>NW_027094095.1:10657378-16624878 GCF_029207755.1 Chamaea fasciata | reverse complement strand
ACCCGCATGCAGGCAGGCACCTTTGGGCTTTGCCTGCCCAGCGGAGAGAACAGAGCTTCTCAAGAAGGTACATCGTCCTTCTCCTGTTGTGCGCTGGCTTGGTTAGAAAGGCGTACACGCTGGGCCGTGATTTCACAGTAAGAGAGGATTAGGCCCTTTGCGCGGTGGTTTTAAATGGTATGCCTACGCATGGGGACGTCCTGGGACGGCTCCTGATCGCAGTCCCCAGGCAGGCTGACTTAGGTGTTGGATGCCTCAGGAAAGCCCAGGCAGCCCAAGGAGGAGCCATGCCCTCACCCGTGCTAACACCAGGCACGACACCTGTGAGAAAGGAGGGGGAAAGCCGAGGTGACCGTAGTTGCAACAACAGGAGTAGTGGGTTCCAAAATAAAGGCCTGGCAATAGGGATTGGTTTAAACAAAGGCAACGTGTCGTGGAAACGAGGCTCATCCCTTAACCAAGGGTTAACTGCCACAACAGTTAAGAGTTAACAAACTATTTGGGACAAGAGCAAAATCTCCCTCTCTTGAAACCCTCAGGACCACGAGACTTTGATGTAAGCACATTTTACTCGAATACAAATTATTTGGCTTAATGCCTTAGGACTGGATGGAATAATACGGCCCTGTAATACGAAAGGTCAGGCAGATGATTTAATGGTCTCTTCCGGCCTTAAGAGACCTTAACTTCTTCACTTTCCCGCCCGTCGACACTGATTCATCCCTCTTGGCCGCGGAACGCGGTGCGGACGAGGGTGGGCGGATGGCTGGGAAGCCCCGCCCTTGGAGGCTGCCGCCGGCCCCGCTCCCAGCCGGGCCCGCCCTCCCGGTGCCCACCGGGGATCACGGCCCGGAGGAAGGGGCTCGGAGGCGCCTCCTTCCATCGCGGTGTGGCGGCCATTGCCCCCTTTGCCGATTGGGGAGCGGGCAGAGCTGCCCGGCCGTGGAGCGCACGAGGGTTCGGGATGCCGTGGGCAGCCGGACGGGCCGCCCCGTCGGGCCTCGGAGCGGGAATCCGCAAGGTCCCCATCCCCGAAGAGCCAAGCCCCAGCAGACAAAACCTCGTTTAGCATGGACGCTCTCTCCTTGCAGGGAGAGGGCAGTGGGTCTGAGGGTGCTGTTGCTGCTCCAGGGAGGGGGGAGGACTGTCGGTGCCCTCCGACCCGCCGCTGCGCACCGGCTCCCACTGGGCGCGGCCCCGGGCGGTGGGCGGGGAGGGTTGTCCCACCGAACCGAGCAGTGGACCTGCGGCTGAGGCACTCTGCACGGAAAAATGGGGATCACCTCCTGTTCCCCCGGGCGGAGGGGGGTGCCTCTGGCGGGGAGAAGCCCAGGTGCCGCTAGCCCCCACCGCGAGGGTGGGCGGGCAGACACGCCGCCGGGCAGCCCTGGCCACGGCACCTCTCGTTGTCCCGGACACTTCTAAGGCTGCTGGGCAGTGCCGTGGGGTCAACAGCGGCTGCCCGAGCCCATCCTTACCCAGCGCTCCCAGGTAGCGCGGAGCGCTGGCAGGTCTGTAGAACGAGCGTTTAGGTTTACAGTGCCCGGACCGGAGGGACATTTACAACAAAACAGTCCGGATTCCTGAGGACATTTTCAGCTGCTTTCTAAATATAACGCACGGCAATGCACTACCCGGCACTGTATCCTCGCTCTGGCACTTAAGGAAATTCAAAGTCAAGCTAGAGGGGGGGGAAAAAAAGAGATAAAGACAAGACAAATTTAAGAAAATTAAAATTAGCATCGAGTATTTAAAATCCACGTCTGCATTAAGGTCACCCGAATAGCGAGGAGGACAGACTGACTATTCGTATTTTAAACCAGCTGTCTTTTCTATGGAGACTGTTGTATACCTCACGACCCATCGATAGCTTATTAATACAATTTAATTCTGCAGTTGTTTCTGTTTAAAGAGTATTTGGAGCGAATTGTTTCTTTTGTTTATGATCAAAGAAACGAGGTCTGGTAATCTTATGTTTTATCTTCCTAACATATGGAAAACCTATTTATCCCAGCCAATCACAATAAAGTGAAGAAAACCCCATTTTATGGAAAGGTATATATCACAAGTTTGTTCATCATTAAAGATATGATTACCAGTGAAAACCCTCCGAAAGTGGCACATTTATGATTCCAGGAACAGATGGGGACATCCATTTTCCTTGCAAATACTTTTGAAATTGCTCTACTGGTAGCAGTATAAAAATGATATACAGATGCCAGTGCCAACGAAGCTGGGACAAGAGGTCCAGATTTACACAGTAAAAGCTTCACATGCGCTCTGTCAGCTTTGATTGATATGCGCTATACCTCAGAAACTTGTTGACTGGGAAAGGAAACAGCGCAAATAATTCACTGCAACAAGGCAGATAATTCACCCGGCCAATCGCTCCGCTCCGCTCCTCCGGGCGGTGACATACGAGTCCTCCTGCCGCACAAAGAAGCATCATTCTCCAGCGTGAACAGCGGTCGGTGTCACGGAGGGGGGAAGAGGGGGAGAGAGAGAAAGAAAGGTGGGAGAAGTGAACACAAAAGGAGAGGCGAGAAAGGAGAAGTTGCTTTTGGGCAATGGGCACAGCCGTCTACCTTTTCCGTGCTGAGCACAGGCCGAGCCATTCAGCCCCAATTGTCATTATCATATTGATTAAGTTCATCAGAGAGCAATTTTAGGTTTAACGCCAGCGGATTGGGAGAGGGAGCAAAGAATTATCTAAGAAAAGCACAACATTCTTACCTCAGGGACGTTTCCCTGTTCCAGTTCATTGAGGGAGTTGATTAAGTTTAAATGAAGCAGACACTGGATAAAAGTAAGGGTATTGACCACTGGGCAGCGCGGTCTGCGCTTGAAAAGGCCTGATACATGCAGAAAAGCAAGATTTGCTAAATGCTCTAATCTTCAATCAAATCTTACATCAATACAGACAAAGTTTGGTAATGAGAGATTCAATGAAGCATGCGGGAGAAAGAATTAATCCTCTTGGTCTAAACTGGGTTCAACTTTGAAGCCTGCTCCGAAGGAAAGACAGTTATCTAAATGCTAAATAAGAAACTTATTGTACTTTTCATGGCATGCTAATCTTTTGTCTATTTCATCTCTATTATTTGTATGCTTATAGGCGGCAGTTGTCATGGTGATTATATCAAACCACTTCTGTGTGGATGGCTGCGAGGAATCAGGGCCTCCCTCCGGCCGTCCGCCGGGGCCAGCCCGCCCGCCCGCCGCTCTGCGCGCCCGCGGCAGCGCTCCGCACCCGCGGCCGGCCCCGCACCAGCCCCGCCGCTCGGCCCGCGGGGACACGGGCGGGGCAGAAACCGCCTTCCTGGCACCGGCGGCGTTTTGACAGCCCCGGCCCCTTCCTCCCTCCCCCGCGTCACCCAAAAGCGCAGGGACCTCCCTCCATGAAGAGGTGCTCTTTTCCCAATTTTCTTTTTGTTTTTTTTTTTTCTTTTTTTTTTTTCTTCTTTTTTTTTCTTTTTGTGAGCTTGCCTTGATAAGCTTTTGATGTCACAAATCAAACACTCGCCAGGAGGTAGATAATGGGGAGTGTGATCTCCTCTATTTGTACATAGCGCTTCTGCACCGGCGCTGCCTTGAGCCAGTGTCAAAGTCCCCGGGCTTTGTTGGGCTGCGCCCGCCGGCCCCGGCCCCGCGGGAGCGCCCGCCCCGCTCCCCGCTCGGTCCCACCGGGAGTCGCGGCTGCCCTGGGCCGGGGCAGCCCCTGACAAGGGGAGTTCGCATTCATGGTATGCAAATGCCGAGGTGAGTGCAGACACTAATCGCGGAAGGTTTGAAGAAAGAGAAGAGGGGCCGGGGGTAGGGGGCGGGAAGAGAGGAAGGGCGCAAGGATTTATCTTTTTTTAACTGCACGTTGCTGGCACTTGGAGGCAGGCAGCCGGCCCGAGGGCAGCGCGGCCGACGGGCTGGGGCGCCGGCCACTCACGCCCAGCAGAGCCGGGTAGAGCTATCGTGGGAGGGGGTGGAAATTCCCAGGGTATCGATCTTAATTTCTCTCCCGGTACCCATGAGGCACCACAGAGGCTTTTCGCACAGCTTCTGAGGGGAGGGAACCAACTCAAATAGGTGGGTGCGGGATAGAGGGGGCTTTCCCCCGGTTTGTTCCCTGCGACATTATAATCTGAGCGCACAAGGGTGGCACCCGAGCTTTTATGTTTTTTACAAAAGTTGCCAAATTAAGGTCGGATTAGGGCTCCATTGAGGATTTGTGGGCTCTTTAGAGGCTGGGAGCTGCCCAATATAGCCCACTAGTGCTTATGAAAAGCTTAAAAAGTAATAAAAGGGGGAGTGATCCCGAGAGAAAGTAACATGTATAACTCTTATTAAAGGAGCAGCGAGAGGGGCTGTGAACTTGAATAACTGTTTGAACTTTAATTTGTTCATTAACAGGATTTGCCCCTGACTGTGAATGTTATTACTTCTCTTAAAAGCGAGGTGCAAATGCGAAGCCATAATGAAAGAGCCTGGCAAAAAGTTAAACGCCTCGTAATTACACTAGCCTCATTGAAATCTTAAAGTAACACAAAAGTGAAGAAAACGGGAGCCGGGCTGATACTCTACCAGAGCCCTAGCCTTGCACAACGGTGACGTTGAACGCCGGGCCCCAGCTCCCGACCCTATAAACTCCCGATTGCTCATTAAATCCGTCATATGCAGAACAGTTGTGTTTAAACAAGTTTTAATCCCCTTAAAACATTAAAAGAAAATTCCATGTTTTCCTCGGTGGGGGAAGCCTGGTTTATTCCTCTAACTGTCCTAAGTCTTGAGTGAAACACGGTGTCTGAAGTCTGATTTAATCTGCATGTTTGTATCCTAAACAGGGCACATTAACTCCTCTTCTACCCCATCACACCGATAGGAGACAAAACTCTGGAGCACCGGAATAAAACAAACTACTCCTCCTCTCAGAAGGTATCTGACTTTGTACCGATGCGTTTGCCAGTTAGCTCCGCGCTGACTCTCGTTTCATCTGTCAGTTATCCCTTTCCCGGGCTTGTCAACTGCGTTTTTATAGATTCGCTTGTGATCTGCATCCTTCCTCAACAGGAACATGCAGCCAGGTCGCAATTAAATATACAGGTACAGGAGCTGTTAGCAAGATTCTACCCTCCCATCCGCAGCCGAGCCGAGGAGATGATTGCCCTGTCACTTCTCCTTTAAACTTAAAGCGCCTTAAAAGTCGCCGGCGGAGCGTTTGGTAGCCCGGCTCTTGTTTTGTCCGCCTCTCCTCGCCACCGACGGCTCCTTTGAGGTCTCCCTGCAGCGGCTGCCGGCGGCGCCGCACCGCCGGCGCGGGGAGCGCTCCTCGGCCGTGGTGGGTGCTCAGGATCGGCTTTGGCCGGTCCTGGGGGCTCCCCACGCAGGAGACACGCCGAAAGCGGTGGACGAGAAATGCAGATGTGCCCTGGCAAGGCCTGAAGCTGCCGGAGAAGCGGGGCTCGGCCAACACCCGCGGCAGCCGGCACCTCCGCCGGCCGGCCGGATGTGCTTCCCAGCATAGGTGCGTGTGGAGACTCCCGATGGAACCAGGTTTGCAGTCATGTTTAAGACCAGAGGAAAAGCAAGACGGCGCCTCATTGAGGAAGCGAGTGTGAAAACCCTTCCACTAGTTTAAAATGCTCTCCTACTTCTACAGCTGCCTGCGTCATGGGGAGGTTATACTAACCACTAACAACTGGAGCGCGTCAATTAGACCACTAAATCAAATACCGTATTTTATAAGTCTAAATTTACTTTTTATGTTTTAAGCACCATTAAACTCATTAACCCCCTCCCCCTCCCAACTGTTTAATCGAACTGGTACTCAGAAAAAAAATCACAATATGACTCACAATGCAAGTAACTTCAACACTACTTGCCGATTCCAGCGTGGACGGTCAGCACTGCCACCCCAGGGAAGATCTTAAAACCCGGCAAACCCAGCTACCATTTGAGAAGTAATAAACATTGCCTTAGCTTGACCAAGTAGACGCCAGGCAGGACAGTGATGTAATTCCCTGTGCTTCAACTCATCAGAATCGTTGTAATTAACTTGGAACTGGAATGAAACTTTCTAAAATACCCAGGTCCCAAGATAGTAACATCTTAACCAAAAAAACCTCACCCTTCATCTACACCTGTAGACAAAGCAGCAGGCTGGGCAGGGCATGAAGCATGGGTGGAGCATGTTTCCTGCAAGAAACACGACGAACTCACACAGTGCCGTTCAGTGCCACATTTGAGTGGCCTTCAGCTCTCATGTCCTGCCACTGTATCACAAAAACTCTGCACAAGCGACAGGACAGTTACCTGATACTGTCCTTGAAGGAAGAGTCCCAGCCTTCTCCCCAGGTAGACAAAAAGCGTTCCTGGCAAGGGTTGCTAAGTAATTCCTGCTCAAACTGTAATCTGGTCAGTAAACAGTATGAGAACGTCCTGGGAACAGGAACCTCACTTTGTCCTTGAAATGACCACGCAGCAGTACTGGCTGCTGTGCTCCCATGGCTGAACTGTGATGCAACTACATAGCATTTCTCCCCGGATCAGGGCAGGAACTGCCACTGTGTTGTTAGTTCCCCCCTGTCTGGCCTCTGATGACTGCTTTAGATTTGTAGACATTTGATATATCACAGACATACCCAAGGCTTCCTCAGGCACCGATTAAATTGTTCAGCTTCACCAAGTGGGCTTTGATTAACCACAAACTTGGAGGCGGATGTGACCTTCATACGAGCACCACAAGCCCACCTATGAAAAGGAAAGCCTACCTGCAGGCTGGCGGGAGGGTGGCAAAACGGAGCCTGCAGGAGCACACTCCTCCCAGCCCCCAGAGCCCCCTTGGGTGCAGAGCCTGAAGCTTCTCAGAAAGCAACCGCTTGTGGGAAAGCACCACCCTCGGAGGTTCGTAGGCCCGAGGATGTGTCGCCTGCTGGTCAAGAGCCCGTCAAAGTCAGAAAAGATTTTTTTTTTAAATGAACAGGCATCTATTTGGCTCGCAGGAGGTGTTTTTTACCATGGGCAGGGCAGGGTGCTTACCGCTCCCAGCAAGGCTGGGGTGAGGGTTAGGTCTTGGGGTTTGTTATCAGGGTACAGGATTGTTTTGCCACAGCTTCTCCAGGCTGGGGTGGGTTGGAAGATGCACTTTCTGGCTTCTGCTCCTGTATATCTCTGGCACCCGCACCTTTAGAGATAACATGATGCTTTAAAATAAACACTGGAAAATTAATCCTCCATGTATTTCTGATAATATAATGCATGCAATTCGACCGGCAAGATATATAGATCGTAACACTTTTATAAATCAGCATTTTATACAACATATTCGGTTTCTGTGAGCTAACCTTGTCTTCAGAGTTGACAATTCCCAGCATTATCATTTTGAAGCACTGAAATGGTGAGACAATCTACTGAGCCATAACGTACCTCTGAAAATAAGTCTATAAATACTGTTTCAATGCATCTGGAGTTGATTTATTAAATAGTGAGGAGTTAAAATCTTCATATATTAGCAAAAAATAACTAGACCTTTAAAGCCAAGAAGCCCTCAGGCTGTAGTGAAAAATCATTGATGTAGGAAAAGCATCTGTATTTTGATGACAGTACTATCACACACAGGGAAAAAAATCATAACACTGTTTTTTCCCTTTCCCGTAGATAAACAATAAAAGCGAAAAACCTTGCGATTTGGCACCAGCTGCGTGAAATGCTTCCTAGTGTAGCGTTTGCGTTTTAACTTTCCGGTTATTAGCGATCCAACTTTACACTGCTGCATAAAAACGCCCGCTTTTTCGCAAAGAAAATGAAGATAATAATAACAGACAAAAGCCAGTCCCCGTCCGGCGGGGTCTACAGCCTGCGCGGGGGCCTTCCCGCGCCCCGGGGGTGCGGCAGCGGCCGGGGCCCCGCGGCACGGAGGGAGGCCCGCGGCGCCGCTCACCTGCGGTCAGGGCGGGACGGCGCGGGGCCCCGGCCTCGCCGCTCGGCACCCAGCCACGGATTTACCCCAGCGCCCTCTGCGCGCACAGCCTTCTTATTGATTTGTCTGTTTTAAATAAAAATACTAACGCGCTCTGTTGTATCATTAATTTTTTTTTTTTTAGTGGGAATTTTTTTATTTCCGCGGGGGAACTGCAGTCCGCAGGTATCGGTAGCAGCAGGGTGGCACCTGCGACCATCGCCGGCGCTACCTCAGCGCCGCGGCTGCCGGGGCAGTGTCCGCGGCCATCCGCGTCCCCGCTCTAGCTCAATGGATACACAGATGTATATATGTTTGATGGGATAATGAATCTATCTATCTATCTATCTCTCTATGGCTAGCGAGGCTCTCCAGCAGGCGGCCAGGGGACACGGGAGCCTGGCGGGGCGGCGATGCAGCCTCAGCGCCGAGCGGCGGGGCAGGCGGGGCCGGGCCGGGCGCGGTGGCGGCGGGAGCGGTACTTACGGCGGTGGCGGAGGTTGCGGCGGCTGCGGCGGCTGCGGCGGCTGCGGCGCCGGCGGCGCTGCGGGGCCGGGCCCTGCTGAGGGACGCGCCGCGCGGGCACCACCGGGCGCGAGCCGCCGCCGCGCGGGAGCGGCGCCCCCTGGCGGCCGCGGGGGGGGGGGGCGCCGCCGCCCCGCCGGTGCCGGTGCCGGTGCCCGCCGAGGCGGGTCCGTCCCGCCGCCCCCGGTGTCCTTCCCGTGGCCGCCGCACCGCCCTCGGGCTGTGGCGATCAATTAGCGCCGCCAGGCCAATTGCCTCACGCCGCGTCGCGGGGGTACAGGCGCACCGGGCGCCCCGGAGGTGCCCGAGTGCCGCGCCCGCGGCCCCGCCGCTGTCCCCGCCACCGTCCCCGCTCCCAGCTCCCCGCCGGGATCCTCGCCCGGCCGCGACCCAGCTCACCCGGCCCGCTCGCCTCCCTCGGCTCGGCTCAGGGAGCCGCCCGCTCCCTCCCCGCTCCTCCGCCCCCGCATCTGGAATCAAGAGCCCAATTTTGTCATTTGGAAACACTAATTATCTAATCACGCCACGCTGCAGAGCGTACTTGTCTGCCCAATTAGCTAGGACAATTATTAAAATTCGGGGGCCTAATTATGTCTCAATTTAATGCTGGCAAACTCGCGCACAGCGCAGTAATTAAAATCCTCCCCTCGCCTCTGCCTTTAGGGCAGCGGCTGATGGGACCTGTCAGGGGCCGCGCCGCGGCGAACCAGCCGAGCGGATTGTGCTACATGACCCCGCATTGTTAAGTGTGTCAACATATTAACCTGAATTCCCTTCAGCCCCCGTAATCACATTTGGAAGGAGGACGAAAAGGGGCTAAAACATGAATCATTTTATTAAAAAAACATAAATTCTTTTTAATTAATGCTGTAAGAGATCTGACGCGGCTTGAGCTACCAAATGCTGCAAGTCATATAAGACTGGTGCTTCTAATTACCAGTAAAGGAAGGTTTGCTCTTCTCTGTTAAAAAGGCTTCCCTCTCCTCTCATTTAAAGCAAATGATCTTTCTTTTGGGTAGTGTATTTTTTAAAACCCAGCTAGTTGGCTTCCAGTGATAAAGTTGATTACCAGTTTTTTGTTTGATGATGGAGCACAAGCGAATATTGACTTCTGTGAGAATCAAACAGACGACCGGAGGCATAAATAAAACGGTCAGGATTTAACACTTGAAAGAAGTTAATAAAGTTGAAAATTAAAAATCATAATATTGGGATAATTTCCAAATATTTATTTTTGCTCTGCTCTCAAATTTGATAGGAAGTCAGTGCTGAAACACAGGGAAGAAATGGAGTTAACCCTGCCATCTGCATTCCTGCCCACTGTAGCACAGGCACCAGCCATGGACAGGAGGCCCTGAGCCCACATCCCTTAGCAGTGGTCACTGCAGGCAGAAGGCTGCTCCCCTGGCCGTGCTGGCAGAAGCAGACCCTTTGGGCACGTCCCTTTCTGGTTGGAAAAACACAGTGCCGAGGAAGGTGGTACCTCCATCTTAGTGAGTTCTCGGGTGTTTGGGACTACAGAAACAAACCTTAACTCCCTGGGCAGGGAAGGCCTGTCTGATGTGTGGCAGGGAGGGGGAAAAGGGGCCTCTTCTCCCGCAGTGCATGCCCTACATCTTGGAAAAGGCCCCACTCCCAGCCTTCTCAGATGGTAAACTGAAGTGCAAATCTGTGTTCTGGCTTGTTCCAGTGGCTGTCAGGGTGTTTTCCTCTTGTCAGCAGCAATTGACTGGTCAGGTTCACCCTTGTACAGCAATTGTAACAGCTCATTGACAGACTAGTGACCCAGCCGGACCTGATAATGGAAAACTATTGATTTCTGTGGGCTCAGCAGCTCTAAAATGAATGCCCAATATAATGTCATCAGCTGTCTTGGACTCAGATATCCCTCGGACTTGGATAAAGGGACAATTGCCTACCCTGAAAATTTACTCACAAAAAGCACCCTGGATACAAACAGTGAAGTGGCCTCTCTCAGTTTCCCCCCTCTCCCAATAAGCAACGAGGAATCAATGTCCAGGAAAATGTCAAGAAACCACAGCCCAGATGTGGTGGTGACTCCAGCTGTCCCTTTAACCAAGGAGACCCGTGACAGCGTCTCCAGGTTTTAAGCCTTGCCGCTGAAGGATGAGCCTGTAGGTGAGTGACACGGCACTCCACAGCCATCCACCAGCCTCCAGAGAGTGAGTAACACAACAGGCACAGAGGCTGCCAGGAGATGTGACCCAATAGGAATGACAATTAACTCCCACCTGCAGGAAAGCAAAAAGCCTAGGACAAGTCCATGATGCTTAAGTCACTCATACCCCCTCGTGTGTCACAACAAATGCTCTGGGCTGCGGAGGATGTCAGGTAATAATGATAAAGTCTGGTTAATAAAAATCCAGCAGTGCAACATGCAATTTTAAATTTGTGCACCAGCCCTCATAGAGTTGAGATGATTTGGGATAAAAAGTACTGCAAGTCCAGTTGAAATTATGGGAAAGGGGAGATCAGGGTTTAAAGATTTGTGGAATTGGATGCACTATTTGCCATAAGCAACACCATACATAATTTTAAAAGGGAAGAGACATGGGTAGGGCAGACTTCTTGGAAAATGTTTAACCTGGGAGGAAAAATCAATAGCTCAAAGATTCAAAAACTCAAAATATTTTTTTTGTTTTAGGGGGCCAAAGTGTAGTCTGTCCTTCCTCAGTAGCTCATTACACACAGATAAAGCAACTGTCACTTCTGTGTCCCTGACAGAAGTCAAACCTCACTGACACACTGGCACATCAGGAAGACTGTGGGAGGTTTACCAGCACAAGGTCTACAGAAATTTGGATCAGAGAGATACTGGCTTTCTATGGGATACTAAGAGCTTGCAGGAGAAGTTTTACTGTGTCCCAAATCTCTTTCTCTGGGGCTTGGAACCTTCCAGAACCTAAATTCTTCCAGATGAACCAAGCTTCCTGTCAGGGGTGGGAGGAGGAAACAAAGATACTTACCCTGGCAGATGTCAGCAGACATTTAATTCAAGCTCTAACACCAGTGGAGATTAGAACAGCTTTGTGATCCTGGCAAAAAATTTCAAGTGACCTTGGGGAAACATATTTTTAATTATGAACAACTGGTCAGTTTTATCACAAAATTACCAGCCCTTCTTGAATGCACTTTCATCTTTTGTAGCCTTCTGCTCAGTGGCGTCTCCCCATACGTGCCTCATCCCCTCATGTCGTTGCTGTCCATGACATGCACACATGTATGCATTGCCTTTGCCTTCCCCTGACAACAGGCCCAGCTCTGTGATGTGCTGCATACACTCGTCAAGAGGAAATGACTGCATGGATTATGCTGACATGACTGCTGCTGAATACCTTTCAGTTTCTACATGCTTTCATTTTCTACACACTTCCCACTGCGTAGCCTTGGCTCCCTCTCCTGAAGACAGCTCCTGAACCCACCTATCTCCACTCAAGCTTTTGCTTCGTGTTCAATTTCCATATGTTGCTTTCGAGCATTTCTCTTCTTGGCATCCCCTCAGGGCCTGATCCTGTGAGAGTAACTGTGCTGCACCTGAGAAGTGTTAAACAAGGCTGTGCGAATTGCCAA
Organism: Chamaea fasciata; assembly: GCF_029207755.1. NCBI lineage: Eukaryota > Metazoa > Chordata > Aves > Passeriformes > Sylviidae > Chamaea > Chamaea fasciata. The sequence continues at coordinate 16,612,814 of NW_027094095.1, read as the reverse complement.
GTATACTTTGGGGTTTGCTTTTTCAATGATCATTTTGAATTAAATTAAATGCAAATTTTTTCATATCTTTGTTTTGTTCATCCAAAACCACCACTGAACTTTTCCCACTAGCTAGAATGAGGAGCCCAAATCCCTCTTATTCACCTTGGAGAAGAGTTTTTCAGAGCACCAGAACCTCATGGGTGATGCTCAGACCCAGATGTCTTGTCCCTGGAGAGGCTCAGATCTATTCTCAGCTCCTCTTCCTGCCCATTTCTCAGAACCCCAAATCTCATGTTAGGCCAAGCGTGGATAACATCTCCACACGACTCCCTCCCTAAGTATCACGAATATGTTCAGGCCTTCAGATAAGAAGCTCCTGAGGCAGGGATTATGCTCTGTAGTATTACTGTTGTCATATTTTCCCTGTTGTAATGTTCCATGTACATTTATGTCATTTATAAGATACAATTAACAGACATAGTGGAATCCACAATGGCCCAAAGAAGGGAATAACAGACATAGAGTAAGCATGTACATTTCCTTCCTACAACTATTCTGGCTGTGGTGACTCCCAGCCCGCTGATGAATAGTAAAAATGATATACAATTCTGAATATTTAAAAAGTATGGCAGTGTTGTCCACACTTCTTTTTCACTTAGCAGAGGCTTCATAATGATGTTCAGCTTTTCTCTGCCTGAAGACACAGACCTCACTCTGTCCTCACAGCACACCTCATCTCCTTCCAGTGACTTATAGTAAGTCAGAACTTCTGACCTACTGTCTTGTCCAGCCACCAAACGAGCATCCCAACAGTCATCCAAAATGAGCCACAGGAAGGATTGTACTAGGCATTATCCTTGCCCAAGAAAGGCCACTCCAATGTGAACCCAGCTGCACTTCCTGAGGAGAATCACTATGGGACCAGTTGTCGCTTGTTTTCAATGAGAGGCATCAAGGGAATATAGAGTCTTTATTTACTGATGTTTCTAAATCAGTGTAAATATATATTTTACAGTGTTCTGTATTTCAGTAGTGTGAACACATGCACGTCTACTCACAAGTCCATGCCTATTGTACCACCTCAGTGGGCTCTGCTCTCCTGGAAGTTACTGTCATTGGGGTCACAGTCTGCCAGTATAGTCTGAGGTTTTGTAGGCAAATGTCCCCCAGCAAAGCCCAATTTGTGTTTTTTATCATCTACAAATTGGTTTGTGCAAATAATTGATTCTGCTCTCAAGCAATGGATTGAAACTTAAGGGAGAAAAAAACCCCATAATCAGATCAACCTGAAATATTACTTCCTGGTTTTCTTTGCTGAAACTAAAACAAATCCCATACATTTTGCAGTGAGGAAAATGCTTTGTTTCATCCAAAATGTCTTGTTTCAGGTTCTTGGAACAGAAAGAAAAAAAAAATCCTCAAAAATATGAGAGGTTGGATTCACCACAGCTGCTGTCATTCCCTTCTTATCCCCTAACCCAGTAATTAGGGCAGTGACCCAGGGTGTGGGAGATCCATGTTCAATCCCTTTTCTGCCTGAAGGGTTTTGAACCTCCTTCTCTCCATCTCCAAGGAGAGCTTTAGAGTCCAGGAAGGGGCCCTTCCCTGCTGTCTCCTTTCAGCTTGTCCCTCCTGCACAGGTGTTCAGCATCGCAGGACACCGTGTGTGGCTTGGGTGCCTCTCTCACCTGGCTACAGCCCCCAAAGTCTGGCCTCACTCCCCTACCTATGCCCTGGGGCTCAGTGAGGGCAGAGATGCTCTGTTTCTGAAACTCTGCAGGAGTCTCAGTGGGTCAGACCACTCTCAGCTACACTACACCAAAATGTTTAAGGTGCATCCATAACCAGACTACCGAGGTGATCCTAGGTCTGGGCATCGATGCTGTAAGGCAGAATGTAAGTCCTTCCCTGTTCCATACCATAATACCAGAGGCTTCCCCCAGTAAATGAGAAGTAAGCTAGTATTTTAAAAAATTGCAATATATAGTGTACATAAATATCATATTCCTCTAAGCCTGAACCTCTTCCCACATTTCTAATCACACTTCGCTACTATTTCAATTACTGTCCTAATGAATTTTTTTTTCTATTATTGTAAATTGCCTATGAGGTTAGGAGGGACTGACCTTAAGAAGACTTTAGTAGTGTGAACTTATTACTTTCTTGCCATCGTTTCTTGTACCTTTTAACTGTAAATAGCTTCATAAGCACCTTACACTCACCCAGAAATTAGTTGTACCGTACTGAGTATAGAACTGAACACTAGAAACATTCAGCCTTATGCATATCTTTGCAGGGAAGCTTTGCACATAGTAGTTCACATGCATCATTTTCATGTCACCAGTGAGATCAGCTGAAGTTCTTTAATTAGGAAAATGTGGCACCTCAATGCTACAATTTTGCCAAATTTTAAATTAGAATAATTTTAATAATGGTATTTAAAATTACTTTCTACTACATATTTCTACTGAAGAGATTATCCTCCTTTATTCGGTTTTTGCTCTATTGTTTCCAGAAGATAAATAAATTATCAGGCACTTCTTAGGAGCAGACTTTGATTACTGAGAAGCCTATAATTTCTTGGTATTTGATAACCTTTTATCAGGGCTGACCTCTGGGGACTCTCCAGAAAAGTGGCCACACAAAGTCACAGTCAGAAAAGGGGATTCACCCATCCAAGTGTGAGAAGGACTCCTTTGTAATGAACATTAAAAAAACCCTCTACTTTCATCTTGCTGTAAGAGCCTCTAGCACAGCATATTTACAGAATAATAAAACAGAGCTTCAGGCCTTTTCTTCTCATACATCAGTAACAGGATTCTCATATCATGCTTACATGCTCTGTACACTGTATAGTTTTTTGCATCTCGCTTCTCATAGCGAATAGCCTCAAATACACTAAATGAAATAAATCTTCTGCTACTGTTCTCACACAAGAATTAAATCAGGGCACAAAATTGGCTGAGAATATCCCTGTGACAACTTCTGTCCCCTCCTCCCTCTGGGAGCTACCCAGTCCTACTGTGTCACTCCTGCTTGCGTGACTCATTTATTGTTGGCTAGAACAAACCATTATAAGATTGCTATTTATTCATTCTGTGAAGAAGAAACTTCAAATGAAATCCCTAGTATCAAAAGCTATACAGATACAAAGCTAAGATGCTCCCCCTATCAAAGAGCCAATGCTCTAAAGGGACAGGAGGTGGGAGGAAGGAGCAGGGCGTTTTCAAGTACAGTCATCAGAGCCAACTGTGTGCACAAATAAAGGGAAACCGCTGCTCCAAGAATTAATGTTTTTTCTCCTTTGCACTGATTTTAGAAATTATAAAAAACTGTGGGGTTGCTAGAGTTAGAAATGAAAATAATGAATGAATGGCTTGTTCTGGGGAAAAGCATGAATCACCATCCACCAAGGTAAACTCAGACTTTCATCTCAAAAGCAAGAAGCATCTGGGATTTTTATAACCACCTATGTTGGTGGGAAAATTCTATTGAAAATTATCTGCATCTGATGTGCATGTGTGAATGGGTGTCTAAGTGTGTATATATGTGCTCACTGTTTCATTTAAACTTCATATCAGTCAAAAATATATTGAATGTTACAGAAAAATAACAGTATTTATGCTCATGGTAATAATTATCTGAGCTTGTACAAGAGAGGAAAAACCCAGAGTGTCATGCTGTTTTGGATTAAAAGGAGGGGGTGGTATTTTGTAATGAAGGTTCAGAGAGGCTGTAAACACTAAAGGAAATAAATCACTGAGTTCAGGTGCCCTCAAGTCCAGAGATGTAGCCCTGGCCTGCAGACACTCAAAGCCCAGATCAAGGAGGGTGCAGCACCCAATTATCAGCACAAAGCCTACAGCCCCCTGCCTTCTCTGGTCTGCAACACTAAATCTGCCACAAACATTTGTCTGGCTCTCCTGAGACGTTTCCAGAAAGGAGAAATAAGGGCACTGAGGAGTTAGGGCACAGATTTAGAGGTGTCCTGGTGCCTGTGTGGGCCTGTGCCCACCCTTGCCCAGGAATGCCAGGCAGGGTTCCTGCAGCAGAGCCGCTGCTCCACTGCAAGCTTCCCTAGCAAACAGTTTGGAAAAGGAAGGAAGCCTCCTCTCATTCTGCTCTCCTATGTCTCCATCCATTAGCTCGAATACGGTTTTGAAGTGATTCAGGATCATGGCCCAGGAGTCCATGCACAGAATGATGGGCAATGCATTAGAGTGATCCTACTGCCATCCTGCTTTGCAGAGAAGTTGAAATGATAACACTTTCATTGGCTACTGACAATCCCTGCCAGGAACACCCCTATTCCTAAGCAATATGGGGCACTTTCAATTTAGTCTCACTTGGAGCACCAGATGCTCTAATTACATCATCCTGATCTTCTATAAGGAGTTTCAGATAAACAAATGCCACATCTGTAACTGTGACAAGCACTATTTTTAACCACATCCACGATGGTTTTGTTTCAAAGCTCAAGAATCCTTTCCCAGCAGACCCATTCTATGTTTTTACATGACCCAAGAGTCTCAGTGAGGAACTCCTGAGATACATTCACTTGTATCTGTTTACCAGAAGTTGAAGGCACATAAGGCTATCAACATTTCTTGCCCATCTGCTCCATAAATTTTTTTGTAAGGCTTATTGCAGAGTGCAGTAAATGAGTTATAGGCGGCCAGCTTCAGCTGTTGCTTTCCATTTTTGCTGCATTTGTTGCTCAGCAGGCTCCAGGTAAAGCCCATTCCTGCATTAGCCTGCTTGATACACTCTCCATCCCAGTGAAACTCTTAGATCCAGTATCCAAATTACTGTACCTGCATCATCTCTTAATTCGTCATCTACTCTGGTTATATACAGCTGCTGGAAATGACCCTGAGGTCTGTAAGATATTTTATTAGAATATTATAGAAAACAGATGTTTTTCCCCTAATCCTGATGACATGTTTAAACACAGCCTGGGACAATTAGAAATACAATGCCTTGGAGACTAATTATCTATCACTGACAATTTTCCAGATTATCTTTTTTTGTTCTCACATTTGATACTTGTCTCATTACCTGCCTCCATCCTCTTAGAGCGTAAAGAAAACTTCTGAAAAGCAGTTCTCTCCCAAATTGCTCCCTACAACAGCAGCAGTAATATCCAACCTGATGAGTGACTGTTCAGAAGTAACTGATCAACTTGATTTAAATGTTTAAATTAAAAATATGTAACTTACAGAAACTGTTTATGAACTTGTTATTTCTATAAAATATCCAGTTATATGTTTACTTTACAGAATAATTTCGACTAACAAAAGTGTGTGGTCCAAGTAGTCTTACAAATAAGGCTCCATTGTACCTCTCTATTTATGACATGCAAGGAAAAAATGCCAGTATTTTTTACACAGTGCAATCAGAAGGAGAGATCTATAAGAAGACAATTCCCCTCAGAGCCAAGACAAGAGCTGACAAGAAAAGCAGAGAGAAAAGTAACTGAGATCGATTCTCAAAAAAGTTGTTTCCCAGGAAGAACACAGCGCAGCTTGGGCTGGGACTTCAGAAATGGGAGCTGCTTTGCCTTCTGTTAGTGGCAGTCTCTGAGGACCAGTGAAAATTAATCCGTGATGCTTTAAGGGACGGTAACATGCACCCACACCAGACTTGGGAACGCACAGTAGATGGCACAGGGAGGTTTGGAAGTGCTGTGTCCCGTGTGTCCCGGCGGTGCCGTGTCCCGCGTGTCCCGTGTGCCGGCAGTGCCCGGCCATCTGGCCGGAGCAGAGCCCCTGGCAGAGCACGGCTCTGCGCAGGAGGCTGTCCCACTCTGCTCGGTGACCAGGCTGCCACTGAACGCAACTCCGTCACGGTATTTAAATCACATTAAAGCTTTCTTTTATTACACATCCCCTTGTGATTTTGCCTGGCTACATTCTAATTACCAGCCTTGCTGCAGCACACGTGGGTTCCACTGCACGCTCCTCCTGCCATTTTACAGCAAATGGCTTATCTTGCACAATCCTAATGAAAATATTGCAGTGCAATAACTCCCTCACACAATATCCAGGGTTTCATGCATTTTTAGAAACAGCAGATACATCGATTAAGGCTCCCCAAAGTAGTTTAATCACTTTTACTATTCTCTTACGTAATATCTGATCTTGAAGTATCAATATATTTTTTCCACATCAGATGTTAGCTGCACCTGTTTTTCAAAGATTTCACAATTCTTATATTCTTTTATTTCTTTAAAAATATTTTGCTTTTCTTATGCCCCACCCATTAACTTCTCAAAGAGAGTTTTTTAAAGGAGTTGAATCTCACTAACTCCTCATGACTTACAGAGGTTTTTTTTTTTCCTGAGCAATCCTTTTAGCAGTAGGCACAAATCCTCTCTCCAATTAGCTCCCAGCATTAATCAGGTCAGAGATCATGTGAATTTTAATGGAGAACTTAATAATGCCCATGTGTCCACAACCATACCCAAACAACACAAAGATTTTATACTGCCTTTCTCTTAAGTAAGATCAAAACAATTTTGACTGTTAATCAAGGCAAAGTACCCACATGGTGAAAGGCTACATTTATACTTGCTATTTCATTTGATCTACCACAGTTCCAGATATAGATCCATGGTTCCTGGGTACAGATCTGGAGAAGGATGTCATTAACCTGTGTGCAGAGACCACCTTCAGGTAGGGCAGTTCAGATGTGCAGTGTGAAGAGGGAGAAAAAAATCTCGCCTTTGCAAGTCTTCTGGAATTAAGAATTTTAACAAGAACCTTTCCAGTTAAAAACAACACAACTAACACTTTCCTGAGGGCAGGGGAAAGGAGCTGAGAGAGAGAGCACATACAAGGAAAGAAAAAAAAAAAAAAAGGGAAAGTGCTCAGATTTGCTCTGATAATAAACAAGCTCCCTGTGACAGCAGCAGACAGCAGCTCTGACTGTGGGCAGCACGTGCTGCTGTTTCCTGGCAGCAGAAATATGAAGCAGTTGAAGCTCTAAATACATCTGCTTCAATTTTCTGTAATGGCTCAATTTTTATTGTGATTCCAGACCTGTCGGGCTTTCTCTCTGTGCAACAGTGACAACAGCAACAGTAGAACAGATTTTCAGCTTTGGTGAAATTCTCAGAGACAGAAAGCCGAAATAAAGCACCCGTGGTGAGCTGACCCGGGCTGGACAACAGGTGCCCACAAAAGCTGTGCTGTCACTTCTCAACTGGACATGCGAGAGAAATATAACAAGAGGCTTATGGGCCAGAATAAGGATAGGGAGAAATCACACCAAAGGGACAAAGAGACTAAACCCAGGGGAATGACTTGAATTTATTACCAATCAAATCAGAATAGGATCATGAGAAATGAAAAAAAAAAAAATCTTAAAACACCTCCTCCCCCCCACCTGCTCTTTCTCCTGGGCTTCACATTTTCCCCATGAGGACTGCAGTCCGTTCATCACCGGTTGTCTCTGCCTTTTCTCCCTCTGCAGAGGCAGGACTCCTTACACTCTTACCTGCTCCAGCGTGGAGTCCCTCCCCTGGGAGATAGTTCTCCATTAAATTCTCCATTATGAGTCCTTCCCATAGGCTGTTGTTCTTCATGAACTGCTCCATCGTAGGTCCTTTATGGGGTCACAGCCTCCTTCAGGCATTCACTGGATCCAGTGCGAGGTCCTCCAGTGGCTGCAGGTGGAGCTCTCCTCCACCCTGGAGCTCCACAGGCTGCAGGGGCACAGCTACCTCCCCATGGTCTTCACCACGGGCTGCAGGGGAATCCGCTCTGGCACCCTGAGGCAACTCCTGCCCCTCCTTCTGCACCGACCTTGGTGTCAGCAGAGTTGTGGCTCTCACATATTCTCTCTCCTTTCACTGGCTGAAGTTGTACAGTTTTCTCCCCTGAAATACATTATCCCCAGAGTCACTACCACCATCACTGATGGGCTCAGCCTCAGCCAGTGGTGGGTCCATCCTGGATCCATCCAGTGCTGGCTCTGTTTGACATAAGAGAAATTTCTAGTGCCTTCTCACAGAAGCCACCCCATGACCCTTCCTGCTACCAAAAGTTTGTCATGCAAACTCAATACGGCGCCTAAATTCAAATGCAGCCTCGACTGCTTGAGTATGGGGAGTTTTCACAGGCTATTCAGGCATCTGTCTCACACCAGTACTCTAGCTCAGACCAGTACTCTAGCTCAGTGCCTAGCATCAGACAGCCAGGATTGACATTCTTAATCTATGGAGGAAAGTCTGGAATCTGTGAGACACAGCAAGATAAGCACCTTCCATTTCAGAAGAGAAAAAAGAAGTGCCCACTGTAAATCTGGGCACTACAGCAGCAAGTATCATACACGTCTAGATTGTAGATACTCTCCTGTAACACACACACTGCTTTCTACTTCTAATGCAGCAAGAAAAGTCTGGGCCATCATACAACTTCCACAGCCCAGCACACAACACACATTGCAGCAGGAGCGACTGGAAAGCAGGGCTGACCCCGTTTGTCCCCACCCTTTATGAACTGGGTGCCAACTGCCCCATAATGCAGGAAATTACAGAAACCTGCAGGTTGCTGTTTTTGCTGCTGGTAGTGGAGAGGGCTGCTCACATACTTCCCGCACAGCTCTCCATCTAAATCTGAAATCACAGTTTAAATTTCTAAGAATTTCATGCCATCTATCGCATTTATTTTTTATCAGTAAATAGGCTGAGATTCTTACCTCCAATGTTTTTAACAGTTTTTAATAGATATCCCTGTTTCACTTTGCTCAAAGGACCTAACCAGCTGTGTATTCACAAAAAATCATTCAAGCAAGTGCTCCATTTTCTAAATACTTCTGTGATTTCAGAAAGGCTGCCAGGAAAAAAAAAAAAAAAAAAAGGACAGAAAATTCAGCCCTGTGCAGACAAAAGAGAAAGGTAACTTACGAGTTCAGCTCCCAGCAGCAGTATCAAGGGTTGGTACCAACTGTGTAACTTGGGATTTTTGGTTTGTGTAACCAAAAATCACTCTAAAATCTAAACATTTCCTCCTCCCTCCTCCATTTAGGTACAGAGAGCTACTGTCTCTACATAAAATAAATCGTAAATCAGGCCAATAGCTATGCTTTTAAGAATCTAAGCAGTACTCTATCTGTTTTCACAGTAATACAGGACTTCCCCAAAAAGCTTCATCACTGGTAGCCAGCGGTAAAATAAAATCCTAAAGAAAAAGAGAGATGAAAAATGAAGACAAAACCCCAAATGTGGATATAAGAAAAAACTGAGGAAAGGGAAAACAAACCCAGCTAGGAATGAAGATAATGCAAACAGTCAGGTTAGCAGCCCAGTGAGACGCGGCTAAGTACCGTTCCCAGATGGGAACCTGGGCCTGAGGGCAAAGAAATGAGTTTGGGATCCTGCAAGATCACTCACATTCTGGGTCAGGGTCTTCAGTCATTTATTAGCACTCATGGTCAGCTGCAGTCAGAGAACACTGGGTTGAGTAGTGGAGGTTATTTCAGTGAGAAGACAATGTTGTAAAGTAACAGACGTCAAATAGTAAAGGAGAAAATTTTTGGAGGCAATGAATGGCAATGTATCATGAACAGAACCTGAAAAATCAGATGTCAGTAGCAAATTTTTAACTTGGGAAGTGCAGCTTATGTTCTTTCATGACTGAACTAAGTGTCTATGGATTTATACACAGCACTTAACAGCTTCAGTACATGTACTCCAGATGGCAAATGGAATGGGTACAGTTGACTTCCTACACAAGAAATCAGATTTAAAGCCTCCTTCCCCTGTCACTGCCTATCACTTTAACGGTTTTGGGTGGAAACTCCTTCCTTGGCTGTTTGGCTAAGGATAGTATTTGCCCTAGCCTCCTCTGTGCCAGAAACCCAAGTGCACCCCTGAAGATTTGGAGGCACAGCAAATGCAGCCATCAGCTAGATTTCAGGGACTACAAAACAAATGTCAACCCCAGGCTTATACTGTCTTTTCCTCTTCGCAGTTTCTCTTTCAACCTATAGGGTTTTTGTTTGTTTTTAAAAGATTTTTTCCCCTGCTTTTTATCTAAATAAGGCTGTTTTCTTTCTCCTACTTTCACACAACTAAGTTTTTTCAGGGAAGAGACAGATGAAAGAATTATTTCTTGTCAGCAAGACTTGTACCTGCGTGACACACAATTCCTTATTTGGTTAAAATATAGATAAATGGTGTTAGTTTGCATTCTCCTTTATCAGTCTATTATTTTCTGAAGCTGTTTCAAAGAGCACAATGGGATTCAGAGCTTCAGCATTTGTTGCTACAGCAGTGACTATGGATTTGGCTGAGTCTTAGAGAGAGCTACAAACAATTCACAGCTGCTGCTGACTTAAAGATACATAATCAAAGGTTTACATGTGAAGCTTTCAGTTTCCAATAAACAAATTTCTAAAAAGAGGTAGATTATGTTTAGAACACTTACCAGGAGTGTCACGTAAGCATGTTTCATGTTGCAGGTCTCTAACACAAAAGCAGAAGGGTTATCACTTGGTACACAAACCTCTGATCTTACGAATTAAAGGTGTACTTTAAAGTGAAAATATAGAAAGCCCAAAAGTGTTGTGATTTATACAACATAAGAAGTACAAGCACCTTGGAAGCTCTGAAAAGGCTCCAAGGCTCCCTTTGTTCCCTAACTGGACATAAGGAGTTGGAGTTTTCAAATCACTGGGCTCACAGTTACTGAGGATGCAATTTGCTTGGGTTTTAATTGCAGCAAAAAAGAGCCTGGGAGCCTGCACGAGAAAGAGTTTTCAGGGCTTCTGTAAAAAAGTTTGCCTCTACTTAGAGAAGAGCATTCCCACAGGAATGCATTTATTCCAATTTTTATTTTTAGCCAAAAATAACTCCATGTCAGTCTTCAGGCAACCTGTGCCAACCACCCTCATAGCCAGTGCCAACCACCCTGCCCAGATTGCTCCACCTGCCCACCAGCTAAGGCAGGTACCACCACTTCCCTGAAGGGCAAGCACTGCAGCCAGACACCAGTTACTGGAACATAAGGTTTTTCTACCTGATGGACTTGAGCATTACTAAAAAGTTTTATAAAAGATTGCTGACTTATGCTCAAATCTTAATAGGGGGATAGGGCACTAAAGAGAGAGTTCTTAATTGCTTTTTAAAAATAAAAGTTTATTAGCCTATAGCACAACTAGCAATGAAAATGAGCAGTGCCAGAGTTCAGCCTCAGCGAAACACGGAAGAGATCCCCACTCCAGCCCTTATTTAAAACAAATACCCCCCTCAAGAGTATTTCATTATGCATTTGATCAACCTCTGGACTTTTTTCTTAGAGCGTGTGTGAATGACTGTGGTATGGCAATGAATCCTCTCATGTTGCAGGAGGAGACCAGGACTTCCAGAGCACCAGGCAGAGTGGGTTTTTCAGTGTACTCCATCCAAGTACATGTGGCAGACACTGCCCAGCCAAAGCTGCAAGGAAAAATTGCTTGTAACTGGGAGAGAGAACAGCAGTGAGGCCAGATTGTACAGTGAAAAGTGGGCAGACGGGCACCGATGAGAGCCACTGTCATCTGGGATTCAGCTTCAGATCTTCGCTGAATGGTGGTGTTCCTTCCACCATCAATTTTCATCCTTGGTCTCCAACACAGGAACGTAAATATCCTCCTTTTCTTGCCTCACCTCTCTGAATTTTCAGGTGGCTACAGCCAGGAAATCTACCCTCTGTATCACCACACAACTGCTCTGGTTGGGGTGGAATTCCCTGGCTACATGCAGTGCAGCTCACCTCTGAGCAATGGGAAGAACACCAAGAGCCTGCAGTGTTAAAAAGGAACATTTTATTGCAAGAGATTACAAACTTGGCACTATGGCCAAATGTTTTCATTACATCACAATTGCTACCCATGTATCAGGCAACAGCACCTACAAAGCACGGTGGATTGAAATATCTGAAATCATAATGCAGTCAGCTTTTTAAAGTAAGTACCACCCTAAAAAGTTTGGGGTTTTCTTTAAACAAACTCAAAACTATATAATAATCAATTTTTAAAATATGAAACTGGTGTTTAAATATCCAGGCCACTAACTACTGTTATAAAAAGTGGAAAAGTCTGTTAACCATAGTGCTGAACTAAACAGGGTTTGTTCACAGCCCATTAACCATTTAGTTAAAAGCAAGTACTTGTTATTCACTGCTAATGTTTCCACATTTGTTCAGCCCAATTTATCCGCTGTAGGTTTTCAGAATCAGGTAGCTTTAATGCATAGCCCCTCTTTAAAGCACTGCAGGAAACCTAGAACCATAACTAACCCAGGAAAAGCATCACAGTCAAAATAGCATTGCATCTTCCCATCTCAGTCCTGTGACACCAACCTTTAGAAACTTTGGATGCTCTTCTCTGAGCCCCAGTTCGTAACTCGCATTTCTCCTGTGATCACTTACCTCAAAAAGCTTGGTGATTTCCCTGAGCATGGCTGAAACAGCAGGAATTAGTGCAGGCACACAGCTCAAACACAACCTGCCGGGCCCAGGACTCACACCTGTCACGGGGCCCACCCTCGGCAAGGCCGCGCTCGCTCTCCCTCCCAACAGCTACCGACGCCTGTGGGCAGTCCTTCCTCTCCCAGCGAGAGGAGCCAGCAGCTCATTTCCTGAACACTACTGCCTGGCTGGGGAAGGCAGTACAGCTCATTTCCTGATACTACTGCCTGGCGAAGGAGAGCCCTGAGGAAGAGGTTGGATCTGTGGGCAGAGCCGGACCTCCTCAGCCCGTGGGAGCAGTCCACCTCATACAGTTCCCCCAAGCCACACGAAGCAGAACCGGGCAAACCGCAGAAGACGCTCAACAAGTGTTTTCTGCTCACCTCCACTTTCCATGCATCCAGCCTGAACATGCTACCACTCGGCAGCAGCTACATGGGCACTTTAAATTAATCACCGATCCAAGGTTCTGCAGAAACATCTTTTCAAGGAATGCAAGGAGAGTTTTAATTTTTGAAGAGGATTTGAAATTATCACTGAGACAAGAGAATATAGGTCATCATCTTATGAAGCGTGTATGGGGGTGGTCTTCTACAAATTTCCTGAGGCTACTACTAAAGAGACCTTTACCAGAAACTAGGATAACTTCATAAACAAGTAGGACTGTGATAAAGAACCAAAATCAACCAAACAAAAATCACTGTGCCACTACAGCCTTTAACCCAAACCAATCTAAGCCAACCTGAACAAACTAACACGCCGTGTTTAGACAGGCAACTCTGCAAGTCCAGCTCTTTAGCATGGACTGCCACAGAGCCCCTCAGGCCACATAACATCAGACTGGCATCACAAAGTGACCGATTTAATTTACCCTCTTCTACCACATTATTTAGATTTTGGTAACTCCCGAGAGGGGGGTTTATATTTTCTTGTAGATATTGATAAAAAAATCTCTATTTCCAAACATGAGAAACCAAGAAAACAAATAGCCCCACTTAAGGACTAGAGGCTAAGGACAACTAATAGTACTCTATTTGGTTGTTGGTTTTTTTTAAGATTATTCAGCCTGTATCAACCACACATGCAATTAATTTAATAATCAGAAGAGTTCTAGAACTCCTACATATTTTTTGAACTTTATCACAAGAATCTGATGCCAGCAGGGCACACAGGCTGTCACTGAAAACTGCTCTAGAATCTCGTTTTGGAAACTGAGCAGCTCCAGAGCTCACTGCTCTTCAGACACAACCTTGCATTTTAGTATTACATGAAGTAGCTCACTATTGGGGTTTAATGAATCAAACAGAATTAACTAGGCTTTTTAAAATTAGTATTATGAATCTAGTAAGAGGTTCTTTTGCTAACGCGAAATTCTGCACGGTATGGCTTCACCTTACAAGCATTCTTAACAACACTAGATAAATATCATTTGCACTTAAATTGATTTTTTCATTTGCTAAACAGCCATAAAATATGGTGCTCTCACAAGCACCTTTTTTGGTGAGAAGGGTAAACAAGCACTCTATTAAAGCATTATAAACATTCAAGGTGATGTGATCACTTCCCTCTACTCTGTTTCAACACATTGCTTTAAATCGTCAGTTTTCACATCGTATTAAAGTCCCACAAGTATCCACAAATTCAGAAATCTGTTAGTCTGCATACACATGATTTGTCTGCAATACACTTCAACATCCCAGTTATCTTTTCTAAAATCTCTAAAGTATTTATTCCTCCAGCCTTTAAATGTAACAATGTAGATTTTCCACTTACAAGAAATAAATTTCAACATGAAAGCTAAACTTAACTGTAGCAATTTGTACAGTTAAACACCTGACAGCACTAATTAAGGATAGCCTTGACAGAGCTCGGATGGCCTAGCTAGGATAGTCTGAGGCCTCGGTCTTGCACAGTTGCGCATTTTTAGCCCACCTATTCAATCAGAACATTAACAAGCTTCATGAGTTAACTCTGAGCTTCGTGCATCCAGGAAGACAGACATTTATTCATACTTTCCACCAATCAAATGTAATGCATCTGTGAACAATTCAGTTTATTGCAAGTAAATGTACTTTTACTTAAGATCATAAGAAGATTCTAATCTCAAGCAAGACAAATCAATTCCACAAACTTAATTCACACAATGCAAATAAATGCTTCACATTATAGACATTTAGATTTTCTTTAAACCTTTTTATTTAGAGATTTTTCTGGTAAGGAGATATACCATAGGAAAGCAATTTCACTGGCAGTGAGGTATGTATATACTCTACCAAAATACTCCTCTTGCTTTAACTGCTTTTAACTTTATTTACATATAAAGAAAATATCAATGCATATCCTTGGCTTAACTACAGTATCTGTTACCCTATATGAGTAAAATGAAATGTTACTTGCATACAAAATTGATTTGTAGAGGAATCTAATTTGATTTAAACAAAAATCATGTTCTGAAGACAGTTTAAATGAACAAACACAATTCATCATGACCAAGACACCTGCACCATATTTCCATCCTCACAGCACATTTATTTCAATAATTCTGTAAGTAGGTCCTTAGCATGAGCATAGTGTTACAGTTTTCATACATATAATCACATCCAAAACAAGCTCTAAAATTTAAGTTGTAAACATTCTCTTCATATGTAGAAACATTTCAATCTGTGTTTGAATTTTCTAAAATGATCAATCTTTTAAACAGAATTATAAATGAAAAGCCTACTCTAACCGTGTAGTGAGCAATGCTTATTAGTACATTTCTACAGTGTTAAATAAAATAGTAGAGGCAAACTTCTGTAAGCAAGTCAGACTTTAAGTAAATTGTCGTAAAAGTAACAAACTTGTTAACAAAAAGATGCTTTGTAATAAAGTTGGATTGAATCTACTATGATACAAAAACATAAGGGTAAATACCATCTTTGTTGACAAATAGGAGGTAGCATGGATGCACCACTTTATTGTCAGTGAGAAATGCAACTGAAGTAAAGAATATTTCCTTACCACAAATTTCCAGTATTATGTACATATTTCTCTTAGAAATTTGTTTAAACAAGTTTCCCTCCACTTTTTAGTACAAAAAGCCTCATGTGATTTAAAAAAAAACACTTACACACCTAGATAGAATAGTACTAATTGCCCTATTTGAACGAAACAGTCTCTTGAACTATGAAGTACATGGTATTTAATGCCCTAAGTTGAGTAAATTGTATTAGCAGTTCTTGGTATTATACAAAACACTACATACATACAAACAAAATATAATAGTATCTTATTTTACTATGTAATTCTTTTTGGAATAAACAGAACCTTAATTTGGGTAACACTGAAGAGAACGTGATTTCTTTGTTTATTAAAATCTGTCTTTTAAGTACCCATGTGCAACAATTTAAAAATGGCTGCCATACATATAATGGTCTTGTATTGATAGTGAACACAGTAACTGACAAAAACATAATAAACCTTAAAAACACATCTTCCACCCTATATAAAATATAAAGACTACTTACTGTAACTGTTAAGTATTCAATTTGTTTTGATGTTACTGTAATCCACTTCCTCTATTTTATGTCTTTAGCATTTATAAACATAATTTAGTGTAGCAATTTATTTTAAAAAATGATGAAGTATTTCAAATTTACATCCAATTAAAATTTAAAATGTTTCTGTGTTCTATGATGCTGCTTCTGCCATCAGTAAAGAAAATGAAGTTTCAGTAATTGAAGCAGGCTTTTTAAGTAGTGATGTGACCTCAACCATGCCAGCTCCAGTCCGTGGAAGATTTGCGTTGACAATGTGTCGCTGCAAGTGCTTTATCCAGTCTTCTTGAACAGACAAAGGTCCTCGAAAGACCAGACCACAAAACCTATGCAAATATTAAAATTAATCCATCAAGATACAACTATCTCTACTGAAAAACTATAAAATAAAGACAGTAAGAGGAAAGTCTTCATTTTCTTGAAGTTTGTTTCTACATGTTTTACACTTAGTAATTGAGTTGGTTAGTAGTAACTGTGAGCACAAAACCCTGCAGCTTATACAACTCACATTGTCACACTTTCAATCCAGTAGTAACAATCTCTTGTTCTTACATAAGATTTCTTTTGAAGGACAGAATATTACCCAGACATGACCAATAAGATTTTAGTGAGAGAAACAATCGCCAATCTAACACCCAAGTGTGACTGAATCAAAGCCTCTTGTTCAAATTAATGGAAACAGGCAATTCCTTTCTCCCCTTATTATTCAATTTAATCACAGACATTTATGGACACAATCATGATCTTTTTATGACTAACATTAGTAAGCTCTTAAGAATGTATTCTTCCAATGAAAGTAACACTGTGTACCTGCATCTGAGTATGTAAACTTCATCGGCACTATGAGGTAACGGCAGCATTTTCTTCTTGCTTCCAGATCTTGACCTTGACTTCTTTTGCTTACAGTCTAAAGCTAAGAAGAGAAATTCTCATATGTGAAAGTAATACTTCAGTGAGTGTTAGTGAAACAGAGATATTCAGTAAGTATTCCCTATAGCAATAATGAAGACATCTAACTGCTTGTTTTTCTGTATTTAACTACAACATAAACCCAAAACAATTACAGCTTATTCTAAGAGATATACTGGCAAAACACATGAAGCTGGTTTTTTTAGCCTAGCATTGTGCTTGCTCTTTGAAAGACTACATAATTGACATTCAGTATTAAACTGTTGGCTTAGTATCAGCAAGCACCTATAAACCTATGGCAGAATTATACAGGAGCAAAGCACCACCCTTTCATGCATAATACACTGTCAAAATCTCAGAACTTGTTTTGTAGTTCAGGTACCATCGTAAGACCACTCACGTTGAACCAAGTTTCAATTTTATGAAGTTGTAGCTTTCAGCTAGTACAATCAGGAATTTCTAGTTCGAATAACTAGTTTGCCATTTGTTTGCAACACAAAGCAAAAATTTCTCCTTTTGTTCTAAGAATTTCAAACGAAGCTTCCCCTTCACTCCTGCTTGAATTCTAATGAAGCTTACAAAAATGATGCATTAGTCCT
Organism: Chamaea fasciata; assembly: GCF_029207755.1. Lineage (NCBI taxonomy): Eukaryota > Metazoa > Chordata > Aves > Passeriformes > Sylviidae > Chamaea > Chamaea fasciata. The sequence continues at coordinate 16,595,336 of NW_027094095.1, read as the reverse complement.
TGGCAGTGGGAGCTGGTATTAGGACAATCAACAGGGATGGCAAGGCCACTTTTAAAATTCAGTCTAAGCCTTTGAAACTGTGTATGAAAGTAACGTGTGTAAACAGGAAACACATAGCAAATGAGTTCAGATAGCTTTGAGGTCTGTATCTCCCAAAAACAAATGTAATGGGAATCTGAAACAAAACCTGGAGATACTAACAAGCAGCCAAAGTGGGGGATGAGTGGATTAAACTGAATTAATATTGTTATGATGCAAACAGCTGAGAAAGCTCAAGAAGTTTGTGACTGCTAGATCTGAGAAATGTATATAGCTACACTCTATTCCAAAACACAAGACATCAACAATAGAACTCCAACACAAAAATGTTTTGCAAACAACCAGTTACACCACTTCAACAAAAACTCCACAGAAACCAGAAAGACAGTACCAGGTGGTATTCTTGATACCAAGAATGCATAATGCTATGCTACTGAAGCATCTTAACAGTAAAATGGGAAAAAAAATGGTTACACTTGGCAAAAGTTTTGACTCCTACAAATATAAAACAGAAGAATTAACCTCTTAGCATTCTGAAGCGTAAGACATTGTCTGGTGATTTAAAACATGCTGATTTAAAGAACACACAGTCTTGATTGTATCCTTAATTTTTCTCATGCTCTCCAAATGAGCACCTCTCAAGCTTTCATCCTGTAGCTCAACTTTGAACTTGGTAGACATACCAGACGCTTCCCAGTTCTATCCCCAGACTTAAAGATTCCTACTCATCTAAGACTGAGAATGAATTTCTGAGGTTTTAAGGTATCAGAGAACCAATAAAATAAGTGGAAAACAGACACCAACCTAGAGAGACTTCTTCAGATCAACATTAGAAAAATGAGACTTAACAGCATTTTTCTTCTGACAGCAACAATAACACCAGTCTGGATAAAAGGGCAGTAACCCAAGGTGGCAGGGGTGAGAGAGAGAGAAATGGCCAAGATGCTTCTGGAAAAGCATCAACGGGTTCTTAATACTTTATTCTCTCACTAGAAACATATTCTTCATTTAATTAGGAAGAGAAAAACTAACTATCATATCAGGTAGGAACTACCATATATATAAATATTATACATACTGCAACTTCACCATCAGCAACGTAAGTAGATAAAATACCGGAACCCAGACACCCATGCTTTGAAGAGAACTGTGTTTATGAGGGGCAACTTATCTGCCGCAGTTATTACAGCAAAAGCTTTGCCAATTTCGTGGAACATTGTGGGAAGAAGGGAAACAGAAATTGGTATTATCCAAATGCAAACATGTCCATCCGATGACAGTTAGTTGATGTCAGTTTATAGGAGTGGAAAAAAAAGAAGCAGTAGTGACAACAGAGCCCTCCTAGAGAGGCCAAACTGCATTTGGAACAAGAACGTGTTGATTTCCTTGATGTTGGCAAAGATATTCATTCCCATCAAGAAATTTGATTCTACTCACATACATCTGGAGCATTTCAGAGAGCTTTCCCTTTTCTGTAAGACCTGGATTGGTCTTCTGCAACAGACTCCTGACACCTAACGGGTTTGAGTGTGTATAATCTTCTAAGAAAAAACTCCCTCTGAACTACTGTGCAACTAACAACAGCAACAGTGACAGAAATTGCCATAATGAACCAGGAGGAACTTCTTGAAAGGTACTTTTTCCACGAAGAGTGAGAAAACAAGGAAAACAAAAGAAAGGGCATATTCTCTGAGCCATTTATGATGGAGGCTCTATATAAGGGAATTATAAAACAAAGAGAAGAGAATATCACAGTAAAAGACCATGAAAAAGGATTCAGATTACACTACGAATTCTCAGAGCAACTTAGCTAAATTTGCAAGTAGATTTGCCCAAGCAAGAAGCTGTTATAAAAGACAGAAAACTCTAAGAACACTAGACCCGTGTTCTGCAAGGGTCATTTTTTGTTCCCTTTGTCTTCTGAGATAGTGAACATATTCTTTCACATTTTGGGGATCTCAAAGCAGCACCCGTATGTTTTGAAGTTACTCCAGGGAAGATGGAAAATGAGTGAAGGAGGAGGAATATCTGAGTAAAGCTCACTGAAAACTACAATTCAAACAGCAGTTACGAGACATGTGTACCAGTAACCATCACATTCATTTCATTTTGTATATCCAGACAGCAACAAGTTTAAATAAAGCCATATGCACATGCTTGAGTACTCTGTTGATAGGATGCTTACAAGTGATTACAAACATCAAGTAAATCACACAATTGCCTCAGCCATTGCCTCCCCATAGAGTAGCCGTGTTCTGACCAAAACTCAGTTCCTGCTTTTTCTATGCCTTTACTGTAACAAAACATGACCTCCTCAGAAAGTGTATTTTTATCACGTCTGGGAAGAGACCGAGGATAATTTAGCTCCAGTAAGATGGATGGAAACTGCAGCAAATTGCTAGAGGCAGGAATTACCTATCATGAACACCTACTTTGCAGCTATAACAGCTTCCAAACTATCATTCCTCATTCTCCATAAAGGCTTACTTCTTTTTGGAAGAACTCTCTTTCTTTCAAGTTTGGCCACCCGGTGTTTCCTAGTTGATAACTGAAAAACTTCTTGTAAACATCCAGTCACATCACTTCCTCAAACTGCTGATACATGATGGAGAAAAATCCCATTTAAAACAAAAGACTATCAAACTTTGGAGGAATCGCCTTGAGATACTTATGTTCAATTTCAGAGCACACTACTTCAAAAAATATATGCTAGGTAAAAACAGAGCATACAAAAACCTCCATGACGACTTATCAAGAAAGACTATAAGAAGATGGACATGGGAGGTTTCAATGAGCATGCCTAAGTGAATTAGACAGGTCACAGCTAGAAGCTCTTTCATGCCATGACATTGGGTCTGCAGTTCCAAATTAAAATGCTCTACTTCTTGATGTCCTCCAACATGAAATGCTTTGAATTTTATGAAAACTCAAGCTGGGTCCTTTATTCACACTTCATTACTTTTGTCAAAGTGTATGTAAGCTAAAACAAGTTGAATAATTGGACAGAGAAATGGAACTCATTAGCCATTTGAAAACACTGCCAATTAAAAACTAAAAAATAATAAACTACCTTTCTTGTATATTTAGTTACTAATTTTTCAAATTCAATCCCATACTATCTATCCTCATCACTACTGCACAGTGAAGTACATTAAAAAAACCCCTCCTATCATTTGCTCCCTATAGGATTTTATAGGATACTGAAAATCAGCTCATCATGCCAGTTGATTCATTATGACTGTAACAGCACAGAATAACACACAAATGGATCTCAGATTTCTGCATACCTGATGTGCTTTCACTGCAAACATTCCAAAGCTACAAGTTTGACAAAACAACATTTGAAATTATTTGAACATGCAGTAGCCCTCATGAACTGCTACCTCAGTCACACTGATGGCTTGAAGGCCAGACTCCTTGCTCTGTACTTTACAGTTCCCTCCCAAACTTCTGACAAAGCAGTCTCCACCTACAGAAGCAGAGACCAAAGAAGAAAGTGGTGATTCCTAGAAGATGAAAGCCAGTAAGAAGAGACTGAGTATGCGAAAAGAGTCAAGAAAGAGAAAATGTAGAAAGCCAGGGTGCAAGAACGAATCAAGAGCAAACCTGGGGAGAGCCAGGGCAGAAGGGAGCAAGAGAAAAAAAGAAAGGAAGCTGAATATATAACTATAACAAAGAAGAGTGAGATGCAGATTGAAGATTTTGTGTAGGTTTGTCCAATGCTCTACAGATACTCAGAAAAAAGAAGCAAATTGACCACCTACTCTAAGAAACACCAATGCGTTGCTATACATCAAAACAGGTATAAAAGGAAATTAACATCTACTCAAGATGAGCAATTAGATCATTACATTGTTAAAAACTGGACTGAATAACAACAAAAGAAGTTCCAGCCAGCCGTCTGAAGATATAGGTATTTGCTGTACAGCGGATCTACAATGCATTGGTGTAGGCACAAATAAAGTTCAATAAAGACTAACCTCAAACAGACAACAGCCTAGGAACTTTCGCTTCTAGGGTGTTTTTCTTGAGTCCATTCTCCAGAGCTACCATTATGCTTAACTCTGTCTACTATACTGCTAAAACTGTCAAGTTACATTTGAAAAGAAAAACAGACTAAGATTTAACTAAATATGATGACATTACTGACTGAAGAAGCAGGGTGTCTGCTAGAAGAGCAATATGGTAACAGTTAATATCAAAAACATGTGTAGACAAATGGAAAATCTGAGACTAGTACATAAGCTAATGTAATGCTTGGAAAAGTCTCACTCTGGTGGCATGCAGAGATCACCTATTTCTCATGTATTTCTCCTAATAAACAGTAGTACCTAGAGAGGTTCCATAAACATTGCCAGATAAAAGAACTTCAGCGTTCATGCTTAGACACAATTATTTTATTACAGCAAGAAACTGAGATAATTATTTAATTGATGTGATTTATTTTTGGCAGTTATGTTTGCTTTAGAAGATATAAGAAAGGCTTAATAAGAAGGAACACGTATAAACATGTCCTCATTGTCTCCATACAATGGCTGAAAACCACTGAAGCTTCAGCTGTAGTCGAGGCCCAATTGACGGTATCTTGAAATTGCTCTCAACTACAACCACCTTTTAGCAAGAAAACCCAAGATCTACCCAAAAGCAACACTCATAATAAGTACTTGTGTGTACTTTAAAACTAGTGTGTACTAGTGAAATCCTGCATTAAAATAATTCTCTTCACAAAACTTTATATTATAAAGTGGAATATCGATACTGTTTAAAAGAGTATTTTTGGTCTACAAGCCTTGCATTAAGCTTGCTTGAATGAGAAGCCAATGAGCAAAATTCACAACCTTCACAGAGTTGCAGCAGAATAATGACTAAGTTACTACAAATATACATTGGCTGCATCATGTTACAGCTAGAACCCAACACTGACTCCTTAAGTCAATGGTTTCAGCAACAGGCCTTTATCCATAGTATAAGTTATTTGTCTGGCTTAGTTCCAGCTTCTGAGAGCAAAAGTTTTTTTTTCCCCAAACTTTGTTTCTAACTTTTTTAGAAGTTTTAATTCTTTCTTTAAACGATTAACAATTTAAACTTTGTTTCTAAGCCCATTTTGTTTCCAACCTAATTCAAAACCAACTTCTAGGCCCAATGATACAAGACTCATGAGTTTTCTTTCCATTCTTTTAAGAAAAGTGGTAACTATTCTGATGACTATGCAACTACTTCACTAGCAAAATACATTTCTTAGAGAAAGCAAACAAAAATTCCTGAAAGTACCTTAACAAGCTTCCTTCACTTTTCCCACTTAGCAAAAGGGAAGCTAGGTACAAAGTCCTTGTCCAGGATTCAATCTCTGTGTACTCTCCTGTTTACCAGTGTCTCCTTCATTAGATTACTGCTAATAAAGTGCAGTTTAAATACATAGCTATTGAAAGATACTTCCTCAGTAGGTATATAAAAGGAACGTACCACAGGGCTAATATCAAATCTCAGCAGTGGTAAATGAAGCTCACTACCATCACCCTTCTACTGAATAAATATGAAGATTTTCAGAATCACTGACTAAAGGCATATCCTTCTACATGTTAGGTATTACTGCATCTGCTGACTTCCATCCAAATCTGCTTTGTTTTAGCATTAATTTTAGCAACATAAGACCTGGCAGACACAGGCCCATATTATAAAAATATTTCTTTTAGCCTTCTACAGAGAAAGCCTGCTACTCAGTTTGTCCTTCTTAGCACAATTAATTACATTTGCAGATAAAAAAAAGGATTATGCATTTTCCAAGAGCATTATGTAAAAGTCTGTGTTGGCTGACACAGAAAACTGATGGTTGCCCTTCTTAATTACAGAATATTTCAGGCTTCACATCTCCAAATTTTCCTCATTATATTGCATCTCTGCTCCTCAATTTGTTGTTGATCATGTGAAGTCCCACTAATCTCAGCAATAATCCAAGTAAACTTAGAAACTGCCTACAGCCAAGCAAGCTGCAGGCCTCTGAAAACAAGTTAAAATATGGCATATTAGAAGAATTTCAAAATGAAGTGTGTTTTAATAAAAAACATTAACAGCAGTGTCAAATGCTGTACTACTCTCACTCAATGTCAGAGCAGGTAGGTTTTGGGTTGTGAGCCAAACAAGATACGAAACCAACTACATATCATATGTTGTTAGAAATATACAAAGTGTAAAATTACTTGCTTTTCCTATTTTACTGGAGTATTCTTTGTAATTATATGTACTAGACAGTAAAAACTACTTGTTGTATCGCTGCCTTTTTTTCTTCCCCACCGCTCTCATTTCTGAGGTACTTCAGAACACTTAATTAGAAGGCCAACTATCTCATTTGGAAGTCGTGATATCACAAGAGAATGAATTTAGGCAACCATCTCTCAGTTTTGCTTACATACCTGAAGTGTTGGATCCAAAATCAAAGACTAATAATGAAAATCAGACATGAGAGTGGACAACAGCAACATACGTTTTCTTACAAGTTGCTGAAGTTTTATGGCAAATAAATTGTTTACCAGCAGAAGCTTCAAAATTATTCTGAATTGACATATGCTTTTGTCCAGTCTGATGAAGAAAATGTATCATAGACAGACTTGCTTTTACATCTGTAACAAAACATACCTGTCCCAGTCAAAAGTCCAGCACTCTTCTTTCGTGCATAAGCGCGTAAGTGGTTGGACAGGCTAACAGCACTTGTAAACGTCGTATTGCAATGCACACACGTTCTAAGCTTCACAGGCATACCTATCATTCAAAAGAAAACTATAATCCAGTTCTCTCTTCAAAAAATGAAATTCTCAAAGCGTTGTAAAATGTTTTCTGCAATAAAGATGGTTTAAAATATATTCACTGCATTGACGCGATTGTTTAGTATATTAGAAGGATCCAAGTTAACCGTTATTAGTTTTCCACCTAGTGCTTTAAGCCAAACCATGTTATTTGAAAAAGAACAGAAAGGAGGCAACTTGAGCCCAGTAGGCTACTCTGCATTTAATACCTACTACCAAGCTCCCACAGATCTCCACATAATGAAGCTCTAATGTCAAAATACAATCCTGCAATTTGAATAGCACAATTCTGTTCAGAAATTTCAGAGCGTTCAGAATTTCCAATAGAGACAATTTGAAAAGTCAAGTTGACAAAGTGGTAATTAAAAGTGTTTTACCCATAAGACCAAAGCGCTCAATACTAAAATTAGGCTGCTGTTGAAGGCTCAGAGAAAAAGGTGGTAAAACACACCACTGAACAGCTGTTAGACAAAACATTTTGTTCAGTGCATTTTCTACTCATTACTTTAGATGCACAATTGATAATGAAAAGTAAATTATTTGAAGTTTTTTGCTAAAATCTTTGTGCTAAATAAATATCAACAAAGCAACATGCTATTTATCACACGAAAACAATGAAACAATACTGAACTCCTCACTTAAAGACAAAGAAACCATTATGACTTATCTCCTGCTCTACTTCACCATAATATTTCTCCCTGCATTTTACCAAAGATATATTGTTTTGGTCAACTAACATTTCAAGCTCTCTACTAATAAATTAGTAGAAGAATAAATGAAAAAGCTAAAACTACTCAGCTGAAAAGTCTCTGCAGAAAAGAAAGAAGGCTATTCTCCAGCAGCTCACAGAAGACATGCTGTTTTTTCAGGCAAGTTACAGAAGAAGAACACCTGGTTGGTAAAAGCCTTTTTAACACTAAAACCAGAATTAGGAACATTTGCCCTTTTTAGGAAAAACATAAGATTTTCAACTGGATGTTAAATATTTTCTTATTAACTCAACTGGCACAGTGCGTTAGTTATCAAATTCTGTTACCTCAGCCACAGAAAACTATTGGGCCCCATTCAGAACTGTTAGTACTATGCGAGCACATGTTTATTTTCACTTGGTTGTTCATCATAACCAAACAGGTTCTACCTAGTACTGAGCAGTAAATATTACACAGAAAGCAAAACAGTGTCAGGTTTGGCAAGCTATTCCTTGAGCATTGTTTTTCAAAACATTAAACCTGTCAAAGATACACCTCCTTTATTAAGCAATTTCCTGTCTTAAGGGACAACCACAGATGTACAGAAGACATAAAATGTAACTCTTTTCCACTTCTACTGTCATTTTAGAAAGCCACCTTTCTTAAGAGATTTATTGCCACACTTTTATAGCCCCCCTAAAAGAACTTCTGAGCACATCAGATTGTTGGGGTCTTTTGTTTAAAGGAAGAAAAGAACACAGGTGAAAAAGTACTAGGCACTGCCAGTTTTACTAACCTGGTAAAGAACAAGAAAAGAAACAACACCAAAAAAAAGTCAGGAGTAGAAAAATAAGATCCTGCTCCTCAGTCTAGAGAATCCTGCAGCATTGGTGGTGTCCAACCAAGAAACCGGTAAATGCAAGCTCTACGTACACATTAAAAAGGATGTTGTAAGAGTTCCCCAAGACTAGAAATAATTCTCATGTGATAAGTAAGCTAAAAACATCACCCTAAGAGCCTGCTCTATTAGTATACGGAGTAGCTAGAAAGTTGATTGTAGAATTGTTTCATTAGCACAATTCTCAGTGGAGGGACAATCTAGGTCCTTACTGGTCAGAGGCTGTGCATTGGAAACCTGCTGGCTACAACTGTATGCCAACAAAGCTTGAACCAGCACAGGCTGTCACTCAGGACAGATAGGCCCTAAGCAAACATGAGTTTCACACAGCAGCCACAATTTGAAACAAACAAGAATCAAACTAGGTTGTAAGAGTATGTTTACCTAAAACTATCAAAATTAGTTGACAGTGATTCACCAATTTGCAGTATTATGCATTTATAATGGTATCAACAGTTCTGTTAGTTTGAGCAAATGCTGCCTTGCACAAACCTTGAAGACTTAAACGCAGTACTCCCAAACCAGCTGTTTTAATGCCCAAAAACAGGGTTACAAGCCCAAACATTTCAGAACTGTTAGTCCACCAAATATGCATGGACACTTCAACTTGTTTACTGCAGGATGTGTCTTCTTCCTTACTGAGGCTCACTTTGTGTCCACTTTCAATTTGCATGCCCAGTCATATGCAGAACAGGAACTATTCCATGCAAAAACCCTTCAGTGCGGCTGAAGGGTTTTTTCACTTTAGGAAAAATATGTCAGAAAAATTTGCTGTGCTACCTCTCGCAGTCAAGTGTCCTCTGGAAATGAAACAAGAATTAAATGAACAGAATCCCAAATAAAATACTCTGCACTTTTACATTTTCTATGAATGATATGATTTTTTGGAAATGTTGTCAAGAAACACCTTCTTACCTGACTGCATAGTCAAGTCCATTTTTTGTGGCTGATACATCAATGGACTGTCTTCATTTAATGGAAGAACACATTTCTGAACAAACCTCTTTCTTGCAGTTTGATTATGAATCTTTTGAGGGGAAATATCAGGATTCCTTTCTTCTCCTAACCTCTTGTTTTTCAGGAGTTCTATCAGTGTAAGTGACTGATTTCTTTTTTCATCATGTAGTACTGCTTTTGTTTCATCACATTCATTTAGGAAACTCAGCCCTTCTTCCTCCGATGCAGACACAGATATATCTTCAGTCTTTAGGCCATTATGGTATGCTTCAAGAGGTATAACATTCTGAGATAAAAAGTCATCATTTGATGCGTATTTCTGAGCAACAAATGGTCTGGGAATAATACGGCGACTGTTCAAAGCCTTTAGGATTTTTTCATACTTCTCTTCATTTTGCATCATCTCATTCAGAACACAGATGGGAGACTTGTGCGCATCCCACTTGGTTTTGCCAAGCCTCTTCAGGTGTCCTCGCACATGATTAGACAATCCAATTTTAGTATCAAACCAGCCACCACAGAGCTGACATGTATGCTCAGAGGAAGTTTCAGATTTCTCAATTGCTAAAAAGAAAACAATCATAATGTTTTTGACAATTATATACAGTTAAACATGACAACTGCAAATCACAAGAAGAGAGGCTTTACAACAAGATAAAGCAAATCTTCTTCAGTGCTCAATAAATCCCTTTGGCCCCCCCATTACTTTGTACTCAAATAAAAAAACAAATCTTACCTTTTCTAACACGTTTAACAGGAGTCCCTGTTCCAGCTCTTTTAAAATGCTGCATTTTGTCACTTGTTGCTATCTGTTCTGGTGAAACAACATGACGGGCTTCATAGCTTAGTCCAGCTCTGTGAAGATGTCCTCTGACATGATTGGACAAGCCAACACCTGTTTCAAAGGTTGCTGGACAGTATGGACACGACTTCTTTTCAAGCGACAAATCAGTCCAGTGGAAAACTGAATTATGCTTTGGCAATGCTGATCCTACATTTTCTAAATTCTGAGGATCATGCAAATCATGCAAAAAGTTACTACCCTCAGCATCTTCATAATACTCAAAATAAAAGCCATCATTCTGCTCATAACCAAGTGAAGATTTATCACCAGCTTCATTATCTTCCATTTTACCTTTGAATATGGGGAATAGGTTTACATGCTCCTGATTAATATCACTGTAAGATTCATCCTCCACAGACTGTGTAGTGTAATCACATAGTTCAACATTATCCCATGAACTTTCATCCTCCGTTTCATAGCTGTCTTTTTTTTCAGCAGAGTTTAGTTTCTGTAAAACAACAACAGTCATTTTATGGAGAAAATCTGGATAGCAATCCAAATCATCTCCTGTAACAGAGCCTTCCCTCTTGGATTCTTTAACCACTCTTTTTACAGCTACATGCCTATGATCTTTACAGCCTTCTGCCCTTTTGCAACCAAGGCTATTTGAATCCATGACAAAACAATTATTACTTGATGAAGAAAATAAACGTAAAGCACTGACAGATTTGGACTCTTCCTTTTTTAAATGCAAAGGGTAAGAGTCACTGGATTTTTTAATAATCCTGTAGTTTTCATATTTGTGCCTATATAAATAATTACTTTTTTTGGCACTAGCTTTCTGCTTTGCTGCTTGATGAAAACATTTACGTTTTGGGTCAATGCTATTTCTAATAAAAAAGTTCTTGTTTGTAGAATTTAGATTGCACACACTTACAGATGACTGTGAAACGCTTTTCCGAGCCTTCTGTATCCTGTAGGGTCTCTTGTGAAGTTTTGCGAAGCTACTGGACTGTGAAGTAGAGCCAAATGATCTTTTTACATCCTGTTTTAAAGCAGAGTTCTTTGGAAAAGTAGAAGAATGTTTCATCAACTGTTTTGTCCTGCTACGAAAATCTAAAGATTCTTCTATTATGCTGCCTTTTCTTTTCTCTAGTCTAAGATGGCTACCAAAGGGATCAATGCATGATGCTGGATGCAAATATGCCATGTGTTTTTTTAAAACACTTCTAGCAGAAGTAGCAAATGGACACAGCTTACACATATATGTCAATGACTTTCTTGAGGATCCTAAATAAGGATCTTTCAAGGATGCTTTTTTCTGCGTTTTTCTCTGGGACAAGTCGCTACCAATAATAGAACATTTGACTACTGCTCCATGAGCAATCCCTCGATGGCATTCCAGTTCATTTTCTGTCACAGCCATGAAATTGCATTCCTCACAACAATAATATCTTTTATCCTTTTCATGGGTCTTTGCATGCTGCACAAACGTTTTGGGACAATTGGTACCAAATACACACTGTGGGCATTGTAACCGTGCACTCCTACCCTCATCCTGAAGTTCTTTCAGCTCACGGATTTCTTCCATCAGTTTCTGCCTTCTTTCTTGGTGAATTATCATATGTTTAAGAAGTGAATTACGATCTCGAAATGTCCTTCCGCATTCCCTACATGCATAGGGCCTGGGGACATTGAGATGCCGGAAATGACTGTTCCCATCTAAATGGTACATCATATGCCTATGCAGATGTTTCTTCTCTCTAAAATTCACATTGCACTTTGTACAGGGATAAAATGATGGTTCATCAGTACTGAAAGTAGGTGGCGGTTCAGAATCATTCTCTTCACATTTGTTTTTCAAAGTATTGGATAGAAAAGTGCTAGTGTGAACAGGAGAAGTATCTTCTGCACAGTTACTAGTGGGACTATAAATGAGCTGCTGGATAGCATCAACAGTTTCCAGCTCTTCATCGGTGGATTCAGGCTTTACTTTACTCAATGAATACTTCTGTGGTTCTACTATTTGTAGCTCCTCATTCTGTTCTAAGAATTCAACATTTAATAGTTTTGATTTACTAGGAATATCATCAAAACAGTCTTCAGTATAGCGTGTTATTTTACTAACATCCATTTTCCTTTTTCGCTTCTTTTCTAGCCCTACCTTACAGTGAATGGGAGACTTCTCTATCGTTTCTTCATTTGTCATAAGAAACTGTATAAACTCTTTTTGTGGATCCCAGCTGGGATCACATCCCGATCTGAAGCCACCTGTACCTGAGGAAATGCCTGTTAATGTATCGACACAATCATCTTTTAGTAGTAAATTTTTATCATCCTCACCAACTTCTACTTGGTCTACTAAAGTGCTATCTACACTATTTCCTACTGTTTTCTGTGAATCACAACCAATTGAAGCAGAGGTAGGTAGATTTTTAATGGAATGAGTCAGGTTCTTAGCATGTGCTACATCAGGTAACAAAAATAAAACTTGGTGCTGATTTGATTTCTGCGTTGTACTCTTGGCAGGCAGCTGAAGATCATGAACCACTGTCAAAGTTGAGCAGGAATCTGCAAGATGACCTCCAGGCTGGCCAGTGGTTAATGAAACGCTGCCTTTATTCATCATGGAAGTCTTTGTTGAGGTGGAGTGTGAAACTGGTCCATTAACAGCAGTTCCTCTAGACAAGGTAAAGTTTTCACTAGAAACAGTAGGAGCACCAGTGTGTATAAATAGAGAAGCCTGGCCTCCACTTAAGGCTTTTTCAGATCTGTCCCTTGACAGCTCCTCAGTCAGAGTCAATGTGGTGTTCTTCTGAAATGATGTGTCACTCTCTTCTGGTTTGGGAATGCCACCTTCTTCTTCCTCAGATACAAAATTATCATCACATAGGATTTCTTCTTCTTTAGCACCAGTGACTCCAGTATTTATCTCTAAATCATCCATATTGCTGGTCTGTCCATTAAGTACATTTATACTAAAAAATAAATAAGAAAAAATCAGGTAATTGCAGAAATAAATAATGATAACTTTAATTTACAGCTTTTCTTCAGGATCATTCTTCACACTGCAATCTAAAAAGATGTTTTGATCTTGTCAAAAATCTACTTTTAATTTAGGATATCCAGGACATTTATAGTGAATCAATGAAGCAATAAAAAAATACAATTTCTTTGCTATGTAATATTAATAGCCATACAGTAAACTAGTCACTGCCAAATATCCCAGTTCAAAGAAGCCTGAGACCTACACACAAGCAAGATGGGGAAAATTAGATTGCCAAAACAAACACAAATACATTCTGTGCGTACATAAATACAGATTATCTTCAGTTGTTCTCCAGAAGTAAAAGTAGGGAGTAAAGGCTACCCAGACATCTACTAGTAATTCTGTTTTTTCTTTAAACATACTTTCTTTAGGAAACTAAAACAGTCTTTACGTTTCTCAAGGTAGCACTTTTTTTGAACTACTTCCATACAATTGACCTGATGCTACATGGAAGCCTGCAGAAGGAAAAAACAAAATGAATCTGATTTTAAGCATCTGATTAGTGACAGAGACACAGCAAAGGATCAAACTCACTGAGGAAAGCAGACGTCTTCTTATTCCCTTCTTACAAAAGGACTTTCCTTGCTTTAAAACATATAAATCCCATTTGCTTTATTTTAAACAATAAGCAAATTAAACATCTTATGAAAGGTGGGGAAAAAATATTGTAAGAACGAAACATTTCATTAGGATTTACCCACCAGATGAAGTCACGGTGTTGAATCCAGAGCATGACACTAACAATATCTTCCAGTCCAGAGAACTACTGCATATTAATTCCCTGTGGGGGTGGCCTTGTCTTTCTACAAGTGACTCTTATTCATACATCAAATCATCTGTTCAAGGCTTAGTGAGCACAAGTGAGTTGCCTACACATGAAAATGTGTGACCAACAGAAATATAAACTTCAGTCTACCCTGACATTCACTTTTTATACAGGTCCTCAGAATACACTGAGCATATGGCATTAAAACATTCATCTAGGAGTCAGGACATCTATATTTTACAGAAATCACTTATTTTACCCTTAAAGAATACTACTCACTTTGATCTTTTGAGGGATTTGATGCCTGCAATCACATAGTTTCAGTTACTAATTAACATTTTGAATAGAACCCAAGTTAAAAGGAGTTATTACCTAGACTCTTTGAATTAAGATGTTATAACTCACAACTAATATCCATGGCTTCCTGCAATGGTCCTTTATCGAAATCCAGGAAGACCACTTTGGACATCCTTTTTTCCTAAGGAGAGAAAACAACCTAGTTAAACAACACCAATTTCATCTTCATACATAATGTTTTAAAATATGTCCCGTATTTTCAGTTTAACAGAATGGCAGCTATCCACACAATTCAAAGCTAATTACAGCTTCATGGAAATTCTCTTTTATTGCACTTACTTTGTTTCAAATCAGCAAAAGGACAAAACAATTATTTAACTCTTCTGAGTACGTACAAAACAAACTTTACTGTAAGATAACTGACTTTTGCAGATAAAAACAATTATATTTGGAGTAGAAATAAAATGAAAAATTAAGTCATTAAAAATATTTCCTTTGCTACTCCATCACTGAACTAGTCAATTTAGAAATACAGCAACGCTCAAATCAGAGCCATAAAAAATGTCTCAAGTGTGTGAAATATTTATTGTATTACTATCTACAACATACCTTTACGCAAATGTTCTACTAGACACCCCAGTTTCTCATCTTGTACATCTTAGATTTTTGCTTTTCTTTCCTGTTTTGAGATGGGGTCATTTTTCACTATAATAACGACTTCCAATAAGATCACATTCAAAGCTATCACCCTAAAATGGTGATAATGCACCACCCAGCAGGAGTCTTTACATCACCGACACAAGTTAGAAATGGGCAGTGCAAACATGTGCTAAGAATCAGTAATGCAAAAGTCAATTAAAAGAAGTGAAGCCTACAATGATGCACACAGCTCCAGCAATTTTACAACTCAGTAATGCAGGGTTCATATAGTATCAAGCAGCGGAGTATAAAACTGTTCACAAAACATTTATAACAAACTGAGTAAGACAATTTTGCCTGGAAGATGTGTTTTCCTTGGTTTATTGTTGCAGAAGCAGACAAAAGTGTGCTCAGTCAATCTGATAGCCTGTATTAGCTTTTCTCAACAGGAAGCAACGTTGCTAACGAAGTGGTAAATTCAGTGTTAATGAGTGGCTTCACTGTTACCACCTCTGAGGTAAAACCTTCCATGTTCCAAGTTCCACCCATCTGTTCTGGTGTGAGGGGTTCAGAGGAAGAACAGACGCTTCCCATTTAAAGCAACTTCACTGGTAGCCCCTGAACAGCGGGGAGGCAGACTGAGAATAGTGCGCTGCTTGGAGACTGCAATCCTCATTATCAGAATGGCTCCTCAAAACTTCTCACAGGTTTACAAGATGAGGACAAAACTATGCTGCTCTACATACAAAACCATACTGCTAATGAATATTAGTGTTAAAGCTGAAGTTAAGAAGGTGGCTAGGACACCCTGTGGTCACCATTAAACTGAGATTCTCTCCAGAGTTATCAGAGATAGCTAAAGCATTACCTAACGAAAGAGACTCCTCCCATACTGTGGATTTATGGAGATTATGGACTATTCCATATGGGTATGGTTAGAAGTCTTCTATGGTAATACAGGTATCCCTACAGATTTCAGACTTTGAATTAAGCCTGAAATGCTTACTGTATCAATAATATCACTGTTACATTTTAATAATTTTCAGCAAATTATAATTTTTATTCTTATCATATATTATTTTTCCAGCTATCAAGGTGGTACAATTCATTATTTTTTGTGCAGGACAACAGCCATAAAGTTAACAGTTTTGTAAGTGTGGCATTAGAGAAAACAGAAAGTGTATTTTTAAATTACAATAACTTAGTCCTGTGATAACACTGAACCAAGATGCAATACTTCAGTTACATTATCTACTCCACGTGTCAGAATTTATGCAGTAACAACAACAGGTATAACTAAAGACACAACACCCCGTTTTTTGAGGAAATGTTATCATCTAACTTGCCTCTTGGGAAAAAAAGAAAAATCGATCATTGTAATAACTAAGATGTAACCAAGGTTATGCAATGTTCTTTGCATGCTTCAATCAGAGTTTTAAAATTATCTTCTCTATACTAGATCAGGAATACAAAATTATTAATTCTGTCAAAATATATAGCATTCAATACTTGGTGTATTTGAAAAATTAAAAATTGAGATCAAACTTTCAATCTGTTGAAAGTACTGCTTATCATATCCACTACCAGGACTGTATTACCTCAACTAGACAGTTGAGGTAATTTTTATTTAAGAATCTAGTGCAATATACCTAAGAGATATAGACATGCAAAAATAGTGATGGAAAGTGTCTGGAAAAGCCTACACAATCGCAGCTCCTACCTTTGAAACACACTTTATTTAAAGGCTAGGTCAAATTCAATTCAATTATTTCAGCTAAGCCTAGAATGACTGCAGTACACTTAACAGTGTTATTCTTGGTTTACATGCTATGCTATTTACTATAGAGAAATTATTTCATATTCAAAAGCAGAAGGAAACCTATTATTTATCCAGCTAAGCCACATTCCACTCTCTATTAAGTGACTTAAAATCTACCTGATTTTAAATAGTGTTTTTATTCATAAAGTATCAGTTTTAAAAATCATGTGTTCTGCAGATATGACTGCCTGTGGCCAGATAGTCTAAGCATTAAAAAAGTCTAAGGTCAGATCTATCTTCAAGCTGACAGATCATAATTTCAATGCCTTAAGCTATTCTTATTGTCATAAAAAATCTTGAACATCAGTATTTTTGCAAACTATCAGCACTTGCTATAACACCCTTACTACACTACATCTTGAGGTTACTACAGAAGAAATGAGGTGATAATTGCATATTAACATAATTATTTGGTAATCCCTCCAAGCAAGCTTCCTAGGTCACTCAGTAATTCAGATTAGATGCAACCTTCCTGTCATTAGATCTATGCTGTCCACTTTCTGTTCATTAATAATTCTTTTTGATAGGAACATACTTAAATCCATTGTTCTATGTACATTATTAATTGTATTTATTACCAGTAGGTTTATGACCTTTCCAAGTTCTTATTTCATAATGACAACCTTTACTATGCAGTAGGGCTACACACCAAATTAAGAGCCCTGCCTTCATGCAATGCTAGCTCAGTAAAGCTTACACCTCAGTGCCAAGCATACCATGCTGTTGCCTACTAGCAGTTGTAGGCAAGAGCTCTGTCAGCCTCTCTTGCAAGCCGTGTCATTTTATAGGGATTTGTAATAAATTTGAAAGCACACTGGAGCTGAAAAATTAAGACACAAGAATTTGTCTGAGTTTGTGAAAAGCATGAAGTGCCTTTATGTGTTCTGGTATCAAGTTTCTCACTAAATTCATAAATATGAGCCAATGAGCTTAAAGCACAGAGCAACTATTAAGTAGCATAAAAACTTAGAAGCCATCTCCTAAATGGTTTGAATTTCATCAGCCTAGTTAAAGAAACTGAAGAAATAGTGTCTTTCAGCAGTGCTGGAACAAAGGCAAAAACATACCTGTCCTGTAATAAATAACTCCTCATACGACAAGTTCTTTAAGCAGTTATGTGAAAAACCAGGATTCAAGGGATAGTTCAAATATTCAAGAGATAAGAAAGGTGCTTCAGGTTTGCACTGCTCCCATTTAGATTTTTCTTCAAGACTTCATTATGCAAATAGAGAAAACTAAGAAAACCTACCATTTTTCCACCAGTGTTCCTGTAATAATGCATTCTCTAGTGACAGATTATATTAAAGGTGACGGAACCAAAGTCACAGATATTTAGGCAACAAACAGAAGACCAGAGAGAGTTTAAGTACATCATGGAACAGGACCAAAAAGGTATCTCCTTCCATTTTGCCCCATCACAGTCTATGCTTTAAAACCTTAATCATGGCAAACATCAAGTACAGAACTTCTGCCAAGAGAGAAAGGTTTAAAAACCTCTGGAAAATGAAGGTTTGTACAGAGTAGCAGAGGAACTGTTAGTGTATCAGCATAAACCAGCCACATCTTGAGAAAAAAAACAAACGACAGAATACAGCTGCACAATATTTTTGCCTCTTCCACAGTAATGCACAGAGTTTATGCCTCAGGAGTTTTGGGTTTTATCTAGCAATATTAATGCCTCAAATCAATAAAATCACGACAATTTGATCATTAGAAGAATACCTATTACTTGTTTTCTGGTTCATTTTTTAAAAAGCTATCCCAATCCACCCTTATTTCAGATGGAAATAAAACCACAAAGCCTGACAACTAGAGGATAAGTCAATGACTCCCTGTCCCTCAGCTTCTATTTGTGTTTGCAAATTAAGTCGTTGAAAATACATTTCCTTCTGCACAGCAGAAACACAATTTGTAGACTGCCTTACTTAGCTTTGAAATCTACAAATGAACACTTCTGCATTTTTCCAAACTTCTGTAGTGAAGAGATAGTTTGCTTAATATGCATAACACTATGAGTACTGCCCCCCCACACTTACTTTACACAGTCCACAGTTATTAATCCAACTACAACATGAAGAGTTCCATTCAAAACTAGTTAACTTCAATACAATTCAAATTCAAAGCTGTTCACATAACAATACAAACACTGGAAAACTCTCGAAGCTAAATAGACTGCTATATGAAATTTTTTTAAAGCAGTACGAAATATTACCAATATAACATTTGTATTATACCTAAATAAATACAAAGTTACTGCCACCCACAGTATAACCTTTTTTTATACTTAGAAAAGTTAGAAAGTTCACTGAGTTGTCAAATATCTGGGGAAAAAGGTGACCATAAAGAAATTCTCAGTTATAGAGAAGCTTTGACAAAAACAGCTTGTCTTTTCAGTAAGATTATAATTGGGAAGATCAAACTCAAAGCATACTTCTTCAGAAAGTTATTTTCCTTAAACTTAGTTCCAAATGCAACAATGTCTTTGAAAGTTCTCTGTCAGGAACAGTACGGAAACCAAAAATTCCTTAAAAATGTCAAAATTTCAGAAACTTCATTTCTGGTCTAAACCATCTAAGAATGATACATTAAGATCTTATGCAAAAGGACACTAAACAAAATTTAAGAACAACCATCATACAATTAGAAATCACAAAAGAGAATTCCATTACTGCCACCAAGCATTCCTAATCTTAATCTTCTGGTATTGATTTGCTTGGGGAAATAAACCAGTTTGTCACAATGGGGGGCATCGTGCTAAAATTCAATACTGAAATCAATAATAATAAATGACACTACAATTTAAGTGTCACAAGAATCACATGTATCACTACAAGAAATACTCCTCTGGTTTTAATTGCTCATGCAGGAGTTTACGATGGCTTCACTGGCAGGTGCTTTTCAAAATGAACTAGGTATTTCTAAAAGATGACTAGCCACAACACAAAACCAAGATGTTGAATCTGGTAACTTAGGAACAGTCAGACACTGGCAACTCCACAGGCTTCATAACTCCTGCCCAGAATTCCACAGCCCTGTTCACAGAGGACAGTCAGGTATTTGTCTTCATGTTCCTGCAGCTCTCTAGTTTGGTTTTTAGTAGTGCAATGCAGTTTGAATAGTACTGCCACTAGCTCTACTAGAGATAAGAACTACAAATACTGAATTGTCCTAAATGCACACACACGGTAACGACCAGCAGCATTCCAATAAAGACACAGAAGTATTAAAAATAGAATTCATGCTCTCTGAAAAAACACACTATTTCTCTTCTAAACTGTTTCCTTACTTTTACATGCCTAAATTCTCTTGATGTCATCTCACATGCCCACATGCTTTCTCTCTAAAGAAATTAAATGTCTGAGGAAACATTATTAATCCTTCAGCACCATTAACTGTTTTCTTCAGTGAAACATATTCCTAAGCCTCAAGTATGGCAAAAAATTGCTTTTATTTAGACACAATACAAAAAATAATTTTATTAACCAGCAGCATTATTAAAACCAGAAAGCTTTTTTTTCATTACAGTCTAAAAATAAAAGTCCCGCTCCTCTCCTTTCTGTGAGGCATCTTTATCACACTGCCAAAAAGTTAAGGGCTGTGATCAGTGGTATGAAGTGTGCATGGCCAGGAACTAAATCTGTACCCTGGGGCTGGTACCAGTCCCATGGTGTTCAACATCTTCATTGACCACCGGGATGATGGGGCAGAGGGTACCCTTGGCAAGGCAGCTGATCACACAAGACTGATACACCAGCAGGTTGTGACGCCACTGAGAGGGACTTCAACGGGATGGATAATGGGATCGGACAAGGTGGCTACAGGTGCCTCCCAAATTCAACTGTTCTGTGATTCCCTTCTAGTACACTTTGCCACACAGTATCCCAATTCTTGCTTACTTTAGTCCTCTTTAGAGTGCTCCACAAAAGCTCAGACAGTTTTTCAGTTTCAAAATAGCAATATAGGCACGAAAGTATTTTTGAAAAGCTTTCCAACTACCAACTTTGAATTTATCATTCTGACGCAAAAGAAAATTACACAAAAATTATTAAGTATACAGTAAAAGCAAGTTCTCTCTATCCCAAGTTGTGTAGAATAATCAAAACTGTAATTTGATGCTCTTCTCCCTTCTACCTCTCTTCCAGGAATCCTGTTTTCCAGAGTTCTCTCACCAAATAAAGTAACATTATCACTAAGCAGAGTAGTATTATCACACTCAAATTTATAAACATGCATTTCCCAAGTCCCACCTCATTTTTTAATTGTATTTCTACAATTTTAAATTTTACACAGGATGACTCCCTCTTCTTCACCATCATATACTTAAATACCTTCCTGATGTGTCATGACTCAGAGAGGCTTCTCAGTGTTGGCTCTTCAGGCAACAGAGTGAAAGTATTCCTTACAGAACGCA
Source organism: Chamaea fasciata (assembly GCF_029207755.1). Lineage (NCBI taxonomy): Eukaryota > Metazoa > Chordata > Aves > Passeriformes > Sylviidae > Chamaea > Chamaea fasciata. The sequence continues at coordinate 16,574,188 of NW_027094095.1, read as the reverse complement.
CCACCACCAGCCACACTAAGTGAGACACTTCACAAAGAGACTATGTTTAGGGAAGTATCTGCACTCTTCCAGACTTTAAGATCACCACTACAGTCCTTACATGGGACAGTATACTAAAATTAAAGATCCTGCTGAGCATCGCAGAAGATTTTGGCTTGCAGAGAAGAGAAAGTATTTTCAAAACAGCATCATGTACTGCTGAATTGCTATGCTATTTATTGGAATTACACTTCTGTTTGCAGCAAAGCCAATTTAAACAATTGCTGCCTTTTTCCACTCTCCCAAGTTCCTTCTTTTACCCCTTATCAACCATTTTGTTATCCAGTTTAAAAGGCTGGGACCCGAACACCGCTGAATCGGCACAGTCAAGAGGCAACAACTATGGGTAAGGGCACAAACTTACTAGCTTTGTTGACAGAAAAAGCCACTGGGGAATCTGTTCCTAATCTCTATGATCTATATGAATAAATAAAAAAGTTAAAATGTAGAGAACATTTTGTGAGGCAAAAAAGAAGCTTTGACAGTCCTCTATTAAACTGCAGAATGCAGCACTATAAAGAATTCTGCCACAAAGCAAATTTTATGTTCTAAAATTACTTGAACTGAGCTACTCAACTGAAGCAAAATGCTAGAATTAAATGCTAAAATAATTCAACTGGGGAACATTAAATACATCTTCTGAGAATAGTATTAACACAAGCAATACTCTTAAATTGTGTATTAGACATGATAGCTAGATTTTCCATAGAGACATATATATGCAAATCTTTCCAGTGGGTTAAATAAAAAGTATTTTGATTTCTAAAATACAAAACTAACTTTCGGAAATTTAAAAACTAATCTACTCCTCCCTTAACCTACAGTTTTACAGGATCAGCCACCTTATCTGCTCTCAGAGACAAGTCCTTTTGAAGCCAGGTACTGCCACCAAGTGGCGGTAAAATTCAGATTTGCAAATCCAATTATCCCCCATGTGGAGCATCCAGAACTGAAAAACGTTCCTGCAGCTGCCAAATATGAGCAATGCTCTGCTAACACAAGACATTTAAAAATTAATCAAAGCAGAGCCCAAAGATCCAGATCTAAAACGGATCTTCAATGTAAAACAAAGGTTTTTCCAACAATTTGGTCCCTTTATTCAGACACCGCTTGTAAGCATTTGGGTAAAGAAACCTTTTCCCCAACACAAATCCAATAGATATCACTAAAACAATTAATAGTTAGGTGTTCTATGTAACTTTATGCAAATCCCCAATGACTACAGCTATATCACAAGAGAGGCGTTATTTTCATGATTTCAGGAAAAAGTGAATTCTGTAACTGACATAAAAGACCTCTTAAGGTATAAATATCCAGCTTGTTACCTGGATAAGCTACCCACTCAATCTACATTCATTAGTATGTAAAGATCACAATCAGACTGAGAGAAATTTTTAGAAATCAGATGTATCTGACTATTTCTACAGGAATATTTCACAAGTTAATTAAACAATATTGCTGCTTACCTGCATGAACTAGTTTTGAAGTGTCAATCCAAGAGATCACAGATGAAAACCTGAATGACAACATGATGCTGCTGCATCATGGATTTAGAGAGTGACTTTCTTAAAGATGATATTAAGAACACTTTAATCCAATTAACAACACATCTTTCGACTTCAGAAAAATTCTGACCTTATTTACTGTTATATTGAACAAAAGTTGTCATTCTTTTTATCCAGCATGACCTGAAACACATCTAGCAGTTTCTCATGATTTTTGCATTTTTGGATGATAATCACTTGCTGTACAAATGTTAATGTAATCATAAATTTTACGACTGTATCTCCTGCTAATGTAAACAGATTTTTTAACTTCTAAAGCATGGTATCTTCCCCATTTATAAAACCACTAGCCGAAACAAACACTCCGCTTTTATTAATTTAATTCAGAACCTTAGAGTAATCAAATACATTATTCACTCATCCTTATCAAAACTGGCTCTTATCCTATGTTCTTTCAGTTATCAAGCTACTTATTAGTTATCAAGCTACTTAGAATCTTACTAGCTTATAAAAAAGCTAGTAAGATTCTAAGTAGCCATACCAGGTGGGCAAAAAAAGTCATCTTGTACCTTTTCAGATTAAGAACAAAAAATTCGGTTGACTTGGAGAAGGTTATTCTGCTTGCTGATGAAAAGATAAAATCAGAGCTTTTAAAGGACTCAAACCCATGTAACACCGTACATGAGTAGAAAAGCTCAGATCAGTCCACTAATACTTGGGGTTTGTTTCTTTATTTTTTTAATTTAAAACAAAAAAGTCATCACTAGAAGTGACTAATGGCAGAAAACTCAACTTCATGTTACCAGGATAATATGAACAAGATAAAAACTATATGAGATCATCTCCGAGCCAAAGAAACAAAAATCCTACACAACAAAATTTATCCTGTGCAAAATTCTGTATATAACCTACTGTTCTTCAGTATTCATGGTGCTATTATTCACTTCTAATTACATCCTTCTCCTTTTAGGTAAGGCAATACTAAATACATTCAAGGCAATTTCTAGAAGCAAGTTTGGTTTGTCTGGTATCTAAAATGCTTAAAATATGACCTCACTTCACTTTCCACACTTAATTACAGGGAAATTCAGCACAAGCATGTAACTTCTGCAACTTATCCTGCTACACAAGAGTGTGTCCCGTTGCACTTCTAACACACTGAGACCAAGCTTGTTTTTTCCTAACTTTCCCCTGCATTTAAAACAAGACAGATTCTCCTGTGGAGTTCAGAAATGCAGCCTGAAAATCAGAAATTTTAAGAACAAATACTATGGTTACCCCAATAAAGTACATTCACTGTTTATTAACAGTATCTTATCCCTGTGTATTTTTATTTAGTAACAGATTTCTTTAGTTATTTACAAAAGTCAGGATATATCTTTTATATTTACCTTAGGAACGTGAATGATTTGAAATTATAAGAACAAACTCCAAACCCTTAAAAAAATATCCCTACATGGAAAGCACACTAGCAGAGTCATCAGGAAATGCATTATGGTCAAGTGTACACAAAAAATGCTTGAGCAAATAACTAAATCACATTTTCAGGTATTGCTTTAAAAGACAAGTTTACACAAAAAGGCAAATCTGCACTGAGTTGTGGGAGTGAAAATTACTGTTTAGAAGTCTCTGAGACACTGCAGCCACTACACTCATGAGAGGAGACTGAAGACACAGGCAGTTGGGAAATGCAGGTTGTTCTAGAAAATGAACTCTTTCAGCCATCCCTGCTGGCCCTCTCTGAACCTTCTTCACATCTGCTATGTTGTTTTTCAGTCCCCTGACTAGAAGAAGCAATACACATTGCAATGCAGCCATAGTACACCACAAATTTGTAGAACTGGATCTGCTTTTTGTTTTGTTCATTAAAAAAGCACAATGATTTACTGACTATTCATTTCTCATTTTTACTGAACTCTGGGAACCTCACGATCTCCTCCAAGCAATAGCAATACTGATCAAACATCATTACACTGTTTCCATTTATTCTTTTATACATTTTTCTGTCCTCTTGCTGTGAATGCAATACTACAGGCACTCTCCTCAGAGACCAGCTTTTCCCTACTAAACACAGATAACCACCATTATGATGAAAGGTCTTCAGAGTTTCAGTCAGAAGACTTCATGCTTAAAATACACACTCAGTTATTTACATATTAGAGTTTTCAACTACTTTTCTGTATTTAAATGAGTCATTAGATAACACAAATTACAAATAAACAGCACAAATGGCAAGCTTTAAGTACTGAAAGCATTAGAAGGCAAAAGGAACAGTTTGAATTTTACTGTCAATTCAAGTCCCTTTTCTAGCCACAATTCTTGTTTTACACTCATCCTTAGATAAAGTATTTCCTTTTGCAGAGTTATATGCATTTGTTTTCTCAAAGGAGCACATTCCAGAAACCAGGAAAGTCAGGCTAAGGGAGTAAACATCTTCTACGCATAAGTAGATGCATAACACAGCAGTAGAGCTTATTTTTAATTGTTCATAGTTCAGAAGACAATTCATAATCAAAGTTCTGAATCAGTTATACATGATACAAAAGATCAACCCTCAACAGAAGAGTTATTTTAAATTCCCCACAAAGCACTCTTCTATAATCAGTATTTTTAAGTTGACAGCAACAGCTCTGAAGTAGTCTTAGTGGAACAAAAGATATGAACAAAGCAGTTCACATCTATTTTAAAATGTACATACTAAAATTTCAAGGCAATATTAAGTCTACGTATTAATTGGAGCTTGGAATTGAGGAACAAACTCAGCTAAGCAAATGGGATCTCCCTCTCACCTCTTCCAAGTATCAAGTCAGTGCAAGCAGCTACATTCTAAGATGGCATGTTAGTCAAAGAGCAAGCAGGAAACCTGAGAAGACAGCTTTGGTTTGTTACAGAGGCCTCTGTAGCAGAGCCCATCATGCCATGTCTCCAAAGTAGAGAATTTACTGAACTGTGAGGCCTCACCTAAAGATTCTCTTGAAAGACTCAAGTTAAAACGGATTAAAGCTCTTTGTTACACGTTTCACATAATTATATGGAGACAAGATTAATTCTATAGTTCAAATTATTCCTGGAGTAGCAAGTAAATGGAAGAGAAAAAGATAAGCATCTTAATTCTGTTTCTCAAAATAACAGAGGAAGGGGGTGGGGAGAGGGAGGAAAACACCAGTTACAGAAAAATGGACACTTTGCAATTGCAAATGAACACTTAAGTTCTACCAGGAGTAAATCTCCATACACTTTGTCTTTCAAATAGCTTGCAAATGGATTCCTAAAGACAGAAAGGGGAGGCAAAAATTCCAACAGAATTTCATTGTTTAAAACTTGAAACGCTATTCTGATAGTTGGTCAAATTTCCCACGCAGTTATTTATTAATACAGTAAGTACAAGTTTAACATGCTGCTTTTACAGTGCAAAGTACACTTTCAGTACTCTGAAACCAGGTGGATAATAATATGTAAAGGACAATTTTAAGTGCTCATTATTTTGGCTCTCAACAGCTAGCAGAACACCTTGATAGCTTTTTGACTATAATAATTTATGGAAGAAAAACATAATTATCATCATAATATTAAATGGGGGAATATCTTTTGTTCCTCTTTTGGTTTTGTAAAAGTAACACTGCACCATGACAGTACTTACACTGTGTACATTACAGTAACCAAGATACAAATTTCAAGAGAATTTTCACTGATCACTTTGCTGCAGGTTTAGCAGTATATGCAAATGGCATTTTTTGGGAAAAAAACCACCACCAACACAAAACTCCTACTCACCTTTGCTTGTTCGATTTACATTATGCTGTAAGATCCACTTCCACATTAAAACAAACCTGCAAAATAAAACAAGAACTTACTGTACAGATGTCATTGTTTTCTGTTTGTGTTCTAGACTATCAGACAAGACAGGCAAAGCTGATGGGTAAGAAAACCACAGCCATAAAAGTATTCTACCTTTTTGATCTCAGGGTAAAAGTATCAACATTCCAGTGGTCTTCGCTCAAACATATGCAATTTCCAAATAACAACTATTGGCATTTTAATTAAAAATATCTCCCAAGAAGTTGTATCAAATAGACACATGCTATTAAACTAAGTGGGCAGAAAAACTGCTGAAGGACCAAAAAGCTGGTCATTGTAGCCCTCCATCAAAAACTTCAAAGGGCCTACAGAATTAACTCCCCTTTTTGGGATTTCAAACCCCCTGACGTACAAAGCTCCACCCAATGGGAGATGGCACTTGCAGTGTCATGCAAACATCTTCCGGAAGGCAACACCATCCACAGGACAGCAGATCTTAGCCCAAACTATTGATACCACTGAGACTGTTTAAAGCCACCCACCTACAAGGCTTAACCAGCACTCACATCTCCCCTCAAAGATCTTTCTGCTGTCAAATAAGATTGCTCTCACTCCAGCACAAACAAACTCTAACACCTACTATTAATTTCAAGGGTGATGACATTTGAAATAACTGAGAGCCTGACATTCTTTACCAGAAGATTCTAGAAAGGTAGCTCTCCAAAAATTTCCTTAGGGAAAGGCAAAGATCTCAACATCATAAATGCTTTTGCTTCAATTTGCCTGTCTTAATTCTCATTATCAGGAAAGGAAGTGAGAATTAAAGTCACTTTGCCATACCAGGTAATAAAAGAGGGCATGAAAAGGGCACAGAATTGAGTACGAAATGCAGTTACAGAGCATGTACCTGGAGGCCTCGATATTCAAAGAGTGAGGAGGTGGACTAAAGCAGGGAAAAAGGACAGCTGTAAAATGGTCAGGCTTCTGATTAGCGATAAGCAGCTTCCTGTTCTGATATGGGCAGTGAACAGGAAGTGGAAGAAAACTGAAATGGTCGAAAGACATCACCGATGCCCCCTCAGTGATACTGAACACAAAAAGATGGACTGAAAACTCTTGCTGTAATGAAGTATCTCCTAACAGCAAACACCCTCCCGCTCTGAGGAAAAAGTTTAAGAAACACTAGAATGCAAAGTTGTACAATAACTAAGTAAAGTTTGCTGTAATCCTAACAAGAGTTTTGACCCATTTGTTTACTATGCAGCCCAATTTTCATAACAGATGTGCGTTATAACTGACATTCCTACATCCACCTGGGAAAAAACATCACCACCTTTAACTACCACCTTCTCCTGGAATGACTGCAGCTAGGAATGCAATTCATATGGCAGCTTTTTAGGTGGTTTATTCGATGGGTTTTGCTTTGCTGTGTGTTGCTGTTTAACACAAAACCAGTTCTGCCCCTACAGCTGATTATTACTGTGTGGAAAGCAAGAAAGAGGAAGAAATAAAGACCAGGACAACTATACTACACAAACTACTTTTGTTGATATAAACTGTGGCTAAACAGTCAATTCCACCACATAACAGAGCAAAAAGGCTTGCAACTGTAGTCTTGACCTCACGGCTTAGAAAATTTGATAGTCAGTTGAGAGTGGCAGCTCCATATATTAGGATATGACCATCCCAGCATTAAACTCAAAAGCAGGGTGTGGGGTTATGGAATAAATTTCATTCTAATACCTGTTGCAGCTCTGGAAAAAATCTATAATCTTACAAAAATCTAATAATCCTAAATATCAGTGCAGGAAAAAAGAGGCAGCAGACAGCAGAGATTACTAAGAAAAGGCTATTACAAGAAACCCAGAAGCTCCTGCTAAAATTGTATACGCAATATCAGGGACAAAGTAATTTCAGAAGACGAGAGAAAAGGCAAAAACTTAGCTGACAGGAGTCCTACATCAGCTGATACAGGCAAAAAGCTCTTTAATAAATACAAGCCTATACTGCCATTTTTCAAATAAGTAATCAGCAATGACCTTGTCTGTATAAAATGTAGTTTCCTGCTTTCTGTTTGCAAAGGGAGCTTTGATTGTCTTTGATTTCTATTTAAAAAGTATAAAAACAACTTAATCTACATTCAGTAACCACAAATATCTAGAACATCCAGAGTAGATTAAATAATCATTTGAATTTAAACATGAGGTTTTCTAAAACCACAAAATTAATCCCTTTCAAGAATCTGTACAATCTCTTAATCTATGCTGCTCCAACTGTAGTTTAACTAACTGAATTATATATGCCACAATCCCATTCACCAAAATTAAATTTGTAAAGAAAAAATAATAATCACTCTTCTTACAATAGTTAAAGAGCAATACTTAAGAACGGGTACTATACTGGAGCCTGAATTACCTAGAAGTCAAATTAGGCAAAAGCTTAACAGTTTATAACATGAAGAGACAAAATTTAAGTCTTTTTACTGGAGATGCTCCTGACTTCAAAGAATCTGCAGTGAGTGAACAAAAGCAAGCAAGGGACTGCAAGAGAGAAGTCTGCTTCTCGCATTTTGAATCTCCTGCTAGATTTTGAGTTATCTGAAAAATAGTTCAAAGAAGTTACAGTTCTTCCTTTGTCTACTCATCACAGCAAAAGCCACACGCACAGTTCCCAAAGCTGTGGTAGGGCTTTCACGTGGAAATGTTGAAATCTCATTTTTCTACTCGTAGAAAGTTTTGCTTTTTGACAACACTCCATATGGGACAGTGAAGCACTTCAAGGAAACGTGTGACAGCATAGGAAATGAACACAACTGATCATACCTCAGACTGGGAAGCTGTTTCAGTCCAAACAAGATTACAAGTAGTTGAATGCAACATTAATAGGAGTATCACAGTAGGGAAAAAAGTAGTCAGAGAGAGTAGCTTGAATGGAAAAAAAAGAACCTCTGTTTACACCATCAATTAGGTCAAGCAAGAGATTTAATTATTATTTCAAAAATGTGCATACCATAAATAAAAAAAAAATTGAAAAGTCAACACAGCGGAAAGTATTCTAGGCAGGCAGGAGCTTGGGCTAACAAAACATATTGGTTGAAAAGGTTATTTTTCCTCTCTATCAGTAAACAGATCAGATGCAAACATTCAAAGATGTACACAACAGGCACACAATAAAGATGCAAAGATGTCTACAGAGAAGCAAGGGGAAACAATTTGAGAGCTATTTACTTTGAGCATATGTTATCCAGTAAGCAAATATGTAACAATGAACAGACATATGAAAGCATCATAAAAGCACTAAACTGAAGCATCAGTTTGAAGATGGGAGTCCTGAAAACAGCCAGAATTTCAGGACCTTAAGAGAAAATACTAACACGTTGTTTTTGAAGGTTACTTATCAAGGCAGTTTCTCCCCTCAGCTAAGACGGGTGCAACAGTCTAAGTATCACTGACATTAAAAAGTTTACAGTCCATCAATACCCTACTAAATTGAATGACACTCTTCAGAGATTTACCACAAGCAATAAACTACAGAGAAATAATTCACCATCTTTGTAATTTTTCTGCCCGTTTAAGCTACAGATCTACCTACCACTTGCATAATAGACATCCACACGTTCTCAGCCACCCTTCAGCCTATTCATTTTGACCACATGAACTAGCTCTTCATTTCCTGCACTCAAATACCTTAAATATAACAGCTTTTCTTAAATAGGGAAAGCTAAAGCATAGAATACATCATCTCCCCATTCCTCTCCAAACTACTAATGGCACTGCACACATCCTTGGCATCATCCCTGACTCTGAACACATCTCCATTCATTATGCTGTCAGCAAAATCTCCTCTGTACAGGAACTGCCTCTACCCTTCCAGTTATACAATCATTCTGTGCCCAGGCTGATTTTATAAACATATATATGTATTCCTTCACCACACATCATCATGTAAGCTTAACAAAGAGCACCTCAAAATACAGTGACACACCTCATGACTACAAGCACTGCAAAAAAGCTTTCCAGAGAGTATTTACACAGAATCTTCCCTACCTCATAGGAAATTTCATTATGGTTCCTTAAAAACTTTTAGTCCAAGTTTGCACCTCCCACTTCTCAGCTGAGAAGTAACTGAAAATGCAAACCAGGAAAGCTTGATCACTGAAGCATTTTCTAAGGAACCAACAGCCCTAAGTGAAAAACATGCTTTTTTTTTGTCTTAGAAACAAACAAACAAACAAGCTTTTAGTAACATCTGAGGCAGCCTCTTATATTTGAAGGTTTGTTTTTAAAATACTAAACTGCACAGTGATGTCATACATTTGTAGTGCTGTCCTCTACTTTCTCCAGAACTACAGAATTTTAATAAAAACATGACGCAGGCCAAGTTAAGCATAAAAGTAAAAAAGTTTAAGCTAGGATTGTGTCCATCAAGTTAGTGCATCCCCTTTAATGTACCACTAAGCAACACAATTCTACAGTTCAAACATTTGTCTTCACATACTACTCATTTTTCTACAACTTCGAAGTTTTATCTGATGTGTATTTGGCACATATTACTGCAAATAGTTTATCAGCCCCACATCTACCAAATGAATCCAAAGTGCCTTTTCAGCCAAGAAGTCCAACAGAGAACCAAAACCCCAAAAGATGAAAAAAGTACAGAAAAATGGGATCTTCTCTAGGTATAAAACACATCACACATATGGGACTTTGATGAAGAGCAGACACAGTTTACAGTCAGACCATACCTGTCATCAATCTGCCACCTGTGGAATCCTGAGACAGAAATGCATCGATTATTCTTCACACATTCACTGAACTTAGCATATCCCTTTCCTAAAGTACTGCATAAAATAACTCTGAAATTCCTCAATGTAACTGCAACCTATTAATCAAAAACCTCCAAGAAGTTTACTACACAATGCATACACTTACATCCTCATGAAATAAAAACACAATCATTTCCCAAGTAGATTCCACTCTCTAATCTGACCCTTATTTATATATCTTGATCCTTATTTATAAATCTTCAAACAGGACTTAGATTGGGTGTAGTTACTTCAAACTCAAAATATCAAAAAAAAAAAATTTTAAAAAAAGCTTTGCTGCATGCAGAAAAAAACATTCAGGGCTTAATTTCAGAAAGCCAGAATTATGTTACCAGATGCAACATATTTTGTGAAATAGTATCTCTTTTGTGAAAGTATCTCTGTACTGTTTTTTTTCCCTGCAAGTTGTTTTATAAGCACATTATGTTTATTATTAAAATTTAAAACCATTAAGCAATTTTTTAGTGTAGAAAAGGCAGTAATGAGGTTTTAAAAGATATTTACTAGAAATTAGTTTCTCCACTAAATAGACTGGCATTCTAAAACAAGAATGCCTGATGATATCCATTATATCTAAATGGATTAAAATATCTGTTCCCTTTAATGACACTTTTACTTCAAGGCAGTATCTCACACAACATTTCTAACAGTAGTTAAAGCAGCACATTAATAATCACGCCATGTTCTTACTGTAGGAACAATAATTTCTGGTAGCCATTTTCTTTCCAGCTTTAACACTATTTCAAAGCCAACAGTCCTTCCTGCAACCACTGTAAAAACCCAAAGGCAGCAAACTGCTCAGCAGTTTTCTCTGGCTGCACTCTCCAGACCATCTCCAGGCCAATGCACTCACCGGTCAGTATTCTCAATTTCAGTTTACACCAATGGAAATAAAACAGCACGGCAGTTCTCTTTTTACAAAACCTCAAACGACCAGTCCCCACATTTAGGAGAGGGAACAGTTTGCTAGGAAAGGATACTTTCAGGGCAGAGCAGTGCGGCAGTTCATAATCTTCACCTGCAGGCGCTAAGAACACACAGCCCAGGCCAGGATCACCCAGCCGCAGGCAGCGCCTCGGCCACCGCACCGAGAGCAGCCCCCGAACGAACCCTCACATCACAGAAGATTTACAACATCAAAGCCAGGGCTGGAGCCAAAACCAACTTCTTAATAGACTTATTCTGAATATCTCTGAATTTCCTACGTTGTAAGGCAAACCAGTGTATACACTCATCCTCTTCTGTATTTCTAAAGTCTTAAAAATGACAAAACTCGAAACACTTTCTTGAATTAAGACTGCAATGCAGATTTTAAAAAAGGTTGAGTCTAAAACCCTACACCTCAAAATTAGTGATAAATGATTATTTTCTTTTTTTCTTAAGAAAAAAAAATTAAAATCTCCCTTTCTTGCTATCATGACAGTTTGAAAGAAAGCAGCAGAGAACAGAAAGTGAATTACATAAACATTTGTAACAGCAATGGCAGGAAACAGTGAACTGGTATTAGCACATAAGTACCTCCTACAAAACAGGATCCTAAGCCCAAATTCAGTTCCTCACAAGTTTGTTCCAGTTGAAAGGGTAGCTATGCTGGGATCACGAGCTCTAATGCCTGCTGTTGTCTGTCTAGACAGCATTTCTGACATTTCCTGACCATAGCAGGAAAGGGAATCTCCTGTTCCTAGCCTCAGAGGAAGTGTATTTTCTGTGCCCATGAAAATGTAAAATCTGGCAAAAATTTCCTAGGGACTTCATGCAACTTTTCGTTAGTATTTGCAAAGCTTTGCTCACAAACTGCTAAGCAATATCTCATATGTAAGGGCTTACACTTAAAATGAAGGTAAGCTTATGGTGAACTCTGAATTGGTGTGGCAGAGATTTTATTTTGATATGCCTAGGACAGTACCTTCCAGCAGAGGACACAGTAGACACTCAGGAGTATCACTCCCTCTAAACAGCAATGCTAGCTCTCCAACAGCCTTCTTCCTTATCAGAGGATTAAGCTGTGACTACAATGAATGTTCCAAGATGAAGAAAATAACCATATAAAACAATCCCCAAAAAATACAAATTCCAAACCAATCACCTAAAAGTATAAATTCCAGCACTGCCATTCTTCCAGCAAAAACTTTTTCCAAATAAAGGATACATATATTTCATAGGTTTCAGCTACTGGTTATCAGATTAGAAGTGAAGCTACAAAGTAATCCCAAATCAGGTTGATATACAAGCTATAATCTTTACACTCCATGAAAGAACACTTTGGGGAACCACATATACTTAGCCAGTAACATAAGGACTTCCCTTCATTTTGCAGGAGCCTGCTTTTTGGTGACAGAGGAATGGTTTTGGTGAAGAAAAAGGCAAGTTATAATATGCTGTCAACACTATCACCTTAATAGCCATTGAAAATGTAAAAATCCATTCCTCACTGAGCTGCTCCGTGTTCACTTTTGGTTTGGTGACACTGTAAGTTTCCAACATTGTCCACAGCCTACATTAATAGGTAAGAACTATTTCCTACCTTAGCTAAGCTGTAGCAATGCAAGATAATTAAGCCAGTTGTGTTTTATTTTACACCTTCATGCCAGATAGCTGCATGACTGTTTTCTGAATAGGAACAACACACATCTTACAACTGAGGTTATAGTACCAGACCAGGCAAGCAAACTGGGACAAATGCTTCCACATCCCTCTTTGAAATGTAATTTGTGGCCACCAGTTACTGTCATGAACACTCTATTGAGCCAGTCACACACCACCAGCACCACAGCCACAGTTCAGGTCTGACACAGCATCCATGTCTCGTCAGTAAGCTCCTATTCATGGTCCCTGTGCTCAACTGGACAGGGTCCACAAGCTTCAGTACTAATATAGTCATCATATCGGAGTGTTTCCTATAGTAACATTTCACAGAGTTTACTAAAGTTACTGCCTTCGCCACAAAATTGTTCTAGGAAAAGCATTTTGCTATGAAGCAGGTGTTTCCAAAATCTACCCCAAGGACTCTACACAAGTTATACAGTACCTTGAGGTCTACTTTCTAAACTGTTTAATAAACATCTATGGAGTCTCCATGTGAGATTGCAAGAAGATGCAGCAGTTCTATGCAGGCTTCACTTTAACATTAGGGTTTCATTAATCTTTCTCTTTTCAGCCTTGAACCCTTTAAATGCTTGCAGACTTGCTCGCTTCTTTATGTTTCAGGCAAAAGCTTAAAATCTTTGATTTTTTTTGCTATTTGAATTAGTTCTTCCAAATACATGAAGGCAAATGGAAACACTTGGTATTTCCAGCATGCCACACCAGTTATTCTCACCAGTCCATATCCAGCCCATTGGCTGTCCTTAGGCATCTCATCTGGCTGGAGCTGAAGAATCCATATATTTGTCAGTTTTCCTAACCAGAGCAGGTTTCCCAACCAAACTTTCAAAAGTAGCTCAAGAAATAGAAGAGACAAGACACATACTCTAAGACTGTTTCATTTGCTTTACACTGGATTACTAGGAGAGCATGAAAGAACTGGATCTGCATGGGGTAAGACTGCATAGACTCAAAGAGTATAAATGGCACAAGTCATTCACATCATTACTGTTTCAGAAAACAGACATGTTTTTTTATTGAAGCAAAGAAACCTGTATGTTTCTCACCCTAAAAAGGACATAACACCAAGGCAAAAATATTTTCTTCTAGAAAGTAAACAGCTTATGTTATCCACGTTAATAACAAAGCTTCTTAAACCAAAATCAGGACCAAAGATAAAGGAAACTTGGCCATTGTCTTGGACATTCACAGTTGAAATTAAAAAAAACCCCCTCAATACCTTGTTCAAAGGCTTCATAAATTCACAATGACTAATATGTCCCAAAAGCTTAGTGTTCTACATCAACAGAGGTCCTGTGCTTCTTTTGGGCCCATAGATACAGCTGACTATTTGCCTACTGACTGGCCCCAGAGCTACTATGTTTCCTCATTATTGGGAATTTGTAAGCATACAAGTTAGATTTCAAGACCTCATGTTTGTTTTCCACTGAAACGCTGAAGAAAATATAACCAATACTTAAAAGTTGAGAGGATACGTATCAATATGAAATCTGGTTTAAATGGATAAAAGGAGCAAGAGTAACTTTTCCTTAAGTTTAAAGTAAAGAAATTCCGAGACCAAATAAAACAGGAAACAAAGGAAGTTGCACCACAGAACAGGTCAACTTCAACTTTAAGCCTTCAAAATATCTTAATCAAAGCTCTTCCTTGAACCAGAAAACTCGAATTTACAGTATTTAGAGAAAAACAGTGATATTTGTATCTTTGATTTTTTTTTAATGAGGTATAGGCAGCCACAAACCACTCAGATTTGTACTGTAGTCTCGGAAAGCCAAGAGGGTTTTGGAGTGGAGGTTTTTTGGGTTGTTTTCTGGTCAGGTTTGTTGTGGGGGGGGGGGGTTTGTTTGGTTTTTTGGGTTCGTTTGTGTTTGTTTGGTTTGGTTTTGGGTTTTTTTTTGGGGGGGGGTGGTGAGGGGATGGGAAATTAGGTGTTTTTTTAACACTAATAGGATCATCCTGTGGAAAAGTATTTGTAGTTTTAACAGTTTTCCATTCTTTCAAATAGCTGCTTAACATCATACAGGTTTGGCTTTTAGTTTTGCATGCTAAAATCTCCTTTAAGGACAGGAAGAAATGCTAATGAATCTACAGTGACAGAAAACATGAAGAAAAAGAACAGCCTCAAGCAGGTAAAAACCAGAGCACTCCTTCCTGCTGAAAATGGCATTCTGGAAAATTACTTTAAAAAGTGGAAGAAAAGTTAAGGTAAAACTGTCTGTCAGAACAAAAGTGAAATCACAGAGGTATTACTTTGGACAAAAGCACCCTAGCTTCTAGTATTAGTATCACTAAGTTGGAAGAAAACTTTGATCAAAGAAGATCATGGAAACCACAACACAGGTGATCACTAATTAATCCTCCCTCCTTTATACTTACATCCTTAGAAAATAGTATGCATCAGCACGCTTCAAGAGCAGCTCACTAGATGGACCTAAAGCCAAGTTACTAGAAATATATTAAATAGAACTTTGTTTAAAACAGCACCCAGTATCCTAAAGATCAAAGTGATCACCCTGATCACCAAACAAACCTACTTTTCTCTAAATGGCCCCACAAGAAAAAAAACCCCAAAACCTAACTCATCATTAATGCTCCAAATGACACGAAGGAAGGTCCTGCTGCTATACTGCACTACTTCATATGCAAAACTATCAACTCATCTCTCTGAACTTCTGAAGAGACTACAGAACCTGGATGCCTTCAGTTTTACTGAATATCAGTACATTATCCTAAATATTGCCTTCATTCAGAACTTTGTATGATGTTCCAAAACACAATATTCCAACTTTTAATTGTTTGTCTATATACGAATGTTGATAAATATCTGTAAAGATACACAGACAAAGAAACACAACTGCTTTTTTGATCTTGACATAACTCCATCCTAGACACGTCATCATCTCTGTTCTCCTCTGGAAACACTTCACTGGACTGAAAAACAGAAAGCAAATTTCAAAGTTGTTTTTAGTGCCTAAAAGACACTTCTAAAAATGAATTACCACAGTACCTGTATGGTATTTTTAGAAATACTGTGACGTTTCAGTTCTGTAGGAACCTGGAAGGCTTCTCCCAAACATCATTTCTATTTTTTGCGCTCTCCTTTGTGCAAAAATACATTATGCCTTCTAGTGCTCACTACTGCTAGTAAAACACTGAAAAGCAATAGCAGTCTTACCACTGCTAGAGAGCGATACCCGGAGAACAATTTTTTTCTGGACAAGCTGTTGCCCTTCTTCTCCAAATCTCACACATGCCAGGAAAGAAACTCTCATCCACCAGCTTTTTCAGCCACATGCACAGCAGTGAGAATCCCACTGAACTTCCTCAGCAAGTCTCACCACCTCTGAAGTTTGGGAACAAGGGCTTGGCATTTAGGGCACAGAACACTAGTGACGTATGTACCTTACTCCAAAACACTAACAAAAGGAAAGGTCCCTAAGAATCCATGCTAAAGCAGCTCACCAGAAAGTCTACTACTTTTCAACGCTTGAGTCACTACTGTCCAACACAGTCAAGGCTCTACAAGGACACAGAAAAAGACAATCACTATCTTTGCTTTATGACAACACAAGCAACCTTTCCACCTCAGTTTCTGCAGCATTTCAGCTCAGCTTGCATTCCAGACATGCAAGTTCTACTCCCTCCCACTCTGTAATTGCTCCAAACCCTTCCAGTTTTTTCACTGCGGCTTATCTAGGTTAAGTCACCATCACATCTCCCCACCTTCTCTTCCCCCTTTTGCCCCAGCAAAAAAAACTGTCACTACATAATATATATTTTTTTCTTAGTAACTACCTCATTAGGGAGTTCTAACTGCCATTTTGTTCTCAACTTTCTACAAGATGAGAAACTCCTTTAAAAGCAATTTCAGAGTGCTAGTATTTACTACAATTCATACAACAGCACAGTAATTTTCACTACATGCCACAGACTCTCAGTTTCAAAGTTTTGCGCAGGAAGACAGAAGATCAGGTGATTTCAATGTGTCAATAAGTATGTTAAGAAAAAGGAAGCAAAGGAGGGCAGAGAACTCACTTCAGTGTGGGAGAGAACTGCGAGAAGCCAGCTGCAGAACTGCCACTTCCCACACCCTGTGACAGCACACACAATCAAGACTTTCTCACAGAAGATACACTCCCAGCCATGGTACTAAAACAAAAAACCCAGCACTTCTGTGTGACGAACAAAAGTTATTTATATTGGAACTTTGCAGGCAGAGCCTGTCCTCTGTTGAAAATATTGTTTCTAATACCAAGCCGACTTAGCAGCAACAACAAAAATACAGCTGTTGGAAAAAAATACTCCTCTTCTCTGCCCTCCCTACCAATTATCACAGGGGAGAATACAGAATCTAGTGTCTTTGGTGAAGGCTCCTAAGAACATTCATAAGAATACACAATATTCTTATATGCATAAATACAATAACTTACGTAAGTATAAACAGAATAATAAATACAATAACCTAGAACCACTGTTTTGGTTGTCGGGAGCCTAATTTTAGTATAGAAATTCTATAAATTTCCAAACTCTTCTGACTGAAAAAGATAAAATGCAGAAAACTAAGTTAATGTCAGAGACAGTTCCTGAAACTCTACAGTCACAAAACTGCTGTATATGCCCACATTTGAAGATGAATAAAGATATTGGCAACAAACATTATAAACATTTAAGGGCTTTCCAAAAGTAAGCATCAAAAACTGTATCGCAGAGTGCTCCTAGGAGAGCTGAGTAGAAGCAGACAGCAGAAATTGAGAGGACAACCACTCCAGAAAATAAAAGCTGAAGCTAAAATAGAAAAAAAACCTATCAGCCAGAACACTCAAAAAAAAAAAAAAAAAAAGGAAAAAAAAAAAGAAAAAAAAAAAAAGAAAAAAAAAAGAAACCAACCAAACCAATGAAAACCCCAAACCAAAACCACCCCCCATCACCCCACTGACGGCAGCCAGGCAAGTAACAGACACCAACCACTTCCTATCAGCAGCAGCAAGGGGCAGCTTCAGAGCTGCTCTGCTTTATGAGCAGACATAAGGATCAGTTTTCCAAAAGCAGTCACCTGACCTCCTGTTGTATGCCTTTTCTGGAAAACTCACCCCTGTCCCTACCAAAGAGCCACACTGGGAAAGTAGATGGGATAAGGCACGACTCAAGGCCATCAATGTACCAAAATATTCTACGAAAAGGCAGGCAGAAGGGACTCACTACTGCATTTCAATTATTACATTTGCTAAGGAATTCCTTGTCTTTAACTCAAACTAAAAATGGATGCACCAGGTAAAAGCCTGTAAATAAAGGTAAATTACACAAGAGATACTTTGCTGTGGAAAGTATTTTTACAAATGGGTGCTAACAGTTGAACCAGAAAACAGGGAAGGTACAGTGAAAACAGGGAAGGTACAATGATCTCGATTCATGACTCCAGCTACAATTAGACCAATCAATAAGGCACCTGTAATTCCTCCCATCCTGTTTCCCAAAATGCACCCTCTCTCCTGTCCTACACTGCTTCGTAAAAATTAACATTATCAAGTAGCCATTTAAGGCAAGCAAAAAATACAATCATTCAAATACTCACAAAATTGTCTCCCTTTACGAAGAAAAAAAATCCAATTAAGTATGATAAGTATCTAACTTGTAGTGTACAGCATACTGAAAAGTTACAACACACTAACAATGGGCCTGAAATATTCCTAAACCCAGCCATCTAACCTTTATCCTGATTTAAGCATGAACTTCGCATAAACAGGATTAAGTTTCAAGAAATACTGAATTACTAAATAGCTCATCAGCCTTAAACTAGTTAATTATTTGTAAGACAAAGCACTCAATATCGATCAACAAACACCAACTAGAAGAATTCCATTTCCAGTATCTGGATTTAATATGAACCATTAGTTCCCACACCAAGAGCTTTACAATTACTCCCGCTGAAGTGAGAGTTCTCTGTAACCCCAAGTTTGCTCAGAAGTGTTATATCAGTTAACATCAGGGTAACCAAAACACACACACATACACTGTCAAGCCACTGCCTTCCCCCATTTTACCTTACTGGCAATGGAAGGGCACGGCTGCAACATTCTGTCAACCTAACAGCTGCTGTGTACAGTTGAATAGTGGCAAAAAGGCAGCACGGCTGGATTTAAAAGAACTTACTTTATAATATATTCTATTATGAAATTTTAAAAGAGCTCTCCTCCTCCTCTACCACTACAGGTAAATCCTACAGATTCTGGGTAGACTTTGTACCAAGATGAAAAATTCACTACACAACACTGAGCTGCAGACTAGGTAAGTAACAGAGCCTATCGTGCTTTTTCAAATTTTGAAAACAACACATATTGTAAATTTATGCAAACTCATTACATGGTCTCTCTTGAAGGAGAACTGTGCTTTGAGCATCAAATTACATCACAGAATAACTGCACTGTAGAGGTGCACAGTATTTGCATCTGTTTTTACGTGGCCATTTGACATCCTTACCATCAAAGAGCTTTTCTACAATTCTGTGAACAATGTGGGCATGCCTTCTACCATCACTGCTTGCATGAAAGGTTCGTATTAATTTATCTAAGGGACACAATGTATACAGGCATTAACGTTTGTGTGAGCTTTCTGTCTGGGTTTTTTAGGGTGTTCTTTTTGTTAATTAGGCATAAAAAGGATTTTTTTCATGATACTATAAACTTATGAAATCCTTTAATTAATTCTGACAGTATCTTTATGAATATCAAGAGTGACCAACAATTACAATTTCAACAGGTATCTTCAGTTCTTTATGCAGTACCAATATGAAGTTTACATCTACATCGGTAAAAGAAAAACGCAGCAAGGAAAAATCTTAATTAACAAAAATCAGCTTATAGGCAGAATGCTCAAGAAAACCAATGCATATTTTCAGAGAAGACAAACTGGTTTTGGTTTATTTCACCAGGGATTCCTTTACACTCTGAAGTAGGGTGGACATTATTTTCATCTGAACAAATCTGGGTTTGAAGGCTATGCCAAGTTTATTCAGTCTCAAAACCAATTTAAGAGAGTGCAACATTTTTAATTTTATTGTCATTTTCCCAATCTCTGGATACATAACACAAAATGCTCTGCAATCCAGAGCACAAAGGAAACCAATTGAATGTGGCTTACAGTAACTAACACTGGAGTAATGCATTTGGTACTTAAAGAATAAAGGGAACAAAACAAGTATCTTAAGGCAGCCCTCTTGATGATAGCCACATCACTTCAACTTTGCTAAAGTTAAAAAGTTGTTCGAAAATGTAAAAATACAAGGATGGTGTGACTGAGGCAGTGAATCAGCAGCTGTTCAAAAATCTTTAATTCAACCCAACTTCAGGTAAAACTGCAGAGCAAGTGACATAACTATTCTGTATTTTCTCCAGTTTTGAGTTCCCAGAGCTTTTAAAAGCCTGAAAGTGTCTGACACTAATAACTGTGTGTGAGCATGTGTGTGCTTCATTACTATCGAGAATTCTATTCCTTTTTCAGCTCCATTTTCTCCATAAGTGACTCGAAAAGGCTTGAATTAAAAAACTATACACACTAGTAGGCTGTGCTAATACTTGCAAGCATAAGCACAAACTATTGCTCAAGGAACTCTGCTGACAACCCTTGACTTCAGTGTCCATATGAAACTCAGTTTAAAGTCAAAGCCATTGCCATTCTTGTTTAATATCCTGCTTATTCAGCTGCTGATGCTCCTATTTCATCAATCTTTTCTGTATTAAATAACCTCACAAAGATGCTCCAAGTAGTCAGTGCTTTTTTCTCCTACTAGCCAGGTCACCTGTTGAGAGATCAACTCCCTTTCTGCATTAAGAACTTTCATACTTTCCTAGGCATATTCTTCCTAGTGCTACTGAGCGGAAATCAGACACTGGACTTCATGAAACTCAAAAAAAAAAAAAAAAAAAAAATCAAAAAAAAATCAGAGTAATATACCCTTGCTGTTTGGTTGGTTTGGGGGGTTTTCTTACAGTGATATTTACCCAGCACTATTTTTAATTTAAAAAAAAGAAAAACCCACACAGACTGAACAAAAGAAAAAAAATATATAAAAAGACAAGTCTCTCTGGTGACATTATGAGCATTTTTTTCTACAAAATTCCTGTTCATTGGGTAGGTCTTTCTAGTAAAAATGAAATCTGCTGGAATGAATACTAGACATCAGAAGAAACTATTCTAAGAAGATATCCTGAAGATTATTAATTTCAATTCTCACTGTAATTCTTGTTTAACTCTGCACCATATCCCTCTGTGGTTACATTACAAAGGTTTGCAACATCAGCTCTGACTCCTAAGTCAGTGTAACAGGATTGTCACACTGCACTGCTCTTTGATACACTCAGCTTAAACTCTCCTCCAGTAAAATTGCTGCATTTTCTCTGCACCTAAGTGACCCACCAAAAGCTTCCCCAGAATTCTTCTGCATTGTCTAATCAGCCCATTTATTCTGCCCTCAAATCACCAATCTTACAGAAATCAGGCAGTAAAGTTACCAAAACTCTGAAGCACTTCACCCTTCACTGTGAAGAACCTTCTCTTTAAAACTTGTTTTATAATTTGAATGAAAAATTATGTTGCAACTTGTATTAAAAAACCCCTGTCAATTAATTAATCTGTTAACTCATTACTCTATACACGAAATGACTTCTCACTCTAAAATCTGGTGCACATTCATTCCTCATATGTGTCTGAACACAAAGTTCCATGACACAATCTTCATAATTAAATTATGCCCTGGAAAGGGGGGGCAGGAATCAGAATATCACCGCGAATGAGGTTCTGCTTAAAGAGCTAGAGCTGTAGAGCACTGACGGAAACCCTTTTTTGATATA
The DNA here is from genome assembly GCF_029207755.1 of Chamaea fasciata. Classification (NCBI taxonomy): domain Eukaryota; kingdom Metazoa; phylum Chordata; class Aves; order Passeriformes; family Sylviidae; genus Chamaea; species Chamaea fasciata. The sequence goes on along the minus strand of NW_027094095.1, from coordinate 16,552,571 downwards.
TCACACTTGTTTTCCATTACCACTTGATTTGTCAGTTTATAGACCACACTACCACGGCAGAGGTATTGCAAACAGGCTGAAGCTTACACACAAGCCATAAGAAGAAAAAGAACTTTCTACATTTCACACAAGTCCCACTGGTCAAGATGATGCTCATCGCTGCAAGCCGGTAACATAAACTTTGTCCGAGAAACCGCCAGATCCTGAAGCTGCTGGGGGCCCGAACACACGACTTTAATACCTGAACTGGTAACTTTTCTCTCGCTGCTGTAAACCACCTCTGCGTCGGGAGCTCCAGCACCGCTCCCGAGGGCACAGCGGCCAGCGCCGCGGGGGACCCGCCAGCCCTTTGTACGACACCGGGCGTCTCAGAGCCCCTCCGCTCCACGCCAAGCAGGAAGGGAACGAAGGGGAGGGTGAGGAGCGCACGCTCCCCCTGTCCCAGGACGGCAGCACGACCTTTCCCGGGCCGGCCGCCAGCAGAGGGGGGCAGCGCGGGCGGGACCCGCAGCAGGGAGACGCGCGGCGGAGCACAGGCGGCCTTGCGGGACCCGCCGGGGCGGGCGGCGGCAGGGCACGGACGCCTGCGGGCCCCCAGGGTGACCCCGGCCGCCCTCGAGCGACGGCACTGCCCCGCCCGGCCGCCCCCGCCCGCGGGGCATTACCTGCCTCCCGCGGCCCCAGGCCCCGAGCGGCGGCCCCGGGTTGCCCGGCTCCTCCGCGCCTGGCAATGGCGGCGGCCCCGCTCCCCCTCCCCGCTCCGCGCTCACTGGCTGCGCCGCTTCATGTGACCGAACAAAACCCTCCTCGACACAGCCCTTTGTGTCCCACCCGGCCGGGGCACCGGGAACGCGGCTCGCCGACTCGGGGAGGTGGCGAGGGGCGCCTGAGGGGACGGAGAGAGGCGACAAGGCGGGCTGGAGAAGGAAGGGCCGAGGAGGGCAGTGCCTGCCGCGGCCGCTCGACCTCCGCCACGCCGCCGCCGCCCCGGCCCGGCCCGGCCACTTACCGCGGCGGGGGCGGCTGCGGCCGAGCCGCGGTGCCGCACCAGGTCGAAGGCGGCCGCCATGTTCCCGATGCGGCAGGATGGGGCAGAGCCGCCCGCTCCGCCACCCGCCGCTAGGGCGGCCGGCCCGGCCCGGCCCGGATCGGGTGGGCTCCGCTCGGCCCCGGCCCGCGCCCTCCGGCCCGCGGGGCACTGCGCCTCCCGCTCTCCCCACTCGCTCCGCGCCCGGGCGGGGGCGGAGGGGGCGCGATACAAAAAAATAACTCGTAACGGGAAACTCACGGGCTCGCCGGGCTGTGCGTCACGCCGGGGTTACGTCCTGCGCGCGCCGTCGTGACGTCATCGCGCAAGCCTCCCGACCGCCCCGCCGCTCCGAGCGCGGCTACACGCACACGCACACACGCGCGCACGCGCCCCGCAGCGGGCGAATGGCGCACGCGCGCGGCATTCCCTCCCTTCCCCCCCAGGGAGCGCGCGCCCCCTCCCCGCCGCGGCAGGCGCGCGCCTTTCGCAGTCCGGGCGCGGCCCCGCGGGATCCCCGCGGGCTCGGAGGAAATTCCCCCCGCGGGCTCGGAGGAAATTCCCCCCGCGGGCGGCTCCCCAAACGCGCCCTGCGCACAACGCCGGCTGCCAGCGCGGCCGCCGCCCGCCCTGCGGGCTCCCCTCACCTCCGCCGCGCGCGGGGGCGGGCGGCCTTTCCCACAGGCCTGGGAAACCGGGTCAGGTGCGGCAGGATCTGCGCCGGGGCGCTCCCGAGCCAGCGGAGAGGCAGGCTCAGGCTCAGGCTGCCGCAGGGAACCTGAGCGCAGCGGGCACGGCCCGGGGGGCGGGAAGCCACGAGGTGACAAAAAGACACGTTCGGTACCGCTCTCTCCTCAGATAAATGCTGCTGAAGCAAACCCCGGCTCACAGAGGGAATTCTCCCGGAGTCAGGGGAGAATGTTGAGTGCGTAGAGAGGGCTTAGATGAGTTAATTTTTTCCCTTCAGACTTGCCGGGCCCCGGGGATTTCACACTAGAGTGAGAAGCTGATAAAGGCAACGTTAGAGGTGTGAGCGGTGGTCAGAGCGCTCAGGGAGAACAGATGTCAGGAGAGAGGAAGAGGTAAAACCTAGCACATATAATTCAAAAGGGGGGGAAGAGGTAGGGCCAAGTACTGTCAATCATTCCAGCCTCCATTCCCAGAAAAGTACTGAAGCAAAAAACGACACATCTTTAAGTACTTGATAGCTAATGAAGTGATAAGTTAGAGCCAACATAGATTTGTCAAAAAAATCACATCAAGCCAAACTCATCCCTAGCAGTGACAGGATAACAGGCCTTGGATGTGAGTAGTGCCCCGTCGGTTATGGCTTAAGTTTTTCACACCATCTCAGAGAAGTCTTAATTGAGCAAGCAAAAGACATAACATAATGAAATGACTACAGCGGTGCAAGATTACATCAGCAATGTTTCACTGTGACAAACAGCAGGACAACAAATATGGTTCCCTGGAGGTGGGTATGTCCTGAGTGTGGTACCGACACTAATTATATGAGTGACAGAGTACAGTTTACATGGATTGGATTTGCCAACAATGCCAAACTGGCAGAGCTGGAAGCACGTTACAGCACAAGAAAAGAATTCAAAACCTTCCTGAAAAAACAGTTGCAGAAATATGATGCAATTGAATAAATACAAGTGCCAGCTTCAACATTTAAGCAGGAAAATAACAATTGCACAATTGCAAGACTGGGAACAGATGAATAAACACCAGGTTTACAGAAAAGGGGTTGGAGATCAGAGTAAATCACAAACTGAACATGCATCAACAGTGTCACACCGTTGTGAAAAAAGCTGCAGTACAGAGAGATGCATAAACAGAACTGTCATATCTAGGACATAGGAAGAATTCCTCATCTTTAACACTGGTGAAGCCTCATCTGTATGTTCAGATTTGGCCTCTGCATTTCAAGAAAAATTTCTTTCAAAAACTTCCAGTAGAAGACAGTACAAGAAAGGGAGAAAAAAAAATTTCACCATTTTAAAATATGTGACCCTAACTGAAAATAGGAATGTGTGAGATTTTTTAGCCTAAAGAATAAAGGACCATGGGCAGAAAAATCCATTGTTCACTGGGTCCACTGCAGGCAAGGCTAAATGTAACAGCTTTAAACAGTACTGAGAAATTTCAGTTGGACATTAGGAACAGTTCTATTATGATACAGTTAAATAAAATTGGCATATATTCACTACAGGATCCTGGAAATGTTATTAGTATGGTTTTTAATATTAAGTTGAGTATCCATAAGAAAAAAAAACAGAAGCATTTGACTGCTGTGAAGTCATGGAGGCACACTAGGTAGTAATTGTTTTCAGCATAATTTTCTGTAGCTGCAGTTACTATCCAGATACCCAGATATCTGTTCCGATCCTATTTTTTTTCTGACAAAAGTGAATCCCAGAGGTATTTAAACATTTAATGTGTTGTCAAGATCTTATGCACAGGTGTAGATATCCCCTTTGGGAGTCTTTGTCATGTTACAATCAGTATAGCTGTGTGGCAACATATGTCACATGCTCAGCTAATTTGCTAATTTATAAACCTTATATATCACGATAAATTCCACATTTAAAAATAACGTGTGAGTGCTCATGTAACCATAATCTATCACAGCTTTTGCTTTTCCTTGCTTTTTCTCCATGGTACCAGAGGCTAATTTTCCCCCAAAATCCATTAAATTCAGGGGTTTCTCTGGAGCTTGCCAGTTAGGAGAATGCAGTGAGTGGTTTATGTCGTGGGACTGAGACCCACCTAACTCAACTCATTAGAGATGACTAAAAGGCCATTAAATAGGCCAATTTTCAATCTCCACTGAGTTAGACTGAATTCAAACTGATAGCCCACAGGCAAAAGGCTATGAATTTCATTAACAGTACCCCAAAGCATTCAGTCCCCTAATGAGTGCTAATATTATTCTTCTGAGAATTAAGCTTGTTTTCTGAAAATACACATTTATGAAATCGAGTTCTAATTATTGTGGAGCTTGTAAGGACAGTTTTTCCACGGCTCTTAAACACAAGAAACATTTTCATCTTGTGCAATCCACAGATCTTTCTAAGATTCTTATATCATATGTGCTCCATGCTAGCCAAAATACAAACAATAAAACTGTGAAAAAGCAAATATTAATACTACCCCTATGCTTCTTGCTGAAAATCATGTATTTTATTGCACGCAATAATTTTAAGGTCATCACACTTATTTAAATATATTTTGTCTCATAGAAGGTAAGATTTAAGGAACAGCAATTCTTGCTTCAATTCTGCAATTAATAACTGAAGGAAATCACCAAATTCCATTAACAGGAGAAGATGCAGTGTTTTATTATATTTCACATCTATTGTGAACAAGTAAAATGCTTAGCATAAGAAAACCTGAACTTCAGTTCTAATGCTGCCAAATCCGACAATTTATTAATAAAGATATCTAGCAATTTTTTAATCTTTCAACCTAATACTTGAACTAGGAGGCCCAATTCCATTAGCACTAGTGGACTCTTAAAAATGCTTATGATTCACATAATCTGTGGATCAAAAGAAAAATCCACATTTGGTGTGAATGAATAAAGCACATAAATGCAATACTTCATTAAAATGGCAGTGTGGTAAAAGATTATGTCCAGTGGTGTCAGAAGTCGTTTTCGATTTCTAATTCCACTTCTGTTGCAATTTATAGTATGTGAAAAGTAGTAGATGACCTTAAAGGTTGCTTGATGGATTTAGAAGACTTGAGAAATAAGACAAAAAATAACACAAAATTGGGACTGCATGTCTGCACAAAACAGAAACTTTAGGACCAGTGAAGCATTGTAATGTCAGTAAAAGAACATGTATGGCCAGTAAAGAACCACACAATAGGAGTCTTGAAAATCAAGCCAAATACTGCACAGCTGGCTTTTTGTTTGCAGGAATTCTGGCTGTGTCCTGTATTATTTCTCCACCAATGCAGACAAGGCCTAATAATGGTTAAAACAGCGTTTGAAAATCTCTTGAGAGGATGATGCTGCGTAGTTCCTCCTGGTCTTCAACATGGCTATAAAAAGCTTAAACCAAGGCAGGTTCTTTCAAGTTAGCAGAAAAGTATGATTAACTGCAACCAATTTAGAAACTGTTTCTTCATATAAACGTTTTTGTAGCTGAAGCTGCAGAGGGAGACTTGGAACAGGTTTAAGCTGAAGCATTTTGAATGAAAGAAGACTGCAAATGCCTCCTTGTAACACACAGCAAAATCCCAAATGCCTGGAGGGAAAAACTTTTTAATGATAATTTCTTACATTTATATAGCACCTTTAATTCCCTAGGACCCCAAGCACTTCATTAACTCTATGCAAAACACTTCACCATGGAAATATAGCCACTATATGTATCATTCCTTGAAAATTTCATATTCACTTGACACATATTCTGGTTATCCTGTGTACAGCAAACAAAACAACAACAGATAAAATATGAAGCCATATAGTTTTGAGTTGTAGAACAATTTAAGGCAGTATGGTTTACAAAAGGCTGTCATGTAACAGACACATCGCATTTAGCCTATTCATTTTCCTTCTCCATTTTCTATTTCAATCTCATCTTTGTATCATAGCCCTTGGTAGAAAATTTTGTCTTCCATAACATTTTCAAAATTGAAATGATTCTTGATGTCTGAATTTCAGACAAAAATGGTCTCTATAGAAAAGTGGCATCTTTTATTAAATACACTATTACAGTCTGAAAAAGTAGAGTTTCTGAGTACCTAAGCTATAATGATGGGATTTTTTTAAGGTGAGATGGTTGTAGTAATAAAATCCGTTATCTTTATATATACAGTTTGTCTTGTCTTTGCCTTTAGACTCTTGTAACTACAAAAACAAGCACACAGAAACATGATATGAAAGATATCTGTGTTTCATTGCTCAACTTGCCAAAGAGTTTTTCTTTATGCTCTACAGAGATGTTTCTGGTTTCTTGGCCCTTCTTACAATGCCATAATGCTGATTTCACTAATATCCACGAATTTAGGAACTCAATATACTGGTTGTTTCAACAAACAGTAATCAACATCATTTCAGTACAAATATTAGAAGAACTAATAAAAGAATTATTTGGAGCAGTTTGATTTATTTCAACATTGTAAAAACCAAAAGGGGGAAAGTGACTTTTCCTAATCTTTTTTTTTGCTGCTTGAGCTGTTGATTCATGTTTTGCTGGCTTGCTTGTTTCAGAGGCTCTTTTGAGATACAGTTGTCAATGTTAATTAAAGAGGATTGTCTTGTCTTGTCTATTTTTCAGACAGAACAAAAAAAATGTATTTTATTTATAAATTTAGTGTCTGCCATAAATCAAGATATTCTTGTAATCTTTGTCAATATGAATTAAACTTCTAGAATTATCAGTAAAATTGAAAGAGAGCAGTAAGAACATACAGGTAAAATTAAAACCATTAACCATTAAACCGATGTCTCTCTTAACAATGATCCCAAGATAAGGTTAGTCCCAAAATAAAATATTTTGCAACAGAAGGGGTGTTTAGACTGCATGCTTAGGGAAACATTACTGCTTGGCACTGTGGATTGCCTTTAGAACTGTCCTACTCTTATGAGTGTTTGAAATCTCACAGCTAGGAGAAGATTGCTCAGATTACATAATAAAGACAACTGTCTTCTCTGTTGTCTCACTGCTCAGCTCCTGTCCATAGGCAATGGTACGAAGATTTCCATGTCTGTTGCTTAGACCTGCTCCCCTTGGCCAGGCCTGTGCTTGCAATTACAAAACAGCTTTTGTCAGGACAGCAGCTTGTTCCCAGCTTCCCACAGTCACCTCCTGTTCTCAGCCTCACCACGATGGAGTGTTCCTGTCATATGCCACTGAGCAGAGGGGAGCAGCTGCTGTGGCAGCACTGCCTGCCTGGCACATCAGGCTCCATTCTTTGCTGTTCCACAGGTACCACCAGAGTAAGCATGATCAATTACAAATCCTGGATGAATTATCAATAGTCCTTAATTAACCTTAGTCCTTATGCTTATTTTATTCCATCAGGTGTTATTCTAATTCATCCTCCATTGAAAAGACAACAGCTAAGCCTACATCTGTGTTCCTTTCAGGAGGATCTGCCATCTCTCTTCTCACATCTGAGTTACTGAGCCCAAGTCTCACAGAATTCAAAGATCACAAGAAAGCAGATTAGTGTAGGAAAATACCACCATACATTTTAACACTGACCTTCTTAAAAACAATATAATGACTCGGAGAGTTGCCATTTGCACCACACACTGGAAGCATTAATATATGAAAATATGCTATGAGCAACAAAACCATAACAACTTTCTTCCTGAATCTGTTGGTTAATTATAATTTAGTGTGAGAGGAAGAAAGCAGTGGCGATAAACTGGCCTTCCATAGATGATGGAAAAGGATCTAGATCTAACAGGTATAAATTATCATAGCTCTGCTTAACTGATGACTCAGTTCACATTAGAGTGCCAAAATGATACACAGGGAGAAGACAGAAATAGTAATTTCAAGATCCTTGTTTCAGGTGTCACACTGGTAGCCTTAACATCTCCCTGCAGAGGTCACAGCACAAATTAATCCAGCTCCTACCACTATGGGCCAGGTGCCGGACCTTTGCCATGACTGTGTTATGCTGGCAGAGCACCAATGATGAGAGGGAAACTGCACAAGGCCTAAGAGTGTCATGTTCTGTCTCCTTCAAGGTGTGTCACCCACCTCCTACATCCCCCTCTGTGACTAGCATCAGGGTCACACCCGTGGCTGCAGCACATATTAGAGACCAGAGCAATGTCAATGTGGAGAATCAGTGACAAGAATCCTTTCAGGAACACTCCGTCTCCAAAACTGTGACTTCTCTATGTCCAGTGAGGGACACAGGTGGCACAACTTGGAAAGTCACCTCCCTCAGACAAGGACCATGTCAATACCATCCCCAAAAGGAAAAGGCTTTCCTAGCCAACCCCCACCACTTCTGTACTTCAAAGTCATCTGGCCAGATGGAAGCAAGGACAAAGATCCAAGCGAAGACATCCTCACCAAACCCCTCTGCCTTTAGAAGCAAGTTCCATATGTTTTAACAGCACTTGAAAAATGAACAGTGTCTCTCAGCCGTCAAAATCATTGCCAGGCAGGATTTCAAACTGCCTTCCTTTCCCTGCAATTTGCTACTCCTCTGCCTAGTAGGCAATTGCTACATCAGCAATTCTGATTTCTCTCACTGTTGCACGGACATACACACCTTCTTGTCCTTATGCTCGACACAATTACAGAAATCTTTATTACTGTTTGTAAAGTGCCAGAGGTTTGGGTACGGGAAGACATAGCAATCGTTCTGAAAGAAGAAGTAAAGAAAGCAAAAAACCATTTTACTACTATTAATGTGGAAGTACTGGAGATCTCATTTTGTGTTTAGGTAAGATCACAGCAGCAGAAAGTCTGTTTGATATGCCATGCCTTCTGTTTGTTTCTTAATTGTAAGGAGTTTGGTTTTGATCAAGACAATTAATTATGAATATACCTGAGTTTTCTAACATCAGAGATAAAGCTTAAAAAAAAAAACAACTACAAAAGCTTTTTTAGACTATATTGTAGTGTATGGATAAGTATGTATCTTCAGGGCATAAAACCAGACATCTTTGTAATTGAATCCTGAAAAGGAGGGGGGGAACTACATAAAACGGTGATAATTCTACATAACCTTAGAGCTAATATGCAATTGTGAAAAATTGTTTATTAAATTTCGTGGTTGGTGTGGTTTATTAACAAAAAAGAAAAGACCAAGGTACAACCTAGGGTTATTATAATGACAGCATTGTTACCCAATAGCTTCTTCCTTTCCAACCTCCCTGCCAATCCTTTTTTATGCCAAAGGAGGAGGAGCATCTCTTAGGCTCGTCACTTCGACCACATCCATTACCACTCATCTGCCAAAAAGTATCTTTCAGCAATGATCAAAATCTAAATTAAAACTTTTGCTTCTCTCTTGTTCATCCAGTATTTCCATATCACATCCCACTTAAACTCTCAGGTGAGTTATTTTGAACAGCAGTTCATATGCCATTATCTCATTTAGGAAATACTGTCAGGTTTGGGATTTGCAGGTTGATCTTGTATTATACCACTACTGGTTTTAGTGTGAAGCTCATATGAGCATAAAGTGTCTCATTATAAGCTCATTGAAAGAACTGCAAGAACTTTAATGAGTTTTCAACCAGGCTCTAAGAAAAAAAATTCTGGCACTAATTTTCCTAATAACAAAAATCTACATATTTAAAATAACTGTAACATAGTTATTTCAGTATCCTGGAATGCTGAGTAGAGGTTTCTCAGACAAAAGAAAGAGTGAGGAAACTTGGAAGAACAGTCATGTTCCGTTTTAAAATTTGTCCCAGTTTCACAGGCCTTGGCTCTGGGCTCCAACAAAGTTTGTGGAAATGGACTCAGATAAAACTTTGGAAGTGTATTTTTAGTTAAGATATTATTTAGTATTTTTAGTGCAGATAATTCATAGAGTAAAAATGGGTTATCTATAAAAGCAGAAACAGTCAGCAGAGTAGTATAACTTTGGGAATTTCTGCAGAAGCAGCTATATCTGAACACTCAGGAAGCACTCAAATCTGTCTATTAGTGTGTCAAGTGTGTTCTTCTAATTCCATCCCAAGCATATTAGAATTTCTTCTTAAGAAGTTATGTGTGAATTGTCATTCAAATAGACCTCTGGCTTTTACTTACTACGTTTACATTCTACTCCAAAACAGCGTAGAAGTTTTTACTTACTCTGCACAAAAGAGAATCCTGATTTTGAATTTTAACAGGAGCCAGATAATGGTGGTTTAATATTTCATGTAGACATCTTAATCAGCAAGTCATTTAACCCAATCAATGTAAGAGAGTAGTTTTTAAAGTATCCCATTTACGAATAAGCAATAACCATGTTTTGTCACATTTTATCAATTATGCTTTCCAAAAGAGGAGGGTGTCATCTCATTTGTGATAGTTTTAGGAAGCAGAGCTCTCCACAGTGACCGTTAAAATGGCACATGCTGGGGAAAACAGTGCTTATTAGGATTAATTTAAGACAATGGGTACTCACTAAGCCTGAATTGTATATGATCACTTCCACTATTAATGCATTACCGTTTATCTTATCCTTTAAAAAGAAATAATTATATATCGAGAATTCCCTTTTTTTCCTGACAGAGCTGACAGAATTTAAATCTGAGGCCCAGGGGAGGAGAGCAGTGGCTCGAGGCATGCAACCCTCCTGTGCTGCAGCAGGACTGTGCAGGGGGCAGTTCAGACCAGCAAGGGCTATGAGGAACAGTGACAGCCCATGCCCATCCTCTCACGAGTTTCAAGTAGTAGGTTGTGGAAAATTAACGATGCCTGACTATCAAAGCTTGTGTTGATCAAACAGCTCTGCAGCCTGCTAAGAGCAGAGAGGCTGAAAACACCCTCTGAGAGCACACCCTGCTTTTGCCGCACAGACCCAGAAACAGGAGATCATAGGGTTTCACAGAAGTTCAGGGAGCTGATACCTGGTGTTAACAAGAGGCCCAGGCTGGAAATGAGGGTGAACATTCAGGACACGGAGCCACCATTTCTAACCCCAGGCGTACGTGAACTCTGTCCCTTTTGTAGCTCTTGTGCCAAAAAGGGTCACTGTAAAGTACGGCCTGGGGCAACAGCAAGTGGGGAGCTCCTGAATGCAAAGATGTTGGGAATCAAGGTAGGGCAATCACGACACCTGCACAGGGGCTGTCCCTACACACTGTGTTAGGTCTCCAGGTCTTGTAGGTACCTCTACCCCATGCCAGCAAGATACTATGTGAGGCTTTTCCAGTACTCACGTGACATCAGTACACGTGGACCACACACAACCCACAACCTACACGCCCCTACCTTTATGTTAAAAACCTCATCCATGACCAGCCTTCTGATCCTGCTGCTGCAGCAGCCAGCTGGTTTCCTCCCTGGGATGGTGAGCACCTCTGTGGTTCCTCAGTCCGTTCTGAGATGATCCACACAGGCCTTCATTTCAGAAACAAAATCTGTAGTGCTCTCTCCTTCTGCTTTGCAAACAATGGCGGGGGGTGGGGGTGTCACTCTTCCTTCTGGGAAGGAAAGTAGCTGATCCTCCTCTGGGTTAAGTGATGCAGAAAAGGCTTGGCTTGTAGCTGTGGCTTCCCAAAGGTGGAAGAAGCCTGTGAGAAGCCCAAAATGTTTACAGGTGGCAGCCCAGAGCCAGGTGGAGGGGGCTGCACTGGGGATGATGAAGAACACACTGTTTACCAGAGGGCCACATGGGCAGCTGGTGCTGAACAGGTGTGGGCAGGTGTGGCACACACACAGGTGCAGAGCTGCAGTGTAAAGACTAAGCCACATAGCTCTGTTGAAGAGGTACAGGGGTGCTTCAGGGAAGTCACTAAGTGGACATGATCCAGATTCCATGCATGTGGGGGAGAAACTGAGAAGGTTCCTGAGCAATTTTGCTGTAGCATCCCAGCTGGAGCACTCCCAGGGAGTCCCATGCTCAGGCAACACAGACTTAATAGTAACACAGGACCACTTTCACTGGACAGAAGGACAAAACTAGTTGGCCTGCCTACATCTGGCAGTTCTTTTGGTCTGAGCAGGATGAGGATATTTCACTGGCAGGGAGGGGAGGCTGACTAAACAAGTCCCATTTCCCAGCAAGAGCAGAAAAATTAAATGGCTTGGTGAGTACCCCACTGGAAATGTCATGTGAGTGATTACCTGTGCACCTAAAAGGAAAAATAGCCTAATATAAAATGCAGTATGTGTCAACCTCAACTTAAAATGCATCCTAGCTACAGAATCTCAAAAAACCCCCACAAACTCAAGCCTTGAGTTTAATTTAATTTAGAAAAAAAAATATTTTTTTTTCCCTCACACTGGGCTGAGTTTGAAAAGAGACTATAGGAAAAGGAACTACCACAAAAGAGCTTGCAGAAGAACCCAAAATCTCTCCTTATTTTATATTTTACTTCAATGGAACTTTAAGCGTAAGAAGACTGGCTGGTCCAGATTTGATCATTCTTTTCCAAAGCCTGTGTTTTACATTCTGCTTCATGGGAATATTATTTTGATTTTTATTTTGCTAGTATTTAAAAGCACTCACTAGAAGTTCCTGCAGCTGTTTGGCCACATAATAACAGACAGCCTCTAATTCCTCATGCATGGCACTCAGCATGGTGTATTCAGAAAAAAGGCCCCAAACCTGTTCCTGCATTCTAATAAGTGTGTGTGTCACTTTGTAGGAGATCAGAATCCTGTCCAAATTCTGCAAAGTCTAACAGAACAACAGTTGCCAAATGACAAAACCTATCAGAAGACACAGAGTAAAAAGGCACATCTTTGTTTCTGATCTTCACAGTGCCAGTACTTGCAAGAGAAACGTCAGGGTTTCCAAAATAAAGCCAGTTAACCACTGTAACTACTATTAAATGTAAACAAAGACGTAATAATAGGGTCCTTGGAAGGCAGTATAAGAATGTTTGAAACAGCAACTATGTATACAATTACTGCTTTGTTAACATTATTTACTCCTGGAACTGTGCAGCTCCACAGCCTGTGCTAGGAACACAGGCACAGACCTCTGGGACCTGCAGCAGGAATCCCAAGAGCAGAATATTTGTGGAGCCACACTGTGGAGTGGTGGAAGGAGAACAGGGATTGCAGAGAGGTGCAGCTTCTTCCCCTTTATAATGTCAGGCAGGACACATTCCACAAGGAAGCAGCAAGAGTACCTTCACTGTCCTTCTCCCCCATAACTCTCCTCATCTTAGTAAAGGCCAGCAAGCCAACTTAGTGACAGCAGCTAGTTGTTTTAAAGGCTCTGCCACTGTGGCAGTAAGAAAATACGTACTGGAAGCCTAAACCAGGTAAAATTACTTGAAAGGTAACATAAAAGTGAGAACTTAATGGGTATTAATTAGTATGTTAAAAATGCAGCCATTTTTCTTGCCTTGACACAGCTGTTCAGTAACTGCACTGTTCAGCACTGATCACCCATTCGATATGGCAAATGAAGACAGGATTTTCCTAAGTATGAATTACGGTCTTGTCTGTGTACAAAGCCTGTATCCATTTAATTTAATGAGTAAAGAAATGGATGCAGTACCGTCAACATGTAGACAAAATGCAGGGGGTAAAATGACATTGTGTGGGTCTATTCAATACTTACAATTTCAGCAGCCTTGTTCTCTGCAGGTACAATGCTGGCATTTTTCATCTGAGCACAACCTATAATGATCCAGACCGTGGATGTGAGGAACAAGACTCTGATCTACTATCCACTGGAGTTCAAGCTGGTCTTTTGGGGAACTGCTAGAAGAATCCAAACAGAGCTGTTTGTGTAGAATTGCACTGAACTGCTGTCTGAGATACGGCTGTTATTGGAGTATTCCTGGTGCTTCAGTATTACAAAAGAAATACACTAAAATAATTAATTGATGTCATTAAACTGCTGTGGTGTTGAACACATATTGCACTCAAACATATTGGATGTTGATAATTTATTATTTCAGGTTTTATGACAATGTCTCTGTGGTAGTATTTCTGCAAAATCTGTAAGATATAGGAAGGGGAAGTCTGCACACTGTAAAGTGCCACAGAACTGAAGACTTGTCAAAACAAAATGAGCTATAAAAACAATAATATTCAAGCAACATCACTCTCATTAAACACCTAATGATGCCACAGGCATATTAGCGGGGAAATGCTCATGAGGCTCATGAAGAATTAGGAGGAAAAAAAAAATAAACCCCCTTCTCCTAAAACCGCTTGCCAAGCTGTTTGTACATTCTGCCACAGGCAGTTTCTTGAAAAAGATGGAGATGTGAATGGAGACAGGCAGTGACTATTAGATGCTGATGATGGTGAGGGCAAGCAGAACTGATGCTGGAGATTAAGGGCTGCATTTTGCTTTCAGTTGTCTCGCCTGTCCCAACATTTCATAGTATTTAAATGCATCTGTTACATAAGGCATTTCTCTTGTCTATGCTGCTCAGCAGCCATATTCTCCTTTCTGGTATGGATTGTCTTGGGAAACTTGCCAAGCTGTGACAGAGCAGTGCATAAAAGGAAATCATGCTCGTAAGCTGGGGGTGGGGAGAGCTGCAGGTGAACAGATTCAGTGCAGCAATATATATACATTCTCCTCTCTCACAAACTGAGGGTTTAAATGGAAAAGGAGCCACAATGCTGCTTTTAAAAAGTGCACAAGGCTGCTAAAAACCCCAAACACTCCATTCATTTGCTCCGGGAGGGTGTGAGCATAGTGGAGCAGAATTGCCCAACACTGCTCTGGCTGCTGCTTTGGCAGATTGGAAGAACCAATAAGTACTTTCTCTTAAGATGCCAAAAAAGCCATATCCAGTTTTGGAGCACATTTGTGACACCCACCACCTCCTTGACACTAAGGAAGGATCTAGACCTTTTAATTAAAGACAGAGGGAACCACAGGTGGACAGTGCCTCTTGCAGGAGTAAGTTATTAGCTGCCTGCTAGGACCTGCCTGCAAGGTTTGGCTTTTCTTATACAATTCAGGGAATGCACTCGTTATTAATATTGTTTTATTTATTAATTAATAGTCAAGCTCTCAGGTAGCTGTTGGCTTTTGATCTCTATACCTCAAAATGCTTTATAAAGGAGATAATTACCAACAAAGAAACACAGACATCTATATTTGGGCTTTGGCATGGAAAGAGTGTCACAGTTCACCTGTAAAGTAGATTTGCCAGCTCAGCTTTACTCTGGCCACCTGCCCTGGAAACAATTAAATTATTGGGGGCGGGTGGAAGGATTTAGAGCTGAAGTTCAGTAACACAAACATCTACAGGCATAAGTAGCAACCCCTACACAATGTTGTGCCTGGCTGGAAGATGTGGAGGTCAAGGAGACTCTCAGCTGGAGGTCTACAACGCTGCAGCAACCTCCAGGCATCTCCAGATCAGACCAAGATTCATTACTACAAGGTACTGCGGTGGATTGCTGCACTGAATACTTTTAACTGCTCCATCCCTGACAGAGATTTACTGTCCTTTCACCATCTTCACTTGTTATAGTAAAGGACAGGTAAAGAAATGTGTTTGAGCTGATAAATTTTTTGGCAGTTTTGCACTGCATACAGACTAGAGTTTTTTTATCTTAATGACCTGCAGCTGAAACAGATGTTTTGCTTTAGTGTTTTAAAGCACTTCACAAAACTTAACACTAATTTATTCTTTCACAGTGAGTGGGGGAAAAAAAAAAAAAGCTTGATATCATTACTCACATAACAGAACAATGTGAAAAATGGAAACAGATGTGTCTCATTTAGGCATGAATAAGAAGGAAGTGAAAGAAAAAAGATGATGATGTACTAGTGATTAAGAGAAATACCACAGCCTGGTTAAGTCAAGACATTTTCTTATGGATCTCCAGTGAGTCCTGAAAGATCTTCCTAAGAACTCGGTCCCTGATTCAGCAAGCACATGGAAGTGCTTAACTCCAGCTGTGGAGGTTGTCTCACATGATTCATTTATAATACTTTTAAAAGCTGTATAGCAGAATGAATGCTTTACAGTGAGGAGGGATCAATGGCATTGTTCCTGAAGACAGTAAGGCACTTACTGCTTTCACAAACTACAGACATCAGAATCTGAATATCAGAATAGAAATAAAGTCAAACTCAAAATACATTGTTCCTGAAACATGAGTGCTTTGATTTTCTGCAGCACAGACAGAGAATTGCAAGATCCATAAACAGCAGCCAGGGATCTGCTGAGAGCTCCAGCTTTCCCCCCAAGGGGTGCAGCTCCTGGCAGCAGGGATCTGATCTGCTTTGGCAACTGCCTCTCACCAGAGACTGTCCCTGCAGAAAGAAAGGTCCAATTTCAGCCACAGGGCCTTTTCCCTTTAAAAATCTTTTGTAAACCTTCAGTGACACGAGTTTCACTGAGGGAAATGCAACCCTTTAACAATCCACCACTGAGAAAAAAATTACTTGGAGGGATGCACTGAATCTGGGCAAGGGGCGTATGTAACAGTGCCCCTCTATTTCTGTGTCTGGTGGGATTTGGGTGCAGACAAAGAACCCATCTTTCATTGTTGGTACTAATTTTGTCTTAAGCCTGCCTTGGATGGTTAAGGATCCAAGACAGACCTTCAGGCTCAGACATGATTGTTCCCTCTCTCCCTTCTTCCAGAGTAAAACCCAGACCAAGAAATGTGTCCTTGTCCCAGAGGCACTGCCCTGGCTCCCAATGGCCTCCAGGGTGGCCAAGGGCTCTCACCACTGTGGAAGGCAGGACAACCCCACCTGTGCTCACAGCCAGGAGTGAGGTGCAGAGAATTCTTCCACCAAAGGAAATCCTCCTGGTACTTCCATTTCATCAAATGCCTGCTCAGACAGTTTTCACTCTTTGTTAACCCACAGCCAATGATCTTCTCTCCAGCCTAACTGAATTAATTTTGGTCCACCTGCAACTGCATGTCCTTCCCCAACTGAACGAAGTGTAGCTACTCCTGATGTTTCCAACAGGGAGGAAAGGCAAAAGAAATGTTCAGATTTCCAATGAATTACAGCACTGTTACAAAAATTAAATCCTTTTGTTTCTAGACTGTACCAATTTACTAGGAACCATTGGTAGAAACATACAAAAGTATAAAATTCCTTTTACAAAGGAATTCTCAGAAGGAAAAATAAGCCTTCAAATATTCTTGTTTGACTATTGAGGACAACATTTCAGTTCTAGGAAACTGTCACCTTCCACTCAGCATTTTTAATATGAAATAATATTTCTGAATTTGCCAGTGATGTCAGCACAGTTGCTGAGAGAGATTTGGCCCTGTGTGCAGTCCACAGACTGTGCATGCAGAATTAACACTCTCGTTAACATTACTATATGCAAATGCTCCCAGGATGCAAAGAGAGATTTGTATATCAGATTAATATTTTATGGGATTTTTGTGTGTACATGATAAATGAATAAATGGAGGGACACAAGGGGACACGAAGAACATGTGCATCATGTGTGAGAACTGCATTAATTCTTAAGTGTTTGCAATGGCCACAAGATGGTTAAGGAACAAAAAAGATTTATTATTGCAATTACATAGGCAGAGAGGATAAGGGAAGAAAAATGAGAGATCAAGGGAGTCGTTTCATGTTACAGTTTCTCCAGCTGCAGAGCTGGCTTCAGAGGTTCTCCAGACCCTCCTGCCCCCATCCCTTCCACCCTACATGCCTTCCCCTGGCTACAGATCACCACGCCTTTAATTCTGCCAGTTCAGCCATTTGCATGATCAAGTTTTAAACCAGCTCTTAATTACAGCATGGAATCATACTCTTCATTTACTTGGTCTCTCCTTCTTTTCCACATTGAGGGCCAGTACCATATAAAATCTCAGCACTAACACAGTGCTGTGGATATGAAAAAATAGGCATCTCAGGGAGATTGAGATCTCAGAATTTGTGGGTGAAAAAGGAGAGTTATGTGGAAAAACTGTCACTGATTTCCTGCTGGTTTAGCTTCTGGGTCACCCCTTCCCTGCCATTCCACTTGTCCTTATTCCACCGAAGCTTTGTTGCTACTCTGGAATGAAATGAAGCTCCATCACATTTTAACTATAAGAAATGTAATCTTGTATTTGTCCAAAAACCTACATGAGTAAAAGAAGATCCCTGAGGGGATATTATTAACTGCCTGCTACTTATCATTGATGGTTATTCTCTGAGACAACTCTCCTGTTTAATCTTTATGCTCTCGACAATAACCCTTCTCTCTTTCTGATCAAGTGTTTAATTTTCTTGAAAGATTTTCTCTGACTTTAGTTATTATTGAAGGGGATTTTAATTTTACCCCAACTCTTTAATGGCTAAATCTTGCATATCCACTATTTCAAATAGGGGTATTTCAGTTACTCTAAGTAAATAGTTCAAGGATTTGGTCTTGATAGGTAGCTGGAAAATTTGAAATCAAAACAAAATTGAAATTGCAGTTTCTTTTCCACTTTAGAATAGAGGGGTTTTTTGTCTCCCTGAATGACCTGTCAGTGTACTGGAATAAGAAATGGATACTGCTAGACTGCTACAGAGCATACTCCCATGTCAGCACAGTTTCATCAGCAAGAGTGGCAGCCCTGTATGGGGAATCAGTTAGCTGGTTATTTCATCTGCAGCTGATCAAAGAT
The DNA here is from genome assembly GCF_029207755.1 of Chamaea fasciata. Lineage (NCBI taxonomy): Eukaryota > Metazoa > Chordata > Aves > Passeriformes > Sylviidae > Chamaea > Chamaea fasciata. The sequence goes on along the minus strand of NW_027094095.1, from coordinate 16,534,331 downwards.
AAACAAGATAAAAAAGACAAACAAAGGAAAACAGTGATGTCGAATGTATTCTTACTTTCCTAGCCTCCACAGGCAATATTATTGCTAAATTTCCTCTAATTGTTTATAGTACAACTTTAAAGAAAAAAAAAGAAGAAAAAAATAAAGGAAAAAACCCAACAAAACCAAAAGAGGCGCAGAAGAAAGCAAAGCCCAGAAACCCTTGAAACTTTCTTGCTGCCCCTTCTAACAAGTGTTCTCAATCCTTCCCCATTGGCACTGCATTCCACAGCACAGTTTATGTCTGGATTATTGGCAAATATTTAATAATAGAACAGTTACATTTAAAGCAGTCCATTGAGCATGGAAAGATTGCACCACAGGACTAAGAAGACTTTTTGGAAGGCTTGTTTTGTTTTGTTATCCTGGGTACTCCTGTTTCCAGTGACCTTGTCATAATTAGAGTTTACAACATTTTCCTGTTCCTGGAGCCAATAAATAATTAGAGGTCCCATGATTTTGTCTGTATTCCCAATATTGGTTCACTGTCTTCTCATGTCTGATCTGGACATCTGGGAATGGAAACACAGAGCCTCAGTCTGCTCCCTCCTGTGCAGCCACTCTCCTTCCCTGGTTCCCATGTTCAAAATGGGAGCTTGGTACATCTTTCTTAGAGCCTGAAGCAAGACAGTCATTTGTTATCTTCCTTGCCCCTTTTCCACAATAACCCATCCTCACTGCTAACCTCCCCCCCTAGGCATGGACTTGCTCACAGGCTGCACTCAAGAGGTGCCAGAAGCTGCACAGGACACAGCTGTCCCATGACCAGTTCAGGTGAGGAAAAACTTGAGTGGAAGTAAGCAAGGCCAAATGCTAGTTAGCAGACACTAGAACATACAGATGTAAATCTATACATCTGAGCCTTACCTATCCCAGTCTGCCAAAACAAAGTTGAAATACTTCCCTATTTCTCAAGAAAGTTACTAGGGTTAATAAATGAATGCTCACATAACACCACACTGTCAAAAAAATATTTTTCCAAAACCAGCATGTTTTTAAATATTTCAATTGATGATAGAAATTAATTTTACAAACAGGTTCAACATAGACTATAAATGGTGACTAATAATCTCAAAATAATCCCCTTAAGATTCTTCTAATATTGCAAAATCTTTCAGACTGAGTATTCAGTTCCCCTGTTGCATTTCTGTTGAGGCAGTTGGACTCAGCAGCCCCATTTGCTCTCTCAGCATTAGATGCCAGAGTACACAACAGTACAGGTGGAAAGAATACAGCCAGAGAGAGGTGTAATCACCAAAGAAATGGAGCAACAGATTTAAGAAGAGGATGATTCTCACAGCAGGTCAGCTGAAGTGGCAGCTGTGCATTTCTGGGCTAGTACCAAGTGTCCACTACCACCTTACAAGAGCATTGTGGCTTTAAATGTTACCCTGATTGACTCAAATATATACATGTTTTCTAACAGTACCACTGCTTTTCATGAAGCACTGGTTCTGCCCCAGCACAGGACAAACTTTTCCAATACTTAATTTTCCTACCCTCTAAGGCTCAAACAAGAGATATGTAGTGAATCTTTGTGTGTTGCCCTTCACACTTGCAATCAAATCTTCCCTGCTTAATGAGCCATGGGCTGTTGCTCTGAAACAGAGGACATTAACAGTTCAGAAAAAATAAACCCCTGCAGATTAATCACCTGGCTTCTTCGTGGGCCCAATTCCAATCAGCAGACAGTGTGAAAGCAGAACATCACCACATACACTGCCTGCCTGATAAGCATACTAGTTGAACCCTATGCCTGGCTTTGACAAGCATATAGCACATGAGTCTTATTTCACTGCTTATTTCAAATATATACCAGAGGTCTCCTAATGTCACTACATTCACAGAAATTAACAATATGCAGCCATTTCATGATTCTCCTAGTGTTCCCCCCTTCCTGTCCCAGTAAAATAGTATCTATTTCATGCTTCTTGATTTTTAAAGTGAGTGTTTTATTGCTTTCTGAACAGCACGTAACTGCCAGGTTAACATTTCTGCATCCACCATGCAGTAATCCTTGCAAAGACAAGGACCTCAATTCATCTTGAGAACTAGTAGTTTTGCTAAAAACTGCTCCCTGACTAAGGGTTTTCCTGCTCCTTGGTAAATCACGAGTAGCTTTTTTGTTACTCAATCTGACCACTGCATTTGGGTACAGAAGCCATAGCACTAAAAGGAATCAGGATTAAGTGTTGGGCAAAAAGATGGAAAACCCATCAAAAGCCCTTTGCCAAACTTTTAACATAGCACAGGCAGGACACAGTGCTTAATTTGCTGGAAACACGGAGAAAAAAACCAGCCAAATAACCAGTTGTGCTGTCAGCACAGTTTCCCCCATTCCACTGCAAAGAAAACTCAGAAAAGACTAACAGGATATGGCACTAAACAGTTAAACAGACTTGAAATGCTCCAATTTATGTAATGACAGTACCCTTCCATCACCATAACCCACCTCTTCACCCCTGCCCACCCCAGCTCTCCATGGTTTGGGAGCCTTTTTGAGCAGAGTGATTCTAGCATAACATGAAGAAATACCAGCTTTTTCTTTTGATCATCTCTCACTCATCTCCTTTCTCTTGCTGGGTCAAATCTCAGTCTCACTGAACTCCTGATTTAGCCTATAGCATGTAACAGTGAACCCTTATCCTCATTTCATATATCTATGAGCCTGTTTCCCATGTTTCCATTTTTATAGCCCATAGAGGCTACAGGAATATGCTGCTTTGATTGCCTTTACTTTATCCTTCCTGTGGGTCATGTGGGTCAGTGGCATACCTGAAATAAACTGGGACTGTTATTTCAACCATCAGTCACTCTTCAGCTGGAAGGCAGAGTCCTGCTGGCAGGGAGACTGCAGAGCAAAGCAGAGGACAGTGGTGTCTTTGATGGTAACTCAGTACAGGTGGGTACTTCAGCTCCCACCTGCTAACAGGTATCCATAGGCACCACTGTTCCCCTGGCTCTGCGTCCATCTGATCATGTTGTGTTGCTATTGGAGCATTTCAGTAAACAGGACCCCGAGCAGGGAGTCTGCCTCTGGGACCATGCATCAAGGCTAAATCCACCACGGAGTAGAAGTCAAAAAAAGCTGTGGTGTTTTCCTGAGCTGAGGATTTGTCCCTACAGTATTAATGTTACTCTGCCACCAAGCAGGGCTCTTTTCAGGAGAGACACTGAACAGCCTTTGATTAAGGCCAATGTGAGTGGAGTGTGCACAGCACCACAAATTCCCCAGAAATGGTTTTTTAGAAAGAACCACCTGGATGCTACAAAATGAGCCATAAATGTGGAGATCTCATAAATATAACAGCACTTCAAACTGGACATCTTTGTAGCCTTTCAGTGTCTGCTGGGGTCACAAGCCCTGGAGTTGGGCATATTAATTCATCACATCTTCAAGGAGGCAAAAACACTGCTGAGAGGGATGCAATCATGTTTGCTTTATAATGACGCATAAGGACTCTGTCTGGAGTCTCCCAAACAAGCCTTCCCTTTCCTTCAGTGGCACGAGAACAGTGCACACTACATGCTTTAAATGGGATTCAAGTCACTTTTTCATTGCTACTAGAGCAGGTACTGCTGGAGATAAAAGTAACTGTCTCAGAAGAGCAGGTATGACATCTGGTACATAGCACCAAAAATAAATCTTTAACTTCCTCTCATACCTGCCAAACCTGTTCCAAGGAAATAAGCCTGGGAAATATTACAAATACACACTTCTCTCTGATTTCAAAGGAAGAACTGACCTATTTTTTCTTTGCCCAGTTAAAATATTTCCTATGAGAAGATCAGTTTGCTAAAACAATAGTCTATGTTTGGAATAATCCCAATCATAAAACAAAACTGTACATGAACAAAACTGCTTATGAAAAGGCAAGTGGACTGATGTTTGCACTGGAGGTAATTCACACTAACACCACTATTTATAGTGCAGCAGCACCTTAGGGACCCAGCCATGCTCAGGACACCCACTTGGTACACACTATAAAGACATGAAATCTGATAGTCTCTCCACTGCAGTGCTCTCATCATACTACTGATTTATGGAAACTGGTTCTGTAATGCCATATCATTTGGGAGTGGTCCTTTGTGAAATCATTTTCTCTGGTCATATTTGTGTAGTAAATATTTTCCACATCCTTTTCAACAGCTGACCTGGCTTGCAAGAAGACAAGAGATTTGTGTATTGGCGAAGATGACCTACTTAAATCAGGAACAATTAAAGACCCAGTTCCTATTTACAGGCTTGTGTAAGGAACCACACACACACACAAATCAAAATGAAGATGCCAGGAAATGTTTCTCAGTGCTACAATTCTGGTCATACAGGAGGGTCTAAGACAGGGGAAACAATAAAAGTGCTTGTGATTCATTATTAGCAATGTAAATAGGGCACATTTGGAGCCTGTCATCATCCTGATCGCTCATCTGCTTTTATTAGTCCTCATTCTTTATTCTTATTGTCTTGTTTCCTGTGCTTGTCGTTAAAGTTAGTTATATTATAGGCATCTGTTTAGCATATTCTATATGAAAATGCAAACAGAGATAAAAACCACCCGTTAAATAAATATATGCAGCTTCCGTGCCATGTACATATTTGACTGCAGCACGCCAAACACAAAAGAATTATCACTTCCTAAGTCTGCATGTTCATTATGTGCGTTACTTTTTTACCAGCAGATGGCAGTTTACTGTTGCTTCAAATAGGTTATTTTGTTAATGTCAGATGTTTCAAAGCCCTGCGTGGTTGGTAAAAAACTTTCAGCTCATTTCAAAGCTAATTTTTAATTCAATTTTCTTTTGCATCATCCCCTCTAGAAAATGTAATCAGGACCAAGCTATTTGCTTCAGTTTACAGTCCTGTCATTAAAACTACCACTGGGGCAATGCTGGCTGCCTCCTGCACTGCAGCTGAGGAGGGCCAAGGGCAGCAGGGAGTCTGTGCCAGGAGATGCAGCCCACAGGGGCTTTCAGAAATCTTGCTGCTGCCCAAGGCCATCCTTTTACCCAGTCAGAGCTCAGCTATGAGCCCATCACACCCTCCCTAACACGGCTGGGAATGCGAGTTTTCCTAGTGAAACACTCCAGCAGGGAGCACAAGCAAAATGAAGGGAGAGGTCCGTCCAACGCTGCTCTATCACCTGGGCACGGATTTACCCTGGGCATCAACTGACACACACAGACTTTGCAGGCACAGCAGTGCCATCCACATCCTAAAACCAGGCACCAGGAAGAGACTCATGCTCTAAGAGCCTCTCTCTCCTCTGGCCATGTGATGACATTGCTCAGTCTATGTCAGCCCATCTTCCCTTCCTGCCCCCAAAACTCCCTCCTTAGTGTCAATACCAGCATTCAGGTCGGCCTCACGAGGCAATGTGGTAGCTCGCAGTCGGATTTGTTCCCTCATCCAACTCTGCCACCCACCACAGAAAACAAATGCTCCTTCTGGCTGCATCAGTCACAGAGATTTGTGCTGGATTAAAGCAATCACGTGACTCCCGGCTTCCCAGAGGAGCAGAACTCCTCTCACACCACAGGTGTGGCCCTTGACTGTGTGTATTTCAGGCGCACATCCATTTCCGCCAGCTCGCCAGCCACTGATCACAACGGTGGGTTGAAACAGACTGTACAGAGGGTAGGAAGGAGGAAAGGACTCCTGTAAACTGCCCACAGGCTGAGCACAGACCAGTTTTGTGGCTGGATGGGGATTCTGTTGATTTGATTTTTTGCTCTGCTTACACAGGGAGCTGCCCTTTTCCTAGGGCTTCACAGCTCCTTTCAAGTCCTGCAACTCTTGAATTTGTTCCTTGTATTCTCACACTGGAGTGGCAAACAAGAGATCACTTTGCATCTGTGAAAGAACTCAACAAAGCTAAAAACTCCAAAACAGAGTACTGACACGCACCAGTTTGTACCTATCTTGGGAATGCAGTGTTTTCTTTTACAAGTAGTCCCATATAGCCCCTTTTTAATGATCTGCAGAGACACACAAATTCACTGGTGGTATTAAATTAGAAGTGAAAAACAACAGAGACAGCAGATGCATTACAAACGGGAAAGAGAAATGAAAAATGGAGGAAGGAGAAAAGAAATGTAACAACATTTGGGGAAAACAGTGTGGAGAACAATAAGACATGTATACACAGTGTCAGGCACAGATTGACCAAGGGAGATCAAAAGTGTGCGCAGAGGAACAGCTCAGCATTAGCAGGGGAAAGACTAACAGTCCTTTTCTCCTCAATGCTGAAGACTTCTGCAGATGCAGGACACTGGATACCCTTTGTGCTGAAGTCCTCATGCATAGAGCCGTGCTTGTAAAACAACATGGATACAGTTCCAAGAGCCTTTTGTTGGAGCAAAGAGCAAATGGAAGTGTTTAATAACCACATAATGACTTCTGATAATTCCTAAACAATCACATAACCAGAAAATACATGCTGATCAACCTCTCTTCTTCATGTGGACGACTGTGTAAGTAAAGGTGATGTCCGTATGTGCCTGACACCATCCCATCAACTTTTGTTTCCATCTGAGAGATCCTTTAAATAACATTCAGAGTAGGTTTAACATCCGTTATCACTCTGTTTGATTATTCTATTTTAAGAGAATGGATTTCAAAGTGGTATTTTCCAGTTGAAGATTAAAGAGAGTTCTAGGCTTCCTACCTTCTTTAACAAAGTAAAATTCCACTGCGTCTCAAAAGCTACACATTAATACAGATGAAATCTGCTGTCATTTTAGTAAATGTTTGCTGCTAACATGTAGCATTCCCATTACTTTCCCACCCAAACCTCATCTATTCATGTTGAGAAGCAAACTGAATGTCTTCTACCCTCATGCTGCCTTCGTCTTGTGCTCAGGGATACCCGCCACTGTCGGACCCCAGCTTTTCTGCTCGGCTTCACAAAGTGAAAGCAGGTTGTTGCCTCAGGGCCTAAAGAGGGCAGCTTTTCACGCCTGTGATGCACAGGTACCCCGCTGACCTTTTAAGCAGCCTGCTGCCCTCCAGGGAGGCTGCTGGAACAGGGGAATGCTGCTGGCTCACCGCATGGCACAGTGCAAACAGCAGCTCCCCACATCTGATGCTGCGGTATGTACTTGGCACTGGAAAGCAACACACATTGCTGCAGATGCAAGGCAATGCGGGAATCTTCTCATGGCACATCAACAAGCAGTGGAAGTCCATGTAGCTAGCCTTGCATTTCTTATAGACATACCACCTTCATACTGCAGGCAGAGCCACAGCACTTGCCTCTGACTACAGCATACATCCCCCGAAACGGGTGGAGGGGAGACGGGGAGATAAGACAAATCTCTTAGCAAGGGACAGAGCTGGGCCCTCTCAATCTCACCCTGCACAGCCACAAACTCCTGGCCCAGCAGCTGGGGAAACAAGAGGGAAAATCCCACATCCTGATAAGAATCCAGAGCACAACTGTGCCCTGTGGATTTTGTCTGAGGCACAGCATTGCCTAAATCAGGTCTAATTGCCATGCAAGATAGGATGAAGAATCTCATAACTCCCCAGAATCTGTCCCAAAGGCTGAGCACTCTTAGTGTTCATAATCTTGTGCACTAAGTGATACTAAGTAAGTTGCAGGGCTCAGCCTAGGCTTGTCACACTTCCTCCAGTGCACTGCTTCAGAAGGATGGGTGAGTTGCAATCTGAGCATAAAAACCAGGGTGTGCATTCTCGTCTTCCACTTTCCCCAGGCTTTATACCTAAAGCAGAGCAGGAACTAGGTGACTTATCTGCTGTCAGCACCTTATACGTTTGTAAGTTTTCTATCAGGGATCAGAAGAGCCATAATAATGAAGAACTACATTATCTCACTTTGCATCAGATTTTCCACCTCCCTCTGTGATTTACCATGCCAAAATCTCTGCTGTTTGAGTGATACGGAAAGCGGGATATGAAGGCTCAAAGCCTGCAATTTTGCCGAGAATATGCAGCAAACAGAGCCTAATTAGAAATTAATAATTATGAGCTGTGTTCCTCTAACATAATTCGTTCTGCCCCTAAGTATCACTAGAGTATCACTCTAGAAGACAAGAAGATGAGAGGAAGTCTCTTAGTAGATAAACACAGCAGATGCCATGCGGGGAGCAGCAGCCTGCAGGCTGGCAGGACCGGGCTCTGCAGAGACGCCGGCCCGCAGGACACGGGCAGAGGAGCCCACGGACAGGCGGGCTCCGAGACATTAAATACCTGCTGGCCGAGAGCCGGTAGAGCTGCAACAACCAAGAGGGGCTGGTCCTCATCAGCTGCGCAGGGCTGCGGGCTCCTTCCCGGCGGAGGCGGACGTGGCCGCGTCACGTGTGGCCGTGTCCCCTCAGCCCCGCTTCCTGCGGCCGTGTCCTGCAGTCGTGTCCCCTCAGCCGTGTCCCCTCAGCCCCGCTTCCTGCGGCCGTGTCCTGCAGTCGTGTCCCCTCAGCCGTGTCCCCTCAGCCCAGCTTCCTGCGGCCGTGTCCCCGCAGCCGTGTCCCCGCGGCCGTGTCCCCTCAGCCCCGCTTCCTGCGGCCGTGTCCTGCAGTCGTGTCCCCTCAGCCGTGTCCTGCGGCCGTGTCCCCTCAGCCCCGCTTCCCGCGGCCGTGTTCCCCCAGGCGTGCCCCGCGGAGGGCAGTGGCTCAGCCAGCGCAGCGACTGCGGCCCGCCAGGAAAGGCCGCTGTGTCGGCACGGCTCACTGCGATGATGTCCCTGAACAACATCACTGCCTTTGCCTGTCGGTTTGTAGAACTAAGTCCTAGAAATGAGTGTCCCCCAAAACGGAGCTTCCACACAACTGGATGCTTAAAGAAATTGCACCACAATGTGTATGACGAAGTCGGGAATTAGACATTGGGAAAAAATTCAGGATTTGACTGTGTGTATAAAGGAGACCTTGTACCATCAGAAGTCAACCGATGACTAAAACCAGGAAAAAAGCAAACCTAGAGCACCTACAGAACAGAGAATACCCTTGAATGAAGCAAACAGCTGAAAAAAACAACCAAACAACCAACCAAACAACCATTAGATTCACCTCCCAGCAGTATGTAAACACAGTAAGGTCAACCCTAGACAGAACTGTTGAACGTGTGACAAGTTTTCTCCAAGAACCTCTGTTTTCAGTCCAGCATGTGAGACCTTTGCACAAGCTCCACACTCCTGCATTCTCCACATTCCTCCTTGGCTGGGGTGTGGGACAAACACAGGACCAATTCTTCAGCCAAGACTCATCTCTATGGCAAAAACAATGAACTAAGAATGCACTCACTGTGTCAGCAGGTCCTATGAGTTAGAAGCACTGCAAGGGTTAATAACAAAAGAAATAGCAGGCTATACTCAGTTTCAGTTACAGCTTGTATACTTGAAAGTAAGGATCCTTATTCAGGAGTGAATTTTACTCAATGAAACTCAAATTTTAAGTAAATGCAAATAGCCTACACTGAAAATGTGAAAAATAAACAAAATATCATTTAATTTAATTTGAGTGCCCAAGCAAGTAATTTTCAAGTCTGTTTAATGTTTAGGAAGAAAAAGCCTTGTTCAGTCTCTGCAAATGGTTTTAGTTACTTCTGTGACTTTCCATCTCTTGAGGATAATCTACTCCTAATAAGGACAATTGCTTAGATTTATTACCCCACTGAGGTCTTGTTAAAGATCTAACAAAAATCCTATTTAAATGAAAAGGACAATAGAATCTTTAAAGTCGGTATAGAGTTTAATTAAAACCCGAAACAGAATCAATGTCTTTATGCATTAGAAAAGCAAAAACAGATTTCAAAGCTGTTAAACTACATGTAATTGGCATAAACTATCCATTGAGCCAAAGTAAAAAAAAAAGAAAAGGAAAAAAAAAAAGCAGACTACGCTGTGGAAATTGGAGTCTATTAATAAATGAAATCCTGATGCATGTGCATAGCACTGTATTTTTGCATGCATTTTTTTATTTGCCTAATTTGCTAAGCATATCTTAGAGCAAACATGAAACAAGCTAGCTGTTAAGTTGAGCAAATCCAAAAGGGACAAAAAGAGACTGATTGAAATCAATGCATTAACATGAACTAGCATTTTAAAACGTTTCATAATGTTCCCAAAGAGAGCATGTAAACTGCAGCAGTCTCAGTGCAAAACTGCAGTAATCTGTGTTCCCATGTAGTCATTATTCATACATGGGAGTATTCAGCTCCTACAGTCATTTTTCATGCATGAATAGTTTAAACCCCAAAATCACTGACATAATCCACAAGGGAGACCTCCCTTCTGAAAGTTAACATCTCGAGAACTCTGGGAAGGAATGTGAAGCCAGATACCAGTCCATGTGCTGACACAACTTTTCAGTAGGGAAGGATCTGCGTGCAGCCCCACTCCGACCGCAGGCACACCTAAGCCTTCCCCAGCCCCAGAGCCACCGCCGGCCTCTTGGGTCGTGTTTGCAGAGCCAAACCCAGCAAGGTCGCAGAGCCAAGCCAAGCCTTACCACTTCTTCCTTCCCTCACCGGCATGCAACGGGGACCTTGCACATAGCGAAGGGAGGTCAGCCCGACAGCTGCTTTGGGCACGCACTTCCCTTTTCAGGAGAAGATACATTCTGAGACAAAAACTATCCCATAACCTGTTCCTGCATTAAGGAAAAGGCTCTTTTCTTTCCCTTCTTTCCCGCAGGAAGGGTGACGAGCTGGCTGGGGCGGGCAGACGCGGATGGGCTCGGTGCAGAGGAACCGCACCCCGAGGCGCTCCACGCAGCAGTGGCTGGAAATGGTGCCCCGCTCGGCCGGCCCCTCTGGCTGGCCCAGTCGTCACCCGCGAGTGACAAAGTCAGGAGGAGACTGCGGTGCGGAGTGGGTCACACGACTCCCCCGTCTGGAAAATCTCCAAAGGATGGCATGTCACTTTCGCTCTGCTGCACGTGAGCCCCTTGTTAGCCATTTAATCATTTTGGTTACAATACAATGCAAGCCCACAGACCTGGCCCTCTTACGTAGGCCTCTCTCTATCGAAAATTTACAGCTCTTGCCGGTGCTGCGGTATAGTAGGCGCCCTTGTTTTTAACCTGCATTTTTGCATGGCTGTTCAGTATTTAGGGCTCCGTTTTTTAAGTCCGGGAACACCCGCCCGAAGCAAGGCCAGCCGCGTGCCTGCGGGGCCCGGCCGGGCGGCGGTGGCGGCCGGTCCCTGCCGGGGTCCCTGCCCGCGGGTCTCTGTGTCACCTACCCAGCAGTGCCGAGACGCGAGAGCCCTCTGGACAAGCACCGTGGAACACACCACGGGGTGCCTGAAGCACAAGCTGTGCCACACCTCGGTCTCACCCTGCGCCTGCTGCCAGCACCGAGGGGAAGCGCACGGCCACACGCGAGTGCCACCGGCAGCGGCCTCAGCCCTACAAGGCTCCCGGGCTGCAGGGAGCGGATGCGGAGCCAAGGGCCCCGCGCTGTTCTCCCCGCGCTGCGCCGGGGGCGCGGAGCTCCCGCAGGGGCGCAGTGAACGCGGGCCCGTTCCACGCAGGGCTCCTGCACGACTGACGGGCGATTCGTCAATGCGCCTCAGGCCGGCGATGGTGGGAGTGGTAACGGAGAGGAAATGTCCGATGTGAGCCCTGTGTGAAAAACGTATTAAAACGCTTAGCGTGCGGTGCATCCTGGGGGCTGTATTCCGCAATGACCTTTTTAAAGAAATATGGCCTGAAATCTCTTCTCAGGGCCTGTTTAAGAATGGTAGCCAGTACTTAGAATTATATTACCCATTCCACTTGGTGACAAAGAGTTCCTCATTCCCCATTGCATCCACACAAGGAGTGGAAATGTAAATTTACTGCTGCTCTTTTTTTAGTTCTTTCACTACAAAGCCTAGCACAGTTTCAACGCAATGAGGAATGCTATGAAACTGGGATGAAATCTTGGAGCATCCCAAGCCTTTTCAACCACCTCTATAGCTAACAAGTAGAACTACATATTGGTGAGTTATGACTAAGCTCCAAATAAAAAATACTATTGAAAATATATTAATACCTGCCAATGACAATTCCAAGCAAGATTTAGGACCCCTGTTTCATTGTTATGTAGTTCACTTGCCACATACATGAAACAAAGGCTGCTTTCTAATTCAAGGATGAGTGAAATACAACAGTGGAAGCTAACATTTGAGTCTGCTTTGCTCTTTGTGCACTTTCTTCTGGCAATAACGGCATTGCCAAGAGATAAGAGACAAGCTTCTCAAAAGATAATTCACATAACAACCTTACAGAACAACTGGCTGAGTGACACAGGGCAAGAGAGGAGCTCCACAGTGTCAACAAGCTTTCCTGACAGAATAGAGATTTACACTTAGTGACTGTTTTGATTACTGATTATGTTTCCATGTCTTCACAAGCACATTCCAGTCATACTTCCAAAAGTATCTGGCCAGTCAGCACAACCTTGTATAGCAGCAGACAAAATGGCATCTGCATAAAGTTTGTCTACAGGGGAGAAAAGGCAATATACAGGCATGAAGGTGAGGATTGTCCCAAACTCAGCATTACCCTCAAAGCCTCAGTGCTTCATGTAAGCAACAGATGGTTCCTAAAGCTGAGCCTCTGAAGGAGGCAATACTTAGTCCACTATTTTTCCTCCGGTTTTGGTTTTCAGTCATGTTATGTTCTGAATTAAAAGTCTTATAACAGATACCCACTACTGCATTAAAAGTTATGGGAGGGAGTTTTTTATAAAAGCACATCTATCAGATGCTTCTTTAGTAAACTTATCCTGCTGGGGTAATGGATTGCTGTCCCTGTCCTGGAGGAGGCTGATGCTGGGCGTGTGGCTGCTCTGTTTTCCCTCCCTGATGCAGAGCTCTGGGACTCTCCTTCCAGGGCTGGATCATGATGTTTTCATGTCTCATACCAACTCTAGCTATGGCTGCACTCACAGATTTTTCAGAGAATACTTACACAGCTACAGCACCTGACACCATATCAGCCCAGCATTTCCCAATATTAGGGGTATGGAGGAATACAGATAAAGTACTTTACTTCCTTCTGTGCGTCATCTCACTCCAGGAAAGGAAACATATTGAAGAATGCTGGCAGGGAAAATATTTTTTATTCTTCTGCCGTGTCTCTAGGCACCGTAAGACAGTCATTCTGCAGCAAAACTTCTGCCAAAGTAGGCTCTAGTGGTGGAGTGCATTTAGAAATGATGGCCAGATGATGGCACAGTAAACGTCCTTCTTTTGACGGGCTACATGTCTATTAGAAATATTCCTTGTTCCATATGCATGTGGAGGATTAGACACACACACTCCTCACACAGAACAACTACCTCCCAGAACTTGTCAGCAGAGTATTTACTACCAAATCCAGAAGGAGTTTGTGATTCTTCCATTGTCCCCATTAATGAGAAAAATGTCACTGTACAAAAGCTCTCTCTTTTTTCCCCTTTCTTATCAAATCCTTCAAACAGCTGATAACTAGCTTTTATAGATTGGAGAGTCAGATGGAATTCTGAATCTATTATTTTACTAAAACCCCAGGGGTCAACTTATCACCTGAAAACCATTTTACATGGACAATTTGACTTTCATGTGGAGTGTCAGAACATACCCTAGATGGAAATCTAAAATAAATTATATGGAACAGTGCCTTCTTTGTGCTGAAATTTATCGGTCCCACACTACAATAATTTTGAAAATTGTATCCCTTAAGCTACAGTGCTGAGATATTATTAACTGCTTGAACTGAAAGAGCAGGTCTGATCGGCTGCTATAAAGTCTATGGACTGAGACTAATTTCTATTGAACCACATGCTTATCTGAAGATGTGTTCCATCATTGCAAACTGCCAACTTTATTTTCTTCCAGAATACACTGCCCATCTTTTTACCATCATCCTCAGTATGCACTCTCACTTCAGCAAATCCTCTCCAGAAGCTAGGAATGCGTCTAAGCTTCTGCTAATATGGTTGTCTGAGACAATCACACCCAGGGGGCAGGGAGGGAGAGAGATGCACTTGTGCCTCTTATCTTCCTAACACAGGTTATTTTCCTCTCTAAGCAAGCCTCCAGTCTCTGAAATGCATCTCTGGGATGAATCACAAGATAAGCATATCTATTTCATGGCCGACACTTTCTTTATCACTTCTGCTGCCATACTTTGGAAATAAAATTATTTGATAATGTACTGATGCTTTGGTCAATGCACTTTTTACATCTGTTGGTACAATTTTTAGAAACCAAACTGACCTCAGAGCCTAAAATCTTTATAATTGAGAAGATACTGAAAATGACAAATTACACAGCTGCTGAGTGACTATTCTCTGAGTGGAAAATCCCAACTAGACAGAAAAACCTTCTCTAGGCATAACACGTAAGACACAAGGATAGAGTTCTGGGATAAGAAAAGTGTATTTCCTACACCCAGGAACCAAACAAGTCTGGACTACAACAGGTAAAATATTACACCACAACCAGGAAAAATAGTAATAAACTGTACTGCCTCATTTTCATTCAGATAATTTAATAGCCTTTATAAACTGAAAGAAATTGCTAAAAAGGAGGCTCTGATTTGTACCTTCAAGTTTCTAGATAGCACTACTTTCACTTTTTTTTTTCTTTCTTTTTTTTTTTTTTTTTACCAGACAGTGTCAAGCTCTCCATGAGGGATTCAAAAGTAATGACAATTCACTGTGGCAAATCAGTCTCTCTAAGCAGAAAACCTATTGCTTCCAGCAATGGCATTCAGCTCACTAAGACCTTTGCCAGCCAGGAATTTGATAACCAAGGTGTGGCAGGTCTCTTCCAAACCTTTTAATGCCTCTCTGTCCAACATCTTTCTTTCATTTTGGGATAGATCTAAGAAGCAGCAGGAGCCTGTCAGTACGTGAACACTTGTCCTGAATGAGTGGCTTGGCTGCTTAAAGAAATACCATCAAAAGTATTGGCAAAGTAAGATATAATAAGAATCTGTGAAAATATACAGAGTTCAATGGCAAGATTCACTGTATTACTTACTACACAGATTAAAGCATTAAAAAAAAAAGGGTAATATTTCTGTGTCTACTTTCATTACATCCTACCATTTATTAAAGTGACTAGAGCAAGTTAGCTGCCTTTTTTGTCACACCCAAACAACAACAATTCTCTCACACCACAAATTCACAGTACTGGAGATAGGGAAAAGTGCCAAGTTAGGAGTTTTCCACTTGTACTGATGAATATTCTGAGTACTTTTAAGTGCTTAAACTGATGAGACAAATGTTTTGGAATCTATTTCTCTAAATCACAGCTTAATTAGATCGAAAGAAGAAATCCCTAATTTCAAAGGATAGATAAAGCCTGAAACTAACCTGAATCTGGCTGGAAGTGTGATCAGGTACCAACATGCAGCAGCTTAAAACAAGTTACACAAGCTGACCTTATTATGTGTGAATAACAGGTTTCCAATGTAGAAACATGTATTTTTCAATATACTTTTCTGAGCAGAAATCATGTCATTTATATGCAAATCAGACTATATTCTGCAGCTGATTCTTCTCTGCTGAAGCCATGGGAATTATTTGCACTTAATAAAGCCTCATAAATAGGTTTTGCCTCTAAGTGGGTGGGGGAACAGCAAATATATCAGCCATTTACAGTTACAGGCGTTTTTTTATTTTGAAAGTTATATTCATCCTTTAATAGGAAGTTTCACAGTTACAAAAGAAACATTGTTTCCTTTATATAAACAAAATACCCTTACAGCCTTCAAAACAAAATATTTTGCCTTATTCCCTATGCTCTGCTATCTAAAATGTAGAAATTGCCATCTAGCCTCAGTCAAAAAGACATGCTAGTTCCATGAAGTGTATGTTAAATACAGGAGGAAATTACTTCTTATTATATGTAGGCACTTTTATTGTATTTGAAGGGACATATACTTTCTTTATGTTCAGTATGTCCACCCTGTACCATCTATTGCATTTCTGCAAAACGTGTTAACATTTTCACACACTACCAATTAGATGTGCCCCTCAAGTCCTGGCACATGGAAACCATCCATTTAAAAAGCACAAGAGGACAGACTTGGGACCACCCAAAGCACATTCCCCAAAGTGTAGCGACAGTGTAGTGCTTGTGTGGTAGGTAGCACACTAAAGCAAATTGGGAACCAACTCTCCCTAACTGGTATAAACAGTCAGGACTGGCACTCTTGTTAAGGGCAGGACTGCAAGTTAACAGTAGCACATCTTGTCCAGTCACTTCACAGCCAGAGGGAAGAGCAACAGTGATCAGCATTGCCTAGGGACAGACCTGCGACAAAAGGGCCCTGAGGACCCCTGGTGCTTACAGAGATGCAGTTCTTATCCCAGCCCATTCCATCTGAAACGCCAGTCCAGAGTACATGGAGGCCAGGAATTATAGCACTGGGAGAAAAGTGAAGGCTTAAACTGATACAATTTAACATCACACAGATTTCAAGAACAAACACAGAAGCATGGCTCAGCGAGGTTGGCCTTTATCTCAACTGAACAGTCGCAGCCAATAAACACCTGCCCTTTTTCCATCTGATTATTTTCAGTCAAACTGAAATTCATCCTGAAAACACTGTATGTGCCTCAGTTAATTCTCATGGAAGTCTTCCAAAAATTCAACGTGTTATTAGCCCTCCACAGGAAGTGAATTTTACCCTGATTAGTACCTTCTTTTCTATTTCCTTGTTAAGCAAAGGAGCTTGGAAAAAAACCCAGGCATTCACAGATCTCATTTCAGAGATATAATTAAAGATTCTGGCAGTAAAACAATTGACATGATACAGCTCTTTTGCTCATCTACATAAAATGCAGATGGGGGTGATATAAAGAGCTTAATGCAAGACACCCTTTCTTTCAGAAGAGGTACCACTGATACTGTCATAATAATGCCTTAGTGTGGTATCATTTGTGCTCTGCAAAATGACTGATTTTAACTGTTTTGTGGATATGGGGCTCATATGGTGACTTCTTTCTTCAACATTATTCTGACTGCCTTTAAGAGCACCTACTTTTATACCTCACCTAACTATTCTGTGAAGGTATGTCTAAGTAAAAATACACCCAAATAACAAGAGTCTGACTTGTTGCAATTATTTTAACTTATTTAAACAATTACTGTGATGTTTAACTCATGAAGATCTTCAAATAAATGAATTAAGGACACATAATTAAAATGTACTCAAGACATGCATCACAAAATGAAAATTATGTCACAATACATTTGCAATATTCTGTATGGTATAAGCTTACCTTATACACAAATATGTCTGGCAACATGTTTAAACATTCTACCTATTTTCCCACTATTTTTAGAGATTATGGATTTTGAGTGCATATTGCGTTTTCTTCAGGCACAGATATGGTTGACCTCATTTTATATTCTGAAATACAATATTTGTGATAGGACACACACAATATGTGCGATAGGACAAGGAAGCATATAAGGAAGTTGAAGTTAAATTAAAAGCAGGTATAAGCATGTATTTTATTATGGAGAATCACACAAGTAAGATAGTAAAATCTGACTTCTCATCACATTGAATTTTCTTTCACTGCTCCATTATAGGAAACAGTATTTTTTATAATGTAAATTTTGTAGAATCATCCCCAGACCAAAGTCTGTGCCATCCTGCTGTATCCCGAAAGAATTACCTACACAATCCCACTGATTGAAACTCAAGCTATTAATTTAATGTTTCAACTCTCTGTAGAATTAAAATAAGGATCAGTTTAGACTGTAACAATACTTTATGTACTTTAGTCTGTATTTTACTCATTGTTAGTAGCTTAGTGAAAATGTTTGACAATATCCTGTTGAATTTAATTAGTCTCTCTTAGTATTTGGTCAGCACCTGAAACAAAGCCCAGCAATCTTTTGCCATTTTATTCACCTTAGGAAAGTTAGATCCTTACATGGATAAAGGAACTCAGTGTCTCACGTGCACAGGCAAGGCAATATTCAATGAGCCTTTCTGTGAAATGACAGCACACCAGCTTCTCCATGTCACTCTCATTGCAGGTCGTTTGGAGAGTTCCACCAGAGAGCAAATCAGCCCACTTACAATCTGAAATATCTTCTGACAATGTCTGCTTCTTTTTAGTGACTAGACAGGGAGTCCAGGTAAAGCAGGTTTATCACTTCATGGGATTCAGTTAAACAATGGCAATTACAGCTCTCCATAGCTATACCAACACTTACCTTCTGGGGTGTGACCTGGGGTTTTGGTCGCCTGGTCATTTATATGAAGCATCTTTTGAGAAACACCACTGTATCTGCCTGGGAGCAATCTGTTTCCCATGGAAATCAGAAGATGGTGATGGGCAGGAGATAAAATCTGCATTCTTAAATCTTACCCTGACACAGAACTGGAACCTGTACATGACTAGGACTGCTGGGCTAAATGTAGCAGTGATGTAGCAATTCCGAGTTACATCATCTTGGAAGCTTAATTAAAAAAAATCTGACAAAAAGAGATCTGACATACTAATAACTTTGAGATGTAATAAAATACTTGAGATTTAGAAAAGTGAGTTAAGCTGGGGCCTGTTGGCCTTTGCATAGTCAAAAACATATTGAGGGGTGAGTATTGAAACTGTTAGATTATGCCATTCTTTCATGCAGAGAACGAGTTAAGTCAAAAGTGTAGAAAAACAAGAGAGTCAAGCAAAATTTTATTAGCTGAGAAAATTACAACCTGGTAGTGCAGCAAAACATGGATGCATTTAGTTCCACCACAAAAAATGTTGAAAGAACAGATAGTTAATGACTGTAATATGTGATTGTAGCATTTGAATTCCTCACATTTTGAATAATTAACAGTAAAAATTAACATTCTCTTGGATTTTAGGCAACATCATATATTCCACTAACTGCTGAACTTGCAAGGTCTACTATTCAAACACTAAAGCTACAAGAAGATATCCAAATCCAATGCCTGGTGCCTCAATCTGTATTAGGACACATGAATGCCCATTTTATGACCTTGGGCATGAAAATGAACAGGCAACAGAGTTTTAGCGTATTTTTACAGACATTTAACAACTGATTTGCTGAGAATCTGGGAATATACTTGCTTAAGTAGCACTTCTTTAATAACATATCCATAGCACTGTCAAAGGGAATATCTAGACTCTCGAATCATTTACCATTCTATTACTTCTATTTATAAATCTAATTATTCTACAGAATCAGCACTATGAAAAATTTACCATGAGAGAAACTGAAAGAAAAACAAAAAAACATTACAAATTTTCCACGGAAAGAGTCTTCAATTCATTTAAAGACTACATGAGAAGCAGGACGTGTTACTGCAAACACATTACTACAAATTCCTTACTTTCCCAAATGGGATTTTCTGTTATTTATAAAAGCACCCTCACTTTGTGAACTATTCTTCTTTGACATATTTCAATATTTATCTTACAATCCTGAAAACAGCAATGTCAACAAAACAAATACTCAAGTACTTATCAAAACAAGGTATTATTTCTTATATTCTATACATTTTGTAAATTAGACATCAGTTTTATTATATACTCCGTGCAGCAATCCAGCTATTGATAAATAGGTGTACAACAGAAATCAAATTCTGTTGACTGAAGCCTTCACTGTAAAATTGACTGTAAGTTCTTTCCCCAGCACTTAAAATGTATTTTGTTTACATGTTTCACAAAATACCATCAAATATTCCAAGAAAGGGCTTGACATCATTGGATTCATCATCAAGAAGATATCTAAAGAAGATTAAGCAAACAAACAAATTAGGTATAGCACATCAAAACCTATGGAAGCAGGAACACTATACAGAGTCAAGAGAAACCAAGATAAGCAAAATAATTTAAAGTAATTTCTCTTTTAAGAAAAGTTAATTGTTACTATTATTGTCAAAACTAAACTTTTTAACAATGAATATTAGAAAGTAACACATTGCCTGAAGTTCTGTGTTCCATGGGGACATAAGCACTGGAACACTAAGGAAGCAAAAAAAAATATATAAGTTTTTATTACCTAGGATCTACTTCTTTTTCCTGTTCTTTTGTGAAAATAAAAAAATCTTCTTTCCTAGTGCATTTAGAAGAGTCAGAGATTATTTCTGGGATGGAAGAACACTGTACATTTTTTTGCTCTTGAGAAAGACTTGAAGGCTTTTTTTCTTGAAAACTGAACTGCAACATAAAAGTTAAAAGGTCCATATGGTTAAACCAACTGAAACTCCCAAACTGTGGTAGAATGTAGTAGTGGTATTTAATTGAGGTAGGATGTTTGACAAGGACTAAGCATGTAATGAGTCTAACTATATACTGGATAGATAAACTATCAAATTGAGTAAATAGTTTTGAGATCATGCTATATGAAGTAAATTCATATCCTATTTCTTTGTATCAGGAATAGCCCACTGAACACAGAATGCATGCAGGCTTGGACAACACAGAGAGGTTCAGAAATTTAGGATATCCTTATTGATTTGTAAGTCAGGTATGGCACACAATAAATACTCTAATTACAGAAAATTTTGTTATCAATATATTTTTACTCACCAAAGTTATATTTCTATTCTGTACAGATAAATTCACTTTCGATGTGCTATTGACCATAGAAGCATCTGAGTTCCAAATATTGGTCTCATCTTGTACTGTGCGTGAACTGAAACACCAAGTTGAATAATTTCAGTATTATTATAGAAGTGCAAAATTATTTGCTTTTCACTTCAGGATTTTCTACTTATTTCCCTGAACAATTAAATAAAAACCAAATTAAAATCATTCAACAATTCATACCTTTTAAACACTGAAATTTCATTCACTTTTACGAGTGAACAACCTTCTGTATATTTGATTACACAGATACATGTGAGATTCACACAATATTTTAAACTGAATAAAATAATAGTAAATTATATAAGTCTTACTCTTTTGAAATGTTATTTGTGGCTTTGCTTGCTGTATCCTGGCAGAGGGGTTGACATTCATCTGGAATTTGAAGGCAGATATTTCCATGTTCTGTGAAAGAATAAAAGTTTTAAAAAGAGAGTTGAGAAGCAGCCATAACCCCTTGTAAATATTTCAGAAGACATGATAAATAATACTTTGAAAATTATGAAAATGTCTTAATGCATGAAATAATTCTTCTGTGGGTTTTGGGCTAATATAAAGATAAGCAGAGATATACAGTCAGTATGCATTATGCAACAAAAATTACGCAGTTGCAGGCCATCAAAAAAATTATAATTGTGACTTTTTCAACTCTCCCTTCTGTATTAGATTTGTCAAAATATATGTGACATTCAAGGAAGAATAATAAACTTGTCGGTCAAGTCAATTAACCAAAGATTTCAGGTGGCTCTATTCATTGTATACTATAATAATCTATTCTCAAATAATAGCCTATAGAATAACTTGAATGTAGGAAAGAAAAAAGTTTGTTGAAATAACCTTACCTAATTCTCTACTGACAAAATTACTAGCAAATACCAATTTCTCATCATCAATATCACCCCAAATATCATCTCTCAGTTCAAAGTCCACATTCAATGCATCTGAAAAACAACATCTGCTTTTATCTGTGGCAGAAAAATATGAAGCATTAATTTAAAGATCAAAACAGTGAACATTTTAATTTTAAACATTAGCAATAACTTACTACTCTTTCCACAATTCCAGGATTTCAGCTGTTTCTGAGATATTTCTAAGGTATTAATATTATCTGTATGGTCCACTGAAGGTGATGAATATGACAGTTTATTGCTAGACCTATTTAAAAAATAAATCAGTGACATGTGAGTAAAACAGCTGCAGAAAGTTGCAAAGTAATTTTATTCACAAAACAATTCTTAGCAGTACCTTGGCAAGGCTGGCAATAAAGACTTAGGTGTAAATACAAATTGTTTGAGATCCACATTTTGAGCTTGATTTAACGTCTGCATCCAAAGAAAGCAAAATATTTTAACTTTTAAGACATAAACATACTGAGAACTGTTATTTTTTAACAAGTTTAATGACATCATTAATATCATAAGTTAGCATAATATTTAAATGTCATAAAACCTTTCTGATGCCTGCTTATCTAATGGACTAAAAAGTCTTGAATTATGTGCTTCTAGTGGAGGTATCCAAGCACCCTGGCAAAGCCAGACCTGTTGACTCTCATCTGTATTAGCTGTAGGCTAAATAAGCCTGTATTGCAAACAAACAAGCAAACAAAGCTGTGAGGTGGAAATAAAACCCTGCAATAGCTGAAATATCATTCTTTCTGCAGAAAGACCTACTTTAACACTACGTCCAGAGGAATAAAGTGCAAGCCATGAAATCTTTCAGAAATTTAAAACTAATATGGATGGTTTTTAAGCAAGTGGATCTACCTGCCAGTGAAAAAAGGACTCTTAGTAGCATGACTAATAAATACCACAATTTGTTTCATTCACGTCATATTATGCCAAACCAAGTCACAGTGCAGTACCTTCAAATGCCATAAAAGAAAAAAATACTGAGGACATGCACAAAAGTGGACCACTGGAAATATCCCAAAGAACAGCAGAACCTCTCAAAGATTCCTGGAGCTTTGTACTTCTTCACTTTTTGCACTCCACACAGAAAAGTCAAACTGGAATGCTCAGATTTAGTGATAAAATCCTCTCTGCAAACAATGCCTACAAATATGTAACAGATTAAAATAAACCTATGTAATGGCTGACTGCATTCAAGCGAACCTTCAGCCGTTTTACTGGGGGTAAAGATGAAATTGAGTTCCTGCTCCGTAAATCAGCTAGATACAAAGAAAAGTTTGTCTCTCCATTCGTCTGCGACTTCGGAGGTACTCCAGTTTTACCTGAGAAAATGAAGCAAAGTAAACTTTAGATTAGTTATAAGGGAAAAATCCTAATTATTCTCAAATTACTTTGAAAAACTTTGCCACCAAGCTTAGTAAAAAGATTCTGTTAGAAGATTCTAAAAGATTTAACATGCTAACTACAAGATCTAACACAGTATTTACATAAAAGCAAAACAAGCTTGACTTTTTTTTAATCATATGCTAAGTACAAAAAGTATTATTAATCATTGTAGTGCCTATGAAAGTGTTATTGACAAAGGTATTTATAACTGCATTTATGACTGCATCAAAACAACTCAGGCCCCATTCTCTTGCTTGTATTGTTTCTGTTAACGTAGCCATTGGTGTGATGGGAGCTGTTCTAAATTGCATTTGTCTAAAAGTATCAGAAGTTGTAGATTTAATGAAACTCACAGCAGTCATGCCCACACACATCTTTATTTTTACAGCGGTGGTTGCATTCTCTGTTCCCATATTTCTTGTAAGCAATCTCCTGTTTAGATCTGCCTCCTAGATAAATATAATACAGAAATTCAAACAGTTATATTGGCTACCAAACACCCATGATTTTTCTTACTTTCAAAATCATCAAAGAATTGCACTGTAGTACTTGACAAGTAGAAGCAGCAGAGTTGTATTTTTATTACCTTTGAGAAAGAAACAGCAGGGATAAATAAAGATCTAGCTCCCTAGTGAAAGCAAAATTCAATTTTCTGTTGACTTTTGTTTTAGCCAGATATTGTGATCTGACCATTTACCTGTATCTACTTCTGCTGCTGGCAGGCTTTGGGGTGAACCATAACATTTATCAAGTGTAGAGGCAGCTTTCAATTTTTGATTTGTGACCACCTTACATCCCCCTGTTTTTGGTGCTAAGTAGAAGGCTGTATATGCTTGCTTTATATCAAGGCCAACTTGGAAGAAAAAAGACAAAAAATATTAAAACTGCTTTAAACTGTTTCTATAGTACTGATTCTCTTCAATATTCTAAAGGGTTTAAGCAAGTAAATGTTAATCAACAATCATGGAAATTTTTAAAACACAATTTTCCCTTAAAGCACACTCTTTTTATGACCAGATTCTTTAGGATTGAGACTAAAAACCCCAAACATTTTTTAGAATTAAAGACATAGTTACTAGAAGAAAAACAGAATTAGTTCCTTTAACCAAATGTTCTTGTATTGTGTTACAACTACATTCATCTATGGCTTTGCACTGCTGATAAAATTTAAAATTGTAAACTGTACTCCAGTCTGTGTTCAGGCGTATCAGCAGCTTTGTACTGGCAAAGGCATAAAATGAGTATGTTGATAATGCTTCTCAAGTTGAATGCGATATTCACGAGAGTAGAGAAACACCCTTGGTAAAGAGTAATTTTGCCTTTTATCAGGGAAATAAAAACTGCTGGAAAACCAGACTGGCTTTTAAAAATGTGAGATTTCCTTCAAGTCTGAAATAGGAACAGACTTCAAAATAAGTAGAGACTCGGAAGACCTAGTTTTAGTCTAATTTCACTGTTACCAGTTTCAGAGAAATTAACTGTTGTCCTGAGTTTTACTGAACTCAGTACAACGTGGAGATAAAAGGACAATTTTAATTTCTGTGTGGTTAGAAAACCCATCTTTTTCCAGAGCCACAGGTTTAGCTAAAGAAATATAGATTATTCCAGGCTTGATTATTGTAATAATCTCAATGTCAATATTTACCATGGCAGCATCAACTACACTTCAGTTAATCTAGCACACAGCAATCTTCTTTACTGGGTGGGGGCAGGCATGATGACAGAATTTAATGGAGCCAGTCTGTTTTTAAATTGTTTTTCAAAGTTTTGTGTTTCAAGCTTGTAAGGGTCTCTCCTCATTTGCTGCTGTAGTTCCAATTGTATGAAAACTGACACTGAGAGGACCCATGTTTAAATCTGCACATGGTAAGGCACAACATTTTCATCTGTAGGAAATTCTTGTTACCAAAGTCGAGATGAATCCATATCCAACACCTCTTTACTACAATGCAAAATTCACAAAGCCAGCTCTGCTCGGCATAAATAACCTGTCAGGCTGATAGGTTATCCCTACTGAAAGTTAACTCACTTGAAGGAGAAGGATAAAAGAGAATCCCAACCTGTACTAACAGAGCAAAATATTGTCTCCTAGTAAGAGGTTTGATGCTTTCCAGTTCCTTAATGTGGTAGTAAATTAAATAAACAGGTGAGTAATTGTGAGAGACAGTATGCAAGCCAGTAAAAGATATGTAATAGAGGTTTGCTTCCAGACCAGCTCACTTTATTATACTTTGGTTTAATAGAAAGTTTTTTAGTAATTTGTTCCAAAATCTTATGCATACTGTTTTTTAATTCAAAGAATACCCTAACCTACCATAATCAGAACTAATTAAATTTATACTAATATCTTCTGATTTAAGAGCTCTTTTAACTTCAATTTTCTTCATCCAATTTCCAGTTTTCAGCAGCACAGAATCCCTGTAATGCATCAGCAAAGTTGTTAGACATTGACAATGAAAACACAACTGCATACTATGGTATCTGTAACCAAGTGAAAGAGCCTGTATTTGGTCCTAGTACTTTAGTCTTGCTTGATAATTGGCCCAAGAATAACTTTCCAATAATGTATGATTTATGGCCATAAGAGGGCCAGGGCCAGGATCCTGCAGACCAGTTTCAGTTGTGCCAAAAGTGCCAGATTTTGGCTAGAATTCTTATGAAGGTCAAGCAGTTGGAGATTTTCACTTTTCCCATTTGCTCCAAGCACCTAAGCCAACTGGAGAATTTAAGTCCATCTCTGAGGGAAAAAAACCCAATTTTAAAAATAAAATTAAAGAAATATAGGTAACAGGAGTAAGTAACAAGTGGTTTACCTATCTTTTTAATAGGTATTTTACTTGTTTTATATTTATGGGAAAATTATTATGACTTTTCCATAATGTGACATTGATGTTGAACAGATATTTACACGTGCTCTCTGCACTGACAAGCACACTGGCATGTTTTGGGGGTTTCTGAATCTCGTGTAGCATTTTAAATGACAACAGTGACTAGAAAACGCTGTCGGATAAAGAATAATTTTGTACTATTTGACATCAGCAGAAAGTATTGAAAAACCTGCAAGTCATAGAACAGATGAAAAGCCAACACCATAAATGATGTGAGGCAAAAAAACCTGATCATACATACGTAATTTTCTGATTAAAAATGACTTGGTTGTCAGCATCTCCTATGACCAGAGTAACATAGTGGAAGTCTGGCGCTGTTCTCTTTGTCTGTAGCTGCTCATAGTTCGTTAATTTGACGGTTACTAAGATTTCAGCCAATGTGTCACTGTATTTTGGAAGCTAAGGGAAAATGATACAGAAGATGTAACTGCTAAAATATGCAAAGTAAAACATATGCCTTTCCATAAGTTTTTATCTGTTGATACAAGCACATAAGCTCAATTCAAGCAATTTGAATTTGTGGTGCAATTTTTATTTGTTTTCAGAGACACTTGCTTTCAGTACTAGCTTGGCCATAGCTGAATATTCTAAGTTTGATTCAGTACTGAGAATCAAAGACAAATGCGAAGAGAAATATGCAAGAATAGAACTTGTTATATAGAAGTTATATTTTGGTATCCTAGCATTCCTCTATAAGATATGTATAAGTGTTAAATCTTTGTTCTGGGAATTGAGCTACTCATCCAGTATTATGTCAAATGAAAAGTAAACTAGAACTGATTGTTATACCAATAGTGTTTCACACATCTATTGAGTTTTTAACTTCAAATCTGTCTTCATTTCTACCAACTTTAAGGTTATTTTTCAAATTTTGCATTTTAGAAAGTTACAGTGTCTTTGTGATCCATATAAAGACCAAATGCATATCAGAACCTCAAAGCTCTTGATTACACACAGAATGGTACCCTTCCTTTGAAAGGGCACCAGCTAGGTTAATGTAATAATTTAGTGTTTCTCTATATTCCTAAGTGTGCTGTAGAAAATAAACATGAGTTAATACCATTTCAGTGAGCATTATTTGGGTGTTTTGCTGTCTCTAGGGTTTGTTTAAATTCAAGACAGAAGAGACCTCTCAGACTCACACATAATGCTCGAATGTGAATATACTGGTTTACATGTGTAGCATAAAATGCTCTCAACAAGAGAGGCTAATATATTATGGGGAACGTCTGTTCCAAGGCTCACCTTGGAGATTCAGGAGTTTCATTCTGCCTACTAAGCTAGAAAGAGGTCACAATATTGTGTGATCTTCTGTCCATGAAGACTCAAAAATTTTTTAAGTCAGTATTTACTTTTTCATTTAATAATGCCAGCATAAAAACATAAAATAAATATTTAAAATGTACCTGTTTAATTTCAAGTTCATATTTTGGAAGGTGCAAAACAGACTCTTTTATCTGGTTTCCAAAAGGAGGATGTCTGTTTAAAATCTGCAAAGATGTAAATCCAAAGAATCAAAATCACCTGAGTATTTATGTTAGCAACAAAAGCCCCTTTCACTCTTGGTTCTCTACTGTCAGTGATGCCCAGAAAAGCAACATTACCAAAAGAAAATTCCAACACTTTTTCATGTTGCTACTGCTTTTGTTCAGTTAACAGCCAATCAACTACCAATGACTACTCAGGTTTTTTATGAGATGACTCTTCTATGTTGCACAAGCTTTAACTAAAACAGAACAAATTACAAGAAAAAACACAAAAGAAGCCAGAAATGAGAAATCAAATTTCCAAAGTCAAAACAGAAAAATCCAAGTAAGCTTTAGAAGCCTGGTATATCTTCCAGAACACTGGTATAACAGTTTCCACAGAGAAGAAGCCAAGAGCCAAAGAACCAGTCCTGGGGTAACATTTACCTTTCCTAAAAAGAAGAATTGCTTTATAGATGATTTAGAAGATTTTTTATTCTACTTTTATCTCAAACTTGCAATAATGGAAATTTGGGATTTTCATAATTAACATACTCTAAGAGAAACTGTAAATACATATTCCTTTTTATATTTTTCCAATAGAGAATTTTATATTTCTCCTAATAGAGAAGTGCATATTGTCCTTTATTTCAGACCATGGTAATGATGAAATTCTACACATTTAAGCATCTGCTTTCCACAGCCAGCCAAATCATGAAATCATGATTCCCATTAAATTTGCTACAACAAAGCATCATACACACTTTCAAGGAAAACCAGCAGTAGCTACACAGCTTTTTAAATTCTACTAGTTAAAATTAATAAATCACCTAAACATCTAAATTTTGCTATGATCATATAGCAAATATATATTAACTATATTGCTTATACTGGTAACAGTATTAATCCTTAGTACTTTCCCTATCATAGTTATCTATGTACAAAATAATAAGTTACCAATTCAAGCTCCCTTGCATTTATGTCTTCAATTTTTTTAAATGATGTCAGCCCAGCATTTACCATAGCATTTGACAGTGATACACCTGTGAAAAAATGTATAAAAATTTTATGCTGTTAAAGGACAATGAATAACCTCAAATTATTCTAACAACTGCATTACAGCAGGTAAACTGAAAGCATGAATAATTTCATGCTACATTTGATGCAGCTTTCTGCCCAGCAAATCACTAAATTTATTTATTAAGCCCTTCAGTATTATTTAATTTCGCCATTAGTAAAGAGAAAAAGAAACGCAATACAAACCAAACATGAAAATACACAATATTTCAATGATGACAATTTTTACATTTTCTACAGGAAAACAGATTTTAGATCCCCTTCTACAAGAGTCAAGAAATGTGTTCTGTACACATATGATAAAAAAGCATGCCACACTGAATTGTCTCAGAATTTTTTCCCTATTCAAGAAATTATTTAATTATGTTGAAATAATAATGACCTCAATGTTTTTGAGCAAGTTAATAATGAAATTAACTGAAAAAGAGGTATTTATTATAGTCTTCTACAAGTCATTGCAGCTTTAGCAAAAAGCTTTCCCGTGGCATATAAGCCACAAAAGCAGAGAATTCCACGTACACTTTTATTTCTCTTCACGATTCACAGTACTTCCAGTAAGATTTAGAGTTATCACAGCATATGAAAAGGCACTTAACTGACCTGGAACTACAGCCTATTATAATAACTGCAGCAACTGTAGATAAAAAATAGTATCAAATACTTAGAATGAGTATTTGGATCTTTCTCTTCTCTGTTTACAGTTCTGCAAACAGTGTAAGAAATCTGAAAATTAGATGGGAAACCCCTTTAGATAGTTTTAGGTTGCTCCTTGGAAGACATGACAGTAATCCTACAAGAAAAGACTTAACTCAAGAATTCAGTAATTTAGAGAAACAGAAGATCTTTTGTATTTTCATGTGTATTTGAACATCTTTTGGGTCTGACTTAGGGAAAACATCTTTTGCCAACTCTCTGCTCCTTTGCAGAAGCTCTGAAGTCTGAAGACTGAAAACTCTCACATATTACTTCTGCTGCTAGAGCTGCTGCCCTGTTTCTTTGTATCTGAAGCTGAAGATTACCTTATTTATCCTAACTCCAAAAATGGCAGAAGGATTTCTGCCAGTGAAGAGAATACTAGATATACAAATAAGATGACTTCTCTTTATTTTCATCTACACTTCTGAGCAAAAAATAAATGGGGGTGGAAATGAAATTAAACAAGTAGTAAACGTCATAAACCCTATATGACAACTGATCGTTATCCTGTCTGTCAGAACAAGCAAACAGAAATCAAACATACCATTCAGCAACAAGAGGGAGCATAATTATTGGACAAGAGTTGTAGAAATGCAGTAAGAATTCAACTGAATTATCAGTCTCAGTATAGCCAAGTGTCAAAGAACAGTCACTCTTATAATGGAAATACTGATTAATAAGGCATTTTAAGGTTCAAAAATAGCATAGTGAGATAAGAGTTTAAAAAATTAAGGATTTCTGAATATGCTACATGGTAGCAGCAAATTTCTATATACTTAAACAATTCATCTAACTTCAGAAAGAAACAGAATAAGATTAGCAGCCATAGGCAGAGGTTAAAAATCACATCATACTACAGGCATCAATTCAACATTTGATTCAGCAAAAGAGTGAACTGCCAGAAGAATGTTCAAAAGAAGCTTGTAAGGGGAACAAGTGACACTTTGGAAGTTAGCAGTTCTTTGTAACATACACTGCAAGAGCTATGACAGCGTAAGAAAAAAGTACCCAAAACCAGGAAAATTGGACAGAGATGTCTGTATATACACCACTTATATTATTAAAAAACTAAACGTGACTTTATTCTACTGAATATAGTGTACAGGAAAGGATTTGTCTACACTGCAAGTGCCATATTTATTCCACTCATCCTAACTCCACAGAAATGCTGAACATGAGGCAGATTCCTCAGATGATTGTGTCGACATTGCCACAGGTGTGGGATAGTGGAAAGGTGTTCCCAGCACTGTGCACTGTGCTGTGCACAGGCTAACAAGCCCTGCCCTTGCTTTGAATCCACATGAATGAAGCATTACAGCCTCTGCACTTGAGCAGACAAGGTTGCAAGGTGCTGTGGCCTATGGACCTTCAGGTTTAGCCATTCTCTAATTTGCAGATCCCTGTACTACACTGTTCAGTGCAGAGCTGATGTATCTCTAAAGAAGAAATACAGAGAATGTTGCAGTGAATTTTGAAAGCATGAAGGTATGATAACACCAGACATCAAAGCAGGAAGATACACTACTACCTCAAACAAGTATGACTACATTTTTATAACACAGAGGATTCAAAAATTTCTGAACTCCTTTTCAAATAATTATGACAAGCCTGTACTTCCAGCCAGAAGTTCATTCAATAACAGGATACAGTGAAAGGAAGAAGATCATTAGAAACTTTTGATCATCATGGGTATAAGAACCTCATGCAAAATAAATTGATTTCTTTTTCATGATTCCTATCCTTTTCAATGTGAATTAAAAGGTTTTCATGCATACAAGAGGACCTACAGCAACAGCTGCTTGGAAAGGAGGGCATAGCCTAGTCAGGGGCATGCAATCACATCAATGTGGAATATGTCTGGGATACTGAGAGGACACTAAGGAATAAGAAAAATTCTGAAATAATTTGAAAGCCTGAAGAAAATTATTAAACAGCTTTACTTTTGTTATGGCAGATTCTTCTGACAACTCTGGTACTCAATTGTGGCAAATAAGCAATTAGCAGAGTAATTCATTTATGTAAACAGAAATTAGCAGGCTAATTGGGAGCTTTGATTCTCTGTCAATATTTCTGTAATTTCCAACTAGTACCTACCAATTTTTTCCAATTGTTTAGACACATGGAGTGAATTTTCCCAAAGTCTGCACCTGAAACACTTTGCTAAAATCAAGGAGTTTAATAAAGCAGAGAAGTTGTTCTTAGATGATGCCAGAAAGTCAGATAACCCTGTAAAAGGAAGATTGACTTATGTCAAGAAACTAAAATGTAGCTCACTAGTATATGTACCAAAGAAAAGGATTAAATTTTACCATACATCTAGTAACTCTCAAGCCATTTCTAAATATTCTGCCAGTATCTTGTGTCAAAGTAAAGTCTTGAATAGGAATACATCCCAGCTGAGCTTGAATGAGACTGGAAAAAGAATGGGTTTGATATATAAGCTATACTGTAAACAAAGAACAACAAAAAAAATTTTAATGGGGGAAAAAAGGAAAATCAGAATAGAAAGAGCAAAATACAAGATCTTGTCCTCTGCACAATGACCAAAAAAAAAAAAAAAAGCAGAGACTTCAACAGCCATAAAATGACAATTTTTCAATAAAAAATAAAAAGGCAACATAATAATTACCAGTTTACTTTCATTTCTCTTGTTTTTATCCTCCCCTCCATTGGAAACCTACGCATGAGAACATACATATTTTCTACAATTCATTTTATTTATTGTTAAAAAGGTACTTTCAATTTTCAATGCATTTTTTAATACCTGATAGTTATTTTGTCTTTGTCTTTATTCAAAGTGTTCAATATTTTCTTTTCATTTGTTCTTAACTTCACATCCACAAATTCTGTGCAGTTGGAGATCATTGTAATCTGTAATAATTAAAGGTTTTTAGTAATTGTTTTAATTTGCCATTTTTTCTATCACTTCTTCTAACTTTTTTTTAAAAAGAACACTTCAAAAAATTTGTCTCAACAGTATGACCATGAAGACACAATCCATCAGTTCTCTTTAATACTGACCAACTTTCCTTCCTCTTCTTATAAAGGCTATTAATGAAAGGGGAAATTTTTTCTTTCAGCTTTTAGATAACTATTTCAGTTGAAGTTATCTAAAGTCAACCACACACATTGCTAACATTTTACACAAGGCAAGTCAAACAACTTTTTCTGTTATATATTTCACCTTGCTTTCTTCACACTTTAACAACAAAAATAGTCACAGGAAAACAAGTGTTCCATTTCTTCATGGCAAATCTGTTCTACCATAGTATTTGCTTGAAAGCAAAATGTCTTGTGATTCTGATAATAACCTGTTATCTGAATGAGGAAGTTGCTTAAAACAGAAAGACAATTCCCTTAAAACCTGCTCTTGCTGCAGCTGGTTTTTGCAAGCAAAAAAACTTCCAAACCAGAAAACATTAAGGCTTTTAATACAGAAACAGAACAGCTTCAGCAACTTTGCATCTTCATAAGCAAGGTTAGTGAGGGGAGAAAAAGTTGGAAATCAAAAGATCTCAGAGTACAAAGCCTCATAAATACTCCATATAGAATTCAATTAGATGTATTCTCTAAAACTTTACATAAACAAAGCCTGAGCTCTTTAAAATAAATAACAGCTTATGTTTTTTTTCTTAGACTGTTTAAAAACAATTGAATATTTGTGATTAAAAAAAAATGACATTACCAATTCATTTAGTGTCTCAGTCCCCTTGATTGTGAAAAACTGCTTCACTGTGTCAAATGCAATGTAATACCATGCCATTAATCTTCCAGTATCTGTAAAAGAAGACTATACCTTAAAAAAATAAACATGCCAAGAATATTTCAGTAGGTTGGAATTTCGTAAGCCACAAAATTAAATTAACTTTCTTACTACAGGCCTCGGTGAGATTTACCAGCACTCCTCAGTGTGTTATTGCCCCCAGCTGTCTGACGGGCATTACTGACCCCATCATGGCCTGGCAGGAAGAACCACGTGGCAGTTACAGCTCTCTCCTGTGGAGACTGACACACTGACACACCAGGCACTGAACTGAGGTTGTTAAAAAGCCAACCACCACTATCAGAGGACTGCAGAGAAGAGCAGGTGTTGATAAAACCTGTCCTTCATTGCACTGTGACACAACCAATTACTCTGTCACAGTGTTCTGCAATCTTCTCCTAGTCTGCAACAAATCTTCAGCAACAAGAGAAGATCTATTCATGAAACAAGATTAAGAGAATGAACTTCCATGACTTGGTCAAGAAACTGTCCATATATTCTACTCAAACAATCCCTCCGATTCTACTCTCTACTACACTTGTGTACTCTTATTAATGGGTCACAAGGGTAGTTGACACCACCATCTCTACATCACTTCTGAAAATTAGTTTACTTGAAATAAGTGTTACCTGTTGGCTTGAAATTATTTGCTTCATCCATCCTGATCAAATCAAAAGATGATAAATCATTTAAGTTCTTCAGACACAGTTCTGTCAAAAATTTGAAAAATGTTTTTTGCATGTACTAAAAATACCTTATCTATGTACAAACCAGAAACATCATCATCAAATTGCAATGGATTTATATCCAAGTAATTCCACTGAATTCAAGTAAAGGTTTCAGAATATGATCCTGCTTCTATTAAAGTAGGTGGTTAACTCCTGCCTGTGGAAACTCACTCAAAATTTCTGGACAAGGCAAAGAGGTTTACATTTTAGATCCTTGTTTTCAAGGCTAAATTTATGAAGGGAAGATGACAATTTCTGAAAAGGCCTTTTTTGAAAGTATAGCAACAGAAATTAATGGAAGCAAATGAAATCAATCAAAGGAAATTAGGAAGAATGACAATCAATCAAAATTAAAGTGTTTTGCTCCATATTTCTGAGTGTGTATATGGAGATGAGGTAGGTAAAGGCATTTAACAATTTTCTTCTAAACAAGAAAAGCTTTTCTATCAGTTAAAATGTATTGATAGGATTTCAAAAATATTAATAATAAAATAAAATTAATAACACATCACAGTAAATTACACTTCTTCTGCAAATGGATCTGTTGAAATTAATGGATATAGATAATAAACTTGGGTGAACCTGCCCTAAATTGTAACATTTTACTGAAAAAAGCTAAAAAACCACTTACCTTGTAATTTTGCTTCAATTCCAACTTTATCTAATCCAGATGAAAAACCTTCATGGAAAAGACAAAAGTTGTTTTAACCTAGTACTATCATACACTTCCTCCTCAATTTTATTACCCATTAAAACTGATTTGGTGATTTTTAGGAGCCAGACAAATACCCCAAAGTGAAAAATGTGGGAATGTTTATTATACTGCAAACAAGTCAGAAGTCTTCCAGGGTGTAACTATCTAAGTCTCAGTAAGAGGCTGTTAGAACAGATGTGCAAAGGTAAAAGCTGCAGACATTCCCCCATGTAAAATATCAGAGTGCTATAAGTTTCAGACATGTCAGCAGAAACTTCCAGGTACAGTTCTGTTATTTTGGAATGTAGGAAGCCACGTAAATTTTAACATCAATTCAAGTACTAGATGTACTGTGTTCCAGTCCCAGCTATAAATCCTTACAAAAAATTGCCTCCAGCAATTACCCAGTGACTTCAAAAATCAGGTGTAGAGCAAGTAGGCAGGAACAAAGATATGGCCAGAGCTGAGCACTGGGATAATGTTCTGGACAAGACAAATTGAAGACACTGGAATTAAGATAACTAAAATTTTATTCTAGAAAAAAGCTGTGAAATTCTAGACTATTCTTTTTCTTAGCAGATTACATATTCAGCAGTGAAAAATATATCATGGCTTGGTACTGCGATAATACATGGTCCAGCATTCTAAAATCAAAAGAAATAGATTATGAAGCTGTAAATGGCTTCTTCACAGTTTTTAAATGTTACGCCATGCTGAAACTTCCCAATATTTATGTTAAAGAACAAAATGTTACAGGCCTCATTGCCCATCTTGTTTTCATCACATTATAAAATAACAGTCCATAAGAAAATGATAGAAACAAGTTACACGGAGATAACACATCCTAGTGTCATAACTAGACAAATTAAAAAATAAAACCAAACAAACCATAATGAGTTGGATTTTTTAAGGCTCTAATGTACAAGAATGTTGATCTTATCCATTCCAAAGCTACGCTGACATCTGTGACAGTATGTAGCACTATTTCTGCATTCAAGTGTTCAACAAGGTGCCTGTGCAAGCTAGTGCAAAAAAAACAAGAGTTAAGGACATTTACCAATGAGCAATACAAAAAGTGCTAAAACTAATTTTTGGAAAGAAACAAAAGCAAACAAACCCCTCCTCCCAAACCACAACTGTTCGCTGTAACCAGTGAAATTGATAGAATACAGTAAAGATTATGTAAGTAATCAACCATGTAATTTATTATGGCATAATATCCAGCAAGCAAAAAATAAACAGTCAAGTGTGAAGTTTCGCGTTCATTAGATAACAAAGTTACATACAATTAAAAATTACAGCACAGACATTCTGTGCTGTTGATATTCTACATATATTTGAAAAATCAATTTTTAACAAAATTACATGAGTAAAATTTTCTATTTTACTTTTTAATGTCTTAACTTTCCCACATATTTCTTATGATAACCTGTTAACAACAAATACAGGTCTAGCATTTTCCAGACTCTATCATCTAGAAATTCAGAGACATGGTCTGCATTCAATTCCTGCTTTTTTTCTTCGCAATAAATACTCTTACAGCTTCCTCAGTTTTCCAGCAGGAACCTAAAACAATTTTTTTGAGTTTAAGATGTTCTAAAGATTCTTTTGGCTGATAGAACAAGAGACCATTAACTCCTGAATAGCTTGGTTTTATTTTTCTTTCTTGATTTCTTCTAAATACACCAAAGAAACACCTCAAAAGCCACATGAAGAAAAAAACATTCAGTAGAAACTATGAAGTTTTGCTACTATCTACAGAGTTATATTAAAAAAATACTTAGTTACCTGCTTTCTATTATATCAGCACCATTTAACATCTGTATATATCTCTCCCTGGTACTGCAACGAGTCATAATAACTGCTGTAGCTGTAGTGTCAAACTGAAAAATAAAACCCCAAATAAAAGCTGCTCTCCAATTCTACGGAAAAAAAACCCAAAACCCGTTGAATATGCATCACACACCTGCTGAATCCACTAAAACTCTTTTCTAAATCCTGTCTGAAATGGCTACTGCATGCCAGCTCCCTACTTTTTCTCTGATCTCCATGAAACCCAAATGTAATCTTCAGATCTTGTTCCACTGTAAGCTGAAGCAGTAATTTTTGATGGACGGTACAAAAGCAAACAGATTTCTTTCTAAACAGAAAAGTTATCTAGGAGTAATTTAAGTATTAATAACCCTTTAAAAACCAAATGTTGCAGTAAAATTCCTGGCGTTGTCACTTTCTTTGACAAGAAGAGTTTCTACTGATCTGACTACAGACAGCATCAATACAATAGAACATTCACTTACCTGAGGCCTTCCAGCTCTCCCAATCATTTGCAGAATATCAGTTTCACTGTACTCTTGAAACACTCCTCCAACATAATGCATTGTGGATTTTATCACCACCAGGTGTGCAGGTAGATTGACTCCCATAGCTAAGGTGCTTGTGGTAACTACATCAGATCAAAATATAATCAAAATCACCATCAAAATGTCTGGCAGACACTGAACAAGCAGCGAATAGGTGACTTAATGCTTGATGCCCAAGAGTTCTTAGTTTCTAGGGAAATCAGTGGGCATTCTGCACCACAGCAAATTGGATGTAGATTACAGACAAGTATTTGCATAACAGTTTCTGTCTATCTGATCATCAGCATTCATTTGTTTTCAAGTTCTTTAATAAATGATGTCCCAGATAGTTTTGTTTAAACATTCATTTGTATTTGGAGATAATCCAGAATTTGATCCATGTTCAGTATAACAGACACACAATGAAGAAACCCTATTCTTATTTCTTCAAGGGTATGTACTTGAATAGAGCCTGACTTCATCTTGCTTAGTAGTGGTCAATATTTTTAAGATATATATATTTTTAAGTCATCAGTCACTAGCATTGTTTATATCCATATACCAAACCAGAATCCCCACCAATACTATCACAACACTTTACCAATACACACTGTCACATGGAAAACACCAGACAAGTATGTGGCAATTAATCTTACACTCATTCTCTAAATAATACGTGGAGTGGCAAGAATTCAACACAGAAAGCCAGTTATATGGGCCAACTGATATTACTATTCTGCTAGGAAAATGAAGGATTAATGAAATTTCCAATTCTTTTTGAAATTAAATGAAATTGAAATTATTAATTATATTACTTTTTCTTATGACCATTGTAACAGGAAAGAAAAATATCCACCAATCATTTAGTGTTGTACATGAATCACACAGACAATTCCCCTTAGGGTCTGGATTTTTTTTTTTTTACTGAACAAGAAAGCTCAGATGAGATGAGACAATCACATCTCAGATCCCTTGTCATTTCACATAACAGACGGAATACTTCTTAGGGACTTCCCCATCAGTCACAACACCTTGCATAGGAGTTTGAAAATATCATCCTGCCCACCTAAGAGGCATTAACGTAGACAATTACCTTCAGGGAAGCCACAGTTGCAAAGGACCCAAACACTTGGTAACTGAGGGAAAAGATTCACTAGCACAGAGCTCCACCTCAATGGGAGGGTTCAGTGCCAGGAAAAGGAAACGGGCATGGCCAGACCCCTGTGTACAAAGGAGGGGGATGACCTCCATGTGTGGTGAAATTCAGTTCTCTGGTCTTTAGTAACAGTGCATATGTAGGCTCACAGGGTAAAAGTGCATGTGAAACACGAAAACACCTTTACCTGGATTTCACAACTTAGAGCAAACTAGAGAACCGTAAAATATTACCGCTTCCAAACTGCAATCTTCTCAGGATACATAAATGACATTTTGGCTTTCAAAGTGAAATTTACTTACAAAGTACTGGCAAGTCTCCTACAGTAAAAGCTCCTTCAACTATTTTTCTGTCCGATAGCTCCATACCCGCATGATGATAAGCCACACCATACATCAAAAGGTCTAAAAATGAAATTATTATTTACATCACTTAACTAAGTTTTCTCAAGCAAATTTCAATCACAGAGCAGAGAAGTAGTAGATTATATTTACCTCTCAGTTTGGAGTCTTTCAACGAATTTGCAAGCCCCTGTAATCTATGCAACACACACAAACAAAATAATTAAATTAAAATAAATACATTCTTTGGATATTTTCAACCACCACGTTTCCCATCTTCACAGAGGGAACAGACTGACTCTCTGGGGCAGCTATTGTAGATTTCTAAGCCTGGTCATCTTTCCAAGTAACAATCTACAATCCTTACGTGTTGTTCACATAAAGCAAATAAGATCACATTTGAGGTCCAAAGTGAGGAGGTAGCTTCTGCAGCTGCCATGACTAGGCCACCCTGAAGTAAATAATTAATATGGCTGTATTTATTAACAGTATCTGATAAAGGAAAGACATCTTATGGCTTAACTTAAAACACTAGTAAAGTCACATCCAATTCAAATATTCATATGCTTAATCTTTGTACTACAAGGTCTCAGAGGGCCATAAGAATTAGCATTTTTGTGTTTAGAAAGCAGCTTTCAGAAACAACTTAATGTTTGTGAAGGTATCCTAAGAAGCAAAAACTTCCCAAGAAGAGTGCCAGCTTACCAAAAAGGAAGTAAAATGTAATGATGATTTTGTTGCACACTCCTCTGCTAAAAACTGTATTAGCTCAACAGCTTTCTTCACAGATACCACAGGTTTACCAAAATGCACAAACACTTATTTCCAATTTAAATAGAAAAATACCTTTGTTTCTGTTCTCTACTCAGGAGAAATTTCGCATCTTTTGCAAGAACAGAAGCAGCCTGTTGTACTCCTTTTCTTGTAGCACAAAACTATAAACAAAAGATATTATTTTGAATCAACAGTTTCAAGAAAGAAACCATTTCAAATGTGATTAAAAAAAGCTGCTGTACCACAAGTGCTGGTTTTTGCTCCGAGTATGTTTGTATAATGCTAGCTATCTTGTAGTTAAGAGTTAAGTCAAATTTGAACTCTGTCTGATTGTCACTGCAAGGAAAACCAAGAACAATTTTGCGTAGCTTCACTGGTCGTTGATCCTCATCTATTTTCAGGCATACAGCAGGCATCTTACTATCTGAAAGCCACTCTGCAATCTTTAAAAAAGAAGTAGGACAGAAAACATAAATTTATTCTTTTAATCGTGCTCCTTCTCTAATAGCATCACAGAATAATTAATTTAGCTTTTGTCACATGCAAACCAGTAACACATTTTAATAATTTAAAATCCCACGTGAGGTTCTGCTTTTAGAGGAACCAAATCATTTGGACTGAAATCTCAAGTCTGTTGTGATTTGTATGTAAGAGGCAAAAATCACAAGCAGAAATCTAAAACTGAAGCATGTCCACACATGGCTGACATTTCCGTATGGTTGAAGGTAATCTTACATTAGCAGCAGTCTCATAGTTGTCTTCAGATGATAGCTTAAAAATTACCATTTTGCTATCAATCTAAATTTGTAATTCCAGAAAATTTTATAAAATACAACTCCACTGATCAAAATACAGTTAAAATGTAACTCTTACATCTTGAGTATTTGGGATTGTTGCAGAAACAGCTACAAATCTCAAGGGAGGAACAGTGTCATGCTTCTCTAAGAGACGCCAAAGAGAAGACTGAATAGTTTTCATCCGACTGACGACAACTTCCAAAGTTGCACCGCGGCTTTCATCCTTTATAACGTGTACCTGTCAGGAGTTTTAAAAGATGTGGTAAATATTTCCCAGTTACAACCGGGATATGTGCTAAATACATGTAAAATTTTCTAAGCTTCCATTTATCTTCACAAAAGATACAAAACCAGGGCATAAATAAACCCTCACTCATTTTCTTACCTCATCAATGAGAAACAGTCGTACAAGCTGGACTATAGAGTTGTCTCTCCACCTTCTAGTCATGCTATCCCACTTTTCCTTGGAGGAAAAAAGCCAACATATCAAAACCACAACAGAAGCTGCAAGACGTTTTAAAGGCCAACATATGCCACAACTATAGTACATGCAGACATACCTAAACTTTAATAAATCTTTAAACAGAAACAATTAAATGAATTCAAGCTAATTCCATCTATGTTTCATCTGGCACATTATTATATTAACTTTGTTTACATAAACTGAGAGTATATACAGCAGGGTCAGACAAACAAAAGGATCATTAAATTACTATGTATTACAAAGAAAAAGGAACAGTCCTTGCAGCATACAATTAGAAGACTCCTAATGTCTGTTTATTCTAAGTTCTTGTAAGAACTGGCAATGAAACCTACAGGTGTAGTGATAATAATGTCAGCATGATGTATTTCAAATAAGTCATCCATCAGTGTATCTCCTGTCAGTTCCTTGCAGGTGAGTCCTATAGGTCCAAATTTTTCTTTCCAATCTTCAAAACGCTGACTGCACAGAGCTTTTATTGGAGCCACTAAAAACAACACCAAATAATGAGAATTAAATCAGGAAAACCAAATCTTCAACTGGATTAAAAATGTATGCATTTATTTTCTTTGGGAAGATACCTTCTTGAATTTAATTTCCCTAATTTCCAGATTTGCTTCCAGAACCATAAAATCTGTAACTGGTGTTACTGTCATTATTATCCTACTCCACGTGCACAATCAATGTTGAGCTTTGGGCCCTAGTTCTTCCCATCAGCAAGCAGAAATAGAACCTTTTAATAAAGATTATTTATGTTCTCTCTTAATACTGTATCCTGTTGGGTTTGATTTTTTTTGCAGTACCACATGGAACTAATCATTCAGCTATCAAAGGTTTTCTCACAGATGGAAGAAACCACATGAAATACATCTTTTCTAATGGAAGCTCATACAAATACCAACCTTTTCCCAGTTAAGAATGATCGGAGTACTCTGTATTCAGAGAGAAAAGAGGTTATAAGTGAGAAACCATCCAAGAGCAAGAGACAGACTTTTATTTCTCCTGGTATCCCATCAAAATCAAATGTACAGTTAAGTGTAGGGTCATACCAAGCAGCTAACACAGCAAGTAGCAGTCCTCATGCTGCTTCTCATGAACAGACTCCTGAAACTATCTACTTGTATTTTTTTGTTCACATACACACTGTACTTTTGCTGATTCTTTTTTTTCCAGAAATCTGATGTAATTCTCAATAAGGACTGATATTAACAACACATGTAAGGCTATACTGGATGGTTAATCTACATGAAAAATGCAGTGATTTAAGTGAAAGAGGCAATTATGCATGAGCTGAAAACAGCACTAGTATAACAGATCTTGCAGTGATGACATTCTAGCTTACTTAGAGCCACTGGAATATGAATGATTTCTGCGTATTAGCTCACAAATGATGCCTAAAATGAAGAGATTTAAAGAACCAGTCTCTGCTTCAGAAAGAGGTGTAAACTCTTAAGATTATCAGAGAAAAAATTAGCTCCAGAAGACTGATTAAGCTAACAGCAAGTAATTCACAAAATCACATAGCTAATCACCTTTAGCAATACAAGAATGTGAGAAGCAAGTGATTGCTCCTGGAAGTACAGTCACCAGTCCTTGGATGTAAAGCTACTGGCAAACAACTCTACTGAACTACTGCAAGCTAATTCACATACATGGGGCCACTGATGAACAAGGCACCAGTGCTCACACCAGCAGGACATAGTCTGATCACCACCTCTGTTCCAACACTCAGAAAACTGACAAGTCTCCTTCTCCATCATTGTGGAATCTGAAAAGGCCAGCAGATCTAACTCCACTAGCAAGTAACTGCTTCCCTACTGACAGTTCCAACCAACCAAGTTGTATCGATTCCACCAAGGCAAGTGGAAACTATTACCATACACTCAACCCTGTGCAGCTGACAGAGAAGCCAGAGCACATGCCTGCTTCTAAAATCAGTTCACAATACACAGTAAACTCTGAAGCAACACTAGCTTTATTGTAAGAAGTAGAACAAAATGGAATTTAAAAAAATATGAAGGTCTTGTAAATAAAAGGATGAAGTGAATATAAGGAACCTTTAATAGCAATACTGACATATCAGTGTACAAATAAAACTGGGACAAATTCACCAATTTAATCAAATTTACATGACATGAACTCAGTTCTCCAGGAAGGAAAGAAAAAAAGCATAATTGGTGTGACTATTTCCAAGTATTTTCATATTTCTACACAGATCAGTTAAACTCATGAAGATCACAGTTCTGGTGCCTCTGAGGTAGTATACAGAAAACAGCAAGAAACTTTGCCAGGTAAGTGAATACTGGAAAATTTGATCCTCATCTCAGAGCAACAGACAGCCATATAACATATAGTGTCAGCCAGAAATCATGCACTAAGAATTTGTTTTAGTTTCCTTTCCTTTCTCCTTACCTTTTTGTGTACATCTTGCCTTCTTGGAGGACAAACTGCTACAGGATTTTCTAATTTTTATTTGTCTAGGCAATGCTGAACACTACAGTTACACAATGCTGTTAAATACTAATAACAGTTACAATGGTACTACAAATAAACATTAACCCAAATTTTTAAAGAATGAAGTAGGCTGTAATTTCTTAATGTATTTAATCTCAGTATTATTCCTGGAGTCACTCTAGATCTCTGCATTCGCAGAATGACATTTTCTGCTCTGTCACCAAAATGTTTAAAGCTGCATAATACTTACTGTAAACAACTTTAATATTTAACCAAGGCAGTGGGGCTTCCATGAGTAATCTGGTAATAGCCAGCTCGAACATCACGGTCTTTCCAGAGCCAGTCGGAGCACAAACCACAAAGTTCCTGTCTGTGTATAAAAGCTAGGAAAGAATTGTCAGGTCCTGTTAAGTTTTCAATAATGACAAATGAAAGTTTTGCATGACTTTGATTCCTTCCCACACATTTTATCCTCCACCACCTTAGAAGCCAGGTATGTCCATGTCAGGCTCCCTCATTTTCCTCTGACAAGACTGATTCTTCCTTCTTTCCTCCTCCACAGTGTCACTCACCCATGTCACTCACTCAGTCATCCACCCACCCCTTCCTCCATGAAAATATATTACTAATCTGTATGCATAAATAGAAATATAATTCTCATCTTCACACATACATATTTTAAGATGAGAAAAACACTTTTTAAAGTTCTTCTGGTCTCTCCTCCCAGCTAAGCACAACCCTGATAAACTATTCCAGGAAGAGGTTCTAGATATATTAACTGTTCTAACCCCTTTTATGTTCTGAATATCAAAGTACCACTTAAATTTATCTACCAAGTACTACTTGCAGCTGCAGTTTATGTTCCATACTTACATCATCCAAAGCCTTTGACTGTGCATAGTTAAAATATGGGAACTCCTTAAAAATGCTTCTAAATTGGGTTGCTTGAGAGCATTAAGGAATTTAAAATACTAGAGTGTAAATTATAAAATTTTAGGAATGTAAATGCACCTCGTTCTTGCAAACTAAATACAAACTTAAAACATACCACACTGTTTCACAGGTTTGTAAAAAGTTATCCAAAACTAAGTAACCTATTAAATGATTCAGTAGTTTTATATTCTTGGGGTGCCAAGAATCAGTGGAAAAACCACACCCTATTTGAGAGGTCTCAGGATTATACCAATAATCAGGAAGCTCCTCCCTGGGACAGGCTTCATGGAATGGCAGACAGTTATGGAATGTGAAGCCGCAAGGGACAAACCAGGTACAAGAACAAACAGAACACTGCTGTTAGCCTTAGGTGTCAGTGGTCACATAATATTTATGATACAATGCAAATTAATTAGCATAATATTGTATGCCCAGACATAACAGTAGCAAAGAAATTTCACCTACGACCACTTAGTGCTGAGTGTAGTTTTAAAGATATTTTTCAGTTGTCAATAATGAGTGTTCTTCAGACAACATTCTTATCTAAGATATGTGGAAGATGAAAAGAGAGCATTGTTATGTTACTGCTGCAGAGGAGTGAGCTGATCCTTGTCTGGACTTGCAGAGCAGCCACACAAGCAGCCTGGCTGTGACCATCTCATCAGGCTGGGGATGAGCACACAGCCAGGTATGGCCCCGACAGCAACAGGAACAATGAGCTGCTCAGGCCTCAGATCCATGTCACATTTAACAACTACAGAGGAAAAGATACAGGAGTAAAGCAAGAAATAAAAGCAGATAAACATTAAAAATGGGTAAAAATAAGGAAGTAGCATTAGACTAAACAATATAAGGATTTTTTAAAAAAATACTTATTTAAAACGCATGCTCTAAATCAGTGATCTGTTTTCAAACGTCAAATCATTAATGATCTGAAATTGGTAAATTCACAGCAACGGA
The DNA here is from genome assembly GCF_029207755.1 of Chamaea fasciata. Lineage (NCBI taxonomy): Eukaryota > Metazoa > Chordata > Aves > Passeriformes > Sylviidae > Chamaea > Chamaea fasciata. Next base: position 16,489,888 of record NW_027094095.1, on the reverse strand, counting down.
ATCCTTACTCATTTTGAAAATCATGGCTTTTTAAAGCTATTTACATGAATTTGAGGTGCCTAAATTTAGACATTTCCTCTTCCAGATATTTAACCTACCATTTGACAGGTTACTAGAAATAAGATTTTGAAGAGTATGTTAAAAAAACAAAAGTTTGACAGATATAGATGAATGCTCAGTTATATTACTTGTTCAAGGCAGTGCAAAGAAGAAAGAAAATTATGGTAAAATCTGCTTGAAGAATGAAAATACAGCATAGGCACACTGCAACATAAAGGCAGACCAAGGAGTACATGAAGTTAATTTTCTTCTAAGAAAATGTGACAGAAAATAAGATTCAGCTTTCCTAATAAGCTTAAATAATAGTTCATTTTTCCTTTAAATAAAGTGTATGGGGATATATGTGTATTTGCATAGAAAATGGCTGAATTATATATTATGCAAATTAAAATTTTACGTTTTATGTTTTTAAAATAAAGTTTTGAGGATAAAATTTGAACATTTGAAATAAGAATGCTCTTTCTTAGCAATGACTGATCTATGAGTTGTCTTATTTTCATGCTGGCTTTGGAAGTCAAAAGGATAAGCACTTACGGAATATGTGATTCCCAACAAATTGAAAGTATTACATAGCAATACATTCATTCCTATGGCTAAATTAAACACTGTAATTTTGCAAATGTAAAAGCACTGTAATAAAATCAGGAAAATCAGATACAGCAAACTCAAGGATACGTATTTCTGTAACAGCCCTCAACATTTCCAATTTTCTTCCTGTAGTTCCTAAAGAAGTAAAAATAGTACATTTATAAAATCAGTTTCATTTTCAACCAATAACCATGACAAATATTTTCCTGACCCCAAGCTGTGTGTTCTGCAAGGAGCTTCAAGGCTGTAATAAGGTCCAGGTGACAGAAAGGAGATTATGGGATAGGATAGGGAGATCACTAGCTCATCCTCTGAAAAGGATTCATCGTGGTGGCTCTTTGATGAATTCACTCCAGTTTAAGGATGTCTTGCACATACCAGAGACTCAAAACTTGATGAGTATCGAGGTATGGTCTCAAAAGTGCCAAGGGAGGGACAATCACTTCTCTTAACTTCCCGGCTTTGTTAACAAAGCCCAGGCTGCTGTTGGCCTTTGTTACTGCTGGGACGCACTGCTCATTTAAGTTCAGCAAGATGTTCACCAGACCCCAGGCACTTTCTCACAGAGCTGCCCCAGTCAAACCATCCCAGGGGAATCCCAGGGATTCTCCCCTTTCCCTGGGGCAGGACTGTGGATTTGTTCCTGCTGAATTTCAGGAGATTGCTGTCAGCTGCTGGCACGTGGGCAATGTGACCGTTCAGCACCACGCTCTGAGCCCAGCAGCCATTTTTACAGCAGGCAGCTGTTGATCCACCCCTAATGCTCCACCGTGGGTACCTACCACAGAATGTTGTGGAAGATGGTGTTTCCCACCCACTCGGATTCTACGAAAACTCTTGCTGAAGGCAAAGTAAACAATATCCACTGCTGTCCCCTCACCCCCAAATCACCACTGCCCATAAGGCAATCAGACAGGAATCACACTTTTCCTTCCTGACCTGTTTCCAAATCCCATCCTAAGCCAACACTCTGCCCTACATTTTTCTGCTAGAACTAATTTTCTTCTCCATATTTCTGTAGCAGTTAGTCAGGCACACAAGGTACATTCCACAGATATGCCATGTCCAAAAAAGTTTAGAATCTAGAAATAAACTGCACTTAGTTAAAAAGTATTAAAAGCCAAAAATAAATTCTAAACCAAATATTTTATAATTTCATCAAAATCTCACCACTTCCCTTCATTTTCTAGGTATCTCCTACTTAAAATCTATTTCTACAAAGATACAAATATGAGCCACACCACAAATAAACATTTCATTTTCAATTTCTGGTTTCAAATGAAGATGAAACTCCTTACCACATGAAGGGACAAGGCTGGTTTTTTTCAGATTGCTTGAGGGGATGTGAAGTGACATTTTCAATAGGTTTACATGACTTAGCACTTCTGAAAATGTGAATCTTCTTCATAAATTGTTTAGCCAGTTCATATTAAACAACAAGGCAATTAAGTTCCACAGGACTTTCTATCATTCTATCAATTTTAGCCAATTATCTCACCCTGAGCTGGTGGGAAAATGTTCTTCACTCTACCTCAGATCTTGGAAACCCTTTATTATTATATCCCAAAGACAGACAATGGACTATTTTTCTTGAAATAGAGTAAAAATAATTACCTGTCATATCCAGAATCTCTGAAGCATTAAAAAATGATTGAATTTTAATTCCATTTTCAGACACAATCTCCTCATTATTTACCCGATGCAAAGTAAAATCTGAGTCTTTAGTTATTGGAGCATGATGATTATTTCTCAAAAAGCCTTCTTTTGTCACTTCTTTCATGTTTTCGCTTGTATTTAAGTAAGTACCAATTTCTTTCACATCAACAGAACCAGCTTTAAATTCTGTATTTTTATGAATATTGCCAGACTTTTTAAATAAACTGCAAAAGATCCAAAATTTTCATTAGCTTGCTGTAATGCTACAGTTTATCTAACATTTGAAAACTATTAGATATACATTTGTATTAGCAGCAGAACTCCTAAGATAAATAATAAAATTGTATCTAACTTTATGTAATCTGACCTGAAGACTACTTTCAAGATACATTTTAACTTTACTTTCGTTCTAGAAACAACATGAAAGAATAAAATGCCTGTCCAGATGGGGTCTGACTCCTAATAGCAGATTAACTCTGAATTTCTGATCATTAAAACCAATGGAGACATCCACGTTCTGAGGAATGGGAGGAGCTGGACACAGAAGAGCAGTTTATCAATAAAACCTCTCCTCCCAGGCAGCACTGAAATCACACTGGGAACTGCTCAGGGTATTCCTGGCTGACCTCTGCTCAGCAAAGCAAAAGATCTCAGCCTTCTTCCTTGTCACCAGGCAGATAAAGAATTCAGAGCGATATTTTCCAAAAGCTTTGTTAACTAAAAATTTCTTTAAAATCGAAGCAACAAACCTGAGGCTTACTTTTCTCATGAATGAGGCTGAGCTCAGGACACATTTAATTAAAGCACATTTAATTAAGTAAAATACTGCCAAAATTTTCTTTCCTTGGACTGAAAGAATTAGCATCTGGAACATGCTAAAGCATCTTCAACTGAAGGATCCCAAACTTTGTGCTCAACAGATATATCTAAATAAGAATATGATTCTGCCAGTGACAAATTATCTGAGTTGACTAGACATGTACCTTCTTCTTAATGTTGAATGGACACTCTCATCATCACTGTTTTCACTTGATGCTTTATTTTGCAGTTGCTGAGAAAAATCTATTACTTGTTTAGATTTATTTTCATCAAAAGAAAGAAAAGATGAAACCACTTTCAGATTTTCACGCTGAAAACTAATTTTATCTCTTTCTCTTCGACTTAATTGTAGGACTTCTTTTTCTGGGGCTATGCCAAAATGAGCAGGTGCTGATGATTTATCTTCTACTTCCTCTGTGTTACTCTTACTTTGTTGTATAAACATCTCATGCTTTCTCCCTCCTACAAAAACTATAAATTATTAATTCGTTCATATTCTTGTTCACAGACATTTAATCAAATATCTTTCACACAGAATCAGCCAAAATCACCTATTATACAAACTGGTATTTTTATCTCATTGCAAGAACTTTAGTGTGTATGACTTATGCTAATGAATGTAATGCATGCCTTGTCAATTAAAAAGTTACAAAAATAAGTTCCCTTTCTTTCCTTCCTACACAAAGTAAAGGATAAAAACTATTCTTCAAAACTACAAAATAGTTTGTATGACAGAACTCTTTATCCTGTCCCAGAATAAAAACATTCTTTTAAAAAAATGACACAGTGACCGAGCCTGAAGTTCCTGCTACAAAAGAGCTGAGATAAACACTGCAATCTCAGCAGAACTGGTACTGATGTTGGTGACAGGCTGCTTTCATAACCTTCTTGGTTAATTATCACATTTTGCAGTGTAGAATCAGTGTCCTGATCTGGCTAACCAGATCAACAAGTATTGCTGTTGGCAACAGGAAGGCAAAGGCAGGAACAGAAATAAGCAACTAAATGCAATAAGACAACAGCTCTATTTTGCTGTCTTAATTTCACTGTTAATCTAAAAACTCAGTTACCATGCCCTGTTAGTGACACAACCCCAACAGCTCTAATTCTACAAATATCAAATAGCTTATTTGAATAAGTAGCTCTTAATGGAATTATTCTTGCATAAAATAGAAAAAACCCACCTTCTGTTATAATGTAATTCCTAAACAGAGAATATCATAAATCAGCACAGCAGCTAAGAAACCCACAAATCTATCTGACAGAGATAAGGCAATGAAATTCTTTAAAATAAATTTCCTTAAGATAATCCTGAATGTCTAGGAATATGCCACTTGGCAGCAATTAATGACCAGATTCAAATTTAGCTGCCTCAGCAATTTGATTAAAGGCCCCAAAGGGAAGAAAAAAGTGAGTTTCATATAAACTCTCTGTTCCTCGGGTAGAAGACAGGTCATCAGATCCACGTGATAACATTATGCTCTTACAGCCACCTCCCACTGTGTTACAATGCTTTGTGAAACAATCTGTTATAACTGAAATTTTGATTATACTTCTTTACCTTGCCAGCTTCTGTACAAGAAACTTGTGGCATGTATATGCCTCAAGACGACTTCTGTGCTCCTGGCACATCTAACACCGTAATTCTCAACTCAAATACATTCTTTGTCTCTACCTGCATACCCAGAATATTTCATATTTCACAGCAAAAGAGGAATGATCTGTCACACTAATGATGTGTTGAGTAATTTCATATCAATGCTGAGTATCATGGTGCAATCAGACTTTGCAGTGTAAGGTTTATGGGTGGACTTGAACATCTTAAACATCTTTTCCAACTGTTCCAATGATTCTGTGATTCTATTCTACGATAATTTACCCATATGAGTGTTGGCTGAGTTTTTTTCCAGTTCCCCCTGTAACTCCTCTGCAGCTGGAATTTCAGCAATAGCTGGAGCAGGTGCAATAAACCAAGTCTTACGCTCTTCATTTTCCAGACACCTATTTTTAACACACAAATGTGAGGTAAAAGCATTGTTTAAGCACCCTCCACAACAACTAGCTCAAAATTACTAGTCATAAATAACCCACTGTTTCTCCTGCTAAAACATACTCCTGTTCTTCAATTCATGTGACTTGTAATAACATAAAATTACAGAGGCAAAACTTCTGCTAACCCTTATTTCTTATAGCTCTAAGATACACCTGCATTGTTGAATGTGCTTGAAGAAACATTTCAAAGTATGGGTCATGAACCTAGAAACTTCTAGCCCCAGATTTCTGTCAGTAGACAAAAAAGTGAGTAATAAGAAAAAACACTGCTATAAAATTATTCAATTTGGAAATCAATTATATTTATCCAATAATAAAGATTTACCTTTGTCTCATATCTGGCTTTTCATAAAATAAACTATCCAGTGAAAAGACCATGTCTGCAGAGTTGAACATTTTTAGATCAAATGTGAAGTCTCTTAGTCTGCAAAGGGCAGCACATGAAAATGTAAAACTGAAATTACTAGACTTGAACCTGTCTAAAGCAATACAAAGTTTATTAGTTTTAAGTGACAATATTTAATTTCTATATTGTTTTCTTTCATAGCTCTTGACTGCATTCTTAAACCTTCTTCAAAGAGGGAATCTCTCTCCTGATAAAATATGGCTCCTATTACTTCTGCTAAAAAAGCCCTGTAGGGCAGCACCTGAAGCAACCTTTACTACCATGACATATCTGGGAAGAAAAAGTGGGTAGGCATGAAGATCCAGATAAAGTTTATGTTAAAGTATTTAAATTCTAAGAACAATGCTAGGGTTCAGCCTAGAGAAGGCTAGAGAAGAGGAGACTGAGGGGACACATCACATTCTTCAATTTCCACAGGAGGGGAAGGAAGAGGAGGGGCAGGCACTGATCTCTTTGCTGTGGTGACCAGTGACAGGACGCCAGAGAATGGCCTGAAACTGTGTCAGGGGAGGATTAGGATGGACATTACAAAAAGGTTCTTCCCCCAGAGGGTGGTTGGGCACTGGACCAGGCTCCCCAGGGCAGTGGTCACAGCACCAGCCTGGCAGAGGTCAAGAAGCATTTGGAAAATGCTCTCAGGCACAGGGTGTGACTCCTGGGGTGTCCTGTGCAGGGCCAGGACTTGGACTCAATGGTCCTTGAGCCCCTTCCAAGTCAGCACATTCTATTATTTTATACAACTGCAGCCAATTCTTTTTTCTCCAATTGTTTTGTTATGATCACAGTCTGTCAAGTTTTGGCAAAACAAAATTATACTGTTATCTAAAAAAAAAAAAAAAAAAAAATTATGCTGTTACCCCAACAATTATTTTAATTTACATGCAAATGAGACTTTTTTAAACATACATGCAAATTGTGTACCTGGATAATCAGAGTATGGGCCCAACACCTTGAAGCTGTTAACAGGTTTATTCTGAAACATCAGGACCAGAAATTATTTCTAAATTATTTACTGTATACATCAGTCTTAAAAATACTCCAGCTAATTTCAATGTTTTTCATGTAGCACCATCTGTAGGCATTAGACATGCTTCTTTATGCATTTCTGTTGAGAAGTTTTACAGCTCCTAATTTTGCTTGAGGACAGCTTTAAAAGGCAAAGATCTTACTACAGGAATACTACACAGATGATTTTATGAGTCAAAAATCTTAGACTCACTGAAACAAGTAGTAAAATACAAATAAAGTTTAGAAAGTTCAATAAAGGCCAACTGTGGAGGTAAAATAACAAAGCAAAGCTTTCTTCTTTACCTACAGAGACAAAACCAAAGGTGACACTTATTTTGTACTCCAGCATCTCATTAGTGACATATTAAAAGGATCTCTAAGAGTGCTTTGCAAATAGGCTTCAGATTTAATTAATTACTGTAGACTGTCAGCTGTGAGATAAAATTTTTGAAAGTACTTTTGTTTCACAGAATCTGTAAATCCTCAAATATTCCAGAGAGAGGTTTCAAATTTTAAAAAGAAAACATTGCACAACAACAGAATATAGAGCATATAATCAAAACTATCTGTGAACACAGTGAAGAACTTCAAACAAGAAATCTGTCAATGCCCCTTTTACACACAGTAAATCTGCAGTACCACTTTGCCAATTTCTGCCACTCCCCCCCTGCCAGGTTTTGCCACTTTCCTCTTCACATTAATAAATCTAGAATTTAGAAATCACACTGATAAATCTAACAAAGGTGTTTAATTTTGCCTCCATGCTTTTAGTGTCAGTAATCTAAAGCAGGAGCTCTCAGGCCTGGTATCAGTAGTGGCAGCAGAAAGTATCTGTGAGGAGCACTAACCAAGTTGTTAATGAAGTAGTAATAATCTGTGTTAGTGCCTATCCAAGTGAATAACCACCGCTCCATCAGCTTCAAGGAGCTGCAAATACTGCACGCCAGTATGAAATGGTTCTCCTGCCTCATGTGGGGAATCATCAACATACGGTGATTCCATTTAAATCGTCTGGATTTATGATTCCCATTCTTGAGCAGCCTTTTTTAGGAACGTTTGATTTCCCGGGCCCCTGCTCTGCTCTCTGTGTCATTTTTTCCTTGACCAGCTGTATTAAGCCCAATTGCTTGATAATGTAAGTAAAAATAATGGGAGATGTCGTGGTCATTCTACAAGACTGAAGATCTAAAAGAAACACCCTCCTTTATGCAGCTCTGCATTCACCCACCTTCCCCAGCTAGGAAACAGTGAAAAGTCTCTCAGACTTTTAAAGAAAAAGAAGAAAGCTAAAAAGGCAGGGGTGGGAGTGCTGGGGAGGAGCCCAAAACGTTTCCAAGATGGCCAGGAAATAAAGCATCTTTTCCACACACTCGATGGTGTTGGATTCCACAGGGAAAATGCATACTCCAGATGGCAGAATGAGGGAGTAGGTGTTTGCAGGAGCAGCACAGACCACTGATTCCCATTTACTGAGAGGTGTTTGCCAAATCCTGAGAGCAAAGACCCCTCTGGTGGATCTGCTTTAACGCCTTACCACAGACACCGCAGGCCACGAGAGAATTTGGTCAGTTTTGAAGCCACTTTCCTTTTCACCTTCCTCCTAAAACAAATTCTTTCCTCAGTCCACGTATTTCATCACAGCGCTCTCTCCAGGGGCCCAAAGTGAAGGTCACAACCTTCAGGGGTGCCGACCCAAACCAACCGCAACTGCCCGTGCCCCGGGCGGCGCAGAGCGCTTCCCGGCTCACTGCGCTGCTCCCCGGGTGCTGCCAGGCCTGAGGCCCCTCACAGCCAGCCTCCCGCTCCCACCACCCAGGAAGGACAGCTCTGCGCCTCCCGCCGCTTCTACCGCGCGAAATGGCGGCGGCGGGGAGCGCCGCGCTGGAGCCGCCTCAGCGGGGCGGGCGCGGAGCGGCGATGGCGGCCCGAGCCCGGCCCGCCCGGTGCGCGGCCGGCCGGCCCTCAGCGGCTCGGCGCTGCCCGGGCCTCCCCCGCCGCCCCCTCGGCGGCTCGGCGCTGCCCCGGCCTCCCCCGCCGCCCCCTCGGCGGCTCGGCGCTGCCCGGGCCTCCCCCGCCGCCCCCTCGGCGGCTCGGCGCTGCCCCGGCCTCCCCCGCCGCCCCCTCGGCGGCTCGGCGCTGCCCGGGCCTCCCCCGCCGCTCCGGGGATCCCGCCGGCGCCAGACGGAGGGCCCGGGGCCCGGGGCCCGGGGCCGCCGCCTTCCCTGTGAGGAGCCGCCCGGGCGCAGCGCCGCACAAACCCCGCACTCGGAAATCCTGTAGCGGGAAAGGATGGGCCCAAATTCCCCATCGAAACTGCCGGAGAGGGATGCGGAGACACTCCTCTGGCGCTTGATTTAGAGCTTGTCCAAACGTGGATTTATTGGGAATTATTCTCTAGGAAAGTCCTTACTCACTTCGACCCTGGTATATATTAAAAAACACAGCTGATTCCTGAAGCATACGACTCAGTTAGGAAAATTATTCCTGCAGGAAGAAATAAAGATACCGAAAATATTGATCCTTTTAGTGGATTTTTGAAAATAATAAGGTTTTTTTTCCCTTGCTGCTCAAGTGGTGCAACAAAATTCTTCAAAATATATTAACTGAAACAATATCACAAAGTATTTGTAAAATGCAGAATTAGGTCGCTTACCCTTCTCCCCCCTGAAATACTGCAACTTGAAATTCTGGACTTGCCATTAGAGCATAGCTTTTGAACTAGCAAATTTTAAATAAATGGCACAACTGTCTAAGGAAGTCTAAATTTTAAGCTGGTTCAAAGCTTCATGACATTCAACAAATACTATAGAGGCAGCTACTGTAAATATGTATTTCCTCATACATAAATAGATGAAAAGGAGAATATTTTCTCAAATATTGATTGATTTTAACATAAATAATTTTTATTTAATCAACTTTTTTGTTTTTCTTTCTTGAAAATATTAATTTTTAACCTTCCATTTCAAATTCTTAGACATTGTGTATATTTACATAATGTGTGTTCACTCAAGTTGTGCAGGCCCAGGTCAATTAGGAATTCAATGCAAGAAATATTATGTTCCCTTTTACTATCCAGTGTATATTCAGGTCTTTCTCTTATTTATTCTTCCCTTTAAGAGACTTGCATCAGAATTGTGTCGTATTACAATACTCCAAATTTTATACCACACGTTTAGATGCTTTAACCCACCTCCCCATCTAGTTATGGGGCAGACAGCCAAAGGTGAGAAGCACCTCATTCCTACTTCCAGCATGACAGGATCTTGGCCAGCACGGAATAACAAAAGATTTTATAAAGAGCTTAGGATATGGTCAGGATTGATAATGAACCCATTGTCTGAAATTAGATTCTGAAGCCATCAATTTTATTCAGTAATCTGAATAAAAGTGGGAAAATGTTTGTGCTCATAAGCATCCAATAAACATTCATTTTTTGCATATAATAAATTCTGAAACCAGAAAGCATTTTTCCTTCTTACTGTTAGAGAATGCCTTCTTTGATTCTGGCCTCAGGCAAGTTTCCATCTTAGTTCACAACATCTGCTTTTAGCTGACCAGACTTTAATGTTTAAAGCCATAATACAAACAGTTCATTTTTTTAAAGCTATTTTTTTCTTCGATTCCTTTCCCTAGGTGACATCTCCCTCAACACACACACAAATCACATAAAATATATAGCAAAGCAGTCTCTCAACTGCTCTGAGACAGTTTAATTTTTGATTTTCCCCAAGCCTAACATCTGATCTGCCATATGTTTTGAGTCTTTCCAGCTCATGGAGATCACATACTTAGTCATAAACTTGCATGTTCTGGAGCAACACAACTAGAAAATCATGAACACCAGACATTGGTCAGTGATCCATATGATAACAGAATAATTCTCATACTTGCTAAATACAGAGCTGTTAGAACATTCCATTTTCTCCAGAACTTACCATCTGAACAAATCAGCGACAAACAAATTAAGTGTAGAAAAGTAAGAAGATGTGAGCTCACAATCAGTGGTGACTTCTCTCAGTTTTCTTTGTTGAGCTTTTTCCACAATTTCAGAGACATGACAAAACCATTAGTCTCTAAAAAGCACCCTTTCTCATGGTAGAAATCACTGTGAAATGTTAGAAGGCACGAAAACACAGATAACCCCTAAACTGCATGACTTTTATCAGCGCTTGAGGTGGTTGCAATCATTAATTTATTAAGGAAATTGTAAAACTCAGTAATTAAAAAAAAAATTTGCACCTGTAACCTTTTCCAGTAAAATAAAATACAAATAAAAATACAGCAAAAACGAAGTTCCCTAGTTAGGTGAGGAAAAGGAGAGTTTCTTCCATTTTTATCATGTTGGCTAGGATTTACAAATGTAGGCCGGATGTGGTACCACCCCTGCAAAAACTTAAAAGAGGTGAACAAGTTGATTTGTGGCAACTGAAATTACTCACGTGCATAAATGTTTGCAAGATTGGGTCTTAGGAGAGCTAAACGCGGCTCCCACCGGGCCGTGGCAATCCTGCTCGGCGTGTCCGCCCCAGGGCTGTCCCAGCGCTGGAACGAGGCGCTGCTCCCCCGGGCACAGCCTCAGCCTGCTCCTGCCGTGCCCCCAACAGATGCTGCTCAGGGAAGTTTAGCTCCTCAAATTTGATTTTTATGTGGCTAAACTGAAATATTTTTAGCACTATTGGGTTTTTTCATGGTAAAGTGGAGAAAGTGTTCTTTTCCATATATTTGGTTGGATTTTTTTTTTTTTTAATGCTTTTAAGAGATGAACCTCTCAGGTACAGACGAACCAAGAACTATTTTCATTATGTATCATATTAGTCTTATGCTTCAAATTAACAAAACAAACACAGTCCACATTTATCACTCCACCCTGAACAAATCTTGTCATGTACAAGCATTTATTTTATGTCCTATTATCAATTCTGCACATAGACAAAGGAGGTGTCATATTGAGCATAGACTTTATAGTTCACATAGCTGATACTTTACCATTCCAGGATATCTGAATCAAATGCTCAGCTGATAAAACAAGATGTACGCAGAAGGAAAGAAAATGAGATTAATGCTGTAGTGATATCTGCTCTTTTGGAATGTACCTTCTAGGAGCCAACTCATTGCTGCTTCCCTTAAAAATGAAACAAAAAATGTCTCATTGAAAAGTGTCTGTGGAGTCTGCTTTTGTACAGATGACAAACCTGAAAGTTATATCTGCAACCACTGTTTTGGAAAATATTTTCATCTTGTCAATTCCAACAGTGTACTTTTTTAAAGGTAAGGATGGAATGGATTTTTTTTAAGCTAGAGCTATTTTGTTGAAGTCAGTTCTCAACAGAAGTACAACAAATGCTCTTATTTTATTAGCTTTTTATTTCAAATTATTATGAATCAATTCTGTTTACAGCTATACAGCTAACATCTGGATTCCAGATCCTCTGATGGTTCATGCCCTTTGAAAATATTTCCTGTCAGCAAGATTTCTTGCTTTGGATTGGAAATTATAATTCTATAATTAAAAAAAAAAAATCAGAACTCCTGAAAAGTAACTTTTTTTAGAGTTCTTCCTTTAAATAGATAGGTGTACTAGGCAATCTATAGATTATTTTCCTAGAATAATTTTTTCATTTCTAAAAAAAGAAATATTTGTCCATAGTCAAGAATCAGAAGAAAATTAGTGAGTTTTGAAAATACAGGTCTGATATATGATGAATTTTTGGAATAGATTTTGTTTTACACATAGCATTTTTTATTCACTAAGAAAGTTTCTATCTTTTCAAATGCAGTTTATTATTTTGGCCAACAATGATTTGAGGAAACCATGACACTATGGCCACTTACCAACTATGTGTTTGATTTCTCATCAAGGGAATTTATTTTCTTCGCTTTCTGTCCACTCCATTTTGTTTGGAAAACAAAAACAAAAACAAACAAACAAACAAACAAAAATCAACCAAAAAACCAAACCCAAATATTTTATGTACTGTTCTCTTTGAAATGATCATCCAAAGATTTCTAGAAAATTTCATCTTCACTTTCTGCCTTCCCAGATCACATCCTAATTAATAAATTTATACTAATTAAGGTGGAATAAAACAACCACAAACAGTGTTTAAAGCAGCAGTGTGATCCATATGCAAAGTGTGGGGGGTCCAGCCAGTATGATTAATGGCTTGATGTAGTCAGGGCTAAGACACATGTGTATTCCAAAGATAATTCTGTTAATTTGAAACTGTCTTTCTAGGATGACAGCCTACTTACTCAGTTATTTCTAATAATCTTCCATACTGTAGCTATGCTGTGCATTTTAAGTTAAACAGCAACAATATGCCAATTAAATTTCTGCAGACTATATGATCTGAACACCCTACAGATCCTTAGCTTTTTCAAAGTGGGTCCGTGTATACAGATTTTGTTTGATCTCTGGTTCATGTCAACGTGGTTTTGAAACATACCATAACTAGGAAATGTTTCTTTATGATATGTTAGTTATCAGGAATGTGATCTATACTGATAGAGGAGGAAACAAGTTCATGCACTGATCTTTCTTCAAAAATGAAGTTTATTCTCCTCGCATTAAGGTAGAAAGCACACATTCTTCAAAGTTTATATTTCCTCCCTGTTTCAACTTTTATGATCATTACCTTAAGCCTTATGATTTTAAATTTACTAATTCAATGCTTGATAATATGTTTATTGATACACCATAAAAAGGTTAAGTGCAAAAATGTGTGTCTTGTACACAGGTAACAAATTGTGGTCTAGTCCTGAGAAAAACATTGGGATATTATTGCAGTGCAAGTAATTCAAAACAGAAAGTACAGGTGCAGAAGTATTGTGCATCCTTGCAGATGATGGAATGGACACAAGCCAACCCTCCTGACTCATATGAGATACCAGGAAAAGGTGTTTTACAGCACGGGAACCATATTGATGTAGGAACTCACCCTGACTTGGCCTTTGAAACTACTTTTGTAGATGCAGCAAGATGCAACACACAGGAATGGCACAAGTATCTAATATCAGGATAAGAAGAAATAGCCTCAAGTTGCACCAGACAGGATGTAGATTGGATATTCTTCATGGGAAGGGTTATCAGGCATTGGAACAGGGTGCCCAGGGAAGTGGTGGAGCTACCATCTGTGGGGGGATTTAAAATGTGGTTCTTAGGGACATGGTTTAGTGGTGGACTTGGCAGTGCTGAGTTCACAGTTGGACTTGATGATACTAAAAGTCTTCTCCAACCTAAAGGATTCTGTAGTTAAGCTATCTGTTCAGTACCTCATCATAGTCCATGGGTTCACTGCCCTTCTTGTACAAATCTATGCAATTCCATTGCACAAGTCTCAAAGGCATTTGAACAGAATATTTTTTTTCCAACTCAAACAAATTTGTACCACTGTAAGCTCCAGCAGTATTGTATTTTTGGGACTGAAAATCTTTGTGAAACAGTATCATTCAAAACTTTAAAGTAGCAAGTGTCTTACATTTTCGAATTCAGTAACTAAATACAGACGTTCAGATTCCAATTGGGGCACTTGAGGCAATTGTACCAGTTCCTGATATGTTCTGAAAACAAAGCCAAAAACAGAGCCAAAAATGAAAAAAAAAAAAAAAAACTACACGAGAAACAGCAGAATAGAATGTCTGAGAACACTCACATTTAAGAAATTGTCCATCACCAGATGAGTTTGTTCCAAGCCAACTGTGGACTCCAAACTGCCAAGCATCTCAGGAGTAGGCAGAGTACTAAACAGAACACATTCTGGGAAAGCTCCAAAGAAAGAAGTAAAGATAATGACTGAAGCTTAGGGACTTCTCATCATCACAAAAACATTTGAGTACAAAATCCCACTGCACTTAGGCACAAAACACTGAAGATGGTTTACACAGACTCAACTTATCCTCAAAGTAGCACAACCGCTTTGGTGACAGTGGAGAACCTGAGATATCAACATGTTGCAAAGAAAGAGAAAAACTTCTGTCACACAGAATTTTTTGATAAAAATGGAAGAGGCAGCAAGGAGCACAGCTGAAAAATGCAGTATGTCGACACACTACCAAAAGAAACAGAGTTAGATATGAAACACGTTTATAACAAGCTGACTACTGACAACGATACAGAAAGTAGGTGACAGCATTTCAAAGTCAAGACATTCTACATACTTGTTGATGTGTTTACAACATAGATGAAAGAGCAGTTTCAAGATTTCACAGAGAAATGCAGGCTGACATGTTGACATTGATAAAGTTTTTAAAACATCTTCTCATATAAGACCTCAAAGAAAACTTTGTAATTTGCATATTTAGTCCAGCTATTCACTAACCAACCCTTTCATGTATTAATTCAGACCATACAGACCTATTGGTAAATTTTGGGTTAAGATGTTCAGAAGAGGACATATACATTTAAATATATAAAGAAAAGACGGAATGATCACTGGACTTTGTCTACAGAAGAATTTAGGGTGTCATAATGGTCTGACAGTTTTGTGAGTCTTCTTCTGGAAGGTGGTATGTGTGTTTCTGCTGGAACATTCTGTAGAAAATTGAAAGCCCTGGCTTTCTATGTATTTCTAAAGAGGACTTTAGAAATACATTTAGGAATTAATTGAGTCTAGCTCATTACTGTAAAGTATGGTAGGGTTCTCCCTTCTCATTTTACCAAACAGAATTACAAGTATTCACTCAAAATCCCTTCCCTTTCTGTGAAGCAATTTCAGCCCACATCTCCCATCTCATGAATGAAAGCTCCAGTTACTCCATTATTGGGTTTTGCAATCCAAGCCTGTACCAGCTCTTTGAGGGTAAAACCATTTAAAGTTGCATGGAATAATTAAACCTTATGTAAAAGAGCACATATGTGCCAATAGCACTGTTTGACTTGGGAAAATCACCTTAGACTTGTGAGAACCCCCACCCCCCCCCCCCCCAACCAAATCACTGCATTCCCCAGGCTACAAGAGAATACAGTCATTTGTGCTCTTGTCCAAATATTTAACTCGTGCAAAGGAATTAAACCCATTATATTTGGGAACCAAATACCCACTGTAAGTAAGCAAAGTATTTCTAGTGACATCAGTGACATGTGGACCACATCTGCAAGAAAAGCCAAAAAGTCAAATCACTATTTAAAAGTGAAAAATTGTTCACATGCTAACAACATTGAATTGCAGGAGTGGATTTTTTAATAGGTCTTAAAACTGTTTAATATAGTATGAAAGAAACTAAAGATTAAAAACTCATGCCTTAACAGAATGTTTCTGCAAGTCATGCTATTTTACAAAAAATATTAACCTAAACTATTGCTAAATGCTACAAAGCATTGCTAAAAGTTACAAAGTGTTACAAAGTGAAATTCAAGCGTTTAGTAGCCATTCATTGCTTCTTTGTACTTATTTAATGTGTTCCACTTTCCTGTTGAACAAGCTAGATTTGCAACATCTAGGCAAATTACTTTAACATTTGGTCTTCATAAGCTGACTACAAAATACCCAATGTGAATTTTTTTTTTCATGAAAAGCCTTATTTTCTTTGTTGAGAAGTTGCTGATAGATAAAATTCTCATTATATTCAGACAGTATTTTAAATAATATATATACAAAAAGAAATCCATCTCCTGTCTCCTTGTTTTAGCTCTTTCTTCTGGCTTTACCTCTACAGAGCCAGAGTGGTATGACCAAGGAGGCTGTAAGAATCCCCAACCTGAGCTGCTTCATGTAAAAAGCCATTCAAGTTCACTAAGTCACCCCCTTTTTGAGACCTGTAACTTTTCGTTTTCCCTCCACCCTTCTTGTTTCTCTAAAGTGTGACCTGTGGCCTATATTCACAGTCTGTGCACAGACTGTGAAAGCAGAGGGATTTGAGGTAGAAACATTTCCTTGGGCAATAGAAGGGGTAACAGCAGGAGTAGCAAGGAAAACAAAGTGTTAGGATAAATCTTCTCTTACCCAAAAAAAAAAAAAAAAAAAAAAAAAAAAAAATCACAGTGTCAAGGTGTTCCTCATAGCTACTCTGTATGTATGGGGAAGAATCTTAATCACCTGTGCACAAGGTACGGAATATACATCTACAGAACTTCAGAATTAGATAAAACTCACATTATTTGTTAAAAATAATAGTAATTAAAAATTGGAGTGTAAGAAAGAGAAATGCACTAAAATTTTAAGACAAAGCCCAGCAATCACGCAGTTTTAGGGCACATATTTATCCTGTTGCCAGTCAGAGCTGAGAGCTCTGCAAGGCAGCTCCAACCACTGCTTTCCAGATGCCAGAGGAGAGCAGAGACAGCAGAAAAGCAGAGCTTTTGTTTTTGCTTTTTATTTGTTTTTTATTTAAGAGTAGCTGGGGCTCCTGGGAAGGGCATCTGGATCCTGAAGTCCCAGCTTCTATAGCACCTGCCTAGGTTAGCTCCCAAAGATCTGGTTACATTCACTTACATGTATTTTATGTTTTGAAAGCAAATCCCTATTTCCCCAAATATGTTCCAAGCTTTTAATCAAAGTCGTTAATACTGCTTCTTGTCATCTGTTTCCCAGAGACGAAAGGGAGTTTGTCTTTCACAGTCTTTCTCCTCTGTCATTAGCTCACAGGTGTGCATTGTGTCTATTTCAAGGGTTGAAAACACAGCTTGGGTGTCACCTGGTCCTTTTTATCTGGCACTGAGGGCATGAAACTTGCCCCCAGCAATACATAGAGACCACCACACATGAGAAGCCCAGAAATATAAGTACACACATGTATTAGTACATATTCTAAGATCATGAGCTAATCTACAGTAATTGTCTGTCTTAGGGAACAAGACAGCAGCACAATTTCCCATTTGAAACCACCACTGCTGCACATTCAGCCTCCAATAAGCATTTTAGCCATTATTCCTTTCCTGCCAATTAAACAGTTTTACAAGGTGTCACTGAAAAACAAGGAATTTCAAGGACTCAGACTGATTTCCCTGTTACTGCCACCTCACTTCTCTGGTAGTAAAGCATAGCTTTATTTTTAATGGTTATAACAAGTGATTCCTTTGCTGATTTTTGGGAAGCCCCCTGGCATCATGATCATAGTGTGAGATTTTACCATAGATGATACTACCGTTAGGTAGTTTGGTTGGCTTTGTCTTTATATTTGGACAATTTGGTACAGATTTAAGATGATGTTTGAGGAGTTTGAGCTTTAATTTCTTAAAACTGCCTTTTTTCTGCGGAAGACTATTTCAAACAATATGGTAGAGTAGGATAAAGTGAAGTCTGTTCTCCTGACCAAGATCACTTTTCACTGCTGACAGGACAGGTAAGTAAAAGCTAAAAATCAAAATGACACAGGAATTAAAACAGTGCATTTCCACCTAAGGCGGGTTGAAAAATAGAGTTTTCATCCTGGTAAAATCCTAATACTTAAGACTAATTCTGTTTGAAAATATCCTATTGTTTTGAGACTTCCATAAAAGCCTCAGTCCAAGCTGGTACCTTCAAGTGGAATATCCTTATATGGTGAAAATTCAGCAGATATGGCTTTGCTTCAACAGTCCTTCAGTAAATTTCTACTTCATTCAGAGCAGTCTTGTAGAAAAAGGCATTAAAATGAGATTTTTTTTTAGGTGCAGGATTTTTTAAAATTTCAGTTATATTTTTTCCATTATCTAAATTTTTTCTAGTACTACTTTAATAGGGAAAAATCTCAGCAACGTTATTTGCTATTGTCATAAAAACAAGCCGACTTTGCCATGATGATTTATATGGCTAGACAGTATGCAGCAAGTATCTTAAGTCCTATAAAACTGAAATTTGCACAAAATGGTATTTCTACCATTTTGACATTATAAAAGGAACTGTTTGCCATATGTTTGGAAAGGATTAAAAAAGGGCTATCCTCATATTAAATTGGGGACTGGGGCTTGCTGCTCACCAGATTTCTATTCATATTTACAGAATTTCAAGTAATTTCCATTTTGAACATAAGAACCCTCAAGAAATACCTACAGAAATATTGGAAAAGAGAGGGGGAAAAAACCCCAATACCAAACACAAATGACAATGCTGCATTTCATTACCATAATTGTTGCATTAAACCAAGCATCTAGGTTAGTAATCTAGCAGTTCTCAGGAAAAAGAAACAAAATTTCATTCATACACACCCAATTTCTCTGGTTTAAAATTAATTTCTTTCCAACAAGTTATCAGTTAACACCACAGAGAGCTTCCTGCCCCTTTGCAATGCTCTGTAGTTCTGAACCACTAGCTGAAAATAGGACTTCAAGGCAGTGGAGCAAAGTATGAGTTCAGGAGCTTTCTGTGATTCCGTATCCACTGAATCATTAGTACTTCTGGAACTCAAGAAAACTGGGTATTGTGTAAAATAGCTTGAGGGAAGAGCTTCCGAACATCAAAATACAGTCCACAGGCAATTTTCTAAAAGAACTCTCCTTACCATAGTTCTGCCCTCCTTTTCAATATTTTAAGCTGGATGCCTTAAGTGCTCTATGTATTACTGTCCTTTCGGTATAAACTCTCTCTCTGACAGACTGCTTTGGTGTGAGGCCCCAGTGCCACATCTGCTGGGGGCTCGCAGCGCTGCCCTGTGCCCACCGGGAGGCCGGCACAGCTCCCCCGGGAATGCTGCCAGCTGGGCACAGCACAGCTTTTCCTGTCTGTATTTCCACCCTCCTCTGCATGCGGAGCAGAACACTTGTAGGATCCGTGGCTCTCTGTTCCTGTGCTGGCAGCTCTCTGGACAAAAGTGCAGCAGGCACAGGGAAACCCCAGGCAGTCCCACTGTTGCTCTGCCCCAGTCGGCGAGCTGAGGGTTAACTCTACCTCTGCTACACTGATGTAAACAAGGAGGAAATACAGTCCTGTCATAATATTGCTAATCTAAGAGAAAGAGATACATAAAAAAGTAACTAAAGCCTAGAGTTTTGGGGCAGGGATGAGGCAGCTTTTAGAGATTTGCAATTTTTTGATTTTTATTTGTAACATCACCCGTAGGGGGTTGTTTCCTTTTTTTGCCATACAACGAGAATAAAAGAACCAGAGCTTTAAAAGCTAGACTTCAAAAACATAAATACCTGTAGCCTCTTCTGGGGTTAGAGTAGTAAATCCTTGTGTGCATGCATACTTACAGATTACTTGTATGGAAAGCTAAGTGTTAGATTAAAATAACCGTTCTCACATCAGTGATGACTTCAAAAATAATATAAATGCTACAAGTATAAAAGATATTACAAGAAAGGTGTTTCAAACAAAGTCATTTTTCCAGCTTATTAATTCTGGAAGCTGACTCTCCTGTTTATCACCTTTTTTTACACCACTGATGTCAAAATATGGAAAGCATAAATACTAGCAGCATAGTAAAAAAAACAAACAAACAAAAAAAAACCTCTAATTTTTTTAAAATGCAGATTAGTGGGTAGAATGCACAAAGAATTTAGTTTAAAAATCTGAATAAAATAGTATGCTGTTCAAGAAATAGGGTACAATATCATGCTTTCCTAAAATGATCTTTTAACTTGAAGAATTTAGTCTTGCTAAAACAGAAGGCCAATAAGAAACAGGTCAATTTTTACTCAGAAGACAACTAGAGAAGAAATTCAGCAATACCTAAGACCACAATAGTAATAGCAGTGGAACAATGAAGTTACAATTGCCTGGAAACAGCATAGGAGAGTGGAAATCTAGCCTTGTGCACTGATTTAAATTAAAGCCTGCATGTATGTTGTTAGATCATATTGGAAGTGACATTGTGTTAAGAGGTTTCAGCCATTGAAGTTGTACTGATGTAAGCTCGGGCAGGATTTGGCCCTGCCTATCACATTTATTATACATGTGCTGCTCACTCTCTTGTTTTGCTCCAGTCTGACCTATTGGCTGTCCCTGCTGGCTGGGATGCTGACTTCATCCTTGACCCTGGCTTTCTTCCACACCCCAATTCTCCTGTGGCTGCACATTACTGCTCTCATTGCTTTTGCAATCTATTTTTTACTGTAATTTCATCCTCACTGAAGTCTCCCATTAAGAAATCTGATTATTTCAAGCTATCATTGAATCTGTTTGCTTTCCTAATTTGAAATGCTTGCATTTTGACCTTAATGCTTCTCAGTATAAGCACCCTGCAGAAACATTAAAATTAATCCTCTAAAGGCCAATTTTAATGTAAAATTATGACAGTTCTCATCTTCAGCTATCCCTACTAGCTCTTCATTGATTGCAGGATCTGTTAGAAAATGTCTCTCCTTGTTTTCCTCCATGGATTTTCTCCAGACTACCTTTTCATCTAAGGCTGGACTTTTCATTCCACCTCTCCTTAGGAAATTACTTTCATCAGAGCTGTGTGGATACCAAATGCTATCAAGTAAAACTGTTACACACAGCTTTGTTTACGTTGTATATATGCAAATACAGGTAAAGTCAGCAGAGAATAAGATCCCATTGGTCAGTGCTATGCAAGAGTGCACTGAGATAAACAGACCATCTACAACACAGAATACCCCTAACTGTGTCCAAAGGACGTATTTTGGATAAAAAACACGAGGAAATTGAGTTTCTGAGTTGAGAGGGAATGGTTAGGACACAAAGCCTGTGGCTATAAGCATATTGAATATAATAGGGATCAGAAAGGCTGAGAGGCTATGCCTTTCTTCTGGCATGAAAGGCAGTGTTCATAGAGGAGGGAGGCATTACAGTTACCTTATTTCCTTTCCCTCACTCAAATCTCTGAAGGAAGACACCCTGCTAAGCTGTATGTTTCCACAACAGCTTCATGGTCCTTGCTGGAAGAACAAACATGAAGACTTCAGCTCTCCCCAGCCACTCCAAATGTGCACTGCAATGCTCCTGTGAGTTCCTACCCCCTCATTTAGCACCACTGTCTCCAGTCTGTTCTATTCTTTGTTAGAGTTTCACCAGCATTGTTTTCAAAACTGCTTCTGCTATCTGTAAAAAATCCTTTTCTCAGTCCTTTCATCCAATCTTACTGCTTTCCCATTTGTTTTCAAAATTCATATGATAATACCTGTTTCTGAGTGACTCCTTGTACTTTGATACAAATTTCAGTTAGCAGAGGGTTAAAAGAGAGAATATGAGAGATTTCTGTGACAGAGAGCAATGTCTGAGAATGCCATGGACTTGCATAAAGGTCAGTTTGCTACCACATTTGTATCAAAACCAGGGACATTTCAACATCCCATGTTTGTTGAATACATGCATTAGTCACTAGGTAGCTGACAACTCCTATGGACAAAATATGAGCAGCAACCATTGCATCCCTCATGCCTCTTTCAGGGAATGCTAGTAGAAAATCTATTTTCAATTAGGTAAATGATCTGGAGTACTCCCTGTGCTACTCATGAGTTAAATTAATTTTCAGTTTTCTTCTTAACATTAGATATTTTAGAAATGGCTATTGGACAACAACATTTCCATTTTCACAGGTAAGTGTTTTGGGCTTGCTGCTTTCCTGAATAGTGAGATAACTTTTGATTAATTTAACTTATAGTTTCCATATTTTGTAGCTGTATTAGGAAGCAGTTTCATAGTGAGCACATATATTTCTGTGGCTGTACCATATGGTCCTGTGGCTTGCATACCACAGAGTGAAGAACAGAACTAAAATCAGAATGTAGTCACCAAAAGTCTTCCTGGAAAGCCCATGTGCAGAAAAACCCACTACTTGGAGCATGCTAATACCAAATTACAGCACTAAAATATTTCCTCACTGAGGATATGAATGGGATCCTCAAACTCCAGAAATGGTGTTGTGTAGGCAGAATTTTGGAACAACTAATGTCCTATACACCTCCCCACAAAAAATACATTACAGCAGAAAGCAAGCAACCAGATATAGGCAAGGCAGTGTCACATAATAAAATATTCTAGGTGAGTTTCTATGCTTAAAGAAACATTAGAAGAACATTAGGCATTTGAGGGCTCAAAAAAGTTCATATTTAAGTGAGTGTCCTGTCTATTTCAGATGCAGCCATATGTGCTATTTGGTCCATTGCCTCGCCTGTCTGGAGAGGGCTTATCTGAGACACCTGAACATGTAACTTGGTAACAAGGAGAAGACAGCTCCCACTTATTTGGCAGAGGTCACAGAAGATTAGAAACATGGCATGCTTTTCCATGCAGGGAGGAGGAGAAGCAGAACTGCCTTCCCACATGATGACATCCCTGCCTTCCCTGTGCCAGAGCTTGAGAAAAGCCTTCTGCTGTGTCCTGACACAGAGCTGTGCCTGTCACATGGGGCCGAAGCCACAGCAAACTTCAACATGTTCCTCTGCCAGCCCACAGAAGTTACCACCTTATTCTGGCATTAGAAAAGTCACTTCATTGTAATTTTTCATACAACAACAATGAAGCTAGTTTTCATTTCATCACCTGTAGCTGAGAATAACAAAAAAATAAAAGGAAAAATCAAAAACCCCAGACAATTGTCTTTAAAAATAAATGAATCAGTCAACTTGCAGCAAACTAGTCACAAGAGAATTCATCCTTGGAATTTAATACAGAACAAGCTCTGCAGTGCACCAGTACACACTTTAAATAAAGCCTTTCCAAGGCATGTTATCCTCACAGTGAAAGGGAAAAAAATCCAAAGCAAAAAACAAAAAAAACCTGCTCTATATTCACATTCAGCACTGTTATTCCTAGAGCAACTGGTAAGCACTGCAGAAGCATTGGAGGCAGCTGACTTGGAAATCTGACCACTTTCAGTATGAGAGATTGCAAGAAATTAATAATTTTTCTTAGATTTCAGTATTTCTGCCCCAAGGGAAAATTGAAGTGGCAACAGGAGAAAGTTACAAGTATATCACAGTCCAGAGCAAGGAATTCTTCTGATTTACTGCTAGGTTACAAGAGCCTAAACATGAGGTTGCCTAGTTGCCCAGACTAGGATATGTGGTGCACAATTTATATTTCTATATTTGCTTTCTTTGGCCAAGGAGCCTGGGAGTCTGAACCAGGAGCACATACAGCTATGTGCAAGGAGACCTGCCAGGCTGGAAACATCTGGGTCAAAACCTACCTGGTCTGGAAAGCTTCCATGGAGAGTCTCTGCTGTACATCTTTGCACTGGAGGAGAGAAGGAGAACCAAGATGAGTGTGGCATTTCTTCCTCAGTAGAACCTACCTACAATAATCTAGGCATAATATAATCTTGGAGTGCTGGGAGAGACCTCCAGTTTGGGAAGGATCTGAGCAGGGTAGGGAAGAGACAGCCCCCACACCCCTCTGTCACCTCCCTGGGCACAGGTTCAGCCCAGGACATCAGCCCAGAGCCAAGCAGGGCTGGAGGGAGCAAGAGAGCAGCACTGTT
The DNA here is from genome assembly GCF_029207755.1 of Chamaea fasciata. Lineage (NCBI taxonomy): Eukaryota > Metazoa > Chordata > Aves > Passeriformes > Sylviidae > Chamaea > Chamaea fasciata. Next base: position 16,465,998 of record NW_027094095.1, on the reverse strand, counting down.
ACAGCACCACCAAAACCCAAGCCATAAGCCCAGGCTGGGCTGAAATAGGGAGGTAGGCAGGGTGGGGAGAGGCCCCAGGTGGGGATGACCAGGTCCAACATTACTGTACTGATTTTTCTTTTTAATTAAACTTCAGAAATGAAAGTTATGGAGTTACAGTATTTATTCATCTTCAAAAAATAATGCAATGAATACTTTAGGCATACTGTTTTCAGGTCTTATTCAATGTTATAGAAATGAAATAAAATAAGTGGTTATACAAGCTAGCATGAAAAATGAGTGGTATTTTTAGGAATTTTCCCATTCGAAACACCCGGTCATGTGTTTAAGGGCAGGAATTAATGTACATTATTAAGTTTTGCTCTGACCATAATTAGGTCCACAATGACTATGCAGAGTTTAAAATTTTCAGAACATCCTTTGACTCTGTGGTTGGGTTATCCAAACCAGGATCCTTCAGGTAGCTGCCTGCCCATTTACACACACTCACAAACACACTTATCTACCTGGCACATGCTGCTAACAGCAGCACACAACCCAGTTCAGTGCCTTCAAGTTTACACCTGTGTTTAAAGTTATGTATACACTTAATGCTTAGTTGCATGAAGCCCAGAACAGTGGCTCACAGACCCTTACTTCACATGCAAAAAATTGGTTCAAGAACAGTCATGTACACAGTTACAGGCTCATTTCTTAGTCTTCATAAGTTTGAGATGCTGAGAGATTTCCCCAAGATGTGCTCCCAGAGAAGCACTAAATTCAGTAAATTCAGTCCATACCCAATCACCAATGTCAAAATTCAAGCCAGTAACTTTTCCTGCAAAACATCCTCAGGTCGTTGCACCAGCCCTTCAGCCTGGATTTTCTCCTCTACTGCTCATTTACAGTAGTTTGGTTATGGTGGATTTCAGGGGTTCTGTGGGTGAGATTAAAACTCTGCTTGGGTTACAGCATACAGTAATAAATCCCTGTGGGCTGCTCTCTAATGTTCAGCAGGTATTTCACATCTGGACTCTCACTAGGATGGGTACCTGAAAGGAACATTATTTGCTGGTCACCTAAATGATGGTTTAAAAAACAGGTGGTTTGAGGCTGGATTGTGCTGCCACACTCGGAGTTAAACCTCGGGATGCACACCAGCACCTCTGTCCAGTGGAGGAATTTTCCCTACCTGCTACTCCCTGGCATTCCTTATAGTCTTCCTTAGGCATCTTTTATTCAAAATTGTTTCATCGTGTATGATTTTAAAAAGGTATTAAATTTCTCTTCCTTTCATAGGCATTTCTTGGAACTCAGTGATGAGGACAAGTTTTGTCCATTTTCCAGAAAGTGCCTCTGCCAAGGAGAAATGCATAAAGAAAAGAGTATTTCATCTGGATAACCCAATGTTTCCATTAGAATCACATAAAGTCTAATTATGTACTCCATAAATCTTCATATTTTGTTATGAAGCTCATAATAACAAAGTCTGATAAATAGATTCTCTCCCCTGGCCACTACCAATTGAGTAGAAAAAAATACTTATTTATGAAGCTTTATTAATAAAATCTGAATAATTCAAACAGCTTCTTCAGTGAAGAAACAGCATATTCCTATTTGCATATAAATGAAATGATGCTTTAGTGTCAGAGTGAAGAATTAAATAATATGAATTTTTACAGTGCAGTCCTGACAGCCTCATAAATATTATGGTCATAAGTTGCAGTTTCCTAAAAATCTCATTTTATCTTTTATTACAAAAATATGACCAAAGGGCCAAGTCCTACTCATTTTACATGTGTGAGTATTCCCAATGACAACACAACCATTCAGTAAGTGAGGTTACCACATTCAGCCTTATGTCAGCTACTGGAGCAAAACCACAGTGTTATCTACATATCTTCTAGGAGACCAGAATCTCCTATTTAACCATAAGGAAAATCTTGTGTGTTGATAAAATATAAAGAACAACAAAGAAAACTGCAGCTCTACATTCAAAGAGACAATATACAACATGAGGAAAGGAAAAGCACACGGCTAATACACATAAGATACCAGATTTAACCTTAGTTACACAGGTACCAGTTTGGCCAAGCCGAATATTCCTGTTAGGTGTAAGCAATCACAAAAGCTGCTGCAATTGTAAGAACACCTAAATAACTTCAAATGAACTGTTGCTGCTGAGGAAAGCTTCGATTTTACCTGTTTTCTTTGAAAGGCTGAAAAATCTCTGAAGTACAACCCCAGACCAGCTATAGAGAAAGCTGAACTGGATGAAGCACATTCTCCTAGAGGTCAAATAAAAGTGAGGGCCATGATGCTACTTAAGGAACTTCTCAGAGAGGTGTTGTGCAGTGTCAGCAGCTGAGACAAGAAGTGGGTGCCTCCATAACCTGTCAGTGATATTTTTCCAGCCACAGTGATGTGCAAGTTGGACAAAATAGTGAAATACAGACAAGGCACACATGGAACATAAGGCTAAACTTGGGGTGGTAGGAGGAAGAATATTATTTATAGATGTTTTTCAGAGTTTACAAAGTATAGAAATTTATTTATAAAGTCTAAAGGAGACTATGGGAGTATATAGTCCAATCTGTAAATTACGGGCAAGTGTATTCAACCCTGGATTAAGCCTGCTGTACTCAAACACAACACAGCCTGTGTTTGCCTAGCCTGTGTTTTCCAGGGATGCATTGGGTCTCAATCTGAAGACACCCAAATCCAAGTGATGGCCCTTAACTATTCCTAATTAATGATGGCCCTTAACTATTCCAAAGAATACTTCCTGTCAGAAGTGAACTAGGTACTGAAAACTATTTTATTTTGCTTCACTCCAGCTACTAGACATTATTCCTTCTTATTTCAGTCTGGTAGGTTCAAATGTCCCTTGCATTCAGTATTCTTTTTGTGTATATATGTATACAGTTATCAATTCCCCTTTCAATCTTTTTGATTCGGTGCATAAGTTAAGGTTCTTAGTTCTTCAATTACATAGCATTTTCTCTGACTCCTGATCATTCTAGCTCTTGCCTATACTCACTTCATTTTTTCAGTATCCATTTGCAATGTGAGCATCAGAACCATGCACACCATGGCCCAACCACCCTCAGCACTTTCTACATACAGGTAAAAATTGTAAACATTAACAGCTGTGCTCTGTCTATAAGTCAAGGTATGCACAAACTCTTTTTGCTACAGCAAACTCATCAGCTTACTCAGCTTGCCCTTTTCAAACTTTTCCATTTTGTAGGAGAGCTTACATTCCTTACTAGGTATACATCAATAGATTTTATTAGAACATACTTTGAATGAGACCCAGTTTATAAAAGGTTGAGAATTCCTCTGTATCTTTGCCTGAAGTAATTTTTATATCTATTTTTAACTGCCTTTAAATAGGCTGTAGCCACTGCTATTGTAGTATGTTTTCTGACACCACAACAATTCTTGATATTTCAGATATAGCTGATCAGAAAATGTTGGCAGAGACAGTCACTGACATATCCAAGTGCATTATCCCAGGGCTGCGCTTATTTGCATGTGAGAGTAAAGCTGGCAATCTCAGTTTTCCTGGTTAAGAAATAGAAATGAAAAATGGAAAACGGAAAAAAAAGGACTTTAGTCCCATGGTTTTCAAATCAATCTCTTCATGTTAGTGCAAGACTCATGAGTCCCGAATGATTGAATTTGACAGTGTTCCTAAAGGGCACAATAGCATGAAGAGATTTGTCTCAACCTGGTGCCAAAGAGAGCAAACTTTTGCCATAAAATCATATTGCCAACAAAAAGGGTAATTAGAAGTAGGAAAGCATGTGTCATTTAGGCTAATGAAAACTGAATAGTACATTTAACAGTCACTACTGTCATTAAAATCAAATTTTGTCTATATGTATATATGTATATTTCTAATACTGGCAGGACCACAACTGCTTTTCTTTGCTCATTTCTAAGTAGTTTCTAAGTTCTAATTTATAAACAGATGTTCATGGCAGCAACAGGATGTTAAGGATCTCCTGCCTCTGTTTGTGCTGGATACAATTCATCAATTACCTTTAAGCATCTTGCTTATTGTTTTTCTAAGGCCGTATAAACACAGGGAGGCTTCTAGTTTAATTGACCTAGGAAGCAGTTAATAGATGTGCTCTAGTGTCAGCGCAGATTCTTTTAGGTTTGTCAGCAGACACAAAAAGTTTGATTCAGCTGCAGTGGATGCAATCACACAGCAATGTTTGGATCCTTTCCTGGCAAGGTCTCAGAAGTGGGTTTTGGCATTGCTTGTCAGCTGTAGGGAGCATTCTGCATGGGCCTGGCTCGTCATTTGGCTTCTCATCCTTCATATCCAACCTAGAGATGAAGCCACAAAACAAGACAGTACAGCAGTTTGGCTCACAGAGCATTCGATGTGCTGCTTTGTTTGTCATTTTTAGTTGATGCAACTTCTTCTCTTTCCTTCTGAGAAGTTCCTGCCGTGGTGCATGGTTGGAATTGGATGCTCAGTGTTGAATGAGAAGGTGGAGCCTTCTTTGCCCCACCAGTGAAGAAGGAGTTTCTGCTTACCCAAGCCAACAGCAAAGGAGTGTCTCATGCTACAGCAAAGGCACAGAAGCTGTGCAGATGCGAAGCAGAAGCTATACCTTTAGTTTTTCTACATTCATACAAAATAGAGCAAAAAAAAGTTAAAGGTGCTTAAGCAAGTACTGAGGAAATAGAGTGGAAACGGTACATAAAATCTATCTCTCCTCTGTGAAGATGTACATGGAGAAAAACATTGATGAAGAGGTGACTTTTGAGAATATATGAGAAGAGTCGTATCCAATTTGACTTAACTTCCTCTTTAAACAGAGGAGAAACAAGAAGATAAAAAATCTTTTGCAAGACATAAATGAAGGCAAGCATCAAGGCAGGCATTTCTGGCAGGCTAAAAAGTAATATGAAACTATATTACAAAGCCAGTTATGCTCGTGAGAACAACAACAACAAAAAATTGACACGATAGAGAACCAGAATCACTGGAAGGGTGGCATCAGAGAGCACAACATATTTGGACCAATAAGAAAGGAGGAAATGGAGAGGAGCTAATAATCAAGCTAGAAAAATGACCTGGGTCTAAATGAAAATAATTTTAGGTGTTGGAACCAAGATAAATTGAGACATTGCAGGGAAAGAAACCACAGGAAAACAGGGTCTTGATAAGAAGATCTAAAGAAAGCAGATTTCTTGCTGTGTGAAAGTACAGCTGGAGTGATGAGGAGGAAGTTATGTATGGATATGACTGACAGAGAAGGGCCAATAATGGGACTTGTATAGAAATGGTGGTGATTTGGTATTCCACATGAGGACAACTCCAAGGCAGAGAGGCCAAGGAAGCTGGATGAAACTCTGACCTGGCCAGGAGGCAGCAGAGCTAAATATACAACCTGTTAATAATCAGCAGCTATTTAGCAAGTATTAACTGGCAAATATAATTCCTGGTTCAACAGTATTCAGAAATGGCTGTAGGTAAGATTGTCCCAAGAGGTTAATTTAGAATGATGTTGCTTGTCATTAGCACTAGGAAAACCTTGCACTTATGAATGCTTATGGTGCCCCTTGAACTTCTGTAAGATTACATGGACGAAAGAAGGAACAGAATCTGGCCTACATTATTTTGCCATTATAACTCATTTAATTAATGTTTGGTATAATCTGCTTTTAAGTACAGTCACACTTAACTGAAAGTATTGAGCTTGCATACTTCACTAAATCTCAAGCTGCTGCACTGACTTCTTAAAGCCCTAAACAGAAAGTGCAAATGAGAACAACTGTTGGAAAAGAAAAACCCACACATCAAACCAAAATCTGTTAAAACCTTCAAAGCAGCTGAGCAACTCATCTCTGCAGCCTCCTTCTAAAATGTGCAATAGGAAACACAACAAAAGTGGTGGAGCCTGCTTCTGCATTTAACGATTTGTTAACCTAAATACAGCTTGTTATAAGGTAAAACCAAGTAAGAACATTTCCTTGGGAACTTTAGCAACCCCAGGCTTGGTTGTTATTTACCAAGGGCTGCAGTTACAGATCTCTACCTGAATTATGCAATAAACAAAGAGTATTGCTGTTCATATTCTAGTGACAAGAGATCTATGCATTGTCGAGTGCAGTGGAGCTACTCTTCAACAAGAGTAATATTCTTTTATCTTTAAAAAAAGAAGAAATATTGACCAAAAATAGGTAATAAACAAGAAGTGCTAAATCCTTTCATTTACAAACATACAACTGCATTGGTTTCAATAAAACCCAACTACTCCAAACATCTGCAAAACATTACAGTAAATGGTTCCAATAGTTCCACTAAATTTCCTAGTCCTACTCACTGCTGGTCAGCAGTTAGAGCCCAGACCAGAGCCAAGATGCAAATCTAATTTTGCATTCTGTGCGATCCTTTTTGTTGTGTAACAGGGCAGTAAGGCAAAGCTGCCAGCCAAGCTGTTTCCCCCGCTATAATGCTGTAGGTGGAGCCATTCCTCGGCCTCGGGGCCATTTGACTGAATTTATAGCGGAGCTAATGAGAACAAGAACTTATTGGAGACTTGGGGTTAGATTACTTCGCAATAACCACACGCATAAAAGGAAGTCTAAGGGGCAAACGACGTCGTAGGGCCCTTGAACACGGCGGGCCACTCCCGTCCCAGCCGGGGCTCGGCCTCCCGGCGGGCACAGGCCACTCCCCGCGCCGGGCCCCGCCCCGCCCCGCGCGCGCCGCTCCGGCCGGCCCCGCCCCCCCGGCCGGCCAATGGCAGCGCGCTCTTCCCCGCCCGGCGCCGCCATTGGCCGGGGCCGCGGCTTCCGCCGAGGGCCGGGATTGGCGGCGGCGCGCGGGCGGCGAAAGGCGGCAGCAGCAAAACCCCGGCGCGCGCCGGTGTCCGCGTGAGTGTCCGTCCGCGCGCCCGCCCCCGCTCCTTCCCCCCCCGACCCCTCACCCGCGCTCTGCCGCCCCCGACCCGACCCGACCCGACCCGACCCGACCCGACCCGACCCGACCCGACCCGACCCGACCCGACCCGACCCGATCGTCTGGGGGTCCGCTCCGAGCGCCCCCCGCCCCTCAGTGCCCGCCATCCCCGCGGGGACGGCTCCCCGCCCGGCCGGAGGGGAGCCGAAGGGCCCGTCTGCACCCCGCTGCGGCCGCCCGTGGGCCCCGGGGCCGATGGGGAAGCCCGCGGCGTGCGCTTGGCCCGGGGCCTCGCTGGCGGGGGTCGTCCCGTAAAGCCAGTGACGAGCTCCGGGTGTTCCCGCTTTGTGTGGCACCGGTGACATCACCAGGGCGCACGGGGGTTTGGATGTGTGACGGCTCTTCCTCGTCCTGTAGCAGACACACGTTCCCGATCAGCGTATGTTAGCTTGCAGTCCTTGTGCTGCTGGTGAGGGCATGGTGGTACACGTCTGGAACAGGCTGATCTGCCTACTCAACACTAGCAGAGGGAGTGGCTACCTGGAAGAGACTAGAACCATCTCTAATCGCGTTCCAGTAGTTTCCAAATCCCTCTCCGGCAAAGCTCCCGCAAAAAAACGGGGCTCCAAAGAGACGCCTCCTGCCTCTTGTCTCTGTTGTTACACAAGGATGACAGACTAAAGGTAGCTCAAATTCTTTGGGGACAAGATGTATTTCTAGCTCCATAGCTGAAACAGATGAATTCTTTCATCAGGAGTTTTTCAGAATATGTTTTCTCCCGTGTGGAAAAGTTCATCCAGAACTTTGAAGGTTTGTTAAAGTAACAAGGAAAGAAGGTTTCTGGATGGAACCAGTTTTGAGTAACTGTAAGAGCTTCTGCTTCCAGGTTCACTTGTCACTGGTTGTTCTGCCCTGGGAGTCCCTGCCACTCTTTTGCTCCTGAAAAGGGAGTATTAGGGGGTTTTTTGATTGTGCAATATTAGTGGACTTTACTAGTTGACGACTTTATGTATTGTTTCCAAGATTTGGGAAGAAGCATTTCAAAATAATCATGTTCTATTTTTCTTGTGGTGAGAGGGCAATGAATAATTATGCATTTTGTTGAATTTATCTAGGAGGGAGACATCTCATGTATGGAGAAGGTATTTTTTTTTCTCTTATAATCTTTTTCAGTTTTTCTGGCTTCCTATAGCTTTTGCAGTGTGCAGTATAACTATTTCTGTGTACATCAGTTCCTTGCCTTTCAAAGCAAACTTCAGGGAAAAGACAATGCTTTAATGTGAATGAGGGAACATGAGAGATGAAAATTAGTTATTTTTAAGCTTACCCTTCCCCCCTCTATCCTTGTTGCTTTACTGGTTTACTATTTCACTGGAGTGGTGCGTGACACTTTGTTTTAGGTAGCACAGAGGAACTCCTCGGACTCCCTAAATCTCATCTCAGGAGCTGAGTGCAGGGCTAGGAAGTGTCTTACCAGAAATGCTTGCTCCCCCAGGTATCCAGAAGTGGCCCTCGAAGTCTTGGATTTTTTTTACTTGAGACTTGTTTTGTGATGGAGACGGTGTTGAAGTCTCCCTGTGATGAACAGCACCCTCAGCAGGCTGAAGACTTCCCCGGGAATGTTGAGCAGAGCAGCAAGCTTTCAGGTACGTGCTGAAACAGGGATTGTGAACATTACATTTTGTTGTTGATGTGCTGCTTCATCACTGAGGGAAATTTCAGTATTGATTATAAGCCTGTCTGTATATGATCCTGCTGTATAAAGAATTAATGAAATGAAAACGTTTGAGGTGGCTTTTGATTTTAAGTGTATTCTTGCTGTTTGTGCATTACAAAACTTCAGCAACAGTAGTTTGTCACAATTTGCTAAACCTACTATTTATATATTACTGAATGTGTAAGAGGATACCAGAATAAAAAAAAAAAAGCCAGCCCTTGAGAATAAAATTGACCAGACAAGTACAGAAACCCAGTATTTTGCCTTTTAACCTATAATCACCTGCCTTGTGCTTCAATACCTTTAGATGTGTTTATGTCCATAAAAACACTCTTGTTTTTCTTTGTAGAAGCTGAACTAAGAACGTGTGTTCTGATAGAGGTTTTGTTAGTTGTTCTGAGTCTCTTTATGTACCCGAGTCTCCACTTTCTGGACAGGGCTTGCTCAGGAATCCTTGATGGTCAGACAGTTTATAGATATAATGGATCCTGATTTTTAAAAAATATATAGTCCTCTCTTCAAAAAGTCCTCTACCTTCAAAAGAATTGAATTCTTATGTGGGGTATAGGAAACGCTTGAACAACAAGGATTTGTAAACTGAATGGAAATCAACATGATTTTTTTGAAATAATACAGTACAGCATCCTTGTTGTGCCATCTAGTGATTGCAGCATGAAGTGCAGCAGCCCAAATGCAGAGCAAACATGGGCTTTGGTGCCAACTATTTGAAGTAACAGTAGGAAAGACTGCATTACCAATCTTAAAAATATCTAAAAAATAATTCTTTTTCGGCATCTGATGGATTTGCATCTGTGCTTACAGAAACAACTGTCATAATTTTGTCTTTTGTCAAATTGCTGTTGCAAATTTCATGTAAACGTTTAGTGATGAGCTGTAGGTGTCCTACGAACCAGGCTTTTGCCCTCTCAGAATCTGCTATGTGTCAGATAAGTAAAAAATAATTGTTTAAATGCTGCCGCTTATAAAGGAGTGTGATGAAGAATAACAATATCAAGTATCCACATGGTAATGTCAGCAGGATAGGAAACCTTTGTGCTGTTTTTCCCTCTGTACATGTGAAGTGTTATTTGTGATCTCCAAAACAGATCAGATATTGAATCAAGCAATAAAATTCCTAACTTATTTTCCCCATTCTTTCCACAGCAGGAGTAAAAAAAGACATTGAAAAACTTTATGAAGCTGTGCCACAGCTGGTAAATGTGTTCAAAATAAAGGAAAAAATTGGAGAAGGTAAATGTTTCATTTTATCTTGCTTAGAGTAAAGATTTCTTTTGGCATTTCTAACTTAAAAAGCATAGATTTAAGATCTCAATATACACAATTTACACCAAATGCCTTTTTTTTTACTTACTACATGATCACTGTAGGAATTATAATATGTTGCTGAGCACATAGGTGTTTTAATTAGGAACATTTTCAAGATATTTTCTTGAAAATCTGGTATATTTAAGCCTTTTTAAAAAATAGCATTCCAATATTGACAATTAAAAATTTTTGAGGTAGATTCAAGTAAATAGTCTTAATAATCCATTCTTTTTCTCCTTTACATGAGAAATCTACTTATATGTAGCTGTATTTTGACATACTTAATTGGTGTTCCTTAAGTTAGCTTTGCTTCTGCTAAAATCTCTTTGGCAGAAGTGGATGAGGAAACTGAAAGGTTGGAGCTGGCTTTACTTAAAAAATGAACAACTTCTTTATTTTTGAAGACATACAGTATCAGATTTTAGAATGTTTGGGTTCACTTTGTCTTCAACAAGACAGTATTGTAAGAACCTTAAATGAGTGTCAGGCATGACTATAAATAGATTCAGGTACTTCTGAGTGTGGGATTTCAGCACTTTTTGAAACTTTACCCATTTAATCTCTGAAATGCTCTGTGACTCCACACTTTTAAAACAAAAGATGGTGCTGGGAAGCTGGATTGTTTTGCATTGGTTTTGTGATGGAATTTCTGTGCAGCAGATGACATGCCTAAGAATTTTTATTTCAAAAACCACCCAACTCCTTAAAAACCCCCAGCTCCACTCCCCACAGGAATGTAAAATTAAAAAAAAAAATAGCCTTCTACCTATCATAAAAAAGATAGTGTGATTAAACAAAATTTCTGGTTATGAATAGTACTCTGATTTTACTTTTGGGAGCAAACAGTGTTTTTAAAAAATACCATTTGCAGTTCAGCAGCATTATGAGAAAACAAGCTTCAACTTAGTATTCCACTCTGGAATCACTTTCATTTTAGCAGTTCTCACCACCAAAAATGATGCCTTCTGTCAAATTTGGTAACCCTTGTTGCTGCAGTCAGTTCTGTTGAAGTTATGGGCTTATAGGTTGTTTGGGATTTTTTTTTTTTTTTTTTTTTTTGTTACAGTTGCATGAAGTATTTAGATTTTGCTGGCATTTTGCTGTATGTTTGCACTCAGTCTGTTGAACCAGCATGATGCAAAGACATCACTTAAAACATAATCAAAAGTAATTTCTATTCTTTATTCATACGGAAGAATACTTCAACTTGTATGTTCAGATATCTCAAATTCATCTCCTATTTATTAGGATATCCTTAAAATTAAATGGCTGGGCAAACTTATCATACAGTCTGAATACTCCCTTTCTCAAGCAAGTGTATCACATTGGATGTGGTAAAATGCTCTGGGCAAATAAACAGTGCAGTTATACATCATGTGGAAAGCCTTCCTTTATAGATAAAGTACAGAATTAAGGAAAATGTAGCAATTTCAGAAGTCCTTTGACTAGCATTGGCAGTGCTTTCCAGATTAGCATTATATAGTTCTCTTACATTGTAGGGAGAGGAGTTAGATGTCAGATGAAAGTAAGCTACCTAAACAAGAAAGCAAATCAAAGGTAGGAAATTTACATTCAAAGAGCACTGTGTCCCAGGCAAGTTAGACAGTGTTATATTTGCATTTTTACTGACATAAAAAACTTGTATACAAGATCAGTATATTCAGTAGTAGAGAAAAGGAACTGGATTTTTCTCTTCTAGAATGTGCTTTTGATGTAGTATCAAGTGTACTGCAGGATTGTGAACAGTTAGATCACTTCTGTAAAAATCTGCATTGACCTAATTAAAAATGTTGAAGACAGTGTTTTTCTCCTTTGTTTACAGGTACTTTTAGTTCTGTTTACTTGGCCACAGCACAGCTACAAACAGGATATGAGGAGAAAATGGCTCTGAAACACTTGATTCCAACCAGCCACCCTCTGCGAATAGCTGCTGAACTTCAGTGCCTCACAGTGGCAGGGTACATAAACAAAAAAATTATGATTGTCATGACTAAACTGCTGAATGTTGTTTCACTGTTCTGTATTTATTTAAGTTTTGGCACTTCTCTTGATTTGTTTTTAACCACACACACGTATATTGTTTTTATTGACAGCAAATAACAAAAGGTGTGTCTTACCTGTAGTGGATCCCCTTTGCTGCTAGTCTCAGTTTGGGGGGTGCTCTATTTACCAGCTGAGAAATTCCATTATATATCTCTGTGGTAACAAAGTTCCAGTTCTGAAATGCTTGGTAAAAAGAATCACTTCATTAGAAAATGTGGGTTTAGGAACGAATACTTGTTGGCAGAGCATGCTGAATAGCACCTTCTTAAAGTAGTAGGATCGTGAAAGTTAGGGCCTATATTAATTGCAGTGGTAACTACAAACCACAGCCCCACAGATAATCTGCAGAGTCTCATTCCACACTGCAGAATGGAGCATAAAATGGAGTTAAATGGAATGGAGCAATGAGCAGCAAGAGCACAGCTACTGACTGCTGATAAGACTGTTGCCAAAATATAAATTAGAATTATAAAAGGAAGACTGACTGAAGTTTTTAAGAAATAAAGGAAAATAAACATCCATCTTCTGGTATTTGTTCAGTAACATTACTTTTCTTCTAGGGGACAAGATAATGTTATGGGAGTTAAATACTGTTTTAGGAAAAATGATCACGTTGTTATTGTTATGCCATATCTGGAGCATGAATCCTTCTTGGTGAGTCTCAGACTTTTGATATGTAGTAAAACATCTAATTAAAAGCAGATGCATAACTATTCTATAATTATTCTATGATTCTATAAATTACAATATCCAAAAAATCTTTCAGGACATTTTGAATTCCCTTTCCTTTGAAGAAGTGAGGGAATACATGTTTAATCTGTTTAAAGCACTGAGGCGCATTCATCACTTCGGTATTGTTCACCGTGATGTCAAGCCCAGCAACTTCCTCTACAACAGGCAGCTAAAAAAGTGAGTCTGACCATACTGTGATCTCATCTGGGGGTGTGTGCCTTGGCAGAACACAGTCAATTAGGCTTTTCGGCTTCTTTCGTTCCAGCTGCATAACATGTGCTTAAATAATAAAGCTAAAAATGTGGGGGTTTATTTGTAAGTTTTTTCTTTTTTTGTAAAGGAACTTAAGAAGGGAAGGATTTTTTTTTATTATTTAATGTAATATCTGCTTCATAGAGTAACAGATACCTGCTAAAATGAAGATTTTACGACTGAGTAAAAAGTACTACATTTTCAAATAAGAATGTAAAGAATAAAATATGGGGTTTTTTTTAAATAAGAAAGTTAAATGTAACTTGTGGTGCATAGAATGATCCTTGTACATTTTTAATAGTGGATAGAGTAAAACTGATACAGATAAGATAGCTGGCTTTGGGCTGTTTTCACCTTACATTGAAATAATACTTATAACAAGTAGGGTTGGCTCTTTTGCCTGCAAGTTACAAAATTTAAAGATTTTTAAAAGTGAGGTACTGCCTCTTTGTGAAGAGCTGAAATGGACAGAATGCTTCAGTACTAGCAGTCCTATAGCTGTATTTGTTAGCATTGTGCTTGGACAGTTGAGACACTGGGGTGTTGGAGTGTGTCCAAAGCAAAGCACTGAGAGGGGGTTGTAGCAGGATGCACATCCCCAGGTAAAAATGATGACAGGAAATGGCCTCAAGTTGCACCAGGGAAGGTTTAGGTTCGATATTAGGAAAAGGTTTATCAAGCGCTGGAATAGGCTGCCCAGGGAAGTGGTTGAGTCATCATCCCTAGAGGAATTTAAAAGTGGTGTAGATGCAGCACTTAGGGATATGGTTTTGTGGGACTTGGCAGAGGGGGCTTAAGAGTTGGACTTGATTTTAAAGGTCTTTTCCAGCCTAAATGTTTCTGGGCTTCTATGCAGTGAAAGTTTGTAGGGGAGATTTGATTGCATTTTGCCAAACTGCAAGCGTAAAAATTTGAGAAATACTGATTTTTGGGTTTTTTGTTTGGGTTTTTTTTTTTTTTTAATCTGTCAAAAATGAATATGTACTGTCATTTTGGTCTTCCAGCATTTGTTTGAGCCTTAATCTCTACTTAGCGTTTATAGTCGTGGAGTTGAGTTTGAGACCCAGGGACAGATGGATTGTCTTTGTACTGGCTGTAGTAAAAAATAATTATTTTAGAGACAGATCTGAAGTGTGAACTAATGTAGTCTTACCTGTTTGAAGACTAAAGTAAGTTCCAGTAGTATTTCCAGAAGTCTGTCAAAACTCAAAACCCTGTTGATCTTGTCTGTCTTCACTGCTTCCTTTGTCCTCTGCCCTTGGGCATCCTGCAAGAGTCACCACTTGTACATGACTGCTGGCTGAATGTTCAGGGCTGTAGGATTAGAAGAACTTCAAAAAGGAGTTGCTGGAAATATTTTTTTAACACCTCTGGAGGAAGGATGCACTTGAGAAGATTTTGGGACAGGAAACAATGAACAGTGGTATAGGGTAAAAACGTTGAGGGGATAGGTAAGGTGGAACAGTAGGAGGAGAAGGAATAGGAGTGATGCTGGCAACAGTACAGCTAGGCAACATTGCATGAAATGTGAAAGAAAGAAAAATAGTAATGAATAGTAAATTGAATTAATAACAGATAGTTTGTGACTCCTGATCCTGAATTTGTGTCTTTTCAGGTATGCCTTGGTAGATTTTGGCTTGGCACAAGGAACTCCTGATACAAAAATTGAGCTTCTTAAAACTACCCACTCTGAAGACCAGCAGGGAAGTTGCTTGCAAACTAATCCCACTGTAGCCTTGGGAAATGGGGTTTCTGTCAGTGTCACAGCACTTAAACAGATAGCTCAACAGTCACCCTCAAAAGCAGCCGACAGAAGGCCCAGCTCACTTTCAAAAGTACAGATGAAACAAGGAAGAGGAGGAAAGGTTCTCAGTCTCTTTCATTAATGCTGTTGTATATGTTTAATGTGTTCCTTCATCCAACAGGGGGCGATGCAGTACTTGCACAGAGGCTGAGCCTGCACAGCGTCACAGTGTTCATATCTAAGGAGCTATTTCTACATAACTATTGGCTTCATCACTATCTCTTAGATGTAATACAGTGCCGAAGGCTGTATAAAACTCCAGCATGGGTTACTATTTAGACAGCTTAAATCCTTTTTTAGAGACATGGACGGTGAAACTCCTCCCCAAGCCAATAATCATTCACCTATGTTTAGTTACTATTGCATAACAAATGCAGTACAGACTACACTGAGATTGTCTTGGGGCACTTCAGAGCTGTGATTCGTTTTATAAACATGTTTGCTGTTCTGTCTAGACCATGTTTCTTCATCCACAGTGTGCTGATGCCTGAAAATGACTTGCATGCATCTGTTCTTGTTTTATGACACTCCACACTTTGTTTTGAACTATCAGTACCCAGATGCCTGTTGAACAGGATCCTTTTTGTCCTTTTTGTTGGTATTGTAGGAGGACTCTGTGCACCATTCTGTCCAGCGCTCTGTCTTCGGAGAGAGGAATTTCAATGTCTATAGCTCCACATACCAGGAGAACTCAGGCACAAAAGTAAGAAGTATTGACTCACCAGCAGGATCAATCTGCTGCATATTTGAAAAATTATAGAACTGGTTGTTCTGTAAGACTGAGCACGGCTCCAGAATGCTATGGAACTAAAAGGTTTTGAGCAGATTGTTAAATGTGTCTTTCCTGAAAGGCTCTGAGAATTTTCCATTTCTGTTTCAGTCCCTCTTGAAGCTCTTAAACAACGAGTTCTGTAGCTGCCTCCCTAGCTGATCTTGTTTGGATGCTAGGTTAATCTTTTTTTCCTATGCATCTATCCGTGCAGTTAATCATAGAGTCACAAAATAAACTGAGTTGGAAGGGAACCATGAGGATCATCAAGTCCAACTCCTGGTTCTGCACATGACACCCCAAGAGTCACACCCTGTGCCTGAGAGCATTGTCCAAATGCTTCTTGAGCTCTGCCAGGCTGGTGCTGTGACCACTGCTCTGAGAGCCTGTTCCAGTGCTCAACCATCCCCTACTTACCTTGTGAAATTCTTTTAAAAATTATTTTGCAGTTGAAGCTGAGGATAACTATTGTAACTATTTTTTTATAATTAGTATTTAATATGACAAGGGGGAAACCCCAACTAAGTTAGAGGCTTTAGTTTACAGGGGTTTTTTTTTGTAGAACTAGAGTTAGTGTCTGTGTTGCTGTGACATTTCATATTCTTTCTTATTCTTATGTTGAGCCAAAAAAAAATCTTGAAACACTATACTAACTTGAAAAATACTTGTTTTGCAGCTTCAGAATATCTAATATATATTGGTTTTTTGGTAAACAGTGAAAATGTTTTCTGAAGGGGAAGGGGAGGAAATCAGGCTATCTAGAAAGTTCCAGTGTCTGTTTTATAGTATTTTTGATACTGTTACAGGTTTGCTGTCTGTTCTAAAATTCTTCTTGTTCGTGAGCACCTGTTAAGTCAGTATTTCAGGAACTGTCTTATCTAGATGTAAAGGGAAACTTTTAAAATAAGTCATCTTTTCTAAATTATCTTCATTGCAGCTCATAAAACAATCAAAGATAATAGATGTTTCATCTAGGAAGTTAGTAACAAAGAAGAAGATTATTTCTACCAAAACTGTGAGCAATGGGGCAGCCAGGAAAGCTGCCAGTGGTTGCCCTTTAAACCTGCCCTGTGACTGTTATGCAACGGATAGAGTTTGCAGTGTTTGCCTTTCAAGGTAATTTGCTTTGATAATGTTGTAAAATTGTCTGCTCTGCTGTCAAGCAAAGTCAGAAACTTGGATTTACTAGACTGCTGATTTAGTGAGTGAAAGATAGCATTTGATCTCTGCAGCCCTTAAAACACTGAGTATGCTCTTTTTAAACAAGAATAGTTAGTGGAATTCATGGATTAGTTCACTGCTATCTGAAGTTAGAAAGATTCACTGGTAATTTTCTTGTTGCTGTGTTTATTCACTCACATGTGTTGCAGAAAATCACTTGATTTAATTACAACACTTACAAAAGTGTTCTAAATTCTGTCATTTAGTAGTTATCTAATAGGCCTAAATTATACCAACATTTGGGGTTCTGGAAATCATGAAATGTAGAAAAGGAAGCATAAATGTTTTGTATTTGTTCATCTAAAAAACTAGTAGAATCACAGAATGGTTTGGGTTGGAAGGAACCTTAAGGTCATCTTGTTCCAAAACCCCTGCCATGGGCAACTCCCACTAGACCAGGTTGCTCTGAGCTGCATCCTGCCTGACCTTGAGCACTGCCAGGGATGGGCATCCACAGCATCTCTGGGCAACCTGTTCAGTGCCTCATGTTGGACAGTCTTGGCAGCTCAGTTAAACTCCATCCCTCTGCAGGTAGTTTTGATTATGATCTACTACTGCCTTTTATCCACATGTGATTTTTCAAATAATGATAAGCTTGCACCTTTTATTTAATCTAACAAAAAGTAAATTCTTGGCAACACTCAGAGTAACCCTTTGTTTGCTCTGGACTAACAAAAAGCCATAGCATCCACTTTCAAGAATCTCATATGCTTTTTGCCTTGGGTTAATTAGCCTCAACTTCAAAGTTTTCCATGAAAATAACCCTTTAACAAAAATGACACTTCTCTTAGATGAAACTAAGAAAAGGTAATTGTGAGTTAAGTATGCAATAAGTATTTCTCTGGTCTTCTATGCTAGATAAAATAATTAACATATAATAGGTAATAAGTCTATTATGTGCATATCTTATGATTTCATGCTAGGTAGGATGCTTCAAACCTCTGTAAAACTTGAATAAAGCAGGGTTAGGTTGTTTACACATCTTACACAAGTATATTCTAAAAATAATATTAAATACTATTAGATTTAGAACTTAATTATTAAGTTTTATGTTCTAAATATATTTGTCTCTTATTACAAGGCGTCAGCAAGTGGCTCCCAGGGCAGGAACACCTGGATTCAGAGCACCAGAAGTATTAACAAAGTGCCCCACTCAGACCACAGGTACTCCCCAACAGACTCAAACAAATGGCATTTTTCACCTTTTCATCCTTCTCATTTATGCATATTTTGTTGTCTTTTTATGGGAGGATTTTTTAACTCGTGAAATTCATTTTTCATCCCTTCTAATGCTTTTCAAGTATTTCTCGACTTTAATTAAAAGTTTATTATTCAGAGAAAGATCAGTTCAGGAATATTTTCCATTGTTTGAAACTTGTATGTGTCCTTATTAATTTGAGAGGTAGTGCCATGTGCAGGAGTAGATTAAAATATATTTTAAAAGAAAAAAGAAATTTTTATGAAGTTTCTTGCTTATTTGTTCAAGAAAAATCTTGAATAAATCTTTGGGAGAGAGGACATTTAGCCTTTTGTAGGCAGGTTGTAACATATGCTGCCATAGCAGGCATAATTAATGGTGTAATTGCAAATGTGTTCTAGAAAGTATTATTTAATTACTTTTTATGAGATTTTTTTTCTTTTTGCTAGAGAGGTTGTGCCTACCTGCAGGATGGAGAGCCGATAGAAGCAGTTACCCATTAAACATTTGGTGTACGACCAGGAGTTCTCACTTACAAAAAAATACAAATGTCCTCAAAAACTGGATTTAAAATATAAGGTGTTTTTTTTTTCTGAATAACTTTCGAGAAAGTTGTCAATATACGAGTAAAGTATGTATACCCACTCAAAACAGAATTAACAATATGTTGGATCATCTTATGCCTAGATAGCTTACTGCTGTTTGAAACAACATCTGTCCTGTGGGTATGACTGAGATTTCAAAGGTATGGCAGCTTGTTTGGAGTTCTTGTGCCTGTGCTGTAACAGCCAGCTCTATGGGCAGAAACCTAGGACAAGCTTAGACAATCTCTGAATCTGTCTAGACAGAATTGAGGCAGAAAGAAGACATACCTGGGAAATCTTGGACACATGCTGGTGTTAATCACACTTTCAGATGGTTCTCTGTTCTGTAGAGTAATGAAGAGCAAGATTACAAAAAGTAGGGGTAGATCTGGACACCCTTGGGAGTGGCACAGGCATCCCTTGCCTGAGTCAGTGATGCTGAGCTCCTGCAGTATGCCATCAAAGGCCTTTATTAGAAATGGGTAGAATAATACTTATATTTATGATATCATGTTTTATTTGAACTAGCAAGTATTGCTGTCCACTTTCATTTGGGGCTGCTGGAGTCACCTCCTTGTATTCCTGCCAGTCTTAGTCCTAGTTTTAGCCTCTGTGCTGAGACCAAGTTACTGGCTGAATCTAGTTAACTCTACCCAGAACTATTATAGCACATCTGGCCCAGGTTCACAGTGCTGGGAGTATAACCTAAACTCCTAAGTTGAGGCTGCACAGATCCAGTTACACTTCCCCTTGGTTTTTCCCTCTGTTCCCCTTTCCTCACTAGCTGCATAACACTAGACAAAAGCAGAGGGAGGAATCATGATTTTGATGTCATTCCACAAGATCTTGCACTCTGCTGATGATCACAGCTCTATGACAGTCGTGGGGCCAGGATTTACTGCCCACTCAGATGTATAATGCCTTTTCATTTCAGCTAGTTACATAATTAAACCTTTTCAAAGGTCTTGACCTTGATTTACTCCAGCTTACCCAACCACATCCTCAGGGGGATGCACAGCCCCTCAAACAGACAGCATTACTGTATCCCTGTTGGAAAGATGATACTAACACTTTTTTACAGGAACTGTGCGGAAGGCAGAAAACCTTTCCACTGTAAAATGTGCCAAATTATAAACTTGGATTTTTGGTTTTTTTAATAAAAGACGTAAAATCTGGTTTTGCAACTAAACTACCTAATACTTTTTTTTTCAAATCAAAGTCCTGTGCCAAGAGTGTTTCTAATTAAAATGTCCAAATTAATTACTGCCTATTTTGCTACTCACTTTTTTGAATAGGACTAAGATGAATATGCCTCTATTTCCCAACTCTTAATTTTTCTCTTCAGAGTTTGAGATCCTTCAAACTCTCTCCTTCACTTTCCTTGCCATCTCTCAAAAAGTGCACCTTAGTGAGCCAGAAAAATAATGGCAGACAGGTATTCTTGTAACTTCTAGATGGAAGTTTCCATCAGGCTTTGGCCTCTATCCCCAGAGTACTCTCTGTACTCTTCATAACACAATGAAAGTGATGAATAACTTTGAACTATTACAGCTTTTAAACTGCCTGTCTTGTCAAGTGAGTTCATATTAGAGAGGAACAAAGCTCATAATAAGATAAATTTCTTAGTATTGCCTACCTATGCCAGCCTCAATCCCCCAAAACTATTTTTATGAACATTTGTGAGTTGTTTTTTTATTTATGACCCTTATATGAGGTTTTCTTCGTGTGATGTAAAGTTAAATATATATCAAACCTGCCATTTCATTTGCCCCCTCTCATCTTCGCAGGTAAAACAACTTCAAACATTGGTTTGGTCCTTTTTTAAGTTTAGCAAGTTAATGGAATTACTCATATGAAAAACAGTCCCTCTGCATCAAAGTAGGAAATTATTCTTCAATGTAATTACAGTAATTTCCACTCTTGTCTGAAGTATTATCTATGTGACCAAAGTCAAGAAGTACTTCAGAACATAACTTCTGCTGATAGAAACTTTTCAGATCATAATTTCTTTTTAAAGCAAGTTGAGATTTTGTTTGTGATGAAATCATGAGTTTAATTGTTAATAAATTTGCTTTCCTTTGCAGCAATAGACATGTGGTCTGCAGGAATCATATTCCTTTCTCTACTCAGTGGACGGTATCCATTTTTCAAAGCAAGTGATGATTTAACTGCTTTGGCACAAATCATGACAGTTCGTGGATCCAGAGAAACCATCCAGGCTGCTAGAACTTTTGGTATGCAAACCTTAATTATGGGGGAAGGGGCAAAATGTTACTTGATGCTGTGATTTACAATCAGTGGGGTTTTTTTGCATATATAAATACGTTTTTAGCTTTGACAGTAATTTTGGAAGTAAATCACACTTTTTGCATGTCTATATAGACAAACTTTTAACACAGTTTTGTGTTTTTCTGTCTTTTACAATGTATGTATGGGGTGCTTTCTGTCATAGTTTTCCCAACCTGTCTACTGCCTTTCCCTAAGTCAGGGCTACTTGAGGTGAAGCATGCCAACTAAATGTTTCCTACTGGCATTTGGTTAGAATTCTTGAGACAGTGTTTCTATTCCTACAAAATTTGGCCTGGAGGCTTAAGTCAATATGACTTAATATTTAAATGATGTAAACCTTGCTTTTTCCCCCACCCCTTCCCCCAAAAGGCCTAGTAAAACAAACAAACACACTGAAAACCCAAAAACCCAATGCCCAACGGCTGGCCTGTTTAAAAGAGACACAATCACCACAAAACACAAAATATCCAAATAACCATTCCCCTAATTGCTCTCAGGCTAAATGCTGCAGCACTTGCGACCTGGACTTGTTACCTTGTGTAACTGCCAGCATCAGTTTTCATTCTCCAGACAGAGGTGTAAACATCAGGGTATTTAATTGTCTTTAGTTCTGTTAAAATGACAGTGAAATGCAAAAAGTTGGTGTACAGGGTGGCTGACAACCTGCCACTACATAACTTCACATGACCCAAAGCTCTTTGTTCTGAGCAGAACTGAGATGATGACCCCTTCTGACTGTCAGGGGCTGCTGCTGTAATGCAGGGCTAGTGTGGAGGCATGGCGGGGTGGATTTGGTTCTTTGATGGACTTGGGATGTTTTTCTTTCACGCTGGTTATACTTGGAGACATGAAGTTTCTCTGAAACAAAATTTACAATTGTATAGGAAGTATAATAAAAGGTGGCTTCCTGTACAACCTTTTCTCCCTAGGAAAATCAGTTGTGTGTACCCAAGTTGTCCCAACTCAAAACCTACGAAGCCTCTGCGAAAAGCTGAGAGGACCAAACAGCAGCTGTAAGAGATCTCAGGGGGAAGGGCCCAGCAGGTCTGAAAACAACACAGCTTTGCCAGTTGCAGAAGACAAACCCTGTGCTCCTGAGACACTCAGAAAACAAATTCAGCACTTACAGAGTTTTCAAGAAGGTGACAGTGCTTTGGAAATGAAGGCAACTGATATGAAAGGATGGGATCAGGTTCCTGATGAAGCATATGACCTACTTGATAAGCTACTAGACTTAAACCCTGCAACAAGAATAACTGCAAAAGAGGCTTTGCTGCATCCTTTTTTTAAAGGCATAAGGCTCTGAGAAGATAACTTACTCTGTTTATCCTTTCATATGTTTTGTATGGAAATGGAATACCGAGGCAGTTTTACCTTGTTGCCCTCAATATTTACACTCATTGAAATAACTTCACACTGTGCTCTGAACTACTGAAATTTTGTCTTGTACAGGTAGACTGCAAATGTCAGTTTAAGAAATACTTGCAGATGTAAAAGTTACATAAATATCACTAACACAGTCTTATCCTAAGAGGATTATTAACTTTCAAGAGGTTATTGCTGTGCATACCTGTTCTCTAAGAAAGTTAACTTTGATCAAAAACAACAAAGAAAAAAGAGTTTCATAAGCTCTATGCTTAATTCTCGAGATATTCCCTTAAAATTTACAAGTTTGCCTTAAGGTAAGACTGAAATAAGAAAGTGTTTGAGAGACTTTTTTCTGTACTTGCATATCTCTGCTTTGTTCCTGTTTAGCATGTGGAGGACTGAAAATGGAACAAAGTGTATGCATTTTGTTCAGACTATTTTCAGAGAACAGTACTACTTTGGGAGTGTTGCTAGAGGAAAGGCCAGGTGCTGAAGATTATATCATCAAAAGAAAAACATAACTTTTAAAAGCACATTTTTGTTCCTGTCTGGCCTTTCCTACTTAGGCAATAGTAATAAATGCAGTCACTCATTTTGCATAGGCCATGTTTCCTCAGTGCCGTGGGTAACTGTCAATATTCCACAGCTGCTGCCTTCAGGATGTCTTGGGTGCAAGGCATAGGTTTGATTTGTGTTATGGAAACTCGATTTCTTAAAAAATACCTGTTCAATAAATGATTTGGTTTTATAACTTCAGAAGCTTGTCTAGAGATGCTTCTATAAAAGTCAGGTAAGGTTTTCCTGTGGGATGTTTCTGTTCAGGGAGTCTTGCACATTGGTTTCCTGCATAAATTCCTCAGTGATAGGAGACACTTTTTGGATACCTCTAGTGTGTATGGCTGTTATAGTGGAATTATCTTAATTATTAAGGAACTCTTACCACAGAGTTAGGTAGCTATTGTGTGGTCCTACGGAGGAAAATCCCATACCTTCAATGTGCAAAGTAAGCTACATCATGTTCAACAGAAGTTTCTCTAAACCCCTTGATTATTGAAACATAATACAGTGTTTTTGGATGTACATTTCTTGAGATGCTGATGGAGTTGCTGTAAGAGGTTCCAGGCCTTTCTGAGAAAAGATTGCTGCTCTGATAACTCTTGTAAAAGCCTTCTCATAGGAGCTGACGGTTATAATAGTGCAACAATCCTTACCAGGACTGGGGCTGAAGAGACAAGATTTCAATATTTTCAAAACCTTGAATACATAGCAAATAATAGTAATGTTGCTCTGTTTCTGGCATCAGCTGTTAGGGAAAAATATTTGCAGATGTCAGAATATTGATTGCAGAAAATCTTGAAACCCTCAAGACTCTGGGGCCCAGGTCTTATAGTTTTTGCTGTTTATATAAAATTTCAACACAGCACGTCACTGAGAAATTATTTATCTAAAGGAAGTGTGGCCAAATTTGGCATGCAGTGCTGTCTGCCAGTGTCTGCAGATGTATTGTTTCCTCCTACATTCACTCATGCTCTCTATGCTTATGAGAGCATCAGCTGACAACAAGCAAAAATATGTCAGCTATCTCTTGTGAGCTTTTTAAGTAACTTCAGCTCTTAAGCTTCCCTGCTAACAGCCTTCAGCAGCTCCTTCCATCAGCCCTACAACAATTAACCTCTGCATTCACTTTATAGCCAAAAAGGAAAAATCATTGCTAGTGGTATTTTTACCAAAACATTAAGGGTAAATAAAATTAGTAAGGAACAAGCTCCGTATATTCCATAACAAGCTGGAAGAACACATTGGTATTCCTTCTTCCAGACAACTATTAAAAATTCGGAGCATTTTTTTTAAGGGGAAGGATAAAGTAAAAAGAGAAGTGTGTTTGAACTAGCAAATGCTAAGGAAATACTTTTTGCTGCACTCTAAAGAAGAAAGCCAGAAGAAGAATGCTAAATGCAATGGGCTCTCACTAGGACAAAAAAAAAAAAGGAAAAGAGCAAACACTGGCTAAGCAGTGGTTGCCACTGGACTTTCTGCTTCTTTCTGGTGTGTTTCTAGGAATCTCTAAAAACTACCATTGGTAAGGTACTAAGATTCCTTTAAAGTTTAAATACATGATTTGAGATATTTATAAACTGAACATGAATCTCGTGGCATGAGAGCTGCAATTTAAAGAAGTTCTGCACAGAAATTACATTGCTTCAACAAATGTTCAGCTGTTGTGAGGCTGCAGCTGGGTTAGTGTTAAGTTCTGGACACCCTCTCTGACAAGGTTAGTAACAAATTGGGCAGAAACCAAAAACAGCAGCAAAAAGCTGCCTGAACTTGGAGAGATTGATAGAAACTGATACCTGGAATTCTGAGAACAGACTCCTAGGAGAAAATCTAAATACATCTGTGTATTTAGCATTGGGAAGACTAGCTTATTCTCAGTACAAAGCCAGGCTAGGTGAGGAAACTGAAATGTTTATTATGTTCATCCTAGTTGAAAAAGGTAACAAATACATATTTATAATTATTTTCCTAGCACCTTTCTGGCCATTACATTCTACTAATGAGCAAAATACAAAGAAAGAAAAAATCTTTAGAGCTTGCCGCATATATTTGTGATGAAGAGGTATGTTCTGAATGAGGTGATACAAACAGAGTGTTTGCATTTAACAGGGGACACCTGAACTTTTTCTGCCTCGTGAAGGTAGACCACACAAGGCAACAGAAGTAAAAGAAAAAAACAACCCAGTTTTCTCTTGTTTGCTCAGTTTTGCACCACATTTAAAAGACAGCTTGACTGTATAGAGAAAAATGACTAACCATTCAAATCACTTAATAGAGCAACAGCATTTTAGAGGAAATTACTACTTTATGTATGTCTTTGTGAATTCCTTGTCTATAATGAAACTATGCAGCTCAAGTGGTAGGCTTATAGCAAGGACAGTTCTCTTGAGACATTACTGAAGTAATGATCTTACTGCAGCACAATTGTAAATGTTTTTTTGATTGGCTTGGGTGGTTCTGATGTTTGTTTTTTAGAGCACATAGTAAATTATTTTACTAATGTAGCCACAGCATGTTCACTTCAGAGTTCTCTTGTAGCTTATCCAGAAAGCAGAACATGTCCCAGGTCAGTGGCAGTACATATGTGGTTCATACCCCTGCCTGCTGCTGTGTTCCTAGCTGGCCAGTTCAAGGGGTAGTAAATATTTAAATTGGCAGACTGCACACAGTGGGTGGAAACTGGATAGTCCCTTTGATCATACGCTCACAAAGGCCAGCATATAGAGTTTTGTTACCCTGGTGACAAAAAAATTCTGGTACTGCTGAGCATCCAGTAAATTGGATATTTTGCATCAGCATAACCTAGATAACCAAGGGTTTTTAAATATGCCTGTTGTATACTTAACTCTGCCTCCCCCATGACTCAATCCTTTCTACTTTCATCTCCACTGACTGCTAGAGTGTTATCCCTATACAATGGTTTATTGTATCATGTTAAAAACTAACCACTATATGCATTCCAGAGTATCCCCAGAGTGTCGTTTATTCCCTTTATGGAAAAACTCACATCTTCCTGTGGGGATATGGCAGGGAAGAGAGTGGTTTTGTTACATGTTATTTGGTTTCTTGCATAAAGTTCTTCCATAGTTTTCAGAAGAGTCAGATTTCAATCTAAGACCTAATTAAACTTTTGTTTCAAAAATTCTAGTGCTAAGAATGTTTTGCCTAAGGTATTAATTTGATCCATGAATTTTATATGGCATAAACAAACTAATTGTAACAAAGAATGCATAATTAGTTTTACATCTTGATGTGATGAGATAGGGATGTAGCCTAACACCTGACATTTTAAACAAAAATCAGGATCTTATGAGGAAAGCTTAAATTACTGATATAATGAATGCCACAGGTCGTGTAGCAACAGGCAGCTCAGTGATAAAACCTCCCATGTATTTCCCATTGCTGTTTTTTCTCACCACCTGCCCCAAAAAATCCTACCAGAGGATCAGATGCACTCTGTGTTGCTATAAGGCATTTGTCTTTAATTATTCTTTTGCTGCTTTAAGTGTTACTGTTTGTGATGTGAGAAGTACCAATTATTTCCAAGTGTCCTGGGAGTCCTCTTGAGTCCTGCTCCTGTTCTGTCTGCTTGTTCCAAAGAGCTCTGTTTCCTTATCAAAACCCCCAGTTGGACTTGGTGTAGGTAAGAAACTCTAGAGTTCTCTGTAGCATTTCAGTTTTCATGTCTGTAGTCTTGTCTTGTCAGATCTGGGAATACCAATTTCAAAGAGAACTGCTGAAATTTCCACTATGTGAGTATTCACCTGTCAGGACGAAACCACTGAGATGAGGCAGTAGCCTGGATCTCGGAGGACACAAAATCCGACAGCCAGCTTTTTTTTCTTGTTCTATAAACAACTCCACAACTTTTTCCTTCACCAGATTGATATTCAGCTATAAAATTTTTTAAACTTGGTTTCAAAACTCCCAGAAGCTACTCCACCTTGTGATGGCCAGCCCACTTCCTTGGGCTGTGTTAGCTACTCGTGGGACT
Organism: Chamaea fasciata; assembly: GCF_029207755.1. NCBI lineage: Eukaryota > Metazoa > Chordata > Aves > Passeriformes > Sylviidae > Chamaea > Chamaea fasciata. The sequence continues at coordinate 16,439,239 of NW_027094095.1, read as the reverse complement.
CCTTCCACAGCCCAGAAGTGAGGGAATTACAATGGCTCACTTACTGCAGCAGGGGCGACACATAGAATCAGAATATCCTGAGCTGCAAGGGACCTATCAGGATCATCAACTCCTGACCCTCCCAAGAGTCATACCATGTGCCTGAGAGCATTGTCCAAATGCTTCTTGAACTCAGACATATTGAGGATATTTTTGTTCTTTTAGCACTTTTAATGGATTAAACTGTGGTAGTTTACTATGGACAAATCATTGGGACACGGAATTGTCCTGCACACAGCCTGCAGCCAAGCAGTTATTGCCTGTTGGAATCCTTCACAATCTGGCATATGTTTTCCATTGCAGATCTGCTTGCAACTAGTTCTGTAACTCTGTAATTTGAGTCACGTTCATTGCAGTTGCTTAATGAAAAAACAGTGTGCAGTTTGAATTTATAGGTATTTACCCCAACTGTCTCTGTAAAACTCACAGTATTCTGAAATATTCACTTACAGGCAGCCCATGCTGGGAGGGGAGAAAGGTCTGTGTTAATTACCTCCTGTTAGCTCAGCTTTTTGTTTGCTAAAAATCAATGCTTTTATTAATTTGCTGAATTATGACTTACATGTGGTAAGTCCTCTATCATGACAGCAAAAAGAGGACTGTAAAATCCATGGTGAATTACTTTGGACAAGGATACAAATATACTGGACCAACTGTGCTCCAGAACTGCACTCCCTTGCCTGATTTCAGGGCTTAAAATGGAGACCTAATCTTGGGCTTTTCCTTGAAGTATTTTCCGTGGAGATTCAGCTTTTGTAGAGCACATAGAGCTGATTAATCAAGGCCGACTGTTTCCTGCCATTTTGGAACCTAGTCAATATGGTAGGACATTACTGAGATACTTCAGCTGGTGGCTGCTGAACTACTGAGCTCCTGCTGTCACACCCCCTTTAGGAATACATACTGATACCTAGAGATCAGAGCATCATCTGGATATGCATCACTTTGCCCATGGCCTCCCAGTAAAATCTGAGGTAAAATATTAAAATTACTGCCCAATTATTTTTCATGTGGTGACAGACCATAATCACAGTTTGTGAGACGGTATTGTTTTGTTCTGTGAGGTACTAATTATTCAAAAGAACCATATCATCCTGCTTAAAATGCACTGGTTTTAACCCTGTAACATTTGTATATTGGGGGCATGAAAGGCTGAGACAAGCCACACATTTAAATTGTAACTACAAGATCTATATGTCAGCTTCAAGTGCCTCAGTACATGCTAAGATTTGGCATGCAAATCAGAAAATTAGACTTACTACAGAATTTTCAAATATTAATGTCACTCATCCCCTATCACTAGAATCAGCCTGAGTGAAATGCTAATTTGAAATGTTCAAAGAAGTCCCAACATATGCAGGGGAGAAATACATCGCTGCGATTCAGCCAAGTGCATGTAGTCTGGATTAATCCCAGCAGGTCTATTTTCTATCTTCCAGTGCAAAAAAGCTCCTTGTGAATTTACTGGAAGTTATGAGACAGGCTTCTATAAAAACTAGGATCACATTCAATAAGAGATCAAAAGTAAAATTCAGGTAGCACAAGGAATACACCTGCCTCTGCTAGTTTCAGTGTTTGTGGCAAGGGAAGCCGAAGGCCCCAAAAGCACTGCAGCTGGCACAGTAAAAAAAGCAACACCTATGACTGAGCAAGGGAGCTGTGGATGCAGGAGGAGCTCTGCCCACAGCAGGCTGGCAAGGTGGTGGTTACAAGCGGGGCAGCTTTCCCAGGGCACTTTTCAGCCCAGCAGAAGACATCATCCTTCAACAGCAACACTGGTGCAAACAATGAGCTCCCCAGCCCCGGGGAACAGGGCAGGGCCGTGCACGGGTGCTCCTTCACACTTGGGCCACGCAGGGTTGGGGCAGGAGCTGCAGGTCTGGAGGCAGCAGCAGGGAAGTGCCCTGGTGGGATGTCCCCTGTCCACCTTCCCGACTCCCTGCTCAGCAGGAGCCCTCGGCTGCCTCCCTGACGCCATCGGGCCCTGCACACAGCACAACCCTCCCTTTCTCTTCCTACTAATCTTTTCCAGTTTATAAAACTGACAAACAGAGGGTAATTGATGGTTTATAAAGATATGCAGCTTATTTATCAGGAGGAATGAAGTTGGATACAGCAGCACAGGATTTTTTGCTTATCAAAACAGACAAAGAACTGAAAGACAGATACTACTAGATACCACAATAAATTCCAATTCCCATCAAACTAACTGTAATGAGGCATTAACATCCTCCCACTTGGATGGAGAGAGAACATGTTGGTCTGTTAACAGAAACACAGCATTTGTTGTCAAGCTTTATTTCCCGCAGTTCACAATTAAGTCTTTCTAGAATTAAAAGGTATTTCCCTCCCACTCTCTGACTTCTACGTTCTTCTTCCCAAAAATGAGTTTGTCAAGTTTATAATGTGTAATTAAGTATATCAGACCTAAGCACAGTAGGGATCTTTAAGAACTTTACTGAACTCACTGGTGACCAAAGAGTCAGAAGAGGCCTCCAAGCTGAGTTTCTTTATTTGGGTGGATCAAAGCAACATTTTCCACTGTCTTGGGGAACAGAGTGCAGCTGAAAGGCTGACAGACTAGTGCTATTTTTCTGGTAGCTTTTCAGATAGAACATCAGTGTCACGGCAAGAACATAATTCCCCCCAAGCATTTTCAGCCATGGTTGTTCTTGTAAGGTTCTCTTTGACCATATTATCATTAGAACTAGGAAAACTGAAATTTTAATTCAAAACTTTATTATAAATTAACATATATAGAATATATGTGTACAAACTATTGCAGCTAATAATTAGTATGAATACAGAAAGTCTTGAGAGGCAAAAAGCAGAGAAAGAAACCTAGAGGAAGAGCAGCAATAAAATGAAATGGGAATGGAATTCAATCCAAAAGGAAGAGCAATTTGTTTTCATATCTTGGGGGAGTAAAGGAACAAGCCCACTGCAAGTGTTTACAGCCAGAGTGCCTCAGATAATTGCACAAATACTGGTCAGCCCACGCACTAAGGTATCGCTGAACACACCATCCCAGTCAAAAGGGAAATCTCAACACTACTCATTTTTAGGTTATTTGTACACTGAGGCAGGCGTGCACCCAGCACCGCTGCATATCCCTGCTCCAGCCAGGATATTTACACCAACAAGCTACAGCTCTCTTTTAAGCTGGTTCCCCACTCTGCAAAGCTCACATGTCGAGAGAGAGAAAAGGAAGGGAGAAACCTGGGGACATGTATGCCTTCATCTTACCCCACCATGTGAAGGCTGAAGCTAGGGAAAAAGCTCCATTCTGCTGGCTAAGTGCTTCCCAAGCATAACCTTGTGAAGTAAAACTCTTGGAGTAGAGATTAAAAGCAAACCCACCCCCTCCCCTTAGCAGCTCATGTCAAAGAAGCTTAAGCACAAGCCTAAAGTTAGCCAGATGTTTAGGTTTCTGCTGGTGGGGCCTGTGCTGACTCTGCAGGATTGCTGGTTTACAGGACTGACTCACAGCAACCCCCGGCCCTTAATTCTGCTGTACCTCTGCTCTGCTGATATGTGCTCCTTGGTATGCACACTCTGCAAGCACTGACCCAGATCCCAGATTTCTGTAACATACACAAAGCCATAAAAGTACTTCTCAAACTCTAACTATCTAGTTGATTCAAATAAAGCACATAAATTTCTTGAAAATTATATATAGATATATTTGTGTGATACACAAGTACAAAATGTTTTCATAACATTATCATTCACCCAAATATCCTAAAATGCCACAATAAAGCAATAGTGACCAAAGCCAAAAAATGCAAGAGAAAGGGAAAAATACAGACTTTGTTACAAGACATTCTTTTCAACAAATGACATTATCCACAATGTCTATAAATAAGTGTGTTACTTGAGTTTAATCTCTAAATTATTCTTTAAAACTCTTTGCCCTTTTCTAGCCTAAAATGTCAGGTTCTTCCAAATGGACTGCTGTTATCTGCTTTAGAGATAGACTCCACTCTGTGGAGAAGCTCTAGTTGCCAAGCACTTGGCAAGACAGATTTGCAATTAGGTACTTCCCTCTACCCAAGGGAACCTGGACTATAAAAAGAGAGCAGGATACAGACGCGGATGTAACAAAAAGAACTGCACCCACTCCAAATGCTCCAAGTTTCAGAATAGTCTGACTTGCAATAAAGCTTTAAAGATGGATTTCCAGCAGCCATCTCGACAGCCTGCTGAAGGCACCGGCACATGCTAGGATTTCATACAGAAATACAGTCCATAATGAGGCCTGGGTAACACAGCTTTTTCCAGAATTAGGACATTCACAGAGGGCATGCTCATGCATTGCAATGAAGCTCAGTCCATTAATTACAGTTGGCAAGCAACACATAGAAGACAAGGGTGGTTGTGAAACAGGTTACAAGATGTGCTGGTTAAAAGTCCATGCCAGAGGTACATGGGCAGCCTGTGAATACATGAATGTGCTCCTCCAAAAGATTATTGACTACAAAAACAAACTGGCACACAGATCCTTCACTGGTGCTCCAGACACACAGCATCTGACTTGCTAATCCAGTTACACTGAAAATACCGCTTTCCTAAGTTGTCTTTTCAAAAAAATTGCTGGAGATGCACATATCATTTGGGAGGAAGAGATAAGAGGGTCACTAGATGTTTAAGTCTTGTCACAATTTTAAAAAAGATTATTTTCTAGTCCTTTCTAGTTTCTGAAGCATACTATGAAGAAGCCAGTTAATGTTCCAGTTAAGAAGAATCTATGAGAGAAAGCCTAAGCCTTTCTTGGGGTTAAATGTGTTTACTCCCTTCACAGGTGAAATTTGCATTGCTAGTGTACACATTCTCCCTTTTCTATATGGTAAAGTTTGCTGAAACATACCAGTTCCTCAAAAACTTCCGCTGTACAGAAAAGGATCATCCACCATGGGGATGAATACACACATGCAAGTGCAATCTGAACCATAAGAATACGAACTAATGCAATACAGAGCACTCAGGTGTACTAGGAAACATTTTCATTTATAGTTTAAAAAAATATAAACCAAAAATAATTATAAAAGGAGAAAAGATAATTTTTTTATTTCTATGAAATTCCTTCTATTAAATGCTCTACACATGATTCTAAAACCAGATCTAAAAATGATCAACAGCCTACGTAAGTGTTGGCTGTACCTGCCCATCCAGGCAAGTACAAAGGACCAAGGCCCTGCTTGGATTTTCAAACAAATTCCATTGCCTCTGTACAAAGAGAGGACACAGTGAAGCACAAGGAAAGAAACAGGATACCTGTAGCTGAAAGGAATAAAATTCTTTCTACAATTGCTGGATTTCTAGTAGCAGAGAATCTGCATAATACCTTTTCCAAATCTGATTTTTCCATTAGCTTTCATAATAATAAACAATGGTAGAGGTAAGATAGTTCTTCTCATCCCTAGAGAGCTATCCTTTTAAAGTGATTGCTCAGATGGGGCACTGCTTGAGGCACCAGGATTCTGCAGTATTAGGTTAACAATCCTTTCAGAGGAACCAGAGAATTTACCCCCAAAAGATGGCAGTACCTTATGACCGTCTAAATTTTATATATATGTAATTTAGTCTGGTTTTGTCATTATGAAATTGTAATATGAGAAAAGTTTACAAAGTGTCTTGCTTAGGGTGTTGATGATGATAGAAATACGTGATTTCAAAACAAAAAGGAGTTTAGTTCATGTTTAAAGAATGTACTGACAATGACCATCTCTGAGTAGACTGAGGAACCATTGGGAACCACAACAATGAGAGGCTCATTCTTCTCTGAAATACACAGAAACTGTTTATTTCTTCATGTGCTCAGACATAATCTGGATTTTCATTCACTTTTTAATGGAGCACATTGAATGAGAGTGGTAGCATCCTGGTAAATTAATTATTACCAAGTCCCCTCCATCTTTTCTCTGTTTTGATTTTAATTCTGCAAGACAGGCAAAATATTTCTACTCCTCCCTCTTAATTCTAGTTACTATTTTGAAAGGACCAAAAATCACCTGATTATATTTGCTGATATTTAGAAAGATTTTACTATATATTTCTTTCAAAACATAGGTTTGCTTTTACATAGCATTTTCATTTCCAATTGTTTCCAAACAGGTGAAGCTCAGACACTGCTGTGCTGCTGGAGCTGCAGGTCCTGATTCAGGTTGAGTTGGCCTGTCTAAGATCCATATTTACCTTGGAGTAAATATGGATCCGTATTTACCTTGGCAGGTAAATATGGACTTCCCAAGGCTCAGGAAGGCTCTGCCAGGGAAGGTCTTTGCCTCCTGGTGGAGAGTCATTTTGGTCCAGGCGGGTCAAGGGAGGGTGGGGAAGGGAAAATTCACACAACAGCAGGTTCCAGTACAGCACAGCCTGCTCCTCAGCACCCATGCCACCCTCCATGCAGCAGGGCTGCAAGTAGGAGCCTAGCTTGTTCTGCTTGCCTTTTTTTTTTTCTTTGAGGTTGTTCATGCTAGATAAAGTGGGCAGAAACTGTCCTTTTGCATTCTGGCAAAGTAGAACAAAATTATCCCAACCCTACCCATGAGAGATCAAGAATCCCCCCAACTCTGACACCTGCTATAGAGCAAAACTGAAAGTTTCCTCCTTGTATCATCACTCCTCTTCTTAGGGGAAACTGAGACAGTATTTTGATTAAGAGTTCTGTTTGTTCAGATCTAACACATCTGCATTATAACTATTGAACTCTGAAGGTCTCCAAATATCACTACATAAAATAATTCTCAACAAACCTCAGCAAGGTTCACACTTGCAGCAAGGACCCCAAAGCCTGGTAACACACTGTAGGAAGAACACTGAAGAAATTGTTGCCCCTGCTCTGGTCCCCACAGCAACAGGAAATTTGTTAAACAAAAACCTGAGTTCATCCCAAGAAGCAATCAATGCCCACAGTACACATGAAAAAGTGATCTGAAAAGAGAGGTCCGGAAACATGCTGTCAATCATCTTAATCTGAGTACATGACAGACGCCTCGAGAAGTTTTGTTACCCCTTGAGATGCATAATGGCACAGGATGAAGTTGATTTCCATCAGCTTCTGTGGCAGTTTGATGATGTGCAGGGGAGCTCAGCCCCACACTGCCGTGGTTGGTGTGTCCTGCCCTGGGACACTGTCTGGTGCCCCTGGCACAAGGCAGAGCCACCGAGGGCCCGCAAAGAGCTGCGTGAGCAGGGCGGCTCCGGGAAGGGCTGTGAGGCGGAGGCCGAGGGGGCCCGGTGCAGAGGGACCCCTCACACACACACACACACCCCACATTCCTGCCACGTGTGACCCGGGCAGGGGGAGCCAGCTGCCGGCACAGCAGCAGTCTCTGAAGGGGGATATAAATTCGGTCCACGGCCTATGCAGAAGGTCCAGTCAGTAGCAAAAGGAGGCGGAGCTGGAAGCAAGACCACAGTGCAGAGGTGCATCCAGGGCCAGGGCTGGAGACAAACGCACTGACAAAGCTAGAGCTAAATCTGGAATGCACAGCCCCAGGCCGGTGGCTGCACTCCCAACATAGTGGTTCAAACCTTAACTGCTCATCTTGCAGAAGGCTGCTACTATTGTAATCCTATTGCCTTTATCATCATGTTTCCAAAAAGAAAGACAGCTGCCTTAATACTCCTGTCTCTGTCTTAAGAGAACAGTTTTTAAACCAGCTGTTAGGGTAATTTAAGCTCATGCTGTCAAATAAATTGACCATGCAATTTTTGAGGTTTACTTCATTTATACCTTTAAAAACCAGCCTCAGGGACTTTAGCGTTGCTGCTCAAGTAAATATTTCATTGCTTTAACTTAGTATTGAAAACATATTACTGTCATCTCTCAGTCTCCACTTGGGCCTTTCACACAAGCTGCTTCCTGCCACATCACACTCATTCATTTCTGGTTTTCTATATAAAAAGCCACAGACCCGGCGTGTGCCTATTACGTAACCCCTGCTAACAGACTTGGGGATCTGGGATACTGAGCAGCCGCAGATGAGTGAGAAGATTTGGCAAGCTTGGAATTTACTTCCTGTGAAACTGGAATGCAGAGCAGCTTGCTGGGCTTTGGAGTTTGTACAGTAATTATTCCACTAAAGAGTTAGTCTGCAAAAGGAAAATAAGGCAGGCGTTGAAGCAAGCCTCCTGCCAAGCTGGCAGAGTGCGGCTCAGCTGAAATCAAGTGTTTTAAAGTAGGCCAGGACACCATACTGCACCTATAAGCAGTCACTGTTGTCAGGTGTCCTGTGCATCATGGGACAGCAGCAGAACATACAAGAGCAGGATTCCAACTGAACATGACAGAAAAGTCAGCCTGCCCTGGTCCTTCTAACTCCTATCCCAGCTTCTCTATGCTCCAAATATTTCCAATCTGCTTGATCTCTAATCAGGTGTCTGCCATGAGCAATGAAAGGGAAGCTGGGTTTACATTTGAGATCTACAAAGGGCTGCCTTGTTCTCAAGCTCTGGCACCAAGGACCTCAAATGTTTCCAAACATCTGGAGATGTTGCTTCAGGACAGGCAGCCCAGCCCTAGAGTCCTGGGTTAGGACAGGCCCACTGACCCTGGCAAGATATCTGCCTTCTCTGAACACTCAAGGGCACTGTGGAAATGGAGAGTATTAAGCAACAAGAGACTCCAGAGAGGATGCCACATGCTAAATTCAGAAAATATTTGCAAATCCCCTGCCCCTGAAAGAATTGCTTCACCAAATCATGAACAGCCGCATTTTTCCGTGGAAATGTAGAAACACGTGTTCACTCCTCCACTCCAAGACATGTGGTTCACTTTTTGCATGAAAGTTTGAGTATAACAGTGATGAGAATTTTCACACTGCCTGCCTAAGGCAGAGTTATCTCCAGCCTTGGGAACTCTGGAAGGGGAAGATGGATGGTTGGATGGTCTTGAATAAATATTACAAACAAAGCTGCAAATTCTTTTAAGTTTAGCTAGTACAGAAGGCAGAATAGAAGCATCCAACCCATACAAAATTCCCTGTAGAGGGGGTTCCTATGGTATTGGTGGCAGAATCTATATGCCTGCTATTTGTGGAAGACCAGACCTTCCAAATCCTGCTTCTCCTTAAATTTCATCTCAATTCATACCCAAGCAAGTGCTGCAGTTACCACCAGTGTCACTTGTCACAAATTGTTATATAGTATGCATGCATTAGTGGCCCTCCTCATTTCTGCCTCTCCAAGCAGAGATGACTTTCCTCAAACTAGAACGCAGAGCAGCTCTTCGTAATTGAACTAGAATCAAGGTATGATCATTTCTTTCCAGTCTGAGGGTCTCACCACTCTGTGCCACCCAGCAGGTTACTGGTAAATATCATCTCTTTTCAGTGCTGACAAGTCTGTGATGAACAGAGTTCAGCATGGAGTCCCTGATGAATAATTAACATTCTTATGGGATCTTTTTCTCACAGAGTGACCCATTTGCTGTAAGAAAACACAACACACTGACCCCTGTAGCTCACATCTGCTTCTCTACTGCTTCCCTGTGACCTGGCACAGGAGTCACCACCTTGGACTCCAACTGACGGAGCTCCTCCCGTGCTGAGGAGGTGGGAAGGGACAAACAAGCTCCTCCACAAACCACTCCCCACGTGCTTGACTAATTTTAAAAAACCCTTAGAAATACCTAGATCTGTTGGGTTTGCTAAAGTCAGAAATTAAATCCTCTCTGTTTTTTGGCAGATATGGGGGGGGGGGGTGTGTTTTTAAGAGTTACTTTTGTAAGTGACACTAGTAACTTCAATTATAACCTCTAGAATGCAGGTTTCTTAATTTTTTTCTTCCTGAGTTAGGAACAGAAATATGTCACCAATTAAAGACAAGACCCAGAAACAGTTAAATAGTCCTTGTTCCCCTAAAGATAATGAAATTGCTCACAATGAGACAATTTTGAAGCATAGCAGATTTTTAAAAACATTTCTTTTGGCTTAAAATATTTAGAATAAGATTCCTAGTTTTCCAACAACACAGCTGTTGTATGTCTGGCTTTTAACCCAAATCTGTTTGTATCATACTAAGATTCCCAGTGAATAGCTGCAAAACCTCAGGGCTGATTTTCTTTAGCATTGAAAATTTATCCTGCAATCAATGTATGTTTGTAATAGATTGATTCAGTTAAATTTCCTTAATTTCCTTTGAGGATGCATTCTGTCAAACAGATATTTGATAAAATTAGGGGTAGCTCAAGTTCCTAGCCCAAAATCTGGAAGTGAGACGTGTTGGCCAGTGTCTCACTAGGAAGTTTTCATTTCCAGAGAAAAAAAGAACTGATTTTTTAAAAGGTCCCCAAAAAGAAGAGTTTAATTTACCTGAGTATAGCTGATTTTTATATTCATCATCATTCAAAAGATTTAAAGTCTAAATGAAAATATTTATACCTACTGTCTCACAGAGAAAAATCAAAGAGGGAGACTTAGTTCTCTAGATCTTTTTTTCACTTCTGATGCTGGAATCAATAAGATTTTCTAAGTTCAACAAGTCTGTTTATTTCTTTGAGCTACCAATGAATAGGAGGAAAAAACCCCAAACTCACTCAGTATCCTGCTTCCATCCGAGTGCAGACTAAATCAGATTTATTCAACAACCTCCTGAGTGGGTGAAGACAGTGGGAAATGCTCGGCCATACTGATTGCTCCTGACAACATTTGTCCTGAAGGAAAGTGATGTTATACTACAGAGAGAATTGTAGGTGTTTTTGTGTAGGGAAAAGCCACAAAAATCTAATATTTGTTCAGTATTTGGTGTTTATAAATCTAAACAAAATAATAATAAAACCAATAATAATTCATTAAACAAGACACCAGCATATATCAAGGATACCGTTTTGTCCACCTCTAATGTCAGCAGCTACCATGGGAAGAACTGTGTCTGTTTCCCCATTCCTCTCATGGTGATTAAGCTACTTTAACCCATCTGGGGCACATATGTACCACAAGCACATTCAACCCAGAACCTTCATCTCTCCAAAAGTGTTGTGCACAATCAGAAGATTTCACAGATGCAAAAAGCCAGGACCACTGTCCAAACTCTGCATCTCTCATCACCAAGCTCAGGCCACTGTGTCAGGCCACCTCCTCTTAGATGACAAAGATGACTCATAAATGAAGATTTCCTGAATATAAACCTTTCTTTGAACAAGACATTCGAGACAGAGACATATCAGAGCACACATAACAGCGTTGCCTGAGAGTACATTTTCTATCAGAAGTACAAAGCAACAACAGAGTCTTTCAGCCACCAGACCCTGGCTTTGTGGGGCAACACCAACTCCAATGTTGACTCACTTGTGCCTTCTGATGTTGCTGCTATTCATGTATTTCTATAGCTGTGCACAGTTCCATAATTCCTAAGTTCCCCTTTGCAATTCCTCTATGACATATAAGGCAAAGTCTCCTGGCAAGCTGGTGTGACTAATCTCTTAATTTCTTTGCTCTGAGACTCTTCCAGAATAGATTTGACTGAGCTGTCTGTAGACCCCAACAACGGTTCAGTTTCAAGGTCAAGCTTAAATGAGGTAGGAATTGTAGAGTAATCCCTATGTCCTACAGGGAGAAATGCCATAGACCCTTATGGCCAGAATACAGCACACGGTTTTTAGTGAGTTTCCTCAAATCGCTTGAAGGATCCCTTGGAAAAATGAAATGCATGGTATGATCAACTGTAGGTTTCACTATTTTTGCTTTCTAGATTGTGACAGTAATTTACAGATTGCAAACTCTTGAGATGCAATGCTTGAAGGATGCAGCAAAAACGTCTTTCCTCCAGAAACATCCTTGGTTTAAGATGATTCCTCCTGCAGAAGAGCCTCTTCTGCCCTCCCACCCCCTGCTCGTTCACACTGGCACAGCTCCTTTTTTAACCATGCTGCAGAGTGAACCACTGAAACAACAGAGCAACCCACTGTGTCCCCTCAGAGAGGCAGATCATCACACCACAGCACGAGCACTACCTAGGGGATAATGAACTAAAAGGAGAGCGCAGGGGGATGGAGGGGCTAGGCTGTGGAAGAGATGAATTTTTCTGATAGGCCTTGCTAGAAGAGCAAATGTATCAAACTATAGTTTCAAGCTCATTTAATCCAAATTCATGGATAACACACAGCCATTGAAAAAGACACATCAAAATCCCCCCATGCATGTACAGAGAACATATACAACCACAGTTCCACGGTTTCCTTGTTTGCAATTTTTAAAAAAACAAATTATCTCTTCTGCTCTGCTAAATGCTTTTGAAATCATATTTTTCTGGAATTTTTTCTTTTACTGGTTGTACAACTGCAGCTGTATTGATCCTGAAGTCTGAGATTCAGATCAGAAATAGCTGATTAGGGGTTTGATTTTTTTGGATAAAATAACAACACTGCCAAGGCGGTTCAAAACCACTTTCCCATCCATCCTCACCTTGAAAAGATAGTGAACCAGTTTGCTTACATTATTAAGCAAGGAATTCCACATAAAAGTGAACATGCAAGAAGCATCTTCTCCATTGTAGGGCACTAGCATGACTAGAGTTGCTCAACTTTTCCTATTTGTTTAAGGCTTTCCCACCTCTGTACTTTCCCAGTATCAATGATATCTATCTATTAAAAAAAAAAAGAAATAAAAAAAAAAAAAGAAAAGAAAAGAAATGGGAGCTCTGTCTCAATTCTAAAGACTAGTTTTAGCATGCTGTTTTTGTGTGTTTCTGGAATCTTTTCTCAAAACATATTGTGTCCTCACCAAATATTTTCATTTGTGTCCAGAGGAACACTGGGTGCAGAACACTAAGAAAAGACAGGAATTGATGCCGTGCAAACAATTTGTTTATAGTGAATATTCTAGAATTTGCCTCATCAGATAGTATTCACTGGAGCAAAGCTAGGTTAAAGTAATTTGGCTGATGCTATTCTTCCCACTATTCCATTCAAGTCAGCAGATGAACATTTTCTCCTGAGGATTCCTTGGCTTTCCAGAAATTCTGACACTACAGTCTGGTGCTCTGAGTGTTACAATCAAATGAGTCCCAGCTGTTTATTCCCTCATCCAGCATTTTCTTTCACTCAACACACCCTTCAGTTAAACAACTGATACATTTCTCATTGCATATTACCTAGTAGGCCTTGGGTTTTGGTCTGATCCTGCAGAAAGGAGGTTTTAGTGATTGTACTGTTTGTACATCTATCTCTTATTTATCCACAAAACACTTTTGACTTTTTCTACCAAAACTGCTAAAGAGTAGAAACCTCTAGGATTTGGTAAGAGATGGCCCAGAAGACCGACCCAAATTTTTTGCCCACAGGGGGACAATCTCTACTAGCATGTATAAAAGTACACATAAAATAGCAAGAAATCCACCTGCAGGGATATTAGGAAACCTGGGAGCTGAAAACCTGAGGCATGGCATCAACACCCAGCTGGATTTCCACAAACTCGCCCTCGACTCTTTGAGAATACTTACAGGTACAAGGCATGTACAGGCTTTAAAATCTCCTGTAGTGGAACCACCTTTTATATTGTACTGGCAAACTCCCAACCCCTCGAAATACATTAACAGAACTGCAAAATCTTGCTGTTCGCTTTCTTTTCTGTTGTCTACTTTCAGCTTTGTTGTTTTTCCCCTAATTTTCCAAGTATTACAAGTTTGGTACTATTGCTTGTCTCGCTTTTGCTGAAAAAGACATCTCACTTTGCCATTATATTTCACGAGGCTTTAGCACTGAAATTGCTTTCCATATAAACAATTAAAGACTGTGATTTAATCATGACATTATTTTGCAGATGTTTCACAGGAAAGGTGAATCACAATCTACTTGCATCAGCAGTATTTTTTTTTTAAGAAAAAAAACTGCTAACACTTTGAATTTTCTCTCATTGAATAGTTTAAAATGTAGAATGCATTTCATTCATGGAATTATCTATTCCCATTTTTTACACTGTTTGTTTAAACTGTACTGCTTTCTGCTGTATTACTCCATAAATGGCATGGTTTACAATAGAGAATACTGAAACCACCTTTATCTTTTATTTTCCGATCCCTTGCATTACGTTGTTCTATTTCTAGTTAACACAAGTCTATTGTAGCCAGCAACACTGACTGTTGCTATGGTTTTGCACTCCTTATGTTTTGTTTCCATTTTCTACTGGTCCTTTTTCAGTTGACATGTTTTTTAGTTGCTTCATCTATGATTAATCTCTTTATTGACTCCCTTGCTTAGGTATCATTTGGACTCAAATATATCTGATCACATAACTGGAATACTTCCAGACTTTTGAAACAATATTATAGAGTATCACGCTTAGAGTTAGATGGCAGTCTAGCTCTTAGCTAGCTTCATTTTCCTCTTGGGTGACAGCAGGGACTGAAGCATACTCCACATTTTTATGGTTGTATGGATGGAATTGATCTTCAACTGAAAATACTTTTATATCTTAGTACTCCTTATGATGTGCAGACAGACAGGAGGTCAGGATGGAACCTCTGTCAAATAAACTGAGCAGCTCCCACTTTTTTTCATGGTTCTAGCTTCGGAGGGCTGGCAGCTGGGACTCTGGTTGGTTTTCTGACCTAGCCTGGAAAACACCAGGCTCAATCCTTTCTTGGAATCCGTAATTTCCAAAAGTTCCAGCTCTTACTGTGGAGTTGAAATCACTTCAGAGCAGGCCATTTTCACATCCAGAAAGTAATGAATGCTTCTATGCTTGTGACTCTGCCTCAGTACAATATGCACATAACTCCGACAGATGCCTTGAGCAAGGTTGGACAAAAAGAGGAAAACTAGAAAGTAGAAGTTGAAGACGTTGGCAAAGCTTATAGCCACTTCTACCAAAGTGGAAGTGACCCATATAAACTCTCACCATCACAACTACAGGTTACACAATCTGAATACTAAAAATAGCAGTAAAAATTATATATCGACATAATGCTATTTTCAAATCTGCAGCCAGAGTTCAGCCTTCAATACTTCAGGCCAAATTGCTTTTCATACAGAGACTGGCTGAAAATATTGCTGAATCTTTGTTTTAATCTCTCTCTAACACAAGCCAACCTTTTTCATGTGACGTTTGCTATCCGAAGGGTCCCTCATTTGGCTAAGTTGGATTGTGGTTGCCAAAACTCTATATAGAGTAGACATAGGATAACCAAGAAGATGATTCATGTTAACCTGGTGAGCAGTCATTGCATAACTTTTTCACCAGGGATACTTTCTGATTTATCCATTCACACTAGGTTTTTTAACACTTTCCCATCCTCATCCCATTTGTAATCACACTGGATGTGTGGTATTAACACCTATGGCACTAAAACTGAATCAAATAATTCTGCTCTTTCCCACATATTAAGAAGTGCCCAGTATATAATTACACTTTCCTTTTCACTTCTTAAAATTCTTAAATTTCCTTATGTAGGACTTCCATACTATTAGACAGTAATTAGTATCTTCTAACTCTTTCCTGTGGGGTTCTTCTTAAGGAATGTTGTGAATTGTACATAACAGGATGGAGCAAGACATGAATACAGTCGTTCCCAACTCCACAAGATCAGGGAGACTGAAAATGTGCACATTTACTTTCAATATTCACGTTGCATTATCTTACATACATTCTCTAATATTACATTTTAAAACTATCTATCTGTTTTACCTGTTCTGAACATATCCTGTTCTGCAAATACAAGCATGCACAAAGAGCATGTTTGGGCAGAAGACTGCGAGCTTTCTCTTCCAGAACATTCCCTCTCCTCCATGCATATCTAAGTATTTCCTTATCAGGGGTTCAGAACTCGCCCATTGCAAAATGGCAACAAAATATCTAATCAAAACCCACAAATGGCAACACTCTTTCTAAATCAAATATTAATTTAGTGGTAAAGTTCATGTATGGAGGGAAATATAAAGTAGTATATTTTCTATCAGATTTTTAAAAGGAAAATCTACTTTGCCAGGAAAAAAAATACTCTTCACTAGTGAAGAATCACAATGGAAATCCTGCTATTAAAACCCCCCTCATAAACATTATCAAAGAATCCTACCAAATAAGGCTTGTAAGGATCTTTTATTTAAATAACTAACAAACTATTTATACTTTTACAAGAGTCTGTCCTATTTTAGTAAATATTTGGCAAAGTTATTTGATTAAGAGAGCAACCTGACCCTCATTTAACATGGTTATTTGCCATAACTTATTCTTCCATCATTTTGGTTTAACTACACAAATAATTTTTTGGCATCTTTAGGTTAAGTAATACGTCTCATAACTTGATTAAGACTGGATTTGCCGAGGTAAGTGGCCAGGGATCTTTGAAAAAACTTTTGAACAGACATGTTAGGGCTGAAATCACTCTCAGCAACTTGTTATCAAATGCTACATGGAGAACAGCATGGTCACCTCTAGCTTCATCACTGGGGATGCATCTTTCATTCCCAAACAAGCCTTGCTTTAGAGGATTTTTTTTTTTTTAATCTCTGAAAGTGTTTCAGCAGCTGTGATTTCTGTTCTTTGCTCAGACATTGAAGCACACCTTGGCATGTTACCTAATGTAGTGTCTTAAAGCAACTTGCACACACCAGAATCAAAGGAGAGCTTGGCACAGGTGCTGCAGAGAACAGGGCAATGAGCCACCATCACACACCCTGGGTGCACTCTGTCTTCTGGGGTGTGCCTGTCAGTAGCCCCTGGGCAGGCTGTTCTCCCTCGACAGCAGCTGAGGTGCAGCATTCACAGATCAGCCCCAGCTCTTACCACACAGCACTGCCCATGCTGCTCTCTGCTGTTAGGCATGGCTACACAGCACCACTCTGTTTAAAATTCCCTGTAGCCTTTGTGGGTACACAACCTCCATGCTTAACATGCCTGTATGTCTTGTTTATAAAAAAGGTTTCAATTAACATCCCAGACAAAAAACATGCCCATAAATAAAGATAAAACTATACCTCACAGGAGAATACTGAATAAAGAAGAGAACAGTAATAAGCGACAGGAACCAACTTTTCAAGCTCCATAGGGAAGTGAGAGCATTCAGCAACCATCAGATTTAAGCCATTGATAAATCTCTTTCCCTGTTCACTTCAAATTAAACTTCTAGCATGAATCAATATCCAGAACATACACATCACATCCAGAGGATTCTTTACACAATGCTCACACTTTCCTGCAAACTCCTATCTTTTCATCTCTTGCACACAACTCCTCGCTGTCAGTTGCACTCCTGAGACCAGGCAGGATTAAGCTGCCTCGTTAAAAGCCATTCCCAGTGCAACCAAGCTAATTGCAATCAAGTGCTGATAGAGTGCCTTCACATATGAGGGAAATGTGCTGTGGTAAGAGTGAAAGAGAAGGGATGTCAGGACAGAAGGTGACTCAATAGCTTGTGCATTTTCAGGCCTCACTTCAGTTAGAATATTTTTGCTTAAACAGGCTCCTCTGGGATACTGTAGGGTTATGATTTTCACTTTTTTTTTTCCTTTCAAAATTTTTCAAAATTCGGGGATAAAACTGGAAGTGCTCCTGCAGTGTTCTGGCACAGATCCCACAGAATTAAGAATTACAACATGGACATATCCACCTTGACTCACGCTCTCCAAGAGATTTTGCAGAGAAGGGAGAAGTTAGCCTGTGCAGGGTTCTCATGGCTAACATGTCTAACATGCTCTTGGGGTAGCATATTCCCAAAGAGAGCAGGAGAAGACAGCACCAGATACTCCTCCCCACGTACCTGGGCAGCTCCAGCTCCTACACCTCTGCTGACCTTTAGACAGGCAGCACTTTCTTTACGAGGGATGTCCCAAGGCCACTTAAATTTTATAACTTAAAACTCAAGTTAACTGTGTAGAAAAATCTGTAATCACAAGTTACTATAACTGCCTTTCAACCATAATATAAATTGTGAGAAGTATAAAAAATTGCACCGAGAGATTCCCAAGAAGACTGCAACAGCTGATTGATCAGGGGCTTAAGACATGTCCCAGGAGGCTGCACCAAGCTGTGCTGGCCCTCTCTTCCAAATCACAGAACTGTGGCTTCCCTCAGACTTCAAAAATTATTTGTTCTATCCTGAAAACTTAATATACTGTATTCAGTAAAAAATTATTTTGGTTTTGAGACTTATAAGGGCTGTGTGTTTTCTCTGAGAGTAATATATATCCCACAGAATTTTTTTTTTGTTTTTCCTAATGTATCATCACCTTTATCTTCATCTTTCTTAATCTAATTCTATTTCTGATGGTAACCTAAAATGTGAAATTTGGACCTCCACTCCATTTGATCTGTTGTTAGTGTGTTCTCCTTCAGTTTTTCCATCTACAATACTTATTTTAGCACTCAGCATTTCAAGGAAGCCAGGAAAGATTATAGTTCCTGGTATCTGGAAAAATGTCTTCAGACAAACCCTGGTAGTCTGCTCAGTCTCAGATTTTTCTCCACTGGCACCCACAGCCAGGGGGGCACCCTGCAATGTCACCCAGCTGGTGCATCATGCACCAGACCAAGGGATTTGAAAATTTTTTGCTTCTTTTTGCAGACCAAAAATTCATTCCCCCCCAAGGAATTACCCAGGTAAATTCTTTTGCAGCCAAATGCTTATAAACAATGTATTTTAGTTCTAATGAGTTCTTTTCCTAGAGCAGAGACAGCTGTCCCTACCCTCCACACTGGTGCAGCACAACTGGTCTGCGAGTTTTCTTGTGTGAAGTAATCATCTAATAAAGGTCAAAAATGTAGTAATAACTAAAATATGTACACTAACTAATATAATCTTTCCTAAGAACTTAAGAACTCTTGTTGTCTGCTGATATATTTGATATGTTTCTTCTAATGGCAGCTTATGCTAGCAGAAGGTGCCTATGATGTTTTCCTCAGCTTTAAATAAGGCTGACCTTTGTGAATCACACACAGGCAGAAAAATACATATTTAAAGATTAAGTGTATTAAAAAACCCCAAACATCGCCTAAATATTAATTGGTCCTCATAAACACAAAGCCAACCATGGCCAAAAAAATACTTTCACAAAAGACTGCGTGAGGAGATGACAGCAACCTTCAGATACCTACAAGACACCATAAAACTAATTTGATCTAAATAAAGTAGCTAAACAAATTTAATAGCTCTGTGTTTCAAAGAAGCAGACACCAGAAGCCACTGGCCAGGATATAGGCTGATAGATGGCAAGACTTAGACTGTTTGAATGCGAACTTGGCTTCAGCAGTTCCCTTGGAGACAGAGCTCTCACAAGAGGCCAGAGCACTGGGCTGCAGCTGTGGGAGCCCAGCCCCCAGCCTGGCCAGTGGTACACAGAGCTGGGGGCTGGGGCTCGGGCACAGCACTCTCTGGAAGGCAGGCTGGGATGTCTGAGCACGGAAACAGCATTATGCTCATTTCCAGTGCTTGAGGAAAGAGGACATTGCGTACTAATTTATGTGTGTGTGTATAACAGGTTGCATTTCTGCCAAGGAAACACGCTCCTGCCAGCGTCTGCTAACAGAGCAAGCCCTGACTGGCCTGCTGGGCAGAGACAAGAGTGAACAAGAGGAGTCCTGGCACCCTTCTCCTCCCCAGTGAGGGACATTCATGAACACGATTTTCCTCATCACTTCTTGTTTTGCCAGAAGCACGAAAAAACCCCTAGGTGCTTAAATCAACAGAGCACGTCAAGTGTAGAGGCTAATAAAGCCCTTTACTGCAGACTGGTCAGACCAAGTTGGGAATGTGCTTTGGTCAGTTATTTGTTTTTCTCTTAAATTTGTTCCTCACCGCTTCATTTGCAGTGAGGTATTCGTGTCTTTTTATTACTTTTATTATTTATATGAGACATAAACCAAACACACTTTCCATCCTAACTGGCAAAACAGTCCTGTGGTCTGTTTCTCTTACACAGAAACAGCCTGGAGGCATGACAGTTATCTTGCCTCTCCTCATGTTAGTCCTTAAACAGGCAAGATTTTCTCCAAGGCCAACTGTCCTGATCCATCATTGCAGGCTATCAGTGAGCTCATACCAGTATAGTGACATGATGAAATACCAGTTCCTGGCTAACTTGTACTTCTTCCCAGCATTGCTAATGGTTCAACATCCCTAGTACCACCAGAGGTTAAGGACAACCAGCAATCTGCCAATCAATTTTAGTACAAGGCCTTATTCACTCAAGTAGGATATAAATCAGCAAAGAAACAAAATAGTGATTGCCATAAACAGAGTTTACATATTGTGTGCTAGCCTGGACCTTTTTGGTGGACAGAACCCCCTCAGATCAGAAATGGAACCCAGCTTTATTTTTTGTTGTATAATGGGTAGAAATGACAGTCTGATTAAGAGTTTGTTTGAAATCACCAGGAAGGGTTACCTGCTTCTCCTTGAGTTGACGGTGACTGGACTGTTGAATACATCCTGCTCATATCTATATTAGCACAGCAAAGGACCAAAAACTCAGTACACAGCCTTGATTTTTATAAATAAACACGGATAAAAATCTTGCAAATTCCAACTAGATTATAAAATGCAAACCCTATAAATTACAAAAAGACCCCTGAGAACAAGATCAGCAGCTTCAGAATCGACAATCCACAGAGTGCTAATTGTGGCAACAAACGGTGTTGAAATTCACGCGTCCTTGTCGAGTTTCCAGCTTTCATTTTCAGATGTAAACAGTCAAGGAAATCATGTTCAAGTTCTCTTTCCCTAGAGAAAAGGATACGTAGACATTTCCAAAGCTTTGTAAATTCCTTTGGCACCTCCTAGCTGAGACCTCCCCTTGCCAAAGAATGAATATTTTACCTTGTGACATTTCTCAAAAATGTGATACGATGTACTAGACATTTGGCCAGCATTACATTTGTTAGTATGTTTCCATGGGCTTGACAGTGCTTTGGTCCCCAGCTGAGTGGCTTGAGTTAGTAATCATTTATTTAAGGCTACCTTTAAAATGAAGTTGTTGAACATAGAGCAACAGTCCTGAAACATCATGCTTTTTCAGCCCTCTGAAACTGTGAGCTTGGAGAAGGCACATTCCAAACTGTCCCTCCAGAGAGGCCATTGTTCAAGAACACAGACTGTGACCATGACAGTGAGGTTTTGGGGAAGGCTCTGTCAGGAGGTGGCCACAGCAAGCCTCAGTACAGACCAGTATAGAAGCTGTCTGTCTGCCCAGCAGAACAGGCCTGGAGAAAAGGCATTTCTTCTCTTCCTTTTGTAATGTACTTGTTCTTAGGAACATCATGTAATGAGGGCTGGATGATCACCACCCAGTCTGCTCACTACCTTGAAAGAATAGCTGTGACTGCTGTGGGATGAAAAAGGGCTTCCAGAACAGGAGGTTGGCTGTACAAGGATTCCACCCATGGCCTCCGGGTCATGCCTGGTGGCCACAAGTTGAGGTTCAGCCCATTCCTAGGGTTAGGAGAGAGACACAGCTCCAAGCAGGGACAGAATGCCAAAGGGTAACCAAGATAATAGATCAACCACACAAAATTAATAAATGCTGAAGTATTTGTCTGGGCCATAACTGGGCATTATTATATGCTGATCAGCCAACTTCTGGGGTTAGTGTTAGGGTAAAGAAGAACTCGTAGGGTTAGAAGCACCAGGGGGAACAAGGCACCTAAGAGAGGGAAGGGTAGGCTGTGCAAACATTAGATCCCTGGCAGCTCAGTCCTCTGGGCCGTAACTGGGCGGTCATGGGCTCAGGCCAGGAACAATTATTCTGGTTCTGATTTGGGTCAGCGTTTACTGAGGCTTCGTCTCTCTGTTAACCCTAAACCCAAGTATAACATCAGGCATGGATAGAACCTTTTTCCACGTTCAGCAGTCTCTTCCTAAACTGTCAAGTCCTTGTGCAGGCCACCCCTCCATTTTGTAACTACTTTTTGCCTCTACACCAGTTGTAGTCCTTGGCTTTTTCTGCTTTTTATCCTAACTGTAACTGGGCTATATGCCCTAAGATCACTGGAGCTCTTTCAAGTACTGATTCTTCCTGCTTTTTCACTTTGATAATTAGTCTTGCCAAACCCAAGCTAGTCTTGAGCTGTGAGCATGTGGCCCTTGGAAATCTTAGGCAGTTCCACCAACTCAGGGAGCTGATTATCCTGGCCCTGAATATAGGCTGTATTTACTGGAAGGGAGATGAGAAATTAGAATGTCCATTTTCTTACAGACATTGACCAGCTTGCAGGCTACTAACATTGCAAGTTGTAAGTACAGTGCTGTTGGAAACTAGATTTGTGGCCATTTTCTTATCTTAACATCAGTATTTTATGAAGATAAAGCACAAATATAAATGACGATAGCGTTAACTGATTCTATTGTTCAGTCCTCATTTTGGACCTTGCAGTACAGCTGAAGAAAATAGACTGCCCAGGAAACCTACATTGCTTGCTGGAATACTAAAATAGGAAAGTGGCTGAGATGGTGTTTCTGTGTAACATCAGACTACTTGCAGAAGGAAAGGGAACAAAAAACACAGTTAATGCTGTCAACAATTGCAGACCTGTAGACACTAAAATGATTAAGGCAGATGGTAAAAATCTCTTGAAGAAAAACCACAGCAAATTTCTCACTCCAAAAGCAGAGACAGAGTTCAGTTGGCACAAATAGCTTATTGTATGTTGAGAACTCATCAAGATTCCTTGGGGATTAGATGTATTTTGCAACAAACAACACCTGCAAGAGCACTACAGAGCCAAGGGATGTAGTGGGTAAAAGAGGAAAGGGATAATGATGGAAATCTTGCTAGCCAAGCTCACCCCTTCCAGGAAACATTACAATACCACATACCAAATGCCTGGGTTGTTTTTCTTACTTTATCATTTGATTTTTCCATATGGTTTCATAATTAGCCACCTTAGTTCATGGTACCATTTCACATCTTTCCTATAAAATGTTTCCTCAAAGCACTTTATAAGCAGCTAACAGAAACGCCCTGACAGTGGTTTTGTGTGTACAGCAGCAACAGAATTGACCTGGTTCTTGGAGATCTGCCAAAAACCAGTGTCTTTCAGATCAGCTTAGCTGGCAAAATAGTATGGCCAAGATGTAATGGTTGTAGTGATTTCTTGTAATTCCATCAGCATAAAAAGGTGAGTTGGTATACACAGAGCTTAGGGTGCAAAAATCTCCCAAACATCTATGGCCTTGACAAGCCAGTTGCCATTAAAGCAGATGTGGTACCTAGGTTACTTGCTGTTGAACAACAGAAGAATTTAGTGAGCTCAGGCCATTGCACAACACTGTCTGCAAAGAAAGGGAGGAATTAGTTTTTCCAGACTTGGAACTGTATCCGAGACAGCTCAGATGCATTCACAGCTGGTTCTTATTGGACCCAGCATTGACGTGAGTAAGCACCAAGCAGCAAGTGACCTGGTGTGTGTTTGTCAGTGGAACTTAGAGCAGACCAGGACACCACAGCCATATAAAAAGTACCTCAGACACAGTTACAGACTGGCCTTTAAAAAACAAAACAAAACAAGCAAAATTGCAAAAATCCCAACCCAACATACAGGTTTAGTAATCTTGAAAAGCTTAAGCAACAAAAAGTAAATGTAGCAGCTAAATCTGATTTTGCCTTTGGCTTTCTGCCAGCACTGTGTACCAATTCTCCTGTTTTTATTAAAAGCAAGATTGTGCTGTAAATTAACTGAGTTTATGCTGCACTTTAATCACCCTTTGCCACTGTCCTCCCTTTTCAAACCCAACAACATTAGACTGCCTTTGCAGGCCTGTGCCAAAACTAACAAATCTTAGGTAGTTCCTATGCATTTCAGTATTGGTAAGTATTCTCAGTCCTGCTCTTTTTAGAAACATGAAAACGTTCACTGAATCAATACATATAAAAATAGTCTCAGAGTTTCAAAATGAAAGAAATTTGGAAGTTATTTGTATTTGCCTGTATTAGTTTCTTTCCTCTGCTTACCTTTTCTCTTGATACCTCATTCAATGACCAGAGTTGCTTAGATAAACAACTAAGCATATCCAAAAGAAACAACAGCAAAAGTCAAGGAAAGTTCTTAGGTCAGCAACATTTAAAAATGTCATTGTTTCAAACCACCAGTACTTTGCACAAGCTAACATTTCTTAAGATCTCCACTTTAACAACATACTTGGTCAAAGATGCATTTTTCCCTCACCTAGCTAGCAATGTTTTAAATTTCCTATATATATGGAATGGAATGGCATCACCAGTCCATTCACCACTGAAGAGGATGAGAAACCATTTATTTGCATAGGACTCCACACTAACAAATCTACAGCAAAACTCTGTCAAGCCAAGGCCACGTTTGCAGGAATTGCTCTGGCTGCTGGCTGGCAGCACGGTCAGCACCAGCTGTGGTCCATCCCATCGGAGCTGTCAGCCTGCTCCTGCCTTTCCCGTCTGAGCAATGACCCCGGGCTGCTCGGCCCCGCCGCTGCTCAGGCGCTGGGGCGCAGCGCTGCTCCTGTGCGATGCTCCCAGGGAATCCCGAGGAGCTTGGGGAGCAGGCAAGTACAGATTTATGCAATACAAACACTGAAAGAGTGTAAAACCACAGGAAAATGCAGCCATGCCTAAGCCGAAGCAGCTAAGCTCAGCTCTGGGAAGACCAGCTCAGTGCCCAAGCCTTGCCTTGGGCTCCCAACTCCGGGGGCAGGGGCCGTGCTCTGCTCAGCCCTGCTCCCCCTGGGCTGCCTTCCCAGACTGTGCTTCATGAAGAATCTTTGCCTACTACTTTGGTGGCCAAGGAAAGGAAAAGCAGCCTTAACTTGCCCTAGGGGCTGCCTTGTCCCCCTCCCCAGCTGGCACAGACACATCCCCGACTCCCACCCCACCACGAGCAGGATCAAAGTAATTGAGATATTTTAACTTCTAATTGCAAGTTAAATGGAGGTGGACAGAAAATTGAGCCATAACCTAAGCTCCTAGTCCACAAAAATCAGCCTTTGCACAGACTTCAGAGGAGATATTGTGACATGTGGATTATTTAGGGATTTTAAAGCTGATATTTTACTTTGCTTAACATGCACATTTTTCTCCAGATCAGTTTGCCCTCCAACATGCCCTCCTCTCTCCCTGCTAGCAGAGAAGCATATATTTTTCCTGAGTCTTAAGTGAAAATAAAGGAATGCAGTGCTTATCTGACATTCTGTTTACTCTTATATATCACCATTGTGTAAGGTTTGTAAATATTTTCCATATGTTGGCTAAAGCATTTCAGCATCTGCAAGATCTGTCCATGCAGCCTTTCAAATTAGGCTTAATAAATTATTTCTGACAAAAGTCAAATAAAGACAGCTCAAGGACTCTTCACACTCCCATCCCTCCACACTCCCACTATTTGCTACAGCTTTACTCTCAGAGACAAACTCACCATGGGGTTCATACTCACTGTAACTCGGAAACTTAAGGTTCAAAGGCCTTATTTCAAAAGTAAAAGTCAAGCCTATTAATTTTTTAGGCTGCCTTACCTTTGTCTGCCAATCTCAGAGTGGGCTCCAACACTGAAGGTGGTCAATTCCTTCCCTCTGCATCCTATACCAGGAAAGACTCCTCGGCCAGCAGCCCCACCTGGGCGGGACATAACCCACACACCTGGAGCCTGGGCCAAGTGGGGGCAGCTGAGCCACTGATGTTCACTTAATAAACCTCCACTGGGCTGGGGGAATAACAATAGAAAGCACATGCAAGAAGTCACATTTCAATATTTTGAAAACAAACCAATACTTTTGGCACCAAAACTTCAAGTGAATCAATGAACTGCTCTGATGAGGATAGAGAACAACTAGACTGGTTCCATGTAATCTTATTCCACCAAAGTCAGCATTCAAATGAAGTGGTCTCCCCTCTGGAGAGAGTCCCATCTCCATGTACAGTTTGCTGTGCCTGGTGAATTTTAGTGAGCAAGAAGTTGATCGCTGTCGTTGTCAAAAATTAAATTAAGATTTATGAACTTAATACTCTGCGTAAACAAATACCCAATTAGAACCAAGAATGCTAGTGCATACTTCGTCTGGGAGAGATAACAGGAGTAAAAAAAAAAACCTGAACCATACTCTTGTGCCTGTTGATTTATCTGACTAAATAGATTTCTGTGAGGATAATATCTAAATGACTGCATTGTAGGAAAGTATTTATTCAACCCCAAACAACATAGATTGCAATATATTAGAAGTTCTGATGTTAATTATTTGTTCCTTTTGCCTTCCACCTCTCTTTCTTGTGTTATTTACTCATGTCTCCTGTAGTCTTTATTCTGTGCTGGCTGCTCAGATAGGAAAATGTCTTCCTCTGTGAGTAACATCATAATTAGACTGAGAATAGGATAAGGGTTTTCTGTGAAAAGTTAAAACAGAATCCTTCAGAGAGTTTAGTAAAGAAAACACAAAGCTTTCTACAAGGATACAGCCAACGTCTCATTTCTCTTTCACCCCCCTGCACCCAAGCAACGAATGAGTCACCTCCATCATGCACCCAGCATACACTAATCACATCCCACAAAATGAATGTCTCAAAGCCCCATGTGTTTTTCCAAGAAATCTCCAAAACAGTTTGAGCTTCCCCTTGCCACTTCTTCCAATTTCTCATCCTAATTTCAGAGCAGTCATCTTGGATAAAGTACACACCTACCCTCAGTGAAACTATTACCCATGGCTTTTTCACTATTAAGTATTTTTATTTATTTGAATGTGCTGGACACCAGTCTGAACAGAGTGCACATTTGGAAGAACTAAAAATGGAGAAGACAATCTACAGAAGGAGCCCCTCTTGTGGGTTGGACATGTCTGGCTGGAGGTGGAGGAAGTTGCTTCACACAGTTGCTTCAGGTGGTCCAGCAGCAGGAGATGGTGGGCAGGAGTCCAACAGATCCCAAAGAGTCAGGATACCCCTCATTCCTAGCAAGACAAGAGCACTCCAGTGCAGAGCCCCACAAAACAAAAGGCAGATTCTGCAGCCAAACTTCAGACTTCCTGTAGAAAAGACTAGGCAAAGACAGCGGTGGCACAAATGAGGAATGCTCTTTCTCCAAATTACAGAGTAGACAGAGCTTAGGATCACACTGAGGTATCTCAGCCCCCAACATGGGGGTCAACCTCAGAATGGGAGCTGGGAAGACCAGTTCTGAGCCTCAGCCTCAAAGGTGACACAGGTCTCTAAAGAGGAAAATACTTTGTACCAAAGGTCTCATTGGATGGTGTGAATCACCCAACTGTGACACAACTTTCCTCCTTTCAGCACAAGGAACTTTAAAATAAACTAGCCACAGTTGAAGTGCGGGATCCAGTGCATTTCAACATCTTTTTTGATGTTGAAAAAGCAATTAGGGTCAAAAAAGGATGGAGAAAAGCTTGAAGGCGTGAAGACACCATTTTTTTTGGCTAGAACATGGAGAGGGTAGAGCTGAGATAAAAACCTATCATTCTTTGTAAGGCAGGAAGCTTTAATTTTACCTTAATAATAGCTGAGTGTTACCTTGCTGTCCTTCTGAGCATGGACAGCAAAACAATACCAATTCTCATTCTTCAGTGAACACTGAGACCACTGGTCATTCAGGTGCAGTAAAAGTAGAATGTGAATGTATCTCCTCCATATTTCTTCTGGTCTAAAATAAAATTTAGGTGCTTTGCAATGAGCAGGCATCTCTGTTAAAACCCTCTTATTGCGCACAAGCAGTCTTGTACACAACACGGAGCATATTTTCATTTTTCTATGGTTTTGGTCTAAGTCTGCCAGCTCCATTGATCTTTGTATTTTTATCATAACTTCCTCCTCTAGCTTATTGCATTTAATGTTATGAGAGAAACAGCTCCCCTTGGCACCAGCAGCCCCATCCCGCCGAATACAAGTGGGAATACATACTCCGGCACTCAGGCAGCCGACGCGACTTACGTAGATTGCGTAATTTACGCATTTTGCGTAACATCCGTGAATTGTGTAAACTGCGTCATCTACGTAACGCGTGTCAATTGCGAGACCCTACGGAACCTAGGCGACCTACGGGACTTATGTAACCTACATTATCAAGATAATAAATACAGCAATGATGATTATTAGTCTAATAATAATCAATGATGGTTATTAGTCTAATTCCCTTGACCTACAAATCAGCTTTATTAAGCTGGGATATTTTCTGTATCCATCATCCTACAGAGCATTCTTCTATGTAAGAGGGAGAAGTTATTAAATATTACAGGGCAGGGCATGGCATTCATCACTTGGAGCCAAAGTGACCTCAGAACATGCAATTAATTTTGAAACTGGGAGTCAAGAAAACAGGGTTGTTTCAAGTTTACCCAGGAAAATGATGTTTCTTCACCACATGGACCCCTTCCTGATGCTTCCCATTCCTGGGAGTGTTTAGTTTACAGCCTGACATTTAACACTCGTGCAGATTAACTCCACAAATTCTGTGTGCTGTGACAAAGGCACTGCGCTGTAAACACAGCAGATGAGAGCTGGGAGCAGGAAAGACAAAGAACAGCCTCTTACATGCTATGTACTATCCTTTAATGTAGCTTATGCATTTACAAGTGAGCAGTGTTTGAAAAAGGTTGCCTTGGCAGATAGCATGGGGGGGAAAAACTACCAAGAGGAAAAAGCAATATGCATTTCAGAAGTTTAGGGAAATTTTCTTGATGTAATGCTTTAAAAATATAGTGAAGGACTACCTTTTTTTTTTTCTTTTTTCTTTTTTCCTTTTTTTTTTTCACCTGGCAAAATGTGCCTTTCAGCAAGAAAATTTGGAAAATACTTAGAGCAAAGTGTTTTAAACTTTCACATTTTACTTCAGATTGCTGAAGCAGTGAAAGTAGAACAGAGGCCTCACCCCAGAACATCAGCTCCCAGACATGCATCATCTTTAAATTGCTAACATGATTAGGGAAGCCTCACATAAAAAACAGTGAGGAAGAGAAAATTCAAGTGCCCTGACATGGTTGCTGGCAGAGCTGGTTCTCCATTGTTCTGTGCCCTCGGAGCGGTTTATACCACTCCATAGGAAGTACAAGTTACCTTTATTGAATGGCATTTTGGCCAGGGAATGTAATTCTTCAGAACCAATGCCTAAATGAAACAGAGCAGATAAGAGCTGCCCCCAAAGAGCTTAAAGTAGATTATATAAATCTCAAGCAATATATTAATACACCCCAAATCCCCTGGATTTAGACCTATCAAGATCTGCTCTGAGTTTTCTGTGTCTGGTACCTGACTCACTCAGATGAGAGTCAGGAGTTGTGTCACAGAAACCAGCACGAATTCTCTGCTATAAAATGTGCATCAAACCTCCAGATGTCTCAGACAAGGTGGCCTAAATAGATATTATTCTATGTCTAATTTACAATGTGTAAGTGTTTTATTACAAAAGTAATTCCACCGTATCAAGGTAATACCTGGAGTATGCAGAGAAACAGGAAATAGCTTGCTAAGCCCTAGTTGTCACTATCAGGGTTTAAAAAGAAAGGAAATAAACACAAGTTGCTTCTATTGCAAAATGAACTCAAACTGTGAGAAGAGGAAGATACACATGCAGAGATCAACAATAGAGAGCCCATTTTTCATTGGATCTGCAGGAGAGAGTTTTAGGGGGAAATTCCCATTAGGGCTTCAACAGAAAACTCCCTATGCCTTTATTGGCAAGCAGACCTGCAGTGTTAGATACCAGCGACACACTAGCAGCAGTAAGGTTTCAGCTCTCTGGCATTTGCCTGTTTGCACTGGCCTCATGGGAACATCAAAGGAAAACCACTGCCAGGGAGAAATGGTTTTCTTAATTAGTATCACCAGTGAATAGCTCTTATTACTGTGTTATGGAGAGCAACACCTGACAGTGTTACAAGATTCAGGTGACAGGTTTGATCAACCAGTCTTCCTCAAGAAAAAAGAAATGGGTAATCCTTCCATGAGAGCGTTTTGCACAATCCCAATGACATCCACAAGAAGTTATCGAGTATTTCAGAAGAATAAAGCAAAGGGTTGAAATTTCCTCAGCTGGCTGCCTATTTCAATTCACAGCCAGAGGCATAGAGTTGTGTCATGTAATTCAGTAAATCAGTTTAAAATAAACTTAATTTTAGCACTAAAAATCTTCATGAAAATAAAGCAAAGTTTCAGCAAAAATGCAAGTTTTCCCATAAAATACTTGGTCAAGTCTCGTTTTGAATCACACATTAGAAGCCCTTAGTCAGGGGTCATGTAATGTGCATTTCAATGGCAGTCAGTCCTAGGGAAGGTGAGAAGTTCAGAGAACATCCCTAAAGTTTCTTAGTCCTTGGCAATGAATCACAGATTATATTAAAAGTACAGCCCATGACACATGAAGAGTGGTTTCCTTAAATTTGATGACTGATAAAAGATCAACTCGAATTCCTTAAAAATACTTTAGCACTGTGCAACAGCTTCATGTGTCTGTTTTTGCAGAACTGAATGGTCATTTCTTCCCACAAACTCTAGATCTTTTCCAAAGGATTCAATACAATGAACATACTTATCCCATACATTTCCTCCCCGCCCCCCACCTATTACTTCTCTAAGAGCATTGTGTGATTTTACTATTTTGATTGCTATTCCAAAGCATTTGATAAGCCTTAAATGCAAGTTTCAGTCTATGTAGCTTTTTTGCAGACTGTAATCTGGAAATATTTCTTTAATATTCAGGAATTCAAATGCCACATGCTACTTCTTTGTCTCCGGTGACAAAGTCACCTAACCTACAAACTCCCAGAAGACAAAGTCAAAAGTGTCAAGATGGAGATGTGCTTGCTTTGTCCAAAGAGCATACTTGGAAATGTGAATGGACAGCACTCAATGCAAGAATGGCAATGAGCTCAAAGGAAAAAGAGAAAGAAACCTTCCTGAGAACTTGGATCAACAAAACAGTTTTCAAGCCTCCCTGATGAGTGGGCCTCATCACACGCAGTGCCACCTAGTCCAGTCCTGGCCACAGCCTGGACACATTTTACAGATGTCAGCTAAAAACATCTGGGAATGTGAGCAGGGTGTATAAGGGGTGGGATCCTTACAGCTGATGCTGTATGACTAATGCTGCTGTTTTCCTTGGAGACCTAAGCAAGTGCTGCTGAGAAAGGGACACAAGAGCAGCAGTGGCCCCTTGCTGACTGTCACCCTTGTCAGGAGCGAGCCCATTGCAGCCTGGAAGCCATTTACCCTCACAAGTGCTCAAGTGACAGCACTGGGAAACGCAGCCCAGTGCTCCACACATTTGTATCCCTTTATGGGAGTGACACTGCCTCAGAAAGACAACGCCATATGTATCATGGGCCACTTGTCTGGGTGAGCCCACAGCCGCACAGTGAGGGAGGAGACCTCTAGTGCCACCCTCTGTGTGCTGTGATCAGGTGCCCAGAACACCTGCTTCAGCCTTTTCTTGGGGTTTTTATAGTAAAACCTACCCGAGTCATTGAAGTTAGAATAGCTCAAATGCCTTGCTGCCTTGCATACCCTGCCCAAAAGACATCTTTTCTAAACTAAATGAACGCGGCATTTTGCATGATTTGCATTTGGCTGATGTGAAATGTGAGCCTTCTTGACTAAAATGCAATCAGGAGGACCAGCACTGCAACTGTCAGAACTTCAGTTGGGAATAAGAGATTTTAATACTGATTAGAGTTGAGGAAAAGGACTTTACAGCTGTGGAACAGAATTCAGATGTTTGGAGAAAGTGGCTAGTGTACTGAGCTAACATTGCAATATGTATGACATGAGAGACTAGGGAATAGGGCCTGTTTTTAATAAAAATCTAAAGAAGGAGGGAAGAGCTGAAGTCCAAGGAATCATCTTTGGATCTGAAGTACACTGGCAGCTGTCAAAACTGTCTGCTTGGCGAATTATATTTCTGTTATTAGGTACTAAAAAACAGCTTACATGTTTGAGAGATGCTTTGTTGGTGTAAATAGAATTTCACAGAAGCTGAAGGAGCAGATTTATACCAGGTGAGAATGTGACCCCTAGTTTGCTTTAAAAATGAAATATGGACTCTGAATAATGCAAACTATTCTTTTCTTCAAATATGGCACTGAACCTGGATCCTGGCAAACACCTCCAGTTTTACACACCTTGGTTTCTTTCCATGCTGTGAAAAATCTTAAAGGTTTGTAAGCAGGGGGCAACACTTGAGTTATCCATCCTAGCGAGAGAAGCTACATGCTTGTATGCTTGCTCAGTGACCCTGATCTCCTCCAGTCTCCTCCCATGTAACTGTTCCCTTTATTGATTGTGTCAAAATAAACCCATATCATCATATTTCTACACTGGCACCACCAGCACATATAAGGTCTGAGAATGATGAGTTCTTTCAGATTGAAGTACTGATTTTTAAGAACTGGTTCCCAGCATGAGCAATGCCCTCTAGAGCAGATGCCCCTGCAGATTCATCCTGGCCCACTGCAGGTGCTCAGTCGCGGGCAGGATTTGTCTCAGATCTCCCTGGTGCTGCTAAGCAGACAGGGGCAGTGTGCTGAGTCAGGGCCTGTCTCCTCCAGCCACCACACAGGAGGCACAGGCTGATGGCTCCCCTAGCTGCCTGAAGGAAGGCAACAAAATCCAGGGCTCTAAGATTTTGAAAGACAGCACAACTGAGTCAAATCTTCCAGATGTGAATTGCTTGTTCACAAGAGCACTGGTTTGCATACTCTACATGCTTTTTGCACTACTCATGGCCACGTGCATTTGCCTCCAGTACATGTTGGAACTTTCCCTTCTTGGGTTCACCCAGTACTAGATGGAATGATGTGTGTTTGTATATACATGTGCATTTATATTGAAAATACAACCATGTGAATACCTCAGTTTTTGATATAACAGTTTTGCTTTTGCTCAATAAAAGCACAAGAAAACTATAAAATGTAGCTCTGGTCTATGCAACCATATAATTTGTCATTAATCAAATAAACTGCAATTAAGATTTCTGACAACATTTAGATGAGAGAATAGCAAATTTGATCTCAGCTCAGAGTTGTTTAACCAGATACTGATTAAAAGGCATGCACTCTAAAGGTATGAGGTCTAGGTTTCAACATCTCATAAATTTTTATCTTGTAATGAAAGAGCAATATCATGAATGAAAGTTCACAAGAACGAGTAATAGAAAAACCATCTGGAATCAGCTTGGCCTAACCCAACTCCTACCATTAAACCAGAAAACAAAATTAGCCCTTCACAATGCCTTGTCAGAGCTAGATTTGTGATGTTCCCAAAGTAACTGTGGCCTCTTTGGTAGGTGATCCCATGATTCAGGTGATGGGCACAACCCAAGCAGAAGAAATCATTCTATCCTCAGAGCAGATCATCCTGTGCTTTCCATGGCCCACAGGGACAGCAGCTGGCCCAGGCAAGGCCTCTTGGTTTATGACAGACCCTTGTTGTCTAGCATGTAGTAAAATATGACTCACTTCAGGGACACACATTTGAGGGAAGTCACAGAAAAATTAACTAAGCGCTGCCAGTAAAAACATGGGTGTACTTACTCTGTCTTTGTAATGGTACAAAGCATGTCAGCGGGGTACGTGCTTTCCAGTGTAATCATCCCTCAGCCCTCTCTGGAGAAAGGCAGCACAGTCATGCTACAACACTCACAACCACAACATTCATCCAACTTTCGCTGTTAACCAATTTGACAATAACCTCATCATGGATTTCTTCCTTTTTCCAGTCTTAATTATCAACATTGACTCCCTACATCCTCAGACTGAGGACACAACCTTAGCTTAGTATATATAAATCAAAGTAACGGCCTCACCTTCTTCATGTAGGTGTTTGTCATCCTGTACCTGCTCTTGCCTCTCTCACCTGACCGTCTTCCCCACCTTCAACACCCTTCATCACCTCGCACTCGTGTGTCGGCTTGTTCTGTGCTGCCCTGCCCACCCGGGCTGCCTGCCAAGCACATTCTGTGGCTCTAACAGGGGGTTTGAGACATTTTGCCAGAGAACTGGGATCCAAACCCCACCTTTGGGTTTCTTTCCACTTAGTGTGAGGGCAGGCCTGTTTGTGACCAGAGCCCCAGACTGTGCGGGTGCCTC
This sequence comes from Chamaea fasciata, assembly GCF_029207755.1. Lineage (NCBI taxonomy): Eukaryota > Metazoa > Chordata > Aves > Passeriformes > Sylviidae > Chamaea > Chamaea fasciata. The sequence continues at coordinate 16,405,225 of NW_027094095.1, read as the reverse complement.
CTGCAGCAGAGATCCCTCCGAGCTGCCGGTGCTCCCGGGGGCTGCAGCGCCCTCGTCGCTCCCCACACGATGCACCAGCGAGACGGCAATTTACCAGCCAGGATAGAAACGTGAGCCACTCCCCAAAGGCCGCATGCATCTTTCACCTACAGTGGTATTTAACTTTGTCCAAGAAGGCTCCGAGCAGCTCTGCCGCTCCCCTCACAGCTCTCCTGGGCGCACACGGGCGGTCACGGCTGCCCTCCTTTAAATCCACACCCCGACAGTCGCTCTGCTCCTGTCCCTGAGGAGCCTGGCCGTCCCCTGGGGCCGACAGCTGCCACCCCTCACCGAGATCCGCTGCAAAACCCTCTTGGGACGGGGCTGAGCCCCACACTGCCGGTTTGAGCCTGCCTGACAGGCCACAGGTCTCACCCGGACCCGCAGAGGGGCAACGGCTCCATCCCGCTGCTCCTGCATGAGCTGCACAGGGAGACAGGAGTTGGTTCTTGTTCAGGATGGGGATTTTTATTTTAAACTCCTGGACTCCGTCTTTAGCAGCAGAGGAGCTCCCAGGACTGGTGCTGTATCTCTTCTCCTGCTTGCAAGACGAACACTCGCTCTCTGACCCTCCCGAGTGCAGATTGTGCCTTCCAGCTGAAGCCTTTCATGTTTCACCGCCCTTCTTCCCAATGCAAAAGCCAGACAGACCCGCTTAGCTTACACACACATACACCTGGTTTGTCAGGAACAGCCTGTTAACAACGGGACTCTGGCAGGGACAGCCAAACACAGAGCTAAGAGCACGAGTCCTGCCTGTAACAATCCTGCCCGGCTGCCTGGTGCCCAGCGCCGCAGGCTGGAGCTCCCAGCGACAGGCACTATCCCAGCCCTCATGCCCTTGGCACGCTGGGGGCATGGCAGCCCTGGAAGTCTGCCAGACCCAGCTGCTTTCAGGCTAAAGTGTGGCATGAGTCTTCAGCCTCCCATTTCCAGACACTTCTTAACTGCTTCCTTCATGTTATTTTATTTCAGTGATTTAAATTTTCTGTGACATGTTTTGGCACTCAAAAATTTTTGTGAAAACCTAAATATTCCTGCTGCAAATGCTCTGTGTGTAAGCTCCTCCTAAATCGTCCTGTTTATTTTATTTTTCAATCCTAACAGCCAATATTACTAATCACCTTTAGGATCATGGACTAATAAAAATATTGTGTAGTGCAAAGACTACATCCCAAGCTCTTATGACCCCATGGGATATACTTACTTGTATAAAGGAAAGACTAAGAATTTTTTAATCCTTTCACCCTATTTACAAAAGCAAATCTGGACTTTAAATGCTTAGAGAACTGGGAAGACCATAGCCACTTGCATGGACTGCACTGTGATTTTGCAGGCACGCCATAAAAAATTTACTGACGAAACAGACGGCTTGGTGAGCCACTTAACACACTGTTAAATACCATCAGCTTTCTCTGCTTAACACTCAAGATTTTGTTTTTAAAAATACTGATTTAATTTTTTGTCTCCACAGTATGTTCTTTACCAGAGCCGGCAGTTCACGAGCAGCAGTAACAGAGGAAAAGAGCCTCCACCCAAATATTTTTTAACCAATTCCTCAAAATATATGTGCCAAAATCGGATGGAAAAAATCTGTTATTTAAACAAGAGTGCAAGAGTAACACTTTTGTGCTGGTTATCCTCCTCATCTCTCCACAAACCAACTCCTTTTCAGACTTTCCTAAACACAATAAAGCTGCAGCTCAGCACGGCAGGGCGAGCAGCCGAGACGGGCTGCAGAGCCGGCCGGGAGCCACTGCGGGCACATCACTTCTGGGCAGGCTGCAGTGGCACCCTGAGGGCTTCCAGCAAAGGACAGAGAAATTTGCAATTTGAGCTGTAAACTTCTTTGGGTAGGTGAAGGGATGTAATTTGATCTTTCTTTTGCATAGTGTAAATGCACGCAGGTTGGCAAGGCTGCGTTCAGGGCCTGAGATTTGGGAACACTGTACAAAAACACACGCTGCAATCAGGCTTCCAGCCTCATAAATATCTGTTTTACAATTACAAAGTGACAGCTGTGAAAATTTATCAAAATGTTGTCTCCATTTCCTTTTATATTGTCTTGGAAGGAATGCTGTGATAAATTTAATTCTGTTTAAATTTGAAGAGCTCTGGATTGTGTTTTTCCTCAAACTGGCACCTGGTATTTTTTGACCGTCCAAAACATTTGCTTCACTCACAATGCTTGAGAGAACAAATATGCGCAACATGGACACCTACTCTGCAATATTGCAATACTCTTACCTCTTAATGTCTAAAAATACTCATGCAAATATATCAGAATTCATTGGCTAATAGTTGCATTTTAAAATTAATTCCACATATGAGAAATGATCATGCTTTCACACCATGTTTCAATCAAAATATAAATTTAACAGGCAAAAGGGAACAGCAACTTTCAGCAGAGAGTTCACCCTCTGGAGCTCATTTCCACAGGAAAACAAAATTGTCTTGATGCAGAAACTGAAATATGGTTGTTATGAAGCAATAAATCTACTGCACCTCTGTGAATTGTGTCATAGGCAACACAAGCTTAGAGCTGCTTCTAATTAAAAACCTTTTCTGTACTGAAGTAATCTTGGTTTTTAAAGTGATCATTTAACATTTCAGATTTCTTTACTAAGGAGCTCTCTTTTTTGAGTCAATAACTACAATATCTGAATAACCCCGGGAAAAACCACTGAGGCTGCTCCCCTCAAGTGCCCATAAAGAATATTACGCACAAGAAATACAGGAAACAAATTAGAAAGCAGCATAGTGAACACCCAAATTCTTGTCCTGCTGATACACAGCCAAACTATTGGCTCCTGCACAGGAAGACCATTCAGTGATGAAAACAGAGTCTTGCTCACGTGTCTCCACTGTGCCTGTGTCTCACAGGTACAACCCACCAGCACTCTGCTGCTGCAGAGCCATGGGCTTCACTCCGCTCAAGCCAGGCTTTGTGCAGAATTCGACTGAGGCCATGTCTTGACATGCAACAATTGAATGCCCACAGGATCAGAGCTCTGGACTTCAACTTCAGCAAAAAACAGCAGCATTTAACTAAACACATCTACTGGTTTCCACAAGAAGCCATGATACTGAGTAGTCAAACAAAGCCAATTGGTAGAAGAATTCAGAAAGAAGGAAACAGAAGTGGATACACAAAATCAAAACCTGCACACAATTCCCACTGAAATTTATGGGACATGAGGACAGAGCAGTGAGACAAAATTTGACCTATTGTTGTTGGCTTTGTACAACTTAAATGAATCATGACATCAGTTATTAATAAAATGATATATACTTTATTATGCACAAGAGACTAAGATGACATGACACTGTGGTTATCAAAACTGTACAACTATGCATTTCCACAAGGCTCTGAAATACTGAATGCAATATGAAATACAAAGGGGGTGTTCAGACTGGCCACAGGTATTAGCAAGTACATTTTTCCCATTCTTTGATTTTAAAAAACATCTGGCATTTGCATCTAAAAGAAATATACTTATTTATTCAAAGGTGAGAATATTGTGTTTGGGACTGGCAGGACATGGCAGCGAAGATCTGATAACGCTATGAACATCCCGATGAATGACAGACAACAACAGGGCACAACAGTCACCTCACACGAAGGGCTGCCAGCACAACCAACAGTACAGTCTTCTTGTGAAGCATGAGGTAGATATACGTAACAGAAAGAACATACAGGAGAGGAATAGTTGGGAAAGCGCAGGGGGAAGGTTACAATCATCAGCATCTACAGACATTTTGCAAAATCCATTTCCATGTGGAAAATGCTACAAAAATAGCCTGACACAGAAAGATCTGATCTCTTGAAACACAATGTCCAAAACCAAGTACTGTAAAAGGTTAGAGTTAGTGATTAGATGACACACGACAGAACAAGAAGTCTGCTTTGGAGTTTAAGTATGCTACTAATAGCTTTTACAGGCAGAAGGTGTCCATTTTAAGTCCAATCCTCCCATTCTTACATAAGAAGTTCCTCCTCAGTTGATTCCATCATGCTGAAATGAACCACTGACTCCATCCATCTAAACCCCTGCTTTCACACCCTCTGCTGGGACAGGAGAGTCTCATTGGCCTTCCAGACCCCACAGGGCTCTGCCTGTGAGTCCAGCGTGGTGGAACCACGTGGGACAGAGGTGGCAATCAGTGCCTCAGCGGTTACGCATTCAGGAGCTGCCACACCAGACACAGGGGCTGGCAGTGGAGATAAATGGGTGCTGTAAAACCAGAGCCCAGAGGTGTATCAGGCTCTGAGCTACAGGCAGCTTAACAGCTGCTGCAAAGTACTACACATTTCTGTAATAAAGTTATTCACTGGGAATGCTTGGCTTTGGTTCTCTCTCTTTACTGAAGCAGAAATGGCTCTTCCATCTGCTAAGCAATCATGTGCCATTTTGGTAAACTCTAACAGACAATTAACTGAGGTGTATTAAAATTGCTGAATTAAATAGCTGAGTATACCAAGTTCAGTTAATTTAAACTATATTTCACACACAAGTCAACGAATCAAATCTTTGACCTTTTTATATTTTTGGTTTATCCAATGGTAACTATAAATCTGTAAATTATTCTAGAATTAAACTTTTGATAAAAAGATTGATAATGCAGCATGTTTCTCTCAAAAATATACCATTATCTATTTTACATAGAATTTTTCAACCTGTCCATCCCAACAACCAAATCTAATACTTCCTATGAGAAACTACTTAATAAAATATCTGAGGAAGGAAAGGGTTAAAAACAGGGAAAGGCATTTACAAAATATGTAAATTTCACAGTAATTGAAATAAAACATTTCATATAGAGTAACTTACATTTATCTAAAACATTTAAATATATCTTTATACAGAAATTTAATGTAGTAAAATATAGCTATGATTGAAGTTAAAGACTCTAGTCTTCTTTGAAGACATCTTTAAAGACTTTACACATAGAATATGCTTTAACAATACATTCTGCTGAAGGTTAGGCAAAGCGCTTTCTTTTCAACCACACAGGTAGCACATTCATCCTCCTGATGCCTTGGAGCGGAGCCAGTCCTGCAAACCCTTCAGCATGGGGGTAACTTCCTTACGTGACACCCTGTCCACATCACCAGGACTGCTCACTGGCCTGGTAGCATCAAATATTTTTGCATGTGTAACTCTAAGGCCCCCTGCCTGCACAGACACTGAGACCAGCCCTGGTGTAGAGAGTCGAGCATGTAGTGAGGACAAGGTGTGCAGTCACCCATCTGCAAAAGTGTTTGCAGGATTGGCAACAGATTTGATTTAAAGTGAGTAACACTCTGCCTGATCCTGGGCACTTATATCTATTGCATATGTTGCACTTGGACCATCCTGGCATCAGCAAGGCACAAGTGTAGAATCAGCAAGAAATCTGCAGCTCAGACTTCAGAGCAGACTACCACTCGAGTGTAATGAAGTGTCTTCCTCTCTTGCAGAACACAGGTAACCTTCACTACAACTAATGAAAGTCGTTAATCTCATTTTTAGAGGAAAACAATGCTCTTTCTTCCTCAAAGAAGGATCAGTAGAACACATTACAAAGTGGCAAGTAACAGTCAACTACATGACAAAAGTGTCTTTTTCTGCTTTTCATTTTGCATCAATTTGAAAGTCAAGATAAGGCAATGACACTAAAAAATAGTGACAATTAGTACCCTTCTTCCATTTCCATATTCTGATAATACTTTGGGACTATCCAATCATAATGTTCATACAACAGTTTGACACAAACAATTGCACAGCTATTTTCAGAGAATAGCAAACAACAGGCACTACTGTACATTCCTTGTGCCTCAAACTCATCTCTTATTTCAAAGAGAATTTAGGCTAGTTAAAAGATTAGAACCAAATCAGCTTCTTTATCTCCTCTAGCTACCTATTATAAACTGAAAAGGCAGTCTTAAATTATATATATATATATATATATTTATGGATTATATGTTTATGTATGGAAGGAATGCTGTGCTAATTTCCAATTGGTAAAGTGGTTAGGCTGTGTATACCTTGATATTTATCTATCTGCATAAAGACATTGCCATTAAAGGTACATACCCATCTATGTTAGTGCACAAGAACCATTCTTGGTCTTTATGTGTGCCTGTATTTGGTATAGCAGATCAAAAAATCTCTAATAAAAGAGCTTTGGCCCATAAGACAAGAGGGAATGTTAGAGTGTGCTCTTTTCCAATTACCAAATCAATGAGTATTATAACAAAAACACCTGGAACAAACCTGAAGCTGCAAACACAACAGGAAAGCAAACGAGATGCTGTAGCTGTAAGCTGAACAAAACAAAGATTATTCAAAAGAGGCTAAATGTAGCTGAATAATAAAATACTATTTACCAAGGAGATGTGACATTGATGCTTTCTTGCTCAAACAGAAATCCTTTGACCTATGATCATCTTTGTTCTGCTTATCTTATGTAGTGATATGACAAGGAGTAATGTCTTTTAACTGAAATAGGGCAGGTTTAAATTAGACATTAGGAAAAAACTCTTTACTGTCAGGGTGGTGAGGCACTGAACAGGTTGCCCAGAGAAGTCGTGGAGATCCCATCCCTAGAAGTATTCCAAGGCACATTGGATAGGGCTTGAGCAACCTGGTCTAGTGGAAGGTGTCCCTGCCCATGGCAGAGGGCTGGAACTAGATGATCTTTAAGGTCCCTTCCAACCCAAACCATTCTGTGATTCTGTGACTGAATTCCCTTAATGAATACCTTGTGTCAATGAGAAGGTTCAGGGAAAGGAAAATATCATACAGACAAAGCAGCATTTTTCCAAACTGGCACAGATTTCACATTGAGGGCCCACAGACCCCTAGAACAGGTTGCAGTACTGTAAAATTAGTAGCTTTGTCACATGTAGCATAACATGCTAACAAGATCCAACAAGCTGTGTTCATTCATGCATTGTGTGCACACATACACACTCACACACACAGTGGCTTCCCCAAAAGAAAATCAGTCTTTTTTTTTTTTTTTCCATAGAAAAATCCCTCCTCATTTTTTTCAGAAGCGACCAAACCAATCCTTTTAACGTGAAGAAGCTGCTGTCTGATGACCTCCCAGAGTCCTGTGCTGCTCCTCAGCTGTGTCTGGGTTAGGTGGCACTGCTGCTGGAGCAGGGGGTGCTCTGTGTGCTGCCAATGCTGTGTGCTGCGCTGCTGTTCTCCGAGGCTGGCGGCGACGTAGGGACCTGCTGTCTTCCTGCTGCTTCCCCTGAGGGATGGGCAAGAGAAAAAGTGGGGTCAGGACAAGGGAAACTGAAAATATTGTCATAGAAAACAACAATCCATTTCTTCCCAGTCTTCCTCTTCTGGCGGTCTGTTTTCCCATGCAATTAATATACAGGGTAACAAACCTTAACTGAAGTATCACTGAAAATGTTACTAGACTTTGGCACCTAAGCATTGCTGTGCACATGGGGAAAGTAACAGCGCTGTTTCCTTGAGCATTTTACAAGCAGCTGATGGAAACTGCCAAGATCAACACTGTCTATCTTCTGTTGTCAGCTGTCACTCAAAATGGGTCCTATTACACAACTCAGACACTTTATAGCTTTGCTGTTTCCAGGAAAAAGGCCAGGAGATGTAGGCTTTGGTTTTAATGCCATATTTACTAAAAGTGTAGCTCAAGACAATGTTCTTCAATCAGCTGGATACCACATATCCTGAGACACAGTCAGTTTTCTTCATGTAGAAAACCGACAGGCTACCCGGAAAGCTTGACTCGATTTACTCCTAATACAACATGCAGGAAGTTTTCCTACAGCTACCAGAGTATGTGCAGCACTTACAACCTGTAGTGAGAACATCTCACCATTTCTCATTAACTGTTTATTGACAATAAATTAAAACCCCTTCACTACTTAGGCTGCCAAATCAAGCACTTGGGGTCTCCTCACACCATTCTGCACCTGTGGCTGAGATTGAAGGGAAAAATCCAGCTGTCAACTAAGCATAAAAGCAATAATTATGCCATTTAATGCCTAAAAGATCATAGTAAGGCCACATAGGAAACCATAACTGTGGCATTTTTAAAGTTACAGTGCTCAAGTCTGTAACCTTAGCGATATTACAGAATAGTCTCTTCGAAACAGATGGCAAGACTTAAGTTTATATAATGTGCACTGTAGCTGCCCCCTCCCTTGAGCTCATCTCCAGGATGTGAACCTGTGATCTCAGTGCAGTAACAGTCACAGTGCTGCTGCCTGAGCTGCAGACCTGCCGTGGCAGCCAGCACCAGCACGGCTGCTTTCCCAGAGACGGAGCAAGACAGAAATGATTTGTGGGATCATGGGCAAAGCAGTTAGGAATAATCAGAGGCTAGCACATCTACTGCCTCATGAGCTTATGGTGACGCAGCTCTCCTGCTCCACATTATCCTGTGTCATCCGAAACCCACTGCCATGGGTCAGGTCTGCACGCTCCAATTTTTCTTCCATGTTCAGGATTTGGTCGAGATCCCGCTCCCCAGTGACAGGCTGGAGGCACAGCCTGCACACTGAGGGTTACAGTGCAAGGACGAGCCAGCTTCCTCCCACAGGAGCTGCTCTGGCACATCCCCATGCCCTGTGTGCTGCTGCCCAGCTGCCAGAGCCCGAGCTTCTCGGAATGCGGCTGCAGAGGAAATGCGCCTTTAACGCTTTGTGTCTCAGGCCACAAAATATCCCTCTGCAGGCTACTCAGAGGTCTGCTGCAAACAAACAAGGGAGGTCTGAGGATTTCTCACAGCAGAGGTTGCAAGTGCTCTGTGTAATAGAGACCAGCAGATTTGCTGCTAGCTCAAGCCACAGCCACAGCTGAAGTGCACTTAAGGCCCCACAACACACAGTTCTTGCCTTACACCCCACTGGTTCAGGAATTGGGGAGGAAAGAAGGGACAGGACAGGACAGAAAAAGTAACAAACTAAACGACTAAACCACACTACCCAGGAGGCCAAACAAACTTTTAAAAAGAGGGTGAGGATCTCGTTTTTAAATTCACCATTCAGTCCAGCATTTTACTCTTGTGAGCAGATTTTGAGTCTGTTTTTCCCAGTGTAAGAAATAACTATTGTAGCTCATCCATGAGCCGTGGATTTCTGCTCATAGTCAGCAGATCAGAATCTACCCCCAGTCATCTGCAAATAAATCAAGTTTCAGCTTTACCTTGCTTTGGAAGTGCCTTTGTAACCCCCCAGAATAAACGGCATCAAATCAAAGTATGTTTCATCGTGCTGTACAGGCTTTCATAAGCCTTGTTTGGATGTTTCTTCCCCTCCTGCCTTGCTCCCTTCTCCTCCCGTTGTTTGTGTACATGTCTTCCTTCCTTTTGTACTACAGGATATATTTATAAAGGCAGCGATAAGCAAACTCCCTTTCATTAAAGCTAAACAAGTGATCGCAAACCTCAGAAAGCAGCGAGGGGGGCTGCAGACCCCCAGCGCCGCCGCAGAAGCCGCTCTGGCGGCAGAGGAAGGGCGGCCGCTGGGCTCCCCCGGCGGGGCCCCCGCCTCTCCCTGCAGCGCCGCTGTCACCCATTTTACAAACCACATGGTCACACACGGCTTTGGTCAGCCTCAGCACATCAATACAATCTGTATGCATTTAAACATAAATTCATTTATAAGACAAACACACGTTGTTTCCATCTTATGGCAAAGCGAAAGCCCAGTGCCGCAGTCCCCAGCAAGCCCAATGGCTCACACCCCCGCTCCTGGCTCCTCTGGAAAGTGTCCTAGGAGGCACCCTCCCTTCTGTTTGGGTTGGAAGACCCCTTCCTTCCACTGTAATGGCCTCTGCAGCACCTCATTTCTAGAGCACATCAGCAGCTCTGATGCACCACAATCACTTCTTGAACAATAACAAATTCTCAGTGTTCTCAAGAAAAAAGAAAATCCAAACCCGTGATGTTATGAACACACAGCCTAGCAACTACATCTGGACTGGCTGACTTTTCCTGTATTTTATTTCCTCAACACCTAGCTAAACCGTAGCTAAGCTTTTTTTAAAAAGAGTATTCAAGAAAAGGATGTAAAGAAATGTAAACGATCACTGAAGAGGCATTCTCCATCTGTCTTTTTCATGTAAACAGCTTCATGTATCTCATGTTACCGAACCAAAACTGCTCAGAATGGACTCATCTCATCTATTGACAGTAAACAAGCTTTTACCCATCTGAACGCGACAACATGCACTTCATTATTCACACTTAGGAAAGCTGCCAGTTGTACTCCCTGTCCAGGAAGTCTGAATGTTTGCTTTTCTATCTCCCTTTGCCAAATATAATTGGTTGCTATGTCAGTTTACTTTAAATCAGATCCCATAAAAAAGGGAGAAGTGGGGGAGGAGTGACACTTTTAACTTCTCAGATTTTGGAACACTTTATCCTCTTAACTTGCAACGCTGCCTGAAGAAGGGAAGTGCGCTTCCTAAGAGAAGGCAGGGACGGATGTTTTCTTTAACACACTTTACAAGGTTTAACAGTCTCATTAACTAATCAGGCTTGTGCCAGTCTCTCCTAAACATACTCAGTGATCCCTACTAAGACATATATTACATTGATACATATTTATATGGTTAAATTACGAAGAGTTTCTGCATTCATGCACGCTGCAAAATTTTTGCTTCTTTCAAGACCCCTAGATAAATGAGGTCAATTGTGGCAAATTAAATCTGGTATTTCCCTTAGTTCTTGGGTCCTCTCCAGGCAGCACTAACACCTTTCAAGCCCAATAACTGACCAGAGAATGGATCAAAAGTAGGGTCTTTTTGCAGACAAGTCAGCTTAAATTCCTCCTCTGCTGTTCTGATACTGGCTTTCCCTCTCTCTTCTCTTACTACCCATGTATCATAGGACATCTCTACTCCACGTTGAATTGCTTCAGAAAATCTAGAATTTTCTAAAGCACAGCTGTGATGCTTTGGCAGAAATGTTTCATGACTGCAATTAGCAAAAGCCCTACATGACAACACAACAATCCTTGCTCAATCTCTGGAGATGAAATTCCACTTATTTTGTAGTTCCTTTCTGCTATCAGTTGCTTGAGGTTTTAATGCTAATGGCCTATCAAGACGAATAAAAGAGCTCATTCATGTAACACTTTCTTTGTTAGCAGCAGAGATACTGATAAAAGTGTATCAGCAAATCTTACTACTGGCAAAAAGGTGGCCTTTTGCTGTATTGCACATAGCACTACAGCAACAAAAAGAAGTTACTTCACACATCCCAAGCTGCCATTCTCTACCAGCAGTAGCTTTTATCTGCGCTCTGAGTATCAGCAAAACAGAGTTTTAGAATGAACTCGTTTTTTCCAACCTTTCGTCTAAATCATGTGTTGGAAACCCAGTACTACTTACAACAAAAGATGAGATTTCAGAACACTATTCAGCAATGCATAAATTCTCTAATGTCAAAAGACAGCCACTCTGTAGATGAAATTTAGATTTTTTTTCTTTCCCTCCTCAAGTTAATAAAAGCCTGCAGCGAGCTCTAACATGTTTCCACTGCAGCTGGATTATCTTGTCTGCCACAGCAGTTGTCCTCTAGGAGACCGTGCCTGCCAGAGCCTTTGTTACACTCTGCTGCAAGTTATGCTTTGTAGATACAAGACACTATGCACAGCAAAATTATGTGCACAGGAACATAGGTGCACTTTCCCAGTCCTTTTAAAATCTGAACCAGGAAACTTCCTAGATAATTTTTATCATTTCTGTGATTCTCTAATCTGATGAGTTACAGTCTCCCCTTTCTTTCTTGTATTAATTTATTACTTTTTGTCTGGCCTTTTTCTCCACTTATTTTTATCTCTTAAAGATGAAGCCCAGAGTAGCTGCCCTCTGCACTACGTGGATGTGGTCACCATGACTGATGTACCTTGCTAATATAATTCTGTTAATGGGATTAGTCCAAATTCTACTGTTGCTGAAGGATTTATCATGTTGGCTTCCCAGTGTTCCTTGAGTACTGACACACAACACGTGTCTATACATGGTTCTGTATGTGGATACAGATTGAACTTCCACAAATGCAGGACCAAAGGTATTAATTTAACAATTAATTTTTTTTTGTTAATACAGATTACCAATATGGGAATTACTTAACTTCCCATTTACTCACTGAAATAGCGCTTACTTCTCTTCCACAATGTTTCAGTACTTATATGAAACAGAATTATACAATTTATGCATATTATCACAACCTTTAAATTTTCCATGTTTGCCTCAATTCCAAGTAAGTTTCATACACAGCTGATGCACTGAAGTACTAAACTGCTTATACAAAACTGTTGCACTGCCAACTGGAAAAAACACCATCGTTTTTATTTCCAAATTAACATAAGCTCCTAGGTCATAATATTTACAGAAGCTCTGCCCCAACAGGGATAGATTCTCACTCCTAAATAGCTTCCACGAGGTTTTAGGTGCCAGAAAAAAAACCCCTGCAGTGGGCTACAGGCAAATTTCAATGTTCCAGAGCTGCAGAGGCCTGGAGCTATTGACCTCACATTTTTCCCACCTCTTGGCAGGGTCTTGTGAGGTCAAAAGTGGAAGTAGTTGGGAGCCCAGAATACTCTAAGGATCCTGAGATACCCCATAAACCACAAGCAGCCAAGGTCACATGCTGGAAACCGAGGCTCCATCGGCGTCCAGTCCTTGTCTGGGGCATGCAACAGAAAGCTCCCCGAATGCCCTTTTCTTTCAATACATTATTCCATTTTTGCTAATTTAGTTTAGCATGGGAAAAAAATTCTAAGGAGACACTGGAAAATTATCCGTGCATAGAGTCTGCACCAATTCAGACACATTCCTAAGTGTTTGGTGGCACACACTTAAAATTACACGTGACTTCTAGCAATTGAAAATAGTAGTTGAAGAATGAAGGAATAAATAATTGTGGCAAAAATTCTTTGTAATCAAGGCCCCCCAAAAAATTTCAAGTCTAGTTATACCCAGAATATGTCTGTTTAGATAATGCATTCTCTTAATCACTTGGCCCACTTCTTGTACGCATCAGCCTAATGTAGTAACTGCAAAAAAAAAATTTAAAAAGTAGTATGGGAACCAAAAGGGATCCATTAACTGAAATACTAACTAATTTTGAAATACAGAGATGTTACTAATGATAATACTCAAGCCAGAAATAGTCAGTTTTACTCATGTCCATTTTCAAGACCTATGTTTAAAATTATTCAAGTAAATTTCAAACCATAACATGTAACATCTCCCTTTAGGGAAGGGCGGGTATCATTCGGCTGATACGCAATAGAGGCTTATGGGAGGAGCTGCTGGAAAACTCCTGAGTCAAGAAAAGAGAGGAAGAAAATAAAAAAGCCCAGGATAAGCAGAGGTGGCTCCCTTGCCCTCCCTCCCCTGTGCAGTGGTTCAGAGCACCAGGGCCCTGGCCGTACCTGTGCGTGAGTAGATGAACCAGAGCGCTCCGGTCAGCAGGGCTCCGATCACGAACGCCGCAAAGGCAATGCCCACCACGGTCAGAGTGTCCAGCCCGTACAGCACAGCTGCTCAGGGAAACACACACACACATAGGCACTTCTTATTTTCAGAGGCAGATAGCATTTTACAAAAATTCATCCTCACTCTTCCATGGAAGAGCTTTTTAAAATTTCATAGTTAACTAAGCACCGCTCTGAGAAACAGACTGGCAGATTTGCATCAAGGAAATGAAAGTGATGCTTTCAGAGTGGCTTCAGTCCAACCAACTGTTCCACATCACAAAGTAAAACTCCAGCTCAGCACACCCAAATCTGGAAAATGTTGCAAAAATTAAGGATTTCCAGCTGGCTGTTAATAACTTGCTTTCAATTAAGTATTCATTTATCTTTAAAGTGTTTTAAAAAGGCTGAGATGTTTGGCAAAAATGCTTTTCATTTCAATGGCCTAACATTCAAACAAACTTTCCCCCACATCTCCTCAAGTTCAGTCTGAAATCTAGGTGGAGAACGGAACTGCTGTTAAGAGGGAAGAGATGCCAGCAGAAAGTCAGCGAAAACATAAATAGAAACAATTGTTTTTCACATTTGGCAATGCTTTCAGTAAATGAAATTAACTCCAGATCACAAAAATAGAAGCACATACACACGTAAATCACTTTCCAGGGGAGAGGCCCTTTTGTAGGACCATTTCAAGGGTAACAGCATTTGCTTCCTGGACATATTACCCCCAGTGCTAATCATCCAAACAGAAATTTTTTTCACCTTTGTGTTTTTCTTTTTGGTAATTAGAACTACTAAAAAAAAATTAATAATCATTCAGCAATCTTTGGGGGAAATTACTTCTTAAAAAACTGATTTCCAGTTTTAGTATTTTTAATATCTCCCAGTGCAGAAAATTGCTTAGGCCAGTGAATAACATTTTACTGACTATGCTGGCCAGGAAATGAGCTGACTGGATCTCAGTAGTACCCTTCACTGGAATTTTCAGTTCTCAGAACACAATCAACATGCTCACTTTACACATCCTGCATCCAGCAGATGTCCCTAAGGACATCCTCCATCCTCTTTTATCAAAAGTCTTCTCCAGCAGCTCCTGTTGGCAATCACATTTCTGGGTGCTTGTGAGCTAGTTTGCATATACAACACCTGACAGATAGTGTCTTGGAAGGTTTTTCTTCCATTTTTTCTATGAGACTGTTTCTGGTTCCTCTGGCTACTTCCAGTCATTCAAATGCATACACAAAAGACTAAACTCAACTGTTTTTTCCACCAGGCACCATCAGTGTCCTCTCCTCTTAGGAGGAAACAGTGGAGAGAAAAAAGTTGCATGGAGAAGTGGCACAAGCATAATTGCTCACTGCCTTTGCTATTTTGAACAAATTTAGTCTTGAAGACACAGGGACAGGAGCAGAAGAAAAACCTTATTCACTTCCTCTTTAAATCTCTCTTTTCTCCATTCATTCTTGCTTTTGGCTGCACATCATCTACACCTTCCTGTTTATTTTCTTCCAGTGCTGCTCCTCTCCTTTTCTGGGTCATTAATAGACCCTGACTAATTCACTACACCAAGATAACAGTAAAACCAAAGAAATTAATCCATATCAAGGCCATGACCTCGTCTAAGCACAGCCTTTTAAGTGCTGGAGCACCTGGGGCTGTGGTGCAGGACAGGAGTGAGGCTGAAATAGGACACAGGTAGGGCACAGAAGCTCTGAGGGATGGCACTGCTGCTCTAACACTGCTGTTGGGAAGCAGTGGCCTCAGCAGAGAGGGGGACACACACACACCAGCATGTGAACTTGCTAAGGCTGAGACTCTCAGTGGTGTTTCCCCAAACCTGATTTTCACATACACAAAAGGTCACAGTCTTCTGAACACTGATGAAAACACCTCTCATTCAACAGTACAGTCAATTCTGTTCTGTCTCTGAATTAAACATGCACACACTCAGAAAGCTTGAAGAGAGTTTTCTTAATTTATCTAATGCCTTGTAGACAAACGTTTAAAGATTGAAAGAGATTGTTTCAAGAGTTACTTACGTGGCTGTCTCACGTTTGGCTTTGGAAGGGAAGGATCTAATTTAAAAAAAAAAGAAAATGTACAAAGCATTAATCAGATAAGAGTTCCACATGCAGCCTACAAACTGTGCAGGTTCTGATCTGACAGAAAGACATCAACTGTAATTCTTACAAACCATGAATTTCAGGAAAAGCAGACCAAATTCAGTAAACTCACTCATCTCAGAAAAATTCTATTTGTATATTAATTATTCCTCAAGAGACTCTATCTAGAGTATAGTTCATGCACCGTATATTTTGTTGGCAAATACACTGCAACTTTTCCCAAATCAGATGTCATCAGGCATGACCCACAGTAACTCTGGTTACCTCTGTGTGAAACTCTTAAAGTTCAGATTGGGAAGGAACAAAGACTGTATTAAGGTGATTGCATCCATCTGACCACTCACTAATCATAAATATGAGGTAACAGCACACTAGATCACACACGAAAGCAAACAGTCACTAAAGAATAGTGAGTGTAATAGCATAATACAAACTGCTTTGTCCAAATTGCATGAGTATGTGTTGATTCACCCATTTTCCTGAGTCTTGGAAGTTCTGTTGGTTGTTGGTTTTTTTTTTTTTGGGGGGGAGGGGGAGGAGTTTTACGAAATTTATTATTATATATAAGAAATAAAAGATCAAAGGTATTGTTCAAAGATCAAAGCTATTATTCTAGGCAAGAACACCAAATATCATCATCCTAGTGATGAAGATATCACCCTGTAACAGAAAGAGACAAGTAAACAAATGTTTAAAAAATGAAGAATTTCCCCTCCTTTCTCTTAATTGGTCTCTCATCTTTCTCCAAGAATGCCACCTAAGCAGAAGAGCTAGAAATTCTGGCTTCAGACTCAGGGTCCTGTTTGGTTAGCTGCAGTTTGATTCTGGATTGCCCAGCAACTCAGGGATTTCATTTATATTTTGGCATATCTGAGTGTGATCAGTGCAATAGATGTAAAAGGATTTGATAACACTGTGCTTCAGTACATGTTTTTGTATCTTTAGCAAATGGAAAAAAAATAGTTTAATTAATTTCTATGCAAACATAACAACCCAAAAATACTGAAAATAAATATATTCATTTATTTAAAGTGTTCTTAAAGAAGACTATGCTTCTAACTTCTAAAACCCAGACGTCAGCACCAAACTTCCAGCAATATCCCTTAGATCATTAGGCCTTGAGACACGTGTGCCTACAAAATCAAAAAAGCATTTTATTCTTAAACTGTGTTATTGTGTCTTGTTCTAACACGAGAGTATCTCTTGCAAATCTGTTGAAGAGTATCTTTTGGCAGATGATGGGAAACAGGTGGAACAGTAGTAGGAAACAGGTGAGGACATAGAGGGGTATGTGGGGTGGTGCATGCACAAATAATCTGGAAAGTTATCAAGTGCACGTAACAGCAACAGTATAACTGAATGTAAGATCTGCCAGAGGGCTGGACTGAAATCAAGGAGCACTGAAAAGTACAAACATGGGTAAGGGCACTATCAGATTGTCCAAACACTCCACTGGCATTTCCCAAGTGCCAAGGAAATGCCTTCTGAGCTGAGGGGAAAATGAATTTTCCATGCTATTTCTATCACTGGCCTCTCTACAGAGAATATGAAATCAGCTAATGATAAGCTGTGTAGCTTATTATCAATTCTCTTCAGTCATCCAGTTCTTACATGTATTTTATTGTGATTTGCTCAGAGCAGTTCAGAAGCAGTGAGAATCACTGAGGTCTACGAAAACCATCTAATTTAAAAACAAGTGCTGCCAGCCTTGAGAATTATCATAATTTTCTATACATTTGTAGGATAGGGGCACTTTTTAGTTACCCTTTTGACCTTCTTTCTATGACGTCTTTTTGCTGTAGAAATAATAATTTAAAGTTTCCACACTTAGCAATAATCTGAACAACATTGGTAGATTTTTTTCCACAGAACATGTATTTCCTAGCATATAAATGGCCATCCACGTGCTTTTCATGGGACTAGGGGAGAGCACGGGGAAATGCGGGAATGCAAAGGGAATGTATGTGGCATGGAGTTAGGTTTTAAACACTTCCATTGGGATCTACTGCAAATTCTCATTTAGATACAGTGCTGTCATTTCTAATACAGGCTTGTCTGAAGAAAAAAAAACACCTTTGCAATGACTAGTTTGTTCTGACTTTTGAAATGTCAAGCACATGACTTTCACATGTGGCTTGATGAGGAGAACTAGGGGCAGTACCTCACATAGAGTGGTCTGCAATAGTGAAAGCTGGTTCTGTTCACATCAAAGAAGAAGAACACCACCTCTGAGAGGCAAATTCTCCTGTTCAATAATGTGATGTAATTTCTTCTCCAAACCTTAGGTTCACATATTGGCCAACAATGGCATTTGTCTTTAGGAAAAGGGTTTTGATTCACTGCAGAACAACTGCATACCAGCAAAGCTACATTGTTAATGTGCCACTTTGTATTATGTCTGAAAGCTGGGATATGCTGGGGAGATTTCCACCAAACATCTCACAATTATACTAAATCACCCACAATGCAACAAAATACTCTCTCACACTGTTGTCTTGTAACTAATCTTTATAAATTTAGCTTGTCTTTGCACACTGAGACCTTGTGCCTCTGACAAAGACAACATTCTGAGTGGAGCCTGAGATGGGAGCTGCGCACAATGCTCCACACATCATAAGGACAAGAGAGCTGAAGTACGAGTCTGTTTATTGAAAGCCAAATTTCAGTTGCAGGATTTACTCATTCCCAATAGAAAACCTACTGAAATAATATGAGAGCTGAGCAAAATGAAAGCCCAGAGTCAGGCCCAAAGCACAGTTTTAATCGTGACGGTGACAGATCAAATACCTGGCTTTAATTCATAGTGGATTTGATCTGTATTAACAATTTTGTTAAAAACCCTCCAAACTAAGTATGAGCTGACTTGCATAGTTAGAAACAGTTGTTGCCTATGTCCCCTAGCAATGCTGTATTTGAACTTCAAGTTGTTCAAAGACTAACAGCATGCACTGTAAAACAGAGGTTAAAGGACTCCTAATACCCATCCTTTTGATGCTCCCTGAAAAGCATTCCAGAGGTCAAACAGCCTTTGGACACCATCAGAAGATTTTGATGTGTATGAGAGGCCACTGAAGCTTCTTATAAAACTTCAGTGCAAATACAAAAATATAAATGCACATACTTTTTTCTAGGACTGCATCAAAACGTAACTCATGCTGTTGTCAGAGGGATCTACTAAAAAAACTTTCAAATTAAATGAAACTGAGAACGGTTTTTACTTCCTATCACTCACGGGGCATATTCTTAAACTAGAATAAGGTCTCATGATGCTGTTTGGCATTATCTCATAATGCACTTCAGCCTCTTCAACTCCTTCAACCAGTTACTAACCACTCTTTTTTTTCCCAAGAAAGATCCCATATTCAAACAAGTCCCACCAAAATGGAGCCCCTTTGTGCATACTATCCTTTGTTCTTCAAGATTTAAGAATCTAGTAAGCCCCCGGGGGCCACCTCTTTGCCTGACAAACTTATCAGGCTTTAACATCCTCAGTAATTTGCAATTCCATTGTTGTTATTCATAAATTTATATTTACAAGCACAATAAATAAAGGACACAGCAGGGAGCAGAACACTGCCTTTGATCTCTGGGCAACAAGAAATTGCTTCAAGTGCTACTGCTACATTCATACTTCCAAAAACCATGTTATTTTGTACTACTTTGAGTATTCCTCTCTCAATGCTAGGCAAACCCACACATCCAGAGAACAGTAACAGTGGTTAAAAAATGGCTATGACTTGGCCTGATGAGTGCTGCCAGCGAAATGTCCTAACAAGTTACATCTTACAGACACAGTACCACCACAAGATTAAAAAATGTCACACTCTCGTAGCACTCCCTCATTTCAAGTGGCTGTATGTTACACAATATTTTATATATACAGCATTATTCAACAAGTCAAGCTCATTTTTATACCTTCTTGTTTTCCTTCATGTGTTATTACAACAAGGGGCTTGGTGAAGGTTTTCTTGTTGTGCATCATGGCCAAGATCATATCCACGTTGAGAGAGGTGCAAGCTTCATCAGGAGGAATGCACTGGAGTGCAAAGAACAGAGTGTGAGGTCAGTGTCACCCATCTCCCAGGACTGCTGTGCCAGTGACACAGCTGCCTCATAACCAGTTTTTCCCTACACAATTTACCAAAAAAAGAGAACCTCCAAACAACCTTCTCTTTTGTAGCAATCAGATTACAATATTATCCAATATGGTGCATGTCTTTGGAAATTAAAGCTAACATTGTTTGTGCTTTGGATACGAATAGAAAAGATAAACTAGAACCAATTGTGCAATAAAAAGCCATTTCTATTTGTAGCCACCTATTGAAATTTAAACAGCAACTGCAAATTATGTAGTCAAAATGCACAGCATAATAACTCTAAGCTATTAAAATCCTTAGCCTAGAGATATCATGTTCATTAGACAATTCCATAGAAAACTATTTATTACCTTCAGAGTTCTGATGAAAAAATACATTGTTTTCATCTAAATCAGAAGTTTTGATGAATTTAATTAATTACTGACCTTTGGCAGTCCTTGACTATCTTTGTCTTTATTTGTACACAAAGTCAACTCGCAGTGAAGAAAGAGCAGTGAGATGTTGAACATTGGTTTGAACACAAAGCTGAATCTTTTTCTGTCCTTCTGTGCGTGTGGTATTAGAAAATTCTCAATACTGTAGAATTTAACAGATTCATCTTTAGGACAAATGTTTTCTATAATGGTATAGTCAGACATTCTATCTGGATTTGAAAACGGGGAAACAAAGCACGTTTGAATAGCAAAGCCCAACGATCTGTCAGCTTTAGTCACAGACACCTGCATTAAAGAAAGAGACAGTAAGATCTCAGAAATGACATTTTTAGTTCACATTTCATTAATATTTTCAACAATTTTTTAAGCAGTTTTCCAGTGCCATTTCCAATCTGAAGTATTTTGAAGGCTAAATGTTAAGGGTAAACTGTCAAACTGAGAGACAGAAAATCTGTGGTTTCAAAATCAGCAGCTGTTTAATAGCATAACCATGCATAAATATAGCAATTCCTTATCTTTCTGAAAGCAGACGAACACCCCCCGCCCCAGATAAGACACACAGTTAATGTCTGTGTCTGCCACCTGAGATGGCACTGCCTCCCTTAGACACACAGGCTGTAGCAGAGTTCTATAGAAATCAATCACTAATTCCATAGTTTTGTATCTGTTCAAAATTATAATGAAAATAGGAAAAAAACCCCAAAAAACCAGAGAATCCACCCCCAGCCAAGACAGGAATGCAAAGGCAGAGAGGAGGTCATGGTCTGACGTGTGGGTGGCATGCCTGGACTGGAGGGGCTGAGGGAGTCTCCTAAAAAGCCATCATTTCTTGTGAAAGGATCCTTTTAGCTTATTGTAAGTTTGAAATTCATATTCTTTTATGAAAAATAATTAATACTGAAAGCTTCTGATGCCCTGATGTTGCTCAGCTGGATTGGAATGCAGACAATAAATGCTACAGAATCATTCAAAGAAAAAAATAAATGGAATTTGTAACAAATGAGGCATGTTACTCTTAATAAACAACAGAAGCATTTGTCTAACCATTAACACTGCCCAATGAAACAGTTCCACAAGAAATCTGCTTAGAAGAAATGTGCCTTATATGCATACTTAATCCATATGTGCTGCATGTATCTTTTAGGAAGAGCCTGCCAAACTGCGTGGTCTATGTTGTAATTTCTGGGTGCTACAAGTTTTGCAGTGAATAAAAGCATTTCTCCTTTTTCCTCTCCCTTATGTGAGCAGCAATCAAATTAGAGATGAAGGGATGTGCTGAAGCATCTAAGCAATAAAGAGTATCTTCTAAAAAGAACAGAAATAAAGATGTATGCAAAAGTCAACCACAGATACTGACAGGAAACGAGCTGACGGTGTAAACTAATTAAAAAAGAGATTATGGAAAGTAGAACAGGCATACTACAGTTAATTAAATAAAAGGATGAATGATATCTCAAGGAAAGAAAAGAACCACAGGAGGAAACTGGAAGACAAAATATTGTAAGAAAATTACAGGAGAGAAGAAAGAAAAAAACCCCAGAATCCAAAAGATTCAAACACATACACAAAAAAACCCACCGTACTAAACAAGGAAAAAGGAGATAGAAAAATTTTACCGAATATGTATTTATCAAAATATAAAAATATTTTTCTTAGTAACAAATGCAAATAGAAACAAGAAAGGGAAAACAAAAATCAGTGTCATCTTAAAAAAATGGAGTCACAGAAGTTCAAAACTGATACGTTTTCCACCACGCAAGAAAGATAAACAGAATTAAAAAAGGCTTTTGCCAGGACAGGTGATAAAGAAATCAGAACATCTGTCTGAATAAACAGCTCCAGTAGGCTCAGAGTCAGGGGGATTCATCCCAGATCAATGAAGGAAGCGGATGGCTTTAAGTGTTTGTTATAAAAATATTCTTAACTGAGTGAGACAGACTTTATTTTTGCTTTAGCTGTCTTAAATACTTTTCACTGGGTAGAGAACAACAAAACGACAAAGCGGGCTGAAATCATGAAGAAAACTGCACCAAATGGGTTACTCGGCTCTTCATGCGCAACATGGGCTCCCAAAGAGAAACTGACTTGGGCAAGAGAAACACAGCATAGCACTGCTGCTTTTTCCTGGTCTCACAACCCCACAGCTCACACCTTGTGATTGACTTGCCTAGAAACTGGTGATACTTCTTCATTGCCAAAGCTGCATTTATTAACGTCTACCACTATTTGAAAATCCAAAATTCTGTTCACATAGCTATCTTTAAAAGTACTGACTCTATTGGTGTGAAATTCCACAGATTTCATAAGCAACTCAGCAGCACATGGAAACATCATGTGCAAAATGCAGCTGAAGTCAAGGGTACTCGGCTGTTGATTTTGTTTTAGTATTATTTATCTAAATCTGCTAGATCTCTTTATGTGGTAGCATTCAAAACAAAAAGATTATAACTGATGTTTTTAAGCAGACTGGAGAGAGACCAGAATTTGTATTAACTGTGTAACCTGAGAACACTAGCATATGAAAGACACACATTTGTAATAGTTTTTCTGCATGTCTACATCTTTCAGATGAGGTTCAGACATAAAATAAAATGAACCCATCAGGACATGCCAGTTCAGAGCATGAGCTCAGAAACCACCTTTAAGTTTGGTACAGAAAAGCACATTTAGCAAGATTCAACAATTTACTTATAAGTTAAATTCATCCATTTTGCAAGAATCTTTGGGTTTTTTACCCAAAATATTTTCCTAGTTCTTATCCCATAGTTTCTGTTCCCTGCAGCCACCACAGTGGCCTGAACCAACTGCCCAACAAAACCTTTCAACTGACAAGAACAGATTTGGCTCAGCTGCACAGCCTTGCAAAACCCGTCAGTCAGTTTGAAGTCTTTTTCAGGTTGTTACCTCTACATATACTGGCCCATTCTTGGCAACAGAGAAGAGTCCTTGTGAGGGAGCGAGAAACGAATCTGTTTTGTACAGCTCCATGTTGAAGGTCACATTGGTGATGTGTGGTTCGGGAGGCCAGAAAATACCTCTGTCATCCTCTGGCCGGTGCAGTGTGCAGTTAAACTAAAATGAGAAAAAAAATACAGTAACATCACAAGTCAGGAGCGGTAGGACAAATTTGTTACATACAACATAGGCCCACCCACGCTACATCTACTTAGTGCAAATCTTCAACGGGGTCATAAGAAACTGTAGTGAGAAGAAATGTGTTAAGAGACAAATTAATTTCTAGACAATAATGTAATTTATGTGAAATGCCTATTACAAAAGGTTTCTCTTCACTGTCAGGTGCAAACCCGAGGGTTACATACCGCTATTTCAGGCCAGCTTGAGAAAGCCACCTCTCCCTCATCAGCATCCCCTGGAAATCCATCACCCGATTCCATGTCGTCATCTTCAAAGCCACTGCCTTCAGCTGGTGCTGACAGCTGAATGACAATCTGCACAGAGAGGGATTGCAAACAAATTAGATTAGGTGATAACCAAGTGCTCTCAGGGTTGTTATTTTCTGCTCTCTTCAGAACAATGCAAAAGCCACAAGAAGAGCACCAGCTAAGCAATGGAAAGCATATCCTTAACAGCCTTGTGCTGAGCATGTAGGATATGTAGCTTATATTTAAAGAATGCCCGAGTTTTTTGCAGAATTCAGAGCCAGTGAAGAAAGACACCAGTGTGGGTATTGGTATCTGAATGAGCAGCCCAGCATTTCTGTTCTATTTCTAGTATTTCTATAGCCAACACTGAAAATAGAAATAGCTTTCTAAAGTGATACTTTTTTACTTGCAGTTCTTCTTAATGCACTCATAAAAAATCACTAAAAATTTTCTCTTCTGACATTAGCATTTTTTTTCAGATGTGTACACCCAAACCCATGATATTCCTTCTTCATTTTCCCCCCATTTTTCCCCCTCCTCTTTTTTCTTTTTCATCCTTTTTACATGTCTTCATTTCTTCATCTGGAAATTTATGGTTTTGTTTTCCAGTGTTCTGCATTCTGCCTCTTTACGCTTGCAGTTTCTCAGCTAGTTCCCTCCCTCCCAGGACTTCAGTTTTGTTTTCTTAGACTTAGAGCAACTGCTAAAAAATGACACACACACACACCCTTTGACACTCCACTGCAGGATGTCTGGTTTTTAGGAGAAACGCTCCCAAATTTTGAACAATCCTATACATGATTCAGAGTTCAAATGTATAGCCAAGACTATTAAAAGACCAGGATGGAGAAAGGAGAGGAGGTAAATGACTACTTTTACTTTGGGTCATAATAGACTACAGGGACCATGAGAATATTTAGACCTGTGCTGTTCTGTTGCTTGCCGAAGATTCTATCTTGGTTTGGGACTGCTTCTAAAGTTAGGTGCTACTGACTCCCCAGCACAGAACAGTTTTAACCAGGCAAGGCCAGAACAGATTGCCTGAGCTGTGTTTGGGTTGGACCACAGGCTTTCCATCATCTGCCAAAGTTACTTCTATGTACTGGAAAGCTCAGCAAGAGAAACGTGTCATTACTTTTGAACCCAGAATATCTGCATTGTACTCTGGCTCATAAGCTGAGCCAATCTGGAAGCAGTTGCTTACAACCTAACTGGGCTCCTTTACATCACCACTCATATACTAGCACTCAAGAGTCCCTTCATTTCATATAGCAACTTCTAAAAAATATTAATTCAAATTCTAAGAGAAAAGCATGAAAAAAATAATGTCATTTCCTTACATTTTAAAAGCCTTTTTTCACACACAATTTTAGAAGAAAAATATTTCACTTAATTCAGGATATGAATTAAAAGGTATTGCTTTGTGCAATTACAAAACTTCACTCCTATTTCTCTTTACAACTATGTATTACAGCTTATGTATGGATGATCAAAGCTGCATAGGGCACGCCCGTGCAACTCCTCCCACACTGGTACAGATGGTCCCCAAAGGGCAGCCATGCTGTAAAATGCATTTAACTCCAACTCCTCTGTTTGCCTTTGGGATACTATCTGACCACAGACAGGCACAAACTGAATGTGCAGCCTTCATACCTCCTCAAATACAGAGACTGTGGCTGCAACTAGAAAGGATCAGGATACCTTCTGTTTGCTACGGCTAAAGCTAACTACAACGGCTTCCTTGTACTACTATGATGTGCAGTCCAGAAGGTGGATCCTCTTTGTAAAATACTCACAGAGTTAAAATAAACAATCCTGTTCAAGACATATGCTGTCCGAGTGCCGCATTTGTTGAGTGAAGATTCCAAGATGAAGTGGGTCCCATTCATGGTGGCCTTGCAGGAGTGGTCCAGCAGCGAGAGCTCCGTGCGGGCGTAGCCGCCAGCCTGAAACAAAGGCGCTTTGTGAGGGGCTGGAGCACCACTGTGCTCGGCCCCTGCTCAAGAGCAGCTCAGCCACTGTTCGTGACTGCTGACAGGAGGAAGTGGAGTTCATTGTACTGACGTCCAGGGAAGGTCACTCTCAAAATGCTGTTATGCATGGCAGACAAGGAATAAATGTAACATGGAAAAAAAGGAAACAACAGGTTCATTATTAATCTGCTGATTAATAATGCTGACTCTGTTTGGTCTGAAATGAGCTAAAATGCTGTCTGTTTCAGGCTCTTTTCCACAATACAAATGGACACAAGCAACCTGTCAGCTGGTAGATGGTAAAGATAGATCTTTAGATCTATTTAGGCTTCACACTGCTACCAAAAGCAGCTTCTTAGTACTTTGGAAATTAAAAACTGAGACTGATGGCTGAGTACAGGAACCTTTTGATGGAACCAACCATGCATGTCTTCGATCAGAAATCCCTCTAAAAACCACCAGATTGCTGGGAAGAGAAAACGTGATTCTGAGTTAGGGCAAAGAACATCTACAGTATAGTTTCCTCACCAAACGATTTTGGGAGGGTTGTGTGGTCATGGCTGTAGGACTTTGAATGTTTATTTTTTCAGTCAAAATGCAAATAAAAATGCTCTGCCCAAAAAAGCCTCCCCAGTTTTGTGAACCAGATATCACACCAACCTGTAGAGAATCCTTTTCTACAGCTACCGTCATAACTTTGTCATCACACTTTATTGACAGGGCCATATCAGCACTGCCCTGAACTTCTTCAGGTTCTTTATGTTTTGAGAGGGAATGCGCAAAGTCATGATTTATTAATGTATCTACTGAATGCCTAGATGGGAAGATTTCTTCTCCCACTGTGTCATGTCTTCCTCTGTTAATGTGAAATGGAAAAGTCAGGCCATCGGTATTCTTTGGAGCTGGCAGTGGGTTAGCACCCAGCAATTCTGTCAGCTCTGGAGGAAGGGAATGGTCTTCTTCATCATTCATCTCTTCTGAAAAAAAAACCAAACCAACAACAAATCCACATTAGCTTATTAGATATTTTTCCCAAAAGTATCTAGAACTAATAATTTTCATACAAAAAATACTATCCATAAAGGGAGCTCATGAAGGACAACAAAAGCAGCATCTTTGTACTTTTCAGGTAAGTAGCCACAAATCCTACAACTAAGGGTTTAGCTGTTACTGAGGCATCTAATCTTGGTATACTTAGCCCCTGTCAGAAATCTTTCACCAAGAGCTGAAAATAAACTTTCGATAAGTGGATCTATTATATGTAAAAGATCCACAGAGGTAAAAGAAACATCAGATTCATCAAATATACTATTTTGATAGTGCTGAAAGAGCCTAATACAAATCATTAGGTGAAATTCTTCCACTACCTGACCCATTAGAAATTCAGTCACTACTGTTGTGAAATTACTTACATAACCAGAATGAAGCTAAATAAGAGTTAACTTTATAGTGAGTAGATGAAAAACTATCTCTTGGCTTATACACGTGACTGCTGAAGACAGAATCCATGAGAGTACAATTGATAAAATAAACGTGAATGTGATCTCTATTAAAATTGTAAAACAATAGTTTTAGTGGTTGCAACTCAGAATTAGTGAAAAACAAAGATGGAACTCTGCTAGTGTCAATGGACCCAGAATGTATCCATACCCAGCTTAACATCAGCAATTACTTTGGCCTAATACCCAGGTTTTTTCAATAGTTGTATTTATTCTGCTTGCTCAGACTTTTTTGGTAAGTCACTCATGTCTGTAAACAGTTTCAGTGTTTATTTAATCATCTCAAGGAAACATTATGCTCATACTTTTGGAAAAAACACACTAAAAAAAAAATCAAAGCTGGATTTATTAACTACCAAACTATCTTGTTGCTGACATCTATTTCAGTGTACACTGGGTACCATCAGCTATGAAGTCCTGTGCTTTGGATAAACTCTAAACATTTAATTCCACCAAATTTCAGAAAATAACACAACTTTACTTGGACTTTTGTAATGAAAAAGCCACAGATTATTATTTGTAACCATAATTCATGGATATTACCAGCATTCTTGATGACCAGCAGTAAAAGAAGTGCAACAGCCAAAGCTTAAAAAAAACCACCCCCAAGCTTCAAAACTGAGAAAACACCTTTCAAGTAATTGCATTCCTAGAAACACAAGATGTGTTTTTTCTATATGCTAAAAGTCCATCTTGAAACTTACCTGTATCTTCAAGCTGCAGATGAAATCTGTTAGCAACAGGTGCTTTTGTGTAGGAAATAACTGGACTATAATTGTGCTCGTAAGCCCACTTGATCAAACTCTCATGCGATGAGGGAAGGTCAGGTATTACTGATTTACTCATATCCATGGATCGTTCTGTTTCTTTTCCAAAACCAATACTGTTTGATGTCTGTAAATAAAGAAAAACTTGGTTTGTGATTTACCCCTTAAGGATGCTTACGATGGAATAGTGACACTGATTGAACCCTGTTTTTTTATTCTGTTTTATCTATTAAATAACAGCAAACGCAGGACACCTGGGAAATAAATCAAACCCTCCCACCTTAGGCACATAACTGCTGCATAGATGGAAAAGAACTCCCTGCTTCCTCTCAGCCTCTGCCTGGAGTACAATAAATCAAGGCAATCAGAAACTGTTAATCCCTAAACGAGACGTATTTACAGCCTTTTTTACAATGCCATACTTTCTTCAAAACTGAGCTGAAATTATTCCTTAAGTGAACTCAAGATGACTAATGAATTTTCAAGTGTCCCCTTAATTTCTTGGATTAGAGCATTACCTAAGCTGGATAAAGGAAAGCCTTTGTTCAAATGAGCATTACTGAAAAAGGCAAAAAGCACGCTCATGAAGCAGAGTTTTTACCAGCTAATGCTGTAAGTCAGCTGGCAGCAAGGACAGGCTGTGTCTGAATGAGCTTCACCCTAGAAATGCTGTGTGCCTCCTCCAAAGTGTTGAGTTTGTTAAACAGTAAACACTTAATAGAGCACTAAGCGAGACCATGCACATTCATGCATGGCCAGACTACTTAAAAAAACAACATATACTTTTCTGCACATGAAAAGATTTTAAAATCCATTAACAATACAAGTTTTACACAAATACATCCAGCAAACTCATAAAGGCACATGCTGACCTTATGAATGAACATGATGAATTATTATTAAATAAATGAGTCACACAACCACTTAGTTTTCATTTTCCTGTAAATGTTTTTTAAAATTTCAAATTTTTTTTGCCCAAATGGACAAGTCAAAGGAACATAACAAATATCTCTCACTGTTAGAGGAGCAGTTCAAAAATACTCACTGGTATTATACAAACTTGTATTCAGCAGATTGGCATCTTTAACATGTAATCATTCACGCCAAAGCTAAATATATATCTATGTACTTAGTCTTACAGTCACAACATTACTATTATCAGTATAACAATCACATCAATGGCTACAGAACAAGATGAACACATAGATGCTGCAGGAAGGGCACGATGACCCACTCTTCAATGATTTCTGCAATGTGATTGAAATGCACTTTCTAATGCAGCTGATACCATGGAATGTTCCACAAACACTTTCATTCCCATGCTCCATTACCTCCTCCATCATATAGGCTGCATCTTCTTTTCATCCCCACTGGTTTTTCCTCAATGGGAACAAATCTTAAATCTCTTTCACTCTAGAACACCAGAAGATTGCCAAGAGAGACCTCCCTTAGGCAGTGCTCATATGAACATGCTACACAGGTCAGACAGCCCACTCTGCACTTCTCTACCTGACATCAGAAGGAGTTTTTGAACAATGAAGTGAATAAAGCATGTAGAGAATCCTGATGGAATGGCGTAGTGTACCTTTAGCTCCCTCCCTCATTTCTTCCTAAAGACCCAGTTCTGCAGTCTTTGAACACTTGGAGCTTCACAACTCAAGTTAAAGATAACTTTAAGTACGGAGCACCTGGTTTGAGGATAATGTTACCAGAACAGTTATCAATGCTCAGCAAAGACTACTGAAGATAAGAAACAAAAATGGAGCAATAGGTATCCTACTTTTAGTGCCTTACTACTCTTTGGGATCAACTACTCTTTGCTCTTCAACACGTGCAAATCTGGACGCAACTGATCACGTATTTTCATATTACCACACAGCTTTGACTGGTAGGAGTTATTATGCTACCCCAACTTTGCTGTATCTCTTTAGTATTCTGTCATGAGGAGACAGCTGAACAAATATTGTCTCAGAACTTTACTGTCCTTGCTGGCACCCGAGCATTTCCAGGGCTTGTTTACACCCCCCCACTCCACACGGAGCCTGTACATGTTCAGTCCTGCATTGCCTCACTGAAACAAAAGCAACAACGAGGGCTTGCAGGAATAGACCTCCCTTCACTTGCCTGCCCTGCCAATACTTTACTACACAGTGACTGAAACCAGGCAATCTGAGCCCCCACCAACCTACTCAGAATAGACGCTATTTCAGAAAGTGGTGGGCAGCTGTTCTCAGGTAAACAACCGTCCCTCCAAGTTTCTGAAACCCTCAAAGGTTTGTTTTGTGCATTGCACCTCTCTCACTCCTTGCCCCTCAAGACACTTCATTTCTTTCTGCAACTTCACTGCACAGTTCCCAGCTTTGCAGAGGGAGACCAGCTGCAAAGGAAGCTATGTGAACAGCAGTGAACAAGCAGAGAACCACACAAGCACTGCATGTAAGGACTCAACACAGGAGTTAAACACAGCCTGGGAGGAAAGCACTGCACATACATTGTGTGCAATTAATTTACCTAAAGTACTCCCATTTTACTGGGGTTTGTGTCCATCCTCTTTTAGAGTTTCAAAAAAACACAGCAAACTGGGACATGAGCTATATGACCTAAAACATCTTTTTAATTTCTTGTCCGTGAACTTAGACCTCAGTAACTTACAGTCCTGGGTTTGAGGCAGCTTAGCGCTAACCCTTCCCTCTCAGCTTGCCAATCCCCTCAAGACAATTCTAATTCATAGTGAGGGCAAGAAGTTAGGAAAATTGAAGTGCATGGAACTGCTTCAACTAATAAAAAGAACATAGTGAAACATTACCTAATTGCTTAGTAATGTTTTTATGCATTGTCTAAATTTGGGCTTGGAAAGGCATTCAGCTTAATAAAGACATGAAGAGATCCTAATGCTGAATATGCAAGGCTTTTTAATGACATGGGGGAGTTAATCCCCTCCCTTACCCCCTTCTAAATAAAGGAAAATGAACACGTATTTAGAAAATGAAATTATCTATATAAATGAAGTAGTAAATAGTTACAAATCCCAACATGAATACAAAGTCTTTTAAATACTAACATTTCTGTATATATTTAATATATTACTTTCTCTTTTTGTTAATCTAAATAAAATGTTACCTGCTGCCAGTCATTACAGAAACTATTTTTAGTTATATTTTTATTTATATTCTCAATAATTAATAAAGAAGGACTTTAGAAAAAAAAAGGTTTTAAAGCAGTCTTGCTTTTCTATATTCAAGTGCAGCATTTTAGAAATTTTAAAAACCTGTAGAAACTGTCTTGTGAAAATTGATCATGCATAAAGTGATAGCGTCATGGACATGCAATATGCTACTTGAGCTATCTCCTAGCATGGTGTGAACTAAATCACAATTCTCTATCCTGTGAAAGTAGATCCATATATGCTCAAATATACAGTGATGAATTTTATGTAATAACCCAGAGTGAAACTTAGAAGTGAAGCATTCTTTTTCATCCGTCTGCTTACAAGAGTGGTAATCCTCAGCAACCAACCTTGACCTTTCTCTTTAAGAAGTGACTATTTGGGACCTACAGAATGACCAGAACATCCTTTCCTGTCTGTGAGATAAATACCTGTCAAGGATCAAGAGGGAACTTCATCACCTATCCTAGGTAATTTTTCCATTCAGTTTTCTGAGCAACACCAAAATTAGCTTTGTTTCCCTTCATTCTCAAAAGCTACTATGAAATCCTGCTTACCAACCCACTTTCTTAGGAGATTTGGATCAATTAGCCTTTGCATTCTGCCAGAATTTCCCCTGCATGGATTACAAGCAGAAAGCAACTAAGCAAAGTAAAATTCCTATAAATACCAAGAACTGGAGTTTGAAAACGTAACTGAATTGCTGTAAAACTGCTAAGTGTGAGGCTACTGGGTGGTCCTGAGCAAACATTCAGCTTAACTGTACAATGTGCTCTTAACTGCTCACTTAAGACAGAAATAGGCCACAAATTTATAGGCTGCAAGACCAGTTCAATGATATTTATTTATTTCAGAGAAAGGAAACACACTTTTTCTTAGTAAAAATGGTGTTAAGCCATAAAGCCTGCACCAAAAATCAACATGAATCAGCATCTCCAGTAATTTTAGAAGTTTAACTTTAGAGAGCATGGTTTTAACTTTAAAAAATTTTTTTTTGCTGTTTGAGGAGAGATGAGGTCAATTTGACAAAACACTTACTGGAGACAGAAGAAGTGGCAGGGAAGAGGGATAGATAATACTACAATCACAAGCAGAAGTAAAAGGGTTTCCACTTCTAAAGGGATGTGGGTATATGCTGCATATCTAGTAATATCTATTCTGCACTTGAAGGCATCATTCCAACTTCTGACATGAAGCTGTTGATCCATTCACCAAAGTAACAGCAAAAAGAGAGGTGAACACCCAACTCTGGGTTTAAGGTGCTTCAACAAAAGTCAAAGAGACAGACTAAATCCTTGCTCTGACCACCTGGCTTCTGTAATGCGTTGCTCAGTTTTATAGCCAATATATTAAAAGTTAATGAGAATAAAAAGTTTATGCATTTACTCCTTAAAATGCAGTAATCATTAAAAAGAAGCAGCCAAGAGAAAACATTCAGAAATCAACATGGTCTAGCACTACATCACATTTAAATGAATTCTATACTGTTGCATAATGATAGCTCTCAAAAAATAAAAGTGCCTTAACTTACAATCACTTCCAGCTTTCCCTGGACATCATGAGACTTGATAACCCAATTGACAGACTTTCTACACTTGAGGATAAGTACGACATCTCTGACAAGTCTGGCGCCTGGTTGAGATGGTTTAATGTCAACGATTATATCCACCTGGAGAGCACTGTATGTGGAAAATAGAAAGTTAGAACAGAATGCCAGAAATTTTCAGCTATCAACCTTCTTCCAATCCATCATGTTTCCACTGTCTGGCCAGCTGATTAAAATGCTGGATATTATCCCAGGCAACACAACATGTGCAAAACAGATTGTTATTCCATATACACGTAAGTGATTTTGCATAACAATAGATACAAGTACTTTTTAGAAAAATAAATCTGTCTCTTGTTTACAAGAAGTGTGCTACTCAATTCACCTATTACTTAGTGCAGGTAAGTTCCATGACTAGCAGGTTGCTTTTTAAAGTAAACATAATTTTCTTATTTCACTGTGACAGTGCCTAAATGTAACTGCTTCAGTTTCCTCTGGCTACTGCTGCATTAAAACTTAAAATAATACCTTAAAAAAAGTAAAGAAGACAAGCAGGTTAACACATATACATAAAAAACCCAACCCAGACCACAAGTACTATACTGGGGGGTGTCTCTGCCTAAACAGTTAAATTGTGGAATGACTTTGCTTAAGATCTTGCGTGCTTTGAGGAATTAAGCAGTGTATTCAGTTTCCACTACTTCTGGATATATACTTATTTTAAAAAGAAAAAAACCCAGATGTCCAGCCTACTGCTTGCTGGAAAATAGATGAAAACTATCCAGATTTTCAAGATCATAGTAAAATAAGTAGAGCAAATGGGTTCTTACCCATCAATAACATCTCATAATGCAAAATACCAATTTGACAGAAAAATCTATACTTCCAGACCATCTTATGGGGCCATACATTACAAGAACATGCTCATCCCCAAATAATAGGTTCCAACTAATATTCTACACTGAGACTTAGTGTATCTTGGAACCTTTGGTCCATCTCCTGCAGTTTTACACATGCCCAGCTCAGCTTCTGTATGTTTCTTTGGAGATTCAAACTTTGTAAGGATAGCTGTGGATAACACATAAAACTAAGAACAAATTAATTTAGTACCTTTGGGGTTTTTTTTTAATAGCAAAACATTTAAACTTTCTGCAGCGTTATCATCTCAAAAGCAAATTCCTATTGTACTATCATCCAAAGCCAAAAGCTTGGAACCAGGGCTTTCACTGTGTAGCACTACAAGGGACTTGGAATGATGCTTAGCATCAGCTCTGTTCAGTATGGGGCTGCATCCTCATTTGGGGTTACCGACTCCACTTCCACTACACCTCAACATTTCTTACTCGCTCCAGGTTGCTACGCAAGAAAATTATCAGGCTCTGGGTTCAACATCTTGCAATGAGAATTATCCTTTTACAACAACACCTCCTCCCACCGCCATCTCCCTGTGTGATTTTCTCATTAGGGACAGGATGCACTCACATGCAGCTGCACGAGGAGCAGAACCAGACAGTACGAGATACCCAGTGAATGCAGTAAGCAGACAGGATTTTAACTCTACCTTATCTCTGATGAAATTGTAAACATCTAAGTTTCATAGCAAATTTGTATTCTAGCAATCATACTTGGCACTTAGGAAGAGTTTTTCCAAGTATGACTGTCTGAAGCAACCTCCACTCATATTCTCCCACTAAGCTCTAAGAAAGAACAGCAAAGGATGTGTATTTCAAGTGTCTTACCCCCCCAAAGGTATCTTTGACAATTTAGAAAATCCTCATAACATGTACAGAGAGTTACTTTTCCTTACCAGTGGTTAAAAACTTTTTTGGTCAGTGCACCACTGTCAACCCTTAACATTTCTTATAATTATCAAACTATCCCTTAAACTCAACTGGAAACTTGACAGACAATACTGTTGTGAATCTTCAGAGCAACTGTCGAACACTTACCACAGATCACTTGCAGTCTCTGGACACTGTTTGGGAGCTGTCCTAGACCTTGCTGCCAGTCATCCCTACCTGTGACAGGTCAAGATTACTTTCAACCTCTGTCTCACCTCTTCACACAGTGGTCTAACCTTAAAACCTCTCTGCCAGATACTGCCCTTATCACCTTACCACCTTACCCTTGGAAAAATGTGATTGAGTGAGCAAGAGGGGGAGCAGTATATAGTTCATAAAAGCTGTGCTTTGCAGTCTTGTCCAGAAAAATTCTGTGATTATGAAGCAGAATTCAAAATCTTTACATACTGAAGAACCGATTTCTATTCAAGGCAAAGTACCAAACTTTTCTTTAAGGATGAAATAGATACTTTCAGTTGATTTTTATTAGACAAGTGAAGTTTTTAGCTATTATTTCAAACAGTTTTAGTCTATTTAGATGATACTTTACCTGTTAGGATTGGAATTTGGAGTGCTTAGTTCAATGATATGAACTTCTCTTTCTTGGACTAAGTTAGACATAAGGCACCCCTCTGCTGGTTTTGGTTGTAGGTACCCCGCAAGGTAATTTAAAGAGAGAAAATTCTTTTTTATGTTGCACGAGGGAGGAAAAACTTGATCTGGAGGGGAGAAAAAAAAAGAAAGCATAGGGAACTTTAAACACACATATATCAGCTTAGATGTATGCACGTACCACACCAACTTCAGTGTACACTATATTGCTGAAAGGTATATCTACCATCTATTATAAGCACATATGACAAATCATATTGAATGGGAGATTACTGTTGCACTAATACATTGACTTTTGAATATAAAATATATGCCTCTAAACCGAATAGTTACTATTTATGGATTCAAACACTTAATGAAAGAAAATCCCTGCAAAGAGAAATTTGAAAACAATTCTGAAGGAAAATATGTGAAAATGTTTCAAAATGAATGAAATACATTTAATTTGTTCCTTGCATCTTTAAAAGAGATTTCTTTCTATTGCAATTTACTCAGAGATAACTTTTGGAATCAATTCCTTCTCGCTGTGGAAAATGTTTTATTCTTGCTATTATAAACTTACAATTTTTTAAGTACTACAGAAAGTACATTCCACTTCCTTACTCAATATATTGTGTAGTCAGAGTCAGTATTGTCTAGAAAGCATCAAATACTGCATTTCTCTTGCACATGGAAAATTAAAAATATCAAGAAAATTATGGAATCAGTTGTTGATATCAAGGAAGTCTGATCACAATATATGCAACTGAAATAATGAAATTCTAGCATAGCTATTCAATCTCTCTTTTGGTTTTAACTGAAAAGCTGAACATGAGCATTACAGAATCACAGAATAGGCCGAGTTGGAAGAGACCCACAAGGGTCATCAAGTCCAGCTCCTGGCCCTGCACAGCACCATTCCCAGGAGTCACACCCTGTGCCTGAGAGCATTGTCCAAATGCCTCTTGACCTCTGTCAGGCTGGTGCTGTGACCACTGCCCTGGGGAGCTGCTCCAGTGCCCAACCACCCTCTAGGTGAAGAAATGCATAAATGCAAACCATAAAAAAAGTCACTCATATGAGATTCTCATGCACAATCTACATTACTGTACCCCAAGAAATAGTATTTCCACTGAAAATCAGGAGCATTTTTCATTTCTGAGATAGCTTGACATGTGAATTGCCGTAATACATAGAGGGACTAACTACCATGTTCAAACACTTGAAGTCCTGTAAGAATACAATTCCACATGGCTGGGTCATTGACCACTGCTTTACAAAAAAGACTTTTCCTATTAAGGTCAGTAGCAAGATACAAAAAAATCAAAAAGAAAATAAATCAACTAGCACACATCATGAACACAAAACTGCGAATAAACTCCTACGAGCCGTGCTGAGGCCATGCACTCTCTAAATGAGAACTGAAATGTCACCTCTGAAGTGCACTTGTGTGTGCTACCCAACTTTGCAGGAAGACCAGAGACTCCTGTGACCCTGGTCTCTGCAGAAACAATCAGGGGAGTTTCTTCTCCTGATTTTATACAAAGCAGCCTTTGAATATTAACCCTGTTGTGTCCCCTACAGAAGCTACTAAAGCTGTATAAGGCTGTAGCTATTCATACTGCCCAAGCAAAGCACTTCTCCAACATCTGGTATGTGCCCTGCCAGATTAGCCTTGAATGCAGCTGCAGTTCTGCCAGCTCCTCCCACAACAGCACAGAATGGAAAATGATCCCAAATGGTCTATGCTGAGCTTGAACTTTTAAATACACACACACACACACACACACACACACACACACACACACACACACGCACAGACACTAGGTATTTGCTTCTTAACTGCTGTACAACATGATTCAGACCACAAAATAACAGTTCTGGAGTAGTTTGTGGGTAATTACCACACGTGCTATCCTTTGCCATTGCAAAGGACTCAGTTCTTGCTCCTGGCACTTCCATTAGGCGTCTCTGGAGCTCTCCAGAAGTGCTGCTCTTGCTGCCAGAAGCACGGGGACTCCCCAGCCTGGGCCTCCACTCAACAGCATGCTTTTCCTCTACAGCAAATTTTAACTCTGTCACAGGTTACTTGACATTCACACCAGAATGTATTTACTCTCATCTGCACCAGTTACCAAAATCTGGCCGGAGCAGAAAAAAAAGGGAATCCATTTCATCTTTCCTTGCTCACTATACATCTCTCCTTTGTTAGTTTCAGGGCTGTCTACTTTGGAAAGGGACTGCAGGTGTCTGCAATCAATTAAAAACATTACCAAACCAGCCAAGAAACAGTCAGTTTATGGATTCTGTGCCTCTCTAATCTCCTCAGACTCCCAATATGGAATCAGACGTGAGGTTTGCAGGCAACACCCTCAGCAGAGGGTCTCTGGCCAGCAGGCTGGGGTGCCGAGGGGCCCCGCTGGCCAGAGAGCAGCAGAGCTGTGAGCAGTGGCCAGCAGCCACCTCCTCCTTTGGTGAGTGCCAGGCTGCCTGCACGGACACGGACTGCACACCAGGATCTGCAATTTCTGTGTGCGGCACTTTTATTTTACTGGTGAGGACACACTGTCTGCTCTATTCTGCACAAATTAGGTGTCATCCGCAGGTTCTTGGCTAAAATTTGAATATCCAAGCTTAACATCGTCCTGAGGAGGCTTTTGTGCAAATGAGCACTGTTAATCAAGTGTCACTCTCCATGACAGGCACCCTGGGCATCAGCAGTTGGATTCAGCAATAAAAATCCCACCCAAGCTTGCCTTTCAAAGTCTGAGCTGGGCATAACCAAGGTGTTTGGAATTTTCCCTGGGCACTCTGATGGTAGGGCTTATTCATGTGTATTTTGCAGTCGGCTAGCCCTTAGCACAACAGAGATCAGAACCTTGGCTGGCATTTAATGACAGGATAGAAATAGCATCAGGGAAGGGCCTACAGGGGTCTCAGAAGGGAGGATGCAAACTCTAGGCAGTGCTTATCCCTCAGCAGGACACACAGCTAAGCCAGACACAATGTGACCATGTGCAAGCATTAAACCGAGCAAGCATGGCATGCAGGATATGTGCACTGGTGTGTGCTGGCTATAAATTCAAAGTCAGGACTGATGCTTCAGCTTCTGCCAGGACAGAAGCACCATGTTACTGTCTGTAAATAGACTGTACATTTCCCAGTTTAGCTACTGTTAAGGCTGATTTTCTTTTCTTTTTCAGCTAGAAATGTGTTGAAATTAGGGTCCCTCCAGGCTAGCATATTTGCCCTGGATTTACTGGTGATACTGCATGCATTAAGTAACATTTAGCTAACTGATAGGACTTCCTGACTGTTTCATCATGTCTTACTGAACCATGAGGGATTAAACTGACTTCTGTTGAAAAACACGTACCAAGACCACTTTCACCATGAGCAGTCCTGCTTGCTAGAATCTGACAGTGATTGTCACAGCAGTCACTCTGTCATCTCCCTTCATTACCTAAACCAAGGCAAGAACAAGAACCCCACTTCTTGTGTCCCCTTCTTCCATACCCCCATCCTGGCCCCTTAAAGTCCTTGCTGTGATCACCATCCCTGCAGTATTTGATCAGCCACTCTTTAGAATCAACAGGATTCAGATGCACTTGGCCCCGATCCAGCTTGCCAGTGCTCTCAGCTGCCTTTCATTTGCAGTTTCAAAAGTGACTTCAGAGACCCATGGCATGAGAAGCAGCTTTATTCTATGAAAGATCAGCCTTCTTCAGATCTTTCTGTCCTTTGGCTTGCATTTCGTGTTTGCTGTATTCAGCTACAGCCTACACTTTTAAAATGTTACAACTTCCAGTTTCAGATTTGTCTAACTTGAGTGAAGCTGAAACGGAGACAATTATATGGACACAGCCATCAAATTCTGTATCAGTCACATAGCAAGGAACTGCTCTGTATGACCACCTGTAGATTGTGAGCAATACCAGCAGCGATTCACAGACTGTCAGCTGAGGGTACCTTACTAAACTGCACGAGGAGTGTAAGTTTTGTATGAAAAGCCTAAATAGTACATCACTGTATGCAGTGGTTTGTGAAATCCAGTGATTCTATTGTTCACTCTGCAGAGAAGCAGACCAGGACCACATCCCACGTGGTTTTCACAGAGCTCTGCACACGACTGCTGCAGTTCAAGGACTGACCCCGTCCCCACCCCTGAACACATGCACAACCCCCACACATACACATTCTTCTGCAAGACTTGAAATCAAAATCCAGTATGGTTACAGCTGAGCTAGTTTGTAGGAGCCTTCTCAGGAACTGTCTATTTTGGTTGCCTGCCAAGTTCCATTTTGTGTACTTACTCCTAAGGAAATTGTGTTTTAGTGCATTTTAAAGATGATGCAAAACTCTCCTCCTTCACCTCCCAATTTGACTGGAGACGTGCAAAATCAACAAACAAAATTTTATCTGTTTTTTTTCAGCATACCTAATTAAATATTTGTCTCCACAATGCAGAGACCACTACTCCCATGTATATGTTTCAAGAGCACTTTAATAAGATAATAAGTATATTTCTGAATGGTTTTCTGGCATTAGAATACAAGACTGGTGCCAAGTAGAACAAAAAAACCCCAACAAACCAAAAAAACCACCCAAAACCACACAGGGGAATCCTCTACAAATCTGGCAGGATCTGGATAAAACTAACTCAGGCATGTTCTGATTTTGGGGGGCAAACCTCATGTGTCAGGAAATCAAATGATCAGATAGATGCGGTTAGGAAATAATGTTTTCTCCACAGAAGGTTTTTGGTTGTTTTTTTCTTTTCTGTAACCAACTAGTTCAGCTGTTTGGGGGTTTCTGTAGAGAGATTCCTGCATATAGTTATGTTGTGCCAACAGTACTCAGCTATGGAGCTACAGCCTGAGCCCCACCCCCATATGAGCCTGTGAAGTCCCCCAGGAGCTGGAGTCCTCTCCCACCTGCACTAGGCCACCTGAAGAATCTGGCATGTGGCTCACAGGGACAGGAAATCTTTCTCCTTGGGATGAAAATACTTAAGGACAGACTGAGGGAACTTAGTTTGGTGAGGAAAGCAATAATTCTTTGCCCAGAGAATTGCCCTGGGTCCTTATTCAAGCAAATACTGAAAAAACCCAAATGTAACTCAGGTCTTTATAGAAATTTCCCCCTACTTCAAGGTCTCCGCTTCAGTTCTTCAGATGAATGCACCCAAACAATCACCATGAGTAGTTAATTCTGCTTAAAAGGAAAAGTTTTATTCTTCTAAGAGTCTGAGCAATTGCATCCACATTTATGAGCATAAAGTTGTGGCACCAGAATCCATTAAAAGTTGCCTAAATTTAAGGTCTGGTCTTTAGGCTTGCTCTTATTTCTCTGCCTCCCCATTTCATATCATATCTCTTGGAAAATTAGAGGTATGTTTAAAAATTAAAATAAGTGAAATGTAAGCAAGGCTTATTCTCAGTATCTAGAAGTGTCTATGAATTCAGTTAGTTTTGTCTTGGTTTACCTTCTCCTACTTTAATATAGATGTTTCTTGATATTTTAAGTTCAGTGAAAGATGTTACTGCTCCATATTCCTTCTGGGCCCACTGTAGCAGATGTTCATTTTTCTCAGGAAAAAACTTTTCTTCCGTTTCCGCTGACAAGGAGAAGTTTCCCTTCTCAAACTGAACAACGGAACCTAAAGACACCTGATGGGAATAAAAACATATTTTTAACAAGGTCCATTTATCCACACAGACATGTAGCATGTTTAAGCAATGTAATCTGTCACACACAAACGCAGTGACCAAAGATGATTATGGCTTATTTCCAACAGTACCCAAATGTCACATGTTTTAACATCTGCATAATGATCCTTTTTTCAGAGATGTTTTTTAAAAAAATGAAGTTCCTATCAGCCCAGGTGGGGTGCACATGGCAGATGAATAACAGAGGGCTCTGAGCCACTCTGCAAAATTGTACTGCTGCAGAAGTGGAACCACAGTGCTTCAAGGGGAGATAAACTTTGGGGGCAAAGGGAGGGAGAGAATAAGAAGAGGATGATCTGAAGAAGTGAAGGCAGATAAGAATGTGAAGCTCAATAAAACTGGGAACTACTGAAGTAAATCCGAAATGAGAAAGAAGGTGAGTCCAAGCCCAGTGACATACAAAGGCCAGCACAGAAATAGAATGCAAGGAAACAGAAAGGCTAAGAGAAAAGGACAGTATTCATTGCTGCTTTATTTACAGGAAGTGAGGAAATACTTTAGTTTAATAGATAAAGCAGATGAATTAAATACATCTTTTGAAAAAAATTTAAAAATAGGTTACATTAACTGAGGTCTTGAATAGAAAGACTAAAATGGTTTTTTAAAATAGTGAAAATGGAAACACAGTACATAGAAGTGTAACAGGTTCTGCAGGAAAACAAAAGATGTTCAAATACAACTTCACTGGAGTGGCAGTAGCATCATTCAAAACCAGAAGGTGGCAGAGGGTCAGACTGTCTTTCAGATTGTGACTTGCTTGAACCTGTGTTGGTTTTGAGATATAAACAAGTCATTCCAGATTTACTACACTGCAACATCACCCCAACAACAACTTTTTGACTCGCCTGTCCCTGCAGATGGATGTAGCCAACACTTCCAGGACACGTGTCAACTCTTGAGAGGTCCCTACAGGAAGTGGTGAAAGAGCAGCATGCCTTCATTTGCCCAACCCATCCATACACTTCACTGTTCCCTCCTTCAGGGTGATCAAGGGCTGGGGCCTGCATGCCCTACCCAGGCTGGTCCTTCAAAGAACACTTTCACTAAGATCTAAATACCAAGTCAAGGAGAATCTGTACTTGAGTGAAAACACAGCAATTTTACAGCTTTCAGGTGTGAAATCATCAGTGAAGACCGTTTTGGACCTTTTATAGTTTGTTCAGAGACAATGCACAGCCCCTACTTCCAGACCACTGCAGCAGACAAGGTTTCACGAAGTACCACCACTTCATCTTCTTCTGTTGTCCTCCAGGCATCCCAGGAAGAAGTCTGAGTCACCCTGTTGTTCTCCTCCCTCTTTCCTTTTCACATCGTTCTACTAACCCAGGCTTTCTTTCGTGGAAAAATATATGTTTTTTTACCCAACTGGGAAGCCAAAACTACTGATAACTCAAAGAGGGAAAAACTAATCATAAAAATACATCATAACAATTTCTGTCTAGAGCACTATTTACATGTGAGTATCTCTCAACCTAATTATTTTACACAGATTATCTGAAGCCAGGTTCCAATTACAGAAATTAACTAATGGCAACAAACTATTACCATGCCTGAAGATATTGTTGCCAGCACTATTTCAGGGTGAGGCATACCAAATTATTCGGCACTTGCAAATATTTGTCAAAGTAGATACATAAATTAGATACATAAATTATATAAATCTACATAAGTAGACACATAAATTGCAAATTCTTCCCTGTGCCTCCAGCTAGAATGCCAGCATTTATTATGCACATATCACATAATCTTCTCTAAGAGAAGGCACAGGTAATTCAGAGTTCAGTTTGACCAGACCTGTCACAAAAACACCTGAGGAATCCTTTTGCCAGAACAGTTTTCAAAAATGTAAGCAAACATCTGTTTCAATTCTGAATAATCTTACTTTTTTTCAAATGACTACCATAAAATGCTTCCTTTGAATGGAAAAAATTCCTTATTATTCAGTGTAACATTGACCACACCACATTCTCTCATAGTTCTCAAATAAAGAAGCAAAGTCTGCCATTAGAGTTAATGCAGTTCTAGGAAAGGAGGGCAACCAGTTACCTCTACAACGCATCTAGAACATAGCATTCACTTTGTATTTTCACCACCTAGAAGCAGCTACGCCACGGGCTGATTTCATGGAGCATCTCTACGATGCTCCTAACACATCAAACTCTGCGTAAATTCCAGGTGTACAGTCTCAGAGGCTGACACTGACACAGCACGTGCCAGGTCATGCCAGATTGAATACTTTTATATCAGAGACATGTGGGACATTTTCATAGAGCTTTGGCCTAACTAGAAAAAATCTTCCATGCATGAAATTCACAGGATTTAAGGACCTAATCAGTGATTATTGTGCAGGAATATTAAATAGATGCTGGCATTCCACCCTCAGAGACAAACAGTTTATCCAGTGAGTACAGTAGTTGGTTTTCAGTTACACATTGTTTCCGTATTTTTTTATGGTCAGCATCAGGGTAAAGCAGCATCAGTGTGTCTTTTTAAACATTTGAGGACAACATGAAAGAAAATATTATTCCTTCTAAATAACAACCAAAGAAATGGATTACTTTGCAATAATACATTTTTGCTCTATTTTTCATTTGAGATAGTTAAATGTATCTAAGGAAGACACAACATTCTGTCTTCCTCAGAATACACTTGAGTTTTTCATTTATTACTAATTAAAATTTGAAAACCTTTTTCATCATCCTGCAGCATGACAAATATCTTCCTGAGGGACAGATCCTATCAAAGTTACCAAGCGCTACAAGGGAGGAACCAACAGATAGAAAGCAGAGCAACTAAAACGTCTGGAACAAGCATCCTCACTAAGTGATCACACAGTAAACATCTTTAAATAAACATGAAACTTATAATATTTATTTTTTTCAATCACACACTAATGTCTATTTGAAATGCTGGTTCCACTACCCAGGTTTTAGAAACTATTGCAAAGTTCTGCTGTGCTTGCCAATGTTGGGATTTTTACTACACAGACCTAAGGCAAGGTTAAGTGAGCCAAGCACGTTATTTGTTCTGGAAAGAATTCAACAGACCCTTCCAAAAAAGGCAACCATCACTGTTTCAACACCTGCCTTGAACATTAACCACTTACTCTTCAGAACAAATCAAAACAAAATCTAACATGCTTAGGATAACGCAAAGCATTAAAGTCTAATCATGTTTTAAATATTTGGGAATTAACCAACTTTTATCTGAGCACTAATTATGCACTGATCGAGTGATTAAGAGACTGCTGCCACAGACACTCTTGTCTCCTCCCTTCAACTCCTTTAGTGGTTGCTTTCTGAGGTTGCAGAGTGGAAAAAGTGCCCCAGTTCTATTTCTTCCAGTTGTTGTGAGGACATTAAAAGGAACTGCACTGGAAACATCCTCTGCTGCTGCGTAAACCTACACATTCTGTCACTTTTCTGAGGCTAAATGAAGAAGCCGGACACGGAAAATCCGTTTGCAAGACCAAAAGATACTGGCCATGGCCACTAACCACAGCAAGCACCACAGGTCAAAGGGCTGTTCCTCAGAGGAAATGAGGATCAAGCACAGTATATTGAAATTTTGCTACTAAAAGCTGAGTATTCCATCAAAGAACAAAACCTATTTGGGAATGTATTTTGGTTGCATGCACTACTACCCTGCTGACCTTTGGGGAAAATAGGGCCTAAAATTTTCTCTGCACTATACCAAGGCAGGTTAATATACACCTCTCATGCTGGGGGGGACAAAGCAAATACAGCCTTCACAGGTCCCTAAAGAAAAGTTTCCAGCCTGAATAAAAATGCCCTTGCAAGGCTGCCATGGTAGTTCAGGACATCAGTTACCTGGCAAAAGTGCCAAATGCCATAAGTTATTATTCCCCAGAGGGAACAACTCTCAGAGCCAAACCTGAGTCATCTCAGTGGTGAGCATGAATACTGCACACACAGAATTGCATATTCTGTTTCTTATTTTACCTATTTCCTTCTCTCCTTTTAAACGTTTATTGATTTTTTTTTTCTTTGAATCTGATCCAGGGGGATATTTACTTTGCTATATAACATTTTAAGTATTTAACATAGTTATAATTCAAAACTCCCAAGTAGGAAGAAAGTTCATAATTTAGCCTTGAGAGAGAGGTAGGCACCTCTGGGACATGACTCAGAATACAAAGTTCAGTGTCCACAGCCACACAGCAGGAACCAATCCCTCCCCTCACAAAAACAGCTACACCACTACCCACTGAGGGCCTGCCAGCACAAGTGAA
Organism: Chamaea fasciata; assembly: GCF_029207755.1. Lineage (NCBI taxonomy): Eukaryota > Metazoa > Chordata > Aves > Passeriformes > Sylviidae > Chamaea > Chamaea fasciata. The sequence continues at coordinate 16,360,326 of NW_027094095.1, read as the reverse complement.
CACCTCATCCACCCCTAAAGCCATGACTGAGGCAAGTATAGTAGAAGAAAAAGAAGCAGCATCCTTCATATTTTTATCTGCGCTGTACAGTATCAGACCTGTGCTGGAACATGTAAGAGAGGAGTCTATCTGCTCAGAATAAAATTAGAAGACTTGAACCAACTATCAGAGCAGCCTACATGGGATTAGAGTCAGCTGGTGTTTTTTGGTACTGTACTTCGATGTAATTTCATCCTCTTACACAGGAAAAATAAAGCCATGGATGGAGAAATATCAGGTATTCCAAAACTCAGAAATGTATCTTTCATTGTTCGTAAACCCACGCATAACCTGCTTTAATCATCAAGAGAACAATTCTCTTCAACAAGTGAATAAGAAACATGCTGCTTTTGAAATTACATGCCATATTTGTGAATCATCTATCAAATTTGCATAGTCCTTACAGCCACAGAGGTGTGATGTTTTCAGGCAATGACAAAATGGTTCTTTTTAGTGTTTTCAAGACCACAGAGTCATTACAAAATTCCACTTCCAGTTCTCACATTTTTGAAAACACACACATAAGCAGCATTATTTTAATTACTCTAGATTTTAATTCAACTTCCTAGGAGATACTCAGTTTGGCAGCTACCAAAGATCCTAATATAATTAAGGGTGTTCAGTGTTTTCTCAGGATGAAAGCAGAACCTTACGAGATCAGAGAGCAGACTCCTGCACATCTTTATACAGCTAGAAAAAAGATCCTGGGATTTTCTATCAAAGCCGAATCTGTGTCAAATCAAGTGGAACTTTCAAGACCCCTAAGGAGCATTACTGGAATGATGAAAGAAACAAACAAGAAAATCCATGTAAAGGGGAAATCTGTTCCTAAAGTTTAAGGCTCAGCAGGAGTTTATTAATTGCACACAGGTAACTGTCCACTCATCTCACATTAATTTAACAACACCTTAATATACTCAATGTAACCCTTGTTTGATATGAGCAAAATAAGGTAGCAGAAGCTTTTCCAGGGATTCTGTTTCAAGTTAGAGGCAATTTAGTGGAAGAAGTGAGGGGAGAATTAAAGCCTATCTATGCAACAGCAGCTATAGTTTCCACTGGAATCAGTGACTCAGTAACGCAACCTGTTGTGATTTATTATCTCCACGTCACTAACACCAGTAGTCTGCCAAAATCCACTGCCTGCTTCTGTAAACTTCCACTGGTTAAGCCCCTGTTTACTGAAGCAAGCAAAGAAAGGAAGGAGGCATGACCATTCAGAAGAGAAAAGACTATCACAGGTGCCTGGTCCAGGTGCTTCAGCCTCCTGCAAGATTGGTTTGGGAATACACCTCAACCACTAAATGCCAGAATAGTCTTTGTTTCCTCACTCTTGCCGGATGGATTAACCTATAATCCAGGATGTCTTCCTGACTACCAGCTGTCTTGGTTCTGAAAGTGATGGGTCTGGGCTCCTGCAGGCACCAGGAGAAGCAGGAATGCTTAGGACCAGTCAGAGGCAGCAGTGAGAAAGATCAGCAGGAGATACAAGAGGCAGCATCATTCAGATCTGGCCTACCCGCACTCCTAACGCAAGTCCTGGTTGGAGCAATGACCCACAGAGACAGCCCACTCAAAGCTGAATCAAACACCACACAACAAAGCTTGTGTTCTGAAAGATGTCTTAAATCACATGGGATCTAGTATGAACTCCATGACACTTAGCAAACCAGGTTCCCAAAAAAAAAATGCAGGCCTTTGAAGTCCCATGAAGGGAAACTACGGCACAAGGACCTGCCCAGTTTCCTGTGAAACTTACTGGCAAGTTGGTATTATTGAAATATTTCTGCCCAAACCAAAGTGATTACAGTGAAAGCAGAGGATAGCTATATATCATAAATTTTCCCTATTTTGGGAATTCAGAATTTTTTTTTACCATACTCTGCATATTCATTTCATGTACTGTATCTTGCTTCTTAAGCCAGAAACAGCACTTCTCCTCTGCAATGCCTTCCTGAAGCAAGCTTTGAATGGGAAAAAAACCCTCAACCCCCCTAGATATTTAAAGATGCCTTACAAGGGTGGTTGTACTCTTAAACTCCTTTTACATGCATCATTTTCAAGCATGTATTTACTATCCTGTCATTTTCTGCCATTCCTACTGCTGACAAAATCCTTCCGCTCTTTTGCCAAGAACATTAAGAATCATCACCACATGTAGCCTGAGGTCCCCCTAATATTTCTGGGAGTAACCCATTCACATAGACTTTAGAAAAGCACTATTTCGTCAGGGCTGAACCATGCCAGGAGACAAAGTCTGCAGGAAAATTCACCACAGTGAAAAGTATAGTAAGAGTTACTGTTTACTAAACACTGCTTTTAATTTGACACAAAGTGTAAATTTTCACATTTTTTCAAAAGGCAAGGGTATGGGGAGGGGAAGGGAGAATATGAACTTTTCCAAGTGGAAAAGGGCAACTACAAGATCATTTCCAGCTCCTGAGTAGAAGAATTAAGAAGATTTACAAAAAAAAGCAAACTCAGGATTCTACAGTAATGAAAACGTCCTTTTAAATTCCTCTTCACACTTTTACACAACACTGAAAATCTACTGCTTTTACTTTGAATAGTGAAAGGTCACTATTTATACCAGATTTATCACTAGTCATGCATTTCCTATCCTTCCTCACTCTTCTCCTAGCAGAGCACTCTGTTCACATCTGGGTCTGTTTAACCAGTGATTGGAAATTTAGCCTCCTGATTTCCCGTTAAATACTAGGCACAGGAAAACAAATAGCACTTGTTTTTCAGTGAGTTTTGTCAGTCATCCAAATCGAGTGCAAACCATAGAACAGCCTGTGGTTTGGTGGCAGGGACCCAAAATATGTGAACCATATTTTCATGAAGTGAGAGAAATAAATCAGCAATTGGCTAAAGAAATAAGAACATGGCCTTTTTCTTCTTCGAAGTACAGAAATGACTAATAATTAAACTCTTCATTCTATCACTTCATCTTCTTTAAACCTTTTATCTTTTCAAATTTCAAACCAAGAGCAAGTGATCTGTTTTTGTAGTTATCATTACTGCTCTTGCTTCTCCTGTTTCACTACCTTAACACACATTCACTCCAAGCTCTTGCAAGTAAGGTTATTTGTTTGCATAAGTGTTTTCTTACCCATAACTCATCCAATTGCCTAAATAACTAACTCAGAGAAAAAGCTGAAGCATCACTTCTTAAATCACATATTAAATAAAATCACATATGTAGATATTTAAGGGGGGGGGGGTTGGATCTATTCTAACAGTGATTTCTAACAGGAAATCACAAAGGATTGGGATCTTTTCTTCATTGATTTAATTCTCACTACTTTCACTTGCTGAGTAAAGACATTCCTAGGCTATAAAAGCAATTGAAAAAGCTACCAAATATAAAGAAAAAAAATTACTTGCTGAGTAGCACCTATAAAACCCTCTTTCTGTGCAGTTTCATAAAACTTCTGGTTTTCTGCCAAGACATGTTCGCAATAAACTAGTTTTAGGGAAGGAGAGAAATGACGACTTGATGGGAAGGAAGGAAACTATTTTGCTGTATGAAAACTTAAAAGTCAGGTGGTGGAAGAGGTCTGGAAATGTTTTTCTGCAATACTGACTTGCACCAAGATCTCAGGTAAAAGCAGTTCTACAGTAGTCGTCTTGCTTACATAAAATTGTGATCTGTCATAGTCTAACCAGTCTAATCACCAGTGAAGATGTCCTTCAACTTCCTCTCCCACTCCCCTTTATAATGCAATTTTGGCATTTATTCCCTGCAGAGGAAAAATAATGCACAGATGCCAATCATTTCCTTTGCTGAACCAAACAGCTTCCCACCCAAGCAATACTCTTCAGAGTGATGAGCCCAGAAAACACCTGGACAAAGTTCCCAACTCTCAAATTGTTGTATTTTTGTGACATGTACAAATATACAATCAGAGTAATATGACTACATGCACCAGTAACTGAAGTGATGATTTACAATTACTTAGGTCAGGCAGTCCATGCACTAACCCATTGCAGGTATTTTTGGATTAAAATGCCATGATACTAAGGTACATTTATTTTTAACACAATGAAAATAAACTCAGGACTTATTTTACTAAAATTACAATAATTTCACAGCATCACCTACTTCACCCATCAATATAAAGCAACTCATGCAGAGTCCTAAAATAACCCTGTCCATGCTAAATGTATTGTTAACATCACACTAGGCAAACACCATATATTCTTTTCTCTTTCTTGTGCACACAGAGAAAATTGTTGTCAGGTTTATATATCAAGATGTCCAAACTTTTTCCTAAGAGAAAGTTTTCTCTTTTCTACTCACTAGTGTTCTTTCTGATTTACAGATGGGGAAAGCACCTTAAGAAGCAAAATGACAACACAGCCAACAGAATAGTGAAGCTCAACTCCCCTTAGCAGCCATGCCCTGTCATGATGGCTTCCTCCAAAGTACTGTCACTCTGTGAGAATCACTGTACTTCCATTCAGTGCCACTTTGGAAAAAGCTCTTCAAAACATGGCATAAAAAAAAATTCTGATGCTAACCCAACACAAATTGTGGCTTGTTTGGGGCATGCTACTTAATTTTAATGATAATTTATTCCACTGTGAGGTTTAGCCACCAGTAGACATGTTGTGAAAATGAAACCATGAGCTGTTTCCATGAAGACAAAGCACATGACAAGTCACTGAGTGAAACTATGTGCATTACATGATAAAAATAAATGCAAAACCACATGTATACAAAAAATCTACATGTCCATACTGAAAAAACGTTTATCAAGAAGGCAATTTGTGCTTCCCCCTTTATTACAGTCATGCACCCAAAGCCTGGATTTTCTCCCAGATTCATTTTAAACTTCTTAACTGATGGAGGACCAGGCCAAAGAGAAAAATCCATGAGCAAACTATGTGATAAGAAGTTAAACTCCAACCCAACTCTGTAGCATTGTATTTTCCCAGTCTTTTGGATATGTGCTGATACAAGCTTTAAATCTTTTCATCCTTCCCTGGGGCAGCTTAGCTTCAATGGAAACTCAAACAATAAATTCACAGAATGAAGGAAACAGACCATTTTGCTAATGAGGACACTGAGAACACACAGCCCTAACTCTACCCTCTTCTCCAGTACAATCACCATTCAAGCTCTGTGTGTGTCTTGGTTTCTCCACCTGCACAATGCTACTAACAGCACTTGTGCTCCAATTCATCATCTACTCATAGCCTGGAGATACCTTTGTTAGAAAGAACCTTGAAACTTATAATACAGTTTATTTTTAATTTTTGTTTAGTTATTTACTTAAAATACATGTCCCTGTAACAGTTTGAGAACTTTATTATGATACTTTACAAGGAAAAAAAAGCTAATATAAAAAAGAAATTAAAAGCTAGGACTTCACTAATGGTTACATGATTCTTTCACTAGAAACTTGGATCTTGCTCTAGCAGTGTAGTCTTTATGAGCAGCAAGTCCCAGAAGTTGTCATTTAAACTTCTTTACACTACTTACCGTTCTAACTAGGATTCAATCAGTGAAAGTCATTGCAATTCATACTTTACATACAGTATATTAATAAAATAGTGAATGAATGTATTGTTTGGAAAGTCTGAAGGAAAAGCTGGAAAGTCAATGAATATCTTGCCTGAGGCTTCCATAGAGACAGACACAATAGTTATGACACTCCTGTGGTATGTGTGCCATGGATTTCTGTTTTGAGCATAGAATGCATGGTCACTAGAAAAGTTTTTTCAAATTCAAAATCTTTAATGATTCAAAATACCCAATTTTCTGTTTAGGCTATACATTTAAGGAGACAACAAGTCAGAGCTCCAGAGGTAAGTATTTTTAAACAAGGGCTAAGGAAGTATGCTCTGCACTCTCCAGCCCTTGGAGCTGCTATTTACAGTCCTAGGGTCAGTTGTCTGGAACGCACTGAAGGCTCTGGCACAGAGGCAGGGAACCTCTCTGCAACTAGGGCAGAGGCAGTATGTCACTTTGCTCCACAACTCACCTAAAACAAGAATCCGTGATTCTGGAAAGGGACAATGTTTCCTAGGACAGAGACTGTCACAGGGGTTGCAAACCAGCACAGCTCAACACAGGCAAACATCTCTATGCGAAACTAGAGCCCCTTGATCTCTATTTGGCATACTGCACTTGCCTACAGGTGCTGCTAGGACTTCCTCCACATTTTTCATGTTTTCTGTGCAACATGATTCTGTGCTGTTTTTTCAGAAAGCTTTTGGGAAAACAATGTATTTTCCCTTGTGAGCAGAGTGGAACTGTGAAAAAGCAAGATGATGACCACATTTACAAGTTGTTCAGCCCATAACCTCATGGCTTATCATCCCGAGATGCCTGAGCTACTGAGACACTGGGCTACAAAAAGTGGGAAGGCTGATGAATCCATGGTAAGAGACTGAAGTTAGCTTATGTTTACAGAAAAAATATCACATTAGGGAAAGAACAAAGTGAACTTTAGGAGTGAGAGGGATGACAGATTAAATTGAGAGAGAAAATGGTGATACCTGGCATTCTGCAATCTTGTTCTTTGAGGTCTTTTTAGGAAAGAAAAATAGAAACTTTAACATGGTGGAAGGAAAAATACATCAATTCATATGGCAGTTAAGGAGATCCAAAATTGTTATGGACAGCTATTCAGATGGATTAAGGATGGATCAACACTGAGAGCCAGTTCAGTCCCTTGCAACAAAAAGGTAAGCTCCCATGGGCAGCAGCATTATTCCAGCACCACAGGCTGGCAGGATGGCACAAGGCACAACATTAAGCCCTTACTATGACTAGCAGAGATTAAGAGAGAGAGTTTTGAGAGGAGGTATTAGGTCTCCCCAACACAGCAGCAAATCCACAGTGCCTACCAGGTACTCCTGCCTCATCTGAGAAACAGTTTACTCCTCTCTGCAGCATCAGTGGCCAAGTTCACAGTGGCAGTTCTTGAGGTCAGGCAAGAATCACGACTGCTGCTGCTCACATCAGCACCTGAAACAGTTTTCTGCAGCAAACACTTACCTACTGGTACAGTTTTGGCAGTCAGAGCCTTAGGAGCATGCCTATTTTTCCTATGCCTTAATGCATGCTGCTGAAACCACACTGAGACAAACCAAGCAAACTCAGCACAGTCAGCTGAGCAGAAATGGATGGGTCTCAGCAGACCATCTCTCCACTCTCAGAGCAACATAAGGGGAGAGGGAAAATCCTGGATGCAGAGCAAGAACACAAACTAGCGGAACAAAATCTAGTTGATAGGAAATGGGAGTGATAATGCATTGTAGGAAAAGATCAAAACTAAACTGAAAGTAGGTCCAAGGCTTTATTATCTGAAAGGTCCTGCTTCTTTTGTCCATGAGAGGAATGAGGACTTGTCAGACTGTTGTTTCACATGTTGTTCCTCAGCCATTTTCTGAGCAGACCAGAACTGTACTGGTTGCATTAAGGTCACATAACAGGAATGGTCAACAAGAAGATAACTATACTCATGAGTCTCCAAAACACCAATGAAAAACCTAAGAGTATGAATACCTTAGAATAAAAACAAGTCCATATCCTTTGCACCAATCAGTAATACACTGTACTGGAAACAGGACTGAGTCCTTCAATGTTTAAAATAACAAGGCTACTCCTGCTCTTATACCTTGATGACAGGAAAAAGAAAAACAATTCCAGAAAGCTTGCAGTATCCAGCAAGCAACAGAACTCTTGGTGCACTTAACCATGTCACCACCAGGTCAACTGAGAGGGCAGTGTCCTAATGTTGCACACGGTCCATCCTCCTGTCCCGCTGATGCACAGTGACACAGCTAAGGGCCCACTGGCTGCTGCAGAAACAATCTTGCCTACCACTGTCAGCTGTGCTGGAGGAGCAAAATTAAGCCCTATAAAGATATCTCTAAAAAAAAAAAAACAAGTTAAGTTCTGCAATTAGAGTTCAATATGGTGAAAGCTGCAACTTTCATAAAGACAACTCATGATTAGACATGATGTCACGCATTAAAAATTTAATCCAAACAACTCGTCTTTCACTACAAATAGCAAACTTGAACGTCCTGGCAAACTGTAAGGACATGATTTACAAATACTAGGTAATATTTGGATCTTGCATTATAAGCAGTGCTCCAGTCTTTCTGAGAAATAAAAATGATTTCATTCTGGGCTTAGCCTGGTCATTTCAATAGACCAAAGCTTCAGCAGAGACAAAAACCATAACTGGACATACTGAGCTCAATACATACACATTTTTGTTTTGGTCACAGACCACACAATTAGCATCCACTCTTAATATTTCCAATTGCTCTGAGGCTTTTTGCTTTATGGTACTGTTAAGACTTCCAAGCAGGACTGGCAATCTGGTATAACCTCACAGCTTTTTGAACTCAAGTGGCTGTTAGTATTAATAATTCTGTGATGTGCAGATTCTGAAAAGCAGTTTTGCTTTCCTTTCCTTAAATTCATAAAACAAGTAATTGGCTACCTTTTCCTAACTGCTTTGCCTTACCACCTAACTGCTCCCCAGAGCCTTACAATGAAACATGACCCCCTCTTAACTTCTTTATTTTAATCTAAGTTTGAAAAATTTCCAAATGAATGCCATTAACTCCACGCTTCATGCGACAAGCAGCTATGATCGAGAGCAGTCCAGAGGACTGTGTACACTTACAAAGAAAACTCTTCGGATTCCAGGTGCCAGTCTTTCTGTTTTTAGCTTCCAAACCAAAGGCAAAGGAGAGTTGAGAAGAAACACCAGAGGCTTCTGGTGAATATGCACTGATGAAATTGGATTCAAATGTAATGTGACCTACAGAAAAACACAGAAATACGTGAGTACTTCCTGGAATTTGAAACAACGAATCAAAGGTAATTTTTATATTTATTATGACTTGTAGCATTCAGACCTCTTGACTCAAGATTATAGACTAATCTACTTCCACAAAAGTTAGTCAAAGAAGCACAGAGAAAAGAAAATATGAAATAGTTAACGTTTGTACTCTATGCTCGCAAAGCGCTGCTAAAAAGAAAACCTTGGCAAATGCTGATGAAAAATAGCTTATGCAAAAGGTCAAACCACTAAGCTGAGAGTTGGAGAACAAGGAGATAAATAGAACTGCAAAGCAAACTCTGATCTCTGGTTTCTAGATGGTAGTCTACAAAGCTGGCTGAGAGTATAAAACCTCATCTGCTGATTCTGTTAAGGGCATAAATCTAGCCTGCAAAACAAATAAAACTAAACAAACAAAACCAGGAGAAACAAATCCAGAAACACAAGCAAGCACTACATTACTTTATGGAAGGAATTCCTAAAGAAATTTTAGCATATACTAGGGAAAGAAAATGCCTCTGTTCAGAGACTAAAAAGATACACAGGGTAAATGATCTGAGGAAAGTGGACACCATAGCAATGAGGCAACCTGTCACAGGTGGCTTTAAAACAACCAGTTTGTAGTTGCTGGAAGTCCCTCCCGCCCTGCTCCTCGTATCCCAGTACCGCCCTTCTAGAAATGGTTCAATGTTGGACAAAACCATAATCAAACACACAACAGAACAGCCTGTCACTTTTTAGCATATACAGACTTGCAACTGATATTACAGTGGTCTTGTGGCACCTAATTAGCTGTTTAAGCAGTCAGGATTTAGCTTGATGCTTCATCCCACGTTATAGGAAGAAACCCCTTTAGTGTGCAATGGAGAAATCATCTGCCACAGACTGTGCAGGGAAGCTGACATCCCACCATGCTGGTGACAGGCAGTTTCCCTGACAATCACACCTCTTTCTAAAAAAAGTACAGAGGAAGCAAACAGGAACACAACCACCAGTTTGAGTGGTGGCAAACAGAAATGAGGACAAAGATAATTCAGAATTATTTCTGTATGCTGCTAGTTAATATCCTAAAGAGAATTTAAAAGGATATTTGAGATAGAGAAGAGCCACTATGTAGAACTCATTGCATGATTCTTATATAGTGGCAAATGACCATTAATTTACCAGTAAAGTAAATGGACATTTACCCAGTAAACTAACTGGATGAAAGCTAGAGACCAAATTGAAAACTAGGTGCCTATTACTGTTGAAAACACTTTCCAAAATAGAATGGAAGGTGGTTTTTTGTTTGGTTGGTTTTGGTTTTGTGCTTTGTTTGGTTTTTTTGTTTGTTTGTTTTGGGGGGGGGGTTTTGAAAATTTTTTTCCTTTTTTATTTTATTTATTTCACCTTGACAAGTTCACCATCACTATAAAGCCAAAGCCAGGCCCTGGTCCCGGGTCTGAGACACCCGAAGAATGGCAGAAAGACCTTTTTTCACTACTTAAGAACTTGCAAAAAAGCTAGCAAACAGCTGGCTGTACACGAGCAGAGTGCCCCAGATTCTGAAATGCCACTGACCAAACAAGCCTCTAGTTCCCAAAGTGCCAGACATCAAATCCCACAAACACAGAGCTCTGGGAGCACTGAGGACATCCCTGTCCTCCTCTTAGTTCAGCTTCATTAAAACCTGTTGGAAAACTGAGTAGATCCATATTTGTACTAAACCCAAGCTGCTTCAAAGGACGAGCTCCTCTCCTGGCCAGCAGCCAGGCAGTGCCATCTTCTGCTCTCTGCAGCCACTTCTGGCACCACCTGGCTTCTCAGCAAAGGACACACTGGCATTCACACATTTTATAAATGAAACACTAAGTACCACAGACTACCAAGAACCACATTTCTCTCAATTTTCTGCCTCTAGAGAATAAAATACCTAATTTTAGCAAACTGCAGGGTGGTAGTGCTCTCAATTCTAATGGGAGGACAGAGACCTGAAACACCAGTCATGTTCTTAGCTACAGAAACTGCTTTGCTTTATCAGTTATGGAGCCAAAATAGTTCTGTTACCTAAAAATAAGAGAAATTATTCATTTTACAAGGCTCCTGCTTTGGTGTTATGTCTAGAAATGAAAAAGTGAAAGCAAAAAGGAAAAGGTGTTTAGAACCACTATTAAATTCACGACAATTAAAAAGCTTTCATTAATTCTCGTGGCTTTCAGCTGTAATCACTGCTAATTAATAATAAGCAGTTTAAACTATTAAATGCAATTACCTTGTTCTGGGTTTATGTTTTCTTACAAAACAATAAAAATACTGTAATCTTAGTTTAGTAAAGTAGCCCAGCTATATCTTTTGAAGTTCTGATCTCACAAATACGAGTTTAAATTTCATTCTCATTTTTTTTCAGCTCCAAATGGCATAAAGTACATCCAACATACTTCCATGACCAATAGTAACTGATTTTCTTTGATCCTAGATATTGATGAAATTACTAATATCGTTTATGTGCTTAAATAACCATGAAGAAAAAACCAGTAACAATCCTCTTGCACTGGCCAACAGAAGCACTCAGCTTAGGCCAGTACCCTAGCTGTGTTTCTTCCAGAATGTCAAGCCAATGTAAAAGATACAACTCGTATTAGAAACTTCAAAAAAATTTTTGCTATTTAAAGCCTTTGTTATTTATTAAAAGCGGGAATGATACAATACATATAAGACGCTCTGAAAACTTAATCTAAGAAACAGCTAGGCCAAGTCTTTTGGGTAATAAGGAAATGGAGAAGTACCTCTGTTTCAACTGATCTCAGACAAATTTGTTCAAAGCCAACATCTATCAGACAAGACAGATGTTTTAGACTTCATGCAGATTTCTTCCTGTTGTTTTAGTCACATGAGAGCACACAGAGCACTCATACCACATTAGTGAGAAAATCAGAGACTCTTTGCAATTGCATCTACTATCAGACTTTGTAGTTGCTATTCCCTTAGCTTTGAAAATTAAAGATGTATATCATATACACATGCATTATTATTTCCCTACATGCATGGAAATAAACAACGTTTGAGCTGTATGCAGAAGTGGTGATGTATCTATCCATGCCTTTGGCTGAAACTTTAGGGTAAGTTACACCACATAATGGAATTTTCCTACATTTCTGCCTGAAAGTGCAGATCCTTGGGAAAAGCAACAGGACTTAACACCAAATCAGCTTTTTTCATAACTAAATGAAATGCCTCTGTGAAAATTTTCCAAATAAAGGTAATTTTGCATTACTGCACTCATCAGTGATGCTCATGACTAACCAACAAAACACACAATACAAAATTTATATGCCTAGTCCTAAATTTGAGAAAGAATAGAATTGAAGTGACCGTGCTTCTGCAGAAGCCTCCATCACTATATTCCTCAGCATATATATTCCCTGTCACTAAGCTTGTTTGCATAACAGAGTACTTAAAAAAAACTGAGTCTTGAGCAAAAAAACCAACTCAGTTTTACAGACTCGGAAAAAAGAAAACCCAAGAGCTCCACAAAAACTGCTCAGAACCATCTTGGTCATCATCTTTTTCATAACCAATTTCTGCTTTAGAGCAGAACAAACCAGGTGAGGAACCTACCTGCTGAGTAGTCAAGTCTGAATGTGACTGTTCCCACTGAGAAGCTGTACAAAATTAACACACCCCTCACAGCGTAACCATTTCCCCCCTTATATCTACAGTTGCTCCAACATCCCTGTCAGTACTTGATGATACACAGCAGTGGTATCTATTATGAGAGACTTCCTTCTGGTTCTTGGAAAATTGTTCAAGCAAACTTACCAGGGCTCAAGATTTTTATGCAAAAACCCTGCTGGCAAGCATTCGGGGTTTTTTATGTTGCATAACTACAGTCAGCAGGTATCACATGGAAATTTCAGCCCAAGTACCATAGACATGGTCAGAACAGCTCACCAGAGAGGTGCTTATGTGAGGGAGAGTGGTTTGAACTGCAGAGTCCAGGTGAAAGCCTTGACTTTGACTATGCATCAGAGGCATGCAAGTGCCTCTCACTCCTGCTTCAGAGACTGAAAGGCTTTACAGGACTCTAAGGTGTTAAGAGTTATGACATTGACACAAGCAAAAGTTCAACACTTCAGCTGCCCCAGCACCTCCAGCACAACACCGGCCCTCTTTTTAGTTCTGCCTTGCTAAGCTTTTTGCTGCCACAGCTGTGGCAGCTCCCACTGACTTGTCCCTTTGCTAATTTCTAGCATGGCTGCCTCCATACACAGCACTTCAGAGGAAGATCTTCATCCCTGTCTCTACAGCAATCCCAACAAAATGTCATTTCTGCTGCAGAAATGGGGCTCTAGTTATACTATATATTGGCTGAGTCCCAAGCAATCCCCCTCTCCCAGGCATCATTCTGTCTCATCTTAGCTCAAGAGCTACTCAAGGCACATCCTTTCTCGCATGTCTACAGTTCATAGCACCTTCAAAACACAACACAAATTGATAGAAAGATTAAACCATTAAAAAAATGCTTCTAATTAATAGCATGAGAGATAACTATAATTTTTCCCTTCTGTTTTGTATTTTGAATGGCCAAATCCATATTACTAAATATTTATGTGAAGCCTTGCCCAGAAACTCCATCAGAAACCAATCCTATGTATGTCCAGTACTGTAAAGAGTGGTTTGAAGACACTGTGAAATTCTGAACTCACTGAACTCTGTGGTAATATTCCTAACATTCTTCTGAAACTCCCATTTAAGCTTAAAAAAAAAAAAACATAATTAGGGATGCAAAAAGGGACATTCTCCATCCATTCCTAGATTTTCAAAGAAGCTAATAGAATACATGCATTTTGTACTTCTCAACAACATACTACCTCAGTCAAAGTCTTCTGCATCTCAGGCAGCTCTGTGACCAGTTTGGTCAAACAATACCAAAAGAAAATGAAACCAGAATCATTAAACAGACTTGGGCATTTTTAGGTCACCTAGTCCATTTAAAAAGCAGCTGCTATTGCCTTGCCATATTATTTTAAAAACACAATAAGAGACAGCATATTATCCAAGCAGACAGCAGCACAACAGTACAGGAAAATAAGTCAATGAGGTCCAACACATTCCTCACTGCCAGTGATGGGCTCATTTGATCACAAAGCTGTTGCACAGCCAGCATTTTCATTGTGCAATCAATAGCTAGGCCAGACCTTCTGGGCATGTGTGTCAGCAATGGTCCTCTCAGCAAGACTCAACTTCAGCAGCTGTTTGTCAGAGGAAGCTCCTCTTCAGACTCACGTCTGGCCCCCTTTGGCACGCACTCCTCCAAGTAATACATGACTAACTTGTGAGGAATACAACAATTTGGTCATAGCTGAAAATTATAGACTAAAGCTATTCTGAAAACGTTAAACAAAACCTACACATTCCTCTTTAAAAAGCACCTAAGCTCAACCGGGATGTGAACCCCCGTGGTCCTGTCCTGTTTGCTAGAACGCCTTTTTCCATCCATAGGCGCAATGCCCACCCAAGCTCTGCTGGCACTGCTGAGCCAGCTGCCTCTGTACAGACCCATGTTGGCCACTGCTGTCTGCACATTCCGCACACAGTTCCTCTGAGGTCTCCAGCAGCAGCAAGGTTAAGGCGGCTGCAGAGGCTTCTGTCCCCAGAGATCAGTTTCATGGAAGGCTGAGTATCACCACAGAAACCAACTACAAAAACAGTCTATGGGCTCCTGCCCTGCTACTCTGGTAAAGCAATTTGTACTACGTGAAAGGCAAGGACACAAATGCTGAAAACTGATCAAAGTAAATGCTGCTGTTAAAGTACCATTCTGTTTTGCTGACTTCAAGGCATCAAATCAAAGGGTCTGTGTTTTGTTCTAAAAAGATGAAAGTTAAGTGCCAAGGATTTGTAAGGTTGAATTAACTATTCCGGCATGAAGACCTTTAGATAAATTCATAGCACATTTTCCAAAACAGCCATTACAAATCTGTGCTAATAAGCCAGGACAAAATATGTGGTGTTGTATTGAATTACACTGCCTAGGCTTGGACAGCTGTTCTCTAAAAAAGAGAAAAAAAGAATTTTAACTCTCAGATCCATAAGCACATTTTCTGACTTACAAGTGATGCAGTAAAGACAGATTTATGACATTTTAATGCATTACTTCACTGCAAAGATTAAATTAACTCATTCAAAGCAGGCAAAATTTAGAGCAGAAATCTGAAAATTTATACCTATTTCTACCCTAAGTATTCTCACATTTTTTGTTAATACAGTATTTATAGAGTATAGTTTATTCTGGTATTGCAAGTCAAAGAAATTAATATGAAGAAACCTATTTTTACAGTTCACTTGTGTCAATCAATACAGGAGATTTGGAATTTCTACTAAAATTCACTTAAAAAATATAATGTTGGTACATTGGCTACAATAGAATTCAGTCAAGGATTATTCCATTAATCCACTTCAGCTGGTGAGATCAGGTACTGCACTACTTTTCAGAAGTGTTTATCAAGTACTTTGGGAAGGATACTTTTCTTTTTAAAATAAAAGTAAAGAAAAAGAGTACTCTTTAGACAGGGATTGTGATTCAAAGTGGAATACTGTTTTTTCCTCCCCCTCATATTTTTGCTCTGCTCACTGAATATTGTGTTTCAGATTTGATACCAAGCCAGCTATAGTAGATCACAATACCCAGCTTTCCAGAGCCAACAATTTCTGAGAGAGAGTTTGCTGATTTTTCCAAGAAACTCAAAATATGTTCACATGGTGTTACTGCTTGAATGTAACTTTGCTCGCAGGGTTACATATTTGGACTCTTAAATCAAATGATTGTATAAGCACGTTCCTAAAAGCACATGAGATCCTACTGCTTCCCTTCTGGGAAGGTCCTCCAATGCAGACTCTGCTCAGACAGAGCAAGCACCAATTTCTGAAAACTCACCCCAGCAACCAGACAGATGATCTCCAAACCAGTATCAAAGAAACCACCAACTCCAGGGAAACTGCAATGGCGCTAAAAGCAAGCACTCATGCTCACAGACAGTTACTTTTTCTCCCACAGAACCCAACATTGTGCCACCTTTGCAGCCCTTGCCAGGGCCACACCATGCCACCTTCTCTCTGCCAGACCAGCACCCATGGATGCTGCTGGGGCAGGGACCTGCCCCTTGGTGAGAGAGCAGGGAGGGAGCTGCGATGCACGAGGCATGAGGGAAGGAAAGACCTTTTGTTACTTCCAGGATGAGGCACAACTCAGTCCTTAGGGAATGGATCTGAGTCCCAGGCAGCATCTACCCAGGTGCATGGGGAACTGAAGTTTATTTCCAAGGCTCATGTAACACTCTAGTTTTAGAATCAACCCTGTGTTTACCCTAAATATATGACTGCAAGTAGATTGGCATTGCCTGGACCTTCTCGCCCACACAATACTAGAGAATCAGATTGACTAAACAGCAGTTATAGCTCAGTTTTAAAAATCATGGGAAAGATTCAGCCCTGGCATAATTCCACTGAAGCTACTGGCATTAAACCAGAGACTGATGTGGTCCCATACATTACTTCATAAAAGAGAGAATATTATTGCACAATCTCTTGACCATTACAATCCACCACCCAGACTGGAAAACTAGGTTCCATAAAAAAGAAGACAAGCAAACAGAAAAGTTGATAAGGACTGTCAAACTATGACCTGTGGCCCAGTGCACTCTCTCCATTAAGAAGTACTCTCAAAAACCTTTGACCAAAAGGTGTTTGAAAACTCCTTCTTCCCTTGACCCCTGATTGTCTTTCATCAGGGGCTGAAGGTCAGGGTGTGCTGTGCTAGACACAAAGAGCTTAAAAATTAAGTCCTACAGCACATGAACATGCCAATATCCACTAACAAACTATTTTGAATTAAGCATGATGTTCCCATTATTAATGATTCAGAGGAAAAATCAGAGAGTCACAGAACAAGCTGAGTTGGAAGGGACCCTCAATGATTATTGAGTCCAACTCCTGGCCCAGCATGGCACCATTCCCAAGAGTCACACCCTGTGCCTGAGAGCATGGTCCAAATGCTTCTTGACCTCTGTCAGACTTAGGGGCTGTGACCATTGCCCTGGGGAGCCTGTTCCAGTGCCCAGCCACTCTCTGGGTGAAGAACCTTTTCCTAATATCCAACCTAACCCGGCCCAACACAGTTTTAACGCCATTCTCTTGGATCCTGTCACTGGTCACTCCAGAGAAGAGATCAGTGCCTGCCCCTCTTCTTCCCCTCATGAGGAAGTTGTAGAATGTGGTGAGGTCTCCCCTCAGTCCCCTCTTCCCCAGGCTGAACAGACCAACTGACCTCAGCCACTAAATGTGCTCAAGGCAAGAACTAAACAAAGTTCCCTTCACCTTCAGTAGGGATGAAGCACGACCCTTGAGTTTGGCACCTGTTCCATGCAGAGCAACACATTGTTTTTAATAAAGATCTAAGGTTTCAGAACCAGCTAGAAAAATGACTTGCCCATACACTGACTTCATAGTTGTATCCATCAGTTGGATGAGAGAGAGTCCTTTAGAACAAAAGCCTAAGGGCTTGCAGCATAATCAAAAGTTATCTGTAGTTCTGCCTCTAGTGTACTCTCCGGGACAGTTCTTGCCCCAGTATTAAATGACCAAGCTGAGGGTCTGTGTAACAGGATGGAATTGCAGCACCTTTAGATCTCATGTGGATTTGTAATTCAGCTACTCCACACAACAGACTAAAAAAAGCAAATTATAAGTAAAATTTAGTACTATAACATTTTCAAAGCCATCATGTGCCAGATGAGTACAATGGTATGCTCTATGACATTAAACATACTGCTCTGTTCCTGGCAGCACAGTTGTCTGTGTCTGGTTTATAACTAGTGGGTTCCTGCACCAGTGATACTTTCTCCTCAAAAGTGTAACTGTAGGCAACCATGCTGGTAAGATTTTACTGGAAAGGCAGTGCCTGTTCATAAAGCACCACAGCTCATACAGCATTAGAAAATTCTGACACAAGCAGATGTTACAAAATAGTGCTTCTACCTTCATAAAAATGTTGGACTATTTCTGCCCACAGCTTAGTCACAATTTATTTTCAGACAAAAACATACCAAATTAATTTCTGGTGTTCCTAAGTTGTTATTCTAAACTGGAGCAGCCAAATGCTAATAACTTATGCAAATACCTATGTAATAAAAGCTATTCCTAATACAAATAACTTGGCAAATATGCAGGACAGTTATTGAAGTCCTATTTGCAACAGAAAGGGGCATTACTTTCACAGTGCAAGAATAATAAGAGTAAATAAACTTGAGGGTTTGCATAAGGACAGAACAAAAAGGGCAATAACTGTATTACTGTAACTCATACTGAGACAGTTCTGTGACAATCATCTTGAAAGTATAACCCAAAGAGTCAGCTCATAAATTCTCCGTAGATCCCACCATCTATGTTAGCTTTGTTTACCTGAATTATACGAAATTCAGCTTTCCCTGTGCATATCTATTTAAATTTTCACTGAATGTGTTCTGCATTACATAGCATTGAGAACCAGAATTCTCCCGAAAAAGAAGATTTTTTCAAAACTTCTGCATGCAGCAAAGAAAGCAGTCTCTGCACAAGCAATTCTACTCAGCTTTGCCACCTCAATGTAACTTTCACACCATAATCCCCACTTTGGTCACCTGCAAAGCAAGGGCTGCCCACAGTGACCGGCCCCACAGTTCGGTTAATGGAAAACTGATGCCCATCAGTGCAGAGCTGGGACCCCTTTGCCCATTCTGTCTGTGACCTGAATGAGATGCTCAGGCTCCCAAAGATTAAGTGAAACTATTTGTGCCATCTGCCCTTCTGCAGACCAGCCAAGCTTCCCGGCACTCAAATCCTAAAAACACAATGCTTCGTTCAGCTTTGCATAAATCAGTAGATGTCAATACCATTCACATGGCATATAATGAATCCTGAGGGGACAGTCTCCCTTTTACACATTTTGTGGGAAAATTCCTTGTTGGCTTTAGATCTGTTTAAGGGCAGAGGATCTGTCCCTGTACACCACAAGTACAGCATCTCCTCTACTGTTGCTAGCAGCCTATTCAAAAAATGGTATCATCACACTAAGCTTCACTTTAATTATTAAAGGCAGAAGATTCATGCAGAAATGAAATAAATTGCCAGATAATTTTCTATTATCTCTTTTCACACTTATGTGTACATATATTGCAGATCTTGGCTTTCTTTAGTGCATTGCCTGAGCTGCAAATTTTAATTTGCCTTCCCTTCTCCCACCCCTAAACTATTACCACCCAGCTGTGTAACAGGGTACCTAATGCCCTGAAAAGAAAAAATGGGTGTGGAGGAGGTAACTGTGTCAGAGGATATATGAGTACATACTAAAAAGCAGCTCCTGCCCCAAAGGAAAAGCTGGTTAAACTGAGAGATAAAAGACATATGACAAATTTATGCCAGGACCATTTTCCTTAGATGCATTTGGAGCCTTCTAAACAAATCTACACAGGCTGTTCCAGGTAAACACAAGTTTTTACTGCCTGTATTTTCAGCAAGTTAGATAGGTGCAAGCCACCCATCCAGAAATGACAGAGCTGCACTAATGTATCACTAAAGTGTCGACACATCTTGCCTTCCAACAGGTCTTGTTATCCAGGCTCAGTATGATACTAATACTGAATGCTATGTGTATTCAGGGACAGCATTAGCACTATCTCCTTTCCACCAGGTCTGAGGGTACAGCTGACACAGCAGGATAGTAGTTCATCTCAACTGCAAAACACCATACAGATGTAACACAGCACAGTGTCTAAAGAACATCCCAGCAAAACTGGAATCTGAATACAGAATTTCCAGATCTCAGGGTAAATCCTTAACAGTTTGACATCATACCTTCCACTGTTTCATAGGCTGCAGGTGGGGAAGGGGAGGAGGCTGAGATAATAGGGCTTAAGAAAGCAAGTGAATACTACAAAAAAAACCATGAGAAAGATGACAGACTGCAGGGAAAAGAGTTATGCCATTTGAAAGTCTCCATATACAAAAATTTTGATCATCAGGGTTTGCAGCTAGACCACAGGTAGATCTGGATGACAGGAAAAAAGAAACATCATTCTACAGTTGCCTCTTAAAGGGGCACTGTCACATAGAAAGTGTAAAATGCAGCGTTCACATCTTTAGTGCACATGCAAAACTAAATTCTTGCTTTCCAAGCCAGGGTAAGGAACAGCATGTGTGAATGACTCATAAAAACCAGAAAACCTAGCAGCAGCTCCAGATTTAGGAAACAGTTTTGTTTACTTTATTGTCAGTGCCTCGCCAGCCCAAGTAAGAGTTGGTACAAATATGTGTCTGTACTACATATGCTCACAAACAGTATTGGAAATTAAATACAAAGGAAACTGCTTTCAGAAGATTAAAAGTAATTGTTACCAAGATATTGTCTCTCTACTCCCCTGGGATGGATCTTCAATCTTCCAAATTTTTTTTTCTTATTTTCAAACTTAAAAATAATCAGAACTTTTAATCTCTGTACAAACAAAGCAGTATTTGAGGAATATTTCAAATAATGATTTTATGATACTAACTACACAGGAAAAAAACCCCCACCAAAACCGCTAAAGAACCAGATTTTCTATTTAATCGGGCCTAGCCATATAAGACGACTCATATCTCTATAAAAATGCAGAATCAATACCATAAAACCTGACAAAAACCTCCAGAAGAAATTTGTGATGCTATCAAGTATTTTCTTGCACAATGATGCCATTTTATGCACATCATATCTGCACTGTCTCACTGATTCTGGCTTGGAAAGAGATTTACTGAAGTAAATGCTGGTTTGCTTTCCAGGTAAGTAAGAACTAACTGCTGCTTCTTGCATGAAGTACTTTTCCATGTACCTTCCAGGTGCATTTTCACTCTTCAATTTACTTCATTGTAGGTATCACTTGAAACCAAATTAGTGGAGGAAAGAAGGCACGTTGCAATGGCCTCCACTGATGATACACCTACAAAGCAAGGGCCACTGTATTTCTCTGCAAAACCAACATTATACAGAGTCACCTTCCCCAAAAGGCTCCAGAACCCCATGTACATATGCACTAGCACACCATGTCCAGGCAGAAGACATGAACACTGTGCTTCCTTGAGAGATGATGGAAGAGTGAGCCAGACCTCAAACTGTCTTCAGGGTAAGAGAATGTTGGTTACCTCCAGAATGGAGGTAACCTCACACTCATGGCAAGTGAGGCATTTGAGTCATGACCAAATACTGCCTCTCTTCCAAACACACTACTGCCATTACCGTGTTTATTACACATGACACGATGTCCAATCATAATATTTCTTTATTATAAATTGCCACAGCAATTGTCAAAGAGACAGTATCAGCTATGGGCCTCGCGGGAAAGGTGACTCTGTATGACATTGGTTTTGCAGAGAAATACAGTGGCCCTTGCTTTGTAGGTGTATCATCAGTGGAGGCCATTGCAATGTGCCTTCTTTTCTCCACTAATTCGGTTTCAAGTGATACCTGCAATGAAATAAATTGAAGAGTGAAAATGCACCTGGAAACTACATGGAAAAATACTGCACGCAAGGAGCAGCAATTAGTTCTTACTTACTTACGTGGAAGGCAAACCTCTATTTCCTTCAATCTTTTTCTAGCAAATTAAGTTTCAGATACTTGTGCCTCACAGTGGTGCTATTTTTGCATTTTCTCCTTTAAATAACAAGTTTTCCTACTATTTACGTACTCTGCTTATGTTTCACAGGGAAAATAAGAGACTCTTCTAGAGAAACACAAACTTCAGTGTTATCAAAAGCAAGATCGACATAAAAACACACAACCAATTCAAACATTTGTTGTTCTTCCACCTTGCCACAGCATGGCTTTACTTCTTCAGCTGATACAAAAGCATAGCTGTCAGGCATGGCAAGCTCCACAGAATTTATGTTGGAAATTTTCCCCTGCACTGGGAGGCTGAAGAAGAACGACTTCATTAATTCCAGCTTTTGGTTCAAACAGACACTCTAGAGAACAACATAAATATGACCACTCATGACAAATGTTGCTCCAACATCTCACACACGCATGCATGAGCCCAAAGCTAGACTGGAACCTGACCATGGGTTTTGTGATATAAATGGACTCCTGGAAATGTCATCACTTCCTTAACTATCTTTTCTTGGAGAAAGTAATTATAGACAAAGCAGTAATTTATAAAGAAGACATGTCAGAAGCTTTGAGGAAACTGGAGACCATGAACACAAATCAGTCTATGATCAAAAAATCAACACACATCTGCCTGAAAGAAACATGTGAGCCCACATGCAGTGTGCTTACACACACATGCCATAGAAAGACAGGAAGAGTCCATGCAGTAAACAGCAGCAGCAGCCCTCTTGCTCTCTACAACCCTCAAGAGCACATCAGTACCTGCAGCATCTTGCATCAGAGGAAAGCAAGAGTCCAGTTTACAGCTTCCAACACAACATTTTAAGCAGATGTCAGCAAAACCAAAAACTGTGCGCAGTCAGAAAACTCATACTGACATTTTTCCTTCTTCTGAGCCCGTTGGCGTTCTGTGGTAGGCCTTGGCATGGCTTCAGACACCACTGCACACAGCTCTCTCTCAACTGAGAACAGGGCTCACTTTCTGCACACAGCACACAGTCCCATTTCTAAAAACGGAAAATACCGAGGGTTTGCAGAGCACTTTCCAAGTCATGAGATGTCACTGCTGCCTCTTTAAGGGCAGACACGCGTCAAGCCACGCTCCTGCAGGACACAAGGCTCTGTACAAACAGGCTCCTCCGGCCAACACAGGACTTCCTCTGGCAGTTCTGGTGGGCAGAACTTGAAAGGACTGCCAAATCCAATGACCAGCAAATCCTGCGCTGGCTAAAAACAACACGCAAAGAGATTGCAGTCCAGACAAACAAGATGGAAAAGCCACTTTAAAAAAAGTGGGATTTTATGCAAGCACAGATGCCTCAAAGTGCTCACAAAGAGAAGAGGGGAAAGAGCATTGTAAAGGTTTTCAAACTACAAGCAAACTCCACTTCTTAAAGATATAGCAATGCCATGTTCATCATGAAGGTAATTAAGACAATGTCATTTTAATGTATCAGTTGCATGGGAGTTGCAGCTTTCAGCAGACATGGAATTATCTGAGACAGACACTGAATGATTACGATTTCTGAGGCACATGCTGCCACTATTTTTAAGGCTTTATAAGGTCTATAACATACTAGTTTTCTGATTCAGTCCAGTACTCCAGCTGGGCTCTTGGGCATGGATGTGCGTAAAGGGAGTAAACAGCAGCCTGCTAAACCACCCTGGTGAGCCAGTGGAGCTACCACAAGCTGTGGGCAAGCTTTGGAAATCACCCAGGAACAAAGATGCATGCGATGAGGAACTCCTGCTTTCCAAGCAACAAATACAGGGTGTTCCTGGAGTACACTTGCCACAGCATCACTCACAGCTTGACTCTGAGACCTCAGTGGCACAGAGCACTGGTGGAAGCAGTAATTCATCTGGACTTCTCATTCTTGATCTTCTTATGTGGCATTTTTGCCTCACAAAACACCATGCAAAATCATCACAATAAAAAGCAGTAGTCAACCTCAAATTTGACAAAGAAGCTTGCAGGTGGCCAAAGTCATCTGCCATTGTTATTCTGTATACCCAGGATGACTGATTACGTTGCCTCCACACAACTTCATGAACCACACATCATCAAGGAACAAGAAGTCATGAGTGAAGTGATCGGGTTGACCTTGATGGGCTCAGCATAACTGGCCAACTGAAGAGGCTGAAGGCTCAGAACCCCTGAACATAGTTGCATTGAAATGTGCAGGTCTGCTGCTATAGCTAGAGATCCACTACTGCTGCCAAACTAAGGTGGTCAGAAATTGAAGAGGCAAGAAAAGACAAGGCAAGTACAGATTTCGTCTGTACCTCAGCAGAGGCACAGTGCTTTGTTTTATCTCTCAAAGCTGCTCCTCCTAAAGCAGCAACTATTTTTCTTCAAAGCAAAGGCCTTTGACCTACCAGAAGTACTAAATATATCCACGTGCAGCACTGTATACCTATTCAATCAAATGAATAGGTAACAAAATCCTCACAAACTCCAGCTGTCAAGTAACAAACCTTGAATTCCCTTCCTGCCTGCTGTCAGCACATGACCTGCAGGCCCCTTCCGACCATGGCTCTGGTGCTGCAGGTCAGTATGTTTTAAATATGCCCAGAAAGTGGCCCCCTTTTCTGAGCTGAATCTCAAGGCTGTTTCTTGATCTCTGGATGCCTGAGCCTGAAACAAAACATTTTTCCTGACAAAGCCTTGGGTAAGGCTGTTGTAGTATGAAACTTCTGAAACCAGTTAAAACAAACACACTGGGAAATCCAGTAAATATGTGACATAACAGGCAAAACGAAACAGGTTTTCACCACCTTCATCACCCAGATCTTCAAAGTCCTAAAAACCAAAAACCCTGTAATACAGAAAAAAATATCCTGAATTCAGAATATCAGCCTAATATAATTAGCCTATTCCAGGAGCTAACAGCCCTTTTAATATCACATTTACTCTCAAAGGAAAATTTTAAAGTTGTTATTATTAACATTTTGGCCAAGCAGCACTGATTAAAGAGTGGGGAAATAGGTCTGTCGAATTATTACAGCCTCAGTGGCGTTACTCAAAATTAAAAAAATGAAGACAAGTCCTTAGATTTCCTGCCTTCATTTCATATAACACATGTTAAACATCTGTATCAGGCATAACATCTTAAAGTTTTTGAGGATGAGGATGTCAATGAAAACAATAGTGAACCCATTGCCAGGAACTCTGATTCCATGTATTCATATGTATTCAATCCTAAGTATTCACATGAGATTAATTTTATATGCCCCTCCTCTCTCCCTTTAACTATTTCAATTATGACTGCGTGCTTGAAGCAGCTCAGGAAAATTCAAACAACAGGCATTAGAAATGAATCCTCCATTAATTTAGAACTTGATAATATACCTAAAGAGTAACTTCAATCTTAAAATAATTTTTATGCTCTTCTGTACACGTTTTTCTGGTGCGAATTCCTAGAGTTTCCAAGTGACTCAGCAAGCAATAACTCTTCCTCAGAACAAACAGCTCCATTAGGAGGCAACTATCTGCTTTCTAAAAACTGAGAAACTGAAGCAGTGAAGATACCCAAAGCCAAAGAGAAAGTTATTGTAAGAGTTCAGTAGTTCCTGGCATTCAGCTGAGACCCAGAGCAGTACAGAAATGCACACACGCACTCACTTCCCCAGGAATATTTGATCAAATAAAACAAACAAAAAAGGCTTGCATTTTTCTTGCCAAGTTCAATATAAACACTTGAGGCTATTACATGCACCCGTATTGTATTTCCTATGATAAAGCATGGCCAAATATGAATTGTGATAAAAGACATTTCTAAGAAATACTTGAAAAAGATTGGAACTTTGGGGGTTCTTACTTGAAGAAAGAAGACATTCCCAGTCTCAACATACAAGATTTCACCCCAGTGGATTAATGAAGTAAAATATAAACAAGTTCATTGAAGGTTATAAATGCGATAACAGAATTTTATTATATGATCTTATATTTATCAGATTTCTGCCTTAACACAAAAGTGGTAAACTACTGATTCAGTTTCGCAAAGACTGTTCAGAACACATAATCCTATACATTTCCAGTCTGTCTTTTGTCTTCTTTTTACCATTTTATAGGGAAGGAAAAGCACCCAAATCTTATGAATCCTCACTGAAAACCCTGCCTGTGTTACAAGAGGAACACATACCACTGCCATGCCCTCCCTTTCATCAGCCACCCTGTCTATGTTCAAATTTGCGAACGCTTGTTGTCTGTATATTCTACACAAGTGTCAAAGTGAGTTAAATTAATGCATACACATATGTTGCATATTTATGAGAACCATGATAACTGCACAAGTATGTTTAATGCATGAACCCTCCAAGGAATTTGCTAGGGGAAGTTTACACTTCTCCCAGCAAGTAAGGAATGTGTAATTTAGCAGAATTCTAGCACAGTGCAGGTTAAAAACAAAACAACTCAACCTCCTCCCCCAAAGCATGCCTTCACTTAAAGATTTTCAGATCTTGCATTCCATACTATCAGAACTTCACCCAACCTCTGAACAAATACATGATTCATTTTAAACGTGCTTTCAATGTTCCTAAATCTAAGTAATGTGCTGTCAAACAAAACCACTGGTTTTATTCTGGAGTCTACTGGAAATACTACATGACAAACAGAACTCTGCCTTTGCTATCAGCATTTGCAGGCAACAGGAAATATCTCAGCTGGTAAATCAAGCTCATGTAACTTAAGGTGATGGGTACATTCTACTTTTAGACAAAGGGCCACTTGGAGTTGGTTTCCACAATAATGGAAAAGATAACATTTGCTCTGCTTTGTTCTCTGAGTCTGATCCTATAAGTAAAATCTGATCTTTCCAAGTTGTTTACACTCTTTTGCTCAACACTGCTGCCAGCAAACCTTGCTCCAGCTTCCTGTGCATTTTTAAAGCAGCCATCTCCAAGGGCTGTGACTGGAAATTGCTCAGGAAATGGGAAAAGGAGGCTAAGGGCTCCAAACGCTGAAATCTATTCAGTGCCCTGCACTTCAGTATATCCCCAAAGCACACAGACTAGACAGCTTAGGGCAAGCTGCTCTCTTAACATAGGCACATTAGACAAGGCACAAGCAGCCTCTTTCTGCTAGACAGCAAGTACTTTTACTCAAAGCCGAGTATTTAATTTTATCATTGTGTTAGGCTGATCAGGCAGCAGTGGCACAGCCTGCATCCCTGTGCGCGCCTGACTCACCCACGTCGTGCGCGCACAACTGCACAGAGCGTCGCCTTACGCCAGCCACACCGGTCCAGAGGGAAATTTGGGCTTATGCAAATGTGCACTCAGCACTTGAGCCACGCTGCTCTCTCGGGAGCTACAAGCTCCAGCTGCAGCCCATTTCATCCCAGCCCTGGGCACCCTTTATTAACCAAGAAGTTACAAGTTCCCCCAGTACCATGTCCCCACAGTGCAGGCACTCCTCTGGCCTGCTTTCAATAAAACTTGTGATTACCTTGTGAGATCTACTCATATCAAATTTGCCTATGACTTAGCAATGGATTTAAAGTTTCCTGGGAGATGAGAGAAGCACTGAAAAATCTGTAGCAGAATTACATACGGCTATTTAATTGTCATCAGAAACTATGCTCAAAAAACCCCAACCAACCCACCCCCCCAGCAAACAACCCACAAAAACTCAGAGAACAAGCAGAAAGCCCTACAATTTGGTCTTCATGTCCAGAGAACTGATTGTACCTACACTTTCTTCAGTCATTCACAGTACACTTACCAGGCTGATAACAGTGCCTGGTATATTAAGAAAGGCTTAAAAAACACCAAATCAAAACAAAATCCCAGAGCAAACCCCTACACCACCACCCCTTCCAAATACAAAAATATCTGTTCCATGTTCACAGTCTCATCAAAAAAAGTATAATTTTTCTATTCATGTCATGACAGTAGATCTGTAAATTTTCATTAATGCAAGTCAATGATATATCTACTGAAGAAATTGCAAATAATTTCTCATCATAAACTAGATATTTAAGACCATATATATATTGAAAATGAACACAACAGCTCAGGTTTCATATATGCAGAAAATACACATTGAGCTGAAGTCACCACAAACCCAACAAGGCTGATATAGGAGTCAGTGGAAAGATTGATTCTGGATAAGAGACTTTACCTTTATTTTGATCGCTATAAAAAACTCCACTTGAAAGTTCTTCCAGCACAGATTTAGACTCTCTTTTCCTAAGCTTCTCCCTGTTAGATGATCATTTTTGTTCTCTCATTACAAACTTTCTAATTGTGTACACACACATTGCTCTCACAGGACATAGTACTAAAGATTTGTGTGTGTAATACTGTAAGGACATGAACTAGAAGGCTCAGCTGCCATGCCATACAATGTTTCCTTCGCTCTTTGACTCTCTCTTTTGATGTGTTTTGAGAGTAAACAATAATATGGCACAACTTTACATCAAAAATTTCATTCTGCTCTTGTTCTCAGAGCAACTAAAGTTTTTGCCAGTCCCTCTGAGTGGAGCACACATAAATAAGTAATTGGACTACCACAGTTAGCAACACTTAGTTTCTGTACAGCAGTCCCCCCTCAGTGAAGCATTAAGGCTGTATTACACTGGTAAAAGAATCTGAACTTCAGTATTTGTTTATAGTGGTCATGGCATGGATCCAAAGGTATTCATGTTAATTTACAACACATTTAGGTAAACGATCTGCTTTTGAAGACAGCCAATTCTGCAAAGGCCTATTGGAGATCTAAATCTGTTTCTTATTTCCTTTGCCCACCCCCTACCTTTTTTAAGTACATTCTGTGGTTGTGAAAGATAATGAAGATGGTGGCTAGGTATGGAAGCAGTTTATTCATATGACATACAAAGCATAGGTGGACAGTCTCCATGCAAATTGTACATGGTTCTTTGTGGCTCTTTGGTAACAATTCAGAAATAACTTTATGCAGCAAATTAACATATAATAATCCCATTTGCAGACATACTTATCACCAGGGATCTGGAGAAAAAGTAATTTCCCCTTTACCTCTCTTTCATGATGGCCAAGACCCTCCTTGGGGTTTCTGAGATTGAGGACATGCACCTCTTGGGGCAGGCTCGTCGTGCCCCGGCTTGCACAGCCAGATAAGACTGTAAAGCTTTCCAATAAGGCATGGACTGGGTGCGAATTGTTAACAGGCGATAAGACACATTCCCTCTGAGGCACAGGACCTGCAGAGAAAGACACAGACACACATCACTGGGAGAAAAAAAAAAAAGCAATATATCATTTATACTTGTCAAATAATTATCATCCTTTTGTTCAGAAAATCCACAGGAACACAAGAAAAAGCTTTGTGTTTATTCTCCACAAAATTAAGAGTTTTGTTCCCATTGCCCTTCTCAGTTGTCCTGCACATGCTAACTCATTGGTTTGTTTCTCTCTGAAAGTCTAAATTTTCAAGTATTAATTCCAAAACTGAAGGTATTCTTTTCTTTACCAGGGAAGAAAACAAAGGGAGGGAAAAAAAGTCAAAGAAAACTTCATTAAAAAAAACCCAAAAGCAAACATAACCAAAAAAACCTCAATCAAAACCAACCAACAATCCCCAAAACCTCCCCCCCAAAAAACCACCCCCCCCCCCCCCCCCACCAGTGATAGTGGTCAGGGGAATTGGTTCATCTTAGATGTTTATGTCAAACACTTATCTGCAAACACTGTAAATGAAATCACGTGTATTTAAAAATGAAAAGTTAATATCTACCAGAAAGGTAATTACGTCAGGAAGGATTTGGACGAGTTGGATTTGTTGCTTTTGAAGCAGTGCTGATTTATAATGAACATCATTCAAATACATTGTACAAAACAGCAGGCATCTGTCACATGATAAAATGAAATGTTTGTTTACTGAGTCTATTTTGTGTCTGACAGCAATTATCTGCACTGATAACAGTTATCTAGTCCAAAACAGAGTGCACGCCCTTTCAAATAATCACCACAGCATGATGTAGTGCCATACTCTTACATAGTACGTGAGACCGTGTGATGTGATAGAGCAAGATAGCACAAAAGCTGAAGCATACAGAGCAGTTTACATTTAAACTATATCCCAGGAAACCAAATCAAGGCAAATATTTATGAAAAGCAGCCCTGCTTTTCCAAAATGGCTCAAGCCCATCCCTGACAGTAACAGATACATGTATGTTTTTAATGCAGAAGATCACAGGGAACATTATTGATTTAACCCCTAATTTGCACCAAAGTCACTCAGATGAGAATTAGACTCACATGAACCAGTCAGTTCAGAGGCTGCCAGGCAAAAAAGAGAAATACAAGGTAGAAGCACAGTTTTTTTCCAGATCATGCACATCTGCAATTGAAGTAAAATGCTTCCTTTGAAAGAAATTCAAAATAAATAAAATCCTCAACTGATGAGATGGAAGAGCTCTATCTGGTTTTGTCAAGTCTAAAGCCAGCTATTGTAGCACTTGAGGTCATCTGACACTAGTGTACATTTATGTTTAATTATATTAGCACTGACCTACACTTTACTGGTTAAAACCATGGTTCTTTCAAAATACAGTTTGCAGTTGGCCATTTACAGTCAGAGTCTGTCTTAAACCAGATTATCTGGAAAAAGCAAAGCCCTTGAGCACAGGGAGATTTCTGCAGTGCCTTGGACCACAAAGGGGCCATTCCTAGTGCATAGTGCATATCCTATGAGCTCCCACAGAGCAGGAATATTTGTAAAGGCAATGCTCAAGGCATAAACTACGCATGCCTGTGCTTGGGGTACAGAGAATAAACAAACTTTCTTCTCCCTAAATGAGGAGCTTGGCAGTAGCACTGACCACCAGCTTGGAGGACTTGAGATTTTCTGGTTTTTATTTAACTCCTTCTAAAGAACACATATCCAAAATGTGACAGGTCCAAGCAATGATACTCAGTTTAAAAAAAAAAAATCCATTAAAAAGTTGCCTTTTGTAATGGCTGAATAAATATTTAGAATTTGTAACAATAACACAATCAGTACAGAAGGCCACATTTTCCTGATGTACAAGAGCAGATCAGAGAACCTATTGATCAATTAGCCCAGGCACTGATGTGTAAGTCCTACAGCACACATGTTATACAACCTTCACAAAACACTTTTGTAAACTCCACAAGCATTTCTTCGGCTAGGAAGGAAAGGAACACTTGTTCAATGAATTGCTTCTTGCTGGCCAAAATGGAGTTGATGGTTAAGATGTTTCAATCATAACACACACTCACCCACAAGGAGCAAGGTGCAAGACTGAACAAAACCAGAAATGGAGTTGCTGACAAAAATGTGCACTTTACTTAGCAAATATTCAGGAGAAAGAGCAAATACCTCCCTTGTGATTTCCTTGTGAATGCCTATTTCCATGCAGGACATCTACCAATCCTCCCCTTCAGCCTTCATCTGATATTTACTCCGAACAAATTTAACACATTAAAGACATCTGGATTTTTTCCTCACATCCTACAAGGGGAAGATGATTGTGCCTGTTTAGTTCAGGCTGTAACTGCCTGCTTTGCTAGCACCTCAAATGTGCACATTAAGAAATCCCTGTGTTCTGCTCAACATGCAAGACGGAAACCGTCCCGGAGGGAGCAGAAGTTCACATCCTGGATTACCATGTGCAGCTGAGCTTATCTGCACAGGGACGGGCAGAACGAGGCATGCCTGCTCTGCCTGCACTCCACCCTGGCTGGACCACAGCCAGACCTCTGGCAGAAACCCCGTCACCCTGCTGGCAGTGAGCCCACGTGCTGTGCCAGTCCTGAGCAGGGCTTACTGGTGTAGGTCCACTCTTACAGCACTGCAGCTGCACAGCATCAGCCTGCACACCCCAGCAGCCTGGGGCATGTCCCCTTTGTCAGCTCTCTTTGGAGGGAAGGGGTGCACAGAGCTGCTCTAAGTCACCCCAAGAAACCAATGTTTTGGGGGAATTACTGTCTTTGATAGAACTGCTTTCAGACCAGCCTTGTTAGAGAAAGGGATATAGCCCAGGAAATCGGAACCAGTGACTGCAGTATCTGGAGGATGCTCCGCTGCAATCAGACCACACATACTGTGAAACTGCCTATGTACAAGGCATGTTGTGGGGGTAAATAACTGAGAGGTCACTCCAGCTGTCGCATTTTTGCCAGGTTTCACACAGGTGCCTCAGTAGGTATGTCCTGGGCCCATCCTGCCTCTCCCAGCAACTCCAGACTCTCACAATCACCTATTCTCTTACACCAGTAATATCAAACTGCAGTCCTCACACACAGATATTCACATATCCACCCAACCACTAACCTGGCTGTAGTGCCGTGCCCACAGACACTGGCATGCCTGGAGGTAGCACCAAGTGAAAGGAAAATTTATTTCTAGGTCACAACGTCCAGTGAATGCTCAGCCTGCAAATGGCACAAGGCAGCTCCTTCTGCCATCTCTTCTGCCTTTATGCTGTACTTTAGTCTATCCTTACACTCTGTGCACGACAGCAACGCTGGAGCTGCTTGCTCAACATTCATTAACCACATTTCTTTCCAGCCCTTCCTACTGCACCTGCAGATCTGCCCCACTCAAAGGCGGATGCTGCTACAAGGCACTGTCACGCCAGTGGGAACTGCAAGAGCTCTCCTCCATCCAAATTAACAACTTTCGGCTCCCTCACAGATCCTTCATCTTCCTTCCTTCCACTTTTCTCTGACCAGAAAGCCAGCTACTTCCTCTATGTAGTTTAAATCCTACAAAATGCATATTCACCACTCTGAAGAAAAAAAAAATAAACACACAAAAAAACCCCAAAACAACAAAAAAAAAACCCCACAAAAACCAAAGTCCTCCCTAGAACACTACTAATCTGATTGTTTATCACCTCCACCCTGCCTACATAAGTGACATTTGAAAGCCAGCCTGAAGCCACAGTCTCATCCTACCTGGGCTTTACTCTTGCTCTATCCTCCACAAACATCAGGATAAGGCTTTGCCAGTTTCCCACTCCAGCCTCACACTCTGTTCCTGCCAAGCTCACCTGCATCAGCAACACCAATATTCTGCCAAAATTCATTATTATCAACACCCAATTAACACATTTAGATTGCCTTATCAGCTCTAAATATGTACAGATATTCTCCTGTGTCTCCATCCCCATCAAAGCACTTAAAAGGTCAAAGATATCTTCCACTTTATCCATCCTCCATGTGTGGTCACAAGCCTTTAGTGCCTTCTCTGCTGAGAACCTAAGTGCACACACACAGCCATCCTTGGGCTTCCGTTTAACTTTGGAGCATGTAACTACTTTAATCTTGTTAGCAAATCCTGGCTCCTACCCCAATAAAATTTTAGTTGCTTAATGCCTTTAGAGGATGGAAAGGTTAGGCAGTTCTATAAGAACCAATTATTAGGTATATATTTTACAATATCATGTTTATTGCAAATGTTTAGTGAATTCACAATTCTAGAGAATCGTTGAGTATTGAATTATTTTTCACTTCCAATTAATATTTTAAAGGAAATCAGTGCAGACCCAACCTTGTTGATACTGTGTAGCTGTGTCCATCTGGAACATATTCAATACAACTTCAACATTGTTTCCCATATCATCCATGCTACTAATGAGTAACATGTGTTCTGCTGTAAGAAGGTAGCAGAAATGTGAGAAAGACTAAGGGGGATAACACAACAACCCAAGACCAACTCATAACTGTCACTGATTTTATTAAAATAGTAAAGGGTAATGTACTTTCTGCTGTATTTCCACAGTGATTTCAGGAGCGTTGTCAGCAGAAAAGCACAAGCAGCTCCTGCAAATTGTGTGAATCTGTGCTGGGGGTTCCACAGCACATTAGCATGGTTCCCATATGCCACAGCAGGGGGTACAAGCCACACCAATGGCATAGAACACTCCTCAGAAGAAGGACAGATTTATTGTAATTGATTTTAGAATGAGGGAATGACAGTAATCTAGTCATTATATATAAAAAGAAAAAAAAAATTAGAATCCAAACTTGAGGAACACAAGGGATCTCTATGCTGTTGGGTACAAAGTAATAAAAATTACCGCAGATCCTGCTAGAATTCATCACTTTACACTGAAAGGCACATTAAGATGTGGAGCAGGCTAACTAAAGCAGAGATTTCAGTGTGCCCAAATGACAGACTTTCACTAAACTTCTTTTAGAGAAGGTTAATATAAGGGCATTCTCTTAAATCTACTAGTGAATGATGGCTGAAAGAAACCTACTTTTGAATGACAACAGGGAGGGGTAATCATTTTCTCTTGAATTAAAAAGCTTCACAGAGCACTTGAGTAAGACTCAGCGATAACTTCTTCCTATGATTTTCACCACTCATTTCTAAAGATACAAGCGCATGGGCAAAGGGCCACTGTTCTACATGGAGCAATTGTTACCACCTACACAACCTTCTTCTCATAAAATACTAAATTCCCTCCTGCATAACCCTTCACAGAAGACCATCTCAAAAGCCAAATTCCTAGTAATTTAAATGTAGAGGATAATGGACAACCTCTACTATTAATACGAAGAGCAGCTTTTACTACAGATGACCATGGAAAAAACAGTTTCACACTCCTAAGCAAGCACTTGAGCAAGACATCAATGCTCAGGATCAGTTCATTCTGGCAAGCAGCCTTGAGAGACGAAAAAGACAAGATCAGATGGTAGGAAATACTACACAGCTTTGTGTGGAGAGACAACAGCACAGAGGAAACTTCAGTGTTTCTGCTCATGAATAGAAGAAGCACCTCTGTGATGACAGCTGAGCTGTCCAAGACTACTCCTGGATGACATGATTTTCCTCTCTGAGTAAGTGTGACCACCATAAAAAAGATGCAGGGCAGAGAATATCAGACCTTCATACTGGTCAGGAGGAAGACTAAAGAAGATGACTGTCTAAAGTATTTTATATTTGTATAAATCTACACATTCCCTTCAGATCCATAATTTTCAGGGAGTTCTTTTACTGTCATATCTAGTGCATATTTTTTATGGTGGAGCTACTTTTGACTGAATCACCATTGGGCCAAGGGTGAGGTTTAAAATTGCAGGGAGAAGATGCATGAACATGGACTAATTTTAGCTATTTTGAAAAAACAAGCCAATCCAACAAACCAAAACACCCCAAGATATCAGACTCCACAGATACCTGTTTGAATTGAATGAGCTATTAAACTTCTAGTGAGAAGAGAAAAATATATCTCCTGAGGAAATATCCAGTACAGGTGGCAGGATTTGGTTGTAGAAGGAGTTAAAACATACAAGCTGTACTAACTAAAAACATGTGCTTTTGCAAAAACTCAGCAGTGGCTTCCCATGCCAGTGCACCGAGCTCACTAACCTCCAGCAACTCCATGACACCACCACTGCACCCTTCCCCTTTCTTCAAGGAAGAAAAAAAATTCTCTGGAACTACACATTAACCTACATTCTTCACCTTTACAGTGACATCTGGTGCTAATGCTACATGCAATCAGACCCTTGCTCCATGTGCTGTCTATCCCCAACCATTACCCCCCAATTAATTCCCATTCCACTATTATCAACTCTGCCCAGACTTATTCTATGTATGGACCAAACTATTCAGACATTTCAACACATAAAATTACACTTAATCTACCATGTCTTTTGATCCTCTGTTTTCTGCAGTTCTTCTAGACATTTGTGTTATACATAGTAAAGTCTATCTAACATCATCTGCTTGCCCACTGGGAATCATTCAGATTACAAGCCTCATACCTTTTTAGGTTGCTGTTATGCTTGGTACAAACTCCTGATGCTGGCTTCTCCTTCTAAGCAAAATAATTTTTTATGCCTCTCTGGTGGATGTGTTGCAAAACATCCACTCCCATGGCTCCCAGCCACTGGTAAAAGCACAAGGTTTATCCCTGTTTAGCAGAGATGAACTAATTTCAAGTGTTACCTGCATGGAACTCAGTTCTTTCCATGTAGGAAAAAATTCAAATTACATTTTTAAAGCAGAAATGCCTTCTCTCACTTCTTGAAAAGTAAGCTTCTATTGATCTTTTGTCCATATCAGGACATAAAACTGATTCAAGTTTAATTGGAAAGGTTAACTATCAAATAAAACTCAACTGCTGTAGTAACATACTGCTCCTTAGAAATTATGAATTAAACCTAAACTATCCATTTAATGAAAAATTGCAAATTATAAAGTCATGCTCATATGTTACACAGAACAACTCTATTTCAATACTTAAATATTTGCAAGCAATGCAAAGATAGGCAATGTCAGTCAAGTATCTTGTTTAACAAAAGAAACACCAGGTGTCTTGTTTATACACATATTAAGCTAATTAAACAAAAAGGCAATGAATGAAAAACCTGTTTGGTTTAACATCCGCTGAGCACAATCTCAAGACACTGCTACCCATGAGGCATAATCTTAGAAAACAAACATCTGCACCTGGAAAACAAAGAAGTCTTTCAAAAGCAGATGTACTCTACCACAAAGCTACATTTTATGTAACCTCTGCTGTACTTCTTTCTGACCAGAAGTACTGTCAGAGCCCTACCTTCTCTTGAGGCTTGTGGCAGAACACCGCTTACAGGAACTCCTCTCTAGTATTTTTCCATGCCTGAACGTGCAAACTCACCCACCTATGCTCTTACTGTCTCTTCCCATTCCTTCTCCCAAGCTAGTATTTGGAAAACATCGCCAATAACATAAGAGCATCTTTTTAATACTCGTAAACAGAACAGCATGTATGCATTGACTTTCATTTAAACACATCCAGAAAGCACATTTTCTGGTTTCCGTGTCAAAGAACTGAAAACAAAGTGGTCCACCAATGTTTCAAAAAAGGTTGTTGACTTTTTTCCTTTGTTATCCTCAAGTAGTACAAAAACTCCCAAGTTTCAAGCAATTAGTCTAAAAATCAAATGCAGATGATCCTCTTGCACAAACCTTCTGTCCCATGAAGCACCCATTCTTTTTTAAACAGTGGTCAATGTTAGACTGAGGGCTTCCCGCCCCCCCCAAGTATGGCTGTATTTCAGAAATGCCTGACTCAAGTCACAAAATTTTATCAAGATTGTAAAATATACAAAATTACTTCAGACAACAAGCAGTACCTAAAATGCAAAGAAACGTTGTGCCTTAACAGCCTTAAGAGAAGAAGCAAATTCAGCATTCAATTCTTATCACTGTTAATGGATGAAACTGACTTCAGCAAAGTGATTGTGCAAAGAGGAAGAAATGAACAAACACAAACTACTTCTAACATTCCTTGTTCATTATTCCCAAAAACAACATTCAAACTTCATGTTGTAAAAGTCTATTCTCCCTAGAGGTAGCCCATAAATTGTCTCAGATTTACCCCTCTTTACCACAGAAAGATAGGAAATTGCATGGAAACAATGAATGGAAGTGCACTTTTTATCAGAAAACAACAGGAAGCATTCTGCTTGGTTTACATGAGAGCTCTGAATTGGGGCCAAAAGGCGGAAAACAAACTATATAAAAATTTAATACCTACTTAGAGCAAAAAATCCTAAGACAGGTTTCAAACCCATTGTATTTTTAATAAATCAGTATTGGAACTCATCAAACCATCCTACCCAGACTACTGATTTTACTAAAATTGGGTGAATTAAAGATGACAGACGAAGAAATCCCAGATTTCATAAAATCAGTTTCAGAAGGCAAAGAGAGAGAACCATACTTTGATGAATTCTTGTGTGGTTGATCATGAAAGAGCACGCACAAAAACACACTTGTAAACTTCAGCAATCTGTGCTTATCTAAGGAAAGAAGTCTTCTGAGTCTCTCTCAGCAAAAATACCTATTTAAATTGCAAATATATACTTCAGTTCTTTGCACACTCATGGGTATTCTTGAGAGTGCTGATACAAGTTCTAATGATTTTCAAACCAACACAGGAAGTGTTGGAATCCCATCTCAGGCAGTATCAATAGCATAGATGAAGGTACCAAAATAAACAGTAACAGTAAGACTGTAGAATCTATATACTAGACTGGGGGGCAAAGGCAAGATTTTTGGCATAGGTGGATTTTGTTGTTTCTTTTTCTTTTTTTCCCCCATTCTTTCTTAATCATAATGATTAAAAATATCCCATGGCAGTTTTTCAGAATTGCAAGTAGCTGTCACATGCTTGATCCCTATTGACCTTCATTTGGAACTACATATGTACCCATCTTTTGTCCAAAAACACACAGTATTATATTGGTTGTCCAAGGGGCATTACCATACAATGAAAAGAGTTTATATCTTATCTGGTGACTAATGAGAGCAACCTCAATGAGATCGGGAGAGGTTCAGAGGTGTCTTGTGTTTACTGGTTCAGGGGGCATCCCAAACACAGAGTTGAGAGCTACTCTTGCAATTTAGAAAATTTTCCAATTGCCTTTACTGAATCTCTTAGACCCTTCACGAACATTCCTAAATAATTACAGTATCATACAATTCTACAAACCATTAACAGATTTTCTTTAATTCATAACATTAGCATTATTTTTGATAGGTTATCCAAGCTTCAAAGTAAAAGCATATCCAAAGTTTTCCTTTTATTTAATTTCTTTTATCCGGCCCAAGCTGCTTCCTTTTCTTCACACAGACACACTGAAATGACAGGAGTTCTGTTTGTACCCTTTTTTTTTTTTTTACCACCTCTATGAGATCCTTTCTTTCTTGATAGTTGGCTTTCCTTCCTATCCAACTCCTATTACTTCATTCAACCATTCCTACCTGGTCCCCTAAGCTTCATCAACACTTGGCATTCACTACACCTGCGTACACAGGGCTCTTCTTTCAATAAGATGCCTTGCTTTTATCTGTCAATTCAATTACCAGCAAGTCATATTTTAGTCTTCAGAGAAGGAACAATGAATTCTCGATGCTGGTGCATATGGATGCATGCACATCTGGAGAGTTAGAGAGGGGATTTCCTCTCCAAAATATCTTTTTGACAGCCACAGAAATGCAGAGTACCAGATGGTACAGCTGCCAGCTCAACAGCAACTTCCTGCTATCATCTTCTGCTTTAACTTTGTCACTGGGCCCAGGACTGCATGGGAGCCTTGCCATTTGTGACTAGCCCATCAGAAGAACAGACTAGCAGTCACTGCCTCTAATCTTTAGCCCGTACTGAAGCTTGTGGATTCTGCTTGCAACACCAGCCACTCAGTGAAAAGCAGCTGGAGAGGGCTTTTTGGTTTGGGGTTTGGCTTTTCTTCCCCTTAGTTCTCTGCCTGTCAAAAACTGACATATAGGTGCTTCACTCCAGCATGAAACTTTATAAGGCTCCCCCTTCCTAATCTCAGTTTGCACGTCAGAAACATCACTCCATACTAAAAAAGGGAACATCTGCTCAGTGCTGTGTGTCAGGAAGATCTGATAAACACCGCTGCTGGACGCAATGTTGGAATGAGAGCAGCAGCATTGAAACACGTGATATGCACGCTGCCAGCCAGACCAGGACATGCTGGGGCTGCTTTTCTCAGCTCCTCAGCTGCAAAGGGATTGAAAATCTTCATCAGTGGACAGGATCCTTCAGAAAATAAAGAAATGTGGCTTTGTTACTCAGGCTTTCAGCTGCAGCAGTTGGCAATCGCTTGCCTCAGTCCCATCAAATGCAGTGGGGATCTCAGAAGCTGCAAAAGCCAAAAGGAGGGAGAAAAACTTGGGGAAAGATGGCTCCGTAACTGAAAGCATGCCAGCTTTTTCCTAATTAAAAATAACAAGATTACAAGTTCAACTGAAGGCTGAATTCCTGTAACTGACCCTTTAAGGATGAGTTCACTATCACTAAATGTTTCATTGAACAAACCCTGAAAACAGATCCTTATCAAGTGCTCCACAAAACACTCTAAAGCTTCAGTCTTGTCTTGAAAAATACAAAGAGATACTTAAAAAATAAACAAAGAAAAAAATGCAAAAGCTACTGTACTGTTCCACAGCCCCCACTCAGTTAGCCAACTGTTCTTGCCCTCTGCTGTAGAATCAGCAAGGAAATCAATCCTGGAATATGCCCTACTACAGGTTCTCTCTTCAGACTTCTGAATATTTATTATCGAGTGTGGCTTTAACTAGGGCAAGACTCTGTGCTCAAAATTTTTCAGGGTTCTAAAGAAGACTAGGAAACACCATGTTGGTCCCAGTACTGAGGAATGCCCCAAGCCAAGGCAGCTGTGGGCACTGCGACTTCACGCCTGGATATTATTTGCAGCTTGCTCAGAAGCACCAGCCCAGCTGCAGGACAGGCCCCCAGGCCCCGGTGGCTGTTTGGCAGGTGACAAATGCAGTGCCCGGCACCCAGGGAATGGCTCTCAGCTTCACATCATCAGGATGGAGATGGACCCAAGTGAACAAGTCTGTGGGATGGCATGTTTGACAGAGCCATACATACACAGCTATTTCTACCAGTAATGAAAAAACAATAAAGCCTAACATCGCAGGTTTATGAGACAGGATGAATCATCCAACATCTAACCACAGCCAAACCCAGGGCACCTCATTCTCTCCACCCTTCTCCTTCCCACCAACACTTTCCAGCTATCTTATGCCTCTTTTGATGCTGATCAAACCTGCCTTCCCCAGGAGCTGATTCAACTCACTAACACGACAGGAAAGTAACCCAGCAATAAAGAGACTAAGCAGGTTTCTGTTGGCCTTTAGTACATTTGAGAGCAGGAAGGAAGGTTTGGGGAGTACCTAGGCTAGCTGTCACCAAGGGAACTGGAATAACCTGCACCCTTGTCCCTACTATGGGCAGTAGGGAGCCTTCAGATTTGATTGTGCTTGTGAAACCTCACTGACTGAACGTGAAAAGACCTTCCTAGAAAGAGATAATACTGTTTAGAAAATGTGCTGACTGCACAGAAGCAGTTTCCTTTTAGTCCATGATAAGCACAATAGTGACACAAACTACCACTTTCAAAAGCTCCTCATGCATTTTCACGTTGAATAAATATTTCCATGGTGGAGAACACAAATAGTCACAGCTTAACAACTGCTCTGATTACCAAAAAGATTTCATGCAATACTTCGCTATGTTCTATGTTCTGTGTATGTACATATGTCTATGTGTAAATATCTACGTATATACATACATGTTCTCCAGTTATCTCATCTAGATGTTGACAAAACATTCAGTGGAAGTGAGATCAATCACGCTTTAGTCATATAAAGGTATTTGTTTCACTTTTGAAGAGCATGCAAGACACTGTTGTTTTTTAACATAAAAGCTTTTCCTGAAGGAATTTCATTTAATTTCCTCAGCACTAAGCTTACCATTTACAATGACAGGACATTGCAGTCTTGACACATGGTCTCTTAAAATTGCTTTCCTAATCAGTATTCCTGTTAGCCCACTCTTAACACCTCATATGGAATGCAAAACTAGAGGTATCCCCTTTTTAAGTGGTAAGCACACTGCACTTCTGCACTCCCCTTGCCTTCTCATCTCCACTTCCTGTGTTAAACTCCTGGAAAGCGCATTTACAGCAGCACTGCGAAGAACCACCTCAGATGTAGCAGTTAGACCTGATGTGGGAGAAGTCTAAGCTGGTTTAATAATTTACCAAGTGCAGACAATGTCACTTCAATTCATTTACATATTTAGGGCCTCATGGCACAGTCCTTTGGAAACCATAAAGTTATTTACTATTGGTGAATTAATAGAATGCTTTTTTATTCAGACAGAATCATTTTTCAAGGAGACTGAAGGAACCATACAATGCTTTTACCAGCTCAGCTCTCAGTCCAAGTTAGACTTGCCTCTAGATTTCAGGGTGGGGTGGAAGGGTGAGGGTAGAAATGCTATTAAAAAACAACAACACCACCACCACTCACTAAAAAAGAGGATCAAAAAGTTTTTTTTACTGTTCTGATTTAACAGATAGTGAGTAAATCCTGTCTGGTTTACAGATTCTCATCATCTCAGGTTACTGCTATAGCATCTTCTTATGGGACAAGCTGTATGTACACAAGATGCTATAGATTTGAAAACTGCTGCAGACAACTTCTCTATGCATTCACCTTACAAGATCACTGTTCTAGTTGAAGACCTGAAATAACTTACCACACCACACAGAGCCTCACCTACACAACTAATGAAGCATGGTGATTTGCTAAAACATCACAGTATGTCCAGGGAGAAATTTACAAATATGTAGGTAAATATTAAAATCCAAACACAAAAAAAAAAAAAAAAAAACCAACCCAAACCGCAAAGGACCTGAAAATTACGATCTGAAATGTCCAATCCCTTCCTTCAAAAGCAGCAGTATTGTCATTCTAACGCAGCAATGTAACACCTGCAAGTATGCAGGGCATGGACATTTGTCACAGACTTCCAAACACCTGTCAACTACCCAAGATCAGCAACAGCAGCTCTAACCAAGCTCACAGATCCCACAAAGTCCTGAACAAACAACCAAACTCCTGTTATTCTGTCCAGAAGAAGCTTCCAGGCAGAAAAAGAAGACATGGTGCAAAAGAGAAGCTTAAGTCAAGAGGCCATCTACACTTACAGACTGAATATTAAACACAGATGAAAGCCCAAGTGTTCAAAAGTAGATCAAAGTAGGTTAAAGCATGTTGTTTGTGCATGCATTTCAATGTCAGCATCCATTCTACCCAACTGACTGTTGGGGTCATGCCAAAATGACCACCTGCTGCCAGGTACCTGTCAAAGACACCACCCTCTCCAGTGCACAGAGGTGATCAATCATATCTATCTTGTACAGAGCTGGGGACCAGGAAGTCTGAATCATCAGCACAGAATCTGAGTGACCAAAAAGGAATCCAAATCCCTTGCCATGACCGGGTTTTATTGTGCATGATAACTTGATATGCCATTTGTTGCCTCAAAGGAAGAAAAAGTTTTCTACAGGAGCAAAAGCACCTCTAACTCAGACCAGCTCTGAAACCATCTAATCATAAACAGATAAATCTATGGGTTTTAACCACAAAAAAGCTTAATAAATAAACATCTCATCAGTATTGTCCAGAGGCTTGTTTCCTGGGCACAGTATCTGTCCACATCAAGTGCATGTTTTTTTCTCATCTTTTGCTGCCAATTCTATAAAACTGTCAATCTTCAGACAAGTAAATAAAGAAGTCTTCTCTTCAAGTAAAACGCTTTTGGCTTATAGCTTTGAAATGCAGAAACCATTTTTGTTTTGTCCCCCCCAAAGTGGAAGAAATTGATCTTTGCCCTCTCAATTAGGCTGATTCAACAGAATGAGTGAAATACAAGCACAGAGATCAAGTGGCCTCAGAAATCTCTCTTTTGAACATTTACACAAAAAGACTGACCAGAAGCAACAAAAACAATACCTGAATTTTAACAAGTTCAGTGCTTACACCACACTCCAAACAGAACCTGTTTC
Source organism: Chamaea fasciata (assembly GCF_029207755.1). Classification (NCBI taxonomy): domain Eukaryota; kingdom Metazoa; phylum Chordata; class Aves; order Passeriformes; family Sylviidae; genus Chamaea; species Chamaea fasciata. The sequence goes on along the minus strand of NW_027094095.1, from coordinate 16,317,453 downwards.
AAAGTGTGATGTTACATATTAAACTCAGCTGTTACTCTAATATTGATGTGTGAAAAATAACCAACTCACCTCGCACGGGACCACAGGCCACTACCCCACCGCTCAGTGTTGCCATCATCACAGTGAAGTTATCTCAAAGTAAGATTACTTAAACCAGAAATTCCAGGTGCATAAACCTAGACAAATATTATTGAGAGTATTTTCAAGAAGCTGAGGATCTGAGATTTTTGAAATGCTTGGCCCCAGTTTCCTAAATACATAACTATCATTTAAAGTGAAATTTAGCACTTAAGATAAATGGTTTGCACTAACATGGCTCCATTGCTATATTTTCCCCTTTTATAACCTGCTAACATTATTACCACTAATTTATAGGGCAAAAGAAATTTAGCAGCTGAAAAAGCGAGCTTATCCTTAGGCAAAAAATTTGGTGGCTTTTAAGTGCGGCTTCAAATTAACCCTTTTTACCTAACACAGCAGGTTCTCTTTGAATGTTTTATGTGAAAAACACCACTTAAAGTTTATTCACATCTTCCCGAAAAAAAAAGGAAAAAAACCCCACACTTAATGGAGGAGAAACTGATGGTGGGAGTGTGTAATCAGGCAACAACTGGCCAGAGTGCCACAGTACAGTGTGTGCTCCATGCTCCTGCCCCTTCCACTCCCCTGAACCCAGTAGTCCAGCCCTGAAACACAGGAACAGCCATACATGGGAAACAACAGAGTCACAGAGCTAGATGGAATTAAAATCTCAGAATTATATAAGGAAAACTGGGACTGCAAAGATTATTTTGTATCAATTGCCAGGAAAATGAACACATGCTCCTTCCTCTTGGAATCACAGAACAATAGAATGGTTTTGGGACCATAAAGGGACCTTAAAGACCATCTAGTTCCAACACCCCTGCCATGGGCAGAGACATCTCCCACTACTCCACGTTACTCAAAGCCCCATCCAACCAGGTCTTGAAAACTGCCAGGGACAGGGCATGCACAGCTTCTCTGGGCAACCTGTTCCAGTGCCTCACCACCCTCACAGTAAAGATCTCTTCCAGACACCCAACCTAAACTACTCCTCTCTCAGTCTGAACCCATTACTCCTTGTTCTGCCACCATGCTTCCTGAACAAAGAGTCTCTCTCTGACTTTCTTGTAGGCTCCCTTAGATACTCTCAGACCTCCATGCAACCTTCTCTTCTCCAGGCTGAACAGCCCCAACTTTCTCAGCTTTTCTTCAGAGGGAAGGTGTTCTATTCCCCTTATCAACAACGTGGCCTCCTCTGATACGGACTTGCTTACATCCCCAGCCTGTCAGTGTCCCTCAGGATGGCATCCCTCCCCTCCAGTGTGTCAGCCACACCACACAGCTCAGTGTCATCAGTGAAGTGGCTTAAGGTGCACTTTTCCAGGCACAGCAGCCTGCCAGTCCTTTCCACACAGACTGGGAGACCTCCCCAGCTGAAGCCAGCCAAAGACATTTAAAGGTATGGAAGGAGTCCTTATGCCTCCTCCTTCCTGCCCTCCCCCATGTACCTGTGATAACCATGAACTTCACAGCAGAGATTGGATACCAGAAATCACACTATTTCCTTCTTTTCCTTCACAGCCTTTGCCTTCTACGCTTTATTTTCACAGCTTCCCATTTCTTTTCTCAGTCAAACCCTATCTTCCTTCCTTCAGTGTCTACAGGAAAAGTGACCACAAACTTAATGGTTCACACACCACTACCTTCAATATGCACCAGGGTGTACATGAACACTTATTAGTCTTAGTTCGGTATCTTGTTTCATTGTAACCTCTTTGTTGCTGCATCACTTCGGCTTCTGCAGTCGGTTCTGCCTGACTCACAAAGCATTCAAGCTTGACTCTTCCTATCTATATAAACACTGTGTGTCACCAGGCCATCACAGCAGAAGCTCATGTTGCAGGAAGACAAAACACATCATGCTTGTAAACACACAAGTGTTATCTGTTCGACCAGATACTACTAAGTGTGCAATCTGAGTGACACCCACCCCTGTGAACCTTGTATGGAGCCAATTATAGGGGCAGGGAAAAAAGTATGTGTACCAAAAAGTTTATAAAAACAGGAGCGCTGGTCTTGAAAGACTGAAAGAGCATTATCACTAGAAAACTACCTAGATTTTTAGGTGATAATTTAATTTTTTAAAAAAAATTTGCTTGAATTAAAGCAACCTGTGTTTGTGGTGAGCTTTTCAATAAGAAGTGACTTTCTTGGTAGGCATCCTGTAACTCTGCTGCAGCCTTCAAATCAAGAAACTTTTGTCTTTTAGGGGTTATTCTTTCAACCTAAAATTGAATTTCGGGTCCCTTCTTGTGCCTAGGTGCAATAGCATTCCAAAAGAAACCTATAAGCAGTACAACAGACAACATCAACGAACAGTTTTTTCTTATGTTAGAAATTATTTTCAAGTTAAAATAAATTTTATACTTACCCACTTTTTAATTAAAAGATAATTTGGGGGTTATGTGAGCATTTCAATATTTCTTTCCCCTTTCTAAACTGGGAGGTTCTGTGGGCATTCTTCCTTTTTAAACCTTGGGTTTGGGTAGTCCGCTCTATTAAAATAAAGAAAGTCTAAAGAGCATTACCCATACAAAGAGCTGAAGGTCACCATGCAACTGTGCTCATTATCTCATTATATGGTCTAAACCAGTAATGCGTTTTCTTCCTGGATGTGATAATTAGCATTGTGTTTCTTTGTTTCTAACAAAAACACGGAGATACTGGAATCTCTTAAGGAAACAGTGAATCATTTTGGAAGGTTGTGTGCAGTAAGAGTCAAAGTTAAGACCCTTCCCAGGTCTTATAATTTCATGGCCTCCACTTCCCAATGCAATCTGCTCTTGGATTCCTGCTTTTAGGAAAACTGCTCCTAAAAAAGTACAAGTATCAATAAACTGAAATTTTCTGGTGAGAAACATCTCAATATACAGATTTAGAAAATGAAAATTCATTCTAAATAAGCCACAAAACCCACAGAGAGACTATGTATTTCCTTTTCCATGGAGGATTGAAATCATAGTAATATACTCACAGCTTAATCAAGTTAGGGCCAGTATGTATACTGTAACACAGCCAAGTCCTGAAGTCATTACCTTAAACCCAGCATACATACTGAAGACTTTGGCAGCACACACTGCCTTCAACTCCCATTGAAATGTGCAGATTCTTACAGGGACGTTGGGGTTTTATTATCTCAGAGGGTCAAGCTCTTAGTCCTTAATCAGGCAAGAATTCAGATGAGGTCCATGGGAGATTTGCCAGAGAAAGGACTAAATGGAGAGTGAGAAAGGATGACTCTAAACAAGCTGGGGGCAGATCTTTATACAGAGCAGAGCTTGCATATTGTATGCCTGATTCATAGGCAGTAATTTAGCTCAAGCAGATGGCAGCCACATGTAAAAAGATTTGGCTGTATATATCCTATACTTGCGCCTCATCCTCACTGAAAAGAGAAAGGCCCATCAGCAGATAGGCATTAGTTTGATTATTTAAAATGCAAATTTTGACAGAATAAGTCCAGTAACAAGATTTTCAAAACTGTTAAAGTAACATAAAGGGATACATATTTGGTTGTAAAATAAAGCACTTCCTAACTAGTGTCCTTGAGGTTCCACCAGAAATAAAGCAAACCCCACACCAAATCAAAATCATTCTTAATGAAAAAGTAAAATTGCTCACTTAGGAAAGGTCTCTCAAAAGGCCATCTGCAACATCAGAGCTCTGAAATGAATCACTCACTAATGTATCTCTTTCCATTCCCCCTGAGGTAAAGTTCTGTTTAAGGAGTTTCTTGCTAAATGCCACCACTCACTCATCTCCCTGCTATCTGGGCAACAACTGACATTTCACTCACTGCAACCCTTCTTCCCTGCCAAAACAGCAAAACATTTTCTCTTCCTTGATTTCCTTTTGCTCATTTCTTCCCTCAGTAAGCACGTGCCCATTGTGTTACCCTACAGGATTTTCCCCCATTTAGTTCTACAAGGGCAACTGAAGAAACAGAGATGTGGTTCTACAAGAGTTAACCAATTTCACGTTTTCTTAATGTGCTGCCCAGCTGCTTGTTAGCTGTAACCAGAAGGAGCACGCACATTGGCAGTTAACTGCTAAACGCATTTTCAAAACTAATAAGAAGCTGAAAACAATTCAAGCTCTGGACATGAGTACAGTGTATACTCCCAGGCGAGCAGCAGGAATGAAAGGAGAACTGAGATGGCCTCCATATGAAATCACAATGGCTCTTCCCCTCAAATAATCTTTTATTAACTTTTTTTTTTTTAAGGGAAGTTGGGGAAAGGAGTTTTAACTCAGGAAATAAGTCATTTGTGCCCAATTCTAACACAGTTTTTAAAAGGCATGCATCTTAGTATCATTGCTGCACGGAAAAAAGTCTCAGGGAACCTCAAAGCCGATTCAGGTTTCACAAAAATATAAAAAGTTCACACGCACATCTGAAGTACTTCCCTTTCAGAGACCCCACAGGTGTAGAAATCCATCTCTCTGTATGGCAAAGGTTCAACTCCCATTTAAGGGTGCGCAAGCAAGGAAGCACAAGCCCCCATGACACTACAGATGGCAGGGAACGCATGGGGAACCTGACAGCCAGTGATGGAGTACAATTCCTTGTCTTTTCCACTACAGGAAAACTCCTATTGCTCCTTCTTCAACAAGCAAACAAACAAGATTTCAGGGGAAAAAAAAATGCAGGTACATTCTGTAAAAACTAACCACAAAATGCTAACTAAATGTAGAAGTGCAAGATCACAGAAGTTTTCTTGCCCTCTGACTTAACTGGAAGCAGAGACCTGAGTGAGCAGGATGGCTTCTTGCTTCCAACAAAAAAAGAACAACCAATACCCCAGCCCCACATATGGGGTAAGGAGTCAGAAACCTTGCAGTGAGACTTTCAAAGTGACTTGGTAACACCTAGAACAGCACTATTTGTTTTCAAGTACAATCAGTAAAGGATAGTTTTATTCAGAAAACAGTTGCAATATCCTGGAACTTACTAGACGTAAAATAACTTTGCAGTGCAGTCAGCAGTCTGAGGGGCCTCACACACGATTTGCAAGCTTTCAAACAGTCCCCCAGAAAGGTGGGGGAATGAGTAATCTCCCTTCCTGCTAAACATTTAAAGTACACATAAAAGCTATCATTGAGTCAGCACATGGTGGTGGCAATTCATCTGGTTTGCTGGCATTTTTAACAGCCTGAAAGTGGCCTCTGCTATGCATCTTACATGCCCTACTTTTCTTTTAATTATTACTATTATTTTTGTAGAAGAAAATACCATGTGAGCAACCCATTTCAGCTTTTTTGTAATTAGGAGGTAATGTCAGGTTTTGATTTGGGGGAAAAAAAACAAGAACTAAGGACTGAAAAAACTTGGATGTTAAACAAGTGGCATCTTAATACAAACAAAAAACAAGCAAAGAAACTAATGCAGGACCCAGTTAAACTATATGGTTGTGTAGAGTTTAACAAGATCAAATGTTTCAGGCTTCCACTTGCTTACATTGTAAGCATAACACACTGACTGTGAAGGGTTCCAGCTCAGAGTCCAGAAGAGGACTGCTGCCTCTCATTTATTGAACAGTCTTCACAGTAAAAGTATAGAAGTTTCAACATTGCATTGTATGGTGGCACATTTCCTTTTTGTAAGGTATTGCATATCACTGTGGGAAACTAGCTGACAAAGCCTTGTTATGGGTAGAGTTACATAAGTTACATGAACAAAAAATAGTGCTGTCAGCTTTCTCATGTACTTTTGGGTAAGGACACATAGCTGTGCCAGTAAATCAAACCATTTTGTTGCCATATATTCCAATTCTGACAGGCTGTTTTACTTTGTGGTTATGTCCAGCTGTACCACCAGGTGAACCACAGATCAAGTTACTCAAAATACTTGAACAATACTTCGATACTCCACTTCTGTAAGAGGAAATTCATTTTTGACCTAGTACAAACATGAGCTGCTGCAAAAAAAGGAGGCTCCACTACCCCGCCATACACTTTCAAGGGTCCCTTATTTGCTCTAGCAATCATGATGGTTCAGAGAAAACCAGCCACTTCTAGGACTTCAAAAGGTCCCATGTAAACACACAGGAGCCCGGCTGAAACTTACTCTTCCCATCAGTGGACCAGTGGTTTAAATTCACTGAATGGAATAGAATTTAATACCCATTCTTTCACTAACACCTCATGAGATCTGTGGTGACTGACTGGCCATACAATGCAGAGGCAGGCTTAACATTACACTGCAAGGCAAGTTACTTGGAGAAGCATAAGCCTGAGCACATCCTGCTTTAGAAATGCCACCACCCCCTACAGACCTGAAGCGCGGTATCAACATCTCCTAATTGGATGGCAACAGCCGAATAAGAACCACCTCCACTCCCTGCTCCGAGGACAGCACAGACCTGACTCATGATCAGAGTCCAGGCAGAGCAGTTCGACAGTCCCACCACTCGCAGCCCTACCACCAGCGCCACAAGTTTGGCTGGAAAAGAACCAAGTTCTTGTTGAGGACAAACAACCTTTTCTCTAGATAATAAGGGTACAGTAACAAATTGAACAGATTCAGAAATACAGCACAGAAGTGTACTCTCATCTATGGATTCTTTAACTGTGCTTACTATTAACCATTAAGAGTTTAGTTAATCCCTTTGGACAGTTTACTGCAGTTTTCATTCACTGTAAATACAGAGACCCCATATGTCACCCACTACACACTGTTCAGCCATTGTATGAAAAAGAAATGTTTATCTTTAAAGCTTCCAATGTAACTGCACTGTTGTATTTAAACGTTCTTTGAGATCATCCAGGATATTACAAAGATGCTTGTTTAAGAAGTCTCTTCCAGCTGTTCTATGTGTATATTAGGAGCATTACAAAGGCATCAAATACTCACTAGTGATGAGATCATCCTAACTACAAAAAAAACATACTAATACACATCTTGGATACAAACAACTACAGTGAGATATTGGACACAGGAGGGAGAAACAGCTCCCAGTAAAGAGGGGAGCAGAGAGCACCACACTCATTGCAGGGTCCCACCAAAAGTGAGCAATAGCATGATTTCCCTTCACTGGCACAACAGCCCTTGCACAGCAGGCTCTCGGTAAATCTCCCTTCAACTCCAACAGCCACGGCCTAGTTCACAAAATAGCACAGAGGACCTAACAAGAAGCAGCTTTGAAGAAAAAGCAAACAAACCCATGTGTTGCCAATGGAGAAGGAAGGCCTAAAGACTTCAGACCAGATCATAAGTTTTGTAATCACTTCAGGACATGAACCCTAGGATTAAATCCATTATGAAGGCAGACCTGTGCTACACCATCTTCAAATTTCTGCCATTAAATCCTCCTAGAGACATAATGCTATACAACTCTATCAGGATCAGGCACCTACTGACTGGCTTAGAATGGGATTCAAGGGAAGAAGATGTAGTGACTCTGCAGAAAGTTATGGTCTCAATATGAGCCCATTCTGACTGCAGCACTTGTAGCCCATCAAGCAGCAAACTAAATCCTGAGAAACGCATTCCAGCAAGAGATGCCACCAGGGAACACAGGGACACCAGTATACAGGCTGGTTCCTTCCAAAAATTCAAGGAAATCAACGGCAACAAGACAACAACACAGGTATCAGAACAGAATCAACTTAATTAGTTCAGTCAGCTAGTACCAAAAATGTTGATTGCTCCAATTAAATTACTTCAGTCCACTAGGCCAAAAAAGCACTGATTCATTGCTCAAACACCCTCCCAGTTAAATCCTGATTTCACTCCACTTTTACTTTGAGCAATCTTGTCAAATCATAGACAGTTACATGAATGCTTGACCTATAAAACCATCTCAAGTGCATTATTATTTCTCTGGAGAAAGAGGGAAGATACATTCTAGGACTCCTCAAGGCAGGGAAAAAAAACAAAAACAGAGGAGTTCTTTGTTAGCAACTTTTACTTGAAATGTTTCAGACAATATTTTTTGTTAATCCTTTACACAGTGCTTAAGTAATATTGAAGCAAACAGAGGAATAAGATGGTTCAGTTTTCTTGACATACAAGAAGATTTTAACACCATTAAGCAAGTCAGTACTCAGAACTGTTTCAGTAGAATTCTCTTCTCCTGAATCACATCAATGAAGCTGAAGTTCAGTCTAGTATGTATAAGAGCTGACTTATAGGCTTCTTGTTGAAAACATACTTTTGAGATCCAGTAAATGTATCAGAGACCTAGAATTAAGGAACTTTAATTTTTTTATTGTTTTATTCAAAATCAACCATTACAAACCATTAAACATTATTTTATCTTGGGCATGAAATTGCTGAAAAATACCCTAGCTTTGCTTTTTTTCAAGAAAGAAAAAAGATTTCAAGAGAACACAAGTAATACAACTAGATCTTTTTCAGGGTTGCTTTTATTTTTCTGTTATTGGCATGAAGCATTTCTTATACTTTTTTCCCCTTGGTAAAGAAACCATTACTAAAGTCAGATAACTGACCTTTTAATAGGAGGCACTACAGAATCATTTGTCAAGTATTACAACTAAGACAATTGTAATCTTCAGCAAAACCTCAGAGACCTTCCTACAATGCATACTTGAGCTCTCTTACTTCCATCTGTGATGGTAAATGTGATCACAGAGATCAAACATTAGCACTGGGAAAATGAAAATGAATGCAGTGAACAATATGGCCATGAGCACTATTTTAGCAAGAAAAATAACTACTACTGGCCTAGTTCCAAAAAGCAACTGAGACAAGTAATTTCCAAAGTGATCTCTGAAGAGTTCTCTTGCCAATTTACTCAAATACCTATTACTTTTTCAGCTTGAAGGTGAAAATATCCCACAGAAAAATTAATTACTGCTTTGAATTCATTAGTGCTATAAAATAAAATTTTGCCAGACTGACATATGACCATTGCAAAGCAGAAGATATAGAAATCTGGCAAATATTACAAATTATATAGTTTACCAAATCATCCCCAAAGTCAAAGTCTACCCTAATGCAAGAAACTGAAGCCACACATTAACTTGTATCATGTTGCTCAAAACATGCACAGGATTCAATGCAGTTCTCCCTGCTGTCCTAAGTTATCTCTCAATCATACAGAAAAAGAGTTGCACTTCACCTGAAAATCGTTTTTGGTACAGTCTCAGATTTCCCACTTCCTTGCTTTGGTATGACTCATTCTACTTTCTGCAAATATAGTGATTTTTTTTTTTTTTTTAAATAAGGAGGGCAGGTAGAGTAAAAGAAGTAACTCCATGAGTTAAGACACTTCTCAGAACATCACAATTTATCTATGACTTGCCAAAACGTCAACCACCTTGTTCCTTATCAGAGATCACAACAAACCTCTGCAGTTCAGCATCCATGAGTCTACAAACAAGCAAAACAGGCAAAAAGTCTGACGGTCACTTTAATAAAACCTTTGCCGTTTTCATACCTCCAAGAAGGGCAGGAGGAGGTTTTGAAGAACCACCAAGACAACAGCAGTTAGCAACAATGTGATCCATGTGACTTTAAAGCCATTAGGTTGGCTCTCCAAACAGACCTGCACGAAGGATCGTTTCCATGAAGCATGGAAGATGCCAGGGTTGAACACATCTGTTTTACACAAAGTGACCAAGATTGAGAGACGAAATAACTTGTGAGGAGATCACAGAGTTGAACGTATCTGTTTTACACAAAGTGACCAAGATTGAAAGATGAAATAACTTGTGAGGAGATCACAGATAAAGTCACAAATCCAGATAAAAGCCTTTCACATTTCAGTCAAAAGCCTAGGCTTTTTAGCATAAGCAAAAGCATGAGGCTCACAGATTAGCCCCAAGCATTTAACACAGCTATGGTCACCCCCATGGGCACGGGGACCCAACAAGGAGAACAGGTCCAGCTCCTGGTCCAGCATCCCTGTGCTCTCCTTCAGGAGTGCCTGCTGATGGCCGAGCCACAGCTGGAAGGACCTGCTCTGACAGCCTGTAACTCGCTCCACCCTCTCCCAAAGGTCCTTCAGACACAGGCATTTACATGCAGTCACCACCGAGGATGAGCACACAAACATCACGTCACGCAGGGCTGCTGTGCCTTGGCTCTGTGAAGAGTGCACATCACTCCATGGGCAGGAGAAGACTCCACCATGGGCCTCAGACACAGCAGCACCTGTCCAGCCATGCCCTGAGGCACAGGGAGCTTTTATGCTACCAAGCAGATGTTTCCCAGGAGTAACCAAATTGCCTATTTGGACTAAACACACATGCACCAATATAAAAGCAGTCAGTCACACATTTTATCAAGTTCTAAATCTTCTACAGATTTCCTTAAAGAAACTCAAATTTGCAAACTGAACTATGCTAAGCTACTTCAGCAATAGCTACATTTTCAAATAAGCTTTTCACCTTTATCCACTTTCATACAACTCCTGAAACCTAAAGAATCACCAAGGCATTGTGACACTAAGTGTCCTGTCGCCCCTCCCTGATTTTAACACATTAATGAAAGGCACGCATTCCTGTGAAGGAAAAAAATCACTTTGATATAGTAGCTAGAATCAAAATAACTTGAGGAGTATCTCTAGTAGGCCATACATATTACTCCATTAAAATTAATAACAAAGAAAAATTTTATTCCAAAATAAATTGCATCCATCACCCTTTCCACACACAAGGCAAATTTGGTGATCTAGGAAATTAAGAAAAAAAAAAGAGGAAAATGAGGGAAAATAACCATAAAAATAAATTCTTCACTCATTCTTGACTCCAAGTGTTAAGAAAAATACATTAATTTAAAATTCAAAAAGAAAACGGAAAAACCCACCACCAAAACACCAAACCTACCTCAGATGAAAACAAACTTTTTGCTGAAAACAGCAACAAACCTTACATATGTTTCCATCACCCAGCCCCATATTCCTTTATTTGTTACTTCTTTGCTGCACTACTTCAATGAGAGTAATGACGTTTTAAGTTCAGTTATTTCCATCAGTGACAGGTAAAATCCCTTTTTTATTAAATGCCTATTAGTAAGTCTCAGTGCGGAAGCTGCCAAAAAAAGGAACAATAGCTCCATCTTTTATGAAGTACACTTATGAAGAAAAGCACATTGTGCTTAAAGCAGCTGCACTTCATGGCATTACTAGAAACCTTTGCTTTTGTCACCTGGGGTCAAAATTTATCCTCGGTGAAATTCCATTGACTTAAAACAAGTTTACACCAAAGAGGAATCCAACTCAATGCCTCCAGGTAATGAAACATGGTACAGTCTTTGTGCTTTGTACTAATTTTTTTTTTTTTCACTCCAAATTCATCCCTCCTATGACTTATAGCCTAAGGGACTTCAGTTCTTTTTGTCATTAGCCACAGAGGATAAAATTATTTCTCTTCCTTGAAAAGGCATATATCTGGTCCCCATATTTTCTCTACACTATAATATCACCAGTAGTAAAAGAATGGCATTGAATCATACATACATATTTCATGGAAGGAGCTTATAAAAGAAAGATTTGCAGAAATTCAGTACAATTTTCATGTTAAAATAGCAACTGTTTTTCTAATAGCAGATGCTTCATTTCTGGTAGAGACACCCCAGGATCACATTTGAGAATGCTGGGTGTGGGGTGCTACAGCACATGAAGTCTAATCTTTAGTTAACTGAATATGCCCTTTCCACATTTTTATTAATTAAAGGTGTCAACAGTTCGTGTTATTTGGAAGACAAATGACAGATGGAAAAGTTAAGAAAGAGTTAATAAGGGCCAGCAATACTGAAAGGATATTAAAAGATCTACAAGCAAAACCTCAAATCCCAATTCCCTTCAGAAAACAAAAGAATTATTTTTAGCCAAGTATTTATAAAATAATTATGTGAAGCTTAGAACTTGTTGAAGACAAGTTTCTCTCTAAAAAAAACCTTGAATAAATTTCCTTACAAAGACAAGGATTAATGCCATTCCCCATTCTGTGCCATAAAATTTTCCTCAAAACTACTTTCCATCAGTGGAGTACTCCCCTCCAGAGACCCTCAGTAATGCTGCCATTGGCCTGCATCTATGCAATTCCAGTACTGCATTATGGACTTCATATTTCTTAGGATTCCTTTGGCATCACCCAGAGCCAGTTTTAATCAAAGAACCAGATATTCATGTTTAGTGATAAATGCTCAGGTTTAGCAAACACTTCAATATACACTCAGCTGTTCTGCTGAATCAGGACCACAATCCCACATCCTACTGCTCCACATGGGTGCAGAATTGAGCAGAATTCTGCTGAATTCCAACTGCTTTTAGCTTGAGAACTTTGCTGATACAGGAAAAATGAAGTCTGCTCAGTTCAAGCCATTCCAAGTCTGTGATACAATTGCCCCTTTGAAAATACATAACCCTCTCTGTATCCTGACGCTCTAAATTCTTCAGAATTTTTGTGTGGGTTTGGAAGATAAACCACTATTTATATATAAAAAGCATAGAAATGGCACAGGATTTTACTCAATTCAGTTACTGAAAGACAAACAGATGACCAGATTAAAAATATAATTTACAAAGGAATAGATAGATCATCATGCAGCACAAGAATGCTGAAGAAACTAAAGTGAGGGGGCACACAGATTTAGTACAGCTTCCCATTTTTAATCAATCTTTGTATTTAAAGTGCTCATTTAAAGCAATTTACTGCATGAAAGGTATTATGCTTTATGTGAAATGAAAATTAACTCTATTTTTTAATATATTTTTTGGCATCCCAAAGTTATGTCACAGAGCTGACTGACATGAAATTAGGAATTCATCATTTGATTCTCTATCAGGTAAACATGTAGTATTAAGATGTTTCAAATCATCATCAGGGTGCTGAAGAAATAAAAAAATTAGAACAATTTCCACCTCTAATAGCCAGCCACTGGTTTCTCAATAGTATTTCTCAGAACTGAGAGCACGTTATCATCCCCTGCAGGGCATGGATATTCCCTTGCAGCCCCTGCAGGAGGGCTTGCAGTCTTTCTGACATGGCACAGCACATGAACCAGCCCTCTGCTCCTCTAATTCTCTGAGACTGCAAATCTTCAAATGTTCTGAGTGCTGGTTCATCTCATCCTCAAAAGTCTGAACACCCGGACCATCAATGCATAGGAATAGGTGATTTTACAAAGGAGGCAGAAGTCAGCTGATTATGAGAAAGAAATGAAGGAAAAGGGAGGTAGGGAGTGAAATCCTCATCCATTTAAAAGCTGCAACCAGCCTGTGCTTTACTTCAGTCTTAAAAATCAAGATCCAACCTCTGTCCCTTGGTTTCCATCCTCTAAACTCAATTTAAACAAACAAAAAAACCCTCACCTCTGGCAACAAACATTTTGGGGAAAAAATAAAAATTAGTCTAATTACATCTGGGAAATATCCAGCAACACTGTTTAAAATAGAAGGAAATTTGTGTAACTCCCAGTATTAATTTCTATATATATATTTTTTTTTAAGATCACATCCTTCACCTTTCAGTGGAAGGTTTTTCTATTATACTTTGAAGAATCATATATTGCTTTTGGAAACAGTGTTCAAGGTCAGGGGAAGTTCATCTTTAAAAAAAAAGAAAAAGTAGATGTCATGACAAGGCCTGTTTCTTCCTGTTGTTCTGCTTATTAACATGGCACCCATCACCACCACATCTGGGGGGCACAGATCCAGAAGATACATGAACTTGCAAGTGAACAGTCTCATTGAAAATGAAGCACACATGCTCTGAACAATGTAAGATTACTTATAAAAACAAGTATGTAAAAAAAGAAAAAACAGCTAGGATTACAATAGAGTGGAGAATCAGGGATTAAAGAGCTTTTGGAAGAAAACCATAAAGACAGACCTAACATGAGCAGATAAACCAGTAACCTCAATAACATAGCAAATAGGTAAACTTTTCACTATATCTAATTCTTACAGGGTCTTCATCTGCCTGACCACAACCATGAAACTCTGTCATACGGAGAGAGGTGTCTACAAGTCAAGCACAGGCAATGCTAAATATCTGGGGGGGTTTGAAGGAAAGTGAACACAGCTCCATGGGCAGATTCTGGTTGGTATCAGATGCCACAGCTGCACTACTTTCTCAGCAGCAGGAATGATTTGCACTAACAGAGGATCTACCCCAGAGGCTGGAATGAGAACCTCTGGCTAGTGTAGATCCATAGGCAGTATCACCCTTCTGTCTTCTTTCCTGAATAGTAATGCAGGAAAGAAAAAAGTAAAAACAGAAGTTCAAGTTAAAAAATGTTCTCATTCCTCCACAGGAGGACCTGTCTTGTTGAAGGTTTGGCCCTCAAGGTCTAGAGCAGGTATGCATTTCAGTTGTCCTGTAAGACATTTTATTAAGACATGCATCATGCACTCAACTGCACTAATTTGCCAGCAAGTAAAATAAATACGTTCCAGCCTTTGATATAAGCCACATTAGGACAGAACATTTTTGCTCCAAGATTACAAAGCCAGACTAATTTAGAGGTTATCCAAGGCCTGGATAACTGTGTGCAGTTCTGAGTGTTTGTGTGGAGCTCCTACTACAGGTTGCCAGACCTTAATTTAATCCCACTTCAAAAATTTAATTCCTTCAGTCGGGCAGATAGCTTGCCAGCAGTTTCTCTCCATTCTGCCTTGGACACTCCATGAAGTAGAAAAAAATCTCAGAGTAATCAAGGTTTTCTTTCCAGTCTTTTTCTGTCCAATTAAAGCTGTATAAATAAAAGCTTACAAGAAATCCATGTACAAGACAAAAGCAAATCAGATTCAGATAAGCATTTATCTAAATAAAGCCAGGTACTATGAGGAGATAGAAAAACAGGCAAATATTCTTTGAATATTTATACAGACCATATTCAATGCAGTTAGTGAGGTGCAATCTTTAAGCTATTATCTTAAAGATATGTAGGTCTGTGACTCATCTTTGACCATCCATTTCTGTGCATCACGTCATGCAACTCGAGGGGTTTGGGTGTTTTTTGATGTATTTAACATCCTAGCACCTTCAAGAGCAAGAATAGGAAAAAAAAAAAAAAGCCAAACAAAACACAGATTCTGTCTAGCTCACTTATAACTGAAAATACAAGAATGCTGAACCTACTATAATATCAGCAAAACCCCCTCTTAAACTAGTAGCAGCAGTTTCAGCATAGGACTGACAAACAAAAGAAAGGTGTGCTCTGCTGCAGCAGCCTCACTTCTTCAGAAACAAAGAGCAAGCTGGAAAAAGGCTCAAATGTATAAAAATCAATACCCTAAGGAGGTGGCATGCTGCCCCCTGCCTCCCCCAGGCTCCACCACAAGCAAGGAATTTTATTTATACTTCTTTACTTTATTTAGACTTCTAGTTTTATTTATACTAGCACATTAGTGGTTCAAGACTGAAAAAGCACGGGTTCTGTATGCTGGCAATTGAGAGCCAAGCCTGCAGTCCGCTGGCCATCACACTGACCAGAGCTCTGCCAGCTTTTCACAAGACTGGAACATGTTGTTTGCTCCCACCTGTCTTCACCTAGAGACACAAACTCCCTGCATTTCAAGTGTAACTGTTTGCATTAAAAGGACTCAAGATGAAAAACCTCTATCTAAATAACCTTCAGAGAGCTGTCCCTCCTCAGTTATAATTATATCTGCCTGACATCTCTTTCTTCTTAATCATAGTCCATTGGTTCTTGCTCTTATCTTACTGTACTCATTATACTCTGCAAAGGACATTATCTAGTTGTTCTCATTAAGAATTTATTGAAAAAAATAAAAAGCATAGAAGAAAGCCAAAATATACAGGCAGGTACAGCCAGAAACCACAAAGACAGTGCTTCCTCACCTTCCCCTAACAAACTGTGACCCTTTCTATTCCCTTCAGCTAATTTCCTCCCATGAAGATAGAGGGAAAATCAGTCTCCAAGAAAGACAATTTGAAACTAGCCCTCCTCCAAGCAGGGTGCTGGACTAGACTTCCAGAAGTCCCTTCCAGCCAAAATAATTCTGTGACTCTACTTATGAATAAGCATCTGATTGAATCCAAAGCTTTTTAAGAGTTTGTTTCAAGAATATCTGCCAGAGGAAAACAGAACTGGGGAGTAAAACCAAAAAAACCACAATGAATTTCAAGACAGACATGTTACGTTTTCTGAACACTGAATAACTTTCTAATAGTAGTACTGTTTGATAGCACTTTTAAATCAGTGGGTTTTAATCAAAGCAGGAGTTAAGAGGTAAGCTGACTTGATAGACAAGCATTCTCCTCAGCAGCAAAACAAAATTATGGTTGTGATCAATTAAAAAAGCTTTTTTCTGCACTGGCAATTCCTTTTAAAGTAGATTTTTACACATCTAAAATAATACAGATTTGCTCCAAGTAATGGCTCTTCTCAGCCAAGAGCAGCATTGATGTCCTCAGGCCGAGCCGCAGACACACTCAGACACACCCTGCATTGCTGAAAGTCTGTCTGTAATGAAGCTATTGCAAAATGTCAGCATCACGTACTATTAAACAATCAAAGTTACTAATGTTGGATGGATGCCTTCAAGGAGGTCAAACCCAGAGAAAGTCCCACAAGGCTTGAGGGCTTGAAATAACACAATTTTCCATGCTGAAGATGAAATGAAGCCAAATTGTAACACATTTAATTGCTCAGCCCTGTCTCTTCCAAAGCTGGTCATCTTTTCCATAGTGAGGACATCTCAGATTTAAGCAAGCCATCTGTCCACTGTCCACTTTTCCCACTGTCTCATTCTGACTGACTTGGCCTCTTCTCCAAAGACCACGCTGTACACAAGCTGGACACATAAGAGGCTTCCCCTTGCAACCACAGACAGAACTTTGACAAACAAACATCCTGAGTAGAATCACTTGAGTGCTTGAAGAAACTGTAGAATAAACTAGGTACTTGAACTCCACAGATCTTTCCTTTCTCTGTCACAAGTTGTTGCAACATACTGTTTTAAAAATCCCCAGCTAGGCCAAAATGTGGGACAGGAACAATCCCCTTAAACGGCAATGCATGTTCCTAACCTACAAGGACTCCATTAACACTGACAACTGTTATTAAAAGTTTTTTGCCATCATCACTAATGGCTGACTATAAATCAGGTTAGACAACTGGCAGGAATGACGAAGGTGAGATTTATCCCAATAAGGCAGGATGGATAGACAGACTCAGTGACCTATTAAGAACCTTCCCGGGATTTTGTCAGACATAACTTTTATAAAGTCAAATAACTGGGGCTTAATTCCAGATTATAGGTCTTGGAGGCAGCATGGAGCTGAGCTGGTACACCCTTTTAGCCCAGCCCTGTAGAGAGAGCCTAGAAGCCTTAGCTGCACCAGCCCAACCCTGCACCTGGGGAAATAAATCCAGCCTCTTGGCAGAGCCAATAGTTCATCATGCTGGCAGAGCTAACCTGCTTCCACTCCCAAAGGCTTCCATATCAACCCTCCCGTCCTTGGTTGTAGTATAGGATGTGCACAAAGTATTCTATCACCATCTTCATGAACTGTTGAATCCAGGCGGGGCAGTGTTTTCCCAGACCCCCTCCCCCTGCTCAGGTTGCATTCTGACTCTGCCAGTGGTCTTTTGTAACACTGCATCTATTTTATTTTACTTTGTTTCCTTTCTTCCTATTACGTTGTATCTGTGACTCAGAGCCTCTCATTTGTTTTGCTTTCAAACCACTACACCTCCCCTTTATAATACATGTGTACCATGCAATTTTTAAAACTAAATAGGTAAATAACCTAAATAATATACGTTACTACTGCAGTTCTTAAATTGTTTTAAGGGTGAACATGATGCAAGAAAACATTCTTATAGGAACAGCATTGTTTCTCACATCATATACAATGCCATTATGATCACAATAGAAATAGAAAACCTAGACATAAACAAACTCTAGCTGACCTACTTTTTTCAGCATGAAAAAGTATTTCTGATCAACAATTCTAAATATGCACGACCAGTTACACTGAATGTCTGATTTGCATAATGCCACCTACCTGCAGCTGCAAAGCACAAAACCATCAAAGCAAACACTGAAGTCACACAACTTGACGACATTTTTGTAAATGCTGTATCTTCTCAAATCAACTTGCTCTGTGGCTCTTCATGTAGATTTACTTCCTTTGAAATTTGTGGTATGCTTTCAAATCAGATCTTCTGGACCTTTAATTGCCTACAGAAAGAAGTAAAAATAAATATTAATACAAATACAACTTACGGAAATGTTATTAGATATTTTAAATTATTTCTCTTCTAAGAAGAGAAACAGAACTCTTCCTTAAAGGACTAGTAGGGGAGTGCATTTTATATTGCCAGATACTCTAGGTACCAATAACTTACCAATAACCAATACTCTTTCCCCTGTACTTCAGTACTTCTTTGCAGATGTTGCTCCCTTATGTTATACATTGTGCAAGTTAGGATCTGCTCAGAAGTGAGGCCTCAGAGTCCTTTCTGTCAGCTAATACCAAAGTCCCACTGAAGCCTGCCAACGGTACCCGCACCCTCAGACATGTTTCTCTTAAGTAATCAGATTTTCTCTAGGGCATATAAACATTTGTTTGCTTAGTTATCTGCTGCTACGTTTATTATAGCATGGAGAAATGTTTCACATGTGCTCTAGCTGGTTGACAGGTAACTCGATAAATTTAACTCATCATTTCTCAGTATGACAAATTCTGAAAACTTTTCAATGCCACTTGACACTAAATAGAAACAAAACTGCTCAAAATCTTTAAGAGATTTCAAGAGATGATATACCAAGTCAGTAAAACAACTCTAGTGTACCATACTAATAGATGACAATACAGCCGATGCCTGCAAGCCTTACAAACATTGAAAATTCTGACTCCAGAATGCATGCTGCAGATTTTGCAGGGGAAACACTTAAGCCGATCCACAATGTCCTCTTCCACTTTTTTTTTTTTTTTTTAACTATATTCTCAGTCATCTAGATGTCTAGAATAAGATTACAGACCAAGAACGTAAAGAACCAGAATGCTGGTATTGTGCCTTCAGGAGCAGGTGACAGATGGTGCCTTGGCAACCATTAACGCTCCCCATAAAGCAATGCAAGAAATTACAAACCCCCATCATGGGACTAAGTGATAGCAAAATGCTGAGTCAGAATCAAAAAATCTAAACTGTGGCAACATAAATACCATTTAAAAGGTTCTTGCTGACATTAAAATGTAATGAGTACAAGGACAAAAGGCCAGATCTGCTATACATTGTGTGCCATGCTGTGCACCAGCAAAGGTCTGCTCAGCTAGAACCTGCACCTAGACCAGCACTTCAAGACCTGCACCCCTGGGGCTAACAGGAAACTTGAGAAACTCTTCAGCAGCATTTCTGCCCGGGTTATTTGGCAGGGACGGCACTGCCCTGTGTGCAGGGTGCTGCATCTACACACCTGAAAGGGCTGTCAGGGCCCAAGGCCAGAACTCCTACAGATCCTTCACTCAGCAGCCAGTTCCTGAAACCTCCAACTGGTCTTGGCAGTGCCCCAGATCCTACCACGGGGTGGGAGGAAAGCCCAGGAGTAGCTCTGCAGGCTGCTGGGAACACCTAGACACACACTTCTGCAGGACAGCAGCCTATGGGGCCAGCAAGGGGCTGACAATCTGTCACAACATGGGGGTTCATGCAGTTCCTTCTCAAGCTCAGTGTCCCACATAAAATGCGCTTCTGGCAAAATGGCAAGACACGACAAATCCTGAGCATTATTTGGGATGTCAAATATAAACTGGAATAATGTGCTGCTATTTCTCTAGGTCAAAAGAAACCTAACTCTACCTGGTGATAGTATTTGGTTGCTAGTTCAATTTTTAAATGCTGCCATAAAGAAAAATTACCAAAAACAGCAAATAATGAGGTTTCTAGCCAGTGTTATCTATAGAAGACCATCATAATGTTCTGTAAAATGTCATGTGCAAATGGGCAATGAAGAAGCATTCTGAAACCCAAGTTACTAATGTACAGCCATTCCACCACCAACAGTGAATACAAGAGAAACCAGAAAAAGAGCACATACGCTAATATATAATTATTTTATATATTAGCATACATGCTAATATATCAAATAAGAAAACACAAGATATGACTTAGGTCACTCTCCCATCTGCACAAACCTCTCATTCCTCAGTGACAGTTTTATAAGACACCAAGTTGCATAGAAACAGGGAGCACAGGGAAAGAACTGGAGAGAAAGAAATGATGTTTAGATTCCCATTCTGACCCGAGCATCTAAGTATGTTAAAATGTCAAGTTTCAATTCCCACTGGCCAATAACATTTCCAAGGTATAACTCCGAGCTGCCAGTATATGATTGGAAAGCCCTAACCTTCTACCCTGATTATGCCAGTTCATGAAGGGTGCATAACGAAGATTTAAATGAGTATTTGGAAGAGTTTTCTAAAGAGTGAGCTCACTTGCTTGAAGACATACACTCACAAACTTAAAAAGGAGGGCAAGTATGAAAAGGTTAAACATGAAAAGGTGACAAACTGACAGTGAGCTTAATGAATTTAGGATGAATGATATCCAAACTGTCAGCTCCACAGCTGCAATTTAAGTCAAAATACATAAAACTGCTACTAATAACTCATTTAAGACTAAACCTAAGCAGGCAGTTTATCAATATTTTGCAAAATCTGATCACATGTCACAGCAATCAGCTACAAAGCTGCTATTAAGTGACCATCTAACAGTACCAAATAAACCAACAACAACAAAAAAAAGAGTAAGAAAATTAAGCTGTGGTGCAAAATCTGCCAGATTTTGCTGCAGTGTGACACCTGCTGTCACTAGAAAAAATGTGAAACCCGCAAACTAGGAAAAGTAGGAAAAACCACTCCACAAAACAGGAAGATATTTCTTTTGAAATAAGAGAAGAAAGCTGTGCAAAGGGATAAGGAACCTAAACTATTTACCCAAGAAGTAAACAACTGCTAGTCAACTTGACATTCAAAAGAAATTTCCAAGAGAATCATCTTTTCCTTTGGGGTATATCTGGGTGGCTATTTTTGTAAATGAGATCACGAAAGGGCATATTAAAAGTATAACTAAAGAATCCCGACATGGAAGAGAAAGAGAAGAAGACACGACAGTTTTGGGTTTATTAAATATATTTTCATACCAATGCTCTGTACCATAACAAGCTGCAAGGAAGGCTGGTAAAAGAGGGCATCTGAATCAAAACCACTGAAGACTATGGGGTCATTTTCACTGAATTCTGCTGTTGTAAAGGCCAGTAGTCCTGGTAAAAGTGAGGGTCTAAAAAGCAACAAGACCCTGTTCTGTTGAGAAATATATATTTGCAGATCCAATCAGGAATATGTGCTGCTAGGGACATCAGGAAGAACCTGACTACTGCTATCTTTTATTAGGTTTGAAAGAAGACTGGGGAAATGAAAAGGGAGGAAACACATTTTGAAGTACATAAGAACAAGCAGAGTCTTTAATTTGAGGTTTTAATTTGGTTTCAACTAGAAGCCTCTGATGCCCATGAGAATTTTGATGCATGAAGCTTAGCTAGAACCTAGTGAAAACCATGGTGCTTTTGAAAGATACAAAGCACTGACTGGAAGGACAGTTCTCATTGCTATGCTACACTAGAGGACAACAAATGCTCCTTAATTCATTGGTATTTAAAGCAATCTACATTTGTTAGAGCCGGCAGCAGACAAAACACAAATCACTTGAGTGCACCACTGTTTTCTCTCTGCCTTTCACCAAGAGAAATAGTTTTCTTTGTAAAAATATGCTACTCACCTTCCTTAGAATTTCAGTCTTTGGATTTCTTAAAGCTAGCCTTTGAACTAGAAAGTCACCTTTAATACTACAACAAGGTGGAAGAATTCACAGGTTAGAAGCATGATGCTTACTCTTAAAAAACCATCTTTCCCTACTTATTTTCCTGTCCTTACTGACAGGCATTACCAAACCATAAAGCTCTGTGGTCTGTGGATGGCTTGTCACTAAGAAATTACATTCTGCATTGTTCTGCCACTAGCAGAAACGTATCCACCCCCACCCCGGCCTAATGCTCTCCAGAAAGGGGAAGGGACTCCGCTCTTAAGTGTTTGAAGAACTATAAGCGAAAATAGACAAGAGTAGATGGATTAGGCTCAGGCTGCAGGACATTTGAGCACCTTTCTACTCAGCCCAATTCTGCACTTGTAGCCAAGTACCTATTGTGTAGTAGTCTTGAAATCAGCAAGACTTCGCTTCAACTTTTACACACTTCTCTTCGTAAATTTATTTAGCTTACTTCTTCAAAACTTCTCTTTCCAACCCAACCTGCAGGTGGCCAGAGCCACAGATTCCGAGGTGTTTCTGTTTCCTATTAAAGGCTTCTCTAGCACAGGAATTTGCCACATTTCTGGCTGAATTGGAATCATTCCATTTTATTTGCCCCTTTTATTTCTGTTCCCTTAAGCTCTTTCCCCAATAGCCACCATCCGTTGCATTAATCAGCACCTACCTTTCCCATACAAGTTCTTCCCCTGCCTTAACTCTATCTCCTTCTTGTCTAAACTTTTCCTTTACTGCCTGAAGAATAACTTCCACTTCCTCTCCTCCTTATCAGCATGGACTCTGGTAATTCCCTCCTCTTTCCACGTGTGGTGCCAGAGGTTGCACAGCTCTCTACAACACTGCTAACAAACACTTCTCTACCAAAGCAAGCCAAAAATCCTCCTCCTCTAAGTCACATCACAAGTCCCAACGAAGTGAATGGGGATACTTGAGCGAAGCCAGCAGGATCCGTCCCTTTGTGTTGTTTTGCCATAGCAACGTGAACCCAAGTTTCTAGGCCATCCAAGGCCGCCTTCATAGCAAAAGCTTTTTCACTTTTTGTTTGCTTGTTTTACGCATGGCAACCATTTCACTTATTTAACCAGTTTTTCTTCCACTTGTCCAAGTTGCTTCCCCATGTGAATGCAATTGATACAAGCATGCCATGTGTAAGTAAAAAAGGCCATCATTTGAAATCAAGTAGACCCAATCTCAAGTTAAAAAAAAAACAAACAAACAAACCATGAATAGTTAACTCTGTGAGCAGTTCTATAAACTTAGGAATAGCAAAAGAGTTTATTTATAACCCTACTCCTATTAAAATGCATTTTTGAAGACATCTTTTTTTATTAGCCGACATTTATCATGTCAATTCTGCACGATTTGTACACATACGGGTTGGAAAGCTGATTAATAGGATCAGCAAATGTTCATGTGGAATTGAAAATTTGTAAGTATTTTTAAATGCCTATGTCCAAGGCATATACACAAAGTCCCACCATTCAGAACTCAAAATAGTAACTTATTCATAAATTATAAAGGGACAGATACTGGTTTAGAAGCAACAAAGTGGTTTCATTTTCAGGGAATATATGAATAGCAATAAAACTAAAAATCCTGACATATCAAAAAGCTCAGGGAAAAAGTAACTCTGATGTCCTACAGTTCACATGCTGCTGTGCTTGTAATGGGACATTTCAACACGTCACAGTTAAAGACTATGGGAATTGGAAGAGTGCCAAAGGAAGATGTTTTATGCCATTTAGCAATTGTGCCCCTCTACGCCATGTGATTTTTGTTTTAGTATTTTGTTTATTTACTTTCTTATTAATGTATTACAATGTTGCCTGCCAAATTACAGGAACAAAAATATACACAAAAAAAGCCCCATAAAAATGTGAAACCATTCCACCTATTTAGTAATAGTATACTGGAGGGGGATTTTGCAACCTGGTACATATTTTGCCCACAGCTGGAATGAAGCTCCTGTTTGGATGGGGTTGTCTATTCTCAGTATCATTTCATAACCAACTTCCCCTTCAGCTTCACAACTTTCTCTTTTTTTAATCACCTGATTTTATTGCTGTGAGTTTAAACAACACCAGACATTGGAAGTTGCAGCTGAAGAATCCTTGCATAATTTAGCACAAAAGTAAGAGACAGTTTACAGAAACAGGCCAAAAATCATTCTGTTATATCTTCCCAGGACTTCTCCCAAACACAGGGAGGTATGCAGCTAAATAATCTTCCTGGGCTGAGGGCAAGGTTTTGCTTACCAAGTGTAAACATGAGAAAAGTCTCTTACAGGATCAGGATGCAGGAGGGTTTCAATACGTGGAAGGGAAGGAAGTACATTCGGGCATCTTTTAGTGGAAGGAGAACACAAGACTTCCACAAGGAGCAGACTGGAACAGATTGCTTTTTGACAAGAGCAGAAATTCCCAGAGGCCACTGAACCTCTACAGGAAGAAGCACCAATGGCACTGCAGAGTTCAACAAGAACAACATTATACACATAATCTGAGTACCAAATCAGAATTTTTTTTACTTGATAATAGAGCTCTCAGGAACTTCTACATCAAGACATCTCTAAAGGGAGTGGAGAAAACAAGAGGCTGGGATGCTGTACAGCTCTTAAACTGTAATGGCCCAAGCAATCTGCCATCTCCTACCATCTCCAGCCATGTATTCTCTGTGCAACTCACAGCTACTCTTTTCTTTCAAAGGCAAAAAAAGTCATAACAGGACCTCACCTTAGCCCCAGCATCACTTCTTAACAGCTGCCTGGAAAGACAACTATACTTTAGGCATTCTGCTTCCACCTTCTAGTTAGAAGATGGACAAGAATCTTACCAGCCAATACCAGCAGCACAATTATATGCCATCTTTCTGATACACATTAAGGAAGCAAAAGGAAGAAAAAAAGCAGAGATTTCTAGAAACATACATACAAAAACA
Source organism: Chamaea fasciata (assembly GCF_029207755.1). Taxonomy (NCBI): domain Eukaryota; kingdom Metazoa; phylum Chordata; class Aves; order Passeriformes; family Sylviidae; genus Chamaea; species Chamaea fasciata. Next base: position 16,292,666 of record NW_027094095.1, on the reverse strand, counting down.
TGGCAACCCAAGAAATCTCCAATGCACATTTAAATAAAACTCAAATTCCCAATTAACCAGTAATATCTCACCACAACTAACAGGAACCAAGCTCATGTTTTTTAAGTGGGACTTGCTGCTTCTGAAAATTTTACCCTAAAACAAAAGCAACAGAAATAGGAATCTTCACACTGAGCAAGATCATCGTAACTTGCATGAAAAAACATCTCTACAACCATCCCTTCTCACAGTTAAATTTCTTTGGACTAATTACTAACTTTTAATTGCTTCTAATTTGAAACAATAGATTTCCTGGCACTGGACTATCTTACTCTTCACAAACACAGCAGCAGCCAAAAACTTCACACAAACTTAATTTATCTTAAGTTTTACTTGGCTGAGTTTCTAATTGCACACCTAAACTAAACAGATAACAGCTCTAATGTACCTATCAAGACAGATATAACCCTAGGGAAGGCATCTCTGCGGAACTGAAGCCACAGCAGCATGGAAAGTTACCAACAATTCAGCAAGGCTTCTACTCAGGGTAAAAGATTCCAGCAAATTGCTGTTAATGAATGCTTGGCGCTGTTATTTTTTTTCAAGACTGAACTGCAAAACCTTAAGACTGCATCTAGAAATATTCTACCAAGAACCTTTCTGGTAGGAAAGAAAACTAAATCTGTCACTGGTGGATTTAAAACCTTGAAACTAAAGGTTTCTAAGGAAACTCTAAACTACACATTCAGAAAAGTAGTTTCGAAACCATGACCTATAAATACCTGAAACTGTCTGGGTTAATTGTGAGAAACCCACAAAGAGCATGATGAAAAGCAAGACTATAGCATTAAACATAAATTCACTGTTTAAGGATGCAATCCTCTTTGGGAAGGGTAAAACAAACAAACAAGACAGTCAATAAATAAGTGAACATGATTGAAAAATCAGTGCTTCCCATTGCAGGGGAACTGGATGAGGTGATACAAACCAGCCCTCCTCACAGCCATGGACCATTAGATACTACAAGAAGTAAATTAACAGGTTGAAATATTAACTACTAGGTATTTTAAAGTTAATTGCATGCATTATCAAACCCACATTTTGGAGAAAAACCCAAACAAAACAACAGAAGAAGCATGTGTTTTGGTCTCTAGAATACAACAAACTCTAATAGGCAGGCAGATTAATAGATTATTTCTTCAGGTTGCTTAAACAAGAATGCAAGATAAGCACATTTACCAAAAGCTAACTGTTAGCCACTAAATTCTCAGCTGCACATCTTACAGATAGGAAACTTCTCCCACACAAATAGGAAAGTCCTTAAAGTGACACATAGTTAAAAAAATGAGCCTAAAGGAGTTTCCCTTTCTGTAGGGGTATCTACCCTTTCCCTGTCTGTCAAATAAAGAGCGTAATTCCATTTGTTGAACAGAAAAACACATTCAGGTTGGAGCAAAGGTTTTCCATTAATTTTTTTTTTTTTAATAAATAAATTCCCAACTTCATTGGGGATTTATTTCAGTCAAGGTAGGAATCACTAGCATGCTCCACTCAGAATGAGAATACACTCCCATAAAATCTTTACCATTCAGAAATTCCTTGAATGATTTTACATTAAATGTATAAATGACAACTGTAAAAAAAAATCTTGGGGCACAGGTATGGGGAGATGGAAGACCACAACAAATTCCTGTAGCCATATATATAATTTCTGCATCTTTCTGCCAGAAGGAAATTGTTACACCTCATCACGGGAGTGAACCAAATCACCAGATCTACAAGTATTTAGAAATACTGGTGATTTTAACTGCTGGGGGGAAGAACTAATCTATCACAGAACACAAGCTGTACACACTGGAGGAGTGAGTTGGTTCATTAATGCAATAGCTTTATTACAAGAAAAGGCTCATCTTTTCAAACACTGCAACAGCTGCTTGTAAAGTAGAACAGAATTTTGGTTCACTCAAATCACTGTCAAAACCAATGTATCGCATGTGTGATAAAAACACTCTCCCATAGCTCTTAATCACACAGTGTCAAATGCAGCTAGAGTCTAACAACTTACTTGTCAAATCTAAGGCAAAAGAGGAGATATCAGTCTTCAATCCACCTCCAGCTTCTTGGCAAACAAATACATGAATTCAGCAAATTTGTACTACACAGTAAGCTCGCTGGATACTTTGGGATTTTTTTACTGTCCCTGACTCACACAATATAGCTCATCAACTTCCAACAGAAAATGCCTATACTTACAAAGGAGAATCAGAGAACAAGTGAATTGCCATTATTCGTTAGAATCACAAACAACCCCTTATGTATCATAGTCCCTTTTGCTTTCTGTGCAGAAAAACCACCTCTACATAGCAGCTCCATAATTAACTTGTTTCAGACCCAAAACCTCTAGGTAAGCTGTTCTCCTGCAAGGTCACAGCTGAAATTATCTAAAAGAGAGGCCCTTTCCAGTTGGTTCTCAAAATCTTACAACATCTTACAATAGGAAAGAAGAAAAAAAAAAATCTGAATTTGGCCAACTAGTGTACTGAAATTAGATTATAGAGAAGTGCTAACTACAATGCATTTAAATTTGTTAATAATAAGCAGGTATAGCTCATTTTGAAGTACTATTCACAGGATGAAGATGAAATTATTATTTTCACATTTTCTTCAAAAGCACCTTTCGTTTCATTATAGAAACATCAGAAACTAGCATACTTTCCAAGGCATTATTATTTGTGAGCAGTACAAATCAACAGTTATTACACTTAAAATGCAATATGTATGAAATGTTCTCTGCTGAACTCAACAAATATGACTACTTAGATAATCAAAGTCATAAAGTAAGTTCTTTTTTAAAAATATTTTGTGATACTTGAAATAAAAAAATATGGAATATAAATTGACAACTTTAAAGTCCCTCCTTCTATGATTTCCAGAGATGTGTAAATCTCTTTCATTTTGGCTACCACAGAGTTAATTGTTGCTGCAATAGCACAAGAAATGCTGCTCTATTGGATGACTGCCAGCACATAAAAATGCGAATCCACAGTGATGGATAAAGCAATTCCAATTGCACTACTATTTGCTAGTACATTTTTATGACAAAACATGGTTTTATTCATGAAGTGGCTAGAAACTAGCATACCACTGTTAATCACCACAAATATTACTGCTATAGAAGTAATGCCTATTTATAATACACAAATATTTTGTGGAACTAGATCAAAGGCAATGTGATTGCAAAGATATTTGCAATCTATATCCCAGAGAATATTTTCTGAGATCCACATAAATGGCCCAAGACTTGGTAATTCATGTCTTAAATGCTGACACAATATTATTGGAGGTATCAAAGAAAAGATTTGTAAGACAAATTAGGGAAAGATTTACTGCTATTTCCAAATCACATTAAAGCAGAAATTTCAGTTTGGCTTTACGAATTACACACTTCAGCATCTCAGAGAACCATCTGGAGAGAAAGTTTTCAGATTCCATGAAAACAACAGAAGATGAAGATTGCCAATGGAATTTAACATACACCTTTTTGTACCTTCAGTAGTAGGGAACATCATGTAATGCTCTTAGAGAACAATGCATAGCCATTGAAATATGCATATACTTTATATACATTTATATATATACATATTTTATACCTCACTATGCTGTTAGTGGCATTCCAGAACCAGAGCTTACATATCGTGCTTGAAACCTGACCTGGGACTGTCAAGTTCAGTTGAACTCTATTGTGTCTGTACTTGCTCTAACACCCAATGCTGGTGGAATATACAATTGTTATCATTCACAAGCAGCAAATTGGGTACTCCCAGCAAATGCTCTTTGGCATGTTTTTATCCCACCATCACTGAAAGGTGGATTAACCCCAAGGTGAAGCAGCAGGATTGAGGCATTTATTGCAGGTAAGAGCCCATTCCCCAGCTCTTACTGGGGAATAGCTGACATGCTGCAAATTCCCACTCTTCACATTCTGCCATCTGTTTGTACATCCATACCTTCGGTGTTTGCCATTTGGCTGCACCAGACTTGACAGACCAGGAAGCAATATGGATTGGTGCAAGCCATCCACACAACCTTCTTTGGCAACAGCCTTTACATTCAGTATTCCTGGTGCAAAAGACTTAATTATTATGCCAATATGAATCAAAAAGGAAAACCATTATTGCTCTGTGCTGGGACCGTCAGTTGACCTCTACAGTAATAAGCTAGTAATGATTTCTTAAAACCTAAGAGAATATCTAAAAATATTTTCTCTTATGGAAATCCTAAATACTAAGAATAGTTTCTGGTGAGAATACAACTGCTTTGCAAGTCAACTTGAGCTCTCAAGATGCCTATATACAATCATAAACATGATCTAGTAAGAGCTTCACTGTAAAAATATTTTATCTAGTTCATTATCTGAAACTTTGCAGGATTGCTCAAAATATCATTTCTTGGGTTTAATTCACTTCAATCATCTTCAAAGAGAAATTTCCCTCAAACAAACCTCTCACGTTTTTGTAAGTCAGTATTAGCTAATATGGCAAAAATTGCATTCAGAAGAATGGGAGATATGCCTGCTAGAAGTAATTCACAAACAAGTACTTGAAAATAATGTGTTTATCTCAATCTATGTGGGTGTTCCAAGTAAATTAACATTCACCTTCTAAAGAAATACTATCAAAAGTATAGGCCCGAAGTTTTAATAAATTACCACTATGGTAGGAGGAGAGACTTTATAGACAGAAAGTTTTGTGTTCCCCCTGCTGGTTTAGCAGTTGACTTCCAAACGCTGTTCCTGTGCTAGGCATCAAGATGCTGGGATATGCAAATATGTTTTGCATGCCAGGAACAACAACTGAAAGTTAGTTTTTAAAAGAATTCACCTCCTTGGTGGATATCACTTACACACTTTAGATGAGGCTCTGACGCACAAAACATGCATCAAAATCAACAACGAAACAAGATCTCTCCAGGGACAGAGAGCATGTCAAGAGAGAAAAATCTGAAGTGTCACTTTAAACTTGAAAAGGTTGGACTGCAGCAAACAATTGGGGGAAGCAAGTTTCAGAGTAAAGGGCTCTTCACTGAAGGAAGCCAATGACCTGACCCCCCCTCCAACACGCGTCCCTCCCTTCCTCCCCCAGCCGAGCACCGGCTGCAGAACTGGCCCAGGTCTGCATTTGAAGAGCAGCTCCTCCTCAGCTGGAACTCAAGCCCTGTAAGCTTTCATGGGTTAAACTGGAGCTCTTCAAATGAATAGGCATCTTCCATTAACATTTTACTAACGCCCTTGTTGGGACTAGTTTGACAGGACACCTGTACAGTCCTAATTAAAACTCAGGTACCAGCTCATGATGTCCCAGGCATTCATGGAAAAAAGTATGGAATGTAAGGGAAATAAAGTAATCTTCATAAGTAACAATGAACAAATAGATTTGGTCTTGGAAAGACATTTCATTTACACATGTAAAGTCTTCCACATATGAGACAACAATAGTATCAGTCCTCCAGGTCACCATGAGACAAACCCAATTGATATCAGTTAGTGAGCAGACAGCTCTCTCACTTTGGGTTTTTCCTCCACCGGGGGCTTAATATCAGCCTGTTTGACCTCACCAAACAAAAAGTAGATAAACTTAGATCAGTAAACCAGAAAAACTTTCTTAGAACAAACTCATGGCACCTGTAGGTCCAAATGTCTCTCTAATAACTTACTATCATAAACATTCTGTGAAAAATGAACTGTGCTGATAATCACACAAATGAGAATAATAAATGATAGCGAATCAATTTAAACAGCTACAGCTTAATAGAACTGAGATAAGTAGATTTACATCTGGTTACACCCACAGCAAGTGGAAAAGGCATAACTGCACGTGCATACTATCCCCGAAGAAGTCCCTTTTTTTGAAACGGACAAGAAGTATCACATCCTGTGCTGTTTGACACCAATGACAATGACTCTGGAATTGCAAGTGCACTTGAAACTGGGTGTTTAAAAACTTGCTTAATTTACATATAACACTGAAGCCTCATTCTTGTTATTACTGGGAGAGCCGTACTCAGAAGCCCGCAGTGACTTGACCCCAGTGCATCCCCTGCAAAATATGCAGCACTAACTCCCACATGTCAACAGCTCCTCAGTGAAATAGCACCGAAGGGACATTATATTGGTCTTTATATTATTCTCACTTACACTGAACTCACACTCTCCTCGTACATTGCCGAGTTCTCACCTGGCCTCACGAAGGGTACGAAGACACGCGCGCACAGCAGAGCGAGCCTCGGCAAAGGATTTCCCTCGGTGCCCGTAACTCGCCCAGCACGCACCAACCAGCCGGACACAGCGACTGTCGCCGGGACACCTGTAGCTCCCCCTCCCCAGACGCCCACCTCTGGGCTCTCCCCTCAGTTCGCACAGGGAGCCCGCAGCCCGCCCGGTCCCGAGGAGCGAGCGGCTCCCGGCGCTCCTCACGGCACACGCCCGGGCGCTGACCGCCCCCGGAGCTCCCGCACGCCGCGCCCGCCCCCGGACCCCTCCCGCTCGGCCCGCGCACGGTGACACCTCGACGGGCGCATAGCCCGCGCCCGCCTCAGCGGACGGCGCATCCCTGCGGGGCGCCCGGCCCGAAACGCCGCTGTCGGGCGGGGGTCGCGGCCGCCGCACCTACCTGGCGGCAACTCCGTCCACGCCGCGTCCCGCGGGGCAGGCGCGGAGCAGCGCGGCTACGCCATGGGCACGGCCGGCCGGGATGGGAACGCAGCCCTCACCAAGGCCGCCCAGCGCCGGCCACTGCTGCCCGGCCCGCGGTTCGCGGAGGAGGCGGCGAGAAGGCGGAGGCGGAGGAGGCGCGTGTGCGCCCGCCCGGCCCCCGGCCCGGCAGTAACCCCTCGGCGCGCGGGGCGGGGCGGGGCGGGGCGGGGAGGGCGGGCGGGCGGGCGCGGGCGGTGCCGCCATTGGGCGCGGGGCGGAGACGGCGCCGTGACGGCCCCGCCCACCGCCACCGCCCCTCGCGTCCGCGTGCAGCGAGCGCGCGCCGCGGCCCCCGCCCGCCCCGCCCCGTCCCCACCTGAGCCCCGCCCACCGCGCCGGCCGCCGAGAGGGGCTCCGAGGGCTCCGCACGGCCCCGCTGTGCCGGCGGCCAGCGGCTCGAAAACCCCCGCGCAGCCGGGGCGGGAGGCACAGACCCCGCTCACGGCAGCCGGGGCCGGCAACGGCCTTTAAGTTACCGGCCTCGAAACCGCGTGAGGCCGCCGGGCACCGCGTCCGTAACGGAGCCTGCGCTGCGCTCGGTATCGGGCCCAGTGTGAGCGGCGGTGTGGCGGTGCCCAGCCCTGTGCACCGAGGTACGTCCCTGCAGCCCCCCGAGCGAGCCCGGCTCCCACCGGCGGCTGGCGCGGAGGCCCCGGCCGCCCCCCCAGTGCTGCCACCCCAGCCAAGGGCAGCCAAAAGCCCACATCAGAACGAGTTTTGGCCAACACCGCAGAGCTGACATCGTTTACAGCAGAGAAAACCAATCCAGATCACTCGAGGTTCATTACGCTAGAAAATAGCAACGTGCTGTTCAGTGCAGAAGGCACGCTTAAGGTTGTCAAATCCCCCAACGTCAAGACTATCGAGTTGTGGAGCAAACTGTCATTATAAGGGAGCTACACCACGGATGAGGCCTTTGCACCCGTAGCTCAGCTCAACCATAACTTTATCCTTCAGCAGGATGAATAGAGTTAGTTTCTGGCACAGTGCTGAGACGTCACATGTGTGCTGCTCTCCGAACCTGTATGTCCTCTAAAGGTCATGGTAATGAGAGCAGTACTAGAACTTGGCAAACATTGTTACAGCAAAACTCCCATCAGAAAATTGAGCCCTGCTGTTGTTATCCAAATAAGCAATTGTTCATGTGTAGGCATGGAGACCGTGTGGGGATACAGAGAAGAAGAGAGGAGTTTCAGGATGTTTCAGCAAAATTTTACTAGTTTAATTGGCTTTCTTACTGAGGGGACTAGGCATGAGTTGATTTTTTCATAATGCTCTTTGACTTCAGGCCCTTTACCCTGAGTCATGAATGCCAAGTTCTTACATCTACCCAAGAGGCGTGTTACGAGAGTTCAGACACCATTTAGCCAGTCTTGAAATGCCAATTTGCAACCTAGAATAATCCACTGCCATTTACCTTTGACCTCTGTGTTTGGACAAGCCTTACTCACAGTTCTGCTGCATGTACCACACATCAGTCAATGGCTGGGTCCCCCAAAGAATAGTCCTCAAAACTTCTACATTATCTGTGCATGAGAGCTCTAGCAAGGAAATCAAAGTAAAATCAAAATAACAAGCATTTCATCCACATTAAATATTCTGGCAAACAGGCTTACAAAACCTGGAGAAAAACCTGCAGAAACAAGTAAAATACAAGTTCAGACTGCTTGCTGGCAGCCTAAGCTCACTTACAGAATTTTTTATTTGTTTTTAGCTTTTGAAAAGTTGTGCATGTTGGAGCATGACATACCTCCTCTCTTATCACTCTCATATGTAGGATGCAAAATTTTTGAAGAGGGATGTGGAGGTGGGGGAAGTCCCTACAACAGAGAAGAAAACTAATATTCTACAGCAATATATGTATTTCAAGGCATATTATGTGTCTACTATATTTCTGCTAGCCAAAATCCAGACTGCTGATTAAAAATAGGATTGAAACTTAAGCAAACACATTCTTTTTATTTTGATTACTCATTTAGGTCCCAGTCCTGCAAAGATTAAATCAAACAGATTAGGTTCACTCAAATAAGCAGCCATGAGAGCTCTTCAAGTGCGTGACATCAAATGTGTATGCACAAGCCTTTGTAAAATCAAATTGTTTCTTTATAGGTCTGAGTTTAGTCAAATTATTTTCACCATTTTCAGTGATGTTGGTAAGAACTGATTCTCGTCCATGGCAGCAATTCTGTCAGGTAGTCAGCATCCTTGGCCAAAGTCTAGGATTTACGCCACTTGTCCTGGTGTTTCAAAAAGTCCAAGACTAAGACACAAATAACACTGATTTTTAGTTATAAACGAATATGTAACTCAGTTGATGTACGTGATGTTTAAAGACTGAAGCCATGACAAATTGCCCCATAGAAGTACAATTAGGCACATGGGTTGGTTCACCCAGGAACATAATGATGGTGGGCTTTGACATTTTTTTTATTTTTACATTTTATGGCAGAACAAACAGAAAACACATCATTTCCTCTTAAAATCATGGAAAATTCCTGCAATCTTTACTATAGTGTTCAATCTTTGCAGCTGAGGAACACAACTATCTACATAATTTATATTTTTACTTGCTTTTTATGTATTTGCTGATCTAGTGATTAACTTCAGTCCTGGGCAGGATTATTTCACTTAGCAGGCATTGGCCCAGTCCACCAATGTAATGTATTATCCTCACAAAGAGGTATGAAAGCTGTGACAGTTCACTTTTGCAGGAGGTTTAGAGGTTTTCATGGTGCTACAGAATTAAGCCTAAGTAAATGTAAAATCTTTAAAAATATGTGCTGTTAAAACTATTAACATGGCAGTTTTAATTTTTTTCCTCCTTTCTCAGAAAATACAGTAGGGATGCTCCTGTGGATAACAACTACCCATTTACTACTCTCAAAAAGTTCTGGACTAGTTTCAGTTACTAATTCCATGTTATGGTGATAAAGCCCTAGCCTGCACTGAGGAGCCAGCTGAGTTCAGGTCACCAACAGCAGGAGCAGCCTCAATCTATTAAAATGGCATCCAACCTGAACTAACTAATCCTTCCCAGAGACAGGTTATTCATTTGGATACCATTCCATATTCATAGAATCACAGAATAGTTTGTGTTGGAAAGGAGAATTAGGATTCACTTGTTCTTAAAAGATTAAACTCATCATTGCCTGGGTAATTTCCACAGTTTTAAGAAGCACAGAATCTTCTCTGCCTTCTGTAGTGACGTTCGACTGGGGCCTTGGGACTAAATGTGGAGCTGGGGATTGCATGTTGTCATTGATGAGGCACTGAATACACTGCCTGCTAATTCACAGATCCTTATGATGAGCCCACTGCCACGAGTCCAAGTGCACTTTAAATAGTTTCTGCAGGATGTAGGTATCTGATGGTCATTTACCTATTTATAGCACTATTTAAACATGCTTCACCCACCAAAAGAAACAAAGGGTACTACAGCTCCATGGAATTTTGTTCCCAAATTGACTTGAAGATTCTAATTGAAAACAGAGACTTCTATAAATGAGAACTTGGTATGAAAATGTCTTCTTGACATAAAGTATTTTAAGATTCCAGAAATTATTTTCAGACATTTGTAAGGATAATTCTCACAAAACTCTCTTACTTCATACAGTGTTTAGAATCTTTTCAAGGCTAAAAGATTGTCCCAACCAATGAAGCATTAGAAAAGAAAAAGAAAGCTAGTAAGAACCACTGTCCTAAGAACTGTTCCTGTTTGCTTTTGAATTTATGGATCATGTTGTACATCAGGTCAATACAGGTTCTGTAACGGTAGATCCAGAAATCAGGCCAGCAGCCATGTTCTTGAATCTCTAAGAACCAGTAAAGAACCACTGGTAGTTTTGAAAGTCCAGAAAAGAGTGAGCATGCTAATTCACTAAATTTCAAAAGCCAAATGGATGAATAGGCATCCTGAACAGATATCTTGTACATAAGATAGGTTTGGAACTGGGATCAAGCACAGGAAGTATGTTCAGATGAGTACAGTCATTGCCCAGCACATCCATTCTGTCCCTCTCTGAGGTAAAATGTTATTTAAAATTAGCTTCGTTTTAAGCTGATTTATTATGCCACTGCAAGCAAGGAAAAGAAACGACTAGAAGCATAGGTTGCTGACTAGATATGTGTTGTTATGCTGCAGTAACTCCATTGTTTTAGTCATATGATTCTACCCAACAACCTTTAATATGAAGGTTCAGTTAATATAATTAGGCCATTAAAAGCTTCTTAGGAAATAACTCATTAATGCAATCTAATGAGGTAAAATTCTACATTCCTTACTAAATGATCCTGCATTCCTTGAACACCTAAAACTTTTGCTAAAGGTAAGTAAATGTCGGTGTTGAACTGTTAGGCTTGTCTACACTTGAAAGTTGCTTTGGATTAAGGCAGGGAGTGAATTTCAAGTGCAGCAGCAAATCTGGAATAATTCCAAACATGGACAAGTCATGTATAGTGCAACCCTGGAAGATACCATGGCTTTTAAACCCAAACCTGAGGCTACATGTCCAATTCAAATAACACATCGATTTCAGATTTTAAAAAGGAAGGAAAAAGACCAAAACCTTCCAGCGTGATTAACCATCTCCTTTGTGCCTCCTGTTCTCCCCTGCCTTCCTTACACAGGCTCCTGTATATCCAGCACTCTTCTTGACTCTGATATGCCCCTTACCCTCCTTCCAACATTTTTCTGATAAGATGTTTATAGGCCCTCAACTTACCAAATGCAAACACAACAGACCACAAGAGGGAGGAAAGAAAGAGATTATATGAGAGAAGGAAAAAAATCAACAAAAGATCAAACACGAAAAATGTGAAACTAGCATACCTTCATTGTTCAATCACTTTCTCCTGGCTGGATCCCATTCCTCATATTGCATGTTGTCTGTTTAGAGCTCAATCCAAAATCTAATCAAATAGGCAAAAGTCAGTAGATGACTTTAAACCATTCAGTTCCATATTATGCTCTTCATGTTCGATCATAACACACCTAGAACTTAGTCACATAAAAATTATTTAAAGTCACATAAAATTATTTAATAAGATATACTTTCAGATACAACATATTAAATAACTGATATTCACCCTGTAATACCTAAAATATGGAATTATACATATGGCTAAAACTACATGTGTGGTTTGCAGGATTGTGTTCCAAACTGCTGTATTCTGTTTTGAAGTTCATATTGCATGCTTGTGGTTTCAAAAACAAATTATGGATGAAATCCTTTGTAGCAAAGATTCACAGGTTAAAATTTCTTCATGTCTTCAATTTCCTAATTACTTACTATTTTTTCTCTACATAATTCCACAGGGAGGCAAATTTTTTGCTGAAAAATATCAAGACAAAGCTGCTGCATAGAGAGCTAACAACGTCAATTAGCAAAGGTAAGTGACTGAAAGGGATGTGAGAAAGTGTTAACTGTGTATTGAAATTTGACAAACTGTATTAATTATTTGTCTTGGACACTTTCTTTTAGCCCTTTTGGTCTTTAGTTGGTCTGTTTTTCTCTTTTTCTTCCCTTCCCAATCTCATTTAATTGCAAGGACATGATAAAATGGGTCATGATAAAGAAATGGAAGGAGATTTAAGTACAGTCTGCCTCACAGATGAAGCAGAGCCAAAAATCAAGCTGCTAGATAGATAATCATTATCTTTCATAAAGTAAACTTTATCCAGCACAGTAAAAATGCCTGAAATAAGACTGGTTAACTATATTTCTGTCACATAATGAATAGAAATTATTATGAACTTGGCTAGATGTTCACAATCTAGCTATACATACCAATGAAATTTCATGTCAAGTAAACAATCGAACCGAAAAAAACCCCACCAAACAAAAAAACAAAAAACCCCAGAAACTGCAAGTCCTTATTTTATTAAATAAATCTACTGTTTTATTACCAGTCTGCAAAGTGGTTTGAGGAGGAGAAGGTCATGAGATGTTTATAAGGTCATGCAGTGTGATATTTTTGACGCCCAATATAGGTAATGACATTTTAAAGCAAAGCCATAAAGTGAGCCTAGCCTCTTCTCAGTGCGCAGTGTGTTTCCAAACACACTCCCTACAAGAGAATGGCAGCTATTTAAACCTATTAGCTATATGAACTTAAATACGAACCTGTGGCAAAATTTTGGGATTTGGGAATTACCAAGTAATGTATTGCTCAAAGTCCAAATTATTTCTTGTTTAAACTCCAAAAGTTTGAGGAAGAAACTCTGCACTGCTGCTCTCTGCTCAGGTTTAGCACTGCTCCTGGAAAACACACCTTTATTTTTCTTTTGCAATGGAAATTACCAATATTACTGCAAAACAAATTTGAAAAAAGGCTTAATTTTTATACTTTCCTATGGGGCTTACAGTTTAGATCCAGCTGGAATTGTGAATCAACATAAAAGTGTTTCCTTCACATATACAGTGCAGCATTAACTCTTTCAGAGAATATATTTTTTTGTCTTTGTGTACATGAGACTTAGAGTATTTTTGGAAGTATTGGATTTGATTTTTATCCCTCCAAGTGATCTGCAATACATGACATTCCTTATTTTGCTTTAGACTGCTACTGACTAATGCCTTATGTTGGATATTTGTTTGTTTTTCCCACGGGTTATTTCATCGTCCTTGGAATTACAATAACACCTGCCAGGGAATGTGACCTATCAGTCTTAACTGTCCTTCATTGAGTCTGGATGGGGTGTAAGGCAAGCGCATACATATAATATATGAAGGGTTTACACTTTAATCTGACACATAATTTGCTGCTGGAAGGCTTTCATATCATACATTGATTCATGAAGTATCAATTATTTAGTGCAGATGCATGTGAATTGCTATCAAAATCCAGTCTTTGTTGCAATTTACACATTAAAAAAACCAAATGCAAGTTTCTTTTCTCTTCAAATACGCATAAAAGATCAGGAGAGATCTTGAGTAATGAGACAGAGGAGGAAAAAACAACCCCACCTTCCATCTGCTCCTTTACCAAACCTTGAGGGAAGAGGTTGGTCTTTCCACTCCTTGGGTCTCTTGATTGCACTAGTGAGAATAGGGCTTGTGGAGAAAGACAATTTTTCAACATAAAAATCAACACAAATAACTCAAAAGCAGCTGACCAACACCCCTAACCACAGCACATATCTGAAGACAAAAAATGTGAAATACCAGATCATAAGCCGTCCAGAGTATATTCAGCTGTATTTTCATTAATAATTCTCTCTATGGGCCCAAACACAAGCCCTAGTAATTTTCACAGCTGTTCCTTGTAAGCCACAACCATTCCCTCCCTTGCAGAACTTAAAAAGAATTTTACGTATTTCTGGATTATTACTTCCGCAGAACTGGCAATGTCAAATATGAAGGTGATAATGAGCTGAAGGACATCAGCAAACTAAGCAGGTCAGAGCCAGTGCCCCCTGTGTTATCAGGTGGAAGTTGCTTAAAAGCGGGGACCGTCCAGGCCCTGCTGTATCACAGGGCCAAGAACCTTTTGCACAAACCAGGTTGCTTGCAGTTGCCGCCTGTAACCTGTGCATCTGTTGAACCACCTGTGTTTAGCAGACAGGCCACAGAACTGCACACTCAGTGCTGTTGGAAACCACGGACAAAAAGAAACAATCAAAGGCAAGTTATGCCTTTAGCAGAGATTATAGATACATGCATCCAGTAAATTTACTATTCAGGACTTCCAAATTTTGCTGTTGCCTGAAGGATTAATTTTCTCTTAAGGACTGGGAGTTTCAATTGCACTTTTTTTTTTTTAAGGTCTTTACAGGCTAGCATGGTAGGTGGCCACCACAGCAATACAGATCTGCAGGAAGTTTCAAAATTTTTAGTGAAAACCTCATATTTTTATGAACTAGTCAAAAGGTATCTAAGAGTTTTCAAGTTCTATAGGGTGTAAGAGACCAAAAGTCAGAAGAAAGAAACATAATATACTTGCATTTTCCTTTTGATACTTCATTTGTTTCATTCAATTGTTTGGGGGGAGGGAGGGGTGGGGGGCGGCGGGAAGAAAATAGGGAAAAATCTACAAACCATTTCTATACAACATGCTCTTTTTAGAACATGTAAGGAAAACTTTGCCTGCCCTAGAAAATATACTGATCTATACAAGTACACAGAGATAGAAAAGATCTATAAACCAGAGAGTTTTTTGTTATCTCACAGATAAAGAACACATTTTTTTTCAGATTACTTAGGTATCCAGATATTTAGATGTCAAAATATTTATATATCAAGAGGCAACAGAAGCAGAATAGTTAACTACATTGAAAACTGTTCCTAATGTGCAAACCACAAAACTATCACTATGAGGATGAGAAAGGCCTCATGCTAAGTAACACTGGCTGGCCTCCATCTGTCTCATCCTGTTTCTCCCATGAAATAGACCAGCCACTTTTTTAATGAACAGTAATTAATTCCAGAAGGAATAGGAGATACAAGAGCAGATTCCCATAATAGGTTTGGTTTCTTTTTTTTGGGGGGGGGGGGAGGGGGGGAGGTTTTTGTTTGTTTGTTTGGTTTTTGTTTTTTAAGCAAGACCTGTTAATGAACAGGCTGTGGGTATCTCTCCATTAACAAACAGCCAGGTACAATAGGAGGGGGTCTACAGAGCAAAATCTCATGTGTTGAGAGTCAGGTATCTGCACTAGACACAGCTTAAGGGAAGTTATTTCCAACCAGTTCCAGTGTGGACTGCATGTCCATTGCTGGAGCATGTTAGGTCCTGGGTCCCAGTTTAATTTTACTCAAGAGGTAATCCCATTTGTGTACTCTAACACTGTAAACTGCCTTGAAAACCAAAGCCAACATGTGGGAATGATCAGGAGATTAATTTCCAAAGGCTGCTCCTGGTCCAACCTAGAATGCTGAAGGAGGCTTATCCCAAAAACCTCAAAGGACACAGTTTTACTCTAATTTCTCCTCAGTGGCACACATGGGCAAGAGAAACTGACAGGTAAGATACTGCAGAGCACTGGCAGCACTAGCACTTGCTACCTGCCAAATACATGCATCTGATAGTATTCTAAGATGTTCACATTGAAAGGGAATGCAAGTTCACAAAACATTTTCAGGTCTTTGCTTCTAAGTGTCGAAATCTGTGCCAATGCGGAGAAATAGCTTTCATGTCCTGCTCTGCCCTTCTTCACTCCTATTTTGACTCCTTGTTGTGTCCAGGATTTGTACTCGCCCTTTGCTAGGGAGAATTTCACTGACCATGAAGGGATTGTAAAATCCTTCTCCCCAGTCCTCTTTCTTCTCTCAAACAAAACATGAGTGACTTCCATTAGAATTGGAACCTTACATATCCATACTTGTATGTGTGAGGCAAATACACCAGAGGAGATACTGTCTTGTGCTGATCTTCATTTCATAAATGGTTTTGCTTCTTCAAGATAAAAACATTCAACCACAATTCTATTTCATTGTGTGAGATGGAGTTCAGATCCTTGAAGGGAAAACCACTGAATTCCTTGGTTCAAGAGTTTCAATATTAGAAATGTAAAAGGAACCAAATCCCTTCATGCAGAAGGGATTACAAAGATAATTTCTTAACAGCTGCATAATAAATCCCACACACATTGATGATAAAACAGCCTTATTTACCATAGGTTTTGAAAACTTTTTTTATTTTACCAAAAGGAAGAGTTATTTTTCAGATACAACGTATTTCTTTTAGCTTTTATGTCAAAAAGTGCAGTGGCAGCAAATGAAACCATTCATCCAGCAGTATGCAGTTAGCTTCTGTTAGGTCAATTTAGCAAAAGACGGATAAAACTTCTGACTGGGCTGCTGTCTTTTCTAGTTACAAGACATGCAGGTAATGTTTGAGAGTAAATCCTATCCTAAGTAGTATCCTAAGGCCCATGTTCACTTTGTGTATTTGTTGAATTTCTGTGGGTAAAAAAATAATCCAAACTAACCTATTCAGCAGTATAGTTGCATTTTCTTGTTCTATGTGCAGTTTTTGAAATGCAGGCTCATTGTACTACTCAAAACTTAGACCTTGGTAACTATTAGAATTTTATTAACAATGCAAAATGTACATTTTTTTACTGTAACCATATACATCTCTCAGAGGGGCATAATCTGGGGACCATTTATAGCTCATATTTGTTTTCCCCGTGCAGCCCCACATGTGGTGAACAGCTGTATAAGTTGTAAAATTCTTTAGACATTGCACATGCTGTTGAATGTAATGTACGTACACATTATGTATGAAGCAAGTCCTGAAGCAAAATAATGTACTGAATATTTCTATTTACTTATTTTGTAAATATTTGTCTTTATTTAAATAAAGACAAATGTTTCCTTTTAATTTTTTTCAACAAAATAATAGCACTTAATTATTCAGAATTGCAGGTTTACCAGCTCTTACCACAAGCAAGCCTCTTAACCACATCCACTATGGCAGAGAATCAAATGCTGTCAAAAGTGAAACTGCAAAGCAACTGTTACTATGGTATTGTGACCAGCTCCACTGCAATAAAATACAGAAAAGAAAATGTAAATCGTTGCTTACATATACATTTTGCTCCAGGGTACTATAAGCAAAAATGAAAACAGCTGACAGTGAGTCACCCTTCTAGATAATAAATATTGCTAATATGAATCTGATGTGTTGAAGGGTGGGATGAAGCTCCAGAGACTAACACTCCCCTTGTTAATATTCTATACCAAATTGAAAGAAAGGTGGGGTGGTTTCCCCGTCTCTAGTGGGAGCTTAGTTTTCTGAACACAACTAAATCAATCCCCACAGAGCTATCTTATCTGGAAGGCTCATGAAAAATATCTGACAAGTAAATGGTTAGCATTTGGAATGGACCACACTGAGTGAAGTAACAGTTATTTCACAAGAGATTTCCCATGGTATATATTCCCAAACCCAACTCCGAGGCCTTCACTCCCACACCCACCACAAATGATAGTATTTGAATCCTGTGCTATACTATTAATACACTCAGGGCCATTTTAAGCAGCAAAGTACATATAGCAAAGCACACTAAAAGGATAGCTTATTTCTTGGTTATTATTAAAAAAAAAAAAAAAAAAAAAGAAAGCAGATCTGTTTAAATGAGGAACACTTCTCTCTGCTCCCATTTTCCATCTGCCAACAAATACAGATACTGCACGTGGGACATATCACACACCAGAAAGAAAAGTGTTATACAAGTCCACTGTTAAATTAGCTATGTTAATGTGAGCAATCTTTTTTTTTTTTTTTAGTACTCCCCTTTTTCTGCTTTCTCACAGTCTTTGTAACATGTTCAAAAGAATAAGCATTATTCTGAAAATTATTATTATTATTTCAAAATTATTTGCATAATTTACAATATTTTACAATACATATATACAATATACATTATACAATATATTACAATATTTTGATCACCTATATACTGTAGAAATGTGATATCCTTTGATTTTAAAGTTAGCATGTATGAGAAGAAAAGCAATTGCCCATACAAATTGTCTGCAAGTCTTTCACACTTATCTACTACACGTTTTCTGCATACACTAAGTCTGGTCAGAGTAAACTTAAATGTTTTTCTTGTCAATTTATTTTAAAAAAAAAGCAAACATGAATTTGATCTTATTTGTGCATCTGAAAAAAGAGCTTACATTAGCTTGACAGCTGATTTGAGAAATTTTACAAAACATTTTCATTATAATATCTAATTACTGCACTCTTCTTTTGTTAAAAAAAATCCCTAACCTTTACAAAGTGGTTTTACTTTACTACTTTTAGTATTACCTTATGTTTGTTCTTCATGCCAGACCAGAACATGGATTATTGTGGTGCTCTGATATAGGGGATCATCTTACCCATCTGTGCCAGTGAAGTTCTTATGGAACTTTATCTAAAGTGCATGTTTCATGAAGCCCCAGTTCTGCCATTACTGATGTATGTACCAATCCATTAATAAGTTTTTCCCCTCAGAGTTAATGAAATTGCTCGAGTGTGTAAGTTTTGTTGCCAAGAACTGTGATGAGATCATCTGCCTGGAGAGATGCAAGTTGGAACCCCTCACTATTTCAGTTTGCATGAATTCAAATCTCCTAGTGGTGCTAGCAAACAAACACTAGCCAAAGACCAAGACTCAAACAAAGATGAGACACAGGCCAGAATAAGGAAATAAAAAAATACATACTATGTTGTAGAGTGCTGCCTTTTCTTCCTTGTGGGATACTGCATAACTCAGCCAAAGTTCTGATAGTTCTGCTTATTGGGAAAATTCACATATTGACATGAGTGACCCTGTGACTTCTAGCATTTAGGCATAGATTCACCAGACAATATGCTCTACCAAAAGTTAGATTGTTTTGTTTTGTTTTGTTATCGCAGTAGTTGTCATGTAGCTAAGCCATTGTTGGTACATAGAAGTGAGACTGGACTTCTACCATCTATAGGGATTATCAATGTACCTACTAGAAGAGATCCAGAACCGGTTTCTTCAAACATGCAGAGAATGGCTTTTTTCCCAGCAGAGATCTAGGAGAAAAGGAGGAGGGAGAGTTGGAGTGATCCTTCATCCAGGAATGTAACTTCCAATAATCACTAACAGATGGCAGAGTAATGTTCTAGGATCTTCCTATTTGTCCAAAGCTATTATTTGTAGCATATGCAGAATGAAAGCCCCTTGCATAAGACTGTAAATAAGCCTCTCGACTGAACTAGCTGTGGCTCAGCCAACTTCAGCCCTTGGGAAATGGAAGTGCATAGAGGGTAAAAGAGGCCTAATTTGGTAGTAACATGCTCAGGCTTTCTTATAATTTTGCCATTACTTTAGAGATGGGATGTCTTTAGGATTTAGATTCCAAATCACCACAAAAGTGACAAAGCAAGTAAAACCACTGCCAGCATTGTAGGAGAGAGATTTGAATTCAAACATGGAACAGAAATGAGAAAAAATGAGAGTTTTCCTTTAGAATGTATGAATTTACTGCTAAAAAGAGAACAAAAAAGCATCCAAGTTGGGTAGCCTATATATGTTGAGGAGAATTTATGTTTAAGTGCATCCAGTTTTCACAGTAAAGTGTAACATATAATTAACCATATTTCAGCAGTAAATGTTAGAATGCTGAGTACCTCATTTGTTGGAAAACACTTTCAAGATTTCAAATTCAGATTCATTCAAAGTAGCTGTTTCATAGAAATTATTTGTATAAATTAAAATAACAGTTGATCTTCATGCCAGTTCTTAGTTATCAGACAAAACTCTTAACAGTGTGTCTTTCATGTAAACCAGGGGCACACTGGAGCTGACGTATTTCCTTTACACATGAAAATAAATTGTTTACAGTGTCTGTCATCACATGTACTTCAGGATCAGAGACAATTTGAGTGCATCAATTAGATTTTCATTAGGATGCCAATCAGCATTTTTTCCAGCAAAAAGACACCGATCGAAGTGTGTGCGAAAGCATCAGCTGTATCTGGCATCCAGGTTTGCTGACAAGGGAGTAAATCAAGAAAGAAAAGCACACCTGAAGTCTCCTAGACTCCTGTGTTGGAGGTTAGAAGATGGCCCAATACTTCCTTTCCCCAGCCCTAAGCAGGCAGAGGGGTGCCTGGCAGTGCCCTGCCCCTGTAGAGGGACACAGAGTTCCTGGCAGGAGCAGTGGGAGCTCTGGCTCCTCACCAGCAGCACTGGTGGTGCCTGACCAACTCGAGCTACATTGATGGCCCCAACACTGAAGTAGCAGCTTTTAACCCTTGGTGCTTCAGGCTACTACAATGTAGGAGGTTGAGCGGGACTTTTCTTACACTCTGTGACCTAGGAAACCCACTCAGATTCCCTCTAAAGCTAACAGGTGTCAGGGCACCACAAGGACCTCGTTCTACATCATGGGGAATTACTGCCCTCAGTGTGCATTGTTGTGCTGGATCAGGCCTGTGGTTCAGCTGATGCAGAGCTTTGCCCTTGGCCACAGCTGCCTCATAAAACTTCAAGGTGTTTTGCAAGAGGTAGTTAGGTCACACCTGCCTCAGGTAAAGATTCTTCTAGACCCCATAAGTCAGCGTGTTTATCTCTCCTCTAAAATACTCCATTTTTTACTTAACAGTATGTCAAATCTGAGTTTAGTTTTGGTTTTAGTTTTGTTTTGTTGGGTTTTATTCATGGCCAGCTCTTTTTCTAAATCCCAATAAACTCTAGATATGCTGAAATAATGATTTCCCCAGGGACAATATGCATTTCATGAAAAAAATTCCTTTCAATTTTGCAGGCAAAGCATTTCAGTTTCATGACTATCTTATTCACTGTGTTTTGTAAGATAAAGTGAACAGTCATTCCTTCTCTAACTTAGCAACCTTTGCTATCACTTTTTAAAACCAGATGAGTTATGGCACATCTTATTTATCTACAGTATATAATTATCTTGTTTGAAGTTTTTCACCTCTCTGAATTTGAAGGCTTTTCTGCATTTTTATTTCTTTTGACCAAATTAATCTTGATGTAGCCTGGTGTAATTTGGGGTGAGAAAGACATTGCAGCAGCAGGAGTCTTAGGGACATCTGTGGCAGATATTCTGTCTTTTGTGTTCCTGTTACATTCACAGTGCACAATGATGAGATGCAGGGAAAGCCCCTTGCGTGAGCACACGCGGGGAGTTGAGGGTGCCTTGCAAGCAGCAGCACTGAGCTTTCTGTATTCATAGATGTCAAAAAGACAAATAACATCTCTATGATTTCACTTAGAGGCAAAACATTTTGCCCAGCAATAACAAAAGACAGTTTCTCTCTGTATTAACAAGAAGTAGCAATGCAGAAAAGAGAAATGTTTCCAGCACTGAGGTTAATCATTTTAGGACATGTCCAGTAGCCCTTGTTGGAAACCTTGTACAAATGAGGACTGGCATTTGCCAAAATTTTTCATCAGGAAAGAACACTGAAAGAATTGAAAGCTATTTCAAATTAATGAAAAAGTAAATGGCACATTAAAAATTTTATAGAATACGTATTCGAAAGAACTTCAGCAACACAATTCAATTTAGGTTTCCCAAGAGCCTCAAAGAAAAAAAAATGGAAGCACTGAATAGGCCTTTATTCATATTTCATGAACTATCAGAATTATGTTCCTACATAATTTTGCAGAAAGCTACAACTAACTGAGCACCACCTGAGAAATTTACATGTTCTGAGTAAAATCATACAGACAGAACAAGATTGCTTCAGGTGGTAAATTGTACTTTCGTCCTCAGATCCTCACTACAGGACAATAATACTTGAACACAATCAGAATTTGCACAGAGAAATCAGTCTGAGATTTCTTTCAGTGTTTCATTTGTTTGCTAACATAACCAACGAGCAGGGGCTTATTCTGCAATAATAAGCTATCACAAACCTCATATTTACAAACTGCTGCAGCTGTAATGAAGCTCAATCCCACCTCTGTTCATCACACCCATCAAGACTTCACACTTCTCAAAATTTACCCTTAATGCATGTAGTACAAAGTGTTCATAGAATATTTTAAGTATCCTGTAAGACTCCACTTCAGCTCCTCAATCTAGCTATTCAACTACCTATAAATAAAGTTGTTCAAAAGTATTACTGTAGTTTACAATTAAGCAGCTTTAAAATTAATGAGATGCAATATGAAACTGTAAATCAGATTTTTCACTTGTTCATATTTTCCTAGATCATAATTTCTAATAGAGTGAAAGAGGGGACAAGATTAAAACCCCAGTTACTGTTAGCAATAAAAATACTTCTATTTTAAAAATCCATAATCACATAACCATTATACATATGGATCTGTACATGTATTTTTTTTCATTATAAGCAGTGAAATGTCTCACTTATGTTAAAATTATGCAAACAGAAAGGAAGAGTATCTGCCATACCACAGAAGTATCTGCTGTCTCTGTTCTGTGGCAGCCATAGAAAAATCTCTGTGAAAATGCAAACAAGCCAAAAGATTCTACCTCCTTTCCATCTATTTTCCAACAATTACGTTGCAACTGCAATTCAATAAAATATGTTTTTAAAGGGCAGTAATTAATTTATTATTCTACTATAAACCTATTTGCATTGCCAGCCTAAGATTTTAACTTGATAGAAAATTATACTTTTATTTCTGATTAACTTTTCATTTTAGATATAATCCTAAACTAAGTTTTATATTACTAAACTGACCCTTTTTTTTCCACTTCAGTAGTCCTCCTAGAAGAAGAAACAGAACAGCAGGACCTGAAATAATGTAAGGTATCTAGTTAATTAAAAAAGGTTTCATAAAGCAAGTTTTACCATGTTAAATCTACCTGGGAGTTATTTCTTCTTTAGTGAAGAGAAAGATGTAGTTCATAATTATTCATTTTTAATTCTTGACTAGTGAATTCAAGAGCTGTGGTGCCTCATGAGAGCTGTAAGAGATCCTAGGTTTGATCCAGCTCTTATTAACTCTAACAAAAGCTCCAGTTTTCCCTTGATATCTCCACTACAGGCAAGCAATCCTTTTCATTTCTTTTCTTCTACCCTTTCACAGATAATATATTTGTTTATAATGAAGCAAAAACCTATTTTCTGCTTAATATAGGAATATATTTTCATTCATTTTTTGAGATTAATAATTTTAATGATTAAGTTGATCGGATTAATCAAATACTCGAGTGAATACATATCACTTACACCTTCCACAGAATTACAGGGGTTTAGATCTATTTTAGCTCTAAACTCTTAACACATAACATTCTTTTACAATACAGCTGTAATTTCATCAGGCACTGACCCAGCACAAGAACCTCCAAAACCAGCTGAAAATAGACAAAGTACCTGGATGCGTTTTTTCTTCCAATATGGACATTGTACACATTGTATTCACAATAATATGTACACAAAGTACAGTGGGATTTGTCCCCTGCTGAATAGGGAATGCTGAAAGGTCACACTGGTAATGAGTCGAGTAATATCTCTGCATTTAGAATATTCCAGTGCTGGATGGATACCACAGTAGATTTATGTTTTTAAAAATCACCTGGAAAAGGTATAGGAAGAAATGAAAATGAGTTGCACAGTTTTTGTTACTCAGAGGCAGAAAAGCTGTCCAGAACAATTTGCTCTTAATGGCTGTTTTAGCTCAGAAGAGGCCCTGAAGTGAAGAATAAACAAACTGTCACAGAAACAGAGAGTAAGTCTCTTAAGATCAGGGTTAAGGTTCCTTGGTACAATTGCTCTGGGCAAAACATTACTGCATCTTGGATTAATCTTGGCATGTAGATAAATATAAAGGTACAGCACTAATGTGCATATAATGCCTTTTCTGTAACCTCTGCACATGCAATACAGCCAAATGCATCATGCAAAATACAGCATCTTGCGAAAATGAAATGGGAATTCTAAATATGTTGAAACAGAGGGTTAGAAATTCAGAAAGCTAGATAATAATAAACAAAAGTTAGATAAACAGGCTCTGCTGTCAGTCTTACACAAGTTATATTACCCTTGTTTAAGCTGAAACAGACTCCAGCCAGCCATTTATCTCAAAAAAACAGTTTTCTCATCTACAACTTGCCCTCAGCTTTTTCTCCCCACAAAAAGCCTCAACTTTTTTTTTTTTTAAAGATTGCTTTAGCATACTTTGACCCTCCCATGAAGAAAACAAAATAGGCACAGTAGAATTTCATGCTGGAGGGGTAAATCCTCCAAATAATTATTTAAATATTATTATTTTATTGAAAAATCTCTCAGTTTTGCATCAGTAAAAAGAAAGGTCATGCCAAAATCCCCTTCTCTTCTGACTCATTATTTGTTCTCACTGAGTACCACAGTCCTGAATCTAGGCACCTCTCACTCCCAGAAACATGTCTGTCCATACACTCCTCTGCCCATTCCAGCCAAAGGCATTTCAGCCCTTGAAGCTGGGTCAGATGTACTCAGGATGCATTCTCAACCTGAGCACTGTGTTCTCCTGTGCCACCTTCAAAGTTCAAAGCTCTTATAGGAATTGCTCAGATTCAGGCAGTGGCCCCATGCAGAAGCTGGGACAGTCCTAGCTGCAAGAGCTGAGATGCAGCCAGGACCTCTCTCTCATCTCCTCCTGTGTGAGGTTCCTCATTCCCTTTCTACAGACTGTAGCTTGAATTATCACAACACCTCAGCCCCTGGGAAAATCACATATCACCACATTGATACAATGATAAACATTTCCTACAAGGACTGTTAATATTGCAAGAACAGAGCTGCAAATCCACGTTGTTTATCCTTCCTCATTCATTTGCAGCTAAGAGGATGAAGGAGGAGAAGCCATTCTGATAGCAAGCATGTGCATCCCAGTGCAGCATTGCGTTATCCTTCCTCCTCCCTGATAAATAATGCTGGTCAGCATTATCTATTAGAGTAAGAGCAGTGACAGGCTATCAGATTTCTGGACCGGGCAGACACCCTGGGACTGGGCTGGTCACTTACTAACCCTCTCCATTTGCTGATACACTGCTGCCTTCACAGGCTCCTTGGCACTGAAAGCTGGAATATTCCCACTGGCCTCAAATATTAGTTCTTTTTTCCATTATGATATTTTAGCAACTGTTGTACTCTTCAGGAGTTCTCTGGCCTGAAACAAAGTTAGAATCAGCACTGGTAATAGAGGGAGGCCAAGTTCTAACATTATTAAACTGTCCTTAAGAGAATGTGCCTGTGGACGCTAAAAGCAAGAGCTGCTGCTGATATGCACAGAGCAGGGAGTGTTTAGCAGTGAAGAAAAGTCAAACAGGCCTTGGATGAGTTTTCCACAGAGGTGGATGCAGAATGCACAGGCAGAAATAGCAGGGCAAGTTTCTAGCAGAAGGGCAGAGGCTTGGGAACAGGACCTCATGCTTGTGAAATAAGACACCAGTCTGGGGACGAGAGCTTGCACACACATTTTCACAGTGGCTTTTCTACCAGCTTCAACACCAGTGCCACTGCTCTGAAGCACCAGCACCCATATGCCCAGCTTCAAGCCACTTCACACAAGCAGTTAGAAGAATTGCCCAAGTCTGGGAATGCAGAGTTCTTCAGATAGCCATTACTGATGGGATTGATCTTCAGTTCTCTAATTATTAGGGCTTCACATAATTTCAGTGTAGCTATTCTAAATGTTTTGAGCACATAAAGGTAGATATCTTTTCAAATTACATTTTACTTGAGTTATTTTCTCTGTATGTGAACAAGTACCTAGTAGGCTTTAAATGGCTGGCTTTAATTGAATAGTTAATGATTTGGATTGTTATTAAAATACATTGCTGTATGGGTTCTGCACCCAGGAAGAACCAAGGAACGAATTACTATGCTTCAAAGTCTTGCAAAATGTCACAATCATCTAAAACCTAAAGCCATATTAAGCCTGTAAAACATATGGTCACTTAAAACCTAAAAATCTCCCTAAACCTATAAACCCATAAAGCCTGTGACAAATTAACTGATGGTTGTATAGTTAAATCTAATTAAAACTTCATTGAAAGTGTTCAAGCCCTTATGGCTCCCCTCAGAAATTTGCTTCCTATGCCCCTTGAAAGTAGGTATGCAGGGTATATCTTAATTCCCCACCCATCCTGAGCCAGCCCCAGGAACAATGGGACTTTCTGGTTGCCCATATCAGCCCCCTAAACAAGCAGGCTCCTGAAAGCACACCACATAGAAATACCTCTGGGTATACAGTGCAAGATTTTTTAACTCAGTCTAATTGAGGGCCCTGAGAACACTGGTACCCAAATGGAATTGTGTCACCAGCAGTTCAACAAAATCACTTCTTGCCACCGTCAAACATTTACAGCCAGTTCTATTATCCCTGGCCTTCTAATGTTAAAAAAGTTCCATTTGTTGAGCAATGGCAGTAGTGAGGAACCCTCCCCTCCTCAAAAAAAAAAAAAAAAAGGTAATGACATGGTAAGGAGCAAGGTCACTAAAAACAAGTTTTTAAACAAACAGGCAGTTAATCTTCTAAAGACACTGTGCAACTCAACTTTTCTCAATTTATTGTATTGACATCCTCAACTGTGCATTGACTTAGGCTGCAGTCTGCAAAAAGAAGGAATAATGTTTTCTTGGAATTTATGTATCCATTTTCTCTTTTTTAGAGGATCAAGTGGGAGAAGATATGCCATCTATAAGACACTTACCAGTTCAAAAGACTAATCTCTGAAAATAATTTATAAATTCTTATCTTCATGAATTTTGAGGAGACACATCATTAATCACTTAACACGTTCCATGGTCCTAGTACAGAGAACTGAACTGCCAAGAAAAGTTTTAGTTTTAATTTATACATGTATTTTTAAATTTTCATTTGTAATCTGCAGAAGATAAATCAGCCTGTGATAGCCACCTGGTAGCAGCAGGTTAGTGTCAGGGAGCAGCAGGAGCTGGCTGCTCCACCAAGCTGAGTAAGCACAAAGCCAGTGGTGACAGTGGCCTCACCAGCAAGGTCCCCATCCCAAAGTCCCCAGGCAAGGTGAGAAGAGCAGGTCTGCCAACACTGTACAAGCCAGTAACCTGGGTCAGCTGATAGTCCAGTGATTGTCAGAGAAGTTTGTGGTGACCAAGTAGGTCCCAGGTAAAGCCAGGAAGCCAGCTGGGGATCAGGACTAGCAAGGATATGGCCAGGAATGGGTACAAGTACCACACAGCTCAGGCAAGGGCACAGACCTGAGCCAAAAGAGGAAGATCCTGATGATGTTCCTCACAGCCCTTTCTCACATTGCTCTCTTTCCAGTTCCATCCAAGGCTACACAGCTGCACTGTGTCAGGGCTGGCCTTGAACGCAGGAACAAAACTGTTGGTTCTCCCAGATGTCTACAACAACATGGCTTCAGCCCATCCCAAATAATGTGACAGGACATGGGGGGATGGTATTTAAAGAAATAGTGGGGAGATTTAATTTAGATGTTACGAGAAAATTCTTTACTGTGAGAGTGTTGAGGCACGGGAACAGGTTGGCCAGAGAAATTGTGTATGTCCCAACCCTGATGATGTTCAAGGTCAGATAGAAGGGGGCTTTGAGCAACGTGCTCTATTAGGAGTTGTATCTGCCCATGACACAGGGGTTGGAACCTGGTGATCTTTAAGCTCCTTTCCAACCCCTGCCATTGCATGATTCTATGATCCCAAAGCCTGGGTCCTTTCACAGTATTGCACAGTAACTGTAGCATTCACATACCTGTGTCCTTGTCTCTCCTCCATGCCCTATGCCTTCTGCATTTCAAGGAGAAAATGCCCATGATTTCACTGAATACTTATTCCACAGCATAAACAACTCACCTGCAAGTGTGAGAAGCCAACCCACTTCTAAAGCATGGATTTGAGCAGGCAAGACTCAGAAACACACTCATCAGGATATGACAGTGGGCTAAAGTCACTGCCTCACAAGGCACAGCAAGCTTTCCTGTACCAGATCAACTCAGCACAGCTCTGTGGCTGAGGCACTCAGATCTCTGGGGCAGACCTCCAGAGTCCTCAGGAGAAATAGCTACAGCAGTATGGAAACTGTGGGAATACACTAATAGCATGTTTCTATCCCTGAAGCAGAAATTTTTGAAGGTAACACTGACTGTCCCATGCTTTCTCATGAAACAAGACCCTGAAGCAGGACCATGTCCCAAGAACGTGTAATCAGTCTTTATGTCTGCCTGCAGAGCAGATGCCATCAAGCAAGCAAAGGCAGTGCTACAGCACCTGTCTGCACAGTGTATAGAGAAGTACAGCTCCTCCTGTTCCAGCAGGTGCTTGGATGTACGGTGCCATGTTACTGTAAGGACCAGTGGTCAAAGGTTTGCCTCTAAAATGCTGTTCCAGCAACATATACAAACTACAACTATATACATATACAAACTAGTTCTACATTTCTAAGGAAAGGGGAAAAAAATTCCCAGCAGCAAGCATATCCCTCCCTCTCATTGTCTCACAGGGATGACAGTTTGCTGGGGCAGGGACTCCTCAGAATGCTCCAGTAATTTTGTTTCTAGCCGCGTGGAGGTTGACACAGATTACTACCACCCTCTGCAACACGGTGGTTCCTTTCCCCTGGCTTCTTAGCATAATCTAGAATCAGAGTTAACTTGGAATCAGAGTCTGATCTTGAAAATTTTTTCCTTAACGTTTAATAACTGACTACCTGGCTTTATTTTTTTAATCACAGTGAATTCAGTCTGAATTCTCTCTTTACAAATGTCACACTGGTCATACATTCGATGCCTGAATAGTGACATCATGCTTTCTGATGTTCTGAACACGCAATCTGATATTAGCAGTTAAGACCAAAGTCACAGAACCGCTGATTCTAATTACCTTGAAACAAGCAGAATAAACTTTCACCAGTTCTGAGCTGACATCTACTGGCAGATAACTGCAACAGTGCAACAGGAAACGAAGTGGTTTTTTAAGGATCTCCAATTGGTACCTGGAGAATGATCTGGGATTTGAAAGGATAAAAGCTCATGAAAGTATAAATTTGTGAAATTCTGCTGCAAGGGTATAATCTCTCACAGAGAAATCGGGCACATAGCTTGGGGATGTAACTACTCAATCATCACCTCAAGTTTTGCATTTCAAGCATAACTTTGAGCCAATTTTATTTATGGAAATGACTGCTAAAAATCATTTCAGTCAGATCTGCTTTGGGTTAGCTTAGATCATGAAGGGTATGAACACATAATAGTTTGCAACTGTGTTAAAGATGTTCCAAAAGTTCTTAGGTTTCAGCTGAGGCACAGTAATTAATAGCACGTACATTACCCTAGCCAGCTGTAATGTAGAGCCACCTCAGCTTGCACAAAGCCACCACTGAAGAGGATTTAAAAATTCAAATTATGCTCAGAAAAAGATTGTTTTCTCAGGGACTCAAACAACTCTAAGAACATTACTTCAATAAATTTAATTCAGTGAACAGACAAGGCTGTGCATGCATCTTTTCCACCCTCAATTTCCAATACAGCACAAGAAGAGCTTGACAGCATGGGGAGAACCCAAACTTTGATACATATGGAAGGGCCACTCATATTCTTTGGATTCAATCATATGACAGCAGCACAGCCACACCATAACTGCATAACAGAAATTAGATCCCTAATTTATGGCTAAAAACATAGGATTTTATCATGTACTGTTGCTTTAGGAAAACATTAGAGGACTTCCTAGAAAAGAACAGCTTATTTTCTGAAATATATATAAAGGGCATCACATGAAGGAAAATAAAAAGGTGAAAATCAGACTTACTAAACTGCTTTGTTTCTGTTCTTTGCACCCTAGTTAGTTCTAATAACCATAAATTTAGTGCTGATTTTGAGTATCAACATCCTGGAGAGTACAAAAATATACTGAACAAGCCATTCATTTTCTCTTGGCAAGCTATTTAAATCTTTTGTTGTGAAAAGCATGCTGAGAATTTCATCCTGCTAATTTTACACACAATAAAAAGAGTTCCCTTTTCCACATCAGAGGAGTTTGAAATTTTTTTCCATTCTCTCTGTAAGATGGCCAAAGGTCACGGGATGGGACAAAGAACTGACATATACTTGAACTTTCCAGAGTAATGCATTAAAGTCCTATACAGGGAAGCCTAGTAACTGAGGGCTTCTTTTCCTGCTCAGTGTGCAGAGGAGTGGAAGTTTTCAAAGGATACCTCCCTTTCAAAGCAGAGCAGCCCCCACATCCACATCCACTTATGATCTCTGTAAGCACAGGAACAAGGAGGCCATCAAAAATGAAGGCTGGACCACACTGAAATTATTTTGAGGAGGTAATTAATTAAGGAGCTATGGGAAAAGAAAAAACTTGGAAGATCCAAGGAGTAGGGAGATATCTCTTATCAATCCAATGAACAATGAGGCCAGGCAGGAGCAAAGCAGGTGGAGGGGCACGTTTGTTTTGGGTGAGAAGCTGAAGTGCCAGAAGGGAGAGCAAGGAAGAGGAGGCTGCTTATTCACAGGCTGGTGAAAGCCAGGAGAGCCACAGCAGGGGTGCAAGGAGCATCTCAGCAGCTGAATGTCAGAAATAATTGACTCAATTGTAATGAAAGAGTTTAGAAATTCATTTTCAGAGAGAGAAATAGATAGTTGCCAGCTGCATCAGGTGATGATATGATATAATATGTCCCCAGTCAGGCATCATTCTGCAATAGCCTCTTGGTTGGACACTAGCTGAAGCCTGAGTGAATGAAGTGTGAGATTTCTCTGGGTGTGAGAACAATCTAATGGGTGAGAAAGAAAGCAGGAATAGTGCAACTTTCTGGGACAGATGAATTTTTTTTCACTGTCTTTCCTGTACATACCTGTTCAACTTTCACGGGTACTCTGCCATAGAGTTGCAGATGAACAAAGTTATAAATATCTGGGGAAATGATACAGTGAGGTAACAGCAAAAGGAAATGACCCTTTCCTATCATTTACCCTGATGAAAACCTAAGGCAACTCTGTTGAAGTTAGTAGGGTTATTCCAAATTTAGGGAGCTATCCAAGAGCCATATCTGGCCTAGACATAAAGCAGTAGTCATTAACTTCAATTTCTATGTCTTAGTGCGATGCAAAGCTGACTCCTGAAATCACATTTTATTTGTGGGGATCTCCAGTTCCTGTTACTGTTTCCAGTGGTTCTTTAAGTATTGTTACTTGCAAAGTTAAGGGTCCTGTCATACAGCATTCACTAGGTGAAGCAGTGCTTTAAATGCTCTCACTAATTTTAACATGCTGAAAGTGAATATTTTTGTGAAATACAATTCAACTCTTATAAATTAAAATAAAGTCTTCAATCACAAGGTTTCGATTTTGTTTGTGAGGGTGATGCAGCAATCTCAAAGCAACAGTCTCAAAGTCACCAGGACATCTTGGTGAAAAAAAAAATAAGGGAATTTTAAAAAAATGCAGATTAATTACTTTCATGATAAGAATCCAAGCAGGTTTTGATCCTGAGTTGGGGCATAAATGTGAATGGAACAACAAATTAAATATAAATCTGATTTTTCAGACCTGCCTTGTACTAAAGCATGCTGGAGATGAAGCTTTTTAGATGTACGTAGAGAAAAAAATGCTAAGTCAACAGCCAAAATTCAAAATAAGCTGGCTAAATTCCAAGTATTTGTGGTTTTAATGACAACAAATGAAATTTATCATGAAACAACCTAGTCCTCATTTTTATACTACTGTGCATTAACTAAGTAGATTTGGGGTTTAATTTAACTAATGAATCTGTGGGGTAAAGGGAAATATGAATAGTGTACCCCTCCTAACCAGACGTACTATTTATGCACTCTTCCTATACCATAACCCAGTGATAATTGATAAAACATAGGCAATCCCATCATGTCAAATTTAAGGCTTAGAAGTTAAAGGAAGAAAAATCAAACCAAAATTCACATAAAAACATCTACTCCCCTTCTTGCATCTCACTACCCCATCTTATTGGCTAGTGAGAGAGCAGATCTAGTATCAACAACCAACCTGTGTGTTTTAGCCCTTAGCAGCTGTTCCTGTTTTAAGTTGATAACTTCCCAATGAGAACCATTGATAGGGCAGGTTTTCCTTAGGGTTGCGGGTGTTTGATGGAGTTATTGCTAGAGAATAAGATGAGGGTGTGAGTAGGTCATAAAGACTCTGTCTGCCTTCTAAAGCTCTCTTCCTCCTTCACCTTTTGAGAGGGAAGGAAGTGAGTTGTAGCTTTCACTAAAATTAAGGTAAAAAAGATGACTGATCTGCTTTGAGGGTGGAAGTTTAGTTCTGAATTGCCCAAGAGTGGTTGGTGTTGGTTATGGTAAGAGCTGTAAGTCAGTGTTTTCTCAACACCTAATATTTATATGGATTGTCTTTAAAACTAAGGTTTGTTTCATGTATCTCAAGACAGGTCCTAAACATACAGAAGTGCTGTTTTATGGGTGTCTTTATGGAGATAGTTATCCTTTTGAAAGAAGAGATGGTGCTACTTGCAATAAGAATGTTGTGCTCTGTTCTGCGTAGCCTTAATGTAATTATCTAAGGGAGGTTCCAATGTTATTTATGAATCTTCAATGTGCTTATTGGCAATCACCTAAACAAAATTTGTTAGAAAGGCTTTGAAGAATGAAATGTCCTTAGTGTGTAGAAACTGGTATGCTGTCTGCCTTTGCTCTCTATGTGGTATGTTAATATGTCTCCAAGCTGCTATTCTTGACTAGTATATGATGTATACAGGTTTTATGCTGGTAGCTGTAATAATGAGCTAAAACAGGAAGAAAGAGATGTCTTTTCAGCAGGCTCTTTAATGCATGCTTTCAGAGAGCACTCACTGATAGCAAATAATCTCACCAAAAAAAGGACAAAAATTTGATTCTCATAAGATGTGATATTTTGCCAAAAGCCTTGGCTTTTCTAGCAATGTAATTCATGTAAGCTATTTGCTTTTTACTCTTAAACTAAAAACACATTTCTATCAGGTCAGCTAAAACTTCAAATTGGGTCTTAAGGAAATACTCAAGGCTTCTTTTTTTAAGACTACTTGGCCTTTGGGACCTGATTCAGCAGCTCAAGGACACAGGGAGCTGGGAAGGGGTGGTTGGAAAAATATCAAAAAACTTAACTGATTGGAATCTGATCACACTTTTGCTTTAGTATGCAAATATAAGTTTTAAGATAGGGAAGAGTCTTCAGTGACTTTTCTGTGGGGAGATGGAGTAGTAGGTAGTAAAGGAGGAATTGACCAAAACACAGACTTGTGTCTGTCTTTAGAAGGTACAGTCTTAGCTTTCTTGTTAGCATGAAACGTAGTTTTCACAGCATAAATTAAGGTTTTAAAAGCTAAGCATCTAGGCCTAAGACGCTGTTATACACACAAAACTTGGTTTCCTTGGCACCCTTGATGCCAAGTTTGAGCTTTTTATTCTAGACTCTACTGTACTGATTTACAAAATATTCAAGAGCTTAGATGTTACATTATGTTCTTATTTAAGTATCAAATGTTGTTACTTATCTGCTGGTTGCTGTAAGATTTTTTGCTAAGTTCAAACTGCACTCTTTTGCTCCTGTCTTCCATTTCTAGCCTTGGAGCTTTGGATGGGGAAGGTGGACAGCTTGCACTTGATATCATCTAGTTGGTAGGGGGTTTTGGCAGAAAAAAATGATAGTGTGTCCTAATAGTTGAAAATAGTGTATGATGGGCTTGGCTGGGTTATGAGGTACTTAAAACTACCTCAGAACTTTTCTTCTAATGCTGCCCAGTTATAGGAGAGGCAGATCCTGTATGTGTCTGGATCTTTCCCTTCTAAGATAGATACCTTGGTGAAAGGATTAGCGTTTAGCTAATGATATGTGATGATGCAAATAGTATTCACTCTTATTAGCTAAGGTGTAGGCTTCAGGAGCTCAGAAGAGGTATGCTTTGAATGCTGAAATAAACAAATGAAAATATAAGATGTGTGATCAGCAGTATCTGCTGGGATGCTGCAACTGTTGTAAGAGTGGGCCTTATGTACTTTTCTAGCAGAGTGCTGATTACAGTAGATATCTACCTTATTATGACCTTTTTCACACCTCATGAAGTACTTCATTCTGTTATGAAAAGCAGGCTATCATATTTTTTAGGAGAAAGCTAGTATGCATCCCTAGACTCTAGGGGTACTGTATGTCCAAATTTGCACTTTAGAATCAATGTCTTGCTTAGAACATGAAGGTATGCCTGTAGTTATGGTATTGATGTTCTACAAACAGAAGTGAACATGTAAACAGCATTAACTCTAGATATCTTCACTGAATGTTTCTGTTCTGTTCCCTTCAGGTTAAATGCGTAATGATCTTTGAACAAGTGGCTGCACAAACTCGCTAAAGATGTCTGTTCAAAGCCAGCACCATTCCATTATTACTAACCCTCCTCCACCAGAATACATAAATAACAAAAGTAGTGGATGTCAAACAAACCAACTTCAGTATTTACAGAGAGTGGTCATGAGAGCCATGTGGAGACACAACTTTTCCTGGCCATTTCACCAACCTGTCGATGCAGCAGCACTGAATCTGCCTGTAAGAACCATTTTGGAACTGGGGTATTAATATGTAAATTATGTGAATTATTGTTAAACAGTGTTTTTTTCTAATGCAACAGATTATGGAAGACTATTTTTGCTATTGAATGCTGTCATTAATCCAAGTCTACAAGAAATGTGTTTTCTTTCTAGGGAAATGCTACATTTTTGCTCATTTTTCTGATCTGAAACCAGTAAATCAGTCTTTTTAAGGGATAATAATAATGTTTAAACAGGTCTCTTAGAGCTTCTGTATATTGGTGTTCAGACTTGTCTTCTGGTTTGGACATATTTATTGACACTGTGCATGATTATTAT
This sequence comes from Chamaea fasciata, assembly GCF_029207755.1. Classification (NCBI taxonomy): domain Eukaryota; kingdom Metazoa; phylum Chordata; class Aves; order Passeriformes; family Sylviidae; genus Chamaea; species Chamaea fasciata. The sequence goes on along the minus strand of NW_027094095.1, from coordinate 16,257,657 downwards.
TTTATTTTGCCTTTGAGTATTTTTTTTAATATTAGGCAGCCTTAATGTCAAATACTTTATGATGAAAAATCAGATCTGATCGACCCCAACGTAAACAGGCAAACTTGGAACCATTTTGTCGCAGAGAAGTCATTACTCCTATAATATTTGTCGATTTCAAGTCATTTTTCTCTGAAGTTTCTAGAGGAAATAAATGTCCTTGCAAAAATAAGGAAATAAAAAGCTATAGTTCTCATCATACCATAGTGGAAGAGCATCCTTCCATGAAATAAAGATACGCTTAAATTTGTTTTCTGTTCTACTGTATGCTATTTATGCTATAATTTAATTATAACAAAATACATGACTATAATGTCTTGTGACACCTAGTTTTTATCCAGGTATTTTTAGACTCCAGTTTAGGATGCTTTTCAGTCAAATGAAAACATAGGTGATTTGCACAATGGTATTTCCATTTCAGATCAGATACTGCTCTCGGTAGATAAGTAGTAGAAAGGTGTTAAATAAAACCATTCTGCATTCCCTTGGATTATTTTCTTTTTTCCTCCTCCAACAGCTTAAGCATTGGTATTTATTTCTCACAAATTTTCAAGACTAATTCTACTAATTCACTGGTTCTGTTTAGAGCAGACAAAAGCCTTTATCTTTGGCTGTTTCTTGTGATAAACTCATTTGGTCAGTTTGTACAAAAGCACAGTCAGAGTGACTATCTCTGTGTCTTTTCTTACCCTTTCTCCTTCTTGGAAGTAGCTGTCAGTTAAGGTTAATATTAAGGGGCATTCCGTCAGAGTTGTGGCAACATTTGCAGTTGGCTTCAGGCCAGTTCTGCCTCCCTGGATTTCTAAGGCAGCCTCTTGACTTCTCAGAGTGTGTTTAAGTTCAGACATTGCACAGTAACAATCAAATATCTGGCTCTGTGGCAAAGACAATAAAAGTATTTGCCCCTTGCATTTCTCCTCCAAATATTAGAAGATGCAGAATGGACAACTTAATTATTAATTGCATTTTTGTTTTGATAAATTAAATAGCCTGCATTCTGATGTATTTAGCTTTTTTATTTCACCAAAACAGGTTGTTAGGATAGCTATAGAAAACTCTAGAAGTAATTACTTTGTACAATTACTATGTATATGTTACGATGTATACGTGAACTTAGTGGGGATATTCCCATTCCAGTTCCTTAAATGCACCATCAGGGAAACAGCCTCATGGTCTCACTCACGAAGTTTTAGCTATGCTACTAAAATAATCATGACAGTTCCCATTCTAGCTGACTTTCAGTCATATTGCCACTTCTTCACTAGGCCAACCCTAAGAGGAGAGCCAATATGGCCAGGGATGAAGTATTTGGACAGCAATTGTGAACTCGGCAGCTTCTTTTTGTTAGTGACTGATACTTTGCTGAAGTTTGGCTTCTTTTTCCTCTGTTCTGTAAACTGGAGTGCTGCTTTGTGTAAATGGCTTTGACATAACAAATGAGAAGTGCATATACTTTTAGTAAGTACTATTACTAATAGAGCTCTGGAGCCCTTTGAAATAAATATTCTTTGGGGCTTTGAATGACATATATGTTACATGGAAGAACAAGGACAAAATATAAGGTGAAGATTTCCTGAACACCTACATTTTTGGTGCCTATGACTATAGGGGAAGGTTTTCCTTTAAATAAATTGCTGCTTCTAATATAATTAAATCCTCTCAGTTTGGCTTTCATAACTGAATGTGTAAAAATCTTCATGTTCTAATATTAAGATATATTTGGTGACTTAGTCTTTTAATACCACAGGATTATTACACGATCATAAAAACACCTATGGACTTAGGCACCATAAAAAAGCGTCTAGAACACAATTACTACACAAGAGCTGCAGAATGTATTGAAGACTTTAAAACCATGTTCTGGAACTGCTACATGTATAACAAGGTATGTGGGACACCAACTCTTACCAGTAACTGGTTCTATTGAATGATACAAACATGTCTAAAACAAGAACATGGTTATTAGAACACACAGTAAGTTAGTTGACATTTTCATTATTATTTTGAAACTATTTTCTCTGAAATGTTGAGGAGGCTTTTTTGCTAGGATTGACTGGGGACGCATAAGTGAAGTCTTGCTTGCCATTCCAACAACTGAGTGCATAGTTTTTTCTGCACGGGGACTCCACATTCAAAATCTCTGGGATTTAGCTGCAGAGCTCATGAATAGCAAGCATTATGTGACTGCTGTACAAGTCCAAGGCTAGCAATGCTCTAGCCATGAGCCATGCTCTGTTCCTTCAACAAGTTTAACCTAAAGAAATGTGAGCATCTCCCTGTGCCTGGGTATATGTTGGCTGTGTCTTACTATCTTTGAGCTTCAACAGCTTCTTCAGAACACAGGGGTAAATAAGGGAGTTGCAGATCTGCCCCCTTTGGCCTTTGCTGTAGAAGTATGCAAAGGAGGATTTTTCAATGAGACAGTGAGAGGGAGTATTTCAGTGGTGAAGAAATTCGCTTTAAAGTGAGTTGCAGGGCCAGAGATAGCAGTGATTTCTAGACCTCTCTGGTACTGTTGGCTTTTTTCAATCTGTTGAGGCAGGACTCTCTGGCCTAGTTGTTTTATGAGCTAGCTCCCATTACTGCAGCCTCTCCTTTACTGAACGGCATTGACCATATTTTGCAGCCAGGTGATGACATCGTGTTTATGGCCGAAGAACTAGAAAAAGTGTTTATGCAGAAAATAGCCCATATGCCACCAGAAGAAAGACTAGTGAGTCTCAATAAAGGAAGGAGAAAAGGAAAGAAGACAGAAGGTAAGGCCTGTATTATTTGCTGAATTTGTAGTATGTTAAGCAAGCAAAACTGGAAAAAGGAAATCCTCTTTGTTGTGGAAAAAGTATAGAACACCCAAATTGTTCCAGGGTTGAGTTGTGACAATCAGTCAAATAACAATACTGCTAAAAGGCTTTAGAAGATTTTTTTTTTTAAATTTAAAGGGTTTTTATTTTTTAGAAAAGGAACTGACTTCTACTTCAGAGACTGTCATGCTGTTCAGCATTGTGTTATATGAACTAATAGGCGTGAACATCTGTGGGAACTAAACAGAATAACAGCTGAAAAAGACATGAATAATCTAATCAGCCAAACCAAACACAGGAAAACATTGGTCTAAACTGTTCTCAGAACTCAGTAGAAGAGATCTGTAATATTGCTAAGCAATATATGCAGGTATTAATTATGCTTAGGATGCATGAACCTACTTGTTTCAGTCTGCACTCTTTGCTGCTTGGTCTTTATGTGTTTGTAGAAAACAACTTGATACTTTCATTGGCAAGAACATTTTTACAATATACAGAGTGTAGTATGATGCCTATTTAATCTTTGGTCTGAAGTTAGTCCACACTTTCTTGAAGCCAAATAATGTGTAACTTGGCACAATATCCTAGCTGAAGCACTAATGGTGTGACTAGAGGAGGATACCAATGTTGCTGTAAGTAACAAACACTCTTGTTTGTATTTATTTATGGCATTCCTGTATAGAAGAGTGGTTATGTTGACAACTGGTCAATTCGACCATGAAAGAAATTAACTGCAACATTTAAGACTTAACTCCTAAAACTGTCCTGTATTAAAATAACCAGAAACGTGGCAGCCCAACCCTGGGACTTCAAATGAACAAAGCACAAATGAGAAACAAGCTGAAAGCAGTGAGCAGCCTCCAGTGACGACTCAAGAGCGACACCAGGTTACACTGGCTCCTTTGTCTACAGCTCAGCTGACTGCTTTAATTCCAGCTGCAGTCTCTATAACAAAAGTAAGTTTCCTCAAATAACTTTTACAAAGGAACATATTGCAATTACTCCTTCAGGCACTGGTGGCAAAACCATAGGAGCCATGCTTATTGCTGTACATTTTTGAAACTTTTGTTATAATGGAAGATAGTAAGAGATCTCCATTAAATCTTCTGTCTCCACTAAATAACTGGCCAGTACTAATTCTAGAAACTAAACAGAAATTGGGATAAATGCTTGGCACATCTTTTCTTAGAAATGTGGTTTTAATATGTTGTTCTCAAAAAAATTAAGATGATCATTCTTGAAGTGTATTACCGTATACACTTCTGCAGGCTTCGCCTTGATGATAATGGGTTTAGTACTAAAATAAAGCTCTGAGTTCTATTTAATAATTTCTCACAGTTTTTATGTAAATCAAATGCTTGATTCTTCAAAAATTAGCATGTTGGCTTAAACACTGTGTAACTAGCCTGGAAGGTGTTTGTGGCTCACAAAAGCAATTCTTGTTACTTCAATCTGAGTTGTATGTGAGCATCTGAAAAACACTCCTGTATTGACTTAGCTTTAGTTTTGCTCTTCCAATGAGGAATAGGCACTTTTGCCAGGCTCTCCTATAGTGTATATTTACACTTCACTCACATAGGATCTGAGTACTGATGACAAAGCACACATTATATGGCTTCCAAACCAAACACTACACAAGTTAAAGAAAAACCAAGATAAACAGTGTACATAAGGCCCTCAGCCAGGCCTAAAATGAGTTGCAGTCGTTTTCCCCCTTCCTGTGGCTGTCAACTTGCAGGTAATTTCATAACCTGTCAGCTTCCTGGAATCTTCACAAATGGCTGAAATCTGACCACAGCCTGACCTACAGTACATCTACTTCTTTCCTTTACAACTAAGATGGATCTTGGTGTGCTGGTCTTGTGATACGTTGTAGGTTTTAATCTAAGCTTGTGGAATTGCTGCATTCTGCTCTGACTTCAATAGCAGTAGAAGTCCTGACACTTTTTTTGGACTACACACACGCACAAGAGAAGAATCTGAAACTGACCATTCTCTTACTGTTCTGGACACTTGTATATTTTTTCCTTTTTTTTAGGCAAAAAAAGGTGTGAAAAGGAAGGCTGACACTACAACTCCTACTACTTCAACAGTCACAGCAAGTGGTGAATCTTCTGCAACATTTAGTGAAAGAAAAGCTGTTAAAGCATATAGAGGTGAAAATGAAAGTATGGTAACAAATAAGCTTCTGAAGAAATCCTTTTCAGATTCTCAACAGCCACCTGGAATTATTAAAAATATCCAGTTGTCAGAACAGCTAAAACATTGTAATGCAATACTTAAAGAAATGTTTTCAAAGAAACATGCAGCATATGCATGGCCTTTCATAAAACCTGTAGATATGGCATCTTCCTCTACTGGTGTGAACCAAGCCATTGCCAAATATCCTACAGACCTAGGAACTATTAAAGTAAGTGTATTTCTAGGGAATTTGTGTAATTACAAGGTTTTAAATGTGTTAGCTGAAAAGGTGTCATGAAAGCTGCTTCTCCTATGAAGGACATAAGGCGCCTAGAAATCAGATACATTTGTTTCTCAGACTTAGCCAAGGTCACTGGAGAAATTCTTCTGTGTCTCACTGTGACACATAGAAGCTAATCTACCTAACTGCTGAAAAAGCTCATATAGATAGTGAGGGAAGTATGGTCTCCATGAAGCCCTTCCAAGCATGCCACATGTTAAATATTTCTGTACACACAGTGCTGTTGTTAATGCCCTATAAAATGAAATGCAATTCTGTCAACTTCTGCTTTTCCCTCAATCTCAGTATTCTTGGCAAAGTGCCCTACAACTTCTACACTGGATGTTTATATTAGGCGTTTCACCTTTTTTAGTGGAAAGCAACCATTCTAGATGGAGAGATGTGGACAGTGCTCTGTGAACACTGGGTGTATTTGTATGTGGTAAAGTATTTAGCTCAGTTGAACTCTACTTTTTGGGGAATGTTCAATTTTAATAGCTTACTGAATTATCTTGAAAGGTGACTTACACACCTATAAAGGTTATTTCCCAATTCCTAGTCTATTAGTTTGACTCCAGCTATTATGGAATAAGCTTTGTGTAAGTACCATGCTTAGAATCAAAACCAGATGCCGAGTTCAGTACCAAACAAAACCACCCAGACATTGTTGTTTTGACCAAGTCCTGAAACTTTGCAAAAGTACTGTGAAGTCCTTCCAGCAAGTACAATTAAATCCGTTTAAAAGAGAGGGGAAGAAAATCTTACTTTGTTAAAGAGGCAATGTTGAAATGAGACAAAGGTATTTCCATAATTTTTTAAATAATATTTACTGTCTTGATGCAAGCTGAACCTGAATATATATGTTAAAATTCTTGTTCCTTCTTTCTTTCTGCTAGTTCATGGTGATTCTGTCTACTAAGTGTGCCTTAATTTTCTTTACCTCTAGAAGAAAATGGATAACTTCGAATATAATGATGTACAAGAATTTGCTACAGATATTAGATTAATGTTCATGAGCTTCTACAAACGTAATTCTTCAGACCATGAAATAGTTGCTATGGCAAGAAAACTGCAGGTGAGTTATATTTTAAGTCAGGCTTGAAAAGGAATAGTTCATCTCATGCCCTGATGTAGAATCTGCTAATATTACTGAATTACTGTGTTGCTGTGTAGTTCTACAAGTAGTAGCTGTGTAATAATTTCAGAAATCTGAAAATTATGCTGTTTCCAAACCTGACTCTTCAGGATGTTTTTGAAATGCACTTTGCTAAAATTCCTGATGAACCTGTTGCAAGTGATCACCTGCCACAGCCTGTGAGAGAAATAACAGAAGCTTATTCCAGTGAAAGTAGTGATGATAACTCTTCAGAAGAAAAATCATCTGAAGACTCTGAAGAGGAGAGAAAAGTGCACCTCAAAAAGCTTCAGGAGAAAGTAAGCATTAGTAATGTGTGTGACTTAAGATCCTCTGGTAATGCCACCACTTTCAATGGTCTATTCCAAGGCTTAGCAACAAAAATCAGTTTTTAAAAGATTCTAGTAACTTGTATTTTTAATACGAACCTTTATTCCCATTGGGAAGTGCTGCCAAATGTTAAACAAATAATGCCTCAACAAGTACAAGGTTAGCAATTGTTCTACTATTCTTGCCTACCACTTTTTCAGAGGGCTCTCAAACTTCTTTAAAAAATAAAACTGTGTTCCTGTGGTATGAGAACCTCCAGGCACTACATGTGTAGCTTAGTGGCATGTTGTTCCAACAGGATCATTTCTTTCACATGGTCAAAAGGCATTGTTCTTTCCCTCAGTCTCTTTTGAGCCACACTAAAGCAAGTCATTAATTTCTTCTCCAGAAAGTGCAGTGTGAGAGAGAAAAGAAGGGTAGCTCAGGCTGACCAGTGAAGCAAAGCCATGCTTCATGTTACAAGTGGGGTGGGTTTGCCTCTGCTTGAACATAACTTTTTAACCTGTTGCAGCTGTATCTATAAACTCTGGGGAAAGCTAACATTTGTTCTGTTAGTCAAATGAGGGGACAGTTTTTGGTCCTTGTCAGATTAGCATCATCAATTTATGAATGTAGGCAGAAGGACAAATGCAAGCATACAAGCCAACTTTTACAGTAGTGAGGTATTTCAGTGTGTCTGATTTCTAATCTCATCATCTGACCATCTTCCAGTTCCTGAGGTTTAAACAAAGTTGTTAAGCTCTTCTCAGAAATTCTTAGTATGCCCCAACTAGCCACTTTATATTGCAAAATAAGATACATGGGCCCAGTCCCACTTGCCTGATTCAGCAATGCTGTAGAAATATAACCTAATGAGGCATTTATGTCCATCCCAAATTCCTGAAATTAGAGAGGCTGCTGGAAATTCCTACAATGATTTTTTTTTTCTTTTTTTTTGGGGGGGGGAGGAGGGGGTGTTTTTGTTCTCCTGTCAGAATGCTAAAAGGCACATGCTGTTAGAAATGTCTGCATAAAATAAACAGTCCTACATCTTCTGGATGCATAATCTGTGACTAAGATACAATATAGTAAAATGTTTGGAAAATAAATCTTGTTTGGAAAGCAAACATCCTATTAATATCCACTCAGCTGCCACAATTTTCCCGTGATATTTAGGACCAGTTTATTGTTCCTTCTATGTTGCCTGAGATGACCAGCATTTTGGATTTTTTTGTTGTTGTTGTTTTCTTTTTGTTTTTGATAGCTTGAAGCTCTTCACCAGCAGTTGTGGGTTTTGACCAAAGCATGCTTATCTAGACCAGAAAAGAAAAAAGGGAAGGCTAAAAGCAAGAAAAGAAAGAACAAGGAAAAAGCTGAAATAAAAAGCTTGATTCAAAAGAAGAAAAATCTGAAATACATGAAGAAATCTAAGAAAAAGCTGTCTTTAAACATGTAAGTGTGGGGAATTTGTGTGGGTGCCAAATTATTTCAAACTGCTGTTACTGCAGTATACTTTTTTCCTACAGTCAATCAAAGAAAACCATGCAGCAAGCCGTGTTGGCACATAAGTCAGAAGATGAAGATGGTGCCAAACCTATGAATTATGATGAAAAACGACAGTTGAGTTTGGACATAAATAAACTCCCTGGAGATAAGCTTGGGAAAGTAGTCCATATAATACAGTCAAGAGAACCTGCACTGAGGAACTCTAACCCTGATGAGATAGAAATAGACTTTGAAACTTTAAATGCTTCAACACTCAGAGAACTAGAGAAATATGTAGCAACCTGTTTGAGGAAGAAACAAAGAAAGCAGGGTATGTAGCATAAATTATGTTCTAAAAGCCACTAGATTTGCTTTGTGGTTTGCTTTCATGTTAACTTCTATTCCACATGCAGCTGAAAAGCCAACAACGTCAAAAGAAGAACTTAATTTCAAGAGGAAACAAGAGCTAGAGAAGAGACTACTGGATGTCAACGGTCAACTAAACCCAAAGAAGGAGAGCTTCAAGAGTAATGTGCCTCTCACTTTTACTGATTTGCAATGGAAATAGTTTAGAGTGGAATTCTTCCCTTGGGCTTTAGTCCTATTAGGCATCTGGGGACTTTCTCCTCAGAATAGTTGGAGTCTTAAGCTGTCCACTGCTAGTCTAAAGATTCTTTCTATGCTGAGTGACCTGGAGTCACAGCAGCAAAATTGGTCAGTTACTTATCCTGTCTAAAGCAGCTTCCTTATTCCTGCACCATATACTTTATTATTGGCAAAGATGGTAACAGTTTCAGCAATTAAGGGACACTGAAGAATTCCCTTATGCTAATATATGAAAACATGGTGGGGATTGTGGAGGGTCACACAGTCTATTTGTTTGCAATTCATTTTCTGTGGTTTAGAGTCACAAGTATAACCAATTCTAGTAATAATTGTTATGTAACAGTGTCACTGATGCTGTCATGCTAACAAAGCTTGTGTATCAGTGACAGGAGTGCTGTGATATCTTAGACTTAAGGAAGTGTCCTAGGAGAATAATCCAGTTTTTCAGGCAATAATGCATTTCAAGATCAAAGGCAGAAATTCAGTGCGTACTTGAGCTGTACACTTACTGATGGTTCTCATCAGGGGCTGAAAATGGATCAATGCAGCTGATGCTGCTATTATAAGTCAAGCTGTTTCTCATTAAAATAGTGAGTGCTATTATTGCCCTCCACTGGTTATCTATTTAACTCCTATGTAAAATCAGTTAGCTGTAATGATAGAAGCAGCTCTGGAAGACACAGGGACACTTGTATCTAGCGTTAGCTCAGTCAAGTCTTCCTGTCTGATATATGTAATGGCTTGAAAATATCCTACAAAAAAAGTTTAAAGAAGCAGCTGAAATCCATTATGAACTATATGTTGTGAGGAGAGGGAAGAAGCTGGCCAGAAAATCTTTACAACTGGTATCTGGCTTGTTTACATGAGCTAAATCTGAGCTTGTGTCCAGGGAAACAGGTTTCCATGTAACTTCCCATTTTCGAAGCTTCCACAGAGCAAATTCTTTGAAAATGGTTTGACTGCAAAATCATTATGAGCTATGTTAAATCAACCCTGCAGATGCAAAATAGTCAGATGGTGGGGAGGTGGCAAAAGATGGCAATTTGGGAGTGCACACGGCTAGCGAAAGAAGAGCTGGCTGTAGATAAAGAACTCTGCAGGCATGTCTGGCAGCAGCAACATGCACAGAAACAGGCTCTTAACCACAGGAAAGCTTATGGGGGAAAATTGCTTGAATTGTGTCTTAAGTCTGTACAGCTTTAATTGACTTCGTAATTGTAGATTTTGTGACTACAGCTTCTCCTTGGATTTTTCATTCATTCAACTAGCTTGCTGCTAGTAAATCTCACTCCTCTCCTCTCTAGAGGGAAACCTCTATTTTCAAGTCCACTGCTAAATGGACAGTAGACAATGAAGTGAAATTAAATGAACTCTTACATGGGAGAATAGGCCTAACAAGGTTGATCATAGTCTTATATAGGAGGAATGCTCCACTGCAGGTTGTTCTGAATATTTTCTTTTTCTCCTGCAGTTGAAAACAATGCTGAGTCAAGCACGGGGCCAAGCAGACTGAGTGACAGCAGTAGCAGCTCCTCAGATTCTGACAGCAGCACTAGCAGTGATTCTAGCTCCTCAGATAGCAGTGATTCTGAATCAGGTTAGAAAGCTTATTTTTGTGTTTATGTAGGTAAAATAGCTTCTCTCTTAGCATCTACTGTTCCACATGCTTACTAAGGATTTGAGTTATCTTTGGTTTGCTCCATTTTGAAGGCTTAACTCCAGTGCTCTGAAATGAGTGCCTTAATATTGAGATTCCAGGTAACACAAAACAACCAAACCCCACTGCATTCATTCAACTTAACAGCTAAAATCTTTAGGGACTAAAAAAAGCTAGCAAAAGGTCTTTGTATCTAACCTGGATATTTGACTATCAAACTATAGCTTACTCATGTAGCTTTGATCCCTTTTTAAAGGTGTGATTCACTTTATTTTCATCTTCTGGTCTGAGCAACAAAAGTGCCTACAGCATTAACTGTAGAGCCAAAATCCACCCTGGTGCTTAAACTGTTTCAATATTACAGCAGCAGGACACTGAATGATGTTCCTCTGTACACAGAACTCTTTGGTTTTCTAGGACAGAATAGATTTGCCAAACTGGAGGTTTACAGTGTAGATCTCCATATGAGGTATAAGGTGAGAGGGAGGCTCAACCCTCTGCAGTGTGGGGGGAGCAAACACAGTGAATCAATGGTAATGAAGACCTTGATCCTGCAGGAGTCTTTGTGGTGTCTTTTTATATGTGGGAGAAGTTCTCTTAACACACTGAGCTCAAGTCAAAGTATTCAAGATAAGAATGTTTCTTTCACTGTGAGGTTTGACTCTAGGTGTAACTTCAACTCACAGCTTGTATGTGTGAATAATGAAATGTACGTGAATGACTGATTTTGGTTTTTTCCATCCCCTTTTTTTTTCCTCACCTCACTGTATCTACAGTCACAGAAACCTGTTCAAAACAGACTGGAGCCAGGCAGAACTGTCCGGCTTCTGTGGAAAAGTCTAAGGTAAACCTGGCTGGAATGGATATAAAAATTTTGCCCTAAACAAATTACAAAGTTATTACACAAATAATTTTGTTCAAGTTATTTTTTAACATACAATGGTAATAGAAATGATGCAACTTTATCAGGAAATAATGAACATGGCTTGAATGCTATTTGTTCTGTAGGACTGATTGATATGAAGATGTCCCATGAGCTGTTAATAGTACCTTATGCATCTGCATAGTACATATATGTACTGGGAGAGCTTCTTAGGCTTTCACCTTTTATAATCATTCTGGTGATCGTGTGTTTGATGAAGAAGTGCAGAATGTTCCACATACCCCACCCACCCCCAAAAAAGGCAAACACTCTCCAAATCGTTTTCTGAGTGGAGAATTGACCTAACAAACAGTGGAAGCTCCACTTAAATGTTTTTTAATCTATTAATAACCTCACTTCTACACCTGAAAATAAGTAAATTGTACAATATACCACTTATTTTCAGGATACTTTAATAAGGTTGCTTATTGTTATGGTATTATTGGAACCAATAGTAATTTTTATCTAGAAATAATTCTTAATGCCTCTTAGGTTGAATTGCTCTATTCCTGTATTATACAGTGGGTGTTATTTCTTGTCAAGGTTAGCTGCCTTTAACAATTTCCCTTGAAGCTACCAGAGACAGAGACCTTGAATTTCAAAGCAAAATCACAGCCAAACCTTCATTCGCCTTGCAACAGACTGACTTTCCCTTAAAGTACAGGAAACTAGGCTGCAAATTTATTATTCAGCTGCTCCTTCTGCATCTTCATAAGCAAAGATTCAGGGAAGGAATTATGCAACACCCTTTTTTTTGCTTGAGAGCTGCAGCCTCTGCAGTGACAGAATGACAGCAACAAACTTGAGAAAATAGGATCCAGGAAATAAGCTTCAGCTTGGTCATTTGTAACAGCCCCTTTCTGGGCTTCTGAGTAGCAACAAACATCATAATTGAAATTCTCACATTACATTTTGTTCTCAGGGGTTTTCTGTACCTGTCAGACCAAGGCAGTGAGTGCACTTTACCTCATGGCTTTTTGTCATCAAAGTGCTTAGAAAATGATGGATCAGTATCACAATGCAAGGGGTACTGAATCCAATACAGTGGAAATGGGTAGTGGTGGGGAAAGAGGATCCAGTAGCTATTAAAAACATTTGGCTGTATTAACTACTGCAGTCTCTTTATAGAGAATACCACTTTCTTTACAGAGAACATCCTGCAATGCTGCTCTGCGAGCACAGCCCTCCTCTCTTGCTAGCAGCTTGCAAAATCATGGATCATCTGAACTGCAGCAGCCACCTCCTAATGTACTCCAAAGGCTTCAGTGTAGATCACTTAATCCATCAGAACAAAATGCTCAGACTCTCTCAGGTAATACCTCTATAGCTGCATTTGACTGCTGAGGAAAGAAGGGTTGTCAGGATGCTTGTATTGCCCAACAAGCTTAACTTGGAATTTTAGAGGCTGGCAAGTGGATAACTGAAAAAAGTTCTTGCAGGGTATGGATTACCAAAGAGCATGATGTAAATTAAAGCATAGCAGCACTGAGGATTGGCTAGGGGTTTCAGCTTGCTGAGACTCTTGTGGTGGGGCAGAGTGCTATTAAAACCAGGAGGTGTTCATTCTTCCTTCAATAAGATGGAAAAGGATATCTTAATGGACTTGGAGTGACAGGAAGTGTTGAACACCTTAAGGCAGGATTAGATACTTAAACTCATGCCTGTTACCCAAGTTCATGTCTGAAATGCCTATTAGCTGAATGTAAGGCTTGGTGCCACAGGTCCTCTGAACTGATTGTTGTTGCCTAGACACATCAGATACATGAAGTTGCTTAGGAACTTGATCCAAGGAGCTATTCTTTTTCCTCCCTCATTTCAAAAAGTCTAATAACATTAGACACTTCTGAGATTTTAGTAGAAGACAGCATGAACTGGTAGCTGATTAACTGAGAAATCAATTTAAAACTAATTAAAAATAACTCTCTTAAATCACGTGGCTAGAATACATATCTCCATACGGAGTTACTCCACAGATCTAACCAATGACCTAATTTTGAGCTGTAGGACTGCATTTTCCATGATAGAGGAAAAATCATACTCTGCGTTCTTTCTCAGGTAAAATCTCAGCTGTACCTGCTCTGCATGATGCTCCAGACCAGCAAACTCCTCAGAACCCTCCAAAGACAAATCAGTCTTCTGTCACCCACTTTAGAAATGTTCTTCCAGAGGTGAATACGTGCTTCTCTCCAATGAATTAATTTCAAACAGCATCTGTAAAGCATGTTCTTACCCTTTAAATAAGGTGTAATACAATACTTCAGGCTTGAATTTGATGTGATGAAGGCCATCTAAGGTTCACAACAAAAGCTTTCTAAAACCCCGATAATAAAGTGATTCTTATCCTTTAACAGGGTATTACTTCATTGCCTATTGGCTTGCAACACAAAGGGAAAGTTTGGCTGATCACGTTTATTGTGTACTATGAAGCTTATTTTATTTCTTTTCAGGGTCGTAGCTTGAACTTAAGTAATCCTTGCACACTCACAGGTTAAAAGTCTACCCTGTAAGCCAACAGCTTTACAAAAGAGGCAGATTATAATATATGTTTTGGTTTTGTAGAAATATCAATTTCACAAACTCAGCAATACTGAGGGTCTAGAGGTTGTACTGGGAAAGAGTGTTGCTTTTTCATACCTTTTCCTAAAGCTATGGAAACTGGGGCTTTCAGGGTCTAGATGAGGTTGTAAAATATTTAATTACTATTGAGTTCTGTCTTAATGTGTTCTTGGAAATTATCCTGTTTAGAAGGGCCTCTGTGGAACAAAGGAAGTTATTGATGTAACTGCAGCATGATCACTTCCATCCTGTGATGGTCACTAATCTTTCTGAATGTGGTTGAAAATTTAGTTGCTTTAATCAGGCTGTGATAGCTTTCTTTTTTGGCAACGGATAGAAACTGCCTCTTGAATCTATGAGCACAAGAATGTGTCCTGCAAGTAAGGATGAAAAGCAGCTCACCCTTTCCTATTGGTGTCCACTGTCCAAGGTAGTAGGTAATGCAAATTATGACTCAGGTTTGTGCAGCACTGTCCTTAGTTCAAGAGATTACTACACAGATTGATCCTGCAATAGAGAAAATAATTCTTTTCTCCTGCAGAGAAAAGAATACCACTACACTGAAGATCACAGTTACCCCTTACCCTGATCCACAAGTTGGAGTGCAGCTCCAGCCTTTATGACAACTTTATTCTGCAGTACAATATTAAGGGCTAAAGATCTTGTATCAGTTTCTCATGTTCTACCCACTCCATCACTTGGGATGGCTGAGCTGTGCATATTCTAAATCTGGAGTCTTGATGTATGAACTTGCTTTGGTTAACATAATTTGAATGAAATCTATTTCTTCCCTGGTGTTTGCAGAAGCTAGAGCTGCAAGAATTTACTGCTCTAAGCTTCTAAACCTTTAATCCTGTTGCTGTATAATAAGAATCCCCATATGCTAAACGCAAGTAATATGAAGAACGTATTTTGAAGTCTAGCTTCTCTTCTAGGTGTCCAACACCATTTTCCAAGTTGACAGTGCTGACTGGAGTAAACAAACTGAGCAAACAAGACATCTAGACAAATCAAATAAACTTCAAAACAAGACCAGCATGAGAACTGCTGATTTAAAATCCATAAGTCAAGAACAAAGTATGTAATGTCATAATAAAAACTAACCATTATCAGGGGTGCAAAGTTAGAAATGCATTATGAAACTGGTTTAAAGAAATGTCACGCTGAACGCTTGTATATTAATCAGTTTGCAGGATCATGGTGGGTGTGCAGTTTTCCCTTGCTCTTTTTAATTTGCTGCTTAAAAACAACAACAAAAAAGTGAAATTAAACAGATTTTTGGTTCTTGTTCTGTGTTTAAAATATATAAAGAAAATTATAAATTACTTTTTGTTTTAAGAATTTAGTTTTCTGAATGTAGTACTAAGGATAAGTAACCCAGTGTTCCATGAAGTCTGAGAGTTGATGCTTCCATCTGTTAAACTTTACTGGCCTTTGAAATGTCTTTTGCTGAAGCTGCTAGAAGAAGCTTCCAGCTCCTGCTGGAGCTCTTTTCCCAGGGCACTTTGTGTGTATTTTGAGTTATTATGTTTGGCTCTCGGTGACAAGGATCTGACAGCAAATCGATGTCAAAGAGACTTTCACTATGGAATAAACTTGCAATTATTACAAGAACACTGGCCCTCTGAAAGCTGCATTCTGTACTTCATACATATTTCAAACTAAAGAATTGACTGAACATCCATGTTCCGTGTGTCCAGTATTACCAGACACAACAAGTTTTGGTTTCTCCTTTACTCTTTGCCCTCTAGAACACCTCTACAGGGAGGGAAGAAACTTCTGAAAACTTGATGAAATTAAAAGGCAGAGCCTGTTCACTGATGAACTCCTTTTTTTTGGCAAAGAATGATGCGAAGTAGTTGCAATGTATTAAAGCAATTTGAAAAATGGAAATTTAATTCTCCATGAATTTCTATTCATTTTAGGGTCTTAACACACCAAGCCATACATCTACTGCCCCAGCGGCTGAAACTGGTACATGGCCTCAGCTAAGGATTTTCACTTTAAAAGTTTTGAGGCTGTGAGGTCTTTCTGAAAACCCCTTTAATAACAAACTTGGCGGAGGGTTTGATACTTTGAATCCTGAATTCAAACATTCAAAAACTTAGCCTTTGCATAATAAATAAAAAATCAAAGCCAATATATTATCTGAAGTTTTTTATTAAACATTTACTTAAATACTGAAACATCTCAAACTACAGTAAAGGATTGTTGCTGAATGAGAGAAACAACAAAGATTGTTGCTGAATGAGAGAAACAACACGTTTTATCTCTGGTTTGAAAAGAGTGTCTGAGGATTTTTTTTCCCCTCAAATAATTAAGAAGGTAACAGCATGGACTATTTGTTTATCTGTAGGCTACTGGAAATTTGTAGACTAGACCTTGATGGCTGACCTATCTGCTTTTTAAAAAAAGTAAATAGGGTTGAAAGCTTTAGGTGAAATGAGTTTGCATGATCAATCAGGCTCTCTTAATGCTGAAATCAAAAGGAAAGAGGGCTGGGTGGGAAGGGGAGGAAGTAAGTGGCAAAGTGCTGTGTTGAGGCTTCCTGTCCAAACCTTTAGAGCATTCTGCTGAGACCTCTCCTAGAATTAACCTGGAGTTAATTTCTCATCTATAGTTGAGCCAACTATACTTTTTCCTGTCCAAGAGTGGAGAGAAGTGGTCCAGTTCAGCTTAAGCTTAGGAAATGTTTGGGAGAGTTTCTGTCATTCTGAAGCAAATAATAAACTGTACTGTAAGCTTTTAAGTCAATTCCTCAAATGACTAAAGTTTTATAATTTAAATTTGAGAAAGGATAGTCTATAAAATTAACATGATTGAAAAGGCCTTTTTTTTCTTCCATCAGGTCACTGTACACCCAATGATAAATCTAATGATAAAAACATACTAGAGCCAGTGTCTGAACTTCTTCCAAGAAAGGTAAGTGGTGCTCAAGTTCTATTTAAGAAGAGGCTGAATTTATTTAATAAGTTGAATAACTCCCTGACCTAGGATCTTCTCTAAAAATCTGTTCTTTTACGATTGGGATATTTAGTGTACAATAGGCCTCTATCATTGTTAAAATCTGTACAGCTTTATCTCATTTTTAGTGCTAAAATCAGACAAATCTATGGCCTCTCTTCAGTGCAGAAGGTAAAGCATATAAGATACATGCATACACTCACACATATATGTATAATGTGCCCATGTTGCCATATTAAAATATGTCACGTTTCATCTACTTTTAATATTTCAACAGGGAACTAGTGTTCCTTGATCTAGTTCTGATATCCAAGTTATTAGTGTGCTTTCCCTTACTGATTCAGTAACAAAAATAAAAGTAATGTGGAATATATATAACTAAAATGTTTCTAGGATTTTTCTTTAGGCCCTTAGGTTTTAGAAAGCTATTAAGTAACATATTGAATTTAATTCCAAAAATATGTATTTCCTTCATAAGCACATGCTTCTACTAGAAGCAGGATTTCTTAAGAATGCTGGTTTTATTTTGGTTTATGCTGTGAAGAAAATGCCGCAGGGGAACAAACAAAACCCACAAGCCTAATATAAAACCATTGTTATGTAAGGATTGCATATAGAAATTAGATGGATGTTCTCTGTATTAAAACCTTGTCAATGGATCTTGTGTAAACTCAGCTTTGTGAATTCATGTTTTCTTAAAAAAAAAAAGTGGAGAGGTAGACTTAAATGGTCAGAATAGCTACAAATGCTGACAGTTATTGGCATATTGCTAAAGACTTGCAACGTTGATGAGAAAGCACACCAAAATCTGCTCAGATTGCTGTGTTTGCACTAACATTCTGCCAAAGGAAGGATATTTTGGTGTAGATATTTCCAACAGGCCCAGCCAAACAACATTGTGCTAATGTAAGAACTAAACAGGCAACGTAGTTGCGGAGTAATTTTTTCCTCTTCTGTGTTTTCCTTTTCTTAATAACTTCAGGATACAGAACTGAAGACTGTAGATTCCTGGGTCAGCCTCTGTAAAGCGATGAAGCTTCCAGCTCCGATAAAAGCATCTGCTGAGAGCTTCAATCAGTTCAGGGACGCGGCATTAAAGAGGAGTGGGCAAGTGCAGGAGTCAAAAAGGGCTCTTGTGCAAGCCCAGAGGGAGCTGCAAAATCTTCCACGAGAAAAGAAAAAGTTTGTAACCACTTCTGTGTAAGTGTTACTCTGGTTTTTGCCCACCTGGTACTGGGGGGCTTAATTATTTCAGGAACAAGGGCTTTGGATTAGGTAATTGCCACATGTCAGGTGAAACTGGGGGCCTGTACCATGCTAAGCGAAACTGTGCATGCAAAATGCACAAAGCAGCTTTTTCTCTTCAAATCAGTATTATTTCAGTGGTCAGAGAAACTTCCCAAATTTTTTTCTTTGTTGTTGCTGTTAGTTTGCTTCTGGATTTGGTGTGTGGTTCTTTGGTGGTTTTTGTTGCTGTTGTGTTGTTTTGTTTGTTGGGGGGGTTGTTTGTTTGGGGGTGGGGTTGATGCAGGGGAGTTTGGGGTTTTTTGGGGTACTAAGGTGAGGGGTTTTGGTACCCTGGAGCACTCATGACCAGAGTTCACATTTGTCCCATTCTCCTGTACCTGTAGCCAGGAATGTCCTCATCTTAGTGCTCTCCTAAGGGGATACAGGATAGTCTAGTCTTCAAGAGCATGGGGTTAACAGGGGTTCCAGGGTGCACTACTTCACACAGCAGAATTTTTTGCATTGCTGTAGAAAAGCACTTTCAATAAGCTCCTGCCTGTAGTATTCTTCCCTAGTTGCTTGCAGCTCCTGCTTCAGGCAGTGCCCTGAGGTCTGTGGTCATGCTGAATGGGATAAGTGACTGCTACTAATTTCTGCATTACAGTAATATCCTGGAGTTTGTTTGCCACCTTTTGGAAACTCTGTTTGCAATTTTTCCCTCTCCAGTAGTATGCATTTTTTTTCCTTGCCTGTTTCACCCTGTGAAAGATAAATCTGAGCTGGTTTCTAAATTCTCCTGCACTTGCCCATTGCTGGTTGTATTAGAAAAATTCAATTGTTTGGATTGTTTTATTTTAATAATCAGAGCATTTGAGAGACTTAAGAGTGTACTCCTGGTTCAGAAGTTAGTGAAATCTACGTCAAATAACTAATTGAAGAGGAAGAAGGTAGAAGAAAAACATCACAGGCCAAGAAAGTAACAGAAAATAAAGAATTTCAAAGCAAATGTATGTAAATTTTGTGTAGCATATCTGTAAATCCCGCATGCATACAGTTAGAAATGGGACACAGGAAACATGGACCTACCACAGCCCAACAATTGTGTGCACATAACTCTTGTGACGGGAAATCACCATGAAACCATTGAAAGAAAACCACACTTTAAGTGCTAAGCACTGATTTAAATGATTTGCAGAATTCTATCAGGTGGTTATGAAAAAAAGAAGAACTGTTATCCTACACTGATTTCTTCTCTTGTCTTTAAAGGGGCCATGAAAGCACAGGATTGGATGCCATGGCAGCAACAGACTGTGAGCTTGGAAAAGAAATACATAAGAAACTGCCTGAAGCTCAACAACATACCCTTGATCAAGACCGTATCTTGGCTAGAAAAACGGAACAAGAATGCAGGAGGAAGGAAGCAGTAAGTTTCTGACGCTTGCAACATGATTTTTTTTCAACTTTACTAGAGAATAAACAAATATTACATCAGGTCCTTATTTCAAAGGATCTGAATGATTGAAAACAAGAGTACTACCTGAAGAGTTAATCCAAAAAATGCAATAGGAAACTCAAAGTATGTCTTCAAGTGACATCATATGAAAAGCTATGTGATTTGTCCTAGTACTCCATAAGCTTAGAATAATTGTGTGGTAAAATAAAGTTCTGAAGAGGAGTCCCTGCCCTCTAAATAATTTCACACCTTGAGTGTTGCAAGCTGTCCATCCTCCTTAATGTGTTCCATGTCAACAAAAGTGCTAGTCATACTGTTCTGGTGTGAAATACCAGGCCTCAGCCTTTTTAAAACTAACTGGTTATATTGGTGACAGTAATTAATGTTTTTTAATTGCTCCCTTTTTTAGATTAAACATTTTTTTAAAATTCATAGTTTTGAAAAATTCATTTCATACAATGGAATGCAAGTACCAGTGTGAAACCATGCTGGATTCAGACAAGTTCAACTGAAGCTTTCATCCTTCAGCTCTTTTCTGAGGGCTTCAACAACATGCACAATCAAACTTGCATAACAGAGAAGACATACGTTTTTTGAGAAGATGCTTTATAGTTTTCTCTGAAATCATTAAGTATTTGACCTGCATAGTATTCATTAATGTCTGACTGCTCTGAAAAGACACTTGTTTGCTTTCTTGCAGACAGCTTGGATAATTGATGTGAATCTGCAGAGAGATATTATGGCATCTTTCGAAGAATACCTTGAGTGAAAGCAGTAGTTTATATAGAATTTAACTTCAAACTATTACAAAGAGCACAGTTTTGTACTAGTTAGGATCTTAATGTTAAGACCACTTTAAAGATCTCCTTTAAAATGCTTTGTATTAAAAGCTTGTTCATTAATACCTGAAGTGTCACAAGATTTATTTCTTTTCACTGTTTGTTTATAACATGTAATCTAGTCTGCTACGGTGGAATGGAGTTGTTCCTTTGATTACAGTTTCATCTGTTCTGTATATATGGTATTTAAAAATCACTTTACTGTGACACACCTGCACAAAACCTGGGTTGTGACAAAAAGATCTCTCTAAAAGTGACGCTGTCTAAGGGTTGTGTAACATTACTTGTAATCATAAAAAAAGCTTCTATTAACTCTATAATTTCAGCAGTAAATCTTATGTACTTGCATGTCTTTTAAGGTCTGATGTGTTTAATGTATTTTATGTTAACATAACATTTAGCTAAGGGTGCAAACATGTTTGCCACATAGTTCTGGTTCTTCTCAGGAAGAAACTATGGCAAACTGACTCAAGTTTGAAAGATTTTCTGATTGATGCAAGATACTATTAATGTTGAAAAATTGTCTGAGGTACAAACTGGATTGTAAAAACCACACGTTCTTGTTGATTATATACAGCTATGGAAAATTAATATGGGACTAAAAAAATACTGTTTTATGGAATGAATACCAAAACACAATGTGTATTACAGAAATTCTGGGTGGAAGGGGCCCTCTTCAGACAATCTAGTTCAGTAGTCTCCAAACCCTTTTCGTCATGTACCCCATCATTTAAATATTTTAAACACGGACTCCAAGACATGTATATTTACTAATTTATAAATTATATACAACATTCCACTGTTCTAGTATATTTTTAATATTACATTTTAATATTTTTAAATTCTGGTTTTGTTTTTAACTCTGCTTATTTATTATTTTATTTTGTAATTTATAACTTAGTATTCAATATTTTCTTTCCACACTCCACTTTGGAGACTACTGATCTCATCGAGCCTCCCACTCAAAACTCTCCCTACAGAGAACTTAGATTTGTCAAGTTCCTGGATGAAAAGTGAAAGGAACACTGCCAGTTGTGGTGAGGACTTGGCTAGGACAGAGATTTGGGATGAAAGATGGGTTGCAATGTAAAGTAGTGCTGTTAGGATGTCTTTCATATCCACATCAAAAGTGACCTGCCTTCATTTGTAGTTTCTATCTTGTTAAAAGCTATTTGTCCTGTAATAAAATACTGCAGTTCACATTCAGGACTCTCTACCTTGCTGTCACTTGGATATATTTTCTCTCTGGGTTAATGGAAGCACAAGAGCTCTTGCTTTGGAAATAGGAGGTGACAGAGGGAAGGGCAAGAATTCCTTCTGAGCGTTTCATCCATTGGATACAGTTATATGGGCATTGCCGGTATGGACTGGTACTTTTGTCCCTTCAAAAACTAATTCCAGCTTCCATGACTCTATACTGTCATGACAGCTTAAAGTCACAGTGTCAGTGCTGCTAATGCTAATCTGATAAACTCTTTATTTGCAACCTCCAAGTCACTTGGAGAGGATAATCAGTTCCTATCTCCAGACAGAAGGCTGAATCCAGAGGTTAGGGAGATGGCCTCCAAATGTGAGTAACAAGCCTCTAAGGCCTGTTTGCCCAAGGCCATGAACACACCCAAAGATGCAGAAATACCACTTGGGTAGAGGGCCCCTGCAAACAACAAGCTGCTTAAATCACCTGTTAGCTACCTAACGGTTAAAAGGTGTAGTAAGTTCTGTTGCACCATTCATTTACCTTCATCATTTTTGAAAACAGCTGCTTTAATGTGTCACTTGCATGCTCGTGTCTATGCTAGTAGATTGTATCTACATATGAATGACAGGTAAGGTATTAGTTTAAGAAGTTCCTCTGTCACTAATAAATGGAATGTGGTAAATTTCTTACTACCAATTATGAGTTGGTCAGGCTGCAGAGACAGAATCAATGATGTGCAAAGTTGTCCTCTTTTGTCTCTCAGAGAACCAGGATTAGTTGAGCTGACAAAAGATAAACAGGCAGATGGCACCTTATGGAGGGCAAAGCACACTGTCAAAGCACGTAAGACCATCTGCCCTGGGGTTTGTTTGGCTTGGCACCCATTAGAACAATGATTTAGAGCAGAAGTGAGAAAATCAAAATATAAGGAAGACAGAAAAATAATTGTCCGGGCTCCTAATTTTTCTTATTCATATGACATGTAGAAGATACTAAGCTTTCTTCCGCAAAATCCTGGAAAACGTGTTTCCCTCTACAAACAGGTTTGCCACATGTCTGTGGACAGTGTGGTCCTAGAGAACAAAGTGTTCCTAAATAACAGAGGAATTCTATGGCTTCCTTGGAAAACAGCACAGCTAAGGCAGCACAGGTGGAGGTGCCCAGAGATCCTGCATTAGGGCGTGCAGCAATTTATTTGTGTAAACACTGCTCAGAACTGCTAGATCGCCAGCAATACCTTCTTCCCAGCTCTGATACCAGATCCGTATCCACTACCTGAAGATGGCATAGCTAAACTTCATAGCCAAAAGGTTTGTATCATTTAGAAGTTTGACATAACTATTGAGGTAGTTAGTGATGAATTAAATAAAAATAGACTTGGTTCTATTTTTGTGAAAAAATTTGCTCTGCTTCTTTCTTTGTACAAGTACTGCATGGGTTGGCCAAACACCTTTGTATAATAAGGCACATCATGGTTCCATCCTGATTCCTTCTTGTATTCTAGATGACTATGGGAATTTTGTGACTGCTGTGCCTAAATCTTTCATCAGCTTTTCTTTGAAGGCAAGTTAAAGCTTGTGGTCAGTTTCAGGATTTCAAATGTGTTTTCCAATTTTTCTTAGGGGGTGTTTTCTGGTAATTAACTCTGATTACTGGTTTAGTAAGAAATTTGATGGCTACCGTGATACAAACAACAGCATTGGTTGTTTTGCTCCTGCCAAACTTCCTAATTTATCTAACTAGGTCGCTGGTTTACTAAGGTGCACTTCAGGGAAAATTCGGCTGCTGCTTAGTCTGATATTGAGAAGTTGCAAAGGCTTCTTCCCTACCAGAAAGGTCATTAGCACGAAGTCTGAAGCATAAGAAATGAGCTGTATGCTAATCCTAGGGTTGGCGGTGTGAGTAATCTGAGCACGAAGGAAAAGCTCAGGCTCGGCAGGCATGATTCATGTAACGCTACTGGAGTCTGCAGAGGTCGGGGTCTGAACTGAATCATCTGCATCTGATGTTCCTCCTCTTCTCGCCCAAGAGAATGAGGGAGCCTTAAACAGCCCTGCACCTCTTCCCTCAGCAGACTGACAAAGCTCCTGACCTTAAGTTTGTACGGCTTGTGTTCAGACAAGGAGCAGGGATCATGAATAGTGTATTCAGCATTGGCAGCTGATGTAGGTTGCTGGTATTTAATTTGTGTTATTGATAACAGGAAGCTTAGCAGCTTTTTATAGCAACTTAAAATGTTATCTTTAGTAATAGAAAATAAATTCATGTAAGGGTTGTAACTTGTTTAAACTCCTCAATTAATAAAAATGCAGTAACAGGCCATTCTTTATAACATTCCTTTCTGCTGTGTTAGTTCATTTTATTTTATTTTTCTAAAAGAGGAAAAATTTTGACCTTGTTGAAACCAGCATTAATTCTGTCACTGCCTTCAGTGGGCCTAGGATTCAGCATCAGTGTCTATATTTGTAAGTCTGAATTTAGAACAAGTAGGAGAAAGCATTTGGTATGTTACAGACAAAAGTCATCTACAAGCTGTGGATGAATAGTGAAAAATTACATATATTATGTCTGCATACATGCTTATCCAATTTTTTTAAAACTAGCTCACTGAATTACATATCTTAGAGTTAACAGATGGAAGGTATCTTTGTACCAGCTTCTACTTGCAATGCTGGACAGAGCAAAAATATTTCCTGGAATAAATATTTTTTGAGTTCTAATCCTACAGACTCATCTGCACCAAGAACAAATATTGTTTTTCACTAAATTCGTAAAATTTGGCAACCCTGCTCTCTTCAAATGGCAAGAAGCTGCACGTAGACCTACATATGAGCTGTGACTCTCATGTGGCCTCCAAAAGTCTTGAACCTGCCCATATGCTCTAGTCTGAGAAGCCAAGGATCTAGGAGAAAAGGTGAGCAGGTCATGCAGCAAGTTAGATCAGGATTTGGCATGCAAGCTCAATTATTATACCTTTCTTGTAGTCAGCAAATACCATGTCCACATTTTGTTATCTTCTAGAGCTATAGAACGAATTTCTTATAATGCACTTTTACAACCTGTAAAATCAATCACTTCATATAGTTACACTTGTACTTACTTACAGTTTTGGATTATGTGAGCCATTCTAGTTTTAACTTACCCTTTACCCTACATATCAGTAGGTTAACGGGAGACAGACTGGAGATTTTCTTCTTACCCTGGCATCTGTGGCCTCGTATGAGACGCTGACTCCTTGGTGTATGCTTGTAGTGATTTACTAATGGGCAGGCAGGGAATTGTTCAGCCTCTATCAGCCCTCGGGAGTTGAGATATTGATACAGACTAAGATAAATTTAGGCGATTTGGCTTTTTAAGAAATATTGACTAGTAATAACATGTAATAACTCAAATGGTAAATACGTTTTTAAAATCACCTTTAAATGGGTAAGAGTGCAGTGACAGTGAAAGAATGCAGTCTTGAAAACCACTACGTTGCGAGCCCACAGCCCCATCCATGCCCGTAGTTATCCACCCCTGGCACGGCAGTCAGGTAAGGGCGCTCAAGGGCGCGCTCGGAGCGCGCAGCGCGATCGCTGCCGGGGTCTGGGGCAGGCACGGCCCTGCGGCCGCGCTGCTCCCAATGACATTCCCGGCGCGTCCCGATGTGTCGGCCGGCTCCGCCGGAGCGCGCAGGTGACACGGCCGCGCCCCGCCGCCCCAAGGACGGCTTCGCCCTCTTTCACCGCCAAGTATCTGCGGAGCAGAGCCCTCCTCGGCCGAGCCCTGCGCGGGGGGGCGCGACCCCGGCCAGAGCGCCGCCGCCCCCGAGGCACCGCCCGGGGCCCGGCGAGCCCGGGACGTGCGGGCGGCCGGCGCTGTGCCCGGCGCTGTGCCCGGCGCTGTGCCCGGCGCTGTGCCCGGCGCTGTGCCCGGCGCTGTGCCCGGCGCTGTGCCCGGCGGCGGCGCGGGGCGAGGGCCGCGGGGCGGGCGCGCCGCCGCCGCTCCCGGTGCCTCCGCTCGGGCGGCTCCTGGCGGCGGCGGCGCTCCGAGCCCCTCCCGGCCGGCGGGGACGGCGGCGGCGGGGCCCGATGGCGAGACCCGGCGCTGCGTGCCCGCCGCCCGCCCGCCGGGTGATGGTGGCCGCCCGGGCGCTGCTTTTCTGGGCGCTGGTTTACAGCTACTGCGGGGTGTGCGCCTGCATCGCCGGGCTGCGGCTGCTCTGGAGCATCGGCCGGCGGCCGGGCGAGACCTTCCGCTGGGTGGTGCGGGAGAACCCCCCCGCCTGCCTCAACGACCCCTCCCTGGGCACCCACTGCTACGTCCGCATCAAGGTGAGGGCGCGGGCGGGGGGAGCGGGCCCCGCTGGGGGCGCAGGCATCCACCCCCGCGCTGTGCATGGCACCCCAGCCCGCCCTCAGTGTGGGGTGCGCTGTGCATGGCACCCCAGCCCGCCCTGCCGTGCGGGGTGCGCTGTGCATGGCACCCCTGCCCGCCCTCAGTGTGGGGTGCGCTGTGCATGGCACCCCTGCCCGCCCTCAGTGTGGGGTGCGCTGTGCATGGCACCCCTGCCCGCCCTCAGTGTGGGGTGCGCTGTGCATGGCACCCCTGCCCGCCCTCAGTGTGGGGTGCGCTGTGCATGGCACCCCTGCCCGCCCTCAGTGTGGGGTGCGCTGTGCATGGCACCCCTGCCCGCCCTCAGTGTGCGCTGCGCGGACACCCGCCGGCCCTGCCGTGTGTGCCGGCACAGCTGCGCGCACCCAGCACCTGCCCGCGCTGCCGGGGGAGCGGTGCCGTGCCCGGCCCGGCTGCGGGGCCTCAGGCCGGAGGACGCGGTGCCCGGCCCGGGTGCGGAGCCCTGGGTGGGCGGCGAGGGGCTCGTCGGCCCCGGGTCTCCCGCAGTTCGCCGCTCCCCCACCGCCTCTGCTCTCTCTGCTATTTACGGTTTGCCCAGTTTCAGCGGGGAGCTCGTTCCGTGCATCACTGTCACAGGGTAAACGTAGAGCAAGAAGCTAATTGCTGTCCCTCAGGTTGTACAGTTTAAGCCAGCAGTTAATTTCTGTACTTGTTTCAGGTCTCTACCTGTCATTTGCTCCTTTACTGAATGCTCTAAATGAAGTTTTATTAGCTAGGGTTCTTTTGCAGTTGTAGGTGAGCAGAGAATGCATAGCAAGTTTTGTCAAGTGCTATTTTTCATAAAATAAGCACGAAGATCTCTGTTCCCAGGGTTCTGTGCAATGTTTTTGTGCCAGGCAGTATTAATATAAGTTAGCGAGCCTCAGTTTGTCATGATTTGCTTGTTTTCTTTTGCTAACATCATTAGGAGGCATGTGTGGGCTTTTTCACTCATATGACATATGACATGTTCTTTTTTTCCTGTAGCACAAAGCAGTAAATGAACAGGCTGCTGGGGAAGTGAGAGGGGTATGACAGCAATAGAGGAGCATTTGGGGGCAAATCGAATTGCTGTCAATGTGACAGTTGATCACTCATTTCGGGAAATAAGAAACTCTTGTTGTTGGGTAACAGCAGGCGAATGGATTACTTTCCAAACACATATATCCTACAAATCCGTTCAGACTTCAGTAAAACGGTCAGTGTTGGAAAAGGTGGCAACATGCTATGTCTGTTCTTGGGGGGGTGAAAAAAAGGGAACAGCAGCAACTGAAAAAGTCGAGGATGGGCTTAGTTTGGGCCATGTGATATTTAAACTGCTGCTGTACAAGTGGGGATGAAATTTTCAGGAGTAAAGGGAAGTTCCTTAAAAGCAACAAATAGATTAAAATAAAAAACATGGAGGGTAAATCCCAAGAGGATACTGACTGAAAGAAGCAGCATGGAGGAGGGCTTACCCATTAGTCACTAAATGAGAAACTGTGAAAGGAGACTGAGAAACTTCTCCTTTTTATATAAAATATTATAAAATATATTTTATTAAATATAATTTTATAATAAAAAATTATAAAAGGATCAAAGGCAGAGTGACTCTGGAGAATGCTACAGATGATGTAATGACCCCAAAATCTACTAGGAATTTACTTTTACCTCTAGGGACTTCAAGTTCACTGGCAGACCAGAGGTGAAATATCAGTGTAATTAGGGGAAAAACTGAGAAAAAGTCTCTTATATCCAGAGCAAGCATAAAAAATCCAAATAGTTCCTCTTCAGAGCCCTTTCAAGAATGAAATTATAAATTAATGGGTTTGCTGTTCATTAGTGACTTACAAGTGTCAAGATATCTCAGAGCATTTGAAGTGTCTTTGGCAAGAAAACCTTTTTTGTATGTATTTGTTGTCCTTGCCCTGATATTAGCTCTTGATGTACAGCAAAAGCACTGAGTTTTTCTCTCTTTTTTGAAGAAGCAGAGACAGTGCAGGCTTGGACATTTGTTCAGGAGCTGTACAACCCTTCTTCCTGTAGCTTCTTCCACATGACTTATAAACAGTATTTTGTGAGCTAACTCCCAGCTTCTTTACACACTTCTGTGTCAGAATTCAGTAAAACCTCTAGGTCATAATCACAATTTATTTAAATTCTACTGGATTTGACCTTCACTCGGCGTAAGCTTGTGTACATCCATTCAATGGCATTTCAGTGTGCAGCTTCTGCAATAAGTAAGTTGCCTGCTTTTAATTCTCATGAGACCCATTTTCTTAAAAGATGCATCAGAAACTGACTATTGACAAGGCAGAAAGAAGATTATAACATTAAAGCTTAATTTTCTGGAGTGAGTCTGAAACCTAGAATGATAAAGACTAGCACTAATGTCTTGCTTTCTAGTTACTTAATTTTGATTGCTTTTGGTTGTTAAGAATCCATGTGGTTCTTTATCGTGCCAGGTTGCAATGTGATGGTTTTAAACAGTTGCATAATCTTACCAGCTAACTGAAAGATTGGGAGTGCATTTAAAGTATACTGCAGTTTAAAGTCTTTCTGTAAAGCACATGACTGGTGTCTCTGTGGAAGCAGTGTGCTTGCTGTGACAATATCCTGCATTTCCCAGTGGCTGTGGCAGGCAGTGCTCTGGCAGAAGCGTTTGTGTGCTCAGGGCAGGGCTGGCCCAGGGGCACACAGGCAGGGATTGGGGATGGTCCTTCCTGGAAGAAGCTGTGGTGGGTGTGCAGGGTGTGGGATACTCAGCATTGGCAGCGTGCAGCAGATACCTGATCTCAGAAGTACAGAAGGCTTCAGCTTCAAAACTGATCATTTGATGGTTTTTTAGGTGCAATATATTGTTTCTTAGAATATGGTCTGAAACATCATCATTCTCAAATCCCAAAATAGCAGTTCTATGCAGGAATAAACACACCTCTTTTTTCTCTTATTTTAGGATTCAGGCTTACGATTCCACTATGTGGCTGCTGGAGAAAGGGGCAAACCACTCATGTTGCTGCTTCATGGCTTTCCAGAATTCTGGTAAAACTCCCTTCACCATTTTCTATTATAAAAGAGGCTGCATAAGATATCCAAGGACGAACATCTCTGCCTAAGTATCCCCAGTGTGATCTCCCTTATATGTATTGATGAATACTAACGGCATGAAGTTTCAGTAGGCAACAAACCATTGAAACATTTTTTTTTTAACTGCAGCATCTGCTGCAGTTAAAAATTTTCCTTCAGACTAATACAAACCAACCATCTTTTTAGTACTGTCAATCCTTTTTTCCTCAGGTATGTAGTCTTTCCTGCAAACTTTGTGAAGGAACTGCTAATTTTAAATAAGTTTCCTGTTTGGATAGTACTTGTACTATATGGCTAAACTTATGAATTATAGCAGAGGGTGTTGAAATCCATTAAGGATCCATTATATGTTAAATGCAATCTGGATTGCTCCATTTATTAAAAATACTATACATTAATTTTTAACTGGGGGAAGGGAAGAACTGTGAGTTCTATAGGCTATTGTACAGCCTAATTTCAGAATGCTACTCAGGGAAAAAGGTTCTATTATTAGCTCATCACAAGATGAATGATGAATCAAACCCAATCCTAAATGTTTGTTTATAACTATGAAAAGCAGTCATGTGTCCAATGATTTAACCAAATTGCTCAGGCTGTCATTGTCAGGTTTAACTAGTGAAGCATGGCTTACAGAACTTCCACAGAAAAACCAGTAAGGGACTAAGGGAAGTGCTAATGCCAGTAATTCTGCAAGGTAAATGATCCTTCTCCTTTCCAAACTCAGCTGTGGGGCTGGAGGCCACTGCTGGAGCTGTGAGCTTTCCATCTCTACTCAGGTCACCCCATGCTACACTGACCCAAGCAGAAGAGAGGTCAGTTCTCTTCCCTCAGCAATTTCCCCTAGGTACTGATGCCCTTGAGGCTGATGGGACAGTCACATTTATGTTAAATTTTCAAAGAAGCACATTATTCTAGTAATAAATCGCTATCTAAAATGAATAAAGCTGCAAACTTCGATTGAAAGGACAGTTAGGCCAGTGCATATTCTATTCAAACATTATGCATATAAATATGCATAAAGCACATTCTAATACAGTCAGGCAATGAGACTACAGCTTATTTTCCCTATGGAGGAATAGTGATGGAGAAATTAGCATTTTATAGACGTATTATACTGAGATCAGGTATATTATTTTTAAAAAGCAGAAAGTAATTCTTACAGTTTAGAATAGTGAGTCAGGCTATAAGTGGCAGCCACTGGATTGTATTGTCTGACCATTCAAAAGGGATGAATAAAAAAACCTGTTATGTGGGTCACTGGGACCCCCAATAGCATAGTTTCTATCAGTGTTTTTAAAAAGAACACTAATTTCTAATAGTCTGTAAAGCAGTCATTTTACCAATATTTGTGTTAGGTTGTTCATTCACTCAGTGAATAATTTTTCATTCAGGAAGAGTGATTGTTCTGAGAGCAAAAGATAAAATAACCAAAATTTAAGAGAGGTATAAAGCAGCATCAAATTTTTATTGTTTGTCTAGGAAAACAAAAAGGATATTATCCACAATTACAGTTCTTAATTTTAAAAAATTCTCTGCCTTCAAATGTCTCAAGGTTATAGACAGGACAAATATAACCAGACAATAGTGACCACTAAGAGTGATAGAGAATGCCTGAGGGTGACAGATCACTAAAGCACCAGAGCCAATGAGTGTTTTTGATGCATACAAACTTGAAAATAAATAGATTGTGGATGGTTAATAATAAAATCCTTGAAATTTGGCGCAATGTGTTGAGGCAGCTGAGTACTTACAAGTTGTGTGTGAGCTGCTGCATTTTATACTACTTGCCTTTTAGAAAGAATGCGATCAGAAGGTCTCAAAATAGATTCAACCTAATGAACATGGAGCCACTCACAACTCAATTTCCAAATTCTGCTTGCAAAGCAGTTGTCCAGTAGTTATATATCATATGGGATAAGAGGGTTTCTTTGAATATAAAACCTACCCATTTGATAGGTCAGACATTTGGAGACTGATGGATTGTTGTGAAAACAGAGGATGAGAATAGCTTGTAGACATTTTCTGAAAACAAAAAATAGTTGATTTATTTATTTATGGGCCAGGTTTTTTCTTCTTACTGAAGTATATGGAATAGCTGCAACAGTTACCATGGCAAATTCAGCTTCCAAATCATTATATAATGCCTTTAAAAAATTCATTCCTGGGGATCTCAGCTAAACCTTGTCTTAGCATTATATAGCACTGAAATAAAAATGTTCTGACTGTTTTGTTTATATGAATACAGCTTTGTATCACTGAATGTTCCTGTAACATTGTTTAAATTCAAAGGCCCTAATAGGCTGGAAGCAAAGGTAAAGTGGAAGAGCCCATGGTCTGACACAGACACTGCTTGGATTAAGGTAGAATTCTGTGCATCACTCTTACCAACCACCAATGATCCAAATGTTATATATTCTTTATCTGAAACTGTTGAAATAAGCAGAAGTAAGAGCTAGATCCTAGCACAGAGGGATGCAGTCACTGTTATATATATCCAGAAGGGTCATGTTTTTCATAGATCTTTCTATTGCAGTGTAAGATAAGGCCATGTCTGTCTTGGCACTGGCTATCCTGAAATTTATTTGGTTTCAATAACAGCTGAAGGGGAGGTAGTTCTTGCAGGATAAGACCCACCATTTTCTTTTTATTTTTCCTTCATAACACACATCTAGTCACTACATACAGTTGCAGAGTGAGAATAGCCCAGGCCTTGGCCTGAGTTCTTGTCTTTGTATGCCTTTTGATGTATGTAATGCTATCACTCTTTTCCATGGAAACATAAGGATGAAATACTTTGTCTAGTACCAACACACTGAGAGAGCTTGCTCTGCAACAGTTCTGGTACAGAGACACAGATGAAAGTGTACACAGGATAAATCTATAAACTTCATCAAGATCATTTGCTATTAACTAGATTTCTTTCTTTGGTTTATTTATGAATTATCTGACATTCTTATTCTGAACAGAAAAAAAAAATGCAGAACATAGCTGCCATGGAGAAGAGAAAGCTTTTCAGACCTTACTTTTTTGATGCTACCATGGCTCCAAGGATAAAACAGAATACCCCTCCCAGTGCTCTGGTTTATGCCTGCTTCCTTTGCAGCAAAGGGACTGTGCCAGACTCCAGGAATTGTTGAAAAACCCTGGCTCTGGCCATGCCCCCTTTCTGGCAGCTGCACTTTGTTACTGGGGAATTCAAGAAGCAAGCACAAAACTACTGCAGCCACAAAGGATCATCAGCACAGCACAGAAAGAAAAGAGAATCTCATAGCAAACAAAGCCATGCTAGTTTACCCCCAAATATTTGGGTGCAAAAGCATTGAGTGCATTTTTTGTATCATACTGCTTGACCTTGTAACTCCAACTTTTTTTCCCCTTTGTTAGGTATTCTTGGCGCCATCAATTGCGGGAATTTAAAAGTGAATATCGAGTGGTGGCCCTGGATTTGAGAGGTTATGGAGAAACAGATGCTCCTCCTCACAAAGAAAATTACAAGTTAGATTGCCTGATAGCAGACATAAAGGATATTTTGGAATCTCTAGGTGCGTTAGTAGAAGAAAAACCTACTTGACTCATAAATGACTTGATTTTCTAGGAAAAAAAACCCCACATAAATATCTAGGACTGTTTTATATATATATATGAATTACAGATGGGTATAGATATAAATCTAAGGATACTAATATTTTTGGACAATTATAAATGAAAAAGGTTTGTTTTCTAATAACAATGTGTATGTCAGTGTAAGCAAGATGTAAAGATAATTTTTCCATCATGAGTTTCGAGAAGAAAATTCCTATGTGCTGTAAAATCCAGCAGTACAAACCTATGGGCTTTTTCCCTAAGATGTTTTTCCTCTTAACCACTTGCACTTAGTGGATAATATTCTGAGTTAGAGTATTAAAAGCACTTGCAGACCAAGGAATTTATATCAGATGCCATTCTTCTTGCACAAACAAAACATAATAAATATAGTGGGCTTTACAGACTGATGAGAGTACATCTGCTGTATTGAAAAAAAACCAAGAGAGCCCTCTGAAAATACTACTCCTGCACAACAGTCAGTTCTCAAGAGCTGAATCACTCTGTCTTACACAACAGTGAGTGCAGAAGGGAGGATGAGGGCCACGCTGCTCTCTGGGGCAAATATACAGTGCAAAGGTCTAGAGCTGAAGTGCAAAATTTGCCCCTCCAGTTCAGTTTGGAGCCTCCCTGTTTGGGTGATAAATTGTAACCCCTGGTGAAGGGTATTTCCCTTCCACACCAAGAGCAACGCAAGGGATTAAATTGTCATTCTCTGAATCATTTTAATTCCCTGGATACTCTAGCAATAGTAAAACAACTTACTGCATTTCATGTGAAGAAATAATAAAGCAGTGATTCAGGTTCTGAGATTTGAATTTAGGATTTGCTTTGCTTGTGATATTTGAGTATTGGCAAAAGATTGGGCAGGCAGTCCTTACACAGTGTTGACATTTTCCAGCCTTTGCTGGTTGTGTTAATCTCCATGGTAATGCCATGGTTATGCTTGAGAAGTGCTCTCAGCATAATTCAATTTCAGAGGGATTTAATTTTTTTTTGGAAAAAGCACTTCAGAGCCTTGTTATCTTTGTTTGTCCTAATCCCAAGTTAAATTCTTTTGGAGGACTTGATTACATCAAAAGTGCTCCGAAAGATTTCTATCCAAGAGGGTTTATAAGGTTCTTTGACAACTGTGTCCAAATTTATGTCAGAATTCTAAACATCTTGGCTTTTATATGTTTCATTTGTAGTCTATGTGCTCAACATTCCAGTCCTCAATGAGGAGGGTGATGGTATCTTACACTATAGAATGTTGTTTTCCAGCAGTGGTTAAAGAAGGGGTGGTTAAGCTTTCAAAACACTTGGTCACTCTCCTGCTCATGCCTCTTCCATTGCTGCTAAAATACAATTTTTATTGATGAAAGAGTAAGTATGTGAATGTCCAGAACTTAAAAAATTGCCAATAAAACAGCTTATGGAGAAAAGCTACAGGCCTCCTAAGTATATAAACAGGAGTGTTTTACACGTGCTATATATATGGCTGTTAAGTGTAATGCCCACTTTTGCATAAGGATGGCATTGAGTGCTTAGATAACCTCTCATATTCAGAGAAATTCGTTAGGATTAATTTTGCT
The DNA here is from genome assembly GCF_029207755.1 of Chamaea fasciata. NCBI lineage: Eukaryota > Metazoa > Chordata > Aves > Passeriformes > Sylviidae > Chamaea > Chamaea fasciata. The sequence continues at coordinate 16,223,409 of NW_027094095.1, read as the reverse complement.
CTGGAGGTGCTCAGGAGATTGCTCAGTCTTCTTGTCTGCAGTTTCAAATTCCAAACTCCCTAAACATGGCAAATGTATGTGTGTTACAATGCCTGCAGACTGAACTGTCTATCTGAGCCTGCCCTGGCCAAGATGTGAACAGGGTGGCCATCTGCACACTGAGTGACTTTAGGGTGACTTGGAGGTAATATAGTTAAAGTTTAATGAAGTCAAATTAAATACTTTGAAGTATTTGTAGATTTTTGAACTATGACAGTGCCCTATTTTTTCTGACCGTTAGTAATGGAAGCAGTACAGTATTAAAGTTACATTATTAAATGTGCTGAACCACCTGTTTAGCCCAATAATGACTTTACTGTATGTGATAATTTCTGTGGATACTAATTCCTTTGAAATAAAAGCATGTATCTGTGTTTATGTGGTAGGATACAACAAGTGTGTGTTGATTGGCCATGACTGGGGAGGAATGATCGCTTGGTTAGTTGCCATATGTTACCCTGAAATGGTGACTAAGCTGATTGTGGTTAATTTCCCCCATCCTTCTGTATTTACAGGTAAGTTTTACAGTAGTTTTACAGTAGTTTTACAGAACCAACAGCCTGCCTCAGTAGGTGAGCTGGCAGTGCTCTATGGCTCTCACAGTCTGGACTGTATTTTATGAAGCAGTAAGATATCAAGTGTTTATTTGACTGCTGGAAATAAATTTATTGTAGCAAGTGGGAATGCTTGAAACAAAAGTTACAGATTTTTTTTTAATCCTTGAGGGTCCACAAACATATTTTTCATATACATTAATCTGTTTTGTCCCACTTTATCAGGAAAAAATTCCCAAAGAGGGCTCTATATTGTATTACGCTTCGGTAAAGACTGCACTGCATTATTAAATCTGCATAAGCCTGCCTTTGTATGAATGTGAACCAGACATTAGAATCACATCCTGATTTAGGTGACAAGTGACAATTTACAATCTGGTGCAATATTCATTGGAATAAGTCTTTCCAGGCTACTTACTAGATGCTCAGAAATATGCCAGTAGTTTGCTGAAACAGGACTTGTTTCGCTATTTGTTGTGTGATAGAGTTGAGTTAGTCCAACACTCAGAATTACAAAACTTTTCATAGAATGGAATTATATCAACATTCAGTAATGAAAAGGAAGGTACTACCTCACTAATTTTAATTTTTTCAGTTGCTGGCCTTACCCTATCTCCATTTACAAAGTCACCCCATTTCCCCATAAATAGCTAAGAATATTCAGCACCGCTTTAATTTTCATTTCAATTGAATGTAAATCTGACTTTACACTGTGGGATCAGCCACATCATTCACATTTGTTCTCACAGTATTCTTGGGTACCTTTCTAAGATACTAAAGAACATTTTCCAGGTGGTTAATCCACACTTACCCATGGAGAGGCCTGTTCACCACATGAGCAAGTAGAAGCTTTTTGCAGTGTTTTCACTGAGACCAGGAGTGAGGCTGTAGAGAAGACAATTGCATTTTTTTACAGGTTTTGTTTGCATGTTTGTTGAACTACAAAATCTGTTCTGTAGCTTGACAAATTCTCCCTACATCAAATTTATTCTACTGTGGATTAAAAGAAAATACAGTTTGTAAATAGTACAGAAAAGTAAAGTGATGAGTGCTGAAAATGGCCCATCAGGAAAAATATAATGGTTAATATAATGTATAATGCAATGGTTAATGTGTACAATATGAAAGTTTAGAAGATAGTAAACACTTCAATTTATGTTAGCTTAAAACCCATTTTTATTCACTGTCATAATTAGCATTTCAGAAATATGTCCTGTGTTGGGAATGCAGTTTTTACATTCCTGAATTTGCACCTGTAAAGGAAAAATTCTAGACTTCCTAGTACCTGCACACATGGTGTGCTTGCTTTGAGAATTTGAATGTCAGTGTTGGCTCTTGAAACTCACTGGAGACACAGATTTACAATTACAAAAAAAACAAAAACAAAAACAAGTAGTCAATGCAATTTTGTTATATATAATTTTCTTTTGCTATATATGCTCCTATGTCTTTAAAAATGACTGTAAAAATCTTTAAAAAGTGAGTCTATGTAACCTTGATTACAGTTCTTGAAATTGCCAAGATGACACTGTTAGAAAAATTCTATACTTGTATGAACAGGAGTGATGCAGTCTTTAGAATGCCACTGGATCATCACCTACAGATTTCGGTGCATCACATAATTGATGAGATAAATACCTATTTATGCCTTTTATTCCATATCTGGAAAAAAATGCTTTGGACTAGCTAATAGATCTCTACAAATGACACAAATAGACCTTTAAGTGAAAACCTACCACACAATTAAACTCTCCAGTGTTTCTGTCCTCACCTAATCTTTGGCAAACTTTTGTTTTGCTGGCTGTTTCTATTAACATATATAAAAGAAGTATCTTTTAATGGCCCCATCATATATTTACTCCTGAAACAATAATCATCTTTTGTCACACAGCATAATTTAATGTAATATTTTTAAAACATTCCTTTAAGTTTATAAAATAGTAATACTAATAATAATTTTGTTTGAGCCATCAGTTTTCATTTTTAATTCATGGACATTTTTGTTTCAGAATACATTCTACGACATCCATCACAATTGATTAAATCTGGTTACTACTTCTTTTTCCAAATGCCATGGTTTCCTGAATTCATGTTTACACTAAATGATTTCAAGGTGAGCAAAATGAGTGCTCTTGTTTATATATCTAACTGTGAGTAATGGAAGAATTGCCACCTACATTGATCCCTTCTGATGTAGTCATAATTACTGGAAAAAATATGGAGCTTTCTAATTTTTCTTCTTAAGCTTTATATAAAGTAGCATACAAGTACATAGAGTCTCTGAGATTGACTCTAACTTCTGTATTTCTGGGAGGTGCTGAGGGATGTACTTTTAACCTCCAGCACTGCAGTGCATTAGTCCACCTAGAGAGTCAGCTGGTTTGACTTGTGCCCATGCCAGTGGGACACGGTTGGTGCCTGGGGAATTCCTGCTGACTTCTCTGAAGTTCCTGTGTGCAGTGGGACATCCTCTGATCTCTGAGCCTGCTGCAGGGCAGGCAGTGTGGGAGTCTGGGCATCACATTCTGCCAGGTGATTAATTCTGCCTGAGAAGCCAAGGCCAGCGCTTTGTATAACCTGAAATAGGCAGGAGCAGATAGAAAAGGACGAGACAGCTGTAGGATACACCCTCCTACACACCAACAGCCCTGTGCAGAGCTCCCAGTGCTGCACACACAGGGCACAGCCAGCTAGGAGGTCATGAACTATCCTCCCTCCTGCCCTGTCACCTCTCCATCACAAAAAAAAACCTATGTGCCTGCACTTGCCTTGCCTATCACAGGCAGCAGGTCAGGATGCAGTAACTTGGTAATACTGGTATTTCTCTGTACTTGATTTACACATAGCTTTCTAAAAACTCATTTGAACCATTCATTGTACTTTGAACATAAATAGATTTATAAATATGCATAAACAGATTTTAGAAAGATGTGTCCTGTTGAAGGAGAGAAATCCCATTTTCCAGCTATCTTACATAATATCTTTTTCATCTTGCTTTTATAGGTTCTGAAAAGTTTATTTACCAGCCAGGCCACTGGAATTGGAAGGAAAGGCTGCAGATTAACTGCAGAAGATATTGAAGCGTATCTCTATGTCTTTTCACAACCTGGAGCATTAACAGGACCCATTAACCATTACAGAACTATTTTCAGGTCAGTACAATATTCCCAAAGGAAAATATTCTAGAGAGTCCCCTGGAGCCCAGAAGTGTTCCTGCAGTTCCCCTCCTGCTGCTGAACCAGGGGAAAAACCCCAGGTGGGCACGGGCTCAGTACAGCAGTGAGAGGCCAGGTGTGTTCTGTGAGGGGTCCACACAAAATGGCAAAACAGAGTGCAGGAAAGGAAAATCTTTATTTCAAAAATCTAATAAAGCAAAGACCCTTCCTCATTCACAGCCCCCATGGCAATCCCAAAAATCCACCTCTAAATAATACTTTAAAAATTAACATCAGCTTATTGTTTGCATTACAACCCATATTATGATAGTATCTATCACTGGGTTATATTATTACATAATACTACTAGATGATATGGCATCCAAGAACGTTACCCCCACTTGTAATTTTACAAAACCATATGTGGCACAATTCTATTGTGTTCAGACTATTTCTTTTTTTCAGAAAGGTGGGAGAGGTAACTTTCATAACTAAGCCTAAAACTAACCTGCCTTCGTTTGGGTTTGGGGTTTTTTTGTTCCTTTATTGGTCTTAGCAGACTCACTTCAGAGAGGAAAACAGAGATAACATCGTAATAGGAAATATTTTTGCAAGATTATTATTTATTTTCTCAAACAGTTTTCTAATGGTTTTAACTTTCCTGAAATGAATTGGCTTGGCCTTATAGACTGACACTCCCTTCTTATCTGCCAAAAACAGGGCCAAAAGTGTTAACTCTGCATATATTCTACTTATAGCACTAACTTGAAGGATTGTATCAAGAAGAGTGCTATTGAACTTGTTTTTCCTTTACTGTCTCCAGTCTTCAGCAGTGATAAATGTCCTGCATACTTCTCTAGCAAAAGACCAGCTTCCCAATGTCCTTTAAAATGGCAATTCCCTGCTTTCTCTAAACTCGGGCAGTAGATGTTTGAAGTAGATTAACTTTTCATTTTCCACGGTCCAAATTTTACTGCCACTTTTATTGCTCCTTCTGTGCCATCCATGCTGTCACTGTCAGCAGGGCAATCAGCAGGGAAAACACTGTGAGAAAAACAAGGATCTGAGCTAGGTGCTGAGACAGAACTGGAACGAGAGAGCAGAAAGCCGACCCCAAGCACGGCTGACAGTGGGGAATAAACGAGATGGCCGTGCTGGTGACAGTACACTGATTTAAAGCTGTGCAGAGAGCAGCCGGTGACATCAGCCGGGCTGTCCCAGGGCCACGGGGCTGCCCGGCTGCTCCCGGCCCCGCAGCCGTTCTGCAGCAGCCCCGGGCAGGGCTGAGGAGGAGCTCAGAGGGTGAGCGCCCCGGGCCCTGCTCGTTCCATCGCCCACTGCACTCGCTTCGCTGCCTGTGCGCAGTCACCAGATGCTCCTCTGACAGCGGCAGCGACGTGCCTGTGATGGCTGAATTGCTCTGGGAGTCACATGGGGCAAATGGAAGAGTTCTGAATGTTTAAACTATTGTTTCAGGCCTTTCCAGACTCAAAAAGAAGGTGTAGTATCAGTTATAAGTCAGAAAGTATCTTCGCAGTTGTTAATTCCTCCATTTGTGTATGTTTGCTCATTGTTTGCTTTATTCTTCTAATGAAAGTAGCCCTGCACTGAATTCAGAGAATCTCATCTAGGTGCTGTCAGCCACAGTGCAGCAGGCTTGGGACTGCAATGAAAAGATCAGTCATTCAGTTCTTTCATCAGTTCTGATGGTCACACCTTAGGGGTTGGGAATCAAATATGAAAACTGGGTTGGAATTTTCCCTTTCTATCATCTAAGTCATTAAGCAGCACTTGGATGCTATTGAGCTGTATTCACCATCATTCCCAGTGGGCTGACACTGGTGACCCACGTGTTAAAGGTTTCCAACTCATTACTATCCACTTGCAGTTTCATTCTTCAGAGCCTAATTTTTCTGGAATGTTATTTCCAGAGAGATGATTGAAGTAACCTACTTCCACCCATCACTAATACATCTTTTCATAAGTAGCACAGTAGTCATTCCCTTCACTATATATTAAATACAAACACTTTGAGAATAAATCCAGAAAGTTTTTCTATCATACTTGGTTAAGAGAGATAGGTAACAAGCTGGAACTTGAATTTCTTCTGATATGCCATATCAGAATTTGTTTAGAAAATGGGATTAATTCTCCTAGAACAGTTAAGTACTTCACTGTTTACAGAAAAGCTGTATAACAATGTATGAAGGTCTGAGTCTGTTTTTCAAAGACATCACCATTTCATAAATGGAACTTCCCTTTCTAAATGGGAAATCTGTGCATTAATCGTTATTAAAGACGATTTCTAGAAACTTCAGGCATGAAATAACTTCCCATATTCCAGACTGAACAAAAATATAGTGTAGTTCATAGGCATTAAAGAGTGACAAAAAAAAGCCTGTAAAAAGCCTGATACAGTTTACCTAAGTGAAGCTACAAATCTTGCAAGGCACAAAACAGTAAACTCTACAGAACTGAAGAAACGCACATTAATAGTGAAGAGATCCAGGATACTGGATTAAAAGGTAAAGAGATTAGAGTAAATGCACTGAATCAGATCATCAGATGATCAATTTTTAAAACTGGTACTATGAATAAGGTGTGGTTCAGTGGGTGAGGCCAGGTTGTTTGCAAAACGAGATTTAAATGCGCTGGTAAAAAAGGCCTTTTTAAGAATTCTTGTAATTCATAGATCAAAATGAAATTATTATCTGAAATTATCTTTTATTAACATTTCTTGACTTCACATGTAAGTAGAGAGGAAGAATGTCTTCAAAGTCTCAATTTCTTTGTCTTACTTTAAACTAAGACATGTCACCTTCCTTGTCTTGCTCTTTCTACAGTCTCCTAACTAACTCCTAAGTTTAAAACTAGTACTTACGTATGTTGTAAAACTTTATTTAGGAAATTTTTTATACATTACTGGTTTAAAATAATCTTATTTTTGCATTAATATAATAAAGATTTGTATCTGATCAGATGGAATCTGTTTTGAATTGTCACAGCTGGTCTGTCACTGTATGTGGCTAAAAGTAGGCAATTCAAACTTAGTTAAATTTTTTAGCATCTTTGAAATGTGCTGGAATAAATTCTCAATCAATTTTGGGTTAATGCTGAAAAGTTTTTCATTCTAGCTACTTGCATCTTTCATAATGGCTCTAATATGAGGTAATATTTATAAAATATTCAATTTTAAATAACTGCATTAAGAAAAAGAAAAAAAATACTGAAAGTTTAAGTAGGTCATTTTTGGTAGAACTTGGAGTTACAGGGGTTTTTTTGGTATTGTAGAAGATATTGTGGAACCTAGAAAGTTTACAGTGAGATTCACTGCATTGATTTCAAAAGCTTTGTTGAATGAAATACGTCTTGGTGATTTTTAAATTAAAATAAGACTTAAGTAAGTGTGTTTTATTTTTAAAGCTGCCTACCTCTGCAGCACCATGAAGTCATCATGCCAACCCTGCTGTTATGGGGAGAAAGAGATGCGTTTATGGAAGTTGAGATGGCAGAAATTACAAGGATTTATGTTAAAAATCATTTCAGATTAACTATTTTGTCCGAAGCCAGTCATTGGCTCCAGCAGGATCAACCTGACATAGTGAACAAGTTGATATGGACCTTTCTTAAGGAAGAGACAAAAAGAAAAAGAGAATGACTGTTTGTACATGTTTTAAGGGGTCTAAATAAAAGCTCTTCAGATTTAAAACCTAATTGTTATCAGGGCCATATTTCCAGCCTGCCTTCTATTTTGAGCTCTGTTAGAGAAAAGTGTTTTCATTGTACTGTACATTTGGACACTAATCGTACAGCTAAAAGAAGTGAGTATGAGAATATATGATACCAACATTGGTTTTACTTGTATACTTGTATTTTGCACATAAAAACACCTGCCTTAAAATACATACGTATTTGTACAGAAAGAAAATCATGGAAAGTTGCTTGGTTTTGTTTTCTCCCTTGCTTTACAGTTTTAATGTGTGGTGCCTTTTACAAATTTATAATGAAACAATAGAGTGGTGCCATACTGAAGAAAGTCACAAGTTTTCATTCTAGATTTGCCTGAATTTTTTTAATGTATTTTATCATTAAACAGTAATTAACTCTTTTTATCTATATTTTAGCATACTGAACGTTTGAAAATTTTCTGGGTACGTTTCTAGTCTTCAAGTGAATAATGATTCGTATCTTGTTGTATTGTTGAATGCAGCTGCTTTGTGCAATGTGTTTTTCTTTCTTGACTAAAAAATGGGAAACCTGTACACTCCACATCTCTGAACAAGAACAATGGAAAATTAAGATATAACATGTATCAAATCCACCTCTGTCTAATAAAATGCAACTTACACGATTCTCTTTATCTGACTTCTTATGGGAAGATTGGCTGAAGCTAAGAACTTGGTCTAAAAAGCTGGAGTGTCTGGTCCGGTAATGAGCCTGGACACTCATTCTATGCTTCTTGTAATTTCTTGAAAATAATGCCTCATTGTTGGCATTATCCTTCCCGTGTCAGCAACTACTGTTCTTGTCTCCAAGAACTGCTGCCAAGTTCCTGTGTTTACAGGAGGAAGAGGCACAGTGATTATGGACACAAAGGGTAGAATTAACTTGTGTGTGATGGCAGGGGAGAAGAAAATGTATGCTAACTACAAAGGGAAAAGAAGCAAAAATACGAGACCACAGAATAGGTGTCACCTGCCTATCAGGTTTCCAAAGCCCCCCTCTCCACCTGCAGAGCAAGCACAGTGCCCTGGAATCAAAGGTGAACAAGAGCCCACCGGGGGAGGCATCAGGGTCAGGTGAGCCTGAACCAACTGTCCACATGAGAGCAGAACAGAGCCGAGAGGTACTGGGGAGTCTCAACACATCCCCACACTGCCATGGGTGTCATCATGTCTTTTGAGCCACTGTGTCCCACTCGGGTACTCGGTGCAGTCCCTGCTCAGTGTTACCTCACAAGGAAGGACCAAGCGGTGCTGTCTGCCCAGAATTAGCTCGTGGCTGGAGACCTGCTCCCGTCCCCTTCTCCAAATCCCAGAAGAGTCTCCTCAGGATCATGACAATGGTGTTGAACTTGCCTCCTTATATCCACCACTGGTACCTGCCTTTCAAGCATTTTTCCCTGAATACTTTCAGCACATATCAACTTAAATGGTTATGTGCTTCTCTTACTTGCACTGTGAAGCTGGAAAGGCTCTCCCTTGTCTCAGGAGGTGGCACAGAGAAACTTCTATGACCTGTGCAGTAGTTTTGCTCTGTCAAGACAGCCAGTGCTGGAGGGAACGGATTTTCCTGCAGAGCACCGGCTGGCTGGAAGCTGCAGCCCGTTCCTTCCCCCCGGCAGGGGCACAGGGCAGGGGCACAGGGCACGGACGCACGGCAGGGGCACGGGGCAGGGGCACAGGGCACGGACGCACGGCAGGGGCACAGGGCACGGACGCACGGCAGGCAGGGCTGCCGGGGAACGCCGGGCCCCGCACGTGAGGGCGCTGCCCTCGAGGGCGAGGCGGGAACGGCCCGCGGCTGGGCGGCAGGGGGCGCCCTCCCGGCGGTGCCCGCACTCGGCCGGCCGAGGCCCCGCCCCATCAGAGGCCCCGCCCCGTCGATGAGGCCACGCTCTCTCCTCGGGTTGCCTGCCGGGGGCGGGGCCATGCCAGTGCCGCGAACCCTCATTGGCGGAGGCCCTTGCTGGCCCCGCCCCGCGAGCGGCGCGGGGAAGGCGCCGCGTCCCGCTCGGCGCGGGTTCCGCGTCTCTCCTCTCCGGGGCCGGTTACTGCCCGTGCCCCGAGCGCCGTCCCGGTGCTCTCCGCCAGTGCGGCCGCCAAGGCACCGACTGCCACTCCCGCCCCGCGCGTCTGTCGCCGTGCCGGGCGCGGGGCGAGTGGCAGCCGGCACATGGCGCGCTGCGGCGGCGGCGCGGCCCCGAAGGGCCCCGGCCCGGCGGCGGCGGAGCGGCAGCGGCTGAAGGAGGCGCTGGCCGAGCAGCTCCGGCAGGACCTCGACAGGTGGGCGCGGGGCGGCGGCCGAGCCGGGGGCGGCCCCGGGCGGGGCGGGGACTCGCGGTAACGGTGCCGTCCCGCAGGCTGCTGGCGGAGGGGACCCACTCCGACGTGACCTTCCAAGTAGGCGACGAGGAGGTGCGGCTGCACCGGGCGGTGCTGCTGGCGCGGGCGCCGCTGGTCTGCGAAGCTCTGGCGGGGGGGCAGCTGCAGCTGGACGGCATGGAGCCCGCGGAGTTACGGGAATTCCTGCGGTGAGTGCGCGGCCGCGGCAGGATTGATGGGCTGGCCCCGGCACCACCTCTGTTGTGCCCTGCCTCTTCTTTTTTCCCAATGCCAGCACCTGTTTTAAAGCTTTTCCCATTCAAGGCAGTACCCTCACAGCCTTCCTGTAGAGTTTGCAGAGGACTTTTCTGTAACTTCTTTCTTTTCCTCTGCCTTTGTCCTTCTGCTGATGGCACATGGCTGTACTCTGCACCTTAGCGTGCTTTTTTTATGGTATGTAAAGGACTCGTGATAGAAAAAGAGAAAAAGTCAACAAAAATCCTTTGAGATTGTCTGTGCGTACTAAAACCCTTTTTAGCTAGATTCCCAGATGAAAGCAGCAAATAAAACCTACTCTCTGCTCATGTTTTAAAAAGTTATGGATATAGGAATCTAGGAGAACTTCAGCAAGTTGGATGAAAACGCATTGAGTTTGAAACTCTTCTCTCAAGTCCTGGTGAACCATGGGCTGGGCCAAACACAGCATAGCTTTGATGCAGACTGGGATCCCAGAGGGAGGTGTGTGGGCTGGCTGCTCCCCAGGGACTAGTGCAAGGGCCAGCATGTTTTTGCACTGCCAGCTATTTTCCCATTGCCACATATGCAACATCTCTTATTCTTGCTCCAAACCTTAGGTGAGTTACATGAGGGGTGTTGGCTGGTCCTGCCACCAGACCTTGCAATCCTCCTTCTTACAAGCTCCTCTAATCCTTTTTTCAAAGAACTGCTTTTCTCTAACAAAGCTGTGGTGGTGCCACCTACTTTCCTTGAAAAAGAGTTGGTGTTAGAGCGGATCGGCACTTACAGGAATGCACCAGGAGCAAAGTGGTAGAAAGAAATCATTCTGGGATTTCACATGAATTCAGGATGTGCCTAGAAAATGTAGGTACTTGCAGGCTCCTGAGTTTGTTGCCAACAGCAACGGGATAGTGTTGCAGTTTAAAAGTTTAGTGTTTGAAACACAACCTAACTATGAAAGAAAACGTTCTGAAACCAGAGTAATATCTGAAACATAGAATCCTTGTAGTGGAGCAGGTTGATTACCAGGCATTTGTTGGCTTGCTGCCACAGCCTGGTAGGAGCATTAGCAAAACAAGTGGTAAGAAACAAAGCAGCGTGGATTTTGTCTTGTATTTTTCCTCATTCCATTGTTACTATGACATCATTAATTTCTTTCACATTCATGTAAGTGGTGTTACAGAAGAATTTCATGGAGAAGCATCATAATGCAATTTAAAAAAAAATCAAATTAATTTTGAAATAATTATTTGGAATAATTATTTATATACTGGTATATCAGGGCTTTGTATGCCTAATGGTAAGCACTTCATATGTCACTGATTCTTGCTTTCAATTTTGTCTGGGCTTGCTGTAAGGCAAGGAATGATGTCTGGAGCCCTGCATATTCTCCAAAAAGCATGGTATTGGAAAACACCTTTAAACTCAGCTCAACTTATTGTAAACCTTGTGTCTTTTCACAGTGAGTTTAGAATTTTCTAATGACCTTCCCCAGATGTTCTAAGCTGTGTATGAAGTGTGCTTTGCAAGATAATTGCTTTTCTTAACTTAGTCTTTGGTGCTTTTTAACCTAGCACATTCTGTAGAGATTTGTGCTTACAGAGTGCACTGAAGTCTGACAACAATGAACTCATTTGGACTAAAGAAAGGATTGGTTGAAAAGAGCCTAGCCTAATTCATTGTTCTGATGATCAAGTAGTACCAATGGCTGCTGAATCTCAGTGGTTTCTTGTTGTTAAGATGTAAATTTATTAGATCTTTGTAACTGCAAAACAGTGCCTTAAATTGGAGCTTTTGTTTTACTGGAAGCCAGCCTAGTTCTTGGAGCATGTGAACTGCCACCATGAGTTGTAACAGAGATCTGTAGCTGCAGCTGAGCTCCTGAGAGAAAGATACTGTCTTCTACAAAAGTTCTGGTTTCTTATATATATGGACAGTGGAATACTAGTAATAGTATTGTTGAGTTCATCAAAGCTGTAACAAATTCTCATTCCTTTTCCTGTTTGTATTTAGCTTTGCTTATATTTTCCTGAGTAAAAAATGTTTTTCCATGGGGATTTGGGGGCTTTATTTTCTCACGAGCTATATCTGGCCTACATCTCAGTGAGGCAACTTCCTTTGGGCCTCTGTCTCTCCTCATCAGGAGAGATGAAGTGTCACTTGTGTGCCAAAGGCTGTGCAGCTCCTCTTGCCTCCCCTTTGAGCAGGAGATAGGACATAGGAAACTTCATGCTGATCTTTCTGCATAGCCTCAGCGTGAGGAGCAACAGCAGTGCTTTGTTTCCCTCTGTACACTTGCACTATCTAAGGATACCAGGAAGAAACTTCTGGTCCCCAGATGTGCAGCATCCATTTTGTAGACACTACACACCCTACGTTTTGCCTGGTGAAGTTAATGTAATATTGACTGCCCTCCAATAGCCTTCTGTCATTCTTCAGGACACAACTAGAAAAATGTCAACAGCTGCAAGTACACTGATGGCTGGAGATGACTGCCTCGGCAGGGTTCTGCAGTGTGCCTCAAGAAGGGAAACTTAGCATCCTTGAAGGATGGCTGACTGTTGCAGATCATTACTGTCTTGCCTGCTGACAGGCAAACTGCTATTTATTTTCTCTTGCAGTTGGACAAAATTTTGCTTTAACAATAAAAATCTAGGCATTGTCTCTTAATATCTCTATTAGAGGGGTCTGATACAAGCAAGGACAGAGAAGGACCTAATGGCAGTGAGGTCCAGTTAAAAAGCAATAAAAACAATCAAATACAAAGGAATACAATTGTCCTTGTGACATTTACTGCCACAGGGGTTAGTTTGCAATACCAGCAGTTGGTTCAAAGTCGACCAGCCAAGCCTTTCGACCGTGTTAGGCTTGTAGAGTTCTGTATCAGGCAGGACAAGGATGCTGCATCTCGCTTAAGTGCAGGCAGAAACCTTTTAGAAGGTAATCTCTAGACAGCATGATGGCAATAACTTTCTTCTGTAGAGTCTATGTATGCACACACCTTTCCTTTGTATAAAAAATCTTCAGCTATAGTAACTGCTGTGAGTACAATAGATACCCTATAGTATTGTTCTGTTTCATCTGCCACCTAGCCACACTTCTTGCAAACTCAGTGTTGCTCATGTCTATCAGATTCTTTTCTGTGTGCCGGGGGAAAAACACCCAAGCCGTAAGGTGGGGTACCTGTTAAAATTACACAGCATCATACTGACACTACAGAAGGTGATGGCTTAGCACTATTTCCAGCATGATATTCTCTTGCATGTGGGGTTTTCATAAACGAGTTACACCAAATAGAATGTTTGTGAATATTTGTTCTTTAAATACAATTCCCAGTTAGAGTTCCACTAGATAATACTGGACTACAAAGTAGTGAAAAAGGGAAATACATCTTTAAGTAAGTTGTCTATGAGTTTCTTCCTGATTGCTAAATTGTCGTGGTCCCTATTGGATAATGGCTGTTTTGGAGGCAGCAAACCTGAGTTGTGCGTAGGGATACTGAATTCCTTTATGCCTCAGCAATCCTACTGTTAATATCTATACTTGAGTATTCCCCCAGTGGGCTATAGTTGCAGACCACTTTAAGAATAGCCTGCCTCACATGTTCTTAGAATTTTGTGGTTTTTACAGACTGTTCTGATATGCTCCTTCCCTTCTATCCTTTTATCACTCATGCCTATTGATGTGGTGCATCCTAACCTGCAAGGAGTATCTTCTCTAAGTGACTGATTCATGGAACTTGAAAACAAATCAGCTGTGAAAAGGGCTTTTTGTGGCACTTGCAGGTGGATTTTTTAGCACAACAACTATTCTTTTCCCTGTATTAAGACATAAGGGAATCAGCAGTACAGCTGAAAAAAAATCATCCCTCCCAAACAACTAAAATGAACAAACCTTTCCCTACAAATGTGGCAATATGGGAGATGTGATGCAAGTGTCTTAAACTCTGTGAAACAGTAAATCCTGAATTGTGGAAATTAGAATTCTCTATTAAAAGTTATTTCTAGTGTAACAGTGAGAAGTCTTTGCTCTTTAGATAACGAAACTAGGATGGCATATTGAATGATGCCTGCTCGAGAGGTTTGGAACAGTTTTTAAAGGCTATTCCTAATACAATTCTGCAGTAAAGGTCCTGGATTCTTAAAGCAACTGCTTTGAAGAGATGGTTTTGCATTATCACAACCATCTGAGCTCCAAGGTCCAAGGATGCCAGATTTCCCTAGCTTTTGCTTATGCAGAAAGGCACCATTTAATACTCTGGAGGAGACAGTCTAGAAAACTTCACTCTGCTTTAGAAGTGAGCCCATAAAATACAGGGCGCTGCCAAGCAAAGTTTTTAATAGCAGGTTATAGAAAACTGCAGAATCTTGCATTCTGGAAACATCTTATGGGATTTACTGAGATAAGAGGAAATTTCTAAAAGATCTGCCAAAATCATTTTGCTGTCTGTGAAGCAAAATGATGGATGCATCCATGAGTCTTTCAAAGTAGTAAATTTACAGTCTGTGTTAAGCAGAACTCTAAAATTAAGATAATCTGCTGAATTTCTGGAAGTAATAAATCCAGGAATGTGGCTGGATTTTAAATGTTAACTGAAAGAGTTAAAGTTTCTTGACTTTTTACAGGAAAAAAACTTATTTAAAATAGAATTAACTTTTTCAGATCCAGAAACCAGTTACTTAGTTCTGATTTAAAATGCCACTTTTTTTGTTTTATTTACTGAGTTCCTTGTTGTGGTAAGGATGCTGTTTTTATTGACTGAAGCTTAGTGATAACAAAATTAATTGCATTCCTGAGGTTTCTTAAGTAGATTCTCTGAAAATAGCCTGAACATTCCCAGGGGATTGTTGCCTAGCTTATGAGATTCCCTATGGATGTTTTTTCCATATGGATGTTTGCAGAAAGTAAGTAAGAATATTAAAGTAATAAATTTATACCAAAACACTCTATCTGTTGCTGCTAATTTTCTTTCTCTCTCAAAGTCAATTTGTACTGTCTACATGTTAAATATGCAAAAACTCTGAAGCAACAGAAAGGTGAACAAGAAAAATTCCAGTGCAAATTTAGCCTAACATGTTCAATGGGATTTTTTTTTTTCAACAAATCCTTCCTAGGGAACTTCCTGCAGTTTTTAAAATTCCGTACGTGACCCGTGTACTTATGTAATTGTGGTACTAGCTTACATCTGGTGAAGATGGAGGGATAAAGTGCAAATTATTGGATTTTTTCTTTTTTTCTTTTCCTTTTTTTTTTCCTAGTGCTAGCATTGTCAATGTCACTTTAAGTGACAGTTCTTGGAAGGTCTAATGTGGACAAAAACTTCAGGATACTTGTGTGAAATTTTGAAATCTCTAGCTTAACTGAGTTTCTATTCTGAATTTCTATTCTTGATTCCTACTGCCTTAGAGCTGTAAAACACAGATGTTACCTACTGTGAAGAACAGTGAATGAGGAAAAATGTGTGGAAGTCATGGTCTTGAATTTTCTAAAGAATTGCTAACTTTCCCTGCCCCATCAAGCAACTTTTGTTCCCATTCTTGGTAATATGGCATGTTATTACTTGTTTTTCCCTCATGCTATTATTATGCTAGGTTGGAAAGCACTTTAAATATGAAAAGCAATAGAGGGTCACTTCACAGGTTAGGAGTTCTGGAAGCACATACATACACAACAACCTTAAAATCACATGTAAAAAGGGTCCACTGATCTTACTCTTTCCATGTGAAGTCTTATTGTTCCCGTTACATCCTTTCCTGGTTCTTGCTTTCAAAATCTAAGAAAATATTAACATTCTCATTCCCTACGTTCTTGTTTCTTCTCTCCTGGTGAGGACCTCTATCACGAAGACAAAAAAAATTCTATCTCAGTCCTTTAAATACAGGACTTAAGAAGGAAGATGATTCCTTTGTATGTTTTCTCTGCCCTGTCAGAGTACAGTGTCCAAACAACACACTCAAATGACTGTTCTGTATTAGCAAAAAAGCCTCTTTGCCATGGAATGAGTGACTAAAGGAGATCTCTGAATATTTCTGCTACATCCAAAGGAACTGTAGCTCTTCTGTTAAACTTGGTTAGCTTCATCTAGATGGTATGAAACCAAGGATAAAACATGTTATCTGTGCTGGAGTGCAGTATGTTTCTAGAAATGTGAGATCTTTGCAGTCACAGACTGCAGGCTTTGTTAGCCTTTCCAGATCCTGAGCCAAAAATAAGCTGGTGAAACAGATGGGAAAGTGGGAAGCTGGAATTACTAGATGGGCAAAGTGAAAGTTCTTGGGTAATCTTAACTGCAAATTTTTGTATTTTAAGGGCTCCCTTTGAAATTAAAATTTATTTCTCCAATTCATTTATATCTCTATACAGTTTTTATGATTTTTTTTACTGTAACGTTGATGTTAGAAGGTTTTGATATTTTGTGGTGCTTGTTTATGTTTTTCAAGCATTTGCAGAAATAGGTTTTCCAGAGATATATTTTCAAAAAGGTTTGTTTTTTAAGCACCGGAGAGTCCAACTCTTTGTTTTCTGCTCAAGAGTTTTGTTGGAGTTAAAAAAAAGCAATTTTTTATTTGTTTTCTTCAATTAAAAAATAACAGGGGTAAAAATTAGTGTTATCTTCTAGGACTCTATATTCATCTGATATAAATCTTAAAGAAATTGAGGAGCTGTTCATGAGGAAAATACAAGAAAGCAACGTTACTACTCTTCCGAAGGCTCAAAATAATGTAAATTGTCTTGGACAAAGCAAAAGAACACTAGTTGATCAGAACAGTCCAAGTGGAGCTGTGCAGAAAGAAGCTGTTTGTTTGTCTGATATTGAGGAAGAAATTCCAGAAACAGTCATTGATGCAGAAAGCGACAAAGCTGCTGCAGGTAGGTTTGGAATTACACTTTTTTCTCTTTTTGCGTTTTAAATAATTGTTCAAATACTCCTACAGTTGTAAAAATGCAGGCAAAATTAACACTATTGTTACAGCACAGCTGGATATTTTTTCTATGGCCCACCTCATTGTCTCACTCTATGAACAAATGAATTGCTGCAGAAGTTAGGCAGGCACAGTTCCCAGCCAATGTGTGGTGTAATAAATCTGGAATTGCCAGGCATCAGGCATGGTCATCACCATGTCCTGCCTTTTCCCTGGAATACTTGAGGTCCACTCCTCACCACGTGGGACATACAGCAGAGTATCTCCCTTGTAGTCCTTTCCTAGCAAATTGCACTGCTTCCACTATTGTTTTATGAGGGTTCTGGAACCTTTCACAATCTGCCATACTACAGCTCTGAATGAAATAATAGAAGGAAATGTTTAACTGTATCTTCTCCAGAGGTGCTGGCTGCTCCAGCTGCGACAGTGACACGGGCTCAAGCAGCAGATCTGCTCAGGTGGAAGCCTGTAGCACGGCATGACCCCAAACTTCCTCAGGGGCAACTCCTCTTTAAGTGCAGAGGTTTGGGACCACTGCTGAAAAAAATGAACTGGGTGCTTAATCTTATGGAAGAGTAACTGTAGCACTTCTTCTGTAGATACCAAATAGGGAGCATTGGTCAAGTTTCTGGTAAGTCAAAATAAGAAGTAAAAAGCAATGTTTGGAAAACTTTTCAAGGAAAATCCTAGCTTGAATATGCAATAATAAAAAAATGTAATTATGTCAGATTATTTTCAAATATTTTGTCTGTGCACTGTCAATAGTCTCTTGTACACCTGACAAAGGGAAAACAGCTCTTTCTCCCTATATGCAGGTAATTCCAAAGTAGAAACTGCGTCTGTGTTAGGAGAAGACTTACTGATGCTCTACAAGAGGTGCTGTTGTCCAGATATTAATATATGTGTAGAAGGCAAAGATTTTCAAGCTCACAGGTACATAAGTATTTACAGTAAAAAGATGTTCAATCAATAACCATCTGGTATAAAATGCTGCTGTTACTGTATATCTGTAGGATGTTATTGCTGGTGCTGTTTCCTATCTCTGAATTGTTACAGTTTTTAGCTCTTATGTGTGGAGTGGCTGTACTTTGATACTAATGAATATAATTTATCATCAACAGCAACTATTTTGGAAACAACTGCACTTTTAGAACTTCTAAGACTGCCACTGTAAACTCATATATTGAGTATAGAGTCATGGAAATACTTGTAGATTTTTTCCTAATTTATATATATATGAAATACAAAATAATAAAAAATAATCTGTGCTCTGTAAAGAAAATGAAAAATCTACTAATAAACCATTCAGTTATTAATGCTGAATAAAATTTTCATATAGGCAGAAAATTTCTTGAGTATTAATTTTTGTTTCAGCTCTTGAGAATCTGCACCTACAAAATCTGGTTTTACTTTCATTACTTCAGTTACGTAGGTGCAAAGATTGTCAGGAGATTTTCCTAGATCAAAAGTCCAAGACCGTTTAAGAACTTTGGCTTATTGTGCTCGTGTGGCTTGGGAAAGCAAATTAAAGTGTCAGTACCATTCCTTGTACCTTTGATATAAGTCCTTTTGCATATGAGATAACAAACTAGACAGCCTGGATTTTGTTCCCTTTGAGTATATTAAGTAATTGAAAGGGACTATAATAACCTTCCATTACTTTTAGTACTTTCTCAACACAAAACTGGGGGGGGGGGGGTGTGTTTATTACTGATGTTACAATATCTTTATAGAAGATATGTCATAATTGTGTGGGTATTTGGATATATGCTACATTTTCAGAATGAAGTGTAGTAAAGAATGTTTCTTCAGGTCTACATTATATGTTCTCAGATACATAAGTTTGAGAAACAAATGCTTTAATGCAGAAAAAATAATGCAACAAAGAGCTTCTATCAGCAGAGCTTATTTAATTCAGGCCACTTACTGCCTGGAGCGATGTATCTAGTTTAACTAGCATCAAAAAACATGGCAGTAAATCATAGAGAAAACAAGGATGTTCTGAAACAGGCACAGGACTTGAGCTCGTTTTAGCACTGTGTCATGTGAACAGTAGGAGCTATAAGGGCAATGGAACTTCCAATATCATTGTGGTGAAAGCACCACAATGATTTACTTACTGTAAGGGGGTTTTTTTAAGTTCTCAAGCAGGAGACAGGTTAGGCCCCCAGCATCTCCCACCACTTGTGCCAATATTCCTTACTTTCTCATGAAGTCCTGTGAACTTCTAATAGACTTTAGTGTTGCTGGTTTGTGTCTTCCTAGTGTTGCATTCTTACAGAGCTCTGCATGAAGCAAGTCAGATTTGCTTGGTAATAAAACTGGCACTAACCATCACTGTAGGAAAGCACAGATAAAGTTATTTCAAAATAAGTTGGTATCTCCATATATTTTACAAATATATGCCGATAAAATTTAAATTCAGGTACTGCATACTTGTCCATGTTCTGTTGAGGACCTGTCTTATTTAAAATGAGTCTTTGAAATATCCACTCTAACTACACCCTTGAAGTTGATTGATCACTGTTCATTACTAAAATTTATTTGGAACGGAAGAAAAAACTGGAGAAAAGGGTATTCCATACCTCTATGATACTGTTTTATTGTATCTTATTAAAAAAAGATTGTGTGTATGCCCAGAATTTCATACACTTCAAGTTAGGATGTAATATCCATTTACATATACATATTTCACTGAGATATGAAATGTTCAGTAAGAGCTTTGTTGTTATTATTTTTGCTGGATGACTCACAGGAGGAATGTGCGAGAAGTTTCTAATTTAAACTATTGAGACTTCTGAAGCAGGAGGAGGGAAGAGAGATGAGAGAATACAGAATAAAAAATGACTAGAAAAGAGACCATAAATAGCATTCTTCATGCTTCTTCCTACGCAGAATGAGAGTGCTCAGAAACATTTTCAGAGACGACAAATACATGTAACAGAAAGGATTCTCATGCCTAGTATAACATTTTGCTTTTTCTGCCACAGGAAATACATGACATAAGCTAATTTTATAAATAATAGGAAGCTTAGCAAGTGTCATGAAAAAATTCTATGTATGAGAACATTATCTGTGGCTGTAGTAAGCCAGATAAGATACAATAAGGCTAACACTCTAACTGGTGTGGATCTGGAAAAATTGAAATCACAAAGCAGTTTTCATCCACTATCTTGTCCTCCTCTCTGCCACTGCACTTTCACTTTAAGAGTCCTGTTGCAAAGGTCTTCTTCCTTAGTATTTTGAAGACTGATTCTGGTAGAGATACTGAGCTACAGGCTGCAGCTCTGGGGTTTCTTTATTGTCTTTTATGGAAGTAGTAGTAAATTGAATTAGCCCTGTTATGGCCAGTTATGCCTTTTAAATATAGAAGGGCAATAAGTGTAAACAGAAGTAACTAATAGCTCTTGTTGTAAAAACACATCATATTGTCCCAGCATATGTTAATAGCAAGTTTTGTTTGGCTTTTGGTGGATAGCAAATTTTGAATACAAGACCTTACATACTTATCATTTTGAAAAATACACATTTTGTAATATAAGAAGAATTTAAGATGTTCAGGATATAATTATTTATAATGGGGCTGTATAAACTATTCAATAACTCTGTTATTTACTCTTATTTGGTAAATAAAACAGGAGAAATAAATGTGAAATTTTAAATAAAAGGAAGATGCTTGTGGTAATAGATTTCTTCTGTGTGAATCTCAAAGTCATATTAAAACAAGCTTTAACTGAAAAATTTATAGAGTACTGTTTGTTTTTTTCTGTAGCATATTTTGAAATTCCAAACATACTGGGAGAAAAGGCATGCAGTACACAGCTGACACCTTAATGCATAAAGGGCAAAGATTTAAGTCAATGTTATCAAAGAGTCTCATCATGAATATTTGTATGTAGGGGAATAATGTTTACTTTTTCTCTCTCAGGGCCATTTTATGTGCCAGATCTAGTTACTTTGCTGCTATGCTGAGTGGAAGTTGGGCTGAGAGCTCTCAAGAGCACATCACTCTTCAAGGGTAAGTGTTGTCTCTGCAAGTCATGTGGGAGCAAAGGTAGGCAATTTACAATCGCTGCAAATATGTAACAACTGTGCTGTGTACAGAGCGCTGAAGATTAATATGCCTTGACACTTTTCTCCAGCCTGATACATTTCCTGAGTACTGTTTTGACTCCAGGATGAAACTCTGTGTGTAGTATATTTGTTAATATTGTCAGATGATTCAGAAAAGTCTGTTTCATCAGCAGAAGGGCACTAATCCTTTTGTGCAGAGTATGTTTTAATATTCACAATCTACTTGAGAATTCTTTCACTTCTTTTTGTACATGCCATGAAAAATACTGTGAGTGTCTGAACAATGTAATTTTCATACTTTTTGTACAATAAGTATATTTACAATGTAAAGATAAATAATATTTCCTAAATAGTGTTTGAGATACTCCAGCAGCATATACTAAAGCAATTTGATCTAATGGGCTTGTTCACCATGGCTTTCTGTGTGAGAATAGTGGAGCTGTCACTGTAGGATGAATACTTGAGACTTCACAGATAAGCTGGGGACTGCCAGGTTACTTCTTTTCAGAATCAAAAAACTCTATTGAAATACATTCAATTTCCTTTAAAAGCAAGGGAGTACTGATCCATGTACATGTTGGCTTTTTTTTCAGGCATGATGTTGGCTGACTCAGTTTTCCTCAGAAAGAACTGTGTACCTTGCAGTGCTGCAAAATGTAACTGCTTTGTGTTAATATAAAATCTCTTGACCAAGTGATGCTTTCTTAAATGTTCATTTTAGGTTCCTGTCAGTGTAATAATGCTGCTGCAAAATCAGAAAGGTTATCTGTTGATTTGGTTTTAACTTCCAAATCCTTATAAAACTACATATTTGCAATTTAATTTATTCCTTAGTTTTTATGGTGTTTTAGAGGCTGATAGTCGCCAGTTAATCTGGTGTTTACACTTCTCTCTCTGTAATTGATTTCTCTGTGGTTAAGAAATTTCCATCCTTATTTCTCAGTAGAGACATTTTCCTGAGAAGTACTGAATCCTTCTATGAGACTATTCTCATGCCAGTGTCTCATAATTTCTGTTATTATGAGTCATATGCATAATTTTACCTTTTCCAGTTCACTTTTCTGCTTAATGCGGGTTTCTGTGCTGTCTTCTACAACATTTATAAATGAAGTACATATGGCTTACTCTGAAATAATGAAAATTCTTCTTATGGTAACAGCTGTCAAGACTGTGGGGAAACTCCTTCTTGCTGACTTTATGTCTGTTGTGTGTACTGCTATACAGGGAGACAGCTGTGCTGATTTTGCTTCTTTGCACATTGCAACGCTGGGTTTTTTCCTTTTGTTTTTAGTCATCAATGTCAATTGCTTAAACATGTCTAATGTTTTAAAGGGTCTTAGCTCTGCATGAATATTCCATTTACATTAATGCACACAGCACTTGTGGGTCCTGAAGAATGCGCACAAAAATGTATGTGCACAGGCGAAAGAAAATGTCGTTCAGATCATGTCCATCATTGAGGCATTCTGTGCCCTTCTGTTAAGATGCTGGGTCTGTGAAAGGATGCAAACACTGCTGTGCCAGCCTCCTTAATCTGAATAAAGACTTTCTAAATATTCTGAGTAACATTTCTACTTAGCCTTGTAATAAAACTACTAAATGTATTTTTAGTGTTGCAAAAACGTAAACATATCATAAATAAAGACTTAGGGTAATTATAATAAAACAATTTTGATATATATAGTTACTTAATTGTTGACTTACTGCTAGTAAAGAGCTTGGCAAGGATGAAAAAATACTTCCATATTATTGGTGTAAACAATATAGTTATTAGTATTAGTCTGCTTATTACTTATTTTCAAAGATCTAAAGTGTTAGGAAGTTTCAGCAAGTCCATCCAGTAGTTAAATTCACCCCAAATGTAGTCCATTTAGACACTTCTGCATTGCAAAATCTTATTGCTTTGATTTTACCGGATCATTTGCCTTCCATTCACAGAGCAGCTGGAGGATGTATCAGCTTTCTGACCAACTTCCTTTAGCTAAGAAATGTGATGCATTTTATTATGGGCATGTCTCTATTTGTATTTTTTCATTCTTATTTTTTGCAGAATAAGCCATGCAGAAATGAATGTCATCTTGCATTTTATATATGGAGCTATTTTGGACTTCCCAGACGAAGTTGATGTTGGGTATATGTCAAATTTTATTGTTTTTTAATTTTAGTTTGTGCTTCTTTGCTTGTTCTATATTTTCTCAGTTAAAAATCAAAAGGAAAACTCCAAAAATAAAGCTGTTGTAGAAATCTTACTTATTTGACAGCTGCCAAAAAAGGTGTGCCAGCTGGTTTTGGAATACTCTATGAGAAGATGTGATGTTTTCTACCAAAATAACTCCCAATTTGCCTGTACCTTCCTTTTAGTTTTTAGAATAATATATACAATGTTAATAAAAGTTTATAAAAGTTAATATTTAGAATTTATTTTTGAATAATCATTCGAGGTGATGAGAAGGCTAAGTAGTTAGTCTTAGATCATAAAAGATGATATATAGGAACCAATGTAAATGTTGGTATTTTCTTCTGGGATAGTTTTAAATCACAGTTTTATACAGAACCCTGTATTAGTGAAATAAATTCTGAAATTTGTGAATTATTCTCTGAAACCATTTATATATTAGGTGATGAACTCTGCCACTAAACGTTAAAATGCTACAATTTCCTAAAATGTGCAATTGTTTATAATATGTCCCAATATCAATGTTGAGCTAATGAATTGATATATAAAATGAAAATATTATATTGATTATTATATAAAATAATTGTTTGCTCACTCTGCTTTTTAAGAATGTCATCAATAACATTTTATGTAATCTTTGGGAAAAAACCTACAAAATTCTGGAACTCTGCTGGCACAAATATTTTTTTTATTTGCTATCCTTAAAATAGTGAAACTGAGAGTCTAGTTCTAAACAGTTTCTCAGCTAATGACTGAGGCTTGGTTTTATACGGGCTGAACTCGATGGCTGGGAGATTATTATTAGGTCAATATATGTTTCTGTTTTGAAGATTATTCTTTAGCAAGTGTCACACTTGGTTCTCAATCTCCTTCTGCAGTAAGTTCTGACTGAACCAAGAGGTGAAGTTAGCATGTAAGTTGTCCTGTAAGGAAAATGCAGATATCACAAGGATTTTTTGATTCCTGTCACTACTGCTTTCTCTTTAGTCGCGTGTTGGGCATTGCAGACATGTATGGGCTGGATGGACTAAAAGAAGTAGCTATCTACATTCTGAAACGAGATTACTGCAATTTTTTCCAAAAGGTAGGTCACTTCTCATGCTACTTTGTGAGCCATAGAGCCTGAGAATTTCTAATCTATCACTTAACACTAAATCATAGTGACAAGATACGTAAGACCCATGTGAGCAAAGTGTTGGCTGAAGTCAACAGTCCCTGTTCTCAGGTATGGATCTGGGATAGACGGTGAGAGTAAGGCCTGTGATGTCATCCACTTATTTATAGACACTTGGAAACCCCAGCTGATTAAAAGCAGTATTCTACATGATTAATTCAATGTATTAAATTACACTATGTATAGTTTGATATGTGCTATTGTAAATGCAACTGTTCTTGGTGGGCATATGGAAATGCTGTATATTTGCATATCTTGTTTCATGGGCATCTATTTAGAGAAAAATGTCTGTTCAATTAAAATCGGTTTAAAAACAAACACCTGCTTAGATTTGAGCATTTTCATGCATTAGGCTCATGAGGCTGAATCCTACTTCACTGACATGTTGAAATAGATGACTACATAAAGGCAAACAAATTTAAGTACCATGGCAGTTGACATTACTTCTGAATCTTTGAACTGAAGATCTTGTACTTCTGTATGGTTTCTGTAAATCAAAATGTACAATAATTGTGATAATTTTCTAACTCTAGCCTGTTCCTGGCAAACAGCAACCTGTACTAGAATGCATGGCTATTGCTCATTCGTTGGGAGTGGAAAACCTATATGCTGCTTGCATGAAGTAAGTAAAATAAAATAAAATTACTTTTAATTTATCTGCTTTCTGTTGAAATAATTTTATTTTGCAAGATAGGATTTATTTTGGCACATGAAATGTTTACATTTTAAATGTTTTTTCTTCACGATACTTTAGAGGTATCACTTGTGCTAACAAGTGAAGATAGAACATTTTTCATCTTCCTTACCTAAGAATGGCTCTCTTTTCAACAGATGGGTAGGAAAACATTTTGCAAGATGTTTTTCAGAGAAAAGCTTTGCCAATTTACCTACTGAACTTCAGAACAATTGTCTTGTTATGTTGATTAACTCTTTGGTAAGTAGTGTGCTTTGTATAAAAATAGAGCAATGTAAATTTTTTCCTTATTAGCTGTACAATGTAAATTAAGAGATAATAAATGCAGTATCTTAAATCTGTAGTTCATTTATACTATGTAAAAGTTCCAATTAAAATAACAATTTTAAAAACTATTTTGATGTGAAATGTCATTGCTATGCTTCATGAAACAAAGTCTAGTGACAATCACATCCAAGTCCACCATAATAATAGAAAATATGTTTATGAAACAACTGTGACATCATAATGCAACATTATGGAAGTGTTCAAGGCCAGACTGGATGGGGCTCTGAGAAACCTGGTCTAGCGGGAAGTGTCCCTGCCTCCAGGGAGGCTGGGATTAGAGGACCTGTAAGGTCCCTTTCAACCCAGGCCATCCTATGATTCCCTGATAATGTACTTGGATAGTGAGGAATGGGAAATGACTGTATCAATTTCTGTGTTACATGGTGGCATACATCATTTCTGATTGCCTTTTCATCTTTACCTGTATTCTAATTTGGAAAAATTTACTTTTTTTTTTTTCGGACCTCAGGTGGTCACTGGCTATCAGGGATCTCAAGCTATTTGTTTATGGGCAGTAAACAAATTTGTTTATTTGGTCCCCTCAAAGCTCAGCATTCATTTTTTGTGGCACGCACTTTGTTCCAATTTAGACCTGCTTAGATTTAAGTATTTTCTAATTGTATTTCTGTATAAAACTATGCTCAGAGCTGACGTAAGGTAACTGATTTGAACTAGTCCTGTTAACAGAACTCTGGTCAAGTACTCACTCAGCCTGTCAATACACTGAATTGTAACAGATACATGAAAAGTATGTAGAAATAAAGGTAAATCTGTAGAGCTGCTGCCAAATATGACTGTCTGTGTATGTAGCTGTAATGTGGATTGTCACAGACAAATGTAATCTAACTAGCTCAGGTAACAGTCACAGCATGGCTTTGGTTCTAGCTCACAACTGACAACTTAATACGTGAGTTTATTATTAACTTCATAATATATATCTCATGCTTAAGTCCTTGTCCCCGTGTCTGTTACTGTGTTACCCAAACTAAATAGCTCTGGTGTGGCCGTGCACACTGTCAAACATAGCACTGGTTCAAGAGCTGCACTCTTGAATGGTTCTCACCAAGAACTACCCCTTGCTGAAAGGACTGTGAAGCCTTCTTGGGACTGGTTTTTTTAAGGACTTCTGTGATGAAGTTCTTAAAGTGCTGAGGCCAGCAGGTCAGCTAGGACTGGCAGCTGCAACTGTGCATATTCAGGTGAAAGCCTACAAACTGACAGATTTCAGAGCTCCATGCCTTTAAGTTGGATATTAGGTAAAGGTTCTTCCCCCAGAGAGTGGTTGGGCATTGGACCAGGCTCCCCAGGGCAGTGGTCACAGCACCAGCCTGACAGAGATCGAGAAGTGTCTGGACAATGCTCTCAGGCACAGGGTGTGACTCTTGGGGATGGTGCTGTGCAGGGCCAGGAGTTGGACTCGATGATCTGTGGTGGTACCTTTCAGCTCAGCTGTGATTCTGTGATCAAGAGAAGCTTGAGAATATCCACAGTTATAAACCTGAACAGTTCTACCACAATGCATAAATCTAACAGAATAAAGATGGCAGCTATATGCCTCAAGATTATGTCTGGTATCTCATGTGTTCTGCCACTATATTGTATCAGGATACTGAGCTGCTCTTAGAATATACATGTAGCTATGCGTATCACACATTGTGTAAAATTGGAGAGTTTTAAGTAACATTTTCAGAAATAGATCCGTTCATTCTGGCCTTCATTTGTTTATAGTTAAACCACCACCCACCACTAAACTACCTCAGGTGTGTTACTGCAGCTATGAGCACATGTAGACACACTTCTAGGTTCTTCTCTAGGCCTTTGTGCAATATTGGGAAGCTGAAAGGTAGATGTTCAGGCCTTCCTTCCCCTGTGCTTATTCTAGTATATAAAGATGCTGCAGTTACAGTTTGTGTGGAAATACACGTGCTACCTTGCCAGCATTTGCAGAACAGTCGTGGCACTGTGGTACTTGGTATTGCCCCTGTTGTGTATCCGGTTTCTCTGGAAGGTTTTTGCAGTTTGGACTAAAGTGTGTTTTAGTTCCCGTATTAATGATTTAAAATGTGTTGGTGTGTCTTTGCAAGATTCAGTGGTATTTTATGGACTGAAGTCTGATAGCATGTAGAGTTACAAAATTAAACAATAAAGCATAAGCCTTTTCTGCCCAGAGAATGGTTCTGGTGAGCATTCATTTCAGCATTTAAGACAACCATTCCAAAAACTTGTGGAATTCCTAGGGGTCTTTCACAATCTGCAAAAATGCTTTAAGTCTGCTTGAGGGATGAAGAAGAAAAGGTCTGGCATTAATTTTGCAGGGGCTACTGTATGATTTACAGTCCTTTTATTCTGCTGCTAGGGTTGTCTGCTGAAAAACTTTTAACAGTTACACCCAGTTAAACAGTATATTTCTGCTGATCCTTTCATTTACTGATACTGGAAATGTAAAACCTAGTTAATATGACAGCCCTTTAGAGAAAAAAAAGATGCAAAGAAAAGGAGATTGTTGATGGGAAAAGCCTTGGGAAACCACAATGATGAACACAGAAACATTAAAATGGGAGTGCCATTTAAAGCACTGTCCAGGTGCTTTATGTGTGCCTATCCCTGATGTCTCAACTTCATGCAAGAAAATTACTGGGATTTTAGATAAGTAAAGTGGACTCCACTTTAAAATGGTTAGGAAAAAAGTACAGTATGATTAGTAAAATTCAGTTAGAACCACTTCTACGAAGTGCTGAATTAATTAGAAGTCAATGAAGGCATTTTATATTTCACTGGAAGTGGCTAATGGGAGTCAGTGCTTATTGCCTTGTGAGCAGGGGTTGAATTCAAGACAATTCAAAAAGCTTGTAACTGAGTCCAGTGGGAGCAAAATCTAACCATAAGCATATATGTAATTCTTAATTTATGTGATCTGCAGAGAAGCAAACTGGGTTTGCCCAGATATGAGTAAAATAAAATCTAAAATAAATTTTAACAGTGGATGGTTGGATTTTATCTTTTAACTATAACATGCACAAAGAAGGTACTCCCTGCTTTCTAACTCATATAGGACAAATGTGATTGTGATCTGAATCTGCAGTAGGGGTTTTTGTGTCAAATATTTATCTGAATTGTTGCTTTTTCAAGTGTTACTGCATAATTTAGCAGTGTCCTGCTAGGTCACATTGAATAGAGCTTTGAGGCCATTCTAATGTGGATAACCATAAATTCCAAGTTCTTTTCTATGGGCTGTGTGTTAGTTCATAGAAGTTGCCCTCAGGTACTGTGCTGATGCAATGTGTGGAAGAACCAAAGACACAGACCAGGATAATAAATATTAGCAAGTCTGTTTGCCTGTTCGAAATGTAACTAGAAACATAACAGTTACTTTTCTTTGAGAAACTTTAGACAACAAAGAGGGTAAGTTCCGTTAAAACTCCATTGGGGAAGACAAATATTTGTTGTCTGACTCCTTTAAATAAAGCAAAAGGATTCATAATTATGAAAAGGTTTTCTCTGTATCCTGAATGCTAGGCCATCCACACTCACCTAAAACCTCAACTTAGCAGTTTTATTCAAGGACTTATTACATCTCTCAGTGACCTATGATCTTTTTCTCTGTTCAGCTTCTCCAGCTAACATTTGCCTTATTTTCTTCAGGACTGCAGTATGTAATGACACAGTTGAAAAAATATAATAAATGCTATTGGAAACTTTACTACCTAACTTCAGGCAAAACAGAACCAATAGAGATTTCTTTTCCTGCTTTAGTTTCAAAGGCACTTATAATATTAAGAATTATAAACCCCAAAATTTATTGAAATAAAGGAAATAATTACATGACTGGATCCCTGTGTAAAAACTCACTGACTGGACAGACGCTATTTTACAATCAGCAATTCTTTAGGTAATTGCTTGGCAACAGGCTAATTTCTGTTTCTGTTTCAAGAACCACAAGAATGCTGCTTTCCGTTTGATGGAGAGTGACCGGCTGATCAGTAGCCTTCCCCGAGTGAAATGGACAGAGACAGCTGTGGCCTTGGCATCAAGGCTACATGAGGAATGTGTAACCTTTATTGTTGCAAACTTCCTACAAGTAGTGCAAAGTGAAGGCTTCTCTGTTTTGTTGCAGGTAAAAGTGCCCTCAAGTTCTTACATGCTTCCAAATAAATTGAATTATATCACACTTAGGAAAGTTCAGGCTGCTAAATTACCAAAATAGTTTCAACTTTTGCTTTGAAGTACAGTTCTATGGGGGAAAAAAAAACCAAATCAACAAAATCTCAGGAAGTGCTAAGATTTTTGTGGAGTGGGTTTTTTCAGGTTTGTTTTAAAGCATGTAAATGCTTTGATACACAGGGCTAATACTGCATTCAAGGTATATGCTTCAGTTAAGCAAAAGTTCCAATTGATTTAGTGGGACAGTTTCTGTGTTGCAAAAAGTATAGGTATCAGCTTTGAAAAAGCTTTCAGACCCCTGGGATAACAGCCCAGATTCACAAGATTATGAGTATGAGCAGTGTAGTCAAATTTCTACTGACTTGTGAATTGCACGAATGTGGCAATGCTGCAGGTTCTGGTGAGAACTTACCTAGTCATCCAGTCAGTTCATTTCTCCTGTGAAATATGTTTTTTAATATGGACAGAGGAGTGAAAAAAATAAAGAGGGAAATGGTAAAACAATTTGCCTTTGGATCCAGAGTTGCATGGGGCTATAAATTCATCAAAGTGTGCTTGTTCCTAATATTTCTGTTAATGAGCAAGGCCTCAGGATAATTTCCTAGAGGCCTGGAGAGGGGTGGGGTTATGGTAGGGATACAAAAGAAGATGCTTCTTTGTAAAAACTCCTGCACAGCTTGATAGCAGATCCTCTCTGCTCAGTAATGCTTTTGCATACAAAGTACATGCTTTTGTTTTAAAAGACTGCCTTCTGTTGTTTCCTCAGGCACAGGCAATGAGCAGCAAACCTGACCTTCTAGAACTAATTTCCAAAGCAATTGAAAAAAGCATTAATAATGAAAATAGCTGCTTTCTTCTTGTAGCAGTGGAAATGTTGTTGGACTCTGCAAATGTGAAGGAGATGGTAGGTTCTTCAATGTGCAGTGTTTGTAGAAAAACTCTTCTGGTACAGTTTCATGTCATGGTTCAAATCAGATGATGTGGTGTGAGCTCAGATGGCTCAGTCATGCAGCTGGGGTCATACAGAAAAGCATCTGCATAAATCCAAGGTTCTTTTGGAAGTACAGAAAATGTAGGCATTTGTTTATTTTAAAGAGAAACCCCATCCTGGCAATCAAAAAATTCCTGTGTATTACTGCCAATATAAGTTCTATGGGCAATACTGTCCTATTGATCTTTATTATCACTTTTAATTTGTGGTAAGAGAAAAACTTAGCAAAATGTTACATTACCTAAAACTTACAGGGGAAGAGAGCTTATTCTCTTCCTTCCCTAAATATTTCCCCTGCTTTTTGTGAAGGTCACAGGTACATTTGCTTTTGTTTAAAGCTGTCCTCTAAAGCAAGGACTGACTCTTAATCCAGCGTGTTTTTTGGATTGTGTGGAAGTGTCAGGCTCCATGTGTGTAACATACCATGTATATTCACACAATCTAAATAATGACATTTAAGCTGTGGTTGACTAATTCTGGGAACAATTCATAAATAGAATGACAAAGAATAAAAAAGTAAATGAAACATTAATTACTGCAATCTGGTGCTATTGTAGATATACATGGTCAAAGCAATGAAAATTTAATCAAATACATTATTTTTCCCTGGAGTATTTGACCTTGTTGTGACACAGCTGACAGTGAAGAGCTATTATGGGGTTCATTAAAAAAAAGAAAATGAAAAAAAGAGCAATGAGAGCAATGTAGTGTTTACTAGTGCTGTAATTTGTTGGTTTTAAACTATCGAAAAAAATCACTGTAGTGGGCAATAATCCTTAAAAAACAGCATCTCCATCTACCAGACCGTTATAAAATAAAAGTGATGACATCATTGATCTAGCTTAGGGAGTAAGTAGATTCTGAAAGGAATAATGACTGGTTGCTATGACAATATGCCCCTCGCCAGCTGCTGATTTGTTACTTGAACACAGGGTTTTACGTGCAAGATCCAGGCGCTGCGTGATAAGCTCTGGGTCTTCCTGGTTCAGTCTTTTTATGCTGTTCGTCACACAGAAGGCTGGAAGCTGATGAGGCCAGACCATCAACAGAAAATACAAGCAGGTATGTCTGGCATCAAACGGCATTGGAATTTTTTAGCAATCTGTTTAGTGGATGCAATGCAGATGGAATTGTGGAGCCTGATACGAATTCAGCAAAATTTGTGCTGCTTTGTGTTTTGAAGTGGTGTTTTAGATAGAAGCATGATGGCATGCTTAGCTAGCTTCAAACATGGGAATCTGTAAGTCGTTTTCTGTGAAGAGTCCTCCCTGCTTTTCTTTTTAGGAGTATATATGATAGAAAACCCCCACCCCCACCATCATGTGGTTGGATTCTGTTCTTATTTACAGCTCCTCTAAATTACTGAAAACACGGCAGTAGGATTAAAAACCTGATCTGCCTCATTTTTAAGGAGATAAGAGTTGTGGATGAATTAAATTTGCACAAAGCAGATTATCTGTTCCGTGAATTCCGTTCCTGTCCTTTATCGTTTTCTCCATGATGTATAAATATTGCTCGTCTCTTGCATAATGCTCATCCTGTGCACTGTGAGCAAATGCAGATAGCTGGGCTCCTCGGCTGATTGGCATTGTGAGCTTGTGTGTGCTGCTGCAGAGAGCCCCTAAGGAGCTGCATGGTGTGCTCTCTACATCTTAACAGACAGCACTTCCAGCAAAAAGGAGTTTTTGTTCTGAATGCTCCTTTGTTTTGAAGTACACGAGTATTCTGAGGATGTGGAACTGATGATGGAGTTCAGGTTATGGTTTAATATTAGCTTTGACAGTACAGTGTTGTAAAAGAAAAGAATGTTAAGTACTTCTCTGAATTCAAATCACTTTTGATTCAAAGGAGACGTGAACATTTTTATATCCTTTATGTTAAAAACATCAGTAGCAAGGATATAATAGGTATAAAAATGTTTATGCCTAGAGGTAGATGAAAATTTTATTCTACAATTACATGCTGAAAGATGCAGTGACAGTCTTTCTAAGCATGATTTAGGGATGTAGTGAAATAATATCTCATACTGCTCTGTAAAACAGGGATAGGCTTTCTTCTTGATTATAAAATCCTTCAGAAGCTGGGGAGTTGGCTTTAGAAAAAAGGGTGGGTTGTTCTGATTTGGGGTGGTTTACTTTTAAGATGATCATGTCTCTATTGTGAGTGATGCTTTGGCTACTTTACACTGTGCTTTCAATAGGAATAAAAAATATATAAAATCAAGGTGTGTCTTAATTTTCCAAACTCCATCTTGCCAAAAATTGTTTTGTTTTCTTTTAGGTTAAATTCTGACTGAAGTTGCATACATTTTATATATGAAAAGACTGAAATGTTTGCATGAATTATCTAGTTTTAATTACAGGCAAAGTGATTGTACAATATTGGTAGATAAATTTTAATCCTCAGGTGAAATATGTCTAGGATAACTTAGATCAACTTTCATCTTAAAGATTTCTGATGGTGGCTTTTCTCCTAGAAATTTAGCCTAGATAGATTTAGAAGACTATAACAGAGGAGGTGCCAAAATAAGAGAGATGATATGGTGGTTTTTTCATTTACAACCTGTCTTGTGTTTTCTTAGGCACAAGTTTATAAGGATTTTGTCTTTATATATTGGTATGTATTAATATGCAGAGTCACTGCTAGAAAAAGGATTAGATCCCTGGGGTGCCATTTTCAGCATACCTATTGTGTGATTTTTAGAGACCTATATAAAAATTATTTTTAGTATCTTTAGTAAGAATTCAGCAGAATTTTTTTATTATACATACAAAAACTGTTTCCATGTATAGTGCCTCAGAACATGAGGCACTGAATGCCTAAATTTTTTATATATTTTTTGCAAAACCTTTTTTCCAGCTTAAATATGAATACAGACATAAATGAAACCTATCGATTCTGGGTCTGTACAGTGTCTATAAATATCCCTTTTGTATTCTACAAGTGCAATTGATTTAAAAGCTTTGTTGAAAACTGCTTTCCTCCCAGAGTACATCAGATTAAAAAAAAAAGGCATTCACTGCCTGAAAACTCCACATGACAATCACAGGGATAATTCTCATGACATTATGCTGCATGCTATCTAAAGAGGCACTATGACCTTAGTGTGTACATTTAGATATTTTGGTTTTGCCAATTTTGAAAACTAATATAATTTACTTTAATGTACTTTATCTTTTCTTTATATAGTATAAATAAATACCTTATAATGAACAATACACTTAAAAGCCGTCAGTACTCTAAATCTGAAGGTATCTTTTGTAAATTTTGTACACTTTCAAAGGTCTCAGTGCACTGAGCTTTAAATGAATTGAGCTTGGAGGAACAAAAGTCTTACTATGGACATGGGGAAACAGAAGACTTAAGTAACTTGCTTATGGCCGTGTGATGTCATTACAGATCCCACAGTTTTTGTTCCAAACATAAACCCATGTATTTCCACTTAACATTTGCCATGTCACCAAAATTAGCCTTCCTAGAGTAAATCAGGACCCAAAGAAGTGCTTTCTGATTTCACATGATGTTAACTGAGTGGGCTGGCTTGATTCCTGTCCCCCTTCTTTCCTGCCAAACAGTGAAGAAACTGCTTGTTCCTTTTACAGCTGCATTTGACAAGGGTGATGACCGAAGACTTGGCAAAAAACCTGTATTCACCAGTTCTCAGGTAAACACTTATATCCAAACATTAAAAACATTCAGGTAATTGCAAACAAAACTATTTTCATTGTTTGTTTTAAATTAATACTTACTTTCCGTATTGCTTAATGGAACTTGCTTTTGAAAAATCTGTATTTTCTTGTAAACTGTTTCTGCAGAATCAGTAATGTTGATCACTGGAAGCATCTTAGGACTCAGACTGTGTTGTGTGACATTTTCAAACAGATAAGCTCAAATAAAAGGCAGGATTTTGTGTTCAGAACCTCACATTCCTCTCTTGCTACATAATGAAACTCATCTCTTTCCCAGAGCAAATGGTTTGCTACTGAGCTAATGAATCTCTGCTATTATTACGAGCCACCACAACACTGAGTCTGTTACACTCCCTACTCTGAAAAATATTTGTTAGTGCCCTCAACAAGTGTTCTAGTGAAGCTCACACTCAAAACTACATTATTAATTGGCAAAAAACCAGTATGGGTTTCACATGATTTGACAGTCTTGCATACATTGACACTGGCATCACAAAGATTCCCTTTCATGCGCTTAATTCTCCTTAAAAGAAACTTAAGAGGTTTGAGTTCCTCTTTACCTGAGAGAATCAGTGTTGGCATTTCTGTGTGGATATGCTCTTGGTAATGGTAAAAACATCACGTGTTGTAAAATAATTTTTGGCTTTATGTTTGTAATAATGAATAGTCTTTATTCCTTTTTGGAAAATACGCACATATAACTCAAAAAAATTTTATTACTTAAGCAGACACTAATAATATAAATAAATATTACAGAGTAATTTATCCAAAGTAAAAGTGAAACTCAGATATTTCTGGCTCCTCTACATAGAGCAGTGCTTTAATATTCTTGAAAGCCAGCAAACTGAGCTAAAATATGTGTGTATGTGTGTGTGTGTGTATATATATATATATATATATATATATATATATAAATTTATTTCAATGTTGAATCTTGTTGCTTTAGATTCATGTACTACTTTAAAAGTAGATGTGTTTCAGAAATTACAGATTATGGATAATTTGGTGTTACAAATTCTTTGTTTGGTGTTTTTTCAGATGCCTTTTTTTTTTCCCCCTAGCTAAATAAAACTACTACTGCATCTGTTGGTATAAGGAATACTTCTCGGGCAGAACACAGCAAGAAAGATTGCTGGGGAGATTCTTCCACTAATCAGGATAAAATGAAATCTGATGGATTAGGAGCATCTGGACATGCATCCACCAATAGAAACACTGTCAATAAGACTTCAAAGCATGAGGATGTAAAGGGGAAAGATGGCAAAAAACTAGTTTCCAAGATTACTAAGGATTCCAAACCTGGGGAAAAAGCAGCTTTGCCAAAGGCTAGAGCTGTTATAAAGACAAAAATAGAAAATAATGGAAATGTGAAGGCTGAAAGCATGCTTACCAAGCAAGATATGGAAAAGACATCATCTGCAAGTGGACAAAAAAATTCAGGAAGCAGCAAAGGACTAAAGAATCATGAAGGAAAAATTGCAGGTGCCAGACCTAAAGTGCTGACAGTAACCTCAAGCATGCAGAACAAAACAAAGCCAGTGAAAAAATCCACAGGGAAGGAATCTCCCTCCTTGGTGACAGTGGCAGCAACTCCCAGCAAGTCAGCAAACTCAAACATGGATATCCAGACTGTGGGTGAACAGACAGAGGAACCTAAAGAGGATAAATCAGTAGAGGAAGGGAAAAAACAGACTGGTAATTTTTTATAATTCTTTCTTTAAAGTCCTCTTCTGATTGGTCTCAGGCTGGTCGTATACTGAAAACCAGCCAGGGAAGCTTTAAGACAATCTACTATAAATTGATGAAAGTTACATTCTTCTCCAGTAAATGAGTATAAACTGACTTTATGGTCAATTAGTAGCCATCTAAAACAGTAACCATTTTACAAGTTTAGCATGTATGATCTTCTCAATAACCAATCTTTATATATTAGATTTTTTTTTCAGTACTTATATGCAATGTATTTCGCCCTGTAATCACCTTTGAATTTACTTTACAGTAGTGAAAACAAAGGCATCTGTGAAGGTATCAAATGGAATCACCACCAAAAAAAAAAAGACTGAACTTGAGACGATTGTCACAACAAGCAGGTATATTACAAAACAATATGCTGCTTTATAGGTGTGTGCATGAGTGTATGAGTTTGGGAAGGTTTCAGGTGAGCTATTAAACTTACCATTATATGTTCTTTTTACTCTGAGAGTGGTTGTCTGTAGGATGTTATTTGCAAAACAGTTTGAGTTAGCTATTGGCAACATTGCTGTAAAGATAGAATTGGTTTGGCTTTTGTGTTCGACTGTTGCATGCTAATCATTTTTAAATTGTTATAGGTCATTCAGAATTCTGCATACTGGAACAGTTAATGACTACACAAGGTGTTGTAAACTTACCAATTCTGGAATAGTTTAGATAACACTGGACAGGAGACAGCTGAAGTGAAACTGTGAAATGGGTCATTATATATACATGTTTGTACATAAATTAAAAATACAAATTTTTTTTTATTTTCAGAAAGTTTACTTTTTAGGTTGCATTTTCAATGTTTATAAATGTGTGCACATTAGAACACATATATTTCTTGTTTAAATATAATTAAGCATTGCTAGATCTAAGCCTGGAAATAATGGATGTGATGATTTCTTTGCAGTCTGACAAAAAAACCAACAGGAAAAGGGTGTAATGAGCAAAATGTACAAGCTGTTCTAAAGAAAAAAGGGAATGTGAGTACGAATTCTGCAGCACAGCAAAAGTCTCAAAACACACCTACCAATTCTCCCAAGAACCAAGGTAAAGTTTCATAGAGCAGTTAAATGATCTGCCACTATTATGCAAAGCTTTGAGGTTTGTTTGGTTTTTAGGACAGCTACATGGAAAAATCTTCTGGAGAATTCTGGGTTTTTTCCATATTTCACTTTTGGTGACAATCCTAAACTGTAAAATGCAAATTAATGTGTCAACTTCAAAATACTTAAAAGACGGTCTTCAGTGCCAGTCAGTGTTTTCTTCTGCTTGTTTAATCTGCATTGCAGAGTCTTCCATTTGCTGATCCCCTGCACTTCTGCATTTGGAACCATGACTGAGCTCATCAGAAATTCTGTAGGTTGAGCATTTGTAATAAGCCTCTGGTCTGCAGACTGCTTTATGCCTCCCTATTTTTGTGTTTCCCGATTTCCCCCTCACAGTAGCGCTACTGATAGTGGCCCCCAAACAAATACTCGATTTCAACAGCCACTGATAGCACAGGTAGGAAAGGACACTGTAAAACACAGAGAGGAAACACTGCTTTAGAAGGATACAAAGTGTTAAGGATGGAGGTCCAATATTCAAGTTATATTATCTTAAATGCACTGTGATATAGAAGACACAGGTTCTGTCAATTTGTGGTCATTAAAGATCTTGCAGTATTTTCTGACTGAGCAGGGACATTAACTCTGGTATTCTAATCACATTATAACTAATGTAATTATTTTCTGCCTCTGTTCATTTCCTCTACAATATAAATTGAATACAGTACTCATCACTTCCTGTGCTAAGCTGCTGTGTAGTGTTTCTATGCATTATTAGAGAGCTGCTGCTTTCTACTCCAGGGATGACTACCGCAGTTACAGGCTGAAGTGATTCCTGTATGTATATTCTATGAACTGGTTTAAAGGTGCCAAGATGGTATTTTTGACTACTCTGTTATTTCAAATCTTAATTCTTTAACAAGCCTTAAACACCTTAGTTATGTTAAAAGTTGAGTAACTTGTTTCTTAACATAAACATTAACAAAAAATTGGTGAATACACTGTGACTGGCACATACAACCTTTATAGTCTTTTTTACTGTTTGTTAGGACCTCAGGGGGAGTCACCAAATTCACTGAAATCAGGAATGTCTCCAAAACATAATGAAGAAAAAAATGTGTTACAACACCTGGTTCAGACAACACTCCCAGAAAAACATCCTTCAGCCAAGAAGAAGAGTATTAAACAATCACAAGCACCTGTAACAAAAGCCACTTCAAAAATAACACCTAAGACTCTGGCTTCATCTAAGAATGCTGAGATTACAAATAATAAAGACCCGAAACAGAAAACAGCTGTGTTAAAATCTCAGTCCTCTGCCCAAAAGCATTCAAGGAGTGATTCTCCTGTTGTCCAGAAGAATGTGCACACCCCTGAGCACAGAGGTTCAGGACAGAAACTTGAGAAAAACACGGCTGATGCTGTGGCAGATCAGCTTCATGACAATAATGAATGCTATTCTGCAAACGAATCTCTAAAACCTGCCACGGAAAGTGGCAGTGACAATAAATTGCTGGAGTCTTGTCAGTCCAATAAACAAAAATTAACAGATTCTTCTGAAACTGTGCAATACGAAATACAATCCAAGTCTTCTCCTAAAATTGCAGAACAAATTACTTATAAACCGAATGTTTCACTACGAAATGACATGGAAACAAGACAAATCTGTGGAGATCAGACTGGAATTAGAAAGGTTGACGACCCAGAGGAAGATGGTACTACAGCTGAACTTCACTGTCATGCACAGTCTTCCAATGATGGATATTCAGACTTTTCCAAGGAAACCAATCAGAAGGCTATTGTTTTAGGAGAACTGGTGAAAGATTCAAAAGCAACAAAAGTCTGTAATGAACAGAGTGATAAAATAAACTCTGAGACAGGTCTTAACTATGGTGCAAATGCTTTGTCAAGCTTTTCCCAAATACCCAGTAAAGAGGATGAGACATCATCTCCTCAGATCCATGTGGAAGGATTTCTTACAGCTGATGAACTGTGTGATACATCAGCCTTGACTGAATATAAATCAATTACAACAGATTTAGATGATGTTTCAGAATGTTCCACAGAACAAATAACAGAAAAATATTCACCTAATTACACAGAGCTTATAGAGCCTATGGAAATGCCAGAAAACCATGAAAATGCAGACATTCCCTTTGTGGACCACTGGAGTACTGGTGCTGTAGATCCAAAAGAGAGTCCTGAATCAGATACTGGCAGTGCAACCACATCTTCTGATGATATAAAACCAAGATCAGAAGATTATGATGCCGGAGGCTCTCAGGACGATGAGGGATCCAATGAAAGAGGGATTTCTAAATGCAGTACTATGCTATGTCATGACTTTCTTGGAAGAAGCAGCAGTGACACAAGTACACCTGAGGAATTAAAAATTTATGATAGCAGTCTAAGAATAGAAGTGAAAATGAAAAAAGAGGGTTCTGATCTCTTCCGTGTTAATTCAACAAGTGATGATGAAATACCAAGAAAAAGACCTGAAATTTGGTCCCATCAAGAGAGTTCACGGACCACTACTAGAGAAAGCAAAAGTTCTGCTTTTGGGAATGCACAGTTTACTCAGGAAGCCGACCAAGTTTCTTCTTCTGCCGATGAAACAGAAGATGACAGATCTGAAGCAGAGAATGTTGCAGAAAACTTTCCCCTGACAAATATTCCTACTCAACAGTTCCAAGGAATTGATAATTTAGCTTTTGAGGATGCAACAGAAAATGATACTGCAAGTCAGGAGTTTTCTAGAACTAAAAATTTCAAACGATCTGTTTTACTTTCAGTAGATGAATGTGAAGAATTAGGAGCTGACGATAAAGTGGAAACTCACACTTCACGTCAGCACTCAATAGATTCTCTTACTCCTTCAGAAGTATTTGACAGTGTTTCTCAAGAGCACCATGGAAAGATATTTTATTCAAGATACCCACTGGAAACTGAAGATGGATTCCTGGATGGCAAACAGCACAAGGATAGAGACAATAGATCAGATAAAAGTGGAAGTTCTCTCCTGCATCTTCACGGTACTGAAATCCCAGGAAAGGAGAATCAAGGTGCTTCAATGACTGAACAAAATTGTGCAGAGAAAGTATATTCAGCAGGTAGTCCACATCCAGGAGAAAACCAGCAAGTAAATATGAAGATTGAGGTGGTTAGTGAATTTCACCAGTGCAATAAGTACTTAGACAATGATGCAAAATCTCAAGAAAGACCATGTCATCTGGATCTTCAGCAGAGAGAAACTAATTCTGATGTGCAAAAGAGCAGCTCTGCAAAACCTGTAGAAGGCAGTAAGAATCAGATGCTGACTCAGGAAAGTCAAGTGAGAGACAGTCAACCAGCAACTACTGAATACGCTAATACTGATTTACTTCCAGGTAATGTACAGAAATAGAAACATTCAGTCATTCAAAACTAAATTAATAGGGAAAGCTTTGACCATTTGTCTGGGATTGAATCCTGAACTGAAGTAATTTTGGCTGAAATTATATTTAAATATTTTTAAGTATTTCACTTGGGTAGAGAATGCTTGTCTGTTTGAAATATCCGTCAATACCCTGCTGTTCAATGAGAAGCTTCACTACAAGAAAAGAGAATTTATGTAATGCTAAAAGAAAGATTGGACGCAGTTGTCTGTACTTCAGTTATTTTTGATCCAATCTAACATTGACAGCATCAGCTTTTGATGGAATCTTAGTACTTGTTTTGTCTGCTTGACAACATATAGTATGTCTGAATGGGATGTGCAATAACTAAAGTAATAACCTTAACTAAAGCGCACTGAACTGTTTACCTGAACAGCTATATGCATTATTGTTGTAATTTATTTATTTATATATTATATACAAATTTGGATCATTCTCCCACTGAATATAACTGAGTATTTGCCATATACACCAGTGGGAGCAGGTTTGAACTCTGCTTTAGAGCTTATGAGATGTCTAAAATTCTAAATTTTACCAGTAAAAGCTTATTTCCTAAAAGAGAGATTATACTTAGAACTGATGCTTATATACAAAAAAAGTTCTAACTTGTTTCATGTAGCTAGATGAATACTTGTCTAGTTTTGTGTTTTGTCTTCTTTATATCAATAATTCAGTCTGTTTATCCCATCAAAAATATACAATAGTGTTGATTACAACTATTGTGTATTCAAGAGTAATGAAACACTGATGATGATCTATGTTCAGCCAGACCACAGAACAAGAAGACATTAAAAGTTGTACTATTTTTTTTAAGTTTGCTTGCCCTTGCCTGCAGCTGCCCTTGCATGTGCAGTGTAGAAATAAGCCTGTGGATAAACAATTTTGGTTTTAATTCTCTTCTAAGCTGACATAGCTTAAGTCACCATTCAGTAATCATTCTCTATTAATTCCCTCTATGCACCTCCTGGTCTAAATTTAATTTATGTAGTAAATAAGAAATTTCATGTGCATTAAGTGTATATTTACATTGTCATTTTCTGTATCAGAAACTTAATTACGGAGGTTATTGTTAATTACCAGTGGTGATTGCTGCTTTAACTTAATTTATAAATCATACTTTGTTTTTTATATAGGAAATAAATGCCTCAAATTTGTCAATTTTGTATAACCCTCCATCCCCCTTTTTTTAACCTGATTGGATTGTCCTTCCTGAATGAATTAAATTTTGCTCTACACAGCCCTGAGGGGAGGATCATCTACAATTTTTACAATGTACAGTATTGTGAATTATTTCAGGAGACATAGATGATTATGACACAATGGCACAAACCTGCATGTATGAACATCGGCCTTCAAAAACCCTTTCTCCAATATATGAGATGGATGTTGGAGAAGCAATTGAGCAGAGGATGGATTCAGAAACAGCAGTTCTAGAGATGGATTTTGAAGATCAACAGTTTGCAGAACAGGACTGGACTCTACTCAGGCAATTGTTATCTGAGCAGGACTCAAATATAGATTTCAAAAACTCTGTTCCTGAAGACCTTAACTTAGCACAATGTCTTATCAATCAGACACTGTTTCTGGCACGAGATGGTTCGAATCCTCAGGGTACCTCACAAGTTGACACATTCAGTAGGTGGACTGAACTCATGTCTCCACTTGACGATTCCTCAGCAAGCATTACAGTGGCAAGCTTTTCATCTGAAGACTGTTCATCCCCTCAAGGGGAATGGACAATTCTTGAACTCGAAACCCATCATTAAGGTGTCACCTGTTTGCAACTGAACTCCAACCCATTCCCCAAATCTATTTTTGATGAGTTGTTTCCATACCATAATGAAATACTGCATCAGTCAAGAACGAGCAATTCTTGATACTGAGGCAATCTTTCTGATAAAATGAGGTAAATATGTTAACTTATCATCTAGATTTAATCACAAGTACAATAATTTTTCAAGACTTAAATGTATGTCTTTTCTAAAAATGAACTTTAAGCATGTATTTTCTAGAATTGTTAGAAAAACTAGATTACATGAAAGAAAAGTCTGGGTTTCCACCCTCTCTTTTATCTTCTTTTTTGACATTTAATGTTCTCATTGATCAAAAATTTAAAGATGAATGCACTATTAGTAGAACTATTCCTCTCCTTCCCCACCCCCTATATGGTGACTTCATTTTACAACAATAAAGATTCAGAACGGTTGTGTCAAAAGGTGATGTGTGCCAACACTACTTTAACTGACAGAAAAACATACTTACATTCAAAGAAAATGTTTCAATCTGAATCTGCCTTGGGCCTTATTAATATGAGCAGCTTGTTTCATCTGTTTCTTCCAGATTTGATTTTTGTACTTTGGTTTGTTTTGTTTAGAAGTTTCCAATAAATTTTTTAATTGCCTTTTCTTCAAATATAAGATTTCAGAGGGTCTGTGCTGTATGAAGACCACTGTTTCTTTCATGAAAATGCACATATTTAAATAAATAGTTTAAATGGCATAGTGCATGATTTCAAAGGAGTTGGTAGAATGTTGCTCCTGCTCTAAGAAACAGCATGTCTGATGTCTCCAAAAGTACATCTGAATCTGAAGTTGTGGTCAGTGTTACATCTGAAGTCTGATGTTAGCTAGAATTATATTCATTACCTGCATTAATTAATTACACTTGCACGTTCTCATGCTAAGGTGTAGCAAGAGTCTCAGGAATTTGGTTTTGTGTGTTTTCATAGATGCCACATTTTTGGGAGTGGTAATAGGATTCTTGCATCTTCATTATTATCTCTAGTGTAGCTTTTATAAATTGAGACTAAATGTCACCATAACCTTTCTTATGACTCTAGAGTGAAAGAGGATATACAGATCATTTTGCTGTTTTTTTCTCTTTGGGTGTGGAGAGGACTGATTATTGTTTTTTCTGATTGACAGGGGAGGAAGGAGTGAGAAACTTTTTGTAATTCTTACCAAGTCAGAACTCCTGAAACATACAGGGTTTTTTTTCCCTGCAAAGGTTGGACCCTCTTAAGATATCTGCATTATGGAAACAGTAGAGCTTGTCTTTCACACAGCTTAAAATCTAAAAAGGAAG
This sequence comes from Chamaea fasciata, assembly GCF_029207755.1. Classification (NCBI taxonomy): domain Eukaryota; kingdom Metazoa; phylum Chordata; class Aves; order Passeriformes; family Sylviidae; genus Chamaea; species Chamaea fasciata. The sequence continues at coordinate 16,179,867 of NW_027094095.1, read as the reverse complement.
TATTCTACCTCCTCTTACTCATTAACAGAAGTGCCTTCAGAAGTGGGTGCCATATACGAGTAAAACGCTACTAAAACATTCTGTTTTGATTGAAACTATCTAAGTACACAACTTAAGCTGACTGTAAGCACTGACACCATGGTCAGTTTTGCAAGGTTTTGCACAATTCCAGCAGTGCGCCTTAAGTTTCTTGACAAACTTAATTTCTTTTTGTTCTTAGTCAGAAACTCAGTTCTATGGAAATATAAACTTGCCCTAGTGTATGACTGAAGAAGTTACGACTTTGGATTTGACAGAATAAAGGTCTTTGAGGCAAAATAATTTATCTAGCAAGGCACTTTGTTGAATTTCTGGTACAAAAGTAAAAGTAATATTTTATTCTCAAAATGAGCGGAGGAAGAATTTTATCTTTAATATCTTTTAGCAGCAGCATAAATAGTCTGAGATACTGCAATTCAAAATATTATAAATCTATTACTCTGTATTTAACCCAGTCTTCATCTTGAGGGAGATAGAACAACCTTTAGAAGTGCAAAACATCAAGAAAACCTATTTTTCACCTTCAGCATTTACAAGGTACATCAATAGGTGATAATCTTTTGGATAAAATAAAGAACTATAGTAACTGGCCACAGTAAAAGATGAAGCTCAAGAGAAGCTCTTACAGAAGGCTAAGGAATAGTGCTTTTCAATGTCTGTCTAAAGCATTAAAGTTTTTTACCAAAAAGTTTAATCAACTTTAAACTTCTGACAGTGGGCATTCACATGTTAAACAAGATGAAGTGGTGGAAAGGAGAAGTGACAGAAAGTGAAAGAAAGGATCCTGTTATCCATTTTTCATTTTGCCCATATTTTAAACTTCTTACTGAATTGATAAGTGACACTGAAAATGGACACAAAATTTCAGGTTTATTGTATGAAATACAATCACATATAGGGGTTTTTTTTTGTTTTTGTCTTTGCATTTACTTTTTCAGTTGCATCAAAATTAAAGTAGCTTCTCTCTTCAAGACCCCAGTGATGTTGTTGCAATTCTTTCAAGAGTTTTGCAGCAGACCACTGATTAGGATATGGTATTGTTCAGTTGGTACATAGGCAGCCATAGAGTTCGGCTTCCCACAGCCTAATAGCATCCGTAGAAGTAGCAGGAATAGAAAGTGGTATTGTTTTTAATTCGCGTTACTAGAGTGCCTGTGAGGCTTAATCAGACCAGCATCCCACTGGCTAGACATTGTACAAACAAAGAGCAAAAACAAAGACTTCCCACAGAGTGGTTAGAATCTAAGATAAGACAAAAAAAATGCACATGAATGGAAAAGTAAAGTGAGAGTGCCAGTATTTGTCTAGCTGATTAGCAATGGTTTCAGCACATCATCAGTTTAAATAGTCACTTTTCCTCCTGTATGCATTATGAGAAGGGGAAACTTTAGGGTGAGATTTGAAGGCTGGATAACGAGCTAGAAGAATGTATATTCCTGACCAGCCTCATGTGCTGCCTAAACTGTTTGACCCTGAGCTCATTCAGGAGAATGTTCAAGCTTTGAGACAGTTGTAGGTAGCTATTTGTTTAATTCTATCAGTCACTTGAGTTCTTTGGAGTCCTTCTTGTACCTCCTGGCAGTGATTTTATCGCTGTATTCACCTCTTCTCCAAAACATGAGAGAATGGATAAAGGTTTGTTGGAAAACTTCATAGAGAGACAATCAAAGCCGGTGCCATGGGCTCCAAGTGAATAGTGATTATGAGGTCCTGAAAGGCCTCTAAAGCAAAGACAAGGTAGAGACATCTGATGAAACAGTGAAAGGGCATCACTGAGGAAACTAAAAAGATGGCACAGTCAGCATACTACCCCTGCAGTTGTGTTTGGAATAAGAGCAGTGAATTTGCTCTGTCAAAGCCTGAGAAGACCAGGTTGCAGTTAACAGGTGAAAGTGACAGCTTACCTGAGATTGTTCAGTGAATGGGCAAAGATGTCTCTATCCTGCAGACAGTAACACCACATTTAGTAAACTATCAGTGAAATTTAAAGGAGAGGACTTGAAAATCAGATACTGACCCTGATTTGGCCTACCTTGAATGACATGTTATGAAAGTGAAAAATAAGGAAAGATGTTTTACATGTATGATTCTATTAAGTTTAAAAAAAGACTAGACCTCCAAAAGTGATATCTGTAGGCACAATTACTTTTTTTTTTTTTTTTTTTTTTTTTTTTTTTTTTTCTTGGAAAGTTAGAGTCTAATCTGAACTGGAGAAGCAGCTCTGCAGGGTTTTTACATACAGATAACAGCTAAAATTGTATTTGTGGCATAAGTCACCAACAGACATATTGCAGACAAGATGGAAGGCCAGATGCTTGGAACTGTACAGGAAAGTGAGGAAGGGGGAGATTCATCCAAATAATCTATTAAAAATAAATTAGAGAAGCAAAGGAAATAAAAAGATGGAGGCAGGAGTCAAACGAGGATGAGAGTATTTAAGGAAAACTGTACCACCGACTTCACTGAACACAACCCGCTAGGCAGATGAGTATAAAATACTGGTTTTGAGGTTGATTAGGAAAGTGCTCCTAAGGGCTGTGGTCAAAATGAGAGATTGGCCCATGGAGTCAAAGGCAACAGACAGCAGTTTGGTAGAGCCTGACAGAACTGCAGGAAGGAAACTGAGCCTAACCACTGAGAGAGAAACAACAGTTAGAAAAGCAGATCAGTTAATAATATATTTTGGTTTGCTTTTTCAGTGCATGAGATTATACCATGTTTATATAGTGTAGCAAAAGAAATGCAGAGGCTGAGACATACAGTGAAGATCAGAACAGATAAGTAAGCATGAAATGAGATCAGCAGGCAGTCTGGACTGCTACGAGTGATCAGATAAGTGGATAAAAAACCCAGACATCTGCTTTTGTGGCATAGGGGTAATGGAAAGGACACTTCATAAATTCATAAGTTTTTTCCTTAGAAAAGCTTCTTCTAGAATCAAAGAATTACAGAAAAATTTCAGGAAAATCATAACAATACAGGAAAATGCAGGCTTGAACTGACCTCTGAAGGTCTGTAGTCCAACCTCCTACTAAAAGCACAGGTAACTTCAAAGATGAGGTTCTTAGGCCTCACCAATGTCCATAGCGTATAAAGTGATAGTGAAGTCAGCAGGTACAAACACAATGCTCATGGGAAACAGATAATTGAGATTAAACTATTCTCATTATAATAAAACTACTTGGGGTGTCAGTGGAAAATAATAATACAAGAAATATGGCTAGCTTACATTTGTAAGTTCTGGATGATATGTGACTGAACTGTACATGTTTAATAATCTTATTCCATGCTTTTTAAGGTTTTAAGTTATTTCAAAATTATACTCAATTTTTGAGATGGAAAATTTTATTATTATTTTTGAAGAACTAGGGCAAGAGAACATCCCATGTTTCTCACAAAGACTGTCCCTAGGATGTGTTCCCCTAGCATTGTCTATCAGTTTGTTTCAGGGAATATGTTAAAAAAAAAAATCACATGCCTGTTCTAGGTACATACTGTAGGAGACTATTTTATATATATTTCAATATTTCAATCCATATTATTGCCACCTGGAAAATAATAAGTAGCATGCTCATTACACTTAGCTCCAGAAAATCTTTGCATGAAGGAGATAAGAACTGCTCTTACGTTGTTCATCTGTTGCTCAGAACCAAGACATTTAGGAATTCATTATTCTGCTTTCATTAATGTCAAAAAAACCTCTTGTTGACCTCAGTTGACCTCAGGTTCAGGGCTTGTCTATATTAATGCATGTACTAGAAATGTTATTTTTCCAATATATCTATTTTGTAGTTTTCTAGTTTTACTCTACTAATAACATTGTACAATTGTAGGTATGACAAATTACAGCTAGAAAGAGTTCAATTTAGGAGTCATAATTGTATGCATTCTGTTAATGTTTCATGACTGGGGTGATTTAACATTTGTACATTGATGGATGACGTTCTTGCCAGGACTACACAGGAACTGAAGACGAAAGATAAAATGAGAAGTATTGCAGCTTTATTACAACAGATGATTCTCTGGAAATGGGCTTTTAGATCTGAAATCAAATATAATTTAGAAGCTTTCATCTCTTGCAGAAGAGCCATACTGATTTTCATCTTTCTCTCTTGAACAAAAGCTATATGCGATATTTCTTTAAAATAAGCTTTAATGTTCAACTTTGGAAAAATTACAGCTCAAACGTCTTCTTCAGCTAATTTAAAACCTAGCCTCTTCCTATTGACAACTACTGTGTGTTTAAGGAAACTAAACCTGTAACAGAGAAAAGTGATTAACAGCTGGATATCAACTGGGGAAAAATACTGAGTTTGGTAATTTCTTTGGTTTTTAACATTTGGTAACTAAAACCAGAAGAAGCTATACAGAGCAGGTGTGCACACACACACCTGTTTATTTCTTGCATTTGACCTTCCTTTCATACTTCTCTTTGCAATCTGCACTGTACACTCCATTAAGCCACAGTTCTGCAAACACAGAAGTGAACCCACAGCCACATCTGCAGATTGGCTTTCAGCTTAACATTCTCTTTTCAGAGAGGGTAATGGAGCTGACACTGGGGGCAGGCACTGTGCATACTTGTGTTTTTATACGGTACTCAGCTTAATGAGGTTCTAATCTTGATGAACCATCTGGATGCAGTTAAAGTATGAAATAATTAATAATGAAATTCCATTAAATTGCTTCCCTGTTCTCCTTAAATGGTTGCTCAGAAAACTGTCCAGTTAGAGAAATCAAAGTCCTTAGAATCTAACTTTCTGCATTACATGCAACAAGAGTTCTTTCTCTATTGCACAGTAAAATATGAATACTTACCTTCAATAACTCAAACCTCAATATAAGGAGGGGCTGACTATAACTCAGTAACCAGATACATTTAACAAGGACACAAATGGTCAAAATAGGGTTTGTAAACTTACAGATGATGACTGTTAACTGGACTAGAGTGCGTATTCTGGTGAACCTGAACAGGGTTCACATGCACAAATTTGGGAGTCAGCCCAATTACCCAGGTAGTCCATCATACTTTGTATTTATGCACTCAAGTGACAGTGACTACTCTTTCTCAGCTCCCACTGAAGTTAGTGTGAGTGGTATCAGATGCACGTTTATAAAGATCACTTTATTTAAGTGTCTGGATAGAAAGACTAGTTACTGGAGTAAAACTTTTGGCCCATGTACCTTCAATGTATAAAACACTTTTGAGACTGATTGCACTAACTTACTGTAACCTACAATATCCTCACCTATGCAATCCTTATGTAGGAATTTTTTCAATTTTCTTACAGTTGTGCTTAATGAAATAATTTTCGTTCCTTACTTTTATTTTAATAACCCTCTTTCAAATGTGGCATGACATCCTGCCAGTAGAGTTATATCAATGTGCTAAGATCAATACAGATAGGACAAACCCTGTGTACATGCCAGATTCAGTGTAGGTAGTGTAAAAGCTTTTTGTGACTTTCACAGAATGAGGTAATAGCCACGAACAAGAGACCCACCCTAAAGTCAAACTTCCTGCCTGTAACAAAATCTCCTCCTGTATCTGTAGAGAAAAAACCCCTTCAATCTCTATTTTCTGGATTATCATGTTCTAGTAACCAAGATTAATCCAATCTATGTATAATGGGATGCATATGAAGAAAAGTTTGAGTCACTACCTGTAGTCCATGGCTTTACGGTCCTAGAATATTTTGATCACTCAATCCTGTGGAGGGGAGGGGAGGGTGTTAAGCTCTCAAACCAAATGCTTGCATGTTTCCCACCTGCTTGCTTTCCAGACTTAGATAACAAGCTTGGGCCTAAGTAACCCTCTTTTGGAATGATTCTTTGTCAACATGGTGTTCTGTTTCCAGAATATCTGCATGGTTGCATAGTCCCACAACTTTCTTCCCGTGCTACATACTGAAGGTTCTTAGTTGATTTCTGTATGACAGAAAATAATAAATCCTATGTGTAAGTTAAATGCTGAGTCACTGTACTTAATTCAACTTGTGGATTGTTGACATCAATTTTTATTTGTGCTCTATAAATGGCAAAAAAAAAAAAAGTTACATTCCTTTTCCATGTGTTTAGTGAACATTCACTCCTTTTTCTCCTTTAAAGGAAAATATTGATTTTTCTTTGTGTCATCAGAGAATAGGACAGATGATGTGTGTGTCAAGATTGACAATCAGTTTTCATATAAAAAATACATAGAGAGGAAGATACCTATGTAATAGTCACACAAAATCAAACAATGGTGCTGCTGAAGAACACACAGGATATGGGACAGGAGAGCATAGAGAAACACTAATTTGATGATAGATTTTGCCTTGTTGTAAATTAGTTATTCATTCAAATGCTTATGCCATTATCTTCATCATAGGGGACTTCTAGTCCCAAGATCTTTCTATTCTTGCCTAAGTGGGGTTCTGTACTCTGCTTCCAGGAAATATTTGATATGCTGCCAGACTCAGGCCTGTTTCTTCTCTCTCCTGCACCTTCACCTGTATGTGAAATGCACTATGTGGGTAGTATGTGGGAAAGAAATGCTGCTGAGATTTACAGCTAAGACTAGTCAAATGTCAGAAACTGCCACAGCAGAGCTAACAGTAAGTAGGAAAATAACTTCAGCTCATCAGATAGCACAGGATCCCTCAAAGGTCCCTTTTGGGAAAGGAAATTATTGTGAAGAAGAATGCTCTTAAGAACACACAATTCAGAAAAATCCATTTTCTTTGAGTCCGAGCTCTGCTTAATTAGTGTTCTGACATTCAGGCTCAAAAAAAGAGAAAGCCAAGTCATGAAATACTCAAATGGTATTGCAGAACAAACTTCTACCAGAATTGTCCCTTAGGCAGAGTCCCAGGGACTCAGCATGTCCCATTGCATCAGACTTGTACCAGACAAGCATTAGGCCAAGGCAGCTCTCACACAGGAGACAGTGTGGGGTCCAGGGTCCATTCTGCCCAGAACCTTCTGTCTCAGAAAGACTCCTGTTGTTATTTCAAATACCAGCTATTGTCAAATGTAAGTGACAAGCAGAAATATATTAAGTTTCTGGTATAAATGTTTGCCAACTGTAATTAAGACACATAATTCATGCGAGTGTACAACAAATGGAGTCAAAATACTGACAGGAAGCATTTTCTGTTAAGATTCAGATTTGGGTTTTTTTCATTATCCCACAGTTATCAATCATTGTACTTCGATGCTTCTCAAGTGATATTCTGAGTTTGGGGGTGTCCAACTTAATGTACAGTAAGTGGCTATCATGGAATAAAGACACCTGCTGGTATCCCAGGAGCCTAAATCCAGTATTTGTATTTCTTTGTGATGACTTTTTTTTTAATATAATAATTCACCTTTTCTTTTATGTACTGCCCATCTCTAGCAGTATTACACCTAAAGAAACTGAAATCTACTCACCTGTTGAAGATACTTACTCAGGGAATCATTCTTTATTCCATTCTATTCCCTGCATTTTTTCCATCGGAATAGTTGTAATTCAATTAATGCATGCATGTATTCAATATAATCCAAAATATGGATTCAGATACAGTGTAGTGTTATACATCAAGTATAACCCTTACAAACAGGGCAATTCCTACTCTTTACCCCTTCCTAGTACTGAAACAAATTCATTCATCGTGTGCATAAATTCAAAATTTATATTGACAAATGTCAGCAGGATCACCAATCCTCATCATAAAACTGCTCTATTATTTTATAATTGTACTTTAAAGTAATTCCTGATGTTCTTAAGTCCCTGATTTTTGTATGCAGTCAGAGCACATGGTTCCACTGTGTTACAGAACAACGTTTCAGTTTGTGGGCCCTGTCACTGCTCTCTGGAGTGCTATGGCCAGGATACCTAATACATCTGTTATTTTCCTTTCATTTGCTGACTTTCACATTTATACTCCACAAATACTAAAAAATTCAGTATTAGAAATGTCTTACTTACATGTAACATAGCATGACATTTCCATACCCTTGCAGAGCAGGGTTACTTGGGTGCATTTGACCAACAGGACAGGGAAATCAGATGTGAATCCATGTCTTGCCTGGAAGAAAAAGAGTAATTTTTTAATTATTACAACCTCTAATTATTTCTATGCCAACCAAACAATTTGCTATATAAATGTACAGAATTCTAAAACATATAAAAATTAGGTTAGTTTTTTTTCTATTTTAAAATGCCCTAAAAAGTGATTGAAAAGAAAAAGCTTTTACTAAAATATCTGATTTTTGGTAAAAATACCAGTTTCAGAAGATAGTATGAGAAGCTAGACTCATGCCTGGGTGAAGAGCAGAGTTGGATACCAGTGCTTTTAATGGGTCACCATCCCAGCTCTTCTTGACCGTGTGGAAGTATCATTTCCTCTCACATGACTAACAAAGAAGCTGAAGCACACTCAGTATTTCCTTTTCACTGAAAGTGGTGCTGTCCCCTGCTTTCGCATTTTTGTCCTGCGAAAATTCCGTATTTATTTAACTCCTGTGGAAAATAACTCGGCCTGTCCTTGCCCAGAAACAGCTGCAGAGTCCGCCGCCACTCACAACGTTCCCTCCAGCCTCGGCCTCCAGCGCCGCAGCCCGCGCCTGAGGCCTGAGGGTGAGGGCTGAAGGTGAGGGTGAGGGTGAGGGCTGAGGGCTGAGGGTTCAGGGCGGACCCCGCTCCCTTCCCGCCCTCCAGCCCCGCACCGGGGCAGGGTTCAGGGCGGGGAAGGGGCCGGTGAGGCCGGCTCTGGGAGCAGCCGGCACCCAGGGGAACGAGAACGCCCAGACCCCGGGCTGCAGCCTCTCGCTCCTGCCGGCCCTCCGCTGGTGTTTAACCGGCTCTTCAGTGTGTCCCTGTCCTTCAAACGTCTCACCAAGTTAACTGGTAGGAAATATCTGTCGTCTCTCTTTTCCCAAACTTTTCAGAAGTGGTACCTCACTGCAGACCTATTAAATCGCTGAAAAAAAAATGTCAGAAAGTTGCGGGCAGGAGCAGACAAGGTGGATGACGACGGTCGTCATGAGCGCGGCTCTGCAGGTAGGACACCTCTTGTCAAGACCAGCACCTGACTCACTAGGAAAGGCTGAAAGAAGAATTCCTGTATTTCGCATAAGGAAATATTTTACTCACTGTCAATGAATATAGTTTTTTTCAGGATAAAACATATAGTCTGGATATTAGTCGGAAGTTGCTTCTGTTAGAATACTGGTTCTTTTTGTGTGCAACTGTATTTTCTCCTAGCTACTTCCATATCTATTTAGTATTCTTGCCACCTGCTATTCTGAGTTACACTGCTTTAGGATATTCTCCTGACTCATCGTTTTTGCACTGCACTGATGCCTCTTTCAGTTGCTCTATAAATAATTCCATCAGAAATGTTGCTGAATTTTCTGAATTTCTCCCTAAATACTTTATTTTTTTTTCCTATACAGTATCAACATGGGGTAGACAATTACTCAGTAAGTACATAATTCAGTTTAAAATACTGAGTCTTACAGATATTAATATATATTTTATCTGTTAACATCAGAAGCCTTGACTCCATTCCCAAGTAAAGAGAAAGGGTATGTCAAGGAGCCGGTAATTAGCTTCTGCAGCTGAGGCCAATTTCATGCCAGCTGGCAAGAATTTAGAGGCAAGAGAGCTTTGATTCACAAGCAAGGATGTCTTATGCTAGCTTGGCTGACAAGGTTATCACCCCATCTCCGCTCTGTAAATGGGTGAACTGTCCTCAAGTAATTCCTGGATCGCCTCAGTTTAAAGCCTTTACTTACTTGCCTGCTCATTTTGGAATTTACAGCCTGCAAGCTGTGTGTGTTTGTGCCATAATATGGTGAGAGGTAAAGCATGGCAGTGATTTCCTCAGCTATGCCAGCATAGCTCACTCCTAACCCCAGCTCTACTCAAAACTACTGCTCTTAGTAAGGGTTCCCCATAAGCAAAGCGATAGAGGTAACTGAATACAAATCCAAGATGGCTTTTCTGTATTGGTTTTGGTTATGAGCTATCATTTTCATACGGCTGTTATTTATATTTGTACATTAAATAATTCAGCAGTGGCTTTGAGGCTGAGATTTTTTTCCAAAATGTAGCTAAACCTTACAAGCTGTTGCCACTGAGTGTTCCCTTTTCAGACCAATTGAAAGCATGACATTTCTAGTTAATGTCTCCTTCAAGGTTCACTTGCAATCCAGATTTTCTGTTGTACTCTTCCACTAAATCATGGCACTTCCCTATATAAGCAGGCTGGCTGTGTTTTGAATGGGTAGGTTAAAGAACACGTTATTAGCTAAAAAGGTTCAGTGGTTTAACCTTCAATATATGTGTGTTCGTGCAGCTTCTGTGTAACACACTGAAGAAATGCTTTTTGCAGGGTGAAAAATACATCCAAACACATTCCATTCTGTGGATGATTATGCCGCATAGTGCAGTGTTCTAGTTTTCCTGTGTGGATTGCATTCTGTCAAAAAGCTTTAAAGAAAATCACGTCCCATACAGAATTTCTGAACGATTTTCCAGCTGAGATGCTGACATCTGTGAAAATAATGCAGCCTAATTAAGCAGTCATAGAAACACACTACTGTATGATCTTCAGTTCTGCAAATCCCCCTTTAGCACATCTTACCAAAACAGACTGTAAAATGTTTGAGCTTCTTTATGCATTCTGCAAGAATTTCCTGAGACAAACTGAATGTACACATACAGAATTGTTATTCAGGGTTTGTAACTTCCAATCAAATACTTCAAATTTTCCTTAATTGATCATGTTTAACATTTTAGTATTTTTTCAAATTGTAAGTGGAATAAAAAATAATTTTTGAACAACAGTGCCAAAGGTCTAGCTACAGTGGTACAGCTGATGCTTTAAGAGTATTTCTAACTTGTTGGCTGAAAACTTTTCAAAATAACCTTTTAAAATTTATTTAGGATCATGAAATTTCTACAGTTCTGCAGAGGCAGCAACACCGAGTTCGTTATTCAGAATCAGTGGAAAGTGGATCTGTGATTTTTCCTCTTTCTGGTACAGTGCTTTAAAGTTTATGCTTTTAAATCATAAAATCCAAAGTACAAAGTCAGGCCAGTCAGTTAATTGTGGGCTACACTCAGCTAAATAAAATCTGCCTTGTTGGGATGTCATGCAGTAGTGGAAGGAGCTGTGCTATGATTGTATGTAAATCAGAGGATGAAACAGGTAATGTTGGGGATTAAACACTTTCATTGTATTTTATTTTTTTGGACATATTCTAGAACAGCTACATGAGATTTGGTGATCATCAGCTGACCTGTTCCGTGAATTCTTGTTATAACAGAACAAACATGCTAAATGCTACTAACATGTTAGCTGCCATCAAGATTTTTAGTATATATGGCTGTAAATGTAAGAGTGAACAACACCTCTGGCTTTCAACTTCCAAGTTGAATTTGCACGGCTGGTGGTAGCAGAGGAGGTGAGGAAAGGATTATTTGAATGGACTTGATTAGGAAATCAGTGAAACTGTAAACATGAAATAGCTGCTTTTCCTTTTTGGAACAGAAGATATCCTAGACACGTAGATGAGATACTTCAGTTTTCCTGAACTTTAAGGACTAGCACACATTGAGATAGACTTTTGCATGCTCAGTTGTTAACCGTCCTAAACTTCAGCCTTCTCAACTTTCCCTTTCAGAACAACTGAAGTTGACAGAGCTGTAAGTTCATTTTTTTATAGGAGACAGTTTAGCTAACTTTTAAGATTTTACAACTGTTTCTTTCATTTAGAAACAGGACTTCCTGAGCTTTTCAGTCAGCCTTTACATTTGCCCCAAATTCATTCCATTCTGGGAGTTGTTTGTTCCTGAAGCATGTGCTCTCAAAGGCATTCAGATGTGTCTACCTGGAGTGGATTGAATAGTTGGTGGGTTTTTGATGTTATGGTAGAAAAATAACTTGAGATATTTGTAGTTTTATCTTAAAACTAGTAGTCATCACTGGCCAGATCTCCCTGTCAGAGATGTGGAAATTCATTCATGTTCTGTTCCACTGTGTTTTAAACTAATGGTTGCTTTAACACTTGTGCTTCCCAGTTTCTGTTGAGACGCTAATCCCATTACTGCCATGACCTGTACACTTACAGCAGTTTCCTCAACAGGCATTGCATTTATACTGTCAGACACTCAAGACTTGCTTAGAACAGGGGAAGAAGAGTTTTCCAAAAGAATTCAGAAGTTCATAAACATTCATCGGAACAGCTTCTTGGTTTTGTCAGCTGCTCTTCATGGACCAGAAGAATGGAATGTCATGTTCAGGATTCAGAGAAGGTATGATTTCAACATCAAACTGAATTTATGTGGCTAGGAAGAAATGAAGTAGCAGTCTTGGATTTGGAAATATTATTTTTTGAATAAATAGGACAAGAGGCAATGGACAGAAACTGATGCACAGGAAATTTCACCTGAAAATGAGGAAGAACTTCTTCACTGTGAGGGTGACTGTGCACTGGGACAGATTGCTCAGAGATGGTGTGGACTCTCTCTCTGGAGATATTCCAGAACCATCTAGATGTAGTCCTGGGGAGTCTGCTCTCAGAAGACCCTGCTTGAGCAGGGAGGTTGGAGTTGACACACTGTGGTCCCTTCCAACCTTACCCTTTGTGAATTATTTCAGGAATACACAAGTTTTATTTTACTAATGCACTGTAAAAATATATTTAAAGTATTTTTTAATTAATAGCAAATAAAAAGAATACCACGTGAATCAATCTGACATATCACAGGTAACAAAAGAGGGTACTCCTCAAAACATAGCAAATAAGATTCCTTTCAATCATTTTAGGGCTGTGTAATATATTTATTTTTAAATTTTTCTCTCTAATTGGAAAATTAAACAATTTTCTGTGCTCTGTAACCATATTTTCATGGTCATTCTCAAAACAGGACAGGCAAGTTTACGTCATGAGAAAAGGCTTTACTGTAAAGTGGAGATTTCTTACCAGCTTTTAAAATGTTTGCTTGGAACTGCATCTATTACACTGTGCTAGAACAATTAAATAATCAATGTTATTTTACACCAAAAGTATAAAATGATACTAAAACTGGTTTAAAACTTTTATCTCTGATTTCTAATGAAGTCTGAAAACTTGCATATTTTAGTACATACCTGCTGACAACAGCAATCAGATTATGCTCCATGCTTGTAGCCAGAATTATTTTCTTGTAGGCACAGTAGCCCTAACTTCAGTTGATTGTCATTCTTGGCCTCAAAGAAGTGACTATTCTAATTAAGCCTTTGATCTTTACCTCCTTGAGGTAACTAGCACCAGTTTCATTAAATCCTGGGCATACTGCCAAATGCTGGTGAATAAAGAGTGTATGAGATGAAATGTAAGAAATCTATTACCCGTTTGTGAAAATGTTGTAAATTTTCATGAGAGGTTTTAAAAGTTCAGCCACCAGGTGATGACAATGCTAATTCTCAGTCTACTTTGTGGTTATGTACAATGGGTGTTGTGCACATGCTGATCACTAAAATGTGATGTTTTGCAACTGTATTCCATTTAGCAAGTCAGTAATTTTATTAAAGTAAAAAATGGTTTTTTATTGCAAGCACTATCAAATTGATGTTGACAAGGGACAATTATATATATAAATATATATATGTTTAATTGCATGTGCTTTTTTCACTACCTGGCAGCTTGAAATTCTGCTATTGTTATAAATCACTGACTGAGCTGCTCCTGGTGGGTTGAAACTTGTGCCATGTTCTTTGAAACTACAAGCCACCTGTTGGATTTGTTAAAAAACAAAGCCCCTTGGTATTATCAGGTGGTCTTCTACTACTGCTCCTTTCTGCTTATCTATGGTTTTGCTGCAGTTGGGGAAGGATTTTTTTTTATTATTATTAACAAGAGAATTATAGGATTCTTGTTAACAACATGAACACTTTATGTAGAGTTGTGTATAGCATGGGGGAGGTGGGAGAAAAGTTGTGTTTATCATCACAGTTTAAATGACCATTCCACGAACAACCTCAGTACATCTGTATGGTAAGTTTTAAACACCTTGGAGGAAAGGCCAGATGTATTAAAATGCCCAGTATTCTGTCCATCAATCAAATTAATAACCCTAAGTTTAGGCCTGCTGTTATTGGAAGCAAAACTATTTATAGAAATAGGTTTTCATGGATCAAGGTAAGTACATGTAATTGTTTCTTTGCTGCACTTTGTTCGTTCATGCTTTGTTTAGCCCATTCTAGTATTAGCAAAATTGCATCAATTTATTTCCCTAATCTCTAAATGTAAATCCAACCCTTGTTCCTTCATCACCTTTTAGCAAAACTCACCGGGGACCTGAGTGCCTATGCTTAGAGAAGGACAGTGCCTGCCTGTAACATTTATTTTTCCTAATTAGAAGCAAGGGCAGACAAGTTCAGATGAGATACCTTACCAGCAGGAGGTCTTAATGTGAACGAGTCCAAGTCATCAGACAGATTGCAGGGAAGAACAGGTGGCAGGCACAAGGGGAGGTCACAGGGGACTGTGCAACTGAGCAGCTGGGCACTTAATCTGCATTATTTAAATTCATTTTGGTTATTTAAAATTCCTCATTCTTTGTTGCGAAGTCCCTGTCCTGTTTTAGCTGTACAACAGAAAACAGCAGCAAAGGTAATGCCATTATGACTTATGGTGCAATTCTTAGGGAAAGGCTCTGTGCTTGCCTAAGCTTTGATGCCTCTCTTCCATAACCTCACTGAATGACAACTCATGCTGCTATTTTAAATCTTCAGATCCCCTTCTCAAGAATGGATGCATATGAATAATGCTATTTATAGAAAGAATTCATTTTCGGTTAAAGTATTGAGTGAAGAAATCTTTACATGAAAGTAGTGGAATTATGCCACTATCTTAATCGTGTCTGGAATACAGGTTGTTTTATTTATAGTACACTACAAAGATGTAGTTCAAATTCTGAGGTATTTTTAGCACAGTGTTTTTGGATACTTTGCTGTGTTCTTCCACAGCCATAAAAACAACCCAAATATTTTTTCTACTGCCACTGAGAAGTCTTCAGCAGTATCACAGAAGAGGGTTTAGCTCTCTCTGAATGTACACATGCTTAAGAAGTGCTGATTGATGGTTGCAGAGACCTAGATAAAGAAATGAGCCCTTCCAAATCCCACCTAAATAAGTGGTACAGAAATGGGACAGATGGCTTTACAAACAGCATGAATGCTGCACTTGCCTTTCAAGATAAAAGCAGCATTTCTCTGTAAGTAAAACCACACACTAAAAAGCTGTTTACATCATGTGGAAATGCTGTTTGAGTTTTATGGCATAACAAATTAAATACATATTCTAAAAGTGACCTTATTTATTTTTGATGTACAGATTCCTGGGCAGCAATTTACGTGTAATACCAGTTCATAATCCTGCTGAAACTGTTAAATTAATGCTAACTATGGCTAAGGTAAGTCCAGTTGCATACACTTAAAAGCATTAATGGATTACTCAGGAAAAGCCAAGAACTATAAAATACTTGCTTTTCCTTAATGGAACTTTTTGTGTTATACTGACCACAATCCATTAATAAACTAAGGTAGGACTGGTACTCTGATGCATTAGCTGAGTCTTTAAACACTGTCAGAGGTAACTTAATAGCATCTAAGAAAAGAAATTAGGTATTTAAGAGCTTGTTTGGCTCCTGTTTACCATTGTTAAGCTAGGATGTCTCTTTGTTTACTGTTAACTCCTGTTGAAACACTATCACCTCTCTGTACAGCATTCCTGAACACCTACTTCAGAACACACAATGCAAAATTATTCAGCAGTGAAATCTGGATTTCTACTATTGGAAAAATAAAATGTTGAATATTCTATTACTTAAAGGTCACTTATTCTACTCATATTCTTTTTCTTTTCTCTAAGATGACTTCCAAGCCCCAAGTATATGATACTCGTTGCAAAATGGAAATGACAAAAGCTCAAATAATAGAAAAAAGTCCAGTTTGGAAGATGCTTCAGGAGTATCAATCGCACTGTAATTAAGTTAATATTTGGGTTTTTATTCATAAATAGAATTGCTACATTTTAAACAAAATATAGGATGTTCTTAAAAATATAGTTACATTTCAAAAGACTACATACAACATATGCATTTGGAATGAAAATTCGTATTAAATAGCTGTACAGTGAAAAATATACTTGATACCAAATGTGCTTTCTAGGGAGGGAAAAAAGTGGTTTAGCTGCACTATAGAAAAGTCATTCTTATTTTTAACTTGGTTCTGACCTTACAGGCTTATCTGTTTATTAATAATTCCCCAAAATATTAACTATATTTTAAGGAAAACTGTATGATTAAAGATAAGGATGATCAAAACAATTCCAAAATACAGGTATCCCTAAAAACAGCAGCTGTGTGTATGCAACCTTACACTATTTTTAAACACAAATGTTATCTGTTATGTTACTAAGTTCTAACATGCTATCAGGCTCAAAGTTGATGTGTTTTTGTTTAAACCTGGTTTCCTTTGCCCCCAGTGTTTTTACTATTTATAGATAGTATATTCTATACTGTTACCTATCTGTACCTTACAGTCCAGACTGCAAATAGAGAAGTTTGTCTGTCAACATTAAAAATATGCTAATAAAAATATGTTTAAACAGGGCTTTTTAATTAATGGTTCTCCAATCACTTGATAAAAGTCTTTGTAATTCACACCACCAGTCAGCAACTATTACCCAACAAGTTCTGAAAATTAAAAAAAATAAATGCCTAACCATACCTCCCTGCCACAAAGAACACACCCCTGCTTTGGTTTTTAGTTTCTGAACTTAAGAAAAAGCATCGAATTCTGAAGAGGAGTAAATAGACCGTATCTGCAAATCACATGCAACAAGAGCAAAAGAAAATAAAAAATAACAGCAACAAGACTTAAGAAGAGCTGCATTTGCAGTTCTTCTGGAGGCCACTCTAAATTGCTCTTCTTTAAAGGGCCGTAGCTTCCCTTGGAACTGAAGTCTTATGGTCCACATGGTCTTGTCAGGAGTATGTTAATTCAAACACTTCAGCTGCCTTAACTATTTTCATCCATTACAGCTTTTGTTTTCACTTCAATGAGTTCTTCTACTCGAGCTAGAACACTTTCTATTAAATCAAATGTGAAGAGAGCTGAGTGTAAAACCTGAAATGACAAGAAAGATGAGTGTCATTTTTATTAGATTTTTTTTATCTATTTTACATTTACTTTTATCTCCACATATAAAAAAAAAGTCAGTACTTCCGAGTAACTGAAGGGAAGTGCAAACTCACTTGAAGCTGCATTCCAGTAGTCATGGGAAGCATCTTTTCCCCACTAACAGTTAGAGAGCAAACTGTGTTAGAACTCTGTGCCTCTGTAGAAGGAAACATGAAGAAACCAACGTGACTGTTAGAATTAAAAGAATATTTAAAATATAAGCATTTCATGACAGTAACTAGTAAGAACAGAAATCTAGGGATTGACAGAGGGTGCTGAACATTTAGAGGAAGACAGTTGGAATTGGATGATATCTTTATACTTCGTATAGCACAAATGCCTACATTACTAAACAGGCAAGATCTGCAACTGGAATCAGTTTTATAGCACTTAGATGCTCTTTGAATGGAAAATGTTATCTGGCCCAGTTTTGATACGTTTTTAGTATTTCCACATCTAGGGAGATAGTAGGAGGTTCTTAAGCTTGACTTAATGAATCCAGACATTAAATACTGATTTTATTAAGAAAAGGCTGCATGCTTCTCTGTTTTCAGACAGATTACTTGCAGCAGGCTAAACTACAAGGACAGGTCTGAAAAATCAGGAGAAAACCTCTTACGTTCAGACCACACATTTGAAATTCAATGTAATGCTTAAAATGATTAAACACTAGGGAAGAAAGCTAAACCATTTACTGTTACAAGTTAGATGTTCTCTCCCAAACTCAAATCTTCTACTTTGTTGAAGGCTAGAGAAGCGTAAGAGGGACTTAAGAAACAGCTTCCTGATTAATTTTGAAAGATTCCCTTTAGAAAGATATCCACAGGTTGTCTTGAGAAAAAAATCCCCTTCTTTGCCTCATAAGTACATAGTTTGCAAAGGAAGAGGATAAGACCAGGGGCAAAAAGCTGTATTGACATTTTTAGTAGCAGACACAAATTCCTTGGGCTATCTTAATTATACTGGAGACCACAAGGAACAGAGGATCTGACATACAGAGAGATTGCCTAAAGCAGCTCCAGCTCTTGTGCCCTGTGCAACGTGTCTGCTTAACCCAGAGCAGAATCTGATTCTGTGTGTCAGATTAAAAAAAAAAAAAAAAAAAAGTATTAAAAGAAAATGAATGTAATGCTTCAGGCTTTAGAGAGCACTGTGACTTATTTTTTCTCTTGTTAACCCTCCCACACCTGGTATGAAACCTAAGGGTTATCTGTTCTGAGAAACTCAGTTTCTCCTCTGTAATATTAAAATCAAAAGTATAAATGCAGAACAAGCTCTGAAGGTCTTCATGTGACAGTTCTATCAGGTTTCCGTAAGATTTACAAATGTGATGACAGGTAAGTTCAGAATTTTCTGATCAATTATGAAAATTTTTAATACATCACCTACTGAATTATTATTTGAAGTCTGGAATAATGTCAACAGCTAAATAAAACCTGATCTATGCAGCATTCCCCAATTCTCCATTTCCAAAGGATTACCAAAGTTTCTAGATATGAACAAAGCTAAGAACAAAAAACCAAAAAAATCTGACCTTTTCTGTTTTCTTTCTTATTTTTTATTTCTGCTTCATAATGTGCTCTTGACATATTGAGTCCTACACGCAGTGGTTTTAAGAAATTCTGCTCTATCTTGCCAAGTGTGGTCCACACGCCAGTCTGGTCAAACAGAACAGAGAAGGTTACAAAACAGTTTTAATGAAGCACTGCAATGCTAAGCTTTTGAGCACAAGTGTTTTGACTAGTCTTTATAACATACACTCCTGTGGTGGGAGCAAAAGAGAAAAAAATATTTCAGATGCATGCATTTAAGCATGAACAGCATTGTGATGGATATTTAAGTTCCTCTTCCTCTCCCTTACAGTATCTGTTGATTGGGCAATGAAGTAGTCAAAAAAAAAAAAAAGTGCAGAGGAAGGGAGGACTTAGGGTGTAGACTGGTAACTACAGCAGTGGAAATGCACACTTTCAGCTTGTTCTTGTAAGCAAAGCTGAAAGAATCTTGATGTGTTGGAGAGGAGGTTCTAGGCCCTTTCTCGGGCTAGAATCTCTACAGCAAGTAAATGGCAATTGTAGGCTCCTCTTAGATAACTCAGCAGTAAAACAGAACGAATATTTAAAATAACATTCCTGAATTAACACTGAATTGCGATGCCAAATGAAAGTTGTGATAAATATCATGTTTTCCAAATGTCTCTATTGCATTTTAAAAGCATTTTAAGAATGTTACTGGATATGCTACTCTCCCATCCTTCAGCACAACAGCCACAGTGACAACAAAATTCTCCCCAGTTTGACACGAGTAGAAAGGAGGAGTTTACAATAATGGCACTCAGGAATCAGGAGGTGCAAGAAAAAGATGCTCAAAACCAAGGCTGTTCAGGGTTACAGTAACACTGGGTTTGCTATAGAGGAAACAAGTACAAAGCAGCCTTTGTGTCCTTGGATATAGGAGCCATTTATACAACTCCTTTCTCCAGGCAGTATCCTCAAAGGGCAGAATAAGGATGATAAAAATAAGAATTTTCAATGTTGCATACAATGAATCCACTAACGACAGTGGAAAATGCACCAAATTTTAATACTAAATGGCACAGTTAACAGTTGAAATAGGAAGAACAGTAATTACTTCCACCAAAATGTGGCTAAAAAAGGAACTTTCTAGAAAAAGACTTATTTTTAAACTTGATTAATGAAAATGCTTGTTACACAGCAATAAAAATATCTGAACTGACGTGAAAGGAGGCATTTTCTTTCTGCCTCACTTGCACTGTATGAAGAAAGACAGGGAGGAAGTCAAGAAGAACTGACAGAGGCTAAATTTAAGGGAAAATCTTCAGAAGATGTGATGCTATTTTTTCCTCAAACTGTATGGACATTCTTTTTGCCAGGTACTAGACAGCACTGTTAGAGCAGCTGAGTGCTACTACATGTCATTTTTTATTAAGAATAAAAGAGGAATTCTTGCTTTTCTTACACAGCTATGTATTTGCATGTAACTGAGTAGACCATTATGAGTACTTAAATAGTAATCACCCCTTAAATATGACAAACAGATACAGTTTACCAATATTAAGTAATTACATAAATAGTAAAATAGAAATGCACCCACTGAAAGCTACTTTTGCTTTACATTTTCATTACGGTTTTGGCAATCAGTACAAGTTATTTCACTGTTACTCTACTTAGATTAGTAACATTATTAGGCAGTTACAAAATTTATTCCTGGATCTCAAATTAGCCTAAAAGCAGATGAGAATTTTTTTCTGTATTTTAGAAACCAGAAAATTATATTGTATTCTTCTTGCTATAAAGAAATCCAGTTGGAGGTCTGAAGGATGCCAGCAAACAAATAAGCAAAAATAACAACTTTTTCATTTGGGAATACTTGTTGGGTATGTGATTTTCTGGTGACATACTCTAATGTTATGGACATAGATCATAATTCAACAGGAAGAGTGAAAGGATTAGTTTGTTTATAGAACAGTATATATAGAAACAATTTCATCAAAACAAAGGAACATATCACATATTTCCTAATGTCTTAATAAAAGCATCACTTCTGGGGAACTAACCATTCCAAAGAAAAATGCAAACCCCACATTTTTTGAATCAAGGATAACAGTGTTCATGTGAATCCACCTCTCAGCTAATCAACCATTTTCCAATCAAATAGTACGTACTTGATTGTCACTTTCACAATCCTTTATGACTAAGTATCTCAGCAGATTTAATGATGCCATAATCCTGTAAATTAAAAACATACAGATATCTATTATGAGGATAGTAATTTTAATTGTCCATTAGCCAGACATGCTAGGAATATCCATTAATACAAAAAGCAGCCACCCATCTGCTGAGCAGTATAGCTCCACCTAGAGCAGCAGTGTGTAGTGACAGCCACACAACAGTTCACACTGCAAGTAAAACTGAAACTCATCAGACTGCAGAGGGCTGGTGATGCTGAGGGAAAGAATTCTCTCAAGAGACAGAACCTTATGACAGAATTTATAGTACGTATCACTGCTGATCCAAAATTGATTTGAAACCAGTGTGACAATTTTCTTTATTACTGTATTGAATTTTTACTTTTGAATGTGCTTTTTAAAATAATTGGGTTTTGCTTTTGTTTTACCTTATTTTTGAGCAGAATTTTTTTTTTTTTCCAGAAAACAAGTAAAGTTAAACATCACACTTCTGGGCTTTTTAAAGCAGGTATATGTCCATCTGGACATTATCTCCCCACTGATTTACAAGTCCAAGCATCATCATACTATTTATCACAGAGGAAACCTTACCCTATATACGCAAGATTTTTCAGACACATTTCAATTTTGGTTAAATGCAATTATTTACTGTTCAGGTGGATCTGTAATCCTACTCATGAGATACTGGATTCCCAGTAGCAATCTGTGAAACTGCCTCAAAGATACCTTGCACCATAGGTTGCATCTGATAATTGTTATTCTATCATTAGACATCACACCACATTGCCTTTATTCCTCCAACTGCTTCTGCAGAGAGCTGACAAACTCTACATTCCCGAGGAAATAATGCTTTACCCATTAGTTATGTCATTTCACATCTGAAGTCTTACATCCTCGGGGAATGGAGGAGGACATCCTTTGTTATTGTTAAAATTTAACATAATGGCATTGTGACATTCTTCTACGCGGAGCTAGTTAAAATAAGTGACCATTTCCATTTCTAGTTCCAAAACCTTAAAATACATTGCTGTTGTCACCTCATTAATTACATGAAAGCATACATCATTGCAGTAAGGTAGTTTAAAGTCTTTTTTTAATAATGAAGAAAAGAGAAAAGCTTTTAACTGTTACAACTCACCTGTCTGAGTTTTGCAGAAGATCGGTCTCAGCACCTTCTGGAAGTGAAAGTACTAAATCTAGAAGGGAGATCAGGTGATGTCCTGTAAACCAAATGTTGTCATACTCCTTCTGAAAAAAAGATACAGAATGTTCAGCTGAGTGCAAAATTTAGGTCTTAAATAATTTAACAATAACTGGCAGAAAACAGAAAAGTTTTTAAAAAATAAACACTGGAAGAAATGTTTTCTAATATTGACCTGTGAGTGGAGTACACAAACCAGCCTGTTCATAGTTTTAAAATTGTCTTTTTGACAGCCAGGAAAGAAATGGAAGAAATGTAGTAAGAGAATTCTGAAGCTGCATAGTAAAAAGTTAATCATTTAGTTTTAATTAATTTTCCCAACTTTCTGGGATAATTATTATAAAATATGAGATTAAAAGGACTTTGATCTAGCTGAGCCCTTCCTGATGGATTTATCATTTGCAAAGCACTCATAATAAAATGCTGACTGTCATCATAAAAGCAAAGAAAAATTTAATAATTCTATCTGGACTATAATATCTGAATTATATTTTAAAAACTAGGAACTGTGGGGATAAAACAATATACTGAGCAGTTCCACTTTTAAGAAAGAAATGTATTTTCAAGCACAGAAAAGGTAATAACGTCTTAGCAAAATATAGTAAGACAATGCAATTAAAAATACAACTGTAAAATGATAACCTAAAATATGCATAGACAGAAAAAGCCAAAGTAATGTTTTAAATAAAATTTTCTAATCTTATGTATCTTTTCAAAGTGGATTTCTTTTAATGCATCACTCGAAGTTTATATTGTAGACATTTTCTCGACATTATACTGATAGAATTTTGAGAAGGCAACTTGGTTTTTATTGGTAGCAGCCTCACCGTTGAAGCTAAGTGAATCTGATCTTTTATATTTTTAATTATGTATCCTTCCACACCAGCATGGTTGCTTGTCTTCAGTAAACACCTTCAAACAAACAAAACAAAGATATTATCTCTTTAAAGCTGCCCATAGTTAGCTCAAAACTTAGGTAACATTCCCTAAGTGGGAGTTTTACCACAGAACAGTATGACTATGTAACCTTTAAACACTGGCTTACATAAGACAGCTAATTTTATATGAGGCAATTGAAATCCATTATTTATCAAAAAATTAACACAGTAAAATTAATGTGGCTTCTCAGATGGAAATTATGCCAGAAATCAATTTATTTATGCACTTTAGCTGCACTAGGGCTGATATTACATAATCTACAGTAACTTGTATGCATACCTGAATAACGTGTATTTTCCCTCTGTATCAAACTTGTCTATGAACAACTGCAAAATATTTAAACTCTTCTTTCTCTAAAGAAAACAGAGATGTTTAACAGATGAATTCTAAAAAAATTAATTCACCATTCAGAATCCAACTGATTCTGTAGGCCACTTAACATACCATATGCTCCATGGGACAAAGGGTCATAACTTTCACCAAATCCTGCAGTCAGAAAAAGGAAATACAATTTCTAATTACATACAGATTGTTACATTACATCACACTGACTAAAATCTACTCGACTTTAAAAATCCGAACCAAACAAAAGACCCACAGCACACTTGAGAATGTCTAGGTGTTTATAGAAGATTCTCATCAGAGAAATTCATGTTGCTTCAGTGGTCAAAATCCCAGGGCTGAACCACAAGAACACTATTCCTGTACTCTTGGTTCCAGGTAAGAATGTAGCCAAGCAGCAGATTGGTAAAGAGGAGACAAAAACAAGCAAGCACCACCTTTCAACTAAGATCTGTTCCCACCTGCTTCAGTGACCTGTACCTACACTGGGTGTAATTTAATTGTCACTGAAACTTCATGCTGCAGCAGGTAGAAAAGACAATCAATCCTGTTTCGCAGGACACTGAAGGTTTCAATTTAACAGCTCAGGTGTATAAAGGTGCAGTAAGATGCCCTCTCTCAAACGCCTAGAGGACAGCTAGGTGTTATTTCTAATCAAACTTTGAAGACTCCTGTACCCTGCTTCTTATTACCTGAGGTACATTAATAAAGTCTCTGAATTCTAAATAGTCATGGAGAAGGCTGTTGTCTTCTATTCTCAATAAACAGCTCTCAAACAGATCCTGCGGGTGGGGAAAAGAAAAGAAATGCCAACAGTATGCACATATACAGGACATTAATCTATCTGCTTAATATTTCATGGCTAAACCAGCCTTCACTCATAAATCCTCATTCAGATATTGAAAGTTCCAAGCAGCTGCAATTATAAGTGGTAACTGTAATTTAAACATTTATGCAGGACTGTAAAGTTCAATTCAGGTATTTGTAACATTGAAGAATACTTTATTAAGCCTCAGAATATTTCTGGAACTATTATTTTAACTATCAGTTATACCTCTCTGAGAAGGGGAAACAAAGATTTACCATTCCTTAAACTGAAAAACTAGAACTTTTGAACACTGAAAATTTAATTTAAAAAAAAAAACAACTTACAAGTCCTTTAGATAATACAGACTCTTCTGTTCTAGAAAAAAAATCAAATTTACATTGTTAATTTAAAAGACAGTTGATATTTCAGAAGAAATAGTAGAATAGAGGTCAACAAGAACTTGTCCCTCCACAATTTTCCTTCTATTTTTAAAATACTGAATCTTCATTACTCTTCCCAAAGATTTTCAAAATAAACTTGCTGATGAGAAACTGAACATTAGACTCATCTCTTCACAGTCAAAAATGACTTTTTTTTCCCCCTCAGTATTTATACATGCTCAGTGTCATCTCCCACAGGTACTGAGACACTGATTACCAGAGAAAATGAAATGATGAGCTGTCAGAATAGGAAACTTGCCTTCCATAGCAGTGCTAGAAGCTACTTGGTAACACTGCTGCTTGTGGAAGGTGAAACAATCACAATGTATAGAAAAGTTTGGTTTCCTTTAATAGCCTGACCTCTAATCATTTTGCATATCATGTCAGCATACATTCAAATAAGTATTTTCACAATAGTTGCCTTTGGTAATAATTGTTATAGAAGGGCAAGTAGGTATACATTCTAATTATTCTGCATATGTTTAAACTATTGATTTTACATTTTCAGAATAAAGTTTCTAAAAATGGAATCAGAATACAAGATGAAAACAATACATAAATGTTTAGACAACTTCTGTTTCTTAGCAAGAGAAGCCATCTTGTAGTGGAACTTGCCATTTTAATACTCACGTTTATAAACCTCCTCTGAACTTATCTATATTTCAAATTTGTTTTTATGAATTACTATAAAAGATCACACCCACTTCCTAGACCTGCAAATTCCACCAACCCTACCTTTTCAGTAGCACTTCAATATGTGTCATATTGCACAGCAGAAGGTATGAAGGACTAGAAGAGAAGAATCAGGCTACATTAAGCCATATACATTTGCACATAATTAATACATTTGACAGGATTATTATTCTTTTAAAAAATTCAAATTTCTTTCTAAAACTATTGATTTTTGAAAATACAAAAAGATTATAAGTCAAATCACAGCTAAGAACTCTTATAGAGATGTAAATGAACAATTAATACACATTCATTTTCAGCACGTGACTAATCATAATAGTTTATTTTAAAGGACAGCTCATCTAAAATTAAACTACAATAGACTAATTTGCAGGAGTATGTTCTTTGCATAACATGAGTTATATAAAACATAAATGCATAAATGTTGACATAAAATTAATACTACTGAAATACTGTTTTCATTCATAACTATTCACAAATTAAGTTCTCTTCCACTCAGAAAGGATCTTCAAAGTACAGACTTACAATAAGCAAGAAAGAAGAGCTCTTACCTAAAAACCACTGGAAAGCATTCAACACCAAAGTGCTGAACAAAGATCAAGTATGACAGACAGGCCAAAGAATCAGCGGAATTCTTTCTCTCCAAGTCTGCAAACTCCTCATCCTCCCAGTGTGGACTTTTGCCTTTATGATGTACAAACATTAATGGGATCAATTCTCCTATATTCCACAAAATGTCCTAAAAAATAAAACCAGATTTCCTATAGTTGCCCTTAAAACATCTGTATACCAATTGAGTTTTAAAGCTCTAACTGTATTTACATACATTCTGTTGTACAGCATGCATATAAATTAATATAAATGTTATGTTTTTAATATATAATATAAATATGTGATACTTGTGATATATGCACAAACACACACAAAAAATCCTGGAGGAAAAATAACTAGTGTTAGAAAAATGTTACTAAGATAGCAAAGTCAAGCACACAAAAGTTAGCAAAAGACAGAATCGAGACCATCTGCAAACTCCTAGTTCAGCTGCTTCATCCCCAATGCTATGAGTAAAAATAGATTCATGGAAACATTATGTCACAAAATCTCTGTGTTTTTCAGATCACAGTTCTTGGTTTTTTCCCACTAATCAATATGGAACACAACATTTAGCTGCTATAGGCAAGCCCTGATTTAAAGTAAGATTTGCTCTGTATGGCCTTTCTTTCCCATGATGCACAACACAAGGAACACCTGCCACTTGTACATCAGAAATACCACAGTGGTTACCCCTTCACGCCCTTCATGTGGCTGAGGACACGGTGTTAACTCCTCTTGTACATATTACAGAAAAATGGGGAGATTAAGGTCAGCTCACTATTCTGCAGTTGTCCACACCCAACATCCAGGATGGCACATTTTGGAAAATCAGGATTATGCAAGATGTCATGCAGTCAAAGCATGACTTACTGACCGTAGCTTCAGCTCTCACTACCTAATGCCATAAACAGAAGTTCATTGAGAAAGAAAAGGTAATTCATAATTAGCATTAAAAACATGGTTTCAGACTGTGCCCAACAAGAAAAGCAGAATATATCTTACACAGCCCAGTAAGTCACCCCACTAACCAGTGCAGAAATCAAAATGAGCACTAGAACAAATTACAGGCAGTTGTGAACCAGACCACTGGTTCTGCACACACTGTAATTAGTTTTGACTGCACTCACTATAATTTCAGTTGCAAAATGCCGAAAAGGATGTTCCTCAATGCCCTCAACTTGTTCAAGTTGAGCTGTCAATAATGGGTATTTCAGGCTTTTCATACAGCTGAAAAAGAACGGGGTGGAATAAATCACCAATACAGTCATAAATATAGACTATGATAGTGTCATTGATGACAAAGAATAATTGTCTAATTAAGAATAATTAAGAATAAAAGTCTACATTCAAATCAGCTGCTGTTATTCAAGGTATTCCAAGGAGAATAAAAAAATTAAAAAACCTAACATCCCCTGTAGAAGCACTACTTAGACTTCACCTCCATACTATGATTATTCTCACTGTTGTAAATTAGAGGAACAGAGGAATACCAATTCAACTTCACGATGCAGCAACTAATAGTTCTTTATCATTTTCCTCTACTAAACAGAAAGCATAAATATAATGACTATTTACGGGTTCTTTGTCAAAATACCATATTAGTTAGATATATGTTAGCAGCATTATAAAAAACTAAAAGATTATTTATTTGCTCCCTATATAATAAATGCCAACTATTCATTTTGTTAAATTATAGGAATATATAAGAGACATAATATGCTCACAATTTTACTAATTCTTCTTTCAGCTCCATGTCATTGTATTCTGATGACTTTTCCATATTTTTAACAACTTCATTCACAAAAGGTTTAGCAAAGTCCACCACTGCATTACAACATTGACAGAGACCAAGTTTATCTTCTTGTATTTGTTGTTTTGTATAAGGTACAGGTAAGGGAGTGAGCTGATTCATAATCATGGCCAATGACAAACCCACTGAGTAAGCCTTCTTGTTCTGAAGTTTCAAAAGCACTGGGGGAAAGAAAATAGAAAGAGGAGAAAAGAAGAGAGAACATTCTGAGACATTAAATTATCACTTAGTAAATGAAAACATGAAGAAAAAAAAGGGGGCTAGGTAAGAAAACATTCTGTTTTCAGGGGAGATACCTGAAATCACATGAGCAAATCCAGCAAGACTAAACATCACCACCTAGTTTAATATACTGCAGTCAACGTGGCCATATATTTGCAAATAACAATACTAAATCTGTCAGACATTTCAATGTTCTTCCTTTCTCCACAACACCAGGATGAGGACCTAAAAAAAGTCTGCTTTGCTAGAACTGGGCTAAATGAAATGATACATACCTGAAAATGCATTTCTTACTTGACTCCTTTTGAGCTTGGCAAAACCAGAGACAACAGCCCAGCTTTTCTGCTGAGAACTGACAACAACAGGAGTGCTTTACACCTCTAAATATAACTGTCACAGGACCAAATCCTTGTAAATGATGAAAAATATCTGAATATTGCTTTTTCAACTGATGCTATTAGTCCCATCTTAAATCTTTTTCTAACAGGCCAATCTAAGCATGAACTTTATGCCTTGTGTTATTTTGCAGAATATAGAAGACTGTAAAGCTTGTCAGGACAGATGTATTCTGAAGCCATTCCAGCAAAGGCTAAACTAAATAGATAAATAAATAGGAAAATAATATAATTCAGAAATCACATGATAAACTGAATCCCACCTGTCTGCAAAGGCTGAAGCAGTAACATGACAGTTTGACACACTTGCTCTCCAGAGGTCTGCTCAATCTGCTCAAGCAAACCCAAAAAAAGTTCCTTTGGATTGCAGAGCTGCAAGAGAGGAACAATGCATATTTTTAAATAACCGTTCCCATAACCAAAAAACTTAATCACACGCAAACTTTAATGCGAAAGTTCCTCAATGTCAAGAGAGAAGATCTAAACATCCAAGGTAAGATTCAAGAAACAAACAAATATGAAACAAGAAGCACATGCCTACAATTAACATGTACTGAAGAGCATACCTGTGTGTACACTTTCATATGAGCTGGAAACATATAATAGTAAAAATTGACACTAAACTTGATTTTTATGGGCTGTAAAAACAGTGCCTTTGCAAAATAACCCTTAGGAGCAGAGAGAGGCCGAATCTGGGTGTGAATTTAACTCAAGTTATAAAGCTTGCAAGTTGTTTTTGGAGTGCATAAATGAAAAAGAATGAGTTTTTTACAGGTTAAAATATTTTTCAGCTCCTACTCCATCAAAATCATCAGGTAATGATACTAATATTGAAGAAGGGTGAATGATTTAAGGAAAAAACTTTGCAGAGTGAATCATAGAAAAGAGAATAATAAATACTATTCAGACACAGATAAGTGGAAAATGGCAAGGTCTTGCAGAATAGTTTTGAAACAACTGAAGAGAGAACATGAACAGAGAGACCTTGAATTAGATACTAGAAAACACATTTTGCAAAATACTGTTTTACTCAAGCTAGCCAACTCAGATAAGATTGTCCTTTAGATCATCTTAGCTCGTTTTAATGTGAAAAACACACCTCTGATGCTGAGCCTACCACTTCCAAAGAGCCCCACCCACTGAACATGCACCATGAATTTAGAATTCTCTGTGCCTTTAAACTCAGGCGAGGGAACATTAAACTAGGAGCAGCTTATCCAAGTAGTGATGTCGATTCATTATGCAAATATTGTCAGAATCAAATTGTATAAATATGTTTGTGTAACTGGCCTTTGATGTAGTAGCTTCGTGGATTAATGAGCTAGCACCCCTTTTTGTGCAGAACTTCCCTAACATTGTTGTATCATAATCATGTATTTCAAAACCATACCTGTGCCAGCTGATCTAGTATCCTCAGGCAGTGTTCTCGCTTATCATCCTCTTGTTTATACATGAAAATACATCTAACAAGAGGAGAAATGAGATTCCAACCCATATTCTTGATGATAACCTAAAAAACAGATTTTCAGAGAATAAACCAAAACTGGATGTCTTCTAAACCCAGAAAGGTTGTACATGTAAAGACCAAAAGGAACAATAGATCAATGTCCTGGTTGTAACCATTACTGTCAGTGCCACTGAATATTTAGCAACTGCTACCATAATTTGACATAGATTGTATTCTCTTCCCATACCTACAAACACAGCTGCATATTTTGTATAGTTTTCCTATAATTATTAACATTAACATGTCAGTATATACTTCTAAGTATCTATGACAATGCATTTAAAACAGGACTGAGCAGATTTGTGCTGAAAGAACACTTGGACAAATTATTCATGAAGGGATTGAGACTTTCAGTTGTTACTCCAAACTTAAAAAATTCAAAACCAGGTTGTGAACCTCATGTAACAGAATGTGAACCCCATGTAACATTGCTAAAATATTCTACCCTTCACTTCCTTTCTGAACTTCCTATCTATCTCTACTCAATTTGGTATATTGTCCCAGAATCCCTAATGCCCATGGACAGTATTTTGAATTAGCATCAGTCTAGCTGGCTCCTACAGTTGGCCAATATTATTATACTCACTTGTCGTAGGCTGACCCCTGACAGCAACTAAGCACCCCTCAGCTGTTTCCTTGTCCTTCAGTGGGATGGGGGCAAGAGTCAAAAGAGCAAAACAGAGTAACTCTGAAGATAAGGACAATATAATAAATGAAAGACAAAAAGCAGCAGGGCGTGACAGGGGGAATGCTGCAGATCAACTCCCACGAGGAGACCAATGCCCAGCCAGCCTCCAAGCAGCAGCTACTTTGGAATGGGTCCCCATCCACGTGTCTTTACTGCTGAGCACAATGTTGTATGGTGTGGAAAATCTCACTGCTTTGGGCCAGCTGTGTCTCCTCCCCAGGTTCCCTGCTTACTGGGGGCAGAGTGAGAAACAGAGAAGACCTTGATGCTGCACAAGCACTGATCAGCAGTAGTTGAAACACTGGTGTATTATCAGCACCTTTTTGGTTACAAATCTAAAACACAGTGCTGTGCAGGCTGCCATGAAGAAAGCCAACTCCATGCCATCCAGACCCAGTGCACCATCTGAAATCCCCGTCCTGCTGAAGTGGGACACTGTTGCTTTCTCCTAATTTTGCTTTTCTGCTTCCTTTTCTTTTTGCTTCACTCACAGAAAGAGTTATCAATGGCTTTGCTAAGATTACTGTGACTAGGGTTTCTGTGAGCTACCTGAATACAGAATAATGTGCACCTAACACAGGGCAACTTATTAGCTATTCATATGTACAGCCTTGCTCCACAGGGAAAGTAGCTCTCTCCTCTTAACAAGCAGTTTTATATTTAACGATGTTAATAAACACTTATATGTAACGCAAACTTAAACTCACCTTGTTTTTCTCATTTTGAATTACTTCTAATAACTGAGCTGCATATCCATCTTCCAAACATTTCTGGCCTGCTACCTGAAACAGATTAAAATCTTCTCCTTTGAAATCAGCTTCTTCCAGAATTTGCTAGAAAGAAAATATGAATGTTGAACTCCATACTTTAATTAAAGTCAAATAAGAAATAAGAAAATCCATGCTTTCATTTCAAAATTAAATGTAGTATCATTGTAACTTTAATACATTTTTCACATATTAAAAAAGCTACCAAGTCACTACAGAAGACAAGGCAGTATTTCAATAGCACTAAGTCTAGACTACAGCATTCTGTTTGGAAGATGTGTTTTCTACAACAACCAGCTTGTGTTCCTAGGTACAAGAACACTTCCTTCTCCAGGAAGCAGAAATAATCAAGCATCTTGGGATAAGCACCACAGAGAAGTCAACAAAACATAGAAGCTGAACTCAGCTGCCCCATGAGGAGTTCTACTAACAGCTGACTTGTCTTTGGAAGTAATTTTGGCTTTAATTGTAATATCTGAAGAAAAACTCACACTATTTACACTTGTTACTTCTGAGGAAAGAAAAGTACTTACGCATCTTTGTATTATGGCTTGGAGTTCATCAACTGCCATTATAGTGTGACTGTGTTCTTCTGGCATAAAAATTTATTACAAAGAGGGTAGTATTATATCACACAGATTTAAAACAGAGGCTGAAAAATAATCATATTATCAAAAAAAAACATTAATAGAGGAATAAGCACAATCTAGACAAATATTAAGACTACATAATTAGAAAATAGGGAAAAAACATTTTTAGGAAGTATTATTCTTCCTAATAGAAGTAGAGTAGAATTAGTATTATTCTACTCCCCACATTTCAAGGAGACAGTATTACAGACAGGAAACAACCCGCATTCTGTGTACAGGGAAACAGTGACTACTGTGGGAACATACATGGAAAACTGCAGCTAACACAGAGCAAGTCTGGCCTCACTGCACACCAAGTGTGCACGCCCATGACATTTTCTGTGACCATTCCGACCAGAGGAGCTTCTGCTCAGCCCTCACTGGAACACACTAACCCGATGTCCGGCATGTGAAGGCACTGATCCAAACACCATGCCAGTTTACATCCACAGTCCAGTCAAGATTACATATACAGTTTCCTTTACTTCTTTCTAGTGTCTAGGTTGGACTAGTTCAGTGGCCTTTTACCTCTAGGTATTAAAATTTAAAATTTTCCTGCTGAAAACAACGAAGTTATACACTTGAGTAATGTGAAGTACATACCAAGTTTTACATAGCCAGGACCATGAACTACAAACACAATCAAGCCCGGTTATTCCATGTGATATATCATAGCAGCAGTCATCATTTTTATGGTTTTAAGTAATGCCATAGGCCTAAAATTGGTTCTATGATCACTATGAGTGTCAATTACCCCTACACCCAGTAAATTAGATAACCATTCATCAGAACAGCCATCTCCATGCAATGTCCTCAGCCTTGCCTCTCATGTTTGACCTAATGCGGTTGGGTTGACCCTGGCCAAACACCAGTGCACCTAAATGGGACAACACTGAGACAACCAACCTATTTGGATGCTCACAAAAGCTTAAAAGGCATCTGTGTGTGACTTTCTTTATTCAAAGAATAAACAACTCACTTTCTAGTCTTCACGGCCCATTTTGACATCTGTATCTCACTAAAACCAGTCCTTTCTAGCTTGTCATTTTAACCAGGTCATTACCACATATTTTCCTACTACACGTTGTATTACTTAAGCTCTTCATTTTACAGAATGTTACTAATCCCGCCAAAACAATTCAACATACTTTCGAACTCCAGTACTGTTGCATTTTCAGCCCTCAGTAACTTCACAATATACTCACAGCCTCGAAACGCGCCGCAAGCACCCACCGTGCTGCTCCAGGGATTTGCTGGCAGAGCTCGCAGATGGTCTCCGCCCTTAATACTTAATCCGGTTTCCAACTGAATATTTTAGGAGGCTTCAGCGGCAAGTGGACAGCATCTGAATCATGTGAAACGATCTATTAATACTCACCAAACTGCCTCCTAATAAACAGACACCCCGGCCCCGTCTCTGGGCGGTACAACACCCCGGCTGGGACTAAGAAGCTGCCGCCTCAGCCTGTAACACACGGCTGAATCAAAATCCACAAGGGCACGGCCCCACCTCACCTCACCTCACCTCACCTCAGCCCCCCAGCAGCAGACGGACCCCGCAGCTCCGCGCTGCCGCCCCTCCCAGCCCCGCCGCGGCAGCAGCTCCGCCCCGGGTGAGAGGTCGGCGGGCGGAGCGGCGCTGACGGCGATGATGGCGGCCGGGACGGGCCGGGCCCGCCGGCGGCGCGCAGGTGGGCGCCGAGATTGGCGCGCCAGCCCCGCGCTCCCCGCCTGGCGCTTTGGGCTCTCCCTGTGCCCCCAGGCCGGCACAGCGGCGGACTCGCCCAACGCGCCGTGCCGAGGGGAGCGGCGGGCCGGCCGTGGTCGCCTCTGTGGGCCTCTGCCGGGCCGCGGGCGGGGCCGCGATGAGCGGCGTGCCGGGCGAGGCGAGGCCGGGACCCCCGGTCCCCTCAGGCTGTGAGGGGCCAGCCAGCCCGCCCCGGCCCGCTCTGAGCGTCGGAGAGGGGCTGTGACCGCGGTCGTGCCTCTGGTCGGAGCGCTGTGCCCTTCCTGGAGCGCTGCGTCCTTCCTCGGGTAACAGCCCGGCATCTCCGCTGCCTGTTGCCCGTGTCAGGGCGCTGTCCTCGGCGGCAGCGAGGGCGGCAATAGCCGCTCTGTGTGAGGGTGCCGGCGTTGGACCCGGCCCGGAGCAAAACCCTGCGGCGGGGCACCTGTGGGGACGGCAGTGGGGTGCCGGCGTACAGCGGGGCTGGAGAGACGCGGGAGGTGTGGCTGGCACAAAATTATTGTCAGAAATTTTTTTTTCCCTTAGCTTTTTTGTGTGTACAGAACATGGTCAGTGAGAGGAATTGGTCCTGTTTTCACACTTTGAAAAGTGTGTCTAACTGGTTGCTGAATACCAGCTTACTGAAATCACAGCCATCAAAAGCAAGTTACTAAGCAATTATCTTGGTTGTGCTTACAGTTTAGAGGTTTTAATATTTTCCATGTTCCAACATTTTCTGCTATTAAGAAAGTACACTAATTTCTATATTTGAATATTTAATTTCTAGGAAATAAGCATTCAGCTGCTCAGAAAAATGAAGATGCTGCTCAGAGGTATGATTTCTGAGGAACAGTATGTGTTGATGTTTGTGTTGTTTTGCCTCACTTTGAAATTGCAGTCTCTGCGTGGCAGAGGCTTTGCTTTCTCAGAGTACCACGACTAACTTCAGTAAATCACCGGCATCAACATCATGTAGACATGACTGGAGTGATGCTGTGTAACTTCTAACAGCATGCACGTCTCAGCATTGTGTAATATACTAAAAGTTTGTAATCTAACATCCAAAATTGTATTTCCTTGGTGTGTAGTACTTGCTTTTTGCTATCTTACTTCTTTATATACCTGCCATTTATAATTACTTACATCAAAAAACACTTAAGAAGTGACATTTATTTTATTCTTTTCTTTACTTTGTAACCTCACACTCAGTCATGTCCTAGTTCTTTTTTTCTTCTCATTCTTCATGTCTTACACAGTTCCTTTTCTCCTGACAACACTCCATAAATTGTCCCAGGTTCTTTGTCCACCCAGTTCTGGATTTCCCTCTTGTGAGAAAATTTGGGGAGTGTGTTGCAATACAGTAAAAGTAAATACTTTTCTTGACCAGCAAATAAAGCCAACCAACATAAAATACATAACCCTTTGTAGTTATAACAGAATTACTAGTCCAGTTACTTGTTGCTTTGTTTGGCCAACATGGTGTGATGCGGAAAAATGCAAGCTGTATTTCAGAAAAAAAGATAAAAGTACAACTGGAAAATTGTTTATGGAAATCTGCCCTCTTTATCGTTCAGTGTCTGTTTTGTTACAGGAAGGCAGCTCTGGAGGCTGCACTGAGAAAGAAGATTGAATGTGAGAAAAAAGCATTGTCTATAGTTGAACAGCTCCTGGAAGAAGACATTACGGAAGATTTCCTTCTAAATTGTGTAGGTGTTGCAACTTTTTATGCTGTTTTGTATCTTGGTGTGGTACTTTTTTTCTGAAGGTTTTGAAACAATTTGCTGCAGTTTAAAATAGCCAAACCATTGATTCCTTCTTGTACCAGCCCTTAAAAATTTCCTTATTTTTAAGGGTTCTGCAGTGAAAACATGCCCTAGTTTTGCAGGACTGTGTCCATTAATGAATCCTCCATCTTTTATCACAGCCTTTGTTTATACCTCTGTGGTTCTGGACTCACAGATGAGTTGTAAAAATTTAGGTTTACATCATACCATCTGTAAATTTAGACAAAGTCTCTATAATGCACCAATTATCTGGCAGCAGAGTTTTGCTGGAACAGTATGAGGATTACTCTTGTTCAGGTTGTAAACAGGTTGATTAATAGGTGTACAAAATACATAAATAGAGGAAAATTACAGAAATGGGTGCCACACTAGAGGCAAAATTATGAAGGTCTTGTAGACGTAAAAAATAAATGTCCACGTCTGTTCTCCTTCTCTGTTAACCTTCTTACCTTTTTTACTCTGTAGGTTCTCAATGTTGTTTAAGTTTATTAAACTTAATCGGTAACTGGTATAAAATTTAAGATATTTATATGCTTAAGAGATGTTTTGCGTACAAAAACTGACAAGTTTTCCAGTATCTGTTGTTGAACTATTTTCTTGTCATTTTAGGGAAAAGGTATTACTCCATCTCACTATAAAGATGTTGTTGATGAACGGTCTATCATCAAACTGTGTGGTTATCCTCTATGTCAGAACAAACTGGAAAATGTAAGTTGTTTTTCCTTAATGTTGTTATCAAAGGAATCTTTTCACAATTTTTATTCTCTTGCATTTTTTTTTAAATTTTAAACTTAGAATATTAAGCACAGCTTACTGTCAAGTAACGAGCCAGGCATTATATAATTCCATTTCAGTATAATCCGTCCGAAGTGAAAGGTAAGATTTGATCAGTAGACAGCAGTTATTGTATGATCAGAATCACAATCGGTGCATTTGTTTTGACAGTGATAAAGATTAATGAGTTGTGGCTTCATGGCCTTCCTTTGTGAATGAAAAAACTTTGAAGTCTTCTGTCAGTGTAGCAACATATGTCTATGAGAAGGACTGAAGTGAAAAGACAATACAATGCAGGGATCTTATTATGTGAGTGCATATATATCTGCTATGAAAATGTGTGTCAGCTGTGTCAAGAGGAGTTACCCCTGTTTAGGTGTGATGCACGAGAGCTTAAGCAGAACTCAGAGGACAGTTAGATAATCTGTGATGTAATACCAGTGCTACACCTGATTTATCTGAAAACAATCTAGTCAAGTACAAAACAACTTACTGTTTTGGACTTCATATATTTGCACAGATGTTCATTTCAGAACTGTTACAGTTTACCTGGTTCCTCTGGGTTTGTCTGGGTAGTGGTGGGGGTCTGACATTACGGTCTCACACACATATAAATAGATCTGGATTAAGGAAGGACCTGTCTGTAATTGCTCAGCACTTACACATGAGAAAAGCTTCTGCCATGGTAGCTCCATTGCTTTTTGTTCAGCACTAGTTTTCTTATGGCTGTGGAGCTGCCTTTTACTGAGAAGGTGCAACATCAGAAGGATTGAGAGAAGAGGTGGTTGTAGCATGCAATTCAGTTAAATAGAAAATATTGCACATACCCAAATATGTGAATTAAGAATGAAGTTTTCTGTGTAGCCACGATGGAATTGACAGTCTTGCTGATGAAAATATGTTGTTTTAGGTGCCAAAGCAGAAGTACAAAATTTCAACAAAAACGAACAGAGTTTATGATATCACTGAAAGAAAGGTATGGTAACAAGTTGTATTTCTGGGACATGTCCAATGGCAACATCAGAATTGCATTTTGTAACAGCATTCATACAGTGGCTTGATTCAGAGGCCAATATGTCTGGGATCCATATGAAAATAATTTTCACAAACTGTTTGAACATGGAAAACATGAACTGTTTGAACATGGAAAGTTTTACTTGGATAGCTGTTCGAATGTGGCGCAGCTGATCTGTTACAGGCATTTGTGAAGAAGTATTCTTTATTTTGCTCCAGCATAGTCAGTGGGTTTTATTAAGGCCAAAGTGCACATCCTTTTCAATCACTGAAGTTTGCAGTAATGTAGTACAAGTTACATTTTATATACCTTAGTGTTCTTTTTGGGGGAACATTTAGGTTTCTTTTTTGAGGGTGTTTCAACATAAAACCTAACTCTTCACAAAATGTTTCTTTCTGGAAGCATATTCACACGAGGCTGCTTAAAAGTCATCTTTGCCAGTTCACAGGATACGGAGTCACCTACAGGTGCTTAGACACTAAATTATAAGATAAATGTTTCCAGTTACAGAACAAATTTCTTCAGTGTCATTAGTATGCATTCCTTTCCTCTGATTAAAACTCTGGGACGCACAAAATTTTAGGAATTTCTTTCTTGAGCAATCAGGCAAGACTCCAACAAGAAGTGGGATGCTTTGTCTTCTTCCCTTGTGATGCAAGTTTGCAAATCAATTTTTCAAAGATGCTGCAGATTTTTAGGTGTTGTTCCAAGTATTGCAAAATACCAGGTTCTGTTACTAACCAAAATTTTCATTATTAACCATCTGAATTTTATAGTATGTCTTCCAAACTGTATGAACAGCATATTGGGTTATGGGTTGCTCTTTGAACCATTTGGTTTGTTGGGGTTTTTGTAAAATTATTGTTATATAGACTCCAACACTGGTTTGCTTCTCAGTGTGTAATAAAAGTGCAGAAAGCAGAAAAACAGGGAAGAAAGAAGCAGCTAAATGTGGCTTGTGCAGAATGGGATAGACTTATTTGATAGGTTGGCTTTCTCAGGTGAACTAAAAACCTGGCCATAGGTTTGAAAAGAAACATGTATTGGTACTTAATTTTCAGGCATTAAAAGCAACTACTTTTGTACCTTTCTATGTATTAAAGTTGGTTTTAGCTGTGTTTTCTTGCTTTCTCTCATTGCCAGTGCTTTTGCAGCAACTTTTGCTATAGAGCATCTAAATATTTTGAAGCTCAAATTTCCAAAAGTCCAGTGTGGATGAGAGAAGAAGAAAAGTAAGTATAATCTTATACATTCCCTGCACCTTTTGAGAATATTATCTCTCTGTGCATGTGCAGTGGTAATTAAGTAGCTGCAGCACATCAGAATGATTTGGCTGAAGCAGAGGTAGCTGATGTTAATATGTTGCCTTAGCATAGTGTTTGTTTCAAAAGTGTTGTAGCTGTATGGATTACAGTAATTGACATGGATCAGTACTACTCACATCTACTTAGCACACATGATCATGTTTATTTAGAGGACAGAGTAGTCAGAAATAATCGTTAACTCTATTAACTTTAAAATGAAATGTCTAGGATTGAATTTTTACAAACCATATAATGTACAGGATGAAATAATCTTACTCTGTTACAAGAGATTTTCTAATTTTAGCACAGGGCTTGGCATTGATCTTAAGCTTAGACAGTGAATGCTTGCATTTGAAAGCAGTCTATAACATAAAGAGGTTGTTTGTCCAATCTAAATTTCTGATTGCCCATTTCTTGTTCTTCCTGCAATATGCATTTTGCAGTCCATGTTCCCAGCTTAGGAAACACAGGCTTGCAAATAATCAGTGGAGCCAGTGGGTGTCACTGTTGAACAATAAAGACTGGCCTAGAGAATGTTCAGCAGATTTACTCAGCTTTCATTCTCCAAGACACTACTTGTCATAGTCTCCTGGTTTTCAGCAAAAGAAACTAGCTGGAGTTATATGTGTCACATGAAATATATGATCAGTGAGAGAAGAGCTTTAGAGCAGCTTCATCACATCTGAGGTATTCTAGTAGGTAAAACTAGACTCTTCATTAAAAGTTTAGGTTTGTCAGTGCTTTTGAGGTATTGTTTTGCTGTCTTTAAGAAAAGTAATTCTAAAATCTCCCTTTACTCTTCTAAAGTGTATAGTTCTGTTATGCCTGATATAGTTAAATATTTATGCCGGGTGGTGGTGGGGAGGCAGTATTTTCAACAAACAAAACAAACAAGTTCTTGGCTAGCTACACATCTGCACAACCACAAACATGTGCACACACAGATACACACTGACACAGTAGAATATCTGAAATTCCTTTGCCAGAAAAGACTACAACCTCCACTTAAAACTCCAAAGAAGAATTATATGGACCTAATAATTTAAACCACTCTGTTATCATCTTTAGTTTCCAAACTCAGTTTATTGATATGAGTGGTGCAGCTTTCCTGCGAGGTCTTTTGCATATTGAAAGGTATTAGTGCACTGACCTGCATTTAGTGCCTGTTTAAAAGGTTTTCTTCCACTCACAGAATACATGAGCTTTTTTAACATTTGCTATTAGATAAGACGAATAGGACTGTGACGCTGCCTCATTACTGAATTGAAATAAATTAATTGCAAGTAGAGCTTTGGAAAGAAACCCGTCAGAATTTGTTTAGTAATATTTTTAGTTTCTGGAAACCTTTGAAAATCAATTTCTTAAAAAAATATAACTTGATAGCCTAATTTTTAACAAAGTAAAATTTAAGGCAACTAAAAATATTCTGAATACTTATATTTTTACATTAATTGGAACATTTTCCTATAAATAGCCCAGGATTGTCTTTGCTACAGGAACCTTATGATCTGTGAGGATCTTGGTATGTTCACTTGTTTGAAGAAGACACCAAAGGGTGATCTGAAAGCAGTGTACAACTAGTTGAAAATAGTTAGAAATATTACAGAGCCAAACTATTCTTGGTTAATGGCCACAGATAATCACATAAATGGTTCAGGATGGACATTTGGAAAAATACTGTACTAAGGTTATGGTGGAATGAAACAGGGTACTCAACAATGTTTTGAAATCTCCATCTTTGGAGGATTTCAAGATTTAAACTTCATGAATCTCTGGCTGACCTAAGCAAGTGCTGGTGACAGTTGCATTTCAAGCAGATCAGACTAGAGCCTTGCAGAGGTCCTTTTTGACAAACCTGTGTGTGACTGGGTTAAATTCTATTCACTGTAACAGCATTGTACTGCAGGCACACGAGTCACACTCCCTGAACACCTGCACAAACCTGCTCTTGCTAGCCTTGCTTTTAACTGAGGGTGTTGGACTAGAAGGTCCTCAGATGTCCCTTCCAGACTCAACTATTTTTGTATTTATGTGTGTTTCCAGAGAATAGATTTTACAGGAAAATGTTCATTCTGTTCTCTTTTTCCAGACCACCAGACATAGAGCTGCTGAAGGAGGGACGGAGGTACAATGAACAATTTTTGTTAGATGCACCTGTAGCTAGAAAATTTGCCATCATAGCAGATGAAGAGGGAATCTTTGATTTGTTGTGTTATAAAGAAGACCTTACTAGAACCTATGCAAACATTGTGGGTTTTTTGTGATTCTAACCCAGCATATTTGATCAGCATGATTTAGTGTACAGCTGCTCTTGGATTGTGTGTCTTAATTGAGCCTGTTGAAATCTGAAACAAATACACTGTTTGTACTTTGAATATTTTATGCCATCTATTCTTTATAAAGAAAATTGTGCCAATTATATGTGATGACAGCTTCTGTACTTCTTAATCTAAAAGATCTATATCAGGCAAAATGAAATCACACTACTCTGTCATCTCACTGTACTTTGCTGTGTATTGTGCAGCTTTCTGTTTGGTTTTTTTTGCAATGCTTTGCCATTAGGTGGCAAACTTATATATGCTGAAACAGCTCAGCTGTCCCCCTGATTTAAGGCTGCTATGTTCCTATTAATGTTAGCATGCCTGTCTTCATTTTAAAATTGCACTATTCATGATGCTGTTCGACATTGTTCTGCTGTCTTTAATAGTATCTTGTTTATATTGTTCTTTTCTAACTACCAATAATCAACTGAGAACTCACTTCTCTAAATAGTCTCTGTACTTGTCACTTTGTAGAATATTACAACTCTTAGAGTTC
This sequence comes from Chamaea fasciata, assembly GCF_029207755.1. Classification (NCBI taxonomy): domain Eukaryota; kingdom Metazoa; phylum Chordata; class Aves; order Passeriformes; family Sylviidae; genus Chamaea; species Chamaea fasciata. Next base: position 16,138,466 of record NW_027094095.1, on the reverse strand, counting down.
CAAGAAGACTTTCAGAAGAGCAGTTATGATTCTTAAAGCAAAAAATGACACTTCTGCTATAAGGGGGAAAATGCTTTGTTTATCATTCCTACATGAGAATGAAAAGCTATTGCAGGTAAAAGCCATTTCTTATTTCCCTAATGATTTGTGTTTTCTATTGTAGTGGACAGTCTGGAGAAGAGGAGAAACTACGTGATGAAGCGATTAAAGCATCTGACATTGAAAATCCTAGGATATCTTCAGATCCATGTGAATCTGGTTCTCATGACACAGCCAGTGACAGTAGTACTGATACTGAACAAGGATTTATTTCTTCTGTCCTACCAGGAAGTCAGTCAAGTTCAGCCAGTTTTGCACAGCAATTGCCCAGAAAAAGCATCCTCAAAAAGAAGCATGCGCAGAAAGTTCATGCCAGCCCTAAAACTGAAGATGCAGATGTGGTAGAAGCCACTAAACAACTCTCTCATTGTAAATTAGACACTCAGGAAGAAGGAGATGCTCACTCTGTTCATAATAAAGTAACTGCACCACCTTCAAACAATACTGCTCCTGGGAAATCAAGTGCTTCAGAAATCTTTGGATCACAGATAGTTTTTCTAGGTGTGAGCAAAAGAGGAGCAGAACACCTGAAAAGAACACTAGCTAACTCAACAGAATATAAAAACCCTGAACTGAGGCATCCAGTTAATTCCAAAGGCAGTTTACTGGAAGTGCTTAGGCAGACACTTATGGAATGGAGAACTGAGGAAACATTAAAATTTCTCTATGGCCCAAACTATACTTCACTGTGCTCATCAGAGTGCATAGTATCTGTCAACCAGGAGACTGAAGAACTTGATGAGGATGACTTAGATACACCTGATGATCTCGGCACTGTTGCTGTAGGGGAGTCTGAAAACAGTTTGAACTACTCTTTACCTTTCACAAGCTCAGGTGGAATAGTTAAGCCTGTGCCTAGTTATGAAAAGTTAAAAGAAGAAACAGAGTTCCTAGAACTGCGAGTCAAAGAGTTCTATAAAGGAAGGTGCATCTTGGCTGAAGAGGCACCGACACAAGCACAAGCAGGGGAACATCGAAGCAAAGACAAAGTAAGTGTCAGGTGGAACAGTGTGGAGCTTGTATGAAGTTGGAATAGACCTTCAAAGAATAGCACTTTGTTTCTGCCATCACAGGTGGATAAATATCTCTCATGGAGAAAGAGAAAATTCCAGTAACTGCATACTGTATGTTGCATCAGATTATGCAAGTGTCTGCCCATTAAAAAGTAGTTTTGGGTTTTGGTTTTTTTCCAGACATAAGAGTTATTTAAGTATTTATTGATTATCTGTGACTTTTTTGATGTACTGACTTTAATTAAACACTAAGTTATGGCAGTTAAAGTTTCTTGTCTAATACAGGATGACCAACAGGAAGATTTCACCTTCCCACTTGTTGATTCAAATGCACAAATGCAGATTAGGAAGCGAATCGTCCTTGAAAAACTGATAAAATCGTAAGTACCCTTTACTTTGGTGAATGTCAGTCTGAAGTTGGTGCTCATTCATCATTGCTTTAAGTAACAAATACACTGTCCAAGGATGGGCCTGGCTCTTTCTAGGTGGCCCTAGTCATAACTCAAGCCCATTACTGCCCTAAAGGACTTACTTATTTCTGCAGCAGTCAGCTGTAGTACAGTTGCAGGTGTCAGTTTGCACGGTCTGTAGGTACCAACTGCTTAAGTTTAGACTGAAGAACTTGGAATTGATTGAGAGGAGTGCCAATATTTGTCTTGTACATTAAGCATGCTGTTACTTGTAAACAAATCTTTTTAATTGTTTAAACATAGGTCTTGCAAAGGGAGAGTTTCTAATGCATGTTGGGATGGCTGGTATCAGCATGCCCCTAGCTACAACTACTAAAGGCCCTCAGAACCGGATCTTAAAACTTTCCAAACATCAGACCTTCTTCGCATACATAAAAGGGCTTTACACACACATGCACAAAAAAGATTGAGGCATTTCTGATGTAGCTGTTAGAATTATTAAATTGTCAAAGCTGGGAGGACCTGGAAGATAGTCTCCTTGTCAAGGCAGTGCAGATAAATGAGTGTTTGAAGGTCATGATTCTTTTGGGTTTTGGTAGGGGTATTTACTTTCCTGTCGTTGTCATTTGTGTTACCCAGCCAAACGAGGTTTTGCAGAAGCTTTTTTTAACTTAAAAACTTCACAACCAACCCCCCATCCCTACCAAAACAAAAAGAAAATCCTTTCTGTTTTTCTGCACCATGTGTGGATAGGCCACAGACATGGAATCAAACCATCCCCCAATGTCTTGTCTGTGTCAATTGTTTTAAATTTCCTGTGCTGATGTAGTTGTCCTGTCGCAATCAAGAGATGATTTTCATTGTGATGAAGCAATGAATATGCCCAGCATCATAAGAGTCCTGTGTTCTGTTTTTGTAAAACGTGCAGTCTTCCAGAATACTGATGCGCTATATAAATGCAAATCACTGGACATTCAAATGCCAGATAATTTTAACTATTGAACAAATAAATAGAGGCAAAAGTTTAATCCTAAATGTGAAAAATAAAGGATGTTATTTCCATCATCTGGGAATCCTGACAACTAGTTAAAAGTATGTGCAGTTTTTGTGGTCTATCTGTTTTTATGCACAGATAAGTAAGGAGGACACCTGTACTTTTCTCTCTTTTGAAATTTTCTGATAACTATCATCTGGATTTCAGCTATCAAGCTCACAGTGGACTGACATTTCTGTTGCATCTGTGTGAGTCTGAGGTTAGCAGGTATACTATGTGTGAATACCTCATTGAGACATGCAGTTTCCTTTTGTATTGGTATTTTTGAGCCAAGTAAATACAAACCTTCAAAAAATTTATAAGGCCTGTAGTTCTAATCCTCATAATTACAAGAATATTTTTTCAGGCCTGAAAGGTGAAATTAGTAAGTATATGTATGTAGAACTATATTTAAACTTCACATTCACCCTGAACTAGACCTTCTTACTTTTAAAAACAAGCAGTTTTGAAGTGCAGGTGTTGGCCCAAACAGCACACAGAGAGAGCTGAAATAAAAACTGCAGACCTGATCTGCTGCACAAAAGTCAATCTGTTTTCCTTTTTACTAACTTATCAAAGTTAGTAAAAGTCCTACTTGAGAAGAATTGAGAAAGAGAGGAAAATGTATGTTGACTGGTGTCTTTTGCCTTCTAGATTATCTGCAGTTTTGGGTCCTCTTCAGATTGCTTCAGGTGATGTTTACACAGAGCTGAAAAATCTTGTCAAAACTTTCCGGTGAGTGTTGGTCTTTACTTAGAGATTCTTATAAATTGCTGAATTAAACATGCTGTTGAACTATTTGTGATTTGGGCACAGGGAGGGCCCTACTGCAGATCTGCCCTTCTCTAGCTGTGTGTTCATGTAGGTAATGTCACATTCCCTGTGGACTGACAAGTCAGCCCTTTCCCTGCTCCTGACAGTGGCTAGGTCACCAGGAGTATTTGTAGATTTTTAAAAACTAGGCCAGTGGTCTCTGGAGGATGCTGGTGAGTCTTTTAAAGGTTCTGCTAACTCGTCACCTCCTATTAAGCGTGAGTTTCTGAGATCTGTCCCTTGCTTTTGCTCTGGCTCCCTGCAGCTGGGCTAAATGGTTTTAATCTGATTAATATTTTTTACCACTAACTTCTAGAGTCAGTCAGTTGGATCTGTCTTGTTCCTGATTTAAAAGGGAAGTAGATCTAGTGGGCAGTTATATCACCACAAGTGAAGCTTCTGCTTCAGTCAGTAGGACTTAAAACAATATTTGGAAACAGTGAGATAAAGAAGGAGGGAAAACAGAATGGTCACTTCTCTGAACATTTTTAGGTTTTCTTTGGGAGACAACTCTCATAACCTAGATTGTGTCCTGCATCCTCAAGTATTGTCAGAAAAAGAGCAACAGCAGTTGCTTATTCTGTGTACATTGTCACTCTTGAAATGTCCTTCCCACATCCTCAATCTGCATTTACATGTAAATTTTCCAAAACTCATTAATGTAGCATTTGCCACAAGGAATCTAGACTTTGGTGAATAAAAACCCAGCTCTGCCCAATTCCTTATGATTTATCCCATGTCTGGAAGGATGCCACTAAAACAGGATGTCTCTGTGCAAGATTTCTTACTATGGAAGATTCTCTCTTTCTTTCTGGTAACTCTGTGCATTATCTCTTAAATAAAAACATTATACTATTTGAATTTGATTCTGTGATTGCAGTCTTTTAAGTTCTGATTCACCTTTTATTTTAACAGCACCACTGAAACCAGTGAAAATATTTTTGCATATAGTGTATAGATGCCTATTGTTTGAGTAAGATCTTTGTGTCTTAAAATAGTTTTGTTGCTCTGCGGTTTCAATGCTTAGTAGTCACTTCAGCTTATGGATTGATAGAACTGGAGAAACTGCATTTGGTGTCTTTCAAACTACTTTTTAGTGGTTGATTTTCTAAGAAAGCCTGGAGGTTCTCAAAAACAGAGCTTCTATTTTAAATAATTTTTCCTATTAAAGACAATGGGGCACGAATATAAAGTTTTCAGTGGTGTATAGGAAATGAGAGTCGAAACCAAAACAGACTTCGAAAACACATACGTGTATATGTATGTTTATACACACACATTTGTGGGTTTACAAACTAGAACCAAATCCAGTTTATTTGGATTTTAACCCAATACCTGACTCATGTAGTAGTAATTCATCTTCATTTAAAGGTCTCCCCTAATCTGTTTTGATCTCTTAGATAACACTTTGTGAGTTTATTTTTGTGTCTTTTTTGTTAGGAAGGAAGTTGAAGGTAATGGTAGCAACTTCTTGGGGATCTCTTACTCTGAAGATTCCAGATCAGTTGCTTAGAAATTCAGGATTCTGGGGGGGAGGGGGGTTCAAGACAATTGTGGGCACTATACAAGAATTTTAAAAGCCTTAATATAATATATATCTCAAAATCGCTGGAGTTTTATTGTCAGCAAAATAATATAAAAATGCAGGAAATAGGGAAGCAATAAAAACCTTTGGACCCTTTTTCTGCCTTACATTACTGATGTGGAAGGGTCTGTTGGTACACAAGAGCAAGCTCATGGATATTAAGATGAAGGCATAGACTTGAATCTCCACTTTGGCATGTAGGTTTAAGTTTATTTGATATTAATAGTCTCTTAAGTTTCGGATTGAATGCTTTGGCAGGGAGACTTGGGATAAATTTTTAACAGTATATGTATTTACAGGATATAGAAATTCAAATGTTACTTTCTTTGTTAATGTGGTTCAAATGCTTAATGACGATGGAGGAGCACTGATAAATGCTTGTGCTCTTTCCTGCTTTTTGTACTGAAGATATTTCAGGCTGAAGAGCTTGCCAAAGAGGGTATAGATAAAACACATGGCTGTAGTAGAGCTTAGCTGAAGAAGGGTAAAAGAGCATGTGGTGAACTAAGCAACAACAATTTTCAGCTCCATTGGTTTTTAAAGGAACACTTGCAGTTCAGCCTCCTTTGGGCAGCATTTTATTCAATCGCCACTGCTAAGAAACACACTCGAGAGATCTCAAGAGACATTTTAGAATGGTTAGAGCTCTTCCCAAACAAAGTCCCTCAGTGCCTGTAAGCTTTTGTTACGAAAACTGAGATGTCAAAGAATTCTCCAGAGTGTGTAAGGGCACTTTGTTAAAAGATCAAGAGAAAATTAGCTTCTTATAGATAAATTGAGAATAAATGATTTTGAATGTATGGTTAGGTTTCTTTAAGGCATAATACTTTGTTTGGAAAATAGGATCCCATCTGTATTTTATGGTTGCAAGTATTTTAATTCCCATTATGGAGCTTACCATTGACATTGAACACTATGAATGAATCCTATGTGAGATGTGTTCAAGACTTCTTGTTACAGCTTGGTTATGTCATGTGTCCAAGACAGTCTTTTAGCTTTCAAGTATGTATCATGAAGAGATGTTATCTGGTATATACACTTACTAATACCTATTTTACCTATTACCTTGTTCGGTGGAATTTTAAGTTCTGGATTTCAAGTCAATCAGTAGTACAAACTTCTGTGTGGAAATAGGGGACTATCAGGATATTAATGACTTTTTCTCAAGTAATTAGGCTGCTCTCAAGGCCTAAAGTTAAATAGTAACTTACTTTTGCTGGTTGTCATCAAACAAAATATTACAGAATGTAAATATGTTACTGTTTTCCAGGAGGTAGAAAAGCTGTCTTTTTGTGGTTAAATTGACCTGGTTGAAACCTAAAGAAAAACAATACATGCTTGAGTATTTGCCCATGCTGCCCTGCGTTAGTTAAACTTCAGTCATGTTAGTGCAAGTTTTGGAAAGAATACAGGTGTAGCTGAGATCCCCTAAAGTCACAACTTGGCATCCTAATCCCATGATGTCAGTTTCCTGATTTGTGGAATGGGCAGATTCTTGAACTGCAGTTATGTATGCCCATGCCTGGGAATCTGGATGTAGGAAGGAAAGGCTGCTGCGTTTGCAAAGATGCTGGGTTTACTGTTTTTATTTCCTCTGGATTCCTACAATTTCCCTATTGGAGTTCCCTTGCTTTGCAGGCTGGGCACTCATCAGTTATCAGGTCATTTGAGATGGAATTTTTATGCATCTTACTCTTTAGTCCTTTATACTGAAAGCTTCTGCCACTTGAATCCATGTGCTCAGTCAGGCTCCCTGACAGAGTGTGGAAACCACGTGGGTCCTGTCCTGCTGGGTGGCTGCAGTTTGTCTTTCTGGAGAGAACCACAAACCAGCAACTAAGCAACCCACACAGCTATTTGGGATCATCCAGCTTTCCTGGCTTGTGTATCCTGCCCTACACACGCCAAGAAAGTGGGCACATCCCGTTTTGGGAAGTTGCATATTGTTTTCTTTCTCCAGGTAGGTGAGGGAGAATTTGGCCAAACTCTTTAACCGAAAAGATTTCACTGCAGAACTCAAATCACACACACACAGTTTTGTACAGATTATACAGTTGTAATATTTCCACATTATATTTTTAGGACAGAGATCTAGTGACCTCTTTCATGGATTGTTCTGAAGCTAACAGTTTTAGCTAGCAGGAAGACAAAGAATTACTGAACCATTTTTACAGAGGCCCTGCAGTTCCCCGTTTCCTGAAAGCTTTGCTCTTCAGAGGACTTGGTGTTGACACAGAGCTTGTTTGAAAGTGACTGCCCTTCCACTGCTCCTTATTATTTAAGGCTTCACACCTGTAGGTTGCTTGCTTTACTCTGATCTCTCTGAACTGTTTTTTTTCCAGCTGCACAAGTGTTTTAGGACAGGTGTTGTACTGAGAGGTTACTCAGTTGCAGAACCTGACTGTTCATGCAGTGCAGTGACTGTGGTACATCCGCAGATCCATACTGCTGTGTCCTGCTGGTTATCTGTGTCTTTTGACTACCTCCTTCAGAAATAGCATATTGATGGCAATGACTAGTGTTCAGACCTTGCCAATCAATACTAACATCGAATAAGAGTTAATTGACACAAATAACTGTGTCTCTCAGTTTGTGTACAAGAATGACACCTTCCTGTGCTCTAATCAATAATAACTCCTTGTAAAGCATTGAAATAAAGCTACTTTCTCTATTTGACAGAGTTTCCCCAGGTGGCTCAGAGCTGTCTCTTTCATTGTGTCTCATCATAACAGATTAACTGGAATGTTACATATGAATTGCCTGTCAAGATGATTCCATCAGGCATTTCTTGGTAGTGTTTATCACTGTCATCGGTGTTGAGTCAAGATGTTCAGCCTTTGTTTTGTCTCTTACTCTGTAGCCAGAAAAATTTAACAGTTTACCCGGTACAGACTTTGTTGCCAGCTAAATCATTAGCTATTTCAAATAATAATTGCTAAAATGAACCTTTTAATAGCAAATGTAATCAGAATTTGCCAGAAATGTTGGTTCTGGTTTGATATGACGATTCCTGTGTATGTAATGCAAAACATTGTTTTTCCTTTCATAATTGAACAAAACTGAGATTGTTGAGACACTGCTTGAGTAATTATTGCTTCAGTATCTTATTTTGGTTTGAAAACTTGGAGATTTGAGGAGAAAAATGGGATAATATTGCTTTGATCATTACAAATTTATTTTATTAATTTTTAATACCTTTCTGAAATAGAGAAATATAAACAAATACTGTTAAAGATCTTATTGATAACTCCATTTTTAATCACCATTTTGAATATAATTTTGGGGAATTACTTATCAGAATTTGAATTTTAACAATGACAAGCACAAATACTTCTGCTTTCTCAAATTTTAGCCTTTCTTTGGTTTTTTGGTAACTATATACCTGCCCAAAGTAATTTTTTTTTAAAGTAATTTTACTGAGGAAGAAAACCCTAGATTTGAATTTGTTGCCAGATAGGAGCTTGCTGAAAATGAACTATCTTCACCAGTGCCTGTAGGAGTGGTTATGGGTGACAGGGTGTCTTCATTCTGAATTTGTAAAAGGTCATGGAAGGGAAACTGAAAGCAAGAAGGAAGCAACCATAGGAAGGCACTTGCCCCTCAGTTTATCTGTTGGATGGTGCCATCTTTCTGAATAAAATTAATTCTGCTGGCTCTCTTGGGTGCCTGTGTAGCCACAGCTTCATTTTTGACTGTGACTTTTCCATGAAATTGCTGGTTTTGAACACTAAGGGTCATTGCTAAATTGAGACAGCAATTCACAGATGACTTGTTTTAATACAGATTAGTACTTGACTTAAAGCAGATCTGGTTTTTTAGTCAGTTCAGCTGAAGGGGTCAGCTAATACTCAGTGCAGCAGCACTTTAGTTGTACATCCATGTGGTTCTTCATTCACACCTCATTTATATTTATATGGCTCTGATATTTGCTCTGGCTCTTATTGCATAAGTTAGAATTCTGTATTTCCATTTTAAAAACAAGTATCATCAGGGGATTGTCACTGCCACCCTACAAAATTCAGTCTGTGTCCACATCAGCTTATACAGCAAATCTGCATCTGAAGCCAACAGGAGGGAAACTAAGTGTAAGAAGCTCCATCTCTTCAGAAACTCATGTGCAGTTCTGGAGAATTTCCTGGTCGATATGAGTGAGAGCTGGGCCCTCACAGCAGCCAGGACTATTTGTGAGCAACTTCAAAGAAAAGCTTCTGTTCAGTCTTCCCCATCCCAATTTCATATAAAAAAGGGGACATTGGAAATTCTTCAATTCCCTCATTAGGGGATGACAGGAGCTTGAGAGCTGGTGAATTGCTCAGATACAGCTGTAATTGCTTCTTTATAACTCAGTGTATTAATGGTAGACTTGAAAATCAGCTGTTAAAATCTGCTAACTTTTACTCTGATGTACTGATCTTTTTAAAATTATTTTTCAGGTTAACAAACAGAAATATTATTCACAAAATGCCTGAATGGACTCTCATTGCCATTGTTTTGTTATCTGTGTAAGTACCCTTAAATGTCAAATATTCTTACGTGCAACTGTCTTATTAGCTGAGATATCATTTTCAGGTTAAAAGAAAAGAAAGATTTCATGGAACTAACTGTGGAATCAACAGGAATACTTCTTTTAAGCAAATGAATGAAATTTTCTTGACAAAACAGAATTGTCCCCCTTGCATCAAATGTTATCAATGGACAAATTTATGTTAAAAAAGAAAAGCTATGCTTTAGGGGTTTTAAAGAGGCCTTGCAGGATGAAGTAGGAGTATAACTCACCCTCTTCCATTTGGTGCTGACATACATTCTTCCTCTCTCTGACATTAGGACAGAATTACATGGATATTGCATTACTTGGATTTGGCATAACTGTTAGGCTTTTCATTTCTCATTTTGCTTCTAATTTCTCAAAAGGTTTCACTTTTATGATTAAACTCAAATTATTTCTATAAAGATACGTGTGCTTCTAAATAGGTATAAATATTCTAGCAAACTTCTTTTAGAGGGGAAATTTCTTTTAGCAGGAGAATTCCTCCCAAGGAATACTGGGACCCAGTATTTTATTTTTATGAGGATTAGCTTTGTTGGTTAAAATTACAATACTACAGTGCCTACAGTCCTCCTTAGCTTTGTTTTACTTACTGTAGAATTGAATTCTTTACAATGATTTCCCTAATGGGAAGCCTGATGGTATTACAGTGTCTTTCAGTAAATTTCTACACTTCAGAAGCATGATTTATAAAAGCCGTATTCATATGCATCGAGTTCCTTAATTTGTATTTTGCAAATTCATGTACATTTCTGAAGTTAGAGACACAAACTTTGCACTGTTAAACAGACACAAATTTGTATTAAAAGGTGAACTAATGTTAAATGTTTAAGAAATCACTGGTGGTTTCACAGTGCCAGGCTCTGCCTTCCATTAGGGTTAAACCATCAACCATTCTTTGTATGTCTTGAGCTTGAATTACGAGATTGCAAAAATCTTTATTCCTGAGTCTGTTCATTACTCTGTTGCTGCTGCTTCTTTTGGGCTTGCTGGGTCACTGGAGCCTGTAGGACAGAGAGGTACTTACACACATTCACAGGTCAGGAAGTATTGTGGGCCAGCCTCATGGCATGCCCAGCACTGCACTTACTTTCCTTGATATTACTTGAGTCTGACACATTGTTCTGGCTGTGGTGTCCCAAGGAAGACGGTACCAGCAGGCATTAGAGCAGGCTTCAGCGAGCCTTACATCTGTGTCACCCAGCCACAGCCCGCTCAAATGATTCATTAAATCAGAACACAGAAAGTAACTTTACTTGAATGCCTTGGCATAAATTTTTTATCAACTATAAGAACAAATCTTTTGTCATTTTTACTATATATTCTTATGGTTGAATTGGTAATTTGTGAAACAGATCTTATGAATTTTTCAAGTCGTTTCTGTACAGTTAAGGAAATGGTGTCTCTTTTTGATCATAAGTTAAAGTATGTAGCCGGTCTCTGCATATGATGAGCTGTAAATGTTTACATAAGTAATGATTGTTTTACAGCTGCTTTAAAATGTTAGACAAGTAGTAGGCAGTCCTGGTAGCAGTCAGTTTAAGCAGAGAACCAAGTCTCTTTTTACCTTTACTTACTAAAGGTCCATCCCTAAAGAAATAAATTATATTTGATCGTAAAAAAGAGTAGATTTTTCTTTATAATATTAGTGAAATCATAAATAAAACCTGCTGATTTCTGCTTACTGTAAGGTTCTTGCAAGCTCATGATCTTGAGATTTTTAACAACTTCTCTCAGCTGCTTCTTAGGAGAGAATGTGGAAGGGATAGATAGAATGAGTGTTAAGATTCCTCTAATAAGATGATACATGTTGCATTATTTCCAGAAAGATTAAAGTAGAAAAACTTAATTATTTGGAAATTCTAATCAAGCTTGAGTATTTAGTGGAAGCCAGGACTGGGCAGGGAAAGGCTGCTGAGGACCTGGACAACCCCTCACAGGTCTTCACTCAGGCCCTTTCTCACCTCCTGCAGTCTGCCAATAAACCTTTCATATATTGCCAATAATTCTCATAAAAAGAATTACACCCTATTTAAGTCTTCTCCCTTGATTGTACGGAGACATTATGCATATTGTAGCATCTAATGTTATTTAGATCATGGAGCTGTGTGGGACCTGAGTCAGAGTGGGTCTTCAGTCACACACACTTTCACATTTATTCACAGTTCTTGACCTGGTTTCAGACCTAGGACAACCATTTTACTGCCAACACTAACCAGTAAAGCTGCAAAAGCAACATCCTGGTAGAGGATAATGCTTCCTGTTCCCAGGTGGGTGCCAGACCATACTACAGGTATCCATCCCATGGTGCAGGGATTGCAGAAGGCAGAGTGAGCATGGGTTTAAGGTATACCTCAAAAAATCTAAGATTTCAAATATTTTTTGTTTTGTATTAAAGGGGGCAAGGTTGTTTAGTTTCAAGTAGCAGCTGTTGGACTTTGCTTGCACTCTATTTTGTGCATCAGTGTTGTGGCTCACCACTTCCTTCTCAAACATAAATGGCTAGTGAGTGCTGAGGACTTGATGTACTTAACTTCACAGTGCACTTTCAGAGTGCCCCAACCCTTTCTGTGATAAGGTACTGGACACAATAACTGTTAGCATTACTGCTGTATTGAATTCTAGTGTATTATGGTATGATCATGCTCTCCTCTCTTTGTTTGAGTGTGCATATTAACTCTCTGTAGGCTACACCATGATGGATATCATTGTCTAATTTTGGTGCTTAAATTAGACCTTAGGCACACTTCATAGTCTGCAGGTCCTTGAAAAGCTGCTGAAAGTACTTATATGCTCTTGAGTCTACTGATTACTGAAGAAACCTGGGCTCCTCATTCATTGAAATAAAGTGCCTGGAACTGGACAGTGTGGCATGTCTCAAAGTACAAAATGTTGGAGATTTCAACAGTGGAGTATTTCATGTTCCTAGTGAAGAGTTGGATTTATTCAATCAAATTATTGTATAAAATATGAACACAGCCAGTCTCTGCCTTTATTGAAAATCTAGCCTGAGGCACTCCTATGAATATAGCACATTCAGCAATGCTGGATTGACCTTGTTAGAGTACACTTTGACAGCCAGAGATTTATGTTCAAACAGTGGTATTCATGCCTGTCATGGAGTGGATGACTCTTAAAAATTATCTGTACATCAAATTTCTTAATTATTTGTAATTTGTAATAATTTTGGCATTGGTAGATTTTGGTTTCTTTCTGTTACATTGTTTAGTATGTTAAATAGAATTTTTTTTTCTAGTAATAGCTACTTTATAATTTATTGTAAACTAGAATGCAGAAGTTGCATCTTTTTCTGCCAAAGAACTTTGCAAGATACCAAATGAAGCAGATAAATAGATATAAATGCAGTAGTTGAAGAAAGAATGGAGAAAGCAGTGGGAAGATTGGTTGCTATACAAGGTTGGGCACTTTCTGTTGTTAGTGTATACCCCTGGCACAGACTAATGGAAAGCTTTCAAGATATTTTCAGGAAATGTCTGCTTTCATCTTACTTATCTGAGCTGGCTGGTTCCAGTGAACTGTGGTCAGCTTCATCTGCAAAGCCTGTGCAAGGGGTTCCCCTGCTAAAAGCTTTGAAGCGTTTCAAAATGTTCTGGGATTAGTTTATAAGCATTTGGCTGCAGTATTTAAGCAAACTCAAAATGACCATGATCACCAAACAAAAGCCATCATTATATGTGTGCAGCCACTTTAGATAAATGTGTCATGTGGAGATGTACTCTAGAGGTTTACTCTCTTGGACATAACAATTCAGGAACTGGAGAATCTTGGGTTCAAGTCTGTGTTTTTACTCCTCTGCACACAAGAGCACATCTATTGCTCAGCAGTGACATTTCTAAATCACTTTAAGAGGAATTTAGATGTTTCTGATATCACTACTGTGTTCTTATCTGAAAGTGTGTGAATGTTTGAAATGTATTAATCTAATGTACAAATACATGTAGGATATGAATCAGACTTGCAGAGTGACTCTTTTTCCTACAGAAACCACATACAAGTCAGCTGGATGATACTTTATTTAGCATGTCTGATGATGGAAGTTTGGTTTCAGCTGAGAAAAATCATTTCTCATTAACCTAGAAATATAATTGTTTCCCATTTTGAAACAGAGCTGAGCTTGCAGGACCAAGAATCCAAAGAGTCTTTTTATAAAAGCATTTGAATATGGTTAGTGTTGTGTTTATCTGTGGAGTTATATTATTGTGTGAAATAGAGAAAAGTCAACTTCGTCTTAATGCATAAAAAAGTGTGAATTCAAATAGATTTTCTGTTAAGCAGTTCTTAAGTCTTTTAAACAGTTTTTTCTATTAAGCTTGCTTACTTACCAGTGATTTCTAAACAAACTTGAAGCTGCTTATTTGGCGTATTGTGGACATGATCAATAGTATCTTAGTTCTTTCTGGCATGTTCCAGTGTTACTTAGGAAACATAGAACAGTACCACTGAGGAATTTCAGTGTTGTTAATTGGGATATTAGTCAGTGCCAACTTTAAAATTACTTAAATGTCTTCCTCTTTCACAAGGGAGAGAATAGAAGAAACCTTACCAGTTTCCAAGAAGGTGTTTCTCCTGGAACAAAAAAACCTGCCATTGTTGCTGCAGTGATGTTATGCAGGAAGTGACACCATGAATCTCATTGCAGCCCATACAGCTGCAGTCTTTTCCATGCTGGTTTTCTCATGGGTAGCCTTCTATATGGGATATTTGGATGGGCTGTGTAACTTTCATGTGTGCCCAGTACAAACTCTCTGAGTCCAGGATAATTAGTTCCTCTGTGCAGTGCTGGAGCCTGGCCTCATAAGCAGAAGTGGAGCCTTAGCACATGCTGTGTCCTGGACTCCTGCATGGATTGAGGAGGGTTGGCTTCAAAAGCTGCATCTCTGCACCTGCCAGCTCTGCTGCCCAGTGCAAGGGAAGAGCAGGGGCGTGGCTGTCTGCCAAGTGTCTCGGAAATCCCTCCAAGAGATAGAAATCTGCATGTTCCCAGCAGCTGTGTGTGGGCATTCAGACTGACAATCATGCACAACCAGCAGAGCAATCAGCTATGAAGCTATAAATTGTCCCTCGTGGTGGTGTTGTGACAAATCTTTTTGTTAGAATCTAGAAAGACTTTTATGCGAACCATCATTTTGGGTGCTCTTCTCCAGTCTGTTGGCAACTTTATATTCCAAATATACTTGTGAATTAAGAATATAGTAGTAGGGAAAGTACTTTCTTCTGACACTTCATTTTAGCCTTTTGTGTGAGTGAGTTGTTGCCACTTGTGTTTCAGCTCTGACACAGTGTGCTAGATTTCAGAAGGCTGCTGCAGCATGTTGACTCATTGGGGAGCTGACCTGGTCAGTGGAGTTCATGTCCCATTGAACTTTATGCCATAACTATGATCAAACAGATGGCAAAAATTGCCCAGAGAGAGAACTGTTTTAAATTGATGTTTCTTTAAAAGGTATACATTTAGAAGATTTTCTTTTTCTAATGTCATGTTTTTCCTCCTTCTATAATCAGAGCTTTGCTTATTGGAAGTCATGTCATAAGTAGTACAGTGGCATAGAATAGTTGCATAGAAAAAATTCTACAGTAGTAGTAATATAGACAGCTCTGAACTAATGTTGCAAGTAAGACATTAGTAATTCACATTAACAGCTGCCCTAAACTTAGTGTTAAACTAAATGTGTTTTAACTTCATCCACTGAGCAAACTGAAATTTTCATGTTTCAACTGAATCCTGCAACTATAGCCCTATGAAAATATACTTCCTTCCTCATTAATAATTAATCTTAATACATTCAATGCAAACATTATTTTTATCATGAAAGACTACCCATCTGTTAAAAGAAAAACATGACTGGCACACACTTGAATCTTTTATATTCAGAGTTTAAATTTTATCTTAGTTAACTTTGTAAAGAACAGCCTGCTTTAGTGGGGATATGACATGTAAGCAGTGTTTTTGACTAACAGAAAACTTCATTGTAAGACAAAAATCTGTGTTAATTCAACTTGTTTCTGAAACAAAAAAAAAAAAAACCCAAAAAAGTAGAGATGCATATCACTGGAAAGGCTAGTATAGCTTCCTGTCATGTGATCCCCAGGTATTTTGTACCAGCAAACTTTTTAGCATGGATTCTGGATTAATGTGTTTGGTTCCATGCACGCAGTCATAGTGGTACCTCTAGCAGGCTGAATGGTGTGTCCTGTTCTTCTTTAGCACTGAAATAAATTGTGCCCGGAGTCGAAGTACTGTATTCCTTAATTCTTCTGGAACCACTATAACAGAAAAACTTCATTAAAAAATCCCTGTGAAAGAGCAGTATTGTTTGAAGATCTAATCATTCCTCTCTTATGGTGCTTCATGTAGATTTTGGAATGTAAAACTGTACCACATTAAACAGTAAGAGTGTCTAGAAAGGCATTTTTTAATTCCAGAGATTGTAATTTCCTTTGTCATATTGCTGTTGAAAATGTCAGGCTTGACATGATAGACAGTCTTTTTTTTTTCTGTGAAGTATATAATGGTTTTTAAGGAAGAAGAATCCTAAAAGTAGTTGAAAACCATGAAAGCCCTAAAATGCTGCCTTATGATTGAATTATGTCTTAGAAAATAAACTTATTTGAATGATTGGACTATTATAATTTGCTTGGATTTACAGTGCTTCACAGACCTACCTGAAGATCCAATGTCTGTGTCAGTTGGGGGAAATAGATACATTTTCATATCAATAATGTTAGATTGGAGTATATTAGTAGTGCTATAGTATTCCACAGTGAACAGGAATAAACTGAAAAGTACTCAGATGCACAAAAATTTGGAGGGGAGAAAAGATTAACATAGAGAGGAGCCTAATTATTTTTATCTGATAATTGATAGTGGGCAGTACACTGATGGAGAATTGGTTTTGTGTCCTGATACTGTAGGAATCAAATGCAAAAGCAGTTTGTACTTCTCATTACTTCTTGAGATACAGAATATTTTGACACCCAGTGGCACTCATCCAGTCTGGCAGTTAAGTTCTGACCTGAAGTGAGATGTTAACAGTGAAGGCAGAAATGTACAGTCTTTTCTGAAGTATTTTCTTTTCATATTTATGAAAACAGAAAAATATAGCTTCTTTTGGGAAGGAAGGAAGGAAGGAAATGCATATCATCCAAAGATGATGTATAAAGTGTTTCTCTAGATAGTGAACTATGATAAAGCTCTCAGAATTTACAGACAATCCAAGCCAGTGGATTTAGCATCAGGGCAGGTGGCTCTTTTTACACATGTATAATTAAAATAAATACTGGGGATAAGAAGACTGCACCAGTCAGTTAACCAGAATGTTGTGTAAGTAAACAAAATCATATCTTCATAAAATTTTTCCTGGCACAATAAAAAGACTCTAGAACAATCTAGATTGTTTTGCAGAACATGTCTGCAGCAGTACATGTTCACTTCCCATTCCTCCCCACCAGAGAAAGTGTGCTTTAATTGGCTGGTAGCAAATATAACCAACCAGCATGTGGAAGCTTGCTGCAGAAACTGCAAAGTGTTTATGTGTAATTGTATACTACAGGTGCAAAACCTGCATCAGTGCAAAAAGTGCAGATGCCTGCTTGTTTAGAGGCTTGAGATGCCAGCACGTTTGATTTTGATGTATACCACACTTACACCCTGTGTTCCACAGAAACGCACATTTTGCTCTCTCTTCCGCTCTCTGTCCATCTGAGAATCTTCAGAAGACACTGAATAGATCTGATAAATTCATCATAAAATAGAGTATTTCTGAGATGAGGTACTATGGTTTTCAAAAAGTTAAAGAATAGTTGAGATTTGTCTGGCTCCTCGTATTTGTTCCCAACCTCACTACGTATTCTGCTGGGTTTAGACATATGTTTAGTTCAGTGCACTTTCACAAATCAGTGTTCATAGTACTCTTCTGCTGTAGAGCTGGTAAGACTGAGATTAAGGGCAGAAAAGTGATTTACTGGACATCATCAAGCTGGTAGTAGATTAGGAAATAAAGCAAGCAGGAAAAGGGCTTGGGGGGTTTTTTGGTTAATTTGTTTCTTAAACCTACTCTATGCTGTTATTTCTGGGGAAAGATGCTTAAGAATCAATAACTTTTGGGGATTTCTAAGAACCTCATTTTGAGAGCTCCAAAACCACACTGGCATTTCTTTTCAAAATTGGGAAAGACAAGTAGAAAAGTGTTGAGGTTGTTACGTTTAAGTTCTGAATAAAAAAAATTTGGACACAGTGTAAGCAAGGCTATTTCTAGCATGTTTCTTTACTCAGCTGCATTATTCCAGGTGCTTGATCTGTATACTGGACTGTAATCAAGTTACAGTGTTAAAAAGTTGTGAAACTAAACTATGATCAATTTTATGATCATTGTTTCCCTAGTAACTGAGCACGGGTGAGGACATTTTATAAACTCAAGTATTGACATTATTTACCTAAGCATATTGCATTGTAGCTGTTTTAACTTACTGTAAGTCAGTATATTTTATTCTGTCTTTTTTTGATTTTTTTTTTCTTCTTATATATCACTAAGGTAATGAATTGATAGGAATATCCATGTGTGGAAGAAAGAAGTTCAGCACTTGCAAAAATGGAGAGACAGACAGATATATGTATAAAGCAATGTTTGATTCATAAAATGTATCAGGTTTGAATATAAAGGCATCTTTTAAATTGTTCCACTGCATATGCACAATAATTCATAGAAAGGTGTGTGTTTTACAAAGTATTTAAGAGGTTCAGGTTCTCAAAAGCCTACATTTTAGCATTCTTTAATCCAAGACTTATACGTGTGCTAAATTTCATGTAGCTAGTTAATCCAGATGCTTCAGTGGCATAGATTCCAGTATTTGAGAGGTGTCACAGGAACACCTTGTGGAACATAAAAAGGAAAAGAAGACTTAAAAGGATGAGATGATCAATTTTAAAATAAATTTTAAATGTACTAGATTTAAAATTTTGACTAAGTTAAAGAAGAGGGGGAAATAGGATTAAATTATCAAACTGAGAAGTACCTTTGATCTGTCAGCTGGTTAGCAGGAAACAGGCTTCAAATAAATGGAGCTCTTTAAACAAAGCCTGTCCTTGAAATGTGTACATAAGAAACTTAGAATTGTTAGGGAGAAACAGCTGATAGTGATTTCTTCTGGGTTCATATTAGGAACTTTTTTTTGCCTTGGCATTATGCTGATAAGTAAGCTAAATTAAAAGTTTGTGGAACAAATCCCTGTATGAATGCAAGGGCTATAAATGGCACACAGTATTATAGATGTTCCCATGCTTTGTGTCTGTGAATTAACACTGTAGTCATCTTTTGGAATATGGTAATGTAGACGTGTACCACGCTCCATTTACTTTTTAGAAAATCATCCTGCAGTATCTGTTGTACAGAATAGTGAAACAAAGTCTGATTTGCCAAACTTTGTTGAAGAGAACTCTGGATAAGAAACTGTAGATGTTATTTAAGCTGGTGTTGGTGCTTCCTTAGTCTTTTTGCCTGGCTTGAGGTCTTTCTAATCCACTGTTACAGAAATCTGAAAGTGCTATTTTGTATATAATTGCCTAAGTAATTGTTTTTTGCCAGACCTATATTATATTTCTGTTGATGGCATTCTTGGTAGTCATTTAAAAATGGCTGTCTTCAAAAACAGATATCTGAAATATCACTATAAGAAGAGGCAAATAGAACCATTCCATATTATTATTGTGGCTTTAAAGGAGTCATGGGTCCTGGAATTTTTATCACTCCCATTGTTATTAGCAGAATATTTCTGGAGTATTGGCTGTCATCCTTGTCATTAGAGAGGATAAGCCTGGGTTAAAAACAGCAATCACAGAGTACCTAATGAAGCCAAGTGCTTTGTGTTACAGGATCCACATAGTGCTAGCACATTCTTGCAGGTAATGTGACGTCATTTTCCACCTGCTGAATGTTAGTTCTTTTCCTGGACAACTGCTGAGGGAACTAGCTCTATTCTGTGTGTGCATATATATATAAGGCAAGACACTTGCTCAGAAGGAACACTGTAGGAGTGATGCTGTGTGAGAAAACCCAGTGGAAAGGTTAAAGTAGTTGTACAAACAACAGCCTGCTAAATTTTGTCTCAACTGAATAGAAATTGTTGCTAATGTGTTTATGTGCTATTGGTCAGTCACAGGGAGCTGAAATATGGAATAGTAAGAAATGTCATTTTCTAGTTACTTTCTGAGGAGAGTTGTGTTATATAATTAATATGTTATGGCAAAACAGTATGAGATCTGTGAACTGAAAGTTTCAGATGCTTAGCTAATTTTTGAGGCATTTAAAATTTTTCTGCAGTTAATTGTCCATAGAATGTACATTCTAAGGCATGTTGCCTGCAAGTATACAATGTACAGATGTGATTCAAATAGCACCAAATGGCTGTACTGAATTGTCACATCATCTGATGAAATGTCACCATGAATTCTTTGTACACATTTTTTTGGGTGTTCCTTTGCATTAGGCCTTTACTTTGCCTGTAAAATTAATTACTGGACTAATAATAGATTTTTTTATATATATGAAATATATTTATTGAAGAGACTTTTAGAAGCTGCATAGGAAAAAATTAAGGTAGTGGAAACAATTAACAGAGTTAATTTTTGAATGAACCTTAATTTTTGCTGTACACTTGGATTATATAGGAATTCCAGTCGTTGATTTTGAATCACTGTTGGTAGCATTGATTTAAATGTAGTGGACAAAAATTTTAAAGCATGAATAATTTAGTTTCTGTTGCCATCAGAGGATTAAAGTGCCTGTGCTGGATTCTGTGGACAAGTCAGTACACAATAATGAAAGGAAGTTAAATAATAAATAAAACATAAGTTGCACTTCAGTTACAAAATTCTTGTCTTTATGATGAGAATAGGATCTTCAGGCTATATTTAAAACGAGACCCGAAGTGGCTTTTTTATCTCAGTAAGAAAATTGTTTATTTCTGTCAGTTATTGCTGTTCAACACTGTGGGCTTTAGAGTGTTTTATCCTTCATTAAGAAAGTATAATACAGAAATATATTGGGGGAGATTACAGAAAACTGCCCCTGAATCCCAGTTTCCTCTTTGACTGGATATGGTAACAAAAGGCCCCAAACTAGAGACTACTTTAATTGCAGAGTTGCAAGTTACACTGATCATAATTACTTTTTTCCAGTACTAGTACAATTTAATTTAAAATACTCAATTCCAAATATATATTTAAATACCTTTGCATCTTGTTTGTAAGTTAGATGCTTCCAGTTCAAGATTGTCTGTCAAATATTAATGTGTTCTAATGGAGGTTGTTCACTCTGGAGACAGCCTTTTGCTTTTAAGGGTTTGGGGTTTTTTAATGTTGAGTTTTTTAAATCATGCTCAAACTAAAGTTATGAGAAACAAGTAGGGTTTTGGGTTCTTTCACTGAAACTGCAAACATAACAGCTAAATAACATAAGTTGAGGCTGTCATATTTTCTGATTTCTGAGCATATGTTTAAATTAAGTGTAACCACTTAATTACACCAAAGTTAATGATTTTTTTAAGCTCCCTGGTGTTGCATCTTACAGCTAGACTCACGTTGTGCTTCAGATCAACTTTCTGTCCAATACTAACTTTAGCCTGATGGATGCGCCATGCTTTGAGATTTAAGACACTTTATTAACAAAATTTCAGTCCCTAGACAAGCGTACTGTATCTAGTGAGATACTGGAAGTGAGAGATTCTACCTCAAATTAAGCAAGCAGCCAATGTATAGTGAAGAACATGCAAAATTGCAGGCATGGTTTCAACTTACTCTGTCTAAATGTCTGAGTGCCTTTGGGTAGGGATTCATGAAATGGATAAATGCAGCAAGTGCTGGAGTTCAGCTCATCAACTGAAGCACTGTTGTAAGTGATTGATGATAACAGGGCAGCACTACAGTTGTATGTACAGGCAGATGATCTGTGGGCTGCAATGCACATCCAATTCACTGAGTTTTATTGCTGATGTGTAACACTTGTTTGATTGACTCAGTCTAGCCGGTTGTCTTAAAACAAAACAATTGCTTTTGTTTAATCAGTTGTGTTTGAGACTTCCTTAAAAGGAACATAACTAAACTGGAATCTAAAAGTGTAGTTCTATAAAACTGCTATATTAAAAGAATGGCATTTCTGATTACTAACATTTTTATTGCATTGCTAAGCCCATCAAATCTGTAACATAAGAGTAGTGCAAATATATTTGGAGTGTTAAAAAATAACACAAAACCGAAACACCGCAGTCCTTCTGTGTTGATGCAGTAGAACCCATTAGAATGTCATGGTTATGGCTAGAGCAAGAGTCTGTTGGTCAGAGGTTTGTTGGCACCCTTGTAGCACGTATGCAGTAGTCTGTGTCTGTGGTTTTGTTAGGGAAGTGGGAAAAATACTGCCTGTAGCGCTGCCAGCTCTTGCTTCATTTCTGTGTTCTGAAACAAGTGTTTAGGAAACTTGTGTGATCAATCCACTAGTTCAACTCCATCATTCCGATAGAAAACTAGTTATCAATGATCCTGATTATGATGATCTTAAAAAATTAAGACTAAATTGACTAAATCAAGAGGTAGAAAGAAACAGAGAATAAAAAATTCCAACCCTTATGTTGTGGTGGTTATGTTAGGAGTCTTATTCACGGTGCTTAAATACCTGTAACTGGCAGAAAGATAACTTACTTTCCAAAGCTTACTTTGGAAAGGGAGGTAGTGCCTGCCTGTTCCATCATTCTGTTATACTTCTGTTCTTGTTCAAGTTCCAAGCATGTCAAACAAGGTAAGGGACTTTAAAAAATGTGGTTTGATCCATGTCTTCTGCCACAAGCAGAGGCTTTTACTTTTTCAAGCTTCTAACATGAGGGGGAAAAAAAAAGACTGGTAATGCTTACATTTTTCTATTATTAGTCTGCTGAGAATTAGCATATGGCTTTTCTTCATGAGTATACAAGTGCTTTCCTTGATATTGGGGCAGTTTATATGCACTCCAATTCTCAACAATTTATGTGTAAATGACCAGTTTTGAGGAGTGGAAAGGAACCCAACTCTTATGTGGTTGTGTTTTACCCCTCTTTTCAGATGTCTGTTTCAGAGAGCTGTAACTGACTGGTTACACAGTAGTGGCTTTGGAAATTTTTAACTTTTTCAAAGGGAATCACAGAATTCATCTTAAAGCTTCAGAAAACTTTCCCTGAGATCCAGTAGCTGAGGGAAGGATGGTACTGGACAATTGGTTTGGGTTTTTAAAAAGAATATTCACACCCCTGGATAGGAAATGCCAATTAATGCTTTTAACTACCCAAAAGTTTTATCTTTTCTGAATGTATTCAGCTGTCTTTGTAAAGGTATGCATAGATCTATGAACAAGTTGTGCACCCTACCGTATCAGTTAATGAAACTTATTCCTAAAAATAATTGAAGTTGAACTCCGAAATACTCTTGCCAAATGTTTTTGTAAGGCAACTGATTCATAGAAAGCTTGGGTCTTGAGCTGAAGCACTGAAACTATGTAAACATTTTGTGGTAGCCAGATGTTCTTTAATAGCTTGATAATAATTGATTATTCTTCACATGAATTTCACTTTAGTGGGGTTTTTTTTCTTGAACATATAACATATGTGGAATAGCCAGCAAATATAAATTGTATCAATCAGCTACAGTTTGACATTTTTAACACTTTTTGAACGTTACAAATGCCTGTTTACCATATGGTGTAAGTGGGTGTGCAGGAAACGACATTCTCATCAAGTCTGATATACTACTTTTCCATGATCTGAGCATGAACATTTCCTTTTAGTAGCTCTTGCTGAAGGCAAGCCTTTGAAGAATGGGTGTGTAATTTTGGACTGTAACATTTGCATCTGTGTACTTCTGTAGGTGGTTATTTTAAAATCAGTTCATCCTTTAGCTTTTCTTATTTTTATTTGACTTTATTCATAAAAGTTTGCACCAGATTAATGCTGCAACATGTGTAAAAGGGAACAGAAAAGCAAAATTTATATTTTCTTTCCACTGGTACACTAGCCAGTTGTTACTATTGTGGTCCCAAGTATCCTATTTCCTGTTTATATTCTACATCTGTAAAAGATGCTGCAGACTTTCAAGGGAATTCTACAATCTTGGAACTGAAATCCTGTGTGTCATTAAACTGAATTAGTCATCATAGTTCCTTCAGAGATAAGATCATTGTAATTTTCTGTGACTTGAAGATACTGATCCCAAATGCTGTTCTGGCTTGTTTGCATACAATTAAAGTTTAATTCAGTTAAGCAGTCCCTCAGTACTCTTGTGCAGTACCTCAAATATACATTGGACAGCGTTACTCAGAGCATGTAACTTACCTCTCGATGCAGACCAGCAACTTGTGCTTGCTCCTTTCCCAGACAAAAGCTTCTGCTGCAACAGCCACCTGAAACTAGAAAAGTACTCAATGATAACTGCTTTTCAAATGACAAGTTAAAGCATCATTTAAAGGTCAAAAGGACACAGTTTTCCAAGAGAAAAGCGTTTGTACATATATTCATAAATTTAACATACTGCCCCACCAAGACGCAACTTTTAACTAATTGCTACAAACTTGCACATGCCTGAAATTACTTGCTGATTTAGTCGCTTGCTTATCAGATAATCAGTAGCTTAATTAGTTTTAAAACAAAGTTCAGGTAAGAAAAAAAATTGATCCATGTCTAAAACCTAATTTTAAACTTCCATTTCTCAATATTTAATGACTGGCAACTTCTCTGAAAATAGCAATACCTTTTTCTTTCTTCCTTGGTGTAAGCTATAATAGCTACTCTTTAAGCAGTGTGAATTAAACAGGGTCTGAAATTTGGGACATGCTTGTAATTCTTGAAACTGTGTAATATCACCAGCTGCAATTTAAAAAAAAAAGCATATGAGCTTCGTGGTAATAAATATTTTGGTTTTAGACTACTCCTTAAAATGCAAAAGCCTTTTACTGTTTTTGAAAAATAATGTCCTTGTTAATATCCTCTTAAGCCTGGGGCAGAATGAAGAAAATTCAGATTAAAATGCATGTAAATCTACATCATGGCCAGGAGAATGGTTTACAGTGCTACAGCTACCTCTCACCGGCACTCAGGAAGTCATGACTGTTTCTGCCAGCAGTCTTTTTTCATATACAACCTGCATAATTCTGAGAAGGGTGAACTGAAGACAAGTAGAAATGCGTCTCCTGGTCTTCCTCCCGCTCTCCCTTGTCTGCAGACCTAAGGCTCTGCAGTGGTTTCCTCTGATCCTCTATCAGCATTTCCTGGGTTCCCCTATCAGCATCACGCTGTGAATCCAGCCCCAGCCTGCCCTGGGCAGGGGACTCGGAGTCACCAGCCCAGGGAGTGACCCCAGGACCTCCCACTGGGAAAGAAGCAACACTGGCATGGATTCTGTCTGCCATGAAGTGCATTACAAAACCCAATGGCCTCAGGCCAGAAACCACCAACTTGATTCAGAATATTTCTCTTTTATATACGTATAGCAGAGTTAATGCTTAAGTCATTTCTTTCCACACCTTGCCCTTACTTTAAGAATTTCTGGAAGTCCTTCTCACCAAGTGTCAGTGTTTGAGAGCTGAACTATTTCGCTAAATATACATACTGAAATGGAATCCAGAAAGGAATGAGAAGTAATTTTAACTCATTAAAAGTTAAATTTTTTTTTAATTAAGGGATTTTTATTTACTGTGTCTTGTAAGGTCCTTTGTTTCTATTTTATCACTCCTTTTGCTTAATTTAAAGAATCTTCTCTCATATGCAGCTTTTTTTCAAGTGGATGTGGTCTTAATACCAGTGACTGCAGGGAGATTGATCCCAACTGTTACTCATTTGAAGACTTCCTGAGCTGGGACGTTTTTAGGAAGCTGTAGATTTATCTTGAATTTCTTATTAAAAGAACATCATTGCACAAACGTATTCTAAAATAACTCTTTTGTGTATGTTGTCAATGGCACTGTTTATCTACAGTATTTGAGACAAAGTAACTGTTGCTGGGATAGGAGTTCTTGTTAAGTAATCTCATCAGTAATCTTTGGTGTTGAAGTTTCTTAACATTCAGTATAAGCTTTAATGCTTGATTTTGATCATTAAAGATTTTTTTATTATCATTATATTTGGGCCTAGGAAGATTCAGCTATTACTACCTTAGCAATATTTTGCAGTAGAATTAGGAGACTTTCCTACTTAAAGGAAAGACTTCAGTATAAAAATATATTTGGATAAATTAAAGGGCAAATCAGAACAAACAGCTCAGTATTTCACCTCATCTGCATACAGATATTATATATGTTGGTGATCTGCATAGTGGTAGCTCGTTCCAAACTGGGGAATTTTATATCTATTTTATATTTTGGTCATATGAAGAAGTATGTAACTTTTATTGTGTGACTCTTTAGGAGCTTTTTGGTAAAGAAATAAATAATGACTGGGATTCTTCCTTTTAGATGTGTAATTGTACGTTCTTCACTTTGTTCATTCTGACATCTGTGTCTACATTATATAACATATGTACAGTTGATCAGAGGTATACAAACTATTCTCATTGCTTCTAATTAGATTTTTTTTATTTACTACATAGTATTAAAATCATATTTTGGTACCGCTTATATTGTATATCATAAAGTCTATTATATACTGCAATTAATCAAATGTGACACTATAAACTGCTTCAATACAGTTGTTTGAACTCACAAGCTTTGCTTTCTAACATCTGCCACTCAAAAGTTGCTTTACTGTATGAAATATGTTTGGGTTTTTTCCAGATTGTCACAAAGAACTCCACTTTTCAAGAATGCTCAGACAAGCCCAGTGTACACACAGTTCCTAACCACATTACTGGAAGAACTGCATTTCAAAAATGAAGATCTGGAAAGTTTAACAAGAATATTTAGAATGGACTGACAACTTGAATGGTCAGTCAACTTTAAGCTACTTTGTCTTAAAACCAAGCTGGTTAACCACGGGTTTAATTTTCAGCATTTTGTAAGTATGTATAGTAAGTACAGATTGTATCAGCTGGAGCAGAAAATGTGTGAAGCAAATTTTAAAGTAAAGAAATATGCATGGTATGGAAATGAGTGTCATCATTTTGTCACTTACAGTAAATGCTAGATGCTTACTTATCACACTAATCTTTTGATAATGTACGGTTGGTTTACTGCAATTTTGACAGGAATTTTTACTACCACAATTTATTAAAAAAAAAAATCTGTGTGGCTACAATGGCTAAGACTCAGCAGGATTTTAAAAATTATTACAATGAAGTTGTTAGTTTTCGTGATAAAATTGAGTTAAGAGCTGCATATTTTTTACATAATCTTGAGATCACATTTTTCATTCCAGGTAGGCCAAAGAATTTAAGAGCAAATACCTTACTAATCAGTTAATCATACTCAACTGATTCAATGAATATAGCATTATAGTATCATTACTGATCTCACTCCTTTGTTCCCCAAAGAATAACACGATCATCTTAACATCTCCTACTACTTGAAATAGTTGCAAAGAGAACAAAAGAACACCTTCAGTAGTTTGAGCTTTTTTAAGTGAAAAATGAAATTCAGTATGAATTGTAGTACTTGCATTTCTACTTTTTCATTTCCTTCCTACAGGTAAGAATTTTGACGTCTTGTGAAGAAGCTGACTAACCACAGTTGTTCAAGTTAAAATATGGATCATCTGAAAAGCGTTTAAAAGCAGTAGAAAGGAATTTGGATTGGTTTGTTTTTTCTTGGTTTTGAAGCTTTCAGTCAGAGTTTGTCTGCAGGGATCAGGGCAGGAGGGGGGAAAGCGTGTGAGCCTCCGATGGTAAGAACAGTGCTGCTGACATTTTTCCAGTTGCCCTCGTGCATGGAGCAGGAACCTTTAAGAATGATGACGACAGCACACAAATATGCCTGATTCATAGCCTGTTTGTCTTGCTGTTTCTAAGAAAAGGGTAGTCTTTGAACTTGTGTTAAAGTTATTTTTAAATGGACTCCAGTTGTTACTAAGTTGGACTTTCAAAATATATTTTAATAACTAAAGATTTTTTTTTGCTTTCATTTCAAAGAGTTGTGTTATTTAGGCTGTGTTTGGAATTGCGTCTGTCACTGATTATAAACTGCACTTTAAAACTAGCCCACTACTACTTCTTAATGATTCCATAATATGTTTTATTGCATAGTTCTCAATTCATAGGACACTGTATTTTTAGAGACTTGAGAAGAAAGTTGTAACTGACACTGCTTAGTTTGCAGTAAGTGCCAGCACTAGTTAAAGGCTGAGGCAAGCCTTACCGGGGCTGCTACACCTCCACTCCATTAAAAAATCAAAGTTTATTCCTTTGGTTTGCTTCTGTAATTGGACACCAGAAAGGAACTCTACACTTCCCTAGTTCACTGCTGTGTAGTTCCTTCATAATAATCAGAGTAAATATGTAGATGACCCCTGACACACAGAAGCTCAGGCAGCTTTGCTGTGGAAGCTTCATTGTGCAGTAAACTTTATTTAGGAGATGTGTGACTTTTCCAAACTTACATTGTAATGGGAAGTTACGTTCAGTGTAAGTTGTATAACAACGATTTAGAATTAGGATAACCTTTAATGCAGAGTTACAGCTATGTGTTTTTCTAAGTATGCAGTAGGGGAAAAAATACCCATTATGATCAGTGTCCCTGATACAAAATTTATAAGAATTGCTGGATAGAAGTTACATTGGTTTTTTACAATGATGGGAAAAGTTTCCTTGACGCATGTGGGGAGAAGAGTCAAGACCTCACCAAAAGATAAACTTCTGTGGAAGACTGAGTAATAGGTGTGATGCTCTCAGCATTAAACCTTGAATTTCTATCTGTTCACTTCTGATTTTGGAAATTGACTAAGTTTCTATTTTTAGCTAGTGGATTCTGAGCAAGCCATTATCCTGTTCCATGCATGTTTACCTTGGGGCGCAAAGATTTCCTCACAACAGTTCTATAATACAGAGTACATCTAGAAGGCATTACAGATGTACATCGTACCAGGAATGTGACTTTGTTTCATCAGGTTTGATGGCTCTCATTTGGAAAGTTTTTACACTTCCTGTCAGTTGTGTGATTTTTTTTTTTTGGTAGTTATTTTTAGACTTGGTCTTTAGCACCTACTGTGTAGGAAATGTATGATCTTGTAATACGAATGAATAGGTTGCAGGCTCAAAGACCTCTTTATCAGGGTTCACTATAACTGCTTTTACTCTCTGCCGCAACAGCTCAAAAAAGTAAGCTTTCAGGATTTTTGCATCTCTTCTTTCACTGTTGTGTAGTAAGCTCCCTCGTTCTTTTCCTTGCCCTATGAGAGCAAAATAACACTTCTCCATCCACAAGGCCAGAACATTCTGTAGTATGCTGGGAACACCCTGAAGGGATATTCTTCACTTACTTGTAATAATTTCAACTCCGTTACACAGGAGTAACACACATGTAAACAAATGCACAAAGGATACATATATAGCCAGTACTTTTGAATAGGAGAGAGGCTACAGACTCATCCCAAAAGGATCTTTTCATACTGTCAGCCTTCACTGGTGTATAAAAATCACAACTCAAGTACCAAAAATTCAGTTCATTTATGTTGTTTTCGTATGAGCAGGCTTTGTAACAGCCTAACTGCTTAGAAATGTTCAAATCTAGATATCATTTTTTATCTTAAAGCAAGTTTCTGTCACAATTATCTGTCCTTCAGAAGATGTCACTCCTTCTTAACTCAGCTGGTTTTTGGTGTTGTTCTGCCCCCTCTCATTTTGCTTACGTTGGCAGACAGATTGTTTTCCTTATGGCCTTGTTTCTGTGCTTACTGTTTTTCCTTCTGTGTTAGTTAAACAGATGAGAGCAGTTGACATTTGGGTCAGTGGTGGTTTCAGCCTTATCTTAGATACACTAAATTGTAGTGACTGACTTCTGAGCCACAGGTGTGGAGAGACATCATGAATCTGGGGTTCAGGGTAAATGGGACAGAAGCCTCGATTTCTGAGCAGCTCTGTGAAAGGGGGATAAACTTGGTAAAAGCCATCAGCACCTTAGATGATAAGGGTCATAAAGTGTCAGAAGTCCATTTCCATAACCATGTAAAGCATACAGCACTGTCTGGCCACAGACCTGCAGCAGGGCAATTAGAGTATGATGTGTTTCTTTTAATTGCAGGGGGGTGGGGAGGAAACCAGACTTATATGGTGATTTTTTTTTCCTGACATATATAATCGATTTAGTAAAGAACAGAGTAGCTTAGTTTAAAGCTTGAAGCAAAGCTTGCTTCATGCTGTTGCAGCTGTTCCGCCTCAAAGGAGGAATGTGTGACACATACCTGCATGTCACAGAATGGATTTCTTACCAAGTTTTTCATAAAGAGAACAAGCATATACACAGAGTCACATTTTCTCAATATTATTCAAAGCAGTATTTATGCTGGCCAGAGAGGCTGATGGAAAGACTTTTGTGTCTGTTTTCACACCAAAGTTCAGTTCACAGTCTGGTAAATACTCTCAATGTAAGCACTGCACTCTGTAATACTGAATTTCCTAGTGCAGAGCCCTTCACTGCTGCCACTGGATTATTTTTGCCCATTGACCATGCTCAATGATTTTTCTTGGATTTTGGAGAGAAAAAGAGGAGTCAGAGTGGCTCATCTGATGTTCACCATTTCAGGAAAGTAGACAAGTCATAATGTAACCCATACACATTCATGTTTTTGAAGAGATTACCTTGAATCTGTAAAGATTGCAAATCAAGCTGGATATGGTAATGCAAAATTCTACATTAAAACAAGCAGAAGAGAGCCTGATTTATTTATTTGAAAACTATCAAAAATGTTCCTCAGTAAATCTAGAGCAGCACAACTGACAGGGCTGTCCCTCTGTCTAAACCCAGGGCTGAAAATTTAGCTCTACCCTGTCTTTTAAAGGGAGAGGCAGGGAGTGACAAGGAGCATGATACATGTATGAGCTGTGTCTGGGGCCTCACGGGCTGTGTCCACACAACACATACAAGAGTCACCTGTATTTTCACTCTTCAGTCTCAGTGGGTAGCTTAAAAGTGAGACATCTGTTGTGGTTTTAGGGGGAAAATAACGGTTTTCTGAATCTTGATGTTCCATGTCCTACCCTTCTCCCCCTAGTTTGAGAGAATCTGGACTCTACAAAGTGCAAGAGGGGATGAGCAGCTCAGCTGGATATGTCTCTTTTAACTGACAAAAAAGAATTAGCACATCAGAGAAAAGAAAAAGGAAGAGAGAAGGGGAAAGCAGTACTCATACCTTCTAAATTTAGGCATCCAAACTTAGGTACCTGCCTGTCTTCATTTGCTTCAGAGAGAACTGATGCTCTTATATTTAGGGTCTCCAAATTTTACCTGTTGCATTTATGAAGTGGATGGTCATAATGCCTCTTCCTATTCCCTCATGGGGGAAAGAAAGCAGGAAAGTCAGCAGAGAATGCTGACACAGTAGACTGGCTCTCCCTGGAGTAATTAGTAGTAGAGTGTGGCACAAAATTGAATGGGGACCTGCCCCTGCACAGTGGGGAGTTTCTAAGCAATCTGATCCTATTATTCATTTACTTTAATGGTTACTACTACTTCACACAATTTTTTCTTAACCTGTAAGAGTTAACACCAAAAGAATTCAAGTGTGTGGCACTCTTTAGGGGGAAAAACAATAATGCCCCTATGTTGAAATTAAGTCACACTCTAGTTCAAGAGTTTGCTTCTAAGTTTTCCATATTTACTGTTTATTTCTGCAATTGCATGTGAACCCAGTACTGTGGGTGGTGTTTAGCCTGATCTCACTGGGACAGCAGGTAATGCTGAACTGTCATTTCCAGTGAGCATTAAATATTGAAAGCACAGACTCGGCCTCTCTTTTTGGCAAGTCTTAAGTTTCCATTAGAAGCAGATGGTATACAAGGCAGGGCAAGGCACCTAACTATAAAGACCTCTTGTTTCTCAATTGTGTATCTCTGCCACCTGACAGCCAGTTCTCCTCTGATTAGAGTCAAAGGAAGTGGGTGTGCCTTCCATTAGCAAAGGCAGAAAGTAATATTTGTGGAGACTTTTCCTCTTGTGAGTTTTCTTTTTGTGACTCTTCATCTTAGAAGCATTTCTCTGCACAGAGTGTGGATCGTACTTTGGGAGATGGGCTGCCTGAAAGATGCTGTAGAACGTGAGCTGTGGCATTTGTGGTGCTACGCCAGATTTGGTGAGGTGTGGGGGAGAAGCTGGAAACAAGTTTCTTCAGGTGGCTCTCATTTAGCACTCTGCTTTCAAAAAGCAAGACAGAGCAGATGAGCCTCTGAGCAATGTATGGACATGTGTGATGAAATCATTCCCCCAAGTTGCTCATAGCTGTAGAGTAGAACAAAGTGCAAGCTGGAGTTCTGAAGAAAATAGATAAACTGTGCTATGGGAATTGAATGTGTAGACTAAACTCCTAGACTTGGTGAGGCAAATCAATCAGAACAGTGCAGTAAGTGTGGCCCCTGTACACTGCAGCTGTGCACTTGTTTGTTGTGCTACCCTGCAGTTACCTCAGGACAAGGGTTTTAATGAGCCCCTCTCCAACAACAGGCTAGAGCACAACCACAGGTTCTAAGGCTGCTGCCTCTTGCCACTGACCTTGGAAGTCAGTCCCCAGGACACTTTAGTGGCCTGTACTTTAAAGGCAAACTCTTCACTACATTTTTGCACACTCTGATTACCTTTTGGGAGCTGCATGCATGGATCAGAGCACAAAGCCACTGGGGCTGCTGGCTGGTACATCCTGCACCATCAAATCAATGCCTTTTCTGGCACTTTTTACCCTCTTAAATTTCATGGTATATGTAGCTGAATAGACCACTTAGTGGGACAGCAGCAGCTTCCTGGGGAGTCCTACAATTAGGTTAGAATTAGTCATCACTACTGAGAGCTTGAAGGACTTTGGATGCAGCTTTAATAAGCTGCAAACATTAGATCAGGATTTACATCATAAATCTTGCCTTTTTGTTCTACTCAAACAAGGAGTGTCTACAAATCAGGTTAATATAATTTAACAGTACAGCAGTTAAGTATCAAAAAGGACTATAATCGGTAGTATTATCTAAGAAGCCACAGCAACCCTGCTTACAGCTGTCAGCTAAGATCTGACTCATCTAAGGTATTTTATAGCAACCATATGTTAGGCATGTCTATCTCACCTATTATGCAGAAAAATGATAACGTTTCCTAATCAGGATTTGCCACTAAGCAGGATTTTCCGTAAACACCTCAGTAGTGCAAGTGCTGCCCACAGTCAGGAGAAAGCCTTTTGCAGACACTTCTGATTTGTTAATTTAATAGATAGAATAAATGGTTGCTAGTCTGTGGCTAGTCCTGATTTAGCAAGGCTGACTTGTAAAACAGGCAGACACTGTTTTAAACCCCAATGGCTGCTGATTTTTGAACAAGGTTTAGATCCAGTTCACTGTTACACAGAAACCTGCATAAGCCTACACGTCTGCACTTTGACTTTTAAGCACAAAGACTGGTCAAATGTCCATCAGCCTTAATTACTCCCAAGCAGTCTTGGGAATACAGGGGATGAAGCTGCAGTCCCAACATTTCCTTCTGTTCTCAAAAGGGCAGTAGTTTTACTGCTTAAAGCTCTGACTGACTTAAAAGCTTTTTAAAGTATATTCTTTTTTTTTTTTTTTCTGAACTATGGGCTTTCAGTAAATTAAAAAAAAAAAAAAAACCACAAGTAGATACTTTTGCTGCTTAAGATCCTTGGCTTATAAAATTTCACAACTAGAAATGTAGTTAAAGTTTTTGTTCCCTATTAAGATAATTAAGAGCATTTGAAAACTTCAAAAATAAGTGATTTTACAGATACCACATTAGCCCTCTACAGCTCTGGGTCATATATATGTCATCTCTGCTAAGTATTCATTTCTAAAATCCTCCCAAGCTCTGCTTTTTTGTTCTCTGAACATCTGATGCTTCTTGTTATTCTTCTATAACCACAGATGTGGCCTCTTCAAAAAACTCACAATCTCACAATGCTAAACTGACAAGCTGAGTGTCAAACCACACACCCCATGCAGCCCCGAAGAAAAACAGAATCACGCTTGAAGAAAACAGAATAAATCACACAAATTGTTTCCAAAGAATGAATCTGAAACTTAGCAAACTGTGCACAGGCATTGTTTCCTAAGAATGCAAATGCTATTTTTATGCTCACTTACTCTATAAGCTCTCAGAAAGAAGAGATTAATTTGAACAACTTTTTATTTCCTGAAGTTTTCTCTCTCTCTCTGAGCTGTACTGGAGCCCTGCCGAGGGCCCGAGGTGGGTCTCCTTTCTGCCGAAAAGCAGCCTGGGTGTTGCGGTGCGGGCTGAGTTACACGGGGTGAGCGAGGCCACGGCGCGGGGAAGGCGCGGTGTGTGCACGGCGGAGCCGCTGTGCGCCGCAGCCCGGGAGAGGCCGCCGGGGAGCGCTCCCGGAGCTCCTCCTGCCCCGGGCACCGCGCACTGATCCATCTGTCCAGCCCTCCGTGGCCGGCCTGCAGCGGGACCCACAGCTCGTTCGGCTCGTGTGCCTCTGCCAGCCATCCCTTCTCCCGCTACCAGGGCCGATGGGGGACAAGACTGAGTCCACAATGCTCTAGTGCTAAGGCATCAAATACGTATAATTTGGCTTGGTAGTAATGCTGTAACTTACCTAAAAGGTTTTATGATACTGTCCTGCAAAGAATGAAGGGGTCATTTTCATGCTCAAATACTCAAGATCACCTGTTTTCTTAAACTGTCAAGCACACTTTACAGCATGTTATCTCCTTCTCCCTACAGTTCAAAATTTGTCACGG
Source organism: Chamaea fasciata (assembly GCF_029207755.1). Taxonomy (NCBI): domain Eukaryota; kingdom Metazoa; phylum Chordata; class Aves; order Passeriformes; family Sylviidae; genus Chamaea; species Chamaea fasciata. The sequence goes on along the minus strand of NW_027094095.1, from coordinate 16,104,102 downwards.
CATTAAAAAAAATAAAATACAATTTAAAAGTGTAGCTACAAACATTTACCTAGCTGCCTTGAAGTCTCTGTCAGTATCTAACTGTAGGTAGTGCTGTTGTGTAGACCTCACTGAAAAAGACTCTCTTCTTTTTAATCTGATGATTCAAAGCTGAACCACTGACCTCGAGTTCTGGTACTTGACTGCTGATCTGTGTAGGAGTAACACTGGATTCTGGGTTACATCATTTATATCTTAAGGGTTTGAGTCAAAAGTTGGATTTCTTTTTTTCCTAGTTCATCTCTACCTGATAACCTTGAATACAAGATAGATGACGCCTGAAGCAAAGCTGATAAAGTCTCCGGTGCTAAGAAGCAGGAGGGAGGGGGGAATGAAAGCACAACAGCATAGATACATATCTTCACATCCTTATTTCCTTTACAAATGGAGGAAGGAAGTTCCTTGCAGGTTAGCCAAAGAGTATCCGCTCTTACAGTCGAAAAAGAGTACAATTTCTAAGAGCCACAGGCTCCTAAAAATACTGAATTCAGAATTTCACAGATAATACTCCATAAATAATACTCTATACGTTTTGCTTCTGAAAACCTACTAAAAATTCACAAGTGGGTATAAAGCCAGAGTTATGGACACTCACCCCACCCTGTTTCATATCTCTACTCTGTTTCTGTCCCCTCTTCTTCCAAATCCTTCCCATCCCAGTGCACGGCCGTTCCTTTCCACTGTACCACTTCACTAATTCCAACAGTTAGCACTCATCCTCCTGCCTGCACCCCGTGAGCTGCTGTAAAAATCCCACCCAAGAGTCATCTGCCCCAGCAGGAGACCCCGGGCTTCCCACCCCTCCCGCTGGCTCCCTGCAGCCCAGGAAGGGATGGCCCTGTCCTGCCTTGTGCCTCCCACCTCCCGCGCACACAGACTGGCTGTGGGGAACCTGCTGCAGGGCTCCTTCCCTCAGCACAGGACAGCAAACGGGCCCACTCTCCCCTTGCTCCTCCAAGTGTGGCCTCGGTTTGGTGCCTGTGTCCACAGGTGCCTCTCTGCAGCTGGGAGGGCACTGCCCCAGGGCCACATGGCTTGTGCACAGACAAAAGTACTCATATAAAGAGTCTTAAAACAGCACCTATAGATTATTACGAAAGCTGTCTCTAAACAGGTATGAATCACCCAACAGCTACAGCAGTACTCCTATGCAGAGATGATTAAGAATTCTTATGCAACTTCTTTAATCAGAAGAGGCATACTTGGTTGAAAATGAAACCTCTGCAGGAAAAGGTTGGTTTTGATTAATTTCTCAACTTGAAACAAGTGTCCAAATTGTCAGTATGTTTCACTTTGACATTTCTAAACATGCAGAGAGAGAAAGAAAGGAAGAAAAGAGAATAAAATCAAGTTTCAAGTCACTTTTCATTTTAAGATGGGTTGTTTCATTTTATGATCAACTAGTGCAGTAACAGCTTTGTTCAGAATTTCTTGCTCTATAAGAATCCCCATATAAGATCCCCTGTATCTCTATAGGCTGTTACCTATCAAGGCCATTACCTCTCATAATGGAACCTCAGGGAAGATTTTTTTTACTGAAAAAGAGATGCATTCCTACTTTTAATTAATTGTTGTAAGAAAATTTTTAGCTTCAGAACTTTGACCAGGGTTACATATTCACCACTGAAGATGGATCAAACTGATCAGTGACTTCAGAGGATCCTGCTTACTGTATTTGCTGATTGCTTTTGTTTGAGTTAATGGTCTCCTTATGGAAGGTTTACATGCATTGAGGTGAGCTCTTTACCATTGGTGGTCTCCTTTAGAATGATCATCAATTGGCAGTTTGATCATCGATTTCAAAGCATTTTTCAAAGACGCTACACCCCTTTTCACAGAAAAAGAAAGTGAAAGGAGAGCAGAGTGACTCACCCAGGCACACAGACTATGTCACATGCGGAGCCAGAAATAGACTCTGAGCTCCTGGTACCCACATTCATGGCCTGGGCATTAACACAGCTTGTACCAAAACTGATAGCAGGCATCCCACCATGTTGCAAAGGAACATCCCCTTCTGGTGGAACGTGCATTTGAAATTCAAAATGTATTTGCTTGCTTTTTGGCAATACATACTGTAATGCCTCACTTACTCTTTTGCCTAACCCTACACGGAGCTGGAAGAAAAATAAAAGTCCATTGATCATATTTTTCCATATCAGTTGCTTTGCATTGATGTTGCTGATACTGTAAACTTGGCTGCACACCAACCAAGAAATGTTACAGCTGAACTGGATGAGATTTTCATAAGTAATCACCACCAGATTTGGGTCATATCTGTAGATACAGAGGCTGCAACCTTTAGACTCAGTTTTGAACATGGTTAAGTATGTTGAGGCCAAGAACTTTGAAATAAGAGACTAAAAGCAGACCATTTGCTCTGGCCTCAATAGCAAATGCTGAGCTCTTTGACGAATCTGGGCCACTCCATCCATCTTTTCTATTTATAACCATTCTGCCCATCGAAGAAGACAAGGCTTCAGATGTAAAGGGAGCTGATGGATGGGACAGAGCTACCCCTCACAAGTCTGAGAGCTTGAGATCCTCTAGTTCAGAGCTGCTCATCGAGGCCACCTAACAGGAAATGGCTCTCGGGGAGAAGATAATGTGGCCACTCTGGTAAAATGGACTGTTGTAGACTATACAAGAAAGAAAGCAGGATGGACTAGACCAAATAATGTTACTTTTTAAGAGTCTTGCAAAATCAAAGTATGTTAGAGAGCAGCAGTGAACTTCAGTATGTTTGTAGTAGTAAAAGGTAAAAGAGGGTATGAGAGATGGTCCAAGGAAGCCCAAGCCACATGGTTAACTACTAGTGCAACCCAGTAGTTCTGGTTCTTTATGAATGACAAAGCAAGAAATTAATGCATGGGAGTTGGGCATGGGTGGAAGCTGTTATTACAAAGTAGTAAGATTGCAAATCTTGAGTTTCTTCTGCCAGACATTCTTACTAAAAATTAACCCTTTTATTAGGGAGAACAAAAATAACAGGGATGCACATTGAGTCTATTCCAAACCAGCTTGAATGACTGAATCTCATAGTGGAATCCAGTAGGAAATGGGGCTGACTATGAGCAAAGATTGTAAATATTAGTTCTTGGTTCATGGTGGGTTGGTTTCGGGCAGCTGTTGGGGGTATTTTTTTTAATCCAGGCCATCCATGTAGAGGCACGTTTCATGCAATGAATCCCATCAAGAACAACAGGCGAGGTACCTACAGTGTGTCTGTGACAGTAAACCTACAGCTGGTACTGAACTTGCCTGGGACTAACACTTGTTCAGAGAGAGGGGTAAGGAAGGGCCAGCACCAAGTGCCATGTGGAAACTTCAGCAGAGGTTTAGTGAAGAAAAGGATGTCTACAGAGGTTTGACACTGGAGGGAGATGAGCTCACAGTGAGGACAAAGGGTGTGGGGAAGAAGCTGCCATGCTAAAAATCTGTGCCAGGAGAACTGGCAGAGAACATTACAGCATATGGGGCTGTAGGGTGATGAGGAGGGTAGGTCAGTGTTACAGACTGATGTGATTCACACAGTCACAAAATGTATTTTAATACAACCAAATGCAAGGGAACCCATCCGGAAGAGAAGAAAGAAATCTCCTGTAAGGTAAGAATCTGCCTCTGAAAGCAATGATGAATACAGGGTATGAAGTCAGGCTGGATAGCTGAATGCTCAGCACAAAAGTGCAATTATATTTTAGCATCTGCATCTGTGTATCAATGTTATGTACTGCTTCTCTCTGTACTTAAATATGTTTCTTTCAGTACAGTAGTGATTATAACTGGGAGAACTACCACAAAATCTGCGCAGGCGTCACAGACCTGTGAAACCATTGCAGACCCAAACCATAATGCAGATGGTGAAACAGTGTTGTGTGGGAGTTCACTATTTCCACATTAACGTTATTCAATCACAGTGGCCAATTTTCACACAGCTTGCTGAACTTCAGAAAGTTTGCACAAAGGTTAAGGTTTGACATTTTGAGACAGAGTGGCTTAGTCTTCTATCCTCTAGTGAGAACTACAATAAATAATCAATAATAGAAGAGAAACGGACTTACTGCATCCCTTTCCAGGGTGGAAGTACTGAAATACCTTTTTTTGACACAAATGCGTATTCTGAGGTCTTCATTACCAGGATTTCCAGTAAAATAGCCACAGGCAAGAAAGCACTTAATCTGACTGTTACATTAGGCTTCCTGAAACCACAGATAGTTGCAATTCTGAGTGAAGGCACAAGAAAATGTCCTTACACTTCTAAATAGACTAACAGAATTACATTTCTATTATATGTAAGGTTGTGATGAGGTCCTACATAATGGGTAGTCCTGTAATGTGTTAGGGGTTTTTTTATGACCAGTGTGATTTCTGTTAGTTTATGCAAAGCATGCCTCTAAGAATGAAACAGATTGAGATGGGGCATAACATCCTGTCACAGCAGCATAATTCATGACTGCACTCAGAAATCACTTCTCTCTTTAGATTTAGGTATTAGTTCAGAAATGACTTCTAGAAAGCAGTATTCTCTCTCAACCACTCAGATCTACATATCTCTAATTAAGTGTTTAGCTAATTTATTACTGCTGCACATCTGTTATTTCAGCAGTAGTGGGTAAATACAGCACAATATTTTCAGTGTTATTATCACAAAATCTGCAGGTGTTGGCCCACTTCTTAATCAGAACCTACCCTTCTCACTATGGCACCTGGTGTTTGGAGGCTTGGGAGGAGGAGGACTCTGGAGGTCACCTGACTGATCTCACCTGTGTCTCCTGGATGCAAGGAACCAAAGTAAGGGAATTAAAGGAATTTAGCTGCAGAGGCCTTGAAAGTCTCCACCAAATCTGCATGAATTGTGTGTTCACAACTTGCAGTAGGAGTTTCAGGTTGGACAGAGGTAAAACTCCAGTAGTAAACCCAAGATGTTTGCTACTGGCTTAATCCCAGTGCCCCAGAGCAATGAAAGGGCAGCAGAGGTACCAAACAGATACCCATCACCAACATGGCAGAAGTCAAAAGACCCCTGGCCTTTTGACTGGACTGGTGTGCCAGTCCCAAGTCAGTAGCTGAAGCTGGTTGCACAGCAATTCCCTGGAACACAGCTGAGAGCCACTGCTTTGCTCAAGCAAACCCAGTGATGTCATCCAGACACCGCTCACAGGCATGCAGGTACAAACATGAGATAGAGGTAATTGGCTGGGTCATTAAGGAAAGTCCATACTCCCTTGTTTGCCCATGTATAGGTCTCATTTCCTTGTCACACACTTCGAGGTGAAGACACAAAAGTGCCTATCTCAGAACAGCAGCTTGAGAGGAACTTTCAGGTGCTTTCTCCTCCTTGGGACAAAGCAATTTTGCAGGTATCCAGCAAACTAGAGTGTGGGGAAGGGAAGACATCCCACCCAACGTGCCATGAGAGGGAACTGCATCTTCCTAACAAGGAGGGCACAGAGCGAGAGTGACATTTTCCCAACATCTTTCTCAAAGATGGCTCAACTACAGTGACTGCCTGAAAACCCAAGCAAACAGCAACATAACAGGTCAAGCACTGTCATAAGAGAGTTCAGCCTATTTTGTTGACAGTTACAGGCAAATGAGAACAGGGACCACAGCACCAACTGTTACACAACACTTAAACAGTGTTTCCTATACACTTATAACATACAGCAATCCCCATGAACAAGTTCTCTTAGGTCATAATGATGGCTAAGTCACTCAAAATTTAAAAAGAAAAAAGAAAAAAAGAGCACTAAACAATTCTGCTTTATAAATGCAACAAAAAGATTTTTAAAGAAAGAAATTTGAAATAAATACTTGCTGCAAAATAAGAGAGAACTTGTCAAACCCTGCTCTGTGTGTTCTGCTAGTTGAAGCAACCCACACCCCAAACCACAGAGCAGTCAGGCAGGGTGTAATCCCATTGCAAGGAGGCTTCTGTCACACAGTAAACCTCCACTAAGGCTGGGTTCTGACCAGGAATGCGTTCATCCTTCACCCCTGGTTTTTGAGGATTTACTGTTTTGTTACAGCAATGGATATGCCACTTCCAGTTTAATGCAATGAACTTCAGGCTGACCACAATCAGGTGTGCAGCTACTTACATGAGTTCTTTCTCCAGGAAGGTTTAAGAGTAGCCCTTAGTGCTACGTTAGTTCCTGGTCTCAAGGAAGAACAAAGTGAAAAACAGATGCTGCCGTAAGCACAAACGCCAAATGTGTTGAACCACACAATTGCAGTAGAAGTACTGAAGGTAACAGTAACACCCAGTGACCCAGCCTTTCCAGCAGCCAGCAGTGACCAGGAAATGACCTCTGTCCCCCAGCGGACTGATCATTGCCAAGTTCAGTCTGCAGAGACACCCCACCAGCACCAGTGAGACTCTTGCAGTATCAATTAGATGCAATCCACACATTATTGACTGAGTTACAGAGCTGCAAACATGTTCAGTTCTGTTTAGAGCACAGACCACTCAGATTTACACTAAATATGACATATTAAATGTAGGTCATCCTACAGTCAGGTTCCCGTTCTTTAATTTCAGTTAGAGTAAGACAAACCTGTCACATGTGAGTCAGCTTTGAAATGCTCTTGGAGCAGTAGGAGCTTGCATCTATACAGAACTATGTAAATACCAAAAAAGAAACTAAAGATTTGACCTTTGTTTACCCAAGCGAGTCTCATTTGACCAAAAGGCACGTCAGATTTTAATAGCACTTCTAGGATTGATTCAGCTCTGACAGGCCACCTTCCACAACTTGAATAAGTACAAGTTACAGCACATCTGTCAGCAGGAAGCCTACACAAAGACTGCAAGAGGCACCAGGAACCCACAAGTTGCACAAAATAAACACTTTGGTGCAAAAATCTGAAACAGGAGCAGAGCCAGCATGATAGAATGCACTGATTTATTCACTGCCTTCACTCTAGTGAGGAGCCCTCCTACAAATGTCTCCATGGCATCTGGCTCTCCCAGGAGAATGCCCAGAGGGCTGGAGAAGGTGCACAAGCAGTGCCAGTCCTCCAGCAACACCAGTGATGAGTCAAGCCCTATCTGCACATGTGCATGGGCGCCAGTCATCAAGGGGGCCATCTGAAACTAGCCACGAGCACTGTCAGCACGGGGGCAGTGCTGTCAGAGATGCCCCATCACAAAGCTCTGTGTCCCTTTGCTCTCATGTAAGGCCAAGACAAATCCTCAACCAGGGCTCTTTTACCTTTAGTCAGTCACAGCTTCATGACCGTCTTTGTAATGCCTTGGGCAAATATTGACTCAGATCCAACAGACTGAAAATATTTGGTTTGCACCAGATGCGGTGCGTACGTATCTTTGAAACATTAGCTAAAGGAGTGATTTGGGAAAATAAAAATTGTAGGTGGGTGTGTTTACTTTGCAAGGTTGCTCACATCGTGCCCAGATGCCAGAAGTGTGCATGGAGGTTTCACCCACAGGAAGAGAGCCAACTCTAGGTGCCGCGATGCACAGTAAAACTGTGTGCACGTGCATTCCTGCGCCTGCAGCTCACCACATGATAGAGGGAGGGCCGAGGATCACTGGTGAGACGTTAACGGGTCCATGTATTCCTGCTCTGAAGACACCTGAAGAGGTCTGTTAGCTGTACAACAATTACTGAGCTTACTGCTTCAGGACACAGCCTCCAAAGTTCTTGGCATGTAGTGCCAGGGCTTTCTGAAAAAACTTGAGCACCATTTCCATGGCCCACAGCTGACAGCAGCTTTGGAAATGCAGACACTGTCCCAAGGGAAGGGAAGGTAACTGCTCACTCCTCTTCCACTCCTCTCCCACTTCTCTTGCCCCAGCTAATTAGAAATTAGAGTTCCAGTAAAAAAACACGCATCGAAAGCACACAGCAGAGAAACACCTTTTGTTAGAAGGCTGAAAGCAACAGAAAGGCAGTTCAATTGGTTTAAATTACTTCAGTTTTCAATTCTTAGGTCCGTCCCTGCCCCAACTGTCAATTCCTCATGTGCACCTACTCTCTCTGGCTAAAAATCATCAGTCAGGTGCAGCTTTGGCAGTCACAGAGCTTGCTTATGGAAGCTGGGAGAGGGAGGGAAAGCACTTCAGCACCATTCAGTAACCCATGGATATTCCGTCTATCCAATATTTTCATTTTGGGAATTGATGTGCATTCATTTTGGTGGCCTTTCGGAAGGAACAAGAGTGTGAAAGGAGGTTCGTTTCTGTATTTACCAAATAAGTATAAAAGAAAATAAAAACCACAGAATTTTGTTCAGTATATTGGCAAGAAGGACAGTATATTTGCAGGAAAAACCCTAGTGAAATATTTGTTTGCTGGACCACTCAGGGCCAAACTCAGTTGGCAGAATTTGGTACAGAACAGAATTATTCTTTTGGGACTGGAAATTCACAGCAATGCCCTTTAACTACCTGTCTTAAAATAATTGAATCAGCAGCACATCCCAGACAGCACTTGAGAAGTACAAAAGTAACATTTTGCTGAGTCTTTTTCCACAAGTGAATCTTTTAATCAGAAACACAACACCTGACACCTGGGGCTTTTATACCCTCTGAACAGTCAACAGATTTTGCCCCGAGCAAGAAAAACCAGCAAGCCACATACTGATCCACACATACACCTACCTCTAATGCAATACCTCCTAACCCCACTGGAAATGCAGGAATGTTGGAACTTTCCTGGTCATGAAGGACCACTACAGCACCCAACCCATCCTTCCAGACAGCTTGCCTACAGGCTTACTGTAAATCTCTGCAGAAAACTAACCCTGAAAACTACTTAAGCACTAAGCTTGCAATTCATCTGATAACACTGAGCTGCAGGAACATCAAACCACCCAAAAGGGGAGTTACAGATTGGTTTCAACCCTAGTTAAACCGGCATGAGGAAAGAGATTAATTTTTAGCTATATGTTTTCTTGAAAAATATTCCAAGTTTATTACCAGAGGCCAAGACATTTCACAGTAAGATCGCACAGGTTCAGGAGGTGAGGTTATTTTAGAGGAGTCCTAGAAAGACACTTCTCTCTACTCATGGGTAAGGTAGTTAGGCTCAGGCCTTAGTCACAGCAGCATGCAAAAAGCCTCCTAATGCAGCAGTAAATCTAGAAAGGCCATTTGAGGTTTCTCCCTGCCAAGGAAACTCTTTAGACATGTTCCAGTCAATATGCCTCATACCTGGAGGCTTCTGAGCCATCATCCCCACCATCCACTGATAGGGAGAGGAGCTCCCTCCCCAGCTAATTATTGACAGTCCAGCATGTCCGAGTGAGCTCAGCCTAGGTTTCCTTCCTCCAGATCACGCCATGCATATGAGTACTCCATCTCCCAAGTCATATTCAGGTTATAGTCCCCCTCCAAGGTGTTTAAGGATTTCCTGTGGAGGAGTCAAATCTGTCCAGCACCACCTCATGAAACTTTAGCCTGACCTTTCTGGCTGTAACTGCCCAGAGCCTGGATGTGCCAGAGGCACTTGCTGCACACACAATTTCTCTCAGTACTGTGGTGGAGTTTCCTCTACCTCTTTGTCAACCACTGTTACAACATAAAATCGAGCACCACTGTTAGCAAGATGTGCAATTACCCTATTTTAAATTTCTCTTTCAAGTTTATAGGACTGCAAACACACACAAGGAGTCCCTAGTAGGGACAGGTGGACTTAAACACAATTTCCTCTGGCCCGTGACTTTCTTATACTGACGGCATCTTCCCTGTTCCCTCTGCTCCTCTGCCCTGGCCAGCCTTTACACATAGCGGCAGCTTAGTTTATTTCTGCCTAACAGAAGTGAGTTTCAGTCCTCAGGGCATCATATAAAATTAAGTCATATTGTCAGTCCCATGAACAAGTCTATGTCAGAGCTAACAATGAAAACCTGCTTATCGACGGATGAGGAATTGGGCTCATTTACACTTGTTTATATTGACAAAATACTCCGTCATACTGTGGAAAACATAAAACCTCTCAGAAGCATGGCTGGGCAGCTGCAGTGTCAAGATGATCAGAGATTTCATCATGCCCCTGGCTACTGCGGGCTGTGCTAAAAGGGCACTTTAGCTCCTTTAGCCCGTAAACCCGATTTCAGTTACTGCCCTTTTATTGTCAATATACCTAAGAGCATCCTGCTGGAATACAGGGATTGAAGAAACAGGAAACAGCACCCAAAACACAGACCAGGAGTGGAGCTACACCATCACAGGCCTGTGTTTGCCATGAGCTGGCCTGCCTGGGGGCCCACATGCAGGAGCCAGCTCTTGGCAAGGTTGACTGCCACCAGCTCTCACACAGAGGTGACACTGCCTCCTTCACAGCATGGGGGGCCAGGAAAACGCACAGCCCTGAGGCACCCCCCAGGAGCAGCAGAGAACAGGCACAGCAATGCCTGCAGCCCAGCCAGAGAAAGAGGAGAAGCAGCTTTTTGGGTAGAAAGTAAGGCCTGGCAATTTTTGGCTTCTACGCTAGCCAGGAAAATGAAGCACAAGGCAATGCTTTTTGGTCACTGTTGACAGGATTTTTTACCCTTTTTGCTCCCTTGCAAAACAAAGCCCACCACAGCTTCAGGACTGCCAGGTCTCTGGCCAAGAGGACTGGTACCACCGTTGGAGACTGATTCAGATGCCAGTACTTGTGCTCTCAGGGAGCCTCAGTGATTGTCAGCTGAATTCCCACCACAGCCAACAGGAAGAGGGATTGGAGAGAGGGCAATAACATTTACCTAGGAGACTCTCAATACCAGCACCAACAGACACCCTCACTGTAACACATGCTGCACATCCAGTCATGCTGCGTAGGTGCAGCATTTCCCCTGATTCAGGTGAACAGTGGCAGAACCCAAGTCAGCCGGTGCAGTTGCCCTTTTGTGTTACTCTTTATGTATGGGACCTGTAGGATCCAACAGTTTCTGGGTGAGAACTACACCTCCTCATACTTGCATTCTGTAGAGAGCATATTGGCTCTCCAGCCACTGCTGAGATCTAAAAACCAGGAGTCCTTAACCTTGCTAAAGCATCAATACAGAGGCTGTGGCAGCCTTCTCCAGCATACAGAGGCACACAGAAAAAATTGCTCAAACATGAGATTTCAGCAACCCAACATGCAGAGGAACAAAACCGACATCCAAATGGCAAGTGGAAAGAGCCACAGTTAAAAACTAAACCACAGCAGTCTCAGAAGAGAGAAGTAACAGTCAAGTATCTCCCCTTCTGCAATTATTTGGTGCCTAGCAGTTTGAGGCACTTCACACTTAAGCAGGCACATGCTTTTCCATGGCCCCATGTCTTCCTGGAGTATGGTGAGTGATGTGAAAGGTTTCAGACAGACATATTTAGAATTTAGGGAAAAGTAAGAGAGGACAGAGCTCACCCCAGTTGCATAAAACCCCTTCCTCCCATAAATGCAACCGTTCTCTTCCATCTCTGCAAGGGTTTGTGACGCAACTTGGGCTGGGGAAACTGGGAAGGAAGCACCCGCTGGAACATCCCCCCCCTTCGCCTGGGATGAAGGGAGAGGTGGCAAACGGCCTCACCACCTCAACTGGCCACAGAAATCAATCCAAAGATTGCCAAACCCCTGTAGGGAACAAGAGCAGTGAGCCCTGTCAGAGTTCGGCCCAGCTGACAAATGGGCAGGGAGAGAGTGAGGCTACCTGACTTAGCAGAGGAGCTCACAAGCAAAACACCTCAGCCATGATGGAAATATCACACAGGAAGGAGACTCTTCTCAATTGCCATTAATGTTAATTTAAGCCACTGAAAACACAAATAATTCCAAAACCAACTGACAGCAGATACATAGAGTACGCAGCAGAGCTCAGCAAAGGTCAGGCCACTGCAGCACAAAGCCCAGCACCAGCACACAGGAAGACCCAGCTCTTTGCTCTCTGAGTTCGAGGTGACAGCACTCTGACTCACACTCACTATTACTCAGTGTGAGCAAGAGCATCCCACTCCAGAGGGTCCGAGCTCCCTGACTGCAGGTTTGCAATAAGGGATGTCTGCCTACACCATTCCTGCAGCACCTCAGAGAGTCAGAACAGCTACATAAAGAGGATCAAGACTATTTTTCACCTATTCCCTTTTTGGGTCTCACCCTCCTGCCTGCCTATCCATGTTGCTGTATTTCAGGGAGGTAAAGGGCAATAGTAGAGGCAGAGCTGACAGTCTGTGAAATTGGGAATTTAGCAGGTGTAACAGGCAACATAAGATCCCTTGGCTTAAATCAGTTAAAGTTAATTGCTAGAAGCAGTCCTTGGAAATGATTTAGACCAAAGCAATGTCTACTCTTTTCTGCTGACCACATAATAAAATACTATTAATTTGTTGTGGCTCTTCACTTCAGCACTTAAACTTTCCTATATGAAATACTAAAAACATATTTTTGCCTCTTTTCAGATGAGTGTACTCTTTTGAGCACTGAGAGTTAGTTTCTTGTCTCTTACAATGATAGCTCTTTTTCCCCTTTGAACTCACCCCTTGAGTCTATCAGTGAGCTTTGGGAATGTATTATTTATGGGAGGGGAAAAAAGTGTGAACTGTAAGTTCTATATCATAATGAACTGTCTGTCCCCTTAATGAACAATTTCCCCTTAATGCCAGCTGGCCCTATTTCAGTACCTAAATCAATGGAATATCTCGGCCTTTTTCAACACCTGCTGTGCTGCCCTCCTGCCAGCCGGTGCCAGAGGTGGTGGAGCAGCCACCTCTGAGCCTTGTGCCACAGAGGGAGCAGGCAGCAGGAGCCAGCACCTGAGCTGCCTTCTGGGCTGCTTGAGCAGAGGAGCCCAGCATTGCTGCAGCATCTGCCAGGGCTTTGGGGAGCTGAGCCTGAGTGAGCTGGGGTGGATGTGCCCCATGCACTGCAGTATCCAGCTGGCTGGGAGATCCCACATGTGTCAGAAAGTTAGCAGGACAGTATTAAAAGAAAATAATTTCAATACCTGTTACATTATTTTCCTTCTATGTTTGCCTTATTCAATATTCTTTTGTTCTGTCACCTCTATTAAAAAAAAATGCAGACGAGAAGCAGCATGGTGGAACAAGCACAAAGAAGTGGTTTGCTTTCAACTTATGTGAAAGCTTTATCACATGTTCCAGGTAAATCCGTTAGGCAACATTATTCCAACAAGGTGCGGCCAGCATTTTTCTATCGTATGAAACATTTCCTCCAGATTTCTGTGCTCTCTCCTTATAGTCTGTATGCTGTGCATATCACAAACTGGTGTGACACAGACTCAAGAAACATTCTGAGACTCGTGTGTTGATTTTTTTTCAGTTTTCTTCTCCCAGTAAAGAAGTCATAGATAAAACTAGATACCCATATCCAACGCACATTCAGACACATCTGCAGTTTTAGATGCACAAATGCCTTTAAAATCTGGTTCCATCATTTTACACACCTTATAATGCATAACAGATATTTACATGCCTGAAATCTATTTAGATTGCAGAGGAAAAGATACTGGAAACTATCACTAGCCTGTTGAAAATTTTTTTTAAAAATATCCTTATCATTTTCAGAAGCCACCTCCACTGCAGGTGAAACAGACAGACAGGATGTGGCTTGACAGTGGAGTAAGGCCTTCAGTAGAGAAAATCTCTGGAATTTTAACTCTGAGCAGGCATCTAGTAAGGTATCTGCCAGAGACACACTCCATTGACTTACATGCATATTTCAGTGCTTTTCTAAATCAGAATTTCCTCAAAGGGCTGTATGCTGAGCTATGTTTTACTATTTAGAGTAAGACCCAAATCTTACAGAGTAAAGGCAAAATCCATTCCTGATGTGATCTGGGGTTATGCTGGAGATGAATTTGATACAACTGACCTGTTTGGTTTTTCTCTCTTAGGGGTGGAAAATGCAGAGACTTGAGGAGCACACTTTTGTCAATGTGCAACAGCAGCACAGCTTGCAAGCAGAGTTGCACGAGTCTTGCAATCTTTCACCCAAGGCTTATTCTAGAAACCTCTTCCTCCCTCCTCCCATCAACTGCAACAAATGTTTTGCTTGAGGAAGGAGCAAGACCCAGAAGAGCTGCTCTCTGACTTGTGTTGCAATATCCAATCTGAGTGTTACTATCAGCTTTTGGAAACTGACTGTATAGAAAATACAGATGATGTTTGCATATTTTAATTTTAAACATCTCTGCTTGGCATACGGATGGAACCTAATAAGGCACTTTGTTTCTGCCTCATGAATTAATTCAGCCTGCTAACTGATTTGGATAAAGCATTTTGATTCCAACTAATAAACTTGTTTTTTGTGCAGGCTAAACAACTTTTGGAAGCAAAGTAAAAAGTTCTTTAGCTTGACAGAGAAATATTTCTAGAATATCTATAAGGAATAGATGTTTTATTTTTATAACCCACTTGTTCCACCCGTGTCTTTTAAATCAATCAGATAAATTCACCTTGTTTTTCAATGCCCTGAATCCTGATAGCTCTGCACACTTGATAGGTAATTTAATCATTGTTGGTGTGGATGAACACAAGCTCAAATTAGCTTCTGAAAGGCTTAGTTGTCCCGTGGATAGCTCTGCCTTTCCACTTTTATGCAGGAACTGAGCTTCACCAACTGGTTAGCTAGAGGTGTCATTAAAAATTTACAGAAAGAAACAAAGGTGTGCTCCAGTGTCTCTCTTTACCCTTTCTAGTGTTACTCTGGCAAACAAAAGGTATGGAACCTGCTTCATGAATAATGGGTCATGTAATATGCATAATGCATTTTTAATGGCACACAGTAATAACGCTGAGAGAGATATTTCCAATCTTCAGACTTGCTCCACAGCCTCTCAGTAGCCTGTTCTGATTCTCCCCAGATAAATCTTCTTTTCCTCTTCTTCATTTCAATTCCCCACCTTAAAGCCATGACTTTTCCCCACGGGTAGCTGCATTTCACCCAAGCCAGCAGCTGGCACTCGTGCAAGCAGGGCTGGGGACACGGGAACACCTTCCCACGCAACAAGGCACAAACATTTCGGGGGGTTTGGGTCTGAGCTGCAGCCCATCAGTGGTGCCCTGAGACACACCACAAACTGCAACATGCCCTGGGAGGAGACACACTTAAACCAACAGAACACCTGCGGGTTTCTTCCCGTGAAGAACATTCTTGCCACCTGTACTGTGTCCGTGCTGCCTCCTCAGCCACCCAGCCCACCCTGCGGGTAGCACTAGACTCAAACCACACTAGTTGCCCTGTTTGGAAATGGGATGTTCCAAGGGGGCAAGCACACGTTGCTATTGTAGTTTTGAAGGTAAATGCCAACAACTGAGTCCGCTCAGGGCCTGCTGGAGCAAGGCCTGCCCAGGAGGAGGAAGGAGGGAGGCTGTGCCTGGCAGGAAAGCCCCCCGAGGGCAGAGGGACTGGGGGCATGAGCTGCACCCTGGCCAGCACTCACTTCACCCACAGCAACAGCTTCCCTGTAAAATCAATACTGAGCATCACCCTGGGGTAGGCCCAAGCGTACCTGTGCCACCGGCTGAGCCGCGCCTGGGAGCTTCCCCTGGCCTGGGTGGAACCCAGGGCATCACAGGCCTTCCGCAGAACCACCGAGCCTCCTGCACTGACCTTCTGCATTACCTAATCCAGCATAATGGGCCTAATGTGGTCTTCAGAGCACCTGGCACCTCCTGCGGTGCCTGTGCCACATCCCTTCAGCCTGGCTGCCGTGATTGTGGCCGCGTTTCTGCCCAGTGAGGGCTCGGCCAGCGGCGCCCGGCCTGGGCAGCCGCGGGGCCAGAGCGCAGCCCCGCCCGAGCGGCCGAGCCCTGAGGGGACACGGCCACCGCCGGCCAGGGCAGCCCTGAGGGGACACGGCCACCGCCGGCCAGGGCAGCCCTGAGGGGACACGGCCACCGCCGGCCAGGGCAGCCCCAGCCGAGCCCTGAGGGGACACGGCCACCGCCGGCCAGGGCAGCCCCAGCCGAGCCCTGAGGGGACACGGCCACCGCCGGCCAGGGCAGCCCTGAGGGGACACGGCCACCGCCGGCCAGGGCAGCCTGAGCCGAGCCCTGAGGGGACACGGCCACCGCCGGCCAGGGCAGCCTGAGCCGAGCCCTGAGGGGACACGGCCACCGCCGGCCAGGGCAGCCTGAGCCGAGCCCTGAGGGGACACGGCCACCGCCGGCCAGGGCAGCCCCGTGGGGAACCAACCGAGGTTCTCGAGGCGAGCAGAAACCAAAAACATATGGAGGACCTCGGTGGCACCATGGCAGGTGAGTACCCCGGCCCCGGGTGGGCGGGGTGCCCCAGGGCTGGGCCAGCCCAGCAGGGAACAGGGCGATTCTGCTCACTGGGTTTGTCCAGAATAAATGTATAAAGCTGGAAACATGAGTATATACCCGTGTGGGCACACAAGATTACATGCACGTGTAAAAAAAGAGGCTACCATGCTGTGCTTTGTTGGGAGAAGGACAAGGGACCCCTCCATCATCCTCCTGCTTCTCTTTTGTATGGGCTGCAACTGCCAGATGGAGCCAGCCCCGCTGACAAGGCAGGCAGGCAAAAGGCCGTACTGTGAGTCCCAACAGGCTTAAGTATAAATGATGCACCTGCTGCTCAGGTGTCCCTGCAAACTCCCAGGCACAGACATTTAATCTTGTGGGAGACATTCAAGTTGCTAAGCAGGGACTTCTGGCTGTCTACGTTTCCAAACCAGGGCCTTAAAACTGCTGTTTTCCCCCTAAACCCTTTCATGGTCATAGTCCCAGCCACAATATACCTTAGTCCTCAAAAGTCTGAATGTTTATCTGAAAACAGTAGGAATTGGACAAGTAAGTATGGCAGTTGTGTTCTTTCATCACTACAGCCCTTGTGCCTGCATTCCCTCCTTGGATGCTTGCATCCCTGACAATCACTGTGCTGTATTGTTGTAATGGCTGACATTCACAAACGTGCACTTACATATTAAACAAAAATCACTCTGGACCATCCTCGATACTTTATTAATTTAAAACGTTGTTCTAATAAATATGTACCAAGAAATGTAAGACACTCCATAAAATCTAAATAAGGACATTTACAAACTTGTCAACAAAGTAAAAACAGCTTTTTTTTAACTGAGGTACATGCAGAGTTGTTAAGGCAAATTAAGTAAATTATACTTTTATAGTAAATCCTGCCCACCTCAGAAAGTTTCCCTTTTAAAATTAAAAAATGAAAAACAAATATACAACTGATGCTATTGAGTAGCTATTTTCCAGTTATTAGAACAAGCCCAGAATGTAGAAGCCAGTAATGGTTCTGGACAGAAAGTCTGTGCTTCTCTGGTGCTCCTGCCCTCCTCAGGCAGGTTCACTTGTGGGATTGGTTTCTAGTTCTAAGGCATAGTTCTGTGCTTTGGCTTTTCTGCTGGTCTTTCAACAAGCTTCCTTCTCCCTGGTGGATGCAGGAAGAAGTAACCCTCCATGCTTCAAACACACTGGCAGTCAGGCCTTGCACAGAGAGAGATGGCTCAGGAAGGATAAAAAGGACCTCTCTGTAACTGTTAATGCAGTTCCTGATTTGCACCAGAATAAATGAGAGCGGGATCAGACCCAAGCTGGTACCTTTGGTTAAAAACCAGCAAGATGCCAAACTTTGACATCCTGATCCTCCAGGTTTTCCTGACAGGAAGTCATCCAAGAGTGAACCCATTCAGCACTGAACTCAACTGGGCCAGGTGCTGATGGCTCTCTGTCATTACCCCATGTAAACACTGTCAGATCCATGTTTCCCTGCCAGATGAGTCAAGCGACTGAAAACTTGAAGGGGTGCATCATGACCATGGGAGAAATATTTTCCAGCTTGCAGATATTTGGTAGCTTATCCATCTTTGGAGAATTAGGCTTTATATTTAAAAGACTTACATTTCAGTGTTATTTCAGAAACAACAAGGGGAAGATAAAGAGACAAACCCCAGCCTTTACTTTCCGCTTTCACAGTCATTCAGGCTGAGCTGTCAACACATGGCTCTGTCCTCTTCTTTCCTCTTTGAGCTCCTGTTCAGAAAGGTAATGCCAGGTCTGTGTTCAAGACAGGGCTTGGGTCCAGCAGGGAAGCCAAGGGAGTCTGTTCTCATAGTGTTGTAGGCGCTTTCCGTATTGTAGTTTGGACTCATTTCAGGCCGTGCTGTGTCTCCCGGTGTCTCCGTAAATCCACCTTTCGTTGGAAGCCTTTGCCACACAGATCACAGCCAAAGGGCTTGAAGCCCGTGTGCTTCCGACTGTGGGTGATGAGGTTAGAGCTCTGACTAAAGGCTTTTCCACACACCTGGCACTTGTGAGGCTTCTCACCTGCAAGCAGAAGGTGGGAAAGAGAGAGGCTGTGAAAGAGGCAACGTGCTGCTTATGTGGGACCGCAGCAAATATACACTGGTACTTAAAGCTTATCAAAGAGATTTTTGTGTGATTACCTAAGAAGTCATTCTTACAAAAAAACATGCAGTTAGGAGCCCCAGAGAGAGCATAAGCCGAGTCTTCACTGCAGCTGAGCAAGCCTGGACTTGGGTGCACATCCATTGGCCCGGTATAGTCCTGGGAGTAGCCTGAAGCACAGAGTGCTCTCAGCACTGCACAATTTGTCTGCATGGCTCTGTGCAATTTTAACTGGCTTTGTGTCCTAGAAACATGAGGAACTCCCGGAAAAGTGATGAATGCCTGACATCGATTACTACGCCTTCAGCATGAGGGCAGGTGGAATAGGTAGATAGAGGTTGTTAAAACAAATCCAGTGATCTGGGGTCTGTCCCTAAGGAGGGTATGAGGGCCATTAAGTGAATCCTGAAGGGCAGGGTTCATCCGGACACCTGTTCTCTCTGTTCCCCACACTGCAATGCTAGCAGTCAGAGCCCTGAAGTTCTCCTGCAGGCAGGTAATGTAAACGGGAATAAATGCAGCCTCTGGAGCTTCTACAGCTCAGTGGCAAAACTCCATGGGAGCAGGATCTAAGTATATTTTCATACTGTTTACTATCAAATAACAAATAAAAGGGAACCCAACCACAATACCAAGCCGGATTTTCAGAGTGGCTTTGCACCTGCAGAGCCCACTGGCTTCAGCTGGGAACAACAAACTCTTTGGGTGTTTGAAGATCAGATTCTTAGAATCAAAAAAATAATACAAAATGTGCTGAAGACTCATTTCACAAGTACATGGTACCTAGGAAGGAATCTCTCATTGAGTTAAGGACCTGCTTTTATATTAGCAATTTAAAAGCCCAGGCACAGTTTCTGATCTCACGAGAAAATAATCTGACTAATTCAGAATTTTTCTGAAATTCTACTTAATCAAACCTCATTTGAAAAAGTTTTTATGGAAATACTTCTTGTATTACTTCATAAATAGTTCATTTTCATCCAGCAAAAATCTTTCATCAGTGAAAAATCTTTCTAAGTAATATTTATTATTCACTGGTTGTCACCTAGAAAAGTCACAGCCAAGCAGAGCTACATATAGTGCCATTTCTCTACGTATTTGCCCTTTTTAGACTTCACCCTTTCTATCTGCTAGTGGCCACTGTCAGGAAAAAGGATTTTGGTCATCTGAACTGTAGGTTTGGCCAGTACAACTGATACTTCATGTCTACAGATTCTTCTGTATCTTCCATGTTCATTTCCCTCTACTTCAAGTGAACTGTGCAGGTCTGAAAGGCAAGATATTATTTTAATGATTTCTGATAAACCTGCCTTCTCACTGAATGCTACTTTTGAAACAATTTCCTTTGGTGATTCACCTGCACTTTATATTAGTTTCCATGTTCATTAGTAACAGTGAAACTTGAGAACTCTGCACCTCTCCTTCCATTCTGTATCAAACTGCAGCCATTTCTCAGAAAGTCCAGGTGGAAGTGCAGACAATCTCTGAACAAATATTTAGACTAAGACCTAGGCCCTCCAGTTTAGTGTTTGATATAGAGGAGGAGACTCCTGTTGTTCCTATTGTAAATTGGAAGATTCTGCAAAAAGCAATGCTGTAATCAAATTCACCTGTCATTTTCCCGGGACCTCAGCTGTAAATCAAGGCCACAGGAATATAATACTCTACAAATCATCTTACACAAAAGCCATTTGAATAAACATTGGTGGATCCTATTAAGGGAACACTGATTGGATTGCGAGGATTTTTGTAGGTTATTTTGCAGCTGCTGTTCATGAAACCACATTCAGATCACCCTCCTTTGCCCAAGTACAGCTCAGATAGCATGAACAGCAGCGGGACAGTGAGAAGCATAGGGAGGTGTGTGTGCTGTTCCCCCCTGAGGAGAAATGGACTGCTGCAGAGAAACCTCTTCAGAGACCTGCCCCAGTGTTGGGGCTGACACCAGCAGCTGCAGGGCTGACCTGTGTGAATGAAGGTGTGTTTCTTCATATCAGATTTCTGGTGGAACCGCTTCCCACAGTACTGGCACGGATAGGGTCGGGTGTCTGAGTGGATGAGCAGGTGGGTGGACAGAGTAGAAGATCTCTTAAAACTCTTGCCACAGATCTTACAATCAAAGCTGCGTTCCTGCAGAGAGATGAGCCCAGACACACACATTACATCACACCAATGACTCCATCAGCAACAAACTGCCCAGCAGCACATGAGTGTTGCCCCTTCTGCCTTAGCAAGAACTTCCACTTATCCAGAGAGCTGGACTGGCCAACACAGATGATAACACTGGCTTGATAGTAGCACCACATGATAAAAAAGATAATGCATCCTCTCCTAGTGCTGTGCACTACTAAAATTTCATTGAACAGCTCTTCCTGCTGGCATGAATGGCCAGGTGGGAGCAACCCCAATGGACTGGGTAGAGTCTGCCAACACACTTTATCAGAGGCCTGAGACACACAATCACTCTACTGGGAAGTCCAACAGCTGCAGCACTGTTCAGAGGCCACTTCTCCACTGTACACAGGAAAGAGGGTGCCAAGGGCTGCTTGGGTCTTCAGAAATCCCTGTGGTAGACTGAGTTCTGGCATGGTAACAACTAACTGCTTTTTTTAGTTCTATTAAAATTCAAATG
The DNA here is from genome assembly GCF_029207755.1 of Chamaea fasciata. NCBI lineage: Eukaryota > Metazoa > Chordata > Aves > Passeriformes > Sylviidae > Chamaea > Chamaea fasciata. The sequence goes on along the minus strand of NW_027094095.1, from coordinate 16,083,091 downwards.
GAAGGCATATAGAGCACCTGGGACAAACAGCTTTTCAGCTTACTACTTTAACATGTAAAACCAAATGCATCGAGACCTTACTGTCTCTCACCTCTCCCTCACACACTCCTCTCCACCAGTTTCTTATACCATGTATCATCTCTTCTTTCCATCCCTTAACTTCCATTGCACCTTCCTCTTCCTTCTATGCTTTCACACAATCATCTTCTTTATTTGGCTTTTAATACATTCTCCCCAAAATACTGTCCCTTCCATGGACACATGCAGTGCTGCTCTTTACACCACTGTTTGATGGATAATGAGATGTCTCCCTTCATTGTGTGCTCTGCTGGTTGCACACTCACTAAAGAGCAAAAAACATTGCTGTAACTCTATCCTCCAAAAGTCAATCTGAAGAAGGAAGATTTGCCAGGTCAAGTGGGTGGGGAAGGGGAAATATGGCATAGTATCAGAAGGTGGAAAATGTTACAAGTCCTCCTACCAAAATTAACCACCATATTCTTTTGGTGTGTGACTCAGTGTGTCGAGACGGGTGAAGTCAGTGCTCTATACCTGAATGGTCGTTCAGATGTTCCCTGCACTGACAAAAATGACTACAAACAAGGGAAGACTCACTTCTTTGTGGGAGGGAGGAGAAAGAATGAGGAGTGCTGCATCAGAAGAAAGCACACTCAGTTGCTCTAGCTGTTAAAAAAATGCTAACATCTGCATTTCAATTTCCAGCTCTGAGAGTAAACATTCATTATTTTCTTTTACTTCTGGAGTGCCAGAAGTGCCCATTGCTTAATACAGATGCATGCGAGGTCTGAAGAATGGAAACAAAGCCTGTGTTCTTTAATTACCTGATTAGCTCCATTGCACACTAACTGGCCACCCCTTCCTCTGATTGTCACCATATTCTTCACCTACAACCGCCCACTGCAGCCCTCCCACGTTCTCTTCCCCTTCTCAGTTTAGGTCCCTACCTCCTTGCCCTGTATTTGCCTTCGTGGCTTCCCCAGCCAGCAGAACAGAGCAGCTGGCCCTGGCCCCCAGCCGTCCATCCTGGCAGCCTGCCTGCTCTCACCTGCGAGTGCACGGCCTTGTGCTGCTCCAGGCTGACTGCATGGCCGAAGGTCTTGCCACACATGTCACAGGCAAAGGGCCTCGTGCCACTGTGTGAGCGGCGCACATGGACCTCAAGGCCATGCGGTGTGGAGAAGACCTGAGGAAAGAGAGTACACAGTGTCAAGTCTGCCAGGGAGAAAGGGCTGGGGGAGAGCATATCCAGTGTGGGAGAAAAGGATGCCTACCTTGCTGCACTTGACACACTTGTAAGAGCCAGTGCTGATGAGCAGCGGGCGACACAGGAGGTCAGACTCCACTTTGATGCCACCTGGCCCCTTCTCCTGCTGCAGACCAGGCTGCGTTTCAGCATAGAGTCCAGGAGGTGCTGCTGGCGGCTGCTCAAACAGCCCCGGAGGCGGGGAGCTGAAGTCACCATAGAGTCCCAGGGAAGAGCTACACTCGGCCCCATAGAGGGCGGGCTCGGAGCCCCGGTCGCAGAAGAGCCCCAGGGCTGAGGTCCGCTCCAGTGTCGGGCAGGGCCTGTAGCTTTGCACAAGGTGCCTGAGCTCGGAGCCACCCAGGCTGTTCCACATGTACGGCTTGAAGGGCACCGAGAAAGGGGGTGCTTCATCTAGGGACGGACACACAGATCTCTCCGAGGCTGTGGAAACACAAGGGCATGGGAATCGGTGTACTTCATGATCCAGACACTATATTGAGGCAGAACAGTCTCAGCACTTAGGCTTATGTCCTGAGCCTGGCCACTGTACTGCACTTTGAGGCTGCCCTTTCATCTCAGTGGGAGGACATTTTATATTGCACATTAGGGTCTGAGTGTCCAGTACTACCTACTTGCCCAGTGTCCCAGCCAAACCAACACCAGTTTTGTCTGCCTCCATCTCTGGATACCTGGGTGCGTACAGCCTGGGTGCGTACACACTGATCTGACTAGCAAGACTCTAAACAACTCAGTCTACAACCTCCTATGGTTTTATCTGCAGCTTCTTGGAACCATGTATGTACCATGTCCCAAGATGGACATCGAAGCTGACAGTCCACATGTTTAAACTTTGATGGAGATCACACACACACACACATATATGTATGTGCAAATATAACCTTACAGAGGTGCCAGACAGAGCAAACGTGCTGAGATTTACCTGGTCAACAAAATGAAAAAATCTTGTTGCACAATTTAATGCCCAAATCTAGTCTCTCAAATTCATGCCACAACTGACCATAACTATAGCACAGCATAAATTAAATAAGTAACACCTTCTGAGGTGCTTGCATGTTGTGCTTAATTTTTTAGAAAAAAAAAAATTACTCCTCATCTGAAAGAAAATCATGGTTGTTTTAGATTGCTCTCCATAGGTTCTCCATATAAAGAAATTGAGTCCACTGAAAACACAGGGCTTTGTACAATCATTGGGATGGGCCACATTAAAACCTGGAGACACAAACCCATTTTCTTAGCAGTTGTAATCAAAGCAAATTTCCACCAGGGCAACATTAAAATGGCTTCAGCAGACTCTAAGAGGCTTGCCTTCAGCAGTGGTATCTCACCAATGCAGTGGGCACATGAATCACAACTTTGGGGCCCACAGAACAGTCTCATGCAATGGCAGGAGCACAGGCCTTGAGAGGAGTGTGTAAACGCACAGCTGCTTAAGGAGCCTCACGTGGAGGAAAGCACAACTGGGCATGAAACATGAGGCACCCGACCCCAACCGTGTCTGCCAGAGATTCTGATTAATGCCCGAGGTGCACTGCTTTCACTGCTCATCATAAAAGGCACTGGGAGAGTCAAATGTCTCCACTGGACAACAGTTTTAGTGAGCCAAGAGATGAATCGTAACTACTGAAATGCTGATGCTGCCATAGAGATATTGGCACCCTTATAACTCGGGCTTCCAGAGTAACCTCCCTTAACAAGAAACTGTCCACTCACAATGGATCTCTTACTTATTCATGTCAGCTCCCATGGCTTTTTCATCCTTTGGCAAGCCAAGATAAATGGGGGTGGACTAGGCAAAGAGGGCATGATGTGTTAGGCTATCCATGTGGATAGGCAAGTGGTCACTTAGGGGTTACAGAAGACAGCAGGAAATGAGGTTTAAATTGAGCTTTGAATGACTTGACTTTTTCCTATCTTGGACATAATTTCAGATGTTAACAGTCTCAAATTCTTCCACTGAAAGAAATTAGCAATCTTTTGGCTGGAAATATACGCACACATACCAGCTGGGACATCTGAAGAGAGTGATGAAATCAAAATAGCTGACATGGTGCTCAGCATGATTTTTCCTGTTCTGCACTGACTGCAAAGTTGTGGTCAGCATCACATCATCTATCTTGTGTCTTTGCAACCAGTTTCAGTGTTGCCATCTCTCATGATTTTATCGCAAAATTCAAACATATCTTAAAGTCCCAACTCTTAAAATGGCATGATTTCATCAGGCCCTCAGCTTTGCTTTTGTTTGTTCTTCTTATAACTTTATTTTTTCCTTTAAAAGCCAACTTCTAACTCAAACTGTAAGAAAAGCATGAAAACATAAACCCTCAATATTTCAACACTAAAACTGAATATCCGTAAGGTATTATTTACAATCTTGATTTCTGAGCCTGTTCATTGAGTGGGAGGGAAGGCTGACCTGATTTTTGAGCCCGTGGAATTGACAACACAGTATACAGTGAACATTGCACCACAGATCAGTTTGCGTGCTACATTCCTTCCATCACCTTACGTGTTTTTGGAGCCCTCTCAAGCACAAATGCAGGGAAGTTCCTCACATTATACTCAAGCTATCCAAGCGCAGTGCCAAAGCAACCTCCAAACCCTGCTGCGCCACACTGCAGGGCATTTCTGTGTGAGCAGAGATGAAGAGAAATATTCTCCCTCATTTTCCTAGAAATTCTGTGCAGCCGTTATAGACTACTTCTGGGGGAAAAAAAATCAGTGCTTGTTTTTGAAAGCAAAACAAACTCCACCTTAAACGGGTGGGAACAGATGGATATGCACAGAAAAGAAAGATTCGAGTGTCCTCTTACACAAAACACCACGCTTTCTGCACAACTCCATTATACCCAGGAAAAGTCTTTCTCCATCTGCAGCATCAACAGACTCATCAGGAGATACTAACACTGCTGCACTGAGCTCCCATGCACCTTCTGCATATGCGCATGTGTGTGATAACAGACACATGTAGAAAGTGAGGTTAAATAACAAAGTGATTTGCTCTGATGGAGTTAACAGGTATTATGTCTGTATGTTGTATGACCACCTACATCAGCAGCACAGCACTCAAAGGCAAAAGTGAAATAAATTCAGTTTTCACTGCATATTGAAGTGCAACCTGCACCTATGTTCACTGCTAGAGATAAGGGAGTGGTAGTGCCTGGCAAAGCACAAAAATTGTGCCCCATCCAAACACAATTGTAGGAATACAGTCTCTCACCACTGCATCTTGCAGAAGTGACCTAGACACAAATTCTGGCTTCACACTGATTCTGACAAAGCAGCTGGAAGGCAGAGGGGCTGGAGGAGGTGAGCTGTGGTAGGAAGCCCAGCTATCTAATCCTGTTGCCACTGCCTTCGTCATTAATATAACAGCACGTCTCTCAATGCACTGAGATTCATTTAATAAGGCTCTTACAGTACTTGGAGTCCCATACCTTCCTGCACCTTCTGTGAATGGAATCAGACTGCCCACCCCACCCTGAAAAATCGTGATCTGAGGACATCATCCTCATTTTGTAAGTTATTTTCCCTGGACAGCCTGATGGTTGGCTGGAAGCTGATGAATCCCACAGTGAGGGAAGAAATGAGAGGGAGGAAGGAAAATGCAGAGCAGACCTGGTAAAATACCTGCTCTATTTTATATCTGTTTTTTTTGTCTTTTTGACACCCCGTGAAAATGGTCTGTTTTCTGTGCAGAGATTGTAGTTATTTGGGAACGGAGGAGCAGGAAAAAATCATTAAAACAAAAATTACACACATTGCTGCAATCTGTGCAGAAATATTACCAGAAGAGTAATGCAGCAATGCTGCATTTGGTCTGGCATGTCATTTGCAGACTGAAAGTGTCCTGTGTTTGATGCTAGACAGCATTTTGAATGTCCCCTCAAAGGAGCTTAGGATTCTTGAAAGAAGATGAGGCTTTAAAAATGCAAATCCACAACATTACAATTAGCCATTCATATGCAAGGACACTGTAAAGGCAGGTGGGAAATGGTGGCAAACCGAGACTACGAACTACGTATTTGTTTGCTGGCATCTGCTGTCAGTCGGTAAAGCTGACATAATTTTTCCTTCATCAAGACAAAAATTGTCCTTTTTTCCAGCTGTCGCTTTTTAATCGAGGCAATAGAAAGTGGTTTTATATATATATATACTTTTTTTTTCCTAAAATGACGCAATTGTATTTTTAAACGAGATAAGTATTTGTGCCAGGCTGGGGACAGCATCTCCCACTGCTCCAACCACATCAAAGGTAGGACAAGGGAGCTAGAGACAGGAGCTGTAGCCATAAGTGTGAGTTTCCTGTATTTGGGGTGTTTAAATCTGACCGTCATTGGTTTTTTTCTTCTCTGGTTTTTACAAATGTGTTTTTAGAAAAGAAAAATAAACAAACATTTTAAAAAATAGCAAAAGAGGGGGGAACGGGGGAAGGGAGAACCAGATCTTTTTTACAGGCAAGAGGCAAGAAATAACCTGAAAGGGCGTTAAGAAAAATGTCTAGCAGGTTGTACAAAACAAAATCAGCGCTGTTTACTACAGATACATAGATTGCCTCTACTGTCTTAAAAGACTTAAAAACTCCGTGTAGGCACGACCCTGCAGGAGAATGCTGGAACCTTTTAAACATAACCCGGCTTGCCTCTAACAATTAATCACAAACCAAAAAATTAACAGCCGATGTCATGACAACTTTCCTACAGTCTGTCACCCGCTGCTCCCTCAGCAGCACAATACGGGCTGGAAAAGGAACCCGAAAGAGGTAACCCAAAAACGAGCGGAAGGAACAGATTCTGGCAAATCTGGGGAAAATATAAGAATGATTTTAAAAAGGGACAGGCAAATCTGTCTCTTCTACTCGTTTGTGGTGGTGGCGCCTAGCCATGAGATGCCTGCTCCACTGCCCCACGGCACGGGCACGGACGTGCAGCCGGACCGTCGCTGAGCGCTGCTCGCCCCGGTCCTACCTGGCGAGACGGAGGGCGAGGGAGGTCTCCAGAAATCCTCGAACTCGGACACTCTGTCGCAGACACTGCCCTCGCAGCTGGGCGCTGACTCGGAGGTGCCATCGGCAGCCTCGGTAAGGTGGGATTCCGGGGAAAAGCGCTCCTGGGAAGGCTCCGGATCGGACAGGGCGGTGCGGCACAGCTCCGTGTCCTCGGGGATCTTGCTGTCTGCAGGGCAAAGAAGAGGGAACTCCTCAGTGTGGGCCTGTGGTGGGAGCCAGCCACCTCCCGCGGCGGCCCGCTCCCACCAAGGTTTGATGCCCGACTCTCTCCAAACCCGCATCAGCCCCTCCGGCGTCCCGCAGGGGCTGCAGAGCGACCGCCCGGAGCCACGAGCACCGGGGTGATGTCGGGCGGGTGGGCAGTCTCCGAGTGAGCCTGCGACGGAGGGACTCCTACCTGCACAGATCTGGGCTAGCACCGTCTCCAGCCGCAGGCTGTAGTCCTCGTCGGCGGAGCGAGGCTGGTGGTAGCTGTGCGCTTTCTTGCTCTTCACTAGGAAGGACCTCGGCATGGTGGGGTGCTGTCACGGCCGGCACAGCCGCACTCCCTCTCTAAGCGCCGGGCACGGTGGCGGCGGCGAGCGTCACCCCCGAATCTCCTGCGGGGCGGCGGCGGGGAGGCGACCTGCGGGAAGGCGCCGCGCCCGCCGGTGAGGGCCGGGGGCGCCGGCCAGGAGGGGCCGCTCGCCAGGGGCGGCGCGCCAGGTGGCGGCGCGCAGGTGGCTCCGGCCACCGCCCCCGGCCCCGCTCGATTCGCCCCCTCTTCCCAGTAGCGCAGATAACTCAGCCTCCAACCACCCCCAGCCAACGCCTTTTACCCCCCCGCCCCGCGGTCTTGGAGCCGCCCCGGCCACGCTCCGACGGCCGTTGCCGAATTGCGGGGAACAGGCAATAACAGCAGCCGGGCACCGTTCTTCGGACGAGCGGGGGCTGAAGGAGCTGTGGGGCGCGGTCGGGTGGTATCCCGTCCCTCCAAGCGGGCGCACCGCGCCGGCAGCCACGGCAGAAGCGGCGCCAACTAATTTTCCCTCCGAAACAGCTCATCACGTCCCACCGCCCTGGACGGGCTGGCCGGCGTGGGGTTGTTACCGGGACGGGAGGGGGAGTCGTTACAAACCCGACGGCCCAAACCTGGCGCCTGGGAGGCTGCTGCTGTCGGAGGGACTGATTCACCCATCCCGCGCGAACCACGATAACACGAAAACGAACAAAACGGAATCTGTCCTGCAGCCCGCAGCTGTCGGCGCCGCGCCACCTTGCAGCTGCGGGCACCGAAAGGAAGGGCGGGGAAAGGAGACGATGTGGGAAACCTCCTCCGGGAGTCGGGGGGGACCGGGTTAAACAAAACTACCTCGAGCCGACTCCTCGGGGGAAGGCCGAAGAGGTTCATTCGAACCCGTCCAGCACCGGGCCGCTCCTGCCGCTACACTCGACTTTGCAAATAGCGGGTTTAATCCACATTCTTTTTGTGGGACTAGGGACTTCGTAGGGTTGCAATCGGGGAAGAGAGGGAAGACGCCCAGGAACTGCCCCGCAGGTGGCGGCACTGGCTGCGCCAAAAAGCTCCGGCCGTCCGCGCCCCACGGGGGCAGGGCTGCTCAGCGCTGCTGGGGAGGCGCCGCCCCCTGGCACGGAGCCGGGTGGGAGCTTTGCTGCGCAGACCCACCTGTGCCTGCGTTCATCCTTGAGCAGGGGCTACCAGCCACCGGGCCCGGAGGGAGGGGGCAGAGAAATCAAAGCGGCCCGATAACCCGTTACCCACCCGCGCCCCGACAGCAACGGCCGCCGCAGCCGTTGGGGGCTCCGGGCGCCTCTGCTGCCGCGTGTTTCTCTCCAAAAGTCACGCCGCGGAGGCGCCGCCGGCTTCCCAAGGCCGGAGCTGGCCAGGCAGGTGCCGGGCCCGTGGGAAGGCGAGTCCCGCAGCCCACCTGGCCGCCTTTCGCACCGGCTCCCGCTGGCCGCGCCCGCCCGGCGGCCGTCGCTGCGGGGGCGCAGGGCTGGCGCCGGGCCCGGTGGCTCAGCCAGGGCCAGGAGCGGCCCGGGTCCTAGCCGAGGGGAGAGCAGTCGCTGCCACCCCGGCCCGCCTGCCGGCAGCTGCCCACGCGAGGCGACAGAAGCGAGAACGCTTACCCATTTGGAGGGTCGAAGGAAGCTGGGCTGCAGACGGTGTATGCGCGGTAGCCTGCTAGTTTGTATGACTTTAATTTTAGCCTCCCTTTAAGGAGCAATGGTGCTTGAGTTGGCTTTTTTTTTTTTTTTTAAACTTTTCTCTCTCTCAACTCCTTCAGAGCTCGGCCCCCTAAACCACAAATTCCACTTCCTGAGCGTTAGTTAGGAGCTTCTGAAAAAAAAAAAAAAAAGTTACAAAAAGCGCCAAAGCCTCACAAATCAGTAGTGTTTCTCGCCTCTATTTCTCTCTCAGTTTTCCTTAAATGAAAATGTCTTACCGTATTCCACCTCACAGAGCTCGCTAAAGTGACATCGAAGTGTCATTCTGGAATCAAACGTTTCGTTTCTCTCGGGGTTCTGCTCTAGAAATTACACATATCTATCTGAACTATTCTTGGATCCCCTTCGACTTCCGCAACGAGAACAAGTCACAGATTCAAAACACAGATTGACTCTGGCGGGCAGAGGGCAGGGGCTGGGGCAGCCGGCACTCGCCCTGCCGAGCCCGCTCCGCGCCGCATCCCCTGCCCTTGGCCCGGCCGTGGGGTACACACCTCCCGCACCATCGGGCCGTGCGTGGCGTTGTAATCGGGGCTAAGGCCGGGCCCTGGGCGACGGAGACCTCTTCTAGACTAGAAATAACTTGTTGTGGAAAACTCTTCTGGGATAAATACGCCCAACGGCGCTGAAAATACCTTAAGACCCAAGCCTAGAGGTTTGCTCATTTCCCTTCGGATTTAGGTAATGGTTAAATATGGAAGGGGTAGGCGAGAGGTGTCGTCCCCCCGTCCCGTCCCCCCCCTCCTCCCCCCCGCTACTGTTGCTTGACAGCGATTCAAACACTAAGGCGAAAGCGGAGCGGAGCCAGGCAAGTGGGAAGATATTGCACTCCTCGTCTGCGTGCCGGTGCTCAGGTGCTAACTCGGGGAGGATCCGTGGGGCACCGGCGATGAGCACGGTAACGGGATTCGCGTCAGGCAGTAAGCATCCTGACGTAGGAACCCCTGCGTTGCACAACGGGGAAGCCTGCTTCCTTCTGCAAAAAGAAAAAAGGGTCGCCTTGCTTTATGCACGAGCCCAAAAAATAGTTTTCCAGGTCTGGTCTCGGATTCCTAACGCAGCCAGGAAGTCAGGCTCGGGTATTAAGTATCGTTCTGAGGTTGTTCTGGGCTTCGCTCTCAGACATCTCAGGCCATCATCAACTTCGTTTCGGTGACAGTAGGCTCGCCTAAAGCGCGACTCTGCAGTGAGCGAATCGAGGTTTAAACCATTTCCCGTTCAGAAACGACTAAGACTAAAGTCGGACATGACAGAAGCAAACTTCAGCCTCCCTCACGCTCAGGAGTATGCTGGCTTTGAGACCAGATGTGGTTTTTTTCACCACCAGCCCCGAAACATTTATAGAAAGTTAGCTACTTGGTGCCTGTGAGCCCCTACGGTTCATAGGACTTGCCTGACTTCCCAACATCTCACTAAACAAGCGAACACCACTTCGAGTAAAACTGCCCAACAACTGTGTGATGCTTTACTGTGACACAAAAGGAAGCTGAAGAACACGACTGACACCTTCATTTTTGCCGGTGCTGGGCACAGCAGTTTTACTTACGACATCTGTGTAACGCGGTCGCCTTGCTGCACCTTAGGTTGATTACTCCGAAAATCATTCACACCTTCAGCTTCAAGAATCAGTGATGGAATTGGTAGAAACAACTATAACAACTAGGTGTAATTTCGTGTATGCGTCTTCGTTCACTCACTGTTACTTTTTTCAAAACAGTCTTTCTCGTTTGCCTCAGAAATGGGATGATAAATTCATGCCCTTTCGTTTACCTTCCTACACACCGCTTTGACGGTGTTAGTGAAAGCACCAGAACACATGAGATTACTAATAATGCTCATAAATAATTGTGACCTGGTTACAAGAAAATACACATTCGTCTTTATACATCTAAATTCAAAATGTATACAAGTGCTGCTGTGGGCTGCAAGGCGTAGCGATGTCCGTTCGGAGGTCGCGTTGCAGGCTTTCGGGAAGCGGGATGGGCTGCCGGGCGCCGAGTGGCTCGGCTCGGGCTGTGCTGCGGGAGGTACCCTGCTGAGCCCCCTGTGCTCAGCCCACCTGCGGACGCCCCTTTCTCACCTACTGCTTCCTAATCAGGTTAAACCCCTTCAGCAGAAATAAATAAATCAAACGAATGAACAAAGCAAATGCTAAATCCAGCATGTAATCCCTCGTGTGAGGGTGGGTGCTGCACGGGCACCGGGAACGGACCTCAGGCTCCTCGGGGTGTCGGCTTTCTCAAACGATTAGAGGAGAAATGGTACGAAACTGGCTATGTTTCGTGTTTTGCAAAACTAGTTCGTGCCTGAAGTACATCTTCTGCCTTCCCGGATCTCGGCTGGACGGGCGATTTGTTTCACCCCGCCGGTGAGGACGGGGGACGGGGGACGCGGGCGCTGCCCACCGAGGGGTGCCGAGGCTGGGAGCGAAGTCTTGTCTTTAGCTCTGTCACCGGAAGGTGCGCGGGCACCAGCCTTGGCCGGGACGTGGCGGGCTGCGTGTAATGGCACGGGCCGGCGTTAGCGGGGCCGTAGGGCCGGCACAGCCCGGTCGGCCCGGCGGGGCCGGCGTTAGCGGGGCCGTAGGGCCGGCACAGCCCGGTCGGCCCGGCGGGGCCGGCGTTAGCGGGGCCGTAGGGCCGGCACAGCCCGGTCGGCCCGGCGGGGCCGGCGTTAGCGGGGCCGTAGGGCCGGCACAGCCCGCCCTGCCCGGCGGGGCCGGCGTTAGCGGGGCCGTAGGGCCGGCACAGCCCGGTCGGCCCGGCGGGGCCGGCGTTAGCGGGGCCGTAGGGCCGGCACAGCCCGGTCGGCCCGGCGGGGCCGGCGTTAGCGGGGCCGTAGGGCCGGCACAGCCCGGTCGGCCCGGCGGGGCCGGCGTTAGCGGGGCCGTAGGGCCGGCACAGCCCGGTCGGCCCGGCGGGGCCGGCGTTAGCGGGGCCGTAGGGCCGGCACAGCCCGGTCGGCCCGGCGGGGCCGGCGTTAGCGGGGCCGTAGGGCCGGCACAGCCCGGTCGGCCCGGCGGGGCCGGCGTTAGCGGGGCCGTAGGGCCGGCACAGCCCGGTCGGCCCGGCGGGGCCGGCGTTAGCGGGGCCGTAGGGCCGGCACAGCCCGCCCTGCCCGGCGGGGCCGGCGTTAGCGGGGCCGGGCGCGGGGCCGCCTCGCGCGCGCGGGCTGCTGCGTCACGTGCCCGCGGGCGGTGGCACGAGGCCGGCGAGGCGAGAAGCCGCCCCGCGCGCTCGGCCCTGAGGGGCGCCCTCAGCGCAGCCGCCTCCGGCCATCGTCCCCGGGCTCTTCACACCCCCAGAGGAGCTGCTGTCCGCAGGATCAGCACGCCGAACAGAGGTGAAGGGGTCCAGCTTTTATTTTGGTTTACAGTGTGACCTGTGTGCCGCAGCTCAGTAACCACTGGGATGGTCTCGCGTGTTCTGTGTCGAGCTGTGTGACAGTGCCAAGTGTTCTGTCGTCCAGCGTGGAAAAGCCGTAAGTCAAGCCCAGAGCTGGCACAGCGAGGTAATTCATGGGAAATATAGGGCTGGGTTTTAACGAAGTTACTCAAATGCTTCTCTCAAAGGGAGTGTGATATTCAAAGTTAAACATAAAAACTTGGTAAGATGTAGTTTAATGCAATGGCACATGATTGTTACACCGTAGTGACGAGTGGGGAAGAAATAAAAGGAGGGGTTTAAAGTAGGGTGGGGTTGTGTTACAGTCGTGTTTAAGATTGAAGTGCTACTGCGTGTAATTCACTGCACGGTTTACAGTAGCTGCCTGGTGTCAGCATTAGAGCTAAAACAACATCAGATAAGGCACCAAAGGTGACAAGCTGGAGGTGAGATCTCTGTGTTCAGAAGTGATGAGACACTTTGCAACAGGAGGGGAGGATTTGAAGAACAGGATTTGACAGGTTAGCTACTTCGTACCGAGGGGAGGAGGAGCAGTTTCCTGTGGGGGGAGTCAGGATTCGGAGAAAGGGTGATACTGTGGGGAATTTATACCCACTTTAAAGTGCTAAAACTTGGCATCACAGTTATGCAGAACAGTTCCACTATGAAATGCTACTGGAACTTGTAGAACTGTGCACTCTGTCGGGGAGTGTGTCTTTACTTTTTTTTGAACTTCTTTAAAATTACTTTTAACAGCTGCTTATTCTTTATTTTTTTTCTCCCGGCATCTTGTCGCTACCTTCTCTATGGTCCTCCTTGTGGTATGAACGCACGCTGTAAATATGTCAGAAATTAATCAGGGATTTTGATTGCAGTTTTTTGATTGCTGGGGAAACCAAAGTAACTTCTGCTGCTCCTGGATCAGATTAGAAAATTATCACTGTGATGGAGAGGGAAAGTGACAGTAGGCTGTGGTGTTGAGGACTGGGATGAAAAGGAGGATTCCAGCTTTGGGAAGGAGTGGACTCAGAATGTACCTCCATTAAGAACAGGAAAAAGCTGAACCAATTGTTACAGAACATAGACGATGCAAAATGTTCTCATAGGAATTCTAGTTCTCATAGTGAGGCACTAGAAATTTCAGTCACTTGTGCAATACTATGCAATTCGAAGAGTATGCCACATTGTTTTTGTTTTTCATAACTGAGAAATAAGGTATTAGTTCCTGGAAAAGGAGAGCATTAAGCTGTTTTATCTTTGATCTAGCCGTTGTATCTTAGTGCCCAGGCATGAGCAGGCGTGCATACATTAGCATGTTTATTCTGAAGCTGAAACTTCATGCTATATCTAGGTTATATTGAAAGTCAATTTACTGTGTACTTTCCATCGTTCAGAATTTCTGGTTCTGTTGCCTACTGTGTAAATGCCATTTATTTGTTTTCCTTATGTCTTGGACTAGTTTGTAAACAACCCAAACCAAAACAACAACAACAACAACAACGCAAACCAAAACCAACCAACCCACCCACCCAAAAAAACAACGAAAAAACTCCATCAGCAGGGAAAACCCTCAGAGAATATGTACTGATAAGAGTATTTTATAGAACAAAAATGTACTTCATTGAATCTAGAAATCCATTAGTTACCCATAGCTTTCATCTTCCTTCTTAATACACAGAGTTAGTAGCTGGTGCATGATTGAATGTAACACTGTAGTTTCCATATAGATTGCACTAACTTCTATCTTATAAGTTGATTTTTTAAATTTTAATGGCTTTCCTAGGGGATTTGCATTATCTCTACCTTCCCCCCAGGTGAATTACATTATTTGGAGCCTCTACTGTGAGGGGAATTAGCAACATATCACATATAAAATGTGAATATTTTTATGTTAACAAATCTTTAGGTCATTCTAGCTTAAGCATTTAAGCATCAAGTTTCACTAACACTGTCTCTGAAATCAAACAGTGATCTTATTAATACCCCCAGAAAAACATGCAATTCCAGGGTTCAGTACTGATCAAGTTCAACAGCAGGATGTACAAAGTGGTTTTGAGAAATTTATGCAAACTCCAATGTGAATGCTGCTTTTAATCCTTTTTGTAGTAATGTATTTTAGTTAATATAGAAATTGCACATATAGTTGAAAATTGTATTTAGTGGGAGACAGTACTTTGTGGATGTGTATATAGATGATGTCTGCTTTTTTTAAGAAACAAAACAACAACAAAAAAAAAACCCTGACTGAAGTGAACAAATAGTTGTTGAGCTGTGGATGCAATACATTTCTTTACTCCACAGATGTACTTTCCCCCAACTAGTCACATGACAAATTTTTCATAAATGTTACAAACTCCTAACACACGAATGAAATGACTTCAAAGAGGTCTAATGGTAAATCCCTTTAGTACCTAAAATATTCACTCCTCTAGTGTGGAGAAATAAGAATATGTAAATGTTGAGGATTCTCTGATTAGCAAAGACACTTGATTATCGGATTGGGGGAATCAGAACCATTTTCACTACCAGACATAAAATGTAATTTGCACAAAAACTCCGCATATAGCAGGGCATTCCTCTTCTCTGTTCCACCTGTTTTGTCAGCTGTAGCACTTGCATATTCAGGAATCTGAATTTTCATGGTTATGTGCTTTTTTACCTTTTGCTTTTAGTATTCATATTGAGCTCTCTGGATGCAAGAGCAAACCTAAGCAAATAGCAATGTTTGTTAGAAGGTCATGAAAGAAAGGTCATGGTGTGTAGCGTAATTAGTATGTTTTATTTATTGACACATATATTGTCTGTTGTGTTAACGATTTGTCATTACTCTGATGTATATTCAAATTATAATAGATATAGGCAAAGAGATTAGTGTCATTTACTTGCCAGAAGAGTTGGAAAAAAAAGCAGAATGATTCTGAAGAGCCTATCCTGGGCTGTCTTTCTCGGATAGTCTGTGTATAACCATGTCTGAAACTGCAGTATGTTCAGTGATTCACTTTTTATCTGTTAGAAGAGATATTGTCAGTTGGATAAGGACTTCTGCATATTTTTATTTATGCTGTTATTCAGTATCAGTATTTATTCTATTTTGTATACTTTAAAACCACAAAAGTGCAGGAAATAACCCTTGCCATCTAATCTCATTTGCTATCACTTGAACAGTAAGGCAGTTATTGCAAAATCATAACACTTCACTATTCAAACAGACAGAGTTTTTATGGCCCTCTAACTGAATTTTATGCCTGCCACTTATTACAGAACATTACCTTTAAGAGAGGGTTGCAGCTGGTATTGACGACAAACGAGACATTTGTCACCTATCCTCTTGGGCAACAATGATCCAGGTGCAAACACAAGTTAGCAGATGCTCATTGGAAGGGAAGAAGACAACTGTTAGGCATTTGTGAACTAAAGTGCTCCTGATTTGGTTTTGCATACATGACATTTTCAACAGGAGTAAGAATCACTCAGCTAATCCAACTCAGAAGTGGCAATTTCCACAGGCTGTACTTGGAACTACATATTCACTGGTAGGATGTGGGGAGATTTGGCAGAAATACTGAACCAAGTTAGGAGCTGCAGAAATCAGTAATTTGGAATTTGTCACCTACATGCTTAAAGATTTAAACTAGATTGCACTGGGGCAGATGATATCGTTGAGATGCTCATAATGTGCTGTTTCCATACAGTCTTCTCTATCATTCTTTGAGCCTTTGTTCTCTCCTAGTCGTGCTGTTTCTTTCTGAAAACATATTTGAAATAAAGGGAAAGGAAATGCCTAATGGGATTAGGAGATGCATTCAGCAGAACACTTCCACACTTTCTGCAATTTTAAACAACTACACTGCTGCTCATGGGTAGCAGACCAGTTAACATACACACCAGTTAACATACACACTGCCTTATCAGTACCAAACTTCTGCAGTGCTACTTTTTACTTAACAGAACAGTTGCAAAAATTGCTAAAAGAAGTCTTAAGGATTGCTTAATTACATAAGATGGCAATAACAGAATATTCTTGACTAGAATGTGTCTGCAAGTGCACGTAAATGTTCACATGACAACAGTAGAATATCTTGCTCTGTTGAAGAAGCTAAGGCTGTTGGACTGGACCTCAGTTTTCAGGAGACTGGAAGCAGAATGCTCAGCTCAGCTCTTACTGCTCTGCTCAATCACAGCTGTTTGGTGATGGCAGCAGTAGTTATTTCCTAGATAGCTCTGTAATATCAGCTGTAAGGGGACTGGACGTATGTATTTCCACTGCACTAACCATGTATTCGTTGAAACTAAGACATGAATAATTCTTCACCTTATTTGAACCTAGCTAGAGCCTGCAAGTAACTGTGTGGTAACCAAGGACTATAAGCTTGGAAGGGGCTAAACAGTAAATGCTGCAACCGTGTTAAATCATGAAAAATTTATTTTCATTACATATACATGAAGGTAAAAGATTTCAGTCAATAGTGTTTTGAACAAGCATTTCTGACATGAGCCTGTTAGTGTAGCTAGGCTGAAACTTAATGCAAAGTTAGTGTTTTGCCTTTATTTAGTAATTCACTTTTAGTGTGTATATACAGAATTCATTTTCCTGTTAGAATACCAGAGACAGTAATATCGCAACATTTACATTCCTCATATAAAATGGAGTAATGTACATTTTCAGCTTGGTGTAGATACATAAATATGTACAAAATAAACATTATTGTAATTAACATATTCAGACCAGTTATTATTTAGCAACATCAAAAGCAGATGCACATAGATTTAAGTGAAAATGGTGAAAAACACCTTTATGACATTAGTGACCATTATTTGCATATAGGAAGTAGTATAGATAAAGGCTTGTCTTTCAAGCCTTCTGTGGGCATCCAATAACTTTAGTAAAAAACCAAAACTAATTGAGAAGCATAAGATAATTATATATATACGTGTCATGATCAGATGGTTTACTAGGGTCCATCCTGATCACAAAAGGATAACAATGTAAAACATACACATTTGTTCAGAGCATAAAATATTGCACAAAAGCAATTTCTTTTGAGGAAAATAATTCCTGTGTTTGTGAACAGCAAAAATGCTTCTTACACATTAAAGAAATATTATATTTGCAGTTTCTAAACCAAAGAACATTCAGTAATACTGTCACAACTGTCATCCATCAACTTCTTCCCAGCCTATTTTATGGCAATGGTATGTCATTAGCAAGATTTGGCAAAGAGAGAAGGCAGATAAACAGTACATGTATATATTTATCACAGGCCAGACCAAATCCAATAGTTACCTAAACCAACTGCTGGATGGTTTCAGTTCCCTCACAATTTCAGTCTTAAAGAAACATGGGAGTCCTCAGTGCTAGTCACAGTGATAATCACACAGTAGTAGAGTAAGATTCCATTCTTCTCTGCTTTGAATTCCCAGTCTGAAGGGCACTTTCCTCTGTATCACTGTCACTGCTGTCTACAAGTGTGTGATCCAAAGACATCTGACCAGTCCTCCTGGGAAGATGAAAGTTCACCCCACTCTCCTGCATGGAGTTAGTTATAAAATCTTCATCAGAAGAATGAAATGATTCATCATCTCCTGTGAAATGGTTGACAATGTGAATCCCATCAAAAGTGGGTTGGTCTGAGAAGTTTCTCTGGCCTTTTAGACATTTGATCTGTTAGAAAAAGTGGAAGTTGACAGTTAATTCGAGCTCAAGAGTCCAGCAGTAAAAAACCCCAAACAACAAAAACCAACCCCCCCAAAAAAGGTGCATTTTCAAGAAATGCCTCATTGAACTATTAATGGCTAAAATGAAAGATCTGAAAGCAGCACATTTGATGGTCGCTTTGAGTATTACAGTTTTAAGGCTTAATAATCAAGGTACTTAGAATCAGTCATGTGAGATTCCTCTTTTACTGCATCTTTAATATCCCCACAAGGATGTGGGGATTTGTTTGTGTGTGGTCTATTTGTTATGACAGCACTTTTGGACTTAACATTTTACTTTTACAGCTCCATTCTTTCTCGTATTGCCTGATTTCTTACTTGAGAAAGTCCCCACTTCAAAAAACCGGGTCCCAAGTGAATATTGCCAGCTTCTCACAGTCACAGAAAAAAAAATCCTGAGAATGTTTAGTTCAGTCTACATTGTAACATTAAGTGTCTTAATTATCTAATTCAGATCCAATGAGGTTTCAGATCAAGTAGTATGGGGGAAACATCTCTGTACAGTATAAAGAGATTACAGTTGCAATTTTAAGAGACCATTAAACAAGATAAATTGTTGTCTGACCAGGGACAGATAACATTTTAATTCAGTGTGCTGCAGAGTGATTCACAATTTCAACCATGCATTCAACCTATTCAAAACTAAAATGCAAAGCACTAAAGTCCGGCAAGTCACCTGTTAATTTAATGAAAAATAACTGCAGCTCATGGAAGACATTCTGGAGGCTGGTGTTTTTGTGGTGTTTTGGTTTGTTTGAACTAGAATTTCATTTTTGTTAGCTTTTAGTAGCAAATATTTCAGGGTCAGTTTGACAGTCTAAGAGTATTAAGATAAAAAACCTTGAGCATGCAGATAAACATTAAAAATGGATTATAGAAGCTTCCTAATGTCACTCTAAAAGCTTGAAAAGGAAGATGCACCAAGTACTACTTTGGAAGTGACTTTTTACAGTAAGAGACCTGGAGAACAGAAGAAATAAAATGTTGAAGAGTTTCTTTCCCAAAATCTGTTTGGTGTTTCAGAAAGCTGAAGCAATATTCACTTTGATAAATAAGAAGTGCTTGTATGTCCTTGGTATTGACAGCAATACGTCCATTTGGGGAAGAAGGAATCTCTGTACTTACCATGGGCTTATGCAGAAGATGAGAATAAAAAAGGAGTTGAAAAAAGATTACAAGAGTCATAATCATGCTAGAAGCCATTAAATTGTATGTTGGCATGTAAAAACTCCAGCTTTTAATGTTATAACAAAAAAAATCCCTGTTAGGAATATGGGTACATGATGTAGATCTAAACCTCTGTTGTTACTGTGCATACTAACATTAGTTTTCTGCATTTTCTTCACATACCCAAAGGCTGCTGTTATTTCAAGAAGACTTTATACAAAGACAAGCAAAACATAGCTCCACACTTGTACAGCATAACTCATGATGCAAGCAAAATCAGCGTATACCAAATATAAATATAGGTGGAATAGATAATTTTTACTAGCTTATATACCTAGATGCAGAAAGCCTGGTACAGACATTCTTGTGTTATTTAGAAATATTTTTTTCCTGAAAATATCCTGCAATATGATCAGATTAGCTACCACATGAATTTTCCAAAACAGCTATCAATTTTAGTCACTAAGAAAATAAAACACAGAAACCCAACAATTTCTCTCCACCCTCACCACAGGAAAAAAAAAAAAAAAAAAAAAGACCTGCTGTACAAGTGACTACAAACTTCATATTAGAGTAAGAAATTATATGCTTTTAGGTCTGTACAGTTAAGCCATTGGTTCACCTGAAATTATAAAGCTGATACTCAATGTTAGTTGTTTTGAACACTCAGAAAGCCAAGCCAATGACCTCAAATGTTTTCCTGAAGACTTAAACGTGATACCTTTAGATGAAGTTATTTAGGTAACATGACAAAATCATGGTTTCACAGTTTTAGGCAGCAACCTTTCCAAATGGGAGTCTGTGGAAAATGCTGTTGGTGAAAACAATCATAAATAGATACAGTCTTTGCCAGTTCCTAAAGGGATTCTCAGAAAACTGTGTTATCTTTGTGCATCCTTTCATTAGAATAACAAATCTCTGACTTTCCAGAAACACTTTTGATCTGCAGCTTTACACTTGCCTGCCTTTTTTTCTTAAGCATTCCTCATGTGCAAGGGGAAACAGACTGCTGTGAAGAAACATGAACATACTGCAGAGAACACTCACTCACTACATGTCTGTCAGTGGTCATAGAACTCCAGAACTTCTGACTGCTTGAGAAAGGGCCACCTCAGCCAGAGCACTGGGGCATAGACCTTGTTTGTATCATGGGGATCAACAGGCTGGAGAGCAGCACTGCTGAGGAGGACAGTGGGGTCCTGACACATGGGAGGCTGAACTCGAATCCACAGTGTCCCTGGGCAGTGCTGAAGGCTAACAGCATACTTGGCTGCATTGACAAGGGCAAGTGTACTTTCGTAGTTGAAGATTATTCAGGGGCCCTTCAACCTAATAATTGTTCAGGAGCATTTCTGAAGAAGCTTGATTATTTGGAATTTTTATTGCAATAGGAAGGCATTGTATGGCTTCTCAAAGCACTTGAAACAACTTGCAGAGAGCCTGCACTCCACTGCAGTTAAATACCAGTGGCCAATGCCAGCATAAAGCTCTAAAATGGAGATTTCTTAAAATGAAGTTTTGCACTCTCACATAACTTTACAGTCTAGCAAGTGAGGCTCTACACTTCTAAAAGAAAACACAGTATCTTTTTTCAGGGGAGGAACATGACTGTCCTGTTGGCTCAGGACAATGGTCCATCAGCCTAACGTGGTGCCTCCAACAGTGACAACAGGACGTTCATATCACCAAGCCTCCATTCACTTGTCCCGAAGTTGTTGTAGGAAATATGAGTGAAATCTTTTTCTAGCTGCTTTGGCATACAGTTATAGACCAGCCGTTCATAACTGATTATATAATTTTCTGTCTACCTCCCTATCTTCCTGCGGCAGTAAATTCCAGAAATTCCTTTATTTGTTTTAAACTAATCTACTTGTTTTAGTAACAGCCCCCAAAGGCTAATAATGCAGGAGCAAGTGGTGAAAGCAGTTCCATGGTCTTTATTCTGAAACTTGAATCAAAGTACCTTCTTCAGCCTTCTCTCTAGAGCAGATGAGTTCCAATCCATTTTAGCCTCCCATGACAGGCAGTAATCAAGACAACCAACATTCAGTTCCCTTTAACTTCCCTACAGACCTTCTTTAAACTCTCTACCTCCATCTAGATACCAAATGGCAATACAGCTCCCTTCATTTGGTTTTTAATATACTTCCTATTAAGGCCCAATGTTGCCTTGTCTGATTTGGCTGGTGCTGCACGCTAAGCCAGTGTCAGAGGACTCAATACCAAGTGAAAACACCTTTCCTGATTTGTAACTACCAATTCTGTGTTTGCCATTGTGTAGGTATGGCTTAGATTTTGCAATAGATGAATAATCACCTTATTCACAATGAAATTAATTTGTCTGCTTTTTAAGACAGATTTGAGATTCTTGCTGTCATGCATTTGAACCTGGAAAAAGAGCTTAAGGTAGGAACTAAAACATTAGGCCAAGATCTTTCCATTCATCTTGCCAAGCATATCGAGACAATAGGAAATCCAGCTAAGGGCGTGTAATGCAGGATGTCTGGACCCAACCCAGACACTCCCCCCATACCCTAGATCTGCTCTGAACGTGTCCCTGAAGGAACTACAGCCATTTTGACCCAAGTATGGACTTGCACCTCAGCGTCTTTTCATTTCTGTTCTCTTTTGTACAGTCGATATTGGTTAAAGGCTTTCAGTTTTGGGTCTGGCCTTCCTTCATGTGAAGGGAACTAGATCGGTCACTCCAACAAGTAACATTTAAAGGAACCTGCTTCTTATTGCTTCAGTCTTGTAAGAATCTCAAATCTGATTGCATCTGCTAAAAAAAAAAATGCAACCAATAGAAAAACAGGTCTGGTAAACCCCTTGTGCTTTGCTTTTAATTCTCAAATCCAGGTCATATTGTCTAGATGACTGCAGCTTCAACCCAGTTTGCATTACAGCACATTCACATGGTCTTTAGGACATTTCAAAGGGTTAGTAACATTATGTGATCAAAATATATGTCATTATCCCACATGAATCAAGAACAAAATCTTAATAATGTGTGCATTTTTATACCTTCTTGTGTCTAAAGAATTCAGCATTTTAAAGACAAACTGTATGTCTACTGGTCAACATATGAAAATACATAACTGTGCATACTCTTAACAGGTAACAGTGTACTTCCACAAATACGGAAGAGCTGAAAAAAGGCTACCAATCAGGTCCTTGAACCTTAGAATAAACTTTCTTACCTGATGCTGACTGCCTCATCAAGCCAGGCATGAAGGAGAAACAGTAAAGAGAAGTTTAGAAGTTTTAAACAATTCAAAAGGTGTTCTATATTAAATCATAGAATCAAATTTGAAGGGTGACAGCCAGTTGCAAGCAAGTTATATTTCTAAGTCCCTTTGGTTTTTTTGAGTAGGGAACATAGGTTAAACTTTCAAGTGGGACTTTGTGGAAGAGTTTTTATGTTGTAGCCTGTGTTTAAGCTAGGAGTTCAGTGGTGAAAAGTCAAATTAAAATGCTACTGTCTGCGCCCTTTAAAAGGCTTCAGTAACTAATTCTTGAAATTAACTCAATTCCTAAGTAGTAAAGACAGGTTTTAACAAAACTTGCCAATAAATATTAAATCTAGTCACAGTAAGATAACCAAGAAATACACAAGTGAGATCAAAATATGACCACTGCCTTGAGTGAATAAAAATTGGTTTTGTCAGAACGCAGTATGTCAATTTAAATGTTTCTTTAAAGAATAAAGATCCTGATTCTCAGTGCTTTTGCTCATAAGAAGAGGAATCTAAAAATCAGAGTTCACTCTTTATTTGTTCCAACCTTAGTAACAGCTGAAACTCTTCATAAGATTTCCCACTTAAAACCCAAACATAATTCAAAGGAAAACTAGGATGTTGCTGAAAATATGATCTAACCACATTTAGCTGAAGAAACAAGTCATAAGGATTTTCAAATACCTTTCCTGTAATTCAGAAAAACATTGTCAACTTGGCACCATGAAAACAGAGATTCAGAAAATTACAAGCCAATAAAAAAATCAGTTATGATCTATTAAATTATAATCACATTTAACATGAATAAAAGCAAATTATTTGGAGTTCTTTAAAATTCCTGAGACTGTCCACAGCATCTAATGGGATCCCTTTTCATACTTAACAGCTACTTAGTGATGACTCTCCCATTGTAACAAGATGACTCCAGTTTAAGGCATACAGTAGTGCACTATCACTTCTTTAAAAACACTTCCACTAACTTATTTTGGGAAAATGCTTATCACAGCAAATCAAGTAATTGGAGCATCTCCCAACATAATTACTGGGAAATATGTTGCAATTAAGGACACAAATATCAGTTCAGACAAATATTACATCCAGCAGGTATTGCAATGCAGAAGCCATTCTTCTGCTGTACTCAGTACCAGCTAGGCTGCATTTCAAGTGCTGTTTTCAGACCTGGGCCCCTCAGCTTAGGAGGGATGTTGAGATGCTTGAACACGTCCAGAGAAGGGCAGCGAGGCTGGTGAAAGGTCTGGAGCACAGGCCCTACGAGGAACAGCCGTGGGCACTAGGGTTGTTAAGCCTGGGCAGGAGGAGGCTCGGGGGAGACCTTATCACTCTCTACAACTCCCTGAAAGGAGGTTATAGCAAGATAGGGGGTCTTCTCCCAGGCAACCAGCAACAGGAAGAGAGGACAAAATCTTAAGCTGTGCCAGGAGAAGTTTAGGCTGGACATTAGGGAAAAATTCTTCACAGAAAGAGTGGACATTGGAATGGTCTGCCCAGGGAGATGATAGAGACACTGTCCGTGGAGATGTTTAAGACTGCATGTGGCACTTAGTACCATGGTCTAGTTGATAAGGTGGTGTTAGGTCATAGGTTGGACTCAGTGATCTCAAAGGTCTTTTTCAACCTAGTTAATTCTGTGATTTTTTGAGTTTATAAATGGATTCAATCTAACATAGCTGCAGTATCAATTGCAGCAAAACCCCCTTGAAACTGGCAACAGTAGCTAATCAGAAGTCAGAGGAAGCAGTAAACTCCAGGCTGGATAATCCTGCTGTGGGCCTAAGCCAGAACAGTGGTGACTGACAATATTAAATACCTGAACAGACCTAGGCTCCTTTTTCTGGCTGTGCCAGTATGGCTGCTATTCTTAAAAAACCCAGTCTCTGGACTGACTTTTTTTTTTTCCCCATCTATAGTAGGCTTAAAAGCAAGTCATGAGGTACTACAACATTAATTGAATCTGCCCCACGCAGCATGAACTCTTTGGAAACCAAGATTATGTATGCAATTAATTACTAAAAGTCTCCTGTTTAAGGAAACTATTACCTTTGTTTTTAAAACATTTACTTCTAAAAGGATGACCAACATAGTGCTGTACAACCTGAAATATTTATCTCAAATGAACTTTGCTGACCATACCACTAAAAAGAGATAAAACCCCTCCAGTGTGTTGTAAGTGAAAAGCAAAAGAGCAGCAGAGAATTTCCAAGACTGAGTAATTTCAGGCTTTGGGGGTTTTTTAACAGCATTTAAATATTTGGCCTCTGTTTTAAATGCCAGCTTCTGTAAGTCCTGTGCAGTCTAGGAGTAATACAAAATGCGTTACAAAATCCTTATAGCTGTCAGGAAGCTTAAATAAAATCCACTGAACAATTTTAATGCATTAAAAAAAAGCTCATCTCCAGTTGTCCACCTGTTTATTTCATACTGCTCTGAATGTACTCTTAAATTTCTTGACTTAAGTTTTTTATAAAAAGTGGGCTTTTTCAGTATGATCATTTTGAGAGTACTTGAGCTAAAATGAAATATGATGTTAAATTGAATGTATATTGTATATCAGTTTTACCATAGACAAGTCTGGTGCATTGTAAACGTGACAAAGAAAAACCAGCAACAAGTGTTCAGACCAGAAGGTTTCCAGTGAATCAGAACAGGAAACCAATAAAGCGATCAATGGGAGGTCATGACTTTTTGATCACTGCACCATATGGGTAAAGTATCAGGTTTTGATCTAGTGCAGTATAATCAAGTTAAACTTTGAAGTTACGTATCAAACATACAATGAAATAGCAACAGCACTGAGGAATACCCAGCTTTAATGCTATTTTGAAAAGTCATCAGTACTTGGTAACTGTACCAGGTTTTATTCCTTGAGGGAATTTTTCCAAGAGCTGACAGGTTTGTTGTAGTGAGACTGTGTGCAATTCCAAAGGAAGTCCAGGATGACAGGCCTAGGAATTTTCCTTCTACCTACCAGCTAGTTATTTATAGAAAGTTCCCAGAAGCTCTTTCTATGAGAAGCTCTAATGGAAGTGAGGACACAGCAACAAAAATATTTTTAAAACAGCAGTATAATCACACTTAATGTACTGCAATTATTACATTCAAGAAAACACCTAAATCTCAATACTCCTTCTCCCTATCGTATGCATCTGTAAGTCCAAACGTTACTGAAACCTCAAGCATTAACTAGAATGTACTGGCTGATAGAGACTGAAAATGCACCCATTACAGGCAACAGTTACAGGAAATGAGCATTTCACACTTTTACTCTGTCCTTTAAAAGCAGGACTTAAACTCAGCATTTTTAAATGGACTAACATTTTTGCCCCGATTGCAGAAACAACTTTCATCTCTGCTGACTGCAACTCAAATTGATAAAAGAATTTTAGAAGGTGTTTCCGCCACATTTCCACTGTTTGACCCGCTTATATTCAGATAAACTTACAGAGATCTATTATAAACTCATATATAGCAATTTTCTCCTGAGCTTGTTTTCTCCCATAGCTGGCACCTGTGTATGGGTGCTAACACACAATTTTTGAAAGGAACAACCACTCAGATAAACCAGTAGAACCTCAATTCCTCCATTTTTCAATCCCCAAAACTTGATGAATAGGCAGAAAAATGTGACAGACCCTGACATAGCTCTAATCAGTAAAGTAGACAGGTCACACAGCTTCAGCAATCAAGAACATTATAATGCCATGATAATGAAATAACTTCAATCAGTTTATTTGCTTTGGCAATCCACACAAAATTTAAAGGACACAGTGTAATTAATTATAGCTAGCTATATTCATCTCTAGTGCTGCAATCAAGAACTATTACATTGCTCAGCAAGACAGATCTGGAGCTGTGATGTGTAGGGTACAGTCAGGAAAAGGGAAAATGTTTATAAAAACAGCAATCACCAATCTTCATGTAATTTAGCACTGAATTCAATCTGTCACTAGTGGCAGTGAAACAGTTAAGATTCATACCAAAAACCATTGCCCTGATCCACATAAACAAAGTCAGAGCTGTTCCATTTAAGGACAGGCTATGTCACTGTCCTGGTTACACTGATCACATTTAGAGGTTTTCTTCACCCTCACCAGGGATGGAAAATATTTTGTTGATGCTGTTACCAGGGGGGAAGGGAGAGGAATCAACCTTATCTGACACAAAGATGACAGATTCATGGAGTGAAGTACCATCATTATGGAATCAATACTGTCATTTTGGGCAAGTGGAACATGTCTGTGTTAATTACACTGTGACCACTCAAAGTTAATTGAATTAAACAATTGATGGTCATAAAATATACAGGGATTCCATTGTATCTTCCACCTGCCTGTCAATTGCTTATTAAGCAAGATAGTTTGTAAAGCGAGTTGCTTTATTAAGGGCAATTAAAGTGGAGAAAGTTACTGGATAATTAAGTCTCCCAATCAGTTCAGTCTTTCAGTAATAAATCTGGATATTTTCAAGCCAGTATAACATCTCTAACTCTTTTAAGGACAAGCTGAGTTAAAGGAATAAAGCAATTCACTTTTCTAAAGTATAGAGTATATATTTAACTATCCTGTGTAGACAAAGCTGCTACATTAGATTGGGTGTTTGCAAACCACATGACCTCACAAACGCTATCTTATCACATCACACGTTCCTCAGACTGACCACAACCACTTAAATCAGACTCTGCCAGCACAGAAGTTCTGTAACTTTGACACATACTAGTAAAGCAACTACATTTTTAGCTGTCCTTGCAAGAGCTTTACTTGTGGGGAGGGAAAAATCTGATCATCTCTTGTCCAACTGTTCTTGCAAGATACCGTAAAAGAAAAGCACATGATTTATTGTGCTATAAACTTCCACCACAAGCTGAAATGCTTACTTTGTAAATCTCAGGGCTAACATATTTCCTTTCAGGGACAACATTTCTTATCAAGTAAGAAAATATTTATAGAGAGTCACATATTTTGAAAGCATTTGTCTAGAAAAAGAAACTATTAGAAGATGTTAATGTGACTCTAGTCTGTATTGAGAAACAAGTGCTTTACAAGAGTTAATCCAAGACTTTCAACCAGCATTACTGAGAACTATGTTTTACCAAGAACTATGAAGGGAAAGCAGTTGACTGAAATAAAAATTGACTGGAATGAATCCCACAAACATTAGCTGGTTTTATGAAAGCGAGGAAGTAAAATGACAGTTTCCAAGAGACAAATGTAGTTGTGCTTGTACTACATGAAAAAGGAATAGTACACTTCTTCCAGATGGGGAGGGGCCGGGAGGGGAATAATTTGGCGAGAAGCTGAGTAAAAGAACATTTTATCTAATGACAAATATTACAGAAAGAGGATGAAGCCTTTTGGGCCTTGCTGGTTTTTGCCTAAGTTCTGATGGAAGAAATATTACCTATTTCTGTTCCTCGGGTATTTCAATGGTGATAAATCTGATCTTCTCTCATTCTTGTTTGTGTGTATGATCTGATCCACTGCTATCCATCACTAAGTATGTCTTCAGAGAACTTGAAAAAATTTCTGGTAGGTTGAACTTTACCTAGAACTCACCTTCTCCAGTTACTCCTCATCGCCATTATGCAAAGCTATGTTATTTACTCCAAGTTATTTGCTCTGCTTCTGAATGTAATCTAGTGGTGCATCAGATGAGAGAACATTTGATTTGGTAAGCATTGAATTTGACTCAATGAAAGCCTAATAATAAAAGTAACAGGTGAAAGGAATAATGCTTCCCACTGGTATCCCATCATCAAGCCCACATGCAATTATTACGAGAGAAATAGGAGCTAGCAATGCTGCTAGAAGTGGCCAGCTCATCTTGTGCTACTGCAATGGGCTACAAGCAGCACTGTAATTTTGTTCTCACCTATTGCCAATGCAGGAATCATCATTTAGCTGCTTGTAAAGACATTTCCTCATCTCTTCAGGGGACAACCTGGATCAATCTGTGCTAGGGCCCAGAACCACTCACTGATTTAAGATTATTAGCCAATAATAAAAAAATGCAAGGAGGAAATAATTTGACAGCTTTAAACCACAGTTTATCTACCATTTAAGTTTATGATATTTAAGATTAAAGGAACTGTTAATGTGGATTAATATTTCATTCTGTGTACTCTAGTGCATTGAATTTTATTTAGGTATTTAATAGTGTGGCCCATATAGGTGGATTTTTTTAATCCTTAACACTGATGGGCTACAAGTTCACTTTCCTTTCTCCATTTTAATTTCAGCAGTGAAAGCCTAGAAAGCTAATGTGAGTTGCAAGATGTATCCTTAATTCAGCCATATAACCAATTACTCTGTTGGTCACAACTTATACATTATTTATCCTCAAGGTCATTACTTAAAGTGTCTTGAATTTTATTTACACAAGTAAAATCTTTTAAAAGCATAGTATTTAATCTCCAACTTTTATATCTCTTTTCATTAAGCCAATCTTAAAATGTTAGCTTACCAGGAGCATGATCAGACCAAGAGATAACACCTATATCAGAATCTTACTGACTGCATTAGGTTCTTAAAACATAATATCAGATCCATTCCTAGATAAACTATATGTATGTGGAAATGGAAGAGTAGTAAACTAATGCTCACTGCTTCTTTGAAGAGCCATCAAGTCTTCAGATACTGAAATGGAAAGTACCTTTAAAAACACCCCATTTTTTGCACTGTCAATACGCAAGGATTTAATCTCCAGAATTTAATTTAAAGGTGCTATTATAAAATCTTCTAAATGCCTGAAAATTACTTTGGCAGAATAGTAATGCTCCAGTTATTTGCCATCTTGATCTTTTCCATCAGCCATGCTGAGATACCATTAACTAGGCAAGTTGCGGTTTCTAGATGTTGGACCAGTATGCCACACTAACATCAGAATTTTGGTTTTCATTCAAATATCAAACACATCTGCATAAGATTTGCACATCGTCCTTGCTTCTTCTCAAAATATTGCAACTAATTATTTGTCAAGAGGATATCTCAATAGAAAGAAACAGCTAGGAGAAAACTCTGTATTCTCCCTTTGACATTGGTCAATTGCAGATGCTAGCACAAAAAAAGGACAAAAACTCCAGCAATCATCTCTCTAAATTCATGATAAGTGGAATAGTCCCTGCAGATGCACAGATGTCATAGTAAAACTGAAACATGGGCTATCTTCAACATCCATATTCCTGCTTTCTAAAGAAAAAATGCCTTAAGTGAAGGAAGTGCTGTTTCTGCATGTTGCTTCATAAAGCTGTCCTCTAACACAGATAGCCAATACACATCTGCAGTCCCAAACTGTACAGGCTACTTGGTTTTGTACAAGTAACACGTGCTAGGCAGAATTCAGCTTTTAATATAAAAACTGTCATAAGGTTAAAGCAAATCCACATTTGAAATAGTATAGTACATAAAGATAAAACTCCAAAATTTTACAGCAAAACAAACACATTAAAGGATTCCAAGAGTGACAAAAATCACCTAACAGTGTGACAAAGGCAAACTTTGTAAAATTTCATGTGAAACAACTTAAGCACTTCAGTCCTAAATCACAAAGTCTGAAAGACTGGAAACCACTTGCTTTTGTCTCCAAAGGTGTCTTGTGGTCTGCCAGTGTAGTTTGTGGGTAAGCACATCAATTCTAATCTTTTGTACCACCCTTGTAATCTAGGTAACACATACAAGCCTTGCAACATCCAGCAGGAAGCAGAAGCAGCTGCTGGGTAATATATATAAAGTGACTGCACATACAGAGAGGTAGTGCATGAAATGCAGAACTTCAACAGTTTATAAATCATTTAATTCCATTCCGTTTGAATTAAAAGGAAAAGGTGGGAAACTACAAACAACCTCCTCCTTGTTTCTCCAGTATGATTTGTGTTTAAAAGAATAACAGCTTGTTCAATAGTCATAGTTTTTCTTAAACCATCAAATTGACTTAATGGAAACTTGTAGCAGGCCAAACTTCCAATGTATTCATTTCCACATAGCTTAACAGCTTTACTTTAGTACTACCTACTTAGTGAGATATTCTCTTGAACAGTAAAAGTGCTTCACAGAAGTTGCTTTCACTTAACCTTTCTGTATCTAATAAAAAGCAACATCTGTGAAACTGGAGCAATCCTTGTGCAGCTTGGAAGCATCTAACCACGGTACAACCTTACAGTGTCTGTGTGCTCATGCTATTTGTGTTACATCAGTTAAAGCACATGAACTGGAAGGTCAATGGACAGACTGATCACTAGACCTTGTTTTTCCTGTGCCAACACAGGGCAACCAAGCTTACTTGTACTTACTGACAAGAGTAACAAATGCAGCTTCACAGAAGCTGCAGCCTGTTGGGGCTGGACAATGAGAAAGCATTTTAAGTTAAAATCCCACTCAGCCACAAGTCAAGAATGCTGCAGAGATAGCTTTAAGAATGGGAGGGAGATGGAAGAACAACGAAAATGCTAGGTGGAAAGACTGCAATTAATGAAAAGAACAAATTGCAACTGAACACAAGATTCTGAAAAGGCAGAGTGTCTAAGGCTAGTGCATATTAAAAACTCTCAAAAGAGTTTACATCATGACTTCCTGTTTGTGATGATCCTCAACATTTCAGGTTTTCACACTAGTTTCAGCCTTCAACAATAAAGTCAAGTCACAACCACCAAACAAGTTTGTGCCAAATAAATCACAAACTCAGCCAATAAGGAGGAAAGGAAGTACAGCACTTAATATACATGACTTATCACAGGATTAGCTACTGGCTAACTAGAAATACTTAAATCTGAGTGTCCTTTCATTATGCATCAGCTGTTCTTTGAATACTGATAGGCTGTGTAAAAGATTACAGGACAGCTGTCAGTAACTTTCTAGGGAATGAGCATAAAACCAGATATGTTTACTAAAGTTCAAAATGCAAGTAATAATTGATCTACATGTATTTGATTTCTGAGTGAAGTTATGGTTGCACTGAGAATTAATTCACTATTTTACTTAACATTAAAAATTGCACTTAATATTTATATTCCAACCCATATTTGGTTGTTCAAATCAGTGCAAAGAAAGAGGTGCATGTAAACAGATCTAAAATAATGTGCATAGAACCATAGAATTGTTAAGGTTGAAAAAGGCTTCTACAGAGTTCAACCATTAAGCTAACATTGCAGTACTCACCAGTAAAGCAGAAGTTTACAGAAGTCTAGAGTCTAGTAGAGCAGAAGTTGACAACTTCTGGTTATAATGTTCTCAAAGCTCCAAATTTTGTCTGTTTATTCTCCTGAAGTGTTCATCAACTACGTGTTTAAGACTTTCTCTGAAGTAGTCAATATTCAACTCAGCTTATCATGCTACAGAAATCCTCTGGTTAGATATAAAAGGAATCAGGCAGGCAGCTTGTTAGAACAAGCCGAATCTCCCAATAATCCCATTTATAGTTTTTTTACTGTATTTGAACAGTAAGAAAAAAGGCATATTTTTCTATTTAATTACCTTATACATTGAATACTAATGTGGCTCATCAGTTCAGTTTTGGGTGCCATACTACTGATTTCCAGTATGTACAGTTTTATTCAGTAACAGGAACAATACTTGAATTTACTACAAATAAGCCTTCTTATAATATTATTAGAAGACTGACTGTAGCATTACTATTCCTAGATGAGTAATAAAAGCAGCTGAAACTTATCCTTTAGGTTGCAAGCTGCATTATTCTTAAGAAGTAGTCAAAATTTTGAGCTCAGAAGGAATGACTGAAATAATTTGATTTTTTAAAAGTTTTGTTTATACTTAACAAAAACTTCCAACCAATTGCCCTTTGTACTACGAATCCATTGATTAATCATTTGATACAGCATGCAGAGTTCCAACACATAGCTGATTTACGTTACCACCTTGGAACGAGTGAGAGAAATACCTGAATACTAAGGGCCAAATTTTTCTCACCCAGAAAGTCAGGAAATGGTACAGCAGCAGCTTGTTGCACCTGTGCCATAGCAAACTCCCACCCCAATCCACCTTTTAGTGAACAATTCAGCTTTGGACACTGGGCAGTAAATAGTGACTCTGCTGTCCTCACTGGTGTTCCTCACTGATATTCTAGATTTGCCCTGTGCCTGGCTACCAGCCTGGCTTGCAAACACTGAGGGAACAGTAAACCTTTCACAAGAACTCTGCAATTAGGAAGGATCATTGCCACAACTTGGTACCATTGCATCTGATGGATATCACAGAATAGAATTAAAATATGTACTTGCTGCTGCCTCCACTGACACAGAAACATTTACATTCACACTGCTGGCCAAAGGCATGAAAGTGTTTATCCAAAGGCCAGAATATGGACTTAGTCTGCAGTTACTTGTATTCAATATAGGATTTGGTCATCATTTTGTTCCCATCATTCAGATGGAGAATCTACAACTTTTCTGGTGTAAAAATCTATAAAAATGCAGTGCTGGAGAGGAAAAAAAGTTTAATAAGCAGAATCAACATTGATGACCAAGACATTTCATCTTGTTTCACACATATCCATCCCACACCTACCTTAAATTATAACTTTTGCTTTAATTGACATTTGTATTTATGTGCAGTTTAAAGCTACACAATTACAATATAATTAGAAGGTAACCATACAGTCACCAAGAGCTCTGTTCCTTTTCCAGTGCCTTTTACATGCTAACCAGTTGGGAGATTGTGGTCAGCATGTCACATACACCATCACCCTATCTTCAGGAAGATGCATTTGCAAATGTGTAACGTTTCTTTTAGCTTTTGCAGAAGTAAAATCAGAAAGCAACTAGCCAAAAACAAAGAACATGGTCATTAATGGATATATGCATGAAGACACTTCAGTGCAGATTTAAGGAAGTTGTTTATTTAACTGGCATTGACTGAATTATACTTCTCCTAACATTTAGCAGTTGAGAGCAAACATTTTTGCCTCTTCCTGTTGCCATTTTCTTCAGATTTTGCTTTTTGAGGAAACTCTGCAGGTAACACTGCTTTCCCTCTTAAAATTTTATTTAAAAACTAGACAAATAGATAGGTAACAGTAAGGGGGGAAAGGGAAGGAGAAGTCATTAGTAAACAAAGACTTCCAGGCTTGAATAAAGTCTGTGTAAAGAAACACGCAGAATGCTGCCAAGGTAGCATACATCTATTACATACAGAGTTTCATAAAATCATAGAATGACTTAAGTCAGAAAAGATCTGTAAAATCATCAAGTCAAACCAATTCTTCTTACTGTTCCTATATAGCCTAGAATAATTTCCTTCCTATAGTGTTCACCTAGTTTGGAAATTAAAACTTTAGCCACCACAAAGTATATATCTGGAAGAGGAGTGCTCTTCTACATGGAATTACTCAAACTCTGCTATTGTTGAAATTCATGTTCTTCATAGCATTTCCTTTCCGTCAAATTGAAATGCTGATAAAGATTTTATTAGACTGAACTGTTTAGGAAATCATTTGCATTGCTTAGAATTATCATTATTCTGTGAGCTTATGAACCTCATCTTCTTTCCAACCTGTTCACATTAACTTACACACATTAGAGATGTACAGTATTGCCAGCCTTCATGACAATTCAGTTGCTCAGCCAGGCATATAACAAATGATTGCATAGAGAAAACTATGCAACAGCTTCCCAAGAGTAATTCTACTTTTCCCCCAAAGTAGTGTTCCTTACCTTTTAAGCCTACAGTGAGCAGAGAAAAGTGAGTACAGTGCCTTGTTTTGTTCATAATGCAAAAGTACACTAAATATCTGGCTTTCTTGGAATTCTTCAAGCAAGCAACAAAGAAAACTAATTAGGGTGCTTTAATGGAGAAAGTCATGTTATTGATTTTTAAATCTGTTTTTAAGTGAGCTTAATGATTGGTAAAGGTGCTGGACTGATGGCCCTAGAGACTATCCTCCATCTGTAGCATAGTGATCTATAGCATAGACAACATTCCAAGATCCTCAACTGTGTTATAAGTCTCAAGGGATTGATCCTAAAAAGCTTGGATCTACTCAGGTTGTCATGAAAACACTATCTACACTTAAAGAAAGGATGTGTTTATTTAATAAAAGCAAAAAGGCAACAAACAATTGGGTTGAATTGCCCTACAATCCTGTGGATTTAAGCAACACTCAGAGCTGTGTATGAAAAGGCTAAGAGACTCCACTGCAAAGATGACCAGGCATTTTGCACAGGATGGAGTATTAGGTAAAGACATTTCTTCACAATGCAGCATGAACTGAAAGGAGCCAGTGAGCACAGGAGTTACATAAGCCATTTCTGTTTCAAGACCTTCTGATCTTTTTTAACTAACAGAAAGTTACTACAACTATTAGAGCAAAGAAATTTGAAGACAGACATTTCATAGATTGAAGGTTTTGGCAGTTTAAAACTTAAAAATCTGTTAACTGATATTAAGCAAGCATCCTTTTTTTTTTTAAGCAATCTCAGTGTACTACCACACAAAATTCATCCTCGCAGCAGCAAAAACCAGAAAATTTATGCATGGATTCTTGTACTTGCACAAATGAGGTTTAGTTTCTAACTATAGTAACCTTAATAGTTGTAGCAAATAAAGACATAAAGGGGCTTACTTTCATATATGCAGTTCCAAATGGAGTAAATGCAACATGAGTATGATCAACTCATGAAATTAAGGAAACAGCTAAAATGGAACATCAATGCCAATCTCATTTAACATCAAATCACATAACTAAACACCGTTTTGTTCTCTTACATTCCAAGATAAAGGCAAGATTCATGTATAAGACTTCTATTGCATTCATTTAAAATTATGTACTTCAGCAAAAACAGGTACTGAAGATGTAATAGCTATTGAATAAGCAAAACCCGCCACAGGTGCAAGGACAAAAGGTATAAGTGATCAGAGACTATAGTATAATATCACTTACCTCATGATGAAGCTCAGCTATCTGATCTTTCAGTTCTCTGATGTACTGGTTAGAATCAGACTTATTAAGCTGCCCTTGAATTTTTCCTTCTTCTTTCTGTTTTGGTTAAAAAAAGTAATGATATTCAAATTATTCAAAGATCTACTATATAAAAAATCTTATTTTAAGTGTCTGTGTATTTTTGTCACAAACAGAAGCTACCCCAGACACCATCTAGCACTTTCATTTGGTTGAAGTTACAGCAGGTATCTAGAGGTGACAGTGGCTCAGACCAAGCTGACTGTCTCAATAGTACAAGGCAGGATTCTGTGGAGGACCATGAAAAATTAACAGCTTCCCAGGTGGAATCCATATCCTATGTACACGCGATTGCATTTTAATAAACCACTCCCACAGAATACTATCAATACATGGAACATATCTTAGTATATTTTATTTTCGCTAATGCAAAGTTTACATTTAGCAACAAGACATTTCCTTTTGTCTCCAAGTAAACAAAACAGTTCTCTCCTCACACTGTGGGACATACACTGGGAAACACTACATATGACAAGCTACTTTTGTCCTGTAGGAAGAATTGTAACACCCAAAATATTGTGGTATTTGTCACATAGGAGTTCCAGAGAGTATAAATGAAGAGAGGAATGTCCCCTAATACCAATGCTTCAAGAGGTATACAGAAAAACTGGCAAGTTTAAAAAAAAAAACAAAAACAAAAACCAAAACAACAAAACAAACCAAAAATAGATTAAGAGGAATATGACATTTCCCTCATTTGTCAATTGAATGCAGCTCCTACATTTCAGGATGCTTGGAAGGGTTTGGCTCACACTGAATTCCTGCAGCACTGGTTTCCATCTTGTCCCTAAAGGGAATGCTCGTGTGAGGACTGAACCTAACATGGCAGACCTGAGATAAATAATCACCCTGATGAGGATGCACTCCATGTGTTCTACCTGCTACTAATAACATGCAGAACAACCCTGCTCTTGCCTTTTTCCAGCTAAGCAATTTCTGAAGCAGCCACCAGCTCTAGAGAATGCAAGCATCTTGGTTTTATATAATTCTTCACCTTGACTGTAAATCACATATGAGCAATAGATAGAGAAATACAAATATACAGGGAATATGTTGTTTTTCTACCTATAGCTCATTTTACTGAAGTTTTAATTACACTTGAAGAAAACAAACAATTTAGTTCAACAGCCAAGTTGACAGTCATTAGCAAAGAGAATTTCATTTTAGAATGAAAAGTGCTAAGTGTTCATCAAAGTATAAGACAAAAAGCTTTAATGGAGAGGTTCCTTTAAAACACTCCTCTAAAATATAAACCCCAGGACAAAACTGTGAGGAGAGATAACATGGTACCTTCCAGTAGATAACATGCTACTTCTGCTGAGTGAGGAGAACAATCTAGAACACTGTCAGTATTGGCACTACCAAAGCAATTATCTCTTTTTTCAGGCTTTGTTTTACTTGCAGTGAGGTATGCATTACAAAATTACTCAAAAAATAATTTTGTCATATTCACTATTAATTCCCACAATCTGTAACATGAAGAACAAGATCCTTTAATGCATAATTCCATACTGAACCTGGTTTCTAAGGTAACCTATGGCCAAATTCACACACATACGCAAAAGTAGTATCCTTCACATCCTTCTGAAAGAGTGGAGCCCAGGACTGCACACAGTAGTCAAGGTGAGTCCATACTACCAGTTATCACACAGTCACGCTGACATAAGAAAAATTAAATTGCTTTCATGCAGCTTAGTTTCATTTAATGCTTCCCGTTGTGGCATTTACTTTAGTAGGAACTGGACATTTAACTCTGCATTGCTTGTATACTGTGCATGAATAGTTTTGAACTACTGAGAAAAACACTCAGATCAACAGTATGGGTTCAAAACTGAATGTTAAGACTCCAATTACAATTTAGAAGTCTTTCAGGTATCAATGTCACACCTTTTAAAAGAGAATAGCATAAGCAATTAGTAATCTCTGTGTTTAATTTTTTAAATCTAGAGTTATACACGTAAGATGTGGGTTGCTGGTTTTGGTTTTGGTGGTGGGGGTGGGGGGAGTGCTATTATAGCAAATCTGTGATATTTGGAGAAGTCACAACACAAAAACCAGCTGGTTGCTAGGCACATCATAGTCATTTTAAACTTAATATACAGAGAAAAAAATCAGAGAACGTATCAATAGGCAAAGTGTGAGTATTATCAGAATTGCAAAATAATGAAAGCAAGCCAATTCTGAAATGTAGGAATTTGTTCAAAACATCCTGCAGTCACATGTGAATGAATCTCTCAACACCCACATCCCTGGCGTGCTGCGTCTGTGTATTGGCACCACTGCAGTGCTACCTCCTCTTCCCAGAAGGGTTTGTAGAAAAGCAATGCCAGTTGGTGTTACACTGTAATTAAAGATGCATCATCTCTATTTCACTGCTTTGGAAGATTTTTAACTGCTCCTTTTTAGTCTCTTCTGACAGACCAGCTTCAACAGCACCACCAGGGTTAGAAATCTGTATCATGGTAACAAACACCCTCGTGGCAGGGATCACCTCTACCCTAGGGACAGGTGCTTGTAGCAGTGTACCCAGCCAGTACACAATCCAACCCCCTGCCCCAGAGGTTGTGTGTATAGTGGGAGTAGCACGGGCAGTGAAGCAGGAAATGAGCTCTGTAGATAAAAAAAAAACCTGCTGCTAAAACAGAACTCACTTAGGCCCCTTCACAGTTTTGGAAGCTCTCACCTCTCTCATCCTGCTGTGAAGTAGTAGAGTGACTGTACTTGTGTGCATACCAAGAGTTACACTGAGAGCCCCTGAGAAGAAAAATCTGCACTCCAAAAATTTGTTCCTTAAAATGAGGACAAATTCTGTCCACCAAAAACTACCAGCTGAGAATCATGGTTTTCACTTAAATCACGATTCACACTTAAATCCTATTTTGTCTGGCTTTCTAAGGAAAAAGCAGCTTGCAAAGAAGCAACAGCTAGTCTCAAAAAATCCACCTGATGCTACTGAGAACTGAGCACGTGAAGACCTTTCAAACCCAGTCAGCATCAGGCCAGGATGTATAGCTGGCAATACAAGAGAGCAAGGACAGAGTGCTTAAGAAAAATGCTGATTTAAAATACCTGAAACCATTACTGTATAATGGCATCTCAAAATCAAGTTGAGTATTCATAATAAAAAAGGATTTATACAACAAATAAATAAATCACCAGAAACCACCTGAAAAACTGGAGGCCTTAAGCCAGCTTTTGCTGCTTGATCGAAGTTTAAGATACAGAAGATCAGGGTAATCAAATTCCAACTGCAGGTGTTTCATCCCAAGAGGAATACATGTTTTCTAAACCACTCTATTATCACATCAGATAGGAAATGAAATATACATCAATAAGAAAATAAGCCGTTTTAAATAATAAAACATCTAGGGTTGTTTTAATAACTGAACTTAAAAACACAGAAAAAAGATGTTTACATAGGCAGTCAAAATCCAGGCATACTAAACAGTTGCTGTTCCTCAGATAACATGCTTACTAAAAATGACTGGAAGATAGGATGTTTCCCTAACACCCTTAATTTAGTATTTTCTAACTTAGAAATATTTACTTGGTAACAACTTGCCTTAGCCTCTTTTCAGGAGAGGCTCTAAAATTCTTACTTTGTGGCAAAAGCCATTGCATTAAAAATGTAAATGAAGTATATTCAGAAGGGTAGATGTGGTAACTAGTGTCCTTTCAGTGACTTTACAGTGACTCATTCTAGACTTTCAAAAAACACATCACTAACATCACACACCACTATTGATAAGAGTAAAAAAGGGCTTCCTGTAATTTGAAAAGATGGAAACAATTTCTTTACTGAACAGTCAGTACTTGGAAAAGTTATTAAACAGAGGTCATAGAAAGGCTTCATTCTAAAGAAATAGTGCTAAAAGTTTAAACTGCGGGGAGATTACTAGCACAATCATGGATTTCCTTTACAGTTATTCTCAAAGCAGCTTTGACTGGGTTAGAGAGATAGGGTAAATGTGACAAAATTCTCTGAACCTGCCAGGAAACACAGCAGGCAGAAGTAATGCTGCTGTCCAGATCAACCTAACAGAAAGAAGAATTAGTTCTTATGGATATTTTTTGCTTTAAATCACTCAGATGTAAAACCAGTTTTTCATATTACATGTATGCGCTATACTGCCCAACTCAACCCAGCCATGGGTAATTTTAAGAGGATTACTACATGTCACCAGCCTGCATAGAAATGGAGGGAAAGGGATTAAGCTGCCAAACAGAGGCTACAGCTGCCCCAGTCTGCTTCCTCAACCTAATTACACTTCCACTGGTCTAGTGCTCCTCACCCCAGGCAACTGAGTGACTGCAGCTTGTAACTGATTTAACCTTGCCTGAATTTTTCTGTTCTTCTTTCAATTACTGTAGGGAAAACCTTAAAAAAAAAAAAAAAAAACCAAAACCAAAACCACATCAGTAGACCAACAGAACTGCCCATACACAATCAGAAGGAAGACTTGTTAATTATTAGGCCAGAAATATTTGCTTGCTGCAGTTTGAAGCTCTCAGTTCAGCTGAAAACAAGAAAGACTATCTTCCTGAAGAAGCAAACCTGAAGATCTGCTGATTTACTATACACATAGAGACAATATGCATTCCTTGGCTCTTTGGCACTTAGGATGAGACAAACAGGATCATACTGAGTGTAACCTGAGTGGGACAAGCCATTTAGTTGTAGGGTGTAAATTTCTAACCTTTGTGAGAAAGTAAAAGCTGCACCTTGAATATTGTGTTCAGTTTTGGGACCCTAGTATAAGATAGACATTGAGGTGCTGGAGCATGTCCAGAGAAGGGCAACAGAGCTGGTTTGGAGCCTAAAACTTACAGGCAGCAGCTGAGGGAGCTGGGGGTGTTTAGTCCACAGAAAAGGAGACTGAGGGGAGACCTTAGTGCTCTACAACCACATGTAAGGAGATTATAGCAAGATGTGGATCAGTCTCTTCTCCCAGGTAGCAAGAGAAATGACATGAGGAAATGGCCTCAAGTTGCCTCAGGTGAGGCTTAGATTGAATATCAGGAAATATTTCTTTATGGAAATGGCTCTCCAACATTGGAACAGGCTGCCCAAAGAAATGGTTGAGTCACCATCCCTGGAGGTATTTAAAAGACATGTAGATGTGTCACTTAGGATCACAGTTTGGTGGTGGACTTGACAGTAGTGGGTTAACAGCTGGACTCGATCTTTTCCAACCTAGATTCTATGTAAGCTTTTCCCCAGTGTGGAAAAACAAAAAATAGCAGCCCAGTCATCCAAAAATCCATCCTTGCTCTGTTAATAAATTGCTCAAATGTCCTGTTCAAAGCCCAGAAACCTGCTAAATATGTCCAAGTCATTTTAGGAAAGGGATGCCATCCAAGCTTTAGGAGCAGGCCCATGGGAACCTCATGAGGTTCAGTAAGGCTCAGTGGAAGGTGCTACACCTGGGTCAGGGCAAACCCCTGTATCAATAGAGGCTGGGGGATGAATGAGTCAAGAGCAGCCTCGCCAAGAAAACCAAACGTGTCCTGGGCTACATCAAAAGCAGTGTGGGCAGCAGCTTGAGGAAGGGGATTCTGCCCTCTGCTCCACACTTGTGAGATCCCGCCTGTGATCTGTGGGGTCCCCAGCACATAGAACATAGACTTGGGTGTAGTGAGTCCAGAGGAGGTCACTAAGATGATCAGAGGGCTGGAGCACTTCTAGGAAGACAGGCTGAGAGAGTTGGGGCTGCTCAGCCAACAGAAGAGAAAGCTCCAGGGAGACCTTAGAGCCCCTTCCTATGGCAGCTACAAGAGAGCTGGAGAGGGAGTTTTGACAAGGGCTTTTAGTCACAGGACAACAGGGAGTGGCTTTAAACTGAAACTGAGTAGATTGAAATTGGATATTAGGAAGAAATTCTTTACTGTGAAGATGGTGAAGCAACCTGGTCTAGGGAAAGCTGTCCTGTCCTGAGCATGGAGATTGGAAAAAGATCTTCAAGGTTCCTTCCAATCCAAGCCATTCTGTGATTCTATGTTTGCCTCCCAAACATAAGCTGAACTGGCAAGTGAGAGGAAAAATAAAGACATGATAGAGGGGTAAGACAAATGCTGACAAAGTAAACCTTTGTTTCCACATAGCAGGGTTATAACACTGGGGTTTTTCTTAGTCACTTCTGGGGCTTAGCCATGTGCAATGTAAGTTAAACTTCAGTTATACTTCAATTCCGTGCTGTTTTTGCACAGAAGAGTCTAAGGAAAGACTTAGAATATCCATCATGTATTGGACAACTCATTGCATTTCAGCGTACATACAAAAAGTTTAAAAGCTCAGCATCATGAAGTGAATGCTCAAACAAGACAAGGTGAGATTTAGAATATATTAAGAAATAACTTATCATCATAATAAACTGACAACTTGTTGCAGAATTACATCTCTTATTGAATGATAGTTCACTCTCCGTCCCTATCATTTTTACGAACCAAAACTAAGAGACCCAGAAACTGTGATTTAAATCTAGCATCTGTGTGTGTCATGTCAGATCAGTTCTTATGTGGGAGTAGTGATACTCTGTGCTACAAATTTAACATCACTGTCTTGCACCTACACCTACATAAACATTTAAAAGA
Organism: Chamaea fasciata; assembly: GCF_029207755.1. NCBI lineage: Eukaryota > Metazoa > Chordata > Aves > Passeriformes > Sylviidae > Chamaea > Chamaea fasciata. The sequence continues at coordinate 16,041,496 of NW_027094095.1, read as the reverse complement.
GAACCTTGCAATTTAGGTTAAGCATTGCTATGGCCCATATGGACCTGGCAATGAATCCCTTGAGCCTCTTAGAAAAGCACCACCCCCCTCAAAAAAAAAAGGGAAGGTTATGTGGTAGGTTAACTTCCTCCCTTCATTTTTATCAGCTTCGAAACAGCATGACAAGCAGACCTATTTGTGATGCTCTGTGCATCTGTACGTTAAACCTGGCGCCTGTGCTCCAAGACTGGCTAAATGTATTCTGGTATTAAATACTGCATTTCAAGTCATTAAGGCAAGTCCTGATTAAAAGGGCCTCCCTCCCCACATCAAGTGACAGCATTTACAGCAACAAGCTGAACAGAGGAGCATGGGAGGCAGCTCTTTCTCCAATGAGGAAGAAGTTATCTAGATTTTCAATTTCCTTTAAAATTTGCTTTTGTTTAAGCCCTATTATCAATTGCATGTTTTATAGTTTACAGGCTTTGGGACTTCAGGATTTCCAGCTCCATTATTACATTTCTTTAGGTGCAGCTGTTTCAAAGGCTTTTGAGCATGAGTACCCAAAAAGGAAGTTTTGATAATAAGTTTCATATTTGCTGGCAAAACACACTGGTCAAAAATATCTGCTTAGACTCTTAAAAAAACCAAACATCTATCACAGTTCAATAAAAGCATTTCAAGTAATGTCTACAGTGTCAAAAATAAATTAACATTACCAGAACTTATTTCTGCTAAATCATTTGTTTTAAATACTATAAACTTCACACTCAAAATCTCTATTTCACAACTGAAGATGTTATCTTTCCTGCTAGCATGTTTGAGATCAGATGTTCACCAAAAACCTAACAGAGCAAACCCATCAAATGAATGTGAACCTCAGCCACAAAATTACTTCATACTCCACACTGCATACAAAGTAAGCACAGCCCCTCTCACTTTTGTGAAGAAAATCAAGAATTTTACTAAGAACAGACTCAAAATCATTAGCAGGTGATAATCTTAGAATACCATAAAGAAATAAAGAATATTGGAAATTCAAATGTAGTTTGGAAAGAAACAACCTGGAATTATAAAAACATAACTAAAAAGTGCATTGTGCAAAGTAGTACTTGTGAAGAGGAAGGAGAGGTGATGTGGATAAACAACTGAACCTGAAAGAGTGCAATATTATGGCAAAAAAAGGAACAGTGTGATCTTTGGATGTATTAGCTAGAGTCATAAAATAGATTATGTTCCTGCACTTCTTTCTGTCTCATGACAAGGTATTATAAAAAATCCACATTTTTATAATTCTGGGATCCCAAAGTTAAGCAGAAATATGGGAAGGGAATAGGAGAGAGCAGTAAAATGATGGAGCATGGATGGTTTCATCAGTCAAACAACAGAAAACCAAGTCAGATGTATTTACATTAAAAATGAACACAATTTGAATTGTGTGACAGCTATCAAAAAATACCCAACTGGTCATTAGGGAATTCACCATAAGATACTGACTACATTTTGAGAGCTGTGTGTCAATCAAATAATGGATGCAGGATGGCATTTGAAGTCTGTGCTAAAGTAAAAATAATGCAAAATGAGTACTCACTCCTCACCTACAAAATCACATTGTTTGAAGTAACCTTTAAATGTCCCCTCTCTTTTTTTAAATGTTAATTTTAGCAGAAGGTTGACCTTAACTCAGCTACTCTCTTGTTATCTTACTAGATGATAAATGATTCATATGCAAGGCTTACCATCCTTATCTAGGTATTTCTAATGTACTGATCACAGCATTATCTAAGCATTATATGATTTAAAGAAATGATTGCTTTAACTTTCAATAAATTTAGTGCCTGCTGCACTAGAGGAAATACAGCAAAAATTCTTTACGCAAGCTCAATGAAATTTATTTGTACATTCCATATATGAGCTTTGAAACAATATAATAAAATAATCACTTCAAAGGAAAGATCTCAGAGGGAAGAAACAATAGCAACACCAGGTTTTAAAAAAGTAAAATAGAGAATAACTAGCTTGTAACTTAGTAAAAATAACCATGAAAGAATTTGCATCAGGATTCAGACAGGACGACAGTATATGAGTATAGAAAGGTCAGACCACAGTAAGACATCATGATTTCCCAAAGCCAAGAAAATACAATGCCCAGCCATTTCTGGTTTTCTCATCAAGGGAGCAGCAAGTTCCTGGGATGGTGAAAGCTCCAAAAGGAACTGAAAGTGTAAGGAACAACCCAGAGGCCAGTGGATGCATCTTGAGATCCTACAGTGACGTGGCAACAGTATGTATTTCTGGTTTCAAGATTTACATAAACGGAGTAAGAGTTTTACAATAAATCCTTCAATATGGTCATAGCAGAAGAGTAAGCACAGAAAAAAAATGGTTGCTGGAATCAAAATTGTATGCATCTTTTTTTGGACACAGGATGTTTTCAATCTCATCTATTAATTGGTAAGAAGTACCAATTACAAGAAAAAAAAACAGAAGTCAGAGTTAAAAAGAGTGATGCCTTTAACATGGTATTTGTACAGAAGGAATTATTAACAGCTCACAAGTATGCACCCAAGTTAGATTTAAGGCTTTGCTTATGCAGGAATTCAGCAATACAGCATTATCCCACTTGGCAAAGCAGTGTCTTGTGTTCACAGCAGGCTAATGAAGAAGCACAATAGAGGAAGAAAAAAACCTCAAAGTATAAAAGCTAATCAGTATCAAGTTTCACATTTAATGCCATCAGTTGTTACCTGGATTTCTAATTCAGCAATTTGCTGCTGGAGTTCTGCCACAGCTGCAATGCGGTCTGCCTCACGGAGCCGTACTGCCATCACTTCTTCTTTACTCTGAAAGAAGTCAGAAATGGGAGCTAACTAGTACCAGTTTTAGCTGATTAAAGACCCTGCACTGCTTTTACCCAAAATCCTGAGAAAACTTAATACACTGCTGTGCAAACTACCACTATTCTAAAGAACTCAATTTTAATTTTAATCCATAGGAGGAGTATGTAATCATCTAAGATCCAAACTATAATAATCTAAAAAGAAAATTCATACAGTCTTGAAAACTTGCTGTTATCAATTTCAAGGTTCAGAAAATGACTGTCTTTTTTCCAGAAATATTATACCGTAAATTAAGAAAAAGAATCAACATAAGAAACTAGCTCATACTTTAATTTTAACAGGAGTTACTTATTTCATCATTTCCTTTGTCCTAAAAAATAATTTAAAAAAATGAAATACAAAAGCAAATGTATTCTCAACCTCATTTGGTCCAGCTATCTTAGTCACAGTATATAACAAAGACATTTTAGAATAAAATACTAATGCACATAACCTACAGTCAGCCTCCTACTGTAAGTTTAACCTTCAAGTCTGTCTATAAATGATAAATAATTTGAGTTAGAAAAAGAGAGAAAGAAATGTTCTGTTTTATGAGGCAAGTCTTCAAGACTTCAGAGCACAGAACAATATTATATTGTCAGCAGCCTGGTACAACCACAGAGAGAAAGCAGTGTTAGATAATTAGTAAGCAGTACTATCAGCTGAAGAGCAAACAGCTCTGGGGAAGAGAGATTAGGCTCGGGTACACCTACTTTTATAGCAGACTGGTGCAACTAAACTATACTTACTGCAAATCAGCTCTAGTACTTCAGTTATTTTAATGTGTGCTTCAGACTAACTCAATCACCCTTCATTAGACAGTACAGCTGAGATCAGATCAAATCAAACATATCAAAGCTTATCCATAGTAGCTACCTATAAACATGCTATTTGCTTGGTTTTGGTTTTTTTTAAATATTCCTGTAACAGAGGTATATAATCTACAGGACCCAATGAACTGCATTTGTAATCAGTGGAGTCCATTTCAGAGAAATCTATCATGTGCTCGCCGAAGTTTAGCCTTTCTTGCTAAATTCTGTTGCATGATTGCTCAAATGAAGCCAAACCGACAAGTCCACAGGATTGCATGTATTTAACTGAAAGCTGAAGGAAAGACCGGCTTGGTTTGACTTTGCTATCAGAGATGAGTCAATAGTGCTGCTCTAGATGGTACTGATGCTTTATCTCTGAAACAGAGCATCTTCTCAATAATTACCACAGAAATTGATATGGTAGGAAAGACAAGACTGGGTGGGGGCACAAATCTTAAGTTGTAAATTCTTTAGCCCCACTGACTAGAAAGATCAGTGGTGAGTTTTAAGAAAAAACTTGAAATTGAGTCCTTGCTGTAGAAATAGTAGTCAAATAAAAAGGGAAAAACATAACAATACACACCTGTGACAAAAACAGTCGCCATACAGGTGCTATGAGATGTAACTGGCTACAAAAATTTTAATGTCTGCTTAAGCACTTCAAGATATCTTTTAAAAGAAAAATACAAGCTCCTGAAATAACATACCAGTTCATTATGCATAAAACAACTGGGGACTTGAAAATCAAAATATCTATGCTTTTTCAGACGGTAGAAATATTGCTACCGAGCCAAGACAAACATAAAACTAGAGCACGATTTCAAACAACTTGAAAAAAGAGAAGGAAAAAAATAATCCAACATCAGTTACTAATAGAATTAGGAATAATTGCTGTTGTTTCTGATATGTAATCAAATATTGTAAAACATCTTACAGTGTAAATTGTAACCTTTTTTCCTATTAGCTGCAAAACAAGTTTCAGGATCTAATGTTAGTGTATGTCTGTGAAGATATTTCACTGGCTGTTGACCACAGCTACTTTCAGAATTTCACAGAATATCTAAAGAATATGACTGGTGCTGTATTACTGTCACACTTCTCTCTAGCCCATGCTAGAACATTGTTCTACAAATGTATTATCCCACTGAGAATAACTATGTGTACTATGTCATTAATCAGGTTAAAGGCATACTGATCTGACTGACTATATAGTCAACATAAAAACACAATATTGACTACACACTCTCAGTCTCTTAAGGATTAATAAGCGCCTTCAGTATCAAAAACTAATTAAACAAAATAAGTTATGGGTTATATGAAAAAGACATCACCAAGATTGTGATTATTTAAAAAAACAAAAATCAATAAAAATAATCTCAGCATTAAAAAAATAGTACTTAGGAAACCAGATATTATGACAAACAAGGAAGTCAGTAGAAGCAATTTCTTCTAGTTAAGATTCAGAGTCTTTTTCCTATAAGCTTGTGATGGAGTTTGATGAGTCAGTGGAAGCTACTTCTTTGCTGCACTGCACATTCAAGTCCCACTAGAAACAAATGGAACCAGCAAGACAGTAAGAAGAATGAAAACCTGAAAGAGTCTGTTGTTGAGGAGTATCTTTTTATATTATTCATTACACAGACACTTTTCTGAGTAGGACCATGCTTTAAAGTAAATGTTTATCTTCGTGGGACCACAAAGAAGCAGCTCTGTCAAAACCTCAAGTGGTTTTTGTGAGATGCTACATTCAAGACGATATTGTCAAAATCAGTAAAAAGAATTTTGGTTTAATGATTTATGCTTCTCAGTTAAGACACAATTTTATCCAGCAATGGCAGACAAGACTAAAATGTACATTTATTAACACACAAGTATTCTTTTCAGGATGTTGTTTACCTTGCATTCAATCTCTGCTTGTCTACGTTTTGCTTCATTCAACTGAGCCAGAAGTCCCTTGTTCTGTGCAGAAAGATACTGCACCTTCTCCTGTAGGTTGGCAACTTCTTGCTCTGCCCTTCGTAAGTGATTACTATTGATCTGATTCTGAAATTTATGATGGAAAAAGGAAATAAAATACATGTTAAGGAAAGGATATTAATCTAACTCCCTGAAGTCTGACAAAACATTTACCATAAAAAACTTGTGATAAAAAAGCATTCAGAATTTTCCAAGTGTAATCAGAAGAGTTTGCATGATGTTTTGTTTATGACCAAGATATTCAAATTGTTCTTAAACAGATGACTCATTGTAAGAGCATTATTGCAAAGCTCCAGTAGATCTGTTTTTCCTAATTTGTTGCCTAGGTAAGTCAGATTCTGTGAACTTGTATCCCAACTACATTATGCATCCAGGAAAGATCAGGTATGTCAGAAATACTGTGCACGTTTCCCTGTCCAGTGAATTCCTGAAAGCAACATGGCACCTTAGTTGAGATCAGTGCACAAGTGCAAGTCACAGCATTTGTACCTGAAGCTGTGCACACCGTTTTTCACAGAGGACAGCTGAACAGCCTAAGCACATACAAAGACTCCATGTGTAACGCTGAAGTACCTCAATACATGAGAGTCGGCCAGCAGGATCTGTGCGCCCCCTACTGACCAAAACAATATTGACACGTCAGGGAAAATTTTAAAAGGGGAGGCAAGAGCAAACTTGCTCGGTTGGTATTGACGAATCGGTGCCTCTGTCAGAACGAAGCCTTCATATGCCTTGCAGCTGGTTAATCTCTCTTCGATAGCAGGTCCTGACATGCTCTCCTGGTTTCTGGAATTGCCGAACCTTGCCAAGTAAAGCTGTTGTTTGTTTAGTTTTTTGGATGCATAGATCTCTTTCAAAAAAGTAACATTTAGTATTTCATGGGAAGATTTCTTACAAGTCTATTACAAATCCTTTTCAAGCATCAGCACATTGTGCTTATTAAGTTGAGTGAAAGTTTACTGATTTAATATGAACTCACCACTTCAGTGCACTTTCATTTCCCTTCAACTTATTCCCTAGTTACAGAAAAAGAATCTCAGCAGTCAAGGTATGATTGTCTTTTCTGCACAAACCTCAGCAGGAGTAACCCATGCTTTTCTATTCTGGCACATAAAAGGAAAAAACCCTGACCAATACACAGCTGCTTTGCTGACTCCACAGCTTAATAACCAGATCCATGACCCTAGTAGAAAATCAATCACCAATGTCATCACAAGAGAGCACACACTGCCATCGAAACATCACTTTTATCAGAATTGCCAATTAGATTTGTGAAATTTAAAACACCTTAAACATACTTTTTTAGTTATTACACCTGTTAAAATTTAATGAATTACGATGCACATACATTCAGTGTCTACCAACTCACTCGAATTAGAAATTCAGGAAGCATAGTCCTGGAAAAGATTAAAGAAGAGACACTGAAGTTGGATTTATGGACTAGATTCTCCCATCCCCACCTCACAGAAGTGAAAACATCCCACGTTTCGCAGCCAAAGTCCTGCCTGTAGACAGTGAGGATCATCATCAGGTATCTACCATTTACCACCAAACTTCCAGCATCCAGCTCAATTCACACATCCTAGTGTTCAGTAACATACCTGTGTCTCCACCTCCATCATTCTTTGTTTGGTCTCTTTCAGCTCAGCCTGAGTTTCTGCTTCTCTCAACCGCACTGTCATCAGCTCATCCTGCAGCTCATTCACTGCGTTTTTTTTGGGAGGGTCTTTCCATCTTCCAGTGGTACGAGCTAGATGACGCTAGAAAAACAGCATGTTTTTGCTGAAAATGCCTGATCATTCCTGGTGTTTCCTTACTTCATCCAAGGTCTCAGAGTTATATGAGGACAAATAGCTAGAGTTCCCCCGGTGATCCTAAAAGCTAGAAACCCATGGAAACTTACTGGTTTTAAGGATAATTTTAAAAACCTGAACACATTCATTCCCAACTACAGTAAGTCAGTGAATTGCAAGTATATCCTGAGACTTCTGTGTATTTCTAGCCCTTTAAAACATTTAGCAAAGTAGGAGTACTGATCAGGTACTTCCTGCTACCATTACAGTTAGCTGGTAGCACAGACCCTCTGCCATCTATAATAATTAGGCACCAATTTCTAAGTTTCTTGTGACGGCTGAATTTGAGGATTTTCTCACCTCAGCAGTTTGATTCATAACCATTAGTTTCTACTTGATCTCAATATCTCAAAATTTTATAGTCTTTTGCTTTATCATTGAAAATAAAAATTCCTAAAAGTGTATTGCTACCCATACCTGCCAGTGTTCCTCCAAATCTTTGACTTGCTGCCTTAGTTCCTTGAGACCCATCAAAGATTCTGCTTCTCTTAATTTTACTGCAATCAGTTCTTCTTGTAGTCTGGCAACATTTTCCTCATCGGGGAGGGAGCTGTTCCTCTGCAACAAGGACCATCCTCTTAAATGTGTATTTGAATAAAATTTTGCTTAGTGAAACCCAGTCCAAGAACATAGACATGGAACAATAACTAAGAAAACTTTAATTGCATATCCTCCGCAAAATAAAAACCATCAAAAATCTAAGCTTCTGGATATAGTGACTGTGTATAAATAAACTGCCAAGTACCAAAAAAAAAAATTATAATGTAGTAGTTCTAGGTATTCTGGCTTCAAGATTTCTCTGAATGGTATCCCTAACAAAATATTACATTTACAATATTTGAACACATCATCAAAAATATGGAGAGTAATCTGAAAGGTTTTGATCTAATTGGTAAAAAGTAAAGCGAACAAGGACCTGAAATTACACCTTAAAACTATAGCTTTTATTTAGGCTTACAGGAAAAAAAATAAAGGAAACTTTATTTTTTAAGAAGTAGGTCATCAGCCTTTGAAAAGGAGAACAGATATGCTGACAAAGGAACCATCCGTTAATATTTATAAACAACAACTAGTCAAGAGTTTTTAGAGACAAAAGTGCAAGACACATGAGGAAAAAGCAGAAGGGTGAGAGAAGGCTAAACAGAACATGAAGACACCAGGAAAAGCAAAACAGAGATGAAATCCTAATAATGGAAATCTGGGATCAAAACAAGAGGGGAAGAAAATGGACAGGTTATATCCCTACAACAATCAATATCCCTACAACAAATCATTGGTCACCAAATAGTCAAAGCTGAACTATTCTTCATCACTTTCTACTTTATTTCCCAGTGGTTGTTTTCAGCAAAATCAAGTGGTTTTGCAGATGTATAAATACTGTGACAGTTGTCAGGTTTTCTTGAGAGTTAAGTAAAGCACATGATTAACAGAACACAGCACAACAGCCTTTGATTAAAATGCCATGTTTCAAAATCCTGGTATCTGAGCATTGGCAAATACAGGAAATGAGAGGATAGGTCTCTGAATGTTTATGGCGCTATCATTATGGCCATGCAAGTCCCAGGCTATTCAGCGGAAGCTCCCCAGATTACAAGACTCATCACTAACAGCAGTAAAGAGCTGTACTGGAGGAATATGAGGGAGTTCACTTCAGCCACTTTCTCACATGCATAAGTTCATCGTGATAGACTGAGAGATTACTGTATGTCTGAGTTTTTCTGGTACACTGGAACTGACCCCACTACTCCAGTTTTTCTTCAAAGACACATTTTCATTCTATGCTGTCTCCATGCTGACGAAGATTAAGTGGTCTCCTGAATTCTCAAGAATACTTTAATATCCTGAATTCTTACCGATGGTCAATACATAAAAGCTCCCACACTACTAATACTAAACCCATCAGATAATTGAAAAATAAATCTTGACTCCAGTGGGTTAATCTAATTAGCTAGTAAGCTCTGGCCAAAGCCTGGGTACATAGCTCATTAAAATTTCCTAAGGAAACTAATTCCAAAGCTAGTACAACAGGATCTGAAAAGCATGCTTTACATCAGCTCAGTTACCGGGGTTTTCTTCTTCTGCTATTTTATCTTGCAGTTAAATTTTGCTTCCAAGAAAGGTAAATGTTTGACAGTAGGTTTGAGCACAGCTTGAACTCTTGCCTCACTAGTTTACAAGTTAGTATGGCACCCAAAAAGAAGTAGAGATTCTGATACTGAGCAGGGAAGGGATTCTTCCCCTGCACATAATGGGATGGGAATGGTAATACTGAACTCTTTCTTCTTCCCCTCCCAAACTATTTAGTTTCACATAATCTCAATGCTCACTCTAAGCCCACTGCTCTTGTTGCAGGATATAATTTTGAAACAATTGCAGTTCCCTGTCAAGACTTCACCAGAATCCAAGTTTTCCACTACAGCAGGCTTCAGGAATAGAAGGAAAGTGATAGGTTATTCACAAACCTTTCCCAGTGCAAACAGACCATGGTTTTATTGTTGTACTTTCAGGTTGGAAAAGCATCTTGCAATCACAGAAGCATAGAGGAGAAGGTTCTAGAGCACAGTTCTGCAAAGAATGACAGGGACCTGTAGTCTGCTTCTAGTGCTGTTCTATATAGAGGGTGTCCTGGTTTGATTTACCTTTTCCATCTCTAGAACTTTATCTTGCATCTCCTTCAGGGCACAATGGGATTCTGCTTCACTCAGCCTGGCTTGGACCAGCTCTTTTTCCAGCTGTAGCACAAAGTCTTCACTGTATCGTGAACTGCATTTATGCTACAAAGTTTGCAGAAATATGTTTAGTATGAAGTACAGATTGTGTGAAAGGGGGTTTATATACCAGATTTGGTGGGAAAAGTACATTCAAATGCTTAATATCAGGAATACCAGCATGAGTGCTTACCTTATATAAATCTATGAATGTCAATCCCCACTGCCAACAAATGTATCCCTATTGCTCTGCCTCTCAAGCAACTGCACCTCCACATAGCTAAATGTGTCTGACAAAACTGAGACCCTACTAGTACTGACAAGCAGCAACACACATTTTTCTCTCATTCTCAACCAAATCGAAAGATTATCAATCTGTGATTGTTTTGTGATCTGCAGAAAAAATGCTCAGGAAAGACTCGCTAATTACAAGGTTAATACAAGTATCACTCAATCCCTGTTAACTTGAACTCCAACAGAATCCTTCCATAATCTTGGATTTAAAATAAAATGTGTATGCTTCAATGCACAATGACTTTGGTTTCCCCCTTTCTTCACTCCAGCTCTTGGCTCTCATTTGCTCACACTCTATATATTCCTTCTGAGATTCAGATACATCCTACTGAAACACTTACATTCAAAAGACTCACTGACTTTCCCCTCCAATCAATAGTTTAAAAATACATTTTATTTCTTTCCTGGATCACTTTAAAATGACTTGTCAGTTTGACAGATTGTCAAACCTGCTTGATGGGCAACACCAACCTAAATCAGCCTTTAAATTTCCTTTAAAAATTGAAGAAAAAAGTGGGTGTTGAAATCCTCAAGGCGTAGTTGTTTAGCTACTGTGTTTACATAACTACCCTGAAAATTACGTTTAGAAGAAAAGAATTTAATATATTTTTTGGTGTCATTAACTACATTGTGAAATATAAGGACTATGCTTGGATGCATAGATTAAGCTTCAATTAACAACTCAACTTTTAAAAGATTATTCCTTATGCTGAAGATACAGCTGTGTCTCACTTTATGTTTCCATCAAACAATTTAGTTTTCTGCACCTAAAAACAATTAAAAATGAACAGAAGTCTTCAGTTCCACATGCTTCTGTTAGGGTGTGACATTCCCTGACTTTTTATGTACAAATAAAAGACAAACAGCACAAGGATTTAAATGGAACTATATGGTCGAGGAAATATTTTTTTCATTTGCTTTTATATTTCTGTATGCCAGCTAAACCTTTTGTCATGACTTATAGTACAATCCAAATTCAAAATGTACACTACTCTTAGTGTTACTGTATTTCCTGTATGTATGTGCCTACAGGAAGCTGTAATGGAGGGGATATGTGCAAAGCATTAAAAGGCAAAGGCGGTTCAGGCGGGCAGTTTTTAGTGTCATTGACACCATCCACTTAAGCACTCTGCATACTGTGTGCACGTGAACACGCGCAGAACCCAGACAGAAGATGATCCTTGTACATTAATATTAATTTTCCCTTATACAATACTAATCAAATTCACATTATTTTCAACCCACACAGTGTTTTTGCCTCAGCAAGCAGTGGAGGCAGACCTGATTTGAGTGTAAGGAAGAGGATGGTGGACAATGCTGATTCATTTCTACAGTTGCTTCACATAGCAACACAAGTACCATACATAACACCATGCAGAGGCAGAGAAGAAGCAACCACTCTTTTTTATTCCCTGGCTGTTTGTACAAGTCCATCCCATGATACACACGGCAACTTAGATGGACTGTACATTTCACGTTGCAGATTTCTGTCTGTGATACATATGGAATGGGAGTAAATGCAGTGTTCTCCCTCTGGTAAGGTAAGAAGTTCTCTAGTATTTTCCAGGACATTGAGAGAAAACAGCAGATTTGAAGAACTGAATACATGCAGTTTTTGCAATAATGTAAGTGTATTCTATAAAATTCTAATTGATGTTTAACAAATAATTAGTAATGGAGAATGTAAGAAAAGTTATTAATTCAGTTTCAGGCACGAGTCATGCCTTCTTCAAATCAGTCTTTAGATTTCACCTGCCGAAGTTAAGAGTACTTATTTACTTAGTCACGACAAACTCTAAATCAAATCTTGATACACTGGCAAAAAAACCCAGCCAAGATCAAAACAGACTGAAGAAATCAAGATTCACAAATTAGAAGTTCTGAGTTTTGCTACCTAGTAAAACAAAGCAGAATTTCAATAATTTAGTATATAAAGGTAACAAATTTATAGTTAAAACAATGTTTGAAAACAGCTCTTTAGTTGATTGCAGGAAAAAGATCTGCTTTTATATATTTGCCTTAAGGCCTAGAATTTTTGACAAAAGCCACAATGCAAATACAGACTTTCAGGCCTCACCAAACATTTTAACAAGAAAGTAACACTTTCTTGCCTATGTTGAAGAGACATGTAATATAAAGAACTAAAACTGCAGTTCTACAGCCATTTAATTCTGAAAGAAACAAGGCCTTGCTTGGCTTCATACAACTGGATATATTTCCACCGAACTTTTCTTAAACATAACCGTACCAAATACTATTTTGGCTGATGACAAATATAATTACACAATGTTTCTCTAGTATACTATACTGAAGAGCAATTAACAGATGATTCAGCAGCTCCCAGCTAACTTTATTTACACATTTAAGCACTAACTGTAGTACTTCCCTAAATACAGTATTCTTCATTTCTCCTTTTTCGTTGCAAATCAGAACACAGGATTAGGAAAGTGTACTGTAAAATAAAGTGAGGCCTTCCATAAAGTTGCAATACTCATTTACAAGCATATATGCCCAATATCAATTACTATGTTCTTAATTATTATCAGTCATTTTAGCATGAGTTCCTGAAAAGAAACCATGCATTATGAAGTTGCTGTTACAATAACCGAATACATCACTATAAATTACCTTGCAAAATGCATATGCTTCCATCTGAATGCTTAGTCAATTAAAATTCTATCTTCATATAATAAAGCTGAAGAGCCTATTTAAAAATAAGATGTGAACTAATTTTAGCTTGATTAACCTCCAATTTATCAGATTCAATTTTAAGGCATTCAGACTGATGAACTGGGTAATCATTGACAATTACAGTGTCACAGGGAAAGACAAGATTTGCATTCTGGAGGTGTCTACATCCAGCAAGAAGCTACCCTTTTCATTTAGAAACACAAGGGGGAAAAGAACAGAGAATAAAACCTTCAGCACATAATTATCAGGAGTAAGTTACCACAGGCTGATTACCCTTTCCCCTAACTCCTCAAATACCATTGCTCTTAGCATGCCTCAAAAGAAAACTCTGTATTTCGTTCAAGTCAGGCACAACTTCCTCTATGCAGTTCTTGATTTACTAGTAGTTTGAGGAAGAAGCCATCTTCCTCTTAATCATTTGGTAACCCCCCACGACTTGCCTTTGGCAAGCTTCTACATTTAAAGATCAGACAAGGCAAAGAGAGATTAGTATCATTCATTAGTATAATGATCACCTCTTTAAGTAGACTCCACACTTCATGATGAAGTCATTCTTGTTCAACTAAAAACTCCCTATAAATAGCTTTGCACAGGAAAAAATAAACTACTATGTAATTTGGGCTTCTGGTGTTGGGCTTCGATCAAAAGAACACTCCTCTACCCATATCTGCATTCAGAAGTGCTGCAGGGGTGAATTTCTTCAGACAAATCCAGTAAGTACCTTCAATACTTACCCTTAAGCCATCCAACCTATGCTATCCAAACGCGTAGAACAGATAGCATAAACTCTTGATAATACTCAAATACAAATGCACAACTTTTTACAAAGGATATGTTAACCCTTTCTAAAATACTATTGTTTAGATAATTTTTAGCTACCAACAAAACAGTGGTTTTTTTAATTGCAGTGTCATTCAGAAGAGGCAGTTGCAAGTACCCTTAGGCAGTTCTTTTCATACATTTCTATTCCGAGATTCATATCCAAACATTACAGTGTTTATCATGCTGAAACAGATAACTCAAGACTGAAAAAGATGTAGATGATAAAATACATACAGTAGATGCTGCATCTTTAAATAGGCACAGATAAACTATGCAGTGATTTACAAGTTTACAGTGCAATCCTTTTTGCTAACAATAAACAAAGCTGAAATAATTAGAGAAGAAAACATTAAAGCAGATACTTGCAAAACAATACTGAAAAGGAGTATTGCCAAGAACAAAGCTACTGGCACTAGCAAGTGGCAAAAAATTTACCCGTGTACAGTAAAATGCCAAAATTCCAAATAAATCCATGCGTTCCCACCAGGTGGCGCCCTAAACGCACGCAGCCGCTTACATTTGTTGGTGCCACTTCCATGCTTGGAAACAAAAGCCTGTTCAAATTACACGTCTTACTGAGGCAGCAGAATCTAGCGAACGCTCCTCTCTTTAACCATTTTAACACTTTCGCCATGTTGTCTCATTCTGACGGGTCTCAAAGCCACAGTGCTATTCCCTGCACTTCACAATAAGCCAGCTATTAAGCACAAATCTGTCTATAACCATAATAACCATATTGATTTACAGTCTCAGTTCCGCACACAGTCAGACAACTTCCTAATTTAAGTGGAGGAAAACAATGTTGCAAGCATGGAAAGGAGGAAGCATGCTCATAATTTAACTTACTCTCCATTCCTGCAGTACTTGTCCAGTTGTCTGCACTCACAGCTCCAACCCAGCCAAATTGCAATCCACAGTTATCTAAGGTTTTGCTCAGGATCAGTTCCCATACCTAGGCAAACCTGTCGGGCCTCCGCATCATTGCTACTCAGTAGGGTCCCCCAGCACAGTTAGAGGCATTAGCATTAAAAGTCATATTCCCACCAATTAATGAATAAATATAGTATCTTAGTCTTCTAATATCTTCTAATTACGTACAGGTCATTAATATGGGTGCCTCTAAAAAACACATTCCAAAGGTGTGTATACTATTGTAACCAGACAATAAACAGCTGGATATCCAAAAGTCTATAAATGCTTCTCATTGCATTTCACTTGAAAGATTACAATATATCTAAAAATGTTGAAAAGCATTACTAGACCATCCCCATCTTCCTAATCATAATTTCTTCATATTGTTTCCCCTAAAGAAATTGTTCAAGTGCTATAAAAATCAGTATTTCACATGAGAGAGTGTAACAGCTCATTAATCACTTCTTGGAACTACTCTAAAACACCTATCTTTTTTACACTGAAATGCATTAAATGGACGTAATAAAGTAGTTCTGGAATGTTGCATTTAAGTTGTGATTTCTTTTCAGTCTAACAGTAAATTTCATCTTTACCTTCCAATATGAGACACAGGTATTTCTAGAGCTTTGGTGGAAGAAGACACAAACTGCCATACTGACTTTAAAAAACCTGGTAAGCAGCTGCAGTATACCTAGTTCTATTAAGTCATATTTCATACACCTGAAATTCTCAAGACTCCAGGCAAGTACTTGGATACCCCTTATTTAAAACTGTATGAGAATATTCACATCAACACTAGTAGTGCACAGTTAATTCAGTGAGTGAAGATGCTAAAATGCTTCTCCCGTCCCCCCAAAGAGAAGATACTGAACCCTTCAAGTGTCTTAGGGGAAGTAACTTCAGTCTTACAGCAACAGTCAGAAGTCTTGAACATTTTACTACCTAAAACACAGAGTACACACAAATATAGCACTATAAAAGGCTACTAAAAATTATTTTCCTGCTCCATATGCACATAAGCCCACACTTTTAAATCAATTTCTGTAGTTACAAAATCAGGGACAATACTCTTCTACTTCAGTGAGCAGTAAATTTTAGCATACTCAGAAAAAAATACAGCTACACAGAAGAACATTAACATGGAAGAAACTGACTTAAATTATACACCAGGTAAGGGCACTGTGAATCAACTCTCAAATTTGAGTATTCAGAGTGACACAACTTGCAATGACTAGATTCTTAGCATTAAGATCTATCAGAGGTTGTAATGATGCTTTTTTGTTAGTATTTCTTTTGTGGTGGGAGGGATTTGGGTTGGTTTGGGGGATTTTTTTTTTCTTGGTGTGTTTCATTGTGGGTATGTTGTTTAGGTTTTTTAATTAACTCATAACTTACACCTATCCAGGGTTATGAATCTCATCTATCAGTAGACCAGAGCAAAATTTCATTTAATCCAATTTATGCAGTGTTAAGAATGCAAATCACAATGAACAGGGGTTTACAAAGACAGCACAGAGACCATGTCATGAAATGATGAGGAAAAATAAACACACGTGAGTGAAAAAGATGAGATGATGTGCTGCCAGGCTCCTTACCCATTGCTGCTGTTGCTGGAGCTCCCTGATGGTATTCTCAGCTTGCTCCAGTTTAGTATTGGCCTCATCACTCTGCTGTTTGATGGTGGCCAGCTCCCGTTTTATGAGGTAGTTTTCCTCAGCCTCCTGGGCCCTTGTCACTTGTCCCTTAGGACAATAATTTATTTTTTTTAAGCACTTGATGACAAATCCAAGGAAAACTGCCTTTGTGATGCTTAGCTGCTTATTTCATCAGATCGGTTTTGCAAACAGCACAGAGTACAATTGGTAGAAATTTTAGGACAAAGTAGTACTAAACAGCTGCTTTAGTACTTTTATTACAAAGTTCAGCATCCATTTAGCAAGCACAGTTTTGTACTTGCATTCAATAAAATTCCTTTCATGCATTATTACTCGTTGTACATGCACAGATTGAGGTTCACAATATTCAATTTCATTGTTAATACAGGGTCATAGAATCCATTTGCCACAGGAATTTGTACAAAAAATTACAGTAGGTTAGGAAAATTACTATAACGTGCAGGTATTGGGTTTGTATATTTTTAGTAAACAAAATTAAACAAGTTTCTAGCAAGATATATTAGCTCTGTATTTATTCCAAATCAGCAAAGCAGGGATAGAATACAGCATGCAAATATGCATGCATTAAAGCAGTCGGGTTTTTTTAATGAGTAGGAAGAGAGTCATACAGTAAAAGACTATACCTGTATCAATCTATCTGCCAAGGAAGCACTTTCCTACAAAGGAAAAATTCAGATAGGAATGAGGAAAAGGGAAGCCAAAATACAAGGGGCTGATAATAGTGACAAAAAAGACCAAGAGCTGATAGAAAGAAATAGCCCAAATTCTACCCATTTTCTGTGCAAACTCTTTTTGCAAAATTAACAACTCTTCATAAAAATGCAACTCAGGCAACTCAGCCCAAAGGTCCCAGGAAGCAGCCTTTTCTGCAACAGATTTAACACAGTCCATCTCTGGTACAAAAAAGTTTCAAGGCCAGATTTCCATAACATATAAAATTCACCTACAGGAGACTGGGTGGTTTTATTTGAATGGCTTGCTTCCCTAATTCATGGAAGTTACTGAAGCATTACCTGACATGATCAAATAGATGCAAGACACGACCTACAGTCCCCCCACAACAAGAAACAAAGGCATAATTTGAGCACAGAGGGAACTCCACTAAGCACTGAGGCACTCATGCAGAACTACAGCTTCCACGAAGATGAAGCAGGGAAGTTAAATGGTGCTAACTGACAGACAAGTAGGAAATGTCAACTATGGCAGCTAATGTTGTTTTACTGAACTCTTGCAGTAACTCACTGAGCAGTTCATAGATTCTCTTTCCTTGCCAAACTTTTGCAACAAAAATTTTCATTTTTGCACACTGACAAGCCCTACCATCCTGCAGTTGCATTCAGTTAATTTCTACTTTATCACCCCTGAAATCACTCAATTTTTGAACATTCTACAGCAGAGAAACACATCTATTGATAGACCTTTGTCCTTGAGACTTCTATTAAAACTGAAGCTCAAACTAGTAGATAAGAGCTATTACTTAGAAGTTAAGGTACACTAAGGAAATCACAACTAAATCAGATGGGTTTGAATGATAGAAAAATATTCTAGAAGTAAGTTTCCAACAGAAGAACTTAATGTATTTTTCACACTTTATGATATTTTTCAAATGCAGTGATAACGATCTTCAGAAATTCTTATTAATAGATATTTTCTGATTTTGAATTGTTTTAATTCCAATCAGATTGGGATAGTCTGAAGGTGAATTCTGAAATTCCAAGTACAGAATTTGCAAAAGCACTAGCATCTGGCAGTTCGTCATGGACTTCATAATTATAAAAAGAAAAGGTTTCAAACCTCTACAAGTTAAATATAAAGCAAGGATATTAACTATTCTATATTTGCCAAGGGGATTGAAGTGATTCATTACAGCTTCAAGCTTCTTAAAGAGAGCCTATTCTTTTCCATTCATTTTATTAATCGCTAATACTAGAAACAAAAATGTTCATAAAATTGTATTTTTGGTCACAGTTTTCACTATATGTCCTTCTTGTGCACCTTTTCCAAACTAAATTCTGAAATCAGTTAATTAGAATCTGACACAGACAGACGGCCTTTCAAGAAATTGCAATAGGATTTAACATCTGAAGTGTGATGTCTTTCAATTATGTCACTCTTAATTGAAAGGTTACTATTTTCTTCCCTGTGAAACATGAACAACTGTTTGCAACTCACAAGAGCATTCAATTCCATTTGTTGAAAGGTGGTTCCTGTTTGTGCTTAAGATGGACAGGGATGTTCTCATTCCTGAGCAGAGCAGCTCAGATGCAATGTGCCACAGGAAGTGTGATACCAGGATACAGGAGAGGCCACTGGAGAACAGTTGGCAATGTATCTATAGCAGTTCTCATACATACTTTTGAAGTTTCAGTCAGTTACAAAAAAACCCAACAAAACTCTATTCCAGATTAAACATATGAGAAAAGTCTTTAGATATTCTCCCCACCATGTACCCAAAATTGGCACAAAACCTCAAAACTGCATAGACTGAATGAATGGTTCCTGCTCTCAGTATGAATGCTGCAACATCTCTCTGTCACTTTCCTCCTACATAAAAACACCAAGCAACTCCAGGTTTTCAAAACTGAGGATTCTCTCCCAATGACCTCTTTTCCAACCAACCAGTCCACTATTTCATAGAGTCTTCTGGACTTTGAAGATCTGCTTCTAATTCAGAAAGAAAACAGTACAACACAAGCTGGGTATGTCAAAATGTTTGATTTTATAATCGCTAAGAAGCAGATGTAACCTTACATTTTTAAAGCATTGACCTTAATTGCTTAGTGATAGCCATATTATTTGGCTAAGCACTGCTAGTAAACACCAGAGATTGTCAGCAAAACAGTAAACTGTAATTCTGAGATTCCAATTTCATATAATGAAATTACCATCAATAAAGTCTAAATTAACAGAGATTAAATCTAATCCCCAACATACTTACTTTTTCTAGTGTTTCAATGCGCTGTTTTAGGAGTCTATTTTCAGTTCGTAACCTCTGGAAGGTAAACAGTTCACAAATCCATTTCTCAAGTTATGAATTGAAAGTCTGATAAAAGCAAAGCAAACTAACAACTTTTTTTATCTCATTACATCCGTGAAAATCAGTATAAATACAAAAATAAATAGTGACCTTCTTAACATCCTTTCATATTATGTACTAGCTCAAAATATGAGTCTAAACAGCTTGGTACAGCAAAAATGAGAACACGTCTCATGTTATGTGAAAGCATCTATATTGCATTAGCTGAAAACTTTAGGTCTGCAGGTGAACCATGGGGCTTAACCCCACACCAGACTTGACAGCCTCCCATTCCTAAACAGGGTCAGTCTTCATGGTTAAGGGATATGAAAGGGCACTCCCCGCAGCAGCACAGGCTAATGAGGCAGCTACAAGGCTTCCTTCCCTTTTGTCGCAAGGATTTACATTAGTCTGTAAGGTTAAACTGAGAATTACCTCAAATGTCCCAGAAGAAAGAATGAACTGAACTCTATACTTTACCAGTGCACTTCCTGTAAATTTTAGCAGTCAGCATTCAGATAGATCCATACCCCTCAGAACAGGGCATTGGATTTCAGTTCAGTAAACGCTTTATTCTGCCAGGCTAAAAGGCAAACTCAAAATAAGGTTGGTTTCCTACCTCCCCTAAAATAGTCTCTTCTGCTAAGAAGCTCTGCTAAGTCAGAAATTATTTACATATGTCCCAATGTAGGGCCTAGAAACAGGTAACTTTGCATTGTTTGGTTGGGGTTTTTTTGGTTGTTTTTTGTTGGGGTGGGCTTCGTGGATTTTGTTTTGGGGAGGTTTTTTGCTTTCTTCTTTTATTTTGGGGGGGGGGGGGGGATGGTGGCAAGAAGCAGGAAAGGATTTGAAATTCTTTCATATACTATAATCTAAAGTTACAGTTGTTTTTCATATGGTTTTACTTTGCCCTATTCTGCAGAGAGCTGTCATTTGAGCCCTGCAAATCTGATTTCAGCTGCTATACAGCAGGTATTCATGCTGCCAACTGCCTCACTGCCTGGTACAATAACAAACTGCCTGAAAAGGCTCCTAATACCTTTGTGCTCCCAGGTGCATCTCTCAGTCATTTTTCTGAAGAATTGATACCTTAAAAACTGATATTGAAAGGCAAAATGACTAGCAGTGGACAGGAAGAAGGAAGGCTGTACCTAACTCCCTCAACAAAGCTTTACATAATACACTTGCACATCACTTCTCCCACTGTCTTTCCTCATAGAGCACAAGGAAGAAAATCCAGATCAAACAACATGCTGTGAAAAAAAAAAAAGTGAAATAGGAAAAGAAGGCATCAAAAGCCTATTTATGTCACAAAAGCAAAATGATGCAGTGATTAAGTACATACAGGAAGTAGGTCAGTTAGTAAAAAGGGAAAAATAAACTCCACTGGCAGCTTAGCTTTTTTCCCCCAGTTTGTATTAGCTGCAAAAGCTCCAAAAGAAAAAGTGATCACAGATAGAAGATACTAGAGTTTGGGTCCAATGCATAAGAAAAACCAAGATCCTAAAATCAAAGACAAACCCTCAAATGCACTCTATGAAGTCTATCTCAACATGTGTCATACAGACCTCCTGTGTGGAGCACCTACATCTAAGCTAGCATATTTGGAACCTCTGATAAATGAGGGCACCTGTTATTAAACTTTGGTCAGCAGGAAATACTAAAAAAAATAAGTACAGCAGGTCCCCAAAGATTTTTTTTTTTAATGTCCACCAGAAGTCTCAATAACTTCACTGTAGGTGTCCTTTATGAACAGACATCCCAAATATAAATGCTGAAAGAAAAGAATTTGGTGACCTTAATTATGTCCTGCTACATGCAGAGATCAAACATGTAACCCCCCATCTAGGAGTTGATTTATTCATAAGTAAATTTGTTGAGGGTTCCTTACTTTAATTTCAACTTGTTCTTCCATTTCTTTTGTCTTTATTGTAGTGTACTCTTTTTCTAGCCTAAAAATTAGAAATAGTAAATTATGATGAGAAATACTGTGGATAATTTACTTGTTGGTGTAATACCTAACAAATAACAGTAGAACAGAGATACAGATTATTGATATTTCCTCTGAAATGCACTCCTGTAAATGCTTAGACTGGACCTTAACTTTAAACACAGATTTCAGTAAATATGAGCAGACTGAACCAGCACTCTAAAATGCAGGAGCTTGCTTGGATACCTTAGAGTGGCAGCAATTTGGAGCTACTCTGTAATAACCCCTTTATGTAATACAGTCACAATTCAATAGATTCAGCCAAAAGAAATCAGACTTTGGAAATCCTGGAAGAAAAAGATGCAAAGAAATCTGAGAAAAATACCTTAAATATAAACCAATTTTTGCCTCTCCCCAGCAAACCAATTGAAAAAGGCAGCAAGAAGAACCCACGAGCTGAAACAACAATGCCCCTACGGAAGGCAGATCAGGAAGTTCAGACTTGGAATGGGAGGATTTCCAACTACATACACTTGTACTGGTTTGCAAAGAAAATATTTTTCCTGAAAGCTTTGTTGTTACTTCTTTTTAAGAGAAGACTGCTCACTCTACTGATCATAGGCTGCTGACAGAAAAAAAAAAAAATGAAAAAGATTGACAAATTCAGCTTGGAAGACCCTGGGCACAACCTGCAGTGCAACAATGAACATACAATACTTTACAACCAAGGAGTGACCCACCAAACTTAACCCTGGCAAATCACACTGTCTGCAGCTTGGCTAATCAAAACAAAATTGACCAAAGGCAGAAGAGACATGCAACTAACCGTAGCAACAACAAGTAGTGGTATTCTCAAGATTTCAACCCCCAAATGAAAGTTGACAATGCTACTACAAAGTTTTATAATTTGTATTTTAAACAGCACTATTTTTGACTATAAATGCACTCTTTAGCAAGCACTGTGATTATTCTTCCAGTTCCTGAGAACTAAAATCTTTAGAATTTAGGCCCGATCATAAAAGTTTCATCTCCTTTCCCTGCTTCACCCTGAAAAAAACAAAAGCAATCTCCCCTCCCAGCAGAAAACCACCCCCTAACCCAACCTTCCTATTCAGTTCCTTTTTTATAGAAGTGCTGTAATTCCCCATAACTTGCAGTTTTCTTCAAATGTTTTTTTAATTATTTTTGTAAATGAGATACAGCTTTACTGTATTTAAGAAAAATAGCAAATACTACTTTAGAATATTTTTTTTGCAGGCAGAACTTCAGTTTTATCTGAAAACCCCAGAGAAATATAAAGATGGAAAATTCAAAATGAAACACAGAATAACAATTCTTGAGGGCAAACAAACAGTAACTCAGCAACAGTATAATCCATTTTCTCAAAACGTAATACCTACTTTTTCATCTTTTTTGCATTGTATTTGACTTGATAAGATGCTTGGATTAATTTGTCTGGACCACTGTCAAACTGATGTGGAATGACCTTTTGAAAGTGCTAAAAGCAATCAGAGCACAAGATTACATATAATTAACAGGAAGGATTAAAGGAAATATACACACACTACACATTTCAGATATCTCTTAAAATTATTTTAACCATATCTTACCTGTAACATTCCTTCCATGTCAAGTTGCAGTAATTCTGCCTGGTTCATCTGAAGTAATGCTAAACCTACTCGAAATACTATCTCTAAACCCTGAAAAGAAAAAATATCCAACAATTATTCATGCCATTGTCAACAGTACAGAGTTTTTCTACTATTTACTAGCATTGGAAATCTCATCCAAGTAAGTACAAGTACTGAAAAAGTCTCTCAACAAATTGCTTCTGTGTTTCTTTTTTTGTTCCGAGAACAAGCACTCTGGCTATTTGTCCTGATGCTAGACATCTCCCTCAGAAAAGTCAGTGGTGAGGCAAAATCTTAAGTGACAGCAATTCTCTACGTCAGCTCGATCAACCACTTTATCAAGTAGAAAAATCTTCAGTACTTCACAAAAAAAGCTATTTTAACTTCAGACACCGTACAATGCAGTTAAACAATTAAAAAAAAAAAAAAAAAAAAAGGAACATCTGACTATATACCCCATCTTGGACTTTCCTGAGGGCAAGCTGAAAGGATCCACCTTTGACTTGCTGCTTTCTAAAATCTGACTGCAGAACAAACAAACTATGATTTGTTACTGGTTACAATTATGCAAAGCTCTAATCGACATCATAGGTGTGATAATGTGATAATGACACTGAATAAGTCCCTAAATTTCTTTGGCACTGATCATCATCTGGACAATCAAAGGACTTAACACTCCCTCTTCTTGTCCTGCATATCCTCAATGAACTTTAACTTTGGCCTGAAATCAGCATTAGTTTCCACTGCAAACTCACCATAATACTGAGGAACGGATGTCCTTGCTGCATCCAGAAAGAACAGATTTGGGAACACTTCAACAGGCTTAGAGCACAAAGCTACACACAGTATCAACATTCAGTGACT
This sequence comes from Chamaea fasciata, assembly GCF_029207755.1. Classification (NCBI taxonomy): domain Eukaryota; kingdom Metazoa; phylum Chordata; class Aves; order Passeriformes; family Sylviidae; genus Chamaea; species Chamaea fasciata. The sequence goes on along the minus strand of NW_027094095.1, from coordinate 16,017,452 downwards.
TAGTTGCTCTTCCTTGACTAACTGCACAGGCAGATACCTTCCCTTAAAATAATCTGATCAGCATAAGAAATAAAAAGCAAGACTATGAGATTTATCCATCATGATGGAATTTATGCCACTACCTAAATAACTGCTTTCAACAGCTACTCTTGAGATATAACATATGACTACTATTTAGTAGTTACCTCAGACATAAAGATATCAAATATTCTTGTTGCAATTGGTAGTGGAAAAGTTGTAAGGAATATAGTTAAAAACCATGATGATGCATACATAGAAGTGTGAAAACTCTGAGACTGAAAGTGCACATAAAGCTCTGGAAGATGTTCCTGGAAAAGAAGAGGAATAAAATACATAAGTATGTTAAGCTTCTGCTTGTAGTTTTAGTGCAGGCATGGTTTTGATAGATTTTGAAAACAAGAAAATATTTAATACTTAGTACAGATAGCAGATACAGATAGCTGTCTGTACTAGCAACAGGACTAGGAAAGATATGGCTCATCATTATCAACAACCATGCAACAAAAGTCCCAATACAGAATATCGTATAGAATGTCTACCCTGCAAAGCAGATAACAAAAACACTTCCTGATCCTACAGGGAAGTCAAGCTTGTAAATTCTTGAGTAATAGCTAGAATGGGCTACTAAGCAGAGCTGACAAAATCTAAGGCTATGTGATATCTCACCCCTGATCATCATGTTAGAAACTGGATCACAAAACAGAAACCTGTTTTTCTCCATCAGCCTGACCAGGAAGCACCTGCACTCCAAATCTGAAAACAATTTCAATTCTATATATGAGGATATCCACCAAACAGAATTAAACATTCATATGCTTAAACTGCAGCAATACAAATCCTCATGCTTCAGTGTTTAAAACCAGTCACTGTCTGCCAAAAAAAATTGCTCAGAGCCACATGCATTTACTTCTGAAGTTCTATTGTCAGGAGTACAGCCTGTTAGCCAACAGACATTCCTGCTCTTGAGCTGTAACTCCCAAGTTCCTTATTAATAGTTACTGAAGAGCAAGTTTGATAGATTTTGTGCGTACCTGTATCATGCATTCAAACTGGTACATACAAAGGCCCAATTCAGCCATGCTTGGTTTAAAGAGTTCTCGTAGTCTGTAATCTTGCATTAATTTAACAAACACACAGAATGCCTCTTCTTCTGGCATCTATATCAAAAATAAAAAAGCACAGTAAAAACTCTGGACAAATATAACGATATATCAGAGTAAAAGCCTGGGAAGATTTAGGGTTGGGGTTTTGTGTGTGTGTGCATGTGCATGCAGCAGAGTTATTGTTTTGGTTGTTGGTTTGTTTGCTTTGAGGTTTTTGTTTTGTTTAAGGGATTTACAGCCAATTACTCAAATGAACTTTAGTATATATTAAATTCTAGCAAACAATTTCTAAACTGAAATAGAAGTCTGTAAGTTTCTTATTATGTACGCTACTTTGCCATAAGCCAAAAACCAATAGTACAAAGGCAGCTTTAAAATAATCAAATCAACTGTACAGTTCCATTTGAACTCTGAGGAGATTCCATGTAATAGAAGAGAAATGAGAAGTTCATTTATTTTTGAAATATCACTCACCAAAATAGCTTGCAAGTCTGCAATTCTACCTTAGCTCTGAGAAACAAATACATTCTCCCACTCCAATACAGTATTTTGGCAAATAGAATGATACAAAGTAAATCTCATTTAATTTCCAGACTAAACAGCTGCCCTTGACAACTCCATTGTAACAAAATTATGAAGGAAAACCATTGCAAAAATTCCCAATAAATCACCACAGTATCTTATGCATTCTAGCACGAACTTTAAAGATTGACGTATTTTTCAATATTTTTACCTGCATAAGCAGCAATCCAACTATAAAAGCACTTCCTTGACAGTATCCAACCTCACGATCCACCAAAGAGTAAGCCTGGGAAATAAGTTAAAATTCTCAACAATTAAAACCTCATTATCAACAAAAAGTAATCATAGCTTATCCTGCTATCTTGTTGATAACTTGTTCTTCCTCTCCCCAAATCCAGCCAGGGCATATATACCATCCAAAAGTTTTAGTCAGACATTCGAGTTTCTACCTGCTGCTACAAACTGCCCTCTGAGCACCTGCAAAGCTAAAACTAAGGCATACCTACCAAAAAACCAGGCAGTTTTCATCTACAGGAATTTACCAAAAGATAAGACAGACCACTGGCATACAAATCTCACAAAGTACTACTTTTATTGGAGACAGACCAGACGATGAAACAAGTTGTCTTCAGAAAAAAATGTGTTGCAGTTTTATTTACAGAGGAATGAAATGTGGTGATCTCCATGCAGGTGGCATCTTTGTTGTAGAGTTATGGAGATTACTATGACTTGGAAACCTGCCAACTTTTCTGTTGAAACTATGTTCTATGGAAAAGTCTGACTTTCAAAGTTCAACCTCTAGTGAGGACTAACTAAGCAAACAATGCTACACTGGCATTTTCATTTGGTGTTTGGGCACTGGAAAAACCGCACGTTAGCTTGTACCTGCCATTTGCTGCTGCCATGTGCACTTCAGAAATGCCTGCAGACTGAATACTAGTTCTGATTGCCAATGTTCTTGTCTTGGGCAACGTTGCTTACTTTAATTCATGGCACACTTCATTCCATTACACTATCAGCAGTTAGTATGGGACTTGGTCATAATGCCAACTTGGTTTTACTTTGTGGGATATAAAAAAAACTTACAGGAATGCCATGGAAAGTAAAATGGGATTTGTTAAATCATTCCAGTGTCTTTGGTTTAAAAAAAAACTTATAACACATGAAACTGGTGTCATTCTCTATATACAACACAATCCAAGCTGGTGCATGTTCTTGCTAATGTATTTTCAAGGGTTGAAACACCAACTCACCTTCATTACGTTGAACAAGACCTCCTGCCCAAGGCTATCTTTTTCTTTGAAAAAATCATGTTCAGGGTAGGTTCTAGCAATGTCCCTTCTTATTAATTTTTCACAAGGAGATGTCATTTTTAAAAGCTCTGAATACTGATCCTTAATTGGCATGCTTTGAGCACTGCATAAAAGTTGCCAAACAATTGCTCTGAAGTGATGAGGTATCCCTTTTCGAACCAGCTCCTAAGGCACAAAAAGACAATTTATATTTCCTGAAAATATTACAAAAATAAACCTAGAGAAAAAAACAACTTCCAATCAAGTTCCTCACAATTTCAGAAAAGTTTACATCATGGCATAAACTACTCATACAGTTTATAACATCAAATTTAGTGGGATTATTAAGTCAACAAAAGTAAGCAATTTCTGAATCATTTCTAGTGGATAAATGAGCTTATCCAAGCTATGTGAAAAACTGAATATTCAAATAATTTTATGTGAGAACTTCTATTAAACAGAATTTAATACAATTACGTCTATATTTCATGAAAGATTACTGAAGATAACACCCTTAGTAATGTTTGGAGTAATTGAGATCTAAGGAATGACCGACTAGAAATTACTTTCAAAGTAGGTGAGTGACAAAAAGTAGAACTAACTGTAGCACAGTCAACTGCAACAAAACAAAAATTGCACAGTACAACTATCATTTAACAAACTTGACAAGTTGTGTCTAATTTCTCTGGTGTGCCAGTATTTCCAAGTTATATTCTAAGAAATTATTTAAATGCAGTTTCAGACACTGGACCAAGAAAACATTAAGTTTACACCCACTAAATTAACTAAATTTACTTTATCTTTTGAAAAACAACCTGCTAGGTAATACAGGATTCAAACATGCCCAGATGAGTACACCTAAGAACCAGTTACTTGCCCTTTAAGAAATCACAAGGACAAGTAATCTTGTTGCTTGATCTGAAAACTGCAGATTTTACTGAATATAACAGACTGTCTTGGTGGTATGTTCTGCAACTAGAATCAGTCTAACCTAGAAGATTGTCTCTTCAAGACTATTTCCTTTTTGTACCTTAAGAACTATTATCAAGTATTACTTCTCCTAAAGGCTAATTTCTTTCATTATTTATTCTGAAGCCAGAGTAATCTCCTATTCTGCAAAGCTTCCTCTTATTCCTGTTTGTTCCACATATTTCTCCTACTTCTCCAACATTACAACTAATTAATGCAGCACTGAACTTTCAAAGAGCCTCTTGCTTTCAAGTTTTGTTTTTTTCTTAAGCTTGATCTCCGCTGCAGGAGTTTTGCATCACTGACCTTTATCTTCTAATATCCCTAAGCTCTCAATCCATCCTTCTTCAGAACCACCATAGTAACACCACTCCAACTATTTCTCCTGTCACAACACAAAACCAAGATGTTTCTCCTAAAAGATTCCCAACTCCAAGACAAGGACCCTAACACATCAGCTTTACACAACTGTCTCTATCCTTTGTCAACAACACAACTGGACTGTACATCAGCCTCAAGGGCTACTAATAAAGCAAGAAACTTCTTGCTAATGCCTAAATTAACTTCTTGTTAATGTACCTGCTTGACAGAATAATTGAGTTAACCTCTCCAACTTTCATAAAAGGAAGAGGAGGAAAACACACCTACTAGGCATGTCGTATCAAATGAGCAGCAGGACTAAAGCCATGCTTCAGAATTGCTCCATAAATAAAAAGCAAGTTCTGAAGCGAACAGAGATGTAAAGGATGGAACACATCATCTTTGGAGGAAGGTATAGACATGTCTAAAACCTATAAACTCACCAGATTTCTAATAACCTACGACCAGCTTTTACAGCCAAAAAGACACCTATGCTGCTACCTATGTACCTACTGGCACAATCGGGATAGATGTGGACGTTCTGATATTCCATCATAAGCGCAGACTCACAGTTAATGTTGACTTCGACAAAAAACTACTGAGAATTATTTAACAGCAAAGGAAAACTTGGCTAGTTTTCAATATAATATTAGTCTGCAATATAATTAAATATTCCCTGAAAGTTAGTCAAATACTCCCCAAATTGTACTTGGCCAGCTGTAAAAACAAGTGATGCTTGTGACACTTGAAAATGTTCAAACAAATTCTAAGTAACCAGATCTTCTTACTATCTCACTTTTTCCTTCTCTTGCCAGGCTCCTGTGGCCTTCTTTTCATAGCCTTTTGGAACACCTTTCCAGAAACTGCTTTCCCTATGCAAGCAGGAAATCTTTAGTTCACTTTCTTCCCTTGTTTCCTCTCTCAAGTCATGTTCTCTTCACAACTGCTTCATATAAAAGATACTTTACTTCAGCCTATTGTTCCGCCTTCCCACAACCTATTCATAGACACACATTTCAAACTGTTCAAAAGACCCTGACACATTTGTATTCTGCACATAAAACTACAGACTACAGCCAATAAAGAACCAAAGCAGAACAGACTTGCCTACTAACAAAAAATCCCATGCTGCTGTGCTTGCTGCCACTGAAACATGGATATGTTCAAATGCACTAAATGCTTTTTAGTTTGTATTTAAAGTGTAATTGAACTTCACTTCTCTACATGACCACAACTAAACCAGACTGGACACCCTGGTCAAAGTTCATCCAATCCATCCAGGATTTAGAAACTGTGTTCTTCAGCCTAAGGTCATCTCTGGGGTCAACATACTTGGCAAGCACAAAAATCTGAACTGATTGTAGCCTTTGAGTAGAATCGTCAGCTCTCATATTAAGAATGCTTTAAAAAGAAAGCTGCTCAGTATACAGCAGCACAGCATACATATACATAATCATAGCATCAAGCTATCGGATGCCCTTAAGTTGATTTTCAGCAATTCCATTTTTGGAAACATAAAGCTAATCATCCCTGTACTGATGGAAATCTCTCATGTGAAGTAAACTGAAAGCTTTAGTATTCAAGATCCAATAAATGCATCTGGTTTTCAGCAGGAGACATTTGCTGGGTGACAGAAGATAGGAAGGTTAGAAAAGAAGCACTGAGGCTCAGGGATGAAAAGATTCAACTGGATGTTTGTATTACATATTTATTTAAAAAGAATAAGCCCATCACAAAGGTAAAACAGCATCACTCATATCACATTGAAAATATATCCAGAAAACAGTTTCCAATTACTACCTTAACTTGCTTTTCTTTCTTTTTCCGTACATCTTCCCATTCATTCACAATCCTTCCCCACAGGATCCACGAGTCTTCTTCAAGATGGCTGAGATTGCTAGAAGCTGATGAACTAGATACAAGAGAAGATCCACTATTTCTTCTTGACCCATTTACTGATCGTAAGGATTTGCTATCTGTTTCCAAGAGTCTGCAGAAAAAGCACACAAAACCCAAATTCCAGTTCATCTAATCAAAGGATCATACTATTAATTGTTTTCTTGACAAAGAATGCACCCAGAGGTTCAGTGAAACAGTTTTACCAGCATTCATTTGGACTAAATGTGAAAACAACTGTTGAGTGTTACTGCTCTCTTGAGATCACAAGTAAATCTGCAGACAGAATAGTTCAAACTGCAGCATTTTAAGAAACAGATAAAAATGTCACCCACGGCTGTCATGCATCAGACTGACAAAACCTAAGGAAGTTAAATATCCTCAATGATAACATCAAATGTCAAAGAACTTTAAAAAATACAGTCATTTAATAGACAAAAATTAGTCTCCTAGAAGTCTACCTAATTATACTTTTTTAAAATTGACAGTATAAATAAAGACAGAACAATTAAAACCTTCGAAGTAATTTTAAAAAACTAACATTGGCTGACAACTGTTCACAAAGCAACACAGTGTTTTATAAATACACAGGAGAAATTCCAGACCTACAGACCAAGGACGAGGCAACAGAAGTGATTAGTAAAGCTAATGAATGTGTAATTGAAGTGAGGAGTGCAAACGTGAGAACCTCTGGGGTTATCCAGCAGCAAAGTATAAATAAAGATGTGTCAAGTGCTAGACGAGGTCCTGAGGAGATTTCCCTGTGAGCTGGTTGCTGTGGCCGTGCACTTGGCAAAAAGGCAACGCTTTGTTTATCTTCAACTAATATTGAGCCCCATAAGCAGGGGAAAATTTTTATACCATGTTTTAGGTAAGAGCAAGAATTCAGACTAACTTGCAAGTGTTTCACTATACCAAGAGTATCATTTGTGCTTTAACTTCTGAGAATTCCAAGATGAGTACATCAGAGCCACGTGGTTGAATATTTTCTCCAAAATTAGCGTGAAAGTTAATCCCCAACATTTCAGCAAGCTCAGGTTATGTTTTAGATATTGAACAAATTATAACCCAAGGCATATCATATCTGAGATGGCACAGAAATCTCAGCATACCTACAATTTTTAAGCTCTCTGCTACAATAAAGATACTTATACTAGCTCTCCCTGTTCCCAGCTTTCACCTACTGGTGTTTATGAAAGCAAGGGAAAAAGTAATTTGACTCATGAAGACAAATAGTACAGTTTCTGCAGGAGTATTTTGTTTGGAAAAGTGTTAAATGGTAATACCTCAGGAAAAAGAATAAAAAGAGAGCCTTTTCAAGACAAATTTTCTTTTGGAATTTTCTTTTTCCAAAACAAAATATAAATAATTTTCCATTTATTAATGGAATGTATAAAATCTAGTTTTGAAAAAATACTTTAAAATCCACATCAAATGTTTAGAAATCTGGCTTATACGGATCCATAATGAAAACTTAGTTTGAAACTCCTCTCAATCCAAGACAATGCCTGAACACCAAATTCAAAGTAATACAGAGGAAAAAGCATAGAATAAAGATTATAAAAACAAGGTTCTAATGAGACACTTCCAGTTTTCACAGGTTTCTGTAGAAGTTATACTAAGTTTCTGTAATTTGACCTTACCTGGATAAACTCATTGTCCTTAGATTTGAAAACAGGAAATTCTTTTCACAGTAAGTCGCAAGTTCTGTGACGTTTAGTCACTGTTTTCTTTCATTTGAAACTTTATAAATGATTTACTAATGCCAAATAGTTCCACCAGGACTCTGGACTGAGCTTCCTCTTTATTCTGTGGGGACTTTCAGTATAATTAGATTGCAGAATGCTACAAGACATAGCTTGAAACAATTTGATCTCTTCCCTTTTCTAACTATTACCTAATTCATATTCTCCTTCTGACACAAAAGCCAACAAAAAACCCAAAACCTTTACAAACATCCACAGCAGCAGTTCTTCCAGCAAGCAGAAAGAATGGTTCCCTGTGAACAGAGTACAATCGTCAACAAAGTGCCACTGTGCTAAACTGCACATGCAAACTGTTCTGAAACTACAGTGCAGCCAGCGTAAGAGCATCGAATTTCAGTATTAAAGGGCAGTACCACACCAGCAAAGGTACACTTGATAGGGCAGCCTCTAAATAGAATTCACACACAGGACTAGTGTGGGACTAACAACATGTCTGGCTGAAATGAAATAAAACCAGACAAGATTGGCTAGTTTACTTACTAAATGAAGAAAGTTGACTTGAGACAGAAAGCCCAAGCTCACATTCTTCTTTCAACAAGCCAGGTAGTCTGACTGCAGGCCTTAACGAGAAGACTCCAGATGTAGAGACATTACACTTCAACATAGATAAGCAGTCCAAAGGACAGTTTGCTTTTCAAATACAAGTTAGTTGCTTTGTCATGAACAGACTAGAAAGCCTCAGATTAAATGAAAATTCACCTTAAAAGTGCCATTTAACTATTTTTTGGCTTCTTTTGATAATTTTCCATTTGCACAGCAAAAATTACACGGAGTTCATCTTTGAAGGCAAGGAAAAATGTATGAGGTGGTTCTAGAAGCTTCCTTCTATTGTCAAAATCTGGACAGATGTATCAAATTCCCTTCAAATTGTGCTGCTCTCAGGCTGCAGAATGCAGACATGAGAGAAGACATGCCAGGTGACACACAGGCATTGCCTCTCCTCCCCCCAGTTACTCTCTTCTCCACTGGAAGTTACTACCCTCAGAAGTGACTCAGCCGAGAAAAAAACAAATAAATAAACAAACCAACAAAAACAAAACCCCAAACCAAACAACTCCTCCCAACCAATAATAATAATAATATAAAAACAACCAAAAAACACACAAAAAAAAAATCACCAAAAGAAAACCACCAAAAAATCACCAAATAGCAACCCCCTCTCCCCAAACACACCAACAAAAAAACTCCAAAACAACAAAAACAAACAAATCCCAACCCAATCAAATACAGAGTACCTCAACTGCCTCAGTGCAAAGGCCAGCACACTCAGAGAAGCTGGAACAGAAGCTAGTTTGAGCTATATTATCAAACCTTGCACTTCACTACAGCTCAGGGATAGCCATCTCCAGCAGGTAACAAAGCCCTGCAGCTACATGCCAAGTCTAAAAATCTACTTGGAGCTCAAGTTGTTTACAGCCAACCTCTCAAAAACTATTGAAACATACTTGTCAAATATAACCAGATTTTGCAAAAGGACAGATGACTTAGGAGTCCTACCTCAAAAGTGCAAATGAGTATGGCTTCTGGAAATTCAGCTGTAAGAAATTATACAGTCCAATTTCATTTCCTAGTGATATTGTGAATTTGCTGAGCTTGACACTGTGCGTGTCAAGAGCAATTGATCCACCTGAAAGTTGCATCTTGAATTGTACATGGTGCAGATAAATAGGCACTCACGGAAAGGCTACCATGAAAACTGTTACTTACTATACATAAAAAGGCAAGATGACCAGAAAAAACTGATTAGGAATTTACTCTTAATTAAAGCTATTATGCATCCAGCACCACTAGTGTAACAGCAAGAAGTAACTGATCACAGTTTTATCTCTGTACATAGCAGGTTATATAACTGGATAAAAGTTAAAAGAAAAAAACAATTGCGAAATATTTAAGATTCCAATAAATTAATAGAAATTGTAGTTGTGATCTTAGAAGGTGAGAAAGTTATACACAAGACTCACCCCTGAGATACTCTACTTTAAATTGGATACTAAAAGCCACAGTGTAATTTTTTACTATTAGAGGCAGCTATAAACACTCCTGTAAAATCAGGAGAGAAAAACACCTTTTAGAGTTCCACTAAAACATAACTTATAAAAACACAGCACAAAAATATAAATTCTTAAACCTTTGGGTTTTCAAATTGAAGTGTTGTGCCATGAAGTTTTAACTAATGCCCCTTTAACAGCCTCTATGCTACAAACGCAATAAACCAATTTTTGTCTCATTACTGTACTTTGAAGAGCAAAAAGTTTTCCATTCACCTGTTCTGCTCCTCAAGTTTAGCCAGTAGTTCCAAGTCGTCGGGGCTGAGCTGTGTCGGTGAGGACGGTGAGAGGGCGGGTGTGGACAGGGTGGTGGAGGGGGATGTGGTGTGGAGGGAGGCAGATGGGCTTGCCACCTGGCTGGCCATTTGACTGACGGTGTGCGACACCGTGTTCTTCACCCATGAGAGAGTGGAGCTCAGCTTGCCTGCAACCTTGTCTGTCGCCACCTGTGTTGACACAAAGGAGAGGATGCAAAAGTTGTCCTTTGTAAACTCCTTTCTTCCAGAAAACCTGCTGCATCGAACAAAGGAAAGAAATATACAATATGCACAAAGCAACACTGAGATGATTTATTTCTCCAGGACCCCAAGGCTGTCAGAAGTAACACAAGCATCACCAGCAATACAATACTATAGAAGTAACATGCAAGTATGTTGCTAATCCACAAAGACAAACCCCAAGAAACTCCTGATGCATACTCACAGAGCTCATCTCTGCAGTACAGAAATACCACAGGATCCAGGATCAGCTCCGACTTCCCATTATAAAAATAAATAGAAATAAAAGCTTATTTTAAAACATCTTGATAAACTAAAATAATGGCACAGAAACGGTAGAAATATAGCTGTAGAAACAATCAACTACTTTACTGATAGACACTGAAGCAGAGTATCAGTGTAACCCCCCCCAGATCACCCACTGCTCACCTTCATTAGTCCCTGTAGTGCCAGGACAGAGGAGCAGGGGCACCACATTTCTGATTTACACCAAAGCAAAGTACCCTGTAGCACTGCCAGTGGGCAGAAAAACGTCACAAAGAATCTATGCCCATGAATCTACAACACCTGAAAGTCTCACAGTAAGGCATCACACTGCTGCCTCTTTTCTTTCCTCACTTCAGGTCACTTCCTACACCAAGTGTCCTTGATCCTCAGTCCCACTGCCAGTGCCTGGACAGACCCCTGGGCTTTGGGGGAAAAGCAAGAGGTGCTGCTAGAGACAGGGAAGCAGTGGGCTCAGGAAAGCAAAGGTTAACTGCTGATCATTATCTGCTGCTACTTCTTCACCAGTGCTATGGAAAGAAGAGCAGCTGTTGGGAGCATCTTCCAGTGAACCCCTCACTAGAGCTTCCCTTCAGCACCTGAAAACATAAGAGACTTTGACATGCAGTAACTCAGAGTTTAATCTTTCCCCAGCCCAACTCGGAGGAAATCCAGATGCACCTTAGAGGAAGAGCTAGCTGCCCAGCAAATGTTAAAAGTTGGCAAAACCAGGGCTGAAGAGGAGCTTCTGAAGGGGTGTTGCTGGTTACTATTTATTTTGAACTTTGCTGATTTCCTCAAAACACCAAATTACTCAATGCTACAAACAATTCTGCAGTACAGCCTATAAATAATTACTAAGAAACTAAAGACACTGAGCTACAGGGAAAAAAAATCTTTTCCCAAGATCCTCCAATAGAATCTAATTAAAGCAAAATTTCAACTGAAATTAAAAACTCCATTTTATCACACTGTGCATTTATCTGAAGTACAATATGTAGACTGATTGCTGAAACAGAAGCTTTTATTTGGATACAAAGCTACAAAGAACTTTCTGGTCAATCAAATCCAGCAGTATTTTATTTTCACTTCACATCAAAAAGAAGACACACTGAATACCTTCAGAAAACAAGAGGGACAACACAGACCAAACCCAAACAAGTGGTACTCAACCTTCCCACTTACTCTCCAACAACAACAACATGACACCTAAGAGCTTTCCTAGAAGACTAGAAGAAGTTTCCAGTTTCCATATGCTTAGCACTCATTCTGAAAATGGTATCAAATTTTGCTAGAAGTCTTCAGAGGCAGGGATGCAAACCTCAGGTGGGGATAGTAAGATACCAACATAAGCATCAGAAAGGTTCCAGTTGGTTCTTGTCACTGCTGGACAGCAAAAGTCAAGTATATAAAAAGAAGAAAAAAGGCAAAAGGAAAAAGAAAAAAAACCACCAAAAATCCACAACCACCCAAACCACAAAAATCTCAACACATATCTTTTGAATATAATATTGGAAAAAAATTGCTTCCAACACTAGCATTTGACACCACGTTTTATAAAAGAAAGGAATGAAAATTACTAGAGGTTTCAAAATTCTAAGTTTAATACATGCATTAATATTTCACTCAGTCTATATCCTTTATTCACTATTGCTATGAAAGGATAAATTACTGCTGTTTTAGTTTGAATAAAATCACATTATAATGAAGGTAACTCATACATCTCTCTTAAGACTGATTATTTTCTCAAAGGCTTTAAACTGCTTAAAATATCACAAGTAATGCAACTATTCCAAAAATAAATGCAGGCAGAAACAGGGCCAATGTTAACACAGTAAAAATGACTGCCATATGCAGCAGGCTTTAGGAGTCACCCGCTCTAAGAACCTTAGGTATAAAGATTAGAAAAGCAATGATTTTCAATAATACCCTGTGTGGTGCAAACAGGAAGAAAAAACATACATTCAGTTTTTATCTTTTCACAAAGTAATGTAACTGGGAAGACTTAAGGCATAAAACAAAATTCAAGGTCAATCTGGCTTATAAATGATAAGGTTTACCCTGTCCAGTAAGAGAGCTGAAAGGGGGTGGTGTAGAGACAGAAATCAACAATCTTGCTAACATTCATTCACCAACATATTACTGGGCATTAAAAAAAATAATTCAAAAGTGTGAAGATGCCAATTATGTGAAGAATATCAAAAATTGTGGTCAAGAAAACCATGCAAAACAGCACTTAAGTCAGTCAAAACAACGCACCTAACAATACTGTTTCTCAGGGCAGCTCAGAGGTGCATTAGAATGTATCAGAGAATTAGTACCCCAAAACTATTTCTAACCAGCTGTCTGAGAACAGTGACACACAGAGCAGGCAAAGTGCACAACTGCCAAAAGCAAATATTGCAGATCAAGAGGCTCACAGTGAAATGTGCATCAAAAACACATGAGGAATTTGTCTGGGGGAAAACAGTTATGGCAGTCACTTAGGGCCAAGCAAAATCAAGAAAAACACAATTCTGATCTAACAGCTACCTGGTCACACCTACATCCTTTTTGCCAGGCTTTTCCAGGTTACCTAAGTATCTAAAGCCAGCTCTCTTAACTTGTTAGCATCAGTAACCAAGACATGAAGGTATTTAGCTATATGTTCATCATCCATTTCCCTAAGTAGGATACAGTAACAGGACTTTTCGAATTTCATCATTTCACCTACCTTAATTTCAAAATTTATAACAGTGGCAAAAGATTTCACAGTTAGTCTTTGAAAAGTGTTTTAAGACCTTCTAAAAAACAAGTCACTGAAATTTGAAAATGAGAAAATCTTGGGCTGTATCCCAAGAAACCTGATCCGAACAAATACATACTTCATTAATAATGAAGATTCTATAATTTTTTTACATCTATGGTTCTAGTAAACTCCCTTCAGAACCCAATATGCATCAGAAGACTAATCATAAAATAAGTCATATGCACAGCTTTTAGTGTTTCTTTGCTCTGTGTGGTTTTACTCTAATTTGAGAATAAATTGGTATTTTGATGAGAAGTGGAAATAAAATACTCCGATTTGGAATTACAATGTACAGGAAGTCAATTATAAAATATCAGGATTTTTGAAAGTAAGTATATATTGCCATTAGTAATTTGAGGGATTTGGTTTTGCTTGTTTCTTTTAAGTATGTTTTTTCTTTTGGTTCCCTTAAAATACTAACATGCAAATAGAACTTAGTCTAAATTGTAATAGAAAATCACTGGCAATAAAGCAAATTATTTTGAAGGTAGTTTATTAGTAACATTGATTCTCTTCAGGAAAGTATGGAAATAGCAGTTCTGTTTGTTGAGATGATTCTAGTGATGTGGGAAACATGGAATACCAATATTAGCATGTAAAGATCCAATTACCTGAATTAATTATTTTAGCAAATTTAAGCTGCAAATCTATGGTTTGGTTTAATTATTTTTTCCTCCTGTGAAGAAATGCACCAGCATTCCTATGGACTCACTGAGTATACCTGCCTTTTCAACTCTTTGCCCTCCTCTTAGTAAAGCCTGAAAATCCCTTCTATGTCACCAGCTTTCCAGTTCCATGTACACTGTTCCACCCAACGGCACAGCTGGACTTGGCCATCACTAAACCACCACTGCTGCCTCCCACCCTTCTGCTGACAACCCCTGCAGCGAGAGAGCTGTCACACAGCAAGACAGCACACGAGTGAATCCTGCTGACTCCCAGGAGAGCTGTACCTCTCCTCTGACAGCACAAAGGAGAGAACGACAGGTTTCACCATAGCCCTGACAGAGAAACTGGGGCTCCCCCAGTTACAAATCACAGTGACAGCAATGAGAATACATCTAGGATGAATGACAGACAGTTTCACTGGGCATCACCACCTCCAGCAAATGCACGAAAATCTGCGTGAGCATTTGGTTTAACCTCCTTTCTTCAGAGATGTGATTTTGCTTAACACAATATTCTGGAAAGACTCAAGAGAACAAGTCTTATTATACCTTTAATCCTTGATTTTTGGACAGTGTCCTCAAGGCTTTCCTAAGCAAGTGTTTCTTTAAAAACCTGGTTGTTATTAACAGACACATCTGCAGGTCTGCAGCAGTGTCTGCCTTTTGCCTGCAAGAAGGATGAGCTGCACTCCAGTTACAAAGCCTCCTTCCCTTCGCTACTCTTCATTGCTGTGGAAAAGAAATTGTAGCCATGTGCTCAGCTGTTTGCACCAGTAACAAGGACAGCCAGACACACCAGTGTCCCTCCTATGATCTTAGCTAGGTCACACTGGTAAATCCAGCTACACGAGACAGGATTTTTGGCGTCCCCCTCGCACCTCTGCCGCTCTCCCCTCACAGCTGGAGCCCTCCTGCTCGCACAGCTGCTCCAGCCCGGCGCACACAGAGCTCCAGCCCAGGCTGCTCCCGAGTCCCAACACTTCCCAGACCTAGGTGAGCTCTCCACCCCCGTTCACATAACCAGCCCAGGCTGGAGGGCCCCAGTGAACAGGAGTCCTTGCTCAACTCAGACGGTTTTTCAACTCTGTAAAGAGAATTGGTTTTCTTGTCATTCCCAGCATTTTTTGGATGCTGAAATCCAAGTTACCTTTAAAGAGTACAAAAGGTAACCTACATTGGCTGGGATGTATGCCAAACCATCAAGAACACCATCAAGATGCTCAAGCTATTACTAATCATTATTGATGTATGATTAAAAATAGAATCAACCGATTTTTAAGACATGCTTTTTCTCTGGAGGGGGGGTCACTCAAGAACCTGCCAATTAATCCAAGATTTTGAACACAAATGCCACTTGTAGCTCACTCCTGGGACACCAACCCCTTCCACTGAAGATGGCTAGGTCTGGAGACAAGCAGGCAGGGGCACATCTTCCTTACCCTGTGCAGGACACATGGAACTGAGCAGGCATCTCCCAGCTCCAAAGCAGGGACACACATTCAGGCTCCCAGTCCTATTAACATCTACACTGCTCCCGGCTTGCCAGTGCACCCAGAGCACAGGAACTATTCACTGGCATCCACCTGCCTAAATGCTCATGCACATACCTCCGAAAGAAATGTGTGAAATTTGAGTTTGAACGTACTGATTTTTAAAAAGCTGGGAGAACACACAGCACAAGACTTAATGACCAAAGACTTTGTACTCTTATGCAGTTTCCATTGGAAGAACAGAACTACCAGCAATTCTCAGCCACCTGATGAGTCAACCAGACAAGACACAGACCTGTCTGCTAAATCCTCTAAGATATTGCAAAGATAATAGATGTTTAAATTGATACTAAATAGAGATGCATAGTATGTGGCATATATATATACATGCCAACTAAAATATATAAAATTCAGTAGCTCAACTTTATGCTTAGTATCTTTAATTAGCTGATGATTACAGGGTTTTATTATCAAGAGGACTACAATACTGTGCTTAGTTTTCCAAATTACTCAAAGGAATACTGCAATGAAGCTGCATATAAAATTTTATATGTAACATTAAGTAAGGCCAGCTAAAGGTAGACTGCAACATTCCACATTACATACAAACCTCTTTCCCTGAGAATACTCAGGTAATGAGCAGTACCTTACAGAAGGCCTAATTATGTTAGCACTCCGTGTATTTGCATTCGCCACACAAAATCTGTTTTTTCTAAAAAAGTCTATTTAGATTTCTTTACAAAAGGCATTCCACTGTACATGTTCAATTTGCTTACTACCTTTTTCCTGCATTTCCCTGAGGAACATTTGTATCAAAGAATTATATCTTGATATCTTGATTACCCCAAAGATTACAGATATCTTGAAACACTGCCTCAACTATTCTTATCATATGACAAAGTAAAAATAACTACAAGCCTTACACAGACACTACTGTATATATCATTTGCTTCCAACAATTTCCTCTCTTCATGAAAAAAGAAAGAAATGGGAATGTCCAGAATACAGGAAGTAATTTCCATATTACTCTACATAAAAAAAGAAGTCTGACATAATTGGGTCTGAAATTGTATATGTGGTTTTTAAGCTCGTTTTATAGCATTCCATAGACTCAGTCTCCTTCCTGCTTCAAAGTTAATAGCATTCTAATATGTGTAGAACAAATTAAACCAACTTAGTCAATGACACATGCAGGAGATGTAGCTGGTGAGTCAGCCTGCCATCATGCTCCTTGACAAGCTAAAATCCTAATTCAGGGCTCAAACATGGCTTCGCTACAAACTTCATTTGGGTCATTTACACTAAAAATTCATATAACTGATTTCTGCCAAGGCGTGAGTGAGAAGTCTTCACTTGTGCTCATATTCCCAAATTTTTCTTGTAATATCACCTAATAGCAGTCAGGAATATCATGGCTACCATTCCCTGGCTTCCACTTCACTTGATACATACTAGCTCTCCAAGTCTTTCTGAAACAAAAAAATAAAGCAGTCTAATATCTTAGATTGTATAAAATTTAGGCCATCAAAGCTTTGCATAGCATCATTTTTAAAAACTCATCATCTGACTAACACGTCATGGGGTTTTGATGGTCCCAGAGAAACTTGAAGTGGCAGTTCACATGTACCACTAATGTATGAGGAGTTTTAAAGAGGAACTTTATTAGAAATGTGGTAGCAACCCACTAAAGGTTGAAACCATTGCTCAAAGTCATATGAGTAACATTTCCATCACTGACCAAGTTGTACTAAATTTCATTTCTTTCCAAGAACAATTCCAGGTTGTTAATTACCTCTGCAGTCCCGAGTGGTTTACAGTCTGTCAGGCATTGTCCCAGTGTGCTGAGAAGACAAACTACAGTGCTTTTGCTGACACTACCTTCTGTCCATCTAGAGATGGTCAGAAAATCAGAAAAAGTTTCACGTCTGACATAGGAATGTAACAACCTTCAAGAAACTGAGGCCTTCTTTCAAGGGAAAAGAATTAGATACAGTGCTTTTGTACAAAAGACGGCTGAGAGTTCCTCGGAGCTGCAAGAGAAAGCACTGATGGACTACAGTAAAAACCTTTAACAGAAAACTTCCTTTGTTCTCTTAGACCTCAGTCTGGAAAACTTCTTTGTATTTGAGGTTCAGCATGTCAATGGCACACACATATACGTGAAGGACCATCCCCTTGGCTAACAAAACAGAGGAAACAATCAGATGAATCAGCTAAAATAAAATCAACCATGCCAAGTTTTTTATTATGCAATAGATTGGAAGATTTAGGGGTTTTGTCTTTTCAGTAAAATGCAACTCAATTATTTAACTGGAATTCAAGTATCATCAGGCACTTAAAAAAGTGTAACACACTCTGAAACACATATGTTTATAATTATAGCTACTTTCTACAGATTTTTTTCCCTACTCATTCCCCAAAGCCTAGCTTCCTCCTGGAAAGGAGGCAGGTCTAGCATCTACATTACATTAGGACAAAAATAGACAGAAGTACACAAATGCAGTTAAATTTACTAAAAGCTTTAGGTTTTCGAAGTGAAAAGCAATCGAGTCCTATTTTTAAACACTCACTAATCCTTAATCAATATCAGTGTTTATAACACAACTCTTCATTTAAAAAGGATACAAAATTTACAAGCAGTTAAATTGGTAAGTTTCAAAGGATTTAGTATCTGACACATGAAAACATCTCATTCCATGCAACTTTGTTTACATACTAATAACTCAAGAATTTTCTAGGTCTAGTTCTCCTTTCTACAGAGACCAGAAACTTCTGCCACAACGTGCAGGTTACAACCAGAATGCTCATCTCTCATTTACCAAGCTGTGCACAGCAGTTCCCTTCCCAAAGAGGTGAATGAAATGCGACTTAATGGAGAAACCAAAGGACTTAAGCATGTCCCTTATGCAATATGGTAACACTTAAAACTTTATTAACTACTTCCTATAAGTAAAAAAAAAGTAAAAAAAAAAAATACAGGACAGAGGTTGGTGAGACCCTCACCTTCAGGATATTCCTCTTTCAAATGACCAGCTAAAAGACCAACTTTCTATCAGTTACACTCAAGAGTGAAACACTTTCTAAATGACTGACTGGTAACCAGCCTTTCTTGTGAACTACAGCTCATTGCAACCTGCAGCTTCTGACAGACAAGAAATAGAATGTAAAAGTTTCAGAAGCAAGAAGCATAACTAATTAGTAATTTCCACATAGGAAAGGTGCCCAAGCCATCCAGTAAACAGAGCCGATATAAACACAGCTGCAAACATCAATAGTCAACTCTTTTAACACAATCCATGCCAACATCTGTGGTCCTGCAGAAATATTCCATTTTGCCCACTAATTTACTTACCATAGCCATGATTTGCTTTCACAAGCACTCACAGCATAACTGGAAGCAGTGTATCAGTGTATTCTTATGCTCTGGAAGGGTCTCCCTCCATGCTATTCAAGTCTGTATTAGAGCTCCAGCAGCCTTTGAGCACAGCACAGAGAAATCTAATTTTCCTTAGATATTTAATAAAGAAAAGGGAAATGGCTCTTCAGAGAAATGATGTATCTGCTCATCATCAAATGAAGTCAGTTATGTTCTGATTAGTTGGCCACTGACTTCTGCACTTTTATTTGGAAATAAGGGCCTGTTTACTTCTTTCAAAACAGCCTACTAAAGGAAGAACGCAAAGGAAATCAACAAAACACGGATGATTTTTTGTGTCAGCCTGACACCAAAAAGTTCATGTAAAAATCCCAAGTCCATTTTAACATCATGTGTCTCATTATGGAATTTAAACTTGCTTTTGTAATCTTGTCTTTAGAAAGACCGATCACAATTCTTTCTTCAAAGGGCTGGGAAATACTAAGACCTCAGACAAACTCATTAAGTTCCACCAGTAATGCATTCTAATGGAGGAAAAAAATACTTTGCTCAATAAATATTGAGTTTTAGCTCTGCTGTTTCAGACAGCATAGAAGCTGGAATTTCTTTTTACTATGCCTGGAAGTAGTTCACTGCTTGAGCTACATATAATCAAGAAGAATGCATGAAAAGTGAGAGACATAAAACTAACTTCTACACAACAGTTATGTCAACAGAACATGTCTAAAATGTTAGGTTTTGGCTAACTAATAATTTTTACACCCATTTTAAATGACATTTGACAGTTTTAGCCTTCTATAACAAAAATTACCCATAAGCTCTTCTAACATCTTTTTAGCTACAAGTGCAGAGTTAATTTATGGCAACAGCAATCTTACTGAAAGACTAACCCCATCTGCCAGCCTGATGAAAACAATGAAAAAATATACATAGTTAATGCAGTAGAAGATACTGATAAGTCAGAAGTCTAAGAACATGTTATGATGTCATCAAACAGATATTTAATGCTATACTAAGCATCACTAAGATTTAGTCATGACAATAGGCCATAAGAAACTCAGGAGTTTGGGAAGATCAATAGCTTACCATATGGCAGACCACATTAACACAGCCTACTACCAAAATACCAAATCTGGATTTTTCTTTCTTTCTTTTCCAAAGGACTGAACCATAGAAGCAGAAGCAATACCGGTCAGCCAAGATAATAAAGCAACATAACCCATCAGAGACAGGTAAAGTTTGTTCAGGCAAAAGAACAAAGAGATATTTGATGATGGCTTTTGGCTGCTTTCCAAGTTGGAAATTAGGACAAAATAGGTGTCCACAGTCATTCTATCACACCACCTTCTTCTTGTCCAGAATAAAGACCCACCCTTGTATTCTGCTTCAACCCCAAATATACAACTGTCTGGCTGGGACTGGGGAGGATCACTTCTACAGACAATTAGCAAATAAAGTTGACAGAAACGCTGTCACCATCATCCCTGTCATCATGACTGAAAGGAGATCCATTGCCTGAACCCTAGAGCAGGCTCAGCACTTCCTAGGCTGTCCCCAAAACACCACTTGATGGCTAAACTGAATAGTTCCCAGAGTTCTCACAAGACTACATTAAGAGTAACTACGGAAAAGTTACAATTCACTAAATGCCTTCTGCTGCTCTGAGCAGACGGTTCCTGTGCGCACACACACACAACAAAAACATGTCACAACCACGTGTAAAATGAGAGGAGCAGAGCAGGGCCCAGGCACTGCCACCACCAACTCCCATCTCTTGCAACCACCACCTGCTGGAGAAGGAAAGGATGCACTGCAATGCACAGACACTTGAGCAGAGATCACTACAATGAAAGCAAGACAGTATTCCCAACTTAAAGGAATCCAAACACCCGCAACACGTCGAGTGTTACAAACACAGAAGGCACAAAGCTTGAATTCAGCATGCTACCTACAAACCTCAGTGACATTCCAGAACTTCAGGGAACGCATTTAACAACACAAAATTACAAATTACTGTAATATTTACTATTTGCCTTTTCTAAAACTATTACTATTTTAATTTGGTCTAGAAAAAAGAATAAAATAAGAGACTATAATCAAGGCCGGGATAGGTTTGTTTAGAAAGCAACATTCATAAACTCAGGGTTAGTTTTTATTATTGTTTCTTGGATCAACCAGAAAATATTTTCTTATAAACTATGCACTTGACACTTAAAATTATGTACAAAATACTAAATTCTGTCTGTATCTTAAGCATTAGAATTTCTTTTTTCTACAAGTTAAGGAAACTTAAGAGTAAGAAAGGGTAAACATAATCTTAAGTAAGCATACCCCCAACTCAGCTGTTTTCCCCCTTCTAAATTGTGATATTACAACCATGAAATAGCAAAGTAAGCATTTCTGTTTTCCAAAATTCTCTGACAAATGACTTGTCTTCCCATTTTTAAAACTTCTGTGTTTACTCTCAGTCTTACCCAGAAAATAAACTGACAGTAACTGTTTAGGCATGTCACTTTCTCCATCCCTTCTTCTGCCATAAATCTGGAAGGGCTTTTCTCCTGTCTCTTCCTTTCAACTACTCCAACCACCTCCTGCCTACTTGTTCAACAGCAATTAAACAAGTCCACAGAAGACAAAGATAATGAAAAGCAATTTGAAAAAAAACCCAACCAAACAAACCAACATAACCAAAGCAAAATATCCAAGTCACCAGCTGTAGCTCAAGAAGTCCTTAAGCCTCAACCTGCGGGAGTGTAGGAAGAGATATGGGAAGGAAGTAGGGCTGTTCTGTTGAAGCTTTCTTCTCCAAACATCTGTTCCTCTTCCACGTACTGTGGGGCTGGATGGACACTCAGTGACAATCACTACAGCTGCTGTCAGCCCACTTGATAAAATTCAGGCAATGCTGACTCATAATACTGAGTGCTTTCCTCCTGATCATGCCCTTCTTTCACTGGCTGTCTCTATTTCCTCTCCTAATCCTTACTTGAGAAAGAACTCATATCTATGCATTTCAAAATAAGCCCTAAATCTTTATAAGCATAAATAGAGAGCTGTACAATTGTGATCAAAGCTGACAACTCACACTGGGAAAGGGAAGAGAAATAAACAGGCACACTTATACAAAGCATTTTAATGCTATCTACCAGTAAGCCAAACAAGAGGAAACTGCCATCTCTTTTAGGCATGCAAAGCAAAGTGAATTTAAAAAATATATATAAATATATATATATAATTGTTTTGCAAATACTTTTGGAGATAAGTAAAACATATTGAATATTATCTGTCCTTCCCTGTATCAGTGTCTCCTTTCTAAGTCTTTTGTATATGCTCTTTGAAAAAGAAAGAGCTATCCTAGACTGATGTGGAATGCAATGTTTTGATACAGGCAGTGTTAATGGCAGCACAGGCTGGAAATTGAAACAGCATAAACCAACTTCTCGTTTGCTACAAAATTGCTTTATCAATGCCGACGATTAGCAGGTGTTACATGGAAGCACAGAAGCACGGCCATAACTGAATAACTAAACCTGGAATATATAACAAGTAGCCAGAACATTATTATCGACTTTCTACCCTCATTATATAATCACGTTCAGGCCGATGCAGCACGAGTCCTCGCAACTGAAAACTGAAAATTATCTCGCTCGAGACTGACAGACGCGCGGGTTGCCGGCTCGGCGTTACGCCGATAAGCCAAGGAAGAACCGGCCCTCTGCAGACAGACCCGCCGGAGGCTGCCCGGGCCGCGGCCCCTCCCGCGGCCGGCGCCTCCGGGCACTTGCACCGCGCCCGCTGCCCACTCGCGTCCCGCCGGGCCGAGGCGCGGAGGGGCCGGGACACGCCGGCCCCGCGGCCCCCGAGCCGGGCAGGGCCGCGCAGCGCGGCCTCCCCTCACCCGGCGCGGACGCTCCCTGCCCGGCAGCGCCGCCCGCGCCGCCGCCCACCGCGCCGGGAGGGCCCGGGCGGGGGCGGCCGGCGCTGCCCCGACACGGCTCGGCCCGGCCCCGCCGCCGCCGCCCGAGGGGACGGGACGGCGCGGCCGCGATCGCCGCGCCCCGCCCGGGCCCGGCCGCCCCCCGCCCCCCGCGGCGGGGCCGCGCCCGGCGCGCCTCACCTTGGGAGCGCTGCCCGCGGCGGGAGGCGGCGGCGCGTGCGGGCATCGGCGTCCGCGCCCCGCCGAGCCCCGCGCGCCGCTCCGCCGGCCCCGGCTCCCGGGCCACGTCCCTGCCCGCGCCGCGCGCAGGCGCACTGGGCGCGCGGCCGCCGCCAGGGGCGGCCCCGGCCCCGCGGGCCCCCCGGGAGGGGCGGGCGGCGGCTCGGACCCGCCGCGCTGCCTGCGGCCGGCCGGAGCCCCCGGCCCGCCGGTGGGAACCCACCGGCGCCGCTCCCGGCCGCCGCCGCGAGTCCTCGCCCCGGGTCTCGGGGGTCCCGGTGCCGTACGCTGGAAGGCCGGGCGCCGAGCCGTCCCCGCGGCGTGCGGGTCGCTGGCGTGCTGCCCTCGCGCGGGTCCCCCGCCGTGTCACCGCCGCCGCCCCCGCGCGGCCCCGGGCCGTGAGCCGAGCCCCCGCACGGCCCCGGGGCGCCGCATCCCCGCCGCCCGCGCTCGCTCCTCACGGCAGCGGCACGAAGGCACCGTGAAGCCCCCGCTCGGCGGAAGGCTGGGGATGTGGTGTAATCGGCGTCTGCCCAGGCATTTCCACAACGCCGTCTGTGCACTAGAAGCCGCGTACAGTAACGCGTTCTCCGGGAGCACCACCGCCTCGGGCTAGACGGGCCCGTCCCTGCACACATTTGTCAGACACGTTTCAGCCAGATGCCGATTCGGTTACACAAACAGCAGAGAGGCTGCCTGCCCGGAGCAGCTCCCCGTCTAATAATGAGCCCATTCGCCATTGTCCTTCTACAGTGAGTAGACACTCCTAGACAAAACCGTCCAGAAATTTTCATTTGGAAGAATTCTAACAAAAGCTTTAATAAATAATTTTTATTTAAAAAATATTTATGAAAATAATTCCAACACTACCAGAATACATACAGTACTCTACAACACTACATTATGGTCAAGAACGCAAAGAATACACTCTTTTAAAAAAGCATGCTGCAATAGCAGGGATAGGTTATCGCCAGGCCTTCAGCCAAACTCTTTTTTCATTGAAATAAGGCTATCACTCCTCCAAGCAATAGCAAAAAAAAAAAAAAAAAAAAAAAAAAAATCCAAAACAATTTCTACAAGTGACAGCCTGGGTCAGTCCAGTTACACATAGCAGCTTTGCTGCCTTGAGTCCTCTACAGACAAACAGGGAGAGAGTCCCTGCTTGCAGGAGATGCTGCTCAAGCATCAGTTTTGCCAGTCCAAGAGACTCACAGATACTAGACGTTGCTCTAAAACCCCTGCTTGATACCTTGCTCTCCAGAACACACCTAAGTAAAAATACCACATACAAGAAAAATTGAGAAATAGCATTAAAGGAAAAAAAAAGAAAGCTTGTACTTTTCCCGTATCCATGTGTCGTGAATAAAAGGTACTTCATTAAAGCATTGAAAATACTAGCTTTTACCTTAACGTGCTCAGAGCGCGTGTGAATAGTAGTCACTCTTCCAACAAACATTATCACTAAAAGCCAGAGGAAAAAATGGCCAGTGGAGCCATTCACCCTGAATTTTAAGAGATGCTGGGGGTGGGGCTAATAAACCCAGCAGGAGTCTCCCTTTTGCAGGGTGGCAATCAGCAAGAAAGCACGTGGGTGTGGTAGGTAAACAGGCTGATTTTTGCTGTGGTGAGCTATTTGAGGACGAAAAAGTCTTCTTGCAGAGAAGAGCCAGAAATCGACCTTGGTTTTCCTCGTTTAACAAAAAGACCAACAAATCTTGCTTATGATACCATTTGTGAGCCATTTGTCATGGAAGTAATTGCCCAGTAGTAGCAGCAGACTTTTTGAAGACTGTGGATTTATATGCCAGAGGGAAGAAAAAACAATGTGCTCTGCTAGAGATATTTTCTGTACAAATTGAAAAGCACATAAAATTCTGAACTTTCTAAAATTCATTCTTAGATCACAGAATCATTTTTCATTTAGGTTGAAAAGATCTCCAAGATCATTGAGCCCAACCTCTGATCACCACCTTATCGATTAGTCCGAGGCACTAAGTGCCACATCCAGTCATTTCTTGAACTCCTCCAGGGATCATGACTAATGCCACCTCCCTGGGCAGCCACTTCCAAAGCTTAACCACCTTTTCAGTGGAAAAATTCTCTCTGATATTCAACCTGAACCTCCCCTGGCACAGCTCCAGGCTATGTTCTCTTGTCACTAGTTGCCAGGGAGGAGAGACCAATCTCCATCTTGCAACATCCTTTCAGACAGTTAAATTTACTTCCGAAGCTAGCAGGTCCCTGCCAAGTAGCAACCACGCTGGCACTTGTCTGATACAGTAAACATTTATTTTTTTATTTTATTTTCTTGGTAAGTTATATCAAATTAATATTTTTTAAATATTGGCTTATGTATCACTAGCAAAGTGGATTGTTGGGGTTTTATTTTTAGCGAAATGAATGAGCATAACCAGACAAATGCATGAGGAATGAAGATTCACTATTGTCTGACAATGTCAAGAAACCTGTTACCACCTGACCTGTTTGATCCAGTGTATATATATATATATATATATATATATATATATATATATGTGAGTGTATATATATATATATATATATATGCAAATCTATATTCTTGCTTTAATTCATCAAATATCAATAATCCCAAGGAGCTATAATATTTTGTAATAACAGTATTCAGTTGAGATTTTGGTTGGTTTGATGTTTTTAATTACTTGCTGCTTGATCGGTTGTGAGAATTTTCCCTAGAAAATGATGGGAATTAAAATCCTATAACATGTACATAATTGGTGGCTTTTAAAAAGACAAAATCTATGGATTTTTTTTTGTTTAAGAACCCCTTCTCTGTGACATATCCCTGGCTAATAGCTACCCAGACATTTAACATAAGGAGACTTGGAAGCGATCATGCATTATGTGCGGACATTAGTTGATAGCAATATTATTTTCCCCTCAGAATTGTGTTTCTCTGATATCACAGAATCAAGTTGGAAAAGACCTCAGAGATCACAGAGTCAGAGGTTTGCCTGAACACCACTTTCAACTAATCCATAGCACTGAGTGCCATGTCCAGTCATAAACCCCTGCAGGGAGGGTGTATCCACCACCTCCCTGGGCAGCCCATTCCAACGTCCCGTCACTCTTTCTGTGGAGAAAATCCTCACAATGTCCATCCTAAACCTCCCCTAGAGTGCAGCTTCAGACTACGTCCTGCTGTCCTATTGCTGGTTGCCTAAGAGGCCGATCCGCATGTGGCTACAACCTCCTCTCAGGCATTCGTAGAGAGTGATACAGTCTCCCCTGAGCCTCCTCCTCTCCAGGCTAAACCCCAGCTCCCTCAGCCGCTCCTCACAGGATCCATTGCTTCTCCAGACTCGTCCCCAGCCCCGTTTCCCTTCCCCGGACTCCAGCATCAGCACCTCAGTGCCTCCTCCTGAAGTGACGGGCCCCGGCGGGAGGCAGTGCTGGAGATGCGGCGGCGCCCGCGGGGCTCCGGGCCCGTGCTCCGGGGACTCCGGGGGCTCGGCGGGGCTCCGGGCCCGTGCTCCGGGGACTCCGGGGGCTCGGCGGGGCTCCGGGCCCGTCCTCCGGGGACTCCGGGGGCTCGGCGGGGCTCCGGGCCCGTCCTCCGGGGACTCCGGGGGCTCGGCGGGCCGTGCAGTGAGCGCTCCCGGCGTGAGTCGCCCGTGCCCGGCGGCTCCGCCGGGAGCGGCCTCGGTCGGTCCGCCGGGCCGGCAGGGGGCAGCACGGCGAGCGCGCGGCCCCGCCCCGCCGGGCAGGGCAGGAGCTGCGGCTGCGCGGGGCGCGCGGCCTTTTCCCGTTTGCTGCGGAGAGCAGTCGTTGTGCGGAGCGGGCCCCGGCCTGAGGGACCGGACAGTGCCTGGCACGATGGTCGGTACCGGCACGGGGGGGCTCGGGGGCATCGCGTCCGCCGTTCCGCGTCCGCCGCGCCGCGCCGCCCGCACGGATGAAGCCCGATTGTCGCGGGCTCGGGGCGGCCGCCCGGCGCCGGCGTGGCGATGGCTGCCGTTCTGCCGGGGCTGGCCGCGGGCGGCTCGAGGGGCTCCAGCGGGGCCCGGCCCGGCCCCGTTACCGGCTGCGCTGTCCCATGGGCCGCGTCCTGCCGGGTCCCGCCGGCGGCGGCTGGGTCGGGGCCGAGCCGCGGGGCCGGGGCTGATACAGCCCCCGGTGCCCTGCGGCAGCCGCGCCGGGCCCCGGGGTGCGGGTGTCGGCCTGGCTGAGGGCGGGGGGCTGCAGGGGAAGCGGCTCCGTGGCAGAACGGGTCGGAGAAGCCCCTGGCTGTGCGGGAGTGACAGGAAATAAGCACCGTCACTGCTCCGGTCCGTGCGTTCGGGCCTTCAGTTCAAAGATACTTGGATAAAAGATACACTTTGGTTTTTTCTTAAAACACTGGTTCCTGTGGGAGGGGTAGAATTTATGGGGTTTGATGTGCCGGGTGGTTTTTATCTAAACACAAGAAAATCTGTTTAAATTCTGATTGCACTATATTCATGGCACATTTAGATAGAATGGTCTTGGTTTACAGGGTTATATGTTAATAACACGTAGTTCATGTTTCTTATCCAAGGGGTTTGTGAAGGTTGTCAAGAATAAGGCGTACTTCAAGAGATACCAAGTGAAATTCAGGAGAAGGAGAGGTATTATTAAATTCCCTGTAACACACTATTAAATGGCCTTGATGAATATTCCTACTTTGTTCATGCATTTTGCCCGCTGCAACTGTTGTTTTTCAGAGGGAAAAACTGATTACTATGCTCGCAAACGTTTGGTAATTCAAGATAAAAACAAGTACAACACTCCTAAATACAGGATGATTGTGCGCGTTACCAACAGAGACATCATCTGTCAGGTGAGGCCTGCGGTGTTTGCTGCTCACCTGCCAGCCTTGCCGGCGTGAAGGCAGCACAGAGAGGGAGGCTTGGAGCACCTGGGGTTTCTTAGGCCAGATCTGCACAGTGTTTGTATTGTAAAACAGCTCCTTAGAGGAGGGCAGTCTTCAGTGTTATCACAACTTCAGTTATAAACGATGTGCATTGTAGAAAAGAAGTTTTACAAGTGTTAGCACTTCGCCGTGAAGTTATTTGCAGTGTAGGATTGTACTGCTTTAGTGGTGCTGGGATAAGTAGAACATTTTTGGGAGGGGGAAGATGTTTTGGTTTTTGGGGGTATTTTCTATATTTAAGGGGCTTCAAAAAGAGGCCTTTTTTGCTTGGCTGAAGATAACCAAGCTGCATTCACTTGTGCTGGATCTAAAGGTGCCTTCCTGTCTGAGACTTCAATTTCTGTGATGTTGTGTGGCTCACATAAAGCACTGAGGCCTGATGATGGCTTTCCTGTGAGATCAAAGGAGACTGGTGAACAGGAACTGTAGGCACTTTTTCATGGTCATTAAGTATGTGGCTGTGTGTAGCATCATATGCAGTTCCTCACTGTGGCTCACTTTTCTTGTCTAATTTTTAGAATGTTTTGACTAATTTTGAAGTTAAAAACTTAGGAATGCTCGTTGTGTAATAAATATATGTTGTTGAGCTCCAAAAAGAAACAGCTAAGTTTAACTTCTTTTTTCATAGAGTAGTTACCTGTTGGGAACAGTCAGTTCAGTCATTAATGAGGTTATTTTATCTTTGAAACTCAAAATGAAAATCAGTGGTGGCAGGGGCTTACATCTGACTAATAGTGCCCTTCTAGTATGTCAGAATCCTGCAAAAAAAGGGACAATGTTTGGATGTAGAGAGGAGGTGTGAGAGTCAAAAGGAAAAGGTTCTGTACGTGAAAGGTACAGCAGAAACATATCTGGTAGTCCTGTTGTCCCACAGGAGACCCTGGGGTGATGATGGCCTCAGACCATGATTGATAAAATCATTCCATAAGGTTAGTAACAGTGTTACCTCAAAGTGTCACATGCTTCTTGTATTTTTTGAGATGTATCAGGAGACAGGACGGAA
Organism: Chamaea fasciata; assembly: GCF_029207755.1. Taxonomy (NCBI): domain Eukaryota; kingdom Metazoa; phylum Chordata; class Aves; order Passeriformes; family Sylviidae; genus Chamaea; species Chamaea fasciata. Next base: position 15,988,306 of record NW_027094095.1, on the reverse strand, counting down.
TTCATCCACGTTCATAATGATTCTTTGAAAGGTTGCTTTTGTAGGCAGTTTCTGTGCTATTGATCTGTGTGGAAAGGGTTGTTGCTGACAAACATTTTAGCTGGCCTAATACAGATTTCAATTCTTTGTGTTTTTCTTGAGGAGTTGATTACCTCTTTTGCAAAAACAAACCACAAGGGGTGGGGGGAGGAACAAATAAACAACCCCTCAGCAAACCCAAGCAGCGCCACTCCTTGGGCTTGCATGGAGAGGTTGACAGTTTTTTGCACGCTCGGATCCAGTGTTGGTGTTGGCCTGAGCGGGTGTCAGAGGAGCAGCGCAGGGAGCCCCAGTGGTGCAGCACTAACGTTTGTGTGTTGGCAGATCGCCTACGCCAGAATCGAGGGGGACATGATCGTCTGCGCCGCCTACGCCCACGAGCTGCCCAAGTATGGCGTCAAGGTTGGCCTGACCAACTACGCCGCTGCCTACTGCACCGGCCTGCTCCTGGCACGCAGGGTATGTACGGCACGGCCTGCCTGCTCCCTCAGGGAACGGAGAGACCACGGCCTTCACTGGTGTGTCAGCACACCTGAGGCTTGGGGCTTCTCAACATCTAACTTTTGCTCTTTACCATAATAGATTTGACGTGTCTTGTGACCGTCAAGTTACAGTGAGAGGTATGACAGCATGCAGCCTCAGCTCCAGCAGCCCACTTTTATGTCTCAGCCCTTAAGTTTGGTGGAGGGAGGATAAAAAAGTAAGAAGTGCACCTTGTCGAGTTCAAGAACTTGAAAACAACTACCATCCATTTTCCACAGGTGTTCATGAATAAGTCTTAAGTTCAGTGGTGTGTGTACCTGTAGGAACAGAAGGTTGGAACTGAACAGATGCACTTACAGTGGTGGTAAAAAGCTTTGTCAGTAGTATTAGGTGCATACTTTTTGTAAAGAAATTTGTTTAAAACATGATTCTACTTCAAATTCACATTTAAAGTAGTGGTAATTCTACATTATTATCGATAAATGGAGGGGATTTCAAAAGTGCGTTTTCTTTCCCCACAGCTTTTGAATAAATTTGGCCTTGATAAAATCTATGAAGGCCAAGTTGAAGTCACTGGTGATGAATACAATGTGGAGAGTGTAGATGGGAAGCCTGGTGCTTTTACGTGCTACCTGGATGCGGGTCTTGCCAGAACTACCACTGGAAACAAAGTCTTTGGTGCTCTGAAGGGTGCAGTGGATGGGGGGCTGTCTATCCCTCATAGGTAATGTGTGTTACAAAGAATCTCTCCAGGATTAGCCTGAGATGCCTCTGTATGTCACACTCTACTTACACTAACCAATTTATGCTGAAATAATTTTGTACTGACATGGTAATAGTTATGTAATTAGGTTCTGTGTTTGGAGGGGTTTTGTTGGTTGGTTTTTAATCTACAAATGCAATTCTGGTAGTGCTGCTGGGAATCTTACAGCTGTTAAGAGATGTTATGAAACTTATAGAAACTAAAGAGCTGTCTTGTTGCTTTTACTAAAAATCAAGTGAATGCCCTCATCACATCTTGGAAGGGTATTTGCTTGGTTTAAGTCTTCACCAAGTTGTGTGAAGGTATTTGTTTCACTGTGAAAAAACTACATACCAGATACAAACTCACTGGTGCTTCGTATCATACAGTTCTCAATACAACAGTAAGTCTGAGCAGTCCACCTTCATTTAGGATTTCCACATGGATATTTTGACTGTTGCCTAGCACTGATATCACAGCTGAGTGCTACTTTCTGCTAGCAGCAGTGGAGGAAAGAAAATCTTGAGATCTTCTGTGTTTTTCTACCCTCTCTCATGCTGTCCTATTCTTGGCTAACTGTCCAGTTTCTTTGACTTGGCTGCTACATGATGATACTTGCAGTGACTGAACACACTGTAGTTGGTCCATGGTGTGTATTTGATGTACTGCAGTGTTTCAAGACGGGACTGATGGCAGCTGAGATGAACTAAAAACTTCTATTTTTATTTTTGCTTAGAGGGTCTATCCCTCAGTTATCTGTAGGAGAATCTGATGTGTCAGTCATTTCAGTGTGCATCTTGGCTGTGAATTAGAGCCTTAACGTGACTGTCCCTGCTGTTTGACAGCACCAAACGTTTCCCTGGCTACGACTCGGAAAGCAAAGAGTTCAATGCTGAGGTTCACCGCAAGCACATCATGGGGCAGAACGTGGCCGATTACATGCGGTACCTGATGGAGGAGGATGAAGATGCTTACAAGAAACAGTTCTCCCAGTACATAAAGAACAATGTAACACCCGACGGGGTAAGAGTTATCCAGCTGGAGCTTGGGGACTTGAATGGAGGTGCTGATAGGGACTTTTGTAATAATGCAAATAAGTCTGATATGTAAAGTTATGTGACTCGTATTGTATGTTACCCGTGCAAAGAAATTTTTTTTTTTTCCTTCATTAAGGGCTCTGTAATATAGTGTAGAAAGTGGGATCTTTTTGCCTGCTGTGAAACTTAATATTCTGCCTATAAACCCAGGCTTACAGGATCTAAATCTGTGCTGGACCACTTTCCCCCCTCCCCAACAAAGAAACTAAATTAGAAGTTTCTGTAGAGAGACTCTGTCTTTCTTTATCCTGTATTTCTGTAGGTGTGGTGCTTGTAATGCTCTGAGTGAGCATGTGGTTGTGGGTCAAGTCTGTGGTACTGTTAGTGTGACCCCAGAAGGGAATTCTGCTATTCCAGGTGAATAGAGAGAGCCCAAGGTAGCATTTCATCGAAGTCTAGATTGTAAACCACTTTATTTTAGTACTGCTTCTCATTTTAGAATAAATAAAATACTAGAAGATGGGTAAGAATACAGAGCTGCTTCTTCTACTTTTTCCAAGTATTAAATTCCTTCCAGATGGCTTGTCCTGCTGCCTGTAATATTCTTGCTTGGTTCTCCTAGTGAGTGATCTTGGAGCTTTAAAACATAGCTCCCTCATATACCCTTTTTAGGCTACAGCAAAGTTCATTCTCTATCCCTTCATTTCAGTGGGGTTTTGGGGTTTTTATAAATTTAACTAGTTGCTATTTTTTTCTGACAAATTCTAAAAAGTAATGTAAATGCCAACTTCATCTCTTTTCTAAGCAAACAGCAGTTATAGCTTGTATTCAAATGAAGTGAGTCTAGGACTTAGGTCATTAGACAGACACTTGCTTTTTGTACATCTAAAAAGTTTTTCACAGCTGAGATCTAGTGGTCTTAATTAACCACCAGCAAAAATATTGTTAAAATTTGTGCCATTATGGAGCCAGAGTTGCCTTTAGGACAGAGCAGCATTATTGCATGCCTGGGGACAATGCAGGCACAGGGATCTTGGATTTCTGATAAGCCTACAACTGGACCACTATGATCAATTTCATTTAATTCTTTTTTTCCCCCCAAGATGGAAGAAATGTATAAAAAAGCCCATGCTGCTATACGGGATAATCCAGTTCATGAAAAGAAACCCAAGAGAGAAGTCAAGAAAAAGAGGTAAAATTCTCATTCTTTTTAACATCTGTGTAACTTTTCTGTTGGTGATATTTTAGCTACAGTAAAACAAGTAATGCAGTTGTGTCACTAGCCACGTGTTCTGGACCAGATTGAGATACAAGCAGTTCTATATAACTTTGGAGTTAACTTTAGCAGTAGGAATATGAAATTCAAGAGCTCTTAACTATTTAAAAAATCAAAGTAAAGAATGCTTGTGGCTTGAATAGCTGGAACGGTATATCTTCAGGTCCCAGTGTTTTCAGTGGGAAAGCTGCTTCTCTTCAGCTGAGAGCTCATTGACTATTTTGTCAGTACCAAACTATTTTAAGGGTGTGGGATAAAAGAAAGCAAGACACAGCTATCGCACTGGTCTTGATAATATCTCTACTTCAGTCACAGAGAGTACAGAGTTTCCTTCTAGAGAAATCAGAACTGTCCAGCCATGCTTGTTGTGGTGCCCTAACTACAGCCCGTGATCATTATGAGGAAATAAAGCATGTTACAGAAGTGGGAATATATTCCCCACTGCACTCTTAATCACAGTTGTGATGCACTGCTACGTTTTTGCTTTGAATCTACTGCACGCTGTGCTTGCATTGCAGATGGAACTGTCCCAAGATGTCTCTGGCCCAGAAGAAAGACCGTGTTGCTCAAAAGAAGGCCAGCTTCCTCAGGGCCCAGGAGCGCAGAACTGAGAGTTAAGACAACTTCCACAGTTCTCTGTGAAGCTTTCGAAAAAGCAGCAATAAATTTATTGAGGAAGCAACTGTGTAAGACCAGCTTATTTATATCGTTTATAAAAATACAGAATATTTTTTATGATCTAGATATTCTGTACCTGAAAGGGTTTTTTCCTCCCCTCTCAAAGTACAGTGTGAATTGAGTTTTCACAGAGAAGAGAGGTGACAGGCTTCAAAGACCAAGGCTGCTGCATCAGAATTACTTCTATAAGATGGAGAAGGAAGTCAATGCGATTAATTTTTGGCATGGTTAGTATCAATGACTAAATATAAGAGCTTGCTGCTTCTAACTAGAGAAAGATTTAAATTTTTTTAAAGGTCTGTACCTGTCCTTCACAATTCTTTCAGCATACTTCATGTTTAGGAGGAGTCTGGATGTAGCTCAGGAAAAAATCAAGAGTAGTCACAGAAGGTTCTAAAGCCTGTGCCCAAAGGTAACCTTGGGCTTTCAGGCACTTAGCACCTCCAAGCTTTGGCTGCTACTGAAACAGGTACTGTCTTGAGCTGAATACTTCACATTGTTTAGTTGATAAGAGAATTCACTTCAAGTTGAATGCATGGGCATAGGTACAGAGGCCTTCTTAAGGAAACATGAATGAGATTCCCTGGCAGTTACACACCAGAGCCTTTCCCCTTGACTCACCACGCAGCCAGACCTTGTTCCCTTCCAGTTCACCCGTGGCGTTTCCTTAGCAGAGCCCACATCATCTTGTTCCACAAGGCAGTTTATGCCTCGTGCAGGAACAACTCAAGAAGGTCCCTCTGAGGAGCACCCCTGGGCTTTGATATCCTCACAATCACCCCCTCCCCCTGATGCCAGTCTCCATCTCCTCAGTCTTCTCCTGCCTCCCCCCTCCATGTCCATCCACTGATCACCAGCATTCATCTCCTTATCCTAAAGGGCAGCCCCTCCCAGAGTGTAGTCTGTTTCCCTCTGCAGCTTGCAGGCTGAGCCACCTGGCAGAGAAGTATTCCTCACCAGCCTCGTCCTGCCCTGCTTCTTTGCCTCCTCCCTCTCAGTTTCATAGGTATTTCTGTGTGCCAATGGGTTTCCCATTAGACTCAAACTGTTTGCACAGTTGAACATGAGTCAAGTAGGCTACATGGAGGAAGGTTTTGCTCTGAGATACTGGTAGTTGGTGTAAATGCTGCCATTGAAAAACAGAGGCCTGTGATTTATTGTAAACAAAAGTGTATTTTTTTTCCAACGAAATCTTCAACTTGATGCCACAGTAATAAAAATCAAGATTTTTACAACAAACTGCACTATTAAACATATTCTCCAGTTGTTAAGATACCCAATGATGCTGGGTATTTTAAGTAATCTGCCCAAATAGCAGTCACTGTCAGATTTTTTTCACCAAGAACATGACCACTTCACACTTTTAGTGCATTGCTGGTTACAAATACTTTAGTTCATAGTTGGAGCACATTAGCAAGTTCTAGACAATAATTAGCATGAGCATAGTATTTCTTAAACTAAAAGGCTGATGTTCACAAAACAATCTTAACCCAAGCTGCATATTATTACATCTGGTATAGAGAAATTACTTTATTGTGGTCCTGTGCTTCAGTGTCATCATTCTAGGAATGCATTTAAGACAGGAATGCATTTAAGAGCAGTTAATCTTTCAAATACTTAAAGCTTGTTCTTAACTCTGTTGAAAATGAATTAATGGACCAGGATTCAGAAGTGTACAGATAACTGCCATTAAAACATAAAGATTGAACAACTTTATACCTAAAGCATTTATAAATTAAACATTCAACAGTTAAGTATTGAGCATGTATTCAGGTGTATTATGGGCATCCAATTCTGCATAATTATGAACACAGATGTAAATCTGAAAGGTACAAGGGTGCAGATTAAAGGTGGGAGAGTGGTCATGCTTTGTAGAGTGCCAGGATCAGGTGATGTTTATTTACTCATGACTTGAGTCTTAACAGTGACTCATAGATGCTACTAGAAAAGAAAAAGAATAGTAACACACTGCAGCTCACTTAGTAACAGCTAGGAATGAGCTGGTAAATATCTCATAGGCTCCCATTTGAGCAATATTGCACAATCCTGAACAATTCAGCTTCTGTCTTAAAATTCAGGTCTAGCTCTTGCTTATGTATTCCCTGCAGTAGTTAAGAAGATTGAAGTACAGATCTGTAGCTAAATGTGGAGGGACAGTAAAGAGGCAAGATTATCCACAACTATTGTTTCTCATGTCATACAGCAGACTCCTACACTACACAAACTTCCTTTCTAACTGCTTGGACATGTCGGCTATTCAATATTTTTAAAAATTAACTTCAGTTTTCATACTATAGCTTACTCTGCAAAGTCCTTGGTTTTCACTATTTGCTACAGCTTAATTTAGGTTAAAGGTTTCCACTGAAGTTTTTGAAACAGATGCTGGTATTGCTGCTAAACCATACAGATGACTTTAAGAAATAATATTCTAAAATTCTTGGCTCCCACAGGGCTCACTATACAATGACTTAATTAAAAATGTTGAACTACTTAAACATTCAAGACGTAAGCATGAGGTAACAACGTGTAAACAGAATCTGATTTGTCTCATATTACAACCGATCCATTCTAGAATAAAATTCTAATTTTCCACAGTTAAAAATTATTTAATGTGCAAATTCTGCCATGCCAAGGTATTAGTAAACTTCAATCTCACAGTTCAGTTTATTCGTAACAGCAGCTTGGACTTGGACAACATTACTTGCAGTAGTGGTGATTCTTCATGAAACTACTTAGGAAAAAAAATCCTCTGCAGGTATTTCACAAGTGAGCAATGTTTTTCACAGAAATGGAAGATGTTCCCTCAGCTGATGTGGTGGCATAGTGAACACTTTGATCCTGTTCAAGATCTGACAAAGTGCACAGAACAGTCAAGCATGCAGAGTTCTTGTTTCCATAACACATCACTGAACACCAAAGGACCTGTGGCCTCTGTCTGATCATTCAGTGCTGTGTTAATTTTCTGAGAAGCCCTGTCGCGAGTTACTGACTGAAGGGCAGGACTGAAAGAACCATTAATAAAATCTGAGTAAAGAAATATCTTTTTAAAAAGGTGCAGACTGTTTTTATCAAATGTCTTAGGCCACCTCTAGTGGCAGGCATCAATATTCTCTTCTGCTGGTGGAGAAGCTACGAATCAGTTGTATGAGAAATTTTCTTCCACAGTAAAGTTTTTAAGTTATTAAGTATTAAAGAATGCTCCATTTCCATCTGATTTGCTGTGACTTTAAGGGCAATGCACAAGTACAGCTGTTTCTCTAGTTCTTCATGGATATCAGAAGGAGCACCACGAAGCAGATAGTCTTTAAGGAGCTGACAAGCTTTTGCTAAGTTTGGCTGAATTACTTCAGTGGTACATCTCATTTTGCTTTGGTCACATAGTGTTCTACAATCTGTACCATAAATGCAGTCCAAATCTGAGTCACATTGACGATCTTTAATTATTTCCTTCAAATTAATTTCTGACACTATTTTCCTCATGTCCATCATTTTCAAATCATATTTTTCATTATATCCCAAGTTTTTGGCACTTGTATCACACATAAGAAAGTTTCCGTAAGGTCCGTGGAAAATATCTTCCACAAATTCTAAAAGCCCTATAGCTATTTTTGCCTTTCTTGGCCATGATGGAGTGAACCATTGGTCCATGCTTCTTCTGAAGCCAGAGGGAATGAGAAGTTCTATAATCCATGGAAGGCTGATTCCATAGAGAGAGGTATATTCAACTCTTTCAGTCACATAGAGATCCCCACAAAAACCCATCAGCTTGGGAGTATGCTCTTTATCCTGCAAGATTACCATTAACAGAAACTCTTCTAGCTGCAGGAGTGCCCATGCAGATTTTGCCTCTGGCAAAGAGACTCTTCCATCTTTGTTTCCATCAGCGAAAGACAGGATGAGATTAACCAGTTCTGAAAGATTTCCTTGTTCACCCAGTTTTGCCTAAGAGCAACAAATGAAAAAGATTAAGTATGACTTCATTAACTAGTCCCAATCCATCTGATACTCTACCTCCTGTAACTCTCTTTTTATGAATAATACAAATAACTATGTATGTTCTGGTTTTCACTGGCTAGGGATGTAACAGGAGCTGCCATCGGATGCCTGCAGAGCATCCTTTTTGTTCTGTTTTCATAGGCACCGAGCATACAATCCTCTGAAAGTCCTACCTTTCTTTGCATTTCAAAATGCAAATACTAAAATCCAATCATTGTTCTTCAGATCAGTCCTTAGGAAAATTGTATCAAGTAGCTTGTTCAATATTCTCTAAGAAAAAGTATGCAGAATTCGAAAGTTTAGATCAGGTTTAGTTTTCAGCTGATCAGACCTTACATACGTAGAGGAATAATGTTATCAGCTATATTTTGTCCAATTACTAAGCGTACCAAGACAAAACTGAGTACAAATTCCATGCTTGATTTTGTTATTTGATGTAACCACCTCCATTGTAGGACTACAGAGAAAGAAGCCATTGCTGGAATCAGAACTGTTCCATTTTCAACTAGGCAGATCAATTTTTTCCAAATTTTCCTTAAAACTACCCTAACACACCTGCTGCTCACAAGTGTTAGAGACAAAGCTACTGTAATGCATGACAACTGACATCAGCCTTACATCATGTTTTCTAAACCAATACTAGCAAAATCTATAGACAGACAACATGAATGCCAGCTTTCATCATTTAAAGAGTAAAGAAAAACCCTGGTAATTAGTTACTTCAAACTTCAAGATAAGCACCTCTGGGAAAAACTATGTTTGTGCTGATTATTTTTCTAGCATACTCTTGAACAAGGCCCATTCAACAGGGTATTCTCTCCAGCTTCAAGAAGATGAACCTTTCTGTCAAAATAGAATAAATAATAGACTTACTTTAAAAAGACCATATACCATTTCTTTGAATTTCTCAACAGTGGTTCCTCTTGTTGGTTTATCAAATAGGACTATTTCCTTCCTTGGTTCTGGGTCAGTACCAAAATCATGTTGAACAGTTTCTTCCATCTGGCATTTTATAACACTTTGCAGATTTCCCCAGATTCCTAAATAGATCTATGCAGAAAAAGAGGGGAAAGGTATAAAACACTGTAGAAGTCCATCTGATGACCACCTGTCCTCCAACCACTGCTTCAAGAGTCAAATAGCAACACAGATCAGAAACCGAATCCTGTGTGCAGACAGTGAATATGGCAATTTGAACAATGGCAGCTTCAAAGACAACCCACTGCTGCAGGTACTTCAGAGCCAGTGCACTGCCAAAACACAGACAGCTTCCCAAACAACAGACTGGCATCACTGCCACCTCTGCATGGCTTGTCACGAGGCTGCTGCTTCTACTGGTGCTGCAGGGTAGCAGAGAAGCAGCATGCTGTACAAAGGATGCACATTCTGGCAAACTGTGGAAGGATTCAGTATATATTATATATATTTCCAAAATATATGTTGCATAAAATAACCATATACCCCTCTACATACAGGAGTAATTTATATTATTGTATATAGGTGCATGTTAGATATATAATTTGTATTAGAGTATATCTTCTCTGTATAGGTGCGTGCATATATATATATATATATATGTGGGCATGTGTGTGTGTATATATATATATACATACACACACACACATGCTCTGCCTGTCACAGCAAATAAAGTTTGAAATAATCTGGATTAAACAGGTTCAACTTGCTGACACTAAGGTCTACCTGATGTTCCAGACAATGACATTTCAGTGGGAAGTAATGAAACTATTATTAGGTTGGATGAGTAAAGCCTTACCTGGTTATTGGGCTTTGTTGACAAACATTTTCCAAAATACAGTGTTTCTTTAGCACAAAGACTGCTACATGCTGACCCATCAATAACACCAGTCTTGTATTTATCACACTGAAACAAACAGGGAGAAAAATATTTAACAAATTGCCTAAGAAAGGAGGCATCAACTTTATCTCTTCCAACACCTGAGTCTTGAAAGAAAAACCTAAGAAAAAAATACATTAACCCTATGCCCAAATAATGTTAAGAGACAACTGGTTTTATCTGTAACTGAAGTTGTAATCTTACTTCAGCGTGATGGAATACGAGAACTTGATTAAATCCCATGTGGCACTGACTGAATTAGTCAAACACTTCAGAAAGCTATACTTACTATTATTTTCCTACAGTCATGTCCTCTGCACAGTTCTGTGTAGGTGGAGTACTGGACATACATAATCCAGCTGCCAATAAACACCACCAGCCAGGAGATGAAGAGATACTTGATCCGCACATACGACAGACGGACCTGGAGCACACAAAGAGAAAAGATTGATTGTAATTCACCGAGCAGCAGTAAACATCATTTACTGTTCCATCCTTAAGGAATTTGACTCCCACAGTGATAAAATAAGCAGACTGCATTACATGGAACATTTGCTTCTTTCAGTGAGCAAAACTGACAGGGGAGGTAAGTGGAAGGAAAGTTGGGATGTAAATAAATAGAAGAAAAAGTGTCAGACCCTTCCAGGGCAAGCCAGACTGCAGGAACCAATTTGATCAAAATCATAAACTCCTGGAGCTCAATTAAGTGCATTTTTCTCTAAGACCAGTTACCTATGTTCCACTCAATCCAACAGATCAGGAATTTGGTCAAAAAAATAATCTGTGTTAATGTGTGAATATGTCAGAGAGAGATACAATGAGAAGGATGGCTATCGGGGTCAAGTTCCATGTGCTAGTCTCCCACTCCTTCCTTGAAATTATGCAAATAAAATTCTTCCATTAATTATGCAAATAAAATTCTTCTGTACTAGCCTCACCTTCACCTTCCCACAACTGTTGTGGACTTTCCACAACAGAAAGTTGCACAACTTTCCTGTTGTTTCTGTGGCCTCACATACAGAGTTTTCACAGGGGCAGAAGCAAAAACTATTTATTAATTTATAAATAGAGAACTGAGGGAGAGCTTAGTGTCTTTCAAAGTAGGAGGGATGTTTTGATCTATTCCTTCCTTTTTATTTCCTCCTCCTCAGAGTCTGGTGTGCTCACAGGTTGATTTTCATACTCGCATCAGGATCAGAAACTAATTAGAAGATGAGGATCAGAAGATGAGGGTCAGCTTTAGCAGCAGGATATAAGGAAAGTGCATGAGAGCACCTATATTTGGTCAGTATAAGATCCATTTCTATCAGTATCCTGATCTTCAGCAATAGCTATAAAAGACACTATCAAAGACTGATTACATATATTATATATACCAGGTGTGCTCCCACTTTCCTCTAGAAGAACTTGCTAAGCCAGATGTGATATTCTATATTTTGTAAATCTCAAAAAATTTATCATCTTTCACTTAATACCCAGATTCCCTTAAAAATCCATATAAGCTTTTAGCATCCACAACAAACTTGAGCAATTAATCCACTATCTAGGTCTACTATCCACTACCAAGGTCAGGGACTGGACTTTATTTTGCTGAAATCTGATTCATATTAGCTTTGTTTGAGACCTCCTAGTTCATGTATTGGAAGAGAAGAGTGAACAATCTCTGTTCACTCAGTCCCCATCTGACATGATTTTGTAGGCCTCCATAACATACCTCCCTGGGATGTCATCTCTTTTCCAAATCGACAGGTCCTAACTTGGCTGTTCATCATAGAGAAAATATTCCACGTGTTTGGAAAAGGGTCCAAGAAAGCCAGTAATGATGAGCAGTTTTGCCATCACATACGTATACAGAACTGCAGCAGATGCAAATAAGCAAATTTTTTTTTTAACCAGAAAGATTGCAGTAATTTACTAGTATTTATTAAAATAAAACAACCAGCATGCATTCTACCCTTTCTCTTGGAAACAAAAAAAATCCAGAAAAAGTCAGTTTTAGAAGACCCAAAGGTGATTCCAGTCCATAAAGCCGTGGTCCTGCCACATGCCTCAGCTGTGCATCCCTATTCCTTCACGCCTTCGCACACACTCACTTGACAATCCTAAAACTACCTGGTTAAAAAAAGAGAGAGCTACAATTAACTTTTTATTCCAGTGATTTTTTTTTAGAGACAGGCTTTATAATTTTGGGGGTTTTTTTACAGCTATTTCTAATAACCCTGTGATATAGCAGAACATGAAGCACAGAAAACTACTGGTAAAATCTGGGGAAGATCAACAGAAATAAAATTGACAATTTTAGGGAAAGCTGTTTCTTGTGTAAAAACTGCTTGGGAACCAAGCTTCTGGGACAACAAACCCTCTTCTTTCCTCAGGGTGTCGTGCTGAATCTTTCCAAGAATCTTTATAATACACTTTAAACCAAAATGCTGTTTAATGAAATGCTGTATTATTGTATACATTTAGTACAACCTCAGAGACCAGCAGTGACCTGCAGGCCTCAGGACCACTGCAAAATATTGACCATCCTCACAGTACAGATACTGTAAATATTGTCCTCCTCCTTAGGCAGAAAGAGAATGTACTTGAGACCAAAAATCCTCCCCAAATGCCATCTGACTACATCATGCATTTGGCAGGAAGTTCCAGAGCAGCTAGATTTATTTTCAGCTCAGCACTGTGCCAATGGAGTCGTGCCACTTTGGACTTGCAAAAGCTGCCCAGCCAGTTCAGAGCATGGACAACAGCAGCCCTCTGCTTACAGACAACCAAGGTTCCACTCTCTGGTTCAAAGGGAATTACTTTTCTAATAAGGACTTCTTCATCATGTTCAACAAAAGGCCTGATCATTGTTTGATTTCGTCCCATACACTCCCCTACCAAATTTTTCATTTTCTCCCCAGAATGGGTCTGTGAGCACAGACACACTAAGCTCACTTCACCTGGCACATGCACAGGGTGTCCTAATGTGGGGACAGGGCTTTACTGAGCTGGTGCGGTCACACAGATGATGCACCCTGAACACAAGGACTTACATCAGCTGTGAACATCACTGGAACACGTTTCTGAGAAAGAAGTCCCAGACAGCATTTAGGGAACAACACAGGTAGATGGACTCCGTTTGAAACTGTGACAAACTGCCAGGAAACTTGTCACAAGAACATTTTTAGGGCAACAGAATGACTGAGAGTTTCAAAATTATCAAAAAAAAAAAAAAAGGAAGGAAGTGTTCAAAACAAGCAAACAGTTTCTTTTTTCAACTCTACTCTTCCATCAAGACTTCAATATGAGCCAGGGAATGCAAGAATGAGGGAAGCACTTGCAATGCTTGATGTTACAGATTCAACTTCTTCCATCACTTGTATATTCTGCTAAGTCATGTGCACTGAATAATAATTAGACATTCATCCCCTGAAATAGAACTGGAAAACCACTTCTGGCAAAACTCAAGCCTGGATGCACTCCAAAGCATATGGAGAGTAGTGAATCAACATGCAACGTAACTTGACAGATTTTTGGTGAGTGTACTTTTTATTTAAAGCACTTTTATGGTTAAAGAGTATGAAAGTGTTTCTTTGTTTAATAGTACAGAGAGCTTAATTCTGGAAAGTATTACACATAACCATAGTGTAGTAATCTCCAAATCAGAGTTGCTCACTCCATTTGTCTTACATGCTTGCAATAGAAAAGGACAGATGAAAAAAAGTAGGCCAATCATGTTAGCAATTCTGTTTTGTTCTCTGTTGAGGTTGATTTGTCTATCACAGGAGGCATATCAGGTAGGCTGACATGATGTCTGAGAGCATTAGCCCACACTGATTTGGATGCCATGAACAGGACACATTCACATCTTTAAAAGCAGACACTGCATGCTTATGATTATGCCAGTGTCTTGAATTATTTTGTATCCTGAGTAACCAAAGTGAGGGAACAGAGCTGAGGTATCTTTTGAAATAAAATAATGACCAAGATGGAAAATGGGACATCTCTCCTTAAATGTTAAACAAAGCAGAAGAGATGAAATCTTAGAGCAAAGAGATTATTTAGGAAATTTCTCTAATATGGGGCTTTGAACTTGCATGTTCTTTGGTCCAGAATCTATAAAGTCAAACTTCCACACATGCAAGTGCTCTTTCCATGACTATTGCCATAAGCAATCCTGCTGGTTAGTCCTCAGCCTCACAATACAATTGGTAACTACAGCTATCAGAAAGAACTTCAGGCAATGTCCCTTAAATTTGGGAGACTAACTCTCCTTGTCAAACAAAATCCCAGTGTTGATCACCCAACTGTAAAATCCTGTAAATACAATTAAATAATTTTTGTGGTCTTTAGTGGTGTTTAAAAGTTTGTCAGGTTTTACAGTATTTTTGTTGTTTTATTTGCTATTATTACACGATTTGCAGTCTAAGCAATGGCAAAGCTTTGTACTTCAGAGTTACTATTCTTCATAGTGGCAGGACTTTAACATTTAGGGAGGCCCTAACACTAAGTTTTGGGCTGAGCTAAGATAGCTAAGAGTGTGCCCAGCCCCTTTTACATAAGCTGACACACGGCAGGACGTCTTTTTTAGGCTCAACTGATTACCTATGGGTCTTGCATTCTGCACAAAAGTTAAAGCATGTGTAAAGTAAGAACATTTGCCATAGAATATCTGTTGCAACCCAGCTCATAACATCCTGCTCCCATTAGGGCAGAAAAGCTGGAACAAGTATTAAGTTCTGTCTCACAGAACCTGATGTTCTGGCAATTCATTTCACAACATAATGTTCAAGAAGTCTGGAACACCATCCAACAAAAGCTGGAATCCACTCAGTGATAACTTTCCACTGTACAAATATCTCCCCCGGTGTGCTACTTGAAATGCTACATAGAAACACTGCACAACTCTTTCCACCTTGCTCATAGCCCTCAGCGAGTTCAGCCTACCACTTACTTAGAGAGCATTGGTTTCTTTGGAGACAAATCTCAATAAAGCACTCAGCAATTAGTGTAGTTAAATCATGACTACATTTGTTATGTACCAACAGTAACATGCAGTGACAAGAAAAGTCAATATATTGATAGTTGCTGCCGTTCTATGGAAGCATCAAAGATCAACATACATCACTAACAGAAAAATATGTTTATGTTCATAAAGACACTATTAAATCTCCTAAAACAAGTCCATAGAATATGCAAAATCAGTTCTCAGTATAAGAAAGCACAACCAGATTTTTTTTTAAATCTGCAATAGAAACAAACATTTAACTTCTCTGGCTTTTCTAATAAATAGTTTTATGGTCTTCTTTTTTCTTAGCAGATTTTAAAATAACATATTTTGGTTGGAAGGCCTTAAATTAAATTTTGAGAAGAGTAGAGAACAATATTATCAGATATCGCTATATGATGATAAGAAGGACACTATTAAGGCAAAGGAGGCAGTTTGGAGACTCCTAATTTGAAAGGTAGTTATAGATTACAAAGTAATTTTTATTTGTATTGAAGGCTTTGTTCCATGGGAATCCAAATATTGTAGAAGTGTCTACTTCAGTAAATAGATCTAGAGTAATTTTTTTAGTCCAAGTGATGTGTACCCAGAGTTGCAGATACATACCATGAAACAAATACTAAAGAAGGTAAAATTATACCTGTATGCTTCTCACTAACCATTACATCCCACTCCAGGTACTTCCAGAAAGAGAACAAGATTTCTCCTCATCTGGAAAAGTTCCAGATGAGGAGAAATTTAAACATTCAAGATTTTAAAATGCACCGATAGGAAGTTTAAAATTTTTTAATCCAATGATCATCAAACATATCAACAGATGACAAACACACAAGCAGCATACATAAGAAAAGTAAACATTATTTATCTCCTCCAACTCAACAACTGCTCACCTTAGCTACAATCTAGTTAAAATACAATCCAGCTGATAAGGGGAAGCCCAGTGGATAAACCATCAAGCTACCACAACATGACTGACTAACATTTCACCGCAGAACTTCCTACGACACGACAGCCACAGCACTTCGAACCAAAACATCTAACTGAAGTAATGCAGACATGTACCGGCATATAGAAACACAAAAGTGTGTCTACGAACATATAAGGAAGCGCACGGAGCAGCAAAGTGCCCGACATTAATTTTTTAGAAGACACGTAAGAAAAGGCGTGAGTTACTACTCCTGCCAGCTGCGGTCCACGCGCCGACAGGATGGACGCCTGCAGCCCGGGCCGTAGGTGTAAAGCGGGGGCGCGGAGCCCAGCACGGGGCTCCCGGGCCGCGGCCGTGCCGCAGGTGTCGCTGCCCCGCCGGCCGTGCCGTGAGCCCGGGGAGCCGCGGGCCGCCCGCCTCCCAACAGGTCCTGCGCCGGCCGCTCCGCGGAGCGCTCCGCTGCGCCCGGAGGCGGCGGGAGAGGCCCGATCCGAGCGGCGGGCGGCCGGCCAGAGGCACCGCGGCCCCGAGGCCGCCGCCACCTGCTCCCGTGCCCCGACACCCGCCCGCCGTGCCCGGCGCCGCCACCTCCCGCCGGCCGAGCGGCAGCGCGGCGCAGCCGAGCCGCGGCCGCCGCCGGGCGCCGGCGCGAGGGGAACGGCGGCCGCGCCGGGCCGGGGGAAGCGGCGAGAGCCCTGCGGGGGGCGCCCGCTCCGGAGGGAACTTTGCGGAGAGGGACGGGCGCCGGCACCGGCCCCTCGCCGGCCTACCTGCGCGGAGTGGGGCTTCCTCAGCCAGGCCCCCGGGAAGAGCCGCCTCGCCATGGCAATCACACATCCCCGCAGCGGGCGGCGGTCGGAGGCGGAGCGGTGAGGAGCGCTCCCCCGCCTGTCGCTGCAGCCGCGCCGCCGGCTCCGCTCGGCTCGGCGGGGAAGAGCTGCCTCAGGCACCGGCGGCTGTCGGCGGGCAGGACGGGCGGCCGCCGCCTCAGCCACCGCTCACGCCGCTGCTTGAAAGGGCGAACGCAGCAGCTGTGGGGAGCGAGGCGGGGCCGAGGCGGCGAGGCGAGCCCCGCCCGCCCCGAGCCCCTGGGGCTGTCCCAGTCCCGCTGCCCGCTCCAGGGCCGCCCGGAGCCCGTGGAGCCTACAGGCGCCCCCGAGTTCCCCTCGTGTCTGCCGGAAAGTGCTCGGGGCGCTGTCTGGGGACGATTATGGAGAACTGATAAATAACGCGTGCCGTTGATTGCAAACAGGCTCCTGTCATTTACTGGACAGGGTATTAAAAACAGCTGCAGGCTCCTTACAGCCTTAAAAAAAACCCCAACAATCAAAAAACCCCCCCACAAAACCCCAGAAAGGAGTAGTTCCTCCAAAATAAGGAAGGAGTGTTTGCCTGGACCCATATTAACACAGATGAGCAAATCTTTTACCGTGAGGTTGGTGAGAACAACCTGAATAGTTTGCCCACAGAAGCTGGGGACGCCCCAGTCCAAGGCCGGGTTGGACAAGGCTTCGAGCAACCTGGTCTATTGGGAGTTGTCCCTGCCCATGGCAGGAGGGTTGGAACAAGATGGTCTTCAAGGTTCCTTCTCGCACCAACCATTCTGTAACTCTACGTTAGTGCCATTAAGTGGGGGAAAGTTACCTATTCTTCACCAGAGGCTCTCTCAGCCCTTCATGCATTGTGGGAAGCCTCAGTTCAACTGAAATTTGTGGGAACACTATTAAGTTCAAGTAAAATCATCCTTTTTTACACAAGGTTTGGTTTTTGTCCAGCTTTCATGTGTTTATGATTTGATTGTGACTTATTTTAATGCAGTGTGTTAACAGAGTCAAAGCCAGAAGCTGGGAGTCTCCAGACGTGATGCTTTTTATCTATGAAACTTCAGGCACAAAGGTTATGCCAAGGTGGTGGAATAAAAATGAGGCAAACATAGCATGTTATGCTTTGGGTGTTCAGTGCACTTACCAAAGAACACTGCTTTGATGAAGAGACAAGTCACAAAATACTACTGTAAGGATAAGCTGCTACTCTTTGGCAGGGCTTACTCTTAAGGAAAGATGTATGTGTGGAAACCAAATGTTAGCAACTCACAAAAAATTTAGAGATCTGTGCTTGAAGATTCAAGAACAGTCTGTGACTGTTTTTTGAATAATATAATCACTGCCAGAGTCACCCTGAAATATAAATCTGAAAATTAATTAGTAAGATTTGGCACTTCTGTAAAAGCAATCCTGGCTTTAGTAACAGCCAGTGACTCTCACAGGGTTTTCTTCTCTTCCTATTCAGCAGGCCCAGATGGCTGTGCTTTCTGCATCACCTCCCTCTACAGTTCAGTGGTTTGCACAAGTTTAGCTGGGTTATGGGCATGCAACACAAGAGGAGGCCACAGAGCAAAACATTTTAACATTTTGCTGAATAATCTCAAGCCCTTACTTCATCCAGTGCTCTATGCCAACCCTTGGAATGACAGGCTGGGAATAATTGTGAAATGTCGGTGTCCCATATGGCTGGCAAGGATCTAAATGTTTCATTCCTGTTACATCTAGATCCAAACAGTTCCTGGCATATGTTCATTAGGGGATATATTTTTCACTTAGAACATGAGATCTTCATCATCTGTGAGAGCAGGTGCTTTATTCCAGCACTGAAATGTTTAGCTCTTCTTCAAGTACTCTTTGTGCTCAGGCTTTGTTAAATGCTAAAAATTAAGGCCATTTCAGCCTTTTTCAGTTACCTGTTAAATTCCCGGTTAAGCCTCAGTAGAGGCAACTCCCATGAAAAGCTAGGCCACATAAGCCAGAACAGTAACAGGAATCATGTAACATGCACTGACTTGGTATTCATAGGACATGGAAATGCAAGGGAATATTCTAAAGACCGGGGATCAGATGCAGAAAAAACCACAAAGGTAGAACATAAGTCATATTGATGTATCATTTACTGTACAGCCTTTCCATTCACACGTTTCCATTCTGCAGTTCACACATCAGCCATTTTTGTAGGCCCACACCGAAGCCTTGATATATCTTAATGTCCAAGCAGTAGAAGTTATGCTGATTTATTGCTACCTATTAATTCTTAAGTTTCCTATCCAGCTATAACAACACTACATGTTGTTATTCTAGTGATGCAGGGTTTTTGTATAAGACAGAAATCGACTGTTGTTGTTGAACAATGCAGTGTTTGTCACTCACAATGTCAAACAGTAAATGTGGTTTTATAATAACTTCTTACATTCACCTGCAGTTCCATGACAATTATTACATATTAAACATAACTCAGAAAACCCAAAAACTGGTTGCAAAGACTGAAGCATCCAGGAATTCTGGACATATAAAAAATGAATATATGAGACAAATGAAAATATTGAAAAGCTACAGAGAAGAATCTGAATTCCTCAAGATAGTCAGTGTAACGTGCACCTTTACAATATAATAAATGATTTTATGCAATTTCTTTTGAAGGCAAGTCTCTATAACTTGAGCAAGTAATACAGGCTTTAACATCACATGAAAGCTAAACATTAACTTATTGCAGTGGTGCTGGACTTGCTTCTTTCAGTTATTTGAAGCAACTGCACCCACATGCTGATTTAACTCAAGTGCTGTCCTAAGAGACTCCGTGGGAAATCCTCAGGGTTCACCCACTCTCCCCACCATCGTATTATATGCAGGGAGCCTCTGGCTACTGTTAATTATCACAAGACTTCTTCTCACAGCAGCTTTACCAGCTTCCAATCTGCCTAGCATGGCTTCCTAGATTGCTGTTTTTCTCTGGATATGCCTAAGAAATATTCTATGATCCTGAGCAGATACTGCAGTCTTAAAGTATTACAACACCAGTAGAATGGAATGCCCTAGCATTTGCCATTGCCCAGGTTTGTAGCTAAATTTAGTAAGTGTATATACACAATATATAATATGGTAATGATTTAAAATAAAATTACCTGCATTTCCTAAAATGAAGTCTAGAAAAGTTTAGAGGTTTCTCTCTTTTTGTGCTACTCAGCTATCTGCTTGCTCATATATGTATCTAGGAGTCTGTTTTTATACAGACTCTACTTTCTTAGGCCTGTCTTTGTGGATGAAGATGAAGATCTGGGAACCCATCTAACCTCTATGTCTAAACTTTCCTTCATGTTCCCTTCAGAGAGAGATACTGTTTCCTTCCCCTTTGCAAATTTCTGTGAACTCTGACTTAATCAGTGTTTTAGCTTTAATTTTATCCTAATAGATGATTTCCTATTATTTCCTATTCAGATTCTTATAAATGCCAGTGCTTCTGTTGCATGAGTAGGTGGAGCCATCTCCAACCCAGAAAGCAGGCACAGCCTGTTAAGGATTCCCTTGTGGCTTAACTTGGTGTAAACAAATCATTAATCTATTTGAGGAAACGGACTCTTCCAGCCAACAGGTTTCATTTCCAAGGCTCTATTTACATGGTCACTTTAATCTCACATAAATCCAGCCTGCTGCTGAAGCAGATGGTGTCACCTTCTCTTGCTGTTGGTGCCTACCTTCTCCCTTGGGTTGGCACAAACGTTTCTAGCGTTGTACAAAGGACTAGATCAACGATCTGAACTAAAAACTAACCTTGAATCTTTTTTCCTCTGAGATAGGTTAGAGGCACTCCACTTCCTTTCATCGGTGGTGTGGACTAACATGGGAGCAAAAGGGCTGTCCGTAACCACCGAAATCTTTATCTCATTTAAACACATATCCTTGTAAAAGATCACGTTTTACCGTCAGATAATTATATAAATGTATGTGACACTTTTGTAGCTCTTGACTGAGATTAGATACAACCACTATTATTAAACGTTCAGAGACACTGATTATTTTGACATACAAGTCTTTGAGAGACACAATGTTTACTCTTTTACTCTGGTATATTTTTTAAAATTCCAAATATACTAAAAAACAGTACAGAAAATAGCTCTTAATAACCTAACATATCTAGAGTAAATAGGTCTTCAAAAGTCCAGGACAGAAAGATTTACATGTTACAATCTTGTATACATTAGAGGACTAAGAAAACTCCAGAAATTTTGTGTTGAGAAGAAAAGATTCAAAGGTAGTCAATTGTAAGCAAATGCTAAACATCAGTTTGCATTTATGTTTGCATTGTTTCAAAGTCTACAAAGACAACACAGTTCAGATTCAATTAATCAATAAAATTAGGTTTCCTTTGCACATATTTGTGCTTTCAAGGCTACTTCCTCTATTAATTCCTGGAGTTATGATGTTCAAGAGTTTTACCCAAGATTGAGGTTATATGTTAAAATGCATGGTCAGAGTACACTTACTAGCACTAATCCATTTCTGGTTTGGAAAGCCTTTTATAATTTTCAGATCACTTATTTTCAACTTGGTTATTTTACCTAATTATCCAGGCTGTTTCCTTCTTTGAATTAGAGGCAAATAAAGTTAAATCCACTCCGAACTTCTGTTTGCAGTACTTGAAGTAAAAGACTTCTTTGTTCTTTTATTTTATGTGGTAGTCATCTGTTAAAAACCACGAACCTTTATATAATAGAAATGTTAGTATTAATTCCTATTTATGGACTTTCCAATAAGCAGCCTAGTTGGCATTTTCTTCATGCCCTCCTCCCATTTCCCAAAATTTCTCCCCCTGAATTAACACTTGCACCTTCCTGCTTACTTTATAAGGTAGCTCAGAGAGCTAGGAAATCCAAGTCCTAGCCCACACTCTTTTAAAAATCCTCTTAGGTTCTAAATAGTAGATTCCAGTACTGAAGCTGGTACATACTGATACAAGAAGGTCAAGATGAGAAGGAGATGAGCAGAATTCAATTCAGAAAGAAGATGCTAATTTTTAACTCCTAAGGAAGCATAGTATTGGAACAAATCACCGAGCAAGGCAGTACATTTTTCAACACGTGGTGCACTTAGGAGAGCTCTGACCTAAGCACAAAGCAGAGAACAGCTGCAATGGCTGGATGCACTGCTACCCCCAGCTGTCCTGCCATCCCCTCTGCCCGAGGACGTTTCCACAACAGAACTCTTTCAGTTCACAATCGAGCACATTTGCTTTAATTGCCTGAGAAGTCAGTTCATGCTGAAATGCTAGACTGTGAACCTCAGCCAGTGAGGTACAGCTCTGCCCTGCCTTCTGCCAGCTGTGGTAGAGAAGAGAAAAATGGGCAGAACAACCACAGATAGCAGAGCTGCTGTGTGAAGCCCTTTCCTCGCTCATCCTCTACTACTTATACCTACTCCCATGCTGTTCTCTCACTTCTGCCATGCAGCTCTTTCTGTAGCTGAATGGTGAACTGTCTGCTGAACTCAAATTAAAAATAACACAGCAAAAGAAAAAAGCCATATCAGTTCTCCATTTTGATTCTGCATGCCACTGTGGAGTGCCATATTCAGAAACACAGGAATAGCTTGACATTTGGAAGAAGTGGCAAAAACAGGAACTACTTAAAATGGGATCCAATGAAAAACACTTCAAGTCTGCCCTAAAACTGATGTCTCTTTATAATACATACCCCAACCAAGTGATTTGTTGAACAGAATGAATGAAACATTGTGTTATGTAGGAATTTGAACTGCTAATCATTGTCAGGCCTTAAATCATACACAAGTAAATGTTTCAGTTCACAGGCTTTAATGAAGCTGGAAACCCGGTCCCATAAGCAAGAATTTGTATAGAGTAGTGGCATGCCTTATCAAACAGTCTTCATGATATTGATAAAAATTAATCAAAACATAACACTTTGTCTTACTTTTTTTGGCTACATTCAAAACCTCTATACATGAAATCCAGAAAATTTGAACTGAATTGTTAGAGGATTCTGGCAGCACCCTCGAGAAAGCAGCAATGATTAGAAGAAATCTCCAGTAAAGAAGTATTTCCTTTTAGGAAACGTCTAATTGTAAGTTCTATCAAACTTTAAGTTAAAAAAAAAAAAAGTATTTTTAGTAATAGTTTATTGAAGTTGTTAATTTTGAGGTAATTTGTAGTAGACAAACTTTCTCTAAAAGCTTATCACCACTTAATGAAGGCAGCATCTATATCACAAAAATTCCAACCTCTTAATAAATATATGTACAGTTAATCTATTTAAATATTTATCATTGGGTTTTTTTTCTAGATAAAATAGTTTTTACTTCCCTTTAAACAAACAAAACAACAATCAGTCAGTCAAGCATATTCCTGACACAGATCAGATGCCTTTTTCAATCCCTGGAGTAGGCAATGTATTGATTGTATATTAATTAATTCCTGGAGCCTACTTTATGGGAAGTGCTGTGGGATTGTTGTTCGAAAATGCTAGTAGGCATTATGGAATAATTGAATTATTTTAAATTTGTCAACATCTAAATTTCTACACTACTTAGCAGGAGTTCCCACTGTAAATATAATTGCTAGAATTAAGTAAAACTATTTTATTCTTAGACTGAATTTTTTAGAATGAAAAATGCTGTTTCAGGCAAAGTAGGGAGCTGCTTTCACACACAAATTTTCTTATATCATTAAAAATACCCAGGCAGAATAAATTCAATCGTCTCAAATATATTCTTTGGGTTCTTTTCTGTGTAACAGTACGCATTTCTGAACAACTGATTTTTTTATCCATCTATACAACATAGTTAAAGAATGACAACACAATAAATACCCAAAATGATGGCATTTCTAAAGGTGTTTTCTTTTCCCTAAATGAATGACAAAAGGCAATTTGGAGCAGTAACAGTTTAAAATACTATCAAAAAATTTAAAAAAATAACCAAGCTTAGGCTGTTATAGTTTGCAGTATTGTTTTTAGCTCTATGCTTCATTAAACTTTGATGTAAGTATCACTACAGTCATAGATTGACCATACCTACCAATATGCTAAAAAAAATACCTGGCCAAGTTAGGCTTATGCCCAGTTCTTACAAGGCTCTACAATTCTGGTGTTGCAGTTCTCATTGATCAGTTCTGCTACATACTTTTATAGCAACACTGAAGTTCACAATAGAATAAATTATTTTTGTACTGCCCCCTCACAGCTCATTTTATTTCTGTATCACAGACACACCATTCCACCCCTCCATCCATCAATATTATGCAATTGTTTTTAATTAGAGGTTATTCTTAATCCAGATTATATCTATTATGAAATTTGCAGCACAGCTGAACAAAGTTTTTACCTGTACTAAGGGTGTGTGGAGAGCACCCAAGAAGAAGATTGTGGTCAGAACTTATTAAAGCAGCCCAACTGCTTAAGGAAATGCATCACGGAACTGCAGCTAAAGTAACTATTATTTGACAATGTGGTATCTGTAAGAACACAGGCCTTAAAGATGTATTTTAAATTGCCCTGTATGAATCTACATCAGAAATCATGCTATCTGATTCCTTTTGTTTAAAAAAACCCAAAGCTGCATTTTATATACAATCAAGTGTATTAAAAATTGCTATAATGTCTTTATATATAAGAAATAAACTTTTGCAGTTAATTAAACCTTTTATTATCTCATAGTAAACACACTGAACACAGGTCTTTTGCGCTAAACTGAATATATTCAGTGTCATTATGGTGAACAGTGCAACTGTTGTGCCTGCCCTGAGTTCTCATTGTACGTAGGTCCAGCGCCCTCTTTCCAAACACTGCTCTCAAATGACACCACCACCATCACTCTCAGACAGAAGCTGCAGCAGATGAGGCATTTTCTTTAGATCGAGCAGGCAATCAGACCCTTTCTAGATCTTTTATATTACAGTGTAGTTGAACAAAAGGAAACAACTCACAAACCCACATTTCCAGCCCACACCACCAATTTTGGTTTGGGATTTGGGAGTATATCTGAAAAGAAAGTAGTGGGTGAGGTAAACTGAACAGTTCTCTGAAGACACAGAGAGTCTTTGTCAGACCTTTACACCTCTAAGAAGGGTTAAGTGGCAACCAGTCAATGCAGTCATTGTAGTTGACACAAACAGTGTGATTGCTATGAAAATATTTCAAATTACTACAGAAACTTATTTTCTGTTTTGTCTAGATATGTATTAAATAATTTGTTATGGTTTAGGTGGACCTTGATGTGAGATTTGCAGAGATTTCAATCAGCTTATTTTGTGACTTCCTCTTTATACACAAACAAACAGGCTTACTGTGTATTGACATGCCAGCTTTTACCTGTTTTATCCCAGTTTCTTGTTCTCAGTGTGCAATTGTCTACATAAAAAATCCTTCTGCACAGTACTGTTTGAACCTGGACTCATTTACACAACTGAGGATATAGGTTTATATCTTGTTTTACTTCCAATCAAACTCTAACCCCCAATATAATTTCCCATCAGGAATCGATAGTTACAATTTGTTTTAATTTAAAACTAGAACAGAGTGGTAACTATACAACTTTTCAATTTCTTTTTTTTTCCCAATCCATCTTCCCAGACAACATGTGAAATTCCAAGTGCATTCTAAACAGAAGAAAATGACATTTTCTAGAAATTTGCTGATTAAAAAAAAGAGTTTTAAAATAAGACCTGGATTTACAGGTCTAGCAAGTAAGGATGCCCTTTTCACCACAGGCTATCCATTGGAAATTAAATCAGACCAATAATCTGATACTGCATTAGATCTTTAGTAGCATGATAGCACTGTCACAGGCATTTTACATCCTAGAACCTGCAGTAAATTAAAAAGTCCTTGGAGACCGTCACTACTTGACCTCTTGGTCTGCTGAATTCCAAGCAAGGCAGGAAAAAAAAAATCAGTTCTACTTTTAGCAACCTCCTGCACCTTAGTGCAGTGTCTTATCAATGCTTGTCTACATTTCCTCCTATCTTTGGCAAGTAGAGCTCTAGAATTGATCCTACCTGAGAAATTTGAGACAGCTGGTGAAGTTCCTGGGAGAGGCAAGCTGACAACAGTCTGTTGTAAGTTGAAGGAGAATTAATCTATAGCAAACTGACTTAGATAATCCTCACACATGCTTATTAGGCCTTCCCTTTTGTGCATTGTCTTCTTTAATTTGTCTCAGCTTCTTAGGGTGTTTTCATATTGACAAGCCCTTTGAATGTGATCCTTCTTATCCTGAAGTTGTCTTCACATCTGCTTATGGCAGGTCTGGGCACTCTCTTTTGCATCTCTCATGGGCAGGTGGATGGGCCTTGGCTGGGTGTAACGGGGCACAGCAAAGCCAGCAGTACCCCTCTATGGCCATCGGTGCTGCCCAGGGAGGGAGGCACGTGGCCCGGCACATCACACCTCTCAGCAGCAGTGAATTCACAGGGCCAAGTGTGCCTGCTTGGCAGTCCTGCCTGGCAAACCTCTGCTTTCCTGACTCAAGAAGCTGCTCGTTTGTCCCACAATCAGAAATACTTCAATTGTTCACTTTGTAAGTGGTGCATGGCCACAGAACATGCATTTGGCAGCCCATGGGATCAAACTGAAAGTCAGCTTCCGTTTCCCTTTTGGCTTGTTGTAGGTGTTTCATACTGTAACTTCAACACAGGAGGAAATAAGCCTTTTCTCTCTGCATTTCCATTTTGACATGAATATTTTTATCACCTCTTCTGCTACCTCAGTTCTGTACTCCCTCTTCAATATGTGCATGCTCTCAGCTCCTGGGCCCCTGAAACCTGCAAGCTGACCTCTCTGCAAACAAACCTATTTTTACACATACATGTATGTGTTATATATACATATATACATTAATGTTTTACAGCAGGAGCAGTCCACTGAGCTGCCATCTCTGCATGGCTCCTGGCACAGGGGAAAGCCAGAATGTCCCTGAGCAGAAGTGAGTGCAACCTTAGATGGCAGCAGCTGTTGGACAAGTGTGGCTGAGTCAGGTAACTGTACTCCCAGCTACAACTGCAGAGAAGAGGTGGATTTAAAGCCCCTTGCTGGTGTTCTGCTCCCCACCCCCCTCCTCAGCTCAGGCCTCCCTTGCCTCTGGGAGGAGTAGGCTCAGGGGACTGCACCAACAGAAAACATTTTAACCACAGTTGGGCTTAGTTTATACTTTTGAGGGTATGGAGCAGGTCAGAGGAGCACCCACACGGGCTTGGTGGGAGCCAAGGCAGTATACTGGCAGGGAAGCAGCAGGACTGCCAGCTTTTGATGTGCTGCTTTGTAAAATTCACATTTCCACCTCACGACAAAAGCTGGCAGAGGGGACGACTGGATATTTAACTAATATTTAGAGACTTATCACAGAAGAACATAGCACAGGTTTAAAAAAGAAAAGGGAAATCTGTCACAGCAGCCCCAAATTTTAGGGATAGAGTCAGGACTGTGTAGATATGGATGTGCCTCAGTGCTGGTATGAAACAAGCTAAAATAGAAAATAAGTGACCAATGCCATAAGAACTGATTTTGATCCTGTTTCTTTATACTTTTTTTTTTTTTTTTTAACTGAATGCATATAAGCAGTGCTGTATTGGAACAAAATCTGGGCTTTCAGGCTGAGAAAACATGTCATCAGTGTGATCAAAAAATGTGTGTGAGAGGAGCTACTACATTTGAATCAGCTAAAACAATGACACTTAGATTGCACCTTTAAAGTAAGCATATCAAAGTTAACAAGTGTAACAGTGTCATTATTTCATAAGCATTGCAAGAATGAAGAATACAACTAGTGACTTGGCTGGTGTGTCAGTCTGGGACCACTTACAGTTCTTTCTGTGCAGCCCCCTGGGGCTGGCAGCAGAAGGGGTCACTGCCTTTTCTCCAGCCCCCACAGCTGAATTTTCTGGGCTGCAAACAGCTCTTCAGCCCCTGCTAAGTGTTACCAGGGTCCTGTCATGCTGCACTGTTCAAAAGTATTTTGCCTCCATCTTCATAAATAAAGAGATGCTATCAGGTAGGAAAAAAAAATAAAAAGGAGAAAAGATAATAAGAGAAGTGAGGGATTTGTCATCTGAGTGGGACTTGGCAGACCTGCTGAAAGCTTGTTTGAAGGGCCATACCACATTCCAGGTGGTGGGAGAGCAGAAGGAATGCTGTACTAATTCTCCCTCCAGCCAGACTGATGTCCAGAACAGATTTTTCACCGCAGATGAAATGGCAACATTCTGCCATGTAACTGTGTCCTGAGGGGCCGTTAAGCACTTTTTAACTTCAGTTTAGAGTTAAGAGGTAACTCTGCTCTGTACTGCTACAAAATTTAACCACAAAAGAGCTGGAAATTCTTCTCTAGCAGACATTTTTACAGTCCACAAAGGAGCACAGATGCTGACAGACAAAACCTCACCGTAAAACAGTATGATGCTCCAGTCCTCAAGAAGTTATGATACAGCCCATCACAATGTAAAATTTGAGACTGCAATTACTTTTGCAAATCTGCAGAGCAGAGCTCAAGTGAAAGAATAAAATGCTTGCTTAGGCTTTAGCTCTGAAATGCTGACTCTGCATTTTAACTTTAGTCACTAGCTAGAGCTTCAGTAACTGCTTTCAAATCTGTGCGTAGAGAGGAGGGGAAGGAATGCATCACACTGGTGCATGACTGAATTCTCAGGGAGTTTGAGAACCTGAATCTCTTTCTGGTCCAAGCAATTAACCAAAATTTCAAGCCTTGGCAGCTGTTTGTTTTCTGAAAGGAGGCAATTATACAACCACAGCAGCAGAATGACAGTGCAGGCAGAGAGCAGAGAGTAAACCTTTCTTAAGTTCCACCTCCAAATAATGAGCTCAAATTTTTATGAACTGGTTTCACAAGAAAAAGGAGAAAAAGATTACTTAGGACCACACTTGCATACCCTCACAAAATTCCTACTAGTTGGAATAGCAGTAAGTTGCAATTCTCCCACAGTTATTTTGTGGAGTAAAATACTGCTACATTTGCTCATAAGTCTTCAACTCAGAAAAAAACAGTATTAGCAGTAAAAACACAGTAACCCATACGCGAGCACTCTCAGTAAGGCCAAACCTAGTCCAAACACTTATTTTTTTTCTCCTTCAGACTCACTCACTGTCTTCAGGTACAAAAAAGTGTTAGTATAACTAAGATGGATGCGAGACAAAATCTGTTACAATAAAAGCTTTTCCTGCTCCTAACTAGCATACCCAAAGATGTTGTAAATGATGTAGAAACACTGTGTCTCAAGCTCCTACTATTTCTATCCTTGAGTATCTCAGTCTACAACAAGGTTTTTTTTTTTTCGGCACTGTTACACATATAAGAACTGAGGGATTGCTTCTTGTTCAGCCACTTCCAGCAAACAATTCAGCCATGGCAGGGGATGAACTACAAAACAGGAATAACTAAGGGCTTATAGCAGAATGATGCGAGCATTTAACAGCTTGTGAGTGCCTTGAATTATTAACTGTAGAGCACTTGAAGAACTATCTCTCCACCTACCTACCAAAGATTACTCAGTCATACAAAATCTTGGCTTATGTTTTACAACGAATTTCAGCAAGGTTACACACCTGGAATAAAATATTAAGTGAATAAAGCATTAAGGACCTTTTACGTGTCAGCTTGTTTGACATTTTTTCAAGCATCTGAAGTGTCTGCTATTAGATACAGAGACAATAGGCAGAGTTGGTTGTTTTGGTTTTTTCTTAAAGTGTCTGCGGTACTTTGAGTAATAGTGACAGAGATTTAAAAAATAATTATAACATTGCTAAATGTTAATTTTTTGAAGGTAAACAATCCTCTAGTGATTTTCAAGTCTAAATGTAGCTTAGTTCAAAGGCTAATATAGATTGTGATACAAGGAGATCATATACTACCCCACAGTAATTGCTGTTTAATCTATGTATTGCAGAAGGGCTTTAGAGACTTAATAATAAAAAATAGGACTGCAATACTCATAATATTCTATCTTCAAAAGTTAGCAGAGTTTTAAATATTAAGAATGGAAAAATAATTGCTTAGGATTAGTGGGGCAAATATGTTGTGTTTCTATACATTGAATTTAACAGCAATTTCCTGATCCTTGAGAAGGTAAAAAAGGAAGAAATGGCAAAGTACTTGTACTAGGAAAAATATGGGTTTGTGTGAAGACCAATGTAAAGGCACCTTATCACAATATTAATTTACTTTCTATTGATGTAATGTGAGGATGAAAAATTATTAATATTCTTGTCTATCTAGAAAAATATTTAAAGCTGTTTATTTTAAAATGTTTTCAGTGCTATTTTTATATCTTTAGCATAAACAGAATAATTACTATAATTGTCAGCTAGTTGTAAGACAATTAATACAAAATTCTTCATATCTTACCAGTTGCCTATCTTTTAAATTTTGAAATTGAAGATTATTTTCTGAGTTGAGCCCTAATAAGTGCAGCATATGTGCATTGTCTTACTAATTAGTATATTTATGTAAAAGAGGATGTACCATATTTATCTTGATTTAAGATAGGAAGATCCCAGATGAGCTTCCTTGCTGTTTCTGTGCTTAAACAATGCCGAGAAAATGTCCTGGGATCTAATTTTCCCTCCTTGCTGAATTGTGGTCATGACAACCATCTGTACAAAGATAAGCTTCACAGTATTGTCTTGTTCAAGGGTATCATTTTGATGTTATGTTGTGTGATACAATAAGGTAATGGCAAATAATACTGGGCAGTAGTTTGTGCTCTCATCGACATACACTGCTGACTTACACTTTCAGGTTTTGTGTATTTTGGTTTGCTTGTTTAATATTTATGTGGACATGGGGGCAACAAAAGTATAAAAACCAACACTAACTTACAGAAAATACATTAACATTTGAGAGAAGGGCTAAGGGAAATGCCATTGTTCTGACTCTTCAAATTTATCCATCTCCACTGGGCACCAAGGAATTTACATGTTGAATATGAAATTTAGTTTTTCTCTGTTGTGCCAGCAAGACACGATTTTTTAAACCAAACACTTTGTTTTTGCATGTCTTTATGGCAAGAGATTGCCCAACAGTATATGGACAAATACGAACAGAAGTAAAGACAGCGCTAGGTTGTTATTATTTAGCTTCTTTCTGAAACACAGCTATTTATAAGATGATGTGGAATAAAGCGGAACATACCTTTTATTAAGCAGAATACACCAGATAATAAACGTCTTTTTTTTTCTCCAAAACTTTGACACAAGAAAGCCCTTAATGACACTGCAGGTAAAGTAATTTTATTTGGCTTTGGTCACTCTGTGCCTCAAAGTCTAGACATAATATATGTGGAATTGAAAACACACAAGGAAAGATTGCTTAAGCTGTATTTTGAAATATTTTTGAACTATTAGCAGAAGACAAAAATGAAAGTAAGGCAAGAAAGTTCCTTCTAAAGGCATGACATACATTCTTGTTGAATATGAACAGAAGAAATTTTTAATATTTTACTTACTGCTATTTTACTTACTGGTTATTTTACTTACTGCTAGCACTGAATACAAAACTGACAAAGATTCTAATTTGCTCCAAATCAGACTAATCATGCACATCTCATAGTAACAGGAATGTTAGGAAAAGTTGTTTAAACATTCTAAATTTCTAAATCCAGCATTTTTTACTGTTGCTGTTGATTTTTTTTGCCCCACATACCTCAGACATTAACAAAGATCCTCTTCCTGCAAATACAGATTTGCCAGTTTGAGCATTTTAAATAGAAAACCATTTGTAAAGGAGCATTTGCACATTTCCAGCAAGATTTCCAACCCTGTAATAATCTAGTCAGGCTGTGCAGAGGAATAATCAATGTTACACTTTTAGTGCATATTTCTTGTCCTGGAATAGAAGCTACTGAACTTAAGTCCCCTGTGTCTATGTACCCCTCAGCCATTTGATTTACCTGGTCTAGCTGATGGGTAGGAGTCACACACCTTCTGCTCTGGAAAGAAGCTTCTTGTCAGATGGAAATTCAGTGACTTGCTAAAGTGACCAAAAAGTATGTTATAGTATGAGTTACTAAATTAGGTTGGTGGGGGATGAGGTGTCTATGTGGGAGGTATAGAGTTTGAAATCTTTCTAGCTACCAGTAATAGCTGAATTTAGTGGAAACAGAGTTTAGATTTGGTTGGTTGGTTTTGTGTGTGTGTGTGTGTGTGTGTTTGGCTATGAGCTCACATTGTTCTTCCTGGATATTACAGGAGAATTACATGGAATTGAGGTTGTGGTAAAATACTCAGAGTCTGCTCTTTAGTAATAAGGCTAAAGGTAACAAGCTCTGAGGTACATTCTGGCCTAACTAATGCAATCCATATAACAGCAAACAAATCAATTTATCAAATCCTAATTATTCTTACCTAATGTAGGGATTCCTAGTTTCTTTTTGTGCTGCCCTCACATAATGCTATTCCAGCAGACACTCCTAGCTTTGTGTAAAGTGGTGCTTTATGGGCAGGATGGGGCCATGCAGCTCTGCAATTCTGCAATGAAGTTCTGCAAACTCCTGCTGGGGACAGTATTTTAAGGACAAGAAGCGTAGAGATGGCACGTGTCTTCCTTTTCACAAGATTTTGAGTTGAGTTTGTGGGGTTTCTGGAGCTGGTGGTGAAACTAACAATTTACATTCTAGGTGAGTGATTCTACTTTGACAAATTCTGATTAAATTAATTTTAAAGATACAGCAGGACAACAGGCTGGTTAAGACCTTCCAAGTATGACACTAAAAAAGGAAGCTGTGACGTAGCCAATTATTGATGTTTATTCTGTTGCTGACTAGAAAGTCTGCTTTTTAACTTAGCTGAACAGTGGTTCTAAGACAACAATTGTGAATAAAAAACAAGAATTTGTATGTGGATATACTTCAGATTGAGTCTAATTTTTTTTCTCCTGGTAGTGACCCTTTGCCTTCAGCACCAGCAGTACCTGACTGCTGTTCACTGCACATGAAAATCCGTGAAAAGCAAACAGGGCCCTTTGCATTGCTCAATCTGTTTTCAGCAGACCATCACGATTCCTGAACACTGTCTAGTTAGTGCATCCATGGGAGAACTATCCCCTCAAACTCGTATTTAAAACAACTCTGAACAAGGGATTCTGATTATAAATACTACTTTATTCTGATGTAACTAGAACTGGCCAGACTAAGCCGTACTCCAGTGTTTTGCCCAGGCTTTCCTCCCTGTGCCCCTTTCCAGGGACGGCAATCTGCCCCAGTACCTTAGTTTCAGTGGCTTATCCCAAGAGGGAAGATGGCTTTGAGAACTTGGGCAGTTTGAGCAGGAGACAGATTGGAATCCTAAATTCACCATCCAGTCTTGAGTTCAGCCGTTCCCGAGAGTGACAGCAGTAGGTGAAATCTGATCCAGGGAGCCCAGGCACTCGGTGCTGCACAGGGCTGAGCTGCGCACAGCAAGGCCCCTACAGGGTCTGGACAAGTTTTGTAGTGTTTATTACCACGGTACTGGGCAATTGCCGTGCTTAACCATGCGGACCATAGAGACCGGCCGAGTACTGAGTCTGAACAACTGTGAAACACAATGATGGAAAACAAAAAGGTATTTCTGGAATCAGGATTGTTGGTGTTGGAAAGGATCTCTGGAGATCATCTAGTCCAACCCCGCTGCCAAGGCAGGGTCACCTAGAGCAGGTAACATAGAAATGCGTCCAGGTGGGTTTTGAATTCATCGGGAGGGAGACTCCATGACCTCCCTGTTCACCCTGCTCCATTGGTTTAGTTAATACAGCTGCTGCTAGAAACTGGAACTGAGTTCATCTCCTAAATATGGCAGCATCCCGGTATCAGTGCAGAGGAGCACACTGTTGGGTCCGCCGCCCCCGGGCCGGCCGCGGCACGCTCCGGTACCTGGGCCGGGCCTGGCCTCGCCCACCACCCGGGCAAGAAGGCGGCCCCAGGGTCACTCCACACGGCAGGGACAGCCCCACAAAGCCGGGGAGCTTCCCCCGAGGCCGGGCAGGGGTCCGGCGGAGCGGCGAAGCCCGAGCCCCACCGCATCCCCTCAGGTGCGGCGGGAACAATGAGCGGCACGGCCAAAACGAGCCCCGGCGGCGCGCACAGATCCGGGCCGTGCGCGCACGCCTAAAATAGTCCCTCTTTGTTCAGCAGCGGCGCAGGGCCGGCTGCGCCCGTGTCCCTCCGCCCCGCGCCCCGCGCCCGCCCCCGGCGCTGCCGGCGCAGG
This sequence comes from Chamaea fasciata, assembly GCF_029207755.1. NCBI lineage: Eukaryota > Metazoa > Chordata > Aves > Passeriformes > Sylviidae > Chamaea > Chamaea fasciata. The sequence goes on along the minus strand of NW_027094095.1, from coordinate 15,954,257 downwards.
CGGGGCCGCCGAGGCGGGGCCGCGGCCCTTTGTGCTCCCAGAATGCACCAGCGCCTCCTCCGCGGGAAACAAAAATGGCGAGGGGCTGCGCCGGGGCCGGGCTGCCCGTGAGGCGGGTCTGACCGTCCCCCGCCGCCTTCCGCCGCGGCTCCGCGTCCGGGGGACCCGCTGAGCACCGAGCGCCCGGCCGCACCGTACCGTACCGCACCGCACCGCACCGCACCGCACCGCATCGTACCGCGCCGCGCCGCCGGGGGAGGCTGCCGAGCTCGCCGATTTCCCTGTATGAGGCGGTTGGCACCACTGGAGAGACCGAATGAGGTGAGGGGTGGGGGGAGGAGGGGCGGCCGGGCCCGCGCGGTGCGGGGGGCGCGGTCCCCGCGGCCCGGCCGCCCGTGCCGCAGCCCGCGGGGAGCGCTGCCGGGGCCCGCTGCGGAGCGGGGGCCCGAGGCCTTGGCGGGAGGGGGAGGGAGCTCCCTGCGAGCGGCCGCTGGCAGCGAATGTGAGGGGTCAGCGGTGCTCCTCGGGGACCAAAACAAAGGGAGGGAGGCAGCGGGCCGGTCGGCGGGGCCGGGGGCTGTGAGGTGAGGTGCCATCGGCCCCGCGCCAGCTGGATTTTCATCTTCTCCTTTAAGGATATTGTCCGAGTAGGCTGCGTTTGCTCGAGTGCGAAGAGAGCAGCACAAAGAGGTAGTGGTGCTCGTTGGTAACTTTGGTTTTAGGGTTTTTTTGTTTCTTTTTTGTTTGTTTGTTTGGGGTTTTTTGTGTGGCTTTGTTTTCTTTTTTGTTTGTTTTTTTTTTTTTTGTTTGTTTGTTTGCAATGCCTCACCTCTAAATTTCTGTCGGGTTTGACGATTTGAGTGTTACCACTTAAATATGGTAACTGTTGCTAGCTGAAAGGATATGCAGTAACGCTTTTTTTTTAATATTGAATGCTGTGGAAAGAATGGGCTGAAACCTCTTTTAGTGAAAGAGAACAATATGGTTCTGTGCTGGATGCTCTGGACACTGATATTAGTGTTGAAATACGAGGGGTTGTCGTTGATCCATGAAGGATCAGGGTGCTATTAGAAGTAGAGGGCCTGCAGAATGAAATGAAAGGCTCTGCCAGGAAAGCAGTGTAGCATTGTGGTTGTTTCTGGAATTTGTGATAGACCCAGCTTATCATAACTTTAAAAGGTCAGACGTAGTCATGGATAATGACATGGTTTTCTCCTGACTTAGTGTAAGGGAATGTGATCAATGACATACACTCAAGCTGCCAAAAGTGTGGGATAGTAACAAAAAAGTTTCCTTTTTTTCTTTTTCCTTTTTTTTTTTTTTTAAATCCTTAGTCAGGTTGGCAGAAGTTAACATGGTAACGTTTGTCCCTTTTTTGAGAGCTCAGATTACATTTAATTTGAAAGCGTTCGAGATTAAAAGAGGGGACAAAAATGTTTCATTTCTGTATTGTTAGAATACAGGTTAATGAGTTTATAGCTCTTCATTTAAGGGAGAATAAGGGAAAACAAAGATTGAACATATGAAAGGAAATGCATTATATCGTGAATATGAGAAGGATCTTTGCAAGGAGCTACAAGCTGTGAAATGTGGATCTGTACTGAGAGTATAATGTAGTAATATTTTCCACGGCAAACCCTTATTTTGTCAAATACAGGTGTGTGGCTTTTCAACAACTTGCTTTTTCTGTTCTGGAAAGAATTTAGAATCAGATGTAGATGCTTCTCATATGACTTAATATGACTAGTCAACAGGGTGTGTATATATATATTTTAATAGGTGAAAGAGACATGTATTGGTAGTTAGTATGAAGTTATGTTTGTCCTTCCCTGCACCAGGAGATCAGGAAAAAATTATGAGAAGAGCAGCTGTAACAAATAAGTTCTAGTTAATTTCCCAGTAGACTGTGGACTTCTGTATTCCCTGGAGATGGATGTGAATGCAGAGGCCCTGAAGTGTATTTAGGGCTCCTCATGTGAGTTGTGAGGAGGAAGCTTGGAGATGTGGCTGGGAGCTCATGTGACCAGAGCCAAGATGAGTCTCTGGGTCTGTGAATTCATTGCTTGCCTGAGGGCTGCAGAGCTGGTGTCACCTTCACACGCAGGAAATGGAGGGGAAGTCTGTCTGAGCAAAACACAACAGGAGAATTATAAAGCCACATGTATTGCTGGAGAGAGAGCCTCCATGGAGCAGTGACACCAAGATGCTTAACTTTCTTTGAGAGAAGGAAAGCTAATGACGAGAGCATTCCTGATGAGTCTAGACATACTTCATTCACTAAATATCTTCAAGGATAATACTACCTTACTTATGTTTCAGATCTGTTTATTTTTTTAATTCTGTGGAATGCTTATGGAGGTGGCTGTTCTTGAAGACTAACCTTAAAGAAGAAAACTTATCATTATGGGATTTTGATTAGCTCTGAAATCCTTTTTCTTCCCCACTTCTCCCAGAGCAAGGTAGCATGTTGTCTGTTGTTTCTTTCGTTGCTGGTGTGTGTGCTCACGCTCCCTTAGAAGGGTGTGTTGGTGCATGTACTGGATTTGGATGCTGCAGAAACCCAAAAGGCAGTTGCTGTATTCACAGAGGTGCTGAGGATACAATTAAGGGGAGTTTTGGTCTGAAAAGGTGTCTTGTGACCCGGTCCCATTGTTTTCTCCCTGTACCTTCTGCCTCTTTATGTGCAAACACATGATCAATCCCAAACAAATGGCTCTTGCAGTGCATGACTGCCCTGTCCTACTTCCCTACATACTAAATATGTTATTCTGTAATGATCTTTTAAACTCTTATGCTTTCATTATTTATATCAAATAGATTTAAAACACTTCTAGTTAAGATTTCTTGTGGGAGAATGTAAGCAAAAATAAAATCACAAATTATTGTAGTATTATGAACATGGGAGTACACTTATCCTGGTGACCACATCTTTTTAACAATATGCACCAATCTTGGTTACAATTTCTCATCATACTGACAAGGAGTGGCTCATACAGAATGGTTATCCTGAAATCCTGGTAGGACACTGTTGTTCTGCCTTAGGTGATATTTTTACTTCTCTCCATGGTGGATTTGTTAAGCTTTGCTGGAGTGGCCTATGAATTGGCTTGCTGCACTTTTGAACAAATACAGGAACTTGACTCATGTAGGCCCATGGGACTAGACAACTTTCAAGAGCACCAAGGAAACTGTGATGTTCTTGTGGGGCTCTTACTCACTATTGCAGGTTGTGAAGAGCAGGGCTAGTCCATAATGGTTAGAGAATTGCAGGTGTTGCACCCATCTTTGGAAAGGGCTGGGAGTTCAACCCAGGGAACCACAGGCTGGTTAGCTTCACTTGGTCATTAGGGAAGTCATCAAGTCTTCCTGGAGGATGTTTCTGCATGCATGGAAAGGTGATGGCTGGTAACAGTCACCAGAGATTTAAATCATGGCCTGAACAACCTGACCACCTTCTGTGTTAAAAATGGCAGGGTTTTGAACAAGGGGAGAACCTCATCCAACCTCAGCTTCTGCCAGGCTGAAGGAAGAGATTGAACATGAACTTCATTAAATTCAACAGATATAAAAAAGCAAAGCCCTGCATCTGAAGAATGAGCTCCAGGCTAACATTGGCTAGGGGTCAGCTTTGCCAGATTGGCTGGGGATCTGACAGCTAGAAAGCAGAATACGAGCCAACACTGTGTCCTGTGAGCTAAGGCAAGTGCTATCCTGGGCTATAATAACAGAAGACTGAGGGGAAGTGATTATTTCCTTCTACACAAAACATCTCAGTAGAATGCTGTGTTTTGGTGCTAGCACTGCAAGAGACATCCAAGTAGCAGAGTTTGGTGTAGGGCCACCGGGACAGTCAGGCACTGGAGCACTTGCCCTGTCAGAGGGGCCTTAGGGGGAACCATGTTCAATCAGCTTCAGGGAGACACAACTGCAGCCTTCCAGCTCCTGTGAGAAGATTAGTGAGATGCAATTAGTGTCTTCACAGCAGTGCATGGCAGGAGGACAAGAAGTAACCTGCCTGCATTGGAATAAGAGATTCTGATGGGGAGGGAACATCCCCCTCCCCAGGGTGGCAGCTCAGCAGTGGAACAGGGGCCCAGGATGCTTGTGTGGCCACCTGGTTTGGCCTTGTGGCTCATGCTGTGCTAAGCAGGACTAGAGAGTTCCTGAGAACCTTTCTGCCCTGAATTATTGTATTATCCTGAACAACACTTAAAACTGAAAGTAATTTTGATAATGTATTTCTTGTCCCTCAGTCATTACTCTCTACTTTTCTAGACTGAGGGATCCCTAGATTGGAGTCCCCTTGCTCTTCTTTGGTACAGTTGATTTTTGTTCGTACCAGCATGCAAAACGTTGTAAGGATAAGGAGCTTCAAGTGTGTTTTGTACATTGGAAAAGCAATATTCATTTCAGTCTGTGAAGTAGTGCAGAGCATAGATTGTAATCTGGATTTGTACTTGACCCTTTGCTTAATAGAAGTTAATGACAATGTACTAATATAACGACCTGTTTACATGTCATTGAAGAGTGACTTTTGCAATAATGTTGGTATTATGTAAAGCAAAGTGATTTTTTTTTTCTTTTTTGTTACCGGTTGAATTAATCTGATCTGAAGTTTGGACCCGGGTTGGGGTGGAGGAAGTTAATTTAAGTTTGACTTGTTATCCTGTTAATTTTGACTGTCTTCTTGCCCCAGCAGAATCTTTTTATTTAGGGGAGGAAGGTATGTTTGCTAAAGTGAACAGATAATGGTTGGTATGAGATCTCATAAATAGTGGAGAAGCTGAAAGGAAGAAATGTGGCCAGGATCCAACATCTCTCCAGCTGTTAATGTAGGTACCAGATCCAAGTCACAGGCAATGTTGGAAACATGGCTTTAGCTTGTTATGTGGAGCTGGATAAACAAGCTACCATTATTACTCTCAGACGAGGTTAATTTTCCTTTTCTGCTGTCTTCTAGCTGTGAGCACTTGTTGCTTGCCTGGCTTGTTTAGTCACTAGATCTCTCTGTGAGGCACTTTATTTGTTTTAAATATCAGTCAGTAAATCCCACATTAAGAGAAAGAACACTGCATAGGAAGCTAATGGAGAAGCCAGTTTGTCATTTCAGAGCTGCTGGGAAGGGAGCAAGCTGCTGTACTGGATAAGGCATGTGTGAAACTGCCATGAGTTCTGTGTGTTCTGAGCCCTTGCTAAACCTCCACTCCCCTCATTCCATGTGAATGTTAACTCTCCTGTTTTAAGGAGAGAAGAACAGACTGCTGGTATTTTACAACATCTTACAACTTCTTCATAGTTCATTTTTCTCTAATAAAGGGTAATAAAGGGCTAGTTTTCAACTTCAGACCAAAAAAAAAGGGGATTAATCAGCATTAATTAGAATCTGAAGTGATTATCTCCAGTTATTGTAAGTTCTTCCACTATATTTTACTTTCCTGTGGGATACCACATTTCCAGTTCTGAGATAGATCCTAAACCTCTGTGGACTGTCTTAGTAGAATGCTCTGTGATTTCTCTCTGAATTCCCTTCTGATAAATCTTTAAAGTAGCCATCCCTTCACTGTGATTTGTATTTACTAGGAATAAATGAGCTATTTGTCCCACTTTGAGTTTTCTCAGTGGATGAAACTTTTCTCTGCATGTTCTTTGGGTATTGTTGTTGTTAAAACTTAGTATCTTTAATTCTTCCAAAAACTGTCTGTTCTCATCGGGTAGCTCTCATCCGTTACTGTTGCAGCAGCTCTTCTGGAAAAGTTTCCTGAAATTGTATGGATTGTCAGTGAACCTGACTAATTCAGTCATGCAGTCTGGCAGTGCCAGCTGAGGGGGTTTGTCCCTCAAGTTGCTTGTTTGCATTTATTCAGTATTTAAGTTGTGCTTACAAACCATTCTGTGAAACCGACCAGTGAACTGAGACGTGCTTAGCACTGGGTAATAGATGTAAAGCCATACATGCTGTGTGACATACAGTGTAGCTTGGTTGTGAAAGTTAAATGAGATAATATGCATCTTTATATTGCTTAAGATTTTTTGAAAAACAATGCATCTGATGGATATTGTGCAATTATAAGTTCTTGGAGAGAAGTGTTTAAGATGGTGGGGAAATTGTTATTTCAAGGTTACTAATTTTGTTGGTAACCATGTTATTATATGTTAGGAAGGTGCTATGATGCTAACTTTAATGCAGACTGGAAAGCAAGTTGCTGGAAAATGTGGAACCTTTACCTTTTTGCTTGCCAATTTTGAAATTGTTTGCATTTTAACTTCCAACAAAAGTTTTATTTTAATGGTAGATGTGACTTTTTGGCATTCCACTACAACAGTTAGAGCTGTGACTGGACGGATGGGCAAGTTAGTAACATTTGATGCCTGTAGCTTTTACACTGGTCTGTGCTGCATTTCTTGTGCAGTGGTTCCAGAAGATACTTCAGAGATACCTACTTTAAGTAACTTATATCCTGTTCATGAAAGTCAACTTGTTAAAACAGTTGAGTTCCTACTTAATTGCAGTCAAAAACATTGAGGGAACGTTTCCCTGGAGAGAAACTTCCTATCCATGTGGAAAGCAACTGTTAAGTCTTTGTCAGCCTATTGTAATAACTAACCCTATTTTCAGTCTCTGAGATAAACCATAAACTGCCACAGCAGGAGCCTGCTTCATGAGCTGTTTAGTTGTCACTTCAGCACTGCCATCACTCACAAAGAGAGCAGTGTGGACAATGGAGAAGTGTCTGCTTTATTGGCTCACATTTTTACTGTGTATCAAGGTTCTTCAGGGTGTGAAGCTGCTATTGTGTGTTTACATTGTTGTATTAGTGAATGTATCGATCCGTTTAAATGTTTTGTGCCAGAAGATGATTCACACTTCTTTTGGTTGTGATTTTAATGGTGTTGTGGGACAAACTTTTGTACTTTTGTACTGCATTCTTTTGAGTGCTTTTGAAAACTTCTTTTAAATATAAAAGTCACAGTTGTTTTTTAAGTGACAATCTGTACTGTTTATGATAAGTTCATTTGTGTCTTTTTGTGTATTTGGTATGAGATCTTTCATGCATTTTTTCAAGTACTGGAGAAGAAGAGCAAACATTCCTGCCTTGTAGCAGAAACAGCTACCTATTTCTGGGCTAGCCTAGCTAGGCTAACGTAGCTTTTTCTAGGGTCTTAAATCCCAGAAAAAAATTTGGAAAGAAAATCTTTGAACCTCTCTGAGAGTAGTTCTGTCAAACTACTTGAAAACCGCATGTTAGTGCTGAGAAAGCAAAAAATAAGTGTCCTGGGCTGCCATGCTTTTACTCTGTTATTGTAAACCTATTTTGAATGCTGCATGTATCCTGTTTCATTTATCAGAAGTTACAGTAGAGCTGAGGAAGAGCAGCAGTAACTTGGATCAGCTTTTGTGTAAGAAACAGCAGCATTACATTAAACAGATTGTTTATCTGAGAAATCTAGCTGGGTGGTGGGTCTGAACATTCTTACTTGCACCATGAAGATAGAAGATGGCAAATGACAGTTGAATTTTCTGATGCAGTGATGAAGTGACAAGGTGTCAGCTGTGGAACAAGCCAAAGGATTTTTTGTTCCTCTGGTCTTCCCTAGTCACCCATCTGAATGCTTTTGTGTTTGGGATCAAGCAGGACTTAAATTGGTGACCCAGTTGTGCACAAGGATGCCAGAGGCCCATTGTAACTGCTCTTACTGTCATGTCATTGTTAAATGTCACATTGATTATAAATATGCTTAAAGCAGCTGATTTTCTTGTGCCTAACCTTCTTGGTTTAACCTGTTTAATATATTTTAAGCCATTACCTTTCCAGTTTTATTGTTGTATTAAATATGAGTAGTAAATTCTTTAGAGAGAAGATTCCTTTCTCTTTGAAGCTGTAGACCAACTTCTCAAATATCTGTATAGCAACTCTCAAGCTATATGAGACCTGATCAGTTTACTGCTTTTGTTGCTCCTTTGAGATTAATTCTGGTGCTGATAATGTTTTAATATAATGGACTTAAGATACCTTGAGTGAGGTGAAACCGCTCTTCAGTTGACTGTGTTCCCTGATCTCTAATTGTTGGCATCCTAGCTACACATACGTAGTTTCTAGAGAAAATACATTTGGATATACAAATGGTAACTTTATTACATAGTCTCAAATTCTGATTGTTACTTAAGAAATTCTTCCTTGTGTACTCTCTGGTCCTGTTTTATAATTTTCTGTATTTTACTGCTTTAATTGAAGTGTAGTGTTAGACAGTCTGACATAAAAGCGTACCCACACTTAGATATAGATAGACTATGTGTTGTGGAATATATGAGGAAAAATGCTTATTGATACAAATGACTTACCATTTTGGGCTTCATGTATGAGAAAAAGTTGCAAGATCTCTTGGTTTTCCTTCCTTATTTTCCACTCTTACTCTAACAGATTGGAAAATTTATTTTACGTAAGAAATTCAACATATAGAAATTCTTCCTGTGCTGGAAAGCTCTAAGCAATTCTTAGTGGCATTGCATGATTTTGTGTTGGAGGTACCTCAGTATTTATTTTGAGCCAGGATAATGCTCAACCTATACTCTCCCAACCAAGGTAATGCGGTTAGAATTGGCTTAAGACCTTTTTAGCTTCCTTGGAATTTTAGAAAACTGGCATTGATTTGAGTTTTGCGTAAGTAATCCTGTATTGAATGTTTTTGATGTGTTTTTCAGTGCTTCTGGTGATTTTATGGAGAGTGTCTGAGCTGGAAAGTTTGTGTGTCCCCCTCCTCATTTACATTGGTTGATTTCCTAGAACACTTCTCTTTTATAAACTTGTCCCTTCCAGATTTAGCACACTTGTATAGTAGCAGAGGCACCACTGCTCAAGGTGTGTCCAGTCAGAAAAGAGGAGCATGTCTTCTGTTCCCTGAAGTTCTGGAGCTGCTCATGTTGGTATTTCCAGTCCGTGTTCCCTTAACCCAGGTCTGGTTCCCTGTTCTCCTGCTTGCCTCCCCTAGAGACTCCGCAGCGGTGGGTAACTCAGTGGTCCACAAGCGGTCTCCTGTACGTCGCAGCCACAAGAGCTCAGCGTCCCTGGCCAAGCTGTCGATACGTGATGGACAGAAAGCCAAAAAGCCACTTTGTAAATTTGAGGAAGGTCAGGATGTCCTAGCTAGATGGTCAGATGGCTTGTTTTATCTTGGAACTATCAAAAAGGTAATCACATTTTTTGACTTCACTGGAGTCCTAAAGTGTCACATAGTGTTGAAAATGGCAGTGTTATTGTCTCACTTCTGTAGTGTTAAATACATTCTTCTCTGTGGTGCTTTTACTCATGGCTTCCACTGGATTTCTGTCTTTCAGATAAACAAACTGAAACAGAACTGCTTCATTATATTTGAAGACAGTTCCAAATCCTGGGTTCTCTGGAAGGACATACAAACAGGCAAGAACTTCTATGAAGTAGTCATTGTTTGGTATCCTATTTGTTTAGATTACTGTTATCTGTTAAAAAATATGTTTATATTCTATTCTTTTATTCTAAAAAGTAAAATAATTCAGTATGATCCAGGAACAAAAGTTACCCAAATAAGGAAAAAAAAATTTTCAAACAATTCTGTCATTGAAGTTACTGTTTTATTCTGGGCTTTTTTTTGTTTGTTTTCACACGTGTAAGGTGAAGACTTCTGAAAATAATCACATTTGAGTTAGTTTGGGTGGGGGTAGATTATGTTCTTGCCTTAAAAGAAAATTCCAGGCCCTAATTTACACCAAGTTTATATTCTTTGTACTGTTTTCAGTTGAAACAACATAATATGGAAAGAAACTAAAGCTTAGTGAATCTTATGTTTGAACAGAGATGTTAAAAGATGTTTTGACATTGAAAAAAGGAACACCGTAACTGTTGCACATATGAAACCACTACAGATTTTGGAGTATTCATGTGATATAAAGAAATGTGTAGTTATCAAGTGGGGCACCTATTGTATAACATCTTTTTGGTTTCCAGACATTTTGATAGTAGTTAATGTTTTTATAACCTGATGGTAATGAAGCACAGATGATAATTTCTTCTGAAAATCAGTAACAATTTTCTCATTGTACAAAAGGAATGGAAATCTGCTCTGGCTCTTGTTGATTCTTGATGTTTGAGCTAAACACTGTCTACCTAAAGGAGAAACTTTGTATTTGTAATAGCAAAAAGTCAACTGCTTTATTTTTTGAAGCTTGTAAAAATGCTGTTCTGCTTCTGTATAGTACTAGTTTATGATCTCTGATTTATTTATCCTAACTATCAAAATCTAATAAATGAATATGAGAAAATTTCAAGTTGATGATTCTTATGGGTCTCTTCCAACTCAGAATATTCTGTAATTAAGAAACTTATATTTTTAATCAACTGCTGCATTGGTATGTGGTATAAATGGAGCAAGATGTAGTTTTGTTTCCAGTTTGCAAACTTACTTTTTTCTCCTTCCTCTGCCGTAACTGTGCTTTTGTGTGCTTGCAGATATGTATAAGTAGTAATAACTGTAGTAATGTTGGAGTTTAAGGCAGCTTTGGCAGATCTGTCAGAAAGATAAGCAAAGTGTGTCTGTATTTACATGGAACAAAATGCAAAATAATGTAAATACACAAAATCTATTCATTGTCTAGATAGTATTTATTTACAGGTATTTTTAGCCTAAATTTACATTCTTTATTCAGTCATTGAATTTTTCTTGTTGATGATGAGGAACCATGGACTGCATCGTCAGTGGGCAACATAAAGCCTATAAATATCTGATAGCTTATTGTAAGTGATATAAATATTTATAACACAATCTGTACAAAATGTCTGAATATGTTCTTATTAAGGAGTTTGGCACTGTAACAACATGTTTCTACAATGCATGCATCTGTAAGTGAAATGATGAAGAAGGCTATACATGTGGTAACTGTTCCAACTGCAGATATAATCTGAAAAAAATCACAATCTCATCTTTGTCTAGGAGCCACTGAGAGTGGGGAAATGGTCTGTACAATATGTCAGGAAGAGTATTCAGAAGCACCAAATGAAATGGTTATATGTGATAAATGTGGGCAAGGTAACTAGCTTTTTTTCTATTTACTGCATTTTAAAAGATGTTTTGATTTGTTTCACAAAGGAGGATATTTGCCCGGCTATGACTGACTGCTCAACTGATCTTAAATTTTGTAGCCCTTAGTGGCTATTAACAGCTCAGTGAAAGATGATAATCCATGTTAAAGTCACTAACACCTGTTCTGTAAGTCAAGATTATTTTTTTCTACTAAGAAAATTTAAAAGACCAATTTTGAATGTTTTACCAATCTTTTTGTTCAGATTTTTGGCACTTAATAATGCCTTATAGTTGCATTAAAGTTATGTGTGGTTAATTCTGTGTAAGCTTTTGTCCTTTTAATTTTTGGCTGATCATTTTTCATACAGGTTACCATCAGCTGTGTCACACACCAAATATTGATTCCAGCGTGATTGATTCAGATGATAAATGGCTCTGTCGACAGTGTGTCTTTGCAACAACAACAAAGGTGTGTTTCTAGAAAAAAAGTTAATACATTTCGTATTCCATGCATCTTTGTTTTTGAAATTGAAACAAGAAAAATATATGGCTTTTTTTTTAGTGGTTTCTTTTTTATCTTTGATCTGAGTGCAAGTTTTGTGTGTTGAGAAGTAATGCTACTTTTAGAAATCGACAATGTTTCACTTGTAAACAAACATGCTAGTATTAAAACATAAATACACCTGAAAATGTTTGACTTGAAAGTCATCAAAACTTTTCTACAATCAAATTAAAAGCTTTGAAAGTTTCAGAAATACATTATTGTTTTTTTGTAACCTGATGTATCTGTTTTGGCCCAGAGAGGTGGTGCCCTTAAGAAAGGACCAAATGCCAAAGCACTGCAAGTCATGAAACAAACGTTACCATATAATGCAACAGACCTTGAGTGGGATGCAGGTCATAAAACCAATGTCCAGCAGTGTTACTGCTATTGTGGAGGACCTGGAGAGTAAGTAAATGGATAATGTGTAAGAACTTTTCTCTACTGCAGCTGCTAACTTGGACTCTTGTAGACTTCCTTGTGAACTGGTTAATTTCTGTTTCTGTGTGTACATATCAGAAACTGGATGCAAAGTGGAATTTTGAATTATCTATGGATTTTTAAAGTGGGAAATTATATTATTAATTTTTTTCCCCATAAAATATTTTGGGTTTGTTTTAATTTTGTCATGTGACCATCACAGATCATCACAGTACATTCTATAATGAGCAAGAAATTTGTTTTGTGCCGCTGCTGTTGATGTGTTGAGTTTGGATGGAGTTGTTTTTTGATGATCTTGCAATTCTAGGCAGAATTTTTCTGATGTTAACTCAGCTCTCTCATAAGTCAGGAAAAGAAATGTAGCTAGAGATTAGTTAATTAAATTTTGTTGGAATAGACAGCTGTCTGATTCTACCATAATATCATATCCTGGTTTTCAGTCACTGACAGGGGAAAGATTTCTTTTTTTCCTCTTATGACACTACAGAGTCCTCTGCTGGTTCTTTTTTACAAGAAAGGCAAGGAGAGGACTTCTTAAGCAGGTGGTGATGAATACTCTGGTATCTGCATGAATGAGTGAATGAATAAGATAGCATTGAAGATTTGAGGTCAAGGCCAGTAAAGAGTCCCACAAAAAACCAAAGATTTTGAGTGTATGTATGCAGGACAGAGCTCTGATTTGAGACTTTTGAGACTTGAACAAACATGGCTGTCAGTTTTGCATGGTTCCTTTTCTCAAAGGAGAAGCTGAAAAAGGAAAAGGTGTAAACTATGAAGTTTCTTTTGAGGATTTAAGTAGTTGGATCCTCAGAACAAATGTTTGTGACTTCATGCAGTTGTGCTTTAGAAAATAACAAGGAAGCTAATCAAGGATGTTAAAAGGAGCTTGTATGGAGTTCCTGAATTCTTACTGAGAATTAAAAGGTGGATGTCAGAGTAAATTTAATGTTCTTTTTCTTAGTTTAATAATTTAATTAATTCCTTTACTAGGCTATCTTTTATAATTCCTAGTCTGTCTTTTCTAGTAATTCATGATGGAACTAAGCGTTACTGAAATGTCCGTCGAGATGACTGTTTTATAAACTGTGAAAATCAGTTTGGATCTCTTCCTATGTAATTTAAACATAATGAAGAAACAATTCTCTGTAACTTTTTTAACACATCTTGTGTCTCTTTCTGTTGTTGAAGCTGGTATCTAAAGATGTTGCAGTGCTGCAAATGTAAACAGTGGTTTCATGAGGCTTGTGTGCAGTGCCTCCAAAAGCCAATGCTTTTTGGGGACAGGTAAGAAAATGAAACTGTACTTTGTGGTTGTATTTATTTAAAATGTGAGGGAAGTCTCACATATGAGCTTTTATTAGGGCATCCATAACACAGCAGTATTTTTCAAAAAGGAGTTGAGTTTTGAGTAGAAGTTGATACACAAGACAGCCTGTGTTTGGGTGCCAGGAAAATGCAGTTCTTCATCTCAGTTGACCGGGGGATGCAGCGGTTGGGTGGTGGAGAGGTGACCAATGGAGGTTCCATTGGAATGGATTCCAGCTGTTACTGCCTTCACTGTGTGGAAATCCTTGATACAATAGGTGCAACTCTACATCCTCTGTTCGTGTGTGAGGAGTTAGGACAAAAACGAAAGAGTGCTGCTCTGTGCTTTTATTTTAAGAGGAGCTTGGAGCACTTGCAGCAGATGAAAGAGGAAAACTGGAGAAGATAATCAAAGAGCATTTTCATTATTTATTATAATTTTATGTGGGAATTTTTCTGGAATATTTGTATGAAGGAACTGAGTTAGGATCCAGGAATATATGGGTCTTTCAAATGCATATTTATACTGGTGTACAGGTTTTTGCATTTGAGAAATTGTGCTGGGGACATTAGAGCATCTTCACTGATACAGTCACAGGCTGAGGGACTTTCTCAGGCAGAATGGAACAGTGGTAGCAGGATGAAATTGAAGAAATACCTTGTATCTGGACTGTAAGTATCAGCGCAGATTACAGAAGTTGCTAAAGTAAGATGAAGAATAAAGGGACTCACAAATACCATATGGCTGAGTTTCTAGCTTCCTTAACTTTCATTTTTTTCATAATCTGGGTGTTAAAACACTCTGTGTGTGTGTGTACGGACACCCAGACACGTGTACATATACATATGTATATATTTTTAGGTTTTATACGTTCATTTGCTCAGTTTGCAGTTCTGGACCAGAATACCTCAAACGTTTACCCTTGAGATGGTAAGTATAAATTTAAAAAAAAGGGTGAGTTGAATACATGCTCTGATTTTGGTTTTGGGTTTTGGTTCTCCTTGCTAAAAGGGAAATCTGCTTGCTAGCTTGAGCTGTTTCCTAAATCATTCTTGCTGTGTGTATGATCAGGGATAAATTTCTTTCTAAGTTTATCTTTAAGGGCTATATTGAGATTGCATGCTCTTGGGATTCAATCCTGGGATCATTCAGTGAAATAACAAGCAACTACTCACTTGTTGTCTATGTGAAGATTGAGATATCTAGGTTAAGTGTTTTTTGCAGGTTTAGGATCCTGTTGTATTATGTAAGGCAGATGTAGTGAGTACCAGAGCACACATCCTGATACATTTTATAATAGTTTCCTTGAATAGTCTTAATGGAACTAGTCTGTAATGAAATGATATCCAATTTAATGGATATATACCTAGTGCTAACAAATTCATGGTGGAAATTTACCTTGTTAAATGTTAATTCACCAAAATACTTGCATGAATTCAGAACTGATAAATTCAAGTATGAATTCAGACCTGCTTACATATCCCATGGTCCAGGCCAGTTTTGGAGTTTAAAAAAATATGACAATGAGATGAGGCAGAAATGAAAGTGAGATGTAAAATGGAAGGAATCACTTGAAGAGAAATTGTGGGAGGCTCCATAGTGTTGTCTGGATTGAGTGTCTTAAGGTGGGCTTTGTGTTCTTCCACCTGTGTAATGCTAATTTTTTTTCTATTAAATTGTTTCAAATGAAAGCAATTGGAAGAAAAATACTTGTTTTCTCTGGTTTTTTTTTTTATTCAAATATTCTAGGGTAGATATAGCACATCTATGCCTTTACAACCTAAGTGTTATTCATAAAAAGAAATATTTTGATTCGGAGCTTGAACTTATGGCCTACATTAATGAAAACTGGGATAGATTGCATCCTGGTGAGGTAAGTATGTAGAATACCCTTTCTTGTTTTTAAATCACAGTGCATACTTATGCCCTAAGTTGACAACCTGTGAACTGTTTTATTCTGGATGTTAAATCCTTTAGTATCTTAAAATCTGGTAATCCCAAATAATGAAATAATTTTTTTGATTTCCTTGCAGAAATAGAAGGCCTTTTAAGTGGTGCATATTTTTCTAAACTGTAAAATTTCTTCAAGTTACCTATGCAGCTAATTACTTGCATGGTGACTTCTCATAACTTAACTGTTTATTCTGTTACACATCTACATTCTCTTTTAGTTTCATAGTTCTTTCATTACTTTGATATTTTCATGTGCCCTGACCCAAAAATGTAAGTGTAGAATTGAAGGCGGAGTGTATTGCATGTGAAGACCACATTCAGTATCTCTAAGGTGTAACACATTGTTTGTGTTAAGTATTTTACTCAAAAATTTCTTCTTCCCTTCCTAATTCTTACGGTGGGGATGGTCAGTTTGTGTCCAGTTTGTTTTTGGTCCTTTTCCAGTCAGATTCAGCTACTTGTCAAGACATTTTGATTTTAGTTCACTACTATACTAGTTATTTTCCCAGCTATTTGATTACTGAGCATTTATCTTAGCATTAAAGGAAGTCCATTTACTCAAACGGATTGACTTCATATTTAACTAAGAGGACCAGTGTTGTTCTTTGTTTCTGCATATGAGGTTAGATGCAAAAAATTATGATTTAAGTTCAAAGTGGCATCCTGCTAGTAGAGCAAGTACTCTTTTTTTTGTGCATGAAAATTGTTCAGGGTATTGAAGGTTTTTTAATACATGGCATATAATGGGTTGAAATTTTCTAACTGTCAGTACCTCCTACTTTTATACTTCATGAAATTCACACAACTGTAGTCCATTTTTACTAGCACACACAATTTGAGAACCCAAGTGTATGTTCTTGGTTTAAATGAGTAACTATTTTTCATAAATAATGGAAAATAGTCTAAGCATATGTATTTTAAACTATCAGTGTCAATAGTGTGTTAGAAAGTCAAGCAAACGCTAAAGCATTACTAAAAATTAGTCATGAATACATATCCAGGGTTACTTTGGTGTGTATGGCATCATTTAGCTAAGTCATATAAAATCAATAAGTCTGTCATATCAAGTCCTGAGCTTTGATTAAAAAAAAGACTGCACAAAATGTAATTCTCACACCATTTTTTCAACAGAATCAGCCTTTTAGCTATCTTACTGTATAACTCAACAAGTATGTAAGCTGTATTTAATTTTGAATTTTTCTTTTCTTTGTATTGAGGGAAATGTAGAATAAATTTGTTCATTTAACATAATAGTCCTTATATTTAACATAATTTCATGTCAGACTGGCTGATCAGAGCAGTGGATGAGGAGAGTGGAGCTGTCATTGATTTGGAGCATTTTGAAGAAGTTGAATGCCTGCAGTCCTCTCTGTGTTCTTCCCCTTTCTGCTTCTAATCCATCCATGCTCAATCTGTGAAAAACACATAACCAAAGGGGAGGATGGCAAGGGCAGATCCAAAATAAGTAAATTCACTTCTTTAATTAGTATTTTCAATTCTTTGATATTTCTACACCTTTAAGGAAACTACGAATTTGAAATCTGAATGCTACATTTTTTAAGGGCTAGATTTTGAATAAATTCATAAAAGCTGTATTGAGGAAATTTCAATACTTTATTCTGAAAAGATTTTAAATGTCTTTCATGAAGTTGGCAAAATTGGCTTGAAAAATCTGATTAAACTTTGGTTAATTGGGGAAATGAGGGAAACAGAAATTAGTCACAGACAAAATTAATATGTACAATATAATGATTTTAGGGGTTTTGTAATCTCCTTTAACTGCCACTGTTAAAAATGGTACTTTAGTTTCCTTCTCTACCTATTTATTCTTGAGCAAGAGGAAAAGGGCTTTAGCTGTGGGTAAGGCAGTAGTAAATGGTGGAGTTATCAGAACTCCTAAGGCAGTAATTTTTAACCTGTGGTTATTTAGAAAGCAATAAATATGTGGCAGTTTTCTGTAGTTTACTGCTGCAGAGTTGCAAGATGTCTAGATAGCAATGGACTGTATGGGATGCATATGGTGAAGGTGGAAAACAAGTTGTTACTTTCTTTGGCTAAAACCACTTGAACACCTCCCTTAGCTCTGGTAGTCAGGTAGACTGTCAGTCTTGCCCAAAATCATGTTAAAAGGTTGGAGTTTGAGTCTATTTATTCACTTATTTTTAGCTGTCAGCATGTTGAATTCTTTGACCATTTCTCTCTATCTTGTTTGGTGGGAGTTGTATTCTTTAGGAATTATCTGATCCGGGGGTCTTTGTTGAGTTTCTTTGACCTGCAAATGTTGTACAGTCTGGTCTTTAGTATTCATATTTATAGTGAAACTTACAAACTGCTGTCAGCTCTATAGTCAAGGATAAAATTACAAGTTTTGGCATGGCAACTGGAAATAAGGTTGTTTTGCTGGAATTGAAAAGTAGATATATAAATATAAATGTCAACAACTTAATTTTGCTTTCTGGTACGTAAATGTTGTATCCACGTGATAGTCAACACCATACTTGTTCTGCTTTTCTCTGTAATTATTTATGCAATTTTTCAGAGAGATTTCATGTTTTGAAAGCATGATGGGGACTACTTACTTCAGGCTTTGGTGAAAGGAGGGAGGTTAGACTGGGTTTTAGCTAAAGGGACATGAAAGTAGATCTACTGGTTTGGGGTTTTTTAATTCTAATAATTTTTCTGGGTGTTTTCCTTTTTTTTTTTTGTATCATTTTGAGTATTATTTTAAAAAAAAGTGAATTGGGCCCTATGGTAGGATTTTGCCATAATTATCTTAAATATTTAGGTTCTTTTGCCTATATAGTTATCCTCTGTTTGCAATCTCAGTTTGGGAGTACATACAGAAGATTTTCAGTTAGGAGACTCGGGAGAGCAATCTAGTGTTATGTTCCCTCTTTCTACTAAATGTTTTTGAGAATTTTCTTGTGCTTCTTAAAAGTGAAACTCATTCTATGTCCTGGGCTTGACCCCGGCATTAATTTTGTGGAAATAAATCATGAAATATATGGGTTTATGGTTAATATGCAACCACAGCTAATACTGTGTTAATGGATTTCACATTCAAATCCGTAGTTATGGTGACTCAGAGTAACTGGAATCTTTCTATTACTAAAGAATTTGAGAGGTTAAATGATTTCTTAATACTTTACAGCTGGCAGACACACCAAAATCTGAAAGATATGAGCATGTCCTGGAGGCATTAAATGATTACAAGACTATGTAAGTTATTGGTACTTTTGTTTTAAAAGTTATTTGCCTGTTTAATCTGACTTAGGTTACAGTCTTCAGTCTATGTGATAATCACTCTGGCTGTATGTAACATTTTAAGTTTTAAACGATGTTTCTATTTCAAACTGTAACACTACATAGCTATTTTGGTTGTAACCCAGACCAAGAGAAAGAATTGTTTTAACTTCCATCTTCCTTCCACTTCACATTCTGTTTTTGAGAAGGAGGATTGTGATGGGGTAAAGAGGGGGGTAAAGTAGCATTTGAATGAATGTTCTATTTGCATAATTTTGTTTTGCATGTAGCCTGCTATTTTAAAAGTTGAGTTCTCTGGGGTCAGAATTTTAACAATTAATTTAACATCATGTAGGTTTATGTCTGGAAAAGAAATAAAGAAAAAGAAGCATTTGTTTGGCTTGAGAATTCGAGTTCCTCCTGTGCCACCGAATGCTGCTTTAAAGGCTGATAAAGAACCAGAAGGAACTTCACATGAGTTCAAAATTAAAGGCAGAAAGTCATCTAAACCAATCCCTGATGTGAGGTAAAATAACCCAGTCATTCTTGCGGTGTTGTGGTTAACTGGGGATACTTCGGGTATTTTTTTGCTGCCAACAAAAAAGGCCTTTTCTTTGTAGAATGGTTTTGGGTTTTTTTAATAACTGTAAGGGCAGATTATTTGTGAGAACAAGGTCTTAAAAACAAATGTAGTTAACTATTAGGATTCTCCTAAAAAATCAACATAAAACTTAGCAGCAAGAACAATAGAAAATATCCCAACTTTGCTGTCATTTGGGAAACAAAACCTTTTGCCTTACTGGATCTCTTAGGCAAGAGTCTAACTAGAATTCTCACTAGAAAGTATGTTGTGAAATAGTAACTTGTATTGGGAAATCTTTTTCACCAGGAGTGATCCTATGAGTAATTGATATTTAACACTTGTTCATTCCTCTTCAACATTTGGGAATCAGTAATGTCCCTAGAAATACATTGAATCTGTTATGTTATTATAAAGACAAAACCACATAGCTTTGTACCTGCAAATTTTGATTTGCCAGAATCACTTAATTTAATACAATGTTTTAGAAATAAACATCTGATTGTATATTCATTGCCAAAGGAAAACATGTATTCAATGAAAATTATCATCATTAATACAGAATAAAATACAAATTTTCTTCTAGGGAATTAAGTAATGGTATAGAAAGAAAGGGGAAAAAAAAATCAGTAGGTCGTCCACCTGGTCCCTATACAAGAAAAATGATTCACAAAACTCCAGAGTCATCTCCTCTGGTAAGGATATTTCTTCCCCCTTCCTCCCTTCCTTCTAACCGCATCATAAATGTTGAAGAAAAACATAACAAGTTAATATGAATGTATATTCTCCTGCTTGCTCTCAAATAAAATCAACAAAAAAAATTAAGTTGAAGTACCTTTTTTTTTTTCCCCCTTAGGATAATGAACCAGTTCCAGTGATAGAGAACCCAGCCTTGGAATTACCCTGCACTGTTGGGTAAATTTAAAAAAAAACAACCCTCCCATAAAACATTATAACACCATGTAATCTATCTATTTGCTTCTGAAATGTCAGCTCAATTTTTAATATAAGATTATTTTTTTACATGGCAAACCTGTTATCTTGCAAAACAGGAAATCTGATGGAACTGCACATTCATCCAATACCTCAGATGTAGAATCCACAGGTGCTGCCAGTATGAAAGAAACTACCTCATCTAACATTTCCAGACATTATAGGTAACTACTCAGTTACTCTATCTGCCATAAAGATCAACATTTGCAGTGTATTCATTTTAATAAAATTTTCTTGGAGTAGAGCTATAAATAGCACGGGGGAATACAAAGAAATAGGATGAGTGAAAATTTGTCTTACTAGTTATAAGTAGTTCTGCTTGCAACTCAGAGGTTGAGGCTATTTCGGTGCTCACTCACCATTGTCTTTGATGTAAAATATGTGGCTAAGTGACATTTATAGAAGAGAATTAAATTGCTTAAGCATTTGCTGAGCTTATCTTTCTGCTAGTGGTCACAAAAGAGTTGATGTACTCTGAATTAATTTTAGCAGCTTTTGTTTTTGTAGGTTTGTATATTCATGTTATAATACTAAGTATGCTGTGATTTTCTACAGTCAATAGAGCGTGAAAAGATTTTGGCGCAGAGTTTATAAATAAATTATTAACTACAATCAACCTTCCTGCAAGCAAATTGTTACTTGAACTTTTCCCTCTCTCAAGTTCAGCAAATAGAAATTTCTCTTTTATTGACATACATGGATTCTGCTGTTTTGTCTCACCTTTCTGGTTCATGCTATTGAGCGCTTTCATGAGTCATTTTTGTGTGCATTATTAATGTTAATAGTCAGTTTTCAAAAAGGTCATGTTTAATTTAGAGTTCTGAAATTGTTACCTAAGTGTCATACTTACAGTTACCTATCTGTAGGCAATAAGTATTTTTTGAGTGAAAAACAAAACATTATTCCATGAGTGGCATGGAAATAATTAATGATACAGCATACATTTTGAATTCCCTTGGAGTTAATGCTGTGGGGTTTTATTTTCAATAGTTTATCTGACTCGAGAAAAAGGACTCGTACAGGAAGAACTTGGCCTGCTGCAATACCACATTTGAGGAGGAGAGGCCGCTTTCCACGAAAAGCACTCCAGACTCAAAATTCAGAAATTGTGAAAGATGATGAGAGCAAGGAAGATTACCAGTATGATGAACTCAATACAGAGATACTTAACAATTTAGCAGATCAGGAGTTACAGCTCAATCATCTGAAGAACTCCATCACTAGTTATTTTGGTGCAGCAGGTAGAATAGCTTGTGGGGAAAAATACCGTGTGTTGGCTCGTCGGGTGACACTTGATGGAAAGGTGCAGTATCTTGTGGAGTGGGAAGGAGCAACTGCATCCTGACTGTAGGACTGAACATTATGTTCACTGCACTGTCATCTGTGAGTACAGTTCATAATGCAGAGCCACGAGGGAAATGGTCTTTAAATGTGTTTCTAAAAAAAAACCCACAAAAAACAAAACAAAACCAGTTTAGCCTTAACATGTAATTGTTATCATTACAACTGTTGTGATAAAGACTTATCTTTTTAAAATCTGATCTGAGACTTAAATTTTTTAATCTGAACATTGTTAGATTGTTTTAGGTTGGGATATTTTGGGTTACAATTGCTTAAAAATGTGCATGGTGTTTAAAAAAAGATGACATTTTTTAGAGAACATTCCATGGATACAGTTATTGTGATTTAGAGAAAATATTATGTAGATAGCACAAATATTTGAGAACTCTTGGTTTGTTTTCTTACCCAAATGTTTGCAGAAATGTATTTCTATTTCAATACTTTCTAGATTTCATAAGTGCAGTGTATATAATGCCGATTGAAGACTGTAAAATACTGAAGTTTTCTTTCAAACAAAGTGTAAAAAAAAAAAAAAAGAAAAAAAAGAAAAAAATATATTGAGCCTGTAAATTGCTCTGTGACCAGACTTCATTGTCTTCTTAATATATTCTGTGTGTGCGTGCGTGTGTGCGTGTGTGCGTATACACAGAGCTGTGTATGCACACACACACTGGGCGTGTATATAATGTGTGATTGTGACCTATGCAATACAAATTATGGGATCGGTCAGCTTCTGAGAATACATCCCATAATTCTTTTTTCAGGAATAGTTGCCAGTATTTACACAGCAGCATTTCTTCTCAGGCTTATTGGGTGCTGTTGCTTCTTCTGTACTAAGGAAAAGTGTCCAACCAGTGCAGCGTGTTCTGGCAATGGGTGCAGTCATTGATGTTCATGTGCTCTACATTCCATTTTTTTCCATTTGAATTAACCGTTAAAAAATAATGCAGGATCTGAAGATTTTGAAATTAATTCTACTGGAAATAACAATTTGAAAGCTCTTGTGGCACTCTGATTGTAAAATTCATGTCCCATTTATAAAGTCAGTTGACAGGAGTTGTGCAGGATTTCTACATACCTGTAGAAACAGTCAGATTTTGATAAATGTAGTATGAACAAAGTGTATTATTGCACAGGGTCAACAAATGTTGCCATTTGAAGTAACGTTACTGATTTTATTACAACTTTACCTCTTTTGTGTTTATAAAAATGTACCAAGTTTTAAATTGATAAGAATATTTTACTTGTTAAAAAGTAAAGTCAAAAGGTCTCTTGCCAGTATTAGATGTTTTTTCTTTGTCTGCTACTTTTGAGGGGGTTTTAGCCAAAGAGTAAACAGAAGAGTATTTTTACTTTGGTGGTTATTCACTGTACTGTATAAGGTTAGTTTACTTACATGCTTACAGTTCACCACCAAAATAAAATTGTGTAACATTAACAAATGACAGAGTGGTTTAAAGTGTACTGCCTGAGTTAGTACTTACTTATTCCATTACTTGGTTATTTGACTTTTTCTGCTTATCTTGAACATCTTGAAAAGGTGATTTTTTTTCTGATATTTTTTTTGTCACCTTATAGCCAAAGGAAGCAGAGAAAGCTTTTTATCCTGGTCTTGGCTTATGGCTGGCTGGGTTATATTAGCTTTATAAAAATGCTAATTAAAAACTCCCACTTCTGTTTACCTTCACTAAAATGTGTGGGTTTTTTTCTCACACCCTCAGCTATTAATTTAATGTTGCCTTGCCTATAGCTGCAATATTTTGATAACACAGCAACTTCATGTTAATTTTTTGAATGTTTATATCTTGAGATAATGCAAAATGTAAAAGCCTTTGTAACCTTACTCACACCATCTGTATTTGTCTTTATTGTTTCACTTTATCCAAGTCCTTTAATTCTAACTGAACACCAGCAGTATCTTTCATAAAGATTAATTTAACGATAAATATTGGAATGTACTTGGGGACTTTAGTGGGGGAGGTGTGGGGAGAAAATACTTGTTGAAGTTCAGCTGTCCATAGACCTAACTATTGTGTATGTCATTTCATTTTATTATGGTGATTGACTTAACTCTGATGTTCAGTTTGTATTTTTGGAATTGCTTTTCTCTTAGAATTAAAAGACCAACATTAAATGTGTGTATTCTTTGAGAGAGAAGAATGAGTTTTGATTCTGTACTCTTGTGAAGCACATACTTGGTGGCATCCTCCCATCCATCATTTCCCAATCTCTAGCTTTCCTGTTCCTGTCCTGGAGGCACTTGCCCTGCACATAGACACTAACTGGTGTTCCAGCTATGGTTGAGGGATGCTTTGTTACAAGGTGTCACGTACTGGAAAATGCTGCAATAGTGCTGCTGAAGATAGAGCTAGAGTAGTAATTAAAGCACACCTACAAATGCCTTTCTCATTTTACGTGAATTTCATTGTATGTAGTAGTGGTGTGTCTAAAGGAAAAAGACAAATGTTGCTGTATGTAATGATTTCATTTTGGTATAACTCGATCATTGTATGTATGCATGTGTGTAAATATATGTAATTCAACTTTGTTGTGGTCACTGATTTAGAACCATTTCTATGTGTATATTTAATATTTTTCCATTATGTTTTACTTGTATTACAGTAGTCTTTAGGTAGGAGAAGTCTCTTGTGACCGTTCTAAAAATAATAGGTATCGCATGAACGAGACAGCGAAGAAGTAATGGCACAATACTGGTCAGAATTGTAAAATACGCACCACAGCAAACTATTTGTCAAATCATTGTTCTCAACAAAAACTTCAACAGGAATTTTGAATAAAACTATGGTTTTTCTATGCATAACAGGCATTTTGAGTGAGATTGCAAAGGAATTTTGAAAAATCTCTAAGCACAATGCATGAAATAAAGGTCAATGTTTTGATTTAACCTGAAGACAAATAAATTTTAAAAGGCCTTTAAGGTGAAGACAAGTACTTTATTGTCTGGGGGGAGGGGGAAGATAATGTAATAAACAAACCATTTTACTGTCTTTGGAACATCCTACTAAAGTGATCTTTAGTGTTATATTTTAAAAGGAAAGATGGAACATACCAAGGCTGACGATGGAGCAATAGTCAGAACAGTGATAAACTGGACAGAAGCATCAGTTTGGTGCACAGAGGGAAGAGGATGAGTCTTGCAAATGCTACCCAGGTAATATGTTCAGGCATGTCTCTAGCTGACTCACATCTGTCCAAATGAAAAATAACATTCCAGTTATAAGGGCATGATGGAAGAAAATTTTGTAGAGATGGAGAAAAGGCTTTAGGATGCTGAGTTTTGTTCAGGTAACGTTGAACCTAAACTGATGAATAAATACCCATATGGAGGTGTCAGATCTAATGCTATCCTAGTTTTAGAGTGCCTGAAGGAAGTTGGAGGGGGAAACAGCTGTCTTTTAGCAAATGTAGTACAGGACAATAGAAAGGACAAGTACCAGTGCAAGCTGTGCAGAGTCTGAGAATAAGCTTGAAATTTGATGCTTTTGCTGTCTTTCAATTTTATCATTCAGCAACAATGAAACAAGATTTTTGTATTGCCTTGGTGTTTTAGTGTTTTTAAATCCCTTAATGTTCTCAGCTAGCTCATCTCTGCTATTTTTAAAATCAGGTTTGTACATATTTCAGCACTGAGATCCACACACCACAATATCAACAGTTGTTCTGGTTTTCATTAGTACCAAAATATTTGCCTGCAGATACTAATTTTTCAAACACAGCTGTAGTTCATAGCATTCTTTTAATATAATCTTTCTTCTAATCTGTTTACTGATACTATTTCACCAGTGTGTGTTTTTCTTGTTCTAATTTATGTTTCTAGCTTCTCAATTTGACAATATTCAGTTTGCTTCCCATTGTTAGCTACTTAGTGTTTGGCAGTGATCGACTTCCATGTGGTTTTGGTTTCCTAGTCTTCTGTTTATTTAATGTTCAACACAGTACCTTCCAATCCTGACATCTGCAGTTTTAACAAGCTCATTTACTTCGAAACCTGCTTTAAAGAAGGAAGCTAATTAATAGTTCTCTCTTGCTCTAAAGAAAGTTTTTCTGTAAGCACCATTTCCAAATCCTTAATTTGTACTTTGCCATTCTGTAATGAATACTCACAAAACTTGGCTATTGTTGCATTCACTTGTGTCACCATCCAGTGGGATGATTACTGCTTTGCCATGTACCTTTTTTTCTCATTCATGAACCATTACCAAGGTTGCCTGCTTTGTGTTACTTGCTTGCTCTGATTTGGTATTCATAACTTCACGAATCAGTTGCATGATAGCAGAGACCAGAAAGCACTAAGGGTAAAATTCTAAAGATCATCAACAATAGTTGGAAATAGTGGGAAAGGGAATTAATGAACAACTGGAAAGGTTTTAAATCCATTAAATCCTTAAGCATAAAAGGACTTTTATTAGATGTTTAATTTCAGGTCCCTTAACATAAGGTTGAAATGTATAGATATATGCTTTTAGAACTTTTCTTTTGGCAACTCTATGCCTTCCTTATGCACCTGTGTTCCAGTTTAGCAGGTAGCAGATGGAAAGCGAGGATAGATATCATTTCCAGAAACTTGGTATGCACTAGGGTAAGAAAGGAGTTTGTGAACAGTATGGATTCCAAGTCTCATTAACTGCTGTCAACAGCACTAGATAGCATGAGAGGTGTAATTCAGATGCTTCTGGTGAAAGTCCAGCAGTGTAGGTGGACTTCCTACTGCTTCTAAGTTGTTTTTAATTATTTGTATTAATATTTTATTATCTTGCCTTTAAAAAAATCAACACGTGTGTTACGTGAATTGTTGATTTTGAAAACAGAATTATACAATAAGTTATGCAGGTTTTGATTGCATTTTTAATTTCTATAGTGATTTGTGTAAATTGTGCTTACTCAGCTCTGTAACTCACTATTCATCCAGCATTCCTCCGGAATGGAGAGTGAATTTCTGTGAGAGAGTACTGCTGGAGCCAGGGAAAGCATGGAAAAGGAAGGGCAATTTCTCAGCAGTAACTAAGTAACTATGTGCCCTGTCTGCACCACAAGTTGCTAAATTCTTAAATGAAAGTCTTGAGGAGAATTGTTCTTTGAAACGCAGGAAAGGAACTGTTTTTAAAGACATCAGATATAGTTCAGTCTTAGTTTCAGGCTGTCTTAATTAAGTTTTGGGGATAATGAGTCTTTAGAACAGATTGCCATATAACTATTAAAAATCCCCAAAAACTTCAGAAAGGAAAAAAAAAGTAATTGCTGTGACTAATGGAGTGAAATCTTTAAAAATGTCTTAACACCGTACCACGTGGTCATGGAATGAGGCTGGTGCTGCAACCTGACAAACAATGGAGTTAAACGATGAAACGATGCCGTGCTGCTCTGCTGAGCACAAGGAACAACGTGGCAGTCTGAGGCACGAGACTCTGTTGTGTTGTACAGGAGAAGTGAAGGCAGAAGGTGTCATTTCTCGTGGTGCACACTTGGAGAGATCAGGAAAGAGAACTTTAGCAAGTATTTCTCATGTCTGTGTCCAGAAATAGCTCTTGAGGGTTTTTACTGCTCGTGTATTTTTTCAAGTCAAATCACTGTTTCTTCGACCAGTAATTGCCCGATCTGACAACACAACATTGTAGATTAGCCTTTTATGATCTATTTCACTGATTCAAAACACAGCATAGAGGAAGTTCCTGTTTCATGACTTGAACAATGTGGTTTGCAGGCTTCCGGACAGGCCCGGGTGTCTCAGGAGCCTTATGAAATGGTAAACAAGCTTGGATTTGTTGTCTATTACTCAATTACCCGAAAAAATGCTCCAATATTTTGAGCTTTATTCTCGGGATCTTGAGTATTATTTTATAAAAAATGCAAAAATATTACATATGAATAACTAGTAGTAATTTACATTATAAGATTCTTAATTGTGAGCTTGAGATTGTGATACTATTTCCTGTTGATGTTTGCTGCTGAAATAGACAGTTAAATACGTTAAATACTTTCTCTTAGAAAGACCAGAGGTTGGTGTCTTTCTGATCTGACGACTGTGTAAATCTTAAAGGCGATATTTACAGAGAAGAAGAACAGAATTTGAACACTGCATGAGGAAGAAATGAAAAAGCTGCATTACTAAAACCTAATTTCCTGTTAAAGTAGCATCCTTGATTTTTAGCAGCATTCATAGGTGTTCACAGCATTCTTCCTTCATTACAAAACAACACAAACACAGGTTTAAACTTGATTTATTGAAAATCTCAGTTTTGCATAATTATTTAACATGTGCAAGTCTTAAAACATTTAATTCTGAATAAAAAGTCCATTAAGAAAAAAAAAAGTAATTCTGCTTTGTAAATTTTATACAGTCAAAAGCAATCTACTCTTCAAAATCCAAGTACAGTGTTACTTAACTGCAAGTTTGAATGCCTAATCCTTCACCTATCATAAACATATTCCAGCTGCCAAAGTCAATGAACCTTTCTAGTTATTCCCTCTTCCATTTTCTATAGTGGACCTTGAATGAAGAGCAAATATAGTCAGAGCTCTTAGTTGCAAAACAAGAATTATTTCCAGATGAACTCTGCTGACGATTGTTGCTTTTTCCTTCTCCTTCTCTTGCTGTTTGTAATGGGAGACACTGAACTGCATCAGTCCTGCTCTGTGATCAGAGCAAGCTGCAGCCAGCAGCAGCTTGAACTGGGACACAGCTTAAACGGTTTTGCCACTGATGTGGAATTACAGAGAGGCACAGCAGAGCAGCTGGGGAACCCAATCCCTTAAGGTGCCCTTGAAAAACTTGGCAGAGCTTATCTGTTGGGATTCTAAGCTGAAATCAAGACTCTAGTAGCTTGGAGGGCAGAGGTAGACATCTTAGTCACAGCTTCCCAGAGCTGGTTCAGCATTTTGCAGATGGTTTGGAGCATCACACATGGTGATGCAAGCAAAGATAACAACATGGTACAGTGCTACTGGGAGAGGGACAGGGAAATGGCCGGAAAGCATTATTTGCTACTCTAGCTGAAAGAATTTTTTTTTAGACATTGTTCTTGTCACAGAAATAAGCTTTCTACTTCCAGGCAGTTTAGAATAGAAAGCATCATATGGAAGTAAGATACACAAAACCTTAAAGGGGTAGAGTCTTATTTTGGACACAGCTTTGCAGAAAGATGAAGTAGCTCAACAGCCTTTGGAGCCCTCCATAACAAGTTCTATAATAATAATAATACTTTTGCTTATAAAAACTATTTAGAAATATTATTGCTAGGTCCTCTTGTCTGGAGTTGAAGCTGAAGTGCTGTTTCTGTGTTCTGTAGCCCTTGCTAGCATCTGTTTCATTTCAACAATGTATTTCTTCAATGCACCTATTGACCCTGTTTTTATTCCTAAAACAATATTTAATCACAAAAAGTCTCAAAGTTGCAACTCTGCCATTCATACAGATGACCCCACAACAGACACAACACTACTGCATATACTTTTTTAAAACACTTTTTAAAAGTGTTTTTAATAAAGTTTTAAAAAAAACTCTGATGATGAAATGTAGTTAACGCATTTATACAAGAAATTCCAATGACTTGGCACATTGTAAAAATTACTAACTTGATACTACTAAAAGAAAGTTAATTCTCACACACCAGGGGTTTTGGTAAAAACGCTATGCCCTCACTACACTGTTAAAAGCCACTTCATCCAGATACTATAAATTTCTGATTTGGTATTAGCTTTGCTTTAGTGATACTACATATTCAGTTGATCGTAAAACTTGAAGCCTGTACTTACTGCTCCTGTGATTTGTGCCTTATTCAGATGAACAGCTAGGTACAGAAACACGGGTTATATGAAGAATATACTTACACACCTGAAAGACTTGTGAGGGGGAGCAAAAAGGGAACGACTAGGTGAACAGCTTTGGTTTTATATGCCTGTATAAGTCACCTGACTGTTACATTAGTCATGGTTGTAACAAAGTGGAAAATAAGAGGGATTTTGAAACTACAACGTTTGTTTTGGCATACCATGACACCCCCTGCCTTTATTAAAAGGAAAAAACATGAGAAATTACTTTTAAAAAAAATCTATTACATGAGGTTACAGTAAGTAAGAATTTGCAAATCATACTTCAAAGCGTGCCTGTATTTGTTTGTATCCATGTAGTCACTTGTCTCATGTAACAGCGAAAGAGGAAAATAGGACGGTGCAGCTACAGAACAGAAGGGTTTATGAACAGGAATTGTACCTATTTTCTCCAATTGTCTTTCAAGAGTGCCTCAATTTCACACTGATGGTGCTTTTTTTAAAGTGCTGATATTAGTCATCTGTTATAAAAAGAGATCTCATGTTTTTACACAGTTAGCCCAGTATTTCTCCATGATGCCAAAGAATAAAAACTGAGGATTTTTAAAAACGTGTAAATTTGAAGAAAAATGACAGTAACTACCAATCTTGTAAACTTAGGCACATGTAAATTCACTCAGCATTTAACAGCAACTAAACCAATGTCTAAGTTCCTACCTAAACTTTTATGTGAAAATTAAGAAAATGACAGTTCTATTAACATTACTTTGCATATACACCAAGTGTGCTATGCATAAGGTAGGCATTAACAGTCATTAACAAATCCTACAAGTATAAAAAAAGTTAGTAGCATTTGGAAAAATGGGAGAGCTTGGGAGGAGGCATTATGTTCATGTTTACAAAAAAAACAACACAAACCACCACAAAAAACAGAAAACCCCCAAACACAAACAAGACCAGCACTATCACATCCAAAAAGCCCAACATGAATTGAAAACCAGATTTTTACTGTCTGTTCAAAAGATTCTGAAAGGTCTTTATTTTCTTTACTGTACTTTATTGCTCCCCTTCTCCCCCATACCTGTTATATTGTTGGGATCATAATATGAACATTAATGAATATTAAGTTCTGCTTTTCCTCTTATCTTCAAACAGACTTTTCAACATGTAAACCTGAACAGCTGATACCACCACCATGACTCCCAAGTTGACCATGGACCAGAAGTTCACTCTGTCAAAGTTGCTTTCTTGTATGTTTCGGTCACGGGCCTCAAATGCTCTGAGCAGGGTCTGAATCTGGACACTTTTGCTTAATCTGGCTTTGACACTGTTGATGGATTCCTGGTAAGTAACAAAAGAGTATTTTTAGAGAAAAGTCACCTGAATTAAATGTATAGCTTGCAGCACATACAAAATTATTAACACTGTATTACTACCTGCAATTTAATTTCTTGACAAGCGAAGAGTTAATTTCATTTTAAAATATACACATCATCACAGTTTTCATTAATTTGTCTAGCCTGTTTATTGTGTATCACCTAAAAAGACTTAATTAATGTAGCATTAATGTTCTGTAGTAATTTTTTTTCTTTCAGAGGTAGGGAGGTAAGAGAGAAATCAAACCTATTTGGACAAATAAAAATAGTGAATCTGCAGAACTAGTCTCAAATTATGTAGTGGCAAGTAAATGTAGAGCTTTTCTGCTGCATAATAAAATTAAGGAGTTTTTAAATGGAAACTACCATCAGGGCCATATCTGTAGCAAAAGAAAAGCACAATAATGTTACATTCCTGTCTGCTTCTGGTGTTTCCGCTGTAGTTGCTATAAACTGCTGCTTCAGCCTTCATCCAAAAGCAGAATTTTGACAATAAATCTTGAATAGGACAACTGGAGGTCCTAGAAAGGACATAGAGTGTGACCCAGGAACTAGAGGAAGTACATGAACACTCCAGCCATGACAACAGCAGCTCAAGATTCACACCTTATTCTGCACTTTCTGGGTAAACATCTGGTGCTATGATCTGTTGAAGTTTTATCCACCACATAATAGATACTGACAACATAAAAGCTGATCTCATGAAGTGCTGAATTATGTTCTTGATATAATTATGGATCCTGAAGTAAATTTAGTGAGAAGAATAACATTTGCAGTAAGAAAAGGCTAATAATTAAAAACAAACAAAAAAACAACAAACCTAAAACAGTAATGTTAAACCCAGCAGTAACATTTTCTCTGATTCACATTTAACAAAAATATTTCAAAATAGTTATTCTGGGGAGCCAAATAATTTTATGATTATCAAGTTCATTGTTACACAATAAGGAAAAGGAATACCACACGAGAGCTTTAAACATAAGACATAATTCCCTGTTTTGCCAGAAAAATGTTCTCATTAACGAATTAAACTACTAAGTTGTTTGTTAGTCCTCATAGGCCTCGCAGGGGAAGTAATACTTGGCTAAGTAAACAACGGGATCAAATACTAATCTTTACAAAATAGTAATCTTTACAAAAATTACCTACTTTATAAGATTTCCAAGGCTCTCAAAGATAAGTTCTACATTTCTTTTTCTTTTGGAAGAGATACCAGTCTGGAAACAAGTATCTATCAAATCCATTCAAGTATTATTTGTGATGTGTGAGTGGGATTTTCTTCACAACTTCACATATAAATTTTGCTTTTTTCTTGATTGCCAATTTTAAAGATCTGGTCAGATTTTCAGATTCTGTATTTAGCTTTATTATTATTTAAAAATGTCTCATACGCCAAAAAATACTTTAAACATTGATTTGCTATTTTAAAATCTGCATTGTTTATGGCAATAAACAATACACTGTAATTTTCTACCTTATGTATTCAGTAAGTGTGTGCACATGTTGGGGTTTTTGGGTCAGTTCTTTAAAAGATACCTATTGTCTGTAGCTATGATCAAACAATAGCTTGCTGCATCCCACCAAGCATTAAGAGCCGTGGTACTGGAGCATTAAGCAATCGTTTGCTTCTAGAGTAATCTCAGTATTTAATGATCATAAAGAAAATAACAGCTTTGACTCAGCAGTGTGAATCCTACACCTAACAGGCTGAGCATACAGTTTAAGCAAATATAACCATTCAAACAATGTCTGCAAAGATGAACCTGTAGGTTATGCAAACTAACTCTCAACCTGTTTATTAGTTTGAAAAGATGTAATAAAATTTCGGGGCAAAACCCCTAATATAGTAACATAGAATTTACTGAAGATAGAAACAGCAATCCATACTTCTGCAAAGATATGATGAAGAGGCTAACACAGTACTTTAAACATCAATAAAAATTCTGCAATAATTCCAACTACATGATTAGAACTCAATAACACTTTAATGCTCAAAGTATTAATTTCATTGCTGCTAGGGAAAAATGTTCCATTTTAGCAGTAGGAAGAAAGGAAGCTGATTTGGAAAACAAGATACTGAGAGCTAGGCAGTTTCTTCTTGCTGAAGAAGGAACTATTCTGAAAAGATCTTCAAGTTTCTGTGTGTAAACAAGAGATCCATGGTGCCAGACTTCCTGTATTAGTAAAAGCAATACATGGAACTGGAATACATTTCAGGATGATGCAACAGACCAAGGCAGAATGGCTACATGACATTGAGTTTTTTCCAAATGCTCTTACATTGAATGGAATGAAAGACCAAATACTAACCAGAATATCTTCCAATTTCATGTCTAGGAGATCTGTGCCTGTAACGTACTTCTTCCAATCTTCCTCATCTTGACCATCTTCTCCCATATTGTCCAGGATCAATTCAAAGAAAATCACCTTTTCAGAAATGGTACTGAATGTGTTGTCGAAACAGAACATGTAATCCCCATCTTCTGTTTCCACCCTGTGTATATAAGCAAAACATGATTAACTACAATTTTTGTGCTGGTTCTCCAAAAATCAGTTTTTGGAAGCATACCTTTCCCTTTAAGACTGACAATCGTGCACTTAGAAATAATGAAATCTTCTTTTTGTATAAAAATAAGAACTCTAAAGACACCTTCCAGATTACACAGTCACAGCAAAACAATCCCACTGAGTCCAGAGGCTCAAAATGATGAAGACAGCAGCCTGCTTTCATTTCTTTTCAGGGATTTTGAATCATTGCTAATCATTACAAAAAAACCCCCACAATAAGTGGAATTCTTATGCTGTATAGTAAAATTACAGCAAATATTACATATTTTAACAAAAGAACTGGAAAAATAGGGGACTTTTTAGATTCCTCTTTGTATGACTCACATGATCTTTTGATATTAGATATGGGGACCTTTTTCAACTCCATAATAATTATTTTTATTCACTGAACATTAATCGCTATCATTAAAACAAAAAATACGCTTCACTTCATGGTACAATTCATGTAAAAAGCATTCAGTGTTTATAAAAAAATCGGTATTCTTAAACTGCCCTATTAGAAAGTCTTTTGTAATACTAAGGAACAAAAAGTACTCAACCTTCTTTAGTTATATTTGCTAAAGAAACGAGAAGTTCTTCATGTAACACTTCTGAGTTTGAAGATTTTAAACTTACGTGTGAACTCCATCTGATTTTCTTTCATCAAAAACTAGAGTTTCACCTTTTGGGGACAGCAGATGAAAATCAACATCTAATCCTGCTCCATCTAGGACCTGTGAAACAAACAAAAATAATCAACTTCTGACCAGTGGAACTCCTGTTTGCATTGTTGACAGCAACATTTTTAGAGAAGGTAAATGTTTTGAGGTAAAGGAACAGACAAATAAGGAATCTGAAAGATTTCTCTCTCTGGATGAGCTGACACCAAATTAACTGGAAACATTTAAAAAATGGCTCAACCTAAAAGCATTTTAGCAATTTCAGGATCTTAAACTAAATGTAATCTAAACCTGCCAGGCTGGGATTATATTGAACCATTCCCTAATTGCTTTTAACAATGTATGCAGTTTTGTCAACAGGCAGGGGTAGACAACTTGTAAAAATACCAAGAACAGATGGCTAAATCTGGTATTTCTATGGCAGATGTCACTGATTGGTAAGTACCTGCACTACTCCCACTTCAGTGGTAGAAATGTTCTACCAAGTCACTTTTCTATATGTACTTGTTACATATTTGTACACTATGTGCTGTCACCCCTAAGATCTCTTTGTTGGGTGAATTAACAGTATTGAACACTGGCCCAAACCTCTCATGCCAATCAAAGTTGTACCCCGAGACCTTCTCACCTTTTGATGCACATTTAAGTCTGAATTCTGCCAGGGCATTCTCTTTTCCCAAAGGTATGAGGAATTGAAGGCATTTCGATTAAGTTCTTAAGGAGTGTCTACAGCATTACAAAGCTGTGCTGCTTTAACTGTGTAACACAGCTACAGATGTATCACCACACCTATTGTGTTGCAGAAATTCTTTATAGGGAAGGTAGTAAGGGGGTGGAGAGGGATCATTTTTATGATGTTATTTAAGTCATGCTAGGGAAGTTTTTTGTTTGCCTGTTTTCCAGTGAGCTTTTTGATTATAGCAGTGCGCTCCTGCTGAACAGGAGGGCAAAGTTTACACTGACTCAAATTGACACTGAAGACTTACCAAAAAAACCCAAAACCCCAAAAAACCAACATAAATAGTGACATACCTTCAGGGCTATGCTCCAGTCTAAACACCCAGAAAAGAACCTTTGTATTAGCATAGTGTTTACCTTCTGTTTCTGGAGAATGCCCTGCATCCTATGTTAAATATTCCCATGATTTAGCCACTAAAATTAAGTGAAACAAAGTAAATCTATTTGCAATAATAAACAACTCCTTTTCTACACATTCAAATAGACAAATCATTACTGTTAACCGTACTGCTGAGAAATTTATGCCTGAGGAGAAATAAGTTACGTATATAATGTAACACCCATTAGTCCTTATTAAAAGAATGTTTTTATTTAGCTTATGATCAAACTAAAATCCTACTCTGTGCACAATAAACTTCTGTTTGGCTTAGACAGGGATCTAAACAAAGCTTGAACACCTCTCTTTCATTCTTGTTCAGTTCTGCATGTAACAGTTTTAGAAATTAGAAAAAACCCACAAATTTCAGCTTCGTCTTTCAGTTGGGAAATGGGAAAAAGAGATGGAGGGGAAGAGAGACAGATCCTGGCCCGCTTCGAGTAATAGGGTTGGAGAATATTCAGTGCAGCTTCCCTCACTATACCTATTTTACTGAAAAAAAGTCTTTGTTTTAAGGAGGAAAGATAGTCTGAGATCGAGATCTATCGCAGACATCTCTGGGAAACTCGACTCTTCTCAAGAAGGACATCAAAATCTTAATGACAGTCCGTTAAATCGGGCTGTTTCTGTAAAACTTTCATCATTGAGATGAAAGGTGTTTAATATCAGCACAAAGATAGGCAAGTACGGACTCGGTACATTAGCACGACGTTCCTTGTGCTTTAGAGCTACAACACAAGGTCACCACTGTGAACTTTCTACATTCTGCCCTTTTAAAGGATGGCGACTTGAGCTCTTCTGAAGTAGAAACAAAAAACTCCTCTCAAACCACCAAAAGAACGTATTGCAATAATTGAAAAGGCCGGCAAGTTAATTTTTAAATCCCGAAGGCAGAACTTGTAACAGTGTACAATTCCAACGTGGCTTTGCGGGCGCTGCCGGGGCCGGCGAGGTTCCGGGCAGGGCTGGGCTGTCCCGCGTCCCCCGGCAGGCGCTGCCCCTCCGGGCCGCGGCCGCGGCCTCAGGAAGGCTGGACCGAGCTGCCGGCGGCAGTGCCGGGCGGAGCCGCTGCACCGGGGCACGGGCAGACGGCCCGGGAACGGCAGCGCCGCCGTCAGGGCGGGATGCGGGACCCCAGCTCCCCTCGGGGAGACGCCCCCTCCCGACCTGGTACTCGAGCTCCAGCGAGGCCTCCTTGCGCATGGGCTGGTAGAAGCACTCCTTGCGGCCGGCGGGCAGCGTGAACGTGAAGTCGCTGTCCAGGGAGGGGCTGAACTCGGCGGCGCCGGGCGGCGGCAGCAGCAGCGCGAGGCACCCGAGCGGCACCAGGAGCAGCCGCGGCCCCATCGCGGCAGCGCCTCGGAGCGCCGAGCCCCGCGCGCGCACGCACCGAGCGGCGGAGCGCCCCGGGCGGGGCGGGGCCGGCGGCGCCCCGCCCCCTCGGCCCCGCCGCGCCAATCGCCGCCCCGGCGGCGCCGCGCCCCGCCCGCCCACACTGCACCGCGGCGGCGCGCGCCTCTCCCGCCCCCAGCGTGCCGGCGGCGGGGCCGCGCCTGCGCCCTGAGGGCCCCGCGCGGTTCGAGCGCGGCGGGAGCGGCGGGGACCGGGCGGCACCGGCACCGGCACCGACACTTACAGCAACCCGCTCGGGGCCGAGGGACGGCCGCCGTCAGCGCTCCGTGCCGCCGCTCTCCGCCGGCCCGAGCCCTTGGCTCTCCCCGCCCTGGCTCTGGGGCTGCCCGTCCGCCCGGGGCCGGTTCGCTTTGGTCTCCCGTTGCGCTGGTCACGGGCAGCGAGGCAAGTATTGCGCATTCGCGTGTGCGCCGTTCGCTGCTCGGGCTCCCCGCCGGGTGCTCAGCGCTGCCAGATCTCTGAGATACGCTGCGTGAGAGATTTTTGGCAAATAATGTATAGCAGGTTTTCCCAGTTTTCATATAAGGGAAGTCGTGAAGCTTTCTATACTTCATGAATGCATACAGAAGTCCTCACAAAAAAGACGCTTGTTATTTTTATCTAATGAACACAGGAAGGAGTAGTGTGTGAAATGTACGTCTACATTTGGAAATTCAGTTTTTTTCTTTATTGTATTTTTTTCTCCTTTTTAAAAAAGTTTTGCAAATAGTTTTCATGCCCATTTAACAGTGTTTTAATATTAAATATTATATTAAATATTACTTCAGCCTTATGCATGTTACCAATGGAATGTAGTATGTGGAGTTGCCCTAAAAGTGATGCTGACGACGACCTGCTGGCAAATGTACAGTCATTACAGATTCAGCTGAGGAGAACTGAAAAAAACCTACAAACTGTAGAGAAAGAGCTTTCCAGGTATGAGCATGTCTGCGAACGAGAACCTCCTGTCTCTTGTAGTGTGACTCTGTTATATTCTGTGTGATGGATTACTGTAATTAGCTCCCTTTGTGCTTTTCGTTTGAATAGTCTTTATGAGCAACCTAATAAAGGAAAGGAGTAGTGACTTGTTGCTCTCCCTCCAAACACTAGCACAAGTGGACATTACAGCCACTGCTTCGATGAGGTGATAGACGTGCCTCTGGAGGACTTTGTACAGCCGAAGTACAACTGTCAAAGCTTTTGCAGCTGTAAGAAGAATTCTGGTAGAACATTTCGCCAGGATTTTCAAAGAAAATCCAAAGTAAATATTTCTCTTCATTACTTCTTTTTATTACTTTGTCTTTCTATTCTTTGCTGTGTTTTGGAGCATTTTTGGCTGCTGGGCTTGCCGTAGATACACTGTAGCATCGGAGGGTGATATCAAGCGAGCACTCTTAAACATAGTATCACTTGAGTACGTTTCTTCCGCGGAGTTTCCCCTCCTGCCTTTCGGTACTTGAGGCTTGTAGGAAAGATGGAGCCAAAGTTTTTAGCAGCTCCTGTTGCGATAGGACAAGGGGTAACGATTTCAACTGATTTAGATTAGATGTAATAAGTGTTTTACTCATGAGGGTGGTGCAACACAGGAACAGGCTGCCTGAAGCCCTGCTAGATCCCCCATCCAAGGAAACATTCAAGGTCAGGTTGGTCAGGGCTCTGAGCAAGTTGATCTGCTTCAGGTTGTCCTTGCTCATTGCAAGGTGGTTGGAGTGAATGACCTTTAAAGTTCCTTTTCAACCCCAACTGGTTTTGATTCTATGATGTATTTTTAGATAAATGTGTGTATATATATATATATATAAACAAACATATTTTTATGTCTAGTCTTACTCAACTTTGGATAAAACTGTGGAAGAAGATGAAGATCTTCAGGAGAAGTTGGGTGCCCTTCATGAACAAAATGCATCTTTGACTTCTCAGAACCAGTACCTAAAGAACAGAGTGGAAACAATGAACTTTGAATTGATGCAGTCAAAAAAAAAAGTATGTATCTTTACTGTGTTCATCAAAGAGAAACACAAACCCCAAGACACCCAGTGGCCATGATTTTTGAATTTAAAATTCCAAGCAGAATGTGCTGGGTTTTGTCTTATCTTAATATGTATAAGTTTAATATTTAGTATATGTTTAATAATCAA
Source organism: Chamaea fasciata (assembly GCF_029207755.1). NCBI lineage: Eukaryota > Metazoa > Chordata > Aves > Passeriformes > Sylviidae > Chamaea > Chamaea fasciata. Next base: position 15,915,772 of record NW_027094095.1, on the reverse strand, counting down.
TATTAATCTTGGACAGAATAGTTTGTAATCTATTTCTCCATGGGCAAAACAACTATATTAATTATGAATTCCATCTACTTATGTTCCAAAGTTTGGTCTAAAGACAGTAAGCCATAGAATGAAAAATACACTATGAAAGAAAATAGTTCAGTACATTTGGTACTGTACATTCACATGTCTAAGACGTTAGTAGGAATAATAATGGCACAGTAGTCATTTGTCTAGGAAATGAAAATAGTTCATCTCTCAGGTTGGATTAATATTGCTATTTTGAAAAAAGTGAAGATGAGTTAGAAGGGAATATTGTATCTAATAAATCATTACTGATTTAGTGTACCCTTGTCTGTACAGGTTTGTTTCAGGACAACTATGTTCTTTTATTTGGTTTATATATAATATTAATAAAACATAGCTATGCTTAGTGTTTTTTGGTTTTTTTTTTTTTTGAGAAGTATTATCTCCAAAACAGTACAAATAAACAGATAAACAAAATGTTTGACTGCCTGGCCCTGAAAGAAGAAATAGTTGGATAGAAACTTCTGGGGAAAAGTGAGACACAAGATCAGCCTGTAAAGAAATCATTTTGCTAGACAGAATATCACACTGGAACTGGAAGGAATGTTAAATGGAGTTAAGGTGGTGTAGATGAACAAACATAATTTACAGTAGGGTTAAGAGCACTGTCATTCAGTAAGCAGATTGTTCTGTTGTTTCTCACCTGCAAATGTTAATGCATGTTAATCTTACATGCAAATATTAATGAAACCCCAAATATGTTTGTATTTCAGATTTCGTATCTTGAGGCCACTGTAGCTACACATTTATTCAGCATTCCGAAGTTGAAAGAACAGATTGTAAATTTGGAAGCAGAAGTTTCAGCTCAAGATAAAATTCTAAAGTAATGTGGAGTTTTAAATTAGTATTTTATTGTTGTCTTCCTGGTAGTCCAATCTCTTTTTAGGGATGACAAAATTTCTGGTACTGTGTGGGTTATGTAATCTGGAGTCTGAAATTTTCATTTCAGAGCTATTTATAGGAGGAGGGAAATGGTTAATTTGTGCTGAATGTACTTCAAGAAACTGAAAAAAATAATAAAAACTGGTAAAAGAAACCTGTTTGTAATGTGGGCTGAATAGGAATGTGCCCTTACAACTGGATAGGGTGATTGTTTGCTACATGACCACAAATATTCTCTTGTTACAAGTGTAGATATTTCTGAACATGACAATGTTCTTTGTAACATAAAAGATTCTTTCTTCATGAATACATTAATCAAGGCAAATGGCCAAATAAAGCTGATGTAAATGCTGTTCAGAGGTGTCAGGAAGACATTAAAAAAAAAGTAAAAATACTTATGTTAAATTTATATTTTAGTGTTTTTTCCCGGTCTCACCTCTTGGCAGAGAAAATATGATTTCTATGATAAGAGCTCATGACACAAAGTCAGCTCTCTGGGTCCTTGGCAGTTGTGACACCTGGTGCCTATTGATAAGTCTGAGACACCACTCCCGACTGCAGACATACTCCTGGAGAGGCTGGAGATTATGGGTGTTCTTAACTAAGTTTTGAGAGTTATAGCATGTTTGTCTAGCACTTCTGCGTTGTGCGCACTAAAGAACAACAAGAATCTCTTTTCTTTACAAAAAGTTTTTTTTTTTTTAATTATACTTTGTTTATTTGCTAGAGATGCAGAAGATAGACTAGATCAAAATCAGAAAACAGCAATGGCAAGAGAACACATGTTGCAAAGATACCAAAAGTGCTATAAAGATCTGAAAATTGAGTTAATTGAACAAAGCAAGCAAGGAAAGAGGTAATTAACAAATTTTAATAAATGGAGCATAGAATAATAGAGCATAAGTGTTTATTTCCATTGGCAGATGTTTGCTTTGTGAAATCAATTTACTTTTCTTTTTAAGGATGTTATTTTTTAAAAAAGGGGAGATTCTCTGGGAAGGTACTGATTATTTAAATGGGTGTGTGTAAAATCTCGAAATCAGCTGGTAGTTGCCGGCTGGTAGCACACACTAGTACCCAGTTTATCAGCTGTTTTTTTCCCTTCAGAATGGATGTACTGCAGTGGAAAGCCTCAATGTCCAGAAGATATTTTTTCCTGAATTATTTTTGTCTTTGTCATGCAAGAACCTGCCGTGTATGCTCAGTAGCTGGTATTCAGCAGTTCCTGGTGTGAGGAAAACGACAAAAGAACAACATAATCAAGAGAATATTTTAATGTTATCCTTAATCTTACCTGTCTATATGATACTGTTGAAAAGGGTGCTGTGATTCCATCTCAATCCCCATTTCCCTTTCCTATTGCCTCCTTTAGCCTAGTGGCTCTGTCACTACTGGGACAGTTAGGGAATTTGACTGTTGGAACTTGCTATGAACCCTCCTATCTCTTCCAAAATGTAATTTTAGAGAAGTGAGTGGAATAAATATAAAGATCCCAACATTCCTTATTAATTTAACTGCATTACCTGGGGCAAAAATTTACCTGAATTAATGGCTTGGGAAAGCATTTCTTGAACCTTTTAAATGCAAACTCTTTGTTTGACTTGTGCCTTTACCCATGAAATTACCTCTAACCTTCTTATGGCAAGAAAACTTGAAATACTATGGGGCTTGCAGTGCTGGCTGAAGAAATGTTTTGCTTTATGATTGCTGTTCCTTGAGAGCATGTGGGATTGGAACTAGCTGTAAATGTAAATATTTTTGTACGTCAGAAAAGCTGAGCTTCTGCCAGGTGTTAAGTATGATGTTATGGTTAGTATCAACAATTACTGTGGTTTACTTTTAATCTGTAGTTGCAACAGCTTACTATTCTTTACCCAGGGAAACTGAACTGCTTTAGGCTAATGCTATTTCGTTGTTCTGAAATGCTTTTATCCCCTTCTCTGAATACTTTTGCCATCTCCAAATGGGCACTGGTTCTCAGACTGAGAGACGCTGATTTGAGGATGGGCTGTACTTAGGTGAGGCACTGCCCCAGCCCCCTTAGTGGGAGAGAGAAATGTTATTGAGCCGCAGCAATTCTTGTGTGCCTGTGCTGGCTGTCCTGAACAGACTGCACACCTGAGCTGTGCTGAGGTTACTCTGCCAACTTCTTCCCTAATGAGTAATGACAGGGGAAGAGGCAGTGGTGTGGAGTGATAGATGGAAGCAGTGGGGAGTCTGGGTTGTTTCTTGCAACAGAATGTGATATCTGGGGCTTGGAAAGTTGGAAGAAGAAAGGAAGTACCTGGAGCAATTACTGTAGTAGCTGTTTTTAGTAACTGGAGAAGATAGTTGCATTAATGTAACTAATGTAACTGTCTGCAGTTTGTGGGGTTTAAAATTGGTTTGCATCTTTTGCTTGGCAGAGTGCAACAGCAAAGAAATGAAGCTTTGTTGAATGTGGAGGAGCTGACAAGAGCTTTCACAAAGTATAAAGCAGAGATAACTGAAAAATTAGAAAAGGTGAGTTTTTTCTTCACTTGTATTTGCAATGGTGTTGTTTCTTCCAATAGGCCAGGCAGCCAGTAGCAACAGGTTCATCAATGAGTCAATCATTTCCACTAGTTGGTGGCAAAGTCCTAAAAGAGGTGGGACAGGGTAAGCAACTACTTGTGGTGATAAATTCCGTTATATAATTTTACACTGTCTTTGCACAGTCTGCATCTTTGGAGGACCCTAATACAGCTGCTGTTTCTTATGTCTCCTGCTTGCCAGCTGGGAAGTTTATATTTTAAAAATACAAGATCCTTTTAAAAGTTTTTTCCTCCATATATATAAGCTGTTCAATGAAACATGCTGAAGAAGACCTGAGATGAAAATGAAGTCACCTTCCAAAGTTCCAACAATCAGATTTGTTAATCTTTCCTGCCTTGTGGGAGGAGAAAATACAGTTAGCTCTTAAAGAGATTTTTTTTTTTGTTAGACTTCTTTCCTTGTGGAACAAGGTTGCCAGCCACACGTATGCCCTAAAATATTACCTTATTTTTTTTCTAAATGACAGAACTTCTTTGCCTCTCTCCTTCTCACAATAGTGAGCAATAGTATTATTTACTGACTGACTAGAAAGAGCATAGTGTTCATAACATTCTTTTAAAAATAGCCTCTTGACCGTGGAAGCTTAGTTTATTGCTGTACAATAATGAAAAAAAAAATTTGCTTTTTAAGGCTAAAGATGAAGAAAAACTCTTGGGAGAACGTTTAATTAATTGTGAAAAAGAAAAAGAGAAATTGAATGAAACGTGTATCAGCTACAGAAAGGATCTAGACATCCTAGAAGAGCAACTAAGGTAACATAGAGGCTTTTAAAATCTCTCTGCAGTTATTTTATAAGAAATTGCATATTGCAATTGTCACTGTGAATGTTCTGCTCAATCCATATAGTTCAAACCAATACATTTCTACTTATTTTCTGTGACTAATTTTTAAACATTTTAATCCCACATGCTGCCCCCCATTCCCAGGAAGAAGCTGTCCCCCCAGGCCTTCTGGGGCACTGGTTCCCTGGGTGGTTGGCTGCTCCTGAGGGCCACGGGCTGCTCTGGTTTGCTGTGTACCTGTGCTCTGCCCCAGGCTGCTCCTGGCAGCACTGCCCTGGGGGTCCTCTTGCACTGCCAGCTGTGGCTCCCTGCCTGCAGCTGGGACAAGAGATACACTGGGCGGCTGCTGGGGAGGCTGCACTCAGGCCTCAGTGCAGGTTGTGGTGCTGACTGCAGCCTAGGGAAGAGTCAAAGATGGTTTTAACTGCTCTCTGTCCCAACTCCAACTGCTACAAGTTTTTCTGTTTCTTGTATCTTTCATTTCAAGATGTAGCCCCCTTCTTTTCAGAAGTTCTTTGGCAATTCCCTCATTGCTTTAATAAGGGAAGACAACCATCAGCTGATTGTCTTTAGAGTTGTTAGGTTTGGACAAACACCTGCACAGACATCTTGGGGTTATTCAATTTCCATGCTTTGTCCACACTCACATTCCTGCCTTAATTGTTGTTCTTTAGGCAAGAGTGGGCAGTGTATGAACACCCTTACATTAGCTTGAGTCTCCTTAGTAAGTCCCTGCTTCTAGTAATGTGAATACCTTTAAAATGTCTTTTTAGACAATTAAATGAAGAGAATCGTAGTGCAAAAGAAGAAATTAAAGCTCTAGAGGCAAAGAACGTCGAAATGATATCAATGCTGAGTCAGTCTGATCAGAAGATCATCAAGCTTGAGAGTGAACTTTCTGAAAAAGAAATAGTGCTTGAAGAAAAAAATGATCTAATAAGTGAAAATGAAGAGCTGAGAGCACTTACTGCACAGCAACATAACCACCTGAAATTATGTCATCAGGAAATACAGGATTCAAGAGAAGAGCTCAACATACTAGACACCATTATTTCTCAGTTGTCTTTAAATACATCTGAAGAGGTAGAGTAACTGATTTAGTCTTAACAGTGTATTATGTTTTGAATAATTTGAAGGATTGAACTATCCAAACTTTTAATATCCTGGTATATGTGTCTGAAAATGTATATGCCAGTATAACACATGAATTGATGATGTGAAGCAATAAAAGGTTGATTTTTCATTGACCTTTGTTTTCTGTTAACTTTTAGTTTAAATGGCACCATTTCAAACACCAGCTATTGAGATCCTCAACAAAAGAAGCTACCTCTGAATCTTGTGGTGAATCCAGTAAACCTTTGATTGCAGACATAAGGTATGACTTTCTGCTTACTGAACTATGGCAAGAATAGGCAGATAATAAGCTGCTATTAGAACTAGCATGTAGAAAGAATGTTAAATAGCTGTCTCTTCCTTTATAATAGCATTAAACTGGGAATGAAAGAAGCAGAAATTCAAAAGCCTGGTGCAAACTTAACTATCTGTACTGGAGCTGAGCATCTTTCTAATGGTAATGAAGGACGAGAAAACAGCAGGTTATGTGATCTGGAAACAGAGCCTGTCAAATTGATCAGAAATCCAGGAGGTAAGTTTGCTGAAATAGCTGCGCAGTTCTGTCTAATTATAGCTGTGCAATTCTATCTAATTAATCCACAAAACAGAAATGTTCTGCAAGGGTTCAAGTTGGTTTTACAGCAGGTGTGCTTTGGTTGAACAGGGAACATTTTGCCACCTTGGAAACTGTCAGGTTTTCCAGACACAATATACTTCTTTTGCTGCTTAAGTTACTCATTCAGCTATAGCTGAGCTAGGAGTTGTGTTGAAATGGAACCATGTTGTTGTGGTTTGTTTTTTTTTTTTTTGTTATGTAGGTTGTGCTAAAGTCTCTGTATTTTTGTTGATGCTTTTCTCTGTATCCTGCTGTTACAGTGTTTGATTGCTTCTGTCATTACTGTTAGGACTGCTCCATGAAATTACCTCAGGACATCTATATGGTTATGCTGTCTTTGTTTGTTTGTTTCTTGGGGTTTTGTTGGGGTTTTTGTTTGTTTTCATGAGTCACTGCTTTCAGTTACATTATGGGTTTGCATGTTCTTTTATAAATTAATCTTAAATTTATTTTTTCTACTTTGAGAGAGGAGAAAATGTCAACAGTTGGAACTTATAAGCAAACAATTTGAAAAGGTGAGGCAAAAATTCCAGAAAGAGATAGAAGAGCTGCGTGCTAAACTCATAAGAGCAGATGACGAGAATTCTGCCTTGAGGACCAGCATGGCTCAAAGAACCAGTCAATTTCAAATCATACAGGAAGACCTATTGAAGAAGGCTTCAAAAACTGGTAGCTTAGAAAGAGAAGTAAGTTTTTAATAGCACTGAAAAGAATATGCCACTTTTTCTTCAGTTCAGTAATCAAAGATAGTGAAGACAATAGTTATGAAAAAACTGCAATTGCCGTAATAATTTTAAAATCTGATTAATTTGAGAAAAATTTAAACAAAACTCTTCAGCAAGCAGAAAGACTCAGCAGCCTTAATTTGTTAGTTGTCAGAAATACTTTTTTAAAGCTGGTGTAGTTAGTAGGCTTTTCTGCTACAATTTGATTTGTTATGTGGAAAATACTCACGGTCTTGTTGCTTTGGTGTGGTTGAATTCATGGGTAATCCTAGGAAACAGGTTGAAGGAACAGTTGTATTTTTCCTCATTAAATGTTACTGTAGTTGCCAGAGATGAACATCATTACCAGAGAGTCACAAAAGAAAGAAATTAGGCTTCAGCTTTTGTCAAGGTGAATAAATTAAATTGCTAATGTTTCCATTCTGGTGCTAAGGTGTTTATAGAGTTCAGCATAATGGGCTTTGCAATTATTTCCTAATAATGACTGTAAATGTTATAAATATGTAAAGCTATTTCGCTGATAATTAATTGGATAATATGTGGGTAAATTGTCCTGAATATTTCTCTGTAAGTAATAAAATACAATAGTTCAACAAAATCAACCAATTTATTAAAAATACTATAGTAGTAGCTAAAATGGAATTGGTGATAAGACAGTGCATACAAATATTTAAATAAAACTGAAACAGTTGTCTACATGTTGTTTTGTGCCATATTTAATTTCAGATAAGAAAGAAATCTTCTCAGCTTTCTGCACTTGAGAAGCAGTTAGAAGAAAAGACTATTGCTTATTCCACTGCTGCAGAAAGAAATGCTGAGTTGGAACACAAACTCATGGTAAAATGTTCTCAGTGAGAAACTACACTTATTTAAAAAGGCATAAAAGTTTAACTTGACAGTAGTATTTCCTGTATTCAAAATGTGTGGACTTCCAGATTTGCTTAAGTAATCAGTGCAGATTTTAGGAACACAGGTTTTAAAAATGGAATCCTGTTTGAAATAAAACATCCTTTTTTCCCTGCCCTTGAATGTGGTAAGTTATTAATGAATGTGTTTATGTTTTCCTTGTGGTCACATGTGCAATGAAAGTCTGGCCCTGTTGAATTGCCATTTGTTTCTGTGAAATACATGTAGCTTTGTAAATAAAAAAAGTCTTTAAAATGGTATTTTAAAGATTCCATCTATCCATGTGAACACAGCATTTCTTTTTGGCTTTGTCATGAGTTATCTGTGCCATGCTCCATCTTGGCAGACACCTTGTCTTTGTAGTGGCTCCATTTACTGACATCCTATACCTGTGGTATAGGTGTGACATCCTTTGAGATGACACATGCTCTGTGTAACTTCAGAATTTTGTTTGTTGTTCCTTTATGAAATCTAAAACCAGATGATCAAATAAAACTGTTTAATATCACAGCTAAACATTTTTATTAAGTCCTTTTATTGTTGTAACTTCCCAGGGAAAAGACAGACGCATTCATGAGCTGGAAACAACTATCAGTGAAGAACATGAGAAAATAACTTCTGCTTTTGAAAATGAAAAGTTGCTTCACCTTGAGCATCACAAAGAAATGGAGAAACAGATTGACGTAGTAAGACCTTTATTGTGTGGTATTACGTGTGTGAGTGTTGTACTCAGTAACTTTTTCCTGTATTAATTTGTCTTGTAATTTTGAGACACATCCATTTAAAAAGTTATGTTAAGAAGCTCTTTCTTCTCACTACATTTCCTGATTTTAGTACATTTTCCATCTAACCAGCTATACAACTTTCCCCTGCTCAACTGAAGAGAAATAAGGACTTAGGAAGTGTACTTTGTTCTTTGCTCCAAACACACAGAAAAAAGTATAGCTTTAGTTTCTACTGGGTTTAAAGCATGACAGCTTCTTAAAATGTTCTTGTTGGCTGAACCTCTGCCAGTCTGAGCCTTATGAGCATCTGTGTTCAGGGAGAACTGTTGGGGGTTTTTCAGTCTCTAGAGAAGAAGTCTGTTTCTCCATGTGATTAGAAATATAACTGATTATTTCTAGCTGTTTAAAAGCTTCTCATTTTTAGTAAAGAATGTATGCACGTCTTATGGTCTTGACTGGTGACAGACAATTACACCCTGTCTGCCCTCATTCTCCTCTGGATTTAAGATATTAAGTGCTGGGGATCTCTTGATAATTTTAAGACTGTGCAATACTGCTGATGGCAGTAAGGTATTTAATTTTCATTATAAAAATGATGGGTGAATAGAACTGAATCACATATTTAGATTAACAAATTCTTATTATAATAATAAATTACGATTTACTTATGGACAGCTTCGAAAAGAGCTGGAGGAGAAACATCAACAATTCACTGAACAAGAGAAAATAATATCTATTCTACAACAAGAGGTTATACATAAACAGCATCACATCGAATCATTGGATGGGCTGCTAATAGGAAACAGAGAGGTAAGGTTGGCTCTTGACTTTAAATGCAAGTCAAACAAGTGACCAAAAATAATGAAAAGCATATCCATAAATACATAAATATCCATAAAAGCATTTCCATTAAAAAATGGGGGAAATGAAAGATGTTTGTTTTTGCTTCTTAATTCTTGTTTGAGTAATTGACTGAATCTGTTGTAGTCACCAGTTACTGCTACTATAGATTGTACAAATTTTAATGACCTTTCGGTATTTTCTGTCTTAGCATTCTCTTTATGCCTCTGGATTGCCCCTTGGGCTTCTTTCTCTAATGAAAGGAAAGAGATCTGGATAAAGAATGATTGCATCAATCCTGCACTAGGTGGAAAACCAATTATGTTCTAGTATGATAGTGTTTTATGCCTTTTAATAATGCCTGCTACTGCAGAATATGAAGAGACATCTCTCAGCAACCAAATTCACTTCCGAGTATCATGTGCACAAATACATTATACAAACAATTGTGTTTTAAATACATTGATCTGCATTTTTTTCCTGATTCTGAGCTTTTATTAAAATACTTACAACGTTAGATTAATATTATGTAATTTTAAATTTGGTTCTCTTGAATAATAATATCTGTCAAAACAGGAAATGGAAAATCAAAACGTCAAGAAAGATCAAGGATTGAAGATGCTGGAAAGTCAGTTAACAGAAGAAAAAATCAAAGTTAGTAAGCTCTCTGTAATGTTCAATGAATGGTTTTAAGTTTGCAGTAACAGTGTATTTCTTTACGTCTTTTATAGAAAAACCGTTTTATATAAATTTGTCCGAAGTAAATATCCCAGAAGTCATTTATCTGAAGTATTTCTTTTTTATCTGTTGTTTCATTTTGCTTTGGTATCTTTTTTTAATTAAAAGAAGTATGATGAAACCTACAGTAAGAGATTATGCAATGCATAATTGCTTAATGCAACTACTGTAGTTACAAATAGGGCAAACTTGTGCTTATTGTACTCTTTTAAAATCCAACACGGTCTCACAGAGCTAATTTATATATATTTTTGGTCTCCATGTGGCATGTATTTTAGGTACATGTGATATTATAATGTTGGTCATGTTTTTAGCCATCTCTAGCTCTTCCTAGGGCTTGCCTGATAAACATTTTCCATGCAGCATTTGTAACAGGATTTTAATAAACCAGTGCCATGTGTGGATTTACCCCAGCCAGGTTTCAAAATATTAAATCTTCAGGATATCAGTGGGAGAAGATATTAGGGGCTTTGCTGTTTTCATGCTCTTTCTGAGCTTGTGTTGGGCTAATTTTCTATCTAAGTGGCTTTGTAGTATTTCGGATGTTTTTCAGGGACTTAAAATAAAGACACATAGTAATTTCTCTTCAAAAAGCTCTTGAATCAGCTGGGGACAAAGATACAAAGTCCAGTATGGTTTAGAAAACTGACAGTCTGATTGCAAAATTAGACATTCTGCAGCTAAATTCAGCACAATTCTCGTGGATGAGAAATCCTAGCATTGAAACCAAACGGTTAAGAAAAGCTTAATTACTCTGTCTTAAGATTTCTGGGGGTTTTTTGTCGTATTTTTTATCATTTTGAGGTTATAAGGTATTTGTTAGAGATTACTCAATTCCAAATGAACATTAAAAATGTAAAATAGATCGACAGTGTTGACACTGCTCAAAGCTCTTCCTTTCCCTTTAGGTGAAACTCAGGCTATGTCTCCCAGTGCAGAAATGGCAATCATGCTGCTTGCTAGCTTTTCAAAAAGAATTGTATTAAGATCTGAGTGGTTTTCTTGAAAAACGTGTGTCAACTCACCTATGGTGATAATTCCAAATTTATTTCTGCAGTTCTATATATAATAAAACATGATGGATTAATGATTTGGTATTGACCCTAAGTTTGCTTTTAAATTCCAACTACTGCCAAATGCTGGCATATCTTCTCATAACTGATAGTCTCATCTGATATAAACACAGCCTAAAGCATTATAATTTTGAATTTCACAAATAATTTTAATTTTTGAAGACTATTTCAGTTTTAAAGTTTACTATAATCTGCCACGACTGTTTTAATACTCTTATGATAAAGTGTAGCTTTTCTGATGTTTTACACAAAGCTGTCTTTTAATACAATTTTTAGACCAGACAATACAAACCATGCCATGCAATTTTCAATAATCTATTGCATTCACCTAGGTACGACAACTTGAGTCAGCACTAAGTGTATGTAAGGAAGAAGTTGCACTGTATTTGAGTCAGTCACAAGAAAACAAGGAGATGTTTGAAAATCAGCTGAAAGAAAGGTCTGAAGAGGTAACAGGTTGTTTTACAATTCTTCTGTATTGCAGAGAACACTTGTTATGATTCATTTAATCTAGAAGTTTGTGAAATGACAGCCAAAATTTGCAACAGTACCTGTGAATGGGAAGTAAGCTGGGAAAAAATGAAACATTTTGTGAGGGTAAGTTAAGGGAAAAGAAGCATTAAGATAAATGAATTGTTGAAAGAACTAACAAAACCAGAATAATGTGAAACAAAGCGTTATCTTGGAAAAAATGGAAAGAGTGCTATTGCAATATACATTTAAGTGCACAAAATTCATCTGTTTTTCAACTGTCTTAATGGGGAAGAAGTCCTGGGCATAAAAAAAGTTTACTTCTAGACCCTGAGTTTTCTCATACTTTCCACTATTACTTAAAAGCAAGCAAGAGTTAACTTTAAATGTTAGAATGAATTTTTACTTGTGGGTGAACTAATTATATGGCAGGCTGATCATGTCAGTGCTAGCCTACCTGCTGAGAGAGGCTTTAATCAAGTGGAGATTGCTGGACGCTGTCCAGGAGTAGCTGGGTAGAAGCTGTGTGGTCTGTCACACACAAGCCTGTGATATTTACTGCTATCTCCCAAGCCCTAAACCCTGTTGTTCTTACACTGCATAGGAAGGGATGGGTGCTGTGTGAAACATCAAGTGTAGCAAGTGAGGCTTTAGAACTGTGGCCACTGCTTTCATAAATAAGTTCCAGTCACTATTTCTCCTCGTAGTGAGCAGTTGGTGATTTCTTGTTGATTTCTTTTTTCAAGAACACTCTCCCCCACCCCTCCCTTTTTTTTTTTTTTTTTTTTTGTTCCCCAGAACAGTTCCCTCTGGCATTCACCACTGAGAAACCAAACTATTCAACATAAAACAAGTTAGGCACTCAAAATTCCTTTTTTTTTTTTTTTGTTTGATTGGAATGACTATTGTCATATAGGCAAAAAGAAATAAAGGGGAGGACTGAAAACATAATCTCAAGGGGAAAACAAGGACTTTCCGAGAAATAAAGAAGACTGGCAGAAAGAAAAGTAGTTCTAACTAAAAATCTGCTATGTATGTTTTTAAAATACTGACAAGTTATATTTAGAAAGCAAGAATCAAAACCTGGGACCGACTGAGAAGTAACTACTTTCCTCACTTTATAGAGCATAACTCAGTGATGATTTATGAGGTTTGTTATGTACTGTTGAAACTGTAATTAAACTAAATTCAGACCCCAAATTTTTATTAAATCACAAGTGGGATTCTGTGTTCGTTAAGAGAGAATAGCTGACACAACTGCAAATAAAATTGTTTTATTGTAATGAAAAATAAATGTCTTTTCAGCTTCATTATTTACAGAAAGAAATAAAAATAAAAGGTCAGAATATTCAGGACATGAGTGAACAAAATATTCTCCTGCAACAAACTTTGCAACATCAGCAGCAAATGTTACAGCAAGAAACTATTAGAAATGGGGAGCTGGAAGATAATCAAATTAAGCTTGAAAAACAGGTACAGTATGGTGAGAAGTGTCTACATATATAAAGAAAATTAAATGCCTTATGTATGTTTTCATAATATGTATAAAATCTGATTTTTGTTGATAACTGAGTTGATAATTATTATTTAGATATGTATAAAATAAAGAGTTTGGTGGTTTGTTTTATCTTAATCCAGGTTCTGAGCCATCAAAAATTCTAGTTTGCATTAAAGTGGCTAGGTACTTGGAAAATCAAGCCCTAGACTGCAGTTAAGGAGAGGTGCACCTAAATTCAGAAAGTTGCATCTTGTTACATTTACTAGAAACTATTTGTCTTTCATATGTGCAGAGTTTAAGTTTTAAATTACATACAGACTATAAAGAAATCTGTTCTGTAAAAACTCTCCCTATGTGAGTTGCAAGACAAGAATGTGTATTTCTTTGGTATACAATTTGAAAGTACTTTTTAAATGGTGTTTTAAATAGGTATCCAATTTAGAAAAAGAGCTTCAGAAGCAGAAAGCATGTGCAGAAGATGAGTTGAGAAAGGTGGAGGAGAAACTGTGCCTAGCTGCTCAGGAAGAAGATTTAAACAGACAGAAGGTGGATGAACTTAATTGTACAATCAGGTAGGTTTAGTACAAGTGCGAGGTGTGTTCAGCACATTGGCATATGGATCAGAACCATGGCTGCCTGAAATGCTGTTCAGCTGTGTGCTTACACTTCAGTCTCTCTGTGAGCATAAACTGGAAATCAGAAGGGAAGCTTCTGACTAGCAGAGGCATGACTTTCTGGAACAGTTTTCCAATGGAATTAATGCATGCCCTAGCAACCGATTTAGCCTTAAATAGCACTTCATAAAGCAGTTCAAATCAGCTTGCTTGTAATTGTAGATAGTACATTCCACAGGAGCTTGCTAGTCTTAGAGGATATAGTTTTGATTACAAGAAAAGTCTACTTAATATGACTTTTATTTCTATTTTATTCACAAACACTTGTCTTAGAGCATGTTGCTCTTGTTATTCCATGGTTCATTTTGTTCATTTTGTGAATTTTGTTCTGGTTGCTTCTATTAGACAGATTAAATGGGAGATGGATCAGTGCAAGAACGAACTTACTGGCATGGAAAAAGAAGTAGTGCAATTAAAACAAGATGGTGCAAACAAAGCACTGCAGATTAATCAGTTGGATATTGCTCTGGAAGAAGCAAGATCAGAGCTCAATAAAAAGGCAAATGAGGGTAATTTGGCTATTTTGTTTCTCAAGCTTCCTTTCATTAAAGTATTGCTCAGTATGTATTAGACATTTTTCCTTTCCCCCCTTTCATAATCATATACATGAGAGTCAAAAGATGATAATCTTTTTAAACCCAAACAAAACCAAACCCAAATGAGCAACCCCCCCACAACCCAAAAAAAATCACAAACTTTTTTCACATACTTTTGCAAATTCTCACTTTTGTGGTATATACCTTCAGCCCAGGTGAAATGTATAAGTAATTTCCCTGTAAATTGGTAATGCAGATGCTTAATGTAATAGTCAAATGAGACACTTAGCTTTAATGAAGGCGTATGTTATTCAAAAAATGCAGCTCTTTGAAACAAACAGAAAATCCCACAAGTCTGTGGAAATAACTTTCCAATCCATCTTCTTCCATTTAGTTTTATTGTACCAATGTTTTAAGCCAGAGAAATACCAGCAATTCTGCTTGCACATTTGCTAGCATTACATGTTCAGTCACTACACTGTGTCTGTACTGTCTCCTTGGCCAGATATTTCTAGATACATCCTTATGTTTCAGGTCAATTGTTGATTATCAATCGAACAAAACTAGCAAATACTTAGGTACCATTTTTGGATCTTTTTGTATGAGTAGTCACTGTTTTTCTAAATTGTCCTCAAAAATAGGGATACTGAAAATTTATTATGACCACAAGTGCTACTAGGTAGTGGTGTTGCATGAAGACCCTGATGTACTGATGATTAAACATTCTCTTTTGTGGTGTGTGTGTAAAATAGTGAATGATTTCAAAGAAAAGCTGCTTCAGACTGAGACTTGCCACAGGAAAGCCTTACAAAAAATAGCAGAACTGGAATCTGCATTACAGAATGCCTGTGGAGAGTTAAAGATCACTTTAACACAGCTTCAGGAGTTGCAAGATGCATTGCAGAAGGCACAGTCCTCTCTGGAGGAGAAGAACATTGCTATCAGGGATCTAACTACTGAGCTCAGGTAAGCTGGTGTCTTTTCCATCATGAAAACTTAGTTACGTTGGTTATTCCTTAAGAACAGCAAGTAGTTTGGATGGGGTTTTTTAATGTTCTTAGCAGCAATTTATAATTTTTAGGTGGTTTGTGGCCATCAGATAACTTGATGCTTGAGATCCTTGGCTCATTTTTAATTTCTAAAAGTGGTGCTGAATTCTTTTTGGGGAATTCTGTTTTAAAATCTTCTGAAATTATTTCCTGAATCCTAAAGCTGTGAAGTAATCATCAGAATAGTCTTTCTGACCACAAATTAATGATACTTTCTTTTTAAAGAATCCTGATATAGCAAATTAAATAACTTGAATAATGAAGTTATTAGTAATTCCCCACCTGGAATATAATTAAAAGAATTATTCTATTTGGGTTTGTTTCCTTGCAATCAATTCACCTTTAGGGTAATATGCTTTAAGTAAGTAACAGATCTCATGATTTTCAAGCTGGATGTTTGAAGCTAAGCAGCTGAATGTGCATTAAGCAATTAAAAGTATGAGAATTTCAGGTATTGCAAAGATGAAATTGAAGACAAAAAGCAGGAACTCCTTGACATGGACCAAGCACTGAAAGAAAGGAATTGGGAACTGAAACAAAGAGTAGCTCAGGTCAGATAATTTTTCATATTCCTGTTATAATAGTAGATAACTTATAAAAAGCCTGCTAGGTTTGGTTGCTTTGATGTATTGTCTTAAACTGTACTGGTTACTACAGCCACAGTGCCAACCTCAAACCAGCTGTATGTTGCTGAAGCCTTATGTAGCAGGAAAATCAGAAGCCTTATGCCAGAACCTGTCCCAGAATTCTTCATTAGTGATAAAGTTATGGGACAACTATTCTCATCTTGATGTTTGCTAAGAGGAAGGAAAGATCTGTACTGAAGGGTGCTCGGAGATGATAGACTCCTTTCCTTGTTTGCACTGGAGCATATTTGATTCACATTAAAGCAGCCTTTAAATATGAAATGGTATCTTTGTTGTCAATAAATTTCTGTAGCTCAATTGAAATATTTTCTGTCTTTTGATCTGGCTTCAGGATTTGATGCCCATCATGGGAAAATTCTGCTTCTGTCACGTTATTGAAAGCCTCTTCCTGAAGGAGTTACCAGTCTTTTTATTTAAGTATATCTGAGGTTCAGAGAGAAGGAGTGGGAACTGGAATAAATCTGTCTAGAGAACTGACACTGTAAGGAGGCCAGATCTTGCAATGTATTTTTGCCACAGTACCCTGTGAACTGCCCCAGGAAGTCATCAAAGCATTTGACAAATTGATTTTTTTTGGTTTGGCAAAATTTGGCACTACCTAACAAGGTGGAATAGTATAATAAACTATATAAATTTCTTTTACAGGAGAATTAGGTTTGCACTGTGTATGTAAGAGGAGCTAACGTATTCAGTCATGGACATTTTCCCAATTTTCCCCTTTTCTTTTTACATTTGGCCACTATTTAAATGAAATAGGTAGGGGGTAGCTTTATATTCACTACTCGAGAGAATACTCTTGAAGTTACAAAGGATTAATTTCATTCACTTTGCTCTCATAGTTTGTATTAGGCCTTCTTAAAATCTGCATATTAGTTCAAATGAAAACATTTCCTTTTCTTCCTTTTTTACCTCTAGATTACACAATTGGATATGACAGTTCGTGAGCATAAGGGAGAAATGGAGCAACAAATAATTCAATTACAGTGCAGTTTAGAGAAGTCAGAGTTGGAAATTAAGGAATGCAATAAACAGGTAATTCTTCTAATGAAAAATACAATTTCCCTAAAAACGAGCAGGTAATTCTATGAGAAAGTCTTGTCCTGGGACACAACAGGTAGCCAGATTTAATCTAGAAGATAAAAACTTTTTTATTGTAGCGAGAGCAAAGGAATGTACCAGTAAAAATAGATGTTTGTAAATTAAAACTATAAATTTTGCAAGGCTATAACAGTGCAGAAATGAAAACCTATTTTTCACTTGATATGATACCACTCCCAAACTGCTCTTTTAATAAAGGAAAATGTAGACAAAATAAAAAAATTGACAGAGGAATCCCAAGTCAGGGTTAATGCTAACAATATTTGTGAGTTTTGTTTGGTTTGCGTGTGTGTTTGTTTGTTTTTAAATAAAATTGTTCTGACTTTGGTAAAACATTGGTTCTGATTTAATTGCATTTTCTGTTCAGATTGAGAGCTTAGAGAAGAAACTCCAGCATTCTAAAGATGAACTTCGTGAAAAAGAGTTTGAATTGCTCCAGAGAGATCAGGAAATAAATCAGCTGAAGAAAAGAATAATGAAAGAAAACAACATAGCATAGAAGCTCTTGGAAAGGTAAAACATACCTGGATAGACAACAAATTATCAATTTTTAATGCCATTACTGTACTGCCTAGAGAAAATTACATGTGTCTCTTTAGTGTAAGTGTCAATTCTTCTCCCAGAATCATTGTATTTTATATCCTGGTGTTTGCTGAATCTTAATCCCCTAAAGTGAAACTAGTTTACTTATTTTAAAATTACAAATTTAATGGCACATTCTTAATTGTCTGCTTTCTGTGGAGAAATCTGATTACTGATTATCTTTAGGGACCTGATTTTCTGGCTATGGATGATACAGTCTTCCTTGAAATGAAACAAAGCAAAATGCTGTATGATGAGAGCTTCTTATGATTTAGGTACCTATCTGGTGAAAACTATTGCATCAAAGACCACTGAGTGAGCTCTAGAATGCTTGGAGGAACGAGAAGTGAGAATTTTTTGGCACGGTGAATGGGAGAGTGTGGAGGGAGTTGAGAAGTCAAGTCTTTGGTTTGGTCCATGAATTCGTCTCTACAAGTACAAATGGGATCTGAGATAAGACCTTTCTTGCAGAAATAAGTTCAGCCAAGGATGATTCCAAGCTAGAGCTAAACACCAAAGCCAAGATGGCCTCTGCCACTTTGGTTATGCTGCATTTCTGTGTTTGTTTTCCCTAGGGTGAGATATCAGAGAGGCCTCGTTTCTGTGTGAACACCAAAGGCGTTTGGTCTGTGTTCCAGATCATGAGGGCTTGGCTGTGTCACAGCTGAATATGAAGATTGTTTCACTGCAAATTAAAGCAATGTCAGCTCTTGCATCTTGAGTTCTGTTAGGTTATTCATCAACAACCTCAAGAACAGGACAGTGACTGCTGCTACCTTTCACACATATAGTTAACAATTTCCAACTTTTCCTAAGGGATGATTCTGAAAGGAAAAATTTCCTAGCTAGCCCCTGTACAATTGGTGACTAGACTCTTTCTTTCCAGACAAATTGTCCTTTTTTTGCTAAGGAATACCAGGTAGGAAGAGGCCTAAGAATGATATAAGAAAGGCTTTGAAAATAGACCTACTCTGGTCATGTTCCTTCCAAGACTTGGGATAAGGAAATGAAATTTTATTTTCATTGTAGCGAAGTAGATAAAAAATCCCCGGAAATTTTGGAAGCATTCTGTGTAAAACATGAAGTATGTTGCAGAGGGCTTCTGGCTCCACTTAGAATATTGTAAAATCCCTTGTTTGTTTAGAAATTGAGTATATTAACATAATGTAAGAAAACACTTTCTTCATTAGTAACACATTGCAGACTGATTGACCAGTCTTCGACAGAAATTTTCTGTCCTAGTTCTAAAAAATAAATTGCCTAATCTATCTCGGGCAAAGGGGTGGAGAGGCAGTGTGTATATCTTGCCCAGGGGTACAGTCTGTCTCATTGGTTTTTTTCTTAATACATTGCCTTCCTTGCTTATTACAAAAAAATATATCAGTTCAGGGAAGGAATTGCTAGGAGGGTTGATTTGTGTTCTGGTCCACTCTGTCCCTCTGGGACTCATAAAATAACCAGGTCACAGAGTTTTCAGTTGAATCATTCTTTGCTCTTATTCTGCTTCAATCTGCAGTAAAGATTTTGTAACAATACAGCACTCAGCTACCCTTACAAGTTGTAAATAGTCCTAATAAAGGAACTGAAAATATCTTGCTGACCATTAAGAATGGCTTTTTCATTTTTTTCTGGGAAATTGAAGTAATTTTCTTTATTAAAAAAAGAAGGCAGATTGGACTTATAGCAAACTAATTTTGTGTGACATAGTTCCTTTTGAAATGAGAAGTAAAATTGTATTAAAATGGTAAGTAAAGTAAGAAAAAATTAGTGCTTACAATGATTGACTTTTTTAAAAAGTGATTTTGCAACGTTTTTGAAAAATTGTGCATAGCATGAAAGAAGTTAGGAATTACTGTGATAATCTTTCATTTGTTAGCTGTAAGTTGCTTGTATGCCACTTCCAAGTGTTTCTGTACAGTATGTATAGCATTCCTCATAAAGAAGAAGCCCCTAGCTAAGCATGGATAGATAAACAGAGAACCAACATAACCTCTATTTAAGTTTATAATTAACAGGAACCTTTGTAGAATGTGATGTGAAATAGTAGTAGCTGATAGTCTCTTGTTGTGCTCCAGCACTAGCTAATGTAAACATGGCTGCTGTGTATCATATAGTAAAGACACCTAAAACTCTGGGTTTTTTTATAAATGAACTGTTGAATAATTAGATCCAGAATATACACCTTTTTTTAAAAGGAGGGGTAGGAGTAGTAAAGCTCTAGAAACTAACAAAAAAACCCCTAACCTCAAACATGCTGTGTTTGGCTGAATTTATTTCTGTATACAGCTTACAGTCACCTTGCTCCGTGTTGGTGGACATCATAGTGATGCTTGATACCTTGATACTGTTGTTGGGGTTTTTACAGACACTTCCTGAACTGTTAGCAACTTAAGAACAACAATGCAATCCAATGTGAAACCTTAAGCCTCGTGCAGAGGAGTTATTTCAA
This sequence comes from Chamaea fasciata, assembly GCF_029207755.1. Classification (NCBI taxonomy): domain Eukaryota; kingdom Metazoa; phylum Chordata; class Aves; order Passeriformes; family Sylviidae; genus Chamaea; species Chamaea fasciata. The sequence continues at coordinate 15,895,719 of NW_027094095.1, read as the reverse complement.
AAGACAGTGCTCATTTGAACTACAAAATTTTTACAGGGATTTGCTTATGAAGATTTCTTCTCAAAAATATTCTGCATAATGTTTTCCTTCGTATCTGCTGGAACAAAAATGCATTAATAACATAAATCAGTATTTGAGATGGCAGTTTTCTAGAATTTGTAAGATAAAATTTAATAATGAAAAGTAACATCTTGGTCCAAATTGATTTAGATATGGTAATCAGACTTTTTGTTTCAGGGGCAGGAACTGTGAAGCAATGACTGCTGCTGCCCATTGGACAAGCAGCAACGCAGGAATTCTGTTGCTGGCACCATAACTGTGCATTCAAAGAGGACACTTTGCAGTTGTATTTCAAAATAAGGAATGTAATTATTTGTACTGAAGCAGATGACAACCTTCTTGTTTTTCCAACTGAGATTATTGCCTTCATATAATAACATATTAATTTGTCTTTTATACTTCAGAATAAAATCTATTTTAAGTTGTAGGGATTAATTTCAGCTGTTATCTTTTTCCAAGGTTTTTAAATTGTGTACTTGTTTAACACCTCACTTCTAATTAAAAGCACAATGGTACTATCTTATTAGCAGCTTTTGTTTGGGAATATTTTATCTTTCTTTGTACGCATGCAGTGTTGCAGACACAACATCTTATTAAAGTTGACCTTTTTGTAAGATGTTTTGGGACGCTGATTTGATCACAGACACTGGCAAAATCTGCTTGCTTTACTCCAAGCAGTTTCTTTAATATGCACAGGGTTCTGGGACAGGGCCATAAAGCTTGAGTTTATTTCTTTTGATATTTTTAATAAAATCCATATAAAAATTCCCATTGATTAAAATTGCATAATAACTATGCATTCTAAAACATATTTATTTTCAGGTTTCCAAAAGTACTACACAATTTATCTGGTATGGATGGCTAGTGGCCCCACTTTTATAATTACAGAAGCATCAGAAACTGCAAATATGCTTTTGAGGCCTTAGTCTACGTCTGATTAATGCACACATGATTTGTGTGCATTAAGACGTGATTCATACCTCAGAAATCAAGTTACTAAAGTTATTTAATGTAAAGAAGAGGAGAAGAATTGAATATATTTCAGTTTCAATACCAGGCCTCAGTTAAGTGTTTTGCATATTAAAAGTGTATCTTAGCCAACAAACCTATCCAAGGTATTCCAGAAACTCTGCAAGTGGCAGTTTGCTAAACTCCTTGGGCAGTACTGGCTCTTTCACTTTATGTAAACACGTTCCACAAATGCCACATGTTCTACATTATATGGTTCTACAAAACCAGCCACACATTCTGCTACCATTGACAAGTCAAGATACACTCATCTAAAGTATTTCTGCAGTTTCAGATAGTTTATTCTGTTATCATGAAAATTATGATGTGACAAAAACCACTGTTGCTTATAGAAATAAATATATTGTGTGTTTTAAATCAAGCTATTTCTTTCTCTACATAACTGTAAAGGGAAAACCTTAGAATCAGGCTGACTAGTGCAATAATTGCAAATTAAACTACTTTTATTTTTTAACTCTTTATGCACATTACTTTGCCTTCAGCCTAGAAGTGTATGCATCAAATTTCAGACAGATTTTTTTAAAGCAGTGGAATATATAAGCCCTTCAAACCAGGATTTGAAGTGGAAAATATAACCAATCTTTAATTACAGCTGCATCACAACACTAGTGGAATCCCACTAACTAGCATTACATAAAGCCTCATTTGCTCCTCCTACATGCACTAAATATAAATGTGCATGAGCAGCAAATGCAATTTGCTAATCTCTGAATCAGCTAAATAGCATTTGCACTAAAATTTTGTCTGTATACTAACTTATCTGATTAAACTGTGGGTCAAACCTGATAAATAAGTAGAATCATAATTATATTTTATCTTTATATGTTTTGCTACTTTGTTGCTTACCTGAGAAGTTAATGATTCCACCTATACAGTTCAAGCCATTTCTTCTGTAAAGGATGGACTTTTCAAAAACATAATTTCAGTTACATATTTCTGTGGGGTCCTACTTTTCTTGAGTTACTAACCAATTTACATCAATGCAAATACTGGAACACTAATTTCATTCTTCTGAAGTGTGTTGCAATTAGCTGAATGCTGCTCATAAGGCTAATTGCCTATTAGTGTGTTTCTTTCTCCTGTCACTCAGGACAGAAACAAGGGACTGATTTTCTTCCTGAATGTAGTACGCCTACAGTTATTGTATGTTCAACATGAATTGCACTGAAGTGCCAGCCCAAATGCCCCTCTCTTTAATCCACAGTTTATAAACAAAATATTTTCTCCAAAACCTAGACATCAGGCTAGTTCTTATTTTTTAAAAATTTCTGATGTGTCAATTTGCAGAATCAGAAGTGTTGAAAGAGATTTCAGTCTTAGCAGGAATGTAGTGAAGCTGGTCCATTCAACATTGCCTGTCAGTTCTTCACTGCAGCATATTTGCTTACTTTCTCTCTTCTTGGTTGGGAGCACTGCCAAAAGGAAGTTGTTCAACAACTTGTCTCAGAATCCACATGCCATTTTGCAATTTGGGTTGGTTTTTTTTCTGTAATGCCTATTAGGAGTCTTACAACAGGAAGGCGTCAGGGAAGAAATCCATTCCTCAGTCTGTTGCAAAAGAACCTGGAGGGTGCTGTAAGTGTAGGAATTCTGAACACCTTTAGCAGAGGGATCCTACTCTGGGTGCAGTGTACTTTCCACAGATGTGAGTGGAGGACTTAGCACTACAGACCAAGTGTAATTGAGGCAAGGCTCTTCCTGCCAGTACTGTGCAAGCTGGTTATTCTATTAAAAAAAAATCCATGTAGTTTACAAGTGCCTCAGTTTATAGATTAATCAAATTTTGTATTAATCAGTTTTGATAATGCAGATTATAGGCACATGTAGGAGCATCTGCTTCTATTTTGTTTAGTTGGAGATTATCCCTTAATAATGCAAGGTCCAGGTGTGCATTTTCAGATTAGTTGACTCAGGGAAAGTGGAGATAATATTAAAGGCCAGTCCCATTATGCTGTAGTTACATTTATGTTGTTCCTCTGAAGAATTGAACCACCCAGTGAAGAGAATGGCAAGAAGAAATGTCCTCATTACAGGTTGCTCCTCAGGAATTGGACTGGCATTAGCTGTAAAAATGGCAAAAGATGAACAGAAAAGGTTTAAAGGTAACAATCTATCTGTTCTTTATTTTTATAAAAACATGCTATTTGAGATGGTGCTGTTTTTTCTCTGTGATTTAAGAGGTGGTTGTATTCAGTTTGGTGATCTGTTTCTGGTTCATTTTTCTCTTCTACTGTCAAGAAAATACAGTGAAAATATACTGTTTTCTGTAAGCAGTTGATATTTCTGTACCTTTATTGAAATGGAACAACTATTGGAACTGAATAGTGTACACACACACACACACAATGAAAAAAGGCAGTAGTATAGAACAAATAGCTGAAAATATCTGTAGTATTATGCTGCTCTGGGTATATCACAGCTGTGGTTAGCTTTGCTTCTGGCTACTAAAATCTGTATATATACAGGCCCATGCCGTCTGAAGACCAAAGCAAAGAATTTAAGTAAACGGTTTCTAGATTTGCAATTTTTTTCTGAAAGCACATTCCATTATTCCAAGCCTGTGTAGGCCAATGAAGAAGGGGCTGGGATTTGTCTTACTGCTGCAAAGCAGGATATGTGCTATGATTGAAAATGGATGGCAAGGTGAATGCAGCAATCTGTGGCAATTCACTCTCATACTTACGGTATTTTACTGCTGACTGCCTAGATGCATACCTAGATCTTTCTGAGCAATTAGGCTACAATAATAACTAATTTTCAATTTTGAGAAGTACCTTACAAAACCAGGTATTTTTTCAACCTAAGGACGTGTGTCTTCCACTTTTTAATAAAATGATGGTTGTCCTGATAATTATTGTAGTGGTGATTAAAAAAAAAAAAAAAAAAAAAAAAAAAGGGGAAATCTGGAATCCAGAATTAGGTTTTGGGTACCTAAAAACAATCCAGTGGCATAATTTGATACCTGGTTTTTAATATTTTCGTGATAGTATTATCTTTATACACTGCATGTTCTTCATTATGTGTAGGTGTTTAATTCTTCTTTTGAATTTCTTGAAGATTTCAGAACCAGGCCAGGAAATTACCGACAATATATGTTGAAAATAGAATCTTTTAACTTTTAGCTTTTTATCTGGTTTCTATCACTGATATTTAAGACCTGGATATCAAAGCATTGTTCTTTAATACTCCTCCGTAAGACTGGCACAGTGAAGAGTTTTGTTGTTTCTGGTGTGTTGCAGTGTACGCCACAATGAGGAACCTGGCCAAGAAACAGCCACTGGAGGAAGCTGCAGGTCACAGGCTGGGCAAAACCCTTGAAATTAAACAACTGGATGTCTGTGACGAACAGTCCATCAAAACCTGTGTGAATAGTATCCCTGACAGAAGGATTGATGTCCTAGGCAAGTACAGGATGTGTGTGCAATGATCAGATACCAGATTTCTATAAAATACTGTCTCAAATACCCTGGAGAAGTTTCATTAGTGTATTTTTTAAATTATCAGAGTAATAATAATGACATAGTATATTTGGTTTAAGATTCTTAGGACTTCATGCAGACACAAGTGGATTAAATCGATTAAATCTCACCCTGCTTCCATGAAGTAGGGATGGTTGTGTTCTCTGTTTACAAAGGAGAAGCTTGATCACAAAAGGTCTTGGATAAAACAATACATTTTTTTAGTACATGTGAGAATTTTTGCCTAAACCAGCACCTTCATAAGCAGGACTTTCCACCCTACTGATGAAGCATAGCCCTTTTTACAATTAACACCTGTCTGTACTAAGAAAGCAACAGCATTGGGAATCAGCAAGTAAAAGAACAAACTCAAAAAAAAAAAAAAAAAAAAAGATATTTCAATTTTGTATTGAGAATTGAAATTGTACTTTACAAATCATTCAGTGAAAAGTGTTTCCACATTGTTTTGCTAAAAAAAATATTAGTATCTTAGTGGAAATGCTTACACCATCAGCTATTAAATCTTACCTACTAGAAAATTATGGACCTGTCTTTGCTACTGATTAATTATTAAAGCAGTGCTTAACAACTATTTCTGCAAAATTTATTATACTTCAATTTGAAATACTATTTCTAGAGCAGAATGCCAGTCCTATCATCATTCCTCACTTAGAAATATCCAGGAGGCAAACAAAAATCAACGGAATTGTGTGTTTTGGTTTGTTCGTTTATTTTATTGGGGGGTAACTTCCTCTTGAAGACACATGAATGTTAATAAAACAAAAAACAGACCAAAATATGGCTTGGTCCATCACCTTTTGAAGATTTCTATTCATTCTTATGGGTACTGACTGTAGCTTCAAATTTTTTATATTGAATTATAAAAAAATACAAGTAATTCTTGACTCATTTTCCTATAATCCCTTTATACTTTTAAAAAAAGGATTAATCAGAAAAAAAATAGTTAAAATGTAAAAAAGCAGATAATTTAAATTTGATAAAAGCACAATTAAAAATAAAGACATATGGAAATGTCAAATGTATTTGGAAAGCTCTAGTGACTAACATATTTTAATTCTTTCTTTAAGGATTATTTAGGATTATTTAACCCTTAATCCTCACATTCCTTTCAAATGTTTTCCAGCAACGATTACAAGTTGATGTTTATGGAGGGTTTTGCTTGCTTTTGTTTGCCATTTTGTGCAGTGAGCAATGCTGGAATGGGGCTCATTGGACCTATTGAATGTCAGACCATCGAGGAAATGAAAACTGTGATGGACACCAACTTCTTTGGCCTGGTTCGACTCCTGAAGGAGATCTTGCCTGACATGAAGAGGAGAAAGAGTGGGCATATAGTTATAATAAGCAGTGTTATGGGAATACAAGGTAAACTTGGTTTTTCTGTTTGCTTGAACTAAGAGTTCAGTGTTCAAAATCCAAAGTTCCTCTTTTTAGGAAAAAAAAAAAAAAGGTAGGAGCTGGCATATCTGACTCTTGTGCTTTGTAATGCTGAAGTTCCAACTGTAAAAAGCACCTGGTGGGTTTTATGCTTCCAGGTAGTTTGTTACACAGCTACTCTCACCATTTTATCAACAAAACCTGAAGGGTAAATTTTTTTAGAGTTTTAACTTACACTCTATAATTTTTTAAAAATTTATTGTTGTATTTTTATTACCTGGAAAATAGGGCTTAGCATTATTTTCTCTTTCCACTTGGAAAAAATTATGGGAACAGACAAACATGGTTACTACGGTCTGCACAATAATAATAGAATAAAATCCAACCCTGGACAACTGTACTGCCTTTTTGTAAAGTTTTTCATCTCACAACATTCAAAGTCAAATTTTAGTGACAGACAATGATATTCCTACTCTCATGTCCCATCCTGTCTAGCTGGGTTTTTTTTCATTTATTACAACTGTGACATTGATCTTACCTGGATTATTCTGGTGAGCAAGGATCCTCCATCAAACTCCAAGAACTGTTTTTTTAATACAACACTTAGCCTCCACCTCAATGGATTGATGTAGTGCTTTTTCTAAATCACTCAGAAGCAAGCTGGATCTCTTGCATAGTTGTATCTCCTGCATTACACTCAGCCTCTGTGTTCATCTAGAGCCTATTAAAGTCTTGCTGATAAATAATGCAGATGGTATTATATGTACGGACACTTTCATATCTTAGACTACAAAATAATATCATCCAAGGAGACCATAGCATCAGCTAGGGGGAGGAAAAGCATTAGTCAAGTATATTTGCTAGACTAAACAATTTTGAGAACATAGGCAAACACTAGTATTTAGATTCAGTGTGCACAAGGATTTTTCTTATGTCTTCATAGCAGACTGTAGGAATTATGGGAAAACACATGAGTTTTTAAAATCAAACTGTTAGTATGCTGGATAAAATCCCATTCTCAGGATGTTTTGTTTGTACCATCAGGCATCTTATTTAATGATGTTTATGCTGCATCCAAGTTTGCTGTGGAAGGATTCTGCGAGAGTTTGGCTATACAAGCACTCAAGTTCAAACTGCAGTAAGTATTGATGCACTGGTGTAAATGGCATTGATGCACTGGTGTAAATGGTATTGATCCCCTGGTGTCAACTGTATTTTAGATAGCTTAAAATATATTCAGAGGTAGGAAAAAAAATCTTTAAAGCTTGCTGCTAAACAGACTGGGAAGCCCTTGAAAACTACAAAAGGCATAGAAATGCCCACACTCCTCACGATATATAAGCAAATAAAAAGATCTTGATGTTCAAATGAACACGTTCTCTTGAACAGTTAAAGGCTATTTAGCTTTGGATAAAATACAGTTCATGTAACGCTTCTGGAAACAGATCCTTACACACAATATCACAGGAATAAAATTTTAACATTGACCTGTGACCTTTCCCCTTAGAAAGGATGATGGCCTTCTTAGGCAATTCACAGATAAAAAGTTCAAGGGCTCATCAGAGACACTGAGCAAGTGCAAACCCATCAGAATGTTACACAGGGTGAGATACCTGTAATGAAGGGGGGTAGGAGGAAAGTCAGAAGTGTGGTGTACTTTTCCTAACATTTTAGACAGTATTTAAGAGACTGGTCCTGTTCATCATCTGTGAGATGTCAGGTTTGATTTGTCACATGTATATTCATACCCATGTAATTCTGCTACAATTCTCTGTGCAAACTCCGATAACTGGTGGATGTCCATTGCATCTCTGTGTGTCTAAGCATTTAGGCCCTGTGGAAAAAAAAGAGAGCTGCTGTTGTGGAATTTCAGAGATGAACTGTGATTCTGCATATTGCTCTGCAAAGTTTGGAGGGATTTAAAATAATTGTAATGATACACCGGATATACCAGAATTCACAATGAGATTTCAAGAGTATAAGACATAGCAAAAAGAAGGTTATAAGGAAGTAGAATAGCAAAAATTCAAGGTCTAATGGGAAGAGTGACACGAGAAAAGGCTTTAATTCCAGCAGTAGCTGGAATTCAGCTGAGAATGTCAATAGCTTGATTTAGTTCTAAAGAAGAGCCTTTAGAACATTCCCTGAAGAACTCAAGTCTGATGAGAGGCCAAATCCCAAAGATTGTTTTGATAAACACAGTGGCTGGGAGTTACTACTGCCTGAGAAAAAAACCAGGAAAAATCTGAGCAGTAACTGTATTTCAGTGATTTTCTATAATATGCTGCTGGGCAAAATAAAAATTTTCAGATCTGGCAGCAGCCAGAATCTGTCCACCCACAGTAAAATCTCTATATTGTATTTTATTATTATATAGTGGTGGGATCTTAAATTATGTAACACCAAGAGCCTGACGAAGAAAATCCATGTTTGGGCAATTCCCCCATCTCTTTCAGCCACTTCTAGTATTATCATGAGAAACAAAGAAACCTACGCAGGATTTGGTCCAGAAAGTAACGAATTTTTTTACCAGCCATTAATTATTTTTCTTAATATCTGATAAGGCCTTGTGAATAAACCACCCTTTGACTCCCCAGCTGGAGACAGCAGGTAACAATTGCACTTACTTAAGTCATGAATGAAGTTACAGCACCTTTCTGACAATTAAACTATACCAATTTCTACTGCTGTATGTGGATGGGCTGGAGGAGCAGGACAGCAGTAATGCAGTATGGATTCCTTCGCACAAGGTACTGTTATATACTGTTGGCTAGTGCAACTCTTCAGTGTTCCTTTTGGAGAAGGATTGAGGGGGGTATTTTCCATGGAGAATAATCAGCGATCAGTTAACCTTTTTTTTTTTTAAACAGGTTAAGTTTGATTGAACCAGGACCAGTGGTTACAGAGTTTGAAAGAAAAGTATTTGAAGATGGAATGAAAATGGATCTTTCAGCTGCAGATGAAGAAACAGCTGAGATGTTTACTAATATTTACCTTAAAAATTACAAACAAATTTTCCAGAGCCTGGGACAAAGTGCTGAAGATGTTGCAGAGGTAACTCATCAAAAATTAATCTTTTTTTTCTTTTTTAAAATTTTTTTCTTCGTGATTTATGAATACAGTGGTTGGTTGGTGAGTTTTTCTGGTGGAAGCATTCGATTTAATTAAATGTAATACACACAATTAAAAAGGTTTTTTTAAAAATTCAAAAGAATTTTCAGAGTTTCAAAGAAAAATCTACAAAATACTAAAAGAATGTTCTTTTTGAAGTGTTGAAGACAACTATGAATTGTAATTCAAATACTACTGAGTTATTAGATGCCTTTACATCCTCTAGTGAAGTCTGAATATTCTGCATTGTTACCACATATCCACCCAGGGTTCCCAACACTGGTACAAGCTCTGTCCTTTCCATCTCACCCACAATCCTCCACTAGAGGAAGGTCACTCAGCCACCCAAGGCCACCAAGGCACAATAAAAGAAACATGGATGTTTCTGGTGTTTGGCGCTTCCTGCCGGAAGACAAGTTTAGGCAAGCTATGGGAGGGGATGATGATTTCAGGTGTTGGCTGGTAAGGAATAGCTTCAGTGTCAACTGAAGATTCCCAGATCTTGCTGCAAAAGGCGCTGTCCTGATCCTTTCCCAGTGAACTGCAAAAGACAGGATCTACCTACTGTGGGCATATAAGCCCATGATAATTTGGAAGACTACTCAGGATTCTAAGGTGTCAGGTGCTATCACCATGGCTTAGAGAAACTGAGATAGAACTAAGAATAAAGGAGAAATACTTCTTAGGGCCTTTAAATATTTCAAGAAGAATTTCTAATGGTGTTCTTATAAAACTATACACAGAGTTTTATATAATTCTAGCACTTTATTCTACTTTTCCACAGCTTAACTGAAAATTGGGTTTTTACTATCTTGGTAAAGGTTCATTAAAAATTCTATTTCTCCTTCTCTACAGCATACAGTAAAGATAATTCTTGCAGAAAATCCACCTTTTCGCCATCAGACCAACACCTTGTATACTCCAATGACAACTCTGAAGTATGCAGATCCAAATGGAGATCTACCCATTGACATATTCTACAAAATGGTTTTTCAGCATGACAAAATCTTCAGTGCAAGCCTCAACTTCATCAAATTACTGCGGTGGAGAAGCAGAAAGAGCTTTGACCTGGGAAAACCCTCACAATAAGTATGAGATTACATAGTGCAAATTAAAATTACTTCTTGTAGCTACTGATGACAGTATGTTGTTATTCAAATGCCTTTGCTCTGTAATTATGAAAAGGCATGCAAGGTGCTTGTTTGAGCTTAGCTAAGATATATTCATTTCAATGTGTATCTCTTGAATGTTACAGTTTGCAGAACCTTGCAATTAAAATCCTCTAACTATTGTTTTATTCTGTTTAGTGTTTGCTTTTTCCAGAGATGTTTTCTTAGGAACATGAACACTGACTTTGTGTATTCAATATTAACCTGGCCTCCTTCGCTTGAATATAATACACACTGAGAGGTGTACAGTATGCAAACTATTTAGATTCTTAGTATAATAAAAATATCTTTTTTACTTATTAGGATAGAATCAGTATTGTAATTCCTCAGTCTCACTGGCATTCTCATTTCCATAAGTCAGATTATCTATCAGCAATATAAGAGAAAGTCTCATCAATCTAAAAATGTAACAAGTAGAATATTTATTATTCATATATATTTATAATAATATTCTGATTGCTTCCTTTATATGAAATGGTTACTAGCATTAGTGAACATAAAATGTTTTTTAAAACATCTTAAAAATCTTCTTACTGTCTGGGTACTACTTTTTGAAAACAAATCATTGTAAGTAACAAGAAATATTAATCCACTAAATGCCTTCAGTACCTTCAGTATCTGACACAGAACCCTCTTGTTCCAAGCTATCCTAAGAAGTATGTGTTAAACCAAAATTCTACCATGTAGAGCAGGTCTTTTCCCTTGCTTTTTCTCAGCCTAGTCCTGCAAGCGGGCTGAGGCCAAGCAGGGTGCCTGGGCTGCAGTGCTGTTCCTGCCTGGGCTGCAGTGCTGTTCCTGCCTGGGCTGCAGTGCTGTTCCTGCCTGGGCTGCAGTGCTGTTCCTGCCTGGGCTGCAGTGCTGTTCCTGCCTGGCATTGCTGCTCCCTGACCTCCGGCCCCGCCGGCACTGCCCTGGGCTGAGGGAAAGGCTGTGAGTCCCTCGGGTTTCTCAGCACATTCCAGCAGCTGTCCTTGTTTCACCCACAGAGCCCAGCTGGAGCTCACTCTCCATGCAGGAACTGTCCTTCTCTCTCCTTCAATACTGTCCCAGGGAGCCAAAATCTGATTCCGTGCTGGGACTTGCAGCGGCCCTGCCCTGCCCTGCCTCTCCCCAAAGCTCCTGCGGGTACCAAACGCTGCAGCTAACTCGGGGCTTGCTCTGCAGTTGTGACCCTTTTGGTGGGCCCAAGGTGCAGGGGCATGCAGGGACCTCCCTGGGACAGCAGGCAGGGGACCGAGGGGACAAGAGCAGGTACAGCAGCTCCTGCGCACAGCTGGAGGCCCCAAGTACATTCCCAACTCACACCCGCTGCACATCACCTGGAGCCCAGCACAAACGGGCGGAGGCAGACGGCAGAAAGGTGGGAACAGCGAGGCTGAAAAGGAGAAATCAGGAATTAAATGGCAGCAGAGTGCTGCTGGGGCTGAGGGGAGCAAATCGCCCCTCTGCAGCCCCAGATCTCATCGCCACCTACTGAGGGTCTCAACAGGGAACTGGGCAGAGACATCCACAGAAGAGCTGGGTCTGCCAGAGCCCCTCAGTGTCCCTCAGCTGTGGCTGTCTCTGGCCTGCACTCCCCGGCAGGTTTTTCCTTTGCAGCACACAGCAAGGCAAGACCAGGACTGTGGGTTTAATGGGCCTTACACAAACACTATCGTAGTCTGGCTAATTCTGTCTTATACAACCCTCACACACTGGTTATGGAGTGAGTGAAAGCAGAAAATACAGTGCACAGTAAAATACAGAGATGGCTGCCGAGGAAATCTAGCCCTGCCTGCAAGTCGTGAATAAACTGCAGATGAAGGGCCGAGCCCGTCCTGCCTCGGGGCCAAGGTTGGCGGGGCTGTCAGCTGCCCAGCTGCGGCCGGAGCCGAGGGTCGGGGGGGGCCTGGCGGAGGGGGGGCGGCTGAAGGAGCCCCGGCCTCCGCCTCCGCCGCCGCCCGCACGTGGCGCCGCGGCCTTTCCGGCGCTCCCGGCGGCGGAAGCAGTTCCGGCTTCCGGCGGAAGCGCCGTCCCTCGCAGGCAGAGCCGGAGCCGGAGCGTTTCCGCCTGGCGGCCGCCGCACGGCCGGGGCCAGCCCAGCCCAGCCGCGCCGCGCTCGGGGCGTTCCGCCGCTCGCCTCCCCTCAGCCCGGGCATAAGACAGCGGCGCCGGCGGCCGAAGGATGTGGCGGAGGCGGCAGTGGCAGGCGCCGCGGCCGAGGGAGCCCTGAGCCCGAGCAGCGCTTTCCCGGCCCCGCGACCCCCCCCCCCCCCCCCCCCCGGCCCGGCAGCGACCCCCGGCCCGGCCCCCCCCGCGCCTCCTCGACGTCGCCCCCGCGGCCCCGCCCGCCCCCGCCGGTCCCCGCGCCCTGGAGCCCCGCGCGGGCGCTGAGCGCAGCCCGTGAGCCCAGCGCAGCCAGGATGGCCTCGTCGTCCGGCAACGACGACGACCTCACCATCCCCAGGGCTGCCATCAACAAGATGATCAAAGAGACGCTGCCCAACGTCCGCGTGGCCAACGACGCCCGGGAGCTGGTGGTCAACTGCTGCACTGAATTCATCCACCTCATCTCCTCCGAGGCCAACGAGATCTGCAACAAATCGGAGAAGAAGACCATCTCCCCGGAGCACGTCATACAAGGTGAGCTCCCGCGGGCGCCGTGCCGGGCACCTGTGAGCTCCTGTCCCGCTGCCGCTGTTCCTCTCCGCTCGCCTGTTGCTGCGTGGAGCACAAAAGGCTCGTCAGGGTGTGGAGGAGAAGCGTGTGCTGTCCGGCTTGCCAGTCGCACTGCACGAGAGGTTGTCTTTGTGTGCTTAGAGCGGCTGCTGGCTGCGCTCAGGACCCGCTCTGGTTTTGTGCCTCAGAGAAGCCTGTGATGCTCTGAGTGGAGCCACCGAATCTCTTCCTCGTTCCTGTGTGACGAGGGCTGCTTTTTCGAGTGGATATGCAGCGTGGTTTAAGATTCTGAATGTAGTAAATGTCTTTCGTGTTGGAGATTGATTCTGTGGGGCCCAGGCTTTATTCCATGGTAGTCTTGTCTGGAATCTCTAAAGGGTAAATTTCTTTTGGGCTGTCTTTACAGTCTCATTGTTTAATGTTGGATCTTCGTATCTGTTGCAGAAAGCATTTAAACGTGACCTATGCCCTTGAATCTTTCTGTGCTATTGACTTGCACTTCTGCTTGCTTGAATGAAAGGCAAGCTCTCTGTCTCGTTTGTTTTTCTTTAAATTCTGTCGCAAATAAGGAGTTTTCTTGCCTCATCCTGAGGTCTGCATTAGGCATCTTTTGTCGGAACTCATTTGCTTTGCTTTTTAAGCCAGGGTTGTTGAAGCCAGTGTCTGCTGCAAAGAAATTTATGGCAACAGTAGTGAAAGAGTACTTCACTCGGCTGCCTAGTAGAGATATTAACAGCAGCATTTGTAGTAGAGCTATTTTCAGGGCTGTGATGTTATCAAGTTAGTTTAAAGAATGTTGAAGTTGTATGAGTTTTTAGAGCAATATTTGCGTTTTGAAACAACAACAAAAAATGCTTTGCTTGAAATTTATTATCTTGCTCACCAGAAGAGGTTCAAGTACTTGACTGGGTCATGAACAGCAAAAGAAAATATGTAGCATGTATGAGCTTTCATGTTAAATGAAATATATGTGAGCTTGAAAGTTTAGCAAGGTAGCTCCATCACAGATGCCTAGGTTGTAAAATAAAACCTGTGCTTGCACATGGAAGCATACTTTAGGTGTGGTGCTCTTTAATACATGGGTAGTTTCTTCAAGTCACCACGAAAAACGTTTGAGGTTAGTTCTTGACACGGGAATAGACGAGGCTAGATTAAGGCTAGCATCTTAATAGATTAAGGCTGAGGGCAGTAAAGGGTTTATGTACGAAACTATTTTGTGCCCAGTAGTGGTGGTCCATAGAAAAGATTTCACCTGTTGCTGTCCTGGGCTTAGTGTGGGTTTTTTGGAAAAGAAGTTGAAACTAAAGTGAGTGTGCATGACATCACTAGATGGTCCCATGCCAAGTATTTTCCCGAGTTCTATGTCCTTGTGTTACCACATCCTAGAGTTAGGAAAAGTTACTTTCAAATTAAATCTATACTTTCTAGTAAAATATTGCAATGTATCCATCTTGGTAATGTTCTAGAGATGGAATGGATTTTCTGCTGTGCTTGTGTTTAAGGAAACTGTAATTGCTATTAACTGCCTTCAGATGCTGGTCAGTTGGCAGATGATCCGTCTGTGAGGTTTGAGGGGTTTGGTTGCCAGTTTTGGAAGCAGTGACTGTGTGTGTGTGTAGATAGAGTATTTCAGCATTTTCATCCCATAGGTACTTGCTCTTTTGAATGCCTCTTAATGCAGCTTCATGACAATGGTGCCAATAAACGAGGCAATTGAAATCTGTTTGTTGTGGCCATCTGTGTATCTTTGTCCTCCTGAATGCTGGCAAGTCAGATGAGGCTAATGGCCATCGCATCACACCTGGTCCAGCCTAAGCACGAGGTGCTGCCAAGAGGACTCTTCTTCTACCTCTGAGAGCTGCATCTGGCAATTGCAGATACAACTGCCCCTGTGGCTTTGGAGAATTTAGGGCAGAGCAGGGTTTTCTCTCAGGTGAGTTTGCTGGCTGTCTGGGGCTGTAAACAGGAAGTTACTGGCTTGGGAGCAAGAAGCAGGAAGGGTATTTAGCTGGGCCAGGAGGAGGGGAAGAGGCACTGTGCAGTTGGTGACACTCTGCCTGTACTAGGGGTGAGGTGAAGCTGTGCTTTGTCACTGTGCTGGGGTGTTTGGCACGGTGGTGCTTGAGACTCCCCTTCCTTTGCCGCACTGTTAACGTGCTTGTGTGGCTGTGTGCTCAGTAAGAACTCTCTCTCTCTACCCTTGGGTTATGCCTCGGATAGATGAGATCCTTGCTGTGTTTTATTGTGTGGTAGCACTGGCACAGTGCTGTCAACAGCGTGGGGAAGGGAAAGCAGAGGCTTCTTGCATCCCATCAGAGATCTGATCGGATGAATGTTCTCAGACTATGCCAACACTCACTACTGGTGACAAAATGCAAGACAGCTTTCTTGGAGAGTACCCAAAAGCATCAAGGCTGTGTAATAGTTGTAAGTGGAGATTTCCACGTTTATTGTTGAATTCCACCATCAGGAACCCAGCTGTGAGTCTGCAGCTCTAGTAAGCAAATGAATGTTCTTCCGTCCTGGAACAGAAAATGGAATCATTTGAGTGTTAAATGACTTGTGACAAAGCAGGCTTTTTATGAGAAATTCAATTTTTGTTGAATTCTGAAAATGATGGCTTGTAAAATCACCCTTTTATGATGTTGGTTACTTTGATTACTTGGTCTACATGGCACTGTTGTGCAGTAAGGTAGGCTCTGGATTGATGTCAAATTTTGTCACTTCTTTTCATGGACTGTTGGGATACTGACAGTGTATATATTATCACTTAATTAAAAAAAAATCCCACACAACTGTTCATGTTTGGGATTGTATTTTGGAAGTTCTTGTTTTCTTTGAAAGGAGCATAACAATTTAAAAGTCTCAGATATTAATGACTTGATTTTTTAAAATTAAAGTAGTACTAACTATGTGTCACTGATTACTCAGAGACTTGCACCTTCATGCAATTCTTAAGAGTAGGAGGAAACTGGGGAAAGGGTAAGTGTGTTCTGGTGTCTGTAAATATGAGTTGTGTTGTCCCCCAAAATGCTATGTTTTGGAATCCAGCTGTTTACATTTGGTGGGATAATTCTAGCCTCAGGAAGATACTGAATTTTCACCAGTCTGGGTAGCATGGTATATTTAAGACCAAAAAAAATAGAAAGCCTTTGAGTTTTGATGAAATAGCGGCTCTGATAGAGTAGTAATCACTTGTCCCATGTTTCAGCACCATGCTGGTATAAAGGGATTCATATTCCTTCCATTGATGTGTTCTGTAAGCCTTGATGTGCTTCAGGAAGATGCTAAACTTTGTAAGCTGTTTCACAGGTGGTAGAATTTTGAGGCAGTAGGCTTATCTCTCATATATGGTTCTTCATAGCTTTGTTATATTGAATAATTGTAAAAATCTGTCTGGGTTGTATCACATGGGGTTTTGAAATTTATTTTTTGTGTGTCTGTGCTATATTCAATACACGATTGTAAGTTCTTTCCATTAATTTATTTTCTTTTAAGGACCATGTAAAATTTCTGTAAAAACACATCTTGCCGCTAACTTCAGACTCAGCAGTTGTTCACACTGATGCAGCAGATTGCCAGCCCTGGTCTTCTGACAAACACCTCTGGTTTTGCCCTGATGGTTTTTGTCTTAGTGATGTTAGACTTATAGATTTCTTCAGTTTGGTTAAAAAAGAATGACTAAAAATGTTTACATTTTAAAATTGAATATGTTCTGAAATATCTGTAGAGTATTAAGATAACCAGTTCTGGACTGTGAGATGTGGATTTACCTTGTCTCTGCTGAGGCTGAATGAAACGCGGTTCTGAAGATTCTTGGTAATTCTCCTAGAAACTGTGGGCTAATTGGGAGAAGTGTTTCCAGTGTCTGTGTGTGGGCTGAGGCTGAACTGGCATACTGTCTCTGAAGTAATTTGATTATCTCTAAATCAATTTGTCTTTTAACTTCTTTTTTTTAAAGAAATAAGTGTTATGTGATTTCCTTTGCCAGGTGTTCTCTGTTAAAGGGAAGGTGGTGCTGTCTGACTAGAGAGCAGCACTCCCAGCCCAGTTGAAGAAGACAGTCTGTGAGTTGTCTCCCTTTGTACAAGTGGGAAGCTGAAAACTTAGGAGAGAAGAGAGAATGCCTTTGGGTTATTGTTTAGATTATGATACAATGACATGCTGCTGTCATTATGGCTAGGAAAATGTTGCTTACAAAACTAGTGTTAGAATATTGTCGGAGTTACTGTAAGATCTTGTTAATAACAAGTTGTTGATTGCTGTTGTGCAGTTCAGTGCTATTTCTTAAATAGCTTGTCACAAAAGTTTGAAATTAGGATAAAGGTTAAAACAACTCTTGTACTGAAAACTCTGAATTGTGTAAATGCTGGAAATTGACCATGATTTTTATTAAATTGTTACTTGTTTCTAATGTAATTGCTGTTTATGTAATGTTTCCAGTATATTCTGTAATAGGTTCGCTTTGGGTGTGTGTGGAGGCATGTCTTGGTAAATGGTGCAGGAGGAAGCTGCCTTTTGTCACATGTGTCACCTGGGTTTTTATAATCCTTTCTGCTGCCTTTGCATTCTTTAAGAAGACTGTTGTTGCAGGATACAGCTGCTTTGCCAATTTCTTTGGGCAGATAAAAGTGCAAGATTTTAGCTTCTGAATACATTTGAATGTGGAGATAAATAGAAGGGGCTCTGTTGAGAAATAAAACAATAATGAGCTTTATATGTGTGAACTATGCATTTTGTAAATAGGAATTTAAGTAGTAAAAGACAAAAGTTAAAATTCAGCAACTCAGCATAATAGTATTTATTTCTGCCTTTTTGGAGGATCTGTGATCATTTTGCATGCATCACTTCTGCTCTGTTGTAGGTTGCTAATTTACCTTCTCCGGAAGACTTGCAAAAACTGGAAAGGTAGAATCTCTGAGAGAAAATTCAGATAGAAATCCAAATAGGAAGGACTTCTTAGCTGTATAAGTTATGCCAATTCTGATAGAGAAAAGAAGGGAAAAAGAGGTTTTCTGGAGAATAATGACTATCTAGCAAAGTGTATCTGTAAGCCCTAAATCCTCTGCAAATGCAAGCTTCTTTGGTTGTACTTGACGAACCTTAATTTTTTTTTAGCCCAAAAATGTGTATTCCTGAAGGACCTAGCAAGGGTGAGAGGGAAAATAGATGTCAGATCTGTTTAAGAATAGAGATTTTTGTCACCAGGTGAAAGGAAAGTTACCAAAAGTTTTACTTTTTTTTTTTTTTTTTTTTTTTTTTTTTTTCTTTTAAGGAAACAAATCAATATCTATTATCAGAAGCTTTGTAAAAGGTAAACAATACCTTTTCTCTCTTTTTTTGTTTCTTTCTAGCACTAGAAAGTTTGGGGTTTGGCTCCTATATCAGTGAAGTAAAAGAAGTCTTACAAGAATGCAAAACAGTAGCACTAAAGAGAAGAAAGGCCAGTTCACGCTTGGAGAACCTCGGCATTCCGGAAGAAGAGCTACTACGGCAGCAACAGGAATTATTTGCACAAGTAAGTGCAGCAATACTTGTGCTGATGAGGTTGGAATAATTAATGCTGTAGGTCTAGGGCCACACAAACATGTGCACACCTCCAGAAATATCCCCTTCCTTGTGAATTGATGTGGCATCTACAGTGCTATTGACCTTGGCCTTTTTGAATTGGGGAATGTGAAGTCAACAGATAAAAGGCTGCTACTTGATACTTCTGTGATTTGACCTGTAGGACTTTGTAGGTGAACATATTTCATATTCTAGCTATAAAAAGCGTGGGGTTTTGCTGCTAGTTGGGTATTTCCAGTCTATCATAGGGAATACATTAAGATTTAGTTGAGGAAGTAAAAGAATAACAGCTGGTTTCTAGGAAATTACCCGTTCTGAAGTATTAAAAAGTGAAAATAGCTTTTCTGTTTCTGACCATCAGTGCACAAATGTTATTTCTTATACTTGGAAAGAAACGTTATTCTTGGCAAGACTATAATTGAGTGAATTCATGCATAAATTTTTAAAGAGGCCATTGAGGCATAGAAAAAGCGTTTGCCTTCAAACAGTGTATTAACACACACACACACACACACACACACACTCTCCTTCATCCCAGCCTTATCCCCTTCCAGCTTTCCCAGATAGTTCAACATCTCCCAGTTTGACCAAAACCTGATTTTATTTATTTACCTTTCTCCACCATCTTTCTCTCCTCTACTCTCTTAGTTTGGCAAGTCCATTCTCTAAACTGAGTGATGGGAAAGTTATCTGGTATTTCTCTTTTCTCTTAACCAAGGCCAGAGTCTTGTTTTGTCACTTTGCTTACTTTGATTTGCTCTGATGAGAATGCTTATTCAGTAATGTCTGATTACTGTGACCTTCTCTCCCCTTTGTATCTTGCTGAAACTGTTGTTTTTCATCTTATAACGTGCCAATGACTTTAATCTTTATTGCATGATGAATTTTAAGGCATTTAAAGTCTCAGTATACCATGTAGCTATTGCAGTGAACTAGCTATGATCAAGTCACGTGTGCTTAACTCTTGTTTGACTGTACTAAATTAGAAAGACCAATATGGCTGCTTCTGGATTTCGGGTAAGATTTACAAATAGGCAGTTTGATCCCTGTTTTTTGCTTACTATTTTGTGCAAGTAACTCAGCGTGATACACAAAATAAAAAAGCAGCAAAACCAAGGTGTATTAAGGGAGTACTAGCTCTAGAGTCTCACTGAAAAAAAAATAAAAAATAATTGCTGAAACCTCCTTATGCAAGCCACACTTCATCTAAGGAATGACAACTTGAAGAATATTCTTTTAAAATTCTGTTAATGTGCCTTAACTTCTAATTTAAGACAACTCATGCCAGTTTGACAAGATTGTACGAATGCTTTTTAAAAATAGTGTTTGGTAATATGGAAAATGTTTGCTTAGATTCAAGGATGACAGTCTCATTTTTCAAAAATAGTAGCTGTGATGTGCTGCTGGAGGTACTGTAATTAGTCTTAAAAATAGTTACACAAGTGCATGCTTATTCATGCATATTTATTTGTGTTAATCTTTTTAATGTTCTAGAGCATGACACTAATGCTGACTTGCTCTATTTTTAAAATGCCTGCCTGTTAATGTTATGAATATTTGACACCTCTGGCTTGGATGACTGTAAATATTTGAAGTCAGGGGAATGTCTTACCCCAATATTCATGTTTAAGTTTTTGTGCAAGACAAGAGTCTTCATAGATTTGGGGGGTTTTTTTGAGGCTTCCTCACTGGAGTTGTGCAGTAAATGAGTTAAGTTTACCAGATGCTTGTAGAGCTTCTTGGTCGATCCAACTCAATGGAATTCTTCAGTCTGTGGGTTTTTTTCACTTCCCATTTCTGGAATGGTGAAGTGTTCTCATTGCAGATGTGGCAGTGGGGGTGGGCACTGACAAGGTGACGCATCCAGTGTGAAGTGCTGAGGCTCTGTTTCCTGGAGTATGCACGTGTATCAGCTCTCTGTGTACAGCAAACTTGACTGGCCAGGGTCAGTAGGAGCTCTGTTGTTTTCTCCTGTCTGATAAATATTTGTGTCTTCTTCTGTGGGCACATGCTGCTGCCTTTCCTTTAAAACTCTGTGGCATCTTAAATTGTTTTCCAGCCCTGGTAATAGTGCTACCACTTGAAGTTTGAAATACTGAAAAGTTTTCATTGAGAAGAGATTTCTACTTCTGTAAAGTTTGGGGTTTTTTTGTTTGTTTGTTTGGGGGTTTTTTTGTTTGTTGTTTTTCTGCTAGAACAGAGGAAAATATGACACTTTGTAGTAATAAGGGAACACTCCCCTTTTTTTCACATTGCTAAGTCAAAAAACAAAGTTTGATTGTTCTTCAGACATTATCTTTTGGCATCTTATAGTTTGCAAAACTGAAAAAAAATTTGATGATTTGGAAGAAAAGAGGAAAATTTAGTAAGTGCAGTAAGATTAGAAAGGAAATTATAATAGCCTTAGTGATGACTTGTGGAAGTGGAAGAGTAAAAAAGGTGGAAAAATTTTCATTTTGAGAACATTTTCTTAATGTTCACTCAAAATAGAAATTAAAGTTGTAACTTTAACACAATCAGCTAGTATATTGCTGAAATCAACAGGAAAACAGGAAAAAAAGTGAAAACCCTGGACAGAAAAATGAAGATTCATCAGCTGAACTATTTGAAATGTTGTGGTAGAATCTCTTTTTCAGTAGAAGTCCTTTCTGTGGCAAAGCCATCCTCAGTTGCTGTACCTGAATTTGAGAAGACCTTGCCTTGCTCTGTTTTGCAAAGATTGCTTAGCAAAGTAAGATAATGGCTTGCTTTGTTTTTGTGAGAATGTGTGCCTCTGTGGTTCAGTTGGATGATTTCATAATTGGGAGGTTTGTTATTTGTAATCAACAAAGCAATGCTGTTCTCATCTCTGAACTGTGATTAAATGTTAAGATCCCTTGAAACTGATGTCTAAGTTTCCTTTGCTTTGCCTCAGTTAAATTTTTCATTAGTTACTGGTTCAGCACAGTCCTTACAGTGGAACCTAAGGACACTAGTTTCTGTCTGTTGTTTTTTAAATGTAAGGCCTCCAAACAGTGGTGTCTTCAGAGGAAGAGAGAATATAGCTGAACTTCTTGGTACAAAAAATTAAGGTATTCTCAATGTGGTTTTACATATGCAATTAATAAAAAAATATGAAAAAGGAATCTAGAGGTACAGATAAAAATGTATTTGAAGAGAATGTGTTCTCTTCACAAGCTATGTATGGCCTTAACAATTAAATTCATGTCTCTAGGCTAGACAACAGCAAGCAGAACTGGCACAGCAGGAATGGCTACAGATGCAACAAGCAGCTCAACAGGCACAGCTCGCTGCTGCCTCAGCCAGTGCATCCAATCAGGCAGGATCTTCTCAGGATGAAGATGATGAAGATGATATCTGAAAATCACCAGCTGAGTTGTCTTACTAAGAAATACTTTTCCTGCACAATGAAAACAGTGAAATGAATGCTTACCTGTAAGTTTGTATGCATCGTGGACTGGCAGTTGGTATTCTAGGGGTGTCTGCTGTTGTGTGCTGTACATGTATAAACTGTCTTTTTTGAACTCTTGAAGATTTAAGGTTCAGTATCATATCAACTTTGGATTTTTAATGGTGTATATGGAAATTTTAGATAGCAGTGCATCATTTATTTGATCAATAAACAGTGTTACAATAAGCAACATGTTTATAAAATATAGTGAGATTTATACAAAAAGCTCTAAATCCACATTTGCATTTCTTCTTCCCTTTTAACTAAACTATAAAATCTTACTTAGACTTTTTAATTGTTTTTTGGGGGAGTGGTACAGTAGACATAATCTGTTAACAGGAAAAAAGTAGAGTTCAGAATAGAAGAGTCTGAATTCTTAGTTCTTTTTAAAATGAGGATGTATATGGCAATAAATATTATATATGCTCGAATATCACACTTGTTAAAATTTGAAAATGAAGCATTTTCACCAAGCTAGGAAAAGGTATGTTTAATAGGAGTTGTACAAATTCAGTAATTTTTTTTTTTGTATAGGGGTGAAAAAAAATAAACCCATGGTTTTATTATGACATCCTTTTGACAGTCCTAACTGAGTATTTCACTTCAAAGACTGCCCGGCTTGAAGAACTAACTCTTCTATTACTTCACTCCAGTTTAATGTTAACTGTTGTTGATGGTATTTTGTAGTCCAGATTTATTCATATTGTTGAAATATAAAGATGGAACCTAAAGAAACAAAATTGTTTGTTCTGCTGATGCGATAGGGAGTGATTAAGTATTCGAGCCCAAGAAGGCAAAAGCTGACCCTAACAGCATGTTTGTCATGAAAGAGAATTTATTTAACCTCGATTAGTCATTTGTCAGCATAATGCTAACATTCTCCAGACTAGATGGCCACTGGATTACTAAGATACCTTGTTGAAAGACAGCATTTTCTTCACTCAAATTGGTTTGTAGGTTTCTGATAAACTGTTCCCCAAGAGTGATCAGCAGCAATACATGAAGCAGAAATGATGTACTTGTCCTTTGGATAGTTCTGTTGATTTAATGGATGAGCAGCTGTCCTTTGTGTTGAAATAAAGCACAGTAGTGTCCATTGCTGAGTTTTAATGTGTTACTTGAAGTAATACTGGCATATCTTCTGGTACACTAATCTGAGCAGAGTAGAAAAGCCACTTGCTTGCTGCTGTAGATGACCCCATAGCTCTTTAACAGTGTGGATGGTTTTACCAACTTACGTCCTCAGTGAGTTGCTCTAGTTAGAATTCTTGAGGAGAGCTGCAGCAGTCTGTTTGCATGAGGATGGAAACAGCAAAGGTGGGCCCATTTTTACATAAATATGTGAACAAGATACAATTGGCATGTATTCAGATCTCAGTCACATAGTGACTTTTGATTTAAATTTGACGTGTGTTAAGTTGCATATTGAATAAATGTGAACATGTCTTTAAAAGCAGTAATGCAGTGAAAACTCAGAAGAGTATTTGTTTGAATGTTTAAGTTTAAAAAAGGAAAAAAAAAAACCTTTCCTGGATACTGCATAAAATATGTTAGGCAAGGTTTGAATGAGAAAGTGGTTTTCTGTAAAGGTTTAAGTACCAAAGGTAGAAAATCTAGTCTAGTGATACAATGTTAATGTGCAGTGTTGGCTTTTCTAATTTGTACTGTAACACCTTCACACTTTCTATTTTAAATGAGTCTTTTCCTTCTAAATAATAGTAGGTATATTTTCACACCTTTCTTTTCTGATGCAGAAATCAGGTTAACATTTTACTGCATCTGGTATGTATGGTGTAATGTTTGAATTTTTGTGACCTTTCTTTTTGGACATTCTTGTGCTTTTTCATATGCTGTATTCTTCAAGCAATAAAATTCTGATGTGTTTTTATAAAATTGCTTTTATATTTAATGAACAGTCTGTCTTCTTCATTTCCTTTATAAGCGAAAAGACTACTTAAACCCAGGTTTTGTTTTGGCTTGCTGGACACTTTTTGTGACCTGAAGTCTTTACAGTCAGAATGCTGTTGGATGGCATTGTTGTGCACTGTGGTTGTTATGGCTTTCAAACAGTATTTCTGGGCTTGACCTGCTCTCTTTCCTCTTGGGAATTGCATTTAGTATGTATGTATTTTTATAACCTGACATTCTGCACCGGAGGAGTTGCACAAAAGCCCTGTAGATTGTGTACCAGCTGCTGAAATAGTTTCATAAAGTAAAAGACTGCAGGCAGAGGCTGCGAGAGTAAGACTTTAATTTCATGTAGGTAGTCATGATTAGAGATTACTTATTCAGCCATTCTTCCCCAAGTATGAAAATAAACTCTGGCACTTTCAGGGAGCATCTTCACTGATCTTTCAACAAACAAATTTTGTACTACTTTGCTGTTGTGCTTCCATGCAGGAGCTGCTCAGTGAAGACAGATTTCTGAATTTGTGGTAACCCCTCACACTTTTGGTACACCAGGTACATGGAGCATGAAGTTTGGTTAGTGAACTGTATTGTTGCTTTGTCTCACAAGAAACATGTATAAGGATGTGTCTGTTTCTTAAATATTGAGTTAATGAGATTATCTGTGGGTTTTCCATAATTACTCTGACAGTCTGTTTCAGAGTGCTCAAGTGACTTTCTTATGAAATTCTTTCTATTCTATTACTTTAATAAAGTTCACATCTGCATGACATTGTGGATAATGAATATAGTTGTATTTACTACACTGAGGTACTTTTAAATGAGTGTCTTAGGGATTCTAAACATCAAATACCTAAAATGGTGTTTGAATTTCAGTATTTGCATGTAGCTAATTGAGCTGTGTTCTGAAACACTGGAATTTCTGCCACAATAGAAAATGTCCCTGAAAGCCACAAATATAAATTATGTTCCTCAGATTTTTTTCAAAGTACCTCCACAGAGGAGGGCTGTGTGTAATAATGCTTGGTTCATCATTTCGCATGGGAAGATTGTTTTCATTTGAAACAACGCCAAGTAAAGGTGACTTGGCATTTGAAACAATGCCAAGTAAAGTGACCTAATGATCATTGTGGAACAGCCAAACCCTTACTCTGAAATGTGTACCTCATTTTAGTTTCCTAGGATTGGAATGTGAGTTTGTGTAAACCATGCACACAATAATGTGAAAGGAGGAGGAGGAGGAGGAGAAGTTTAATATGAAAGATAAAGCATGCCATGGTAAAATTTACTTTTGGTATTACCCTATTTACCTGTCTGACATGGAAAAGTTTTACTCTGCAGCTTTACAGTGAGAGCACATCAGTGGGATGCTGGCCAGTGTTCCGATGGATTTTGCTTACAGTCAGTACTAGCTCTTTGAGACCTCAGACTTGTTAAAAGGACACTCACTAAATGTGCCATCTGGCACTAAAGGATTGCTGTATGGGTGCAACTCAGTGATGGAAAGGAGTGTCTGTGAGCCTTGCTGTCAACCCATTAAGGTTTGCTGGCAGTCAGGACCAATGGGTGGGTTCCTTTTCAAAATAAGTTTGTGCTTAGTTTGAATTTTTTTTTTTCTGATTTAAATGAGTGTTTTTTGTTTTGATTCCATGCCACCATTGCTACAGAAATCAGTAACTCTGAGAATTCAATAACAGCTTTGTAAGTACTTACTCCAGTTCTTGGGTATGTGGGGCAACAAATCTGCTAGAACTGTGCATTTCTGGAAAGAAACAGATTGAGTGAAAATGTTCTGTTCTGTGGTACCGTGCTGTAATGCAACTGAAGCCAACACCTGGGGAGTGAAGGTTTTGCAACGAAATAATCAGACGGTGAATCCAATTAGATACACCTAATCCCATACATCAGTCATGGATAAATCCAATGAACATAGGTTTTGCTGTGTGGACGAGCCTAGCAGAAATTTCAGTAATCTGGAAATCTGTAATAGATGACGCTCCTGCATATGTTGGGGAAAGAGACGTTTGATTTGAATTCTTCATGGCCATGATTTGTTGTTGCATCAGCTGCAGGAATATGTGAAGACTTCTATCTCGCAGCTTGAACCAAAAGTTCAGGTAAGGATGGACCATACTTGTTACAACCAGTTAGGGTTTTTTTCCTGCATTTTAAATGGGAATAGCTACTGTGCTTTACATACCTGGGGTGAAGATTTATAAGAGGCATTTTAAACTATGTAAAGATTGCACTTAATTTTAAGGCTGAATGTTCATGTAGTTCATTTTTG
This sequence comes from Chamaea fasciata, assembly GCF_029207755.1. Lineage (NCBI taxonomy): Eukaryota > Metazoa > Chordata > Aves > Passeriformes > Sylviidae > Chamaea > Chamaea fasciata. Next base: position 15,869,622 of record NW_027094095.1, on the reverse strand, counting down.
TAACACTTCAGAGATTGTTATTGTCTTGTTTCAGAGGAAATAATTGATTTCTCTCTCAGCCCCCACCCAGGGTGACTAACATTGGAGTAGTAATCTTGCATGGTGTAACTTTGATTTCCACACTCATTTCAGTAGTATTAATCCAGTTTTGGTATTAGTTCAAAACTTACTATTCAGTAATCGTAAACTTTTACGTCTTCAAAGCATGATACAAGTATTAATTAGGTGTGTGCAAAGTTACACTGTGCTTTGAAGTTAACACTTTCATATGCTTCAGAACTAAAAGGTGGTGCACTATGCAGATGTTATCTGCATAGTTAAAGATGTTATCTTCACGGTAGGGTGAATCATCTAGAGAGCAAATAATTGGGGAAACAGACTTGTAAAAGTCATTGTCGGAGATGAAAGCATTTATTTGTAATAGCATAGTGCTTGGGATTGTTGGTTATGGACCAGGACTTGGTTTCATTAATGTGTTCAAGTGTCATTCTGTCAGCTCAGAGTGAAAATCCACAGCTGAATTAGAAATCAAATTCAGTGTTGTTTGAGTTTCAGGTAGTTTGTTTTCTCAGGCAGCAGTGTAACCCATGGAAGAGAAGTAAATTTGTCAGGGCAGTGGCAGTGTTAGTGAAGAAAAATCTGACAGTCTTCACCATCCCAGCCTGCAATAAAGGAGACATCACTCTGAAAAAAGGTTAGAAAATATGTATGGAGTATTCTGGCCAGTATTTTTTTTTTTTATTCTACTGTAATGTAAACACCTAACTGGTGCCATTTTCACCCACAGATAATTAATATTCAAGCAGGTAAAAATAATATTTGAAATACAGTTGCTTCTTAAGTATATACTTATATATATCTTTCATATTATCTGATAAATTAGCTATTCTATTCAATACCTTTAAATCATTAATAACTTGTTTCTGTTTTCAATATGTTCTAATGTTGGAAAAATCATATTTTCATTTCTAGAAAAAATATACAGTTTTTAAGATGCCTTTGTTTAAAAAATATATAGTTCTAAAAATGTAAACAAAATAAAATGTTATGGACAAAAATTATTTCATCTTGATACATTATATCATTAAAATGAAAGGACAGTTTTTTAGTGAATAGGAAAAGGTATTTATCCTGTCTGCAGGATGTGAAAATGGGTCTAAACTCAGCGTCACTTCTGTTAGCGACTTATCTTTTCCAAAATGTGTAAAAAAAATTAAGTATTATTTTACCTTTTTGTAAAAGCGCTTGTGGATGTTCTGAGGTAAAAATCACCCTTCAGACTTTGCTCTCAGGAAGACCATGGGCTGGCAGGCGTCCCTTCCAAAGATGAAGGATCTGGGGCATGGATCACACAGTGTTGTGGGAAGAGCTATAGGAGCAGGCAAGCCTGGAGGGAGGACATTTCACTGATTGCTTGAACTGTGGTTTTGATTTACTCATGTGCAAAAGGGATTGAGAATTGCCTGTTTCCCTAAAATGAAATCTCTAGTATTGACTGTTACAATAACATAATTAAAAGTTTCTCCTGTATGGACCCAGGATAAAGCTTCTGAATGCTGCGAGTTTTCAAACATATCTCTCTTGGGATGTATTTTTGTAACCAGCCTCAGTGGTCTCTGCATTCCAAGCCAGAGGGGCAATTCATTCCTCAAACTGAGTAAAATTTTTTATTTGGTGCTGAAAATAGTGCATTTTTTAATGTGAAAAACGGACATAGGAAATAGCGACATGATAATTTCTTTTTGTGGGTCAGGTATTCAGGACACAAAGTAGCAACGCAACTCAACTCTTAGGTTCTGTGTATTTAATTTTTGGAAATTTATCAGCTGATGAGATCTGAACCTAAGGAGAGTTCTCAAGATAGTGGTAAATCCAAAGGGAAAAACCTTGGCTACTAGAAGATGAGCGTGTTAGGGAGGGAAAAGAACAGTCTTACTAAGTTGTGTATATTCTTCCCGTTGCATGTAACCTCGTCTCAAAGGGGAAAATGTACAAAGACAAAGGGATGTGGAGGCAAAATCTCTTACTAGGATGCAATTGGTTACCTGTTGATTTTGATCTGCCTTTGAAATCCAAAGAGCAAGCATTGCACTTCAAATTTAGTTAAATAGAACTTCAAAAGTGTAATGTCACAAAACCAAAATTCTTTCATAATTAAGTGATTTCTTTATTTTTGGTTTTGTTCCTCTTGGATTATTTGAAAATTTCTGCAGTTAGTCTCTGATCAGAATCTCACTTGGAAGAAATAAAAATGATAAACTGAGTTGCAGCTGTCTTTATGAATGTGAGATGGACACATAGAAAGGTAAATGGTTTGCCTAGCGGGATATCTATTCTATGCACAGCACGCTGTTCTCATTCCCATTGTTGATTTATTTCCTGATTCCTATTCTTTTAATATGATTAATAGTGGGAAGGAAAGAATTTTCTTTGACATGTGAATAACTTTTGAGTTTCCCTACAGATTGTGATCCTTTGGAATTTTTTCCATGCATCAATTAAATGTGGTATTATGCAATGGACATCATCTTTCTCATGAAAGAAGGAAGAACCACCCCAGATGTAAAATAAGGGGAGGACACGTGAAATTAAACCCCTGGCCACTGAAATGAAATCCTTTAAGGGAGAGAAGCGACGACCTGCAGTTGCACGGAAGGTAGGACAATCAAGGCGTCGTTGGCCTTCTCTGTTTCCCGTTAATGTAACTCGCGCGGCGTTCAGTGAGACCGGCTGGTGCAGCAGCAGCAGCAGAGCAGCAGCAGAGCAGCAGCAGCAGCAGCAGCAGGCGGTGCCGTGTCGGTGCCGCTGCCGGGGCTGGCCCTGCCGGCAGGCGGCCGTCGAGCCCAGGAAATGGCTTTGGGCTGCGTGTGTCCAAACTAAGGCTGACCTGAGCCGCTCTGTGCTGCTAATGTGTGAACCAGTTCTACATTAAACTCGCCAGGGAGATTAAACAGTAACCTTGGATACCGGGCGTGTTCAAATGTTGAGGCAGATTTTGCACAACTGCACATACATTTGTTTCTGATTGTAATTCAAAGTCAGATGATAGTAAAATATCGCTTAGCAAGTCCTAAAATGGGTGCTGCTGATCCTTTGCTACACATTCATTCACTATTCATTTTTCTACAGCTTGAATTAGTACCATGCCAGAGTCTCCATCTTTCATTACTGATACATATGTCAATCCATACGCTCTGCTTGTATGTGCCAAAGATGCCATTGATGCCGAGAGCAGTGACTGTTCAAGTTTTTGGTTATTGTCTAAAAGCTAATAATCTTTATGCCTATAGATAATAGGTAACAACAAAAAAAAAATGGAATATCAGAATTCACCATGGCCATACTTGACTCTGCACATTAGATACTGCTTGATGTTCTTTTAATTTGAAGTAACATGCATGGAAGGGGTTGATGGGAGAATGGAGGTGAACTGGAGGTAACAGAAATTAAGGTAGCAAAGCCATTTATGGTTATGTTTTGATATAATTCTGAAGGGATGTACAGTGCAAGCAAATGGATTTATCAGGCAATGCAAGCATTAGAGAATTGAAAATCATATTTTAAAGTAACACTTTTTGGGTGTTCCCTGACATTTTGTAATTGTCCAGCCTCCGGGTTGGGATACAGTTTATATTATCAAAAGGAAATGTTGAATTATCGTGTGATAGTCTTGTTTCACTGGGAAAAAAAGTAAATTCCTGTGAAATAAGGCTGTTAATAATAATAATAACAATAACAATAACTTATAATATTGCTAGTTGATGCTGATTGACAACACATTTTCTCTGCTACATATGGCATGGAAGATGTGCTCTTGGGTATAGTGCAGGCAAAAAAAAGTGAGCACAGGATATTTGGTCAAAGCAGATGGAAGTTCTCATTTTCCTCCTATTTATAGCTGGTGTTTGAAGTGTCCTTTCAGTTCTGTTATCCAATCACTGTTGATGTATTTCTGTTTGCTGAGATGAGAAGGGGCAAAAAAAGAAACAAGCCTTTCTTTTGCTATGTAAAATTCATTTCAGTACAGGAACTGGACTGGAAAAGATAGTAAAAGTACAGTTCTTCCCACAAAAAATCAGAGATAGGAGAAAAATTAGAATTAGGTCATTCCAAGCAGTGGCTGAGTTTGCACTAATAAATGAAGTTTTCCTTCTGTCTTGGAGCAGGAGTGGACTAATATAGTTTCCTGGTAATTTTCTGCTTTAAATCAAAAATGAATCAGTACTCAGAGTAAAACTGTAAGTTTGTTTTGCATAATAGTTGAAATAGGAACCGAGTGGAATTAAGTCTCTGGGCAGATGCAGAGCTCCCAAGGCTTTGCACACTGCTGGTTATGGTTAACCAGCCTCGGGGAGACACAGGAAGGCTGTGGGCAGCTTGGCACAAGCTGAAGTGTCAGGACACCTCTTCTTTTGTCTCTAAGTATTTCCTGAGCTGTGAAGTAATGATTACCCACTCACCACATGGAAGTGTCATGAACATCAATATTTTTTTAAATTAGAGCACTTAGAGTGCTGCTGATGGGGGAAATACATGTGTAAAGGAAGGAGAAAGCTAAATTCTTCTGGTTTTGAAGCTGAAAGAAATAATAGGGTTTTTGCAACCCTTTTTTAATTTTTTTTTTTTTGTGGAATAAAAATCCAATATTAATATGACAAAGAGACTGCTGGCTAGCAGAGAAAAGGATTAATGGCATCTCACACTGAGACAGAGATATTTGGAAGTAATTTGTTTGGTCTTGCTGAGTTTTGTGGCAGTGGAAAGCTAAGCTGCTTCTGTCTACAGAAAGTGTGCCCACAGGGAGTGCCAGACAGCTTTTCTGCCACTCCAAATTAATGATTCAGATTGTTTTTCTGCCAAGATAATATCCTTAGGTACACTTGGAAACTCAAGTAGTTTCTGTTGAAAAGTGAACAGAATTAACAAAATACACAACTACTGTAATAATTAGAATTGTGTGGATTCAGTCCAAAAGCAGAATGGGGCAGTTTTCTTTTAAAGTCTGCGTTAATGAGTCAATGATGGGGGAAACATCTGAATCTAAAAGTAAATTTTCTATGCTAAAAATAAGTTGTCATCATCTGCCAGAAGAAGCTTGTGGTTTACAAGGATACTAGAACAATGCAATCTATCATGAAGCATTTGCTGCATGTAAAATTACTTGAATATGTCTTTAATATGTTCTTGAGTCCCTTTATTTGCATTCCCTCCTCCAGCTGATGATTTCAAGGATGTGACTAGAAGAATAAAAGTCTTTAGGGTGATATTTTTTAAATTATTTCTAGGCTTAGGGCCAGTTGCATTCCCTGATAATGGAAACAATGTCAAAATTCTAAGTGATTAATTTTAACATATCTGGCAATATCCAGCAGAGATGTGGTAGACTCTTCCCCTTGTCTTACAGCTTGGTCATTTCACATCCTCAACTGCTAAACTGGAGGAGAGCATGGCTCAGGATTTATATGGGAGTCTCCTAAAGGAAGAGTGTGCTTAAGCAGGAAAAGGGGGTGACAGTGACAGATGCCATTTTTCTCACTAAGCTGAAGTGGTAAGTATTATGCTGCTAAGACTTCTGCTTTATTTTTAATGAATTAAAATTTGTTTCAGTCACATGGTCTTAATATACAGTGCATGAATTCTAAATTTTGCAATAATTTGTCTAAATGTTTTTGTCTCTTGACTTCGAATCAATTACCTGTGTAGCTTATTGTGACCTATGACCTTTACTGCTTGGCTTTTAGTTAAGTAAAGGGGAAATGCACATCTCTATGTGTGGACCTGATACATATATTTGCTTCTGTTTGTGGAAGAACTATGGGTTAAAAGCAAACTAAAAATCAGAAAGCAATCTTGAAAATAGTTGTGCCCATATTTAAATTCAAACACTAATAAAACTACTGAAATATGTTGGAAGAAATAGGCTTTGCACTTGACTTTTTGGAATCTTCTTCATCCTTTCAGGCAGATTTTGTGCTAATTCTCTACAAAATGAGAATCACAATGCCTGCAGAAACACTAGGTTGGGTCCCAGAAACAGTATGTTACTGTGTACCATTTCTAATCAGTCTGACTTCCCGAGTCTGTTAACTTCCAAAGATGAATAATTAGCCAGACTGCAGCAGTGCTCTGGTGCAATGATAGTGTCCTATTCTGTTACTCTGGCCTGGCTTGATCAGAGCTGCTCATTAATATCTTTTGATTGCTCCTCCTGATCGTGTACATGTGCTCTTACAAGGCAGGTAGAGCCCAGAGCTGCTGTGCTAACACCTGTCCTATTTTACACAGTATTTCGGAGCAGCCTCTCATACACTTCTGGAGGTTGTGAAGTTGCTCAGAATCTCTGGAACATCCTCCAGCCCCTGATGCCTGCTTTACCTTGGGGTTTGTAAAGGTGTTTTTTGGGACAGTTGCCTGGAAAGAAGGAATCCTGTTTGTCCTGGGAAAACCTCTCATTGCTAGAATTAGGCTTTTTAAGCATTACTGAGTAGCTAAATATTGTGTTAATGTACCCATGATACAGGCTGCAGTTTCCTTCTCCTAAAATGTCTGCGAATCATCAAAAAACATTTGCTTTTGTTACGTTGCTCTAAATAGAAGACGACTTCTGATGTGTTGAGAATGTTGGCATTGCACATTTTGCAGAAATAGGAGTAATTGGTTAATTCTTAAATTAGAGTTAAGTAAACGAAGGTTCATGTATCAATCAACCAACCACGAATAGAAATACAAATAAATATATATATTTATTTAATGAAAGGCCAGTATTTGAGTGCCAATTAAGAGCCTGACTGCCAAAGCTTCTCACCCCAGAGATTTAAAACTTAGGATCAATTTTCCAGTAGATTAATTTTCAATACTTTATTGGGGTTCCTGAAGTTGAAAATTTTAGCTCTAAAGTTGTTTTTCTAGGGTTCATTTTCAGATGTCAACTGAAACAATTGCAAATCTGAATTTTCCTGAAATAATCAGGACGTGAAAAATCCTGGCAACAAATTTCAAATTCACGTCAGGACTCTTGCCTCTAGTGTCTATTAAAGGTTCAGTGTAAATTTGTTTCTCAAAGTGACCCTTTTTTAAAAAAAATAAAGTCCCATACCAGGCATCTAAGACCAAAGTTGCCCAAATTGTGTCATGCATTTATAAACCGCGGTTGGGACACACTGCAGCATGGATTACTGTGTGATTAAAAAGTGTCAAAATGCCTCTCTCTGAAATTATTACTTGTGCAGCAAGTTATAGGTATTAATTTACAAGAGATACATTGAAACCATATAAAATGAACAAATTTAATTTTTACTTGTGTTTTGAACATGTTATTTCATTATATCATCTGATTATATATTTTAAAGAATTGTATAAATATATGTGACAAGCTGGTAGCTAAGCAAAAGGCTGATCTTTCCAGCATTTCATGGACATTGTTTTCTCCCAATCGTGAAAACCATGTAAGGTGAGTGAATTCAAACATATTAAGTGAACTATGACAATTTTTAGTAAATATTTCAGTTTCATTACCTGAATCCTCAATATGTGTTCTGCTTGCTGAATATTTTCAGTAATTAATACAATCTACCAACTGAGTTAATGTGCCACACTGTAACTGAACTGTGCCCACCTGTGGAATTTCATCTTCAGAATCTAAAATGTGGAGGGTTCATGACCATTACCTTGCTAAAATCACACACAAAGGTCACCAAAGCGTGTAGCACATTTACTCATTTTGTGGATCCCCATGGACCCAAATGTATTTCTGGTGTAATGCAAGTACCTTTAACATTTTGCTCCCAAAGTTACATTCACCTGTGAGCTCCACTGCTTTTTTGATATTCTGATGTTAATAATATTGTAGTACAATCATTTAATATCAATCTGAAAAAAACTGCATGTTCCCTTCATATGGAAAATAGAACTAAACCTAAATTGTGATGCAAAGGAACATTGCCTGAAAGGTGATTTGGGAATCAAAAAATGATTGGATTTCAGTATTTTTTGTTTCATGATATAGAGACTTAGCAGTCTTTATTATTTTATTATTATATTGAGTTTTTATCCTACCTTATAAAAATTTTTTCTAAGCAAAAAATGAGAGGAAAATTTTTAAAAAATCATGCCGTCAGAGGGGAATTTATTTCAGGTGGCTTTCAAAACATTTGCTTTCTCTTAATAGCTTTGTAACACTTTGGTGAAAAAATCTCACAAGGATTTAACACCTGTCCTTTTCTAGTTGCTGAGGAAACTCCCTGTTACAGTCAATGATACGGTTCATCCAAGTACTCCATCAAAAAGGGGCTTTTTTCCCTCAGCTGCCTACCTCACCTTTCCTAACATCTCAGTTTGCGATTTACATGTAGAGCTGTGTTGTAAACAATACTGAGATGGTTGTTTACGTCTCTGTGTCGGCGCGGTGCCCGGTGAGGAGGGGGCGAGCCGGGGCTCCGCGGCTCCGGCCGTGACTCAGCGCGCTGGGGAGGCCTCGCAGCGGCCCGGACCGGAGCCCCGGGGCCTCGCCGGCGCCTGGTTAATGAGTAACAAGGCGGCGGCCGCGGGGCCGCCCCGGGCGCGACACCTTCGCCCCGCGGCCGCCCGGGGCTCCGGGGCAGCGCCGGCCGCTCCCGTCCCGGCCCCGCCGCTCCAGCCGGACCCGCCCCTCTCCCAGTCTCCTCCGCGGCTCCCCCTCCCGAGCCAGGCGGAGCTGGGGCTGGCAGCGACGTCGTTCCTCGCCGCCGCCGCCGCCTCTCCCCAGTGACCGAGGGCACCGGCGCTGCCCGGGGGGGCCCCCGTTCTCCGGCCGCCGCCCGACGCCTCATCCCCGCCTCGACCGGAGCCGGCAACAGCCCGCGGAGCAGCCATGAGCTGGGGCACGGAGCTGTGGGTGAGTCCCGGCTCGCCTCTCATTGTGTCTGAGATTCGCCGCCTTCCCTTGTCTGCTCGGGCGGCTGCCCCGGGGAGGCGCGGAGCGGCCGGAGCCGAGGCGCCGCGCTTTGTTCGGCGCAGGGGCGGCGGGCAGGGCCCCGGGCGGGGCGGGGGTCCGGCGGAGGGCGGCGGCGCCGGGCCGGGGGCCGCGGCGGGGCGGGAGCGCCGCGTCCGGGGTGCGGTGCGCGCGCGCCGCCTGCGCGGCCGTGGCGCTCCCCGGGGCGGCCCCTCGCCCTCCGCCCGCCCGGCGCGGTCACGGCGGGACGGGCGCTTTGTGTGCGGCCGCGGGAGCGCCCCGCGCGGGGCCCGGCGGCGGGGCCCTCGCCGTGCTCCCGGCACGGCCCGGGGCGGGGTCCCGGCGCGGCTCGGGCAGCGCTCCGCACCGGGCAGCCTCGGGGCGGCGGCAGAGCTGCTGCTCCCCCGAAAACCGCCGGGCTGCTCCGACGAGCGAAGCGTTTTCAGCTGCCGGCTCTAATTAGAAGCAGCTACTATATAGCTTTGTCTGTAAAAGTACCGCAGAACGTTGGCTAACACTGCATTGTATTTGTTTTAAATGCGAAGAATTGGCAGCTACGAGACAGGCAGTGTCTGTCTCGCGTTAGGTCTTTTCTTAAAGCTGCCCTCTTCCCTCCGAAGGCTCTTTCTGGCAGTGCCGAGGACGGCAGAGAAGGGGCTTCTCCCGGGGGAGCGCCGGAGCGGAGCACAGCGATGTCTGCTCGCGGTGCTGGGGTGTTGTGTCTCCTCTCTCAGGCTTCCTGCTGTTGCCGCTCCTGCTGGAGCTAGCACTGATCGTGGGAAGGCTTAGGTACAAAAAAGTAGTACCAAGGAGGGTTTAACGTCCCCGCTTTAAATGCCGCCTGCCCTCCATAAATCTGCTTATAAAGACTGTGAAACAGAGACTTTTATGCTAAGAAAGAAAAATACAGAAAGCTAAACGTTGCAACTTGAAGTCTGGTCCAGGAACTCTTAATCTGGACCTAGCATTATATGTTGTTTAATCAGTCTTTTGAAGCGCGGGGGTATTTGCCTCTAGAGGAGCAAAGATCTGCTCCACGCCGAGACAAGTGGCTGCCCGAGGAGCCGGGGCAGCCGCGGCGCGGCGGGCTGGGCGGGGCGGGGGCTGGGAGTGCCGGCCAGCTCCCGAAGCCACCTGGGTTAAGTTGTGTCTGATTATGCAAAATGAAGGTGTAACAGCATCACGTGTGCTACGTGGAGAAGCCTGATTTAAAGGGATTTAGGGGCTGCTTTAGTGTTTTGCATAGTACTTCTTACTTTACTCGGATTTGTAGGCATGATGAGAATTCAGGCAAAATACGCTTTTAAAGTACTGATGGCACTGCTGTAGTAGGCTTGAAGTCTAAAACTGTTGTAACACTGGCAGTAAGGAGTAAGTTAAAGCTGCGATTTCTATTGGCCGGGCCGGAGTGTGTGCGTAGCTCATGCCTGTATGTACTCCAGGTGAGACGTGCGTGTCACTTGAGGAGAGTGGGGGTTGGCGTTTGGGTGAGCACTGACTGTAAGCACTCAAATATGTATTGCTGTAGAAAACAGAGTTTTAACTTCTATCTGCTCAGTTTTGTAGCCTCTTAATTGTATAATTTTTGTTCAGCTTGTAAATGACAGTTGAAGGTTCTATATTGAGTTCAGTTTTGTATGAAAGTCCTTGTCTTTGTTGTGTACTTTAGAAACATCTTCAAAAAGATGGATTTTGACCTCAGACTTCCTTTTAATGATAGGCATTTAACTCGTGGTATTGTGAAACTAGCTGAAATTTATTTTGACCTACTATATTTTTTTTCTCATAAGTCACAAATTCTAATGCATTAGCTGGAAGAAATAATGCCAGAATTTTAAGCTAAAATCTTTACTGCAATACTTTTATTTTAGCAAATTTTAATGTATTTTTTCCTTGATATCTGGAGATGGCCTGCACTGAGGTAACTTCATGCATCAAATGGTCTGTTTGTAACTGTATATCTAGACTTTGACGGTGGAAATTTTTACATTACAGGGTACCTTTTAATTTTTTTTTAATTGAATCTAATCATATTTTAAAAAAATCTACTGTGTTTATAAATCAAACTGCTTTCTTGGTTGGAAGAATATTCAGTGCTTTACTACTGTCAAAAGTATTAAACTTTGTTTTAACAACTTGTGCTGGGCAAGTAAAGAATACTTTTTGAAGATCCGGCGCAAAAATCAAATTCATAAAGAATTATCTTAAATCTAGGTTAAAGACACAAGGAAAAAGTAGTGTGGGTCTTCAAAGTCAGGGCTCTGAACGAGATAAAAATAAACTCTTAAGACATGTTTGTGTTCTGGTGTAGCAATTCCTCCATCATTCGCTGTTGTTGGCATTCGAGAAGCTTCAGGAGGCAGCCCGGGCTGCTCCGTGTGTGCTGACGGCAGCAGGGCACGAGAACTCGCCGTGTTCGGTCCCCAGCTGCAGAGAACTCTCCTGCTCAGGTTTTCTGGACACCTCACTGGACCTAAGGCTCTCCTTCAGCAGTGCTTTCACCTCCTAAAGTGGATTTTTTCTGGGTTAAGATTGGTATCTAGATCATGGTTTTTCAAAACATCTGCACTTACGTATCTTTGCTTTGCTGATTCATGGAAGCAGATTTGATGATTCTGTATCAGGCTCTTTTAATATCTCAACTCTGCCTTCTTAAGTTCTATCTCTTCATGCTGTTTTTTGATATTTTATGCTGATTCACAGTTCTGAGGTATTTTTTAAATTGTTCTGGAGATTTATACTGTATGCTGTTTTGGATAAAGTAAAACACTGAGCACAGATGAATGCAGAGACAGATAAGGAGCCAGAAGAAAAATTAGGGGATAAGGAAAGCAACTAGTGTCTGGTATTTATGTGGTAATTATTAAAATGGCAATTCTGTTATTGACAAGATATATATGCTAGTTAAATGGCTGCATCAGGGACAGGACAAAGGATTTTTTTTTTTTATTGGCCAATATTTTCTAATTCTTTAAATTTGGTAGCTGTTTGTTTGTTTTTCAAGCAAGTTTTTTTTTTTTTTTAATAAGTACACCACCATTCTCTGAAGTGAGTGTGCATTGTACAGAATGTGTACGTCTTCATTAGACTAAAGCACTTGGTGCTTTTCAGTGTGTCTTGGCCAAAAAACGTGCTCCTTGTTGTGTTTCTTTTGATAGCATTGTATGAATTAATAATAGCATTGTAAATTAATAGTAAAAAAATAAATGTCAAATCATGTAGGCCATCCTGTGATTAGAACTGTTTCATTCCACAGTATTTTCTGTGCTGTGGGAAACATGCTCCCCTTTTCTGCCTTCTTATTACAATCAAAAATTTTGATCATGCTTTGAAAGCAGTATTTAGCAGTTTTATTCTCATCGCTGTGTGTATCTTTGTGGTCACTCTGCAGCATATTCCTTATGCTATGACCACGCAGGACCTAAGATGCTTTGGTGAACTGCTTTGCATAATATTCTCTTTAGGGTTAGAATAGCCTAGTGAGAACTGGCAAATCTTGTCTAATTCAGTTGAAATACATTTTCTGAGAATTTGGTTGTTGGGTGAAAGTTTTCCTATCTTTAATATAAAATTTATTTGTAGGTAACGTTTGTAAAGCAGTAATCATCTAAAGAAAGGCGGCACATAATCGCAAAGTAGCACTTCATTAGCAATAGAAAATGGCTGCTGTTTATTTAGATACAGATAATTTTCAGAATTAACTTTTTGAACTTTGTCATGCTTTTTTTCAAATACTGCACACTTATGTTCACCTCATGAGCGGTAGGAGGGTTTATGCATTGAAGTTGTGGTTTGACTTGCATTTTTGCTTCATAAAGTGCCCTGACTTTTATCAAACTGTGCTGCAATGTCCAAGACAAGAATAGATAGATGGGACTAAAATTGAGGTGGGGTTTAATAACTTTAAATATTTGAAAATAAAAATGATAGATTATGATATGGTTAACGATCTTCTGATCGTGAGCATCTGTTCAGTGTGGATGTTTCCGTACATCTGGAGTTCTTTTTGGAGTGGGCATAAAGTGTACAAATAGTGTTAACGTTGAATATTTTAAAAATATGTCTGGTTATTGTCATCTTGGGTTAATGTGCTGTTAAATCGAATATGTAGTGAATCTGCTTTGATGCTGAAGGCTTACTAAGCTTTGGAGACTGGAGTGTAGCTGATAATGAAGTCGTTGGTGTAATGAAAGGAGACAGTGTGATTGGCACTCTGAAGTGGCTTCTTTGGAAATTAATTAAAGAGTTTGTGCTGTCTCTTAAAAAAAAACCCCAAAAAACAAACAAAAGAAACCTACCAGGAAGGATGTTTTTTGACTTTGGATGCATGTTCTGTTGTTGCAACCCCTGTGAACCCCTTAATAGCAGTTGGCAGAAGAAGGGTTTGAATACCATGTCAGAACATTTTCAGTCTGTAGAACCAGTCTAGCCATCTGTTTCTCACCTCTTGATAAATATTTAAAACAGAAATTTTGCTGAGGGCTTTTTGTGCTGAGATTTCTTGATTAAAAAGAAGTGGCTATAGAAGATTTAATGATACTATTGTTGTGAGCTCCTTGGGGCCAGAAGCACAGCATCTTTTATAATTAAGAAACCACTGGCACTGTAGAGTAGTATTTTAGAAATTAGTTATGTTGGACCAAAGAAAGATCAAAGAATATTTGGTGATGTGCTCTTTTTAATCTTTCCTTAAACAAAATTCATTCTGTGCCTAAACCTAAGTTCTATTTTTAAAAATATTAAATAACTTGGTTGCATCAGTAATTTTTCAAAAGCTGTTAAAAATTTTCCTAGGCTTTAAGTCCCGCTTTCAGACATTGTTTCCTTCTTGCTTTAAAATCTTAGTCTTTTTTGTAGAAGATAAATCATGTGGTCATGTTGTCTAATCTTAAGAGTTGTCAAGTGTAATTATATATGGAAAACATTCACAGAATGTAAATATGAAAGAGTTAGATTTAAAAACTAGCTATTATGTAGCATACTTCTGTTGTAGTAATTTATTATATTTTTGTTCACTAGATTTGAAAATTTATTTTTTAGCTAAATAAAAGGTTTTTTTCCAAGCAAAGAAAAGCTTTTTCTCTCGAAACTGAAAAACCTTTCTTGACTGTAAATGTGAATGTGGTTATGTAGTTACTAGCATTGTTAATACAGATAAAAAACCACTGTAAATCATTCTAAATATCAAGCCATATCCCATATGGAAGTTCTTAGGTGCTTTTGAATCTTAGCCTTTTGTAAACTTATTTTCCAGTGCTAACATATACTCTGTTAAAGACAATACTTTGTTTCACAGGGGGATGCTTGAGAGATGGAACATGGATTTTTTTTTTTTTTTTGTCCTCAGATTTCTCCATCAACTTAACCCAAAGACTGCAAACAGTGCCCTGTATAGGTTCTCTTCGGTCAGTACTCTTGCTGTTGTGTGCAGATGGACTCTGCAAATGTGTGCAAGGAATGTGTCTTGTGGCTAAAGTATAAGATTACAGTGTTTTCCAGATGCCTGGGATGGTTACACATTTCCCCTGTCTTGGGTGACATGCTGGATAAAATGTCTAATCGCTGTGAGGTTCCAGTCTTTCACAGGCAGGTTTGTGTGGCTTTCCTCAGCCTCGTGAAGACCTCTGAGATTTCCAACCAGAAGGTTATGTAAGGATCAAACACTTGGTCATTGAAAGTGTAGTTACTTTAGGCTTTGGTGTGAAAACAATTGTACGGAGTTTGAGTGGGAAATGTTTGTCTGTATTTTTCCAGCAATTGTCTGGTTCATAAACATCTGACCTTTTTACTGGTTTTTCCGGGAAGGGGTGTGTCACTGTCATGGGACTTTATCAGTTTGGTTTTGATGTTAAACATCATTTAATTTAAGAATGTGTGTCTTTGACTATCTATTTAGAAAGTGTGGGGTTTTTTGAGTTTTGAAAAGGTTATAATCTGATAGCTATTAAAAAAGCATCTGTTTTTATTTATGGCCCCACTTGTTTATGTACTTGGAAGTGTATATGCTTTTCAATGAAGTTTGTACAAACATACATGTGACCTTACTAATCTGGAAATTCTGAACCCTGGAAAAGTATTGCTGTCTTGTAAAAAAAAATATATGCAGCATCCTTGTTCATAGTACTAAATCTGAGAGATGCCTGTATCAAGATTCCAAATGCTGCAGCTGTCATTTGATTTCCTGAGTGAGAATATTAAGGTTGTTGGAGGTTGCAGGATCTTTTATCTCAGCCAAGCTGAGGATTTCTTCAAAGTGTGTCTGTCAAAATAATGATCCTCTGGAATGGCAGATCCCTCCGAATTTGAGATGGAGAAAAGCCAGGGAAAAGTCTATTGGCAATGTGCTCATGAGCTGAGCGTTGCCTTAGTTGGTATGGTTTGTGCGTTCAGCTGTTTGCAGGTAAATACTGAAAGACAGAAGGTTTGTTGTTATTGCTTGTGTAGTCACTGATGCTGTAGACCTACTGAAATAAGTCTATTATCTAGGAGTTAAATAATGTTGTATTTAAATTAGTTCTTGGATTGATTGATCTGGGTGAACCCCTCATTTGTTAATATAGTATCTTTAAATACTTCAGTCCTTACATTTGCAGAGCACTTTTTAGTGTTGTTGGTAAAGCCAGTAATTGAGTAACAGAGGGTGTTTTATTTTTTTGTGAAAGGGAAGTTACTTGACACAATGCAGATTAAGTTTTCATTGTTCATGCAACACATGTGCATACTTTTTAAAGAACTTGAATTCTTTTTGGTAGAGGAAAGAATTCCCTGAAGTCCAGATACATTCAGCTTTTTCCTTGTAGTGGTGAACAAACTGTTCAGTGAAAGCTGAAATTCCAGTCAGATTGTTTCATTTTGCCCCTAGTGAGTTTACGTACCTCAGTCCCAATGCTCTCTTGGCAGAAGGTTTAGAGGTTTGTCTTCAGATGTATGTCAGTTCTTCAGCTGGATGGGAAAAGAAGGGAAAAAAAAGTATTATGCTAATAAAAGCCTTCTGGTTTTCATTAAAATGCAGACCCTCTACATGGACTTTGTTTATGGAATTATCTGCAATAAATTTTTGCGTTGCTGGAGTTTTTTTCAGCTACAAGTTCTAGTCTAAGAAGAGAGTGTTAGGAGTATTAAATTTCCTGCTAGGTGACTAGAACAGGAAAGGGCTTAATTTTAGGTGTACTAAATTTTCTGAAAATTTCTACTGTATGGAAATCTGAAATAGTTACATGTAAGAATCATACCTTTTTTTTTTTTGTCAGAACTCTGCTTCTGCTATGTCGTTTACAGTGAACAGGGCATTAGACTGATGAAACTGCTTTCTGGCATCCTGCTTTGTACATTTTCCTGTAGTTTTATTACTGTTTACGTATTTTGAAGGAGAAGTGCAGTCTTACTGTGAGCTAAAAAGCTAATATTGCAGGACCTGAATTTTTCTTGGGCTTTAATGTGGAACTCTTGTGTCATCTTGAGCAAATAAACTTAGTTTTTGTCTCCTGTTAGTTGGATTGTAAAATTGGAATATGCTTTGTTTGTTTTAATCAAATTAGTATCGTAGGAATAGTTGTAGAATACTTTAGCATTCTTTAATGTGTAAGGGCACAGTAATATGGTGCTTGAAAATGTTGAAAGTAACTCTTGCGCTTTTATCCTGGTTTTGGAGGGGATAGGGTTCGTTTGCGACTCAGTAGTTGGTACACTTGCTGTGATTTGGGTACTCAAAAATGTTTGTTCCAGAGGCAAGTACGCTGTGAATGGCTTCTCCTTGGCTGGTACACAAGAAAGAGTACAACATGCTTTTTTGTAGTTCCATATTAAGTAAAAGATACTTTTCCAGCATTGTGCAATGAAATGACATCCGCTAGATTTGAGTTTGGAGTCATTTAAGTACTAAAGAACTTCTGAAATATGACAGCAATTGCACTGGAGAGTTGAGAGGCAGCCTTAACTTTTGGCATACTTGAAGTAACCAGATGTGAGTGCAGGTGATGAAGATGGGTGTGCCTTTTGGATGTCCATCTGCATTGTAAATCCTTTGTAAAGAGAGCATTTGCTTGCTGAATTCTTTCTCATGATGGATGCTCAATTCGAGTGGGTGTGAAAACATCACTTTGTGCATTCTGGTTGGTAGAGTAATTGGAGGGTGTTTTCTTTGATTATGGGTTTGCTTCTTGTACACTTTGTCTTTACCTCAGATGCCTCATTTCTTTCAGAGGAGGTCAATAATGTTTTACTTTTCTAATAATATCTTCAGATAAGCATTTGGTCTAGGTGGCATGGGGTTTTCTTGTGGGAGTGAGTGGGAAAATAATTGGTATGTGTGAACCCCAGACAACTCCTGTGCTCCAATGCAGTTGGCTGTCCCTACAGCAGGGAATACTCTGGAAGAGGAAATTGTAATATTTATAATATCCAACGCTTTTTAATCCTTACACCAAATGAATAAAGTATTCCTCTTTCAGCTGTCTGTTATGGCATCTAATTGTCCTGCATTTTTTTCCTGTATTTATATGATGTCAGTCACAGTTAGAGGAATATTTAGGGTATTTGACATTTGTAATCAACTGCGGGAGTGTACTTTGTATTCATGTAGGACCTGGTACCATCAGTCACATAGTGTCCTTGTGTTGTGCTGCATTCTACACAAACTCAATATAAAGAGCATTCCCAATCCAGTTAACTTTGTGCTCGAGTAGGGGCTGGGTCATGTGGGGGGGTGCCAAATGAGAGCTGTGCAAACCCCAGTATTGTTCAGCACAGTGGTCAGTGGTCTCAACTGCAGCCTCTTAACTTTCTTCTGGTAAGCCTTGCCAGCAAAGGGTAGCAGTGGGTGGACCTTTGTCATGTTTGCAGGGGATGAGCACCCAAACAGCCTAAGGGAACGCAGGAAATACTTGTTGAAAAGTACGAGGGAGTGTTGGTGTCTCAAGCAAAGCAAACAGTAATCCTTTGGTATGATGAAGTAATAAGCTGGAATCAGCAGCAATGCCCTTGAAAGTGAGGTTAAGAAGCTAATGTTTGATGTGATAGAGAAGGAAGAGATAATGCTGGGTGAAAAACATGTGGGTGAAAGGATAATCTCTCTATACCAGAGAACAGGATGTGGTGCGGTTGAGAAATGAGATGGTTAGAGAATGCCTGATGATTGCAGATACTGGGATGGTTAAAAAGAGACTGATTTAAAAAAAAAAAATGGAGACATTGTTAACAAGTTTTAGGGTGGACATAGTTTTGAGATTCAGGAAAGAAGTCAATCAGGTGAAAGAAGTTAAAGTTTGAGACTTTATGTAAAAGGCATAAACCAGTAAAGTAGCTGCAAAGATAGGATGTGCATTATATGCTTTAAAATGAAATGCTTTATCTTAGTTTTTTCCCTGAGAACAAGTTCAAATTTGTGATTGGTAAATGGAGAACTGTTTGAAGGTCCACTAAGGATGACTGATAAAACAATTTTGTTCTGTAGAGTCAAATATGGGTTCCCTCATGCCCCTAATAGCTACTTTATTTTGATCATAATAGCGCAGGTACTCCTTTACATATTTAATTTTACCAATACTTGTTCATTTTATGAGCAAAGATCTCACAGGATGAATGAAACTCATTAATGTGCTTGAGACTAACTACTGTATTGCTAGGAAATTTTCAAAGCCTTTTTTTGTTTTTGAGAAGGGCAATATTTGCAAACTAGCTCTACCTGTAGTTTGTAGTTGATGCACAGCATTATTTAAAGCAGCAACAATTACTGATGCTATTTTCCTTAGTTAAATGGGTCTTTTTTTCAGCCTTATGAGTTTTGACTGCTGTGAACTGTGAGTTAGAAGAACAAGGATATGTACTTGGATTTATGAATGGTGAAAATTTTATTTTCAGAGTATTTATAATTTGGTTAATTAAAAGCTTTATCTTAATAACTGTGGTTATTATCTGGGAAACTGGCTAAACAACAGATGATGACATTTGAGATCTGTGCAATGTGGTCAGGGTGTTACAAATTTGTTTGGAAAAGGGCAAGAAAAGGATGAACTTGTCTTGGAAGGTTCTCCAGCATGTTGTAATAAAATGGCAAAGACCAGACTGGAATATCTAGTTAGGTTTCATGTCTAGGAAGATGGCATGTTTAAAGAGAAAAAAAAAATTATTGAAAATAAATAGCAACTTATCAGGAAAATCCAAATATTTGGGATTTTTCTACATTGTAGTAATGTGAGGAGAATGTAGACTGTACAGTTCTATGAAACTTAAATAGAAATGTCACCATGTGAGGCAAGCTGAGCAGTTTTGTCAAGTATCCTGGCTCTGCATGATACTCAAATATTTACTCCTGCAGCAAGAGGTGTGGTGGTCTGATTAAGTGTTTAGGTTGAGTCTGAGGAATCTGGGGTTGTGGGTTATTTGTTTTGGTTTATCTTGATTGCTTTTTTGTTTTGTAAAAGTTGTGAGGTCTTTTGTGTTACTGTGCTGACGTTTTGCAATCACATAAGCTAGATCTTTTAACTTATCTCCCCAAGTTTAAGACCCTGTCAATATTAAGACCTCTCTCTAATAACAAGGGTAACTTCTTTCCAGAATGGCTTTTTAAGAAACGTGTTCACTTTGGTATTGGTGCTAGGGAGAACAGTTACCATCTTTCTAGGAACAGGGTGTCAGTTCCTCCTGTGCTAGCCTAGCACTTGAGAGATCGGAGTGGATTTCCCCAAGTTCCAGCTTTGTGTTCTGCATTCCTGAGAGAGAAGCAGTGAGGTAGGAGTAGTTGAGTGCAACAAGAAGTTTTTACTGGAAGAAACATCTGCTTAGTGGATTGGAATTGGAGTTTTGTAAGACCGGGGATTGGCTCTGTATGTTAAAACTGTAGTAGGTGCAAACAAACCCGGTGTTGGGCAGCGTGTGCTCCCTCCTCTTACTGGATGTCTTAGCACCTAGTGCCTTCCGATTATTTTGGTTCTGTGCGGTTGTCATTCAGTTTCACTGAAAGTTTAATAGTTAAACTGAAATAATTTTCTTAAAAGAGTTAAAGGAGTCTTAAAGATGAGATGCCAGTGGTATTTAAGCTTAGTGATTCTTAGATAAAATGTTTTTCCGTGTTCTGTCTGCTTTATACTTCAAGGCTGTAATTATGGGCTGTGTAATGAATACGTTTTGACATCATTTGTATAAAATCCCTTGCTGTTTTTGAGAAAGCATGTAATTGTCTTAAGGTGGTTGTGCTGAATAGCCAAGATTCATGCTTTTAACAATAACGAGGTACTGCGGAGTATCAGTGCTCCAAACTCAAGTTTCAGCCTGGAGTTTTAATTCTGAAAGGAGAGCTTCTACATTCCTTTATGCACACGTTAAGTGGGAATACTGCTCTTAGTTTCTATATACTGGATGCCGGGTGATGAGAATTTTAAGACCGTATATGTAAATATTTCTTATGATCTTGATAGACTATTTGTAGTACTTTGTACTTAGCATTTCAGCTTCTAATCATGTAGGCATAATCAGACTGTAAGTCAAACCTGAAACCTGTGGCTATCCTGACTGCTTTTCTTCATTATGTCATTGGAAAAGAGGTTTGATTTTTTGCTGACTTGTGTTCATTTGTGGGAAGAGGATCATGCTCCCATATCTCGGGAGTTAATCTAGCAGTTGTTCGGATGTTGCCGGTTATCCTTTCAGGACTATTAACTGGTTACTCTGTTACAAAGACAGCATAACTTGCCATAATGTTGGTTCTTCCCCTCTTTTCTTAGGCAATGTAAAACAATGTTTCATGTGGTGTAAGGGGGTTTTTGTTTTTTAAGGAAGGTGGTGAATTTTAAAGCATTTCTTCAAGAGCATTTCGCAGGCTTTTCATTTATTTTCAATTGATTTAAATTATCTCCAGGTAGCACAGTATGTGGTTTAACCTTACTCCAAGAAATACTTTTTAAAAATACTACTATATTTTGCAAAAAGCTGATAAGAGCACTTGAAAAATATAACTAAAAATCTATGTATTCCTGCTGTAGTAAAGGGGTTTGAGGCTTTGGTTGTAGTTGCGTCCTCTTATCTTTTGATAGTCTCTGCCACTAAAGCTAACCCAATAGTAAGTTTATAGCAGGAAATGGCATCCTAACATTTTAAACAGCGATATTTTTTTTTTTTTAACCACCATCAGATTCTGCTTGTCTTTGTTCTGAAAAGTTTCTTCTGGTCTTCATTTGCTAGAAGTTCCTAACTATTTACTTGTTCCATTTTTAGTTTGTTTAGACTATGTTATGTTGTTTTTATTCATCATCTTTCTTTTCTTTGGTGTCACAATTCATTCAGTTGCTTTAGCAGGATTAGTTTCTGTGTTCTGCTTAGTATTGACTTCTATTTTATGAGGAAAAGAGATGGACAAAGAGGATGGCAAGTTAACAAGGAAGAAGTACGGGTTACACAAAGTTATTTGTAAGGTCACCTGGGATACAATATGCTTTCTGGTGTGTGCAGTTTTCTTCTGGGCTTGGTGTGATCTGTGTTTATCGTCTCTGTAACATGGTGTCAAACATCTGCAATACCTGTAGAGGTGTTGCCGAAGGCTTTCACAATCAATATTTCTATGTGATGAACCCTTTTCAGTTGCTGTCATTGCTTTAACTTTTTTGAGTGGAAACACAATGGTAAATAGGTTTCAGATAATCTCATAAACTGCACATTTAAGCACTATCTTTTGACTTTAAGGATAATATATTAAAAGACATTAGCTTTTAAATACAGACAAAACTGTATTTAATACCAGATGACACAAAAGGTGGTACTTCATATCCAGTTAGATTTATCTGGCTGTTTCCTGTTTCAGTTGCAAGTAGTTTATTTGAATTACATTTGGTGTGCTGTTGCCCTACATTAAGAATCCCGTGTTACATCTTAGAAAAACACATTCAGTATTTTTCCCACAATTTCGTGTGTCTGATTTCATGTCAGTATTTGCCTACTAGCTGTGTATTTATTGGTGTTGTGGCCCAGTTTAATTGCTACTCATTTTTCTGCTGTAGTTTCTGGGAATCTACTTGTTTCTGTATGAGTTTTTTACCTATTACACCTGTTTTTGCAAAAAGCTATTACTAGTTTATACATTAGAGTTGTAAAAATTGAAATAAGTGTTTCCAAGATACACAGATTCAGAAATCAGAGATGACTGTGTAGATGTTGTGGTAAGTGTATTGTGTAGTCTTTCCAGTTCTTTGTTGAAGTGGGGAAAACTATTTTGCTGCATGGGTGAAAAACATTTTAATTTGCATTTTAGTTGATTGTTGAGTTTGGAATCCTTGATGTGAAATGTTTGCAATAACCTTGAGCAATGAAGTTCTGTGTCAATCAGATGCATGGCTTAGTTAAAAGTATTATTGTTAAGACATTAGTACACGTTATCTCAGCATGATTTTAACATGGAAGTAAAACAAATGACACCGATGTTGGTGACGACCATTTAAGGTGGGTGCTGAGAACCACAACAGTTTAGTGAGCATGAAATTATTTCTGAATTGCTCCCATGTTGCTGTTGATTGTCTTTATGAAATAACTAGTTGGTGCATTTGTTTGTATGAATGAGCTGGTCTGTGGAATACTAGAAATTCAAGTATTTATTTTGTGCTACTCTGTATTCTTGAGAGGCATAAAAGTTTTTGATTGTTTGTATGTAACCAGAAAAAAAACAAACTTTAATTTTATTATCAGGAGTGTACTCTAATTGCAGCAGGTTGATAGCAAATGAGTATTTCCAGCCTAATGGACTAATGCCAAATGTGTGCTAGCCTGGTGGCCTAATGCCACTAGTGCAGGGCACATCTCGTGTGGGTCAATTAATGCTTATATATATAAAATCTAATTTGAAAACTGAATTTTTAACAATTGCAGTAAAACCAAGTCCAACAGAACTTTGGGAACTGAAAAGAAAATATATTACTATAGGCTTTCTTTTTGCAATTTAAGAAATACCAAGATTTCCATGACATTAACATCAGGGTCGTATTCATGTAAGCGATTTGGGCTCAAGTCTAGTTCTCCGGATGATTCAGAAGGGAATGTCAAATTGTAAGCAGTAATCATTCTCTTCTGTATTTCTCTCCTAACTGAAGCCTTTCTAGACTGTACAAGGTTATTTTCAATTCATAGAAGAGTAAGGTTGCTTCAGAGTTAAGAAACAGAAGACATTTAGCATTCTGAAAAACTGCATTGAGAATGTATTTGCTGAAGTGCTGTTTCAGGGTACTGCTGACAAGTTAATATATTCTCAACTTTTACTTTACCCAGTTTTACTGCCTTAGTATCAGTTTGCTAATTTGCTTTGTAACTGGGTAGTGGATATACTTAATCTTGGTGCAAAATACTTAATGTATTTCAGTTGATCAGTTAAGTATTTTGTTTATGATTTTTTATGATACAGAGCCAAATATTGTTTTCACAATTAACCTTGTGATTTTCTTAATGCATGTTGTGCATTCTGATCCCATAAAAGTGTAATAATTTTGCGTATTCTTAGAATTATTCTGGGAAATTAATCCTTCTTTTGACTGTTTTGTGATATGGTACGTGATACCATAAGAAAAACACTCATAATTTAGTCAAATACATTTTGATAAATCATCTTTTGAATGTTTTAAATATTTAGTATTTCTCTGAGGCTGATGGGGGCAATAGTATCAAATAGTTTCCAAATCATTCTCTTCAGAAAAAAAAGTAGTTGACTGGTGAGTGTTTTTAATTTTCCATTATACACTAAAGATGCACTGAATTCAGAATAATGTAACAGATTAATTAAATGAATTGCATTTAATTTTAATTCTGTTAATTTTCTTTTTAGAAGATATGCATGGTTTTACATGATACGTATTGAAAAAAAGCTGAAAAAGAGATACTTGGGGAAAAGGCACTTGCTTTATTTTTTTCTACCACAAAATCATGGTGTGTTTTTGATTACAAGTTGGCATGTGTTAATCACTGATTTTGAAATGTTTTTGCTAAGATAAAAAGTGCTAAGGCTCCCCAGATATGAAACATCAATTTTCAGCATTTTTTTAATCAAGCTAGTAATGTTAAAAAAAAGCTGAAACTCCCATGTGCAATTAGATTGTTTCAGTTTTATAGTCAGTGGAATAAAAGATATAACAGTTTTATTCCGTATGAAAGAAATGGGTTTTGGTTTTTTCATTATGTCATGTTTTATTCAGTATTTGAGACTGTTTGTCAGAATTTCTTTAGTGTTTCTTTGACAGTTCCCAGACCATTGATTATATACAGAGGTTTATCCCTTATTGGTTAATATTTTGCTATTTTATTTCCATGCAGACTTAGTAAAGACACAAGTAGTGCTTCATGTTGAAGAATGAAATTGCAAATAATTAGGTTTTCCATGAAAGGCATAATGAATGTGGTGTGGCAATGACATAAAATACAGGAAAGGGTTTATCTTTAGGTCAATGTGTAACAAGGAGCGTTAAGTTTCACAGGGTTCTTTGGGTCGAACTGGTTTTTTAAAGGAAAGTACGAGTACAAAGGTCTGGAGGTGTTCAAGGCCAGGCTGGGTGAGGCTCTGAGTGACCTGGTCTAGTGGGAGGTATGCCTGCCTATGGCGGGGGGTTTGGAGCAAGGTGATCTTTAAGGTCTTCTCCAACCCAAGCCTTTCTGTGATTCCACATCGTGAATTTGTAGTAAGTTATTGTTCTGATCTGCAGTATTTGCTGCAGTTGAATTTTAAACTACATCTGCAGTATATCACTGAGCACTTTTTTTGCTGTTTTGCTCCTTATTGATTCTGATTTGGTAATACTGAAAAGTCATTAGGAAAGAAACCTAGTAATTACTTACTGCAGTAGTAGTTTTTCTGTGTCTGTGGTCATTGAAACAAGATGCTTTGCACAGAGTATAGAATTAACACAGTGTTTAAAATGCTGCTGTTAAATTGGATTCCCACAGTATTTCTTTATTAAGGCAGGAAGAATGTTCTCAGTATCTGCTTTTGGAGTAAACTGTGAAGTTGTCAGAAGGGTAAGCAGTGCAGAAGAGGCTTAAAGAAGGAATTAAAAGAGAAGTAGTGGATGAATAAGAGTTGAAAAAAATTAGACTAGAAGAATAAAAAATCCCAAGAAATTATGAGAGGGAGAAGCTGGCAAAGATGCTTCTGTTTCAGTCACAGAATCATGGAATGGGTGAGGTTGGAAGGGACCACAGTGGGTAATCCGGTCCAGCCTCCCTGCTCAGGCAGGGTCATCCCGGAGCACACTGCACAGGATTGCATCCAGAGGCTCTGGAATATCCCCAGTGAGAGACTTCCCAGCCTCTGGGCAATCTGTTGCAGTGCTCAGTCACCCTCACAGTAAAGTTCTTCCTCGTGTTCAGGTGGAGCTTCCTGCGCATCAGTTTCTGCCCCTTGCCTCTTGTCCTGTTGCTTGGCACCACCCAGCAGAGCCTGGATCCACCCTCGGACTCCTCCCTTCCCACACTTACAGACCCTGAGGAGGTGCCCTCTCAGCCATCCCTGGGCTGAGCAGCTCCAGCTCCCTCAGTCTTCCTTCCTGGGCCGCTCCAGTCCCTCCGTCACCTCTGCTGGCCAGACTGGCTGCAGGGGCTCCCTGTCTGTCTCCTACTGAGGAGCCCAGAGCTGGGCACAGCATTCCAGATGTGCCTCACTGGGTCTGAGTAGAGGGGCAGGATCACCTCCCCTGACCCACCCACAGTGCCCTTCCAAACGTTGTCCTTCTTGGCACCGCTGGCTCATGGACAGCTTGTTGTCTGCCGGGAGCCCCAGGTCCGTCTGTGCAGAGCTGCTCTCCAGCAGGTCAGCCCCCAGCCTGTGCTGGTGCCTGGGTTATTCCTCCCCAGGAGCCGGACCCTGCATTTGCCCGTGTAAAATTCAGGTGCTTCTTCTCTGCCCCTCTCTCCAGCCTGTGGAGGCCCTTCTGCAGGGCTGCACAGCCCCTGGGTGTTGGCCTCTCCTCCCAGCTTTGTGTCCTCAGCAAACGTGCTGAGGAGACATCCTCCCCTTCATGAAAGTCCTTGATAAATAAGCTGAAAATACTGGGCCCAGTGTTGAACCTTGAGGTCCAGTCACAGGTAAGTACTGAGCTTTGGTGCTTGTTCATTTATACTGTTCAGATCTCCACTGGATTTTGGAGTCAATACCCTTCTATTTTTTATCAGGAAGGAAATAACTTAAGAAGGTAGGCTTCTGCTTAAGTACCTTTTAATTTCTACATTGACTCTTCATTTGACTCTCAAAAATAAATTGGCTGTCAAAAAAGAAATTGATGTGGTCTGCTGTCACTATTGCCAGTGTGACCTTGTCTTGCGCGTTTATTTCTGTCCTGAATGCGAGTACTATTTCTCTTGCTTCAGACAAGTATTGGCACTGATTATGCTCTAAATTTGCTTTCAGTATGGAGCTCCTGAAGTGGTGCAGAATGTATTTATGGACCCCACTGTCCTTTTAAGATGTTGGATTACAGTAACAGTGTGAAAAATGAGCTGTTATCAGTTTGGACTTTGCACACGTTTTGGAAAGAATGGGGAACCTAGCTATGGCAGTTCAAAAGTGTGGGTTTTCAGAACACTGAGGTTTGTGCTCATCTTTTGTGTATGCAACTTCAGTGTCCAAATATGCTGTAATAGGGTTGGAATTGCAGTTTTTTAAATGGAAGTGCATATGCTTATGGTCAAATTACATCATTCTTCTTGTTTTCTTTGTAATTTAAGGAAAAATACCTTGTTAACCAAGGGAAACAGTATGTGTTCTTGTAAGATTTGATTTATCAGAGGAAGTGAATTTTACTAGAAATAAAAGGTTTATGAATAATGTTATTCTTACAGGTTATGATTCTGAAGTCTATGGTGAAATACAGGAGGATCTTACTGTATATTTCTAGGCTCAGATCTTAAAAACTCTGTGAGAAACTGATACATGGCACAATTGCGTTACATTTTAATTTTATCTGAATCAAAAAACCTTGAAAAATTCCAATGTTTTGAAGGTGCCAGTAATAACATCTGGTTTTAGTTTAAATTCTTTATTCAGTTATGTTAATGTTACTAAGAATTTTGCTTCAAAAACGATGAATAGAGTAGATTCAATTGCAAGTAAAGGACATGGGGGGTGGTGTTGGTTTTCATTTCATTTTGGGTTTTCGGTTTTGGGTGTTGTTTTGTTGTTTCTGGGGTTTGTGTGTGAATTTGGTTTGTTTTCTGTCAGGGTATTTGTCTGTGTCTGAAATAATGTTCCAAAGAATAGAGGAAGGCTCTAACTTACTGCCATGTTAATTTCTTGTGAAGTGTATGGATCTGGTTTTATAATCAAGTTTGAAAAGTATTTACTATTGTTAGCAAGATATCTGTGAAGGGGAAAAGATGTGGCTACTATAGTCTTTTTCTTGAACACTGAAGTGTATTCACAGGTGGTACTGAAAAGGGAAGTTCACTTTACGGTAGGACTTGTTACAGAAAAATCCTCTTGTTCATTGGGTTCACAAAACAAACAGCATATGGCAAATCATTTAACAGCCTTCCAGTTCTGTAACTATTTACGTAACTGGTCCCGTGGACTCTGGTTTTCTGAAGTACTGAACAGTGTCTGCTCCCTTTTAGTGGGGAGTGTGCTCAGAACAGTCCATGGCAATTAACTCTGTTAGTATTTGCAGCCTTTCCTACACCACAAAAGGCTAATGATTAAATTCAATAAAATTGGAAGGGCTGATCAGAACACCTATGTACAGGTATCTTACTCTGAGTGGTTTAGAACAGCAAATATTTGTTTACAAGCTATGTAGGTACAGTTGTATCTTTTGAATAACAATAGCAACAAATGTAAGGTTTATGCCTTTGTCTTAAGTCTGTCTGATAGGAGCTGATAATAACACTAGGAAATACCTTCTCTTATTCCAGCTCCATTCTCTATAGCTTCCTTCACTGTATAGGAGGAGAGAGTAGTTGAGACAGTTTATCAGAGCTGTGCTGAATGAGGAGGTTTTGTCTGTGTGTCTGTGCTGAGAGCGGAAAGATTCATGTTACAGGAAGAAGCACTATATTTTGTTCCTGTACCAAGTCCTTGTAGGTTTACTGTGGGTATTGTAATTACACCTATTGTGAGAAATTAACTAAAAGTTAAGAGCAGGATATGTTTGTTATAGTCTTGTGCTGTAAGTTTTATTTTATGAGTTCATTGTTCACTTCAGTTGCTGTGTAGAAATAGTGCCATGAATTGTATTTTTTTTATGGAACTGTTGACAGGAATTTAAGATTCTAAATAATGAACATCTTATTAAATACATATGAGGAAAGTTATAAGGGATATACTATGCATATACCTTGCTCTCTGTCAAAATGAAGTTGTACTGGTGATACTCAATGCCTGGATTCTGTATAGATGTTTTTACACTATATTTGTCCTAATTGTCAGAACCATAAGCAGTATGATTCAACCCATACTAGATAGATTCTTTTCTGTCTGACTATTCTATTGAGACAAAGCCTAAAGATGCATCTTTTAAGTGTGAAACCCACTAAATTCACTTGTCTGCCTGGGATTTCTCTGTCATACTTGTAAAACAGTTTATAATTTTAAAGTCAGTTGAAAATGGTATCCTGCAGTCTACTTAATAGCTGAGCAGATAAATACAAGGAAGTGATATTTGGATGAGAGGGAAGTTGCCACTCTCCCTTATTTTTCACCTCCCCCATCTGGCAGAAAGTACTTCCTTGTTTTAAATTTGTATCAGGCATCTTGGCTTTTTGATGAGTTCAGAGCTGTGACCCTGTTATAGTTCTAAACTGTAGCAAAGTCTATAGAATAGCCTCTAAGTGATATGTAAGCTAGGTTGTTTTAAATGTCATATTTCAGTTCAGTAAAACTCATTAAGTAGTGCAGTGTAAGCTGGGTCTCGTGGCATTGCAGCTGGACATGTTGTAATACAATTTGTACAGAGTTGTGTATGCACATGCAAAGCTGGTGGATCTTGTTTTCTGAGTTTGTGATGTAGAGCAGGTGTTCTGTAATATTCTGTGTGCAAACATTTTATCTCTCCCCTATTGCCTTGCTTTGTACCACTGAGACAAATGTTGTCTTGAGCACACTGTTCACTCCCTTAGTCTATGGAGAGGAAAAAAACCAGTGCATACTCTGCTTGTTAGATGTTATGCCAGGCTGGCCAGAGCAGGAATTTAACCCTTCACTGAAGAAGTCAGTAGGTGAAATCCCTTTCTTGTTTCTGCAAGTTTTGAAAAAACAGATCCTCCCGAATGCAAAAATAGATTAAGTCACATGTGCAAGAACTGGAGGAGTATTAGAGTTGCTTACTCAGTCAGTCTCCTGTGCATGCATTTTTAATAATACTGTGGAAGTATCTGTAGTTGGTGGGGAGGAATTTGAAAGTTTTGAAAGGTTTCAGTAATTTCAACAAGGATTCTGTAGTCATACACTTAAACATTCACCACCATGTACATTACATGTAAAGTCATGTAATAATATTTTGTAACTGAAGAGCTAAATGATTGTTTACAAATTTCTTCAAAAATAAAAGTCTTGCATCAGTGCTTTCCAAGCTAGAGAATTTGTTCTTGCAGATTTTCTGTAGGCTACCATTAATCATGCAGTAAATGTGTTGGTTTTGCAGAGAACTTCTGCTCCACATGAGGCCTCACATGGCTGTTGGTCATACAGCAAATTCAGTATTCTACTGCCCCGTTGATATATAAACTCTCTGCTTTATAATCTGTTATTCTAGTGTTACTGGAAATACGGGATTTCCGCTGGATATTTCTTATAACGAGCAACAGCATCTCTAAGCGTTGTACAAACAGTAGTAGCATTTTTTTACTGTGATGCATGATATCATATTTACTTCATTTGGGATTAAACATAGTCTTCCTGTCTCCTATTTCAAGTGACATAACTAGGACTAAAATGTGCTTATGCTTCAGCCTGTTTATTAACAACCTTCAGCCATTCCCAGAAGAGTCAGGAAGTGCCTGTTTTCTGGCTTGGCTATGGTGAAAATAAGATTTCTTGGTATTTAGGGGAATGGACGTAATTGCATCCTTTGTATATACAAGGCAAGTGCCCCTGTCTTAAGATGGCAACTATTTTGATGCAATAATGCTCAAAAATATGTGGTTTGTGATCTGCTATTGTCTTGGATAGAAATGTTTGAAAATGGTCTGTTTTAAGTTAGCGTGGGAACTAATCTTAAAATAGAACGTGTTTCAGAATTAAGCTTTGGTTCAAATGCAGATAAGAATCAAGTATTCTAACAATCTCTATTAAGAACGTATGGGAAAAAAAACTGGCTAAGTTTCTTAAAAAAAAAATTCTTCCCAATTAGAAGTTGAATGAAGTTAGTTGAAAGCTGAGTGTGTTTTGATCCAGTTGACAAAGTAGGATTCCCCGATCTGCATTTTGCATATGATTGTATTCTAGTGATACTCACTGCATATGAGTGTGTGTGTGTATTTTTCTCAAGTGGTGGTCATAAGGGTCCTAATCTGGCTATTTGGGACACAGTACTTACCTCTTTCCTAGCTCGTAGGCAAAGGTGTTGCAGCTGGTACGCACCCACGGTGGAGAACTGTTCATTGACGTGCACAATGGGAAGCGGCTGTGATGGGTGGCGGAGAGGAAGGAGGCCTGAACTGTGTTCTGGCTACTGCACACTGTGGTGTAGGTCTTCCTGAGGAGGAGGAGGTGGTGTGTTTAGGGAATAGCCCTCCCTACAGTGTGTGACAGGCTCTGAGCCTGCTGTGGGACTACGTAGCGGGGTCATCTGAGTGAAGAAGAGAGCAGGCCTGTAGGTACTGCAAAGAAGTGGGGTTTTCCTTCCTTGAGTTTGAATCCTGATGCAGTGAGGTAAAGATACTGTTCTTATGAATGTGACCATCTGTTAACTGAAGAATTCTGGAGATTATTCATTAACAGGGCAAATAGGAGTGGTTGTTGAGATACCCTCTGCAGCAGTGTGTTCCTTTCCTCTCTCGTTTTAACATTGGTGTTCAGTGTCCCAGTTGTGAACCTTTTCAGTTTGCTCTGCTGGTGGGAAACTCTTGCTGGTAAAGTCTAATGATTAGTCCCGCTGATCCACTCGGTGGCACGGGTGAACTGGAGTGCACAGCTGTAATCTCTAATGTTTTTCAGCTGATCTGCTAATCTCTGGAAGCAGAACTTGATTCTTTTGTAATTATGGCTGCTCATTTCAAAAGCAGTCACAAATGTTTCCCACAGGTATTCTGTCTGGGGCAGATTCCTGCTCTTTCCTGGAGACTAAATGTGTCACACCTGTGAAGTTGTTCAGTCTCAAACGTTTAAGACATCCCCTCCTGCCAGGCCTGACTTCGATCTGGCGTTTCCAAAGCAGTTCCTTTGCTGCTGGTCTGGGAACATCTTTATGGAGGAAAACAGTCTCAGTGTTTCTCTTCCTCAATTGCATCTCTCCATTTTTAGCTCTGCTTTAGAAAGCTGACCTGCTGTATACATTATCTTACAGCATGGCTGGATCTCCAGTGGTTCAGTACTTTTTTGAGCTTTTTGCTCACTTTATCATGGAAATGTTTCTCTAATCATAGAAATCGGCTTTTTAAAATTGAAGTTGAATGTGATACTGCTTTTTAAAAATACATGCTAAAGCTTAACAGGCAAATAGATTTTTCATACTGTGTTGATACTATGAATTTATTAATTCTTCCTCAGAGCAAAGTAGTCTTTTGTCCAGCTAAAAGTGATTTTTAAATTCCTGTTGTTTTCCTTTTGCATATTAAACACTGTGCATTTCTAGCAGAGTTTCTCGCTTAAATATTTTCAAACTACAATAGAGTGTGCTGTTAATACCAGTGTCTTAATTTTTGTAAGCGAAGTAGCTCCATGTCCTCAAGGTCAACCTACAAACTCCTCTCCGAAATTCTTTTTGGGAATTATTCTTCTTTTCATGTCTCAAAAAGACTAGCAGATTTTCTTCATAGTATCCTGTACAATCTATAATGAACTTCTAATATGAAATTAAAATTGAAGTACTGTTTAATTTATGTATATGAACAAGTTACTTTTTTTCTCATCTCAATCTAAGTGCCTCTGCTTTATTTTCAGTGTCATTATGGCTTTTGATGTTGCTGCCGTGAACCTTCTAATTGATATTAATTTTTTAGTCTATAAAATACTTAGCCTTTAAGTTTGCTCACAGCACATTTTTTCCTCTCTCTTAACTGTAATACCCAGATTATTTTCAGAGAGGAATGAGGTATAATTTGCAGATTAGTCTGGAGCTACAATCCAGAACTCGTAGAAAGCAGGAAAGCAAAACACTTTCTTTTTTGTTCTTGATATAGAAACAGCTCTTTGTTAGTTTTTAGATGTGAAGCTAACAGGGTGTTTTGAAAAGATAAAGTACTGTTTAGCTGGAAGCAGCTTTTGTCTGCCTGTTAGGAAGAAGCACATTGCAGTTGCAAGGAAAAAAGAAAGACCTAACCAAATTGATAATTATGAAAACAAACAGGCAGGAATACAGAGAAATGATAATCAGTTCAGACAGTAAAATAAAAGAGCTATTATCCCAGGATAGAAAAGGAAGCAGGAATGCATGAAGATAGAGACAAAAGTAGAAACCAGACAGTGAAGAGGTATCCACAAAGAGAAACTGAAATGTATTGTCAGAAGTAGATTAGTGTAATGTGTTCTAATTAAAATACAATTTTATAATTAACTTGTCCTGAAGACAATAGAGAAAGGTATAATATATTATCCTGGTAAGTTCTCATTAATATATTAATGGATGATTATGGTTCCCATAACTTTTAATGTAGTGCATCAGGTAGTTCTTTGTACAAACACAGCAAGATTTTTTGGGTTTTGTTTCCTCTTTTGAAATAAAGAAATTTACTTGGAGATACCAAGTGAAGCAGTGAATCATTTGAAGGCCTTGATCATTATCTAAAAATAAAAAAATAAAAATCAAGCTGCATAATGCTTCATAATTCAGCTTCAGAATTTTATTTCATAAGAGTTTTATAAAATCTTAATATGTTAAATAGTCTCTTTATAATGTTTTTAACTTAAAGTATTTAACTTCTTGAATAGAGTTGGGTGTTACAAAGCAGTCTTTTTTTCTTTTGCAGTGGTGCTCACGCAGGAAAAAAAAGACATTATGCAGAATTTAACCTATCATTTAAATTTATCCATAATTCAGGTTCATGTGATAAACCCTCATGGGCATTAATTGAGTAACCAAGAAGTGCTAAGATTGGTATTAAGTATCTAATCACCCACATTTCCTCACTTGGCTTTCTGTGGATTTGTAATTAATTGTGTGGTTAAATAAGTCATGGCTTTTCATAAGGTGATAATAAAATACAACATCTATATCCACAAATGCACTGGGGCTTTTTTGGTGCAAAGTGTTTTGAATTTTTTTTTCCCTGAACCAAGACCTGATTGCTGCTTTTCTATCCTCTGAACACTGGCATAGTACCTATTTCATTATACCAGCCTGCATAAGGGTTAAGAATTCAAGGAGCAAAAGACAGGATTCACTTGGAAGTTTAGACTGACTGTGCAGCCTGGAGAACAAAGAATTGGGAAAAAAACCTCATCTTGAGCCAGTGCTTCAAAAGTGCAAATAAGATCACTTGGGTAACTGCAGACTAAAATTGTGGTCAGATAAAAGTGTGGAAGTAATGATGTACAGTTGAGTCAACAGAGAATAAAATGATGGTGGAATAATTAATGCAAAGTATCCTCATTTCAAATAAAATGTTTTATTAAGTAGATATTGCAGGTGTAATTAATTTTGATAGGTTTCTGAAACCTGTAAGTCAATGTACTTCAATGTTTAATGTGATTCTTAAAACTTTCAGCTGTATTGTCTGTAGGTCAGTGAAATGGGAGACTAATTTGAAAGCAATTCAATGTTAATGCAGTTAGCTAGTTTACATATTGTAAAGGAATAAATTAGTGAAACAGAAGGATTTTTTTTAGAGAATGATATCACCGTCCTAGCTTTAAATGCAAGTAGAATTGCTTTCTGAAGTTGATGAAAGCTAGGAACATTAACCCCTAAAATATCTCAATCTTGTCTAATGCTTTTTATTTGAAACTCCCACACTAGTCCAGTGTCTGGACTAGCAGCTTTGGGAAGACTAAACGTCCAGTATTTATGCTGTAACATGCTGTCTCTGATGAGATCTCCCATGTTTTTCTTTTTCCTGGCTCTTGAGGCGTGTTTGGAGAAAAAACAAGTGTCAGTAAGAGGAGGAGAGCAAATCTCGAGTTTAACCAGGAGAGTCTGTTTTGTCTTGGGTGCAGGTTTGAGTCAGGTTCACTCTTGGCTTTGATGCTTCAGCTGCTATGTTTGTAAAGCTTCTTGATGTCTGCAAACACGTGATAAGTTTAGAACGGCAAACCCAGAGTGTTTATAACACTGATCTATGTTTTCAGTAAATAATCTGGAAGTAGAATTTAGGTAGGTGACATCTGTTTTGGAATGGTCTGTTTTGACCTACTGCAAACTTGTTGTCGAGTGTCAGATTTGTTTGTTTGTAACGGAGAGGCTTTGGACTACATTCCATTTTTGAGTGGGCAGTTTCTACTAGGGCCACCATCCATTTGCTGACCTTAATCGTCTCAATAATAGTCAGCTGCCGTTTTAATAAAGTTTTTTACAAAAACTATCTGCTCAGCTGCCAAGGGGTGTGGGCAGTTACTAGACAAACATCAATATATATTTGCTTGGAAATACTGTTGAGAGCATGCTTCATTATCAAGGTGTAGATAGCCAGATATTGTGGGATGTGCTTTTTTTTAATAACCTGCTGATTGCTAGTTAATGCAGTTTTCATATTTCTTAGAAAGGACCTAGCCAAATTAATACACTGACATATTTATTTTGAAATTACAGACCTAAATTTCATTGGAACTATTTGGTCTGTTTTCTTGTCTGTACAGCATTGCCTGATTTTTGACTATTTTTTTTCCATTGAAGACATCACTTCTATCTCAGTGCATTAGTTTGACCTCCTTTGTAGCAGTCTGGAAGATTTGTTGTTTGTGTTCAGGTACAAAAAAAAAAAAAAGCTTTTTGCTTAACTGAGGTCCAGAGCTCAAACGTGAGTTTCTAGGGAGAGATTAAAGGAGTAAATTTGTGACTCCCCTCTGGAAGCCTTTCTGAAAAGGCCAGTCCTTTTTGCTTATTCGTTGATGTTGCCTTGATCTTTTGCTCATTTATCTCAGTGGCTTTACAGAACGGTGTAAGGTGTTTCTTGTGACTGCAGTCTTTCATTCACTGGTTTATTGTTTATAGAGATTTTGAAAACTTGTGAAGCTTGTGGGATAATCCAACAAAGCTGTCTTTGCACAGAACATACTGTTTCTAGAATCAGATTAAGAAGAGGAATTAAGGGGGGAAAAAAAGAGTCTTTGTCATGTAGTCAGTGATGAAATCCTTGTAGTAAAGCGTGATAGCTTGTCAAATGTAATTTTCATATTAATAGCAGATCTTGAAGGAAGTTTGAGCAGTGGAGTCCTTTTTTGTTTCAACAAAATATTTGGAAAGCCGCTGTCTCTGGTTGCATGTTTGGAAACATGAGTAATGTGGTGTTCCCTAATGCTAATGAAACCTTAGCAACAAATGAGAGCTTTGTGGTCTAAAGAGCTTAAGTAGGACAGCAAAGGCTTTGTTCTACTGTGTGCTGAAGGAAGTCAGTTCCTTTTAATGGTATTAGGTATTGACTTCATGCCAAAAGCATCTTTTACAAACTACTTTTGGATGCTAGGTTAATTTTGTAAGAGTAATTACACAAATGAGTGGAGTATAAAAAAGAAAGGCTTCTTGAGATTGATACATATTTGTGCATACTTGCAGATGTGGTTTAATGCCACAGCCTGGTGGCTGTCTCCCTATCCCCACACTCAAACAATGCATGTGCAGTTTCTCTAAAGGCAGTAGCAGTAATGTCCCTTTATTTGACATAAGATATTTCGAGTGGAAATGTCCAGTTGGTACAAAATGTACAAATCAGAATAACGTGAGATACAGGCCATGGTTTCCCAAAGATGTTGAAATCTGCTCTTCAGTCCCTCTCCCATCTCTTGGCTGGTTCTGTGGTGAAGCATCAGGGAAAGCGGTTGTGATTTTGGTGGGGAGAGTGGTGCAGAGGCTGGTGGTAGAACAGGATGGATGCTTTTGGTTGGCAGTATTTGCATGCCATTGGCCTGAAGTGTTCAAGGCACTAATGGCTGTGGTCATCAGTCTGTGGTGTAGGGTGCTGAGACCTGCAAGGCAACACTTGAGAGCAACCTTAATCTTGTTAGGCTATTTTTATTTTCGTTGGTTATATAGCTGTGTTCACCTGGTATCTCTTTAAGTGAATGTGTGTTCCTTGAGTCTTAGGCCTTGCAGGATTTCACGGCATTCTTTGGTTTAGCCGTAGATCATCCTACTGCGTGTTGAAATTGAACTTAAATTGCTAAGCTAGAAGTCTACATCGTTCTTTGGGTTCAGGCAAGCTACTGAGCCTGCAAGAGATAGCCTCTGATAAACAGCCTTCAGAGCTTTTTTTCGTGTAAGTTAATTAAACTTTGAACTTATTTGGTTTCTTGGTTTTTTGCCTTTTTCTGCTTTTTTAAAGTTTCCTGTGAAGTGTATTTGGATTCAGCCTCTACAGGACACAAACTCTGACGTTTCAGTTACTTGTCTTTTTGAATTACTAAATAACTGCTAATTTTAAATGCTGTTGTGAACTGAAAATCCTTGATTTTTTTTTACTGTGGTAGATTATTGCAGCATACAACACAAGTATGTGTTAGACTAAAAATGTTTGCTAGATGGTATTTTGTGCCTTTGTTTCCTCCTGCCTAATTCCAAACCCCCGCCCATATTTCTGCTTGGTTTTTGACTTTTCAACTTGTCCTAATTAGTATATCCTCCACCTGTTGATCAGTACAGAGTGCAGTGAAAGATTGGTTTTGAAGATGGTTTAATGTATTAAAAATGCCCTTTTTTTTTGAAATGTAGTTTATTTTTGGTTGTCTCTCTTCTTTGTGTTGAGCTTTACTGTATCTTTATTAATTACTAAGGACAGGTTTGCTTTCTTTGGAATCTCCTGTTCGAGCTGGTCATGAGCTGTGTGTATAGTGTTGATTTAATAAATGTTGTTGATATGCAGACTACACCCAACTTAGTCATGCTGCTAAAATTGATGTTATTTTTCTTTCACTGGATAATTCTAAGAGTGAAAGTAATTTTTTGTATCCAATGAAATTATAACCTCTTGTGTTTCAAATCTGCCAGATATCTCTTCTGTGAGCTGTCTCTTATGTATCTAATAGTGATCTTTGGTTGTGTCTGTTATCTTGGTGGGAAAGATTCACTTTTGAAATAAAGGGCTTTGAGAGGAAAGAAAGACAGGGTTGCATTGTGAAAGCGATGACAGACTGCTTACAGCTTAATTTGGAAGTATTTAGAGGTGTTCTTACAAAAAGAGGTAGATCTGTTCCTGCACATGAAACCTACTGTTCTGGTACATGGCTGATACATATATTCGCATTTGACTGATTTAGAACTTGAATGACTTCTACCCGAATAGCAGGGATTCCCTCAGAGCACAGCTTATAAATAAATGATGTGCAAATCTGGTGCTGCTGTGATTCTTAACTAATTCTGGGTAATTTTGTTTCCTTTTGTTTTTAAAGGATCAGTTTGATAACTTGGACAAGCATACACAGTGGGGCATTGACTTCTTGGAGAAATACGCAAAATTTGTAAAAGAAAGGATAGAAATTGAGCAAAACTATGCAAAACAACTGAGGTAAGGTTTTTTTCTTTGCAAGAGAATCTTAAAAGTTACTTAAAATCACTATATCACTTGGTGGGGAAGTATGAAATGTCGTGATTAATGACTGTTTCTCATTTACAGAGTGAATGAAATCACTAGCTGTTTTCATGACAGATCAGTCCAAAACAGAAAATTTTCTTTGGGTGTGCACTTGCTTACTTGTTTTTGCCTTCTCTCCCACTCTTCTCTCCCAACCCACCCTTCAGATCTTTGAACTAAAAAGATTTAAGGCTTAAAATTAAAGATTCAGAACAGGGAAAACCATAGTGACTTTTGCACTGGCTGTCAGCATTTTTGCTGTTAAGTGCATTATCTGTATCTACACTTGAGTGTGTGTATGTGTGCTTCTGCTACTAATTAATTTATCATGTTTAATTGGCAAGAGCTACACTACATTGTGTTAAGAAATCTGATTAAAATAATTGAGTAGAACTTGAGAAAACAACCAAGACCTTCCTGTCCTTAAAGCACGCCCTGTCCATAGCAGGTCTTGTCCCTTTGGGTGAGACTGTAACCCGGCCACTCTTTGTCTTACTTCTGTCCTGTAGCTGCCAAGTGAAACATCTTTTGGGTCCAATAGGAATTTCCCTTCGGG
Organism: Chamaea fasciata; assembly: GCF_029207755.1. NCBI lineage: Eukaryota > Metazoa > Chordata > Aves > Passeriformes > Sylviidae > Chamaea > Chamaea fasciata. The sequence continues at coordinate 15,831,307 of NW_027094095.1, read as the reverse complement.
GATTGTACAAGGAGACTAGCAGCCATGAAATGGCAGCTTCAGAGGAAGTTATTTCTTTAGAATAAAGTAGGTTGATTTTTACCCCCAGTGCACTCAGTGCGTGAAGAATAAAATTTAAAGTAAGACACTCCTGTGAACTTTGGCCTTCACTGCCATCTTTACTGTCATGAATTCCTTTGGGCATTTGACTGGAGCTGCTGCCTACCCTTGTCACTGAAACTGATAGCAACTCCTCTCCTGTGGTTTCTTCCATCATCTCATCATTTGCAAACCAGATTGTCACTAGATGGAGAGTTGAGAAATCCTTCCTCATTAATGCAGTCATGAGGCTCACAGCTGAGGATATGGATGTTCTCTATCTGGGTTGCTCATTTCCTTTTTGATTTCTTTATCGGTTTCTTTTCATCCAGTTGGATATATTCACCTAACATAATAAGCCATTGTTTTACTGAAGGAATTTTTTTTCTTAAAAGGAAGAAAAGAAATACCACTTTTCCAAAGCTGGTATAGAAGAACTTGAGGAGGTAAAATAAAGTTGGAAGCATGCACAGCACAGTTTGCAGCCCTGATTTGATTTGTTTTCAGTTGTCTGTTAAAAATAGAAATATATTTTATTTCCACAGATCTCTATCTAGATCTTTTCCTTAAATAGTTTTAACAAATGCCATTTTTCTTAATTGTATTTAAAGGTTCATTCCACAGCTAGCAAGATGAGACAACATATTACTTCAGGATTTGACTAAAAATAGGAAAATTCCTCTGTTCAGCATTTTACTCTGGGTAAAACTTGGTTTTTCTTGAATTGTCTTTCAAAAATGAGAGTTTTGTCAAGTACCCCTTCTGTCAGATGACTGGAGTGACTGTCCCTGTGCAGTAAGTATGACAGTTCTGGGAAGCACAGGTCTTGCTGCACACACGTTATACAGTGCATGAATGCACTTCCTGCCTGCTTCCCACAAGGATCTGGACAGCGCACACATCAGAGGGTGACTGATTTTCTGCCAGTAGACCAGTTCAAGAAGCTACTCTTTGATACTCTTGCATATGTATTCTTTAGAAGAGACTGGATTGTTTAGTAGTGAACTTTCTCGTGATAACAACTTGATTTCAGCCATCATTCCTCCTGAGGACACTCACTGTCTTTAATTATGTAAAATAGTTATGAGACCCAGGGGGAATTGAGATCAAGCAAAATTTTCACCTTCAGAAGAGTTAGCCATCCTGCATCTTGCTCCTGGGAAATTCTGAGAGAGAAGATCTTGTGGGATGAATTGTGGTTCTGGTGAATTTCAATATTGGCAGCATATGGCCTGTGAGATAGATATTGATATCCCTACTGGAAATTTCTAGTATATCAATGTTTCTTCCTTTTGTAATGGAAAACAATCTGAAAAAGTGTTGAGACTCTTTTCATAATGAACTTTATAACTGAGATTAATACTGCCCTTGGTTAGTAGAGTATGAACAGTACAGCAGGTAGTCACCTCCATGGCCCTCTTAGTGCTTGGATGGGAGACCAAGGAAAGCCAAATTTAATCAGGAGATGAAGCAAGTGATGTATGGTGGTATTTTTTTTTTCTGTCTTGGTTTCAGTGTGGACTGTGAACATACTGTTGAGATCATTGATGGATCTTACTCTCATAGACTTAAACCCAAGGGTGAAAACCTGAGTGAGCTTTTCACAACAGTTTACACAAATCAGACTCAGTCTCCTGGCAGAAATTCACATTCACTTTGTGTATACCCTTGCCTTTTGAAAACTTTAGTTTTCTTTACTGTCACAACTTAGTGATGAGCCTTTCCCACGTGCAACAGCCCTTCCAGGTCTTCTAGGAGATGGCAAATGATGCATGCACAGCATATGAGGAGCTGTTTGAGCAAACTCACTGTATTCTTACTGTATGCAGGTGTTGCAGCTCATGGTTGCCAAGTAATTCTGAAAGTGATAACTTTTCCAAGTGCTGGTTTTAGGTTACAAGTCATTCCTTGCTATTCTTCTTTGATAGTGAAAAAAATACAAGAATTGTCTGCAATGTACTGTATTCTAAAACAAAAAAAGGAAGTGTAATTTGATTTTGTTTGAGCTAATTTAAAGGAAAATCTACAGTTTCGTGTGGTGTAGGTCTCCATTAATGTATTGTGTTACCCCAAGGTTTACAAAGGTTGTTAGAGGCTGTTACTGAGTTACAGGGATGTGAATCAGGACAGAGTTATTGCGGGGTACACTGTAAATTAACACATTCCATTTTAATGATATGACTGTTGAATTTGTTTTTATTTTGTAATTGGAAAAAATTAGATTTAGTATGTGCCAAACTACTGGGCTCATGGCTGAATTTTTAAATTGAATTCTCAGATACTGTTTTTGATCAACATTGTTTCTTAAAAGGGGCAAGGTGAAGGTCTGTTGTTCCACATCATTACACACAAAATAGTTCTGGAGGTTCAGTCCCTTTTCATCCTTTCTAAAGCATTATGACACTCGAGCAGACAGAGGAGTTCACTTTGTGTGATGTTGGGCAATGATGCAAGTTATGCTTGCAGCTGGAGATGAAACTGCCATGGAATAAAATTTCTGAACATGGTCAGCTTCTCTGTTGTTGGTTTAAAGCAAGTAGCTGTGATTGTACTTGAGCTGTTTGTTGCCCGTTAAAATTGTGCATTGTGATCTCTGGAGATATTTAGTTACTCTGATCAAATCTATTTTTCATGTTCCTTCTGCATACTGTTGTGTTTAAGTGATATTTTTATAAATGCAATATTAATACATGCATATTTCTAGTCAGACTGAGACAGTTTCCACATTTTCATGTGCATAATCTTGGAAACATTTTTGAAAATGGGTGTAAGCTCAAATGTAAAGCTGGGAACACAGATTATCACCACATGTAATAATTTCTCAAAACTCTCTTCCTTTGATTGCAGCTGAGATTTTACCCTGCTCATTACTATTCAAATATGATTGTGGCAGGTTTTTTTATAGTCCTATTTCCATAAACTTAAACATGTGATTTCCTAATGGTTCCAAGGATATTAAGCTTTGTAAACTCGAAGTCCAGGTTACAATTTTTTAAGATTGATTGCTCCAGTGTTTCTAATGAGATGTTACTAAACACAGTTAATTGTTATTATTTTCATCCGGTCCATAATACTGATGTGCAGTTCCTGAAGACATCAGAATTGTATTGAAACTATTACTTTATATATAAATAGGAAATGCTTTTAAGGACTTACTGCAATTTTAGCTACTTATGAAAGCAAAGAAAGTTTGTGACCAGGCTCATTTGTATTATGATCTAGGGGCTGTAGTGGTTTAGTATAAGCAAATACCACAGGACCTGAGCTGCTACTGTAATAGAAATTGTACCATGTTGATGCTGCTGCTTCTGTTCTTTATGTGCTGTAATATTGACTGAAGAAAACTTAGTTTTGAGATAATAATGAACACAATGTTTTACACATCTGTAAAATTTTGTGTAGATGTTCTATGTACCTGACTATAAGTACTTTTTGTCAAACAAAGTGCTCTTTAAAACTTCTGCCTAGGTGACTGAGGTGGTACTTATTTTAAAAATCAGGTTCCTGTCTCATTGACCTGAGACCGATTTATACTAGGAAGTGAGGTTAATAAAATTACAGGAGCAGCAGAATTGGATGTAGTTAATCCTGTATAAAATCTGCTTCTAAATGGCTGGCTGTAAGGCAGTGTGATAGAAGCCATCAACATTTTACTTACAAAGAGGATTCAATTGTCATCAGCTGCACCTTTCTTAGGAAGCAAAGACATTAGTCTTGTAGATTGGTTTCTGTTCTGATGATCAGCAATTACTTGTACAGTTTTCTTATAAACTAGTCCACATCCGTACCTGAATTCTGAGAATTAGGCATGGAATTAGATTGAAATATCAGAGAATGTTATGTCCCCCTTAGAAGTGTCAGCTGGCTCCTCTTTGAAAGAGTGCTTCACTTTACAAATCCATGCTCATACTGGCTGCTTGTCAGCTTGTGCTTTTTCAAAGATTTTAATTTAAGATCTCTGTTGTGATTAGGTATTGGTATTCACTTACTGGAAAAGCCATCTATGCCTAATTGTTCACATGAACACTGGATTTTTCTTTGATCTTTAAAACCTGCATTTGCTTGTCGTTTCATATTTATTGCCTTTGATTACTGTCCCTTGTGCTGTTAAATCCTGATCATAGTGTCTCAAACCTGTGTGTTCCTTTGATCCAAAGTTAGATAGGATTGACTAATGAAACTGGCTGTTCTTAGGAGGAAGGATTATATAATATTTTTGTCTTTCTAGAAATAGTAAACAGTTAAAGAATGAAATCAGAACAGAAATCAGCATGCTAGTAAATCTATATTTATGACCTTTCTCTCCTGCCCTTTTAAACTGTATGGCTTTAGTAAGTCATTTCTTTTCTCATTTTTAACAGCTCTGAAAATCTTCCCTTGAAAAAGCGCATGCATGGTTGCTTAGCTACAGCATTGTATGTGTGTTATGCATTTCACCTTCTGAATAAAAATAAGATGAATTTTAGGAATTTCCTATTCATTAATAAGCACTGAGGAACAAAGGAGAAATGTAAGGAAAAATGGAACACAGGAAAGTTACTTAGTGAATATTATCTTTTTTTCTATTGTATTTATGCATTTTCCTATCAAAATGTCTGCATTTAATCCCTGCCAAGTAGAATGTTACAATAGGCGGTGGGTTCTGGGCATAGTGAGAAGAGATTCTTATTTGAACTTCAGTAAGGAGGTTACTTTAAAATGTGTAGATAATTTTTAAAAAGTCAGTGTTTATTCTTTTTCTTAGTACATATTGATATAAAAAGGACCTGACTTTCTTATCACAGCTGTGTTTTTTTGGTTGTAGTCTCAGAGGGTCTAGAAACAGGCAAAAGATCCAAGCTTACTATTTCCACACCAAGTCCCTGCTCATATTCTGGTGTGTGCTTTGTGACTGGACATAATCTCACTATGTGGGCTTTAGTACCATAGAGGTGACTTCCAGATAAATGGATTTGAGAAATTGTACAAAGTTATTTTAGGTGAAAGCAGAATTAGCACCTTTGTTTTAATGGTAAGGTAGTCTATAATTGTAACAACCAAAATTACAGAGAGACACTGGGGTGAAATACACAACATGCATGCCAGATTTGTTTTTCTCCTAGAATCTTCTCTTAACTCCTCCATTCCTTTTTTTTCCTGCATTCTGTGATAAGCAGATTATTTCATATAAATATTCTCAAAAATTGGACTGTGATACTGTGTTAAATGCTGGTCCTGTGGATTGTCTTCTAGAGATTTGCTTGGTTTCTAAAATTCGGATATTTGCAATGCTGATGGCAGGACAAACTGTAAAATCTTTTTTTTTTCTGAAAAGACATGTTGCCCCTTCTATTCTGGACATGTCCTTACTGAAGATTTGGAAATACTGTGGTTAAAATCTTGGACCTGAATCTATACTCAAAGCTTACTTCGGGCATGGAATTTGGTGCTCGTGGCACAGCACACAGCGTGCACTGTCTGTGTTACACAGCGGTTAGACATTGGCCTTGTCCTCGTCTTCTGCTGCCTTCTGCATGCAGGAAAAGGATGTTAAATAACCAACTCTTCATTTCATGTCTAGTCACTGCAGTAGAAGTTTTAAGATATTTGCAAATTGTTCTAGGTCAAAGTGGTGTAAAACTTTGATAATACCATAGATTTCAGCCTTGTGTTATCTAAAGGACCCTTATAAGTTGACAGAGAGATTGGATTTGTTCATAGAACATTAAACAGAAATAATTTGTTCATGCAGTTTTCTATGTGTGTCTTCTCAAAAGGGACTCTAAAATATGATCCTTTTTTTGTTCTTCTTTAATAGAAACCTGGTTAAGAAGTACTGTCCTAAACGCTCACCAAAAGATGAGGAACCCAGGTAAAAATGTCTATTTCAAGTTCTGTGTGTAAAAAGTGAGAGCTAACAGTATTATGCTGTCCTTTTATGGATTTATTTGTAAGATAAAGTATTTAATTGGTGATGACAACAAAATAATTGTGCTTGGCTTCTTACAGTTCTGCTGGAATTCTTAAGCATGAAACCTTTGCTTACTCCTGTTGGTATTTTAATATAGTAAGCATGGCTGGTTGTACTTGGTCCCTTCCAAATTAATCTTTAGGTAACTGAAATTTTGAAAGCAGAAGTTAGCTTGCTGCGTACAGTCTAGTATTGTTTTTTAAAGAAAAGCAAGTGTGTGTCCTTAGGCTTTGGTTTTTTGCTTAGAAATAGAGATTTTCAGTGCATTTTTATGACAATACAAATGTAGCTATGCATCTCTATACTCAGACCTGAGTGTACACAAATTGTCATGGGCCAGAAGAGCTCTTAAAATGCTGACTTGCTTTGACTCCGGAGACAAAATAAGTGGATGTCTAATGGTGGAGGAACAATTTGTTCTAAACAACTTTATTTATCAGAAATATGCTTGTTTTGCTCTCCATTCCCTAGCCATTTTTAAAAATTATTTGAGAAAGCACAATACTTTTTTTTTCTTCAGGGGGTAAATCTTATGAAATAAAAGAAGTTTCAGGTTGCAGCCAGAGCACATGCTGTGCAGAGTGCCTGAGAATTCACAGTGGGATTTCCTCTAGCTCTTCTAACTATGTAAAGATCCTGGACCTGGGGGAATAGGCTTTCCGGTGCTAGAGTGGCATTTGAAATTCCCAAAAGCCAAGGCTATGGAGATGGCAGTATTCCACCATTAAAAGAGAGAGAAAGATGTATATTTTAATGTGGTGCCTGTTTTTTTTTTCCTTTCTTCCCTTCCGCACACACTTTCTACCCTTTGCCCCTCCTCTTCCCCCCTTTTTAGTGCCAGCCATAGTGGCACCTTACTTCCAGCCAAGAGGTGGGCAGGCAAACAGGCAGCTGTCTCCAGAGCTGATAGCAAACTTGTTCTGTAGAACCCATCGGGATGCATAGGAGTGGTATGATTGGCATGTTCCACCCTCAAGACTACCAAGCACATCATCTCTGCAGCAAGCTCAGCCTGCGAGCCTAGGGACGTATGTATCCGTTCCCAAGCTCAGGCCTCTCCCTGGGCAGCTTAGGAGATACCACTATACTACAGGGCTTGCCAGGTAGTATTCTTCTTCTTTCTTTTCCATCCACAAACTCCATGTTCTTGTAAAATGTGTTTGAAGAGACGTTGCAACATGTAGTACATGTGAGGCTTAACATAGGCTTTCCCAGCTTGTGTTTCTACTCTAACTCAATTAGCATTAAGATAAGGTTTATTGTAAAATGTCTGTGGTTTTTTTTATTTAATCAGGAGTACAGACTTTACTAAAATAAATGTATTTTAAAGAGCTGTCTAACTTTTTGTGTATGTTTGTGTGTTTGCTTTCTGCCAGGTTTACTTCGTGTATTGCCTTTTTTAACATCCTCAACGAGTTGAATGACTATGCAGGACAACGAGAAGTAGTTGCAGAAGAAATGGGACACAGAGTGTATGGAGAATTGATGAGATACTCTCATGATCTAAAAACTGAGAGAAAAATGGTAATTTCTCTGGTTTTGAATTTGAAAATAGGATATCAAGATGTATGTCTATTAATGAACTGATGTTGTTTGTTTACCCATTCTGATGAATGTGGCAATACATAGGTTTTGTAGTACATTTATAAATGTGTTTAAGGTTTTTCTATAATACTATAACACAGTTATTAAACCTAAAAATTATTAGCTTGGGAGGACAGTGCTTACTAGTAACCTTTTTTTGCCAGTGTACCACAGTATCTGGGATACTATTCTTGCATGTTAAGTAATGTCTTCCAAAGAGTACAGGTAGCTGGTGGAAGATACTGCACATCATAGGCTGTCAGCTAGAGCAGGGACTGATTAATGGTAGCAATACTAAAAATACAGGCAAATTTAATTTATTTGTGGTGTTTTTAGCATCTTCAGGAGGGACGAAAGGCTCAGCAGTATCTGGACATGTGCTGGAAACAGATGGATAATGTGAGTTTGTGTTTGGATTTTATTCCTGTTGAATTTTTAAAAGATACACAGGCTGTAAGTGGAATTGTTTTCATCTGTCTTGCTTAGATTTAATATTTATATATATTACTGTATGTCCAAGTAACTGAGTAACCTAATACAGTTCAATGTATTTATAGTTCCCTGGTTAAAAAAATCTCCTGTAAACAGCTTGTGTTTATGTTTGAGAGAAGCCTTGGCTTTTATCCAGCGTAACCAGCATAAAGGAATCTGGTTTTAACATAGGTACAGATTTTGTTTGCTTCTGCTTGGGCTACTGAAAATGACAGTTTATTTATATAAAGGTGAAAATTTAAGTCACTGAATTTTACTTGAGCTTGAGGGCTTGTTCCAAGGTATATTCAAGAATACCACTATAGACTATTGTACTTTCGGGAGGTACAACTACTGTTTTATGGAGAAATGCAGGGAGTGAATGTCTCTAGGACAGACTGTAAGCTTCCTTTTCTCGAAACAAATGCTTTTAAAGATAAGAAAATATGAAATTCAACCAAGTCTGTTCAAGATGTATTCTGATATTCTGGTTTTCTCTCTCAAAATTTTACTATATCTTTGATCCAGACTATTGTGAAGCAATACTGGAGAAGTGAATGTCTGTTTTGTTTTTGTGGTCCCAGATGAGCAAGGTCTTGCTTTACTGTCACGTCAAAGAGTTTAATTCATCATCAGAGGATCTGCATAGAAGCAAATGTGGTAGTTTTAGATGTTATTACTCTTCACCGAGATAGTTCCCACAGTTCAGCTCAAACCATACAGGGCCTTTTATTTACCTGAGTGCAGAGTCGGTCTTTTAAATGCATTTAGATGCCTTTAAGGGACACACTAATCTCACTTTGCTATGGAGCAGGAGCTTAGAGTCTGAGTTGCAGTTTCTCCGGAGAGATGTGAACTTCTGCAACAATTTTTCTATTTTTCTACAGCAGTTGTCTTGACAACAGCTGCATATATGGAACATCAAGTATATTGAATACTGTTGTCTGTGCTACCTACAGCTGTGCCACTTGACATGAATACTGATGATGATTGTAGTTTAGACACATCCTTCAGACTGCCTTCAAAATAATTTAGTTGACCTAGTTGCTGTGCTAACAATGTGCTTCTTTAAAGGGACTTTGTGAATTTAAGATACTTAAATGGAAGCTTTGATATTTAGAATTCAGAATTAATGTATGAAACCTAATGGGAATAGTGGCTGTTGAAGCAGTAAGTTTGTGCCTTTTGTAGAGCAAAAAGAAATTTGAGAGAGAATGTAGAGAGGCAGAGAAGGCACAGCAAAGCTATGAACGACTGGACAACGATACCAATGCAACAAAGGCTGATGTTGAGAAGGTAAGGGCAGTGCTTTTCTTTACTTTGTTAGCAATGATATTTCATTGACATGTTAATCATCAGTACTGAAACAATATTCATTGAATGTATAAAATTGTCTATAAAATATGCTTATTTGTTATGTGCAAAATCAAAGTTCCAGTGGCATGTAAGACAGCACAGGAAAGGAGTGTGCTTCAGAATCAGAATGGTTTGGGTTGGAAGGGACCTTGAAGACTCCCCTGCCATAGGCAGGGACAGCTTCCACTAGACCAGGTTGTTCAAAGCCCCATCCAACCCGGCCTTGAGCACTGCCAGGGTTGGGGCATCTGCAGCTTCTCTGGGCAACCTCTTTCAGTGCCTCACCACCCTCAAAGTGAAGACTTTTTTCGTAATGTCTAATGTAAACCTGCCCTCTGTGAGTTTAAAATCATTTCCCTTTGCCCTGTCACTACCTGTCCTTGTGAAAGGTCCCTCTCCAGCTCTTTTGTAGACCCTCCTTAGGAACTGGAAGCGGCTTTAAGGTTTCTCCAAAGGCCTTGCTTCTCCAGGCTGAAAATCTCCAAATCTTTCAGCCTGTCTTTATAGGAGGGATGCTCCAGTCCTCTCATGATCTTTATGTTCTCCTTTGGACTCTTCCCAGCAGGTCCATTTCCTTCCTGTGCCGAGGGCACTCCAGCTGGGTTCTCAGGAGGGCTGAGCAGAGGGGCAGAGGCAGCTCCCTTGACCTGCTGGCCACGCTGCTTTGGTGGAGCCCAGGATAGGGTTGGCTTTCTGGGCTGTGAGTGCGCATTGCAAGGACCTGCAGGTCCTTCTCCTCACGGCTGCTCTCAACCCATTCTCTCCCAGCCTGTGTTAGTGCTTGGGATCACCCCAACTCCCATGCAGGACCTGGCACTTGGCTTTGTTACAGTTCACCAGAGTCCCTGTGGATGGCTGTGCTGTGTTCCTTAAACTGGCAGCTGTCTGGTGCCTCGTGGTTTATATGTTCAGTCACTTTGTGGGTTTTAGGATATGCTTTTAAGCAGTCTGGCTCAGGGAGCTACAGTGATCATTGCATTCTGTGTCTAACAAATGAGGTTCAGGAGTGTCAGTACATGTGAAGTCTCACGTTCTTTATATTTCAGTTGTAAGGATGTTGGTTTTTGATGACTTGTGACTAGTGTTCTTGCGTAGTTGATGAAATAAAATAATGCTGTGTGTCACTGAAAAGTACGAGACATGTTTAACCTGAAAACGCTTTCCTACTAGGCTAAGCAACAGTTAAACCTGCGCACACATATGGCTGATGAAAACAAAAATGAATATGCTGCACAACTACAGAATTTTAATGGGGAACAGCACAAACACTACTACATTGTCATTCCTCAGATTTACAAGGTAAACAATTCCCAGATAAAGTATTTCTGATCCTTTTCTAAAGAAGTAGACTTTAAAGTTAAAAACTCTATTTTTTTCATTTTAGTGGATCATTTTATCAAGAAATTACCATAATCTTGAGACAACTTGTGTTTTTTCATGAGACTGCTTATCCATACTAATGCTTAGACTTCCAATGAAAATGCTTGATTGCATTTTCTGTAAGATTTTATACGTTGTAGACTCTTTGTTTAAATATTTCTGAAAGGGTCTGGCACAATAAACATTTGAGATGTGTGGGTGGCAGCAGACATTTAAAATAGTCCTCCTAATAAGGGTTGAGCAGTAGTCCTCAGGATCCTTGTGTGTGTGAATGCTCTGGTGAGTGAAGGAGAGCAGGTAGCTGGCAGTGACTGTGCTTTAACGGGTTTCATGCACGGGTAAAAAGTGCCTGCATTGGAAGCAGAAGTTCCAGCACCTCCCCAGCCCCCAGTCAGTCCTTGCTCCATCAGTGTTTGTTACCAGCAATCCACAGATGTCTCTAAAACCAAGTAAAATGTTGAAGATCAATACTTTGCATCTAAAGTGGGGATTTCTTGAGATGCTTTGTGTAACTATTAAGAATTTTTTTAAAACATTCTTTCAAAAACGTGGACGTGGCAAAACTGAAAATCCAGTTTGAGGTAGTTGGGGGCATCCGGTGAGTAGAGTTCAGAAGTGTGTTGGCATGTACCTTCAGCCATTTGGGAAAAATGGTGAGAACTGGTACTTAGACAGGGAGTGAAGAAATGGAAGGTGGAATACTGGGTTTATTTGAAGATATTAAACTTAAATATGCTTGATATTTTTCAGAAGCACAAGTAAGTTGTTATCTTTAAAAAAAAATCTTTACTAGAAGGTCTAGGATTCACAGAAGAAATTTGCCTTTGCTTATTAAAGAATTTTCTAATATTTTAACTGTTAAGCAGCACTACAGTAGGTCTAACTTTACACACTGATCCAAGAACTGCAGTCAGCTCCCAGGTGAAACAGGTTGATCATCTTTGTAGCTTGCACCAGACTTTTGCTTTACTACCTTTGTTTCTCCAGGGTTAAAATCCACTGTCATTGTAAGATATTACTCACATTTTTAGAACTCTACAATAAGAGCAGAAAGGCCCAGTCCTGCTTTCTCTTGGGACTACACTTTTATTACTTCATTGCCAGTATTTGGGTAACATTCTGAGGGAAAGCCTTGGAGAGGGGTTTAGCACATCTAGGTAGTTGTTTTGTCTTGGAGAGATGAAGTTCAATATTGTTTGAGACATCTGCCTCAGTGTGGATATAGGAAAGATCCAACTTCTTACCCAGTTTTTGACAACCCATTGCTATATGTTTTACTGATTTTTGCTTTTGTTTGGGGTGTTTTCCACATTCAGGTGACAAGTCCAGGGCTGTTATCTTCATAGTATTTCTCTTTAATTTCTTCTGATCTGTTCTGTTCCAGTAAACTTTTCTTGCAAATCTTACGTAATGGTATTCTTATCTTTATTTTCTTGCACACTGCTAAAGGAAATGGTTTGTATTTCAAATCAGAGTGTCTAAACTGCAGATAATTTTAATTTTTCTTATTTTTCCTATATTTTTAATAATTGCATTGCTTGGAAGGTATAATAATAAAAGCAAGATGGACGTATTTATCACCAGAGAGAAATTACTTGGAACTAGAATGAGAGAGTGAGGAGATGTAAAAATTAGTAAAATTTCTTCACTGTGATTTTCATTTTTGCATGGAACAAATACTTCAGACAGTTGCTTGTAAACACTGTACATGTGCTTTATAGAAGAAAAAGGAAAAGAAAATCTTTACATGATTTTTAATAATCAAAGGGCATAAAGTCTTCATAAGAATTGTATTGGGCATCCTAAGTCTATGTCTGAAAGGACTTTCAAGTTCTGTTTTGTTAAGCAAATAAAAATACTGGGAAAGCATAGAAATTCTGTCCCACAATGTGGTGACCCCAGTAACTGCATATGTCAGGATTGAGGAGGAAAAAAATCAGCAAATGACAGCTTTATTTTATCTTTCTTTGCACTTGCAGCAACTTCAAGAAATGGATGAAAGGAGGACTATCAAACTTAGTGAATGTTACAAAGGCTTTGCTGACTCTGAGCGCAAGGTTATCCCAATTATCTCAAAATGCTTAGAAGGGATGATCCTTGCAGCAAAATCCGTTGATGAACATAGAGTAAGTAGAACTGAGTAACTTCAAATGTATGTGGGAATTTAACTGCTCCAGAAGTGGTGGAGAGGGGAAAGACTGACTTACCCTGGACAGTTTTCTTTCTGTGGTCCAGTATTTGCTTCAAAAGTGTTGTGACTTTGATTTCAGTAGAAGGGACCACTTCTGCTTTTTTTGTCTGCTCTCTTCCTGCTTTATTGGTTTCATAGTTTAATATCTTTGACATGTTCTCACTGGGTGTGATTTTGGGTATTCTGGAATACTGTGGTCAGTATTTTCCCCTGTATGTGACATTAAAACATATAAAGGGTCTTCAGTTAACATAACTTCATTCAGTTAAGTATTTGCTGGAATATTTGGAATAGCAGAGTATGCTTTGCTATACACTCATGAACACTTCTGAGATAAAAGCGTGTCTGTCCAAAAGTGTGTGTTTTGAGCTCACTCTTACTTTCTGTGCATCTCTGCAATTAAATGAAAATTTTGTTTCAGTTTTTTCTCTGCTTCTTGATGGGTTTGCTTTTTAAACTCCTTAATGTCCTATGTTTAGGACTCTCAGCTAGTGATAGACTGCTTCAAATCTGGTTTTGAACCTCCTGGAGATTTTCCATTTGAAGACTACAGTCAGAATATTTACAGAACTATCTCTGATGGAACCATCAGTACACCAAAGCAAGAGGGAATGAGAATTGATACAAAAACTACAGTCGGCAAGGCTAAAGGAAAGCTGTGGCTATTTGGAAAGAAACCAAAGGTAACAATTAAGAAATTACTATTTGGAAAATTAAAATTTGAACATTTAGAGTGCATGGAGGCATCAATTCATGTATTTTTTAAAAATCTTCCCCTTGCCTTCCAATTTACTTTTAAAGTATGTGAAAGGAGATCAGAAGGTTTGAGTACTTACCATGTTAAAAATCAAGTTGTCACTGGGGAAGTTTTTCATTTTTTCTTCTAGTAATTTGTGTTTGGGAGCATTTTTAGTAGTTATTTGATAAAAGTAGCTTCCCATTACTGTAATGTTTCTAAGATTCTGTAAAGACTTTCTGTACTTGCATAGGAAAGGTGTTAATTGTGTAAAATAAGGGGAGGGGAGAGTGTGCTTTGGAATTGGACAGACTTCAGATCTGTCTGTTACGGCACAAAAAGCAACCCCCTTCTAAATGTCACATTTATATATATAAGTATTAATATAGATTTTTATTACACTTGCTGCAAGTTTTGAAAATTCCTGAGGTTTCTCTGAAAACCTTACAGTTTATACTATGTCACTGTAAAACATACTGTGGAAGCTCCATGAAGGGAAATGTCCTCTATGCTCAAGAAAAAACTGAAAGCATTGAGATGATTACTGCTTTTTTTTCTTATGAGTTACAGTTAACACTTAATGTGTGAGATGCCTTCATGGATCAACAAAAGATTGTCAATACATGCATTAGCTATATAAATGAACGGAACATATATATATTTAAATTTTATGCTTATCTTTATTTAATATTGGAGCATATCAATGAGCCATTTTAATGTAGCCATCCCCACAAATTTCTGTGAGGTTATTTTAATGCTCCAAGCCAGTTTCTGTCATTTATTACAGGACACTGTTCTTAGGGCTTCTTAATGGTAGAACTTATTTTGCACTTTATGGTATTCTGAGAAAGTAAGTCTTTACAGAAAGGAAGGACACAGATGATTCTTTATTCCATCCTCAGTATATTATGTAATTCTAGCTGGGTGTTAAAACTGCTTGTTTACTTTTCATGCAATATAATGAATGATTCATAGCAGTTCACATGCATTAATACATGGGTATATATATTGCATTTGTCTGCAGAGGTGGGTGAGATTTGGCCTGTTCTGTAATTAGATCACAATTGCCCGTTTGACCACAGGGCATCTTTCTGATAGTTTGGAGAGTATGTCAATGTACACTGGATTCAGTCTGGACCTTGGCATTTACTGTAGTTAAAGAAATCCCTTAGTGTGATGACAGCTGAAAGAAGCTGACAAGACTTGCCCTACTCTTTCTTCTCCCCAGTTCCCCCACTGTGTGTAGCACTCAGGGAGTCAGCCTTACTGTCTTCTCTGTGCAGCCACAGGTGTGACATGTGTGAACATACTACATGCATCTCTTCCCTAAGGACCTGCATGAAATGAAAGATGTTGTCCCTGTTTTTTTACCTGTTTTTGGGGAGGATGGAGGAGAGCTCTACAAAACAGCAGCTGGAAGCAAAATACATACCGGACGATACATATTTAATTCCAAATACTATTCACAGGTTTTAAGATATATTCTTAAATTATCTATTATAAAATTAGCTGCTTTACTATAGCTGAGGTATTCATGGGGACCTTTGGACCTTCATTTAGCTGAAACTAAGGCTGGTCTTGGCTTCCAGGTATTCCTTTACCTATTTTTAATGTTGTCAAAGACATAAAAGCTTTTTACAAAGGGAATGAGTTGTGCAGCAGTGGGAATAGTAGAGGAAAATTGAACTGAGAAAGAATAGCAGAGGTATGAGAGACAAAAAATGAGAGAAGCAATTTGAAAAAAGGGGAGGAGGTTCTCGAGATTATATTAATAATGCCATGCAGCCATTGTGTCAGTCCAGCTTGACTACAGAGTTTGAGAACACTCTTTGTGTTAGTCATTCTCCATTGATCTACCAAATATTTCTGGTTTGGCTAACCTGGTAGGGTACCTCAGTATGTAGGAGGAACTAGTGAGCAGGAATGCTGGAGCTTCCAGGATGATTGTAACTAAATTGGCAATAGCAGAGCTGTGTTTTAAGAAAAGAGGCAAGGGAGCTTTAGGATCTTGTTAGGGTCTTGTGGTAGTGCTGAGTCTAAAGCTTTCTTCCTTCTCTGCAGCAACCTGTAACTCTGAAGAGTAATTCATGAGGGAAACCTTTTAAACCCAATACAGTTAGAGTATAAATGTGTCTGGAACGTTACAACCTGTTACTGTGTTGGATGGAAATTTTATTTTTGTAAGACAGAATTTTCATTTTAAAATCACTTTGAACATTTGGCTTATTTATTGCTTTCTTTATTTCCACATTAGCCACAATCCCCACCCCTAACCCCTACTAGTTTATACACATCCAGTACTCCTAATGGGTCCCAGTATCCCATATTCTCCATTGAACCAGTGCATTATTGCATGAGTGACATAAAAACAGGGAAGCCCAGAATTCCTTCTTTCAGAAGCCTCAAAAGAGGGGTAAGTTCAATAACAAGTTGAAATGCATGATGGGCTATGAGCAGTGTGTTTGTGATGTGGCTTTTCTAATGCTCTTCACCCTCATTATAAGGCTTACTTAGTTAAAAATAACACTTCAGCTATAAGGTCACTTCTAGGATACTTTGTTTCATACTATACAGAAGTTAAACAGATTTAAAAGAAAATAAAATAGAAAAGTCCTTCATCACAATTGAAATGCTCGTGTCTAAAAAAAGGTGTTATAAAGAGGGTGCTCAGCATGTGTTTGATACCTTTCTTCATTGTTGTTCACATTCACAAATGTTTTCCTACCATCATGTAACATATTTTTGCAGTAATTTATCATTGGATATAGTTACCACAAAAATCATCTGACAGAGCAGATGTCTTATGTGCTGACTTTGGAAAATAGTAAAAGTTGATTGCGAGACACTGAACTAAGAAGTGAGAATTTGATTTCTTTGTACATAAGATGCTATAGCTTATGGTGATGGCAGATTTTTGAAATACTGATTTTTTTTTTTTAAACATTACAATTTTAATGTGTTTTCTGATGAATTAGTTGCTCTTGTTTGTCCTAGTTTCTTCTGGGCAAAATTACTGAAAAAATTACAAGTGAATGCCACTGAGACTTATCAATTAATTTACTGATATAGTGGCATATTCTGCAAATGGAATTTGTCTGGAAGCCAGTAAAAGGGAAATATGAAGTGGTTTCCTAGCAACGTTTACAGCGCTAGTGATAAATGTACTGGCGTTTCCCTGTTGTGTCAGAAAAGCGTAGGCTGCCCAATCTATGTATGTTTAGTGATACTTGATGATCCAAATAAAAAGGTAATTGGATGCATTTGGTTATATATAATTAATAATTTTTTGGTATTTCAAGACAATATTGACTTGCTGTCTCATGGGGCATCAAGAATGGTTGACAGTTGTTGACATAATGTGGAGATCAAGGTGTAGCAATGTTCTACTGCAGTAAAGTTACAATTTAGAGGCTCCTTTGTCATTCTGAAGCAGAATGAGTTACAGTTTAAACTTACTTTATTTATCTTTAAGTCATGTTGTGGCATCTAATTTCGGGCCCCCAGATGCCTTGGAAAGAGCCTTTCTAGCACTGCCATTTTTTAGAAAATACTCGTGTTCCTCTAAGTCTGTAGGGAGGGCAGTGTCTCCTTTCCCTTCTGAGTCATTCGATCTTAGTTTGGGGAAGGTAATGCCTCTTTTTCAGTGCTCAGTGAGGAACTGAACTAGGATTAGGTAGTTGTTGGAATGGCACAAACCTTGATTACACCTTGATTTTGTTGATCGCTACATGTATTGACTTCTGCCTTACAAATCACCACCTTGTACCACCAGTAGTTCCAGAACCTCTTTTGAAGGCAAAGGTCATCTCCTAACAACTACAGAATGCTAATGGAAAATGAAACCATATTTTTATTTGACTTTTAAATACATTCTTCCTGATGTAAAATTGCATTAATTTAATACATTCTTTAAATAATTTAAATGTAATAGTCCTGTAACATTAGGAAGCATCACTAGTATCCTACAGATCTAGACTCAGTCAAATGTGCCATAATGTTAAAGACTTCATCTCTGTAAAATCTTCAAGAATGAGCGTTTAATTTATATATATTATGAATTTCCTTGCAAGCATTTTAACAGACACCACATTATTGCATATTTTTGAAGTCTTTTCAACTTAAATGTATGCTGGACTAATAATAGATTTTTTTAATCTCATCGATCAGTCTTATCTTTGTAATATACCTCGATTAAATGCTTAATAGTCACTAATACGTGATGCTGTTTCCCATGTGTTTTGTCCCTGGAAGATTATTTCCCAGTGGTACTAACATGCAGAACCACAGATTCACAGAAAGGTTTGGTCTGGAAAGGACCTCAAAGATTGTCTCATTCCACCCCCTGCCATGGGCAGGGACCCCTTCCACTAGACCAGGCTGCTCAGAGCCCCATCCAACCTGGCCTTGAATCTCCAGGGATGGGGCATCCACAGCTGCTCTGGGCAACCTGTTCCAGTGCCTCACCACCCTCTGAATATAGAATTTCTTCTTAAGATCTAATCTAAATCTATCTTCTTTCAGTTAAAAAATGTTCCCCTTTGCCAATCACCATCTGCCCATGTGAAATGGGACGCAGTTTGCTTCTGCTGAGCTTCATCTGTGAGTTGGCCTCTGTCAGCCAGTGAGGCATACTGGTCGTTTTGTTCAACATGCCCTGTACAAGATTTCACTCAAGGCACTGGAGATCACAAACCCAGTCTCCCTCCACTCTGTGCTTCATGCAGACACATTTTCCTGTCATGATGTGGAACAAGAGCAGCAAGCAGCAGCTGTAGAGTAGGTTATTGAAGGAAGGTGTAGCTTACTGTGTTAGTGCTGCTGTTACCTGCTGCTGCTTCTCCTTTGAAATCTTAACAGTTCCAGACAGTGTTAGTGCTTAGGAGAGGTCTGTGCTTGATGCCACTTGGTACATAAAATTATTAGCATTATTAGCAGTGATCTGTAAACCTTAACAGAGTTTTCTTGGAAGACTCTTTCTGAAGGGAACAGGAAGTTTATGTGATTTTGCATCTCCAGACTTCGAGATTCCTACCAAAGTATCGTTTGAGAAGGTGCTTTACTCCCCTCATTGCTAGAAATTCTGTTGTTGTGTGTGTGCCCCAAGCAACAGCCTTCAAACATGCTCAGGGTCAAAGTGAAGTTGAGATATCTGTCTTCTAAGTTGCTTGGTGTTTCTCTGGAAAGAGTTGTCCAAATCATTAAAAGCATGGTAGATCTTCAAAATGCTGTGAATGTTAAAGCCAAGATTCAGCTCCTGGCACCCATGTTTTATTTGCTTCTTCTAAGGATAAAGACTTCACTCTTTATATGTCTTTATTTTTATCTGGACTAAAAGAATTTTCGATAACAGCAATGACCCAAATGCTGTTTTCAGAAAGTAAACTTAATTACTTCTAGACTTGAAAAATATTTCTGTTTCTTCCAGATCTGTTGTGATAATAAAACAAATACATTGCAAAAACTACATTTGTAAGTGATTGTAGTGGATTTTGAGCTGTGATCAACAAAATTTTTGTATATGGCTGATCAGTCCATCATCATCAAATTCTGCTATTTTGTGTAATGTTGGCTGTGTGTGTGTTTCTTTTCCTACAACAGAAGGCTCAGTCCTTTATTCAGAACATTCAAATGTAGTTTAATGAGGTTGTGTGTTAAAATTTTGTAAGTTAAAAGTACCCATTATCACCTACTATTTTTTAAATCAGTAATTCTTAAAGCAATTATTTTCTTGTGCTTATAGTAAAATGTACTTTTTAGAAATAAAAATGTCATTCCTTAAGTGATATTTTAAAAATACATTTTTAGGCATTAGTCACTTTTCTAACTGGTCGTTGCATGTAAATAATTTCCCGTTTCTTTCTGTTTTCAAATGAACTGTGCAGTGGTCGGTGAAGATGGTAAGCCCGTGTGCTGATCTGTCTGCTGTACTTCTGCTAAGATAGCATGAAAATAATCTGAAAGTGTTTCCATATCATAACTGCTTTAAATCAGGTGCTGAAATACATCTTCAGATTTTCCACTCATATGCACAGTCTTCTTAATCATCCATGCTTAATGTAAGGCAATTAGACTTGTGATCTGGCTGCAACTAAATCTGCAATTTTGGAATTTTAGAGTTGACCAGTATTCACGAGTTGGTCATGATGGAAATACTTGGTGATTTTTCTTTGTCAGGAAAATTGTTTAAGCAGCATAAAATATGTATACGAAAAGATTATAAAATTTGTGTAAAGAAGAAATAGTGAGTACTGCACTCCTTTGAATTTGGAGGAAAAATTTGCAGTGGAGAACCTTTATGCTTAGAAATACAGGAAGCTGTTACATTAAATAAAACCACACCTTAATCCAATATTGTACTGCAGAGTAAACCAGTAAAAATTCACAAAAAGACCTCTGTTCTTCTGATCCATCTTTTAGGATACTCTGGTTTAAACTGATCTATAAGGACGAATGATAGAGAGGACATGATTGTATTTTTGTTTCTTTGTAGTGTATTCCACTTAACAGAGTTTTCTTGGAAGAGTTTCTGAAGGGAACAGGAAGTTTGTTTATGTCATTTTGCATCTCTGGACTTTGAGACTATACACAGTGTGTATTCTTCTTCCTCCAGAAAGAAACACTTGCTTTATTTTGGAAACATCAGATCCTGATTTCCCTTCTTTTATCTTGTATTCCCTTAAAGCAATGAGATTGATTTTACAAGTGCAGAGGAGTTGAAGGGGTGAGAAGATTTTAAAGGGGGGTGTTGGAAACTTGGCACCTGAGCCTAAGGCTTGTGTCAAAATCTCAGAGTCGAGTTTCTGTGAACTTTCTTCTTGATAAAAGAAATGCTGGCCAGTTTGGTTTGCCTCCATGGAGGGTTACGGGAATGGCAAGTGGCTTTCCTGGGTTAAAACCAATTTCCTTAGGCAAATGGGATCACAAAAAAAACCCCAAAAAAAAACCCAAAACAAAACCCAAAACAAAAAGCCACAAACCCAAACCTTTGGTGATTGAGACATGTACCATATTTTCTTCTTAACACTGTCAGTGTCTGTCACCCTGAGGGGAAGAGTCTTCACAACAAACTTGCAAGATACATCAAAATCTCTTCCCATGCATTTCATACCAAGGCTCTTCTTCTATCCTGCTTATTATAATCTTGGCCAAGTTTGCAATCAAGTTTGCAGGTTTGGGTTCATAACAATACGTGGTCTTAAATTGGCTAGTTTATGATTTCTTTTAAAGTTTGGGAAGTAAGAGGGCTTTTTCCTTCCCTGAAGTTTTTTGGTTGTTGGTTGTTTTGGGGTTGATTTTTTTGTAAAAAAGGCAACTTGGAATATTTGAACAAGTTTTGAGTCAAATAAACAAATTTAAGTAAGAATTTTGATATTACAAAGGTTTTTTCTGTGCTGCATGAACCAATTTTACTTTAGGTAAAATCCATGAGAACTTTGGAAGTTTCAATATGTTTTCTAGGATTGCTAAAGTTCTGGAAGAGAACTATAATAGGGATTTGGAGTGAAGATCCAAAATACAGTATTTTTCTTTTGATACCATCTAAATGACCACAGAACACACTCTAGAGAAGGAAACAGTTTTTATATATATATATGTATATAGTTATTATATACACATCTTTGATTTTTGTTCTGACTCAAATTATTATATTTAATTATTGAATATTATTATATATGGTCTGACTTCAAATTAGTACTTTCTAAATCTTTAAGTGCAGTGGATGTAAGAGGAGGTACACAACTTCAGAAAAATAAAGTCGAGAAATTTGAAGTTACCTCTGTGAGCCAACTGCTACAGAAGGCAGAAAGCCCCTTGACTGAGCGGCTACACTCTGGCAGCAGGAACATGCATTTATTCTGTGCGGTCTTTTGTAGAGCTGTCTGTCAAGTAGAGTTTTTAAGAAGGTCCATCTGCTTCCAGTGAGCACTGTCCATGTGTGGGTATGTCAGTTGAGCTGCCCAGACCTGTGCATGTAGCAGCTTGTTTCATAGTGTTTCTGCTTGCAGGGCCCTGCACTGGAAGATTTCAGCCACCTCCCTCCAGAACAAAGACGCAAGAAACTGCAGCAGAGAATCGATGAACTTAACAGAGAGCTACAGAAGGAAACAGACCAAAAGTGAGTGCATTTTTCTGGGGAGTTCTGTCGTGGTCCTCTCTCTGGTTTGGTTGGTTTTTTTTTTTGACATCCTCTACCTAAGCCAACAGTGTTCAAAAGCTAGGAGACAATATGCTAGGCCAGGCTATTAAAAAACCTTTTCAAGTTCGTAGTGCGTTCTGTGTAGGTTCTGTTAATATTGCTTCCTTCTGCTTGATTGTAAAACTCATTTTGATTCTAATACTGCATAGGGAGCATTGACTCTCAAATTGTGTGGTAAAAAAATGTGTGGGTCCATTGAGCAAGGTAGCTGCAGCTCTGTGCTTTAAGGACAGAACACGACTAATATTTAGGAAATTGTATATAACAAACAGTATGGGAAACAATACTGAGACTGGCTAGGTAAGAGTCAACAGTTGGAGTCCTTGTGTGCCTGTGCACAAAACAAGAAAGGAAGGCAGAGGGCTAAGATGGCAGAATGGGAGAAGGATTTTGGCACGGTGTGAAGACCAGTAGTTCCTCGTTGCTGTGCTTGGTATCTAATCACAGTTCAGGATCTCATACACATTATTTTAGCTTTAATGAATCAATACCAGTATATTAATTATTGTCATGTTTTGTGTGTTTTTAGAGATGCCCTCATCAAGATGAAGGATGTTTATGAAAAAAATCCCCAGATGGGTGATCCAAGCAGTTTGCAACCAAAATTAACTGAGACCATGAGCAATATGGACCGTCTTCGGATGGAAATACACAAGAATGAGGTTAGATTCTAAAACAGTTTCTTGGAAAATGTAAATGATTGGTACAATTGTATTTTGCCTTACAGATTTTAAATGTAGCACCCAGAAAAACTACTTAGAGTAGAGCTCCTGGTACAATTTTTGTGGGGTGCTGTATTTTCAAGTATGTTCATCTAGCTAGAATAAGGATGTACATTATTAAAGATGTAAACTGTTCAGATTATATTATTATTCACTTATTCTGAAATTCACGTGTAATTAAAGATTTTTTCCTTACACTAGTATGGGGTGTAGGCTAAGTAAGCATAAAGGATAGGTTCATGCTTTGTGTGAAGTAATTATGGGACTTGACATTTGCAGCAGTCTCTGTGTGGCTCTGAACTGTCTGCAGTTCAATGTATTTGTTAAATGTGCTGGTTTAGAATCAATTTTTCTGTGACATCATTATTTGCTTTTTTCCCCCAAGGCCTGGCTCTCTGAAGTTGAGGGTAAAGTAGCAGCCAGAAGTGACAGGCGGCACAGCAGCGACATCAACCACCTTGTCACCCAGGGCCGAGAGAGGTCACTATTCTGTCTCCTCTGCTTTAGATCCTGTGCTAGAGTCTGTACAGCTCTCTCATGATTACAAGGGTGTTATTTATCCTCCCAAAGTGTGTGTCCTTCTGAAGGAAAATCTTAACCAGCCCTGACTCCTAGAGGTCACTTCATGCCATTCTGGTAACACATAAAAATAGTCTAATTGAAACACCTGCTCATTAAATAGCAATGCCTTTTAAACAAATCTTATCCCATTGCATAAGGCTCACTAGTTTTCCATGTTCTGTGGAGGCAGGTATGTTAAATTTGTGTTTTTCTAGCAGAATCCAGTCTAAGCTTTTGCTGGATGACTTTTTTCAGTAAATCACCTCTGACAGTAATACTAAAACTGCTAACAGGAATTCCAAACCAATATCCATGACCTGTCCTTTCTGTGATGCATGGATGTTGTGAGTTTTAGAGCCATGAAGTCCTCAGAGTCCTCACGCTCCAATCATTGCATTATAGCCCTGAAGGGAGTTACACGGATGATGCCAACCAGGAAGTTCGTGGCCCTCCACAGCAACACGCTCATCCCAATGAGTTTGATGACGAGTTTGAAGATGATGATCCGTTACCAGCTATAGGACATTGCAAGGCAATATATCCCTTTGATGGTAAGGTTAACAACATGCACTGAGATTCTCTGACTGTAAGGCATGGATGATTGGTTATAAAGAAGACAGGTAAAATGATTTAAAGCAAATTACCTGTATGAGTAACTAATTGCTTAAAAGATCGGTGAAGATACTTTATAAATTACTTTCATTCATGAGCAGTACTTGTGCGGCTTTAAGATAAATATTAGCACAGCTATTGGAAAATATTCAGCTTTACAAATTGGGACTGGTTTTTTTCTGTTTGGCCATATGTTGTCTTGCACAGATTTTTCATTCTTCCTGTTTATATATAATTTGGAAACTATGCCTTGGGAAAAAGATGACTTGAAATTCTGTCTGAACAGTGAGACTTCCTTGCCTCTTGTTTTTCCCAGGTCATAATGAAGGCACTCTAGCAATGAAAGAAGGGGAAATTTTGTACATTATTGAGGAGGACAAAGGAGATGGGTGGACAAGAGCTCGAAGACAGAATGGAGAGGAAGGCTATGTGCCAACATCATATATAGATGTAACGCTAGAGAAAAACAGCAAAGGTGCAGTAACCTATATCTAACAGTAAAACTGGCAGCTCTCAGTTGTACATTCCCCAGGGAAAATAGTGGAAAAACTGTAAGTTACACAGGCTCATGGAAAGAATTACAGAATCAGAAGTCGGCAATGATCTGTTTGCATGGGGAGTTAGCTGTAATTCTTTTCAGAGACGACCACATTAAATTATGCATCTTACACTGGTCTGTAATTTTGACCACCGTCTTCTGCTTTTCTGCTTTACAAAGCACTAAATCCAATTCAGCTGCTGAACTGAAAAAAAAGACCAGGATTCCTGCTTGTTCTGTGGAATACTTAGTTTTTATAGAGAACTGAAAAAATACTTACGTTTTGAAGATCTCTAAGATTTACTGTTCCCACTTTTATGACTTAAACTATATTCTTAAAACAGTGATCTTTTTCCTCTAATAACTAACTGAACTCAGTTACTGAAAATTATTAATTTCCTTCCTTAGCAAATACTTGGCAGCTTTCACTTCTTAAACAGGAAAATGTTTTCTGATTCTGAAAGTTCAACAAAAATACTCAGGAAAAAACACTATGCTTAAGGACAGAAAGTCCACTGACCTATCTCCTTCCTTTTCAGTACTTGTAATGTAGAATGTTCTGTATTGGACATGACGTCATTGTTTTAACTCTAGATACCTTGAACAAACAAAAAAGATCACATGTAGTGCTTGATGTCTTACTGAAAACTCTCAGCTCCTGATAAGGGAATGATTTTATCTTCCTAATCTGTGCCTGTAAACTAAGTCTTTGAATTTTATCGTGTTTAGTGTGAAGACAGTGTCTTAGATGCGCAATAGTTCTCCTCATTGTTAAATCACTGAGGATTGTAAACTGCATTGCTCAACTTGATTACTGGGGGAAAAAAAAAGCTGATTTTGTATTTCTAATGAGAGTTTGTGGAATTATAGCCACTGAGAATGGCCTGTTAGAACTGAGCACGCTTCTCTGTCTTCTAAAGGCCTTCAGTAACTTTGTTCTTTTCTTTTTCCTCTTGGACTGCAGGTTCCTGAAGCGGGTTTCTGAGAAAATGGGCGAGATCTTGAAGGAGGTTACATGCAGCTGCTGGGGGGGTGGGGGTGGGGAGGGGAGGGGTACTAGACTGGGAGGCCCAAGGGAAAAGCTAGTTGCATGAATGCATGCAGACATACATTTAGTAGTCACTAACATCTTAGCATCTCCATATATAGGTAAGGATGTATTACAAAATCTTCAATTTGTGCAGGAAAATAGAGTTCCATTACCAGAGTAAAAAGGCTACTGCTCCTAAAATTGCTTTATTTTCATTGTCCTAGATTGTCCCAGGTGCACAAACTATATTTTAGCTTGTGCTACGTTTTGATTTTCTCAATTATGCTCTTTTCCAACTCACTTTTATTGGCATTTAGAGCCCTGTATCAGTTATCAGTCTGCCTGTGCCACCTCCATGCTCGCCGTTAACCTCCTCCTGCATGCCTAGGACAGTCAGGCATGTTCTGTGTAACACTTTGGCATCATTGCTCCTCTTATTTTGTAACAAATCATTTTCTTTAAGTATCTTCAGCACTAGAGTTTCATCCCAGTATCCATGTATGCTGCTATAACAATACCACTGCAACCATCATTACATTCCAGATGTTTGGCATAACTGATAAGCAACTGTAAGGTATTTTGTTGATTTGGGGAAATAATGCATCTCAGCTCTAGCCTACAATGCAATCAGGAGAAACTCCTAGAACTGTGGTCCATCTTCAGCCCTTCAGTAACCTGTTGTGAGCACTGACAGCCTGGAGCACAACCAGAGGATTCACCACTGCAAGCTAATGACTGTTTTCAGAAGTCAACCACTTGCCATTCAACTGCTGCCTTAAACTAGAGTGCCTAAACCTGTTGTTTGCCAACACTACCACTTACAGTATCCCACAAAGGGCTTTCTGTCTCAGCTCTTTTCACAGTGCTGCAGCTGCTGAGGTAGCCACGGTAGGTGTTTTCTAGAGCTCTACTTTACTGGATACATGGTGCATCCATGAATTTTATACATTGAAACGTGTATCTCTTCATTTGACTTTAATATTTTTTTAAAAGATTTTTATGAAAACTGTCTTTTAGTTTTTCACTATGACGTTCCAATTTCAATTACTGCAGTGCTAGTCCATTTCCAGGTGATGCTTCATTGTATGGACCAGGTGACATTTGAGTGATACTTCGTAATGATCTTTGTGCACTTTTACTTGTAAACAATTGAAATTTGGATATGTTTATACGTGTAAATATAGTTGTCTGCAGTGCCCCTATTGCTTATGTTGTCTTGCCTCCCATTTGTGGTTCTATTAATAAATACATCATATCTGATTGATTAGGGTGATAAGAATTAGACTAGAGATGTTGGGGGGAGGGATACTTACATCAACACAAGCTTGTCAACCCAGCCGCCTGCTGTTTGGCAGTGTATTATGGAATCATAATTAAAACATCCTGGTTTTTTGGGGTCTGAAGCAATATGTGGATGCAGCAGTGCTGGATTCTTTTTCATTTCAGTGTTATTAGGAACTGTACTACCCGTAAAACTGAATTGGAGTGACTTGTGTAGAGGTTTATTCCTTTTGTTATGTATACCACTATTACACAGCTTGACCTAGTGTACTTTGGGGCCTATTAAACTCTAAAGTTTAGATTTTTGGAGCTTGTATACAGGGTTATTTATATAATAATGTGACATTACTCAATACTGACAAAACTACTTAGGTAGTTTTTTGGGTTTGGGGGTTTTGGGGGGGCTTGTTGGGATTGGGGTTGTTTTTTTCTTTTTTTTTTTTTTTTCTTTCTTTTTTTTTTTTTCTTTTTTTTTTTTCTTTTTTAAAATTTAGTGCTTTTTTATTTTGGAGAAAACTCAGTGATCCTTGTGGGTCCCTTCCAACCCAGAGTATTGTGTGATTCTATAAATCTGTGATGAGGAAGAAATGTGATCTGTGTATTTTCTGGTTAAGGGCCTGTGGTCTGCCTGGCTAACAGCCTTAGAGGTCAGTAACAAAACTTCCTGGTATAAGACTAAATGTTCTTTTCACACTACTGTTTGTTTTTCTGAATCCAGGATTTGCTTCCTTTGGAGGCAGGTTGCTTTCAAGAGGGATAGTGCAACTTGTATGAGGGTTATTAAACATAGGAAAAAGCATTTGTACTTGCACAGCTTATAAATCACTTATTCTAAAATTCTGAACGTGAGTTGTCCTAGAGAATCAGACATTTTCCAGTAATTTTTTAATCCTTTTTTGTGCACATGTTGATTTCCTAAATGTTAAATGCTTTGTTTAAAAATAGTGTTCTCTGTTGAGAATATTTTCATGGAATAAAAAAAATCTTTTCATGGTCTAAGTGATTAGCTTCCCCATTTGTCTTCTGTTAAGATCGACAGGCAGACTCTCAGTATGAGGTCTGTAAACTCTTGTTCTGGTGGTAAAAACCTCTGCTGTGATTGTAGAGAGGAGGAACAGATTCTGCTGTTGGTTTTGTTGTTACCCTACTCCAATACTTTCAGTGCTCTGAGTAGAATCTCACTCCAGAAATAGGCTTACTGACAACACGCACATGCAGCTGTGACTGTAGTTCTTAAATATTTGTACAACATCTGAGGATAACTCTTATTCACCAATTCTGTATATGACAAAGTGGGATTTGCTGCTAAGACTCTTTGTATGACAAACTCTGTGCATGCTGATTTCCCATAAAAAGTGGTAACACCTTATGCTTTGCCTTCATCCGAGGAAAAAGTACTTACCAAAGTGATTCACCTCAGTAAATGAAGCAAGTTTAATACATACATACACCCATGTTTACTCATGTCTGAAAGCATTTTAATTATCTGGATTGTTTGTTCTTGCCATTTCATCATTCATTCCTGGCAGAGTAGCTGTTGTGCAGGCTCCAGCAAAAGCTGAAATACTACAGATGCTGTCTTAAAAAAAAAAAAAAAAAAGGGGGAAGTTGTCCCAACACATACACAGGCTAATTTTCTAGTTTCATAGGCACAGGGATGTTTGAGCCTTTTGGTTACACATAAAGGATAATTTCTGCAACTTGTAGTGTTTCTGTGATTTGTAAATATGCAAATTATTTTGCAAAAAGATACACTTCACAATTCCATCTACAGTGTTTTTTATATTTGTTAAAGGAATATTATACAACAAAATTTTCTGCCATCTCAGATAATTAATCATCATTTTATTTACACTATTTGCTTCATCTTAATATTTAAGATGCCAGTGCCCTTACTCCTTGGCATCATTAAAACATTGCAACTTTGGGGAATTAAGGGGATAACTTAACTGTTTAAAGGGATCAGTAAATGACTTGGTGACACAGTAAATAAATAATTTGTTTAGAAATCAGTAGTTTTAAAACAAGTGTGCATTGTGCAGTTAAAAGTTCTAAACATCTTTTGAAATGCAAGAAGTTTGTGCAGTATCAAATTGCCAGAAGAATGCTAAGGTTATTTCAAGTATATCACTTAAATAGTGTTTCCAGAGTCTTATATACTTAATTGTTCCACCAGCTTCACTGGAGGAGGTTCCAGTTTTCGGGAAAGTGCAGTTAGGATCCGGTTGAATTTCTCATATCTTTCACTCTGATTAACTTGTGCTCCTTTGCTGCCCCAGAGCAATCTCATTTGAAATTCTGTCTTGAAGATTTCACTCAGCTCTTCATCTGGCTGGAAACCTAGTAAGTAAAAAGAATCCCACAGTATCATCACCAGGCTTTTTTTTTTATTCCATAGAAATGGCTTTTAGACTGTCTTCTCTCCAAAGAAGCTGTAGTGCGGTGGGTTCTGTTTGCACAATGATTTTAACAAGCTCGTAAAACAGTGAAAATCCTTTCCAGCTTTGACATTCTAGTAACACTGATGCCTTTAAGGGCACTGTGATAGGCTAGCCTTGCTCAGTTCTAATCTCTAGGATTGTCATTGTAGTCAGGCCCTAAATATAATTACTGATTTTATATATATATATAAATATATATAAAATACACATGCTGCCTGCAGAAATTACTCTATTTCTCCTCACTCCCTCAACTTTCCACTGCAAGTTTAAAAAAATAAAGTCTCATTGTTAACATGTTGCTGCTTTCTGGCAGTAAGCGGTCACAGTCTCAGTGCCGCAACTTGCACTGTTGTAAAGAATCTTAGGGTGGTATTTTAGTTGTAATAATTAGAGTGAGAATTTTATATTGCACAGAAGACAGGAAGTTATCCTCAGTCTGTACTGTACTTCTGTTCAGTTGCCAGAAGGGTCAGCATATTGAGTCAGGAGCACTTCGAGTATGTTTAGCAAAAATGCTTGCTAGAGAGCTGTAGTTATGAGTCATTTACTGTCTGTTTTTAAACAATATTAATGTTGTCCTCAGACTGAGTTTCCTGCAGGACACTGGCTACTCTCTCAGCTCCTGCCAACGAGGGGAGGAATTTCTCTGTGCCAGGCAGGGCACTGGGGCAGGCACTCGGCCTCTCCTACCTTGCAGCAGCCGCTCTGCCGTCAGGCCAAACGTCGCGGCGTGCTGGGCGATCAGGCGGGCTGTGCCCAGGTGCCTGAGCATGATTTCACCACTTTGGTCAGTGCTTTCCCACAGCTCCAGGCCTTCAAAAACAACAGCTTGGCGCTCCATCAGGGTAACAAGAGGCATCAGCAGTGGCACTGTTATGTTGTTCTGTGGAGCACTGATAGTTTCTGGAACAGAGTAACGATCATGTATCTCCTATCATCAGACATTATTGTTGATTGAAGAAGGTATTGTAACTGCAGTGTTCTTTTTTAACATTGGAAACTACTATTTGTCTTCCATCTTTCAAATGGAGGACAAATAGCCTTCAAAAATCTTACCTTAAATATACCTGTCCTATCAGTTTCCAGTGAACTGGCTGGGGAAGAAGACCAACACAAATAGGTGTTGGAAAGCTGCATTTGCTACAGGGGAAAGCTCTGCTGAATTACTAGACAGTGGAACAGAGATTTTAAACACTTTTTTTTTATATATACAGTATTTAAACATTTTAAAATTGGTCATTTCAGTAAAAATACCCATGAGGCTAAAATATTTCGCCTGTTTACCTGTTCTCTCAGAGAGATGTTCTGAGAAATTATTTTCTCTGCCTTGCATCCCTTTTGAAACTAGAGCTGCAGTGAATCTGGCACAGGGGCACCTAATGTGATCAGAGTTACCTAAGCCATTCTTTTTATTTGAGGATTCATCCTCTGATCTAATAGACAAAGCAAATAAGAAGCAAAATCTGCCAGAAATAATTCTCCAGTCAGGAGAGAGATTTTTTTTTTCCCGTTTTTGTGGCAAGATGATGCAATGTGTCAGTTTCTGCTCAACACAGAGGAAGTAGGGATGTGGGAAGAATGTTATATTCTGCAGGGATCCAGGTACACAAACACAGACTGATGTTTGGTTGGCAGACTGTTTGCTTCCATTCATAATCATATGGCATTATACAAGTTTACATTATCATTTTAACATACAATGCACAGCTATGGAAAGAGCAGCTGCCTCATCTCCCCACACAGGAAAGCAGTAGGGGGAGGGTTTAAGAGCCAAATAGAAACCAGTGTCACTCATACTCACTAGTCCACTCATCTTGTCCTTCATGCAAAGCTTTGCAAGATGGTTTCAGCTGTTTTTCATACATAATGGCAGTCTGGGTATAACAGTGTCTTAGAGCCGTCCAGGTTTGTTCTAATCTACTGATCTGTTCATGCGAAATAGAGAATAGCCATTACTGACTCCACAGCAGGAAAAGTACACTGCTAGTCACAGAGTTGTAGAATAGTCACGAGGACTATCTTGATGTGCTCTCTAGTCTTGAAGAAGTTGCTCGACTTAAACTAAATAAGCCATCAAACAACTCCACATTTTGGAACATAAAGAAAAACAGATTTTTACCTGTGGCATTTCCAGTGCTTTCATAATAGCAGAAAATCCATATAAATCCCCTAGTGACTCCTTCAACTCCACAGCAACTTGGATGATCCTGTTTAATGTTGCCGCTCGATCTTCTACGTTTCCTGTGCAACCCAAGATATCAACAGCTATTCCTATTGCCATGGTATTGTGCCTGTAGTGAAACAATTCGTGCAACAAATCACAAATTATTAAATTTACATGTGTTCAAAGATCAGTTCAAAGGTGTATTTTTATCTTTGCATGCCCAGCAAATTTAGTCTTACCAACATCTTTGCACCAAAACTAATAATCACATTTGGAATAAATGCACACGGGCTTTAAATTAATGTTTTAATAAAATCTCCTGAAATACTATTAACTATACAAAATTCTGCTCAAGCAGTGAATGAATGAACACTTCTGGGAAAATTGCCTCAATTGCCTTTGTCTTCCACATTCAAATCCTGTGACCCACCCCCAATATCTCAGCAATCCAACTACTGAAATATGAAGCAGACAACGTAGATCAGAACACCCTAAGTGTTCCCTCTCAACTTGTGCAGAGGTTTTTCAAAGCTTTGCTGATAATTTGTTACTTTATTAGATCCTCCTGCCCCATGCAGAAGGATACTACCTTTCAGTCTCCTCCACACACACTTACATGCTCAGATAGATTATAGGTGCCCTGAATTTTAGTTTACTTGAGCTTGTAAAGGAGAGCTGATGGCATTCAGCTGTTCCAAGGAACAAGCTTTCAACACCTTTCTCCCTTCCCCGTACTACATGTGAAAGTTGCCTTCAACCTTACAAAATCCTTTCCTATTCAAAAGGAATTTACATACCATCTCAGTAAATAATCCGTACATGTGAATTCAGGGAACATGCAGGAGAGCATTCTTGAGGGAAATGAGGACAGTGCAGCCATGCTCTGAGCTTCTGGCCATCTGCCCTGGCAATGAGGAACAGGAACATTTACCTCTCAATCAGGTCAAGGCGCAGCTGATGTCCGTAAGGCAAAGTGATCAGTTCAAGACCAGAGTTCCCTCCCATATTCCGCCTCATCTCTTCAGAAACTTCTACTATCCTTGCCACCTGTGAAGTGCAAAAAACTCTGCATGAATTTTGAAACTAACAGTTTTCAAAAAACCCCCCTCTAGCCACAGAGAAGTCCCCCAGGTAAGTGCGTGGAATACAGAGCTAAGTGCACAGCATGCAACACTGTAATACAGGCATCAGTGAAAACTTTAACCTACGCATATGTTCAGTGCCTTACGCAAAAAAGCTGAGGAAATATTTTTTTAAATGATACAGCCACCGAAAAACATAACATGTGTGCCCACAATGCTTTATCAAACTCCATCCTCTGCTTCCAGAAAGGGATTACTATGCAGCTTCCAGGAAATGTAGTGTGCGCTCAGCCTGATCTGGTCAGAGAGGCTCTGCTCTTTGCCTTAAGGACATAGACACTTGCTTTTGTCTTTTTCCTTTCCAAAAAAACTACTGCTCAGAACGCATTTGGTTACACCACAGGGTCCTAAAGATGAATTAGGTTCATAAAAGTTCATAAAGATGAATTAGAAAAAGGACAAAGTAGGAAACAATGTTGAGTGCCTAATGAAATCAGTGTGAAGGCTGACACCCTCACCAATTTGTCTTTGTTATTGAGATAACCAGTAGCTAATACAATGTTTAAAAAGCAATTATAATTGTTAATAATAAGCAAAACCACATTACGATGATGGTGAAAGATTATCTGCTGGTTTAAGGCCTGTATGTTGACATATTCACAAACCAATGTGCCTGCAATTTTCTGATACACCCATCAGCAGGCTTTTTTGGCTATGAAATGATGAAAGCAATCTGAGCTGCGCAACAAGCCTCACCAGTACAAAACAGCACTGTAGAAAAACCTGTTTCACTTCTAGAGAAGCAGGAGTGATATGAAGCCCCATGAGACACTGATTGCTATTCCATCACAGGTATGCAAGTGGCAAACACACCTCATCACTTACCATATGGGTAATTCTTTAGTTGAAATGCCGTTATTAAAAAGGCAAACTGAAATACTGATGACACACAGGACATATGAACTTTAGCCTGAGATCTCAGTACAAAACAGTAATTCTGGCCCAATTTGCAGGCCAATCTCATTGCATCATGCAGTTCTTATCAGTGCAGTCTATGCAACAAGTTGCCAGTAAATGACAGGCATTGGCTCAGCACTTGGAGGTGAACATCAAACAGACTTCTCTACCTGTCCCAGCTAGTTCCTGTTCCTGCTCCAAAATCCAAAAATCTGTTTCTGCAAAGCCCTCTAACAACTCTTCATTAATTCCAGCAGGCTAGCTGGTGCCTTATCTCCATTGCAAAGTTTACAGTATTTAAAATAAGGAGTCTAATAATGAGCTAATTGAATATTATATACATACATACATACATACATACATATAAACACACTAGTTCTCTAAGGCATGCATATCCTATGCCTTCAAGCAACATACTCTTTAACCATATATTAAAGATAATCTAGATACTAAGTTGAAGGAAGGAAGGAAAAAGTGAATTTTGGAACTAATGTTAGAGAAAGCTGTTCATACTCTCGGAATCATAGTAAAGAAACCTCAATCTGCCACTTCTGAGAAGAGTGAGCAGTTGTGAAATAGAGTTTTTCTGAGTCACCTTGTCTGCATGAAGCCTCACTTAGCAGCAGTCAAAAGTGCTACTGAGGACAGAAAAAGCTGTGTTTGCTGTTGGCAGGCCCCCAGCAGCTGGCAGGACTCATACACTGCCCCCTCCTCAGACCTTCAGTGTCCATCAGTGCAGCAGCACCAGCAGTGTGCTACTGATGTGCTTCTTCTGGAGCATCACCACTCCCACTTCCCTTCCTGTCTGCAATGGCATTGCCCAGTAAGTAGCCGTGTGTTTCACTTCCCAAACTCTTCTTAAAAAGACTAAAACCACCAAATCCCAACAAAGTTGGGGGGGTTAGATACCCACCATACCATTTGGTTCCTGTAGCTGCTCAGTCATGCCAACAAAGTCATGCAGATTTAACTGCAGTTACATTTCTTTCATTACACGAAGTCATCATCTCATTATGAGATGATTCTCCAGTCTTTCTGATCCATTAGCTGATCTCCAAGCCCTGGCAGCTGACCAAAGTCTATAATGTGAAAAATAGTTTTTTGTGGTTTTTATATCTTTCTAAGC
Source organism: Chamaea fasciata (assembly GCF_029207755.1). Classification (NCBI taxonomy): domain Eukaryota; kingdom Metazoa; phylum Chordata; class Aves; order Passeriformes; family Sylviidae; genus Chamaea; species Chamaea fasciata. The sequence continues at coordinate 15,796,850 of NW_027094095.1, read as the reverse complement.
AATTCCACTAGCACAGTTCTCTCACAGGAGAGAAGAACACAAGTCCTGATAGCTATTTTCCCACACCACCTATCCAGCTATAAGATAGGAACTCGGACAAAGATTAGAAGAGCAGCTGGTTTTAGAAATTTAAATATATTTCGTTCCATTGAACATTGTATATAATTGCCATGTGGCAGCCAGTTAATGTCTGCCTGCTCTTTGCCCTAAGGAGCTATTTCCTGTCGTAAGCAGTTCTCCCCACAGTGCCTTACAGCTGACAGCTCCTCCTCCAATACAGGAGAGAGGCTGAATGACAGTAAGGCAGCAACTGATAGGAGATTTAAAAGACATATGGAACTTTGAGAATTTGAGTCTAAAGTCAAGCATGATGAGAGACCTTTAGTCCAAAGAGTTTGTGAACATTCTTATTCTTCAAATGAAAAACAAACACCCTAAAAATTCCTGCAAGCAATGCAAAGCATTACATTAGCTGCAAATCTACCCATTATTCTTTCTAATAAAATCAGTTCTTTGAAAAGTCTAAATTGGCACATTATAAAATAAAATGCATTAGCTTTTTTTCTTTACCTTGCAGTCCATTCTAAGAATGTGCTGTGCAATAATCTTTGGGTTATTGTTGGTGAAAAGCTCCTTAACTCTTCTTAACATGGATGTTTCCAATGGCTTGTTTTCAGGAGGAAGTAGTTTGGATTCAAAATCATTGGGTTTAAAACTAGACACCGTCTCATAAACAGGTGCAGAAAAGATGCTGTCTTCTTCAGCCATCTGAGATGAAGCTTCTAAAGGATCTGCAGGGTTCATTGTAGCATCATCATCAAGGATCAAATAGCTTGTTTCAGAGTTCCTGAATGTCGCCTTCTCCTTTTGTGTCAGATGTTCCACATAGCTGTTTTTCTGACACAAGGGTTGTTTTGCTGCTGTAGGATGTCTGGCAGGATTTAGTTCACAATAGTGTCCTTCAGAGCTGTGGGAAGCCAAAGGAGAATCTGGGGGCTTCATCAGGGGTGCTTTGCTGGGTTTAGGTGGAGGCTTTGGACAGAGCTGACTGTCTGATCCTCGAAGAGCTTCCCCTAGCTGTGACTCTGAGGTAACTTTCTGAACAACTGTGGGGCTTAGAGATGGTTCACTGCCTGTTCTAAACGCAGGTGAGCTTGGACAGGAGGTTGCATCTGCTTCAGGTAATCGAGATGGATGTCTTGAACCTGCAGGGGAAAACAGTGTTTTAGAAGGCCAAAATACATACAATTCCTGTGCCAGGGTTCATCTTCTAATGCTATTTCCTAAGGATAATATTGTCACATCATGTCAATTGTTTGCTGGCAAAATAGTATATTTTGAGGAATGACCTAGCCAGCAAATTCCATTCACTTGCTGATCCTCCCAAAATCCCAAATACATGGAACAGCTGCACCATAGTATTATTCTGTGGTAATGCTGACAATACTTCCAGTCCCTGCTGCATACATAGGCTATCCTGTCAGAGCTGGATGGCCTCCATGGATTGGAATAGGAGGTTTCTTTGTAACTTGATCTAGGCTATAAAAACAGCAACCTCCAGCTGCATCACATAAAAGATGAGTCATTTCTGAGAAGGACAAGTTTGAGATGAAAGCAAAATTTCTCAAAGTCATGCCTGAACCTGAACTAAGGTATGGAAGGAATGAACTTCAGAAATGCTAATCTTTCTGTGAAACAGCTCCATACAGGATCCATATACTTCTGTGTACTTATGCCTCATCCTGTACCCGCTGCATATGCAAACCCTGGCATCCAATATGGGATTGAGTCCTGTGTCAGACATTCCCAATCTGCAACTCTCAGTGCATTTGCTGGTATCTACACCAAAGTGGCCAGTTGCATTGTGTGGGTGTTACTACTTGATTACAGATATAAAGCAAAAACTCCAAATCACAGGCTGTCACCACCCTTAAAGCAGTATGATAACAGGACCTGCTCAAAGGATCCTGTGACAACATGCACAGCAGAACTCTTCAGACTGTTGTAATACCAAAATAAAAGCATCTGCAGCCATGGATTGGAATAATCAATTCAGCTACAGAGGGACAGAAACTTGCCTTACAAATGTCTGTCCATCCCACTGTTAAAACACAGGAGCACACTCTATCAAAATACAGTCTCACTGTACAAATACTTAATAATCTCCTTGTCATGAGAACTCTTCCTACATTAGGCATGAAGAATTTTAACAGTACTATATTCAAAATGAGCAGCCTTGGAAGTCAATTCTTGTTTGTTCACATGGGAAGAGATGCATTATTGCAAGTTTCTATACACAAGTGTGTTAGTGTGGAAACAATTGCTTAAACCTTTGAAGAATCTGAGAAATAAAATGCCCCAATCAACAACTGATCTAAGTGCTGTCACAGCCTGGATCCCTTGCTTTGGATGATAGTGGCCATGGAACCAGACAGCAGCAAAAGGAACGAAAAGCAAAAGGGATGGAGAGTAGAGAGATTGATGGAGACGGAAGAACAGAACTGAGTACAAAAGCCATGGCAGTGTTTTTCTCCTAGGGAGGAACATTACCTCATCTGCATAGTTTACCCTGAGAAAAAGCAGTTACCAGAATTTCCATGAAACACTACTTCTGCTTAATAAAGTTTTGTCAGAAAGACATGAGTGAAAAACAAGAAAAACAGAAAAACAAGTCAGTTCTTGTCAAGCACAAGTGAGGAAAGGTAATACCATCAAAAAAGGTATTAATACCAACCACAGCTGTCATTTTTTTGGTGTGGAAGCCTGCTGAATTGTGTGCTAAGGTTCTCAACTAGCTGGTGCATTGTAAATAAAAATCCTGTTCCAGTGACTTGAAGAGACGCAGTGTGTTAAAACAGCTTACAGTGGCCGTTAAACAGAATGCATTTACAGTTCTCGGAACATTCAGTAGTCTCACTTTGGTCTGAAGAGTAACAAACCACGTGGACACACACAGATTCTAAGCATGAAACTTCTAATTACAAAACATACCTATTAGCAGATAGCTCTCTGACTGGTGAGCCTTTAAAGGGAATCTTTTCTCCAGAACATGATCCAAACTAGCTGGCTGGCTACCACTTTTTTCTTTGTTTCTAGGGTAAACAAAAATGCAAACAAAAACATATCAGTATATGCAGCACTTAAAATACATATCTAACTGCCAGAATAGATCATAATCAGCGCAAGGATTTTTAGCTTTCCACTTAGGCAGCTTATGATAATGAAAGGTTCTTCATTCATTCATAAACTGCTGTCGTAGTGGCAGAGAAATGGGCTGTACTGTGTGTCAGCCTGCAGCATTTATGAAGGTATTTCCTTTCTAATGGAACATTCGATTTGGACACTGAAATTAGGATCCATTATCCCACATTTGGAGTTTTTATTTCAGGAGTCAGCTATGGAAAAACAGACTTCTTTGGAGCAGCAGCAACATGTTATTTTAATCCTTTGTTTTACATGGTCAAGATTTGCCAAGTCACTGCAGTGCTGTTGTGCTTCCAGAGTCTACATTTGCTCTCACTTTGTGGATTTGCTGATCCTTTGCTAAAATCAGCAAACCCTCATGCCCAGTCTTCCATCTCACATCAGAGTGAAAACTCACATCACCTGCACCAGGAGCTGATACATTACTCCATTTCCTTCCATAAGGACAGCAGAATTAAGGTACCTCAAAAGATTTCCTCTGGGTATGCTCTGCTCCGGGGATTGCATGCTGGGTATACCAAGACTCAGCCTTTTTGCAGTTTCCATTTTTCCTTCAGGGGTGCTTGGCTCTTTTTGTTGGACTGGAGTCACACCGTATTTTTCTTCCAGACACCTGAGAGGCACAGTCCTGTTGATAGGCTGAAAAATAATTGCTCCACTCTGCTTTGATATTGGTGTGCGATTCCCAACATAGTATCTAACTAAGCCAGGGATAGTGTCAAAACTTTCCAGTTCAAACTGATACTGAACACGACAGTAGGCTTCATTGAGTCTTAGAACTGTTTTGTTGATTTTAAAATGCTGAGGGGTATTTTTCCACTGACAGGTAAGAACAAAGTTCCCAGGACTGGAGAGAGAATCCCTAATCAGAAAATCTCCATCTCTCTGAACTAGGCCTTCTGCCACCTTTGAGGAAAAAGAATTATACAAAAAATTACTTTCAGAATCAGAAAACAATACATTACAACAAAATAGTCATAAACACAGGAGTTAATTTGTCTACTCTGGGAGGATACACAAAGCCACAAATACAAAGCAAAGCATGAAGTGTGGTAGAAGAATGATGTCTCCAATTCTTAATTAAAAGTTCATCCCACAACAGAGGTCTGAAAGGGCTTCTTGGAAGGAGCCAGCAGTCAGAAGCTGAGCTTCTTTTGCTCAGCATACATATTTCTTCTAGTCTTCTGGTGTACTTACACTTTTGCATGTGTATTCTTCTAGTTTGCTAATAGAAAATACGACAGAAAGGGAAAGCAGTGACCCAGGATTTTAATTTTAAAGCATCTGAATATAGAGTCACACTGAAGTTTAGAAGCCATTAATACAAGATCCTGGATTCTGCCTTTTCATTGTTACATGACAGAAGCTTTCATTTTTTTTATTCTTTGTGAACGCTGCATGTAAAAATACTACCGACCAGGAAGAGTCAGACACCTTTTTTTTCTGTTTTGATTTAGTCCTTCCATGTGATGAAAAGGACGCCAAGAGCCGAGGGCCGAGCGTGCGGCAGCTGAGCCGGCCCTGCCCCGGGGCCGAAGGGAGGCCCGCAGGGGGAGCTCCAGCGGCTCTGGAAGCTCCCGATCCAACCTCAGCCTCACCATGTCTGTAACTGCGTTTGTGCGGACCAAAATCCAAGGGACTGAATTGATTTTGTTGCGTTTTAATTTTTTCCCCTCTTCCCTAAGTTCCAAGTGCAAGAAAGAAAATAAACAACAGTTTAACTTTTATTAAGAATGCCGAACCAAATTAATGTCAATGTTCTCTAAACAGTATGTGATCCTAGTATTCTTATACAAAGCTTAAATTCCAATTCCAGATTTATTCAGTGCACAAAATTCTATCTATGAAAGGTATCTACTTTCCATCAGGGTCTCACCTGAGTCCTTCCTTGGCCTCACTTCACGCCACAGCTTTCATACAAATAAGCATTATGTTTCTACTAAATTAATTCAGGTATCAGAGATGTGTACAGCACATCAGGGAAATTCTGCTTGTCTGTAAAAGCTCAGAGCACGCTTGGCAATGCAAAGACCACGTACCTGCCGAGGAATACGTCCGTGGTACCAGGCATGGCTACGCAAGTCTTCACTACTCAGCTGCAGTTCTTCCTCTAACTCCTTCTTCAGTTTTTCCGGGCTGTTGTCCATAACCTGCCTCTCCCTAGAAAACTGCAATAAAAGATTAAAAGCTTCAACTGTGCCAAGTTTAGTGATTAACATTTTACCTGGGTTATAACTTCCATCATATGACCTGCACTGGAATGCAGGTGCTGCCTGCAGCAGGCTGGCTTGGCTTTGCCCTCTGGATTGTATTTGCAAACCCCGGCATTGTGTGAGATAACATGTGATTGTTCTACACCGCATGGAACGGAGCAAAGTGTTCTGCCTGTGCACCAAACTAATAATGACACACCTACAAAGTCACTTCTCCTACTTCCTCTTTCCAATAAGAATTCTAACTATATCCAAAAAAACGGAGCTGGACCCCAATGCCCTGCTCCAATATTCTTCCTCTTAAACTTCCATTTTAAATTTAGAATCTTTCCCAGCAGCCCCCTTTGAACCCATCTAGTTAAGGACATTTCAAATGCATCAAGACAGGCTAAGCTGGACACATTTAGTTGTTCAATATTTCTGTTGCCAAAGTATCAATTTGCCAAAGTAAAATTACAATCTTAAAGGGCTTACTCCTAATGGTCATTAAATGTGCACATCCAAGATGTTCCCTTCCTAAAGGACAAAAGCTCTTGTTGCCCATTAGCACGAAAGCCATGAGTTTTGCTTGAAGATATCTCCATCACCACTATACAACTACTATATGATTTTCTAGAAAATTTCTGTCTTCATCTCTTCTTGGAGCACAGCTTTCACGCTGGCCCACTCTGGCTCACTAGTCCTTACGGATGCAGTGTTGCTAACAGTGAGGTGCAGGATCTTCTCTGGAGTAGACACGTTCTCTTTCATAAGCACTCAGAGGAGGGAAGTACTTTAGACTTCCTTTCATTCTCCGAGGGCTGGGACTCCAGCCCATCTTTGTTGTGCTGCAAAGTTTCAAAAGCCTGAGAACATGTTCTACACTGATCCAAGAATCAGAGTATACCCTCTCTTTGGAGAAAGACCAAAAAAAAAAAAAAAAAAAAAGGAGCGAGAGAGGGGGCCTCCAGCAAAATGCAACATTTTGCTCCCATGCATTATGGATTTTTTTCTTAAGTCTGGATATGAGCCAAAGCTCATGGGTTCCTTTAACTGACACACTGATGCAAATAAGGAACATGTACATTATTAAAAAAAAGAACTGGGAAGGCTTGCCCACCAATTCCTGTTCTTTCCATGAACACTGCTCTCTATGGCTTTTCCTTCTTCACAGTGAATACTCACAGCACCTAACCGTGGGAGCAGGTGGCACACATCTAACACTTCTTTCAACAATCCTCCCTGCAATTTCAGGCAGACTGAATTACAACAGATTACCAGACAGCAGATTTTTGGTGGAATAATGCCAGAGGAGGCATCCTGCTGCCAAGATAATTTAAACATGCTGGGAGCCCAGAGAAATTCTGAGATTAATTCTCCGCTCTGCTTTTCTCAGAGAAAACTAAGGCTTCTCTTAGACAAACACTAGTAGCTAGCATAGAAAGGCAGAAGATAAAAACAACCTGGTAAAGAATTACTTTTCATCTTAGTTTCCCATCTGTGAACCAGAATAGGGTGCTATTTATCCATGCAAATCTGATTCAAAATGGACAAGCATTTTCATACAAGCAAATTCTTTGTGCTTTTTTTTTTTCTAAACATTAAGGTTTTGCATCAACTCCTTCCAAGCTTTATGTGAAGACTGTGCAGAAAGAAACCATGCCACAAAAAAAAGACGACCTTCACTGAAAACCCATGTACAACATGAAGAGGTGAAGTTACTGGATGTACAAGGAGTCACAGAAGAGGCTTGGTGAGGACTGAAGTCCAAAAGCAAATTGAAGTGTCAAAACATAGTCAGGGAAGGCCAAAAATGCCGCCTCCACTCCAAACCCTTGTGACCTATCAGACCAGCACGGCCGAAGGACCTCAGGCACACACCTACCACTTGTATTTCCCAACTCAAACGGCTGGGAACCCATTTAAAGCTGATTGGCAAGGATTCTAAAATTAACAGCCCTTTCACTGACACGTCTTAGAGAATGATAGCAAGTATTATAGCGTCAACACAAGCTGAAGGCAAAGTGAAGAGGACACAAACTGAGGTGAGGCTTTTCAAAAGCACCTTTTCTCCTGACTGCACAAGGAAGTGGCTGAAGAACTTTCAAAATACTCCCTCCAGGGTAAACAGAAACATCCAGCTGCAATGGTGTAACATGATCTTAAAGTCCTAGCTGTGTGTTTTGCTGATCTTCTGAGATGAACTACTACTTTCAAGTGAATTGTATTTAAGGTTTCAAAAGATGCTTTTGACAATAGAAATTGTCACCATCTTTCCAAAAGCATCTCACTGTATCTCAGTGGCAGGCAGAGCTATTGAAAATAGACTACAGGATACCATGGCAATAACTGAATTTGCTTAGCAGAGTTAAACTTTTAGCCAACAAAAAAACTATAGATCTCTACCAAAGACCTATATAGGATGAAAAGGACTAGTTTCATCCATGGTACTGACAAGAATTATCTTAAAAATACCAGGATGATCCACTTAAGGATACACATTAATTATAAACAGAGCATAGAAACCTAGAATTTCTTCTGGTGGTTGAATGGATTTTTCATTACTCAAATGAAGTTAATGAGACACATATTGAACTTGAACTACATCAAACAACACATCAAGAAAATCATTTAAGGACTCCGAATCAACTAAATTGTTAACATTAATAATTTTTGGTTTGTTAAAAATCCTCTCGACGATGGTCTATCACATGGAATATACTCTGATTGCCAGAGAGGTCAGACAACTTCTGAGATGAAGCAAACATGCTTAAATAACCTTTACGCAACTCAGAACCTAGTGAAAGAACTCCAGTGGCTAGCACAATTCTCAGAATACACAAGGGGAAAACTGTCTAGGTAAGCAAGTTCAGTAATAGCACGTCATCCTGGACAGTTTTTTGTTCATTGAGACTGATTTCTTATAGAACCTACTACAGAAGAATTGTGACTGATGAACTGCCTGTACTCTCACCAGCCAATACTTTTCTATGCTAAACACTACACCCAAAGTCTGTGCTCGGCAAGAATTTTTGCATACACTGAACTCCACATCACGCAAGGCTCAAAAACCACTCCAGGCACAGCCTGTGCAAGGATGTGAGCCTGTAAATAAAGAAGAGGCTAGGCTTACAACAATTATTAGCTATGCCAGTGGGCTTTATTTCAAAAGAAAGGTGACTTATTCCACACAGCATGATGCAGATGCTTCAGCCTCATTTCCCAATAGCACCCGAAAGTTAATGGGCAGCAATGGCAGGCTGTAAATTTGCACTAACTCAATTGTGACAAACCTTCCTTTCGTAGTATCTCCTTGTTTTATTTCTTTGTCTAAGACTTTGCTGCTCCTACTCAATGACAGAAAGCAAGCTGAATTTACATTTAGATAGTGAAGTGGATGGTTGTTGTATTTATCTGGGGAATGGTTTTTCCCCCCAAGACCCCTAATGCTTGTAACCAAATGGTTTGACCTTTCCTTCCTTTCTTGACCTAATTGGCTGAGTGCCAGCCATCCTCCCAGAGTGGGAGACTAGATAAGACCCCTGTACTTCCTTGTTTTTTCTCTTGCCCCTGGAACCCTTCGAGAATAAATGCCTTGGAATAATTCTAGGGTAAGAGCCTCTTCTGGAATCTTTTGTCCTGTCCCTCTGAGATATCCCTCCAAAGCCTCTCAAGAGCTAGTCCCCGGGGGGGCTGCGGAGGAATATTTTCAGATGGTAAAAATAAATCTTAAAATAATCTAGGGAAAAAAGTAAAGACTCCCATGTATTTTGCAACATAACATGGTTGAAGCAACACAGGGAAGCTTCCAGTTTAAATACTTGGAAATCTTCAATAGTAATAACCCTGTCAGATATCCCTGGAATAAAAAAGCAAATCAAGTCAACAGAATTGTTTTCAAATACAGACGCTTTTCCTGGCCTACAAAGAACTCCCTGTAAGTGTGTGCTTTCCAGAACTGTTTGTTCACATTTTAGTTGCATTGTTTCCAGTCCTGGTGCTATTTTAATATATTTCTGCCATGCTGAGCTTTTGTGAACAGGTCCTTAAAATAAAAATACATAACTACCTAGCAATACAATATTATCACCTGCTGGCAAAAGCCCTCAATCCTACTTACATGCACTATGGAAAACCTACAGAGCCAAGACTTTAGAAAGAGGGAAAAAATTCCAGTCAATAATATATAGAGTTTTATATAACTTTTCAGTTACTGACTAAAAAAAAAAAATCACTCAAGAGTATATATAATTGTTATATATATAGTTCTATATGCGCCAAGAAACTCCTTGACAGTTTATATATTTGACAAAGGATTTCTACTTCAGGGCCATTAATCTAATAGCAAACTGTGCTTACAGATATAACAAGCTATCCTTAATGTTACGTATTATTTTACTTTTTTTTTCCCAGGCAAACGTTAATCTAGCATACCAAAACCTGGAAAATAACAAAGTTTAAGGAAATAAAACATCAAAGTATGATCTCCTTTAGGGCAAATTTGAAGAGGACTTGACTTACCTGCCAGAATATGCTGTGCCTCTGAAATTTGTGAAAGTATTTTAATGGGAATTTCTCACAATAATCTCTGCTTATGCATCCAAGGGATTACTTACATGTGAGTGTTTGGCACTCTCCTAAGGAAACTTGCTATATCAAGCTCTTGTGTCGACCATCCTAATGGAATTTATCACCTTAGACTGTGCTGAATAATTTACTGTATGAGGTTGGTAGTAAACAAAAAAGAAGTTCCACAGTTATTTCTGTATTGTTATTAATTAACTCCTCTCTAAGGTGATGATGTGTTCGGTTTATTGGTTTGGGGTTTTTGTTTGGTTGTGGGGTTTTTTTCTTTTTCTTCTTTTTTTTTATTTATCCTAAAACAATTTGAATTATGAGGGAAAGGCTTTTAATTTTAGACACTGTTTGGAAGTGGTCCAAAATCTGTCATGCTAAATCCCCACATTTGGTTCAGATAAAGCCAAAATTCACATCATCTCTCTTTGTAACCTTCTGGCAAAGTATTATTTATGCAAAGCACAGCCAAGGACTGTTACGGGCACCAGACTAAAGGGGGCCACATTTCCATCCAATCTCAATTACTTCCTGGTGCTTTGCACAGCTCTGCCAGGTGACAGTGAAATGAGCCCAACAGGCAGCCTTGGAACCACCTGATTTCCTGTGGCCTTGAAGGTTTCAGGAAAAAAAGAAAAAGAGGAGAGATGGTTGTTAGGGATAAATGAGAACAGCTTTGTGAAAACTGCAGTGTGATCTAACTGAGGAAAATAGTCAAGCCCGTGCCTTTCCCAAAATTTTAGTACTTTGTTTAAAGTTTTAATAAATGTACTGAAACCATCTAAACCAAACCTATTTCAGATCTCTCCCAAATCCATCTTTTCTCCAGCACTGGAGGCCTGCTATGTTTGCTTAAGAACACCATGAATGCTGAACTGTGACTTTCTGACTGGGTAACAGAAAGACCAATCGACAGAAAATATGAAGGGGACGCTGGGGAAAGCACAGGAAATACCAAGAGCGAAGACAAAGATGTGAAACAAGGAAGAAGGGAGAGGACACACAGACAAAGGACACCAAAAATATCTGGAAAAGAGAAAAATAATGAAATTCCTCTAGTTCCAAGCCACTAGAGAGCAATCAGCTTGTTCATACAGAAAATGAATATTTTATTGTCAAAGTTCCAATTGTGGATCAATAGATAATTCACTGGCTGCACAGATCCTTTCAGTCTTTAATCCAGTGCCCTTGTGATCCTAATCAGACTGCCTATCTGGCACTATGAATACAAGCATTTAAAGATAGACAAATACGTGAATTTATAAGGTTTTTATGAGTACAGTGTGTATAATTTCACTTATAACTCTACTAACTGGCCACCAAACACAACACACTTGCATTGAGCATTTTCATGTAGAACCAAACACTCCAATATTGTTAAAAAACATTCTTGTCAGTCTTGTTTTCTCCTGTACAGAAAAGCAGCATCATTGGCCAAGGCCTTACAAAACAAAAACAGTGATTTCTGAATAGTTTGTTTTTTGTTTGTTTTTGGTGGGTTTTTTTTGCTTGTTTGTTTGTTTTTTGTTTATTTTTTTTTTTTTTTGGGAAAGAACTAACTGGAAAAAGGGAATTTCTAAACACAGGAATCCATTTTCTGATTAACTTGGAAACTGAACCATAGCTGGTGCAACGTTCTTCACAGAGGCAGCTTTCTCTAACCTTCCAGAGGGCACAAAGTTCACACAGGACTGTAGCAATGCTGTGTTAAGCAAGAGGAGGTACAGAATGGGTGATTTACTCAGAAAGATGAATTAATACAGGAAAATGGCAGTTTTGAAGCCACAAGATTTCCGCATACTTCTTTGGGTAACTGGTGACAACTTTTGAGGTTACTGATGAAAAGATAACAAATGATCATGAAAATTTTCCCCATGACTGCAATAGCTCTTTAAAATCAAATAAACTGCATCATGTGCATGTTCTCACTCTGCTGCTATGATCAACAAAAGTTCCCTGCCATTCACAGAAAAGTGGCCATTTTTTTTCTGGTTTTGGCTGTCTTAGGGTTAATTTCTTCTCAGTAGCTGGTACAGTGCAGTGTTTTGGATTCAATGTTGATAACATACTGATGTTTTGATAGTTGCTAAGTCATGTTTACCCTAAGTTAAGGACTTTATTGTGTCTCAGTGAGAAGGTGCACAAAAAGCTGGGAGGGAGCACAGCCATGACAGGTGACCTGAATTGGTGAAAGGAATATTCCACACCACAGATCATCATGACCAGTATATAAAATGGGGAATTACCTCGAAGTAGGGCCGATAGGAGTTCAGGGACAGGCTTTGACATCAGTCAGTGGGTGGTGAACAACTGTATTGGGCATCACTTGGGTTTTTTTTCCTCTTTGTTACCATTATTATTACTTATTAGTAGTATTATATTCATTTCAATTAATAAACTGTTCTTTTGTCAACCTAGAAGTTTTAGTTTGGATTCTCCTCTCCATTCCCCCAGGAGGTGGGATGGGGTGGGGTGGGTGAGGGGCTATGTGGTGCCTAGCTGCCAGCTGGGCCCAAACCATGTCAACTAATAAGCACTTGTTTAGAATGAGGGAACTAAAAAAAAAAGTCTTTTAGTACAAAGATCAGGTTAATGTTAAGTGAAGTTAATGGGAAAACTTAATTCTAGTGGATTCAACAACCATTTTTCCACTACACCACCACACTTACAACAATCCTTACATTTCTACATAACCACATTCAGAGCTAGGAGGGCCTCATTTCTGGAATACAGATCCTGAGAAATCCTAAACTGAGTGTTAGTCAAATCATAATCTCCCCCTTGGTGACCCTAGAGATTTGCATTTCCAAATGTAAATGATGTTAGCAGTTATGTAGAGGGTTCTTTTTGTTTTAATTTGAGACATATCTAAACAATAGATATTACCAAGAAGTTAAATGCATTAAATACCTACTGAAGAATATTCCCATTTCCATCCAAGAGAAGTCACTTACAGAGCACCAGTGGACCCTGTGCTATCTCCATATTTATAATAGAAGATAATCAAACTTCTACTGGAGTGTAAATATAAAATTACCATGGGAAATTGAAAAGAATTTTCTAAGACTCATCAAAACTCAAACTCAGCAACAAGACAATGGGAAATCAAAGTCTGGGGAGCTGTACAAAATTTCATAATTTTGAGCAGTTGGTCTTGTCACATCTGCCCCTCTCCAACAATAACAAATCTAACGTTGAAAAGGCAGGCCAATAATGCTGAGTGGTGATTACATGTAACTCATGTGTTATCAAATCCAACTGCCTCCACATATGTGCTGAAACTGGATATATGAAGCCTGAGGATGCCAGAGAACAGATTTAGATCATCACACACTGAAGAAATATTAAGATCTACTATCTATAAAAAGTGTTTGCAATTCACCCAAGATAAGAGATGGCACTTGCAATAAGTAGCTGCTTATGAAAGGCTTCTTATGCACGTCACATTCACAGCATTAGTACATTACTCACTAATGTGCTACATCAACGTGCTGGAGGTTATAAAACTTGGCAGCCCTGATAATTGGAGTGGCTTTCCCCTTTTGCACAGCTTCAGCTGAGGGTGAATCACAGCAGAGAATTAAGAATGAAAATACTTGAACTTGAAGGCCCTTCCCCTCTGATCATGACAACCATACTGACTAGTACTAAAAAAACCCCTGTCTTGTGGCAAACTTGTTTCATTAATTTAGACCTCTACATTTTTGAGTCACCGTTTATCACTGATTTAGTTTTAACGTACTTCTTCTCTTCCACAAAATGCAAATTTAAAGAAAAATATTTTGGCTTGGAAGTGACACGAGTCACAATTTAGAATTTTCTCTTCGCTTTCTTCTTTTTTAAACACAAACGCAAGCCCTCTTGCCTTGAAGTTTCTCTATTTCCCTCAATGTAAAAGCTGACCCTGACAGTAAAGAGCTATAAAAACCAAATGGGATCATCATGACACATCATGACTGAAGAATGAGTTGATCCAAGTTCAGATGTTCTGCACTGATCACTACCTCTTCTGGTAATGAATGGGAAAATAAACCAAATATCTGCTGTTGAGACCTCAGTTTCACACACTAAAATTAAGTGCCGCAAAACATGAGTGCTCAAGTGCTGTACTGCTTCCTGTGCTTTGGTGAGACCAAGCAAAGCACCTCTGAGCTTGGCCTTATACTGCTTTCAATTAAACTGTATAACATAACGAATTTATCACAATGCAAGAAAAAATCTGAATCTCTCAGAGGTAGCTGAGAACTTCAGCATGATTATTTATGCATCAGTCTGGTATTTCATTACATGTATAACAATTATTAAAACCAAGAATTAACTTCATCTAATTACACAAACTGATATTGCTTGATTTTAAAAACTGTAATAATAATAATACCTGATTACTTCATTTCATACTGTCTTATTGTTCACACCATCCTAGCATTTCACAGAATCCATACCATTGGGCCCCAAGCTTCAGACCTAACTTGATTTGACCACCAGCTGTTTCTATACCTACAGCCACTTTCTCTTCAGCAAATGCATCCCAGTTCCCTACCATCCAAACGTCTTCAAATAGCAGTTCATCAGATTTAACTATTGCTAAATCTGCATACTGGAACACATGCATTCAAATACATTTTAAATGCTGCAAATCTCTTTAAATAGAACATTATTTTTGAAAGATCCCAACTGTAATTTGTTTCTGCATCAAAGGTTTTATTTTTTACCTCCACAGAGCAAACACTATTAATGTTTCAGTTTAGAGAGAGACTATATGGATTAGACCAAATGGAAAGTTGCCATGACAACACCACCGTTATTTTAGGTATTAGAAATTCATGCCAAGTTAAACAAAGGGCATATGCATGGTCAAGAACAAGTTTTCTAACTGTTCTGACAGCCACCAATAAACCCCAATGTCATTTAAAAAGTTCTAGAATTGGAGAATTAAGCCTTAAAACAAGAATGAAAATAAATTACAACACAATAGAGCATCTTTAGCACCCTACTGTGATGGTAATCGCTGACATCTGTCCCAGTCAGAAGAATTCAGTCTGATCAGAATCACTTTTTCAGAGTGCCCAAAAGACTGAGCCCCACACCCCACTTTCAGAAATGGACAGTTACAAGGCTGAATCACTGAAGGTGAGAGAAGGGGACAGCTGTTCCCAACTTTTAAGAGCCTCCATCAAAATTTGAAAGCCACAGCCAGAAGATAGCAACCTTCCCATCCTTCTTCACTGCAAGTGGTCCAGGTCGTTAAAGAACAATTCACATGTTAATCTTAAATAAAAAGATTTAAAAGTTTAAAGCCTAACTCACAAATCATCAAAAGTAGTTAGATACTCCACATGACTACAATTCCCAAGTCACTTAGACACTTCTGTAAGTGTGACCCAGAATGATTATGAAGGCTGTTTCTGTACTTACAGTACATATGGAGCATTTTTGCATAAAATAAATTATGTCCCTGCCCATGGCAGGAGGGTTGGACTAGATGACCTTTAAAGAATCCTTCCAACCCAAACCTTCTGAGGAGTATATAATTTTGTGCATCTTGCAATTAAAAAATATCTAAAATAGAAGGACAAATCTAAAATTGTCTGAAGCATTTAAAACACACCTGTGCTCCTGAGCACAGTTGCCTGTGTTTTCCTTAAATAGGTGAAAAAAGTTAGGGAACCAAATGGTCTGATCAGTTAAATTCTGAAAACTAAAATTTGCTAAAATCCTCCTCAGCAAGCCCCAAGCCAGGGCATTTTAACTTAGTCCCTAAACATAAAGACAGCCAGCCTCAGGCTCATAAAACTGCAAGTTGCTTAAGCTTCTGAGACAATAGTGAATTGTGAAGGTGTTCCTCAAAAGAGAAACACTCTGTACCCAACCATGGTATAAAAACAAATATGTCTAAACAAAAACTGAAAGCATTACTGGCTAGCACACTGTAGTTGAAAAACAGCACCTACCTTGACTCTGACAATAGACTTACGATGATAAAAGCAGCAAAGTGCTGCAATCAGCATTTGAAAAACATTATAATCCTTCGGCATTTTCAGTTCTGCTGTCTGTGGTTCCTCAAGACTGCAGACAAACAGTC
The DNA here is from genome assembly GCF_029207755.1 of Chamaea fasciata. Classification (NCBI taxonomy): domain Eukaryota; kingdom Metazoa; phylum Chordata; class Aves; order Passeriformes; family Sylviidae; genus Chamaea; species Chamaea fasciata. The sequence goes on along the minus strand of NW_027094095.1, from coordinate 15,780,797 downwards.
ACTACCAGCAGTGCTCTGAGGTTCAGCAAACTCTTCAGTGTCACCACTGCCCACCAGTGCTGCTACACCCCCCTACTCACGTATCAGTCTGGGACACTTCCCACAGCTGAAGCTGACACCATCAATTCAGTGACCACTGGCACGCTGGCCTCCAGCACGCCATACAGAGAGTGCCAGAATCCTCATGTGATCTGTTTCACTCACCAGTGAAATCCTAGCTCCTCTATCTTGGTATCCCCTGGCTCAGAGATGTGTTTAAGGCATCAGCACAAGCCAAACTTCTCTTCCTGATGAGTTACAATACCTGACTGTCTCCCAGTGCTGATAAAGGCTTAATCAGTTGCTCCAGCTCAATCATGCAACATCTCTGCCTGCATCCTCAATTATACACACATAAAAGAAAAAAAAATAGAGGATGAGCAGTTGATTACTGTTTGACAACTGTAAGAACTGAGCTTCAGTAACCAAGGAAAATGATAAATCTGTTTATTTTTAATTAGGAAGCTTCTGGCAGACAGTCCTTGGAAAAAATAGCAAGAAACCAACCCTGTAAACATTGTCAGTGTCATTGCCAGGTAACCAAAGTACCTTCAGCATTTAAAACTCTCAGTGGACAGCTTTATCTTGGTGATAGTCCCATGCGATTGTACAAATCACTTCAGAAAGAAGGAACTGAATTAATGAACATGTCTGATTCGGCAAAGTAAAAGTAAGCACTACAACAAAATAAAGAGCATCAGTTTTGTTTATGCCTCTGATTCCATTCTCTTGGACAGCACAGTCCATAGCATACTGACCAGTCAGCAAACTGCTCACCAGCAAAGAATCTGCCTGACATACCTCAAGGCTCTCTCAAGAACCAGGGCAAAAAAAAGGCAAACAACCTGGGTAATTATGGTAACTGTAAGAGACAAGACATCACCTCCATAGCAGCCTAGTTAACAGATTTGATGAGAGGAAAGCAAACAGACTGGACTGTGGGGTACAAGACAACCTGTAACACTTAAGAACGAGAAACTTTGAAGAGATCAATCAATTATTACTTGGGTACTAAAAATACATAAATCACAGATATTTCAGATCTTGGATTAGGAATAAATTAAGCCCAAGGAGTGGTTAAAATGAATAGTCACAGGTCTTTTTCATCAGCAACAAGTATATTACATAATTAGGAGGACACATATTAAGTACTTATTTATATCCTGAGGTATTACTTGCAAGGTACCTCTCACCTAATAACAGAGTACTTTCTTCCCATACTGACTGAACAATGGGAAGTGCCCTCAGTGCCTGCATCCAGCAGTAGGAATTATTAATAGCAGCAGCACTGAGAAAAGACATAAAATGTGCACTGCCTTTCAAGGAAAATGGGATGGAGTGCCTATCTGAAAAGAAGAGGAAACCTCAGTGTTGATAACAAGGATATGGAAGTGTGATGTGTAAAGTTCTCTTACCTATCTGACCATGGAAGGTTTGCAGGTTCGTACCACCAGGTTAAGCACCAAACCCAGAATGCTCATAAAGGCAGCCAGACTACTTGGCCATGTGTAGGAGATGTTATGCCAGAGACTCTTCTGAGAAAAGCAAAACAATGTAGGAATAAAAGAACAGAACATTAAATGGACTGTAAAGTAATAAACCTGGCAAGAAAAGAGATATAAGATCGGCCAGAAAAGAAGCTGAAAATACTGACTTTGAAGATGAAGTCCTGCTGAAGAGTACTTTATGACAAACTCAAACAATGAATGAGTAGATAATATAATAGGAATGTGAAAGTACCCTCCTTTTCTCTTTGCACTGTGCTGCAGCACATTTTAATTTACTTTGAGTTATTTTTCCACTTTGAGGAACTCCACAGGATTGCTTTAGCAGGTGGCCAGAGAAGAGAAGGTTAAAAGATACCCTGCAAAACTTCAAACAAAAAAGCCTCAACTGTGATGCTTGTTTCTTGACCAAAATTTTCTGGTACGCTGGCAGGACATCTCACTAAGGACTGACTGTATTTTTGAAGAATGTTAATCAAAAGTTCTCATAATAATACCCTAATCCAATTTAAAACTGGAAGGGCAGGAGGGAGGGATGATAAAAAGGGAAATGAAATTGAAGACTGCATCAGTCAAGGTGTTTTTGCTTTACAGTGCTGGCAAGACTTAATATTAATATGCTGGCAAGTATTAATATCACACACTAAGGTTTCCCTAGGAATACCATAAACAGAAACTACCAAGACAAGCAACACAAACTACAGTAGGTGACAAGAAGGGCTATTAGGATGACTTAGTTATATTGGCAGCAGAAACAACTGATTTAGCAGTGTGGTGGACCACTTCTACCCTGGAAAGAATTAGAAGTTCCAAAGAGGAGTTCTTTATGGGGTTGGGAAAAAAGAGACAGGAATACTATGACCTATCAATGTGTAAACCTACACTGAAATTTAAACAAAGGTTCCCATCCATCATCAAGAATAAAACCCCCCCTTTTTTTTAAAAAAAAAAAGGAGAATTGGAGTGGCAGGTCTAATACAAATGGTAACCGCCAGATCCTTCTTTCCTGTCTGTAATGAAGTAATGAACCGAAAATTACGTATGTTGAGAGAATGCCAGAAATAATGAATCTTAAAAACTAATACTGTACTGCATTTCATACAGCAGCTGCCAATGGTTTTTATCAACAGTATAACTGATAGGAAAAATGATACTTTATTTAAATAGTAAATTTTAAATGTTTTAAAAAGTAAACGAATGGGAATTTTCTTTTTATTAAGTTAGTATGATTTCAGCCTAGATAGCTCAATGAACGGATTACAACCTTTGCCAGACACTGTGATACAGCAGTATGAAAATTAATATTACTGGAAGGAATCCCAAAGAGTATGTGAGAAACCTCTGGGTGACAGGATGGTATGTCCTGCACTGATGGCTGTCATGATTGAGGGCAGCCTTCAGGCTGCTCCAATTATGCTTCATACATAGGTAAGCTTGACACTTTAAAATACTGACTCAGAGAAACAAAGGATGGCTTAGTCACATTTTCACACTGTTGGCCTTCAGTTTTTTGCTGGTACTTTGGGTTCTTGGACTCTGCACATGAGAAACAAATCTGTTTAATATACCTTAGAAACATCGAATACAATCCTTTTGCTAAGTCATCTATTGATTTATTTTAAGTGCCCTTCAGCACCAAAAGGTCAACCATCAGTTTCATTTCTTTGTTTTCAAAGATTCTGCCTAGAACCTTAAATTATCTGATAATTCCTTCATCTGTTTCTGTGGATGGCTGGCTAGATTGTTTTTGATAACTTTGATAACCAAGCTTAATAAGAAAGGATTTTTAATAGAATCCATGGCCACACAAGTTCACACTTGAACATACATTCTGTGTTGAGCTCCTAATAGCCCATTAGGAAGAGAAATTAAGCAGTCTCTGCTAATTCCATCTGTTATTACAAAGCCTCTGAAGTTATTTAGGATATTTTCATGGTCTAGTTTAAATTACTCACTGTTCCCTTGACACACCTAAACTCCGTCCAGCTCACTCACAGCACACTGCATATGCAGGAGTTTGAGGTGTTCACACAGGATAGCGCGAACCTGCTCAAGGGGAATCTTCTTAGGCTGCTTTAATTGTACAGGTCAAACAAGAAAAAAAATGTAGGGATAATTTCTTTAGTAGAGTTTCTTTTTCTCTCATCACAAAAAAAAAACCCCAAAAACCCAAACAAAAAAAAGTGGCTTCAAGATTTTAAGTGGCTCAAGTAAAGCAACCACACTCCTTGAAAATACAAATGCTTGAAAACTCACAAGCAGTCTGAAGTTATCAAAACAGTCTCCAGAGCTACAAGAGGTTATTTTGAACCAAATACCAGTCATGGTCATGGAAGTGCTTAGAATTCACACACAGAATTATTATGATTTATGATTTCATATTAGAGAAAGAGGGGTAATTTCAGACTAAATTAGATGAGGGAATTGTTGGCTTGCCACTTTGCTTTGTGCTGTTCTATTCATTTAAGCATTCAAATCAGCCTAGCAATATTCAGTAAAACACACGTAATGCTTTACATTTCACTGCACTAAATGGAAGTAAACAATGCAGGCAGGAAGCCAGCTGTAAATGAAAGAAGGCACGGTGCACTGTACAAGGGTCAAGAGCACAAATCTGATTAGATGCAGCCCCGAGCACTGCTGCTGAGCGAGTGGCGTCATGCAGACACGTCCCCATTAGACAGGGCATGACCTAACTATGGTCTGAGTGCCTACGGCTACAAAATGGCAACTCTGGGGTTGTAATAAAGTACAACAGGAACGACATTTGAAAGAAAAAACCTAAGGAAAATCAAATAATTGAAGTCTTCAGTTGAAACATTTCTCACTCAATACATAAGAGTTTTTTCCATGACTGGTTATTTGTTCTTTTTGACGTAAGAAAAAGCCAGGAAACGGGACAACTGATAAACTATTTATCCATGCAAACAACATCTTCCCAGTGCCCACTCCTAGTTAGTTTTAGCAGTAAGCCCTGCAGATAGGGCACACCACCTCTAACAAAGCTCTGGGGGCAGATGCCTCCAAATACAGGTAGTGCCCAACTTTACAGCTGAACACTTGTTAAAGGGTAGAGTAAGTGGAAGGAAGGGGATGACAACACTGTCAGAAGGTTTACTTTTATCTGTTCCTAACTCAAATGTCTACAGTCACATAAAATCCCATCTCCCAGCTCATGTCCTACCATTCCTGTCTCAATTTTTAACAGAACTGACTCTTTCATGTTCTCTCAGATAACCTCACTTCCTGCATGCTGTTGTTGGTGCAGCTTCTGATCATAAATCAACAGACAGAGCTGCAGCTGTAATTACCCTTGTTTGCATTGCAAGGAGTGGTGTGGGAGAGGTCAGCATAATTCCTTTCTGTCGTGGTTCCGTGAGGCAGTCTGAGAAACATGCTTCAGTTGTACAAGAATAGTGAGAAAACAGAATTTGCATCTATTTAGTTTACACTGCTGCTTGAATAAATCTCTTTGAAATTCTGCCTCATATAAAAACCCAGGTTGGCAGGTACAAGAAATAAATGCCAAACCTGCTTATCAGCTTCCTACTAGGCCCTAATTTGCACTTTAAGACACCCAAATACCTTTGAGATTTATATGTTTTAGTTATAAAAGATCAAATTTTTTCAAAGTGATCCAGCAGTAGGTCTGGCTTTCCTACTGGACGCCTTCTTATTATGAAGCCACTGGCAGGTTTAATAGATCCTACCAAAAACTAGCATAAATATTCTTGAGCTCCACCTACTGTCTGCCAACTCACGTACAAACATGAAATAATTTTGTAATGCCCCATCTATTTTTCCTTCAATTTGTTCCTTGGATTGGGAAAAAAAAAAAAATGAAAAGGCATGAATTTCCTTTTCTTTCAGAATTAGTTCACAGTTCATGGGTAATACTTTCTTCTCTTTGCTGCTGACTTAGCTGTCAATAGTCTAACTAGCTTTGCTGGTCAGCATACCAGAGTTGTCTTGCATAGAAAAACAAGGCATCAAGACAATTGTTAACGCCAGACTTTTGTTTTTGAAAGTCTCCCCAGCCCTGTCAGAGTAAAGTGTTTGTTTGTGTGAGATTTAAACCAATTCTAAAAATAATGAAAAGATGAAAAAAATGTGTTATTTCTCCAGGGTAATTGGATACCTTTAAAATATCAGCTAATTATCTAAAACTCCTGAACACCCTAAAACACTTCCCTTTTATACAAAGGATGCATATTTTGGATGCGTAGCACTCAGAAAGAAAACTTACAAGTCACTTGGGCTCTCTCAGAGTTTGGCTTTTCAAAAGTCTTTCAATGTTTTACTAACAAAAGGATTAGAGGGCATGGAGGCAAACGACCTGTAGGTATTCTAGACAGCCAACATAACATTATGCTCCATTATTTGTGCAGATGCTTATTTTCTATAAATATCCAACATACAAAAACGTCAGGCCAACCTGCTCCTTTGACAGCACTTATCAGTAGATGACATCCCAACTGAAACATCCCAATGCTCCTTCTGCTGCCCTCTCTGCAGGCTAAACTATCTCAGTGTGTCTCCAAAAAAGAGGCAAGACAGACACACACAATGTACCAGTCTTATTCTAATTATTATCTGTAAACACAGCTCTGAGAGATTAGCTTTACCTCCCTAGGCTTTATCAGTAAGAGGACCCAAAATGCTTTAAAAAAATCATCAACATCTGCTCTCCACACATTATATACTCACTCCCCCTTGTGGCTCATGAGCTTACAGACAGTGAAAGATCAACAGTAAGGTGTTCCATGGAGTTCAATATAAACATTTTCATGTCCCTGACAGCTTTTGCTATTAGTCCATCTTCAAAACCATGAAAACTAAAAAACAACCCTTCCCCCCCTTCCCCCGCCGCCTCTTTCTCTGAAATATAAATGCACATCCCCATGTACCCATGTTTGATTTCACTGACACGGACATTTTGACTTGGGTATATGATCAAAAGGCCAGACTGGATGGGGCCCTGAGAAACCTGGTCTAATCAAAGGTGCCCCTACACAAGGCAGTGGACTGTCACGAGATATTTTTTGAGGTCCCCGCCAACCCAAACCATTTTGTGATAACTGCCAGCATTTGAGAACGACTGGGATTAATATGTTGGAGAAAACAGGTCATTAGTTTAAATCCAAGTTTCAAAAGATCACTAGAGATTAAATAAGACCTATTTTTTGTACCCCAGGACTTCTATCCCATGCTTCAGACTCAGATCTTTCCAGCTTATATTTCTCATTGGCAAATCAGACCTGATAGTAGTTACTGATCCTCTACAAAGGTATTGAAAAGGTCAACTAAGTAGCTACTGCAACTAGTATTACTATTGGTGCCAAAGAAATTGGAGCAAAGTAATTTTATAGTTTTCAACTCAAATATCACTGCATGTAGTGGTTTTTGAGGACTCTAGACCAGACCATCACTTGAGAGTTAATGAGTAATAACAGAAGGTGTAGACAGACATTAACTGGGTCAAATCCATGGTAGGATAACATATAAGATTAACCATTAACATGCAAAGAGAGGATGCTTGCTGGTCTAAGAATTATCAGCATTTTGTTATTTACGAAAGCACCCTCAGCATTACAGAAGATGCTCCCATAAGTAAAATACCCTGAACTCCATTTCAGCATCAGGAGGGGGGAAATGCAAGAATGCGACAGGAGAGGGGAATGCACTGCTAAAAGACTTCACAATGAAGGCCAGAATAATTGGAAAGCCACTATCCACTTGACTCAATTCATACAAGGATTATCAGTCACAAAGAATAAATATTCCTCCTCGCAGTACACTGACTTCCCTTACCCCTGACCCACAAAACCCCAAAACCTCAACCGACCAAAAGAACTCACAAACCCCAGCAACCACAGAAAAATCCAGATCTTAGAGCTAACCAAGCCCTTCAAGAATTGGGGGCTGGGAAAGAGCAAATAGCTCCTAACAGGAACAGGCTAACTTGAGGTTCCCTGGGGAAACATGAACGAGGACAGTAGACTGAAAGTGCATTGTCTTGCAGAGCTGTAAAATCATACTTCCTGCACAATTTACTGCAAACGCCAGCTCACATTTTATTCATCACTTTGCAGCCAACACATGACAGAACTGCTGACTCAACCTTATAGTCAGAGACCAGCCTGCTGGTCAAACAAAATTCAACATAAGAAAATACTGAAACTTGGGTGTTATATTCCACCACTAATTATGAATAACTGCATTGTATTGAATAAGATAAAATTTCTTTAATTCCAAATGAACAGGCCAAGATTCTCACCACAGTTTCAGGGGCATTAAATACTTGAGAGCTGCTGAATTTCAGTAATATATGTAACTCCTTAAGTTTTTTTTCTTTTTTTCTTGGGCTGATGAAAGCTTTTAGGAACAATTATCATACATATTTAAAGAAAGAGTTGCCCCTTTTAAGGAAAGGGCAGACATTGTAAGAAACAAACCTAGTATAAGGCTGAAAAAAAAAATTCTACCCCCAGAAATTTTACTATCACCAGAACAGGACTAAAAGTAAAAGACAAGATGCTCTGTCCAACTTACTGCAACAGCACAAACTTATCCCACTAGAAAATGAAATATAGGTTATGAATAGAAGACAGCGGGACAAAACCAACCAAAAAACCCAAACCCAAACAAACCCCTCCCACCCAAAACAAAAACCAAACCAAAACCCAAACAAACAAACAAAAACCCCACCCCAAACAAACAAACCCACCCCCAAACAAACAAACAAACAAAAACCCAACAAAAAAACCCCCAACCCAACAAACAAAATCCCCCAAAACCAAACTTCTACATGCAAAATATCACAATTTAGGAAAACTTTTCTCACAGTAACAATTAAAAGATCATTAGACTAATCTAGTTGGGGAGGTAGAGCAGATTATTTTGGGATCATAAGGAATCTCTTTTGTCGGCAGTTTTGGACAAATCAGAACATCTATTCTAACAATCTCAGGGACACCCTGACAAAAAAATTTCTCAAGTTCCCTCTAGGAGCTAATTTTATAAATTAATGACAGGGAGGAGGGGAAAAATCACCCCCATTCTGTGCCTCTTGAGAAAAAGCAACCAACTTTCAACGGTCAGGCTCCTACCAGAGTTAAAAAGAATTTATTTTGAAACGTGATTTGAATAACCATGACTCGATTAAAAATATCCAGTCAAGTGTTTATTTTCCAGCAGAGGGCAGTGCACCACCAGCAACCATCCATCGAGCTTCAAACCTAAGGTTTCATTGAGATCGAAGATTACTTGCATTTAACATTAGACTGGTTCTCACAGAACCTTAGATGTCTGAATTACACAGCTTGCATACAAGAGGCAACTGCTGTGGAATGATGTTTCTGAAGCTCCTCTTCCTGCTAGGCAGAGAAACATAAAAAAAGAGAAAATGTCTCTGTCTGCAGCCTCACTGACATCACCGATGATCTTTGAGTTGGATGACAAATCCATAGTGACAGAGATGTGTAAAGTCCAAGTTGGCCACATAGGCATACTGCTTCTCTCCTCAAAAAACCACATTCCATCTGTCAACTGCACCTTCTGTGATACTCTTGCCCTTGCTGCTGTTGCAAAATGTGTGGAGAAGTCCTTAAACCACCCCAGAGACTCAGAAAGAACCTCCTGATCATGTGGTGACTTAGCGTCAGGCATTGCTCCCAGCTCTGCTACTTAATGCTGTCAGACAAGGCAGAAACCCAACAAACTTTCTGCTCACAAGTCCCAGCTCGCATCTCAACGGGCAAGTCTCTGCAGGAGTGTGATACACAGCATGAACAGGAATACATTGGACTTGGCAAGTTTTCCAGTGAGGTGGGGATTTCTCTAATATATTTCCATGTCTAAAAAAGGCTGCCTGTAAGAAAATTTCACTGTCATCAGGAAAAATTGTTTCCCAAACTGTGGCTACATGTCATGCTGACACAGATTTTTTCCCCTAAACTTTCCTAAACTTACATACACACATATAAACTTTACTTTTGATCACACTCTTGCCATAGTATCTTCAGCCAGTAGGATTGTGAGAGTCAAACACCCACACCTATACTGGATTGGCATCCACAATATTATGAATTTGCGTAATTAACTATACAAACTGCATCAATGAATCTCATAACCTGATCTAAGTTCCCTGAAGTTGAACTAAACCCACACAATATTGTCTTATCTTGCAAAGCTAAAGATAATGATCAACACACTGGAATGTCATCAGAATTTTATTTTCAGTTGCACTACCCAAACTCATGATGAATAACAGTAATTTCTATGACAGTTTGCTTTCCAACAAAATCAAGGAAGAGTAAAAGTAGGGAGAAAAACTAACACTGTGAGGCTGAGACGAACAAGAACCCTACAGCAGAACTTCACAAGAAACTCCTTTCTGTAGCTGTAACTTCCTTAAACCAGCAACAGTTTTTTCAAGTCTGAATCTAAATATAAACTTCCCTCATGACCATGCTGAGCAGTCATAAATTTTGCAATTTTTCCACTAATGGAATACAACTCCAAAACTTCAGGCCACAGTAGTATTCATCAACTCACTGCTGATATGTGTTTCTGTAATTATTAAGCACTATTTCCACAGGAAATGCTTGAAAGGTTTCCATGAAAGGAGGAGAGAAATCTTTGTTTTTTTCTTTTCACCCTGATATAGCTTCAATGATTACAGCACAGATTTCAATAAAAAGATCCTGAAGTATTTATAGTGAATAGGAATGAGACTGAAAGCTATCTTTAGTTCACATGAATTTGATCAAAATGACTCACAAAAAGTTCTCTGACACACTCTAATCTGCCGGCACTTGATTCTCTCTCCCTTGCTGCAGGAATCTGTTCTGTGCATGTGCAGACTCAGGGTGTGGGAAGAACCTGCAGAGGCTAGCAATGGATCTATTATTTGGTTCATAAAACTTGTAAAAATCTCACAGAATGTACAACGTGCTATTGTGTCCCTGAATCTCTTTCATGACTTGGGTAGCAGCCTGACTCAAAGCAGTCTGGCCTGTTTTCACTTCTACCATGAAAGGTTTTTTTTGAAAGAGCCATTTAACTGTGACCATGGTTTCAGCAGCACTGTGAATACAAAAGAAGAGTTGAAGCCATATGGACACTTCAGTATACTCAGACTTCAGCAAATCAGTACATTTTTCCCCCCTTAGAACTTGCTTTTGCATAATTAGCTCTCTTTATGTACTGAATGAATTAATACATCAATATTCAAGATGTAGTAAACTGCAACTTGTGGGCAATGTAATTTAAAGAATTAGAAACCACAGTCCATCTACAGAGAATATTCTCTTTAAAAAAATCTATAATCAGTATTTTCTGTCTTGTATCTTGAGCAGAATAAAACAGCAGAAAAAAAACCTTATTTTGCCTTTCCTCTGTTCAGAGTATTTCTAAACACAAGAACTTATTTATATTACTTTCAGTCACCAGATTTCAGCAAGGAAAGTTTTGTTAACAAATGTGAAATTTACCAAGAATTGTAATCTACACCTTTACAGACAAGAATGTTTTGGGGAGTTATATTTATTAGAAAGCAATTTCTGCATATTTTTCGAAGTTGTAGTTTGAGATTTCTTGTTTAGAGTTCCTGTTATAACACCACTGAACTAGGGTCCAAACTCGCATTTCACTAAAGGTAGGGATATAGACAGGAAAAACTGAAAAAGGAAGGGGAAGAGAAGGGATTGGTAACCCTGGTATTCTTCCTCATAAGTCTCCTTTCCCCAGGCTTTCCTCTTCAACATCAAAGTTTAAATAACTAAGCTGAGCACCACTGCTATTGACAAGAGTCCAAGACAAGCTTCTACTAGAAAAGCTGAAAAGACCAGAAACCACATTTATAATACAGAACTTGCTGCAACAAGACAAGACACACATATTGATGAATTGGCACATGATACCTCTGCCTTCTACTTAGTCACATTATTAAAACTGTAGTAGCATACTCGGTACAGTACAGTGTGAGATTCAGAGTAAACTGAATTAAATACAGCAATTAACACATCCACAACTTTGTTGCCTCTGGCATCCCCTCTTCCACAGCTCTCTTGAGAAGGCTTTTGACCTTCTCTTCTCTACCATATCCCAACTTCAGGCTGGGATTGAGGCCAGGGACCTCACAACACCGAACTACCTGCTCAGAGCAAAAATCCAGCAGCAGTTCTGAGTCTCCTGTGGCAGCCACTTTCCCAGCCACTTTTTGGACCAGAAGTGAATTTTTACCTGTAATTTTAGTAAGTATAGTGCTAGAACTGCAAACCTAAATTTGACATTTTTATAGTATTTTCAGGCATGTTTCTTTACTTCCCCAGAAATCCATAAGCAAAAAATACAGCTTCTTTTAATCTGCTAACCAAAGCAAGAATTTAGGCAGTCACCATGTAACTGTACAGAAGCCCCACATAAAAATGAAACCTACACCCAAAGTACAAGTATGTCACTGAAGCTTTAAGACAACAATCTGACATGTATATTTAGTTTCTCTGTATCAAAAGATAGACAGCTGCACTATTTGCCTACAAATGACTGGAAATGCTCTGTCAGTGCTGGGCATAGACCAAAGAAAATATTTTGAGGGTAAGAAACAGTACCTTACCTTAACATATTCCAATGTAGGATCCAGAATATTCTGATCTCTGTAAGAAAATGGTACCAGGACAGAAGGACAGACAGAAAAACAAACAAAAAAATGGTCAGTCCAAATATAACCTCATACTGAAGAGATGCATTCATATGAGCAAAATGCTACTAGGTCACATTAAAATCCTTGTTAAAAGTTGTGTTTTAAAGCTTGATAGCCTATGCTATCTAATTTTTAACAAATATATAAATCACTGATTTCTTCTAGAAGGACAGGTAGTGGAGCCAATAGTATTTAATTTGAGAAATAAAATTAATTATACCATTTTAAGCAAAAAAAAAAAAAAATTGAAATTTCAACAGATAGCTGAAATACTTACTTGCCACCTAAAATATTTGAAATATATGCAAACGAGAGCTCTCCCAATGGCTTTTGAATTTATTTTTTCCCTTTCATGTTTTCCCATTTAAGCTACTGCCTCTGATAGCACTGTCAGTGCACTGCTTACAGGAAACAGAATGTACTACATTAACTCTCTATAAATACAAAGCAAAAGTTCTCAAAATAATCCTAATTCCAGCATCACAATTATTTGAAACCCAGATAATCAAGTGATTGCCCTAATCTAAAAATAAAAATCTCATCATAGGTTTTTTATACAGACAGATGGCAAAGGGCACAGAAGCCTAACTGAAGAGCCTTGCACTGTTACAACTCTTTCCATAAAATATATGGGGTTTTTATTTCTATTTCAAAGAATTTTCTACATTTCTTTTTATTTGAGAACTAGGAGGTTAACAGAGTTTGCAGTACATGACTGGATGTTTCCTACTGAACCTACAGAACAGGGATGACACACATGGTACTGCCCTTAACTACAAACATGTAACAGGTGCAATGAAAACTGTGCAAACTTAAGAGAGGGAAACAGGCACTTGTTACAGCAATCAAGTTTGCCACATGGACAACAGATCTCTATCAATCTAGAAACAGGATCCTTTTTGGTGGAAGCTGTTGTGAAGATGTAACACTAGAAACCTAATAAGCAGCTTCAGAAATGTAGAATTTGGGTTACACTGGAATTAATCATTCCAGAAAACAGTCTGAATCTCTGAATTCCCTGTGCTGTTTTGAATGTAACTGCATTTCATCTGAAACTATGTTATTATTGTATACTCAATTTTTAGTCTGGTTCTCTAACAGTTTTTAATCCAGAATATCAGAATACTGAGCCTTCCCCATAAAATGATGGTGCTCAACTGTTCAGGCTGTATAACGTGTTGCTGTTTCACGTTATCTCAGTATTTATCAAAGGTCAAATTACATTCTCAACTGCTGTTTAAAAGAATAAAAAGCTGGAAAACTCAATGGAAATAGAATTTGGACCATTTGAAACTTTTTTCCTACGCAATATAGAAAGAAGGGTCAGCTTGATAACTATTTGAGCATAATGCATGTACAAGCATAATAGAGAACACAGGGGTGAAGCACAGAGGAAAAAGAAGAGAAAGCTTCTAAACAGAAGAGATGCTTTCCTTCTCAACACTTTGCAATTTGATTGGGAAAAACAATTCCCATTTTTAATCAGTTCAGCAAAGTCATTAAGCATGCCTGAATTCTTCTCACATTCAAATGATCTGTGGGAAGTTGTTCCAGTACAAAATGCTCCTGAAAAACTTCACAGTTTAGTTCTTCAGTTGCCTGTGGAATCTTTCAGGACAAAGGGTCTACCAGCACTGCATGTGCAACACACTCTGACAGAACAACCCTGCTTCCCCTGGCAGTGAGCATGTCTTGTTACGGTCCGCACTGACAACCTGCACTCCTGCAGACTCCACCGTTCCCAACTTCTGCTACAAGGCAAATGACCTCTAGGATAGATCAAGCCAAAGCAAAATGAAAGAGGGAGAAAAGCTTTAAGACAAAACAGTTTATTTACTGGTATATAAAGCAGGACATCCAGAAGAGAGCAGAGGAAGAAGCGACCTGCATTCCTTTCAGCATCCACATGACAAAAGTGCTTTGAAAATGTTTGGCTTTGGAAAATGGATGGTGTAACAAGTATCTTCACAAGTACTGTACTATTTTATCTGGTAAGCTGACCCACAACAAAATGTACAAATCCCTGCAAGTCACCCTGAGTCATACAGAAAGATGTTCATGTTGGAGCACTATTCATCTCAGCTACCTGTCTCCAAGCTGATCTACTCCTTTCTCTGCCCATCTTCCCTTGTTATCTAAGCCTCCATCTTTGTGCAAATTTTTAAAAGTTATTTTCAAGGAATGGTAACTTTCATTGATGTGCAGTAACTAATAGTAAAGATTAACTACTGCCTTTTCCTATAATTTGATTCCACCACAATACTATCACATTACATGCAGAAAACCAGATTAAGCAGTTGGCCCAAATAACTAGAAGGTGATCAAATAAAACTAACTCCTGAATTCAGTTCTCAGACAGCAATGACGATGTTTTTTTATGCCATGTGCTCCCACTGAAGGAAATCCATATTGTCATGAAGTTAAGAAAAATATAAGGAATATTTTTTTCCTTTCCATTTTGCCTCTCAAAAAATCTTAATAAAAAATGATGAACCTACATCCTCACTTACTATATTAGAACATCTGTAGAAAAAATGCTTTCAGGTCAGATAGCAGGTTCTGCCATCTCTCAGAAACAATTTAACTGAAGATTTGTTTCAGTAATACTAAATTCTTGTCTCTAATCAGTTTTTATTACCTTTCAAATAGTGCCAATGTTTGTCTTCATAAAAGGCTGTATTCATTTGCACCTGTTTACCTGCAAAATTTATGTATTAGAGTCTGCACATAAGTCAACCTGTCCTGTGTAAACTGTGGGCTCACAGATCGGATTTTATTATGCATTTTGGTTGCCTAATAATCAGATAGGACCTACTTCCACTCAGATAAAAAGCATATTTAATACAGAATGATGTCCCTGGAACAGAGAAGTATTCAGAAGACCTCAAACTGAGGTAAGTATGCAGTAGGACACACAGTATTGGCCTCATGCTCTTTCTGTACCCATTCTGTCATGGAAGAGGATTTAAGAGAGGGGTGCAAGCAGACTCCCACATCTCTTTTGGGTATTGCTATTGCTGCCACTTCTTGCTACCACCTCATTTTTTTGACAAAAATCCCTTTCCAGCACGTTTTTACTCATAGGAACAAAAAAGAAGAAAAATAGCACCTGACTTGCTACATGTAATTAAGCCATTCTTCTGAGCTGTGTAAATCCTCAATTGCCTCCTACACACGCACAAGGTTTGTGTAAGTGTAAACACTCCTCCAGTAATATCTGACCACTAAAAGAAAGCATCACAATCTCAGCCCTCATGATTCTGAGGCTTTTCCTAGCCAGAAACACATTCTCTCTAGAGACTGACATCTGACAACCCCTTTTTCAATGCTGGCTGATCTTGCAGACATACAACCCTTTAATCTCTCCCTAGTAGTCCTTGGAAATTATCTCAATTTCTTTTCACTCCAGTTTCAAGATTCTTATCAAGATTCTTATGTGCTTTTTTTTCATGTATGGGTTTCTTGCTGATACAGCCAAGAAAATACACAGAGTTTGCAAGCAAATGTGGAGCTTCAGCAACCCCAGAAAAAGATGAAGGCAAGGAAACAAAACAAGTGAAGTTGCTCTTTTGCTTCCCTCTTCTTCTCCCCACAGCAACATTTGTTGCAACAATGAAGAGTTTGGTGTCACACTGGTTGCCATTGACTATCTATGAGCAAGTAGTGATACATTCGACCACTATGAGAAACAACATAACTTCCCTGAAAATAGGAATTATCATTGTATGAGGTCCTCTTCAAAATAAAACTAGAGCTGATTGAGATGAGAAAAGGGGATGGAATTCAGCTGTTACTGGATGGTATTTCTCTGCTTCCCAACACCTCTAAATGACAGTGAAACGTGCGGGGAGAATTAAAAGATTAAAAAAAAAAAAAAAAGAAAAAAAAAGCGCTCTTTTGAAGTTGTCACCATGAACTGGCTAAAATGAAGAAAAAAATCACTATAAGCAACTTGAATCATACATCTGGTATGACAAACTAAATACTGTCATACTGCCAATTTAAAATCCTGCATGGGTTTGAAGACAATGAGCAACCAAACATGAAAACTGGGTAAAGAAAACTTTAACATCCTGGTAACTACTCACTCTTCTAAAAGATTTGATAAAATTCTTACATACTCACAATCAATGATGGAATTGAAAAACCAAATCCTGGCATTCAATCCCAACATCCATTGTTCAGTTCAGAGGGTGCTGGACAATAGCCAGAATCTCAGTAACTCACACATCATCTGTTTTTCAGACTCTGAGGTTTGTCCAATAATTCCCTATAGGACTGCTTCAATAAAAAAGTCCTTAAGCAGAGATGCTGTAATCTTTAGCAGTTTGATTCCATGAAAACCCCCACCTTTCTAACATTGCACATTACCTCCTCTCATCATTGGTGCTATAAAAAATCCTGCAGCCCTTTATGCACTAAGCCATGTGAAGTTTCTGTGTTTTCCAGGCCCTTGGCATCCTCACAGAACAATCAGCTACAATTATAAATCAGCAGTGATAACTTTAACAAAATTTAAATGTGGGCAAAACAGTATCATCAAGTTGCCTGAATCCTCCCTATCATTCAACTCCCATATAAATACTCTTACAGTGGTGGAAACTGCTGAGTGGCCCTGAGTCAGCTTTGTGCTACTTCACACTTTTATAGCTGCACCTGTGGGAAAAACATTGGGACACACTGCCAGTATTTGATGTATGAAAACATAGTTGTCTGTTTATTTTAAAGTGACTTTTCCTGGAGTCATTTTCAAAAGCATCTCCTTTCTACCCCATTGAAAGAGAAATCATGAGAACCATCTTCTGAATAGTTCCAACAGCAATGGTGCCAATGCCAAATCTGAGTAAAGACAATCGAGGCTCAAAGGGAGCTGGAGACCCTGAAAATGTACCAAGCTGTTGCATGGCTGCTAACACAGACAGAACTGCTGTAAAACTACCAGAAGGGATCACATGCCTTCCTCAGTTTGTGTCTTTGAAATCTCTCCATCTCTACTACAATTTTTGAAGTACACACTACTTAAGTATGAAGGTGCAAGCTGGAGCACGCTGGACATGGTATGTCTCAGTATATGTAGCACAGACTGATTTTATTTGTACTGCAAACTAGAGTAAAAGATCCACTGATTTTACCGCCTAGCACGTTCTGCTTCACACACACATTTCTGCTACATTCCTAAGGGCATTCCACCCTTCTGCCTACAGCTGCACAGCACCATGGACATGACTCATTCAAACACCAGTGGAAAGAAGTGCAAACTGCTCTGACTAACTGTGTGACGACCTGCAGTGCACACAAGAACAGCAGGGACAATAATTAAAATCCAAGAAGAAATGCAATGTACTTTTCCTTGAATCAAATGAAATCTCAACTTACTCCTATTTGTTCCAAATGCCCCAACAGAGATAATGTTTCAGCAATTTACTTCTACCACTTCAATCTGCATCCCTCCAACTTACTCCAGTTTACCTACTGCAGCAGAAAAATCTACACCATTTTTCTACCTTTTCCAGAAAAAATTCTGTTTCTGCACCACACACAGTACCAGTCTCCAGAACCAGTTCAAAAGCTCAGACTACACACCTCCATTCTTTTCCCTCTATTTTCCTTAACATTTAGGCCTACCAAAGCCAAAACTCTGTCCTTCAAAGCCCTGCTTAAATATTTTATTCCACGACCTATTCTATGAAAGTAGTGGTTGGGGAGCAAGACTATTGCTTATCCAAAACAGAGACTGTTACTACAAACTTGTTTAAAGATGAGCTGTTGCCTGTTGACTTATGCCTTTAGATGGCAACTCTTTACAGTGAGTGTTTTAGTTGCTGTGCAGTTTTCCTGAATCCAGTGCCACAAAATTTTAAGCGTTCAAAATCAATACAACCTTACAAAATGAATACGCATATTCCAAAAAACCACTGACAAATGTTCAGTAGAATGACAGTCTCCATTAATTAATCTGAAATGCATCTAATTCTAGGTTCACTTTATCCACAAAATATGGTTTTTCACCTGGCTAATACGTCTTTCAGGAATGCGTATTTGGACTGCAGCACAGGAATGCTAATACTTGGCTTTAGCACTGAAGAAGACGATAATGGGAGGAAGAATTGTCCTCCCTGTCTACTCCCTTAGCCCACTTTAAAAAGCTCATCACATCAGATCCCCCTCTGCATTGGATATGGCAAGTAAGAATTAGGAATACACTCACCTAACATTTAACTACTATCTAGAGTGTAAAAGGGACAGAAAGGAAAACAAATGCTCACATATGAACAGGAGGCAGGATGAGGAAGCAATATAGCACTTGGTACCACTGAATAGGGCGCTCCATAACACTCACAAAAGAGAACAGAAAACAGCAGAGCCAGGGAAGGGACTTAGGGTGAAGTGGAAGGAGTAATTCAAGAAACTTTCCACTACATACAGTGTCCTCTGCTCAAAGAAGAAACAGCCATAAAAATTAGAAATTTTCAGGAAGTTTTTGAAAAATAACACTGACTAATTTTGATAGAGGCTTTGAGAGGTTTGGGCTCAAGTTTACCTGACAAATTTTTCATTAACAATAAGGTCATGATCCCCCAATTAATTTCAAACAACGATACAACTGTGTTCATCCCATAAGAAACTTCAGTTCCTCTGCTCAGAAGCTGAAGGACTGTAGTTTAATTCATCTCTGATACTGGAGAGATGGTCTCTTTTTGAGATATTTCATCCTGTTTTCCTCATTTCCCTCTCTGAAGATGCCACATGGGCAGATTTTCAAAATCCCATTAAAATCAAAAAGTGAAGTATTGGTTCTGCACATTATGACCCCCAAGCAAAGAAAGTGGATGTGAGCATCAAATGGGAACAAAGGGATGAAGCAGAACTTCAAAACAGAAGAATCTCAACCCAACAATGGAGAGAGGGGCTAAAAAGAAAAGGTAGACAAGCCAAACCAGAAAGAACTCCTGGAGTTAAAGGATAAGAGGATTTGATACTGAATGTAAGCAGATAACATTAGCTATTCTCTGCTTATCCAACACAGCATTCCTTTTACCACAAATATCTACTAGCTTTAGTGGGTAGCTCTGCTCTACCTCTGAGACAGCAGAGATCTGCAGGTGCTCACGTGAACAGGACACATCAAGAGAAAGAATGGGAAAATCTGTGGCAAAAAGCATGAAGTACTGGCAACATCTAAGGAATTCTTCCATTTGAAAAACCTGTGCATGGAAGAAGTTAATGAGATATTCAGTAGCCCCAAATTCAACATCCTCGAGTTACTAAGGAAACAACCACACACAAACAGTTTAGTTCAGGTTTTTTTTAAAAACTCACACTAAGAGGTAGTTTCAGGCATTACACCAAAACCATGACTGTTTTTACTTTCAAAATTTTGTGCATTTATAAAAATTCCTCCCTACCTTATCATAAAATTTAAAAGGGAACCAAGGTATTGGTGTTCCTGGTAATCTTGGAAATATTTTCACATTTGAAGAACTACACTGCATTTTATAAACCAAAAAAACCCAGTATTACTCACTTTCCTGTCCACTGGAAACATATAAAATATTTATTTTACTTGATATTTTAAAATCTTGATAAAAATTCTTTGTAATTTTCAAAGTGCACCTAATCATACAAGTATACACACAGTATTAATATAATAAGGTAGCACAAATTAAAATTATCCAATAACCATGTTTTCAAAATCACTAGTTAGAAAAAAACAAATGCTCTCTAAATACCTGATCCACTCCATTCTCCAAATCCAAATAAAAGCAGAATTTGCAGCATGTGGAGAAGTAAAACAGGCTGCAAATTCTGATACGGATAATGCAAATCCCTGAACAGTGTTTTCCTCACCAAGCACAGCCTTGCTGACTCTTTTTCTTCATAATTCAACTGTCAATTCAAGGACTTTAGCAGGCCTGATCTGTTTTGGTAATACCACTAAGTGAACATGAAAAGTTTTGGGAACTCAGAATTCAGTCAGTAATAGCTTTATACTTCAAGACTAACACCTGGTCAACTTCCAAATGTTCTGCCCTCCAGGGAGAAGGGCAAACACTAGAGAACAGTGAGCCTGCTCAGCTTTACGCTGATGAAGTTCCCCTGCTAATGTCAGTGTTATTAGTCAAGGTTAAAATTGAATATATTTTTATTTTTTCCTGGACAGTTATATGAGACGAGTATGTGAGGATCATCCAGCCAAACATGCAGAGCCTTGAAGATCAGAAATTCAGAAGAGAACAGAACATCCTAAACAACCAGATAAACTAATCTACTCTACTCTCTGCTACAGCAGTACAAAGTCCAGTGCTAGATGAGAGCACTTCATCTGAAACAGCTGACGTAGAAAAACAAGAGGAAAAAAAGTCTGCTGACCAGTACTCAAAATAAGAGACTGAAGTCTACCTCAACATGCAGCCACACACATTTACCATACGTTCAGAACTGCAGAAAATAAGTGTATTCTTTGCATCTGTGTGTAGATAGTTAGGGCCAGTCTATAAAATACACTTTCGTTTACAGGCTATTTATCACATTTTGATCTTTTGCAATAAGGTTGAATGAGTACTGGAAACGTTAAGAGCTACTGGACTGCCCATTTCCTTAGTGAAATAACTAAGCTAATAGAAATCTTTACTTCCATGGCTCCCCACACCTACCAGATTGAATTTCTTTTTTAACATGCTTGAAACCATGTCAAAAAACTACTGGACATGAACAGTTCATGCTTGATATCTTGGCAGTTTAAAAAAAAAAAGCTGCTATGCTTTGTCTACCTACAAAAATGTATTGTTTGTAGCCACATCAATAAAAACAGTAGTGTAGTAAGTATAATCACAATCAGGACTTACAGCATAGCCAGGAATTTATTGGGCTTGAGAATAGAAAATTAAAACAGAAACAAAGAAGAAAAGATTAAAATTACAGTTCTGTAGTTACAACTCTACACTTCAAATTTATACACAGTTAAAACTAAAGCTTCAAAAACAGGGGAAAAAAAAATCAAATTCTGACCAGCTGGTAGGTCAGAACCTCTCATGAATAGTGATAAAACAAAGCATCCAGGGCATAATACATTATTTAGAGCAATGCACAAAGTATTTTGATTCCAAGCCAGTTTGAACAATACAACCCTACTGTTTTATCAGTGACTCCATTTTTAAAATGTCTGTATAGACAAAGAATGGAATTTGAACAAAAAATTGTCTCTACAAGTCCAAGCAAATGAAATGGCTACTGCAAAGAGAGCGAGTAAACAGAAATTAAACCAGCACATACTCACAAACATCCTGCATAATGTGAAACAGCCAGAGTAAATTAACGTCAACTTTGTTTTAAGGCTTTAATTAGCATGAAAAGTTAGAATGATCATTTCTGGCAGATGGTGTGCTTCAACACTTCCTAGGGGTAGGCTCAGCAGCGGGAAGACAGTGATTAAATGCAAATGTGTGACTGCACTGTTTCTCCCAAAATATCCAAAGTTCTATTCTACAATCCTATACTACACATATAGGGCAAAGACAAAATTAATTCATTTTTCTTTCTTTCAAATACTGAATTTCTCAAATATGTACTTTTAGCAGTTAAGTTAGATTTTCTAAAAAGTCTGAAGCAGACACTAAGGTTTTTGCAACACTAAGGGCTTAAGAAAGGCATGTAACACTGGAAATTGTACAAAAATTTAATAAGCTTATTTCTAAGAAATTGTGTCTAGCTTTGATTTTATTGCTGTGCTAGATTGTCCATTCTAAAATTGACATTAATTTCTTTCAAAGCATCATACCCACCAACAATATTAACTTTGTGCAAATCCAGATCCTATTTCTGATCTCTTAACAATTTACAATTTCACACTGGAACTGTTATTAAACTGAATTTCACTTAATTTTGTCCCAAACCCTGTTTATTTCAACAGGAATACAGGCTATTTGCAAGCAATAGAGGAATTACCAGTACTGAGAAAGGAGTATCTTTTCTCTCCTTCACTGTTTTTTAACTGATTGTGAAGATCACATCTTTATTAGCCTGACTCACGACAACACAATGTTGAAACTATCATACCACTTGCATTACTTCTCTCCCCACAAAACAATCGTGGAACCCGTTTGACAGTGGGGTATCAAAGACACATTTCTTTCTCACAGTATTCTGTGATTCTTGTATCTTGCAGCAGTACTAACTTCAACTCAAACCTCAGCTGAAGAAAAAAACCTTCAGAATATGCCTCATGCTCCTCCCTCTTTTCCTTTCCCTGGTGTGTGGTTTGGCTTACCAATAAAGCAACAACTGTCAGCATGAGAGGATGAGAGGGGATGGCCTCAAGTTGCACCAAGGGAGCTTTAGATTATCAGGAATACATTTATTAGGATTTTTTTTTCCCACCAAAAGGGTAGTAAAGCATTGTAACAGACTGCCCAGAGAAGTGGTGGAGTTACCATCCCTGAAAGTGATCACAAAACATTTGGATATGGCACTTGAAGACATGATTTAGTGGTGAATGTGGCGGTGATGAGTTTAGGAACAGAAAATACTACAGCTGCCAGAGTCCAAGAAGCAATCACTTGTTCTGCTCTCTCTTGCAATCACACTGCCTCATGAAACAGAGAGCATGGTATCAATATTGGAATCTAGTTTTTCTTTGGGACATCAGCAAAAGTCTCTGTTCTATTCCATGTTCTTAACAACATCTCAGAAGAAATTCCTTGCATCTCTACTATGAGATAACATTCAAGTATGTTTATATCAGAGCCAGTACCAGACCCACAGAGATAACTACTGTGTTCACCCAAGACTACCTGAGTCCTGTTGACATCCAGCCGAAATGGTATAGATCGTCAAAACAGGCCTCTGACAGCTGTCCTTATCACCACATTCAAACTTACTGTAATAGAGACAATTCTGCATTCTTTTAGGTGCTGTTTATTTGAGGGACATTAGGCTGCATTAATGAAAAAGCATGAAAATGCCACAAGTCTGCTCAACCGTAATGTCACTCATGAAGGACCATAATTATCCAAGTGCAGTGGAAATTCTGGGTTTACTGATGGCAGCCACTAGACACAGGCCAAAAAGAAAAAGCCACTGGTTCTAGCAACAGATGGGAATTTGAACAATTTTCCTTCAAAGAAAGGTATCATAGTACAAGGGAGAGCTAAGTAAAGATAACCCATGGACCACATCAAAGGAAAATTACAATTAAGCTTTATTTAGGTTTAATTATCAATGTCAGATAATAAAGAACATTACACACAAGCAGCTTTAGTTTTACATGCTAAAATGAGAATTCTCTTTTAAAACTGAAGTTCTTCACTTTCAAGAGTGAATTCTTTTCTAGCTAATAAAACCACCTTTCAAGAGCTCAGCTGACTCTAATTCTGGCCATTTAATTATTTCCAAGAGACAAACTCAGATGTCAGGTTTCTCAAGAAAGAAAACTTTTTTCTCCTTGAACTAATTAACTAGTAGAGATGTACATTCGCAAACCAAGAATAGAACACATTCTTATTGCATTGAGAACTGACAATATAATTTCTCCAAGTTTTGAGAAAAATTTCAGAATCAGAAGAATTCCATTAGGGAATGACACAGTTCATTATTGTTTTCCTACTCACGTGATGTGTATTTATATATTAATGAGAGTATTACTCACTTGGAATTATTAAAATATTATCACAGGTATGTTTTTTAAGTTAGAATTAAGCAAACAATGACATGACTGAGCCACAGTTCAAAATACTCATATCCATGTGCACATGAACATCGTAATTCTAGTGACTTAGTTCTGACCCACTGGCATCAAACAGAGCACTTGGTTTGAACAGCGTATCATGAAAATATTTCATTAAAATGTGTACACACATGTACAGTTTTTGTAAACAGCATCATAGCAATGAAAGACTGATACATTCCTGAGTGAAGACTATTCCTGCAGTGCTACACTATTTCACAAATTCCTGCACTGAAGTAAAAGGCCTTTCTAAAAAAAACCCAACCCACTAATAAGGAAACATGGGCTCCCCTACACTATTAGGCCCAGAAAATTTCAATGTGAGTGTAGGCAGAACGCATACCTTAGCACATACGGTAAACTGCTTACCACAGGAAAATCAGACCTTCTCTGTCAATTTTCCTTTAAAGTAAACTAATAAAAAATGCAGTGTCATTGCAAGAAGATTCAAGAAGTGATATATTTGCTGACTGCCAAGTTGGTATTGTCTTCTGCTCTAACACAACTGTGCAGTCAGGTCATGAAGAAGAACATATAATGATTCATTGCAAAAATTAAAGAAACCAGTTGTTAGAAGTTGTTACCATAGCATTCAGAGTGTGCTTTAGCAAAGTAATTGAAAGATCAAACAGGAACAGCATTTGATGCTATGACTCAATAGACACAAATTCTATTCACAGGCTGCACTAACAACATCCTTTGAATCTCTTTATTATTCAAAAGCATTATGTTTTAATTCTGACCAGGCAGACCTTCCTGACATTTTCTTCTCAAGCATTCTGTTTGTACTCTTACTGGCTGTGCACCAAAGTGTTCTTTAGAAGACAAGGTTATATTCATAAGACATGTTATCAGTAGGATTTGGTCTCTCAAGAAAATCATATTTAGTAACTGCTCTTGAAAAAGACGATATAAAATAGAACTTCAGTGTATATCACCATATTCTTTTCATGGCAACACCCCAGAGTGCTGGCATTCTCTAGAAGTATGTAAATAAAAGAAGCAAACTATGTTTAAAAGCCAGTTCATGTAAGCAGGTACATCTCACAGATCAGTGGCAGAGGAGTACTAAATCCACTTAGGTACTTTCTTCTTTCACAATGAATGGGGTATAGAGAAGAAACTCTTCTTTTTAGGTGAGAATAAAGCTTGATCTCAAAAAGCACAGCAAAAAGCATAAGAAAACCCCTCTACACACACAACCTTACCTAATTAGAACTCTTCTTCACTCACAAGACTCGAAAACCAAAAACTTGTAGTGATGGACACAGCAAGGCTGTAAATCCTAATTCAGAACTTATAATTTGGATATCTTTTCTCAGCCTTTAACTCCATCAGCCAAGCACCCAAACATTCTCTCATTTCTGTGCCTTTAACTGATCCCCTGCATTACACTGAATTTTTCTTGTGTTACCTGGTAATTTTTTCCCATTTTATAGAACTCCATGTCAAAACAAAAAAAAAAAAAAAGACATTTACAAAATTAATTACTTTTTGCAGGCAATGAAATATCAGTGATGATAATAGGTTCCCAAAATAAAGGCTAGCTATAAGAGTATAGGTCCTTCTCAGGAGTTATGCACACGTTAACCACAAAGTCAGGCAGGAACAATAAATACAAGTAATTTGTCATTAGCTCAGTGTACATTGGGTTCCACTAAGTTTTCATATAGAAGGCTCAAATGTAGCTCGAGATTTGAGGCAGCTGGAACACCACTCCCCTTTTCCTCAGCCCTCCATCTATGCTGCATTGAATACAAATCAAAACCACGTTTGAACAGTTATGACTTCTTGTTTAAAATTTCTCTCTAAGAACAGCGCAAAGCAATTCAGTAACTTAAAAAAATTTCCTCCATGGGAATAGTACACACAATATTATACCTTTTAAACATGCAGAGGAAAGACACAGTCATTAAAAATTATTTAGATCTCCCATCAAGACCTAAATTGAATACCAGGGAGAAAACCTAACTTAGTTACACTAAACAGCTGTACCTATGACTGGGCTTTCAGAGGCCTAGAAGAATATGCAATAATCCCTATGCAACTAACGTACGAAAATTATGGTTTTACAACGTACCTGGCACAGAGTTTGCTACTCTTTCCATTTTCTGGAGGGTACTCTTCTATAACATCCTGTACAAAAGGTGGCTGCTGCCGTGCTCTGGTGTAAGGCAACGTTCCCACGTGGCTGAACATATCACAAGACCTAGGGGGAACTGTCCCCCTCTTCTTCCTGGGGAGAGTGCCATGGATAGAGACGCCTTGGAAGGAGTTTGAGCGATGCTCAACTGGTGAAGGTTTTGTGGTCAAAAGGTCCATGGAAGAAGCTAAGGAGAACTGGTGGTTCACTGGGCCATTTCTGGGAAGACTTGAAAATTTTCCTGCAGCTATCATTTTTGGTTCTGGAAAAACAAAACCAAGATTTCTTACTGTATATCAATCATCAAAGCTCTTACTTAAAAGAAGTTAAGCAACATGACTAACAAAGGTATCTGAAACTGAACTTCTGCTTTGCTTTGAGGCAGTCAGATACCTCAAGACCACATGCTGCTCCCAATGCACATCAAACACACATGTATATAACTTTATATCTGTTAAAAGTCACAACAAAAAACAACCAGTCTGGACAAACATGCAAGAGCAGGTCCTGAACAATTTTCCATTTTTATCCATAGAGTTCCTCTTTTCTTCTTTTTCACATCCTCTGTAGACTCAGACATCAACTTTCAATCACTGACAACAAGCAAAGCTTTAAGAACATTTTGTCAAAAAATAAAGGACACTACACCTTGGTTTGGAGGAATTGTGTTTTTAAACCCAGTAGCTGGCACACTGTGAGGAAAAACCTGTTGCTAAGGAGTCTTGCTCAAGTAATAAATCTAGCAGATAACTGGTCACATATTTCTAACAGGCTGTAAACTAAACGGCTCTACTCAAGAGATAAGGGCAGGAGCAGATTACTGGAATTCTCTTCTTCAGCATGCCCAGCCTGCTGGCTCAAATCGCTGTTGACACAGAGATTTGCATAGCTGTCAGTCTGGTACAATCAACTGCAGTCTGCCACACAGTACAGGTTTTTCTGTTAGCGTGAGCAAAAGTGAGACAATCACTTCAGGCTCATTAACAAATTACAGTTCTGTTCCTTAAAAAATGCTGCCCTGTGCTCAGTTTATAGCGTTGTATTGCAGAAGACAGGCTGCCTTATCCTATGCGGTTGTATTAGCCTGCAAAAGCCACTGTATGGAACATACCACCAGACCTAAATGGCAACCAGTCCTGTATTATATAACCCACGTGTTAGCCAGCCAGGTGCTTCCCACAGAAACTGGAACAGCCACAGATGCTGCAGAGATTGATATGAACTCAGAAAGCAGAAGTGCTTTTGGAAATAACAGTTATGGACAGGGGGAATCTGTTCTGACCTCGGTCAAGTTCCATGCTGAAAAAGAAGATGTGCACTCTTGAAGGCCCAGCAGCCAAAAGTCAGCTGCTTACAGCTGCACAAGAATTCCTCCTGTTTTGAGGAATGCACAGGTGTTGCAAGGAAAACAGAGGTGCCTCTATAGTCCTCCTGCTCCCTTCTCCAACCTTAGCATCACAGCTACCATCAAAATGTTTCTGCACTGAAGCTAGTGTTGATTCTACTCAGAGGTTATCATAACAGGCTTACTTTTACAGTACTGCTAAAGCTAATCTCAAAGTATGTAAAAATTCTGCTTTTTCCTGTCAGCTGCACTGCAGAGATTCACCAGCTGGATGAGGTTTTCAGACTTCAACAAAAAATCGCTTCCCAATTCTCCTGTATTGGAAGTCCTACAATAAATACTCAGTAATTTTTTTTTTTTTAAAACTCTTCAATTTGCCAAGTCTCTGTCAGAGCCCAGGTACTATGCACTACAGTAGAAAAGTCTCTGGAAATAGCACTTCTGCCTAGGGAGAATCTGTTTTGACTCTGGTCACATCTCTTGATGAAAAGAGTAGAAAAAATTTGAGGTGTTAACAAAGAACCGACATTTTTTGTCATGTGGATCCAAATAAAATACAAAATCCTAAAGAAACCCGAACACATTCTCACAAAAATTTTGCCCTAAATTACCACACTTCACCTTTCCTGCAAAGCTCCCACGGCTATGCTGAAATGGAGCACAGGACATTACCTGCAAGCAGGTATCAAACCCAAGCTGTTATAAATGTAACCATAGAAAGCTTTGGTTTAATAGCTGATGAGTCCACAATAGGCTTACTGTGAATTTGTCAACCACTTCATGTTTGACGACCCACAAAGGAAGCTGAGAATTCACTCTCCTAATCCAATCACAAGGTAATTCTTACAGCAACTCAGCAGGTTTTCACTTTCAGTCTGAGAGTTTTCAACAAATTAACGACTCCCTGATGTACGGCATTTTCCATTTCACCCCTACTCCTAAGAAACCCTGAAGAATCAAAACTAAACTCCCAGAGTTGACCTAATCATTGCTTCTTCTAAGTTGCACTCACGTGACTTACAAATTCAATACCTAATCCTCAAATTCATACCTTTGTACTGTTTTGGGGAATCAAGGTAGAGTTCCACACTTAGTACAGAAACACCTGCCCTCAAGAACTTGCAATACACTTGCCACAAGTGTGTCTGCAGCTTTGATATTTCTAACAATCCTCTCTGCAAAACCTCTTAAAAAAACCCCTCAAAAATCCCAAACAAACAAAAAATCCCACAAAACAAAACCCAAACAAATAAAAAGCCCAACCCAAACAAAACTGAGAACAACAGATCTGCTAGGTTCCACCACACAATTATCTGCTTGCCTGTGTGCTGCTGTACTACTTACTCCTCATAAACGTTAACGGAGAACTACAACAAACAGCTCAGTAAGGAAAGTCCTGCCAAACTATCCATCCAGTTTCCTTGTATTGAATGTAAACACTGGAAAGTGTGAGCCTCCTCAGCTGAAGACACTGGAATGTCTCAAATAGTTCAGTATATGATTCAAAGAATGTTTGACTTTACTAGATAGAAAAACCCTGCAAATTTTACTCCTAAAGAGACAGTGTGCTTTGAGCATTGGCCATCATGCAATCAACAACAGAAATGGCAGAAACTGTAACAGGGCAATGGCTCAAAAGGAACTGAAATTTAATTGTACACATTCCTATTTGTCAAAATGCAGCAACTAACAGAACACTTTGGTAGTCACACAAATTTCTCCTAACCAGGTGCAAACAAGATTTTTCTGACTCAGCTTGTCCTCATGAAATCTTTCTGATATTCACACAGTCTGAGGGAGTGTTTTGACAGTTCATTCAAAATGACATTAAGTGCCCCTTCCATACCACAGCATAACACAACCAATGGCAGTGGCTTCTACTTTCTTGTTTCAATATATTGGAAGAAGAGAAGTGAGGGAAAGGGAAGTCTTCAGTTCAGCATCAGAGATGCATAAATGGCATAACAAACAGTCCAAGGTTGTATATGCTCATGCTAGTGGAAACCCCAAAAAAGGAAAGAGAAAAACAATTCAAGAATTCCAAATCAAACTCTCAAGCTATTTCAAAACTCAGAGTTATACCTGAATCACTTTTGGACATTAAAAGACCCATTAAAAGATTTCTCTCACAGCCTTATTGATCTGGCATTTGGGTGATTCTCAGTTCAAAATCCCTGGAGTTTATACCTGGTGCTGTCATATCACCAATCTTTACCATTACATGTGCTATGAAGCTAAGAGGGCTTGAACGTGGTTTAAGATATTCAGCTGAGTGTTCTCAGATATTTAAAAGACGGAGTCAACTCTTGTGAAAACCCTACTTACTTCTGCCACATCAAATCTCTCCACAAATTTCTCCCACCCATCTCCCCTGAAATCAGCAACAATAAATTTCAACAAGTGGAAGATCAATTACTGCCCTCTCCCTGCTAAGTTACTTGGCATATTTGCATGCACTATACAGACATGCACAGGAAAAAAAAAAAAAAAGGAAGTGAACATCCTCAATAGTGAAGAAAGTCAAGGTCAGGACAAAAAGGCAGATGAATTTTCCCCAGATTTATGTGTAATAAGAGAGTAAGGGAGAAAGAAAAAGCATGACTTAAAAGCCTCTAAAGTTAGGATATCATAGGAATTAATATAATCAAAACTGTAGCCATTATAAATTCAGTGTGGATTTCATGTTGTCTCCTTAGAAGCAGTGTAGTATTCTTCCTGATCGTAATAAAAAAGAAAGGATTTCTGCTCCCCAAAATAGCTTAGAAGCAGCTTTCTGCAACTTCTATTTTCTGCTTTCATTCTGAAAAACGGATGCAGTAGCTTCTATAGCGAACATGTCACAAGACTTTGAGAAGAATATTAAGGTTCAATAACCTACAGCCTGTTATGATACAGAGACATAGATTGAGAAAGCATACGCACTAATTTAAAGGCTTCAAGCTACTATCAGAAAAAAACATGAGTCTGTCAAACATCAAACATCCCCATAAGATTAGTCAGGTCAGTGCTTCCAAAGGGTCTTGAAGTGCTATCACAACGTTCATGCTCTCCTTCTCTCTCTTTATATATGCCACACAATTTCCACCCTCCCCCCCTACATCCTTGTGTTGTAATCGGTCAGCATATTTAAAATGTTATTTTAAACTATTATTCTCACAGAAAACACATGGGCCAGGATAAATTATCTTTAATTTTTTTTCAAGATGAGAGAAACAGATAAACCTCATACTTCTCTTTGTGAATTTGCACATGTAGAATGTCTTCATATCTATAAAAAGTGCCAAGAAAAAGTGATCACTGAAGATGACTCAATACTAAGTACAGCTTTCTTCATTTGGCCATGAAATTATCTCTGAAATGTAAGTGCCCAATCAGTTAGCTCAGTAATTCTGAACAATGTAAAGCCTTGACTTGAAATAAACCTTCTCTCCCCATTTTGCTGGCAGAAACAGATACCTTTACCAAGGTTACAGTCAAATCTAAGTGTTTTTAAGCCAATGCTTCAAAAACACAACCTTTTGTTCCTTCTCTGGTAAAGGAAGCAAATTATTTTCACTAGTCCTCTGTTCCCACCAAAAAAACACAAACCACCCAAAAAAACCCCCCACTTTAACTGAAAAACCTTTTCAGCATTATTATTTGGAACTAACACCGCCTTTCAGAAATCATAAATTCGGACAGAATGAAGTGCTTTTGTGTTCTCTCCTCTTCAAAAGACAAAGAATAAAAAAAAGGACACAGCGTCTTTTCTCTCTGCTCGGAGAAGTATCTCGCTATCTCGAGTACACACCAGTGCTTTATACTTAAGCAGATTTCCATGGGATCAATTACCACAGAACCTAAGCACTCGGATCCAACGTCTCGGTCCGTCACTGTCACAGCCACGGCATTTCCAGCAGCCCGCGGGCCAGCCCGGGCAGCGGCAGGGCTCGCCCTGCTCCCGCGCCCCGTGCCCCGACAGCGGTGTGGGGACACAGGGACACCCGCACACACCCACACACCAAACCAGCTCTGCCTTCTCTGCCCGAGCGCCCGACGCTGTCCCCGCAGTTACCGGCTCTGATCACTGCTGCTTCTCTCCGGGCTTTCTGCGGACCGGCCGGAGCGTCTGTCCTGGCGAAGCGATCTGCCGGCGGCGAGTCCCGCCCGGGCCCCTCCCTCGGGGCCGCCGAGCCGGAGCGGGCAGCTGGGAGGGGCGGCCGGAGGCCGGACCCGCAACAACAGCGGTCCGGAGCGCTGCCAGAAAATGAGCCGGGACGTCCTCGGGAGAGCCCAAGGTCTGGCCGTGCCGCGGCAGGAGCCGGCGCGTAGCCAGCACCAGCCCGTCCCAAAGAAGCGCAGTTCGCGATTACTTAAGGGTGACTCAACCAGAGCCTCCCCCGAGCGCCTTACCGCTCGCTGCACGGTCCGCCACAGCCCGGCCCCGGTCCCGAGGCTCTCCCGCCACACGAGCCCCTCGCGGGCGCCCCTCAGCTGGGCCGGCAGGCGGCTCCGGGCGCTGCGCAGCCCGGGCCCGCAGTTCGGGCTCCGGCACAGCCTCCGGGCCGCTCGGGCTGAGCCGCGCCGCGCCCCCGGCGCGCCCGCCCCGCGGCGGGCCGTGATCTCCCGATGCCCTTTTCTGTAGATTTAGCAACTTGGCCTCTATAATTTCGTGTCTCAAATTAGCACTACAACAAAAATGAAATTCGCTAAACCCACCCTGCTCACGGACGATTCAGAGCCTATCACGTACTTTACACACACAATTTACTTGCGTTGGTAGACGCCCCCCTCGTCCTACCAAGTCGCGTGAAGTTATTTGTGCAACAGGTTGGGGGGATAAAACGCATTTTCTACAACAAAAGGTCAAATAGCTGTACAGAATCAGGAGCTACTAACAGAACAGATGGTCACTTACCCTCCCCTTTTAAAGTATACCTTCAAAACAATGAGATAATTATAGACAGAACGTTCATTTTCAACTAATTACCTCAAGCATCTTCAGCTGTACCATTGACTCAGCCACAGGGCTGTTGCTTTAATACAAATCACGGCACACTCAGTTGACTTTTAAAGCACTGCCTCGATCAGTTTAACACAGTATTTGTCTCTTTCCCATTGGCTCAATCTTTCAGGCTACCTGGCCAACATTTCTCTGGTTTTACCATAGTTATTCCAGCTTTTTTTTTCAATTTTAATTGCATCAGAATTAATAAGATTTCATTTTTCAAACCTGTTCACTGTTATCCTAGTTGCATTAGCTTTCCAGAGGCAAATGTTTTTCTGCCTAACCAAATATTTAATTGATTTTGACATAAAATATTTAATCCCTACTGGTTGCATGCTGGGTCTGTTTTGGGAGATCCTCTTCATGCACTATTTTCATTTCACTCTAATGCTCAATCCTTTCATTCTCTTTCTCCATTTTTACCAGGACTAGCTTTAGATAGATTAATAGATAGCTTCTCATGTATCTACTTCAGAGCCTGATTACATAATGTTGCTGAAGTTGTGATCCTAAGATATCTAAATGATAAATGCAGTTAAGGATCAGATTTTTTTATGTTCCAAGACCTCTGCATATTATCAAGCCAATAAGAAAAAAAAAAAAGGAATTCTGGTGTTCTTACACTAAGCAAGTTAAGCATCCAATAGTGACAGCAGCAGGATTAAAATTCCACATGATGTCTTACCACAGTGACATCTCTGGGGACTGGGTAGAATTAGGACATCTACCTCTCTGTAGTTTGGCATTTTATGCATTGTCCATAAATCTGAATTTTGCAATCTCAGCTATCTGAAATATCTCACAGCAACTGATTTTTTTTTTTTTTAAATAAAGCAATTCAAACCAGAAAAAACACTGGACCTTCATTTGAAGTGTAGCTAGAGTTTAAGAAACATTTAGCTGATCGAGACAAGATTCTTTAGCCATCACATAAGTTGGTGAAGTAGGTATTTGGAGATGAAAATTCTTGGGAAAGTCTAGGAATTTTCACAGATATGAGTAGAAGCTTTGCATAAGAAAGCTCAAGTAATGATGAAGTTAAGTGTAAAATAAGAGAAAGGAAAATAAAGGCAGAGAGTAGTGCTCCAATATTCAGTCAGGGACAAAGATTAAATTTATCAAGTACACTAAGTTAATGGAAGCTCACAGTAGCATTCCTGACTGGTTCCCCTTCCCATAGCAACATCAGTTCCTTAAAGCAGGCATGAACAGCAGGGAAGCATGATCAGTGTTGGTGTTGCCACACACCTTTTATAACAACTTCCAAAACAGAAAAGCTGAGGTAAATGTGAAAGACAACAGCCTTCAAAAAGATCTGTTCACTGGTGCTGGAACATAAGTCACTACTTGTGGCACGCTGACAGACAAACTTCCATATTTTTCTCTCCAGAAATTACAAAAAAATTGTATCATCCTATTGACACTGAGCAGAGCCTTTAAGATCTAAATTCAAACTCATTTCACATAAAACAAGGATTAAATGCACACCAAAACCTCACTCTGTTCTTGTCAATTGTTTTTCCCCAAATGCTTTGTCATTTGAGTTACTGATAAACTAGGAAAACTACCAAATCTTGACTAGCTGATGGCACCCTGCATTTGTCTTGCTGGTTGTGAAAAGTATTGAGGATAGAGAGGTACCAGAAACATTTCAGGCACAGTGACAGATTCCAGAACTTCACTGGCATGAGTAACAATCTGTGGAGATTTCCCATAGAATATTCCACTCATAATCTTTCTTCAAAATATACTTGAGAGAGGGAGGGAAGGAGCAGGGGGAAGGGAAAGGGACCAAAGAACACCAGACTGTAATCTCATGTTGGACACCAAAATGGCTCACCAATATGTCCAGTGCAAAAAAAAATAGCATTAGGGTGAGAATACAGAAAGAAGAGTTGAGATACCTGGATTCCACATTCTGTTCTAGTATTCTGAGCCACCTACTTCCTGTATGACACATACTAACATTTTTGTAACATACATCACAGTGGTAGTTATTTTTCACAGGGAAGACTGTATAGTACTCTATCTGCTTATCAAGTGGAAGATGTTACAGAAGTGCAAACTATTATTTTCCTCATTGCATGAAGGAAAACGTCTTGCTTCTCTGGCTAAACCCCATGTTCTACAGTTCAGGTAAAAGATATTTCAAACCATGCCAAAAACTCTGATCCGTTAGCACATAAATGGTCTCTGCTGGCTGATTCTAATCACTCAGGAAATTTTTAGGCACTGTAGTTACACAGGAAGTAGTGTCATGCTTGTCATTTTTTTTACGACTAAGAACCAGAAAAGGGGCAGTAACTTCCTTAGTAGCATGACTATGTGCTAAGTAATGGAATTGTAGCTGGGCAGCCCTGCCTAAACTGTGATTATTCTTACTTGCATGAGTCATTACAATCTTTTCCTAAAGTTTCATTTTGTCTTCAGGTGAAATTAAAAATTTGTCTTTGTCTTCACATTTAACAATTTACCCAACCCATCCTTGCACATACTTGATGCAAAGCTGTTAAAGAGAATTTGCCTACAGGATGCAAGAAGGAAAAATTCACAGGACTGCCTACAGTAGCTCCACTGATTGTGAGATACTCCAGATTAAACTAGATTAAATTCCTCATTGCTAAGCTTTTGTTGTTTTCATACTTTCTATCTACTTTGGAAATGGGTTCACTGAGCTGTGGGATGAAGCCTGGAAGCATCAATGTCCTGAAGGGAGCATAGCACCTCTGTCAAGCCCTCCTCATCAGCATTCCCTGTTAACCTGCCATACTCCTGAGCCATCTGTTTATCTATGTGGCCTCATGATGTCTGTGCATCACCTTGTCACAGACTGGAGCACTGGAGCATTGTCCTTTGTGACACTAACCTGAGGGAGGCTGAGAAAGCAGCAGTGTGCTGGCCATTGCTGGCCACACACAACAGGTTGCTGGGGCCTTCCCTGGCCACCCTTGAGTTCTGCTTTCTGAAGGAGGGGAGTATGTACAGGTGCACTTTTTCACACTCAAAAAAGCAGCTAACTGAACAGATAAGTGAGGAGGAACACAACTGGGACATAGGTTCCAAGACCTTTACTGCCATAGCTTGCATGCCTTAATTATGCCAAGAGTTGGCATAAGAGTACTTGCCAGTTCTTGACACCATTTTCAAATATGCTTGGCTTACAGAAAAAAAAAAAGAAAACAATGGGACACAAGAAGTGGATCCATTGGAAAATTTCAATTTATCCTTAAATGTCAGAATTCCAGTCTTCCTCAAATAACCAGGAGAAAACACATTTACTCCAGAAGCAACTTCTGCAGCTGCAGTGATAAAATGCTGAAATAACTACATATGATGAGGACATGGCATGTGTGGATTGCTCACACAGCAGTTCTTGTAGATTCCCCGATTAGCGGAAGTCAAAGCAAGTTGCTACCATGGACTTGTCTTGGAAGAAAAAGGACCCAAGCAAACAAAATGCTACACTCAAGCCTCAACCCCCACAGATGCCACATAGAAAAAGTAACGATCATAGCTGTTGGCTAGGAAATTAGGTTTATTTGCCGGTAATTTTCAAGTTAGTCAAAGACACCAGGGCAAATAAAAATGACAATATGAATTGAAAAATACTCCAGCACCTGGAATCTGACAATATTTATTTTGAAAAGTATGAGCTATGGCAACTGTGCTTTCTAATGTCCTCCCTGACTGCCAAGTGAAAAAGGCAAGTTTAGTCAGCACCTATCCAGACCTCCATCATAAAACTACCAACATCATCTCTTGCTATTTGATCTGTCTTAGGTTTGGAGACACAAGGTCCTTGCAACCAGAAACTCCCAAAGAGTAATCTGTTATGAGCTGGTGTTCAGAAACCTTGCAACCCCCAGCCTCAGAAAAGCTTGCAAGCAGACACGTCCCATAGCTGATCATTCTGCAAACAATGTTGTAGTACAGCAAGAGAGTTTGAAGAGTTACATAAACTCAGTCATTGTCAGATATAATACAAGAAAACTATCATCTTGAACAAAAAATAATTAGTAATTTTAAAAAGTATTGAAAATAAATCACGCAGATTCTGTGGCAATAATATGTTGTGTCCCTTTCCCCCTCTTTCAATTTGGTATTGAAAATCACATGAAGCAACTTGTGCTGGCACTGATTAGACAGACCTGATTCAAAAGTTCAGAATACACTGGTAAAGTGGCACTAAATCCAGTTTTCTTTTGTTGACTAGTTTTGGTAAGTGATACCTTAAACTGGAAAGAAGCTGGACAAGGTCTTATGG
Organism: Chamaea fasciata; assembly: GCF_029207755.1. NCBI lineage: Eukaryota > Metazoa > Chordata > Aves > Passeriformes > Sylviidae > Chamaea > Chamaea fasciata. The sequence continues at coordinate 15,744,087 of NW_027094095.1, read as the reverse complement.
GTCCCCTTTTACCAGAAGGTCTGTTTTCCTCTCTTTGCTTTTAGCAGTGCTAGAACTGTTACTGGGGATCTAAGACTTCTTGCAAATTTCTATTTCTCCATGTTTCTGTAAAAAGTCTCAAATACAGGGGAATTACCATCTTCTCTTTGGCTGTGACAGATGTTTTTCATTTCAAACATAACTGATGTAGAGACAAGGACAAACAGAGGGCCGGAAAGCACCAGTAAGCAAATTTGGGACTTTCAGTAGATGAAATGGTACTGTCAGAGGTGTTTGTTAACAACTCAGTAACAGCATTTACATTGCTGACTTTCTCAAACAGAGAAAGCAAAAAACTCCAAAACCTTGTGTCTCTCAGTAAGAGCAAAACAGACCACACAGGTAGCAATGCCACCTCTATCACGCAAATTAAAGGATTCAAAGCAGCTTCCTCTCCCTCTGTTGGCAAAGCTACAAGCATACTTTAGCATGAGGTTGGAATCTTGACAGGTTGACACTACATACCACTGCCCCAAAGCACTCTGGCTACATTTGTAATGTTTCAAAGAGCAAAAGCACCAGAATGCGTGGAAGGACTTTATCCAAGAGTGACAAAGGCAAGATATTTGCGGTTGACAATGCCAAACCAATCATGGATTTATGCTAACTATAATGGTCACCTAATAAAATCACAGAAGAGAGTGCCTCAGTTATTTTAAACGTTTTTTTGAAGACGGAATTCTCCATTTATATTATCCCAAGAACAATTCAGGCTCTGTAGTGCTTGCTCAGGTCTCTTCTTAATACCACACAACTTAGGTCTTCCATATAATGACAAGAACTCACTTCATATTTAACTTCATACTACTGCAGCATGGCAAGAAATACAACATAGGCAGAAACAGTTATCTAAGGATTTAAATGCAAAATCTAAAAGCAGAATATTATGGAATATTAATTGCATTCAATCTTATTCAGGCTTTGTGTATTATTCTATGTTTACCTACAATTAATTATGTCAATGCATATATTTCATTTAAATGCAGTAAGCCTGGCCTTCTTTGTATGATAAAAAAATCAAAATAGATCTGAACCTGTTAAAACTCTCAGTATAAGAAAACCTGTACAAGACAAAAAGGAAATTTCCTTTATACCTTTTGCCTCTCAGAGAAAAACACTCCAAGATGTTAATGAAATCACACAAGGCCATAAAATGCTATTATTTGGAATTCATCTTAGTAAAAGTAGTTACTGTAAAAACAAAGTTCTAGCTCTTAGAACAACTCCTTAAAAATACTTAGCTCTTAGCTTTCCCTATTTCTTTTCACTCATAACTCAACTAGTGATATACAGAAACATACATCACAAATACCTGCAAATGTATACAAATATTCTAACAGTCAAATGATACTAAATTTTCAAATACAATGCTGTATTTAAATTCATGTCTCTAAAGGAAAAAAAGAAATATTCTCCATGTCTGGCAATACCCAAGGCCTTTTTTTCATTATATCAAAATAGACATTTTCATTTATGTGTTTCCATTTCCCTCTCAATAGGTACCATTTCTACTAGACTGAAGGAGCTGGTCACACCATGGTGGGTTTCCTGAACACATTTGAAGCATCATTTATTTGTTTACTATAGGTCATAAGAAATGAATAGAATCACACTCCTATAGACTGTAGCACGCTATGGTAAATGAGATTAAATACAACAAACATAAAGCAATCTGATTAAATAACACTCTGGTCCAATCCCATATAGCATAAGTCCTGCTTTAGTTGTATTAGAGGATAGTGGAAAAACCACAATTCCTTCCAGAAGCTGTACTAGTACCCTACCCTACCAGTACTGGGCTGTGGCTTTCAGGATGTGTCTTGAACTGCTGATTTGTGCAGGACACAGTGCAATGCCTCATGCTCAGGTAAGGAAGACCTTTTGAGTAATACAGGAATCAGATTACACCTGATTGGTCATCAGTTTTTGTCATACCACAAGAAACTTTTTATAGAAGAGGATATGTGATTTCCTGACTTTTCTAAGATGCCATACAAGTATTTCAAAAAGGTGCTAGGTAGCCACTGAGAACGTTCCTGAAAGCATAGATCATATTTTTTGCTTTTCTTAGAAATGCTAGTACCCAACTTTTGTATGCATCTTGATTCCACACTGTGACAAGCCCAGGAATGTTGCAGGCCTCACCCCTATAATTTCCCTGGAACAGAAAATGAAAAGTACATCCCAAGGGAGTCACAGCACTTGATGAGTACATGAATGGATACTGGTGTAGATGGCAGGACATCAAGATCCGGAATATGCTACAGAGCACATCAAAAGGTAAGTCAAGATGTAGGCAAAAAGACTGTGGAATGAATATTTATGTCTCTTCCCATTCCTACCTTCTTGAAACATTTTGTTAGATTAAATGTTTAGAGGCTGAGAAAGTATTCTAGGAAAGCATCACTACGGATCACTGTGTTCTTTCATGTATTCATTCAACATCTACTTAGCCACTAGGTGATCCTGGAGAAGCTATTAGTTAGACTCTACATGGCCACATGGTCTTCTGTGCATGGAACAGGGGTAGGAACTACAGTTAGAACTGCTAACAGTTTTGCACTTAGGAAGAAAATCTTCAGAAACTGGAAACACTTTTCCACTTGTATACTTCGATTTGCAAGGAAATGAAAGGTAGTGATAAATCCTAAGCAATTATTGGAGATCATCAATATTTAGAGAAAGAAACAAATGCTTTCTTGAAGTTTGTAAGGCTGCACACAAAAGAAGAGATTAAATATTCCAGAATAAACCACAGTTTTAGCCTTTAGGCCTAAATTAATTCCACTAGCTTTCAGTGTTTGCTAAGAGATCTGTCAGGAGGTCAGCCATCCTGGTGTACCTCTACAATCAACAAAAAATATAGACACCTAAAAAAGGAAGTGAACTGAATTATCTGCTGAATTCATCTGTCTCTCCAATAGTAAAGGGAGCAGAGAGTGACTTGCCTCCTACTTAACACCTTCAGCTGTGGTTGCAGTTTGGCAGCAGGGCTGTTTCAGCCACCAGGACTCAGCTCTGCTGTGTCTTCCACAGCCATTCAGGCTCTTGGGAGCATTTGTGCAGCTGAACAGTGAATTGGCTTGGGGACTTGATGTGGATGGAGAGGGGAGGAAAAAAAGGTTGTTTTTCAGCTGGACTTACTTCCCAATGGGTTCACCATGCAGCTGCAGGATAATTTTACAGACAACTAAAGGAATGATAGAGAGATGGGGAAAAGCAGCTAAGGAAAGATGAAAAGGACAGACTGCTTAGGGTGACATTTGGGAAACTCAGCTTTGATTAAGGTCAAGAGTCAACAGTACAGCAACCTTTAAGTTTTCTGATACAGATTAAAAATATCAGAGCCCCATAATTCAAATCACTGATGCACTATTAAATTTATTCTGCTGGGCTTAAGTGGGGTAACAGTTTTGAATATTTATTTTCCTACTGATTAGCTAATGCCACTCAAGAATCAGTTGTCCTTATTCACTTCCCTATCACTGGCTGCCAGAAAGATGGCATAAAAGCATCAAGCCAGTGAACCTCGTGTTGCATACTCTGCCTAATTCAACAGATACATGATCATTTGCACATGTTTCATTCAGCCCTAATGTGTTGCTGGGCATTATGTCAATGCACAGATCTTGGTTATAATGACTGTGCAAACACAGCCCAAGTAGCTAGACAGGATGAATCCAAATCCAATCCAAATGTACTGAGACATGTCCTGTTCAAAGTAGTTTCAGAATCAAGATAATATTTTAGAAAACAGAAAATGTTTTCACAAATACTTCTAAAACTTAATGTCACTTTTAACCCTGTGCAAATGCTTACTTATTAATGTGACTTATCACTTGAAGCACTCTCTGGAAACTGCTGAACCAGTACCAAACACAGCGCTGTTGTTTAAAGCTCAAAATAACAGCAAACAGAATAAGATAGCCCTTGCTCCAATACAGTAAGTACATTAGTAGGACATTAGCATTTATTTAGCATAATAGAAAAATTTAGAAGCTTTCTCTAATGTCTGGCTACAGTAAAGTTCACTGCTGGAAAACAAGCATTTCAGTGTAACTGATTAGGCACTTTGCTCCTAGACACAGCATTCTGTCAAAGACAGACACAAAACAATACCGTGCATAATAGGCTGGAGACCAGATAACAACCATTAGTCCCTACTGTGAAAACAAACCAGTCTGCACCCATGTATGACTGACTGAACTGATCTGTTTTCAGCCTTTCCAGAAATCCTTAACACCACAGGCAAAGCTATTGAGGATGTAAATATCCTAGTGTAAACAGAACTTGGAGATCAATGTGTCTGTATTTTTTTCAAGCACATAATTCAATTAAACATTTAATTATCATTAGCCAAAACCCAAGAGTGAATGGAAACTCTGCTCAAGAAAAATGCCCATAAAAATATGAACCAGCACTACTTTTACTAGAATTTAGCCTAAAGATTCCTAGCAATTAACTGCCAAAAGGAAAAATCAAAACCCAAATGGCATCATGCTATCACTTCGTAAAATCTGTGTTTGGAGGAAAAAAAAAAATACATATACATATATATACATACACACACACACACACACACACACACACACACCCCATCTTAGGAAGAATTTTTTGACTCAAATTCATGTTCACAGAAGTCCTCAGCAATACATCAATATTTTAAATAGGCTCAACATATCTGAAGCTGAAGTTGGAACATTCTGGTGAGTTGAACGAAATGTTGCATAACAATCTACAAATAAATTTACCATGCCAATGACATGGTTGAAAAGTGTAGTTTTCCTCTGATAAACAGTGCTACATTGACAACTGTAATACATTCCACACTACAGTACCTGAAAAGATTACAAAACACAGTCCCAATGCACATGAAAACAGATACCAGTTGAAACATATCCAGTTTCACTGCAATCATCAACTGAAATAATTTCCTAATCTGTTCACAGTAGCAGTTACAAAAATGTCATAGTTACATCTATATTTTAAGAAAGTCAAACCTATGAGTTGTGGAAGTTGTGTAATTGTTAAATTAATACCAAACTTGTCAGAAAACATTGAGGAGATACAGTGACCTACTTGTACAAAATTAGTTCTAGTTTCTTCTGAAAACTTCAGTAGCTAAACACATTTTATGAATAATCAATTTCTACACGTGGTGCAAAAGTCTTATCTTGACCAAGAGAATGTAGAAGCAGGACTGTTAGCCAAGTAACTAACTGCTACACATTAAAATTGTAAAAGCCTTTGGCAGCGATCTGAAGAATTACTGGACAGAATGCATAATACTTGTATCTCAGTATCTTTTGAGCAACTCTCAAAATACCCAGTACAACAAGTCATAGTTGAATAACTTCTCACTATATCCTTCCACTCAGACTAGAATGTCTTACAGGGCTTGTTTCAACTCATGAATTTGAGTTGAATTTTGATACTGAGCTGATAAAAGCAACAAATGATGCAGTGATCAAGTCTTAATTCATGGCAAAGTCCCTAATGGAAAAGAAGGGTCAGAACTGTGCAAACACTCATCCTCTCCTCAGTAGGGATGAGGTGGGATGTACACAAATTAGCTTGGTTTAGACCTTCTGATATGATCTTTCCAAATGAGGAAGATATTTGTGACACAGACTTCCGTCAATTATGGTATGTTAACATTACAGTGTTTTGTTAAGATGAAGGCTGTGAGAGCAAGAGAAACTGAAATAAAAGTGAAGCCTTTTCTAAAGGACAACTTTTGTAAAAAACACAGGGTATATTATTTTGTAAATACATGCCAAAATATGAATGTCTGATTATTGTTAAACTAATGTTTAACAATTCCTCTTATTGTCTGCGTAAAGTCCCCCAGTGATCTGCATTCAGAGCAGTATCCCAGGCTGAATCAGAGTATTTGTCTATCATCCTTTGTGACAGAGAAGTTCGGGTTGCCTTAGCTCACTCCTTAGTCTTTAGAAGACAACATGGAAATCTTACCTCTCTTTTGTTTTACCTCCTGAAGCAGCAGGATATTGGAAATGAGGTGTGTTCGGTGGCCTTGATTTTCAATTCCCAGTTTTCTAAGATCAACTTCTGTAAGATGGAATAAGTCCTGTAGCAAATGCCAGAATAATGAAAATATTATACTATTAATACAGGAGAATTCAAGTGTCTTTCACATACATTTGCTGTTTCTGGTACCATAATTTACATAAGAGAAAATATAAGTATATTTATATTTTATATGAAGCCCCTTTGTCATGATAAGGTATGCCATTGAAGGAATGAGGTATTTTTCTTTTAAGACATTAATTCCTTGTCTCTCAATTTTCTTCTCAAAACACATCTGGACAGCTTAGCTGGAGAGTTCCTAAAAACTATCATTCCTCTGAGAAAAAAAAATATACCTCAAAATACTTTTCTGTATATTTTTACTGTTCTGTATTTTCACTGTAAATAAGATAAAGAGAGGTACATAGAATGTACAGTATTTGTTACAAGCAAGTCATGTTACTGAAAGTAGCTTTTTCTAATGGAGATTTGCAGTTCAGACCCCAAAGCACAAAATGAGATTGATTCACTGTGTAAATAGTAAGGCAATTTACATGGAATTTCTAGTGTGAACCACTATTTCTGAAACTGTAATTTTAAAATCTTTCTCTCAAACAAAAACCACTTCAAAAACCTGACATTATTTGCTTTTGAGTATATAGTGCTCAAATTACTGATAGTCTCAATTCCTTAAGTCACTAACACTGTTTAAAAAGAATTAAAAGTTCTCACTGTTGGAGAACCTCAGCCATGCCTGAGAATGTAATATTCTTTCTCAAATGGTACTCATATGGAACTAATGACATGAAAGTAGAGAGTTGCATATTTCTTACTTCTAATTTATTCCTTTCTACATTTGCCCAAATGCAAAAGTTGGTACTAATGTTGCATTCACATTTCAGTAGAAATGATTTTTTCAGCTTTGACAACAGTGACAGAGGGTCCCACTGCTTTTCTCAAAGACCCAAGATACTTCTCCCAAATTCCAAAATCATCCTCCAAGAAAAACCACAAAGGAGTACAAATGCAATATGCTCGCTCTTCAAACTTCAGCAAATAGTTTGTAAGAAGGAACACAACTAAGATTGTTGTTAACTCCAGTACTGAACAGCAGATGCTCAGGGTAACACAATGGAAATTTTTACAGACACCTTTTGATTGGTTTTTGGGTAGCTTTAAAGATCTCACTTAGCACTTTCTCAAGAATTTTAATGAAAAAGGACAATTCTCACCTCTATACCATCATATTGTTCAAAGAGTGTGCAATATTCTGCAAGACCAAGCTGGGTCAACCAGTTAGAAATGGGTAGATACTTCATTATCTATTCCTTCCCAATGCCTATGACTCTGAAAAACAAAACCAAATTACAAACATAATTTCTTAGGAATGTTAAACTGAACTCAGAAAGCACTTCATAAATGCAAGTTTCACTATGATGGCCAAAGAGATTAACGCTTTTTTTGGCTGCATGGTAAGAGAGAAATCTGTGCTTTAAGATTTTTACCTTTAATGCACTGTTTCATTGTAATCTTCCTACAGGCAGGGAATGTTGAATACTATAATTTGTTTAGCTATTGCAGCTGAACTAATCTTTTAGAAGATGAATCAACAGAGTCACTTGAAACTGCAGTATCAGTTAAAATATACTCAGCCTTTGTATTCAAAGAATGTTTCTCAATCCCTCATTTCGTGATAATGTCATCCATCTTACATGCGTGACACACGAAAAAGTGCATTAAATGAAAAGGAATAGCAAAAGGAGCAGCGTTTTCTGTAGGAATATGAAAGGTGTGAATGAAACTGCAATCTCTGTAAGACAGTCAAAATTACTAAGATTCTGTGGTGGGTGCTAGTCCAAGGTGGGAACATAGCTAAAGTCAACCTGTTACAGAATATTTCTGAGGAAAAAAACAATTGAAAGATTTTTATAGTTTGTTCTCATCGTACCATCTGATGTTTGAGTTATCTGTAAATGAAAATATTTTTCATTACTTTTTTACCCAGTTGCTAAGATGAAATAAAAGACAGACATTAAGATGGACATATGATGGACATCAGAAGATAAAAGATAAAATACTCTCCTGCTATCACTGTTCCATGTAAGCAGTTATGCAAGATCTGCACAAATACTTAATCTTCCAAGAATTTCTGCATTTCTGAAGACACATCTTTGCACATCTTTGAGCACAGCCTAAATCAATTCAAGGATGCCCAATTCTAAATCTGTAACTTGTGGTCTGAACATTTTTTGTCAGAACACTGATGCCAGAAGCAGGAAATGCTCATGTTCAGATACCTAGTGCACTTAATTGTATATTTTTGTTATTTTGGTTTAATTTTAGTTGAAGATCTTTCATCTGTACTTCAGAAGAAGTAGTTGCTCGTTAGCTCTGGATAAACCAACTGTAATTATGACTTTTCTGCTACAAATCACATGTTCTAATACATCTGCCTCCTCTGAACACACAAGAAGCTGCCCCAAAGGCTGACATGGTATGGTCAGCAAAGACTCAATGTTGCTTTCTGTGAGATGGGGAAAGTCATTTAGCATTTTCATAATTCTTGGAACACTGGAAAAGCTTTGATTTTTTTTTTAATAAAAATTGCAAACCTAAAAATACTGTTCTGCAGAAATGTAGGCCACTGTAGCAATATTATTTTTGTCAGTGGACAACACATTCCTAAAAATGTTTTAAAAGTGTTTCAGTTAGAACAGCAACTGTCAGTAATACACAAAATGTTTTGGAAGCCTCTATGAATTTTGCCTCAGTGCTCAACCTTGGAAAAGAGTCAAAATGGTTGCACTTCAGAGACACATACACAGTTACACCGTGGAAGTTGTAATTCTGGAATTTGTCACTTCATAGTCTGTTAAAGAACAAACCTGCTAATTTGCAGGTCACATTGTGGAATCCCTCTATTGTCCATTAGAATACTCTGCTATATGCTTTATTGCAGATTTTTCATTATTGTGAAATATTGCAGGCTATGCATGATAAGTATACATCTAAAGAACTGTGGCATTCCAGTAACTAAGAGTATCTTGTGGAGTAACATTGACCAGAAAATCTCCACATCTAATTGACACACCACAAAAGAATTTCCATGAGGAATGTTAAAGCCACAGAGAACATTCTTATGTGAGGTGAGGACAAGCACTGACATCCTTCATTTATGACTTGCTTTAAACAGGTACTTTCAGATTGCAAGATGGTCAGCACAAAGGGCATATGATTCTCGGAGAGATAAAAGGAAAAACACAGCTAGTTGGCCAGAACATAAAGAAAACCATCAACAAATACCTTTTTTCTGGTTCATACATTTTAAAGTAAGAGGCTTCAAATTTGTTGTCACAAAGGACCTTGTTTTCAAAACTCATTAACAACTTCACTAAGAATATATTTTAAGACTACAAATTTTATATTTAATTGTGAATACTTAGGTTACCATATCAGTACATGACAAGTAAAAAAATCTACAGTAATCGCTAGAAATCATCATATTATCATCCCAGAACAAAGAGAAATTCTGCATTAAGCATGAAAGGAATCCCAGAATTTCCACAGAGCAACATTCTCTTTAACAATACAGTGATAAACAGTGATATTCTTGCTTGGCCAGCTGCATTTGCTCTGTTATTAATTTATACCAAAAAAACCCAAACCAACAAATAAATGCAAACCAAAATACCAATACCCCTGTTGTCCAAACCCCCGTACAAAACAAAATTCAAGCAGAAAGCGCTGTTACCCTTGTATGACAACAAGAAATAGAAGATGCATTGCTTTCAAATATACTGTAATTACACCTTTGGATGGGATTATTTATGGCACACTTTTACAAGCTATTAAGGCTTTGCTAACACCTTGGTAGACTTATCCTTTTTGTTTTAATGAAAAAATTTGTTCCTACAGCTGAAGGGACAAAAAATGTTCTTTTTCTCACAACATAACTAATTGCCTTTCTGCTCTTTCTGCTAATGGTAGTTTTGGCAAATAAACTCAAACAACTCTTATTTAACCAATATTACACTGTTAATTGGATGCAGGGTACAGCCTAGTGGTCAGGATTCAAGAGATATACATAGCCTGATCAAGGTTAAGAGTAAAATGGAATTGCAAAACAAATTGTAAAATCCACTAAATATATCCTTATGAGATGTGGTTGTAGGCAGAGGGAGTTTCCTATTATTCTACTTTTACACTACTTATTTTTCTCTCTGAAAACAGGATTAACTTTTCCTTAAGGCAGGCAGTGCCAACATTTTTTAAGATGCAAAATATGATTATGAACACACTGGCAAAGCGTGTGGCAGATTTTAGGCACATATTTTTTCCCTGCTAAGAAATTAATATCCTTCCTTTCCAGGGAAAGGAAGGGAAGAAAAATAAAAATGACAGCATGTATTGCAGAGAAATACAAAATCTGTTTTATTTATCTATTCTAAACACTGTCAGTTCCTATACATCTAAGGACCTGCAAAAAGAGATCATAAAGGTTTAGTCGGGTCATCAGATTTTTGGAACAGAACCACTAAGGCTACATGACTTGTTTCTATCTATTCAGTTAGACTTCTGTTATTACTGAACAAGCTCAAGAGTGAAGTTATTCTGGACTCCTTACATGAAGATCTTGCAGAACTATCCACATAATTTATACCGTTTCGGGGGTTTTCACTTAAAAAGAAACAATTTAAATCCCACCTAGGTTTGTATATTTCTGTTTCTGAATACCATCTGTTCAGAGGCTTTTATGAAATCAAGTTACTGCTAAAAAGTTATGAAATGAGTAATAATGGGAGATTCCTAACATGGCTCTCTGATCTACGGAGCTGAACTTTTACTTTCAGAGATCTTTCCAGCATTCTCTCTCAGAGTTGCAGTCATGCATACTGAGGCACACGTGAAGCAAACACACAAAGAAAGGTGTTTTATATGTAGCCTTTAAACCCAATTGTTCACACTACAATGCTTTACTAGACTGATAAGTCATTGCTTCTGTCCTCTATCACAGTATCCCAGAACCATTAAAAGATGCTGCTGCTGCCGTTGGCTTGTTATACTGCAAACACAAGGTAAGTAATATGTAATATTGGATTCTTACTTCAGCTATGGTTTTGTCAAATTAGCATCATTGTAATTTTTAAAAAGTGTGTATGTGCGTATGACAAAGGCACCACGATTGAGTAACTCCAAATCACTGTGTGATTATAGTAAGTATTTCGGGCACAGTAATTCATGCTCCTTTTTCAGTCTCCCTTTGGGATTGAGGCAGTAATATGACAAGGATCAAGCCACATATCATAATATAATCCTGTCCCCAGCAAAATTACTCATGTGAGTCAGCAGAGCCAGCAATTTCATCTCATCTGGAAAGTAATTTCCCTTATTGTGCCGTTTCTATTTCAGCAAAATTGACTTGGATTGTACTTCCAAATTAAAACTAGCCTCCTGCTGTGACAAAATAATTTATTAGTATAAATTGATTTATTGGACTCTTGCCCAAGTAAGTTTCCTTAAGGTTTTTAATCACTTGAACTTGGCATGCTTTCCTAACTTGAGTGAAAGGCCCATCAGTTTTGTTTTCAGATAGATTCAGATAGACTTCCACTTCAGATGTACCTTTATCTTTTTCTGTCATTAATGAAATCAACAAACCCTCTAAATTACAGCCTCAATAAATCTGACCTTTCCATGCAACATCATGTACACCTCATGTCCTGTGTTGTGGCACTGAGTAATAACAGTGACTAAAGGTCTGCCCCCTCTGCTGAGCACAACTATCTGTGCTTAACTAAGCAATTAATTCAGGAATGTTGTATTATAATGCATGTTCAAGTGGCAGAAAGTTTCTGCCATTTGAGTGCCAGTTTCTGAATGCTGTAGAATGAAAAACTAAAAAAATTGGAAGTGGTCCTGAAGCTTGTGATGTCAAATCTCAGAGATCTTACCACCAGAATAACAAAAAACCTACCTCTCTCTTCTTTAAACAATTTGCCAAGTGTAAGACGTGTTGTAAGTAGTACAGTTAATTTTTGAAAATACACAGATTTACAATTTAAGACAGTAAATCTGTGTATTCTGGAAAAATCTCAAAAGATAACTGTTTTGTAAAAGGAATACTAAAGGCAGAGTGGGAAAGCCAGAAGGTATCACTCAGTGACCCCAAACTTGCTTCATCTCCACAGACGTGTTAATATTTTAGTGAGAAAAATAACCTTCTTCTCTGAGATTTGTTTCTACAGTAATGGTAATTTGCCATTTTCCATTACATTTGTTCTAGCCAACTGCCTTGAATAGATTTTGCAGTTAAGAATGGGACAAGGTTCTCCTAACCTAATAAAGCTATAGGCTGGTAATGCACTTACTAAAGTCTGTTATAAAGCCAAGTCCATCTTTTCTGCTAGCAAAAAGGGAAGGGCACCTGCAGGATGGGGCAAGAGACAGAAGCAGCAGAAGCACCTGAAAAGCAATCCAGCAGCAGAATCAAAGTGTCAGAAACTGATCAAACAAATACCGGTACTGTGCACTAGTCACCAGAGAAAGCACTTATTGGGCCAAGGACTGTGGCTAAAAGGAGTTAGAAACTAGGAGCAAAAAGTCCTTCCTCTTTGTATTCACAGGAACGGAGCTTGGTACATTGCACTAAAACTGGATGACATCACAAGTAAATGATCTCCATTCTTTTTTTCAGAAAGGAACAATATGCAAAACCTTGATGTTTTGGTTAACTCTGCATGAAAAGCAGTAATAGGTGACAATTACTCGTTGTGTAATAATTAGTACAATCAGATTCCAACTCTAGACTTACATGAAAAAACATCTTAAAAGACAAGAACTACTTAAGAAAGAATGTGACCTTGGTAGAAACCTCATGCACAGGGCATCAAGGGTGAAGAGAGAAAAAGCACACTAATATAATGTTAAAAAAGGGTTATGTTATTACAAGGATGATGGTTTAACAAAATGAAACAAAGAAATAAAATTATCAAAGTAGTAACGCTGAGAAATCCCTGTTATAACATGTAGAAAATACACAAGAAAGTAATGAAAAAAGATGTGAGAGAGACTTGACCTGGTTGAGAAAATTACCCAGAAGAAGGGACTGTTATTTCAAGTTAACTCAGGTGTCTTCTTTCCTTCACCGTACACCCACAAAAAAACTTGTGCTGCCACAAAGCAAGCAATGACAAGGAGCTGTTTATATAGCAAAAGTGAAAAGTTGAGACATTGAGCATCCGGTCAAATCCTGCTACAGGTTATGGACTCCTCTGCCATTCAGAACAGAGTCTGCATGCAAACATAAACCCATTAACGTATCCTGGACTGCAAAATTAAGCAAGTGAGGCACAGACTTCCTTACTTTGGCCAACTGTGTTCTGGGAACAACTACAGTAAAAGACTGGCAATTCTCTAGGGAGTGGCAGCACTCTAAGTCACTGTAGCTTTTTGATTCAGTGCAAAAATCAGGGCCCTTAAACAGGAGAAATGATAAAGCCGCACAGAAAATTTCAGTTCTGGTTTGTAATACCCAAGAGGTTTAAAAACTGGGGTTTTTTTTGCTCTAGAACAATCTGAAAGCCTTTCAAGCATACCAAGCTGATGTACTCCTAAACAGTTCCTTTCTCCCGTAATGAAAGGATAGGCTTGATTGAGTTCTCTATCTCTTAATCCCATGGGAGTCTATGCAGAAGCTATATCACTGAAAAGTGACAAACTCACCCATTTTACTAGAATCATATTTCATGATTTGTTGAAAAGAGATGAGTACAGGAAAACAGTAGCAAAACCAAGGCAAAGCTCTGTACCACCAAGGATACCACTATCTTGCAAGACTTCATTTGCAAACAGATCAAAACAAGCACTTAAATTCAAGCAGTGATTATTACATTGAATTTCAAATACAAATGAAAGAATGTCGCACCAAAACTTCTAAACCACCATATTTTAAAGTCATAATCAGTATTTGCAACATAAGTGCTAAACAAAAAAAGATATTAAAAATCCTGACTGTATATATATGAGATTTAACTTTTACTCTTCTTTCCTCTTTCTTGGAATTTCTAGGCATTTCATCTCAAGCTTTTACCCTAACTGCGACTATTAAAACATAATTTAAAACTCTGAATTCTGAAAGTTCTATGGAAAACTTGAATTGAAAGTGAATTATAATCTCTAAGAAACACATTTAATTTTTGCCATAATGCAAATAGCAAACATAACTTTGCTTGTAGGACACCATAAGCTGCAAATATGAAAATATTCATACTGCTACCAATTTTTTAGCAATTTTTATGAATTTTTCACAAGCTAGGTAGACACAAGTGAACTTTATAGATTGCTTATAGTTATATTGTGAACTATCATATTTTCATCAAATGAGTTAAATTAAAGCACAAGTCTGATAATCTTATAGGGTAAGGATATGATGACAACTCCTCCTAGTGGAAGCACATCTGACACAACAAAATTCAGAAAAATACAGATTTCCTAGGTATCATGCTCTGTTTTTTGCTAGTACTAGCCAGCTCTGCACTTTTTCTACCCTTTACTGAATTAAGCTAGTCTCATCCAACTTTACAGTATTATAGAAAAACGTCTATCGGCTCTTAAGGAAGGTGAAAATCATTTCCCTTTAAAGCTTGCTGTTACACTGGTATAACATGGTTTCTACACATAGCTGAGAATCAAGTTTGAAATTAATCCAAAGCAATCTTTTACTGTAGGACTGTGTTGCCACCATCTCTTAAAACTGTGGGTGAGACTGATGTGATGTAAAGTAACTTACATTTATTGTGAACAATGAAGCTCTGCTGATTTACTGATGCTGGGAGTGCAGCTCGCTGTGGCTCCTTTTTGTTTCCTCTTTCACTCATACTTTGTTTCAACTGTGCCAGGAATGATTTCCATGTGAATGAATCCCCTACACTTATCTGAATAGACGACTCTGTTCACCCAATTCCATCTCCAAGGCTCAGACTGTCACAGACATTACACATGCTGTTCAGCCTGAACCTAGAGGAGTGGTTTGACCAGAATAGCTCAGAGCAGACAGAGCTATTAGGAATATGCAGTATCACGTAATATGCTGAACAGGCTATCAATACTCTAATTCATTTATTTTAGTCCCTGATTTCCTTCACGTTTCCTTGTTCAAATTTTTTTAAGTCCAAATTATTTTTGGTGAAATTTTGAGAAACTGTTGTGAATTCTTTGAAAAGAAACTATTAGCATAAACATTTTTGGCAGTCTAGGCACTGAAGGGATACTTCTAACATGGATTTTTATGTCAGTCCAACCTTTAGCAAATCTGTTGCAGACAACAGAGAAATAAATACAAAACATTACTCAACTTGTATATGCTGTTCTGGCCAATGTTTGTGTAAAGATAAATAGTCTCCAAAGTACCAATCAGGAGTTAAATACATTCTGACTCAGTAACTCAGCAACCACACAGCAGATTTTCATGCCAGACATCTCACAAAAAATGCCACAGACATCAAGCTACTTTATGTCAGACTTCAAATCAGGTATTTTCAGTTGGTGGAATGTCAATACTTATAAGCTACACCAGTAGCTCACAAGAAACAACTATGACAGTGGTTCATCATTCTTCATGTACTGCTTATGGAAGGCATAGACTAACCACCCTTTCTTCATTTTCCTTACATACAGGAGTATAACTTTCTCCATTTCATAACATCAACATATTTTTAATTACTAAGCCAAAGATCTAAAACAGAAGCAGCAGTTTTTCACACAATCTTATTCAATGGGGAACATAATGTTACACATGTCCTGGGTAGCAAAAGGATAAATGAGTTTAAAAAACGGTCTATGCAAATAAAACAACAAGTAAAAAGCTATTTAAAACAAAGACAGACACAACCAAGATCTCTGGAAATTCTTACAGGATGAATTACTAACATCTGTGGTGACAAGCTGGGGTAGTAAATATGCCTGTATACTTAGGTTCTTATAACACTTGTATAAGCAAAAGTTTGTCCT
The DNA here is from genome assembly GCF_029207755.1 of Chamaea fasciata. Classification (NCBI taxonomy): domain Eukaryota; kingdom Metazoa; phylum Chordata; class Aves; order Passeriformes; family Sylviidae; genus Chamaea; species Chamaea fasciata. The sequence continues at coordinate 15,728,010 of NW_027094095.1, read as the reverse complement.
AGGAAGAGACTTTTGGTCCAATTCATGCAAATGTTCTTGCATTGCACATGGAATGCTCATGTGGCACAAAGCTGCTCCACTAGTACAAATTAGTTCAAAGAATTTTGAAAGTGTCACTTCTCTTGCAGATTTTAACAATACTTGACCCAGTGTATGGGCAATTCCCTAACTCTAGAGCCAGATTAGTCATTGTACATTCTCCTGCCACTAGTCTGAAGTTAAAATTAATGTACTTTTTATGTTTTTTTATTCCCAGAAATGGCACATGTTTGTGCTTAATGCAGGTGATACGCCAGCAATCAGGTGATCAAGTATTAACAAATCTAGCACATCACCAGAAAATAGTAGTACAAATCTGCAAATACGTTCAGTAAAAGCAACTTAGCAGATCTTTTGAAGGCTAGAGCTAATTTTAACAGTATTTATGTGATCAGACTCAAATGAATAAATAGAACTAAGGTAATCAAACATTTAAATAGAAAGTGTTGGTCACTACAGTCTAGTAATCTAAGTCTAGATCTTTCCTCTTTCTGTACGTCTGTGTGGTCTTTTACAGCTAGATGGGGGTTCATCCTACCTGCACAAGCAATGTGTTAGTTCAGTGCTGAAACTGAGCCAGTGTTCACTGTTGAAAAGACTCCACAGCTGCTTCTCAGCTTGAACAGCCAGATCCTATAATGCACCCAACAGTAACAGACTGTAAATACATATGCCATATAATCAGAAATCTGATTAATGCTAGTATGCTAAGCTCTCTGCGGGGAGAGGGGAAGAAGAAAAAAGGAGTTTACATCTGGGATTCTATGCTAAAATTTTACTGTGGACTGATCCAACTTCAACAATCTAATCCTGCTCCTTTCAACTCCTCAGCCATATCAGCCCAGAAGGTCCTTACCTCCATTGCACCAAGTCTACCATTTGTGTGGTCAGATGCTAAACTGGATACATGAAATGGTCCTGTTTACTGAAAACACAAAACCGTGTCCCTGCACAGTGTGTTTTTTTAAAAATGTGAGAGCCAGGACCACGGCCTGTCTCATATTCTGTAACTACTAGTTACTGCAATGGGTTTCTGAAATCTTTTATCATTTAATGCATTCTTCTTCAGCTCTTCTGCCCTTCAGAATAGGAAGAAAAGAGTATGACTGCCATATTTCTTTTAATAAGGCAGCCCAGAGACACAGAACTTCTGAAAAAGCTCTACCTTTTTTTTTTTTTTTAATATTCTTTTTATTTGCCTTCTGGTGTTTGAAACTTTATGGTTAACTTATGTCTTTCTTTCAAGAAATTCTACAAATTTATGATCTACAAATAACACAGCTTTTTTAAAAAGGCTGAGATATTCACATGACTAATTAACTCCAGGATTTGAGTGCTGTCTAATCTACCAAAAATGACTTGTGATAAGAATCAAACTGGCAGCAGAAATAACAACAAAATACATCACTGGTGCATTTGCTAAGTCACGACCAACAGACAAATGTGCTCTCAAGTTGTGCTTCATTCTGCACTCACAGGGCAGTTTTTGCAGTGTTACAAAAGGAAGGACTATGGTGGCACTTCTCACACACCCCAGTGCTGAGTCAATCTTAGCTTAAGACACTGATAATTGTGGTTGAGCAAACCAAGCTGATTTTGCATTGAAATGGATTAGAACAAAAAGTTTAGTTTATCTGAGCTTGGTTTCTCCTTTTCTGCAAGAGCTTAGTAGTCCTGAGCCTTTTTACTCTGCAACCTACCTTTGCTCTTGTGTATATATATTCATACTGCTCAGCTACTCTAAGCTCCTGAACCGTGTAGTGAAGAACAGGATTTGTCCCCTCCTTCCTACTGTTTGCCTCTCACTCTTCCTCAGTACTCCAGTACTCCAAGCCACAAAGTCATACCTGGTACATTTTCCTATCTATTGATGCATTCATTTTTGCTGAATTTTACAACAAAGTGATAAGAACTGTTTAGGGGTTAGGAGCAGAACATAACATGCTGGTTGCTACCTCCAGATTCAAAAAGCTGCACGATAAGTAATAAAAAAAGTTAACTTTGAAATAAAAAATAATTTACTTGTAAATTCAACACCCTCAGAAAGTAAAATCACTTGCTAATTTGTTTCTTTTTAATCAACCCATAATTTAAAAGGGAAAGAAGAATAGTACATTTCCTGAAGATGATCAACAATCATAGAACCATTTTGCTGGAAAAGACCTTTAAGATAGTCAAGATCAAATAAACAGGTTAATTAAAATAAATTACTGCATTCAATGAGAATGGCTCTGTAAGGCATTGGGCACAAAGCTGTAACAAATAAAGTTTTAATATAAATTCTGTTTTAATTTCAGATTGATGCTTTCTCTATTTTCTAAATGGAATGTCCTTGTATCCATGGCAGTTAGGGCTGGAACTCACAACACTACATAACTTGCACTGAGACAACCTGCATTAAAAAAATGGCTGAGTACCACTAAAAGTTGGGCTAAAAATTGTAACACATAGGAAGCTGCTTTATGGAGAGCTCAGCCATAAAGGGCAAGATGGGCCATAACCTCAACCTTCTTAGCAAGTCAATCAGTCTGTAAGAGTCAGACAGATCCTTTACTTACATGTGATTGTATATGCAAAAAGCAATCACTTGGTTTGTAGTACACCTTTGGACCCAAACAGCTAACAAGTTTAAATGTTAAAATACTTGGGATCCAGTTGGAGAAAACACTAGTAGCAAGTCAGGAATTTCTTTGAATCATCTGTGCTTACATGCAAAAATGCTACCAGTCATATTTCTGTAAATGCAGGGCAAGTCTCGTAAACAAAGAGCTACTTCCTTTCCCTTTGAAGATATGGTATAGGCAGTGCCAGGAGTACTAGAGACAGATAAAAAGCACCACAGGTAGATGAAACAAAATGCTGAGCCAGTCTAAACTTGCCATGCAAATTCAAATTTGTTCAGAGTATTTTTGATTAATTTTGTGGTAGCAAGCTTAATTCCTTACCAAATCTGTCCACATCCCATTTTTATTAGTATTTCTGTAGATAGCATAAAGGATTTCTTTCCAGTCCCTTCCTGTTTCCCTCCTACTCTGTGATGCAGTGTTACAGCATTCAAGCCATCAACCATCCTTAAATGGAGGCTGGATTCTACTGATTTCTCAGTCATGACCACTGAGCTTTCCTTACCTGCTGACTTCTGTTCTGCAGTATTCCTACTGACACTGTGCTGTGCACTGACCTTCTTCCTCAGAAGCTCTCCAGCCTTGCCTCCCCACATTCTGCTCCAATAACAGCCCGAGTGCAGAGGCAGGACGATCCACACTGCTGCAGTGTGGACACCTTCTAGTAGAACTTTGCTTCTCAAGTGTAACTTAGAGGATCTCAGCTGAGGTTCAGAGCAAAGCTGATTGCTTCAGCCAAGCCCTTACATTGCAGCAATCTCTGAACGCCTGTTCAGTGACACAGGTGTATCTTAGTTTGGGTTAAAATCCTAATGCATTGCAGCTGAAGCACTGGGCTTCTACCTGTAGTATCACTTGGGCTTTAGTTGTGTTGGCTGTAATCCTGCAATTACCAGATAAACTAATCAAAATTTTTATAGTGCATCATGTGCAAACTGAAAGGAGAACTTCAGCGCTTTTAACCACTGGAGTTTTACTTAGAAAACATTTCCTCTGCCATCTGTCTGAAGCTTTATGTATTACATTAGAAGAGCAAAAGACGAAGACAGTTCAGTTACAACTCTGCAGTGGTAACAGCAGCTCTGCCTTGATATATTTCCCTTCATTTAATACCCCACCTATTTCAAAGATATTCTAAGTGTTTACAAGACAAAAGAATATCTGCATGCAAAAATAACACAGACTTGCACATCAGCAGTAGTGTTCCACAAAATGGACCCAAACCAGAAGCAGCTCATCTCCTGTCCTGGAGGGCTTGCTCAATAGAAGGCTTTTCCAAGCAAGCCTGCATCCGGCTTGCTGCAGGAAGAGCATCTGATCTCTGCTGGAACAGGAGGGTGAGTGAGTTTCAAGACTGACAGCATTGCACTGTAAAACCTGCAGTTTATTAGCACAAGTACCTATGTTAATTTTAAAAGTCACACTGATAAATCTAGAAATTTGATGAAGGAAGTGCACCAATCTGTAACACAGTACAGACTATGCTAAAGTGTACAGTTGAGAGAACTGTATTAAAGCCTCTCAAGTACTTTAAGCTATAATATAAAGCAATATCTCCATATGATACTTAACATTATATGGAAAATTTCTGCTCTCACTTCTAATGACATGGCTGGGCATGGGTGTACAGAACTTGTACATGGAAAGCAGTGGAACACCTGTCAAGAGCATTACACTTATTGATGGTCCCCAAACTTCATGAGCAAAGTAATATGATTAGTTTCCTCCACCATTTTTGCTAATTCTGATATTTTAAAATTTTATTGCAGTTTTTTCAAAGTCGTTCTCTCTCTTGGTATAACTAAACAACTCCATTTTGTCCTGCTCCTCAAGCTTGTCCTTTAACTTTTCACTTTTTCCTCATCCAGTTTCATGGATTCCACTTCTAGTGAATCCTTCTAATAGTATTTTCAAAAATTAGGAAATAAACCCGGTATTAATAAGGAAGACACAGATAAATGTGAGATGCAGTAAAGAGGAAGAAAAGCAGTAGCTAAACCAGTCACATGAAAAGACATCAAGAAAATTTTTAAGCTGAAGCAAGTAGGGAGAGTAGAGAATAAAGAACAGGAATCTAACATAGACCAAAATAAAGAGCTGAAAGTCTGCAGTAAAACACGATTAGAGAAAAAGCTGACACGTGAGAATGACTAAAATTTTCCTTGTTTGTTTTTTTTTCCCCTGTTGTTACATGAGCAATTGTGCAGTTTCACTAGTGGAAGAGTCTGTAAACATGTTAATAGCTCTAGAAGTAGATCAAGAGTTCCCTAGATAATAGGTTTCTGTTTTCTAAATACATAATTTTTCCCCATTAATTAAAAAAAATTCCGTAGTTGAATTGCATCAGTTGGTATGTTGTCTTCTGACTGAATTCCTGTAAAGTAATGCAGTCCTCAAGGCATTTTTTAAATAGCTTTATTTTGGCAAGTCTTAAGGGAAAGTTAACAGCAGAACTATGCAATTTGAAAAAAAATTGTTAATATTCTGAAACGTTGTGATGTAAGGCAAGAAAAAACCACTAGTATTGGGGAATTGTAATGAAAAAATCCCAAATTACCTTACAGTAAGTAATAATTTCCTTAATTTGGATATCAAGACAGATATACAGATATATTTAATAATAGTATTTTTCTTCTTAAATGGTATCTGCCTGCATAAAAAGTGTTGGCTTTTTAAATTTTTTTTTTTTTGTAAAAACTAAACAACAAACTCCCCATGCCCCAATAAACCCAACCAAAACAATCCACAGAGCTTTTCAGTCTACTACAGCTTTTATGTCAGTGTTATGACAAGGTTTCAGCTGACCATAATTTCAACTGTTTGAGACAAGGACAGGACAAAAAGAGACAAACCAAACTGAAAAATGAAAGTGTATGGAGGAAGTGAAATAAAATTACTCAAAATAGAGGTATTTTTTCTCATTCTAAGATACAACACGTTTATGATGGAGAGCTGCAATAGCACAAGCAAACAATATCCTGTAAATCTTAGCTACTCTTCAAAACCAGCACTAGGCCCTATAGCTGAGAAAAAAGTTATGCAACAGGGAACTGCTACAGCAAGCTTAATGATGGGGGATTAGAGTTGAGAGTGAGAGCACTAGACATTCCTTTCTAGCAAAATAGTTCAAATCCCAAATGAGACAGTTGGATAAATGAGCCAGAGGGCCTCCATTCATTCTCCAGCAAACAACACACCACAAAAGATCCATACATTATGCCAGGAAAATACTCAGCAAGAAGGAGAAGCCTTGGAAATAGAAATTCTTGACTTAGAGACTGGTTGAAGGTCACTGCTCTAACACTGCACAGCTCATGTATTTGCATTTGATATATTGATATGTAAAGGAATTTCTGAGTTGTTTATGCTCTTTTAGTTCTTGCAAATGATCCAATGATGGGGACAAATATTAATCTTTTCAACTTCAGAGGTTAATGAAAGGGGATTAAAAGAAATGCTTCACATTATTGAAGGATCTACTAAGTCTATATAGACAAACTGTTTTGTATTTTCTGTATGAAGGAAAACAAAGTCAGATTTAAAGTTTTCAGTTTTCACACCAGAACTTCACTATAAATTAATAAGCCTACATCCCATTTATTTGTTAAGATCCTCTTTAATGGTTTCAGAAAATTTCTGTTAGCTAATTAAACATGATGAACTGATGTTTACTGATTTGCTAACCCCCTTGACTTCAAAACAAATCTATGCTACATTGATTTTTTACATTATTCCATGATGCTTAAATCAAATGAGATTAGACACAGTTAAGAAAGAAGCATTAATCTGAAGACACTACTCCATCAAATAAAATGACAGGCTTTTCATTAAAAATATACAGAAGAAACTCCAACAGTGACTAGATTATTTTCCTTTTTTCTCAGAAACACTTTTATATGACAAAAAGGGTACTTAGCCTGGCATCTAATTATAATTCAAATCATATAATCCACTGCAAAGGATTACACAATCCTTGCACAATTTGTGAGTGCCATTTACTGCAGGAACCAATAATGCACTGAGATGTGGAACTTCAATGATGCAACAAATCAGATATGTGAGTGTCCAAACACTGGCACTGGCGATTGCAATCAGCTGCTGGGACACATAGAAAAAGTTTTAGACATGAAATTAATGGCTGTTTTCAAGATGTTTAGCCTTAGCAGTTTGCTGTTTGAACTGAGTTTATTACTGCATGTGACCAAAGAGGAAGATACAAAGAACACATTTGCTCTTTTACAAACACTTGACTGAATGCACATGCACACAGCAGACACTCACTAATGTCATCCACCATTACAATTATTGGAAACTGCTGAGTGATTCTCCTGGATTCCAATCTGACAAATACTGTCTGAGAGTATTCCTGTACTCTTTAGTCAGATAGAGGGATCTTTCTCTAGCTGGTTGATGAACTACAGTCAACTCTAGAAATATGGTGTGGTGACTCAGCAGTAGGGACTGTAAGGTAAGGCATGCTTTATTCTTTTGAAAGCAAAACCCACCTTCAAACATGTAATTCAGAGTATCTTATAATTTTGCCATCCAACCAACAAAGACGACATTTCTTGAAATCAAGTTTCTAAGCTCATAAAGTGCAACTGCCTCCATCTATAGTACTTGCACTTTGGTTCTTTTTGTTGCAGCACACTGGCTGCAAGACTTTGAGGAAATCAGTTTGAAGAGCAGGACACATATGGATCCTTAAAGCTTCAGCCCAGAAAATAAGGGAATGGTTAAATTAATTGCACCATCAGGGTCCATGGGCAAGAGCCCATGAATGATTAATGCATTTCAAAGTTTTTCCTATCTTCCTCCTTTGCTGATAGCACGGCATATAGAAATAGAAACCCGTCTCTGACCCCTGCACATAGAACTAAAGCCAGCACAAGCAAGACAAGAATGTGACATAAATTACATAAATTGCTGTTGTAGCTAAGTTTATTTGCATACTGAAAAATCTTTCTTTGAAGGTGCCAGCTGCTGGTGAGATGAATGTGGTTGGTGTCATTATAAGAACACCTAGAAAGAGGGGTATTCTGATATTACAGTATCACAGAGGTGAATATGCAAACAAGAAAAGGCAGGGAGAGATCAAAACAACCATATTTAGAAAAAGTATATTATATATATAACACTGTGTTACCAGCGTTTCGGCACCCTCTTGTGTTGACTGGTGCTCAGGGTTAAAATTCTGAGAAAAAATCCACTCTACCTTACTAACTGTGAAGACACTCCTCATGTACATAAACAAAGGATCTTACTATTCTAAAGAACAAAATTTTAAAGCACAAAAACTTTTAAAACTAAGAAATATGCCGAAGCACTAGAACCCAATCCGTGTAATTCAATAGCAAGAAACTTCTGTCTGAGTATCTACAAAACCCTTGTGGTTTTGATAGTTTGGTGAAAGAGTTACTTCTTTCACCAAAAGAAATATCAGAAATATCTCTTCATAAATATCTCTTTAAATAATTTATCCTTAAAAGGTTCTTTGTTTTCAGTTATGTATTATTCCAAAATTAATCTTTTACAAATGTAATATTAAAATGAAACTCTCCTCTTGCTGTGTATCATCCCTCACAAAGAAGTTGGTGCTTGTGCCATGACTGCAACATTTTTCCAAGAGCTGAGACAAGTACAGTCATGTGCACTGAGCTCTGAGCAGCGCTGCTGTGAGGGAGGAGAGCAGACATTACCCTGCTGGCTATTACAGCTGCTGTTTTCCTAAGCCTTTTCTGCCATCCTCCAACACTGTTAGATCACAGACATTTACATGCAAACTTGTCTATGTAACACGTTTCAGGTCTTTTCAATCCCCGTGATTGCATCTTTTTAATTGATAGTGAAGCTGACATAAAACTAATAATTACAAAGTAAAACGTTTCTAATGTATCCCTATATTTTTCCTCAGGATTCTCCCTTACTTTTTCAAAGTCAGCTGACAAGATATGTGAAAACCAGATTAATTTTATCTTCCAAATAATTTAGATTGATAAATTCACAAAAAAATACAAAGCCTATTCATAACTCTGGAAAAATAAAATTGCCCAGAGCATAATGCAACATGAGAAGAAAGTTTCCTTTTGTTACTTAACTTGCAACTAGTTGACACATACAATTTTTATAAAAAATATAGACCATCTAAAATCTTATAAACATTTCTCTCTCAAAGTATTACAACATTACAAAAAAATTTTAATCTACTTATCTTTGGATTTGACAATATCCCACACTATTATATATTCACAGTTACTTTAATTCAGAATTTTAAAAATCCCTACTAGCATATTGAGCAAGAGCTGTCACAAGTAAGATTCAAAATTAAAATCTTTCCAGATTTTAAACCCACAAAAAGTTGATTTGGAAACATCTGCTGACACATATAATTATTTGTTACTAACCACCAAGCCCTGTTTCTAACAGTCAGACTGTACAGGTTAATAAATAGACATGCAACAGTTCTTACCATAGCAGGAGACTATCATGGTCTACTGTGAGCTCTTAAAATGCAAAAGCTTCTTGACAAAAGACACACCTTGAGAAGTTCTGTGCCCAATCAGCAGTCAGACCTGCCCAGGAGACAGCAGCTGATGAATCACAGTGAAGATAACCGAGCAGTGAGGTTGGATTTTTCTCCCCCTAAATCAAGGAGAAGTTGAATACCGTATTGAGTAAACTTTTTCACACTTTAATTATTCTCTTCACTTTTCTACTAGGTGAAAAATGTGCCGTCTGTTTGCCAATGAGCCATTATGAAATACAGAAGTTCCTACTTTCAGCTGAGAGTTTTGCAGGCTACTTCTTAAAAAAAATTCTTATTAAAAATTATTTTTTAAAAGTTTACTTATAAAAGGGAAGAAAGAAGAAAATTCAAACATCATCACCCCCCTGCCCCCAACAAAATGAACTAATTCATGTCGATGTAATACTGTGTACAAGCTCAAAACACCCTCCATCAGTCCAGAGTTCAACAGACTAACAGGGAGAGGTAACTTATCTATTCCAGGCATCACATTCTACTACTACTACTACCACTATTTTATTATTATTATTATTATTATTATTATTATTATTATTATTATTATTATTATTATTATTATTATTATTATTATTATTATTATTATTATTGACAATGATGATGATATGGAAGTTACTTAAAAGTTCCAGTTAGGATCACTCCCCACGCACCCAGGCTGTGTATCTACCCAGAAAACATCGGTGGACTCAGAGCCTAGCTGTGTAACTGCATCACTTTGCAGCTCTTTACCCAAGGGCTGTTTCCCGCCAGGGGAACTGATGCTGGGAGAAGATCCCAGTCCTGAGCGCTGGCCATGAGAGGCGCAGGCCGTGCTGTGCTGATGCAGAGCCTGGCGGTCAGGCCCGTGCTGTGTGACACATCCCCCGTGGCTGCAGGACACAGCCAGCCGCACGACAGGAGCCCACAGCTCTCACTCCACACTGCTCATTACACTGTCTCTGTGCCCTTGCCTTCATCTAAAAGTGCAACAAACACTTAAGTAAATGGAATTTCTGTTTGACATGAGAAATAGAATTTTTTTAAAGAAAATCCTACAAGAGCTCAAAGAACCAAAATGTCAGATGCCCTTTCCTGGACAGGATCTGCCCAGTGTGCTGAGCTTTGATTTGAGACCCATTCAATACTACACAACTCAGCATCTGGAAGGAAATAAAACTACCTACACTATCCTTTTTCTTTACAGTGTTAGCCACAACAAAAGCTATTTTAAGCAATACTTTATAGTCTGTCTTCCTTACTGCAACCATAACAAACCCATATCTCATGGTGTAAATCAACAGATCACTAATTTGCTCTTAGATATAACTCAAAGGAAAAGAAGTATCACATTAGGAGTGTTAAAATTCATGAAAACAAAGGATTCTGCCATTTCTGTAAGTATATTACAGTTAGACTGCATGTGGCTTGCAGGTGTAAATTCCCACGTTGGATGAATGTCATACAAGCTTTGCCAGCACAAGGATAGCAAAACAATCTGAATTTCTGATTTTATGAAGAAGGAAATTAATACAGCCTGGGGAACTGATTTCAGCATGTTCTACCATGTTTTAGCTGCACACTCACTCTAAACCCATTCTGCATTGCAGAAGTGAAGACCCTGAAAAAACAATCTCTACCCAAAGCCAACCCCTTAACAAAGTTTTGTTAGCATCATCAACACTACTCTCATTCTCCATAATCCAGGTCTTTATGTTTCCCCTTTGCCCCTTCTTTTTTTCACTTACACTCTCAGATTTTCTGAAGATTCTAAAGTAACTTTTCTACCAGATTCCATTACTCAATTTTAGCGCAGTGTTAAAGTTACTTGTCCAGCCTGCCTAGAGACACAATTTCTCACACTTTCTCCAAATGCTACTTCACTCTTTCTCATTCCTATTAGTAACATAAAACACACAACTATCTCTAGTAGATAACTGTCTTGCTGTCAAACAAGAGGCAAATCTTTCAGTCAAAAAGCACAAGGCCTCTATGTAACAAATACCAATTTCATAGAAATGAATACCAAATACAAAAAGGGCCTATTTCCCTTCCAAACTACCTGTGAATAAGATTAGTCCTTGGTAAATTATGAAGCCATATTCCTCTTTTTAGACACACAAAGGAATGTCTTGTCATCACAGCACTAACAAAAGCAAGTGATACTTTTGTAGCAGGTTTGTGGAAAAAAGGCCACTTGTATTGAAACCTGACTGAAATATCCCTGACCCTCTGTATTGGTGTAAATGTCTACCCTAATCTCTAATTTTGGATGGGAGCTATGATGGCATTTCTTTTGGCTCTTTCATACTATTTTCCTAGATTCCAAACCCTAGTGATTGCAAACTCAGATATTTACAAAATTAATTACAGTCATATATTGCAATAACAACAACAAACAACAAACAATACATTATCTCCATAGAGGGTGTGGCAAAAAATAAGGGGTCTTGTTAGCAGTGACTCCTATGATTTCCAGATATCACTGACTGTGGAAGCTGCTTGTTTCACTTCACTGCAGGAATGACTGGTACGTCTTACTAATTTGAATAAACCAAGATACACTTCTACAAAAGTATATCACAATTCTGAACACAGGAACTTACCTTTTTGTGTTGTTAGGTCAATGCTTACTGCTTGCCAGCAGTTTGAAAATGAAAGTAAACCCCCTACAAGAACAAAGGACATTCTTTTACTTCAATGCTGGAATTGAAGAAAATTCACTGCTGACTTAGAGTGGCAGAGCTAACTGTGCACATTCATCACAAAGAAGCCTTTTGTCTGCTCTGTCTGCACAGAAGACTCTTTGATGTGCAGCTTTTTGTTTCTTCATACTGTAACTTCTGCTGGGTGATAAGTTGCATTAACTTCAATGACTGGTTTTATGAGACAAAAATTGGAAGGAGAGTATGGAGCAAAGAGTATGCAAGGATTAGCTATAAAAATCACTTGCTAGTTCAATGTGCTTCCACTATGGCTGTTAAAAGAGAGAAAAGGTTGCACTGATAGATTACAAAGGTGCAGAGTCCGAGCTCAGTGTTCTCCTTTTGGGCTTAGTGCGAGATTGCAACATGGCATTCACTTACACAATATCTAAATGACTTCCAAACCAAATTTACCATGCTTACAGACACAAAGCATTTTTTTTACATTAGTCAGTTTTGAAGCACTGATCAAATGAATACTCTATATTAGAGCATACCAATATAAGAGAGAGCTGTGTATTTAGGTAGTCATTTTAACAAAGATTCTCAAGAACAAATTTTAATGTGCTTGGTGTATGAACTAACTTTGCAATTTTCACTTTCCTTTCATACATCTGTTATCTTCAACACATGGAAAATTAAGCCTTCCAACTGTAATACAAATTAGTCAGACTTTAACTTGGCCAGTACAAGATGGCAAATCTGGGTCAAATAATGAGCATAGTCTATTGCAACTAGCAATAAATTCGGCAGATCTACAGTTCTGAAAGTAGTAGTCTAACTGTTAACATAATCATAATCATTATACAATTTTATGGATGGAAAATAAGAAAAAGGAGATTGAAGTACAACTCCAGATAGTTAAGTCAGAGCTGAGCTGGCTGTGCTAGGACTGGCAGACATTTGAGCAAGTCACTAAACCATGAGTCAGTCTACCTACAACTGGAATTCTGCAATCGATCTTCTTTTAAAAAACCATTTGATACCCTCAAATTGAATTTTAAAAGTAAGAAAGTAATAACTAAAATATACATTTCAGGTAACTGCTGTTCTATTTCTAATGACATCTTAGTTTTCCAGCTGCGCCCAAACTTCTAATTCCTTCTGCATCTCTCCATCTTGCAAGCATTTACGTCCTGACACTTAGGATAGGTCCCCAGCTCTGCTGCTTTCACAGAGGAAGAGTGAGATCCTCCCCTACCTTAAGAACGCCTCTTCACTGACCCTGCATCATCACTTCTCTTTAGATTACCATAACCCTTCAGGATGTCTTCTTTCCTATCCCAGCTTCTTCTGCTCACTGAAAAGATCTGGCCCCTTGTAACCTTCACCCTCAGCCCCACAGCTTCACTGACCCTCCTGATATGTCCTTGGTGCCCACACAGACTCAGCATGGAGCATAAGTCTAAGGACCAGACAAGCCTTGACAGTCTCTCTGCAGTGTCCTGGATCCTGGCACTCAGCAAACATCCCAAAACATCACATCAGCATGGCAGATGAATGTTTCCATTCCCTACAGATGGGAATCTCTAGTACTTACCAGCTGTTTATCACTCTTCTTGTTGATGCTTGGCTGAGGTTCAGCTGGCTCTGATGCCTCCCCCAATGGTCCTTGTTCATTCTCATCTTTTCCCACGGCACCACATTTGTTCTTTGATGGCACTTCTGCCGGCAGAGAAGGAGCCTTCTCTCCTTTTGCCAAAAGTAACAATGCTCTCCATCTGATTTCTGTTGATCTCTCCTTTTTTCCTGAGGGTATAAAACCTGCTGATCTCCTGTCAAAGCTTCTTTTCCTCAGTTAGCCCCTTAGCTCCTGTGCACCCCTGATCTACCCTTTAGTAGCAATTATATCATAAAAAAGCCCTGAGGTCTTCTCTTACTAAAAAAAATATTTCAGATTTCTACCTGCGTACAAGAGAATGCTCATTTTCACAAGAAGCCACTCTGATCTTTCTGTAACTTGTGAAATTAGAAGAGATTTGTTTCCCTTTTGGAAGACAGCATGCAGGGATACAAGAGGCCCAGTGATGTCGTTTTCATGACATCTTTTTGTTCAAATGAGACAGAGAATCCACAGGTAACTGCTTTGTAGTACAGGTGCTCGATGATCTTCCTTGTCTGATATGTGTGTGGACCAAGAGCTGCTGAGCATCTTCTCTGCACAACTGTGCCTCTGCAGGGTGTGCTGCTCAGTCACACTTCCTTCACACTTGGAGTAAAAGAATAGATATGAGAAAGGTGAAGAATGTGCTCAAACAGTTAAAAGGCTATGGAACTGATTGGAGAGTTGTCAATTCCATAGAAATATTATGGAGCTAAAACCCTGCAGCTGGATATCACCCTACAAGAAAATGTGAATGGCTTGCCTGGCCATGCTTCAGGGGCAAGACAAACCCAGGGTTAGAATTTGGGAATTCTGCCATCCAGTCCATTACTTCATATTGCACAATGACCTTAGCTACAAAAATCAAAATTCATAAATTCTGATCCAGTTACAACAAGTGAATATTCAAGTAGGCAAAGCAAATTTACAATTAAACCTTTAAAATACAATTCACATTTACTGGTTTGAAAATCCACAGAGGGATAATTCTGCTGAAAATTTCAAGTATGGTAAAATCAACATACATTTGAACAGATTTAGTAAAAACTTGTTGGGGTCAGGAGAAGAGTGTGTTTATTATTCAGGGGTAGATTTTCAGTCTGTGCAATATTTATAGTTACAAAAGGAAACAATTTAAAAATAAAATTGTTTCTGTGATTACATCAGTCAGTATTAGACAGAATACTGAGTCAGTCACTCCTATTCATAACTGGGTGAAAAGTTAAATGTAATTAAGAAGCTTTTCATCCCATTAGAACATGCTTGGCAAGATCCTTCCAGAAATGGCATTGACTACACACATCCAACCTTAGGGACATATCTAGCACCCAGTGATGATCCAGTGATAGGACATTGTGACCCCACAATAACTTTTAGCTGTCAAGAAAAACAGTCCACATAGTATTAATGCCACACTGAGAAATTTAAAGAGCAGTGAATCCCATGATACTCACAGCCCTCATCAAAGAGGCTGCAGCCATTTCTATTCCTATCCCTAATCAGAAAAGGTATCATGCAATAGAGTAAAAGCTTTTTTTCCTCTGAAAGAAAGGCAATGACAACACTTAAAGCCTGGATTTATTAACCAGGATCTGTTACCTTTTGCCATTCACTTTTGAGAGATGCAAAGTGACAAGCAAAATACATAATAATAAAGAATTTCTGGAGGAAGTTTAATCTCAATTTTTTAAAGTTACCTTGCAGATGACTGGCTTGCACAGCACCACATGGAATAAGAAAGCATCTGCTGTCCATATTTCACAGAAAGGAAAAAGCATCAGGCTCCCACTGTCACCAGCACAGTAGTTTCACAGCTGGAATAGAATTTAGGATTACATCACTAGGCTGCAGATACACTTTTTCTCCTGAACTGCATAAGAGGAGCTGAGTTACAGTGTCACCTGTAAAGCTGCAAAGGAACAACTCAACTGTAAATATTCAGTGGCTTAGTGTTAATTAAAAAAAAAAAGCCCCAATGGTTATACCTAGATTTCAAAATGTAAGACAAGACCAAAATTTCGCACTGTCAGCTTTGCCTTTGATAATTACTAACTCAAGGGTGTAGTCTTTAAGAGTGCTTTGGCTCTTAAGTAAACTCATAAACATTATTTTTAAGAAAAACAAAAAAGGGGGCTTTTTAAGAATAGAATTTTAAAATATAGTGAAAGACATCACTTTGGATATTTTTGAAGGGTATTTGACACAAACCATGCATTTCTGAAAAAAAAAAAAAGATGAACAAACCAGATCAAAGTAACAACAGAGAACATTGAAATTGTCTTGAAACAGACTCCCATCTCTCTGTAAATCAGATGTATTCCACTTTTGGCAAGAGGCACTAGCTGGCACTTCTCCAAATGTCCTGTTGCAGTGCTCTGAGGGATGCCACAAGATTGCTCAGGTTTGGTACTATTAGGGAGCACTCTTGAAGTAAATGGCTTTGCAGCACCTGATCTGTCAATAGAATTACACAGAATTAACATTCTAAACCCCTGTAGAGATGATATGGCATAACACTTCTCGATCATAGGTCCCCAGCTCCTCAAAAGCACTGCTCTTGGGAACTTCTCCTGTCCAACCAAACATATTCAAGAGGACAGAACATGCATTAGTCCAACAACAACCATAACTAAGAGAATTGGAAGAGGTTCTTAACAGTTTCCTGCTGGCAGCCTCACAAATTCTCCAATACCCCGATAGTCACATGGAATTTACAGCCTTCACTGAGGAAAAGGCAGAGATGCAGAAGCATCTACAATGCAGAGCATTTACCTTCGTGTTAGGAAAATAAATGTTAAAAAATGAACCAAACTGTAAATTACCAAAAGAAACCCTCCCTGATAGAGTTCTTTCCAGTACCTCAGACTTTGTGCATCCCAGCATCTTTTCCTGCTTTGAAGAGTGCTTTCTCTTGCTGCACTACACAGGTGAAGCCTTAGAGCAGTAGGGTTGTAATAATCCTCCCTGAAATGTACAGATGGTGTAAGGGTCCCATTTAGGTAATCTATGCATGAGAGCCCTCTCTGCCCTCTTTCAACAAGTGTATTAATTACACTTGTTCTTTGAAAAAGGTGGTGGTACCCCCAACAAACATCTGTGGAAGCCCTGCCAATTTGGAAATTGCTGTTGTAATACATTTTAAGGCTCAAATCTTACCAAAAGTAATTGGATATACAGTAAATAGCACTACAGTACATTAACAGAAGTTAATGTTGAAACCCATGTTGTAAACAGTCTCTCAAAGATCACTTCAATTTCATAAATAACATGTAGATTTATTTTAATCAATAGAAGACTGTTATATGATGATAATATTTTTTTCCTGCCATTTGGTGCACTTCCTGGCTTGTGTATTCAAGGTATTCCTACCTCAGTTTCTCCTCCCATTAAAAATTAGCAAAATGGCACGTTGTTGAACTCAGTAAAATTTCTCTGAGTGCCAGTAACTAAACCCAGCACAACTCTATTCCAAGTAACTTCTGTTCCTTGAAAAAGAACATAAAGTTGAAGAGGAGCTGAAATGAAAGCCAGCTTGCAACAGAACTGGACTTCGGACAGTCCCAGAGGAGGGAAAGTCCAAAGGACTGATCTGGATCCAGGCGCCAGCAAAGGTTAATCAGATCGGTCGTTTTTGCCTATGGCCACATTTCCTAAGTTCATGACCCCTGAGCTGCCCTGTTTCTCGTGCAGTAGCTCCATCTGCTGTGCAAAAGCAAAGGTGGACTTTGCACCGGGACTACATTTACAGAATAAAAAAAGCAAAACGACTTGAATATTTGGAAACATTTCTGGAAAAATTCCAAACGTTTCCCTAGTCAGTCCTCCTGAATGAATGAAACCAGCCTTTATCTACCTTGATAAACCAACCATCCACAACGAAAATATGAGAGGAAGTAACAATCACGCGAGAGTCACAGTTCTTCACTCTTACAGTCTCAGAACCAGTCTTGTGACAGAAAAGGATGGTTCTCCTCTGGTTCTTCCCCATCTGCAGTCGCTTAGTGCCATGCTGTCCAAAGGTGTCACACTACCAGATCCACTGGTGAGGCACCAACACTCATTGCACCCCACAATGAATGTGCCCAGGTGTCCACAAACTACAAGATGTTTACAGTGATTCTTAATTACTTTCAAGAGGTTTATTTGAATAGCACAAACATGAATTTAAGATTATTATTCTGAAGATCAACTCAGTTCTTAAAAACAAGACTTCTGTTTCTTTTCTGCAGTACAGGACTTTGGGGAGTCAAATTTTCCAGACTCTGCATTCCTTTACCAGGGGCACTATGACTTTATTATGTTCCACAACAGAACAATTATGGCAAGGCCCAGAGCTTGCAAATTCGACCAGACCTGCTCTGAATCTTGTACCGCTTAGTGATTCTTGGTTTGTTTACAAATGTTCTGACTCGACAACGGCCCGTTAGCCTGGGGGTTGTACCTCCAGTTTGGTACTTGCTGTAACTGCTGAACCATTCCAGCAACCTCCTTTTCTGGGCAGCATTGCAGGAGCTCTTCAGTCACCAGGCAGCTCAAGAGCTGTGGCTTACTGCTGGCCACAGGCACAGCAGCTGGCTTCCACAGGACACCAGGGAACCACAGGACACGCTGCCGGAGCGCCAGAGTCACCGCGCTTCTTCATGACACTCGGTACCTCAGCCCTGGATGCAATACCTCGGGGAGCGTGTATCCGAGTCAGTTTATTTTACATCGCTGTGATTAGCTTCCTTCTTCCTCAGATTTTAGGGTGTGCTTATTTACACGCTTTTCTCCACTCCTATGGATACCCGTACTTTTAAATGATGATAAAGTGCAGCACGAGGTTCTCACGAAGTTTTCCTGCACAGGCCTCACTGCGCGGAGCTCTCCTCGGGGCCGGCAGCCCCGCGCCCCCTCCTCGAGCCGGCCACAGGCTCCGCTTGCAATACACTGGAGAGCAAGGTTAAAGAGAATAACCGCATACTCTTGTCCCTTGGGGTTTCTATTATGCCTATTCTTCATTAAAAAAAATACTATCGCGGACTTGTTTCAGACTAGAATTACAGCTTTTATGGAAAAATCTCTTTCTCAATCCACGGGGGAGGGCGGTGCTACTGAGCATTTACAGACATCTGGAGGAAGAGTTCCTCAATAGAAGGCAATTGTGGATTATAATTATATTCCTCGAGCATAAGGATCAATATTGGAAAGGCCAGAGTGGAACGACAACAACTATTTTATACTGATCACTGATGAAGTCGGTCTTCCGTAGGAAAGGAGGACGCAGCGCTGTGGCGAGCGCTGCGCAGGAAGCCGTGGGCCCCACCCGGGCCGTGGGCAGCGCTCAGGCAGCACGCAGGGGCTGCCGCCAGACTCGTTTGCGCTGCACCGTCTACGACTAACTCTGTTCGTGTTGGTGAAGAAAACAAAAACTGAAATTAGGAAAAGAAAAAAGCCGAAACATTCGGGGGCTAATGCGTGACGGCGTGCGCAGGCTCTAAGGACAACGTGCGGAAACTCCAACAGGTGGCTCCGTGGCGCAATGGATAGCGCATTGGACTTCTAGAGGGTTGAAGGGATTCAAAGGTTCCGGGTTCGAGTCCCGGCGGAGTCGTGTCTTCCCTTTTCTTATTTTTTTATTTTAATAAATTTCCCCCGCCCCGTACGCCTTTTGGGCGGAAATCTCTCCGCCGTGCTCTCCCGTCTCTTACCTCAGTGCCGCAGGTGTCCAGTACGCCGGCCTGGCCCTTCTCCCGTCAGCGAGGCTCCCCGGGCCCGCCTCTCGCCGTGCCTGGCGGCCACAGCCGCCCCTGACCGAACCTGCCCAGTCCGCTCGGCCCGGCCATCCGAAGCTTCCTCACCGCCAGCGAGAAGGCGGAGCAGGACAAAGGCTCTGCTCTCCATCTCCTCCCGGCCCGGCCGCCCTCAGGCAGCGGGAGAAGGGCTCTCCTCCTCCGCCCGGCCCGAGCTCCGCCAGAGCGGTCAGAACCGACAACCAGCCCCGTGGGCCCGGTACGCTTCCAGGACAGTCTGCGGAAAGTAATTTTACTTGAAAAACCAAGACTTTGTCTTTCCTGAGGCGCTTCAGTTACAACGGATGACCGTGATACGTTTCTGGTTACTTTCAAGTAATGAAGCACGCCCACAAACTGCAGCCGACAAAACACCGGAATTAACACCGTCTTTTCTAATTTACCAACAGATAGAAGATGAACCATTTTAATTACAGCAATCAAAATAGGTGGTAAAACAAAACAGTAAGAGCAATAAACAAACCACCTTGATTTTGCCCAGAATGGAATAAATGAATCTGATTCATTATTCCTGAATTATTAAAATTGTGGGGTTTTCTTGATAAATTATTTTTAATCCTGCAGGTGTAACTTTCCAACGGTAATAATGCTTATGTAAAATAAAGGAAAACCTGAATATGAAGCACACCATCAGGCACATTAACCATCACAGTCAATAAAGGCAGAATTACAAATTAGCACAAGTATTTCTGCCATTAAAAGAAAATACTACTGGTAATCGATAGGCAAAGCTTCAAGAAAGTTTTGATGTGTTTTCAGAGAAATCTAATAACCACAGGTGCACTTGGGTTTCCATCTCCCCAGCACCTTAAACTTTAGGTCAGTTTCAAAGCCCCTCTCCCTGTGCTGTGATGTAAACCGGGGGGTAAGGAAAGCTGCTCTGTGCAGTGCCTCACCTAGCAGAGGCTGAGGCACGAGCAAAGGTGACGGACACAGCCGGCCAACACAACCTGCAAGTGCCGCCCTCAGCCCTGGGAACACCCAGCACATCTCACCCCATCTGCGCGGAACACCGGCACTCGCTGGCCACAGCATGGGACAAAACAGAAGGGATGAGAAGAATCAAAGGAAGGGAAAGGATATGGAACACAAACCAGATCCCCTTCTAGCTGTGCTGCACATGAAGTAATTTCTGTAGCTATTGAGCAGCCTCAGCAACAGGCACGAAGTTGCTGCTGGCTGTGTAACACCACAGCTTGCATTTGTCTTTTTAAGTCTTTCAGACTCACATGCTGATTCTCCAAAGTTGCACTTGAACACACCAGGATGCAACAGAATGACTACTGCGGTGCCTTGTTTTCTTCTCAGTGTTCAGTATTAATTTTTTTGTGCTTCCATGTCTCAGCTGGAGAACAAGACACCATAGTTGTTTTTATTGGTTTTATCATTTACTGGGAATTGAGATATTGACATAAATATCATTGCATTAAAACAGCCTGTGCATATTAACTGAGACCTGGGGACAGCTGGTTCTACTTGTACTTGTTTAGTATTTCCCAATGAATTCACTTTATTTTGACACCATTCATCTCCAGGCAGTGAAGATGTATTAAGCATCCTAGATTCCTGCCTGTTTCTAGTAGTAAAACATTATGGCCAACTTTGGAATGATAAAAAACACCCCAAAGGATCTGAGGAAAATTTCCTTCAAGCTTCAGTTAGTGGTTAACATATACCACGATGCTCATTTCAGCACAACTAACTAATCCTTAAAAAAACTACTTCTCAGTAGAAAACTTGATGGTTAAACATTAGTCAAGAACATAGTTAAGCACCTCTTGCTTAAGATCTGCAACCTTTAAATTCAGTGTTCTTGTGGTAACGAAACAATCAACCTTTGGTCCTCTGATAGTGACTTCCACCTAATCACCCAATCCACCTAAGACAATGTAGTGCCAGTTTAATTTCTTCTATTATCCATCTTTTCTGCTTCCTCAGGGCAGTAACTAAGTGACACTGATTGTAACAGCAATAAAATGACCAGGTCATTAAAAACCAACCAAATACCGCAGCAGCTCTGACAATCACAGAAGGTCATGAACCCTCACTGCAGGGGAACTGAGCTGATGACACCTCTGGCTCTACAACAGCCGCAGAGCCCTTCCAGACTCACTCTATTTGTTCACCTTGAGCTATTCCAGGTCAGCTAACAGACACACCACACCCTAGATGATGGATGCCAATGTTATTTTCAAAAATATCATTAGACAATAATCAAACTGTAAAAATTAATAAAAGCAAAATATGATTGTTAAATTTTACATATAAGTATTACTTATATTATTTATTAAATAATATTTAATTTTTATCTTCTAAATAATATATATATTATAATATATACACACATAAATATAAAAACATATGTGTGGGCACTGAATTCCAGGACATTCTCTATACTATTATGGTCAGTGTTGAAATAAACCCTTCACAACCAAACCATTTTTCAATACCTTCCATTACAATTTTGGCCAACAGCACCTCTGACAAGTCATGGAAAATATTCTGGCACACAATATGTGTCAAGATGAATTACACATGTAACTTTAAACTGAATTTACTAATTAATTGATGTGAAGTCTGAAGCCTGAGAAGACCACAGTCTGTGAAGCTGAATTTTGCACTCAGATCTAACAATATGCTTTCATATCATTTCTGCTTTCATATCATTTTCGCTTTACGCAAATATTAATTAAAATAAAAAGTAATTTTAAAATCTAAATTAATTTAAATTGAAACACCTGATAATTTGCTAAAGCTTCCTAGCAAACTCTCATGGCAAGAAATTTCCCTAAACGTCAATTTGCACATGACCTGCAATATTAAAAAACAAACAAACAAACAAAACACCACAACCAAAGCATTCTGTAAGAGAGTTTTATAACAAATAAGTTGTTCCAGCTTGGTATTTTTCTTCAATTCTTAATTATGAAACTTCTTCTTCTTCCGATTCCTCTTCCCTGCTGCAAAAGCTGCTTTTTCACTCATGATCTCCTGATACTTCTTTTTATTATATCTGAATAAAATAGATAATTTACTTTTAAGCATGGCAAACCAAAGTTCAAAAAAAAGCAACATGGACAGTACTCTATGCACGTTATTTGCCAAACTGAGTTTTCTCATGTTTTCTGAATCACATTCTTTGATTTATACACTTATGCATAAGTAAAGGGGAATCAACAGTTGGATCAATGATAAATGCAGGTAAATTTGATTTGGAAGTAAATTCTACTGAGTTTTGTAATTAATTTTGGTGAAGGGGTCTTCACTGCATATGCAGTCACATTTTGGACAGTTTGCTGAAACACTGCTACTGCTCATAAGAGGAAGACTCAACAGTTTCGACAATACCATGAAGAAATGACACCCACTTTTATAGTGCCTTCTCACCACGCTCAAGATAATAAACCTTACAGTACTCCAGATAGAAAACTGAGATGAGGTGAATACCAAACAACAAGCAGGGTAACTGCTGAATGTAAGTTGCTAGCTCCTCTAACACAGACTCTTAGGTACCTTCAACGGTGAGCATGACAGACACACAGTGAGCAGCGCTGAGGCTTTAAATGCAACACCAAAACCTCACTAATGCTGAAATACATGATTAAACCCCTTAATTAGCCATAATATACAGTAACAAATCAAATTTCAAATACATTAGTTTTTAAATACATTACTTTCTAATAAATACCTAATAGATCAGGTCAAACCAGAAAACTACTTAAGAAATAGATATAGTAACTTGCCTTCTCAACATTATAGGTAATTTACAAGTCTGACAAAATTAACTCTATAATCCCAAATCATGCACTACTTCATGTCATTATGTGAAAAGAGAAGTGTAGATTAACATCATGAAATAACCAATACCAAAATGGACCAACTAAATGATCTACTCCAACAACTGTAGGCCATGCAGACATTAATTAATCCAAACATAATCTTCAAGTAAATCTTCTAGCACAATTTTTATTCCCATGACAGGTGGCAGACTGATGCATTTATAAAATGAAATAATATCAACATTCACAGAATTACAGGCTGCTCTTTTCTATCTTTTCTTATGCCAAGAAAAAATAATCAGTCTTTAAGAATGGCTGCCAACAGTGATGACCAATGCTGGATAAAACCCTTTAATGAAGATGAAATATACATTATCTCAGTCTAATTTCCCCTTAGATAAAGGTTCCTTAGACCTTCTAAATGGCAGTACCATGGAAGTGCTAAAAGACTAAAAATTTTTCTTTAAAGTATAAAAACCCACTCTACAAGCTGAATAAAACCGAAAATGGCTACAGAGTTAAAAATACTCCTCTTTCACAAGGGATACTGGAATTACAAAACTACTTTTAGATACCTTCTGAACTCTGAATCTGCAAGCAACTCTTCCACAATTGTTCTCTTCCTCTGTTTCTTAGGGATTCGACTGTGGTAAAAGTCTATGGGAGAATCAACTACAGTTCCAACCTAGGAAACAAAAATGAAAACATTCTTACTGTACATGAACGGCAAGATGTTGATAATTTTGCCTTTTTTTTTTTTTTTTTTAAATCCCCAGCAATAAGTGTGAAGACACCTACAGAAGAGATGAGAATGATAGCTGCTTAACTGAAGTGCAAAATACCCAAATAAATAAGTCATGTTTTGTATGCAGAGTCCCTTTTGGTCTCCTTGCATAGTGCAGAGAGGAAGGCCTGAGCTTTAAGATTGCACAGCCTTCCGTAGTGATTTTTAAGGATGCAAACCATTTCAAAGCTGAGAGCTACAAGTAGCAAAAATTTCAGCTTATCACAAAGGTAGCTGTCTCCATTTAAACTGCATCAGCTGGTAAGAAAACAAAAGCCAATTATTTTCTACACACTTGTTTAAAAAGGCCAGTACTCCAAAAAAGCAGTGAAAATCTAGTCCTCCGAGGGTTCAAAACATGGATTCAGTAAGGTATTTGTTCACTTCTACGAGATCAGCCAAAGCTAAAAACATCAACAGCATACATGCAACACAAAGTCAAACAGTTGCAAACTCCAGCCAAGTAATCAAAACACTTTAATAATTAAGACAGAAAATTAAATGAACATAGAAACTACCTACAAAATAGGCATTATTAGGTATCCTTAAACAGCTGTTCAAAACTTCAGCAGTGCAATGCCACCTTCCTTACCTGGAAGTACTTGGGGAGACCATCTCTATCAT
The DNA here is from genome assembly GCF_029207755.1 of Chamaea fasciata. Lineage (NCBI taxonomy): Eukaryota > Metazoa > Chordata > Aves > Passeriformes > Sylviidae > Chamaea > Chamaea fasciata. The sequence goes on along the minus strand of NW_027094095.1, from coordinate 15,703,543 downwards.
TCTTCTTATAGAAATGCTTAGGGTCCAATGAAGCTCTCATTTTCAAAACTTTAAGATCATTTTTCAATTCACTCGTGATTTCTGGGGCTTTCATACCAAACCAGCCATCACCTGTTGTTTTCTCTCGCTCTGCCTAGGATGCAATACCAACAACAATGAATCTGCATGCACTAACTAGGACAGGACAGAAAAGGGAACTCCTCCCTGTAAAAGACAGATAAAGCCTATAGAATGCAAATATGTACCCTTAAAACACATACTCTATGACCACTATTATAAAAGAGTACCATAACCATTCACTTCACTGTGCTGGTGACTGAAAGGATGGCTTTTCACAGGACAACTCAAAGAAGAAAGTAAATTGCAGTTCATCACTCAATTTCCAATGAGGCCTGGATATGCACAGAGTCCCAGCATGCAGCTTTCTACCACGGCTTGTTTCATTACTTGAGGCAGTTCTTCACTTACCCTGCGCTGTTTCTTTAGCTGGTGAAGTGACTCCCTGTAGGGTGGGACACATTCCTTTCTTTCAAAGTCTGGAGTTATTACACTCTTCTGCAAGAGCTGTAACGATTTTTTGAACATTAGAGAGCCACCTCACTGATACAAATTTTACTGTTTAACTGTATTTACACAACCTACTAAAGGAATCATGCAGAATCTAAGCAAGCATTCTAATGCAATACATGAGCAGTAAGTAAGGATCTTCAAAAGAGAACACTGGGCAACAACAGAAAGCAGTTGACTTGCTCTGGAGTATGTGAGACAGCAAATCCTCTGGAGTAAAGAGGAGTATCAGGGATAAGCCAAAGCAAAGAGTCTCAACAAAAATAACACATTCTCTTTACTTCAAAGGGTGCTTTTGAAAAAAATCTGCTAAGTCCATACCAGGCTATAGACTTTTATTTATTAGAATTCATTCTGGCTATGGAATAAATATCTTGTCAGCAGACCTTAAGCTTGTGTATCGTTAGGCAAAACTCCAGGTATAACCAACTTCGGATTATTTTACAAGGAAATGCTAGAATTTGCACTGTTTTTCAGTTTCTGAAAAGTCAGGCATATTTAAATATTCACCATTAAAACCAAAATTAACACCACACTTGGGTCAGAAAGTATGTACGTCCTCAATGAATCATGAAAAGGATACTTCTTTAAAATCAAACAAACCAACCTTCTTAGATTAACATCTTCCTGTTACTGGAGTCAGAGATAACTGAATAATTGTAAATACATTACCTGGTCCTTCTTCTTCTTCTCCTTCAGTGATTCAATTACACTTGATCTAGGTTTCTGATTTTTTGCATCAAAACTGATATATAAACCTCCAAGCTTCTTGATATTCAAACCAGGGTCTATGCTACTGGAAAGATGTAAACTAAAGGAGAAATAGTTCATTATTAGAACATTGTAACATGCATGCAGCTAAACCTTCCACTGTCCTCTGAGGAAGATGAACAGAAAAAATATTTTTTTTATTCTTCCCAATTAGGTTCGGTTCTGCAATGATTTTAAGTCTTGTTATCTAGATTATGTAATTCTGAAATGACAGGTGTGGGGAGATCCATGCCATTATATGAAATAAGACTTCTTATTAAAAAAATACCTGTGGAATCACTTCCACAAATCTTTCATATTAACTCTAATGCTGGACTCTCACCTTGGATATTATTATCTTCTGTACCACTGAATTCTTAAATTTGCTTAACCTTGCCAGAAGAACTTATGACCAGCATCCTTCTATACACTGACAAGCTTGTTAGCTAAAGAGAAAAAACCCAAACATATTGGTGCTAAAATACTGCAACTCTTAATAAGAAGTATGAAGAAACTAGAATTCATGGTAGGAACATTTAAGTCCTTGTCTGTACAACCATATTAGGAACAAAGTCATTAAACTTGGATAAGAAAGTGGTTGGATGGGATGGTTGCATTGAGAGGGTCGTGGTCAATGGCTCAGAGCCCTGATGGTTCTATGAAATTTCAAAGTTAGTATGTTCACATTTGTTTCATTGCTTCATTCAGGCAGCCAAAGGAATGCGTCCACAAACAATGTACAATGGCTGTTTTTCATGACAAGAATGTTTAAAAGCTCTAAACTACAATGGTGAAAAGTTGGTAATATCTAAAGAGGTACAACAGGTATTTACTGTACCTTGAATGCTTATTAATACAAGCCCTTTAACAACTTTTTACCAAACTGTGACTAATTTTATAAAATAAGGCCTTCACACTGGATGCTTGGCTGTTTTCTTAGCTAAGACTTCTGGCCTACCTGAAGGTTTTTACTAGATTAAAACTTATTTATCCAACCTAAAAGAGTATTATGCTTTAAACACAAGAAGGGATTTTTGCAGTAGCTGGTCTACAAGAATTCAAGAAGTATCACTCCACCTAAATTATTCGGATTCCATGCTAGGTTTCACAGCACAGTAAGTACTGACACATAAAATTATATGCAACTTTAAAAAGCATGATCTAATCAGGCAATGCATAAAGAATTTACTGGACCTTTTGTTATCTACATTCCAACCGGAAAAAAAATTAACAAAACAGTGACTTGAATAACCAATTCAGTCAGCCTGACCAGTTTAATACAGTTTCACATTGTTTTTTAAGCTAAACACGTACAAGGCCTCCAGATGCCAAAAAAAATTTTCACAGTTCTGTTCCTACTATATTCAAAACTGAATAACATCCCAAAACCTAAATTTATGGACCATACTCATATTTTATAATTCATCCAACACCATTTTCTGCAGCAACAGGACATGTGATGAGACTGGTCCCTTATTTATTCTGCACTTAATGTGCATAGTCTAATGTGCATATGCTTAAATGAAACGCAGACTCTTTAGCTATTCCTAGCAAGATACTTACATGTCAACCTTATTTTTCAACAGATCATCATCTTCATCTTTTTCATCTTCATCTATCAAGTCCTCTTCATCCTCTTCCAAGTCTGATTCTTTATCTTTTTCACCTCCTTCATGCTTACTTTCAGCATCACTGTCTTGGTCTACATCATCCAGATAATACTTTTGGCTGGAACTCATGCCGGGCTCAGTATCAATTGCAAAAAGACCGTCAACGTGCAGTGAACTGCTTTCTAAAGATTTTTTGGGGGACGGAGTTTTCTCATCTGACTTTTTATAACACAGATTCTCATCAACTGTATCTATGACTGCCACATCACTATCTTCAGAGTCATCACTGTCACTGCTGCTCAGAAACAATGCAACAGAGTAATTATCACTGCTTGGTTTTTCACTGCTGTGGGATACCTCGTATTCTTTTGTTTGGTTGTCACCACTGTTTGCACCAATTTTGAGCATCCCGCTTTTACCAATGCTTGCAGTTGTCTGTGCAACAGCCATGTCCTCTGACGGGCTGCTCACTGCACTAGTTTGCTTACTCTTCTTTAATTCATCATCACACAAGAAAGACTGCTGTGCATCTGCCTCAGCATCTGCTCTTTCACGTTCTGGAATGTTTTTACTTTCATCTGGTGTCACTTGTCCTAGGGATTCTAGAAATTGTTTGGGACTCATGCAGTCAGTCAAAGAAACAGCCACACACTCTAATTTCTCCTCCCTCGCAAGTATTTTACTGTCATCTTGTATTTGGCCACATATTGCTTCTGAATGGTCTATCTCAACAGACTGTGTATTTTGTTTTGGTTTTTTCACAGGTGATCTAGCGTCTCTTTGTTTTGTTTCTGTAAGACTAGATGTCACATCATTTAAAATGTTTTCGTTCGTGTCTTCACTCTGGGTTGCATTAGTGCGTTTGGAAGCACATTTGCTTTTAGGTGACCTGGGTTCTTTATTACTGTCAATGAGGGTGGAAGCATCTTCTGTGTCACTGACAAGTTCTGCAGTAGGTCCAGAATCAGAAATTATTATGGGCTCAGGTTCAGTAATGCCCTCAAGTAAATTCTCATCTTCTGAAACAAATCTCTTTTTTTTCTCAGTCTGCTTAGTATTTTCTGCTTGTGATTTCATTTGCATGCTCCTAGTAATTCGTTTGGTAGTGACAGATGGCTCCACATGAGAAATCAGGCAACATGATTCTGCCTCAGAAGTACCTTCACTCTGGGCTTCACAAACTCTGTGTGCCTGCAATTTCTTTTTACTTTGTCTGCTCCTTGTACTTGTGGGAACATCAAGCATCTGGACACCAGAAACAGCAGAGGAACAAGACTCAGCTTCAGAGACATCATCTTCATCCAGAATCCTACTTAACTTATTGACAAAAGCTGTATTGTCATGTCTCTTTTTGTCAGCAGAATCTGGTGGATAAGGAATTACAATTTGTCGCCTTCGTGTTACTCTTACAAACAAAGGTGTCTGGAAACCAGATACAGAAGAGCAGTTTGATTCTGCTTCTGACACATCACCATCAGCTTGTGGTTCAGCAACTGACTGTGCTGACTGAACAGCTGTGTTCTCATTCCTAGTGATCTGCATCTCTGAGCTACCACTGACATCTGATTTCATTTCTGCATGTTCCAACTCATCAAGCGGACATTCCTGAACCACCTCTGGCTTACACACTGATTTAGCTCTTCTAGTCATCCTCCTAGTCACAGGAGTACTAATTTCAGCAGATCCCACCTAGAAAAGGAGTAAAATAAAGGTATAGTATTGACAGATAAACTACATAAAAAGAATGCTAAAAGAATAACTAAGAATCTTTTTAAACAAATCTACGTAAACTGACAGCATATTACATGTCTCTGTGTAGCCCTATCTGTGTGGGAGAAGCCTTGACAAACCACGCCTTGCTTATATCTCTACTTTATTTTGGTCAGGGCAGGAGAAGAAACACACACATCCTTTAAGAAATATAAACAAATATCTCCTGATTCTAAGAAGTTCTGTCAAGTTGTCAGGGGAAGCAAACTCAGAAAAAACGTTCATAAATATTCCAAGACTTCCTCAACTCTAAGCCCCTAAATACTACAAACTGTCAAAACGTGCCCCAAAATCAATTTTAAGTTTGCGAACACACTGGCCTCTCAGCAATCGCAAAACAAGGCATGATCTGCTAAGTATTATTTTAGGTGACAGAGAAATGCTACCGCATCTGTCACGCAAAGCAAGAAAAAGCTTTAACCTTTAACTCCCACCGCTAAATGGACCAACGACCTCCGGCGGCTGCTGCCGCCCCGCAGGGCCGGCTGCGGCACGGCCAGGCCGGGCGGGCGCACAGACAGCGCCCGTCCGGGCCCCGCTCCGTGCGGAGGCTGCAGCGCCCGCCCGCTGCCCGCCCCGCCCCCGGCTCCGCTCACCTCTGCCGCGCCGGCGGGAGCGGCGTCGGGGTCGCCATCGGGATCGCCGGGGCTGCCGCCGCCGCCGCCTGCCCGCGCCCCCTGCTCCCGGCGCCGCGCCGCCGCCGCCCGCCTGGTGTTCACCATGTTGCCGCCGCGCTGCTCCCGCCCCTTCCTCCTGCCCTCCTTCCTTCCTGCCGCCCGCCCTTCCGGGCCCCGCGGAGGGAAGGAGGATCCGGCCCGGCCCCGCCCGCCCGGCCCGGCCCGGCCCCGCCACGCGGGCTAGGACATGGGGGAACCGCGGGGCGCAGGCACTTGGAAAAGTGTAAGATGTGTGACAGTGTAAAATGCTGCACTGAAAAGCCTACGGGAGTTTCAAATTTTAGTTAAACTTTTACGTTTCTCATGGAAGGAAATCCCCTCTCGCCCACCTTGATGCAAACCAAACGAATGAGATAATGTGGTAACTTGATAAAAGTATTATGCAATTGGCGACTCTGGAAATGCCACGTCTTAAAAGGTACTTTTGTACAGCAAGCAAACTATTAGCAGTTTACAGAAAGGAAATAAATCATTATCCCATTAGAGAAGCCTTTACATTGGTTTAGCACAGTTGCTGTTTCGTAGTATTTCAATATGAAAAACTGAGCACATACACAAATCTAATACGATACAGAATCAGCCAAATATAGACAGAGCTTACAGGTAGTGGTTAAATCATAAGCACACAACACAGAGCTAGCAGGGAAGTTTTGAATTAACTCGTGTAATTTTGAACTCTGATACAAACCGGCCCAACATTAAAAAGAAACTACTACGTTTTTATTAGGAGAAAAAAAAAAATCCAAACTTTTATTGATGCATTACTAGTTTCAATTCCCAGTTTCTCTCATTTATCAAAAGAACTGAAGAAGCCAAGAAAAATTCCTGCTATTTGCCACTACAAATATGATATTTGAGGACTAAGGTACCTTGAAAAACCTTCATCATTGAACTTAGTGGAATGGATTACAGGAAGCTGACACTCCAGACACTACCTACAGGCATTCAAATTCCACTCGCTGCCTATATAAGGAATTGGAAAGATGTTGGTGAAAAACCATTCCCTTACAGTCCAAATCTCAAAATATGTACAACAAAGTTAATGACTAGTATCAGTATGAGGCCACGCCTCTGTCTGAAATTGAGATGTAATTTACTATTATATACACTTGGTATCAAAGTTCCTGCTAAACTACAAGTTGAACTTTAGCTACCTACCCTGATTTAAAGGTCAAGGTAAGGGAAAGGCCTTTTTGATAGAAAGATACATTAAACCAAAAGCTTTGCCTTAGCTGCAGCAATCTCTCTGGGATTAAAAAGCCAGTTTGCTAAACTGCTGCCAATCTGAAAGATACCCAAATTCAAGATAAACCTTGCTTCATCTTTCCTGAGTGGCACTCCAGGAACATGTTTCCCAGGCAGGTGCAAAAGAAGCAATTAATTTTAGTGAACAGCATCACCATTTACTGTCTATTCTACTTGGCTAATTGCTTGCTTGAGTAGTTCACAAGTAGCAAAAAAACAAGCCACAGTTGAGAAGGAGACAGGCAAAATTCAGTTTTTGATTAACAGATTTCTTCATCGCATGTTTTCAAATCTTATTTCAAACATTCACTATTAATACATTTTCTATTCCAAACAGTAAAAATGCCATCACACTTGTGCGAGCACTACATGAGGCATATCGAAGCACAAAGAAGCCAAAAGGAATTCAAGTAACAGTCAGAAAGTAATTTGGAAGATGCATTTTCTTCTAAATCATAGGGTTTTTTTCCACTCTATTAAAAATAAACCAATTTTCCCATCCTTGCAAATTAAACAGCTGACCTGCCTATATAAATCAAGTAATGAGATACCAGCTTAATTTTTTGGGGATATTGTATCATAAAAGATGACAATTTTCTATAAAAGCTAGTCTTTGAATGCTTGAAATGTGTGCCCACCATGTAAGTATGATTTACAGAAATTTATTTTTTTAAAAAACAAAAAATATATGTTTCTCCATACTACCTAATGGCAGCTAAAATATAATGATAATTTTTACAGTGAACTGGTCATAAAAAGAAGATTATTTTAAACTGTTACTCTATAGGTAACTTCAATTAAAAAAGCCCCAAAATATTTCATATTTTGCACGATAATAGTTAAGAAAGAAAAATAAGTGTTAGAACACTACAGACACTTCTACTGACATCACACTGAATAATTACAACTTTTGATAGTTCATTATAAATGCTGTAAAAATCTTGCTATGAAAAATGCAATGTTCCCCCACCCTAAAGAAATTTAAACAGCCTTTACAAAAAAAAAAGTGTTTTAAGATGTATTTCTTTTAGCTTGTATGATATAGCCTTTGGACTTGATAATTCCTCTGCTTTTAACAATGACTGAATACCGCAGAAGCCATAAAGGAATCCACTCGTTTGCTTTCACGTTCTGGATGCTTTCCTGGAGACCTTCTTGGAAACTTGCTTCACAAAGTAATTCTGAAGTTAAAAAGGGATATTTATGCTTAAAATAATGTCATGTAAACAGCTGCAAAAAGCAACACTTAGTAAGAGAAGCCTTTTCTTACAGTCAAGATCTTAAGTGGTACCACACACCCCTCAGATCCACTCTTCCAGAATACATTTAGGGTAAAAGCAGCTGAATATTACAGAATAAATCTTCAGGACACTTCTTTTGCAACACTATTTCCCACAAAACTAACTGAGACTTTGGAATATCAAATGGAGTTGATCAGCAGAGTCATTCGTGAGAGAAAATGAAAATTAAATTTGAGAAGGTAGCTAGACAAGCCAGAGGTGAGTAAAAGCACAGGGCTGAAATCAGTAAAGTATTGAGCATTCAGAGTTACCTCTGCAGTCACTGGAAACTCAGCATTTACAGTACCTCCCATAAATGGGCTCATAATAACCATAAGCCCAGAAAACTTTTAAGAAAAGTGGGATTAAATGCCACAAAGCAGGAAAAGAAGCCAAGTACAAATCCCAGTTTCCTCTGGAATGTTCATCAAGAGAACAATGTCTTTGGTGAGGAGTGCTCACAAAAAAGTCTCGATACTCTTCAGCTGACCATTACAGAAAAGTTAGGCTGAGCAAACAACACATAAAGTAATTACAACTTGCGTTGTTTTCTATCAAATCGTCTTCTCCTTCATTTCATGACTTTCAATGGAGACTATTTATTAAATTGCAAGTTGCATTTGGACTTCACAAGACATGGAAATTGTCAGATTGAATGGAAATTCATCTTGCATGCAGCCAGAGCAGTGATAAATCCTGCTCAGGCACTGATGAAGTTCATTAGTTGTAACAGGGGTACTATGAAGTATATACTTCATAAGAAATGCATCATATACTTTTTTCTTTGGGGTCATACAGAAAAGAGAAGGAAGGAAAAGTATCATCATGAATAATTAGTCATAACCAAGAATGTAGGGAAGGAATTAACTAAATATTAATACTTTTTCATAATTCCAACAAAGTGTTAAGGCGTCCAACACCCTTAAGGTGTTCTTAAGAGTGAAGAAGATAGATGATGTATGAGAGAAACAAATGTTATATCCCAGAATATTGTAGAGAGCTGGTAACTCAGTTCTACAGCTCAAAGGAAAGCATCCAATTTCTACAGTCAATTAGCAAATCAATCACGGTATTAAAAAGTGAAGTATTAACAACTCTTTTTGCAATAATGTTATTCGAAGAAGGCAAGACATTGAAAGAATCCTACTTAAAGACTAGTTAAGTTTACAGATCTAGTATTACCAAACTACTCAAAAATTGACTGACCATCAACATTTCTATGTAATCTATTTCACAAGTTCCAGGCAAGTACACTTTCATTTGTCATTTACTGGTCTTCAGCAATACATTTAATACATTTCATTCCACTTTATCTCCATTTTGTGGAAATAAACATGGCACAGATTTCTCAGTAGGTTGTTCTTCTATTTACTTTGTTTTCTCTGATCAGAAGTATTTCAAGAAATTATCCAAGGCTGCAAGATTGTTTCAAGAAGGGGCAGGGGGAAGGGGAGGGAGCAACAGCAATAAGTTAACAGAGATGTTTTATAAAGGAGAGACTTTAAGAATCCTTGGTTCGGGCTTCAAATATAGCAAACTTTGAAGTTTGGGAAAGATTATTCCTAATTTTGTATTGAATAAGTGCATTTAGAAGTCTTCTGTTTACTTAACTGGCAAAGTCTTACCTTTGGGGTCATTGTGAGTTAACAGCTGTATGTCACATTCTTTTGCAAATGCTGTGAGATCAGGTGGCATCACACAACAGGAAGCTAGGTTCACCTGATTACTACTTGGTTTCACCTGAGAGTAACAAAATACTTTTATAAGAAAAAAATACTAATGTACTTATATTAGCTGTTTCCCCCATGCCTTCTACTACAACAGAAATTTTGCTTTGAACAATTTGCCTTTGACCATTGAAGTCTGAGAAAGGCTAATTAATTCTGCATGATTAATTAATGTAAGCAGCTGCAACACCTGCAATTCCCTGCAGCGCACAGCCCAAAACAGGAGTGGGATCTAACTTCAGGTGCTGCCATAGCAAGATGAGTGCTAACCCACTGCACTCTGGCTTCCTGTCCACTATGCTCCCAAAACAGCAGCAGCTTTTTCTCCTCCCTGTCTAGTAAAAGCATTACAGGAATGTTAGTTTGAAAAAGACTTCAAATTTAAAAAAATGTAAATACATTTTTGTTAAGGATAGAGTAATTTGCAGTTTTGCATGCCTTCAGGCAAGTGCTTGAATCAGATGAAGTTAAAAGGGATGCTCTTCCACTGACTTTCTCTTTTCTCACAAACTGCATTCATGATCACCATGCAGGTGGTCATTAAATCCTGCAATTGCCCTTTCTCAGTGTACATAAAACACTGAGGGTCACAAAGATGATCGGGTGACTGGAGCACCTCTCCTACGGCAACAGGGTGAGAGAGCTGGGATTGTTCAGCCTGAAGAAAAAAAGGCTCCAGAGAGACCTAAGAGTCCCTTCCAGTACCTTAAAGGGGCTACAAAAGAGCTGGAGAGGGATTTTTTTGTAAGGGCATATGGTGATAAGACAAGGGGAATCACTCTGGACTAACAAGGCAGGTTTAGCTAAGGTATTAGGAAGAAATTCTTCACTGTGAGGGTGCTGAGGGACAGAAAAGTGCTGGATGGCTGCCCCATCCCTGGAAATGTTCAAGGCCAGGTTGGATGCAGCTCTCAGCAACATGGTCTAGTGGAAAGTGTCCCTGCCCATGACAGGAGGCTTGGAACTAAATGACCTTTCAACCCATTTTATGGTGCTATGAATTAGTCACTCTGGACAACAAAGTATTGTGAAATTTCATTCAGAGCTTGTCTTTCTCTTTATATTTAACTTACCATTAAAGCATAATTTTCCTAAGGGGAAATCCCTCTCTTTGTAACACAGCTTAAAGTGAAAAAAGCTACATTTTCATAGTCACTGGAATAAATCTGAAGGTTTAAGAGTACTGTTTGTAATCCTTCCTAAGTTATAAAAGAATCCAAAACTCAAACCTTCAGTACTTCAAAGAACCTGCTGCTGAACAGACCTGTGGTTTCCAGCTGTCACTGGTCAGTATGTAAGAACACTGAACAAGCAACAGTCATATTTGAGTTTGTGACCATCCACAAAATGTTGAAAATTACAGGGCTAATTAATATTTTGTATATAAAACCATTTATAATACAAGTTTGTAACAATGTGTCAGCCAACAAAGCAAGCAGTTACTCTGTCCTAAGAAATGCTATGAATAGGAAATTGGTTCTCACCTGTGCCCATAGATAGAGCTGCTCTAACAGCGTTTTATCTAGGTCAGAGGTACCTATGGCAACAATCTTTTTGTTTTGAACTAGATTTTCAAGTTCTTTCCAATAAGGTTGCAAATATTCCAAGGACAGGTTAATTCCATCTTCGACAGGAGGTGGGGCAATAATGACTGAGTCCAACTGAGCAACTCCAAGGGCAGAACACGCTGAAGAAGAAGAACAGACACTGCAAAATCTTTTATCAGATATGAGTGTAAACAGCACGACTCTTCAAATTTAGCAAAAACCACACCTCCTACTTCACTCTGCTAGCTCTCTATTCACCATTTGAAACTCTGCAGTCAAGAATAATAACACAGCCTTTATAGCAAAGATTCAAGCATACAGCTAAGGATTCTAAGTCTTGGGAAAGAAAGAAAACAGCAAAAACCAAAACTAACAGAAAATTTCCAAGAGCATGAACCTTTTCCCTCCTTTTTAATGTTAGAACTGTATTTTTCCCTGAAGACACTGATGAAAATTCTCTATTCCTTCACTCTCAAATTCTTTTAAAATTTGTAGCTTTCATTCTGAACTATAACTCAAGTACAGGATGTGGGTTAGAAAAAGTACTTGATATGTGTGAGGAGTTTGACTAAAAGCACACCAAATACAGAGACTTAATTTGCCAGGGAAAAGTGGAAGTCTTGGAGTTTCACTGAACTTTAGGAAAAATGCAAGTCATGAGGCCTCTTCAGCACAGCAAAAAGAATTACCCAGCTAAATTACTTATTTTCTTCAAGAGGAGGAGTCCATTATTGTATGTTTGACAAATGGTAGTAAAATTTACAATAAATAGTCTATTAATTGGGGCATCAGTAGAGAATAACGATATCTGACTCCTTCTTCTTTGGTCACCCCTGAAGCCCAACAATCTTCCAAAACAGTGAAGTTCAGTGCTCCTCACAATTATTGCTATATAAGGCAAACACAATTTTATGTAGACACAACACAATGTATGGCATTTTCAGTAAAACTGAGCTATTTCACCAGCTACTTGCGGCATTATTTTATTTCCTAAATAATCTCTGAAAGACTACACAGTTAGTAGCAAAGTTCATTATGTTAAATGCAACTAACAAGAACTGGCAAGAACAGCTGAATCACTGCTATTAAAACATCACATGCTATTTACTTTTTAACAAGTTTTGTGTGAAAGAATAAAAACTTGCTCCTGCTTGTAGCAAGCAATCAGATTTGAATTTGTGGATCCAAGGTCACAGTGATCCATTTAATAAGTTTACTGACTGAGCTATTGTGCAAATAGATTTGATTAACTAAGTCTCCCTTAACAGGAAAACAGGATATATTTGTGACAGTGACTAAATATACCTCTTAGAAATAACATTAGAACTTTTTCCATCTAAGTTCTAGAGTAAAAAAAATCCTAACTTGACTTTGAGTTCCACACTTACCCAGGTCAACTGCATCTCTGATTGATGAAGAGTTTGATCCAACGATGAAAAGCTTTGCTATTTTCAAACAAATTGGAATCAATAACTAGACAAGAGAGGTATTACTAATATATAGCCATTTATTTTTGCTATACACACTACTAATGAGTTTTTGGTTAAACAGTTTTAGAATATACACCAATTCCTTAAAAAATTGGAAAAACCCCAACTCTTTTGAAAGGTGACTGCAAAATAAAGACCCCATTCTCTTAATTTCAAAGAAGTTGTGCAGTCTCAGAACAAGAAATCATCCAGTTAGATGATGTAATAAGCTGTAAAGCATCAAGACACGAACCAATAACCGTAACAACCTGTATAAAAAACCCCAAATGTAATAGTACAAACAGACTTCTTCACAACTTACTGAGACTCAAAATGTACTAGTGTTAGTTTGGACTGCCTCCTTCAAGTTCATCATATTCAACCTGGAAAAATTATGCAAACAAATGTGCTTCCAATGCTATTTCTTAATTCCAGTATTATCTGTAATATTTTGCTTCAAAAATGTCAAAGACTCACATAATACATTTAAAATATCTTGAGGTGATGTAAGTTAAATTAGAAAAATGCTGAGCTGCTTTCAAATCTGAAACACTAATTCAAGACTTTCTTAGCCAATGTTTAAGAACAGCAATGTGCAATAGTGTAATTTGATTCTGCAATTATAAAAGAGGGCAAAAACCCCCCTAATATCCTATTAATGACTGCGTATGAAACCTTTCCATGCCACTGGATTTTTGACTATGTTCTTACCTGATACTTTCAACTCATCCCTTTCTTCAGGATTTATTTTTTCTAGAGCTTGGGCTACAGTACATTCCAGAACCTCCGGTGTTTCCTGTAGTAAGTACATGAGACTTAGGAGCAACTCATCAAGAGGAGACAGTAAGCTCCTGAAGAATGTTTTTAAGTAATTTAAAAAAAAAAAATCCCCAAAAGAAAGAAAAAAAGAAAAAAAGTAGTGCCTTACAGCAGTTAGAAACAAAAATAGTAGAAAAATGCAAAGACAGAAAGAAAGTAACCCAAGGCTTCTTGATCATTGAGGGGACGTCAAAATAATGAAGATATATGAAAGGCCCTATATGACCCTAATACAGAAAATACGAATTACTGATTAGAATTATTGGAACAAGATTCAGTAGTTCTAGTACTTCTGATTTTATGCTGTGAAAAGATTGCTCTGCCAGTTCAAAGGACTTTGTTTTAAAAAAGCCTCATGACCAGCTGAAAAGAACCCCATCAGATTTAGGAGGTTTGAGAGTTGGATGGGAACATCTTTGCATAAAAGTATATTGTAATTTCAGTGAAGCTTATGAAAAACCTACAGTGAAAATGCTATAAAATACTGATTTAAGACAGTAATTATTTGACTCCCTGACCTCATTTAGGATTAGGCTGACATCTCATGTCAGCTGGCACAAGGTGACTTCCTTAAGCCTTTACCTACCTCAGACTTTGTATACTATAGGCACACTCAACACTGCCCCAAGCAAGAATGCTTTGCTAATTTTTGCTGTGCTACCAAAAGATTCTCAAGTGAGCCTTTGAGTTACTCCATACAGTCCGCATTTTAAACAAAACTTAACTTTTTTTTTTAAATTACTGGGTATCAATATAATTAATGAGAGAATTTGGAATTATGCAAAGTAACATGTTCTTACAGTAAAACCTAGCTTATACGAAATGATCTGCTTTAAATGCAGGACTACGGTGGACAGAGACACGTGTTTGTTTTTTGTTGTCTTCCTGAGCAATCATCAGTTCTTCCACAAATCACTCAGCAATAACTGCCCCACACACTTCAGTCTGGAATGTAGCAACATGCAGCTGATGTCCCCATTATACAAGAACTGGTAACAAAACCCAAAGAAACAATCCAGAAAGTTTATTTAGGTTTCTTCTTGTTTTATTTTTTGGGTACCTTTTTTTTTTCCCTGAAACATGCCAATATTTCACAGAGCAAATAATAAATTTAGTGGGGACCTATTACTGTTTTGTTGAACTTCAGAAGCAAAAGTGAAAACGAAGCAGGGAAACACACCAAGATCTTCATGTCAGATGTTCATGTCTGTGGCTTTAAGACTTATGTGGAAGTCTTTAGCTCTTAAGGGAAAAACTGCCACTTCTGTATCTTCAAAAATATTTCTGAGACAACAGATGCTTCAGAGCTCCCCTCCAAATGGCATGGTCTTCAGCCATCTGTGATCTCCATAGTTCAGCGAATTCTCCACTGAGTTTTAACAACCATGCTAGCAAACTTCTCAGGTACACAGATTTTATTTATTTTTACTTGCCTCCGTAATTAATTTAAAATCTTACAGACCACTGCTTTTATTTTGGCAAGAACTGTCTCATCTACCATCAACGGGATTCTCTCTTTACATCCATATTTCTTACCCTCTCCAAAGTTACTAAACATTAAGGAAAGAAGGGCAGTCAAGAAATATTCCTTCAAGGTATCTGGAGCTGCAGATACTTTTACAGCAATTTAATAGTTACTGTAAGTTTCAGAAGCATAACCAACTACCTGTTTCTCTAGTTTCATGTGTAACATGGATAAGATGCATAACACCTCTCCCACCTGATTTTGGTCTTGGCCGATCTTTGAGCTCCACTCAGTCAGTGTTTTCTGGATGCAGTCCCGCACCTACAAAACAGTTTTTCACAGAGAAGCGTGGGTATGTTCCAGCCACAAACAAACACAACAGTACAGAGATGTGTAGGACAGACTGCACAGCTGAACTAACGACACCACCCCACAGAAGATTCTTCCTTCATACTTGTATACGAAACTTGCTCAAACTAGTTTACGTACATATTTTTCTCTCCTCTTTCACAGAGTTTTAGCAGCATACAAGTACTGTACTTCAGTTATTTCTCAGACCAATGCCATCTTTAAAGGAAAGTACAATGCTAAGCAAGCAAGAACTAGGACATGGGGTGGTTTGGGGGTTTTTTTGTGCAGAAATTCTGAAGTTAAAAAGTAATCAGATAAGAGCGTAAGTGCCGTGACAGTGCAGAAATGAGACTTTACAATCAACCAGTAAATACTCATTGTATTAATTACTTCTCTTTTCAAGATGCATACAATCCTTCCCATTTACTGCCTACCTACCCCACTATGCCAAACCACTAATGCTTTTAAATCCTTCCTTACTGCAGGGGGAACCTACAGATCCTACCCCACACTTGCACTTTTCCTTCACCCACAGATGCAAAATAAACTCGACTAAGACTCTGATCATGGATTTTCTTGAACATAGTAAGACGTAACTATTAAATCAGCTAACTAATTTTATAGAGTACCAGTGCTGCAGCTTCTGTCTGATCCACCCCAGGAGTTAAGTACAGGTACTGCCTGACTGCCACCTGCCACAGGTAGGAGGATTTCCACAGCTTTACTTCACTTTCCACAGTGTATTTTATAACTGTGTGCACACCTTCTTTGTGTACCATCAAACAGCCATTTCCTATGACACCTAACTCAGAGAGCTCTATCTAATACCATGCACAAACTAGAAGTCAACATCCCTGCCTGATATCAGACACAATACAGGAGCAATACTTCGTGAACACAAAGCCTATACATTCCTGCCGTCCTTTAAAATTGCATAAAAACCCCCAGACCCAAATGGCATGAATTAACCTCCCCCAGTAAATAGCTAAGCACAATCACCCTTTAATAAAATAACTCTTTATCCTATTTTGATACAATTTACATCATTATCCTTTCCTTTCTGAGGGCAAGTGAGACAGTACTAAATTTTTATATGTTGTTGCTTTGCAACTGTCTAACAGGACATATTTCTATTGCAGTTCCTACGCACAGGCCTCTGACTCCATCCAAAGCACAGCACTCCCTTGCCCTCAGGCCATGTGGAAACTGCAGTGTATTCCACTGCTTTGATCAGCTTTTCCAAACACAGCTGCATCCCCTAACACTGGGGTTCACAGTTTACAAAATTTTAGCTTACATTCTGCCACTGAGAACTGACTGCATCAAACAGAGGAGTTAAAAGCTGATTGCAAGTAATACCAATTGTTTGCTTTTGGAAGTACAGCAGCTCTGGAAAGCCAGCAGATTCCTCTGTAAACAACTGAATTTCAATACCTTAACTATTAGTTATGCACATTGGCCACTCTTTACTTAACGGCCCTCGGGAAACTACCCACACAAGGGTGCCCATCATAACACAGCTATGTCTTTATTACAGTATCCAGCCCTATTTCACACAGATCACAGAATGTTTAATAAGCAGCCAGGCCAAACAAAACGTTATGACCACATGACAGCTAAACAAGAGTATGATGAATTCTTCCTTTTTGTTACATCATCCTCCCTGACACCTTTCCCCCACTTGTGCATGATATGCAACCAACCAACTTCTAGGTTATCACCAGTGTCACTACATAGCAATAATCAGCCAAACTCATAGTTTTACTAATTATTAAGTGACCATTCTGAGATTCCTGTGTCATGATGAAACGGCAAATACGGTGGTTCTGAAGTTCATGGCCACAGGATCTCCAGACATTTTATGAGAACTGTCCTAAGTATTGACACATAGAGCTGAAGGTAATACTTTTAAAGTGGTGATTAAAAAGCTCTGTTCAACTTATTAACAAAGAATGACAGCTCTACACTTCAAAGAAGACAACAGCTACTTTTCCCAAGACCTGTCACTACCGAGAAATTAAATTAACTTCAGGTTAGAAAAGAGAATTTTCATCATCTGTAATGCAAGATCATATCTACGCATATTTTCACCTTACTAGAGAAGTATAAGGGATCCCCTTTGCCATTACAGACAGCACTTTAATTTTAAAGCGTTCTAGCCCTTCATTCCCGACATCCGAAGGCTGGGCTCGCTCCTTCTTAGGGCAAGCGCTTCCGGGGGCACGGGGGGGCCGACCTCCCAACAGGGCAGAACACAACGAACGGACGAAAACAAACAAGCGAAACTCTTGTTTTGTCATTCCCATCTCCCGCCTCCCGAGGGCACCGGCAAGCGGATCGCTCGGGAGCCAACCCCCCGCCGTGACGGGCACCGGGCCACGCCGTGCCCCGCCGGAACGAGCCCGGCTCCGGACGCCGCTCGGACCCTGCGGCACCCAGCGCTCCCTCAGCCGCCGCCCAGCCCGCGGCCCGGCCCGGGCCCCCTCGCCCCAGGGCGAGCCTTCTCGCCAGCGCCCCGAAGGGAAGCCCCGGCCCGCCCCTCACCTCCTCGCTGGGGGTGGCCGGGCATTTCTTGCGCAGGCAGCCCCAGTTGAGCAGGTTGCCGGTCTGCAGGGTGAGCCTGCCGGCACGCTCCAGCAGGGCGCGGGCGCCCTCCGTCCCCATGGCGTTGCTCAGGCGGTGGCCGGAGGGCTCTCCGCAACACCTACAACCCCGGGCAGCGCCGAGCTTGTCGTGACTCAGCACCGGCACCGGGGCGAGGGGCGGCGCGGGGACAATGGGCGGCGGGGCGGGAGCGGCGCGGAGCAGAGCGCGCCCCGCCTCGCGTTGCCTCAGGGCGGGCGGCCACAGCGGCCAAACGCCCCCTGGCGGCCGCCGGGCCGCAGCACGCCGGGCGGGGCCGGGCCGAGGGGCGGGGCCGGGCCGAGGGGCGGGGCCGGGCCGAGGGGCGGGGCCGGGCCGAGGGGCGGGGCCGAACTCCCGGCGCCGCCGGGCTCGGGGCGCGTCCCGCTGCGGCAGGGCCGGGTCCGTGTGTCGGGCCGGGTCCGTGTGTCGGGCCGGCCCTGAGGGACAGCGGTCGCGGGACCCGCACCCGGCGTCGCGCCCAAAGGAGCACCCGAGGCACACGTGGCGCTGCCCGGTGGTAGCGGCCCGGGCTCGGTAACTGCCCCCGAACCGCGGCCGCGCCGGGTCGTGGCTGCTGTGCAGGCTCAGTAAACGAGTGGAACTATATGAATTGTGTTCATGAGCGTTCCAGTAACAGGTAGTCGTTGACAGACACCGAGCTAAAAGGTCCAGAAAAAGCATCCAAATGCTTACCCCTTCTGGCTGTGTTAGCATTTGGGTGGAACAATGTCAGGGCAGCGCTCCAGTTTTACACCACCTGGTTCTAGTGAAGACACGCCGGAGTAAATCCTGAAGGATTGTGGTTTGGGGTATTTTTTTTTTTTTTTTTTTAAGATGAGGGGCTTCTGGAACACCACACTGACCAAAATCCTTCTGTACTGGAGAGTTGAGGGGGTGGCTTTTTTTTTTTCCCTCTCCCCTGTAACTCCAGTTAAGAGGAACAGTGAGCCACAAATTCTAATTTTGCTGTCAGCTTGGGAAACTGAATTGTGTTTCTAACAGATTTTTCTTCCTCAAGCTGCATGTCGTGCTAATAGAGGGAACCAATTTGCATAACTTCTGTCAGTCTGAAGCACTGCCTGATCGCTTTCTGGTACAGAAGGTTAGTTGAAATGTTCTTTATATTTGTGATCTAATTAATTTTTCTTGTTGGGAAATGTTTTCATGATTCTATATGGTTATAGAGCATGTGGAAATGAAATATACTGAAAGAAATGCCAGCCTCTTTGGAAAAGCAATAATTTTGCTTCCTTTTTCTTTAGTGTTAAAATCCAGAATATCTAACCTGGCCCAAATGTTAATTCTCCAGTCTTGGGGTTAGCCTGGGAAGCAGTGTATGCTTCCGGATTTGCCCATATTTACACTAATAATGAATAATGTCCTGTTAGTGCTTTCTGATCAGCTTTTTGGCTTTCCAAAGAGGCCTTTTCTTTTGGTGAAATTTATTATTTGATATTTCATTTAAGTAGCTTTGATGGTTATAGATCTGTGCAAGAAGGTTAAACTTGGAGATAGCAGAAGGGTTTCAAACAGTACATAGCATAAATCTTTCTGTCTAATGGAAATTTATGGCAGTGAAAATGCAATGTTCCTTTGTAGCCTGGTAGATTTTGCTGATATTTAATTACCTTAGCTCTTAAGAAAAAGGTATCACGTTATGAAGACTGGGTGGAGGAAAAACAGTGTCAGCTCTGTACTGCTTTATGCCATGCATGTAATCCTCAGCTGTGGCAGGAGCACATCACAGGAGAAGGGATCTCAGCAGAGTTCTGTTGTCTGTCCAATCACCCCTGAAACATCAGTTAAACTATCAAAGAAAGAAAGGAGGATGTTTTCTAGCTTATGATCAGTTGCGTTTTTGCAAGTTATTTCATTAAGATACTTCAGCTCTTAAATATATATATATATATTTCCTCCAGTAATTGTCAAAAAAAAAATAAATAAATCACCCTTCTGAATGAAATGTCACTCCCGGCGGCCGGTGCGTCTTGCTCTTCTCTCGCAGTTTTCGAACACCGGGAGCTGCAGAACTTGGCGTGCGCGCGGTGCCGGCGGTCCCGCACTGCTGCGGCTGGCGGGGCACGGCCGGCGGCTCGGCAGGCAGCGCTGCCAGCAGCCGCCCACCGGCACGGCCGGGCAGCGGCCCCGGCCCCGGGCGGGGCGGGGGGTCCGGGCGCCGCCTGATTGGCCGCAGCGCGGGGCCCCGCGGAAGGTGCCGCGGGCGGCGGCGGGGGCGGCGCGGCGGGTGCCCGCAGAATGGGCGGCAGAGCCGGCTTCTTCGAGGTGGGTGCGGGCGGCGCCGGGGGCGGGGGGCCGAGGCGAGGCGAGCTTTGGCCAGGTCCCGCAGCATCCTGCCCGGGATCCCGGCGGGCTCCTCTCTCTTCCCCCTCTATCTGCATTGAAGCACCGGGGAGCCGGAGCCATCCGCTCCGGGAAAGTGACCGCCGCCGGAGCCGGGCAGAGGGGCCCGGGGGGACATGCTGCTCCCCGGGGGTTTCCTTGGGGCGAGGGGAACAAAAGCGGCTGCCGCTCGCCCCGTCCTCTCCTTCCCCGGGCACGGTCCCCTCGCCGTTCCTGATCCCCGCATCCCCGGCGTTCCTGGGACGTGTTCCCGGAGAGCGGGGCGGGGGGAATCCCCGGGCTTCCCGGCGCTCCGCGGAGGCGCCGGATCGATGGCTCTGGGCTTCTCACGGGTCCTGCCTAGGGCAGCACCGCGGGCAGCCTGCGCTGGGTCTGGCACCGCGTCCCAGCCCTACGGAGAGAGCGAGAGCGAGGAATGTTCTCGGCACCCTCTGTCCGTAACTTCTCGGAAAACCCCATGGCCAGCCGCTGTGCACCTCGCCGGCAGCCGTCCCGCGCAGCCTTCCGGCCGGGTGCAGGCGTGGCCGCGGGCGGCAGCGCCCCTGGGCCGGCTCGGCTCGGCCCGACCGGGCGGCAGGGAGCCGGCCGGGGACTTGGTGCCCTGGCCGAGAGGACGGCTCCCGGCGCGGCACCCACTGCCCGGCGGGGACGGACGAGGGCCCTCGATCTTGAGTGGGGAACGAAAAACAGCCGGGCGGAGTTCAGTACAGTCAGCTCCTTGTGCTTACAGAAAACGCAGAGTAACGTGCACCTGGGGAGCTTCAAGGGTAACATCTCATCCACTTACATAAACAGCCACACCGACTCTTTGCTAGAATTACTTAGACTGGCTAATACAAAAAAATTTAAGAGCGACTTGTATTACAAAAACAGGTCTGTACAAGCTAAATGACAGCAATCTTGAATGTGTTTCTGCAGGCTTATACTTGGGTCTCTCAATCACGACTTACCTAAAAAAAATGCACAGCGGGAGGAATGTTCCTCC
The DNA here is from genome assembly GCF_029207755.1 of Chamaea fasciata. NCBI lineage: Eukaryota > Metazoa > Chordata > Aves > Passeriformes > Sylviidae > Chamaea > Chamaea fasciata. The sequence continues at coordinate 15,682,295 of NW_027094095.1, read as the reverse complement.
CCCTGTGCAAATTACAAAGCAGTTGTTGTTATAACACAAATAGAATCCAAAGCCATCTGAAAATCGTCCACTCCTTTAGTAACTTACCATGACCTAAAAGTTCAGATTTTACTTTTCAAAGCTATAAAAATGATCCAGACACCACAATCCAGCAAAAGAAACTGCCTATAGCTCTTTTGGGTGTGAGGTAGGCACCTGCACCATGGTTTTTCCTCGGCAGTGTTGACTTTCCAGGATTTTTTTAGGAAAAACAACCAAGTTTTTACTGCCTCATGGATTTCTAGCAGTGAGGTAGGTTTCAAACTGTTGTGAGATCCAAATGCAGGAGCAAGCACATGTGTAGTACCCTCCTGATTGCCTTCAGTCACTTCAGGCTTGCTCTTCTGCCTCAGACTTATTTGAGCTCCTGAAGAGCACTAGTTACTAGAAGACCTTAAAAGCATGGACATCGTTATTGTTACCTGATTCTGCAGATGGGGAAACAAACACACAAAAGCTGAATTACCTGCTCAGTCTCACTAGGCAGGACAATAGCAGGAGATCCAGGTCTTTTAAGTCCTGAATCAAGATCTTGTATTCAAGCAACACTAATGCAAACTCAGCATGATTCATGAATTTGCATGTCAGCCTTGTATGTCTTAGTCCTTTTCTTTTTATAGCAGATAATGGGTGGAAACAGATTTGCCCAGCTCATCCAGCATGTGAGCTGTCTCAGGGGTGTGATGTGGACAAACACTGCCTAAGTAGCACTAGCAGTGCAGTTGCCTATTGCTTTCTGCACTGGTCTCCCTGATTTGCTTTCTGTTACAAATTCATTGACTTTGAATCCTGAATTGCATTTCCCCACCATACATTCAAAGCTGAGCTATATAAAGAAGAAGGTGAGTGTCCCACTTCTTTCAGTAGTTCCTGGGGAGGGTGGGCAGAATCTCTACTGTTATAAACTTTAACGTTCCTTCTTTGAGGAACTGTATACATTTGTACTTTCCCCTATACATTTGTAATATAATTATTATATAATAATTAATATATAATAGACCCTTTACTGCTCTTCTGTGGTGCTTCCTGATAAGAATCACAAATCACTTCACAATCACCAAACTCATTTTTACTTCAGGTGTTGGTATATTTCTACTTTCACCTCATTTTTTTTATCACTAATAGCTCAGAAGAAGCTGAGTTCTCAAGGACAACTATAAATAAATATGCATATACTTGAAAATACTGCACCTGATAATTTGAAGAGATTCAACTCCAAAGACTGAGAGATGTATGATAGAGACTTGTATCTAGATTAATGTGCTTTAGGAGTGCTCGTTTCTCTAAGTTGCATAGAGAACAACTCTTCTGACCTATTTGAGATTTGTTTCAGAGCTTTTGATACTGTTTATCCTAACAGTGCCTGTTTTCCTCCTTTCCATACGAGGGATGCCTGTGTGATATGCTCACATGTCAATGTCTCCAGCAGAGCTCTGAATTTAGGCTAATGAATTGTACCATTTCTCTTTACTTGACAGGTTTAGGTCTTCAAAAGCATTTCATATAAACAAAATAGTATGGTGTTCTGACTTCCTAGACAAAAGCTACTTGAACAAATATATTCATACTGTAGAAAATTCATGTCGCAAGAACCACACTTGTACTTTTGCTTCCTTAACTGGTTTGGATGATAAGTGCCTTTTGTGAACAGTGATACCCAAAAATGTTTTGGAATCTTCACCCCCTGATGATAGATTGAGTTGACATGTGCAGTACAGTCTAAAAGCAATAACGTACTGCCCCCCCTTGTTGGCATTTAAAGTTCCCTCCCTCTTCTGTCTGTGATGAAAACCCTCTGAATGTAAGGGGGGTGATGCCTGCTGTCTGGCTGGCATGGCTGAGATGTCACGGCTCCTGTTACAAAGGCTTCTCCCTCTCAGAACTGTGCTGTCTAAAGCCTCGTCAAGTAAGAGCTCTGAGAGCAAGTGCTAAAAGAAGGACTGCAAAACACTTCATGATGCTGTATCCTCCAAGAATTGCCAGAAAGACAAGGCCACATATGAGATATTTGAACAGTCATTTAAAGGAACAACTGAAAATTTCCCTGTTGTTTGAAGACATCTGCTCTGTTTTCACAAGTAACACTAAAGATTATTATCACAGAGATGAGATGACAGGGCAAACATTACCCTTACTCTTCTCTCACCACTTTTCCCCACACTTACCAACACTTCAACACTCAGTTGTACTGCTTTACTTACAAGACAGCAATTTGTCTTTTTTCTCTGTGGAACTTGAGAGAGAAACTTAATTTTGTATAGGAGAAGATGATAGTAAAACATTAATTGGCAGGAAGTACCTGGGGCTACTTAGAATTTGAAGGCTTCATTTGAAGTTACAAGTCTTATATTAGGAAAAAATGGGCTTCTTTCATGTATATCAAAAAAAAACCACCCCAGTTTTGTAAGTTCACCTGTTTGTATAAGGTCTCTAAAATTCCCAGGGTTTCCAGTCTTCCTTGCATTCCTTCCAGTCTTCCAGCCCTATCAAAAGACAGCAGACCCATCCTTGGTGCTGCTACATAAAGAACAAAGAAAAAACCCAAAAAACCTCTTCAATTTATTCAATTCCATGTCAAAAGCATACACTTTATATACATTTTGTCATCCCTACACCAAATTATGCATGAAGAGTAGTAATGAAACTAGAAATACTTCAGTTTGATAATGCAAATCACAGTGCTGACACAAAGATATGATTGTGATTTCACAAATAATTTGCATAATTCTTCTACCTGGATATTGCCGTTGAAGAAAATAACCACCATAAACTAAAGCCCCAAGGCAGTGAATATTCTCTTGCACAAGGAAAAGGCTATGCAGTGATGTTGAAAAACCTGGATGTCTACTTAGCGTTGAGTCAAAGCTGGCTCATGTTCTCAGATGGAGGCACTCCAATGTGCTTCATAGTGACAGTGATACTCAGTGAATGATGGGACTTTTCAGCATGCCTGGGAAATTGGCAACATGCAGCTCTGTGTTAGCCAGCGTAAGTAAATGCACACCAAGTCAGTATTAACTGGTGGAGGCTCCTTTTCATCTTGTGTATCCTCCCGAAAGATCTCGTAGTAGTAAAGATGTAAAGTAGATGGAGAGTTTTAGTAGATTTTCTAGAGCCAGAATTCACTATGAAAGCTTTAACGACTTTCCCTGTCTTGAAAAATAAATCAGCCTCCTACCCCAAGTGAATAGACCTTCCTTTTCCTTCCTGACTGTTTTTATGCTGACTCATTTTATCTCCGTCAATTATATAAATGGATTTGTCTTTCTGAAGGATGAATATTTGTCACTCTACCTGTTATCACCCTTAGGCCCAGGCCAACAAAGCAACTTGGATTTTGCAATGTGTTTGGGTTAGGCACCCAGCTCCAAGATCAGATAGGACAGTTTGGTCAGGGTATCCAAGTTTACTACAACTCTGATCTCTTTGCTGTGTGGTATCCCGAAAGGCATCTTCTGTAGAGAAATACTGAACAGAATTACAATGGAAGGGAGCAGTGATAAAAGGAGCCCAGAGAGACAGAAATTCAGGCTTTCTCTTTGGTAGGGGACTGCCCTTTTCACTGAAGTCCTCTCCTGCCTGTACTTTCTGGTCTGCCTGTAGGAGAAATGGGGAATGGCAAAAGACATTCCAAAGCAATTTTTCCACTTCCTGGCAGTGTGTCTAACTATTACATGTAAAGCATGAAGAACTAGCTCATCTCCTTTGCTGACAGTTTCGTTTCATTCAGAAAGATTCTAAATGCTGTGCATTGTGCTGACCTTGGGATAACGATGCTTACTGAATCAATATCCTGGGGGATTTAGATGAGAACATGTCTAACTAGCAAATCAGAAACAGGTGGAAGAAATAAAAATGCAGTATGGGTGTCAGCACAGGTCAAACACTGGTGCTCACTGGCTTGCAGAAGAGCAGAACTTAGGAAGCTGAGGAGTAAATACCTAGTGTATCTCTTGTGAACCTATAAATGTTAGACATCTAAAATCTACAAAAGTGAAATTTCATTTTAGAAAACCCTTTGGGTATGGGCATCACCGTACCACTTTATATACAGTGAAATAATGCAATAAGATTCTAGTCTCATGAAATTGCTTCAGAGGTAAGGATTTGTTTAGCTGGGCTACTTAGAGAATAAGGTTCAGTACTCCACAGGTAAGACAATGAAATTTTGCTTTGTGGTTGAACATTTGCCTTGGTTCTGGTTTGGGAATTTCTCCCATAGCATGTGGCCAAGCTGTGAGACTCCCTGCCTCAGGACTGTTTACACAGGTTTAAAAGGCAAATGCATAAACCAGTTGAGGAAAGAAATCCACTAAAAGTTATTAAATACATAGGCAGCATTTCTGGTGCAGGAGAATCAAAATCACTGTCTGTCTCTTCCCTTTCCCTCAGTCACTACATTCTTGCCTTGTTTTATTACTTTTTCTGAGTCACCTGCTGCTGGCTGTTTCAGAAAGAGCCAGTTCTAGATGGGCCCTTAGACCCATTCTCTGTGACAGTTTGCACATTTTGGTGCAAGAGAAGCTTCAGAGAGTCAATTGTAAAGCAGCAGCACAAACAGAATTTTTAGTGTAAGTACACTTACAGCAATCTCCCTTTGGCTTAACTCTTGACTTGAAGAAAATTCTTGTATGTGCTAGTGTGAGATCACACTAAGGCATGCTTACTCCCTTCAGAAACAACACAGTCTACCAGAAAAGTCAAAGGAGATAGAGAAAATGAATAATTCTATAGGAAAAAATGTTTAGAAAGATTCAGTTAGGACTGTGGCAACCACTGAATTGTTTCTTTAGAGTTAAATTCAAAGAAACTAATTTATGTAAGTATTCTAACAGTTCAGGAAAAATTCATTCTGCATTGCTCTTTCTCAGACTGGTTGCTTCCTGTACAATGAAATAATTTTTTTTTAAACTGATTAATTTAAAAAGAAATCAATACAATATATGCTTATGTCGGTGCTTATAAAGTCTCACTCAAGTTTACTCAATCTGCTGATTACAAATGGTTTCAAATTAAACTTCTAAGATGCACAGACATGATAAACGTGTCAGTATTTCCATTATAGTTATCACAACATTTTTGAAAATCTGTTGATCCTTTAGCACTTTAGCTATGGCTTTAAACTGCAAGAATTCAAGTGACTATATTTTTGTAATCCTATTACAGAGACACTGCATCTTAAAAACTCTTTTTAAACACTTTGCTCAGCTGTTTTCCCCTTATGAATACTTTCCTCTCTTTTATTTTACCTTTTTATTTTCTGAATAAAAATTTAACAGCTGAATGTACTTTTCTCTGCTTATATTGTATATTGATTATTCTTTGCCCTCAACCTGTTTGTGTTCTAAGCATTAATAATCAAGATTTTTTCTTTTACTAATGATGCTATCGATCTTTAATCCTTATGCAATAGAACAAATTTGTCTTCTAAGCATCAAAGATATATATTTGTAGTTACTTATAAAGGAGTTTTTAATGTCTTGCACAGATCTGCCTATTGATTAAGTTCTACTCTAAGTAGTCTCAGAGAAGCTGTAGTTAAAAATGTTTTTAAAAATTCACCAAATTAGTCGACTGTAAGTCTTACTGCACTAATGCCGGCCAACAGTTGGTGTCCTATTGTGCTAAATGCTTTGAAAACACAATGAAATTAAAGTTCTCTGAGCCAAACAATTTATGTTTAAAAGAGATGATACCCATCAGTAAGTGTTCCAAGAACAGATTTCCCGGGTGTCTAAAAGCTGTTGCCAACCAATACATTAACTGCCTTGGTGCTGTGCCTCAAGGCTGGAAACACTGTGTTCAGTGCTTTGGTGCTTCATGGGATTGGCCAGGATGTTCAGGAACGACCATTTCTTGCTTTGGATCAGGCTTTTCTGTTCCTTGTGCAGGGAATATCTACACCGGGGGATGTTCTGATAAATCTAAGAGGTGTGATAGAGGAAACAGTCACCTTGCCTTCGCTCTGGATTTGCACAGCTTGCTATGGACTGGAGTGGAATCTAAAGCTGTGTTCCGGCATCCATCTGAAAAGGGAAAGAATGTTTGATATTTGCTTAGATCTTGAAAGTAATTGAAAGTAAATTAAATGTTTGAAGTGGGGGGAAAAAAAAAAAAGAAAAAAAGAAACACTGAGCTATTTAGGTTGCAGGAGCCTTGTGGAAATCATGCGGTCCAACTCCTGCTCAAAGCAGATACAGCCAGATCAGATGGCAATGGGTCTTGTCCAATCCAGTTTTAAATGTCTCCAAGAATGGAGATTGTTCATCCTCTCTAAGCAACTTCTAATATTTGGCCTAGGTCATGGTGAAAACAATTCCTTGTGTCTGGATGTTCTCCTATTGCATCCAGACACATTCCCTCTCACCATTATCTCTGTGCATCTCCAAGAAGAGTCCGGATCCATCATCTCTATAGGTTTCCTTTAGGTATTTGCATGTACCAGTATAGGCAAGTATGACAGGTTTGCATTTGAAAGAATTGTGCTGGAACAGAACCAAATAACAGTAAGTAGCATCCTGGATGATTTATTTGTTTGTTTTCCAGACTGATTCTAAAGGTTCACAGAGATTTCTGTACAGCCACTCCCATGAAAACCACAAAGCGAAAGAAAAACTCTGTAATTTTCAGTCTGGTCTTGTGCATAACAAGAATAACTCAACTAAAATGCCATAGGTGATGGCAGAAAGATATTAAAACCACTGTAATTGACCTGGAGAATATTTCTCTAATACAACCAATGAAGGCTATAGATTAAAAACTGCCCCTGGGGAATTCTGATAAAAAATGTATATATTTGGGTTGGGCATGGAATGGGAAGGACACTACTAAAAGTGTCCTTCCCATTCCATGCTTCCACGGCACTGCTGCAGTCTGCAGGGCAGCCCAGTGGTATTCATTGACAAAGGAGCTTTGAGATACACTAAAGGTTTTAATAGTCCTTGTAGCAACTTGGCATCAGAAGGGACAAAAAGTGGTGTAGAGTCCCCTCTCTGCCCTGTGCTTTTCCTGTGGACTTCAATGTCAGAACTCCTTTCTGGGAAAGGAATCCACTTCATTTGCTTTCTCATGGAGATTTCACACAAGCAGACATAGAAACTGGAAATGAGTGTTATTTCAGATATAAAAAGTCAAGGCAAAATACATCCTAACAATCCATCACATACTTGTTACATATCACAAAGGAGGAACAGCGCTTATCTTCCTCAATGTCCCAGTTAGAGCTTAAAATGCACAGGCAGAAAATATCATGGCATTAGTGTTCCTTGTGGAGATCAGGTTTGATAGTTGTGGCTGGAGCTGAAGTGCTCCATTGCTGCGCCAGAAGAAAAAGAACCCTTTGGGACAAGTGAAACAAGGAAATTAGATACTCCAACCAAGTGATCTCTTCAAAGCAATCCTCTGAGAAAGATACTGGACTGTGACTCCTATTTTTAGTTAGGAATCATATTTAAAGTCTGATGTTAATCTATTCTCTTGACCAGTTAATACCAAACATAATTAATGCTAGATGTTTATATAAAAACCCCAACAACTGCAATGAGGTTTAGGGAGCTGCTGCAGCTGGGTTTTGAAATGTCTGGGGACTTTTCTGCTTGGCTGTTGATCAAAATCATAGCATTTTGCCAGTCTGCCATTTGATCATGAAAATAAACTGCTCTTTCCTTTTCAGAGCTGTAGCTAAACCTCTGCTTGGAATATAAAATGCTAATATGTAGTTAATAAAACAGGTGATCTAAGAGGCAAGAGTAACACTAACTATTCCTATAACAAATGCTTACGTGTTTGTGAAACCCAGATATTTAGCTGCATTTGTTCATTATGCCCACCAATATTTTCCACTTTCCTTGCAATTAAAATGTTCTGGGAACAATACGTAATAATCTTCAAGCTTTATGTACTCAGAATATTTGCTTATATTCATATATAGATACTTTTTTTTCCTCAAACTCTTTATAGTTTTATGAATCATAAAATTACTGTTCCTTAGTGATTCCTGTGAAACTTCTCTATCCCTTACTTGTCCCTCTTGCTCTAGCATAAGAAAAAACCAAGATCACTCTTTGGATCAAAAACTTAGCTACTTCTGCTACTGAATATATCCAATTAGACAATTCATTTGGCTTCTTTTTTTTCCAAGTTGAATGCTTTTGGAACCTGGTGATTGAAGCTGTCTCTTGAGAACATCAAGAAGGTTTTTAACTCAATTCACAGATCAGCGAAAAATGATCTCTCACTCTGAGAGTCACAACAATTATGAATTTGGTAATCAACTAAGAGTTTACACATTATTTAGCCAATTATGATTAATTAATTAATGATTAATGATTTTGTGTCCTCTCAGGTGGAAATCCTTGACTGGGAGACAAAGAAACAGCTATGCTTCCTAGATAAGGTAAAACAAAAATCTGTTTAAAAGGCTATGTGACTTTTTTAGAAATTACTAACTTTTCTTAAGTAAATTTGGTGTTTCTGAAGGGTATTTCATCTCTTGGTAGCCTTTCCTTGGCCACTTGCAATCATTATGCAAGCTTCATACTGACTGCAGTGTATTTCAGCCCTTTTCCAGAAGGAGCTTTTGGGCAAAATGGACAACTTCAGTTGCTTTACTAACAGGGTGCCAGTTACGTGGTACTGAGAAGCCATCAAATTGTCAAATTGCTGTAGTAGTAACTCTTGATCACTGCTAGAGAAGCTGCCTCTGAAACAGGTGTCAAAAATTGTCCTGCCTTTTTCCTGACAGTTCTTTGAATCCTTCATGCCAAGGCTAGACATCTGTAAGAAATAGTTACATTGTCTAAATCACATTTCTATTTGGCTTAATAGTCTTACACCTAGTAGTTGTCTTTCAAAATATGTGTCTTATATTTACAATATTTTTGTTGCCTAGGTGGAACCAAATGCTACAATTAGAGAGATCAGACTGATGTTCCATAAATTATGTGAGTATAACTTCTGCAGCAGCTCACATCACATCAGAATATCCAGTACATAAATAGGAAAAAATTACATAATTTGAAATATGATATACACAGACATAATGCTGATAACCTGCACATGAATGTGATCACAGTGAGATTCCAGTAAAATTATTTTATCCTATCCTGATACAGCTTTGTATTTTTTTCTGCTGCATAAATTATCACCTATATTAGTGTTGAATAAATATTTATAAAAACCTTTAAATGAAGCTCTTCTTGTTGTATTGCATTCATTGTAGTAGTGGATGATCCAAACTGAACATTAAATATCACACAATTCTGTATGGTCTTACAGATCCTCGGTGGTACCCAGCAAGGCAGTCAATAAAACTTGATCCAAGTGAGTACTTGTGACGTCTGGAGTAACTAAACTCTGAGCAGGGCCCTGGCATGAAAGGTGTACCAGCACCTAAGAATCTGTTTCCAGCTATGTTAATTAGCACTGTGGAGGCTGAAGAGAGTCCAGAACAAATACAGTTCTTTGGAAGTAAATACAGTTCCACCCTGGTGCTTGGTAATTAACTCAGGAGTTTGCACATTCTTCCAATACGCTTTCTAACTACTGAGCACTGTTGCTTTCTGGAGAGGTAGCACAGGATCTAGATATTCACTGCCCTTAGCTGCAGTGAAATGATCTCCATGATGATGCTCTGCTGGGAGTACCAAAAAGGGCTGTGAGTTTCGGTTATCAATTCACATAATTCTCTGCTCTCAGGCAGGAATTACAGTTCTTTTGAGGGAAGCTGACGCAGAACACATTGCTGTGGACACAGCAATTGCTGACAAAGCTGATGACAGCTGGCTGACTTCATTAATACACTTGTAGGTATTGCTACTAGAAGCCTCTCACATGGCCTGAGTCCACAAAAGAAAGTCTAATTGCCAAACTGTGTTAATTCATCTTAGCTAAAACATAGCACTTTATTCCTTTGCTTTCATTAAGGATAATTTTATTCAAACAGTCCCTTAAAAGTATGCTGGTGAAGGTTTGCTCCTTGTGTAAAATCTATCCATGGAAAACAGATGTATGATTATCTTACTTCCTTCTTTGAAGGTCTCCCATGTCAGATTCCTCTATGAATTTAAATAGTGAGACTTGCAATGAGAAAATGCTGGCCTTCTGGAGATTCCTCCAAAATACCTCCTAGGCATTAAAAGCTCACATGCTGTGGAATCAGCTTCTAGCTGGTTGTGTGGGAAAAGAAAGGCATTGAGAATTTCTGTAGGAGAGTTTTCCAAACAGCTTATCCTATCTCGTGTTTGTCTGATGATGAGCAATGAGAAGAGCAGAAGAGAGGAGAGACAGAGAGGTGCAGCTGACCAGGAGGTCAGTGAGCTATGATGAAGGGCATTGCTCCATCAACAAATTCTGCTGTTAGCAGTGATGAAGCAAGATGACTAGACTAGGCAGGCACATAGGATTGAGAATTCTCTTAGCTGTTTTGGTGTGAATAGAGGATCCAAGCTTATATGTGATTACAAGGATAAATAAAAATTAAGTGTAAATATTCTTGGTCTACTTAATGAGATTCCAATAAACCCTTATCACATCAAGGAGTCTCATAGATAAAGCACCATATAAAGCTAGTATGCTACCAAAGTGGACTTGAATGTCACTAAGATGTAATTACTTCTTTCCTTCTCAGAAGGAAAGTCCCTGAGGGATGAAGAAATCCTGCAGCACCTCCCTGTTGGCACAACTGCTACCTTATACTTTAAAGATTTAGGGCCACAGATAGGATGGACTACGGTGAGCTCTACTTTGAGTCTGAGCTATTTTAATGGCTAGTTTTCCATAGTTAATCCTTACATCGCTTTTTGTTTATCTCCAATATTTCTGCATGAAGTCTGCTCTGATAGTGGATGCAGGCAATGAATCCTCATTGCTTCAGTTCATTTAATCAGGGAAAGCAGTAACAGATTGAATGCCTATTTAGTTCCCTAGGACAGGAGCAGTGGAAAACCTGCTGCAGGGTAGCTTGGCTCTACAGAACAAAAATGTGGGTTGTCAAATGGATGTCTACTGCAAAATCATTAGGAACTAGGTATGTAAATGCCTTTGGTGATGTGCTCCACAGGACCTGTGTAACTCCTGACAAAATTAGGATTATACTCCTATGGGTTTGTCCTGCAAAGAGGCACAGGAGCAACTTCACATATCAGTACTTGAAGTGACTTCAGCAAGAAAATGCTTAAAAGTGTGTCTTTAAAAGACTTCAAAAGCTGTCTGCATGTGCCTCTGTCTCAGGATGCCAGTGACAGGCTAATGACAGCTGATAATTTCTGCAATATTAGCAGCCATCCCCAAAGACCTTGCATATTTACTGTCTTAGCTCAAATGCAAATTTTATCACAACCCACTTGGCAGGCAACGCAGCACTGCTGCTTATGCAGTGAGGTGACCAATGACCCTTCTAGCTCTCTAGAAGGTGAAGGTCCTTGCTGCTCAGTATTACACAGTAGTTCCAATAAACAGCATGATGTCAAGAGAAAAGTACCTCATAATTTAAAGGCATATTTACCATTTATTAGCTATGAGTCATTAATAAAACCTTGTGTTGATTACAAATAGCAAAGACAACCTTAATAGAAGGGAAAATAAAGTCAAATATGTCCTGCAAGACTGAGTTTTCACATCTTTTCTTTGGATGCAATGCTGATAAATCAAGTAGCTATTACCCAATCCAAAAACCAGGAAGACAGACAAAATCTTCTGATGGCAGTGTAGACTTCAAGACACACATACATTAATATACACCAAAATATCATAGTGCAGAGTAAGGCTTCTACCATTTCATAATCTTTTGCATCCTGTTCTCCCTACCCTTCAAGCTACTTCATTCAAATATAAGCCAACAAATACTTCAGCATTATCAAATCAAAAAGATGAGCTTCCCTTTTACAAGCAAACCTGATCCTTGCCAGAGAAAATGCTGATCATAACAGAGTCAACAACCCAGCTTTTCTGAGCATCAAAATAACTCTAAACACATTAGAGAACTGGGATTGTTTGGGCTTCCTTTTTTGTTTGCTTTCTTTTGTTGTTGGGTTTTTGTTTGTTTGTTTGTGACAGAAGTACAAGCAGTTTCCCTTCTTTCTCTGTAAGTGAGGTATGGACCTACCTTCTTCACTTATAGATGGGTGGAAAATACAGCTGTTAATATTTGGTCCTAAGTTAACTTCAATTTAAAGTGAGGTTCCTAAGAAATACACACCTATCTGAAATGAAATCAAGTTAGAGAATAGCTTCTCTGGTTTCCTCTCTTTTTTTTTCCTTTCTTTTTATTTTCCTTCTAGTATTCCAATTAAAGCTTGGTTGAACATAGAATGAAATTATTGCTTCCCAGGACAACTGCTGTGCTAACTGTTCACACAGATGGGGTCACTGTGAATACTTATGAGCTGTGTTTCCAGTTTAAACAAAATTCATTCAGTAGAAGCAGAACTCCTATTTCTCAGGACAAATGCTTCACTAAATTTCATTTTAAACCAAAATAAAGCAACAGCTTTTGAGTGCAAGAGAAGGGTGAGAGCTGCATAAATGTAACATGCATGCATATTTGTCATGATCTCTGGGCTGCCATTATTATCTTTTCATAGCCATACTGTGTCTGCTGCACTGGCAATGGCTGTTTGAATGCAACTGAGGCAAATCATTGCAAAATATTTATAAGCATGGCTGCCAGTTTCATAGCCCAAGCCCAAACCTTCTACTCCCTCCCTGCCTCCCTTAATGCCATCCTCGATACGTGGAGGTGTTTATCCCGCTGCATTAGTTATCACAAAGAAACCAAAGCAAGACTGTCATCTAATTCAGCTGTCTAATTATTTTCTCTCTTTTTGCAGGTATTTTTGATAGAATATACAGGTCCATTGTTCATCTATTTTCTGTTTTATTTCCGCATGACTTTTGTCTATGGACTGGATGAGAGGTTTACATCAAGTCCGCACCCAGTAGTTAAGTAAGTCCGTTTGCAGGCTTTGAGCAGTATTTCTTCTAGTCTTACTCCAAATGTCTTGCCACACTTGCTTTTTAAGTACTCTTAAATGCTTTTGTCTTGCTGTTTCTAGCTTGGCATGTATCTGCCATTCTTTCCACTACATCAAAAGGTTGATTGAAACAGTATTTGTTCATCGGTTCTCCCGTGGGACTATGCCACTGAGGAATATTGTGAAGGTAAACTGTCAGAATCTATCCATAGCTGCCCTTACAAATCCAGCCTAGCCAGCCTATGCTCTGCCTCTGCACCACAGACTTTTTTGTGTGGCTTTTGTAGCAATGCACAGCAAATCTCACCCATAAAGCTGCAGTTCTTTCAGAAGATTTCTTAATGTCACTATTGTATAACCCACATGCTGTCATAGTGTCACTAATATTATTTTTTAGAATTTTAAACCTTCAACATACCCTTCCTTTTCACTCAGCTAGGTCCTTGGGTGTGGATATTTTAGTAACAAGTTAACTTTAAAGTTAGTACAGGCAGGCACAATGGTGGGAGAGCTGCTTTAAAAAAAATAAATCTATTTTTGTAACATTCATTTTATATCTGCTTTACCCCTAACATTCTCTTAGTTGTTAAGGAAGTGTTAATTTACCTTTGATCCAGTGCAAAGCAGCTTGGTTGTTCTGCATTTTCTTCTCCACAGGAGCATTCCCTAATGCCACCAGTGCTGCTGTGGCACAGGGCAGCTCTTGGGGTGCAGCCTCCGTTTCCTGGGTATCTGAGTAGTAGTACACTGACTGCATGGTTATGCATAAGCTGTAGTTATTTTACAAATGTTTGCAACAGAGAACACACTAGTAGTCAAAAGTACTCCTTACTCTAAGGAAGACAAGAGATTATCAACTGGATAAGCATTTGGGAATTTTAACATTTGGCACTATTACAGTGATACTTGTCGCAGCTGAAGCTCTATCTTATGGCTAACTCCTTACAGCTGTCCAGTGGCTCTGGTCTTTCAGGTGATGGCTCTGTGCTTTCAGGAAAGGAGGGTCTGTATTGGAGCAGAGGCCCTCCAAAAGAATTCTCCCTAGAAATTTATTGTGCCTCCTGCAGCAAGAGTTGTTAAAAGGTTCGCAGATCTCATTTTCGACACAACAGATCTTGCAGATCTCGTTTTTGACACAACAGAGCTAATGCATGCTATACAGCAGATAAATGAGCAACTTTACCTTGAAAAAACAAAGAGTAAGATATTTTTCTCACTGCCATCTCTGACAACTACTTGCTCCTTTCAGACCATACAAACTGTTGTTGCTAAAATTGACATTTGTACCAGTCATTCTGATCACTTCCTCTTTTCCATCTTCTCAGGTTGGTGGCTCTTACTTTCATCTGTAAAGTTGCTCACAGTTCTTATTCTACCTGCTTAGCAAAGCTTGAGTTTGATTTGCTTTTATAATTTCATTGCCCTTTGTGGTGTTACTCCAAATTTGTGCCAGTGCGAAAAAATCACATCCTTTTTCCGTTTTTCCATTACATACAAGTGGTAGACAAAGCTTCTTACTTTCAGGGTTTGACCACATACACAGCAGATATAGATGGCTTATTCCCTAAGTGCACTGGAATGCTATGTGTGCAGGAGACACTTCAGTCTCAATAAGCAGAAATCTGAGATGGGAACTGATGAGAGATGTGATTCTCATCCTTTTTTCCCAAATGGAACTAGGAATAAATTATGCCCTACAGTGCAGCAGTTTCACCAAATGCAGAGCATACTAACATAGTATAATTTTTTCTGATATGTGATTTTTCTAGGCATTGGAAAGGTAGAATACCTGATTTATCTGGACTTAGTAAACAACTCCTTAGGGTGAATAAGGTAGGGGTTAATACAAAAATTGTGTGGTGATAAAGGAACTAATTGAAAGAAGGATAATTATGGTTGTGCCAAAAAAACGATCAGTCAGACCTTTGATAATAGGGAAATACTAGTAGAATTCCTCAAAGATTAGTCTCATGGTTGGTCTTCCACGGTCTTTCTTTTCCCATGAACATTTTTGGGAGTAAAAGGAAAGGATATCATCACTTTGTAGAAAAACATCTGGAGGAAAGAGAACATTAGATCTAAATAAATACTATTTGAACCAGAAGACAATATAAGAAGACAAACAGAAGGGTGCATGCTGGTCATGAATAAACATAGGCAGGATATGCAGAGCTATGGATTGTCAATTGCAGTAGAGAAGACAAAAGTCCTAACCATAAGTTTGGAAACTTAGGAATAATTTATTTATGGAATCCCTGCAATATCTGAATTTGACCCACAGCATTACAAGAGATTGTTGTAAAGCTTTATTATTCAAGATTCACAGAAACTCTTTCTTCTTTCTGAGTGAGTCTATGAAGTCTGTATGTTCCTGTCTGAACCTCACTGGAAGCATTTGTATGAGCAGTAAGGATTCAAGTGGCAGCTGGACATTTACAAGTGTTACTCTTAAGGTCCTTTGCAGTGGTAGACCCCACTCATCTTAAAGCTCCTTTTCTTATAACTGAGGAATACTCTTGCCCTAAACCGTGTTCTTTGGCTGAATAGCATTTGTTCAGTTTAATTACAACATGTATTGTTGGGGACTCAGCCATGATAATAATTTAATGTTACTTCACTGAAATCCATTGCCATATGTTCCATCCTGTGCCAAGCCTTGAAGCTAGGAGAAGGTTTTTCTGAAGATGCCTTTCCAAGATTATAAGAAACTGTTTCCACCTAAGTTTGTACAGCAGTGGGTAAATTGTAAGTGCCTGTTGAAGAAGGTAGTGTTAGGGAGGAAGCAGTAGTTTATGGATAGGACACTACCTATATTGTCCCTCACTGGAATCATTCTTTGGGTTCTGCTGCATTTCCTGGGGAAAAATGAAGTAATCAGAGGGAAGTTATTTATTTTTTTTCGCTCATTCATCCCACCTGATTTGTAATTACTGGTTAATAATTGGCTCTTTCTCATCAGTTATCTCTTACACAATCTCAGAGCAAGGACATACTAAGTACTTGTATTACAGCATACCCAAAAGGGTGTCCATTTTGTCTGAGGTCTCTGGGAACTGCATTGATTCAATTAACCCTAAGAAGAAAGTGGAAATGCAACTGAATGTTTGATGCAACTGTTTGCAGCAGATGAGGGGGCACCAGCATTTTCAGAAAAATGCACCATCAGACACTGCAGTCAGCTAGTACAGGTTGGAGTCGCTGAGATAATCACTTTTCCTGGGTATTATTGCTAGAAATGCAGTTCTGGTATGTACAGGAGGAAAAGACTGCAAAATTCAAAGCAAAAAAAAAAAAAAAAAAAAAAAAAAAAGGTTGTACCAGTCAGGACAGTAAAAAATGCAGCCTTGGATGGGATTTTTGCCTGCATGAGCAGGAAAGGAAGAGGTGAAGGAGAAAGCAGAAACACATAGAAATGTCTAAGGTATAGGAACCTATTTGGAAGACCAAGAAAAAGAAAGAGGACCAGAAAGAGTAAGAGGACCTTTACCAGAAAGGGTACTTCTGGTAGAAAGGAAGAGGATCTGAGTTTTACTCAAAATTGCAAAGAGGATGCAAGGAAAGATAAGGCAAAGAAAAGAACAGATGAAGTGGTGAAAGAAGGATTAAGAGCTCAGTTGTGGTCTTGCTGAACTCCAGGTCATAAACAAACATACCTTAATACATCAAAAACTGAGGCACTAGGCTGGGTAAAAGAGGACTCCACTGATGAGAGGCAAATATATGAACTGTTGATGAGTGTCAGAAAATCAGTGTCAGAAAAAACCCCACAGGAGGCAGGGCCAAGGAGGCCAAATAAGAGGTAAAGATTGTAAGTAGTTTTTTCATGGACGAAGCCTATGAACAAGCACTGAGATTGGTCAGGAAGGAGTCAGTACAGCCATTAGTGACAACTGTGTTATCAGAGTTTAGAGAGTGGAAACTGCATCGCAGAAACACAAGGGCAGCAGCAGAAGGGACAAATGAGAGAAATCGCAGTGAAACCGCAGAGGAGAGTATCAGGCAGGAAAAGTAAAGCGTGGGAAAGAAAGAAACTGATGGGGTGAAGGAGAAGAGGACAGGAGATTGGGGAGTGCAAAATAATAGGCAGAGAAGAGAGGACAATGCCCAAATCTGGTTTTATAGTCTCAGGGGTCAGCAAAACAAGTTTCTCTTTAACATACGGTGTGTATGCACTTCCAACTTTGCCCAACGGCTTGCCAGACAAGATAATTTTGTTTTCAGTCATATGACCATACTTCCTAAAACTGTTTATAAACTTAACAGCTCCAAGATATTGTAGAGGAAATCTTAACTCCATTAGCACTACTTCCTTTCTTATTTCCTGTTACTTGCTCTCACCTACCACACTTAGTACTGCCATTTTTTTTTTGTTGTATTATCAGCAAGTTGAAGGATTGTCCCGATTCATTTTTATCAGCAGTCCTTGCAGTGAATATTGGCCTAAGAGACTATACTAAAACAAAGAAAAATTGCTTATTTTTCAGAACTGCTTATATTACTGGGGATTTGCAGCTTGGCTTGCATATTACATCAATCATCCTCTTTACACTCCTCCTTGTAAGTAGCAAAACAACCCTCAATGATTTAAGTATTTATGGATGTGCTTTGTGCACTAGTACTAACGACATGCAAACTTTTTTTTTAATAGCTTACGGGAAAAAACAGATAAATTTTGCTGTGATCATGTTTCTGGTAGGTTTCTTGCTTTTTCTATAAAATACTAAAATATTTTGCTTTATTTTTTCTCTCATAAAAGTGGAGGAGTGTGTAGGATAAGCAGATGCTTAGAACATGAACATTTGGGACGTACTACTAAAGCTGACCACTTGAATGCAAAACAGATAAATCCATCAGTTTTTAATGTGATTTTGTACACAAAGGAATATTTTGGTTCAGTGTCAATTCCGAGACTAGGATATTTATTGGCTGGGATGGTCTCTCATAATCTTTAAACGTTTGTGACCCTACATTTAAAAGCCAGTGAGTTTGTTTTGTGAACTGTTTATTGAGTGTTAAGAATCACAGCAGGTCATAAATCTCAGAGAACTAGCCCACTAAGAGAATATATTGCTGATAACTTCGAGTGATAAAGTTTCATTTTGCTGAGCTTCAGAACCTTTTTACAGCTTCCTTTATGATTCAGAATTCTTCAGCCACTGTTCATTCTCACAATTCCTAAGAATATTTCATATATGCAGAAGCAAAGTCAGTGTAGCCAATAAAGATGTACCTCCGTACAAAGACTTTCCCTGTGCATGTGTAACTTGTTTAGAACATCAGCTGTTCACTTGCTTTGACAAGCTAATCATCAGTGACTGCAGAATCCCAAAGCAGCTTCCCAGGATGCAAATTCCGTGAGGTCATAATCTATTCACATTTCATAGAGAAACTCCATAACTGAAAGCACAGAGCTGGGAATAAACTCAGGAGCTCTGACCACTAGCCATTTGCTGTAATAGTTATGCACTGCAGACACTGGAGACTGTCCATAATCATATGAATGGGTCATTTCAATACACTCTTTTCATAATTGATTGGGGAAGCAGTCTTTAAATCCAGTGAAGGAAGCTGGGTCAATTATATTCCATGATTCATATCAATTATCCTCTAGAGAAGAAAACGTACTCAGAGACCAAACTGTATCTTCCTTGGGATTTTAATAACTTTTGAGGAACCAAGACTATGCAAATAATTTTGTGGATGTTTTTAAAGGCATAAGAATGATCAAAAGCTAAAGCAAGTATCTCCGGAGTTCACTTCCATCCCCTGTGGTTTATTTAGCTTTCAAGGGGATTATATAAGTAATAGATTTGATCTCTTGGACATGGGGTCCACATTTTCCAAAAAATATCATAAATATATAACAATATAATATGGACTCATATTGGAATGGAGACATTTCATCCTTCTGTCAGCAATCTTAGTTAAGGATATTTATTCTGTTTATGATAGATTATTTTCATTTTCTTAAATATTTTAAAGAACTCCAGGAAATAACAAAAGGAAGAAAAACAAATAGAAGGGAAGAACATTTTTAACTCTGTCATACTTTTTCTTGCAGCTGTGTGAAGCTGGAAATTTTTCCATTCATGTTGCACTCAGTGACCTCCGGAGAAATGGTAAAAACTGCATCATGATTTTTCAGTTTTGTGCAGCCATTCAGTTCACTCCTTCAATCACTCTGCTTCAGGAAAGACCTGATCCTGGGGGGTGTTGATACCTGTCAGCTGACTGCTGTGGGAGCACAGGTTGCTCAGCACTGTAGAGACTGGATTCTGAGGGAAATCAGACAGTGCAATGACTCTGACATCAGACTGTTGAACAGTATCTTATCTTATCTTACTGTAATCCTTATTGTTTCGGGCTGGGTTGTCTTGGGGAGGCAGCTACACTGCTTATACTGCCAGTGCAAAAGGAAACAGTGCTGCTACAAGCTATGTTTCGGTGAGCAAGGGATGGTTCCCTCACAGGTATCCTATTCCTCTTGTGAGTCCAGAGGACATCCCGTCTTCCCACATCCTGTTTGTCCCTCTGACAGTCATGAGACACAAAAGTAGGCAGAGCTGGGTTTTCTTTACAGGAAACGATGTATTTAGGAGTGTGAATATTTTGTGATTTGTTTTCTAATCTATAGGATCCAAAACCTGTAAGATCCCATATCCAACAAAGAATCCTTTCACATGGCTGTTTTTCTTTGTATCTTGCCCTAACTATACATATGAGGTATGTATTTTCAAACAAGATGTTCAGATTTTAGTTTCGCTGAATATATTTTTTGTTTCTTTTAGAATATTTTACATGGAAGAAACCTCTGAAACTGTTCAGCTCAGGGAATTTCCCCTCCTTCCCTAAATCCCATGAAATCAGGTTGTGGAGAAGAATTTGTCTGCTCTTCCTCCCCCTCCCTTGGGTCAGTACTGATGTGACTGACCTTACCCCGACCCTGGGCCAGTGCTTCCGTGTGGCTGCTAGACAAGACATACACTGTAAAGCAGGGCAAATTGTGCAGTCAGGAACAGGGAGATTGCCACTGAACATGAGTTGCAACGAGGGGATGGAGGTGTCTGGTGGATTTATAACATAAGAGCCTAGAAATATCACTGCAGGCAGGAAGATAGTGGTCAGACAAATAAAAGATATTGTGATAGAGAAAATAAGCCAAAGTCGTCTTCCCCATTTTCTTAAGTTACTCAATCACTTGTGTTAGTGGTGACTGCTTTAGAAACTTTAATCAGTTTATCATTTCATATTCCTTAATCAGGAACTGCACTCCTGACTAAGTTCAAAAGCAGATGAAGTCGGTGCAACTCAGTGTAACATTCATTCTTGCACAGAAGGACAGTGTCAGGTTTAAAATTCAGTGGAGATCAACAGATGGTAATGAGAACAGCATTGAGCCTTGGGCTATAGAAAGTTACTTTTCCTAACAATGATGGAGGTCTGATGAATACAAATTAGCCAGAGAAACAGGAAGGACACTGTTTTAATGCTTAAAATTTTGTCATTGTAGTAGCTGGGGAAGCAAATATGAAGGTTTTGTTTGTGATAATAAGGCACTGTTCACCTTTTTGGCTAAAGGTTATTAACAGTAGAAATTGATCTGCCTGACCTTGATTTTTTTATTTACCTATACTAGGACAAGGTTATTTTGATCAATAGAGAGATAAATGCAAATGCTGTCACCAGAAATATTTTAAATTTCCTTGGCCAAAACAGGTGGGGACCTGGATCAGTTTCACTATCATGACTCAGTGTGTTCCAGGTGAGTAATGTTTTGGTACTTCAACCTGAAGTGATGTCAGCAGCAAGAGCATGTTTTTAATCTGATAATGAAATGTATCTTTTTTTCCCTTCCTTCCAGTGGGACTGTTCACCTTGCTTTGCTTCATTCAGATGACAATCTGGGCAAAGGATAAACACTGCACCTACTTACGAGAATTCAAGGATTATCCAAGTCATAGAATGCCAATTATTCCCTTTTTGTTGTAAGAAAAGAAGGCTCAATTTGAATATTGCACAGAACTTCAAGAAGAAAAACCTCATAAATGTCCTGCCAAATAAATGAATTAATTAAAAGGATTTTGGTGCGTGTTGAATCTCCACTGCTAAGGGAAATTGTATGCACTTGAAAACTAGACTTCCTTACATTCAAGAATTCTCAACTCAGAAGCACCTTAAAAAATAAGGCTTTGTTGCACAGCTGCAAAAAAAAAAAAAGCCCCTGCAGTTCACTGTAACATGACTTAGATTTTTCTGTACTAGTCTGTTTAGATTGATGGATCAGAGATCCTGAGAAGTCTGTGCTGAAAAGCAGCTCCAAATTTAGCAGTGGCATTCTGCAAGACAGAAGTACACTGGAACGAGGACACACCAGCTAACTACCAGAGCTCAGTTCAGCCAGCACGGCCAGCTGGCCTCGGGACAGTTGCATGATCTGCCTTCTTTGACTTGAAGAGAGTGTGCTGCCTGGAGGCAGGTGCTTTGTAACAGATAACATTACCAAAGAATATGAATGGTTCCTGGAATAAAGAAATAGGCAATATCTCAAAAACCTGATTTGGGTCTAACCCCTTAATTTGCCAAAAGAGGCTGAAGTAAGAAGTATTTGTAGTATTTGTGAATGTGATATCCTGTGCTGGGGTTTTCTGTCTGTTTTTGGTCTTCCTCATTAGTAGGTTGCATAGTAAATAAGATTCAGAAGCAATCTAACCTATGCCATACATTTGATATCTGGTCTGTTTTGATATAACATCTCCTTATGATACTAATCGACCTTTTACGCAGCATTTTACATCAGGCTTCTCTAAGTAGTTTTTAATACACTTTGTAAATCCATGAAGTGACTGCTAGTCCTCGGAATGCTCTTCCTATTTTTGGAGCCAGGGAGAAAAATCAGCTTCATTTTGGACTTCCTGTGTTTTCTTTGTCACAGGATGTTCTGTGGGACTTAGTTGGTTTTGTGTAAATCTAGTAAAAAAAGGCTATTGAAATCTATCTGAATGACATTTTAAAGAAGCTATTTTGGAATATGAAGACAATGCATAGATACTGTTTTGTTTCATAATTAATTTATTTATCTATAATAGATGTATAGAAAGATTTTTGCAACTATTTGTAAGGGTGAAATATGCAATAAAATCTATTTTAAAACCAGTTGAAATAATTATGGCAAAAAGAGAAGGCTACAGCTGGTAGCTGAAGTTTCATAATATTTTGTACAGTATAAAGCAACAGTGTCCTTATTAAAAAAATCTACATCAATTGAAGAAAAATATATTTCAAAGCAAAAATACATGACCCAGATTTTAATTCTGTACAACATGTCTTAGAGAAGATTTCTTAGAAATTATTAGATCTGATAGATAACTAAAGCAATACATCATTATGAATCTGTTTTCAGTATTGTTTTTCTGCTAATTAAGCTGTGAACCAGAAAAAAAGAGCTAAATGTCAAATGATTTCCCACTGAGTGCAGTGTGGAGTACAAGCAGGTTGAAATTTTCTTTCTGAGGAGGTAGAAAGCACGATACCCTATTCACACTTTACACCCACTTGATGTCCAGTCACAGGAAAGAAGAAAAATTTGGTCCTGTTTAGTAACAAAGAGATCTTTCCACATCTCTGCAAGAAAACAAAACTTTTGGCAGATTTGGACATACTGTCTTTCTTTTTAATCTCTACTTTGACATTTGGCTTCTATTTGAGGCAGCTTGAAGATGAGTATGAGATAATTTTAATTAATTTTTTTTAAAAAAAGCAAGTTTCTTGTCTGGGTCTGAGCTCTGAATTAATTCTTTTCATTCTTGCTGAGAGAACCGTCTGTTTTCACTGGCAGCCTGGTGAGACAGGGAAGCAATGTCTCAGGACTAGCCCCATCAGCCAGCACTGTTCTGACCTTGATAGTCCTGTGCACTCAGCATGGCAGGAATCTGATTCTAAGCTGGGCAACGCTCTCAGCTTCAGAACCTGTCTGCTGACTGGTAGCAGTTGACATAAGGGTTAAATAAGAAAAACCTGCCAGCCTGAGAATACCAGATAGAGAATCCATCTTTGATGGTATTTATATGCCAAGAAATATAAAGGAGGAATGAGATTACTTGCAATCTTAGAATGGAATAAAAGGAAGATTTTATTCCATAGTAAGGACCTGCCTTTCCTTTGACACTGTTAGCATGTAGTGTTACTGGTAGAGCAGTAGAAGTTGGCTGTTGTTAGGGCTGTTGGTGAGAGCACAGTGCTCAGAAAGGTGCAAAAAATCAGTGTAATACTGAGTGTGCAAACCTTTGTTTTACCCTTGCTCTGCTCTGGTATGGCACATGTTTGCACTGTGCAAACACTAAGCCTGGAGGCTGCAAGAGCACTCTATGCAACTGCCTGCTGGTGCAGAGCTGGGGACACCCTTGCTTCTCGGCTGGCTCCAGCTGCACGCGGATGTAAAGGAATTTCCTCATCCTCCATCTGCTGTTTAGCAAAGTTCACGAAAACCTGTGTGAGGAAAGCAGAAAATGTCACCATGTCTTCAACTGAGATGAGTTAGTGGAATGACTTCTCTGCAGGAAACAAACAGAAGGGGGAATCCACAGACATCAACTGAACTGAGGCACTGCGTTATCAGCCGAGATCATGAGTTCCTTGTTTATTTTGATAAACTTCCTTGCAACTTCCTTCCTTTGGATGTACTTGCTTGCAAGTAAAATCCTATTTTTTCTTAAGGAGGAGATGGCTTCAGCCAGGTTTTCATGGTTTGCACAGCATGAATTTGGTTGTGATAGGAAAAAGGGGACAGAATATTTTAGTAGGAAGCTGAAAGGCAGCCAGAAATGTCTCTCTTGCAATCCCACCAAAACCAGCTTTGCATACATGGACCCTTTGTTACTTAGGAAAGCAGACAGATGGGGCCAATACCCTCTAGCAAGTGGGTGTTTTCAAAACTCCCAGTGGACTTCCCAGGTTTTGTGTATGTAACTGCTTCTCACAGTATCTTTGACAGAACACAGTCCAAACCTCTTATTTAAAATAAAATGCTACCCTCAGCTCAGTCTCATTCCAAATTGCTGACCTTGCTCAGACTGCTGCTCCTGAAGGAATGGGTTGTGTGAATTCTGTCATCTAGGAAATGCTGTCTTACCAGCTTTCACATGGCACCTATTTACACAGGGAATAAGTTACTGATTCATACTGATACATCCTCCTTGATGAGAGACTTGGGAGTCTTGCCTGAGAAAGAGATGTGAGATAATTCCCTAAACAATTTGGTCCTTCAGTTGTTTGGATACATCCCCTTACGTTGCTTATTTCTCACCAGACAGGCTTTCTCATGGATGTTTTACTTTTTACTCACCTGATCTAATGTTGTTTGAGACACAGAATATTCTTCAATATGCAAATTTTCCTTATTGGAGATAATTAATCGAAAAATCTTAGCCAGAGAGGAAGAGCAAATCTGATACTGCAGCATGTTGTAGTGTTTCTCTCTCTGTAAACTCCCTGGGAAGTTGATTCGTATGAATTTCTCAGCAGGAGCAGGATCTGGAGGCAGCCCAGACTTTGGAGCTTTGATTTTCAGGGTGACAATGTAGCCATCTCCAAACCTGGGAAGGACGTGTGGATTTAGGAACTGGGTGAAGAGGTTGTTTCATTATTCAGGAAGAAAATTAGTTTTCTGCAGCTGTGAGAAAAATAGTAGTATCTGAAAGATATTGCATTAGATCCAGCTTTTTAGGAAGCCCTGCAGCAGTGGTATGTAGCATAAAAGAGTTGAAAGGAGATCTGGTCAGATTGTCTAATATACAACAGAGCTGCACCCAGAAATAGGTCTGGTTAAACATTGAATTGCTCATATTAGCAATAGTACATGTCACATATACTAAATTTTCCCATTAAAAACCATGATAAAAATATTCTACTTACTTGTATTTTAGCTCCTGAATTGTGCCTAGGCATTTGAAGGTACCTTGTACCATGATGGCTAAACGAGTACAGAGGGCTTCACATTCTTCCATACTTCAAAACAGAGAAGAGATATTTGAGATAAAAGCCAACAGATGTACTTCAGCTGCTTTTGGATTCTGAATCCTGTCTGTTTTTACCTGTGTGAGGTTAGAACCACTGCTCGCCCATCCCTGAGCACACCAACAATGGAGTCCCACAGAAGGCGCCGGGACTGAGGGTCCATCCCAGTAGTCGGTTCATCCTGTAATGGAAATGTTAAGGCAATCAGAGTCAGATAAAACAGGGAAAATCTATTTAGAATCAAGTCGTTTTTTGGACCATAACACATAATTGCTTCTCTACAGTAATCTGTGCCTTAAGAAAGCTCATAAACCTTGAGAAGTGTAGGAGTGCGTGGGTACCAATGGACTTCTTGGCACAAAGCAGTAAAGAAACAATTACATGGACTGCAGGTAAGAGTACAGTGCTGTCTGTGTAGGGCACAGCTACAGGGAAGGGAGTGCCTTTTCTGGGAAACAATGAGCTCTCACCAGGTTATCTTATTTGTATAAACATATAGGACATTGATCAATCCAAGAAACTAGTGAATTCACTCTGATTTACACCACCTAAGGATTTGATCCTACATAAATCAGGTGACTCAGTAAGTAACAAAAAATGTAAACAAAATTAGGATAGAAAAATTTTCATTGAACATTTTGTCTTAAGAAATTATGGAACACATTTTATCTGACTGGTTACTACAGGCAGAATACATGTATAGGCCCATTAAATGGTATAAGGAACCAGGCTACTAAAATTTTTTAAAACACTTCATAGACTTAACAAAGTAGAAGTGACTGTGCCTAAAAATCATAGACATACAAATTAAGGTGGTAGAATATAGTCTCAATAAAGAATTTCTGTGGTAATTTCATATAGAATTTTCCTTTCGATGTGCAATTATCCAATCACTTATTTTATTTGGCAAGAACTACATTTCAGCATTTGGACAGTTTAGTATAGATTTGTATAATTTATTCCAAAGATGTCAAAGGCTGGAAAAGGGTAGTATCTTCCTCTATTCTGCTGGATAAAGCAGCCAGGTGTATATGTTGGAAGATCATCTTTTACATCAGTGGCTACACTGACATAAAAAGGCAGACTGAAACTAAACAACAGTTTAAATTCCGATTTTTCTGGATTATAGATTTTATCTCAACACATTCTTTTTTAAAGAGATTTCTTTTGTAATCACTTGGGACCCATCAAAAACATAGCTACGCATCCTAGAGCACACCTGAAATTAGCTCAAAATTACACAGAAATAGCTGTAAATTGAGGGCAGAAAGGAGCTTGCAAGGACTTTGTAGCTCTTTAGCATGTAGTGTTATGAGATGTTATATTGAACTACCCAGGGCTGTGTTTCCACGACACTTACTAGCAAGACAAGTGGTGGGCAGCCTATCAGGGCAATGGCAGTGGAGAGCTTGCGCTTGTTGCCACCACTGTAGGTCCCTGCCAGGTGGTCTGCGTACATGGGAAGTCCCAGCTTCTGGATGCCCCACTCAGCAACCTGTGAGAAAGACCATCTGTTTCACACAGCAGCCAATGCACAGCAGACAGGATTGCTGATATATCCCTCTTCTGGTAAAAACATGACAGTCCCCTGGGTTTTAGCACATTCATTTTAGAACTGGGCCAGAGAAGTACAAAATATTTATGATGATGATGAGAGGTGTCTTAACTACATGAGGGAAAGCCATAAAGCAGCCTCAGCTGTAGACTTCTATCTGAGCAAGAATTTAAATTATTTTCTTCTGGAATCTTCATATTTTCTTCCCTATACATACACAGCTGTAAAGGCAAGAGAAAACAGCAACCAGTGCCATTCTGAGCCACAGGAATTGCATCTCTAGCCTTTCATTGTTGGTGCCACAGATTTGCAACTACCATTAATGCCTGGGAACCTGCATTTGATAGTGTGGTCTTGTTACTTAACTGTGCAAATGACAGGAACACTCCCAGGACTTCAATACACAGAATAACAAGTCCACTTTGGAAATTCTGGCCTGTGGCATGTTAAGAGCACAAATCGTCACAAATATCACCGTAACTATCAAAAGCAAGACTACTTTACCCTCTTGATTTCTTCTGCTGGAACCCCCCGCAAGCGTGCATATAAATAGAGGTGTTCTCGTCCTGTGAGCAGGTCATCAATGGCATCAAACTGAGGGCAGTATCCCATGTTTTGATGGACATTAGAAATGTGGGTCAATATACTGGAGAAACAAAGAAAAGAGTTTTAGTTCTGTAATACTAGCTCTAAAGACAGAGCTCTAAAGAAGAACAGTTTGAAAAAAAATCCTTATTTTCTGGGGCAGCAACTCTTGTAAGAGGAGAATTAATTCTTCCTGATAAAACATCCTATGAAAATATCTGTATGTAAGAGCGAGGAGTATATTCTTGTCTTAAGCCAGCTCAGTCCTAGTTAAGAGTGTAAGCCAATTTCCCCTCACCCATTTTCTTCTTAAAGTATAGACTAACTTAGTGAGAAGCTCTTTAAGCAGCCACTCAGGTTTACTACTTTTTGAAAACAGTGTTTATATCTAGAAGAAAAGAAGCAGTTATTTCAGCTCAGAATATGGTCACTAGCAACAGACAGGCAGGACACAAGGCTAACACTTCAATGGTAGTAGGAAAAATACAAAAACATGGAATGGATGTGATTGGAAGGGGGCTCTGGACATTATCTTGTCCATTGACCCAGCTCGGGCAGAGTCACCTAGAACAGGGTGCCCAGGACCATGTCCTGGCAACAAAAGAGTTGTTGTTCAAATCACATCAATGGACACAGAGTCAAATCTCAGCTACACCTAACAAGCCAAGGCATACAACCTTAAACCAACTTAAGTGCATACCAGATCACACCGTGATAACTTATGACATTATGCCAGCACTGTGTAAACAAAGATGCTAGAAACAGCCAGAGAAAAGTCCCAAAGCTCAGATCAAAGCACCCTGTTGGATGGGTTATCTTATGTTTGGGAGCTCTTCCCACTAGATATGATTGCCTTGTCCCACTGTTAGCATTATTACAACTCACCCACAGATTTTACAAGTGTTAAAGGTATCAAATGCAATTGTGTGTTATTTGTGATCTCAGTGCCATAGAGCTGCTGGATCATTGAGAGTGTGATGTGGACAGTTCTACGCTGGTAAATGGACTGTCACAGGGGTTTTTTTAAGGTACTTACCTATTGCCAGCCACTACAGCATCTCCAGATGTCACATCAGTATCTCCAGTCAGCATTTTGAATGTTGTTGTTTTACCAGCACCATTCACTCCCAAAAGGCCAAAGCACTAAATTGCAAAATTTATCATATTCTTTAATATTTCCAACTTGCAAATCAGCAGGGGCATAAAATCTGAACTGATTGACGGAATGTAATTCCAGTGTTATTGAACAACCTACCTCTCCGGGACGGATGCCAACACAGAGTCTGTCCACTGCAGGCTTGCATCGACCTGCATAAATCTATATTGATGGGGAAGGAAAAAAAAAGGAAAGTTCCTATTTCAAGACATCTACAGAAATGAAAATCATCTTAATTTTTAGTTTAGTTTAATGTTATTGGGATGAGGCAACTTTAGAACTGAGACAGGAGTAAATATTTTTTTCATTCTTCTCAAAACATTACCTTGGTCAGTTCTTGTAATTGTAAGATATCAGTTTTGTTGCCTCCATTCATAATTCTTTTTCTTTCTTCTGCAACATCCTCGTCTTCATTAATAATAGGTGACATGGCAGTCTCAGCAAACCTGGAAAAACCCAAGATACTGAGTTGCCCTGGGTTCAGTTAGAATAACAGTGTGAAACAATGGCTAATCTGCTGCCAAAAATGTGACTGGTGGAAGCAGTGGGGTTGAAATCCACAATGTGACATTGGCTGGAGTATTCCTGCTGTTGAGAGAAGCCCTGACCTTTAAAGTTAATCTCTAGATACTAAAAAAGGAGGAAATGACTTGCTCAAAAGAACATGCCTTGTCAGTCACTGATATGACAACAACCTGCCCCTTAGCCACAGCTTTCACTATTTAGCTACTCTTAGTACCTAGTGATGGTCCTTAGAAGTTTTGAGTACATCTCTGCAAGAAAGTATTCTTATAATTGCATAAATTAGTGCTCTTGTTGGCAATCTTGAACAGGAGTGAATGACCCAGTCACAGCTGGTAGGTAGCAGTTTTCATCAAGGAAGAGGCACATTTGTAAAGCAGAGAGGGGAAGTTCACAAAGTGTCCAGGATACAGCTGTCCTGTGCCACAGACTAGAACTGCTGTCTTGGGATGTCAGGCTAGTACCTTATAGTACTAGCTATTACCTAGCCTGACTGGTACTGAGGACACTACAGACTTCCCAGGTAATTTTATAATCTCACTATTACAGTGTCTTAAACAAACAAAAAAACCCCCATTAAAATCTTAATTCAAGAAAACGATTTTCTTTATTAAAATATTCTTATATCCTCTTAAGATAATGCAGATTTGTAAATGCTTTCTTGAATCAGGACATCAATAAATTAAGATAAGATCGGGTAAGTAAATAGAAAACAAAAAGGCTACAAATTTGGAGAAAAATTAAGAACATAAAGAAGAAAAGAGGGACATAGAGAATAACAAACTTATTCTTTTAATAAGGGAACATTAATAGAGCTTTTAGACATACCATCTTGTGGAGAACAAACGGTGCTGCATAAAGAGATTCAGAAAGAAGAACACAACTCCTTGAAGAGCCATGGCAACCAAGTTCTTTCCAACAAAGTCCCACTGAAAGGGATCAGAAACATGCTCCTCCCCTTTGGAGAAAGAGCACCACACAGGAAGATGAAATACTGCTGAAAAACCCCACTACTCCTCAAAACAAAAAGCATAATCATAATGATTTATTCTACTTTATTTGCTCATGATTAGGCAATGGTTTAATTTTCCAGTCTTATAAAAATTCTTTACAAAATGCCTTTCAAGTTCAACTGCTGCATGGAGTAAAAATAATCTCTTTGAATACACACTAATTTGGATATCATTACATGAAACTTGCATGGATTATGTGAAAAGACACACGTTTTCTGAATAAAAACAGATGAGTTCTGCTGTATGACTTTTCTTTTAATAAGCTGTCTGATATCAAAGGCAATCATATCCCAAGAGAATGCATTTGAAGAACAGCAGTCACTTTAAACATTAACTGAGGTATTCAAATGAAATTAAAAAAGAAATCCTCCTGTAATGACTTAAGGTCTTCCAAACAAAGGATGAAAAGACACCAGAGGCTGACACTGAACAAATGGGTTCATTTCCAATGCAGACTACTGGTTGGGCTGTAGAGTTCTGGAAGCACTACCATCAGAAGTGATTCCTTCAGAGAGGGTGAACTTTCATACTCCTCATCCATCTGATGATGGAAGAGGTGAGAATTTCAGAAATTACTACTTTTCTGAGTTAATCCTTCCAAACATCTCATCCAGGGGCAGGACAGGTGACACAGCCATGACTTGTTCCTTATTGGCTTTACCTACCAAACCTCGCATATACTTCAGTCACAGCTTGGTTCATGGCCAAGTCGATGAGTCCACGGCCCAAGCAAAAATGTGGCAGGACAAGCAGCACATTTTTCAATGTTTTATTAAACTTCAGCAAAGACTGTAAGAAACAGAAACAACATAAGCTGTTTAAACCAGACCTGTTCAAGAAAACATAGCAAAGTAAGTTAAAAGTTCTTTGTGATGTCAGAGAAACTGGATGTTCTGTCTTAAAACAGAGTATTTATCAAGTTACACTCAAAGCAACATAAAACACAAACAGCAGAATCCTGGCACACACTGCATCAGATAAGGTGCTTATGAAACATTGGTAATGGGGAGAAAAATTAGATTTTGCAATGAATTATTTCCCTATGTAGCAGAGGTAATGTTTCTCTGTTGGTAATATGTAAAGCTGCTATGGGGCTGCTTTGGATTTGCACTGAAAACAGGGTTGATAACATAACAAGGATGTTTCAGCTATTTCTGAGCAGTACTTGCAGAGACAAGGCCTTTTCTGTGCCTTATCATACCCCCTAGCAAGGAGCTGGGAGTACACAAGGAGTTGGGAGGGGGCACAGCTGGGACAGCTGGCCCCAGCTGACTCAAGGGACATCCCAGACCATATGCAGTCATGCTGAGCACATAGAGAGAGGCTTTGGAGGGTGCCTGGCATCCTGCAAAATTACAAATCATTACTTACCAGATTGTTTTCAAATAATTCCAGGATGAATGTAATGGCACTGCTATTGATTCCCACAAAGAGATTAATACAAGACAATGCAACATAAGCAGTGCTGGGGATACTGAAGAAAGAAGAAGCAGGGTACATCATGGGAATTACTGCCCATCTGCATGCAAGAAATAGAAAAAACTAGGATAACTTTTCAGTATTCTTATGTCAGTTGGCCTCAAATTAAGCTTTCTTCCCATCCCAAGTATAACAAAATGGTGTAACCAACCAGTAACCCACTACAGTATTTTCTCCCTGGTTACTACATAAGATTTTCTTCTGCTTAGTCATTTTTTTTTTTTCTATTAAAATTCAGGTCAATAGACATTGCTAAAATTGAGAAAACTTAATGCTGGCAAGGTTGCTACCACGCCAGGTATCCTTGCACATTTCAGTGAATTGTACACCAAGAAGAAGAAACAAAGATATGTTCAATGCTGAAGGATACTTTAGTATTGACTGTGAATGTGGCAAATGAACAACCACTAAATTCCTACACAATGTACAAGGAAGAAATCAGTAAACTGAGCAAATATATTTTCCTGTATGGGTCACATTTAATGCTTAAAAATGCAAGGCAGGCAGTGACAAAAGAATCTCTTTCGTAGCATGTAGCCAGACAGAGTATGTAAATATCCCATAGAAGAATCTAGCTTTAACCTGTTTTGGATCCAACCAGTTCAATTTTTCAAAGATGGGTTCCACTAAGTACTGAGTTCAGTAACATGAAATCATTTCCATGTGAATTACAGGGCCCACCTGCAGCAATAACTTTGAACACTCACCCATACAGGAGCAGCAAGGCAATGAACACAGGGAGATTGGTCGGGGAGGCGTAGGCTTTCTTGTTGAATCCAGCGAATATAGCCACAACCATCCCAGCACTCAGTGCATAATTCACCTGCCACAGCACAGGGGGAAGATCGGTGTGTGAGACCTGAGAAGGGCTGCAAACATATCCAGATCCTACACATCATTCCAAAAGGAATTTATATTGAGGAACATCAGAATCTGAGTTAGACTAGTCACACTGAATTTTTTGGATCAACAGGTCGCTGGAAGTGCTCAACATTTTTCTAAGACATCTTTTATCAGACTGTTCATTAAAAATACAACACATGTTGTTGTTTCTTAGACTATGGTTTGTGAATCTATTATTTCATAGTCCGGCTGCCAGCCTGCCCACAAAAAGCGGCCATGGATGGGTCTGCAAGGGAAGTGCAGTTTCTAGTGATGCAAAAAAAGGCTTTGTAGGATGGAAGAGCAAGCCAAACTCCTGGGAAGAGGCTAAAGTGAGTATGCTTGGCCACTGCTCAATTTCTCTGTTCAGTTTTAGTAGCACTACTGTACTGCAATGCGTGGAATACCCCATGCAGAAAGGAAGGTAGCATTTCACAGAACTGCTAACACCACTTAATGCCTTTGCATCATGCTGTCAAGGGCAACAGCCAAGCAGAATTCCTGTCAAGGAAGCTGCTGTGAACAGCAGAGAACAAGAACTCTGGGATCTGCTTTTTTTTCCTCATTTAATAAAATAATGCTTTGCTTTTTCTTCTCCTGAGAGAACACCTGTCAAATCCTAAAGAGTTTTCGGCTTTTCAAATATTGATTTTCTTTTCCTTTTTAATATTTTAAATTCCATGTTCATGCTTTCCTTATTGCATAATTCCTTGGCCGCTTTCTTGGTCGTGAAGGCATGGCCAGAGAACCAATCCTTGCTTTGCCTCAGCCAGCCAAAGAATTTTCCCTTTTATGACAAAGTGGCTGGAGGGAAGCTGAGCCCTGTCTTAGCAAGTCTGCACCTGTGGTGTAAATCTTTTTGGAATAACACAGTGACCATGATACAGTGACCAAAAGAAATATGTAATTTTAGACACCATAGAGTATTTTGTCAGACCTATAGATACTGTTCTAGCAGCCTCTGAATCTTCCCCACATAGGTTTCTTGAATATCTTGAAATATATTTTGATCTTCTAGAGGACAGGAGCGACTAGCACCAGACAATGAGGCTTTTCCCTGCTGTAGTAAGTAGTACTTCATTATATATTCAGTTGTAAGGGCTAGAAATTCTAAGACTATAAAAATACAGCTTTATTAGTTGACTGAGTTGTGCACCTGAATTAATTTCTACATTTCTGAGGATCTAAGGCCAGATCCTTAGCATGATCTCTGAGAAACACTTAAGAGAAATGCATGCTTTGCAATGCTTAGAATCACCTTCACTTGGTTCACTGATTTGCCCTGAGTTCATGCACACCCAGGATAATCAGAGGCTGTCAATCACACCAGCAGTTACTTACTAAGTCCCACATGAAGTTAGTTAGCCAGTAGGTAACAGGGCTCACACCACTGACAAACTGGAGATGTTTGGCTTTTGTTACACGTTCTTGAATCAGGTATAAAACAAAACTGGCTGGTATAAAGGACATGGCAAAAATCACACAGATGGCAACAACAGCATCCACTGAAGTGGTCAGTCTACAACAGAGCACAAGAAGGGACTGTGAACAAGGGAATGGATGCAATATAGCACTATATTAGCATTTGGGGATTCTGGAGGGTGCTTTAAGATCTAGAAGTAGCAAGGCTGGTTTTTAAGTTGAAGACTTCTCCAGTTTCAAAGTGTGCTAGTGTATTTTTCCAAGTTGCTTTGAGGACTGCAGCTAACAAATATGGCACCATTCCCATATGTTTTACTTGCTTCATATATTGCAGTTTGACCAGCCTTTCCTGTGTGTGACATCTCAAACAAGACATTTAGGCACAGTAGCCAAAGTGCTCTGGAAGCAGGGAAAGGAGAAACTTAAAAAGGCAGGTTGGAGACAGTGAGATGAAGCACAGATTTTGCCTCTGTACTATAATGCAAAGTTTTCGGTTTCAATGAATTATGAACTGAATAGGAGATAAGAAAATCTTGTCTTTTTAGGGGATGTCTTTTTCAAGAAATTATGACTTTCAGGTTCGGGAATACACCAATCCTACGACATGCCATTGAAAATCTACCTGCGTGCTGCCTTTGGCACCAAGAGTGCGGGTTGTCAACTACTTGACCTATAGCCAATCAAGGATAAGTTCTCATTCCATTTTTTATTACATGTTTTTTTCAGAAGCACATGTATTGTATTTGGAGCATTAACAAAAATTGCAGAATCTTTGTGCTTGGGAATCAACAGAAACATGCAATAACGTATTTCCAATGGTCAGAGTTCCTATGTGGGATAGGAATGAACGCTTACGGGAATATAATGCGACGTGAATAGATTCTTGTTTAGAATAAAACTTCAGGGAAGGGCCTCCCGTCTCTCAATTGAACTCTTTCTCCTCAGAGTGTGAGCATGCTGGAAGTTGCAAGCTGCCAGGAGAGAGAGGGGTAAAAACCAGAAGTAGAGCACAAACAGACTTACACAGTGACTTCAGAGAGTTGCTCCTTGGTGAGGTTCAGAGGATGGTTTATAGCAGTGATCCCATGTTCCTCAGGGTCCTGACCAGTCCTCAGATTAGCTCTGAGGATTGCATTATTGGCTACATTGAGGAAACTAACCATAGCATGCCAGCCTTTATTGTTAAACCAAACCTAAAAGAGTCAGAAAACACGGATTAATTTAAGAAGCCTTCATTGAGCTACGGGAGAAAATCTGACTGCCTTTTATCTACTTTCGTGGGCACTGTCAGCAGGGATGAATCCAGTACCAGGAATTCATGGTTCCTAGGCACAGTCCTGCAGGAGGAGCTCACATACTATGCTTTTAAAAGCATTGGTCAACTACTGTCAGGGGATTTTATAAAAGGACATTTTAAGATTTAGTGTATCACTCAAGACATTTAGGACAGCAAGTAGTACTAAGAACATGATTTAAAAAAATCTCACATTTGAAATACTATGAATAAGGATTACCTATAGTATGGGATACAGTGTTAATACCAAGTTACTTCTGAAGTATAACATTTCAGCTCTTGCATCTGGGAATACCACCAGCAATATTCTCACAATTTGAAGTCTATGTCCAGAAAGACTATGAATTAACAGACTTATTCCAGCAATACCTTGATATTATCTTCAGTTTCCATGTATTTAAGGAAATTAGGGATCTCTTTAGCAGCAGCCAGTGAAGTTTGTCCCTAAAACAAAAAAGAAAAAGCTAAAGATCAGCCCTCTAGGTGAAATCTAATGCTGCAGTAACCATGCTTTAATAAGGGGTCAAAAACCAAACAATCAAAATTAAAAATCTTGCTTACTCCTGTCACATTCATCATTCGGCCAAGATCACTGAAAAAACTGACAATTTGATCTCCAGAAACATGAAGGACTGGAAGCCTCCCTCCAATAGAAATTCCTCCATATCTAGTAAAGAGAAAAATATCATCAAAAACTCATACCATACACCCATAAATATACATTAATGGAAATACTAAAATCCCACTTAATGCAAGTTTAAATTGTATACATCAAATATTTCATGTATAACAATTTTGATTCATTTTCTAACAAGTTGTATTAGGTCTTTTTAGGGCTTACAAACAATAGAAGCTCTGTCAGTTTTTGAGAGGTTTATGCCAGGATCCTGAGAAAATTATTTAGAGAGAAGATTTGGAGAAAACAGTGATTTCTACAGAGCAAAATCTTTAAATCAAGATAATTACCATATAATGGTTTAGACAGCATGGAAGACTAAGGACAGCATAGACCTCAGTAAAAATTTCAGATGCTCTGAGAGGAGCAGGTATTCACCAATGTCAGTACCAGCCTGCGCTCCATAATGGTAAGTACAAGATGAACTGAAGCCTAATCCCATAGGAAGCAATGCTTGCACATGGACAAGTAGATATTCCCTGAAGAAAGGCAGTCATCCAACTGCTATCTTTGAAGTGAACTCCTATTGCCAGTGAGAAATGAGTGTGTGCTTCAGGCTAACTAGTCATCTTTCTAAGCTTTCAGTAACTGCAGTGTAGATGTCACACGCTGGGTCAGCTGCTGTCCCTACTTAAAGGAGAAAACTAGTGCAATCTGGTTAATAACTACTGCACATGTACAGAGCAGGCATGAGGAATTGTGGTTGTTACGTCTGTATTTGATAGGCTGGTGTCTAGGTTTCGTCTCACTCATGTTTTTTGGAGGGTTTATATTTTTTCTGTGGCACTGAAAGAGCTGTGTCACAGCAGTATTACAATATACTGTACTATTGCATCAAACCATTTCACCACACAGTTCCCATTGGTTTGACTCCAGTAAGTAATAAAACTTTGATAGTTTCATTGTGAGTCTCTTGCTTTCATCTCCTGAAGGGAGTTCAAATGAATATAACCCCTTGTGTTTATAAGACCCTACCTGATCCCCAGCCTATTTCCCAATGAAGCCATCTCTTTGTTCTACACTGTCTGATGTAATTCCCCTTGCCCATTTACAGAAACACTGTGAGTCTCCCTGGTTAAACAGAAACACATTGTTCCGTTATTTACTACCTTAATCTGTGAATTGGTTTCTTACCTCTGCTCATTGACCCAGTATTTACTCTTCAAGCTGAAACAGACAAAGAGAATTCCCTCTCAATGCACAGAACAAAAGTCAATGATACATCAGGCTTAAATAAAAATTAAAGTTGAATTCCTATACTTTGCAGATCTCCAGTCTGCTGGTTATTACTTTGAGTTGTGGGTTTGGCAGGACTTCTGGCATTCCTTGCAGTGTGTTTCTGGCTTTTTATTTTCTGACATGATTCATCTCCGATTCATACAGAGATAAGCAAGATTCCTAAAGTGACACATACTGGGCTATTATAATCCATAATTAACTGATTTTAAAAGATGTATCTAAAGCAATTATGACACTTGCTAAGGGGAATCAGTCAGAGGCAGTCAGAACATAGCTAATATAAAGGGAACTTCAAGAACTCCGCTGGGAACTGAAAAAAGTAGCAAGGCCTGAATCCGAGATAATAGGCCATGGACACTGCACAGCTGATTACAACACTCAACACATAGGCCAGCTGAAGAGCTATCAGCAGGATGGATGTATCTGTGTAACACTGTCCTTTGGCTGCTCTTTAGCACTTCTGGGAAGCAAGTGATAATTAACTCAGGCAGATGGTCACGTTAGAGTGGCTACAGTTCTTCAGGGAGACAAAGTAGAATCTCTGCAAGGCAGTTCACCAATGCTGTGCAGAGGCACCATTTTTGTCACCATTAACTTGGTATTCCATCAGCACTGACACTTAGCTCTGCCTATAAAGGAGTACCTGATTATACAAATAGTTGTAACTGAAAATATTTAACTCCCCTAAAATCAGCCTCTTCTAGTCTTATATCAGAAATAGGGACATGGTGCTCAAATCTACAGAATACTGTGACAAATCAGGTGTTATGTCATTATTAAATGAAAATTTCATGACCGCATACAAAATTCCACGTGAAAAAGAAATATAGATACATCCCTACCTTCCTTTTATCAAAGTGGGATATGTTTTCACCAGAAAATCTGAAATATTTCTGCGGGTCAGATCTTGAAGAATTTCTGTGCTGCGTTGCACTCTCTGGCAAGAAACAAAAACCTAATCAATCACAAGAAAGTTTAGAGTGTCTTAAGCTATTAAGTGTTTGTCAGGAAAAGAGAAAAAATAGTTTGGTTCAGAGAAAATGCTCAGGTTCATAGTATCACTGAAAGAGAGTGGGTCAATCCCTCAAATGTCATTTCTATCCTAAACATCCTTACTTTATTAAGACTTTATAAGAAATCAATGTGTTTGCGATGCACGACACAAAACAGTTGCATGTCACTTTGAAACAGGTTTTTGCAACAAAGGCTTTTCTCAAGGTTTTTTGCAACAAGTTTCTCAAGGCTTTTTCTTCAATCTGAAAGTAGGAAACTTTTCAAATACACTGAGGCCCCAGTTAAAAAAAAAAAAAGTAATTTTCTATGATTTAGCAACTTTGGGTAAAAATTAATACAAAAAATTCACCTTCTCTAGCACATCAGATAGTTTGAATGAAATTCACCTTTTTTTAAAATATGAAAATTATGCCACATGGCAACTTTGTTAAGTCTTTTACAAATACAGGATTGGTGTGAAATGCAAGACCTCACACTCCTGAGTTTATCCCAAGGTAGAATACACTTTAAGAGGTTCCTGGGCAGCTCCAGGTGGCAAAGCTTGCAACCTGAAATCATCTGATAATGACCTAGGATGTAAGTCTAATGAACTTTCCAGAAGTTCCTGCACTTGTCCACAGAGAGTACTGGATGACACAGAAGACACATTAGAAATGTTCAGCTGATTCTAGACAGGAAGACTGGTAACATCCCCATAGTGCCTTAATTAATTGAGTTGTCTATGCTGAAACATAATTCTATTGACAATTATTTAAACACTGTGGCTTTCCTGGAGACTCAAGTGAACTGCTTCTTTCTGATAAGTTATACAAACTATAGTATCCTGCAAAATTATCAGGATAATATTATAATAAACACATTTTGTTTAGAGGACTAGAATCCTCACAAACAAAAATACTGTATTTTACTTGATTGTAAGAATTGAAGTTTTAGATTAAAGGTCTCTGAAATACATTAGCATGCAATCAGCAAAATTCAACTTTGTCTGTTGGACAGGAATTACTAAGAAATCAGAAATAACTTGGGATGCTGTAAGGTACATAACCTCTATCAATTTTTTTCTCTTCATAAACAGGAATTCTAGAGATATTTAAAACATCTTTGTTTTGTGAACAGTGACAGAGAAATCAAAGCAAGCTGAATCAGTGTTTTCAAGAGATTGTGTCATGGTAAATGGTATAGTCACCATCCCTGGAGTGTTCAAAAATGTCAAGATGTGGCACATGGGGATGGAGTGGTGAAGATGGCAGTGCTGGGTTAACAGCTGGACTCGATCTTAGAGGTCTTTTTTAAACTGAATGATTCTGTGATTCTATGAAAATGAGAAATGTTCTAGTCATTTTGCTAGTGTGTTCAGCCTCGCAAACAGGAATATTAAAGATGAACACTAATTTAATGTGAGACATTAAATTAGTGAGCTACTACTCTGAGAGTGGCTGCAATTCTGTTTAACTTCCTAGAAAAACATCTATTAAATGCAAATACTGACAGGCTGTAATTTTCCTTTGCTCTTCAAAAGAGCAAGCACATTTTATAAAGGGCACTGCTAAGATCATTCATTGACAGGAGAGGAGGGAATGTAGCTCTGTTTTTTCTCCATACAGCATCAGTGGTTATTAAATTACTCATCTTCATGCACATGCATAAAAATATTCATTTTTCTAGCCTAAAACATTTCTGATAGAAATTAAACTGAAAGACACGTAAAAATTAATAACTTGGGGTTCACTGAATATTAATTTTTCCATTCTAATGGGATGACCGCACTCCATGTTTTTAAAATTGTGACATTTTTTCTTTCCTCTTTCTCCCTCCAGCCCTTCCCTCCTTTAAAGAAAGGCAATATTCTAAATATAACTGTTCTTTGAGGCAAAAGATTATTTTTTTAATTATGTGACAAATTGTTGAAATTTTTGTGTTTTTCTTCCACACAAAAGGTTTGCAATCTGGATGACAACAGTAATGAAAATTTATTTAAATGTGCAAGCTTTTCACATACCACTGAAACTGAATTTCAGATTCCAGCAAGTCCTGCTCTCTTGAAAAATAATGTACTCAACTCCTTCCATGCATAGCAAGGTACTTAGACACTGCTCCCTTTCCCAGCACTTGCCATGAAAGTTTTCTACAAAGATTTATGGCACAAGAACACAACCTGTGGTGGTGGGACGCCTCCTGCACCAGCAGGGCATTCTGGCAGCATAGTGAGTTTCTTGTGAGTGCTGCACTTGCAGGAAGGTGATGGATTCTCGGGGCTCCACTCTTGGCTCAGCAGGAGGCTGCTTAGGTTAGGATGAACAGCAGGTGTGTTCCAGGCAGTTGGCATATTATTGCATGGGTAGTTCCTGTGGAGAGGAACAGGGCTTTAAGCTGTGCAGAGATAATGGTCCATAAGAACTCACAAATCCACAAAAGCACAGTGCTCTAAGCAGATATTCCTCCCTCAGCCCTCATTCCTGTGAGTTTTGAATAAGAAAATCATTTTAGAGTATTTGGTACACATGAATAAATACAGTCTTCCCCCACATCTCTGCCAAGTTTCTGCCTTCAGCTTGTAATAGGACAATGAAGGAACAAGGGGAATGTGTTCAATCCATCAGTACTGGAAATCTGGACTGGATATATCTTAGTGAAGAAACTATCATTTTCATTTTTCATGCAGTATATTTTCCTTTTTTTAAAAAAATATTCTCTTTGATTCTGCCATACCAGGTGGAGGAGAGAAATGGGAGAAAAGAGGACAACTAGAAGGATCAAACTGCTGGATATTGTGGCTGGGAAAGAGTCAGGGGAAAGGGAACAAATGTCAAAGCATAGCAAGCCAGTGACAAATGGCTCCAAAGCAGGACTCACAGGCAGGGTAAGCAGGTAGGA
This sequence comes from Chamaea fasciata, assembly GCF_029207755.1. NCBI lineage: Eukaryota > Metazoa > Chordata > Aves > Passeriformes > Sylviidae > Chamaea > Chamaea fasciata. The sequence continues at coordinate 15,641,562 of NW_027094095.1, read as the reverse complement.
CAACAAAAACTGGAGCTCTTCTAATGTTGCCATCACTTCAGAATGAGAATAATTTCAAATCATGGACACAGTCCTATTGCTGCTTCACAATCTGAGTGATTGCTGAAGTTATTGCTTCCTAATACATCAGTGCAAATTGGAGGAACCTGAAGGGACTCAGACATGGAAAGTGCCAGGGAAGCTGAGAAGATCTCAGCCAGGATAGCTGAGAAGAAGGCGTGAGGTCACTGACATAAATTTCAAGGTTGCTTAACTCTCAATATCAAGCTACACGAGCTGGTTTCCAGTCAGTCATATTGAACACTGTGAATCATTTTCAATCCAGTGGCAGCGTTATCTTGCTATTTGTTTCTTTGTTACTTTTGACCCAATATTAGATATAGCCAACAACGCATGTGAAGCACTGGGTCTTGTGAAGAGTCAAGCCAACTGATTCTTGTTTCACTACTCAAGTTCCACTAGAAGTACCCTGCTAGGATCTCATTCAAAAAAAATTAGCTAGAAACTTACAAAAGAGGCTGATTCTTCATGCAGCGAATTCCAAATCCTGGTTTATTCAAGAAAGCATGAGTAAGGGACACCATTTGCTCATTGCCAGGACGTTCATTGCTAAGGGAATAAGATAGGAATTTCTCTATAAAATATTTTTTCAAACTATTGTTCTGTACTATAATACACATGGCAATTAGAGAAGGACGGCCATATGGCAGTACCAACTACCCCCCTCTGAATGCTGATAATTCTATTGTTTTATTTATTTATGTAAAAACCCAGAATGTTCTGAGATGGTTGACAGGCACTGGTTCTTATATCCTAATACTAAAGTTGACTTCTAATAAAGTCCAGTGGCAGCGTTCTCTAAAAAAGGCTTGAATCCTCATTGCTATTCTCCCAGCACTGTCACAGTCAGTAATCAGAAGATGAAAAACATATTCTGCATTTTCATTTGCAGAGGCCTGGATCTCCTGTCAGACAGGATATGTAACTTTATAAGTGTTGAGGTCCTTAATTCAGGTCGGAGGAGGAAAATACTGAAGTTAGAAAGATATTTGAAAGACTATTTGCTAGGTATACTAGCAGCAGTATTCTACATGTGCAGCAGTTTCAAGCTATTTTAAATCTGCTGATTCCAGTGAAGTTAATCTTTTCTTACATCACACAGAGTGAGAAAAAGCAGTGAGACAGGGCTCCACGATGTTAAAGTCTAGGGAGAAAAAGGTAAATGTGTGACAAATGTACTTTAAGTGATTCCTCTTACCTGAAGAAAGTAAACTGTTGTCCATAGATCCAAGGATGTAATGTTAAGGCAGGATATTCTCCAAATGGAGGAATAATGACAGTAAGTACTAGAGACAGCAACACAAAACTAGCAGGGAGAACAACCTGCAGGAAACATGAAAACTTCACATTAGGGTATTATATAAATGTTGTAGAATAACACTGTACACACGCCCCATAATAAACGTAAACAAAGGACAGCAGGAGCACACAGATCCTGAACATCAACAATTTAATTTCCAGTGCTTTTGCTTAAAATTCTGGTTGTCATAGAAATGTTTTACGTTAAAAATAAAATACTGGGCTAATAATGATAGAATCATGAACTTGGTGCAGTTGGTAGACTCCAGGTAGCAAGAAATAAAAGAAGAGGCGGAAGAGTTGGAATCATAATTGCACTGTTCCTCATTTGTAGGACCTCTATTGCTTTCCATAGAGCCATCATTCCTGGAAAGACAGTGTTGAGAAGACTCAAGAACAGCACAAGTCAGTCAATACCTGTGCTAAGAAGTCCTTGTAGCTGCGGGAGGCATGGTAGAAGCGTTTGATGAGCAGTGCTTTGATCTGCTGATGTACAAGCTGAAAGCCTTTATACTGTCGGGACCCTTTGCCTTCATTTTGATCTCCTGCTTTGCCTACTGGCATTCGAGAAGTGTCTGTAGTTTTCAGGGCGGTTTGTTCAGCTGGTTTGTTCTCAGTAGGAGTTTTACCAAGAGCAGAACCATTTTCTTGTGTATCTCCTAGGTTAAGATGAGAAGCATCAGAGAAGACACTTTATCTTCTATACATGAAGCAGCACAGACATTTTAATGAGGTCCAGATTTTATCAACTGTATATATCGTATACAGTTGTTTTAATTAGAACTGTTGCACTGTGGTTGTATTTAGTGACATCATATAAGTTAACTCTCCTCTTACTCAGCAGGATGAACAATTTAATCATCTATGTAGTTTATGGACTAATAGTCAGCAAAGTACTTTTTATACAACTACTAAAGCTGTTGACATTTGGGTGGTCAACACTCCACTTTTATTTGCATAGTTAAGAATCTCATCCAAGATACATACAAGTCTTTCTGCTGACTTAATCTCTTTTTCTTGGGTATCATGTCAGGCCCTACAACCAGATATTTGCTGACAAAATTTATTTTGTCAAGAACACATAAAAGACTGAAATTTCTGAAACTCCTCTTTACAGAGTGTTCAGAAGAAAAAGCAGTCCCAAGAATAGTTAATCAAATACAGATTTGTGGATCTATACCTGTTTTTTGCATTTCAGGGTCAGCTTCTGCTGTGACCTTCAGGAAAACCTGCCATAGAGAAATATATTTTCTGGTTGGGAAAACGATAATTACAATAACCTGACTTTTAGAATCCCATACATCATCCTTTAATATAAAAGAAGAAAATTTGGATACCTTTCATATTATTACACAATCAGAGGTCTCTTATGAAATACCTTAAGAATAAATGAATGAACAAGGATACAAAAAAAAAAAAAAAAAAAAAAAAAAAAAAAAAAAAAAGATGCATTTCAGGCTAATGGGTCAGGCTCCACAAGGCTACAATGAATTAAAGGTTGGATCCCTTCTCTAGGCCCTTCTCAAAGATTTTCTGAGTGTGCCACAGCTTATGGGACTAGATTTTGAAGGACATATTAGGAATTGAGAATTAAATGTTCAAAAACAGGAATAGTCTCAGAAAACATTTTGGTTGCTTATGGTGAGGTCAGCAGGTGTTTTAATCTGTCTGTTACCTCTTCAAGTGGTGTGTCTGAAACTCCAAAACTGCTGAGTCCCAGGTCATCCAATGTTTCCTCCAGTTCTCTGAAGAGGCTGGCATAAGATCGTTGTTTAAAGTTTTTATTAGGCAAAAGATAAATGAGTTCCTGACCAATGCTTTCAATTAATTTTGCTTCTGGGATATGATGGCGGATTACTTCTGCTAGCTCATTTAGATCTCCTGTGAAAAGTCAAAACAGTGCCCATAGAATAAATATTTAACCATATTAAGCATGATTACAAAAGCTATTGTTTGCACTAAAAGGGTACTGCTCTATTACATAACTCACAAATACCTCAGTTAATTCTGCACTGCACTGGGTTATGTTGCTAATTATACTTTGGACCTATGTAGCAGGAAACTATTTCAGGTTTGTTAATAAAGCACAACAAAGTCTTCAGGAATATCTACTTAAATTCTTAAATTAAAGCCAAAATTACTTTTTCCTCTGAGCAGGTCTATTTCCTTGCTCTTAGATATGTTTCAGTTTTCATTAAAAAAACAACACAAAACTCTATGCCATAGCTGTAAAGCACACAAACTTCCAGCTCATCATCATCTATACCTGAGACTGCATGTACACAAAAATGGGTCAATGGTAAGCAAAACCACAAAGAACACTTATTAAATTCACAATACAATACAAATGTTAGACACAAGGATCAAAGAAGTGGGCCTTGGCAGCGCTGATCTGTAAGACAAGACTGCAGCACAACAGGAGACATAGCTATGTGCTGGAACATTGAACCATCCTGCTTCTTACCATCCAGTTCCAGCTCTGGAGCTTCTTCTTCACCCCTGTGCACACAGCTGGAGCAGGAGCAGGAGCACTGAGAGCCACAGCTACAAAATGACTAGCATGGACAAGCAAGAGATAAAAAGATTAAAGTGCTTCAGACACACTCAAAACAGGATGTAATGGTTGCCAATATTTGAACAGCTTGAGTCAATGAAAAATATGTCATATCCAGAGCATCTAGAACAACTATACTGAAAATCATCTGAAGACTGCATTAAGCAATGCAGAAAACATAAATCCATCTGCACAAATCATTTCTAAATTGCATACAAATACCTGAGGGAATGCAATCAGCAGGGGCCATGAGTGTACAGATTGTGTTGCTACTAGGAGACACTATTTCAACAGAAAGAACCCAGAGCCTTACTTTTCAAGATGTGAGAGGCTGGTTTAGCTATGGATAAATGTAAACTTTTCTGGTGGCTGATCTACTCACCAGACGACCTAATGTTAAAAATCAGTGTACTGCAAAAGCAAAAATCAGAAAGATCTGTGTATGGACAAAAGCAACTTGAGAGTTGGGGTTGTTTAGCCTGGAGAAGGGAAGGCTCCAGGGAGACCTTAGAGACCCTTCAGCGCCTAAAGAGGGCTACAAATAAACTGGATAGGGATGTTTTACAAGCATGTAGCAATAGGACAAGGGGGAATGGCTTTAAACTGAAAAAGGATAGATTTAGATTAGATACTAGGAAGAAATCCTTTACTGTGAGGGTGGTGAGGTACTGGAACAGGTTGCCCAGAAATGCTGTGGAAGCCCCACCCCTGGAAGTGTCCAAGGCCAAATTGGATAGGATTTGAGCAACCTTGTCTAATAGAAAGTGTCCCTGCCCACAGCATAGGGGTTGGAACTGGATGATCCTTCAGGTCCCTTCCAAACCATGCTAATATGATATTCATAATTATATAATCATATGATTAACTGCAGTTTTGTACAAACTGTCAATCAGTACTTAATTGCTATTTACCTTGGTGCAGTGAAAGCATTGTTCACATTAAACATGCGGGGGGGAGGTTCATACTTACTGTAGCCCTTCCCATTTTTGTGGTTCTCATTTTGCGAACAAGGGTGAGATAAAAGCCAGAGCCAAAACAGTTCTTTAAGAATACAGGAGAGCCTGAGCAGAACAGTTTCCCTTGGGATATGATGGCTACTCTGTCTCCAAGGATGTCTGCCTCATCCATATGATGGGTTGATAGGATAATAGTTCTGCCTAGAAGGAACAAGGAGGAATGTTCAAGGCATGGACACTCTCTGGAACTCAAAGCTATGTTTGGCTTTTTGGCAATTATTTCTCTGTACCAAAGCCAGTCCTAGGTTTGCCACAACCAAAAGTATCTGTTTGAAGAATCTTATTTGCTTGCGTTCATATCCCACTACTCATGACAGTTTACACAGCAGGCACATATTGCATCTATGACAAGTTTAAAAAATCTCACCAGAAAAATCAGTTTCTACTCTCAGACTTCTTACCTGGGCGATATTTCAGCAGAAGATCCCAGATAGATCGCCTGGAATATGGATCAACTCCAGAAGTAGGTTCATCCAAGACTACCACTTTTGCTTCACCCACAAAAGCAATGGCAACAGACAGTTTCCTTTGCATTCCACCTACCAGAGGACAAACACATCCAGGAATGTAAGATGTGTTACATAAGTGGCAGAGATGTAATTAACATTGTTTTTTTTGGTGTGGGGACAAACAGCTACAAATAAAATGAAACCTGTCCTCAGACACATATCTGGAAAGATAAATTAATAGTAATTTTTCTTCTGAAATTCAAAACAGGGTGTTCAAACTTTTTTTTTTTTAATTTTTTTTTTAATATCTATTTTCCATCTACACATTGCATTTCCTGCTCCTTGCCAGAATCAAGAACAGGAAGATATGAGGTTTTCATGTTGTTTCGTGAAAGTGACCAACTTTTATAGTTGCAACCAGGACAAAGTAGCATAAGAACAGCTGGTTGTTTATTCAAATCAGACTTTGAATCTGAAAGTGAGAATAGCTCAAATATACTATGTGCATTTGTACCTTCAGGATGGAAGAAACTACTACCAAATAATACGCTATTATGGAGCACTGATCCAGTGGGGCAGCATGATAGTATAGTATTTGATTTACCTTGAAATAGTAGAAGGTTCTATTTTGGTTTGTTTCTTATATTAACCAATTTTTAATGTATAAATTTATTTAAAACTAATAGGTTCAAGTATATTTGAATTTGTTGTATATTTATAAGACACAAAAGTTTTAGGGACAGGTTGTGCCAGCTTCACTACTTGTACAGTCCCATTTACTCCTTGAAAGGAAAGCGTCCCCCCAGTGCACATTGGTGTGTCAGAATACAGCTTCAAATATATAACTCGACCAATAATTGCTCAAAGGTCAGGCAGGATGGGGCTGTGACCAGCCTAGTCTAGTGGAAGGTGTTCCTGGGCATGACAGGGGGTTGGAACTAGAAAATCTTTAACATCCCTTCCAACCCAAACAATTCCCTGATTCTGTGAGAGACAAAGAAAAGGCAGCAGGACAAAACATCTTAGAAAATTTTTATGGGCACCTGACAAATTCTGAGCTTCTTCATTTCTTTTATGGCTGAGGCCCATGTCTTCCAGCATTGTTTCCAGCTCTTGCTCAGCTTCTTCCCTGGATCTCCCTTTCAGTTGAGAATAAAACAAGATGTGCTCTGCTACTGTAAGGCTGTGACATCAGACAGAAAGGCAAGAAGGCACATTAAATGAATAAGCTGGTTTTTTTCCCAAGCAGCAATAAATTCACTCTAGCTTTATCTTGCTAAAGGAAGAGAGGTTGCATTACCCTAAAAGATCTTCTTTGGGATCAACACACTTCAATTGGAGGTCATAGTCTCTTTCTTTGCCTTTTCAAAGCAGAACCTGCTACTAAAGGAACAGGTATAGCAGGCATCACACCATCCATTTATAGGAATAAAATGGAAGAGAGTCTGCTGTTGAGATGAACACAAACTAATGGAAGTAAAGCTGGAAATCACCAGAGAAGGCATTAAGTGGTTGAGTGGTAGTAAGAAATGGGCATAAATACTGCACTGTCAACTCAGATTTTTTTTGTTTTAGTGGTCCTAAATTATAGTGCATGAACCTCCAGGATAACTCCTTCTAATCTACACTACAACAGAAAACACCAGGAGCACTGTTATTTTCCTAAGAAACTTTGTTCCCAGTGAAATGATGCAGGAGATTTTTCCTGCAGGATGTGATGTTAAGAGACGATGAAGTTCCTCTGAAATACATCTGCTGCTAGCACAATAAGAGAAACAACACAGGCTTTGGGGATTCTCATGTATGGAGACTGGGATGCTTCCTCTTGAAGCCAGTTTGGAGTGATACTTACTGATTGAATAAGATGTTGTGCTGAGGGCACATCCCCAGTCGGTGCCGAATGGAGTCCATGTGAGTCTGGATGTCCAGGCCACCAACCAGCACAGTTCCAGATGTGGGTGGGAAGAGGCCTGTCAGTATCGACCTGGGAAAACAAAATGAGGAAATTCCTCCTCTCCTATCACTCTCGGCTAGATAAGGAAGCTACATTACATGATTCCACTAGATGGAGCATGATGACTTCTCACTATAGGCCTTGATGAAGCGACTCCAGGGAAAAGCATGTATGTAAGTACTCTTGATCTGCTACAGCGAATCTGATGCATCTGTTAACATAATTTTTGATACAACAGTCTAGATGGTTATGGCTTCCACTAAGAAACTGTTTTAGTTCAGCATGCTATATCACCCCTACATATAAATGGGTCTAAAATGAACCTCAGTAGGATGAAAAAAGAATAATGGTTTGAGGTCTCTGGCCATGCTGACTCATGCCCTAAATCTTTATTTTCTGTAAACTAGAACACCAAATGTTATGTTGCAAATGGGTATAATCTGTTAATAGATTTGGGCGATTAGTGGATTTTTCAGTTTAAAAAAATTCAAAGCAATAAAAAAATTTTGTTTTTATTGGAAGAATAAACCCCCTCAAATTTACAAAACATTTCAGCAGATTAGGATTCTTTTATTTTGGGTTGAACTTATTCCTTGTGAAACAATTAAAAAAATTAAAAGGCAATTTAAAGGGCCTTTGAAATAAAACTGTTTTAATTGAAAAACCCTAAAGTATTCTGCTAAGAAAAGTCATAATGAAACATATTCAATTCTTTCAACATTTAGTGAATTTATCAGAGATTTATAAAAGATTTTGTTCACCAATGAATCCTATTTTGCTAAATAAGGTTCTGTATAAAGAAAATTAAACACCCTTAAAATCCAGCTTCCTGGGATGCTAGGTTTCTAAGACGAGAGGAACATTTTAATCTGGACATAGATCTTGCATGTGTGTAGCCATTTTATTTAAAGAGGGCCTGTATTTTATACGCCTTTGCACACAGACCAATAGATGTCACTGACCTAGAGCCAGTTAGAGAAACCAAGAACATGTGGAATGTAGTGGCTTGCAAATTTTCAGCTCTTTCAGCCAGAAGATCCTTTTCATTCTTCACCCATGGTAGTTTAGCCATGGGAAAGGAATTCTGGGGGAGACAATTTCTTCCTTCTCTCTGGACTATCACTTGTTTGTGTCATGCATTACTTCCCTCCCAGGGCTTTAGCTAATCCAGAATATCTTCTTTATGCCTAGGGGCAGCATTTCCCTGTCTGGAAAAGGCCTAATATGGTGCGTCAGGCCAGCTTCAGGGGTGGTAGAGAGACAAGGGAAGAGTGAAAAGAAAAGACTGCTCCAGCAACACAGCACTGCCCTGGATTGCTTCTTGTAAAAGAAGAGACTTACATGGTAGTTGTTTTTCCTGCTCCATTGTGACCAAGGAAGGCTGTGATCTGACCCTCATAAAAAGTAATATTTATCCCATCTACTGCTGGTTTGGGCCTGTTCGGAAAAATCTTCACCAGGTCCTGAATGCATACTCCTGGAATCAATCCTGTTGGCTCAGGCTCAAAGAAGGTATTTACTTGAAAGGCAAGAAATCAAAAATGAAAAGAGAATAAAAGCACCTGTTTTAATCCTAGTTCTGATGATGACAAATCATCAGTAAGTGCAAAAGCAATAGCACATACCCAGCATAATACAGCAACATGTTCCAGAGCCACATTCTCCAAGTCCCACCAGTACAAAACTAAGGCCAGATTTCTAACTGCAGTGCAATTTATTTAGATTCACCCTCATATCTATGACAGGAGAAGCAGAGCAGAGAATTGTGGTGGTCTATGGAGAGGTAACTCATTGGACCAGGGGAAGCTGAACATCCTTTCTGTTCTAATTGTGTAGCAGGAAGATTATTTGGAATTGTTTTCTGGAAATACTTAGATAGGCAGAAAGATTACATTAAACAAGCAGCAGGTTGCCTTTCTAGCTGGGCTGAAATCTGCCATTCAAATAATCTCCCCAGCTGTGCATTCTTTGACCATGATGCTTTAAAAACCTCCCCCGAACACAAACAAAACACAACAACAACAAAAAATTGCCTTTAATCCTGGTAGGTGAAATTTACCCCATTGCTGAGACCAGGTCAAGATTTAGATAGGACCTAACATGAGCACTACATGAGATGGCTTTCTCTCCGGATTAAAAATGCACTATTGCAAATAGCACCATCAGGACATTTTATTGCACCAGCTTCTAGACAAAACAAACTTCCTTTGAAGTAAATTAAGCCCTTGGGCAATGTGAATTATGGGAGTTGAGAAACTGAAACTAAAGACCCTGTCCACTTCTGTTTACACAGAATGCTTTAGGCTTTGTAGGAAGGCTTATTTTGCAATTGTAGTTTACTTAAATTGTTCAGTACCCAGCAGGCCTGTGTGGAGAGCAGCCAACGTGATCTGGGTGAAACCAGCCCCACATCCATCAGTGGCTTGTGTGACCATCGTTATTGTCACCGACAGTACTCAGGAAAAAGTTCCAAATTTGTTGTATATGAGAGAGCTCTGTATATTACAGAACAGCTGCAATAATCAATATAGAATGAGTAGCACTATTCTAGATAAAATTATGTTTATGAATAACTTTTCTTTTGACTTGTGAAAGGAATCTAGGTTTCCATTTATCTTGCTCGGACAAATTTAAATATCTCTGTATTCACAAAAGTTCACATGGAGTCTGGCCAGATAGTTATGCATACACAAGCAATTGAGGCATTTTCCTTGGTTTTATATGTATCATAAGCTTAGATCGCATTTGTCTGCAAGACTCACTGACAAGTTCTCAGGCAAATTCTCTGATGATCTCCCCCAGTATCTGTTTTGCATCACCTGAAGGACACTGGTGGAGGGTTGAGTTCCCTTTTTTTGTCATTCATATTTCTCCATTTTGATCCTATATCCTCACTGTCATTGAACTATACTAGGTCTTCTCTTGGCTTCTCCTCATGCCTCCCAGTTCCTGGGTGGCTGAAAGGGAAGACAGGCTCTTTTTGTGCAGTGACAAGCAGAAAGCACTTCCTTTGTGGCCATGGAACAGCTGGAACCTGGGAACTAAGGAGTAAAGCACCAAAAAGATAAGGCAGTACTAGGAGAAGATTGGCTGAAATAACCTTTAACCTCTGCCTGTCTTTTTCCTTTGAAGTCCTGTCCTGTTTCCATTCACCCTGAATGCATGTTTTCAGTGCCTAGTGAGGAGCTCTGATGGCCCCACTTTTATCTCTTGCCTTTCAAGAGAGTCAGAAAGGGCTCAGAGCTGCCTGTAGCAGTTACTTGTGCTACAGAATCCACATGCATTCCTCAGAGCATCTCATACAGAAAACTCCTCTGGCTCACCACAAAAGAAGACATTGGGGCTTGAAAACAACACGGGTCATTCAGGAATTCTTAGGTGGTGGCTAATGTCAGCATCAGAAGAGGCTGCAGACAGACACACAGAGCACTTCAGATATACCCCTTTGCAACCAGCCTTTTCCTACTGATGTAAAACGCACTAAAGACAGGGGAAAAAAAAAAAAAAAGGAGGGGTGGGACTAAGAGGGAAGAACATTCCCCTCAGTGTATTTTCATTGAAGTCATGGCTCTGTTTAATTTTAAAAAGTCAATGCATGTGTCTCTGAGGCTTCCCTCAGCATGAAAACTAACTTGCATAGAAACAGCCTGCATTTGCATGATAAAAAAACAAGTTAAGGAGCTCTTCTGGAAGGCAGCTGTCTTATGTGTAGTGGCTAAAATATTCTAAGGGATGATTAATGTAGAGGAATAAATAAGAGTCGATGTCTTGTGCTTAGCTCTGGCAGTTACATGCTATCACCTACTGGGCTCCTATTGGCTCTTGTAGCTTGGCTCCAATCACTCCTGCGTCTAGTTTGTAATGAAGTACAATGAGTATAGTGTCTCAGAAGTACTCAGGTTGCTCTCTTTCCTTACTATTAATTTCATCTTTGTCCTGGACATCTGTCTTAGGCTTCCCCTGCTCGCCGGGTTCTTTTTCTCGTTTGTGTTTACATTGTTTGTTTTTACCATCCTTCTTCCCCTGGCTGTCACTCTTTTCTTCAGTTTTTTCAGGTTCTTCAGATTTATTTGTGTTGCTTTCATTTTTTTCCCTTTCCATGGTCTTCTGATCCACACAACCTTCTGACTCTGGACTTTTTTCTATATAAACCAAAAGTAATCAAGATTTAATTAACAAAAATTTAATATCCTCTTATCCCTAGAGGTATTTTGAGGAAAAGGAAATAGCCCTAAGCACTGAACTTTTCAAGGGCTTTAACCATCAGTGTTTTACTCAGGTTAGGAATACAGCATTCAAAACCATCTAGTTTAAAATCTGCTTCATGGTGTCAAGATCAGATATTTAAGGAAAATGACTGACAATTTCGAAACTGTAGACTCAGAGTAAGATCCTGACTAGTATTAGGTACATGTTTTACATTTTATCCCTGCAGCTCTAGACGAAGTTCTCATCACGTGAGGAGAAAGACCATACAAACATTTCCCAGATATACAGGGAGTGAGATGAATTCAAAGAAAATTAAAAGGTTAAATGAAAAACAAATTGCTAAACTGCTACTTAGATTAAGAGCACCCGGCCAGAATGATTGAGTTGGTATTAACTTCTAAACAAGAATTCAAGAATTTCTGACTCTCCAGATTGTCTTAGACATCACTACCATAAAGGAAAACAGTCACATTGGGTCAGGCTTGAAGCAGGAAGAAGCGGGAGCCCCTGAACAGACTGTTTACATAACACAAATTCAAGCTGGCAGTCTAGAGTGAAACCAGCACAATTGTAATGTATCAGATGGCCTAGGATTTATTTTTGTTCTGAAACTTCACCATTACTTTCTGCTATAAGGAATTTTAGCCCTCAAAGCTGTATAAAATTTCCTGGTGCACAAATGGCAACATGAACAAGTTCACTTCATCACCTAAAATGTCAAAGTGGGGGGATACAAGAGTGCACCAAAAGAAGTAAATTTTAAAAGTACCAAGATTATTTACCAGTTTAGCTTCATTTTCAGACATGAATTTACATGCTCTGACATTTCTTATCCAGTTCCTCTCAATACACAAACCAGTTATAATAAATTAACAAAATGCACAGTATTCTCCTTGAAGAAGAGAGTTGTGAAAAGTTCCACAGTTATTCAAGTAAGCTGAGTCACTGAGGAGTCTTAGTTCTTCAAACAGGTAAGAATCACAGTCTCCTACCAAAGAGTTAATCAGAGATGATCTTTCTGACTGTCCCTGCTTGAAAAAACCCAGGGCAATGCTTTGTAGAAGAGAGGATGAAATAACGACCAGCACAATCAGGCTACTTGAGATAATGATAGAATAATATAGATCAGAAATGATTTCCAAAGACTTCCAGTTCAATCCACAAAAAATAGGGCCAATTCATACCATGGCAACTATCTCTGAAGATGGAGATTTCACAACTTTTCTGAACAACCTGTTCCAGTGTTCTAACTACCTTCAAATAAATACTTCTTTCCTGAAATTAAATCTGAATTCCCATTTCTCAGCTTAGATCCATTGCCTCTCATCCTTCCACTAGACCCATGTGAGAAGTGTAGCTCTTTGGAGCTTTTCCTCTTCAGGCTGAGCAGACCCAGCTCTCTCAGCATCTCCTATGTTACATGCTCCAGCTCCTAATCAACTTGCTGACTCTTCAGTGACCTTATTCAAGTTGGTACGAGGGTAGCACAGATTATGATCTTGCTTAGAAACAGAACGTAACCAACTTAAATTAGTGTCAAACTAGATAGAAAAGAGTCAGGTTTAGAAAAGTAGGGAACCTCAGTGTAAGATTAACATTTCATGGATATTGTGCTGAGCAATAAGCGCTCCTTGAATGTCTCAAAAGGTGTTGGTTACAGAGTGGGGATTTGATGCTGCTTGTTAAGCCAGGCTTTAAAGGCTCTCAGATGGAACAGTGACTCACTCATCTCTAATGACTCTAAACCACTCCAAGTTCAAAGGCACTTGCCAAGACTGCCAATGTATGGCAGTCTCTCACCTTTGTGGCAGCCTAGATAATGGAAATATGCAGTTACCTTTAAGCAGATCAGTGAAGTTATTTCTAAAAAACAAAGTTTTAAAAGAACTCACCATCAGCAGCTGCTGTTTTCTCAGCTTCTGGGCTTCTGGAGCCAAGCCAATAGGATTCCAGCACAGGGAAATACCAAGGCTGTGGTAACCCATAGTCCCCTAAAACAAAAGTAAGTAGATAAAGTGCATTTCATAACCCTATTCTGCAGTAGGCACAAATTCATCTAAACAAAGTCTAATTAAAAACATTTGCAGTCCTAGTGTTGCATATCAGAAGGTCAAACCATGTACGAAGTACCTGACAGAACAGATTTTGTTCACAGGGTTTTTTTTTATTTTGTACAGCAGTAAAATATTCAGAAAATGTGATGTGACTTGCCTTACCTTACCTTGTCTTCAGTAGAAAGTGGTTTATTTGCAGAATGAAGCTATTCTCTGAATCCTTACCAACCAGGTAACAGCTCACTGCTTAAGATGGTATCCTAGCCTCACTCAGGGACTTCCTTTTAATACCCACTTAACACTTGGGGGCTGACATGACTGAAAAGCTTTTAAAATTTACTCTTATTACCCTGGGGTGGAATTTACAACTGGTAATGAGAAAAGACACTCTGACTGTTATTTCATCACACAGCCTTTCAGGAAAAGTGACAACAGTGTAATCCTCTTCTCAAACAAAAATGGGCTTTTTTACTCACAGGTTAATTCAGTTTGGATAAGAGACAGCACAATAACATTACCAGTTCTTGGCAGGTCAGACCAGAGTTACTGGAAGTCAACACTGCTTTCCTGTATCATATTGATTTATAGATTGCAGGAATTTGAGCTTCTATATTTAAAACTGGCATTGTTGTGAACCCAGATCTTATTGGTCTTGTGCTACTTATTCAAAATATGCAAGAGGGATCTGTGATACTCATTGAAAGATGGTCAGTTTTATTAATTGAAAACCACTGCTAATGGAAGTGTCTGCTTACTTCTGAGTTAACAGAAAGTACCTGTGTTTCAGCCAACCACTTGTACTCCTATTCATGCACAGAAATGCTCTGCCTGCATTCACAGTTTGTCCTGTTATGGACTGGATTATTCCCCTCTGAAACTGGTGGCTAAAACACCAGCTTCTCATTCAGGATGAATGCAAAACCCAGGTGACATTGTTATGGAGCAAAGAGCCAAAGGACCATTATGCCAATGGCTGGTTGGGTTCAGAGCAGACTTGAGCAGGACTAGAGCCATAGGGTTCAAGGAATTATCCAGGGAATTCCTGTAGTAACCTCAAATAGTACAGCATTGATTTGGCAGGGCTGCATGTGTGTGACAGAGGAATGCTATGAGAAATTCTACAGAAACAGTGCAGCAGAAAGACAAGACAGAGCAAATACGGGGAGAAAGTGAAGTTACTAAGTAGAAGCCCTGGAAGATGCTACTTTTGTGTAAAGTGCTGACAGAAAAGAGATAAATTCTATTTATGAATGAAGAAATTTCTGCTGTTTAATTCCTGCTATGTTCATGCAAAAGTCGTTGTCCACTCTTCTTTAAACAAACAGAGTTGTAGAAAAGAAAAAGGAAAAGGAAAAAAAAAAGAAAAAAGAAAAAAGCTATCTCCAAGAATACCTTCTGGAACTGCAGTTCACATGCAGGAGTAATAAATTAATGAAAAGAAAGCTCACTTGTACAGCATAAGAGTTGGCAGTTATTATATTGTAACAATATTCAGTATGAAGCAAGATAACCATTTAAGCTAGAAGGACAAATAATTTTTTCACACAGAAGGTTCCAGAATTTTGTAATTGATCACAAAAAAAATCCTTATATCTTCGTACTGGAATAATGATTTCCATTATGAAATAAAATAAATCCCTCAGGAACTTTCACAACTGCCAGTGACCCAGCATATATCTTAGGAAACAGTACCATCCTTTTAGAAACAGTTTGCATAATGTGGCCAAGTATATCTGTGAATTAGAACTGTCAAATCTATATTTTTAAAAATTAAAAAGAAATCTCATTATAAATGGTTGAAACTTTTCAAAAGAAAAGTATGTACACAAAATGGATTTTAACAGATAATATTTTGTAGATTAATTTTCTATTTAAATTATGAAAAGGACTAGAAATCATATCCTGCTTTTTACTCTTTTGTCCTTCTTCATTCTTTTCAGAAATCAAACAGGAGAGAGAAAAAAGAAAGAGAGAAAAATGGAAGTCCTTAATAAACCAGTGGTGCTAAACTGGGTAAGATTCATCATTTACAAGGTCAAACACCCTGTTTCTGCCAGTGAAATACACAGGGAATGGTTAGACTAACACAGTTTACAGCAACAACCACTGCTTTGTATGAATAAGAAACTGACGTACCTGGAAAAACATTATCGAGATACCAAGAAAGTATTCCATAGAGAAAAGCATCAAAAAGCATCATGTTAATGGAAAAAAGAAAACTATATTCATCTCCTTCCAAGGGACTGGTTCTGATGTTACCCCACTGTAGGCCAAGACCTTGTTCTTCATAGCGTGACAAGTATTCCGTACCAAACCCAAAGGCTACTTGAGAAAGCAAACTCTGGAATAAAGGAAAAATGACATTCAGCCCTGACAGAGGGACACTTTGTAAAAAAATACAAAAACAAATAAGCAAACAAAAAACTACCACCACAACAACAAAACAAAAAAAAATCCCCTAAAACAAACCAAAAATCCCCTGACTTTTAGGGACTGGACTTTAAAACTTGCCTAACAAAGAACATGAGAAAAGTTGTTTCACTTTTATATTGGCCTGTAATGTTTAACTTTCTGCAATTCTAAGCAGTATTTAGCTATAATAGACTGAATTCAAGCTTGCCTCTACTTTCTTTAACTATTAGGCAACACTCACAGATTGTTTTTTTTCTTATTAATGCCTCTTTGGAAAATACTATAGGTGCATCTAGAAGTTAGCAGTGTACACCTTTGACTATCTAGGTGAAACAAAGTATTTCCTGAGTGTATGAGGCAGGGCCACTATGAGTAACATGACACAAAGTACACCATATGATCAGGATATGGAAAACCACAACTGCTTCTCCTGTCATGTCTGCTTGCTGATTCTAACACAACAAACTAAAAAAACAGTAGTTTATACTTAGTTTATAACTTTAGACACTTAGTTACAGCTTTGGAAGTGTGTTTTTTGGTTTTTGGTTTTTTTTTTTTTTGTTGTTGTTTTTTTTTTTTCTTTTTCCTTTTTCCTTATATTTCCTAGCACAAGAAGAGAAGACAGCTCCTTTACCTATGCTGTTGGAACGCTTGGTAAAAATGGGGAGACTGGATTCAAGCACCTGCTCTCCTTCCTGACTCGGGCAATTTAAAATCAACCTGAATAATTTTGTAAGATCATGGTTCAATCTCAAAAAACAGCAAGAAGTTTCCAGCTCCCCTGACTCGTTAAGTATCTTACCTAAAATGGAAGAGAACCAGCAAGGAAGCCCTGCATGGAGAATGTCTACAACTTGTGAGATGAAAGGTATTTCTCAGAGCTTTGGCACTGGCATTCAGTTCCTAAGTCTATGGATCAGGTAAAGAAGAGGTCTTCTCATCTTTAGACATAGGGTGTCAACTAGGCTATAGCACACAAGAAAGATAACTGTCCCCATTTTGTGAACCGCAGTCATATTTATTAAACATATCAGAAGTTAGATTTTCTTTGATTTATAAGGAAATATTAAAAACATTTAAAACATTTTAGTATGCTAATTTCCTGAAATTCAAAACATAAAATAAATTCTATTGAATTTTCTAAAAGCTATGAAGATATCTCTTGCACTAGGCCTGCTAAAGGCTTCCACACTTGCAATTCTTAATTATGTAGGAGAGATTTGGAGGTCTCCCTCTCTGAGTCAAAAAAGCCAAGAGGAAGGGGTGTGCAATACTTTGTGATTCACATATGTACTGTGAGAAGGGTTGCAGAGTTGCCACAGAACCAGTGAAAGGCTTACTGCTAGGATCTTCAGATTAACAGTCAGACGGTCTTGCCAGACAAAGCAGATGATGTGGGGCAGGTACAAGGTGAAGTAGATGACTCCACTGCAGGCAGCTGCCAGATTTGCTTTGGAGAAGAAGGTGCTGAACAAGAAACATTGCATTATGGTAGCTGTGGTGAAGGTCAGGAGGAATAGAAAGAAGAGAAGTGGATTGCTGTAACGTAGCACTTGTCCATGCTGTAAGCAAAAGGAAAACAGAAAAATTTACAAGTATTGCTGCTTTCTGCTAGCACAAAAGATCAGGATTGCTATCAACATGTAACAGGTAAAGAGAAATAAGCCAGTCTTTCTTACCTAATACGACTTTTAACTCTCCCAGATATTAGTTTCAACAACTGAGGTCATTACAATAACAAATCCTTCATCTAACTTTTTCCCTGCTCTTGGATTTTGACTTCAGGTTTGTACAACAGAATGAACAAAAATCATAACTGATTGAAAACAGACATTCTGTCCCTGGCTTAATAAGTAAATCATTCCAAGCAAGATCTACCTCTTCAGAAACTCATGCATTTTAAATAAAACTATTTGAAATATTACAATAAATGTTCATTTATCTCTTCACACCATCTATCCCCTCAATCCACTTGCTTAATATACAGAAAAGACAACGTAAGGAAGTGGTACAAAACACATCTTAAAAAAACCCCTACGATAAAACCACAGGAAAATGAGAAAGCTTCTGCACCTGGACGTTATTCAAACTGAGGCATATCACATCTGAGGAACCCAAGTGCAGTTTCTCAGAGATCCTTGTGTATTAACTGACCCACTGGGTGAACTTTCATTGACCTTTCTTCATTAGAGCTTTTGTGGATCAAATGCTCCCTCCCGAGAAGAGCAGGGACCACTGCCAATTATCTGTGCAGTCCTTAAAACCAATGTTGAAATCTATTTATTAGGTCAATTTATATAATGCTCAAGCAGGTCTTTAAGGCTATAAATAGGTCTCAGCATTGTTGCAACATCCCACTGGGCTTTAGAGAGTGATTTCTTTATCAACAGGGATGCAAAGTCTCATAAGAATGTATTTACAAAGTTGCTGCACACTGGCATAGTGAAATATGGGGGAAAAAGTGAATTACAGGTACAAGCACATTTCTCTCTGATATTAATTACCTCCTGATTTCTAATTAAAGCAGAGGGACAAATAAAGTGAGCTCTATCTATCCACCCAAGCTGCAATGGAAAGACCAGGAACTACAGCAACTCATCAGGACATGCTGGTAAGACAGAGCAGCTCGAACTAACTTGAACTTGAACTAACTATGTATTTATTTACCAATACCAGTTCCCCACACCAGAAAAGATGCAAGGGCATTCTTCCTTATCCACATGCTACACATTTATAGGATAAAGTATAGCAGCAAGCTCTCAATTTGGAGCTTGGTTCTCAGGTAGTGGAGACAATAGGTAGTCCTCAGAGACAACATCCAAACTGTCCTGAAAAGTTATAAAAATCACAGGAATTCTGAATCACTAGAGAAAAAGGTTGAATTTTTTTTTTTTGGGGTTTTCCTGAAAGTTCTGTTTTTGCAGTCTCTTTCTCCATTGAAATAGTTGCACAGTCTCTGAACAGACAAGCACTGGATATTAAAAATTAATCACATGTAGTGAATTACAAGATTAAAATGCTGCAAATTATTATCTCTTTCCTTTAAAGCAACAATTATTATTCACTGGGAGATCTGCATCTGCCTACAGAAAATACAATATACAGAGTAACCAGCCTGATGTATTTTCTATGAGTGACCTCACAATAAATCTTTACTAGTGAATTTATTGTTCTGTCTCCGCCAAGTGCTGACGCTGTTATGAGGTCTGCCTAGAAGAATGCGCCTGCTACGTGCTGTGATCAGAACAGGCCTCCACCATTCACAACTCCCTAGCAATGGCTGCTACTCTTTCTCAACAGCAAACTGATACCAGGAGTGCAAACACAAGAGTGAGTTTGAGAGCAGCAATACTTACCATAATTAGAGTTGTGAGGAGGAATGTGCTCACAGCCATCATGGAAAAGCTGTCTAGGAACCAAGTGCACCAAATCACGCCGTTGGTTATGCCCCTGTTCTTCATCGCTTCTTTCAGACGCATTTCCTTCTCCAGCACTATACTCTTCACAGTCATGGAGACTGAATATATCCAAGCTAGCACCATGAAGATGGGAAAGGCGCGGTTTAAGGTGATCATGAAGCTACCAAAGCAAGGTGGAATAAATTAAATTTAGGTAAAACAAAGAAATATTAGATGAAACGAAAAATGAAAAGGAGTGGGGAAGAGTGCGTTAATTAAATATGGAACTGTAAATTTTCAGTCCAAACATCAATAACATGTCACTAGTAAACCTCAGAAGCATTCTAAATATTAATAAAGTAATGGTTTCTGCATTCCCATGAGACAGATGAATGATATTTCTATTTTACAAAGAGGTTCTAAGGGTTATTGAAGGCTACAAAATATTTGATGCCTCATGAAAATACATCTCTCTTCACAGTGAATTTCCATAATGCTTTTACTATGATCTACAAAGAATATTTTAAGACAGATGTTAATGTTAACATTTTGGGAGTGTCACTGTCTTTCTGCTCCCAAGATTCACTGCAAGAGAATTAAACAAATTATTAATTAAAAGCATCATATGCTGCCAGCAAGGCTGCTGAAATTCATACAAACCATGAGTCAGGAAATTGGATCTAGCTGAGACAGAGTTAATTTTCCCCCAGCAGCCCTCACACTGCTGGGCTCTGCATGGATGGCTAGAAAGGTGTTGATAATACACCAGTGTTTTGCCTACAGCTGGGCAGTGCTGGCACAGCATCAGAGCTCTCTCTCCAACATTCCCACTTCACCACTAGGCAGGGGGTGGGCACAACACTGGGAGGGGACACAACCAGTACAGCTGACCCAAACAGACCATAGGGATATTCCATACTGTGTCTGCTCAGATATAAAATCTAAGAAAGAGGAGGAGAAATGGGGGTATTTGATATTTTCAACATTTGTCTTCCAAAGCAACTGCTGTGCATGCTGAATCCCTGTTTCCCAGGAAGCAGCTGGACATAGCTGGATGGGAAATAGTGAATAAATCTTTGGGTTATTTTTGTTTTAGCTTTAGTAAAGAGCCTTATCTTGACCTACAAGTTGTTTTCCATCTTAGTTTCTTCTCCCTTCTTTCTGAGGAAGAGGGTGATAGAGAGGCTTGGTGGACACCTGGCATCCAGTCAAGGTCAACTCACCACGGCCCTTGCCACCCAAAGTGGGCTGAGACAGAGGCAGTTTTCTGTTAAGCACACTACAGTTACAGGAGTTATTAAGCAAGGTCCTGTGCAGGACACAGTTTGTCGGCTGCATTGTTTATCTCTTTATTTTGCTGAGTCTGGGAACACGTTTACATAAAAAATGTGTCCCTGGCATTGGTGGCCTTGCTGTGCTGGGGGAGTTATCTTACAAAGAGCATGAGGGAATACATCTCCCTCTCCCTAGCTAGGATTGATGTGGATGGTTTTATTATTCAGGCTCCCAGGGCACTTGCTCATTCTTATATGAGTTGTTTAATAGTACTAATTAACGCTGCTATGTATTATGGGGTTTGTGGAATCCAGGGTTGATTGTTTAAAGGTCAAAAGCTCATAGTTGCTGAAAACAAGGAGCAAAAAATATTCAGCTTCTTAAGTCTGAGCCCTATAGAACTATATTTTTGCCATATGCTATCAAAGCTATGTCAGTGTCAAAACAAAGGTGAAATCTTCACTTTTTGACCAAAAATTCCTGAAAAGCAATCTGATCTGGAGTAACAAACCCATGCTGTTGTGATACGGCCTGGGGCACACTGAGTTTTGCCTGTTGGTGGACACATATAACCAGCTAGGCCATGCACAACACTGCCTACAGGTTTCCATGAGGGTGTACTTGCCTCACTTAGGCAGGGTCTCTGCACAGATGGGGTTTCTGCCTCTGCAGGATTCTCAGTGGGGAAGAAATAGACAGCAGGCCTGCCAACGTGATGTTTTGTAAGACCAACACATAGTGACTGATGGGAATGACAGGTCAATCTATGTGTCTGTAATTTGCTTTTGTCAGAAGTAGTAGCATTTATCTGCAGAGAGCACACTGACAGGACTATGAAAAGATTTCTCTGATGTCTTTTTTTTTTTTTTTTTTTTTTTTTTTTTTTTTTTTGGACTGAAAAGTATACAGGACATCTGGAGAGTCACAGACTGCAGCATTGCAGCTGGCACACCATGAACAGGGAAGAAAATTGGACAAAAACGGCTGCTTTTAAGGGGCTAGTGTATTGAGTTCATTTTAGGCCTGGACACTGGATGCAACAAAGGCCAGGACTGGGATTAAGGGTAGAATGGGTGGTTTGTGGAGTCTGGGTTATGACACAATAAGGGAAAAACCAAATTAATTCAGTTGTGCTCAGTACCACTCTTGCATTTATACCTTAGGACATTCATAACTTCAGGTTAATTGTGGCGTTTGAGAATCTTAAACCATCCAGCAATCCAAGTATTCAACAGAATTAAGACGAACTGTTTTTACTCACACATCATCCACAAAACACGGATATGGCATTTGCTGGAGATAAATTCCCAATGGCACTTCAGTGCTGGTCTGGGCCTTTATAATCCCATGCTCAATCATGTCCTGGAGATAGGCAAAGCCTCCCCAGATATAACGTAAATCATCCACAGGATCAGCTCTTGGACCGGGATCCCAGTACCTCAAAAGAAAATTCACATGGAAAACATTTGAGTAAGCAGTGACTTTAGGGAAGGGTTGTGGGGAAAATAAATTAATTAATGAATGAATAAATTAAATAATCTTTGCAACTGAAATTGTAGGGGCACTGCCTGGACTTGTCTTTTCTAGACACTGGTCTATCAGACCATATTGTTTAAGAAAGTGGAAGGCTCTTTTTTTTCCTTTCATCTTCTCTGCATTGACTTGGAATAGCAATTTTGGCCAAAAGTGTACATAAATTAGTCAGGTAGCAGAGTAACTGTTCTAGAATGGAAATATCTGTATTTGGAATATGGTATCCTTGGAGATTAAACTGGAACAACTGGATTGCAATTACCAGATACCATTATATTCTTCTGTAGACAATCCTGAGAAATTCTACCCCTTTAAGAGAGTTTATTTGATGGGGACTTGAGGAGAAACAGCAGAGAAGTTCTGCTGGCCAGGTGGAGGAGAGCTGAGTCACAATCCATGTAGGACTTCCTTGTCTGTCTTTCCCAGTGGTGCGGCCATCTCAAAACTGAAGCAAGTCACTGAACAGCTTCTGAGCAGAATAAACCCTTTGCCTTGTATTCCTGCACCTGCCCACTGCTTGGCTTATCACAAGAGTGATAACATTCATGTTAGTACCTGGTAACTGGAAATGGATTTCTGTGCTCACTACAGAATAAGTGTTAACAAATACAGTTGGATTTCCTTTACGCATCCAACACAGGTTCTAACACCCTTATGTCTCTCATATTTATGTTATGTCAGGCAAGAACTGAGAAGTAACTATCAGGTTACCTGTCTTTAATTTTGTTTGTTTTCTCCACTGCGTCTATATCCATTCGGATCTTGTATGTCACATGTGGTGGAAGATTGCTGGTTGTAGTTTCTATGTCTGGAAAAACCACAGCAGCCCATAATTTGTTTTCCTCCAGCAGATAAAGGGCTTGACGAGTCAGTTGAGTTTCATCAAGATAACCTTCAAATTTATCCAAGGTCAAACACTACAAATAATTACAAAGAGAAAAATTGCATGGGAATAAAATAGTAAGAGGTATACATTAAAGCAAACACCAGTGGTTGAAAACAGAAAACGAAAGTAGGTTCAGCTGACACCGTTGTTATTTTCAGCTTTATGATGAAACTATGAAGAGTTGACTCTCTCCTCCCTGCTTCAGTCTAGGAAATGCCTGAGTGAATACTAGAGAGCTAAATGATGACTGATCTGTAAGAAAAGAACATTGGCTGTGGACTTCAGATGAAAAGCACTTTGTCAAGTGAAGCACTGGGAAAAGTCAGAGCATACATTTAAATTTTAATGTTTCTTAGGTATTTCAACATTTATTCCTACGTAACACCAGACAAGTCATTCATTTATCTAAGTGGTCATATTGTGTCCCTGCTGAATTCTGACACGCAATTTACCTGCTGACCTAAGTTTAACATAACATTTTTATTGGCTATCTCAATTTACAGAAGTCTTCTTTCTTAGTCTTTGTAATTACTGCAAACTGTATTCTTATCAATGCATATACAAGACAAAAATTCATCCAAACCTACGTTCTTTATGTTCCGCCATTTAAGTCCTACTTAGCAGGCATTGTAAAACAAAGATTGTGAATGCTATAAACTCTAGCATCAGGGTTGTCTGTCTGTAAAATTACAGATTCATCTTTGTATATTCAGCTTCTGCCCTTCAGAATTGGCAAAATATTAACAGAGAGTAGAAGTATGTAACCCCTGATGGACTGGAAAGATACTTATTGAATTCCTTTGCTTCATAAAATTCCAACAGGCTAACTTGTTTGATCTTATCTTCTCCATCATTTCTTGCAAGCCAGTAACTAAAAATTAGTCCACATCAAAGGGCTCATACTGGTAACTTGTTATTTAATCTTAAAGAATCCTTTACTTAATCTTTCCCTGTGAGAAATCATGCTCTGTTTCCTTTAGAACTTGTACTATCACAGCTTAATGGGCTCTATATGAAAATATATTTTTAACTCAGAACAGAAAAGTGCTTAAATTGATAACACTATTTTGTGGCTTCATTCTTCATGGTGTTTATAGGTGTTCATTTTCCCTTTCGCTTCAGAAAACTAAAATATGTAGAATTTCATATCAGAAAGCAAAATAAGGCAGAAAACTTTGCATGCCATAAGAGAAATAAAATCAGACTGATGGCTCATGCTCCATTAATTTTTTGGGATACATTTATCCCACATGGTATTAGCTAAGTTTAGGAATTCAGTATAGTTCTTGCAAAAGTGGCAGTGTGTGCATAACAACCCCTCCTGTGGAGCTGGGTCTTTGCAGGGTCTGGAGGATTATTTGCTGTTTCTTTATCAGGAGGAATTATTTTCAAGATACTTATTTCAGCTGCAGAAGAACTCAGACAGTTCTTCAGAGGAATCTGTGAGAATGATACTCAAAGTACTGACAGCAACTGAACTTGTCTGGATTTTCACTACAGAACAGACAGTGCTAGAGTGGGCTGAGGAGCAGCATAGGCTCTCGTCCAGGAGTCCAGTAAAGGAAGCTGCAGGTGCTCAAAACAGAAAACACAAATGCTTATAGATCTTGTCCATGAGTAGAATGAAACCAAAGCTTGTATAAGAACATAGGCAAAGACAGGGCTGTTGCAACAATTCACACAGTTTGAAAGTGAAAAGACATTTTTTACAGTAATCTATGAGCCAAAAGCTAGAATTTATTTTTTTTAATATGAATTGCATTCAAAACAAAGAGTGTATACTCTACCTAGGCTTCTCTTTTCCCATAGTGAATTTGAACTCAGTTTGTGTCCTCATAAACCTCACAATATACAATTTAATTTATCAACTACTTGGGGAAATTTATTTCAAATCTCCTCCCAGTAATTATTTAACAATTCGAAATGGTCCAATGAAAGTGGGAAAACCAAAACCAAAATAGTAAGAACAGGTTTGGAAGATAAAACCAGAGAATAATAAACATAAAGAGGTGACTGTGTAGCTCTTGCTAACAGTTTAGCTGTTCTGTGGCCTAAGGTAATCAAAGAGAAGAACAGGAAATTCTTGGGGTGGTGAGGAGGAGCAGCCACTGCATAATTTGTGGGATTCTCAGCTGCATCACAGTTTGCAGCAGAGCCTTTGAGTCGCCAAAGATGGGTGCTGGCAACACACCTGTTCTCATTGCATACTACGGTGGTAAGGAGAAGGCTATTCCCAAAGGGAGCTAATTGTTGCCATTGTGTCTGGCACAGTGGGAAAACATTCCAAGTGCCTCCGTGTAAACAGCAGACTTTAAAGAATAAGCTCATTACAAAGAACATTAGGACACAAAGATCTATTACCAGGTACAGTAACTGTTCTGATATTATTGATGTTCCAGCACTGACCTGCTGCATGCAATATATTTCGCTCAGTTCGACAAGAAATAATTCTGCTCACATGATACAAAAGGATCATTAAATGAACCAGCAGAGCTTTGTGCAAAGCCTTTATTGTTCCTTCTTGTGCTAGCTGTAGGAAGGCAAATAAACTTTCGGTTCCTGCCTTCTTTCAGGAGACAAATGGTCCACTGAACTGGATTGAAATTAGGAGTTAGGCTTAGTCTTGTTGCCTTTAACTAGTACAATTTTCTCTCAAAAATCCTCAGAAGGCACCACTGAAAACAATTTGCTAGAGAAGAGGGGTACAGATTTCAGGAAAGAGACAGACATCTTGTTAGAGGTGACCGCAGAACAAGTGGAAACTCCCTCATTGGTTTCAATGGAATTTGGTGCTTAAAAACCGGCAAGTGGACTTAACAAAGAACTGTTAGTTTCTCTGCTCCTGACCTTTCTGAAATTAGTGGCCTGTTGGTTATTAATACTTACAAAAAAACATTTATTTGAGGTTTTGCATTCACTTTCTGCCTACATTTAACCAACATTTTGAATAAAGCATTTGAAAATCATCAAATTGAACTTTTTAAAATAATAAGTATTCATGTACTTGTGCCACTGTATTATTCTTAACACATGCTTTTAATAATGAGATTCAACTTGAAACAAACAAAGATTTTATGATTTTAACTTTCTTGTCTGTCACCACAGACCCCAGTACTACCTAACTGGTTTTAAGATATCCTCTACAACCATTCCCTGAAGGAGCAGGTCTGACCTTACCTCCAAATACTGACTGAGCAAACGCAGAACTTGGTCTACAGCACTGAAGATGTTCCTCCAGTCAAAGTCAACCATTCCCTTCTCCCGGCTCCTTGAAGATCCATTGTGGAGAAAGTTGATGATATGTTCTGCAGTGAAGCCTTCTGCACCCATCTGGCTGTTCAGGAAGTCTCTCACTGTAGGGTGCTTCAGAGAGTCCTGAAGAAACATATCATGACAGCTTTGCCACAACGACTGTCTTTCCAGGCCCTGTTTAGCTAGAAAGGTTTCCACTTCCATAACTCTTTCAACAGATAAACAAGAATGAAAGGGTAAGCTAAGGAATCAATTTTACAAATGGGTAATTGCGTAACTGGATGTGTGAACTGAAGAATGGATGAAAAAAGTTTTCCTTGACTATTTATTGCATTCTTTCCTTATAAGGAAAAGGATAAATGTTATAAATGTCTAATACAATACAGAAAAATGAGAAAACCAAAGGTTTTTTCTAATATGAACTGCTTTATAAACTTTAACTACAGAGAGTAATTGCAGCTGATCAAAGTCAAATCTAAATGATGCAGAAATAAGCAATTTCCCAAAATAAATTTGTCTGGCCCAGAAAAAGTATGGTCTTACTGCCTTCTTCGCCTATACAGAATTCAAGAAAATCAAGTTGTCTGTTCTTGAAAGACATTTTGGGGAGGTAGGAAAGCAGCACTTGCTGCCTTTTTAAAGAATTCATTAGCCAGATTCTTGACTGCCCAGATCTGAGGTTTTGCCACAGGGATGCTGTAACGCATCTATGCCTTGCCTTCAAACCAAGCTCAGCAGCCAACAGCCTTAAAGGCCAAAACTTCCTTGCTGCAAAGGCTGTGCTTCTGCCCAGACGTTTCAAATTAATTGTCTTCTCCATTAATAAAAAGAAAAGATGGTGAAAGGCTGCTCTTACTGAGGATCTTTGATAAATTATAACATACACGGATCATATTCATTTGCAGGCTGTTTTGAAAGAAGTTCCACAGCTGAGGTCCTACTTCCTCCCAAGCTTTGGTCAACAGTTGGAGGCGTTCAAGTTCCTCGAAAGTGGAGTTTGCCTGATGAAAAAGCCAGCAGCAAAGAGTGTTAGAAACCTAAGGAGCCAGACAGAATTTATGATCCATCCAGGATTTGGTGACAGGGGAACCACCAACTTAGTTGCAGTTTTTACCATGTTAGTTTCCACCACGGTAGCAACCATGATGTTGCTATTGGTTTGCAATATCTCAGTGTTAGTCTCAATAAGCTTATACAAGCCTCACAGTTGCCCCAGTTAAATATTTACTGGCACAGAGCTGCTCATGTTTCTACCTCTGTAAAATAAATATTTCTATGCTTACTAGTGTAGATGCGGAATTATACCAACAAAAAGCTGCTTGGGTGAGCTGGAAAAACCATGCAGCATGGACAAGGATGGGATGAATCAGTGAAGACCTGTCTTCTGTTTTTTAAACAGAGTACCTGTCCTTCCTCTGAGGACCATCAGAACAAATGGAGTTTTGAGAAGAAAATCTTATTAGGCTGAGGTAATTGGGTAACTGCTTTCCAAAAGATGTTTCTTGGGATGCAATCTTTTAGAAATACACACTTTTGCATTTCAGAACTTCTTACATTTTTTACGATTTCCCGTACAGAAGGTGAATCAGGAACAAAGAGAATTTTTCCCATCAGCAGGGGCTTCACAGCACTCCAGGCTATTTTGGTTAAAGGGTTTGATTCCAAGTTCTGGATCAATGCATTACAAAACGGTGCTAAAGACAGAAAGAAAGACAGTCTTTATGTAACCCTACTAAAATCCTATCACACATAACATCCTGCAGGGCTTTTTGCTGGGAGTACAGACAGTTTGAATCTGACTGAGTTAAAGCACATTCTGCAATGCAGAAGTACAATGACTGAATGGATAGAAAAGATAGATTAAGTAGGTATTTGAGTTGTAAAATATGCTATGGGAATTGGAAAAGCAAACATAAATAACCATTTGAAAGCTGCTGTTATTTACATGGTATTTGAAATGGGAGGAAACAAGAGAGCTCAGAGCTCACTGAGCAGTTTGAGCTTCATTGGCTTTACTCCTAATGACTTAGCTCCTTTGTATTGTAGTTGACATTGACACAAAGCTGATCCTGCGGGCTTAGATGTTGAACTCTGGAACAGTTCAGAACTGGATCCTACAATAATTTAAAATTAAACATTTTAATGTAAATATTTTTATCTTACCCCTGCACTGTGAAGTAATTAATTTACTTGGATAGCATTCAATTAATTTCTTTCCTGGCTGAAGAGATGGAGTACTGGGCCTTTTACAGGTCTTTGGAAGTCTCAGTCATAAGTAGAGCCAAGTATCAACACAAGCAGTGAAAGGTAGGAGTCTCTGTAAGCCAACTGCTCATCTGTACTTTGTAACCATGCAATCATAGCTATCATAGCAGAAGGGACACAGAACTACCAGCTATAACATCAGTGGTAATACAGAAAACACTGCTGGTGAACTCAGTGTGGAGAAAACCTTAAAAAATAGAAAACTAAATAGCAAACAGAAGGGAACATAATAAAAAGACAAAATAACAAATGGTAAAAAAAATGGGTTCTTTGCATTATATCCTATTACAATAGGAGGAAATAAATAGTGAGGAAACAAAAGCAACAGAAATTGGTA
The DNA here is from genome assembly GCF_029207755.1 of Chamaea fasciata. Classification (NCBI taxonomy): domain Eukaryota; kingdom Metazoa; phylum Chordata; class Aves; order Passeriformes; family Sylviidae; genus Chamaea; species Chamaea fasciata. Next base: position 15,612,609 of record NW_027094095.1, on the reverse strand, counting down.
AATTGAAATATCTTCTATGTGAAATGTAATCATGCTGTAGAACATTACTGCTACAAAATAAATGTACTCCTACCCAGGAAGGAAACAGCCACCATGTATCAAATTGACTATTATTTGAAAGGAGAGATTTTTAAATTCCTGTGCCCCAGGCCATCAAACAAGTTAAGAGAAAAAATGAAGTTTAGAAAAATATTTTGGAGAAAAGTAATCCAGAATGCCACACTGCCTTTTCCTGAACCTTCTTCAGGGGCATCTTGTTCTTCCTTATGTCAGTAGCATATAATAGAAGATAAAACAGAGGGACTGTCTTAATTAGGATCATGCCTATGTTTATGCCTCCATATTAAAAGAAAATGCCTATTTCTGTCAATTCCTGGGCTTCTCTGCTTCCAGCTATGAAGTAAATTCATTTCACCTGACACTAATTTCCAGAATCAACTGCTTTAAAATGTTATTTATAAAAGCAACATTCTATGCTAGTACTTGAACATAAGTTGCGGCTGTCAAGAGTCTCTTAATGGTTTGGTGGAAAAACTTACTGGTTGTATTATCATAAAGATAACTAGATTTCTTCCTTGTTGAGTCAATCCCCAGGAAAGCTTTGTAGTTGTTATCTTCATACCAGTTGAAGGAAAGCACTCTGGATCCACCTCCTTCTGGGTAGCCACAGAAAAGATCCGACAGGGAACTCACCAAGTGGCCTAAGGATTCTGGCCTCCCATCTTGTACAAATGGTTGCAGAACCCTCAAAAGGTCCTGAACGCTTGGCTTCCTGGCCAGCTGCAGTAAGACAAGACTTGGTTAATTGCAGCCCTCAAAGCAGGTAAGTATTTGCTGAGGTCACAGTTATGCCCAGATGGTAAAGTGTGAATGCAGTCAGAACCTCATCCTTTCATCTCCTCTGCCCTGGGCACGGCAACATTTTCAGTTCTTGTTTTTCATATCTTTTGTGAAGAAAAGAATACACTTCAGAATTGCCACGCTATGCCCACATTTATTTTGTAATGAGAGAAGAATGAATTTTTAAGGCATCAGCTCTTCCCCAACAAGTCTGTTTTCTTCCTGGTAAAGCAGGAAACTGGAACATTAAAACAACAAAGGGAAACAAGGACTATGGGCTACGCAGAAAAGTGATGTAATCTGTTATTAGACCACTTACCTTTTGCACTGCTTGGGAGACATTAGACAGCACCCTCCCCCAGGCCTTCAGGTCAGCACCTGGTGAGTTTCTGTCCAGCACAGTGGGAAGCTATGGATACATAAAAAATAGAGATGAGCTTCTACATGACAACAGTTATAACAATGAGAAGAAAATCCAAAGAGCATCTCTGTAGCTCAAATTCTTTGAGTTATTTGGAACAATATCTTATAAGCCTATCTTATGGGGACACAAATCCAGTACTCACGCGCAGACACACAGTAGTCTGTGTAAATGTTCTTTCTAATACAAGGCTGAAACAAACACAGGACACTTAAAATATGTCTTGAGATTTGTTCTGCTCATCTAAGCCCACCATGACAAAAGGTGCAAAAATGCAGGAACTGGGACATTTGAGAAGCTTCTTCTCACAGAGGCTATTCTTCCAGTGAGATATACAGGCTCATAGAAACTTTCAAATTCAGCTAAGGTTTGATACAGAAGCCCCCATTTGCCATACAGGTAAGTAATTTGTAGAACTTTATACTTCAGAGATTTCCTGGTTTTGGACGGTCTGGTTCTCACTGTCTGTCAAACCTGAGAGAAACCATTACATTCCCAGTCTCCTGCAGACTGACCAAACTGCCTTTTCAATAAAAGTCAACATTGTATATATATCAATGACTTAAGAGAAACAGGTGACACCATGATGTGCTGTCACATAACACTTTGTCTGCATCACTGCATCCTTCTTTGTCAGCTGTCTAAAGAATCACATATGCACTTGGACCTGGCACTCTGGAGGCTTTCTCAGGCATTTTTTCTCCTATTACAACAAAATATAAAATTGGATTGTAGATAGCTAGACTGTGATATTTATGAGACAAGCCCCTAAAAAGCCTTCCCCAAAAATGCATATACACCCTGCTGATTGCCTGCCATCCCATTCAGTCAGCAGGTGATTAAGAAAGCAGAAAGCTGCACCGTGTAGGTATCTGGCAGGGAGTCACAAAAGCAAGAGTTTTTTATGGAAAGCTCATGTTAGCATGTTCTGATCTGTCACTTGATGTCCTGGCAGGAAGAATACATGCAGGGCTTCAAAATGCACTTTTCCTTGTCCCCTAAGGGGAAAGAGTCTGCGCAAAGATTATACAGTGTTCTTGGAGCACCAGCCTCAACCTGGTCTTTTTGAAACTCTGAGGAACAAGAATTGTAAACCTGTAAAAAAGCTGGGCAGTACATTGTGAATATTCACATGAAATCCTCAAATACCGAAAACCTATCTTAGAAATACTGTAGTATTAATTCTCTGCGACTTCCAGCAAGCATAAGATACATTAAAACATAAGACAATTTGTTTTTAGGAATGGAAGACAGCAGCTTTCAGAAGCTGACCACAAATTCTTATCAGGGTTGATAAAATCACATAGGCACAATGACTAACTATCAATGCTACAATAATCAAACTGTGTTTTGCTGGTGTGTCAGTTACAGCTGCTGGCATCCTCTGTTCCCAGTTCTGGGAAAGTCAGAGCTGAACAAACTCCATGTTAAATTAATCATAATGCTACACTGCTGTAGCAGAAGAGTTCAATCAATACTTCCTATGCAACTTGAGGAATTTTTCATACATCCTGTCTGCTTCTATAAAGCAAACTGACAATGTGATCATGTCATGACATTACATTACACGGTGAAAAACAGCAAATTAAATTCATTGTTGAAAAATGTAAAGCATGATCATAGGGAAAACAAACATGAAAGATGTGTACACAGTGATGGACACTTAAGTTTGCTACCATGAGGAAAGAGACCTTTGAGCCTTTATTAATAGTTCTCTGAAAGCACCACCTCAGTGTGCAGAAGACAAATGAAATACTATAAAAATATGCCATTTAATATTTATTTATTTGATATAATTTGTATTTTATTATATATTTTAAAGTAATAATATTAATCTGCTGATAGATAGATAGATAGATAGATAGATAGATAGATAGATAGATAGAGTGACATAATATCTCCACACTAAACCAAGGCTGCATAAGTGGTAATTTGTAGCAAGGTCACAGTAAAAAGAGGAACACAAAGAAGGGCAAAGAAAATGAACAGAGGTAAGGAAAAGCTTCTATAGAAAGAGTGATGAAAACCAGCACAACTTCCTAGTTTGGTTGGTTTGGGTTTTATAAAAATGTCTCACATGGCTATGCCAACTCAAGCTGCATCATGACTTTGACTGCAGCATAAAATTCTGTCATGCTGGATGGAGCAAAGATAGAATGGGCTGAAGTGGGTATTTTCAGAATCCTCAGGAAGGTCCTGTAGGGTTTGCCACACACTGTTTTGCTATAGAGACTGGAAAGATCAGATAATATTTCAACACAAACTTTAAATTAAAAACTGCATTAGAATCTCTTAGTTCTGCTGTACTGTGAATTCAATCTGTTTCATTCCAAAACACACTCAGAACTATCTGGTGTCCTGCTGATGGTAGGTTAAGAATCACACATCCAAAACCTTACATTTGGAGGGGTACATAAACCAAGACCACTTGGAAAATTGGTGATGTATTGCAAAAAAAAATTCTTGAAGGGCAATGAAACATAAGCAAAAAAGAAAAAAAAAAAAAAAAGGACTACATAAGGCAGGATTAATTGTGGTAATACTCACCAGCCGAAATAGCTTAAAGAAATCAACATTTGCATACAAGGCATCTTCTACTCTTTGTAGACTGTCCTGGGACAGGGCACACATGGCCTTGTGTACAGAAGGGAGACCTCTTCGGCTGCTGAAGATAATGAAGCGGTCCAGGAGCATCTCACTGCAAGCAATGTCCTTCAGAGTCAAGCTAGGGACACCATAGGCAAACTGCAACCAAAACCAATGTTTCACTTACTATTATGAAACTTGCATACTGCTCAGGAACAATTAAAAATGTATCAAAAGTGGACAGTTTGATATCAGCCCCTGCTAATATTTTAATGAATGGCAGAGAGATGTGGTCAGCTGAAGCATCAACCCTTGAATCACCTTCACTCGATATTATGCTAGATCACCTTGCCTCCAGACACATTTTTCATCTTTTCATTAGCGAGTTTTCCTTCAATTGCTAAAGTCCCTGTGAGTCATCTTCCCCTCCTCACTGTCATCTAAGCACACCTGAAGCCATGCCACCCATCCTTGTGGCTAAGGGGGGATAGTTGCAGCTTGTTTGAAATTATTTTCCCAGGATCACATGATGGAACAATACCACTCTACCTTTTGTGTTCAGGTTAGTTATATTTTTGCCATTACTTGCTCTGAGGGAAAAAAAAAAAAAAAAAAAAGGGCCAATACCTCTGATTCTCAAGCTTGATTTACCTCAGCATTCTGTTTCAGTTATGACTATTCCACTACAATGCTTCCCACAGCCATTATTCACTGTCACTCTGCACAGGCACATAGCCAGGATTTACAAAGCCATTTTACATTAAATCACACCCACTTACTGATTAGCACTTCTAACACAAACATGGAACAGAAAAAGCCCAAATTTTTATCTTTAGTGTTTGACTAATGGGAATGTATTAGTTTATGTATAAACCACTGTAAATACAGAATAACTCTATAGACATCAGTAGATTTACATGGGATTTACATTGTTTCTATGGAATGCTCTTTGCAGTCTATGAATAAATTCTACTTACTTTACAATATAAAGAATACATAATAAAAAGTAGTCCAGGAAATTGCTTATAAGCTAATGTTCCCATCCTCTGTCCATCTCCTTTCACAGTGCAAATTTAAGGAAAACAGCTCTGTGATGGTTGTTAAGGAAAACACTGTGATGACTGTAAATGCCTACTGTGTTTGAGATGAACACAGACTTTCAGACAAGCAAGAACTATGCACTGACACAGTATTATTAGACTAAATGAATTTAATAAGCTGCACAAAAAAGAAATTGTCAAAATCTACCCAGAAAATAATTTTCTTTAGGCAAAATAATCTGCTGAGCATTCCAGTCTTTAAGACATGGATTGAAAAAACACACCATACCTATACCAGGTCAGAAATAGGTGCACATTCATTTTTATCTAAGCAAATTAGGAAATTCATCATTATCAAATTTTTATATGTGCAAATCTCCTGTTATTAGCAGCTAAGACTTGTTTGGCAGTGCCTGTAAAGAGAACATTTAAAAACACAGAGGAACAAGAAGAAAATAATTTAATTGCTTTGGAGAGCGGATTCAAAGTAGACTGAGGAGTAATTCATTAAGTGCTTCATCTGCCAGAAGCTATCAACCAAAGTGCAAGTATGGCTCTGGAAAGTCAGCATCCAGAATACGAAAGGCAGAGGCAGGGAGGTCTAGAATAACATTGTATTTTGTCTGCCATGACTGCCCTGAGTTTCAGATGATGGAGCTGCAGTCGACAAAAAAAGAAAGGCTTCTGAATTACATACAGATTGTATTTCGAAATTATGATGCAAAAAAGAGATGCAAACTTCTAGAAGTATCTGAGAGGCACTATCATCATTCAGCTGAACTGATACAAAGGCATTGTTAACACTAGTTAGACAATGTAGAGAGAGGCAGAATGCAAAAGAAGGAATTCAACTGATAGATCTAGTCTGTCTTGCAAAAAACCTCCAAAACCATACACCCCTGCCTTCCCTCAAACTGGAACATTTGAATTGGAAAAAATTAGTTTATGTCAGTGAAATAATTTGCATATTGGCTTGGTCACTTATGTCCTGGGCATGTGTGTGGTAAGAACAGCATTTTTTAACCATACACGCCTCATTTGGTGTGGTCCTCATCAGGCAGCATCAGCTGCAATGAAACAGGGCTGCACAGGGAGGCAGCCTGGGAACCTTGATTTGACTTGTGAAATGAGGAAATAGTGACATTAACATCACTGAGAAGGATAAACACAGAAAAAAAAGAGTTGTTATTTACAAACTGTAACTGCATTTCAAGAATGTTCATGAACAGATGGGATTAGAAAAACATCAAACCTCCGCCCTTCCAATTTTTCCGGTAGGCTGTGCTGCTGCCAATCTTTCCTGAACTTCTTATTGTGTTTTAACATCAGTTTCTTATCTTTATCTTAGAATGACTCAAAAAAGCAGGCCCTCAGAGGGAAACTTCAATACTTTTTTTTTTTTTTTAATCAATGTGTCACTGTTTAGCCCAAGCTGGCAAGACGAAGTCCAAATTATTTTTTCAGCTAGTTGGCTGTTTGATCAGGTTTAGCTTTCAGCTCTGTGTGTCATTTCCTGACTCCCAGGCGGCTCAGACCTAGATCTCCAGCCAGCTGTTGGCAACAGTCAGGCTTTTGTAAACAAGTTGCTTTCAGGTTGATCAGCTCTGTGCCATCAGCAGCAGGGGGAAGGGGTGTACAGAAATATGCAGGCTAACAGAGCAGCATGAAGAACTGGAGATGAACTATCACAGTTGAGGGTTAAGAAAACCATAGATCTAGGGCCTAGTCATGGCTCTGAAACTTCCACCTCAACCATGCATAAGTCCAGCCCAAGCAACTTGCTTATCAAGAAGGGCTACTGGAATGAAGCAAATTATCTCGCACAGAAAATGCACTGTTCAGTTCCTACTGAAAATAATTCTCTTGTTGTGTCTTTAAAATTATGAGATTAGTTTTTCTGCATTATTTTCACCTGAAAGAAGTATTCACAGCACTTTCTTTCCTCATAGCTGTAAATCAGCTCTGGTGAGATGACCTTGTGTGCCTGTAATTACTGCTAACAAGGAAACTGTATAGAGGGCAGCAAAAGTGGTATTGAACTCTCCCAGCTTCCTCTAACCAATGCTCAATTTCTTTATTTTCCAGCATAAAAATTTCTTTCTGCATCAGCACAGAAAATACAGCAGAAAGACACCACATTCCAGCAGGTTTCAACCTTTTTTTTTGGTGATGGTGTTGAAAACTTCAGTCCTGCATACACTGGCAAGCAGAATTTTCAGCAGTAGATGAATGAATGCCACTGGGGAGTTAATAGAGTCTAATACAGCAGCACTCAGTTCTCCTGACACAGCAGACCTCTGGTGTAGAAGAGGTTAGGGATGAATAGGGAAAGAGAAACCTGGCAGGATATTTGTGTATATTCTCCTTGCCACAAGCAGCAAGGAAGCAAATTTTCAACATCTCAGCTGACACAGGGAAAATATGTAGGATGTCTTAATTGACACTGGCTTTGGTATGATCTTGTGGTAACATTCCATGATAAAGTGAGGAGATGGGAGCGCTTCCCCAGGTACCAATCAAGAATACAGCAGATAAGTGATTTGGTTACTGGTCACACCGGCTGGAATCTGGAACCAGCACAAAATGAGCTGCATGAAAGGTGATGAATGCCCTCCCTCTTTCTGCCCACACGCAGTTTCAGTATTTGCATTTTATGTGCCAGTGAAACAGAGGAATTGTGTCTTTCAGCCTCAATTATTCACTTGCTTCCACCCACATTAATGCAGTGTAGAAATTGTTCCAGAATTCCAATTCAGCAACATTCATTCATTAATGTATCATTCCTCACAGAGCTCCCAGCCATACAGAAGCAGAGACAGCCTGGACTTGGTCAAACAGAGCTCCCTGCTTAGCTGCTTCAGGAGGGATTTGACCTGTGCTTTTCACTCTGAATTTTCTGAGCAGAGCTATTATTCAATCAGAATCTAAGAAAGTGGCTCTACTTCTCCACTTCCACCTATTCATATGAGACAATACCAAAAAGCCACCATGCTGACATTAGGGCAGAGAATTTAAATTATAAACTAAGAACCTCCAATAATTCTTCTCTCATCAGGGCTATTATCTCACAAGGATGCACAACTTCACTATGCTTTTGAGTCAAGTCTTCAGTCATGGACACGGATGCAGTACTTGCCAGTACTGTTTCTTGATGCTCATTATCTGGGTGCCACAACAAGGTTTTATTTTATTTTATAGTTTATTAATATTTAATGCATAATCAAAATGTTTTTTGAAGAAAAACCAAACATCTCTTCCTCTAGATTCACAAAAAACAAAGGGAGAAATTGCAGAAATGACCCATAAGGCATCAGTTATTCTGGGCCCAAGGCCTTCACTGAGGCTCCTTTGCACACAGAGCTGGGAGATTCTTTCCTCACAGATAACAACTTGGTAACTGTTAAACTCTACCCACCTGTTCAGGGCGCACTTGAGCATTAATAAGCTGGTAAACAACAAAATCTGTGAGGCCAACACTTTCTAGCAAGAAGGAAGTGAGGGTCTCCCCATCTTTCAAAATGTCTAGAATTCGTATTCCTCTTCCTGGATGAAAAAGGAATGCACAGATCAGTGAGATACCAAACAAAGGAAGTAAAAGAACAACTCATATCCCGGCTTAAACATGCGAAAAAAGAATGCGCTTTGGCTCTTATACCTAGTCGTGACTAACTGGGGCTAAAATCATTTTTGCAATTCAAAATCTTTTTAATCCTTTGTTGGGAAATGATAATTAGAAAATGCTGAGTGTTCTGGCTCTGCATAACTGGTCCCTCAAAGACGTTTCAGACTAGGGCTTCAGCAATGGACACACTGAAAGCAGCCCTGACTGCATTCGAAAGTGTCTGATTCTTTCTTACGTAATGCTTCATTTTAAATGTTCAGATTCAAGTATGCTACTGTTCTTAGTGTCCTTTCTTCTGAGCCTTGTATAAATAACTTTAGTCAACCTTTTGCATTTACACTAATTTACGACTTGCCGTCAATCAATTTTGGTTAACCTTATTCTCTAGCATTATGAAAGTGACCCTTGAAAATCTTCCATGAGAAAAAACTCAATTTCTTTGGAGAAGCAGAAAGTGTAGCTTATGCTTCATATTAAACTAGATGAACAACTACTCTTCAGGCAAGCCAGTGAGGCCACCCACAGTTAAATTAGACACATATAAGGGGCCACCAAATTTCCCTGATACTCTCTGTGACAATACTCAAAACACTGCTGCTCCTAAAGTCAAACAGTTCCAATATTTTAAAACTTGTCTCTGCTACAAACCTGATCAGTGAGAACTCTGCCTCAACATCGTGCAAGAGACAAGTTTGGAAACTTAACTGGAGTTGTTATTCAATAAACATAAGCTAACTTAACTTAGCTCATGTTCATCGAATATTTATTATAACTTTATTAAAGGTACCTCACACAGCATCCACAGACTTTGGTGGTAAAGAATTCTTGAATAGCTCTAATTCTTCCAGTCCTTAGAACAGGCAATTGAAACTAACAGGAGCAGTGTGTATCCTACTGACATAGGGAATGTAACTATAGACATTTCTAATAAATCTGCCCTCCATTCTGTGAGCTGAGTCTTATCAGAGTTTGCCAACTAACTTCCACAATTCCGTCTGCACTAAGCATATTCTAGCCTGAGGCTACAGGGCCTGAGAACTTCTTCAATTGTTTCTCCACATATTTATTCAAGCAGTAAACACTGAAAACAATAGCAGGGGTCTGTCCCTCATATTCTTACTGATGCCTGTCCTGGAATCCAGGCAGTGTGGAGGAAAAAGCACACCACAAGAGCACATCTCATCAAAACTGTCAGTGCAAACGGAGACTGGGACAAGGAAGGTCTGGGATCAAGAGGTAGGTCTGATTTCAGGAACCAGTAGAAGGGGCAATTTTAACTCTGACATGTGCAAATCTTGTTCAACTTTGCAGCTATTCTATGAAGATTGTTAATTAAAAGCAATAGTAATAAGCTGTAAAAACAGACAACTTAAATAGCCAATCTTTCAGTAACTTTTTCTGTATGAAAAAGATGGCAATTCATATTTTATTAGTTAAGCTTCAGAACTGACCTTACTATGTTTTATATAATAGGAAATTCCAAACTGCTATTTTTTTAAAAGTAAAACTCATTTAAAACCCCCACAGATTCTGAAGGATCATTAACATTATATGTCACAGGATTGATGGGAATGCACTCTATATTTCATGAGTAAATTTGATACGGGATGCAAAGGCAACTTCCTAAACCATGGGGTGTGGTCACTTAGCAATACATAGCAAACCCACAGCATGGCATGCTTTTCCTTGCCTTTAAATAGTCAGGTTTGATTTCTATGGCTGGGTACAAACAACAGCTCAGATTATACTTAAGTTCTTGTTTACATTCTGGGGTATTTGGTTGTCTCACTGTTATTTACAAGGAGAAAATCCTGTTTTTACTCCTAGTTATAAATCTCTGATAGGATAGTGGACCATGTGTATCAGATGGTTTATACACATCCTATTAAAATAAATGGAGAGTGACTAATTTTAGTAAGAATGGTCTTCCTGTGAGGATTTGAGAATGGGACAGATCAATTCACAAAGCCAGACCATTTTTATACCTTTAGTTTTAGGAGTACCTTTTCAAATCCTTTACTTCAAGTCCAAAAAGTTAATAACTATACCATTTCCTGTTTTCCCCAGGACTGTGTTTTGAGCTTGGCAAGTTGCTTTAAATAAAAGTTAATGCAATGAATTTGCGATTTGCAGTTCTGTTTATAAGTGTTCAATGCTTTCTCTTTCTAAAAACATTATGAGGAGTTTCCTTCTTCACTGTTTCAAACCTGTTTTAGCTAAGACTGTGACAAAACACCTCTAAGCACTTCTCTGGGTCATGGTACTGGCATATATTCAGACATGTTCCTAATTTTCCATTCTTCTGCATCTCCCAGTGAAAACTTCTCACTGCTTCTGCTTTTACTATAATAATTATTGACATTTCTTCAGCCATGTTTTACTTTTTGTGGTGAGATATCCATGCTTTTCAAGTTTTGTCTATAGTTATTTAAGGAAGATAATTATAAAACGGAGCTGACTGCCTCTCTCCCTTAAATGACAGGTGTTTGTCACTGAACAGATTTTAACTCACCCTAACAACAGCAGAGTAACAGCTACATGTGAAATGTATTATAATGTTGCCAGCCTCCAAAGTAACTACTATCCAGCTCTCAGAAGGAAAAATTAAATCCTCTAAAGGATATAGACACAACAATTACCTGCAATTCTTTCAGGATTAGTTCTCATTGTTTCCATAAACTGAGTCATTATGATCAGTTCTTCCCAGATTCTTCCAAGGTCATGGATTTCAGGGGCTTCCAGTAAAAGCTCCTGAGCATCTCTATATACCCTTGCAAGGCTGAAAGGAGAAACAATGAATATATAATAATTTAAGAGTGATGACTCTTGAGAACCTTTCAAGTAAAAAAAAAACCTCCAAAAAAGCAAACAAAAAAAAAAAAAAAAACTAAAAAAGAAAAAAAAAAGAAAAGAAAAAGTAAAGTTGACTCTGTATTAGAGATGAGGAAAAAAAAAGTTGCTCTGTCCTCAGTTTCAGGTAGTCTGGGGTTCAGTTAGATTTGAAAGTCCACAGAAGTCTTAAGAGGGCTACTGGTGTTGCAGAAGGTTGGCCATTCATAATATTTTTCATTAGCCATGCTGGTCTTTCTGGGGACAGGGGACCTTCTCAGACAACCTGTATCTCACAGAGTGCAAATCTGCCCTGGTTCTAGCCCAGACCCAGCTACAGCTGGTGAATGGGGCACTCTGGGCACATGCTCAGCCTAGCAAGTGACACGGAATTATTCACAAACAGAAACATCCTTCCCCCCCCCCCCCCCCCACCTGTTAGGTCTCTTCAGAATATTTCTTCTAGAAGGAGCAGGAAAACACAAGTAACAAATAGTCACAGGCAGTTTTTCTAAGCAAGGATGCAACCAGATCCCGTGTTTATGAACAAGCATAAAAAATTCTTACTATCAGGTACACTTCATTACACTTCTTTAACAGTATTATGTTTTTCCATGCATGCAATAGTGTATCTCAGTCCACATGACTCATTTTAGCTTACAGGAAACAACAAACAGGAAGGACCAAATTCTTTCAGAAAACACAATGAATTTACTTCTGCTGTAGTGCACTGAATTTACTGGGACTGACAGAGTGGCAGTTTGCTCTGTAACAAGCAACCTAGAAAAACTAGGATGTACAGAAAACAGAATCCTCTAGCTTCACTGCGCATCTGACTGTACCCCACCAAAAATGTTCAGTAATTTTAAATCCTGTTCACTAGGAACAAAGGGTCAAATGGTGAGTTAAGTCCACGTTACAGACTTTCACATGACAGGGGCTTCAATGGCCTTCACATTATTAGCTCATCAGTTCTAATCATTGGATGCTCCAAAGTGGACTTTGCAACAGGGAGATTTGCAGCATTTTTTATATTTAGGCTAGTGGGGTTTTTTGCTCTAAGGATCATTGTCTGCTACACTTTCTTCCATGACTCAGCTGTAACAAACAATGCAATAAAACACTCCCACAGCCCTTTCTCAGTAATAGTCTGGAAATCTCCCATCCTCCTATTTTACAAACAAGCTTAGTATCTGAAGGTTATGTGCTGATTAAAGTTTCACAAGTATATAGCCAAAACCGGTGCTATATAAGAAGTAGCAGTGCAGGTTCCTATTTGCTGCTACTTCATCAGAGATCTCAGTCAGAAGGGACAGCTCTAGTGATGAGAAAAGGCTTAGGGATTCCACGCTCTTTTATCAAAAAGGTTTGTCCCAAGACATTTAGTAAGCAGGTTCTTATGGATTTTATTAAGTGAACATGTTCCCTAGAGACTTGCACTGAAGTCTCTCTCTAAAAGGCCAAACCTACCATTGCGAGCTTTGTTTCAACTTTGCTGACCATTAATAGCATGAAACCAAAGAGCTAGAACTGAAAATCTTTGTCTTCCACTGTTTGCACACTGGTGTGTTATTATCTTTCCTCTTCATTCACACCACAGAACAATTCTTTAAAATATTCCTTGGTGAATAGTGAGAGGCCCTTCCAAGCAAAGTGAGGATACTCCAGCCTTTCTCCCTGCATCATTCATGCCCATGAACACCCAACAGGTGCCCAGAGCAAGCTCTGAGCAGTTCCCTAGCAGGCCCATATTGCTGCCACCCAGACTCACACATACAGATCTGCTTACATGGAATTTTTGTAGTTGGACACTACACCTGGACCCTCTCCGGGGGTTGGGCTGCGGAAACAGGGATTGTTCATGTTACAGAAGATGCCGTGTAACCATGGCAGTGTTCCTGCTGATGGCATTGCCTTGTTTGGGAAGTGACCTAGAGTATTGAAACACAAAATATTAATTGTTAGGTGTCTTTTCTAATGCAGCCTTTGTGAACATAAATAGTATGATGTGTTGGCTTCCTCTACAGAAGGAATGTGATAGGAATCATATGGTTTATGTTTTACTGAGAAAAAAGAAGTCACCAATATAATCAATATGGCCATTTTCAACAGAAATTAATTCTGAATAATGTCAAGGGCTTTTTTAAATTGGTAGTGAGGTAGTACTTTCTCAGTACCAGAATTAGAGAAATCCAAAACTAGACAGCATCTTGAGACCCCAAGTAAGTCTGAGCAGAAAGCATCTCACAGGAAAACTAGGTGTTTTTTTAATGTCTTCACTGGTAAGTCTTACAGTACATGGCTACAAATAACTAAGCTACTCGAACTGAAGTCTGTTCTTTCATCACTGGACAGTAACAGTCTGCAAACAGCTCCCAATACCTTTGTCTGAGAACACCTGGCCACGACATGCAAGTCACATCATGATAACATCTTAAACATTCTTACATTCGTGTTGGCGGTACAGTGGATTGGCTTTCCTCAGCCAGACAAGTACAAGAAACAGTAACAGAGGCCATACAAGCTCCACTAGAAAACGAAGCTGGAAAAAAAGGAAAAAAGGAAATGAAAAATAAATTTTACACATAGACCACCATAGAGTCACTAGGTGGCTGAAGTGATGAGACCTCCTCTCACAGCAGAAAAACCCAGTGCAGCACGTGCCCACAACTATCCTTTGCCTGTTTCACCATTTGAAAAGGACACCCAACAGAGGATTTCATCAGAATGCCATGAAGCATAACCATTCACTCTGTACTCAGTGGCTTCTCCAACTCTTCTAAAGAAATATCTAAGCATCCTGACTGAGGTAGAAAGAGGCAGAAGGTATTCCATGAATCTACAATAAGGATTAGATATAAGAGACAAAAGGATCTTTTTAATCCACACTTTGACACTGCTGGGCTCATTAGCAGGCTGTCAGTACTGTGCTTACCCAAAGACTTCAGCATAAGCTTTACATACTTTGACCTTTACTTTTGCTTCTTTTTGTCGTCATCCATTTCAATGTTTTTAATTTTCTAATACCTGTAGAAATGTATGTACTAAGATCAAACCCCTTATTCAACAACACAGAAGACCCTACCAAAGGCCACTTATTGCCCAGACTTTTCACTTAGAACAGTCACCGGCTCCAGTGTCATGCCAGAAAATCAAGGGCACTGCTTTACCACAGAGGAACATCCTGCCTGCGTTTCAGTCTGTTTCCTCCACTCCTGTGTTTCAGTTTGTTTTGCTGCCTCTGTGTGTTTTGGCAGAGGTTTGAAACTACAATCCTTTGATCCTCTAACACAGGCCTTGGACTCTGAGGAGCAGCGATGGGATTTTTGTGTCCAGGCACATGGCATTTTTTTGCTCCTCCCTGTAACAGCCAAGACAAAATATCTTCAGAACAAGGGTTGTAGTCATGCACAGGAAAGCCCTCCTTGTTTCTTTACCTTTGCTCCCTCCTTCTCAGCCAGGCACCAAATATGTAATAATAATGTACATAGCAGCAGAGCCAAAGACAAGATGGGTTACACATGAATGTTGTTTTGGGCAAAAGGCACTTCACAGCACGATTAAAAACCGGTTTTTTTTTGGAGCTGCCCAGTTTTTCTACTATAATTTTGTCTAACAGCTTTAGTTAGGCACAACATATGCTTAAAGCAAAAGGGTAGAAAGCTTTACACCAGGCAACAATTTGCTATTTCATGTTTTTCCTCTTAAGGGTTTCCTTTCTAAAACAGAACAATAACAAAAAAACCCACCCACCACCACCACGGAAGTTATGCATGCTTGATCTTTTTAAAAGCAGACGAATCTTACCAGCAGCAAAGGGTAAATTACACAATCATTAGAGAGGGAAACCTGACAGCTGTTGTGCACAGCTCAGAGTAGTGTTACAGACCCTTGCCAGCAGGGTCCACAAGATCTGATCAACATCTATTGCCATCCATTTGTGTAAACCATTTGGGACAAGGACTAAACACTCATAAATTCAGAGAGGCAAGAACTGGTGAAACTCCTTGGTCCACCTTTGCTGCAGAGTTACTGTGTTAATGCTCAGATGTTGATTCTTTCTTCATCCCCAGTAAATACAACATCCTCAGACTTGAATATGGTACCTCCTTTCTGTCTGAATTAGCTAGTTTGGAAAAGATTGAAGTCTGAAGCCCAGGAGAAGCTTGCTTTCAACCTGGTACACAATGTGTTGTGTGGTAAGGACAGACCAGTGCTGTCAGACCTCTGATTCTTTCCTGTGGACCTTATCCAGAGGACACAAAGGTGTCAAAGAATTCACTAGAAGTATCAGAAAGCAGCCCATAAGCCTGCAGAATCACACGATAAATAGTTAGAAATCCCAGCAACATGCACGGAGAAATATAATATCCAGAGAGAGCTTTAATGGAGCAAGCACAGTGATAAGACCATATAAATGTGAGAAGCTTAAATTGGCTGTGGATCAACTGTTGACTCTGCAATGAAGTTGTGCTGTAAGACAAAATATCATAAGATCTAAGAGCATTTAAAAGTACTTAAAATACTTCTGGCTTTTGCTTTACTTATGTCATTCAGCCACACTAAAAAAGACACAATCTGTGTGAACTGTAAGGTCCTAAGTAGAATCACACCCAAGAGCAGCTGAGTATGAAGAGCAAATCTAAAATTAGGAATCAAACCTTCCTGAGCTGAATGGTGCTCCTGATGTTTTCTAACAACAGATCTTTTTATGTGAAAATATATAAATGTTGCTACCCACAATTCTTCTGGTACACAGTATTGTTTGTCAAAGAAAATCCCAACACAGCTATTCCATGTTTGGTCTGTAAGAGCAGCTTTGCAAACTGCACCAGACAAGATGCCAGATAACAGACCCCTACAAAGATCACACGTGATTCTTCGAGGGACTTGAGAGTTTTGTATGCTGATAAATGTATCAGTCACTTAATCCAGTGGAGTGCATGGTTCAAACCTGAAATCCAAAGATGAATACTTTACCTTTTGTCTTTTCCGAAGGATCCAGTTCTTCCAGAGTAGAAGTCTGACTTGCCTAAAGAAGCTCATTCTTTTGCATCAATACTTCTGATTAACCTGTGGCAAAAGATAGATGGCCATTTCTCAGCTGACAGCAGAAACAGACCTTAGAGCAAAATAACAGCTTTCCATTCTTATTTTAAGATTATGCTATCACAGAGATCGGTTCCTTTCATTGTCTGCACCATTTAATTTTGCACTTGATCCACTATCATGCATGAAAAATCGTGAGTTTCCTTTGTTTGGAGGCGACTTCCTATGACACATTTATCAGCACCAAAAAGGAGCAGAGAGGAAAAATATCTCTTTTGAGTAAAAAAAGTCATGAACATTAAATTTGGCTATTAACTTGGACTTGCATGTAATGAAGGCAGTTAATAGTTGCATCATTTATCACAATCAATCTGTGGTTTTAAACTAATATTTTCCCAAGAAAAGATGGATTTACTACTAGACATTAGTTATATAAAACTGTTTAGCTATATGATACAATTAGGTTTACCATTTGGACATGATAAATGTATCATGATTAACAGAGTCTGAAATAGATTTTATAAAAGCAAGTCCATTCTGCTGCCATTTCCTTAAAAAAATACAGCATCTCCTATTTTTGTTTTTAAATTCAGCAACTCCCATTACATTTTGGTAGATATACCACAGAATTTAAACCATTGCATGCTCTGCCTTTCAGGTTCATGACTCTTTATAATCACCAGGAATTTTTACCTACCAAAGGAAAAAGGAAATTTGACATATAAATCCAAATATCAGATAAATGGGCCTGTTAAAAAACAAACAAATCATTTAAATTTGCTACCTGCATCAACTTCCTACTTTATTACTGCTTTATGGGATTTAAATGATTGAAGAGTAGTTTCTTTATGAATGCGCAGAATAAATAAAGAATAATTAATTTTCAATCCTGAAATATCCTTTCCTATCTGGCCATTACTCAGAAAAACTAACAGTGTGCTTAAGATTCAAGCTTTACTACTTTAAGTAGAGCAAAACAATGTCATAAAAAAGCCCAGTAGAACCATGATAAAGAATAGTACCTAGTAATAATGTGTGGAGAAGTCCACTTGGACTGAGCAGGTATATGAACTTCTGAAGTGATTGGTCATGGTGGAGATCTATCTTCACTCTTTACAGACAGCACCCTGCTCATAAAATCAGTGGTGGCTTGGGACTGCTGCAATCAGAAAGAGAAGAGACACTGGAAGAAATTCAATTTCCAAAAGAGAAGTTCATTTACACAGATAACAACACTCTCCTAAAATCAGAAAAAGACCATGACACTTCTGAACTGAGTGAACACTGAATTCCCTTTAGATTTTCATCTGTAAAGGGTGTCTGAAACAGCAATGCAGCAAAACCTCCCACTATTGCTCATGCTGGGTGATGACTCTGTATGAGCACTACAACAGCTTCCCTGTGATTGTTCTTCCAAGTAGAAGCTGAACAACAATCCAGCCTTCATTATTAAAAAAACTAAAATTGTAAAAAGCATATGGCAGTGTTTGCCTTTTTATTTCCCCTTCACAGGGCTTTGGGGACACCTTTGAAAAGCCTCCACAAACCTGCTTCACTGAATTTAACACTCTCCAGATTTCCTCCAGAGCCCACTGCAGCTCCAAGAGCAGAGCACTGCACTCTGCACTCTGCTCCTTTCTCAGCACCATTGCAGGGCCTTGGAGCCCCTGCACACAGGTGCCACCTAAACCACCCTCTTTAACCTGGGTTCTGGCACAAAGGGTAACAAAGCACAGGATCTGGCCATCCCTATGTGCTGAAAGGTGAGCCAGCAGAGAAGAAGACCAACCTCGGCTGAACAGGGTACTTTCACTGGAATTCAGGGAAAAAGAAAGAGCTTATGACCTTTGGAAGAAGGGGCAGCCAACTCAGGAAGAGTGCAAGGACACTGTTAGGTCACGTAGTGAGAAAATCAGAATGGCAAAAGCTCAGCTAGAACTCAAACTGACAACCACTGTGAAAAATAATAAAAAGTGTTTTTATAAATGCATTGACAACAAAAAGAGGGCCAAAGGAAATCTGCATCCTTTATTGCATACAGAGGGAAACACTGTAACCAAGGATGAGGAAAAGGCCTTGGTATTTAATGCCTTCCTTGCCTCAGTCTTCAACATAAAGATTGGTTGTCCTCAGGGCAGCCAGTCCCCTGAGCTGGTAGACAGGGATGGGGAGCAGAACACTTCCCCTGCAATCTATTAGGAGGCAGTTAGTGACCTGCTGTGCCACTTAGACACTCACAAGTTGATGAAGCAGGATGGGATCCACTCAGGAGTACTGACAGAACTGGCCAAGCCTCTCTCCATCATTTATCATCCACCCTGGTAAACCAGGGAAGTCCCAGATTGGCTGGAGATCGGCCAGTGTGACAACCATTTGCCAAATGGTCATAACCATCCCAGGCAGTGCTACAGACTGGGGAAGAGTGTCTGGAAAGCTGCACAGTGGAAAAGGACCTGGGTTGCTGACTGACAGCAGCTGTTCAAGAGCCAGCATGTGCCCTGGTGGCCAAGAAGGCCAGTGGCATCCGGGCCTGGATCAGGAATGGTGTGGCCAGCAGGACCAGGGCAGGGACTGTCCCCTTATACTCGGCACCAGTGGGGCCACACTGAGTGCTGTGTCCAGCTGTGGGCCCGTCCCCTCAGGGAAGACTCCGAGGGGCTGGAGGGTGACCAGAAAAGGGCAGTGAAGCTGGGGAAGGTCTGGAGGGTGAGTCCTGTGAGGAGCAGCTGGGGGAGCTGGGGTTCAGTCTGGAGAGGAGGAGGCTCAGGGGAGAATTTACCATTCTCCACGACTGCCTGCAAGGAGGGTGTAGCAAGATGGGGGCTGGCCTCTTCTCCCAGGAAATCAGAGACTGGACAAGAGGGCAAGGCCTCAAGCAGTGCCAGGGAAGGTTCAGTTTAGTTTTCAGGAGGAATTTTTTCACTGAAAGGGTTGCTCAGGGAGGTGGTGGAGTCAATGTCCCTGGAAGTGTTCAAGAAATTACTGGACATGGCCCTTACTGTTATGGTGTAGTTGATGTGGTGTTTTTGGTCAAAGGTTGGACTCAATCTTGGAGGTCCTTTCTAACCTTAATGATTCTATTCTATGATTCCATGGCAACCTCCTCTTTTACAAGTGGTTTTAATCTAATTTCTGTTGAGCATATGTTCTTACCACAGGTAAGACCCACCCTACTTCAATCTAGACAGAGAAACAAAGTTTCATACAGCCACAGATAGAAGCTAACTATGACTAATGGCAGTGCAAAGCAAAGAAACCAGCACTGCGCTGCTTCTCAGCTGCAAACTGTGTTTAAGCCTGACCACAATGTGTAAGGCAAATAGATAATTTAATTGTTTCATCCTGCAAACAAGCATTTTACCTCTAAAATCCTAAGGCAAGTTATTTTAAGAAAATGGATCTCTTTTTGGTGTCCTCATGTTTGCAGAAACAGCTCTAACAGATTAAACTAATCTCTCCTAATTAGATTTTTTACATCACAATTGGATGATGGTAGGGTATATTTTGTTTTCTATGGTCAACTACATCAACTGTTCCTGTAACCCACTTCTGCTTTTTAGCTTTACAAAGGGATCTTCAGAAGTAAACAGAGAAAGTTTATGCAGGGCCTATCACTTTAAATGAGAGGGTAAAATACAGTTCAACTTATGGAGCACACTGTACAATTTCACTGTAGCTCTACCCACAGTCATCACTATGACTCTGCTATTTCCTAAAGATCTGTAGTTTGTTGCCAGCAACAACAAAACATGAGACATTCCACTTACATATCAGAACATAAAGAAAGCAATAAGTGGAAATAGATGTTTGGTGACAGTTCTTATGCCTACAGTAGATACCTCACAATATAAAAGTTCCCTGTGGCGTGCTTCATGAGCACTTACATGCAATACATGGGGTCATATGGCATGTGTGTTGTGATATCCCCTTACCTCACACACATACGCCAGAGTTTTAACAGCTGTTTTAAATATCAGGATTTTGTTTTCTTTTTTCCAGGCTTCCTGACTTTTGACTACAAAAATCAAGTCTGATTAAATGCTATTTGTCCAGCAAATTATAAAAACATCCCCAGTAATAACCACAAGCAAATATTTCTGTAAAATAAGGAGAATTTAAAAATTATCTGAAAAGATAGCTTTGAAAATATGCATAACTAGGTGTATTGGGTGTGCTCATGGGTCAGCACTTCTAATGTTCAACAATGCTTTCCAGCACCCAAACCATTTCCTAACCTGTGAGACATTCTTATGCATGTAGAAGAGCATGTCCCTCGACACAGGCTCACTAGAAAGCTAACACAATTAATGCTAACACAATTCTGCCTACACTAACTGTAGGAGTGGGTGTGCATTAATGTATCCTATATCAATAAACAGATATAGCTACGTGTGTGGAAAGAAAACTACACAAACACAGGTTGGGGCTTTCTGAGTTAAGGTAAGTTTTGCACCCAACTATCTCAAACTACAGGGGAAAACCCAAGCTGAAGCTTTTTAGGCGTTTCCTGTGTATTTCAGAGGCCTCCCTCTGAAATAAATAACCTGAAAGACAAGAATGGGAAGTTCTTTCAAACCAGGATCAAATGATAAAAAATCAGAGAGGCTAAGAAAAGGCTCCATGGAGCTTCTGTTTGAAAGGTGTATTTCTATGAATCAGAGACAATCACAATGAGACTCTCCACAGAGAAATGTGGAATCTTAAACAGATCCCATTCTTATGCAAACCCAGCAGTGGGCTAATCACCCCAATCTGTGGATAAACAAGCACAAAGCAGTGGAAACACACACGGCATGTTTTTACTTCTGGCATAATTCAGCTTACTTCATATAGACACTGTTCTGTCATCCAGCTGCACAAGGCCTGAAGGAGAGAGGATTTTTCTAGCATTCACCTTCCTCAAACATTTAACATTTTGGAAGGTTTAGGATAGCTTTTTCTTCTACCTAGGAGTGAAACACTTTCTAAGGGTTTCTTGGATCTCTAAATTAGAAAAAGCATTCCCCTCTTTCTATGAATATAAATGGGCATGCAGGTAAGTCTTACAGAAGGATTCTTTGGAGAGAAGCCTATTTCCATGAATATCCCAAATAACACCATTTGTAAATATCAGACATTCCCTGTCCCTCCCCGCCCCCCTTTACTAATGGGAAGTTGAAACATTGTTCTGTTTTCCCAACATATTACCTGTACATTGACAGGTGGGATGGCCCAACAAGAGCACCTCTATAGTGAAACAGTGGGTGCTGAGGACCCAGGACCCAAGCATTACGTGCCTAAGGGTTCCCTCAGATGAGCTCTAGGCACAGACCGAAAGCGCTGAAGGTGCATTAGCAGTTGCAGCACATCAGGTATGGTGCTGAAGCACATGTTCCAGTTTAATTTCTCCCAAACAGAACTAAGTTTAAGTTCTCTGAGATCACTCTGTATGGTGAGCCACAGTGGCATGCAGCAAAGTCACTCAAAAAGTACAAACACGCTCTGAGCTAAGTTACCAACGTTACCATACCTGTGCTGCCTTCGCAGAGTGTTTCGTGTCAGCTCTCACATTAGCTCCATTAGGCCTCTGCTGCACGGAAGCTAAAGAGTTCACGGATTTGCAAGCAAAACACAGACTTCCTACACAGAAGCAACAAAAACCTTGAAAACTTACCACAAAAGCTTACCTCATGTGTGAGCACTGCTGAAAGACAAAGGTTTCTGAAGGAATGTTCAGCTTGGCAGCAAAGAAACACATATCTTAGATGCAGTTAGCACTCACAGAATAACACTGCTCAGTTGTAAGGAGATTGTTTTAATCCCCTGCTCGATACAGAACAGCTCAATCTCCAAGTTTAAGAACTCATGAATAAAAATCCTCTCAAATATGCAATATGACCTACCCAGGCACAATCAAGCCTAGACTAGGATATTGCTATTTCTGTATTTCTTCAGCTCTGAACAAAACCTGTATTCGAGAAGATGGTTTCAGAAGGGTACCTCTGGTAGCATCAGGGGCCCTACTAAACTAACAGCTGTCATGACTAATTA
Source organism: Chamaea fasciata (assembly GCF_029207755.1). Classification (NCBI taxonomy): domain Eukaryota; kingdom Metazoa; phylum Chordata; class Aves; order Passeriformes; family Sylviidae; genus Chamaea; species Chamaea fasciata. Next base: position 15,590,192 of record NW_027094095.1, on the reverse strand, counting down.
GGTCAGCGACTTACAGAAGTCGGTACTCTGCCAAAGCTTTAAGAGGGATGAGGCAGTCCATTACGACTTCAGAAAATGCAATTGCCAAACAAATCTGACAGCAAAAGGTTTCCTCCCCAGAGCTCAAGCTGCAGGGTGTTCTGGCACTTTGCGTGACCCACAGCCTGTCATCTGGGGCAGGTGGGTAGGATTGCTGCAGTTCCATTGGAGTGAAGCCATTTCAAAGCGAGACCGAGAAAAATCTGCATCTGAACCAAAAGAAACAACAGGGGCTAGCCGACACATTTCCAGTTCCAAAGGAAACCAAAGTATTTTCCACTAGGCTCTGCCGCCGCGGCCGCCGGCCCGCGCTCCCTCACAGGGCGGGCGCGCCCTCAACGTACGGGCCGAACACAACACGGCCGCGAAGCCAGCGTGCAAATGTTTGCGGAAATTTTCAACTGAAGAGTCACGGAGCGACCCTGGAGCCGCGGCCTCCCAGCCTCCCCCGCAGGCCGCGCTGCCCCCGAGCTGGCGGGAAGGCTCGACAAGAACCCCGGCCCGCCCCGCGGCCGCTCCTGCGCTGCCGCCGCGCCGGGCAGCAGGGTCACAACTCTTACACGGCCTCCAAAGGTTGCCATTTCCAAAGTCCTGCCCTTGCTACTTCGCTCGTATTACATAAAAACAGTCGAAGGCATTACAAAGCTGGGACACGTAAATCATCTTTTGAAATGGATGTTTTCCTCGAAATAACATGGGGCTGTAAAACGCCTACAGATCCCCAGGCACAGGCGCCGGGCCCCGCTCTCCCCGCTCCCAGCCCAGCCCGCTGGCGCTTGCGGCGCTGTGGGAGAAACACCTCAAAAAGAACTGAAACCTTTCGGACTAGCAAAACATGGAAGCAGATGTTACATAAAAAGGAGTGTGGCAAGAGCCAGTAATAACTGGTACTATGACTTGATTAAGAAACGTTTGTCTGTTTCTCACAGTATTCGCTGTTGTACTTCTCTATCTCAGGAGCCTGCTCTGGGGAGTACTAGAGACCCTCCATCACACTAGCCAAAGAGCTTTATCAAATTAAGAAATTATTAAGAAATTATTAAATCAAGAAGTTTAATTAATTTCTTAAGCCATTACCATATTCAATGCTAGACATGCTAAAACATTTAAATACAGTGAGACAATAAATTTAATGATAATTCACAAATTATTTTGCTATCTTGTGGTCCTAATCAATATTGATCCTTTCACAACTGTACTATGAAGTTATGCTACACTGTCTTTAATGATTCATGAACCAGTTGTAAGTATATAAGTCCACTCTTCTATTGTCAAAGAAGAACACATTCCCATCTATGTCAAGAAGCCTTTCCACAGACTTTGTTCAGCAACTCCCAACACCAGTCTATGCAGACGGCAGCATCTGGGACTTTCAGCTTTTCAGTAATAAGAGACAGCTCCCCAAAAAAATGACCCTGAGCATGGCCAGAACCATCCAGTGATAGGATGGCCTTTGCCAAGAATACAAATTGTGCTTCTGTGGAAATGCGACAAGGAATCAAAGTCCAGCATTGTGAGTTCTGGACATAAAAATCAGATTATGTCCACCAAACAGAGTGTGGGATTTTATCTGCAGTGTTTTGGGAAGATTAGCAAAGGTAATGGTGTATTAAAGTCCAGTGTATTTCCTGTTGCAAAAACAGAAAAGTGATTCTTTGTATTTGCTGTCCTTCGAGAGTCATCCTGGTGCTTACATCACTAGAAAGTGCCATGCTGAAACAACTGTACTCTCCAGTACGCAAGAAAGGGTCACGCTGCTAATTGTAATCCCATAAAGAAAAGCAGGCCACCCCCTAGCCCCAGGAGAAAGATGCAGGAGAGTACTACACTATTGCAAAGGCCAAACATCTGTATTTTAATAAGTTAGAAGAAATCCAGATACAGAAGCCATAGAGTCACTGAAATGTTAACAGTTAATATATTTTAAAGCAAATATAACACAGTGTACACATAAAAACCATTTAATACAAAGTGAAAACCATTAGATGCACCTACTAATGCTGATTTTTGGTTATTTTTAGCTGCTTCATGGAAATTTGGAAATAGGGATCTTAATTTCAGTTACACCAGGTTAAGTGGTGAAACTGATCTGTAGCAAGCAAATCACTGCCTCTTCATTCACCTGGGAAAGAGCACCACGGCAACTGTGTCCAGAAGGGCACCCAAGTGAAACAGGCTGAGCACATTTGTCCCACTCACTAAGCTATACAAGAAACCAGATGTGAATTGATTGCTGCTTCTCAATAGTAAAGCTCAGTAGGTGCATCCCTGCTGTACAAAAAAAAAAAAAAAATTAAAGTGACAACATAGAAAACTGGCAACAGATAACCATGTCTGCCTAAAATATACACATATGATACATAATTATGGCCATGCTGGCCAGTATGTAAGCCTGTTCAAGAGCAAAGCTTTAATTGCACAGATTAGAAAAATGAACAAATGCTTTTACAGAGCAAAGCACAAGCTTTGGTTTATGCTTAGACAGTGAACATTAAATCTTCCATTTTTATTATAACATCTATTAAGAAAAAATAGCTGTGTCTCTATGAATAAGCACTCCATTCCACACAATGAAATGAAGCTCAATGTCTTATTCAATGAACCCATTAATTGTTTCTAGACTGGGAATGTATTACATCTTTATTGAAAGCTACTGAACTACAAAAAGGTTGACTTATTTAATTCACAGTTCCCCAGGTCTCCCCCCCCCCCCCATTTTTAAAATGCTGCATATATAAAAATAACTCCAATATGGCACAAAAGTGGGATTCTCAAGGGAAGGCAAAGGTAAGGGGGCAAAGGGAAGCCTCCACTGGCAACATGAACAAAATTGCATATAGTCCAAGAGGAGTTTGCACCCTATACAAAATGAGCTTCCCTGTGTTCCAGTTCTTGGATCCTTTTTGGTCTCAGTCTGTGATAAGTGGGCTTCAGATCTGTGGGGTGAATAACCTCTGAGCTAGATTTCTGTTCATTTGTGTTTTGTTCAGCATCACCTGATGGAAGTACAGAACTCCTAGCCAGTTTCACAGTATTATCCTGGGGGAGCACAGAGCTAGCACTGGTTGGAGCACAAGCTTTAGCAGAAGAACCTTCTCCATTTTCTTTTGATTTGTTAGAGGGTGGTTTATAAAATGTCCCTGGGGGTGGTTGCAATGTTCTTGGTGCCCTAAAGGCAGCAAGAGGATTAACATCAGGACCATTCTCTTCTGCTGCTGTCCTTCCTGACCCGACAACAGAATATGGCTTATTAGGAAGAATGGCATTAGCTGAATTGTTACCTAGGCTGCATGAGGATGATAAAGCACCTGCAGTTCCACTCTCGAGTGCTCGGATCTCCTGGGGCACATTAGTCACGATCATTGCTGTCCTTGCTGTGATATCATACTGTTTGTACTGCTTGTCCCAAGCTTTTCGCAGCATCTGGGTGTCGTAACAAGGAAGTCTGCAGCAGGCATCAACAGCAGGGAGTGCCTTCACCTCTGAGACTTCTTCAATGGTAGGGCTTCTGCCCAGCTTCTCTGAACTTACTGCCCCTGCATTTCGTGAGTTTCTTTCATTCAAAACACATGGAGGAAGTATTCTGTCTACAGGCAGGCTGACAGGGCGAGATGCTGGTTTTGTCCTTGGAGCCCGCAATGGAACTTTGGCAAGCTGACGGTTGGGTTTTACAGGAAGTAAGTTCATTTTACAGGGGTCTTCACCTAGAGAAATGAATGGATCACTGTCTTTCTCTGCAGCTGGACTCACGGCATTACCTAGAAACACACAAATAGATGTGACTGGATCTTTGTACCAAGTATAAAGAGAAGTCAGCAAGGCTCCAATGACGCCTTGACAGTTAGTATTTTAAAGGGATAACAGTTTTTAGGGATAGCTTGTATACTAGCAATAGCCTACTCTAACCAAATGTTAGCATTTCACTACCAGTAAAACACATATTGTACAGCTGTAACCAAAGAGAAAACAAAGAGACACTTCGCTTTTTAGCTGGTGCTTTGCCATCTCTGAATATTTCAGTTTTAACATGTTTCAGGATGTCGCACTGTTGATGTACAGGACATGGCCGAACTGGTAGCATCAGATGAAAATCAGTACAATTAAAAGGGCTTATGTACAGTTACTCCTAAATGAAGTATGTGAAATCATACCTACATTAAAACAAACCCCTGTAGTAGCATAGGCAGATAAACAGGAAAAAAAAAAAAGAGTTAGAATTAGGTTAGCAAACCTGGAGTTTTTAAAGCAGAAATATTGATATCCAAAATGCTCTGATGATTTTGTCAGACAAATACTCTTTCCAAAGCCTTCTGGTTTAGTTCTAGTGAGTGGCAATGATACACATTTTGGGGGAAGAGTCGTCAAAATACATAAAGTGCTGGCTATTAGTTTACAGCATTGTAGTGGATTTCGGAAATGCAGTCACAGCATAATTATGGCTTTGTTTTGTTTGCCTTTTTTTTTTTTTAAAAAAAGGGAGAAACCAAACCACTTTTATATTCTCTTACCAAAAACTTTAAGCTCTGACTCCATAAACACAGATTTCTTAAAAGCCTTTATAAAGATTTAATTCTCTGTTATTCTTACAAAAATAAACAGTCTATCAAGCAGTGATAAACAGGTTTTATCACTTGCTTCTGTCTATAGTACAGAGCTCCATGCACTATAATCTAATGCATTCAGAGCTCCTTATTGACTCACACCCAGAGTTAACAGCCTACTAACCAGTTACAGATGTATCTGCTTCTTCTTTTGTATTCTGGCTATTCTTCGATTCCAAAAAGAGTGCAGCTGTTTCTGAAGCTCTTTCACTTGGAACTAGTTGAACACCCTGCTAATGAAAGTCAGACCAGAAGAAAATGAGAACTCAACAGAAAAGGCACTCCTTATCAAAAAAAATCCCCAAAAAAGATTTATTAGCAATGTGCTCTGGAATGCTCCAGAATTCAACACAGAAGTTAATATGGCAGAGGTAATACTGTGGCAGCAAGAGAGTCACTCACTTCCTTTACAGCAACAAACGATTTCCTCTGCTGCTGTGACTCAATCTCATCTGCAGATAAAGCAACTCTGACCATAACAGCTGTTTCTTCAGAATGAGAAGCACTCAGAAGTGGTTTCAATGAGACATCAAATATCTTTTCATAATATGTTATGAGCAGCTCCACTACCCGGGCCTGATAAGGGTAGTCCACAAGTGACGACAAAGAAACTGTAGCGTCGGTTTGACGTGGTCTGATCAGAGTTGGGCCGAATATTATGCCGAGGTTGCTGGCTGACATTTTATTTTCATCACACTGCTCTGCAACTCTGCACAAAGAGGGGAAAAAAAAAAAAAAAAAAAAAAAAAAAACCAAAAGAAACCCCCAAGAGTTAGAGGGTTTTATTACTTCAGAAATACTTTTGATACTAAAATCTTATCTTATGTCCAAAGAGGGTAAGAGGCAATAAAAAACTGAAAGTGGGTTTGGTAGGCAGGCAGAATCTTCAGTGCAGACTACATTTAACAGTGGCCTGAACTTCCTACACAGGGTGTTTTTATGTCCTATTTGTTAAAGTTTTTTGTGGTTATTTGGCATTTCTGGGGTTGGGGAAAAGAATGTCTCTCATTCTAAGTAATAACACAGCTATAGCCCAATATTACCCATTTTTATAGGTAATCATCAGTTTAGTACATCATCATACAAACCACCATTTGGAGGACAAGGAAGTGAAATGTGACTGAAGAATGGTTATTAAGAGACATGACACAAGTTTCAATTTTCTGTTTATAGCCACCAAATCACTGCCCTTTGTTACATCACAATTTAAACCCTATTTAGATCCCTGCATGTGACATTAATTATTACTGACCCCAATGCTAGCACAGAATCAAAAATAATGGAGGCCAATGCTTTCCCTGCTTTATTTCCCTTTCATATTCTTCTCTCACTTGGGAATTCATTACATGGAAAAAACTCCAGCAACAGAATAGTGTCTCCAAAGGTATATGTGACTTCTTCCTCAAGAGTCATCAAAAAAAGTACAAGAGATTCATAGCATGCAGCATGCACCAGTTAAGTTTTCAACATCAGTCTGCATTTAAAGTATTTTCTTACCTGTGAAGGTGTCCAATAAGGTACTGAAGAGTGTTATAGTTTGGTACAGGCAGTTGTTTCAAAAGATCTTTAATTTTAATGATGATCCTATTCAGTTCAATACAGAGTGACTGTCTTGTCTTTGCTTTGGGACTAGCTTGTTTAGCATCCAACTCCTCATTAGCATTCTGGCTTTCTTTTGCAAGTCCAATGAACTCATTGTAAAGCCGAAACAAAATCAAGGGCTCTGGAAGCTGAAGAAATATGAACAATTCAGAAACATACTTAAACCTCAATTTTAACTGTTTCCTTCCTGCTTTTCTGCAACTTTTTCTGGTCTAGCATCTTTTCTTAGATGATGACATTGTTTAATCCTTGTTCATTAGCTCAATCTCAAATTTTTTCAAACTCAATCCCAGCTAACAAAAAACTCCGTCCTATAACTTTTTCCAGAAATCATTTGCTAACCCTTTCCTACATTAGCTCCAACACCGATGATTTATCACAATTTATTGAAATAAGATTTCAAGAAAAAAAAGATTTTTTCAAAATCACTTAATGGTGATGATCATAGGATTGGAAAACTCATCTCTGACAGCCAACATGAGGAAGAGGACAGAACCATGCAGTTTATTAAAGATTATTCCTTTCAGGGTTAACAAGTTTTCCGAGTGACTCAATAATTTCACTGGGCAACATCCCAGCTTCATTTTTTCATATACGTATTGAAACTGTTTTAGAAAATTCAATCATGAAGCTTTAAAGCTCTGTTATAGAAGATGGATAATCCCTCCATAATGAACACATCATGACCACTATGACTGTTTCATGAAATTTTTGTTAGCAGGTATTAACAGCAATATATCAGCATCTGTCTGCACGAAGAGGCAAGAACATGGGAATCTTTTTAACTCCACCTAAGACAGGCAAATTCACTAATCAGAAAGGTTTTAGAAATTAAACACTACTGTGAGTAGACAAACAAAAGATTGTTATGCATAAGGTACTAAAAAAAGCCGTAATATCTATCTGGAATACATATTGTAATCCCAGCAGTTTTTCAAACCCTTGTCACAGGCTGCATGTGTAAATAAAGAAGCCACTGCAGTTATACAAGGCACTTGTTTAATCTGCTTCTGTTGGACTGCTGAAAAGGGGTGGTTGTTTTGTACTGTACTGAAGAGATATACTACAGCACTTTGGTTTTCCATCTGACCTCTAAATTCCATACCTGGCGGAGATACAGCTTGAGAACATTGCTGATATCATGTGCATAGAGTTCTGAGAGCTCAACCAAATCCTTTCCATTTTCAAAAGCTTGACAAAGCTTTTCAACTCTTGATTTGGCTCCATTCACACGATAGATGCCCTAAAATTAAAAGGCCAGCACAACTCTGTTTCAATTTGAATGGAAGTTGTAAAACACAGATGATACTGGCTGCATTAAAATCTTAAGAGAATTTTTTTTAAGATTGTGTCAAACTTAAACATGATCAAACTTGAGCATACCTTGACATTCAGTGCTCTGCTTTCAATTTCTGACGTACACTTTTTGATGATGAAAGGAATGCCATCAGGAATATTTTTAGCAGCTTGGGCAAATTCCACTCCAAATAAGTGAAGCCTTCCATGAAGTTTTTTGTGCCCACATTGAATAGCTAAAGTCTCTAAACATTTTTTATGGCATGCAAGTGAACACTACAGGGAAAGAAACAAAAAAGCACATGGCTTGATACAATCTGACACCATAGGAAATATTTCTGCCGTTTGTCACCCCATACGTGAGCAAAACAAAGCATTTGTTAGTATGGTGTGCCTCTGCTTTAAGTTCACGGTGATTATATGAGCCACAAACTCCAGTTTTTATATAGAAACACAACTCAAGTTTCCAAAACTCCCAACTTTACAAAAAACCCAAGCAGCAATTAAAAGTAATTTTCAACTTACCTCCTCACATTCGGCTCCGTGAAATACCACTAAGCTGTCACATTCTCTGCATTTAGATGGAGCTCGCAGCTTCCGTAGTTTGTGTGTTTGTGCTGCTTTGGACATATTAGCATTTCTAAAAGGTCCTGGAGAATTTGCAGTTTCAGATGTGAGATCATTTAAACCTGAAGAGAATTTCCCTGTTATAGTCATTTTAATATCTACTATTGGGGTAGTTGTTACTCTGAATTTTAAGAATTGTGCTGCAGAACACAAGTCTGTAAATAATAGCAACTATCAAAGTAATCATAAACATTTCAATCACAAGGAGGCAAAATTATGTTGCAGTTCATATAGGAGAGACATTAATTATCAAACAATCCTGTGTAAAAGTAGAATCAAACAATCATTTTTTGCCTTTTTAAGTATTCCATTTTCTCCCGTATTGTGGCAATGTGAAAATATTAGGACACTTAATTCCAACTGCGCCACAGGTCAGGCAAAAATTCATGGAAGTTTAATATTATACTTTTTGAAATCCTGACTAGAAGATAAAAGATTACTTGTTTTGGCCTGTAGTGTTTCTGAAATACTTAAAAAATGTATTTTGCAGCAGTGAAGAATTAACACACACCCAGGGCAGAAGCTACATAAAAACAAATTGGAAAAAAATCACTGATTCTCAGTTTCCTCTAACAACATCAAAATATTTTTTAGAGGATTCTAAAATTAAAAAGAATAGCAACTGGTTCTTTTTGTGTCCATATTTTTTCAGGCAATTTACTTAAAATGCTATCAACAACTCTGTGAACCAAACCCCTTTGTTTTACGGGTAGCAAAATTAGCACATTCAGTTAACTGCCCAGAAAGCTTCTTATATGCTCAAGCACAGATCAAACAATACCACTCCAAGTGAAAGCTTGCATTCATTAACACATTGCCATGCTTTAGGTCTAGATCTGAAGTAATACTGTTTACCACAGGTTCCTTCCTAGAAGGCAAAGTATACATTTAAGAAATAAAGACTAAGTAAAGAAATTCCTAAGGGCTTTAGTGAGCAAGTGCCACTAATATTTCAAAATTAGTTTGTAAGTACTGTAGTTCTGATAATCCAGTTATTCAAGTTTCAATGCCTATGGCAACATAGTCATTATACAGTCAAAATTCATTTGAAAATTAGAAATGACCTGGTGAAATCCGGGACAGACCTTATTGAACTCACTTATTTTAGCTGAAGAGGGTAAAATCTCAGTTATTACCCTAAACATTTGGATCCACATTTTTCCTATTTGCCACTTATCAACTCCATGTATTTGTGCATTTCACATCAAATTTTAGAAGTGATCTTACATAACTCAGTGCCATGCAGCTAAGTTTAAATGCAAATGTCTGGAGGGAATGGTTAGTGGATCATTTGCTATGCCTCAAGAGGGTGAAGACACTAGAAACATTCTATGGTTGGCCATACAGTAACCTAAACATATAAAGACAATCCTGCACCAATTCATTAAAATGACTTGAACATTATTCTTCATCTCTCAACCTCAAGTGCATGCATATTGTACTGAAAAACAATGCTGCTGGCAATCACAGCTTGTTAAAGTACTTTTCTTAAGAATATTAAAAAGATAAGCCACACACTGTAACAAAAAGCATCTTGTGGGGACTTCAGGAACAGAAACAACATTACCACAGTCTGAAGGAGATGGTGGCTCTCTTTCATCAAGATCATCTGCAGATGACATAGTCCCGGTGGAAGGTGTTCGGGGAAGTCGTCTTTTAAAATCCCCTAGCAGATGAGAAGAATTTTCAGGAAGCTGTAAGTATCAGTCCCACCCAACTGTTCATTTTTCATTACATGCTCTGCTCAATACTTGCTTATTTAACAATGATGTCTTCATTAATGTGCAACAGAGCAGGAGAAAGACTTCAGATTAGTCTAGCAGTGAGGGTAGCTATACCTGGGCTGGCAGATGGAGAATCCATGGATCGGGACTCACTGCTTCCCCCTGCACTTTCAGAGTCACTGCACATTCCTCCACTCTGGTTGCCAACTGACCACGATCTGAATGGTGGTGGCCCTCGCACTGCTTTGAAAAGAAAGTCTGCTAATTCCAAACATTAAAGACAAAATTTACTTTTTCTTTAATTGAAAACTAACTATAAGTATATTCAAAACAGGAAAATTTGCACAAGTTACATGAACATGCAATATAGTGAAAAAACCCCAGGTCATATATTCCTGTAAAAGCTTCAGGAGCTAGGAAAAATCATTTCAGAAACTTTGACAATTGTGCTTTTGCAGAAGACCTGCAATCAGCACGAAATTTACAAAACTAATGGAGTTTCAATTGCTGGAGCTAATTGAAAGAGTTCAGTCCACTGAGTTTGACAGCACTTGCTGCTTGAATTGTATCTCACCTTTCGTGTCAAACAATCTAGGTATGCATGCAAGCAGTTTTCCATTTGTCCTTATTATGCTCAAGTACATAATGTTTTATGGGCTTTGAACTTGATAATACATTTTTAACCCTTCAGTGTTACATTTCTGACTGAGATACCAAGCATTTTTGTTTCAATTTTTTTTTTTTTTTAATATTTATTTCTTTAGAGGCTGAGGTCCAAAAGAAATATAGAAGCACTACCTTGAATATCTGTGTTGCTGGAAGATCTCTTCTCTCTAACCTTTTGTGAACGATGATAAACTGGACTTCCCACATCATCTAATGTCTGAGCAGGAAAATCTCCTGAACACTGAGATAAGTTACCATGGGATGTATGGACGCTGTTTGTTGATTGCTTATTAAAAACCCTTCAGGAAAAAAAAAAAATTGGAAGAATAAGTAAGACAGAATTTAAGGAAAAGTAATGCATTTTTTAATGCATCCCTGCGCACTAAAAATGCTACATTTGATTATTATTCATGAACATATGTTTTTGACATGTCATTCTCATAATTAAATTTAATTCCAAAATTAAAAAATAAAATTAAAAGAAGAGTGTCCATTTATTTTCAATTAAGTATGTGAGATTTCCCAGTGTCTTCTCTCTACCCAGAGAGAATCAGCTTTTCCACATGTCTTCATGCATTATAAACATTATCTTGCAGCCTATCAATCTGTTCATCTGAAGGTAAGAACAATCAGAAGCCATTGTACTCTATGATTATGCTTTCCCCTCCAAAAGATTCTCTGACCAGCCATCAGGACCATCCACCTATAAACACATAGGCGTTCACATACTGTGCTTTTTAAATGCACAGAAAATGTGTTCAAGCTGACAGAGTGTCAATCCATTTCGAAAATCCACTCTCACTCTAAGAACAGAATAATGTTAACAGTAATTCATGTAAAATGCTGAAGCACCCTGGGGACAAAATGGCCTGCTGGCCAAGTTTAGAAGTCAGGAAGCTGTTCCTTAATCAGTTCTACCCTATCAAGCTTAAGGGAAACAGGGACTGAAAAACATTCAAATTTGCATTTGTTCAAGGAACAGTCCCTTAAATTAATGCAGACTCAAACAATAAAAATGATCAAGTCCATGAAGAATCACAAGGCTGTGACAAAGAAAATAAAAGATGAGGAGAGAGGAGAAGGAAAAACACGCTCCTTTAAATGTCAAGCAGTAAATAGCTGGGAGAGCACACTAAGTGTTGGAAATTTCATGCTCATCAGTTTCTCAGGGAGCTACATAGTTAAATCCTCTGAAGTCAAGGTTTATGAGTATAGCCAAAATCAGTCTTAAAAGGCAGGAAATTTACAGACAAGAATTAAGAATCTCAGCTTCAACTTTAAATTTCCTGCCTTTTGTTGGTAGAAGTCTGACTCAAGCATTCAGTTTTTTGTATTTAGTTTCCTTTTGAAAAATGATGACGACGCTTTCCTGTAGAACTGTGAAACACACAGATTGAAATGGATATTCTGGTGCTTTAGTGCCAAGATGACGATTTTACAACAAATTAAAGGTGGAAAAGCATTTGGCATGCTGACACAAGGAGTTGTCTTTGTCTTGAAGTCTTTACTTCCACATTAGCTGGAACTTTCATAGTTTAACAATAAAAGCTTCTATTTCATGCAGGTTGGAAAAAAATAATTAAGTTATAACATGTCTCTACAAATGGACTCTGAGCTTTTTTTAGGCACATAGCATGAGATAGAAATCGAGAAACTTCCTGCCAAAAAGTTGCCAAATGTAAACAGTATGAAAGAAGCTACTGTATATAGCAGCAAGGCCTGTAGAAGAGGAAAACTACCTCTTCAGACTTTCTAAACTTTTTACCAAGTACTACTGCCCCACAACACAACCAAGTCCAAAATCTACATTTTTCATATTAACTAGTATCTACATTAAAATAGTAACAAGTCAAGTCTTACACAACAACTGTCAATGTTTTAGCAAGTATTATTGCATGAAATGACATTCTGCCTTAGAGAGAAATTTTAATGTCAGCAGTATATATAATCTACTATCTTAAAGATAGGACAAAGAGAATAGTAAAGTATGCTAAAACACCAGGATTCCTTTAGTTTCTCCAAAAATATTGTTTTACGGTTAAACATATGTACCTAAGTGTTGCATTCTAAATCAAGCAGTTGCCACCTGTACTTTGGCACTTACCCATCAACCTGGGAACTCTGGGTTTCAAAACAACCTGATTCAACAGGAACACCATCCTTTGGCAAACTTTTCACAAACTCTGAATACTGCTGACCAGGGTCATAGAGTTTGGCACTCTCACAGAGGGACTGGCAATTAACTGGCAGGGATACAACCTGAGCATGCTGCAGCTGGAACAGGTTAACTGTTGCCTGTTGGGAGAGAAAGATTTGCATTATTTTTGTCATTTACTAAATATTTCACTTACACTTTGCTCAACCCAAATTAATACCCTAACAGAAGATCACTTGACTAATAAGACTAGAAGACATCTAGAAAACAGTAACATGTTACTTTTTACAGTTGACTTTCAGAAGACTTGCACAAGTTTTGTCTGTAACAGAGACACCAGTATTTCTCTCCTCTCTGGGTTATTCAACCCTCCCACTAGCAAAGGCAATTCCAATTGCTTCTCACTTTGGATTGATTGAGATAAACAGCAAGAGCTTTTGCTATCAAAAAGGATTTTTTCATGTTCTGGAGCGAATATTCGTCATCACCACAATGATGAAGTAGTTGGAATTCCAAACCCAGGTGAGCTCCGTATTGTCTTGAGACATAAAATGGACAAAACTCTGTCCCAGCAGACAGATTAACACTGCTTTGTCAGCTTTCAGGTTGCAAAGTAGTCTGCAATTTAAATAGACTTGAACTGACAAGTCTGTCTACTGTTCTTATGGGTTGGTTTTCGGGTTGCTTGTGGAACAGGGTTAAGTTTGATGTTTTATTTTCCATCCCCGCCCCAGCATCAAATTTTCATTGTCTCATGTAAACAACCAACCAACCAACCAACCAAAAACCACCAAATATCTCTTGGCATAATGAGTTCTTACATTCTTCAAGCTTTTTTGTTAAAATTGTGCATGTCATATGCAGTTTTGATCATCACTTCGCTCTTACACCAATAAATTAGTACATTCTACTAGTCACAATGGATCCTGCATGAACTGAGACTGCCATCAAGGCTGAAGTGTGTTAATATCCATTCTGGGCTTGATCCAAATGTCTTTGCTAATGCACTAATCAAAGCAAAGAAAGCTGTACTCTTAAGCAACAGAGGAACACTACTGCCATCAAAATTCTGAAAAGACATTTTATAAGGATTGTGTAGTCAGGGTGCATGCAAGGCAACAGCTCATGAAATACCCAGAAATGTTCAAGATACCTCCCACTTTCTTTTTTTTTTTTTTTTTTTTAATTCCTACCAGAAGGAGAACAGAAATAGTTTAAAAGCTTTCCTTCTTTTTCTGTTGGCTTGACATCTGCCATTTGAAAGCTTTCAATTTAAAACAGCACTTATGGGTCCTTATCGTATTTTTAACAATATATAAGTATCTGTGCAAAATGTATTTTAAAAACCATGCTTACAGCTTTAAGAGTAAGATCACACTGGTAAATAAGCTCCCGAAGCTGTGTTAAAACATCACTTTTAAAGCTTTCCAAATAATTTCTTTTTTCTTCAACCTCTGCCATGCTTGCTTTATAGTGTTCATTGGCTTCTTCAGCCTAAAGAAAAGACAAGTATAAAGAGTTGATGGACTACAGGCCTTGATACTAGAAGCAAGAAAAAACTCCACTCAAAATGCTTGCATTTGAGATTCCCTTTTAAGACAAAAACCCAAAGGAGCATAGCATGAATAAAATTAAAAATGTAAACTCAACTTACTCAAATACCATCCTTGGGAATGCATGAATAAAAGAAGTATAGACTTAATTTTAGCAGCAGAGAACAAAACCTCTTTACCTTTAGAAGAGCTTCCTCCTCTAGCCTTCGTTTTTTTTCCAGTTGCTTGCTGAAATCTTTCACAAAGCTTCCACTTGAGCTAAGCTGTTCCTCCTCAGCACGAGCAGTACAGGATTTTGCCTTTTCATACTCATCTTGACGTTGTATATACAGCAACTTGGCTTTTCTGAGAGCAGCTTCCAGCTCTTGCTGCACAATGCAGCAAAAGAAAAAGCAGAAGAATAAACAACATTAATTTTTCAGTTATTTAAAGTGATGGTTAAAGAGACTTATGCACAGGTCTGTACGCTGCATAGTCATTGAAAGGTACCCTCTTACAAATACCAGATTGCCATGAAATGGACAACTACATCTGTTTTCACTAAGCCCTAGAGACCATGTGTGAATGTAAGTGCATAACATGCTAGTGTGAAAGTTTCATCCTTTTGAAGAATTCTAGACTGAACCATTAGATATGAGAGAATTACCAACCATTTTTTTCTGTTCTCGCTGCCAAAGTTCCTTGATATCTTTCCTTTGTCTATCCAACTCATTTTTCCTTCCAAGAAGAGGCTAGATAGGAAATATTAATGCAGTACATTAAAGGCATATAGGCTGGAAGTTTGTTCTTTTAAATATTATATAAAATTACATAGACTTTAGTCTTTTTCTTGAAGCATACCTGCACAAATTTGTTAGACTGGAGAGCAGCAGCTGTTTGTTGCCAGAGTTGACTGTTCTCGATTTCGTTTTGAAAAGCGTTTATGAATATTGACTGGAATGGCATATAATCCTAAAATTACACAAAAAATATTGATGTTCTAGGTAAGACAAAGCTGTAATGACATTCTAAATGTCTGTATAACTGAACTAGATTTTCAATTAAATTTAGTAAATTATTTACTAAAATAGGTATGAATGTCAGGTATGCATGTAGAAAACTACTAATTTCTCATCTGTGATGCATTTTACTAGGAAAGAAGTGTACAAATCCAAATCACAAAGCACATATTAGTAAAAAAAAAAGAATATTTTGGATTTGCATATTCAACAAGAATAGTATTATATATACAAATTTCCATAACAAATGGAACAAGATGCAGATCTTTTAACCACTGCTTTATCATATCAATCAATTCTGTATCAGCTTAAAAATCCATTCCACAACATCAGTTTTACTCCTGGGCAAGCCATCCAATAAGGATTTAAGAGTAACATAAAGCCCCTAAGGTATACTCACCTGGTGTCCAACAACAGTTTTAGCAGTTTCAGCCATTTTTGCCAAGTTTTTAGCACACTCCACTTCTGTTAAAAAAATTTCACGGTTACTGTTTACATTATAACACAACAACAGTTATAACACATGCTAAAGGCTTTTTACAGCCTTCCTTTAACAAACGGACTACAGAGGGGACCACCTTCACTATGTTACAGGCCTTTAATTATAGGAAATGCACGATAGCTCTGTCAACTTCAGTGGAACAGCTACTAATTTAGAAATCACATTATTGACAGTCTGCAGCACAGAGGCCTGACAACAGATTTAATTTCATCATGACAAAGCTGATTAAATGCCAGAAAGAGCCACTCACCCAAGCTAAGCTTTTTTTCTACCCATGCGACTACATCCTTGGTATATTTTGACCATGCTTTAGCATAGGACAGAGCCGACTCAATTCCACTGTCATTTCTTAGGAGCATGCTATCAACCTCCTCTGCTCGAAGATGTCCTGCAAATAAAGCATCCAACAGAAAGAAGTGATTTTTAGACATGACCACACACTGAGAGCAAAGCCAGTATTAGCCAACTGTGAATGCTTAAGCAGCTCTGATCTTGAGTTGGTCTTTAATGCTAGTTGACTCTAAACAGGACTGACAGAGGTTTTAGAACAAATTAAAGGGTCATAGTACTTTATCTGGAGTGGTCATATGGTCAGCATAACTTTCTTCAAGAAAGTGACCCAACAAAACACCAATCAACCAATGACAACACACAGAAGGTGCTTCAGGCCTTAGTTCTTCACCTCCCCCCTCCCCCCCCAAAAAAAGCAACCTGGGTTAGTTATTTACAAAAGAATGAAACCTTTGCAGTACTTTTTTTTCACAATGAAGTTGTAAAGGCAGCATAGGTGTAAAAAAGTGACCAAGCAACTTACTTAGAACATTTTTTAGAAGAAAAAACCCCACAGATTACAAAATTGTGTTTATCAATGTCAAATGAATGACCTACCTTGAATATCATCCCTTTCGTGCAGTGAACCCCCAGACTCCACAGAAAGATTCTCAAAAGACTGGTGTACAAGAAATAAAACATTAAGTTAGTAAAGAAAATCTCTCACTGAAACTGAAAGCTAACATAAATGGCAATATGTGCCTCTATTTTTTTTTCAGACTGCACCATCAGTCCCTCTCATGTAAGGCACAATATCTTTTAAACTCCCATTGCTATCAAATAAGAATAAATAGCAAGGCATCATTATATACCTTTACATCAACAATCTTGAAAGTCTGTGATGAAAGAGTTAAATATCAACCAGATTTCTTAAACAATTAAGTGAAATCCAGCTTTTCTTAAATCCCTACCTATCTTTTAAAAACCTTTTCACACAGACCTAATGCCAGATACATAAAACAGACACCATTCTACAAGCCATTACAATCCTGTATTTCTTCCTCAAGGGAATAAAGTTAAGGTTTTTTGCAAATTACTTGCAGGTGGTGCACTGTAGGCACAACAGCTGACTAGTAACACTTGCTAATGAAGCCCTGACAATGAGTACAACCTGACAGAATGTAATCCAATAATAAAAGGAATTTAGCACATCATGTCATCCCTACCTTTGTCCTCACTGCATTTTGCTACCCCTCTAATTCTGCAAGTTGAATTACTTGTAAGACTGTGCTGCAGACCTGACTGCTCAACAAATTTAAATGAATAAGAAGTTTGCTTTGTAATAACTACCCCCTTAAAAGCCAAACCAAACCAAAGACAGACACCAAACCCTACATAATTTTATATGGATAAATGACTTTTGAAAACTTTGATGCACAAAGCAGATAGAAAACAAAGGCTAAGAAATAACTGCAAAGTACCCTTAAGCTTTGCAAGAACAGCTTGTTCCCATTTAGATTTGGCACTGGTTTATTTTCAGACATTCACTAAAATGGAGCACAGTTATCAATACTAAAAGTAGTTTTGGTTTGTTGGGGTTTTTTAATGTAAATGAAAACTGATCATAAATCACACAAAAATCTCCCAAAAATCATTGTTTACTTCACAGCAAAAGCAACTTTTCCATAGACCAAAACATGAAAGACATTAATCATCAATGACATCAAGCAGAATCAAACTACAGCCTAAACACCTGCTTCATTCCTAAGAAGGTAAAGTACTATTGCAGTGGCTGTCTAATACAAGAGAGTTTCAACAAAATGGAACAGGTGGGAAATCTGTCCGAAACTGTCTCCAACTAAATGGGTAAAAAACCCTAAAATCTGAATTTAGCAATGAATCAATATTTGGTTGCAGAGAAAACTTGAACATTCCTAGATTTAGTTCAGGTTTTATTTCAAATATTACTGTCTTCAAGTAGATTTAAAAGTTGTTAGTGGGAAAAAAATAATGATCAGAAAACCCCCATACTTTATATTAACTTGAAGAACTTTTAAGTTCTGGTGCTAAATATTACGTCCTATTTCTATAAGACCTAAATCATTGCAGTCCTGAAAACTCTTTACTCCTTTCCAGGAAACCAGGCACGCTAGTTAAGGCAGCTAATCAAAGGTCACTCATTCTTTCACATTCACCCACTGCAAATATGTAATACCAAATTTTAGAAGCAAGCATGAACAAATGCTTTTATCTATGTCCTACAACTTCTTATCAGAATGTGATCCATACAGCTTGCTCCCTCTCAGGCAACCAGTGACTCATCCCAGTAGTCCTAGCAAAAATTAAAAGCCTGACTTTCGTTTCCAACTTCAACCAGTCTCTTCTGTCTTTTATTCCGTCATTACCCAAGACTCTCACCCTAACAGGCAAATCTCTTCATACACTTTGAAAATTTTATCCTTCTTTATTATGCTCTCAGATCTGTACAGCATCAAATAGCATTCAAATAGCTTGTTGAGTAATGAAAGGTCAGACATGTCTGTCTGGTCCCTTCCAGTGTATTTTAAAGTGCTTTTGTTTTTAATTAAAAAACATCTTTGCTTCCACCTTGTACATCTGGTTGAACTACAAGAGCTAAAATGAGGACAATTACATTTGCTAAGAGGGGGTATACATATCATTTAACTTAAGCTTCCAAGTGGAATGCCTTAAGTAAAGAATGTAGACTCCCCTGCAGACAAGAGAAGCAAGATCAGTGCTGCCCACCCCCCTCCTTGGAGCCATCCTCATCAGCCTAATGAGGGAGGTCCCTAACTAGAGTCAATTAAAATATTTCTCCTTAATCAAACCTCAAAATATTTACGTGTTAAATCCTACCAAAATGTTATGCTCTGTTTAAAATACAGCTAGCTGCTATGATCAACCACTGAACATACACAACTACACAAAAGTTAATACAGTTATTAAATATTTTCCATTTAACTCCTCTTAACACTCAACTGCTCCTAGATGGCCTCCAAATTGTTCCCTGAATTGTAAATTGAAGTGAAATGATTAACCTCTTAAATGTGTATTTGTTTGCCTAAATGAAAAAGCATGCAAGACAGATTTCTAAGAAACTGAACTGTATTACCCTACCTCCTCCAAAATTTGTAATTGTTCACATTAGGAAAAGCATGAGATACTACAAAAGACAGTTTTTAAATATAATATGGTGATTTCTGAAGCTTCTAGAATGGAATTCCTTCTTCATTTCACTATATTAAAATTTCCCCTTTGCATTCCCCCCACCCCCTGCCATGTTTAGAAAAGTGATCTTATAGACAATCAATCATTCACTTCACAATACAGTACAAAAGACCATCTCTTTCCACAAGCATGTATTTTTGCAATACAAAACCATTTCAAGGTTAAAATGCTGGCAAATTCAGAACCTTCCTTCTGCTGGTGAACCAACTGGATGAACCAGTACTTCTTCAAATAATCTCATTTAATTTACATGAGATGCTGGGTTCTATGCTATTTTATTTCATACTTTTTATCAGTGACCCAATTCGAAGTTTGCTGGAACCAGACAACCAGAACTCAGAAACCCAGAAGTTTTCTGAGTAGCTTACTTTTCCTCCATACTGCTTATGAAGATAAGTTTTGTTGCAGTTTTGTAGTAAATGCTACATACGTAGCATTTGCGTGATAACACACATGGGAGAAAGATGGATTATCAACATAGGGAAAGTCTGAAGAGACTACTCAGCTGCAGCTGCATGGCATGATGCACACAAGCATGTGTCAAGAAATGCAGGTTTTAAGCATGTTTCAACAAAGCCTTTAAAAAGAATGCACAATCCAACATTTTTAACCTTGTTACAACTTAGCTTGTAATACACACTATCAATTGCATCTTCCTTGCATGTAACTCTTAATTTTACTTGATTTACCTGAAAGTCTGCTTCTCAATACACAAAAATTCAAAACAGGATTTGGTAGTAAGCATTTTTCAGTCATGCCTTCAGTGTTTAAAGGGAAGTTCAAAATGTGTTTTTCTTTGACTACCTGTACCTGACAGCTCTTTCAGTGAATTGTTGCTGAAACAGTTACAGCACAAAGTGGGTTCAGAAAGAAGAAACGGTCATTTTGTCATGAATATGAGTCTTTAAAAGCCAAAATGATTCATTAACCCTTTGGTTTCCAGGTTTAACAGGTAATATAGTCCAACTACTTCAGTGAGCCATCACTCAAGTATCTTACTTTTCCTTCTTTATTTTCACTTAACCAATTAAAAAATCTCAAAAGCAGGTAGCCCTGCCAAGTCATCGCTATAATTTAGAATTGAGAATACATTCACGTAGTTGAAACCTCAAATACACATTTTTCCTGGGTTGAATCTTGTTTTAAAACTCAGACAACTCCAAGTGTCCCAGCCCCATCATGCAGAGTTTCAGTGAAACTGAAGTCTCCTTTAACAGATATCATTTTACACTCCAAGAGAACGTGTTTAGCCTACCCGACTTCTCCTAGATACAGGAAGTCCCAATGACGAGCCATTGTCTACATCTCCCATAAGGAAGTCTGAAACACTGCCAGAAAAACAAAGAATTGTGTTACTTCATTACTTTACCTCACCAAGCAATTCTGTATCACTGAATTGAAAAATTCAGATAGTGTTACTAAGTCCTTTAAAAGTTCTGCAAACCATTTTTGGTAGTCACCTTCACTGCAATTTCTACACCATCCTAAAATTCCTTATTAAGAAAAAAACCCAAACTGACAAAAACCCAAACCAGTAAAATTGCTCTAGATGTAGCTAATTTAAATTACTTTATCAGAAAATAGTCGTCCAAAAGAAAACTAAAGCTTTTGGTATTAATTTAATTAAGCTCCATTGAGTTATTTTAAAAGCTCCTGGATTCAAACTTACACGTTTCCAAAGGTGAATGCCAATGTTTCAATGGAAGAAAATATTTCACTGAAGAGTTCTCTCTTGTTTTCTTCATTAACTTCTTTGAAGTTCACCGCTTACAAAAAAAATAAAAAAGAAAACCGAAGGGTGAGAGGTGGGGTCAATTAAGTAAGTTTACCAGGCCTAGAGACAAATTTTATACACAAAGTCTCCTACAGAACATGCAACATTATGCTTTTCTGAAAAATTGAAAAAACATAGTTTTCAAGGAGATTAGTAAGAAAGTAAACACTAAAGGAAAAAAAATAACACAATCCAGATGCTTCCCACAATGAAATCAGATTACTCTTGCACTTCCTGTATCTTCCCACTTAAGGAGCCGCTTTCTGTGGAAATGTTGGTAATGCAAGGACAACAAAACCAGTAATTTACCAACTAGACTCAAATCACACAGCAGCAGCACCACCACAAAGCAGCTCACAAATGCAGTCAGATATTGGAAAAGCTGTTTCTTTTCTCAGTAGAAAAGTCAGAATTCCAAACCAGAGCGGTAGTTTGTGGGGGTGCCCCCTCAACTGAATGCAACCCAGAACACAGCATTTCTGGCTTGAGTACAGGCAAGCAGAGAGCCATCAAAAGGTGGCGTCCGCTGCAAAACCCTTCAATTATTAGTCTGGCAAAAGCCCCTCAATTTTTCCTGTTAAAAGTGGAGAAGAAACTCAGCATAACTACTGGTGGTCCTAAATAGGAAGAGGAGTGTTGCTGGACAAACTAGATGGTTTACAGTGGTGATCAAATACTTAATACTCAACACAGCCTTTAGCACACTTCCATGACAAACTGGAATAATAAGACAAAAAGAATGATTCATCCAGAGTTTCTATTAACAACTACTAAACAAGAAGAGGGAGGAAGAAAGGACAAGACACAAAGCACGACCATTTTTGTCTGTTTTCAGCTTAACTCCTTAATCAATGGTGACCGGGAGATTTTTTGTAGAAAAGCTGGATACATTCCTTTCAGCTGAAGCTGTATCCTCTGGAGAGAAGTTTCTCCCAGTCACATTGTGAGAAGTGACAACTTCACATTAGTATTTTTTTTTTTAAGTTTACTTTAGTTTACTTTTTTAAAGTTTAGTTTTTTTAAGCAATGCAATATTCTTAACTCTCTGGATGTGTAAGTAACACATGCTCACACCTATTTCAGAGATACTGCAATGACACACGTACAGGGACCCAACCCACATCACTTTTTGCAAAATCTAACATGGTTAATTTGTCTTCCTTACATTTCAAGTACAAATAGAATACAATGACTTGTACAAGTAGCAAAAATAAAATAATGTTAAAATGTTGCCCATTCTATAAAAGTTCTCAGCAAATTAACAGGCTTTAATCTTTAAAAGTATTCAAACTTCCTGCCAGGTGCCTAAATACTAATGGGTAACAAACAAAGAAAGTACAGTAATCTGCTCCCCCATTAGACTTCCTTTGTGAAAGGAAAAGTTTTTAACCAGTAAAGTAACACAGTTAAATCCATTCCTTTTTACACAGTATGTCAACAAACTTGATCAACATTTTTATAACAACTTTTTCTATACAAAGCCATTACAGAAAATACATATTCTTCTCATGGGCTATTTTTACAATTACTCGCAGATAAAAAATAATGTTGCAATAAGCCTACAGCAAAAAACAGTTATCGCATATTACAATAACATTACCAATCTCTGTTGACACAGTTCACTACTAAATTACAGCTTCTCCTACCTCTTCATTCGGCTACACTTTGTAATTACATTAAAAAATGCCTCTGGCACCTTCGTTTGAAATGAGAGTTGATAAAGCTCCGCAGATTTTTTTTTTAAATAACTTTGTAAATAGCGGTGGATTTTTTTTTTTTTTTGGGTAATTCAGGTTAGTTGAAGACCTCAGCTTTCCAGAGATAATGCTGTGTATAAGTCTAAACTTTGCATTTCAAATCAGTAAGCAACAACAGTCACAATGAGACCTATTGACTACCAGCCCCTAATGACTGGAAAAATCATTTAAGAGCCGGCACAAAACACAAACTGGTTCAAAATTAGAAAGAATTAGCAAAAACTGTCTATGCACTCAAAGCACTTACCACAGAAACATTTGTATATCCATTAGCCGTGGTGTCTTTGCAGAGAGAGCACTTCTTTCACTTAGTTAACAAGACATTAGTATAGAGAGTCTTCCCCTAAAGAAATGCCGTCTGTTTCACTCTGCCTTCCTGTTCCAGGAAGAGTTTTGTTAAGCTTTACACTTTATATGCCAAAGAAATCCTTTCTTTTCAGGATCCATCACAAGAGGAATAACAAATCTCAATTTTTTCAGATTTACTTATTTTCACTTCTCCCAAAACAGGTTGGTCTAATCTCTTAGTAATTCAGTAGAATACCACCAGCTTTTTTCTAGCTTACCACCACTGGAATGCTGATGTACTTAACGTCAACTTTAAACCACGCACTCTCTTTCCCCAGGACATCCTGACTGCACACAATAGCTACTGACAACAATGAACTATAGTAATCTTGCCATGTCTGGAAATGACAGCTATCTATCTATAGTTCCACAGATTTCAAAGCAAGGATACAACTAGACAACTCTTTTAAGCAAGATTTCAGATGACACATAATGAACTTCAAAAAATCATATGACAGTGATACATTAAAATCCAAATGCAGTACCAGAAATGCAAGCCTAGCTTGCAGTGGATCTCTATTTCCAAAGGTGTCTTCAAACTGAGGTGAGTTTGACAATCTCATCAAAATGCTGCAGTACGCTGCAGTTTCAGCTCTTGGGTCATGCCATCAAAACTTTTTTGGATCAAGCACAGACCAGGCTGGGGAATCCAAAACAGCCACAAAGGTTTTGGAAGTGAGAATCCCAGAAGCTGAAGCATTGCCTGAGGACATTTGAAAAATGCTTCTAAAATGGTGAAGAAAAGACTGACAGCTGTCAAGACTGAAGAACAACCAGGGCCTTTAAAAGGTGATGGATGGCTCCCAGTGGACCGACACACACACAGCCTATGGGACACAGCCATGCAGGAGTCTGTTCAAGTTCGCTCGCTGCCCCAGCTCTGCTGCCCATACACGCGCAGGACTGACAGCAGCAGAGCTGCCTTGCCGGCTGTCTGCAGAGCCTGGACAAGCTTGCAGAATTGCCTTTTGGAGGTCAATTTTCTCATACATGAGAGATATATATGGTAACATCACCATGTATTTTTTAGACAGGAATACATCCTCAACCCATGCTTTACTAGCTGACATATTATGAAGTAAGCAACCAGCTGACTTCTTGGAACTGAGTACCTTTGCAATCAATTTATCTTTAAACTCACAACAATGCTTTCAAAAACCTTTCAGAACTATTTCAAAAACAAAACAACCACCCAAGCAAACAAAAAACCCAACAAAGACCAAAAGACCACTCCCTCTCTGAAAACAAAGACTTGTAATACTTCTTGTTATTACCTCTCTTCTTCAAAAACATGTAAAATAAATGGGGAGAGGAACATTAAGTAAAGAGCAATAATATGAAGACTGGAAAGAGGCAGAAGAATATTCTTGTATTGTAGAGAGGATCAACAGGCTGTTCAAGCCCCATTATCTACTTTTAGTTCTTAGTGCCATATAATTTCACCAGCCTGTACTTACTACCCGGTTTGGCAGCCCCCTCAACTTGAGCTGAATGCCAACAAGACAATTTCAAGGAACTGTTTCCTACTCCTTCCATAACGAATTTTGCTCTGAATGTACATCACAGATACACCAAGAAAACTGAAACCACTTCATCTTGTTTGAGGTATTTCTTTTTGATGCAGAACTACTACCAAAAAAACTATGCCTGAATAGGAAACTTCTACAACACAAGTGTAATTTTCAGCTTTACCAGGAATCAGTGTTCATTCTAGTGATTAAGTCAAAGGGTGTAATTAAGAGCAAAAGACGAGTGCAAACTTAAATTCAGCATGGTATCAGGAGAACCATGTACTCTGGGGCCATCAACTATTTAAAGGCACTGAGTGCAAAAATTACAATTACGAATATGATGCTGTGCCGGAATTGGAAGTGACTAACAGAAACAGGAGTCTAAACAGGTTTCAAGCAAGATGCTTCAGTAAGCCTCAATTCTTCCAGGTCAAGCGAGGTGTCATTTAAAACACATTTTTCATTAAGCACTCAAGTAGACATGTATAAGTAATAGAGTCCCAAGAGGCCCAGTGAGGCATGTTATGTCCAAAGTATAACCAGAGAAATCAAATGTGTCATGTCCCACTATTCTCACTGCCATTTTCCCTCAACCTCAGTCCAAAGTAAGTCTGACAAGTCTGTACTGCCAAGCATGATTCTCAGTAGCAAGATTCAGATAACATGTTACAGCTAGTTTTTCCTTCAATCTGTCTAAAAGGAAAAACATGGAACATTCAAAGCAGAATTAGGAGCACATTTGTATCATTCCCATTGAAGGTCCTGAAAAATGGCTGAGAAGCTTGAAAGAGGGTCACAAGCGCTCTAATTTTTGTTAGCCTTTGAAATCTCGCAGTAATCTAAAGGGGGTAGTTTATGGGTAAAGCATGGTGCAACTTACCATAGTTACAAGAACACTTCACAAGACACTAAGACTTCGCAAGTCACTAAGGTTCCAAAGTTATTTTAACTGATTTAATGGAGAGCAAAAGGCATTTGTTTGTTATAATAGTAGTTTATCCCTACATGAAGTTACAAAGAAAAACTGGATTTGAAACTGACATTAAGCAAAGACTCAAAAACCAGGAGGTGGAATCATGTGTAAATTCCCACTTGTTTCTATTTCATCCTCTCCTAAATAAACATCAGAATTTTTCCATGCCAGGTTAATTTTCTTCCTAGTCATAAATCCAACTACAGAGTGCTTCCATATCTTTTTATAGTTCTGTCCTCCAATGACAAGAAACAGATGAGTCACATGAACTTTTCATAATGTCACATTAACAAAGACAGGGAAGCAGAGGAAAAAGGATACTGGATATGTTCTACCAGCTCCTCACATTCTTGTAGCTTCCTGTTTATTCAAGAGCTGCATTACCTCTAGTGAAATAACCACAGCTGAGAACCTGTGAATGCATGTGTTACACATAGGTCAAAGTAAGCAAATCTGAGGTCTGATATGCTCACAATCACCACAATGTGCTGTATTTTTATTTCCGCTTTCTCAGTACCAGCTGTCATACACTTCAGTTCGAATATAAACTTGGAGCAGTATGATCCTCAGAAAAAGAACAGCTGTAAAAACCAAACAGGTGCTAAAGGCAAACTGCCTTCACACTGACCACAGATTATGCTGGGGGGAGGTAGTCTGTTTTCATACAGCAAAGGCTTCACTGTTCACAGAGAAGGAGGACTGAAGCACCAGTCAGAAAGAGTCCTGAAGTCTTAATCTCCCCATTTCCATCTCCAGAAGTGACAAATACAGTATGTGTCTGAACAAACATTGACAGGCATTACCAAAATCTTCGTTTCAAAGAACTTTTTGGTATTAATGGCTACAAATATTGAGGCAGTACTGACTGAAACCATCAATGTGATCTGTAGGTCCCCTTCCTTGCATTTGTGTAGCCAGGTCGCACAGTCTGGATCACAGGAAGGACTATTTGCCACAGAGTGAGTTTGTATTTACTTTAGCCAAAGCATCAAAGAATGGTTTGGGTTGGAAGGGATCTTAAAGCTCATGTAATTCCACCCCCCTGCCATGGGCAGGGACAGCTTCCACTAGACCAGGTTGTTCAAAGCCCCATCCAACCCGGCCTTGAGCACTGCCAGGGATGGGGCATCCACAGCTTCTCTGGGCAACCTGTCCCAGTGCCTCACCAGCCTCACACTAAAGAATTCCTTCTGTGTATCGAAGCTAAAGTTGCCCTCTTGTCCTATCACTACACATCTTTGTCTGAAGTCCCACTCCAGCTCTCTTGTAGCCCCTTCAGGTACTGGAAGGGCCTCTAAGGTCTCCCCAGTCTTCTCTTTTCCAGGCTGAACAGCCCCAGCTTTCAACCTGTCTTCACAGGAGAGCCCTCTGATCGTCTTTGTGACCCTCCTCTAAACTTGCTCCAACAGGTTCACAGCCTTCTTATCCTGGGGGCTCTGGAGCTGCATGCAGGTAGGGTGGTCTCTACAGGGGAGTAAAGGGGGAGAATCACACGGCTGACCTCACTGGTCTGGATGCAGCCCAAGACAGGGCTGGCTTTCTGGGCTGCAAGAACACGTTGTTGGGTCATGTTGAACTTCTCATCAACCCATACCCCCAAGTTCTCTTCAGGGCTGCTCTCAATCCATTCTCTGCCCTGACCCAGGAGCAGGACTTTGCACCTGGCCTTGTTGAACTTCAAAAGGTTCACACAGGCCCAACTATATATCAATAGGAAGAATCCATTAGAAGCTTGGAAGAATCCAATATACAGGAATCAGGAAGCTAAAGATATTAGCATTTTAACTGATATTCCCACTTAACTGAATCAACAATACATTTCAGACATACTAAGACAAATAGGAAACAAGAGGGAAGGCCTAGACAAAGAAGAAAAGCTAAACTATGTGTCTCTGAAGGAAGATTTAATGATTTAACACAGGCAAGAGGTAGAGATGTAGCCCTACTCAAAGCTGGTTGCACAGTAATATACCAGACTCCAGAGAAGGAAGAGCTGCAGTCAAAGGTTACACAGAGAAGAAACAGGTTTCTAGGGCTGGAGCAATTGAGTGCTTCACTACTTGCATTTGTCTGACATGCTGAGAACTGCAGTAGCAAAGATCAACAATAGAAGGTATTAACATGTTTGCAATACTTTTTCCTGTTGCTATTGACACCATTATTGACACATGGCTATGATCCACTTGTGGAATTTATAACTGTTCAACTATTTAGATTTGGATTGCTCAGAGATTTCTTCCCCTACAGATTCACAGAATTAGGCAAAGATTCTTGGCAAATCTCAAAGTGGAAAAATGTCAGGTTTATTACTCTGATATTCTGTGATACTCAGGTAAAGAAAAGCTTAAAATCGAAGGCTTGTGCTTTTAAAAGTCAATGTGGGCTTGCACTTAGCTTCCTATAAGCAGAATTTTATCACATCAATGAGAGAACAAGCCACTTAACATTACTCTTCACTTAGGAAGGCATTTTTTTAAACAAGTATTAAAGTATTACTCTTAAAAAAAACCTGGTATATGTAGAATTCTATCTATAACTCCAAGCCAGTCAATCAAGTCACTAATTACAATTTTCCATGAATATGAAAGGAAGTAATTCCTTACCTTTTACTTTTGCAATAACTGTTCCTGCAGCACTAAGAATATCAACTGAATTTAGTGTCTGATGTTTATTTATCACTGCTTTTAACACACGTAGCAACTCCCCCAAGCGTTCATGTACTACTTGATGCAGGCCATCAGGATTTTCTGAAAAAAGTAAAGGAGAAACCACATTAAAACAGTGCATTAACATCCAATCACATTACAAACCACTTTGATGGTATTCAGTTGCATGGAATTCTAGGCCATATTGAAGCTGAACCTGCTTAGAATAAAGAAACTGTTAAAAAGATATGAGTTATAATAGCAATAATAATCTTGCAATATTGTACATCACTTCTACAAACTTATTTCTCACAAAAAGTCAAGCAAGTAGACTTTAAAAAAAAAGGGGGGGTGGGAATTCTACACCAATACCCCAAGGTTTCTAAACTAAACCATTGTCTTTTTCTCATGTCATTTCTTCAACCATCATTTTGGTAATTACATATATGAAAAAAGGTATCAACAAAAGCAGATTCTGATCGTTCATTAAGTAATTCTTCACCTGATCCAAATTCAACATCACTTACGTATGTTCGTAAATTAAAATTTCTGGCAAATGTTGGCTAGTTTGTAATTAAAGTATCAGCAAAACCTTAAGCAGCTTTAGTATATAAGCTTAGATCTACAAAGGTCTGTGTTTAAGCATGTCAGCCCTGATGTGTAACTTAAACACCTAAATTAGGCCAAATCAGAAGAATTCTCAAACACACACTCCAAGATGGTGATGCTTTTTATAGCACATGCCTCTTGCTATGTGCCTCCAAATCCAAACCTCATCTTGGTTATTTTAAAAAATACTTCTTGTGGCATCCATAGCACAGGTTAAACCACAATCTGTTCTGTTACAGAAGAGGTGCTGGTGCATGGAATTAAAGTTTCTCATGCACTAGAGTGCTGCGTTGCAAGTTGTGGTAAAAAGCTTTCAAATTCAGGAAAGTCTAGCTTATGAAAAAGAAAAAGAGGATCTAATACAAGCTGACTCACTTCCCCACCGAGCAGGGCAATTCTGTGTTGTCTGTGGCCACGATAACAAACAGGTCAATACAATTACAGGACAGTGCAAATTGATCCAGTGCTGCTCAGAGAATAGTTTCAACTCAGAGCCATTTTTTCTAGTGACAAGACATTATATTTAGGCTAGAGGCACCTAAAAATTTCTGAGGAATCCACATAGTACAACATGACATCAGTACAGGGTATCACTGCTGTCAGGTGTGCAGGTGGGGGGGCTACACACAAATTTTACAGAATTTTATGCATTTGTATCAGGTACAATAGCAAGTCTCCTAAGGACCACTGTGCTTCAGGTTTTATTCCCCTACATGCCACATATCAGGAGATTTTTTTTTTTTTAATTCAGACTGGCTTATACATTGTCAAAGAAAAACATTGACTAAGATACACTAAGATAAAAAACTATCTACCATTCACAGGCACTTTTCTTGGAAAGGACAAGGAAGCTTTTTCTGTAATAGGACACACAAAAGTCTAGGAAAATTTATCTTATACAGCAGCAAATTAGGAAAGTTCTAAGCAACTTGTTAAAAAAACCCCAAAAAACAAAACAAAACAAAAAACAAACAACAAACCCCCAAAACCCCCCCCAAAAACCCAACCAAAACAACCAGTTGTGGCTTTATCTTCATTGACAACTACATAAAATGATTTTTTACTGACTCAAGCACAGCTAAGGCAAAAAAATGTCAAAAGCCTGGTACTCAACACGGCCATGATTCAGTGCATCCACATTAGCAGCAGAGGCTGTTTATGACAAACACACATTGATGTAAAGGCATGCTGTAGCTCAGAGCTGGGAACTTAATGGGGAAAGCAATCCAGGCTTGAAGCAGTTTCCAGGAAAGCAACAATAGTGGAAGCTGCGACTTTGGACAAGAAATGATTTATAGGGGATATGAAAGAAGATTAGAAAATTTAAAAAGGCATGAAAATACCAGGTAGAATCAATTGCTTCTCCATCTCTTTCAATTCTATGTAACACACCTCAGATGATTAAAGTGAGCAAGCAGGAGCTTAAAAACAGAAAAGGGTGGCTCCTCATGTAAGAGACCTGTGGAATTTCTTGCCAAAACACAACATCAACAGGCAAAGATGACATGGAAACAAGGAGAAGTGGACAAGTTAAGTTTCCCTGTGAGTTTCTAATGAGTCAATAAATGCCCTGGTGGGTCTGGCTGTGAGCACTGGCCTGTGCCTTGCACAGCAGCAGGTGCTGCTCAGAGCCCAGACCAGACTGGCTGCTTTCAGCAGTCCAGTTCCCCAGTTCCCACAACTGCTGCCCCACAGCTGTTTCTACACACAAAACCTAACTGCTGCTTCTGAATGATTTTAATTCCTTTTGAACCTGCCTTCACAACTTTTCATTCAACTACTCCACACTTTATTCTACTGAACTACCAAGCATTGTACTAAAGCAATGTAACTTGCAACAGCTCAAGAATTCTACTAAGCAAAACCAGTTCAGAGCATATGACCAACCTCTCATTTTAACTCTTCTCTAGTTATCCAGTTTTGGCAATCATCAGAGCTCAGACAATGGGTTAGACACAGCTTTAGCCTAAGCCAGTATGGCCATTGCCACCTTCTAGCACTCAGAAAAATTTTATGTTAAAATGAAAACAAATAATTTTAATGGTCCCTTCAGGCTTTAATCCATCGTTTGTACTCCATCAATGCAAGAATAAATGCTGTTGGGAGTACCAGGCAGCTCCAGGCAAAGGCAGTGATGAAAATGAAAAACAGCAAAGTTGTACTGATGCCCACAAACTCAAAGTGGATCAGACAACATAGAAAATATAGCTTAAAATTATAGTAACAGGTTATCTTCAGGAATTCAGATATTAATCGTTAGAGGTAATTCAAATTAGTTCATTAAAAATATTTCTAGTGCATAGACCTAAGTTTTGAAATTCTTATGGAGGTCGTCCTTGGAGTTCATATCTTCTCTCTTCTGACAGACCTCCAGAGGCAGACAAATATTCCACAATCTTTTATCAGAATTAATTGTTTTTATTGGCAGGGTTGGGATGGATGGGCTTTTCTGAAGGTATTTAAAGACTATATGCCACAAACCATCCCCATCAGCTGCCTCTCACGCATGCAGCCCTCACATGAAGGGCATGAACACTGTGGTCAATAGACTAGAGATGGTCAGCATGAGGGCACCATTCGACCACAACTGCATCTCTTGCCTAGTCAAGATGATGACGGTGTCCCTGCCTTCTGACACACAGATGCTCACTTGTGTCTGGAGAAAAGAGCCCCATATTGTGTGATCAGAACACCCTTACCCTATAGCCAGATCCTTTTGGTAGACTTCCGGACCCCTAGCAAATAAGGGAGGGATCACAAGACCATAAAGCAGCACAATCAATTGACAGATTATTGTCAGTTTAAAAGTGCTCATGAAGGAGTGTAACACAGATATACATCAAGCAGCAGGATTTATTCTTGGGACTTCAATGTGACTCACGACTACAGACTTGTCATAAGTCAAAAAAGTCTCCTAGGGTTCCTTGTGTGTTAGGTGAAGAAAACAATGCCCGTCCGAAGACTAAATGAAGCAAAACTGATCCCAAAATGAAGTTTCTTACTATTAAAATTTGATCATATGGCTTGTCAGAACAACAGAACTGGGGGGAAAGTTAAAATAGGTGAGAAGGGGAAAAATGAAAGAAAAATCTTGAAGCGGACGCAAGCCTCTTCAAGTCTGAAACAGAAGTAACAAGCTTCAAAGGGAAATGCTAGTGGAAAACAACCACTGAGTTGAATTAAATGTTTATCATTCCATCCAGGAGAACACTATCACTAAAATAATACACTCAAGCAGGAGATGACTTATTTGTACTCTCAAAAGCAAAGGTCTGGCTACACCCAACTGAGATTTCTTTGTATTCCATCACTGCATCTTTTGTTTACAAAATATCTGAAACATTGTTTCTGTGCCTCCAGAAGACAAAAGGTCTGTGACAAGTGGTGCTTGGGGAGAGGTGGGGGCAGAAGTCACCAGGAACCACAACTACACTGCACTGACAATAACTGAGACCAAACAGACACTAAACCAGAGATTTCCTGTTCAGGACAGATTTAGAAACCTCAGGTAGCGAAAAAGTCTAAATATGCCAGATCAACAGAAACACAGTTTTAATGATAAGAAACCTGAAAACGGCTGAGATCAAAACAACTGTCGAGCAAATACAGTGAAAGGAATGCACATGGAAATGTGTCTCCAATGAGTTCCTGCAGCAATGCAATCTGAAGTACTCATAAAAATATTTACTTTCAGTTTTTCTTCTGTCCCTTGTATTGCTGTACACATTCATTGATGCACATGAAATCAGCAGGAAATTCTCCACCAATGGATGCCATATTGTCTTATAATCTCTCTCAAGCTTAATAGCATGAAATGCAAAATCCACAGAAGTCTAAAGCCATGACTGTCAGTGACCCTGCAACACTTAGTGCCTCTCTGGGCACTTGAGTTCAGCTGTTCACTCAGGTGACTAGTTTCCTGTAATCTCCTGGAGGAATGAGTCAGCCCCCTACCTCTCAAAAGGAGAAAACTAGCTCTTAAAACTGAAAAGGGAAAAATAAAAAAGGCTTGGATAGCGTTTAGGAGCCTATCTGAAAATCTTCTTTCACTCGGGGTTGAACTGTCATTTACAAGAGCTGAAAACAAGCTCTTCCCAAATGAAAGCATACTCGGTAGGAGAAGCGGAGAGAGAAGAACAGGGTGAAAAAGCATGTATTCAAAGCTGACAAGTCTAATACAAGAATGACGGTACAAAGCAGCTGGAAAGTCTGTTTGCCAAGCCATGTCAGTAATGCACTATTGTCATTGGCATCCCACTCCTCAATGGTTTTGGTCACCACATTTTATAACTGCTCACCCATCTTTAATGTAACAGCATAATCTACCTATTTTCTAATTTTACACATTTCTCAAAGGGAAGCCTTTGTTTAGTAAGTTACTAAGCAATAATGCCCTTACAGCGATGGATTCTATTCACGCAAAACAAAATCAAATTTGCTCATCAAGCTTGTCAGCACCAGTCACCCTCTCTGCCAAGTCAGGGCTGGTCACAATACACACAGTTGGGAAAGGCACTGCTGTGTCAGTTGGCTGGCATTCTTTCGTCTGACCTGATTTATTATTGGCCCGAACATTTCTGAAGTTGTTTATATCAACAAATGTTTGCCAGGGAAAGTTTAAATACAGACTAACAGCCTTTTCCCCACACCCATACAGGAGATGTACATACAATTCTACTCACTGCTTCTCCACCTAGAATATTGAGGCCTTTTAACAGCAGCAGACTGTCTCTCTACTACCCAATTTCCACCAGCCCTAAAACAAGGGAAACCACTCATACAACTATTGTTTTGCTGTGGTTAAAAGTTTGTATAGAACGGAAGTTGGTCTCACTAATGTAAATCAGGGTAGCAGTCTAGCTAAAACACTGAAAGGTAACACATCCCTGCAAAATTCTTTGAGTCAGAATGCATGTGAGACTGTCAAAGCAGATATTCTAGTTCACAACACGGAATAAGGTCCAGCTTTCCATTAGGAGCTTTTTGCAACTAGAAAGATGTGATTAGTTATGTTGTGCAAGTAGTTTTCAAGAACATTACACAATGTGAACAACGGGTCATGCATACTCTCTACAGCCACAGGTTTACAGAAACAAACCATTCTCTTTAGACTGGGGGAAAATCTACATAAACCCACCTCACCTGTCAAAGTCTTACTATGAACAAGGTAATTTGGATTTTTGCACAAATTTTTTCTCTATCTACCTTCATAAACACACTCTGTCTTCATTATGATCAGCATCTACAGAGAACTGACTCTGGACATTTCCAGTAGAATAACTGCAACTGATGAGAACCCCTAAAGGCCCATTGTAGCCATCACCCCCACTGGGTCTAGTCCTCATTTTAAGAACTCCCTTTGTAAATCTGTTCTCTTGGGATCAGTTGAAGTGTGCGTACTTCACCTCCCCTTTGACTGAAATATAATAATCTGAATTCCAATTTTAAGCACCATTTCACATCTTCTCCATAAATCCTCACCTCTTTCAGGACAAATGGGCCAGACAAAATAGTCTTGCAGGGTGGTGGTGAGAACAAGCACAGAAACTGGGAAGCAATTTCCCCAGTATCTGGATCTAGAACTTTTCATTAAAGTTTCACCTTATAAAATGCAAACAGTCAGCTTCTCATCACTTTCAATCTTGGAAGGATTCAGAAGAAAGAGGCTTGGGCAACCAACATTTCAATATGCAAGACCAATATCCTGGCTGAGTTACCATTCACTTTCTTTACTAAAAATCTCATTTTGACCTTTAGGTAAATTATATCCTGTTTCTATTGCATTATATAGAAGGATTACGTGGTATCACTAGTTATGCCACCTAGGGCAGGGGGAAAAAATGGACATTGGAATGAAGCTGATCCAAAGTAAAACAGATTTAATCTAAAATCACATTATTATCATCTTCATCTACATTGCATATTGCATACTAGGACACTGTCAGCACTCAGATCTGAACCTGATCCAGACTATGAGACTTCCCAGTGAGCATCACAGAGTAGGCAAAACAATCACACAACAATGAACTGTGTGGAAATCACCTAATTCCTACATCTGCAGTTTGGCAAACAGTCCCAGATTAAACCATCGTTTTCTTTTTGCCCTTCTCTCTCTGTCAGCCCCATCCTAACACGATTAACAGCCTGGCATATTTGTCTGATTTAACAGAGCTCACTACCACATTCAAAAGACCACAAGAATTAATCAAACACACAGTGAAAACATGTTTTACACTGATTGTGGTTTGACCATAGCAAAGTTATCTATGCCCCTGCTGTCTGGTCTACTGTCAAAGCAGATTTTTTTTTTTAGGCAGTAAACATATGAGTTAGACATGATTTTCATTGATTGTATGGATATAAAATGAACAAAACTTTTTCCTTTAATGGTGGTAGAGATATTTATTGGTGCTCATAGTTCAGGAGTGATGAGAAAGCAGCAGTCTTAGCTATCATAGTCTTTCCTTTATTTGGCTGTGGGCTGCAGATGTAAGGAAGGATACATTTTAAATCACTAAAAACTCAGAGAATTTCTGGAAAAATTTACTCCTTCACAATCTCTAGCAAGGCTGGAAGCTGCAAAAGGGTCTGGTGAAGTCATCACCTTTCTACCCTCTGCACAAGGCAGGATAAGGAGCTACCTATCCATCCCTCTGTCAAGAAACGTAGTGCTTGACGCTTCCAAATTAGCAAAACAGACAGTCCCAGCCTTTTTGTTCATCAGTATCATGGCAACCCCTGTTGCCATGGCATCATTAAAACACACCACACTAAATTCATAGTCTCTAGCAACCTGTAGTCCAACCAATGTTCTAACTACATTATATTGCAGCAAAAAAATTACAATTTATGGAAAAAAATCAGTTAAGCAACCATTTTGATGAGGAAAATCTAGGGACATGTAAAGTTTGATTAGGAATGAGGAAAATAAAGTGAGAAAAATAGTAACCCACACCCCTTTTTTTGAAATAAAAACATTAGAGTTTCGTAAGGGATTTTTTTGAGAAGAGCAATACACTGACCCAGTTAAGTGACAATGCATTGAGACTTCCTGCAAACAGCTCACTGAATACAGTATTGAAAGTAGCACTGTTTGATTACAGTTATTCCACGCAAACAATGCTTTTGTAGTACAAGAAAGCATTTAACATTTTGAAAGTCAATTGTCTATTTACTGTTAAACTATTAAAATTGCTCTTAAAGTCAGATGGCACAAATTTAGTTAAAATAAAAAAGCACCCAGTACTTTTTTTTAAGGGTAAAAGTTCTGTCTTTACTTTCTGAAATAAGCATAAGTGAATATGCCAGCTTGCAATTTTTGCAGAAAAAAATATCCCTGGATAGAACACAAAACTATCCCTAATTAGTTAATCCTTCCAGGCTAAGTTTTCTAGCATGATGACTTTTTGTTATGTTTCACAAATGCCCAAACAACCCTTTCAGATTTGTCATTTGCTATCAGGAGTTGGCCAAAATATAGCATTTAGATTCAACCACTAACCATACTGATCAGCTTCTGATGTGACCTTGAGCTGTGGTGGCATTTGTATTTTATTTAACTGGGCTAACATTCCTACCCCATTTTAGTTATGGACCAATTCTGTACTTGTGAAGTCAAGACATTTGTAAGAAGTCCTTCTTGACTACATATATAGAGCAAACCCAGACTAAATTAATTTTCAGAAATTAAAGTTCTAAAAATAAAGATGTCTTAAAACAATCTTGTAAAAAAATCAATAAAACAGGTGCATATGCAAAACACATGAGAATAATCAAAATCTTGTAATTCTGCTTACACTGAAAGCTGTTACATATTTTCCTTTTGTTGGTTTGCCAACTGACATCAGCAGAAAAAGATGTTACTTCACATCAGTCTCACATTTAAATTCATAGATGAATTCCCCATTTGTTAAAGTGGGGAAGACTTTCAGAAAAAAACCTACCACAATGCAGCTTTTAATCTCTTTCAATATGCTGTACACTACATGCCTTTAACTTTTTTATTCTACTAGCTTTGAGATTCCAGTCAACTAACCCAGATGTGTTCAGCCATGCAGCTTAATCTTTAGAATACTTTAATGTTTTATTAAACCAAAATTTAGAGACCAGAAACCAGTAATGAAAATTGCTAGTGTTTCCTTACTTACCTGTTTCTGACAAATGAGAGTGAAAACACTGCATGGCCATTTTAGTCACTTTTCATTTGGCTGAACCTTCCCAGAGATTAAGAATAAAGCTAGGTGAGGATAATGCTTCAACAGTTTCAGAACACGTTTTAAGTTAGAATTGTAAATTGTCAAGTGGACATAAGGCTATATTCTTTAGTATGAATACACTAGCAATAAATCTGATTAGTCACAGTTCACAAAAACTCATATCCACCGGAAAAGGCAACCATACCACTAGTAGCGACTAGTTACTTATTTCTTATTCATGGATACTTCACTAAAACTTAGTCAAACAGTCACTAGACTGAACAGCTGCCAATGGAAGATACT
The DNA here is from genome assembly GCF_029207755.1 of Chamaea fasciata. Taxonomy (NCBI): domain Eukaryota; kingdom Metazoa; phylum Chordata; class Aves; order Passeriformes; family Sylviidae; genus Chamaea; species Chamaea fasciata. Next base: position 15,552,795 of record NW_027094095.1, on the reverse strand, counting down.
GTTAAAATAAAATGAGAACTCTTATGCTCTAAGCAACTATGTTCCTTGCATCCTGGTTCAAGTTCTGGGAGTATATGAAGTAATATTCACTCAACATTTAGAGCACTAGTTTTCTGGAAGAAAAGAACAAACCACAAAATGAAAGAATCTCTACTAAGTTGATCATACCATATCAAACTACCACACAGAAAGGGTAATATGAAACTTATGGTTTATTCATTCTACATAAAATGAATTTAACTTTTGATAACCAACATCGAGAGATTATCAAACAATACTTAACCTTTAACTCATATTAACTTCAGTCTAAAATGCTGTTTGTTCTACATGCCTGCTCCTTCCACTTCTAGCCTAAGCCACTGACTGAGTGAAGAAGCTATTTTACTGCTGCCTGCCCACCTATTTTTCAAAAGACCACACAAAGCCAGGATTATGAGATAATATGGTGTTAAACAAGGGGTGCATTACTTCATGCATTTATTTTAAAGGATCTCTTAAACACAACTATGGACTTTTATAGGATGTGACAGCAGTCCATTTCTGGTTTGTTGATTGAAAAAAAAAAAGTTACACCTTAAAATCAACTTAGATTTAAAGTGGAATTCAAATCCCTAAAGCAGTAGCTAGTAACATTAGTGTCTAGCAAACTGGTGAACAAAAAGGATTAAGGGTTATTTGAAGTTCTTTCACTGATGTCCTGCTGAAACAACCACCCAAGAGAGTAAAGCCTGACTGCATAACTCACAGGTGACACAGCCATTTGAATGGTCCAAAGGAAATACTTTAAAAATCTTCCCATTTACTAGACTCAGGAACAGTCAATCCCCACTGCAATATAATGTTTTGATACCAGTTAATTCACACCAAAATATTTTTAAAGATTTAGTATAAAGAGAAAACACAGTAACACTATCATTAAGGCAGCAACTGATGTCATGCTGGCACTTGCACTTAAGACAACAACAATTCACTGTGTATCTCACCATGAATTTTTAACACAGTAGTTTTTCTTCATAAATACATTGCAACAGAAAGGTGAGAAACATTGCAGAACTCATTTGCCTTGTGGTTCTGGATTTACCCAGCTGTTTCTCACTAGTACCACTGAAGTTGTCATTCCAGGTAGTCAAAGTTGTATCAAAAATTTATATACTCCAGACCTATTGCTTTCTTTCCAAATTAAGTTCTCAGCCACTTTAAAATCTCATATCTAGTCATCATCTGAAGCCCATTGCAGCTACAAGGAACTCTCCATTGCTTGCTGAATTTCTTTTCTTGTCCTTAGCACAAGGGCTTAAACATGAATAGCAGAAAGCATTTAATCTGACCACTCTGCAGTCTGAATCCTACTGTTAGTTTCCCCTTCTTTGGCACCGGCATAAGCTATTTATGACAGTCACTTTCTCAAAGGCCTTCACAAACTGTCTTCACTCAACTATCACAATCCATGTATATTGCTAAGCTTTCAGATTAACAATTTGCAGTTTACTCAACACAGAACAAAGCACACGGAAACTACCCCTCCAAAAGCTGCCTCCTTCAACTGCTCCTCTGTCCGGAGTGGATAACCTACTTGTGAGCTGAGACCACAGGCCATTTTGACCACCAGTCTTCACTGCCCTGCACCTCCACTTTAGTGATTCCAGTAAACACTTTTTTTTTCCACTTGCTGTCAGCACTGGACAACTTCTGGACGGAACTTTTAGTTCCATAGCTGCGGTACAACAAAACTTACATACCCTGTACACAATTAGTGAATCAAATAAAAACTCTACAGGAGAAACAAACAAAAACCCCACAGAAAAGCATTCTAGTAAAGAATCCATTCATACCACTACCAGCACTAAAACAGCAAGATGGAGTTGTGAACACTGAGCAGTCTTTAAGCTAATGCTGCAGGCATACCATGTCCATAGCTATTTCAGTGACATCCGATCTTAAAAGTAGAGCTAAGAATATAGCTGTTGTCCAAAAGTAGAACATTAACTGAGATGTTACCCTCCCTCACAACACAGAGGCCTAAAACAATCACACCTGCATAAACTGGGGAAATTTAAATACAATACTTAGAGAAGAACTTGGAAATGCAAAATACGATGCCAAGTCCTAAAGATGTCAAAGCCTCTTTTTGAAAAGGCACGAAAGTGCTTTAATTCCACCATACAAATATACTCCCTGCAACTTACTGATCTTCAATCCTGCAATCGACATTTTCAATCATTTTTTTCATTTTTTAACGCATCTTTGCTGAAACTTCCTCGCTAGGTCTTTCCCATCTTGCAGATTTCTAAAGCCAGGAAAGGACTGAGATATGACAAGAGTTGAAAGCACACCCTATTCCTTCCAAAAAAAGAACCTCCCCTTCCCACTAGCATGTATGTGTAGCAAGATCCACAATCCCAGGCTCATTCTGTGTCTCAGAAATAAGTAGCACTAACACAACTTGTACCAGCATTGTGAACTGCTGCAACACCCACCTGCAGGCCCTGAACCCAAGCTATACACAGCAGAGAGAATCAACACATTCGAAAAAGGGAACGTGATATATTACTAAAATATCTTAAATATCTGAAGCAGTTCAGTCATGACAAAGAAAACAAGACTGAAGAGGTAAGTTTTGTTAACTTAAGATTAAAACTGGTTTCTCAACTAAAAATAGCTGTAATAGGCAACTAAGAATTCCTACATACTTTTAAAAATTGATCCAAGAAATTATTCAAGCAATAAGGGAGAAAAAAAGGTGAAAAGGAAAAATCCTTTGTTCAGCTAAATCACAGCCTCTACAAAAGAAAACTCCTCAAATCCTAGGTTTTGCACTTAGGCTGTTCCGTAACGAACGTCATGAAGATGAAAGTTTATCTCAAACGTATTTTCTACAGCCCTACATGAGTCACCTCTGTCTTCCATAAAAAGGGGCCTTTTAGGCAGACAAAGGAGTAAGTCCCCCTAAAGTCCCTATTTTCCTGAGAAAAGGGAAACAGCTACGTATGAAAATCAAGGCCCAAGCTCTGTATCAAATCTCCTACTCTGCCATGCTGTTCTAACTCTAATCCATTACCAAGACATTAGGTCTAACAATCAAATCACTAAAACTGTCAGATGAGATGAACATTTGCTCAGAATTAAGAAACAAGTCAGCTTCAGTTCTGTGACTCGCTACATAAATAGGAAGAACAAACACTTCCAACAAAACTGGTGGGAAAATAATGGTTGAGTCTATGAAACCTTCAGGAAGTCAAGGTCATAAAGATGACAATTACAACAGTTAACTCTATGCTGTCAGGCATACAAAAATTATTTGTATTGATGTTCTTCTTTTATGTTGCAACTTTGATAAATGGATGCATGAGCAAAAGGAGAAAATTGAACATTTTTGTGGATCTGCTATAATATATTTCACCAGGAGCCGGAAACTCGTATATGGTAGGCATTTCTGGCTTTGTTTTTAAACACAAGAGCTGCTACATATACATGGGAATTGCTGTTTAGAACACAAGACCTAGACTGGATATGGGTCAAATCTTATCTTTCAGGAGTTATGACAGAGTTCTTTGAAAGATACAAGCTGGTTTTGGGTTCAAGTGTTGTGGTTCCTTAAACTGAAAACTATATTAGAAGAATTTTTGTTGTTGAATGGTCTAGCTTTACTTTCAAAAACGAAAATATGACTATTTATCCTCTTCCTCACTAGGATGGAATATTGAAATATTGAAGTGTGTATGCAGCTTTTAATCTATTTCAATATACTTCCTCACTAGTGACCTTTCATCTTGCTGATCTTGTAATTTCAGTTCCATTAGTCTAGTTGCTGTGATGGGAAGCTAATTCTAATTAACACTCCAGGCTCAAAGTGTTTTGAGCTCCTTTTGTACATCAGAAATGTGAAAAGGAAGAATAATGAAGTTTTTCCTTGTATTACATTTTTTTGCACTTCAAATGCAACATACAAGTGAAAAATGCCTGTGCTCTCTTATAAAGAGCTCAGAGCTTTCCTAAAGAAAGATACGCTAATTGTTTAAGTCAACAAAAATATCTGACTGCACATAAGGGTTGATTTTACATTTTAAACACTCACGAGCCTTCAAGACACCCCCCTCCTGACTGCTGATCTTAGACACTATAGCAACAAGTGAACATTTGTTCTGAAGGAATGTGGAGTATGCAACTGGGGGAGGGGTAGTACTATCAGCCACAAACTTATCTCCTGGTCCACTAAGTTATTATTTAACTTCAATCTTCCCTGAAACTGAAGAAACAGCATTTGCTATCCAACGTTAGCAACCAGCATTTAACAGGCAGCTTACACTTTGACTACAAGGCACACAGATTTGCTTGAACTCAACTTCAAGATGAGGTTGTTTTTTTTCCTCTCTTTCAGAATAGTGGAAACAGAAGAATTGCTCCATGACTGCAGATGAATTAGCAGTGCACTATCATTGCAAACTTGCAAAACAAAATACCCAGCTCCCCTGGCTCTGGTCACAGCATCTGAAAGACCAAGACTCCCTGACAAAAGCCTGCACACAGCAGACTCAAGAAACAGGAGGCTTGGGCTGAACAGACTGTGGGATGATCTGGAGTGAAATGAAAAGAAAGGTGGGAAGTTCACTCTCCCAGATTAAGTGCAACATTCCTGGGGAAAACCTATGGCTCATAGCTATGCCTGCCTCCCATAAACTGACTGTAAAACACCTTTTTTTGCACTGCTGTGGGTTTGCCTTCATCCAGGCTGTACATCAGCCTTTCTTTGTGTAACTTCTCAAGTCTGAGGAAACTGGACAGGAACCGAACATGACTCAGAGTCAGGGATCTCAGTGCTTTCTGTCCGAGAGGGACCAGAAAAGGACGGTGTGAAAGTAAAGGAAGCATGGGAAAATGACCAGGAGGTCTCTGGCTTGCTGTGGTCCTACAGCTACACTAAGAGAAGCAGCATATCTAGTTTTTTTTCCTCTGAGTTTTGCCATTAAAAAACCCATGAGAAGCTCTTAAAAAAAAAGTCACAATTAATGCCTTTTAGTTCTTAGCAATAATTTTACTTGTTAAAAAAATTTAAGGAACTATTTACTTTGTTCTCATCCTTGTTTATATCCTTTACATCTTTTAACTTGAAAGACTATTTTATTTGTGAAAGGACAATTTCAGTTTCAGATTGACAGAACTTCTACACAGAAGTGACTACTACTTGGAGACATGTGAAAGGGTACTAAGGAATTTCCAGGTCAGAAAGACTGGAAGCAGATAAGACTTTGCATGTAAGAAGCAGGATTCAGAAAAGCAAGTTTAGAAGATGACTGTCAAATTCAAGTGTGCCAAAAGCTCAGTGCTAAGGTGACCGGGTAATTTGCCATCTACAAAGGGCCTTCTCTGCTTGCTGTCCTCCCCTCCACCACCCCACCTTTCATACATATACCCCTGTCAAACAGCATCCAATTACGGAGACAAAGGAATTGATACAGGTTTTAGCAGTGTATGCTGTGATGCCAGACTGGAGGGCCACACCAACTCTGCCTAGAACCTCACAGTCCAGTTCCATTTTAACCTCTGGCCACTTGTTCCTTTGCCAGCCACCTTCTCCCTCTTTGCTGGCACTTTGCTTGTACTTTACTGTACAACCTTACCGCCAGCTCACGGAACTGATCTGGAAAAAAACTAACTCCTTTCTTCCTAGGACTAGTTTTCAGGTAGATCTGCCCCCAAAACTTGGCTCGCTATGCAGTCACCAGAGAACTACCACCAGTGTCAGGAAGAAACAGTGAGATCACAGCAGCTCACGTAGAAGTTTCCTTGTACACTGCTGTGGAAATAGACTATCGGCATGTTTAAAAGAAAGCCCCAAACACAACAAGCTTTATAATAAGAAAAGTGCAGGTTTAGGTGCATCTTGAGGATTTTAAACAGTTACAGAACTCTTATCAACAATTAAGCTGCTGATGGAGAGGGGAAAACAAAAGCAATTTCAGCAGGAGCACGTCAGAAGTTACTCCGTGCAGCTGCCCCGGCCTGGTTTAGTCCTGGCCTCCCTGACACTTGTGCTAACTCGGCCATGGGAACATTAACACCCAGAGCAGCAAACGCAAGTTGTCAGAATTCACCTCTCAACATCTAATTTGGTTCAACAAGAGGATGAACAATCTTATTACAGACAAACGCCTTCTAAACATGCAGTTAGTTCCTTGTGGATCAAGTTTGAATAGAGCTACAAAGAACTACAATAACAAAAACTTTGTATTTTAATAATAAATCACAGAATTATTCTTCAGATACTGCAAGAATATTACACTTTGACAGATTCTGGAAGTCATAAACCTTAAAATTCCACTTTAGACTATTTGTCAACATCCTCAAGTATTTTTAATTCTGTAATATTATTTATTAGTTACTAGACAGTTTGTTTTCCTTCTTTTTTTGTGCTACATGGAATAAGGGAAACAATGTGCTACACATTACATGGATTCCTCTGCTTTTTTCCTAGCAATTCTCAAAGGTCATTTAATAATTCACAAGCAGGTTGTTTACACATTTGATAATCACTATGTTTTCACAGTTCCCTAAAGTTAGCTGCCCTGACAGCATTTTACTTTCCCTTCTCTCACAGAAGTTATTTATCACGCAAAATACCACCCAGCAGAAAACCAGCACCATCTTCCACAAAAAGTCCAAAGAGATCAGTCCAACTGCCCTCAAATCAAAACAAATATAAAAAACACCCCCAAATGTTGCTTTCAGAAACTGCTGCAAAGAAAATACTCTCTCAGATCCTTGTTTAGACCAGTTTGCCCACCTACCAAGCATTCACAGTATGAGGTGTCATTAGACAGGTAAATACATCCAGTTTAAGGTGTATCAAAGACAGCACCTTTCACTGAGGAACATCAAAATTGGAATAAAGAACAAACAGCAAAATTACACCTAGTATTAAAAATTATCATAAATTCCATCTGCAATCCTCACTGCAATAACTAATGAACATCAGATTTTCCCTAGCAAAACAGGACAAACTGACTTTCAAGAACACTGCCTCAGAAAAAAGGACATTAGTATTTTAGATGATACAAAAATAAGGAAATCAAAAATGAAATGCTAAAAATAGTTCAGTGCCTTAATCATACTAAAAATAGGGACAATATACATTATCAAGGCAGATAGAGCTGAAGAGAAATCATTCACCTTTGAGCCTCAGGCACTGTATTCAGTAAATGGCCTCTAGCTTTTAGTGCAGCACATGATTAACGCCAATCTCCGTGGTGCTAAAAGAAGGTTTTGAGGTCACTAGATATGACAAGTTCCTCATTTTGAGGAAACTATTTACCTTGAGACACCTTTAGAATTGTCCCACTGGGGTGAGTATCTTATCTTTCAAAAATAACAACCTGATAGGTTTCAAGTTAGGTAGCATTCCTGATGCTTTTGAAAGTATTGGTGCTGCTATAACGAGAATGCAAACATTCCTGACCAGGCCATCCAGATTCAGCAGTACTTTTGCCTCTGCTTCAGTTTAAAACCAAAAACCCAAAAAACATCCCAACAAAAACACACCCCAAATCAAAAAAATCTATCAAACTCTAAAAAATCAGACACATTCTGATCCTCAGAGAAATCTGTGATGAAAGATAGTAGTTTTATCTTGTTACTCTGGTTCTAAGATACCTGGGAAAAAAGAACATACTAACATTTTAGGATTTACATTTGTTGAAGATAGGATCAAAATGAAGAAAAAGTTTTTGTTCATTAAAAGGATGCAGAATTACCCACATGAAGTACACAATATCACACTTTGAAGATTACTTCAAAGTTTGTGATAAAGGAAGCAAAAAATCCAAAATATATTCTTAAGTACAGTCAAGAAGATTACATATTAAAATGTAATTACTCCTGCACTTTTAAACCACATGCAAATTTTCCCCTTAGAGCTATCCATAATGAAACACAGGATTTCCCACAGTCTCAAGGGCAGATCTTAGAGTATATATTATACTCCTTAAAAAAAAAAAAAGCAGCAGATGTCACAAAACTAGTAGCTAAGTACCTTCAGAGTAGGGAAACAAGAATGCTTTCCCCCTCTCTAATGCAATCCAAGCAAAAGCTGCTATGCACTGTTTAAAGATGAAATACTTGCAGTTCATAATTACAATATATTTTATTGTGTCCTAAATATTCTTTTGAGTGGTCTTTTTAAGCCTGAGAAAATTAATCTCATGTGTGCAAAGACCATACAGTAACATCATTTACTTAAAGCAACAGTAAGATTTATTATATGCATTAAAAGCTTGGGTTGTAATCACCAACCTCATACATAAATACCTATTAAATAGATTCTCAACTTTGCATATCAATACAGTTTTTTGGAAATTTTTTTTTTAACTGGTAGATTCTCTAATACAAGTTTGTGAGAGCTAGGTCCTGCATGTTTGGGACAAGAACTAACCCCTTCAAGTCACAGGATTTACCTTAAATACACCTCACAGATTTCAAAATCTTTAATAGTTTCAATACCCTGGTCAGGTTTTTAAGCCCTCAGCAGATGTCCATGGGAAATAACCAACTTCTCAGTTCCTAAAACTGCTTTTACCATGGGAAGTTACTTACAATCTTGAGTGCCACTGCTCTGAAAACCAGAGATTGGCTCCAGCCTTTAGACTGTACTTCCCTGTGTGTCCTACCTTTCCAAAGAGGGGTCTAAGTTGAAGGCAACAGTAAGTTTTCACACTCTCAGCTGATAGCTGAAATGTTACTGTTGGAACACGAAGCACAGAGAGAACTCACCAGCTTTCAAGCCCTTATGTCTTAAAAGTTTGTAGTTGGGATGTTCATTAAAATGGAAAGAAGCAAACCTGGGCACATCAGGAAAACAATGCCATCCATAAAACTGAACAGTCAAATGAACAGCACATATTATAGGAAATGATCTGAGTCTTCTAGGTATTAATTCAACATACACTGACCTTCCAGGCAGGGATTGCTAGGGAATTTTCATTATCTTCTTAACAGAAAAGAAAGAAGATTGACTTATTATGAGACTGCTCAATAATATTAAATTATCCCTAACTTCATAAAGTGCAAATGCTACAACTGAAGACACCCGTTCAGTTCAAACACAACAACACAAAGACAACAACTAGATGTGGCCACATGACAATCTTGCTCATCTGGAAATTTAGCTGAAGACTGGACCAAGAGACTGATGCACTAACTGCATCAGTGTTTCAGCCTGTCATCAAGTAGAATTATATACAAAATTTGTGAAACAAATTTGTGAAAAAGCACTGGATTCATCGACCTGGGTCCAAAAAATGCCCAGAGCTTTCCTTTAGTGAAGACAAAGGTAAAGTATCTTGATCTTATGCCTCAGATTGAATCAGATATAAGAGAAAGTTACATCCAGTGAGTGCAAGGCCTAAAGGACAGCAAGAACTGAAGGATATGGAACATATGGTATTTCACTCAACACAGGAGACAGCTGCAGCTCCCTCATGTCCAAACAGCTGCCAAACTTTTAAACTCTACAGTTACGTTCAGAGTGTTTTGTTTGCTGGTTTGGGGTGCTTTGGTTGGTTGTTGGTTTAGGTTTCCCTGTGTTGAAGAGTATCAAAAATTTATTCAGCATTATGACAACGAGTCCACTGTAAGAAATTAAATCATATTAGCAAAGGAATGCGAAGAGAAGTAGCCTTGAAATCTGTGGAACATTTCATTTACCTAATACTCCCCTCAAGAGTTTTCAACTTATTCTTCATGCAACAAATTGACTTGCACTGGTACCATAACAAAACACATTCCAAGTCTGTAATCTCAAGGCACTTATGTTCTAGTTTAGACACAAACACATATTATAACCCAAAATCGCTTAGATTTGTCATGCAAGACTGGAGCACTACATCAGAGGAATGTTAAGTGAATCACAGGTGAGTAACTTGTGGGCTCTTGCATCCATGATAGCTCAGGTACCACAAACAGGGAATACAAGCATCAGTCAGTGTGACACTGAAGGGACACACCCCTGGCAATCAGCTGCCAACCACTGCAGGACCCCAGCAGCAGAACGGGGACAACTGGGGGCCACATGGTCAAGCCTGAAGCTACTGTGCATCATGAGTTTAGACAAACCTGCCAGAGAGACAACACAACAACTAATAGTTGATGCAGAAGCTGAGGAAACACACTGGTTAGAAGCTGAAAGACCTACAACAGTTTCTAGGCATGCCTACCAAGCAAATAAAAACACTCACGCAACCCTTCCAAAAACGAAGAAAAATAATTTCCTACCCCTGCAACTGATTCCATCTTCAAATAATTAATGTAACTAATTTCTGGATGGTGGTAAGCTGCAAGCATTACAAGCCATAATGTTCTGTGCAAGAAGTCTGTTCAACCACCTTAGTAAGTTTGTGTTAGTTTTTGGACAGACAATTGTGAACATTTCTCAAACATTAGAAAATGCAAACCAAACTATGCAGCTTCCAGGAGGTTATCTCCAACAGTAAGCAAGGCCACCATTACAGAGCTCACAATATTATGGGGACAAAAATCAAAAAGAACACTTCCAACTATGGAAGAGAAACATCTTTCCTTCATAAATTATAAATCCTTTAAATGGGCAACACTCACAAATTAATTTTATACCATATTATAAAGTAAGATGACAACTCCTGTTTTCCCTGTTAGTTTTTGGATCTTTAGAGCTCAAAATTTTAAACTGACAAGTAATTAACTACTGCTGCATGGCAACAGGAACACTTCAGCGTTTTGATAGTCCCTTCCTAGAGGATGCCTATTTCATTCTCAGTAGGCACCAGACACCCAACCTCACAAATAACTCTGCTCATCCTGTGTGCTCAGCAAAATCTATGAGGACACAAAGTGATCACTAGTGTCAAACTATTGCTCTTTTAGGAGTTGTTCACACACATTTTAGCAGCAGGATTTCAGCCGTGTGCAGGCTCACTCAAACACAGAGGTGACTGCAAATGTTCAGCACTCAGGACATTTATACATAACTGCTCCAGCCGTCACTTCAGTTACTAATCTCACAAAACTCAGATAATAGCTTTCCTGCTGATGACCAAAACTGAACTAATGGTATTTCCCCGGAAGGAACAGGGACACAGTAACGCACACCTCTCACAAGCAAGAAAATTTGCAGTTTCCACCTGCTGGCAGAAGATGGTAAATACTTCTCTTGCAAAGGAAGACAGTGTAGTTATATTCTACCTTAAAACTCAAACTGTTATTGTGGAAGACTTTAAAAAAACAAATCAGCCTAGAAAACTGAAACAAACAAAATATTATTAGAATTGTTTGGAATTATAAAAAACATTCAAGTGGTTAAAAAACTAACCAGTTGATGGTCACACAAATTCAAGCATCAGCCTATACAGCCTGCTAAGAGCTTATTTTCCCTTGTTGTGATTGTGAAACAGATTGCACTGCTCTGGTGAGGAAATGCAGAACCCAAACTAAAAACCATCATCACTTCCCGTAATCATCGTGCTGGGGGTGGGGAGGGAAGAGGAAGGGAGGATAAATGGTGAAGGTAAAGGGCAGAGGGAAACAACCACAGCAAACACTAATTAAAACATACATATAGAGTTGTTAAGAGTTTCAGAAAATCTAAGAATTAAGAACAACTGACACACCTTCTGAAAGAAAGGCTTCCTTCAAATAGAGTAGCACATCTGCAAATTTTCTGACATCATTCACCAGCTGCATGATGTATTCTGGATCCACAACAGGATTATCATAGCAGTCCGAGTTGGAGCTGATGCTGCTCAGGGAGCTGCTCTTGGTGCTGCGCCCCATTGCCCAGTTCCCTGAACTGGAGATGGTGAAGAAGTTGGAGGTAGACAGCCGGGCTAATCCCAAACCACGCTTGTTACTCCCGCCGTTCTGCCGCAACATCCCAGCAGCCGCCGTGCCTGTGGAGCTCCCGCAGTCAACACTCACTGCCACCCGACGTCCATTGGACAAGCCAAAGGAGAAACCCTTCGAAATTGGGGAGGGGGAAGGAGGTGGAAGAGAAGGAAAAAATGCTGATTAATATAAAAATGTATGTGAAGCAATACTTTTGTACTGACAAGATCCAAAACTTCTTTCAAGATGATCCTGTTTTACATAAAAATGCTAAACTGAGTACCATAAAGGCTTTGGCTATTAGAAGTTATTTAAATTTTTACAGCAGATAAATTGTTGCATTAAAAAAGAAAATCAATGGCATGCCAAAATTATTTCAAAAGCTAATCACACTGCATGCTTATTTCATGAGAAAAGTTTCTGCCGTGAATATTTAGAAATTGCATTCTCTACATTTACCAAGACCTATTCTTTACCATGAAATGTTACTTCAACTGAATACATTCGAAGACACTTGACATGATACAGATGATGATCAACATCCCCTCTTACATGAACTGCTGAGCTGTATTCAGCATCCTGTCTCTTAAGGTAATACACACAGCCTTGATCTGATAGGATAAATTTTCTTGTGCAGTGCACCAAGCAAGAAACCATGGCCTATCACAGTTTGTCTCAGAAAGGAAATCATGCTCAAAGAAGTTACGTGGGCTTTTCAGCCTGTTATCCATCAATACGAAAGGCAATCAAAGGAAAAATGAAGAGAACGAAAAAATATTTCAGTATCAAAGTTTATCTGCAAGTCTCAGAGCAGTTATCTTGAATGATGTTGCTCTGCTCTGAAAGTTCCACCATAAAAACGCACAGATTTGGGGGAGTATAAACTAGGAAACTACCTGCATTCCTTTCCATTAGGAAAAAAAAAAAAAACCCCAAACAAACCAGAAAGCTACTGAAAATTTTGCCATGTCAGGTTAAGTGATTAATTTCAAAGCAAACTGCAGGTGGCAGAGTCAGGTAGGCTTCCAGCAGCTCCCACAACGCCTGCTGTTGTTCTCTCAACACCAGGAGAAACTCTCAGTGTTTACACCACAGGGTAAACACCACAGGGGGAAAAAAACCCCAAATTTGAACACAACAGCTAAAAAGCTAACTGTGGGTTGCAGACACATCTGCAGCAAACCTTCGAATTCAATTACTTTACCTAAAAATAGAAGTTATTATGAAGTAAAAAAACACAGGTTGAAACAGCTTCGCCTATGTATATTTGTATTTGGTTAGACCAACTGAAGTAGCAGCACCTTTACCACTTTGAACACTCCCACTGTGAATTTCAATAGGCATTACTCTAATGCACCTCAATTATTTTTCCATTATTTCTGCTTTATTTCTGTTTGCAGTTTAAAAATATCAGAGGAAACGTGGTCAAAGCAGTTGTTTTAGTAATTAATGTGCAGGCCTTCCGGGGAGTGTGTGCTGGGGGAGAGGAAAGAAAACTTCAGAATTTAACACAAATTAACTGCTCTAATTTCTGTTTACTGCTTAAAGTCAGTACGTATAAGAGCACTCATGACACTATACAAATAATGCAGATAATTAAGCAATTCCAAACACCTCAAGTAGACTGAAGTGAGGTTTACACTAAACATAGTGTTTAAGCAAGTTTCTTCTGTTCCCACATATAATTCTCATGGCTACAAAGCTACTTTGCAATTCTATCTTGCAATTAAGGCAAAACAAGACACATAACCTTCTCTCCTCTTAACAAGCGTGATATCTCTTTATATCGAGAAAGATTTTCATATTATTTAAAAGACATGCCTCTTTTAAGTCTGGCCAGCTTCAGAGTCAACTTTTAAAGTATCATGATGTGTTAGACCTGTTCCAGTGGCAAGTCCGTGCTTTTAAAGCTGTGTTATTATAGAAATGCTGCCTTTCTGTAGAAGCACTACAATAATGCCACTGCTTCGAAAATTATAAAAGTGATGACAAGTGTTTCTAAGCGGGAAAAACTCTCAAAAAACAAAACTGAGCAGCTTAGCACAAGAAGCACCTCTCCCCGTCAATATTAGCCCTTATGTGTGTTCCTCCTGTGTTACAAGGCAGATGGGGAACGTTTCCCTCCCAGAACACATGCCTTTCATTACTGAGAAGTGTTTCATATTTCTTCAGGAGACTCTGGCTTTGAAAACGAAAAGCATCCACCAGCTTTGCTATAAACGCCTCCAGAACTCCTTTGGCTCACAGCGAGCCATTGCCCGTCCCGACGGAAAAAAGATAAAAAAAACTAAAGCGCCAGATATTTCAAAAATTTGCTCTCCCAGCACAATCTCTCCGGTAGGGAGGAGAAGAAGAGAGGAAAAAAAAAAATGAAAAAAAAAAAGAAAAAAGAAAGAAAGAAAGGAAAGAAGGGGCCACGTCGCTGGCGGGCCGAGGGCAGGGCCGCTCCCGGTGCCCCGGGCGGGGGTCGGCGCTCCGCCCTGCCCCCGCCGCGCATTCCCGGCGCCCCGCGGCCGGCACGGCCCCGCGGCGGGCGCTTCCCGCAGCGCCCCCGCGCAGCGCCAGCCCCGGGGCCGCGGCAGGTACCGGGCACGGGCTGCCAGAGGTGCGGGGCAGGGCGGGCGAGGGTGGGCGCGCGGGGGAGCACCCGGCACCGCTCCGGGGAACCGCCGGGCGGGGCGGCGGGGGTCACCGGGGCCAGACTCGCACCAGGAGGGGGACGCCGGGCCCCTCAAGCCGCCCCCGTTCCGCCCGCGGCTCACGGGCACCCTGCCCCACGCTCGCCCACGGCTCCTCCCGGCGGCGACGGGCGACGCCCCCCCTCCTCCCGCCGCGGCATATCCCGTGGCCGGCGCTTACCGGAGAGCGGCGGCCGAGCGCAGGCAGCAGCCGGGCCGCCGCGGGCCCCTCGCTCGGCCGCCCCGCTGCCCATGGAGCGCCCTCCCCTCGGCGAGCCCCGCGCGCCACCGCCGCCGCCCCCGGGGCCGCCCCCGCCCCCGGCCCCGCCCGCGCTCCGCCATTGGCCGGGGGCCCCGGGCGGGGGCGGGACTCCCGCTGGTCGCGCCCCCCCCGCGGGTCCCGGCGCGCGGCCCCGGCGGGAGCGGGAAGCGGAGCCGGGGCCGGTGAGCGCCGCGCGGCAGGTGCGGCACACGGAGCCAACCGCGGCTCCGCCCGCCGCTCGGCCAGCGCGCCGAGCGCGGGGAAAGGAGCCGCGCAGCAGCAACTGGTGTGTTCACACAACAAGCTTCAAAAGGAAGGAAAAGTCCAAATTCAGGCTGCGTGGTATTTAGCAAACAGGCTTTGCTTTTAAGTGATTTGGTCAACAAGAAACACAAACACCGTGGCAAAGCACGGAATAAATTTCTCATGCTCAACCTCCCATGGTTTGTATTCCTGGATCCAGTTTATCATTAATTGTACGGCTTCCAGTATTGTTTTGAGTGAATAACGCGTGCGTGCACACACACACGCTTTCTACTATACTCAGTCCACTTTTATTCCTGGATGAGCTCTGTTGGCTGCTTAATGAAAATGAAAGCAGTAGCAAAATTAATATATCACGTCAGACTATATCCCCAGCATGGGAGTGGATTCAGCTACCCAGGCAGCTCAAATTTTGGCATAATTTAGCTTCTGGATTTAATTGCATGTGCAGATATATGCACTTTTTCTGGTTAAGGAGAAAGAGAAGTTAGAAAAGCAGAAATTTGCATCCTCATACAGAAACTCAGATAGTTCCCAGCAACACCACGACCTTTAGACCTGAGTACAGACTTCTGTTACATCATCTCACAGTGACTGATGGCAGCAGTACTTTTTCCATCTTCTAGAGGCAGGACTACAAATCCACACTTTATTTCTTGGTATTAAAAGGCCATTTAAATTCAGCAATCTTAGATCCAGTGCCCAAGCTCTGGAATGAGACTTTCTTTCAATAATGTATCAAAGCCCTCAGCATCTAAGTACTAGCCCAGTTCCTCTAGCACCTTCAGGGTTTACATCTTCAACTTCCCCATCTTTGCTCCAGCCGCCTTCCACAGCCACTCCCATGCAGGATTTTGTCTCAGACCACCAACCTTCTCCTTAGTTCATCCTTCCTCTCCATATTTGCCATTATTTAATCTACTGGAAAATTTTTATTCCATTTCTTTTGGAATTCGTAAAGCCTGAAACTAAACAACTAAACTAAAACAAGTTGTGACATTTCTTATCTCTAGTGTCAATGTTAATCACTGCTCAATAACTTCTCTTCACCTTGAAAATTTCTAAATAAAATGTGATGTATATTTAGAAATCCAGCATTATAAATAAGTGTTATAAATTCTTCAAGACTTCTAAGCATGGGGGGAAAAAAGTGAAAAAGAAAACAATACTCTAACCTTCAAAAGGATTTTGATCATTCAAGTAATCGATACTCCAAGTGTCAAAATCAGGCCAGAGTAAAAAATTGTAAACTAATTTAATGTGAAAGCAAGGAAGTATGGTAGGCAATGTGGGTTAAATAGTACAATCAACAATCACATCATCAGAAAAAGAAAGGTTTATTGTGGGAAAAGTCATTGAAACCATTAGATAAAAGTTCAATAGCAATAAAAAAGATAAACAAGAAATTCCACCTATACTTATCAATAGATAGAATACAAAGCAATGGATACTTTTTGGTAAGCCAAACCTTTGCTCAAAAGAAAAGCCTATAGATACAGCAGAGTCTCTCTTCCTTACATACCCTCTTTTTGAAAATATGAGTAAATTTATCTTGCCATAATAACACAATTGCCAGGCTCATTTTAGAAAATGCTAGGAGAAATAAACTCGACTGTTCCAAGTACGTATATTCTCTACTGAAGTAGATATACACTTCATTATGCTCCAACCCCTCCACAGTCCTGTCTCTCTCATGTCACCTCCCACATAAGCTAACCTGGGTCCATACAAGAGTTCAGCAAATTTATTGGTGAATTGTTTATTTGGAAAAAAAAAAAATGTTTTAGAGGTCAAATTGAAAGTGACAAAGAAATAGAAATACTAGGATTACATGTTTTTATGCTTTTGAAATTCCTGCATTGTGGGAGGTCTAGCTTCAAACAGCTTTTGAAAAAAGGATTTGTGCCCACATGCTGCATTATGGGAATGTTAAGTGAAGTTTTTGGTTTTCCTCAAAGTAAAACAACAAACAGTTATCCTTTTGCATTTTCATTATTCAGGGCTTTTTTTCCTCCCCATTTTCAGTTTGGCTGCCAAATTGAATACAGATCTTCTGCAATCCCCCTGAATCAAATCTAGCACAAAACAGCTGCAACCATGTCTCAGACTACACAGTGCTGATTACATCCTAAACTGCCCTGGAAAACATTACATGAAAGAGAAATGGAAATAATAGATCTACCTTCAATATGTCTTGCATAAAAGGCCAGGTGTACATGACAGCTTTCAACTTTTGCTGCAGCAGATAAACAGGAAAGAAGATTAAGGGTCTGACAGCTGCTGTATGTTGGTCACTCTTTACTAGTCCAAAGGGCAAATGCCCCTCTTTAGCCAAGTATAGTCTACAGCATCACTAATGCAAGCTTCTGGGCAGTAACAGAAGTTGAGCAGGTGAAACGTCGCTTAAAGTCATTTTTTTCTGCACTTGATGCAACTATCACAGTTTACTGGGAACAAACTATTAGGCAAATTATTAGGCAAATAATGAAGAAAGGGGCAATAAGAGGTCAGTGTCTCAACAATGTAGCCCCCAAGAAGAGACACGAAAATGGTATTTATTTTCATTAAAAATGCTGAATATTCATGAGAGCAGCCACTGAAATGTCCAACTCTGTAATAGCCATTTCTATGCTTCTTTTTACATGTTCTTTTTTCCTGAGAGAGGATGTGTACATAGTGACATAAAAGCTATAGCATATCTCTGTTACAATTTAAAAAGACAAATGAAAAAAACCCAAACTCCAAGTCCCTGTTTCTTCTTACTTTACTCACACAAAAGTCCCTTTGAAATCCAAAGAAATACCTGCCTGATGAAAGCTGCTCTACATTGCAGCTTCCAATCACTGTTTAGAGAAGAAACATTTCTAGATAGCAGCATTAATGTAACTAGAACTGGGAAAGTAACTTCTGTTAAGAAATCAGGTTCAAAATACTGTCTCTATTCTATCTATGTGCAGAAGTGCCAGATATTCAAGACTAGTTGGAAGACATAAATTATGAGCTGATAGCTTACTGCAAGGAATAAGCATTCAGTGCAGAGCTGGGTATTTGCTACTGCTGTTACCTGCCACATCTGCAAGGGAAGCAACAGCAAAAAACCCAACTCTGGACCCATGCTGAGCAACACTTTAAATAATTTTAAACTAACTACTTAGAGAGGTAACTTGGTAGAAGTTTCTACCTTCTGCTTGCATTCCAACAAGCAGAATTCTGCTCTCGAGAAGTATTTCCATAAACCATTTATTTTCAAGAATTTAAATACAGGCTCCTGCAAAAGATGAACATAGTCTGTTTATCAGAAAGCCATTCAAGTCTCAGTTTCTGTTAAAGAAAATAATGTGACATTTTTAGTAAAATAAAACCTGCCCGCTGCTATATTTTAAGCAAACTTAAAATGTGGCTAGAACTCAAACCTGAAAATTATTTGTTTAAAGTCCTAGAAAACTCGGAAAGCTGTTCCCCTGGCCCTATTGCATCTACTGATGGTTTATGAAATAATTTATTTTTTCTCTCACAAGATCGTTTTGGTTGTAATGAATACCACCCACCTACCTGAGAACCCATCAAGATATGAGATTCATGCACACTTCCTAGAACACCCTACATTTTAGTCAGTGCAGCAGATGCCCTTAGGGGAGCTATGTGGGTGAAACTACAGCAGCCACTGTGGACTGGTATGAACCTGCAGAGCCAACTGATAGAGAGCAGGAGCACCCCATCTCCTGCAGATGTGCCACTCACACAGGGATCAGCCATCTCTCTCTTCTCAGTACTAGTCTTCAAGGCAGACCACAAAGATGAGCAAGGGAACTGAAATTCATAGCTTTACCATGTATTAAATAATGAAATTTTTATTTAATGGCTCACTGTAATTCACCCCCAAGATAATCCCTCCATGGTTTTTCATGTGATGAATGAGGTCTCTTTCTATGGGAGATACTCATTCAATCACCTCTCCCCTTGCTAATAGCTGTCTTCTCCACTAATCTCTCCTCTCTTTCACAATTATTATCTGGTTTTTCTCTCAGATGATCTAGCCGTTTTTTAACTTCATGCAGAGCAGTTATTATCAGACCTGATGCCCCAAACTGTTGACTTTTTCTTTTCAGTTAGTTATGTCAACTGACCCAATTTAAAACTCGTTCCCTGGTCTTCCCTCTTTTATATGGCATCCTGCCCCTGCTCAGGATGAGCTACATAACATCCTAAACTGTTCCTCAAAAATTATGCAAAGCCGGAAGCACAATGAGAGAAATGCAACTGGACACAGAACAACTCCATTTGCTAATCCTGCAGGGGAAAGGATCGCCACTGGCATATACAGCGCCCCGTTTCCAAATTTTTAACAAGCAGTTTCTTAAGAAACTTCCACCTTAACTAGCAATTGCCAAGAAGAACAGTGGGTGGTGAGGAATGAAAGGAAAGACTGCATGAAGGGAACGACTTCCAGAACGTTCGCAGCTTGCCAAACGCACTATTAACCAACAGTAATTACGGCACAGCGACCTGCTGCCGTGGGAGCCGGGAGGCCTGGAGCTACCACCCCGGCTCAGTTAGCCCCACCTGCCCTACCGGTACCAGCAGGATTTAAGGCAGGGAAAGCCCAACAATTAAGGGCTAGCAGAGAAACAGCTTGTTTCTACAGGAAACAGGAGGTCTGGCTGGGAACTCCTTGTAGGTGGTATCTCGCCTGAGGCTGTCAGCCGGGCGGCTCCGGGTCTGCTGTGCTCTGGGCAGCAGGGCTGCAGCTGCCAGCTGGGAGAGGTGGTAAGCAGAGCTGTGGGTGCTGGATTCGCCTTGCGGGAGAGGGGGGCTTGTGGTGCAGCTTCTGTTGGCTTTGCGATTTGCATTAAGGGTTGGAAGTCGATTATAGGATACAGAGACGGTGTTACCCAGTTTCTGGAAGCCCTCAGGACAGCAGGACTGCAGGGCACTGAAGGGACTCCTGCTATCGCTGGGTTTCTGTCTCACTCCTCTGGAGCACACAAAGTCCTTCTGCAAGTGTTGGCTATTGCTGCTCCCAGCCTCAAAGCAAAAATTCGTTTGTATGTTCTTGACGGTATTTAGTACTTCAAGAATTTGATAAATCAGGTAAAAAAAAAAAAAAAAAAAAAAGGTGTGGCTAGAAACTTTTCCGTCCCCCAAATTTGACTAATTATTAACACAACAGTATGTCAATTCAAATGTAGCAAATAAACCCCGTAATCATCAGTAGTTTCAGAACTATTTTTAACATACATTCCATTTTTCCTCTAACAATAGTTCTCTGCCAGGGAGAACAGTGCATTTCAGGTTGGGAGAGCACGTAAGGTCCTCAAGTAGCAATCAAATGTACTACATGTGATTAAGTGGTTTCTACTTCCAGATCTATGCTTTTGCCTCTTCCTTCCTTCTCCTGCCTCTGATGTTGTGTCATGATTGTTTAAATCCAGCCCTGACAAAATTATCTAGGTTAAAAGAGTCCCTATGGTTAAAGGTCTTGCAGTTCACTCCGATCATTTTGCCGAAAGAGCAAGTACAGCCTGCCAGGAAGGTGGCAAACCCAAGTGTACTAGTTTGTGATGGGGTAGGGAGCTGTAACCTTGCAACCTGCTTAAGGGGAAGCTGGAATGGTTTTTCTCATTGTGGCTCAGGGTTTTCTGTGCTAGTCTTACAGACTCTACTTGGCTTCCATATGCAGTTTTGTTGCCAGAGATCATTTTTTTATCTTGGAGCCTAGACAAATAAAAGAGAGATTCAGCTAAAGATCAGCATTGCTGATACCTTGGCTGTTATGCAGTTTGTTCAGGAAGAAACTGTTTCAGATTCAATTTTTATGACATATATGTGTTTGAGATACAATGATATATGTTTGCTGTGAACAAGTGAACACTGTTCAATGAGTGCAGTTAGAGCATAAAGCTGACCAATATTGACTGGTAAGGACATGAGCTAATCATGGTGAAATTGAACTGTTGTGCCTGTGTGTTGTTACAAGTTTACCTGAACTGCAGGTAGAGCAGAGTGCTTGGATACAGTGAGGGAAAGGTGATGAACTGCATTCTCCTGTGCATTACTGTTGGGCACTATTTGGTACTTCGGGACTCAAAAGGACTGGGAAATAAAGGTTATTCTCATTGCCACAGAGCAAGATACACTTTTCCCTTTACCAAAGCTCATAATGAAGTTCTATGCTAAAGTAGAGCTTTGTGATTACTCTTCTTTCTAACAACAAAAGCAGCATCTGACCATAACATTGTATTTGCAAGGCTAGGAAAGCATAATCCAGCTATAATGGCTGGATCTCAAGCTTTACTGAATTTGCTATGCTGGTCACATTACCTGAGGAAATATTTTTGTACAAGGAGCTCATTCAGTAGTTTTCACCCTGGACTTTGTAACCTGAATATCTCGGTCAAGTTCTTTCTAACGTCTTCTTACCGAATTAAGTATTACAGTCTGCTTTGTGATACAGTAGTTTTAATCACCTGCATTAAGGGAGGTCTTTAAAATGACATTACACTTTACTGAACATTGGTGTTTGTATAGGTGTTAGAGGGTATAATATTGTTCACTGAAGTTGCTGAAGTGATTATGATGTTCATAGGTTTTGAAAGTACAGTGCTATTGCCGGTGTCTTCTGTGTCAGTGAATGCAGATCAGTCTCCCGTGGCAATACTGTCATGAGAATTCTGTGGCATGTCTCTAGACTAGCATCAGGAGAGGGCTCTACTCCTAGTCCTGCATAACAATTTGTGTTGTGGGTGGTATTTCTCAGCTGCAAAAATCTGGTCACCTCTGTTAGTGACAATTATGAATGCTTCTTGATTATGAATGTGAGTTTCAGACAGAGCTTCTTCTGGGACAAGACTTTCTACTCCAACTGTCCTTTTCCCACCCATCAGTATTTCCTTTCTTTCAAAATACTGGATCTTCACTCAAGTGATGTAATTACAAACAGAGGAAACAAACATCTGCCATGAAGTCATGAGATTTGCCCATGTGAACAGATCTCGTATAAGTAAATGGAAATATAGAAAAGATACAGGCATGGGCCCTTCAGAGACAAGATACGAAATGCCTCTGACGTATCTCTGAGTTTGCTGATCCCTGAACTACCGTACAAAAGCTTCAGTAAAAATAGTGAACTCTCTGCAGTTTCTGATGGATCAATTGTAGATTCCTGGTCCCAAGGGGCAATTCCTGAGTGGCTCTCAGCCTTGGTGCACCACCTGAATTCCTGAAGGGGATTTCCTACTGACCTTAACTGCTCTTTGCCCAGGGCACAGGTTGTTCAGCTGTCCTATAATGAGGCTCCTAAATCTTTCCAGTTCGCAATACAGGGAGTGCAGGTACCTAATGCAGAATTACCTGTAGGCCATGGGCTGAGACACCAAGTGCTATAGTTCATCAGTCTCTCAACGGACTCATCCCAAAAATTTCTAATACAACACCGACAGTGGTCTGTCTGTTTTGGTTTGTTTCCTGGTTTTGCTTTAAATAGTAGTGATGAATCTGATTAGCTGCAAGACAGCAGATGCTATGGCAATATAGTATTTGAATAACAGATGTGAGAACAGACTGTGGACTTGTTTTATACAACATGTTATTTAATATTATTTAACATTTTCTTATGAAATGGAAGCCACGCTTTCTGCTTTTTCAGAAACTCTCTACTGAATGATATGTACAAAATCAGGACCATTATTATTTCATATATATATATACCTGAGAAAATAACATTGTATCTAAAAAAGCAGCATATCTTTTGAAATACTGATCACAGAAGGATTAAAGCAATAGGACTGATCTATTTCTGTCATCTTGCCTAAGTAAAATAATCCAACATGATACTTACAGATATCTGAGAAAATGTATAAGGGTGTGTTACCCTGGATTATGTATATGGCATGAAAATATAGAATACAATTCACCGCATTGAAAATCACAGTATTTTAATATTTTATTCTGAGAAAAGCCATAAAAAGCTTGCATTTACTGATAGCTATTCAAAATGAGTTTATTTTTTGCAAATATTATTTACAAATCTGTAGTTTTAATGAGAAATCCAAACTATGTATAACTAGAAGTCTGCAGTATCAAATAAAAAAACCCCTGCGTGTCTGTGTCCAAGTTATGACTGGTTTATTGGCATATTAGCAACATTGTACTGTGTTTGATAGCAAGAATCAACAGTAAGAATCAGAAATCAAAGCTGGTAGGTTTGCAAATCTAGTGAACCAAAAGGCTGCTGATACTGCCTGAGCTATGGCAGAATGCACTCTGACAGGAGACCCTCCTCAGCTTTGTCCTGAATAAATTGTCTGGCTAGGAACACATGAGGATACCCTGTGAGCTCCTCCGCTTGCCCCATGATTCACAAAGATGGGGTCCCACTTGGGATGCCTCTGAGGAGACTTAGCCTTGTGTCAGGGCAGGATGACTGCAGCTGGAGTCCTTTTCCTTGGCAGACACTGTTGACAGCTGGTCTTGGAAGAGCAGTCCCATTAGGTAAAAGCCTACAGAGATGAAAATTCTGTTCTTCTAGAACCTGAGGACTTTGCTAGAGGCAGGCCACAAGCCGGGCTGGTTCCTTCCTTGTCACCCTGACCCTGTTCTGTGGAACAGCTTTGGAGACTACCCTCTTCAGACAGAGTGCCTCCAGTGCCAGATGCAGCCACGGAGCAGCATATAATCAACAAAGCCACACTGGCAATCTTCAGCGTAGGAATGTGACTCCAGTGGTGCTGGAGCATTTGCCATCTCATTTCAGTAACTTCTCCCAACCGACAGAAAAATCCCCGAGACAGGCTTGGCTGCAAAACATTACAGGCTTTGAAGTCTGATGGCAGGTAAAAGCTGTATGTCAGTGACCTACTAAAACATCAAAAGGGATGTCAGAGAATGGTCTTGCAGGGCTTGAGCTGGAAAGCTAACAGAAAATCCTCAGAGATAATATTAAGGGACTTCAAAGGTAGGAGATATGCAGAAGTTCGACAAGACTGGTCAAAATCAGACAGAAACAAAAATTTTCTCTGATGAGTAGAATTTGGAAAGGAAATAAAAGGGAGAAATATGTGCTGCTTTTTATGGTCACATGGTACGTGTACTGTACAAGAAGCAGCTATCTTGTCTTCAAAGTTATGTATTGCTGTGCTCAGAATATAGACATACACAGTTCATGCCTCAAAAGGAGACTAATAACAGATATATTTTTCTTTTATACTCACCTATCGAAAGGTACTGTAGAGTAGGAAGTCCTCTTTTTATAACATTATTTATCACAGTGTAGCAAGTATGTAACAGTGAAAGACACAGACATTCCAGATCCAGTCAGAATCTTAGAGACTCCAACCTGTGGGACTTAACATACCCAAAAGTAAAGGCATTAATATAAGAAATGTATTAAGCTATGGATTAATCTCAATACTATAAGGGATTTTTAATAATCTCTTGTACTTTATCTCTCAAGCAAAGATTTTTCAGGAGTAAAAACCTGAGAACATAGAATTTATGTAGGTGAGGCTTCAAAATAAGAATGACCAGGCTGGGTAAGACCAAGAGTCCAGTAGAACCAATGTGTTGGTTCTCATAATAGCCATGAATGGATGCTTAAGAAACATATGAAACACTGGGCAGTAATATTCTCCTGAGCTTCCAGTCATTTGCAGCTGAGAAATGTCCTGAGCCAAATATGACTTCTGTATCTAGTAATTCTCAGTGAATTCTTCTCCCATGAACTTCTGTAATCCTCTCCTGAAACTTAATTTTTAGCAAAGACATTCTGTAGCAGGGGGTGTTCCCAGCTTTTAAAAAAGACACTACAAAGACTTACCTTTCTTTTTTTTCTTTGCTAGTTTTGATATCTGAGAGTCAAATCTACTGTACTGAGAATCAGTCTGGGTTTCTGAATCTGGTTCCTGCCACAAAACCTATTCTGGGAAGACAGGCTCTATCAGAACAAGCTGCAGGAACAGATTTTCCATCAGTGCCACTGTGCAACAACTGAAATGAATTGGAAAAGAGGAGAAGGAAATAGCAGCACCATACGATCTTGAACATCAAAATGACCACAGGAAGACATGTTCAAAATGCATTAGACCACACTTGTGTGTGCTTTTTGTGGTTTACCATGGTGCCAGAGTGCACAGGGCTGTAGTTAAAATTCCACTGATTTTTTTTCCCCTCTTTGTGAAGTTCTGTTTTCAATTTTCAGTGTGCAGCAGCAGTGTTACCAAATATGGGAGAATGTGACCACTCTGGACCTATATCTCTGCACTAGGAATGCCTAACACAAATGCATTTCTTTTTAAATTACTGTTTCCTTGTTATTCCAGTGGTAAAGCACTGATTTCCTTTAGCCTCCAACATGGACAGGCAAACTTATAGGCAAATTATAAGGTCGATCAGATTGTTCCTGTTTTTTATCCACACAATTAAAAAAAAGAGAAAGAAGCTGTGAAAAGGGATGTTGTTGAATACATATGAAACAGAAAGTGGGTTAAGTTGTTCAGATCACCTAGTTCACATGCAACATAATTTTTTTTCTTCTTTAACTCCTTCAGGAGAAAATAACCAGCTCCCTTATCCCTAGGGTGGTAGCAAGCCCTAACAAGGAAAAGCAGGACACATTCCTTTCTTCCTTCTTTTATAACCAATCACTGAATTGCTCCCAACACATTCCAGATCTGGCAGGATAGCTTGATTGTCTTCACCTGGAGGCCACTGCCTGAATTCCTGTCAGTTAATATAGCACCTATGGAGTGAAGAACTGTGATTCCTTTCTGATGAAAGTGGGTTAAGCACATAGCCCCATGGTCATGAGCAGTTTCATAGGTTCATTTGCATATGAAGATTTATGAGTTTCTTGGGTGTAACTGTGCCTATAGAAGTTTGAGACTGTAAGTGTCATCAAACATAATTCCTCCCTAATGACTTAAAGCAGATATGAGAAAGATGAGGAACTGTTTATTGTAATAAGTGTGGTTATGAGTGAAATCTTTAATTGCTTCCTTACAATGAAAGGTCTGCATGGAGAAGGGAATGTTGCTGGTTTGCTTTCACTGCTGGTGAAATAGGGAAATTTCCGTAACAATTCATGATCAGGTGTGCAGTGTTATTCCACAAGGCAGCTGACATTTTGCAGAGATATTCAGACAATAATTCTTGTCACAAAATGTTGTCAGCCTGTACTCTGGGTCATAATTTCTCACCTCCGTAGTTACCATTCGCACAGTATGTCAAGAGGAGTCTCATGTTTCAAGTTAGTACTAAAACAATGAGTTTATACATTTTTCCAAATTAGTAGCTAGACAATTAGACTAGAAAAATAAAAATCCTTAAGTGTATGGACTCAAACCACAGTTTGCCATTGTTATGCACTTGTTCTATATTTTATGAAGTATTTTGTAATAACCTTTAAAACCTCACTTGTGTTTTCTGATTTTGTTCCAAGTGAAGTGAAATATTAACATTAATTCTGGAACAGAATTGAAAACAGTGTTTTAACTGATGACATTTTGACAGTTTGATGAAATATCAGGGAGTTTGATAAGACAGCATCTTATCACAATATTTTCTAGATAGAATAAATTTCAACAGACTATAATAAAAGTAATAATAAACCAGTGATAGCTCATCATTCATATGTCCACTGCAGAAATGAAAATAGAGTAAGCAAGACCAGAACACCTCTAAGGTTTGAAAATCATGATAAACAAAGTAAGTAAAAATGTGCAATACCACAACCAGGATGATAAGTAAAACAGTTATTAACAATTCTATTTTCACCTGAGTGACAGAAGTGTCTTAATCATACACAGGGCTCCTACTAGAGTGAAGTTAATGTTATAATTTTATTCTTAAGCTCAAAAGATAAACTTCTGTGATAAATAACAAAAAGCACCTGACAATGTTAATTCACTTTGATGTTATCTCATACATCACTCTCCAGATACATCAGCTACTTAGTTATATAGGCATTCTTGGGAAGTTCTTTTCTCTTCATTTAAAAAACCTTATCATACCACAGGAAAGGAATGGAATATCTGTTTCTCAGGTGTCCTGTACAAACATGCTTTTCCACTCTCCCATAACTACTGAAGCTTTACCCAAAGTAGACCAACAGTGATTTAGACTGGTTTAACCACTATGACAACAGAAGGAATATGCTCATTTAATACACCTTTGGTAAATCAAATGAAAGGAGATCCCTAAATTAATAGCTCAATAGTTAGACTACTAAAATTATTTCTGCACAATGTGTTTTACAGATAATCCATACAATCAAAGTTAGGAAGGCGTGAAGAGCTCTGCTGTTTCATCTGCGAAAAGCCTGTACTTAGTGCACAGTCTCCCCAAATATATACGTGAGATTTGGGGATGAAGATGTGTACAGAAAACACCCCACCTGCAGAATTTAAATTATCTGTCCAGAGCACAAGCAAATGCAGCCATTGCTGTCCATAAGGTGTGTATCACTATTCCCTTTAGCGTTTGGGTTTTTACAGCGCCGTAGCCGGCAGCTGAGTCCCGGACAAAGCTGGCGCTGTGGCACCATCCTGTGGCACACCTGGCTCTTGCACGACTCCGGCTGCTCTTCCAGCGGCTGTCACCTGCCTGTGACTCTTCCATTAGAACGCTTCGGAGCTTTAGTTCCACGCCGCTTTCTGTGGCTGAGTATCACATTGGCTACTCTAGCAAAGTTTCCATCCTGTTCTTGGGAAAATCGTTTGAAGGGGAGGAAGTTTTCCCTGCTATTCTAAAACTGATCCAAATATACTCCTCAACCTATGGCTAGTACGGTATAAACAAATAAAATATAGATTTGGGAGATAAGTATTTGAAGAAGAAATACTGAGATACTGAAAATATTAATTCCAAAATTCGAAAAAAACTAGAATAAGACTGTGGGATCTGTTTGGTGGCAAACGTTTCCAACAAAGTCAGGGTTGTATATCATTTGGGAATAGCCAATACAGTATTTCACTGTAAAAAGGAGGCAAAGGACAGAAATTACTCATGTCTGAAAAGCCCCTGAATTTTAATTGAGTTGTATAAAATAATTTAAAGCAAATAGTGAAGTGTTGAATAATTGGAGTAGGCAAGATTATATATGATTAGCTGGGCTTTCCTCAAAAATAACATGATTTTCTAGGCAAACACAATGTTGTCACACAATGTGACTGAAGTGAACATTAATAAAATATAGTGTACGGTGCCACTCAGAAATTCATTAATTAAGTTGGGAAAGTTGATATTTTTTAAGGATTATAGTATAGAGAAAGAACTGGGTAAAAGTGGTCAGATACTGAATGATATCTAATGGTGAATCCAATGTAGGCATTAATGACCTGACACAAATGTTACCAGTGCTCTACTGACGAAAAAAATTAGAAGATACCATTAATATAATGCAGAAAAAATGGTTGGTTCCAAGAAATTGAGGCATGAATTGGAATGAAGTTCTACAAGACACACTATAACATCATACTTCTGAAGAATAAAAGTCATGTAACTTTAAAGCAAACCTTAGAGTATTTTGATCCTTATTCTCACATTTGCTCCACTTTTCTAATAGTTCATTTGCAACTTGTTATTTTACTGAAATGCAGCAAATTCAAAGAGCACAAGTGAAAATATCCTCAAAATATTGGCACTCTGTGAAATTGCATCTTGTATTCAAAAGGCAGATGACAAATCTAGAATTTTTGGAGAACCTTAAGGTTAGTTTGGATTACTGTGCAAAAAGTTTGGAAGATGAGTTAAATTGCTTTGAGCCAGTGAAGTACTGCATTATGTGACTACAATTGAACCAAATAAACTTGCAGTCTGAGACTTGCTACTGTGAATGGGAGGTTCTAATATCCATGTCTAGAACTTCCAAGGAAAAACTAATATGACTTTAATTTACATTTGTAGACCTCCCTCGTTTTCTCTTTCCTCCTTCTCCAGTCTTTTTTTTTGCCCATTTTAACCTTCTCTTCTGAGATTTCAATTACTACTTTGCTTCCTTCCTTCCTTCCTTCACCCAGTGTAGGAGTCAGTGCTCTGCTTTCCCTAAAGTCCTACATAGTTGAGGCATGTGATCTTTTCCTCAGAGATATTCTCTCCTCAGAGCAGAGAGAGAACCAGCTATGGTTGTGTACACAAGTCTTATTCCCATTATGAAAAAAAAAAATCTTTGGATTTTTCTTACTGAGAAGACCTTGGAAAAAAACAGAGACATATATTTCTTAAAATGTGAAGGTCTCCCTGCAACTGGAACAATTTCTTTAAGCTGTGAGATGGCACAGAAGATGACCCTGTTGTGCACCCACCTGAGAAACGGAAATTTCGGTGGTACCTGAAGTAAAGTTTGCAAAATGTGCCTGTAAGAGCTACTCAGTACTTGCATGTCTTGGTCTCTTGCCTGATTTTAACAATTTTATTCACCCTCCTTTCCTGCTAGACTGCAGGTTTCTTGGGCTGGATGGTGTTCCAACAATACAGTCCAGACAACACAATTGCTATGCTTCTCATTTACCCAGGAAGTCATGTGAGTCAAGCCCTACGATTTACAATTACAGATTACAAAAGGAAATTTATAGCAATCTTAAAAATTAGAGCACAGGTGTTCCTGAAGGTCAAGTATTTGGCCCAACTAAGTTTAGGAAAATAATTAGGAGGATTAAGTTTATATTTCGTTTTGCGTAGTTATACACAGCTATTAGAGGTTTGGTCCATAGATTATTTGGTTACTCCTGCTCCCTATTTATGCTATTCCCACCAAGTTAGTGCAAAATAAATTAGCGTGTGAACTTCAGTACATTAACTAAGATGTGATAATAACAAGGAAACCTGTCTTTACTTGTGGTAAGAAGTCACTCTCATTTCAGATAGCAGGGCAATTGGCAGCTGAGTTTTGAATTGGAATGATGTAATTTGGACGATTATTTACTTCATATTTAAATTGCGTATCTTCTATTTATATGGTTCTGCATTAAGATGGACTGTCTGGGTTCAGTCTTGTTGAGCTGGAGCGAAGAATCCTGCTCTACATTATCAGCTGTGCCTTAGCTGGCAGGCAGAGAGGATGAGTTTTCAGCTGTGGCTTAGGGTGTAGCTCTCTGTAGGAAGGGACAGAGAATTTTCTCATGTTGTTTAGAGACATGAAACTTTATTCTTTAAGGCTGAAGAGTATTTTTTTTCTTCCTTCTGCAAGAATGAGATAAAACTTCACAATTTATATTTTCTTGTAAAAGTAAAAGATAATTTTTTTTCCTGTACCAAAAAAAGGAAAATGTGTCTGCAAATCTCTGTATTACATATATATATACATATACACACATGCACATGTATGTATATCCATATACCTACAGAAACTTCCACCATTTTTTTCTAAAACTTGTAAAACACTGGCCTGTATAGCATTAAAACAACCATCCTGATGGGTATCAGATTTGTACAGTTATATCCATCAGTTCCCCAAGAAATTCAGCTTAAAATTTTAAATGGACATGAGTCAGACTAAAAAGTCCTGTTAGCAGTAAGATGTAATATTAATACATCAGTAGCAAAAATTATTATTAGTGTATCTTAATAGTAATATGTAATATTAGTATATAGTAGTATTAGTAATAACATGTAGTAGTAACATCCTTTCTTTAAAAAAGAAAAGTAACATCCTTTCTTAAAAAAATAAAGAAAGTAGAACACTGGCAGCCTCTTTCTACAGACATTCATGAAGATGAGCTTCATATTTCTTTAAAAGTTTACTATTTTCCTAAGATTCTTCAGGGGTCTGGTTTTTGCCTCTTCCTCTATGTTATTGATTCTATTCTTATTTAACAAAAGCCCACTTTTTCACATTTCTGAATTTAACTCCTTAAATTACACATTTTGTTACCTATTCTGCAATATCATAGGAATGTCTCTCTTCCTGCTAGTTCCATGCAATTAAGAGGTTTATTATGTTACTAACTAACCTTGTTTCTCTGGCCTTCTTCGCTCCTCTCATTCTATACCGTCTTTGCGAAAGACCATCTGGATGATCCTGAAGGTATCCTCCGTCTCTTTCTTTTGATGATTATATGATCTTTAATCAACACTGAGAACTAAAGTATCACTTGATTTCCTCAATGAAACTTAAAGGTTCACCACTTCTGCACCTTCTGTACAGTTCCACTGCATTCTCTGTTTCTCATCACTAGACAAGTATTAGCTGTCCACAAGACACATTTCCTTGTTGCTTCTTACTCTGTTACCAGCACATTTTCTGTGATGTTGTGAGAGAGAAAGAAGGCAACCATATCCAATCTCTTGGAAGATTTTTTGTGTTCAAAGATTATGGATCTAAACCAACATCTCAGGACAACTGCTGGAAGCTAATGCTTGCACTAGTAAAACACCCTTTAGCAGAAAAGGTTGCTAAGTAAAGCAGATGGATTCTGCATGTGTGGCTTCCGGAACAGTCCAGAATAAGTTTGCCCCAGAAGCGGTCTAAAATTTCCCAAGGAACATGAATTAAGGCTGTATCAGGATGCAACCTTTATTTATATGGCTTCATATGGTTTTTATCACAGTATTGCTGCTTCATTCAGTGAGTAGACAGCAATTTAATATTAATTTGTAGTACTGAATTCATTAGTAATCAGTGACTAGCAACAGACCTAATGAATACCATCAAAATACGATGGAAAATCTAAAAATATATTACAATGCTAGTTCTTTTTATAAACACTGTGTTTAAAGAAAGCTCCACTAAGCTGCAACCACTTAGCAGCACAGAACTTCTGCAAATACTTCCAGTAGCACACACTTCTGCAAGTGTCTTTCTGGTACACTTCATGATAAACATTCTGAAAAAAGGGAAAATGCAACTGTAGGCCAACTTCAAATGTGTTAGACAACTTACACTGGGGCAGCACCCTACAATGATTCCATGACAGAATTAAAGTAGTAGTTCAGATCATCTCATTAGCGTTTATCTGCCTCAGCTGTAGAAATGTCATTCTTTCCATCACCTCCTGCCTCATATGTAATAAATGACAGAGCAGGCCTGAAGGCAACAGCCTATGTACCTATCCCATCAGAATCCAGCACAGGTTCATGCAAGAAGGCAACTGGGGTTGTTTAGTCTGGAGAAAAGAAGGTTGAGAAGAGACCTTATTACTCTCTGCAACTGTCTGAAAGGAGGTAGTAGCAAGGTTCTCCCATATAACAAGTGATAGGATGAGAGCAAACGGCCTCACGCTTCACCAGGTGAGGTTTAGATCGGATATTATAAAAAATTTCTTAACTGAAATTGGGCTGTCAAGCTTTGGAACAGGCTGCCCAGAGAAGTAGTTAAGTTACCATTTCTGCAGGTATAAAGGATTGTAAAATATATATGTATTAATATACACACACTGTGTATAAAAGATGATATGATACAGATGTGGCACTGAGGGACATGGTTTAGTGGTGAACTTAGCTGGGTAATGCTGGACTTAAAGTTTTTTTCCAACCTAAATGGTTCTACGATTCTAAGAACAGAACTTGACTCCCTGTCAAATAATTCTCCTACCATGTTACCCCCATCTCCTCTACCAAAAATTGGTAGCTCAGGTACCACAGGCTTCCGTCCAGCCCACTCCATCTCACACCTCATTAAGTTGCCTTCTTTCAGCCTTTTTCTTCGCCAGGTAATTAGCACTACCTGTTTTACTTAATAGCTCTAAATGTCACCCCCTTTGCAACACGTATCCACTCTGCTTTTCTTGTCTAATCATTTCACTCCCTCCCAATGCCAGAATCATTGTCCAACCCACGTAATCTCCTTGTCCAACTGGTCCCTAGGTCCTCCTTCCAGTGCCTTCCTAACCCAGCATGGCTCAGATTCCTTTCCTCAATATCATCTTGTTAAGCCACTTCAGTTTCTGTACCCCTTCTTCACTGATTTCTTGTCAAGCCATTTCTTTCTCTTCCACTCAGTCTTGCCTTATCCTAATTCATTCCTTTCTTTCCTAATGTGGTTTTATCTGCTTGCATTCAGATCAGTAGGATAATTCTGAAAGTCAGAAATTGTTACCTATGCTCAGTCACCGTTTCAAGCTGCATTTTGGCACAAAACACCCATTGCAGGAAAAGCCTTGGAGCCTGCACAGTGCTTGATCAACAACAGACTGCTCAGTGTCTGTGGAGAAAAGTTGCAGAGACTCAGATAACATGACTTGTAAGGTTGGCCAATATGATCTGAGAGGAAACAGATACTGCATGGCTGCTTAAGAGTGTGATGCAGGTTGCTTAGCTGTGGGAGCTGTGAGGGACATAAACACAACAAATGATGGAACCTCCAGCACTGTTGGTAGCCTAAAGCCAAGAGCAGTTACAGAAGGCATACAAATCGATTTCTGAAAAGCCAGTAATTTGTCAGTGTGAAAGAACAAACGAAAAACTCTCTCAATAATGCCACATGAATATCATGTGTGACTTGATATTAGTGTATAAAAACAGACCATTAAGCTCCTAGAATGTTCAGTGTCTCTGACATAGTTAATCAGAAGGGTTGCTATAATAATCGCCAACTTGTGAAATCATGGGTGGAGCAAGACTTCAGTTTTAGAAATCCATTTCAAGTTAGGGCACTGCCCCTTCTTCATCTACCTTTCTTCAGCTGGTGAGTGTGTAGCAAAATGGTAATTGAGTCTGAGTGTTACTAAATGCAAAGTATTGCATGTGGAGGAGAAATTCTAATTTTACTTTAATTCTCAAAAAGAAATTCGAACTATTGCTGATACAAAACAATGATTCAGGACTACTATGCTTACCAAGGACAGAACTTTATTGGCGACCATGCACTAAATACTAAATAGTTTGAAAGTTCCTGTAATGAGAGGAAGTAGGAGACAAGTTTCCAGGAATATGCCAATCGAGAGAAGAGTTCTGTGGAGTGTAAAACTGGACCCTCACTACTGATATCAAGCAAATAGATCTGCACATAGAATGTATTAAAATCTTTGTTCTATTAGTGTTCTTTCTACATTACCAATGTTAAAAACAAATTTTATTTGTTTAAAGAACATGTCATCATGATATGTATTTGTGGTCACAGCTCCTGGAAAACAGGAGGATGGGTCTGCTGAAGTAATTATGGTTTAAATCTAATGTCTGAAACCTTATGACCAAATACAAGAGAGAGATATGTTCCCTTTTTGAACAATTTTACCAATTTAAGATCTATCACCTGAAATAAGAAGGAATCATGACATAAACAGTGATGATGACACAGCTTTCCAAAAGTTATGTCTTTCATATAAGTTAGTCTCTGCCAAATTCAATTCTGTTGCAAACCATGGTGATAAAATACAATGATCTAAAAGCTTGTTACATTCTCATAATATATTGAAAAAAAAAATTTCCCATTGCTTCATTTTGGGAAATCATTAGACCACATTGGCATGACATCTTGTATTAAATAAATTGATATCTAAGCTGAGACAAAATTTATGCAAACTTCCTGTTTGCATCATTATAAATCAGCAAATACATTAATGAACGAAGATATAATCAGCTTTGAAGTACTATTAATGAGGAAATGATGAGGCAATCTCAATAAAAGAATAAAAAGTTCTATCTATGAAACAGGTATTAGTTGTAAACATATTTTAAATGCCTTTCTTTAAATTACTGAACTCAGATATCAAGTTTGACAGCTTGACTTTGCAAAGGTCCATAATACTGTTCATTAATGCCTTTTCCATAAAATGTTCCTTAGGAATTTCTTTCAGTTTTCTCACCTTTGTATGAAAAACACTTTTTAAACCAAGCATTATTCTAGGTATGATAAGGAAGTTAACATTAATGACGTATGGTCTTCTATTTATTGTGTATCTAATAAAACACAAAACAATATAATATTTGAGATAAGCTAGAAATAACTATTGAGCAGTGAAATATCTTGGCTTTCAGATTACCAAAAGCTATCAAGATCAAACTGAACTCTGATCCACTTCAGAACAAGCTGAACAGGAACATCTAGTTTCAGTTACCATTTTTCTGCCCACTCACCCAGTCCTAACAAGGTAGGCCAGTGAAGCTCAAAATCCTAACTGAAACTGACTGTTCATAAATGCAGAGTACTGTATTTGGGAGGAAAATCTAATTCTTTATTTTACACGGATTGTCCAATTAAACTGACTCACAAAAGAAATATCAGCATTTTAAGCATCAATGTAAACACCTCAGTTGAGACATCTTTCTGTAAATGTCAAAGTCAGAAGCCAATTAACAACAAAAGCAAATAAAAACAGTAAGGAAAATAAAACTGAATCTTTGTACAAATCTGGTGTTTTCTCTCTCTGGATTACTGGTGTGTTTCCTGGACCAGCAGAATATGAGTGATTATTCTTACTGACACGAAAAATTAGAATTGGTGTCAAACACCATACTTCTGAATGAAATAATTGTGTAAGTGTTTGAAATCAGAGTAAAATCCACTAAGAAAGCAGATATGTGGAGTCTATGCAGTCTCTAAGAGTATCTGGTACTACCCACATAAAGAAAGAAGACCAGGTAATTTCTGAGTGGTATAATAACAGTAATTCCTGTGTATTTTCACATTTTCACCCAGACTTAAAAAATTTATGAGCTCTGCTTATAAAAAGCAATCTACTGTCTTGTATATTGGAAATGCATGAGGTATTAAGTAGAGGCAAGAGCTGCTTGTACAGAGGCTAGAACACAGTCACATCAAAAAAAACCCCCAAGTATATAAAGCAAAAATACAGACAGAAATCAAGGAATAGCACAAAGTAGACTTGTGTGTAGCAATTAAGCACTTGTGGGTTACAATGTCAGTTAATAAAGATTAGGAAAAGTACCCCTATCAGTGGGAAAGTGAAGTAGTAATGGCACAGAAGGTCTGCAAGCATCAATTAAAAAGTGAATGCTCTGTACGTGCATTTTTTAAAGCTTCTGCCCATGCTACTCCCAGATTTCACTCACTGCTCAGAAAGACTACCTTCTCACATCTAAAGTTCCTGTAACACCCCAATCATCTAAGGGGCATGCGGGGGGGGGGGGGTAAGAAAAGGGCAAGAACAAGAAGAGAAAATAGGAGACACAAAGAAATGGAAGCTAGTCTTCTCTCTGTGTTCTGTAGATCAAAGAAAGTTTATGTCCATTTCAATTTCACTCTGTAGGCCCCACTCTGAAGATCAAACCTGCATTATAATCAGCATTTGGAGGGGGAGGCTTATGGGTTTTGAGTGGTTGATACCAGATCTATGCTACTTCACCTGCACTGGAGTTTGAAGTTCTATGAAGTGACTGAACATGCGATGATACCAGTTGGCAGACATAAGTTGTACTAATAAGGCTTAATAAGATTATTGAGCATAATCTGTGTCATTATTCATATGAATACATTTGCACACATATTAGTTGATATATGACATAATGTAGCTCCACTTCAGATGTAGAACCTCCTTCTGTGAAACATCCAAGAACAAACTTAATACCCTGTTGTGGCATTTCAGCAGAACGACAAAACCTTATCGCTTAATGCTGGTGACTGCATTAACAGAACAGTTTATTAATTTCCCTGCAAACCATGCCAGATTCTACTACTAAGAGACATATCTAGGAGATAACACAGATTTTGCAAAAGAGACCACATCAATCCCTGGAACTTTCCTTCTTGCTCCACTAGTTATTAAGTTTTTAATACCATAGGACTTTACTTAAAATTTTAAAAGTGAATAATCCTACTGAATTTATATAGACTTTAAAATTAAGCAAATGTAAGCCTTCAGAATGGAGTCCAACAATACACAAATCACCTTCAGACTTAATGAACACACATGATACAGTGTGCATCTTACAGCTTACCTCAGCTTACATAAATTAATCTCATTTTTCTGCCACCTTTCACAACATTTGTAAAGTGCACTCCATGATATTTATATGTTACATTGGACCTACAATAAACAACATGGTTTTTCATTTAATTATTAGATGACATGTTGTTCTCTGAATATAGCTGGGTGTTGTGTGCCAAGTGCCATCAGCAAATAATACAGGTTCTTCCTGTTCTGGGAGAAACCAAATAGGAGTATCTTCTTATTTGTTAGCCTAGACTCCATTAAATAAAATGTATCCACGTAACTATTAATGGGACAAGTATTCATTCCATAATAATTTCTTATATTTCTGACTTTGACTCCTTAAAACTCAAGCATCTAAAATCAGGAGTAGCTGAGGACATGAACTGAAAATCTGAATTGTTTAGCAATTTTATTACTGCTTATTATTATTGGACTTTGTTTTTTTCATTGGGAAATGGAAGAACTGCTTAGGCAGATACTATTGCTTAACACTTCAGAGACAGGACCCCAGCCTAACAGTTCCTGTTATGAGGTCTCCTGATGTCCATTACAGGGATTTAAGACTTTAATAGTAAGTGTACATTTTTCTTCCTACAGGCCTCAGTCTTCCAGAGTGCACTTTCTCATTTAAATAGCTTGCTTGCTATGGATGTTCCTACTTACCTAGTAAAAAGTTTGAACCATACCATGGGCTGTATTAAAAAGATGCTTGTTAATTTGACCCTCTTTTATCAGAGAAACTCCACAAAGCACCATTAACACAGGTAACAGAACTAATACTCTGTTTCTTCTGAGCTACCTTTCCACCTCTAGCTTTTACATTTGAGACACATCTGAATTAACACTGCTCTTATTTGCTACCTTGGAAAACCCTCACAGTTGACTTGTACCAAGAATAGCAAGAAAGTAATACAGTTGCAGCGTGTGAAGTATTGAAATGCAGCAGATCTCAAACTGAAGGGAAAAGATTTTTGAGCTTTTGTCACAAAAACATTTGATAAGTGTGGGTGAATTTATCAAGCATATGCTTAGCCACGAGTGCTGATGAAATAGTGGATCAATAAAAATCTCATGTTTGGAACTAAGTGCCCATTTGTCAATCATGCTTTCAAAATTCTTCTGGGGAAAAAAAAAAAAAAGCAACTTTGAAGAGTCAAGGCAGCAAAAGAGAAAGTTGCGGTCTGGATGCCTGATACAAGTTTCTCAGAAAATGATAGGCATGTGTGAAATTATTTAAGGAAAAGTTAGATGAGAAATAAAATATGTACTAGGTCATGGTGTTGGCTAGTGTCAGAAAGTGGGATAAGGACACTGAGCAGACAAACAGCAGAGCACAAGTCATGCGGCCAAGCAAACAACAAAGGTCAGCATGGCCCAAACTGATGGACAGTTCATGGAAACACAGTTAGGCTGGACTAGGTAGCAACTTCTGTGGAAGGGTACAGCCAATGTCAGCTTAGAGAGGGAAGAGGACTTGTAAAGAAAAGGAGACAGTATCATAACATTCTTGATTTCTGTGCTGATATTGAGATTAGAAAGTACCAGCAAAGCTGTACTACAAAGATTCGTAAAGCTGAAAATCTGCAGAAATTTTCCTTTTTGCAATGATTTTAATATAAGAAGTTTATTTTGGTACCAAAAGTACCTCTTCTTTAGATTCTCATTCTCACCTACTCTCAAAACATCTAAGATTTTTAAAACCAAGGTATTTTCACAAACATTCATCTTATAAAACATGAATTAATTAATGCTGTGTGATTCTGCTATATATTTTCCTGAGGATCTGAAACACTTCAAATAATTTACAATTTCTCCCACCCACACCAAAACCACCAATGTACAGCACATATTTTAAAGCAGGGAGATTACTGATGTGTCTAAGGTCTCAGAACAAGTGGCAGAAAACTACGTTCAACAGTTGTGACTCTAATACTCTAAAAAAATGTTAACAATTTGAGAGTTTGAGACTCCAGCTTTTACACCAAAACATAAACTTGCTTTAAAATGCTTGATGATACCAAGGATAGAGAAAGGGAGCAAGAAAAAAGAGTATATGTGGTGATTCAGAATGAAGAACCAGGGATTACCCTGCAAACTGCAGCTTCAGACCTGCTATTTCAAGCAGAAATACTTGGAAGAAATAGGAATAGCTGATAAATGGACTGACCTATGTGCACACTCTTGTGCTACAGTGAAAAAAGCACAACATTCACAGGTATTCAAATGTTTTTAAAAGCCTGTATGAGAACATCTTTCAAGACTAAAAATAAAAACCCATTGATTCCAACTGCATTTTGATCTGCATTTAAGCTTAGACAGAGAAATTGTTTTGTCATTTCAGTGTTAACCATGGCACCAATATAGGCTTTCAATATATGACTGACCAGTTCCCACAGAAAGTAGACACACTTCATATATATTATCGGGCATCTTTCTGAGGGATATGAGCACACGGGAAGATCCAGTGTAAACACAGTTATGCTGGCATAGGTGTTTTGGCTGGTATAGCTCGACATGCCAATCTGTTGTTAACTCTGCTAGAAAAAGCACCTGTGCAAGTATAACAGGTTTGTGTGGGACAAGGCTGGCTGGTACCTCCTGCTGTACCTGGTGTGGCTCTGCCCTTTATGGGGATTGTTTTCCTGTACTTACACGAGTGACAACTCATTCCACCCTCTGCCTGACAGCCAAGCTTGGCAGCTCCTCTCACGGCACTAAGAGGAAAAAAAGAAAAAAAAAAAGGTGCGGCAAAACGTACACCAAAGTTTCTCTGAAATTTTAAAAAGCTTTAAAATTTATTAATGTTTGAGATTTTAGTTTTATTCCGTCCTGTCACCACATTTACAATTTACACCACATTCCTAGCACACACTCCGAAATCACACCGTACCCCTACACAAAGAGCCCCGGGGAGCGTGCGGTGGGAGCCCGCTCGGCAGCAGGAGCTGCCTGGGCACATTAACCCGCGGGGCCGCGGGGGAGGCCCGGCCTCAGCCGCTCGGCCCGACGGCCGGCCCAGGGCGGCCGGGGACAGGCCCGGCCCCGCCGGCGCGGGAGGAAACGCCCCTTCCTCCCCTCCCGTCCCCTCCGGCGCGGCGGCTCCTCCCGCTGGCGGGGGCTGCCAGGGAGCGGTAATTGCCGGCCCGGCGTTGCACAACCCGCTACCGGCGGCGCGGGGCCGGGCGGCGCCGCCCCCTCCCGGCATCCCTCGCTCGGCTGCTGGGCTCGGCTGCGCTCGGTCGGCGGCTCCGCGCTGCTCTCGCCATGGCCGCCTACAGCAAGTTCCTCACCGCGCGGCACTCCGCCATCGCCGGGGCCGCCGCCGCCTGCGCGCTGCTCTGCCTGCTCAGCAAGCGGCGGGCGCAGCACGGGTGAGCGCGGGGCCGGGCCGGGCCGCGGGGCGGGAGGGGCCGGGCGAGCCGCGGAGCCGGGAGGCCGAAGCTGCGGGAGCTGTGCTCGCCCTCAGGGCCCTGGGCCCGGCGGAGAGGGGCCGCCGCGTCCCCGTGCCGCGCACGGAACGCTGCCACCGCCGCCGTCTGCGCCGGAGGCGGCTCCTGGGCGCAGGGAGCAGCTGCTTCCCCCCGCGCCTTCCCCGGCGTGAGGTCGGTGCCCCTCTTGCGAGCATCCAGCCGCGGCCGCCTTGTTACCCAAACTGTATTGGCTTTTTTTATTTTCCCGACTAGGAACGAGTATTAACGCTTGACTTCTAGGGATGACCGTGTTTGCATAGGCAATTAATGGACTCAGCTGCTGTTTGAATGCTGCCGTGTGACAATAAGATACACGGGCAACGATTTCAAAGGGGCCAAATCTGGTGATGTTCCCCGTGAAGTTGCCTTACAGGTATAGGGTGTGTATTCGTTAATGCCTTACAAAGCCCTGGTACCGCAAAGTGTGGCAGATGAAGAATATATCGCAGACTCAGTCCTTTCAGGTTTTTATTGTGTTTGTAATTGCAGGTTGTTGACCATATGCTTAAGGCCTGGTATGTTGCGATGTTACAGCTGGGTATCTTGTAGGCACTACAAAATTATACTGAAATGGACTTACTCAACAGACTTAAGTAATAACACACCTGAGATTAAGCAATGATCCAGTTTGATTTTACCTAATTCCATACATGCATAATATCTGTAAGAGTTTCATGGAGTTAGGTAACTGTCACACGCCGTGGCAGACATTGATACGCTGCTGACAAGTCATGCATTTGCCACCTTATATTGTTTTTTGCAGGAGCGTTAAAACAAGATCCCAGGCTATGGCTGCGAGTTACTCTTCTATCAAATTCATAGGGAGGGGTGATTTTTTTTCAAATATATCTGCCTAAGTTAGTGAAATACCACTTTAAAAAAGCAAAAGAGAAGTATGGAGGGGCACAAAAGTGATGAGCTCAGATTTTCACACCTAATATAGTGGTATTTGTAAGAAATACTGGGCCATGCAGATATTCTAGGAGCACTTACATGTTAAGTCAGACCAAGAGTATTGTTTTAAAGTGAATCTCAATTGTCAACACTTACCTTGCTCAGCCTGCGTTGAGGAAGGATCTTGGAGCACATCTTCAAACATAGATGCAGGTCCAGTGTAGCTTTGAAGTGCATTTAATATATTCCCACTGTTACTAGCATTCGTTTGATAGAAACAGGCTAGAAGTTGTCCAGAGTAATCTCCCTATACCCGAAGTAGATGTTATGTGGGTCCTGGGTTGTCCCCATTAAACTATTTTGCTTCATGTCTTCTGATGTTGACCTGCAGGACTGGACAATGGCACTGCGTGCGTTAGCTTGAGGATCAGTGTATGGAAAGGAAGTGTTAGCCTAAATGCTAAAGAGTATTTGGAGTGTGTTTT
The DNA here is from genome assembly GCF_029207755.1 of Chamaea fasciata. NCBI lineage: Eukaryota > Metazoa > Chordata > Aves > Passeriformes > Sylviidae > Chamaea > Chamaea fasciata. The sequence goes on along the minus strand of NW_027094095.1, from coordinate 15,511,071 downwards.
TCCTGTGTGGAGCTTCGATTTTGCTAGGTATAGTGTTAAAAATTTGAGGTATTCATATATATATTAGGTGGACCAAACATTATTGCAAGATTAGTGGGAATTGGGAAGGGGAGATAACTTATGAATTACATTCCAGCTAATTCAGCGGATGCATGGGCTTGTGAGAGCCTGACCTGAAGTGTCCCTTTTCCTTTCCCTGTACTGCAGTCTTTCTGATACCTTGTTCTTTACTTCTGTAATCTCTAGTCATTTTGCGTTCTTGACTTTATTAGAAATGCTGTTGCTGAAGTAAGTACCAGGCTTGCAAACTTGATTTTTTGCTTATCTATGTGTGTTGTTTTACACTTTTGAGTCCCTCCACAGCTTAGGTCTTATTTACTGCTGCTCCGGTATTGTGGCCATGGATTCCAAACTCTAATACCCAACATTCGGTTGTTTCAATAATAGCTATGCTGCTGCTTGAATGCTATTGTGAGGATGGTTTTTGCCCACTGGTCTTCGTTCTTTTCTCCATGTTTCCCTGTGAGGCAAACCTTGCCAGGAGCCTTACAGAATGCTACCTATCAAGACTAGGCAGTAGGTAAGCTCCATTGCCTATATCACCAGCCTAGACAAAAGCATCTGGTTATTGCCATTGCCTCATTCTCCTTTAGTCTCATTAGTTCGTGTATCATTCATTTCTTCATGCTTTGTTGCTAGTGTAAATTGTCATTGAAAGGATTGTCATCCTGCCAAATCTTTACATTTTCAGCGTTCTTGTGCTGGTATATGATGCTGACATACAGTAACAAGTGCAGAACCTTTGAAATCTGCAGGGCCTAGTGTATACTTTAACATCTGTGTTATATATCTCTGACTCTTTGGGAAGAGGAAGAAGTTGGGAGGGCATGGCTGTCCTAAATTTTTGTACTTATTCCTAGGGAGAAGAATTTCACTTGGCAGTCTAGATAGTTTGGAAGAGGACTGGTAGCATATCTGCTGCTTGAGGTTAACTGGCTAAAATACGTGAGGTGATTTAGTTTTGTGTGTGTGAATTCCTTTGTTGACCTTGGTGTATAATGCCTGAAAATGTTGTGTTGTGTTAGTGTGAGGTGAATTTCAACTTCTTGAATTCTGGAAGGTGAAATTCTGGTTTTGAGCTGCATAAGGGCAAAGGTAAATGTTGCAGTCCTGAATATAACCAGCAAAACGCTGGGCTTAACATTCAGGTGAATCATTGAAGTGTTCTAGTGCGACAACCTGCAAAACTTCTTCCTTCCTCACATAGTTTCAGAATACACACTTGTACATACTTTGTCTTCAAAATAACATTTCATGTCTTCCTATTATTTCTTGTGTTTCTGGAGTAACTGCCATTTTTCTGTTGGATTTTGTGTACTTTTTAAAGTTCGGCTGGAATGTCAGCCATAGGTCTGCTGCTGATTGAACTTGGGAAGTAAAATAACATATGAATTGAGAAAAAGAAACAAAATCTTTTAGCAAATCAGATGTGTTTGAATGTGTAACAAAAAAAGTTATGTGACAGGCTCTTCATGTTGTATGTGTTCATTTTTATATAGAATAACCAATTACAGGTGTGATAGCAGGAAGGAGAGGCGGCAACTTTTACCTACTTTTCTGCTGTCAAACATTAGGGGCAAGGTTCAGTACAACTCATGTCGAGTAGTAATGTATGAATAATTAAGCTGTATGTGTTATGCCAACCTGCCTTACTAGGTCAAAGATCACTTAATTAGCACTGCCTGGATTAGTCACAGATGTTGTTCTGTAAGAGGTATTACGCTGCTCATTGATTTTACAGAACTGAGAGGTGGTGTCACTGGCAATTTACAATGCACTATTACCACACTTTTCTGAAATCTTCCAATATAGAGTGATGTAGAACTGTTTGCTTATAGTTACTTGTTAGTTTTCCATCTTACTTCCTTGGAGTAAAGCATGGAGAAAAATACATTGGTTCTTTTTCCAAGTTACTCTCAAAAAGTCTACAAAAGCTTTGTGTTCTCTTGGGAGGGGGAAAGTTGTTATATCTAAATGCAGTTATGACTTCAGTTGTAGTATTTGGGTTTTTTTAGAGTCATGAGAAGTTCTTTGAAAAACTACATTATCCTGGGTTTATAATGCAGAAAAAAATCTGTTTGTTCGCTTTCCCTAATCCTGCCTCAAACAAGAAGCAACAGAATATTTGCTTAAGATTTGATTGCTTCAGAATTAAAACCTTAAGGGGTGTTACATAAAGGAGCTGGATATTTTTCATCATCCCTCTAATAAGAATTTTTCCTGAGTATCCATGTAGTTTAAAGTAAAGTACTTACACAAGTAGAGAATGAGCTTGGCTTACTTTCATAAAGAAGGTATTTAACTCACACAACTTTTTTGTTGGAAGGAGGTACTGAAAGAAGTAATAGAAGGTAGGTTAGTTTGAAACTGCAAGATTAGGGAAAGGGAATAAACAGTTTAGAGTAATAGGAAGGCGTTTCTAGCATATGGGAAGGTGACAAAATATTTTAAAATCTGCTCATATACACACTGGCCTTTCCTATCACCTAGCTGCATTCATTAGAATCCAGAAAGATGCCAGGACATGGACACAATTTAATAGAAACTGAACTTCTGAAGCCCCTGTGATGGCATCCCACCTGTGAGGAAAGAAATGAATAAAGCAAGAATAGTGCACTCTTGGGGCCTTAGAGGTTAGGCAAGCCTGAAGTGAGGAGAAGGCTCACTGAGCGGGCAGAGGTCGAGTTGCAGACAGTGTATATCAAATAGGGTTTTGCACAGTTTGTCTTGGATGACACATAACCTGTGCTCCTGCCTGTCACTGTGCTCCTCAGCCATTGTCTGCTGGCAGTGGCAGCACATGTCACTCACTCAGTAGATGTCACTGCTTATGTCCTCGGCCGCACAGCCTGTGAACATGCAGTTTGACAGTGATAGAAGTACAATCAGAGGTGACAGACACATGTCCAAATGTTTGGAGGGGCTTTGAAACATAAATTAGGAGTTTAAATATAGCAAGTGATAGTTGTAGCTTGAAACAGGTGGTGTATCTTAGTTCCATTCGTGTATATTTAGGATGTTCTTCTCTCTTGTTAGTTTGTGCAATTTCTCTAGATTCTGAATATGTTTGGGTGGGCTTTTCCAGTGTACTTCAAATAGAGGGACCTGTTCTAGTTGAGCCATGGCTGTTTGACAGGATGGGTGGAATTATATTGCTGCAGAATTATAGACTGCTTTTGTATATGTAAAAGCCTTAAAGAGAACTTGTGTTACTTGGAGGAAAGGTGGCAGATAAAACAAACAAAAACAACTTTATGCTTACTACATTCAAGTAAATTTATTCAGGATCTGAAAGTGACTGTCCAGTCTACTGCTTGCAGTAACTGCACTAGCGTTGAGGGAGAAAAAAAAAAAAAAAAAAAAGAAAAACAAAAGAGACTAAATAAACAGATGCAATTACTAGAAAATACATCGAAAATGCAGTATTGTAGAAAAACCTGCCTGGGGCTCAGGAAACCTGTCTTCAGCTGGAGGGTATGGAGACAGGAGGAACCAGATGACTCAGCTGTAATCCTAGCGTTTAGACTGCTTTTGTTTGGGGCCTGGCTAGCTAATTAGTGGTTTCACTCTTAATTAAGTTGCATAAAATGCTTGCTGTCTAAGGCAAGACAGCAAGTGTAAGTGTGTATAACACTAGTGTAAGTGTGTGTAACAGTGTAAAACTTTTTAATTTTTTAGGAAACTAGCTAGAAATCTTTTTCCACTGTTACCCATGAGGGAGTTCTGCAGCCACATCTCAGGCCCAAGCACAGCTTAAGACAAAATTAATGGTGCTGAGGTTCTTCTTATGTGTGAGATATATTATTGAGATGCATTCTTCTACTGAAACTTAGAATTTCCTCTCCAACAGTTCTGCTTTGTTATTTCTTAAAGGTTTGTAGAAACTTTTTGAGCTTCAGCAGTGCAGAGCTCCTATTTGCAGTAACATAGCTCTCTGTGACCTTCTCAGACTCCCCTTCTTGCTTGCCTGAATACATTCCCCTCACATTATTTTTGGTTATGCTGCAACTAGCCACCAATCTAGAGCCAAGAAAGTTGTGTTCTTGGTTTCTGTGTGTGCTCAGAGTGTACTGTGTAAATGGGCATGCTTTTGGACTGTGCCCAGGCTTCTGAGTGAGGTTGTTGCCCTTGACCTGAAATAACTGTACTGTTGCTCTCTGCCCCTCTGTGTGAGATATACACTATGAGACTCTGCCTGCCAGTGAGCTCCGTCAGACTTTTCTCCCTATAGCTGGAATTTCTTCACACTGTTGCACTCCATCTTTAGTAATTTGAATTTTATTCTCTCTCAGTAATGTCTTGACTCCAAAACTAACCTGAAAACTGCACAAATAATCATGAACTATTGCAAAACTGTTTTATTTTGTGTGACTTTTGGAAGCTGTGAAAACTGCACAGTGCCATTCCAACATGTAAGTTCTGCAGGATACAAAGATTGCCTAGAGGTTTGAAATGCTGCACTTAATCCTAAACCAGATATTCTTCCTTTGCACTGTGTTGAGCAGAAGCAAGTCATCCTAACTCTACAGAAGGAGGGTAGCATGACCTGAAATTTATAGGATTCTTTTCAGTTAAAGAGAATGTAACATTTTAAGGCCCTTACTTCCTCATCATGTGTCATTAAACAGTAAGTCTTGCTTATCACCCTCTTCATCTGCAATTACTTGTTATGCTTAGCTCAGTGTAGATTGCTTCCTCTGAACTTTGTTCGGGATGGAGAGAGGTATTTCTAAAGACAGTAATCCTTTAACTTTTTCTTGTTTGCTGTTAAATACCACAGAACTAGTATGCCTGAGACCTTTCAGTAAGAAGACTCAGGCCTCTTGAAGGCTTTTCAGTTTCTCAAATCACTTTCTTCTTCAGTAATACTGAGAGAGATTCTCTTTGCGTAACCAGTGTTGCATGTTTCTGTAGAAAGAATAACCTCACTGGTATGTAAATAGTCAAAAATGTGAGCCCTCTGACCAGTACTTGCTTGGAGACTGGAATTGCATGATTTTTCCCTCCCCACTCTGCTACAAGACTGCCCTTGAAATTGGATCAGCTGTCAAATCAGCCTGTACAGAGTCCTGAGACTCTATTAGTTTCTTTAAAACGTCTTGCTGGTTTGGGCTGATCATGTTTCTCAGTGTAGGAGAAAGGGGTTTTGTTGTATTGCCTCCTGTCTACTGGGTAATTACTTGACTATTTACTTACTCTTTAGAGAGTTGCTATTCGGTTACCATGCATGTATGAATGACAAGTTTGGTGTAGTTGTGCCATTCCAGGTACTGGTGACACCTTTCTCTGCTTTTTACGTATATGTTTGCTGTAAAAGCCCTGTGCAATTAAATAATGGGTAGCAGACTACATCTGAGATGCTGCTTTTCCTGAAACTTCCTCGGGTGGTGTGTGTTCCATTATACCTCGAGACTCTTTATGTTCTTAAAATATTTTATGCATTGAATTCGGGCTACCTAGTTGAGGGCTTTGTGCAGTTAGATATTGAAAATATATGGTGACAAGTTCCACTGGTTTTGATTCACTATTAGAAATGTTTCACTACTGTGTTTTTTCTTAGTTTTTTTCTGGGTATGTTGTCTGGATAACGCTTTTCAAAAACCTTTTCATTGCCATCCCCCCTTGTCTGTGGAGGCATGAAGGAACAATGGCTCTGTACCAGGGGAGTTATTTGCAGTGGAGAACTTGGCCAGCATGTAGCACTTACCTGCCTCCACCACTGAGCCTTGTGATGCTCCAGCATTAAGTAAATGAGAGGCCTGGAATAATGGAGAGCTTGAATCTATTCCAAGTGTTAGAGCTCTCTGCTGTAACCAGATAGTCTTGCTGTATTCTTGCTGACTAATTGAGGACGTTATTTAGTCTTTAAATTCATTGAGAACGCAACCACCATTCTCACAAAAAAGTTCTAGAGTAGTACAATGGAATCTGGAGTAGTGCCAGTAGGTATTGGACTGGGAAGGTTTTATTCCAGGCAGAACTATGCCACAGTCTTTATTCGCAAATAAAATGAGAACTATGTAGGCACATTTAATTTTTTTTTCTTCTAGACTTCTTATTTTAAGATTGGTTCCATTCTTTTTGAAGTATTAGTCTTGTTTTGAGTTTGCACAGATTTTTTTAGAAAAAAGAGAACAAAGCACTTTTAAAGCTCTTTTTTTGTTAGATTTTGAATTTACAAATGCTTAACTTTTATCTTAAACTACAAATATAAATACTAATTAAGTCTGAGTTCATAATTAAATGTAAGATCTTGATTTCTGAACAGTCCTTTCTCTTTAATGGATAATCAGTTTCAGCTCAGTCAGTAATTTCAGCTGCTCAATTTCTCTCAACAGCTACTGTAGGAAAAATATATCAGTAAATACATCAAAGATATTCAACTAACTGCCAGGATAATTCTGGGCCTTATCTTCCTGATAGATTTCTCTATTAATATATTCACTTCTGATCCTTTTAAAGCTGAAATAGTTGTGTATTATGAGTGTTGTGACTTCAAACATTGGCAGAACTTGGAGCAGTAAAGCTTATAGGAATTATTACAAGATGTCTGGAAGAGTAGCATGCTTTCATCTTACATTTTGACAAGTCATGAATCATCTAGGGAAATAACCACATGGTTTGATAACTGCTCATTCATGCTTAAGAATACTACTTTCCTCCTACCAAACCAAACGTGATTGGACTGATCCATATTCAAATTTTTAAAATATAGGTCAACCTTTTCTACTTCAAAAAATTACAAGATGTATTGAGAAGTTTCTTGTACCAGAAATACATTGCTCTTGCATCACCAGGATGTAGTCTCCAGCTAGATTTTCTTAGACTTCACACCCTGTTACCGTTTCCACAGATGTACTTCCATCACAGACTGATTAAATGTTACATCTTTTCTGAACTTTTATTATTTCTCTCCCAGTCTGGCTCCTGCTGCCCTTCATATTCTTTGTTTTGTTTTTGCACAAGTAGTCCTACAAGATTTTTATCTTCTCTCAGACTTCCGTCTCTGTTACCTCTAATTAAGTTCTTGCTAAACTGGCAGATCTCCCTTCTTGCTTTCATGGTCTCCTCCTTCCCTTCTTTTCTCATATTCCTCTGCTACCTTGCCTCTTCCTTTCATAAGTTATGAATTAAGTTATTTCTTTTCATTGGTCAGTGACATTCATAAATCTTTCTAATAATCATCAATTAAAATAGGCACAGTTTCATTCTAGATATTTTCTTGGCAGTGCTTTAGAACACGAGTGTGAAATGGTGCTGTTGGTGAAGTGGGATGGCTGGTTGTGTGGCAGTCTGTGCCTGTTTTGGTGGCGTAGGCCAAAGGAGCAGTGCTTTCGATGGTTTCTGCTTTCTTGTAGTGTCCTAGGTTCTGCCTTGAAGGTGTATGAATGTTGTAGTTTTAAGGCAGCTTGCTCCCACTGTTTTAATATCATAGTTAAGAAAGTTGCAATTTAAAATGGTTTGTGGCTACTTTTAAACTCCCTAAATTCTCCAAACAGTTTCATGTGCTTGTCTGATGCTTGAGTGTTTCAAAAGGAAGAAAGACAAACTGTAACTGTCTTACTTGTCAGCTTCTCTTTTTTAAAAGTAGAGGCAGAAGAATAGCTTTGCACTTTTGAATGTTTGTTTAGCACCAGTTGATAAATATTTTTCTACCAACTGTCCTGTTAAATGCAGGGGAAGGAAAAGAGACTAAAAACTAACTCCCCTTTTAATGGCCATCTTTGCAGGAACTTAATTTCACAGGAGCTGCCTTTTTTCCCCCCTGCAGCACATGTTTATGAACAAATAATCTCTGTGTAGTAAACGTGTTATTTTGAAGTCAAATACAATGCAAAACAAATCTGGTTGGCTTATGTAGATAGTGTGAAACATCAAAGTTGGGTTTCTTGGGTTGCTGAATCTGCATTCTTGTAGTTCTCATTTGTGGTCAGTGGAATCATGTAGCCATGCTTGTAAAGTATGTGTGAGAAACAGAAAAACCCGTGGAATTCATGATACAGAGCCAAGGTAAAGCAGAACTTGGAGATGAAAGGGTGAGACTTGGTTTTCCTGTGTGAAAGTGGTTGCTGGAATGAGTAGGGTTTCACTAGAATTACAAATGCTGTATAAAAGCAGCACATAGGTTTGACACAGAAGGTAGCCCTGCTGAAGACACTGCATTGCTTTGAAAGAAATAGGTAGGAATATAATCCCAAGGTTTCCTCTGTCTTTTGTGTGTAGAGATCAAAACAAAGAAAAGTATGTGAATAGCAAATAAATACTTTTTTTTCTTTTCTCTGCAGTAAAAGAAGTGGAAAACAAGCATTGCAGAATAATGAGGTAATTCTTTCTTCATGTCAAATATTCTTTAATAATTTTAAATAAATCTGATTATTTTAAAACTTTTAAGTCCTATCACTATAGTTTAATCTTGGCTATGGTGCAATTACGGTTTGAATGATACTTTCAGACTTGCATTGGTGAAACAAATGGAAGAATCGGGTTAATCACAAGAGGCTGAAGTTTGACTCCTTAATGATGGATGCTTGATGTGCACAATGTCCTTTTTTATCTGTTACTGCCCTACGAATTTGTAAGGACTAGTGTTGTAAGTTTTTCTGTACAGACAGAAACAAACAGCTTTGTGTAGATTTGGTGTAACTTGTATATTTTTTATGTATAAGAAAAATGTATGGAACAAGATGCTGAGTCTGACAGTTTCTAAATTAGAAACTACTTCAAACATCTGGTAGAAGGTCTGGTGTTTCCCTGACCTTTGTGTATCTGTTAATTCATTTATTTGAAAGGGATATACTAAATCCCTTTAAGCTAAGATTTTTGTTTCATAGTCAAATAAAATACAAAAGACCAAAAGGCAGAGTCTGGGGTTCTGGTGTTACAAAGGTATGAACAGATTCCATGTATTTTCATCTTTGCTGGAAACTTAGAAAAAAAGGCTTGCACTGGATAAATAGGTAGGTGTATGCAAACATCATGTTAGCTTCTAACACACCTTGACTGTATTATGTACTATAAACACATATCTTTTGGATAGCTCTACCTATTTGTAAAAACCTTAACTATCTTTCTCTTATTCCTACCCATCTTGGATACAGTTATGCTGAATGGGATTAACAGTCTAAGGGAAAAAGAATTCTAGGCAAGAAGATACTGGAATGAATATAAGTGCAACACAGAAGTATAGAAATGGAGAAGGGCTGAATAAAGGGGAAGAACGGGTTCAACTCTCCTATGTTTAGACATTTGGAAATGTAGCCGTCAGATACTGTGTTAGTAATTTCTATTACAGGAAAGCAATAATGTGTGTGGGATAACGCTTCATTAGGACAGGACAGTAGTCTCAGTTGTTTGGATTGCTTGGATTTTTGTGTAAATAAATTTTAATTAACGTGTTGTAATCATCTATTAGCATCCTATTGGCTAGAATTTTTATTCGTAGCTTGTGTTCACATAGGCTTTTGAAAAGGATGGGACTATTGTTGACTTCATGCTATGGAAAACAGGTGTAGGCTTCTTCACAGAGCATTCTGAGTGGATCTTTTCCAGGTTTCCTGTCTTCCTTGTAATATTAATATAGGCATTGATAGCATGGTTCACGTGAGCCTTGGGTAGCAAAGGTAGCAGGATTATGTTGATTAGACAGGACTTGTTCAAAGTACACATGTGCCCTTTTGGTCTGTTTTCAGGACTGAATTCTTCAGTCATTTCCTTAGGGAAATTCAAGTTAGCTTTTAAAAGGTATTCAAGTTAGTCAGGACAGAAGACAGGGTTATATGGAGTGAACAAATGAAACTGACTCAAATAAAAGGTGTTTAGATATGAGAGGGTTTTTAAGTCTGGTAGATATACCTAAGTAGGAGTGTGTTGCACCATTTTATAGAAGTAAAGCAATAAAAAATTCTGGTTTCACTTGAAGTAAGTTTGGGCTATACAGTCAAAGGGTTTAAACTGTTGATTGTCTAGACAAATAATGGAAGGCATCTTTAAAAATCCTGGCTGATGGTGTCTTTTAGAGACAAGCAATGTTAAGGGATGTTTGCATTACAACTTGCACTTGGATGTACTTTAGTGGTGTGGTTTGCAGTGTTTGTATATCATCTTTAACACAGAATTGAAATAAAAAGTATTTTATATCATAGCAGCTACTTTTTATTGCAGTTTGTTTTGATAGCTCCCAATTCTTTATTTAAGCAGTCTGAACAAGCCTTAAGTTGGCAGGAAATATTGCAAATTCTGCAGAAGGAAGGTAGCTGTAAATGACTTGTGTAGGGAAAATATCACACAAGCAGTTCAATAATATGGAAAATTCTCACTTTTCTTGTTCTGTTCTGTGTGCAGCAGAAAGAGGGAAAGAAGGAGCGAGCAATGGTGGACAGAGTGTTTATTGCACGAATATGTCGAATCCTGAAAATAATGGTCCCTAGGACACTTTGCAAAGAGGTAAGCATTGCCTGCAGTAATAAATAAGGAAATAAAGTCTCTTTCAAAATTACTTCAGAATTTAAACAACTGCATATACATTACTTAAATAAGACCAAATTGTGCTGTGTATTTTAAAATAGCAACATAATAATATGAAAGTCTATGTTATGCTCAGTTGTTGTATCATTAAAGCTTCTGGTTTCAATTACAAGATAACTTACGGCTAATAACTATTGTTGTAGCATAAGTTTTGAAGGGGCATATGGCTTTGTCTTGTACAAGGCAGTACACTTCTGTGTGCAAATGCTTCCTATGTTTAAGTAGGATTCAGTTCATTCGTTATTTTGATTTAGTAACTAGGCCAATCTGTATTAGAAAACGAATTTGTCAAACAGTCTCTCTCAACATCATTTCAGGAAAGCAATGCAGTGTAGAAATCAGTGTCTTCATCTTTCTCATGCTTTCCAGGACACTTAAAAAAAAAAAAATCCAAAGCATTAGTTGAGCTCTGAAGTTAAGCAATGAACTGTAAGAACTTAAACATACATCAGGCACAAGAGCAGTGAATTGCGATGTCCAGAGTGTTGAGCAAGCATGACAGCCAGCTTAGCCTGCATGAACAGGGACCTTCAGCAGCCCACCTACCAAAAGGAGGTGTGTCGAAGGTAGAAGCATGGATGGAAATGCCTGTGAGAGTGTCACAAAGCTGGCCTTCAGCAGCTTCAAAGGTGATGGTTATTAGAAGAGGTTACGAATAATCCCAAAAAAACCCAAACCTTGCTCCCATATTTGAACACAAGTTTACTGGAAGCTACAGGCTGGTAAGCTTCACCTAATTCCTGGCAGGACTGTGAGCAAAACTTCCTGTAAGCTAACTCTGGCCACACAAGGGACAAAACGTCATTGCAAGCAGCCTGGATTTACCAATGACAGATCATGCCTTACTAACCCGATGGCTTTCAGTGATGAGAGAACTGGCTGTGTGAATAAGGGAAGAACAGAGGATGCAGAATATTTTGATATCAGGTCTCCCTTAATACCCTGATAGCCAAATTGAATTGGCTGAATGAGTGAACACTGAAGTGGATGGAAAGCTGTTGGTCTGACTGGTGACTGGTTACTAGTGGCCCTGTTTTGAGTAGGGAGATGAGGTAGATGATGTTCAGAGGTCTCTTGCAAACTTAAGGCAGAAAGGTGTCTCAGAATAGCAGTAACTTCTTTATTCCTGCAATCCTCCATCTTATAGTGTGTTTCCAGTATATATATCAACCAAATGCATTTTTTTAAAAGGCAAACTTGCACCATAAAAATGCAGTCAGTACTTCATTAAAAATATTGGATGCTAATGTGTTTCCAGCAATGTAAGCTAATACTACGTTACCTAAGGCAGCAGGGTAATACTTTTCTGTTAGATATAGTTGGTTGACTTACTGCAAAAAAATGGTGAATTTTAGCCATTATTTAACTGCTGCATCTCTGTGGTTGTACCAGACAGGTTATTTGCTGCTTATTGCCGTGATGCTGGTAGTCCGCACTTACTGTGATATTTGGATGATTCAAAATGGAACAGTCATTGAAAGGTACCTAACATTTATTATTTTTAAACATTCTGTCATGTGTTTACAGGGAAAGTCATCAGAATACGTACTCAGACATTTTATAGCTTGCTTAAAACTGTTAGAAAACTGGCATAGTTGCAATTTGGGGAGGGACCACAATATTTTAGTAAATAAAAATAAAATTTCATTTACTAAATTATTTTTGTTCATCAGTAAAATGACTTTATTAAATTAATATTTTAGTTCACTTCAGAATAGTGGTTTTATCTCTTAGACGTGTTGTGTGAGTATTAGGACTTTTATTTCTTTCCACTGAGCTGTTTGCTCTTTAGATTGATAAAAACAATGCTTTCAGTATTAATGTGTTAGTCAGTGGCTTTTAGACTTCCGATTATTCTTGCTGGTTTTGTTGCTAATTGAGGCAAGTCAAAATTTGTCTCAAACTGTGACTTCAAAATGATACTGTGTTTGAGGAGAGACATTTTGGTGCTTTGTAGAATGGAAAGACTGCTTCGTTTCTCTTGTGAGAATCTGTGAAAGCAGAGAAAGGAAAGAACTGGTATTCTGTGACCGTGAATTTCTGAGCCCTTAATGTGGGCAGTTAGAGAGGAGCAGACAGGAGGTAACTGCTCAGTCTGCCACTTGACACTTAGCTTACTCAAGGGTGTCAGACTGGATCCTACAGCTGATGCTACAGGTTTCCATGATGATTTCTTTTTTCTCTGTGAATTTATCTACTTAAAACATGCAAGTTTATACTTTGTTGTTTCTCTTGTAACTGACTCTTAGCTGCTGGTCATTTACAGTGCTATCATTGGCCGCAGCAGAAAAGATTTCAAGAAATACTTGTTCAACTTCATTGCTGCAATGCCTGCTGTAAGTGCTCTTCTTGTGCTGACCTATTAGTAGAACATATTTTAAATGTAAATTAAGATTTTGAGGAAAAGATCTCAAAGGAGTGTCTCAAAACCTATGGAAATTAGTTGTTTTACATACAGGTCTGTATGAAAACACATTTGATTTTCTGTCTCCAGTGTGTGGGAGACTTCATCAGCATATTTCCTTATTGGTAGCAACTATTTTTTTAACAGATACGTTCAGGTTTTCAGGCTAGTTTTGTTGATGTCAATTTTGACTATAGGTTTGGGATTCCTTGGCACCATTGAAGATGAAGATTTTTTTATTAGACCTTAATTTTTATGTTTCTTACATTTTTCACAGATTTGTTATGCTTTCTTTCACACTTTAACTTTCTTTCAGTTTGTTGGCATCTCTGATCTGCACCAGATAGAAATAATTGTTGCTACCTGGTTGCAGTAAATTTTAAAACTAGTTGACAGATTTAAAGCAGTGGTTGTCAAATGGTGGCTCTTTTCTAGAGTTTATCAGAAGAGCTGAAAATATGTAATGTGAATGTATTTTATCTTAAGTGGTGAGATCCACTGGGACCTGGAGACAGAAACCTAAGCAGTGGTCCTGTGGACACTGTCTGATTGGCCTTAGGTGTGTTTATGATATTATTGACTTTAAGGAGAGAACTGATCTGTTTTAAAGTGTTTGCACAATTTTTGCTGCAAATTGATCAAAGTATATTTGATCTTGTTAGTTAAATATTATTGTTCCTTATTTTAGATCTCTTTAGTGAATAACTTCCTGAAGTATGGTCTAAATGAACTGAAACTCTGCTTCCGAGAAAGACTTACCAGATACCTCTATGAAGAATATCTTAAGTAAGTAACACCTTGTCTACAGTTTTTAAAAGTTAATTCAAATCATTTTAAATACATAGGAAGAAGGTTGCAGGGTTGCAATTAACTTGGAGTTGAGGGTGAGAGGCTTATCCGAGTTGTGTGTGCCACAGATACAAAGAGAGTAAAGTTGGCTCAATTGGGGGAAAAAATGCACTGTACTGCTTCCATGTTTGGGTCAGATTCCAAAGTACTTCAGGAGACTTCATATGATGAAGGCTGAATTGGATGCCTGAGCTTGAGTGGCTCCTTCTGTCCTTCTGCACTGAATTTTGGTTGTTAGATGTGCTGTAGCAGAGTGTGTGAGGGTTTTCTAAGTTCAATAGCAGCATGAGCCTGAGCTTCAGCTCAGACATCCTGGAGCCTAAATGCCTAAACAGTCCTGCAGCATTTAATGTGGATTTGGTCTGGTAGAAGCACAAACTATGTTGATTCCATGCGGTAATGTAATGTTTGCACTACTTAGCATCTCAGTTGTATGAGGCAAGGGTGTTTCAGTTATTTCAGATCCCAGGTAATGATTTTTTTTTCTACCACTTAGCAATTGTTTTGTTTCAGAGCTTATACATACTACAAAATGGGAAATCTGGACAACAGAATAGCTAATCCAGATCAACTCCTTACACAGGATGTGGAAAAATTCTGTAATAGTGTAGTGGACCTGTACTCCAACCTTAGCAAGGTAAGTCTTTTAGGAGAGAACTTTGAGTAGTAGCTGTAGACATTTAGGATGGGGGATACCTCACAATAATTATGTGCATTTGTATGTGGATTGCTTGGGATATGTTACTAAAAAAGTAGTTTATGATGCTATATTGTTTCACACTCTTTGTGGCTTTCATGACTGAAGCGCTGTTGTGAGTTGTTAGAATTTGTATTAAATTTTCTTTAAAAGAACATACAGCATTTTTTTGCAGATGAACAGTGATGACTTTGCTCTCTCAGGTAGATAGTTTTCAGAAGAAAAGCAGTGGCTAGCTCTCATTATTTCATTATTTTGTGTAGGGAGGTGTGGTTGAATGAGCTTTTCCCTGTTTCTGGTGTGAATTTTAAGGTGATTGGGTAGTGAGTGAGAACACTGACATTCTTAGACTAAATTTTTTTGATGCTATGTGTTTCATACAAGCTGAGTATGAGTAAACTACAAGTTACTTTGTTCAAAAACTTCTGACTACAAGACTTGCAGTTTGGCTGTTTTAGCTTAGCGTGGAGGTTATAGAACTTTGGAATGTTCCTCCTATCAGGTACATAGCCAAATATGTGGTGTTATCTTTTCATTGAATGTGTTTCATAATTCCTTCAATTAAATTATTATGGCTTCTAGTCCACCTTTGATAAGTGAGCAAAGTGTCATTACAGACCTAAAATATCAAAGTCCTCTTTCTATATGTTATGTATTTATCTGAAGATCATGATGGTTTTGTGTTCAATTCTTGAGCCAGTGGTTTCAGAAAGAAGTCATGTGGCTGAGATTCCTTTTGTTTTAGCTTTTAGTTGGTATAGTAGGCTAGCCAGTATTTTAGTACAGAGCTGGTAATGTTCTTAGCTTCTGGACTGTTTCCTATTAGTTTTGTGTTTGTGTTCTAAGGCTTTTTTCCCATGCTTTTCTTACAGCCCTTCTTGGATATAGTTTTGTACATCTTCAAGCTAACAAGTGCAATAGGAGCACAGGTAAATTGAGTGGGTTTTTTAGAACTGTAAACACATTTTCCCTCATTTGATTATAGCCTTGTATCTGTTTGGAATCTGAGGAAAACTCTATCTGGTAGTTGTGGATCCCTACGTTACTTGAAGGGCTATACTGAAAATATGCACTTACACTTAATGTTTTGTGTGCTTTAGCGCCCTCTATTTTGAGACAAGCAAAAATAAAACCCAGTATTTTCATGTCCTTCAAATTGTTGATCAAATGCCTGAAAGTTCTTTATTTTCTTCTACTACTTATGTGGAAATCCTATTTAGTACAACACCCTTTTCACTGCTTATGTCTTCCATGAATTCCATTTAAGAGTGAAAATAAGTCTGTTGTTTCTGTGCAGCCTCTGTGTAGGGAAACCGTTTCTGGCATTGAGCTGTAAGATTTGATAAGCTGAATAATTGCAGTATTAATTCTTCAAATTAGTGAAGTGATGCATTATCAGAACTGTTCAGGAGTTGAAAAGGAGTAGCTGTGGGTCACATGCTGCAAATTTTGTTGAGACAGACTTGAAGTAAGGCTTAACTAAACCTTCATAACTTTATTGGCCTTGGATGTCTTTATTCTGCTCTCTGTAGTAATGTGCAGTTTATGCCAAATTCAGTTAATGCCATTCCACACTTCAGTGGTATTTAATCATCTGTCCTGTGTCAATGGAAACTTAGGATTCAGGCCTGCTTGAGAGACCCAGGAAATATGTATAGATAAATGCAGACAATGGGATTGAAATATTGACTGCTGTGTGACAGTTTAGCAAATGTGAAGAAAAAGAAGTAGGCAGAAAGGAGAGAGAAGAAATGAGAGGGTACCAGTAAATCATTAATGAAATAAGCTAGGGCAATAAGGGACAGGTCACACTGGGTGGTGATAACCTGAATAGAAGGCAGGGGTGGGAAGGACCTCTGGGACAGAGAATTAGTAAAATAAGTAAAGTAGTAAATACAATACCGAGAAAGGTGACATGATGGGAATTTCAAATGTAATTGAATTGGCAACACAGGCACATAGGAGATGAAAACTGAAGGATTCATGCTTTCTGGGCATTTTGGATACAGATACTGTCATTTGAGACCACCTAAGCTTTTATTCTTTTTTGATATTCACAGGGTCCAGCTAGCATGATGGCATACTTGATTATTTCAGGGTTTTTCCTTACACGTTTGAGGAGACCAATTGGCAAGATGACTATTATTGAACAAAAGTATGAAGGGGAGTACAGATATGTCAACTCACGGCTCATCACGAACAGGTATACACTTGCTTGGATGCTAACATATAAGTGACAATACTGAGGGGTAAATGGAAGTTGTGTGTTAAAATATACTTGGGAAGTGTGGTACGGTCAAGTCTGAGCCAAGTGTTTGCACCTTTATGTACTGTAAAATAATTTGTATTTCCATTATATTCCATGGTCAAGACTAGGTGGAGTATAATAATTCTGTGTTCTACTGTTGTGAAAAAGTACAAACCCTTATTTCATAAAGTAACTAAAAGGGCTATGTTCCCGTATTTTATGGCTGACTTTTTTCAAAGACTGACGTTACAAAATGAGGTTGCATTATTTTTGTTTGTTTCTTTTAGTGAGGAAATTGCTTTTTATAATGGAAACGCGCGAGAAAAACAGACTATTCACAAGACTTTCCGTAAGCTGGTAAGCCTCTTTTCTCTCTTAAAACATTTTAAACAAAACTTAATTAATTCTATCACGATGATTGTTGACTTGTGTTCATATAAATTGACTTACAGTAGCTTGGTGTTTTTGCTGCTACATTCATTAGATTAACAAATGAGCTGGTAGGCTATAAGCAGAACAAAATTTCTGTTAGAATGCCTTTCTCTGCCACTTACCTCCTTGTCATCCACCACAATTATTGTTCTCATTATTTAATTTCATGTGTAAGTTGTTTTGATCACAAATGCAAGTCTTTGCCAGCAGGGACTCTTGTGCAGTGCTTACCACACTTAGAGGGATGTTAATGTATCTGAGGTACTGAAAAATAACTGTTTGGAACCAAATGTCTAATAAAAGATAGTAAAATAGGTACTGATAGAGTTTGAACTTCTTTCTTCTGTAACTTGCCAGGTGGAACACTTGCATAATTTCATCCTGTTCCGGTTCTCTATGGGTTTCATTGATACTATCATTGCCAAATGTAAGTGTGTGTCAAGTGCTAATGGATTTCTATAAATAACAAAACAAACTTTTTACATGAGAAATGTCTTTTTCCTTACTGGTTCAATTAATGTGTAGCATAATATTTATTCTTTATCTGCAGACCTTGCCACTGTGGTTGGCTACCTGGTTGTTAGTCGTCCATTTTTGAACTTGTCTGATCCTCGTCATCAGAATAGTACTCATGCAGAACTTTTGGAGGTAAATAGACCAGAATTAAAACCACCTCTAGATTTTAAATTTTGTTAGTCCACATAAGGAAACTTTCTTCTACTCTAGGATTACTACCAAAGTGGAAGAATGCTGCTGAGAATGTCTCAAGCTTTGGGCAGAATAGTCCTAGCAGGCCGTGAAATGACAAGACTGGCTGGGTAAGCTTAATAGTAAGAATCTTTCTCATCTCAATTTCGGAAGCTGGTTGTAGAATTAAAATAAGCTTATGAGCCTTGTTCCTTGCAGCATGCTAAAAATTCAGCAATTAAAAGCATTTTATGCTGGAAACACATCTGAAGATGTGTGAATTATGTCCACTAGAAATTTCACGTCTAGATACTACTAGAATGCAGTTTGAATGTTTAGTTGAAACCTTGTCAAATGCTCTTAAATCAGTTATGTATTGATTATTTAGCAAACTTTTTTTTACATCGTAAGAAGTAAAATTTGTCTATTACAGAAAAAGGAAAAGGAGCTTGTAAATACAGTGCATGTTAGACAACCTGGTGCAACTCTAAAATGTAAACATTCTGCTTCTGTGTGGGTTGGAATAACTTCGTCATTTTAGCAGTTTGACAGAGTGCTCATTAGTGCTCATATGGATTTTTTTTTCTTTTTTCAAGTTTCACAGCTCGAATCACGGAATTAATGCAGGTTCTGAAGGACTTGAACAGCGGCAAATATCAGCGCACTATGATATCACAAGAAAAAGGTAGATGTGATATAATATGCCATATGTGCCTCTCTGTGTAGCATTCCAGTACTAATGCTTTTTTTCTTTATTTAAGATGGAGATAAAAAGCAACCTCTCTCCTTGATACCTGGATCTGGAGAAATTATCAACAGTGATAACCTTATCAAGTATGTTTGCAAAGTTTCCACAGGTTCAATAGTTCAATTCTTTAAATGTAGACTTTTTTTAAGTCTTTCTCCCTACGACGATAATAGAGGTCTGAATACCCGTTCTTACAATTTGCAGTTCCTGTTGTGCTTTATTTATTGGTAACTCCACCTCACACCCACACAGCATTTCTGTTCTGTAAGCCAGTCCTTATCCTCTCATATTAGGAGAAGACGTAATCTGCTCTCTGGCCTTGGCCTTTTTGGTAACATTCCTGCTGTCCTTTGGGATATGACTTCTCAGACCATCTTGTTTCTTTTTAGAAATATGTTAGTGATGAAGTTTACTCCATTATATATTCAGATGTTAAAATCAGGAGCAAGTCTGTATTAATTTTCAAAGTACTTGCTTGTAATTCTGCATGCTTAAAGATTTTGGTGATGTACTTCTGATCAATTCCTTCATTCTTTGCAGTCTGAGGAATGTAGCATTGACATAGTATTACTACTTAAAGGCATAAAATACAGCCAGTTAAGAGATCAAATAATCTCAGTCTGGACAGTGTGGAAAGCAGATTGGGAAGTAGAGGGGAAAGAGAGAAAAGAAAAGAGATGATACAGCTATTTTTATTCATTAAAAAAGGCAGAGGGTAGGTGAGCAGGGAAGTCATTCATTGCGTGTTGTAGAACTAGTGAGATACACTTCATTACTAGGTTTAAAATGCCATGCATCCTTAAATGTGGGTTTATATCCACAAGGTGTTTCGGAGACCAAAGGCTTAAAAGGATTAAAAAAAAAAAAATACAGGGGATAAAATCAAACCTCTAGATGTAGACATTTAAAAGCCAGGGTACGTTTTTGGTTCAAGAACTTCCTTAGCTGTTAATAGTTGGAAGCTGGGAGAGTGAATGAAGTACTGCTGAATTGTTTCTCAGTGCTTTTAATCTCTCAAGTGTACACACAATATTAGCTTCTTTTAGGCAACTGTTGTTTTTTCTTTTTTAACTTTGTAATACATACAG
The DNA here is from genome assembly GCF_029207755.1 of Chamaea fasciata. Classification (NCBI taxonomy): domain Eukaryota; kingdom Metazoa; phylum Chordata; class Aves; order Passeriformes; family Sylviidae; genus Chamaea; species Chamaea fasciata. The sequence goes on along the minus strand of NW_027094095.1, from coordinate 15,491,334 downwards.
GTTTGATCATGTTCCATTGGTGACACCTAATGGAGATGTTTTGATTCAAGACCTTAACTTTGAGGTAAGTTTTTTAGTGTCATGGGAAACATTATTAATATAAAATTTTCAGGGGAAGATGATATCTTCAAAGGTCATCCTAGTTATAAGAGAAGTGCAAACAAATCATCATGTTAGTTAAAAAAAAGGCAATAAGCTATTTTACCCAAAAAAGTTTTTATTGTTACAGGTGCATTTTCTTCCAGCTGCAGTTGGTGCTAAACCTGTTGGGGAAAAAACCTAATTTTTGCTGGAAATTGCTCGTTGTAATGTCAGAAAGTTGTGTACAAGCCTATGATGATACCAGATTGTCTTATTGATCGTAGAAGCTTTCAGCAGTACTCCCTCACTACCATTTTATGTGTTGGCATTGCAATTTTAGGTGCGATCTGGTGCAAATGTGCTGATTTGTGGGCCAAATGGCTGTGGGAAGAGCTCCCTGTTCCGTGTTCTTGGTGAGGTAAGGGAACTTTGTAAAATAAAGAGGGGAGAATGCAAAGCATGGTTGTGATTGGACTTTTTTTTGTCACGTTCTAATCTTTTTCCTTTTGCAGTTGTGGCCTTTGTTTGGTGGGCGTTTAACAAAACCTGTAAGAGGAAAGTTGTTCTATGTTCCTCAGGTGAGACCAAGTACTTGACAACAACGTTCTCTTTCTTTGCACTTTGACTATGTTTAGAAGTATTTGACGTATCTTTGGGTTCTAATTGTTTCTCAGAGACCCTACATGACTCTTGGAACGCTCAGAGATCAAGTTATATATCCGGATACTGTGGAAGATCAGAAAAAGAAAGGGATTTCTGACCAGGTAATGATAATTAGTTCATTAACCCTTTGTCTTGCTCAGGATAAGTAATGCTTCCAATTCAGAAATACTGAAATTGCAATGAAAAGCACTGCATTTAATAGTATTTTAATACTTACCAGGGTTGATGGTGTTATGGTGCAATCCTTTATTGCTTTTGTCAGCCACTTGTCTTTTGAGTTCATGTAAGCTTTACTTGTCATTCCTGTTTCCATAAAAGGTGCTGAAGGAGTACTTGGATAATGTCCAGCTGGGACAAATCTTGGAACGTGAAGGAGGCTGGGATAGTGTTCAGGACTGGATGGATGTACTCAGCGGGGGAGAAAAACAGAGAATGGCAGTATGTTTCAAAAGCATAGATGCTTAACAAATGCAGAACATAAGTAAAAAGTAAAATCTAAACTGTAATGTATTTTTATTTATTGAATATTAGTTGACTTAGAAGAAATCCCCAAAATGTGAAATACCTAAATATTGAGAAAACAACTGAAAATAGTGGGGTTTGTACTCAAAATTTAAAAAGAAATACTGGCTTTTAAACATCCTTTCACTATGTCTTGTGATTTCATTGTATAAACAGAATTTCTAAAATAATTGTCTTGAATAAAAAAAAGCATAAGATAACATGCAACTTGTGGATTTTCGGGTTTCAGTCATTATCAACTTAATTCCCTTTCTGTAGTAGAGTTTTGGACACTAATTCTTAGATTAACTTCTAACACTGCACCATTGCTGCTAGTTCTGTATCTACAGTATCCTTTTTTTTCCGACTTGCATTCCAGATGGCAAGGCTGTTCTATCATAAGCCCCAGTTTGCAATTCTGGATGAGTGCACCAGTGCTGTTAGTGTGGATGTAGAGGGCTACATTTACAGCCACTGCCGAAAGGTGAGCTCTTTGTTTCTGGAATTTTCTCTCTGTACGTTAACAGGAAACCTAAAATGGTACAAGGTTCACTCTTCCTCATGCCTAGTGCATAAAAATTTAAAAAATAAAAATTCTGGAAAAAAAAGCTTAGAGGGGGTTACAACTTTATACACACTAGAATTCAGTAATCATTTGGTAGTCCTAGGGTAATTTAGATGTACATGTAGCCTCTATGATATACAGAGAACTCTTACTAACTGCTAAATAAGTAACCTTACTTTTTCAGATGGAGTCTTAGAATGTCAAGTTAGGACCAAATAATCTACAATTGTAGAATGTTTTCTTGTTCAAAAAGTTTCTTTTGGCCAGGGCAACAGAAGTGAAAGGCTGGAAGTTAACATTTCCATCTGTTTTGAGATACAAAAAGCCAAGCACTCCCGGAAAACATGATGATGCTCAGTATAGCTTTGTGTTTCCTTGTCCTCTTAAACTCACCATTTCAGATTCTCTATAGTGCCATGTGAAATCAATAAGATGCAATTTCACACCCTAGTCTGGAAAAGAAAGGGGTTGAAATGACGTTAGTTATTGAATAGCAGTATTCCAGAATGATAATCGAACAAAGCTGAAATATGTGCTTGAAAGTAAAAGAGCCCTCTGTCGTAGTGAATGGACATTAGGTGAGGACTCTGCAGGAGAAGGAGCATTAGTTCACGAACGGATTTTACCACATCAGTATCAATGCCCTGACAATTTTTGAAGTCTGTTTTCCATATACTTCATATTCCATTAGCTTGTGTATTCGTTTGTGCTTGCCAAGTGGCTAATGCACGTTACTGAAAAATAGAATTCCTGGTTAGGCTGTCCTTGCAGAAAGAAAAAATGTTACTTTGCTTTGTCTCAGAGTCATTTTGTCCTTGCTGCTACTCTTGGGGATGAATAGTTGACTGAGTTGAAAGGAAACAAAGGAAGGTTATTCACTTTAAATTGTCACTCTAAGTTTGTAATTCATTACAGCTTTTGTGGGTTTGGGATTTTTTTATTGTTGTTAGAAATCCTTTATTCACCAGCTTTGTTGTTTTACCTGCCTCCTGCATTACTTCTTTTACTCAGTTAATTCTATGTTTGACAAATCTTTAGGAGCAAAAGAATGGTGAAATCAATTAACAATGATAAATCCCTCCTGATTGCTTCCCCCCTGCCCCCGCAAAATCTTGCAATAAAAGCTATATGTGTATAGTGTTAATAATAGTCTGGAAGTTTGTGGTTATGAATTTAAGATCTTCATCTGATATACTACTGAAAAATAGATAACACCTAACCCATGAGAATAATTAACTGTTTTGTGGGTATTTTTGTCATGTAGGTTGGAATCACTCTCTTCACCGTTTCCCACAGGAAGTCACTCTGGAAACATCATGATGTATGTAATCTTTGCTTTATTAAGAATATTTTTGGGTCTTGTTGACTGACTGTATGAAATTGACTTGGTGATTTGAGATGTTATCATTTCACATCCTAATAGATCATGTTCTGATTGAGTTTTTATAAGGTTTTACTTTTCATAATCTCATTTTACTCTTTGAAATATTCTTATGCTTTTAGTTATGAAAGAAAGTTATCCAAAAATTTTATATGTATCTATAAAATATGAGAGGCTTGCTAGATGCTTAAGTCTTCTTTCTTAGACTCAATAAAATATCCTTGAACTAGAATTCAGTAAACAGCATGGATTTTTTTGCTTTCATTATATCTACTACATTAATGCTTTAAAAAAAAGGTCTCTTAGATGTGGACTTTTTTATTGCAAACGAAGATTTTACTGTTCTTTTTATGCAGACAGACTGTACATAGGGATAAAAATACTGAATTAATACACAGGGATGAATCTGTGCCCTAAGTATATTGTCACAAAACCCAAGAAAACAGTGTTAAGTGTAGATGGGGCTGTTGGCAGACTGAAGTATGATATGCAAAAATAAAATTCAACATTTTTACAGAGGCAGATGAATTTAATGACGTGTGAGGTGAGAGCAGCTTACCCTCTGAGGTTAAGATTTTGCTAAAACTTCTAAAAAGTTTTAAAAACATTTTTAAAAGTATTTCAGAATATAATTTATTTACGTCTTTATAGAGCTGGTAATTTTTAGGTGGTTAATGACATAATGTTGGTTTCTTTCAGTTCTACTTGCATATGGATGGCCGAGGAAACTATGAGTTCAAGAAAATAACCGAAGACACAGTTGAATTTGGATCCTAAAATCATGAACCGAATTGCTAGAGACTGATGATTACAGGAAGTGTGTAGAATGTCAGACAATGTACCATAAAATTACTCAGCTTGTGAAGCATTTACTATTATGTAGGATATTGCTAATTGTGTATATGTTGGTTTAATTATTGATACGTACTAAGAATGTCCTTATTCTTGTGGTTTAAAAACCTGCCTAAATTAAATTGGGCTTAAATTAGTGTAACCTGATTCATCCTGGGATGCAAACCATTTGAAATCGGCTGATTTGACTTTTGTAGACCTTCTTTCCCTTCAGTGAAAAGCCCTGTTAAAATTAGGGTTGCTACCTCTCTTGTTCCTGCAAAGCAGTCTTGGATTTTTGCTCTGTTCTGTGCATGTTTCAGAGAGATCTCGCATGGTGCAGGACATTGTCCCATCTTCAGATCTGTGCCCTGTTAAATGAAAGAGCCTTTTCCTTGTCCAAGCCTTGTGATATAGCCAATGTGCCCTTGCTGAAAAAGGATGAACTGTAACTAAAAGACGAAACTAATTCCTTCTGGTGTTAAAAAAAAATTAAGGTTGTTCTTTGCTGGGATTTGGATTCATCTTAAACATCTGTCCATGCAGTTCTCTCTGCAGCTCAGCTCCCATTCTCTCCCAATTTAGCAAAAGCTTCATCCTTCTTCCAGCCCAACTGTACTTTTTCTGTCAGAGAAATATTGTGATAATGAAGAGTTGAGAGGAGGTTGAGGGAGGAAAGGACCGACCCACAAGAAAAAATGGGAGGGAAAGAAAAGTGAGGACCCTTGTATCAAATAAGCCTGTGAATGTTTTTAGCTCTGAAGAAATGAATTACTCCCACAAGAAGAAACAGAGAAAAGAATGTGGGTCCAGTCATTCCTCAAATCAGTAGAGGTTATAGTGGGCTCAAAAATGTTAATCTGTGAAATAGCAGAACAGTTGTCCTGTAATACAGCAGTTACTTTTTCCAAGTTCCTCCTTTTCTCTCTCTTCAGATTTTTTTGACGATCTTATAGTTTTAGCTGCCCTTCAGGTCTGAGTTTGAAAGCAAGTGATAATGGTACTCTGTTTGGTCTTCTAGGCTGTGAAGTCTGTAACAACACTTTCGTTTTTCATGTTTATTCTCTTACTGTCATGATGTTTCTTGATTCCTGATACAAATTATTTACCAATGATTCTCTGTGTTAAGTAAGGATCTCTAGTCCTTGCTGGTTTTCTTGTTTCAGCTTCCAAATCCCCGCAAAGGAACCAAACTCTTACAATAGTTTACTGTAATGGTTTTTTTTCATACAAATGATTACTGTGGTTGTCATTTGACTTTGACAAACATAAATGCAGCAAGGTGTTCTTTGTGATCAGGGAATAGGAAGGTATAATTCAAACTGAATTGATGTTTAGGCTTTAAAACAAAAAAAATTACAATACCTGTTGTACAGCGAAGGTCTAGTAGTTTTTTAGTGTTCCATGTAACATATAGGAATGCACTACGTGAAGGCATGCATAAAATATGCAATACATCTGTACTTTGTGCATCTTTTATCAAGGGTTTAGATTTAAAAAGCCCCTACTTTTTATAAAATGAATATGTACTTGGATGCACTGCTGTTTGTTAATTTTTACCCAGATTAATTTGTAATTTTCTTTCATGTTGAAATTGCTACCTGTTAATATTTTTCCTTTTATCACAGTTCTTGCCCCTACCTGTCAGTATTCTTTCAAAGTACTCAAATGCAAACAGCTATCCTGGTACAGGAATCTAGTGATCACACTAGAATCAGAGTATAATGCATCGATGAAGACCATAAAATCTTCTCTCTGAAGTGTAGCATATTCAAGAGAATAAGGTACCAGAATAATTTTGTGCTTGTTCCACAGGAAAGCAGATAGGTGCCTGATTTCACTAATCTCTTGTTTCTGTTAATTCAGATTCTCACATCAGCCATAGCATAGCAGGTAGCAGCATGCTGTGTGTGAGGTTGTAGTCTTTTTCAAAGTGTAACCATGGAAATAGGGATGGCAAATAGGTTGTTGCGTGGGGAGGTTTTTTGGTTTGGGGGGTTTTTTGTGGAAGTTAGCACAAATGCAACTTCTTCTCTTAGGAGGAATGTTTAAGTAGCCTTTTAGAGAGACAAGAAAAAATTAATCTCTAAACTGAGAAAGTTGCTATGATCTTTGTGATTAGGGCAATCTTTTGCAGTGGAGTAGTGAACTTGGGATACTTCAATGTATTTTTAATGTTAACAAGCAAAACCATACACAGCACACTTACATTGCCCCCAGCAGCCAATCCCAATTGTATTTTACAATTCTGTTGGTTTTAACAGAATTTTGTGTAATCTTGTATTTATTTTTAACACTAACAACAAACAAACAAAAAAATCCATCTCTAAAACCAAGGAGGAATTGGTTTGTCTTTAGGTGCCATGAAGTTTGTTGAAACTGAGGCTGCTGGTATCTCCTTAGGGGTCAGGACTTGTGTTTCTAAATAATACTGGAAGGAAAGAAAAATATTCTTCTGTGCTTGATTGTAAGGGAGGCTTATAAAGAAAATACAAAAAAGAATGATATTTTAGAATTATATTGTTAAAAGGCCTTACATTAAAATGTTTGAGATAGACTTGATCTAATGAGAGATTGTAAAAAAATCTAATGAAAATGATCGAAGTCTCAGTTCTGTTGCAGAATTGCACTGTGATAATGTATTTTAGTTATATTTCTTTAATAGCACAAGTTGGCAGTTCATGAAATGGAATTCTGAACTATCTTAGTAGACAACATACTGATGAATACTTTGTCTCAAATTGTTGGTGCTTTGAAGATGGTACTGGAAATAGTCAGATGGCTGCATTTCAACGGTGGGAAACATTCCTGTGTGTAAATACTGTAGAGTGTTTTGGAGGGAGAAATGGCGCTATGTAAATGTAAGACATTAAGTGCCTCTGAAATAATAATAATAATAAAAAAATCTAAAGATAAAATATATCTAGGCTTTTATGTTTCTTCATGATGTGATCAGAAATTCTGTAATAATACAGTGAATGCATAGACAACAAATGCCGAGTGGCTCAGTGAGTTGTCTTGTGTTCAGCTTTGAAAATCTGCAGTGCTGTCTGAAATCTGCCCTGGAGTCAGCCAGGTGATGCCATCTGGTTTAGGGTTAACCAAGTACATGAGCTCAGTTCTTGAAGACAGGTACTTAGAGCAGTGGGATTATTGATGCATTCGTCTGCGTTAAGTCTGCACTGAGACTGGCTCAGTTGGCTGTATTAGTGTGGTGGTAATAACATACAAGCCATTGACCTAAGAGCTGGACCTGATGATCCTTGTGGGTCCCTTCCAGCTCAGAATATTCTGTAGTCCTGGCCTCTCTCTGGCCACTTTTCCCTTTGTTGATTTTAGAAGGGCCTGAATAAGATTAACACAGTATCAGTATGTAATTCTTTTGAGTGCTTCTTAATCTTTGTACTTTGAGGATAATAAGTTAATCTTTTTCCACCTTTATTGTATTTTTAATTGTTTTCCTTTCTTGTGGTAGACATACCAGTTACCAGGATACTTGAAACACAGTAGTGTAAAAGTGTAGCCAAGATATGCTTGAATTAACTGATTTTTAAGTGATCAGCCTTTTCTAATGCTAGCTAGTACAGATTTTTCCTTAACTGAGATTAGTTGTGCAGCATGTGTATTGTAAAGCATTCTTAAAGGGTTAGAGCTCCCTTTGAAGGAAAGTATAAGGAAGAACGCAGTCTTAAAAATCCAAGTGTTGTTCAATTAGGTTAATGAGTTAGCGAGGAGGAAAGAAATAAATTTTGATGTTATGGAGGGGGTTTTACATTAAGTCAAGGTGGAAGCTAAAAATCCATTATTAAAATTTAACTGTTGTTGGTACCTTGACATGCCTGTAGAAACATCCATGGTAATGATCATCTGAAATCCCACTGCAAAAAATAGTGAGGTGAAAAGGTTGTCTAGGTTTTATAAAAATAAACGACAGCTTTTATCTGTAGATAACATCAACAGTGTGCAAGTTCAGATTTCTGCTTACAAAGCTGCTGTTCAAAGCAGTTATTTCTATGTATAATGTATTTACTTCTTTATTAGGTGTACATAGCCAGATGGTTTGTGTCAGTCCTTTTCCTGAACATGGGAAGAGGTTTCTTGGTTTTACTTATCAGGGATGTGCAGCTGTGTCAGTAAGAGGTGAGTTGGTTGTTTTTTTCTTCACATTATGTGGTTCAAGGCTTTTGCCAGTGGTCTGGACACACTCAGACCACTCATCATTTTATTAGGATGCCTGAAACTTCACTGGGAAGTTTAGAGTGGCTGTGCGCATTACAGGTTCCTATGTTTGTTTATATGTTCTGATGAAACCCATCCTGTCACGTGTACTCAAAGAGAGGATGAAACTGGTATTATTCAACCAAAACCATTCTATCATTCATCTTGAAACAGAAATACAGCCAAGTTAGATTATTATGAAAGCAGTTTGTCTTTCATGTTAAAAACCTTAGAAAAAATGTTATCTCCAAAGCCTTCTTTGAACTTCTGCATAATTTTCTTACCTTGTATTGTCAGGTGACAAGCAGCCTGGAACTTCACAGACAGAAGCTGTTTTAAGGGAGTAATTTGGAAAATACAGTAACTTCAGAGATTAAATAGGAATAATATGCCTAAGGAAATTCCATGGGGATTGACTTGGGAAAGTGAAGACATCTTGCCAGTAATCCTGCAATGAATGCTACAATGCAAGAATAATCATCCAGTCGGCATTTTAAAATGGGAGAGAAGGGAAACTTGGACGCTCCACTTCCATGGAAGTTATCTTTCACAAACCAGGCTTAATCACAATCTCTCTTACACTGCTTAGAAACCTCTCTCTTAGTGACCTTTGGCAACCATAAAGATTGAACACAATTGCTTTTACTGGTGAAAGGAGCACGTTTGTTGTAGTGCCCAGCCCTGTTCCCTGCTCTGCTTGTCCACAAACCAACATCCTTTATTTCCCACCCATCCCTCATTTTTGGAAACCAGTAGCATCTACACATGATGCTGAACCAAAATAGAACGGAATGGAAAAAGGAGGTCAATTCTGTCTAGACAAAAAAAAAAAAGCTGAGACTGGTTTACTTGGGTAGAAATAAGGAGCTCCACCTATGTGACTAAGCAAATTTTCTCCATTAAATGAGTCAAGAGTTTGGCACAAATCAAAGCTAATTTTTTAAGCTTGATTATTGAAAGTTTGGGGGATGCTGCTCTGAAGGACACACTCCATGTGTGCAATTGAAGAGTCATTCTATGTAACCAAATACACCCTTAATCTCCTTATTCTGAGTGGTTTAGTGCAAGTAGGTCCTAAAAAACAATTGACTACTTTTAATCACTGTGAATCATGACAAGTGTAAAGGTGCTCCCCAAAATAATCTAGCCTTTATTTATTTACTTAATTGTAGTATTTTACTGAAGGAGTGTGTTGGCACAAAAGCAACAGCTAAACACAGCTATGTCAGAAGCTACTGATGGGACAGACATGGTAACACACTGAAAGATGAAGTATCTAAAGAGGGGCCAGCATGTTGGGAAAAAATAATGGTTAAAAAGAAAAGCATGTGTGCTGGAGGCTTCCTAACGCTTGGACGCAATATTATATATTGCAACAAGACTTCTCTGAAAAGCCAGGAACCATTTGCAAATACTTTTTGGAGCCTAGTAGGGAATTAAGGGCCAAGGTCAAATCTACTCGGCCCACCAATGCTAACTAGATTGAGAAAAATGCCTTTCAATTTTTTTCAGTTATGAAGATGTATTTACAATAGTTCTTTGCAGAGAGTTTTAGAAAGGCTGCTTGAGGTTAGATGTTCGCATTCTCTTCATGCTTAGGGTGTTACGTCTGTAAATTGCCCCTCAGGCCCTGGGGTGCATCATGCTGGTGGTATGGAAGGTACTGGAGTAGGGATGGGTCTGACAGACAGGAGTAGTTCCTGTATGCACCAGGTATTTTATTGTATCCAAGTTTGTTCTGTAGGGACCTGCTTGAGACACGGGTACAGAGCAGCCTCTCAGCTGGGATCTCCTTTGACTTCTTGTGCCTATAACTGGCTGTGAAGTGGAAAGTAATTTTTTTCAAAAGGTGTTTTTGGGGTTGCTTTTTCAAGACAGGCTCAGCAGACCTCCAAGCACATAGGGCCCAAAATAGCCCTGGTTTCAAACATGGCTGCCTTCCAGCTATTCCTACTCGTGCCTTTCTTTTCCTTGCCGCTGGATAGCACGTTATCACAGTTCCAAAAATAGCTTGTACTTCAGCATAATTCACGGGTCTTCTACAGCTCCATTTATGACATTTGCAGCAGTAGTAAAACATTTTCCAGTACTTCTAGAAGACTTCAGTTCTTTCTGTGAGGTACTTAGTCCATTCCTCTAAGAGCTAAAAGGGCAGTAAGAGGACTGTTTTCTGTTTGAAGGATACTGAGGAATGAAAGTGTGGTGAGAAGCTTAACAGTCAGCATGAAAATCTAATTCTGAACTGTTTCTGAGACTAAAGAAGTTGGTCAGGAGAAGGGACTGTTGTTTTACACAGGCTTCAACACCAACATGCGAACAATAGGTAAGTACTGATGGATTGTTAACTGGGGCCTAGTGTCCAACAGTGTTTGAATATTGGTCAACACAGAGGATGTTACAGCCCAAGATTCCTGGAGAAGCTGTCAGAGAGAAGCACTGAATAGAACATGGGAGGTGTTGGGGAGAAGAGAGCTGTTCCTAGCCTTAATATCAGATCTTGTTGAGTTGTTCAGACTCTGTTCCTTTTCGTTGTTAGAAAAGAGAGGATCTAATAAATTTCTTGAGTCCTTTTCCTCCAAGTTTTGGTGAAATCCGGATTCAAACTGGATCTCAGTGTGTTGGTAATTTAGAAACGTTTGGATTGTTAATATGCTGATTATGCCCTTTTTTACCACTTGGTGTCACCTTTTCTAGGCACACGAAACAGAAACCAGACCCAGAGTGCAGAATTCCTGTTGTGGAGATGGCTTAGGTAGAAGTTGTAGATCCTGTGAGAGGAGGGAGGAACGTGTGGGGTGTCCGCTGTCCCACCGGAGTGACTCCTGCAGCGCTGACATACAGGGTGTGGTGGCACCCTTGGTGCCTTCTGGAAGCAAGTGATCATGTTAAGAATCAAGTGGAAAATCAGAAAAATCCAGCTGAGTGTTATCTCTGTGGAGATGTACATATTTAGGGTGAATGATGAAGGCAACTGAGGGAAGACTTTTTTGTTATAATCGAATTTGCACTCTTTAAAATAAACTCAACTAACAAACCCTCATTTTTCCCTGGAATAATGAGTGCTTCCTATTGGAGTAGGTTTTAAAATCTCACTTGTTGCTCTAGCTCTTCTAGTACACTAGCTGTTTAATTGAGTTGTGTAATTACTGAATAACTAATTTAAAAATTACCATGTGATCTCATTGGGAAAATATTTCTCTGTTGAAAGGAAGGTGAGTTTTAATTAATCCTCTTTTAATGAAGTATTTTTTTGAATTTAACAATGTCAGTACTTTGCTACTTAAGTATTTGTTGAAGTAATACGGTAGAAATTTTGAAAATAAAAGTAGGAGAAAATGCATCAGGGAGTATAAAAGATCTGGAACTGTAAAGATTCTGTAAGTTCATGTTAATAACTTTATTGCTATTTTAAACAAGACACTAAAAGCATTACACTTAAATGTAATTAGGTGCGGTAAGGTACTTGGAGAAGTGCTAGTTCTGGAAGTTACTGTCTCAATAATTAGTGGCCACGGGGAGCTGTAGAAGGTGAAAAATAACGCTTCCATGCTATTAATATGTTTTTGATTGTGATTTAGGGATATGGATTTATTCAGGCTCTATATTTTGATTAAAATAAGATCCTGTCTGAAGAAAATAAGACAGTGGGCTCATCTCTCATGAAGAATCAGCAATGGGAATGAGTTAGGGGATGGAGGAGAGGAAGGGAAACATCAACAAAGGAGCCAGGGGAAGTCAGGAGCAGAAGCATTTCAAGATTCTTACAGGAGCCAGTCACTGAAATGTGTCACTAGGAGGGTGCGGATTTTGACAAGATGAGGAACAGGCACACTGGACATCTGAGACAGGGCCTGGCTGTGAAACCCTGGAGACAGTCAACGTGGCTGCACGTTTATAACCAGGTGCTGGCAGGTTTTACTGGAAGAAATCACCCCTGAGGGAAATCTTGCTATGAACTTGGCTAATTCAGCTACAGTTAGAGGCTGAGGAGTTAGAGGGAAAGATGTTCTTTCTGGGTCCTTTGGGGGGATGCTGCAAGAGGCTCCATGGGTTGAATGAGAGCCTGTGCCAGAAGAAACAAAGATCTCACTGGTGAGAAGGTTTCTCATTATATGTTGTTAAGAAAGAGATCTGCCGCACATCTTCGTGCCCTGAGCTTTGCTAAAAGTTCTGCTGGAGAGCACTAGAGGACACGCACCATCAAATGAGGGAAGGGCAGCTCTCTGTGGCAGTTTGTCTTTGTAAGGGACTGACTGGGCGTAGTCTGTGAGGGAGCATATGCCATATGCTGGTGAGTAACACCACACCTAAGGATTGTGGAAAGATTTTTCAGCTGACCAGTTCCTGCTTCTGTCCTGTCCAGCAGGTTGTTCTTTTCCTGTCATTCTGAAACATGAACACCAGGACAAACATAGACTATAGAAAGCATGGTTAGCTGTATGTGGATAAATTCTGTGTAATTAGAAGATTATTCAATTGAATCTTGGGTCTGATAATGTGTATTACAAGGTTCTGAAACTGTAGCAGTCACTACTAACCTGCAAAATAATCAGCCTTACAAAACTGAACCGAGAGGGTAATCTATCACAGCTGTTTATTCTCACTTCAGGCAGAAACTCTTTGTCCTGAGTTGCCACATAACTAGTGATCCAAGTTAAGCTCATAATCACGTTCTTATCATTACATGCCTCTCAGCAGCAGCCTTCTCACACTGGAAAGCTGAGTCTGCTAGAAATAGCTAAGCTGTTTGCTGCCATATCCATCATACACTTATGAAATCCTCTACAGTTGTTCATTTGAAGTAATGGCAGTGATGTCATTGTCTGTATTGCTGTTAGAGCAGACAGAAAAGTAGCAGAACAGTATCAGCCTTTATTCGCGGATGTGAAGAAGAGGTTTTAAAGCAGGCTTGTTACAGTGTGCAGTGTTACACATTCACTTGTACAAGGAGAGGACACAAACACTGTTTGAGGGAACTATGCAAATGTATTTATCCACTTGAAATAGTTTGATACCTTTTTCAGGTGACAGGAAGCAAAGTGGAACAGGGGAATAGGGAGCATCAGTAGCAACATGCTTGCATACAGAGACCTGCTTAGAAGAGGAGCCAGGGAACTTAGGTGCGTAGGAAAAGCCTTCTCTTTCTCATATCCATTCCCTGTGTGTCTGGCTACAGCTTAAATCAGTACAGTGCTGAAGTGGCCACATCTGTGGGCCTAGTCTTTCTTCCTAGGGACAGCACCTTTATTGGTATAACAACTTCTGTCCAACCCAATACTCTGAGAAAGTCTCTGCATAAAACATTTTGCGTGGGATCAGCCCAAGGGATAGAACTTACAGAAGTTTGCAATTAAAAAGCCCCTTTCTCAACTGTCTCCACAAACAGAAAAAAACCTCTTCAAAATAGGATCTGTGAGCCCCGTGACTCTGGTTACTCAGCATTGTTGGATGATAACATACTGCAGCTAGGAAACAGAAGTGCTTCAGTCTTCCGGAACTCATGTAGTCAGGGGTCTCTCTTTTGCCATTTAAGTCACTTGTTTGCATTTCTGTGGGTGTCTCTTCTCCCCTCCTTCCCTCCCCCCATATTCTGAACAAACCAAGAATCTCTTTAAGTAATGAAGTATGATTTATAGCATCATTCTGTGTAGTTTATGGCAAGCAACTGCATGGTCTAATTTAATGAATGCTTATGCTCTAATTACAGGCTTTTCTTTTCCTATTATCTCTTCCCTTTTGTGAGTCTGGCATTGAATGAAGCTGAGGAAGCAGAGTGCCTCGGGGAAGGGAAGTAATGATGACAACTTTGGAATGTTTTTAAATTGACTCCCACAAGCTCTCATTGCTGTTGTAAGATTCCTTCTCCATACAAGGCTTGTGCATCAGCAGAAAATGCATTAAGCATTTATTTCTCAACATGAGGTAAACAGGGTTTTAGGGGGGAAATTCTGGTGTTTTTCTTCCCTCTGTTAAAAGAGGAATTAAAGACCCAAGAATACCCCCCATAAACTGCACTTACACATTCCCAGGAGTCTTAACCCATACACAGATGGTAGCAATAGCACAGCAGGAATGAAAAATACAAAATACAATTCTGTGCAAATTGTTAGATTGGAATATTAATTTTGTAAGGTCTTCCTTCTCATGAATACAAATGGGTATCTTCTTTTAAGGCATGTATAAGGTATTGAGATCCACAGCCAATTAGTTCCAACTACAAGATGATTTTTTTTTTATTCTCTTGAGTTTTTGTGTTTTGTGTCTGCTGACCATCACCATTAGGAGTTCTCATCTCTGGTGCAGGCCCCAGAATGCCTTGAATGAACATCAGTACCACATGCACAAGTACAGGCAGCACTGTGGGAATGGAAGGAGAAGCTGTGAATACAAACCCTGACTAATTGCTCATGTAAGTGGACAGCAGAAATGTGACTCAGGACTCTTCAAAACCTCCAGTTTGTGGACTCTGGCTTCTCCTAGTTTTATCATTGCAGGTGCCCTGGTAGTCTGCTCTACACACTTGTTAGATTGTGGCAGCTTGCCTACACTGCTGTCCTAAAATAAGTTTCCTAAATGTATATTTAATTTACTTCTGGAATGAATACTGTACACTGTTTTGAAAAGGAAAAGGAAGACTTTTGTTTCCAGTCACCTTTATTTCACTAGAAAAGTATAAATTACCATCATAAATACAGATAACACCAGTATAAAAATTAGATTTCATTTATAAAATAAATACTAAAAGTCAAAGCAACAGGTATCATATATCCCATCACCAAGATGATTTGAATCTATACCACAGAAACCATTCATCAACTGTTTAATTAAAAATGATGTTCAAAATGCAGTAAATACTGCTACCTATTCAGTGCTTGCTGAACGTGAGTTACTACTGACTCAAAGCCTGCAAAGTATTTGTTCTAACACTTACTTGGAACTATCAGACTCCCCTGTCCGTATAACTCTACATGTAGTGTAATTGGATATACTTTCCAGATAAATAGCAAGTACCTGCTTCAATAGTGTTTCTTATAAGTTGCCAGTGGAGTAGTTCCAGTTTGTTTACTTTTGTCTACATCCAAAGATAAACAGTCCAAGTTAATTTTATCCAAGAAGTGCAGAAATAATAGTAGCAATTTTGTCACATCTGAACTAACAGATCCTTTCACCAGTTAATATTGTTAAAAGGCAGATAAATACAGGGTTTGTTTCATAGAAACAAAAAAATGTTCCTTTTTAGTTAGGTAAAGGACACCTATTTTTCAAAAGTAGTGTTTTTTCCCCTCACAAGTACCGTAAGTCTTCTGGCTCAATAAGGCCATACTGATCAAGTTAAAAGTACCTCTAGTTCAGAATCCTGTTTGACAGGACGATAGAAGGGGCTTGGGAGCAGTCTAGGAGCAATCTCTCCTCAAAGAGACCTTGGCAGTTTAGAGACTGGCAATCACCAACCCTAGGAAGTTCTACAAGGGAAAGTGCAGGTTCTGGCACCTGGGACGGGGCAACCCTGGCTGTACAGACAGACTGGGGAATGAGAGTGCCAGGGAAAGGGACCTGGGGGTCCTGGACAAGGGAAATTGAATGGGAGCCAGCCCTGGCAGCCAGGAGGGCCAAGCGTGTCCTGGGGGGCACCGGGCCCAGCCAGGTGAGGGAGGGGATTGTCCCCTCTGCTCTGGGGCAGCCTCACCTGCAGTGCTGGGGGCAGTTTGGGGGCCACAATATAAAACTGACACCGAGCTGTTCGAGAGGGTCCAAAGGAGGTAACAAGGATGGTGAAGGGTCTGGAGAGGAAGCTGCATGAGGAGTGGCTGAGGTCACTTGGTCTGTTCAGCCTGGAGAAAAGGAGACTGAGGGGAGACATTTTGGTCTTCCAACAGCCTCACCAAAGGAGGGAGAGGGGCAGGTGCCAATCTCTTCACTCTCATGACCAGTGACAGGACTCAAAAAACCAGCAAGAAGCTGAGCCAGAGAAGGTTTTGGTTGGGTATCAGGGAAAAGGTTTTCACCCAGAGGGTGTTCAGGCACTGGAACAGGCTCCCCAGGAAAATGGTCACAGCATTGGACTGACAGAAGTCACGACGCTGTTAGACAATGTTCTCAGGCACAGGGTGTGGCTCCTGGGGATGGTGCTGTGCTGGGCCAG
Source organism: Chamaea fasciata (assembly GCF_029207755.1). Classification (NCBI taxonomy): domain Eukaryota; kingdom Metazoa; phylum Chordata; class Aves; order Passeriformes; family Sylviidae; genus Chamaea; species Chamaea fasciata. Next base: position 15,474,951 of record NW_027094095.1, on the reverse strand, counting down.
GACTTGGGCTTGATGATCCTGATGGGTCCCCTCCAACTCAGCACATTCTATAATCCTATGATTGTAACAGATCACCAGAATGCTCTTCCAGCATGTGGCCACTAATGACACAGGGCTTCCTGATATTTGGATTTTTTGTCTGTACTGTCTAGTGGATTTTTTAATCCACATAAAGTTTTGGCTTCAGAATTCCTGTTTCAGAGAGCCTAAAAGGCTTCACCCAATTATCCAATTTAGGGGGTTTTTTTTGTTCTTGGGGTTTTTTTCTGCTTTGGTACTGCCACTAGTGTCTGCAATACCTTTTCCTCAGACACCATTAAGCAGCTCCTTTTCTCTCACAGCTCTTGCTTTCTTTGCTTTCTTGCGTTTACACAGAACCACTGGAAGGACAATGGCAAGAGTGATGACTGCAACTGCTATCACTGCTAGGATGATAAAGACTTCAGTTCCATATTCTGTAGGGGAAAAAATCCAAGATTCAGTTATCAGAACCCACAATGCCACAGTGCTACAAAATCTTAGCATTCATTCCACTGAATGAAAATGCTTTCTATATTTTACAGTCTCACAGAAGTGGAGTCACTTCAGTGTGAACTGAATACATTTAAACATGAATTTGTTGAACTGAAGTAAACAAATTGAACAACAACAACAACAAGAAAGCTAATTTGAGTTCATTTGCCATTTTAGAAGAGCTTTTCTGGAGTGCAAATATTTTTACCCAGGGAGAAGAAAGGTACAGTACAGCAATGTGATATTATTTAAGTAATATTGATGACTTTATATTGAATAAAGTGTTATCCAAATGGCTAGTCTGAAATGGCTGGTTGATTCACCTACACTTGCTAACTTATTTACCAGTAAAGAAGTCAATCTGCCAACCTCTGACCTTGGAACAGGAAAGAAAGTCTTATTCTCATCATCTGCTTTTGGCATAACTAAAGGTCAGTTCATACTACAAGTAAATGGATATGCAGGTTTCCAGCACTTCTATGTTTCAGAGCTAATCCTTCCAGCACTTACTGTGGCACCTGCTATTGGAAGGATATGAGGAAAACAATTGGAAAGAAAAATGACACTGAGGCTAGTGATGAGATCTGGAATCTCAGGCAGAAGTCATCAGCTCAGACAATTTAAATAAAATAGTTGGGCAAAACCCTAAAACCAGCTCCAACTAACTAAAGATGGTGGACTCTTACTTAAAGTGAGTTCTCCCTATGAGTTTCCACATTCCAACTTTGTACTCTAACTTACACAGGTAATAGTTTATTTCACAGCAGGCTTTGTTAGAATTTTAAAGACTGAGTGACAAACATCCTCTGATACTCACCATCTAAGATACTCCTTCCTACACTGGTACAGAGCACTGTGCTTTCTTGGCCATTATGGTTTTCTCTGCGGGAGGGAATGATTCCCTGGACATAGAAACAATAGTTCTTTCCACTGTCAACACTTACTTCAAAATTATGGCTTCTCGTTGTTACATCTTTCTGTAAAGGAAAAAAAAAAAAAAATTTCAAGTGTCAGCTCTTAAGGTAGCACAGAAATTGTGTAACTAAGCAGAAAGTAATGATTATTACAGAACAAAAACTAGAGTTAGACCTTACCTTTCCAGAACTTTGATCTTTCCAGTAATAGAGTTTGTATTCCAGGTCATGCTGGAAAATATCTTGAATACTTTGAAAGCTTCCATTAGGAAATATGTATGGTGTAAGTGGATCTTTGAACACGACATTCAGTTTGGAACCTTTTTGTGAATAATCCTTTATCTCTGGTTTTCCAATAACAGCTAAACAAAGATTTTTAGAATTAAAAGACTGACATAATCTATATTTGACATGCTCTTTTTTCTTCCCCCCCTTCATTACCTTCCCTCCTCAAATCTATTACACATTTACAAAGCCAGTGAAGGCCTAGATTGTAAACAAGTATCTTCACCCAGTACATAATATTAACCAAATGGTCTACTCAGTGCAATGAGAAACAAATGGTAACTAAAATCTTACACCCTCCCCTACAACAGGGAAAGCTTTATGCCTGAACATCTTCTTCTCCTATATCAGCAGAGCCATTGTAAGAATCTATAGAAAAACCCTTAAACTCAATCTAAACCTTGTTTAAATCAATGGAAGTAATCTTGAAAAGAAATTTATACTAATATTTAAGTGGCAATCCTACTTACTCTGACTATAAGGTGTAAATTTTTCAGAGACTGCATAAGGCGGCTCTTCAAAGTTATCCATCTCTGCAGGCTTTACAGACAGTATGTGTGCAGTATAGGTCTCCTTTACATTCCTGAGCACATCAGTAACATCACACTCTGTTTCTGATGTCAGTATGCATTTTCTCTTTACGTCAGATGTCCGTCTGAAAAGAGCAAGAAAGAAGTGTCAACGCTTTCAAACCAGACATATATATATACATTATATATTTAGATATGCTGAAAAACATTTTCCCCATCAAACTGTATAGACTTCCCCCATCCAGTAGAACAGTCTTGCAGGTATGAGGCTAAAAGAAGAAGAGAAAGCCTCAAAAGCCACTATCCTGTACAGCTGCATTTCACAATTCAAAGCAGAATCAAGTAAAGCAAATAGGATCGATATTAATTACAGAAATACGCTATAGGACACATATATGAATTAAAAATTCAATCTTTAACATGAATTTAATAGAAACCATAACTAGTTCTGATTTTACATATTTCTGCAGTTGCAGAATGTATTTTAAAAAAATTTAAGATGCACAAATCACTTCAAAGGTGTTATCCTTGAAGCATTTGAAAACTGTTGCCTTAAGAAACATCAGTTGTTATAGGAGACTTTATTGACACTGTTTAATGTGACAACAATGTCTCCAGGCAGGTGTAATTTGGTTTTGCATCTATGCAAATGCCAGTAAGAACCAGACAGCAGTAGCAAATTTTAATGCAGAATTACAATTTAAAAACATTGACAAAAAGCGTGACCTATGATAAAAATTCTCTTGATTTTTAAATGATAGAAAGCAGGTCCATTTACTTGCGAGATAGCAATGAGACTATGAACAAAAAGTGTTTTCTCATTTTACTTCCTCACAAGAAGGGGAAAAAAACATTAGATATTACTCCTTCAATTCTTTTCCCTCTTTTGCTGGTGACTTAAGGAGAACAAAAATTGTGTGATCTCAGCCAGAAGAGTGCTGACATTGAATATTAACAAATAGATTTTCCTCAAAGTAGATCAAGTTTTATTTTTTAGAGTCACATGAACTCCCTTCTCACTTCATCAGATTTCTTTTGTGACAGATCAGTTAGGGACAGTGCCACAAGAGATGCACTGAAAAGGGACAGAGGTTTGACCTTTGCAATGAAACAAATGTAAATATATGTACACAAGAAAGCAAACATTTAATCCCACTTCCTCCAGAACAGCATCTTCAGTCAAGAGGTGCCTCTGCCGCAGAACTACACCTGATTCTATACTGAATCTTGGGCAAACACATTTCAATTTTTTGCAAGCAAAGTGTCTGGAAGAAACTCCAGATGCAAAAATTTAATAAAACTTATTCTGCTAAGCATGTGCTTTTAAATCCATTAATCTAATCACTCTCTAATAATTAAAGAATGAAAAAGCACATTAAACCATTACACTGGTATTTCACCTGTTAGTCATGAGAGAACACTCATTTTTATACCACTTTTAGAGAGTAAGGACTATAGTAACACTTTTTCATTACCATGTAGGAAGTTGGATGATGTATTTTCCCTTTAGGGCATGTTTAATAATGCTCTATGGATTAAAATGGGAGCTAAAACCAGGACAGATTTATTACTGAACTTCATGGAAAGTTTTGTGCAGTTCTGAAAGAGGCATTAAGCACTTCACATAAGCTGGTTATGTTTTCTGTCCACAATATTTTACAGCTTACATAAAACATGGTATCAGAGGAAGTCTTGAGAGAAGTTGACGAACAAAGGTAATTTTTAGTATTACCCGGCAAGACAAAATTATTAATTAGTGTGATTCAGCAATTAGAATAAAATGCAGACTCGTTTATTAGATGCCTCCCAAGACTGAAGACACAAGTCCAGACACCTTGAAAGACATAAAAAGGTGAAGTTCTGTCTAATACATGGCATGTCAGATTCCTTCAAAGTATCCTGGCTGGGTCTCTTGAGCAGTGCCAAAACCCCAGAACTTAAATACTGATCTAAAGCTCATCTCTCCATTTCTGAAGTGGGCAAAAACAGAAGTCTAAACCTGATATTTTTATAGTGGGACACCAAGAAGTATTAACACCTGGGTTGGCAATTTTCCTAAATCCTAATGTTTGGGCACTTTTCCTGTTACGTTCACTTTCAGAAATATTCAAACACACTCTCTCTTCATTTTCTTCAATTGCCATTAATGAACATATCATGGTGATATCTACTTACCCATGTATTTCTACAGTATAGAAGTAGCCTGATGGTTTTGGTTGCCACTGTAGTATAGTTTTAAAATTGATTGAAGACCAAGTTATATTGACGGCTTTTGGTAGGTCTTCATAGCCTTTAAATACAGAAAAGAGTGCCATCAGTCATATATATAATTCCTCTTTCCCTGCAGTCGTCATTCAGTCAAATGAAGCAGTTGTCATTAATTGCAACTTGGAAATTTTTCTTGGGGAAAAATGCTCAGTCCTGCCTTTATGAAAGGACTGCTCATGTTACTAAAGGAATGTGTCCTGGCAGAAGTGAAAAATGAGAAGAAAATTATTTTCTGTCTTGTAACTCCGTAATCGATGAGTTAATTTGGAGTTCTGTTTAATCCAATTCCTTTTTCATCCAAGACCTCTGCAGAAGATACAAAAGTTTGAACATGCACTAGAATGTTCAAGCACTGAACAAATGAGGCATAGTTCAAAATCATCCGTAGTTGTATCTTCTGCAGAAAGCGTTAGCTCCTGGATTTCCATTTACGTATTTTGGAAAGATAAAGTCTTTTTAAAAATCAGTGGTTGCCTACACACCTACAACATCTGAGAGGGGCCACCCCGGGATGAGCTCGTGTCCCCCTCAGGCAGATGGGAAGCCAGGCACAGCTGCTTCGGGAAAATGCCTGCGACGAAGCCGAAGGGGAAAACCCCTGGCAACGCCGTAACCTCTGGAAACCCCTCACCGTTCACCTTCTCTACCTCTTCGACAAGCTCGCAGCTGGCAACAAGGCGAGGAAATCTTGCGACTTCACTGCAATTGCTGACCCCCGAGGCCGCCCCCGCTCCCCAGCACGGCCGCGGCCAGTGAGGAGCCGCAGAAGCGACCAGCCCTCGGCGGCGCGGGCGGCGGAGCGCTGCTGACCCGCCGCGGCCCGAGGGCCGATGTCGCTGTCCCCTTCCCGCCAGCGCGGGGCGGCTTTCCTCGGGCTCCCTCAGGGACACGCCGTCCTGGGGCTCCGAGGAAGCGATCCCCGGCGCCGATCCCCGCCATCCCGCCCTGTCCGCCCGTCCCGCGGGCCGTCACTCACCGGCGGCCAGGCGCCAGAGCAGCGCGCTGAGCAGCAGTGCCCGTCGCGGGGCGGCGGCTCGCAGCATCCTGGGCGCGGTGAGGGAGCTGCGGCGGGCGGCCGCCGCCGGGATATATGGAGCACGGCAGCGCAGAGGCGGGACGGAGGCCTCGCCCGGGGCCGCCCAGCGGGGGCGAGGGGACGGAGCGCGGCGGAAGCGCTCGGGCACCGCCGAGTTGAGCAAACACAGCGGGGGATCTTCGAGGAAAGGGAGGGGAGGGGCGCTGAGGGACCGGCGTGTCCCGCGGGCTCCAGCCCGGCCCCTGCGGCCCCCCGTGTCCCCCTACCTGTTCGGGGTCATCAGGCACTTGTACCACTCCTCCCTTCTCCTCTTGGAATACTGTGGAAAGTGGACACCACTGGATAGCCAATTTCATCGCTGCAAACCTTTCGCTGGCTGTCGAGGGACACCTTGGCTCGGAAGTGCCTGTTGCTCTGTGGTCATGCAGAAGTGATGTTGGGTTAATTAACTTTGATCCCGTACATTGTGAAGGGCTAAATATGTCAGTCCTTGCCTCAGCACACAGGACATTGGACGCAACTGCTCGGCTAGATCACATCCTCGATCCCCTCACACCGCGCGTAGTGAACCCTGTCAAGGCTCATCGGTCACACTAGACAGAAAGTAAGTTTCAGGTGTTCAGGGCTTAGTACTTCACCTCTCCTATAAACCAGGGGCTGTTAACCCTTTTCCTACAAGGCCACACTGGAAAGATAGGCCATTTTCAGAGGAACGGGGCACCTGTTTCTGGCACAAGGTTTTCCGAATCTCAGCCTTTGCGCCAGGCTCCTGGGCTGTGCGCGGCGATCGCGGTGTCCCCTCAGGCCTTTCCCCCGGCGGGGATTGCGGCTCTGTGGAATACTCAGGCTCTAGAGGGAGCCGTGCTCGCAGGAGCTCGGGGCTCTGCCGCAGGAAGGTGAGAAACGGATCGTGCAGTAGAACCTGTGTTCAGGTTCAGGGAGACATACGCATTTACAGTCTTAGACTGTCTCTTCTTTTTATTTTGTTGCTGACTTGGTACAGTGTGCGTGGAACATATAGGTAAGAGAAGAAGAGTAATGGGGAAATTTCATATTTAATTACCTTTCATTTTCATGATTGACACATACTTGTCTGCAAGTAATCAGTTCTCTCTCATAATGCAAAATAAATGCATATGGAACAAACTACGATATCCATTCAACCAGAGTCTGCATCTGAATTCGAACGTCCTAAGGCACACCTAAATCCTTGATTTTTAAGTTACTGACATACCTTCATTTAAATCCAGCCATATCCCTTCTCATTTTCCTGCTTTGTTTTTGATCAAATTTCAGCCCTGTCCATATGTAGCTGTATGCCAACATTACATCAGACAAAAATATTGCATGCTTTTGGCTTGGAGTAGAATACAGATCTTGTGTGTCCAGCTTTTCAAGATGGTGACCTTTTAGGATCACAGTTGATTTTTAAAGGGCTTTAAGAAGAGAAATAGTACTCATATGTTTAAAGAAAGAGATGCTTATATAAAACTTAAAAATCACCTTTAGGCTTTAATCCCACTTAATTTACTGTAGCTGGGCCACAAAAGATGGAAAGTGAGTCAGTGGTTGTTTCCAGTTTCTATCATATAATTTCAGGATCCCCTGCTCCCGCCCATTCCTCCTTACTTGCATCTCTTCTGTCAAGAGGTCCCACACTTGAGACAGCAGGTGAGAAACCATCCAGACCTTGTCCAGATTAACCAGTGTGGCCACTGCTACCTTATTCCAGTTTCCAGCAAGGTGCTTCAGTGTTCACTAACACTAGGCTCTTAGATGTCCTTCTCCTTGCTGCAGCATGAGAGAAGGAGGCCACCAGTTTGCCAGAGTAAACTGTTTAAACCAGCTTACCTACAAGCTGAAGGGAAATGTGTGGTTAGAAGAAGCAGGATAACTTTAGGTAGCCATTCTGAGGGAAGGAAAATTTGAGGGGAAAATTTGAAAGATGGGGGGGAAAAGACAGAATGCAAAGGGGCAAGTGTATCTGGATCAGGTTGACAGGGCACGGCCATGATGGGAAAGGGGGAATCACTGAGGTGAGGAGCTGCTGCTGTCACCTCTACTCTTCTTTCTCTTCTTTGGCCAACAGCAGATTTGACCACAGAATGAGAACTGCTCAGCACTGCCTGGCTCCAGGCGCCGACCAGTGTGGGAGAGATGGGGAACCTCACACAGCCTGAGACAGGCTGATGCCTCTGAATTCTGCTCAGCAGCCAGTGACTTAACTGTGACATTCTGGTCACATTTCCTGCCCACTTTACAGTATTTCAACAACTCATTTAACAGAGAAAAATTGTGCCTTATTTCAAACATATGTTGCTACATGCAGGACAGCCTTCTGCTGACGTAGAGCTCTGGCAACTTGTCTAGAAAATTAGTATTTGGCTCCCAGAGTGGAATGCCAAAATGTAGGCATTGTCTTGGTACATCTCTAACCCATTTAGTCATCCTGTGCTCATTTTACAATCAGCTGAGAAAAAAATCATTCTTAAGGTGAAGTACATATTTTCCTAGAATAGGCATTTAAAGCTAGTCAAATGAATTTTTTTTCAGTGTTGAAATAAATGGAACATTTCTATTGATGGAGACCAGGGTCTTGCTGTGACTTTTTAGAATATGTGGGAGACATGCAAGAGTGCAAGACTGGCTGCATAATTTAGTTCAGATGACCTCTTCCTCTCTGTGACATCTTCAGTCTGGTGAACTGGGTAGTTCCCCATTTGAAAGGTTTGCCAAAATGCAAGCAGATTCTACAGATTTTCTTTCTTTGATATGTGTGCTATGGAACCAGTTGATTATGGGAAAAGTGAGGAGAAAAGCAAAACTAAATCTGTGACACTCCATTTTTTTCTTAAAGAGATGCATGTCTTTTTTTTTTTTTTTTTTTTTTTTTTTTTTTTTTTTTACTGTATGACCTGCCAAGTCTCTAAACTGGTTTGCTTAGAGAGAGTTACACATAATTCTTTGCTTAGCAAAGCAATTGCCACATCATGTTTTCTGTACTGTCATATGTAGTTGTTGGAGTGGAATGCCTCAGGTAACATCAGTGACATGTTGGTTTCTTTACGTTGATGGTTTTGCAAGACTGTAAGTAAAATTTTGTAACAGTGATTAACGTTTTGAAATTTTGTAGTGCTATAAAACATTCATTACTCCGTGGTAACATAAAAGTCAGCAATATCATCATACCCAATAGTGTAAAATTTGCATATGTGAACAGGATTTGAAATCACTGAGAACTTTTTCCACAATGAAATTGCTCCTGATATTTATCTTGGATTTAAATCTTTGTTTAATTTGTCTTAGTGACGCATATGATTGGATAAATAATGTAATTATACAATTAATTATATTTCATTAGAAACCCCAGGAGTTTAGGTAACAACTGTGACCTAGTACCTGCTTCCATACATATCTTAACATTTCTCTTGCAGAGCTGCTTTATCAAACACTGTGTTATAAATGCATTCACAGGTTCACAAATTCCACTGAGAAACAGTGCTTGTAATTAAGAGGACTTATATAATGTTGTAAAATTAGTCACTAAGTTCCCTTTTTGATGCACAGAAACTTAATTAGTATAGTCTCCCTGTGGGGAGCTAAGTCATTAAACTGGTGTAATGGAGCGAAGAATCAACTTTTATACCTAAAAGTAGCTGTGTTTTTCCCTGAAATCTCCGTACAAATGGAAGTCCTGGTATCGTGAATTCCTTGTGAATCCCTGATTTTCTTATTGTCTGAACTATTATAAATTATTCTGTGATTCTAAAGCTACTTTTTGTTTTTACAAAATCATGTGTAGCTTAACAGAAAATAATAAAGCTTCACTGGGATAGAACTAGTAAAAAATTTAACTCCAGTTCTTACATTAATGGATCTTCCCTTCACTTGTTGAATAAAAGAAATGAAAAAACAAAATTGATAGAAAAATTGAAAGTAGCAAAAGAGATTTCTTACAGGGGAATCACAGGTACAGTGTGTTTGATTTCTACTATCAACAGCATTGTTGTTGATTGTGAAATCCTGAAGCAAATATTTATATGTTTTTCTGATATTCTGTTTTCAAAATCTGTGTTGTTACCACACTGGTCATGCACACTTCTCCTCACTTATCCTATGCATATGTTAAAAAGAAACACTAGCACTGAAACAAATCTTGTGGGAGTTTTGGGGTCTGGATGGGCTCTGGGATCCTGTGTGGAAATGATGGCTGCTTGGGAGGCAGGACAGGCATCCCAGGGAGGGAGGCTTTGAGCCTTTTCCACTCTGAAAGTTCTTTTCAACATTGCTTTGGTGTTGCCTCCAAGTTCCTGTTTCCCACTCACAGAATGACATGTGATGTGTTTATTGTCCTTTTCAAAGTCTTGTTTTGCAGTACTATTTCATGAAAAAGAATTTGATCAACATATTTGTGTGCATTTTATTTCTGTGATCTTCAGCGATGACTTGGGGTAAATAAGATAATGTAAATGAAAATTTAAACCACACTTTGGTTGATTTGGTGCATGGAAGACTTCTGAAAGTGGGTGGCTACAGCAATAGCACAGCTGTGCTATGAGGAGTGCCAGGGTGCTGCTCTAGTGCTGTGAACAGCTGGGTTTGTTTACTAGTGATGCTCTTCTGCTAAAGGACAAGTAATTACAAAACTAGTAATAAATGTCACGGGAGGACAACAGAAACTATGGAGATAGAGACACTAAAATGTGTTGGTTCCTTCTGTGCCCAGAAGCTTTAGTTTAGCCAAACCAAAGTGTTACAAGATTGAATCTGTTGTTTGACACCCTGTTGCAGTCTGTCTTCCCTTTATTCCAGGTGTTCCATCCCAGCTGTGACGTGTCTTCTTTGGGGTGTTTAGCTAACTATTTAGCTAACCCTGTTATATCTTAATGGCATAATTTAATCTTGCGGTTCCTATGTATCCCCCTTGTAAGATTTTTTTTTCCCAAGTGTTGTTAGACACAAGTGCAACTACCAGACCTTATTTATTTAGGTTTCTTCTCATGCCTGAGTTTGTGAGGAAGAGACCAAACTGAAAAAAACCCCCAAAAGCTACATAAATATTAAATAAAAATAAATAAAACCTATTTAAAAAGAGGCAAGTACATTAAAAGTAGCCTTCTTTTTTTTTTCATATTGAATCCAGTCTCAGCTCATGACTCTTTAAATTTCAGGTCTGAAATCCATTTTACTAGACAGGTATTTAAAACTGTTAGTAAAACTTACTCCCCTTTCTCATAGACTGTTAAAAAATACAGACTTATTGATATCAGATGTGGCATATATAACGTCTCAGTGAAGGTAGTGCTAGTCAAATTCAGTGTTCTTTAAAAATATTTGGTATGAGCACGCCTTGAAGGTTATGCAAGTACATGGTAAAGTAAACAAAGCTTCAGTTTGAAAAAATGTGGTCCCTAGGCTGCTGTTAAACTTATTCTTAGGAACTGCAAGAGAGGAAAAGGTAAACAGCACTCCATTTGACTTCGCTATTGTAATGTTTAATCTTCGTGTAAAATGGCTTTTTCTTTTGGAGAAATTTGATACAACAAAACTCCTGTTCTGTACTAACCAGCAAAATTAAGTTGAGTCTCTTTAATATCCTGCATCTCTGTTCTTTGACATTACACTACTTTGTTGACACTGCCTTTTTTGCTGAGGTGGAAGTCAGTAGATTGAAGATAATTGAAAAATAGATCAGATTAACTATTGAAGAATAATTCTGGATTTGATAATCGGACATAATCAGCCTGCTATGCCAATAGAACACTTTAAATGCTGCAAGAATTATCTATTTAACTTGACATAACTACTCACAGTTTTCTGAATAATTAAATATCACTGTTAAGTGACATTTTAAAAAATGATACAACAATGCAAACAAAACATTATATCCACTGAAATTAGTATACTTGTGCTCCCAGTGTCAGACTAGAAATTTTATTTTCAAGGAACAAAGAAAATATTAAAATACAGAAAAGGCAAATGCAGCATGATTTTATCTGAGTTCATCGTCATGACAAAAAAGAGTGAATTTTACTTCACTATAATTAATGTGAAGTATTTTACTTTGAGATAAAGAGGGATTTGATTCTTACCGTCCTTTGATGCCAGTTAGTGTTGACAAAATACTGGCAGAGATATCACTTACTGGATGTTTTCTGCTGCTTTGAACTACTTGTCAAGTCAAATTGTAGAAGTCAGTGTAAACAACTTAAGATTTTCGCCCTGACAAAAAGATAGGTGCAAAGGGAAGGATATTACTGCTGCTAATCAGTTTCCTATCTGTCCAGCGTAAAGGGAAAGAAACATATTAGATCTGATTTAAGGACAAGATCTGAAAGAGTTTTCTCAAGTATCTCTACACTGTTTTTTACAGATATACTCATTCTCTGCATTTGAATGCAAGAACAATTTTAACTCAGCCAGTTTAAGGGCAAGATGACTCCAGCATACGCTAGTGCTAAAGCATTCCTTTGTGTGGAGCAATCCTCCTGTAGCAGCCAGCACTCAAATGCATTCTTTCACCATATCAGGGGCACAGAGTGCACAGAGTGCACTTCTAGTGGCTGTGTGAATTGAGTGAGGAGTTAGTAAAGAGGAGATGAGGAGAAACATCCAGTAACCAGCACTTAGCTAGAGAAGCTGTGTGGTTTGTAGCAAACGGCTGAATGTTGAACCCTGAAAGTCTCAAGGATGTTAAAACAACTGTGTCATTATATTTTGTATTTTGATGTGTTAGGAGTCAGGTTAGGATCTCTTGTAACGCTTGAATGCTGGCATTCCAAACGGTTGCCTTTGAACCTGTAGCTGTTTGATTAGTGGTGCTTAGAGCTTTGTGAGTGTCATTGAAAAGAACGTAAAGTACATAGAGGAAATACGTTCTTACATTGAGTGTTTTCCCTAGAAGAAAGAAAAACTACAAATTAATAACACTGATCAGTTATTATCAGAATGTGTACTTCCAGCTTATTTTATTACCAGCTAGATAGTCTAGGATTTTAAGTTTGAAAAACTGATTTTATTTTAGTCCAGTTATCTTGTTCTTTCCTCATGATATTTAACTTCAAAATAACATCAGATCAGTCTTTGTTTCCTGGTATCCTTCTCCATTATCTAAACCACACTGACTCCTGCTGATCAAGGAACATCTTGGACGTGTATCTCTTCCTCCCCCCTCCTAATGTGGTTCCTTCAGATTTGGTTCCAAACGGTGTGATTGGTATCTGATTGGTACGACAGTTGTCAGAATAAGTAAAAGGACCTTTCAAATGAGGAATAAATATTCCTTGGCAATCTAAGACATTCAGGAAGTCAAAGCCATGCTTTGGTGAAGCAGTAGTAAGGAGTATATCTGCTGGTGGCAGGTACCCAGGTTAGTGCAAACTCTGAAGTACTATTGCTTTTCCAAATGCTGCATACTTTAGCACTTGAGGGGTTTTATAAACTCAAACTAACTTGCATTAAGGCAAAAATCAGAACTATACACCTTTAAAATAAGATAAAGTAGCATAAGATGTAAGTAAAAAAGAAAATTCTTATTAGATTGAAGTTCTCTACTCATTTCTGCCTACAAAACACAGTCCTGTCCTCTAGGTTTGTGCTTTTCCCCACAATCTTTCATGAGTTGCAGAAAACTTGAAGAGTTCATTTAGGTCCCTAGGAAAAAAAGTTAAAATCAGTTGGAGAATTTGCTTTATATTGATTTCCTGATCTTCTCAGCTGTTGTCTATTCTCTGCTTTTACTGCAGGCTCCTCCTTGCTGTGCCTCTCATTCATTCTTTTTCTTCTTTTCTTTTTAGGCAAATATGTTGTACAAGACACAAATAGGACTGCCAGACTTGTATGTCTCCTTTTCTAACTTCTCAGGGAACCAATAACGCTAATGTTCAAAAAGTATGCAAAGCAGGGATAGTCTTCCCCTGTTAATGGCTGCAGTTGTTTTCACTTTGTCTTTTGGCAGAGGGACACAAGAAGGGAGAAGTAAACAGAACAAGTTTGAGTCTGATAGTAATGCAGAAGCATATTTACATTCACTCAGGTATATAGATACAGTGCAGTGTGCCTCATGCTGAATCACATACCTGCATGGCCAGAAGTTAATCTTGTTAGAGGTAGTTCCCATTTTCTAGTGCAAGTCCTAGATGCAGGGGAAAAAATGACTGTGCAACTTGCATAGTTTCTGCACAGAAGATGCCTTTGTGCTGATAAGGGTCAGGGTCTGCGCTGGATCTCAACTCAATCACAATTCCCTGTGCTAGCAGCACATTAGTTTTTGAAAGATATAGAAAGATTTGGAAAAATTTAGCTAGATATAGGTAGCTTTGCCCTTGTTTGTGAATAATCTGTAGCATCTGTGCTGATCTTCTCCTTTATAAAATACAATATTGTGGAATATTGCAAAACACTGAAGGCAATTAAGAGGGTACTGGTTAATTAGCAATCCCAAGGATAGTAAAAAATCTTTGGACCTGCTGGTGCAGTCCTTGATAGTATTCCGATTTTCCTGCCTTTTTTTCTCATGATCAGCCCTGATAATTTTTCCTGAAGTGCTTTTTTTTTAAAAAAAGAAGCCTGTATCATCATCTAGATCACTCAGTTCCAATCTTAAATATTACTTTATTTTGTTAATAACTTTTTTGGAGCTTTAAGATCTTCCGAGTATTTCAATTAAACATGAAACCTGACTAGGTAAACAAAATAATTTTTCAGATGTTTCACAGGATGCTTTCATCCCTCTCTCCTCTTATTCTGAAAAGCAGGCTTGACATAGGCACCTCTTGACAAACAGCAGGGGCTTGAGCTGAGATTCTATCACCTTGGAATTTTAAAATCTCAGGAGGAATTTGAACTTGAGGTGTTACCTTTTCAAACATGTAGTACTGCCAGGCAGAGACAAACATTCAGTGGAGGAGGTGGAATTCCAGTTCAAGAGGCCAGAATTGGCTGAATTTCAGCTTCCAATTTCTTTTAATACAGTATTTAAACTCTTACTGCACAATTCTGCTTAAATCCAGATTTTGCTATTCTTGTCCTGAGTCCAAAGCTATGTCCCCAGAATCTGAAAGATTGTATCCAATTCTTCTGTTCTTTTGGCTTCAATATTTCTGAATACTTTCTAGATTCTCATCCAAACTCCAAACTTTTTCAACGTTTAGTTCAGTGTTTATTCTTTGTTATTTGTTTGAAAGGACTGAATGAATTAATTGAGAAGTCATGTGTAGTGGTGTGCAAAATACATAACTAACAGTTTTGATTCTTAGCAAGGTTTTTGAATTCAGCATGCACTGAGAATTTTCTTTCATTGATTGTGTTAATTCCTAAGCCTTTTTACGATAAAGATTATCCTACTTTCATTTTCTGGGAAAGAAGGGAGGAAGCACTAAACTGGAACTCAGACACTTTCAGAATATAAATACAGCCTGCTTTGCCCATGAATTGACTAATGTGTTGCTCCGTGGTTCACTTGAACCAGGAATCTGAGAAACAAAAAATCCTAGACTCACAAAGGCTTTTATGTGCTACTTGAAAGGAAGAATGGGGTCAGACACTTTTTTGGACTAAGCCTTGATGACACAGGAGAAATTTAAAGTCAAAAGAAACTAACAGAACTATGCAGGGAAACATAATTTCTTGCTGCCAGGAAAGAAACAGGCAAGTTTTGTTCTGCTTCTTTGGAAATTTTGCCAGCAATCAGCAGTGAAGACTCTCATTTGAGAAAGACAGGCAAGGGACCAGCTTTTATTAGTCTCTTTTGCTACCTCGTCCTTCACTCTCTCCTGTAACTTGATCTAATTTAATTCATAACTTGATCTAATTTAATTCTGAAGCAAAACTCTGTTTTTAAGAAGGAAAGCTGCCCCTAAAAATGCTTTTAAGTTAAACTGTCACTCTAGTTAGTGCCCATAACAGCTCTGTATTTTGCCTTGATCACTTGGCAAATATGGCATGTTTTCCACATTTCCATAGTTGTTGCCCAGCAACTAATTCCCCTATTAGTTGTGGGTTTAATTTCCTTCACCCAGTTATGTTCTCCATCTCCTTTCAGGTTTGCTCCACCAACCCTCCCGTTCTATCTCTGTCAGTAGCAAAGGGGCAAGTAACAAGGACTGTTAAGTGCAATGGAGATGTTGTTAAGGTTAGGTTATTTTTGTGTCCTTAACTTCCTTTATCCTTCAGAAGAGTACTCGCAGTGGAGTGTTTTACAAGCACTTGCTTTTAGAGACAGGGGTAATTATTATAGGAAAAAAACATGCCTAATTTGTATTTATTACATATGTTTTTAAGCTGCTTTCTTCCTGAATAGCTTATTAGTGCCAGATAAGTCAACTGACCTATGACAGCAACATGGCTGGGGTATGCAGAGAACTATACAAAAATCCTTTGACACAGAAAATTACACAGGTTTAACTGTATTACAAAAAAATTTCACCATAAATCCAGGTTGACAGCCTAAATATTTGTCCATTCAGAGACTTTGTTTTCTCTTAACGACATTTCTTTAATGGCGAAAAATATATTTGAACTGGATATACCCAGAGACCCAACTCCAGCTTTGTAAGTATTTTTGTCATTAGTCTTGGAAGTATTCTGCAATGTGTAATGGCCTTCTTTTTTTTTCCTTCCAAGTGTCTTTGATTTGGAGATGAGTGACCCAACCCTTTATTAATTTTGCTTTAGCACTGCTTCCAGCAGAAAGACAGCGATGAAAAGTCAGTTGCTTGTGCCTTCCTTCAGGTTCAGTGATTTTCCTTTACACAGCTGGCTGAATGCTGAAGTGTTTATTTATTACCGAGACAGATCAAAAATGAACTTCCATTACTAAAGAAGCATTAATTCTCTCTAGATCTGAGAGAAGTTGTCAGAAGATTTTTCAATTACAAGCTAGATTTATAATTTGAGGGTATGTAGTTCATAACAAGTCTGAACTCGTAGAACCTGGAACATTTGGATCATTTAGTTCTATTTAATTTGCATTTATTTGTAATCTTTGTGTAGTTGTGCAACTCTGTTAAAAGGACACATACTCTAATCTTGTTTACACTGTCTATATAGTAGTTTAAGCTTTATGGATTTAATTTGATGGCAGAAAGGAAAGGAAAATCAGGTGCAAAGTGTATGAAATTTAAACGTGTAAGACCTGCATGTGTCAGCAATAGTATCTGCCTTGTTAGCAGGCTTAAAGCAGACATACACAGGTTTTGTTTCCTTCTCAAGATCAGTACCTCTGTGTCAAGGGATCATCAGCTAATGCTATCTTCTGACAGCCGGCTCAGTGGATATCACATCAATTCTGCTTTAAATTTGCCAACAAAACATTTTTACTTGTATCCACAGTTAAAATATTGCAGCGTGATCATTTCCAGATAGCAAATAGCTGCACTCCCAACTGCTAACCCTTGTGGGGTGGCAGGCTATGACCACACAGCACAGTCTGTATCTTGCAGACTTTACAAGCCTCATGTTGTCTTGTGTGTCTCTGTGACAGCATATAAATACACAAATCTACCTGTGCATTTTCATTTGCTACTACCAGTAAGGATGCACTGCAATGAGTGAAAAGGAAGGAAACTTTCGTTCTCATTTAATATGGGCTTAATTATGAGTCTGCATTTACTTTGGGAAAGAATCTGACCCAAAGACCAGTTCTTCTCTGTTTCCCAAGTGGGTACCTATATTAACATGGAATGCCTAAGATATTGCTAGGTACCACTTTCAGCTTGACAGAGGAGCTTTGTGCAAAACATCCATTTCAAATGTTCTGATATTGATACTCTGAAATTCTACAGCACATATTTTAACATATTTGAAGAACAAAATTGTCTTGCTTTATTCTTCTCAGATGCTAGCCAACACTAGTAATCAGCACCAGAACTGTGTAATAGGGTTTTGTTTCAAAACTCTGCTGTTTTTTGCTTTGCATTTAGTGTCTGTTTGAGGCGAAGTGAACTTTTCCTTTTTGTGCCTTTTTTGGAGCTGCAGTGTTGCTTGATACACTTCCTCATGTGCAGCAGCAGGTGAAAAGTACTTGAGAGACAGAGAAAGGATTTCTGAAGAAGCAGATGTGACCTCAGAAAAAGGGAAGTTTGGAAATTGTAGCTTTTCAGCATATTAAGACACTCTTTGTCATGTCTTAATGCAATGCTGGATCCTAATTTAAGCTGATTTATGCTATGCCTGTTACCATTCCCTCTTGTAATCAGCATACTCTCAGAAACAGTAGTGCACATGCAAACTGCCTATTACTAAGTTGTAATTATGAAATTTGCAATTTTGTGGTGTCATCACCTGCTTTTTATTGTATAAATGGCTCTACAAGCAGTGAGATATGGAAGAAATGGGCCTCGTTTTATCAGTGCCTTTGAAAATTAGTAAAAAAGTGTATCTACCTGATTCAGCTTGAACTATTTTATTTTTTTGCTTTTCTATGACGAGGAATATAAGCAGGCTGTGAAGTCATAGAAATTTTTTAATGTGTGTTGTATTTGTGACGGTCATTTATTTGTGGCATAATTTTATTCCTTCCTTATTTTTACTTCTGTTTACTACTAGTCGTTCTTGTTCTCTTTCCTTAAAAAGGCAGTTTTTCAAACACAAAAAGGGCAGCTCCCCATGAATAACATCTTGATTTATATGGGTGTTTCCAGACATAAAAATAAACTAATATAATTCAAAGGCATGAATTCCCAGGAATATATCCAAAAATGACATTGTCCACATGTGTGATCAATATGATTTAGCTGAAGACTGCCAAGACCAAACTAGTAATCTTCCTTTTAGTAGCACTGTGAATACCCAGCTAAGAGCTTCCCCTCCGTTGCTTGAATTCTGATTTGATAAAAACTAAGACAATGCTTTTAGTGATATGTTTCAGGTAATTGCATTCATCCCACTGCTTTTGGTCTTGTGCTCTTCTCCAGACTTCCTGACTTATGCTCAATTAACCATGTTGTTAGCACAGGGCCTTCAAAACTTGGAAGCTGAGCTCATGACTGACTAGGTCCGTACCTACAGTACAAGGGATACAGGGAAACCAGCCATTTTTCAGAAGTTCTTTTGCTAAGACTTCTTGATTTTGAGACAAATTTTGTTTTTAAATCACTGAGCCAAGTCTATTAAGTTATAAGAGCTTGAAAATCTTTACATAATACTATTTTTAAAACTCAACCCATTAATTCAGCTATTATTATAGCATACAATTATGAAGAACAAACTTCAAAAAAGAGACCAAAAAAAACCCCAAAGGAGAACAGCTAATACCATCACTGGGAATTTTAAGTAAGGAATGTGACCCCCATATTAATAAAATCATTAAACTGGGAAATGTGCAAGTAATTTCAGAATATATCCCATTCAAATAATTAATTCTTATGTGTTTTTAGTATTAAATGAAAACAGCAGGGACACTTATTTGCATCTATAGCAAGCCTTTAAAGGAAACAAGTCTTGTGTTAAAATGAGCTTCGTGTTTTCCTTTGTTGAGCACTTGATCTCATAGATTCTCTAGGAATCTTAAGGCATGACATACAAACAGCAGAAGCCGTGAAGGGAGCATCATGTGCGCACACGGAATGGTGGATCTGACCCAGCTGTTGCTGGCTGCTCTTTCTCAGCATTCCTACTGCTGTGGCCGACTGTAGGACTGCAGACCACTGGTAAATTTTCTTAGCTCCAAATCTGCACTGCTTTTAACATTTTTCTTTTTTTAAACTTGGTTGCGGTTTTTTTTAAAGAATGCCTGTCCTCTAATATCCACTAGCACTCTCCTCACCCTCAATTTACAGTTAAAATGTTAGGGCTCAGTCATGTCAGTACAAGTTTTCTTGCTTCACTGAGTAAAATGCCACAAATTTAAATTCAATAGTAATTTCACAATGTTAGGCAATAGCTTCAGCCAAAACTGCAGTTATAAGGCTTTTCATTACTTCTGATAAATCTAAATGTTACCTAGGGTAATTTTCTTCCTGAGTGATATTTGTAGTTCCAGTCTTGGCATGCTGATAAAATTGAAAACAAAAATTTTCATCACTCTAACAGAAATTGTGTATTTGTTGTAAGACACAGGTAATTGACCCATGTGATCGAAGTAGGCTGAAGCCCAAGGAATTCCTCGTCACCTGAGATAAAATACTAAAGCAGTATGACAAAACAATGAGACTGCGTCTCACTATGCAGCAAGACAAATAGATCAATAGGAAATGTTTCATCTTAGTAAGATAGAGAAATTGTATTTACTTAATGTAATGCTGATTGGGGTTCATAACTCCAGTGAGACACTTCTGGGTGTGTGCTGTTGTAATAAATACACACATTCCACTGAAGAGATTAAAGCTCTTGGCCATAATAAAGAAAGTGATCAAGGTAGCATTTATTGCTTAATGATGTGTGTCTGCTGCATCTGTTCAGAGGTACTCCTGTGCTCTTCAGTAAAACTTGCAACAGACACTCTAGAGATAGGTTTGGGTGGGTACACGGAGCGAGTCTCTCACCAGTCTTGCTTCGTGACTCACACAAGGACATGCCACAAAGCAAAGTACGGGACTGAAGAACTTTTTTTTCCAGTGTACAAATAATGAAGTACTCCAGACAGACTAAGGCTTTTCAGATCCAAGTACCCCAGCTTTCCTCACCTTGGGGGACAGGATGAGAAGAAAGGGCTGGTTTCAGAGCCTCAAAAAGACTATGCAAATGATGGCGTGGTGACAGTTGCTTGATAAAATGCAGCGATGTCTCACCCTCAAGACAGGCCTCTGTGTAAACTGTACAGTCTAGCCCAAAATGCCTGGCTGCAATTTGCTAACTTAGATTCCTTTTAGATTTTATTTCCTGGTGGTTTGTTTGTCAGGCAGCTCTCTCAGCATGTCTTTGCCTCTCTTTGTTCAGAATTATGTGTTTTATTGCTTGCTTTGGTGCTGATCTCCATAGTCAGTGGTATGATTTTCTCTCTATTGTTATTTGTTTTTTCTTGTACATATTGCAATTCCTATAGCAAGTAAAAAAACGTGGGTTTTTTTTTTTAAAAAAACAAACCTCTCACCTCTTCTTGGAGTACTTGAGAGAGCCTGATAAAGATAGATAAAAACTTAAAGAGAAAAGCAATGAATCCGATCATTGCTGAAGCACTGGAATTACGGATAAGGCTAGTAAAAAGGAGTTAAATGGAACTTGTCCTGAAATAGGCTTTCTGGCAGGAATTCAAAACTTGACTAGACTAATTGTAACAAGAAAGGACTTAATGTAATCCTGCTGTTGATTTGATTCCTAATTTTGCCTTTGTCTGCAGTACATGAATTACCTTTCAGCTTCACATAGCCTAATTGTGATCATAGCCACTTAAGTTTACTAATGGTAACACTTTAAAAGCACATATTGGAAGTCTAACAAATGAGATTTTGTTATAACACCACTTTTCCCTTGATTCATAATATCATTTTAATCCTATGAATACTTTCCCTAAAAGCTTTGACAAAGGCAGCAGTAAGTATGCTTGCTATGACTATAAGCTCGTGATGAATATGCTGTTATACAATGTTAATATGCTGGGATGTATATCAAAGAAAAGTTGGAACACAGAGCTGTGGGAATTTGAGACTATTCCAGATACCAAATCATGTAATCCTTCATAAAATGCTTAATTATTTGAGAAACATTTCGTTTGGATTTGGGTTGGTTTTGTTTTGTTTTGTTTTTTTGTCACTATAGGACTCTTCTAAAGTGTGACCAATGGTTACTTAATTCCTTTGAGAATCAGCCTAAGAGTACTGATCGTACTCACCTTGTACTCATTGGTTCTTGTACTCAAATTTGGTTTTAACCTGAATTGCTTTTTATAAGCTTGTGCACGTAGCACAGAGTTTATTGTTTGGGAATTTCCATGTGTTACTTTTCAATAAGGTAAGCTCTCTGAGGTTTTGCTGTCAGCTGGGATCTCTGATCTCCTGGTCAAACTATTAGCTCCTTTTAGCTCTTGTGGAACCTTCAGCTTTCCTGTCATTAATGTGGGTGATGACTTGCACAAAGCCACTAATAATTCTCTGTTGGAAATAACTCTTCTCTTACATCACAGCATCGCATATATCTCATCCAAACTGCAAGGGTCTGAAAGCCTTAGAGTCTGCTTGCCATTCTGGGATTAGTGAATATCCTAGGGCTTTTTCATCCTACAGTTTGTTTCCAATAAGGCTCTCTTTTATGCCAAAAGACTGGGCATTTGGTGGGGCAGGATTAACTAAATGTCTGTTGGTGATTCTGTTTGTTTATTTTCACGGGTGGGGTTTTTACAATTTTTCTGTCTACTCTAAAACCTCACAAAAGATTAAAGTAGGACTTAATGACCAGTACTTATCAATTTACCATTTTATGTAGACATAGTGGAACTATAGTGAAAGCCAATAGGTTTGCTAAAACTGTTAAAAAGAAGGGAGGTATGACATTGCTTTGTCATAACATTTTTTTTTTACCTTGCTTACTATACATTACCTGAACCCGAACAACATTTCTGGAGTTAAAAGCCAGTGTTTCTGACAAGATAACTACAACATACAGAACATATAAAACTCCGTCACCCTTTTCAATCTGATTTGGGTATCTTCAATTGCTGTTGAAACACAGTGGTTACTTTGAATGAAAACTGAAGAATGAACATGTGTTTAAAATGAAGGGATCAGGATGGATATGAGTAACAATACTGAATGTAACACAGTCATGAGGACAAGAGAATATTCACGGGGTTTGTCTTTATACTTTTAACTTTCAACATTGTGATTAGGATTTTCGGTTTCACCTCAGCCCCTTCTTAGTCAGTGGAGATAGAACACGCCTATGCTCTGAATGGCCCTCCAGGGTAGCCCGACTTAATTTTAATGGTTATACAGGAAAGATGAAAGAGAGAAGCCTCATAATTTAGGGTAAAGTTGAATGCTAATTAATCTGAATACACACATCTGTTCATTCCACTGATTGGTACAGTAATACTGACTTTGTAATGTAAAGCAGGGCAGACCAGGAGTGAGTTATGATTGCTATTCTTTGTGTGCAAATCCACAAACTTTGCTTTGTGTAAGGCGTGTAGAAAAGAGTGTGGTAAGAATTCAGAAGTTTGGTCTGAAGCTTTCAGTGTCAAAATTCAAACACATATGTCTTTATGAAATTGCTGAATTGTATCTACAGCCAAGAAGGAACTTAGGTAACATACAAAAAGATACTATCACTATATTGCTAGAGTTGAATTTGTCTTAGGGAAGTATTTATTGTTTCTCTCTTAGGTATTCTGGGGAATGTCCATAGAAGTTACCTGGAGAGCAGACAGAACGTAACATGAAAGGATTTGAAACTAAAGCGGTCTAGATCTTTAGTCTTAGAATTTGCAGTTTGCAATCTGCCATCACTGTGAAAATTACATCACTTCAGAAATGAGGGAAAGAGAACAACTGCAAGAAGTTTCAGGAAGTTTGCACGGAAAACAGCTCTTGCTTTGCTTGTGATGATGTGGCAGAGTGAGTGTGGTCTTTTTGCAGAGAAATTGGTTTAACTTGGAAGTTCTTCATTTCAGGTAGTGAGGAACACATGCTAGATTTCTTTACTAATGCTGTCAACAGATTATAGTAACTGCTATGAAAAGCACTGTGGAAATACTGAAATTGTCTGTCAAGCATCTTAGGTGGACTTGCTGCAAGATGCAATCTGCTTTAAGGGCACTTCTTATAGACAGAATACTCTATTGTAAATGGTGAATACTATACTGTGACTGGTATGCTTCATTGTCTAATGATAAGGAGAGACACAGAAGACAAACTTTCACTGACTGCTCAGTCTGGGAATATACTAAGAAAGAGGGGTAGTACTAAAAAGTGAAGTGAAAAAGAAATGGGGCTGTGGATATGACTACATGTGCTAAGTGGACTGGGGTTAAGCATGGCAGATCACATGCAGCTACTGTCTAATGAGCACAGTGAGCTTAGAGTAGAGGAAACAAAACCAGGGGATTTAGCAACTGCACAAAAATCTCCTCAGCTACTGAACTTGTGACCCTGCAGCTTACCCTGGGCAACATTATTTTAGTGACTTAATGTGGCAAAGAGAGAAAGCTGTTCAAATATTTAAATTTAAAAAGTCAAGATATCTTTTTTTTGAAATTCTACTGATACTGGAAGGAGGAGGCTCGTTGAGAGAGGTTGGTGTGCCTGTAATACTGATCAATTTTTCCTCTAATTAAAAAATCTAAGGCCTTTTCTGCCTGAGAAAAGTTCTTTTCTAAACAGATATAGCAACTTTATGATTTTTCCATTTGAAAATAGTAATATTGCTGAAGGAGTACGTTGATCCTCAGATTCCTTTGTTTAGAATTAGAAAATAGATTCTTACATGAAGTGTAAACGGTGAAACTGCATACATTATACAAAGGCAATAATGATCCTGCCTGTGAGCACTGAGGGTGCTTCCTCTGGGGTTAGCTTTCCAAGACTAAACTGAAGAGAATAATTCGCTTTCCTGTACTAGACACTCCTGAAAATGATGTCATAGGGATTGCCAGATTAGTGAAGTCGCATCTCCAAACAGAAGTGTCAGTTTGACACATGGCTTTCTAATTAGGAAGATTGCACAATTTCTTCAGAAATGTGCAAATACATCTTCATTTAAATACTTTCTTGCAGTGTTCTGTCACGTACAAGTAAAGTATGAAAGATATTTCAAGATATTGGAATTTAATTTTTTTTTAATTTTCCCAATTTCAAAACATCTCCAGAGTCAAAAAATTACATAAAATCTAAATTCAGAGATTGTTATTTCCCCCTATCATTATCATCTTGATCCTCAGATGAAATAAATTAATAGTAGTTTCATTGTATTCTGCAGTTATAGAACTTCAAGTGAGCTGAAAATTTAATTCAGTATTTTAAATTTAAAATGTCTCTAGTATTTTAAAATGGGTCTGTAGTTGTGTAGTCCTTTGAAGTTCTTGTTATTAAAACATTGACCATTACTCCTCTTTAGACCTTCCAACTGTCTCAAACATTTGTAATTACTGCTGCTAATACATAAGGTATTATATATTAACATAATGCTTAATATAAACATATAAGGAAAAATACTAAAAAAAATGTTTAAATCAAAACACTGAGAATTTTAGTAAAATAGATAGGTCTATTTACCTATGAGTGAACGATGGATATTAAATGGAGCAGTTAAAAACTAATTGTGTTAAGCACTTGTAGCCTTCCACTACTTTGATCTGTTCCATAAATGTTCTAGATTAAGGGATGTGTGATGTACAAACGCTGTGTAGCAAGTATTTTGTTTAGTTTGGGTCAAAGCCCAGTCTGACATGACATACAAATTCTGTGCAGAAAGACTTTATGATATTTTCTTTAGTGGATAGTTTGGGCAGAAATCCAAACGGGGTCAGTAAAAAGCCTATGCCAGCCAAGCTTGGTTTTAGTTTTCCCCATTTTTCTGTAATTCATCTTGAGGCTATCATCTCTCTGTGAAGCTTAGAAAGATTCTTCTGGGCTGCAAGAATTCCCCTGGCCCAGGCACTCAGAGCTTTTAGGAACTAGAACAGAATGCTGTAAACAAAAGAGCATTAAACCCAATTGCCCTGTTCTGTTTTCCGTCCCTGGGTCTTTCACTGGGCTGAGCAGCTGTTGACATGTGGCCCATGAGGACAGGAGGCCTCTGAAAGGGAGCAGGAGAGCCCAGTGAGGGCTTTTGAGGAGGCACAAGAGGGACCCCAGGGCCTGCACTGTGCCTCCTGTTCTGCTGGAGCTGTATGATCCCTCTCTAAGCTGGTTACAGTGCACATTGCATGGAGGGCCATTTTCAATATAATCCCAAGATTTAATGCTGCTGGAAGGGTTCCTTGCTTCCCTCGGTGTCTCACATGCTGTTAGTAGTGGAAGGAGCCAGAGGAGGAAATGCAGCAGAGCTCAGCCAGGAATGGGGCACCAAGGAGTGAAGTGCTAGAGGGGCCAGATGGGGGGGCAAGGGTAAGACAGCAGGCTGAGCAGCTGGATGGTCCTGTACTGCGGTCTGGAGAGGAGGAAGAGGGTGAGTAAAAAGCTGGGAGGCAGCAAGGTAGAGGTGGGAAACCCTATTCAGTCACAAGACCACAGCCGCCTCGACAGTTACACTGTTAACTGTGTGTCTAAGGCAACATCTGAACCTCCTTCTCCTGGAGAAGTTCTGTCCACCTTTGTCATCCCTGTGACAACCCCTAGCATGCCCCAAAGACCCCATTTACAGCGCCAAGACTGTTTAGACTTAGCTAGCACCTCACTGCTTCATTCTTGGAATCTTCTTTTCAGCCACTGCAAAGCTGAATGTTGCCTTTCACGCCTGAGGCCATAAGAGTAATTTTTACCTAGGTTTATTCTAAAGTTTTGAACTTTCCCAATCTGCTATGTTTCTTTAGTTGTTGTAACATCACTGCTACAAGTACACCAAGAAGCAAGATTAGAGTTCACTCACATATCTCTAGCTGTTTGCTGACTTTGTCTTGCTGGTAAGGACCTAGACGGTGAATCATTGTCATCTGCAAGGGCATTCTTGTGGCACAGAGTAAGTAGATTCGGAAGAGATGCTTTCATTTGCAGATGTTAGAATCAGATCAATCCTACAGTGAAACTGCAGCTCCAGAATGACTTCAGCCAAGTTAATTTAGTTTTGCCACAGCCCTGTTTACTTATGTATTTTGACATAAACATTTGGTGTAACAATTTTGACAGATAAACTGCCAGAAAACTGATAATATAAAATAGTAATTATCTACTAGCTTAGCTCCTAGAGTTGACTCACCATAGATGAGAGCATGGTACCACCATATATTTAAAACATTTCGGTACTGCACTAGAGGCACAATTAAAGCTAATGATTACAAGAGAAGTAACTGTAGTCCTTCCTTCCAGCCAAAAAGGAAAAAGAACAAAGTGTTATGTTTTGTAATACCTTCAGTCTCTTTCCTGGCTAGACAGATGAATTGATTTGAGTCATTGAATCAGAAAAATTATGATCTCTTCCAATTGTTTTACTTTCTCTAATTACTCAATTGTCCCAATTGTCTTTAGTGACTATCCAGTGTCACTTTTAGAAACAATGAGCAATAAATGGAGAGTTTAACTGTTTCTTTTTAGTGTAATAACAAAAATAATTAGTATAATAACTGAAAAAAATTGAATAGTAAACTACGCCTTCCTTTGATAATAACTTTAATTTGTAATAACTTAGTTCTACCTGTTTACTTGTTGATGTGAAGAACAAGAAACAGCTGCTGCTAACCTGAGAGAAACTGCCTGCAGAAGAAGTGACTCTTTTAAGTCACAGACACACTTATGATGCCAGATAGTGCTTGAAAATTAAAGCTAGATAATCTAGGGATCAGTAATAAGATGCAATTTTTAAACAGCCACTACAAAGCAGAACATTAAATATTACTATGGGATTTGTAATGCTTGAGATTATTCACAGTGGCAAAATATCTTTATGAGGCAGATGCTATTACTCAGACACTTCCTTAAGCTGCAAGTTTAAAACCTCTAGGACTGGTCCGGGCTGCTTCCTTCACAGAAATGGCTTTAGTGACACCTCTCATGTCAATTTATCTCAGATAAATGAAAAAAAAAAATTCTGATCATGCATCTTTGCTTCTTCTCTATACAGCTGATGCAACCTGTGTTGTTTGGGCAAAACAACAAGGCTTCACAGTTTATGGGCAAATCACTCAAAATGTTGTAGAAAGGCGGATTGTAAAAACAACTTGTGTGGTTGCAAGTTTCATGACAAATACTGAGATCTTAGAAATGTAATTTAGTAGTTAGTCTATTTTAATCAGGAAGACTTAAGTGTGCAAGTCTTAGTCCTGAGCTAATATGGCTCAACAAGTTAGTGAATTGGAGTTGTAATGCCCTATGGCATCCCAGCTGTCTCCTGTGGTAAAGCCTATAAAGCTATAGGCTTTATCAGTACCTCTTTTTCCTCATAGTTTCACTCTTCTCTAAATGGGGGTCATTTGTTCAGTCTTGGGCAGCCTAAATTCCACTAACCAAGAGGAAGGACAAGTAATTGGAAATCTTTTCTTTGCACCATCCTTAAGGGAGAGCTTTAGGCCTGTTAATGTTTTGCTGCCTTCTTTCTGCTCATTTTTCCCCTACACTTTGGGAAGTGTCCCAGTGCATGTTTCTGTGCCTACTCCTAGGTGGGTACAGTTTATTCCTTTTGCATAATTACATATACAGAACACCCCTTGACCTCTGATGGGTTTAGTTTACCCATACAGACGAGCTCATATCAGTTCATTTTTCAAGGGATTATACAGTCCAGCTGCATTTGAAGTTGTTTACTGTATCAGGTTCCTGTACTGATGACTGATGTATGTATTAACATAGCGAATGGCACTTCTCTTGGCATGATCAAGTTTCTTGTCCTTGGCCACATTAAATCTTTGTGTAACTCCACTGTTGAAAATCTCTGGAGGGAATGTATCACAGCATGTTCTGTTCACAATGAATAAGATCTTCCAATGACTTAATTTCTGCTGAAAATACTTATTGTGGCTTTAATTGTTATTTATGCTAGTACATCTCTCCTAAGGTCAAGGGTGCTTCATTAGAGTAAGCAGAAATAGATGGAATTATTTTTTTATTCCTTTAGCCTGTGCAATGACAAGGTGGAAAAAAAGAGAAAAGAACCAACTATAACAGAACCCCTAAATTATCAATTTTTGTATTCCTGTGATCACATTGGCTGCACAAGGGCAACAAGGCTCAGAGCTGACACAGTGTTAGGAGGAGACCAAATCTGGGTGTTAGCAGTCCAGCTGATGAAGTCTTCTATTACTGATAACAAAGGCTTTTAAACTGAAATACAATTTGCTTCTCTTTTCTTCAACAGTAATCAAGATCTAAAAGAAAGCTGTAGCAAAGGAGCTGAAGTTACTTCACTGTAAAAATTAAATCAGATAAACACATACTGATTTCAAAATCTTTACAAAATGCATTTGCATTTTTCTGATTAAATAAATTAGTTCACATCTTGTGCTATTAGAAAGAGTATAAGCTGAAAACTCTCTTATCCTCAGATATGAATTCATGGAGAAGATTTTTGAGACTGCTTTCCTGTAATACACCGCTTCAGTGATCACTGTGTAGAGGTACTTCCTTTTCATTCTGCTGTGAGCTTGTCTTTTAGTGCCAGAATTTCCATTTATCATTTCCTTCTTTTACCATTGCATCACAAAATGAATGGCAAGAGGCCGACTGCACAAAAAAGGTCTGGAATTTATTATTAATTCTAAAAACAATTTCTTCATGCTTGTGAGTTTAGCAATGCAATGGAATTTTCTTGAATATTGTTACATATGCATCAGCTCAGAATTCCTGGGATACTGGTTCATTAAGGGAAGGACAAGATGGCTGTTCTTCAGGTGACTGACAAATCCACTTTTACAGTCTGTCGTCTTATCTTTTTAGTATGCCACAGAACATCCTCATGGGTCTAGAAAATAGGAAAACACAATATTGAGCTGTGCCAATCAGAAATGTGAGGAGGACCTGAGGCCCTTCCATGCCACACCTGCCTTTTCCTTTAGGACAGGTTGTACATCATTAGAATTTTATATCATTACCTACACAAATTAAGAAACAGAAAAATGTAAATCTGTAGTAGTAGAAAACACCATTCTGTTGTGTTTTGCTCCTGGACAGTCTGCATCTGCCCAACTATAGTTGGGCTTTTTGGTCACAGGACTACTCTAGAACTTGTCTGTAAAACCACTGTAGATATCTGGTGTGCAGAACCAACTGAACACATCCGTTCCTCCCTCGCATTATTAAAGCTGCCTTCTACCCATCATGGGTCATACTGGAGCTGGAGCTGCTCCCTGCAGCAGGTGAATCCCCTTCTCACAGGAGTCTCCTGGTCTGCACAGTTTCTCACTTACTGTCTCCCTCTCACTGACCCAGGCTGTACCCAGCAGCTTTTCCACTCTGAGTGTGCCCAGTTGCCGTCAGGATGGAGTGCTCCCCTTTCCCAGGCAAGCAGGCAGCTGTTCTTCATCTGGTCACAGGACTTGTTTAACATAATGCTTGATGTGCCTCTTCTTAAGTGAACCCAGAATTAGGATGTTACTGCCCCAGAAGCACTGGTAGCTTTTTGGCACTGGATGTAGTTCATAAGCATGGCCCGCAGATACCCCAGTGTTAAAGGGAAAAATCTGATTTTTCATGCACCTGTTTCTAGGCATGGCTGGAATGGGAATAATGAAGCCTTCTTTGCAAAAACGTTATGGGATGAAGAGAGGTCTGGGACCTATACAGCTATCTTCCAAACCATGGCATTACTATAAACTAGCCTGGCAAAACCCCTTAACAGAAGTGGGGAGCAATGACTAACACCTCTGCCTATAAAGAAAGGGACTGGAAATTAGTCAGCCTGGAAGGTTAGAAGCTGCTGGCTTTTCTTATACAAGCTTCCATAAAATAACATTATATCAGAGGACTTATTGGGCAACTTGGATATTTCCTTGTATCTGGGGAAATGAGCGAGCAGCTGAGAAGAAAAGCACATCTGAACAAACAGAGGATTGCACAGTTGGATCCTTTAACACAAGGGTCCAAACTGTAGCTTTAAGTTACATGCCTCTTCTGTGAAGTTCAGCTTTGATGCTGATGGGAAGTGACTGATCAAAAGTAGAACTGATATAGAGGATATAATTTGGATCAACAGCAAGGAAATAAATAAAGTCAGGAGATGTTAAGACTGACCCTTGGGTGATTTGGGCTCACTGGCATCCTCATGCTCAGTGACTTTCTATCTCAGATGCTATAATAACCTTCTCATTATCTTGTTTACTGAAACAAATGGAACTGTTGATGAAGATACAGTTTTCCTTTCTAATTTAGCATTTAAAATTTCAGGATTTAAATGCTTTAAATCCGACAGTAGAGGACAAGAAGTGTCCTGGCAACCTAAAAAACATGCTGGCAATGGCAAAGTGCTGAACTGCTAAAACTGTCACAGATATGGGTTTTTTCACGTTAAGGTGCTGTAACATGAAGAGTAATTTCCTGCTTTTCAAATTCCTAGTCAGGACTGTCTCATTTACCAGAGGGTGTGTCTGCTAGCTCTTTTCTGGAAATGATAGTTGTGTGCAACTACCATATTGGTGTTCCTTTTTTTGATAAAAAATTGCTAGGCTTATTCTTAACAAGAGCATTGAAGGCAACTGAAAAAATAGGTATGAGGTCTTTGGACTGCAGCACTAAATCTGAAAGTATTTGAAGTACAAGTTTTTCTGGTAGATACAATCAGGCCATTCTAGAAGGAGCTTTGTAAAGATCCTATTAAGAGAGAAAGGCAGCAGGTTAAAAAAGAGTGGGAGAAATCAAGGACTATCGGGGGAAGAGAGAGGTGGCTCATGAATGCTTAGGAGTAGGGATGAAATTCTACTAAGAGGGGAAGTACTCAGAAGGGGAAACAGTAAAGGAGAAGAAACACTGAATAGAATGGACAAGAGAGACTGGAGGGCAGAGGGACTATCCTAGAACCCAGAGACTAGAGGGGAGAAGATGAGCAGGAGTCTAGCTGAAAAGCCCTAATCAGCAAAAGGACAAGAGTACTCAGAGTGTAAATGTGAAAATCTTAAACATTGAAGGGAATTTGTGAACTCTGGCATATTTCTGTGTTCCACATAAGCTATACCCAAGTTCAAAAAAAGGCCACCGTTGTCCTGTGTCTCATGTTCGTATATATTGCTGTGAAGTGTCTCCTTCCTCCACACTGTCTCATCTATACAGCTCTTTATAGCTGAGGCATCTTTTTACAGCTGGTATGAAGGCACCATGCTGATGTCTTGGTGTTCACTAGGATAATTAGGCATTTGGGAAAAAAAAATGTAGAAATTATGTAGAGAGGGATAGTGTATGATCAGATGAACCTATATATGTATATGGTAAAGATATTTTTAGCTGTCCACCAGTTATTTACAATGAGATATTACCATGATCTTTCAATAATTCACACCATAGACTGGATGAAGCAGCTCTTCAGAAGAACTGTAAACTATACTTATATAGGAGTATAATCAAAGTATCCCAAAGCAACATGACTGGTATAGAACACATTAGGAAGTAAGGCTTTGTGAGAGTAGTTATTTTTACCTTCTGCATTGTATCCATAGTTACTATTACATACAGCTAAAATCTATAAGCCATCTATTTGTGCTTCTTCAAATGGGGGTTGTTCCCCAGTTTGAAGGATATTTTTACTTGGATTATGCAGACTCTGACTATAATCTGAAGCAGAAAGTGGAATGAAGCTTTCATAGAACCCGAGAATACGCTGAGTTGGAAGGAACCCGTTACAACCATCGAGTCCAACTCCTGGCCCTGCACAGGACACCCCAAGAGTCACACCCTGTGCCTGAGAGCATTGTCCAAGTGCTTCTTGACCTCTGCCAGGCTGGTGCTGTGGCCACTGCCCTGGAGAGCCTGGTCCAGTGCTCAGCCACCCATGGGGTGAAGAACCTTTTTCAGATATCCAGTCTAAAGCTCCCCTGACACAACTTCAGGCCATTGCCTTGGGTTCTATTACTGATTAAGAGAGTGAAGGGATCAGTGTCTGCCCCTCTGCTTCCCCTCATGACGATGTTGAAGACGGCAATGCTGTCTCCCCTCAGTCTCCTCTTCTCTGGGCTGAACCTATGACTCTGTTTATTCTCTAAAATCTTTATTATTCTCATTAAGTGAAAAGATAAAGACTCAAGAATCTCTCATAATAAACCAAATTAAGTCATGTCACTGGAGACTACTGATAGCTGTTTTTTTAGTTTGTATGTTTAAAACCCTGCATCACTTAATCCCTGCAAGCCTTTTCCTCATCGTACATCCGCAGGTTTCGGATTACTTAACTTTTTTTATTGTGTACAAACCATGCAAAACCATCTGAGAAAAATATGTTGAAGACCAAGCCAGGGCAATACCTTATAAGGCATTTCATAGCAGTTCCAACATGTGTCACAGAACACAGCTGTGTGCACAGAGTGCTTTCCACTCATCATCACAGTATGTGAGTCAAATCTGCTATGCCATGGGAGAGGAGCTACTTCTTAATATGTGTATGAAATTAAAAGGGATTTGACAGAAATTGTCCACTAAAAATGGAGCCACTTCTTTGTTGCTTTTTGATCTTTTGTGAAGATCAGTTAACTAGTTTCATTTGCAGCAAAACCAAAAACCATACAGAAAATTCAAACTGATGTTTAAATATTAGCAAAATATATTCAGATATTTTGTTGTGCTACCTGTCTAGGAAAATACTTTTTTTTTTTTTTTACTTAAAAAAAAAGGGGGGGAATGAAGAGATGTCTGAATTTTTCTAAACCTGAGAGTTTCATTTAAATAAATTGTAACCAAATAATGTATAGTTCCATGATAACAAAGCTTGGTTTAGTCAACCAAAATTGAAATGTTACTGACTTGGATTTTCTGCTTTTAATTGCAGCCAAGCCATTGGTTAAACTTTTTAGTTTACAGGTGACCTTCCCCCCTGCCCCTCCAGTGCATTGTATGTATGGCAATCAAATAGGTTAAGTTTTTAAAAAGGCACAAATAACCTATGACCTTAAGGTGCCTGGAACTGAGGTGCTTGATTCAGCCTTTAGTGTGGGGTCAGCTGCACAATTCAGACCTCAGTTAGTACATCCCCAAAATATGTGAAGAATTTGGGACTGGAATTTTAGTTTCAGTCCCTTTGAAATTCACCATTTTTCAGAGAAATGAGGGAGGAATCACTACAGGGTGAAAAGAATCCTTTGGAAATGGAAACCTCTGAAGTTAACATTAGTCTTTTTCCAGTTATTTCTTCAATGAGCTTTAGAACTAACCATTTCATAATCTTTTGACATTCTTCATGGCTTTCTGGTAAAAACACAATATAACAGAAATGTGTTGTCATCTGCGACGTGCTGAGAATAATGCAGTAAGCACAGGGTTACAAGAGGCTCCTTTCTGCTGTTTTAAAAACCATTCCCAGCAGAAACCATGGGAATCTGATATGGAAACCAGAGTGCTTTCTGCAGAACTATAATTATTAACAGATTTTTTGAATAAAGAAAATGTGTGGTGAGTTATAAAAGAAGACAGACTAGGCAAAGGGCTGAAACTTTGACTAGAAATTGTTACCATCTCCTTCCTACCATTGCCTCCCACACCAACCACTAAAAGCTTTGTGGCAGCTCAGGGCAGCAAATCCAAGATTTTCTTTTTCTTGGAAACTACTTGATATACTTGCCTTTTTCTAAGTTTTAACAAGTGCTATTTGAACCAGCCATGTGTTTAAGTTGTTGCTAATTCCTTGAGGCAGATCTCCCTCTGAAAGTGGCTGATAAATTTTGCTGGTTTAAGAAAAAAAAAAAAGTAGGATTTAGACTATTTATAGATCTAGTGACTAAGCATATAGACTGCAATACTCATATGTGAGAGGAATCTCATGATGTGAGACCATCTGGTGCTCTGTGAGGGAGGTCAAAGGCAATTTTCAGTACACATCTGTAAGCCATCAGGTCATGCACATCCCTTCCAGAAAGAAGAGTTGCTTTCCTAAAAATTGCATGAGGCTTTGTTTCAGAAATGAACGTTATGTTTTTAGATTGCTATCCACAGAGGATGTTTTGTCTATTTGGTAGCACAGAGTTTAAGAACAGGGCTTACTTCTTTTAAAAAAGGTTTAGAACCAAGTGAATTTGTATATGCTCTTAGAATAGAGCGCAAATTAATATTAGAGGTATATTCCTTGCATTTACAGCATAAAATCAATAGATGTTGCAGCTCTTGATGTGTGTCTGTTACAGATAAACTATTAGAGATTAATGGAGTCTAAAAATTGATGATTTTGGTTTCATAACACTGGAGGAAGACATGGAATGTGAGATTTCTATTCCTTTCAATTCATTTGACTAGGTTTTTATTGCTTTAGCTTTTTAGTTTTAGTTGGATCTGCTACATCTTATTTCAAAAGGCCAAGTGGAGCAAAATATGTAAGAAATAATGTTGCTTCCAACTGTGAATGAAGGCCTTATAAAAAAGCTATAGTAGGAATGGTTGTCAATTTTCTATCAGATAAGTTTTCGCTACTAAACTCTGATTTATTTAAATGTGTAATTGGCAAAGAATATATATACATATATATATTTTTAAAGGGCTTCTGACACTGTGCAGTACCTTGTTAGAAGCCTTGTCTGCTTCCTTTCTAACTCATTCAGCTAGCTGCTGTGGAGCCTTGGCTTTTAGAACTTCACATCTGGGGAATATC
The DNA here is from genome assembly GCF_029207755.1 of Chamaea fasciata. Lineage (NCBI taxonomy): Eukaryota > Metazoa > Chordata > Aves > Passeriformes > Sylviidae > Chamaea > Chamaea fasciata. Next base: position 15,440,110 of record NW_027094095.1, on the reverse strand, counting down.
TGCAATCTGTTTCAGGACTGGAGATTCCTAAACTGCCAAGAATGTTTTACTAGTTTTAGTTCCCAAGTGTGAACTTCCTCCTTCAGGTGTTGTTCCAGGGATGTCCTGGTCCCTGGGACTCAACTTCTCAGCTGAGCATGCTTTCATAAGGGTGAAAAACCATAGCTGACCCTGCACTCTGGTTTGCTCCATCATAAAAGCAGCATGCACTCCCCATTATTTCTTCTGGGTATTCTGTTTTTCGTTAGTTCTTTTAGGTGTACAACAGAAATGGCAGGAACATCCATCAAGTGACAATGCTTAGCCCTCAAAACTAGGACGGAAAGAAAGTTATTGTTCCATTTAATTTCTTTTTTCTTGCTTTTGAATTCTAGATGGTGTAGATTGAGTTCAAATTCTACTTAGACAAAAAAGTAAAGCTTGTCGGCAAAAGATGCACTTTCATTTTACTCCTTTTAAACAGTTCCATTTAAACTGCTAGATAGGTTTGTAGCAAAATTCCTTTATTTTTGCATTGTGAAACAAATTCTAATAACCTGGGGTTTGAGTTTTGGTATGGGTATAATTCTGTGTCTTAAAGGGGAAGGAAAAAAGGGCAGAAATTAGTTTGCTTTCAGGTTCTTCCTTTGAAGGACTGAAATGCATTACTTTATGGAATATGTTTTGCAATGAAAATGTTACAATCTTTTGCCCTAAGCCCTCTGGAAACTCTAAGTAGCTCTATTAGATAGACAACAATCTTAGATGAAGTTAAGATCTCCTGTATGTGCATATCTGTTGCACAATTATTTTATACAAACCTGTATGTCTTTCCTTCTTATCACATGAAATGGTGAAGTTTTTATGACTCCAATCATCATCATCTGCAAGCAATATGCTGGAGGAAAAGGGTACCAGGGTTGCATTCCATTGCTGCTTCTGGCCTGTGAGCACTATTCCAACCAAAATACTGTCAGAGAACCCAGTTCTATTGTGAATGTATTCATTGGAGTAAGTTCACATTGTGCCACTGAACTCCACAGTCTATTCAAAACTGTCTAGTAATAAATTAAAAAGCAATAGAATGCTAAGAAATACCAAAAATTAAGTAAATTTTTCCTGTGGCAAAGAAAGCACTAGCATCTCTTGCAAGCATTATGTACAGGTTTCTCTCAGTGAGTTTATACTGACTTCATTACACACATATAGTAAAGGAGGAATTAATTATGTCAGCCACCAAGTAGCAGCCAAAATCCCACAGGAGTAGGAACACCATTTAGAAGCACCCACCTACGAAGTAAACTCTAGAATGCTCTGTAATTGGCTTTGTATATCACAAGTGCATCCATATAGGTCTTCCCTACACTGCAGTGTTACTCTCTGCTTTCGCATTGTGGGCAAATAACGTAATGGTTTCATGTTCATTGAAACCTTCCCAAAAATTTCCTTTGTTGCTTAATAGAACCGGAGATTCCAGTGAAAAATCTTACCTGACCTAAAGAGGGCTTATCTTAATTCCTGATGAAAGACAGTTTAATTCTTCAGGCTTTACCTCATGTGTTTTGTCTATTCATGTCTGACTCAACATTTAGCCAAGCTGACATGGAGACTCGTGGGCAGTTTGTACATACTCCAAAAGCTCTGCCCATGAAACTGTTGTTAGAGACCATCAAGGTATATCACCTGCCTGGAAATCAGTTTCTAAAATATTAGTGCGACTGTCTCCAAACAGGAGAATGAACCTGCCAGGACCTAGAACGTGCAGCGAGTAGCTCTGAATTCTGGCATCCATGCTGTTTGCCAGTGTCATTGTGGTTATATAATATCATGCCTTCCTGGACCCCTCTAGTGTTTCATCCATCCAGGATGTTGAGTAAATATTACATCTGGATGTAGCATTTACTACCAAAGACAAAAGAACAAACAGACCCTCTGATCATATTCCCAGAAGGACTCCAATATTTTGCTGGGCTGCCTTCCATACAGTCATTCAAATGGTGAAAAGCCCAAAGAACAGATTGTTTCTTTTTGGGTACTTTCAATTCCCTGTCCACTGTGTCGGGGATTTTCATCCCCAGGGAACCTGAGAATAAAGGAAGCAAATCAACCATCTGCTGAGCAGCATGTGCAAAACACAAGGTTTTCTGACCTTGGACAAAATCTATCTTGATTCCAGAGAGTCTCACACAGTCAGAGGGCTTGCAGGAATGGTCTACTTCCCAAGTTGTTTCCCCAGGGCTTTGGTACTACACTGCACTCCAATGGTTTTTTTATTCCCCCCCTCAGGTTCCTTTGGGCTACCGACATCTGCTGTCTCAGCACTGTTTGCAGCTGGATACTGGCTACTGATCAACAAGTGAGGAGGGTCAGAACAACAGTATTTTTCCATTGAATGTTCTGAGACTCTTTTCAGGAGCCAGGCCCATGCAGCCCAGACTTAGGTCTGTATTACTGGGTACCACGGTTGCTTTGTCACATTTAATACCTTACTTGTGTTCCTATGCATAGGCTACAAATGAACATCATCACAGAGGCAGCCAACATACATACACAGACATGACAAACAGCATTATCTTGTGGATCTTCCCTAGGCCCTGAAATACAGAATGAGATGCCACACAAAGAGGCAGCCTTTGATTTTGTCATGTCCTGATAACAAGACAGAAAAGGACCTCTCTTTTCATCTGTGTTCCTCTTGAAACTGGTAAGTCTTCATGTTGTCTGACAACACTTAGAATAACTTAAGCCAAACTGTGCCAAAAATTGTTAACATTTGGGTTTGCACCCTACAAAATGCTTTAATCTCCCAGCTCTCAGCTGATAGTCCAGTACCATTTTCAAGTAATTTTTCATCAGATATTTTGCCTTTTGTAGCTGAAATTCAAACCTCTAGTGGGTCCACATTCTGTCTCAAAGATGCGTTGTTCCTCCTTCCCCTTTGCCACCTCTTCAGGATCCATGTGTTCCCACAGCCGTGTTGTTCATGTTTTCCACTGCAGTCAGGTAACCCTGCCCAAGCAATGTTTGTCACAGCTCCAATGGAAAACCTTTCTGCCCTTATTGCTAGTCAGAACAGAAAGAATGAAGTGATTCAGCTGACTGCATGAAAAAAACATATCATCTTCTTAGGCCAGTCTGGGGTCTAATAAGGAGGGAATAAGCCTCAGTGCCTGCCCTTATATCCAGCACCTCTTGCACTGCTGCTGCAATAGGTGATGGTGGCCATCCCTGAGGACTGGGACCTTAGCCAGCACTTGGCAGTGTCTCTGTGCAGTTCCTGTCCCATCAGCCTCTCCAGTCTATCACATTTGGAGAGGTCCCATATGCCCTGCTGAAATTCTCACAGTTAAAGTGCCCTGGTTACTTAACTTTTTATGTGTGAAGGAAATATTTTGAAATCTCAGGTGTCAACACATTTAATAGTGGACATCACTGTATAAACTTTTTCTTCTTAAAGACAGGTCCCCCATATATGCAAGAAAGGAAAATAAGCAATAAAATTATCTAGTAACGAAAAAATTATGATAGAGGGCTCAAGTCACATGCATAACTGCAGTCCACTGTAACTGTTCCAAATATCAAAAAGGGGTTCCTTCTTTTCCAAAATAGAGTTGTCTTTGAGTACAAATGTTAAATTAAACAACTGATTGCATAATTTTGAGCATAAAAATGGATTTTTAGTCAAAAGAAAATTTTTATTTTACTTATGTAATTATCAGTCCTATTAATTTTACATATATTCATGTAACTTAATATATTAATATCCAAACTATTCTTTCAAAAACGGACCTTAGTAAGTATGCATTTATTTTAATTTGTTTTATTAATTCAGTTGTCACTTTTATCGGTTTCTCTCACATTGATTTTAAGTGTGTGTTGGTGAGTACATGTTTAGAGCAGTACAGCAAATACAGAGATTCACACAGACCCATTAAACACAGTTGGCATTTCTTGTTTCCAACAAATAGTTTTCAATTTTCCCAGGACATTCTACCTCCCTCTTGCAGAATGGTTTGGCCATGATTTCTAATTGTGTGAGTCAGATGTTCTTCCTTTTCCAGAGCCTCCCACTTTTGTATCAATCGTTTCCAGATTCATGGAGCACAGAAATAAAAAGCATTTGAGAACTGAGTGATGTAATGAAAGGTTCTGAATTTTAAAAAATAGCAGTGTTTTAATTTCTGAAAATTAACTGGCTAGTTTGTGAATTGAAAGTGTACAACTACCAAAAAGCCAACACCTGATATTTTTTGATACAAAGAGATTTTCTTTCTGTAAATACAAATTTTAATTTAATAACTTTCCAGTCATTTTCTTGGCATAGATTTTAAGCCACAGATGAGACATATAATTAATTTTTTTCTATTCTCTAGCACACAGAATTCCAGTAGGAAAAAAAGTAACTCTAATGACTCCTTTGCATCGAATAGTCAGACTTCAGGGGCCAGCACCAAAACCAGATGAAACTTTCCTTTCCCACACTAGTGAAAGCAAACGCTTAATTACAGACAAATTATTATGGCAGAATGTATTTCCCCTAATATTCCCCTAATGCCGTAAGTGTTTGCATAAAAGAAAGCTGATCAAAGCAATTTGATCCCTTCTTCTGCTAGCTATAGGGCCAGCACTTCAGCTTGTTAGTTTCTTAGAAACCCAGCTAGTCCTACTACAATTAGGTAGACCCAATCAGTGCCAGGAATGTACTGATTTATTGCAGCTTTATTGCAAAAAGAAACTAGATAAGTAATGAGGAGAAAGTGCACTAGCAGAAACTTCTGAAATAGGAGGGGTTTGGCATCCAGTGACATTTTTTCAATTTCTTAAAATATGCCATCCAAATAGAGACTTGAAAATAGGTAAGTGGACTGATAAACTCTACTGCAAAAAAAAAAAAAAAAAAAAATAGTGTGGCTTCTGTCCTGTTATGCCTGTTTCTGTTCTAATGAGGAACTCTGAAAGCTCTTTATTCAGAAACTCAAAAAGCTACAATGAGCAGGGGAGAGCATGACACTGCCCCAGGGAGCCAAGCCCCACCAGCCGGCTAGTGACAGATATCTGTCTCAAATTAAATAAACATGCTGGAGATGAATGAAGACAGATGTTTTTTAAAGTCAAATATATGGCTGAAAATCTTTCCAAACTCATAGGAACTTTGCTCTTAATGTGTGATTCCTGTGTACTCAGAACTCTGCCAGAGGCCTCCCACTCCAACAGTCTATTCCAAGACCCTACAGGAAGACATTAATTACTGAATTTCTGATTCTTCCAGAGTGTTTGGAAAGAACAAATTTCAGAACAAAATCTATTGGAAAAGTTGTGAAGTATTTATACAGAAAGATCTCTTCTTTATTCATTTGAGAACATGTATGAAACAACTCTCTAACCCTGTTTGGGTATATAGCCTACTTTTCTTCTGCCAAAAGAGAAACAAGTCCCAAATCCAGGCGAGCTGGGAGCCTGATGTGCTCTAGGTAGCTGCATTGCTTTAGACAGGTTTGGTAGTGTTTCCTTCTGGTAAGGCACTTGTGTGTGAAAGATTAAATTGTGGAGTAGCATGGCACCCTGGCAGGCAGCTGACGCTGCTGCAAGGTGTGAGGGGGTGTGCAGTGGGTGGCTTGGGCTGAGCAGGCAGAGCTGTGCTTGTGTTCAGGGAGTCTGGATACACAGTTTAATTATAAAGGCACACTCATGTTTTAACCACTATATAAGCAAAGCTGTCAAAGTGTAGTCTGAATATGTCGGTAACTGTTTATACCTAACAGATGCCACTTCAGGAGAAATCAACATAATTCCCACCAACAAACCCTGTGCAGAAAGCCCACAAAAACAGATTCATGCCTTCTAAGTCAACAAGAGTAGACATTCTCAAAACAAATCTCCAAGCTGAGAGTTCTCTGTATCTATGACATTTTCATTGGCAGAAATGTGCTGGATGATTCCGGTTATCACAACACTGCATAAAGACAGAGGTCCTGTAAGCAGTCAGGCTCCAGAATGTCTGGCATGTACATAGTCTCAAGCACCACCTGAAATAATGCTCAGAAATTAACAAAGAGAATGAACACCATGCATTCTTTATGGTTTGCATCATCAGGCAAACAGTCACATATCTTACACCATCATTACTAAATCACATTGTTTAAAAATTTAGTAGCTTAGGAAAGAGTACTTGAAATATTGAATCTCAATTTTAAGAGGTCATGACTGTGCAAAACTAATCCATATTAGTATTGTGTTAGTTGTACTATCTCATACCATATTTGCGTATGCTACAAAAAGGACTTAACAACCTAAACCAGAGACTTACGACTTCTGACCAGAATCAAAAACAAAGGCAATGAAATTCTTTGAGAAATACTGTGCTTATGTTATTTCTATCTCAAGTAAAAGCAAATATGACTGTCAGAAATGTTTTGGGGACAATAATCACTTTTCACAAAGTGATCATCAGGATTTCAGAATCTTGGTAGTTTCCAAGAGTTTAAAGATACAGTTAAATACCTATTCTGCATTTAAAATCACCCCCAAGTTTAAAGTTTTTAGCTGTCCCTGCCTCTGAACCCAAACTATTCTCAAGTACTTCAGCACTGTAGTGATTACTGATAATATTCCATAACGGACTTCCTCCCTGTGGTAGTGTACAGTAGGAAATGCTGAGATGTAAGGGTATTTAGTATTCTTTCCCTACTACCAGACCACTAATAAGGAGCATGTGCTTATATTTGTTCTTAGATTTCAAGGTATTTTGGAGAAAGCAAAGCAAAGTAATTATACTAACAATGCTATCTTTTTTTCAACTGAAAAACACTATAAAAGGAAGGTAGAGGTCTGGGTGGTACTGTCTTTCATTCTCAGATAAGGAAACTGGGTGATGGGGAGCTAAGTGCCTTGGTCAAAGACAGCTGAAAACTTTATGTGTCAGCTCTGCTAACACCTTTGATGCTTTTGTTTATATGTACAAACACATATATCTTTATTTTGCTGTAAGGATAAGTCATATCCATTTCCATATTAGCTCAACTCAGAAGTAGCTGTGAGAGCCGTGATCTTTTCTCACAGTGTGTAAAAGGTCCCATGAAATAGAAATACTATTTGATTGACTGTAGTGAGACATCAAAGCATGTGGCATAAAGTCATGTGCATAATAAGCGAAATTTCTGGGTCAGTGGAGAAAAGCCTTTGGCAAAGGGGTTGAAATCAACAAATATATGTTGATGGGGAGATTAGAGAAAGTTTCTCTTGCATAAGAGACAATGGCTAAACATTACATGACTTCAAAAGTTCCTCTATTAAAATACAAAACTGTATTCTCTTATTGTCACAGCTGAATACATCCCAGATTTAGCTGCTGTTTCATATTCTAATACTTGAGATTTCACTGCATTTTTTGATAAATGCTAGAAAATTAGGTTCATATTTTTATAAACCAATTCCAGTGTGTTCAGAGGCTATGTACTTGATAGTATACAATCCATAGCTTCCACATCATACTGTGTTTCTGGACAACTTTAGTCATGAAACTTTTTAACCAACAAAAGAAACAAGACCTGGAAGATCACTGATTGTACAAATTCTTTTTTGAAGTAACAGTAAGATCAGTTTCTGAGGTAAACATGCTATCATCTCTCTGTTCTAATGTCCTAAAATAACTGTTGTGGTCACGTCAATATTCATTCACAAATCTGTATGAATGGATTTTTAAAATCATAACTTTCACTTTACTGTGCTTTATCAACTTTGATAGGAATTTAAGATTCACAAGGAATGCAGAACTAAGATAAGGTATGTTTTTAGTAAGGTAGATAGAGGGCAGCTTCTCCCTTTTGATTTCACTGGGTTTTTTTCTGCATAAAGTTTTGTTTTCCATGACACAAAATTAACTCTTTTGGTGTTTATTTCTGTCTTCTTACCAGTGGGCATTAAACTCTAAAATGTGTCTCTAATGCTGTTTGGTTGTACAATCCTTTATGTGTTAGATCTAATATGCAGGTCATAGGACATATGAACTGTAACATTCAGAAATACCATTTTTTGGCTCATGGATAGAACAGTGTGTTTATTTATTGAGATGTATCTATAACTATCTATATCATCTATCTATATCATCAATATCTATATCATCTATAGCTATGTCTATGTACACATATACTTGCCGCATACATATGTCTATGTGTAAATATGCATGCACCACACAAGGCAAAAAGCTCAGTTAGGAATTACACCTCTTCTTTCCAAAGAATTACTGCTCAGTGCTAAGGAATGTAACAGTCCTATTCATAGCAATTTCTGACACAGCGTTTAGTATAACCATACACAGACATAAGAAGAGAAAGAACTGGAAAATATTTGTATAGTTATTAAGTGCTAATAGAGCTGATAACGAGCACAAGTGCCACAGACATTATGCAACATGGAGGTCTGTTTATAAAGGATGTGGTTTGCAAGGGTTGGAGTAGAGTTTTTTTTAAGGGATAGCATTACTCAGCAAGTTTCATATGTTGGAGTCAACTCCTTCATTTCTCTGGGGATTTTAGATGCTAAATTTTAGCTTGTCATAGGGAGCATATAACTCATGTTTGTTTTTTAAATTAGGGAAAGGACATATTTTTGGAGAAAGAAAAGGCATAATAGTAATAAAAGCAACAATAATTATGCCATGAACTCTCTCAGTTTTGTAGTTTAAAATAATTTAGAAATGTAATTTGTCCCATGGCAGATGAGATATTAAAAGCAATCCTTCAGCTAAGTAGATGGAAAAGGGGAAAAGGAAAGAATGACCAGTTGTTAAATCAACTTTACCACAAAGAAAAATATATTATCAGGCTGCAGTCTCCTGCCTTGCTCTGTGGTGTGCTGAAGACAGTTTTTGGCCCCTCAGACATGTTGTTGCCACTTGACACAAATCACTGTAGACAGCAACCCATGTTTTGCCGAGTGTTTCCAGGGAGGATCATGGGACAGAGCATGTTACCGCTTGCTCAGTGTGAGTTCTTGCTTTCTCCTTCCTCTTTATCATTGTGTGGGCACAGAACCAAGGTCTGGGCATTTCGACACCCCGTGGCCTCTCGGCTGTGCCGCTCTGTGCTCTCACCGCGCCCTGGCCATGCCTGTGCCTGTCCTGTCCCCGGCCATCAGCCCTGCTGGGCCTGGCAGCCTCCCCTCGAGCCCAGAGCTCAGCCAGCACCAGTGCTGCAGCAGCGCTGCTGGGGAGTGGCTTCTCTGCAGCCCTGCCAGGGACTCCCTGTAATTCTGGCCCATCTGGTGGCTCTCCTCAAGCCCAAGCCCCACACCTCTATGCCTGCCCCATATCTGAAGTGCTGTCGTGAGCTGCACACCCTCATTATGCTCAAGGTTCATTCCCATGTTCCTCCCTTGCCTCAGGTCTCACTCCTTCGTCCCTGCCTTGCCCCTGGAACCCTGCCCTGCCATCTGCCTTCTTACCACACCTGCTTCAAATCATCCTCCCAGCCCCTAAGCATTACCCCAGCATATTCACGCTGCTTCCAAAACAGCACGAGGTCACAGCTCCCCAGTGCTGCCATGCCTGTCCTACCACCTCTCTCAGCCCGGGGCCCCAGAGCTCTGTGCTGCAGCCACACTTGTAGCACACCTCCTACCAGTGCTCCAGAGTCCATGTCTCCTGTCTGCCTTCCCACAAACTGTCCTATTTCATGGCATCTTGGTGGCACATAAAAAACTCAACCCATATAGTGTCCAAACCTCACTAATTTGTGGTTTATTCTCTTAAGATGAACACTGAATTTATGCTTTACTGAGTGTAGAAATCTATTTGTTAATCTGTCAGATGGGCATGAAATGAAATGCAGGACAAGATTTCAAGTATTACAATGCTCAGATGGCTCCTGGGATGGCAGGTCTCTGCACTGACGTCTTGTGATTCATTCTGTATCTTCTGTAGCTAACTTCACATCATTAAGTGTTTTCCAGATTTTACTTTTTATGGCCTGATCTGCTTAGACTCAGACTGAGTCTACTGAGAATTGTAGTTATCTTTATTCCTAAGCTACAAAAACTCTTAAGCTACAAGAGATTTATTTTCCTGAATTTCTTCTTATCATTATGGCATTAAGTAAATTTGACATATTTTTCCTAATTTTCTTTCCTTTTTTCCTGTCTGCTTAAGTAAGTGGAAGTGTGAAGAATGAAGTCCTTTCTAGTTTCAGATTTGACATCATAACCAGGAGCGTTCTCATATACTATCTAAGCACATACATTTTTGATCATCAGAAGAAAACAAAATCATCTTTATTTCTGTCGATAGGATCTCTGACATATACCAGAAAAACAAATACTTTGTCTTCTCATCTTGTTTTGACATGTCTGTAAGTTACTTTAAATTACTTATTTATAATGAGAATCGTCAAATCAATTATTAGGGTCTGAAGTGCAGTTCCAGTGGTGTCTGGATCCTTCTTAATAAATAGCTACAGTTAAAGCCTTAAAAATCAAATGTAAATTCGCATGCCCTTCAAACCCAGAGACTCAGTTGGAAGAGGAGAGTTTCAGTTAAGTTTCAGACTCTGAGAGAGAGTAAATAATTTTTTTTTTTTTTTACAAAATCGTTCCTGGAGTAAAAATTTCAATTTTACTTAGTGTTTCATTAGTGTATTGAGAACTTTTTTTTATTAACAGAAGTATTTAATGAACATTTAAATCGTAAAATACTTTGCCTTACTTACTTACTAAAACAATGTAGATCCATGTCAACTCACCCAGTAATGCAAGAATCAGAATGGAGAACACCATCACTGATATGTATTTTCATCACAGTGAAATACTGACATTTTCAGTCCTGAAAAAAAAAAAATAAGAACCAGAATGCCAAAATACTGCATTTTGACATAATCAGAATAAATCTCCCATATTGATATATTCATGATTCTAAAACATTAATATCCGTTTGCTTACATTTCAAATTGATTCAGTATGATCAGTATTTCCTTCAATGTTTTCAAGGAGATGGAGTTTGAGGAGTGTTCATGTCTCCATTTTCTGCATTTTCTAGTAAAACATTTCAGTAAAAAAACTAATTAAAATGCAGCACACAAAGATTTCAAAGGGCATGATCCTTTGCAAGTTCCATCAGTTGTATCCTGCAAAAAACAGCACTGGCTCTGATGCCAGGAATGAATCTGCAGTGAACTGAGTGCCATCAGAACTGTTTATGAACGTGTGTTATTAGTTTGGAAAGACATTTTTGTCTTTGCAGGATAAATACCACCTCAGCAGCCAGCATTACTTACATATGATTCCTCAAGCCTCGCTTCTCATACTGTGTTCAGACAGCAATGCCCTGCAAATGGCAAAGCAGATAGTGGTTGTGATCATCCTCAGTGTGTGTCTGAAGAGAGGGCACATCTTGTGTTAGCCCCACCTCCCCCATCTGAGACATCTTCTATGTCTGGTTAAGTTAGTCAATGATTCAATATTGACTTTTTCAAGGCTCCATACATAACGTGATATAAACATTTTGTATTTACTGCTACTAATCATTCATCAAATTGTTATTTTTGGCAGTCACAGTCTCTCCAGAGGAATAAAAACTTCCATTAAATTGAAAAAGGCTGGACTCCATATAGTATAAATTAAGGAGAATTAATGATGTCTCTTGTTTCCACTTTTATGAGTTTACTTTATGTTAATTTTAAGCCATCATCAGGGAAGACTGTTTGGAGCAGCTGCTTCCTAAAGTATACACTTTAGAGATGATTGTTAAGTAAATATTTTGTAATGCGAAGATACTGCATAGCTCCTTCCTGCATTGTTTACAGACTTCCAGCCCCATTGACTTCAGACATTTTTACACTGTTTTCTACGTCAGTCAACAGCTAACTGACAGAGAGAGTAAGATGATTACTGACAATTCTGGAAGTGGAATAGCACTGTAACAGCAAATAGTAGAATGGGAAAGAAAAAGATTAGTAGTCTAATTCTAGGGAGCATAAATAATCCACAGTATAATGGCAGAATAACATTTTTAATATCAAAGAGATATCCTGAAAAAGTGCCAAAGCACTTGGTCACCTTGGTCAACACTGATCCACATTCAACTGTTCATGTCTGGCATACTCTTAAAGCCTTAGAGCAGAACAGTTAGCACAGTAAATACATTTTATACAGTTGGAGAAATGTATGCTCAGTTAGATTACTCAGAGTGACTAGATTTTGGACCACATGCCACATTTTCAAAGCACAAGGGCTTGGAGGAGCTGGAGCATGATGAATCTTTCTGTTCCCTTCCAGAGAGGCAAAATGAGGTCCTGGAATATATTCTGTGGCCCCTTCTCTGTCTCATAAGGACCCTTGCAGCAGGGCAAACATTACTCTTGTGCTGTGCCACATCACTGCAGGGATGAACACACTATTTAGTCTAGATTGGTGTTGGCTGCCTTTTCTGGTGAGGTGGCTGCTTGACTGCAATGGGGAAAAGCCATTATGTAACCCATTACTGTTTGGTATTTAAAGAGAAGATAAATGACTTCTAATTTTTTGGGGAAACACACTGTTATTTATTGCTTCACAGTATTACAGCTTAGCTGTTCTGCACATATTAATGACAAATACAGGGATTATAGACATAATGTGACTTTTGAGCCTGTAGGAGCCTGTGTGTGGCTGTGTCTGCTAGGAAGCACTGTCACAACTCTGCTAACTGCACACACTGCTGTGGATGTGTGAGATGGACAGAGGAATAATCTTTTTGCAGTCATTTTGCATTCGTTTGTCTTGCTGACCTGCAGCAGTGCCTCTCACTAAGAGGCTGCTTACTGCCTGCCTGGGGTTCATCTGGAAGTATAGGCATACACACAAGGTTTAATACTTTACTATGTATATTTGTCCACTTCATCTCTTATAACAACTGGCTTCAGTCAATTTTAATTCCTAGAGAAAATCCAGCCTGGCTGTTCCAGAGACATTTTCTGTCTGTCCAGTAGGCTGTAACTGCAGGGCTACTCTAATTTAGACCACCTGAACTCCGTAAGCTCTATTTGATGAGGCTCTGAATCAGAGTGTGTCAGTCTCTATCACTCATTTTTCCTTTATCTATTTTTAATTTGTTTTCTCTTTTTCAACATTGGTGTAATGGGCTAAATAAACCACAAAAGGAGTATATTAGAGACAAAAAAAGGAAAGTGCTGCATATTCTATTTTCTGTCTTCCTTATATTGCTTCCTTTCAGAATGGAACCAAGTAATGACTCTGCCCATCTTTCATTGTGCCTGGGCCACTCATTTCTATGAATCAAAGCACAGATGGATAGTTTTGCATTGTCTGTTCATCTGTCCATTGTCTGCTCATACATCCACCCCTCCTTACTGCTCTTTCAGCTATTCACATACATGCTGAAGGTTCACAATATTTTGACCTAACAATTCCCATTTTGGTTTAGAGAACTGTACAAGGTACATGTGGCCATGGAACCAGCTGGTAACCAAGTGGTTTGTCATGTTTGCTTTCAGGAATGCCCTGTAACTCTAAATATCTGGTCACCTGTACCCTCACAGAGCCATTACTTACTTTCAAGTTAAATGTATGGTCCCACCCAGAATACTTGTAAGCAAGCCTATATATCCCTGGAAAAGATGCTGGTAAGTGGGTAGGCCTGAGTCAGAATAAATTTAGGCATCAGTTATCAGGTTTAATATAATTTTTAACTATCAGTTATTCAACTATAGTTTTTAACTATTAATATAGTTTTATTTGACAGGCTCTCATATTATTTTGTCCTCACTTTTTAAACACAGGCAATACAGGCAATTATCTCCTCAGTGTTACTAACTATATGCAGTATATTGACAATTACAGCTGATTTTTGCAGCTAGCCAACACCAATCAGATTTACAAAAGCACAGGATAAGAAATGTCTGTGCTTTTTACAAGCAGCAAGTTGATGATAAAAATTTCTCTATTTTTTTGCATCTATTTTATGTACGAGAACAGTTCAGCATTTCTGTTTACCAGTGTGGAATATTTATTATGAAATTGTCCATTCAGTATCTTTTTTCAGACTCTTATCATTGGAAAATAACAGTAACACTTCATCTTTTGATCAGCTGCGTCACAGCAGAACAGAAAAGTTGGGTTTGGACATGGTCATCAGTGAAGGGGAAAAAAATTTTAGAAAATGTATTAGTTGAAAAAGACATGAAAGAAATTAGCCATTGTCATTTCATAAACAGAAGAAACAGCTGAATCAGTCATAGGAATCGTTATTCAATTAGTTTCATTTTAGGAGGAAATGTATACACAGTAACTACTGTAACAGAGGGTGAGTGTCTCGGCAGCTGTTACCATGTGGTCTCTGCTCTGAGAACATCAAAGCCTGGATGGCATCCGTAACTGACAGTATGGCTGATTCAAAGTCCCTAAATAAATAGGCTCAAACCACAGAAAACAGGGACTCTCTGACTCTCTCCTTCCATCCCTGGAGGGGTCCAGGCATGAGGTGTGACAGCTACAGAATTAATTTGTTCAAACATCAGGAAGAGCAGCAAATATTAGCAGCTAGTGTGTGTCCCTCTACATCTCCCTTTCTCCTTCCGAATGCTTCTTAATAGAGAGGATTTGGTTCATTTCTATATTTTCCAACTGAAATAATGAGTAGGAGTGAGACTCATGAGATTTCTGAATTCATTCAGTCCATAATATTCATTCTTACTTGTAAGTAAGAACGAAGAAAAAATCACAAGAAATTGTCTGAGAAACTTTGCTGTCTACACTTCTAAAGTCTGTTTTCTCTGATGACTCAAGCACTTAATATCATTGTCCTGAGGCACATCTCTCCTCTCTCTCCCTTCCTAACTTTTCTGTTGCAGGATCTTTTGCTTCTGACCATGGAACTTTTGGGACATCAGTTGTTTGGTTTTCTCCATCTCACTAAATTTTCTGTATTACACCTAGCACTCTTTGCCACATGATATATAGAGATGGAATCTAAAGAAAAAAGGACAACGGCTTGGAAAAATACAACTCTTTAGCCACTATTAAAAAGCTACTTCACTGATCACTAGTAGGCAGGAAGTGGGATTTACACATAGGGATTTCTAAATTATAAAAACTTGCAACAAACTTGAGTATGAGCAAGGAGGAACTTCCTTCCAGTTACCAAAATTACGGATACTTCCGAAAATCTGAAGTGTTGTAGAATAAAAAAATACCAGCATTGAGTTCTCATGGAAAAGCCTGAAAAGCAAGTTGCAACATGAAAGATGTGACTAGTGGCTTGGTTTACAAACACATTTACAGAACAGTTTTTAAAAATAAGGTATATATGAACACAATGCCATGTTTGGAATTTAAGTATCCTTACACTTTCAGTTTTAATTAAAAGTTTTACGGCATTCCATAACAACACAAACTGAAACATGAAATACAGCTTGTTAATATAGGTAAGAAAACTTACAGCTACTTCCAACAGATCTGATCTGGTGCCATTTAACAGGCTACATCCAAGGCATGCATTGTTATGCAATGGCTGAAACACTATTTACTTTGGCCCCCAGTATTTGTTTCATAACCCTCTTAGAAGAATGAAAAGTAATTCAGACCACACATGCTAAAATTCTGTGGGTTATGCCTTTTTCTCTTTTTTAAGTATCAGATACTCATTGAATATATATTTTTCTGGGACCAGCGAGAATGGAAATTGCATTATTCTATGGAAAGATGGCATACAAAACTATTGTGTTGCTGATTTTCAAAATAATTCAAGGAAATCTGGCTCCAATTGTGACTCCTGGTGATGTGGTTGAAACTTCCTTGCAGATAACTGGTTCCTGAGGGAAACGTATCTCAGTTGAATGTTTTTATTAAGATTACATTATCAAAATTAAAAATACTTTGGTTTTGGTGACTACTACCCCAGTAAAAATGGAATGTTTGAATTTTTTTTTTAATAAATCAGGTGGAAATATGCACTAGCCACTAATTTTAAGATTCAAATAGTCTTGTTACATGAGTACTATCAAAGTTATAACTTATATGCAATATATGTATTTTTCTCCTTACACTGCCTATGGTGCACACTAGACCATAATCAGATTAATACAATAATCAAAGCCATTTGTGGCAAAGCCAGCATGGTTTTATGCATAGATTGGAGCATGCTTTGGGAGACTAGATGAACACAGCTGCTGCCAGTTTACCAAGCAAGAGGCAGGACTGAGGCAAGGAGGGCTGAAAATACTTGCTGGACAGCAGAAAGTCAGGCACAGAAGAAAGGGAAAACTATCTAAAGGACATATGCCTACATTTAACCCAAATCTTATACAAATTCTGCCTGAAAGAATGGGCAAACAAGTTACTACAAATGAATAATCATATGGGGCCTAGTGTGAGTGCAGGTTTCTGGTGTGTCCTGGTGAACTTTAAAATAGTCCACGCCAGCCAGACCACTACAACCCCTAGGTTTCTATCGGTTCAAAGAGAAGTCAAAAAGAGACCAGAATCACCTTTTGCCTCTAGCTCCCCTAAAACAGTTACATACCAAAGCAATTCATTTCTAAGTAGTTTTTTAATGACATTTATTTTCTGAGCCAAGTGTTGACAGAAAGCTGGATTACTTTGAATTGACTTTAAACAGGGAAATTGAAGTGTAAAGTTCACAGGTCAACAAGGTGAAGAGTAGCAAACTCTATGAATAAGAGTTTGGATGATTAGCCCATAGATGTTTGTTTTGTCTTATTCCTTTACTGGTACACAGGAAGACCCATGGGAATTCCCAGACACATCCACATCCTTTGGGTTGTACACTTTCCTAGTTAGTGTTATCAGCAACATTATGTTGTGCAAATACGTTACGTGGACAGGAAATTGTTATACTGCCATTGCTCATGTCAGTTTGACAACTTCAAATTTCAGTGACTAGAAAGAGGGTCAACTTCCTTTTTTCAAAATATCTTTCCATTATTAAACACGCAATGATTGCTGCAAAATGTTGCTTCCTCAAAATAGCTGCTCAAAGAAGATATTTTTACCTTCCATTGAATGTTTTTGTATCACACATTGCCTAATAGTTTTCTCCCCTGTAAATACACAATACTAGGGCAAATGTTGGGAACAGCTAGTAGAATGCTAACTCTTTTTTACTCCATGAATGCTATCCAAGTACAGTAGCTATCCCATGACTTTACCCATAACGTGACAGGCTAGGAATAGTGTTGTTCTGTGTTCTAATCACAACAGATGAGTAACTGCCCTTGGTTTATGTGCAACGATTAAAATAAATCAAAATTGCAACAATATCTCGACATTTATGTACATTTTGCTTTACATAGGTCTCAGTGTAAAACTGTATCTCATTTTACCTAAAACCACAAAAACACTTTACACAATAAGATTGCTTATAACAAGCATTATGAACAGAGTGATGAGTTGTTATTGCAGAGGCAGAAATGTTACTCAAAAAGAAGTCTCATAAGAATACAGTTCTTAAACTTTAGTAATGGAAAAAATTTACTTTAGTGACAATGTTACAAAATTAATTAATACTGATCTTCCTGCAGTTGTAGGTAAACTGTTTCTTCTTTCACTTTAAATGATTGATGAAAACATTGACATGAAGTGATGATATATTGTATTAAACTATATATTGATACTGGAAGTACCAGCAGCAAATGGATGAAAGCTAAGTAGGGTTGGCCAATGACGTGGAGCTTCGTGCTTCTGACTTTAGAATCCAGCTGCTCTGCCTAGCTGAAGTTCATGCACGTGTGCAGGATAAAATTTTGTTAGAAAGTTTGATATCTAACATGTAACAATATTCTGTATCTTCGGATAATGGGAAAAATTTAAATATCATGGAAAGGACTTTAGGTTTCAGGATTCCTCTCTCTGAATATGTTGTTTATAATATTAGATTCCAGGAGTTCTTAACAGACTAGGAATTATTTCTCTAGTTATTTCACATTTAGTTAGGTTTTGCAGAACTGGACCACAATTCTTAGCAAATATTTAGGCTATTGCACTCTTACCCTATAAATAGGTGTGCTTATGAGAATGACTGCAGAATTTCTATGAGTTAGAGCTAATCATCTGGGAGAGTGCTGATTCAATGTAACTTTAATGAAGATGAATAAACTGTTTACGTAAATTATGCCATCTCATATTCTGTAACACCACCAGTGAGTGCTGGTTTCATGACTGAGTTCCACTCACTGTTGATTTTTCTTCCCATGACTAATTAAGATGAAACATAAATTAAGCAGGTAATTTATGAGAAGTCTCTGTAAAAAAAATGAAGGTAAACCAAAGGTAGTGTAAAGAGTAGGTCAGATAAATAACAGACATCTGTGGGCCATTATCTGACTCAACATGACTGGCCACATACTGGTTTTATAGACGTGCTGTTCAGACCTCAGTGTTTGGAGAGATTGATGATTCTTTGGCAAGGGAGCCTATTGCGACTAAGTAAATAGATAATCACCTTTCCTTCTGCTCTTAACGGGCAATGCAAAGCAGGATGTTCAGTATTCCCTTTTCAAGCAGTAAAGATGCCATATCTTTGAGTCTTTTAACGTGCATTGCAGTGGAACTTTGGATCCTGTCTGGTTGTATAATATTTATGCAGAGACACATTATTGCCCATGAAGACCCTGGAACTCCTGACTGAAACAATGATTATTCTCATGTAAACTTATTGCGGTAGTTGGTCACACAGTGCAGTGAATACAACCAAATTTACAAATGGACTACTAACTTGAGTAGATTCCGTGCAGGCTGTCTGCACTGTTGTTTGGAGCATTACTTTTGAATAAACTAGACGGTCTCATGCCTTCTCTATATAAAACTTGTGTTATTTTAAGGAAGAAAAAGAGGAATAATATATGCTGCTGCCCAAGCCTCACTAGACACTGGCAGTCATTGTTTTAAAAAGACAACTAATTAATACAGAGAGAATTGTACATGCTGTTAAACCTTTGTACAATAAACATCTAGAGACACAATAAATCCATTAAATAAGGCCGATGTTTCCACTGGAGGAACTAGTGAAAAGCAGTGCTCGGAAAGTCCAAAACCAAAAGCAACAACAAAATTGCACTTCAGCCTCTTAGCAGACCCCAGCAGAGCGCTGCGCCCTGCCTGTGTTTGCCGTGTGGAGCTCGTAAGGCGCTGTTGTGGTGGAGCGCAGGCTGACGGAACTGAGCGAGAGTGACATCCAGTGGGAAATGCGCGGGGCAGCCGCTCCTTCTGCAGTCGCGGTACTGTGAAGGATCTACAGTCCAAGCTGTCTCTTTGGATTCAATACGATTATTTTTCGCTAGCAAACACTCAGTAGCTGATTCCATTAATGTAAATTGTTCTTACTAGAACTAAGCTATCAGTGAAGCATCTTTTGCTTTCAGAAAAGTCTTCCCTCTAGTCCTTGTAATGATTCTGCTGCTTATCTTAGTGTTGATGAAAACCACATTTCCCTGGTCTCCACCCAACTAATGAAAACATCTAGCTGCTTTCATTCAGAAGTAGACCTGACTCCGTAGTTCATGGATATTTCTGCAGACTCCATGTGGTCCAGCTTGATGCCTTTTGCAACCCCATGTGATTCGGGTTTATCCTAGGTTATTCCATTCTCTTTGCTGCTTTTAAGAATGTCTTCCATCCTTCCTTCTATGTACATAATTTACAGAATAAGCCATTCTTCCCCAGTCTTACAAATCCACAGCTTTCACTTCTCAATTCCTCTGAAACTCAAGCAATTCCCTTCCCTGGCTTTTTGAGGGGATGTTTTGAAGAGCAGTGTTACTTGTCTGTTCTCTGTATTGAGGCACTCAGATGTACTGGCATGTCTGCTCTCTGGACCAGAGAAGGACATTACCAGTCCTGAAGCACAGAAGTTGTTCCAGGTCAAGCTCTTTCATCTTATGCTACCCACGCCATTTACCAGTTAGAACCCTGGGTACATTGTAATTCTGATTTCCCACAGAGGTACACCTCTAGCCTTGTCTGGCTTGGTAGGTAATGTACCTGAAAGACTGATCCTCTTGCTCTGTTCTAAAACCTTGAAATGAGTCACCTCTAAAGTTTATTATCAAGTTCAACTCAGCAAACACTTTCCTAGGGTCAGGCTGTGCTCTAGCTTGTGTATTCACGGGAATGAAAGGGCTCTTTGTGCAGATCTCTGCATGCTTGTGTGGCAAGTGGAACAAATTAACTTTGTGGTATTATACTCATTCCTTGAATGATTCATATGTTTGGTAAATCACAGGAGGCATGGGGGTTTGCAGCAGTAATATAAAACTATAGAGGCAGTAAGGTGTGCACAATCCATTCTTCTAGACCGCTGGCTAATCTACTCAATAATCATTATCCTGAAATAAAAATAGAGCTTCTCAATGCATTGGAAACATCCTGAAGAATCTGGTTAATTAATTTGCTTATTAATTTGTTAAATTCAATTGAGAAGGTTGAGAAGGCTGAGAAGTCTGAGAAGTGAAACATCTCAAAAATCATCAAATTACTTGAAAAAATACTGCTTTTTTCTGTTTTGTGTTTTCATCATTATATTAATAACAGAGTGTTTTAAAAGTCCAGCTGTAAATATATAATCAGGTGAAGTATTCTAGATGACCAAACAGAAAAATTCACATGGAGCATCACAAAGAAACTAACTCAGGCCATCAGAAGGATTGAATCCTTTAGATGGATGGGACAGAAGTCTGCCAGTGGATCCAGTGGAGCAGTGACAGTACTGGCAGACTGATCAGAAATCTGGCTGGGTGCTTTGGGTTGATAGCCAGGCCTGAGCCTGTCAGGGCACTCTCAGCTCAACCCTGAAGATATTTGCTGACAGGAAAGGTGATACTCAGCTTGTGAAAGGGAGTGGTGGCAGACCCAGATTCTTTTGATCATTCCCTACAGTATTAATCTTTCATGTACCTTCAGGACTTGTGCCATGGCTTGTTTATGCCCACACAGCTTTCACAATCTACCCTCTTCTTCCTTGGCCAGTTTTATGCCTCCCTATACCACTTCTAGCCTCCCTTAGCTCTCAGATTCCTACTTTTTTCATTCTTAGCCTCCTTTTTTCAGCCATTTCCTCCTGTCTCACAGTCTCGTTCACATCCAGCTCCACCTTTCCTTCAAATCGTGCATGCTGTCCCTTGCATGCCAGTCCTCCCTCCACCTCCTGCTTCTGTCTGCCATTCCTCTACTGTCCTAGACTTCCATTTTACTTCTGTTTCTGGAGTCTTTGCTGAGCCAGTCCTGGCTTTCAATGTGTTACTGTGGCTCAACAGAGGCATAATGGCTCGCTGTCTACAACATTAGGTTAAATGCTTTCATGATTTTGACCTTTTTTTAATCCTTAATCCTTCTCAGAGAGCTTCTAGGTCCTGCTTCCCTCGTCAGCCAAGGTATTCCTTATCAATTCCAGGAACCTATCCATTTCTCCTTTTTCTTTACATTCATCTCAGGACTGGTTTTTGTCCATTGTGTCTCCATCTCCATCAGGACAATCACGGATGTGAAGGCAAAAGAGTGAAAATATGTGGCAGGTCAGAGGCACAATTCAGGGTTGCCCAGACTGTCTCATCCAGGACCTGGGTACACAGTGCAGGCTCAGTCTACAGATCCTTTAGCTATGAAGCTCATCAGGATGGCTGAACATACACTGTGATTTATGAAAGTGGTTTGGGTAAATATGGATGAAGTTTCTCAGATAAGAGAAAAAGTAGAAAACATTTCTTTCTCCTTGTCCATTAAAAATCTCTGATCCATAATCTGTAAGTATATCTTTACTACTATCCAAGAAGGGATACTGTATTGTCTGCTTCTTTAATTTAAGTCTTCAAAGTGACGGAATAATATGTGCTGATGTTTCCCAAAAATCTTCAGCACCTGCCATGAGAAATTTCAGACTGAATGGTTCAAGTGAGATGAGGTCATAAACACCAGGTTTTAGAATGCAAACCTGACTAGCAGCTTGAACATAATAGGAGGCATTATGTACAGTTTCTGGGTGTTACAGTTCAGAATATTCCAAGAAGCATTGCTACAAACAGGGAACAGTGCCGGCCTGCTAAGCTATTGTACCTAAGCAAGATCATTTGAGAGCAACGGAAATAATGCTCAGCTGCACCTTCTCTAATTAGGCAGAAAATGTTTACTTTTAAGCTGAGTTTCTCAGGTGCTGTGTCCTGTTATTAAAGTAATTGGTCTCTGTTCCTTGTCTGACCCAGAAGGGGACACAGATAGGGACAGTCATCTCACTTAACCAGTCTAGCAGGGCACAGTAATGTTTTCATTTAGCACCTTCCTCTCCCAGTCCACATTCCTGCTCCAGTTTTAACCAGGTAAGTTTCTTGGTAAGAGAGTTGAGCCCTAAGTGCAAGCAGCAACAGGATTCATTCTAAATGAATAAACACTACACTAATAAGAAATAATGAGAACTTTGTTATTCAAGGTTGGAGTCAGGATGCTTGATTTCATGTTTGATTTTTTTTCTGTATATTCTATGTGACTTCATGAAAAACAAAGAGTTGAGAAATGCCCATAAGTTTACATTGCTGCTCATCTCTGTTGCTGATGCTGATAAACATGTCTGAAGATGGTTAACATGTAAAATATCCTTTAAATACTATAAGTAGTCTCAGAAGTGTAAATGTTAATCTCCCTTGCTGTGGTTCCCCCACTGCAACACACCAAGCAGGTTGAATGGTTCATGTCTTAAAACACAAATAAATCACTGTGAGTTCCTGGGTACTCCAAGATTGTAAATATTTTCTTTTCCTTTACAAGAAATGCTACATACTTGAGAGTTCAGTGAAGATTTAGGAGTGAATGTGGATCCTCACCATACTAATCTCATATGGAAGTGGCTGTAGTTGGATACAGGATTGAAATGAAGACATTTATATTATAAAGTTGGTATCTGGTCCATGTAGACCAGGGGACTGAGACCAAAGGCTCCAACATGGGCTTCTCACTCAAGAGAGAGTACAAGCCAGTGGACACCTCTCTGGCCAAGTCATTAGTGCTCACATAAAAAGAACAGTTCTCTAATTTGATACTCTTTTTCCAGAATCCATTTTCATCTCATTTCTATTTCAACACTACAAAATATCACTTCTAAAACTCCCTGCCCCTCACTGAGTGCTTGAATGACTCAGCTGCAGAACCAGGTTCTATCCTCTGAAAGTGGTAAGTTGGAAAATCCAAAATCGATCTTTTGGACAATTTTTGGCAGGATTAGACAAATAAGAAGCGAGTTTTTGGTATTACACTTCGCATGTGGGTGTTTAAATCTATTATCCAATCGTTCCTGTTATTTTCTTCAGCTGTAGCATGAGGATCCTCGTTTGTGAATACTGGCTCACCGTGGTGCGAGGCTCTGTGCACCCATCTCAAATGCTCAGCTGGAGCTGCAAACTGGGAGCTGAGCCCCACCTAGTGACACATGATAAAAGTACTCAGCTGCTACTAAGAATAATTTGGTCCCGTTTGAAATTCAGGGGGAAAAAACTTAGTACAATTGAAATATTTAATTTACAATTTTATTTTTTAAAATCCAGTTCTAATAGTGAGTTATTTTCTAGCATTTCTAAGATAAACTGCTCCTTGGCTAGCTGAAGAAATACAAGATTTTTTTATTGATATTGCTCGGTAAAATCATGCCTCTACAGCTGATTTCAAAGTTTTTACATGAACTTCAGTTACGTGGATTCTGGAGTTTATTAAAAAATATTTGTTCCACTTGCTGTTTTCCTCTGTTCACAGTAAGAATGGAACACAAAACTTAAGGAGGATCCTTCAAAAAGTGCCAGATCAACAGCAAAATATTAGAATGTGATGACAGCAAGTCATCAGATTCTAATATAGGCCTTCATCACTGGCATTGTTCTTCAAGATGATTTTTCTTAATCAGATAATGATTCTGTCTCAGAATACTCTTTTTCGCTAGGTTAAAGGTTATTAATAATTTTGGTTAGTCTTCTTGATATAATAAAAAAATGACCTTCTCTTATAAAAAAGGATTAAGTTTCATGAGAAATTTCACATTTGTATTTCAAGGCAAAATTACTTCTCCCACATATTTTTAAAGTGCAGCAACACAAAGTGAAGAAAAACTATTTTCTCTATTTAGGTTTTATAAGCCCAAAACTACCCTTTCAGTTTTAGAATCTTATTCTAATTTTCACCCAAGTTCTCCCAGAAACTGAAAACTCCCAGAAATTGATGGATAATGAGCATTAAAAGACAGAATGTTAATAGAGACAAGAAGGATGAGCTGGCTGGAAACTAAACAGTTGAATAAATCCTTTGTTAGACAGAGATTTTAGAAATCTTTCCTGCTGTGTTTCTTTGGAAGCACTTCTTGGGAGGGGGTGGGGGTGTGTGTAAATTTAAATCAGAATTGTAGCAAGTTCTGTCAAAACAGTTAAAATGTCAGTTTCAGAAACAATGTATGACTTACCCTTTTGGAAAAATGGAGTAATTTCCAGCCAGCTTAGAAGGAGTGTGAAATGCTCTGGGGCAGAGATTCATTCCTTTTTATAAAAGCCCAGTTTCTGATATTACCTATTTACTTCCATCTAGGCTAGTTTGTCACCAAGGTTTCATGCTGCATTTTCTCCAGAGAACTGGAATACACTGGGGTGTTTTTTTTTGTTGTTGTTGTTTTTTTGGTTTTTTGTTTTTTTTTTTTTTTGCTTTCTTTTTCTAGACCAGACTAGCCTAGTGCTCTGTCTCTTATACAAGATGGACCAATTCTTAAACAGCTTTGCAAAACAGCTTCCATTTAATTCAATTTTATTGCGGTTGCAGATGTTGTGTTACTTCTTAAGGAGGACGTTTATTCGTTCCATTGTCTGTCAGGAAGAGGACAAAACCACACTTTTAACATCCTATCAATTTGTAATTTTCTCTAGATTTTTGAGCTGAATTTAGTGAACATAAAAATAAATAGGCAACAGGGACAGCACAGAGAAAACATGTTATTAAAAGTGGCTAATAATTCCCGCATTCCTTGGTCATCTGAGTTACAAGGATTGACCTAATTCGGTGTTATTCCTGTTGTTGCAGGTTATTCCTGTGCATGCAAAATGCATGTGAACAAAGATGAGAGGTATGGACAGCATACAGCATGTCAGTGTGATGTAACTGTACCAACAGCCAAACAGAAGCTGGAAAGGATCTATGACTGACTGTGTATTGATAATGCAGCTGGATCAGCCAAACGGGTATGCATGAGAGTCAGTGGGCTTTACTGGACGGAGCAGCCCCCATTTTGTTCCGGCACTAACAAATCTTCAACTATTCCCAGAAATAAGCTAACGAAGAGTGAAATGGAAACTTCCCACCCTGGCCGGAGGCCCTGTAGAGACCTGCGGCCGTGGAGGAGCTGCCGCAACCCCCGAGCGCGTTTCCCGGGAGCGGAGCGCCCCGGGGCAGCAATGCCGCTCCCTCCCTCCGGCCGGCGCAGCGGCCCCGCGGCTCCGGCCAGAGCCCGGCACAGCCCGGCCACAGCGGCGGGCGGAGCTGCCGGAGGTGCCACCGCCCGGCTCGGCCCGGCCCCGCGGCGCTGGAGCCGAGCCCCGGACGGCCGAGCCCCGCCGAGCCGGCTGCGCCCCGGGCCCGCCCGCCGCCCCCGCGGAGCACGGCCCGGCCCGGCGCGGCGCGGCGAGCGCGGCCATGGAGCGGGGCGGGGGCCGGCGGCAGGTGAGCGCCGGGCCGGAGCGTGCCCGGGACAGCGGCGGGCACAGGGCGGCCGGTGCGGGGGGCAGCGCACCTCGCCACAGCAGACAGCTGCCGGGGGTTCGGCGCTGAGAGTGCGAAGTTACGCGCTTGCTGAACTCCCCGCCCTTTGGAACTTGAGTTAATTTCACAGGAAGTTTGTTTTGTTGTCTTCTTGAACTTTTCTCTGTTTAGGACTCTGGAGATAGTATTTCTGAACGACAGGAATGGAGACCAGTCATTTACAGAAGGTGCACAGACACTCTCTGGCTGCTCCTCTTCTGTCTTTTCTGGGCTGGTTTGGTAAGCGCGCATGTTTGTTTGTTTGTTTCCTTGAAGGACGAATCAGATCCAAAGTTAATGGGGTTCTACATAGTGTTACACTAAATCTAAACTGAAATTGTCACGGGCACGGGTCCCCGCGATTGCCCAGGGATAGAACTTACCTTTGTGGTGGTGCAGTGCTTTATTGTGGTGTCTGTCGTGCTTCTAAGATCTGCCCACATGCTTTAGATCCCATATATACACAGGGCTCTGTTATTTAGAATTCGCTTTTTCGGGTAAATCAGTCCAGCCTCAGAATGGGCTCTTTATTCTACTTATCCATTGTAGCCTTGATATCTTGCAACATGTGTCCACCTGATGCTACATTAAGTCACTATCTTAAAAGAGGGTGCAAGCTTCTGGGAGAAGGCTTTGTCTTTCTAAAGCGTGAATGGGGTTTTTAATGAAATGTCTCAGTCTACTCAGGATTATTGTAAATACATTTTTTAATTCCATGCATAGTAAATTTTCAAATGGAAGCTGATGCAGAATACTAGACTTTTTGAATGCTGTATAAATGGATGGTGAACTTTGTGAGCAGGATAGGGTTTTTTTACCTGCTTTCCAATGGTAAGGATTTAGGATTTTTCTTTGGTTTCTCTCACTGTTTTTATTGCTCACTTACTGTGAAATAGCTTATTGCATACATGTATTTGTTTTCTTGTGTTTGGTCTTATTTTTAAAACATTTAAGAAAATGTAATTGCACAAATTTATTTACTATTCACATAGTAAAAAAAAAAATTAAATCACATTAATAGCTCTGTGGAAATGGGTATCATGGCCATGTGCAGATACACCCCTGCAGCTATTACTCTGTTACTTAACAATATTTATGGCTTTTATCCAGCATTTTGCACTTAAAAAAAAAAAAATCAACTACATAGTGGGCCCGGAATGCTCATATTTAAAGGAAATACCAGAATTCTTCTAAAATCCGGTTTCAGTTGAGTTAGTGCCAGCTTATTTCTTGTTTTCCTTCTGAGAACATTTTAATTATTAACAAATACTTGCTCTGTAAACAAACTGGGTCTGGAAATATTTTGCTTTTGTAACAAATCACATCCACAAGTAGTACGTTAGCTTGAATTGAGGAGTCTCTACAAAGATGTCCATACAGCATTAACATGCCCTCATAATTTTAAAAAAAATTCTGAACTGGTTAAGACTGCAAAATAAGAGTCTGCTATAAGCAAAAATGAGATTGCTCTCAGGACTAAAGAAGCACATTTGTACATGTTTGTGTATGAGACAGGTTTTTGCCCAGATCTAATCTTTAGTCACAAGTACTAAAAGTAGAAAAACAAACAAAGGCTCTAAAGCTCAAGTAAGAAGTCAGTTGTGCTGGATCTGATGTGTACAATCTGTCTTGAGCACATCTGATATTCAGCTATATTCACTGAAAGCAGCAGTGGTTAATGTGGGACTGAGAAGTCTTGCTGCTGCCAGCAGCTGGCACATAGCCACAGAGCTTAGTGATTGTCCTTGGTGTGTGTGAAATGTAACTTGCACCCCATGGGACAGAGGAGAAGCTTGCATCACTGAGTTCTTCAGTAGCTGGAGTGATGAGGAGATAAGCCTTGGGTAAAGTATTACTCAGGACTTCACCAGTTTCATAGGAGAATTGCTGCTTCTTGGCACTTGCAAAGGTTCTTTCCAAGGATTATTTTGGCCCTCACAATGTACAGGAGGGTTTAAGCTGCATTCCTAGACAATGTGTTTTGACTAAGGATTGGTGCTACTTGGCCAGCCGAGGTACTTAGCTGCCTCTGGGGTTTACAGGAAGATGATCAACTGGAACTTTGATCTGACAGCAGAACTAAAAGGTCAGGGCAGTGGCACCTAAGCACAGAATGTGGCTTTCTCGTGGTTTTTCACATGTGTTAAAGAGTGCTCCTTCCTGAAATTTCAGGTAATCTCAATTTTAAACATATTTTCTGTTTAAAAATACCTCTGATTAGATTGACTAGCAGCTTCAAGGGCCCATCATGGCAACAGTTATATGGCAGCCCAAGTGTGTCTTGAACGTCACCCTGTAAAATGAGATGCGGTGAGCACATGAAAAATCACCATTTGAGTGATCTTGCCTAGTGACACACATGAACATCACTAGGGACAGTGTTTAGCACATTAGTAATCCTTTCCTCTTATTTTAATCTAGACCCCTTTCTTTCTTCTCCTGTGTTATTCTGCTTAATTTATATACTTTCAACAATAGATGAAGGAAAGCTCTAAGGAAGCAATAGGGCTAAACTTGCCCATATAACTTGCTCTGACCTTATGCAGAGGGTTGAATTTTAGATTTAACTGTTTGTAACCAGAAGGAAAAAATGTATGACTTTAAAAGAATATTTATTGAATGGGAAGGAAAATCTATGGTAGCATGCTTCCACATTAAAAAAATATTTTAACAGATGTTTATCAGTGGCTATGCTGTGGTGGCTGGTGCTGCAGAAAGACTTGTGCTTGGATATGACAGCTTTGGGAACATATGTGGTCAGAAGAACACTCCTGTAGAAGGGGCAAATCTTTCTGGATTGGACATGACTAATAAAAAGTAAGTAAATCAGATAATGTCTAAATAAATCAAATGTTTGAGAACTTAGTAAAATGCACATCTTCTAGCTGTCAGTCATATACATCTATGTATCTATACACCATTGTATTGAAAGGCAAAAAAGGTGGGAATAGTGCAAAAGAGTGAGTGAATTAAGAAGTTAAGATAGAATTAGAAAATCTACCGGATTGTTATGCTTTATGCAGCTGCCTTCTTAAAGAGGATCTTAAATGGGGCATCAGCCAAACAGGCAGTCATTCCATAGGGCAAATCTTTCTACTTAAGGATGTTGCACACTGAAGTTCCCAGTCATTCCACTGACTCCTTTGGAAAAAGTTTCACTTGCTTTGTATCACTTTAAAAAGATGGAAAGAGGGTTCAGAATTTAAACTCATAAAAACCCAAGAAAGCTTGTTTTTTGAGAAGAGGATCTTTTTTTCTTTCTAGGTATGTGTTCTTTCTGAATTCATGCAGCCTGGAAATACAAAGCCTCAAAATCAGTTCACTTTCCTTGTGTGTGTCAAGTTGTCCACAACAGCAACTCAACTCTTTGGAAGATCTCCAGAGTTTTGCAAGGAATAATGGTGTGCCACAGGGAATATGAGTACCTTAGTGTATCTGTAGAACAGTTGAGCAGCTTCCACTTCATTTTTATTATGTTTCTTACACTAGGGAGTAATATCTTACCATTAATTTCCTGAACAGTTCATGGTAACAGAAAATAAAATGTCTTGTTTCTGCTATATTTCAAAACCATAGTTACAGCTCTCTTATGCAAATTAATGAGTTGTTCAATAATTCCTGCACAGTGCTGAGATTATGTAGCAGAAAACTGACTGCTGAGAATGAACTAGTGAAGTTTGATGGGGGTGCTAGTAGGTGACCAGGGTTTATATGCTGTTTGAGACTCTTGTCCAATTGGTTCCTTTAAATGTCATTAAAACTACAGTGGAATTATTAATTCCATGAAGACACAAGTGGATTTATCCTTCTAGACATCAGATCCCAATATTTGCTATTCCATTTTATGGTAGTTTAACCCCAGCTGGCAACAAAGTACCACACAGCCACTCAATTCCCAGCAAAACTAGGACACACCTAGAAATTTTATTTGATTCTGGTGTTCAAGATGAAAATGCTGTCAGAAGTAGTTGTTGTGTCAAAGAGACTCCAATTCGTTCATGTTCTACATGTAAATAAAATAATCTGTAGCCAAAGCCTTATTTCATGGGATATGTATAAACTTCATATGAATATTAATGAATATTAATGTGAATATCCATATGAATATTAATGGTATTTTTGTTGGAGGTTAGTATCCCATTCTTTTTTAGTTTTGATTTTTTATTTGGCAGGGATTGGTATTTAAATATTTGTTTTAATTTAATTTTGGAATAGTTTGACATGATTTTGTATGTGCAGAAATCTGTAAACACCTGTGAGATTATATAAGTATTTTAAGTCTAACTAAACCTAATTGCATTCAATTCCAGCTAAAACTGCTTGCATGTTCACGTCAGGGCACGGAGAGGTCTTGCATTTTGAGTGGCTTGAATGTATCCAGCCTTTCTTTCTTTCTTTCTTTCTTTCTTTCCCTGGAGAGCTGTCTAATGGAGCAGAGTGTTGTTAGCAGAGTACCTGGTAATATTTCACGTAGATCCCAGCACAAGTTAGGTTTCTATATATATATATGTATATATATGTATATTCTAACTCTGGAGGACCTAGTTCTATTGTAGCTTCCATAGTTTCAGGTTTTCCTCTTATCCTAGTAAGTAAGGATTAGTAGTCAAATGGTACTGTGGAACAAACATGGTGCCTGCCCACCAGGAACATAAGTGGTAACTGTAGTTAGGTCTAGAAGGCAAAGATTCTGCAGAGATTGATTTAGATTTACTCAACTACCTAATTTGTTATTCACATTCCTGCTGGAATATCAGGGATGAAAATGGCCTGCTAAGGCATCATCAAATCAGAAGTGCAAACAAATGTGTTAATGTGGTTTTTCTCTCAATTTTTGACTAATTTTAAGTTAGTTTTTTCTTTTTTCTTTCTTTTTTTTTCCCCCCCTTTTTCAGGTTCTTTTCTTTGCGTTTACAACCTGAATGTTACCAGTTACACACTTAATCCAAAGGCAGCTCAGCTGTGTCCCACACTGCCAGTTCCACCAAGGTAAGAATGACTGGGTACTTTACAACCTCCTTGAGTCCACACAGCTTCTTATGGATTGTTACTTTCTCACATTTTGTATTTGACTTGATGCTTCACAGTCAAGATGGTTTTGCTTCGTTTATTTATTTTTTTGCCCACATATCCTTACAAGTTCTTTTGTATGCCTGTGAACATGCCAGTGTCCTGTCCACAGAATAAACAAAGACTGCATTCCTTCCATTCCTCTACCCTTTAGAGAATTTTCCCCCTCCAAATTAGGAAAAAGCACTCCATACGAGGAACAACTTAGCGACTGCATAAACTTTTGCTTTCTCACTCAATGACAAGGATGTGGTCTTCTGCCTTGCTTCTCCTGAGCCCTGAATTTTCCATCAGAATAATTTTATAGCCAGATGGCTTGATGCACAGATCCGTGGATGTTGCTGTCTTTGTCAAATCTGGCATTTGTGAGTCAAAATTCTTAAACCCGTGATTTGAAGTTCCACTGTGTCAGGAAAATACAGCAGAGAAATGGAGTCTGTGTTTGCAGAGCTCTCTCATCTGCTCTGAACGGCAGAAAATGGAAAAACATAGTGAAGACTGCAGAAGACATCTAAAAACATTACATACAATGGATCAAAGGACAGCATGTAAATTGATGAAAAGATATGGCATGTTTCGCTTATTTCCTCAACTTTCTAGGCCTTTTTCAGTTTTTCAAGGAACTCAGCAAAGTTATTCATCTTGCACAGTAATATTACATAGTAGAAGCAAAGCTAGTTAGTGAAATTTTTATTTGTTGATAACAAAACCTCTCCTTTTCAGGTATGAGTATGCCATTGACTGCTGTAAAGCAGAGCTGCCAAAGTGGGACAGTAAATATATGCAAGAAATTTGGCTGGGGGTGCCAAATAATTTTGTGTAAATATTTGGTGCCATTACTTGTACCTTGTGAGCATTGTTTTGGTGTGGCTTTTAGAATGCTTAAATATCATTAAAACAATACAAGGTGTTTGTGATCTAGAATTACCTACAACAGCATAGATTACAGCTATGTTAGCATGAACTTTGTTTTTACATAAACACATGGGAGCAAGGCAGGTGAAGCCAGACTAGAATGGGAATAGGAGCTATGTGCTGATGGTGGTAGTTAATGAGAGAGTTATTGATTTCTTTCCCCAGGCTGATCTTGAATGGATCTGTTCTGGTATAGTGATAAAGGCATGACACTATTAGGAGCTTATTTTGCAGAAGATACTTAAAACTACTCTTTATAACAGAATGCTCTATGTGGAGAGTGGCAGGATGGATCACTGTAGATTTTAAATTGTTTGTCCAGTAATTAATATTTTTTACCACTTTTGTTTTTAACCTTTCAGTAAGTCCTTTCCATTATTTAATCGATGTGTGCCACAAAATCCTGAATGTTATTCCAAATATGCATCTGTCCTAATAAGTATGGTTAATGAAATGGATGTTTTTCACCGAATTCTGAGTGGAATATTGGCAGGAAGAAATACTGTCATAGGACTTAGTGTCCTTGCACTAGGTAAGGTTATAAGTAAAAAAGTGAATAACGATATTCAGTTTAAAGGTTAAAATGTTCTCACAAGTCTGTATGTTTAATTCAAAAGTGAACTTTTTTTCATATTTTCTGGGCAGAATTATTTTTAAGGAAGAGTGATCAGGTTTTATCAGGAGGCATTTAATAGACTCGTGAAATGCAGATCTCTATCAGATTCTGTGTTCCATGACATGGTTATATACCTCATTTTAGGGGACTGTAAGAAATTGTTGATAAAAAAATGACATCAGCATGAATACTTGAACTTAACTCTTACATAAAATGTTATTTAAAAGCTAGTATTTCCCATGGTGAAATATATCAGCTGTAAGTTCCTTATTATTTAAGTTAGAGGTGACTGTGTGCTTTAAATGTTAAAAAGGTTGCTAGCTTACTAAATGCTGTTGCTTTTAAGATTACTGCTTAAAAATAAAAGCCAAAATTCTACAAGAACCCTAAATTTATATTTAAAATAAAAAGGGTTGTAACACTCACATTTATCTTATGTATTTTTCAGCCTTCTCTTTGATACTGGTTTTAGCCTTCAGATTCATTCAGACCCTCCTCATCCATACTCTGATTGCACTTGTTGTGTTTGGGTTGTTGTGTAAGTATATTTACTGTTTCATTGAAGCATTAGCAGCTGAACAAACAGCTATCCTCTATTTCCATGGCCATCCTCACAGCTCACCACAGTCATTTCCAAGCTGAGGCCTGCTTGCCTTTTGGTGTCAAGGCCTGGCTGTGCTCTTCCAGCTGCTGGGTGTTAGGATGATGGTGATGTTTATTGTTTTTATAGATGCCTAGAAACAACATTTCTTTTAGCAAATGAATGCAGTTATGAAAATGCTACTGTTTCAAAGAATGCTTAGTGAACTCTTTTACCGCCTGCTTTGGGAAGGGAGAACCATAGGAATGTGTCTGGCTAAAGCTTGTCATTCCATGAAAGTTAGCTTTGTATCTCTACAATGAAATTACATGCCTGAGCCTTAGGATAACTGCAAGAAATCCAAATGCTCTGCTGCGGTTTTACCTCAGACTGACAGGCCACTCTGGGAAGTGTCTCTGTGATCACTGATCCTGTGTCTCACTTTGCTGACAGTATTCCTGAGCTGAGTGTGGGTTAGTGGGGAGGGCAGGAGAGCAGGAAGGGAGGCTAGGCAGGCATCAGCCTGCCAGCAACAGCATGCCCTGCCTGCCCTCACACTGCTCTGCTCTGCTCAGTTGTCTCAGGTGTTCTCTGGTGGCTCCATTACGACTACAGGAATGATCCCAGCACTGAACTGGAAACAGAAAAGGAAAATGCAAAGTTCCTACTTGGATATGCCATCTTCTCAACAGTAGTTACTGTAAGTAGCATTTTACCCTAGGCAATGGCAGAGGCTGTAACTTTAAAACTTGAACTACAGTGTTGTGAAGCAGTAAAAATAATTCCTAATTCTTTTCAAACTGGAAAATGAGAATAAATTCTAAGATCTTCTTACATTCATTCAAATACGATCATAAAATCATAGAATGGTTTGGGTTGGAAGGGACCTTAAAGATCCCTAGTTCCAACTGGACTTTTAGGCTCCCATCAAGACTACAAAAATAATTTTATATCTTCATTTTGAAACTTGTTTGTCAGCTTTGCCATACTTCAACCCTGTAAAAACAGTGTTAGTGTTGTTTGTTTAAAAATGCGAGAATTGTGTTCCATCCCCATTTTGTTCTGCATCAGCTCACTGGAGGATCATGCTGAATAAACACAGGGGCACTGGCTGAGTATGAACATGAGATCTGTGGATTTATCCCACCCTGTCAGGAGGAGAAAGGGGTGGCAGATCTTTCAGACAATGAAAGGGGCAATGAAACACAGGCAGCAGTGCCTAGACTTCAAGTTATGGGGTTAAACTCTGGGTTTTTCTCACTGACCTTGTTTTACAACAGAATAACTGAGTGTGGCTTGCAACTTCTTACGTGATTTTTTCGCTCTGATGTTGCAATGTTAAAAGGAGCCATTGCTCAATTTGAGGGTACAGTCAATTTGTACTTCATGAGACATTTGTCAAAGTGATTGTCCTGTTGTCTTAAATACGAGCAAGATCCATATGGAATTTGCCAGATATGAACAGTCTGACAGTTTACAGTGACAAATACAAATGTGTCACAGATCAGATTTTTTTTTTTTTTGCATCCTCTATAAGTTATGATCTTTCTACATCTGCTGATACTAAAGAGGTAAGAAAAAGTTTCTTTGAGTGCTTGTGTATTCTGGTACAACTGTGTGCTGTTTGCAGAACTGTGGGAACATCCACTGCTGCAGGTTATGCTTCTCTTCAGAGCTGGTAGCTTTCTAGAGCAGGCAAGAAAACTAATGAAGCAACTGTCACTGGTTGTATTTATTGTTTTAAAGATTTCAACCTCTCTTTTAATTGCTGTTCATAGTTCCTTGTCACATACAAAGAGCTGGAGATATTGTGGGCTTTTTTACTTGGGGTTTTGCTATTGGCGGGTTGGGTTTTTACTTTGAGAAGACAAGAATTTATTTAAATAAGTTTTCATTTTATGTCTGCTTTGCTCCCATACATAAATAGCTAACAAATAGTTTGGTTGTGGACTGGTTTTGGTTGTTTGGAAAGGACTGGTTCTCCTACCACTGTCAAAGTGAACAGTGGCAAGCTGACCTGAGTAGAAAGAAAGTTTAAAAGTTCATGACATGCAGGGTATATGAAAGTAATGTGTAGTGTGTAATGTACATTTATGTTTGCTATAAAGCAAAACAGACTGTTTCCATTAGATGAATGAAAGTTTCATGGTTCCTGTTTTGTTTAAAAAAACAGGAGCAACTACTGCAGGAAACCAGATTTTAATCCACAGGCTATTTGAGAATATAGGCAGTGTTTTGGGAGGATTTTCTTATGTGTAGTCAGATTGTATAAATTGCTTTGCTGTCATGTCTTTGTGAAATCTGTATCCTTTGATCCCACATTAGACAACTCTGATAATTTTCTTGAGGTAAAACCCCCAACAATTTGTCTTTTTATTTCCTGTAACAGGTTGTTCTGCTCTCCCTTATATTTGTACTAAGAAAGAAGCTTCAGTTTGCTGTACAGCTCTTTCGAATTGTTGGTAAAATCATTGGCAGAATCCCTTTCCTCATCTTCCAGCCACTCTGGACCTTTCTGATTCTCATTGTGTTCTGGGTATTTTGGGTTGCTGTACTACTTAGCTTAGGAACTGCAGGTAAGTATATGCTTTTTGTGTTTTTGACTGAGTGCTATCCATTTCCTAAGTTCTCTTCTTAAATGTGGAACCTCTTGGTGTTGGTGTACAAAATGTGGGCTAGCATTGTTACATAGCTGAGTTACTTGTTATTTTTATTTGATTTAATTTCCCACGTTGGAGTCTTCTACAGTGCCCTTTTGCTCCCATATGTGGACTTGAGTTTCATTCTTTCTCATTTATTTGCTAATAGATGGTGGTAGGTACAGTATATGTTTGGTGTACTTAAATGAAGAAAGTAACAAGAAGGGGGAGACAGCTTTTAGTGCAATTGTGACAAAATGAGGATATTCATCTCCTCTGACTATAAATGATGTTGACTTGTCACAGAGGCACAACATTGCTTCCAAGCAGTAGTTCAGTGACAATTGCTATCATTTGGACTAGTGCAACAGTATTTATAGATTAATCCAGTGGTTCTTGCAGTTGCAAGAGGAGGTGCTCTGTGGAAAGAGTCAAGCACTATGAAAGATCCGGCAGAACAGATTTTTAGTTTGAAAATTGTATTACTGAGGGATATACCACTGTAAGATCTGTCTGATTGAACCAGGGTAATTTGGATGCTGTCCCTTGGCCCAGAACCATGCCATCAAAGTGAAAGAGATGTAATCATTCTGTGGAACATCACCCAAAGAATTGAAGCTAAACTCTGTGTAGCTCTGGGGATAACTCCTCATGTACACATCAGCCTCTGCCCATGAAAGCATTAGGATTTGGGGGCTGGTATTTTTTAATTTTAAACTTCAAGGGCCACTGTTAGGAGCCAGTTTTTATCCTTTGGGTCAAAGCTGATGTAGAATTAATATGGACAGAGACCATTGTTTATGGGTTTTCTCTGTTCAGAAACTTGGCAGTGATTGCTGAATGGGAAACCAAATGCAACCTAATTCTTCAAATGCTTGTGTGTTACTGTTTTACATTGTGTTTCCACCACAACTTGAGACAGTGGCTGCAGTAACTTCTTAGGACAGGTTTACAGATCACTGCTGGGCCAGGAAAGCCTCCAGCCTTTCCAGAGCTGAGCCCATTTGGCAAGGCTGGCTGTTTTCCCTACCTCTATGGATCAGGTACCTCACTCCTCTTCCATCACAACTGCTTCCATCTCAATTAATTCTGGCCCTTTAGAGAGAGACCAATTCACTTCTAACATGAACAGCTGTCTGAGTCCATGCTGGTATTGCAAATCAAACCCATTCCTCAGGCTAGACTGGAATCTGTTTCCCTCCAGCTTTCACTGGAGAGTAATGCAGATTTTCCAGTCTCTGTTTCTGCTGCCTTGGGTAGCTCATGTCTGTTGGAAGTTGCTGCTTGAGGCAGCTGCTAACCCGCTTCTCCTGCAAAAGGGTCAGACCTAGCATGGCCAAATGTCTGACCTGCAGTCTATTTGTGAATTGTTCCTCTTCACTCAACAGTCAAGGTAATGCCCTTTGCTTTAGATGCCATGGATATTCCTTCTCCACACTGCTTTGAGTTAGATTTTCCCAACACAGAAACAGCATCGTGTGCTGGACACAGTTCTGTGTTGTTAGTTTTTCTGCAAGATCTTTATGCTATTTATGTACGGATCAGACAGGCAGCAGTAATTTTGAAACTGGCCTTGTGGGGTACCTTATCTCTGCTTCAGACCATGCTTTATAGAAAGGAGCATCTCCCGAGCTATCAACAAACTGTTCATTTCATGCACCTGCTTGGATCAGATACAATTTAAGATAAACATTAACTGTAGTAAATTTAGTAACAGAACAATAGAATTAATTATAACACACTAATTTTCTAAATATATAATTAACAAGAACTATGAGAGCAAATATTACATCCTTGATGTTAAATCAAGCTGATTGATTCATAGTGCAGCACATAACTCCCAACTACAAGGTATTTTATTTTTTGTCTTCTCTCTAGCTTAATAGGAATGCTGATGTTTCCAGCAAGTGATGCAAACAATACAGTACAGGGGGCAGCATAAGCTTGCTGCACAGCAGTGATGATAAAGTTTCAGCTTTGAAAGAATTGACTTCCTCAGGTTTAGCATAAGAAGTGAAGGTCATTCCCAGGCAGTTAACTGTCAATATATTGCTTGTATGAGCAACCTAGTAAAACATAGGTTTTGATGGAGATATTCTGGCAGAATATTTTTAGTGCAGATGTCAGTCCTTGAAAGATGTTCCTGTTAGAAGCATGTTAATGTTAGAAGAGTACGTGTGCATTTGGTAAGTAACCCAAATCAGTCTTAGATAAAACTAAGCACCAGTGCCGGCCGGAGGGTGCCGCGGTGTATTCGGCTGTGTCTCTGAGTGGGGTGGGTGCAGTGTGTGTCTCGGCCGTGTCCGCGGTGGCGGTGTCCGCGGTGGCGGTGTCCCGGCCGTGTCCGTGGCGCGGTGTCCCGGCCGTGTCCGTGGCGCGGTGTCCCGCCGTGTCCGTGGTGGCGGTGTCCCGCCGTGTCCGTGGCGCGGTGTCCCGCCGTGTCCGTGGTGGCGGTGTCCCGGCCGTGTCCGCGGTGGCGGTGTCCCGCCGTGTCCGTGGCGCGGTGTCCCGGCCGTGTCCGTGGCGCGGTGTCCCGCCGTGTCCGTGGCCCGGTGTCCCGCGGTGTCCCGGCGTGTCCGTGGCGCGGTGTCGCGGGGCTGTCGGGCGCTCCTGCCTGTGGCCGTCCCCGCAGCAGCAGCAGTGCCCGCCAGGGGGCGCGGCAGGCCGCCGGGAGGCCTCGGGCCCGCCGGGCCGGGGAGCGGCGGGGAGCGACGGCCGGGCCGGCCTCCCGCTGCTCGGGAAGAGCCGGCGGAGTGCTCATCCCGGCCTCAGGCCGAGGGGACGGGACAGCCCGTGTCGGCAGGACTGCTCTCTGGATTCCCAGTCCCCTGCTCTCCCTCAGATGTGTTTTGTAATTCAGATCTTGGACGACCAACGCGAAACGAGATTCGGTATTGAGGACATTCCATTAGGTTGTTTTCAAATTTCCAGCCCAAATATGAGTCCTCTGAAATGCTGTGTGTTAGAGCAGCTCACCATCAGATAAGCTGGGGGTTGTTCTGATGTTCTAGGATGACATGTCCACGCATTCTGTAATGACAAATGCATGCAGTACTGAAAAGTTGATAATGCACTGACAGGACACTTTTATTATTTGTTTTCTCCAATTGTCCTGTAAGTGGAAGACATTTCTTTTTATTTTGAGTTTTGAGGACCTTTTGCACCACTTGAGAGTACTAATCTGAAGATTTCCAAAGATATGCTTTCTTTTACAGAGCAATTTGTTTTCCTCATTGACAAATAGTTGCCTGTCTAGGATTCAGCTTGTAAAATACAGGTGGTGATTCTCTTGGGTTTGACAGTTTGACATTTTCTTCTCACAAATATGTTTTCTGGGGCTGAGCAGGCTGTATTTTAAATGCAAATATACCAAGAAAGCTGAAAAAATGAAATGTTTAAAAAGACACTAGTCTTTTGTCTAATACAGAAAGATGGGTAAACAAAATTGGCTTGCTGCTGTGCTGCACCTGCTTTTAACATTTTTCCATGAATCTGCACTAGTTATACAGTATTTGTGGTGTCTCTGCATCTCCGTGGTTCTGGAGCACTTGATCCTCACTTCAGCTGTGGTGCACCTGATCATTATGCGACCATGCAGGCACCTTATTTACATCTCCTCCAAAAGTTAGTGTTACTGTGAGGAAAAGTACTAACTTCTTGGGAGCTATAGAAAGCTATAGCCTGCACTTGAAAGGTGCTTATGCACATGACTAATTTGAAACACATGGATAAACCTATTAAAATCAGTGGGACTACTTAGGCATTTTAGGGCAGGCACCTGCCTAAGTACCTTGGTAATTCAGAATCTGTCACAGCAGTAGAGTCTGAGCGAATTCCAGACCTAGAAAACTAGGAGAAATGCCAAGATTTCATGAGAGTTTAGGTAGCACAAGCAGTGGCACCAGTTAGAACCATTAGCTGGCTAGGAATGGAATTCAGCTGTTATTTGGAAAAGCTGATATGTCTTAGTGTTACTGAGTTTTATTGTTGCTAATTTGTGGGTATTTCACTGCAGAACTGAAGTGGCCGTGTGGCACAGCAGAGCACGTCTTTCAACTTTCCAGAGTGCAGAAGCTGTGAGGTCCACATGGTGTAAATACTGTGGATGCAGGATGAGAAGGTGGTGTGGGTTTTTTTGTGTAATGAAGGTGCATCCTACAAGCAAGTGAGCAGCAGAACTGCCACATAAAGCTGTGCAGCAGCAGCTGCAAAATGAGCAGTAAAAATGTATTTCCTGCAGGGGCCTTGACATTCCAATTACAGTCAGGTAGCTTCCCTGTAAATACTTTTACATGAAAAAACACTAAATAAGATAAAATAAATTCTGTTGCCGGAAGTACTAAGATTCAGTGTATGATTCCAGAACCTTTCCTCACTTGGCAGTGGGAGGAGCACAACATATTTTCATGTTAACAGGAACTGATAAACAGGCTTTCAGTATTTTCTTGTCAGTGGCTCTTTGTTTTTGTTAAGGAAATTGCTGGACTAGACTTCCCAGGAATTTTTGTCTCTTACAACCACCTGTTGCTGCAGGCATCAGCAAAACCATGCAGCAGCAGCAGCAGCTGCCAAGTTAAGGAGGGACATCTGACCTAAGTCAGGCAGTCCCAAAATGTAGCTGAAGGTACTGCACACACCCAGCACTGACTGGTGCTGTGCTGGCTGCCAGAGCAGCACTGCGCTGTGAGTCCAACAGGGAAATTCTCCTGGGTTCTGCTGCAAACACTTGGGCCTGTTTGCATTGTTAACATCACTTCTTTTGAAGTATTGGCAGCAGATCAACACTTGTACTGATCAAAGGCTCCCAGATTTGGTGATTCAGATGTAGGGACTTCAGTTCTTTACTGATGTTGTTGATGTTATCACTAAGACTGTATGGTACACTGGGAAGATTCCTGATTGTGTAATTGGAGAAAAATATTCTATTGACAGATTAAACTTTATTTCAGGGCTTTGTTGAAAAAGTTTAGTTTGTATGAACAGATAGATCATAGTACAGTGATGAGGAAAATGGCATATACTTTTCTCGACAGCTCATCTAAGATAGCTTTAAAGTTTATCTGAGATGCTGATACAGAAAAATAGCTTTGCATGTGGTTCTGTTGACAAAATTATCCATGTCTGGTAGGCCCAGAAGGCATGGAATCAGACAGAGCTGTTTATATCGTTAAACAGATTTTTGTGAAATAACAAAGCTAGTTTACCATACCTGACCAGCCAAGTGATCAAAGGTGAACTCACACGTGGCTCTGCCTGATTTCTGTGCAGCTGAGCACAGCACTGTGCACATGGACAAATACAAGGTTGTCCAGGAAAGACAAAGCCATTGCTGTTGTTACTGCAGGTGGTTATTTCAGTAGGCTGATAAAAAGCAAACAGAATTAACTTGCCATGTGTGCATTTATCAGTCTTCATGACAACACTACAGAAACAAAGCTTGAAAAGGTCTGTCTTGGAAAAAGAGATGTCCTGGTGGATTCTATGATGGAAAATATCCTTAATTCTGCTACCAAATGGCATAATGTCTTTGCATGAAAATGGAGATAGGACACCTTGTATCTCACGGGCATCTTGTTTGCCTAAGTTCCCTTAGTGAGGGCTCTAAGCCATGGATAATGGGCATATTTGGCTAGTTGTATGTGCTGCAGGAAAAGGCAGTCTAGGGCCTCTGGAAGAAATATGGGAAATGAAAAATCTCTTAAATTCAGAGTTATAAAGTTCCTCACTTGTTTTAATGACTTAAGTAAATTACTATATCCTCAAAAACTCCCCTTAAAAACCCCTAATTTTTGCAAACTTAAAACCAGGGAGGCACAGGATGGGGAGGAATAAATGATAGTTTGTGAGAAGAGGTCTGAGTAGTAGCTTTTTAAAACCATCAAATTGCACTTCACAGACTTAAAATTTATTTGAATTTATTGGAACCACAACAGTATTTCTATGAATGACCAACAGTACAGCACTGGAGAGAGCTTACCTGTTCAGCCAATATTGTTAACCTCTCAGAACAGAAAATATCTAGAAGATATATTTGCATTTGTGTACCCATGTAGTGTTTTTTTTTATCCT
The DNA here is from genome assembly GCF_029207755.1 of Chamaea fasciata. Classification (NCBI taxonomy): domain Eukaryota; kingdom Metazoa; phylum Chordata; class Aves; order Passeriformes; family Sylviidae; genus Chamaea; species Chamaea fasciata. The sequence continues at coordinate 15,398,490 of NW_027094095.1, read as the reverse complement.
TCAAAGCACTTCAAAAAAATGTTGCAGTGGTACTATGGGGTAGATGGATTTTTTTTTTTAGTTTACAAACAAAAGGACCTTGCTTCTGAAAGCTTAAAAAGCTTGTCTTAATCTGATGGTAATGCTGAAACAAATCTTTACTGTTTCTTTTAGTTTTTCTTGAGTAAGGATTCTGTGGCTGTAGAAAAAACAGGCCGGAAAGGAAGCATTTCCTACATAGCTTTGTGTATGTGGTAGTTTTGAACCTGAAGGTGGTGTGTTGTCCTGTAGGAAAACACAGACTCAGAGAATCATTTAGCTTGGAAAACACCTTTCAGATCAACAAGTCCAGCTGTAAACCTGACACTGCCAAGTCCACCAAATGAATACATGAAGTATTAAAGCTGAAGTTATATTGCTGTTTGAGCAGTAATAGCCAATTCTGTCAAAATAACTTAGTTATTTCTTTCATGGAGTTGGAATTAGAAACTACTCACCTTCAGAGATTGTTTTATTTGGTGAACGTGTTTCTCTTTAAGGTTAATGGACTTTAGACTTGGTAAAATTAGGGGGAAAAAAAAAAGGCATGTTAGGAACCTAGAGACCTTTTACTAGGACCAAATGGTGCTAATGCCATGATCCCCTGACTAGCCTTCAGAGTCAAGTGCCACAAATGGAATTGCACGGAGAAAGGTCTGATTGTTGAGGAATCTGAGGTACCCCCACCTTTTGTGAGAAGCCATCCATGAATATGGAATAAATTCTGTTAGTAACAGAAATGGAAGGAATGTTTTTAGCTTGAATAAGTTAATTTCTCCGTGTTCCTAGATACAGTAGTAACATTGGAGCATGTACTACCATAGAGATGTCTGCTTTTTCCCCCTCCCCTAGAGAGCCTACATTTATGTGCCTGTATTTTGCACAAAGATTGCAAAGTGTAGAGAACAGAAAACTAATGGCCATGGTTCTGATTAGTTATAACAATTCAAATACTTATTTTGCTTTGCTGAAACAGTGTGTTACATATCCTTCATATTTTTTTTCATTCTTTCTCTTCTGCTTCTTAAAAAAAACCCCTAAAGTATTTCATAACTATGCATTTATTTAAAATTTGAATAATGAAAATTAAGATTTCAATTACTTCTGAACTATTTGATTACTCAAGTCTTGAGTAATGTCTTCTCAGATAGCTTTACTAATATGTAGCTTTCTTTCTTCCTCTATTGGTAGCTGTGTCTCAATCCCAATTTAAACACAATCTTTTGCTTTTCATGAGATTTTATTTTTCAAAATCCAAATTGAATTGTAAAATGCTGCTTCTCTAACTTTATTATACTGGATGGAATAAAATAGCATGTGCTTTATTTTTTTTGTAACTTTACTGAAGAGAAGTTAAAAGAATATGGGCAGAAGCACTTCTATGTACTTTGTCCCTGTCCCCCTTCCCCTTTCCCCCTTGTCTGGCATGTTCTAATAATACAATGGTGTAATCCCAACTTCAGGTACTGCACAGTCCACTTCGGGAGGACAAGTAGAATACAGAGCTCTGTCTGGAATTAGCTACATGGCATGGTATCATTTCCTTGGCCTTATCTGGACTAGTGAATTCATTCTTGCCTGTCAGCAAATGGTGATTGCTGGGGCAGTGGTTACTTGTTATTTCAACAGGTGAGTGCAGAATTTCCCCTTGATAGTTTTGGGGATTTTCCAGCATTTACTTACAATATTTTTCTAGGAAAAATAGTCTCAATTAGACTGCAAGTTTTGTCAATATCTGGAATACAATTTACTATAAAGTAATGTTGCTTGTTGCAAGATTTTGAGTAAGATTTTACAATGTGCGTGATATTAATGTGACTCACCCCTGCTGCTGGAGATGCTGGGCCAAACTGAGCCTTGATATAAGCCATTAGAGCTCTGTTGGCTCTGGGGGAATTACCATTCAGAAGGCATAGGCTGCATTGCACCCTTTTCCAGGAGACTGTATTAGCTCCAAATGAGAAGCAATATATTGTTCCTTGGTAATTTCATGTATTCATGGGCAGTTTGACCTCTTTGTAAGTGTTCATCCCTGCTTTGGGTTTCCATTTGTTCTGCCTCCATAACTGCTTGTCTAATACTTTTTTCATTCTGAGCAGATATTTTCAGTTAACTATAAATGCTTTACCACTGTAAAGTGTTTAGACATGTGCAAACAAACTTCCTTGAATGTTTTATAGCCTGGAATGTAAATGTGGAGGAAATGAGGAAAAGTAAAATGAAACTGAATTGTGTTTATGCACTCATTGTAGGGGAGGATTTAAATCTCACAATGTGTTGTTGAGTTTTTTGACAATGAAGCGAGCATTTTCCTGACAAAATTTTTCCTCAAGAGTATTTTATGAGCTCTCTCATCCTCAGTGCTCTGTTCTTCTATGGCCAGTGATGAGATTTTCTGGTCTGTGAAAAACACTGGCATTTTAAGGCATTTCTTCATTTTGTATGAGAGGAATATCATAATAACCTCAAATTGTTGAAAAACTAACCCTTAAGGAAGGTGATTTGAGATTGAAGTGGGGAGCCTGGCCAGAGAGAGCCTGGGAGCACTGGTGGTGACTGCTCAGGGCCATTTGGCTTGGGCAGCTGGGAAGGATGGCTTTGGCCTTCTCCAAAACTTAGGTAGCAGGGTTCTGTGGGTGGTGTCCAGGATGTATCCTTGGGTGTTTCAGTCATGGATCAAGAGGCTGCTGCTGGAAGGTCTCCAAATGGTGTGTTCCCCACTGCCCAGCAGAGACACCAGCACAGGCTCTGCCTGTGGGACTGGCTCCATGGGGTTTTCCTGCAGCAGCCAATGGAGCTGTGCTGTTCCAGCCAAAGCAGCAAGGCTGGAGGATTCTAGGAACTGCAAGTGCTCACCCCTGGTTTAAGCACTGTTTTATCATCCCATGCAAAAAGTCAAGGCAGGAGGAGGTTTAACACGTGTATCAGGAGCCTGCCCCTGAGCTAATTAACTGCACAACAGTTGTGCCACTGAAATGGTGCTTAGGGAAGAGCAAATAAAACCTAAACTGTTGCTTTTATAAAGTTTGAAATCTTTTTGAGAGAGTGACATAGTCTCACCCTTCTATTTTACATGCTATAATAGGACCTGAAAAGGGAAGAACTCTCATTTCTGACATCATCTCTTCTTTTACTACTGAAACTCTGAAACTCCCACGGCTGTGCTGCTGTGGACAGTGAGGTGCTCTTTTCTTGTGACCACAGTGATGCATCTCAGTTTTAGCAGCTGAATGCTGAGGCACTAAAGGTTCATTTAAATTGGCTTGAGAAAGCACAGGAAAGTAAAGTAGTTCTGCTGAGTTCCTGGGCTCTGCGCTGCAGTGCATTTTGGTGCAATAACGACATAAGTCCCCAAGGCAAAGGCACTGTCCATATCTTGTTCATGCAGAGCAGGGAAGCACCTGTAGAAACTGCTGTGATGATATTTACTGCTCTGCTAGGGGCTTCCGCTTTCCAGCTATTTTTTACTGCTGCAGGAACTGGCTGCCAAGTACAGAAGGTTCTTACTCCCAATTGTATTGCTATCATTTTGTACAACACCATTGAGGTCTCCTCTTTCTTGCCAGGTGACCTGTACTGTGTTGAGAGAGTTGTGTTTGATAGGGCAAATGCAACTTTTCTGTGGTGGTGATCCCTTGTCCTGGCCTTTAGGCTGTCAGCACAGATCCACAGAGATGCAGAGCAGTGCAGGAATGGGAAGAGGGTGGTTAGCTGCAGGAGCAGCCACACCAGCAAGGGCAAGGGTTATCTCGAGCTGTTCCAGCAACTCTGAGCTTGTCTGCCGTGTGTTTTTAATGTATTCCCTGGGGCAGCATCATAAAGGCATGTCACAAGAGTTTGTTTATGGGATCTTACACACAGGCTTTCTTCTTGTCCTGTAAGTGCTCCGAGGAAATGGCACGGCCTTCTCATGCGGAAATCTTCCACAGCACACTCAGCAATGCTCTGTGTGACCAACAACCACAGCTGAATTACAAATGGGATGAGCAGGGGGTCATTTTGCCTGGATTAGCTTTACAGGTTACATATATTTGGCCTGTAATAGCACAACTGAAAATGGATTTTGCCTTCTTTTATTTTAGATGAAACATTAATACACAAAAGATTTCATTAAGTTAATAAAAATATTTAGAATTTTTACTTAATGATTACATTTTACAATTGTGAAAGGGCTTGGTCTTTTAAAAACCCTTCTTTGTTACAATTGCTGTTTTACATGAGGGTTTGTTCTCACCTTGATGTGCTTCAGTGTTATGTATTTATTTGCCATTGCAGGGAGGTGAGCCTTTTTTGCTCTCTGGTAGTAAAGGAAGGTGATATGGTAATCAACCCATGTCACAGGCATCACTGTCCTGTCCATGTCTGAGCTTCTTTAGTAGCTCCAGTGCACATATATCACTCGCAGATTTGAAATTAAGGATTTGGGTTATCTACCTGACTGAGGTGTTCAGTACCACAATTTCCAAGAGAAGTCAAATACATCTCTCTCCCAGTAAATCAGAAATGAAAGTTTATGGACGAGCACCAAAGTCACTGGGAGATGAACTAGAACAAACTTTCAAAGGCTTCCTCTTCAAATATATCTGCAATATTTATGGACATCCTTTGCCCTACTTACGTACTTGACCTAAAAGAGCCACCAGCGTGCATGTAGTCAGACCTGTCCCATGTAGCTTTGAGATAAGGTAACAGGGCAGTTGGAAGTACAGTCTATGTGGTCTCTGTTAGTCTCATAATGTCTCTTTTATTACAAACCTTTTAATTTATTGTGTTTGTTTAAAAATTGAGATTCATGTTTACTTGAGGAATAGAAGATTCATTCCTTACCATTTCTAAATTATTTTATACTAAGGCTATTTTTAGACAGTCTTTGAAGTTGGTGAGGCATGAGTGAAGAAAACTGTAAGCATAGCTCTTAAAAGAAGAGGATTTTAAAGAAATGAAGAAATACCCTTTTCTCCCATTTGAATGTCTGTCTGTTGAGTGTGTCAAGACATTTTTTCTTCTTACAAAAAACGTTTTTAAGATGAAAGCCAAAGATGCATGTGTGATCATTTGATTACTTAGTGTTAAAAGAAGATACTGAGTGTCACAGAGCTCACAAGTAAATGAAGGCAGTAGTGAAGAAATAAGATTATTAAAAGATAATGTGGTATTGCATACAGGTCCACAGGAGTTTGGAATAGTAGTGTTGTATGTAAATCAAACAATCTCATGATAACATAAACCGGAAATGCCAATGAGGAAAAGCAAGCTGTGGCTCTATTCAGTCTTATAACCAATCAGGCAGATTCCCAGATTTCCCAGATACCCTTGTGCACATGCAGTGGAGTTCACGTGCACAGAATCCACTGCATAATGATTGCATGCTTGTGCTAAAGTCACTTCAGGATTGCAGCCATGTAATGCACAAAGGTGGATGAAACTTCAGCCTTGAGAGCAATGGGAGTAGGTGGATGATTGAGCTTGTTTATACTCATAACCATCACCTGTTGCTGTGTTTAGCCTCTTTCCTGTTTCCTACTCTGAACCAGAATTATGAGGAAAATCTGTTCTTTTTCTAATCTGTTTGGAGGCAAAGCAAAATCCTTGTCAGACTCTGTTCTTGTGCTAATTCCTTTGCTAGGAAAAGGAGGTGTGGAAAAACATCCACATATGTAAAAATTTATCTAAACTAAGTTTAAATTTTGACATTGCTGCTCATTATTTAATCATGTTATAAATATCAAAACCCTTCTTCATTTCTTCTCTTCAGTAACAAGCACTTTATTAACACAGGAATGAAGTTTCTCCTCTCTGTGTTTCTTATCACTAGTTAACCTTTAACTTGCATAACTTAATAATTTATATTCTGAGATCAAACTGACAATGTCATATGTAAGGAAGTGTTTTGGGGAGAAAAAAACAATGGCTCAATATGAATAGAATAATTCATCCACACTAAAATGCATGTGTTTCTAACACAGAAACCTGACGACTCTAAAAAAACCCCAAACTGCCTTATTCAGTATAAAATTCCACTATCCCCCAAGCTGTTCCCCTGGTTTTAAGACAAAAATAATAAATGTAGCAACTGCTTTGCTGGAATTTCCTATTTCAAATAATGTGGTATATTCACATATTTAAATACAACTTCTCCACTGCAAAGTTTTTTTGTGTTTTGAATGAACTGCAGTGATACCTTCAGGATTCTTGCAGAACTGTAATCCCTCTCTTGAATATAGTGTGTAGGATTTAAATCCTTGCTGAAATGAGGATTTAATAAAAGTATATTTTTAGAACTTCTTAGCCCAAACCAGTCATTCTCTTATTGGTGCCTTTGTATTTTTTAATTTCTTGTGCAAACTACTGATTTTTCTAGATAAAAAAGTTTTGAAGAAATCAGTTCTGAAGACAAAGCTGCTTATTTGTGACATTAGGTCTGATATTTATGTAGCTACTTAGTCAAACTGCTGCTGGTTCTGTGCCTAAGTAAATATTTCAGGGTTGGGCCAGTTGCTTAAGAGTTACTTTATGGAAAGTCTAATTATGACTATTGATCAGTATGGGGTTTTTTATCCTATGAAACATTTTTAAAGGTACTTAGAGTGTTTATCTAGTTGATTTTTTTTTTTACAGCATTTGACAAGGGGTGAGGGAGTGTCTTTAGGTTGATTTCCTGAGGTTTATATAAATTCTTGAGAGCTGTGTCATATTACTGTCTGTAAATGACTGACATTAAACTGACCTTTATAAAGGAAGGAGAATAATAAAACTTGTATTTAGGCCATTTTTTGTCTTTGCTTTCTGATTTTGGCAGTGATATTATTTTTCTAAAACAATACAGGTTAATGTGCACTAGAACTACAAGTTTTTTAGTTCCGATTATAGTCCTAAACATATAGTACAATATTCCTTTTTTGCTGTATTCCATTTTAAAAGAAAGCCTGTTCTGTGGGGAAAAAAAAAAAAAAAAGGCATTAATCATTTAAACCAAATTTAAAATCAAATTTGGCCAAATTGCAATTATCAAAGTAGATAGTAGCTCTCAATTTTACATGAGAGAACTTGTGATTTTATTTTCTAGTTTTTATTTTACCACTAAAGAAGAAATAGTGGATTCATTCCCTCAAACTAAAATCTTGCAGAACCAAGAGTCAAATAAAAGATTGCAAAGAATAAGAGAGGTGGCAGAAACTGTAGAGAGGTGTTCAAGGAGTGTTCTCAGATATTGTTCACTTACTTCTCCTATTTGCCATTGTAGTTTTTTCCTAGGTATTTTTCCGTTCCAGAAAACAGTAATTGCTCAAGAATTAAACTAACCCAGAAGTTATAAATTTGTCTGCTTTTCTTTGGACTAAGGTGAACATTCAGATAAAGTCAGTAGAAAAATTGGAGTAGTTCAATTACGAAAGGAGATAATGGCTTAATTCTTAAAATTCCCAGATACTGAAAAGACACAACGCTTATCTTCTTAAATAAGGTGCTAAAACATTTTTTAAATAATTTGTTTTTCTTTCTAGAAATAAAAATAACCCACCACCTCACCCAGTCCTGTCTTCCATATCAGTTCTTTTCTGCTACCATCTAGGAACTGCTGTAAAAGGCTCGTTTCTAATCACAATGCTGAGAATACCAGGGATTGTTCTCTTGTACCTTTACAATACCCTAAAACAAAAGGTAGGTAAATACTTCTGTGACACTATAAAAATAGTAGTTTAAAGATGAGATCATGGAGCAAAGAAGTTAAGAATGTATTTCTTGCTCAAAAATAGATGATATTGCTATTGCTATCTATTATTAATAGATAGATTTTATCTTTTATCGTGTTTTCTTCATTAGGAAAGCTTTTTTTCCTGTCAGCTCAGATATCAGTGCTTCTTTTTTATTCTCAAGTCCAATATTTTTAAAAGCAGAAAATACCAGTATTAAACTCACCTTTATTTAGTGTTTTTTTGTAAATATTTCTGTGAAGAATAAAGAAAAAAAATGGCAGACTGCTCTAGTAAAAATTTTTGCATCACAAGTATTTAAGAATCAAAAGTAAGAATACTGTTGTTAGGTTTAAGATCTGTTATAGAAAATACTTCATTTGCCTTGTAATATGCTTTTATAGAAAGAAAGACACATCTTTTAAGATACATAAACCGTAGATCTGGGCTGGTTTTGAATGTGTTTTGCTTTCTTTTTACCTTTCACACATCTTCACATCTATTATCTTCTGCTGGAAGCACACCACTATAGGTAATTCTGGCACTTTTGCAAGGAGGGAGGACTGTTAGGAATGCACAGCTCTGATTCTAGGAGAAGATTTAAGGAAAGGTTTTAAACATAGGTCTTTTCCTCTAGGGTTTACACTGGCCTTGAAACATGTTACGTGTACTTATGACAGGGTATTTACATTGATCATACCTATGAGGCATGTGTTGGGTGTAGGTTATGGATGCTTAAATAAAAACCCCTTGTAATAAAACACTTGAAAAGTGTGGTCTGGATTTATGTTGCTCTCATATGAAAGTTTTGGTTATAGAACTTGGTGAGTTGTGTTAACTAAGATTATATAAAGACAGTAGGTGGGGATCACTTTGAATATTTTCTGCCTTTAGAGAAAGCAGGATAAGTGGGCTTGCTTGTTACATGGTTTTGTAATCTGAATTACTGTAGATTTAATTAGCAAAGAAAGATTATTTGTCTCTGCAGCACTGTGCTGCAGGCTCCTTTTGATCCAGTTCCCAAGTGTTCAGTGACGTGACCTACAGCTGTAACTGCTGCTAAAGAGACTAGGAAGTGCTCTGGCCAGCTCATGTCCTCAGGCCTTGGAAGGATGCCCCCAAGTGTAACCCTGCTCCTTCGCATGGCAGAAAGGACAAGCTGTGGCCCCTTTCACTGAGGGCCAGAGTAGTGGCACTAAAGGATGGAGAAGTGACACTGCATTCTTGTAGAGCTCACCCAGACTTCCCCACCCTTGCAAAAAATGTTGCTGTTCTCTATGAACAGAGAAGAAGTCAGGGGCCTACAAGCTTGCAGGCAAATCTACAGATGTTTTCTACACCGCAGTCTTCAAGCAGAGTCAGAGAGGAGATTGTAGGTGAAATCCCTTGCTTTAGGCTTTTAACAAACAGTCCTTACTGAGATTACATAGCTTTAGTAAAATCATCTCTCCAGCAACACATAGCAAGAGTAAAGTATTCTGTCAGGAGTTTGCATGTACAGTCACTGTTTTGAAAGCGTTATTCCTGGAATATTTTCATGAAGCTTTTTGGAAAAAGTTGGGAGGTTTGTGGTTTCTACTTAAAAAGTAATAGTTGTTGGGACCTGAGTTTTCTATAGTGATTGGAAGATCTCTGCTTTCCGAAACAAGATGGAAACATTCTGACCTCTGGAAAAATAAGACTAAGTATCCCTGAACCGAATTTCCTTTTGCTGAGAAAAACAGCCACTTAAATTTGGTAGGCTGCTATGGGTATCAAAATGTCTTGTTCTTGTCTTGCATCATGTCTGTGATGAGCTGTGCTGAGCTCATTATTTGGTGGGGGAGCGTGGAAAAAACCCTAAGCTTTACTGCTCAGTTTTTGCTATGAAATTAATACAGGTCAATGGTCTATGAATTGGCTGTTCTAATACAAGATTTTTCTTCCTGACCTGAAAAATGAATGCAATTCTCTGAGTCAAAACACACGTATGTTCATATAACCCCTTCTACCCATTCTTTTATTTTTGTTCATTAGGGTACCAGTCATTTCAGAACTGTGAAAGGTTTTTGATAATCAGGTTAAAAATCTGTCTCTGTACTCCCTGATCACTCCGAAGTACTTTAAGGATTACTGACTTGCCTGCCTGTTTTTCTCCCTAGGCAGTTTTTAGCTCACAAAGCTGCTTGGAGCACTTATTTTCTTTCCCCAGTGAAGAATCTTCCATCCACAGGAAGAAAAAAATACACAGCTCTTCAGTCATTAATATTAAAGGGTCTGAATTAAAAACAATTCCTAAAATCCTAATGGAAATGTCTGCTGCCTAAGTGAAAATTTTATTAGAAGAGTCAGTCGCCTGTAGAGCAAGTTTTTTTTTAGAACAATGATTTTGTTTGAAGTTAATTATGTGTCCAGTAATCAATCATTTCATTTTATTGCAGAAGAACTCAAAGTGCCTGTTCAACTGCTGTTTCTGCTGGCTTTGCTTCCAGAAAAGTTGCTTAAGATGCTTTAACCAGGTAAACTCTGTCATCTCTGTCCCTCAGCCCAGTCTGGATACTGTAGTTGGTGACCCTTAGCATGGCTAAAAAGCCACAGGCAGTGCATGCAGGCCAAAGTTTCCTGCTGGCCACCTAAATTAAACAAAAAAACCTCCAAGTGTAGACGAAACTTGGTGCAAAGAAACAGGGAGTTGACAAATATACAAGGTGCTAGATTTTAGAAAACTTGTTGATACAGCTTGAGATAGTCAACCCCTTCAGAAAGCCACTTGCTATTTCTGTAGGTAAGAAGACTTAACATTTTGTTGAGTTGTGCCAGACAGACTCCTGAAACACAGAAAATCCAGGTATGAGAAGCAATGAAGAATTAGGAAACATATCTGGAGATGTGACATTAAACTATTTACAGTGTTTTCTATCTGAAAGCCCTGAATGAAGAAACTTAAATTCCTGGTGATTGCCAGTATCAGTAGATCTGGAAATACAAACCATGATGATTGTTTAGAAGATGTTTTAATTGGAAATGGATGATTTCTGACATACAGCAGTTTTACAGATACTTGACATCTCTTTTTACCTTCACAATTCTTTTCTGCAAATGTGTCCCAGATTTACATATATAATTGTAAGTAGTTAGCTTTTGTCTTTGTCATTGCCTTGTTTTTATCTCTGGGGACTCTGATATTCTTAATGTGAAGGGGAATCATATGTTCATGTCGATTCCACCCTCTGACTGCTTAGTTCTTTGATCTCATTGCTGAGGGTAGTAGTGAAGTAAACAAGACAATTCTGATAAAGGGTCTGACTTCACCTCTTAAGTAGGTGCATAAATTAGGTTTAATCTTGGACAGTTATGAAAAGAAAGTTTTCATAAAGATTAAATACTTGTGCAGTGAAATCTCTGAATTTTCCAGGCTTGCATTTTCTAGATGGGTCTTATAGTCAGTGACTTGGTGAGGAATATCAGAGTTCATTTTGCCTCCAGGCTTTCCATTTGTAGTCACCCTTTCCCCTTGACTTGGCTTCCTGCCTTTCAAAGAGAGATCCAGCATCCTAGTGTTTACTTTCTCCAGCTGTTGTCTGCTATGTGTTTGTTAAAAGAATTAATTACTATGATGTTCTTCCTTTTGTTTCAGAAGGCTGTATTATAGCTCTTGTTCCCTTAAAAGATTTCCTGTTTCCTAATCTATTGTTGGCAAATTTCTGTTTTTATATGAGTCGTGATTTTAAATCTAATGATTGTAATACATTGTTTGCTTTTCTTTTGTTTTTTGAATATCTTTTTAGCAAAGATGATGGTAATCCACATGTTCCAAATCCAGGAAAATTTGGGCACAGTTAGAGAAGGAAAAAAGCGAGAATAGGCTGCAAGATTTTAATTGAACTTTTTTCTGTATGAAATTTGAACATTGGTCTTGGGTTATTGCATCTTGTAGAGTAATTCAAGGGTCTAATAATTATTTCCTTTTTTCCCCCCTGTAACTAAATGTTCAAGGCTATTTCTTAAAAAATTTTTTTGACTATGATGGAAAGTCTTAGTCTTTGGGTCTGTAAAATATGTGGCCAAATGTAAAAGAAAAAAAGAAAAAAAAAAGAAGGAAAAAAGTCTGCAGTTTTAAGCAGCTTTGACATACTTCTTGATCAACAGAAGTAGTGAATTCTTAAGAGCTCCTACTGAGATTGGTGGAAGCTGCTGGGAACAGCCTAGAAATTTCCCACAGATGTTGAACATGGACCTGAGGGTAGGACTTGGGAGGGAGGGGTTAAAAAATTGTACCTGTGTTTCTAACATTTTCTTAAAGAAGTATTCTTTAAGTTCAGATTTTGATTTTTTTGTAACCCAAAATGTGGAACAGCTGTTGTAAAAGTTGGTCCAAAGATCATTGTGTACATCAGCATTCCTTACTTTTTACTATTCTTTTGATTTTTATTATAGTATTACTTTCACTATAATGAAAAGCATATAATTACCTGAAGCTCTTAAAAAAAAAAAAAAACAACAAAAAAAAACCCCCACCAAAAAAACCCCCAATCACTTCTGCACTATTTTCTTCAACCTGTTGTTAAACTGCTTAAGTAATTTAAATCCTTTCTGTTCCTTCATTCACAAGTTAATCAGGATTAAACAGAGTACTTTGTTTTCCCTCTGAGAACTTGCAGATGAGAAACAGGTGCTGGAGAAAGTAACCCTGGTGATAGAATGCAAGCTTCTTTCTTCCCATGCAGAATCAACCAAGTGCTCTACTATGTTACCTAAGAGTACTTTTTGGGCTGCAGTACCGTTCCGCATGTGGGATTTAATGCTGACTTTAATAGTTGCATGCATCCCTGAAGTGACTCATTATCTGCAGGCTCCGTTAAGTTTTGTTGAGGTCTCTTGGAAGTGAACTGGAACATGCCAAAGAGTTACCTTGTCATCTTCTCATGATGACAGAGTGCCGTGCTAGATGCTGGCAGCTGTCATATTTGCAGGAGTGGTTGTTGGAGGAGGGATAATGTAAGCCCAGTGTCCTGTGCAGATTGCAAAATGGACAATTACATTCGGCCTTCCTAAATTTCTCTTGGATTTGCGACTGGATCCTGTGCTAAACTGTGGCGTAGTGTTGCTATGTGCTGTTAAACAGTTCACTCCTTAAGCTGTTCCACTTCAGTCATGGGCAAAGTGATTCATGTGTGTGTATAATCCATTAGCAACAATTGTAAAGCACTCTGGGTTCTGTGGCTGAAAAGTGCTTTGTGAATATAAAGTCACTATCCTTACTTGACAGTTCTGTTTGCCAACACTTGTCAGAATTACCACAGATTTTTCATCTGGCTCTGATGGCTTCAGTATGTTCCAGATAAACATATCCAATCTTCTCAAGTAAAATCTAGGAGACCGAAATTTTTCTTCTGTAAAAAGAATATACTGGTTTTTAATGTGGTTTGGGAATTACAAGGTCTGTGTCTCTCCTGCTTTCTTAAGTTGTAATGGTAGTCTTAACTTCAGATACATCAAAGTGCTCACAAGTTCTCCCTTTACAGCCTTGTTGCAGTGACATTTTTAAAACAATACAACTAGATAGTTTTGCTTTTCTGTGTCTGCTTTGGGTTTATCTGCAGCCAGTTGGCAAAGTGACTCCTCCAAAGTGCAGTGCCTGGGTTTCTAAACGGGTTACTGAGCAGGGTGTGGTTTCTCTGCTCATCAGCATCGTTGCTGCGGCGTAGCCTTCTGGGCTGTCAGTGAATTCAGCAGTGTGTGAGCCCCATTTCCTAGGGCAAAACCCCTTTCCTGAGACTGAAAGCCAGCAATTGTCTAGTGTAATAAACCAAAAGCAAATCCGTATCATGGCTCTATATCTGTGGCAGTTGGTTGTCTCAAACTTTGGATGGAAGCCTATCGGAGTTTTCAGTTAAATGCCTTGTGGCAAATTCACCTAGATAAAACCAAAACTCATGCATGCTATTGTAAAGCACAGTTCTCTGCATGCCAAACATATTGTGCCTCACCCCATCAAGTACTTCTTTTTCCTCCCAAAAACAATACTGCATTTTAATGTTACTGGCAAAATCCGTTTAAGATATAGAGCTGATTTTTCAGTCCTCTTGAAAATACAAGGATAAAATGTTCTTCTGCAGTGAAATCATATTTTAAATATATTTTTTTTCTCTACAGACTTTATGTATGTGATAATAGTAAATGAAATTCCTTGTTCTGTAGGATGAACCATGTAGGGAATAGAGTTGAACAAAGCTGACTAAGTCTTACTTTGATACTTTCCTCTTCTTCCCTATCCCATCAAGAAGAAACAAAAGGGGGGAAAAAAAGAGAGAAGAAGTGAAAATATAAGGGAATTAAGCAAGTGACTAGTAATTCTGTGCTTTTAAGCAGAGAAATTTAAGAACAACTCTGTGGAAGGGTTTGATTTATTTCAGAAATCCCAAATAAGAACATTTTCTCACAAAGCGCAGAAGCACTGAAAGCAACCCCAGTAATGACGTAATCATGCTGCAATAGGCACATAAAGCAGAACCCTTTTGACCCAACCCTGTCATGGAAATGGATCCCGCATGTAACACTGGGTTCCTGGATTCAGCAGGAAAGGGCACTCAACTACCCTCTGAGGAGAAAGTTCTGTTGGTCCTACCCACTGGATGACAGCCCTGGAGGGAGTGGATAACACAGAGAGTAGGGAGCAAGGAAACTTGAAAATTTTCTCCAATAAGTCCAGACTGAAAATATAAGGTGGAATGGAAATAAATGAAAGTTGTGCTTTTTGGGCTGCTTGGGAAAATTCAGGATGTTATTGAAGGTTTCTTACAGATAGTAATTAGCTTAGGAACAAAAAATAACCATTTTTGTATTAGCTGTGTGCTTATTGATTAGAAGTGGAGGAGGAGAATATTCTCCATGTGTTTGTCAGCCATGGGACAATAGCCTTTTTTTTCCTAACAAGGCTGCAGGAAGCACAGAGTCCGTCCTGGAAGCATTGAGATGAAACACACTGGAAAGAAGGGGATAAATGCCATTGAACAAATTGCTGGTTATGTCCTCACACTTATCTCACCGGGGGGACTGGAATATCCTGTGACAGATGAAGGGTAAGAGCAAGCCCTTTAGCCATCCATGAGACAGCAGGGAGGGGTAAAAGCCAGACAAGATCAGCAGAAAAATGAGTAGATGTTAATTGTTCATGCATAAATGTCGTCTGGAAGTTGGAAGAAGGTTCCTAGGAACCAAGGGGACAACTGTCTGGAACAGCTCCAAATGTAAGGTCTGGGAGAGGGGAAGTCCTAAGTGATTTAGAGAGGGGGTTTTCCACTTAAGATTTGTATAATAAGCTAATCTGAAATAGGCACTGGGGTGGCTGAAAGTCCCTTCCAGTCTTGTATGTCCTCATCTCTTTAGTGGGGCCTCACAAGGCCCACCTTGGCTCATTTCCCACCACCTCAGAGTCATGATACAACTCTCTCACCAGACACTAACTGCTGCACAGCAGCCACACTCATTGCCTCTTGCTACCACTGGATTTTGTTTTCTGAGGGGCTTCCACTGCCATCAGTGACACTTGCAGGCTAAGACACTTTAAGGTCCAGCCTGAGCTGCACTGCACTGCACTGGGGGTAGCTGACCAGGGCAGCCTCCAAGAGAGCTGGCAGCAATAAATCAGATGGGGCTGAAAATACCAACAGAGCAGAAAAAGCTGAACTGGGATGAGAGACCAGCATGTCTCCTTCTTCCTTTTTAAGAAGATTCTGTTGCTATGGCAATTTTCCCCAAGCTCATTTTATGAAAGCAAACCCTAGAATGGAGGACTGAATTCAGCTGTTACACAAAGTAGCAATTATTCTGAACAATTGGGGAATTTATCAGCCTGGATCTGAGCCACAGCGCCTTTCTCATGAAACTACCAGGTCACTTTTTCCAAGACCTTTGACATTCTGTGTTGTGAGGCACTGGAAGATATATTCTTTAAATAGTTTTTTTTTGCATACTGTGGTATTTGGAAATATGTAAACATTCACATTCCCTATTTATTCATCCTGACACTGAGAAATCAGTGTCTAGTTCCCAGGCCCCAAGCCAGAAGAGGCTTGTGTTCTTCAGAGAGATGGCGATACAAGATCAACTTGGTGCAAGGATAAATGCTGATCCCAACCTGCTGTCTCCCGTGCTTTCTGACCAGCCCTATGCTATCAATGCCATCATTACTTGCTTGTCACCAGAGCAGAGACTACCATTGTAAAAGACCAATTCATTAGGCAAAGATTAAAATATCAGAGCTATAATGTGTTTATAAGGATCAGACTGAATCTCTTTCTAGCTCAGTAACCCATCTTCAGCAGTGACTGTGAGTAAATGCTAAGGTAGAACAAAAGGATATTTCCCTGCCTCTGTGCTGTTTCTGAATCTATTTCCAGCCTAGGGGCTTCTTGAGCTGTGTGTTTTCTGTGTGATCAATAACTCTTAGCAGATCCCTTTTCCCTGAAATTCCCTGTCTCCATTGAGCTCATGTGAACTTCTAGCAGCCAAAGCATCCTTTACAGATTTATGGCGAGAAGAAATACCGTCTGTTTTCAAATTTCACACTGTCCTGCCCCTGCCTCCAAGGAACCATGAGCCATCACTGTTCTAACCTGACACAGCCACTCTGCCTTTCTCATGGGTCGGCAGCCCTCTTGTTGCATCCTCCTTCAGTCACGTCTTTTCCAGACAGAAGAGCCTCAAGTTCCCCAGAAAGAAGACATTCCATACCTTTTGGATCATTCCTGCTGCCCTTCTTTCAAACATTTTCAAGTCCACTAAAGCTTTTGTCATGGAAAAATATATTGTGTAGAAACACATATTTAAATAACCTCTTTCTAAATGTTAGCAGGTTCTTAACTGACCATGATCTACCATCTTAGCCTTCACAACCATCTTTAATTTGAAGGGCTTTGGATTATTCCACATATCCTGCAATTTTAAACTTAATGGGATATCTGAGGTTTTTAGTCCAAAGTCCAAAATGATTTGCAAATATAGGTAATAACTTGTGTGTGCTAGGTTTTCCTTCATGAGTAAGAATGAAAAATCACTTGAGCTCATTTCTATGCAATGCTGAGTTTCATAGAAATATATGTTAGCCTTAATGTTTGATGTGTTTTGTTAGTGAGAACATGTAGATTTCTATGTGGCTGGATGGGATCAGGGCATGAGGTCTGTATGAGAAACTTGAGAATTGTGAGGCAAGTGTATGGGAAAAGATTCTAGGCTGAACAAGAAACCCTTCAAATATTTTTTTTCTCAGAAAGGAATTTTTGCTAAAAGGTAGAGATCCCTTGGCTAAGTCTTCCGATTGTGCTGGCAATATTCTTGCTTCATGTATGTCTGACTAGTTTTGTAGCCTTCAGCAGTTCATTAATTTCTCTCTTATTCATTCTAGAATGTTAGATTATTACCTGGCTGCCTTTGTTTCTTGAGTATTATCATTAGGTAATACTTACATGATTTGTTTAAGTTGTAACTGCTATAAATGCCATTTTTTATCAGCTGGTTTGTAACACAGCAAATGCCTGTTCAGGTAGCATACTGTCTCCAGCGTCATTTTCAGTCTTTCCAAGATAACCTTTCTAGTTAATAAATATCAGAAATTCTTTTCATTGCACATTCTTTGAATACCAAAGTGACTACTTCAAGAGTGCAAACAAATGGGTATTTATTTTAAGTTTGGAAACAATGTTTGTACAAGATCATGTGCTTTTTCAACATTCTTTTTAATTTTTAAAACACATTTTTTGCAATTTATAATGAATACAGAATCTCTGATTAATTTATTGGCAAAATTTATACTGACCTCACCAGATCAGGATTTGCTCTGTGAATTTAGTTCTTAAGGGACAAAAACTAACTTAGAAAACACTTTTCCACTTTGTGTCTCAGTTCCCTGTCTGTTTCATGGGAATGATGAAACAGACTGAACTCCCTGCTCCTTATAAAGAGAAATCTGTCCATGTCTGAAATAGGCAGTGACAGCTATGGATGGAAGACAGAGGGAGTGTGATGTGAGGCCATCTCCCCTCTGCCTGTGTCCTGGCCAGCAGGGCTGGTACTGACAGCTCTCCTGTCATCACATCCTGGGATGTTCCGGTGTGACAGCATCCTGCCAGGCAGGCAACAGCATCAGGATAAATGGAAGTTAGCACAGAAAGCATTTTTTCCTGTTTAGGAATGAAGTTAACTTGCTTGTTTAAACATCTTTTTATGCAGATACTCTTTGAGTTTCTGTAGAGTTCGTTGGGGTCTCTGATGTTTTCACAGAGTAGGCAATAAATCCATGGTCTTTATTTATGCTTTTTTCCATCTATGGATGTATTTGCTAATATGTAAGTACAGTGTTTACAGAATGCCACTCTTTTTAATATCAGAGGAAAAATAACTATTTTTATATAAATATTATCCACAATAAAGAGGTGAAAAATCTTTGATTGCATTTAATTTCTTGTTCTTTCTTTTCTTTCTTTCATTCTTTCTTTCTTTCTTTCTTTCTTTCTTTCTTTCTTTCTTTCATTCATTCATTCATTCTTTCTCTTGTTGTATGATGTCATAGCTTTGCTGTGCTACAGAAATTGCTCAGAAGTAAAACTGAACTCTACAGAAATAATTTTTTTTGCTTCAGATATCTGAAATTATTTTATATTTTGAATTGTAAGTAAGAAAAAACAGATCTTTGAACGGAAAGTGTTTTCAGTATGCCAGTATAATTCACTTTCAGCAAACTCCTTATAGACTGGTTTTCCTTCACTTCCAGATGGAGCAGAAAGCAATGTAAGCACCATGTACGTGTTTGGGTTTATAAATTCCTTCAGAGCAGTAATCCCTTGCACACTATGGTTCTTACTGACCATATGCAACATGACTAAAGATTTTGTGGCATAATCTGCCTTCTAATAGTTTGAGTAAAGGGAAACTACTCAGAAGAATTGCTGGTAAAACCTAGAATGTGTTTCATGTATCATAAGCGCTGCTTTTCTTAGCTGATATTTTGGACATGGTTTCAAAACGTTGTTGAGGAGTTCCATAAATGGGCTATATATGTCAATTTATGCATAAATGCGAAAAAAGTCAAATCCATGAAGGTGAATATTCTATCCTCCCCACCTGTCCAGGCAAGTTTCCACAAAGTGATACAATGTCAAATTCTCAATACATTGAAAAACTGGGAGTGCCCCAATTATCTGTTGTTCAGAGTGGGGTGGGGCACGTGACCTTGCAGTCACTGCTCTAGTCCAGGATCCTTCACGAAAAGGTTTGTTTGATGGATATGACCATAAGCTTGATTTTCACTGAAGTGTTTGAAAGAGCCATGTATAAAAGCTTTTTAATCATCAACCTTTAATGACCCAGTAAATACATAACTTCATTTTTCCACTTACATACTTTACCAGTGTGTTGGAGACAGATAACCAGTAAGTTTGGATAGTGTGACTCCAGGTGTTTTCTGGTAATTGTGTCATATTCATTCACAAAATTTGGGGTAGAGAACTTCAATGTTTTAAAATAAACTGGATAAATGTGGCTTCAGGAATTTCTTCAGTCACTACTGTAACATTTTCTAATGGTGGAAATTATATAGAAAAACTCTTTGAATTTAGAAGCATGGCTATTATAGTAATTTAAAATAAAATTGCCATATTATGCAAAATAACTCTTTATATTCATCAAGTCAGTAATTCCAAATAGAGTTTAAGGCTTTGTGTTTTGGTGAAGTAAAATCTAGATCATGAGTCTTTCCTCTCTCACTGCATTATTATCTTATGTCATTTCAGCATGCATACACAACTACAGTCATAAATGGGACAAATTTTTGTACGTCAGCAAAGGATTCTGTCTGTATTTTGGCAAGGAATTCTGCTAAACTTGCCTCCATTAGCTGTTTTGGAGATTTTCTCCTATTTTTAGGAAAGGTAAGAGTAAATGAAAATAATTGTTCTGTAAAAATGAAGTGAAAAATCAGGTTTGATTATCTTTTCATATACCTAAAGTAAATAAAGTTTATCTTCATTAAATTCAGTGTTGTCAGTGCTATAAAATAAGCTTGGGAGAGAAGAATATTTGAGGAATTTAACTTTGCAGTATTATTTAGTTGTATGATAGCAGTGTCCTTGGAGCCACTCTGGCAGTTCCAATTGCATCAAGTCTTTGGTAAATACATGGCAAAAGGTTTCCTCTGCCCTATGGTATTTACATGGAATTGAACACAAAGTGTCACAACTATGTAATGCTGGAAACTGTTTAGCTATCTCCCAGATGAGATGTGCTCTTAAAATCCTGACTGTAATGTATTTGCCTCAGGGTTTGGGGGGTTTGGTTTTTTTATGAGAAACATTTCTACATGATTAATGAGGCTGCACTTCTCTCTCACTGCCCTTACAGGTGTTTGTTGTATGCTTTACTGTTTTTGGAGGATTGGTGGCATTTAACTACCACCGGGAGTTGCAAGCTTGGGTAGTTCCTCTGTTGCTGGTTGGATTTTTTGCCTACCTGATGTCCCACAACTTTCTGTCTGTGTTTGAAGTGACAGCAGATGCCATGCTCCTTTGCTTTGCTATTGATATGGAAACAAATGATGGAACTGCAGAGAAGCCTTACTTTGTGGATCAGGAGTTGCTGGTAAACCCCACTGTTTACAGCAAAGATATTTGAGACATTCGAAGCTTTTAAGCACATTTTTTTCCCCAAGACCTAGTAATCTGAGCCCACAACCCATTTCCTTTATTTCCTGTATTTCCTTTCTAACACCTTAGAACAGGATGGACTCAGGGATACAAGTACATTAATTTATAAACTAAACTAAATGGCTCCCTCTGACTCCTGTATGCTAGCTAGGCCTGCTACCTTCTTTTAGATCATATTCTATAAGTAAAGGCTCACTGTTTAGGCCTAATTAGATCTACCTTCAATATATTGTTGGTAACTAAAAGATACAAATAACTAGATGAGCTAGCTGCAGAAATGGATCCATGGGGGGCCCTAAGATTAATGCTGGTATTTCTTGTGGCTCACTGTACACTGATGAGAAAAAATTAACAACAAGGAGCAGGTCAGGGATCCATTCCACATCCTACAGATGCTGTAGTTCTGAACAAATTTCATGCAAATCTGAGTTGCTCCGCTTCATACCTTTACAGATTTTTTTGCCAAAACACTGTCTTCTATCTCTTGATTAAACTCTTCTGCCTCTGGACAGGCTTTTCTGTATCTTTACCCTTGTAATTACTGTATTGTATTACTTTCAATACTTAGCTAATAGTGATGTAGTGCTGTAACTGAAGCCTTTGAATATATGTCATCCCTTTCTAATTAAGAGAATTTCTGAAGATGCAGATTTTTTTTTTCCTTTTGTGCTATTTTGGACACTTCTATCTTTTCCTTCACAAACTACACAACAGAGAAAATCTTCGTGATCCATGAAAATGAATAACCAGCAGCCAGAGTAGCTCATATGACACAAGTGTTCTGGATGGATTTCTTCAGGACAATGTCAGGAGTGTTTTGAAGTTTTGGATTTTATTTGTTTTTTTCAATGCCACTGTTGGAGTTTCTGTAATATTAATAGAATTTTGTAGAGAACAACAACAGCACAACAAAAAAGGCAGCCTAAAGATAGGCTTAACCCTTTTACAGAAGAAAGCAGATATATATTCTTTGGCTTTGGTTCAGAATAGTACTTAAGCACATTGCCTGGCTAGGAATATGAAACCGAATGGAAAACTCTGAAGCCTTGACCTCTGTTCTTCCCTCTCTTTTTTGCCAAATTCTAAAACACTTCTTAAGCCAATTTTCCTTCATGAAACAGAGGCTCTCCTTTCTCCACTTCCAAACTTTGTGGTAGTTTCTCTTTAACTCTGGTCTCAATTCTGTGTAATTAGCTGTGCCCTAGAGGTGTGGGTGAAGAGAGGATTTCCCACAGGGACAAGGAGTCTTCCAAGCAGGACAGGCTCTGTGCCCTTCTATGGAAAAACTGTGGGCAGCACATCCAAACTCCTCCTCATTGTATGATCAAGAGTAAGTTTGCTAACACAGACAAGAATTTGGAGTTTCCCAACACATGAAGGCATTTGACTTGTCTGTGTTACAATCAGGTTACAAACATCCCGGGGGTGGAAGGAAGGCTTTGTGGCCCTCAGGACAATATGCAGCGGTGGGCGGAGAGCCGGGGGGGGGGATTTCATAGAGCCGGAATCCTCAGTCCTGCAGTAGGAGATGTAACAGAGATTTTTGATTCATCCTCCTCAGTTGCATTCATCACTTTTGCTGCCTCTGCAGTCCCTCCCAGTATCACTCAGTGCCATCCAGCCAGGAACCAGCTACAGTTTCTTAGCCCTGGGCTAATTATCTTCCTTTACCAGGTAATTTTATTAGCATAATGGTTTCCTTTCACAAACGATCGCACCCTGGTTTTTGCTTGTAGACCTTTGTGAGTCAGAGTAACAAGCTAACAGAAGGGCGAAAACACAGAAACACAAGACCATTCCAGGATAATGAAGATGGGACAGAGCTCCAGCCTATGGTGAGACAGAAGTATGGGATATGTATTTACCTGCCACCTAATGTGTTTGCCTTTATGTTCCAAGAAAGGATGGAAGTTATCACGTATCTCCTGAGCTCTCACAGCAACCAACATGCTGTATCCAGTAACCTGTTTTTTTCTTCTGTTGCTTTCCCTCCTCAAGAAACCCTCTGCTAGTGCAAAATGGATGAATCAAATAATTCTTCTATTTTTTCTTCACATTCCCGATTGTGCCCAGCAGAAGAGGAGAAAGTTTGGACAGTGCTAAGGGGTGGGGGATAAATCATATTCAGAAAGTCTTTCACGTGCCTGCTGTATCAAAGTCAGAAGAGTGGTAGACTGCTTAATTTCATGCCAGAGTTGCTGAAGTTCCAGACCTCTAGGATCAGAGCTTAGAGGCCCTTCCTCTCCTCCTCACCCCTTTTTTTCCTTTATCTTTCTTTTTCTCTTTTTTCTTTTTCTTTTATCAGTATATATATATATTTATTTACTCTGTTTTATGATGGGGTAACAAGGCTGAGGTGCCAGAAGTGAGTGTTTCCCCACACCCAGGCTTGGGAAAGTCCTCAAGAGTCAACACCCACTCACTGACATCTGAAAATATACTGCAAATTGCCCAACCTGAGAAGCTGCCCCAGCAAGTTTAGAATCAGGACTGATTTTCCCCAAGCATTGTGGGGGCCAAGCTAGGGCTGCTTAAGGAGGATTGTGCAGGAACAGCTCCTCTGGCACACATGCTTGCTGGGCACTGCTGCAAGTCCTCTGCTGTCACAGCTACTCACACAAGTGTAACAGATGTTGGTGATTTTTCTTGATCTGGTTTCAAACGGTACCAGGCTCCAGTGAGCACTCACACAACCCTGTGGACATTCTGCAACAGGCAGAGCACTCCTCCAGTTTATTACTACAGTGAGATAGTTGTACTAAATTTTTTCATTGTTTGGGTCTGTTATTGCATTCTTCAGTAATTTTTTGCCAAGCACAGAAACCAGAGGCTGGGTGGGTGTTATTCCCTGCAAGAAGATTGTGGATTTGAGATACAGAAGAACCTTAATTGTTTTCCCAGTTTGCTCTTACGACATTGAAATGCAGAAACAGAAACAGTTCTACACATTATTTGACTCCCTTTTTCTCTCTTTGTAGACTTGAAGATGAAGTACACCAGGAAGTGTGGAAGCAGAGCAGCAATAGCAAAAACAGTCGTATCAGTAAAGGTCACCAATACCCCAGGACAAAGTATTAGTCCTCTAAATCTGTTGTATCTTCTGCACTGGTAAAATGACACACAATATATTTGTACGAATAAAATATTTTGTGTGTCATCACATCTGATTTTTATTACTACACTTATGATGGTCTAAAAGTTGATAATAAACTCACTCTTTCTAAATTTCTATGTTGTCAGACTAAATTAGTAAGTCAAAAAGGTCATGGAGCTAACATGATTTCTTCAGGCTTCTCTGGGAATGCTGTGCCAGTCATCCCTAGAACAGTAAATGCAGAAACATTTGTAGAGGAGGCGCTTTGAGATGACTGTCCTGATTTATTCTGCATATCTGAAAAGCCAATTAAGGAACAGACTGAGCTCACTGATGGAAATTACCCTTGATAGAAATTCTCTGTAGTTAAGATAATTAGCGGTTATGAGGTAGGTGTCTTTCTTTTAATTATACTCTTTCGGGAATGGTTTTTACAAGTTCGTATCATGAACTGTCCAGCTCCTCTCCAAAGGGCAGATGAGGAATAGTCCTTCCTTCCTTCCTTCTTTCTGCAATTGAAAAGATGAAGCAGAAAATTTGCATCTGGATTTAGAGCTTGACAAGGTAGCAGGTGACAGAGATAAAATAACAGGACAGACATGAGATAAAAATGTTATAAATAATACTTTATAAAAATGTTAGCTGTAACATGGGCATGAAATGTATAATGGAGGAAAACGAGTGACTGTCAGGGCTCTTCTCAGAAGAGGAACATAGGTGTCGACACTTTTAAAAAAATTAACTTCGTAACAGTCTGCCAGCACTTTCTTGTGAGCAATTTTAAAGCTTGTTTAAACTTTGTACCTGGATCCTGACTGTAATACACTTGGTGGGCTCCACCTTGTTCTGAGTATGGAGTTTTAGATTTTACTTGGTGGCACATTTTATTCTCTTGGTTCAAAAGCTCCTTTAAATTTTATTTGAGAAGAGGTTTGTGGTGAGAAAATGATGCCAACCAGGGATTTCAGTGAAGTATCAATATAGGAAGTGAGACATCACTGCAGGTGACTTAGAAATGTCTTAATGAATAGATTGATAAACCCTTGATTAGTCACAGCTTGGAAATGATGTAAGAAAAGTTCATTGATGCCTGAATAAGAAATTTTTATTTAAATACTGTCTCTGGTCTCCTGCTGTTGAAAGGAGACTATCTAGAAATACTAAGAAATACTTGCTTTTTATCCATCATTTAATTAACTTCAGTCTACTTTAATGGGAGCCACATCAAGAAGTAGAATATAGGATAAATGATGAAAAAGAGAAGAAATAGATTAATTACTTTCTGCCTGGCAGGTGAAGCTGATAATGTACTGGCTGTGACTCACCACCTCTCCTTATTTAAATCTGTACCCTTGGATACTTTTTGTGCTTGGCTTGTGGATACTGTGGGAACTTCTGAAAAGTCCTGAATAAGCAATAGCTCTCTAGCCCTGAGGAAGTGTGCAGATATGGTACTTACAAAGGGGAAAAACTTTTCCTCTGCCATGCCTTTACCAAGGTTACTCCCAAGAAGCAGTGTCTTCACAATGTAAACATGATATTTACCAACTTAAAAAGCATAAGAGGTTTGCTTTGAAGTTAAAAACCCCCCAATTCTTATTACACATTCAGCGGTTTTTTCCTGTTTGTATTTGATACTCACACTGCAAGTTTTGGCCTTTGACTCAGGAATTTTGGTGGCAAAAAGGGAGGGGATTTTTTATCTAAGTATATCCTTGTTTTCAGACAATCCCTAGATGACCTTCAGAGGTCCCTTCCAATCTCAACAACTCTGTGGTTCTGCTCATTGCAATTATGATGCAGTGTCATTGCCTTCACTGGAGCTCCAGAGTGGAGAAAGGACTCATATGCTTCCTACAAATTCTGGGTTAACTTTTAAAGAAGGAAGGTACTGAAAAATGCCAGTTAAGCAGTATTTGAATGTATTCTGTTTAAGGAACACTGTATTGTCATTAGTCCAGAAATTACATTATAAAATGAGTTTTGAGAACAGTGTGTATGTTTAGGGAAGACTTCCAAATATATAGCTTTTGATTAAATTTATAATAGCATAGCTTTATAACTTCCAGTTACAACTCAAGACCTCCCAATCTTACATTGCACTAGCAATTGTGTCAAGAACCTCCAGGTGTATCATTCCTGTGTGGCAGGAGCCTTCACCTGAATTACCTGAATTATTAGAGGGATAAGGCACTCCTAGAGAAGCTGATGCTATTTAGTGCTTGTTTCTGAGGTCTGCCTTCCCCTGCAGGGTACTTTAGTCAGGCAGCTGTAAAGGAGGCTGTGTGTAGGCACAGCTCCTGGGAATATAGCTCCTGCTGCTTCTGAGAGCGGGCTAAGCCACTTCCAGTAATTTGAGGTCTGCCCTGCAATGCAGCCCAGTAAGTGTGGACTCATCTTTCCTGCAGCTGTGGAAGATTAGATTCAGCAGAATGAAAGGTACTTTTATAACTGTGTTCCTTAAAAATAAGAGACAGGGACTACTGGTGTCTGCTTACCAAAAAATGGCTAGGTATTGCAGCCTATTGTTTGAAACAAGGCATCTTGATTCTGGTCTTGCTTGGTGTCTACTTCAAACTCTCAATTCAGTTGTGATTCCACTGGATCCCTCTGTGGATGAAAGAAAGTCATTCTTCTCCTGTACTTGCCACTGGTCAGGCCACACCTTGAGTGCTGTGTCCAGCTCTGGGCCCTCAGTTTAGGAAGGATGTTGAGACACTTGAGCACGTCCAGAGGAGGCAACAAGGCTGGTGAGGGGCTTGGAACACAAACCCTGTGAGGAATGACTGAGGGAGCTGGGGGTGGTTTAGCCCGGAGAAAAGGAGGCTCAGAGGTGACCTTATCACTCTCTACAACACCCTGAAAGGTGGCTGTAGCCAGGTGGGGGTTGGTCTCTTTCTCCAGGCAGCAACTGACAGAATGAGAGGACACAGCCTTAAGCTGCACCAGGGGAAATATAAGTTGGATATTAGGAAAAAGTTTTTCACGGAAAGAATAATAAAGTACTGGAATGATCTGGCCACGGAGGTGGTAGAGTCACCATCCCTGGATGTGTTTAAAAAAAGACTGGATGTGGCACTCAGTGCCATGGTCTAGTTGAGGTTGAGGGCTGGGTTGGACTTGATGATCTTGGAAGTCTCTTCCAATCCAGTGATTCTGTAAAAACATACACACTGACAACAGCTTCTGTGTTGTTTGTTTCTTCTGTTCAAGTACATAATAAGGGTATGCAAGTAGTTTAAAGCCTAAGTTTTGGATTCAGAAGGAAGAAGGGCATGGGTCAGGCTTTCAAAAAGAGATTGCTTTCACCCAAACTATAAAGACAACAAAGCTTTTGCTGTTGTAGAACTGCTTTGCAGCATTCAATACAACTAAATAATTCTAAATAATAGTTCTAAATAATTAAATACTATTATTTTGAAGGGGGAGAAATAGTATCATTCAGGAAGAGCAGGTCTTTACAGATCTGTTGCTAATAATTCCCTTGCCTCAGATGCAGGGCTTGGACCAGTGACCTCTAGAGAGCCTTTCTAATTTAAATTCTGTAAAAGAAATAAGCTTAAGACTTACCTAACAAATAGGTCAGCTGAAAGTCAGATCACCACATCGCATTCAAAGATGATAGAAACTAATGGAGCATGGACAAACAATTTCCAGTCTCGAGAAAAAAATCCTTCATAAATCCAGAACTTGCAAATGTAAAACATTGCCTATGTCAATGTAGTAAGTTTAAACTGCAGTGAACACTTTTTACGGAAGTTAGAAGCTGCAACACTGGCTCCCATTGACACATGCTCCTTTTTCTCCTTTTAAAAACAGTGCAGGTAAATTAGTGTAGCTTCTCTGGACTCCATGGTGAGGAAGAAAGCATCCTCCATTTAGGAATAAAGCTCTGCAGACCAGCAGGAACAAAGACTGTGTGTCTCTTTACATAATCTAAAGCAAGGGTGTTTTCAGTTCTCCAAGTGATGGTATTAAGGCAAAAGGCTGAAGCAGAGGCAGCAATAAATATGTGTAATCCTTGTTTGCCTTGAGAAAATGGCAGGGATTTAGTGAACAGCTAAGGATCTCTGGTCATAACCTCAGAGTCATGAAGAGGGAAGTGAACCCGGCTGTGAAGGACCTACATTCCTCTCCTATTAAGTCAGTGTCACTCATTCCTGAGAGATTTTTACAAGATTGTTATATTAAATCCCATGGAAAAGAATGAACCCAAACTGCAACAGACGGGAGTTCTACATTACCCTTAACACAGGCAAAGGTGATGCTTATCTGGGAATAATTCTTATGATGTCTAATCTTTAAGACCTGTAGCATAACAAATGAGACAAGATCATCTACATACCTTTAAGAAAAAAATATTTATTTATAAAAATACAATGGGATCAGTTTGAGAAGTGTGGCAATAAATACAGTTCAAGGAAGAAAAAAGCATTTCTACATGGATATATTATGGCACAATAAAAGGAAAATGCACCATCAATCATGGAACTTCTGTTGGCTCAAGACTTTGTACAAGCTCCCTTTTTAGTAAGACAACTATTTCTAAGTTTGGTCAGTGTTGATAATGGAATGAATACACAATCACAAATGCACACTTATGTCTAATGCAGGACTTACCATTAGCAAACAATACCTTAAAAACATAGCAATGATATTAAATCACTAATGAGATATCTTAAAATTTAATTGGCAAAGACCACATATAACTTTAAGCATGAGATTCTTTTATCTCCTCCAGAGAAAAGCTGTAAATATGTAAAATGAAGGCTTAACTTGGTATGTAAAAACCTACTTAAGTAGAGATTGTGAGAATGCATAGCTCCTTACGAAACAACCTGGCTGTATGAGAGCACTCCCCCTTTCACAGTATTCCTTTTACTTCATATGCAGTTATTGTTTATGCTGTAGACTACAGCTGTTACAGCACTAAAGGCAACTAGACAGGGAAAGGGCAGATAAAGGAGAAAGGAATGTATGTAAGGCAGTAATTCTTTAGGTACATTAAGTGTAGTGTGTAGGAAAGACAGGTAACAATTCCACAAGGCTAGTTTCGTTCTTACTGAATAAAATAATGGACTAATACTGAACTTTCGATGCAAAACTAGTAATCAATGCCCTGGTCACTGTACTGACCATGGTAATCTCTTTGATAGTCATCTTGGTACTCTCCGTGATAGTCATCGGGGTATTCTGCCTGATAATCGCTATCGCTGATTTCTGACCCGTTAGTTCCTGTTCCTTGGCTGCCATTATGAATGACAGGTTCTGTGGGTGCAGCACAGTACTTGGGGTCATACACTTGCCGTCCAAGCCCATACACACTCATTCCCTTCTGTGAAGCTACTTTGTTGGTACCCATTTGTAACGAAATAGTTGAGTTATCCACAGGTTGTAATATGTGCTTCTGGTCGTAGATGTCTCTCCTGGTACCTGGTGCCAGCATACCAGCCTAATAAAACAGGATTGTAGAGGTTCAGTAAGAAAGTCAAGAGCTGTAATTACTAGATTTATGACTTCAACTAGTATGCCTCACTGAAAGTGCTGAAAAGTAGGAATTACAACAAAACACAGCACAGTAACACGTGTTCACTAGTAGGTAAGTCACAGAAGAAAGTCCTTGCAGAAAGGTCCAATTTATGTTCCTCTTTGGAAAGAATATACTAAGTATTCTGACTAAGGTAGTGGCAGTAAGCAATTTCTTTTTTGCCTCTGTCTAGTTAATACTTAAAATGAAGTTACTGTTTTCTCCTGGTGTAACACTGCCAGCAGGAAATTCTAGAAGCACTGGGACATTTTTATGCCTTAAGACGCTCAGCACAGAACACAGTGGTTATGATAAGAGATTCAGGTTCCTCAATTACTGCACAAGAGCACAGCTGAACTGTACCCACACACTGCTGCCTGTCAGACTCTGCTGTTGGGCACCACTGCAGGCTCTCCTGTCCCACTGGGCTGAGAGCTGTGTCCATCCTGCACATAACACACAGTCCTGCTTACCTGACTGGCTCCTTTGTTAGTGCCCATCTGTAGGCTAATTGTCGTCTGGTCAAATGGCTTATCAGTTTGCATTTTTGGATCATAGAGGTGTCTTCTAGTTCCATAAGCAGTCATGCCTGCCTGGCTGGCACACTTGTTGGTGCCCATCTTTATTGGGGGAAGGAAGAGGTGGACAAAAGAAATTATTTTTATTTGTACATTAAGCATAGTCTAAAGAAAAAAAAATATGGTTGGTAATGTGATGGCTGACAAAAAAAATAGTAATTTCAGTGCTTGTTTTCCTCATGTAGTTTGACCACTACCTGTAATAAATTACCCTTTCTCCTTACTGAGTTTCAAAAGGAAAAATAAAGGCAACTGTCATCCTAAGGCATTTCAGTGACTGTCATTTACCCAGCTGCACTGCAATTGGAATGGATGTATGCCTCAAAATGTAAAAAGTAACTTTTACCTTGGACAGTAATGATTCATTTATACTGCCACAATTTCTCTACCAAAGGAATTTTAAGATTTTACTTTGGCTTTTATAATCAGTAAGGAAAGAGGAGAGAAAAAAAGTTTCTACCATACAAAGAACTTAAACTATTCAAAGACTCCTACTTTGAAACCACCTTAAAAGACAGAGATGATGCTGCCAATATTAGCTGTTCCTTTCCTCCTTATCACTCTTACAGCAGATTTAAAACAAACAAACTAACCTTCCAGGCAGTGACTTGAGCTTACAAAGCCAATCCACTGCTTACAAGAATTAAAACCTCATTCCTCCTTCCCTGATAAGAATATATTGTGATTCTCTGCCTGGTTTTGCATAAACAATGTATCAGTTAATCAAAGCAAGAAAGTTGTTCTCAATAGTAACAATTTAACTGCAAACTTGAATTTCATACTTACCTGCAGGCCAATTACACTTTGACCAGCTTTTAGTTTTCCTGCATCAAAACTTCGTGCTTGTTTCTCTGCGTATTTGACACCAATATCAATTGTAGTATGAAAACCTTTAGTTTTTGCCTATTTAGGGAGAGGGAGAATAGAACATTCAGTGTTTGAAGTGTATTTTCTGTCTCCTCACCCTAAGCCTGGGCTCTGAAATGATGCCACAAGCAGATCTCCATGAGACTGCGTGTCAGGGCGGAGGGAATGTTCCAGTTCCCCGCACCATTTGAAGGTGGCACCATTTGAAGTTACCCAGGTCAAAAGGATATTCTGCAGGGGTCAGTGTTCTCCTGTGAGCCTTCCCGTTCTGTCTATGCACATGGAAGCAGTCAGGAACCCTCAGTCTGAACTCTAAGCCTTCCTTCCCTGGGGCATGTGGGAGCACACAGCCTTCTGAAGTGCAGCATCTGCAGTATCTCAGACTCTCAGTAATGTCTGTTCTCTCCTGACAGGCTGGATGCTGTTTTCTGTATTTGCATGGGTTATAAGGGTACATCTGAACTGGCACGTGGATTTGGGCCAAATCCAGGGGCACGAATACTTACCAGACCTGCCAGTGCCACTAAAGTAGTCTGTACTTGAGTCATATTTCCATTTTCAAAAAGATCATTTGCTTCAAAAATATCATGTGGTTTCATGCCGTAGACTTGGATGGCTTTGATAAAATTCCCAATGTTCTCCAGCTAAACAGAAACAAAAAAGCCAGTTTTCTACACAGTGTTTTAAATCAGAAATTAAGTAATTTTAAAGCCTTCTGGTGTTGATTGGTTTGTTTGCTTGTTTTACTCAAGTTCTTTGCCTTGTGCAAACCGGACAAAACAGTTGCCATGGTTAAGAGTGACTGGTGGGAAGCCTGGGATTATTTTTTGTTAGTTTTCATACTGATTTCAGAAATCAGACTAAGAGGTTATCCAGCCTGGCATCCCTCCATCAGTGAGTACCATATACTTTGTTAGAGTGGGCTTTGGTAAGAAAATTTGTCTCAACTGTCCGTCCCTTCCAAGAAAAATTCTAATCTAAAATCTGCTTCAAAATTAGAAAATGTGACATAGTATCCATGTTATTTGACTTCAGCAACTGATAATTTTGAATAAAATAAAACCATAACTATGTGGATGGGATCCTTATATGGACTGAAGGCATTATCTTGCTCACCTCCTGGGACAAATAAGCTTTGGGGTTTATCAGCACTATGTGCTGTAGAAATTGAAAAACAATACAAAATACAAAGAGTAAGGACTGACTCTTCTTTCCTTCTGAAGTCTTAAGAGGTATTTAAAACTTAAAAAAACCAAAAATCCTTGCCCATGTTTAGAAGTGTTCAATGCCAAGAAAACAAGGAGGCTGACATTGTTTAAAGTATTAAGCTAGACTCAGAAAGAGCAAAGGCGGTAAGTCTAGGCAGCAAGCCTTCCCATGCCTGTTCCAAATGCATGTTGCATCCTCTCCAGACACCTTCTCAGGAGGATACTTCATCCAGAGATGTCTAGGTACAGGCAAGCTATTGACCTAATACCTCGCAGCACTGCCTGGATGGAAAACTCACTTGGGATTTAACAAAAAGAACACTTTTTTTTTTTTAAACTGGGAAAAGGCCTTGCTCTAGGGCTCAAGGTTGTTCTTCATCTGACACTTCCCTGAACAGCTATTAAATAAGGTACTCAGCTGCCATTGATGAACCACCTCAGCCGTAGCTGCATTCTGTTAAATACCGTTCATGTCTGCAGCATCCTCAACTCTTGAGCATGGATCATATGTAAACTTGGTGCTACTAAGATTTAAGATGTACCATCACCACAGCAAATTTGTTAATACAGAACAAAAGAATTGTTTAGGGGTTCAAGGGGTTAGAGGTGTAGTTCTGAGGTTGGTGGTTTTTTTGTTTTACCTGGTGCCAATTTAGTTTTGATTGATTAATTTTCTTCACTGATCCTGGCTGCAGCTTATTTATAAGCCTGGGGAGGTGAAAAAGAGGGAAATGCTTAAACAATAAATCTCATCCTTATACCATCTGTGCAGGCATTATATAATACTTCCACTCATGCTGTATTAGTTGCATTAGTTTCATCAAAATGGTTAATTTCTTGGTTGATACAGTAGGCTAGCTCAGTTCTCACAAGTCTAACAGACTGTAAGAATTTTTGCATGCCATTTGATTACTATAGAAATGAGCTATGCCATTGAATTTTGAAATCTTAGCTGAAATATAAAGATTTAAGTGTTCATTTTTCCAGCAGTTTCCAAGAAGTTGTCTCCCACCCTACAGTCAGCTATCTTTGACTGTAATTGTTGATGTCTTTTAAAGGGGAATCTTCAGAAAGTCCCTTAGTTCCTTGAAAGTAGTAAACTCCTAAAAATAAGGTTACTTAATAAATGCTTACTCGCATAAGATTATGCCATCTTTTAATCCCAGTTGAAAGTTTGCACCAATACTCAGCCCTGTAACCTCTTCTATCCAGTTACGCAGATCTTCTTCTATCTGGGGGTCATATTTCAGGGCAATCTGTAACACAAGCAGTCATAAAATTACTTCAGGAGATAAATCTCCAACTCTTCCCCACCCCAATTCCATTTCAGAGTATGCTGTAGCTGCCATCCTGTAAATTCATTGCTGGATTTTTAAACTCTATTTTATACATCAGAGCACAGATGTAAGTACTTTATCCCTTTAACTATAATTTTCATGGCTTTACTTAATTTCTGTTTGGAAAAAGCACTTTTAAGCATGTAGCAGTTTTTCCTTTAGTAAGAATTCTGGAGCGCCTGAGAAGTCTTTTGACAGCTGCAGAGGAATGATTTTGGAAAAAATATTCAGCTCAAGTTGTACTTTGGCAGGAAGTAAGGAAGGGAAATAGTGTATTATGAACACAAGAATTCTGAATTGCCATCAGTGCTACTGCTAACATGTAGTTTTCTACACGAGACATTTTATATAACAGATTTGAAGTTATTCAGCTGAAGGTTATAGTGGGTTTGCTTTTATAGCTAGTTTCTGATTAATGGAGATGAGCTGGTAAGTTTTTGCCTTGTTGCTACAACATTAAGAGTTATCTCACTGGGGATTCTGGGGGCTGTGTGTATATCTTGGTTTATCGTTAACCTTTGGTACCCCTGCTATTTCTTTTCTCTTTGACCTTCTTGGAAGACTCTTTTGAAATAAATTGTGATCTCATATTTTAATTGCAAAGGAAGAAAACCTGCAATAATCTTTGAAGTTTAAGGCATCAAGCAGAGGTCCAGAGTTGCTAGCAAGATGACTTTAAAATTAATTTTCCAGATGTTCAGATTTCACTACTCTAAGTTTACGCTTCAGTTACTAGAAGTCAATCCATGTGAAAGGAATGCTTAAAAGCAGTGAACTTCAACACCACCAGCAGTCAACAGCATCCGTGTTCTTTCACTCTGCCCTTTGTTCCCCTCCCCTGAATGCACCAAAAAGCAGCTCCAACTTCCTTCAGGCTAAACCTGTCACCTTTGCAATCCTTTTCAATATTGCCAAGTTGGACAAAATGGATTCTATCACTGAAATCATCACTACTTTTTCCACAAGCAAAACAAGTTATCTGAGCACAAGGTTGTGTGGGATAAATAACCTCCACTGGCGCAGAGGCTGGCAACACTTCCACCTTCATTAGTTGTCCTGCATGGGTCAGTGAGCAAGGTGGGAAGTGAGGGAGCCACCGTGAGAAACCTGACAGAAAAGCACAGAATGTACCTGCAGTATTTCTAACATGTGGAAAGTCAGTTCAGCTACACCAGTTGCTTACAAACACCTAACAAGAAACTCATGTACAGCCATTCACATTAGATCAAAATGTACATTTGAGACTTTTTACATGCAGTTTTAAGACTTCAGCCAAGAAAGGCTGGCGATTAGCAGCTATATTTATACTGAAGGAGATTATAATTCCAAGAGATCTGAATTACTTGGATAGAGGCTATTGCTACATTTTGGCTAACATTAGTAATCCCTGACTCCAAACTGACCAAACTACAAATTACAGTACTCTGTTCCCTATTTTTCTTCTAAGGGGAATGGAAAATTCCTGTATCTCTGGCTGTACTTCAAAAAACTTGTCTGAGTAATACTTATTTTCTTTAGACTATTTGTAATAGTAGTGCTATGGTGCCTTAGTTACAGATCAGGATAATGGACTAACCCATTCCTACATTCAGATCTTGACTAAGGTGTAAAATTCTCTGTAGCATTCTGTACAAGATGACAAGGAAAATGCCATGACTTTATTTTTTAATCACACCTTTTGGATATTAGCTAAGATTAGAAGCAGACTAGAAAAGCTAACTGAAGGTCACAGCTTCGAAGGACATGGCTGTGGTCTTGTCTCTTGGGTGGCAGATAGCCCCCTTGCACCTCCCTTAAGTTTAGCACAGCAGCAGCACAACCACATTCATTTCCAGTGATGGTAAGAATGGCAAGGGATGGGTAACATCTTGAAAATGGTCTATGAAGAAGTCAGCTGTCATCTTTCTCCTTCCTAACCTGGTGATTAGTTTACAAATGACTTTTCAGATATTTTTATTTCCTATGGAAGCAAACCTCACATGATCACAGCCTTAATTTGTCTCCCCAGTAATATCTGGTAGAAGCCAACTAGCTTGTTCAAAATTATAGAAAAGAAGCAGTCTTGGACAGAATTGAGTCAGTTAGATTTTGTGTGAAAAGGAATACACGTGCAAGGGAGAAAGATAACAAAACATCTTCCCCAAAAGACTGAATTGTAGCATCGTACTCTTCTTACACATTAGAGAACCTATTAAAGTCTTGCAAAAGTGACCTCACCCACAAAACCTTAAGTTATGTGTACAGGCAAGACATACAGTGTATAATTTATTTCTGTACCTCACTTCAAATGAAGGAACAGGATTTATAGAAAGGCCAGAACTTTCTATTCTGATGGTCCAGTTAGAAGACAGCAGATAATTTGGGCTGGTCATTCATATGCTGACAGCTCACACTGAGATAAAATCATCATTCTAGCATGCATGTGGGTACAAAGCAGGGGTTGAGCTAATCTCCACAATTCTTTAGTTATGTACATAATCAACATTGTGCTTTCTGAAAACTTAGGCAGTTTCAGCGTAGCTTAAAGACAGTGTTAGCCATCCTGCAGTTGAAATCTTCTGGAATAGAACTGGACTTGTGTTTCTATCACTTGACTTATTTTTAAACACTGGTTAAAAAAAAAAAAGAAAAAAGAAAAAAAGAAAAAAAGAAAATTAAGTTTGTGATCATACCACCAAGGGACATAGTTTAAAGATTAATTTTTTCCCTCCCAATATAAAAAAACAAAATAAATATGGAATCCAGTAAGAGTGAGAACCCTAAAGACTTCTGCAAATGTGGCTATTTTAATCTTTCTTCGCAAGCACATAAAAAAGGGAGAATTTTTCCTCATTTAATAATAAGTGCATTCCACATGTGAGATTACAACTGAACTGAATAGTAAATTGCTGACCCCATTGCTTGGGGACCTTAGAAGTAATCAGGTGGAATTTAATCACTTCTGAAAAATATTTACTTTATGTTGGAGCACTTTACCATGTGTTCAAATCTTGAGCTTTTCAAGAGGTTTTCAATTGCCCTGGGGTATCACTACAGTGATTATCTGGAGATAGGAAGTAAAAACGCTTATACACATAAGGAGAGTTCTCACAGCACTAAAAGCATTATTTTTGTTCTGATTTTTGAGCTGGTGGGAAACTAAGTTTAAAAAAGTGGAAAATTGGTGTGAGTTTCTCTGCAAATTATATTCAATCTACCTGAAAAGCTACAGATGTGGAATCTTTAGAATCAGGCTTTAAACATGTGAGAAGAAGGGATTAAACAAGGGAGAGTGACAGGTCAGATAGTACCAGAAATCAGGCATTATGTTTAGTCTGAATTCTTAGTTCTTCTATTCCCAATGGCACAACCAGAAGTTATGTAACACTCTTACTGAATATTTCATATTTTCCACATGTGGATATCAGAGATGTTCCAGTTTTCGTTTGATTGCTATCTATGAGGTGAAGCCAGAGGCTTTGATATGAATGTAAAAAAAAGTCTTTTTCCATTACTACTAATCCAAAGCATGCCAACATTTGATCCTTTATAAATACTAAACTGTCATGGAAGATACTTAAATCTTACAAGTCTACAGCAGAAGAAAATATTGTCTACTGAAGATGAAAGCAGTCCCTAAGCAGCTTCATTCAAAGTATCATCAGTGCCATGAAAAAAACCCCTACAGTTTCAGAATACTGTAGAAATGATTCAATTGTAGCAATGGATGTAAGATTTTACAGAAGTTTAATGTATGGTAGCAGGAAGCCAACTGTTCATTTCTTTCTTCTGAATGTTGAAAGATACATAAAGTTGTCAATGTTGCTCTTTCTGTTGATGCTTCAGAGATACAGGTTTAATAGAAATATCTTTGAAAGGAAACTAATATTTATCCAAGTGGTCCAAATTATAGGTGATCCAAGGCTGTGGAAGGAAGAGGTTGGGTGTTACTTGCCTATGACAAACTGATGTACATGTGTTTATGCTCAGGCTGGAATCCTTGGGTTAAACTTGATACCTCTGGCAACTTCACACCTGACCCTCACACCTAGTTCTGTTTAGGTAGGACTTTCCTGTTTGGGAGATCTTAGAGTGTAAAAATCCTCCCTCCATGTGTAGCACAGGGACAGTAACAACGACCACTGATTTTATCAAGCTCATGAATTCCTGGAAGCTAGCTAAGTTCTGCTGGCCAACATTAATGATCTCTCTCTGTGTACCCTGAAGTTTCTCAGTGTGCCTGTAGCATGTTTAGTTTGAGTGATGATGTTAACCAGTACTTCACACCATAACTGATATCATATGGACTTTGAGCTGTCCTTTTATACTAATCTTTTCCAAATTACACAGTACACACTGTACGCGAAGGGCTACGTGTATGCCAGATCTCCAGTTTGAGAGTTCAGCTGGCTATATTGCTGCTGCTCTGGAAAAATACTGTAACAGGATCTCAAGGAAGAGTTTAAGCACACTGCACTTCTTTTTACACTGGGACTAGCAAACACAAATCTTACTAAGTTAAAAAGCAGGTTTAAAGGATAAAACTTTTGAAGTTAAACATTGCATCCTAACAGCTTGCAGTTCTTAGTTCTGATGAAATTTCTGATTAAAGCTGCAGGCTTCCTGCCCTCCCCAGCAGGAATCAAAAGTTTAATGTGCAGCATGCTAAATTTAAAGCTGTAGTAGACATTTGAAAAAACTTCTGTTTAGTCATAAGTTTCAACCTGAAAAGCATGTGCTTGTCGAAGTACATCAACAACTCCATTATAGGAACCGTGTTTGTCAATAAAAGATGTATATACATATAAAACTGCAGCAAAGTAAGTTGTACATTTTGGTTTTCCAGCGTAAATAAAGTACAGGGTCATGTACAGCAAGAGAAATAACCAGGACTTCACTCCAAGATAAGATAGCATAGGAAGAGATTACAAATATGCTTTTTCACCAAAGTGGACAGAAAAATAGATAGAGCCCTAAGTTTTGGATTTTAGTGTTCGTTGTAGGCAGAAATTTAGTATGGCGCATATTCTTGCCTAAAGTGACACAAAATTACTAACTTTTCAATTAAAAAACAAGATTGAACAGAGAAAGCTTACTGAATTTTTAATAAGTGTAGGAGCATATTCATCTTGTATGGAATTTAATCCGTGTCTAGCCAGGGGGTTTAATGTTAATTCAACTTTTACACATCATAAAATACCGATGATGTGTACAGATGTGTACAAATTTAAAACTCCAGGTTTTAAGACCTAAGCTTGTACAGTTTCAATTTTAAGCAGTAATTTGTTCCTGTATCCACTTTTCAATCTTTATTAATTCGGAACTGTCTGAATTGCTGTGATTTCAGCGCTGCCTTTGCAAACACCCTTTGCATTAAAATAAGCACTACCTTCAGCAGCAATTTGTCCTGCTGAGGCCAAAGATACCAATGCTGATACTTCTTTTCTATTTACTTGGCACGAGTTTGTGATGAAATCTTTTTCCTCCCCTTTTTAAGGATTTATGATGGTATGGGAAAGATGAAAGCAAAACTCTTTCCTGGTATCAAGGCAGAAGAAGCTCTTGACAGTCCTTACTGCTTGGAAGTGGGAGTCAGGCAGACCACATCGTTATCTAGAATTCCTGTTCATCACCTGCTGTTCTGGAACACAGTTTTGAATCATCTCTCTAAAACTTACACAGCAAAATACCTGGGAGAAGAAAAGTGTTAAGAGCTTAGTGGTTATGTGAGTAACCAAGAAAAATGCAAAGAAGAGTAAATTCTTCTCATTAGAGAAGAGGGAGAAAGACTTTTTTTTAAAAAAATTATACAAGCAAGCTAAAACTTTCTGGTTAAAATTCTGTGGTGTAAACAGATTACTGTACATATCTAATCTTCAGCTTCAGAGGTGACAAAGTGGCAAGGTCATAATCACTGGTTATTTAGTCATAGTGTAGACAAATAGCACACTGTAAGTTAAGACAGAGAACTTAAGAGTGGAAAAATATAAAGTTTTGGTTTTTACTGGAAGTGGGTAAGAAGAGGAAGTGGCAGGGTACCAAGGTGATTATCAAGGGGAGTTTCTTGCCATTTGAACTACCAAGCCAATGAGCTCTCATCATAAGGACAAATTAAAATTCCCTGTTAATTTCATGTATGTTAACCTGGATTGCATGCAAAAGCAAGTGTCAGAGGAGGCATATTTGTGCACAAGAACCCCAAATGTAATGGGAATGTGACAATCTAGATGAAAATCAAAGAGGAAAGTATTTCAAAAACTCAAAGCCACCATTCAGTATGCCCTGGTATTTGAAGATGCTTTTTTTTTCTGTTATTATGGACTGTTGTACAGAAAGGCAGAGAACACTGCATTAATGTTACTGAAAGATCTCATTATATCCCAAAATGCTACTTAGTACAAAAATTTTACAGCTGTATCCATTTTGCTTAATATTCAACCTTGGGTTTTTTATGTGTAGCATAACTGATACCCTGCCAACATCTCACTGTTTTCTCTGTAAATCAAAATTTAGGCTACAATCTTTAAAGAAGAGATGGATGAGCATTAATCCAAAATTCCTGGATCTCTTCCCATAGGCACCAGTTTAAACTCTGTGAAGTGAGAACAAACCATGCCTCAAAGTTTCCAAGTCATCTTACAAGTACAGATACCTGCAGTTATGCATGGTGCTCGTTGCCAGATCAGCTGGCTGGAAGAACGGAGTGTTCTCCTCCCTGGCTGTCCAGTAGAACTTCATGACATTCTGCAAGCTATTCAAGAAGCCAGTGCTACCATTGCTTCCCCCAGAGTGCACCAACAACTCGGACACACGCCTGCCCTTGGACTGAATGCTGCTCCCCTCTCTTTCTCAGCAGCTGCTGCAACGCCCTCACTTACTCAAACATGTTCTCAGCTTTTCTTGCACCTTTTGCTCTTATGTTTTGCCATAGTCACAACTTTCTGGCTTGTAACTCCAATTCTCCTTAGCCACCAGCTTCCACTGTCAACTCTAGCACCTTCTGGTCATGCCACCATACTTTATACTTCTTGGCACTGAGTTCCTTTGCTCTGTTTATTTAGTCTGTATATTGCTGAACTATTTCTATTTCTTCACAGAATATGGTTCTAGTAGTATCCACTATTATTTTAAACCACTGCTGGTTTTTCTTCCAAAAAACCACTAGGGTACAAATTTTTTTTCTCAGCTAAGACACAGCTGATCCAACCCAATGGACAAAAGCCTGTTAGCCCCTGATGGGAATGGAATTCTCCTTGCTTTGAAACCCAACTCCAGTATAACAGATATGACACAGCAAATCTGGACAGGCTCTGAGATCACAAGCGGTAATGTCTCCTGAGACAACACACTGAGTGCTGCATGGAAAATCCTGGTAACCTGACAGACAGTGATGCCTAGTTAATCTTCTTTTGTGGGGGAAAGGAAAAAAAAATCATACAGAACAATCTGGTGCATAAACAGAAAAAGAAAAAATCCAAAGCATCTGAAAACAATTTAGTTTTTCCAGTAGTAACCCAGGAAACATCTCCTGAGGAAACTATTACTGTAGATCTGGTGGAACAGTGTTCTCAAAGCCTAGAAGTCTGCAAACAGAAACTGTAACATCAATGATCACTCGAACTTTCTCATAATACTTTTCTAATCTACTGCTATTAAAGAAGCCCAGGAAATTATATATTCTTTCAAACCCTTTTCTTCTCTTCAAACCCTCTTCATTTACTCAAACCAGAGTAATTAGGTTCTACAGCAGGAAGCAGGTAACTGGTAACTCAAACACTACCTCTCAGAAAAATCGGCTAAAGAAAGCTGAAGCCTCTCACTGCAGGTATTGCTATAAAAGTTACTCAAAACACACATTCCTTCTGCTATTCCAGCAAAGGCAAAATCCATGCTGCATTTTCTCAGCACTTTTTCCAGAGGTAAACCTCAAGACTTATCACTCTAATTTGCCCCCACCCAGCAAGCTCATGTACTTGATTCTTTGCTGCCAGCTGTGATGCCAGGCATAGGCTTGACTGGGGAATGAACAGATGACAGGGCAGGTCCTGAGGTGAGAGGCATCTCCCAGTTGCTCAGTTGTAACAGTGCTCAGTGTTTCCCACCAACCGCACTGACAGCACTTGGTTGCCTGTCAGCCTGCCCTGATGTAACTCCATGAACTCACATTAGCTGAACAGGCTGACTGAGGTGCCTGTGATAGGTATTCATAAAATAAAACACAGATTCCTCCCATTCTTACTATCCTTGCACATAATGATTCAATCTGTCTTTTTTTTTTTTCTTTTTTTTTGGAATTTAGGTGAAAGACATGATTTCTTGAGAACTTCCTTATCTGCTTCTAGCTACTAAGAGCTGCCTAGATTTATCTTTCATAAAGGTAGTAGATCAAAATCTTTCAATTCATGCATAGCACGTTTTTCTGGTTGAGGTAATTTTTCCCACTGCTAGTTTTCTTGGCAGAAGCACAAGCAGTGCAGATTTCACACCCAAAGCTTTAGAAGACCTTGTCTATCAACAGCTTCATACTCTTGTTTTGCTTTACTGCCAGCAAAAATATTGCAAGAATGAACTTGGCACAAAGAATGAAAAACAATGATAATCTGCTGCTCCTGGCCCTCCACCTCACACCCTCCCACGTATATCTCTGACCAATTCAGTAGGTGATGCACAAGGTTGATTATAATCCAGGAAACATTCAAAAATATTTTGGATTTGGCCACCCTGACAAGTTGTGCTTTAACCACATAAGAAGTGTTATAACGATATTTTTTAAAAAAGGGTGATGACCATAAACACATTAGAAAATGTTTATTTAATTTTCTAATAATTAATATACATCTTAAGAAGAAAGTCTAAGGAAAGTAAGACAAAGTGAAAAAATTTATGATTACATGAACTTCTAGCTCAACCTTTTATTTAATGAAAATGTAGTTTTAGGAACATACAAATCAAGCCATAAGGCTGCTACACAGGAGTTTATGAGTAAAGAAGAAAGTACAAGTGTGAAAGTAGTAAAGACAGTCCAACTCCAAAGTAACAGGTTCTGATTCAATACCCTGTAGAAACTTTCAAAGCACTATTTTCCAGCAATTCAACACAAGCAGAAAGAACTGCTGGGGGTGGGCAAGAGATGCACATACACACTGCATCCAAAACTCAGGACCCCACAAGGCAAGTTGTGGTGTTATTATACTGCACTCCTGAATTGAGAGTAGGTTTGAAATACCCACCCAACAGAGTGTATGGGCAAGGATGTGCTGCAAATGACTGAGAGGTCTCAATCCTCAACTATTTAAGGTTCCATTATTGTTCAGCCGTACAAAATGCTCAGGTGCACTGACTGAACTTTATCTTTGTTAGTTATATTTTGTTCCATCCTTTCAAAGACCTTTCAATATCAGCCTTACCACTGATATTTCACCTCACAATCTTTGTTTACTTTTTAATTAAAACCAGCTAGATTCTTTCAAATAGAAGTAGCTTTCCATATCAAAGACATTTTCATCCTATCATTTATTAATGATAAAGGCTGCCATCAAGACAGACCATAGTAAAAATGCATTAGTCTTTATTTTCTTCAAAAGTTACTTGTACATTTTACTTGTATAGGGCATGATTAATACAACAATGTCAGCAAGGCAAGGCAACAGCTTCCTGCAAAATTAAGCAAAAAGCATTTAGCCTTAGCACACCAGATACGTGCCTGAACTGATACATATGCTTCACTGACTTAACACAGTATTGACTTCCAATTATGATATATAATGGGACTTCTAATTGATCCCCCGCAGTGTTATGAAGTGAACCAAAGCAGTGGCAGCTCAAGCTGGTCATGCACTGGGAATCTCAACAGGAGCTGCAGTACAGGTCCTGCTCCAACACATCCTTCTGCTTGGTGAGTACTGGCCTGAGCTCTGACTTGTGTTCTGCCCATGCTCAACATAGAAGGGAAATACTCTGCTGGGGTCCATGGCAGCAGCAAGGCAGGAGCTGCTTTTCACCGTGAATGTTTAACCAAATCCCTTCCCAAATGCATGTGTATTTGATGCCTTAGCTTTTTTTGTGAAAAAAATTGTTCTTATTCCAGCAAAACCAGGGATACTAAGATAATGCTGCCTATAAATAAGAGGCTGTAGCAGTGGAAATATCAGCAGGAAAGCAATGTAACAGGAAAGCTTTCTTAGCAGGAACGCAAAGTAAGGCTTTTGCAATAGCAACGTCCAGTTTTATCCTGGGTAGAGCCATGGTACAAACATGCAAATCAGAGCAAGAAGATTTGTTTGGAATCTATCCATAATTCAGCCAGCTAGGCTTTTCAATAGATCAGATTCCATCTTCATGCAAGCATTTCAGGATAACAAGAAAGTGCAGAAATATTTAGGCAAATACTTGGTGTTCCGGTCCTGTGTGTATGCACAAGCCACATACTCTTTCACTTCACTGTAGCTCCTAAGGATAACTCGGTAACCGAAAGTTTGTCTAGATAAAGGTCTGCCTAAATAAAGTCCTCAAGAAAAATCCTGTGTTGACCCTAGAATACGGGGTTGAGTCTTGGAAGGGAAGCAGCAAAGGCACTGAGTGGTAAAAGTCTGGTTTCCATGAGTGAGTATCAGTGACCAGGGCAAGCTCAGGCTCCCAAGACTTAAATCCTGCTTGGCCCAGCTGCTGGGACTGGGCAAGGCATTGGGGACAGTCCAAGCAGGGCACTAGACCATAACTGTGACAGCAGCACTTCATCCTCACTGCGGTGGCCTTCCCTCGCTGCCAGCTCCTCCAGGGGCACTGACGCCTGCCAGCCTTTGCCAGTTATACATCCAGAACAGCATCCGCTTTGAGTAAGAGAGTTTTGTACAAGCAACAAAAAGTTTAATTATGTTTCTCCTCTAAAAATGTACTAAAATCTGCACTGGTTTGAGAAGGAGGAGGGGTGAAAAAAAAGGTGAGGGAGGGGGACCAGTGTGGGTGGGAGGAGGGAAGGGTTATTTCAGCTTAAAAAAAAAAAAGAAGTCCCAAACATAGAACAACCCACCTGAAGAAAGTCAAAACCGTTTTTGAGAAAATCACTGTCATTCAACCCCACTAAATAGAAACAATGACATAAGTTACAATGAGGCATTACTGCAGAACCAAATGTATTTACGCAAAAGAAAGTATTTGCTGCTGAACATAACTATACAAGTTAACAGTTGTTTAGAATCAGATACTTACAAAAAGCACTTTTAAGCAAAAGAGTCCCTCTTAAAGAAAAAAAAGGAGGATTTTCACATGATCTCACTTAGAAAAAATCTGTTTCAAATTGCCCTACGTGTCCTGGCCTCCAGCCCATTTTTACTGAAGGCCTTTCCTGTACAGTTCCATAGGGGATGGGAATCTCTACAAAGTTTGCCTTAAAAGGACGTGTCAGATGCCCAGTGTATACCGTGTTATGCAGCTACAGAAGCTAACAATTCTGAGTACAAAGAAGTTTCTATCCTTTATTCTCTGAGGCAAATTATAAACTACTTACAGGCAAGAAAAAGCATCCAAATTACTGTTCTGTCAGAAAAACCAAGGTGAGACAAAAATCAGGTATG
The DNA here is from genome assembly GCF_029207755.1 of Chamaea fasciata. NCBI lineage: Eukaryota > Metazoa > Chordata > Aves > Passeriformes > Sylviidae > Chamaea > Chamaea fasciata. The sequence goes on along the minus strand of NW_027094095.1, from coordinate 15,353,941 downwards.
TGCTGCTGTCCCACCAGAATGTGTGCATCCATTCATCTATCTTTCATGGGTATTGACTCAGCAACAGGACTATAACAAATATTTTTCTCCAAATTTTAAACTAAGTCTAACTCTGAAACCACACAAAGAGTACATTCATTTGTAAATTTTAAACAAGCAAGCCTTACTGTAATGCAAATCATAGTTTTTATTTTCTGAGGCTGCTAATCCCATTTAATTGCTATGACTGTCAAGCTCTATTTGCTTTCTTCAGAAGTGTTCTAGTCATAGGAGGTACACTGTGAGCTTGCATTCAAAGGATGCAAAATACTTATCTCATATCCTTAAAAATCAACCTTAGCAAGCTTCATGATTTTCTATCACCAGTGTATGATTTACTAAAAGTGTATTAATCTACCATAAAAAAGGTCACTGTGCTACATTTTATACATGGGCGGAAAATGCTTTAAATTTCCAAGTGCAGACACGGGGCGCTTACTAAGGTTAAACATAACGGAAGTTTCAGCAAGCATCCTCACTGTTCGTCTGCTTGTGCCCCGAGCTGATGCAGCGCTGGCAGCCCTGTCTGTGCTGTCCCCACACGCAGCAGCACACCCGTGTCTGCCTCGACGCTCAGGAGGCAGCAGTAGCTAATCCTGGCTATGCCATGCCCTCCATCACCTCCCTCCTAGAAAATCTGCTGTAAGACGAGAGGCGGAACTGGAAATGACGGCCCTCCCTCGGGGCTCGACACAGGCAGTGACACCTGCCCCGCAGCTCAAGCACGGCCAGCGCTGCTCCCCGCCTCAGCTCTCAGGCCTCCAAAAGACAACTGGCAACCGGGCAAGGAAGCGACAGGATTTACTGGGGATTTAACCACCGGGCAAAGGCAGCTAACTCCCGTGTCAGTGGTGTACAGCAACGACTGCCGGATGTCCCTGGGGCAGCCACTTTCACCTATCTATTTCATCTGCCCAGGGGCTCCTGAGGTGGGGACAGGGCGCACCTACCAGCCGGGGTTGTGCGAGGGCTCCCGAAGGCGAGTCTCATTGTCTGTGGGCTCAGGCAGGAGTCCAGGACAGGCATGGGTGCTATCATCCAAGCTGCTGGCAAGAGAAGGGTTTCCATGGCAAATCATTGCTTCTGCTCATGCTAAGAGACGGATCCTTGCTATGATCTGTCAACCCAATGCCACGTAGGTTCCATCACCATCGGTCTGTACCTCTTAGTAGGGCTACTTACTACTGCTGTAGTGTTAATACTTCTCTTGAAGTAGCCACAGAACTGGAAACCTATACTTGATCACGCCTAAGAGAACAGATCTGTCCTGAGATTCCAACAGTGAAAGTGGTAAATGGATTAGACACATCAGGGTAGGGTAGACACACTGAGACAGACAGTAAAGGATGAAGATGAGTGGAAACACTGTAGTTAAGATTCTCCACTGCTGGATTACCTTCCTTGTTTAACAACAACAAAAAGAAATCTAACTAATCTGCGTTAATACCGATTCTCATTCAGTATGAGAACTCCTCACACACACGACCTAACACCAGGAGAATACAAATTAATAGGTGACTACAGCTTAATAAAGCCAGTGATTCACTGGGTCTCTTAAACAAAAAAAACCTTTGCAAAATTCCCAGCAAGAGGCTAAACTCATGTTTCAGCAATTGAGGTGGCAAACACGTTCTCAAAAGCACAGGAGGCGTCTGATCAGAAAAGGAACACGGCACGATTTGGAAGCAGAAGGCAGCAGGGCCATGTTCAAGCAAGTGTCGTTGAACACAATTAACTGAAATTTAATACGGTCAGTCAAAGTGAAAGTAAGCATCAGAAACAAGTAACCAGCAGAAAACTGTAAACAAATTGGAGAATTCTCATAAATTGGTTGCTGAAACATTAAAAAAATGCATCTTAAGACTGACAAAAGAGATGGTCTCATTTTTATATCACGAATGTGGTTTTAGTGATGTACATAGTTATTGTGGCAAACATCAATTATAAGTTTAGCTATGGAATTATTCCACAGTCATATTTATATTTCATGGACAGTTTTGCTACAGACTCAATTATCAGAACTGTACCATTAAGTACAAAGTTATGAAGTTCACTTGAACTGCAGATCTGTTACCAATGCCTGGATCCAGCTGGAAGAAATTCACAGGTTTTTTTTGAAAAGAATACCAAATTTGGACACAAAGAGAAAAGTTTTAGTGCTTTCTACAGTGAAATTGATATTTAGCTAGGAGATGTTAACTTCAAGAGCCATGATCAGCTATCAGAAACCATGAACTAACTGGAGCAAACTGAAGTTTAACACTTGCTCCTATAAATTCTTCTGCCATTTCCTCTGAAATTGCCTTTTCAGTATATATTTCTATTACAATATTTCTAAGAGCACCATAATATTAGATTTTTTTATTTATTCCTCATGCAACAAAATGAAGATTTGTGTAATGCAAATGGTCATGCAGGCTGATTTTAAGATAAACACCTGAATTTAATTCAAAACTTGTAAATTAAAGATATTATTTCTTTAAAAGTTATATAGATGCCTACACACAAGAGAATAGGAATGCAGAGATCTTATCCTGTCACTTACGATGACAGAAGATATTCTCCTCTGCTCTCAAGGCCCAAGTTTTCACTGCCTTTATCGAGTACCATCTCAGTTTTTATTACATAATTTCAGACAACATTAATTGAAATGCACTTTTGTCAGCAGCAAACATTCTTACCTAGGGTTCACAAAATTTGGTGACCAAACCTTTCCTTTAACAAACCTCTGTTTGTTAAAGGAATATAGTCTAGAGGAAGCGTGGTAAAGTTTCAATGGTAAAGCAAATATATGGTAGGAAGAGATGCATTTTAAGAATGGAAAAGGGTATTATTTCTGTTTTGAAAGGAGGGGTGAGAAAGAGGAAGGAGAGGTTCAGTTCAACCAGACAGCCAAAACTTGTCTCACTGTTAAACCACTAATTGAAAAATCTGAAGGCCAGTGATTTTAATCTGGTTCCCAGATAAAAATATTTATTTAAAAAAAAAGGTGATTTCTGGACTTAGCAATTAAATCTGTTTATTTGGCCTGTAGCAGGCAAAATAGATGACAAGAATTTTCTCCTCAGCAGTTTCAAGAGGAACACAATAATCATTCATAGAACTAGTTTGCATTAATCACCGCAGACTTCAATTCTTTTTCATTAATTGGCATTTGCCCTCAAGAAGGAAAGCAGGAAACACTACTGCCCTCCTGCATACTTGCAAAATAGGGAGATACTTTGTTTACAGGCCTCATTTGTTTAATAGCCTTCACTTTACAAAGTTTGTTTCCTCTGCTCTTCCATTTCACTAGGGCTTGACCTTTCAGGGTGGAAGTTGCAGGGCTGGGATAACTGCCCTCAGTTACTCTGCTGTCTTTAAAAAGTCTGGAAAATGGCACTGCCCAGTGACAGCTTCCTGGGGCAGGGATGGCTCAGAGGGACAGTCAGGGATGCGCAGTAGCCAAATGCTATGCAAAATTTAGCTCCCCACACAAACCAGAGTCCTGCCCAACCTCACTTTCTTATGAAGATGAAACTGGCACTGTATCAAACATAAGAGGTGGGAGAAGATAAATGCCTGCCCAACACAAATAACATTTCCATGGGAAGGGTGGAGCCACTAGGAAGCAGCTGAATGGACTGGAACCTCTTCTCCGGCTGCCCAATGTTCCTGTTTGCTCCACACCTTCTGCAGTGAGACAATGGAGCATAAATCAGAGACAAATATAAAATCGAGTTTGCAGCCTTATCTAATTGCCTCGTCATCTCATGCTATGTCAGCCTCACACACTGCAGAAACTCTCCCATTGCTCAAGAAGAAAATTATTTCTTGCCTGCAGAAGAAACCATCCATTTCCATCAGCTTAAAGGGCTCCCCACTGAATATTTGTTTTGGATCAATTATCTTCTGTGATCTCAAGTAAACAGGGAATCAGCTTCAAAGGGATTACATTAGTTTGACTACCTACACATTTCTCATGCAGACAAGTTTCCTTACAGCTGGGAACCAGTACACAAACTCCATGCTTTCTTTGTAGGAATGAGGAAAGAGATTCCTAACAGAGACCAGACACCATATTAATGTGAACTAAGGTAAGGAGCAAAACAAGAGAAGGGTGGAGCCTCAAAAGGGTAAAAAGAAAAAAAAAAAAAAAACCAAAACAAACCCCACCAAAAACCCCCAAACCCCTAAACACCAAACTAGAGGTAGATTTTATGATCCTGAACCTCAATTAAATTAAATTCTTAAAAAGCACCAGGACATGTTGTTGTCATCCATTCAAATACCATAGCAAACAAAATGTCTCTCTGAGCACTAATAAAATGTCAAATGAGAAAATAAAGAATAAAAACCAAAACCAAGGGATTTTTTTTATCCAGCACAGCTGGACCCTCAGGCAGCATAGCTATGAAGCTGTCTGTTTACTGCAGAAAAACACTGCTTGGGGATCAGCACTGAAAATTTCAAACAAGGGTATTTGAGAGTAACTATCATTCAAGCACGGAGGTTCTACAGCTGCCTACAAACATTAACCCAAAAGGACATTAAAAAACCCATGACACAATAGTTTGCACAAAGGCCAGTATTTTAGAAAGTGCGATTATAATTGGCAGGAAAAACTGCTCCTCCAAGAGTTGGAAACTAATTCTTCAAATCTTCATGAGACAGACAAATCTGGGAAAAGGAATTTTTGATCTAACAGAGATATTATCAGCTAATCCTCTAGAATTATACAGATGAACAGACATCTAACTCACAAACGCATGCAACAAACTAGATTGGAGCTACACAGTATACCTGTATATAACCCAATTGCTTTGAAATTTGATCCCTTACAGTGAGAACATCATTATAAAAGCTCAAAGCTACATCTCTTCTGGAGTTTTTGTTGTTCATTGGAGGTGTTTTTTGTTTGCTTGGAGTTTTTGAAAGCCAATGAATTAATTTGTCTTTGGTGCACTTGAATTGTTTTCTATGGCTCTGCTGCACCAACACTTTCAAAGAATGCAGCAGAAACCTACAAACAAGTAAACTGGAGCTGCCCCAAAACACTCACCCCTCTGCAATATTTGTACTGAAGACAGAGAATGTGAGCAAAACAAAACCCAGCAAGATGAAGTCGAAGGCCCTTTGCATATGGGTGTGAAATACACCAGTTTCAAACCCTCTGCTAATGTACAGGCTTGGAACAGCTCCTTAGGAGGCCCTAAGGAAGCTGATGGCAATAAGAAACTGAAAGAAAGAACAAAGAACTTCTTCCCATCTTGTCCCCATTAAGGGATCACTGTTAAACCTATGTAGTTTCGTCAATAACATTTAAAGTAAAAATGCATCTACTTTCTTCCTAATTCACATGCATTAGTACACAACCCGTTTTAGTCTTTTTTTAGGTTTGAGTTGGTTTTAGGGGTTTTTTCAGTCTGTAATGGTGTAGATAAATCACTAAGTTTAGATGCTGGAAGCAACCACTCTGGAAGACATTTAGTTACATGATGTCATCAAACTTTGCAGCAGAACCCTCAATCACGCTGAGAAAGCTAATAAAGAAAAAAAAACAAAGCAAAATGTTGTTTTGTAAAGCATAAATTACAAGGTTTAAAGTAACTACTTTTCTCCCTGTTCTCCTTTCTACTCAGCTACAAGTAAAACAGGATCTGGGGATCTGCTGAAGCCTGAGACCAGACATGAAACAACCGGTTATTAAGACCACGTTTAGATTTTAAGCCTGTGAATAAAGACACTAAGCACCAACTTATCCCCGCTCGTTTAGCGGTGTAATTTTTATTGCAAAGGTTTTCCCTCTTACTAGGTAATTGTTCGCTGCAAGGTAGTAGCCGGTCTAACAGGGCAACGTGAGACATCTTTTGTTCCTAAGAGTACGAGAAAAACCTCAGCAAAGCCGCGCACAACCGGCGCCCGCCGCTCCGGCCGCGGGGCCCGGCTGCCGTCAGCGCTGCCTTTTCTGCCGCTTCCAAGCGGAGCTCCCGGCGCGGCGGCGGCCGCCGGGCTCTCGGCGCTGGCGGGACTCCCCGCGGGGCGCGGGGCGCGGGGCGCGGGGCGCGGGGCGCGGGTCCCGCCCGCAGCCGCGCCGCCTTTGTGCGCCCCCGCGGGCGGGGCGGGCCGGGCCGGGCCGGGCGGACAATGCGCGTCTGTGCGGGCCCCGCGCCGATTGGCCGCGCGCCGCCCGTGCCCATGATGTCATGCGCCTGGAATGCGCTGCGCGGGGGGCCGCGAGCCGCGCAGCGCCCGCGCCGCGCTCCGCACCGCGCTCCGCACCGCGCTCCGCACCGCTCGGCGCCGTGCCCGGCTCTGCCCCGCCGGGGCACGCCTGCCCGCCGCTCCGCTCCGCTCCGCCGGCTGCGGGACGGCTGCGGGCCCCAGCGCCGCGCCCCGCCCGATCCCGGCGGGCGGAGAAGGCACGGGCGGGATGTCCCGTGCCAGGGCTGCCGGCACGGGCAGGTGCAGCCCGGGCGGCCACGCGAATCGCGGCTCCGCACACGGGTCCGCCCGGCGCTGACAGCTCTTCGGTGCCCGCAAGTTTCCGGAGCGGTGCCGCGAAGGGCGGCGCTGTCCCGGGCCGGCGGCGGGCGCATCCTTGCGCGCCTCCACCGCGCGGGGCGGGCGGGACCCCGGCTGGCAGCCGGAGGCAGCGGAGCCCCGCGTCGCGTCGCGCCTCATCCCGTCCCGCCCCGCCGTCCCGGTGCAGACAAAGCCCGGCGAACCCCGCGCCGCCCGTACCTTGTTCTTGACCTCGGCGGAGAGCCCATAGGAGGGCCCCTTGTTGAAGTGGGTCATGTCGGTGGTCTCCCGCGGTTCGGGGGCGCTGATCGCAGGCGCTGGCGGCTCCGGGCTGAGACGAGAGTCCGCCCGCGGCCGCGGAAAGTTCTAGTCCCTCCCCCCCGGCCCGGCCCCGCGGCCGCCGGAGCCGCTGCGCGCCAATCGGGGCGCGGGGCCGGGGAGGGGGCGCGGGGAGGAGCACCCGCCCCGCCCGCCGCCGCCGGGCGCCGCCCGGGGGTCCGGCCGGGGCGGGGAGCGGAGCGGAGCGGGGGGACGTCAGCGGGAAGGAATCCGCGGGCACCGAGGGCCGCCGCGGAATGCGCCGCCGCCGCGGATTGCTGCGGCCCGCGGCGGCCCCGGGGAAGGGGAGGGGGATCTCGGCGAGGGACCGGCGGCCGCGATCCGGCGCTGCCCGGCTGCTCACGGGGCCTTCTCGCCCCGTCAGCGAACTGCCGCACCCGCTGGGAAGCCCCCGCCGGACCGGGATCACGGCACTGAGGACAGGGAAGCCGGGAGGATGGCGGTGGCTCTGCGTTCGGGGCCGTGCTTGCCCTCGGGCCTTTCCCGGGCGGTGCGGGACCGCCGCCGGAGAGGAGGGCTCGGGCAGCCCGGGCAGAGTGGGACCGGCCGCGGGCAGGGCTGGATGCTGGGGGAAACCCTCGGCCGCTCATGCAAATCGCTCTCTTGCTCTGTGCCGTGGCCCGAGCTACTTGTGAAATTCCTTTAAAAGGTTAGAGATTATCACGAAACTTTGAACAATGCTGGGAGACGGAGCAAGAGGGAGGAAAGACGTGTGCAAGTTGTCGAAGTGAGACTGAAGTGTAGCAGGACGATGGGCTCATGCTCGTCTCGATCTGATAGTTCCTCTGTGCCATGTGGTCCTGGGCACGGATCCTGCGGGAGCCAGCACCTCCGGAGTTCGGTTCGGGTCACCCCCTTCCCTATGGCGTTAAGGCATTAAAGGACAGCGCTGCGCTGTGTTAGTGGCCGCTGGGGAGCCGTGGGAGTCCCGTCCTTCTGTGGAAAGCACAGGGCACACACGAGGTTTGTGTGTTGGGCATGCCAGCGGGATTACATCCAGCCCAGGGCACGCTCGTTCCTGGGAGCCAGCGGTGGAGCGCGGCTGGCTTCGGCACTGAAGCCACTCTGGAAAGCGAGTACACAGTGAACACTTGGTCCATTGAGTGAAGTCCTGACCCGAAAATGCAAAATTGTTTCCTTCAGTGCTGGAGTAACCCCAGGCATGCAAAGTAACCTTTGAGATACGGTTAAATTGTAACAGATTTGAAAATAAAGATCATAAAATGATCCACTGGTAGGACTAGTTGTACAAGGCACAGCAGGCTATAAGGCTGGCTGCTGGAGCTGTGGCCTCCTCAGCCACCTACTTGGTATCCCACAGAACAGGTCTGTGCTTCGATTTCATAGCAAAATATCAGCACCAAGTGATCTTGACTCCGGCTGAAACCAACGGGGCTCTTTCAAAAGACTTGCGGTGGGGCTCTAACAGTCCTGAGGAACTCACAGGGCAGCCCGGAGGTTGTTTTGTGCTGTGGTGCTGTGGATCAGCTCAAACCGCTTCTCCACTGCACTGCCTCTAAGGAAAACAGCCAGGGCTGTTCCTAATTAAAGGAAGCAGTACTGCCTAAAGAACCCATTGGGAAAAGGAAACTGTGCAAGAGAAGCAGGAAACTGAAGAATGGGGTGAGGGAAATGGCAGTTCACATAAACATAATGAAAGTTCATTAGTTTTTGGACATTCATATTGGGATAAACTCATCTTTCATGACCTCAGAGAACATGTGATTTAGGGCTAGATTCAACATCCTCCAAAGTCCTTGGAAATGTTTCCATTGACTTAAGTGATGTTGGATCAGGACGCTGTTAATGCTCTCAATCATTTTTGCTTGCAATACACAGTGGCTTGGGAAGTTTGAGACATTGACAGTTGGTATGGTTTTCTCAGCTCCTTAAATTATATGTTCCATCAATTTTGGAGTAAAATGGTCCTGATTAGTAGCAGACAAAAATATGGCCTACCATTTTCTTGCTGTACAATTAGGTTTAAATTATCCTCAAATAAATCCTGTAGTTTGTGGGGGTTTTACCTCATCTGAGCAGGGCACAAATACCATTTGTTTTTTTATGCTGATGCTGAACATCTGATTAGAAAATTACCAACCTTTCAGGGTGATTGCTGCCTTTTATTCTGTGACCAGGAATATGCTCACACCCTGGGGAAGAAGTTGTACAAGAAATATTTGAGTGTAGTTAAGAACACATTCTGTTTTGCATCACTCTAACAGCACAAAGCAAATTTAAGCCCGTCAGTCCACTACAAAGCAGCTGGAGCATACTGGGCAATCTGGCTCATTATGGGTAAATCTTTTATCTTTGCCCTATTTTTCCACATTTCTTATTACTAAGGCTGTTTGTATGGAAAGAGGATTTGTAGAAGAATTATTCCCCACCTGAAATCTTAATCCTCTCTGTGACATTGTAATAACTTCTTCAGCCACCGCACATAATATCATAAACACGCGCTGATGACTTCAGTTGGCAACTAGAGAAAAAGAGCTCTGAAGAGGCTAAGTCTGTTTTCCTGGAAACATGGACCATAATCTTACAAATATTCTTGCGCATGAATTGTTATAAGCATGTGTAGTCCTGTTAAACTCCTTGAGTTTAAATTATCCTGTGTGTAATTCCACCGTAATCTATAGAATTAATGTGGCTCAATCAAACTTCTAAAATACATTTGATTTCTGTGTTCTGCTCAGTGACTGAAGATGTGCAAAGGGGAGACGAGCTCAGCCATCTCTGAGGTGGAGCACTGTCTCCTTCCTACCCATCTGATCCTGATAAAGGGCTGGCTCAGCTGAGGAGTGGGATGATCTCCCTAAAGGATAAAGGGAGATAGTTTGGGAGACCTAAACTGTGTACAGGAAGATAGTTTGCCAGGATGATCTCCAAAGGGTGATCCGTAAGGGAAGGAGGAATGAGCTGCTGAGTGGTGTGGCTGTTCGGAGGGAGAGGAATCAGGTTCTGAACTGGGGAGAATGGTGGTACCAGCCACGGGGCTGGGTGGAAGCAGACGAAGAAATTCAGCGCTGTGTACATCACACGTTTGTGGTCATGGGTGTGATTTTCGCCTGGAGCAGAGGAGTAGGTTCCTAGGTGGGAGGTGGGGCTACAGAGCTTGGAGGTACAGGAGTGCAGGGAGAATTAAAGCAGGAGTTGTGCTGCCCTGGTACAGGCAGGAGTTGCCTGGGCAGAGGAGGGGTCCCGTGCTGGCTGCCGTCGATGGAGCTCGCTGGCTTGCAGGTAACTGGGGAGGAGCTGCCTGAAGACTGTGCTGGCCAGTAGCCTCGTGCTTTAGGAAGGGGTAGGATTCTCTAGAATTTCTGAGTTAAAACTGTGTTTTCTAAGGATTAAGGAAAAAAATACCAGTGAGTGAGGGAGCTGACCTGATGAGGCCAAAGGAAAGCTGGGCTGTTTGCTTCCCCTTTGATGTGCCTCAGCTGAGGCAAGGAGTTAACAAAGCCCTTGTGCAATTCTCTTGAATTTGGGGGAGTTTTTCTCAGGCTGCCATGTCAGTGTGTTAACTACTCCTAGTGTTGTGAAATGGCCTGTCCCAGGGTGGTAGTGACACTAACATTCAGTAATGTTTTAGCCTAATTAACTTGCGTGACTAAAGTTATTAAAATTGCTGTAGGATAAATACAACTTGTGACTCCAGTAAGACTTGAATTTTACTGATGGTCAAGGCCAAACCTTAGCAGTAGCATTGAAACTGCAAAGAAAGGACTCTACAGAACAGCCTTAGCACTACCCAAAACTGTTCCTAATCTTTCATTTATTAGGATTCCTTTTCAAAATAATGCGTGTCCTATGTAAGCTGTTATAATGTTTATTCATTTGTTATCTCAAATACCTCCTTTAAAACTTTGCTATGCTCTTACTGCTGCTTACTTTGGAACATTCTGAGGGTGTGCAGCATTGCCCTTGGTACTTTGATTAAACATGTCGTGCTGTATGTGTGCTGTGCTGCCTCTCAACTACTTCACCAGACCATTCTCATCCCATGAGAGATCCTCTTGCCTTGTAGAACAATTACAGGCACTGAGAGGTGTTCGTAGCCCACTCCTCTTTCCTGTGTACCAGACTACAGAAGACAGCATTTTCTCAACAGTCATTAATTCTACCTAAAAGTAGCTTGCAAGTGTCTTAAAATCAACATCTGGAAAAACTAAGTACAGAGACTTCTTTCAAATACCACAAACTGAATCATGGGGCCAAATTCGGCCTTGATGGAATTATTATCTGATATCTGTGTTCTGTGTTTTCCCTACGTTGTTTGAGTAAATTCCCTTATATGGAGATGTTTTCTGAGATGCACATGATGCCAAAATGCTCAGAGAATCACATAGGACCAAACCTAAAATACTGAAGTAAAAAAAAAAAAAAAAAAAAAAAAAAAAAAAAAAAAAAAAAAATTCAAACACAGACTTTTCTTGAAAGTGTGTTGTTGAAATCCCTCTTTTGAGAAGGGAACTTAAGCATCAGTTCTGGCAGTTGTAGTACTGGAAGCGTGGTCTTAACTTTGGGAAAGACTCCCCTTTGTGACTTAAATTTTTAAGGACATAAATATTACTCATGCTTATGATAAAATAACTTGCTGAAGGGAAAGACTTATCTTTGTGTTTGTATTTTTAGAGATTAAGCTGTGTTTAAACTAAAACAATATATTCAGTTTGTTAAAATATCTAAAGGTTTGCTTCTTAATTAATCACTTTTTCATTGATTCTAACACTGATGTCATCTTCTGTTCTCCACACTTTTATGAGAAGGGGGGGTTTATTACCTGCTTCTGCTAGATGTTCATAAATAAGCTTAAGGAAGATTTTCTGCTTTTTAAAATTTTATTTTAGGCTCATGACCTCCTCTTAAAATGTGATAGCTGCATTCTTATCAGTGGGGCTATAGCTCAAAAATATTTGAATGCTGAAGTACATTCCATGGTAATATAGGGAAAAAAAATCAAATATAATTTACCTGCAACCGGATTACTGTTGGGGGTCCTGAGTTGTCATGTGCCCCTCCCTGCCTCCTCCCTGCCTGGGTGAAAGGCTTGCTGCTGGTGTTGGTTTTTAACTTGCAAAAACCAGTACACAAGCAGAAGCCAACAAAGGACTTCAGATTGCTGCTGTGCAATCAAAGTGCCTGACATATTTTACAATTCTGTTCCTCAAGCACAGGAACAGCAGTCTGTTGGCTTGCAGCAGGTGGGTCACAGCGCCCTTTCTCCCTCTCATTTGACGGCTTCACTTCTCCATCACTGGGACCAAAACACTTGCAGACAGACTGTGTCACCAGCATGATGATGCTGAAATGTTGGACTCCGTTAACAGCCATCAGTTTTCTTCACAGTGATATTTAACTACAACAAAAGGAAATACCTGCAGGGACAGCATGTGCTACCAGACTGCTCCTTGTGAGGAAGACAAGGCTTTGTGTTTTTCTTCTTTGTTCTCTTTCATGTGTGTGAAGAAAAAAACCAACTCAGCTCTCCTATCTCAGCTTAAGGCAGACTTTGGTAGGAAAATAACTTGGCACAGTATCTTTGTAAACATTAGGCCACTTGTAAACATTGGACCTCTTAAGAGTGGCCTTTTCCTTCTTAATTATTTTGCTTCTGATGGCTCTTCTTAAAACTTCTCATCAGTCACACCGCAGGTCCTGAAGTTCACCAGGCCACTTCCTTGGCAGCCCTGGATGAGCCAAGGCTGGGAGCAGCCAACCAGCACACACCAGAATTTCTCCTCCCCACAGCAGAGGTCTGAGCACACACACACCTACTGCCCCATCTGTATTTGAACTGCAGTTCTGTGATGACAGAGGGGAAGGCCAAGTGGTCTTCACATGGGCCACTGCTGTTGGCAGCCTCACAGGAACTGCTGCTCTGGGAGCTGAGGGAGCGCCCCGAGCCACGGGCACCTCTGCCCTGAAGAGAAGGGGCTGCTGCCTGCTGCCTCAAAATTATAAACACTGAATATTAAGGATGTGTTCCACTATTAAACTCTGAATGGATGCAAAAGTTAATGATATAACAGGTTAATTCTAATGCAGAATGACTTTGAAGCCTGAAACTTATTTTTCTAAGAAGCTTCACGAGTCAGTTTTGCCCTCTCTTTTGGAGGGAATGACTGCATGAGGGAATCAGAGAAAGGGAGAAAACTGTAACTTTGTGGTATTTTGTGCTTCTGTAATTCTTGACTTCTAGCTACCACTTTAACTTTCCATATATACATACGAAATACAGATTTTCACATAGATATTTTGAAGAAGCAATTTCTGTCTCTCCAGGATGCAGAAGTTATTACATTTACTATTTGGCTGAAGCCTGCTCAGCATGATCTAAGATTGATTTCATTGCTTTATCTCCCTTTCTGAACCTCCAGACTTGATTTTTATGCTACTTGAGCACGTTCTCCTTGCTTTTATTTCAGTGCAGCTCTTAACAGGTCTGGACAAATTCATGTCTTTAAAGGCCTGGTGTGTTAACACCAATCTTTTTCTTCATTCTCCATTGTGTTCCCCAATAATAACCTCACAAGAGGATTGATTCAAGATAATACATGGTAAATTTTTTCGTGCAACTTCGTGTTGCATTATTCAAATTCATTAACTTGGATGCCAAACACAAAATAATCACAATTGACCTGTGAATAGATCAGTTATTTGATGGTTAAAGCTTCATGCTCACTTACTGGAAAAAGACTATTCTTGAGAAGTGCTGATATTTTAAAAGGTTGGTTAATTATCCAGTAATAATAATCTTCATCCACTCTTAATATTCAAAATGTTAATATAGAAAATAGTAATAAACCCCTTCTCCTTGCTGCCTAATTCTATGACTTCTTCCAATTTTAATTATCTAGGCAGTATTTTCTAAATTAGACTAATTCATTGTCAGAAATATTTTCCACTTCTGACAAGGTATTCTCATAAGCTTGAGAAAACGTGCTCGTTTTTGCCTGATAACTTTATTCATTATCCTTCTGTGAAATCTCATGATAAATTTATACTTAGAAGTTAAGATAATTTCAGGAGCAAAACAATACATGGCAAGTGATCATCAGAGTGCTTTATAGGGGGTTATATATAGGGTTATTTGGGACTGGAATGGTGCAAAGAAGCAAAGAATGCTGAGTGCTGCACATGAGTGACTGGCTGAGACACAGTGGCATTTAGCCAGAGGCTGGCTACCATGGCATGGAAACTCAGTTATTACAATGGTTTGGATCCCAAATCTGTTTGAATAAGAGAGGTTTCAAATAATCCATGTCACTGTTAATGTACTTCAGTACATGTCAGAGGATGTGATTCAGACTTGGGGGAGAGAAGGGAATTAGGAATAGCTGATGCTCAGATAACTGAGACTGTACCAGAACACAGAATGCTGAGGTTTTTAGCCACTTTATCCCAGATCATTAATCTTGTCTATTTTATGCTCACATTGCATCCCGCAAAACTTCAGAATTTCCAGAAGATGTTGAGTGTGGAGTTTTTTTGATGGTTTGGGTTTGGTTTTTTTTTTTTTACTTGTTTATTTTGGCTTTGGAAAAGTACTTTTCCCCCTTCTTTTTCTGTTTTTTTTTTTTTTTTTTTTTTTTTTTTCCTCCCAAACTGAAACAAAGATTTAATATTACTGGGATGGTTCAATTCTGGATCTGCAGTTCCCACATGTGTTGACCCATCTCCAAAAGGGGCTGTGGGATGCAGTAGAAGGTACTGGTAAAGTTTACTTGTAAACAGAAAGGAAAATTCTGGTCATGGGGATTAAAGCTGCAAGTAAGCAGATACAAAATAAAGCTGTATCTGTGGTCTGTAATAAACCTGCTTCAGAGGAAAACGTTGGCAAAGGAGCATATAGGAATTCTCATTACATCACAGCACAGTGCCGCTGTGTAAATTCAGTCTAACCAGTGTAAAAGCTTAATTGCTTTGTCATAGATTCTGATTCCTCAATCAAACTGAAAGAACCTGGTGGGGGTGGGAGGTGTGTTAGGGGAGTATGGCAGCAATCATAATTGCTTTCCTCTCAGAAACACCTGTTCAGCCTTACCAAAGTAACACTTTATATGGAAGCGGCTCTCTCTGTATTTCCTCAGCCTTCCTATTCTATGCCCAGTTTATTCAAAGAAAGTTAGACGAAGATTGTAATGAATTATCTCTAGTCTGGAGTTAAATGAAAAATGTGTTTAGAATTGGGATGAGCTCTGAGATAACGACCTTTGCTTGTCAGCAGTCATCTTCTATCTCAAAGTTACAGAAGAGTGAAGATCCTTCCACCAATAATTTTTAAAGGTATTTATTTTGTATCTAACTCAGTGTACCTTGTTATGAAGTTACTTTTTAAAGGAATTATTACAAGTATTAATGCAGAGCTGCTAAGATATCACTTAAGTGCTTCTTTACAAATACAGCTACATTACTTTTAATATTCTGCTTTTCAGTGTGGATATAAAAAGCACATTTAACTGTAATTCCCAGCTGTCATGCTTGCTTTTTTACAAATGGGTGCCTGCAAAAACAGGCCCTGTTTACTGCTGCTGAATAATAATTTCTAGATGTCATCTTGGCAGTGAATGTTGGGGAGATATCCTTTAAGCCACTGAATTGGAGGTTAGGACATTCATTTCAGTGTCAGCTGACATCCCAAGCTGGATCACAAATGAAAAGCAGCAGAGTTCAATTGCAGTGTTTAACAATAAAGCAGGAAACTCTAATTGCCAAGCTACTGGCAGCTGAAAGTAGAATTTACAGTAATGCTAAGTGAGCAGATCTGGCTGTTGATATAGTATTACAAATATCCACTCTTTCTTAAACCAAGGAGAGGGCTTTTTTGATTTTAAGAACCTACTGTGCATTGATGCATAGAAGGGGTAGGATTATGCACAGCAACTTCACTGTAGGGTCTAAAATACTTCCTAAATCACAATATTAAAAAAAGAAACTATAACTTTTTAATACACTTCTTTAAAAATTATTTGCTGCATAGTACAAGGACAATTTAATCCATCTAAGAACATTCTCTTTCTCTTCCTCTGAAGTTTACACAAAATCTCTTTGAGCAGTTGCCTAAACCCGGTACAGTCCAGGTCATCTCACTGCATAGTCATCAATACTTGACTTTTGGAATTCCATTCTGGGTGGAACAGTGAACTCATGTCTGTGCTACTGTTCACTATTTCATCAATTTACAATACACATGTTTAATATGCATAATATCTTAATTGATAAAATGTTGTAAGTTTTTTTAAATCCTCAGAGAGACCCTAATTTCCCCCATTTTCTGTTAAATATTATTATCCCTACTCTGTCTCTTGCTAGAGAATAACAAACACATCAAATGTCTTGTTTAGCTTTGTTCCTCAGGTACATGCAAAGATACAAGGTATGTGTAAAACTCACATTATCAATCAACAAATGCATCTTTTTATAGATGCATGAATGGTTAAAGCCTGTCCTTGGCACAGCTAAGTCTGAGATTGCTTATTTCTGTTGCATGCACATTTTATGCCCAAAAATTTTGGGCAGGGGAGTAAAATAGATACAAGATATTCTAAATGGGAAATTTTACACTCTGCAGAATAGTGCCCTTAGTTTAAATATGTAGGTCAACAAAGGTCCATCTTCATGTATCATATACCACTTTCATTTCCTTATCCATTGCCACTGCAGCATGAAACAGCAATGAGAGGGAAAATGTCCCAAGGTGTTACTGTGAGAGCTACTGTTTTGTTTTTGTTTTTAATTCTTGTGCAAAATCTGGTTCTTACCAAGCAGCTTATGCAAGATGACCTCTGCCTCTGAGTACTTCCTATTGATTTCAACAATACTGGTCATGAGACTACCATTTTGCTATCAGGAAGTACGGCCTTTGGAAAAAGTCAGATTCAAGTTTCAGAAAGGTCTGTGAGCAGCCTGAGGGCTCAATGCTTACTTTCCTAGATCCTCACCCAGCTCCTGGAACAAGCAGGAGTTTGTTGGCACAGCATGGCCAGCCAAAGGAGAGGCCTATCAGAGTACTGACTGAGAGCCAGGCAGCTTCTTCAAACCTCCTGCTGCCAGTGCTCTGCTATTTTGGTTTTCTGTCCCATAATATAGATACCATCTTCCCACCACATTACTCTGTGTCCAGTTATGTAAGCTTCAGTTAAATAATCATTGGGTGTTCATAGCATGTGAGCTGTCCTTCATTCACTAATAAATTAGTGAAGACTGTTTTTGCTGAAATAAAACTTAAAAACTAATGTCCTAGGGCACGTTTGTCCTGAACACTGAAGTCAACAACCTATGTGAACTAGTTGTTACTTATGTGAACTAGTTTCCTGAAGTCAGCCTGGAAATAATAGATAAGGATTGTATGGTCTATTCTTAATGCTGCTAGGTCTAACACATACCCCAGGATCAAAGCACTTATGTACCATGGTTGTTGATGTTCCTTGCTTGACTGGTACAGAAGACTCTACCTGTGTCCAAGCTAATATGTGAAATGCACTCGGGGACAATGTGAAGGCAATTTCCCCTTATCTATACAAGGTTAAAAGGGGGTTTGCAATCTGTTGTAGAAAATATTTATTATGAGAATTTTACTGCTCAACCTGTGATAGACTTAAAATAGCCAGTGTTAGATAAAAATATGTTTCTGAATTGCACAGTTAAGTTGTAAATTTTTTTAAAGTGACTTTTTAAAGCTCCAACATTTATGACATGTATGACCTAGTAGTCATCTGTGTCAGGCTTTTACTTGAGTGCACCAGCTACCAGAGACAAAATGGGATTGCCATGGCTACAGTCCTTGGATGCTTATGTTCATTCTCAGTGCCTCCTGTTGGGAGAGCAGAAGTTCTTCAGAGAACTAAAGCCATTCTCAGATCAGCAGGTCGTGTCTGTGGCAGTAACTCCCCAGCCCAGCACAGGGACTTGGTTTCAGCCCGGAGCAGGAGGGGCAAAGGCAACACAAACATGATTTGGAGGAGACACATGCACTGTGTGTGCAATGTGTTTGAACAGCCATGGAGACATCTATCAAGGGTCTGTTAGAACCCTTCATTTCCATTAAGGAGATGTAAGAGACACAGTTGCTACAGAGAAATGGTGACAGCGAGTCTTTTGTGTTTTTGCTTGAAGCGTGGGGCAAAAATGTCTTCAATTGGATGGTGCCACTTGGCACTAAACAAAGTAAAGGTTTCTGCGCAATTGCCACTCCCTGACTCCCTCTGAGCTGTTCTTCCCTGTGGCATCCTACTTTCTCTCCTGTCCCAGGGAAACTGCCAGCTGCTTGGATGCAGTCTGTGATTGCTCATTGGCTAAGGCACACTGGTAAGCTCATTTGGAGGTGAAAATGAGGGTGGAAAAGGTGGTCACTTTGGGTCTGCTTATACTCTGGGGCCCCTTGCACAGATTTAAGAGGATCTTTTGCTTTACAAACATGACTTGCATTCGCATGTTTAAAATGGTCAGTGCAGTATTTGTATACAGCAGGGCTCTTTTTTCACTGGTATTAACTGTCCTATGTTATGACAGGGTGATTTTGCATGGAAAAACAGGTGTCTGAAGAATTATGTGAGTACAACTTCAGAAGTTGTTTTTGAGACATTGACTGCTGTTCTCAGAAATCCTTAATGTCTTGCAAAATAGAACAGCATGACTACTGGAATGGTCATGGCTGAGTTGTAAAAATTTGAATCATTGGCTGAAAGTAGACCTGTCTGTTTAGCTTTCTTCTGGTATAGCATGGAAATAATCTCTTAAGCTGTTTTGAGTAAGAGCCCACCTTTTTCTCATATAGTTATTTTATTACATTCTATCTGGTGCTCCTCTTTTACCTTCCCTTCCTCCTTTTTTAAAATAAAATTAACCCATTTTTAGATGCACATTATATACTCTCCAGTAGGAGACAACCAGGCCAAAAGAGATGCACCTCTGAATATTTAATATTTGTCAGCTAATGCAAATCTAGATAAAACAATCTGATAAAGAAAATTCATTTAGAATTTGGCTTCCATGCTAGGATTCAGACAATGAATTTCTGGATGCCTTCTGTTCTCTTTGAAAATCTTTTCCAATTTTGATGATGATATTTTCATAAAGTTGTATTTGTTTAAGAATATGTTTTTTCTTCATTTTGCTTCAAATCTATAAGATACTATGGTTTCCTCTTCTGGAAATGGAGAAAAAGAGGTAATGTATTTCATGTCAAACATTCCTTGTATGTAAAGCAAATGTGTTTGCCATAATATTAATATTTAAGAAAAAAAAATAAGACATAACAAACCCCAAGAATCTAAACTTAAGGAATCCAGCCAGTGACCTTTAACTCTTTAGCTAGACCCTGGGAGGGCTGTTTTCTGTTCTGTGCTGGGAGAGGAAAAATGCAGTTTTCTCCTAGAACAATAGACTGTTTGGTTGTATCCACCTTCTAAAAACAAAAGATAAGAAAGAGTTCCTCAGTAACAAAATGCTAGTTTACTTCAGCTCCACTGTGCTCTTGGAGAGAACTAGCAGTTATTTGAGATAATCTTCTCAAGGAAAAGTCACTCAGGTTGATAACAAAACTTCCTTTAAGAGAATTTGAGCTAGAAGTCTTTTTTTCTGAACCTGTAACTGTGACGTAGTGTTTTGTTGAAGGCTTTGGTCAGTTAGGCTGTGATCTTCCCATTTCAGTTCTACCTGCTTCAACTCTAGAGAGTTCTTGGTCATTTCTAATCCAAGTTTTCACTTGCTAGAACGGATTATAAACTGCTGAAAAGTAAATGCCCGTAACTCAAATAGACACTTGAGCCAGTAAGGAAAACAGCAGTCCCAGGGAATGGGTACCACTCATAAGCCAACAATCCGCATTAAAAACCACGTTATATGTGCTATTTTAACCAGCATTTCCCAGGTTTACCAGAGTAAAGAACATGCTGTTGGGAAAACACAGGCTGAGATACTCTTGACTTTGCTACCCCAGAAGGCTGGCAGTGAAGGAAAGTGGGAAAAGTCTTCCCAAATCCTTGAAAATGAGACTCCTCCACACCAGATGACCTGGAGCAACTCAGTTTTTCAGGACAGCCTCTTGTGAAGAAATCAACTGTTACCTTCAGAGTGTTTACATGGGAGGTTACAAGTCCGAACAGGCGAGTTCTTTCTTTCAGCAGCAGTCATTGCCATGCAGGTGACAGGTGAAAGAAAATTCCCGGAACTCCACGGCGTTCAAAGGCAGGCTCACAAAGTTTATGAACCCGCAGTCGGGAAGCACACCAAAACCCCAAATGCTGCCCTGGGCAGGGCTCTGAGGCAGTAACGGGGCAGGCAGAGCCGCTTTGGCTGAGGTGCGAGCCGCGGGCAGGACGAGGCCGGCGCTCCCGCCCCGCTGGGCGCCGCGGGCGCGGCTGAGTGCGCGGGTGGCTCCGGGAGCTCACCGCCTTGCTCTCCTCAGCCTTCTCCTCGCCCCAGGGCACTGAGCCTGTGCCCCTGCCCCTTACCCAGAGCAGAGGAAGAGGCTGCCTCTGTCCTCTTCCCCTCTACTCTAGTTCCCTTGCAAGAAAGAAAGCAAGATTCAGGAGAGAAAGCACGGACCGAAAATCAACTACCATTAGCCATAACAGAGTCCAGTGCTATCTCTAATTTACCAAACTGGCTGCAACTGTGTAGAAAGTCATGATAAGATAGTTCTCACTCCAGCTCAGGGGAAAAAAGCCCTTGGACACACCAGATTTACTTCAACCAAATAATTTTCAAGGACCCCAGTATGCATTGCACAAAATCCTTCTCACATAGCCTTAACCTATTAACTGCTCTTTAATTTCAGACATAATCTTGGTTAAAACCCACAAAACCTCCCTGTTCTCACATGTGACCACATCAAGGGACTCTACCTGTGCTGAGGATTATTCAGCCTGTTGGAGAGGTTATGACAGCTGGCTTCCCCACAGGCCCCCACACGACCCTGCAATATCGTGACAGTAGTTTTCTGCACAGCGTTTCCTGATGATTTCTAATGGCTTTCCGCATGAAGCAGCCTATTCCTCTGGACCCTTGTTTGGGAACTGCAGGAACCATTGTTTCTGTTGAGCTAAATTCCACCCCCTCCCATTCCCTCCCAGAATAGCTGCTGCAATGTTTTGACATCTGATGCAGAGGAAAAGCCTTCCCAGAGAGTCTCCTCCTGCCGCAGCGAGGAGCCGCTCCTGGCTCCACCAGAGGCAGCCTGTGCACTCTGGAGGGCGTTTCTACTCTTCTTTGAGCTTCTCTCTTTGTTTGTGTTTCTGCAGCCAGCCACATAGCTCTGTGTGCGTACAGATGACAGATGTGTTTATATTGCTTTATAGGTGGGATAGTTGTAGAAGTA
Source organism: Chamaea fasciata (assembly GCF_029207755.1). Taxonomy (NCBI): domain Eukaryota; kingdom Metazoa; phylum Chordata; class Aves; order Passeriformes; family Sylviidae; genus Chamaea; species Chamaea fasciata. The sequence goes on along the minus strand of NW_027094095.1, from coordinate 15,332,736 downwards.
CATTTTGCCAGACGAATGTGAAATGCTGGAGTATGCTTTCACACATTTACCGCCAACAAAATGCCTTTTAAAAGTTGTTCCCATGTATGAGATACCATTTTTCATGGCAAAGTCTTAAGTGTATACTGTACTGTTGAAAGTAAGGGGCTAAAAACAGGATATACTGGAAGTCAAATTCACTGAATGAGGAAAAGAGGGTAACTGTTCCTTCCCCTGTTACTGAGGTGTTTTGTTTTTTTTTTTTTCTCTATTTCAGAGCTTGAACCAGTTCAATTTCCCGAACTGACAGTTTTGTTCTGTTTGATGTAGATTCGGTAAGGCTTTTTGCACATAAGCTTTGAAGAAAGTCTTCTTAAACGGGTAAGTATTGTGCCTGTAGCATGACACTTGTCACCTTTTTATTTATCTTAAGAAGTGAGCAACAATTTTCAAAAGGCGCACAACAGATTATAAGGACAGCTTTGACAAGACCAGAGGAAAAATGATACTGGTTTAATGCTCTGGGGGTTTTGGAAGACTGTAAAGTACAAACTGTCATGAAGCCAACTTAATATAACTGTTTCCTTTATACTCTAAGGATTCACAAGGGACTTCACTGCTAGCATAAGGGAAATAAAGTCTGTTGTGCTAGAGAAAGACTTTGTTGCTTACAATTTTAAAAATGACACAGAGTTTCCTTACAGGAAATGCTACATTCATACAAATCCCCATATTTATTTGTAGACAAAAATTACCATTCACATAGCAGGAAAACTAGATGAAAACAGAGACAGCATAGAATTAAAGCCACTATGAGTTATTGGCAAACAGACCTACACGATAGCAATAAATACAAATATACAAAATTTTTACTTAAATGTAGAGAAATCTTTATTGTCTCATTTTTAAGTACCAGCCTAACTTCTTAACAGGAATTCTTGGAAATAAATTACTACAGGAATGCAAGTGAGAAGCTTGCAGCATCTATTTCAGGTAAAGCTTAGCATATCTTCTGTCGTTACACTATTCGACCAAGATATACTGACTTGGGATATTTTTTCTTTAGATCAGGCCACTGAACTATGAAATAATCTGAAAAGTAGTAAAGAATCTTTCCAGACAGGGATAAAGTTTCCACACGGCAGATGCTCTCTACATACACAATGATTGTTCTCTTTATTCGTAGAAGGCCAAGAAGAAAAGCAGATAAACAGACAGGAACACATGTTCCCGGTCCATTGCACAATATCTAAAAGAGATGAAACACATTACAAAAGTAAGTAATAAGTTTTTTCATACAGTAAAGAATTAAGTGTATATTCATTTAACATTACATTTACACAAAAAAATATATTTCAAAATATATTTAAAAAAACCCAGAAAAGGCAGGTGAATATGAAAAAATAGGAGGGGCAAACAAAACACATTATTTCAAAATCGCTGTCAAAAATACCATATTTCTTTACATGTCATGAACGAGGAAAAGACCTCTGATGGCACAGTTATTTTTATGAAGGAAAAGTTTACGATTCCTTGTCTCGTGGATATATAACGAAAACAGCTTCCACTCTCAGTCAGAGCTTTGTGTTGTATCAGTCATGAAATCTTTGCACATAACAAAGCCAAAGAAATTTAATTAGGATTAAACCTGGGATCCAATTACAAATGTCTTGAACCTTGGCTTAAGTCAGCAAAACACTTAAGAGTTCAGCAAAAATGTGCTGATGAATTAGGACGTTCACAAGAATCTATTAGCCATGTGTGACTAGATTTTATTTTTTATTTTTAATAAACATGAGGAGATAGTTAAAAGCATAGAGAAGGAATATGTTGTGGTAAAACCATGTCATATCCTTTGAACCGAGTAGCTCAAATTCACTTATAAATGTTAACAATTAAAGGAAAATACTCTTTTAATTTTAGACATTGTTCAAGTGAAAAACAGATTGCTTAAAAAAGTAAAAGGTTAAAACCAGGGTGTATTAGGCACTCACTTGGTATCAAAATTGATTTCAGGCAAGAAATTTCTACTAAACTTAAATACCACCATGTAATCAGCACTTTTCTGCACAGCTGGAGTTACATGGAAATAAAGAGTTCTTTTATAAAATCATGGCCTTATGTCCCATAAACTCACTTTTTTTTTGTTCCAAGTTTGCCAAATTGTGAAAGATATTATACTGGGGGGGGGGGAAATCTGAATTTCTGTTTAACGGCTGTAACAATTAGTTCAGAACACTTCCTTTCCTGCTTCATGGCAAGATCCCACTGATAAACTGGTTAGCAGCACCTAGCCTGAGCTAAAAGCAGCAACAGATTTGGTGCTATGGAATTCCAAATTCTCTCACCTATTCTTTGCCTTGATCATAGCCCCAGAAATCCAGCTTGGGGATGTGATAACTGTAGTGCTGTGTTTTCTGACCAGAATCTGTAATAATGTTTCTAAAAACGCTCTGATTTTATTGTTGATTTTAACTGAACTATTTATTAATGCAAGGCTTCACTGATGTTTTCTCAGAGTCCCTTACAAGTAATATGCCGTATGCAATTTTAATCTTGAATTTTTAGAGTATCAACATCTACAGATACTTGAAGTATACTTCATATACAGAGCACAATCCTGGAAGAGCTGGCAGCCCGGGGCTTGGACAGGAGCACTCTTTGCTGGGTTAGGAACTGGCTGGATGGCCGGGCCCAGAGAGTGGTGGTGAATGGTGCTGCATCCAGCTGGGGACAGTCACCAGTGGTGTTCCTTAGGGATCTGTACTGGGGCCAGCTCTGTTCAATATCTTTATTGATGACATGGATGAGGGCATTGAGTCGTTCATTAGTAAATTTGCAGATGACACTAAGCTGGGAGCATGTGTTGATCTATTGGAAGGGAGAAGGGCCCTGCAGAGAGACCTGGAATGGTTGGAAGGATGGGCAGAGTCCAATGAGATGAAGTTTACTAAGTCCAAGCGCTGGATCCTGCACTTTGGCCACAGTAACCCCCTGCAGTGCTCTAGGCTGTGGATGGTGTGGCTGGGCAGTGCCCAGGCAGAAAGGGACCTGGGGGTTCTGGTGACAGCAGCTGAACATGAGCCAGGGTGTGCCCAGGTGGCCAAACGGGCCAATGGCTCCTGGCCTGGATCAGGAATAGTGTGGCCAGCAGGAGCAGGGATCTCATTCTTCCCGTCCTGGGCCCTGGTGAGGCCACACCTTGAGTGCTGTGTCCAGCTCTGGGCCCTCAGTTTAGGAAGGATGTTGAGACACTTGAGCGCATCCAGAGGAGGCAACGAGGCTGGTGAGGGGCTTGGAACACAAGCCCTGTGAGGAATGACTGAGGGAGCTGGGGGTTGTTTAACCTGGAGAAAAGGAGGCTCAGAGGTGACCTTATCACTCTCTACAACTCCCTGAAAGGTGGCTGTAGTCAGGTGGGGGTTGGTCTCTTTCTCCAGGCAGCAACTGACAGAACAAGAGGACACAGTCTCAAGCTGTACCAAGGGAAATACAGGTTGGATATTAGAAAAAAGTTTTTTACAGAAAGAGTGATAAAGTACTGAAATGGTCTGCCCAGGAAGGTGGTGGAGTCACCATCCCTGGATGTATTTAAAAAAAGACTGGATGTGGCACTTGGTGCCATGGTTTAGTTGAGGTGTTAGAGCATGGGTTGTACTTGATGATCTTGAAGGTCCCTTCCGACCTAATCATTCTGTGATTGTGTGATTATAGATGTTCCTATCCCAAAATGCTTGGATTTAGGAACTGGCCGCTGAAATAGACTTATAAACCTGCTGAAGCCCACAGACAGGTCCCTATCTGAACTGGTGGCTGTGATGTGTAAGTCAGAACTAAAAATTAACCTTCAGTTAACCTTTAGTGCGTGTCTACAGACAGGTCTTGCTTAGAACTGGTGCAGTTGCAATTGCAGTGGCAATTCCCCTCTAAAAATCCGGTCCAACCAGTCCTATTTACTCCCTCTCACACTGCCAAGCAGGAAGGGAGACCAGTGGTCCTTTTGCTTGGAGTCCAACATGACACAACCTTCAAAGAATACAGAGGACACTTCTAAGAAAACAAATATGTACATTATGAAGAAGAGGAGCCATTGCAGAAGGTGTAAGGTAGAAATGCTGCTGTTCAGCTCCTGTCTGTACACAAACTGGAAAGAGTGATGAAAAGGAACTGAATCACCTACAGTCTTCTTCAAAGATGAGAAGATGAGCAGTCCTACTAGTGAATTTCAAAATGCTATTCAAAAGTAAATTTTGGAGAATGATTGATGTCTTACACCTTGAAAAGACCAAGGCTTTTGCTTTTCCCTGCTAGCAGAGTACCAGTATCTCCCAGTGAAGCCCATGGCAATCATCAGTATGCTCTGGGGAAGAAGCAGGCATCTCTTGGACAAGAAGGGACCAGGGCCCCTACAAGGCCAAGCAGCTATTGAGGGTGTTTCCCTTAAGTATCTATTTACAATTATCTGTTTCCCTTAGTATCTATTTACTTCAGCAACAAGGCGGCCCTTAGAACATTTGTGTTGCATGAGATAAGTCTCTGAAAATCTCTGAGTTCAGCCTTCCTTAATGAGGCAGCAGAAAGTGGGGGGGGGGTTAGAGGCCAAAGACAATTTTTGTGTCACTTTTTTGACCTCCTGAGCTACAATTGTCCAAGGACTTTCCTGGTCACTGGGGGTTCCTATTAGCTGTCAAAAAGCTGTAAGGGATTGTTCTAGAAGCCAGTGCTACAGGTCTCCCCACATCATTTATATGCACTAATGCACTATATACAAAGAAATATCCAACTCCCTGTTAAATTGGCTCACTGGCTGCCTGGGCTCACATCTAGGTCTGTAAACTAAGTCCTACATACTAAAATTCTCTGCCAATTCAATCTAACTCTAGACAGTACAATTAACTAATCAGGCTGTATATTAATGGAGGTTTAAAAGTAAAGAATCAGAATACGACATTTACCTCCAGCAACTCTATGATTTCCAATTAATCACTTTTATATGAAAATGGAATAGTTCTTGCCTTTGTGTTTCAGATATTTTCCACAGCTGTTGAAAGAAAATAAGCTAAGCCAGCAGTCTGGGAACACCAGGAACACTGGCACATGGCACCACTGCTGATAAAAGCTACTTTAGAGTTGGTGAATGCAGCAGTGTAGCAGAGTGACATTTACCAGGGAAAACACTGAAACAGAGCTTCAGCTTCACTGGGGTTAAATGTCACTGGTCAAAGCAAAAATGAGTAAAGCAGTAAACTTGCAGTTTTTCTCATAAGTACGTAAAAATACAATTGCTGCCGATCTTTTAAAGAACAAGTGTTTAAGTACCACTGATGTCCCCAAATTACAACAATCAAAAGGAGGACAACATAAGTCCCCCTAAATTTAGCAGAAAGTGGAAAACTAATTTGCAATTTGCTTTCCATAGGAAACTGGCAACACCAGCTGTTCTCCTTAATGACTTCCGCAGAGACTGGCCTTTTGTCACTTGGTCAAGAGCAGAAAAACTGCCCTGCTCCCTGAGGCTGGGGAGGATGGTGGTGTGGGAACGCTGTTTGCTGATGGGGATGATGTACATGTGTGAATTGAAGGTTGTGTTGCTTACTAGGCACGGAGCTACCTCCTGGAGTACCTTTAGGACAGTGCTCGGGCCTCCTTCGTTCTGGTAATGCTCCCTACTCCACAGTGCTGAACACCTGGAGATAAGACTAAGGGAATAGGAGGTGGTGGTGATAGACAACTTCTAAAAGAGGCAAAGGCAAGTGGAGTGATACAAAATGGACCAAAGCTGGGTTAACTGAATTATCTATGTCTATGCAAGTCCTACCTTGTAACTGCTATGCAAAACCTACTTTTTAACAATGTAGGAAAAAAACCCGTTAGATATTCCTATGTTATAGGAATAATGATTCTTTTTGTTTATGTGGTTTTTGTTTTGATGGGGGGAGGTGGTTGTTTCTGTGGCGCAAGAAGAGAGAATCTGCAATGAATTCACTTGCATTCTGCTACGTAAATTAAAGCACTGCATGAGCTCATCAGCCCTTGCTTGGTTTTAATACTATATTACTGTTTCAAAAACTTCGCACTCAAATACTTAAGCATGTTGAGAGGGAGTGTTCCTATGGAAGCTTTTGCTAGTCTTGGTCTTTAGTATGTCTGAAAATTCAAGTTTTGAACACTGAGAAAAAATTAGCTTAGAATTGTTAATACTTTTTGTGGTTTAAAAAAGGCAGGAACCTTTATAAACAATTCTTTATTATTGTTATTGAAAGAAGAATTTCAGGTTCTGTTTGCACAATAGAAAGGTCATTAAACTACCTACTGCTTTATTCTTTTTGAAGAGTGAAGATCTTATCCACTTCACTTTCCTCCACCACCTGCATGTAAAACCAGCTAAAACTTCACACCCTATTTTCTGTTTGAACTTACCTGCAGAATGCAAGGCAGGACAAAAAAAATGTCAAAAAACTAGCTGTGTAGTTTGATGTAAATCAGGTAATTAAGGCAGAACTGAATTATACCTGGGTACACTTTTATCTTCTACTGTCTAAATTACTTGAATCATCAGGGCTGCAAGAAGGTAGTTATAGTGTCCTACAGCAACAGCCTGTGTTGGGGCTGTAGGTTGTAGCACCGCCATGAAAACCTTTCTTGTTCACCTCTGGATCTCACTGGTACAGTTGCTGTTGTTATTATCATACAACACAGCCAGTAAGTGAGGTGCTCTTCAAAACAAGCAGAGACATGTGTGGTCCTACAGGCAGATTACCTAACCAGGATAAATAAAATTAGTGAATGCCAGAGTGGGGAAGACAGAAGTGGAAGAGCAAGGACTTAAATTAGTACACTATACAGCTGGGGTTCTATTTGTTTCTGAGTATTACTTTCATCATAGAATGAAATAGATTGGGAAGCATCAACTTTTATGCAGCTCTCACTTTCTGAAGGTTTGGGGACAGAGACCTAGTGGATTTTTCTATAGGACAAAAGGAGAGTTTCTGCAAAACCACTAGGAACTAGAAGTAAGGATTTAATTGTAACAGCATTAGACATTATCACATCTGTCTTCTAGGCCTGACCCAGAGTTACCAACCCACTGTCCTCAGGGGCAAGAGACAAGGGAAGAGCCTCAGCTGATGTGACTTGCATCAGCCTCTGAATACAAAGCAGCGAGGGAAGCTCCCAGCTCCTGGATTGCAGTGGAGAACACGGAGAACACGAGCTTAGTTATGCATGAGGCTGTTTGACACTGTAGACTTAAAACAGCTCAGGTCTGCTTGTGGGTATGCCCAAGGGCTTTGCTGATGAAAAGAAAAGATATGACTGGGGTCACTAAGAGTGTCAAAAGTTAGGCAACAGCTTAGTGAGGAAGGTTTGAGAATCTTCATTTGGATGCCTAAAGAAACATGCAGGCTTTAATTTTTTCTAAGGAGTCTAACTTCAGGCACCATACCTAACTGCCCCTGAATGCCAGGTGACAGGTCTCTCATTGGAATTGAAAGGTCTTTGGAGTGGTAGTTTCCACCAGCATACTTCCCAGCCTAGTTTCCAAATGTAAAATGAGAAACATAGAATGATCAATTAAAAATAATAGTAAATGACAGCTGTGAGACTGGTACTAAGGCTCAAGTCTGTGAAAATGTTAGTGTTGGTTATTAAAATGTAACATGAATACCCAGGCTGTCAGTCGGACCAACAAAATAACCATTGAGTCTTTTGAGAAATTGTGGGAGATGGATAGGTTGGTTAAAAAAGAAGATTACCAAAGCAGATACAGGGTGGAGAATAAACTAGCTCCCTTACTCCATTATGGAGTGGGTATGTGGTTTATTGCTGCTGACAAATTACTAGGAAGTAGAGGAAATTTGACCTAGTGTAGATGAAAAGGTTGGTCATAAAAGAATTCAGTAAAAAGCCTTTGCCAAGTAAATTAAATGGTAGTTACTGAACTACATCTCTAGCTACAACACTAGGTACTAGTTGGCTTTCATCATCGCCTTGGCTGAATCTGAACCTGACCACAGTCTGTTGGTCACCATGAGAAATACCATCCAACCTTTTAGAGGCTCTTTACAAATAATTTTTACATCTCCTCATATTAAAAGTACTGCTTATTCTAGTAGCCTGCTTCTACTCGAAAGATGAAATTAAATCCAAGGAATTTCAAATATACTCATATATGTTTCTACTAGTGGCCTAAAATGAGCCTTGAATTACAAATCTCAGTGTGTTTTTCATTAATCAGGCATTTGTTCAACTTGAAAGCAGTATTTTAGGTTAACTAAACATGATATTTAAATGTTCATAAAACACCTCTTGGGCTACTGCCTAATCACTGAAGTTAGTATAGCAAGAATGTGCATCAAATACCTGCCTGAAATATCTTCACAGTGTAAAACCTAGAGGTGTTGGCAGTCTGTATCTGCATACCAGTGGTTAGATTTAGCAAGACTGTTATGCTTTATAACGTACATGGAAGTGTGACCAGGGTGTTCATTAGGCTCATAATGAACCTCATAGCTGATGAGTTAAGACTCTTTTATGTCTAAAAATGCCTCCTTAAATCTAAACTAAGATCTCAGTTCATCTTTACTGCTACTCCTGTCCTCCCTCTGAAAAGGAGTGTCTATAGGCAAGTCTAATTAGCAGTCACAGAAAGGGCAGAACTACAATGCAGCTTTGAACCAGCTGACTGGAATAGCTTCAGATGTTTATCTGTGCTCAGCAGAGGGGATATTCTACATTGTGACTGCAGGGTAGCTGTACACAGTACACAAGGTAGGAGAGGTGAATAAGACCCATTTTCACCAACACTGAGAAGTTAAACAAATTCTGATGCTTTCACTTTGTTTTCTTTTTAGATGAAAAAGTTTGTATCACTGAAGTTCTTAATCCAGTGTTCTCGCTCTTGCTTATTTCGACTGTTTTGATCCTAGAAGAACATTAGTAGATCAGACATACAGTCACTGTGGTCCAAAAGAATTCTAAACACTGTGGAAAGATTCAGTGTACAAAAGAATGCAGCAGATAGTCCTAATATTGCATTATACAAAGTTCACTTGTTATAAAATGAATAAAGAAAAAAATGCCACCACCCAGATTTTGTAGCTTTGCACAAAGTTCCAATTGGAACTGTGATATAAGGGACAATAACTTACTCTTTGTCACAGTGAGAGTGTTATGAACTTAAGACATTTTGGGCAGGGCACAAAGAATGGAAAATCTTAGCTAAATGAAATAATGATCTCCTTTCATTTAGCTTACTGTGCAAACACTTCTGTAACCAGAAGCTGCCTTAGTCAGTTTAACCAGACAGAGGACCAGGCTGTGTGATGGGATGTGCAATCATAAAAGAAGAGGTGATTGCTACAAGCATGATGAGCTGTGCAGGTTTCAGGCTTCTAGAAAGAAGTTTAAAAAGGAGAGACTCATTCAACTGACAGCTGGTGGGGAGGGAGAGACAGCAGAGCACGTACTTGCTGTGCAAATGTAAACTTACTACAGACTTCCCACAGGAAGGAGGCCCTACTGTGGGAGGACCGCCTTCTTAGCCTGATTTAACCCAGGTTTTTCCAAATAGCAGTCATCTGAAAATATCCACTTATCTCCGGCTCTGTAGAGCCCTGAGGCAGTAGGAACTGTTGAGAAGTGTCCCCAGAAAAGGAAAAAGTCTGGTCCTAGGGGTCCAGGATGTGCAATCTACTAATGAATGGAGCTTTTTGCAGCATTTCTGTACAACTGTAGGTGAAATTTAATTATACTGAAGGACAACAAATCACTGATCCAATTACATAACCCATCTACGGCTGAAAATAGAAGTATTGGATACAACATTTTGCAGCTTCTGCGGTGTGGTAGGTGCACAGCCTTTGTTTTCAGTTTGGATTTCAGGTATGCCAGAATGAGCAGGGTAATCATGACCCAGACAAAAGGCTAGATCACCTGAAAATTTAGTTGCAGGGTTGGCAAACTGGCCCAAGGACAATGGTTCTGTAAGCAGCAAGAGAACTGAAGACCAGTTTCCTTTGTACTTGTATCTACTGACTGACGTCAAACATATTAAAGGAAAGATGTAACTTCAGTAGTTCTTGTATAGCAAATAATCTATGTAAGATGCAGTAATTTTCCTTATATTTGGAAAAAAAAAATCTCTGTGCAGCTTGTGTAATTTTTTGTAAATAAGAAGGATTTGCATCCTCTTCTAGATAATAGATCTTATAACAGCTTGTTCTGGTTTTATGTTTCTTCTTAGCCTTTCTCTCAATGAAGACAACAAAAGTCTCTCTTCTCTGACCAGCTGCTTGTTTTCATGGTAGGAATTTGCAATCTCTGAGACTGCATGCTAAATCTGGCTGCAGCTGATGAATGGTTTCAAAAGCTTTTCTGGGGGAAGGTGGGTGTAGGCAGTGTGTGCTGGCACAAGCCTTTCGTTCCCTGGAATTTTAGGCTTCTGTACAGGAATCCTATCTAAGGCGGATGGATGCTGTAAAAACTGCCTACCATACATTCACCTGCAAAACACTGACATTTACATTTCTATCATTCTTGGCTATAGAAACACAAGCCAATCATCACTTCTGACATCTTAATTGTTACTTGGCTCAATGTCTCCAAAGGGACATAACTTTGCAGAGTGCAGATGTTCATAACTCAGAAATGGGCCCCCTGAAGATGATCTCAAGCTGAACAACTAAGCTAACTTTTACATTTCTTAAACTCTCTGGAGGCCCACTTCAAGCATGGGTCAGGTCCTGGAAGACAGCAAAGATCTCCTGGAAGTTGTTCAGTTTTTTCTGAACTTACTGTCTTGAAGAAGGGTTAGATGGAACTGATTTCTCAGGCAAAGTAAACCAAGAAGCTTTGACCGATCAGTGTTAGACATAAAAGGGACACAGTGCTCATCAAGTAAAGCACATATCAAGTGCTCATCAAGTAACTCCTGTGCAGCTGGGTTTGGTGTTTCCCTTTTGCAGCTATTTGCACTCCACAGACAGGCTTAGGCTGGCATAACTAGCATATCTGTTCCAAATCTTGCCTTTGTGCACCTACCTAATGGTTTTGGGCTCCCTTTGCAGTACTTTTCTTGCCCTGCATTTCTTGACAACTGCAACACTTCTGTGTTTCTCTAGCTTTTGGCTGCCTATGGAAGACTTCAGTCATTCCTTCATACATACACATATTTCTGACAAGCCTGAAAGCAAGTGTAAGGATTTGGGGATCACTCACACATACAAATGACTTAAAAGCAACTCAAAGTTGTCTTTCCCTCCTGCAGTTAAACAAAACCAGTGTCTAGACTGAAAATGTACAGCACCCATAAGCTCTCCTGTTTAAAAATATGAAGCTCTCAGCATGATGTAATACGATGCTTGTTTCTAAACTCAGTTGTTGATTTCCATGCCAAAACTTATAGATGACTCCTGTGAATGCCAGCATTTGTCCCAGCCTTTCTAGTTCTTTACATTACTAAGCATTACATTTTGCCAAGAGTAGAGTGAGTTTCAATTCAATGCAAATATTTTTGTTGAAAGGCAATTAAATACTACCAGTTGCTTCACATACCATACATCCTTTTTACTGGCAATGTGAGGCATTTTAATCCCTGAAGCAGTCTCCTTGGGTAAGTGTTTCAAAATCTTTGCAGCTCTCTGAGTTATTATATTTTACAGAATTCTTAAACCAACATATGCATACAAGTAGTATGTAAGCAGCTTTCAAGTGGTACATGATTTGCCATAATGCCAGGGATGCTTCTGCCAGCTGTTATTTTGGTTGATCATAGCACCTGACAAAAAGTAATTGGGGTTGTTTTCCCCTCCTGCTCTTTAACCATGGATAAAGACTCTTTGGATCTGATTTTGAGATGAGTTAAACACTGCAAAGGGCTTAAAGACCTTGCTAAAACCTACCCTTATTTTACAAGTAGAGATGTTTTTCGAAACATTAGTCTTCTGATAGCTTATCACAGTTTATCAACTCCAACGCCATTTCTAATAACTCTATGTGTAAATTTCACTGTCACTTTAAACTCCTTTGGTAAACAGAAAACATGGAATTAAATTAGTACCTTCCTCCTCCCTTTATTAAGCTACTCAGTGAGATTTTTCCATTAAATTTCTTTTGCAGTAAGTAAAAAAATAAATATACACTAACCTAACACAGTGGTGCAGCAAAGTGATTACTAAATACCTTACTCACATTTTTCTCTATCTGCTCATGTAAACAAACTTGTCTATTAGCACTGCCCCAATCAAAACCACTGTAGAAAGAATAGCATGCCACCTTCTCCCCTCTCCCAGTTTTATCTCCAGTTTTCAGAATAGGCTTGAAAAACAGTAACTGCAAAAAAAACTACTTCTGCTGTTCTGCACACTAAACTGTTTGAAAAGTCCAGCAAGCAAGTAGCTTTTGATCTGACAGGAACTGACCAGTACTATTGAAGCAAATGAGATCACATTACTCACATCAGCCTCTCTAAACATTCAAAATATCATAAACGTTTAAAAACCTCTTTAGAACTAGCTGCACAGTTCACAGAGGGATTTTTAAAAAGTCTTACAAATATTCTTCCAAACATCTGTCTCCTTACAAATATCTGTGCGTGTATAGACGCTACTACTAAATTATGAAAAATACCTTGTAACATGTAATTTTTACATGTTTCATTTAAGTATTTTAAACCTCATAAAGTATTAATTTGAAGTTCTACTAAACTAAAACTTTTTCAAAAACCCTCAAGTTTAGGTTACTGACTCCTTAGGATGACAACAATTCCAGCAAGAAGTCAGTTGGAACCAAATTTTTTCGTACAAAATTGTAAGACTTGAGGCTAGAAGACCAGAGCACAACCTTTTGTGTTAACACAAAACTTTCTTGACTGAATATATCCATTGTAGTTCTACCATCTGACAACCCTGAATGCTTCTGACTTGTTTAAGTTTGTGGAATATTTTTAAATAAATGTAATTAGCATGAGAGTGCAAATTTCTGAACAGCTTGAAAAAGCTACTAAAGTGCTGAGGAGTTGCTACTTCAGCAGTGATGGGTTTTGTCATTAGATGAGATAATTAATGTCAGTCAGCCAAAGACTAAATAAATATGCATTGTAGCTCAAAAGTCTGTGTAAGCACAAGAACTGAATCTGTATATATTTGTGCTGGTCTGAACCTGTCTGTGCCATGCTGGTCATACCATTTTAGAAGCAAGTCCAGCCAACAGGATAACCAGGCTTTCAGGCATAGCTTGTGCTGCTGCAATCCTGAAGAGATATTATCAGGAAGCAGCAATCTTGTTTTTGCTAGCTCTACCAGCATAACAAGGGAGTGACTCTCTGAAGTTACTTGCGAACTTTGAGAGGGAAAACTGGTACTTGCTATTCTAATCCACCAGCAGTGAAACCTGTTCTCTCTTTCTTGATGTATTGCTGCTATATTTAATTTAACATTAAAAACAGTTTTCCTGTGAATTGCAAACCTAAGCATACAAATGAGATGCGGTCTGCATATTTCAAGTGCTTTAATGATGCGGATTAGCAAGTTGTCAATAAATTAAAATTTTCTTTACCTACCAAATCTGGCTTCCGTTTGTAGGTCAGAGGAAGAGAGTAAAGTATGGAGTACAGTGTTGTTACCACAGAGGAGATCCAAGACTGTCTAACCTCCCGGCTTCTGGGAATGCGATCGAGGCTGAACTGGAAAAGAGCACGAGGAGTGGAGCTGTTACCTTCCTGAGAATATTGTGGCTCCTTCTTATTAAATCTGTCTGTGCCAACCTTTTTTTATTTTTTTTTTTCACTTAGCCTAGTTTGGAAGCGTTGGTGTATAAAAAGTATACAGTAGAGTACAAAGAACAGAGAAACAGTAGAACTGCGTAGCTGTTGTTTATTCCGTCCCAGGTTACCCCGAACCACCCGCAGGACGCAGCAGTCGCGCCGGGAGCGTTGGGCGAGGGCGGCACCTCGTGGGCACCGGCGGCGCTCGGAGCCGCTCCGCCGCCTCCGGCCTCCCCACACTCCCGGGGATTTACACTGCAGGAAACGCAGCAGCTTTGCTCAGCTACTGCCCGCCGAGTGCCATGAAACATGGAAAAGCAAATATCACCTTCCTTTACACGGGTACTCAGTGAGTATTCAAAAGATGTGCACGATGCATATTCAAAACGCAAAATATTCGCATAACAAACAGGAAAGAGCATCTTATCATTAAATTAAAAAAAAGGTAAAGAAGTAACTTTCTTAATTCTTTCCCTAAATGAAGATTATTCGCTGTTGTAAAAGGTATCAAATTAATAAAGCAAGGATGTTTTCCTTTTGTCTTGAAATCCTGGGAGCAAGGAGCAGTTGTTAGGCTGCCTGCCCTCCTTGCAGGTGCCTTTACCTCAACGGAGAGGAGCTGCACCCAAGAATTCTTGCTATGTCAGACGGCATACCTGATGCCAATGACATTTTTGACCGTTTAAATGGAAGACAAATGTAGTGGCTGCAGTGCAGTGTTCAGTGATGCTGACGTGGTTGTTACCTCACTTCACATGGGACACCAGATCACCACCACTTTGGAAGAACTTATATGGGGTGTGAGAAACTCTAAATACTGAAAATTGCCCAGTTACTTCACGTGTACATTGCTAATTGTCATAGCTTAGTCCTGGTGATTTGTGCCCCCGAAAGAGGATGTTAGCAAAAGCTGTATAGTAAATACAAACTACAAATCTGTCTTGAATAGCAATAACTGGGACTATTTTTAACATATAAAGTGTAAAGAATAAAAAAAACCCCAACACTTGTAAATGCAGAATGTTAATCTTCTTGACTGAGATTATCCTGTTTCATTGTGATATGTTTCTTTAATAGCTGTGATACTGGAAGGTGTTAACAGATGTTACAAACTGATTTTTTAATGTTTTATCTACAGGTCTTGAAACTCTGATTGCATTACTCTGACAACAGAATATGGAAAAATAAACATGCCCCCTGCTCCCTCTTCAACAGGTTTCTGGTTATCACTGCCTCTGTTTCTTAAAGCTTTGGAAGAGTTCAGGTGATAAAAAAAAATGCTCTAAGTTGAATTTAAACCCCTGCGTAGCCCTCAGCCCTGCAAGAAATATGGGCATGATAAGGTGGTTTTAGGCAGATCAGGGTCCAGTGGAACTATTCAGATGAACCTTCACTGTCAGAATGGTGTTAAAGAGTATTTGACAAAAAAAATGTAGGTGATTTTCATCAGCATTAAAAAACCCAAATAATTTCAGCAGAACTTGGCAGGAACCCCAAACAGTATCAAAGTAGGAATTTACTTAGAGAATTCAAGTAAAGATCAAGCTGATTTTGTCTACCCTTTTCAAAAATCATGCTGGAAACTCTGCGCATCAGTGCCTATGTCATGTTAGGACTTCAGTCCACACATCAAACAACTCCTAAGTATTAAAATGAAAAAACAAAATGGGGGGTGGGGGGTGTTGTTTGTTTGTTTGTTTAAAAGCCACTGCCAGATGCTTTTGTAATCCCAGCCTCTGATCTCATGAAGAACTATCAATGTTCCAAAGGTACGTCCTGTATATTTTGGTGGAATACTGCACAGTATGTCTGATACCAGAAAAAGATTTCTCCCCTATCTACTACGGTGTCATACTGTTGCATCTTTTTTCTTTACATCTTTAATGCACTCAGAATTTTTTTTCTAATTTGAAAACAAATGTTCCAAACTGGCAAGTCTGTAATGTCATTTCAAAACCAGTGATGTAGTCCTTTACCTAGTTAATACTGTTGTTTTGCAAGGATGCAAGGAAAAGCTGGTGGAAAACTGCAACTGCTGTGGATTATTATAATATGCTGTATATAGCTGAACATACTGTTCAGCTCAGCTGAACATACTGCAATGCTTGCAAAGAAACTGAGTTTACATAATTCTTTTTCACGATGGGAAAGAAGACTTCTTAGCATAGTACCCGTCATGAAATGGAAAAGAACATATGGTCAGAAGAGGTTTATGTAAACGTTAGTTAATCTGGTTGCTCATCTCAGACATGACCAATGGGGGTACAGGAATTCATGTTCTAGAGTCAACAAATATAAGTTCGTCTCTCTGCTGCTAGAGTATGTTGCCAGCAGCTGAAGCAGGTTCTCTATGAGCGTAGAAGGTTCCCTAAGTAACAGCTCTGGGGGCATCCGTGTGGAATAGTTGTGATTACAGGTGGGGGGGCAACAAAGAGGCCAGTTGATAGCAGGACCAAACACTTTTCATAGGAGGCATTTTTTATTTCTTTTTTAAGAGACTTAGTGGGTTGAGGTCCAGCATTTCTCTTCTTGTAAGCAAGATGTTCATTCTGGCTTTCTTTCCTTCTCCCTGAACAGCTGTTGGAACAGAGCTAGAGCACAGATCAAAAAGAAAAATATTTGGGGGAGTGGGGAGGTGTGTGTCTTTAATTTTCTCTTACATCACTGGTTTTCTGTTACATCATTATTGTAATTTGTCTTCTATCTGGTCCCTAGTTCTGGAAAAATCTACTTCCTTAACAGGATGAGGAAGGGAATGACATGTGTTGAAGCATTCAGACTTCTCCCTTTCATTTATGCAAAGCTGCAAGAAGCTACTGAGAAATAATTTTTAAATGTTTGATCTCCAGTGTCCCCAATAACAAAACACACACTGTATGTGTGTGAAAGCACAGCCTGAAAATTTAGCAAATATATGTTACAGGTGATATTTATATTAAATAAGTGATATTTACTTTCCAAAATTTATCTTTCATTTTCACTCTAAATACTTTTGCTCAGTAGGAAGAGAATGGTCAAAGGAAAACGAGCATCTGTTATCCAGACATCAAACTCACATGCCGCCAAAAATGTTCCTCTGGCTTTCAGTGTTGAGGGAAAATATAAACTACAGGATCTGTTAGTAGTTCGAGGGGTTATAAAGGAGAAGCTGCTTAGCAAAAATAAGTGAACTATGAAAACCACATAACCTTTTAATACTGAAAATACGTATCTTTAAGAAATCTAATAGTTTAGGGTTGGACGTTCTTCAGGTAAATGAATATGACTACGTGAATGGCTATTTACCCAACAAGATGTCACTGAACAGGAAATACCTCTGGTCACTTTATTAAACATCCATCCTTGGTGCACAATAAGATGTGAAAGTTGGGGTAAACAAACTTATGGATGCCATTCCTTAGTGAGCCTGTGGTTCACCTTAGCAGCAGTTGCCTTACACTAGAAGGGGTTATTCTGAAAATCATTGGTACTGAGTCCTACAGTCTTTTGTCCCAACAGTGCTGCTGAAAACAATGGAAGTGCACCACATGAAATCAACACCATGCAAATAATTAATGTACTGTGTGTTGTACTACTTTCTCAAAAGGACTTAAAATTTTTGTAGTCAGAACATCATTTCCACTGTACGTATTCCACTAATACTTTCTACTAATTTCACTGGATGTCAGATCACACTTTAGGTCAGCAGCTATGCTGCTGTCTGTTAATCATACAACAAACTAGCTGAAAGCAAGCAAACACCTGAGAAAAAATAAACAAGATATTTTAATGATTTTCTCATGATTTTTAGGAGTTCAGCATTTGCTCAGGTCATCAGCCAGAAAACTGACATTCAGAGGCCTTGCATCCCTTTAAAACGCACATTTAATACCTTACTTTAAAAATACAACTAAGATACAGTCTAGAAACACACAAAGCCAATACAATTTAAATTAAGGTTTTCTTAGATAAAATATTTTTATATATAATTTCTTTTCAAAAAATACTATGTGTCACTGAGGGAAAAAAAATCCCCTCTGGAGTATTTTTTGCCCCAGTATTCTTAAAGCTACATGTAACACTTCAATGGCCAGCTGGTATAAATGGCCTTTCAAAGAATCCTTTCCAAATTGCCTTGAATTAGAATATCAAGAACATTTTTCTTACATGAGTATTTAACAAGTTACCTGGGACTTGGAGAATGTTTCAGCTCTTTTTTCTTCAAAAGAACGTATTTTAGCTTCACTCATCTTATCTGAGTCTGCCAAAACATAATGTCTAGGAGAGTATGACTCTGACAAACAGCTAAGTAACCTCAGGATTTCTGTTGTGTGCCCACCTGTAAAACATAACAAACTGCAATTAGTATGTGAAAAATTTCATAACTTTCCATTTCTTCAGCTGAATCAGTCACTTTTCACTTTAAAGCATATTAGTATTATGACTACCAGTGAGAAAGCATCTTCTGAGTAAAGGATTCAATTAGGGGATGGCTGAGACTGTTTAAATAACATGGAGGGAACTCAGCTCCCAGGGAAGCAGTATTGACAGATGTTTTCCAGTGAAATGGGATTGAACCAGGGTCACGCAGGAGTCTGATGTTTGTGTTTAATGTCCTGTACACGGTGCAGAACAACCGGGCAAAGAGTGACACGATGGTCTGCACTCAAAGGCCACCCCATGGGGCAACGGCCAAAACGAAGCTGGACAGGATCTGGCTCAGAGCTGCACCTTGGAAGCAGAACTGACCCTGCCCTGTGCCCAGCGCTGCCACCTGCCAGAGCAGGGGCTGTGCTGCCCCAGCTCATCATACTGAAACCAGCCAGGCAGCAGTGTCACCCTGCAGCCACAGCAGTGGCAGCCACAGCGGTGTCACCCTGCAGCCACAGCAGTGGCAGCCACAGCGGTGTCACCCTGCAGCCACAGCAGTGGCAGCCACAACAGTGTAGCCACGGGGTGCTGACAGAACAAACAGTCCTGCCCCAGCCACTGCTCTGAGCACTGCCCTTCAACGGCCGTCACAACCTTCTAAGCAGGGTCACTCTGTCCCAGAGCTAAACTGGCACTAAACCAGACAAAAGGGGAGGGTGGACATACTGTGCCTTTTGGGAGCTGGGTTAATTTCTTTTTTTTTTTTTTTTTTGTCATCTGAGTTTCCTGAAAAGCAGTTAGAGGGATATTGTAAGAGAGGAGGGGGGGGAGAAGGAAGATTGTGTGTATAGGTGAAGTGGAGCAGTCTCACCTTCGTATTTTTCAAATATGTACGGAGATATTTTCTCCTGAGTGGTGTTTGTTAAAGGTTTCACAAATTTTATTGCAATCAGCTAAGAACTCGCAGAAGAGCAAGAGATTTCTACTTAAAAGTCTCAAAGAATAGGCTTGAACATTACATGAATCTTAACTGACATGTATTATTTCACCTGGTAAGCTTATATATAGTGGAAGTATTTTTTTAATACAGACAAACTAGATTCTAAAGGACTGAAGGAAAATACACACATTCCCAGCCCGAGTGGAAGTAAAGACGACGTGAAGAATTATACACCTGCCGGTCAAACTCAGATGCAGAAAGATCTCAGGAATATTACTTAGCTGGCATGCAAAAACTAAAGGGATACTGAAATCAACAGCTGGCCTGTATTTGTCAACTGCAAATTTTCAAATAAATTTTTTGGAGATAAATTAATTGCCCTTCAACTCTGCTAACAAGGTAACAAGGAGTAGCAGATGCGTACACTCCCTTTAGCGAGGGGTGCCATTCTTGTCTGACGGATCCACGTGCGACTCTTGTAAGTAAATCACAGCAACGTGGTTTGGGTAGATTGCAAAATGCCACGTATGTGAGGGGCGTGCCAGTCTTCGGAAGGCCGTGCCCTGCATCGCCATCAGTAATCTCCAGTCAGAAGAGCGAGCAGCTGCACAGGTCAGTCCTGCACCAGTTCATCGATGCCTTCGCGCGTGGCTTTGGTGAAACTCGTAACAGTGACTCAAATCAAGAACCAAAACACCCAAAGGCAGGCGGCGGCCCGAAGACACTGGGCCCGGCCCGGGGGGACAGCAGGAGCTGCCGTGGCGGGACCCCGGCACCGGCTTCTGACACACGTAACCGCGACTACAGCTCCCGGCATGCACCAGGGCATAGCGGCAGCGCTGCGCTGGCCGCTCGTCGCGCTGCATATCGGGAGTCGTAGTTCCAAGAACATGGAGAGGCAGCTCTACGGCGCCACCCGATCCCGCCGGCGGCAACCCTCACTCACCAGAGCCGGCCACCACCAGGAGACTGAATGGAGGCCTCCGCCGACCGCGGTGTCTCCTATCCAGGAGCACCAGCGGGACAAACAATAAGGAGAGGAGGAGGAGCAGGAAGACAACGACGAGAAGCTCCTCCATGCGCGCCGGGGGCCACCTCTCGCGGAAACGGCAGCGGCACCTCCCCCATACGGCGGCCGGCGCGGTTCAAACCTCCGCGCGCTCTGAGCGCGGTGGTGGCTCCGGGGTTGGCGGGGCCGCGGGCGGGGGGGGCTCGGCGGGCCCGGGGCGCGGCCATGCGGCGTGAGGGGCTCTCCGTGTGCCCGCCCTGTGCTGCCCGTGTGCCCGCCCTGTGCTGCCCGTGTGCCCGCCCTGTGCTGCCCGCGCCTCCGAGCACCCGCTGCCCCCCAGCCGGCGTCCCGGAGCTGCGAAATACCGCCGTAGGCAGGGGTGAATGCGAGCCGGCGCTGTCAGGGCCCGCAGGCCGAGGCTGGCCGCCCTGCACGGCTGCAGGAGCCGGGAGAGGCCCGCCTGCTTTGGCACAGGCTGCAGCCGTGGGGCTCCGTGACGGGCACGGATCCCTGCGGGAGCATGATTCTTCTATACACATGATACTCATCAGGTATGTCTGCTTAGATGCGGCTGTAATGTTACACAGCCTGCGATAATGCATAAAATAAAGGATGTTAACGTTTCACTGCCTGTCGTGGTTCTTGTTTTCATTCGTGGGAATACTTAAGCTTTTATTTCAGTAAGAAGCATGGAGCAGCAGATCAGCACTCTTTCTGCCTCTGTCAGCATCCGGCCTTTGTTGGGAGATAGCGATGATTCAGCCACTGGGCTAATCTCAGATGTGACATGTGTTTGCTAGAAAGAGTAAAATACTGCATTTTATGATTAGGAAAGAGTTTGTTCGTCAGTGTCCTTAAATTATCTGCCAGGGAGCAAGGCCCTCCTCTTGGACAGTGAATCAGGAGCAATGACCTATGGAGCTTTGTGGAGACGCTATTGCTTTATGGGGTGAGTTGTCAAACATGAAACGTGACAGCTGTGCACTTGTACTTCAAGTGCACAAACACAATAGTTCAAACACATTGCAATTCTGCATCCGCCTGCCATGGTTTCTCTGGCTGTATTTTTTCCTCTTACTCCTGAACAAATGGGACTTTTTGTGTCCTTACCAGCCTTGGAACCTTAATGTTTCATTCTCATTTTTAACAAAGATTTGCCAGTTGTGGATTCCAGTGGTTACTGCATGTCATACAAGTAAAAGATAGAAGCTCCAGCAATCCTTTGCCATCTTAGGATCTGAAGTGAATCTTTCTGATTCATGCTTCACAGCTCTACAGATTTTTTTTTTCTTTTCATGAATGTAACATATAATTTTGCAGTTGCTTTAAGCAGAGTATTAAAAACAGTATTACCATGGTAAGCTTGTCTTACACCCAAATGAGTAACCTCACAAAAAGTATCTCATTGCCTAGTCATTATGGACATTTGGAAGCAACAAGGTTTTAATTAAAGTTCTGTTGATGATGCATACATTTCCAAAATTAATTTTGATTTCCACTTAATTAGCTACATAAAACTAGTAAGTAGGGACAATAGATGTGCACATCAATGACAGAAGAAAGTACCACAGTACCTTTTCAGGATATGAACTACTAGGTTAAAACAAGACAGTAAGGTCTGTAGACAATTTAAATACTAATTTTGTCTATGGTCATCTTTTCCCTGCTTGTAGTCTCTTCAATGAAAATGAATGTCATTGATGTAGGATTTATCCAGGCTGCCACAGCAGGTGTAGCTAGCAATTGTTTTATTTAAGGTGGGTTTTTTTCAAGACTTCTCAAGATCTTTCCTTTGCTCTTATTTTTTCCTACCATTAATGTTAAAGAACTTCTTTTTCTTAGGCGTTTTATTCCAAGAAACAGTCCTGGAAACTCAGCAGTGGAGATTGATATAAAAAGCTTCAACTTCCTTTCTCCTTTTCATGTTATTTATTCTGTATGTACATACTTCCCCTTCTAATACAGAATTCTTCTGTAAAGGTATTTGGTGAAATTCATGAGAAACTGACCTAAAACCAGGGAAGTTGGAAGGCATTTAAAAATAAGAGGGATGCAGACCTGTTCATTGGAGTAGACAGTTTCTTGGGTGCAAAGCAAAGGTTTTGACTTTCAAGAAGTCTAAAAAGCTAATCAGTGAGTTTGACCCATAAACTCCTACAGCTAGTGCTTGAAGTCTGCTAACTCATTGTTAAATTTGCAAGAGTAAGGGATATAGTTTTCAAGGAGTATCCCCAGAAGATTGCAAGGCTTAAGGGAGGATTGAGAATTTGGTAAGACTGGTTAAAACAACTAAAAGACTGAGGCAACAGTCTGATACCTATTTGCAATAAAGTTTTGTGGATTTTTTTTCCTTTGTGAAAACTGAGCACAGCTCATAAAGATCCCTTTTGCAGTGTAACAGTGCTAGTTATGCCTCTTCTCAGTAGGACATAGGTGTGTTTGTGTTCTTTCATCATGGCAATTCCCTCCTCCCTTGATACCATGTTCTGAACCTGGGAGACTTCATTGCAACAACTGTAACAGTCCTGAAGAAAGCAGGTTGCTGTCTACTCCTCCAGGTGTGTGCTGAATGCTTGGCCATGATTCCAATCTGGGAAGTGCCTTGAGAAATCTTTTCCTCAGCATCACCTGTGCATGTGAAAGTTACTATGAAAAGCGAAGTTTAGCACAACACGGCTGTGTTAGTTAAGTAATGTGAAGCAGGTGAAATACAGGATTTCCATAAGGAAGGCAGTGATCAGTGCTGGATACTGCTCTCCAGTCTTCGAGTGAGTGACCTGTATTTTTGGGGGTGGTGCACTTGGTCTGAAAAGTCATTTGACAGAAAGTGGTGCAGGTGCAGAGGCTGCCTCTGACACCTCTGCTACTGATGCAGGAAGTTAGCTTTGAACTTCTTCACTAAAGGAGAAACGAACCACACTTTTTCTAAATAATTGGTCACTGTTGTCCAACTCTGAAACCCTTGAATAGGAAAAAACAGGTACAGTATTCTTTCCATGTACCACTTGTGAGACAATGTTCCAAAGAAGGACGTGCTGCTCCCCTTTTTGTATGTGAATATTCTCTGTGGAAGCCTCTTGGTACCTGGGGTGCATGTTTCCTTTGAAAGTTACACTGCTGGGTACTAAAAGGAACTGAGCAAAGCTTGCTCTTTGTATTTCAGGTTCTTTTGTCTCCAACAGGAAAGGCTGTAATTGGAATATAAATAAAACTACTTTTTTTTCCCTGAAATGAAATGCAGACAGCTTTGGCTATCTGACAGTAATTCCCTTTCTGAGTTTCCACCTGTAAGTGATTTAACTCTTAAGTGTTAAACAAGATTCTTTCCATTGAACTGAAATGCACCTTATATTCATGATTTCTTAACTGGCACTTGGAATACTTGTGATATTTGGGGTTTTCTTTTCCTTTTAGTTACAGGTTCTAAAATTACACCTATGAACAAGAGTGAGTGTACTGTTGTTTTCTAAAATGAGATCATTTTTTCTTGTTTTGGCTTAGAGTGCAGCTTCACAAACAGTTGCCTTAGCACTACTGATGAGTAAACTAGCAAAATGGTAGAAGCAGTTGGGTGAAAAAAAAGGACAGGAATCACTTGGGCTTTGCTACTGGAAAAAATTGTAATGTGGAACCATTTATCATGTTGAACCTCAGGTTGTAATTTATTTAAATGTATTTAAATATTATTCTTAGTTTCTGCATGATATTTTCATAGAAGTAATTTGTAAGAACAGATACGTTACATAAGTAAACTTGATTTTTTTTTCCAGGAAGCAATTATTTCTTTATATGTGCTTATGATGTTTTTAGAAACACTGTGAGAAGTGGTATGCTCTTCCACTGGACAAAACCTGAAGGCTTCTAACTGGATTTCTCATGGTTCTTCTTTAAAATTAGAAATGCAAACTGCATCTGGAAGACTCTAGAAGAGCAGTAACATCCTGAATGTTGTAACAAGTTCTGTGGTTGGGAAAGAAAGGTATTTTTAAATTAAGCAGTGGAGTAGACCTTTTGGGATCAACTGGAGACAAGCTACTGGCTGCTCTCACTTGAAGGCAGAATTAGGATGTTATCAGAGCCAGTCTGTGGAAAATTTGTCCCTTTAGATAGCTGCTACTTTCAATTGCTTTGGGCCAAGAGCAGTTTCACTTTCTTATGAGTCATTAGAATTAAAGGAATGTAATCATAGAAGTCCTGATTTGTATTTGCAATCAATAACAGCTGTAATATTTATGTTAACTTTACAGTTAGTGCTGTGCTTCCTGGTATAAGGGCACTTCTCATATATATTTGAGTCTCTTTTGTTTAGATATAAAAATACAGCACTTGCAAACACTTAAACAATGCGTGTGCTAAGTACCAAAAAAGTGGAACCAAATTCCCCAAATAATGAGACTTATTCCATATTAAAAACTTTTTAAAATTTTAATTTTTTCCCATTCACATTTGCTTTTCTTTTCACTTTAATTTTCAGTGATAGACAGCAAAGTGGTTGTGAGTTTACAACAGCTCAATAAATAAGGTATCCTTCACTCCTACTATTTAAACATTTCCCTCTTGTTGGCAATGTCAAGTTTTCTGAAAATAGTCTTTGGAAGTGGGAGAGGAGGTTGTTTTTAGAAATTTGTTTGGGTCTAAATACCATGTACGAATTTAGAATCAAGAAGCAATTTGTAACGAGAATGTTTTTCTCTAACAGGCATGAGCCACACTGCCAGCCAATGTTTCTTTAACCTGCTGCATCTGAGAGCATGTCTGGAGGGCTGGTATGTGTGGCTTTGATGACACAAGGTGTTGTAACCATTTGGGTGCATTCTGACTGTGCTTTTATGGAGCAGAAACTTTTGTAGTAGACAGCACTGAAATTACATAATGCAACTTGTAATTACTGGGTAGCGTGTGCAGGGAGCAGTCCCTGTAATATAATGTAAAATAATGCTCTTCTATCTACTCAAAAGGCCAGGAGAAAGAGACTGCTGTTTCACTTCTTTAAAGTACTGAGTGGCCTGGAGGTCACTTGGGTGCCTCAGGCCCCTTGGCCTGTAAAAATAAGGCCTTTTTTTAAAACACGCCTAAAAATAGATTTGAAGTCTATTCTTAATCTCCTGGAAATCTGTTTTCTGATCTCTATTGTTAAATGAAACTTGCAGGGTACTTGGGGGTTAGGATTTAGGATTCTCTACCTATTCACTGCTGTTTTTTGACTGGGGTTTTCCCAAGCTTCCTTGTTTTCCCAAGCATCTGTGAGGAGGATGAGGAGAAATGCACATTGGTTTAGCCTTTCCTGTGTTCCTGCTGTCAGAAAACTCAACCACTGCTTGTGCAGGCTGATAGATGAGACCAGGCTATCAGCTTGTTTTGGGTGCTCAGTTTTTTCTCTCAGACTGAAACCCAGGCAGCCATGGGGCTGCTGCTGTCACAACTCTGGGTTTGAGTGCTCAGCCCTCAGCATTCGTAGGCTTGAGGAAAGGGTGTCTCATTCTGCGTTCTCTCCCTCCTCTCCTTATGAGCATTCAAAATGCTGCAGAACTGACACGCTCCTCTGTAAGGAAACGCTACTCAGCTGAAAGTGAGGACAGCTTTCTGAGCTGTATAGATTTCTAAAAGTCTAGGAATTAATGCCATGCTGGAGCTGGAACTAACTGGTCATAGTAAAAGAGAAGGGAAGATGTTTTCTGGTTTTGCTCTACACTGTCTTTCATTTTCTTTTCCTCCCGTTTTTGTTCCATCTTTTCTTCATGCAATTGTGTTTAAAGACATGTCATTTATTGACTATTGTTTTGGGGATGTTGCCAGGTATGACTGTGGATTTGGGGATTTGATCAAGTACTATTTAAGTCAATTGAATGTAATGATTCCACTAGCTCTCAGTGGAGATAAATTGAATTCTTTGCAGAGTTTCCAAGGGCTGCCAAAGGTATGTCAGTGCTTTAATTTCTGTATGTTTGTGTATAATTCTTGCAATTAAGACAAAAGATTACAATTTCAAACTATGAAATTATTCTTTCTTTCTGTTTAGTTAAAATATGTAAGATGTCAAGTACATCAAACCCTGTTAAGAAAAAGCTGACACAGTTTAAAGCCTAACTATTGCCGATATAATTTGCCCTCTGCACTGTACTTTGTCTTTAATTATGTGATAACATAAGATTTAAAACCAGATACCCCTCACATTTTTTTCATCAAACACAGGTGATGTGTAACACTGTTCTCTCTCTGTTTGACAGTACAAGAAAAGAATGTTCTTGCCTTTATTACAGTTTTAATGAATGTTAGGAAATTATAAACCATTTGCATTAGTTACTGTGAATTTAATGCGTTGTTAAGGTGTCAAAAGAGTTAGTTGGTCGACTCCAGTGCCTGTGAATTAAACAGTGATAATGAGACAATTGCTTAGAGTTAAGGTATTAATTATTTAGCTGACTTGTGATTAATATATTACTGAAAAGAAAAAACTTTACACATGTGGAAACACAAGTTTTATGTCAAGTTCCAATTTACTAACACTGACTAAAACAAATAAATAATAGAAATAATTTCCAAAAAGAAACTTTACATGTGATTTCATACTCATTTTAGAATACTTTGAAGAAAAAATATGTGGTCTTTTTGACTGTACCTTTGTGTTTGAGGACTGCTACAATTGTAAATACAAGCAATGGTTAAGTAGCTAATAGTCAAGCCAAGAGCTTGTATAAGTCTTGATGATGATGATTATTATTATTATTATCATCATTATTATCATTACTCTTATTTAATTGATGAATTGTTTGTAACTGCAATCACCTTTAAGGAGTACTGTACACCCAAAAGGAAAAACAGGTTTGTTCCAAGTGAAACTGAAGAGTGCACACATGTGGAGTACAGTGTGGCCAGAACTGACTTGGCACTGCAGAACGTGGCATTGGACTGGAATGTTTTGGTCTGTGTGTGTGCAGCTACAGTGGTCAAACATACCTTTAATTGTAAAGTTTCCACTTTCAGTGGTGAGTTTCCACTGGAGCATAATTTTCAAACAGAA
This sequence comes from Chamaea fasciata, assembly GCF_029207755.1. Classification (NCBI taxonomy): domain Eukaryota; kingdom Metazoa; phylum Chordata; class Aves; order Passeriformes; family Sylviidae; genus Chamaea; species Chamaea fasciata. The sequence goes on along the minus strand of NW_027094095.1, from coordinate 15,305,675 downwards.
AAAGAGGACATTGCCAGAGGCACTCCAGATGTGTAATGTCCCTTATTCAGCAATTCAGATTAACAGGTGCTGAAATGATGGCTCTTCAAGCAGTCTCAGTGGAGTTATTAAAGAAAGATGTGTATGTTTACAACAAAATAAAAGGAAATAGGCAACACTGAAAAAAAAACACAACCAAGATGTTCTAATTTGTGTGTATATCACAATGTAATTTTTCTACAATTTATTCAGTTAGATGATATATTTGGTGCAATTGACAAAGTGACTTTTCAAATCAACTTACAATGTTTGCCTGATATATTTTCATGGTGAAACTCTTCCACCTTAGCATTTTTTAATATCTATCTATCTAAATCTTACATATAGAATTAGAATTAATTTTGTATTTTCTTTATTTTTTCAGTATTCTTGGGTTTTATAGTCAATATTTTTTCTAGTATTTGTCTAATCAGTAAAGTATGGTGTAGAATAGTGTCATTGGAAATTGAAGCCTAAACAAAATTCCTCACTTGACTTGAAAGGCAAGCTTTCTTTCTGTACTTTGGCACTGCTGTATTTAATGTAGTTCCTTGTCTTTTTGTATGTTTTTACCAGGGCTGCTGTCTTAAATCTTAGATTTGAAAGAACAGTATAGAGCATGATATCCTTCCTATGACTAGAATTGTACAAAGGAACAGAAGTATGTCTGAATGAATTAATATACAGAACAAGGCCTTGGGAGGGGAATCACTAGAGCTCCTGACATCAATGCAGACAAAAATTAAACCCTAGATAAGAATCTATAATTGTGGCAATGCAAAATTGGAAAATAAGCACAATATTAACAAATGGCAGTGCTAAAAGCAGGGGCTTTGCTAGAATTCATTATTCGTAATAAAGGAAACATGAATAATACATTTTGCACCTCCTAAACTGAAAAAATTAAGACATAAATTATATTTACTTTTGAAATAATGTATGACACTACTTTAATATCTATCCCTAAATATGAAATGAAAAAGTTTTAGTATTTAGGAAATATCACTTTTAAAGTCATGTTCTCTGAAAAATATATAATTATTACAAATACTATTGACTACTCTTTTGAGAACTATGTGGAAAACAATTTCTTGTTTTCTTATTCCGTTTCTTAAAATAGATTTCAGCAGCATTTGGATATACATAAAGTGAGTATGGCCGAGGTTTTATTGTTTCCTTGTGTCATCAAGCAATTCTCCTTCCTTGTTCCCTCAAGGCTTTCACAGATCAACAAAGGATCAAAAAAATCACTAAACGTGATAGAAAGTTTTTTAAAAAATCTGAAAAAATTGACAAAGCATTCAGAGGGAATTATATTGTCTGAAGAAGCTACTTGACCTGTTCAGTAACACATCTGCCATTAAAATATCCTTCCAAACCATTCTTTCCAGGCTGTGGTGTGTGCTGAAAGAGGCACAGTGACACGCTGTGCAGCTGCTGTGGTGTGTGCCAAAGTTTAGACTGAGCTAAGCGAGGCTTAGACGCTATCTTTAGCATACAGATGAGTAATGTCATCCAAAGCACATGCTCTTTCTTTTTACCTGAAAGTCTGATGCTATCACATAAAACAAAATACCTTGTATCAACAAGCACTGTTTTGCTCTGCACTTGAATTATACTGATTTTAACTACCAGTCAGAACGTTGAATCCCAGACTGCTTTCTGACCCGCTGTGTGTTGAATTATTGGGAAACATTTTATTTGGTTTTAGCACTGCTTGGCACCAATTTTATTCTTTCCAACTGTATGCCATTACAAAGTACATCTTCCATTTTCTGCTGTTCTGACATCATCACATTCTAGTCACTACCCTGCTCTACAGTGCTCTTGTTGCTAAGAGCCTCGACTCACAAAGCAAAAGGAAATATGTGCATGTGAAAAAAAGAATCTGGTATTATTTCAAGATTCTTCCTGCTGTTTGTGGTGTGCTTCATATCAGAGATTAGGGAACCAAGAAATTTTCTAAATCTCTCTGCTCTCTGGCTTAAGCCTTTGGGAATGAAATGCTTTCTCTAGACCTTTCTGGTTTGCAGATCCCAAAGATGCACCCAGTTACAGCTTTGTTTACTCAAGAGCCAAGGACACATTTAACAAAGCTGCAGTACTGCCTCCGTTATACTCCTTTGTGCAGGCACATCAGAGGGAAGAAAATGCATGGAGGAATGGGAGGTAGACAGTGAAGGAAGCCAAGGGAGGATAACGGTGGGGAGGAAGAATATAAAGTGACAGAAAAGGAAAAGGTGATAGTAAAATAGAATACAAAGCAGAAGAGGGGGAAACAGAGGAGACAGAATGACCTGGAAAAGAAAAAGAGATGGCATTCCTGTGAATTCTGTGGATAATACTCAGCACATCTGTCTTAATGTGGTTTGATGTCTTGTCATAATGCTGACGTGGTGCATCAGTGTAGGGGTTTCTAGTGCAGCATGGTAAGCTCACAATGTGCTGTTTTACATGTCCTCAGTAGCTTCTGGATAATTATAATCAGGACAATAATACCAATGGAGAGGGTAATGCTGCAGGTGAGGTGTAAACAGATGAAAGAGACAGCCTGTGATGAGAGACATAAATGGAGAAGACAGAAAAACTGGAAGAAAACTGAAGAAGAGACAGAAAGAGATTCGTGAACAGACAGCTTTACAGAAACAAGCCTTTGTTCTCTTATGGACAGTAAATACTACTGGCAGAAATGCTCTCTCAAGTGGGAGGTGACAGGTGCTGGAAAAGTCAAACTCACTGACCTCAGATGAAAAATGGAGTGTGTGTTTAGAGGGAGTAAACCAAAGCAGGGAAAGTGAAGGTACATTACTACCTAAAGATGTGGTTGGATATATTACAGTGACCTGTGCTGGAAAGGTGTGACACTGGTTCTGCAGCACTCATCTGAGTAGGTGTAGCACAGTATGCATCAACTCACAAAATGTGTCTGCTCTATGTGTCTGCTCTTTGGAAAGCCAAGATAACACTTTCCCTTCAGGGAAGCATACAGCTCAGCCACTGTTAACTAGGTACCTGCAGGGTGTTAAAAAAACCCCCAAAGCATACAGATTTGTTCTCTGGTCTATGCAAATTATTTTTGGAGAGGGAGGATTTTTTAGAAATTGAATATTTTTTTTCCTTTTCCATTCACCATTTTCTTCTTATTTTTCAGGGTTTTTTTTGACCAAAACCAAATTCAAATCCTTTATTTTCAGTCTCCTCTTTTCAGTCTTGAATTAAATGCTGCAATATTAGCTGCCTGCAGTTCCCGTGATTGGACTCCATGGGTGGCCCGAGTAATTTTCAGACAATGGAGCTGGTTCTTTTCTCACTCACACCACTGTAACTCATTGGCTTCAGTGAAGTTACTCTTGATTCACAGTGTTGTGAAAGAAGAGTTGTGCTTGCTCTTTCATATATTCTTTAATCTCCATGATATTTTTGCTTACGTGTATAATTGATTTTCTGGGAATATATCATACTGCTGACAGGTAGACCTAGGAAATTCCTAAGACAGGAATAAATGTAAGCATTTTTTAGGTCACTGAATTCAATCAACTCCTTCTACAACAGCATGTTATATAATTTCTTTCATAAACTGCTCAGGTTTTAAACATTCATTAAGATCTACTCTTACCATAGTGGGTAAATTCAGACAGAGGTTAGTTACATCCTGTGTAAATTTAAAACCACAATTGAAATAATCTTCAAATGCTCTAGAAGTATTTTGCTTTCTCACCTATGTCTCACTTTTCAGTACAGCAACCATGATAAGGGCTTCATTCTTGGCAAAAGGAGGCTCAGCTCTGGGAAAGCACGATTCTGAAATTACAGGCATACTTTGGAAAGGTTACTGTGTATTTTTCTTTCATGGTCACATCCCTCTTGCAGATTTTAGTGGGAGCAGTCATCTGGCAACAAATTTTTACCATACCTGAAGTGCCACTCTGAAAGCAATTCCAGAAGGAGAAGGGTACAGAACAGGTGTGTACAGCTCAGCTGAGGATAGATTACTACAGACTTTTTTACTTTCTTCTCTTGGGCTGCCTTCCAATTACTATCCTGTTGTAACAAATCCCATCCATTTTATCCAAATTTGCTCTTCATTTATGGAATTAATGGGTCTAATTGACATGAAGTTGAAAATCATCAGTCAAGAAGTTTTATTGTAATTAAAGGATAGATGAAAAGCACAGCCCTACTTTTCTCTTACATAGTACAAATAGGATGATTCAGCAGAAGCCAACAGAATTATGCTGCTACTCGCAAATGCTACTGTGATACCTCCCTACCTTTGCTATACATATGTGTTGACATGGAATATACTGGGATTTTTTGCCTTGTGTTGCTAAATCTCTGTTCTGCTCACCTTAGCAAGCCCATTGCTGGTACTTCCATTCTGTTCTGAAGCTTGACTTCAGAAGTTGCAGCTGTTACCGAGGAAAATTCTTGGCAGTTGAGGTTTAGCAGGGGCAACTTTGGTTTGCAGCAGCTGGAAGGTGGTGGCTGGACATCACAAGGGGGGGGAGGAAGAGGTGTATTAGTTGTGAAAGGCAGATTGGTCACTGTACAGCAGCCAGTTGGCTGTGATGTGGCTCTTTATCCCACCCTTTGGCTACTCTATTTCTGGTGCAGAAAAAGGTGCTCTAGTTGCATCAGACAGGTACAGTAAGCCTTATACTTTTAGGACTTGCTGGAAATGCTCAAAGTAATTGTGTGGTCTGTTCATGTAACACTTTTTAGGAGGGCTAGAGCACTTCCTTAGTTTTGTTGGCATTACACTGCCTATAGAATATGAACCTATGGTGTTTGCTCTGATGTCTCTGGGATTGCTGGACATGGGACATCCAAGGTTGAGACTGCTGCATGTATGCAATAACAATGAGATTATTAGATCCCAAGAATCCTAGACAAACATAGTGCTCAAAATCTCTCTGGAAAACAATTCTGGTTGGAAAAGAGGACAGACAACCAATCTAAGGCAACCTGATATGGTAGCCATATCTAATCATGTCTACAGGTCTCCCTTCTATGGCAATGCCTTCATGCTTCCCCATAGCAAGTTCTTTTTATTTGCAATATTTTTTGTCGAAAGTGTGAAAAGTACCCTGCTGTATGCTTATGTGGAGAGCAGTTGTCATTCTGGAATCCTCAGTGCATCACCATTCTCAGCTTTACAGTCAGCAGCTCTCAACCCAGCGCGTGTTATGGGGCTGTTGAACGAGGCCATTGCCTCTGGTCATGATCTGCTGCGTGCTCAACAACGTGCTGATCTCAGGCCAAGGAGAGAGCAGCAAGGCAGGACAAACTCGTTTCTTTCACCCACGCAGCACACTGGGCCAAAGGAATTCTTTGGTAGGCTGTGTGCTACACAGGCCTGATACAGAGGCTTGGGGAGAGTCTGGTTTGCCTTCTAGATGCTTCCTAACCTGTAAGTGCATAATAGTGATGGGTTGTTTTGAGGTTAAGAGCCCTGATAAGTGGTCTGCGGCAGAGTTACCAGTTCAGTTTAAGACATTACCACTCCGTAGTGTCTATTTTGCTCTGCTCTTAAGTATTACCACACTCTTACAGTGGAGACTCCAGGTCACAGGCTGGCATGTTACAAGAATACCTACTTTTATTGTTGTACTCTCCTAGAATGATCATGACCTCAGGCAGCTGAGAGAAATCACATCTTCAAGCACAGCAGCTAAATCTGCCAGAGCTTGTTGTTCAGAGCCTTTGGCCTTTTCTTCTTAACCATGAGAGGAAAGAATCCTTTCCAGTGCCTGCAGGCCTGAGGACAACCATTCATGCCTTTACTGCCACTGCAGGTCCTCTGTCACCCCAGAAGTCCACTGCTTGTCCATATGGATTACTGGTGTCACAGCTGTTACAACTAAAAAGAGCAAGGAGTATGTGTAAAGAAATTTCAAAGTCACTGATACTGTATTAAGCAAAAAGTGAGGGCTGTTCTTTGGAAGGTGAGTTAATGAAGAAAAAAAATCTCTTGAAATTTTTATGGTTTATGTCATCATGAAAGTGGTTAATGATCCTACCATGGAGTTCTTAGGATTTAGTGGCTGTTCTGATTCACTGAAAATTGCAGATGTAGTAGAAAATAGGCTGAAATATTCATTTTTATCAGGAATGATATGACTTCAGAGTAAAACATGAGGTTTTAAACTTAATAGTAAAACATGAGGTTTTAAACTTAATTTCACTAAGAAATTGAGTGATTGTGTTGATATTGTGTTGGTATGCTATTGCTGTCTTTATTTGTCTATCTGTTTTTGAAATGGAAGGAGATTGGAAGCAGGAACGAGATCCCCTTCTCTTGTCAGGACATCTTGTAAAATTTTGTTAACAAAAATCAATTCAAAAGCTGGTTGGTCATAAGACACAAGTCCACAGGAAATCCAACTTCAGTAGTTCCGATGTTTACACAAACACCTGGAGTTTGGTTCATGCGCAGCAATGGATTACGCCAAGCTGGCTGGAAACAGTTAGAGATGCTGGCGGTGTGCCCTGCCCACCTCCCACAGGTTCCCACTTCTGCAGCAGGAACGGCTCAGTGCCTCATTAATCAGCACCTGGGTTTCTGCATTTTGCAGGTTGGCACATTAAGGCAAGCCAACATCAGTTTCTGTTCAGGCTTAATCCAGAGCATTCCTGCTGTGGGAGATCTTTTGCAAGAGAGATAGATCAGTGTACATAGTGGGGTAGATGACTTGTCAGCTGCAGCTTAAACTATAGGGCGAGATATATATTAATACCTTCATCATTATTTTGTTAGAGGAGAATTTTTAATTTATTGATCAGAACTCATTAATGGAAATGTAAAGTTGGGGTGGTTTAGGATGTGGATGATAACAGAAGAATGCCAAGAGGAACAGTCATGACCATTACATTTTCTAGTTGGTGAAAGACTATGTCTATCTATCATATTTAATTTTGTCAGCATAAGTTTGCTTGTGTTTTTCAACACAACAGTTCAAAAATATTAAATAAAAAATAATTTGACATAAATCACAGCACTGAATTTAGTAAATAGCACGTATTGGCAATACCTGTTCTCTCTGTGATGGGTGTGTTCCCCATGACTCTGTGCTGTATAGTGCTCCCAAGGAGCGCGTACATTAGCGCACGAACAGTCACATCAGCATTTTTCCCGTGACATATTTTAGACAACCGGGCTGTGTTGGTGAAAGCCGGTAACTAAACCGTTGTTGGAAGGTGAGGTGCTATGCCTGACTGGCCTTTATCCTGCCCCAGCACAAACACCACGTACATTCAGCAGCGCTCAGAGCCCCGTGCGCCCACGGCGGCAGCTCGCAGGGGCGGCGGCGGCCGCAGGGGTGGCCGGCGGGGCCCGCCGCCCGCGCGGGCGGTCCCGGCCGTGCGCTGTCACCGCGGCCGCGCTCGGGCCGCGCTGAGGGGCTGCGGGACGGTCCCGGGCCATTCCCGTGGGCTGTCGAGCCCCGCTCTGCGCGGCCCTTCGCGGGGGCGGCCGCGGAGAGGGGGCGGCGGCCTCCAGCGCGGGGCGGGCGGGAGGGAGGGTCCGGGGAAGCCGCGGCCCCTCTGAGGCGGCGAGCGGAGCCCGGCGGCAGGTGGCGGCGGTGGCTCGGCCCCTTTAAGGCTACGGTTGCCGTAACCCGATCCCCGCCGGAGCATCCTGCGCCCGGGAAGGGCTGTCCCGTCCCCGACGCCGCGGGGAAAGGCATGGAGGAGGAGGAGGCGGCGGCGGCACCGCAGCCCCCGTAGCCCCGCTCCCAGGTGCGGCGGGCGGGGAGGGAAGGCGGTGGGACGCCGAGAGGCCGGGGCTGGCGGGGCGGGGGCGGTGCAGCCCCTTTCCCCCGCCCCGCGGGGCTGCGGGGAGCGGCCCCTTCCCTCCCTCGGCGCGGGGCGGCCCCCGGGGGCCGAGGGCCGCAAGCCGCAGGCGGCGGCGCGCTGACAGCGCAGGGCTGCGCGGGGCCGCCTCCTCCCGCCGCCGCGGCAGCGCCTGGCCGCGGCCGGAGCGAGCGCGGAGGGTGCGCGCTGCCTGCGCTCTCCTGCGCTCTCCTGCGCTCTCCTGCGCGCTCCTGCCCGCTGCCCGCCCGCCCGCTCGGAGCCGGTGCGAACGGCAGGCGCCGCGGGTCACCGGGACGGCGAGGTAATGCCCGGCTCGGGGGCAGCGTCCCTCGGGGTCAGCCTGGGGGCCCTCCGCGCCCGCCGAGTCTGGGCGGGCTCCCTCTTGGGGGCTTTGCGACTCCAGACTGCTCGCGGGGTTTGAGGAAATTCGGTAAATGCTATCGCAGCGGCCACCTCACCCTGAGTACCCTGGCTTTATAAGAAGCGTGCTGTGAGTGGAGTTTAGGGTGTGAATGGCCTTAAATAGAAAAGGGAGCGACTTAAGCGTGAGTAGCTTGAATTTTGTTGTGTTTTTTCTTAACGCTGCTTACTGAGCTAAGTAAGATCTCAGACGAATAGGAACTACCATTCAGAGCCAAGAGCACAGCCAAGCTCCAGCACTGCAGATGTCTTATTACTGAGCTTATTGTAAAATGTGGAAACAGTCAGTAGTCCAGTGTTGCTCTCTGCAGAATGGTCTTGACAAGTTTTACAGCTATTGGATTTGGCTTTCAGTTTTAAGCGGATCAGGAGAGCACGGTACTTCATGCGATGTCCTGGTAGCAGTAGCAGCTTTACGGTGTAATCTTGTTTGGAAATTGATCCAACTCATCTTGATATCCAGCTTGGAAGAAAGTAAGGGCTGTGGGCCTTAAACCTTCTACTGCACCTTCTTACCGTGTCCTGTGGCTATACTGTTACATTTCTTATTTTTATGATGTGAAAAATTGATGTGGAAACAGTAAGATGAGGAGAATGTAAATGCTAAGTGCTTTTGATGGTATAACACTTGATAACTTTTCTGCTCCTTTATCCTCTTTCATTAAGTGCCAACTTGTTTCTATTAGGAGTTCATATGTTATCATATTGGGGTAAATGGATATTGTTTTTAATTCTCAATTTCACGTAGAAACAAAGTTGCAGGAAAACCACTGCATGTTAATAGCAAATGAAAACGAACATATTTTTAGCTCTTATGGAGTATGGTGGAAAAACGTGTGTTATTAACCTTTTCAAAATTATTGGGTCAATAGGGTGATTTGAAATAACATTAGGCATTTAAACAATATCTTGCTGAAAAATGTTGGTTTCAAGTGTTTGGTAATATTTATTTACCTAAAGATTCCATTGAAAAGCTCCAAGAGTGAAGTTCTGATCATATGTAATTAGACAGTAACTGTCTAACTGAATGGTTAAGACAGTAATTTTGGGTAAGCAAGGCAAATGCTAATGGTGAAGGACCAACCTGTATATAGTACTGTTTTTCCTGCATTACAAAGTAGTTACACTAAACCTCCTCCCCATCCAGCCTCCCATTAGCTCAAACTCCGTATCAGCTGACAGAACAGTAATCAATGACTATGCAGTTTGGGTGATAAAGTGTCTGCTCATACATAATCCACGAAGTTCTGTATCTTGATCAGACTTTGCTGTGCAGCTATAAGAAGATACTTGGAAAAAAACCCCACAGTGTAGTTGAAGCTGCCTGGTTTACTAACTTTGGCTTCTGTTAAGGAAAATTGTAACCAGAAGTTAATTGTGCTTGTTTTAAGTCACCAAGCACAATGCAGCAAGCTGTTTAGGTTCAGCAACATGAGTCGTTTTTCTTGCAAATGAAAAGAAAGCCTGGTAAACCCCAGTACATTTTCATGTTAAACAGGATACAGTTGAAAACAACCTAGAGATAGGAGAAAATAACAACCTATGGGTATGAGACAATGTTTATAGCTGAACACCTACAAAATGCTGTATTTTCACCTGGTCCTTGAATTGAATTAGAATATGACACTATTAACTGCTGAGATAAACATAAAATTATTCTGGAGCTGGTAGTTACTATACTTAAACAACAACTTGATAAGCATATATGAAATCAGGCTTGCAAAACTTGGGCATCTGTGAGACCAACAGAGGCTTAGCGATTAATTTTTTGTCTGCCCCTCTTCTTCTCTAAAACCATCGTACCTTTCTCCTTCATGGGCATCATGGTTCTGCATTTGCTGAAAGTCGGGTCATGCACTTTCCATGCTGATACCTTTTTTAAAAAAGTGTTCCTTCCACAGGCTCCTTAGGAGAAAGATTAGTCTTCTAATGCATTTCTTTCAAGGGATGTTTGCAAGGTTTGTTTAATTCCATAATCTGTACTAAAATGAACACCTCTCAAAAGCTGAAACATTACTTACCTAATATAATCTTCTGATGCTAAGGAGACAAAACAAAACATGATTTTCTCTTGTCCAAGAGGTTATGTCAGTGTCTTTGAAACTCAGAGGTACTAGTGTAGTCGCTGCTAATGAAGAAAATGTAGCATCATGAGAATTGCTGTATTTTACTCAAAAGGATTAAGTAGGTGTGGTTAATGCTCAGTGGTTTTGCTATTCTTCTGAAGAGAATTGTATTTAACCTGGATTTTGGCTTCCTGCATTAATTAAACCAACTGATTTTTTTTTCTTCATGTGGTCCAAGAGAAGACTTGGTTGCTACAGATGAGATAATACAATTACAAAGTTTTTCCCCTGGGGTCACAGTCTGGAACTGGACACAGTACAGTGCTTCTCAGTGGGTTTAAACTGGTAGATATTAAATTGTTTTATTCCTTCAAATGGTAAAGTTTTGGAAAATTGAGCCTAACACCCATTGTCTCTGGTTCTTTACACTATGTGAAAAGAATATAAAGTTTGGTTTGTATTTTGTGTCTTCTTGGTCAGCAGAGGCAAATGGAGAAATATGTGGAGAATCAATAATACTGAATATTCAGGATTGTAATTGAAATTGGAAGTTTTGATAGAGTAACATTAAAAAGTGTGCAGAACTTATATGCTGCTGCACTAGAACAAGTCATCAGAGAACAACTGGAATCGATTAGTTTGATGCAATGCACTGCAGTGTGTGTACATAAAAATTTTAGTTTGGATAAAAAATGCGTTTATGAACTGAATCTTCTGATTGCCCCCTGTGATTTGTGTTGCGTAGCTGTCCCAGAGCATGGAAGCTGGATTCCTTTTGGGTTCAACTGGGCAGGAAGATAGGCCCTAGGAGCACATCAAATATGTTCCAAGAATTGTGGAGTCCCTAAGACAGAATTAAAGCTGGTCTGAAGTAAGCACTTAAAATCTACATGATAGAGGCAGGTTTCACTCAGCAAATCTGCCCTTATTTGTCCTGCATTCTCTTTTTATACGTGTAGCTCTGTGGGTACTAGTCAGAGGAAGTTTTATTGTCTTCAGTTCTGGGAGAATAAATAGAAAAGAAAGAGGTAGAGGGGAAAAAAATTGAGATCATTGAACTTTCTGCTTCTAAATCTTTGAAGATGAAAGTATATTTTTTTCTGGTCTCTGTGTTTCAATATACTCTCCATTTACACCCCGAAGTGAGAATATTGTACTTAATTTTTTAAAAGCTATTGTTTTGTTATTATGGTGGACTTTTTCCCCTCTGTTTTTTCCTCCTGATGTTCAAGTTTCTTACCATCTGCAATGCAGATACAATTTCAAAAATCAAAGGCATGTTCACTCATTCTGTAATGCATGTGAAATAAAGGTGGACATAAATGTATTATATCATTGTATCACTTTCGCTGACCATTAGGTTGCTGTAGGAACGTCAAATTATGCTGTCCTAAAAGTCTTAATTTTATTTTTAGATATTTTCTTAAGTAAAAATAAAATAAGTGACAGCAATTTTTTTACAGTTATTAAAATAATTATTTAAATATTTGAAATGAAGCCATTTGGCTTTTTTCCCTTTTGCAGTTCAACTTAATATAAATTGACATTTTTTTGAGTTTGTAACTTCTGCCGGTCTTGGAGTGTAAACCATTTCACTGTCAAATTGGAGATGCACGTCACAAGTTTGTGGCTTCTGGGAAAATAGCATTCTGTGTTGCAAATACTGGCAACTCAGGAAAAATGACTGAAGCATTTAGAGACTGACACTTCTGTTTGGAATTGTTCTGGTATTTAGACCTCACAAAATAGCTGAACATCCAGCAACCAAAAAGCCAATCAGCTCTGATGATAGGAAGCTTTCCCCTGTGTGTGAAAATGTGCGAAGGTTGGAGTTTTGTGAAGGAAGAGAGCTGGGATGTGATAGCCCACAGACTGTCACAGGGACGAGCTCTCGACTGAGCACAGTGTGAATTGGGAACTGCTGTCTCTGGAAAGTGTACAAACAGAGCTGCAGCCAGGCTACTGCTTCTCTGGGCTGACCCAAAAACCTTTATTCTGTGCTTATCTGATTTTATTGTTGCCTTTTAAAGTTTTGTTGGCAGCAGTCAATCTGTCAATAATGAAACAAGTTTTAACTTTGGAGGTTCTTGGAACAGGAGTGGAGGCTTCAGAGCTGGCAGTTGCCCTGGTCAGTGGTCTTCACTGCCTTTTCTGTGTAGATAAAAATACATGCAGTTTTAGGCCACAACAACGTATAATATGCAAATGTTTAAAAAACCAAAATGTAACTAGTGTATATAAAAATTTGAGCATACTTTTATACTGTTAATGCTTAAGTAGAAACATTGAACAGGTAGAATCTTTTAGTGAATAATATTTCTGTTGATAAGTTTGCTGTCAAAAACACTTTCTATGTTTGCTTAAATAGTTAAATGGAGAATAGACTGAAATTACCTTCTGCTTCTCTTCACAGGCTGAAGAACAATGGCTTCCTTCAGCAACCTGACTATTGCCATTGCTGTTGCCAGTTTTACTGTATTTCAGCTCCTGTTCCACATTTTAAGTTCTTGGGTGTCGACACGAATAACACCTGGTTTTAACAATCTCAGCCAAAAAAGGAAGATTGAATGGAATTCAAGGTAGAGTGTTCAAAACAGCAGTTAAGGACCTACCTGAAATCATGGACACCTGAAACACCTGTGTGTGTATGTGTAAGACTGGAGAAAACCCTATTAGTTAAATGTTTGTAGAGATCACAGGGCTGGCTCTAGGCACTGAAAGAGTAATGCATGTGAAATGTTGAGGCCCATTCATGGAAACACAGCATTGCTAACACTTGTACATTAAATGCTTTGTTAGACAGTGATGCCCAAGTGAAGATCAGTAGAAAAATAAAACAGTGACTGGTGAGAAGCAATAAGCTGAAGGGATGCTCTGTGATGCTTCTAGTTAAGAGAAGAGAGAAATAATTCCTTTCCAAATATGTATGAAAATCGTAACAGTTGCAATTTATTCTAAATCCCTGTGTATCTCTGGTCATGCTTTTGGGAGCAAAGCAGTTTGCTCTCTGTTCTCTTGGTGCTACTACACTACAAACAGTTTTATATTGGTTAAGGTTTTCTAAGGAATTTATTGAAGCTTTGGTGTGGTATTGAAGAGTCAGGTTCATATGTGTGTTGTTGGGGAAGGAGACTGCAGGAGGAGGAGGAGGGGGAAGCTATAGCAGATGTAGGGTACACACACAGGAAGGAGTTGTGGAAACTTAGTTCAAAAACATTCCTCACTCCCTTTATATTTCTGTACATCCATCAGTGGGGTGGATCCACCTGCAGTTCACTTGTCTCCTCAGTTACAGGACTTCTAGAAACTTGTTTGACCTGTGAGTCTTTTAAGCCATAAAGTATAAGATAGTAGTTGAAAATGGGGTGATCAGTGAGGTTTTATTTGCAACATACTACTCTGAAAGGGTATATATAGTACACAGAGTTCTCCAGTTGAAATTAATTAGTACAGTATAACTTTGAGTAGCCTATTACAACCTTAAAATATTTTTTCAGATGTTTCCCAAATTTAGAGCTCAAAAATGTGTACTGTATGTTTGTCACTGCATTCAAAATGCATTCGTTGCATTTCTATTCCTCCTCAGTGCTGTTTAGTATCAGGTGTATACTTTTAAAGTTGTTTCCATAGTTCTAGGCAGCATTAGCAACTCAAATACCCTTGCCCTTCCATTTGGCAAATGTCCACTTGCAGTGTTCTTAAGGGCACCATCTTGATTTCAGTTCCACGTTTGAATAATTACCTATCTGCCAGAACAACTGTGTAGGATGCCAGTTCACAGTATCAGTGCAGCTTAGGTTTACCTCTCTGTTACAATTAACAATAGAGGCAGACAGGGAAAGTAAACTAAACTGTTCCCGTGTGAAGCTGAACTATTGTCTATAAGCCACATCAAATGGCCTTTGAATTGCATAATAGGCTTTATGAGAACTTATCCCATGCCTGGTAGCGCTATGCTGGTGTAGTGCTTTGCATAATAACGGGAATTGTTTTACACATCACAAGTGTGCTGGAAATAAGCTGCTCCATAATCTCTGGGCTACTTTGCAGTAAGGTATTTAACTGCTCAACTTGATAACAGTACCCCAGACTATGTCCTTTTTTACCTCTTTGCACATTTTTTTTCCTTGGGGTTGATAGCAGGATGTAGATGTTAGCACGCAGATGGGTTGTGATCCTGGGCTTCATCCAGTTCAGGAGTTAGAAGGCATGAAACACAAAGCATGGTTCATCAGCATCTTGTGGATCTTATAACTGAGAAGGGCATGAAGGGAAAGAAAGGCTAGCTGTGCTTCTGTTACTTCAGCTCTGCTAACCACAGTGTTTTGTCCAACTGCCCTGTCACTCCAGTATTTCACCAAAATGAAGAGAGGCCTCAAGGAGTATCTTGCAAGTTCAGAGAATGCAGATGAGTATGTATTTATTCTGCAGAAAGCTCTGCAGGTAGAGACAGTTACTATGTCCCAGTAAAATAAGTTGGTTTCATTTAAATTATTTAAAAGTAGATGGTTGTATATTTTGTCCTATATTGAACTGGTGTAGGGAGTGCAAACACAAATGATTCTGTTGGCAGTGCTAAGGAAACTGGCACAGAGGATGGTAATGCATTTTTATCAGCTGAGCTGGGTCTGGAAGAGGGCATCTGCCTGAAATGAGCTGTAGCATTGAAAATATATTGTTACAGTTTAGAGGACTTTGTAATCAAGCATTTGAGCTGCAGTTCTTGACTATATTTTCCATCTTGTCAGTTTGTTCATTCTGACCTTCCAGGAATTATGAACGAATAAAGTAATTTCTTCTGGCATCTAAAGTATGTGGATACTCAAATTGAGTTAAAAACTGTATTTTGTCACGGATGTAGTATAATTCTTCAAGTTGTTGTGCATATATTCCTGTCACCTCTCCTATAATACATGCTTGTATTGCTACTAAGTAGTTGTGAAAAAAAATTTCAATAATAAAGGAGCGAATCTGCAACCTAGCAGTGCAACTTTTTGCAGCTTAATGAGGAGTTAAAGGATGCAAGCTTTGACAAAAATTTCAAGGAAATGTACAGAGCTTGATAGCTTG
This sequence comes from Chamaea fasciata, assembly GCF_029207755.1. Classification (NCBI taxonomy): domain Eukaryota; kingdom Metazoa; phylum Chordata; class Aves; order Passeriformes; family Sylviidae; genus Chamaea; species Chamaea fasciata. The sequence goes on along the minus strand of NW_027094095.1, from coordinate 15,290,289 downwards.
ACCTAGATTCCTTATTAAAATGGACTGTCATACTATTTCCCTTCTGTCCCACCTTCTATGGAGAAGCTTCAAAGTCCAGAGTTAAGGAGGAAATCTGCTCCTTTTTCCCCTCTCAAGTGCTCTACTTGTGTATAGCTTGTATTCTAAACACTAAGGTTCTAATAAACAGCCTCTTCAAAGACAAATTACAACTGTAAACTAATGAGCTATATTTTAGGACAAATTTTCCTTTTTGCAGCATTATCCTCTCCTCAAGTTCAAAAATTCCAGGTATTTCTGAGACATTAGTATATTGCATCCTGTGCTTTGTTTTTAAAAAGAAAGAAAAGTTTCTATCTTTTTAAATCCTATGCTACAAGAGTAGATCTTTTAATTAAACTATTAATTATTATTAAAATTCTGATAATTAAATTTTCTTTCTTTGTTAAAAGAAGAGAGGGCGGAAGTGCAGCCTGTGCTGTAATGAGTATTAATTGTTCTCATCTAGCTTTTTACTACTCATATTATACTAATCTCCATTAATTTTCTGGAACACTATTGAAAAAGCTGCTGAAAATAGCACAGTGACACTCTTGAAACAAATTATAAATATGGTCTCTTTTATGAAAAGTTACAGAATCTTCTATTGCCAATAGATAATAATATAACTTCTGGAAATGGAGTAGGGATTATAACCCCTTTCTTTGCAGAGTCTTCTGCAGGAAGTAAGATGTTTTCTTCAAATCTTGCGTGGTAGAGCTTAGACTCCTGAGAGTGCCTTAAGGACATCTAAAATATTAATGACTTCCAAATACATGAATTCAATATGTACAAAGACAAGAATAAAAAACATCTGTTCATTTGTGTGTATGTTGCTGGTGCTGTGAATATGGTGTGAAGTGTTTCCAATCACACAGCACTGAACTTAGTGCTCATCTTTTGTATCTGTGATTCCTTATGGATGTTTTTTCACATCATTGTTTTTTCTTTCTAGTTATACTTGGAAAGTAGGAGAGCAGACAGTAGCTGCACAGTGTTAGGTGCAGTTTATAGCTGTGTTAAGCCCATGGTTAGAGCAGGAAGGTTACACATGTTGGACCTATGCCCATTGCATTGTTCTACCTTCCAAGAATACAAGTGGACTGAAAGGGCAGGAGTGGTCCTGGCTCTTGTGCTGGCAGAAACCTTGCTGGGGGTTCTGTAAATAGATATTCCTCTGTAAGTGCATGCTTCTTAACATGCAGAGTTTATCTACACTGTGCATGCAGCCTGTAAACTGGAGACTGTTGTCTTTGGGGGAAAAAAGGTGTCCAGTACCCAGGCAGGGACAAGGCAGCTTTGATCCCTGTGATGTATATATTTTATATTTCCCTTGTCTGATACAAAGCTGTTAATTGATATAAACCTGTAGCTGTTATACCTTGGGTACTCAGCTACAACCTACTGTTAAACAAGTTTTCTCTTTGAAAACCAGAATCTTCTTCAAATGCACTAGAAACTCTGTCTGAAGCTTGGGATTTTTTATTTAATGCCACCTTCCAAACCCAAACTAGACTTACTATGGGCCTTTTAATTTGGTGCCTGAAAGGGGAAACCTGCATTTGCAGGACTCCTGGGCTAATCTGAGTATGAAATTTCATACACATTTTCCAGAAAAAGGGACAATACAGAAAACATTTGTTAGAGAGCTTGATGTCATACTGTTTGTAAGGATTAATTGTATGGGATACTTGGAGGAAAATTTATATTTCTGTTACTTTTAAGACTCTACTTTGTATCTAATATCGCCAGTCTCACTCCAATCTAATAGATTCCTTCTTACTGACTGTTTTTTCCCACCTGCCATTGTGTAAGTGGTTGGATGTAGCATAGAGAACATGATTGTCTTCCACAGAAGTATCTGGATGCAGTTGAGAATGCCTTTGGAAACATCCTTAAGCACACTATGGGAAGTTGTGAATGGCAGTACCTCCTTCTGACTGTGATCTCTTTTTCAGGACAGTGTCCACATTCCATGCCTTGGTGGTTGGAGGGTTTTGCCTATATATTTTATTATATGATGATGCCGTTAACGCTGACCGTCTCTGGTAAGGCATGTTACATACATGTTGTGGTTACACAATAAAATAACATAATTGAGAAGAAAAAACATAATCCTGCAGTGTGCAAAGTACCGAATAATTGTTTCATTTTCCATTAAAATATGTACTTGTGATGTATTCATTTTTATGCTTGTACTGTTTGAAAATTTGATAGCTGTTGTGTCAGTATTAATATCTTAGTTCAGTGTGTCTCTGTGAAGTGGAATAGATAAAATACAAGCAATTGATTTGAAATAGCATATTAAATTACTAAAGAATAAACTGTAACTATAAGTCAATATGACTGAAACTCTGCTACTTACAGTAATCATTTTAAAGTGAAATTGAAAAGCTGTAGCAGATCTGGATAGTGTATATCTGAAAGTTCTCCATTGAACCCTGGGAAGGGTTTGGGTTCAGTGAAGAGACAATGTGGTATTACTGTCAGGTAATGCCTGAAAATAGATACAGTAGATCATAACAAAGACTGGAGCATTGGTTAGCTCCAGGGAAGCATCAGTGTTGTGTGTGACTTTTTGATGGTCTAGGACTTCTCATAAAACTTTCCCTTTTTTTCTGTATGTACTAGAGACTAACACAGATGATGTAGAAATTGTTTTTGTGGTGGTGAGAATCACACGGTAGAAAATGTGGAGGTGGTAGAGATCAGATAAGGAGAGGGAGTAGATGTACATAAACGGACTAAGTTGTGGCTTCATAGGAGAACAGGGTCCTTCCTATGACTGTTCACAGTCATTACAGTTTTTCAAGTTCAGTGTTTGATTAGCATTTTATGACTGTCTGCAAAGAAGTTTGAAGAAAGTCATTCGTATGGACTTCTGTTTGTTTTATCTGCCCATGCATGTTCATGTGCAATTCATTTGCCACACATACCTCCTTAGCAATCACCATTTGCTTATTCAAGTCACTCCCTGTTTGTCACTCGGGCTGTTGCTTGCATCAAAACTCGCCTGCAAACATCAGGGCTCATTAATTCCATTGCACCTTCCATTCAAGGAGATAGGTCGGGAAATCTGGAAGATTTTAGACTAAATTTTAAGTTCTCCATTTATTGAGAATAATTTGGGACTCTAACATGGACTCTTCTTGAAGGGACGTGACAGATGGGCAATGCAGCCATAAATATCATTGCAGTGTTGGTTTAGAAAGCCTAGAGAAGGTTTGATGCAAAGTGACCCTTCTCTGGGGAAAAAAGGTGGGAAGCAAACCATTCCCTGTCCCATCCAGTTAAGTCATGTCTACCATTATCAAGGAACCAATTTCATATACTCAGTCCTTTGCATGTTCTCTGGACAATATGAAGATTCTTGAGTGCAGGTGGTGATGTGCTGAAGTGTGTTGGGACCCCTTAGAAGTTTAGTTATGATGCTGCTGCTGCAGCTGGGAGCTGTAACATGAGGGCTCTATGTAAAGAGTTTCTGCTGAAGTTACGAGAACTTACCTGTCTATACTCTATGTCTAAACCTAAAGAAGCACTCAGCCCACAACATATGAAGCTCATGAAATCAAGTTTTGAAGCCATGGAAAAATGTTTCCATTTCAAGCTGTATTTAAAAGAACCTCTATGGCCAATCTTAAGAGATGGAGTGAATTACAGACTCTCCTAGTAATGACTTTTCTTCACCTAACAGCAGAATTCTGGTTTTGCGAGTCCTGTTATCCTGTAAACTACCCTCTCACTGAGGGGAACGGTTAGTTTTAGACACTAAGAAAGCTTTACAATTTAGTGATCAGATTGTAATAATACAGGAAATCTCTACCACTGCTCCATTCCAATTGGATTAAGAAAAAAATAGTTAAGTAATAGTGTTTTACTGTGTTCTGGCTGAGGCAGACTTTGTATTGCAGTTGGCTGTAAGCACAGTTAGGTTCCTTTTTTCTGGAAAGGTTTACAACAAGGATTGCTTTCACAGCTTGTCTTGAGCAGTCTGCATTTTATGGATCTGTTGACCTGTCACTTGAAGCTCAATTCATATTTAAATGAAACATAAAAAGCATAGCTAGATTAGTTGCCAACTTAATTAAAAAAATAAGTTGTAATCCTTATGCCAAGGAAAAAAGACCTGCTTACCAAACTCCTCAAAGTTAGGAATGCACAGAGGACAGTGAAGGGAAGAACTGTTGCTTGCTGTAATGTGGAGGCTTCCCTTTCTTGAGCTGTATTCTTGAGTTTGGGTTTCTTGAACATTCTAGAGGAGCTGAAAGTTGTGTGTGTGCTACTATGCTACTAAGATCTTTGCCTGCTGAATGTTTGGCACCCAAATGAAAGGGATAGAAGGTGTGGAAACTACTCTGAAGCGCATTTCTGCTCAAAAGTTCTTTGGCTCCAGAGAACTGGCAAATAATTCCTTTCCTGTGTCCTTCTACTCTGTTTATTCCTATAAACATCCATCTGATTATGAATATGAAAAGCACCAGCTGAGCAAGATATTTTTGTCATCCCTACCAAAGTTTTAGCACTGGCAGAAAACAAAAATGGAGACACAGTGTCAGTTAAAAGGCTAAGAGACAGCGACTGGGCTGTTCTCTTTTATCCTCAGTTTCCTAAGAAGCCAGCTCAGAGTACTTGCTGGGTTTCAGTTCAAATCTCTAGCAAGGCTCTTGGGGCAAGCAGGAGTTGATCCTGATTAGGGTAGTTAGTAGGTGTCTTGTATCTGGGTGGAAAAGGAATCCACTTTTATGATTAGAACCCTTCTTAAGTCGGTTGCATAATGTCTTACTGATGAGCCAAGTAATGTGTCCTGTTGGGCATTGTGTTCAAGATGTGTATGTCCTTTGCAAATTAGGCTGTAACTATGTATTTCTGGTATGTTTACAGGGGTGACCCTTCAATTGTGAAGCTGAATATTGCTATTACCACAGGCTACCTCATTTCTGGTAATTATGCGACTTGTATATAAAATGCATGACCTGTTTATTTATATTGAGTCACTATACCCATATGTTTATCCTGAGCCACTGTGGTGAAGATGTGATATGTGCATACAATACAGTTTCTACTGCGGCTTTTAAAATTGCTAACGATTTGTGGGTTGTGGTGAAATTACAGGATCTTGCTAGCAGATGTGAATATCTCCCCAAGCGCTGAGGAAATGCCAGTGTGTGGCTTTGTGATAGTTTGATGTGCAACCACCAGCTCCAGCTCAGTTTTGTCCTTTGGCCAATTGAGGAGGTGTTAGAGCAGTGCCCTTCACTCCCTTCACAGTGCCTACAACTCATAGCTCTTCTATCATGTTTCTCCCTGTGACCTCAGAATGCTGGCAGAAGAATTTTAGTTACCCTCAATACAAGCTAAGGCAAATGATGCCATAGGATCCTGCCTGCCCATCTTTTAGTCTCACTTTAAGACAAAATTCAGTCACGTATAAAACATGGAAATTTTAATTATTTACTTTGTATGTTACTTATTCCTACATATGTTTTTTGTTCTTAATTTTGCTGTCAACTAAAATTGGCATGGGAATTTTGTTACAGAATGCTTTGAAGCTTTCTTTTATGTTTTGTGGGGATAATAATGGCTTATCAAAGCAAAAACTTGTTGTCTTGGGCTATTTTCAGTGAAAACTTGTCATGTTAGAATGAAGTCTCTGGTCAGAGACTGGGCCACAGACTTGGTTATCTCATACTATATGTCTCAACCCAGTGGAAGTGATAATTTGGTGATCAGCCTGCTCAGTTAAACTGTTCATTACATTAAGTATCTAGGTTTTTTCATAGCTTCAGCTGTCATGTTTAAATTAATCAGTATCTATTTTTGAATAATTATACATTAAACTTTGATTATGAATTAATGAATGCCTTTGAACAGACATCTCAACCTGACCACTCATTCTCTCTCACTTCCCTATATAGTTGATGTTTAATTATTAATATGAAGTGGGCGGCTGTGTCAGATGATGGAAGGCCCTGCCTGAGGATAGCTAATGTAAAAGAGATAAAGGCACACACTGCACTTAAGAAAGGAATAGGGGTAAAGTCTTTGATTTTGAACATTGGTCAATAATATTCCAGTCCAAAGTGCTAATTTGCAGAAAGAAGGGACAGAAATTGCTTGTTCCAGTACAGAGAACAAAATCTTCTGAATTCTCAGACCATCATGGGAGAAGGAAGATTTGTTGTTGTTGTTGTTTTTGGTTTTTTTTTATGTCAGAGCTTTCTTTTTAACACTAACTTGGGTCTGCTATGTCACTTTTGCAGTAATTAGAAAATTGGGATTTAATAAAACAAATATGCTTCTTATTCCAAATGCCTCTTACAAAATATTTTTGGTAAACAGTTCCAAAATTGCTAATATACTTTACTTTTTCATTCAGAGGTTCTCCATATAGATCCCTGCATTTTTTGTTGCATGCATTTGTATGTTTGCTATGCCCCCTGGAGACCTACCTTTTTTTTAAAAGTCATTTGTTCCAGATTTTTGGGGTCATAAGTGTGAAGTTACTATGAGATTCAGGATCCACCTTTTCTCTCCAAAATACTTTGGCTAAAGTTATTGTGTCTGTATTTTCATTGATGTGGAAAGTAATCATGCTTTGACTGAAGTAAAGTCTTTAGGATAAAGATGTTCTCTTCAGAGATCATTAATTCAGGGGGTTTCTACTGATGCCATATCTTGGTATATCTCTAAAACTTAGAGAAACTATTCTGAGGTCAATGATTGTATAATAAATAGTTCTTTATAGTAATTTCTGTTCTCTTGTAGATCTGTTGCTTATTATTTACTACTGGAAGGCAATTGGTGACAAATTTTTTGTAATACATCACTTGGCAGCTCTGTATGCTTATTATTTTGTACTGGTAAGTGCTGTATTTTCATGTGACATAAGCAGATGAGATTAAAGAAACAGCTTTTATAGACCTCAATGTTGAAAAAAATTTTCCCTGGTTAATGAAAGGTGTACTTATACTTTGAATCATTTTTTAAAAATGTTTTTATCAGTTATTTGTGCTAAGTGCATGCCTTTTCAGTGTTACACTCCAACAAAAATGTGTAACTTTGTTGAGCTTAAAAACTTTTCTCAGTTTTTGCTGTAAAGAGATTTTGACAGAAGGGCTTTTCATATGATTATAGAACAGGGTTTTAAATAAAACCACAAACTTGAATATTTAGTTGGAAACTTAGAAGGAAATGGTTTCAAGTGGTTATGTTCTGCTTCTGTCTCCCAGGTAACAAGTGACAGGACCAGGGGAAATGGCCACAAGCTGTGCCAGGGGAGGTTTAGTTTGGACAGGAAGAACTTCTTCACTGAAAGGGTGGTCAGGGAAGTGGTGGAATCACCATCCCTGGAAGTTTGAAAGACATGTAGATGTGGCATTTGGGGATATGGTTTAGTGATGAACACAGGGCACAGTTAATGATTTTAACTCGATCTTGAAGGTCTTTTCCAACTCTAATGATATTTTCCCTGCCCACTGTGTGAATCCCAGGTTTAGAATATTAAAAGTGTTGAGATGCCAGATTACTGTCAGATTTCTCATGTAAAGGTGTAAAGGGGCTGAAGTACACTGACAAGTAAATACTCTGTTTCTGGTTGAAGATAATTAAATTTACTAATATTATCATGGATTAAAATGAATTAGAGCTGAATATTAGATAAATAAAAATACCACTACCAAGGCTAATCCCCCATTACAGAAGATTCATTAGTTGTTTCTGGAGGAAACAGAAAGCATACTATTAGTGTTAACTTCTTTAAAGGCATTTATTACTATGTGGATAGAGCTCTGCCTGTGGATAACTGTGTTGCTCTCAGTCTGTTGTCTTCAGAGAAAGTTACCCCTGAGTATGTTGTTTCCAAATTGCCTTTTGAGGATAGGAAAGAATTTGGTTGAACACAGAGATTTTCTGTTTAGTGTAGTGCAAACTGACACGAAAAGCTCGAAGTAGTTGGTATTTGCTTGCTTGGTGGGGGAAAGAGGAATCATGACACACACTCCATAGGTTGCTCGGGAAACTAAAGGAAATTAGAAAACCCCAATCTTTTTATCTCTGCATCTGCAAACTGCTGCTTTCCCAGCAATTGTGTGAGCGGATTCTGTTTCCGGCATAACTAATTGATAAGGCAGATCAAAGGCTGTGCTGTGTCACTGGAGGAAGGAGCTCAGCCGGAGGGGGTGTGGTGTGGCTGTGCCCCGCGGAGGAGCCGTGCCCGGTGTCGGAGCCGCGGGCACGGCAGGGACCTGGCAGAGCTGCAGGCCAGGGCTGCCCCTGCCTCTGCAGGAGGGAAGAAAGGGCTTCATGTGCCCTTCCCTGCTCTCAAGTGACAGCTCAGAATTCGTCTGTGCTTTGGCAAAATGTGTTCCTAAAACAATGCAGGGACGTTTTTCTTCAGCATACGGTGTTTCTGTTTGGGCTTGTTTAAACGTTGAAAAATCAGAAAATACTTATAATTCTTTCAGACAGTAATGCTGTCATGATAATTACTAATCTATGACTATTTGTGTGAATCTTCTCTAGTTAGCTTTTCATGGCCACTTAACTGTAGGTCTTAAAAAGATTTATTTGAAGTAAGAAGTTACTAATTGGAAATACATGAAGGACAATTGCAGTTTTTGTGATAAAATTTGCTTTGAAAGTTCAAGAAAGGTGGCCACAGCAGGCAAACTCAGTTTGATTAAAGAAGTTGAGATGATGTATCATTCTGTGTATACTTAAAGCCTCAAATGACAAATTCACATCTACCTTGTTGATTTTTGTGTGTCTGTTTTGTTTTGCTAACCAGAGCAAGGGTCTGCTGGCTTATTTTGGAAACTTCCGTCTCCTTGCAGAGTTCTCCACTCCTTTTGTCAATCAGCGGTAAGTGGTTAGGGAGGTTTTCCACAGTTCTTTTAAAATTTAATTTGCGTTACTATTTCCATCGCTTAGGAAATCTTTTTATAGTTGTCAAATGTCTGCTGAGAGGGAGTTTACATATATTGAACTAAGGATTACTATATGAAAGTCTTTTTTGCTATGAAAACCTTTTACTGCTATAGCTGCAACAGTAAAACTAATATATTCATCCCAAGTTCCTTTTTAGATTAGACCAGGCTTTGTATAAAATGCCAGCTTTTTTATTAAAATTCCAAACAAAAAATTCACAAATAAAGTATTCTTTATTAACTTTTGTATATTCATTTAATTTTTATAATAAAGCCATCTTCAATATGGGTGTTTTTTCTTGGTATCATGGATGAGGAATAATAGAAATATATATTCTTTGTTTGATTTAAAAAGTAGTTCTGCAAGTTATTTTGAGCACTTAACTATATCTGAAATGGTTAAACTTCACACCAGTGATTAGAGAAGAAAGGGGCAGAAGCTTCTCCTGCAGAGCTCAGATTCAGAGCCTGCCCTGGCTGCTGCTTCAAGTGTTTTTACTTGATTTGCTGCTGTATCAGAAAAGCAGGCTGATGATGCCACATACTGCAGCAAGGGGAAATCTGTCATTGGAGTTTCCTGGTGCTGTGGGTAGCGTGGCCTCTCTCCTTACTCTGTAGCCACCAGGACACAGCTGGGGGTAGGGATTTTCCCCAGAAAGACTTCACCTCAGGTAAGGGGCTTTGGTACAGAGCAGGGCTGCAGCCTTCTCTTCCTCCAATTTTTTGCAAGGTAGGATGAGAACTTTCAGAGGATCAGATGCCTTTTTCTTAACCATGCTTTTTGGGGTGTATTTCTACTTTACTGCTTCGACATGTGTGGTATCTGTTTTCCAGATGTCTGGGAGAAAAAGGATAAGGCAAATAGAAACTGTATTCCTCCTGCAGACAGGCTATTGCCCATTACTGCATTGTGACTGTAATCTCCGAAGTGTTTTATGACACTGTAGCATTCCTCAGAGCTTTTAGGAATAAAAAAGACTCTGCTGTGGTCCCTTTAGAACATCAGTTTGATAAACTCGAACTTGCAGGTGGACAGACTGGAATAATGGAGTTCTCCAGAGGCTCCTCTCCGCTGCCCCAGTGCAGCTGAGTGGGAGATAATCAGTCTGCTATAGTCTGTGCTCTGTGTGCACAGCGAAACTAAAGATTAAATAAACACTTCTTCAAACTTAATGAAGAAAAAATGGTTTATATTGATATTCATGTCCCAGTGAATGGCTGTTGTCCGAGCTTCTACCAAGATAGGATGTTATCTTGGGTTCTGGTGGGTTCATACACTGATGCTTACCTTTCAGACTGTGGCATTAGAAAGAATTGTGGTACATCTGGCTATTAAAAGTAATTTGTGTTATACTTTTAAAATGCCTGTGGTGAGATTATGGGTCTTTGAATACTGACATTTAGCACTCTCTCAGAAAAGCAGAAATTGCTGCAGGAGATAATAAAGTCCTTTGCACTAAGTGATGTCATCTCATTAGTGCATGATTTTTTTCCATTAAATTTGAAGTGAATCAGACCCTTAAGAGAGTAAGTAGCGGGTAATGATAACGACTTTCATTATGTTTCTTGTTTGCATTCTTAGTCGACCAAAAGAGCTCTTATTAAAATATAAAAAGATATTCTAATCTTAGAACTGTCTGTGTATTTCCTGTCTTTGTTGTTAGGGATCTCTAATTGGAGGTTGTCTCCATGCCAAGCATTTAGATCTTTTAATGTTAGTATCAGCATTTATGTAATTAATTCTGAACTTTAGTGGATAAAATTGTAATGGTAACTGTTATTTACAGACCTTTTTTTTTTTTTTTTTTTTTTTTTTTTTTTAATTTGCTGGGAAGGGGAAGCTGCTAAACAGACATCCAGTTACCTATACTGGCATGTTGTAGTATGTTTGAAAACCACTTTTTATATTACTTTTTGATTCTGTATTGTATCTGTCATTGAAAGTAAAGGCTTTGATTGCAAATCTAACCAAACATATGAGGTCTTTCTCTTCATCATGTCAGTAAGTGTTTCTGTGGTGAGGCATCCTGCTTCCGGGCTGGACTGCCACCTCGAGTGCCTGGACTTTAATTGTCCTAGTTGCATGCTTAATGAATTTCTAGAATATGTCTGTTAGAGCTGTATGTCTGGAAAATCTTTTTAGTGTATTTATAATTACCTAGATTGTAATCTGTAGGTAATTAAATTAAAACCTACTCTTAAAACCAGGTTTAGAACTGTTTTTTGTTAAATCATTTTAGCTTTGTATCTTATTAGAGAAAAACTGATTATTTCATTCTCTTTCCCATCCCCCATTATGAATACAGTGATTTATGTTATTTTGCTCTGGTCCTGCCTGCCATCGCTGCACAAATTTTACTTGTTTATTCTGGTTTAAGTGTGAATGACAAAGGATTAGAGGAGTTTGTTGTTCCATTTTCAACCCTCAGGTTCTGTGTGCTAGGCAATAGATAAGTTATGCCTGTCTAGTATATCTAGGAATAAATATGCAAGAATTTTTTTTTAAAGACTGTTTATGACACAGCAGTAGATGGAGAGGCAGTTTTTAGATTTCTCTTTTTCACTGAATAATGTTCCAAGTTGTGACGTGATCAAGAGTTCACAATGTCTGGTTCTGAAAATGTTCCGGTTTTGGGCTGAACAGGAGGAGTCAGAAAATCCCAGTTACAAGAAATGAGAGCTCTATCTGGACTACCAAATCCAAATGCAATTTTATAGTTGCTTTCAGTAAGACAAAGAATTTTAGCTGCTGTTGGTATAAACTATAATAGCAAGTAATAAATATGCCTTCATGATTTTAAAAGTTAGCTTCATTATTGTATATTACACAATAATCACTGAAATGCATGTGGGTTGTCAACTAGTTCACAGTTCATATCAGGATTTTCTATGTGTTATTCTGCAATATACTGGATATCATACACTGCTTAAGTGGTGGGGGAAAAGGGCAGCCGAGCAGAAGGATTTGTAACTAAGCCAAGACAAAGTGCAATAACTTAGAAATCATAAAGCAATTAGAAGCAATTAATACATGATGAATGAAAAATAAACATGAAGTAAAATAATTTTTAATGAGATGGCTTCAAGTCTGCCTGGTATTTGTGAACACTTCTTTTGCAGGTGGTTTTTTGAAGTACTGGGATATCCCAAATCTTCAATAGCCAACATCATCAATGGTGTGCTGATGACAGTTGTGTTCTTCGTGGTGAGGATTGCCGTCATGCCTGTATATTACAGCCATGTAATTTCTTCATTTGGAACAGAAGGTTTCCAGAGATTAGGATTTGCAGCCCAGAGCGCCTGGATTATCTCAAGTGTTGTCTTGGATATTATGAACGTGATGTGGATGGTCAAAATTGCAAAAGGATGCTACAAGGTCGTTTGTCTTATTGGACAGGAGGAAGCGAAAACTCATAGAAATGGAAAATCTGCCTAGAAATCATACATAAAATGAAATTTCTGCTATGAAAATAATTTGGGTTCACTGAAACAGTGCACATTTCTGCCATGGAATGCTCCTATTACGGAAACAAGGTATTACCTCTGTACTGACCTTACTCTTTCCCTAGCCACACTGCCTGCACGCCCAGGGCCACGCTTTGCGGATCCTGTCCAGTGAGGAATAAAAGCAAAAGCTCACACAGATGAGTTCCACATGCCTGTTCTAAGCAGTTGCAAGCATCAGAAATTTGAAAGGAGCAGACTGGTTACTTGCTTATTGTCCACCAGTGTGTTCAAAGTGTTTCTCTCAGGTTTCTTGGATTAAAATGTTTTATAAATCCAGTGAATACTGACATATCTTTTTTTTTAGAAAATGAAAAATTCCCCAAACTCCTGATATGGTGCAATTTTCCAGGCACGTTTCTATGTTTTCTTCTAGGAATAACAATCAAGATTTAATTCTTGACAACTTTTTAATTTTTGCAAGAAAAGCTGAAAATTTGGCTTTGATTCTATGAAGTCTTTTACTGCTTTTTGTTCTGCCTTATATGAATGCAAACATTTTGGGAAATTTATGAAATAATTTTATCTAAAATGCTGTATTATAAGACCACATGATATCTTAAAAGCTGTTAAAATTCTCACTTTGATGGGGAGGATTCCCATTTCCTGTGCTAGGTTACATGCAATAGTACATCTTCTAATATCCCCATGCAGCTTTTTTTGTAAGTTAATATGAAAATGGTAGATTATGTGTGGAAATGGCATAGTTCTTACTGAAGTGCTTTTTCCTCTGCTGCTACTACCTTTGAGACGTGCTGCAGTTCTTCTCAGAGTATTTTTAACCATTGGCTGTTTGGATTGAAAGTTTAATTGCAAAGATATAAAAATCTTCTGTATATGTGATGTGTAACTTTAAGTAATACTTTTTTCTTTTATGACATTTAATACGAAGAGTTAAGGTTTTTTTGTCACATTTTCCTTGTTAATCAAGTCAGAAATCTGAGGTGTGACTAAGAACACTCTTGAATTAATTGTGCCAAACTCCTCTAAAGCTGTATGGTAAATCTGTAGAAGGAACAGTTGAACTCTGTAGACACAATTTTTTTTTTTGTTTTAAACCACACATTTGTCAATAGATACTCAGTTATTTTGTGAACTTGAAGACTTGGAGGTCATAAGAGAGGAATCTCACCATCTAGGAATAGTCCTAAATCTCATCTGTAATACAATTTGAGGAAATTCTGAGTTGTTTTATTTAAAAATATTTTGAGAGCTATATTTATGTGTAAATTTGTTTTGTTTTGTTTCTTTTAACCGGAATTGTGACTGATTAGCTTCTTTTTTTTTTCCTTGATGTAGGTGGGCTAAAAGTGTCCACCTTCACTGAGACATCAGTGCACATCCCAATTATTGTAGCAATCTGCTAAAGCAATTTATTTTTAAACTTAGAGGTAGCATATTTAGCCCGTGCTGGGTGATTAGTCCTGTTCCCTCTGCCAAAGCTGGGTGACATGAGCTCTCCCCTCCACAGTCAGAGGTGTGAGTGCCCTGTGCTGTCCTCCCTGGTGAGGGACTCTGCCATTCCCCTCTTCCAGAAATTGCATGCAAGACCCAAGAGGACTGCATAGGCTGAAATGCCTTTTAACCAAGGCAGCTGCAATGATTTAGTTCCCCAGTTAAAATACTGTCAGGGACTATTGTTTGGACTTGTGTAAAAGGCACTTTTGGAAGCCTAGTTCCATTGCTCAGCTTGGCAGGCTTTTTTCCAAAAGTTTCCCAATCCTGCCTTGTTAAGGGAGATAGCAAGGATTGTTAATACTTGTGTTTTTTGGGTCCCGTGGTCGTTAATACTTCACAGGCCTACGGACAAAAGATCAGTTTATGCCTTGGGAGAGTTAGCAGTTAATCTGGTGAGCTGTACGATCTGAGTGAGCGCAGTGCCTCATTTGGGTACCAGTAAATCCACAGTCTTTGAGAGTCAATCCTTTGAGCTGCTTTGCTCAAAGCAATAGACTCTCTTTTATGCTACTTTGCAGAATCTGGTATCATTTCAAATGTGATTTCAGTGTACCTAATGCAAAATTGTAAAAAGGCTGTGTTTCTATCACCTTTATGATTTAAATGTGTATATGAAATACTCTTTTACTTTTTAAATCACTAGATCCCTTTGATTAATAGTTTTGTAAAATCTTGTTCCTTTCTAAAATTGAGTAAATTCAAACATTTTGGAGAAGTATGCTTGAAAATAGGGAAGTAGGGAGAAGGAAGTAGGGAAGTAGGAAGAAAAAATTTAGAAGACGATATGGAGCAACTCTTAGGGTGATAATTTATGAAAATTTCTGAAATTTATAATTTCTTACATTGATTTTAATATTTCAGTGTTTTAAATATTTTGTTCTCAGTGGAGGCCATTCATTAAAATGGTCTATTACTTCCACTTTTAGATAGACTTGTGTTTGATTGGGGGGGGGGAAAGAGTAAGTCAAGGTATAATAACGTTGATGTTAAAACTAGATTTAGAAACAAAAAACAATCCAAAACTGCATACTACACTTTGGCCAACAATCCAGGCTTGAAGGGCAGTGGGATAATCTTTTAGAACGGCTAATATTTTGGATTGCTGCACAAAATTAGTGTAATTAAAAATTTATTTTGCAATGCATTAGCTTTAAATTTTGTAATTTTTAAAAAAAGTTACTACAATTATGTCCTGATGCATCAGAAGAAAATTTTCTTATTAAAAAAGTTATTAAGAGCTGTGGTTTCAGCAAAGACTTTAGTAAACAGGCAGCAAAGTTGTGATGTACTAAATACAGTAGTGTATATAGGGCACTTCTAACCTGCCATTAAAAGCTTATAATACAGCAAATTAGATAGCTGTGGCACCCATTTTTAATTGCACTTTATTAATTTTAAAAATGTGGTAAAATATTGATAAAATTCAATGTTGTAAGCTTGTGTCTTTGCTTTTTTATGGAAAAAGTAAATGCATGATAAATAGTATAATAAAAAATGCTTTTGAATGTAATATCTTATTAGTGGCTTAAAATTTCTATTTTTAACAGATGCATTGTAAAAGCAGACTCTTGGCATGTCACCTGATGTCCTCTGTGAGCATATCAAATGGACGGAGTATATCTTGTATAAAATAGCATGTTTTTCCTTTCTTTTCTTTTCCATTCTTCAATACCAGGTGACATAAAATTAGCTTGCTGATCATGGGAGAGACTATTTGTACCAGTTAGGCTGTAAGTAGAAATGCAAGTTTCCATTTTTATGGCTTTAATTTTTCACCAGAAGTTGAGTAAATACCACTTTCAGAACTCTACAGGAGAATGGTGGGTCACGTGTTCTGTAACTGATTTGTGGAATCAGTACTTGCAGAGAGGAAGTACTTCAAATACTTCAAATACTCATTTTCTCAGAGTGTTTCAGTGGATTTCAGTGGACAGTCTCACACAGCAGGGATGCTGTATGGGTTATCTGTGTGAATTCTTCAGTGGTAAGAGTTACATCTCTGAAGCCTACTCTACCTCTATAAATACATGCTATCTTGAGTGAGCTCCATAATTTAATAACTTAATTGCTTAAAAAGCATAATCCATTGAATAATGAAATATATGCACAGGAAATGAGGGGAGCTGACTTAATATATAAATTCTTAACAATTCCAAATTTTGTACTAAAGTTTAGTAAAAGTTAAATTAGTTACAGTGTTTGGAAGAGAATGACTTCCATCTTTACTTAAAATATTGTGGGAGAAGATTACTCATATTGCAGAACTAACAATCTAAGGGTAAAAGCTTACACAAGTGAGCAAATGTATTCAGACAGGTTTAAAGATGAGACGAGGAGGAGACTTTAAGTACACACAGAAATCCAGATGTCTTCCTACTGCTGTGGTTGAGACAACAGCAGACTGATATGTCACAGAGGTTTAGGTGTTTGTGTCTCTGTTCACAATGGAAAATGGAATTTTATTCTTTAAAATTTTCAAGCTGTATAAAATGGAATACCAGTTGTTGATTACTGTGTGAAGAGGACTTTTTCTCATGGTCTTGTGTGTGTTTAAGCATATGTATGTACAAGCTTCCTGTAAAAGACCATTTAATAGAGAAGTTTGAAAAATCATTTTGTGATGCTTCTGCTGAGCCATTTAGAGGAAAATAAAGGGCTGCTTGACAATTACTCCAGCTTAAGGTCTGGTGAGGTGTTGGCTGCTGCTGAAAGCCATCAATAAAGCAAATAGAAAGGGACTAGAATTTTCAGATGAAAAAGTGCAAGTGTAGAAGACTTAGAAAAGTATTGCAAGCCCCTTATATATCTTTACTAGCCTGGTGTACAGCAGCATTATCTGGCCACAAGGAGCTCCACAAGGGAAAGTTTGTTCCTGGTCAAATTCCTCTGTCTATTGAATACAGGTAGAAAAAGAACAGTACTTCATTGCTGATATCCTGATTGATGGCAGTCAGATGGAAGTAGTGATAATATTTATGAACTTTTAACATCCATCCAAACCTGGATAAAATCTGTATTAGACAGGTGAAGTTCTTAGGATTTTCTGAAAGCAACTTGAAAGTTGTTTTTATGGCAGAGAAGATGAAATATGTGCTGTCTGTGTTGTTTAGAGATCTGGGTTATAGCATCAAGTCATACTTTTAGATGGTAACACTTGGTGATGTTTCTTATCCATTAAAAATTCCTACTAGCTACCTCCTTTGAAAGTCTTGTTCTATTTATAATAACCAAGCACTTTATATCTCAGTAAAGAATGGAAGGTAGCTATGAAGAATAAATTGTATTGTTTGGTACAAGAAATATTTTGGCAAAATTTCTTCTGAGAACGGTTTCATTGTGTGATGTCCTGCACTGAGAGGGCGTCAGTTTAATATGAAGTATATACATTTTTAACCTAGTCGTAAGTAAAAGAAGTGTCTTTAAGAGAGTGAAGAATGAAGTGATCAGCATGGCTTGGTATCAACCACATAATGATTCAGTGTGCTATTTCTAACTTCCTACTTACTGAAATTGAAAATATAAAAGCAAATAAAATATTCTGTATTGTATCTTTATTTTTAATCTATGTGTGGGATGTCAAATATTGTACTTGTCTTGTGGACAGGACATGCTTTTATGAGCCTATAAATATTTAAGTATATGAGAATTTGCACCCAAATGGAACATGTTGCATGTAAATTGTCTTCTAAGTTTTTAAATTTTGGTATTTTTAAAAATTTGCTAGGTTTGAAAGCAACATTTAAATATGAATACACTAAGCTGTAATACAGAATACAAAATTTTGAATGCAATGTGGTTTTGTTTATAGTAATCCTATTTCAGTTTCACAAGAAAAATCCATCAAATCATAGGGGGAAGGGAAGAAAAGGGCTAATTGTGAGCTCGGCTATATAATTTGCACACTTAATATACACACATCCAAATGTCCTGGATTTATTTCTAGCATGCATTTACCAAACAGTGTTTTCTTCAATACTGACAGATATCTATTTATGTAGAATAAGCACAGCTAACCTGTTATAAAATCAAGTTCGAAAACCTGTTTGGAACAAATGAGTTACAAGTTAGGCATAGGTAATGGAGCCTGTAATTCGAAAATGTTTGTATAATCTTCTATCTGAGAAGAAACTTGATGAGATTATCTAACTTATGTGCAGAGCAAGGACAAAAATTGCAGATTCTGCTAGACTGACTTCTGGTAAATCTTGACAATCTGGTTTGCAGTAAATTCTAATACTGTCACAAAATGTCAGGATCACATTACTAAATTCAACTAGTAATATGATCTGATTGAAGTAGCAATCCTTATCATGGCACAAGAACTTAAAAATGCAATATAACAATTCTGAAGATTGGAGATAAAAGTAATCCATCATAGTAAGGTGAATTATTAAGTATTATGGGTTTAAATTTACTTTTTATTATGAGAAAGAATCTGAATTATTTGTTAGCATTTCAGTGATATTGTAAAGCATTTCTGTATTTTGTTTGAACAGTTTAGGAGCTTGCATAAAATGATATTGGCTGATTTTTTTCCCCTTTGATATATGCAATAATGTCAATAAGCAATAAATTGCATGTTGTATGCAAAGTATTGGTACTTCATAATAAAGGAAAGGAAAACAGTTTCTTACTTTGTGAAGTTTTCTTTCTTAATATGATAAAAGCTCATGTATCTGTAATAGGTGCATCATGAAAGAACAGTTTGGGGGGCTTAAATTCTGAAACAACTGGCTTTTATGGTATCTTGAGATTTCGTGCTGTATCTTAAAGAAAGTGAAGATGGGTGTATGAGGTCTGAGCCCCACTGTTGCTCAGGTGGCTGGAATTCTGAATGCTGAAATTCTATGTAGGACATCACTGGGGCCAGGAATGTAACTTAAACTATAAATTTTTGTTGTGTTTTGGGGAAGAACTCTTGTATTCGATAGTATAATTATATTGCGTTGTCTTGTAATACCACGTGTGCCCGGGCATAGGCTGGACAGTTTTCTGAAGGCTCTGGGGATAAAGAGCTGCTGTTGTCAGCATACTATAAATATGATGCACTACGCAGTCCCTTACTGAATACTAAGATGGGCGTTTAAGTTCCTCAGTATGGCAGTTCCTAGGTTCTATATGTGCTGTGAACATAAGCATGGAAGCATGAATTGTGTAGTAAAGCCCACAGGTTCTTTGAACATCCTTAGAAGTTGCTGCAGTTTTATATCTTAACCACTGGCTTCCAAGCAAAGGAGTTACTCGTGTTCCTTTGTCTTTTCTTATGTGTCACGCAATGGTTAAATTGTTAGAAGAAAACACAAAGCAGTCCAGTCTTTTTCTTTTTTTTCCTCTCATCTTTTGAAGGGTATTTAGTTGCATTTGTAAATTATACACTTAAGGTACTACACTGCTAGTGTAGTAAACTACTCATTAAGTAGTTGGTTTGTTAGCAAGTGAGTGGGAGTTTCTGGGAACAGACATTCTTTGGGGTCAGATGCTATATAGGTCAGATTTCCAACTGCCTGAGGAAGGACAATGGGGCTTGGTGGGAGGCTTTCCTATTGGCACTAGGCAGCTTTTAGCACTGAATGGTGGAAAGGACTGAGCATGGCTGGGAACAAGGGGTGCCTTTCAGTGAGCCATTCTTAAAATGATGCATTCAACAAATCTTGCCTAAAGTGTGAGAAACATTATCTCTCCCTAAGATGTAGGATATAGGAAGTATTTTGTATATCCACTTCTTTGTCATACTTGGGTGTGCAGTTGCTTTTCATTTTCTCCCCAATTTTTTCAGTAATTCTTTGTGTTCTTGCTGACAACTTTTGTTTCTCTCCTCATACTGGTGTGGTAATTTTGCACTACTATTTAAAATAATAAATTCAATCTTTGCAATGGATATCTGTAATATTTTTGAAGGTGAGCTACTGTAGTATCTTTTGCTCTGCTTTTCTGGAGTTCACATGGGTAGACTGTGTGTTTCATTGAGATTGAGACCTTGGTGTTCTTTGTAAAGAAGGCTTTACATTGAGTAAAAAAGTATTTGCTACCTGGCTCATCTTACAGAGGGTGAAAACTATGATCTATACAATGACTAACAGTGCAGTTGTTGCTTCTGGTGGAGTGTGATAGCGGAAAGCAGGGAGATGGCATACTGACATCTACAGCATCATGTACTTTGAGAGGAAGGAGTAGAATCAGTTTTCCATTTGAGAAAATCACAGAGAAAATCTGTTTTACTGTAGAGTCCTGCCACTGACTTGAAATATTTAGAAGCAGATTTCAGTTGCCCTGTGGGAGGATCTTATTAACCAGCTCATTAAGTGAAGACAGGATGGTGACTTGTGGTTGTTCAGCCTTGGGAAGAGAAGGCTCTGTGGACACTCTAGAGCCCCTTCCAGTATGTAAAGGGGCTACAAGAGAGCTGGAGAGGGACTTTTTTTTACAGAGGCATGTAGTGATAGGACAAGAGGGAATGGTTTTAAACCAAAAGAGGGCAGGTTTAGATTGGATGTCATGAAGAAATTCTTCCCTGTGAGAGTGATGAGGCATTGGAACAGGTTGCCCAGAGAAGCTGTGGATGTCCCTGTCCAAGGCCAATGAGCTACCTGCTGTACGTGTCAGGAAAATTAATCCACAAACGCCAGAGGTTTATGTCCAAAAAGGAGACAGAGGAGTCCCGTAACTTTATTTGAATAAAGGGAGAGGTCATGGGGCATTCATTCCCCATGGGGTCTCTCAAAATTTTTAGGGGACAGAGCCTCCTTTTAATCCTCATTTTCTGGTCACACTTTCCCTCTCTCTTTCCCCATTGGCTGAGGTACTGGAGGGGTACAGACTTCCTGAAACACCTAAGACCCCCTTTTAATGACCCCCCACCTTCCCTGTTTTTCATTTTCTCTCTGTTCTGTTCCTCTAAATCCAGAGATTTAGTACAGTCTTGACTGAGTAGCAGTCTGTGTCAATTAGTGGAATTCCTATGGAATTTATGCTTCTCCCCATTGCTTCTTTCACCTCTCTGTATCTGGCCTTATCTACAATCAGGCCCACAGTTTGTTTGTAAAGACACCTCCTTCTCATTCCTTTCATAGGGGAAGATGTCCCTGCCGATGGCAGAGAGCTTGGAATGAGAGGATCTTTACGGTCCCTTCTAACACAAAGTGTTCTGTGTGGTTCTGTACCTGTAGCAAGTGAAGACTTAAAATGATTGTTCAGTGCTGCTTACACAGCTGTTACTGTGAGTGTAGTCTTAGACACTGCAGCAAAGCCAGATCTCTCTAAATCGGGAAATGATGGAGGCAATCAGAATATTTTCTAGGCCATATAGTAGAGATTCAATTACTGACATGATGCTAAATTTCTATCTTAAGGTTCTCAATATGCTGTGCTAGTAATTCCTGCATGCAGAAAGGGTAGAAAACAATTTCCTCTTAAGTAATCAAGACTGTAAAAGAGCAAAAATGACTGAAAGGATGAGTATTTGGTATTGCTTTATACTTGTATCCTTATTTCATGTTCACACTGAATGGCAATGTCCTTGTTAATAAGAATGATCCTACTTTGAAAAATGCCATGTAAAATTCTCTTAAAAACACTCTTGAGAGAAATATATAAAAACTTTTTAAATCCAGCTAGTTATACATTTTGAAATACTGCTACTTAGAACTGTTTCAGTGTGGTTCAGAACTTGTCTTTTTTGAAAGAAATGGGAGAAAATCTCTCATTTCTGTATGTACGTACACCCTTCTTCCACATGAATTTGGATTTTCTTCATCCCAAGATACTATAGTGACTGTGTCACTTGAAGATTAAATTCCTTTCTACTTTAGTTTTATTTTTAATTGCTACAATGAAATTGAATGTTTGGGAAAAAATATTGTTATTTTTAAAATCAGTTGTAATTGTTATACATTTATAATGAGTATTTCTGGGCTCCCCACCTGCTTTTTGCACTTGACAGCCTCTTTCAGAGTCCATGTGGTGGGATGAACATTGAAATAGTCCTGAGGGGTTTGTACCCGGTGTTACAGTGGTTACTGCACAGCCAGGTCTTACCACTTGTTGGCCAAGAAGGGATGCAGTGAAGGTACTGCTCCGTGCTCTGATGCACAGCGAGCTCCATCTTCTGTGTGTTGTGCACGGTACTTCACACATACAGGTAAACTGCATCTTCTGGCTCGGAAATACGGCAATCTTATTAGGAAATCGTAAAAAAGCTGTCATACTTTTCTTGGCTAGTTGATGTTTAAAAATCATCTTAAATAACTTTACTAGCTCCGCAAGTTTAACATTAAAAAGGATACGCCTTTCCGCTATCGATGCGTGCTGCCAGTGCGTTGTGGGTTCCTTCCGAACTAAAGCAATTATTTGCGGTTCTAAGGGATAACGGTTTCACTAACAAGCCCGCAGCAGGAGGCACGCGGCCTCGCTAGCGCAGCTCCCGGGGCTCCCCGCGAGCCTCGGTTCGCACGGTTCGCTGTCGTTGGCACGTTCAGACCCGGCTCTCTCGTCCCCTGCCCTGCGGCCCCGGGCTGCCGGGCCTGGGCACCGGGCGCCGGGCGAGGGCCCGCCGGGGACGCGGCGCTGCGGCCGCTCGCGGAGCGCCGGCGGCGGGCGGGGCCGGCCCCGTGCCCGCCCCCGCGCCGCCCCTGGCCCGCCCCGTGCCCGCCCCCGCGCCGCCCCTGGCCGGCCCCGTGCCCGCCCCCGCGCCGCCCCTGGCCGGCCCCGTGCCCGCCCCCGCGCCGCCCCTGGCCGGCCCCGTGCCCGCCCCCGCGCCGCCCCTGGCCGGCGGCGCAGGCGTGCGGCGGAGGCGCGCTCTCGCGAGGCGCTGGGGGCCGCCGGGGAGGCGCGGGCCGCGCCGGGCGAGGTGAGGAGGGGGAGGGTGCGGAGGATGTGCGGGGTGCGGAGGGGCAGCCGCAGCTCCGGGCTCCGCGGCGCTGGCAGGCGGGCGCTGAGGCGGCGGCGCCGCCGGGCCGCGCAGAGGAGCCGGGCCTGCCCTGACCTTGCGGGTCGGTCGCGGCGGGGAACGGGCCGGGGCGCTCCGGCGGGAGCCGCTGCCCTTCACCGCGAGCGGGCGCAGCCCCTGCCGGGGACCGTGAGGAGCGGCTGCGGAGGAGCTCGGGGCAGCCCTGGTGGGCCCTTGAGTTTTTGTTTGGGCTGGAAGCTTGTTACTTAAATCGAGTTTTCAGTTAATTTTTTAATTTGTGGTGCAGCACTGCACCTGCACTGGGCGTTCACCTTAATAAATAACCAGTGTAGTTTTGCGTTACGAATGTTTGCTTTCTTTTTCTTTAGAAATTTCATCTTAAAAGGCCCGGTGTGCAGAGGCCATGGGTTTGTCCGCATCCTCCCCGTCTGCTGCAGAGCAGTCACCAAATGCATCCAGGCGATATCAGACAGCATCTCCACCTTCAGAATGTCCCATGCATCAGGAGAAAATAAGCGGTAATCGTGCCTGAAACCTAAATGAACTAAACTCTCCTTGGAAACCAGACTGAAAAATCTTGGGGGGAGGGGGGTGGGGTGAAGCGAGAAATTCTTCAAATAAACTCGAGTTTTTTGTTTAAAAAAAGTCATTCTCAAGTAAATTTCCCCTAGGAGGAGTCACTTGTTCACCAGAACACTGTGCAAGCTGTTTTGTTTGTAGAGACAGGAGGTGCTTACTGTAGAACCTATGGGTCACTCCCAGTTGTCCCGTTTCACAGGGGCCCTGCACATCTGTTCCATGGTGTGGTACAGCCACAGAGGGTCAGGGAGCCCACACAGAAATGGTGACTTGTTGTCACTAAAACCGTGCATCTGGGAAAAGGCAGCAGAAGGGTGGAATGAGATGAATGCCTGCAGAAGGACATCAGCTCTTCTGTTGACTCAGTCAATGCACTGGGTCAGCTTCCCTGAAGAGATCTTAAGTACAAAGATTCAGTATTGGGACCAGCATGGGGATAGGAAATGAGCATTCAAAGACTACACAGGAAACTCTGATCTTATCATGATTTTGGGTCCTGAAATGCAGGAAAGAGAGCAGATAAAACTGTTGAAAATCTCAGAGGAAAGAATGAAATACCCATTTGCATTTACATGAGCCTTCAATGAACTTTTCTATTTCATGTGTTAGAGTTTATATCTTGTAGCAAAATGTGTGCTACTGTTGTGTTTAAGGTTGTCCAATGCACATGAAGACTGCTGATCATAGAACAGAGAACACAGATGATGTTCCTGCACATCAAGAAAGAGCTTATGAGTTTGTAGCATGTCCTGTGAAGTCTGGTGCATCTCAAATGAAAGATGACATAGATCCCAGCAATATGGTAAGTTTTGCTTACTTCATGTGTTTTCTTTAGCCTTGTTTCTTCTGAAGTGTTATACCGAAAAATGTAAATAGTGTTATTATGTAAGCTGGAAACTCAGGAAAAAAACATTTTTTATTTTTACGACTGGTTTTTCTCTTTTTTTGAGCAAATTTTTAATTAAAACAAGTTGCATCTTATTTAACATTGTGTTAAAATTTCCATCTCTGGTGGTTTTCCAGTTTTTAAATATCTTCTGCTCTCTGCTTACTAGTTACATAAATGTTTTTTATGATACATTGGTGGATTTTAGTTTCTGTGTAATAGCAGTATGGTTGAGTTCTGATTAGCATCTCCAAGATTTCCTCTGATTTACAAAAAGCATTGCTCTTTTGAAACTTGAAGTTTAGGCAGAAAGCTTTCCTGTAGTCTTCTGATGACAAACTTGTGCAAAGAGTTCTGCTGCAAAAAAAGTACAATTTTGGTGGACTTAAATAAAGGCTGAGCTTCTTCTTTGTAGGAGTTGATTGATTATGCTTTCATTTTTCTCTAACACTGTAACTTAAAAAAATGCTAATACTCTAGTTTGTTGTTGCTTCTCCTTGTTCTCCTAGATGCCTCCTCCCAATCAGCAGCCATCCCCAGGTCAACCATTTCCATTGTCAACTGTTAGAGAAGAATCTTCCATTCCTAGAGCACATTCTGACAAGAAATGGGTCTACCCTTCAGAGCAAATGTTTTGGAATGCTATGCTAAGAAAAGGGTAAATACACTGTGAATTATCAGATGTGTCTGTGAGCCTGGAATTCATGGACTAGTATCATTAGTTATTGTTTTTTTGAGAGTTTGTGGATTTTAACCAGTAAATAATAAAGTAAGTCTTAAAAAAAAGTACTATTTTTATAAACATCTTTATTTTAATGGGTTTGGTCTCAAAGGCCATGTGTCTTCTAGTGATCAGGAGGATGGTAAAAAATGTCAAGCAACTGCTGCTGGCTCAGAAAATTTTCTTAGAAGTCCATGCACAGGTGTGGACAAACTCTACATGACTGCCAACTTTCAAACTCAGTTGGTTTCATGCTAATAGTGTAAAATTACTGTAGAAGTTCTATGTAAGAACATCTAACTTAGCAGAATTACTAAAAATGGGGAAATTTGCAAGTAGATATTTTTGGTATTTACAAAAATTTAGTGTAGGCAAGACTAAAAATCCTCCTGTGCTGATGTTTCCTTGTTCTTTTGTAATGATTTGTTTGTCATTCTTGAACAGGTTAACTTTACAGGTAGTTTACTTTTGGAGCAATAGTAATTCTTTTTTCTACGTGTTGATATGGTTCATAACACAATATGATATAAGCACCGTGTATGGAACATACAAATTTTGGTCCTGTAAACACTGAAATGTGTTAATGTTATGCCAGTTGAAAAGCAAGCACACATGCAGTCAAAGCGCAGTGTCAAGAGAGATGAAAAGTATTTCTAGGTGTTTGCAAAATGTATTGAATACAGGAGTTCTGTGCATTAGGAACACAAGTGGGATTTTTCCCAAGCATTTTTATGAATACTGTGGATGTGGTGATGTTTGCACACTCTGATAACTTTCTGATCCAGTTAAGCTGTTCATTTAGCTAGGAAGAATTTGTGGATCTGTGTGATGATAAGTTGGATAACCACACTTGTGCACAGAAAATGAAGTGGTTCTCAAGATGCTTAAGCAGATGAGCCAGAAGTTTGCGTACTTGTCCTGTGTCTTGCACACAACCTTAAATCTCGATTCAAAAGTAGATCAGATAAACCTAGGAAGGTGGAATAGTTATGCTGTGATGTTTATGAACTATTTTCAAGTTCTTATTTTTTAGGTGGAGGTGGAAAGATGATGACATAACAAGTGAAGACATGACCAACATTATTAAGATTCATAATCAAAACAATGAGCAAGCTTGGAAGGAGATTTTGAAATGGGAAGCTCTACATGCTATGTATGTACCTATGAAATGTTGCATATGGAATATTTGTAATGACAAAGATGCGAGTTGTAAACTTAGCGTGACTGGTGTAAAACACTGTTTATAAAACTGTTACTTTTTAGATCAGCATAGTTCCTACAAGGTTGCCTTGTAGATCACCTGTTCCTACAAGACACAGACTAGTTAAGCATTTAATATTACAAATTTTTCTCTGAAATTCCATGATGGTTTTTACACAGTAGTTTGGATTATGGTTTTCTATTCTTAGTCTATTAAATCTGTGAATTAGATTTGCAGAGAACTGCTTTCTTGGCAAATTAGAACAATTTCATATCAGAGATACTTTATCATACTAGCAGTAAGTGCTGGCAGAAACTGTGTGACTTTTCAAAGCTTTAAAGAGAGGAAAAAAAGTTGGTTTGTATCACTTGTAATTTATTTTTACTTTTGCTTTCTTCTACTCAGTTTCTCTGTTACTAAAACAAATTATCATAGTGGTTTAATCACTGAAAATAAGCCTGTGTTCAAAGATAAAACTATTTTCCTTTTAAATTGTGTGCGCAGGGAATGTCCGTGTGGGCCGTCACTGATGCGGTTTGGAGGCAAAGCAAAGGAGTACTCACCAAGAGCCAGAATACGTTCATGGATGGGGTACGTGGGTAGGGAAAAAGATCTTCCAGTGAGGTGGGAGGCTCCAGAAATGTGTCTGGAAACATGGTGTAGAATTAATTTAAAGGTGTTTCAGAACAGGTACTGCAAGTTAGAATTGCCAGAAGATAGAAGTACTAGTGGGATCTTATGGACAAAAAAATCTTGAACTGGACTTCCTCTCCCAGGTTCATAATGTCCTTTAGAATACCTCCATGGCCTGTTCCCTGTCCTTTGCAGGTACGAGCTGCCCTTTGACCGGCATGACTGGATAGTTGACCGGTGTGGGAAGGAGGTGCGCTACGTCATCGATTACTACGACGGCGGAGCAGTGGACAAGAACTACCAGTTTACTATCCTGGATGTGCGCCCGGCGCTGGACTCGCTCTCGGCCGTCTGGGACAGAGTCAAGGTGGCCTGGTGGCGCTGGACTTCCTAACTGCTCCTCTGGTGTGTACTCCAGAAGTAACCGCTTTCCTCCTAGACAATGGACGTGTCAATACCAGGACTTGAGACAGAAATTCACTGCAGCCATCATTGCTTTCATCATCCCCACTGTTCTTTGTGGGTGGGAAGGGAGGACAGGGAAACCTCTTGAGTACACCAGTGCTTTGTGGTGTTTCAAATGGAATAATAAAGTTACAGTGGCAAAAAGATGTATCTTAATTTTCTTAAGAACTGGGAAGCCTTTCTTACATTGTCTCAGATTCTGCATAAGCTCGCCTTCATTTCATGATGTCAGTGCTGCTCCAAATTCATTACAATTCTTATACTGACTGGAGTTTTGAGTATTACTTGATTAGTAAAAACTGGAAATTACATAAATTATTTAACATATTTAAAGTATTTGGATACCTCCATGATGAATAAAGCGTAAAATATCTATACTCTTTCAAATTACATGTTTTATTTACACTGTAAAGCCATGTATTTGTTTTCACATGGACATTTTACCTATTCAAATACTTCCTCAGAAAACTTCATTTAATCAGTCAAAGGAGGTGTAGTGTGGTATGACTATTTTAAAGGTATGTTCTGTAGAAAAGGGGAATATACTCATGCCTTAATCTGCAATTTTTCTTTGAACAGAAGAACATCTGTTAGAAGCAGGAAATGAGTATCACTTTTAAAACAGCCTTTCTAAAAGGACATAAAATTGATATTTAATGGCTATTTATTTGAATATCCAAAAGGTAGTTTTCTGATTTAAGAAAATGCATTATTTTAGTATTTTCATGTCTATAATGTGTGTCATGTAATGAATTCAGGACAGAGCTAAGCCTTATTTAAAGAACCTCCTGCAGTGCATCTGTATTTGGCATCCTGGCTGCATTAACGGTATTTATTACAGCATGGTTTTTTATATAATAAGGAATTGCACAAGGGGGTGTGACTACACAGTCACACAGGTGAGTATAGTGAGGTGCATTACAGATGTGTACATAAGTGGGCTAAAAGGGTATCAAAAGTGCTGTGGGAGAAGGTTGATTGGAGTGTTTTCTAGGAGCGATGCGTGGCGTCAAGATCTGATTATTGTTTGTGCTTAGTAAGGGAAACTAACTTTTTAAAGTCTTCCACTGTAATAGCTTTAAGTTTGCACGCCTCAGTAGGTTTCAGGTGCTGTGCAAAAAAACCATTTGGGAATGGAAAGGAGGATGAGAATAGCACGTTGCAGCTTCTCAAATGGAGACAGCTGCCTTGAAACTTCTCAACCTTAATGGGAAACTGGCTGTACGTTTCTTTGTCTGAAAGTGGCCTATATTTAACTGACATTGGAACCTGTTGTTTTTGGTTTTGGTTTTTGTTTTTTTTTTTCCCCAATGGGAAACCCCTCTCAATGTTTCAGGAAAGTCACTTCCCATTTGGGGAAGAATTAGTCAAGGAAACTTTCCTACTTTAGAATCCTAATGATCACAAATAGTTCCCACTTCAGAGACAACTGTTGTGCATGGTAAGAATAAATATTATCTAGAATCCTAAAAGGAAAACCATGCTCTTACCCATATCCACTTTGCTTATTCCTTTTTCACCTTTTCAGTGATTTATATATATATATATATATATCTATCTGTATATATGTATATATGATAAACAGTGATGAAAAAAAAATCCATCTAAATAAGCAATGTATGGATAAGATAAATAAAAAGTGAGTTTCTATGAAGAATATCTAACTCAGGAGGGAACTCTCTGGTCTAACAGTAAAGATGTAAAGATTGAGGAGTATTCTTTTTGGGGTGGTGGGTTGTTTTTGTTTGGGATTTTTTTTGGTAGTTGTTGGTTTATGCATTTGGCAACTTGCTACAGTATATTTCTCATAACAAAATATGGAAAGGCTACACCACTGTAGGGAGTACTTCAGAAGCTTCAAAAGCAGGAGTTTGCTTTATTGATTTCTGCAGTGTGATGTTGAGGGCATGGAAATTACAATTGCTGCTAAATCTGTGGAAACCTTCACAAGCCACTTAATGTGTTTGCTATCTCCTGTTATGTTCCATCTTCCACAGATTCAAAATTGTTCTTCTCTGTGGTACCGTTAATGAAATGTACTACTTTGTCATCCAACTAAAAGGAGAATCAAATAAATACACTTTTCTTAACTTTGGTATTTGGTGATCATGCTTTTCACTGTAATAATTATTAAAATGAGGTTTTGCATGTGTCATATGAGATTCCAGTCTGTTACAATTAATATCGTGCTATAGAGTATATATTTGATATTGTTCCTATGTATTATTTTATATTACTACAACTTAACTATTGTCAGATCTACTCATTTTTCAGGTGAATACAGAAGCAAAACCCAAGGACTAAATACACGTGTTTGCTAACAGCAGTTCTCAGAATAAGAGCTATGACAAGAAATACATTCATCCTGAGTCTGGCTAACTTGAGAGCAATGCAAGGAAATTAAAAAAAATAAAAATTCCTAGAAGAGTAAATGAAAATAATTAATTTCTACAAGCAGTAAAACTTAAGGAAGTAAATGGAGTTTCTTCTTTAGGCCTGAGTTTCTTGATGAACGATGCATAAATGTTAAAATTATGACAATTCCAATCTAAATTTGAATAACGATGATTTAAATTGTTTTTTTTTTTTAATCCTTACTTTAGGAAGGATGTTTTAACTGAAAAACGATTGTTCAGGCTATATTAAAAGAAATGTGTGTGTATATGCATAAATAAATACATTCATATCTTTTCTTTGTAAGTGTAGGAAGGTATGGAGAGCTCATGGAGCCCAAGAAAGTGAAGAAGTATCCTGATCAAGCCCTTTCAGGGAATTCTGCAGTGACATCAGGTTCCCAATCCTGGTCAGGCTGAAACAGAACCCAACATCTCAAACCAAGATTAACCTTGTGCACGTTCCAAAGAGAAAATGCAGGCACTCACTAAAAAAGGCTGCTTCTATAATTAGTTCTGTATTTAGTTATCTAAAGTTCACCTGTGTTCTTCTTTGCTGTATCAAAGCCCTGCTTCAAAGCCCTATTGTGTTTGACTCTTGCAGATGAAACAAATTAGGGGTGCTCTCCTGGCCTGCCCTGAAGATGAGTATTTAAGGATGTTGCAGTGCCCAGAAACTGCAGTCTCTCGGACTGGTGGAAAAGGACTCCAGCATAACATTCCCAACTGTAATCAGGCCTTGGGTCATGCACATGTGGTCAGGAGTGGTTCTGACCTTTTATTTCCTGGAACAGGAAGCCATTCTGCATTCAGGTATGGGTTTTGGCCATTTGTGGTTGTGTCACTTCAGGCTGCAGTGGCTCCCCTGTGCTGGGGTGCCTGGCACTGCTGCCACTCTACAGGGGCACCAGACTGGGTGCTCTGCCTCCAACACCCTCCCTGCTCTGTCACAAGAGACCAGCTCTCTGCTCTTCTGCAGTTTGTCCTGTTAGTATCTGGCCAACATGAGTGCGCCTGTAATTGGGCAGTAATTCAGAGGCTGATCTTTCTGGGATGCCTGGAGTTCCTGACTCGAGTCATCCTGTAACATTTTACCATTGCAGGCACTTTGGAAGGGGGAGCTGTAGCTCTGTCACTCGTTTATTTTTTTTTCTCCCCTGTTCCCTAAAAACGCCTTTGCTCCTTCCTTCCATACTATGCTCATGGTCCTAGCTTCAATCCCTCTAAGAATTTTTCAGCTAAAAAATCCCTTAGAATTTCTGCCCTGCTTTGCTGTAGAAGAAAGAGATTGTGTTGCTGTAAGAAGATGTGTCCATTCTTGATTACTGCTACTTACTACTGCCAAAGCAAAGTGTTTTGGATTACCACTTTTCAATTATGAGGTGAAAGAGGCATGCTAGTTTAGTGTTGAAGTTCTGTCTAGTGTTTACATAATTTATTTACCATCAGGACTTTATGTGCTCTGTAAATTTGAAGTCTCAAATGTGCTGATGAATACTGTTCTGCTTTCAAAAGGTGTGAGAATGGCAAAGGACCTCTCAGTGCTCTGAAAATGGTCATAGATAGTTTGTAATCCTATGCACTCCCATTGTGTTTGTTCCACTCTTGTATCAAAGTGTGGGGGAAGAGTAGCTGATGTGCCAAATTGCGGAAGATGAAGGCAGATACATTGCTGCAGCTCAGCAGCTAAAAATGAACTGGCAGACTAAGAAGCGCTTCCTAGTATTTGGACTTTTACTGAAGTTTGTTTTTTATAGAGGGTAGAAATGCCTCTTTCAGAACCATCACTTTTTAAAGACATCTGTTCACAATGCTTACTAAATCATATGGCACGCTAATTCTCTGTCTCCTTTGCTTACACCTGGAGGAGAGTCCATGTAGTAAGGTTCCACAAGCCAATGTACTTGACGTGGAAGCTGAATGAACTCGATGCTAGGTGTGCTTATCTCTTCAGTATCATACCCTTCCCTGCCCACAAGTATCTTTATATATGTTCTTTATAAAAATGCACAGGATTGCTAGCTTTTTACAAATGTTTAGTAGGCAACTACATGCATTTTTACTCTCGCTGAAATAAAATATATTCTATTTGTTATTCTACCTTTGTACAAGGTAAATTGCATGCAAAGATCTTTATGCCGTGAATCAAGTAAGTATTGATTCTCTCAGCAATGCTAGTATTAGGAATCTATGGTCATACTAGACATACCCGGTCATAAGAAGCAAACTTTTTAGTTTGTACTAGATGGCTAATCACTTTTATGTGCTTCTCCTTCAAGAAAAAATGGCTTGCCACACTCCTAAAGGAAGAATCTTATATTCTTTTATGAATGTGAGAGTTACATCTGTTTGGTCATACTACCTGTACATCACATTGCATAGAAACTTCTGGGCAGAGTGCTGGACTCCAAACCTTACCACGGGGCCTTGAGCATGTGTAAAAAGACCCGTTACCACCGGGGAGCCACGGGTTCTGATGGCAGCTCCCCACAACACGGCTCTGCAGATTTGCAGTGTGGGTACATATTTTTGGCTGGAGTCAGAATGAATCCAATTTTCAAAGGATTAAGTAAATTTATTGGAAGTTTTAGGATAGTTACTAGGCTTCATTAAGAAAATTTAAAAGATTAGATTATTTCTTTTGCTGACATTCAGTTTGGACCATGGCCTCTCTCATAAAATAGAAACCATCACATTTGTTTTCTATGTATTATGGCAAAAAACCCCCCAACCTGTCATGTTTTTTGTTTTCCAATGTTTTGCCAATTTTGTGGTAACTACATAAAATTTCAGCTATTTTGCAAACATGCTGCTGTTCTTGCCTTCAGCTTCTGAGGACTATGACCCCATAAACCTCCTGTCTGCAGAGATAGCTAATGCTTTAATTGATCATTAGTACACTTGCAAAATGAGTTTCCATCTGCCAAAAGATTAAGTGTCTCAGGGAATTGACTTAGAGCGGTTTGATGTATGGAGAATAAATGCAAGTGCCTTTAAAAGCACTGCTAGATCATGGATCCTTGAAAAACTTGCTCCTAAAATACTTAGAAGGAAAAGTAATAGAAAAGGTTTTTCCTCTGCTTTGTTTTTCCCTCAAACTAAAAATCTTTTTTTATATATCAATGAGAATTTGTTACCTCATTTTCAAGAACTGAAAAACAAAATCTCATGAAAATGTTTAATTTAACCTTACAGCAAACCATGCAACTTTTGGCAGCATTAATTTGCAATGTAATTTTTTTGTTAAATGGGTTTATTTCAACTGAAAAAAAAAAAAAACCAGAAAAAAAGAAGAAAATTTTTCCATTAGCTGTATTGAAGAATACTGAGGGGGAAAATACTTCCATGCTTTATCATGTATTTTCACAACTACTGGGGTCACTTCTCTTTCTGTTTTCTTCAAGCTTTTGCCTCTTAGTTTATTTGGAGAGATTTTTACAGGTTTCCTGTTGGTTTCTCTGTGCCATTTTTGTACAAGCCACTTTGGGTAGGATTTCTACCACTGCAGTAACACTTAGAGTTGTTATTAGAGAAATGGTAGGTTCTTTCTCAGGTCCCTGAAAAAGCAGTCCTGGTTAACTGAGGTAAGCACAGTTCTGACTGGTAAGAATGCCATTTTGGCTGCATTGGAGCTGGCAGCACTGTTGTACCAGAAAGTAAGGGCACTGCAGCTGTCCTGCAGCAGTGCCCAAGGGCAGAGGTGTTTGTGCTGCACTGGCCAGCTGTCACCTTCGCTGTTGTTATGAGTTCCACATTAGTCATTAGTGTTGCTCTTGTGAGCCCCAAACGGGAACTGCAGTGACTTCTAGACTTCCTAGTAGTCCTTTAATGCCTTTCCGGAGGATGTGCTTTTAGCACCGCCTGCAGTTATGACCGAGGAGGTGGCAAAGGGGCTGGCATGGAGCTGATGGTACAAAGATACAGATGGGTGTTCCAAATT
Source organism: Chamaea fasciata (assembly GCF_029207755.1). Taxonomy (NCBI): domain Eukaryota; kingdom Metazoa; phylum Chordata; class Aves; order Passeriformes; family Sylviidae; genus Chamaea; species Chamaea fasciata. The sequence continues at coordinate 15,256,662 of NW_027094095.1, read as the reverse complement.
TACTTTTATTTCCAAATGTCTGTCTATTCCTCCTCTGATTTGCCAATCAGGTTAGGAAAAAACTGGTCTAAATGCACCATTTTTATATATATTCACTAGTGGTTGTTGACACAAACTCTAATTGAGGCTGTAATTATAGTGAGTAAAAGGCAAAGGATACTGCTTTTGCAAATGACACTGGGAAGATTAACCTATGTATGAAAGGTTGCATTCTGCTTGCCTTGTCAGGCAAAGTGGAAGATACTGGTGGCACAATCATTTTGTGACAGGATGTTGGAGCTGGTTTAATATAGGCTGACAAAAAGCGAAACACTTCTTTTTTGAGTTTATTTGCCATGTGTTGATGGGGAAGTACCATTTAGAGAATATGGCTAAAATTCTATAAAGCCCTTTAATGCTTGAAGAAATAAAGAAAGAGAGGAAAGAAGATCTTGACTTTCAATTTCATAATAATGCAATATGAAAGCCAGATTGTAACTGTAGATGTTCGTTTCAAATTTAAATATTTAGCATTTTCAGTTGTCTGTGAATACACGAAAATTTATTACATTAAGATGGAATTTAGATCTTTGACAGGAAGCTGATATTTTCATAGAGTGAAAAATATCAAGCTGACATTATACTGTCTCATTTGATGACTTCCAAATGTCAGAGTGCAGTAACTTATTCATAGGGACCTCCATGTCTTGTGATAGTGTCAATTCAAAAGACATTTACATCGACTTTTTTATTTAAACATGTAAAATGGAATATGCAAAGTGGCAGAGGAGAAGGGGGAAGGACCGGGGCAAGGAAGTTTTTAATAATAGAATGGAGGCACTTCTAAGGCTAATTTCCACCACAGCCTTCTTTCTGACAGCGGCCTGGCTGTGCTGTTCCCTCCCAGCATCTTTCTCCTCCCCTGCTCAGTCACCTCATAGTTCTGTTTATTTCAACACAAGTCGAGGGGTTAGAAATAGGATATACTCTGCTGTAAAGTAACCACCCCCAGCCCTTGTTTTTAGAAGTGATTTTGTAATAATAGAAGATACTGGATGATTTTGTCTGGGAGTTAATTGATGCCTATATAACTTAGATCAAATTAAAAGGTGCTTATATAGCTTGAGTTATAAGATACCAATACAACCTGATGTATCTGTATAACCTGATATCAATATAACCTAAATCATGACTTTTTACGTATCTATATAACCTGATACCTATATAACCTGAATCATAACTTTTATACCTATATAACATGATATAAATAACTTTTTATACAATTTAATGGCTAGTATACGGTTAACTAGTTGGTAAATGCTGAATAGACAAAGAAGAAAAAATTCACCAGGTGGATAGCTTTAGAGATAGATAAGTATAGTAGTAATGAAAAACTGGCAAGTGCAAAGTCAATTATCCACAAAATAAAGAATTTAGGCTGGTTAAGACCAGACAGACCGAGGAACACCGTAACCGCATACTCTGAAGACAAGGTCGAAAAGTTCAGATGCGAAGAAGACCTTGGAAGCCTTCATCAAAGACTCCTGACAACCCCCGAATTGGGAGACACAAGCATAGTACAAAAGAACTAGCTAATAATCATGAGATCATACTATATAAACTGGTTCTGGCACATACGTGATGATGTAGTGACAGTGATACTAAGCAATGCTTACTGTAGAAATACACAGCACTTGACAAGGGTGCGTGAGTTAGGTGGAGATATCCCCCTCACCACCAGCACCGCAATAAACAAATACCTGCTCGATAGACACTAGTCTATGGGGATTTATTTCCAGCCGATCTTTTGGGCATCATAATGGTATTGCGGGCAGTGCACCACCTCGGTGTGAGGGCTGCTAACAGGACTGCGAAGCCGCACTAGTTGATTATAAAAACATTATTTTATATTCTGGTAACTCTTGTGCAGGGTGCGTGCGGCCGCGATCCAGGGCTTGGCGTACACGCCGAGGCCGAGCCGCTGTTCCCCCCGCGGCTCAGGCGGCGGCACAGCGCTCCGCACGCCGGGGCAGGGCCGCCGCGGGGACGGGGCGCTCCGGCCCGCGCCGAGCCGCCATTTTGTTCTGGCGGCGGCGCCGGCCGGGCCGCCGGCGCCCCCTGGCGGCCGTGCTGCGGGTCCCGCGGCCGGCAGGGGGCGCGGCGGCGCGCGGCGGCGGCCATGTCGGAGCTGGCGCGGGAGGAGCTGTCGGCGCTCGCCGCCATCTACTGCGAGCCGGGCGCCTGCGAGGTGCTGGCGGCCTCAGGTGAGGCGGCCGCGCTCTCGGCCCGCAGCCCGGGCTCTCCCCCGGCCCCGCGCGGCGGCCCGGCCCGGCACAGCCCCGGGAGGAACCGCTCCGGGGCCGCTCACGGCGGGGCTCAGCCCCCGGGGCAGCACGGGCTCCGTCGCTCGCTGCTGTCGCTTGTCGCGTGTCCCGCCCCGCCGGGTGTCTGTGCTGCCGGCCTCGCTTGGGGCACGGAGCCCAGCGGAGCCTGCTGGTTATAGTTAGGGACCTTCTCAGTGCCCTGCAGGCCCTGGGGGCCAGCCAGGGGCAGCGCTGGGAACGGGCTGGCTGTTCTCTGGGTACACAAGCCAGTGACTCTTGTACGCGTTAACAAGGCCAGGTGTTTATTCTTGGATACTGAGTAGGGGTACAGCTGTTGCAATGCATGAGAAGCGTTGGGTCATCTCTCTGTTTTTCTGGGTTAAGCTGACAGCCTGAGCACTGTGACGTGCCCGATGTTCTCCTGCTAACGCAAGATGTGCGCGGTTCTGCACGGTACTGATGTGTCGTGTCTGCTGTGGGTGGAATGATCAGGTTTGTAGTACTAGCTCCCATCAGCTGCTGGATGCTGTAGACAGGGAGTGCAGGGTGTGTGGATGCCTTCATGGTTTCCCCACCAGCCATGGTGGCCACTGGTCAGAACATAGTATTAAGAGATGGCTTTTATCAGGCTGTGCTCTACGATGCTGTGAAGATGCCCCTTCAGCAAGGGAGAATAAATCTCAGTAGTTCCGGTGTACAGTAGCACCGGAATATCAGGCTTAAATGTCAGTTAAGATATGCAAGTGTTGGTGTCTGTTCAGATCCAGACCAGTAGTAATTTTTGCTTAGTGCCTGCCACAGATGTGACAACTCTTAGGTATTTGTTAGAGAGAGATACACATGCACATGTACACACAGAGTATGCCTGTATTGTGTAACACAGGTCCCTGGTGTCTGTGAACTGCTGAAGAGTTCTGCCCAGCCCCAGCAGAGTGGTGGACAGGGAGCAGCTTCCTGCTGGTTGGACTGCAGTGAAGTCCTGGGGAATGCTGCTAAAGATGGATGTACTAGCCTGCTGTCAGATTTTGTCTGCACGTGTAATGTATTCAGCCCTAAAGAACTGGAATTGATAAGGGAATTTTTTTTTTTTACTGTGAGAGTGACGAGTGCTGGAGGCTTCCAAGAGAGCTTCTGGAGTCTCCCTCACTGGAGATATTCGGAATATCTGGATATTGTCCTGGGCAGTTGTCCTGTTGGAGGTGACTCTGCTTGAGGGGTGAGGCTGGATGAAGGCATTAGTGTCTGCAGGGAGCACAATTAACCACAGTAATCTAAAACCAGAATTTCGTATCTAGATACATCCGGCACACCTCCTGCTCCAGTGCAGGCATGTACTTCTGCCATTTTATTTGTTTAATTGGCATTTAGGGTTATATTTTTAAAAATATGATTGATGAAGTGTTTCAACTGAGCTTTATTTTTAAGTGAAAAATTTCAAGACTGTTATTTTGGGCATAGTTTGAAAAAGCAGTATCCAGGCTTATCAGATGTTAATTTTAAAAAACGTGAGCATATCTGAACATTGCATATACACGTCTGTTCCTCCAAATCTGTTGAGAAATGCAGGCACATTCTTCTCTGTGCGTCATATATGTAAAAATGATTTTGTGTTTATAAGTTAGCAGAATCGAAAAGGTTTAGAAACCTTCCTGGACATAAAGTGAGGTGCCACAAGTGCACAGTGGGAGTAGGCTATTTTATTTATATTGATGTTATGTGATCTTGGAGAGCCTTTAACCAGGCTGTGTTCATGATGTGGTAGGATGAGGTATATTTGATTGGTTTACATAGTTTTCTGCTGAAATTGAAAAGATTGTTTTACAACAATGATTATTGGTATTTTTATTACGCTTGGAATTTACCTGTTGGAATTTACTCGCAGAATCTCCAGTCAGTATACCATTAACTTTTGTGCCAGTCATTAGCTTACATTTGCTTTATCTCTTCAAACCATGTAAATTTTCGTTGACACACGGTGCACAGACATAACTTCCAGGAAAACTGTTGTGTTATGCAATCTCTAAGACATTAAGAGTAATTTGTGTGTAGATCCATGGGATCAAAAAGGAGGCCATTGGGGATTCATGGTTTTGAGGAATGTAAGAGAATGCTTTTATAGGTCTCTTGGTATGGTAAAAACTTTGGCTTTTTGGAATTTAACAAAGAAGTATTCGGAATGTGAAATGTGTTTTTATCAAAATCAATGTGTGGATGAATTTAAATAAACTAATTACAGCATATCTTTCTTACCTTACATATCTATTTGCAAAGATTAGTGTTACAGATAGAAATCCATAATTTAATTGTTAATCTGTTCTCTTTTGGTCTGTTCACCAAGCTTGCTATAAAAATATATTTAGATATTCTAAGCTTGTACATTAGTAGGTGCCGTTTTCTGAATTTAAAAATAGACTGCATGTGTTGCATAAAATGCCTTTGGGCAGGAGAGGAGGGGGATATCTGTCTGGTTGACATGGAACATAAGAAAAAATCTGAAGTATGCTAGAGCTAAATATACTGATAAGCATGCAGCTATGGGGGAAAATGAGTTAAAATGTATTGAGTTTAGTCTGATTAGCACATTAAATGCCAGCAGAACAGTCATACCCAACCTTTTATTTCAGAAATAATCACCGTGTTGCTGTGAAGACAACTCGGCCCTTGTAGCATGTGCAAACAAAGGAAATATTTCTTTGGAGCCAGGTTGTGCAGGGCGCTGGTGGTTTGCTCTTTGTTCTGCCAGTGTCTGCAGCGCTGGTGCAGAAAATGGACGCTGCAAGGTTTAAATAAACTTCAGATGTTGTAGCCCTGCAAAGGTTTTGAACTGATTCTTCTTTTTAAAAGTCTGAAGCAGATGTAAATGAGCACGACTGGGCTTTAACTGATGGCTCAGGGTGATACACCTTGGGATGCGAGGCTGTTCTGCTTCCTTCAGATTAGTTCATCACAAGGAAAGGTGTGAGATTTTTGCAGGTTTAAGAATAAGATCACTGCAGCAGGAGGCCCTTCTCGAAGGGGCAGGGTTGGTCTGTCTGTCCCTCTGTTACTTCTGAGTTGGTGAGATCTGTTGTGACAAGCTAGTGAAAAAATCCTAGGAGGATTATCAGAAAGGTAACGAGTTTTTCTGTCACTGTAATTAAGTTGCTGATAGAGTAGCATTTTTCAACTTATATAGGCTGTGCGTTTCAAAATCTCTTGGCAACATCGTTTAAAAGGAAGTTGGACGATAATGCTCGCCCCATGCATTCGGCTGGCTGCGTACCTGGTGGGGCTGCCCTGAGTGGGGCAGCTGAGGGACATGGGGCAGCAGCACTGTCTGGTGTGATGGTTGTGTGTGCAGACACCTCTGTGGTGGCCAGGAGGGTGCTGGGGGCCCCAGGATGCGCAGGGCAGGTTTTCTGCCTGTGATTATGGGTGCTGAGCCCGGCGTAATGGCAGAGGAGCTGCTGCTGCTGGGGCCCAGGAAGAAACATTTGTCAGGGCAGCAGAAGACAGAGATTAGGAATGGGAGGGCTTGAGGTTCTCCTCTGTACCTACTGGCCATGTGCAAGGGTCTCTTCCAAGGCTGGTGTTTTTCTGAGGGATACATTTGTCTTGAAAGTAGTCTGGAACCTTTGGTAGGGTCTTGGAGGATTGAAGACAAACTCCTCTTGGTGGGAAACGACTCTTTTGACATGTGGTGCCTATAAATACAGACATGGTTGGGTGTGATTTCGTTGGATTCACTGGAATTACATCTACTGCTTTCACCACTGACTCTTAGGTAGTGGTGGTCTGTAGTGCTGCTAGAATTTGATTGTTGGGTTTGGAGGGTTTTCTGGTTTTATTTTGTGACTTCTCTGGCCTTGAGAGTTTGTATGACCCAAGAGGGAGGTTTGTAAACAAGTCCTTGATAAGCTCTATAAAATACTTCTGTCTGTCCAAGTAATTTTTAGCTTCTTTCACTTTTCTAGTAGGTTTCAAGTATAAAATCATACATTTTATGTGAGAGGAACTGTGAGAGGTTGGTTACTGGCATCAGCAATACTAATCAAATATAATTCATCTGACTGTCATGTAAAGGAAGGTAAGGTAAGGTAGAGGGGGAAGAGTGCAAGTCACTTCAAAAGACCTGCTCTGAAACTCATCTCTCCTCTAATCTGCCTTTCAAATCTGGCTTCTCTTGCCCTCATAGAGTGAATCAACCTGACATTTTAGCAATTTTTGAAAGAAAAGGGTTGAAGTGTTTAGAATGCATCAAAGGGGTGAAGCAGAGAACGTCTGAAGAAGATCATCTTTTGTCTGATTGATACCCTCTTACTTCATGGCAGAGGAGTGAAAGTAGGTTAGGTCTTTGTCCATGCTTTTCACTTTGTCAAATTTTGTATTGTTTTTCTGTGAAACTTCTAGTTAAGAAGGTTTTATTTCATGAAATACTGTACATAACTTTAATATTAAGCATCGTTGATTATATGATTTATCAGGATGATGTAGTCTTTAGCCTTTCCTGCTGCATACTGAGTGTATCCCTTTTCACTCTGAAAATAATTCCATTCTTAAGTTAACCTACAACAGATTTTTAGCAGATATGAAGATACATAAACATACATTAATATGAGTACATGCATATTTATATATGTACTATCTAGGGTCAGGTGTCCAACAGAAATGTTTTCCTTATGTCAGTCCAACTATTACAGAGGAGTTGGCAGAAAAAATTTAAGCATATTTCCTCTGCAAGTTGTAGGGGACAAAGAATCTGACTTCTTTCTTTCCAAGTCTCTAGTTAGTGTGGAACTGCTTTTGAATGATTGTCTTAAAAAATACCTGGTGCAAGTCTGTTTGCCTTGCATAAGTATTGATGTTAGAAGTTTTACAGATTTCTTTAGGAGCAAACTTAGGGCAGTGCTGAATCCATCCAGAAAAGTCTGTATTTTCAGTTGTCCTTGCATTTCTTTGCTTTTGCTATTGAGCTGTGGAAGCTGAGTTATGTGTTTGAGAGAGACAATTCTTTATTACTGGCTTGTCTAGACTTTGAAAGAGCCAAAAGATGTGAATGCTTTTTAGAATGTGTTAATAACTTTCCTTCTGCTATGTTATAGAAGTGTTTCATTTCAGGATTCCCTGCAGGTATAGCTTGAGCCATTGGTTGCAAGCCCACACCCTGCAGGAAAAAAAAAAAAATCACTCCCTCATATTTTATAGGAAATGTCAGTTATTTGAGTTAAAGAAAGTAACATGATTTAATGATATATATGTATTTCAACTTCAAACTATTAATGTTTATTTTTTTAATATATTTTCCAGAGACAAATGGAATATCATTTAGAATTCAAATCAGCGTGAAAGAACTGCTGGATAAGGATATACTTTTAAAGCTGTTATTTCATTTACCAGTCAGTTACCCATCAACTCTACCGGATATTTCTGTTAACTCAGACCAGCTTACAAGGGCCCAGTGTATGGATGTGAAGGAGAAATTACTTGAACAAGCAAAGAAGCATCTCTCTGAACCCATGGTACATGATCTGATTCTTTGGGTGCAGCAGCATCTTAAAGGTGTCATTAAGCAATCAGCAACGGTTTGCAATGAAAAAACTACTTTGTCAGAAGGAACAGAAGATGGTATCTGGATGCTCCTTTTGCATTTAGATCACATGAGAGCAAAGGCAAAATATGTGAAAACTGTGGAAAAATGGGCTTCAAACCTAAGGCTGACTGGAAGACTGATGTTCATGGGCAAGATAATATTGATTCTTCTCCAGGGTGACAGGAGCAGCATTAAGGTGCAGGAACAATGAATGTTGACTAGTTCTATCGATTTACCACTGAAACCTCCGTGTCTGAATATTTTATGTGTGTTTTTCTAAGTTGAACAATTTTGGAAGCAAATTGATCATTATGAGAGTAGGAAGACCCAGCAATTTTATTCTGTATTTAAGAAAAAGAGGGTGTTCTATTCTGTCTACAGTGATACCTGTAGACCTGTGCCCTGTATTGCTTTACCTCCCACTGGAATTATACCCCCATATCCCTTTGTTTCCTGACCTTGATATGCCTAGATTCAGTTTCCTGTATTTCCCAAATGCCCCAGAAAGTGGAAACATTTTTGATGAGGAATTTATAACAGGCATATTTCTAACTCATTGCTGTCTCTTTCCTTGACTTAAAACCACATGGTGCTCCTGGTGCATGCCTGGGCTTTGAAATTCTTGTCTGTGCTTACAAACTCCCACTGCCTTTGGTGGTTTTTGTGGTGATGTTGGAGGGAAAGGTTTTGGCTTTTCTGACTCCTGTTCTCTTAGTCAGTTAGGCCTGCCTATTTTAAAACTGACAAATAGAAGCAGTTGTGCGCTTTTTGGGATGGGCACTTTCAAAGTTGGATTGCTATGTTCTGAAAAAAACCCTACATTTTGAGTGAGCTTTTGCATTTTACTAAACTTTGGAAGTACTAGGTGACATTTAATATTTTGGGATTTTTTTGTCATTTAGGAGTACTTGGTTCTTCAGAAAACTTCTAAGGTAGATGTGGACTCAAGTGGAAAGAAATGCAAAGAGAAAATGATGAGAGTACTGTGTGAGACAGAAGTACAGTCACAGCATAAAAGGTATAATTTAATACTGTTGTGGATAGAAAAGTAACAGAATCGGTAATTACATTCTGACAAATGCAGGCATATTCATGAGTTTCCCTTTTACAATGTAGGTTTCAGACGTTTGAAGTCAAAGAATATTCAGCACTGGAGGAGCTACAAAAGGAATTTGAAACTGCAGGACTTACAACTCTTTTCTCTGAGTTTGTGCCTCCTCTCTTAAAATAAAATTAAAAGAAAGCACTGGACCTTTGACCAAAGCAGTAGTTGACTGCAGATGCTAATGGAAGATAAAAGGACAAATGTGGCAAAACAATGTTGAAGCTTTTCTGCAAAAAATACCAGTAGTAGTCATCCTTTTGCAAGAAGAAGGCAATTAATACATTAAGAACTGATTTTTTTTTGACATTTATGTATTAATAACTTTTTCCAAGCAATGTGATGTTGACTGTGATAATTGCATGGCAAGCATGAGAGATTGGGAAGAAATAATGTTAATAAAAAAGTCTTCTAGTCAGACTGTTTTATAGTCCCTGTTTTTCAATGTTCTGTTTCTTCTCTCACATGGTGGAATTTGTTGATAATGGCCTGTTAGAAAGCATCATTACTTTTGCTTTGGAAGACTGTATGAAGATATTTCCATAAAAAACATAGCAAACACACATTTGAATATGTGAGGACAGCATATACTTAATATCCCTAAGGAGTTCATCCGCTAATTTTTCATTCTCCCTTTAATTGACTATAAATGCTAGGTGGTTGATTTGAAGAAAAAGCTCATGTCACTTGGGGCCTGAAAAAACTTAGAAGTGTCTTTTTGAATATTAGTTTTTATTCTAAAATTTATAAAAACACCCACGTGGAGGATTTAAATTGATAAAAAGCTGAGGTAAAGCCAATTGTAACGTTTTCTTTGATAGTTTACAGATGTCTTTTTGCACTTTGTCTGGTTTTACAGTCTATGCAGCTTTAGATATCTTGATTCAATTGAACTGTTTGAGCAGTATATATACAGACTTCAGTCTTCCATCTTTCAAGGCTTCTGCCAAGTTGTTTTTGTTTGTTTGTTTATTTGGATTTTTTTGGATTGGTCACTGGCCTTGGCCAACCTGTGATTTTTTTAAATCAGAAGTCTGTGGTTTACATCTGTATAGTGTTACAAATTATATGCATAATTTTATGAATTGTGCAAGTTCTGTTTACCTAGGGAGGATTGGATATCTGTTTATTGTGTTTATTAATGTATGTCCTTTGGTTCCTATTTTACCTGAAACCATTCTCTAACAAGACTAGATAAATTATCCAGTAATAAAAATTTTGCAATCATGAGTTTCTTAGTAACTAGCACTGCCATTTGCCATTTCAGTGTAGCTAAACCTGTGCTTCACTGCTCTCTAAAATTCAGTCTCAGAAGCCAAATGTCTCATGTATTCTGTAATTAAACAGATTTTATCAATTCAGTGTAAACGAATTTATTTCCATTGTGCTGGGGGAAGACCAGTACAATTTGTTTAGTTCCCAAAGTGTGGTTTGGCAAATCATTTCCTGATTTCCTGTCTCATGCTCAGACCATGAGATCATACCTCTTTTTTTATGTATTCTAGAAAAGCAACTAATGCAGACTAGGAAGATTTTTATATTTTACTGTTTGAGATATCAGATGCATAAAAGGTTGTAGAGTGTTTGAAAGTTTCTGCAGTTTTTCAGAAGTTTGGTGTTTTTCTTAATGTAGAGTGTCTCAAATATGTATGTTGCATGTTATTTTATGCACTCATGCTAATTTACTGAGATAGTAGCAAAGTTCTTTTTAATGAGTCTTTCGTATTTACCACGTGCAGTACTTCAGGCTCAGTAGAAAAGAGGCTGTGTTGAACAGGTTTTACAAATCTGTTCTATGTTATTTTGAAATGGATTCCTGAGAGACAGGAAATCTAATTTTGTATCATTTTAAGTGCATGTGAAGATGAATTCTTACTTTTACAAGGAAGAATAAAACTTTAAAATATTAAAATAACGTGTATTTTAAATTACAGTTTCCAGAATTTGAGCTGTTCTCAGATAAAATATCTGTTGAAAAACTGTGTCAGTGCAGTATAAAGTTTTGAAAAGCTGCAGAGGGTCTCTCATTCTGTGTGACAGATCTGACAAGTATCAAACTCAAGAAAAGGCCTATGCATGTACAGCATAAGAGAACACAGTCAGTATCTCTCTGCAAAACTAAATGTAAGATTTTGCCAGATGCATTCTAAGTCTGTTGATTTTAGGAATCAGGTTGAATGGCATACCTACTTGTGTGATCTCAAAATGCGTGTGACTTCAAAAATAATTGGGGCGGAAGTTGTTGTGATCATCTTTCTTGCAAGATTAGATGCAGACTTACTAAATTTTCCTCCCTACTAGAAAAAACATTTGTGGTGTCACTGGCTGCCAGTTGCACTTGAATATAAAACCCATGTATTTTTTTGAATTTTATTGCCTGATGCCTTCTTGGTCAACTGTTTGGCCAGAGCTGGCATTCTGCAACAGCCAATTAAAAAGTAACAGTTGGGTAAGTTGCACATCTCTCCAGATCTGTGCTCATGTGTCTGCCAAATGAAGTTGTAAGAAGCTGTGTTTCAGGAGATGGAAAATGCAGTTTATACAATGGATTTTTACCAAAGTTGAATTTGTTATTCACTACTCACACTGGGCAAATCCACAAGTTCACTGTAGCAAAGGACTACAGTTTATAGCTTGGTTTGATGTGCTTCAGGAGAATTACAAATCGGATCAGGTTGATGCAGTTCAGACAGCAGAGAACATGAAAACTGATGTCAGTCTGATTCTGTTAAAGCAAATGCTTTTGCCTACCTATCAGTCAGTAACTTATTTTGAAGGGTAGGAGGATATCTTCTGTTCAGACAAGTAAACAGTATTTTTAAAGGCTGTTCTTTTGGAAGGATGTTGCAGCTGTCTGTTAGCTGATGGTTTGTTTGCATTCATTGTGAAAAGAGATGAGCTAGCCCGTGAGCCTCTGGGACACAGGAGTCATCAGAATGGGTCCTGTGGTGCATGTTCTGCCTTCCAAGGGAGCTGAAGCAGACACAGAAGAACAAAATGCACAGATACAGAAAAACAAGAAGCAGGGAAAAAATGCATCAGTGTGTAAAAAGTTAGTGAAGTGTATGTAACTATTGGAATCTGACAGTTCAGTTGCAAGGAAGAAGAAATCCACAAATTAAAGGTGATTGAACAGATTAGAAGCTATCTTTCTTGTGGATATGGTGTTATAAATAGTTCTTCAAACAGCATGGTCAGTAAAGCCTTGTTTCCTGTGAGCCTGCTAGTTTCTAAGCTGTAGCACACATGAAGCCTTCCCTGCAGGAGATACATTCCTGATGGTGTTCTCCCATGTGGGTTCCCCTGTGCCTGGTATTGATTGTGCATAAATTGACTATTGCTTGCATAAATCTTGAAAATCTTGAATCGCATTTTTTCACCTGTTGGCCTTTTTCATCGAAGTTGTAGGTACTTGGTTTCTTTCAGGTTATTAACATCTCATTTTAATTGAAATAACTTAAATTCTAAAGTTCTCGAAAAACTCTGTAGTATAAATATGCTTGCTTCTGTATGGGCAGCACAGATGCATAACCACAGTTTCCTTTAAAAATCAGGCTAAAATGAAAGATGTTGCAATAGGACTGACAGCTTGAAGAATCAAGTTTTTTAGGGCAAAAAACTTGAGGTTTGATTGGTCTTTTTGAATAGCTTGGCTTATTAAGTATGAAGAAAACAAAAAAAAAATAGCTTGAGGAAACAAGAGTGATCAAGAGGAAGGAAATAAATGGGGAACAACATCAGTATTGGGAATTCATCTGGTTTTTTGTACTTAGTCCCATGAATTCTTCCCTCCACCATCCCTGAATTTGTTATTTGATGTTACAGGGAGGACAGGACACTGTAAGAACTCATATATGAAAATCCTTGACACAATCAATTAAAAATAAAGTAGATTTGATTGTTTTGTGACTAAGGCCGATTTTTGTGGTTTTGTAGTTACATCTCATTTTCCTATAAAAAGAGCATTTGTCTCTTATTTCTGATGTGAATGACCCACAAAACCCACTGAGATTAGTATAAATTATACGCCGAGGTACTGTAATGAGCCTTAAGAAACTTCGTAGTGGAAAAAAATATTTTGTTTATGTTGTTTCTTTTAAAAATAGTTTAATAAACCCTACATATGGATGATTTAAAGCCTAGTGTCCCTTGATTTGTTCAGCTTTATCTGTGAAAATACAAACATAATCATGCTATAGTACATTTGAAATAAGATGATGAAATGTTGCACTCACTGTATTTCTGCCAGAGTTTGAGACTGAAATTGCTTATATTATGAAATAGTGCAATTGCTGGAATCAACTTTAATATATCTTCTAGTAGTACTAAGCATTATCTTCCTGTCTTTTTCTATATAACACATGCAACATTGGCAGCACTCTGCTATGGTTTTATGTTTTGTATGTATACTTAATTTTTTGTTATCTTATGCAAGAGTTATGATTGTTTATGTTCTTAATCATAGACATAAATGGAACTTGGAATATAAATATGCTGATAGCATTTTGCAGCTATTGGTCTGTGCTATGTTCATGTATTGGCTTTTATATTAGTTTGTGTTGTCTGACTTCAAAGTATTAACCTGCAGTGAAGAGAACTCTTCAGGGTGACAGAAAAATTTGCCTAAAAGACATTAATTCAAGGAATTCTTTGGACTCTAAAGATGAATCCCTTAATGTTTTGAGTTAATTATGCACTCAGATGCTTTAATTTTATGCTAATAATGTAGCAACTGCTGCACTTCTGAGTTTTCTTTGTGTTTCTTAATGTGATACCAGTAATCTCTTTGTATCCTGTGTTAGAACATAGCTGATCATGGAATTTGGGTCAATATTTTATTACCATTTCCCCTTGTAACTATTTATGATTCTTTATATGTATACATTATTATCTATTATAACTTGAATGCAAAGCGTCATTTTAGGATGCAACTTCTTACAAGAAGTCTCTGCATGAGAACAACGACTCTACTTTGTGCTACTTTTCCTGTTGTCAACTTCTGCATTCCTGGAGCCATGGGAGGCTGTCCAATGATCAGTTTTCTGGAGTTGAACTTAACAGGCCAACCCAGTGTGTTACACTAGATCTCAGGGAGAGGCATGGTGCTCTCCATGCCTTTGTGGGACCACTTTGGACAACATCTGACTGCCACTGAAGGCATTAGCTGGATACTCCTTGAACTTCACATGGAGAATCACTGGAGTGAATTCCACCAGTGCGGAAGGTGAATGGTTGGCTGCTGCTTGATCCAAGCTTTACGTCAGGAAAGCTCTCTGGTACTCCTTTTATGCCAGTGCTGTGGTGGGTAATGAGCTGAAATTTACACATCCCAGGGAACACTGCATAGCAAAATCTGTGCCATGATTTTAAGGCTGAAGGTGGTTAACTCAATGTACTTTGACTGTTTTTTAGTTGTACTTAGAAAAAAGACCAACGGAGAATGATTTTGTTGGTCTCCGATCAGTCACTCATCTGTAGTGGTATACAGAGGCAGGGTACATTTTTAGGGGAGATGGTGCTATGACTACCTTTCAGTCAAGATAAAATGAAAAGCACTTCTTTTTTGAAGTAAAATAACTGAGTTGTTTGTGAGAACACTGTCCACGTGAGATGCTGAACAGAAGCTGAGCTGCATGGCTGTGCCAGAGGCTGATTTTTATTTGGTGGAAGTGGAGGTGTTAGGAACAGACGGCAATAAAAACACTGGTGATGTGGCTCTCAGAGAAGCCAAAAGGAAGGATTTTTTTGCATTGATTTCTCTCTGGAAAGAAGTTTGGAAGTATGAGCAAAGAAGTTGCTACTGTATCCAAGCTTCAAGTAGAAATGTCTGAAATAAATATGCATCTTCATTGTCATTTTCTCTTTTTAGCAGAAACAGCATGTAGAAATGAGAACAAGTAGTGGAAGTTTTCACGAGTACAGAAATGACAAACCTCACTCGAGCTGTAGGCTGTCCATGAAGGAATTAGTGCAGTTCTTAGAAATTGTCCTCAATTGACTCAGAAATGACAGAGACTTTGTAGAAGCAACAAACTCCAAAAGTCTCGTGGTTTGAAATCCAGGCTATTGTGGCTCCAAGTGGTTGGGAAGATTGATGGAAGAGGTGGCCAGCAACTCCCAGGAGCAGATTTTCTACAAAATTTGGGCATTCTGGAAAGCAAAGGCTAAGGGGGTTGACAAATCACTTTTTGGGAAAAAAAAAATTCTGCTTATTTGTGGAATCAGAGAATACAGGTAAGTGTTTAATTTTTACAAGACTTTTTCTGCATTGATACTATAGACACCTGGTATGGAGATTTTAGATGGTCCTTGCTCAAATAGTGCTAATGTCTTGGTTAGCTGATGTATTTCAGTTCCACAGCAATTAAGATTTTTGGGTGATATTGGTGGTCAGTGGCATGAAAAGATTTAAGTACTGCAAACCTATTCTGGATCAAGGATTTGTTATGGAATTAAGAAACAGCTTGTAAGTATGAATTAGACAAAGCACATCTAATAAATGCAAAAACAGGAGGGAAAGAAAACATTCCACTTGAATAGCTACAAGAAATCCAGAAAGTCATGTTTCTGAGGTACTGGTGTGCCAAAGGAGAACTTCAGGGTTACCCTTGCATTGACAAGGAGCCAAATGCTGTACACTCAGCTGCGTGTGAGAGTTTCTGGGCTGTACAGTGCTTGGCACAGTATGTGTGTCTTCTCTGCCAGCATTGCACCAGATATCTTCCCCTCCCCCCCTTTAATTTTTTACTTTATTTGGAGGCGGCTGCAGGAAGGGAGATGTGGCAGTTGCTTGCTGTAAATTCTGTTCTTAGGACACTAAAAGATGCTACAGGTTTCCTTCAGACTAATTTTGAAGAAAGGGGGAATGCTTTTTAAAACAAATAAAGGAACAGAGATAAAATCTCAGGAGAAGCTGTTAATTTACATATTGGAGCTGTGAATAAAAAGATTTATCACAAGAAGAAGAGTCATAAAACAGAGTGGGAATAAAGATGTCCCCCCACTGCTCCAGAGTGGCCATGTCTCCGAGCTCTGGCAGAAGCTAATGTTAGTGCTTAGCAGAGGAGAACAGGTATTTCTACTCAGTAGTGCCTGATGCTGGCACTAAAGAGCTTTTTGTGCTGGAAGACTGGGGACAGCTAAAGGCAAAGCTTGGAAGCACAGGCAGCATGCTGACAATTTTTTGGGGTCTCAGCTTTTGAACAGTCATGAAAGCTGGGCTACTCACTGTGTAACACTGTCAGTAACACCCACAGGAGCTCTGGTACTGGCTCTTGTTTAACTGATCAGATCTATTAGAGAAGGTAACAAAATTGAAATTGTGTAGTCATTCCCAAAGGGAGGTGGTGATTATAGAGGGTGTAGCCGTTCAATACTGGAGAACACTGGTTTTTGAAAGCTGGATAGTTTTCAGCAGCTGAGACAATGAAAAGCTGTGAAAAAAAGGGGAAAACATTGATTCTTACTTATATAATTATGGATTTTTTTCTAGAAATTCATTGCAAAGTTGAAACAAATGAGTTGTGGATAATTATTTATCAGGAAAAGTTTTCCTACTTTAGGTAGAATGTGAGAGAGTTCTAAGAGAAATTTTAATTGTTGGGTTTCTTATGAATCTGAAGTAGGAATAGGCTACAGCTCCCTAAAAATATCTTATTAACAGCAAATCATTAAAGCATTGCAACAAGCATTAGAAAACTTCAACTGCTGTGGAATAAACTACAGCAGAAAGTTGTGAGTATAACTCCTGTTATTCAGTATTTTGCAGGGACCCTTGGGATTAGCAGCAAGGGAGGGTCAGAATTTTCTGAATAGTAATAAGAATTTTAATTTTTTTTCTTAGCCAGCTGCAAGAGTTTTCATTTATGCCAACTTTCTGACAGCAGAAAGAAAAGGGATATACTTCTGGAATACCATGAAGGGTAACAGAACTTTTAACCAATCTATAGGTCTCATCATTCATAAAAGTTTCAAAATCAAACACAAGCAAACCCCAGAACAGTCTGGGAAAAGATTACTTTCATGGTAAAATACAGCTTGTGGCAATCTGAAGCGATAGCTTTTGGCTTGTGCACATGTATTTGAGAGATTATTGTCTGCACAGGTAAGGGGTGCTTTATGGTTTGGTTTTGTTCTTTTTTTTCCTGTTAAAGCCAGAAGGGATGCTGGGATGTGCTGAAACATTTGAGCAAGAACTAGTATGTGAACAAATAACCTGCAGTAAACCTCAGGTTGCCACTCAAGGTCAAACATGATGTCAGTTGTTCCAAAGTTATGCTGAGGAACACATTCAGTGCAGGGAGCTCTGGGTGAGCCCAGGCCCCGGGAAAAGGGCCTGAACTGCCGACACTTGGCAGCACAAAGAGCCCTTGACCTGTGCCACAGCTGGGGACTGGACACTCAGGGACATGGTGGGAGCCCACGGCCCCCAGACTTCCCTGCCTTTAGGATAAAAAGGGATAAAAGCCCTGGCACTTTGTTCGGGGTCCCTCCCGGGAGGCACCAGCTCCAGCTGTTACTCTGTTATTTCGTTATTGCACCATGATTAAACTCTTTTCAGGAACAGGAGGTCTAAGGCTCTGCCGTGGATCAGCTGGGGCTGAGACGGTGGGAAGCGCGGTGTGGCTGAGTGTGGGATGTGCAGTTGGGAAGGGACTCAGCTCCGGTGGTGCCAGAGGGACTGCTGGAGTGCCTCCTGGATGGTCAGACAGGGAAGCTTCCTTAACAGGTGCTATTTACCCAGGGATACAAAGTAAGAAGGGTGGATGTTCCACTGATAAACCGAAGACTGAAGTAATTCAGAGAATAGGAAGAATTGGCAATTCTGGAGGACCGTTACCCAATATGCTAAAAATCAGAAATGTGCAGTGGTTAACGTTGTTCTTTGGTCCATTTGGTTTTACAACCCCTTGTGTAGTGAATGCAGAGAGGAGGGTAATTAAAGGGCTAGTGATTAATTATT
Source organism: Chamaea fasciata (assembly GCF_029207755.1). NCBI lineage: Eukaryota > Metazoa > Chordata > Aves > Passeriformes > Sylviidae > Chamaea > Chamaea fasciata. The sequence continues at coordinate 15,238,726 of NW_027094095.1, read as the reverse complement.
AATTAAATTTTTAATAATAATTAAAGGTGTAGTGATTGGTTTATGATGCCAGCATCCAGAAGTTTTTAGTGATGAAGTGTCATTTCCCTGGAAAGCTATAGCTGGCATGGTAAAGCCACTGCTTGCCATGGAGAGTGCTTGTGGTCAGGACGGCTGGGTGTTACTCCAGTGTCTCCATTTGCCAATAATGACCTAGAGAAGAGAGCAAAGGTTTGCTTAATTCCAAAGCTTTGCGCTACAAAATACCATCCTTTTGTCTTTTTACCATGAAATGTCTTTCCATTTGTAAGCAGTGAGAAAATAACTGAATGGTGAAAGTCAACTAGACAGCAAACTACTGACAGCATGGGATGTAACTGTCAATCTGTCACTTACAGAAATGGAACAATAATTGTTGTTCCTCTTCAGAAATGTAGTTTATGCAGTCTCTGTAAAGGCGTATTATTTAGTGCAGTGCAAGGAAAATTCTTTTTTCCTATCTGAAACCAATTTAATGTTAACTGATGAAACCATTAGAAGATACTGAGCCCAGTATGAATCCCTTTGGTGGAATACACGATGTGGAGGAGTGGCTTATCTCACAAAATGCCTGCCTCCATTTTGGAGGTAATGAGTTTTTTATTTTTTCACTTTCTTAATAATAGAGGAAGAGAGAGGGATAGATCTGCTAGAATACTCTCCTTATCATCTTTACAGCCCATGGTCTCATGGAGAGGAATAGCTGAGAGTTGAAAGGGGAAAAATTCTGACTATTGTGCTTTCCCTGAGATAAGGAATATTTTAGAATCCCTTGTCTCATGCATGAAACCTGGTAAAAGGGTTCCATATTAACATATGGAAGAGTTTTTGGGGGAAAACAGATCTCAGCCTCAGGAGTCTGCTTTTGACTTTTGGTTTGTCTGGGTGTTTTATATGTCTTTGAAAATGAATGTTAAAAGGGGGACTATGAGCCACACAAGCTGAGATTGCTGCATTGACCTCAAGAGGTGAAAGCACAATTGAAAAGGTCTGTTTTAAATGTTTAAGGAATTAATAATTGCTGAAAAGTGCAGATACTAGAAGAACAAGCATCTTATATGCCATGTACAGACAGATCTGGCACTCACGGGAGACATTTGTGACAACAGTCTTCCAGTGGGTGACATTTATGTGCACGATAAAGAGACAAGACCTCTCTATGTAAAATTTACAATGAGCTTTCTAATGTCATCAGTTTTTTTAGGCTTACAAAATTGCCTCTCTTATAAAATTAACTCCTCATGTTTGGCCGTCCACTTTTGGGAGTTGTGAAGAGCAGCCCCACGGGTGTGAGTGGCAGTGGGTACACTGGGTGGCTGTGGAGCTGGGGACCCACAGAGACACAGGACAGGATGCTGCTGGCCATGGGCACAAGACAGTCAAAATGCCTCTGAGCAACAGCTGCTGCTGTTAGACTGAGTGCAGCAAAATGGTTGTTCAGCCTGAAGGAGGCTGAGGTGAGACCTCATTGCAGTCTACAACTTCCTCATGAGGGGAAGAGGAGGGGCAGGCACTGATCTCCGTGGTGACCAGTGACAGGATACTCGGGTCAGGGAAGATTTAGTTTGGGTGTCAGGGAAAGGTGCATCACCCAGAGGATAGTCAGACACTGGAACGGGCTCCTCAAGGAAGTGGTCACAGCACCTGCCTGGCAGAGTTCAGAAGTGTTTGGACAATGCTCTCAGGCACAGGGTGTGACGCCTGGGGATGTTGCTGTGCAGGCCAGGAGTTGGACTCGATCCTGTGGGTCCCTTCCAACTCAGGATATTCTGTGGTTCTATGAAAGTGCATCATTACCCTTGTTTTTTCCTGAACCTGTATCTGAGAGTTGAGAAGACACTTTTTATTAATAAGAGACCAGCAAAGAATTACAAAATAGAGAAGAAATAGATAAAAAATACTAAATGAGGGAGGAGGAAAAAGACATTGGACTAGAAACTGATGCTAAAACCAGTGTGAGGGAAGGGAGCAGAGAGTGCCAGACAGAGCACAGCGTGTTAGAGCAGAAAGTGTGAGTGGAGATCACAAGCTGCAGTGAGGCTTCTGTATGTCTCCCTGCAGCCTCCTCTGAGTAGTGTCACTCATGTCACCTGGTCTCCCAACCTCTGTCAACTCCAAGTGTAGCCACTGACTGCTTGGATCCCTTGTTGGAGCAGGTGGCTTCTACGTGATGGACATCAGGAGAAAACAGTGTGTACTGTCTTTAATTAAACTGGGAATTGCCTCTTGTGATGAGAACCCTGGTGAGAGGTTTGTGGCATTGTTCACCCAGAATGCTTTTTCATTTTCAATGTATGAATTGATAATCACTTCCAGTAGAAAGCCATAAGCACTGTGTCTCTTGAAAGCAACAAGATTCTTTCATCTCTCAAATCCTTTCAAGAAATGAAACCCAGTAATAGCTAGAGCTGTCCAATCTGAATTAATTTTCTCAAGCAGAACTCTGTACGCTAGAATTTTTTGTTGGGTGATAGGTGGACAAGGCTTTGAATTCAGCCATCACTTGACATTTGTACCTTCAAAAGTAAGTATTTTGTTTTAGGATGTTGTAGGTGACACCTTTGTGGGGGTTTGAAGGACATGCTCTCTCTGTAGGATGCATGCTTTTGTCCAACCTTTCTGTATGGAAAAGATGATATGCATATGGAGGATACATTTTGCTGAGCAATGCTGTGAAAAGACAATTTCAGCTTGAGAAATTCAAGGAGGTGAATGGGTGGCTGTGGGGAAGTGGTGGCCCTGTGGGGGCTCTGACCACATGCTTTGGCTGGCTGTGATCTCTCTTTACTAGTTTTATCGTGTTTAATATGGCAGTAGTGTGTACAGGAGAAGGTTTATGACCCCATCTCAAAAAACTTTGCCTTCTTGCTGAGTCTGCTGTATCCCTGGTTTAAAGGAAAATAAGCTGCATTTTGCTAAGAAGTTCACTAAACCATTCAGATACTCTTAGATCTGGCAGCCTGCAGTGCATCAGAGTATTTTGATAAGCATCATGTCTCCTTGGAAACTACTACTTAGCAGTAACTTGACGCTACATTTGGAGTGTTGTGATTAATATAAGCCTTGCTTCTGCAAAGACACATGGTATGGGCCTCCTCCTACAGAAGTGCAGAGTCTTGTTGAGCTTATCAGAACAGCTCGCATGTTCCAAAGTGTCCCTGTGGGGTTTTGGAGTTCTCTGAATCTCTTCAGGCTCTGCTTTAAGCTCGTTGGTTATAAATCTCACTTGTTATTCTTAGGTACATTTTCAGGAGTCTGTTGTCTAATTTGAAATTTTAAAAACATTTCTAAAAAGTCTACATCCACAGTTATGAATAAATATAAAGCTCCTTCTGAGGCCATTAAATAGTATTTTAATTAGGCTGGCAAAATTGCTTTTGGCTTGTCTTTAAAGTCTTTAGTATCTTATTTCTATTAACAAAATGGTAATCAAGATTAAATTCTAAAATGTAACCAAAGTAGGTCATATTTTTATTAACTGGAGATAGATAATGAATGTGCCCTATATAAAGATTTGGATTAAATCTTCTGAGATGCTGAGGATGGTGTTTTAATTAAGGTAATCCTTATTGCATCTAGCCAACACTATTGCTGCTTAGGAATTTAAGATCTCAGTCATGCATATTAGTGCATTACCTCAACGAATCTAATAGAGATTTAATACTTGTATTTGAAGTAGCAATCTGTTATAAATTAAAAGCATTTGAATAATAAATTTAAATCGTGTTATTCTTTGCAGAGTTTTATATAATTAAGGAACACATTCAACACATTCATTAACATTTTGTCATTTCTATAGTGCTAAGAAGGTGTGCTTTGTTGTTGCTCTTAAACTAGTTGTTTTCACCTGCTTGTAATACAGAGAAGTCCAGCTGTTGCAGGAGTGTTATGTATATGTGCTGTCTCCCTAATCCCCCGGGTATTTGGGACACCTCATAAAGGATGGGACTACTATCCCACTGGATGCTAGTGGGATTTGCAAAATAATGCTTTAAAATTAAAATAATAATGTAAATAATATATTAATATAGAATTAAAAAATGCTTTCAAATACTTAAAAAAATTGACAGAAGGGTTACTGATTTGCACTGTAAGTTGCAGTGTTTGAAGATTTGGCCTGTGGTACTGGCAAAAGGACTGTACTTGATGCAGTACATTGTAGTCTCCCAGTATAGATGCGCATGCAAAGGCAATACTCGTCTGATTTCAGTGAGAATTAGCTTAGAAGTCTAGGCAGTTTTTGTGTATTAAATAACATAACTGGAGACTTTTACACGGCATGCCTTCTGAGCATCTTTTTTCTGTGAAGACATTACTGTTCCTGTGATTTCTAGGTTGCATTTCTGAACTGTGCTCTGTATTAATCCATGGGAATCACAGCTCAAAGCGGAGCAGGCAGACACTCTCTCACATAGCGCTTGGCTCTCGGTGTGCACTGCCATGCCAGGGTTAGCTGCAATTTGAGTAAGAGCTCTTATAATACCCTGCTCTGAGTTATGAGACATGCTAATTTTTGAACTCAGCTTAGCCTGAGAAATACTGGTTGGAGTGTCCTGAGGTCCTGTCTGTCTCAGCACTTACTCCCTGGAAGCAGCTGATGGGGTACTTGTAGAACAAGGAAAAGGAATGGGCAGTATCTGCAGAAAGACTCCTCCCTGGTCCATGTTGTTTCAGTTTTTTACTTGCACTAGCTTCTCCTGAGGAGACCATCTATCACTTAAAATGGGTGATGTACAGAGATTTTCTGGCCATGTTACCCACAGAGCCCCACTCCCCACAGGGAGGGAAGAATGTGACAGCAAATCTGCCATCTTCTTCTATTAACGACTCCTCCTATGCTGATGTTACTACCATTGTGCCAGATCTTTCCATGTCCCATGGTGGGATGCACAGAAGAGTCAAAGCAGTTTTGGATGTGCTTTGTCGAGTTCCTATAGCGGTAGAGATTTCCTTACCTCTTTTAATTCTGGTCTTCCTCATGGAGGAAAACCATACTGATATTCAAACTTTAATTTTTGCTTGCATAAACATAACCCTGCTGCTCCTTTAGGAAGCATGATGCACAATTCTCATCTCTTGGCATTTATGGCCATCAAAAACAGTATCTTTCTTGCTCAAAAACAAAAAGCAAATCAATGGGAAGATCATAAAGATTATCTTTATTAGCTTCCTCCCTGCATAACTACACAACCATAAAACAATGTCCTATAAATTAACATTGTTCTATAAATTAATGTAAAAGAATGTTCCTGTTAGGAGTTTCCTGTTATATGCAGTCAAGTAATATTAAATACTTTATTTATGTCAAAGTCACTGAATATAACATATTCATGCTCTCTGTAGATGACAACTACTAGAGTGGTCACAGATGAATTATCTCTCTGTTGGGATGGATAGTTTTGCTATCCTTGGTCTGATGTTCTGTTTTGTGATTTAGTGAGGAATATAAAGAGGAGCCAGGACTACATACTACAACAGGACAAGGTTGTTTAAGCTCTTCACTAGCTGTTAATGTTCACTATTTGTTACAGATATTGTCCCTTAAATTGGTAATTGATGTATAAACTTTACGCTAATTTACACTTTGTTTTTGGCATCATTAGTTGGAAAATTACAACCTTTCCTCTGTTTGTTATACTTTGGATTCTGGTTGCAGTGATTCTGCCTCTCTTCTCTATTTTAGCATTCCCTAGATCGATGCTGAAAATTACATGTTATTTTTTCCTCCTTCATAAAGCCATGTCACAGGAGTGGAAAGACCTCAGCTATTGAGATCAAAGGTTGCTCAACTTTGCTGGATAGCATGGCATAAAGTTCGGCCGTGATGAATGGTGCCAGGACTTGAAATAAGAGTAGCAAGTCTAAGAGCATGAGTCACTGTACTAGGTCTTCATGTCTGCAGAAAATTTGTGTGTGCTGGCTGAAAGCATTGACAATTTTCCATTAGTAATGAATTACAGTAGTAATTTCATTAATTTCTTCACCTCAGTCAGGATATGTTAGTGTAAGTTGCTTAACCAAGCATCAGAGGAGCCATTGCCGTTAACCTTTAGTCCTTTGCTGTGTAACCAGGTCCAGTTAAGAAGTAAATTAGTGTAGCATCCCTTTAAAAAAAATTACTTTAGATAAGCAGTGGACATAATTTTTGCCTGTTTTTAATTTAATAGCAGGTTTATGGTTTTATGCAAAACCATTCACATTACAGCTGACCCTCTGGGAACTGGGCTTTTTCGTCTGTGTAATTTGGTGTCTTTAATAATCTGCTGTCTGTTAAATCCAGCACAGGCTTGATTAATGAATTGTGATGAACCAATGCATTAATTTGCAGGTTTGGTCTAATACCCTAAAAGGCTACATCAGTGCTTCCAGTTATTAATGTTAATAAACTTAAAAGAAAAAGCAATGCTAGGAGAGGTAAGGGAAGGTAGCATGTAGCAAGTTTTGTCTTTATTCAAGCATTTTATGTCTGCAGCTACTTTTCTTACAAGAGAACTGCAAAAGCCCTTGACAACAGACAACATCAAATGGAGAACAGCTTAGTAGTGTTGGAAAAGACAGTAGAATTTCCGAAGCTGTCTGTGTTCCATAGTCAAATCTTTTTTTCTGCGCTGAAAGTCCATATTCAACATAGGTTTTCATGCTGTTTTTCTAAATACTGTGTAATAGTTTTGAAACCCGTTGCTGTTAAATCTGTAGCTGAAACACAATCTTGAATATGAATTTCTCTGAAAAGTCACTCTGGAAGCCTGGCAGATGATAGGTAGATGTGCATATAAGGAGGCATATGCATGAGAATGGTGGGTATTTGACATTGACAAAATTTGCTATGATGAGCAACTCATTTCTAAGATGATATTGAAGCTTTTAAGAGGATCCTTTTGAAGACTTTAAATAAATCTACAAGCTAAATTGCAAAATTTTATTCTATTTCATTTTTAAAAAAATCCTTCATGTGTCTATTCCATGTAATGATTCCAAAGAGTAGAGTGTATTCTGTTCAGTCTCAAAAGTGCTGGTACATTGAGGAAAAGGAATAGTAATTGAATGTATTTATTTTTTATTGAGAAAGTAGGGTTTGGGAATGGGATAGTAATATGGTGTGAAGACTTTAGGGTGGTGTAAAAAAAGTATGAAATTTTGTCTTTGATGCTGCGGCTTTAGATCTTGAAAACATCTTAAAACAGCATAGAAGTTCAAAGAAGGAGCTGTGTGTCCTCTCTCCTTGGATATTAGCTCACAGTGCTGGAGCTCAGACTTCTTCAAATTACAATTCAAGCCTTGCCTTGTTCTGATAAATATAATCGAAGAATTATTATTTTAGACATTGATGTATCCATCTTTCTGTCTATTAAAATATAGCATGACGTTTAAAGCCCATTTTAGCAATCCTGCCTCAGGCATTGTCTTTCTAGTGGGGCACAGGAATTTTCACTTGTCCTTGAGATAAATGACACTGGTATAGAATTGGCATCTCTTAAGTCTTTCTTCAGCATCCATGGCACCAAAGTATTGCTGGAAACATTGGAATGAGACCGAGAATAACACTGTTTAGACTGAAAAAAAAAAAAAAATAAAAATAAATCCCCGTTTCTTGTGCTTCTTTCACTTCCTTACTGGTAGGGAGAGAATAATTTCTCCTACATCTTGGCTATTTTAATAGGATTCAGAATGCATGATCACATTAGATACTGTACCTGAGGCAATCTGTGTTTAGACTGGTGATAATTACATGCAAAAGTCATTCAACAATGAGGCAATTAATGCTGATGAACTTTAATAAAGTCAGCTGTCAGCAATAGATATTGCTGGCAAGTTTCCTAATCCTATATTTATAATACTTTATAATTCCCTTCTGTTCCATTCTATAATGCATTTCTGTTTAATGTGTTAAAAAAAACCCACCAGAAAATATTGCCAGCAACATATTTATATATGGCACAAATATGAACAAAGAGGTCAGAAGTCAGCCTGCTTACCAGATTTACTGCAGTGATTGGTATTTACCAAAGAAGATGATAGACAGAACAAGGCAAATCCTCTAACTCTCTCAGCAGAGGAAAGGGAAAGCATTAGATAAGGAACCGAGGGCTTACATTTCCCCTCATTGTTGATTAACAAGCATTAAGTTATGCTTTATGTCAGATGTAGGTAGGTAATTGTAATGTGGTGTCGTCGTAAATTAGAAGATCAAGCCAGTTAGTGTCTGGGATTTGTAAAATTCTGGAATCTTTGTCTTTTGCTGCAGAGACATACTTTTGTGAATTTCTTAGTTATCCTAATCAGTTTTATGAGCAGATGAATTTTGACATTGGAAAATTCCATTTAAAAACCATTATTCTTTGGAATAGAAAGCAGAAAGTGACTGCCAAGCTTTTTTGCCTTTCCAGCACAGACAACTATGAAGTTGTAAGGAGTGGTTGATGGAGGAATGAAGCGTCCTCTTCATTATATTTTATTGAGCATTACAAAGGCAGTGCAGACCTGTGTGCCTTTTCCTGGAGATCAGTTGCTTTGGTGGGCTGCAGTTCAGGAACCACTGCTCTGACATGAGGAAGTTGGAAAATATGAAAAAACCTGCTACAGGGTGCAGATGAGATAGCTAACATGAGGGTATGGAGCCTTCTGTGAAATGATGTAAAAACTCTAAATATGGGAGTAGTTTTTAAATGGCAGAAATATAATTTTTCTCTTTCATAATCCAGTAGAATGCGTATAAATCGTGTGTCATTGTAAAGCTGTTATGTGTTAGGTTTAGGGCATGAGCTTGCTCTGGAAGTGCTGTTTTAACAGGAGCACTGCAAACTGTCAGTCTGGGGAAGGACTGTTTTTGTAAGAAACTTTCTCCCCCTTTTTTAGGAATGCAATGGGAAAGAGCAGCAAGGTGGTCTTCCTCCTTGTATGTTTTCTTATTGATATAAAGCGTTATCCATAAGGCCAGAGATGGCCAGAGGGAATATCCCTGCAGGTGTAGGTGTTCTCCTCCTTTTCCCTGGTGGCTGTGATGAGAGCCCTTGCCTGGATGCACTGGTGGTCTAAGCCAACGTGACTCTTCTCACACTCTTCCTTTATCTGCCTGGAGCAAAAGCAGTGTTGGCTGTCCCCAGGGCAGTGAGCAGCTGTTAAATACAGGTTCAGTAGCTGAAACTACAGAGTATTTTCTATTTTAGCTGTTGTACTATGTTAATCAGTAAAAAACATACACAGCTGAGGAAAATCTGTTTATGGTGGCTGAAAATTTGTTGTGGTAAGTGCTAAGGTTACAGATGATGATTCATATGTGTAAGCCTTTGGTTTCAGTTAGAAAAACTCTGGTATTTAGGATGAGGTTAAGTTTCTAGGGTGAGGTTGGAGATGGATCACAGCTGGATTTTGGCTTTTGGCTTTAACATCTACAATCTCTTTTCAGCAGCTGACAGAAAGATCATATTGTACTAGATAAGCCGTACAAAATTCCTGCTGTTTTAACTTGAAATGATATGATAGTAAGGTTGAGAGTTGGAAATGGAAAATGTAATGGAAAATGTTTGCCATGAAATGTTGGAAGCCACCTGCAGCAAAGCCCCAGCAGGAGACAGGTGAGAGTAAGGAGAGGCTCACCTGGGTCTCTCTGACCATGGAAAATATCTGTTTTGGTCTGTCTGGCTTTGGCTGCTTGTGTCCTTCAGGAGTGAAAGTAGAAGGGGAAGAGGAAACTGAGATAGGGACTCTAGGGACAGTGGGGAGATGGGGGCCTTGGCACAGGCAGACAGAAAGGCGCAGGCAGTGGAGACTCAGAGGAGAGGCAGTGGTGAAGAAAGAAATTAATGATGTAAAAAAAATGGGGTTGGGGGTTCACATCTTTCCCTGCTTGCACTGAAGCAGGTGACAGCAGCATGGAGTGGTTTTTACTTGCTAGTTAGATCTGTAAAGTATTGAAACATCTGTTACACTCTGTAATGACTTCTTGAATTGCTCAGGCACTTATGGCATAAGGCAATTCTGCATAAACAAGCTTGTCTCTAAAGTCAAGTGTAGGACATTCCTGTGGTTTTCTTACTTCTCCAGTCTTTGTTAGGAGTAATGGTCTTTTCCAGTGATTGGGTTGCTTAGTCTGCCTACGGAGGAAGTGACATTTCTTTTTGTGTTACATGAGTACAAGAGAAAACACTTTTAAATAGGAGAAGGCTGGCAAGCATCCCGATTAGGATGCTAAGACCTGGATGGGTGGAAAGCTGTGAGGATATAAACCCAGGGTGGGTCTCAGAGGCTGGTGGATGATGGGTCTTGCTCTGCATGTCACAAATGTGGCACTCGGATCTGTCCTGGGATCTATCCTGTTTGATATCCTTGTGACCTGAGGAGGTGATGGAGTGCACTCACATCAAGTGTGTAGGTGTCACCAGCTGCAGCTGGGGGAGGGATCAACATACTTGAGGCCTGGGCTATTCTTTAGGGAGAATTAGCCAGGCTAGAGAAGGGAGATGCCAGGGATTTAATGAAATTAAATACCAACAAATGCAAAGTTGTGGCCTGGGGAAAGAGAAACCCCTGGGGTTCCCCTGGGATGGGCTGTCTGGGGACAGCTCTGTGGAAAAGTGCAGCAGAAATGAAGGTCGATAATATCCTGGGCTCTTAGCAGGAGCAAAGCCAGGAAGTTGAGGAAAGTGACTATCTCCTTCTCAGGACTTGCTCGATGTTGCGTAGATATCCATCAAGTTTGTACCTCCAGTACAGTAATGACATCCTTAAAGTGGATTTCAGTGAAGGGCCAGCAATTTGGTCTGGGGCTGGAACCCTGTAAGGAGAGGCTGAGGGAAGGGGCCTTGCTCAGCCAGGGGAGGGCATGGATGGATGGATGGATTTGGTCACCTACCAGCAGCCTGCTGGAGGCACTTTGCCCATTGGAGGGGCCTTTCCCCATCGTGGGTGGGAGGTCCAGCAGTGCAGCAGGGGCCCAGGGAGACTGTGCAGCCTCCACCCTTGGAGGTTTTCAAGAACCTGACAAAGGCCAGAGTCACCTGGTCTGGTCTCCTGGCTGACTGTGTCCTGAGCACAGGCTGGACAGGATGGACTCCCATACTCCCTTCCAGTCTGAATTGTCTGACAATTCAGAGAACTGAATATAAAAAGGGAGAGGAAGTGGTGGGGGGGTGGTGTATGAAGTGGGAAGAAAGAAGAGTTGATCAAAATATATTGCTCAGAAATTCAGTGGTAGAAACCCGAATGTTGTGGCTCTTAAACACTTAGATTTCTGTGGACCCCCTGGTCCAGAATCTGTTTGCAGTCTCTTTAGACTAAATTTAACCATTTGCATTTGTTCTAGTTGGATAATTACTTGAAAATAATGCTGTGGGCTAATTTACCTGCTTTTACGTGCTCAAATGACCCTGGAGATATTTGTAACTTCGGATGGGGCTCTTAAAGGTCTTTTTATTATTAAATTGGGTGTTTTTTTTCTTTTTTCCTTTTTGAGATTTAGTTTTGTGATTTTTCTTTTAAAGAGATTGATTTTGCCCACTTATTTTTGAAAAATTAGTAGTCTGTGGCAGGGTGTGTTTTAAGTACTATGTGGGCACAGTGAAATAGGCAACTTTAAAGAACAGTCTGAAAAATGCAGGGCCCGACTTTTTCATATGCGAGGAAGCAAACAAAGCTGGAAAAATGGTTGTAAAATTCAGCTGCTGGTGCCACCTGAGCGAAAGCAATTCCTTTTCTAGGTGCAAGAATGAATCATGCATTGTGCTAGAGCTTGTGATTTAGGCAGATGTGCTTCATTCTCTCACTTCGAGCCGGTGCAGCAATTCCTGCAGTCAGCTCCCACAGCTCAGTGGCAGCACATGAGCTGCTGGTGCTCTCCTAACCCATGGATGGGCCTGTGTTTGCACAGCTCTGCCTGTAAAAAAGAGGCAGGATGAGGAGAAGAAATGGTGCGAGGTGGTTTGGTTTGTCCTCATGAAGAGGTCATTGCGAGATGTGTTGGTCCAAGGTGTCATGGTGAAGTGGCCTGAGCTCCTGAGCAGGCACCCAGCACTGGGCAGTGGCTCCTGCACTTCCTGCTCAGTGTGGATTACAAAGATGTAGCAGAGATTGTGTAGAGACCTGACATGCAGGAGCCTGATGCCCCCGTGCTTGGGGTTTAACATGAACCCCTTGAGTCTCTGCACAGCAGCCCCATCAGAGCCTGGAGAGCTCTGTCCCCAGGGCTCTCGAGGGGGCTTCAGATGTCAGGTAAGTAGCAATTATTAATCGTTAGGGCTGAGATTATTCACACTGTTTGCTTTCCTCACATTCATTCCTCCCTTTCTTGTTCAAATAAGGTGACATTTAGTAGAAACTTACAGTGGAGCTTTTTATCCCCCTTTCAGTGGTTTATTTGATTTCATTGATCTTTTAAACTCATAATCAAACCGATTTTTGTAACCAGAAACTGTCTGATCTTACCCCTTTTATTTTCCTGTGTACTGAAGGAACAGTTCGGTCTTGCAGAGCTCGACAGTCTTTGTTAGAACCGAGTTTGGGCCGGGGCTGTGGAGCAGCGTGAGCTTCCCGCATGTCCTGGTGCGGGGCAGGAGCGCGGAGCCGGCGGGACCCGGCAGCTGCGCCTCCCTCGGGAGCCCGGGGAGGGACGGCCGCCCGCGGGGGTGACCCCGCTGCTCCTCCCGGGCTCTTCCTTAACGAGGGCTCCTTGCCTAAAATCGGCACCCATGTGGCGACGCCTAATACCACACATACCCTTTTAAACCCAGCAAGGGCCGCGATCGGAGGAAGCTTTCGAGAGGAAATTTTTGTAGAATTGCCAGCTCGTCTGGTAAATCACCTGTCTGAAGATAAACGGCATTTTAACGAGACGAATAGACATTTTTGAACGTTCCCCACTGGTTTTTCGCCCTCTGAGTGCCAGGAGGAGACAGGCGGTGTGGAAGCGCACGGCGAAGGGAGCGGTACGTGTCCGGGGGCGCAGGCCCGGCGGGCCGGTGCGGGCGGTGTGGCGGCCGGGGCTGCCCCTGAGGCGGGCGGAGCGGCGGCAGCGCCTCCGCGGCTCCGCCAGGGGCTGCTCGAGCACCGCGGCCGGGCCGGGCCGGGCCGGGCCCCGCTGGCCCCGCTCCGCACCGCTCCGCTCCCCCCGGCCCTCTGCCCTCGCCCCGCTGCCCGCCGCCCCCCCGCCGGCCCCTGCATGGGGGCTGTAGTTAATTAATTCCCCGAGCTGCACGGGATTTTTTTTTTTTTCTTTTCCCCCCCCAAGGCATGAGCGCGGGGATTTGAGCTCCGGGTCCCGGCCCGGCGGTGCGCTGTGGAAGGGCCGACTGCCGCTCAGCCCCAGCGATAATCAGAGAGGAGCGTGTTCGCAGGGGATAACTCACGCGTCTCCCTTCCGCTCGGCGGTATCAGCGCGATTTTTATCTTGGCTATATGCCAAAGACGGTGTCGTGCTGCCTGCTTACTCCTCTTCCCATGCTCTGGCTTCTTTCTGCGTGGTTTCTGTAAAATAATGATTTGAAAATGTATTGTTTTAACATTGGCACTAATCTAAAACGCCCTAAAAATGTTTTTAGCAATAGTACCGTTCAAAAGGTTGATCTGTGATGGAGACCACCGCACTAGGCTTTCCTTCAATGCAGAAATGTGTAAGGTAATATGGCATTGAGTAATGCAATTTTTGTTTTCCCAAGGCTAGTATTTCACTTGTAATAGTTAATGAGTTAACACCAGAGATACAATAGATTGAAATAAGAAAAGGCAAGGCTTTACAGATTTCATTGGAATTTCTGGAGAAAATCTGGTGTCAAGCAAAAACTCCATTTTGTGTTTTCTGAAAGCGAAGTCACGGTAATTAAAATGCTTTGATAAAATGTTTCACCTACATAATTGCTGTCCTTGGTCTGTTGCTCCTCGAGTGTGGGGGTTTTTTTGTTTTGTTTTGTTTTGTTTTGTTTTGTTTTAATCTCCCAAACTTTTACAACAGCTGCAGTAGAAGGACCACAGTCACAGTGTTTTGGGAGAAAAGGAATTTGTCCTGTTTTTTTTTTTACTTTTGTGTAGGTTTCAGCATGTTTGTGACTGTAATAGTTGTGTGCTCTGTTGTCAAAAACCTTAACAAAACCTTTAAGTGCGTCTAATTAAAGCAGCCTTTGATAATGGCAATAATAAAAGATTGCTTTAATTTACACTGTAATGAAAGGATTGTGCCATTAAATGTTACAGGAAATAGTAGAACTGCTTTTCCAGACTAGGTAGAAATTGCATGCTGTGCTTTTATCATCTCAGTGAAGTCCCAGTGATTGTCTTTCCGGCCATCAGCCAGAACTTCCGAAATGAGATAGTTCCTCCCTCTTCTGAGAGAGAGGTATGTGTAGTCCAGTTATCCTGTTTGGTGCTTCCAGTGTGTTTCTTCTCTAAACCTTGCACATCTGCCCTCAAAGCCTGTCATTTTAATGGAGCCTGGCAGGTTTTGTGGTATCTGAACACCAAGCTTTGGGCTGGAAACATTGTAAGTTTTTTTTGTTTCTTGATTTGTTTTTTTCTCCTTGGAATTTCTTTTGCATCACATTGTTTCTTGGTGTCTTGTCCTTTAAGCCAGGATAGTTCCAGAGACATGAAATGAGAGCTTCTCTTTTGAACCATGATTCTAGATACCAACTGGATTGCCCTTCTCCAGTAATCAGGTTGCCAGCCTGTGAGGAATGGTGTGGTGCGATAGACATGTCAGCAGGACATACGGCTTTACACTGCAGGTTAATCACCAGAGAGCCTCATGTCACTTCTCCACTTTTCTGCTCCAGGTTCTGGTTTAATTTTTACTGTGTACTGAATTTTATATTTATTTTCATGGGACCCTGGATGAAGCCTGAACTTTTATGTTTTTGAGAGAAGAATCCAAAAAAGAAAAATAAGCAACTTACCCCAGATTATTTCCTAAGGTAAATTAGAACATTGAAGTTAAGTTCTATTTCATTTTCTGAAGTTTGTGTTGCAGTGAACGAGCAAATGAGGTTGCCAAAATATGACTAATTCACACATTGTAATAGTCTTTGCAGAATAAGCTGTTGGAAGGACTAAAGCCGTATACTTTTAAATACTGAGAAACAAGAATAAGATGAGACTCAGGAACCTTAGAGCAGAATATAAAATACTGCTGCTGCAGCTGGAGCTCATGCTGATTCTGTGTATTGTACAGAAAACACCATCATAACAATAACAAAAAGAAGATAAGCAACTGAACTGTGAATTCCAGGTTCATTTTTCAGTTCTACCTAAGTCTTTGTAACTTTACAATGAAAGATTCAGAAATTGGAGCCAATTACCATAATATGTGGTGGTTTGGTGGGAGCATGTTCTACATCAGACAGTTAAAAGGTTTTATTGCTATTAGGAGCTTGTTAATGCCCTTGATAATGTCTCTAGTTGCTTTGTAATGTCTCTTGTTGAAGTATAGAATTCTTTTATCTTCTTATTACATTATGCAGAAACTTGAATTGAAACGATATTTGCAGGAACATTTAAAGTAGTGCATCAATCAGTTTCAAAGAAGGGAAAATGTTCTCAGAATAGGTTATAAAAGGATAACTGTCAGTTTTATTTTGGATGAACAAAGAAACCAACGTAAAAAGCACTTTATTGTAAAAGCACACTGTGCAATTCAATAAATATTCCATATAAATATAAAGGAAAAGAAAGTTCATAATTATCTGATGGCTTGAATATAATTTAAGTAATACTTCCAGAATGCAGCAAGCAGTGAAGCTCCTTCTTCATTCTTGGGTATTCTACCTCCAGATCAAGTCCTCGGTAGGAGATAGTTTAAATCGAGTTGTTAATGATTTGAATGGATAAAATATGGTTATAATTTCACATTATCTTGCAGGGATGTAAACCTCCTCACAAACCACCTTGCTGCATGAGAAAAATAGCACTAGCACCTTCCCTCACTCTCCTTGTCTTTGTGTGTTTGTTTGGTTTTCTCCCTCAAATGTGATTTCTCATTGTTTGTTTTCCCTCTGGCATTTTTTACCTGCTTTAACAGGAAGTTATTTGAGTATTTATACATTTGGATTACAAACCTTCTATATGATTCGGTTAGAAAACACTTGCATGTGGTGTTATTATCCAGGAAAACAGTTGCAAATACTCTGCTCCCTGAACCAGTAGTAGCTTGCTAGACCACACAAAATATGGCATGTTGCAAATCTCATCTTGTAGCTTTGTAAACCAGAAGCAGCTCTCTCCCCTTCCCCCTTCTCTATCTTCTAAAAAAAGAAAAAGAAAAAAGAAAAAAAAAAGAAAAAAAAGAAGGGAAAAAAAAGAAAATACTAAAGACTGCACATAGAGAGTTGTAAATGCTCTGCTCACACGACAAATGTTTTCCAAAGAAATTCGAGTGTCTTTCTGTTTGGATCCACTGTCTTTTCAGAATCCAGTGTTCACTCCCTGACTTCAACAGAATAGAGTATTTCAAGTTTAAGAAATGTTTATTTCTAAAGAGTTTATTAAGGCAGAGAAGTAATTGACTGTAAATGCCCAGATTTTGGTTTATTTATTTATTTCAGTCTATTTTGGTAACTAAATTCTATGCACAAGGGATTTCTAACCTTTTTTGTTGGTCATTCTGAAAGGGTATGCAGCATGCACCTGCATTATTCAACTGTTTATTTTTCACTTCTGAAACTTTGAAAAGATAATTTATTTTTATTTAATAATCATGCCATGATAAGCTCACCTTGTTCATATCCTGTCCTCAATTCTAAGCTTCAACCTAGGTATGATTTTAAACTTGCAGCAGGTTTTAAAATTTGTAGGCTATTAAAAAAATCCTGTGGGTTTTAGAGACTTACAATAGTGATTTTGTTGCAGTCTGCTATAATTGATCAATCAATTCACAATATTCACAATGTATTTAAGATCAAATTTTATTTCCATGACACATTTTTGTACACAGTACTTCCCTCCTTTAACTGCTTCCCCATGCTTCCATGGCTGTGCAGCAGCTTTAAAGGCAGGAGTGCCAGGTGGCCTTTGCCCCCCCAGCACATCCATCCCCCTGCTCTTCTCTCTCTGGCCAACACCTGCCTTTTGTGGCATAGCTATCATTACAGTGCCCCAAAAAGAGTTTATTTCATAACACTTCAAGCAACTTCTGAAGGAGTGCCTCTGTGAGTTACTGAGTCCTTGAGAAAACAATAATTTACTGTGAGCAAGCTGCTGGGTTGCGTGCATCTGTGTGCTCTGCCTGGGAAAACAAGGTTCCCATGGCAGCTCCCCCGTGCTGTAGATGCGACATCCTGCACGGGTGAGGCTGGGGCTTGGTGCGAGGGGAGCCCTCCTTGGCCCTGCACCCTGGGCTCTGTGCCTGCTGCATGGGCAGCCTGGTGTGCAGCTCCATCCCTGCCTCGCTCCCACACCGCTCTTCCCAATGGGCAAGCTCCTTCCCTTAAAACCTGGGAACATCAGCCCTGGGTTAGAAACTCCAAACACCCATGTTAAACAAACATCACGCTTTAAAAAAATTACTGCACAGAAATCACAGTCGAGCGCATGATGATCCTGGGATTTTACCAGAAGACACTGGTAAGATATCAGCTCTTTCTTTGCTTAGGAAAGAATGTTTACTTGCCTTAAATTTATTTGGCTTTCAAATTCAGTCATTAACAAAGCAGCCTTTGCTGAACTGAGGTGAGAGCAGGGGAGCAGTAGTGCTTGCTCCAGGAGTGCAGATGAGAAACCTGACTTGAGTAAGACATTGAAACTAAGCAGTAAGAGCTGTTAGCACTTTATCTGTTCCAAAATGTAGGTTACTGTGCCAAGTGTGATGACGATGGCTCTCATTTTGCAGGAGTTTCTAGTAACTAGACCTGATGCCATTTCAAAGCAGGACTTTGGTTTGGGAGATGGCCAAGCTCTGCTTTCACCTAAAGGTGCAAGAGAGGTAAAACATGGGTGATCCTTGGGGAGATGGGGGTCAAGGCTTTCTAATCCAGTATGGGTTAAACATGAGAGACCTGTGGCATATATGGAATTACACAAACATATGTAAAATTGTTTCTAGTTGGGCTGGAAAGCCTCTTGTAACATGTAGTACTTTAAATATCTCTGAAGATAGGAGGAGGAATCTGGCTTTCCTAGATAGAAGTGTTTTTGGAGGAGGAGTAGATGATGTTATGAATAGATGTGATAAGGGCAATGACAAGACAGATTTTTGCATGAAGCACAGAAAGCTGATCTATAGGAGGAAATGTAGTGGCTTGGGTGACAATAGTGTGAGCCATAAAGAACCTTAAAACTGACAGGTGTTTCTTGTTTTACGATGGTACGACAAAAATCCAAAAAGAAGGGACTAGCAGTGGCACCCACAACACCCAGCCAAGAGCAAGAGACATGAGAGACCCTTCCTTAGTTTACCACTTTCTAAATCAAAATGGGAGGGAGGCTTTAGAAGGGAAAAACCCAGAGACTGAGTAGCCTTGCATGGTGTTTCTTCTGGCTGCTAATAGTTCTACAGCTGTGACCCGACTTACAGAATGAAACCTCTGGCCCAGGTAGTGAGCATCACATCACTGTGAGAGAACAGGGCTCAGTTCAGTTTGCAGCAGAGGAGAAGTGATGTCTTGGCAGAAGAATTGAGTGGGAAGTGACAGCTCTCGCTGTAAAAAAAGCAGAGAGTGTCTAAGAGTTAAAATAGATTCTTCTCTGAAATGCCCATGTAGCTTCAATAGCTCCACAGGAGTTTTAGGATTACAAATGACAGCAAAATTTGTGCCATTCTGCATAATTGTATTCTCTACAAAGAAAGTTTCCTACATCTCCTAGCAAAGACGGTACTTTCATTAGAAGGAAAATAATTTCAAAATGACATCTCTTTGTGCCAAGGATTAGAAAGATTTAACAAGGAGTTCTAAAAAAAAAAAAAAAAAGCATTTACATTGAATCCTTTGGTTTTACAGGTAGAATAATGACATGAAAATAAAAGAAAATTTTAATTGGTGAAGGGAAGGGGAAACATCTTAGTTCCTGACTCGTCACTATGTTCGTCCTCTCTTGTAGCTCCCACCGTTTTCACTGACAATATACAGAACTATATTTGTCTTTACTGAGGTTCAGCTCTGTTAAAAACAATCCAGTTCTACCTGTCTGCTAGTGTAAGATTTCAGCCTTCCTTAACATGAGTCTCTGACAGACAAGGAACCCAGAATGTCTTGGTTTGGCAATGGTTCAATCCCCCGTAATTTTGTTAATTTGAATGTAGTCACAGGCTGCACACTCAGGAAATGCCATCTCTTTTTGCCCCACCGCAGCCTAGAAACTCTCCGTGACTGCTCTGTTGTCATAGCTGGAGAGCACGAACCCTCTGTGCTCAGCTTGCAGTTCCGACTGCCATGTATGGACATTTCTAATTACTTTGGAGGCGCTCCATTTTGTACTGCATGCATAATTAGTTAGTTATTTACATTTTATTTCAGCATTTTTTCTAGCCGGTACACTAATGAAATCCCGGCGTGACATCAGAACCTTCCTGTTGAAGTGGGTCTTCCCTTCAGGGATCAGCCACCCTTTTAAATTAATGAGCCGCTTACAAGAAACAGCTTCATGATTTTATGTGCAGTGTTTGCAAGGAAATTTATAAATGGTCTGACTCCTTTCAGATCCAAAATCTGTTGAAATTAAAAGAAAATCTCCCAATAGTATTGCATGCTTTGGGTCATCTCTTACGTGGATTTTTTTTCTCATGTATTTACCATAACTTCATCTTTCACACAGAGGAGCAGATGTACAGGTGGGAAGGAAAAAATGGATATAAAGAAGCTGATTAGCACTGGAGCCCCCAAAAGTATAAAATGGCCTGTAGGTAAGAATTAGTAACATCATATTATTAAGAAACTTGTTTTTTATTTAAAGACTTCATTTGAAGAATAGAGGAAATACGATTAGCCTCCACAAAGTGAGCTGCTTTTTGAGGCACTGTTTTTGTAAAGAAATTGAGATTGTTAATCTTATGTTGTTTTTCTTTTAAGTTCAATTGAACAGAAAAAAAACAAACCGAAACAAAAAAAACCCCCTCCCAAACAAACCAAACCAACCCCAAAGAAACAAACCAAAAGAGAAAGGTAAATGCTGTTGCTTAGCAACAGCCTCATTCAAATGGTCAAGAAATTGGTGTATTTGCTGGAATTTGGGAGATATCTCACGGAGCTTGCCAGGTGCATGGGATAAGGAAAGAAAAGAATTAATGCCCAAAATAGAGAAGGGAACCACTACTGCCATCAGATTAAGCATGTGTGCTTGGCTCAGTGTGGTTTGCAACACACTTCTGGTTGCCTGGGTTAAGCACATTTGCACCTCCTCATGTGCCTGTATTGTTTCAGTGGTGCAGGACTGTTCCCGTGGCACGTAGACGCGGATAGTTTCTTTGTTGTCTTTGTTAGTGTGTTTATTTTCCTTCATTTTTAGGTATGGTCATCTTCTCTCGCCTCAGCCTGGTTTACTCACTAAGCAAGCTGGTCTTGAAGGCAGCACTTTCCCTGGGGCCAAGTGGGAGGACACACCAGCTGATATGTTTGCAGCAGCCACCTCTCCCTAAGCTTCTTTGCCTGTTCGAGAGTCCAATCCAATGTGCAAAAGGAGCCAAACTGCCCAGTGAGCACACCTGTCTCTCTGGATGGGGGGGAGTGTCTGAGAGGAGTGGGGGAAAGGAGGGTTTAAGAGTGTTTATTCCTAAGTGAAGTCCTGTGCCTGCCATTTTCTCGTTCTCCTGGGAGAGGCAACCCTTATGCAGGAGGCCTGGGAGAGCAGCAGCATTGCTGACGAGGAAGCCCACAAGGCACAGCAAAAGGCTGTATCATGCTGTTTTGGCTGTGAGCTGCAGCCTCAGGTACTTTTTTGTCCCCACATAATGCTGTCTCTGCTTTGTGCACTTGTAGGTGACCATGTTGCTTTTGGGCTGCCATGGGATCGTTGCTTTGTTACTTGGATTTTTTTTTTCTCACAGCTTTTTGTGTTCCCTCCCTTCTTTCTATGGTGTTTGAGGAAGGGGAGAGAAGCGGCTCGGTACAATTCCATGTACTCTTGATTTGCCGTTCATCAGCCTGGAGAGAGATCTCCAGTCTCCACATATCCTTAGGTCAGGCAGGATGAAGAGAATGTGGCACTGGCATTCCGGATACCTGGACTTCAGGAAAAGCACCCTTGAGGGTGTGCACTATTCCGCATCCCTGTTGAGAGCTAATTAGCCTTTTGCTTTCCCCAGAATTGCTAGGGATTTCTTTAATATCACTGTAAAAGTATTTGTAAGTCTGGTTGTGCTCTCTGTGCCTGTAGCTCCTCAGACACTGTAGCTGGAGCGTATTGACTTCGTGGCAGCCAAGTATTTACACTCTTTGTACAGTAGAGAGAAGGAACTGCAGGAGGGTGACTGAATCATCAGCTCTGTTTTTGGAATTAACCATTGCTTTTTTCCTGCCATTTCTGTTGCTTTTTGGGAATGGCTGCCTTTCCCACACAGCTCCATATAAGATGTGCAAAAGAAAAGCTAGTAACTTTTCACTTGCACTAAAGGAGGAGAGTCTGAAAGGGAGAAAGTGACCAGATCTCACAGGCAGTTAAAATTTTGTGGCTCCTTCCCTTTGTGGGGGGAGAATCTCATTCATATGTGGATTGACTTACCAACTCATTTGCAGAAAGAGTTATAAAATGCAAATATTTATGAATCACTGTATATGTTGTAATCTCATTTCTAAAACAAACATTGCTTTGTACTGTGGCTCCTGTGTGCTGTGAGTTGAAAGATTTTCCAGCATTTATCCCATTTTGAGCAATAAGCTGCGGGGAATAAATGCTGCCAGTCAGACTGGGATGCAGTGTCTCCTGGAGCATTTGTGCTCCTGGCAAGTTGTAATCTCCTTTCAACAAGTGTTAGTAAAAGTATTCAAATTAGCATTAAAACTGGGTATTTTCTGATATTTAACTTATATTTAGGCAGATGTTGTAGCCAAAATGTGTAGCATTCTTGTTAAATGTGGCTTGTAAGGTATGGCTGGGGTTTCTGTTTTGCAGGTAGGAGCTTCCTTCTGTGTGGTCTCTGGGGTGGCTTTTCTGCTGTGGCTGGGTGTGGAGGGCAGGCTGTGGGGACACAGGTGTCTGCTGTGTGCTGAGGTGGCCTTAGGGAGAGACAGCTGGGAGGGGACGGGAGAAAGGGCAAAAGACCGAGGGGACCGTGGAGGTTTAGGATTCTGGTTCCTGTGCAGTGAGCCCCCAGGACACGGAAGGGAGTGCTTTGTGTTTTTAGGAAGGCATGGTTTTGTAATCAGGATGGACGGGATCCCTGCTGAGTGTGTGTTTGTGCCCGAGTGAGGTGGTGCCTGGCCCGGTGGTGATGGTGGCAGGGCAAGCCCTGTGCCTCCACTGCTGCCCCTTGCAGCCCTCCTGGCAAGCCATCCTGCTGTGCGGCACTGGGCAGGGGACTCTCCTCTTCTTGGGTGTATTGGAAAACCTTCTGAGAAAAAAATCAGTGGCATTGATTTTGAGAGAGAGCAACTTGTGATCCAATATATTGGCAACTGGTAGGGAAGTAAGGCTGCTGCCATAAAATTATGCCATTAATATCTCTTTCCATGATGAATTCTGGTGCCTTTTCTTGATTATATTTCTTCTTATAAGAGGTTAAATAATTATTGAGGCTAAATAAAAGAGTAGCCGGGCTGCAAGGAGCTGCTTTGTGTCTGGAGCAATTGGTAATATGGTTGTATACAAGTACTAATGGTTTGCATGGAGCCTGAGGACTTCAGGAACTGGGTTAGTTACAAAGATTAAGACCGGTCCTGATGGATGGGTGCAATGTCCTTTATCAAAATACAACACAAAAATGAGAGAGAGTAAATCAAAAGGTATGAAGGAAGCAGATTGTTTCATTGTGGAAAATATCTTGAGAATTAATCACTTCTTTTGCTAGATAGATGCAAACGTGAGAAAGGAGATTATTTCCTTCCAAATTAGAGTACACAGTGGTTTTTAAGAAAGATATGAATCCCTGTGCAGAACAGTAGGTGCTGGTCTCTGAGCTGAAAATTATTATGCACTTCTTAATTTGTCTCTATTCATGATTAAGCGCATATAAATCAGGATATAAATGCATTATTAGAATGAAGTTATATAAAATGCATGTGCCTCTAATAATAATATGTTATATATGTCTGCTGTATACAGCTACATGACACAATGTATTTATTAAAAATCTAGCAATTGTACATTCCTGAAATTGCAGATTTTTACTCAACTGCTTGTGAGCCTGGGGGTATGCAACAGCTGTTTATCATTGTACTCTGATGAAACCCTGATAAAAATGAAACTGCTGCAAAGAAGTGTGGACTTAGAGTGGGAAACTAAAATTTCAGGTGCTAATACACTTCTGCATCTCAAAAATTGACTTATGCCTTTGCTTATTTTCAAAGAGCTCCTTTATAAAGTAGCAAAGAATGCATAGTCTCTGTATACTCAGTAAGGCAGAGATAGTAGAAAGAGAAATTTTTTTAAAAAGGCAATGTAATATATTATATATTATAATATAATAATAATAACATTGTATAATGTTATGTATTTAGGATGCTTCTCAGCCTGGTTTTGATTGTTTTCACATATTTCCTCAAGAAGTCAGACTGCTTAAACAGTAAATGAAATAGAAGTTTTAATTACAAGATCCAGCCATGGTCAGAGATGATGATGAGTAGCAATAAATTGGACAGTAACAGCTTTTCAACTCTTTTTAAAAATTTTTTTCTTGTGACAGGTCATGAATACTTACTCTTTTTTGAAAATAAAAAAAAAGGGTAAAATTCTACTAAAAATTAAAATCTTTGCTGAAAGGTTATGAAATGGACTGCAAAGACATTTTATTTGATTACATTTCTAACCATTTAGCTTTTGGGGAAAAGACTAAACACAATAAAATTGTCACTCTTTTGAGCAGTCTCACAGGTAATAAGTAAACAGAAGAAGACAACTGTCTTCTCTCATTACAGTTATCAGGACCTTTTTCTCGGAATATAGACAATGCAATAAGGAGTTTCTTTGTGAGTTATTGGAGAGAATAATCCACAGGCGAAACAACAGACACGTGCTTTCTGAAACAGGATGGATGTTATGGCTTGCTGAGAGTGTGGTTTATTGTTAAATACTCTAGTATCCCTTCGCTTTTACCAGGCCTGACAACTTCACAGGTGTGGGTATGAAGAAAGACCTAAAACTGGTCAGTTATGAAGTACAGAAAATGGAGCAATTTTTGTAGCACAGTCCAAAATCTTTTTCTTCAGCCATCATGTGGTGTCTCTTTTTTTTTTTTTCCTTAAGCTAGACTCCTGAATGATGAGAGCTGGGTTTGTGCTTCATCATTTTCTCTCACAGGAGCAGGGAAGCACAATGTGTTTTATTTCATGTCATTAGCTGGGCCATCGCTGGGTTGCTTTGTGATTGCAGGCCTCTTCCTCTTGCCTCATCGTTTTCTGTCATACTGGTAAAAGCATGGTGGTGGTGAAGGAAGCAACCAGACATCAGGAAGGGATGTAAAGGCTCTAAATTGCAGTCAGGCAAGAGGGTCTGTAAACATCTCTTGTTCCCCTTTGCAGATATCTCTATAAGTCTGCAGGCCCTTGGAGCTGATATGAGAAGGCAGTAAAATTTCAAACAGAAAGGACTGTTGGCAATTGCTGCACATTACTGCACATGCATACATGAGTGAGAATACTCCTCTCTGCACAGCAGTATTCAATGCCATGTGTCCTCCTGTCTTACAAGCTCTTATGTACCTGTGTAGGAGTGTTGGAGTAGACTGAACCTTCTACAAGGAATGAAGGTTTCCAAGAACTGCTCTGGTGATCCATGTGCTGCCAAAGGCACAGCTTGGAGTGAGCTTTGTTTGAAAATGCATATTCCTAGCAAAATATCTAGAAAGAATTAATGTCAGGATTGTAGTAATGAATGAAGTGGGAGAGTCACCTCCTTCCTATGTTGGAGACGTGAGGACATTACACAGCTGGAACCAGAAGTAGGTAAAGTCCTTCTATCAGTGTTTTCCCTCATCAGTCCACAATTTGCAATGTTTTGTAAGGGCTGCTGAGCTTGTATTCTGCATTTGAAAACTAAATGGAAAAAGTACGGATTATCCAAGCCTTCAGTGGGCTGTTGATTTCTAAAAATGGCCCCAAATATTGGCTATGTTCAGGGCAGCATCTCAGCAAGTGCCTGTTTTGAACTTGTCCATGACTGTTTTCATGAACAGAGATGCTTTCACTGTGAAGGCAGTGCAGAACTATCAGAAATGCAGCTATTCAAAGGTTTGTTCTTTGTACTTTTTTTTTCAGCTTAAAATACTTTATACAGCTAAAGCTTTTCTGAATTTCCCAATTAAAACAGCCAGTGTGTGTCTTTTCAGGACTTTGACTGCTTGTGTATATTACAGTTTTGAAAGCTAATTTCATTTGCTGAATGGGAATAAGAGACTCAAAATTATTGTGCTGTTTAACTGAAATAAATCACAGTTCCTGCCCTGTGCTGTTATCTGTCCAGAGATGGTCATAGTGTGTCATGGTGGAAGAGAAATCCTAACCAATAGTAGAGAAATACAAAGGTTCTGGTCCAGAGGAACATGTCCATAAACAAATATTTCCTAATGGGGTTCATAAAACAATTGGTTCTGAACTGGTGAAGGGTAAAATTGCGCCTTTATGCTTAGTTTTCCCAGGAGTAACTTGTCACAGCAGTTAAGAATTGAAAACTGCGTGGTTTGTAAAGGCCCTCACTGGGATAAAACACCTGTTGTTTGCATTAGAGTGTAACTGTGCTGTATGTACCTGGATATGTTGGCCTGTAGAACCATCAGTGAAAGGTGATGCTCTCTTGACTTTTGGGAAGTTACCAATCTTTGGACACAAAACTCAAGGATGGAAAAGTATTTCAAGAGAAACAGCTCAGCCTAGTGTTTGGTGACTGCCTGTTGACTCAAAGCAAGAGAATGGAAGGTCAGTCCCTCTGACAGGGCTTCAGAAATAATACTTAAGGACAATACCAAGAAGGTGTACTGCTGTATTGTGTTTAATTGGACAGTTAAAAGGTAAGTTGCTAAAGGATTGAGGACCTAAGAAACATCAAATCCAAAATGAGAGAATTGGTCCAGAACAGCAACACATGATGAGCCACGGTACAAAAGAGACGAGAACCCGTTTTCAGTGAACACCAAAAGCAAAAGCTGCCATTCCAAAAGTATATTATTGAAGCTGTTTGCTGGCAGCACACCACACAGTTTTGCAGCATTGTGTAAGCTTTTAAAGAACAACGCTTTTACCTTGGATCATAGACTGAACTACTTTTTTATTGTATCCTCTGGTGCTAACCTCTTTTGCACTTGACTTTTTGAAACTCCTTGCAAGTTTGAACTCCTCCTACCTTCTCAAGTTCATCTTTTGTCCTCTGAATTGCTGAAATGGACATCCCAGCCACCAAAAATATTATTTAATTCTTCCCTATGTTTTCCATTAATTCCCTAATGAACACCAGAAGAAACTTTGATGTAATCTCTGTATTTCTCTGTACTCAGTAGGCTTTAGGAAAGAACTGGCCGTTGCAACCAGCCCCCAGTCTGTGGGTGGACGGGCAGCATTTAGCTCATTTTTTAATTTTTGGATTTTATATTTTTCCTGCGCTGGTTAGAGCATCTTCTGGGGGAGCTTATGGATTTTCTCCCATTAAACCAATCCATAGCCTGCATGTCTCTCTGTATTCTAATTGTCATTAAAATCTAAGCAGTGGCCCTGTTCTAGAATGACATATTGTGTTTAATTTTCCTGCCTTCTTTCAAATAGAAATTACCATATTTGCATTTAATGTGGAAAGTTGGACTCAGTTATTTAAGAGGTTGGGATTGGATTGAAGAAGGAAGTAGGACACTGGTGTTTTAGGTGTGTTGTAAAACCAGCTAATGATTTGGACCTTATAGTAAAAGTGTCTTCTTAGCTGTAAGAAGACCATGACTCTGACAATGGATGGAGTGGTATCCATCATGTTTGCAACAGATTTATGATTAGATTATTAGAAAGGGAAAGAAGAAATATGTCTGAAAAAATTGTGACCGAGCATGACTAAAGAAACGAATCACTTATGTATAAGACCTAAAATTCCTATTTAAGTATGGTTCTCTCCTGAAAAGCAGATGTCATGTTCTAACAGCTTTCTAACAGTTGACCAGAACATAATAGCCATTCAATGTTAATATATTGTATGCTCAGCTACTCAAATTTGATTTTTATTTATTTTTTCTGAGCGATGCAAAATCTACTAGTCATCATTCAGTGGGCTATTTTGTCAGAGGCTTAGAGGAGAGTTATTCCCCACGCTAGTGCACCACTAACACAAATCTCTTGCAAAAAATGCTTTTAGAAAGTGCCAAAGATTTGAGTCTTAACTTTGCAAATGCCATTTCAGTCACATCTGTGCTTTTTCTGCTGTCATTCAGGAGCTCTTTTGTGCTAGTTTGTTGAGCATTCCATACTTGTGGTTAGAGATTGAAGGATTTTGATGTTTGAGTTCTCTACATGATGATTTTGGTGTTTGAGGTGTTGTTTTTATTTTTTTTTTTTTTTAATGGTCAAAGGCAAATGCATTCCTAGATTTTAAAAAAAAAAAAAAAAAAAAAAAAAAAAAAAAAAAGAAGAAGAAAGGAGAAAGCCTGGGCCTGTGAGCAGCTTTGGAAACAGGAGATAGAAGGATACTATAGCACTACATAGTTTTTAGCTTCCAAATGGAGATGCAATTCCTAATGCAACAAGCATGGTGGTTTCCTGGTTTGGGTGAGCAGCCATCCTGCTGTGGGCCAGGGTGTCATGTCCCCAGGGCAGGATGTGGTGGCAGTGGGTGGCAGGGTTGGCTGTGCCACGTTGGCCCTGGCCAGCAGCCAAGGGCAGGCCTGCTCTCCTCCTCACCCAGGCTTTTACCTCAGCACCTGCATTTTCCCCTGCTGTTTCTGCCTAAATGTGCTCAACCAGGCAATAAAACTGGGACAGTGAGTGGAGCATTTGCAGTGGACACTGAATACCTGAAGTGTTTCCTTGTGGGTTGAGAGCCTGTGTGTCTGCAAGAAGAGCACTCTGAAGAAGGAAAGTAAACTCAGACTGATATATCCCTTTACGTGTTGAAGTCATGGCAAAAGTAGAACTCCAAAGAAGTTTTTGATGGCCTTAGGAATGGCAGACAAAGAAAGAAGACTAAAAGAGTTATAAACTACCCACAGCTGTAAATCTTGTTTTTGGTTTTGTTTCTTTTTTTCAGTACTACCCACATACTGTAATGTCTGGCGGACCTAATCTTTTCATGTAGCTGACCAATAGAAATAAGTGTCACTACAAGCCAGTAAGATTGAAAGGAGAAAAAAAAATCCCTTTTGTGTTAAAATCATTCTTCAAAGTACAATCTTAAGAATTATGTATAGCCTCAAGCAAGTCTCATTGCTTGATCAGACTCTGCAAAGAGTGGCTGGGGCAGTTTTCCTGGCCCAGAAATGGAAAAATGTTGCTGCGAGTGTTCAGAGAGTCTATCTCCAGCAAAAGGAGGACAGAATTCTGAAGGCATGGCGTTTTCCTACCTCCATAAATACTTGTGCTTTTTCTGAGGGTGCAAATTCCCAAAGCTGGTGTTATCCCTTTCGTCCCCCTAAAGGATGAGGAGGATGTTTGGAGAAGCAGAGACTTCAGGTGTGTCAGTACAGTCAGTTATACTAGGAATACTGAGGATTGATTTTGTGAAAGTTAATTCTTCTTCCTTTCAAGGACTGAAGGTTGTATACAAGGGCATGAGAATATATTGACTGGCTGGGAATGAATGTAGGGTTTAAGGAGTCTGAGCTGCTTTGTGACACATGTCATTTCTGGAAAAATGAGCCATCCAGAGAAACAGTTTGTCTGCCCTGATGTGCCAAGGAACTTTATATATTGGCAACAGTGATGGAGTGAGAGTGCAGCAAAAGCTAAGCATTGTGAAAGACTTGAATTTTCATGAGGTACATAAGCAAAAGACAGAGCTGTCTGAAACACAAACCACAGGAACTGCTAATTTAGTGAGTCTAAGCAGCATGCTCAAGTAGGTGCTGTACTGCAGATGTACCAATAATCAAATCAAGAACAGTTACAGCCCACTCAGTTACATAAATGACCATAAAGGAAGTTTAGATAGCTTAGGAAGATACAGAGGGGTTTTTTGTTGTTGTTTGGGGAGAGGGTTTCTTGGTTTGTTTTGTTTTTAATTTCTATTCCTGTTGTTTGTTTGAGGTTTTTTTGTAACCACTAATTTCCTACTAAAAGATGTTTTCTGCTAGAAAAAAAATAGAATTTTGGCAGCCGGAGATCCTATTTCTTAGAAGGGATCTTTTGAAATTGATCTTTTAAATTCTGCTATTTACAAGTTTGAGAACTATTTCCACCTGATGGTGGCCTGGGCTGCCTCCTTAAGGCTGTAAATCTTGCCCATCTTCTCAGCAGTTTTAACATATAAGGAGAAAGTGATTTACCATGGTCTCTACTTGCTCCGCACAGAGTTATCTTTGATATGCTTAGACTGTGTTTGATCTCAGGTCCTGGAACGAGTCAGTCTTTCCTGTTCAGGAGTCAAACACCATACACTTATGCTCAGTCTCAGATTGAAAGATGGCCAATGGCTCTGTCTGTTTGGACAGCTTTAAAAATACCTGCTCACAAAGGAAGTTCTGCAGACATAAGTGTGCCATTCTTGCCCTCATTGTGGCAGGGTGAAGGGATGGAGGTGGGTGTAGCAGAATGGAAAGGTGTGCATTCATTGAAGCAGGGGTTAGATAAAAGCTCAGGAAAAACTTAATTATCAAACAAAAAAATACCAAATGCAGCAGTTATCATGGTCAGTGGTTTTCAGGGTTATGGTTGGACTCCTGTCCTTTGTGCCTGCTAGTGCAGGTTTTTTGCACCTGACTTAAACAATAGGGAATCTAATATCTGTTTTGAGTTCTTTTCTTTCCTGTTGAGCAAAGCGCTCTGCTTTTGATTCATGCTTTAATGTAAAACAGGTTAAAATTTAAAAAAACCCCAAAAAAAGACAGGTGCACATTGCCTCTGTACTGGTACTGTAGGACTATTGAGATGTGGGAAATTTGGGAGCCACAACTGATGAAAGCCTGTTATTAGAAGTTTAATCTCTAAATGTTTCTCCTTCATTTCATACTACACTATAAGACACCCATCTCTACTCAGGAAACAAAACACGCATGCAAACTTGGAATCTCAAAGTTAATGTTTTTGGCATTATTTTCCTAATACAGGAGCCAAGAGTCCTTTTATTAAAAATGCACAGTGGCTATGCTTTTTTATTTTTTGAAGAACAGCACATTACTTGAGTGAATACAGAGGTAATCAAAATTCAGTCAAGTGGGATGACTCTGTGAGTTCTGACATCAAAGGGCAATGTGTTTGATTGATATCAGTCAGATGGCAATATTGTTTGAAGAAATGTAGTCAGAAGACTGGCAATTTAAAGGCTGTAAAAAGTTAGGGGAGATGTGAGTGCAGTGTTCCATACTGATTTCCAGTGTACAAGACTGTGTATTAGAGAATTGGAAGTAGCATGGCAATCTTGTCTCTCAGCCACAGGCATCGTTTGAAAGGACAGAGAGGAAGAAAATCAAGCTCCTCCTTTTCAGGCAAGACAGTCAGTGAGGCATTAAAGATACAGTAGTAAATAATTGTTTTGTCATTGTGTTCCTTGCTGCATGAGACCACGGTTTGCATTTTGCTTGAAATATATACAGCACATGATATAACTGGGCATTAATAAGCAGTGAGCAATCTTTTTTTTTTTTTTTGTGTCATATATTTATTTGTAGAATAGTATTGACTTCACTGTCTGCATACAGAGTACAACAACTCTTTTATGTCTTTCTGACAAATATCAAACATTAGCTGTACAGATACAGTTGTTTTTACTCTATTTCCCAGTCTTTTTTTAAAATTATTTTTTGTCCTTTTTCTTAATGTAAGTAATGGAACACTGTCCTTTTACACTAAATGGTTCCTTTGCTGAATATGTCACACAGTCATTACTCCCTGAAGGGTTAAAAACAGTGCAGAAAGCTACCTACCGGATTAGAACATTGCCAGCAAAGCAAAGTGAAAAGGAATTATTACAATTACTAGAAAACATTTTCCACTGCTGGTAAAAGTATCAAAATTGCATCAAAATGATTATGAAAAAAAAAATTAGTTGTACAATAAAGCCTCATGATAAAGAATTGTCAAAATAGTTACAGAATATCAGAAGAACTCGGAGTTGAGATAAAAGGGCTAAAGGCTACCAAATAAAAGACTGATACCATTTGATGTATAAATGTCAAACTAGACATAAACAATAACTTGAATTACACTCGTCTGGGAAGAAGAAGCAAAGATATTAGTGAAGAAATTAATATATCAAGGTTGTTCTTAGAATAAATTAATTCCTCTTGCTAATAGAGATATGCCTAGAAATCCTGGCTTACAACATGGGTCTCACTATGCCAGGTATTGCTCTAGCATGATGTAAAGCAATGACCTAATTAAAAAAAACCAAAACATTAGAATGCAGGAGATAGGTGTAGTTGAGCCAGCATCAGTACAGTAGAGCGTCAGCATGGGTGGTTTCTTTCTTTCTTCTCTTTGGAGAAAGTAAATCAAAGCAGTTTTAAGGAAACTAGAGATTTTTATGGGCTGCTACCACTGGAGCATGAGGAATAGTTAGAAGGAAGTAGTATATCTTTGGAAATGTAGCAAGTAGAAGACAGGCTTAAAATACCTCCATTCCACATTTTTACTTATCAACTTTCTCTATAATTATTATTATTTTTTTTATTTTAATCATGAAAGGTGAGATTTGGCTCATTGTTAAAGTGATGCTAATTTACAGAATCACCAAATCATAGAGTGGTTGAGATGGGATGTCTGGAGCCCATCCAGTCTAGCCTCTTGCTAGGACAGGGACAGCCACAGCAGGTTGCTACAGACTGGAGCCAGCTGGATTTTAAAGATCTCCAGGAATGGAGACTCCATAACTTCTCTGGGCAACCTCTTCCTATGTTTGATCACTCCCACTCTAAAAAACCCCAAACCAACCAACCAACCAACCAACCAACCAACCAACCAACCAACCAACTAATTTGTTTATGATTAAGTGAAATTCATTGTATTTCAGCTTGTGCATGTTGCTGCTCTTCCTCCCACTGGGTACTACTAAGAGTTTGGCTCTGTGGTTTTTGTTCCTTCCCACTGGGTATTTATATGCACTGTCTTTGGGTCTAGGTGTGTGAAAACGAAAGGATTTTGAAGGGACAGTCATCTTTATTTTCAGAGAATTTAGTTAATGTTGGAAATTGAAAAACTCAGGAGTTTTGATGCTGTCCTCTTCCTTGCTGTGGAAAGCTGCAAAGCAAAGAGTGGTTTCGGTTTCTCTTCCTACATTACTTTAACCCCTTTCCTCACCTGACCTCTGCAGAGGGGTGCTGTTGCTACAAATATCAGCATTTCCCACTGTGGACAGTGGCACTTTGGGAGATCAGGCCTGGCAGGGTTTGAGCCTGGACAGCAGAGGAGGGTCTGGATGCAGCCTGGTTGCTGCAGTTTCTGAAGCCGACTGGAAGGGGCTTGGCAATGGACTGGTGCTGGGTTTCTTTTGGATGGTGCTGCCACTTGGGGTGAGACTTGGTAGCTTGGAGGGAGCAGAAGCCAGCCAGGCATGGATGTTTGTAGCACCCCAGAGCTGCTGGCTCACGCCAAGCACAAAATGGATGGGAGTAACTCTCGGTAGCTCCTTGCTGCTCAGGCTGGGTGCTAATCCACTTCCACTGAGCAGTTCAGGCCTTTATGCTTCGAGTACACATCACTTTGGGTAAAAGGCCCCAAAGCTGTTAGTGCAGCAAAAATAACTACCATACACAATGACTAACTTCTGAGGCACGTTAGGGCTCACACTTTATTCTGTTGCTGTTCAAGAAAAGAGAATCTGTCTTGGGGGTAACATTACCATTTCTAGCTCTTGCGCAGTAAGCTGTGCAGTCTTGCCACTTGTGTAGTTTAGAGATATTTCTTCATAAGTGAATGGAAATACTAGCTTGGATTTTCAGACAGGCAAAATGACTGGTGTTGCTGTAAGAGATTTGTAGCATGTAAAAAACAGGAATGGGTAACACTGTCCACCTGGTTAGTGTTCCATCTTTCAATTCCAATTAAGTGCTAGTAAACCTGTTAACCTAAAGTTTTTGTTATCTCATTTATTTGTTTGTTTTTTAATCAAAAAAGAAAAGAAGGAAAAGAAAAAGAGAAAAAGGCAAAAAAAAGGAGTTTGGAAACTCCTTTGGATCTCTAAGCATAGTTTTGTTGCCAACAAGCTGGGGGATGTAGGCTGACATGCATCCTGTTTCTAATAGCACACACACTGTTTCTTTATTTAGAGCCTCTTTACCAGTATCAATTAAACCCCAGTTAAATTTGACACATCTTAACCTTGCGTTGGATCCAATTCATTGCTACAGCAGAACCCATATGGCACTGAGACAGTTGCAGGCATCAATTCATTGCTTATGTAGAGTTACTGGCTAAATGCCAAGCAGTAATCACTGCTTTTTGTTAATAGACATGTTTGCTTTTGCAGTCGTTTCTATACACAGTGCTCTAGATTAATTAGAACAAAATCTGTCATCCATCTAAGAAACAACCAGAACTCTTGGGAATTTTTTTGCCTCAGATTTAAAGAGAAATATGTTCTGGCTACCAAAGGTGGTGGTAGAAGAGAGCTGTTTATTTTATATACTTTGTTTATTCTAGAATCACCTTTGTCTATTCTAGAATGACCTTTGTCTATTTAACACATAGGTATCTGCTATTTTCTTGCATTTCTGGTGTTGCATTTTAGAGAAATTTTAACTTATGATTGTACAGTTTTGACCTCCCAACCCCAACCTGATGCCTGAATAATTAACTTAGGTGAACTACTGGATGTTGAAATCTTCTGGTTAAATCATTAGCAGTTTAAGATCAAATTACTTTATATCCATATCTGTTCTGGTGAATGCATATGTGATGCCCTATGCTAAGCCTGAAATGTACTTTAGAGTACTTTACCGTGCTGAAATAGGGTAACACTTTAAAGCTAATTCATTATATGATAGAAATATCATAAATTCTCTCACTAGAAATTCTTATATTGCTGCCTACCATCATCAAAGTAGTTTAAGACACCATTTTGGGGCACGTTGTTGAATAAATTGTGTAGTTTTTTAACTCCATAAGGATATTTTTGTGGTGTTTTCCTGAGGTCAACTATTTTTGTTTGCATGCATTCACAGTAAATTGTTTTGGTTACTCTGATTTGAAAGTAGAGCTCTCTGATACCCAGTTTTTCCATTCATAAATGTGTCACATAGGACCAGATTAAAAATCTACTGGGAATTTCCACTAGATTTATTACGATTGGATGGTGTCCACTGTCCTGAGTAAAGACCTCAGATTCCTGATTGTCCAACTACTTCTTACTTGGCTGTTTCTTGGTAAGGGTTTGAAATGCCCCCATGTTGAAAGGAAAAGACCTAATTGTGTTCAGAAACTAATGGCAATTCCAGCTTTCATTTAAAGTGGCAATGCTGTTTATAAACTTTGAGGTATTTCTGTTTATGTAAGTGATTTAATGTGATTTATACCTTAGCAGAGGATCCCATTAACTGACTCCCTTACCTCTTTAGTATCCTGGATTTATGCCCCTTACATGTTACATAAGAAAATGTGTGCATATACAGATCTATCTGTCTGTCTATCATAAATGATTTCTCTTTGCATGAAGGGGCAGTAAAAACACCTCTATTTTATGGAAGTTATAGTCTCTTTCAAAACTTTTTTCCTAATGTTGAGTTAATGTTTTAGTATTCCAGTGCTGTTGGTCCATTGTTCGGAAGTACAGCTTTATCAGCAGAATGTGTGGCAGATGGTTTACATTTGCATTAGCCTTCTGGAAAAGGAATCAGCTCCCACCAACATAAGCTTCATCTTTTCTTTTCAAAATTTACAACAAATTCGTCAGAATGGCATTTTTAGAGGAAAAAACCCAATCCGACTGTCTTTGAGTTTCCTTTTTGAAGAGGAAAAATGAGTCCTGTTCTAATGCCCTCATCTGCATATATATCTTCCATCCCCTCCCCCAGTGTTTGTTAAAATGATTTAAGTATTTCATTATGCAAAATGACTTTTATAAAAAGACCTTCCTTTTTGCCCCACAGTCATTCTTAATTTCGTTTGTCACTTGTTATAGAGTGGAGTTATGTGAAGCTAGGATATATTATTTGTTCTAGTCTGTATTGGATAATTTATTACATTAAGAAACCAATAATTTTCAAATATAATCAGATTTAAGTTTTTAATAAGATTCATCCTCCCATTCACACTTGCTTAATTTAAGGATATTAAATCTACTCAGGAATGAGCTGCCTCTCAAAGCCTCATGTGCCTATTAAAGGATTTTATTCCTGATGTGTTAATAGGATTTAATTACATTAGCCCTATAGTCCAGAGACACACCACAATTGTTAAACTTGATAAACCGGGCAAATACATGCTAAAAGAGTCTTGGCCAGCTCCTCAAAAAGAAAAAAATTACAAGGTATTAATATTTTAATATGTCTGCCATGTCACTACAGGTTTGCACAATGCTGAACTTTCAAATATTGAATGTTTAAAGCATTGTTAATACTTTTTTTCTCACAAAAATTTTAAATCAAGGCTAATGCAGAAATTAATAAGGCTTTCTATTGTGTGTTTGTATTTGTTTCTTATTTCTGATTCCAAGAGATTAATTTAGATAAACTTCCAGTTTTTCTCTTCTTATGACATCTTCTTGTGTACACACAAAAGCTGCAGCAAATCATTCTGGAGATTCAGCATACTAAACACTGCCTTGATTTCTTGTTTCCTATTGCTAATTAGGTTAATGGCACAGTGACAGAAGCAGACAACAATGGCTTGGGACATTTTGCAGAGATGTGGCTGGGAAGAGGAAGAGAAAAGAAAGCACCAAGTCCTTTAGTGTGTAAATCTCACCAAGACCTCCTTTGGCAGCCCTGGCATGGATCAGCAGGGCTGGCTCCTGTCAGAGTGCGCAGTGCACAGGAGGCAGAGCTGCTGATGGCTATGGACACGCAGAGATGGAGGGAGTGACGGGGTCTGCAGGGAATCACAGCGAAGGAGAAGGAAATTAGCAATGTGCCATCCGCTTGGACATCTTGCTTCCAAAATTAGATTGATGCGTGTTGTGGCACATTTCCATTGGTAATCACCGACACTCAACATGTATTTTGAGAAGATTTAGGCCCTGAGTTTTTCCCTCCCTTGCACAGAGCTAGACTTCAGGCCTCTCAAAACATGGTGTAGGCTGCATTTGTTTGGAGGAGCTAAACATGTAAAGTAGGCTTTCATTTCAAAAAAAGGAACTTTCTGGCACTTTTCCTTGCCATAATAGCCTTGGAAATGTAAACTGATATAAGCTGTTTCTTGGGTTAGAAAGGAAGTAGAAGCAGGGTTGTGCCTTGCCCGGCAAGCGGTCGGTGTGAAAGCTGTAAGGCTTTGTGCCCCGGCCTGCCTGGGCCTCCCAGCCCCAGCCATGGGCTGCAGAGCTGGGAAGGGCAGGAGCAGGCTGGCCCTGGGATGGACCTGCAGGAAGAGGCGTAAGAGAGTGAACATAGGCTCTACACACAGGAGAACTCCATTCTCACCAGTCTTGTCGCTGTAAATAAAACAGGCTTTTTGAAAATCCTGTTACTCTGGGGACTCCAGCTCATGATTGAAAACACCCAGACCAATACCAAGGTGGGAGATGAATGAGCTGAGCCACAGCTGAGGTCAGCTCTTGTTAAGGCTTGGGCTAAGCTGCCTTTGGACCACCTACCCCAGACTTGGGAGCTGTTCAGTGTAGGAACTGACAGGGAGAAACTGAGACAAGCTGTAACCCCTAGCTGCCAGACCTTGGTTTCCTGCAGAGAGTGCAGACAAATAAGCATCTATAAGAGACAGTCTGAATTACAGGCAAATAATTATGGTGGTCTTCTTATACTTAAGGTGGGTTCCTCTTTTTTGTGCACTTGAAATGCCTTGTCTGTGTAATTCCCAATTTATGAATAGCCTTTTAAGACAGGATAATGGCTTTCACATTTATAGTTTGATAAACTCCTGAAAAAATTTTCAGGCTTGGTATCTGCTGTTTGAGCAGGATTACTGATTGCTTTGTTTGTCTGCATTGGCATATATAAAATCTGTGTTTATTAAAGACAAAAGATATCTTGTTTAAAGATGAGTGCCTGTAAACATGCAGCTCGTCACCATTTATACATATTTTCACTTCTTTTTTTTGCCTGCAACAGTGTGCCAGGTCTTTCCTAATTTAACTTGGGATTTATGGCTCTGTAGTGGTTTTTTTTTCCAGTTAGGTGCCCATATTTCTTTTCACACGAATCTCCCAGGCATTTAAAGGGATATTAGCTGCCTTGTGTTGCCACTAGAAGCAGAAGCTGAAATGGTAGCTGCCAGCAGGGATTAGTTGAGTGTGCCTTTGTTGTATCAGATACCAGGAGCATGAACACAGCTGTCTGCCTGGTCTGTCAAGGTAGTCACCCTGCTCTGCCTCCCCACTGCTCCTGGGTTTTGTTGCTAGGTTTATAAATGATGAAAATTGAAATGACATAGGAATTGTGTTCCTGTGAAAAATATTGAGATTTTGAAATTCACCTTTGTTCCTCTCCAAAGTTTCAGGACTCTTCACAGAAGCAGGAAGGATGGTCACTCAGTGAGATTGCTGCTCCCAGGGGTTATGGGGCTTGTTCTGGGACACTGGGGCCCTGTCTTGTCAAATGCCAGAGAAATGCTTGCATGGAAAAACAGCCTGAAATCACATCTCAGGCTGTAAGCAATGCCAAGGAACTAAAACATAAAAGTTTAATTGCAAAGGAAAAACAGGAGACCTGAGAGTAGGAGAATGCATTTCACAGGGACTCCCAAAGGAGAACTGATATACAGTTTGAAAAATAATAACAGGGCTGGAAAACCAATGTTCTTGAGCAGATATAATGTTAAAAATTAGGAGGTATTTTCAATAGAGACTAGGGTTAGACTTATTACATGAGCAGAAATGGGTCATGGTGCACACTGACATATAGAAGTGGGATGAGTTTCATAGCATTAAGTGTAAGGTCCTCTGTGCAGGCATGATAGGGAGAAGGGTGAAACCTTTGTGGGGACATTTGTGGTGAGACATTTTAGCCCCAAAGGAAAGATTCCTCTAGGCTTAGGCACGTGGAAAAGATCCAAACATCCTCACACCCCCCAGACATACATCCCATCCTTGCAAAATGTAGCCTGGCTTGGGAAAAACCAGCAACCTGACATGCCCTACTGGTACAGTCTGTTGGCAAGCACTGCAGTCTTTAACACAGTTTTGAATTTACTCTGCACATCCTTTTTATATCCACTGATGCTTCTCTCTAATGCCTCCAATGTTGGTGGGGAGGAGTATCTATTTGCACTTGAGATGCTATTGTTATTCTCATGGTCTGTATCACTCACACTTTTCCTCTCATATTATACTGACAAGATCATTTTACCTGTCTCTCATCCTTTCAGTGCTTCTTTTTAATTGGCTTGCCAGGCTCCTGTCTGCATGTCCTGCATGTCTGGCTCTTACTACATCTCTTTGTTCAGGCTTCTTGTAGGACCTTACTGGAGTACAGTAGGAAATTCACATTTCAACTGTTTTCTCAACACCTCTCCTTGCCATTCCCTGCACCCATCCAGCCTGTCTGGCATGTTTTCTAGCTGATGTCCTCCTTCGTGATGCATTCGTTTGTTTTTTCTTTTTTCCTGAATAAATTCAGCTGCTGTTTGGAATTCTTTCCACCTTTTTCTTCAAAGTGGGAACCATCTGGTGCTCTGTTTGGCATGTCTACCATAGGATTTGGGTGAGAGCAGGCTCAAGGGAGGCTCCCTGCATCCTGTGCCATTGGGTGCCAGATCAAGGTCGAGCAAGAGTTGCTGCTTCTGCCTCTTCCTCCCACCATGTTTGTCACTGGCAAGCCTTGGCTTCTTTTGCAGTTGCTCCTGAATTCTCATCCTTCTCCTTTTCTTGCAGACTTAAATTGGGGCTGAGGAAAAGGTCACATTAATAACAAAAGTATTAATTTCTAGGCGTCCAGAATAGTTCACTTCAGTGCTACCAGGCATTGTGTCGTCTTGCTTGTGTGGTTCATGAACTACATACTAATTTTCTTTATATTTAATTACCGTCAAATGTCTCCTGTGCTTCAGGGTACAAGCCATCTTCTGAACTAATTAGGGCTTTTTCTCTGAACAGGCTATTCCTTACAACTCTACAAAGGGTTTCTTGTGCTTTCCTTTGAAGCATATGGTAACCGGCCCCTGCCAGCAGTAAATGGATTGCTGGACACTGCTCCCAAAGTTCCTCTGTTATTAAATCCACAAATTTACACAAAGCAAACTTAATAAGTGTAGAGCGGGCTTGGATCAAATCTTTGGAATGCAGATATAATGGAGTGCATATTGGGCAAGCTATTGTGCTTAAAAGAAAATAAATATACTGTATCTTAGGACAATTGCACATTCTTTCATGATAAGAGTACACTCCGTGTTAACTCCTTCTAGTCCAGGCTTTATCAGACAAGTCTCCTTTGTCAATATGTAAAGGCTGTGCAGACATCAGAATTTCGTCTTCTGTACTGCTTGGTCAGTGATTAAATCAGTGCATGCTGCATGTAAAAAGTGCTGCAGCAATGTTAAATATTATTATTGATTATGCATATAGCAGTCAATACCAACATATTGTGTTTCGACTGCAAAAATGATCGTCTTAATTAGCTAATGATTTTTAATCTGATTTCTCCACAAAATGAGAAATGCGGTTGATCTTTCTATCTGACTGTTCTCCCTCTCCCCTGTCCCTGTCACTTGTGGACCTGTTGGGTTCAGACAATGTCAGTCTGGTTTGACTGAGGGCGGAGATTTCAAAGGCATCAAGTCCTTGCCTGTTTAAATAGGGCACCTGGGAACCTTCCTGATACTCCAGTGAGGGCAGCGCTGTGTTAAACCGGAGCAGACACTAGAGGCGCCTGCAGGCACTCACCTTGGGAAGGGATGTGTGCAGGAGTGAGGCTTCACTCGTGCTGTTACTCAACAATTTTGAGCATTTTATCAAAATTTCAGCTTTTCATTTAGGAAGAGAT
Source organism: Chamaea fasciata (assembly GCF_029207755.1). NCBI lineage: Eukaryota > Metazoa > Chordata > Aves > Passeriformes > Sylviidae > Chamaea > Chamaea fasciata. The sequence goes on along the minus strand of NW_027094095.1, from coordinate 15,198,441 downwards.
GATGTGTTCTCTGCTTTCTCTTGAGTAGCTGAAATGCTGAGATCATGTGAAGAGCCAAGTCATGGTTACCACCTGCTCAAAAGTGAAAACTTCATATTATTTTTCTTTCCTTTGTAGATCCATTTTTCTTTCCTTTGTATTATCCATGTCAATAAATGAACAAAACATGCTAGGCTGCTGTAGTGAGTCTTTCAGAAAGAATAAGAGCCATTTAATGTGATAGTTTGTGATGTAAATGACAAAAAGCTGCCTCCATATGCAGGACTCCCCTTCGGGATGGGTCATGCCAGGCTTTGCACAGCAGTCACTTTCTACTAGGAACTACATCTCCAAAGCCTTTTTACAGACATAAAACCATCTCATTTTCTGAAGTTGGGTCATGTCCAAGCATATGAGCTTCTTCAAGCATGAAATTCCACTTGACCCCATTAAGGTTTCCTTGGCATCAGATATGTACACCACAGAGTGGATAATGTTCATAACTCATTTCACATTACCCCTGGGTAGTGCCAGTGGAGAAATCCTGTCTAGTCTAATGCAATCAAAGTTGTGAATATGAGGAAATTGAAACATCTGGCCAGGTTCCTCTGTTGTGCCCCAGGAGGTGTGACATGAGAGATTTAGGTCAGAAAGAGGGGGAACAGAGGCATCTCTCTAGGGATGCATGCGCTACAGAGGACAGATGTCCCAGCAGTGTCACCAGCAGCACCAAGGGGTGCCCTGACTGTGCATGTCACCTCAGCTAATTTCTTATACTTACACTGAAGTTCAAAGGTACAACTACAGTTCATGTAAACTTGTCTAAGCTAACCTGACAGTGGGGATCTGCACACAAATAGGGAGATGCTGTGGGCAGGAGGGGCTTTTCTGGACTAGCTGCATGGATATTGGAGTCCACTCAAACACTCCAGTGCTGTGGAGGGGTGTGGCTCATGGGCTGGGGTGGGTACTGCATGTCCAAGGGTAGGGACTGATGCCACAAAGGCATGTTTAAATCCTTACAGGTACTATTTTCATTACACTTGAAAATTTATCATCTTTTTATTTAGTGCCCAAATTCTAAGCTTGGTCTTGGCCCCTCAGTTTTGAAGTGCTGGTTATGAGATTCTCCAGGCTGGTTTCTTACTAAAGGAACAGATATTTTGCTGGAAGTCCCCAGGACGCACTGCTCATGCCTGTCAGGGATGTTTCTGCCTTGGTGTTTTCGCCTATGCTGAGAAATTCTCCTAATGCTCTTGTGGATTTTTTCCTTATGTTCATAATTATTTTTGGATTCTTTAGTTAGAATTTCCCTATACAATATGTACAGTATTACTCTTTCATAGCTTATTTTTAGAGGATGAGGCATTGTTCTTTGCCTGCAAGCACTGAAACCTAGAGCACTGCCATTTCCTTCTCCATAATTAGATACCCTTGCCAGAGTTTCAAGTATTGTGATAAGACATAGTTTCTTCTGAAATTGTTGAAACTTACTGTATGCCTTGAAAAGGAGAGGAGGGAGAAGGGAAAATGGTGATATCAGACTTCAGCTTTTAAAACCAGGACATTTTTTACTGGATATCTCCTGAAGTGATGCTTTAACAGGGATTGATGACTCAATATTTCTAGTCTTTACATTTTCTAGCTCAGTGGGTTTCAGTACAGAGGAGACCACAAACTTGTTCTCGCACTAGAGTGATGATGGACAGACTAGAAAAAATATAGTTAGTAAAATTGTTCCTCATCCAGGTTTCAGGGAATAATACTTCTACCATTAGTGTTCAGCAGAAGTCACATTAGCTTGGCTGGATGTGATAGCTTAGCTGTAATGCCTTAATTAAAGCAGTTAAACTGTTTATTCACAAAGTGCCAGAGTATCTAGGATATGTGTTTGGAAAGAATGAAAATCAGCTTTCCACAGAGGATGCTTTCTTTTTGAAGGATGTTTATAGCCTGGTCCCCAGGTATTCTTCCTTTCTGAACACATCCAATTTTTTCAGTTATCACTGGCCGTTCACCACGATGATTGATAACAGCACAAAAACAAATAGTTATTTAACCATTATAAAAAAAAGCCTTTCAAAACAAGCCTTGAAGAATGGCTCACTTTGTACAAGTAGGATTTTGCTGGGCTGTCTGAATCAAAATTAACCTGCTTCCTTCTGTGTCAGGGAGGATGTAATGGATGGCTCTCAGGGCTGGCAGGTTACTCCCGCCTGTCTGCCTAAAGTTACTCCTTCGAATGTAGGCCAAGTTGACACAACTTGAAATTTACCCTCAGGCAACATTCAGGACCATATTTGATGATTTTTGGGTTCAGTCCTACTCTCTCTGGGCATATGTTCTCACAATAAAAATATGCTCCCCTTCCCTGACTTGACACTAATTGCTCAGCCAAGAAGTGAAGGATTCTGACACTGATTTAAGCACGTACTCAAAGACATCATTCTTCAGCACAAAAATCAGAGGCAGGTAACATATACTTAGCTACACTTCAAGTGCAGCAGTGTACTTTAAACACATACTGAGGTGCTGTCTTGAGGAAGGATACTTTCTGGGTCCACTCTGCGACCTGTCATTTCTTACCTAGAGTTCACTTGTCAAAAATGAGGAGGCAACATGCAGGGATGCCCATGGCATCTATGACTTTTCCACAACATCAGGAACAAGGAGAAGTCTACAGTCATCAGTGGGGCACTTTCTGGAACAAGGAACATTCCCTTTTATCCTTTTCTGCATCTCCTGGGGGGTTTCTCTTGTTTCACTTCCCCTTGTGTTAGCTAGCTGGAGCCTTGGGACTGCCACATAATGTCTGGAGCCTTTCTTCGGTGTTTTTATTTAAAGCCTCCAAAATTTACAAATAGAAAACTATCTCTGCATAGACAACTAGCCAGCCCCATGCTGCATGGTTACTAGCTGCACCACAAGGAGGAGGGAATGTGGGAGCCAATGCCTGGAGAAATGTTTTTTAAATACCTTTAACTTTTTTTTTTTTTTTTCTTTTTTTTTTCCCCCTTTGGCTTTCACTCTTTGTTTTCAGACTGTGATTTTGACATGTACATTTGGCTGTCCTGAAATGTGTGTGACTCCTTGAATACTATGTAGCAAAGATGTGTTATTGTTTCTGACCACCTCCCTAATCTTCAGTTCTACCACTTTTCTCAGTGGGGAGGCTCTATTTTCTCTTGTGTCCTGAGAAGTGTCAGCACCATATGTCCAAGAGGCAAATCCTCGGAGTCCTCCCTATAAGTACCTGCTTTGTGATGACTTCTCAACAATAACTAGTTACTTCAAATTACTAAGATGAAACCTGACTGCCTGTTTTTAACACATTAAGTGCTGTGTTGACCCCATATTATTTGATCTCCTCTATCAGGACTAGCAAGTCAAATACCCTACAGAGGGCTAATTATATTGCCCTTCTCACGGAAACTTGTATTTTTCTGAAGAAAGGTAACAACTTCTTGAAGAGTTCTATTCTTCTTCATAAACCCAGATTGTTTGACATCTCACCACCTTTCATGACTTTTTTTTGCCGCATTCTGTATGAAATGCCTCATTATTTTCCCCTAGTTTCAGGTAGGGCAGAGAAGTCTACAATTATCCAGATTGTCTCATTTACCCCTGTCAAATATTGACACTAAATATTTAATATTAAGTAGTGATAGTGATGGGTAAAATGTTGAATTGATGACTATTCCAGATTGCTGGCCCTAATGCAGGCCAGGCAGGCTCTCAGCCCTCACTGTGGTGTCCTGGCAAAGAGCTGAGGGCCTGAGCACCTGAAGGAGGCACGGCTTGAAAGACCTCCCTCCCGTGTGTAACCCTCCCTGTCACTGTTAGCCGTTCCAAGCTCATGCTCACTTTTGTTTAGACAGTACCTGAAAACTCTTTAGGAATCACAACAACGGCATCGTCCCTCCCAGGTGAGCTCTTGGTTGTCTGTGGCATTTCATGGTTTTAGGCACTTTTACTGAAATCTGGAGCACAAAGCAGATTCCCTTCTGATCAACGTCCCTGGGAGATAAATGTAGGGCTATTCATCAACAGTGTTAGGAGACACCTCACAAGTGAAGCAGCTGTAGTTACATCTGTTTAGAAAGTGAAATCAGATCCCATAGGTACTGTGTGTGGATGAAAAATAGTCAAGAGTTTTGTTCTAAGGTTTCCTCCTTTTGTATTTCCCAGGATGTGTGTGTGAAGCATCCAGCATCCCCAAACAGGTGCTCTTTGCATCCTTTCCAAGTTCCTATTCATACATTTTTACTGTGATTGCTCTTTCAGGGGTTATCCTACTTGATAGCTGAACAAATTAAGGCAGTCCTGAATTGGAAGGTCTGCAATCACCAGGTTGACCTATAGCAGCCAGTTGTATTACTTTAATTTCTCTGCATGACCTCTGCCTCTTGCATGACAGCCTTCTACTATATGGATGTTTTGTAGTGGAAAGTTGCTGAACGAGGAAGAAAAAACTGGCCACTCACCTTGAATATGAATCATGAAGAGCTTTCTCAGAGCTGTCTATTCTTAATTTCCTGTGGTCAGTCTGTTAGCAACATTGCTGGTGGAAAACCAATATGATCTGTGTTGCTATTTCAAAACAAATGCCTCTTTATCTGGTAAGATTATGTGTTCTTTCAGCTTTCCAAGCAATTCCAACAGGAAATAAAAGAAAATCAAATGGCATTCTTCTCTTTTTTTTTTTTTTTCCTTTCATATTATTTTCCTCACTGTTGGAAATAGAAATGCTTAAAAAAATACTTAACACATACAAAATAATAGTAGTAATAATATTATATGGGGATATCTTGTCTGTAAATCAGTGGTGACAGTCAACCTGCTGTCCATGCAAAAAAAAATGTTCAAATGGATTTATTGAAAATCAATGTGCATTTGTAACTGAGGATTGTTTTTTAAATCCTTTGTGTTCATTGCTGGCCATGTAGTGATGACACTTGCAGGGAATGCTATAGCTTTGTTTCCAAGAGTTAGTCTTCAATTGCTGGAGCAGGTAACTGAATTGCCTCCCTGTTTTCTTTTTTTGTCACCTGTCCTAACTGCCATCTTTCTTGAGTAAAAGGAAGCTGGGTGGCAAATGCTTTTGTGGTTTACAGTATTGCTTATGGCACGGCAGGTCAGCAAATGCAAGTAGGACATAATTCCCTGTGAATGGCTGGCAGTCACCTCCCCATCCACAGATGAGGACATAACATAAAGCAGGAGGATGGGAAGGACCCTGGTGCTTGGCTGCGCTCCTCAGACACTTGCTCTGTTGCCATGGATGTAACACTTCTGACATTTTGGTGGTGGCAAATTTTCCAGGAATGGCGTAAGAAATGTGTGTACCCGGTGTTTTTCTCTCTGCACAGAAGAAAAAAAAACCACTTGCACTTCAGCCAGTAACAGGGAGTATAGCTTAAACTGATGTCAAAGGCAGATTTCCATTGAAACACTGATTTTGTCGTGGGGGGGTTGTTGGTGTGTGAACTGTCCTTCATCCCTTGCAGAACCTCCTGCAAACAGGTCCCTGTGAGCCAGAGCGGCTGACCTAGGGCACCAGTTGGCTGAAGGTCCAATTGGCGTCAGGTGTGAAAAGAGCTTTTCAGGGGTCCCTCAGCTAAGTGGCACCAATTGGCTGAAGGTCCAATTGGAATCAGGTGTGAAAAGAGCTTTTTAGGGGTCCCTCAGTTAAGTGGCTCTGTAAAGGTTGCAGGGTATGCTTGGGGCTGCAGCTCTTCAAGCTGGATTGTCCAAGAAAAAGTAGGTTGCTTATTTTTTAAAAAAAATTCCGTTTTATATTTGTATATGTCAGCTGTTTGTTGGAGGATTGTTTTTCAGCAATTTCTACTTCTGTCTGTGTTGGCTTCTGGCAACATTTTTAGTTTATGCAATCTGGTGGGTTTTCAAGGTTGTTTTTCCTCAATAGAGATCTCTCCTGTATTGTTATTCTATCCATGTGCATGCTATAAACTTAGGTGACCTTTTTTATGCACAGATATCAGGTGCATGTGGATCTCTGGAAATGCTAAATCCCTAAACTGCTGTGATCAGGTCTGTGTGCTCTGCGCAATCTCCACTGACTGGGCCAAGCTAAGGCACATTTTTAGATAGTGAATAATAGAAATTAAGTCAAAAGTGTTTTGTCTAGGGAGCATAGTAATTGTCAAGAAAAAGGACTATTCTAGCCTTTGTAAAAAATGCAAGAAGACTGTCCATCTTATGACTGAAAATTCAAACAGGGAATGCTACTTTCATTTGACTTTTTCCTGATCATCTAAGCAGTTTTGCATGTATGCCATATGCTTGCATTATTTATACTTTCACATTTTGTTATGTATATATTACTCCATCTGTGTTTTTTTCCTTTTAGTCTTCACCATTCTACATTAAGGTTGTATTTGAATAGAAATACGTAAAGTAAGTTAAAACACCTGTTTCACTACTTGAAGTGCAGCACGATGAATTTTTCAGACAGGGGTCTTAATTAACATTTTTTCTGGTTTTCTTACAAGATATAAAATTATGTATTGGGCATAGAAATGCTGTCTTAAGTTATGGCCTACTGACTTGTTAAAACAAGACTGAGTTAAAAAGAAAAGCCTGCTATAGGCAAATCAACTTGTGTTATCGTTGGTTGCTTTATTTGAATAATTTTGCATATAAAGTGGTAGCATTCTGGGCATAGTAAAGGCTTTTTGTAGAGTTTCTGAAAATGGTGAAAACCATTACTTTTTGCCTAGTATGTGAAGCAAATACTTTCTCAAAGCAGACTGTTGTTAATTATGTTCTGTGTGCAGTGTGTTGACTGAAAGTCCCTATCACGTGTGCCGCTGTATAAAGGATTCTGTAAGATGCATCTCTTAGCTTCAGAAACCATTCTGTCAGCAAAGGCAGTCTTTTTGAAAAGACAAGGGAATGAGAGAGAGAAAAAAAACAGATACTACTTGATATGTGTGAATCCTATTCTAGCTGCTTACAAAATATCAGTTTTCCAAAAGGAAAAAAGTTAGAAAAAGCTTTGTGCTCTGGTGTTAGAGATGCCACAGCTGATTACCACCGCTTCTCAAAGAGGAACGAGTTCAGGATAGCTGACTTGGATACTACAAGGATGAATGTGGTGCAGAAAACCAGGAAAGAAGAAACCTAAAATATGGTGAATTTGATCTAAGAAGCTTTTCAGGAAATATACAAAATGAGAGAAAAAATGTCACATAATAGTGTTTTTTTCAGTGTGGAGGGAGGGAAAAAATGTTTCTTAATTAATGTACTAGTATGAAGCAGTGCTAAGGGTTCAGTTGAGTCTTCATAGCTGCTGCTTCACCAAATTATGAACCTTCTGAAAGTTCCTTTGTGGCTAAAATATTGAGTCCCATCAGATAAATCAACAGATTTTACATATATCTGTTCTACATGATGCAATTACTTGAGCTAGCTGTAAATGGGGTAGATAAAATACCAGAAATAGTCAAACAGCTAAAATGTGGCATATGTGGAGAGCTATTTAATCCCACTGGGCAAACAAAATAATACTGCTGCTTTTATGCAAGTTAGCTGCTGTCTAGACATACCTGTAGTCTCCTAAATCTCTTAGTACTTTTGAAAGTTTTAGCGCTACGCTCATCAGTCATTTTATATGCTTTAGAAAGCCATGAAATGGCTGTTTAATTATGCAAAGTGAAGGTGTAATTAAATTTCACTGGAACTGTGGGGATTTGAATATGATGAAATAAAATGGGTTTAGTTTTACAGGCTCAGTGTGCCACAGAGTAATCACAAAGCCTTCTGACTTTCTTTTTTTTTTTTTCATATCTGTACACCTCTGGGGGAAGGGAGAGCTTGGGCCTGAGGTGGCTCTCTACGTTTATGCCAGGCAATGTGGATGTACACTTACAAAAAGTTAGATGTTTCCAAGCACAACTTGAAGGTGCTATTTGTTTTGCTCTAGAGAAACTGCCAGTGCTGTTAGTATGCGCATCTGGAACTTCTTGAAATGTGGTGATAGGAACAGTGACAAAGCCAAATGAAGAGTCTGAATAAGAAACTCTACAATACAGCATCCAAATGTAGTAGCATGAGACTGGACACCAAAGCACAAAGACTGAGAGTACAATACTGCCAACGTGAGACCTGCTAGCTCAGGTGCTCTGGATGATCAGGCTGCTTGCCTAAAAATGAATGTGGGAGATTGGCTTTTCCCTGATACTTGCAGCTTTAAATCTTCCTCCTTCAGCCTATTAACGCGGAGCTGGCTGGTTGCTTCTGTGTTCTGCTTACCATATAGGATAACGTCGTAGAGATTTGGTTTCATTTTCCTTTTTCTGATTCAAGACCCATTTTGGAGAAGACAAATTGAAGCCAAAATGTGTTTAAAATTATTTGAGGTGTTGTTGCTTTCCAACCAATGGAGTGGAGACTGAGGAGGAAGAAACAGCTGAGAGAAGGAAAATGTGGTGGAAATACAGCATTTCTCATCTAGGTGAGGCTCTCCTGAAGGATGCTTAGTGGTGGTCGGCTGGTATGTGCTGGCTTTTCTCTGTCAGTACAATGCTATAATCTTGAGAGATAGAGGAGGGGAGGTACTTTGTACAGTTGTGGATCAGAGTCACAGCTCAAGATCCCTCTATGATGTGGCTGTGTACTATTGCAACTCTATTGTACAGGGTTATAAAATACGCACCTGGCATTGCATAGGTGTTAAGGGCAAACTTATAGCTCATATCATGACTCATTTCTTATGGTGTTAGCTGATTGTACCTGTACTCTGTTGAGTCTGAATTTTTCAGCCAACTGTCTGACTTGAGCTGGACTCCTTTTGTTCTCTCCAAAAAGTTTGAATGTCATTCAGCCATTTCCAAAGTGTACCTATGTAGAGAATGGCTATGTCTTTTTTTCTGTTTCCATCTTTTGTGGGCTCTCTTTTGTGTGTGTGTGTTTTGTTTTTTTACTTTGGGATTAGTATAATCGTTTTTCTCCTTAAGTCTCTAAATAATATGTCAAGAATTCAGTTTTACTTGGATGTAGTCACACAGCCCCCATAATTATTTAAGCAAGTGTTTTGGAGATCCTGCATTACATATAACTGGTGGGTGGGGAGTAAGTGCATGTCAGGAAAGCCTTGGTACCTCCTGTACCTCTGCAAAGCCCTGAAGTGGCATGCAGCAAGAAGTTTCCCTCTGGATTATCTGTCAGTTGAGGAGGAAAATGATACTCAGCAGTGATACCCTGCCTTTATTTCCTCGGTACTGCTTCCTGACCTCACCTGTAGGCTTTTTGGGAAATGTGCAATTTGTCTTTATTCTCTCATAAATCTACCTGAGCACTGCTATGTGGTGTTAGACCATCTTCTGAGAGAGCTGGCTCCTGAAATCTGAAGAAGTTTTGACCAACTTGTTAGCTAATAGCTGTGGTGCACAAATCTTTTATTGACTTGCCTAGTTTGAGCTATTTTCCTTTAAAAAAAAAAGGAGCAAGATTCCCCAAGGATAGGTGAAATTGAAATGCATTTGCAGAGGAAAAATATGCTTTTTGAGATAAATCAGCTGTTTCCCTGCATTCTTTTGAGGTAGATGACTGTGCCTCTTTAGGTTTTTCATAATCTTTCTAGACTAGAAGGTAAGGCAGAGGAAAGGCTGAAACAGAAGTGGTATGAAGTTACAAGCCAATCAAGTACTTTAAAAGATGTGCCAGGTGTACTTGTGATGCTCTTACCTAGACCTGAAATAATGTTGAGAGGGAGGGATAGTAACCATAGGTATCAAGAAAACACAGCTACTTATTCTAGATATTTTTGTCAACTTTCTTGCAGTGGGAGAAGGAGGAAATCCTAATGATTCTTTTGAATTTAGTATTTAATATATTAGTCAGGCTCTTCTCTTTAATGCTTAAGCTTCTGCACATTTACACACCTTCCTTCATAACTGCCCTTTTTTTTCCCCCCTTTGTTTGTGAGAATATCCTGAATAACTGATGAACTGAACATTTTAAATAATTTCTGTCACTTTGCCAGTGCTGTGTGGTTCCTTCACCTTTTCAAAAATGTGATGTTATGAGATAACTTGAGGTAGCATATACAGTAAAAGGGTGATATTTTTCTGTCATATGATTAAACTTTGAACAAAAATCTTGGGGGTTTGTGTATGCATGAGCTATAATTCCTGCAGGGAGCTTATGGCCAATCTTGCAGATGACTAAATTGATTTGTTTGCAGAAGTGCTGAATGAGTAGATAGCAAGACTTCCCACTTGGCTTTGCTTGTCTGATTTTTTTTCTTCCTTTCGGATGTTATTTTTCTCTAGAATACAGAGCAGGCCCTTGTTAATGTTTTCATCTCTATTTGGGCAGGCTCTCCAAGGGTGACCTTATAAAAGAATCATCTTACATTTCTATGACAAGATCTTGTCTCCTAAGGAATAAGGAAATCAGTTGGCTTGAAGACTTCTGATTATATGTAACTGAGATCTAGGAGAGAATGAAAAAAATTTAAAAGAAGTACAAACTATTCAGACTTAAAACTGTAATAAAATAGTTTGTCAGCAACAGGTGTTCTTTTCATGCTGCCAACTTTCTGATTATTATACTGTTGTCCATCTGTGTAGGTCTGTTACTCTTGGAGTTTCCTACTAAAATGAACAGGATATTTTTCTCCCTGAAATCAGTATTCTGATGAAATCTGCAGGCCAGCATAGATGAGGGAGTTGATCTTACCTTGTCCCTTTTCCCACAGGCATTGTACCAGGGTCTGTGTTTTGCTCACAGTGTGTGAGGGTTGTGTTAAAGCATGAGAAAGGGGAAAGAGGGGTTGAGGTAGCGCTTGCTGTGGGGAGAGATGAGTGGAAATCTTTAGTACTGGAAGAGTGGGCCAGAGGGGAAAAGGACCTGAACATGTTTTTTTGCTGGAAATTTCTTACAGGGAGGAAGCCAAAATAAGCAGTGAACAAGGTACTTTTCTGAATTTTGAAGAAGGAGGAAAAATTAGTGATAAGCTCTACTCTATGGGCTAGCATGTTCAGTGATGTGAAAGCACATCTTTTTAAAGTCAGAGTGCATTTCTGGTTTGGTCTGTGGTGACCACTAAAGGCTTTATACTAATGCTGTTACTCAGGGCAGCTGCATTATAGTACTGCTTATGTATTTATTCACTGTAGTGACAGTTACGTTTCATGTAGCAGCTGCTGAAGCCATGACTATTCAGCAATGATTAAATGTGATAAAACTTCAAAGAGGCTTTCTTCTGCAGTATTAATTCTTTATATAGGAACAAATAGTTTTCTATTATTATTTTTAGCTTTTCTATTTAGCGTTATCAAAGAAAATCATTAGCTACTAGTTAGGAGTTTCAAGTTTACTTAGTAGCATTTGATTTTCTTATATGCATATCTGTTCTAGATTTGTAAAACCTAAATTCAGGAAAGCCATTACTATGATAGGAACAGTCCACATCATATTATGAACACTTTCAGATTTCCTTAATTCTTCTTAGTGTAATGAGGACTTAGCCTCTGGCCACAGGGAGGAGAAAACCCAAGTGTAGTATACAAATGATTTTAGAAACTCTAGACAAGTGCAGTAAGCTGTATCTGTTTTGGAAGGGTTATTGATTGCTTCTGCTTTTTAGCTAAGCTTTGATGAGGAAAGGGCAAACTGCATCGTGGAGGATACCAATGAGATTCTCAGGCTAGTGAGCAAATATGACCAGAGGGTCTGTGGCTAAAGGGTCTTTATTTTGCTGTAATTTTTCTGGATAGTAGTTTTTGTTGTGCTGGAAACTAGATCAGACATTTTTGTTGTTGCTGTTGTTGTGGGTGCATTTTATTGGTGGGTTTTTGTTGTTGCTTGTGAGTTTTTACTTTGGGGCTGGAGGTAGTAACTTGTGCGGCTGTAACTGAAGGTTCTGGGTTTGGTTCCTGCTGTGAGCCCTGCTCTTATGAGTGTATTCAATACACTTGGTCACCAGTATAAAAATCTGTCTTTGCCTGGGCTGCCTTCAGCCTGGCTGGAGTTTGTGATGTGATAGGCAGACATGTGCTTGCAGGGTCTTGTGGTGGCTGACTCCAGACAGACTTGCTCCCTCCCTGTGGCAGGGCTAATGGTGCAGTGGGCCAGTCTGCTTTTGGGAACTGACTCTAGAGAAGAGCACAGACAATTTATCATCTTTTTTTCCATGTGCATGAGGAGTTTGGCTACTGCCCAGCAAAGAATGACACTTAGGTGAAAAGGTTGTTTGGCCCATTTCTGTTAATGATGTGTCAAATCATTCACTTAAAACTGATACTTATTCTCTCTTACCTTTGAAGGGAAGTGTCAATAACTTCTGGTGAAGTACCAGTACTGGACTCTGTGGACAGTGAACACATGTTCCAAGGTAATAGACGCTGTATGTATAATCAAATCCTGACACAGGTTGTTACCAAAGATATCTCAGGCTTTCTCACAGTTGAGTAATGGCAGCTCTGAGAAAATACCTTTAATTCAGGATTTGCTGCCCATGATAAAGAAGGCAGAATTGGTACTTGCATTTTACACACTGAAGGTCCCTGAAAAGCAGTGATGTTTTGTCTTCAGTTCATATACATAGGACACCATTAAAGTGACCAAAATGAACATTCATGTGCTTTCTCAAGATGTTGCCTTTGAATTTCTCATTTTTTTTGTGAGCTATTACATAGCTGTAGTGATAGAAAACAAGCTGCTATATTTGACTGTATTTTTTAATATATATCAGTAACTGACATATGTTTCATATGTTTAGCTCTAATTAACAAGTTTCCAAATTTATATTATCTAGCTTTCTGTGTTTATTTTTGTGCAGCGCATATAATGTTATATTCACAGAACCGGTCAGAAATTTTTCAACAAAACAAATGTCAGTAAGTGGCAAATTGTTGAAACTTTCTTAGGGAATGTGGGATTTTTAATGGAAAACTTGTTTCCTGAGAAGCTTTGACGTCCCTTCAGTATGGGTTCTGATATGAGGAAGGAAGAGACTGCTATGCTGGGGTATAGGAAACTGAAGGAGCTGGTATGGGATGTACTGCTTTTGGCAGAGCAGGGAGTTGGTCCTGGTGACTCTTCTCTCTTCAGCTCATTCACATCCCAAGAGGGAATGTGGAAATACTAAGTCTCAAACAGATCCCATGTGGATCTAATCACATCAAATATTGTTAAGTTTCTGCAAGTAATAAAGCCCCTGTTAGAAGTGTTGCTCTGTTTGTAGGACTGCTGACACTGAGCGCTGCACACAGAGCTCAAGGGCAAGACTGGGCACTTGGAACCTGCTCCTGACTTCATGTGGCAGCCCTGGCTTCTCCTTCAGCTCAGCCATGCTCTGGAAACCAGACCCAGCCTCCACAGAGACCTGCTCCCTGCCAGGATGGTACAGGGATAATTCTGTATGAGAGGGCTTCCTCTGGGCCAGGAGTCAGGACTGGAATAAACAATGCAGTCTTTTGACAGTCTCTTTGAAGGTATCTGGGGAAAAAGCCATGCCCCAACTCCTCCTCGCTCCCCCCTGCCCCAAACTTCATGCTCATTTAAATCCTTTTGAACATTGGACATCAAACATAAAAGGCTGGACCTGGTTGTCCTCATTCACACTGGTCTCAAAGAACATAAATTCACAGGAGCTGGTGAGAAGTTTGCCAAGCCCATTTATCTACCTAAAGGTTTATAGGATAAGGGGGCACAAAAAAAATATTCCTTTGCTTTTCAGGTCATGATCTGTAAAAGGCAGCTGCCTCTGCTGATTGCTGTCAGGTCCCAAGGAAGGGCTGCTTTCAAGAGGCAGTGGGACAAACTCACAAGGATGTTTGTACGCCAAAATGCAAGTCTTCATCAAATAAAGCAATCTTGTTCTTGCAGGGAGTTTATGACAGAAATGATGTAATTTGCCTTGTGTACATATTTTTGCCCTCTTTAATTCCAAGCAGAAATAGCTGACATTCTTTCCCTATGGAGAAATTTCTTAGAAATTCCAAGTTTGTCTCCTCTAACACCAGGTGTTTCTGCGCTGGGCTCCAGTGGAGCTAGAACTTGATACGGCTGTGCTGTATGAAGTGTTCAGAAAGGTATTTGTTGTCTTCACAAGGTTATAGATGTGGCATTGCTGCTTGTCATGCTCACTGAGCTTTCCTTTAACACTGGAGCTGGTAGTTCTACTTTTCTGATACCCCAGGCATGTAAAATAACTTTGTTGTTTGGAGCCCCATGTCTTAGCTGTGCTCTGTGCAGCTGCTCTCTCCTACATGATAAAGGTAAAGAAAGTATCAGCATCTCACTTCTGGCTCCCCTACTCGTTGCAGAATTTTCAGTAAATCATTGCCATATTCTCTGCTTATGTAGCATTTGGCTTTTTTTTTTTTTTTTTTTTTTTTTTTTTTTTTTTTTTTTTTTTTTTTTTAACTGAGCTCTGTATCTTTGAAATGTGATGCCACGGTTTCCATCATTACCTTCCCTACACAGGGTCTGATTTTGAAACACACATTTTCACTATGGTGAAACCATCTGCTGCGTGTGGGGAATTAGCAGTACTAGGCATAATGTTTCTTTATACTATCTAGAAATGTGCCCAAATAGTGCAATATGATTGGGTATAATAAGATTTAAATGCCTGTTCAGCACATAGATCTGCAGGAAGGCCATTTTCATATCTTCTTATGTTGCTTTACATTATGCTGTATTGAATTTCCTTTCAGGTTTTGTTTGCTGGTGTCATACAGGACCTGCTGTTATTACCTCAGATATATGTGTTTTTAATAATAGTGTTCTGAGATTCAGATACAGTTGAATTTACATGAGCTGAACCATGAATATGTTATAAGCTGTTTTGTATTTACTGGACAGTAAAAGCATACATGTGGGTAGTTACTGTAGAGTGGTAAATGTGTTGTAAATTCACACTTAACCTCCCAGGTGGAACCTGTTTGTGGAGCCGTATCTAAGGGTGGTCAGGAGTTACGATAATATTAGTGTTGTTCTTTTCATAAATTCATAGCATTTATAGGGCTCTGAGCAAGCTATATACTACTTTTCACAATTGCTATTTATCTTTAAGGCTTCTATTTTCTTCTTTCCTTTTATTTCGGCATGTCTCATATCCAAACCTCGGTGCATTCTTTTCATACAATATTGAATTACACTTTCACAGGCATCATACAAAATGGTTCCTCTCCCCCCGCCCTCAATAGCTGGTGGCAATTTTGTGCGTTTTCAAACCTTAGGTCCCTTTAAAATATTAGCTAATCCCTAGCCTGTAATTATGATCTGTAATTTGCAGAAGTTAAAACAGAGAGACAGAGATGTTAACTTGCTGCAGATGTCATGATACAGCTTGCATGACTTAATCATTGCAAGCATCCTTGTAGAACCACTGGTGCAGAATCTCGTCAGACATCTAAAGTGTGTGTGGCTTCCCAGCTCCCAATCCCTAAATTGCACCACTAATCTTCAGAGCGTCCCCTCTGTGTTTTTCTTGTGTCCCTGATGATGACTGTTCATCGAGAATGATGCATGCTATGCTATTAGTTATGTTTCCATACTGTCAGAACATAAAAGCTACTGATGGGGAAAGATGTGGGGACACCTTTTGCTACCCCCCTCCCTTCTGTTTCTCCAAGCCTTTTGCAAATTATCGGTGTTGAAAGAAGTCATGAGGAAAGGAAGATGAACGCATGACTGAAGAAAGCTTGAGATGCTAAAAATCTGATAAGCTTTTGATGTCCTTTAGCTTCCTGGCAGGCTGTAAGGGACCAGAAATCTGTTTTTACTATTTCTAATTTTATGAAATGCTGTTGGCTGAGAAAAAGAATGCTGAGGCCAAAATATTGGTTATGAAACACTTTATCTCTCCTTTTGTTTAGGCTGATAGTGTCCAGAAAAAGCAAATGTTTCACATGGATCCTTGGTGTTCTATGCTGGCATATAGAGAAATGTGACTCCATTCTCAGCACATCAGAACAGGAGTTGTCTCACACATTTGCCAGCAAAGATCAGGCTCTCTCCATGCCAGAAGATTGATGCTCTCTCTAATAATTTAATAGTAATAATTATTATCTAATAGTATAAATAGTATTTTATATTTGATTAAATTTAAAATATAATCAATAATATAAAATATTAATGATCTAATAATTAAAAATCTCCTTTGATTCTTACCCACTTTTATTCTGTGAAATTATGCTCACAGGAAAAATCAAATCAGGTTTTACTTCCTTTTATAGCACCTCTCTGCCTCTACTGCAAAACACAACTTCTAGCAGGAGTGGGATTTAGGCTGTGTTGTGTTACAGTTGTTGCAAATATTCGTCTTGGCACCATGCCAAGTGGTTAGAGAACATTTCATCTCTACAAAGAGATGAAAGAAATACAAAAATCTAATTGGAATTGGTGTTGTTGAGAGGAGTGGGAGGATTTAAGGCTAATATCTAATAACTACAAGCTATGTTTGCTATTTGTGGAAGCGAAGTACTTGGAATAAGCAAAATGACTTCTGAAAGAGCTTTCAAAATAGTGTATAGAATACAGGTTGAAAACATTTTTGTGTCCAGAAGAAAAGCTTGAATCTACTTTTTGTTGTCTTTCATTTGAAATCAATAACAAAAACTGGGTTTTCTTGGTAGATTTCCCCAAAAGAGGAGTACTGCCAGCTCTTGAAATGATAGATGTGTTGTTCCCATTTCTCTTTCTCCAGACTCTTTCTAAATACATTTGGGTCTGCCTTGGACCTAAGCAGTGTGAAGCACTAAGCATTTCCAAGGGTTTTGTGACTTACGGGCAATGTTGGCTGGGCCACAGCCTCATTCAGTCCTGCTTGTCTTGTGTCTCTTTTCTGTGTGCTGGTGTTACAGCTGGTGAGGGCACTCCCATATGCAATGCTCTCTGGGCTCCAAGGGGTAGCTTTGTGGGAAGGCAGTGCTGTGAACTGGGTCATGGTTTCAAGTCCATTTTGTGCAAACTACTGAAGGTACACCAAGATGCTTAGATGTTGTCCCCCAGTGACAGGTTCAGATGAGTATCCTAGAGCCAGGAGGCTTTTATGCTGTTCTACCCCTCCCACCAGATTTCCCTGCCTTGTAGGTATCC
Organism: Chamaea fasciata; assembly: GCF_029207755.1. NCBI lineage: Eukaryota > Metazoa > Chordata > Aves > Passeriformes > Sylviidae > Chamaea > Chamaea fasciata. The sequence goes on along the minus strand of NW_027094095.1, from coordinate 15,181,386 downwards.
TCCTCTTTTGCATCCCTCTGCTACTTCTGCAGACCTATGCTTTGGTGCCTTGGGAAGAATGGTACACAGCTTCTGGCTATGCAGCACTTCCAAAGCTAAGTACCAGACTGTCTGGGAAGTGCTGAATTATGTGCACCCAACAATTCTAGCGCTTTTCTTTAATGCTTTATGGCAAAGGATAATATTGAGTTACCTTAATTTTTGTGGTTCTCACCTGTTTTCTTCGGTTGTTTGTTGGTTTCCGTGGGGTTTTTTTTGGGTTTTGTTGTGGGTTTGTTTGTATTTCTGATCAATTTCTCAGTCTGGTAAGGTGGTTGGCCACATACAGACCAATATAAATGGTAATAGTACCCTGACTGACTGGAGTGTAACCATATAGATTGAAAAAAGTTGCTGCCAAACATGGCTTTCACAGGACGCACCCAGAACTCTTTTATTCCTGTGGCATCCTACAGCTAGAGGTAGGATGGACAAGATGTGAGGGAAAGAAGAGAGGCGACATAATGTTATCCTTGTCGAACAAGATGGAACATGTCTGTTTATTCCTGGATGCGCAGGATTACATTTAGGACTCTTAAGAGAAGCAACCGCTAAAGTCAATCCCACTTTCGCCTAGAAAATGGACAGACTGTCTCTTGGTGACAAAGACCCTCAGACAGGCATCAGAGCAAGTGAAGCTTGCTGTGTCACATTTTGTCGAAAATAAGATTGGACTCATTCTATCAATCTCCTTCTCTAAACCTCTTCCTTTTTTTTTTTTTTTTTTTTTCCTGCTGCACACCCTAGAGGACATGATGGTTATTGGATATATTTGTTTGCTGTGTCAGATGAGTGAAAAGTTTTACTCTGATGCTGTGGCTTGTTCTCAGCTCCTGGGAATGTCATGTTCAGCTGAGGCTCCCATCTGAGCCTGCGGGTGTGTGCGTGGGCACGTGCAGCAACTGCCCGTGCCTGCCAGGCACAGTGAGAGCTTGCTGTTATTGCTGTCTCAACTCCATGACAGATTTATTTTCTTCTGCATAGCTGCAGTGACTCTTGCTCATGTTCTGTCCTTATTGGTGTCACTAGCCTTTCCCTTTGAGTCTGATCTAATGCAGGGAGGAAAATATTCTTTGCTGATGATATTGGACTCTTTGGCTTTGTTCCCCTGCTGAATAGCAACTTGAATTTCTTGGCCTCTTGTCCAAGGTCCCACTATGCTGCTCCACAGTATGCCAGGCTGGCTGGATTTGCAGCATTCCCTGCAGCCATCAGTGCCCAGTGCATAGGTGCCTTGCAACTTGCTCTGCTGCTCTTCCACTTCCTGCAGCTCCTTGGGGAGCTTGCAAAGCCTCCAGGAGACTTGCAAATTCAGGTTTCTATGTACCAAGTTTTTATGAGATAGTAAATAAACTTGCCATGAATTCCTGCTGTGTTCACAAGCATCCTTAGTGGTTGTCTGATGTTTTCCTTCCTCCCTGGTATTGTGTGCTGAAACATTCTGTCCAGAATGTTTTCAGTCTCTTTCCGGAGTGGCTCCTTGGGGGTGGCAGGATGTGCACAGGTAAAACACACGTCTTGTATTAGTGACATTTTCTACCTGTGTGTCATGCTGGGGGAATTTTCCCAAGGTTATCCCAAGATGATGGAGGGTGCTCCATCACTTGCTGAAAAACATAAAATTGAGGCAGTAATGATGGCTGGTTAACTGGAGTGTCTAACAGCCAGAGGCTTGGTTGCCTTTTTTTTTTTATTTTTTTTTTTTCCTTAGTAAACCAGAAGATAAGCATTCAAAAGGAGACCTATTCCTGAGCCTATCTGCAAGAACTTAAAATGGAACCAAAAATCCCTTCTAAATAGGGCTCCCTGGCTTTCAGTTTCAAGAACATCTGAGCTCTGGGAGTCTGTCACAACCCACACCCAGGCTGGTTTCTGCCGTCTGGTATCAAAACTCACTGAAGCTTTTCTTTCTTAAAAACCAACCTTTGGGGTCCATCACAGCTGCTTTTGGCCAAACAGAATATAACCTAGTGGTCTGAGAGCAGCACAGTCAGCCACGGCAGGGGCTGGGAAGTGACCAGATACCCAGTTTAATACACTAAATTAAAATGAAGCTGCCCAAGTAATACAGATGGAAAAGAAATTTGGCTCCTCATGTTCACTGACTTTGCAATAAACAAAAGTCAAACCGGTTTTAGTCATATAACTCTGTATCTAGTTATTTAATGCTTGCTAGTGCATTAAGTGAAGCATTAGTGTTACAAATGGTTCTAGTCTGGTAGCAAATTTTAATTTAATTACTTTCCTAGAAAAGCCCTTCTCAAAAAATTTTACTTTTATTTTGCTGTTCCTAGATCCTAGAAATTCCAGTAGAATCCAGGTAGTACTTTAGGTTGTATTTAAAGTGACCTGCTTGGTATTTTCCTGCCACTAAACACAAGTTTTTTCCCCTAAAAGTGCCGCCTACTCTTCCTGAAATAGGGTAGTACTTGGTGCTGCCAACAGTAAATAACAGCCCAGGTAATGGAATTGGTTCCTGCTCAGGGAAGAGATATGAAGGAGTTAAAATTTCTCAAAAGTGGACTGTAGATGGAACTGAACTGTGCTGGTGCCGAGCCTCTGAGATCTATTAGTTTTGACAACCTCAGTTATTCTGGTGCTTCTCATCATCTGTAAAGTTAACAAGGGCTGATAAGAGATGATGAGGCACCACACGGCTTTGTATTTCAGAACTCATAAATATCTCACAATACCATTTTTCTTACAATCAGACACATTAATTTGTTGACTGTAGATGTTGCTGAATATTCACTTGGTGCAGAGGTTTAACAAAGGCACTGCAAGGATAAACATTTTTAAATCAGCCAATAGAAGCCATGGGTTGTGCTGTGTGCTCAGCTGTTATGTGTTTTCAAATGCATGTTCTAATTTTACCAAAATTGTTGATTTCTTCGACCTGCTTTCTTCCTTGAAAGTATGATTCATAGGCAACCTTCTCCTCCAGCTGTATTTCTGTCCCTTTTTGGTGTGACTTGGTAATTTCCTACTAGTGAGTCAGGTACCTGAGGGTGAATTTAATTTGAAATAAACCTTACTCTTGGAAGAACAATTTTTATGAAGGGATCAAACAATGTAACATACAATCTTCTCAGGCTGCACGTCACCTGGAGATGCCTGCAACTCATATTAAGATGCTCTTTCAAGCAAAAAATTTCTATGAAATATAGTGTGGACAAACTCTCCAAAGTAGTAGTTATTCTTGCTCCTGCTATAATAAGATGAAGCACACAAATATCACTTGATTAACAGCTGCAGTATTAATTTCCCTTTTTGGTTGCTTGACTCACAGCAAGAATCGTGTCAATGCAGCAGAGAAGCAATTAAATTGATTTTAATCTTTGTCAGAGAAGATAACATGCCTTTTTCTCCTCTCATTTAAATAATTAAAGTTTCAGCAGGTATTATTTCTAGCTTTAAAGAAATTGGTATCTTAATGTAATAGAATCCTTGTAATTATACACTTAATGGGTCTTAATAAGTTAATCATGGTTTTTCATTTAAAATGTTTTTTTTTTACTTATTAAACTTTTATTTGCTTTGATGGTTATGCTTTTAAGAGGGTAGAAAATATTAAAAAAATAAAGTTCTAAAAAAAGCCTCACATCTTTTTTTTTTCATATTCCTGCATGGCCTTTCAAATTTAGTCTCAGTAGTTGGATTTCAACACATGCTTTAAAAATTCTTATCCAGTGAAGCTTTCTGTTATGCTACAGTTAATTATTTTGTTGAAAAAGCTTCATGTAATGAGGACAAACAAATACTCTTTTATCTTCGTTGTAGTGCAGGCTCCAATTCTGCAGGAGTATGGCAAATATTTCTTTGTCCTCTTTGATCCAAGCTGTTAGGCAGTATTTGGGGTCCTCCAGGTTATTTCCATTAGGCAGGAAAATGGCTGATGGAGTCAGGTGTGGCTTTGATGTGATGCTCTGTTTACCTGGAGCGTGTGTACAGCCTTTCCCTGCACCCACTAGGGAAACACTGTCTTGCCTGGCATTCCCAAGCTTGTGTGCTCAGGCAGCACTTTACCCCACAATCTTTCTCTTGGTAATGACTTGACATTGCAAACTGCATTTGTTTCTTTTGTTTTGAATTTTCCCCCACTCCCCTGGAGCAGGATTGCCACCAGTCTTACGTTATTTGTTCTGGTTTTCTGGATGACAGAGCCTTAACCCTTCTTGCTGAGAAAAACCTGATCCAACAGCAAACCACTTTTCTCTGGAGCATCCATGGATGGTGCCCCCTGCTCTGTTATGACCCACTTAATTTAGGAAAGGCTGTAGTAAAAAGTTTACTTGCTTTTTAAATGGGACAGATGCTCCAGTCTAACTTGGGAGGAGTGTCCCTGGGAAGACTTGGTTCTTGGACGCCCCTGGCTGCTGCAGGGGCTGTAGTGAGCCCTTGGAGCCCATGAGTACCTTGTACTTGCCAAGGGCAGGGACTCACTGAGGGAGAGCGAACTTTTGCCTTGGAGTTGCAACCTGTATCTCTTGTGGTTCTTCCTCTACTGGCAAGAGAGGAGAAAGGAAAAAATCTCAAAGATTAACTACTTCACAGGGTTTAGTACAAAGGGCTCTAGAAATATTTGGGAAACGAAGATGTTCTCATCTGGAAATCTTTACATTTTGAGAATAAAAATAATGCAAAATTACATAGTGATAGGTCATGTGAAGTTTCATTAAAAATAATTAATGTGCAACTAATATACTTTGTATTCTGTAAGCAAAAATTGAAAACTTCTGTACCTACTGTATGAATTACCAGAAGCTAGCAAATCATTGAAAGTGATGTTTTCTCATATGGTGGATTTAGTCATGCTCTTTGAGAATTCGCATTTGCTCGGTGACCTTGGTAGAAAATATTTATTTGTGAGTATCATCGTTTACATTCCTGAATTTGCATTGAAATCAATTGCACCCTAATTTTTTTTTTAAGAACTTTTTTCCCCATGTATAAATTATGGTAGTGATGAGCAACACCTCACATAAGCAGCAGGGAGCATACCAGCATCTGGTTTATGTCCGTGCTCAACAGCAGCTCTGTATTTTTTTTTTCCCCTGCATATTAAGGTTCTTTTAAAGATTTTTTTTCTTTGTCTAGAAAAATGCTTCATATTTGCTCTTTTCTTTGAATAGGTATAAAACCTTCTCTTCTAAAATACCTTGTTATGTGTGATTTGGAAGTTGTATTAAAGTGACAGATTTCCTTTTCCTCAGATTTCATCACAGGTGATGCAAAAAATTTGGCAGGCAGCTAGACATAACAGATAGTAAAACTACATGAGAGATGCTTGTTGGGCTCGTGTGTATTCCTACATCCTAGAATGAAGTAATTAAAAAACAAAAGGCAGGAAAAGCAGAGAAAGTCACTTGTTTGCACTCTCTCTCAGCCTGGGTCTAATTTCTCAGTCAGTAAAGCTACTGTGATGTGATTGCTGGACTCAGGATTTTCATTGCTTTGCTTGGTGAAGGTCTTCATGTATCTTTTGAACTCTAGATATGGCTGTTCTTAGGTTCTTCAGTTCTTAGGCATGTACACTTTAGGGAGACAAATATACTTTCATAAAGCAAATATGCATAGAAAGACTGCTATTCTTTCATCTCCAGTTTATGAAAGGAAGAACTTTTCTGTGCACAAATAACTTGTATGTGCAAGCGCCTGTTGCTTCATGGCTTGGGTGACGCCTCTGTGTTCTGCATAGGTGAAAAAATGCTCATCATTGAACTTAAAATCTGTTTTATGGGGTCTAATACCATCAATTAACTTAATCTCGTCTCATTTATATTATTGTGCCATATGGTATGTGCAGGCAAAGATTTAGTCCAGGCGGAAATTTTATGGAAGAGAATTGCAACTGGGGAAACAAGGAAGAAACAGGGTGGTTAATCAACAGAGATGGGTTCTTGATAAATACATGCTGTTTACCCTAAACAGGGAAAAGATACATAACAGATGCTGAATTCTTCAACACACTTGGCAGCATAACAGGCTTGGTAGCAACAGCAGTATGAACAATATAAGTGAGGTGGCATATAGGAAGGGATACTCTTTAACTAAGAACCAAATTGGAAAAGATACTGCTTGTTGCCTTGCCTACGAAGTCATTAGTGGGAGTTTTCCAGGCAGTCTGCAGATAGAAGATACTACTGTCTGAATGGGCTAACATTAGCAATTACTGCCTATATTGCTCCTTGTTTTTTCTCTTTCAAAATCTCTGCTCAAAATGATTACAACTGCTTCCTAGTATAAGTTTTTGTCGGGCAAATATGCTCTGCCATGTATTCTCAGTTCTATCCTAAGGTTTTTTATCAGAAATATAGAGATTTAAACCTTCATCTAAATGATTTTTGAGACATTATGTTAAGAATAATCAGATCTCTTAAATGTCAGCCAGTGGATATTTGCCACTAGTAATACAGAGCACAGATTGTTTACACTGTTTAGGTGAAGTGTTAGAATTTTTTTTTTTATTTTGGTGATGAACACAACTGAGAATGTTTTTGCCTTTACTGGTACCTGTTTCAGGCTGATTTCCTTATTTGTATAGTTCTTTCAGTGCCACCAGTACTTTTGGGACAAATCCAGAAGCCTTCAACTAGGATCTGAATTTGTTCTTTCAGTCAAAATTTTCATAAGTCTGACCCAAAATGGTTTGTGTAGTAAAAATCACATGGTAGCAGGTACCATTGTTATAATAGATATTTTTGTTGTATTTGATTTGGTACAACTAGGAACTGATTTGGCAAAACCCCTTCCCCCTCCATATTAGTAATATAAAATATTGTCATTGTAAAAAATCCATAGGAAATGCCTTAATGACTCTCCTGTGAAAAAATTTACTAACTCATATTGTATATAGAAAACCTTCTAATCTTCATCACTGGGTGTATGTGTGTGCCCTCAGTAACCATGTATGACACTCTTATCAGATGGCAAAAGGCTCTCAATCTTCTTTGTCACTTCATTTGTTTGAATATTTTATCTAGGAGTCACTGACTGAAATCACCTGGTGTTTGTTTGGAGTGGAGCTGTACTATACCTTACTGCTTATCTGTAGTTGAGCTAAACAGCTTCTCAAGCAAATTTTATTTTTTTTTTCCAAGAGCAAATTCAGTTGTCCTGTTAGTAGCACAGGTTAAAAGCATTTCTCAATTTTAGATGCAATAATTTCAATCTAATATCAGTACCTTTTCTTGCCTTCTTCTACCTACTCAAGTAGTTTTAAGATGTGGTTTGGTAGGAAAAGGTATGTATGGTATGACTGCCTGATGGTGGGAGAGCAGACTTGATGATCCAGGCAGCCCTTTACCCATCCTGCCTCCCTAGTGCACTGAGGTTTGGGCTAAATTGTGTCAGGCCAAGCAGTGCAGCTCTCAGCAAGGTGGCTCCGCTCAAAGGGTGCCTGGGCTAAGTACAAGCTCCACAGGTCTCCATGCCTGTGCAGCCTGGGGCCTGTGTTGCTTTCCATGTCAGATGTTGTAGCATGCCTTCTGGCTTGCTAGTGCTCTGTGCCAACCAGCTGAGATGGAGCATTGAAGAGCTTAAGCCTAGAAATTAAATGGGTTGACATTTCAGGTGTGTTTACCTTTTGTGACTGGCAGGATACTTGCAGCTTGCACAGGAGGAAAGGGAAGCTGAAGTTTCACATCTCAATCAGGCTTGGTTTCCAGCCTCTCAGGCTGCTGGCAGTGCCAAACACTTTTAAGTAGTACCAACAGTATAGTTTACTGTCAGTAAATTTGTGTACTCCAGACTAAGCATGGCTGCTTTATTTTGCCCCCTTGTGAAATTGCCCATTGTCAATACTGTGAATAGAAGGTGCTTAGAGTAGCAGTGGGATGATGTGATGTGGTAATAGGTGTGATGGAGGGCAGGAATCTGTTAAAAAAGCCAGAACTATAGTTGTAGCACAGAGGCCTTCAGGACACTGTAGTTATAGTAGTGGTAAGATGTGACCCTCTGGGGAAGAATTAGAGAATATGTGCTGACCGTTAGACTTGCTTTTCTCTACTTTTATTTGTGTGAATTTTTCTTGAGGTTTCTTTGTGTTTTTTTTTTGCCTAATATGAAGGTCTTGTATTTTTATTTTTTTTTTCCTGCAGTGCTTTGATAGGGTGGTAGGCAGGGTAAAAGTGTGGATGCTCCTTGGGAAAGGATGAGTTAGTTGCATAGGAGACTTTATTGAGTGTAGGGCTGCATACAATGACTGCTCACCATTCAGCAGCTACACATACACTGTGATCCTCCAAAAGCTTTCTTGTGTATTCTAGGGTTAGTGTCAGTGTATGCCACGGTTCCATGACACTCTTGTCCCTAGGAAGTTTATCCTTACTTACATGTCTGACTTCTGACATGTGACCTCATTGTCTGAACCTGCCAAGTTCTACTCCTGCTTTCCCTTTGAAGCACTCAACTTTCCAGGCCCCTGTTTCCTCATCTCATGTGTCCTTGGGGCTCAGTAGCCACTACTACCCATTTGACGGTCTGCCAAGCAGGACTCTGCAGTAGCCACTCTTTTTGGATAGGACTCAGCAATCACTTTGACCTCCAAACAGTCACATGATACCAGAATCACTTAGGTTAGAAATGACCTCTGAGATCATCAAGTCCAAAATATGACCCAAGGTCACCATGTTAACCAGACATCAATGCCATATCCAGTCTTGGTTAAACACTTCCAGGGGCAGTGATTGCATCACCTCTCTGGGCATCCCTTTCCAATGTCTAATCACCCTTTCAGTGAGGAATTTTTTCTTAATGTCCAATCTAAGCCTCCCCTGGTGCCACTAAAACCTGTGTCCTCTTGTCCTATCACTGGTCCTGGACTTTCCCCAGGTTTGATGCTTGATCTGACAAAGGATGTTTCCCTTATGGCTTTGGTTATGCCTTTTCAGGGAGAACAGAGTAATAAAGAATAGAAACTCCCTTTTCAAAACAATTTCTCATTCATAAAGCTTAAATGCAAATGTGAGACTCGCAGCATAGTGAAAGTGGGATGTAGAGTGTGGGCTCTGATTTTACCTGGGAAATCTGTGCTGCATTTTTTACTGCTTTCCTGTTGTGATAATAGTGGTAAAATAGCTTTTCTTTCACAGTATCTATATGTAAAAGATTTGATGTTTCATTCTTTGCTAGTTCACTTCTGTGAAACAGTTTTCACGTGTTCTCCTGTGTTTGTACCGTGACAATAACAGAGCCATAACTGGCTGATGGGTGATTGAGAACTGCTGTGGGTGACTCTGTGCCTCCACAGTGAAGGGTAAACCCAACTGGTCATCCACAAATACAATGAAATTCTGGATTTTTGGGTATAATTCAAATATTATTGCAGTAACTTCTACAGGCTCATTCTCTATGTTGCATTGTCCACTCTAAAACATATTGCTTTCTTGTATCATTGAGAGTGTTGTGTGATATGAAATCTTTGAAAACATTGAAAAATCTGTACAGGTGCACCTGGCTGACCTCTCTCATTCCATTTGTTATATTTTATGTCATATTGTATTGTCTTTTATTTATCTCTTCATTAGTTAATTGCTCATTGTAAAGTCTCTTTTTTTTTTTGACTTGTGCTTTTCATTTTACCTCTGTGAACCTATTTTGATTTGTGGTTTTTGTCTTTAAATAATTGACCATGGAAAAAAAATACAATATTATGCTGGTTTTGTCTGGGGCATAGTTAATTTTCTTTGCAGTAGCTGCTCTGGGACTGTGTTTTGGATTTGTGCTGAAAACAGTGTTGATAACACGGGTGTTTTTGCTATTAATGAGCAACACTTACACAACATCAAGGCCATTTCTGTTCCTCACCCCACCAGTGAGGGGACTGGGGGTACACAAGAATTGGGACACAGCCAGGACAGGTGATCCCGATTGGCCCAAGGGCTATCCCAGACCTTATAGAGTCATGCTTAGCACATGCAGCTGGAGGGATGAGAAGGGAGGAGGGGTGTTTGGAGTGATTACACTCAGCTGTGTGGTTTCATGGGCATGGTGGTATTTGGTCAAAGGTTGCACTTCATATTATTGGAGGTCTTTTCCAATCTCAATGATTCTGTGATGGTGTTTGTTTTCCCAAGTCATGATTATGTGCAATGGAGCCTGACTTTCCTGGAAATGGCTGAGCACCTGCCTGCCTGAAGTACTGAATGAATTCCTTGCTTTGCTTGTATGTATAGTTTTTTCATTCCCTATTAAACTGTTTTTACTTCAACCCACAACTTTTCTCACTTTTACGTCTTTGATTCTCTCTGCCATCCTGCCTGGGGGAGTTAGCAAGTGAGCGGCTGTGTGGTACTTAGTTGCCAGCAGGCATTAAACCATAACTGGTATAAAGATGAAGAAAAATGATATAATAGCTCCAGTTGTCTTCTCTCCTATACAACCTAATGAGTATCACTAGTGTTGGGAAATGAATTTTCAGAATTTATGATTCTCCAGGAAAAGAGGTAAGGGGGAAACAGGAGTTGGGGCATGCAGATAATAACAGAAATAACTTCAACAGAGATATTTTTTCTCAGCTTGTCTTATCTAATTACGACATGATTATTTGCTGTTCTCTGGTATTTTACTGTATGGGCAAGTGAGCCCATTTCTGAGATTTAACAGATCACAGATAAGAAAACGAGATTAACCTGAGCTTTCTTCTCAAGTCTTGCTGTCTCCAATGTTGCCTGCACCAGATGCTCCCTTTATTACCAAACTGTTCCAGCTAGGTGTTTGTGGAGGGGTGCTCACATGCAAGGAGGCAGGGGTCTCAGCTCTCACTGACTTCTGCTTGACAGATTCTTGAACAACAATTTGAATGAGTTATTGAGAAACAAAGGTGGCATGCAAGCAAAGTTCCCAGAATAAAAGCATTTTATCTTCTTCTAAGTATGGTTTCAACATTCTTGTTTTGGAAGCCTAATTTAAAAATAATTCAGTGCTTCACTGTTTAATTCTCTTGTGCTGTTGATGTGGGAGACTTCAGAGCGACAACAAAAATAAAGTAATAAAAGCAGACAATGACTTTGGTTATGTATTGTGTATCATAAATATTTGTGTCTCTGACTGGTTTCATTTTAGCTAGCTGAGGAAATATAACTTGCTGAAGGCGGTTACCTTTGTTCAAAGCCAACTGAGACAGCACCAGCACTCAGTAATTACAGCCATACAGTTTCCAGGAGACTCCTTCTTCACCAGACCTGTCGTCTCATGTCCCCATTTGTAACACTGTTCATTATATTCAACCTGCTGCCGTCACTCCAGAGCTTTCAAAAGGTATTCTGTGGGCTATCGTGCTGCAGGACGTGGATAATGAAATAGTTGGACGTGACTTGTATTATAATCGGCTCACCTAACTTTCATTTGGCTTGAAAAGTAGACTTAATAAAAGCAAGAGTGAAAGGCATTTTATGTTTTTAATAAGGAGTCTCATGTGCTATAACCTGCTGTTTTTCATTGTGTGTCTCTTCTCATGGTTTCTTTTTGAGGCACCTGACAGAAGAAGAGCAGTGAATGTCTCTTAATCTTAAAGCTTTTTGAAAAACTGCAGTGGTAATCAACAGTACTCATCAGTAATTTCCAACTGCAGTAAGTGACTCAAAGTTTTTACATCTGCATCTTATTTTAAATGGATAATTATTTGTTAATGGTGAAGACAGTACTCTTCATCAAAAACAAAACCAAAATACCTACGCACTGTAGAACAGCACATCTGTTTAATCAATTATTAGCAATTTTTTTTCAATATCTGATAATAAGTCTGTAAAATACCCCTACCCTTGCAGTATCTCCAGTTGGACTGCAAAGGAGCTAAAGGATTCTGTGCTGCTCTGTTCTGTGGCAAGACAGAGCCACGTTTCACATCAAGCTTTAGAAATTCCTAGAAGAGCAATGAATAGAGACCAGTTCAAACACTGAAACCTGGGTGTGACAACCATTGGAAAATAGCTTCCTAATGTAAACCAGAACTCTTTGTTGTAGTCCTGTTACCTCTGTTTGACTAGACAGTCATTGCTACAGGTGATCCCTAGTGTAGCTCCAGGGAAGCCCCATCCTTGCTGCTGCAGACCTGGATAAGCACATGCACCATAGCACAGATGAGAGGCAGGATAAATTGAAGGTGACGTGGAAATGCAGCCACTGTACACACTTCTAAATAGATCTCTGATTTCTGAGGTCATATGCATAGTGATAATTGCTGTAATACGATGAGGGGGAAGAAAAGCCCTGTATCCCAAAATGGGCAGCTGTGCTCTCAGTGGAATAGGTTCAGTAAATGCAGGTGTGACTGATGGGATTGCATGAAACAAGAGCTGGCAAAAAAATACCCATCTTGCTCTGTAAATACCAGAGGTAGTGTTGGCCAGTGGTGGAAATCTCTTTGAGGGGAGGCAGCTGGTTACCTGCCCCTTTGATTAAGATCATTTGGGCTTCAGTGCACACTGTCTTCTCCTCCCAGTTCTCTTTGCACTTGTTCTGGATACAGACCCAGAGCTGTACCATCAAACTGCAAAATCATGGTATTCAGTTTTTCTCCATGTCACGGCTTCTAATAAATAGTCACATTTCCTGTAAACTTCAGATATCTACTTTGCACCTTCACGTACTTTGCTCCTTTATCTACTTAATTTTGCCCTAAACTCTAGTTGAAATTGGTGGAATTCTCTTCTCATAATATTAGTTGTGCAAAGTATACAGTAGCTTTAGTACCTACTGCCTTCTCTTGACAGTATTTGATGGATTGGTTCAGGGTCTTGTGTCAATACCTTGTTATGTCATTTTAGCTCTGCAAGAAGCAGACAGTCAATGGCTGGATTTTCTAGGCTGTTTACATTTGGAAAAGGTATGTCTAGGGAAGGCAAATATCTGTGATCATGCAAGAAGATCTTGCCTTTTTATATTTATAAATGCCCAGAGAGTAATCAGAGACATCTTGTGAGAGCTTTTGATGGAGATAGGGAAAAAATAATAATACTAAAAAAATTAAGAAATCTTTTAGTTGAGTTTATTGCTGGATAAAAGACCTGGAACAAAAGCCTTGGTCATGGTCTTTGGAACCATGCTGGCATCTCATCCACCTCCTCCCCCTGAAAACCTATTACTTGTCATCCCTTTCCCACTAACAGTTTCCAAGATTTCCTGAACTCCTTTCAGCTGCACTCACACATGACTAACTCACTGACCCTTGTAATCCCTCCTGTCACTCACAACCTATTCTGCAGACCCAGCAAAACCATATTTTCTCCTCCCTACTGAAATGCCTTCAGCTGGTGGAGCCCAGCTGTGCCTCGGTGGCCCTTTAACCACTTCCACTTGCTCTGACCTCTCATTCTCAGCTTTGCAACAGGTATGGTCTGTTTTCAGTTCCTTTAGCCAGGCAGTGTTTGTGCAGTGTGAAAGAGATTTAATGCTTCACTGTATTAAATGATCCAGCTGTTGAAAGAAGTATATTTAATTACTGGATATTGAATGAAGTATGATTTGTCATATTGTGTACTGACTAGTAGATGTAATAATGCATCTTTTCTACAATTATACAAGTTAATAACATTTCTATTGACTACAGTTTCAGGAAAGGTCTCTGTGGTGGGAGATATTTAGTATGTTGAAGTCAGTGACACAAGTCTGGCTGAATTCAGTAACACCAAGATTTAACCACTAAGTGACAAATCAGATGAAAAATAGCAGTGAAGTGATCAGATCACTTAGAGGTTATTCTTACTCTTCCTCAAACTGCCAATGCTTTATGTGATATTTAAATCAATTTGGTAAGTCTTTTTCTCTTCAACTGTGACTGTGTGCAATATCCTTCGCAGCCATAGGTATTTCTGCACCTTTCCACCAGTGGTAACCAATACCTCTGTGGTTAGTGTGCTCCCCTGTTTTAAAAACAACAGGATCGTATTGGACTAAATCCAGAAGTGGGATATGTGGGAAGGAGTTGTTGGTCCTACCCTGTGTAGGAGGACTGCTGGACACTGAAATGGACATAATTTGCTCTCTTTAGGGGGTAGGTCTGTGTTACTTATGGGAGAGCTAATGTTCCTTGGAAATGTCAATCAGTTTTCATTTTAATGACATCCCTGATAGAATTCAAAACTGGCATTTAATATTGACACTGCACATGAACTGATATGTCGTTATACACATGCTAACCTAGATTTATAAAATAATAAAATCATTGTGGTTTAAATTCCCTCAAAATATTGATGGAAAAAGTGTCATACGCTTATGGGAGTAGCTTACTTGCTAATGTGTTTGCCATTTTTTACTGACCTTATTGTGAATGCAACCTTGCTGCAGGCTCCTGCAAATTGGAGCTCTGCTATGGTATTTCTGTTCAGTTAATACCTGCAGAGCCACATATTTACTGGAAGAGCACTCTATTCTTCCTCCCTTCCTTCTGGAATACATTACCCTAATAACCAAAATGACAGTCTAGAATAATACATCTTTATTTATTGATGTGTTTCTTGGTTCTGCTCTGTGATAAGAGGCATAGTGATTTCATTCAAGCAGGGTATGACACTGACAATTTCTTTCTACTTCAGTGTTCATCTACCTGAATCAAGAAGAAAGAGTTTCCCTTTATTTGCTGTGCTAAAATAAAGCTGTTCTAAGGGAACATGAAGGCTGCAAAGGCATGCTTTCAGTAGGGGGAGGAGATTCCAGGATTAACACGGTCAGTGTCATGTTTTAGGACTTTCATACTCGTGCATTATGATACTGCCTTTTGTTAGAATTTGCATACTATTTCAGTTGTACAGTAATGCTCATAATGCCATTTCAGTTTAAAATGGTTTTCAATTATAAGAACGATAGGTCTTTTGGGGAATATTAAAGACATAAGTCTGATTTTTTGTGATTTCTGAGCCAGAAATGGTGGAAAGATTGAAGGAAGACAGAGTGGTATTTATGTGGAAAAAGGTGGGGTTTTTTTTTTGGTAGTGGGGTGTTACTTATCTCCAAGAGGTAAAAAGTTAAACCTGGAAATGAGGTTAATTTGTGGCAGATCCTCCAGTGTAAACCAATTCAAATTAAAAAAGAACTTAAACAGCTCAATGGAATTATTGTCCAGCTTGGAAAAAGAACAAGTTTTTGATCTTTGACTGGACCTTTTTATTTTGATTTTTTTTTGTTTCTATATTTATCTGATTATGATATTTGGTGATTTTAGGAATATCTCTGAATTTTATTGCATCAAATTATTATTTAATTCTTGTGGTAACAATGTCTTTTTTTTAGCTCACTGAAATAATCATACTACACCTATGTGTGTGTTTGAATGTCGAAGTGTTGATTATGCACTTACATAGAAAGCCATGCTTTTAGAAGAGGCTGCATGTTCACAGATTCCCCAACTCTTGACTTTGTGTTGGTTTCCCTTCCTTGGTTACCTGAACTGTAGCTTGGTTCCCTTCTGGAAGGAATTTCCTTCTATAGTGGGTACAGATGGCATTGTGCTTTTGTGTATTTAAGAAAAGAAAAATATAGAAAGAGAAATGCTATTTCTGGAAAAAATTATTTGTAATTTGGCCCTGAATTATCAAACCTTATATAAACACTGTGCAGGGAATTTCTACTTTTGTGTTTCGGTATAACAAAGTGGGATGACAGCTAGAGAAACAAATCTTAGAAATCAAATAAAAATTATATTTAAGGCATTTGCATGGGAAAAAAGAGCAAGTATTTCATAGATATATGCCTCTCAGCAGGTCAAGTCATGTTGCCCTGAAAGAATCCTGTCAGATCAAGGCTGTGAAGAAGTTGTTTTGGACAGCATGTATCAGGGTCATTAAAGCCAACCTTCAGGTACAGTGAAAAATTAATTTTCCAACATAGTAGAAAGTGAGAGAGGAACTGAAAGTATGATATCTGTGTTTGAATATAAAGAGGACACAGAAATTGAAGCAGAACAGACCTGAGATGCTAAGGGAGGTATGGGGGCCTGTAGTGACCTTGTCGCTTATATTCCACAGTAATGTGCAGTTCTTCCCTTCCTGCAGAGATTTCTATTGAAATTGCCCAAATCTAGACAGCTCTAATAAACCTGCTTGTAATTAGCTGGACCCGAGTTGCTTTCTGAGATTCGCTTTGGAAAGAAAAATAGAACTAGCTGTTCTCAAGTGAAATGAACTTGGTATTTGATCACAGAATGGCCTGAGTTACAATGAAAAAGTTCAGTATTTGATGTTTGGGGAAAAAATAAAGAATCTTAGAGTTGCCTCTGAAAAAAGAGGAGCAAATTAATTTATTGTTTCTTTGGGTTGGTAAATCGAAGTATTGCAGTTTGTACAAAAGAGAATGCTTTATGTTTCTCTTGAAAAGAACAGGAAAACAATGTTGAGTGAGCAATGCAGAGGGAGTTCAGAAGCATTGGAATATATGCTAAGAGTTGAAAGTAAGAGGCATTTCAGTTCGATAAGTCATTTATAAATAGCATTGAAATAAAATAATGATCTTTTAAGAACAAACGTGTTATGCATTTTGAAGAGGTAACTTTTAAAATAGTTCAATAGTTTTCATGTGATTAATTGCTTTGGACTTGAAACCTAATAGATATTTTTGCCTTCCTTTTTAGTAGTGTCAAAGGGAGAAATATAATGAACAGTAAAGGAAACAGCAAGACAGAGTGTGTTTCTCTATTCTTTCCAAAGTTATGTATAATTTTACTAATGTTATTGTTCTCCACCCTCCCACCCCCTCTTTTTATAGATGTACATGGATTAATGTATTAAAATGGAAATTTGATTTAGGGCTAAACAAACTATTTCCATGGAAATAATAACATTGTTGATGCCCTTTGATTTGGGAATCGTTCCAGAAAATGCAATGCATCAGTTTTTCTTCAGTCTAGACACAGGCCAGAAATAATGATCACTTTTGCAAATAAGTGCAGTATTAATAGGAACCTTTGTATCTGTATTCTCATGATTTTGAATAGCTGCAGTTAATGGGGTGTGTGTGCATATATATATGTATATATATAGATATACATACGCATACACAGAGAACCTTTTTGTGTTCAGTTTTTTTTTTTACTGTGTCAGTTTTCTTAAAAGACAGTAGACGTTAATGAAATTTTCTTTGACCATCTTTTAGTCTGCAGACTGTTCAGCATCATTTGTATTCTTAGCCATTTATCTAGCTCTGGTCAAGTAAGAACCAAGAAGCACTGGCTATCTAAGTGTGTATGATCTTGTGTGGGACTAATGGCTTTCTTGAGATTATTCACAAGCAGAAGTCTAAATAAATCTAACCCATTTAAAGAGTTAAGGATAAAGTAGTCTCACACTGAAAAGTTAAAATTTTCATTCTAGTTCCAGAGCACTGTGTGCCGGGTTTCACCAATGGACACATACTGATGGTGCTGGGAGAGCCAAGAAGTTACTATTCATCTTGGCTAGAAGCAGGGTAGTGTTCAGCAGGCTTCTGTCTGATTTTCTTGGTTACTTCCAAATGGCAAAACCGACTTAGGAAATGTAAACACACCTTAATCTGGTATAATTCTTTGCACTTATTTATTAAGAAAAATATTTAAAGTACTGTTTTGCTGTAAGTGCTGGCATTATTTTGTATTGTTTGCAGTAATATGTATGAAGCTTATGGACAAAAGGCCATTGTTAAGCCTTTAAAAAAGAATTAAGCATAAAAGACTTCAAGGCATTTCCTTAAACATCAGTGTATGTAAAACAGTATTTATAAAGCCTTTATAAATAAGTCTTTACTGATGAGGCATATTCATATTGATGTTCAGTTTATTTACCCAGGAGACCAATTTATTTTGCTACCTCAGTGCTAACTGTTTCCATTGACACCCAGGTCTGATCTGACCAAGCAACTGTGACAAGTGGTTTATTGAACTGTAAACGGGCACTGTCTGACTCCAAACAATGGCTTTATCTAATTATGAAACCCCTGCACCATTTCGGTCCAGTGTTGTTCATTATACAAACAAGATTTTAATGTTATTGCAAAATTAATTTAAGTCTGGGTACACTGTACTACAGTGAAAGATAATCTGCATTGTGACTTTATAAGCTGGTAGCTCACATCTGAAGTGAACCGACTAAGATGTGCTGACTGCAGTTTGTTGGACACTATGAATACTTGAAAGGGCAAAAGTGAACTGCCTTAGAAGAACATATAAAGGAAAGGGAATAACTGAACAAAATCTATTGCTTATTCTTTAAATGAATCTGATATTATCAAGATGATTTTTTAAAGAAAAACATTGGTAGCAGAAATATAGGTGTACTTGTGGAAAGGAAAATTGGATACTCAAGAAGATGTTAACTGTGAGGCTTGGAACTGCTAGCAGAAATTGAATAGGCCCACTTGAAAAACCCCCACTATTTTCCCTATTGCTTTGTCAGAAGATAATTGATTACAATCAAAGCTTTTGTTTTCACCCATTGGTAAGTCAGCTTCTTCAAGAACATTCACCAATAACCATAGAAAGTATTCAGAGGGTTTTCTCTACTTTCTTGCTATAGTAAAAAAAACCCCCAAAACTGGGATTATATGTGTATACTTCGGAACTGAAGAAGTATACATTGATGTTCTGGTAACATACATGATACATTTGTGAGTGAGAAAAAAATCTCCTTTCCAGTGAGAATTTGCACAAACAGCAGTTTGTAAACAAAATTCACTTAATTCCTCTTTATCACTGAGAACTGTTTGGATTGCTTTTTGAAGCGTTGCTTAATGATCTTGTATAATTGGTTTCACATGTTAAGTCCCTATTGGTAGTTTCACTGTGATTTTCTTATGAAATATGAAACTCTTAAAAATTTAATGGTGAATTAATATTAATTTAATCAAATATTTCAATATTAAATTTATTAATATTTCATCTTCTATATGGCTATGCAGATTTTTTTGAAAGCCACTGCAGTGTTGTCTGACAAACTACTTGGTTATAGAAAGACTGTTTAAAAATTTCTTGGTTCATGTGGTTTCTGTGCAGTAGTCAGGCTGCCTGGGTTGTTGGTTATTTTTATTCCCCCTCCAGAGTGAATGTAAATGAGGTGCAGGAAATGGAGAAGCTAAAGAAAGTTCACCAAGTCTGATGAAGTCTGTAGGTTTTGCTGTGCCTGGCTAGAATACACACTTAAAAGGAGCCCTGCATGATTTTGCAGGTTAATCTCTGTTCGCAGCAGGGTCTGACTTGTATCAAGCCTGCCGTGCTTAGGCACCTGAGGGCTGTCACTGACAAGGGGCTGCCAGGGATGGACTGCCACCGATCAGCTGTAAATGAGTCAGTTGTGCAGAGCTGATAAAGCCAGAGATTTACTGAAGTAGACAGGCCTGTGCTAAAACAAGCTCCTCTCTGGATTGAAGCCCTGTCACTTTAATCAGTCATCTCCCCTTGTCAGGCACAGCCAGCAGAGAGTGCAGGAAGTGCAGCTGGGGCATGGCACTGGCTGGTGGCTGGGCCGGTGCAGGGTAGCCTTCCTGGTGGCACAGCACTCTGTTGGGCAGAGACTATGTCATGGCATGGTGCTGAGATGTTTTGCAGCCCAGATGCAGTCCAAGTGGTGATAGGTAGTGCTGAAGGAAGATTCTTTTTTTTTCCAGGTGATCTGTGCCTTCTCCTGTGCTTTTAATACAACATCATTCTTGTGTCCCAACTGTGCTTTTCAGAATCTGGGATAGTCTCCTATTCTGGAGTCTGGGCAATAACTCAGCTCTTCCATCTCTGTTGCCATACAGAGCTGTTGTAAATACATATCCATGTTCTATAACAACATTTTGAACCAACAGTCAAGAAGTGACTATTGATACAGTAAGGAATATTCAAAGTAAGTTTTTTTTGGTCCAGGAAATATCAGTTTCCTAGTCTCTACTTTACATACAGAAATCGAAATCCATGGACAAACAAAACATAATGACAATTTGTGAAAATGCATGAAAAATAGCTTTGACCTTAGAAGCTCCCAAACTGCAACAGACAGACCTACTTGACAAAGCCAGAAGTAGTCTACTGAATCATGTAGGCACCATGAAGTTAGCTGAAGTGCTAATTAAGTGTGGTCATCTTAAAAGAATTCATGCTTCATCCTGGCAAGATGCCCATAAGGAAAAGATAGATCTGTCGTAGTCTTGCAGACTGAAGTAATTAAGGTTTAAAATACTTCCCAGTCTAAAACAAGAATAGTTCAGACAGAGCTAACTGTTTAAACAGCATGCCTTATGAACTGACACTGCTTTTCTATTTCAGATTGGCATGTTTTAACTCCTTTTTGTTATTGGCGTCTGTGCATGCTGTAGAGAAAACCAAAAATTAGGATTTCTGAATCTTGCATTTTGTCTCACATTCCAACCTGTGAATTCTGGAAGAGGGAGACCTCCATCAATGCTGTAGCCATATTGCTTTGAGTAGTGACTAAATACAAAATGAAAGGTCAAATTGATTGCATATGCCCCTGACTTAAATAGGATAAACACGTATTATGTGAGTATGATCTCCCAGGATAATTTCAAATAACATGTTATCTTTTTAGATCTCTGAACTCTCACAGTCTATTCTCTATTCAAAAAGGTCAGCCTAGTTTTAAGGGTGCAAGGTTATTCAGGGGCCCAAAATCATGAACCTTTTTGTAGTACACTATTGGTCTGTGTTACATTTCCGGAGTAATCCAATGCTTGTCTCAAAAGTCTGCCCTCTGGCATAGTCATTTTGCTGTCATAAGAGTTTAGTTTTCTATGATCTTGGTGGTATTTAACAATAAGGTCTGAACTGCATGTTTAGCAGGAGCTGTGGGAACATGGATGTCAAGTCCATTAATCACAGATAAAAAAAATAGGCAGTCCTGTCAACCCAGGATTAGCTGTGTCCTCACTGCAAAACCTATTCAAACAACCCACCGTTGAGGTGAGCTAATCCTTCTGCCCTGAGACTTTTTAGGGGAAACTGGCAGTTACAGCTTACAGTTCTTGAGTCTGTGTGTAGATACGTGGCTGGAAGACCATAGGCTATTCCTGTGTAGTGTTTGCTTCCCTGATGCCAGGCTGATGAATTGCATTAAATCAATGTCAAATGGCAAGTTTCAAGAAGCAGATGAATGCGTGAGATGGAAGGGTATCAGCAGCAGTCTGATAGCAGCTTATGAGCATGTTTCTGTTACTCAGCAATTAATTTTTGGTCTGAGTTTATTTGAAAGGTAAATATTAGAGGTATACATTTATTAAAAGATAAATGAGACAAATTTATTAGCATGTTTTCTAAATATTTTCTCATTTATTAAAAAGATTAATTTTTTGCAGTGATGATGTGACTTTCATATAAGTGTGTCTGAGGGTGCATGAGGAAATAGAGCAAATGCTACGGAAATTTTGTCTGGATCTGCTGCTTTGGTTTGGCTAATGAAAACAGGCAGTGTCTCTCCTGGTGGGGCCTGGTGACCTATCTCTGTCTTTTGAGTGATGATGTGCTGGTGATTTGTGGTGGGTGAATTGGGATGACTTTTGCTTTTTATTTGGTTAAAAAGGTCACAAAAATGACTTGCAATACTCTGTTGTGGAAAAAACTTTTATTTTTCTCTACTGCAGCTCTCAATCAATGTGACTGTTCTGCATGGTTAACAACATATCTCCAGAATCCTATTACTATGCAAAGTAATTTCAAATTATTTTGCAAATAAAGTGCTCAGACTCTGTTGGATTTCGTGACTTTCTGGAGTTATCTTAAATTCTCAGAACCATTTGGCCCCATTCATTTTCATTTGCAGAATTATCAGTAATATGGAAATCAGTGTTAATTATTTCTCTAGCCACTATTGTCAGCACTAGCCAAAAGTGACATTTTAAATCTTTGTCTTATTAGCATTTCTGATATAGAGGCACTCATTCAGCATGGTGATCTATGTCTCTGGCACCTCCACTGGCCATCTAACTCCAGGCTGCCCAGGAGGTTGGTGGGAAGCAGAGCTGGGAGGGATATTCTCACTCTAGTAAAAAATGCTGTCCCTGTCTGGCGTTGGCCTGCATTTCCAGGACCTTCTCAAGGCGCTTGCCTCAAACAGTATGATGTTAGTTCCTTTGCATCCAGGCCTGGCAAATTCTGTCCCCTTCACTATCTGCAAGGGTAGCTGGACCCAGCTCCAGCAAGTTCTGTGGGTGTTCAGTCTTGCTGGCTTGGGAACTGGCTTTGGACCAGGATGTTAGGGAAAGGATGTGGGAGACATGCCCAGGTTGTAGCTCACTGCACCAGCTTTTGGATGTGTGATGAGAAGGCCTTTCATTCACATTTGTCCTCTTGGTATAAAGAATTTCTAAGGTGTGCCCTTAACTTCGTAGTTTGACACATTAAGATTTATATTTAAAATTCAATTATGCATTTATTAAAAAGGTTGAGGCAGAGTATGAATATGTAAAGTGAGAATTGAAATTAAATGTCATATTAGGGTTTGCTTTAGGGTCTGCAAAATTTGGTATACCTAGAATATGGCTTAATGAGTTTTCAATATACCTATAATTCTGAAGCTCTTGAGAAAGGTAATCATTTTTCATTTTTGTTAGATAATGAATGACAGGCCAAGGAGAACAAGTTCTGAAATTTGATATTTTTTCAAAGAACCATATATATAGTAAAATGATGACAATGGAACTTGTTTATTAAACTAATGTAGTGATTTTATCACTTCATTCTTGGTATCTTAGTACCTGATATTAGCCTGGAATGGTTGTCATGGTAACAGAGCACACTGTTCCTTTAATTTGACCTTAAGTTCAAGCCCTGCTGTTGTGGCAGAAATGCCAAGAACACCTCCACTTTTATTAAAAAACAAACCTATCAGATACATGCAAAAACAAAAATGGCTGAAAAGAAAGGACAATCTGGCATGACATTGTAAGGCCAAAAAAAGAGAAGAGCTTTATTTTAACTAGGGGACTGAGAAATAAACAACTCTTAGGATGCATTTACTGTTCACAGTGTGTTCTCTGCTTAGGCTGACTTGCTCCACCACCATTATATTCATTAGTCCCAGTGGAAGTGGCTTCCCTTTAAAAATTTGCTTTTAATTTATGTTTTGATGCCTGTTGGGTTTGCTCTCAGAAGAGCAGCGTTGACCAAATTGGCCAACTGCTAAGGCAACAAATGGTTGCAGAGGTCAGAGGAGGGTCAAATTAGGGTCTGGCCAGAGGAGAGCTCCTGCTGGCAAGTGTTTAGGGATTTCTGTACTGTTTCTATCTAACCTGATCCCTGCATGTGGCTTTGTGGTCAGTGACGTTTTTGAGGCTCTGATCCATAACCCAATGGAATCAATTTGCTCTTGGATAGAGCCCAGAAAATGGAGAAATTCTTGTTGGAGGAGGTGCTCTTTCCTGAGGCCGGCCAGTGAGATGAGAATGTAGGAAATACGATCGCAAAGAATACTCTGGAAGTCAGAGTGTGCTCAGATCAGTGAAGTTTGAAAACATATATTGTGCTGAAGGAGAAGCAGTAATCCAGTTGTAATCTTTGGAGAGATTATGGACACAACATAAATCTGTGATGCAGTAGAAGCATAAAATGTGCCTTGCTGCTTTTGTGTCCATAGGTTGTGCTGCTCTCACTTTGCCATTTTTGCAGCTTCAAAGAAGATGTCTGCTTCAAATGCCCATGGTTTTCAAGAAATGATTGAGGTAACAGTTTATAATCTCCAACTTTCAATTTGACAACCATGGCAATGACTCAAGAAAAAAAACAACTCACGACTTGAGCAGACCTAATGAGATCTTGGTGCTGTTCACTGCATGGGAGTTTATGCTCTGCACCTCTCCAGAGACTATGCTTTGCCAAGTCATCCCTCAGCTGCTTTATTTTTGCCATTTATTGCTGCTGAACCTTGAGCAGGGGGCATTTTCACAATGATGTGTGTCCATCCATACTGCAGCACATCTGCACATTGCCCACATCAGAAACTGTTTGGCCAGATTGAGGCGAGTTGGGTGGCTGGTTGCCTCTTTAGACTTGAGGGGCAGAACTGTAGGACCTCTGTTCATCCATGCAATATTGTACTGGCCTGGGATGTTGGCTGTTGACTGAGGACTGTCTCAAGATTAAAAGAAATAGGGGAGAACTTAGCAGTCTGTATGCAGTGGTCATTTGGAATTGGTGTAAAACTCTTCTAATACCCAAAACACTCTATCAGGGCTGGGCACTGACAGTAAGCATGAGTTAAACGCTAAATCTTTGATGCATGGTTGTGCTAGAAGCCAAAAATCTGGGAAAAGCATGCTGAGGGCAACATGGGCTTGGCTGATCCACAAGGGCCGGCAAACTGGGACTCGAGGACGAACACGGCAGGGGACCCTTGGGATGGTACCCATCCTGCAGTGCCCTCACACAGTGACTGCGACTGGCCCAGGACAGTAACTGGGGTCAGGCATACAGCAGTAGTTGCCAGGAAAGTCCACGGTGATGAAGCAAGTCTAATGTCCAGAACAGATAAATCTTATGGTAATGAAGAAATGTAGTCTGGATGATTTTTCGAGGTCATTTACTGCCCTAAAGATTTAGTGGTTCAGTTTTCATGCTGCTGTAGATTAGAAACATGAAACCTTTGTGGGTATGTGGTTGGTTTCACCCAGTCCCTTTTTGAGACTTACAACCATTTTGGAGCATAATCAAAAGTTGCAAGTTACTAGCCTATTGTTGCATTTACTCAGAACAAAATGATAGGGAGAATTCTGAGTCCTGGAGAATTACCATTGCCTCCAAAGAGTAAAATATGAATACAAATCAGTTTGCAAATATCATTCTAACATCAGTAATTTCCAGTTGAAGAAAATGTGAACAAACTATAAATAACCTAATTATTAGCGTTCTTCCTAACACAAATGACGCCTTGTGAATTCCAATCTTATGGGAAATAGACCAGAAAAAAAAAGACAACACAACAAGTGCAAGCATGTGAGAGTTACTCCGTTCTGTTCTAATAGTAGATCAGCTTATTTGCAATGCAGTATGCCCTTCAGTAAAGCTAAAATGTTCCAACTTAGTCCTCTTTTCTGTGTTTTCATGGCTGTGATATAAGCTTGTATTTTATTTTACGGTCATAAAAAAAGAGAGTATGATCTGAACACCAGCGTCAAACAAAAAGGCATTGCCCGAAGTTGGTTGCTTCTAATGTTTCTTTTGAAGATGCTCAACTCTCCTCTTTCTCTCCAAAACTGAGTCCTCGATTTCATCCAATGAGTTGCGCTTGTATAACCACCACCAAAGGAGATGGGCACCCACTATCAAGGATGCAGCTTTTGGTCCATGGTGTGCAGCTCTGGGGCTGTGGGATTTCAGGGTTGAAGCAAACAGAAGGCCCATGCTACACAATGTGCAGACAAGTGTAGGTACTTCCTTTTTTTTTTTTTTTTTTTTTTTTTTTTTTTTTTTTTTTTTTTTTTTTCTCCTAAAGTAATGTAAAAACCCCAAACCAAACCAGCCCTTCCCTTTGTCTTCCAAGCCCTTCAGGTTTGTTTTATAGTTCAGGAGCAGGCACAACCCTGCTGCTCTTTCAGAAGTGCCTAAATAATAATGTTAGTAACCTTTGCTTGGGTATAGTACATGACCCTTGCAGATTTCCAAACTGCAAAAATCAGAAGCTTCAACATTTTGGTATGCCCATTACAGCCTGCGTGTAATGAAGAAAGATCTGCCCTCAAAATGCTTGACCAAAAAAATTTTTAGGGTTGTTTAACATAGGTTTTAAGGGTTCCATTTTTCATCTTCCAGTGTTTAAGTGAATGTTTTGTAAAAGGTGTATAATGGTCTTAAGACTTTCTTAGAAGAATTATTTCTGTTGGGAATTCAGTGTAATGTTCTTGTGGTTTGTTGTTGTTGTTTGTTTTTTTTTTTTTTTTTTTTTTTTTTTAAGCCCTGGGCTGTATTCAAATGTAATTTGTGATTGTTGGTTGAGGAAAGAAAATTTTGATATAAGATATAGTTGACCCTGATTAAAAAGTTAAGGTGCATAAGAATGCTGTTTGTATTATTAGATCAGCTTTGAATTATGGTAAAGTGAATAAATTAAAATACATATTTCTTCCACTTAGTGTTTCTTTATCTATTTGCAGGTGGGCTTTACCTTTGTTTTTTATTAATGCTGAATTTCTGCTGTAATTAATGATCGTGATTCTGAGTCAGTCTTGACCAAGAGAAGGGTTGGAACAAGAAAATTGCATTTAGATAATATTTATTGAAGCAGCTATTTAAAAAGGAGAAAAAAATTCTTAAAATTTCTATCTAAATGACCTTACTAAGGAAAAAAAATCAAATGAAAATTCTTTATTAGTAAAAATGCAACTTTCATTTTGATTCTTATTTTGCTTTTTGTTTGCATATCTTTCAGTTAGAAACTTCTATTAGCAATAGTCTTTGCTACCATTTTCCTTGCACTCAGATGCTTAAGAACTATTATACTTAATATTTTTCCCTAGATTTTTTGGGATAGTTTTTATTTAATGTAGCAATCTCATGTAAACCATAAACTCTCCTCGTGTAAATTGGCCAGGAGACAGTTTGACCTAGAAGGCACTGTTGTCTCTAGAAATAGCAAACTACATGGCTATTAGGACTAATGCATCATTAAAAAGTATCTGAAGAATGAAGTAATGATCAAGAAATATTATTTCAAAGTTTTTCCAAAACAGTATGTTCAGTGTGATTTTCTGTAGCTGTTTTTGCAGGAAAAACCTGCTTTTGATCTCTTAGATTTTTAATTGTTTGTTTGTTTTGTAGCATCACTAGTCTGGGCAGAAAGAATTTGAAGTGTCATGTTTAGGATAGCTGAGATTAAGAATTCTAGTGCCCTCGGTCATTCCTCTGTGTGATGTGTGCAGAGGTGTCAGGTAGCCTGTGACATCTGATAATTGCACTCCCTTCTAAACAGCCTGTGCAAGGAAATTAGAATATTGCCAAATTCCATAAGCATAAAAAGAGCAGATGTTGTCTTACCCATTTATTCAGTTAATCTGGATAATAACATCTAATGTATGTAGGTACATCTTTAAGTAATCTACACTGAAGATATAGTTCATTCAGAGGGAGTAATGTGTGTTCTTCTGACTGCAGCTACTAGAAGAGTTATAAAAGAATCACATGAACTTTTTAAGCATAACTTGCTTTGTTAAACAAGAACTGGAAGTTCAGATTTTTCATTTTCAACCTGATTCTTTCAAGGTGTGTGCAGGAAGGGAATGTGAAATTGTTTTTCTTGGCTTTGCTTGATATCAGGAAAACTTCTTATTTCAACTCTGCTATTCATCTAATTCCTTTGTCAGCCTAAGAGAAAATTAAATTAACTTTGGTGTTGAGGTACTTCTGCACATTAATTTTGGAGGTGATCAGAGCTCTAATAATTATGGTAGAAGTCAATTATTCGTTAAAATGACCATTTATATCTCCTAATGATTTTTCAGTTGTGCAATATGAACTAGTGGCAGGGCCCTGTCTCTCCAACACAGAATGGATGGGCCACTGACCATCAGCTGCTCTGTTAGCTGCTCAAGGCAGTGTCAGTGTTGCAGAGAGGTGTGAGGTGTGACTGCCACAACCATCTTGGTTTTCCAGTTCGTTCTCATCTAGTTATCTGATCATTCAATGGCCTGACAATATATCAGGTGATGGACTGGAATCAGTGTTCCCTCACCAGGGAGCTGCCAGGTTGTACACCTCAGATTTCAAAAGAAAAACATTTCAAATCATGTATTAGGGTTGGATGGGTCTCTGGTGTTAGGAGGCTGGCTAATGCAGAGTGCTGGGGCTCAGATGAGTTCTGCTCAAACTGTGGCTTTTTCACAGGTATCCTATCTATACTTGTTTTTATTGCTATGACTGTTTCTGCTGACATGACTGTTACAAGAATAACTATGCATATAGTTGAGTCAAGAAATATTTTTTTGTCCGAAAGAAAGTTGTATTGTTATATCCTGGTGTTTTGGGGGAGAAACAATAGTTTTCTCACTTTAGCTAGCGGGGATATAAATTACTCTTCTACTTTTCATCTGCTTATCTTTCCAGACCAGCCACTGTGAGAGGTAGAGTATCTCTGTGTGTGATGCTTCTTTCCTCCTGAAATCCTTAATGTGTTTTGGCTGCTATTTTTCTTTTCCCCCTAAAAGAGCATAGTTGTATGTAGTGGGTCATATCCAAAGCTGTGTTGATGTTGGTAAAGGCTAAGGCTGAGTGGTGCTGCTGCCCACACCCAGGCCCCATCCTGCTGCCTTGAACTCCTCCCTGGGCTTTAGGCTGCATCTGCTAGACCTGGATCACTGGGTCAGATCTGTTCAAGCTTGTAAGCTACCCCTTGCACTGCCTTGGCATTTCAGCAGGGAAGGGAGAGCCTGCAGCCTCTGACCATCCCAGGGAGCGTGGTTTGGATGCCTGTCCAGCTCCCAGCCCACATGCAAAGCAGGGCACCCGTGGGAGCCTTTTGAAAGGGGCAAAAGGAGGGATTTAATGGGGAGGGTGATCCCTGCTACAGCTCTTGTTTGTCAGTGGCATTTGTGTTACTGTCCTAAAAATAACATTGAGAAGTGCTGCAGAAATGGCACCTCAGCTGGTGGTGCATATTGCACAGGAATTTCTCTCTGAGCCTTCTTCTTTTCATTGAAATATGTTTTATTAAGGAATATAGTGAAATTTTCTTTCAGCATTGGAGCTACTCTTAAATTTAGGGAAGCCACTGTAAGTTGTGCCAGGAACTTGAGTATAGCTGTTAAGTTGGTGGCAGCTGTCAGCCTCGCAGTTTGGGAACTTTCTTGATGGAGTACAAACCTTGAAAGCATTCTGCATGCACAGCTCAAAATATTAGTTCTGCTCCTAGGAAAGTGTAGACAAGGATGGTGACGTTGCCAGCTGTCATTATATTTTGGTACTTATTTATTTATAAAGTTACCCTATTGTCATCATGCAAGTGTAGTGGTGGGTGGAATGGTGGCTCATTTTTAGCTGCTGCTTGGTGTTGGAGCTGCACCTGGAGTTTTAAATAGCATGCCTATTTCCAGAGGAAAAAAATTTTGCCAATCTCCACAGCCTGACACACTTTTAAATATGGCTTGTATTTTCTGTTATGTCACATGCATAACAACAGTTCCCAGGTTATTGTACTACAATTAGGCAGGTGTATTGTGGTCATTAGTTTACCTTTTCAAGATCCACCATGAGTATATTGTAGAATTTCGCTCTTAAGAATAATAAAAATAAATGTATCCATTATTAACAACAACATTTGCATTTCCTGTGTCCCAGGATGAGAATTCTGTAATAAAAATTAGAGGTTAGAGGTTTGGGGAAATGAAGAAAATACTAATATAACAAGAATATAATGGCAGAGGAATATAAAAGTCTGCTTTCTTAAGGAAAATAGGCTTGGATGGCTGCACTGTTAATATGTTTTAATAACTTCTGAGGTTGCTGGCCAACTTAGAAAAATTCAATGGATGTAGCAGGATCTCAAAGGTATTGAGTTTCTAGATGTTTTATGAGAATAAGAGTCTGGAGAGGAGGGATATGTTTGTACCCCAACCATGGGAAGAGCTGCAGGGTGAGTTCAGTTATATGATCAGAGTTTAGAGATTTGGAAGAAAGGAGCTCTGCTAAGGCTACAGCTGTACAGGTTTCCTCCAAACTTGCTCTCTTATTCCATTTCTCCAGGAAATGGCATCCCAGCTCGAGACAAGGAACAGCAGGGAAGCAGGCTTTATGGGATAAAGGTGTGTCCAGTAAGGAGAGAGGATGCTGTGAGCCAATCCCAAATGCACAAACATGATGCTGAACTTCTTTGTGTCAGTTTTGACTGGTGACTTGCCTGTTGTATCAGTTTTGGTACAATTTTGAGCTTGTGTGATTCTCCTGACTCGTTCCAAATGGGTCAGATTGCGCTGGGTTGGGAAAATGCCTCTGTAATGGAAAGCTTTTTTCATGGGAATAATTGCCCTATGGTCTGCAGTGCTGCTGAAGTTGCGGCTGTGTGGGGTGGTGCTGGCCACCCCCTGCTTTATCTTTGAGTGGGACTACCTGGAAGTGCTAGATTCAGCTGCAGGGGCTGGTGGGGGAAGTTCAGCTTTCCCCTTCTATATGAAAAGCTATTGGGGTAGTTATTACCCTTAGTTTTCCTCTCTTCCTTGCTTTTATTAAAATAGGAGTCATGAAATGACTGCCACAGTATATTTTGTAAGTTTCAGCTCCTTAATAGATCCCCATGTAATTTTGGTACGTATCCTCTTGGGTCTGGCAACTATAAACCAACTCCATAGCTTTCACTACAGCAGCTTTTCTGCAGAATCTGTTTCATAAAATGGCCTGTTAAAGGTCTTCAATATTTCCTTATTGTTGCAGGCTTCCAAAGTACCACCCTGAACAGCTTATTATATTTCTTTTCTTTCTTATGCTCCTTAAGAAAAGTATTTTTTTTTATTAGGTCTTGTTCCTCAAGGACAGACTCACTGCAGTGGGCTTGTTACAATTCTAATAGACTTTCCTGTCACTTGGTCTTGTACATGGGCCATGAAACTTCAGGAATCTCTAAGATGTAATGTTATTTAAAAAGTGCCTCCTGCTTCTTCTCTAATTAATTGCAATCAGAAAGGCTAGTTGGTGGACACATGGTGTCGCAGCTTCTGTGAAATACTGCCTGATGGCTATAAACACTGCCATATGTTCTCTGTGAAATATTGCCATAATCACTGGCAACAGGAACAGCTGATAGGAGATGAAAGATTGGTTTTCTTCGGTGTTTTTGACTTTATTTTCAAAATCTGTGAAACACTTCTTGATCACCTTAGTGTTTTATTTAGTTGCTGCTATCTATAGTGGGCTTGTTTTCTTATAAAATGTTATTTCAATAACTTTCATCTTCCATGTTACAGCTGCAAACAGCTTCTTTGCATGACATGTCTATTTGCTAAAACCACTGCTTAATCAAAGTTGGCAGTTAAAGGCAGGTTTTTTTCCCCAAATGAAACAGACAATTTGTTATGAAGCTAAATAGTTAAAAATTAATTAGAACTCTCAAAAGCTTGATGAGCACTGAACTGCAAGTTTTCATCTAATGAGAAAGTTCCTGTTCTTCACTCTAACATAGGTAAAAGGACAATTTTGGACAATTAACTAAACAGCTTAGCTATTTACTTACTCTTGATTGTGAGAAAGTGAAGTCTTCAAAGGTGAGATCTTAATTAATGTTAGATTTCTTTTTAGCCTTTCATCATAAAAGAAGTGGCTGTTGCAATTTGTAGTAACATCCAACAGTGTTAATAAAACATTATTTCCTCTGCTAATACAACTTTATTACACTATAGCTGTAGCCTAGTAAGAAAGATCATCTTTTAGTAAAAGAATGTATTTCAAGATTGTTCATTGGCATTTCTGAAAAGCTTTCCTTTGTACGCTTTGCCTCTGACATTGTTTTGAACACTTTGGCCTCCATTATGAGGAGACCATTCATTAGAAGCAGCAATCCTCCAATTACCTCAAAACAGCTAGAAGCCTCAAAAGACTGTTTCCACAATAAGCCTGATTCAATAGGAGGCAAGGCAGTGCATTAAGCATGTAAAGTGTTTTTGTGTCTCTGGTTAGAAGCATAGGGTCTTTTGGAAGTAAGTGAACAGGATTGATTCTGCTCCTTTTATTAGAATTTGTTTCTTCTAAGCACTGCTTTTCTGTCTCAAATTGCTAATTTTAATAGGGTACTTGCTAACTCTGAGAAATATTTTGTTTTATTAAAGCAACAAATGGTTTTACATGTCCCTCTGTACTTTGGGACTCGTGGGCTATTGAAGCAAGCTCTGTCTTACATGCACAGCTCAGGCTATTAAACTGTACACAGGTGATTGATCTCTTTAATAAAACCCCGTTCTTTAGTAAGGAAAGAGTGATAAACAAATGTACTTGTTGTCCAGTGCTTCAGAGATTACGGTAACGTGAGAACATGAAGAATGCTATTTTAATGAATAAGTTAGATGAAACACATCAATATGGTCTTGGTTTTAAGCATGTCTGAAAACCAGTATACTTTAAGTTAATTTGATTCCTGCTTTTCATTCATTTGTAACACCATGTGCATTACAACAGAAAATGTTTTGTACTCAAGCAAAGAAAAGATCTGGCAGGTAGAAGATTCTGGCACTTTCTGCATGAGAATTGAGCAAGTGAGGAATAGTAACTTTTCAAATCCACTCTCCTGTGGCTTGTTGTGGCTCTGGCTCCTGCAGTGTTTCGAAGGACATGTCACAAGCATGCCTGAGGGGGGCTGGCTGCGGAGCCGTGGTGTGAGGGATTGCTGGAGAGCTGCCCTGAAAATGCAGGACTATATACACCAGCACAGCTCTGATGCCAAAAATTCTCCGCCGTGAACGTGTTGGGTCTGTTCGTTCATGCTGACGTTTTTCAGGAATATCTCTGCTGATGTCAATAGTTACACAGATTTGTATCTTTTTTTAAGACAAGTGAGAAAGAAGGAATCAAATCCTCATTTCTTTTGCCATCTACTAAAAAGCACTCTTTCCATGGCAACCCCTGTTTCCATGGTACATGCTGTATTGCCCTTCAGAGAAGCTTTATTAAGAGACACATATACACGCACACACTGTCATGTGAATGTGGTTGCATTTTATAGCACTCTAAAGGAAAGCTATAGTGAATTGTAATTTTTTTCTTTAAGTTGTAGTGCTTTTTTCACTATGCAGTGTGGTGAGGGATTATTGCTGCCACTGCTTGGCGGTGTCATGGGAGTACAATAAAATGTGGTTCTTTTCTCTATTGTTAAAGTATATTCGTCAAACCTCTCTATTTACTAGTACATGAAGATCATTGTTTTCTAAACTCTCTTTAGGTGTAAGTTGGCATACAAAGTAGTCCAACTCCTTTTGCAACATTAAAAATAAATATACAGTAAAGATTTTCTGTTCTTAGGTTCACTGTGGGAAATAATGAAGATGTTGGCAAATTTGAAGGATTATCTTAAAAGGGTTATTCTAATAAGAAAATGTGAACCCACAGAAATTTGTGTCATCTTTTCCATAATGGCATCTATTAGAAGTTACTTTGGATGTTTAAAATTAGCTAAATTTATGAAAGTCAGAGACTGTACCTTGCTTTTTTTGATTATAAAGGTGCAACTGTGAAACCATTAAAAGTTACATCATTACTTTTACCTTGAGAAGGTTCATTTGTAATCATCCTTTTAGACTTTACAGCTCACAATGACAGTAGGTAGAAAAGGTTTCTGATACTAAGTGTTATATCCGTCTTTCTCAAGATAAGCTAATGCATGCTCTAAGTACGTGTTAAGGTGACACAGACAGAAATGTACCAAAATTTCCCTGAATTTTGGAGAGCTGCGTCATGTGCTATAATTGTCTGGGTCTTAAGTCTGACAAGGCTCTGCAGCTACATTTTGGAGACTGTTTAGTGTCTGCTTTTCAAGTGTTCTGTTCAACCCTTGATCAGAAGATCTGTGTAAAGTGGAGTAAACCCAAAAGTACACCTATCTCCAAATAGGTTTATTGTCTCACATCAGTTGTTAATTTCAAAGGTAACCCTGATAAAAATCTTGTAAGAAAGTCAGAGTGGATCCTCTGTGCAAAAGGAACTTTGTCTGTGGCCTGAGGCTGCAAAGGTGGGATAGTGCTTTCCAGACATCTGTTCTAGAGCTTGTTTCCCTCACTTGGTCACTAATGTTACAAGTAGGGAAGTAGTATTTGAGTTGATATGGAAAAAAACCCCCAACATCAAAAAGCTTGGAAAGACTCTTAAGGATCTGCCACATGAGCAGCAGAGTGCAGCTATCAGTAACCTCTGATGGTAAAGTTGGGAAAGTTGAAGCAAAGTGATGAGAAATATCTGGAGTTTGTTTTGGGGAATTCTATGTAACCTTTAGGGTTTAGTCTATTAGTCAGTAGATTTAGAGCTTATGTACAAATTAGGTGATTTCATTCTGCGTTCAGATGTGATACCTGTACTTTCATCAGGAACAATACTTTAGCAGAGGTTTTATTAGCATCAATCAATGAGAATTTTATATTAGTATTTTAAATGTTTTTGTATTATTATTTATATTTTAAGTTTTTTTTTATATTCATTTTTTTACTACAATGAAAAATGCTATTTGAATGAGCAGTTTTACCCTTTTATAGTAAGTCTGTAAAACTCTGGGTTGGTGTTCGTGAAAATGCTAAGGAAACAAAGGATTAAAATAGGATTTTTATTTATTTCTTTAAATCACCGAATATGTCTGTACTAATACTTTTTGCAGTATTACTCTGCAGCAGTGCAAATGAGTCAGGGAAGTGCGTGACAATGCCTTTCACCATAATGCTCTGTTAAACTTCATTTTTGGTTTTGCTAAATCTGGGCTGACTCTCCTGAGTGATCAAAAGAGAGAGAGAATACTAACAGTCCTCACTGCTGCTAATGCTGAAGTCAAGTGCACAACAAGCAATCCTCATAAGGAAAAAAAGTGTTTTGCTTTCCTCTTCCATTTCCTCAGTGCTGTACAGCCCTTTCTTGTGAAAGGAGCATTTGGCTGCTGTGTGCCACCCTGGGATGGACCAGCTGGCACCAGAGCAAGGTGTTCCTGTTGATAACCACAGGAATGCTGCTGCGGTGGCTGGGGCAGGGCACAGGGAAGAACTGTCTGTCAGCAGCCAGCCTGGGAGGCTTCCATGCCTTGTGCCCCTCGGGTTCTTGCTGTAACAGTGTAGGATGATTTGGACAGCTCTAGAATTGCAGAGCACTGCCTCGTCTGCTGCTCTTCAGGCCAGTGACCCAGCCCTTGCATCGGGGGCCTGCAGAGCAGCTCCCTGCCCAGGCTGGCTGCTCTCCCGGCCAGCTGAATGCTTCCTTGCCACTGTGAAGCCATTGCTTGCTCACTGCTCCCTTTGTGCCTGCATCAGGATGCAGGGCCGGACAAGGTCCAGCCCAGCTCTGAACACCTCTGTTGGAGGGCCAGGTGTGCTTGCCGGTATTACACAGACCCTGATAACCCCTCTGGGTTATCTGTGGCAGAGGATTTCGGGGAAGAAGTACTTGTGGAGAAATATTTCCCCTCCTCTTTCCCCTTCCAGTAGGAGAATTTATCGTGGCAGTGGGAAGTCCCTGTGCCTCAGGGTTCCTCTTTTGTTCTGGCTTGTGGTGTGCCCAGGGCAGGGTCTGCAGGCTCTGCCAGGCCTCATGGAGGCTGCCCTGCATCCAATATGGGACCACCCACATCCCCTTGTTTCCCTCTTCATCCACAGCAATTTCTCAAAACCACAGAGTTTGGAAGTTAAGAAGCAGAAGACATCATTGCTGCAGATGCCCAGGGAGCATGAAGTTACTCATATGCCTTTCAGGTTAACATGACTTTTCACCGAGCAGAGCTCCTCAGAGCGGTAAGCACACGCAGCCTGTGGTACAGCGGGCTGCTGGGACAGGCCAGCACAGTGCTTCTGTGCAGGCAGGCTCTGGTGCAGCCCCAGGGAGCTCTGCCCTGCCTGGGGATTGTGTCTGGAGCTGCTCTCACTTCACAGCAGCGTGGTCTGAAGCAGCAGTGCAGTCAATTCTTCATAGTAATAGTGCCTTAACAACAACCGAAAATACGTTTTATGGTGGATGTTGATAACTAAATGCTTATCCCATATACAGATATTCAAATAATTGGAAATTCTTATAGCCTGGATCCAGTTGAGACTGCTGAAGGATACCTTGATATTGCAGGTTAAAATCAATAGAGTGTGTTTTGATTATTTTTCAGGTGTCTGTTCTATGTCTAATATAGTATATTTCTATTGTGGGCTTCCATTTCTGTAAATCTGAGGTCTCCCTTTCTTGAATGAATGAGGAGCAATTGAATTTGAAAGATACTTTATTCAACAGAAAAGCAATTTGGTTTCTGGTTATCAAAGGCCAAGAAGCAAACTAGCAGTTGAATCCTCAGTATATATAACCCTTATGTTGCCAGTGTGCCTGAGGAGCCCTGGTTTTGGCTGTGCTTCCCGGGCCTTGTTCTCGACAGGGCAGCCATTCCTTGGCTCAGCAAGCTGCTCTGACATCAGGTGGCTCTTGGCATCCTCAGAAATTTTACAGGATGTCTTCCTCGGTGTTAGTGTTTCCCACTTGATTTTTGCTGTAAGAAGTGCTTATGAGGAACAGAGAGGACACATTTAGGACCCACTGTGCCTCTCGAGGAAGAGCAGTAAGGTGCGAGCTAGTTCTAGGCAACCAGCAGTGATGTCCCTGTTTTGAGGCCTCTTGAGCTACACTGTGGTGGTTTTCCTCTCCCCTTGGCTCTTCTGGCTGCTTGGTGCTGGGACAGGAGCAGAGGAATCATCAGCTACTGCTACTATTTCATAAGCTCATCATAAAGTCACTGGTAGCTGGTGAAAATGAATGTGTCTGGATTTGGCACACATGTTGCATTTGTGCCTGTGGCATTTTAATGCTGTTGGCTTCACAGTTTTGGGAGATGTAAAAAAAAAAATAAAGAGCTTAAAGGTTATGTGGGAAGGAGTGGTTGAGAGTCAGTTTGTCTGCCTGGTTATGTGTCTACATTTGTAATGATGTAACTCAGCTGTGGCCTTCAGTAGCATTTTCCCTCTTAGAAGGTGGTGATTAACCTTCATAATTAATTACCTATACATAAAATGTAATTGTAGGTGTTCCATACCTTAAGTGAAGCTTTTTTTAAAAAAAAATGAAAAAGGAAAAAATATGTTAAGAATTCTGGAATTGAGACAATAATAAGAGTAGCAGCTGGATATGCAGATGTTCGCAGAGAGTATAACAAGACACGGTAACAGGCAAGTCTTTTAAGAGGGACTGATCTAAGAAAAAAACCCAACGTAATTGCCAGCAGTATAGCTTCACCTCAGTGGTGGCTGGGAGCCAAAGGAAACAATGTTTTGCTTAGAGGAACCTGAGAATTTGTGTCCTTTGCATGTGGACTGTAGCTGCAGGTGTTTTGAAGGCGCTGTCCACATCCAGTGGGGGTGGCAGAAGCCTGACAGCTGGCAGGGCTCAAAGCTGTGCCCTGGTTGTGTTCATTGTGACAGTGAAGGGACACTGCTGGCTTCAAGTTTTAAACCTTTTTTTAAAGCAAAAACCTAAATAAGAGCAAACATGTTTTCTTTGGGAAAAGCTGTTGCAGAATAAAAAAAAAAAGTCTATATAATATTCTTATCATTAGTTATTTCTTGACTGCAAAATTACAGAAATACTAGATTTATGGATTTTTTTAACATGATTGAAAAAAATAATTCATGAACTGGATGTTCTCAATAAAAGGCAATGTTGCACATCAAATTTGCTTTTAATTAAAGGATAGCTTTAAAAGTGGTATCAACAAGTACTAATCATTGCTCTTTTATCCACTGTCACTAAGAATGATGTATAAATGAAAAATTTTTAACACAAGTCAAAACTGCCTGACCACACTTGCCACATTTAAGAGTCCTCTTTGAACAAGATAAATATATTGTTCTCTACTTACTTGTTAAAATTCTCCTTAGCAAAATACAGATACAAAGGTAAAAATTAAACTTCTAGAAAATTATCACAGTGCGTAAGTGCAGATTTGAAATTGAGATCTGCAGAGTCAAGGAAAGTTGTACACATTGCATATCACGGAAATGGCACAGAAAGATATCTATGACGCGTCCTGTTTGATGGTTCTGTGGATCTTGTGTTACTACTGCTTCTTTCTGATGATCTTATTTCTAATGAATACTAGAAAAATGTAAGTACAATAATATATGTCAAATGTAGTGGCTGTTAAAAAAATACCTAATGACTAGATCTTGTTGTGAATATTATCTTTACATGTGCTGTTAATATGTGAAGGTGTAGGAACTGAACTTGTATCAGAGCTTGTAGTAGGCATCAGCAGTTAACTATAGAGCTGTGAGGCATGGAGGGTGGTGCTGGAGGTCTTAGAGGATGCAGGTTCCTTGTAGCTAAACAATATTAACTAGCGTTGCTTCTGCTTACAGCTCTGAACAAGTTAATGGGGTACATTCCCTCAGTGCTCCATGGTGAAGGTGTTTGGTGTTTTTCAAGGAAAATTAATGCACTTTGCTTATCCTTCGTCAATGGTAGTTACAAATAGAACTACTATTTCAAGTAATAGTTGTAAGCCATTGCTTTAATGGTTTGACAAATACCTGGGAGGACAGACTGCAGTATTTCATCTTAGAAAGGACTGAATATTAAATAAATGTAACCTCCCATTGCGTCCTGCTTTAACCTCTTACTGGTTTTGGAAGGTGAATTTAAGAGCTGAAAGCATTTTAGATTAAGTGTTAGGGGAGAGGTTCAGTAAGAATTAGATAGTAGATGAGCACTTTGTGTTCATAACAATCCTTTCCCTCTTTTCCTTATCACTTCAAAAAAATCATTGCAAAATGCAGAATTTAACTTTAGTCAGGTGTACAGCTGGCTTGTACTGATCTTCTAATAGTTATGGGTAATATATTAGTCTATTGATTATTAATAACATTTTTTCTTTTATTTAATGTTTTCCCATACTTCTGACACATTGGACTGAGAATTGGGATTTGCCCATTAGCTCAGAGTGCCGAACTTCTAAATGTCATCCTTGGGGCCGGTACCCCAGACAGAAAATTCTGAAGTCATGATCTATTTTGCTTTAGAAGTTAGAGATAGTGAAGTTGTTGCAAATGTTTAACTCAAGACTTAAACGTAATTAGAACATTTATCTTCTCAAACCAAAAGGAAATGTTTCCTATAAATCCTTTTTATGGAAAAATACTTTTGGTATTAATTGGTCTCAGCTGGAGGTAACAAGGTATTGCCAGTGTGAAATATTTTTGTCCGTTGTGAGAAGTAAAAATGAACGGCTGGTTGTAGAAACTTTTTTTTTTAAACGGCAGTGTTGACCATGGAAATACTTGTCTACATATGGAAAGAGATTTTAGAATAATTTCAAACCATTTTAGTACAAAAACCAGCAAAACAGCTATTGCAATACCAAGCCCTTTAATTATAAAGGGAAAAAGAGAACCATTCGAAGTTGCATGAAATGTCTGTTTTCATTCTATATTTTTTTACAAGAGATATATTGAAAAGATTTGATTATTCAGCTTGTAACTGTTATAGTAGAGAGCAAATCAAAAGGGAGTTTGTCTTTCTAGATAAATTCTGGTTATCAATTATGTCATGCAGACCAATTAAAAATAATTTAAAGTTGTTCAGGTGCCTTTATTGCAATCAGAATTCAATAAGTCGTGAAATAAACTGATAAACCAAGTCAATAAGCAAATGTCTCACACTGAAACTAAATTGCTACTGTCAAAGTCCCTGTTCATTTGCTAAAACCTCTGTTTCTGGTTCCTCTTCTGATACACTGCAACACCTGGCCTGCACCTGTGCCATCTCTTACAGATTAGTTGATTTCCAAAATGCCTTGATAGAAACCAAGGGATTTAGTGAGCAACTAACAAACAACTTTCCCCGTGTCTCTGGGTGAGGTATGCATAGCTATAGGGAAACATGAAGAGTGTCTCCCTGTTGAACTATGCTAGATCAGACAGGTAGCCAGCTTGTTTTGCAGATGGATCAGTAGTCACAACAGCATGATTCTGGTGCCCAGGTGTTCCAGTGGGTTTTTTTTTGGAGTTGAGCCAGAAGACAATCTTTTCTAAGAAAAGGAAGCGATAATGAGTCATTCACAGATGTCTCAAACACAGTTAGAAGCTAAATGTTTTCCTACTGTAACAATAATGACATAATATTAAGAGGTGAAGGCCATCAACTCAGTCAAATGGAATTTAAAAAAGTCTCATACTTTCTTTTTCCTTTCCCTTAAGTATTATTTATTACTTTGCAGTAGCAACCATGATGGGCTAAATGCTTTCTTGCAGCCATAATATCCTGGTCTCAGCAAGGAGTGCATAATTTGACAGATGGATGTTGCTGAGGAAGGAGTGCAGAATGCAGGCAGGGTTTTTCTGATGAGGTGATGAATGTTAGTTAAATTGAAATAGTGAGATCAGGACTGATTTCATATAGCCTGACCTTGCCCATTTGGTGTTTTTTCTTCTTTGTTCTTCTTGTCTGCTTTGTTTCAATGACTTGTTTTCAACACTAAGTGAAAAAGCTGGATGGAGCTGCTCTGTGTGTGTCTTCCAATTAGCTGTGCACAGAGCAGTGGGACTCCAGCAGGGCTGCAGCTGAAGCCTCCACCATGGCAGCAGCCTCTGCACTGCTGTGGAAGATGCAAGTTTTGGGTAGGGAAGCACCTGTTAGGAAAGGGTGGCCTGAATGCTCAGATGCAACTGTTGCCTGCTGCTGCTGTAGTGTCTTCTTGCAGTGAGGTGCTCTGGTGGCAGGGGCATCTTCAGGGGTAGAATTGTCAGAGGTTGCCATGGGAGCATGGCTGGTTTTCAGAGGTACACCAAACAAGCCTGCAAGGGACAAAAAAGAGCACAGTGAAAAAAGGAAGGGAGTCCTCTCAGAACATCTACAATGCCACTTAACAGTGGCAGTAAGAAGCTGTAATGAGAGATGGAGGAAAGGAAAAGCTTGAGTCCTCTCCCACCAGCTTTAAGGCCTATAATGTAAGATGAGGGTATTTGGTGTGAAATGATAACTTTAGAAAACAGACCTGGGGAAAGGAGGGTAGGATGCTGCCAGGCTATATCAGCTTTATAGGAAAGATGGGAGTGACATAAGGGAGTGGTGCTGTACAAGGAAGCATTTTGTAAAGGCACAACAGCTTAAAAAATATGGGAGAAGAGCACATCCACGGAACCACTGTGGGCAGAATTCCTGTGCTCTAATGAAAATTCAGTGCTAAGATTGTGTTACCAGCCTCCCGCTCAGACCTGTAATAGTGCTCAGGAAATGTGAAAGAAGAGTAGAGAAGCTGCAAATTCAATACAGGCAGGAGCAGTGAGACATTTCACCAGGTGCCCTGTAGAGACAGGATTGGTGCCTTATCACAATGGGAAAAAGAGAGGATGCATCCAGATGTGCAAAGTGGCTGCTTCCCAGAACACCTGGTGCATCCAGAAAGGTGTTACTCTGGATGTGCTCCTGAGAGGTGCACTGGAGCTGCTTGGTAATTAGTGACCATCACAAGATCACATTGAGCTCTATAGCTGCAGAGAGCAGAATAAATACACGCAGCATATAGTCATTTGATTTTAAGTATGGGATCTGCAGAACAAGCAGACAGTTGGACAACACACCCTTAAAGAATGAGTCTAAAAGGCCTATAAGCACCCTGATGGCTATTAACAATAGAGTTATTCTAATAAAGTTATCAGAAGCCCCCACATATGTCTCACAGTAAAAAAAGAGAATACCCAATCATCCTCAGGAGCTTACCTACCTAGATAGAAACCTTAGTGGAGGGTACTGTAGCAAAATGGCCAGATGCTAGAAACAGAAAAGCCTGCTCAAATGAGCAGTAAAGTCCTTAAAACATGGCAGGTCAAACACAAACAGGAAATTAAAAATCTCATAAAGAATTAGAAAAGTGCCTTACAAACGATGCTCAAGCTGTTGACAAAAAGCTCCTTAGTATATCAAACCCAGGAAATCAGTGGGACTACTTGACAACAGCAGCGTAACTGGGGGCACTCAGTGGAAAGCCTGGGGCAGAGATGGTCAATGAATTTTGTGTTGGTCTCTGCTGCTGAAGGTGCTGGGAAGAAACAGGGGTTTCTTTTTACATGTATGGTGCTGGTGATTTATTTTTTTTCTTTTTATTGTGTTTTATACTGGTGGTGTTTGTTTTTCAGCAGGTTGGTCAGAGAAAATAAATCAGCCTGGAGAGAGTATCAAGAAGCTGTGCTGCTACTGTCTCCCATCCTTCCAGGAAGCTGGTGGGTTGTAAATGTAAGTCCTGTCCATAAATTTGGTTCAGTAGGGTAACCTGGGAATTACTGACCAGTGTGTCTGATCTCCATACTTAGTGAGCTGGTAGCATCCCTTTCAAAGAATAACCAATGGTACTCTGTCCTGGATCAAGAATAATGTAGCCAGCAGGACCAGGGCAGTGATCACCCCCCCGTACTCGGCACTGGTGAGGCTGTGCCTCGAGTTCTGTGTCCAGTTCTGGGCCCCTCGCTTTAAAAAGAGCATGGAGACACTGGAACCTGTCCAGCAAAGTGCAACAAGGCTTGTGAACCATCTGGAAAACTTGTCTGATGGGAAATGGCTGAGGGTGCTGGGCTTGTTTGGCCTTGAGGAGAGGAGGCTCAGGGGACCTCACCTCTCCCTACAACCACATGCAGGGAGGTTGGAGTGAGGTGAGGACCAGTCTCTTCTGCCAGGCCTGCAGTGAAAGGACCATAGGAAATGGCCTTAAACTGAGATGGGAGATTCAGTTTAGACAAGACAGAATGTGTTTTCACTGTTAGGCTGGTCAGATTGCCCAGGAGGTGGTGGAGTCACCACTCTGGAAGTGTTTAAGGCCCTGGGTAATACAGTTCTGGATCTGCCAGTGGGTGATACAGTTTTTAGTTGTTACAGTGATAATGCTGTTTTGACAGTGAGACTGGATGATCTCAGAACCATAATCATCGGGGTTGGAAGAGAACGTTTAGTTAGCGCAGGTAAGTGGATGGTAGAGAAACTGAATGTACAACTGGTTACACAGTCCTGAAGTCCCTTAGCCTCTGGACAAGGGGACTTTTAGGGGCATTAATGCTATTATTGCCATTTCTTTTTGAGACTTTTGACGTCTGGGAAGGGGAGAAGGCATAAAGTGGGAACGGGTCATCAAAGTAGGTATTTAGTTTGTTTTTTTGTCCTCTGTGAATATGTTGGTTAACTAACAAACGAAGAAGCAAAACACAAATTTGTGCTACTGGACCTGCAAACTTGAGAGAAGTATTCTTCCTACTACTTTCTCCCTTAAATGACTTTTTAAGAAAAACAATCCCAAACACCAGCCGACTTTATTGTAGCTAATTTTTTGTTCTTTTCAGAAATCAAACTGTTGCAAATGAAGGTGATATTTGTGTTGATTCATTGGGACTATGGTGCACAGTCTGCATAAACTTAATTGCAGAAATATTGCTACACAAATACTATTAAATATTGACCACAAATATATGAGTTTGTAGCTAGAAAGTGGGTTTTTCATTTGCTTTTGCTGTAGTAATTTTCTGCCCTTTTCTCCCTTAGGCAGTAGTATGATTTGTTTATAGCATTATATGTGGGTCCCTAACCCACACAACTGAGCAAATAGTTTAAGCAAAATTGACATTAGCAGTTATAATTTTGATACAGAGAATGCTGTTTCTTTTATTAACACAATTATCTGTAAAACTCCTAGGCAAATCATCAACAGTAAGTCTATAGTCTTCTCTAGCTGTTAGAATGTGGCTTTTCTGTGGAAAAATAAATATGAATAGATTGAATTTAGGGTTTTTTTTCAGAGCCTGTATCTGACTGACTTGCCTGATTTTGAAACAAGAGGGTACCCATGGGGCCTGGTTTCTTTATAACTGTGGCTGTATAATTTTTTGTCTTGCATGAGTCTTTTTGCTATGAGATACAAGTCAAAATC
The DNA here is from genome assembly GCF_029207755.1 of Chamaea fasciata. NCBI lineage: Eukaryota > Metazoa > Chordata > Aves > Passeriformes > Sylviidae > Chamaea > Chamaea fasciata. The sequence goes on along the minus strand of NW_027094095.1, from coordinate 15,137,863 downwards.
ATGGCTTTTCTAAAGTGAAATTGAAGTTTTATTTTTGAAAACCAAACTAACCGAAAGCAAAGTATCCTCTGTAATGTTTCAAAGAAAGTTAGCTTTCATTAAATGTTAATTCTCTTAAGAGCTTGTTGAAAAAATACATTATATGGAAAAGTAGGCTAGATACATTCTGAATGCTTATAGGACCTTTCTATTATTTGTCATATTCCAGGTAAGTTCATGTAAAGCCTCTAAAGTTGCACTTTAATTATGGTCAGTAAGAGGCCAAAACTATTTGTTAGCCAGGATAGGCAGTGCTGGGGGGATGCTGTGATGGCTGCATTGCTCTTAGATCTGTCTGGTACCTTTGAGGCTTTTCAAAAGGTACTTTGTAAAACAGAGAGTAAATAGAAAGTATTGAGTGTTAATATGGCCATTTGCCTGGGTGCCCAATAGCCTTCAAGTCATAAAAATGAATAATAGGCTTTGAAAGAAAATAATTAATATCTGTAGGTTCAGAAATTACTCTGTTAATGGATGTTCTCATCAATTAAACTTAATGGTCTGAAAAGTGTTATTGATTGCTTTGATGTTTTATCTAGACACACACACTAAAGGAAAAAAGTGATTTGTTTAATTTTATTTGGTGACTATTTTCATGCCCATCTGTAGTGTGAGGAACACTAAGGGAAAGGTTTATTAATCTTTTTTTCTCTCTGAATCTGTTTGCTCATGTAGTATGGCATGAGTGGGCCTGGCTCCTCTGTGCAGGAGAGACTGAGATCATTTTAGGGACACCTATTTATTCCTTGAACTAGAAACTTTCTTCTGCTGCACAGCTGAGGGAAGCCTGCACTCCTGTTATGTACCATTACAAGTGGTTTATTAAATTAGAGAGCTGTGTGACTTGAAGATGAAGTATTGTGTTATATGTACTTAGTACCCATATGGGTTACTTTGACTTCATTATTTACTTGCTAGACTTGATAATTTTTAAAGAGATACTGGGTAAGTCATGTTCTCTTTCATTACTTCTCTTTTTCTTTTTTTTTTTCTGATTTTGTTAGGTGATCCATTCAGAAAGTGGATTGGGGTAGTGATAGGTAAGGAGATGATGTGGTGTGGCTGCCTCCTGTGTTTAGTTTGCTGTGTTGCTGAGATTGGAGGCAGGAAAAAGCACCAATATTGGTGACTGAAGTTTATTCAGTTCATTTCTTCTGGTCCACAGACCACACCAAGGCTGTTTGTCATCTTGTGCACAGGATTGTAAAGCTACTGGTAGAGTAACTGTGACTAAAGCTACAGGAGGTATTTGTAAGCCAGACTTAAATGTCAAGAGAATTGTGTAGAGACACGTTTGGTAAATAGTTTATCTGTTACTTCATCTGTGGTAAGTTAGTGATTCATCATGTGCCTTTTTCTCACCTTCTACTTTATGCCGTGTCACTGTCTCAAGCTGTTGGTTCCTTCATGGGCTGGAGGAGGCTGGAGGTAGCATTTTGATGTTAAATATTACATTTTTATGAACACTGTTATAATATTTCATCAATTTTAGTTACCTGATTCTTCAATTTCATGTTTTCTCCTGGTTTCTTCTGTTACTGCTGCTTACTTGGCAGAGACAGGAAGAAGGTGACTTTTTCATCTAATTCATGACTTAGAAACTCATTTTGAGAAATAAAAAACATATGCAACTGATTTCTGGGGTTAACTGTCTAGCCTTGACAACTGTCTGTCTCTTTCAGGAAATGCTTAATGGGATTAAAATCATGTGACTGAGACTTTTTTTTTAAAAAATTATCTGTCTTTGGGAATATAGAAGAGAAAGTTAGGAATATAGATTAATTTGGCTGCCTCTTTATTAGTGCATTTGAGAAGTCCTTGACAAAGCTTTCTCCTATATCTATTTAGAGATTGGGTTATTTGGGGTAGAGGCTCTGATAAATGATGACTTGTGTTGGATATGTGCTCCTGTTACATCATCCCTGCCAGAATTGAATTTCTAGGTATTTCCCCACCATCAACTTCCCTGTACTTGTCTGTCTGGTATAAAAATCTCTTCCATCTCCTGTCAAGACACCAAAGTTGAAAAATTGAAACCCCAAGTCTGCTCTGCTGTGACCACAGAGAGGCAGCTGATAAACTAAGTCAGAGCATGCTCAAGTTCTCCCTGCCAGGAGGTGCAAGAAACACTGAGTGACATCCACTCTGTAATTTCTGGCATTTCTCCTTCCTGAATGCAAGGCTGCCTGGCACCATCACTTCCTTTTGAACTATGATGCTGTGCTCTTGTGGTTGTGAATAGTGCCTAGCCCCTGCTCAGTCTTTGTAAGGAGCTGCTTTAAAATCAATACCTTGTTTGTTGCATTCATCTTTGACTACAGTAGTGACCTTGGTTATACCCACAGTTTGTTACAGTATATTTTCAAAAATCTTTGATCTCCTTTGGTGCATCTGTTGGAGGAACACTAATCTGCAGACTCATGTGTAAGATATATCAGTTGGCAGCTGAGATATGAAGCCAAGACTATGCTAGCTTGTTCTTATAGTTCAGAGTTAATTGATTATCCTGGAGATGTTACAGCCTGGAAAGACTTAATTGAGTGGCAGTAACCATAGCCAATGTGTGTCCTTATGCCTTTTGCCCTTGCTCCCTTCCCCAAAATATGCTTGATACTGACTTCTCTTTTCTAGCCTGCTGCTCTGGAGGCAGGCTTTGTTGGGTTTATTCTGCTGCGATGAGATTAAAAATAATACCAAGGGTTTTTTTTACATCAGAGTGGAGGTGGCAGAGCTGGGGAAATGGACTGTGCTTCGCTATCCCTTAATGTAAACCAAAAAGGGTTTACTCTTTTCATAGAAATGGACAAACAATCAAAACTTTAAACCTTGGAAGCAACATACAGATAAATTGTTGTTTACATGCAGGCTATTGGGAAAAGAAAGGGAGAAAGGTTATGAGTAAACATCTGTGTATGTCTTTTGCTCAGTCTTAAATTTGGCAATGAGCTGAGCAGATAAGAGTTCATTTTGCTGCAGCTGGCAAAGGTTGGTGTATCATGTATAGAGCGTATACACAGAAAATGAAATGATACCATGCTTCTCTATTAATGAGTACCATTTTGTGGTATGAGAAACAGTGTCTATACATTTTATGGTAATGAGATGATTAAAATCTGTGTTAAAGTTGTATTCTGAAATTCACTTCAAAAGTACTTGCAATTAACTTAGGAAAAAGTAAAATTCACTTCTGGAAAGATAATGAGACACTTTGCATTAAAATATGCATCGATCATGGTTAACTTCCTGTGCTTTAAGAAGTTAAGAAATTAGAATGCTAAGATTTGCACAAACTTGCTCTTGTTATATAGGGTTAAATCTTATTAAAGAGTGGAAGGGTTTGTACTGCTTTGGTTATTGCTGCAGTTTTTTTCTAAGAATTTTCAGTACACACCTTGTGCTAGTTATGGATCTGTGAGCCCAGATGAGAAGGCAGAATATGATCACCTCTGTTGTGGATGGTAAGTATAAATGGCTTACAGCTACTTCCCCTGGTCACTAAGAACCAAACACAAAATATTTAAACATTCCTAAACATTTTTTAAGAGTCATCCATGTTTAATGTGAAGGTACAGAACTCCCTTGTCCCTATGAAATAATAATTGCCTGGCCATTGGTGGAATGAAATGGGTGTTAAGAAGTCATGTAAAAATGAAATAACAGGAAGAATCGTGCTAATTAGAATAGGTGAAGTTTATCGATATCCATTTATTTAGTGGAATTAAGTAGTCTTGTCTTCTCTTTAGATTGGTTAATAGTCCCATGTGTATGAGACTCCTAATCTTTTTATTGTGGTTTATTTAATTTCTTCTATTAACCTTCTGAACTTTGCTGTACAGATGAAGGGTATGGAGCTGTAATGCCTACTGTTTTTGCTATATGTTAAGCAGTGGCAATGTATTTAGATGATACACTCTTTTTTCTTTGCAGTACTACAGGAAAAGTCTTTGATCTTCCAGGAATTGTTTTCTGTCAGTAGTTAAGTGTCTTTTGTGTCTGGGTGTTCACTTTTATTTGGATACATTTAGTCAGAAATAAAACCGTGAACAAATTACTGGAATTTAATCTTTGCAGATGTCTTTTCAGTCTTTGAATATTGTTCTAAAACCATCTGGTACACTACAATTCACATTTATGAGGTTGCTTTAGCCTGAGTATTTTCTGTTAGGACTATCTCTGAAGCAGACAGTAGTCTTGAAGATGATCTTGTTGTAACTCTTTGCACTGCACCATTGACTATTTGGAGCGTAGACCCTAAGGCTCACACTGATGATTTTAACTCCTATTACACTATTGATTCCAGAAATCCAATGAAACTGCATCATACAGTTTTTTCCTAACTGTTTCCATCTATTATAATAACCATATTTGTAAACAAACCTTCATGATGGAGCAGATATTTTTTCCTGAGAGTCTCTCCTATTCAGAAGTCTGAATCAAAACCAGCTTGTCATATTGACTAAGAGATAAATTTGATGTTGCCTGGTCCATCTCCCTATACAGACACATTTTGACACAGTGTATTTGAGTGCTAATAATAACATTAGAAGATGTTGGAAAGAGATCTAATTTGGCATGCAGGAGTGACTTCGCTGTCATCTCCTATTTTCTGCACAATTGACAGCAGATACTTGGGGCTGAATTTTTCTTTCAGGTCAGATTTTCAAGGCATGAGGCTGTCTGTTAGAAACAGATAAGACCAAAACCAATACGGAAGTACTTGTTGGAAGTGTCAGCAGTGCTGAGGATTTAAAAAGGGTGCTTCAGTCTCCTGTTTATGACATGACAAAACAACATATATTTCACTAGCAATAAAATCCAGCCAACAACCTCATGCCAGTTTTTAAAATTTCCCACTGGGAAAATTTTGTAACAGTAGTCTTATCTGGGAAGAATAATTTTATTTTTCAACTACTATATCTATTTTGTCACACTCTCTAGCTAGTACAGTTAAATTATTTTTAAAGAAATCAAATTAGGTATAAATGCCCTCACGATCCAAAATGCTTTCAAGCTTTCACTGTCAGACAAAGATTTATGTCTGTACCACATTTTTAGTGTGCAAGACAATCAAAAGTTGTATGAGAACATTTTCTGAGGTAAAAACAAAACAATATGCTTCCAAATATTTCCATAGATATTTCATACGCTGTTGGTTCTCAAACAGCTCATTTCATATCCCACCTCTTCCTTTCAGCAAAAACAGCTGGACTACTTATACATTTCTGTTGGTGAATGTTACTATCTAAACTAACCTGGTAAAACTTCCCTCAAAGAGCAGGTGTAAAGAACAACTCCTACCCAGTCTGCTCCTCTGCAGCCACGCCAAGAGCTGCAGTGAAGCCCTGTGCTGGAACCATGGGGCTTCCTTTTCTGGAGCTTGTGAGTGGTGAGGATACCAGGCCTTTTCCAGCCTCTCATCTAATCTCCATTCCTGATTACCAGGATCTCCTTCTTGTTGATGTTCTTTGCCTTCCCTTTCCAGTGCAGGTTGAACTTCCTGAAATCACAGCATCAAGCCTGACTGCAGTGAGTTTTATAATGAAAGGTTTTATTTATCCTTGTGTGCAGAGGAAGGGTGAGCTAGAGTGAACATTTTTGAAATTAGTTTTTCTAATGACATTAAAGTGTTGTATAAAAAAAGCCCAGATGCTGTTGTAACAAAACCCCCCGGTACGCCTGGCCTTGTCTGTCTCTGTCTTGAATAGATAATATCTAAAAACCAGCAAAGAATGTTTCAAGAGTATAGGATTGCTTCTCTGGTACATGTTACGAGATTCCCCCAACAAAGACTGTGGGAGGGTCTTATAACTTGCTCAGGACTTTCTCAGCCAGAAGGACATCTTTACATGTAACAGCCTTTTGACAAATTTTCTCCAGACTTCCCCAAATTAGATAAATCTTTATCACCGAATTCCCCTAGCAGATAGTTCCCTCAGTTTAGTGATTCAGTGGATTAAGTGACATCTCTTGATATTACCAGTTTTTCTTTCTGACCCTTGTTCTTGTGCTGGAAGAGATGGTGAGCAGTGATTTCCCTCCCACTGTCTCTGTCCCCTGCCTTTGAATACATGTCTGTCATCACTGTTGTCTTTGCTCTGGCTGAGGCATTGTGGTCTATCTCATCACATTGCAGACAGAATTTGTTTCCCACCTTTTATCTTTCCTCTTATACCTTCTAGCTGAAGCACATGGCAAAGTGGAAATACACAAAAGAATTCAAGCAGCAAATGTTACATTTTTGTACAGATGTGCTAAGATATTAGCTTTTCTGTTCTCTGCTCCTTTTCTAATAATTTCTAATACGGCTTTTTGATGGCTACAGAAATTTTGGAATAGTCCTGAAATTTTGACAATTCAGTTATTCCGAATAACCCCAAAGCCTTTATTCTGATCAGCCCGGACAACATCTATATATATGGAAAATCCTTTTCCTCTTCCTACATCTCTTGTTCCATATGTATCACTTGATTTTTTTTTTTTTTTTAAATTTAATCTGGTTGTATCTAGCTCCCAGTTACTTAGTTTTTAAGTTTCCGTTGCAGTGTTTTATTGTTTCTAAGTTTTTGGGGTTTGTAAGGAAAGGAGTATTTCCAGTAAGTGCATTCACATCCCTATTCATTCTATTTCTCGACTGCTTAGGAAATTTTTGTTTCATAAGCTTGCGCACAGATCCCTGAAAAAGCCCATGTGAAAGCAACCTTTAAATTGTGCTTCATGCTTGAAACCAAAGCAGCAGCACCTGTTTGTTCACCTCTGTCATGTACCTCCTAAAAAGGTGGCTTATAAATCAGATTCGCAGCATTAGCAGAATTCGGAGGAGGCATGTGTTTAACTTGCACTGGGATGCCAGGTAGAAACTTTGCCCTGACGTATGAGGACAGAACCCTGCAGGAAGACACTTGGAGTGTGAGTTTCCACACTGAAAAACCAGATTCATGCTCTGGCAATATGACAAGAGGTCTCTCAGCTGAAGTACATTATTTGATTTGGTGTAAGAGATTAATTTCACAACTCGGTCTCATGACTGCAATCTGAAGAGTGACCAGTTGTGCAGTGGGTCAGATGCTGTTGATGTTGGTTCAGTCTCTTAGTTGGAGAATTCATTGTGTGAAAATGGATCTTTGTTCTCTGGAAAAATATACTTCTCTGAATTCTCCTATCCTGACTAATTGCTCTACTTAATTTTAATAGTTTATTATCCATCTCAATTCTTCATTAAAATCTGTAATGAAAATGCTCAAAAGGAATTCTGAAAGATTTGGAGTATAATAATATTTTCACCACATGTTTGCTAGTGCATTCCCTAAAATACAAGAATTTATTTATTTATTTATTTAGTTTTAATTGGAGTGGAGAAGGAGTGGGAATGTATGAGAACTATAGTTTAATCTAATGAACAGCTTTGCTTCTCAGTTCTTTCCCTGCCAGATCAGGCTTTGAAAAATAGAAAAACTATTTTGAGATTTTAATAAACAATCCAGGAAATTGGAAGTTTTCATTTTGACAGTTTCAAGATGAAGTGCTGTAACTTTTATATCAAAAATAATTTTTCATCTTTAAGCATCTTTTTAAAAGAGGCAGAAAGCAATTTCATGTGGAGGTGACTGATCTTGATCATGGGTGATGTCATGTCCTGCTGGATTAACAGTGTAGGGAAAGTAACTTGGCTGCTGCTGAAGATACATTTGCTCTGTGAAAAGTAGAAATTTTCTGGTTTGGGGTTGTAATGAAATGTGTTTCATATTTATCTGAGAGTAGTAAGGAAATAAGAGGAGAAATTTTATATGGAGTTTAACAGTATTTGGGTTATCTGTTCTGTAAGTTGCTGATCACATAAGGAGTGGAGCATCTTCCCCAGCAGGAAGGAGGGGAATACTTGCCCCTCTGTGCTGGTCAGTAGACCTCAGCCCCAGATTAGAGTAAATCTGATGATGGTTTTTAAATATTAGACCTGAATCTGAATTATCCATAGTACGCCTAATTATTTTTAGGTAACATCTCTAGGTAACAGTGTTTTGAGTTTTCTTTCCAAATAAAGCTTTTTTGTAATGAATTGCGAACAAGTGACACCATGGGTAGTTGTGGATATAAAACTAGCTACAAGAGCAATTCCCTATATGAATATCTAGTGAAATAGAAAATAGACAGGAAATATGTATTTACCCCTTAGTGGTGAAATGCATTATGGGGACACCAAAGTGAGTTTTTTACTAGGCCAGTATTTTGAGCTGGTAAGTAATTATCGTCTACTAAAATGGCACCAATAGATCAAGGATCAAAAATCTAATGCCACACTGAGATATCATCATACAACCCTATAAATTTCAAGTATATTATTAGGGTAGAAAGCAAGTATATTATTAGGGCAGAAAGCATGAGCATGTTGAATATTTTTTCATTTGATGATAAGGATAAAAATAGTTTAGGAATAATTTTTTCATAAACACAGAGTATTTGATCAGGCTATGTGATGCAGGAATAGTTAAAACGAAGTGCATATGGGGTATGGTGAAGATGAGATAATAAATTATGTGAATTATTCTTTTAGTTTATTTTTGTTTGTAATAAAACTTCATTTACTTTACAGGTGTTTTTTGCTACTGTTACCTTGCTTGTAGAAAATGTTGCACCGTGCTGTATAGGGCAAGTAGCATCCTAGCCAATGATCAGGCTTGCAGTAAAATAAAATTTTGTAACTATTCACAGGACTGTGGTGAGCTGAGGCTACCCGGTGTGTTCAGGCTGGTCTCAGTCAAGCTCCCAGAGTCTGCAGGAAGAACAGTCAGCTCCAAATCCTTGTTATTATTCAGCATGCTGAACAACAACCTCTGAATTTCCCAGGCTGGTTGAAAGTGGCTTGTGCTGTGGCTGGGAGCTGCCTTGCCTTCAGCTGAGCATCCCACCTGGCCTCCCCTGTTCCTCACCTGTGCCTCTGAATTAGCATCACTCTTCCACTGTTGATACTCACAAAGTGACCTGGTCTCTCTCCTCCTTCCTGGGTTGCCTCTTACCAGCTAAACAGCTGAGCTTAACAGCAGGGGATGGTGCCAGTGCTCCACAGCTAATGTCTGCCATGGATCTTGGTCAAGGTTAGTCTTCTGCCTGTCACTGGAGCAGTGGCCTTGTTAAGTGGAAGGAGTGCATTGTTACAGATCCTTGCTTTTAACTGTGGTTCCCTTTCCCCCTTTTTCCCCATTTCCTCTTTTGTTTTGTTTCCCCTTGCCCTCCATTTCTGTGAGTAGTCAAAACCAATATCACATCCCATGTTTAACTAGCTGTGTGGAAATGTATTTTACAGTTGAGTATTTCTGCTTGAAAACATCTCTTCTGCTTTCTCTGCAGTTAAACTAGAAAAATTTCTTAGTGTGTGTGAAGCATGAGTCCAGATGAGTTAAGCAGATTTTATTTTGTTTTATATTCTGTTCACTGTGTGATCAATCCTGTGTTTAAGGTGCTTGTGCAGTATCTTAGATTTCCTCAAGGAATATGAAACATTCATCTCTTTCCAAGCATGGTGTTGGAGGACATGCTTTTTGTAATAAAATGTGTTTGGTTTAATCTCAGTGGTCCTTAAAGCCCTTTAGGTTGCTGCTAGGTTGCAGCACCCAGGGAAGAGAAGGCTGCAGGAAGAGAAAGATGACCCAAAGAATTTTTTGGGAAAGTTATTCTCAAACTGAGGGACATGTTGGCTCCCTGACAAGTCCTGGGATGATATATGTGTTTCAGCATCAAGCAGGCTGGGCCAAACTTGTTCATGAGTGGTCCCACTTACTCCCTTGCCGCTCTCCCCTGCTTTAGAATGGGACGTCCCTGGTGCTGCACATCCTGTGTGCCTCCAGCACCCAACACAGCTGGGACCCAGGGGATCAGTGCTGCCCTGCCCCTGGGGAACTGAAGGCACTGCCTGTGTTCTGCAAGAGGCCTTGGATGCTTCCCCTCTTGTCTCTCTTCCCTCTCTTTCCTTTCTGCACATTACATGCTCCCATGTGGGAAATGCTGGGGTGGTTTGAAGGGTCTAGGTACTGCTTTTGTGGAGATATGTTGAAAAGTTGTGACAAACCTGTATTGCTTCGATATTCCTGTGTAACCTTTGAAAGTTTTGATGGGCAATTACTGCTGGCCTTTGTATTTTGATGCCTAGATGCTTCTTATGTGGATGTCCTAAACTTTCAGTCTATAATAAGACAATTAATTCTTTTGATGTTTTGTTTTTTACGAGACTATTAGGACTTGAACTGCTTTTCTCATGACTCATGAGAATGGCAGTTGGTAACCCACTAATATTTCTGCCCACATGGGTTTGTAATTTTAGAAGTAATCACTTCGTGGCTGATGTAAATTTTGTAATGAGAAATACTAGATTTATGGCTACAGGATTTCTCACAGACTGTTTTATTGCTTAGAGGAATTGCTTTCTCTGTTGGGAAAATCCATCATTGGATGTCTGCCTCAAATGTTTTGTGGGTGGTTTATGCTTTGAGAATGCTAATGCAATCATTGAAACAATAATGGTGATTTGAGATAGTATAATTGTTCCCCTTTCCTTCATTCCAGACACAGAATGAGCTGCAGGTGAAGCTGGATGTGGGTTTGTAAGGGGACTTTGCAGCTAGGATGTGAGTAATTGCAATATCTGGTCAGGTTCTTGCCCCACCTTTTGTGTTCGTTGCACTTTCCTGGAATAGGAAACTGATTTCTGTACATACTAGCTGAGGAGGGTTGTTTGGAAGAGTGCAGGATTAGTTGCAGTTACGATGACAATTGATTTTGAGGAAGGTTTTTGCTGATGCATTTTTGCATGGAACCTCTCTAGGTAAAAGTACTGCCTGCCTGTGGGACTGATATGCTCAGGCAAAATGCTAGGGGGAGTAACTGCAGTTCCTAATGAGCTCAGGCCTCAGAGATGTGAATTTCCCAGACCTGCTGGAACTGAGATGTTTCTGGGCATGCCTGCTGGATAGGAAACTTTGGGACCTCCTAAGCTTTTGTGATAAAAACCTTAGCATTTCCAGGGTTAGTTGATGTAGGTTGTGAGGATTAAAGTTCTCTTTCGCAATATAAAATATGGGTACCTAAGACTGAAATCTGTGGTGGATCTGTGGCCAAGGTTTGCTGTAGGCATGTGCTCTCCAGGGATGTGTTGGAGCTGCTTTGGACAGTGTGGCTCTGCTGTGTGGTGCTGGGCAGTGGGCACTGCCTGGGGGCTCTGCTGCTCCTCGGGCTCTGATCAGCACTGCTGGAAGAGTACAAGCCCAAGGGTACTTGGCTTACCACCTCTTTCTCTTCCTCCCATGTAATGATGAGCTAGTCTGGCCTGGGAGCACTAGGCAATGACTGCATCAACATGACTCTTACACTAGCTGAGGAGGAAGTTGCTGTTACATACACTTTTTTTCTGTTTATTTGCTCTTCCACTGTGAGTGGAGTTATGTGTATGCCTTTGTATTTAAGTGAAGGCAACTTCTATTCTATTTAGTAGCTTTCTGTTCTAATTTAGTATTGTTTTGCCAACTCTATGCCAATAGCACATCTCAGTTGAGAAACTGCTTCAGTCAGCAAGGTCTTTCCTTCATGGGTCTGTGACTATAAAAATAAATAGCAAAGAGAATGACTTTAGAAACATCATGCTTTGAAGCACCACTGTGACCTCTAGTGCCTTAGTTTCTCAAATATATTTTTCTATCTGTACTCTAGCCATGCTAAAGGCATCTATTTCCTGGAGCATGGACAGCAGAGCAGAGAAGGAGGGAACCTATCTTTGAGTCACTTGCCTATACCCTTTGCATCCTGCTATATCTCATTTTGCCCCAATGGCTGCTTTTAAGGACACAACTGAAGCCCTTGTGTCACTTCACTGCTTCTGTGAAGCTGCATTGTTGTGTGGATTAGCATTTCTTTTCATTTCCTACTTTCTGTGTGCAATAGGTGTATTCTGGGTGGAAACATGTGCTACTGGAGAATCACCTGTGATGTATTGGAGTTTCAAATCTTTGTCTGATTTAGCATATTTTTGCTTTTTAATGTAATTCATTTCTGCACTGCTGATCTTATTCTGTATTGAAACAGCACATTTGTGCATGATTCAAGTTCGTTTCTGGAAACCAGTTTCAATAACTTTCATTTATTTAAACTATTAAAATAGTTTAAAGTACAGAGAACAGTACCACTCTCGCTTTCTATTTAAATTGCTGCTCTAACCGTTGAAATAGCCTTGAAATAAAGTATCTTGGGTTCTGCTTGACCTGATTCAATATAACACTTAAAAAGTAGAATTACTGAAAAGACAGTCAGATGCATTCCCTATTTGGCTCAGGCTATTGAAATGGGAAGGGTATGAGTTTGCCACAGCTATTAATATGATATTAATCCAGGGTATATTATATATTGCTTTAAAGTCTTATCGGGAGGACTGGATATCCTTTTGTAATGTGTTCTTTTGCTTTTTCTATACACTGATATTTTGTAGATGAGCCATTGCTCAATATGTGAAGTCTAAATGGCTCTTCTTACATGATCAAGTATGATGTTATTGAATGCCTTGCAAAGAGGCTGTATTCTCTGCACATTAAGATTTAGTCTGGTGCTTATTACAAAATCCAGACTTTTCAGATGCTAAATATGTGCTCTATCTTACAAGCTAAAAATGGTAGACTCCTGACAGTTTTGGGCTGTTGAGGCTAAATGACTCTCTTGTGTCCATCTTTCTCTCTTTTGTCCTTCTGGTTTCTGTGTTAGGCCCTAGTTCTTAGCAGTATTAAATATCGCTGTGGATCCAGATGGCTAGAAAGTAGCAATGGCATTACAGTCTCTATTTTCTGAATCAGGGCTCTTGTTATTTTGACTTTGCCTGTAGAATATCTGTAAAAATATTAGTTTTAACATGATGATAGCTTATTTTGTGTACTTGATTTGCTGTAGAAGATTTCGTTGGTTATTTTTAGGCTGTTAATTGCGTGCTACAGCTTCACACTGCTTAAGTTTGCTTCTACCTTTCTTATTTTTAGGTGGGTTTTCAGATGCCCCAAGGAAAGTTTTCAAATCATTTATACATAGAATTGTTTCTGTAATATCTCCTTAGTTCCATGAAAGTAAATCGTTCAAGAATTTCTTGGTTAATTTCTCCTCTTCTGTTGAGACTCTTGTAAAAAAATTGCATGAAAACCAAAAGATTAAACTCTCTTTTCTGCTTTTATGAATAGTTTGTCTCTTTCTGTCCTCTAATTTTTTATTAATTTATTTTTAAACAAAGTTATTCTGCACCTGGTTTAGCAATTTGTTGGCAGTGTGTTGATAAGAACTTGATTTTCATGGCCTGCTCTCTCTGAGATAATTGAAATTTTTAAGTTCCACTCTTGTTTTCCTGCCCTCAGTTCATTCAGTTCTGCACACTGGCAGCAGAGGCGCAGTCTAGTCCTTCACCCTATTCAGTGTTCAGCTTCCCATGTATCAAGATTAATAATAATCAGAGAGCTCACACGCAGAGGGAGGGAGTTATTGATTGTCATTAAAATGTTGGATTCTGTCTTAAGGAGTCTCGTTTTGCTCCCTGCAGCACCTAATTGAATTTGGACAGATAAAACTATTTCTAGGCTACATATGATGAATGATTGTGCACCAGAGCCCTTACTTGTTTAAACATATAAGCCCTTTGAAATAGAGAACACTAAAAATGTTAGTGGGGTGACAAGAAAAATGATCTTATTTTGGAAGGAATGCAGATACCCTTAAAAAAAAAGAGGAGAAAAAAGAGAAGGAGAAAGCTAATAAACCTGGATAGTGGAACTCTTCATTAAAGATTTGTAAAAGAGGTCATGAAAAGCAAACCTCCTTTGATTTAAAAAAAAATTATTTTAAGTATGGAAAGTGAGATGTATGCAGATTAGATTGTTCCTGAAAGAGGTAATTAAATAGAAGCGTCACTTGGTTTTATTTGGTTAGGTTATTCACAAAATTGACTACATTGCTATCTATATGAACTTGCTGAAAAAACATGAGAATTCCTTCAAGCTTTCCCTAGCCTGCTCCTTTTCCACAAATTTTGTGATTTCTGCACATGTGGGGGTAAAAATTCTTTTGTGCCACGTCTTAGTTCATGCCTGAATTCTGGAATGAAGATGAAAGACTTAGCTGAATCTGAATAGGAAAAAAGTAGTTCTATTGTAATGTAAGAAAATTTGGTGGAACTACCACTAAGAGGAGCATAAAAGATGTGTAGTAGATGTAGTTGAATACAAAAATAAATAAATAAAAAAATTAATATTATGTAACTTTCAGGTTTGGGTTTTAGCATTTTCTGGGATTTGCTAATTATGTTGCAGTGATTGTAAATAATGCATGTTTATTATTGGTACATTAGTACATATTTAATTGTATCCATACAAGTAGGAAATGGGTACAGAGTTGTCAGAACTGAAAAGCGCAAAATTGAAGCTGTGTTGTGAAATGAAATAAGGCTTGAGTTCGGCTTACAAGTTAAATTGTTTTTGAAAAATTAGTCAGAAAAAACTTGGATTTTTCATGGATAAACTGGACCTTATGTTGACAGAGTCCTTTTTCAAAGTTATTTTAAGAATACTGCAAAACCGTCTTCCTTTGTTCAAAAGGTGTGAATAAATATGCATCCAACAGTAACCCAAATTTAAGATATGTTAGAAAAAAAAAAAGTAGTCAAATTTTTAATGATCCTAGCTGCAGTTATTTGCAGACCCTTCTCCCTGCCATGGTCTTTGTATCCCTTGTTAGCACATGCAGATTCCAGCTCTTCCTTATATGGACAGCGGCTAAGGCCACTCTGTTGCACTTCCCACATTTCCTTTTTAAAGATTAGCGTGTAAAAGGTGGACAGCAACACATTACAGCATGTGCTGTCTTATTTTGAAACTGGTGGAAAATTAAAAAAAAAGACCCCAAACCAACACAAACCTGAGAAAACAAAACAACCCATTAGCAAATATGTTTGGTGATTCCTTTGCTCTCTGTGTCCAAAAAGAGGATTTCAGCCACATGCCAGTGGTTGTGTAAGGGTTGCAGAGCAGATGTGGGGAATGAAAATTAGATCTCTTTTTCTAAGGCAGGTTGTCCTTTCTTCTTTTATAATGGTCCTGCATATACCTAGTATTTAGGATACTTGCAGTAATTGTTACAGGTAAAAATACTTATTAATTTTCCTATCAACCACCTTTCTCTTTGCTAGTAGTACTCACTTGGACAAGGTGGATTCACTTTTCTTCATTAACTACTGTAGGTGTTCAGCGGGAGAGCAGGGTCATGTGGAGGTGGAGAGAAGCAGGGGAAAGTTGTGGAACAAGTTTGGCCTGAAGCAGATATGTTTCTTGATACGCAGCTGACAACATTTCTTGTCCCTTTTCCAGTTTGGACATCTTTGTCTCCTTTGCCACACTCTCTACATTCTTAAAGAGGAGGCTGTACAGCAGAGATCTTTAACATCTCAGGCATATTTCTCAAAGGCAGCAGTTGAAATGATCTGACACTGAATATGTTTAAGGCTAAATTGTGCATATTTATCCTTAGCTGGAAAGGATCATTAGATTATGCCTATGCTCATATGAAATCGATAGTAACATGTGCAATGAGCCTGTCCTCTCTTTTATGGCATTACAGACTGGAGTATTATACACATAAATAGGGCAAGATATGAAACAGAGTGCATGCTACTTTGAGCTGGGAGACATGGACCATGAATCAGGATATGTGTGCATAATTACAAGGTATCAGAACAAGTCCCAAGGGTATTTTTAAAACTGTAAAATGTTGGATAGACTTGCTTTCCTCCAGAACATTATCCTTCCCATTTCTTCAGTCCAAGGTACCAGACAGTTTTGTTGGCCAGTTTACTTGAAATGGCAACAGTGTGATAAATGGCAAATGCAAGAGTATATTGTGTTTAATTGCAGAGAGTTTAAAACTACTTCTGATTAAATTGTGCAGAGGCTCTGAACTAATTTTCTGAAAATGTCTCCAGGGTTAAACACTTTCTTAACTAACATTTGGATGTGAAAAGATGTGAAAATCAGAGGCTTGACTTTCTTCTGCTGATGTGCAATATTTCGGAAAGATAGAATCACAGAATCATTAGGATGGAGAAGTCCTCTAAGGTCTAACCATTAACCCAACACTGCCAAGGCCACCACTAAACTTTGTCTCTGAGTGCTATATCTACACATCCCCTCTAGAGGTGGTGACACAACCACTTCCTTGGACAGTCTGTTCTAGTGCTTAGCAACCCTTTCAGTGAAGAAATTTTCCCTAATATCCAATCTAAACCTCACCTGGTGCAAATTGAGGCATTCCCTCTCATGCTATTGCTTTTTACCCAGGACTGGCCTCCACCTTGCTGCAGCCTCTTTTCAGGCAGTTTTAGAGAGTGATAAGGTATCCCTCAGCTTCCTTTTCTCCAGAATAAACAGCCACACCTCCCTCAGCTGTGAATTGTTGGCTGCCACTTCAGGATCTGCTTGAAAGCCATCAGTGAATACCTGGTGCTCAGAATTTCTGAGTGACACAGGCTGTTCCACACAGGCAGCATCTTGGGCAAAATTCTCCTTTTGATGCATGTAAAACTACAGCAACAAAAACAAAAAATGAGGGAGGAGTGAGATGAATAGAAATGTTGCATCTGCTTGTATTGTCCACTTGAGCTGCTGTTGTCTGAGGTGACAGGAGGGAGGAAGGTGGAAAACAAACCACTAAAATGAAAAAGTGTGAGAAGCATGTCTGTGGTAAGAAAAGCCATGCTTTTTTCTTCTTCACAAAATGGAAACTTCTGTGTAGCCTGAGAGTTGTGTGTTCCTTATTGCAGCAGAGTTCATGCTTAGGAGTTTAGTTAGAGCTTTTACGTGATTATTGTTCCTAAGGGCAGATTTTAACCCTGCAGTTTTGTCAGCATTGATGCTGAGATCCAAACAGAAGGGGGGTTGTTTATATTTTTTCTGCATTACCTGGCACCAAATCTCTCACTTGGCTCTTAATACAATGAATTTCAATTCAGTTCTCCCTAGTTGTTCAGTTGTATATTCCAAGTCCTGTGCCACCCCCTGTACTATTCCTACATTTGCACAAAGCCAAAGCAGAATTCTTATAAGGCCTTAAAAACCAGTTATCCCATGTGCTTTCATAAGAGATGAACAAGAATTGTTGAGCTGTCCTGAGTGTCATTCCTGTCTTGGTGTAAAAATTAGCACCTTAGATAGCAGGATGTTTTCAAATGGGTGCAGCAGGTGCAGTGGTAAGAGGGGATGGAAGAACAGAGCTACTGAGCTGTCTTCTTGTTCCTTAAGGAAGATAGAGTGAGACACGTGAGATAATAGGTATGAGAGAGTTTATCCTTTTCATGGAAGAGGATCTGGATGAAAAAGTTCTGTCATGCTTTTGCAATGAAACTCTCCACTGCCACTGTAACATCTGTAATCTTCTCAGTGAGTTTCTGAATATGAATTACTTGTCATCCCTTTTTAAAATGCTTATTTTTCTGAAAGTGAAGAGAGAAATGTCTTTTAATGTGTTTCTAAGGTTCAAAAGGAAAGACCTCTGCACTGATCTTATTGTGACATACTGCTAGCTTTTGTGGAGCAACTAGCTGTCATTTAGCTTGATTTAGCTAACTCATATTAATTAATTGGATAACGAGCCACAGGCAGGTTTTCTGTATCTGAAAACTACTACCTTCATTTAGCCATTTAGTGCAGGGGAAAGTAGAATAAAAAATTTTTCCAAATATTCTAAAGACATATGTCTATTTTAATAAAATTAAATTGCCACAATGTTATTTGTATTTGCTGTTCAATATTATGTTCAGGTCAATTTTTACATTCTTCTTCACTTATTTGTATTGCATAAAGATATTCTTAAGTCTCAAAATGGTGGGATCACTCATGATCCCTGGGCATATGCACCTATTGCTTAAATTGTGTAGCTTGTACTAGTAATTCTAAGGGTAATATGTGGCATGTAATTTCAAACTAGATTGATAAACATAAAGCTAATTTGCTGTCATTTCATTCCTTGATCTTACAGATAAAAGAAATCAAACTCATGAGATTCTAGTTACTGCTAAGGATGGCTGGGTGATTTTTTTATTTTTTATTTTTTTTATTTTTTTATTTTTTTTTTTTTTTGTGGCTTGATAAGGTATTTGTAACATGGCTTAAAATATTTTGAGATTAAAGGTGCTACACCAACTAAAGGGTGCATTAAGCAATATGTGTTCTAAATGCAGACCTTACCCAGCACATAAAAATAAATGCAAAGAAAATACTTTGCAAAGGTATTAAACATTTAACAGCCTTAAAAATATATTTTTAATAACCTTACAAAATAGGCTTTTGGTTTAACTTCTATGCAGTGGCAATGTTCTTCAGATTTTCACATATACCGATAATAACATCGAAACACCTTTAGAGTTCACCTGATGAAGCATTTGGGGAACTTTTTCATTATGTCTGGTAATTGTAGTTTTATTATTAGTTAGAATTATTACCATTTGACTTCTACCTGCCTTCTCTTTATGCTCCCAGCTAGGTATATCAGTCAATTTAGTCATACTAGACTCTACTGATTTTGACAAGACAGAGCTTTCAGGAGCTGTCCAGGATCTCTGGATTTTTCACACTGCAGATAGACTAACAGGGTGATTGGAGTTCAAGTCCTTTGCATCTGAGGAATACCTCCTCTGTGAGCAGATGATGTCAAAATGTGTGAGTCATCTTATATACTGTCATTAATTTCTATGAGTCTGAAATAGTGCACTTCCTATGCCAGAAGTGCTGGACCTGTAACTTTAGTGTTTGTCCTCATGACAGGTCTGTTTTTAATGTACAGTTCAAATGTATGCCTAGAGCAAATAGACACACATCTAAAGAAGGTGAGGATTTTTCCATATTTGTATTATTCTTTTTTATTTCAAATCATGTAAATCATACATGTTCTTAACAGGAAAAGTATAGAGGTGTGAAATTTTATATTAGCCCCAAGCTAGACCTTGAATATTAAGGGTGAATGTTTTAAGGTTTTAATATGCATTAATATGTTTTCCAACAATTAGTTGAAACTCTATGGGTGTATTTTGTGCAGGCCTGGAGCCTGTTCCTGAGGGCTCATTATCTTGTCAAAGCCTGTAAGATAGGGACCCTGCAGGAGTGATGTTGTTACTCAGTGAGTTAATACGGATTTAGATTTTTTTGCATGGTGATAGGAGGGTGATACTACAGTAGATACAGATGGAGGTGAAAATGCAAGACCCTGGTTCTAAATTTGTTTTGGAAAAATTGGATTTGTTGCTCTTCAGCTTTCCTTCTGAAAACTCTCTTGTGACTTTATTGTCAGCTGAAGTGTTTATTGACTGAGAAGTGCTTGCATTTTAGTGATGGATATAGTGGTCCTGGTAAACACTTTGGGGCTTTTGTGATGCAATATGCTGTGTAAGTGTTTGTGTTGTTTTATGATGGAGTGGGCAGAAGCTTATTTAAATAAAAAGTAGAATAAAACCCACACAGTTTCAGCAACCATTAGTTTCATTAAAGCTAGTACAAAGATAAGAGTTAAATGGTTTGTGGATATATACAAATGTCTTAAAGTATAAAAGCAACACAGAATCCAATGCCATTATTGCTGGGAGAAGTGCCAGCATTCTCATTATTTTTAATGACTTCCAAACTGGGCCCTTAGTGACTGATGAGGTAAGCAATTTCAGATGGGAAATGTGATATACCCAGTACTGGAACGTGCTGAATGCTCTCAGTTGTTAGGGGCCATGGCTGTGCTGAGTATACTGTAAGAGGCAGCAGACAAATTGTGGGTTGAAGGTTACTTTAAAAAGAGAAAGAGGAAATTTTTTTCTAGGTTGCTGAATAAAATAGAACAATCTAGACGATAAAAATTGTATGTAATGGCACTGCTCATGAAAAAACATTCATCACTGAAGAAAGGTAGATACTAAAGAAAGCAATCTGGATTCACCCCAATATTAAAAAAAAAGGCACCAAACAAAACCTTCAGTAACTGTTTCTGTTTATTGAAAAAGATAAGCATCTTATGAAGATATGGTGGTCGTTAATAATGAAGTGACTACTGTGAGAGGCATTTGCCTCAGAAGCAGGTGGCCTGCGGTTCCCATGTGCTCAATGTCCCCCTTCTGCACTGCTGGATGTGCTGGAGAGCTGTGTTCCCCAGAAACTCCACCAGCGCTCATCTTGTCTCCTGGGAGGGAGGCAGTGCTTTGGCCTCACCTCCTGTGTAGGAAGGAGTTTGTAGAAGTAGCTTCTCCAAGAGGGAAGGAATCCAGTTGGATACACCCCTGACTGCCCATGGGGCTGCCTCGGCATTAAGCAAGATGTGCAAGTCAGGAGCACTGAACAGTAAATCAGGGAGTAGTAAAAAATCTTCAGAACTTGGGCTCCTTTTCTTTCACTCTGGCACATATTTTCTGTATATAAAACAGAAGGTTGGGCAGCCCCTTGTCCCCACCTGCCCCAGGCATTAGAGCCCTAGTCACCTGCTGGCAAGCCTGGGGAAAAGGCATCCCTTACCCTCTGGTTTGGGTGTGCCTGCAGAGAAATGGATCCTATTGTGCCAAATATGTTAAAAATTAAAGTATTTTCAGTTTTTTGACGTTTCCTATTGGAACTTCAGGCAATGAAAAATATTGCTTGGTCCAGAGCAGGGAAGTTGCATAGTGCCACTCATGTGATGATGAAATGTCTGCTTTGGAAGTTAAAATTACTGGAAAGATGACCCAGCAGTAGCACACAAACCCACAAATCTGGCAAATTTGAAGCAAACACAGAGCAGTGGTTTTTTTTTCTTTTCTTGTTAAATGATGGAGCTTCCTGAAATGTGATATTCTGAAAGCTAAAAATATAGCTAGTTTGCAAAGATTTTAGATAATTTCATAGAATATTAGTCAACTGATGGCTATTAAAAAAAAAGCTGATAGGCAGCCCGTATCTTAAGAAACCCATAGGTCACTGGTTGCTCAAATTTCAAGAAATAAATCAGAGCAAGGCTCATGCTCTGTGCCCCTCCTCTGGTTGCTCCATTACTGATCATCACAGAAATGGGCACAGTGGGGACCTCACCCCGGAGCCAATCCTGTGTGCCAGCTCCTACATCCAAAGGTTATTTGCAGGGTCAAATGTAGATGGGAGGAATTGTTACTGTCTCATTTATATTTCAGCTGGGAGCCTTGCAGTCGTAATCCAAGCCATTTGTGCCCCGGTGGTCCTGCCTGTTTTCAGGCACCCCAAATGTGGTCCTAGGTCAGAGAAGCGAAGAGCATCTCTCAGCAGTCTCGGTAGGCTCTGCAGCTGAGCCACTGCACATGGAGTTGTGGCCAGTGGAAATTCAGGTGAGCACTCTACTGTATAAATTTTCACTGCCCTCGAGTATAAGTTACTCTACACACATAGTAATATCCATAATTAAAATGCTCCCTTGGAGTAAATAATTAAATGAGGATTACAGTTATGAGCCACAAAGTGACACAGGTGACAGGCTTACTTTAAGTAGGACAATTAAACTGTAAATTAAAATTAAACCTCTCCATGTAAGTAAAATATTGTGTTAGGTAATTATCTAAGAGTAATAGGTTAGGTGTGTATACTGTATCAATAAATCCTAGAGATCTTTAGAAAACAGATTTTCTGCTCTGGGGTTTTTTTTTGTATCTGTATTTTTTGAAAAAAAAATCCTAATTTAAATGAAAATTAAAGTCGCAAAGTGCATTTTCAATTTTTTTTTTTTTTTGCAAATTTTATCATTTTACTGGAGAAGTTTGGTTTAAGTAGCATTTTTCCTTAGGAAATGCTGGGGTCTTTTTTTTTTTTTTTTTTTTTTTTTTTTTTTTTTTTTTTTTTGTGGTGTTGGTTTGTTTTAGCATAGCACAGATGTTGAATCATTTAGGAGTGTTTGCTGGAGAAGTGCTTCTACACTGGAGCAGAGCCTGGCTAGAAAGAGTGTGTATCATCAATGTTAGAAAGTCACAGCTTCTCGCTTACAGGATGGGCAATAATTAGTTCTTGTTATTAGTACCTTTGTGCAAGCTTGAAGATTTTTTACTACCAAATTACTGAATTCACTATATTTCATGTTTTTTTAAAAAAACAGTTCTTGTGCCAGGTAAAAGACAGGTTTTATTTTATTCTGTTTTAAAAGAATTAATTTATTCTCCAGGTACAAAGTGATCCTAGATCTTGACAATTCTTAAATCAAGGAGCTGTACAAAATGTTCTCTAGATAGTACAAACATATTTTTGCTCTTTATTTTTTTTAAGCAGGTTGGTGTTGTAGAAAATACTAGTAGTAAACACGATTTTGGAAAAAACCCCCTGGTATCCTAGTCCAAATCTCTTCTGAAAAAAAAAAAATCCCGATTTTTGGGAAAAAGAAAAGATGTATTTTCCAAGAAAATGTGGTTTTCTTGGGGAACTGTAAATTAATACGTCAGCTGAAAGTAAAAAAATAGGGTTTTGAAAATAAAAATAGTGAGTAGAATTAAGTATAAATTAGCTTCAGGAAAAGTAGTTTTTTAAAAATCAATTTCAGGAGTTCTGGAGGCAATCTTAGAAGGTTTGAGCACTTTCAGTACTAACTTCAGTTCCCCTTTTGGAGTTACAGGTATTTTTGGCTTTGTCCAAGGGAGTAAGGCAGCAGCCATTGCAGGGTGCAGTTAGGGCTTCTCTGGTGTGTTAATGGCAGGATTTTCCAAATCCTTACCTGAAGTGATTGTCCCTCCTTACAGAATTAGTCTGACTTAGTTGGTGGAGCTCTTTGGTGGTCAGCATGTCCTGAGCATGCAGAGGGTTGGTGTCCAGCAGGTACTGGCAGGTGCCCCTGCTGCTGGTCAGGGAGGGAGGCATTGCTGGGCTTTGCTGCTGTCTCAGCTGCTCTGCTGGTGTTACTGACCACAAGTGCACCATAATTATGTTATCCAGTGCTTAGATAGCTTGTTGGGATATGGTACGCTTGCACATAGTGGGATTTTTTTTTTTTTAAGTTTTGTTAAAGTAAATAATCAGAAATTCTGATTAAAAAATTCAAATTAGGCTCTGAATGGAGTATTTCTGCATCCTTTGTTGATCTGACAGTTTAAGCCATGCCAGCCTGCTGAAGCAGAGCATCAAAATGCCTCAAAATATTTTAATGATTTTCACTTTTTACTAAGTCATTTTATGCTGTAATTTTTAAACTCTGCTTCTAATGTTATGTTTTAACCACTTTATTAAGAGAAACAAGACATTGATTTTGGCATCTTTGTTACTCTCAATTCAAGAGATAAAGGAGCAGTTCTTTCTTTGATGTACGATCTTAAAGCTGGAACAATTAAAATCACTTTTTAGATATTGTACTGCATTTAGTAAAATATTTAGTGCCATTATGATAGTGTAAACCATTAGACTGCAATTACACTAGCACAGCACAGAGCCTAATAGTTCTGTTGGAACACAACAGTGATGCATGATTGCTCCATTAGGATCGGAAGTCTTAGAGAACTAAGGTTATTAAAAAAAATGAATCACGGTTACCGTCTTGATTTTGTTAGATTGTAATAAAAATATCTTATTTATGGATCTAACTACTACTGTGTCAACCTCTTAATGAAGTATTTAAAAAAACCTGCAAGAACTAGTAAGGATTCTTTGGATTATGATTATGAAGTTTTTTGTCTTACTGCAGCTGCAGCTGGAAATCCAGAACCTCATCTGTATTTCCCCAAAAGGCAGGTTTCAGGCAGGTTGTACTGTGGCATCTTTCCAGGACTTAAATGAGACTGTTTTTACACATATTTATGAGAGCAGTGTTTTAAAGATTGCAAAAAACTTTAATTCATGTTATTGTCTAAATATTCTTTTACAAAAATGCCCAAATGTTCAGCCAGTATATTCACATAATTTCAAAGCCAAGAATAGATGAAAGATAGGAGGAAGCATTTTCTTTTTGCTACCTTGCTTAGCTTTGAAAGCATTTAATAAGAGAGTTTATAGACACAGCCAGGTTTTCTCAGCAACAGGGGAATAAGAAGCCTTTTGAAAATAAAAAGGAGATAGTAAGATATTTCAAAATGAGAACAGGCATTGAAGAGCTGCATTAACACTGGTTGTAATATCTACCTAAAAAAACTGATTTCATTTGAAATTCCTGGCATCACTATACATTTGGGCATGTGGATGTCAGTAGCACATCTGAGACTGCAAAAAGAATGAGCTAGTCATCACTGAGATAGCTGTTGGGTCTTTCACGTTTAAAAGTAGTTCAAGTCAGTGGAAATAAACTTTAATTTTAGACTGATTAAATATTGTTTAACTTGCATTCTCTGAAATACGTGTAAAACTTATAGAATATGTGAACTGTCTGCATCTGAAATGAACCCTGTGCTTAAGTTTATGAGAATTATGGTTTTGATAAATAGTGAATAAGAAATTTAAAAATGTATAAGCATAATTTAAAACACTCTATTAGTGAGAAAGGGGGTGCATTTTAATACAGAATTAACAAGTATGACTCAAGGAGATAAGGCGTTGCTTTAAAAAGAGATACCATTTAAATAAGGCAGTTGAAAATAACACATTAAAATATCTTTAAGGTTGTATATTCTTGGAATTTTGTCCATTAGCTCGACAGAAACTTGTAAGAAGTTAATTTGTATGAGCTGTGGTACAGAAGTGACCTAGACCCTGTTAAGGGTACTCTGGATTGGAGTGATCTTTGAAATAATGTGGAAATGTGCATGAACCTCTAACATTCAGGGTCATGTCACAGTCCCTGAATTTGGACCAGCAGTTGGACACATCCACCAAACTCCAGTGGTCTTGGGACTGTGCTGACTGCTATAGAAGACAGTCCTGTGGCTGATAATCTGCTCCAGTAACAACAGTTCCTTGATAGCTGCCAGGAAAAGTATTTTGACATTTGGCAGTACTGAAGGAAACTGCTTCAAAAAGCTGCAAGTTTCTTCCTAACCAAATTCTATTTAAAGAATCCCAGGCAGCGTATCTCAGCATACACAATACAGGCTTGTGATCTTTTCTGTGTTTTTTAGAGGCAAGATCTTCCCTCTTATTTAGGATGCTATCTAACAAGATTTACCTGCCATTGTGCAATTGTCTCTCATCTAGATAATGTGGGAGAACTGCTGAAATGAAGCAGCAAAAGTGCTGTATGCTTTGTTGTGTATTAGCAAAAGTGTATGTAAAAGGGTCCTGTGTAGCCTTTTAGGGCAAATCTGGTTCCTCCCCTGTACTCTTTAGAAGCACTGGTAACTTTAAGTGAAGCTTGTAGTGAATCTGTACATTGGCAAATGACTTTAGCTCTCTGTGCCTTGACTTCAGAAGCATCCTCTGGCTGTCCACAGTGGCTGCTTCTTGTTTTCAAAGCTCTTCCCACATTTTATTGTTTAAAATGAACTCTGGCTTTGAATACTGTAGCTTGATTTTTTTTTGTTTTGTTTTGTGGCACTCTTGCAAGGTGTTTTTGCCTAATTTTCTAGAGGAATGAAACAGCTATGGTGTCTCCCGGGCACTCAGTAACTGTTGTGTGCTGTTGCTGAATTTCAGCCACAGTTGATGGCATGAGATGTGTGGGATCCTTCCCAGGCTGTGTACCACGAATGTGTCTACCTGTGTCCCTGGGGTACCCCCATGTGCCTTGCTGATGTCTTGTACTGGCAGAGCTAATCTGAGTACTCTCTCTCTCTCTTGATTACACTTTAATGTAGTTAGTTTGGTTTTCTAAGTTATTTTTGTTTTTTCTCAAATATCAGCTGTCAGAAGTGCACATAGGTCTCATGAAACAGGTGCAGTTTTTGAATTGATTTAAATGAGGAAGGGAGAGACATTTGGTAAATATTAATTGGGAGGCACTCTGAGTCAGGAGAGCAGACAAAATGGAAAAAACTATGAATTTGAAAGTGCCCAACAAATGGGATTTTTGGGGTGTTTTTTTGTTGTTTGTTTGTCTGCTTGTTAGGTGATAGAGATATTTGATTCTGTGGAGCCCTTCATAAGGCTGTGCCCTCTGACTCGTTAATGGATAGGAGCATTTGTTTAGTGATTGTGTGGCACCTCTCAGTCATTATCCTTTTCATCGGTGTTCTATTTTTTGATTCCTTTTGTCTTCTAATATTTTAAAAAAGCAAAAATTATGACACAGGAAATAAATGTGGAGATTTTTTTGTCCAAGTAACATAGGGTACACAAAGCTTACCTTGAAGCATTGAATATGAAGTGAATACAGGAGTCCAAGCCCATTTTAAATGCTATCTTGGTTTTATGACAACTATATAACTGTTTCCTAATCTACGGACCTACCTTACAGGAAATATTTGTAGATAAAACTTCATGGATGGTGATAAAGTAAGGAAAATGTTCCTTCATTCTCTGATGATGTTGAAATCTAAAAAAAAATATTATTGTCTACATAAAAATACAGGAGAAAATGTTATTTATACTAGCTGGTACATTTCTGCACATTATTCAGTGCATTTTTTGTTTATTACTGACTGAAAGGGGAAATTTGACATTGGAAAGAAGAATTCATTGTGTTCAGACAGCAAGAAGGCTATGGATTGCATCAGCCTTTTTCCCCCTTGTGACTTTTCTTCATTTGTGAACTAAATCCTTTGTGTGCTCGGAGTTTTACATGGAGCACTTCAACACAATGTGCCTGCTTGGGGGGAGTGGGAGGAGTGGTACACTTTGAACAAGTATCCTTGAGGCAGAGAACAACAGCAAGGCACATTGCCATGCATCATCCTTTATTTATGCATGTGGAGTGCAAGGTAACCCACACTGGGGTCTACTGTGGGAAGAAGGCACAGCAGTGTCGCAGAGCTCTGAAAGTTCAATAAAAACAGTGAAGGACGTGTGGCTTCTCTGTATCTGCTCTGCATAATGGCAGCTCTGGTTTTTACAGTGCTTGGACACTCGGTTGTCCTGGGATTTAGTGAAGGACATGCAAAACCAGTGCATTTGCTTGTGCATGCTTCATGCTGATAGTCTGGAAATGGAGCAAGTCAGAGAGAATGTAGCTTTTGGGATCATTAAAAATCCATTTTCATTAAAAGCCACGTATTGCAGTGACATATTTATACATTCATCCCTTGTCTGCCTATGGCTTACAGATAGAGTGAAAAAAGAGGCTTTTCATAACAATTTTAAAGCCTAAATGAAAGAAAAGCATTCAATTTACCTTGAATTACTTACATGCTGCACTTGTTTGGCTTTTTTTCACGCTGTGTTGAATGGCAACTACTCTGCATTCTTTCTTTACCTTCAGTTCCTTTTGTTCTATCTATCTATCTATCTATCTATCATTTGTTTTTATCTATATCTTCCGTCTATCTATTTCCTCTTTGTGCTTAGGGTTGGTTGCAAATTATATTTGTTATGCAGGGAGCTTACAATATGACTGTCTTGATATTATTTTATGCAACCATGACTACCGTAAAAATTGGCTTTACCGCCTGTTTTGTGTTATTGATTCAAGCCCATTTCAGAATTAACTTGTTTGGAATGATCTGGCAATGTTGTGTGCCCTAGGTTCTCTCAGGAAAAATTCATCTCTCATAACTAAATGCAATAAAATGTCGAAATATATCTAAACACAGTTATATTTTGAATTTAGATGAAAACCTTATGGAGTCAATCAAATATACAAGGCATGTGCAAGTTTTAGTTCTAGACTTACAAGTATTGTATTGCAGAAAAAAAGTATTGAGAGACCAGCTTTTTCCTAGAGATCTGTCCCTTATGTAGGCTTTATGAAATTCCTAATCGCATCATTCATGTTTCTATCTTGAATTGGTTGGACATAATTTTGACATTTTGACTGTAGGACTGTATCTGTAATTTGAGATTATTGCCCAAATTCTTTTAGGGATTTGTTGTTTCAGATCCTAGTTTTACGTTTGCCCTCACGGTTGGGTAGAAATATTTGTGTGCTGATAGTCAGTGGAAAGTGATCTACAAAAATAAATCTTCCCTCATTAATGGCTTGACTGGTCAAGTTTGAACTTCCTCTTGCAAATGGAGTAAAATTAGATGCTGGTATAAACAGGAAAATTTAGAACATGAATTTCTTGCAATGTTAAAATATCCAGGGGTTAGAAATTGTTCACTGTCATAAGATACTAGTCCTGACTGCCTTTAACTGACTCATAAAACCAGTTAAAAAATAAAAAGCTCGTTTCCAAACAGAGGTTTTTTCCAGGTACACAAAAATGGGAAGTAAACTTCGAATGACCTAATAAATTTTAGCTTTTCTATTTCATTGCCATCAGGACTGCCTAGGTAAGAACTGCACCTCCTGAGTTGGAGATTTCAGGATTGCTGCTGTTCCTGGCTGCTGACAGAAGCCCAGGAGCTACTGGCACCTGTGCAGCCCTGCCCAAGGTGTCCCAGAATACTCTGGGAGCAGATTGGCTTTCTCTGGCTGGTGGAAAAAAGCTGTATGCCAGCTGCCCTTTGAAGTGTTTTGGTAGTCCTGGAACTGGAATACAGATTCTTCCTTTGTTTCCCTTCATAGGTTTTTTTCACAACTGGTGTATCTTTGTTTTTTACTGATCTTCTTGTCTTTCAGAGTGCAGAGCCTTTCTTGAATGTGTATTTTTAATGTCTGGTGAGGAAAAAGCTACCCAGGTGAGTAAACAACAGATGCAAGTCTATCCTGAGAGGAGTGCCGTATGGATAAAGAACTATTATAATTCCTCCCGCATTCGTGTTTCCATATACTTATGAGATATTTAAGTGTGCCTTGTTAGCGATGATGTTATAATGCAAAAGCCAAAGTTTTCATATCAGAGGAAACATATATTGTTAAATGAGCTGAGAACATTCTCCCAAGGGTTAGCATTTCTCTTGTATGTGTGAAATCCTACTGAAACAAATGGCCCTATTATTTTAATTGGATCTTTTGGTATTAGAACATTTTTCTTTGTACTGTAGTAAAGAACTTTCTTTTTCTTTTTTTGAAAATGGGAAATGAACAAACGCAGTTGATGGATTTAAACATTTATGACTTCAGCAGTAGATTATATCAATATAAATAGATGCAGATACACATATATGAATTAAATTCATATTTTATTATGCATTCATCCATTCTCTCTGAAAATCTAGGGTTTGCACTTTTAAAATAAGTATGAGATTTTACCTTGTCCTTTTGATTGATACCTTGTTTGCAATGCTAATAATGACAGATGCACTTAAAAATTCCAAACCAACCAAAAGCTACAAGAATTTTTTCAGGAAAATGTAGTAAAATTTTTTTGAAAAAGGATTGTATCTGTTTAATAAGTGAATTACTACTTGGGATCTGACACTCCTTACAGTCGTGAATAGATTCAGTTCTTGAGCTGCTCTGTGCTTAATTTGCTTCTGTGAGTGAGGGATTATGCAACACAATAGGTTAAACTTCTATAGACCACTCTAATTTGTTTTGTAGAAGATCAGAGAGGGAAGGGAGGAACTCTGTTTATCATGTTGTGATCAAAAGCACAATACAGTAGAAATTTTCTGTGAACATAGACTTGAAAACTAATTTGTTGTATGTTTGTTTCCTCTCTTTTCTGCAGCTGTTCAATTACAAACTGTTACTGCTGGTCAGAAAACCAAATATCTATTCTCTAGGGTAGCTACATTGTACTCCAGTGTTTGAAGATTTGGTTTCTGTTATAATTGGAGTGAAATATTGATTTTTTTTTTTTTTAGGAATTTTCCCATGCCTCCATCTGAATAGTAGTTGAACTAGTTTAAAATGCACTGTGTTTAAAATATCCATACAGTAATAATATAAACCTGAAAACAAAATTGATTGCATGTATTGGGGCAAAAAAAAAATTTAGTAATACAGAAAAGAAATCAGATAATATTTAGGAATTTAGTAATACAGAAAAACAAATCAAGGAACGATTTGTTAAGAGCAAAGTGAAAAAGTCATAGGGTTAACATTAATTAAATTTTCTTGCTTGCTTTTTACCAAGTCTATGCATGTGTCCTTTACAAGGACAAATAAGCTTTGAGGGGGAAAACACTTGTTGACTGACTAGTAACCACAACATAGGTAAGCTTCACTTTTAGAAGTCGCCAAATAGTGCTGTAGAGCCCTTCACTGGGGGAGAATCTTGTGGGGCCACATGTGGGACAAGGTCTGCTCAGCTCAGTGCTGCCAGCTGTAATGTGGGATGCCTTGGGCAGGACTAATCTCTCCCATGTGCAGCTTGCTGAGGGTTGCTGGCTTCAGTTGTCTCACACATGTGCAACTAGAGATTGACTGGTCATCTGTTTATTTTCTCAGAGAAGAAACTACAGCTGCAGTGACAAGCATGGAGTTGTCTCATTTTGGTGGTTCTCCTGCAGTGGAAATGATGGATTTTGTTTTTCATCCCTTCACAGAGAATGAACTGCTATTTTGAGCAAATTAATGAGATAACTTGCTACTTACAAAGTAGGTCAGAGCTGCTTGAGCGTGAATTGCAGTAGCTTTTTGGGAATTAGTGCTGCTTTCCCTGTCCTCCTCTCTGGCAGGCTGTGCCAGTGTGTGCCAGCCTCCTGTTGGGTGCTGCTGTCCCGGGTGCTGAGCGCTGCCCGGCTGGAGCCTGGCACGGCAGTGGGGGCACACAGCACCTGAGCCTTGGCACAGCCCTCGGGGCAAACAGTGTCTGGCAGCTGTTTCCATGGCAACACACGCGTTGGAAAATAAATATTTGCTCCACTTCCACAATTGTCGTTATGCTAAGAGTTAATTGATGGGTAATGTTTTTTCCCCTCGTGCTTGAGAGCATTTTAGAAATAACTTAGTAGTGTTTATGGGACCAAACAGCATCCGAGGCCATTGCAGCTGGCTGTGCCCTGTCATGGATTTGGGCTGGGCGCAGGAGCTGATAAAACCTCTCTGGTTTTGATTACAAAGCAGGTCAGATCCTGTTCTGCTCTGGAGAGCAGCTGTGTTGATGGGTCTGGGAGCAGAGAGCAGTATGGCTGGTGGGAGGGCAGGGCAGGAAGGGGCTGTGGGATGGGCACAACTTTAGGTGGTCCTTTGCCAACATTCTCTGCTCAGCATTCCCGTCTCTCAGGTGTCCTCCAAACTCTTACTGCCACCCTGAGTAGCACTGTGACCCTTGTCAGTCCCTAGAAATTAAATCCCAAGTGTGGAAATGCACTGTGGTAGTCCTGTAGCTGTAAGTACAGTACTCTTGGCTATATGTATGCAATTTTAGGCTATTGTGAAATAGATAATAATGGATAATTGTGTAAAATATGATTATTTCTTAATAGTACCTGCTCGTTTCACTGTTTAAGGCTATGAATTCTGATTTTTTAAAAATCAGTGACTTCAAAAATTCTTGGAATTCAACCAGTGTTACAAACATTCAGATTTATTAATATTTTTGAACGTGTTTATTTCATTTTTGTAAAAGAGGAAAGTTTCCTTGTAGAAGGAAATTTTTGGGTGCTTGCTACTGGTTTTCTTTCTGAGGTATAAGCTGGTGTGAATAAAGACTTGTAGAAAGCAGGCCAGAAGTTCTGCCGTGGCAGCATTAGCAACTGTGGGAAACTACTGTCACAAAGCATTTTATTAGCTCAGCTGTATTTTCTTGTCTTGATCTATTCTGTTAGCAGGACACACTGATTTTGCCCAAAGCCAGAATACATTTTTTTTTTCTGCTCTGTTTGGATTGTGTTATACTGTGCCTACCAGTATGGCATCAGTGTGCCATAAACATCGTGACTAGCAGCTGTCATTTGTCATGATAAGTGAAACTGATGTTTGTCACCAATGTTAACCAGGGACCAAAGACAATTACTAGCACAAGACCTATTGACATGACAGTTATTATTGCACCCCGTCCAAACCAGGGATTACTGAAGTGTTTGAGTCCTTGTTTAACCGTGGTTCGTCTTCTAGAACTATGAAAAGTCTCTCATCTGTTAATTCAGAGTGGCACAGTACAAGAGCAGCTCTAGAACAAAACTTCAAGCCTAGGGGACCAGGAATAGTTGAACTGACTCTTACTGCTGTATGGGCAGTGGTATTTTGCCTCTAGTTCAAGGGAAGGAAAACATGGAGAAAGAATTAGTGACAGTAGAAAATTAGGCCCATTTTAAAGAACTTGGGTTCATCCTCTTTGTGGCTTTGGTAGTCACACTGTTCATACTGTGCAAACACTTTCTGGAGATGGACTGAGGCGTTCTTGTAATTTGATGTACACAATGAGCTGAATGAATACCTACCAGCTGAGGAAGGTAAATAAAAAGGGCACAGATCTGCTTGATAATTATTAATTTGCTTAACGTCACTGTTCTGCCTTTAAATTTGTTCACGAAGAAATTTTCAATTACATTGGTATTGCTGCAAGGCGGGGGTTTAGAGAAGTATTTGAGTTGATGGACTGCCTAAATTGCATCTCTTGCTCTTGTTTTTTGCGTATTGCATGTTTTATATAGGCTGAGTTGTAACTAACTTAACAATTGTACTTAATCTGGGAGGCCTTTCTGTGTAAGGTTAGAACAAGCCTGAAGAACGCTGTACAATTAGGCTGGTAGATCAATATGTTGATATAATATAGTGAGATGACACAATGGTAATCTTGCTGGAAACCAAACATGGCTTTTTTAGCACCTAATGGCTCTATCAACTGAACAAAGGAGTTTTTTATTTAATAATTAGTCTGCTATTTGTATTGTTAGTCTAACCACTAGAGAAAAACAATGCCGCATACCTAAGCTAGTAGCGATTGTTAAATATTGACTTCAGTATTGACGCAGTTGGAGGTTGGAGGGTTTTGTGGCCTTTTTTTATATTTGTGTTTAAATTTGACAAATTGTGAAGAAAGGAATGGTTTTATCATTTTAAAACTTATGAACATAAAGCATGGAGTCAAATGTAAGTATCAATAAAGAGTGATGACTGCCAGATGGGCAACAGAGTAGTGATAGGAGCTGAAGGGCTGTACAATTTACTTTGCAAAATGAAGTGGACATAAGGAGAGTAATGAATTCTTGTGATAAAGTGTTTGAGTTTTGAGACCACATTTGGAATCTGTCCTGCAAATATGCTCCTTCCAAAAAGTCTTTGATAAATGGCCAATGTTATATTCCAAGACCAGTTACAGAAATGACACTTTTCATTCTTTACATGTATCCATGCTGGATTTTTCCTTGAGGCAGAGTCTGTGTCTATCTGCCTTTTGATGGAGAATGTTGAAAGTTCACCTTGTGAATGGTGTAGGGACCAGATAAGGTCAGAACAGGAGGGAGGTGTTACAGTAGGTTGTGTGTTGAATCAAGCCATGCAGTGCAAGTAGGGAGAAAACAAGCCCTAACACACAGTAGTCTTGAGAAAGGGCCACTTTGGGTTATTGCATCCAAGAGTCCCCAGATCACACAGCTTCTCTGGTGGGAGAGCTTGGGAAACCTCCACCCCACTCTCACACGAGGCCCAACACATGCACTCACAATGCACCTGGGCCCTGCTACATGTATTGTTGGTAATGCAAAGGTGTCTTAAAATCCTCACAAACAGATCTGAAGAACTTCAGCTGTTTAAAGGCTGCTTGATTGAAGAACCGCTGGAACATCCAGAGGATCCACTGGAGCCACAAGTACTGTAAGTACTGGGAGGGGTGCCAGGCATTAGGCTGCACTGGGGTCTTCCAAGGCCAAATAGCTGTGTTTTAACCTCTGGGGGCACAGGAACTCACTGTGTATGTGCTGGTATATCCAGCTGTACCTTGCTGGATACTCTCTGGACAGTTCTGCAGGAGCTGATCCTGGGACAAGAGCTGGGGGGAGATGGCTGTGCTGTGTCACCTGCTGGCTGGGGTCCCCTGGCTCTGACCAGGAACAAATTCATTGTTTTCTGACTGTTTAGGGACAAGGAGTTCAGAGGACTGAGAAAGGCATGCAGTGGTTAGGTATCCACCCTGGCAACAGGGCATCTGAGACCCACCTTACCAAAAATTGAAATGCAGGGAAAGAGCCCTGAAGGTTCATAAAATCTTCATGTCAAGCTACGACTGTGAGACTTATGAAGCAAGTCCTGCTTTTGTCAAAATTTTGTTAAATATTGGACTGGATAAACTGAAGAACTTTACATAAATACTTTAAAGAGTAGTTGTTGAAACATTTGTATAAAATTCACAAGACGCACTTGCCTTGTCTCTTTTACAGTGTTACAGAGATCAGTTGTCTTGTTGGAGAATATCTAGTCTATATAATTTCCATTCATAGGAAAGGCTTGTCATTTGGCTTCTCATTTTTATTTCTGTCTGCTTGTTCATTGAATTTTGTTATGATTTTCATCTAGTATCTGCATAGGTGACATTGTCAAGGAAAAGCAACAAAGACAGAAACTAAAGCTGCTTAGGTGTAAATATAAGGTGACCTAAACAGGCAAATTTTGGAGACTAAAGGGAGCTTTACTCTTGCCTTAAAGGGATGGATTTCTGAGCACAGCATTTCAACTAAGCTGACCTGGTTGTGGTTCTCAATAAACTGCTGAAGAAAAATGAGACCTCTGCTCTTTCAGCCCTTCTCTGTACCCAGGACTGACCCAGCAGCAACTTTATTCATGGGTGCAAAAAATTCTGCAGATGATACATGTGCAGCTGGGAGAGCTGTGAGCCTTGAGCGAGGCAATTCTGCAGCAGTTCACTGCTTTTTGAGGAATTCTGTCTGCTCTGTCTGGGATGCCATGGTCTGTCAAAGCATGAGAGCAGTGCAGGGGGGAGGTGGATTCGCTTCGCTGTGGAAATAGATGAATGGTGTCCTTACTTGCTTATTTTTGCTTTTTCTTACCAGGGCTATGTGTTCAAGCTGTGTAGCCCATTTTTTTTTTCCCTTGCTGCAAGTACGCACTGGAAAATTAATAGAGAGTAAAGCAGCAGCTCCCAGAGAAAGATTAGGAGAAACAAAAGTAATCCTTAAAAGGAAAACTTTATTGACAATAGTATTTGAAATATGCATTAGATTTGCTTATTTATAAGTGTGTAAAGCAAACATGAGTTTTGTGACATCTTTTGGATGTGCACTTTCTTTTGGCCTATTTTCCTTTTAACACACAAAATAATAGGCACCTATTTTCAAATGGGAGCCTCTAAACAATGGTAGATTTGTAGGTGCCCAAGTTTACTCCAGAACATGGAATTTCTGTTCACTTTTGCTGATTCAAATTGCTGAATGCAGAATTCTCACTCTTCTACTTTAAATTTCCACTTAAAATCAAGCCCTCTGTGAAATAATATTTTTATGCCCAGCCTTTGTGCTTAGAAGCATAGCCTAACCTATCATGGATGACAATAAAGTTAAGACAATAATTTCAGTTTAACAAACCAGACCTCCCCCCCTACAAAGCAGAATGATGCTATCATCAGGTTTGTATTTTATGATATGCGTATAACTTGGTTTTAACTTGAAAGCACCTACGTACAAAAGTCCTGTATCTCAACCAGCAGTGATTTTGTTCCAGTGTCATTTTCCTCTTTCTTCCTGCTTTTGAACCCTTTCCTCCTCTTCCTCTTCTTTCTTTCCTTTGTTCTACACCCTTTTTATATTTTGTACAGATTTCCCTCCCCTCTGACATTTTTATCATTTTGAGGCATAAAATAGGGCCTCTCTTCTCTGGCAGCTGCGACCCCATCCCCTGCTGTACCAAATTGACACTTCTGCAAGCAGCAGCTCTACTCAGTCACTTGAAGGCTGCTGCTTTCACAAGTGTTGATTTAGTGCAGCAGGGGATGATGTGCCAGCTGTAAAACTCAGACAATAATAATAATAATGCTTGTGAAAAGTCTTATAATGGAAGGGAAAAATGAAAGGGTGTGAGGAGAAAAGGTAGGAAGGGTCCAGGTGGAGTGAGGAAGGGGAGCAGTGTCCCTGGGGGTTGGTGGGGTTCTTGGCTACCAAGGAGCAGTGGGATAGGTAGGAGAGTGGATCATGAGCTAATTCTTCTCCTCCTCCCCACTGTCTCTCCTTATAAAAACTCCTGTGACTGACAGTGAAGATGTTTTGTGTTTCTGTCAAACCGGGGAGTTATTTTGGGATAAAATCCTGGCAAAAGTAGGTGAAGGACTTAAAATATGACTGAGAGAATCAGGGGCACCTGTGCTGTAGAGTCACTTAATATTTGCAAATGCAACTTTTTGGATGACAAGATATTTGATATCTTTATTCTTAATGTGTATATTGCATGTCCATGGATATAGAGGATGGATTTTTAAATATACACAAATAGTGTTGTTATTTAAAGCACATAAATGGAGAGTTCCTTCTAAATCAGTCCTGATCTTCTCTTGGTTATGTTCCTAGAGGAAATTGTTTACAATTACTTTGTATCTGAGTGTTTAATACGTTGTTGGCAAGACAAAGTTGAAGAAAAATTGTAGGCTACACTTACTGAAAACTTTTTTCTTTATTTTCATTCTCAGCCACTAACTCAGCAGTTCATTATTTCCACAGTTCTGTATAACTATTCATCAGTGATCTTGGAACAGTGAATGAAACACAGAATGTGCTAAATATTGTTATTGGTAATGATATGCCAATGTATGATAAGACAGAACAGTTTCAGATGGGCATGCAGAATATATCAATAGAGACTTGAAAGGTATTAATATACATGTGTACCAAATAATATTGTTTGCTTAAATCCGGTTACTCACAGCATTTCTGAGGTCTGTGTAGAGAGTATGAGATTTTTCAAAGACTCTTGGGAATCCTGTTTCTTTTAAGTTCATTTCAGACATGGGTTTGTGTTTTTAATGGGAAATAAGGACATATTTAAAACTAAGCATGTATTTGAAAGTTGGTGGATTGAGGTTGTATTTGTCAGGTCTTGGGTAAAACTTCCATTGTCTGAAAAGCATCTCCTTTTTAGTATTTAGAGATGCTTTATAATAGGCTTTCACAGTGATCACCTTTTAAATCTTCATGTTCATCATATTACTTTGAGAAGATCCTTTCTGATAACCTTTGGGTGTTCAAGATATGTTCCTAAAGCATCAAAGACTGAAGAAACTTAGAAAAGACATAATAGATCATCCTTCCTGCTTTTTTGCCAGTGTAGAATTATTTCATTGAGAACATTTTTTATTATTATGTCTACTTTAGTTTTTAAAATCCCAAGTGAAAGCTTCCATATCTCTCCTTGGGAGACTCTTTCACAGGCTAATAGATCTCACAGTCAGGAAGACTTTCCCAATACTCTGTTAAGCTTAAGTTTTTCTTTCCATTATTTCTAGTCATCTCATTTTTCCTTGATAGCTTTTACACATGTTAAATATTTATAGATTTTTTTCTCTTAAGAAACCTTCTTCAGTTTATCAATACCTTTTTGGTTTTGAAAAACCCGCCAAGCCCTCCTGGAGTGAGAACTATATTGACCTTCAAACCATATGGCAGTGAGATGCTCACCACAGCATTTTCATGTTCTCTTTCTCAGTGTCCAAAGGACACAGGAGATTCCAGCTATGAGAAATCCAATAAGCAGCCTATTTTCATCAGTGATATGAGGTAAGTCCCTTTGCTTTCTTTCTAATTCTCGATGCACATCTCTTCTAGCCATTGTGAGTGAGGATCCCCAGCTGCTACTTGGTTCTTAATTTCTCAGCTCTTGCTGCTCTGCTTCACAGAAAGCCTGCATACTGCTTAGTCTTTGTACTTCTGCAGCTTGCACAAAATTCACTTCATTCTTGTTTGGTGTGAATGTTGAGGTCAGAACTCAGAATACTTCCCAGGAAACAGAAGGCAAGAGAAAGGAGCTTGATGCTCTCCTTCAGTTTGAGGTGTGATTTGGAAGTCCTGGGTTGAATTTTAGCTCCTTATTTAGGAGAAATTGAAATATGTACATGCAGGGAAATGCAGAGAGCTGTAATAAGTTTTCAGGGGGCTTACTAGTGTGGGCCAGTCCCGTGTTTGCATAGTTCAGGGTTGCAGGAAAGGATCCAGCCTGTGCCAGCTCAGAGCAGAGGCAAGCCAATGCATTCCTGGCACTGAGAGACCTCTGCTTCTCTGCACATTCTTCCCCTCTGCAACGAAACAGTTGCAGTCTCCTGCTGCATGCTGGTGGATACTGGTGCTGTATAGACCAAAAACTGCAGGAAGCTGGAAAAATTTGCTTTCTTTTTAATGCAACTTTTTTTTTTTTGTTATTATTAGTTATGAATGTTCTGGCTTGCGGGAAAGGGGGAAAATTGAAATGGCTTACACAGATTTTGACTCTCATTTCTAGCTTGGTTTTCTAAGGAAATGCTGATTGTCTGTCAAACTTCTCTAATTACTTTTGAACACAGGGAATGTTTTCACAGCTCAGTTCAGTGGTGGTAGAGATCCCATCCCACAGTGGCTTTGTGTGGTGGTTTGAAATCAAAAGGGGTACTTTTGGGTGTTCTGGCTGCCAAGCACGGTGTGCACTTCACAGCATCATGTCTGGGTGGTAGCACTGGAACAGCCCAGGGAGTTTTTGAGGAGACAACGTAGGAAAGGAAGGCATGGATAGGGAGTTTGGTCACTTATGAGTGGGTCACAAGGCAGAAAAGTATTGGTTTTCTGCTCAAAGTACTTGAGCCTTTCCTGAGGAGTTTTCAGACTGTTGGAGACTCAGTACTTGTCTAATTGTTCTCCCAGAATCAATAATTAAACTTGCATTGATTTCTGCTTAGGATTCCAGCTGTACTGTGGAACTTGAGATCTTGGTGTTTCACAGAGGCTTACTTGCCACAGCTGTCTAGTACTTCTTGAAATATTGAGGACAGTTTCCCTGACAAGTGTGCAGGGTGGAAGCACCACTCCAGGTGCCCTAGTATCCTTTGTAGGTGCTACTACCTGCCAGGCTGCTGTTTGTCTGTCCATTTGACAGAGAAAGCCTGTGCCTGGCCTGCTTGTTCCCACTAATTCCCAGGTTTGCATCTCAGAATGGCCACTTGCTATCCTTCTCATCTTGACTATTCTAAGGCATTTTACAGGATATTTTAGCTGAGTTTTGCCTAAGATTATTTGCCAAAGAGAATTTTCTATTTTATTCTTTTTAATGTTGCTGATTTCTAGGTGCTATGTATTTCTTTTATACTTGCAATATTTTATAAATACACATCTTCCACAGCTCTTGACAACAAGATCTACTACCTAATACATGTTAGTGCCTTTATTTCTATATTTAATTGTAAAGAGATTGCTTTCAAATATATTTCTGAAACAGGTATAAAGAACAATGTTTACTAGTAAGTTTCCCTTAACTTCTTTTCATTGAGAAAAGGAGTTAAAAAGAGTAATGATTCTGCACTTCTGCTGACTACTCTGCTTGACTGATTCACAGGGTATTTGCTCTTAACATGTTGTAGGAGTTAAAAAAAAGTGTCAAACTTTTTTTGGCACCCAGCTACAGTAGATCCTGTTAGAAGAAACATATGGCCTCACACTAACAGTGTTAAAGCACTGCTGAAGTATTGCATGAACGACATTGACAAATTTCCTCTAGGCTTTTTGTTTTCTGTGCTATTAAGCATTCAAAGTCCACTATTTCATTACCACTGATGATACAGAGAGCCTTATTGACATTCTATCCATCTGTTCATAACATGCATTATTAAATGTGAAGCAACTAGTAGGTAGGAGTGCACTTGCCAGCTGTACAATGAATTCTCAGTATTTTGGCGCCCTCTATAAATTTTCTAGTATTCTGCCAGTTTCTCAACACAATTTGCAGTGGAGATCTTTTTTTTTATGTTTCACATTGTACAGAGAAAAGTTGCTTCAAAAGAATTCTTTATTTTGTTATCCCTAATGTGAAGTCTTTAGATATAGTTTCAAAAAGCCCAAGAGTCTTTTAATATACAAAGACTGTTGCTAATATCAGATCTCACTAATCACAGGTTCTGGAGGTTTTTATTTTATTTTTTATTTTATTTTTTTATTTTTCTCATAGGAGCAAATCTGCTGCATTACCTATGAACAGGACAATGGGGCCCCAATGAGTCACCCTATTCATATATTTTTGGAACCCAGAGGAATTGGTTTGACTATTTACAGATTATAACAGTTGGTAGTTGAATGTTTTATTTTCATTCCCAGTTGGTACAATATGTTCACAGCTGATGCTAATGGCTTGCCCATTTGATATCACATATGGTCCACTATTTGGTCTCCTAAAGCTTTTGTGGTCAAGCTGCTTTAAAAGAGTTGTGTGTGTTTAGGTTTGTTCTGTCTGCTGAAAAGGTGAATATGAAACTCTGAAATTGGCCAGCTTTAGAGTAACTCAGCAGTTCTGTGATAAAGATTCAAAGAATTTCAGTCTAAATGTACCATAAACAATATTTTTATATAAAATTGAATAAAAATAAATGTCTTACAACATCATGTGAAATTCTGAAAGAAATGTCCTTTCCTCTTTCTTTGTCTTTGAAGCTGCTATTGAGTTACCCTTCAGTGTATGGATACCACTGATGATCATCAGTACTGCTTTTGCTGGGTGTTCAGTTGTATTGGAATCCAATTGATACATAATTTGTGTTGCTTAAATCATAATTTGTATTTTTCTTTGAATATTACTGCTCTGGTAGTGTTTTGTGAAAATATCTAGGGAAGAAAATTAATTTTTCCTTTGGTTTCTAGAATAAGAGCATAGGAAAAGTGAACTAAAAGAATATAGGTACAGAAATTAGAATTACGAGCCTGTCCGAAGTTGTTCTCCTATGATGCAAAGTGCTTATACTGTCTCTGAAAAATAACTGATAAAGCCACAATCTCATAAATAGATTATTTCCAAAACTATTGCATTACCCTCTGAGAGCTAAAAGTCTCATTTATTGGTAGGAGTACATCATAATAGCTCTAATTCCCTTAGAAGTGGCCATTGTATGATAATTAAGCAGGGTAGTACATTAATCGTCCTCCACTTCACCTCTAGATGTTTAACTCCTTATCTAGTCAACCAGCAAACAATAATGCTCACTTATTTGTTCCTTACAGTTCAAACTTTTTTTTTTTTTAACTAGGTAATTTATTTGAAATAAACCAGAATAAGCATATTCATGAGAAAGGGGCTTTGCAATTATCTTAGATTAGTATTATTTAATACCATTCAGTGGTAGGATGTGGGTTTTATTGTTGTATTTTTCAGCCATGTAACTTTAGCTGAATAAGAGCTATGTGATTTTGCATGCAGGAATGTTTCTCCAGCTAATGGGACAGATTTAGCAGTTTTTGCCTCGTGGCTTCTGCTTTCTGGTGGCCTCTCTCTCACCAATGCCTGTGAGGAGAGCAGGTATGTCTGTGCTGGAAGTGTTGCCTGTGCCTGGGACATCTGGCTCCTGCTGCTGGATTAAATGAGGCATCTGGTGGTAGGTAGAACAGAGGCTCTGGCTTGTTTAGTTTCCGGGGAAATAGTGCATGTTGCTGGTTTAGAGTCAGCCTCCGGAAGGAGATTGAAATGGAACTGAAGTAGGAAGCTTTTTCAAGTGAATAATGTCAATATTTAACCTGGAGTACTAGGGAAAGAAAAAACCCAACTAAACCAAATGTTTTTGCAAATGAAACTAATAGATGAGAAGTAAAATTCTACCCTCTACTATAAGCAGTTTCAGGGACTCAGAAAATGACAGTAAAACTTTAGCATGTGAAGAATTTCACTTGAAATGTCTTTGAAGAAAGGACTAAGGAGGAAATCAAATTGTTAATGAATGATCTCAGGAATGGACTGATGATGTGGTAAAAAAGTATTTGTTAGACAGGACTTTGTCAAAATTCGGTGAAGTTTTAGGTACTCTGACTTGTACCCAAGAGAGTTAAAAAAGTTAGTGATGTTGTCTCTCACAACTTATTAGATAGAAATGGAAGATTATGCAAGAAGAATTTGGATTTATTGGACTCAAATTAAATTACATTCAGGAATGGATGTATTTCTCATAAGTACCAGAACTAAGTGTTAGGAACTAGAAACAATACTGTTGAAAAATTATTTTTGGGGTCTTATTAATAAATCACAAGCCCACAAGAAACCAGGAGCAGTAACTTGTTTGATTGAGGGTGTCTGTCAAAACAAGAGTGTTGCAGTGCAAGAGTGGTCATAACTTGGGTATCCTGTGGCATAGGATATCATACAGCATATTCCCAGGAGTTCATACCCATCAGATTCAGGGTGGCTAAGCCTGGTCTGAGCACACTGTCCTAGTCTGGGCATGGTGCTGCAGCTGTCTCAGCAGCACTGGCACACAGCTGACTATGGAAGAGCAGCAGGGCACTGCAGAGACAGCCCTACTGCTCATTGTGGAGATGGTGTATCTTGTGCCCTCTCTAACACTGTGCCACCATCTCTAGAGGGAATCACAGCATTTCCCTGTGTGCTGGACATCATGCCCTTCCCTCTGCTGTGCTGACTCTGGCCTCACTGTGGCCTCGGGGTATTTGCTGCAAAGTTGCAGGATGCTCATGTAAAGGTGGGTTTTGCAGTGTATTGTCCATGCCAAGACGACCCTGTTGGAAAGAAGTGTTACAATGATTCTAATCTCTGACTAACAAGTTAATTTCTGATTGGTTCATGGAAAATTAGGTACTTCCTGGAGGTTTTTTCCTCATTTATTAATAATTTATTATCATCATCATCGTTATTATCCTTGTTATTGTTATTATGTCATCCAAAACACGTGAGTGCTCCAGCAGAAGCATCTTCCTGTGGTGTTTCCCTTCTCTTTGGGCCGTGCAGCTGGGGTGAGTGGTGGTGTGGGGCACTGCCCTGCCCTCGGGGGCTCTTTAGCCCCTACAGGCAGCCTGCGCTCCTGTGCCTCCTCAGCTAGAGGCTGTTACCCATTCCAGGCCAGTAATGAAGCTGTAGGTCAGACCCTTCCAAGAGCAACCAAAATACAGACCTCACTCTTCCCAACAAATTATTTTCTTCCCAAAGCAAAATGATCTTTGTTGCTCTCCACTAAATATACTTGCTTCTTGTTTTGACAGTGGAAGAGCCTGAGGCTGGAGCTTGCCGAGAACACCATGTGGAAATGGTTTGCTCAGCTGCCATTGCGCAGCAGGGAAGGTGAGGGGTGGGATGGACTTGATGAAGGCAGCTTTATCTTCAAAAACAGTTGATTAGAAAAATACCATCAAATTGTAACTTATCGGCTCTAGATATATTTTAGGGAGTCCTCTCTCTTGAATGGGATTAAATTACATAGAGTGTTACCCCAGAATCTTCTGCAACAATGCAAATGAGTTGTTAACATGGCACTTCATTGCAATAATAATTCAAAACTACTAGCAGGCTTGATGGGTCTGCAATAAATGTTTTATTATTTAGGAAAAATATACTCTACAAGTTGCAATGTGCCATGCTCATTCATGCTGTAAATCAACAAAGATCAGCAGACTGAATAGGGAAAATGAAAAGCTTATTTAGGAACTGACACAAGCTTTCAGATGAGCAGGAATGGCTGAACTTAACTGCATTCATTTTTCTTTACTTGTCACAGTTGCCACTTGAATTTCACTGCTAAAGATTGTGGGTAGTTTTGCTTTATGAAATTATATCTATGAAAACAGTATTTGCATTTATATAGGCTAAGTTAAAATAAAGTTAAACCTAGCACACCCCCTTGCCTCCACAAACAAACAAATCAACCAGCCAACCAGAAGCCTCAATGTTAAAATAATATTTATCTGTCAGTTTTCCTAGGTCTGAACAGGATTCAGCTAAATGGTTCCCACTGGGTGCTTTAAAGGCCCAAATCCTGTGACCATGTGAAATGCAGGAATGCAGAGCTTTGGCTATCCCTTCAACTTCAGCTCTCCTGTAAGGCTGCCTCTTTCCGCCCAAGGGTAAACCATTGGTTTTCTTTAAAAATGATCTTGATGTGGGACGAGTTAAGGCACAGAGTAGGTGACAGGGGTGGGAGACTAGAAATTAATATGGTCCTCGTGATATGGTTATAAAGTGCCTGAAATTGGCTCCATTACCATCCTTTCATGTTCCCTAGCATCTGAAGACCCATTCTTGAATTTTGCAGCATGGAAAATGCAGATCCTGAATGTTGAACACTGGCTTGTCCTGAAAGCGGTTTGTGTTTGAACAAGGAGTAAAACTCCTTGCAAACTCTTTATGTTGATGTCCTTAGAGAGATGTGACTTCTTTGGTTGATCCAGGGGAAGGAGAAACCAGGACAAGAAGACAGGTGAGTTAACTCATCCCATGCCTCTATGTAGGCTTGAAAAAGAGAAGTTTTTTTAAGCCAGCTTCAGAAATTATTCTCCTGCCCTGACTTACACCCCAGAAAGAATGAAGAGAACATGAAAATACTTTTTAGAGGATTTGCCTGTGATGCCACACCTGTGGTCATAGTTCTCCAAAGGGAAGAGCTGCTTTTTGTTGGGCAATTAAACTGGACCTGCCCAATGAGGATGGCACCAGGGACTGAATATATGAGGAGAATGCTTCAGGGTCAGACTGGTATGATTGTACACAAGCCTCTGACTGCAACACTACCCTGGGAAAGCAGC
This sequence comes from Chamaea fasciata, assembly GCF_029207755.1. Taxonomy (NCBI): domain Eukaryota; kingdom Metazoa; phylum Chordata; class Aves; order Passeriformes; family Sylviidae; genus Chamaea; species Chamaea fasciata. The sequence goes on along the minus strand of NW_027094095.1, from coordinate 15,093,335 downwards.
TCATGGATGGAGGAAACAGTAGGCAAAAAGCCAGCTAGCAGGTTTCTGTTTAGGTTTGTGCCTGCTGGTATGTGTGTACTGGAATGCGTATTTATATGAACATGAACATTTATGTGGGTATGTCTATATAAAAAAGAAGCAATTTTTGTTTCTCTATAGTCATCTGCAGATTTGTTCCCGTTTGTCAGGTGCTTGTCTGCCAGTGAATGAATGCTTTCCTTGTGGAGTTACTTATCCAACTAGAAGATTCACTATCTCAAATATCCATTCTCAGTAGGTCAGTTTGCATGACTTAAACATACCATGATTTTGTTGTGGTGCCCAGGAGAGGAGCCTAATCTTGTAACCAGCAAAACTTGTTCTGTGCTGAGAAGGCTGCTGAGACTAGAACTTGGAAATGATGGAAATACTACGGTTTTGCTGCAGGGGTTGTTCCACTGACTTGGTCTTGAACCTCTTGGGTTGATCTGATGGCATCTCTGGTGTCAGCAGCCCATGGCTAGAAGCAACATCCTTGAGGCAGATGCTCTGCACTCCAGTGAGTGGTGGTGAGTTGGGTGTGTTCCCCCAGCTCCTGGGACAGCAGGCGAGGCCCTGCTGCTGCTGGCTGCAGTTGGAGTGTTGCTGGCTCCTGTGGCTGGACAAAGCTGAGGCCAGGCCTTCACATCTTGCTGAGGAGCCTTCAGTACTCTTGCCCTGAATTCCTCACTTTGAGTTTCAAGAATATACATGATGTGCAAGAAACCCTTGGAAGTGGCGTGTTACCTTCCCCTGTTCTTTTCGTCAACGAAGAAATTGAAAGGACTTTGCCCCTTTGGAAATAATGAGTGGTTTGTTTGTGAGAATAGTATTTGCAAGAAAAAAATATTGGAGACCCATCTTAGACTTATTTCAGATAGTTATCTGAAGCTATTGTTATCATAATCACTTAAAAAAAGGCAAACATAAGCCAAAGACTCAAAAAAGTCACTGAGATAATGTGTAGTGAAAGGTTTTGAGTTTGCTTCACTGAGAAGTTTTGCTTCTTGAGCCAGCCATTTATATGCTTAGGAAAAGTCCAATTAAGATGACTGAATTGTAATGTCATAAAATAGAGAAGGCAGGGGACATTTAATTATAGCTGTGCTGCCAGGCACCAATAGAACAAAAGAAAAAATGTTCACCTAAAGCACAAAGTACTGCCTAATATGTTTGCTGTAATAAGGAGACAATATACGGTCTAAACACACTCTTCTAAATAGTTTAAAAAGCTGCACCTTCCGATTTCCATGAAGCTGTTTTTCCCATTATCAACATAGTTTAAGAAAAAGTAGTATCGTTTTAATATCGAGACCTTCAACTTTGGTCACAGGTTGAAGAAGTAGCATCATGCATTAAGACAAAAATGTTGCCTGAGAAAATGGATTTGTGACCCAGAAGAATGTATAATTGATGTGTGTGGTTGTCTGAATGGTAGAATAACAATAGTAACCATTAGAGATGAGAGCTGGAACTAGTCAGGCAGTGAGGCAGGATGTATTTTATAGGTCATCTGGGCTCCATTCAGATCTACAGGTTGCTATTCCTTCTCCATACTTGAAAGCATTTAATAGATTATTACAAAAGGAAAAGAATGGTATGCAGTAATGGTTTAAATTGAAGCTCTGTATACATATCACCACTGTGTGACTTCTAAATGAATGCTTCATTTTTAAAATTCTCCCATGACATACTTGAAAGTTTGCCAGAGCATCAACGAATTAAAGCAATGAATTGACCGGCAGCAAGAGTAAAATACTCTGAATAGTACAGTAGAAACAGTTGTTCTCTTCTGGGGCATAGGCTATAACAAATGAGAAGTCCCCAAGAAAATTTTTTCAAAAGTTGTGTATCCTCTTCAAGGCAGATGAACTGGTTTTGTTCTCTCATTTCATAATGTTAAAATAAGAAAAAAAATACAGAATTTTGGAAAGAGGTTTAATTGTCAAACAATTAAAGCCAAAAGCACGTTAATAGTGAAGTCAAATTCAGATTCCCTTCTTGCCTGGAAAATGCTTCTTTCATATCAAAATTGATACAGGTTAAAGGATGGAGAATCTTTTGTGCTTTGTTTCACATGAACATAAAAGTTTTATTCCTGCTTTTAATGGATAGTATTCTACAGATGTAATGGAACATAATTTTACCAGGTTTCCCTAAGGGAAAGTCACGGCATGATTACATAGGCAGTCCCATCTCATTTAGTATATTGCTTACAATCTACATGCAAATATACTTATGTAATTCAAGTTAGAGGTAGATTGAATAGCATTCAGATAATCATGGAACAGTGCAGCTGCTGAAGAAAATTTTGCAGGTGAAATATGCACTGAATGCCTGGTCCCTTGCAGCCACATATGCCCCCAAGTAACGTTTTTTTGTGAGGCAGAAGATTCAAGTTGTACCAGACAGAGGTACCTGGCATGTGTGCAACTTGCCGCTTCAGGATGAACATTTAACTTGTCCCTGTTGATAGCATATCCCAGTAAGCAGTGACTGTGGTAGAGTAAGGTGATGGGGGCCCTCGTGGCTTGTAGTGTCACAGAAGCAGGGACAGTCTGGAAAGGGAGCCATCCTCTCATGGGCAGAGCTCTTGCACTGCCCCTGAGGGTAACAGGCTGCAGGGCAGTGGGATGCAGAGGGGCTTCATGGGCATGGAAGGGTGTTTAAGCCACCTCAGGTAGAAGCACAGGGTAACAGAGCTGGGAGTGTAAGGATGACAGTGTGCTCTCCAAACTCCTTGCACAAGGAGTTTTTCAGCTAGAGATTAAATAAATCTTTTGATTGTGAATAATAATGGTTTAACACAATGCAGTGCATGCTAGCACTTTTGGTATATAAAGCAAGTGAAAATCTGTGTTATAAGCTAGTATGAAGGGTCTTATATTTATGGGAGTTGTAGGAGTGCTCTTTCTGGGGTGGCTTGTGCATTGATGAAACAGAGATCTGTAAGAAAAGTGATCTCTTTCTTCTCATAGAGGATGATTGAACAAATTTAAAACATTTTGCTAGCACATATGACATGGACATATTCTCTATTTCATGAATAATAGGTAGTCTTTTGCTTCTTGTTTATTTATTTATTTTTTTTTTTACTGCCAGACTCTCTTCTCGGATCTGACTTTTACTTAATCTGATGTAGATCACCACAGAGAAATTATCCCAAGTTTTCATCTATGTGGTATAACAGCTTAGTGAACATAAAGCTAGCCTTGATGCTGGTTATTTGGAGATGCACAGCGGAGACAATTGTAAGCTGCTTGGAGTCAAAGCAAAAGCAGTTTCTAGAGCTTTCCTGCAGGACCACTGGCAGCAGAGCTGCTGCTTCTGCAACAGGTGTGCAGAGGTGTTGCTGTAGGTGGCATGTGGATTGCAGGTGTGAGACCAGCAGTGCCTCTGGCAGCTACTGCCCCTGTGGGCAGGCAGATTCCTTCTCATTCTTTTTGGGGAAGGTCAAGAATTAACAAAGTCATAATAAAAAATTAAGCTCAACATGTCTCTGTTAGATTTCTTTTAAACTTTCCCTCTGTCAATGTTAATATCTTAGATCCATAGGGAATAGCAATAGATACGTTAGCAAAAATTTCTATTGCAGGCATATGCCTGTATGTGCTGTGGAGAAGACTGGATAAAGACAATATTTGGAGAATTGCTTTTTTTCGTATTGTAATTAGAGCTCTCTGTTTGCTGGCATATTTGAAGCCAAACTACCTTTTAGTAATCAAGAGGAATCTTTGCTTAACGTATTTTTTCTTTATTTTCTTTGGATTTTCATTTGCCACATCTCAATTACCTGCCTATACTCAGAAATGTGAATTATATCAACTTCATTTTAGTCAAGTGTAAAATTTATCATTCAGATGAACTAACATCAGAGTCAGTATCAGACTGAGGAAGTGTTTGCTCTTCCTTGCTCATTAGTTAGCATTTCATCTGTGAGCGTGGGATGGGTAAATTTCAGAGTGCATCTGATTTAACCTCTAAAAATGTATCTTCTTGTCATGACTTAACTGCAGGCAGGAGGTAAGTACCACTTAGTACCTAGTGGGATGGGGAGGAGAATCATGAAAAAGGTATATTTCATGGGTTGAGATAAGAAGAGCTTAATAATCGAAATAAAGTAAAAAAAAATAATAGTTAATAAGAGGAAAAAGAAAGAGGTCTAAAGAAATGCAAGTGACCCACAATAGAATAGTTCCCCACCATCTGACCAATGCCCAGCCCATCCCCAAGCAGTGATCAGCAGCTCTTGGCCAACTCCTCCCAGTTTATTCACTGAGCAGGACGTTCTCTGGTGTGGAATATCCCTCTGCCCAACTCAGGTCAGCTGTACCGGCTGTGCTCCCTCCCAGCCTCTTGTGCACTTGTTTGCTGGCAGAGCATGGGAAACTGAAAAAGCCTTCATTTAGAGTAAGCACTACTTAGCAACAACTAAACCATCATGTGTCACCAGCAGTGTTCTCATACTCAATCCAAAACACTGCACTGTACGTGCTTGGAAGAAAATTAACTCTCACCCCACTGAAATCAGGGCACCTCAAGTCAGTGATATGGGTACTCCAGTGGTGTGCCAGCCCAGCTCAGGCAGGAGGACAAAAATGTCTTCCATTCGAAATTTGTCCCATGAGAATGCCTTGTTTCTCTGTCTTTTCATGCTTAAGAAGACATTTCCAGATGGACAGTAATAGTGAATTAAAGTTTTGTTTCTTTGTTTACTTTTCAAGATTAGCAACAGCTTGGGATGAGCACTGCAGTTGGTGATCCTGTCAGGTGTCCCAGGTTCTGCACCTGCTGCTGGCATTTTCCTCTGCCTCTGATGCCTCTGGTTTTGCTGTTTGTAAAACAACTTTAGCTGTTTTATATAGGACATTTGTAAACCAAGTAAACTGGTAATGTGGTTTAACATCAGCAGAAATTCAGTAAAGGAGCCTTTTGGTTAACCAAGGCTTGTTCCATTTGTAGGAGAATTCAGATAAATTAAGGATATATGTGAAGCAAGTGCACCAAGCCTACAGTGCTTTAAGCTCCTCTGTGGATGATCTAATTCAAAAGGAAAATGGCTCTAGTTCATGGTAGCTTAATCCTCTTTACAGTGAAGTCAGACTACTTTACCTCTCAGTCAGAATATCCACAGAGGGATTTAATGCATTTTGACTTACATGCATTATCGTCATGGGTTTAGTTGGTTTATCTTAACTTCCCTGGATGATCTTTTGTAGAAAAACCACAGACACAGATATCTAGTGCTGGCTTATTTAAAGCATAGTCATGTAGTCATGTCCTTAATCTGATATAGGTTTTAGTGTAACCATGTTAAGTGATAAGTGAGAACCACTTTGTTAAGGGGTTCATATACCTTCTTATCCCAAAGGATAACAAAGGTGGTTCTTTGTGACTCCGCTTCCCAGAAATAATTGAAAAGTCTCAGTGTAAGTGGTTGGCATCTGCTTGCATCATGCCAGTGACTCCTCAGACACAATTACAAATTCTAGAATTTGAAGCTGAGGCTCAACAAAATATTTCAGATTACTCTTATCTCCATATGTCCTCTGTGCTGTTTTGCAGGCCAAAGATAAAAGGATACAGTACTTTGGAGGATCTTAGCCTCACACAGTTGTAAAATCAGCAGAATTCTGGAAGCACCTCTCGTCTTGTGTGGAGAGGTTCAATCCTATACCTGATTGGAAGAAAGGGAGGAGAAAACACTGGCTAGATTTTTTTTTCAGTTCTTGAAGCAGTTTTCTTTGAGAGAATGACATTTTTCATGCCAGACACTTGGCAAGGATCAACTGAACAAGATTGAGCTGGAGACATGCAATGCTGTATGGTTTCATCAGAACTAAAGATTGTGAAAGTTTTCTGAACAGATTTCACCCCAGAAGTGAACAGAACATGCCAGGGATATCCCATGGCAATGATAGTCCTAGTTCCAACTCAACTGGTCACATTGCCTTTTATCTAAATTCCTGTTGTCATCACATGACAGGAGATGCAGAAAGCACTAGGAACACTACACCACAAGAGGAGTAAGGACTTTGTTGAAGAGTTTTTAAAACCTTTTTTTTCTGCAGCCTTGTTTGAGTAGTTTACTTTATAGTGACTTTGGCTTGAAGCTGAGGGCACTAAGAAAGCTGTTATATGAAAGCATTATTGATATTTGAGGAATTAAGCCTATGTTTGACAAGTTCAAGTTTGCTGTGTCTTATTTTTTATTTTAGCAGTGTTTGTGTACCATGTTTTTGTGAGTTAATGCGTAGCAACTCAAGTCGGTTAAATGTCTATGGCATTAGGGAAACTGTGAACCACATAAAAGACTAAATTGCTTTTTCTCTTTCTGTAATTGCCACTACAATAAAAGCTGCTTTTACTGTAAAATTTTTCAGAGTTAACCCCTGCAGAGCTCCCAGGTTGATGAGGGAGAAGTGTGATTAGGGGTGTGTGGAAGGGGGAGAGCAGTGGACTAACTGTAATTAGGGGTGCTCAAGGGCTGTAGGCAGCAGAGGGCAAAACTTACAACCACGCACCCCAGGTCCTGAATGAACTGCAGTGTAATGAGCAAGAGTCAACTGGGGTCCCTCAGCACAGCAGCTTTGGCAACCCTGCCCTGCTTGCATCCTTTCCAATAGCCCTGCTGAACATGGCAGGGAATGATGGGAAGGGCACAGTGTAGATGGAAAGTTGTGAACTGCAAGCAAAGAGAAAAAAGGGAATTGATTTTTTTGTATCTTCTTTATGGCTAATGTTTTGAACAATATTATAAATATTGTGAAATGGGAGGGCAGGTGGGTCAGTCTCCTTACACCTGTCTGTGGGCAGAAGTTTATGCCATCCTTATATCAGTCCTAAATATAAACAAATCTCCTTTGACAGAAACACCAGCAATGTGTGCTTAAGTATAATAATAAATAATTAAGTATAATAATTCACTGTGTACCAAATGTGGACAATGCAATACATTGCAAAAGTTAAAAAGAGCGTCCAGCAGAGGTATACAGGCATTGAATTGGTTTTACAAATCTAGTTTTGTTTTTAGAATGTAATAAAAATGCCAATTCATTATCATCTGAGGGACTGTCTTTGCTAGGGAGATTGAATATACTTCTTTGTGGTATTGACTTTGTCAAACAATCCAAATACTACTACTGATGCTGAATGCTTGCCCTGCTTTTGGGTTTCTTTATGATTTTTCCTGTTTTATTGTTTATCTTTTTCCTTTTCTTCTTATTAGAACAGAATAATAATTTTGAAAGCATGGAAAAGAGCAATTTTTTAAAATGTCTTAAATATCATTTTGTCTGGATTAAGGTTTGAACTGAGTAACATGCTGTTTTGAAAACATTAATTTTAGGTTGCTAATTATCTGAATTTCACTGTGGTTTAATAAGCAGCATCTACAGTAGAAGGTGGGAGGTGGTGCCAAGGAAAATGTTGTCTTTTGTGGAGGGTAAGTTATGTCAACCAAAATACAGCCTGATTTTAGATCTCCAATACCATTCCCTTTCAAGTCTTGGTGGGCAAGGGTGATTAAGACTTAAGTGGTTGAGTGGAGAGCAGAGGTATCAATAAGATGACTAACTCTGGGCGGGTCTGAGAGCCATCAGTATCCTGGGTGCTTGCTGTCAAAGGAGGTGGCTCCCACTGAGCATTGCAGCCAGCAGCTCCTCACAGTTTGAGAAGAAATCAAACCACGTGGCAGTGTCAGTATTTCTGTTAAATTGTACTCTGTCTCAGTGTTAAGCCTTCTTTGTTGTCCTTGTTAGCTATTTTAATAAATGGAGCCTGTAATTCTCTTTGAATGTATCTGATAGCTACAGGAGTTGGTACAGGGAGTGGTCATTTGTTATGGACACCTCTGCCCATAGCAGCTGCACGCATGGAAATGCTGGAATTGCCTTAATGAGGTGGCAGTTCTGAGCTGGAAGTCACTAAGGTCAGCAGAAAGGTGGCATTTAATGTCCACTGGATCAAACAAAACAAGGTTGAATGCTTACCTAAGGTTAGACTTGGTAAAGTTTCTGTAATCTAATATAATAATTTTCTTGCCTGCTCTGTGAATCTCCAAGCATTTTTGTTCTTCCTCCAGAGGGTGAGACACAGAAAGCTGGTAGCCAGGATAGGTGCAGTTATTTAATAGTTAATATTTTAGTGATTATTTCATTTTCACAAAGGTGTTCTGGGCACCTCCTGTTTAGAAATGCCAAGGAGCATATAAATGTATTTTTGCTTTGTAATGTAGAAGAGTAAAATGAGACATTCATATTCCATTAACAGGATTATAGTCTAAAAGTTATCTTGGACTTCTTTATTATGGTATACACAATAATCTTGAATGTATTAGGCAAAGGAGAAAAGCTAATCAGCAAGTCATGGGTAAATTAATTTTAATTGAGTCAATCCACAAAAGCTCAGCCAAGAAGAAGACAAAAAAAGGCTTTCTATTAATTATTTTGATTTTTTGTGATAAATACACAATTCTAATCTGTGTAATGGTGCTGTTTAGTCCAGTTTATCCTTCCATGGCATGGACACACTCACATGGGTACCAGTACTGTGGTAGGCTTTATTCAGTGTACTAGGTGCATCTGTAGAAATGGTGTGAATGAGATTCAATGAGCCCCATACCACAAAAATGAATTCCTTCAGGCATTCAAGAAGGTATAATAAAAACATCATTATCAGAGGCTGAACATTGTTTTCCAGAAAAACCATCTTTAATTGCATTCTAATTTTCAAAGCATATTTATAAAACAAACTGCAGAGAAAACCTGCAAGTGAGCATTGCCCATTCTAGGAAATACTAAAAAGCGGGGACCACATGATTTTGTAATTTTCATTCCCTTCCTGTTAACCTTTCACTTTTTATTCTTGTCCAGCTATCTCTGCTTCATTGCTGTCCCATGGGAGTGAGTGACTCTGACATGGCTCCCTGTGCTGTGGTCATTTGCTGCTCCAGAGGTGCTAATTGTCCTTTTGTCTCATAATGTCTAATTGATCATCTAACAACTTCAACCCAGAACACAGCTTTCCAGTATGCCTTTGCTGCAGTTTGAAACCTGTGTTTCAGACCTAAAGAATGACTGCTTTGCTTGTGTATTTTCCCCCCAACTCTAATAGTTGGTCTCATAAAAGATATTACTTCTCTCTATAAACCTTGACTGTCTAGCCTGCATTTGTGTTCCTTGGGGGCAGCAAGCAGGAAAACAACCTCTTCAAGCCTGGAGTTTCCTCATAGCAAAAAATTGTAGCCATTGAATTATAGTTTTAAACATTAAACTACTTTGTTGACCCCATTCCACTGAATTTGAACATGCATTGGTCTTAAGAATGAAGCAGAAGGGTTCCCAAGATTTTCCAGCCTGATGCTGGTCTGAGTGATCCAGAAGTTCCATCGAGGAAGTACTTGAATGCTTTGGCCGTATTTTAGTGGGAGGCTGTGAGGGACAGAAGAGTCTTGTTCAGATATGGGGAACCCCAACTCCAGCTGGGGCAGGAGTCCCATTGTGGCAGTGCCAGCAGTGTCCCAGAGAGGCCAAAAGGCACAGAGGGTGGATGGGGACAATGTGTGCAGTGCATCTTACCCTGATGTGTCACCTGCAGGGAGATGGGAGCAGAGAGGAATAGAGCAGGGCCATGTCCATGGCTGTCCCCAAGGTCACCAGTGATGAGAATTGTGGCTTTGCCTTTAGATACATGTTTTTGCGTTTGGCTGTAGAGCAGGGCACAGACCACCTGCTGCATCTCTCTTCATGGGCATGATTTGCTTGTGGGAAGTTAACTGTTGTGTTCTTTGAACAGCTCAGCCTTTGGGTGGAAATACCTGGAGGAGTGGGTTTCCCCTGGCTTATTTCTAGGCTATTCTAGCTATTCAGCCTTGCCAGGTGAAAAATCCCTAAGCTGTTTCTCAAACCAGACAATAATATATGATGCAGCAAACTAAGAGTAGGTCTGAGCCCATGCTAGGGCAATCTTCTGGGTCATTCAAAGCAGTCAGACTCTAGCATACTGAAACTGGTAGTTTGGAATGTACTTAATCCATCCATATTTTTTTGAAAGTGACTTTATCAATTGGTTGCCTTCTTCTGACAAGAGATATTGATGTAAGAGATTGGTAAAGTTTATGACTCATGAAGGTATTTTCTTCACTCACTTGTAATTTCTAGTGCAAACGTGTAGTCAGCCTGCACTCAACTGAGAAAGAAATGGCAGTGTACAAAGTAAGTAGAGCAGATTAATTAAATTGGCTGTTCTTGTTAACTCTTTCTGCTACTATTAAAGCTAGCAACGTTATGTAAGATTAAAAGGTGAAAAGAGAACCAATCGTGATTTCTCATTGCTGTAATACGTTGGTATGGGATAGTCTAGACTGATACTTATTTAATTCAAAGCATAATTAAACATTTATATAAATAAGTGTTCATTATGTTAAGAAGCATTAAAACAGGGTTGTAAACACTCTTTAAGTAACTGGCCAGCCACACGACATTGTTTTGACTGTTACTCTTCATTAGGCAGTTTTCTTTGTGGGTTTTCTAGCAGTACGGTTGGATTGTGTAGTGGTGTCTGATGGGAAGTGGTGAGCAGAGATCCCCAAGCCATGCAGCACAGTTCCCACCTGCCTGTGCAAGGGGCAATCCTGACACCTAGCTCTGCTCATGCTGTTTCACATCTCCCCGTATTTGTGGCTGTTGTGTAAAATTAACAAGTATGTTCCTAATTCCCCAAATTTGTTGATTCACACCTTTCACAGAAATGCTTCTTGTCACTAAAAGCTGATGAGAACAGATGATTTAAGGCACTTAAACCTTGTTCTCACTCCTAGCTGCAGTGCGGATGCTTGACTTTCAGCTCATGCTGGTCCCACGGAACTGTGGGATGAAACATAGGTATGGAAGGGCTGAAATTCACACCTATTGATATCAGGGAAATAGACAAAAATGTAAAATAAATGTTTCTTCTCTCAGCCCATTGCTATAGAGCCCTGAGCTATTCAGTGTTTGTGGGGTTCCTCTGGGCTACCAGTTACCTGTGGGTCAATATTAAAAGTTTGTGTTTTCCAGACTTCTTTCTCCTTCCAGGGTCTGCACAACAGCTCCCTGCCCCAGTCCCTGCACTGCTGGGGCCACGAGGGTTGAGCAGTGCTGGGTCTGGGTGCAGCCGGCAGGGGCAGGGTGGCACAGACAGGCCCCGGCCCCGGCCTGGCTGGGCTGGGATGCAGGTCTTGCATCAGGTGTGCTCTGGTTTTAGTGGGCTGCTGGAGTTTCCTTTTCTGCTCTGAAGGCAGCTTGCTCTCCTCGCTGAGCCCTGCCCCCCTGCCCCTACCCGCCCAGGGGCTGTAACAGGTCCTGGTTCCCTCATTGCTGTGTTGATGGCTTTACCTTCTTGCACCGTACGTTAGGAAGTAGTGCAGGATGTGTCTAAGAGCTCAGAAATCAGGGTTTTTTTAAACACAAGTGTCCTGCCATTGCCCAGCTGGTGGCCGATGTGGTGCAGGTGCTGCCACACAGAGGCCTGTGCTTCTGGGGCATTAAGACTTTTTTATGTCTGCTTGGGGTCTGGCCTGCCAGTGTGAAACATGGGAAGGCTCTCCAGTGAGGAAAAATCTTATCATGCCGGAGGCCCCAGGAGGGTGGGGGAGCCGAGGGAAGCCTTGCTGTGGGATCAGAGTGGTGTAAGAGCTGGTGGCTGGCAGATGGCGGTCACTGGTAGGGACAGCCGCAGAGCCAGGAGGGCCATTTTGAGGGCTGGAATGGCAACTGCGATCAATACATCACAGAATCTGGTTGGCAGCACCAGCCAAAGAAAGTCAATGCTTAAGTGGTGATGGGCAAACAGCAGGGCCTGAGACAAAGGGAGGAGCGAGAGCGCGGTGAGGCGGTGAGTGGGAGGCAGCAGCAGAGAGCAGCATGGAGCCGCGCTGGCGCGGCCGTGGGCCTGAGCGGGGCCTGGCCTGGCCTGCTGTGGCAGATCAATTGCAGCGGGGCCGGTCTGTGTGGGGAGCTCTGCTCAGCCTACGGGCACGTTTCTTCCTGGGCAGTGTTAGTGGGGACCCTGGGTTTGGCTCGGCCCGTGCAAAGTGGCGCTTCAGCCCTGTGACAGCCGCGCCGGGGACGCGCCATCCCCAGCAAGGGCAGCGCGTGGCTGCAGGGCCAGTGGCACAGCTGCCGCACCCCTCTGACGGCTGCCTTCATTGAGACGGTCGCACTGCTGATCTACTTCCTTGGGTTTTAACCTAACAGAAGGAAAGCCTTCAAGTGCCGCTAAAAGGAATAAAATTATAGTTGTACTTCAGGGAGCAAAAATGATCTCTTTTGGTGTTGTGCTGTTATTGAAAATTGTGTGTGTGTGTGATTTATCCTAATTAAAAAAAAAATGACAGACATAAGCCACAGAAATGTCTGTAAATGACACAATCTGGTCCTGTCTTTGTTTATCACTATCATAATGCGTTGCTGGCCTCCTAAAATTATTAGCCTTTGTGACTTTCTAATAGCCACTGACTCCTTCTTGTGAAATGGAATGGTGTGTAGTAGTAAAGCAGAGTGTGAGCATTTCAATGTGGGACCAGAATTTCACTTGGTTATGCTAGATCCTTCTTTATGGCTTTAAATATTTATTTATTTATTTATTTATTTTCTCTCTGTTTAGTGGGCAGAATTTTTCAAGCTTGCAGTTTAAACACAGGAATCTGGAAGGGGGTTCAGAATTTTTCCTTTATTGGAGTGAATTAAATGGTTCTCCATTACATGAGACTGCTATATTAAATTAATACCAGTCATTTCCCCATGTGTGTTGAGTGAGTTTTCAGATCAAACCAGACCTCTGACAGGATATACACTGCTGCATTAGAGAAAGATGCTGCAATATTCTGTATCAAAAAGGTTAAACTCATCGGATTCTATGTAAACACTCATTTTACCCTAGCTAACCTGTAAAGATTTCATTTTGCTTCATTTATCTTCTCCCTTACTCTATGCTAAACCATTCCCAGCTTCGAGGAAAGAATCATGTCTCCATTCATTTCCTATCTTGCTGAATTGCCTTCGCATTTCCTATCATCTGCACATAATCCTATTCTCTCCATTATTGTCTTAATACCAAGTACAGCACAAGATAATGGATAGGCACTGTAATAACAGTGTGGCCTGTAGGAGCCCCTCGAGGGAAATATCTTTGACGCCGGTAGAATATTAATGCATCCCAGGTCCCTGATCTTCCTCTTTCACTTCATCTCCTGTTTTCTAAACTACATAATGACTTTCATATACATGACAAAAGCATTAGAACAGAAAAAGACTCATTGATGAGCAGCAGGGCTGTGTGATATTAAGAAGCACTATTCTCAGTTCTTTGTACAGTTTTTGACCACCATCAGAGACAGTGTGTGCAGGTAATTTCTGATTTGAATAGATACAGGCATAAAGAAGCATTATTGTACTCTGTTAATCCAAATGCCCATCACAGGCACTGTGTGAAAATAAATTAAAATGTAATTCTTCAATAATGCATCTGTCTACAGGATGATTTTCAGTAGATTAAAAACAAACAACTTGATATCACTTAGAAAGGCTAGTGGATTGTTTTTGAGAAGCTTAATCATCAGCAGATTATGAATGGAACAGTAAATCAAAGCAGGGTATGTTAAACAATGTAGATTGTGTTGTAGCGGCAATTTACTGTACATAATTTTTTAATAAAAGGGAAAAATTGATTTTTGTGAGCGTAAACATTGAATCCTATGAGAATTTAGCTGCTGTTATTGAAAAGGGGAATGTAAAAAATGCTATTCTTGTCATGTAGTAGCAATAACCTTTCATTCCTCCTACAAAAAACAGAAGTTTGCTGTCTTTAGGGCTGCCTTTAAGCATAACTCTTTTTCTCATTTTTTTCCTTCCTTTTGTGACATACTCTGTTTTGCTATCATATTTTGCAAATATGATACGTATTCCTCATTCACACTTTACCCCCCACCCAAGGGTGTGCACCCTGGTGAAGGGGGGGGAACCCCCAAACTTTCCTTATGCCCTGAAAGGAGCTCTCCAAATTCACACTGTGAATTTGCTTTTGCTTTTAAACGGAGATCTGCCAGCAGACGTCCCATGCTGCTTGTCTTCAAGGTCTGGCTTTCACTGCTCCTGGTGTTGGGTTTCAAGTGAAACCTCAGACTGGAGGCTCTGCAGCAGCCCTATCTCCCCCTGCCTGCTGCCAGTTGCTGTAGGAGCAGAGCAGCTACTGACCATCAATCATTGCAGATAATATCTGAGGAGAAAGGGAGAAATTATTTGAAATCAAGGGAACTGAGCTAGGAGCAGGAGCCAAGCAGCAGTCTGGTACTGCCTGCTTTCTGGAGAAGAGGAGAAGCACTAAAGTCTGGAAAAATCAGGGATGAGAGCTAATATATATATAAGTCCTGATGGAATGAGGTCTTGAGATAAAAAAAAAAAAAAAATTGCAAAAGTGCTTGAAAATTAGTTACATGTTAAACCAAAGATTAAGAAAATTTGTGCAAAACGCAGATAGTCTGTGCTGTAAGAAGGTGGCTGTTTTCCCTTGTTAACTGCTAAGTAAATGCTAAGAAGCATCTTCTGACTTCAGTGCTCAATCCTGACCTAGCCTGCGAGGGGCTCCAGGGAGTCCAAGGAAATGTCAGGGTGAGCGACTGAAGCCATACTAAAAGAAATCTGTCCCAAGAGAAAAAGAGGAGACAGCCTGTCTATTCCTGGGTCTACTGTTGTTTTATGCTCTAATTTTATTTTCAGCTAATTCATTTGATTGATTTCACTGCTTTTAATGTTATTTCTTCTGTTTTGAACTCATGTGGACTGTGAAATAGTCTAATATTGAATTATTCTGCTTCTGCATTTTAAACTGTGCTCAGCAGGGTGGAAAAATATACGTGGATCCACAAGACATTGCACTGTACATCAGAAACCTGAAGCTGTCCCTTTGGAGCCTGGTAAAAACTATGTTAGCAAGTTCTGTTACTATCATTATAAATGCAATGCCTTTTCTTTCACATATGTTTACTTGCCAAGAGAAAAAATGACATCCTGTGTGACACTGGTAGTGTGGTATCCCAGTTTACAAGACTGTAAACAAGAAGAGGTGAGAAGGAGCTCAGTTCATTTCTGTTAGTATTCACTTCAAAATTGTTAGTCTAAATTTAAGTCTGGAATCAAAATATTAGGTTGTTTCATTTTGTCTTCTAAATGAGTCTGGCGAATGACTTTTGTAACTCTTCCATAGCTGTCCTAAAATGGGGAGAGAAAGTACTTTAAGATCATACTCTAAAAACAATACCTCTCAAAGTCTTTTGTAGCCTTGTCACTAGCATTTGGGGCACCCTTGTGCAATCACTCTCTGGAGGCTCTGGGAAGGTCCTTGTTAGCCAAATAAACCAAAGTCTATTTTATGTGCAGAGACCCTTTATAGCTTTCCTTGTATTTATTCACTTCACTGTGTCTGTCACACATTTGTGATGTTTGGTGTAATATAGTTAAGTAGGAATTATTACTTGCATCATGAATATAGGCAAGTCAATGACCCCTAGCAAAGGCTGGAGACCTGGTGCTTTTGGTTTTGCATAGGCTTAGAGCAGGAGCCAAGCAAGTTTCCATCTTCAGGGACAAAATAAAAAAAAAAAAAAAAACAAGCCTGAGAAAAAATAACAGCTTCGTGGTTTTGGTTTGGCTTCTTTTGTCCCCTCAGTCTTGGAAACCCAAGGACATCATAGTCCCAGTCCTTAAAGCAGCTGTATCTTGTACCTTGGATTGACTTCGTAAGTGAAGGAATACTTGGTGGTTCAGATTGTTCTGTGTGAAAGATAAAAACTGTTGTATTTGTTTTCAGCCTTGGTTGTTTGTGAAGCCAGGACAGGAGTCTGCAGAAGGCAAGAATTTGTCTGGGTCATGAGAGCTGTTCTGGAGTGAGTGCATGGGTCTTCCCTGGGACTTTGAATTGGGTGGTTGTGGCTCTGGAGATGGTTGAATTCTGTGTAAAGAATTTACTTGGCTCCTGTTTGTTGCTTTTGACTTACTAAATGCTGCCAATTCTTGCTAGGGTTTTTTTTCTTACTTATAATCACCTTCAGGTTTTTGACCAGGAAAAGTGCTGTCCTTTGTAGGGCTGAAGTACAACTTTGATATCTTTCATATACTAGCTTCATCTCATGACCTCTGGCGTATGGCAAAATTATATTTTAACTCACTACTAATAATTAAGTGCAATATTACAATTCAAAACCAGTTCTAATAAACAAGAAAAACTGTGTTTATGACCCATTTTGACTTATTTTTTTTTAATATTCAGAATTATAAAGCTGAAATTTGAAGTTTAATTTAGCTATTATACCTTGGTTTACAGCTTGTTATGCCTCTTCTTTTAAAATGTATATTGCTAGCAAAGAATTGAAATAAATTATCACAAGCTTTATTCTCCCTCAATATATTTCAGCTCTTAGAGAAAAAGATTCCCTCCATTAGAGTGTCTTTGATACCATCATTTTTCATATTTTAAGAGGTAATGCATATGGTCTGTGTAAAATATGCTTGAGAGAATTTTTTTTTGACTGATAGTAGTTTATGTTGTTTCTAACCTTAATCCAGGCATCACTAATTTTGTGTTGGCACGTAAACATGATAATGAATGAGAATCCTCCTAGCATTGTAATTGATGTTGCTCTTTTGTAGCCTGAGTTTCAAATCTGTGTGCAATTGTCAGTGCCCTATAGAATTGTTAATTATCTTGAATAATTCTGTTTGCCTTCATCAGGCTGGAGCAGTCCTAAGCAATAAGAAGGTAGTGTCCATGATAGTTAGAAAGAAATATGGCTTTAAAATGATGCAAAATACCAGACTGGTACAGCTGTAGCCAGAATAGGGAATGGTATAGGATTGGGGAAAGGAGCATAGGCTATAAAAAATGGCATGGGATGTGTTTGGAAGAAACAAAGGAGATTACCTAAAAATCAGTAATTTGAAGTCAGCTGTAAGATGGAGAGCTGGAGCTAGAGACTAACATCTTCTCCCCACCCAGGGACTTGAAGAGGTCCTTGTGTGTTCCTCCACACGTGCACAGGCATTTTGTGACGGTGTAGAGAGGAAGGCCCGTGACAGCCCGTGCCGTTGGCCCGATGGCTGCTGGAGCGCTGCTGGGGCCGGTGAGCGCTGGTGGCAGTGCTGTGCGAGTGGGAGGGTGCAGCCGGCGTCACTGCGCGGCTGAGGAGCTGCACTGGCTCTGGTGGTGCTGTTCAGAGAGCTGCATTTGCTGCCAGCTGCGTTTCTCTTTGACTAGGCAATTTATTTGGGCTTATTCCTGTTGTTTGAAGTGGAAGGAGAAGGTGCTGCAGTATCTCCTGTGGTATTTGTTAATACCAGTCAGACTTTTAGAGATGGTGATTGCTAGTAAGAGTAAGGTGGCTGCAGTGCAGCTGAGTCAGTATATTCAGACAGTTAATCTGGAATGTGTTGGTGCACCAGGCTCTGCTACCTGTAGGGCATGAGAACATGAGTTGGTGGGTGGGGTATGCAGTTAAGTATGGTGTAGGTTCCTTATCAAAATGACAGTTCACAGTCAAATTGTAAGTTTTGAAGTCAATGTGCAAAAATTAACCTTGTCATAGCAGTAAAAAAAATCATACTCATATGTTTGCAGAGGGATAGGGGTACTAGAAAGTCTGTTATCTCCATGATGGAGTCCTCTGAGGTTCCTTGATGTGGAGGAGGCACTCAGTGAATTCTGAAAAAATAACCTCTGACTGTTGTAAGCATCTAAAATCATACAGAACAGGATGTGCTTACTTGAACTTTGAACCAACATTTGTGAAACTTTGAACCAGTGTGTTCATGATAACATGGACAGCAGACCTGGTGAGAAAAGAAAAATTACTGCTGTAGAGCACAAAAATAGCTCTGGTTTGCAATTACTTGTTAAAGTAATTTTTTTGGTTAGTTGATACATTATTAGAATGCTTTGCTCATGTCATATTCAAGTTTGGACTGCAAAGGCGTGGATTTTGTAGGAAGACATTATGTGATTAAATTTTGAAAGCTGTTGAATAATTTGCAATACTTAATGATTACTTTGTGGATTATGAGGCATGCTTTAGCAACTACTATTTTCACTCTTTGTTATTTGTTGAACCTAGGTTGCACAGTTTCGTTTCTTTAGTTTGCAACCACTTTGCTGTGGTGTCTTCTGTGATCATCCATTTTTCTTTCTGGTGACAGTGCCTTGGATAGCCAAGTGGAGGCAGAGCATTTCTGGTGAATTCAAGCAAAGTGAAACTTTGCTGTGTAGCAGTGCTGGGCACATTTCTGGAACTTCAGTGGGTACCTGCGATTATCAGGGGCTCTACATCAGGGCGCTCATTTCTGATGTTGCTCTCTCAGCATCGTTTCCTCAGAAATGTGGGACTACTGTAAGTTGCCTCTCAGACACTGATGAAGGAACATTAAGTGCTGTGGTACCTTCTAATTTCAAAACTGGAATGCTGTAGTTTTTTTCCTTGATGGACTTCCAGACTCTACTATGTTGAGATTAAAGGGAATTAAAAAAAAAAAAAAAAAAAAAAAAAAAAAAAAAAAAAAAAAGTACCAAGAAAACTTTCATGGGCACCAAATTTTGCACTCACATTAAACCTATTCTTAAATACTCCCCTGACTCCCTCCTGATATAGTTCCATTCTTTTTTCAGAACACGACTGATCTCATTAAAAGTCATTAACATGTTTTTAATCTCATCATCAAATTAATCCTGTTGATATTGTTAGTATCTTTGTAATGCAATACAGAGAAAAAACCCCCTCTAATTTGGCCTTTTCAGATTTTCAGTGCAGCTAAACTGACATGCTGAATTGTACCAACCCTCATGCTGTCAAGAGATGCCCTGTAAAAGCTCTTAGCCCTGATTATCCATTGGAACAATAGCTGTGTCTCTAATTTTAGACAGCTGCAAGCGGGGCGACTCTGTGAAAAAGCAGGACATTTTGTACTGCATTCCCTTCTCAGGAACATGAACTCTTCTCTGCTTGCTTAAAGCCTCGCTGTTTACAAGCCCGAGATCTTGTAAACATGCGTTTGTGTGCCGTGTAGGCTTCAGCCTGTTGCACTGTCCTATTCACAGACACCAGTCCCAAACCCCTGCCTCTTTCAGCACTCAGTGCCCTGCTGTTCACACCTCTGAAATTCTTTTATGTAAAAGCTGCGGTGTCTGACTGAAGTCATGTTCTACTGCCCTCTTGCATAGAATACTTCATGTGAGCATATATGTTTTTCCCGGGTAATATTTTCTTTTCTCAGAAATTTAGAAATAAATATTCACTTAGACCACACTTCTAAATCAATGATGTCTTGTCGATGGGAGTTTAGTTTTCATAAAATTACCATTGTCAGGCAAGATTTTGTACAGCAGCTGCTAACTAGATGGGAGGAAATTGAAACTGTGAATAATTTTTTATCTACATATCCCTGATGACTGAATTGCACACCTGTAACTGAGGACACTTCTTGTAACATGGCTTTTAAGTGGGAAAGTTACTGAATATATATATATATATATATATATATAAAGTTCCCAAATCCCATAATCATAAAAAAACTGAGTATAGATTTGGAAAAGGGGAAATGTAATGTGCCTAGTTAAAAAAAAAGAAAAAAAAAAGAAAAAACCTTTGTTGAAGTTTTGAAACTCAGATGAGCATTGTGTGTAGAGATAAATCATTCCCAGATGCAAATGCTGCAAGAAAATTATTCTTGTCATTTTCCATTCACTTCCACTACCTTGATTTTAAAACTGACTTTTCTAAAACGTGTATATTTCAAGCTGTATCTACTGTGTGCTGCTGTGTGTAGTGTTGCATTGCACTAGGGCAGGCTGTGCTCCATCCTCTTCTAGGTGGAAGATGTGGAATTCCTGGTGCTGTTTTAAATTGCTCAGTCCACCTAATGGAAGTGATGACTGAGAGTAGATGTTGTTCGTGTCTCTTAGCGACCCACTCATTGTCTTGTGTTGTGATTCTTTAATTTCTAGAGTGTATTTTGGGCATTGCTGTTACACAGCCATCTGGTAGCTCTTGAATTTATGGAATCTGCCAGGGGGACATGTGCTGACATTCAAAAAGAGAGTGGAAGACTGTTAACCAAAATATTCTCCCCTTTGTTTAATAGTTAATAGTTGGCTTGCACTTGTCACACCAGAAAGTTCTTCTTTAGAAATAAAAAATCAAATTAAAAAGATGTCATAAAACCTTCTGTAATTCATCAAACTGTGCTCCAACAGCTGGTTGACCTGCTTTCATATGGATATTCTTACCATTAAACACAAACTAGTCTTTGTGTGTAGTAGAACCTCTGCGCTATAAATTGGTGGTTCAAACCCTTGAAATGCGCATAAGCCCAGCTACATGTATTACCTACTTGCCTTTCTGTGAGAAGGTTTTAAAGACGTCCCTTTAGGGTTTCCATCAGATGGAGCTCTGCCATTGGTGCTTCCAGTGCCTGCCAGAATGCGGCATCTCCCCACTTGCAGCTGCCACAGCAGGTCTGCTCTCCCTCCCTGTTGACAGGAGCCCTGCACAAAAGATTTACTTTTAGTGTTTGATTAGCAAACAATGAGTTTTGTTTTACCATGCAGAAGGCACTAAAGGAAACTGTTTTGCCTGATTGCACCTATGCATTGTTTAATTTTCTGCTTCTCGTTAGTGGTGTAGTGAGCAAAACCTGCATTTCCATATAGGAAGTTTCCAAAGTCAAACCCTTTGCACTGACACCAAAATTGGTTTGTCTAAATTCTCTGGAACTAATGGAAGTATGAGGAGAACCTTCCCCCTGGCAAACTTTTCTTTTGCTATTTCTTATGAATACTAGAAAAGAGTTATGAAATCTTTCAGTGCTAAATTATTTTCAAGATGCAATTTGGCTACTTGTGTTTTCATATAATTCCTAGAACACAAGTTCTAAACTTCTGCAGGTTAAATTACCATACTAAGGCTAACAGAAAAAGTATATCAAACTAGAGGTACTATTCAGAAATGTCTTGTGGTAACCTGCATGTGTATGTGTACTGCAGAAGCTACAGTGATTGTAATGCTACTGAGGGTTTAATACCAACTCTAAATTGTTGAGCATAATCATATGATCTTGTTGTTAATTCTTTCCTTAGTGGTTCTTGCAAACAGAAAGACACTTTGCTAAAGTGAGCTGTAGCCTAAAGAGTACTCGGGAGGCAGCAGGACAATGGCAAATGTGGAGCCATTTCCCTTTCAGAAAGGATGTAACACCTCTGGGTAAGGTGTTTGCCTATGACGTGACCATGCTAATTTGTGGTTGAGTGCTGAAGCAAATCACAGCTTTCTGCTGCAAATAGCAATCAACGAATCCCTGCTGCGGCACATTGTTGAGGTGTATTTTCCCCGTGCTTGCAGCAGAGTGCAGTGCACTGAAGCTGCACTTACAGCATCGGTGGTGGGAATGCGGTGATTTAAATGACCTGATGCAAGAGACTCTTCCTGCTGCTTCTGTGGTGGAGTGCCCAATGCCCGAAATGCTGCACCCTTGAGCTGCTGCACTCACCGCCTGTAGGAAACAAGGCAGGGGTTCCCAAAAGGAATTACCCTTCTCCATGATTTCATGCCGTACAGTGAGGCTCAGTGTGGCACATCCAGGTTGGGACGGGACATCACTGATACAGAGTTGCACAGAGAGGGCAGACTATCAGGTGCTGAGATAACCTGTCTGCTGAAGATGCTGCTGTCATTTCAGGATGTCGTTGAGGGCATAGAAAATAATATTTAAGAAGTGCTAAAAGTAGATATCATGCAAGTGAATTGTAATGCATCAAGGGAAAAATGTGATAAACTACTCATAACCTTTGACGGTACTCTGTGACACCTCAATTTTTGGAGAAAATGATAAAGTTCTGATAAAAAATAATAAGAAAAAGAGAAGAAAACAGAAGTCTATCTTTCATCTGTTTCCATCTCTCTAGTTCACAGGAGTGAATGCTGGTACAGGAGCAAGAAGCAGAGGGTAAAGGAGGATTGAGGTAGGAAGGATTGTGATTATACCAAGAAAAGGGGATATGATCAAGTAACACAATGAAGATTAATAAAGAAAGAGAATTTTATATAAACTTAAAAGGGAAGAATTTGGTATGCTGCAAAACAAGAGAAGTATAAAATATTGGTGGTCTATAGCATTCCCCGTGGAAATACATAAATACAGTGTAAATTAAAAAAAAATATTAGTCTTTTCGGTGAGGCTACAGCAAAACTTTTGCTAAGGAATGAGCTGACAAAATAATAATGAAGAATGTTGCTATAAATTCTCCTAAAACGAAGAGATTTTTTTTAAGGGGAATTTCACTAAGATGACATTATAAAGAAGTCTGGAGCAGAACTCATTTTAGAACTATCTTTTCAGGTTAACATGAGCATGTTGAAGGCAAAATAGGCAATAATGGTGTAGTGATTAGATGTGAACTACCATCAATATTCAAGTTAAAAGCTAGCAGAAATACTAGGGTAAGTAGGGGACCGTTAACTTTCATCTCACTCATTTCCAGTCTTTAAAAGGAAGGTAAAAAGGCAGGAGGAGAAAGCAGTACTACAGAAAACAGCAGAAAAAAAATAACTTGATGAAAATTATACCAGATCTGTAGAACTAAAAAGACCTAAAGGACGTATTCCTAATGAATAGCACCTCTGAGATAAAACAATGGAAAAAGACAGAGAAATTATTCATCATCTGAGATGGAGACAAGACTGAGGGAGAATACCGAAAACGTTTAGGATAAATATTGAGCCAAGTTCTCAATGGTATGGTTTGCCCATGAAATTGTGTCTGTGTTCTGTCATGTGCCATGTTTTGGTAGAACACAAAATTCACTCTTGAATGTGTTTTGGAAAAAGATAATGTCATAGCAATACACTTGGGGTCCTCCATCATCCTGTGCTTAAACTCTGCTCAAAGCCAGAATATGCAGGATAATGTTCCTCCTTACAGGGTAGGGCCAAAAGCTTTCCAGCGGAGAGCAGGATAATTTTTGGGAGATGCAGTTGAATATGTCATACTAAATACAGCTGTCGTTTGATACAAAGTTTGGGAACACTCCTCCTGCTGTTATAGGCTTTGTGAAGTGTGATGTACCTGGTGGAAACTGCGAGACTCCTAATGAAATACATTGGAAAGCCACATTGCTGTGTTAGACAAAAAGGTTAAGTATAACCTAGAATTCTGAGGCCTAAAAAATAGAAAAAATGAAAAAAGAAAAATATACATTCAGTGTCTTCAATGAAAATCTTTCCTGTGCTCGGGCCATTCAATCTGTTTCATCCATATAATGAATCAGTGCACATGATATACAGAATGGAAGAGGTATCTAAGAGTAACAAAATAATTCTTTTAGATAATATCAGCAGATGATAACCAGCGTCACATGACTTTCTGTAGCCTGATGTAATGCTGTGTGTTTAGGGTCAAGGAAAAATTACCTGTCCTGGAGAAATTGCTCCTTTTTCCACAATGAAGACAGTGAATAAGAAGGGGAGTGAAAATACTGGGGACTGTTAGTAGGGTTATTTTGTGTCCCTCTCTTAATATTGCCTATTGGAGATGGAAATTCCCATGCCACATTTTTGTGGTTGTCACGTGGAACAAAGCAGGCAGGCATAAGGGGGGTGGCTGCTGTGCAGGAGGCTTTCACTCCATAGAGTGTCAGCCTCTGCAGTGCCTTTGTAGGAGCTCTGCTTTCTGTTGCAGTGTAGGGAGCTGCCAGGAGGGGGGAAAATGGGGAAAAAGGAAGTTTAGTTAATAAAACAGGCTTGTCCCTTGAGTGAGAAGCATGGGTGATGAATCAGTGCCTGTACCAGGCTTTGGCTGTAAAGCTGTTCATCTTTAATTGCATATTAAAGATTAAGGAAAGATTCCAAAAGCCTAAACTGCCACTCTCCTGCATGTATTTCTGTGAGCATGGACTTGTTCAGGTGATGCTCTTTCTTGTTTACACAACCACAGGCTTCTTGGAGCATCTTTTGCTCGCACCATGACTAAATTGTACAGGGCTAACATGTGTTTCTCAACTCTCCCTGCAGCCCTTTGGATAAGACTGTTTTAAGTTTGACAAGAGGAGGCAAGGGTGCACATGAAAGTGTGCAGTTCTGAGTTTGTTCTTTTTGGTGCTTTCATATTGCAAAGATCAATAATTTACCTCCTGTCAAGTGAAACCAGGAGATTAGTTGCATTAATTTTTGAATGCTTTCTTAGTGTCTGTAAATTGATCTTACCTTGCTGAAGTCATGTTTGCAGCCTTGCTGTATTGTGGTGGCAGGGGAGCTACACTGAGCTGTGCTGGCTGAATGTACAGCTTAAAAAGCACTAGATGTGAATAAACATAGCTGTTATAACAGGAGGCAGGGAATCATCAACCAACTGGTGGTTTGATGGGGCTGGGCACTGTTTTGGTTTGGGTTGCTTATCATATTTTTCCTCCAAGGTAATGTTTCGTTGTTTGCTGTTTTCTTCTCAAGTATATGCTCTGTTCTTGGTTTAGCTCATCATCTCTACATGCGGCACTGAGCTCTAGGCTGATTTCCAGAGCTCTCAAAATGGCCAGTCAGCCCTTACCCAGCCTTGTGTGATTGCCAGTGTTTCATGTATATGACAGGGCTGCAGAAATTCTATGCTAGTGTTCTGGATGGGGGCGTATGTTTTCAGCTGAACTCAAAGCAAGTGGTGCTGCTAGTCCTGAGCACCTTGGTGCAGTGGAACCATAGTGGCTGAGGTGCTGTGTCTCTATGACCCCGTAGGCACCCAGTGGGTCTCAGCCTCCTGCCTTGCTGCCCAGCCTGGGAACATGGCCTCAAGTGCCTGTGACTCCTCCCAGCTGCCTATATGGTTCTCTGCGTGTAGGTTTGGGCTCATCCAGTGAGCTTCTGATGCTGAGGAGCACTTGCTGTAGGAGAGGAGTGATGCCTGCCCAGCAGCACCTCTGGGTGGAGCAGAGGGTCTTTACACAGGCATTTTGGCTCCATTTTCCCTCTGCAGATGCTATGCCTGGTAGATATTATAGTGCCACCTAAAACATTGCTTACTTCTTACATTATTCTGAAAAAATGCTGGCGATGATCACCCACCAGCAGTTCCCTCTGAGTTGAGAGGCATCAAATGCCTTATGCAGAACTACTCCGGTCAACAGCTCAGGAACTGCCCTTGGCCCATGGCACTGCTCTCTGTGCTGCTGTGAACAGATGTAGTTCTCTGATCACATCTTTCATTTATGCATTGATTCTGAACTAATGATGTCTTTCTGTGTGCATACCTAGGGGAAAAAAAACAAAAAGGAAATACTAGAACTCCTCCTTCATTTTGGACTATAGCTCAGAGCTGCTGTGGAGGTACTGCATATAGGACTGCTGCTGTGCCTGGGTTTTTATGAAGTCCTTGGAAAGATTTAATTAAAACTGTTTTCTAGATTTCATCTTCTGCAGGAATGGTCTTTTAAAGATTCTACCCATGGGGTATTGTTTATCCAATTTAAAGTATTGAAATGCAGAATATTATTCTGGTGTATTTACTCTCTGGAATTTTAGACTTAATATTTTTCCAAAACAGTTTGCCATTATGTGAAGGAGATGCAGTCCATGTTGTGCTATGAGAGGTGAGATTGAAATGAGTTTGATTCTCTGCTGCATTTTATCTAAATCCTGCAGGTAACTTGGCCTCATTGTGCCTGAACACCATAAGTATTTATTGTTTTTCTATTAAAATATTTCCATAGATATCACTGTCATTTATATTGTTCTGTATTTAACTAAAGTATGTTTTCTTCCTTGACATTTTCTCTAGTTCTGGCCACAGTTCTTCTGCTCCATTTGTCCACACAAGCCATTCACTCAGTCTCTGGTGCTTCCTGGCAGGTTTTGTTTATGAATTGAATATTGTGGTATTCCTGGGTGTTCCCACAAGTCCACCATGAAGGCGTACCTCTTGCACTGCCACTGCAGCAGCACTGAGATTCCCCAAGTTTCCCAGCATGCAGATCACAGCTGACAATCCAAGTTATCTGTGCTGGTGCTGTAATGAAAACACCTACTACTCTCCCGTGCTGGAAATCCCATTTC
Organism: Chamaea fasciata; assembly: GCF_029207755.1. Classification (NCBI taxonomy): domain Eukaryota; kingdom Metazoa; phylum Chordata; class Aves; order Passeriformes; family Sylviidae; genus Chamaea; species Chamaea fasciata. The sequence goes on along the minus strand of NW_027094095.1, from coordinate 15,067,204 downwards.
CAGACTTGGTTTCCCACAGCTCTTTTTCCCACATATTGTCCTGGTTTTGCAGCCTCATCTGCTTCGGGGAATTTCTCACCACATACTCAACTGACATTTCTTACTGAAAATTGAGCCACAGTAAATATCTGACATGATCAATTCTGTTCACCCACAAAATATGACTGGCCCTTCTCCTCAGATCCCAACTGATGCCTTCTGCTTTTAATTTGCTTTACTTTACACCTTACACTTTTTTGTTTCTGCAGCCATATTCCCAGGTCATTCCCTAGCTCCATTCAAAGAAGTTTGCACCTCCCCTGTGCAGAATGTCTCCAAAGTCAGAAGCTCTTTCTTTGGGTAAAATGCAGTCTTTGTCTTTGCAGACCTCCCATGCCAGAAGCTCTCCTCCCTCTCAGATACTTGTCCTGATCCAGCCTGCACCCATCTCCATGAGACTCTTCCTGTTCTTGCCTAGTCCCAGCCCTTGGTGGGGTCTGTCAGCCCTGAATCTACTTTCAGCCTTCTAGGCAGGTGGACAGGTCCCAGGGGATGCAGCTGCATGGCCATGACCAGCTCTGCCCACCCTGCAGGGAAGTGACCAGAGAAACTCCTGGTATGTATCTAATTCTAAGCTTGTATGCTTTTGATTTACATACACAAAACCCTACCAGCTCCTACCCTTATCGTATATTTTCCCCGTTAGTTTTCTTTTTCCTCTATGGTGCCAGTTCTGTATTGTTATTCATTTTATGTATCCTTTATCATATTTGTCAGTAAGTCTCCAGCAGACACAAAGCAGCAGGCTCTGTTTGCAGCAGTACAGCTACCAGAGCTTGGCAAAATAGCAGTGCAAAATCATTTGCATTAGAGCTAATAAAGTCAGCTGGAATGGGCCCCAAAATATGTTCAATAAACCAATAAGAGTGACTGCTGTTTATACTCCTACTTTAGTAAAACTAACTGGTTTTCATTCAATGTTTATATTACTGTAATTGTGTAGTGTAGTATTTTCCTGCAATTTAAAACTAATATAATGGTCAATGTCTGCCTTTAAATGCTGACAGTTTGCTAACAATTTCCGGTCTCATGCCTTGTGCATTTTATTTCCTCCATATGAGGGGAGAGTGAATGTCTCACTATGTACTTTGCTGTAACTCCTGGTAAATGCTGTTTCTTTTATTGTGGCCATTATAACTATCACTTTGGGGAATAAAAGCACATTGTGTTTTTTTTAATCCCAATTCCTGTATTCAAAATTTTCCAGAAATCTTCTGGAGGAGTAGAGAGATCATAATTTAGGAAAAGAAATATGTGAATTAACCAGCTAATGGAATCCTTTGAAATTCTAGATGCTAACATACTGCTGCTGTAGCTTCCCTCTGCATTCTCCCCTAGAAAGTTTAGCTAATCTATCCCATGGAAATGACTTATTTGAAATAGAAGTGTCAGACCTTGAGACAATATTATCCTACCAAATCTAAATGTCTTGGAAATATGTACTTATTCTGAAACGTGCACATATTGACTTCCATAAAAGAACATGCCTATTTTTTAGCTTGCTTGACACATGCAAGCAGTTTTTTTGTAAAGAGGATAACTGATAGACATTCTTAATAATAATGACAAATAAATAACATCCTTTCTCACAATGCTTGACTATGCAAGGATGCTGTACAGGATTATATAGGCAAAAGTAACAGGCAGAATCTTCCTTTACCCTCTGCCATACTTGAAACAAAAAACCAGTCCATACTAAGTTCATTTAGCCATATTTTACATCTTCTAGAACTGGAATTGTGTAGCCTACAAAACAATTTATATTTTATCTGTACTATCTAATTAATTAAATGGCCCCAGAGTACCAGACTCACAAATCTCGTTAATAGCTGAATACGGAAATAAAGACTGTTCAACCCTACTAGAATAATATTTGCATATCTCCACCTGCGATGGGTAATAAGTACCTGCCACAAATCAGAATTATGAATTTTGCACGCCTAACAAAACCGCAGGGGAAATTATACCTCAGACATTCCATAATAATTGCAGCTAAGCTGTTTAGTGCCATCCACTTATTCTGCCTGAAATGTTTAAAGCAGCAACAGTTGTAAATGAATTCAGGCACACATTCAAGAGAAAATGTTTTAAAAAGTTTTTCTGTCTTGCCATATATAATTATCTTTATAGAAATGTTCATCTAGAAGTTATAACATGCTCACATTTAAAATTGCAAATTAAAAAGTAAGCTCCTCCAATTAAAGTACATTTTATAAGAGCATCCTTGTAAGTTTACTATGATTATACAGGAAACTGTTTGGGGCATGTTTATCCCATTGATCTCCCAGAATTGGTGATGTGTTCTATAAACAACTGCAGCAAGGGGTTTGATTTTTCAGTGCTTCTTTCCCCAATAACAAGTGATTCCTGGGGGAGAGTTAACTGTTAAGGCTTGGACAGAAATGTACTGCAATGTAGATAGTCTTTCATAGGCTGGGGAATTGGGACATTGAAGTAGGCAGCACGAATTTCCTCTGGTTTGTTTGTTTTCGTGACAGGAGTGGAAGCTTCACATGTCGTAGAGCTGGAGAAGTGATGAGATGCTGGTGGTATGATAATGCCTGGGTTTATGCTTTATACAATGGTAGGACTTCGAGAAGGCCCAAGAGCTCTTTATAAGCACAGGTCCTGCTCAGTCAACCGTGTTAGGACAACTCTAGAAACTGGATCATGAACTGTATGCTTCAGGAACACAGGTTGGTCCGTGAATGTGGTATGAACCCACCCACTGTGTGTGGATCCACTGCTTGTGCACTGTATGGCAGTTCCCACTTTATCAACAGATGCCAGGAGCAGTGTTTTGAAGCCAGAGCAACACACGGTGCATGTTCCACCTCTGTCTCTGGATGAAGACACAGAGACACGGGGCCAGCATCTGTCCCTGTGGGATCCCTGGTCCCAGCCTGCTGCTCTGCAGGAGCTGACAGGGGACACATCTTTGCTACTCCAAACATGAGGCATTAGGCAGCAAACTGGTGGTGACAGCCTGCTGCCTCTTGTGATATGTATGCATGAATTGTTATATTATAGACTCTAGAGAAGGCAACAGACCAACAAAAATAACTCCTCCTTCACTCTGGGTCTCACAGAACACTTGGTGTTTTGTGAAGAGCTAGACTTCCCCTTTCTGCAGCAGAGGTGAACCGAGCCAAAACTGCAATGTGAACTGTATTTGTGATCACTGAAATGAACTTATAATTTTAAAGCTAGTCTTCTGATTTGGAATATTTTCTATTAGTAATGCATGGCCTGCGTATGTACATTTAGGCTGCAGGTGAGAGTACACTAGAGGGAAGTGGAACACAGGGGAACCACACTTCCATCAGATGAGAGGGGCAGAGACAGCCCAGAAGATGGCATTTGATGGAAGGTGCAGATCAGGGTGTTCATGAGGAAACCAAATCCTGGAAGAGAGCTGGCAGTTTGGGTAAGCACTCAAATGCATGTGTTTGTAGACAAGCAAACTCACCTCAAGGTTAGGTTTATGTTATTTTCAAACAAGTCACTGTGGCCTTACAACATGCAAATATAGCCTCACTGTAATGCTTGCTGTCCCTCTAGAAGAAGAGCAGGAGAAGCCAGGAGAGGACTGGTCCTGGAGAGGCAGTGCCTCTGCCAAGCCCTGCCAGAACCTGCAGCCCCCAGGGAACAGGCCCTGGAGTACTGCAGCTCCTGTGCCTGTAAACTTCCACATCTGTATGCTGGAAGGGGAACAGTCATTTTGCCAGTGTTTTAGTAAAGGATTAAAAAATAATTGGGATTTATATATGTTCAAAAGAAGGGGCACAGTGCAGCAAGTCACAAGAAGTTGATTAAGTCAGGTTGATTTGCTCTGTCTAGAATGACAGCAATGAGTGTGAAGGTTTAGGAAAATAGCTGATAGCCTATTACCATGATGAAGTGCAGCTTAACACTTCTTTTTATATTTTAGAGGACTAACAGATGAGATCCCTATGGATTTTCTTTCCCATTACATAAAATGGCTATAGAAGCTGAACTATAATCCCTCTCTAACTTACACATTAGCCCAGGGCAATAAAGATGTTTTTATTGGAGGCAGATTTCATGAAAAGTTGTTCAGCTTTATCTCTGAGTACTGTACTGTGCTGAAGGCATTTAAGTGCCCTGTTGGGACACTCTGTCCTGGAAAGCAGTTATTCTCAAAAGGACAGCAAGGTCATTGGAAAAGCTGTATTTTCTGCCAGAGGATCCTGCCCTTTCCCCTCAATTCATCTGCCACTTTTTTTTTTTGTTTTGGCTATGAACAGAAGCCACACTATCAGACTGCAGTCCTTGCCTGCACTCTGATGGATGCAGATCCAGCACCAGACAAACATGGGCTCAAGGGAGGCCCTGGTTCTCTGGCCTGCTTCCCCCAGCTTTGCCAAGTCCTCCTTCCTCTCTTCCTGCCAGCAGTAAAAGATCCTGTGTCTCTGCAGAAAGGTTTCAAGTTTTCTCTTCAGTTCACACCTTTTACCTGGGTCCCTAAACCAGCAGACTGGTTCCCTGCCATAAGTTGCTACTTTTCTTGTCTTTTCTAGAAGCAGTTAAAACCTGTAACCCAACTCCCATCATCTTAGCTTGATTTTTCACAGAACCATTTTCTCTAACCTTGGCAAGTGCAGCAGTAGTTCAACCATCCCTTCCCCAACAGCTCTTGCTGTCCAGGCTGCCTCCCTCTGCCCATGCTGCCTGGCTAATTCCCTTGATTTCACAGATAACCCACTTGTCGTCTTTCACCCATCACTAGGTATCAGGCTACAACTGTCTCTTGCCTCTCACTGTTATTATAGTATGGTTACATTTTCTATCAAGACCTTCATGCCTTTTGCTCTTGTTCCTGCACTTTCTCTCCCTACAGCTGGAAGTGGCACCTCATAATTACCCATAAACCTGGCTTCTAGCTGTGATTCAGTGCTGCACATTTGTTTCTGTGGCTTCTATGTTTGGAGGACTGTTGGCAGTTCAGGGATCCTCTCTCCCTCTTGGGTGTTCCCTGCTCCCCCACAGACACTCCATCTTTCTTTTGGATTTTTTTGTCTAGTTCCATTCCTAGAGAAGCTCAAGTACATGCAAAAGGTGTGAAGGTATCCCCTCTCTAGAGCCAAAGGCTTTGTAATCTTTGCTGGTAGCTAATAGCATCAGAAAGTGCTAATTTACTGCTGTGTACATGCAGCAGTGCTGCTTGGGCTTAGTCCCCTTCCAGTTGTATTCATATCAGCTGGCCTCTGTCTGGAAGGCAGATGAGGAGCTGGTGTTAGTGGTTTCTTTCCACAAACTATTATGCAGAGAATAATCTCTGATTGATGAGGTCATGCCCCACTACCTTACAAAGAAACACATGTGTCTTTCCCAGGTCTAAACATAAGGCCATACTTGGCAATCAGTCAGCAGTTTCTCATTGATTATGACTGGCAGGGATTTTTATTATGCTTATTTTTGGTTTTGTTTTCTTCATTTATCTAAATCGAGGAAATATTTCTATTTAATCTTTCAATCTGTAAAAAGTACAGATTTCATCTTATAAGATGCTTTAAGAATGTATAATAAAAAGATGGTTTTCCCTTTACCTTGCACATTCCATTCATATTGTAATTTTTTGTTCAAGCTTAAGCAGTCCATGTTTCATTAAAAAACCCCACACTATTCATATTTCTTTCATCCCTTATAAGATGGTAAAAGCAATGTTGCTTTGATGAAATTTGGCAGGTAAGAGGATCTAGTTGAATCATCTCAAACCCCTGGAGTTTTGGGCCTCCAGCTATTATAGTAGAGCAGCTATGAGTATTCAGAAATTGGTCCTTTGTTTGCACTGCATTTCCAAGCCATCTGTAGCACACAAAAGCCACAGCTCTCTTTATAGTTCAGAATGAATATTTAAAAGTTCAGTTTTAGATTTTATTTGTAGCACTTCACATCTTTCTATCCCATCTGTCTTGTGTCTCAGAGCAGTTACATTAAACTTACTAGGCAATGGCAGTACTTGGTCTTAGAACCACAGGTAAACACTGGTTCCTTTCCATTTGGTATCGGAGTGTGCAGTGTGCGATCAGGATCTGCACTGAGCACATATGTGTTTATTCCCATGCACTAAATTTTTATTTGATTATTAAGAAGCAGCTGTGAATATCGGGTTATCCAGTCTGAAACTTTCCTACATGTTCCCATAGAGTGGCAGAAAAATCAAGCAACTGCATGAGTGCTGCTGGCCCTGGGTGGTGTAGCCTGGTACTGTAGCATGGCTGGCAGCATCCACCCCAACCCAGGGGAAGCTGTCCTGGGACCCATGTGCTGGACCTCCACTTCCACAATGTGGCTAGGAAGTGACAGGTGCCCTTGGGAAAAGGGAAGGCACGAGGATACGTCACAGTGAGAGGGGACTTGTGTCATCTGGTGTGGAGGAGGCTGTAGGGAAAAGGGGTTGGAACTGCTCACTTCAGATGGTGTCAGCATATGCATTTGTATATATTCATATATATGTTCCATGGGAAATTTAGCAAGAAGCAACAGAGCTTCTCTAAATTGAAGGAAAATAGCTTCTTGTAGTAATTTACCCTGTTAGGGTATTATCATCTAGTTGTATCATGTTCAGTATTTTGTGTCTAAATCTTAGCTGCATCTGACAACAATGTGCAGGTTTTTTTCCTCTTCTGTGTTTAACTAGATACCTGACGTCACCTCTTTTGAGTCAGAGGTATGAAAAGAGAAGCAACATATCTTTAAGAAAAAAATTATTCTCACCTACCTCCCATTAAGTAATTCATCAGTTGTTTTTTTTTTTTTTAAATTGATCATCCTTTGTTTTTATTTTGTGCCCTGTCCTGGGCATGGGTGGGATGCCCTGGTGGAATGTTTGTTGGACTCTTGAGGTGTAAATGAATCATTGCCCTTAATGGGGTTCTTACTTCAATTTTTTTTTTAATATAGAAGTATATAAATTTATACATGTATATATATGTGTGTGTGTGTGTGTGTGTATGTGTATATATATATATATGTGTGTACCACCATCCCTTTCTAGAAAAAATGAGGGAAACATGTATGTTAACACACACCACTATGAAAAACTTTTCTATCTCAACAAGATCTTAAATATAACAGTCACACTGCAATTCACCATGAAAAATCTGTTCTAAGAGTTATTTTGTCTTCATATGAAATAGAATTAAAGTCAATGAATGAAGACTACAGTACCCTGAACTGAGGTCCTGGGATTACTAAAAAACAAGAGCTTGTAAAGCCAATAGTTCAGGTTCTTCAGTGTATATTGTAGGTTGCCATCTCATCAGATAAACTTAAAGGGTAAGAATTGTTCAGGCTATTGTACTGTCATTATTTAATAAAATTAAAAGGAATTGTTTTATAACAAAGAATTCTGAAATATTTGATAGTAATTGAAAATAGAAAGAAAGCTGTGTGCATATCTGGCAGGCATGTGTTTTCATTGTTGCTCACTCAGGTCTTCTACGAGGCCAGATGCTTGCCTTTTCCAAAGATGAGCACCTGATATAATATTTTACCTAAATATCTCACTGATGTGTTAAGATTTATATCATTTTAAAGGAAAAACAGAGCAATGAAGAAAGTATTTTTTTTTCCTGAATTGAGTAAATCATAGGAAATAAACTATTGTTTCTAATAGCAGTGCCTCCTACATGGAGGTCTGAACCTCCCTGGGAGTCACAGGAGTGCTTGGTGGCTGCATTTCCATGAAGATCAGGGGTGTTTTTGCAGTGGTTGGCCTTTCCCTGATGAAAGGCAGGTCTACCTTCTGGCTTTGCATTTCTTTACATGTTCCTAAGATTTTTGCTTAGGCTTTAAAGTAATGAACTTCTCTTTTCCACAGAACTCTGTCATCTCCTGCTAGTGCTCCCTGGAGAATAGATGGTCAAAAAGTGAACTGTTTTTCTGGTTGCATATCACATCCAGTTCTTGAGTCCATGCTCTGCCCACACAACCATTGCTGTTACTTCAAACAAGCAGCCCAAAATAAGTAGGAGAATTTCACTTCAAATGTTTTTTTTTGGTTATTTATTTTTTGGGGAACTTTTGTCTGTTATCACTTTATGAGAGACTGACAAAGACAGACAGGTAAAATTATATAATATGCCCAAAGCACTTTTCACTATGAGCAGCTCTGCTCCCATGGCTGCAGGAGTGTTGCAGTGGGGATGAGCAGGTGATGCACGCTTATAACTTCTTGGTGCTGGGAAAGGACTGTGCTAAAAGTAAGGAAGGCATGATAAAGGCATTTATTGTACATTGTCTGTTGTGTATATCTATTATACAAGAGCTCTGCCTCACTCTACTTTTGAATGGAAATGGGGAATGAAGTTTAATCTTCAGATTGCAAAATCTAAGTTACTAAGAATTTAAAGGAAAAGTGGAAAAAAAAGAATAATTTAGCTGTTAGTTTCCTTTACTTTGGGAAATCAGTGGGGAAAAAGAAAGAATTTATGGAGGATGGGAATAAAAGCTCTTCTGGATGGATGGCCTGAGTTAGTTTGTTAAAGACAGAACTTGCAGAGTGTTGTTTGTTAACATGAGCTGGCCGCTATTAGCTAGACATCAGGTTTTTGCAAAACTCTTCAAGTGAGGCAAGTAGTTAAAAGAAAGAGATTTTATTATGAGGAAATAGTGACACTTTTTCTAAGTAGAAAACATAATGGAGCCTCAGACCATGTCTTTTGAAGGAAGCACACTTAATCCCAAACATAACAAAAAAGTCTGTCTCTGGGGAGCTCTGTACACTTTAGTCTCCAGCTGACCTACCTCGCCCCATTGGAAAGGCCTGAGCTCCCCAGTGAGCAGTCAGGACTCTGGAAGCATCTGGCAGCCTTTGGTCTGACTAACACTTAAAAGTCTCTAGGGCTGCCTATAGTCTCAGGAAATCTTTTTTTCCCCCCATTTATTCTTTTATGAAACCTTTGTTCCTTCCACAGAGTTGTGTGGCTGATCTATTGTAAATCTTTTTTCTATATGGTGTTTTTAATCCTTCTCCTTTGTGTGTGTAAAAAGCTGCAAATTTTCTGTGCCTTGCCTGTCTTTATCCTCAGCAGTGAGGTTCCTTCCACAGCAGTAAGTCAGTGGGGTGGAATGACTGCTCTGCCTGGCTGCTGCCTGCCCATTTGTGCAGGTGTTCAGACCTGTTCAGCTTTTTCTGCTCTGTAGTGCGTTTAAATATGAAGGTGGGTTGGGTTCTAGTCCAGAATTTCTTAAAATGGGAACCTGGACTTAGGTACCAAAGTAGATTCAGAAATACTGAAGCTTTGACTGGTCTCAAAAGAGCTTCTTCATAGTTTAAATTTTGCAAGAGATTGTTTTTTTGGCATCTCAAGCATTGATTTAAGAACCTTGTTTTAGACACCCAGATTTTTGGATCTGGCCCTGATGTTGTGTAGGTATGTAGTCTAAGTCTGTCTGAGCAGAAAGATGTTGGAATGGGGTTTATCTCCTCCAAGCACACTCATGCTCCCCTCTCCTGCCTCACACACTAGAACACACAGACAATAGCAGTGTCTCACACCGAGTTCATGCTGTCTGATGGCATAATCCAGCTGCCTGAGTGGAAATCAAAAGATTTTTAAAATGTGCAGGTGTCAAGTGCTTACAGAACAAGCAATTAAAATACAGGAACTGTAGTCGGAGAGAATGTCTAACCTGCATTTTTCAATTAATTCCATCTGTTTTGTCCTCATCTTCAAAAAGCAAGACCTGTGGCTGCTGTGTGCCTGCCCTGAGAAAGCCAGCACATCTCCACGGGCTTTCTGAAGCGTCGTCGTATAATTTTTCTTTTAACGTGAACTAGTGTAGTCTAGGGACCAGTTTCTTTAGGATAGCTAATTCTAAAGTATTCAGCAAAGTTTTTCATTTTCACATATATTGCCCTTAATGTCATTCAATATCAAGCAGTGTGACCAGTTAAAGTGAGAGGAGAAAGACAGTTGTCTTTAAATTCTGAACCCTTAGAGGCAACTGCTTTTCCTGGCCAGTCATCAGCACCGTGGTGCTTTGAGGATGAAGAGGGCTATGGAGAATGAGACAGAGCATATTTTTGCTCTTCCAGCAGCCTGGGCTTTCACCCACAGAGGAGAGGATGTCCCTACCCCCAGCTTGAGGAATCTGCTCTGGTGGAAGAGGATGGGCAGGAGTGTGGGTCCAGCTGGGCCACAGCTACTGAATAGGGTTGAGCTCAAATGCAGTTTTTTCAGCACTTTGTCAGGCTGGCACATGCTCACTCTGAGTGTGCAGTTGCACTTCCACACTTGGTGTGGTCTGTGCTAAAGGCTGGAAGAGGAAAAGCTGAAATAGAGAGACCAAGGGCAAGGATGAAAGCTGTCACTCCAGAGTATTGGTGTATTTGGTTTTTTTACCCGCTGTAATTTGTGAATGGCCAAGTCAGGTCAGAAATGGCCTTCTATGCAGCACAGCTGGAGCAACAATGTGAGTCCTGCTCTGTCTGGTGCTGCCAGCCTTGTCCTCCATTAGGAAGTTCTGTAAATCATCTGACAGTCAAGAGAACAAAAAGATACATTTGAAGTCACATCAAAATATCTAGAGGATATTTTAAAATTTTGGGGTTTTAATCAGTTTTTCCTTTCATAGCGTGATCATCATGTAGTGCCCTGTAGCTGATGTTTAAATGAATATTCATGTAAATTTTTTAAAAGAATAAACAGTAGACAATAGGAAGTTCATTGGTAGTGGTTATGGTTAATGATGAAAACAAAAATATGCACCTCGAACCACATGTGTGATTTTCATAGAGCAGTTTATGAAGTTGCAGAGAAGGAAGATATTCAAATATTCACTTGTTTTTGTAAACTTGAAGAGATTTTTAAACCACATGTTCACTGTACTCCCAGAATTCCATCAGGCTGCATGTATGCAATTCTTATTCCTTAAAACTAGTAAGATGTCATTAGAACATTCATTGACATAGCCACTGTCTACGTTAGCTAGACCTTCAACATTACTAATTCAGCTCTTCCTGCATTTGCATGCAGCACCTCAACTACAAGGCTTTAATGCTGTTCTCTGTTTTGTTCTGCTGTCAGGTATTCAGCTCTGGTGTCTTCTTCACTGAAGAATTTCTACATTAGAGCTCTGAATACAATCTGTTTTGTATGCTCATGAACTAGCTCTAGGACTCAAACCTCCCCTATTTTATATTCTGCACTAGTTAATTTTTCATTTCTCTGGCACCTTGGTGAAAAGTAGTCAACACAGTTAACAATATACATTGTGCAACAATAAATATTTTATTGGCTATATAATCTGCACAATTCACAACTTTGATTTTTCTCTGGGAATTTGAATAAATCTATAATCTTGAATATTTGGTGAAAACTCATTTTTTATAGTATATTACACTATAATCACTGTAAGCTGTACGATCTGGTTTTTAATGGGAGCTGTAGACATTACCTTTACTTTTTTCCTTAACGTTGCTAAACTCTAATAAAGCTATTTTATAGGCAGAGTAGTTTGGAGCAAGAAATACAGAGGTTTCACCTTGGGAACAGTACATAATTCATATACTAGTAAATTAGAGTGTATTCCTTGCACAAGATAGCATTAAGCAGTGTCTTTTTTCAAACATGTCTAAATACTTGTATATCTACTTTATATATGAATTTGTTGTACAGTTGTTTGGTTTTGTTGTGTTTCTTTTTTATGCTGTTGTAACAAACAGACTTCTTTATTTATGTCTAGCTTGTGGTTCTTTTTCTTGTCTTAAGCCCATTGTAATTAAGGAAAAAATTCTATTCTTTTCTGCCCCAGCATTTCCCCTCTATGCGTACAAGTTTGTGTTTCTGTTTGTGATTTCATATACAGGAATGTGGGGACAAAGATTGTTTAGTTTCTTTATGTATTAATATATTGGGCTTTTATTGTTGCACACACCTAGAAACTGTATTTGATCCAGGAGACAAAAAGATAAATTACTCTGTATGCAGGGTATTGAACTCCTATCACTATACTGTGATATATTAATTCTTTTATAATGCATTCATCCTCACTGTGTGCCTATGAGATAGGGAGTCTAAGTCATAGTTATCTCAAAGATGGGGGATTAAGCCACAAAAAACCCCAAAGCAACTTGACTAAGGCTGCACAGTGTGTTTGTAGCAAAATAGAGAGTGATCACAGCTCTGAGTGGTGATGTTAAGTATGGGATCACTCCCCCTCTGTTCCAAGGCTTCAGCTCTTGCCTCAGAAGCTATGCTTTCATTCTGTTGGAATAAAATTCCATTTGAAATAAACCAGTAGTTCTAAATGAAAGTATCATAGTCTGCAAGCCAAGCAAGGGATTTTAAATGCCATTTTACTGGGAATGTAATTCCCCATCATTTTCCCCTGTGACTTCTGTGTTTTTGGAACTATTGACCAAGTCTCTTGATGGGGCACACCAACACTGGTGCCTATTTGAATATAAACAAGATTATGACAAGAAGATGGAGCAGCTGATTATTGTGGAAGGGTTTTAAGCACACAGGGAGAAAATTATTTTCATGTCCTCCAAAGGATGAGTGAAAACAAGAGAAAATGAACAATGACTATCAGAACAAAGTTACTCAGCATAACTGGCTGCATTTAGGATAGTGAATACTTTCCAGAGAGGACAAATGAAAGCTCAGGTGCTCAAACAGTTTGAAATGAGACTAGAAAATGTGTTCAGAAGAAAATCTGTGATTAAAGAGTGTCTGTTCTGATTATAATGTTTGTTACTGTGAAAGAAACTCATATTTGGTAATGCATTTGTTCCAAAACTGGTAACCTAAATATTGATGACTCTTTGCAAAATTCTGCAGTAGGTGCACGGATTTGCTCAAGGTTTAGAATTCCCTCAGGTAACAGGAACTATCAGTTGTTTCTCCCAGATGAAGATAAATGTGTTTGCTGTTGAGAAAATAGTTGTCCTTATTCTCATAATGGAGGTCTATTTAATACTGCTTCTATTAAATGTCATCCACCTTCCCAATGTCTTTCTTTTCCACCTTAGCTGCTCTCAAAAACTCGGGATGAAGTAATCTTACTGAACATAAAGAGTTGCTGAAGTTTCATTAACCTCATCTTGCTTCTTTGTGTGCACTTAGTGACTAGAAGATCTTTACAACCACTTTAAAAGCGATTATTGTTCTGACAGTACCCTCCACCAGGCTTGCTGTCTTGCTGCTGAACTGCATGGGGTGTGCACAGGACACTATCTTGTGTTTTAGCTGGGAACAGTAAGTCACAGACGGAGGAATTCAATCATCTTCCTACACTAAGTAATGCAATTTCTTTGCTTTTAGATCTATAGATCTTTGTGTAAAACTCCTCCTGCATTTTCTTCTTCCTTTAGAGACGAAAAAGTTGGATAGTAATCATCCTTTCCCAGTTCTTCCTATTCCTTGTTAAAGATATGGCTGTCACTGCACTGCCCCTTGCTTATCATCAGCAAACCCACCTTTCAGAAAGATCTACCTTTTTGGCATGTCTGAAGTCAGTAAGATTCAGCCTTGTCATCCTTTATGAGAGTCCCATCATTGACTATAACCCCATGGTTGACTGCTGTGTTATGCAGAGCTAGGCAGGCTGCAAGGATGTCAAATGTGGTATTGAGTCTGTGCTTTGACAATTGGAAAAGACACCAAGAATGAGATTTCATAATCCCAGAAGACCTTTGAGTGATCAATGAATTCTGAGTAAGTGAACTTCTGCTGGTTTAAGGGCAAAATCAAATGAGACCCATCAGCTGTTTCTGTCCTGGATAGCCACTGTCACCTAGAAATCATACAATAAAAAAGTAACTAAATCTGATGTATGAGACAGGGGATCAATGATGTGTTAGAATAAATGCAATGTAGCAGTAAATCAAGCACCTAAAATACAAACCATAATCTAAAAATGTTGCCAAGGAAAAGGCATTTTCTGTTTTGAAAATTCATGAAAATTAGGACTGAACAGACTAGGGAATAAATCCTGTTCAAAGTTCACTTAGCAAACTAGTGATGTTATGAGACTGAGCTTTGATACACTTGTACAATACAGGCTCATCACATTACAAGTTGGCATTCTGATGTGAAAATGCTTGTCTCATTATTAATAATTGACAGAGCACATGATGTTATTCACTACAGGAGCCTATTAACTGAGCTTTGGCAGCAGGATATAGTTGCAGGGAATAGCCTTAAATGTAAAATAAAGGGTATTAACTAATCCTTGTAGTTTCCATTCAGTTCTAAGGATGGTGGTGACCTGCCCTGATGGAAGCATGTTGCTGTGGTCAGTCTGGAGAGCACCTTCTCAAAGGCTGCACCATACCCTGAGGCTCCTCAAGTGTCCAACACTCTGCATTTAAGGAGGGAATTGGTGTTGAAGAGGGGCCACTGACTACAACTGGTGTTTATTTAATTTCTATGGAGTGTTGCAGAGAACAACACTCCCTAAAGAGCAAAGCTGTTTGTGCTTGGCCATATGCCTGTGTTCTATGATGTTCACCACTTTCCTCCCTCTCTGCCTGACATGTCAGTGAATGTTGGTCATTGAAAGAGGCAGGCGAGTAGGATCTGGCGATAACTATGGCTTGAGAAAGTTGAAGTCAATTCAGCATTCAGATCTGAATTAACAGCTTCACATCATTAATTATTATGCAGAGAGCTAAGAACTAGAAAATTATTTTTTTGGTTTGTTTATTTTGTTTTCTTCCCCTAGGAGAAAGAAATTATATTCACAACTTATAGCTCTAAGGTTCTTAATTGGTTTACAATCAATCTGCAATTGTTCTTGGTTCTTCAGGGACAAGAAAGCCTAAAATATCGTGGTTTATCATTAAAATTATCAGATTTATAGAATCAGGATTTTGTAATCTGTGTAGTCTCTTCTCCCAAGTGGTAGGCAATATTGATGACATGTCTGCAGAAGGTGAGTTAGACAGACCAAGCTGCTGAACAGTAGCAAGGGTACTGATATTGGTGAAACAGTATTCTATGTGGGAAGAGAGCTTGGAAAGAAGTGTATCTTTTCACCTGGAGAGAGGAAGGGGAATGTTTTTTTTTCTCTTTCATATTAATCTTATTTATAAACTTCTAACTTTGTGTCAGTTAAGTTACAAGATGAAGTTTTCTCTTAATAATAAAGCAGCAAAAGACTTGTAGATATACTGAGCTACAGCATCTCTTGCATCTCCTTATGATGTTGTAAATGGTCCCTAGATACCAGGGACCAAACCTATTCTTAATTAGCAACAAAATATAAATAATTTTGCTGTCATTGCAGCGCAATAACAACCAGGGCACGGCAATAACCAATGAGCCTTGCCCTAAATCCTGTAGCAATAAATGTTCAAACAAAAAAATCCCCCTCCCCAACTTTGATTAATTAACTAGAGATGAATGATTTGGCTGTCAGTCTGTCAGTGCCATGCAATGAAAATAAAATCAGTGGCAGTGCCTCGCGTGTGAAGCCACTCATAGTATCTAGCCTTAAACCTTAGCACTGAAACTCCAACTCTAGCCTGCTCCCCACCCCCATTCATTAGCTTTCTAAATCCTCCTGTCTTTGTGGAATCACTGCAGCAAGTTGAAAATGATATATGTAATGAAAACCCTGTCTTCCTAGTGCAGAGAGGGTGGAGAAAAAGACTTTGCTTAGCAGCCGCTGCTGTGCTGATCCCAGCAACGATTAGTGCAGACTTTGTTAGAGAAGCTCACCAAGAGCGGAGTATTAAGGCACAAAAGGGAAACTCATTGTTTCTAAACATTTGTGTCTGCCTGGCTGGTTTTGTTTCCTTTTTTGAGTGCTATGACCAAATTCATGTAGAGACTTCAGTGTGAAAGAAATACAGATGTCTTTGAGGATTTGTTATAATTTGGGGCTATTTTCAATATATGCTATAAATACAACATTATTTTTTCTGTACGGGTACCTGATGAGCAAGAAACCATTCAGTTTCTGCTTCAAGTGCAGGCAGAGGGAATGGCACTGCATCATAGTGCAGTCCAGTACAATCCAGTAAACTATTGGTATGGGGAAGATATCAACAGACAAATGTTTCTGAGTTACCTTGAACTGTGTACAAACAACAATGCGTTTGTTATTTAAAAAAAAAAATCATACTCTTCTGGGAGACATGCAAAAGCTTTGAGTTTTCAGAAGCATTGGATTTCACAGTGCTGATCTAAGTCAATGACAGTGTGGGTGTTCGGCATCTCTGATGCCAAGCTATAATTGCACCTGATAAGTCAGGGTAAGAAACCTGGATGTTTAATTATCTGATGCATAACAGAGGACTCAAGCACATTCTGCCTCATAATGTGAAACAAAATCTGTCACATAACTACACAACAATGGCTATTTTCTTGGTGGGAATGTAAATTTATTATAGTCCAGATGTAGCATAGCCTAAGAGGCCAGCAATGCAGCTTTAGGGCTTCCAGTTCTATGGCCATCCCTTTGGCTTCAATGAATCTACATGCAAGCTGTTGTGGTTTGGGCACAGAAGGTTTTGAGATATTTGCATTCACACATACACAACCACGTTCTTCCTTCAGGTGTCGGACAAAATTTCATCTGTTTCTGACGCTCTTTCGTGTCATGGACTGTAGAATACATCTTGGAGCCAGATGCTGTTCTTGACTGCTGGACTTTATAGTCAGATTGTGTTGTTAAAGATGCTTTTTAATTGACTTGGTATTTATCCCACACACAGCATATAGTCCAACTGTTGTTTGTATCCTGGTATACCTTGAGGTGCCCAGAGATAAAAGCTTGTTTAATAACCAACATGCTGGAAACTTGTATTATGAAAAAGTCCTTCTTGCCCTGAAGAGTTTTATAATTTTCAACTAATGTGATGTGAAAAACAGGAGGAAGGAAAATGGATAGCATGGAGAAGTGAAATGAGTTGCCCAAGTTCTGTCAGCTGGTTTCCAGCTTGTAATCCAGTCCCTGAGCAATGAATCACACTGCTTACCAAAGGCCAATTTGTGAAGGAATGAGCTCCTACTGGGAAGCAACAGGCTAGTACATGCCTATTGACTTCCCTGCCAGATCCTCCGTGTCTTGGCTTTGTGCTGTGCTTTACTACTCAGCACAATATCCAAAAATGTTCACAGCATAGCTCAGAGGTAGCAACAGACTTGGAAAAAGCCACAGATGACCCTTTTCTCTGTGTGTGTGTGTATTCTGGATGCATGCATAAAACTCCTCAGGATGGCAGAATATTACAAACAGTTACAACTACATTTGATTAATGTCTTGTCTCAAAATCCACTTTGAAAAAAAGCCTCGGGTATTAAAATGATAGACATGTAGTGCTAATCAAAATGATGCATATTTTTAGGATACAAGAACTCCGGGCTAACAGTCCTCAGTCTAGTGCTTGGTTTTTCTTGTAATCTAAGATACACATTTACTTCTGCAATCTTAGCATCAGACTTCCTGAACCCGTTGGGCTTCCGTTGGGGTTGCTCAGACGTGGTCAGATATTGCTGAATATCAGGTGGCTTCTTCTTTTGAATTGAGAAAATATGGTGATATTCTTACTTCCAAATTCTATGTCTTTTTGAGCTATTGTGATGCTTAATAGAGATTCCTTTGAAAAGTTTCATTCTTGTTGAGTTTGCTTTCTTTTATAATTCCTTCATTGCATATATTACTGGGGTTTTTCTGAGTGAAAACATCAAAAATGTGTTTATGCCAAATGCTCTCAAGTTATGAATCTTGTGTTCTGTGGACTGTAGAATGTGCTGCTCTGTTGTCTTTTACCTTTGTCCCCTTAAGATTTTATTTTAAAATAGCCAGAGAGAAACAGATGACAGCCTAACAAAAGGTCCACATTGTACTGTACTGTGTCCCCTCCTCCATCCCTGAGCCCCTTTTTCTAGCAAAACTCCTTTGCTTTCTCCTTTGATTTGCACCAATCTACCTTCAGAATTTTTCAAACATTGCAGTGCATTAAACACTACAGCAGATGGTGCTTTTTGACGATGCCTTTCTACATGAAGCAACATTTTGTAGTGTATGCCGCATTATCAAAAAATCAAACATGTAATTATGCAAATATGTATGCCTTTATAATAATCAAGTTTTATTGTAAATGGTTGATGCACATCAATTTGATCCTGTAGTGCTGCTTTAAGTGCAGTTTAAGTGGCTTTTCAGTGTACCCAGAGGCAACACAAATGCATCTCTGGAATATTAATAAAATTCTGAATCTTTGAGACACCAACTGGTACAGCATTGCTTATACTGATTGAAACTAAATGCTAATCCTTTCCTTTATTTAAAAAAAAAATCCCCTTTGTTATTTAAAACACTGATATTAGTGCGATATAAAGGGGCATTTTATTTAAAATTGTATTGTAATGTAGTTGTTAAAATAATGTCTAATCATACTATATTCAGATTCTACAATGTAAATTTGATGAGACAAGAATCCAATCATTTTACAGCCATGAAAACAGAGATGTATGTTAATATGTCCAGTTGTTCTAATTCTGTAAATTTATTAAGGAAATATCTGGTTTTAGATTTTAATCCTGAAGGCTTCCAAGTAGCTGATTTCTGAATGCTCGCTTGGAGATGGCTTTGCTTGTGAAATTTAATAAACTAGATGCTTGTGGGGAAAAAAAAATCAGCAAGGATTTTGACATCCATAATGAAGTGTAAACTTTATTACTGATCTGATCCTGCCTTTTATACATTGGTTAACTTTGTCGGTCTAATGACAGCCATCTCTCTGCACACATACACGTTCTGCTGTGTTTGAATCAGCAGACAGGCTGTGGATACAGATAAACCAAGACTGTAAATTATGT
Organism: Chamaea fasciata; assembly: GCF_029207755.1. NCBI lineage: Eukaryota > Metazoa > Chordata > Aves > Passeriformes > Sylviidae > Chamaea > Chamaea fasciata. The sequence goes on along the minus strand of NW_027094095.1, from coordinate 15,048,359 downwards.
TTTGCCTGTTTGTTCCTCCTGTTCTGAAAGCAGGGCACGAAAGGAGCAGATTGCATTGTTCACAGGGAGAAGGCAGTAGTTATACCATGTCCCCCTTACCAGTTCCAAAAGGTTGGATGTTTATTTTTTGGTTTGCTATAAACTGAGGTTCTATTAATCTGAGGGCAGATTGAGAAGGCAAAGAAATGAATATGCTTCCATCCTTGCACTGCCTGGACTTTGCTCAAAACTAATTTCCTGTAAATTTAATGAAGCTTTATAGGTTGAGCTTTCACTGTGTAAAATTTTTGCCTTCCTTTTGGACCTCTGTTTCCAGTTCACCTTCCTCATCATCCCTCTGCCCTGTTATTTCTGTTTAATGCGTATGGTTATTGTCTCTCTGCCCTTTGTCCTTCCTCTGCCTCTCTCAATGGTATTTTTTGGTTCCTTTCTATGCTTGTTTGTTACCCCCCCCTTCACTTCTTCCCCTCACAGATTTTGCCTCCTCTGTCAGCCTTCTGCTCCTCAGATTTTTTCCCAAATGTTTCTCTCAGTTTCCCTATTTGGTTCCTTAGTCCTTTTACGAATGTGTGTTTCCTAGCTCCCATTCTGCTTTCCACATTGCCCTTCCAGGTTTTACTCTGTCTGATTTCTGTGTTTATCTCTTTTATTTTGTCCCTGCTTTTCTCAATTCAGATTGGTTTAAAATATTGCAGGAAAAGCTGCTCTTGAGAAATTTCATCCAGATTGTTCTAAGAGCAGCTGCTATCCTGGCACTTCCAATACTGAATCAAACCTGAGCCCAGGGGATAGGAGGTCCTTAAAGGATCAAAGCCCAACTTTAGAATACTACCCAAAATATTGGCAAGCAGAACATGAATATAAACCCACAGCTGAGCGTAGCTGAAACCTCTTCCCTCAGTTTAGACATGATCTGGTATTTTAAGGGTGGTGTTTTGTTTTGGTGTTTTTTTTTTCTTTTTTTTTTCTTTTTCTGAAATAACGTGGGGTTTTTTTTCTCTCCTTATTTAGCATTCTTGCAACTCCAAGGCAGGGAAGAGACATCATGCATCTTGAGAAGGCTCTAGGACCCCTAAAATTTTCAGTACATTTTTGCTTCTATGCTTAATATATAAACTCATTTAAATACGAAGTTTTGGAAAGCTATCCCAGTTCTGAGTCAATAAACTTTCTGCTCTTACTGAGAGAGTAGGTTACTTAAAGTAATCAGAGATGCTAAAAAACAACTGAAAGATTTTTCTGAACTGATAAAGCTCTTCAGGAACTTCAGATTAATAGAAACATTTTTATAAAATCATGAAATAGACATATATAAAGAAAGAAATTGGTAAAGTAAATGACTCCTGCCTTCAGGATTCGGGAATAAATTCTTATGTATGCAAATATGAAAGTAAAATTTATTAGCAACACAATGAAAACTGCTGACTTGGTTTCTTTCTAATACTATATTTTGTCTCATTACCTTAAATTACATTCATGGTAAAGTTACTTGCTTTTTAAAAAGTACCCTTTTAAATATAAATTCTGCATGTCTGTAGCACTGAAACAGAGAAGCTGCCTGAGTTAACTTATTTAATTATTCAGAGAAGAAGCCACCCAGATTCCTGAAGTTCAATGAGCAAATGGTTTTTATCAGTTTCATAAATTTGTTTGTATGTGACAAATCTATAAGTACTATTACCTTTTGATTGCATTTAGTATTCAGAAACCAATGCTCTGTTCTGCTTCTGATTTTTATTTCAGTTGTGTGGCATTTCAAGCTTAATTTAAACACAATAATAACAAAGTCTATGTCTAATGCCTTGATTTCATTTGTAAAGCCACCTGGACAACCACATACTTTGGTAGGTTTTTTCTAATGGTTATATGTTAGAAATGCTTTAGACATACTTTACCTGCATTTATTGTGGGGCAAAGCCTTGAATAAAAGATTATGGTATTTGAATGTGGTTTTGCAAAAAAAAAATTTACAAAAAATAGCAGGAAATCTGAAAAAAATATTCCTAATAGGGTAAGGCTTGATATATAGATTTTAAAAGTATGAAATAATAGGCAACTTTCTGTCTTCAAAAAAGCCATTGAAACTCATGGTCAATTAATACAGTATTTCATAAGATGTTTGTCTTTCCAGGCTGCATCAGTCACGTAACAGTGAATAAACCGTGAATAATATATAGCTCAGTAATTGCCTGGTGTTTTGTTCTATATATGCAAACATCTGATTACTGGTGTGGCTATAGCAATCTGGTAGAAATCCCCATGCAAGCACGGAAGCGTGGTCCAGGCACAAGGGATTTCACTTCTGGCTTACATGCAATGGTGTATAGGCTGTCCATAGCAGGTCATTTACTTTATCCTCTATTCTGACTACTCTGGTAGTCTGTATTAGACTGTAATTAAATCTTAATTACAGATATGGAAAAGAGTGTGGACAAAGTTTTAATGTGGTTTGGCAGAGCCTTAAACAGTCACCTTTCCTTGCGTTGCTCAGTGGAAAGGCAGCTCATCACTTTCCAGTGAGGGTATCTGGTACCTCCCCAGCACGTACTCCTCAATGTTTCTGTTGCTGAATTCCTCAAAAGACCTTCAAATGAGCACCCAATCTCACAATAATTTCTTCTGGTCTGGTGAAGTGCTTTAACTCTGACCATTTATGATTCTATGCACTCTTTTGAGGATACCTTATCTGAATTCAAACCCTAAGATGTGTCATTGCAGGTGTTTTTAAGACAAGGTGGCTGTCTTAATGACTACATTGAAAATAAATAGATTATTATAATGCTCTTTAGAGGAAAAAAGGTAAAGAGAGACATTGTTTATGTTTCTTTTTTAATGATCCTACTAAATTCCACTCTTTGCCATTTCACCGTTCTTTTAAATTTCTCCACAGAGAAATTTAAGTGTTAAATTTAACAGAGACTAAAATTAAGAAAAGTATTCTTTTTCCATGGAGAAACTGAAGTGCAGGAATGTATTATTTTGTACTGATTAATTTTATTCTAATTTTTATACATTGCTTACAGGTGCAGTAAAAAAGATTTTTGTCAGTGAAATGCTCTCTATGGAATCATGAATAAAACCACATTTTTCTCAACTAGCTTGTGGTACACTTATGTGCCAGGGAAAGCCCAGGTGCCCTCCCTGCAGCACAGTGTAAAGGTTTGGAGTCCTGGTGTCAGCCGCAGATGGGAAAGCTGTCCCTGCAAGGCAGACACAGGCTGAGCACATCTCTTCCTCATTGCAGAGGCTCCAGCTTGGCTCGGTCACCTGCAGCCTGGGCAGAAGGATTTCTCCTTTTCCTGGACTTCAGAAGAGAGTTAGAAGCCATCAGGTCGTGTGACAAAGATGAGGGCACTCTCTGCATCGCAAAAAAAAGCACAAAGAAAACCTTTTGTGAACATTTTAACTGTGTTGTTGGGTTCTTCCCTCCTTTCCACATGAGGAGGTAATAGAAGACTGTGTCTTCTTTTGGGCTTATGGGAGCAGTTGCAGCCACTCCCACACACCTCAACTTATAAGGAAATGAGTAAATCAAAGTTACCGGAACTAGTCCTGAAATAACATCTGCTCCAGGCTGTGTTCAAGAATAGGTGGGTTTGGTAGGACATTAATCCTGCAATTTACTTGTAGGAAGAAACTTCTGAGACCTGTGCAGTTCTGCTGAGAACCGTGGAACTTGCCATGACACGCTGCCCACGTGAATAAAACTAGTGGCTTTTCTTTAGCTGCAATTAGGACAATGCTTCTTGGGAATTGTTTAATTAGAAAGTATTTCAAAAGAAAATCCTTGAAACCAAACTTTCTCCCAGCTGTATCCCAGAAACGCCAGCTGCCTACTGGCCTGTGCTTGGCTAGCAGTGTAACCCAAGCACCATCACTCCATTCACAGATGGATATCTCTGCAGTGGGGAGCCTGGCCTTGAGGGGCAGGTCCAGCTCACTTTTGGTGGAAAGCTTCAAAAATCTGACTTCTCAATATATCTTTGGAAGTAGTGAAATTTCTTGTTGAACAGAATTCATGTTTTCAGACTAGTCCTGTGTTTTAGGTCTGTATTTTCGTCTGAAACTAAAATTCAGATGATATTTCTAAACTTGTTTGTTGCTGTATTCTTTTAAAAAAGAGTAGGTTGAATTTCATGGACATTTCCACTGCTACAATGTTCAAGGAGGATTTATGCTTCTGAAAAGTAATCTTAAAAGATTTCTTTAGCAGACTCTCACTTTGCATCTTTGGGTTTTAACTTTGAAATTGGCGGGAGGGTTTTTTGTCCTGTTTCCAAGCAAAATGAGACCTGTGTGTCTGAGCTGCTTTTCTTTGCTCCTCTTTTTCAGTGCCTTCTGTCAAATAATTGCTGAACCAGTTGGTCAGTTTCAATCAAGGAGGACAGAAGGACAGAGCTGTGGGACATGAAGTTAAGGAAGAAAACAGGTTCTTCAGTATGTCCAAGGGTCCTGGATGAGTGCTGTTACCAGGGAAAGGGATCTCAAAGCCAGGAGCCAGCTCACCAGTCATCTCCTAGGCTTTGCACCAGCCCCAGCAGAGGCTGTTACCTGCCCCAGTGGAGGGGTTCATGAGGGATCCTTTGGCAACTAGCACCTCAAGGACACCACCAATGGCACAGTGAAGTCTTTGTCAGGGGATTTACAGTGAGGTATTGCTCAGGAGCAACTTGTTATATTGTGCTGGACTCTCTGCTGTGCAATATACTTTACATGAGGCCTAAAGAACACACCTATCTTGGGGTGGCTAGGTTAGCCAGAACTGACAGTTAAATGTTAAATAATTAAATTGTTTTAGCTATTAATTGTAAGTAAATGTTGTTTTTAATTGCACTTTAATAATGCCATGCCCTTTATAGCCAAAATTAATGTTTTCTGTCTCTCTGTTTTTGAAGTACATGTCAGTTTAATTAAACTATTAATGGTAGACAGATTTTAAGTACTTTATATTCTTCATTAAATTGTATCTGTTCAACAAGCATAAACAGGAAAATAGACTCAGAAGCAGATTCATGTTCTGCCTGATAAATCATTCATCATCAGATAAGATGATGAGGCATGCTTGTTTTTCTGTAGGCTCACAATGATAAACAAATCCACTTTTGTATTGTAATGTTTATTGAGTTCATAGAAAAATAAACAAGACTGTTCACTTTTCATATCAGCAACAGGCCTGAAAGCTGCTGTTTGCATTTATGACTGGTCAGTCAAGCAATATCTTGATGCTCTGAGGGTCAGTCTTAGTTCATTTTGTCTAGAGTGCTTGTTAGCAGAGCATTTCTCTGGTCTGAGATATAGTTCTTTCAGGGCCATTCAACTGAAGTAGTGATGAATATTTCTACTGTTCCTGCTGTGTTATCCAATTGTGTCTGGAAAGAATTAAAATAGCTTTTGATTTGGCAGAAATGATATATTTATAATGCAAATGTTGAGTAAGTCTCAATCCTTGTAGGACTGCAGGAAGGTTGATGGAAACAATTTTTTGAAGATTGTGAAAGACAAATTATGGCAAGGTCATTTCTTCTCTATTGGTAAAGTCTGCAAATCCTAGTGGGCTGTTAATGGGGTAACAGGCAGAAATTAAGAAACACTGCAGCAACTGCTTGTGATACATTCCTGTGCATATTATACAGGCAGACAAAGATGTAACTGGTTATAATAGAGACAACAAACGTCCTTCCTTTGTGTGGCAGATCAATCAATAGCCAGGCATGTGATCTTGTTCACTATTATGTTAGTAATGAAACCTTCTTGTGATGTGACAACTGTGGAATAACATTTGGTCACAAAGCTGGTGTTAACAAGCACAACTGGCACTCTGGTAATTAGACTGATTCCTGGTCTACTTTCACAGATTGTCGATAAATGCAGTAAACAACAGGCTGCTTTCTCTCAGAAGAAGTTATATGAAGTTGTCATCCACTTGACGGTATGTACTGTATTCTCCTTCATCTTTTATCGGATTCTGCCAAGGTAGGGATGTGCATGTATTTCGCTATAAAATAATGTTTCACAATAGAAAATTTGCGTGCATTTTTTTTTTTCTTTTTTCCCCCTCTAGGGAAGAAAGCTAATTTATTAGTTACAGGTAGGCAGTTAAATGGAGATATTCTTCCTCAAATTTTCAATATTCTCCCCTCTGACACAGCTGCGTCTGCTGTGGACAGCCATTTATACTGTTTAAGGATAAACTGAAATCTTAAAAGCCATAGATTACCCTTGATTTAAAGGCCAAGAATATAGATCATATACAATTGTAGTATAATTTGTTACATTAAACAAAATAACTACATTCAGCCACGGATGTGCTAGCCAGCTCTTTCATCACCAGTTTAGGATTGTTTTATCGAAACTCATTTGCTGTTTTGCTCTTTCTACAGACCTGCAGCAGTGGAAGGGTGAACCGCAGTTTAGTCTTTTCACCCTCCTGATGAGAGCTCCTTCCCTAGGCCTTGTACCTCCTCCAAGCCCACAGCCTGGCTCTGCACATAGGAAAATGTGTGAGTACTGTAACTCTGTCTCCTCCACTTCCAAAGCAGAAGAATTGAGTCAACTGAGGTACGTCTTGTGGGGTGTTCAGTTTATTTTCATGGGCTACGTGGCAAAGCTTAAGCTGGAGGCACTGTAAACCAGCAAGGGTTTCTATGTTCTTCTTTCACAAGGTGCACTCAGAAACTGGAAACTGCATAGGGGATGACAAGCAGTAGCAGTGCCATGGCATGTCTGGGCACTGGTGCTACATAGCCCTTTGCTCAGATCTGCTAAGTCCAGCTCCAGCCTGATTTAAGGGTCCTTACTGGTTTGATTTGATCAGGAAGGGTTTCTGTCTTGTGCTGGGCCATGTTTTGAGCACTTGCTGCAACTAAATTCACTCTGAAACATCAAGAGAATAGTGAGCATCTCTTCATGGCCATTATCAATGGTTGCCAGATTGTAATTCTCTTTGTAATTGACAAAAAGCAGTAGGAAGGAGTGTGTTACAGTAAGTACCTAGTTTTATGCAGGTTTAATGCAGGAAGATGCCTCATTAGCAGTCAGTAAACATAAAAACTAAATTCACACTCATAAACCAGGGAGAGATTTCGGACACATTCACTGGGCTATGGGTATCAAGAACTTAGAGGATATAAATACCAGTGAATACAGTATGCTAGTCTGAATGTTTGGAAATGAATATCAGAACTGTTTGTTGCTTCTCCCTGCAGAGCAAGCTCTGTTCTGACAAACCATTGAGAAAGACCAGTGAGGCTTGTAGGTTTGTACCCTACAGGCTCCTAGGAATGGAGAACTGTGAAAAGTAACAAAGGAGTGTGTAGGGTTTTGCCTGATGGATCAGGACAGCATTTAAGGGAGGGATTAGCAAGAGGCCTGTGGGTGTACCAAAATTCCATGTGCTCAGAGAAGGGGCAGAGTGAGAATCTCTTTGACTTGTGGCTGGCTGTAGTTTGTGGTATGATTTTGACCTTATGTCACACAGAATCACAGAATGCGTAAGGTTGGAAAGGACTGCAGTGGATTGTCTGGTCCAAATTCCCTGCTCAGACAGGGTCATTGTAGAGCACACTGCACAGGATTTTTGTCCAGGTAGTTCTGGAATTTGTCCAGTGGGGGAGACCGAAAGGCAATCTGTTCCAGTGCATGGTACCCTCACAGTAAAGAAGTTCTTCTTCATATTTAGGTGGAACTTCCAATGCATCCGTTCCTGCCTATTGCCTCTTGTCCTGTTGCTCAGCACCCCTGAGCAGAGTCTGGTCCATCCTCTGACACCTCCCTGCAGATACTGACAGGTATTGATATGATTCCCTCTCAGTTGTCTCATCTCAGCTGAACAGCCCCAGCTCCCTCAGTCTTTCCTCGTGATATGCTCCAGTTCCTCCGTCATCCTTGTCAACCTCCTCCAGACCTGATCCAGGAGGTCCCTGTCTCTCTTGCTCCATTGTTCACTGCCACTTGAGGGACAGAAATGAACCAACTTGTGCTCCAGATCCCTTGTCCTGTTCTCCTAAGGCCCCGAGATCCCTCTTGATGGTTTGCAACCTTCTTGTTGGGACCTTGTCACTGCCTACCTGGCAAACCAGTAGAGGGTAATAATCAATGGCTCTACCAGGCTGGAAGGGTTCTGGGTGATACCTCTTGTGCAGGCCCCAGGGAGGCAATGAAACTCCCTGTGGGCTGGGTCTGGTTGGTGCATTGGGCCCTCTGTTCCCCTCAAAAGGGAGTCACCAATGACTACTACCTTTCTTTTTTTCCTCATGGAGGAAGTTTTGATGCAGGGGGTAGGCTGCCCAGCCCTAGGTGACACCTCCATCTTGGAAGAACCTTCATCAACGTACACATTTCCCCAGTCCTCATTTTGCTGGTTCTCAGGCTCCAAGGCCTCATACCTATTTTATAAGGGTACCTGGGAAGGTAAATCTGGGGGGGAATCACCCCCCCCCCCCCCCCCCAAGCAGAAACCCATTTCCACTCCACACAGTCCTTTCTTGGTTGGGAAGGCATTACAGGAGAGCTAGGTCTGACCCCCTCCTGAAAGCAGGGTCAGCCATGAGGCTGACCAAGTTACTCAGAATTTTGTCTGGGCTGCTCTAGTGAACCTTCAAGAGTGGAGATGATGCAGCCTCCACGGGTTGCTGCTTCACTGTTCTTCCACTCAGAAATCACACTTAAAATAAAAATGTGTCTTTTCAATTGCTTCTCCAGTTTCAACATGATTTTGTTTGGTCTCAGTGCTTCCCACTCAGCATAGATTTCTATGGCTAAGCCTCACATCTATTCATAAAAGACTCAAATCTGCAGCTGATGCAGCACTGAGATTGCATTAACCTGTCAGTGGGAGTCCATATGCAATGAATATTTTTTTGCTGCAGGAAGTCAGAAAATAAAGCCTTAGCTTCTAGAAGAGACCGGGTTCAAGCACCACTAGCTGCAGTAGGTAAGAACATTTGAGTCATTTAAAGAAGAGGCGATTGGCCAAGAGCATGTTGAAAGCATCACACTTTTGGGGAAAGAACCTCTGCACTTGGGAGGTAACTGAAGAAACAAGACAAGGAGAGATTTTGCTATTCATATCATTTAAGCTCTGCTGTTTTGAGAAGGTTTTACCATACAGATTACTTTGTCAAATGATGACAATGCAGAGTGTTTCCAGAACATGGCTGGAAAATCTTCGCCGTGGCTGCACTATTGAGGCCTTTTTGATGCACTGTCTACAGAAAAGGTTTTTGTCAGAAAAAGCACAGTGTTTTCCCCTTCTTAGGAGTATATTTCACATTCTAAAGTGATTTCTTTGGTAAGATTGAATAAATTCCAGTTTACTAGATTTGATTTCAAAAGAAATGTAAGGAACAGAGTACAGCTAAGTGACAGAGAAGATGCCTTGGCACTCTGTGTTTATTTGCTATCAGTTACTTCCACATTAAATTGTTCCATTTACTAGCTAGTATAATTTTTTTCCTAAGTGCCTGCTGCTCTGTCTAGTTGTGGAAAACGAAGCTCAGTTGTTTATGACCTGTGCTGTACTTCATCACTAACCTTCACCAAATATACAAGTTCTAGAATGAGAATAAAGCTTCACCGGTGGTAGCACAGCGTGAGGCAAAGTATAATGCATATTACTGTGGTGCACCTGTGCTGGCTTTCCCTTGCTTATTGGGATAAAAAGTGCACTTTATTAGCAGGCAAATAGGTAAAGCTTAAGAGGCCAATCTTCTCTGCTTGGCATATGGGGCTCCCATAAACATTATTGAGTAAAATGGACATAATTTCGGAAGAGATCAGGGATTTAAGGGAACAGATAAATGAAGAAACAAGATGACACTTTCCTAGCCACTTTTCTGACCAAAACTGAATGTTTTGAGTCTCTAAATGCAAAGATTGTATAATGTGTTTTTATTACTTAACAACTGTCAAAAACCTACTGAGGAAACCAAGTCTAGTCTTTACCTTTGAGAGAACAAAGTGCCAACTTCTCCCCAGCCTGTGCTTAGGCCTGTCCTCAGTAAAACATCTCTTTGACACCTTTCCCACACTCATAACAGTTATCTTCCTGTTTTCATCTTCCCTGTGGAAATTATTAATTTAAAATTCTTTAAGAAGGAAGCTTTGTTGCTATCTAGATATCTCAGATTTTTTTTTCACCTTTTGAAGGCTGTAGATGCATAAAAGAAGGTGGTGGGAGAAGGATGAGGGTCACAGATTTTCCCCTGGTAATGCACAGGGATGTTGTGGCTCTGTGATCTCCAGCAGCCTTTTGTGTTACAGCCCATGTGCAGACCAGACTTGCTGACGGGGTGGATGCTCTGTGATGGCTGGAGGGAAGGTATCAGCCTCTCCCTGAAATGACAAAGGTGGTGTTTCCCCAGTGCTTAATTTGGGCAAAGACAATTCTCTGGATGTCCTTCTTCACATGTACAATGGATCTGTCTTCCCAATTTCTCACAGAGAGTTAGATCCTGAATTTTTAACTTGACTGGATAAGGCAACTACTTAGAAGAAATGAGAGATCAGCTGAGGAGGTTTCTAAACTAGGTTTGCTGGGGAGCCTCAGGCTTATTCTGACTTTTCAGGATGCAGCAGTAGCCAAGAACATTTATTCCCATTTCCACTTGGCAAAGAAGATTTTTTTTCCCTTCTCTTTTCTTTCAGCTATGGGCTTCATTGCAATTACTTTTTTTCTGTCTTTCCAAAATCCAATTACTGAAATGCTGCTTTTTGGATACCCTTAGCCAATACCCTGAGTGTCCATTTAAAACTGCTAGACATAGATATGATGTATAACAGCTTCTTGGTTCAGTGGCAAAACTGAATCCAACCCAGATGAACCTGAATCAAGCAGTTTAATAAGATTTTTTACAAAGTTTTTAAAAAAATTATATTTTACATCCAAAGGAAAAAAATCTTAAATATTTGATGATTTCCCAGTTTTTTTAGTAGGTATTGTTTTCAATCATAACACGTTTTCATTTCTTAGTGGTAAAACTATTTTTAGAAAAACCTCACTTTGGAATCTCAGTTTTAATATAGTAAAAACTGTTTCAACATTTAAAAAAGGAAAAAATAAAATCGCTTCTACCTTTTCAGCCAAAGCTCTGTCCTGTGCTGAGCGCAGTGGCAGGAGCTGCCCGCATTGCTCTCTGCCTCAGCACATGTGTTACTGCAGGCAGCCCGGCAGGGGTGGGGCTGCCGAGCCCTGCCCGGAGGTGATGGGTGGCGTGCCCAGCCCTGCCGGTGTTACTGCTGTGCTCCACAGACTGGCTCAATTGAGTTCTAATATTTTCCAGACTCACCTCAATGTGCTGTGCTTGTATCTATGAAGCTCTTGCGATTATCATCTAGACAGGGTGTGATTAAAGAAGACCCAACCTTCCTGCTGTCCAGCTAAGTTTCATGAACCGCGTGGTAAATTCAAAGCCTGGTTATTTTTTCAGTGTGTCTGCTGGGGAGATAGCTTCCTGACACATTTGAGGTCTTTTGTCACTTGGAAACACTGTGCCAATTTAGTTAAGGTTTTAATTTTTGTTGGATTTATAATTGTGGCCATGTGCCAAGAGGTCAGTTTAGACGGGTTGGTAAGCTGAAAAAGCTAGCAGCAAATCAAATCAATGAATATCCTTTCATTTCAACGTCTTTTTCTCTCCTTGTTTCTAGCCCAGAAGGAGGCCATAAAGTTGATGAGAAGATAAATTCAATTATACTTAAAGCTAACTTTGGATCTTAGCTCTCATACTACCTTTCCGCATCTTTGCCATCCATCCTATTGTAATCGTTTAGATTTGCCCCAATAGTAGTTTGCCTATTAGCTTTACTAATGAATTTACTACTGCAGAAGACCACTTGCAAGGCTGTCCTAAACCTAATGAATGTAATTATTTAGCACAAAACCAGAGCAGCATCTTTTTCTCTCTTGACAAGAATAATTCTTTATTCTCTCATTAGCTATGTGCTTTGGTCTCAGTAAACTAGTTATTGACCTGCTCATTTAAGGAGCTTCACTCTAAATGCTTCTTCCCTTATTTAACTCAGACAAGTTCCTCTAATTTCCCCTCACCATGCAATGCTAGCCTGTAAAATGCAACCATTGTTCATTTGTTGTGAAGAGAGCTGGAAGACAGGAAGCTATTCTTAGATGGATGCTCAGCCTCCTGAGCCCTGCTTGCTTGTCCCTGGTTATAATGGATACAAAACTGTATGGGGCTTAGTAGACATCATGTAAACTCTATAGGAAATCTGAGCCAATGAATCATGGAGACAGACCCCCACTGAGCATTGTGTGTCTGAATAGACTGCAAATAGATAGAAAAGCAGCTTAAGCAAGTGGCTTTCATATGACAAGAATGCATAAATTAGAAATGAATTGGGAGTATCTGTTGTTTTAAGGCAGTTGGATTTTTACTTTCTTTATAATTTTCCTCTTGTAAGAAACCACTAATTACTCAGACTACACTGAAGACTGATGCAGAGTTTTGCATGTGTGTGGGTTTTGTTGCTCTTTAAGCCTTCTCCACTGGATTGTGCTGGCTCAGCCTAGCAGTGCCATCCCATGCTGCCTCCCCAACATCTGTGCAGTTACCCTAACTAGCAGTGCCTGTTGGGGCATCCTGGGAAACTCCCACCTGGAGCATGACATAGATCTCTGGGGAAATCAGGAATCCAGTGGTGTCAGGTCTGTAGAGGAGCAGAACCCAGCCAGGAGCACAGCACCAGCTGAACTGGGATTTTCCCTTGGCAGAGGTGGCAGCCTCTCATCTCACCCTTGCAGTACTCAGTGCTGACCAGCAGTCAGTTGCTTCCTGTTCTCCTTGGGCCATTAAGTACTAAGGATTCCCATGAGGTGGACCCTGACCATCAGTGAATGGAAGCATATGGCATTTCCAGGCAGGTTTCTCCTGAAATCAGCCATCACTTGACCAATGGAGACATCCTAGGGGCACCAAGGTACAGAGCCTGCTTGGTCTGAACCCTATCTGTCCTAAGTCAAAGGGTGGGCTGTGAGTAAAGAGACTCAGATCCAAGGGCCATGTAAGGAAAGCAAAGATGAGGAGAGTGCAAAAGGGCTGGCAGTTCTGGCACAAGCTTGCCTGCCAGCTGGGAAAGGGACATGTCACTTGGAGGTAGTGCCATGACTATGGCTGCTCTCACACCTCCTGCATGTGGTGAGCTGGTTCACAGACAGGGTTATGGTGCTCTCAGGTCTCGGGTGTTTGCAGGAGGAGTGCAACACCATGGCCTCGGCAGCAGCGGCAGTAGTCATCTCTCCTCTGAGGCAGCTGATGGGGTGGTCCAGGAGCTGGGGGGTTCGAGGGCTGGCAAATGGGGCTCTGTGCAGTGGCTGACTGCTGTTTTGTTGCTTGTGTTTTGATTGTTTTCTGGCTTTTTTTCTGTGCCTTTTTGTTTACTTTGCTATTTTCTAAAATGAAATATCCTGTCTCTAATTGTTCACAGATTGTGATAATAGACTGCAGGCAGATGGCCCATAGTTTGTGGTCCAGCAATCATATGAGAGAGACAGCAGCCCTCAGTTGTGTTTATAAATACTGGTGCTGAAGCGTCGCTGTTTCTTGTGGCCCAGTATGGGCTGCATTCCCTCCTGCTGTAATGATCTGGGTTTCTCACTGTGTCTCGTATGCCAGAGGCCCACATGAGGTCCCTGGCTATCTATAACCTGCATGGCCTCTGATGGGTCTCCAGATGGGCCTTGGGGGTAGCACCGCTTCGTCTAGGGAAGCAAAGAGGTCTGTGTCTTTTCAGGTGTGAGGAAGGTGACACCTGAGGGCCCTGACTAAAAAGAGGGGAGGTGAACAGGCAGAACAGCAGAGAGACCCAGCTTGGGGGACTGGCACCCTACAGAGAGGGTGGGCTGGAAATTAAGGGGCTGTGCCTGTGGGCAACTTGTCAGACTCTGTGTCCCAGGGACACACCTCTCACACCTCCTCATCCAGCGCCTTTGCTGACGGTATTCCAAAAGCCAGTGCCAGGAGTGCCCCATCTGAAAGGCAGTTCAGCTTCTTGTGAAGCAGTTGATCCCCTGTGGGCTGGGGAGCTGCTCCAGGGCAGCAGGCAGGGGCATGAGCCACCCTTGTAGATATTTGGGGCTGCGGTGTGTCTGTGTTGTAACAACTGCAACAAATCTATGGAAAGGTGGTTCACACAGCATAATGTAAAAAATCATCAGATTTTGTATTAGAAGTGAATATAAATTACAGCTTACACACTGCAGAAAGTCAGTGCAAGGTATTTTACAAGGGCATGTAGTGATAGGACACGGTGTAATTGCTTTAAACTGAAAGAAGATAGGTTTAGATCAGGTATCAGGAGGAAATTCTTTACTGTGAGGCTAGAACAAGTTGCCCAGAGAAGCTGTGGATGCCCCATCCACAGAAATGTTCAAGGACACATTGAACAGGACTTTGAGCAACCCAGTTTAGTTGTAAGGTTCTCTGCCCATGGCAGGGGCATTGGAACTAAATGACCTTTAAGATCCTTTCCAACCCAAGCCAGTCTGATTCTGTGGTTTATATTTAAGAAGGAAAGATAAGGCCCTGTGTTTTAGCTGCCTGGCTGTCTCAAAGTTATCCTTAAAATTCTAGTATTTTTAAAAATAAGGCTTTTAGTCAAGTATTTGATACAAAGCAGCTTACTTTCAAGATATTTTTTCATTTCTCCTAGGTAGATTAAAAAAACGAGCTTTAATTTAAGCCAGCATTTGTCTGTTTGAATGTAATTGTGCTGCAAAAACTTAGCAATAAACACCTTCGCCTTAGGGAAAGGTTAACAGTTTCATTGCATTTTTATGTTTAAATAATGATGCTTTAATATATCTTTTTCTTGACTGTAATTCCAGCTGTCTTTACAAGAGTAACTTGTCTTGTCAGTATGTGAATTCTCAGATAAAAGTTAGACAAATTATGAAGAAGTATATTGTCAGTGGAGAGCAGGCAGCAGGACAAAGTGGCATGACTAAAACGCATTGTTCAGAACAGTCTTAAGCGTGAGATACAGAAGACTCTGTATCCTAATTCTGTTCAAGACTATTTAATTAGAGGTTCTATGGGGCTTATTGGTGCATGTGATTGCAGGACCAGGTCTCAGTTCCCTGGTTGTGACTTACGGAGCTGTTGTGTGGCTCTGCAAAAAATGGGAGATGTGCAAATGTAAAAATGGTGTGTCAGGCATTAACTGCTTCCTGATACCCTGCAGTGCCTGGACAGACTTTTCTTTGGGTCTTGGTGGAGAGGTAGCTGGGAGTTCTCATTTTTTCTTGACTTCCTGCACCCTGAAAGGCAGAATTAGTTTTGAATGGCTGCATTTTTCTATTGGCCCCAATTGTCACTTATAATGGCATTAGCTGGCAGGAATGTAAAATGTATGGAAGAACACCAACCCTTCTCAGTCCTCAGCAGAGGGAGGATAGTCCTGTGGCATCGTGTTTTTCCAATTGGCCAATACCTCTCTAGCTCTGATAGCTGTTCTTTGCAAATCCCCATTAGTTATTTCATGTGAAACATCAGTAAAGAAAAAAACCAGTATGATTGCAGTCATGTAATTCTACAAAGCTCTTTCTATTTCTTAACAGTCACTGTTTTTCTATGAAAAATGGTTTGGCACTGAAATATTAGGCTGTAAATTGCAAGAGGAAGATTAATATGTCTTCTATCTTGGCAAGTTTTCTCATTATGTCACTAGCACTGAGACCTAATGCTTAGCTTGTTTTTCGAGGTTCGATATAACTCACAGAAACTTTGATTTGATACACACAATTGTATTGTCTCTCTTCTACTTCTTGACTGGTCTTCAATGCAGGTTTGGTTAGATTTTTTTAATCTGCCTTTTAGCAGAATCTACTGTGTATCAAGTAATTACCTATAATAGAGTTATAGCACTTCCACAAATAAATAATTGCTAAAATAAGAAGCAGGGCAAAAGATGATGAGCATGTGTTAGGAAACAGTGCTGAGTTATGAGTTCTGTCTGTGAAGACAGCAATGCATAAAGGGATTCCCCAAGATTTATATTTGAAAGTGTGAACACAAAAGATGAAGGGTTTAGTATCATTTTTACTTTTAGAGGGAATGTCCTTTTGAGGGTTAAGGTGCAAGCTGTTTCTTCATCTCTAGCAGTGGGCTTTGCCTCCCACCCACTAAGAGAAGAAAGTGCCCTGCGACACTGTGTGGACCTTTGGTGAAGTTATCTTTTTTAGTTGCTCTTCAGGAAGCCTTTTCTTGTTCCAGCTTGTGAGACTCTCAGGTAGTCTTGTCAGAGCTGTTATTTCCAGCCTCATTGTCCACGTGTGGTATATTACCTGAGTACAGGACCCTCCTGTACAGTGGGGAGCACAGGGACACGTGCCCCCCATCACAGGCACCTTACTGTTTAGCAGAAAGTGGAAAGGGAGACAAAAAGCCCCGTCATTACAAAGGCTTGTGCTGGGTGTGACAACCTTGAATCCATGATTTATTTTTCTTCTCTGCAAATACATATTTGTAGCTAAAACCATCCTTTCAAGCTTCTCTCATGAGACTGATAATTTCTTGGCATTCCAAGAGAAGGGGGTCACTGGTGTTCAGGGGAGCAGCTGAAGAAGCAGCATTATACAAAGCATAAACTTTCAGAGTCAGTAAATGAAAGCGATGTGCTTTGCTCCAATACTCATCAAACAGAAAGAAGAATCTGTCTCAGCATGCTGTAGGATGATCATTAATTTTTAATAGTGTTAATGTTTATTAGTGACAGATGATTGACTTTAAGTGCCTTATGAATAATAAATAAATGATGTGGATTTTGGGCATCTGCCTTAGATTTGTATGCAAAGACAGTGGGACTAACCTTCACAGTTTGAGAGGAATGTAGCTTCAATTCCTCAATGTATGCTGTAAGACATACTGTAAGACTTCTTGGGCTTTAGCTTTGATAAACCTGGAAAGCCTTTCTGTCTGCTTTCTTAGGGCACATTGACTGCTTAGCAGCTTCAGGGTGAGAGAGGAGCTCGCTGTAGCTCTTTTGGCTAGGGCAGAACTGCTGGAAGGTGCATTATTCACTCTGAGGCTCTGCTGGATTTCATAACACTTAAACACCTGTGTCCATCAAACAGAACGCACAGAATCGCAGCTAGAGCTGCTCTTGACTTTGTAATTTCATTGACTGACAGTTTAATATCTATTTATTTTCACATCTGACTCTGGTATAGACAGGCTGGCATCCTGAATGTCAGGATATTATGCTGACAACTGTGTTTTTTCATTACTATAGGAAAAAAAAGGATTCTTCATAAGTAAAGAGGTTCTTTTCAGGCTCAGCAACTGTAATAAAGACCAAATTATACTTCATATAAATCTGGTAGTAACGAGTGATAGGTATGTGTACATATTTATATAGGAACAAGGGCACATGGTTTTCAACTTTCTGATAATCTGTCTCTTCCATCCTGTGAAATTCCATGTAATCATATTGTTTAAATAGCTGGAACAACTGCTTTTACCACAGGCTCTCATAAGCAGCACAATCTTTGCTTAAATTAGATATTTAAAATTGCTCTCTTATTTTGATCCAATTTTTTTTGCTTTCTAAACAGAAACAAGTGGCTTATCCCATCTAAATTCTACAATATTTAAAATTATTTAAGAGAATGTTTCGAGAAAAGAGAAATATGTGTGTTCTGGTGTTGATGTTGTGATGTCTGTGCTGACGTTTAGAGAAAAAAGGGTAAAATTGCTTTCATATTGGGCACTGGCCAAATAGTTGATGACTCCCTAATAATGTTCTCCAGATGTTAGGCAGTTACACCAGACCAAAATGCTGTTGCTAACTTATTGTTATTCAGCATTTACTATATAAACAGAAAATTTGTATTTATTTCCACTTTAGTTCAATGGATTGTGATTAATATTGTAATTACCCCAATTCAGAGAACTTTTTAGACCAGACTCTTCTGGGCTTTCTCAGAGCATAGCACACCATATATCAGCCCTAATTATGTGGTGTATCTGACTGGGATCTGCCCTGTGATTACATGCCCTAGTGTTCCCTGAACTACTGGGTGTTGTGTCGGCAAGGAGGAGTCACAACTGCACTCTGTAAAACATTTCAAGACACTGAAATTAAATTGCATCTTGTCTGGGGAAAAAAAAAAAAGAATTGCTCTCAATATTCACAGCCATTAGCTGGTCATCAGGTGACAGGAAATCATCTGAACATGTCTGATTTCTCAGGAGTCACAGCGTTAATTACTTTCATTAACGAAACATCTTGCTTATGATTTATGAAGATTTTTTTATTCTGCCAAAGTGCCTTATCTCTGTTTCATGGTGTAGTCAGAGCATCACAGTGTTGCACAAATGTGGCCAGGGGACATGGCACTCTGCTGACAGGTTATAGTGCATCCCAGTCTCTTTTGGGTGTGCAGATACTCCCACAGTGGTGCCTCTTACTCCACCACGTCTGGCCTCCCTCTCCCAGCCCCGGCTTGGTCCATGCACCCATCTTCAGCCTGGCCTGCTGCTCTTGAGCATGGGTAGAAATCTAGGCTGGGCTGTCTTTAAGGGTGGAAATCTAGGCTACTCCTGTTGCTGGAGAGGCACATCAGTGCCCACAGTGGGTTTCTGCATTGCACTTCCAGAAATCATAGCCCAGCTTGCACACTCAGAGAGCCTTTGGTGTCACACATCCCTTCAGGAACCTGCTGGAGGTGACAGCGCGCCTCGCTTTTCCCCACTGTGCGCCTGGGACTGGTCACCTCACTGCTCTTAGACACTTCAAAATCCCCAAAAATCAGTCCTCTGGCACATGTTGGGTGCTTTGCTCTTGCCACACTGTACAAATACAGATGCACAGAGATCCACCTTGGTGGTCAAAGGTAAAGAGAACACAGTGTTTGTACCTCTTGGAGTATATAACCACCAGGGTCAGATTTTGCATGACAAAAGCAAAACTGATTTCCGTGCAGCCAATCAAAGGGGCAATATTTTAAGCCTTGGTAAGGGCTTTGTGCTCTGCTTCCATTTACAGCAATGTCAAGAGTATAGCAAGGACAAATGGGAATCATGCGTGATCATAATGTTCCTATTTATATACACATAAAATAGAACGGGCTTTTAAGAGCTAATACAATTTTCTATTGTAATGATAACCTTAATAACAATATGGTTTCACTGCAAAGGGATAAACAAATATAATAGAAATTGAGATAATGCCATAAAATGGATGCATTATTTTTGGAATTTGAAGGACACCTGCCAGAAAACATTTACCAACTTGTGCAATCCACAGCAAATTAAATACAAACTTACCTTCTGCTGTTGCCTGGCTATAACATATTTACTGTGCAGTTTTCTTATCACTGTGGATTTCTAAGATAATTAGTTGTGGTTGTTAAGTGCATAGTATCTGACCTAGAATTTACCAGGACTCACTAAACAAATATTGAAATAAGAAAAGAGATAATACTCTTTTTAATTCATTGGAAGATGCAAAACTGACAAATAATGTGTGTTTCCACAGTGGAGCCCTACATGAGCTGGCTATGCTATGATTATCTCAAGCATTTTATTGAAGTCTTCTGTTTAGATTTTGCATGGAGTTTGTTGCTAGCTCATCTGAAATGAACTGCAGTATCAAAGTAAAAATTAGGTTTGTCTCCTTTAATTGCTAATGTTAAAAATATTGTGAATGAATGAAGAGCTCACTGAAACACATCCTATTAACATTGTATCTATGTATCTAGAATGTTTTTTTAGAAAATATTACAGATTTTATTTATGAAATTAGCCTTCTTATTATATAAGTTGTCCCTTCTATCTTTGCCTCTTTTGCTAAAATCACAGAATGCTAACATTCTCATAAGACATTGGTTTTCTTTGTAGCTTCCATTTCAGTTCTTTGCTGATTGTGTATGTGTTCTTTTTAATCATTTAGCAGTCTTTTGTCACATTAATGACCAGTCCTTCCTCTTGCATTATGAAATACCATAACCATGAATGCCAAAGTGGATTGCTGGATGGTGTTTACTATCATGTGTTACTTTACCATGTTTTTACTTATCCACATTCTTGGCACATTGGCAATCTGCTGTTTTCCCCTCCTCTTGGTGCTGAAGGATGTCTGGAGAAAAGGACCCGTCTCCCACCACATCCTGAGGCAGCTGAGCTATAGTATGTAGTAGCCCAAGGAGGAAGCTCCCTGGAGTGGAAAATGCAGAGTAAGAAAATGCAGAATTTAAAAGAATCAAGGATGGCTTATGTCTTTGTTGTTGCTGGGTGACTCCTGCCTTCTCTCTGGTTTAAGGGTGTCAGAACTTGAACTTCTTCCTCTTAAAAGTGACAGGAGCAAGAAGGAATGAGAAATGCTTGTTTCTTGTTTCCTCAAGCATGGTTTACAATGCCCAATACATTTCGAGGCGGGCTTAAAGTATGTGGCAGGGGAGGGAGGACCTGCAGGCCAGAACTGCCTCAGCAGTGTAGGAAAATTGGGAGCATGGCTCTGCAAAGAGCTGGAAGGGGAGGAGTGCTGAGCTGCTGTGTCTGCTGGGGGTCTGAGGCAGCAAGTGGGGTGTCAGGACACAAGGCTGCACATGCAGCCCCTGGGGCAGCAACCAGGGCTCCAGCACACCAAGACACGGTGCTGCCCTAAGCAGTGGCCTGCTTGTGCACAGCTGTGTCTGAAACGGGCCCTGGGAAATGGTTGCAACATAGACAGAATCAATAGATCTACCTTTACTCGAGTCCTACTGCCTTTCCCCACCAACAAAATGTGGGTTTTTTTCTGGTGCTCCCAGTTGCCTTGATTTCACAGATTATCAGGGCAATGTAGCATAGATGCTTTCATTATTATAGAAAACAGTTTGGTATGTAAAATGTCAGTCTGAATGCTTCCTTTGCCTGTGTGATGGAGGTTTAAATCTTGAGCAGGGCATATGATTTCAACTTGCCTTGAGCGTAATAAGGAAGTAAGTGCTCAGCTATTGAGAAAGGTCCTAAATATCATTACAGATAGGCTGAATGTCCAGGCAATATCTGCCTATTATTTGAAATGATTTCAAAATACTTGGGAAAAAAAACCCCAAACCCTCACATTCAAGTCACATGGGAAGAATACGAGTTATCATAAAAAAGTGTTATGAGATAATTCTAAATGTCAGTTTAGCATATTTTAGCCTATTGGATCTTTATATAGAGTTGAATAACATCTTTCATGAAGTAAATGTCTTTTTGGTAAACTGAAAAGGACAATAATATTTAAAGGTCAGTTAACATGGAGAGTTGGTTCTAGTTATTATTATTAAAGATCCAGCTGTATTACCTTTACACAACATTACCCCACAAATCCTTATTAAAACTGCAAAAGCAAACCACATCTTTCCTTTTTTCCTCCCCGCTCCTCCTTCCTGCCACGATCCTGAGATTCTTGATTCTGCCTTCTCTTTATATGTAACAATTTCTGTAGTGAATAGCACTGGATGATCCTCACCCTGCTTCTGCCACGCTGCATCCGAAAGAGTCATACATTATAGTTGCTGTCAGTGCTGCCAACCAGAAAAAACCCTCTCATTTCTACATTACATTTCAGCCTCCCACGTATGACATGAGCTACCCTGCAAACAGTTGTTTAATAGTTTTCAGCTGCTTAGGAAATGGTAGTTGATTTCAAAGGGGTTTTTATTCAAGAAGTTGCAGTAGTGTGTTGTGTGACTGCTACTGCGTTTAATTGGAAGCAGGCAGACTATCTGTCTGCCCATTGCCCTGCCCACCCAGCCGTGACCAACTGGTATTAATAGGCTGCACAATGAGATGGTTCATTTATGCACGAGCACGCCCTCCCCAGAAAACTCTCCTGGGGGGGATTCTGTCACAGGGTGCATGTCTCCCAGGGCTGGGGGCTTGGGGGGCGGTGCCGCAGCCTGGCAGTATGGAGCAGGCACAGGGCTCTGTGCCCCTACATGCCATGATGTGACTGTCCTGGGGGTATGGCTGGGGGCTTCCTCAAAGCGCTACACTAAATTTGGCCAACAGATTTTGGTGAACGTGAAACCATTACACTCTCACAGCCCTCTGCCAGTGCTCAAGCTGTGCTCTGCTTGGGTGGGTCTCCTCTTGTCTCTTAGCCACTACTTACATTAGTGAGCTGTGGGGCCGGTCTGGTGCAAGGGATAGAAGAGTTTGCTCTGTGTTGATGTTTGCATCTGGACGCTTCTCTGGGCTGTGCTCGCAGCCCTTCTGTTACTAAGATGGCCTTGAACAAAGAGGCAGTGAGCTGGTTTTGCTGAGGATCCCCAAGGGGATGTTGCTGCCAGGGTTTGGTGCTGCAGAGGAGGGTGTTGGCATGAGTGAGGTAGCTGGCCAGGAAATGAAACAGAAGTGGGAAAGCAATGACCAAAATAAGGAGATGGGGTCATTCTTTCTTTGCAGTGCTGTGTGTAGAGAAACTCAAGTGATTTGGGAGCCCTTTCAGTAAAGGTGGATGTAGAGCAGGGCTGGGACAGGCTGTTACCCTGCTTCTGGGCATGCAGAGGATGAGCAGGGACAGGATGTGCCAGGCCCCCTTCCTGACGGGCAACTCAGATGTAAGCCTCATATTTCAACATATAGAGAGAGTTTAGGTAAAGACATGTGAACTGTGCTGTGTCTGGTGATAGCAGTGCGTGGGGCAGGCTGGCAGCCCTTTTCTTCAGTAATGGAGATGTGTGTGCCCAGAAACAACAAAAGACAATTGTACAGTGTTCAGTTCAGAGTTTTCTCTGTGCTGAACTGCTCTACTATATGCAATATACAGTTTGTGAAGTGGCATCCATGGAGAGACTGTAAAAGCTGGGTGTCAGATTTTTTATCCTAAGAAACCTCAAAAAAAAAAAAAAAACAAACCAGTGCCACAGTTTCTAATTTCCAGAAGTAGAAATGTGATGTTGTACAAACAGAATGGTTTGCTGCAAGCTGTGGCTTTGATGAGACAAACCCATGCTGTTGCCTAATGTCTTGTTACTGCTCATGTGAACATGAGGATTTGATGGGTAGTGCACCCACGCCAAGGGACTCCAGGGAGAGCTGTTGGTCAAGGCAGATCACCACTTTGACTGTAAAATGCTTGTCCAGAATCAGGACAGGTCCTTGGATACAAGCTAGTTACCCAAATTACCTGATGGTGACAATCAGGAAAATCACCTGCTTGGAAAAGGACCCTGTAGACCTAGTGACAGCTTTCATACAATGTTGACCAGGAGCTGATCGTGGCTTTGGGAGAGGGAGAAGGGAGGAGGCTGGAGAGCTTCCAGGCATTTCCTCTGCTCCAGCCGGTGCCTTGCTTCCCCAAGAGCTGCCTTCACATCAGAGCGCAGTCTGAAAGGTTTGATGTCCTCGACCTATCAGTTTTGAGTATCAGATGAGCACAGACAAAGCTCAGGCACAGACAGGCCACTTTCTGGGCTGCACAGGATGTTCAGTGCTTGAGTTGCTAATACCTGTGCTGTGCCATCTGCCACCAGCTCTGCTCCTCTCAGCACTGCACAGCAGTCAGTTCTAGCCTGAGCACCTGCTGCTGTTAGGGCAGCCAGGTTAGTGACAGGCATGCAGATAACAGCAGCACAGGCTGGGCAGGGTGGAGGGCAGCTGTGTTGGAAAGTTATTCACCCTTGGTTACTTTCTGCAACCATTACATTTGAAGCTGCAGAGATCCAGAACTAGCACTTGTGGGACACTGCAGAAATATCCCATTTCCGTTGCCGTGGGAAGCTCCAGAGTGCCAAACATTTGTCATGCTACTACTGCTACTCTAGTAAAGAGTAAAAACATAGGGAAGCATTCAGCCTTCTGTTTTTCAATGTTCTGGGCTCCTTCATGACCTCTACATCCGTAGTTACACCCTTGTTAGAACATGTGCCTTCCTGTTTGTATTTGTTTCCAGAGCATCCTAACTTCCTTTCTTTCCTTGTTTCATTTCTGTATGAAAATCCAAACCCACACAAGCACTTAGTTTTCCCTGCTTCTGCTGTCCTTGGTTCTCTCTAAGTAAAAGGCTTTAAAAGGTTATTTTTCCAGCTTAGTATCCTCTCCCCTCTTGTGCTAGTTCACTGATGACCTCACTGGTCTAAATATAGGTTCACCTCCCCCAGGCACAGGAGAGCAGGACCACGCTGCAGCTGTGGAGGTGATGGAAGTGTTGCCTTTCCTTTTAGCAGCTATGTTGGCTTCCATTGTAGGAGCCTCACTTCCTCCAAGCCTGCTGCAGCCTGTGCAGCCAAGGCTTGGTGCTGCAGAGCAGGGTGTCTTCAGAAGTGCTCCTGCCCCACCTTAGTGCCCTTGCTCAGGGCCTGTGGCAGGCAGAGGTTTGGAGCTGGCCACAAGAGATGGATAGGGTGGGAAGGCGAGGCTGGGGGTGGGACACATCTGCCTGCTGGGGAGGAAAGCTGGCCACGGCACTGCTCCCACAGGAGGAGGCTTGTGGTGGGAAAGAAGGTGGGGACAGCATCTCTGGGGCCTTGGAAGGCTCTTTTTTCCTGAGGAAACACAGAAAGCTGAAAGATGCTCCACCTGTCCTTTACCCCTCCAGTAAATATTCTGCCCTGTGCCCTCTAGATGTGAGAAAGAAAATGTGATAAAAAAGGTAAAATGCTTTTATTTGTGAAATATTAGCTTTGTGTAATATGTATTCAAAAGCAGATACTCATTTAAAGGTTATATTTAATATAGCTCTGCTCCAGTTTTTCTTTTTTATTATTTTCTTATACATCTTTTCACTTTCTAAGGCAATGCTCCAGTGACTACTGCAATATAATAGCTGCTTTCTCTCTCAGTACACAATTTGACAGCATTTATTCTTTCCTTCAGTGAACATAATTACTTCACATATGGAACCTGTGATAGCCTACAGGCATCTGAGAGAAACCAGAATCATACAATCTGTCCCCTTTGTGAGCTTAATTTACATGCACAAGTGTCATTTTAATAGTGCTGGCAACATGTAGGATAAAAATTACAGGTCAGCTGCAGCATGTCACAGGGAACTGTGCTTAAGTCAATAACATGGTATTATTACATTCTGGATAATTTTACAAGGTAGATCTCACACAAGGAGTTTGACCCCTATTTCTTTAGTTTTCTGCCTTTTGGTTTCCCTCATAAGGTAATTCACTTAGAAATGGATGTTGCAAAACTGCAAACATGTTGACAAAGAGGTTAGACTGTAGCAGGCATTTCCAAATCTGAAAGCAACACCTTTCCCTTGCTGTAACTTGCAACAGTGCTTAGAATTACCATGCTCTGGCATATTTAAAAATTTGCACCATTAATTCTTGAAATTTGTTTTCCTGATCTATGTAAGCAAAATACTGAGGGGCATAGCCTTCTGCCTTCTCATTTCATACAGTTGACAGAAGTTTGAGCTTTCTGCAGCTGATTATTTTTTAGCCAGCAAAAGCAGTCTCAGGCTAGGCATTTTACAGACATTTTGTACAAGAAAAATTATGAACGTCACAGAGGCATGCTGCATACAGACCTATGTGCCATCCATGATTTAATTTATATATTTATAACACCTAAAAATAATAGCTCATTTTTTATATGGGCCTCTGTAATATAGATAAAGGTGCAATAAATAAACTAGTGAACATCAGGTGATTTATTTTAGTGAAAACTTGTTTTGGGGTAGAGCACTCAATTCAAATATAAAATCAATCTTAGTTACCATTACTGATTATTTTCTGTTTTTACAAACCCCTTAATTAACTGCATTTTAAGCTTTCAAAGATTGTTTAGGGCTTGTACAGTTTGCCCATAGTATATGACATTCAAAAAGTCCATGTATACACAGACAAGGCAAATACACCCCCAGGTGTCTTCCCTGCACACATACCCACATACATCCATTCCCTGAACCACACAGCCATTTACTCCTCCTGAAGTTTGCATCCTTCTCTTGCTGTAAGCATTTTTACTCGTTTGAGAAACACAAGGGGGAAAGATCTAATCTAATGATTTGTTTTCATATCACTGACAGTGTTGGAGTTTGACTGTGTTTTTCAGCTAAGCCCATGCACCAGCCCCACTCCCCTGCCATCCGTCCCCCGCCCCCCAAAAAAGACATATTTTTCCTCTGAGGAGGCTGCATAGAACATACTTTAATCTACAGTAAAAAGTATGATAAACTAACAGAAAGGAACAGGATGCATAAATACCTGGATATAGTGAAGATGCCCACTACCTGAAGACTTGTAACATGGCTGGGGATGAAGCAAAAATGCATATAAACCCTCCAAACAATTGAGATTAAAATCAGGAAAACTACAACTTGAGTACATTACATGTTTTTGAGAGTGAAGGTAGTTAGGTACTGGAAAGGACTCCTTTTGAGACTGGTTGAATACCTACCAAAACTTTGTGTTTCTCTAAAGGATGTGTCCCACTCAGCTGGTGATCTGATGCAGAAAGTCAGTCAGTTTTGTTTCATTGTCCATGCTTAAGTCCACCTGGGCTTTTAATCCCCTAAAACACACAGCCAACCTCTGAAGTCTAATGTCAGCCTTTACTTGGGTAAATATGTATTTGGGGCACTGAGAAATGTTTTTGTGTAAGCGAAGTGTCTATTAATCATGTTCTTCAGAGTCTGGCGTAGGAAAATGTTTACATTTCACTCTTTACCCTAGCGGGAGTCTCTGGTTTTGTTTCAAGCTCTAAGTTGCTGCAAGGATGTAGGCTGGGAAACAAGAGCCACAAAGGGCAAGCTGGAGGTGTTCATTCCAGCTCTGGAGCTCTCCCACACACCCATCTTAGCATAAAAACTTCTGCCACTGATACATGTGACAACATATGTGCAAATATTAATATTTTATGTGCATGATGACCTGTTGATCAAACTATTTTATCAGTGGAATATTTGAAACATGACAATTTTCATTTTCTGTGAGGATCTTGTATGAGCTACAGTTCAGTTGCAGAAAAGTCTCATTTATTCCACTGGAGATGTGCTGCCGTGTCTTGTCTGCCTCTCCTTGGCTTCTGTCTTCTCCCTTGGCTGATATTATGTTTATTATTTGCTTGATTAATGGTTCCCATATCTGGTTTTTCTATTTTAGAGAAGGAAAAATAAAAGAAGAAAAAAAAGTATTTACAGGGGAGACTTTGCAGACAGAAGCAAGCTGGGTGCAAGGCCCTGCCCATGAACGGGGATTACTTCTGCTTCTTAAAAGTTTTTGGTCTGACATCCTCTTTTTACCAGTAGAATACAATTGTGCTGATAGCTTTTGTGAGAAGAGGCTGAACATGCAGTAGATGAATTTTGGTTTTGGGCCTAGAACTCGAGCCTTTGAGCTCTCTCTTTTTGTTTTGTGTTTTATCACCAATGCTTTTGAACAAAAGTTAAGTCTTTCTGGGTTGGCTTCAGGGAAGTTGCCAGGCAACTGGGAGGTTATAGCTTGTAGTCATACCTGCTGGCTTGGGGACATAATCACTTGATTTTGCTTTGCAAAGTAAAATAAGAAATTACTGTGGTGAGATTGCCCAAAATGGAGTTTTTCCCATAGCAGGGAGGAGTTCTGTGCTTGGCTGGAATGATGGTGCTTGGCCATGCTTGCCTGGTGGCACTTGGGGCTCTCTCCATGTGCTGCAGGCAGCAGAGTGCCCCTGATCAGGCCCTCTGCCCCAGTGTGCAGCATCAGGAAATATGCAGGAGCCTGGGTTAGTGCAGACAGTCTTTCAATATCATATTTTCCGAGTGATGGGTAACGGAGCAAATCTACAGATTGTGTGTGTGCTGTTTTAATTTACCACTTAGAGGATGAAACAGAACAGAGTCTGTGGTTAATACAAATTTTAAAAAGATAATGAGATGTTTTTCCTCCCAAGCTGGCATACAGTTTTACTTTCTTTACTCCTCCTCCTCCAAAAAAAAAACCCCTACCAAGCTCTTGTCTCCTGTTTGTTCATAAATACAATATCAAACACCTCCTCTGTGCCTCTGATGTATGCTCAAAGCCGTGTGCCACTGTGTTGATTCATCTGGAGGATGCCTGGAGTGTGAGTGGTTTGGCACAGTATGGTACAGGAGAGGAATCTGATAGTGAGAAAGGCAGAGGCAACGGCATAATTATGAAGGATTTCTTCCCCTCATACTGCTTCTTGTTATTTATTCTTCTCTCCATGCTTCCCCTGGTTATTTCTCTTCCTGAAATGAAAATAACCTGGCAAGAAAACAATGTTTCCACTCCCATCATTTTTAGGCAAGGAACACCAGGCATGTTTTTTTTTAGCATTGCTAACTGACGGATGATTATTCACCAATATTTTTTCTTGAAGCAAGCAGGCTTGTTAACTGTGGTGGCATTTTTAGTGATGCTATGATATCCCAGTGTCATTGTTGCTTGATTTATCAGTGTCTAAAGGATTATTTTGTTGAAAAACTTACCATGGATCTTGTGTTTAAGGCTGACTTTATATGCGTATGACTACAAGTGTGTGAATTTGTATGAAAATAAGGAACAGAACTGTTAAGATGCTTCTTCTGTTTTGGGCTTTTGGCTCTGTGTCATAAAATACAAACTGGAGCCTTCAATTTCCATGCTTTAAAATGGCATACTTAAACTGAGAAATAACGTAATTGAAATCAGCTCAGCCACAGCCATCCTACAGTTTTCATCTCTTTACTCTGCACCTACTCCAAATTCCTGACTCACCTTCTCTTATTCCTGTGCTTCTACAGGACTATTACTTGCAACCTCTGCCCCCTCCAGCTACAGACACGGGCTATCCTACCCCTCCCCAACTTGTTCAGCACCACCTGCTAACCAGGCACACCTGGATCCGCTGCTGAGCCTCTGGCTTCGGCACATGGCTGCCATGGGTCTTTGAAGGGTTATAGCCAGTGTGGCTGGAGGAGTGGGATGGCAGTCATGTTGGGACGTCTGTAGGCTCACCCTGACTAGGAAAGGGCAAGGACAAGTAGGGAATCCCATTCCCTTGAAGAGAGAACACCTGGTGAGAAATCCCTTGGAGCAAAGCATTACTGAAGGGCTGGGCATGAGAAGCCCAGGAGCATTTCCCTGCTCCAAGCAATTCTTGCACAGGAATGCAAGGGTGCAAGTCTGTGGTGCAGCCCTGGCAGCTGGAGTCTGAAGCAGTAGGTAGGATAATATGGACACTGAGTATCTGCTTGGAGATGCAGCAACCACAGATGGTTTGAAAGAACAAAAAATTCAGAACTGAAAAGATGTGACCTTGATGCTTTTTAAACTCAGTGAAAGTGAATGTGCTTAGACTTCCTGGGAAAAAGAAGCTATTGGAAATTCTGTGTAAGTGTAAATATATGAAAGTCAAAGGAGGTAATTTTTTTTCCTAATTAGGGTAATTAAAAAGAAAAGCGGTCTGAAAGTTGAATGCCAGACACAGAGCACCACAGCTCCTTTGCTATAGCAGGAGCAGCTTTATTCATGGAGTGATGTGTCCTGTTCCTATTCTCTCCTCTGTCACCCAGGTTGCCCTGCCTGGGTGAAACCTCTGCACTCCAGGCTGTGTAGTCCAGCTTAGGTTGTACAGTTGGGTTGCTGGTCAAGACTATGACCACCTTCCTCCCCCTCTTCCTCCCTCCTAATTTTAAAGTGACAAAAACCTGTGGTTCTAACATGTGGCTCAGCTAACTGTGGCTCAGCTCACCCATCATCTGCAGTTCCCCCAAAACTTTCTGGGAAATTCAGGTGCTTTCCAGCTCTCTGAAGCAGGTCCACAGGGCTTGCTGCATTAAATCCAGAACACAATGTTAAAGTTACACAGACAGAGGGACAAATATGCCTATTCTGGGTAAGTCTGCAAAATCAGAGTAGCTGTCAAAAATTGTTTTGTCCTGAAGAGAGGTGGCAGAAAGGGAAGGCAGAGCACATTTTAGGGCCACTTGGGAGCCCTTTATGTGGGTTCTGACCATTTAGTATTCAATAAAACATGAATGCTCACCATAGAAACCACATCAGCCCCCTTTGAGAGAGCCACTGCTTGAATAAAGATGGGGGTTCACTGAGAAATCCCTGACAAACACATGTAGATCTTTTAGAGCGCTGTACAAGAAAACAATCTCACTTGAAGAAGCACACATGTTTTCCCAGGAAGCATGTAAGGCGTAATGCAATATGCCGCTAGCTTTCCCTGCCTCTGCTACACTGCTCCTGGGAATTGCTGTTATCTGGGTGGTGCAGGGGGGGACAGTAATGGTGGGGGGTGGGCAACCCCCATGGCCCTGTTACCTGCACTGCTGAGAGGGTTCGCTGCCCAGGATATTTTGGATCCTTGCCCATTAAAGCTTCTGCTAAAGTCCACACATGCACATTGAGTCACTGTTTTCCTGAAACCTTATGCCTGGTAGGTATTTTCCTGAAGTATACCCTTTTTCTTTAATCTCTGCTTAATCTTACAGAAATATGCAAACAATTTTGTAATACCTCTGCTTTGGGAAGTCTCAGGTATGTTCAACAAAATTTTCTGTGGCTTTTTATTTGTGTACCCCAAAAGCAGACTGGGGTCCCCACCCCATCTGCAGGTTTGGATATAAAATATTACTAGAGCAACCTTCTGGAAAGAGAATGCTTAGATTTGTAAAACTGAAGAGAAAATGTTTATCTGGGCAGTATTAGATTAGTCACAGATTAATTACAATTGTCAAGTATTATTCATCTGTAATAAGAGTGAATTCTTCACTCAAGATTCATAGCAAAATAACATTATTTTTCAAATAGAAGTAATTTAAATGGAAGTAAGACCTTCTAATACCACCATCTGTACAAGTAAATTACTTTCAGAGTAATTAAATATGCATATCTAGGCTGTGTACTGTACTGATGAACCAAGTTTTATGGAAGGAATATGCTTAAAAATCCCTTAGGTATTAAAGATGAAGAACCCATGGCATTTTGCATTCATATAACCATGAATAAGAAAAAATATTTTTTCTGCTGCATAATTTTGGGGAATATATTTTTATTAACTTTTCCAGGTTAATTAATACTTTTGCCAAATAGCAAATACGATCATCATATTTATTAGTCTGACATTTCACAGGGACTTAAAGCTCTATAAGAAGTTTCAGCATTGTGTGTGTCTGAATTTATGATTGTGACACAGTCACTCATCTTCTGCAGATTCCCAGGAAGCAGAGCAGTGCAGTGAAACCGAAATCATTATGTTGACTGAATTCATTACTGCCGGACTTGTCCCTCCATGAAATAGCACTGCTCAGCCAATTGGGATTCATGGTCACAACCCTTCATGGGATCATCAGGGTTTATAGTCCATAACAAATACAAATACAGACAGGAACAATAACAGTCTGATACACCTGATCTATTACCCCACCTTGTGAGACTGTCACGAGTACCAGGGTGGCAACTGGCCACATGTTTTCCATTGTGCAGATGAACAGCATGGTCGTATAGGCTGTGTCTCAGAACACAGCACTGACAGCATGGTCTTCAGTGACTAAAACCAGTCTTTATGCTGGCAACACAATGTTCATGACTGCTCTGTAGGGGGGCTTTGGACATTTGCTGGAACATATGAACTCTGTGGAAATTCTTGGTTAAAGAAATACCTGAAACCAGTTCTGTGGAGACCTTCAGAAGAAATCTGAAATTCCACCCCAACCCTTTCAAAACATCAAATAGAGCTGCCTACATGCTACCAAAAGGCAAGAGCAAATTCAAGCATAAAAACACACCTGCTTGCAAGTCAGCCACTGCATGCTGCATGTGATGTGTATTTTATGTCAATGTGACATTGCTTGTGAAACATGCAGAGCTTCCCTGACATCAAGAGATTTAGTCTACCTGCAGCATTTTAACAGATTAATTGCCCAAGTCTGACAACAGGCAATAGATCAATTTTTCCTGCACCCCAAATGTGAAATAAGAAATGGTGAAACACCTGAAACACAGAAAAGAAATGATGAAAGTTTCATTTCTCTACTCTCAGCCCCATGCTAACACATGTGAACCAGTGTGTTGTGTCAACTCTTTGGAACCTGCTTATTTGTGTTTAAGATCATATTTTGTGACAGATGGAGGTGGAGCTTACGTAGCCAAGAGGAGAACCATTAGAAATGTTCTTATCTGGGAGGTATTGCAGTTTGGCTGACATAAGTTCTGACCTAGCATAAGGCAGTAGTTTGGTGACAGGTTCAGCTGCATCCAGTCTAATCATGCACATATATAATGCTGAAGGTAGCCTGCATGAGTTTTCTTAAATTCCCCTTGTGTGTCTTGTCACCTTTGTCCCTTTTCTGTCCCTGAACCTCAGTTCATGCCCAGTCTGCAAACCCCAGCACCTGCAACATGGTCTGCTTTCAGCACTTCATTTTCTGGGGATACCACTGGAAGACAACACATTTTAAGCAGCTTTTTCTGTGAGGGTTGAGGTTGAAAGAGAATAAAAGTGGGAATTTAGGTGTGAATGTGCTGAGCGAATCCTTGACAAAGGGGCTTTTGGCTCTGTGGGATGGCTCCTATAATGGCTGCATATGAAAGACTTTCATAGTACTTCTGAGAAGACCTGATTTTCACGTCAAGGTTTGACCTGTAATAGACAATATATACATAATGCTTATTGCTTTTGGGCAGCAAATTGCTTTTGTGAATTTAGGAATTATAGCGATAATACAAAAGAAACTCTAGATAGTCAAAAAGAAACAATTGAAATGTGACTCAGTTCAGCTTCTGAATGTGGCCACTTTGCCATGTCTAAGTTCATGTTTATGCTAAAATATTCTTCGACTAGCATTGTTAGCATAATGTAACACATTTCCCAATAATTTGAAAGTGGATCTTCCCTGTGTTTGAAAATGACAAGGTAGGACAAGGACATTAAAATCATCTTTTCTTCCTATGTAACTGTGTCTTGTGTTCAGTGTGTCTCCAATTCTCAGAGAGGCTGGAGCATTATTTTCCATACCCTTTTCCCCCCATTTAGCTTCTAGTTACTTAGACAAAATTGAGAGAACTTTTTTACTTGCTGTGCTTTTAAGGCTTTAAAAGCTTTTGCTGAAAAGGTACCTATTTTCTTATCACTTTTTTTTCCCCCTTTCTCTAGAAAAGGGCTTAATTTGAAGTTCTTTTTTGGCAGCTGTATTTCATTGTGATACATTATGTCAGGGCACATCAGTCACATGAAGATTTATGGAAAAAAAACATACCCTTTTTAGATGTCCCTCTCTGCAGTCCTCTTCAAAACAGTGTTTTTTCAAGAAACTCAACAGAAACTATCAACAGTGTTATGATTCTCGAAGTACCGTGGGTGTAATGGCTTCATCTTACTCAATTATATAAATGTTACTTAAAGAGGGAATATAGAATTTAATGTGGTGAACTTAGTAATTCTAAAAAAAAAAATTGACCATTTTCACCTATTAGTGATGTTTACTTTTCAGTGTTGGACAAGGGCTTCTCTTCTTTGTAACCAAGATAATCTATGCTGTTCCTTATTTTACCATTAAATGAGATACCTTCTGAATTCAGATGAAAATGAGGTACCTTGATGAAAGTGGGCTTCAGGTGTCGCACACTAAGCATTGTACATTTCTCTTTGCTCTGATCCTCCAGCACACATAAGATTTCACCTCTTCACCTTTGAACAAGATTGCACTAACTTTGATCTTTTCAATTTTGTTCAACTCCAGGGAAGGAGCAGCTACTTGAAACATGTTACCATTTAGACTTTCAGAGGTTCTTTTTTTTTTTTTTTTTTTTTTTTTTTTTTTTTTTTTTAAAAAAAAAAAAAAAAAGGAA
The DNA here is from genome assembly GCF_029207755.1 of Chamaea fasciata. Classification (NCBI taxonomy): domain Eukaryota; kingdom Metazoa; phylum Chordata; class Aves; order Passeriformes; family Sylviidae; genus Chamaea; species Chamaea fasciata. Next base: position 15,014,629 of record NW_027094095.1, on the reverse strand, counting down.
GGGAAGGGAAAAAAAAAACCACCTTGAAAGCATGAACTAAAAGCTGTAGATTTTTATCTTGAGCATCAGTTTTTGTAGCTAGTGCGTAATGGTTTAATATCAAAAACTGTCTCCACATAGAACACAACAAAATATAGATTTTGAAAGCACACAGAATTATGAAATACAAATTTCATTTTAGGTAAGGATTTTTCTGCAGTAGTGATGTGGGTATCCTTTCCCAGGTCAAAGCATAAGCTTTGTGTTCTTGCTCCTTTGCTTATGGCCTAAACCTATTATTTGAGCCTCTGTACTTGTGTGATATTAATTCATGATACTGACAGTTAATCTATTTTTATAACTGTTATTATCTGAGCAAAATAAGGCTCTTCATTTTCTCTTCAAGTCTGAGAGCATGTAACAGTGGGGAGCAAAGTTAAAAGTATGATATTTTCAAGATCTTACATGGTTTAGCAGTATTCTTAAAATGATTATCACCATGTGCCAATATGGTAGTTATTTTGCTATTATTTCAGCATTTTTTGGGTTTATTTAGGGGGGTTTTGGGTGTTGTGTTGTGGGTTTTTTTTTTGTTTGTTTTTTTTTTTTTTTTTTTTTTTTTTTTTTGCTATTGCAAGACAGATTTTCACCCAAATACTTCAGAATTTTAAATCACAGAGCGCTGGTGTACCAGCCCCAAGGTGGCTCTAAAGTCCTAGGAAGTTTAATCAAAATTCTTAATGATTACTAAAAGTTTACATTTTTTTTTACCCCATTGGCTCCTCTTTATCCTTGCCTAGTTTACCCAGATGTGCATTTTTTTCATTGCTGTCTTCTCTGCTGAGACTGCACTTGTTTAGAGAGGCTCATGATAAGTAGCTCTTTATGTCCATCCTCCTGCTTTATTTTGAGGTTTGCTTTGCACAACAGTACAAATGGGGACAGTTTCTCCCTCCTTAGATGTGATGCTTATTGAATTTGTTTCCATTAACAAGCTGTTGGAAGCAAGTTAATGCCACATTAATTTACTCTTACATCTGATTTTTCTTGCCTATTCTAAGGGTTGCTTAGACAACAGATCATCTCCTAAATATCTCATAAAAGGTCTAAATTCCACTCCCTGTAAAAGTGGAATTATGGTTAATAATTCAAAAGAGTAATTTATGTCACACGAAAACCTTAACAACAAAAGAAATAAAGAAGATGGTGGTACACAGGTGAAATTATGGGCAGAGCTAATCTCTGCAGAGATCCTTGACAGGGTTGCTTGGAGGGACTAAGTAATATATTACTATTCATCACCTATTTATCCAATTTTCTTTTTCTTTGCAGTTTTCTAGGTGTCAGACAATCCTGGAACCAAGAACCTCCAATCGCGTTTCATCCTCTTGTTTCCCTGAAACTTTTAGTTACACATTGAAGTCGCTGGATACATGTTCTTGTCAAGGTATTTGCCTACACACTCCTCTTCAAGAGCCTTTGATCTATTGTGAACTGAAGGTTCATTGAGATTTAGTTTGTTACTTTTCATAACTCCTTTTGGCCTGATTTTTTGAGGTTAAGCAGATAACTTATTTTGACATGTATTTGATTTTCTAGCCTTACCATCACATATGCCTTTTGCAGGTAAGTCCCACTTCTAGGCAGCTTCTATAGTAGCCAGTGCCTCGTGTCACCACTTGACTGCCACCTACTCAAACATCTCTGTGGGAGGGTGGTGGAAAAGCCATATGGACTCTTTGGTCACACAGGACATTGGCAGGTGTAGCAGAAAACATCAGGTTCTCTAATGATGAAGGAGTTAGCGCCAGCATAAAATCAAAGTGGAAATGTCCACAAGCAGAAGTACTGAAAGAGATTACTCACTGCCAGTTCTGGGGAGAAAATACGATACTTGTGAGAACTGATCCTTTTATTGTTGCCCAGGTACCCAGCAGTGCAGTGTGAGGTGAGAACTTACTTGAGCGAGACAGAGGCTATTGCTTGCAGTCTTCAGGGCCAAGAAAATCTGCTCATATCCCAGTGTCTGCTGGCTGTAGTTCCAGGCTCTGTCAGTGTCACAGGGGCAACCTGTCTGTAGTTTCCTTACCCAGATAGTTTGCTGCTGCCAGGAAGCACTCCCAGGAAGCACAGACATTTCCACAGCATTCAAGCAATGACCATGGCTGACAAACTCATGTATTTGTGATGGTTTTAGGTAGATGCCCCATCCAGGTTTAATGACATCATTCTGCTCCATGTAAATGCTTCTGTTTTCCTAATTTTTCCAGGAAAAAGGATAAACCTAGATTTTCAATCTGCAAATCAAAGATTTCTCATTGCAGAACAACATTAATTTTTTTTAAGAAATACATTTTAATTTTAATTTTCCTGGGTATATGCAAAACAGTATTATTGTAGTATATCGGACAATACCTATCTTAAAGAAACTATTGTCTAGATAGATTTTCTTTTAGAGTAGTTGGTAGTTAAAAGCTGTCCTTATTGCACTGAGGAAGTAAAATCCACACTTGTTAGGCTCTTATTTCATCCTCTTTCCTATGGTCTCACCTTTTTGGCCCTGCTAACTTTCATGTCCATAATGAACTCCATTTAGCTTCCCTGCAGCAGGACCTTGTCTTTGTTAATCACTGACCCAGCGGCATGAAGCTGCATAGGAGAGCAAGTGGGGTTTTTTTTTTTTTTTTTGTTTTGTTTTGTTTCTTTTTTTTTTTTTTCCCCTGGATTTTCTCTACTTCCTTCAGCAGTTGTAACTTCTAAGAAACTGCAGAACAAACAAGTATAAAAGATCAGGAAGATGGCCTGAAAAAATAATGTTTAAAAGATGTTTCATTGTACTCAGTTCTCCCATAGCTGCCAGCTACAGACTGATGGCTGAAATCTTATAAGAAATTAATGAGTTTAGGTCTATGGCAACTGATTGCTTAATGCTGTCTTCTCATTGAGTGGTCATGTTTGGGTGTTTTTTACTTTTTTCTTTTTTTCAGTAACCATATATAAACTTGTCACGGAGATCAGCTGAGACCTCATGGCAGAAATCTCATCTGAAACAACTGGAAATTACTTCACCTTGGCTCAAGCCACAGCACAACTGATACCTTCTCCTCCTTCTCCAGCCCTGCTGTGAGTCAAAGGCATTTTCTGGGCTGCTACTTTTCTGTGCTGAACGACCTTGAGCCTCTTCCTCTTTCCCCGTCTTTGCTTGGCTCAGCATGTGCATCCCTTGCTCTTTATAAATATGCCTGCATGCTTGCCTTTGCTGTCTTCTTTTTCTCCACAGCTGAAGGTATTGGTCCTTTGTCAGGCTTTGAGACTCACATGTTTTAGTTCATAAATGCCTATAGCAATTCTCCATGCTTTTGATAGTGAGGACTTTTTTCACCTTATTAAAAGAATGTTGGTATTGTCAAATGCATAATACTTGCCTACTAGTATGCTTTCTTTCTGCCCGTGCTTGCAGAGGGAGAGAAAATTAGGTGAAAAAGCAGAGTAGTAGCATTTTATGCTTGTTTTTCTGGGACATAAATTTGCAGATTTGTGAAGCGGGGGAGAATCACCCCACCGTGACTCACAGCACAAACACAGCACAGCAGAAGAGCCCAGCTTGGGTTGTGTGTATCCTTACTCACAGGGAAAGCTGAAATGCTAATTGATGTTGCAATCTGCTTCAGGTCAGGTAAGGGTCATCAGACCCCTGCAAATGCTTAATCCTTCCCATGGAAGCTTTGTTGGATTTCCAAGGATCCTACAAAAATAACCTTTATGTTTGCTTACGTGGAGAATCTCTGCAGGAAGCAGAGCAAGCAGAAAAGCAGAATGGTGGTAGAGAGGCGTGGGGATAGCAGTGGTGTCAGAGGGATGGTGAGGCTGGGCAGAGTCATCACCCTTTGCTCTTTTTATCATGTTAAACATCATGTAAATACTCGTGTAAAACAAAGCTGCCACTCTCTGCTACCAATCATCTCTCAGATCTTCAGCCTCTTTGTAAAAGGCTGCATCAGCTTTTCCCAGAGATGAGCACTAGGATAAATTGAAGCACAAGCTGAATGTAACAGGGTGTAAGATGGGGTAGGCACAATATGGAGCATTGTGCAAGTGCCAAATGATGTGGTGAACCCAGTCCATACCCGCAGCAAGGTACTCCAGCACATGCATAACCTAAAAACCTGTCTTGCTGAAATACAGGGGCTGTGTATACACATGCATGTGCCTGCTGAAGTGTTCTGCTGGGTCGAGGCCAGGATGTTCAGCACTGTGCAGGCTTAGCCCTTCCAGATGTCTCCAACGATGAAATGGGAAGAGAGTGACAGTCAGTCCCAGTTACATGGAACAGAACCCAGCTTTTAAAAGGCTACTTTTGGTAATTAGGTATTTTGTGTACTATGGCAAGATGCGAATTACAAAACCCCTAATAATAATGTAGTTCAGTCAGGGTAGCCTTGAAATTAGACCCCTGGCAGAGAGGTTGCACTGTATAATGATAGTACAGTACCATTTGTTTCAACACATTTAGCACTTCAGAATGGGAATTTTTTTGTTGAATACCAGATGTTCTAGTGACCTGAGTGCTGACTCTAAAAGAATACACGATAGAAGAGTGCGTCAAGGTCAATGGCACAAATTAATCTGTATTATCATGCTGTCATATTACACTGTATGCCCCATAGGAGAAAGATCTATGGCTAGTTCCTCCTTTACATGTGGGGTGTTGCAGTACACAGATTTTGAGTTTCCCAAGCCTTCAAACCCCCCTGAAAGAAATCTGATTCTTGCTTTGATAGTTTAAATTGTAAATGTGACATTCTTACAGCGGGTGAGAGCTGTGTGGGTATGTGACTGTAATCTCACAGAACCAGAGAGACACACAGCAGCACAGTGAGAATTATGTCTGTTAATTGTAAATTCTGCCTTTAAGGACTTCAAAATAATAACCTAGGTAGCTTGGTTGTCCGCATTTTTCGTTTGAGTTAAAAATGTGATAAGGCACAAATGAATAATTGTTTACAAATTTTTAAAGGATAGTTTATCTGCAGTAGATACTTTTGTCTCCAAAAGTCCCCCACATCCCTTCTTCCTGCCCTGTGACTTCTAAGCTATTGCTGCAAGATGGCAGGATGTCAATGCCCCCCAAATTGAAACTGTGATTTGTTTTTCTTTGATTTATGGGCTTGTAGTCAATAAACTTTATAAAGGAAAGTATCAGACTGAGCAATCAATCAAAGATAAGCAGATTCTTGTCCTTTAAAAGCATTTCACCCCAGTAAGCAAGGGCCTCATTCATCTTTTACAACCACTCTTGCAGCTTTCAGCTGAGAAAGGACTTGCTGACTACATTCCCTTCTGCTGGAAACTCTACTGTTCTGAGCTGAGATTTTTAAAATTCATTGCAGCAATACATTTCCTTCCCATGTTCTTTGCTATCTCTAAAAGGGCAAATTGTTTACATGTTGTTACTAAAGGTAAATCTCCTTGCTGTGTAGAGAAGAAAAGGCTTATGTTTTGAAGTGTCAGAGGCACGGACTGTTGTTTTACAGAAACAGTATTCATTTTTTTGTTTTTGTTGTTATTTTACAAAACAAAACATAAAAATGGGTTCCTTTTTTTTTTTTTTTAAAGTAGTATCTGAATTTCCTTTTGAGTAAGGCAAATGTTATCCTGCATGTTTTGCTTCTCTGAAGCACAGATGGTGTGCATATGCAGATTGGTGATTTTTTAATCAAAACAGTGACACTTGGGAATATATGTAAGTATTGTAATAATGCATTAGTCAGGAGTGATGTTGTAACACACTGAGATCATACACATAAATCTAAGACACCATGTCTAGACACCCCAGGGAAGATGGCATGCCATGGGTTAGAGCAAGCATTAAGGAAGTGCAATATTTCAAATATGATGGGAAAATAATGCAATTTGCAGACTTTAATAAAACCATTGGGGAATTAATTTCACTAAGGATACACTCTCTCTGAAAACATCTATGTTTTTACATTTGCTTCGTAGAAAATCAGAAGGTGAGACACTGTACCTGCTATCTCAGGCATAAGCACAGTGCGATGTCTATGAATTGTGCTGTATCTTTAATATGCTGAATATGAAAATAATCCCTTCATAGTGCTTTAGTAGTACAAAACTGCATTATGCAAACAATGCACAGACAGCATAAACCTTGGAGATTCAGAATTTGAAGAGCTTATATGTTAATCTCATAAGTGTTGATTTGGGCATGCTCAGGGAGTGCGCTCAGCTGTAAAACTTGACCGACCTAACCCTCGCAGTTTTAATTATTAGCTTTTTGATTATAAGATATTAAATGAAGAGGTGCAATTTATGACTTTTGCGTGTATCATTTTCCTTTCTCTGTAAAGGTTTTCTAATTTTTTTTTCAAAGAATCCTTGCTGTCTTTGGCTGCTTTCTGTTATTTGTTGTCTTGTATAGCTCTTGGCATAAAATTTTAATCAGCGAACCGCCTTTTAAATTTTTGCCAGCTGATAACTACACACAAGCAAGTAACTTGCAGTACTATGCCAGGAATGTTGTGATAAAAATGTCAATTTAAACCTGGCCAAGGATGACAATCATAACTATTTCAGGGTGAGAAACTTGATCAGAATACATAACACAATAGCGCTTTTTACTTTCTGCTAGTGTAATACATGTAGGAACTTCAGAGGTTCCCATAATGATAACCCTCACAGTCAAAACTCCACTTAAAAATTGGCTGCGTTGGTAGCTCCATCAGCCTCATCATCTCTTGTCTTCTGAAAGGCTAATAGTAAAGAATTTTCAGTACAACTGAACATTTTCAATTAAAATATTGTCAACTCATATGCTGGCTGTAATCACTCCTATGAATTCTGCAGCTATAGAAGTCAGTGAATGAGGGAACTCAGGTTTTGCCAATAGTGACAGTGGTTTATATCCTGACCAACTGAATTCTGTTTCAGAAAACTAGGTGCATATGTTAGCATGGAGAAAACTCAAGTATTCAGTATTTGCCTTCCCCTCATCTGTCTTTTCCTCTCTGGACTACAAAGACACTCATTCAGAATCCTTTATTAGGACAATAATCCAGTGGGAAGATACTTTGAAATCAAAACCTGAAACATGATGGGTTGGGACATAAGTGACACTTGAAGTTGTCAGGAGATTCTTGGAAAAGATGAGTTCACAGAGCTGGGAACAACATGGCATGGTTGCAGTGTTGCAAGGCCCCTCTGCATACAGCCCACCTCCTTCTTCAGAAAATTTTAAACCACCACTTTTATTTAGATCTTCCCATTTCAAAGTTAGATTTCATCTTGCAGGACGTTCAGGAAATGTGAATGGGCCTCAGGGCTTGTGCAGGGGTAGAAACACATCTGCAAAATAATAATAATGAGCAACTTTAATGAATCTCCATGGAGATTTCTTCCTCTGAGCATATTCCAAGGTCTTTGCCACAGTCAGGGCAGAAAATCTCTGGTTTTAGGCCAATCTTCCTGTTGCCCTTTGCTTCTTCCCATCTAGCTGGTGCTACACAATCAGTACTAGTGTATATTTTATTTATTATATATTCATTTACACAGTCCTCATTTTTCTTTCTCTTTCCTTCATATTCTCTTACTCTGGAACTTGATCTTTGTTGAATTTCTGCTGTGTTTCCACGAGCACTTAATCTGTGTTAATTATTGCCATCCTTCATATTACAGTATTATATCCTTTGTTCTTCATATAACCTTCTATCCAAAGTCTACCCACTTTAAACAGTATCACATAAAAATGCACTAATGTTTTAATTGCAAGATGGTTTTGCTAATATCAGTTCTTGTGAATGAAATGTGTTGCAGTCAGGTTCAATAAATATAATCCTTACCGTTTTCTGGAAGAGAACCCAAATCCTGGATTCTTCTATTCTGTGGAAACTACTGCAGTTTACTTTTAGCACTTCCCCCCCTATTAGATGGATCTTTGCTCCATTTCTTGGTACATAAGAAGAGGTTCCATGCAGCAGCTCTGGGTCATGTACATTTTGGCTTATAACTCCTGGCTGTATCCCACTATGGCTGATCTTCAGCAGGACACTTATACTGCTCCTCCTCGTGGAGATCTACAACAGAGAGAATGGGGTGAGGAAGGTGGGCTTGCCTTCTCTCCTGGGGTATATCCACCAGTGGTTTGGATCCAAACCTCCTATAGCTCTAATTCTCCAGCTGTGGGGTGTAAATGGTGGCACTGCCTTTAGCCTGGGTTCAGCAGAGGGTCAGCCATGGTTGGGGATGAGGTGTGATGGGGGCAGGCAGCTCCTGGTGCCTCCCTGCTGCAGCCCCTTGACCCAGAGAGGGCACAGCCTTCGCTGGGCAGTCAGAGAGGGTCACTGAACCTGGCCGTGGAGAACACTTGTCATCCTGCAGGAATATCACATGCTAGACAGACCACTTTAACCTTGCTTAACCTTTCACTGTGCTCCTCAGCTAACGAGATGAATGAGAGTTTTATTGGTGTTTCTTGACCTAGATCTTTTACAGGATAGTTCCATGTATCTGAGCAGCCTAATGCCTTATGTTTTGTAAATCAATGTAGCTTTATCTATTTTCTAAAAGCTAGAAATGTTTTTTTTAGGTCTATTATCATATCCTATAAATAATATTGATTTTTTTTAGCCTGAAAAACTATTTAATTTTGAATTGGCTCACCTTGTTAGTCAAATACAGTTCTTAGGTAAGTCTGAGCGTGATTCTCATGCACCCCATTACTTTTCATCCCTACAGTGTTTGCAAACCTGATGTCAAAAATTGAGAATGGGATCTCCTGTGCATAAACTACATCTAAGTTTTCAATTTATGGGAGATTTTCAGACTCTGGGATTTAATGGGCAAACACAAGAAAGCAGTTATAGCAGACTGTAGAGCCTCATGTTACCTCAAGTAATGCAAATGCAAATAGGACAGTGTTGGGAATGTGCAACATCAAGCCAGCCTTTCATAGTGTTATGTGAATTGCACTGGCTCAGCTAAAAAGGAAAACTTAAAAATTGATTTTATATTTACATCTTCAGCACACACTTTTCCTTGTTATTATTTTACTTGTATCTTTCCATCCTGGTCATCCTTCCATTGATTGAAATACAAATACTCTCATTGCCATTTGTGATGTTCTGAGATGAAGATTTCAAGAGAAGAGAACAAAATACTAGTATTCAGGGTTAGGGTCATTGCTCCATCTGTTGTCTGCTGCGTTTGACACAACCAGTATGGTACTGCATGTACAACTAGGACCAGTACAGTGATGTTTCTTGCAGGTGCTTCAGACACTTCTAAAAGCGTTTTTGAACATAACTTCTGACATTTCCTTCCCATGTGTTCAAGACTTCTGTACCAGTATTTTCTCAGTTTCTATTCTGAAATAAAGTCAATTCCTATTTACGTGCTTGATGTAAGTAAATCAAATTTTCAAGACCAAGTCAAATGAGACAGTATATTAAAATGCATTTCTCATTGTCTAACTCTGTGATAAGATTCTTGTACAAACCTTTGGATTGCATCACAAATAGATATCCATTTGATCTGTTCATACATAGGACACAAAATCTGATTCAATTATCCTTGCATAGCAAATGTTTGACACTTTAGGTACCAAATAGATGATACAAAGGTTGACTCTGAAAGTACAGGCTGAATTCATATACAAATGCAGGCATAATAATGATTTTCAGGCTCATTTTTTATGTTAGCATTACACAAATGCAACCAAGGAAGTGATTAGTATATTTTTCTGTTGAACTTCTGAGACATTAGCTTGTGTATTGTTACTTGCTACTAGCTTTTCAATCCTCCTATTATTTGCCCTTCTCACTTGCTATGGACAAAATATCAGATCAATGATTTACATTTTATATGGGAAAAAATAGGAACTGCAAGAAAGTTGGTCTGTGAATTTTTATAGAAACATCAGAGAAGCTAAACAGCTTTAGCTCTTTAGTTCCAGAAATTAATGTATAATATTGTTTTTCAAAAACACAGCATCATCTCATGGCTTTAAAAATGACTGTGGTAAAAGCACATAAGTCTATTTTGTATAAAAATTAAGCAGAAAGTAATAATTTCTGCTTGCCAACGGGATGCCTATATGAATTTGTGATAGGCGTCTAAATGCGGAGGTAAGTAATAAGCAGGTATTGACTTGTATTGAGATCAGTATCAGGATTTGTTGACCCAAAGAGGTTACAATTGACTGAAGAGTGGGGCAGTAAATCTTGTTATTGAACAAAACGCTAAAGTCAATATATATATTATTATAAACATTTTTCTTTTAGAAGAGATAATAAGGGTGGAGTGGTTTAAGACTTTAGATTTATATGGCCATGATAGCATACAGTTCTTTTATTTAGTCAAAGGAGAAGAATGCCTGGGGGGAGGCTGTGGTTTTGTTGTTGTTGTTGGTTTTGGTTTTTTTGTTGTTGTTGTCGTTGTTGTCGTTGCTGTTTTTTCTCTTTTGTTCTTTGTTTTGTTTAATTTATTTATTTTTAATACAACTTCACCAATCATGCCAAAGCAGTAAAGCCTGCATGAACTTTCACATCATAAACCCGTATTCTCATTGTTTTATAACTCAGCTATAAAGGTTATTTTCAGATTGAAATTTGGCCTGCAAGCTCTTTGCCTAATAATCATTTTTTCCCCAGAAGGGTGAAAGGAATAAAGATGATCTATTGAACTATTTATTGAATTTTAGAGGAGCACAGAAAATACATGTTGTGATTTTTATATAATTCAAGATTTAGATTGTATTCCTTATTGAATATTATTTTCTGCATAAAGCTAGGATTTACTTGATCATAAAGGTGGGGACTGAAAACGTTCTTTCAGTGCTTCCAAACACTTGCTAATATTAATCTATGCCTTGTATTGTAAACAAGTATTATTTTTATATTTTAGTCCATTCTATTATGCTCTGGTCAGTACATTATATTTTAGGTTATTGCTTCAAAAAATAAAGAGGAGACAGAGCATAGAAGAAAACAGAAATCCACCCATCTGAAGACATTAAACTTATTAATTAAAATCACATACATTCTGTAGTGAGTGACTGAAGAAATAGCTGTTGAATTGCAATTTTATAACATTTATATCTGTTAGTATCTTGACTGCCAGTAGAAATGACCCTTAGTAACTCAAAAATCCTCTAGCAAAAATAATTTGTTGCTTTCCACTGCAGAAACCATCTGCCTCCTTCCTCAGTTCACAAGACCCTCTTATGTTTCTCTAGGATTCAGGAACTTGTACTAATTTCGGAGACTCACTGAATCTCTTTAGCAGAACAGGCTATGATAAATGCATCAAACATCTTCTCTGCTCTTTGCACTGGCTTGCTGTGAATTTAAAAACAAACTCCAGGTTGGCACCCTTGTCTTGGAGCCATTTGGTGTCCTGGTGTCAGTGGAGAGGGGGCTGCCCCAGGCTCAGAGTGGAGCCCGGGCTGTGCCCAGCATCTGCGCTGTGTCCAGCATGGCTGTGCTGGCAGCACTGCATCTCTGGGGCAGGAGGGCAGAGATGAAAAACCACCCCATCCAAACCCCGGGTCCCAACTCTCTGGGGCAGGTGGGCAGAGAGGAAAAACCACCCCATCCAAACTCCTGGTCCCAGCTCTGCTCTGCTGCCTGGTGAGGCGCTCTCTTCTGCTGACTCTTGATTCAGTTCCCTTCTGTGCTCCCACCCTGGTGCCATCACTTGCAGTGCCATTCCAAGCTGGGAATTACTGCACTGTGGCTGATGGCGAGGACCTTTTCCCTCCTTGGAGAAGTTCTCCTGCTCTCTCTGTCTAACCTCATGGAAATATCATTATGGGAATTATCTGCTCTTCTGTCAGACCTCAGCATGGTGAAAGTGACCTTGAGAAGTGTACCTCCCACAAGAGCAATATTTCCAAATGACCTGCAAAAAACCCCAGACTTATTTGGAATTCAGTTCTATTTCTTCTCTCTGTTTATGCAGTTTCTGTTCTGGAAATGTGTAGGAGGGAAGGATAATTGTCTCATCCTCAGTTTTGACCAATTGAAAACCTGTGTGCAGATAAACACTAACTAAAACTATGTGGGCTGAGGGCTTAGCTTTCCACAAGGCTGACCATTGCTTCAGGTCCTTTGACTTTTGTCCTTTAAGTAGCAAAGAGTGAAAACACAGAAAAAAAACATTTTATAATGCTTAAATATGTCATAGCTACGTTTTTCTCTATAACATGGAGTGATCATTGTACTTACAGCGCATCAGTAGTGCGACTGGCTGGGGATGCTGCTATTGGCAGACAGTGCAGTGGCCTTCCTCACAAACATGAATGAGAAGTTCAGCTTGTACTCTTGCCCAGTATGGAGAAGCTGACTGGGACATTTTTGCTTATTTCATCACAATTAGATAAATTACTCTGAGTTTAGCCGGAGAAGGTTGCTATGAAGAAGTTTGGCTTAGAGTACCTTGGGCTCCAATCACTGTCAACCAAATCTGTGGATTTTTATGCTTTGTCTGAGGCTTTTCATGGGTACTTCAACTTAGTCTGCTACAGTATATGAAGGAATATTTTCTTTTCAAGAGCACGCTTGTCCCTGGAAGCATGCTTTGAGAAACCACTGCATCTGGCTGTACTTTGCCCACCTTATTGCTGTTTCTGTCTGTAGATGCTGATGCATTTAAATTAGTTGTCATTTCCAAGCTATTATAGAGGCTATAGATGAAAATCTTCTATAGCTGCAAAGTGCCCACAGATTTATTCAAACCTACTGAAACTTCATTCATTTCCATTCCCAAGACAGTTTCCAGCCTTCCCCTATGGATACGCATGCTGTTTAATGGCACATGAATTAGCATGTCTGCTTGTTGGCACCAGTGTGGTAATGGTGGCAGTTGCTGATAAAACTCATTAGATGGAAATAAAAGATCTCAAGTAAGTTAATGCTGAAAAACATCCGAATTTAGTAGGAGCAGATCTGTGAACATAAAATGAATGTAATATATTGAGCTTCAGCATGGTCAGGCTCTGGCTTGTGGCTTCTTGTGGGGAGATTTTCTTAAATTCTGTTTTTATGTAATTCCATTTTAGAAAATCACCTGATTTTTGGTGTATGATCTGTCCAAACAACTTCGTCTGCTGGTCTCTATTTAAAATGTGCTTATAGCATGTGAATTGGAAGCTGGATTTGTGAAGTAGAAGGGAAAATCTACTTATGATGACATCCTTTTCCTGAAGCTTATGTTGCCCAACTCTGCTGCTTCTGAATATGATGCATGTTTTTGAATATATGCAATTTAAGCAAAGTATTGTCAGTTAATACAAAAATACCTATTCAACCAATAAATACTGGGTTGAATATCCCCTCTGAAAATGACAGCTTCTTTTCCAGTTTGAAAATAGTGCTTCTGCACTCCTAAGTTTTTTTTTTTTTTTCCTATAAGTTGCTTTCTTTGGTCATACTGAACTAATTTTTATTTACAATACATGGTAATACGGTGTCAGAATAGTGCCGTGCCTATCTAGAATGTGTTTTTTAGAAGAAATATGCTAGGGTGATTTATTTGGGGCTTATTAGTGTTCACAAAGCCAGATCATGATTGATTCGATCGTAATTTGCTCTTTCTGATTTTCCACTATTCAAAAATTACTATGTTTAAGCTAGAAATGTGCTGTTCTCACCACTGTTTGCCAGAGTGGGATTAATAGTAGAATAATGTCAAGCCAGACAAACTTAAACTGGTAAAGTTACTTACTTTTTAAAAAAGAGATGGAATTAGTGGGTTATGTGGGTGAAAATCTTTCCAGTATCACAAGCCTTGTAAGCCCAAAGAACGTTTTTATTATAGTCAGTGGGGGATGTTCAAACAATGAGAAGTTGAAGAGCAAAAATGTGATTCTAGCTGATTCTTGATCTTGCTGGGGGAGGCTGTGCTTTGATTTCTTTTGGGAAAGCACAGTGCACACCTGTGGTATTATATAAAACATTACATAATTATGAGAATAACACCCTGAATTTTCTCCCTCCAGTTCTGGCCTAGTCCACCTCTAATGAAGCAGCAAGTGTGTTCAACTTTCGTTCAGATCTGTCTTTGTGGCTTAGCTTTGCAAAGTATGTGAGTTTATACATGTTGCCCTTGGCATTTATTTTTCTGCTGTTGCTTTTGCTTATTTCTGAGAGAAAAGCTACTAATGTTCCCTTAAAATAAGTTTACTATTTAGGCCAGATTGTTGCCTTTTCTTTTCTGCCATCCTTGCAGCCTAATTGTATTTAATATCACAGTTCAGGGCTTTCCTCTCTCTGCTCCTTGTCACTCAGAGGTATTTAAAAGAGGATTTAAACCAGCTATTTTTTGTACTTAATCCTTGATCCTTTTTGCCCGCCCCCTGCCCAAACTTGCTCATTCGCTGGAAATACCAACCTATGTCCACATTTTACTGCTCTAGTTTATAGTAATTTTGTCTTATGCCTTTGGAGTATAAATGATTGTTCAATTCAGACATTCAAAATGAAAGTGAAGTTGCCAGTGGAAAAGGGTGACTCATTATACAATGAGTGAGTACAAATAAAAAGGTGCCTGAGTATAATAATCAGAAGATATTGACTTTTGTTGAGGTCAGGATCACAATTTATTAACCCAAGAGGTAAATATTGACTGAAACTTTGGGCAGCTTTTTTTTCCCTCTTTTCCTTATAGCCGAGAGAAGACTGTAGAGGATTTACTAAATATCTCCATCTGCCTGCACAGTGAGACGGAGACTTTTGCATTTTGCCTGCAGTTTTATGCTCATCTTTTGTTCTGGCTCTCCCAAGGGCAAAACGATTTATAGCATATTTTAGAGGAATATTTAAAATCATGCTAATTGCTGTTTCTTTGTCATTAATTCTGTTCTTGACAAGCCAGAATCCTTCTTCTGAAACAGGTTTTGCTTCTGAGCATTTCTTCAGACAATCCCAACCCCAGACTGGCTGTCTGCATTTTCTCTTCTGCCCTAGCCTTTGCTCTCTGATGTCTTGGGGATCAGTTTTTGTGTGTGTGTGTGTGTCTAAAAACACCAGGATATTGAAGCAGCCATCAGAAAGATGCCCTTGGGAATGGTGACTCCTTGTGCTGCTGACATTCTGTTCACTCTCTAGAAGGGGCTATGCAATCAAATCATTTGCCAGAGCAGATGCAGCTCCCTCGTTTGGCTAAAATGAGCACTCTGAAACCACAGTTCTGCTGTCTTACTTGGAAAACTAGGTTTTTTCCAGGTTTCCTCCATCTCTGACTGCTCTGTGCTTCCTAGGGGCTGTACACTTTGTGCTGAAGGATGGTTGGGATTCCTGGGGCAGTTGGGAGCCTTTTCTGAGCAGGGCATTTACCTGCTTTAAATTCAGTCACATTTTTTGTTTGTGCTTACTTGTTGGGGTTTTAATAGTTGTGTGACTGGCATTTAGCAGTGGGTCTGGTCCCTGCCGCAGGAATCTCAAGGGTGGAGAGCTCCCGCAGGGCTGGCTGGGGACCAAGGGGTGTTGGCTGCCGTATGTCACCTCACAGCCATTGCCACCGCACCGGGGCAGTGTTTGGAGCCCTTGTCCTTGCTGTCTTCCAAGCTAAAAGAGATGGTGTAGAGAGAATTAACGTGCCTTTCTACTCCTACAGGCTAATTTCTAGATTTGCTTCTTTTCTGTTCAGCCTTTCCTCCCTCTCCTTCTCCTTCCCCAGTCTTTTATTTTGTCAATTAATCTGCTTCTTTTTTGGTGTTCTCATTGCCCATCGTCTTGTTTTTTCGCTCCTGCATCCTCCTCAGAGTAAGATCTTTTTCTGTTTGGAGTCTGATTTACATGAGTAATGCCTCAGGATAATCAGGCAGGATTGAATTTTCACACAGTTTTAAATATTCCAGAATAACTCCAGTGAGCTTTTAGCAGGAGAGGGCTGCTTAGTGAGCTTTGGGAAAGTGTTCTGAACCTGTTGATAAAATCCATCTGTGAAAAAGGGACTGCAAAGTATTAGTATCAAATTGTTATATATGGGAACAAAGTCTTAAATCAAACTTTGTAATCTGTGGATTTTGGTGGAGGTGTAAATATCTGCATAGCAAACCGAAAATACCTCACTATCTCTGCAGAGCCTTCAGAATGGATCCACAGACTCCAAGCATTCATGGATCCCAGACTAGAAGCCACAGCCAAAAATCAGGTTAAGGTTCTGGGAGGATCTTCCTTGCTGAAGCTCAGTTTTACTGAGCTGAGAAACCTGCCAGAAATGGTGACACGGGCTGATTTAAACAGTGCTTAAATCACTCTGTAGTGTTAAAGACTCTTGTGCTTCTGCTGCATCTTGGCGACTCCAAGTCTGTTCTGCACACTTCTACGTGTCTGTCTTGTGTCTAGTGTAATGCAGCTTGCATGACCTGATCCACAGACTCCCATTACCTCTACCAGTGAGGCCCATAAAACATTTTTGGGCTCAGACCAAAGTAAAAGGGCCAGAGGAAATGAGTTTAAAAGCCTGAGCACATCTCCCAATGGACATAACAGTCCACATCACAGAATTTATACACATAATTTAAAATAATTGGCAACTTTAGGGAGCAAAGCAAAGAGCAAAATAGAGCTACTTTAGCTGATTATTTATGATCACCTTTTGTCTCAGATGTTTCTGTAAGGAAAATCTTGCCTGTTTCGTAGTTCAAATCACTAATGCTGAACCTGAACTACACTGTTCTCTGCTCTAAATGAGAATCACACATTCACTGTCTATTTAACAAGTGCATTTGCTGTATTTTTAAATTTAAATTATTTGTCTCCCTGTATTTTCCAATGCTTAGGTGAAGACTCTCTCCCCAGACTCTGCTACCTCTCTGTTGCCCTCTAAGTACTTCATGTGAAAGGTCATAGGCTCACAATACTGACTCCTTGCAAAGTTCAATTGGCTCTCTTTTGTAGGCTAAAGCCATTCCCCATCTCTGTAGCAAGGGAGGTCCCCTGGCAGCAAAACAAATATGGTTAGTTATGTGTGGCATGAACCTCAGCTGCATTGGGAGCTGAGCTCCGGAAAACATATAATGGTAATGTATCGAGAATTACAAGGCTAACCCATCAGCCTCTCTCAAGAAATTTAACTCTGAAATGTTTTATTTTGCCTAGGGAAAGTCTATTTGGGGCTATCAGCCGGTTTCCAGGAAGGTACAGCACCCCCTCCACCTGCTCCTTAGCGGGACGGATGGCATATAAAGAGGTCAAAGAGACTACCAGTGTCATGCTGTAAATCAGTGGTTCAGCTCAGAGGAGAGCCCAAAAGACTTCTGCTCATCTGGTGTAAACTGACTCATTTTGCTGCAGTCAACATAAGATATGACAGCAGCAGATTTTCCTCAAGAGCTTCAGAATTCCCACTTTAGATTTATTTAACTGGTATTTCAGACATTCTTTCTCTTTTGTTAATGGCAGAGATTTTATTAATATCATCTTAATAAATATGTTTCAACTACAGTTTCACAGAATATCCATATTTCCCTCCCTGCCCACAAATAAGATGCTACGTATATGCGATTATAAAAATACCAGTGGCCAATTTAGTTTAATTTGAATTTAGATTTTGCCCTAAACAAATACTGATGTGCCCTGGATATTTTTACTGCCAGATCATGATTTACTAACTCCGTTTTGGGGGTTAAAGAGAGCATGACCTTGCCCCATATTAATATTTAAAGAATACCGTGCACATGAAATCGGATGCTGACACAAGTCTCAAAGGACTAAGAGGTTTTTAATCTTTTGAAGAAGCAGTGCCACACTGAAATATGTATTACTACATTCAAAACAGAGCATATAACAAATGTCCCACTAGCAGGCATCAGAGACTGCAAATTTCATTCAGTGTAATATGGTCCACAAATACCAACTTGTTTCCAGAAGGGAAATTGCAATGCCACTAAGGCTGATGCTTGACACTAGAGCAAAGGCCAGCAGCGGCATCTCAGACGCTGCAGTAAAAGAGTTTGCCATCCAGTTCTAAATGCAGGAGCCATTTAGTGCCCTTTTTAAGGCAATACATAGATTTTACTCTTTCAAAAAGGTGAAAGTTTATGTACATTTCTGTTCAAATGCAATTTAGAACAGTTTAGGAACCTTGCAATTCTTTGTTTTTACAACAGCACAAGCCTAAAATATAAACCCTCCTGATTATCTCTTAATGCAGTAAAAAAGAAAGCCAGAGCTGTTTTGATAAAAACCAAAACCAACTGATATTTAACATAAATTAATAATGTTATGCCTTTTTTAGAGCACAATTATTTTCTTAAAAAAAAATCAAGCTTAGCCTATCAGCATTTTTTACACGTCTTTCCACTACACCTAAGTTTCAAACAAAAATATGAACTGGCAAGCTGTAGAAGAGTTTAATTACTTTCTCATTGCATTTTGTGTGTACTCAGTTTGTATGAAAATGCTGTAGGTGAGGTCTCTGATTACAATAGTTCCTGTGTTTTGATAACGTCATGCAGGTGTTACAGGACTTGAAAAATCATGACTGAATGGGCTCTATCCAATCTCCTTTGCTGGTGAGTGACAGAGGTGGCAGCCTGCCATCCCTGATCTCTTGTGTCATATTTCTGACAGGTAATTGCAAACTGGTGCCTCTGGGAGCTTTCTATGGTGCTGCCAGAAAGCCCTGGTCTGGTTTGGAGATAGTTCAACCAAATGTTGGATGGATATAGAGGAATTTGGGTACCAGAGGTTTCTGGCCCTGAAGAATTTAGGATCCTGTGAATGTGCACGTTCATTTCCCAAATCATCAGCTGAGGGTTACCACTATGTTTGCTGATGGGTGATGTCCACACCTCCACCAGTGGCAGTAGTTATTAAAATAAAAAGGAACTAGACCTGTTGTTTGGAAGTTAGGGAGGCAGTGCTGGAAAATTAGGTGCAAAGAGAGCAAGAGCATCCCTTCCTGGAGAGGCAGCTCTCTTTGCCATGGGGCGTTGAAGGCTGACCATCCTCTTCATGTTGGCTGTGCTGTTGATGCAGCATTGTTATAACCTGACCCTCACCTGGCCATTTCACAAGCAGGGTACACTTTCTTTGCTCCCTTTACAGCCATTAAGTCCTTTTAACCTTCCTTTTCCCTTAGCATGTCTGCCCCAGACCCATCCTTCTTCCATTTGCGCCCTCCCTTGGCAAGGTTACAAGTAGTGGGAGCAGATGCCAGAGAAACGTGCACCTTCTTTTTGAGTGAGTGAGTGCATAAAAGGGGACAGGAAAAACTGCATGGAGAATTTTGCTTTCAGTGCTTCCCAAACATATGGTCTTAGTTCAATACATTTGCCAGTCAGCTAATCTATTTCCCTCTAAATTTGGTTGTCTTGTCAGATTTTGTGGGGGCAATATTTATTGGAAGTTTTTTTTTGGTCACTGTAAACACAATTTGATCTATTTTATCGAAAATGAGTGTTTTTCTCTGCATGACTTACTTAGAACTTCATACTGCTAAGTCTCAAAAACAGAATTTCAGTGAGTCACAAGGTGCTGCAGGATGGCATGATGCCCTTCACAGAAATAACAACTACAGATGTATTGAAAAAAAAGAATTTGAGAATCTGAAGTTCTGTGCAAAATCTGCAACACTTTTATTATCAGCATTGCTGATAGTACAAATGGGGCTGAAGCAACAGATAAGTGTTCTGGTCCAATGAATTCACCTACTGCTTATGATCCTTCCAGTCGTATTTCTAACTCTTTTGGCATTCCCTATTAAATCTCCCTAAACAGTCTTCTTGCTGGTTCAGTGCTCTCGACCAGGAAGCTTGTGAGTTTGCGAGAATTTGTACTTGATCATGAATGATTCATGAAACGAGCTTAGAAAACTAAGTTTAACATCTTATTCAATGCTGAGGAAAAAAAAGAGCATCTTCTCCCATACTCGTAACAACTTGGCTAAAAAGGAAGAGTCTCAATGTCTCATTTTAAACACTGAAATTCAGAGCATCTGTTGCCTTTCCAGCTAAACCTCATCTCTACTCAGAAGCAAGAGGAAGCATTTTAATTTACTACTGTAGCAGGCTTTGTTTTTCATTCTGCTCATACATTTGACCACATCCCAGCAGCACACACAGCCAGGCTATTGGGGCACAGCTGACAGCCAGGAACTGCCCATGACACCATTTCTCGCTCACATTTAACCATGTGTTAGATTTTTCTCTAAAAGCTATGTCTGAAATCAGTTGATCTTGTTTTCATGTGTTTATGACTGATTTTATATGTTCCTTAGGACAACAGAAAGCTTAAACCCCAGGGTGTTATATTCTAGTGCCCCTCTTTCCTTCTCCTCTCCCTTGACCTCTCTGTGCATGGCAGACAGAAGTGCCCCATTTCTGATGGATGTGTATGGCGCTCAGCCTGGGAACACACAGCACTGTTTCCCTGCCGTGCATATTCCGTACAGACCATGTTTGAGTCTTGGTTTTTGCACTAGTGAAATGGGGATAATTGTGCTGCTTTGATGTGCTGATAAAAGTGCCCTGTGAGAGCTAAATATTTCTTTGTGGAACATGCCATGGCATGTTTGGAAGCTCTGTATAGCAAAGGGTAGGAAGACAGCAGAGACATGGATCTGATGCAAAAAAATCAGGACAGAACAGAGAAGGAGGTCCATGGTTATTCTCTTTCTGTCCTTTGTTTCCTATTCTAGATCTGCAAGAGGAAAAGGACTTTTTTCCACTTCCTTCACTGAATGAAAAGATGACAACACAGCATACATTTAGGGACACCTGCTGAGAGAATAAAACACAATAAACATGAGCATGCTATGGTGAGAGACATATTTTGCTTGTACAATAGACATTTTGATCCAGAGTTACAGAAAGTTTAAACCTGTAAATTAAAATCAATCCAAATGCTTTTGTTATTCAACCTAAGGTGTTTTTGTTGTGCTTCGCTGGAAAAATTTTGATCTCATGGTTAATAGAATTATGAAAAAGAAGAAAGTACTTCTAAACAAGATCTTCTAGGGTGTCCCCTGGGACTATGATTTTAAACTGGTCTTGCATTAATTGCAGTTTCTCTGGCTGTTTGTTAGGCCATTGCCATGCTGCGTTAAGGTCTCAATGCTTTTATCTAGCCCTCCCCTATTCCCTGTTTGTTCTTCAGCAAGGATGAGAGGAATCCTTACAGTATGCAAATACGTAATGCTTTCTATGCTTCTTTCTTTAGCGACATAAAAGGATTTTTTTAAAAAAGGCAAGTTGAATACATGGCAATAAAGACATAAATCTTCAGAAGCAGGCAAGCTACACTCCCTCTGCACTTCACAAATGAAGCATGGTTTTTGCAAAGAAGGAGTTTGTTAGGAGAACCAGAGGAAGCAGGATTTCCATAATGATTTGCAAGAAAAAATTCTGTAACACATGGCACTGTATTTCCTTCAGAACTGCAATCCCCTGGGACCAAATTCTTTACTACTTAATCACTGCAGTAATTAGAGATGATGTTGGCAAGTGTTCATTGAACGTTGTGTCATTTTACATCTTAAAACATTTTGGTGTTACTTTCCATTTCCTTTATTCGGTGTGCTCTGGTCCATCCCCTGGATGATTAGACACAGCTGGCCTTTGCTTTGGAACCAGGTCAGTTTTGCAATTAAGAGCTGTGTTGGTCTGCACTGATAAAAACAGGGACTAAATAGTTCTATTTATGGTTTATAAATTACTTTTCCACCAAACATTTTTTGTTATGACTTGTACACAAGAGACTTGATGTGAAACGAATCTGAGTGAAACAGAGGATTCCAGCCACAAAATATGGCTCTGTCCTACAGTGAGCCTTCAAAAGTGGAAAATGCAGTAACAAAGTATGAATGAAGACCAGACTGCATGAAACGGAGTTCTGTAGATAGAGAATAATGTTGCAGCACCAAACCTGTCTGCAGAATGTGGCCATGATTATGAGGAGTGCCCTGGGGAGCATGGGCAGCAAGTGGAAACCACCAGCAGCACCTGCCTAATGCTGCTCCTTCCCTCTCTGCCGCTCTGTATAGGGTGGCCAGTGTGATGTCAGATGAGGAGAAAGGGAAAAGTGAAAGGGCTGTTCAACCCCTAAATCTGTCAGTTGAAACTTCTGTTGGTAAGGTTGGGGGACGGCACTTAAGGTGTTAATAATACATCCGGAAATAGTGCAGCCTGACTCCTCTGCATTTCAGGTCTGTGCCTGCAGCAGTCTCTTTAAATATGTAGGAAAGGTTCTTCTCACAAGATACCATAATACCTAAAAACTGCAGGTGTACCTTTCAGTTTCTAAAATCCAAGTATCATTAACTATGTTGAGTGGCATAGCAAGGCAACAGTGCACAGTAGAAGGTCCCTGCACTACTCTTGCAGGCTTAGATTGTCCTTTTACACTCTAGATCTTCATCTTAATTTTTCAAAATGTTCATGTGTCTGTTACTTTTTAAAATAGGCTTTGATGAGGCACTGGAGCCTGTCACAGGTTAGATGTGGAGAGTGCATCAATGGCCTGGCTGTGATGCACACATCTCCCTGAACCCATGTGACTGAACATCCTTTCCGATGGGCAGGCATTGCAGTGTCCCTCGTAATTTGCCTTGGTCTTGGATAAAGACTGTTTCCTCTTTCAGTCTCATTTCTTACAGGCTGAAACAGAAAATTCATCAAATGTAAAGTTCAGCTTAAATGACAATTTATGTGACTAATGACCTTCTAAAAGACAAGGTGGTAGATTATAACGTCTTTTGAAATGCTTTCAGAGGAGAAAAACACACAGTAAAAATTATTCGACAAATAAAAAAAAGGGAAAAGAAAACAAAGTCAGTAGCATAAGCAAGCCCAAGCAGCCATTATGCTTTTAAATTATCTCTCCACAGCCTACAAATCTTTGCTTTGACTCACGCACACCATACATCTAGCAAAGAGAGAAATAATATTTTTATTACCACTCAATTATAATTGATATACTACTGTATTATTTTAAAACGTGTGAAAGCTGAAAAGTACACACGCACACACAAAAATTAAAAATGGCAGGCAAGGAACAGCATATAAGAAGTGATAGAACTTTCTGAGCTTGTTTTGTATACATCCCTTTCTCCCCTTATATGTACGTTCCAGGCAGACAAAATGTACTAATGAAAACTGGTAATGCATAATAGCTCAAAACCGATTAAAGAAAATTACTTCTCCTTTTAATTCTGCTTACAAGCCTTTTCTGCAATATCGATTATTTCTCAGAGGTAAGTGATATTATCTATTCTTTCTGCAATTAATCCATATTTCATTTCGCATGGTGGTTTTAGAAATCCTCTGAGGTCCAGAATTAGCAGGATACTGGTTACTCTAGAATAAAGCTAATTCTGTGACAGTTAGTAAGAAAAAAATCTGGGCAAAGGCTGATTGTGCTGCTGCTGTAATAAAGACATCTATTAGTGTATTAGTTGTCTGACATACTAAAGGACAGGATCTGGAATAATTTGAAACTAGAATTTAGATTGCACCTGGCCAATTGCTTCCTTTCTCTAACACTAGCACTTTAAATTCCAGAGCTGTGGCTATACAGCAAATGCATGACAAAACCACTATTTATGATTTTGTTTGCTACTCTTAAATAATTTTGATGTTCCTTTTTTTCTTCCATTTCAGAGTCTGTCACTTATGTATATCTTCCAAGAGATGATGCTAGTTTTGTGCTGAAAGTTGTATCTCTCAGTCTTTGTTACATTCATCACATATGCCAAAGTGATACCAAAAGGGAGTACGTTTTTAAGCATTTTTATGTAGACAATTCAAGCACTACTTTCTTTCCTATTTTTTCCACTGCAAACGCTCCTAAATCACCATGAAGCCTAAGGTATTATGGCATGCACCTTAAACAAAGTGCTGAACACAGACTGAGTGGCTGCAAGGCCAGGCACCTTGATAGTGTGAATAGGAGTGTTAAGAGCACAAGAGGTTCCCAAATCTTGTGGCAATGGTATAATATAGACAAGTTTCTTTGTCTTACTTCACCTAGGTTTCCATTCCTTTTAGTGCTTTTACATCCATTTAATGGATTAATAACAACAGGATGTGCCAATCCCTGCTATTCAGTCTGTCCAGTATGACCAACTGGACTTTTGTTGAAAACTTCAACTTTTGTTGAAAAAATCCTGAAAAGTGTTAACATGAGTGCTTACAGCTTGGCTCTGTCCTACAGCCCCTGTTACTGGGCAAACTGTACATTAAACTTTTGCAACCTTGGGGACACAGGCTTTGTCCCAGGCTTGCTCCCTCATGATTCTCCCAGGAGCCAGGATCCAGATGAATCCAGGGGCAGAGTAGGAAACAGCCCAGTCCTTGCCTCTAGGAAGAAGGGCAGATTCTTCTTTCTCCAGTGCTCTGCCATGGTGTGTGCTATTTTTTTGTTGTTGTTGTTTGGTTGGTTTGTTTTTTCTTTTTTTTTCTGTTTTTGAGTTTGGGGGGGTTTTTTTGTTTGGTTGGGGGTTTGTTTTTTTTTTTTTTGTGTTTGTTTGTTTGTTTGTTTGTTTTTGGTAACAATAAGAATCTCTTTGTAACTCTTGAAGGCTGAGTTAAAAATCAGCCTGGAAAGACAAATGGCAGAATTACAGCTGACCTGACCAGTTTTTCTGCTTTTTAGCTCAGGATGCAGTTTGTTACTAACTGTGGGAAAACAATGCGAGCCGAGATGCATCCTTTTCTCATTGACAGAAATGAACTATTCTCTCTTCTGGGGCTCAAGACACCCTGCTCCAGGCCTCCCCAAAAAGAATTTGTGTTCTACAGCAATGATAATTATAAACTAGCCTCTGCTTTTGGTCACTTTAAATCCACATGGTATTTCTCACACTATTTTTTGTTCTGTCAGGCAGAGAGGAATTCTACCATACTGCAAAAAAACCCCATACACTGTTAAAACGAGCTTCACTTTTTAAGTCAAGCCACAGTAAATTGCCTTTGAGGGCATTATAAAAACTGTTATACTTCCTAGAAGAAAAGTTTCCTATTCTATATTTTAAATTTCTATCTGTTTCTTCAGAAGATAGAAAATGTGCAAAATCTGAAATTATGTTTGTCTATAAAAGTGTATATTCAGAAATGTTCTTTGTATTTTAAATGTGTTTTACATGAAGCTATAAATTACAACAGTGGCACAATTTCCAGATGTGTTTTGTATAAATATGGATTAAGATAAATGTAGCAGGTTGATCTTAAATTAGCAATCCAAATTCCAGTGCTTTCGATTATTTGGTTTCTGGATAACAGCTTAAGTGATGTATCCTTTTAAGAGGTAGACCCTGAAATGAGGGATGCATATGCCTTCCAACCAGGAGACCAAGCACAGCACAGGTGAAAATCAGTGGCAATTGTGCAGTGGGTTATGTAAGAGTTATTTATATCCCCAGCAGACTGTCACAAGGAGTGCCCCTCTGGTTGGGAGCCTTAGCAGAGAGGTCACGGGATCTAGGCAGAGGTAGACTGAGTTTCCTTCTCAGGCTTTGATGGACTTTATCAGGTCTGTCTCTGTTACCATAGTTTCCATTTTGTTCTCTAGATAAGAAATGAAAACATAGAGTTCACAGAGGCCTTGATCAGTCGGTTGACATAGGGTCCCTGCCTGTGGTGAGGTTTAAGGGAATGAGAAGTAACTATGCAGAGTCCTGTTGTGTGTAGGTAAAAATCAGTCTTTTCTTTCCTCCTTCTTTTTTTCTTTCCTTGTTTGCTTTTAGCCATATCTCTGTTCACAGGAAGTTGGTGGGACATCTGAATTACCAGCTAGGTAAAAGGATATCTTCATACAGTTTTATAAGTATTGTCTAATGATTGTGCATTTCAGAAACTCAGCTGTTGTGTGCCCTTTGGTGAGCTGGTCCAGCTCCACCCCTTTTGGCTATGGACATTTTATTGGGAGTCCTACTCATATCACTCTTTTTGCACTACTGTTCCCTTTCTGTTCTTTGGCTTCCTGGACTTGCAAGTCCAGTCTGAACTTTCAGAGCAGCAAGGACAGTGTCTGTACTGAAGCACTAAGAAGTTATAAAAGCAGTGGCTGCAGTTAACCACCACTAATAATACCTCTCTCATAGAAACAGTCACTGCCTTCAAATATCCTCTCCCTCCCTAAAATCACTGGGAGGAATCACCCTTCCAGCAAGAGAAAGGCTACACAAAGGTTAGGGACAAACCTCCACTGCCCATTATTCTCCTTATTTTACTGCCAGTGGAAATTTCAGATCACTTTATTCCCATACCAGTATCATTCTTCCTACTTTCTTCATCTCTGGACAGTGGCCAGGACTTTGGAGTTAATGCAAGTATTGTTGTGCAGAAGCAGTATTCTCTGTCACTACTGCTCCTTTTACCTTAATATATTGATACTATCTGCAAGTGAAGGAAGGCAGTATGTGTTTTCTTTTAACTTATTTTGCAGGCACTGATAAAAGGTAGGGAACTCATTATGTTCCAGCTAGACAGGAAGTTTTATTTACAATTCCTTACCTCAGTGCAGCTGTGGCAAATTATATCAGCCCTGCAATTTGTGCATTATCATTACTTCCTCACTTTCATACCCTTTCCAGAATTACACTACCACTGACCTGATGAACCCATTTTCTTTTAAAATCACTCCTATTTTATGTTTAGAGATTGCTTGGGAAAACTCAACATGAGCAGCTAAAAGAGCAGGCAAGTTGGCTGTGTATAATCAAAAGGTCAGTCTATTTTCAGGTCCATCTTTAGGGCTACTGCTGAAGAAAGCATGGAGCCATCAGTACCCATACAAGTGTCAAGAGTTTGTTCTTGCACATAGCACAAAGGGCAAAGCCAGGGAAAACAGCCACTGATGCCTCCTGTTTGATCCTGGAGGCTGCAGGGTGCCTGAGAATATACTCATCCCAGGACACAACCAATTTACCTCCCACCTGCCCAGAAGCAGTGATTCACTTTTTGTGCTGTTGCTTTGAAGGAAGGGAACTCTTTCCCATGCGCTGTCAGCAAGACTCATAGATGGAGCTGAAGTGCATGGGTGACAGTATGATTGGGATCAATGACTCTTTGAGGGTTACTTACCTCTTCTGCAGAGATCAAAACCTTTGCAGTTCACCCCTCTCTTCAACTGTTCCTGCTAACTACATCATAATGGAACTATCATCCCAACCTCCAATACTTATGGGCCACGTCTATAGACTTGAGCTTCAGCAGCACAGGATCCCTTCCCTTTTCTTGTGGCTCCTTGGCCCACTTCTGCCTCTACCTGAAAAACATGCTTTAACACCACAGATAGTAAAACTCCAATTCTCCAGTTGAGCAAGGAGCATAGGAAGACAAAAAGCTTTGTTTTCTCTTGAGTGTGCCATAGCTTTCCCTTCCAGCCCAAGTCCCTCTTTGGCTTCCTACATCTCCATCTCCATCGTACATTTTGTGCTCCTTTTACACAGTAACTAATATGCTAAAATATTAGAGAATATACTAGAGAAATGTACTCTTTATTTAAATGTACTCTTTTTTTTAAACTCTGAATTGCTGCTGCTCAGTTTGCTATGAGTTGTGAATCTGCTTCGAGTTATTTTTACCACTGAGAATTGCCAGGCTTTATACCGTGTTTTGCACAGGAACTCAGCTGCCCTTTCACTGTTTTGTTTGTAGTTCCTGTTCCAAGGAAGCTGCCTGCTGCTCCCAGGTTTCTCTTTCTTTCTCCCTCTTAGTATCCTGCTCAAATACAAGAAATGCAAATAAATGATTTAAATTCTGTATTTTGCATGGAAACTTCCTGCTGAGACTTCACTTAGGCCGACTGATACCTTCTCCCTGCCTGGAGAAAGCCTTTGTCCTCCAGACCGAAGACAGGCACTTAAAAGTAAACCTGTTTGGTCTGCCCCTATTAACCAGCAGTGCTGACAGAGAAAATTGCTTTTCCCCTGTGTTCAGCACTATAGAACCACAGGATTGAGACTGTTTATTCAGGGTGCTTTATTCTTTGCTATCATCCAATGGGACAGGCTGAGTCACTACTTGATTCTCATTTCTCTTCACGTGAAGGTTTCAGCTCCCTTGGACTGCCATGAATCCCAAGCAATGATCCTAGTTTTGTCCTGACAGCAACCCCCATGTTTCCATTGGACTTCCTGGACTGCTGGTCAGAGAGACTATTCCCCTGGGCTCTGAACTCCTCCTCTGCTCAGGATGATGAGGAAAGGCATCAGCACAGGCTGCCATACGGCACCACCTGGGAGATTTTATGTTACTTTTTGTGCTGCCCTTCTCTCAACAGGGCATGCCCTTGGGGCAGATAAGGATGTATCAAGTGACTGAAAGACATGCAATTTTCTCCCAAAAGGTGTCAGTTCAGTATTGCTGCAGATGAGAAGCAACTGTTCTATTTCTTTCCTTGGTCTGAAATAATTTTCATTGGGATTGCTGAAGGTCCTTCTTTGTTGAATGGGACCTCTGTGTAATGCTAAAAGGAATATTCTGTTTAATGTTCTGTTTCCAACCCTTTGTCTTTCCTTCACCCAGGATAACTACCAGCATGTTCATGAGTTTTTCATTTGAATGAAATTTTGCTCTAGCTGTGGGCAGAATATAGAAAAAAAATCAATAGCTGTTAAGATACATGATACTGCAGGATATGGGATCCTACTGGTAGAAAAAGCAAGGACCATTTATTTATTCACATACCCGAGTCCCTGCATTCGTAGTCTGACCTCACAGCCCAGGTCCTGCTCTTCTCCCAGGTTTTCAGTGGGGTTTTTTGTTGCCAAACTCTGAGCAGAGGATGTTCTGCCCATTGCATTCTGCTGTGTTCTGTGCTAGTTTCTTGTGAAAGTGCCTTCAGGTATTTTCCCAGGGCTCACATTTATTTGTTCAAGAACAAGTTAAGAAAGAAGAGTGACTGGAGGTTTTAAAACCCATTTTCTTTTTATCTAGTGTTCTGTTAAAGCTTTCCTCCTAAGCAGCTTACAATAATATAAACAACCTGCAGAAAAAACTTCCTGTCAATCTACTGCTATAAATTCCTACAAGTCCAGGGGCTTCAGGAGCTGTATATTGCACCGAGAGCCCTTGGAGTCAGAGATAACTATCAGATAATTCACTTCTCTAAAAAATACTCCCCTCTATTCAGAGTGAGTAGAGAGCAGAAGGGGGAAGAGAAGATGGGAGGAGGTGTGCTCAGAGCAGGGGCAGGAGTGGGTACGTGACCAAGGAGGTGTGGGACGAGCGTGGAGACTAAGGGACAGACGGGTGCGGCAGCTGAGCAAGTGCTTGCCTCTCCCAGTGCCCCTGGCTGTTGCTTTACCAGCTCCTTGGCTGCACAGATACTTGTTGGTGTAAAACATTTCTTTCTTCCAGCTTGTGTGGGTGCAGCCCAGGATTCAGCCCCTGGGGGTGCTTTAGCACAGAGAGCTGCCATGGCTCTGTGCTGCTTCGGCTTTGGAGGGGCTCAGGCATAACAAGCAAAATCTAATTAAGAAGAGTGAAATACAGTAGGGTAAGTCAGCTGCACTGGAGTGTGAAATGGAGCCATTATAAAACAAAAACACTGTACAGCAGCAACTCAGGAGCTCCACAGCCTTACAGGGTGCTGACAGACTTCCCTGGCAGCAGAGTGGGAATGCACTAGTGAGAGCTGGTAGTGTGTCATGACTGTCACTGGCCATGGCAGGGCTCCTGCTCAGCACAGCTCCTGCTCAAAGGGGCAGCAGGAGAGGGGGAGCATGTCAGGGCAGCACGTGGCCAGGCTGGGAGAGGATGGATGGGAAAGGGGCTGTGAGAAAGCACTGGGGCAACCAAAAGAGGAGAGAAAGGGAAAAAAAGCTGGGGAGATGAGGGGTGAGCATGAAAGGCAGGTGTGGAACAAGGCTGGGCCTTTCCCTCCAGGAAATGAAAAACTCTGCAGCTATTAGAGCATGGGTTTCCCATCCATATCGCTGGTAATGGCTGTGAGAGCTGCTCTGCTCACAGGGTGCCACGCTGAGGGCAGGTATGGGCTGCCACTCTGCTCTGGGAGGGATTCAGCAGCTCCATGTTTGTGCAAATTTGCCTCTTCAGTGACAACTTAAAAAAAAAAAAAAACTCCAAAACAACACCCTCCCACATACACAATTTTTGAGTTGGTAGTGTTCTGAGATCAACAAGTAAAGCTTTAAAATATAGATGTTGTATTTGTTCTTCATGATGCTAGAATATATGACATTATAGATTTGTCTCTATTGTTTGAATTGAATTTTTTAAAAATGAGAAAAAAAATCATTTAATCTTGCTGGAAAAAGACATCTTTTCAAAGAGGAAGAAATGGTTCCAATACCCTTAAAATATTTTTAATAGTAATTTCCTGCAGTTGCTTCTCTCTAAAAGTTGGAGAAAGGGCATCTTGAATGCATTACAGTGAGTTCAGCCCAAGTGAATCTGCTTTCGAGTATGCTAGAAAGGATATCCACAGTAATAGGATTAGTACAAAGAGAACTTGTTGTCTTTGTATTTAAAATCCTAAGGTTAATTTGTCTTGGTTCCACCCCTCCAAAAATTTTTGTAACAAATTTCTATTGCCATTCATTACTTAACGACGTTTCACTGCACTGTTAAATGCTCACAAGAAATATCTAACACCTGCTGGGAAAAATTATCCGTAAAGGTTATCTCAGTAAGGTGTGGATGTAAAATGTCAAAGGACAACTTCATCTCTTTCTCCTTCTTCATCCTCCACTCTTACTACAGGCATGAAAACCGGGGGAACATTTGCAAAGCTGTCAGACAGGCAGAAACCTGCTTCCCTCCACCCTCTCTCCTCTCTCAAGAGAGCCTTGGGATGGACTTATTTAAGCTATCAGGGTGTCCAAAGGTAGAACACTGAGGTCAGAGGAAATTAATAATTTACTAAAGCTTTGCTGGAGAACAGCAGACCGCAATACTTGCCACTGTCACCCGAAGGACAACTGAATAATGAGGCCAAGAGGCACCTCCTGCCTGTGTGGGGGGGAGCAGCAGCCAGAGACCCTGCTGCCACAGGGGCACAGCAACACAGGTAAATTATTCCTGGCTTCAGGATATCAACTTGTTGGCTTCAGTGCCCTTTTCTTATGGTTTCAGCACTGTGCTATTCCCCTGGTCTGGAAAAAATGCGGAAAAACACTTCACTTTCTGACCCCCACAAATCCCAATGTATTTAATACACTGACTTCTGTCTTTGTGGTGTGTAGTAGGTTTTCTGATCCTGTCCCCCAAAACCAAGACACTGCAGACCAACTGAAAGATTCAGATTCAAATAGTGATTTTTAAATTTTTTTTTTCTTTTTGCTACATTTAGATTTTTTTTTTTTTGTGCTTGATAAGTGCTAGTATTTGTGATTGCATCTGTTAATGTAGGTGGTAGACCTATGCAGGAGATCAAGGCTGCTCACAAAAAGGTCTTTTCAGGATCAGTTTTATGTTATACCCCACATTTCTTCAAACCAGCAAGGAAGAAAGTTTTGTACTTCTGAGATCAGCATTCATTCTTCAGTCTTTGGCCTTGTGTGCTTGTTTTGGTTGGGGTATAGAAAATCTTCATCTTACTTCCATGAAGCCAGAAGTCCAAAGCTTGACACGTTCTGTACTTTGCAGTGCTCTTTTTGACCCATGTCCCTCTTGCACCTTAGGTGAGGAACTCCTGAAAGCTGAGTGTTCCCTTTGTCATTCCTACTCAGTGGCTTTGTGCAGTTGTAGAGTCCCTTCACATGGCTGATCATTCTGGCACCTTGTGAGTGCTAGCAAGGGCTCACAACTGGCCATGCAGCTTTGCAGTGCAAACTCATTAAAACAGCAATGTCCTGGAAACCAGAGAATCAGAGAGTCTGATGAAGGTCTGGGATTTGTGACTGCAGAGATTTGTCATTGGTAAATGCAGCCCATGGTGTGAGACACACTGATCAAGGTCAGAACTTCAGCATTTTTGTCTTCTCTACTCCTGGTGTTTCTCGTATTGGTTTTACCTTTAGTGTTATTTGAGTTTCTCATATTTGTTTACTTTGTCTCCTGTAGTCAATGAACAGAACAAGTGTCTGATTATAAGAGGTCTGATTGCATTCAGTGGGTGAGTGTTACAGTCAGAGTTCTCTGCTCTTTCCTCTTGAGTATGCTGTGCTGTGTATTGATGGAACTGGGTAAAATACCTTTTTTGTATCTTCTGGAATCAGCCCAAGGTAGTTTTGCCAATAGAGTGTCTCTCTGTGAGTGCCATCTTTCCTATCTTGATGTTTCTGTGACAAGATTTTTTTTTTGCCTACACAGTATCTTGAAAATGAGGTTTATTGACTCTACCTGATAGAGCCATTTTTCACTTATACCAAAGAATTTTGAAGAAAGTTTTTACAATCCCCCAGAAAACCTGTCCAGGTAAAGTTTGATGTGTGACACATGTGTTCATGTTCTCATTCATTGTGGTTTTAGATAAGTGTGTTCACAATGGGTAACAAAAGCATAGAAATACCTTGGGAGTATGAAGGGACTGTTTCTGTTCCTTAAGCTTTGATAACATGTTGACATCCTTAGTGAAACTACAGAAAGGGTCAATTTCCTTTGCTGTCTTTTACAGTGACATGTTTTGGAATATTTCTCTTTTTGTTCACATGCCTTCTCTGTTCTCAGGTGAATACAGTTGTAGCTCTCTCTTATGGACAGCTCCTCTCTGTTTAGTGCTGTGTCATAGAGATACAGATATCTGACAGCTGCAAAACATGCTTCATATAATAGACTGAATCCTGTTGGTGTGACAAGCAAAACCCCTGAAAATCCTCACTGCTTTTGTAACTGCATAACAGGAAACCCCTGATGTTGGGTTCATAACGGATGGCTTTGCAGGACTATGAGAAAATCCTCACTGTGGTTTTTGAGGTTTAAAAAAAAATCTCTGCTATTATTTTTGTAACAAAGTTTGCATCTCTTTTCAAGTTCATGACCTTGGCAACAAAAATAGATACAAAACTTCATGACTGGGATGATAATTTTTTGTATTTTTTTTCTTAAATAGTCATTTTCCCCTGGAGTTATCTCTGTCCCTTATGCCAGTCTCCCCTGCTTCTTTTTTTGAAATATGTGAAAGCATTGGCTCCAGCTGTTCTGTTGTTTGGAAAGACCTCAACACAGCTGGTGATTATAGAGAGAAATGTTTAATGGGCACAAAAGGACCTGATGGCTGCTAGCAGATTCCTGGTTGGTGGGTAGCCCTGTTGCTACCCTGCTGGGACAGGCCACGTGCCAGGGTCCCCTCTGCATGTGCCGCAGGGCACAGCCCTGGCACAGTGGCACTGATGTCTGCTGCCACCTCTCAGGTCTGAGCTCTTCCCAGCCTCAGTAAATCCCTTCACTCTTCTAGTCCATGTGTTTCCCCGGGCTGCCTACAAACCTACAAAGAAAGGTAGATTATTATCTGGACCCTCTTTTTCAGCGTGGGTGTTGAGAAGGGAAAGTCAGGTGTAAGCACAGCCTTTACTCTGCTGGAGTGCTGTTACTGTGGTTTCTGACTTGGCACATTGCTTCCCTTTCCTGGATTAATCTCAAAAATATAAAAATGTTTCTAATAAGGCTGCTTGTGTTATCAAATATCTTTGTAATTACAGGAGCATGATCTGTGGCATGCACATCTGTATCCCCCCCAAATGACTCCACTGGAAAGGAAGTCTCTCATTATATCCTTAAGTAATAAATCTTTTGCAGCCACCCCCGTATTGCTAATGTTCATCAGGGAAGGCTAGATATTCAGCAGCAAAATCCACAGAAGGGTTGCATGTATGGTCATAGAAGCAGAAGGGTTGTCTCTTAGAGCTGGAGTATTCTCTGTGTCCCATAAATGTCTCCTGAATCTGTGCGTCAAGGCCATCCCTGAAAGCTGGGGGTATGAGTAGCGGTTTTTGTGCACCAAATGAACTCAGGCACGGATCCTCTGTTGCTCACCCACAAGCTTTCAGGTGGTCATTCCCTTTTTTGCTCTTGATCTGCATGTATTGGGACCTACTGTCTTGGAGGGGAAGGGCTTGTGTGTGGATGTGGCTTGCCAAGGAGCCAGCTTGCAGCACACTCTCACATTGCAGAAGCTCCTCTTTCTGAGTGTTTTCTGCAAGAATAGCTGACATAATCAAGACTTCAAAGCAAACAGAGGGAAAAAAATACAGTCCTCAAACCAAACCTCAAAATTTTAGTCAGGGCTATTTCCAAGCCCTGTCAGCAATGCTTAAGTGAGCTGGGACTTCTCTAAGAGTGGATGATGTAGGTGGAAAAATTCCACCAAAAAAAAAAAAAAAAGGCGTATGCACAGCAGGACTGTGAAACAGCAGTGCTAGAAGACAATTTTCAAAGGTCAGAATTATTATAGGACATTAATTAGCAGACTGATAATGCTCAAATTGCCTTAGCAAATTTAGACACTGTGTAAGGCCACATGCTGCAAGGGATGCAGGCACCTGAAAAGAATTTGGACACTTTAACAGAAAATATGTCCTGCTCAGAACAGAGCTAGAAGAGCATAATGACAAAACAATATGACTTCCCTAAAGTATTTAGGAGGTGGTAGTGAGAGTAAATAAGCTTTTGCAGAACACAGTGTTAGCGAACCAAATGAGAGCAAATAAACTGTGTGTCAGTGCAGAAAGAAGGTAGCTAATCCTGGATTTTAGCAGTGGTACTTGACCTGCTAGCAAAAAGCAAAAGTGTCTTTGCAAAGTGGGGAATTATAAAACAGATTGAATATATTTACCAATTCCTGATCCCAAGCATTCCCCAACCATCAAAAGTCTTTGATGCATCAGTGAGGTCTTCATTTGGCCCCTAGAGAGCTTGGGTAGGTTATACAGATGTCGGGGACAGTAGTTTCCAAACATTTACATTTCTAAGAGAAATGAATAAAAAGTAAATCTGAAACATATTTATTTTTTCTTGCTCTTAAATTCAAAGTAGATCCTGGCTGGACATGTATTCCTTGCAATTCAGGAGTTATTTGACTATTTCTTTTTTGATAATATCATATTGGTTAAAGATACTTATTTAGGGGAGTTACCTGTTTATCTGGTAATTTTGTGCATGTTTTAACAAGATAGTACCTGTTGGAGAGGAGTGATAATCAACTTTTAAGTTTTCTTCCTTTTTACGTGTGACTGAACTGCAGAATTAAAACTGAATTTTGAAGATGGTTATATTTAGGGATTTGGCTTCATTCACTATAGACAGAGTATTTCTGAAACTTGGAGTAGCATTTGGCTTCCATCTCTAGCCTTTCAACTTGTAAAAGTGCACAATGCAGGGTAGGTGTGTGGATGTATTTGGACTCAATTTACCTATAAATATAAAGGCTTTATGGGCTTTGTATATCATATATACATACATGTGGAAGACATGTATGTGTAGAGATAGATAGAAAGATTCTTAGCAATATTTGCCAAAAAATGGTTCTAGTACTGCAACATTTTCTTAAATTACCTGTTAGACGTAGTTGTGAAATCTATATCTAATTTTCTTTGCAACTGCATGAAGAAATTTCTTAATGTTTTACTGTGAGTTCTGTGATAGAGTATAAAAAGAGTTGGAAAGAGAACCGTGTCTAATATTTTTCCATTATGAATTTCCATTGAATTGGCTCAACAGCCCTAGATAAAGTCAGCTGAAGATCTCTCTTTTTTTTTTTCCTTCATTTTTGATGGGGACACATAGATTGAGGTTAGAACTCTCCAAAGATTATCTGCTGAGTGCTAGCTTTTAATGAATCCCATTTGTTTTCTTGATTAAGTCTGCTATTACTCCTGTTTAGTCTTGTCACGAGCCCATTAGCCAGAATTTTCATATCATGGTTTAGAAGAGAAATTAGCCTAGAAGAGCAGCAGTCATCATCAGTCCATTTTCAGTGTATTTAATATAGTTTACAATTTATGAATTCAGGAATCTGTAGCCCCATACATATCTATTAAAAAAAACAAAACAAAAAACAAACCCAAACAACTGTTGTTTGTTGTGAAATTCACAGGCCAACTAGGGCTGCAGTCAAATACCAAGTCCTGGTGATAACATTGTGTATCACTAGTGTGCACATGTCACTAGTGTTCACCTATTGGTGAACCTGCATCTGACAGGTTATGTCAGGTCTATGATTTGTGCGACAGAAGCTTCTTTAGGAAGAATCAACTCTCAAAAGGTTTGACCTCTTATTTTCAAAAGATAAGTATACAGGAGACTTACTGAGCCTTGTGGTCAGTCACAAAGTACTCAAGAGCTTTGGAAGTGCTTAAAAGCCATGTGATGGGCACAGTGAAAAGTGTACACAGTGAAAGGTGTAGCAGGGTTTTTGACATTCTTGACTTTCTTGAAAATGTTGTGAGAATAACCCTTTAGGAATTTAAATATCTCCATCCCTTTTCAGATTCTCTAAATGAAAAGAGCAACATAGGGTGAGGTGTACCTTTTAAATGACATTTTGTAAATTTCAAGGGATGCCATTTCAGCCTCTCCTGGAAGTGTGAAAACTTGGGACAGTGGAATTTGCAGAACTGCCACAGAAGTATTTCAGTGGTGAAAAGAGCCAGAATGAACTGCAGCTGAATCATGGGGTTGTGCCCTGCCATTATTCTGTAATGGGAAACATGACTTGGCCATGTGCATGGAAGCCAACTTTGCAAATATTTGGACATCATGCCATTACTTAATATTACCCATTCAATGCCCTCTTTCTCTTTTTTGTTTTCTTTGTGCCACTCTAGATGATTTGGCTGGCCTGCTGGCATTTCCCTTTTTCTTTCTGCTTTTTCTGTTTTCTACCTCCTTTTCTGTAATTTCTGAAACAGAGTGGGATCTTGATGCTTAGAGCTCCCACATCACTTTGTATTGGATGAAGAGTGTGAGAAACATCCAGTAATCAAAGTGAAAACAACTCCAATCATATCACTGTTCCACAGGAGCTCCTAAAGATGCCTGGAAGAATTTGTTGCATTTCTGGCCCCAGAGGCTGTTATGGAGAACACCAGTTGGTAATCACAGCTTTTTAAATTTTTTTTTTTTGGGGGGGGGGCTATTTTTTCCCCCTTAACCTATGGGAATTACTGAAGGAAAATCTTTTCCCATATCCTTAACAGAGTTTGATAGAAACAGAAGGACCCATTTCATCACTAACCACTTCTAAATTACTCAATTTCTTGGCCCGATGGCAGAGAAGTATCTTTACAAAACTGGTATATGACCATGACTACCTCTCCAAAAAATTATCTCCTAAGAATAATTCAGATGCTGTAAGAGAAATAAGCTCTCACAAAAAGCAGATTTTCCAAACCCCTGTAGTTTCTCTGCACAATATTCTCCCTAGCTACAAGCCTCTCTTCCTTTAGTAAATGTATTATAACCCTTTCAGTCAGTTCTGCTTTACATACTCAACACCATGAATCTCTAACAAGGTTATGGGTGAGTAACAGTTTAAATTACTTTCAAATACAGCTGAAAAGCCTATTATAGATGCAACCTTGAACTTTAATTGTATAAAGACGGCTACTTCCTTAGCATTCACACTAGTGATAAGAGTTTCTTGCTTTTAAGTCTTCTGGGACTTTCTGGCTGTGTTGGCAGCTATTTATTCTGCCTCTAGACTTTAAAAAAAAAGAAATGCATACATTTAAACACTGTAACATCACAATATCTATTGAAATTTGTAATGATGAAGGTTGTAACATATTTGAGTCGGAGAAGTCAGTCTGGTTAATTACATGTTATTCTTCCTGCTATTTTACTAGGCTACACAAGAGGTTGCTGAAATCCAGCATTTGTTTTCAGATATAAATTCATGCTTCTTAAGGAAATGATTATAAAGAGCCAAAGAACCTTTGAAATGATGTTGCTCAAAGATTTCCCAGCATTGGCACAAACTAAGAAATAAGGGTAAGCTCAAAGGATCCATGAAAGATAAACAAAGAATCTCCTTTAGGCTGGCTTATAGTTGGTAATGGAAAAATCTGGAAGTGCTTTTGTGGTCTCATAAGTGCTTTTGTGGTATCATAGTTTCAAAGCTTTTTGGTACTTCTAATTGAAAAAATCACCACCAAAACAAAACAAGCAAGACCCAAACAAAACCCACCAAACCATCCCCCCCACCCCCCCAACAAAGTTAGTGTATTGGGTTGGAACAGCTATGCACTGAAAGCTCTCTTCACAGCACTGGTACCTGTCCCATGGCCAGAGGCTTGGACTTGATGGGAGGGATTATTTCCAGAGCTGAAAGTTTGTACTTCATACCTAAGAAATTTCCATCAAACTTTACAATGAGGGTAGCTGCAGCAAAAGTGTTAACACCTTGATGAAGGTGGAAATGAGGTTGCTGCTCATGCAGTGCAAACAGCTTACAAACACATCTCAGACACTGGTTATCGCCCAGGGGTCTGCTCAGTCCTGGATGGAACAGCTGTGTAAAACACCAAGTCAAGCTTTCTTTGTTTTGTTGTTACCAACAATGAGCTATGCTATCTCATGTTTGTTAAACGTAGATATAAAAATTTCCTTTTGAATATATTTGATCAAATAGTTCATGTGTTCTTTAGATTAAAATACCTGTATTGAACTAATTCACTTTCATTAAATCAAGGATAATGGGGTATGAGTATAGCTCCCAGAGCGCTACAAGATGGAGAGCCCTGTAATCCTTCCACTGCCTGCAGTATTCCTTGAGCCTCTGAGACACAAAGCAATGCTCTGAGCCACTGATCCCTCTGTGGGAACGCATTTACTCTCCCTTAGTTGAAACTTTTAAAGACATGTTTAGGCTTTAGAATTTGATGCTAACTGTTCATTTTAGCTAAGATATTCTAATTCAGACTTATTAGAACGCAAAGAGTGGCACTTGGAAAATGAAAATTTGATTCAGAGTTGCAGTGAAATTTTGTGATCCCTAGGCAGAGATTGGAGATCTCTGTATTTCTTCTTCATTCAGAAAATGAGATGTGAATTCGAAAAATTAGACACATTTTGGAAGATTATTTTCTAATTTTATAGTTCAGCTAATGAAATGCAGCTAAGTGAATACAACACATGATATTAATTGACAGGAAGACGCACGTCCTCTTTAAGATACTTATCAACAGCCTTGGTGAGGAGATGTCAGCAGGAGCACGGTGGTGATAGCATTGGGATTTTATGTAATGTTACATGGACTAGTCCTGAATAATATTGACTTATGCCAACTTCTAAATCAGCTCAGCCCCTTCCTCTTACCCGAAGCCTTCTCATCTGGAAAACAGGTTCATTTCTAGGAAGACTGTAATGAGACAGTCCTTATGGTCTGGGCTTTTGACTGATTAAACAGTCATGTGCCAAGTCCCTTTATGGTGCCACAGAAGGAAGAAAAACTAGTAAAAAATGAGAATTAATATACTACATTGAATAATAAACAGTGTAGCTTTTCTGCTATATAGTAAGCTACTAGAAACTTCTAAAAATGTGAAGAAACATTTTGCTTCCATAAATGTTTTTTTCTTTTGACTATTGAGCAATTATACGTCTTAGAGGTGGTTAATTTTGTGAGCAGAATATTAATAATTTATGAGTGTGTTAAAGGTATTGATCATACAAGAGTAGAAGCATTATGCTTGAGCTCCTTCTGTAATCCATTAAAAAGGAAGTAAATTGCTTCAGTATCATATTAAAATACGAGGCTAGCAGACTGTAGTTTAAAATGTGTTGTTTTAAAAGTTGTTTTCCTGTTTAAACTGCAGTCATCCATCGTTGGTGTGGTGGTAACACACAAGGATTTGCTGGGACTCAGCCACAGACCTTCAACCCAGAGGTTCTTTCTCCATCCCCCAGTGCCCTGCCCATGCCCCCTCCAGCCCTGCCTGCCTGACCCATGAGCCCACTCCTTGCTCTGGGCACCTTCTCTCAGGGTCTGAGCTCTGCAGCCACAGCAGCTGGGCTGGATTTCGCCTCCCTGTGGCCTGTTTCTGGATGTGGGACACTACACTTGGAGGTCAACAGGAGTTATGTAAATTCTCCTGAGGAAATGGTGGGGAGATATCAACTGCAGAACCAGATCTGTAGCTTGCCTTTTTTGTTTTTTACCAGCCCTGACCGTTTTCTCATGGTTGAGCACAAATACCATAAATATTGTATTTAGACAAGGTGAGTATTTGCAGCAAAGTCTGTAAGGCTTCTATGGATCCAGGAATTTACCTGAATGTGACTGCATCAGGGACTTACTGTGGCTTTGAATTGTTACCCCATTTTATCATGATTGCATGAATAAAGCTTTAATCCTCAGGCTCAGGATTGTAGGGTGTTTCTGACAGGAAGGAACATAGGCATTGAAACCAGTGATTGCAATCCCTCTCCTTCTATTCCTGTTCTAAGGTAGAAGAAAGAACAATATAAACCAGAGGAAATAAATAATCGGTGAATAATTTTATTAATCAAATTCCTTCTGGACCACCAATCTCATTATTTGTTTATCAGCCCGGCTTCTACTAAATCCATTCACAATTAAAAAAAAAATTACCAAGTGAATAGTATTGAACCAATCCTTAATTAGGGCAGCTTAGATGTCTTGTATAATTAACTGGACTTTGTTCATAATTATTTCCTGATAGTTGGAATTGTTTTCCACAAGTAACAGAGCAATAGTAATGGTAACACCAAAAAATCTTTGATTTTTCAGAATAGAATAATGGCCAGGCTTATTGTGCTTAAGTTGCATAAGACCTATTTGTTCCCATGGATAGCTAAAAGTAATCACATCAATTTGTCTGTGCCACACAGGGAGGTTTTGCAAAATCAGTTCTTTTAATGTAGAAGTAAGTATGCATCCAAATATTTGAAATGTGTCTTTTCTACTGTGTGTTTTACAACGGCCAGCCTGAGGTGCCTCCTCAGACAACCACATGTGAATCCTGGTCCTTTACCAGAGAGAGAGAAAGAGAGATTAAAGCCGGTGCCTAATATGACCATGCTGGGTCCTGCTCAGGGAAATAAATAACTGAAATCAGCTATCACTGGTACTCCAGAGATTAAAAAGCTGCAAGTCAACAAAGATCTTCCTGCAAGGCCACTGGGTGACCCTGTGTCTGGGGTGCAGGGAGGAGGCTGTGCAGGAGGTGTGCCCACACTGGTGGCCATGCCATGCCACACACTGCCACCAGCACCGCGCACCCAGCCACTGGCAGGCACAGCGCTCTGCATGGAGCCACACCGTGGAGCACGTGCTGGTTGGTGGCTCTAGAAACTTCTGAATTCAACAAGACCACACAAATGTAAGTGATTCTTTGTGAGAAGCTGGAAACAAGGTAAACAGGTTTTATTCACAACTTATCACTTCTCCTTTAGTCCTCCGTTTTGGAGCTGGCTCAGGGCACAGTGTCAGAAAGCTGGAAGGATGCTGCAGGGGTGCCATACATAGTCACTCTCATGTGGGAATACACCCATCCCACTGTGGGGAAGCTTCAACAGACTCCAATCTATGGGTCCCTCGGAAAGAGGTGTTTGCTAGACCCCTGCCTCTGATTTCAAGAGAATGAGTATCTGTGCTAATACGAGAAAATAGTAGTCATTTTACAACTCAGGGTTGTTTGGAATTCATTATGAAGCTGCATGAAAGAGCATGTGGGTTAAACAGGTTCACTGCTAATTAATACCTTTACTCATAACGAAGTACCTC
Organism: Chamaea fasciata; assembly: GCF_029207755.1. Classification (NCBI taxonomy): domain Eukaryota; kingdom Metazoa; phylum Chordata; class Aves; order Passeriformes; family Sylviidae; genus Chamaea; species Chamaea fasciata. The sequence continues at coordinate 14,973,041 of NW_027094095.1, read as the reverse complement.
CTTGCTCCTGGGGTTAGGCAGAGTGTGAGAAGAAAAACAAGCAGGCAGTTGTCTGCAGGCTCTTTCAGGACTGAAACAGCAAGTGAGTATGTGTAAAATTTAGGGAGACAAGCACCAATACAAGGTGTAACCCATCGCCACCCAACTTGCAACAGCCCTAAAGCAGCAGGGTTGAATGTGTATGATCAAAATAAGACTTTATTTCTAAAACTCCAAAGTTCAGAACACCAACAAGGTTTTTCTTTGTATAATTTTCTGTGAGATTTGCTTAACATGAGTAGTCTTCCTGCGAGAGGTCTCGGATGGTGCTATGCTGTGTTCAGGCTACAAAACGCAGAATGAGTTATGAGAATTATTCATCTGCCCCTGTCCTCTCTTCCTAGCAAAGATTCCTCTGATCTGCTCATCTGTAAGGAACCTGGTGAATTTGGGTCATTGCTTTCAGATCACCCTGTTGCCAACCGTGTAGCCGAAGTGCATAAGCAGTTGAACACTTACAGGATGCTGAGAGGATGTGAGCAGTGTGACTCCTGGAGGGTGGAAAACATGGTGTGCAGTGTTGCCCTGACAGCCATTCCTGTTTACATCCTGCTTATGAATTTACTGACCCATTGCCTCTGCATTTTATGTTACTAACTAATGTCTAATTATTTTTTTCACTGTTGAATTCCTTGCAGCTCTCTTTAAAGTTTAGTAGGTAAGAAGATTAAAACATAAATGCCATTAAATATGCTTCAAATATCAGACCTATTGAAATACTTCCAGGTTCTGTATCCTCTTAAAAAATAATCCCTATTCAAAACAGAGAGGAAATGTCATCTGCATGAGTGTCTTCTGAGTTTAAGATTGGATTATACAGGGAATTATGTAAAATAGCTTTGGAAATCTGATAATTAAAAAAACTTTGGACCCTTTTATTTATGACACTTTAAACCTCTAACATTTGGGGAAGTTTTCTGTGTTGTACATGTGCTGTTAACTTCACGTGTAAAATTTTCTTGCATAACTTTGTGTGAATTAATGGTCATAGAGTCTGAATTCCAATTCAGTCAAGCTGGATGTGCTGGGATTTGAAGGCAATTACTGGATCTACAAGAAGTTAAAGCTGGGGTATGGGCAAATCAGGATGTTGTTCTCAGCCACCTTGTGGGATGTCCTCTGTCTGCACAGGGAAGTCAGTAAGAAAATAACCAGAGGCTAATTTTAGCTGAATTACTTAGTAATGTCCTCCCATATCATCCTGCCCCACTGGAGCCCCACAACCGCCCCAAACAGAAGTCCTCAAAATTTCAGTGCCCATTTATAAATGAGCACAGTTGCTCCACTGAATCCCTCTGGAAAGGGCCAAATAAAGTCCCATTATAGCCATTCCAGTTTGCACATTCAAGTGTTGTAGCACAAAAGGCAAATGGTCAGGACAGGGCTTCTTGGCTGCTCCAAGCCCTGCAGGTTGTGTCCAAGACAGGATGCCAAAACATCTGTAGGATGCTTTCCATGAGTCTGCTACCAGAGCTGGGAAATGAAGGGGTCCTTACATCAGTGTGCCATGCCAGGGAACAGAGCTCATTTCTGGGAAGGGCAGACAATTTCTCTCCAAGGCTGGTAGGTATTCTGCTTTGTGGGGCAGAGAGAAAAACCCTTACACCAGCTTGGTTTTTTGCATCAATGAATACTCAGCACAGGCTTTGGCAAAATGTCACAAGACCTGGAGAAGAGTACTGTGATGGACCCTGGAGCCTGGGTGTGGCCTTGCCATCTCTCTCTTCCCAGCACTCACCAGACCTGGGCCACACAAACCATGGTGGCTGTGTCTCTGTGATCACCTCCCCAGGTGCTGGCCCTTGCCCCTCACAGGAACTGAGCTGGGAGCCTTGTCCCCTTATGTAGAAGTGCTCCTGATAAATATCGACCAGAGAATTTAGCATAAATATGCAATGAATCCATGAGCTGGTGGGAAATGTTAAAGCAAACATACTTAGGACAGAGGCTTTCAAAACAGGCCAGGAAAATTCTTATTCCAGCAAGAGGTGACATGCGCCTATTCTTTCTTCAGCTGGCTAAGCAGCAGCAGGAGTGTTTCCTACTAAACAGCCTCATTAGCATAAGAATAACTACAGGGTAAATTTTCAAGCTCATTCCAAGTGAATTCAAAGGGAGGGGGGGAAATATTCTTTTAATATGCGCAACTCATGCAAACAATGATATGAAACTAATTCATTTCATCATATTATCACCATATCATATTAACTTAAAAGAAATAATAATGCAACATGGAAATGTTTGCATATTAGAGAGAACTCTCATTGTACCCTATTAGCACCATATCGTATTAGTATTAGTATTGCATTAGGCTATTATGCTACAGTGCTAAAATGATGAAATCCCACTGTGAAAACTGATATTGAATTCTTGTAATGTTTCGGAACCATTTTTAGCACTGAATATAAATAATTCATGGGAGCAGATCTAATGAATTGATGAAAGCCCCCCATCCCTTGACATTGTGAGAGTATTTATGAATGTAAAGTCATGAACAGGATTTTTTTTTTTAATGGAGATGGACCGGGACTGAAATATCTGGCTTATCACTTGACCCAGTGTGCTTATGTCACACAGAGCATCAGGTTGAGTAGCTACATTTCTCACTTAACACAGCAAAGGTGGTGTCTAAGAAGTGGCCTGTTCCAGGATCAGGGGTGCACAGCTCACCTTTCCAAATTAGCTGTCTCAGGGAGCTCTTCATGACATACTGAGACCCCCGAGAAACGAGACCCTGCCCAGCACTGGGTCACTGCACTAATGCCACTCTGGTCCATCTTCATTGGCTTCTTGAGTTGTTAAGATCTGAGACTAAAGGGTAAATGCTAATGGGAAAATATGTATTTAACTTGCAGGCTTTTATGGAATTATCCTTTCACTACCCAGCATTGGGTGCTATGGTGTGATTGCAAGGGTAGTTATTACCACAAGCAGTGCTGAACTTTGTTTTATGCAGATGTATTGCTGGCAAACTGGGTACCATGACTCTTCAGGAAAGTAGAGGGCTGTATGATGAACTAGTAAGAATTAACTTAGCCTTTAAGGGCCCCATGAGGAGCAGCTGAAGCAGACAGCACTGCCCATCGTGTGCCTGGGAAAAGAGGGAGCTGTGCTGGCACAGGAAGCAGGTGAACTGTGTTCTGAGTTAGTCACTGATTTCCAGTCACCTCGTTCCTTTCTTGCTGCTCTCCAGCATCTCTTGGCCTATGCTGCAGGTCTCTCCCTCCTCTGGCATCCTGCATTTGTGTCTGATTCCATGCAGCACCGATGACCCTCAATCCAAACCATGCTGCTGCGTGACCTGTAGGAGAAAAGGTAACAGGGGACTCCTTTACAAATCCTTCTCACTGAGGCGTAAATTCAGAATAGGAGATGCAGGGAAAGCAAAGCTCGATTACTGTTTCCTTTATTTTCCAGAAGGACATGAGGATGCTGGCATGCTGTGTACCCTGCCTGCCAGGCTCAGAGAGAAGAACCCTTGTGAGCCCATGTATGCCACGTCTTGAAAGTTTATTGTGCTCTTCAGGCTTGTCCTTTCTTCAACAGTCTGGGATGCATCTGCTGTGCTTGCAGTGGGAAACATCAATCAGGTGGGAGGAACGACTCTGGTTTCAGTGCAAGAGGCAGTGATGTGGGGGAAGTTTCTCTAAAGGTCACCAGGAGTCACACACTCTCAATACTTTCACCCAGTCTGGAGATTTCAAGGAAAAAAATACAGCAGCAAGCTAGGGGATGTTTTTGGTTTTGCAGGACACAAGGTCAGTGCATTATGACCTTGTTCAGAGCAGAGAAGAAGCTGATGGGGAGAGAGATCCCAGGAACAGCATTATGCAGAGTAAGAGGAGGTGAAGAAATACGAACTGTATCCTGTAACCCTTGACAGATGTGTTATGCACATGGCTGTTTGCTTCACGACTGGCTTGAGCAATGGATCCATTCAAGAGAAGTTTGATGGCAGGGTAGTGGGGGAGTGTTTGTTTTCTCTCTGTTCATTTTTTTCCCCACGCACAGTTTTGGTTTTCTATCCTTTCCTCCAGAAAATACTGCTGTCATCACTGCAGAGATGAAGGGAGAGTTCTGCTTGCTCCCATTTTTGTACTCAAAACTGGAAAAATTACAAGTGCTTGAAGTTTATCCTGGCCAGTTCAGCTCCTAGTTTTCACTGGTGATATTGAATTAGACATATGTTGCTAGTGAAAATAATTTCAGTTCTTCCTGTAGTCAGTATATAAAGTGTATAAGTAACATGTTAGAGAGCTGCTTTTTTTTTCTGTGCTGTATTTTTCTGCTAAGTTGAATACCAGACCTCACATTTATTTCTAAGGTAGAAGAGAATTTTCCTCTGAGACTAGCCAAGACACTTCAGTATTCACTTAATTCATACTAAAAGCAATGTATTTTTTTCATGGATGAACCACAGTAGCAACACAGGCCAACTCTACACCAGCAAATAAAAACATGTGCTTATTTCACCTGAATTTTTTTTACATATATATATATAGATAGATAGGAAATGGACCCTAAGTTAACTAAACAGTCAGTATTTTTTTGCTGCGCTTCCAAAGTAGTATTTTAAATAGATTCAAGGAGCTTGTTGTGGCTTACAGAATTTGTTTATATGGGTCAGTATGGCCTAATTTTTTAAGTGGAAGCTGTTCTCCAATTACAAGCGTGAATCATTTAAGGGGAATATGACAATTCATGAATTTTTGGAAAATGCACCTTAACCTCCAAACGTTTACTCCTACAGTTGCCATCAAATGTTGTGGTAAGCTGAAACACCTGTTGCTAGTGAAGATCCCCATATTTTGTTGGAAAAGTGAGTGAGATTGTGGCTGACATGTTCCCTGTGCCCAGGAAGGAAAAATCTGTGCTCCTGCACACACAAAAGGCAGGTCCTGGTCTTGGGGCACAAACAATCCCAAGGGATGGATGGAGCCCATGGGGTGGTTTGCAGTGACTGCCACTGGGGCTTGGTCTGAGCACTATGGAGGGTAGGTTGATGTCTCACCTGTCCTTGCTGGTGGCACCTGCCAGGCTGCAGAAGGGGGAGCTCCCATTCTGGAGAGATGTAATTTCCTCTGCCCATGAAATAAACTGCCTCCTGTGAGCTGTTTACCAGTCAACAGGTATGGCGTGTCCCAACTTTAGGAAATGCCTTTTCCATTATTAACTAAAAATTGCCATATGCTTTATTAAAATTCTGGCTGTTGCAGTGAAATATCTAATAGAAAATATTATTGCAGATTGGACTGTTTCAGTGCTGGCATTATTTTTGACATTCATGAACAGCTCTTTCAATGGCATATTGGATCTCCCACAGAGACTGGTATTCAAACAGCCTACTGTTTTCTGGGCACAAGTGTTCATGTCTACTTGCCACTCTAAAACCCTATTTTAATCATGAGTTTGAAGCTTAGATTTTGTTTCTCTTCCCCGTGAATGAATAAGACTGGTGAGATTCTGCTTTTTCATTTGGCTGCTGTGGGAATAGGAATGGTTGCCATATAAGTTAGCACCTCCCAAATGCGTTTCACTATTTTGGTATTCCACAGCTCTGTGCTTCCTATCATCTCCCATAACTGAGGACTGCAGACTCCTCCTTGCTGCTGCAAGTTTTGGTCCCACTGCAGGTGAGGGAGACACATCTGCATGGCACATTGCAGTAGGGCACCAGAAATAGCCCAGTGGGGTTGTGAAAGAGCCATCACATCTACAGATTTTCCTTCCTTTTGGGTAGCCTGAATCTCTGTATATTTTCCTGGGATGCAGACACACTCCAGTGATAACTGAGTTGTATTGCTCTAGGAAAAACTCTTCTTGTGTGTGCTATACTCCTTCATCTTGCCAGGGATTACTGAGAGACCAGGGCAAGGGCCAACATCCCAGACTGTTCCTCTGGATATCTGCCCAACCTTTTGTCTTCCCCATCTCTGATACAACTCTACCATACATCTCCTATAGTCTTTGTTTCCCTGTTCATTCATGTTTCTGATACCAAAAATCTAAAGCCAGACCCCCAGTAGTATTGACCTCCTTGTGCCTGTGTCTGTTTCTAAATAGCAGGAGGGAGAATTTCTATCAGAATCAGAAAGTACGTGGGTCGAAGATGTCCATAGCTGTGTGTGAGCTGGATTGAAAACAGTTCAGCTCCTTAAAAATTCAGTTGGATTTATCATGGTGAATACAGCAAATTTGTCTTGTGTTCCAAAGCATCTCTCCAACAAGTGCGTGCTCAGCCACCAAGGCAGACCTCTACCTGACATTTTAGGTTGGGACCGTGAGCTGAGGTCCCCAAGAGATGGAGAAGCCTGGATCCACTGTGATATTAGTGCCTCCATCCAAGGTGCAGCAGGAGGGAGGTGGTGTAGTGATGAGGTGGGAGACAGCTTGTCTTCCCAGCACCCGGCAGGATGGTGAGAGTGAGCCCTGCCACCCCAGGCAGGGAAACGTGACAGTATCATCACTATGCTCCAAGGGGTAAAAATGGTGAGTCTGCAGAAGCTGCCTTTGGTTTTTGGAAAACAAAAGCCACAATCTTAGGAGGCTTCAGGAATCCGAGCAGTTCTTCAGAGCATTTGGTTTAGATAAGTAGAAGTCATCAGCATCATCTATTTTTTGTGGTAAGTATTATGTTCTCATCTGATGGAGTGCTAAATGAGCTATGCTGTGTCACTGCTGGAAAGATTTCATTACATTGAGGAAGTTCTGGGTGCTCATTTACCACACACAAAAATTTCTTAGAACAGTGACTCTTTCCAGCAGCTCTGCTACTTGAAAAGAGCACCAAGATCGGTGCAGTGATAGACAGAACCATAAACTTGTGAACAGTCATGGATGTGACAGTGAGGGGAAAAATCATGAATATGACATGGGTCTTAGGCAGATGTTGAAGATGGTTCTGAAAACAGTCAATGAGCTGGAAGGTTAGACTTATAGAGGGGTTGCAAGATTGTACTGGTGCCCAGTTCACAGAGGAACTAGCCAGGAGGGTGCTACATCCACAGATCAATGTGGGTGGACTCAGCAATTCTGCTGGGCCCACATTCAATTGTGCCTGGACAGAATTTCTGGGCACTGTGGAAGGGGGCCCATACATGTAAAGAAAGCAATGGCTTGGGAAAGCAGACCCAAAATTGTCACTGGAAGCATAGCCCAAATCACAGCCTGGCCCTGGTTTTGGTGATCTCCTAGGGAAGGCTTACGCTGACCTGGGATCAAGTTTAACCCCAGCTCCTGAGACAGGATTCAACTGCCTGTGCAGGGGGCAGCCCATGCCATAGCAGGATGCTGGCACAAGGCTCTGCCAAGTAACAGCAAAGGTAGCATGCCTTTGGATTTCATGTGGATTTCATGCAACTTTAACAGGCTTCTGCACAGAGAAAACACCTTCCACTTGGCAGAATAATAGCTGAGTTGCTCAAAGTCCAATTACAATCAAATCTTGCTAATTTTTGCCCATAACTGGAGATTCAGTGAGAATGACAAAACTTTTACAAGTTATGGAGTAAGTGGTACACACATTTTAAGAAGTGTGGCTAATGCATTACGGAATTCATTATCACCTTACAAACTTCTTCACACTCTGGAAAAGGATGAATGCTCTTAATTCATTTATTTTGACAAGGTTTGTTTCTTAAACGTCTTTTGTTATAGCTGACAAGTTTGTACTGTTAAAAAAAGAAGTAATGAATCGTAATTAAGGAGACATTATAATAGCCCCTTCTTAGCAAGCCTGTGCCATTTTTTTTTGGTTACAGCTTGTGGCAGACGTGGATAGAAGTGATTGTGTAACTCTTCACTCTGCTCACAAAAGCCACTGGTGCAGCCGGTGCCTAGGAAGTCCTTTCTGCAAAACAGCAGCTGCAGTGACTCCATTTGTCCTTCTGTTGAGGAACTGCTGCTTTTTACAAAATCGACAAAGTAAACAAACAAAATAGTTCTCATTTGGCATAATATCTTAGGGGAAAAAAAGTTAAAAAGGAATCTTTTCTGTCATGAGTAGGGTATCTCTGCCACTCTGACAATGTGCCCATGGAAAGAGTTTGACAGAATGTTTGTTGCTATTCTTAAAACCTTACTGTTTTGTTCACTGCTAACATAGTGTATCTCATTGAATAAGAAATACAGTTTGGAGGAAAACAGATCAGATTTGCGGGTCAGAGGCTCTGCAAAAATGGGATTTGAACCTAAGCACAGCAACCTTGAGGCAAGGCTGCCCTTCCTTGAATGCCAGATGTGCAGTGAGGGTAATTACCATCGCCCACGCCAGCGCTCAGGCTCACATGGTGAGTGAGGCAAAGGTCAGCTCCTGGCAGGAATCTTCATGTGGATACCTGGGCTGCCCCAGGCTGCAGACGGGCATTTGTCTTCCTTGCCAGCAGCACAGTGGTCACAGGTACCTGTGTCTGCCTGTGTTCCGCTTGTAAATCTATAATTATCTACCACAGGTTAAACAGACTGAGGAAATAACTGGAGTCTTTTTGAGGAAATGTGATTGTCAATACAGCAAAACCCCTGAATTACAAATTCAGCAATGATTGCTATTACAGAGATGGTGTTAGATGAGTATCATTTTGTCAATTAACCTTTTACAATTCATAGTTTATTATAGCCTAGAACAATCCACTTTTAAATACATTTTTTTTTAAACACAACTCTTGCTGCTTTAAACACTTACTACCTGCTCTTTAGCCTTTGAACACAGACTGTTATACTTGCTTAGCATAATGTATAACCCTAGGTCACAAAGCTAAAGAAAACCTTTTTAATTTATGGAGGATTTCATTGTAGCTGAATATTTTGAAGAATTTCCTAACTTTCTGATGGCATTCAGGCTGACCAAGGATACAAATGTATCTGTGTTGCTAGGTCCAACCACTTTACCCTACTATAATTTAAGCTTTTAATTTCATAACCTACAGTGCCCTGGTTACTTAGCAAAAGAAAAAAGCATTCTTAGTCAAGACTCTGTAATAGAGAATTCTTCTGCTACAGCAGATAAAATGACAATCACCAAGTAATTATCATAAAAATTATTATTTTCCAAAAATACTTTAAAAATAAAATCTCTATTGTAGGAAAGGAAACAGACAGTAGTTTTGATGAAAAATATTTGGAAAAATGGTGATATGGCTTCTTTGCTATATAAATACAATTTTTTAAATTTTTTTTTTCTAGAAATAGTGTGGCTATAGCTGCAATGGTAAAAGGGTAGGAGAGAGGAAAGGTTTGCAGAGAGGTTGTATTTTTTATTAGAACAGTTGATATAGATGAAAAAAAGCAGAAATGCTTTCAGAGGGCTTGTGTGACTGAGAGCTTTTCCTTTTTTTCCCCCCCAACTATATCAGCTGGTCTAATAAAAGATACTCTCTCTGCCTGTAAACCTTACTATTTTTGTATATAGCTGTTTCTGTGCATGTGATTTGTCCACTTAGAGGACAAATAATTCTACAATTCTTGAAAATGGTATAATTCAGTAAAAGTTGATTCTGAAATACAAAAAAAATTAAAATGCTTCCTTCAAATACTGAGAACTTGGGATTGGCTTTGTGTGTGAAAGAGGATAATTGTAACCAATGAAGGAACTACACAGAAATAATAAAATCTGGTCAACTCTTCAGCAGCTTTGAAGCAGCAGTAATCTAACAAAACACCTTGCTCTTGCTGTGCTGACAATGAGTCCAGTGTACAAAAAAAGAAATTAAACAAAAAAAGACATTTTAATTTCAAGGTTCACTGGAAAAAACATGAAAAAAAAAATCAATGTTTGCCAAAGAGAAAGACAAACTCTGAAGGGAAATGAAAAAATGTATTTACAAGATTCAAAGAGAACTCTATAAATAATGGGACAATAAAAAAAGGAAAAAAAAATATTTATCCCTCTTAACTCTAAATATGCAAGTAATATTCCAAATAAATCTAGTACATGAAATGGCCTTAAGGACTCGTCCAATTATATTGTTATCAAGAAATTATTAGGAAAAGCAAAACAACCCCCAAATCAAGGGAATGTTTGGAGCAGTTACATCTCCACTGCATGCCTTCATCACCCCAGGGCTCGAAGGAGACTCTGAAGCCCCTGCAGGCTGGCAGCAGGACAGGCAGGGCTCCTGTGCAGCTCCGTGCCCTGGGAGTGGTGGCCCAGGGCTCGTGGAGCAACTCTGTACGTGGTCGTGCTTGGGAAGTCGAGACAGGCTTAAGCCCTTCTGCCTGGAGCTCCGAGTGCTCCAGGGGCCGTGCCCTTGGCCATGGCTGGGCTCCCTGGGGCCTCATGCCCTGCTGCAGGGGCTGCGGCCACCCTGGCCACAGCAAGGACAAGGCCACCCCTGTCCTGCTCACCCCCTGCAGTGACCATGTGTCCTGGCCCTGGTGCCCATGCACAGCCAGTGCCCACAGAGCCTGCAGAGAGAGCTGCAGTCTCAGCTGTGTGCCAGCACAGCCCCACTGCTGTTCTGCTGCCTGCTCACAGCAACTGCTGGCACTGAACTCATTACCACTGAGTGCTATATGGAAACCAACACCCTCGTGGCCACCCTCATGTTTCTGGAGCTGGGGTGAGAGCAAGGGCAGCAGCAGCATCTCGTCACCCCTGTGGACAGAGGCACATGGGGCTGGCTGCACAACTCTGGTGTCTTCAATGTCATTCTGTTCCCCAACAGTGCCTGTGAGTGCAGCCCAAGCGCACATACTACCCATGACTGCATAATTAACTGCAAATGAGTTTTGATTAGATTCCCCCAGTACGTGATCTTTTCCCATGGGTGATTCAGGGATGAGCAGGGTCGGTCCCAAGAGTGCCATGAGGGGTGTTGGGGTAACGCCTTCTCTACCTACACCTTCCTCCCAAGGCTGCTTTCCTCCGAGATTAAATTGATTTTCCACAAGCACTAGTGCCGAAGATCAGGCCTAGTCTCTCTACCAGGTCTCTAATGCCTTTCTCCCCATTAGTTTTCTGATATTCAGCTATGGAGCTTTCAGTAAGAATGTTTAGGTCTTATATATACTTTGTCTGACATATAAAACATTTTATAAACTTTATCCATTTAATTCTCCTACAGTGTGCAGAGTGCTGAAGTGGCATTATCTTCACTTCCCTGATAAGAAGATTTACATCCACACAAAGCCAGACTGGAAGATCTGGGGTAAGGACTGGCTCAGAGCTCCGTATGTGGCGATAACCAGCTCCTGCTTACTGTGGTAGCTCAAATGGATCTGTCTCACCTCAGAGTGACCCTGAAGGCCAGGATTGGATTCCCTTACTACCGACACCTTTTTGTTTCAGCTTTGGCTAAACCTCACTGAATATGAGGGTTTGTATTGGCCCTAGCTAAAGGCTACTCTTCATTTTAGATAACAGAGCAGGTAAGCTTCCTTCGGAAACCAAAGAGGTTCTAAACTGAAAAGGAGGCATGGATCACCAGCTGCAACAACTGCATGTGGAACATTATTCAGAAATTATCTTCTAGGTAGATATGCACAGTGATGCTTCTGCCTGTAAAAGAAAAAAAAGAAGCAGCACAGCAGATCAGGGAGGGAACAATGCAAGTGTTGTCCACTAAATATTCCCATGACTATGGCCTAGAGGGAAATGATAGGGATAGGATTTGTTGGCTAAGTCCTGACTTGTGGTAAAAGAACTGTGAGAAAGACCTCATCTCTGATATTTAAGTGGGTAAATGGGAATCCATCCTGAACCCCAAACCCAAACCACTTCATTTGATCTTCCTAACTCAAAAAAGCCAACTTGGTTTGTTTTTCCTTTCTTTTTCTGTTTTTTTGTTTGGTTTTTTTTTTTTGGGGGGGGGGGGGGGGGTTGGGGTTTTTTTTGGTTTGGTTTTTTGGGGATTTTGTTTGGTTTTGTTTTCCCGTGGTTAATTGCATGTGTCAGAAGGGATCATAGTACTTAATTCATAGCCACTGCGTTGACTGTCTGATCAGCATCAAAACCATTTACAAACTGTAGGTTCACCTAAGCATATCAACTATGCTATGCTGTCCTCAGCCCTCCAGAGCATGCATTAATGCTCTTGGGTTTGGAAATGGTGTCAGTGCTGCTTGGCTGGTTTGCATCTTACTCCAAGAAGCTTTTAAAGAACTCAGCTCCTGAGACAGACAGAAATTTAATGATCTAAGTGAAGCAATGTCTTGTCGGCTGAAGAGTTGGTTCAGGGTCTGTAAATGTGATCAAATGTACTGAATGTGGTTCAGCTTGAATTCACAACTCTGGGAGGAGAAATCAGCTCTTACTGGACAAGGGATTTTATACCCAATAATTAGGCTAAATGAAGCTGTTGCACAGAATGGTGGCAATAAGCCTCATTTTGTTGGCTTGCTATAACATCACATAATACATGAATGTGTAGTGGTAGGTGCTGCTTTCTCCTTCCAAAATTTTTATTACAGCCCTAACCATTGACACTTCATTCCCTGCCAATTCCTCTGCTCCCTTCTCTCATGCTGGCAAAAATATAGCAGGAGACCTAAAGCTGTAGGCCTTGGCAGGATCATGTGAATCTGCTGAACATACATGCTGATTAATTCATTGCCTTAGCAACTGGAAAGTCTCAGATTATTCTTTCTTGTTTATTGGCCCTTTCAGAGCTAATGTGAGCAATAACGATCATGCACGGGCAAAATACAGCATCCATTAACCGACTGCACCTGCAAGGGCCAAAAAATTCCTTTAATCCCAAAAGGTTACCTGTTTCACACAAGTCAGATCGGCATTCCTTGGAACACCAGCCCAACAGCCACAATACATATACTGACTGTACGTATCACCCAGCTAAATTTTACATGGTGGCACAAGGGTCCACGTACAACAGGTCCCCTTTGCTTTGTGGGCACAGACATGACTGCTCAACCTGCATGGAAGGAGGGAATCTGGCTTTTGGAAAGCAGCGTGCAGATGAAACCCTTGATTGTGCAATTCACCTTTATTTCTTCTCAGAAAACTCATGGATCTGCGGAGGAAGAGATGCCCAGGGTGTTACTCTAAGCAGGACGTGTGGGTGCCTGTCTGGGTGTATTGAGCACTGGCAGCAGGGTCACAGGTCCCACACGGTGTGTGAAGGGGCAGCTGGAGCTTGGTGGCACAGCCCTGTGCAGGTGGGCCCGTGGCTGGCTAGCTGTAGTGGCTGTGCAGCCTGGGCTGCTGTGCTGCCAGAGTAGCTGTGCTGCCAGCTCCCTGCTCCCCTGGAAGAGCCTTATGAGGGAAGGGCAGATGGGCTCACTGGGTATTGAGTAAACACTGCAAAAGGATCTGCTTCGATAAATGGGGATGTCTCTGTTCAAGTGCAAACATTATGTTTCGTTCTTCTGATTTAGCTTTTATAGTGCTTATTAAAATAACATTCTTGGCTGAACCCTTGCTGCCTGATGAGTGTGTTCCTTGACTCAAAGACCAAGAATGAAAATCTCTTCAGCTCTGGTGCAATGGATCATGGCAGCTCTAGACTACTTTTCATAGTCTTTTAGAACTTCTGCATGGTTTTCATTCTAGAGTGATGCCTTGTCCCTCATTCAGGTCTTTTTGTTACTGAGGGTATCTAAGAGAAGTAACTGGATTGCCTGATTGTCCAAGCTGTCTTTCATCTAGATCCAAAGGCTGTCACACAAGCATCTACATGTACATCAAGCCTAATAGAAGCCCTGTCTGTTTCTTCAGGAAGACTTTCCAGAAAATCTTCTTTCCTCTGATGATCCATGGTTGTGGGCTCCCTGTGCAGCTGTCCTCACACATTGCATAGTGCTCTAAGACCCTGAAAATACACAGGAATAAAGCATTCCCCCCTTTGCTGCGGCATCTTTCAAAACCTGCCGGCCCTGTGGCAAGTTCTCCTGCCTGTTTTGGGGAGCCCACACCAGCAAAAGGCCCTGTCATTCCCAGAAACCACAGCAAGGTCCCAGAGCTCATGTCGCTTTCTCAGTGAGACCCACAACATTTTCACCACCTCTAAAGTAGCTGCCTCTCTATTTTTCTATTTTTGCGTAAACACAAGCTGCCCATTGGTAAACTCTGAGCTTAAACATCTAAGTGCTGTCAGGAGGAATCTACATTTGCTTCAAGGCAATTAGGTGACTCATCGCTGTGTCCTTTCCTCGCTGCACGGAGTGAAGTCACATCTCCCATGGTTGGGTGAAGCCAACTCCTGGCCGTCCTGCTATGAATAAGCCCAAAACAAATGCCTAGAAACATTTCCCAGAGTGAACTCAGAAATGTGCACCTCAACACAGAGCCACCATATTAAAGGTGTTGAAGAGCAAGTTGTGTAAGCCTGAGGAATTGTACAGAACTAATGAAAAGAATGCTGCAAACTCCAGGCTTTTTAGAGTACAACGTGAAACAGCACCTGGATTTCTTCACAGACTTTTTTTCACGTCTGTGAAAACTCTGATTCCATATTTACTAATAAATAACTAAGTAACAGCCTCTTACTCTGGTGAGACAATTCCATACTGGGAGATTTACTTTAAATTTGCATCTGCTGGGTATCAGATATGGTTTGAGGGTATTGGTTTTGAAGGCAGGTATTTTTCCCTACATACTTCTTCCATTGTTCTTCTTAAAAGATGCACCATTTCTTGTAAGTTTTCAAAAAAAGCCGAAAAAACCCCAACAACAACAGCAAAAAAAATGAGTTTCAGGCTACGGTTTTTATGAAAAGGATGTAATGCATTCTGGAGCTCAGAGACTCCTGGGGTTGTATTAATTGATGTCCAGAGATGAGGAAGTCATCCATTTTAGATCAGTCTTTCTCCTGCAAGAAGCATGGAATAATAAGAGGGGCCATCAGCAGAGTCCCAGGTAAATGTTGCCATGGCCCAAAGGACTCTCCCTTTCCCTAAAGCTCTTTTTGGAAACAAGCAGCTATCAAATCAAAACATATTTACTTGATGCAACCAGTAGTGAAACGACTGATGTTTGCAAATGCCACAGTACAAAGAACAAATTTTGCCTCTAATAGACTGTTTTCCACCAATATATTTTAGTTTTTTTTAATGGTTAGAATATGTGCAGGGGGAAAAGCCAATGTTTAGAAGCTCCCCTCAGCCAGATAAAGGTGATGAATTAATGCTATTTCAAGTCAATGCTCTTCCGAAAGAGCTCTAATAACAGTAGTTAGTTAATATTTCTTTTTCTGCCTGTTTGTGGGAGATCACATTGGGTTTCTCTTCAGCCTGGTTAGCTTGAACAGCACAGAAAGCCCAGCTTAAATACTTATTTTGGTCAAGCCACACTTCAGAAAATTATTGATGCTGAGTTTGAAAGCTTTGCCTATTTTACAAAGCGGGGGGGGGGGGGGGAAGAATACTTAAAAGTCAATGATATGAAACTAACTAGATATGTTTGAAGTATTGATTACATATATCTTCTGAAATAGGGTAATGGGATATTCCTAGATGTTATATGCATGTTTATACATCTCTGAAATGTTTGATTAATGTGCACCTAATCTTTCTTTCTGTTAATAGACCATCATATTTCTTACTAAGAAATGAATTATTTGACCACTGGTACAAGTGGCTGAGAGAAGACCATTTATAATGCTGCATCTTCAGCAAGTGTTTCTTCAGCAAGTAATCTTTGACCTGGAAAGCTGTTTCACTGAAAATGACTAATTTTGCCAATTTTGTTTTTTGCTTTGAATATGTTTTTTCTGGTGGCAGTTTAATCTATCCTAAAAGACTTATTTTATACTTTACAATATTGGTAAAACATAAGTAGAAAATAGAAAAAGGAAAACCTTCATGAAGTAAAACTTCAATTCTATTTGTGGAGATGTTATCCCAGAACTCTGAATTTGGAAGTGCAGAGTGATGTATTGGTATGCATAAAGTTAAAAAAAAAACCCCACCAAAAAAACCCCAAAAAACCCCAAAAAACCCCAAACCAAACCAAAAAAAAAATAAAGAAAAAGAAAAAAGACAGCCCAGAATTGACTAACTCATACTTTTCTTTGTTCATAAAATATATTGTTATTCTACACAGGTTTTGAGTTTGCTTTCTATTTTTATTTTAAGATTATCTCACATTTGAGTATTTTCATCATTTTCTATACCACTTGTTTCAAGCAACACCACTTTTCACATCTCTCAAAATTGCTTAGTTAGGAGATTCAACAAATCACAGGTACTGATAACAACAGTTGGTCTCTGCCAGCCTTGTCTGTATCAGCCCCAATCTTATCATTAAGACTCCATAAGCAGCACTTCTACATGCAGTGATTTTCAAAATTGCAGTGCTAAACTTCAGAAACAGGGATGTTCATCACTTTTGCACATTCAGTCAAAAGCTGGAAACAGTGAGCATTATGCAGGCAAACAAACCACAACAAGCTACAGTTGTGGGACTGGGTGAATTTTATGGAAAGGCTGCTGAGGGTTAGTTTTCTCCTTGCCAACTTCTTTAAGAGAAACTGAGCGTTTGCATTTGTAGTTTTGAGAGCTCAGAAAAGATCAGTAGATAATTAATGCAAAGGTCCAAGCACTCTGGGTTTGAGTCTTAGCCCTGAACACAAGTCTTTCTTAGTGTCCAAATTCTCCTTTCAACCCACAACTAAAAAGTAGCTTTTTGGAATTTCCATCCACTTTAATGAATTTCACAGATTTCAGCCCCTCCTACATCTGACATTCAGAGCCCTTTACAGAGTATTGAGTTGTCGCTAAAAAGCAGAAGCATTTTAAAATGCACTCCTTTTGCTCTAAAAACCCAAAACACCCGCTGAATCCACCTATCAGTAAAATCCAGCCTTGCATTGACTTCAACTTCAGTCTGGGAATGCTTGGGCCTTTTCTGCACTTGATTTTTCTCTGAAATGACAAAAAGTAGCAGTAGGTTGCATGGTATCTGTTGGCTTTGACACGGAGTTTTTTTGATTCATTTTATGGATTAAAGTTCTTCCTATTGTGTCAACTCTGACTTTAGTAAAGCAGAAGAGGAGAACTTTAAATAAGGCTTTCCTCCTCTCCCTCTCTTCAGCTCTCTCCAGACCTTAGGCCTCCCAAGGGCCTTTAGAAGTAGGGGAAGAGAAATAAAGTTTACCCTGGCTGGAGAAGGGTCAAATAGATGTGATCACAATAGATGTGATCAGACTCTTAATAAGATACTTTAAGACCTTTGTTAAAAAGTGAAGGTGAAAGAGAGAAGAGAAAGTTTCCAGAAACCATCTGTGTAGGAAGAGCAAAAGATTATGCATAGCTGGAGTATGTGAAATAATGAAGTCCTGCCCCATCCTTTCTCCTCCCTCTTCCTCCTCTTCCCCCCATGCTGTAATCTGGGGAGATGATAAACTCTCTGGTGGTGAAAAAGGTCAAGGAAAGTGTTTGGTTACTTTTTTGAAGACATGATTTTGTAATTCAGCCAGCTACTTCTGAGCTGAGAGAGTTGCGAAGGAGCAGCTGTGCCTGCCCAGGGAGTGAGGCAGTACTTGTATTAAGGGTTGATATTGATACTTTTTAGCTGTGCAAGTACTGCAGTTAGCTATGTGTACTTAGCAAATAAAAAATAAAACAGTCTTCTTATTGTGGGGGGAAAAAAGTGTCATTGGTTTTTATTCTCAAAAGCTTCCACTGAAATAGAGAAGTATCTCTGTGAGAAGCATCCACTTCTTTCCCATTAAAAACATTGCCATCCAAGCCAGTCTAAAAACCTTTGGTAAATTTCTGCTCTGTGTTTTGGAGGATAAGGAGTGCAGGAGAAGGTGGAAAGGGTCTGACATCCAATGAAGACAATTCTGCTCTGGTAAGTCACGGTTCTCTGGTTTGCAAAGGAATCAGAGAGAAGCCTTGCTTGAGGGAGATGATGTAAGAAATTGTTTCTGGAGATTTCTAGTCCTCTCTATTTTGAAGGAGGCCTATACTTTGTTACAAAGGGAAAAAAAAGCAGGTTTTATTATTTAAGAAAGATAGCTCCTAAGAGTTTTTGACAAGCTCAATACTAAAAAAAGGAAAAGAAGCATTGAGCATAGCACAGGAAGCTCTCAAAAATTTGCTATTACAGGAAACTTTATTATAAAGTACATTTCTCTTAAGAACATGCAAAAATGTTCTTATCCATTTTTCTGCCTTACTGCTAAGGTGTGGCAGAGGCAACTTCTAAAGTGCAGCTCCTGTACTTGAGGTGACATTGAAGCCTGCTGGCACGGGGACTGTGGATATTGGCTGGGTGCTTGTGGGCCTGAACTGGGTACCTGGGTCCTGATCATCAAAGGGCAGGAATGACACCAAGCAAGAAGCCTTGTCCTGAGAGCCCCAGCTCCTGCAGGCTCCTTAAAACTGTTCCTCCCCTCTCTGGACTGGCGCTGAGCCCTGAGCAAGACCCTCCTTGCCAGGGTGTGAGGTAGTGTCAGCATATGCTTCAGGATGGCCCCATGAGCTGCTAATTAATAGAAGGGAAAGGCAGCTGCTGAGGAAGTGCCTGATTAATCCATATTGGAGCAAAAGAGGGTGTATGAAGCCTCTAAATTTAACACAACTTTAGGAAAGTGTGTCTTTCTTCAGGCTTGCTTGTGAGTCAACAGCTCCTGACATCCAAAAAATCTGAAGGAAAACCTGGTAAAACAATGCTAAGCTTTTGAGTGAGAAGTTCAGACACGAGAGGCAGAGAAATGCAGATACTTTGCTTTCCTCCTTGCTCAGTTGCTTGAAATTTTTCTTTTTTTGAGCTGTGATTGATATGTTCATAGCCTCTCCTAAGAAAAAGCCCCAGCACCACAACTGGGCCTTGGCTCTGGGCAGGAGCAAATGCTGGTGCAGCTGAGCTGTGCTTATGTTCCCAAGGGCTGGGGGGACAGCAGTCCCAAACACTGCCCATATTCCAGGGAAACATGATGGCATGGGAGCATCAGGCAAACCTGCAAGAAAGAACATAACACCTGCTTCTTGTGTGGAGTAACAGGAGCCTTCCCACAGAGGCAAGTTTTACCTCCCTGGAAATGAGTTTGTCGCCATTTTTCTCTTCCACAGATTCTCGTTCTCTTGCATCTGTATTGATCTGTTCCACTTGGTTTGGTTTTAGAAGTAACATTTTATGCATGCAGCTTCTAACCCTTGGGTCCCTGCTTGTCACTCCTCAGCAGCCAAGGAAGGGCAGGCCAAGCCGGGGTCCTGTGGTTGCTCAGACACCTCTTGACTGGTGCTGTAGGGAACACTCCACAGAAAAATTGTAAGGGGGTAGTTCTGCTAAGAATAATGAATATCAGCTATTCTAGAGGGAAAACTTAGCTGCGTACTTAGGCACCCAGTCTGATAGTTAAACAATCTTGATTTTCCTTAATTAATTTCTGTTACCTCCCCTTCCTCTCCAGTGGGGCTACTAGCAGAAAGGAGACAGGGGACTTTGTAAAGTATCCTACAGAAAGCCTCCTGTAAGGCCTTCACATGTCACAAATCAAGCTTTTAGTCCCATGCCCCTTCAAGTAGAAGGTGTTTCAAATGACAGTGAAACCTTAGAAATAGGAAAGGATAGGGTTTTTTCCCTTCCTTACTGGTTTCTGAAAAGTGTGATTTACAAGCTGTCAATCATTTTCAATGATCTCAGTCCAGTATTTATTCAAAAATCATGTAACATGTAGCTGAAAGTGTTGTTACTAACTGATGAGCAAGTCTGAATACTGAGAATGAGAAATGATTGACATTTTTTAAGGTAAAGGGGGAGACTCTTCATCCAGCAGAAGCTGCCACTGCAACAGATGCTGTTATAGCTTCTGACACTGATCGTGCTGAGTAGTGTGTAATGTCAGTAAAAGATGAGAGGCTACAACAACAAAGTGAAAAAGAAGCCTCTGAACACGAATCCCATGGCACCCTGGTAGCAGTTAATAGCCATGACTTCCCTGGCTGGAAATATGACTTTAAAAGGTCAGGCATATATTGGTTAACTTATCACCTATTCAGTAAATAAGCACAAGAGCTTGCTAATTAGTGATCTATTATTATTTGACTCTAGGTTGGTTTTGGGTATTTTTTAATATCATTTTGGTTCCATTTTTCCTATGGCTTTTGGCAAATATTGCCTGGTTCTCTTTTTATTTCAGGTTCTCCTCTTGGTTAAATATAGTAGATATTTACAGAGAATAATTCATAGCAGAGCTGCACATGGTCCTGAATACTGTGATGCGCTCAGGGGTAATACTGCATTTTGGGCATCTTGCTAGCAACACCAAACAGCAAGTTTCCATGTGCAGTTATAAACTTTGTCCCTAAGTATGAACAGGTTTGGGTTTTATACCCCCTGCCTCATTTTGCTACAGAGTCCCTTGCCAGGTGTAGTGGAGCAGTACGTGCTTGATGAAAGCAGGAAGGTGTTTGGAGTTGGACCAGGACTCCCAGTCTCAAGGAAATCTCCCCTGAGCAAGGAACCTTGAGTTACCATGAATGAAGGTCCTTGTGGTGAGTAGCCTTTAACTAAATCCCCAAAACTGTTGATAGTGTTCACTTAATGAACTGTAATGTCATCTGCTAGATGACAGAGTGGGTGGGCTTTTTTTTATTGTCTCTCTGGAGGGATATTCAGCTTTAAGTCATGATCTAACTCTTGGCCTCACAGCTTTATTCTTACAAGTGGAATTAAAGTATTTAAATTGTTCTGTAACTTGTACAAATATTTACACTGCTGCAATGTGTAAATCAGTCCCTTGTCTACATTAGTAGTAAAGCTCGATGTGGTTATATCCAGGTCTCTTGACAGTTGTTCACACAGTAAGAATGAAGTAAGAGGGGATCCAGGGCTGAAATGTGACTCCCCCCCGACAGCCCACAGTGCTCTGACCCTGTGGCCATCCCTGGGTGGGATGAGGCCTGTGGCCCTGGTCCTGTGCTGGGGGATATGTTGCTCTGGTTGCTCCTCCAGTGAGCCCCCCCCGTGGGTGCCCCTACTATCTGCCTCACAAGGACAGAGCCCACCACCTTCAATGGGACTTTACTGGTGGCCAGGCATCCCTGGGTGCTGCTCAGGAGCCAGCCCTTGCCTCTCCTGCCAGCAGGGAAATGCCACAAGGCAGAACATGGTCACCTCCACTTCTGCCCTTCATTTCTCATTCTTCTCTTTTTGTTCCTTTGTGCTGCAACTTCTTTAATTGCTGAACTTGATGTTGGACTCTGGGGTATCATAACTCCGTCTTCTTTAAATGCAAGAACTCCCAGTGTTGCCTATTTGGGGACAGTGTGTTCAACAATGCAATTTTTCTTCATAAAAGTGCTTTCCCTCACATGACGAATTTCATATGTGTTTCTGCAGGAGCTACAACAAATCCAGTTTGAGGGTATATGTTTTCAAATGTCCAGAGTTTAAAAAAACCCCACTATCTTTTTCCTTATTTTTCTCTTTTCCCATTTTGCTTTCTTTGGGTCTGGGATTTGTGCCCGTATCTGTCTATGCTCAGGAGGTGCTGGGGATCCAGATGCATTCTGAAGGGCTTTCCACTCTCTTTTGTTGCTGTAGTGCCCCATGAAAGCTGTGGAGCTGGGTGGTAGGATCTGGGTAGGTTTTAAGTGGTAACTGCTGCATTAGTCATGCTTAATGCCTGCAATAAACAACACTATTTTTCTCTCCCAGAAATGCAGAGGGTTTGTTGCAGTCGTTTTTTTTTTTCTTTTTGTGTAGGCACAGACCCCCTGAATGTCCACAAGTGAGTGAGGAGACCTAATTCCTTTT
Source organism: Chamaea fasciata (assembly GCF_029207755.1). Taxonomy (NCBI): domain Eukaryota; kingdom Metazoa; phylum Chordata; class Aves; order Passeriformes; family Sylviidae; genus Chamaea; species Chamaea fasciata. The sequence continues at coordinate 14,951,344 of NW_027094095.1, read as the reverse complement.
CTCTCCCTCCCATTTTGGGGTGTTTGGCCTCATGAGGTAGATACACTCAGGACTCTGCTCTCCAAGGACCATGCTGTGACTTGTAGGAAAAGGGAATACAGGTGACCTTGCCCCTGATAAGTAACTGCTGTGTTAATTAACCAATCCAGCCTTGCCCCTGATGAGTCAGAGCTATATCCAATACAGGTAAGTGTGACAAAAGGGAGTGGGTTAGCTGGTGAGGGGGAGGGAAACCAAACCACACCACCTAAAAAGATTATTATGAAGGATCATGAAGAAGAAGGCTCCTGGGGAGAAAGAACCACTGCTGTGAGGTCAGTCTGGGTCTGCAGTTAGAGCCTGTTGATGGAACCTGCAGTCACAGTCTAGCCAGGTAAAAGCCTGCATTCAGAGTCCGCAAACTAATACATGCAGTCAGAGTTTGGCAGGAAATCACCAGCAGTCAGAGGCTGCAAGGGAAACCTACAGCAGGAGCTGGCTGCAGCCAAAGTCAGTTTATAGTTGGAGTCAGGATGGCTGAGCTGTAAAGAGGAATAATCCAGGACCCTTTTCATGCTGTGATAAACAAGATGCCTGTATCTCAGCACATTTCTACCCTCTAACAAGAGGGCTGCTGCAACAGTGATTTGTAAAGCACTTGTACCTGGGCAATAGGATCTGGTGCAGAGAGTCTCTCCCGAAGGTACCAGTCTGCTGGTGGATGTGTTGGCCAGTCCTGTGTTCCCATGCCATTAACTCTGAGTGTTCGAGCTGCCTGCTGCTCAGTGCCTGGAGCTGCAGTTCTTTCAGACCATGAATTCCACAGTCCTTCCAGCCTTCTGCACTGAGGCTGACACTCCACCTTCTCCTCCACGGCAGGGGGACAACATTTTAGTTATTTCCTAGTGAAACACAGATAAATAAAACTTTTCAGAAGGCTTCTTGCAGAAGCCTGGTAAGGCACCATTTCTCTCCTCCCAGCTGTGAATGCTGCTAGGTGCTGTGACTTTTTGGAGTTTCTGTCAACGTCTGCACAACCAAACAAGGCTTCCCTTTCTACTCTAGCCTTCCCCTCGGGAACATCCCCAGTTCAAAGACTCCTCTGTAGGTCCATGGGCCTTCAAAGAAGACCTTTCCTTTGCATGGCAGCTTTGATACAAATGAACCTCCGAGGTTTAACTGCCAGATAAAAGTAGAGTGCATTAACCCCTGCAATTGCTCTAATGAAGCCAGGGTGAAGTTGTGAAGTCTGGGTCACAACTAATGGATGAGCCATTAACACCTCCTAGGCACAACAGCACTTAAAAATATCAAACAGAAAATGCATTTAGTGACTTTCAGGTGCAGAGCTGGTCGCAGTGTTTTGAGAGCAAGCCATCATGAAAAGATTGCAATTTCATTGCCTCTCCCCTACTCTGCTTCCTGCCCTACATGTATTTACATTTAAGGTCAGCTCTTCACAGGAAGGTTTTTGCCATCATGAATCTGCCAGATGGCAGGTAACTTTTGTGTAAGTGCTTAACACTTCAAGAACTTGTATTGATCCAGAAACTTTATTTCTAAACTTCAGTTCTGATTAACAGTTCTGTACTGGCAGGTATTACTGCTGGCTTACTCACTGAATTTATATCAGAAAGGTTTGAGGTCCTAGTCTCTATCTGAAAGGATATCCTGCAGGATTAGGTAATTTTTTTCTCTGACACCAGAAGACTGGACTAAAATCAGTTGCCTTCCTGCATGATGCTGAATGCCCTGGGTGGATGGGCAGTGGAACCCTGTCCCAGCAGAGAGTATGATTTGTGAATGTTTTACAGCAGTGACTGCCCACCCTCAGTCTGCTTTCAGAGACAGAGGAGCCTGTTTAAATAATGGATGTGGTTGTTGAACGATAGAGAATGTTTCAGAGGACAGCAACCTTTTCCTGGCAGGAGTTTGCTTCCTTGGACTAGGATTCAAACTCCAAGCATGTCTTTGTGGAGGTGAAGACCTGAAAAAAAAAAGCTCTCCAAAATTCTGTGAGGTTGCTTCTTCTGACAGGAACTTTTACAGAAAGCCTGGTTATCCTGCAGGCCTTGTTCTGGGCCTTTGGCACTGACTGCAACCTGGATTATGTTCTCCATAAAACAGAGTTGTTGAGTGATTTTCTTTCCTTTTTTTTTTTTCTTTCTTTTTTTTTTTTTTTTTCTTTTTTTTTTTTCCCTGGCAAAAAGTTACATGAGGTGGAACTGGCCTGTGAGTTGCCCCTCTGTTCTGAAGGCTGAGCCTCTGCCCTGCTCACCTTCCCCATGTGTGGAGAGAGGTTCAGCCATGGATCTCCTGCCACCTCCCGAGCAGCTGCACTGGGGCACTGCTGAGGCGGCCTCCCTATGACCCCTCATTCAGCCCTTGCAGGCGCTGTTTCCTTGCTGTGGAAAGCCTTCATCCCAGGCACTCCTGAAAGACATTTCTGTTGCCCCTGGGAAACACTTCCACGCTGAGGTTGAGTGCATGTCTCATGCACGTGGCCTTGTTGCAGCTCAGAGTTAATTCTACCCACCTGGGAGAGGATGTGGGTCATTGGGAAAGCTGAGGGGAGCAGAAAGTTGTGGGGAGCAGCCTGTGAAACTGGAGATGCACCATCCCCTTCCTCAAGAGCCGGATGATTGTATAAGGCTGTAAATGAGGAATCCCCTTCCAGCTCAGCAGTGCTGTGATAAACTCTGTCACTCTTCACCTGCCTGTGAAGAGCCTCCCTTCCCCAGCTGTGCAACTTTTGCATCTGCCTGGCACCGACAGGCTGATGTGAAACCTCACTTTGCTGTGCTGGCATCTCCTGGAGCTGCAGACAAAGATATGTTTGCACAAAATGCTCTCTGCTACTCCCTCAGCATACTGGAGTGCACAGGTTGGATTACGGAGTTGTAAAGAGAAGATGTATGTCTTAATTACCTGCCAGCAGTTTGTTAGTCTATAAAAGTGAAATACAGAATTGTTATTTAAGCCTTCTTTGTATGATTGTTTTCATACTGAGCAAATACTGCATACCAAAATTACAAGGTGGGACAAGAACAGAGTCAGTAGCATTTCTGTTAAAACCTCACCCTGCTTGGTAAGATATATATCCTGTCTAATTCTCCACTTGCCTGTCAAACTTGTACCACTATTCACAAGCAGAAGAAGAAACTGCTGCTGTAAAACTACATAGCCTTTAGACTTCCACATGAATCCTTAGGGCATAATTTAAGGAAACAGGGTCATGTGTTGGACACCGTGTCTTGCACGACGGTGTCATTATCTCTTATGTATTAGCAGGCTACTAATGCTGACATCTAATTAGCACCAAGAAACTGATTAACTCTCAATAGGGTCAAGGGAAAGAAGAAAAATAGATCTCAGGCAAGCAATTAGGTCATTTATTTAATAAATCAAAATACTTGTGATTATAAGCTCACTCTGTCATTTTATTTCTGTACTGCTCAGCTGAAGGCAGAAACAATGATAAAATAGTAAATGTAATGCCACATTAATGGCAGCTTATTCAAAACACAGAATGCAAAATAAACCCACCTGAATTTCTTCTAATGGACAATTTATCACCCAAAACAGATGCATTTATTAGACGAAAAGTTGCATTCAAATACCAGTAAAATAAATGGAGTCAATTCAGATTTCTTATTCTCGTGATTGGGCTGCTCCACACTATGGAGGCCAAGTACATAAACGATGCTTCAACAAACATTTGTCATGTGGCAGACATTTATGTTTATTGTGTACCTTTTAAAACTAATCTGAATGCTCAGAAATGGCAAGTCAGATGAGTATTGTGCAGGCAGCAGTCACCATCTTCTTATACATCACCTTTGCCAATTAATTTTAATTTTTAAAAATAAAGCTAGACTTTTTGTTTGTTTGTTTTTGTGAAAATGAAGTAAAAAGCACCTATCTATGCTATCAGGTAGTGCATTCCACCCACAAAACTTGGTGTTATCTGCCCTGGTTATAGCGACCTGAAAGGGTTTTGCTTTTCATGCTGGAGTAGCCCTTCAGAGCTTTCTAATAGACAAGTTGCCCATAGTCCCTTTTTGCATACTCAGTTTAAAGCTTTTCTTAATTGGGTTCATTTAAATGCTAATTTTATTGAATTCAGACTCCTCTAAATCACAGAGGTGAGTTCTTGTCAGACTCCTCCAGTAATAATAATATTTCAAAAGGTTTGGAGCTCAGATTAGGTTTGGACAAACAGTAGAAGGTCTGTTTGTATGTCCAACATTGACTGCAAACTGTGAGGTTTCTGGTACCTTACTTCCTGTGCAAGATCTCTTCTTCCCTGCTGCAGGCTCTGGTTCTTTGTCTCTGGGTCTTTGTCTCTTGCTTTGAAACTCTCTCGCTTACAATTTAAAGACTGCCCTTTTATTTTCCCCCAATAAAATCTGTTTGATGTATATGTACTTCAAGGAAGGGCCCAAATTTTTGTTGATTGAAAACTGTACTGCCCTTCATAGCCATTTTTGTAGTTTTCTGACTACAACTTTTTGCCTGAGAACTGCATTTCAGTGCACAGTTGATGGCACCCTGTGGTTACCTTGTGCATGTCACACGGCCTTCAGCTCACTTGTGCAGGTTCTTGTGAAGGCTTGAGACTGTGCTGGAGACTTGCAGTGTGGTTTTCTGTTCAATGTAAAAAGTGATGCCTGCAGTGTCCCTGGAGGGAGCAGGTGATGGCATGTGTTCTCCCCTGGCCTTTCCTTCCTGGGCTCTGGCCACGTGAACCACAGCTTCTGCTCTGAGAAGGACAGCTTCCCCCACCTCTTCCCAAAGATACTTTTAGAAGATCAAAAGGATAATCAGACCTTTTCCAAGGCTCAAGATCAGTTTGGAGCTGTTAGGGACAGGCTTGGAGGAAACTAGCAGCTTCTTCCTAACTTGCTTCAGTGGCAGTGGGGATGGTGGCCAGGGAGGAACGCCGTGGGGCCAAGCTCATGCTCCTGTGAGCAGCCTCCAAAAGCTGCCCTCTCCCCACTCCTGCCCCTGGCCGAGCCCGACTGCCAGTGCCACTATGGGCATGGGGGTGGCCCTGGTGCTCAGAGGGAGGGGAAATGCCTGGGGCCAGTGAAGCTGAGTCACTGATGTATTGCCACTAGTACTGGTCCTCTAAAAAGTGGTCTGACAAGTCCCTGGAAGCAGCAGCACACTCTGAATGCCAGTGGCAGGTCCAGGGAGTTAATTCGGGGCTTACACAACTGTCTCTAAACGTAAAAATCAACACAACAAAGGTCATTTAAAAGAACAGAAAAATCACCTCTTAAAAATGTTTTTATTTTCTTAACGTTCTCTTTTTGTTATTAAAAGGAATATATCGAGGATGAAGTAGAGTATGTAGCATCAAGCAGTGAGAAATTAGTTACTGGTACCTAGTCTTAAACAGTTGATTTTTAAATTTTTTTTGAGAATGTCTTGAAACAGTTGTCATAAACACCAACAAATGCAAAGCAGCTTTCAAGATGACTTTTTGTTATAAGCATATTCCTGAACTATTCATCTGTGTTAAATGCATTTTGCCTTGAATCATATGTCATGTTGCCAGAAAAGAGTTGTTTCCATGCCAACTCATTTGCAACATGGGGGAAGAAAAATCAAAGCTACTAACATCTGCAAGATGTCAGTACTGATATAAGCCACTTGCAATGAAAAACACAGAACTGCAGGAGGGTTTGCCAAATAGGCACTATATATAGGGTAGAATGTCATAAACTAATCGCCGAACAGTGCATTTCCATTCCTTTTTTGGCTGTATTCTTGATCTAATCTCTTTGCCAGAAAAGGCTTGCAGCAAAAGGAGCATCAGTGTCATCCACATGCATTTCTCTTGTAAAGAAGGAATTACTCGGATTTGTTTTTCTGACTCAAGCCTCCACAAAAGCCACTTAATTTAAAACATATAAGAACTTGTACAAGAAACTGCTGCTTCACTTTCCATACTATTTCCTTTCAATTCTCTCGGCTGCAGGGTCTCCTTTTATAAAGGTCCTATTCATCAGCAAGATTAATGAGACCTGGTGTCTGAAACTGTGGATTCCATTTCACAGCTACTATTTCCTCTGCATTCTCCTTCCCACCCCCATCCCTTTTCCTTTTTTTTTTTTTTATAAAAGAAGATTGTTCGTTTATTATCTAAGTATTATGAAATGCCAGAGGCTGAGGCTCTGAAGCCTGAGCAGTTCAAATATCAAGGTATATTTAATTTTAAGATGATCCAAGCATTGCTGTATTTGGAGAGACATTGGAGGTAGCATTACCGTTTTTTTCTTTTTGGAGGTATTAAAACAGTTCTAATTTTCAAAAGGTGTTTTTAATACATTGTTGTAAATCCATTCTTTTTATATCTGGAGGGTATACCAGGTCACCTGTTGCATGTGCTACCAAGTCCATTGTCTCCTCTCACACTGCTGCCAGGGCATTTGCTCGTAGTGAAACAGGAGGATTGGTTTGCAGGGTGGGATGGGCCTGGGGACAGCGACGCCAGCAGATGGACCCCCACAGCCAGGGGCTCTGGTGGACACTGAGCTGGAGTGCCCCATGACCCCTGCACCAGCTCTGTGCCTGACCTCCTTGCTAGTCTTGGGCCAAGGGGAAGATGTTTCCTCAGTAGACAGGCTGCCTGCCAGCCCCTCTGTGTGCAGGGTGCCATGCCAAAGGGCTGCTGGCACAGCCTGTCCCGCGCTACAGCGCTGGGGATCACATGCCACAAGATTTCCAGTGTAATTGCTAAACTGCACAAAGGAATATTCATGCTTTCTCAGTATTGCTTACCCCATGAAAGCAATTACCGGAGTTGTCACGGCGGCAGTGAACAGAAAGGAGTTAATTTCATGGGAGTCATCTTTGCATAAGGGAGATTTGAAATATCAAATTGAAACATTTATGGCAAAACCTTTTGTAAAGAGAAGGTCTTGACTACCCATACTTGTTAGTAAGGTAGAGGGGGATGGGAAATAACTGATCTACTACATTTCATAATTTTACTTCTACTACCTTTAGAATGATAAAATTCTCATAGAGATCATTTTTATACTTCATAAAGATCTCAATCCAAATTCATATAACTTTGCTTTATTAGAATGCTTCTACTGAGACTTTTTAGTAGAAGACTATCAGAGGCAAGCAAAACTGAGAGCAAATGTAGGACTTGATTCCTATAGCACATTATTTATTTCACTGAGTTTTGAAAGTTAACCCTCAAGTAAGACCACTTAAGGATATGAAAGATTACCTGAATTTTTTTTTCTTCTTTTGAATGAGAAAGAATTGCTGTGAGCTTTGCTATTACTGAGCAGAAATTTAGGTTATATCACCAAGAGCGTATAACACACACCTCATAGTATTGTTTTTCCATGCAAGTTCAGTGTGTGTGTGTATTTATATGTATATACATACCTTATATATACGCTAATATGCACATTAATATATATAATAGACTGGGTGAACAATGTTTAGTTGGCTTCCATCTGAAATATATGGTAGTTAATTTCTGATACAAATGTAACTGAAAGATACTAGAAGGTATTCCGCTTCTGCTTCTTAAAATGTATATGCTTTGTGCAGTGACAACAGCATCCTTTTAACTAAGCAGTTTTTTTTTTCTGTGTGTGTACCAACTCAGTAGAGCAGGAAAACATCTTTAGAAGAAGAAAATATGACTGTAAAATGATTTTTAAGAGTTCATTTGAAGTCAGTCAGGCACAACACCTAGGAATGCTTTAAATTGGATTTTTTTCTTAAATCAGATTTCAGGTTAACAGTGTCCTATACTGTTATGCCTAGAATTATGACCTGGAATTCTGTTGCGCTTTGCCTATTACCACTCTCAAAGAAGTGCTGCATCTCTTTCCCTTTGCACAAGTATTAATGCAACAAGAATAGCTCAGTCTGTGTATGCTGAGCCTTGAAGAAAATTGAGTATACTTTAAAAAGGGTTTCAGCTTCTAGAAAATTACATGACAAGGCAGTCTTTATAAGGAAGGGCTGGGGTGTGCTCAAATGGAGGTCTGTTAGTAAGAGCCTGTGATCCCCTCCCTCACCGGTTACTCCCCGGTGGGGGGACCAGCCCTTCCTCTTGTCCCCTTTCTGCCCCTGCTAACAATGACACGGGCGAGGCCATGGTGAGACAAGAGCAGCCTTGGCCTTTCTGCAGCAGGGCTCAAAGTGCTCCTTGTGGGATAATTGACACAGTTATGCAATTACGGACACTTAGCATGAGGTTGGATGAGCTCTTGACCAAAGGGGTTGATCGTGTCATGCTTCTCGAAATAAATATTCAATACTGCTTGGCTATACTTGTGAGAGAACATGACCAGCTGCAGGAGCCTGAACACACAAGTTTCCAGATTAGAATCCTGTCTGAGAACAAAATGCAGAAATGTGTGCAGGGAAATGCAGACAGGTAAAAACATGTGGTTCTGAGAGAGCCCAGCCTGTGTTTTAGCTTACAATACTTGCTACAATTCCTGCAGCATCCTCCATTCTCATTCCAGGTTTGGCTTCAAATGAAGGTGACCCAAAACATAAGTTCAGTATTAAGGCACAGTTGTACCCCAACAGACTATTCTGGTAGCTAGGATTTCTTAAGGTGAAACTCTCATTCTTTATTTTTCAAAGAGATGAATAATGGCAGACAAAGCAAATCTGCTGCTACCTGTCTCTAGCCTTTTGCTTCATCTGAACTCCTGTGGCTTCCCCTCTCTGAATGTCAGGCAGTGCCATTGCCCAGGTCCTGCTCTCTCTCCATGCTGAGCCTTTACCCACCATCTGATTCATCACAGTGATTTTTCATCTCAATTTGATATGTGAGCTGCTGGCTCCACTGCTGTGTCACGGCTGTCGCTAATTTGGCATGACTCGCATAGTGGCAGGTTATTCAGTCTCTGTTTTTTCTTTTTAAGAGTTTTGAACCTGAGTCCATCTCCTAGGTAGGGCATTGTCCTCACTTAACACAAGCACTTTACTGATTTTGCTGTGTTGTGATCACAGAGTTAGTTTTAAAATAACATTTTGTGTCTACTACCTGCATTTTCTAAGGCAGTGGTTACTTGATGAAATCAAGGATTGCTGCTAGACTCTTCTGCTGGAAGTGCCTTCCTCTCTCTTGCCTGTAGCAGGAAAGAACTGAAAGGGCTCACTTCACTTAAACAAAAAAATCAAGGATAGCTTGATTTTTATCGAGGTTTTGTTTCTATGATGCAGTTGTCCTAATGATCTTTGATCCATCAGTAAGAGATGTAACTGAGCTTCTGAGGTTTTCTGTGTGATGAGACCATGACAGTGGAGTCAGCAGGTGATATATTCTGGTGCTCTTCTCTGTGAAGACTGTGATACTGGTTTGTTTTTCAGGACAGGTCAAAGACCTGCTCTTTTGTTTAGTCCCTAAGCATTCATTTTCTTAAAATTTTACCATGGTTAGGTTAGTTGCTTTCTGTAATCTTTTGTAGCTCCTCTTTGTACTAAGCAAGTTTCATTGGGCCTTTACCTGATGATTTACTATTTTGATCAAATTACCTTTGAACCCTGAACCTTTGAGTGTTTTTCTGGCTTGGATGATCTTCCACATACAGCCTTCAAGAGAATATCTTTTAGAGGGTTTCAAGTCAATCATTCAAATGAGACCTTTACAAAATTTCAAATTCATCAGCTGTTTGAAACTGGAGTGGCTTTTATTTCAGAAAAACCATTTCAACATAACTGAGCCCAGGGTGAGCATCCTGTAACTATCCCCTTTAGTCTCCCAATTGACTGCACACTGTAGTCTTTGTGAGCTTATATTTCTGCATGTATTTTCTATGATTCTGTGTCTTTTTTATCCTCTTGCTTTGAGTGAAGGAGTTGCTTCTTTTTATTTAGGAAACATGCATCTTCCTCAGGTTTTCATGCTGTGCTTCCTACTCTCTTTGCTAAACATACCAGCTACTGCTATCAGTCCTGAATCTGAACTTCTCTGCCATTTGAGGACCTGGGGTGCCAGGTATTATCTCAGGATGTCATTACTCCTACTCTCAGTATTTTTGGCTAGAATTATTTCTGAGTAATTCTTTAAAAAAAAATAAAAAAAAGAAAAAAAAAAAGACAGACACTCAAACACTAGCCCTTTCTTCTTTATTCTTAGCAAATCCTTCTTTAAGGCTTGTTTTGCTCCTGGTGGGCTTCACAGAGAGAAAATCCCTGCTGTAGATTTCAGTGGGTTGCACAGGTCCCTTGCTTAGGAAGCCATCAAGACCACTCTAATCTTTATGTTCTATTACTGATTTTAGTTCTTAAAAAAGAAAAAAAAAGGCAGTAAATCAGGTTGTCATTAAAAATATGCCTTTTTAAGGTGGCTGTAGTGAGGCTTCTGTACCTTCTGTACCTGTAATTTTTGAATTAAACTTTATTTAACTATAAAACAATTGAGGAACATGTTCCCCTTGCAACTCTTTCTCAGCATCCTGGTAATTTTGAATTACCTACCATTTTCTACTTTTTAAATACAGTAAGAGCCTTGCAACTATTACTATTTCTGGACCAGCTTTTTTTCAAGTGTTCAGTCACAGTGACATGAGGTTCATGAGGAGATACAGAGTTTCAAAGAGAAAGCCAGCTTTGAAGAATTTCCTGCCTGTAGAAAGATTTGTATGTATGAACTCCTTTTCTCCCTATATTACCATGTCTAGGGTAGGATATTATTTCAACTTATAAAACTTGTTTTGCCTCGATCTTGAGGTCATTGTACTTAATGATTATAATTTTTACAGATACATTTATACACTTTAAATTTGTTTTAATTCTAGCAGTGCCCACTGTAGGAGAAGAGAATACAGGTGACCTTGCCCCGGAAAAGTAACAGCTGTGTTAATTACTGTAACAGATGTGTTAATTGCCTGATACAGCCTCACCCCAATGAGTCACAGCTATATCCAATACAGATAAGTGTGACAAAAGGGAGTGGGTTAGCTGGTGAGGGAGAACATGAAGGAGGAGGAACCTTGAAGAAGAGGAAATATGAGAGGCATGAAGAAGGTGGCTCCCCGGGGAGAGAGAATCACTGCTGTGAGGTCAGTCTGGGTCTGCAGTTAGAGCCTGTTGTTAGAACCTGCAGTCACAGTCTAGCCAGGTAAAAGCCTGCATTGAGAGTCTACAAATCAATACATGCAGTCAGAGGCTGCAAGGGAAACTTCCAGTAGGAGCTTGCTGCAGCCCGAGTCAGTGAATACCTGGAATCAGGATGGCTGAGTTGTAAAGAGGAATAATCCAGAACCCTTTTCATGCTGTGATAAACAAGAAATCTGTGTCTTGGCTTATTTCTATCCTCTAACAAGAGGGCTGCTGCAGCAGCCCACAATAGGTGATAAGTATTTCCAAACACTTTAATGCACTTGTGTGGAGTTTATAATTATCTGTCTCAAGGAATCCACATTGGATGCTTGTTTTAAATGTCTTGCTGTCCACTAAGGGAAATATCTGTTGGAGAACCATGCAAGCTCTAGGGGTACCTGTGTTCCCTCCATCTCTAAAAGATAAGAATTATCTCCTATGTGTCTGCTTGGATGGGTTTGCTTTATGAGAAAATATGATTTGCTCAAACATACTTGCTTTAGGTTGTGGTCAGGTTCTGATGTTCTCTGGTTAAACAGCAAGGTACAACACATCCAGTTTGGACATTCCTGCTGTAGGGATTGCCCCTCAGAGGCATTTCTGAGACACTTAAACCACAAGTCCTCTGAGCTGAATGAGCATTTATTTGCTTTGTGCCTTGATAAAATCAGTCTCACTTCCTGATGGAGCTCTGTCACCTCAGAAATGGTGTTGCTCTGCAGATGTTAAAGTAGCACAGCTTTGCTTCCTGTAAGCAAACTCAGTGCTGTTCCACCCACCCATCCTCTGCATGTAGGGAAGCCTACATCATCAACAAGAAATGCTATGCCACTTTCTGCCTGCAAATACAAATGTACTTGCTCTGATTTCCCTCTGTAAATGCTTTGTTCTGTATTTCAGCACATTTTAAGCTTTCTATTCCGTGTTATTATTCAGACTGGAGCACAGGCATTACAAAGGAGGGCAAGAATTAATTCTGCGCTAAAAGCGCTGTTCTAAACAGAAATAGTGCTGATGCACTTTCCCTTTTCACCTTACAGGGGGAGATTATATATGCATCACCTTGGGTTTACTGTAGGCTGTGCAAATATCCCTTTTGCAACAACTTGAGGCTATATATGCCATATTTAAATACTACAAATATGCAGTTGTTACGAGCATGTTTTACTGCCGTGAACTGCTTTGATCAAATGTTCACTAGATATTGTGACGGAGCAGCACAGGAACACACAAAGCGTTAGCTGATATTGTTAGTGAAAAACAAAACCAAACAAAGCCAACATTATGTAGCACAGTCTACTCTGGAGATAGCATTCCTATTAAGAGTGTGGTTATTAAATTCAAAAAGCCCAAGTACATGTATTTCTTTTTAAAGTTTAATCTTGTCCTTGAGAACCTTATATATGAAGCCATTAGCACTAAGAAGAAATCTACTGTCAAGAAATTGCAGTAAGGGCCTAAATTGAAAGCAGAATGGGGGAGTCTTTTTGCTCCACTGTGCCAATTATGTTGCCACTTTTGTTTCTGCACTGCAAGACTGATAGGGATCTACAAATGCTTAGATCACAAGGGATTTGAGCACGTCTGGTGAAAATTGGAAATCAATAGGAGTCTATAATCGCGAGCAAACTGCATCATTTTCATGGGGGTGAATGATGGCAGCTATCCAGAGATGCCATGGATGTGGGTCCATCAAGTATATTTGTTGGAGCCTTCTGTTCAACATGAGAAGTACAAGGTCCTGGTTTCTTGGCAAATTAAGCATATGACTTGCTTCTCAATTAGCAAGGGAAGAGAAAAATGTTCACTGACCTTTCCATTCAGATGAATATTTTGAAGCTAAAGAGAAGGATTCATTTTCTGGATGTGAATTTTAAATGTATTGGCAGTCCTGCTGAGGAGGCAAACATTTAGTTATCAGTCTTGTCACTAGACTGCAAATTCATCCCAGGTCTGGCTTGAACCAAGTTTCATCTCCAAAGCTGGGAGGTAATTTAGTTTCCAGGGTTATTCTGTCCTGGCTTTTGCTTAAGCAAAGGCTACCAATTCAATGTGACAATGAGAATTGCTATCCACTAGGGGCCAAACTATGCCCACCAAAGGCTTGATTATTTCCTTTCTGAAGCACATTTCTTCACTAGCAGTTGAAATTGCATGCTTTTTTTGCCTTTTTTTTCCCCCCAAGCCCACTACTTGATGTATTCAATCCCAGACTGTCCTTGAGCTCTCCAAGTCTCACCCTGAATCCACAAGATACAGTTCACTTGTTCTAGAGAAATGTGCAGCAATTATGAATATTATGACTGTATTTGTCTATAGGGCAGGCAGGCAAGATATAAAAGTCAGTCTATTGATGACAAACATAAAAGAGATGTCAGTTTTCAGAGATGGGGGAAATTATGTCTATTGAAGGCTCAAATCCAATTTTTTCAATGTGTGTAATAGCTGAAATGATCCTGCTCCCATGTTGAAGAAGGGATTGTGAAGGAGTTCAACAGGAGATGGCACAGTAAAAGTCTGATTCAAAGCTCCGTGAAATCACTGGACAGTCTTTCAAGCCAGACGTGCTCCTGGACCGTGTGCCCCTTGTACATCTCTCTGCTTCCTTCAGTGTTTGAGAAAACTGACAAATGGAGGATAGCACTCCTGAGATGCACCAAAGCACAGACCTGTTTAAATGTCGATGTTCTTTGTAGTCACTGGCCAGCAAACTTTAATGCTGTAGGCTGTCACTGGCAACTTGGCATAACCATTGTTGTGTATCTTTCCATAGACTGCAAACCCAAGAATTCCAAGATTATTCTTGAGCTTTTCTTTCTCCCACAAGGTACTAACAAATGAGCTATTAGGTTAGTTACAGCTTTCATTAAAATGTAATTAAAAGATGTCATACTTTTATAGTCGGACTCAGCTGTAGACAAACATATGGGCATAGTAAAACATTTCAGAGAACTGAAAGATTTTGTGGTCCTGCTGAGAAAATGATAGCCTTACAGCTTCTCACTTAATTATTTTTAAATTAATAATAGCAATTGTTTAAGTTCTCCTCATTCTAACAGAGCAGCTTTTAATATTCCTGGATGAAATGCTCAGTGGTGAAGGTAGTTACTCTGCTGTGGATATGGAGAGCAGCTCAAGGCCCTCAGTCCTGCTGGTTCTTACAAAAGACATCTTGGCACCTAGTGCACATGCACGAAACATTGCAGATGCTCAGAAGAAGGGACCTGAAGCCCTGCCACTCCTGTCTGGAGAGGACATCCTGGCTGCCAGGTCTGACATACTTGCTGTATTCTCCACTGCTGTAGCTCTGCCTTTGGCAAATTACTCCGAGATGGAGACAGGCTGGGATGTTGAGTATTTAGGTCACTTCCCTAGAATAGGAAGTATGTCTGTGGCTTTATTACAGTAATTTGAAGTTCTACAAAGTCAAGTAGCTGAAAGAGGAGGGAGATCTCTGCTAATAGCCTGGTCCTGGTGCAGTCAGGGCACAGGAGTTGCAGTTCAAATCATTGCTCAAGAGCAGGGATCCCAGCAGGGCCCCCAGTGTCACAAAAGGCTCTGGGTTATACAGCTTTCCATGCTGCCTCTCTGCCTTGACATAAGCACCAGTTCCTGGGTGTGAGGAGGACATTCCTGTGTGGGTGAGCCTTGCCCTGGGCTCCTGCTGGCTGCAGCTCTCTCTGTACATAGACAGGTGTAAGAAGGGGATAAGTGCTGCTGCCTAGCCAGGCCACTCTGTAGGCATAAACAAGTGGTGGGAAATTCTTAGGGGGAACCAAGGGCCTGTGAGCCAGGGGCCTCAGACATGATGAGACGCTGGCTTCCTCTGCCTGGACAGATGGGGAGCCAGACTGCCACTGTCCCAGGACAGGGCTGGGCAGAGAGAGGTGCTGGCAGCAGGGAGGGGCTTCAACTGCTGCATCTTGGACTGCAGGGGCACTCAGTGTGATGCCCCACAGCACCCCTGCTCTGCCCTCTCCTCTGCATCATTCTCTGCAAAACCAGCAGGGAGGGACACCTGGAAGGGACACCTTGGGATGCAGGCTTTGTTCCCCTCATTTTTCAGAAGAGAATAATATTCAGCTTCTCTGAAGATGTTATCTCTATGCAATGTTCTCTGTACCCCACTCTGGGAGACAGCTAGGGCACTTTGAATTATAAATGCAGAGTTCATTCTCTGAAAGTAGTTGGGGGGATGCTCATTTATTCTGAAAGGTTCACAGATTTTAACATGGATTCAAAAATTTAATTTAAATATGCATTGCTTATTGTTACACTTGCTTGTAAAACTTGTTAGAAATGAGAAATCACATTCTGTACCCATTGCAGGAGGAAAAAAATATAATAAACAACCTTACTGCAATCTATTTGCATGGATTACCTGAACATTTATAAGTAACTAATCTCTTCAGGGGAACCAGAATCAGCCCTCATACATGAAAAATGCAGAAGTTGCAAAATATCATTTGAGGAAGAATTAATGACTCTCCTGTAGCATCACGTATTTCTAGTCTCAGGAAAAAAAGACACTGTCACCTTGTATGTAATACTGGGATACTGAGAGCACTTGCTCAGTGTAGACACTGCAGTTGGTATGTATGCAACACAACAAGCCCTACTCTCACTGGTGTTAATATTAATTAATTAATTATCATTAATATCTGAGTCCCAAAGCAATGACAACAAGGTAGAGAGGTTTCTCTGTGCCAGCAGCTCCTGCACGTGTGCCCCTGCCAAAGTCCTGCTCAGCCAGAAGTGAGCAGCTGGGCACTCCCAACATGCATGCACCTGGATCATGCAAGAGTGAGACTGCCAGCACTGGGGGCCAAGATAAAGATTTCAGTGTGAGGGTAAGCCCAGTAGCATTGTCAGGGTTTGAAATAGTAAGAGCTGTTTTCCTGGAGGAAGCTATCAAAGTATTATTTTAAACAAACTATCTCCTTCAAAGGACTGAACCAAATCTATTTCATCATGTGGGTTGTTTTCAAAAGGCCTGAATGTGAGCTTGAGCCCTCCAAATGCTGTGAATCAGGGAAGGCTAGAATGTAAAACTGGCTAAAATATTTGGAAGCTAGAAATTAAACAGGTTATAGTAAAGTTAGTTTTATTTGGGGTATGAATTCCAAATAAATAATACAGTGTGGGACTGACTGCTCAGGTATCATGGACATCTGTCTGGAGATTATTCCTTAACAAAAGAGTTTTAGAAATCATTCATATAGTTTGTATTCATGTCAGGTTTTGGTCACAGACAAATTCACACATTCAGCAATGTAGTTAATCTCCTAGATACCCACCACAGAAGAATAGGGATTAATACATTTATCTTGTAAAACAATGCAGTCCTCCTCTGAATTACAACCAGAAATTAGACTGGAGTTATCAAATATGCTCAGTTAGGTTATGACTCAAGTCACTGCATTGTTAAAATTCCCATTTCTTATCACCTCCTGTTTTGTAGGCTGAAGTCATTGAGTGTCAGATGCCAACTGGGTTTGCTGGAGTCAGGAAAGTGCCTTCTCCAGCAGAGAATTTCTGCACGAGGGCTTTGCCTTGCAAATGTTATCCACAAGTCCAGAAAAGGGATCGGGAGACACCCCTGGACTCGGTGATCCATAAAAGCTTTATGAAAGTCAATGACTGCTCTGTCGGGAATTGAAGCCATCATTTACATGGCATGCCAGTGGTGATAAATCTGTCCTGCAGATGTGTGGAGGACTAGCGGGTGTCATGCTGTTTGCTTGCTGAAGTCTTTGTTAAGATCACAAAAACTTATACTTAACCTAAAAAAAACCCCAAACCAAAAAACCCCCAGACAAACAAAACCAATCCAAAATAGAAATCAAAAAGCCACTGCCATCTGTAAGGGAATAAAATTTCCTAGCTTGCAGTGTTGGGGAGGGGAGAGAGGAGGGACTCCTTCATTTCCTATTCCTTCTGAATGTATGTGGCACATATATTTATAGGTTGATGGTACCTTTGAGGAAATACAAATCTCGCTGTGATTAACAGAATTTTTATTTTCTACAATCCGTGTTACGAAATCCACACAGTTCCTGCCTCCTAAATGATAATTAATCTGCTGGTGTGCGTTGTCCGTCTCCAGATTTCCACAGTGCGACACTGGTGTTTCTCATTAAAATGAATCCTGGAGGCACTTTGTTATTGTTTAGACTGTGAAAACCACGGGCGGGTTTTATTTCCCCCTCTGTATGTTTTGTAAGTGCTAAACGCAGGAGGAATTTAGCACATTCTTTAAAGGACTGCACATTAATAATGCATTCTCGACCACAAAAAGAAAGTCAAACTGCTAAATGGTAGTTGTTTAAGTCAACAGCACACAGGAAAAGGCACTCTCCCTTTAATCTTTGCTACAAAGGGATGCCCTTGTAGTTGAGACAGTATCATCTACAAGTCGACCAACTCTTGCTCGATGCACTGCTCTTGTGCCTTTTAACAGTGCTTTAGGGGGTTATTTCAACAGCATTGTAGATGACAAGGCTCGGATTAGCGAAACTTTTAAATTCCATCTTTGTTTTTGAAAAGGCTGCCTGCTATATGAGAGCACTTGTAAGGCCTTTTTGTGCATCTCAGTCTCTTGCCATAGATAATTATTTATTAATGTAAACCCTGCAAGAAAGATTGACTGTGTCAAGAAGAGAGCAAGGAAATAATAACCTAATAAAAATCTACCCTGATGCCCTTGTCTGATTTCAGGATGAGAGTCAGTAGTTCCGTCTTTTTGCCACATTGCATCAGCTAATTCCCAAATTCAAAAGCAGTTCTGTTCAGTAGTGCTAAGACTGTACCAAAACAGTCCCATTATTGGGATCGTGTTCCTGCCAGCTGATCAGGGTTGATAATGTCAGTGCTGCTCTGCCTCTAAGCCTGTGGCAATGCTGCAGTATTTACACAATACAGGGGATTAGGGTTTGTGGAGCCACTGGTGCTAGTCTGAAATCAGCAGTCACATGGATCAAATGAACAGGGGAATACATGCTAGGGAAGTGGTTTGCTTTGGGTTTAGGTTTTGTTTTCACTCCTAGCCCCAACAGTGCTGTATGCTTCTCTCACGACTTGCTTTGATTTCAACGCTTTCTGCCTTGTACTTGGACAGGCAGCACTGCCCCTGCTGCACATTGGTGCTCCAGGCCCTGTCTCTGGGTGTAGAAGCAGCACCCTGGAACATCAAATCTTGGGGCTCAGAGGAAGAGGCTGGAGTGGTCCTCACTGCATTTGGCAGTTTGCTTAATTTCTGATTACCTATACGCTCTGTGAGTCATGACCTTCTGTCTGGGTTCTGACACAGCTGTTTAGGGACCTTGTTGTTCAACAACACGTTTGAACACTTCTGGCATCTGTTGACATGGTCCTCCTCCAGGTTCCTGTGGCAGCACCTCTCACAGGTTTGCTGCTCCCTGTCTGAGGAAGTGCTTTCTCTCACCTCTTGTGAATTAGTCTTCATATTCTGCAAGATACTTCCTCATTCTCACACCACAGGGATAAATTCCGACTAAAACCAGGATGTTGCTTTGCACTTGTTCCACTCACAAGCAGTAGACAGGCTTTATTAAAAACTAAATTTAAATCTTACAGCTCTGTGGAGAGTGAAGGTAGAGCGAGGTTTGCACAGGCTCCTGGCAAACGGAGGTTTTGAGCTGTCAGATTTTGAACAGGCAGAAGTTTTACAAAGGCTCTTAAATTACTTGTAAATGTTCAGTTTCAAATGACTCTGAATATAGCTTCTTTTGGTCATTTTAGGGAGGATTGCTACGACCACACAAAGCATCAACTTCCGAATTTTGTCTTAAAATAACTGGCAAGTCAGCTGTCCCCTCAGTCAAGCTATGTGGCAGAGGGACAGTGTGGCTTCATCGGGTAAGGTTTCTCTTATGCAGAAAAACTTTGGGTTAGTTACAAAGCAAAACTTCATTACTTCCTTCTTTGGTTTTTGATTTATTTTTTATATTTTCCCCCAATGGCAAAATGCCCAGTGCAAATCAAATCCTTCAATTCAGTTTCCAAAAAAGAAGCAGCTATCCTGTATGCCTGAAATATTAATTAAAAAAGAAGCAAAAAGAGAAAGATTTGGACAGATCCCAAACCAGCTACTCAAATATAAATGTCTGCAACTGTCATATGAACTTCTCAGTAAATGAAACTGTAATCCTTCCTTCCTAATGTGGAAATACTACTTGATTAGCCCAATTAAGACCAGATTTCTGACAGAATATTACTTTAGGGTATCGTTTCCTTAAGGATGAAAAGATGCCAATTTAGAAACAACTGTACGTTACTCTTGTTAATAAAAAATAGAAACAAGGAATGGCATAGTAAATTAACCATTGGAATTACACATTGGCTTTGGTAAATAAACATACTCGGTTAAACTTTGTATTTGCACAAGTAGAACACAGATGTATTTTGGTTTGTTTGGTGGTGTGTTGGTTGGTTGGGTATACTATGGTTGGTTTTTACCACTCTATTTTAAGAAACAGTTCACTTGAACAAAACCCCTTATTTGACCCTGGAAGCCTCTATTTTTTTTGTATTATTTTCGTTTGCTGTCATAATGGTCTGTTTGTTGACAAGAGTTGTTTTAGGAGGCCTGTATTTAATTGTGATGTCCATGCATGTGCGCATCTCTGAGCTGCCCATTTACACTCTTGACTGCATGTGATAGCCTGGGACCCTCACTTCTCCCTGGGTTGTGGCTTATTTTAAACACTCTGCTTAGCTGCTCCATGACCAAGTCAGCCTGACATCTCCTTGCGAGTATCTGTGAGTTCTGCACACGGTGCAGAGAAAGTGGGGGAGCTGTGCTCCTTGGAATGCCCCTGGGCAGTGCTGCAGGGCTTCGAAGGCTCCCTTTGGGGTGAGCAGAAGGCTGTGCCAGCGGGCTGTGCCAGCGGGATGTGCCAGGCCGTGCCAGCAGCCTGGGAAGTGCCCGGTAGCTGTGGGGTGAGTGCCAGAGGGACACGCTCTGCTCTCGCCCCAGGCATGGCCATGCTCCCCTCAGCATCTGACACATGGGGAACCAATTTCAAAACCTTTATTGTTTTGTACAATACAGTGTAAATATTTAGCAGGGTTGCTTAAAGTTCTTTGTGTTTGCTTAACTGAATGAAGGCAAGGAACATCAATTTTCTGGGAAGATTTCTGCTCCGCACGATCAACGGAATTTCATATTGAAAGATAGTTTATCCATGCAGTCACGCTTATTTTCCAGTTGCCCAAATTAAGACAATCTATAAAGAAATGTTCATTTATTAGCAACTGGTGTTTGACAGTTTATTTCATGTAAGCCTCCAGCTTTCCTTGGCAAGCTTATTTGCATAATGTGTTATTATGTCTAAATGGAAAACTAAATGCCTCCATGTGGTCTTTAAATGACAAGTGCTTGTCAGCTTCATGCAATATTCAGAAGTAATAGATCCAAATCACAACAGCACTCACTATGATCTACAAGGAGAAAAAGAAACAAAGCCCAAGAAACTTGTTGCGTATCCTTCCCTGACAAATTTACACTTTGGTACAGAATTGTCAATTAGAGTTTTCATTTGTTAAACAGTTGAGTTCAACTGTGAAGGCATTTACTGAAGCTTTATTCTGCACTGCTTTTGAATTTTGAATTACAATTCACACTCCTGTTTTTTTGTTTCCTTCATTTTTTTTGCCCCCTTTCAAACAATGCAGCTCAGGGAGTAAGCTTCAGAAAACCTTGGCAAGGTATACCCAAGAATTTCTGCCTTAATTACTTCTTAATTACTTGTGAAAACATGAATGCTCCCTGACAATAGTTACAATAGCTTTAGAGGATCCATTATGAAGTTAACATCTGAAAGAGTCCTTGGGTCTTAAATTTGTACAGTTATGTATTAATAATTTTTTATATACAGAAAAGTGGTGTGTTTTTGTGTGGTTCCAGGTTATTGGAGGATTCAGTATGATGAAAAGTCACAGTGCTCATGTAAACGTTGTCTTTAGGCCCTTTCCTTGCATGTGTCTGGTGTGCTGCTCTGTCCCTCACAGCCCCTGTACCCTGAGCACACCAGAAACATCAAAGTGGCTTCCACCAAAGAAGGAAAAGTTAAAACTCTGCTTTTACACCAGGGTGGGATGTGGTGTGCTGGCACAATGAAGGGCTGGGGTTCATCCAGGAAAAAAAACTGCTAGCAATTAATGTGACAACATGATACTGTCAAGAGCAGTTGTGACCTTTAGCAGTGCCACATCTCCTTTCTGATAAATGCTATTATTTCCATCTCATGTTAAAGGTTAGAAAAAATACACAGTATTTTACATATAAGATTAATTTTTAACTTTTAAAATAGGTTGTTGTCTTGTTTCCTATTCTTTGTGCTGCATGGAGTATTTTCAGTTGGATTTGACATTGTCAAGTTCTTTTTAAGTTGGCATTAACTGAATGAAATGGTTTGGAGCAGAGGTTTGAGGGTTTTTTTGTGTTACACAACAGAAGTCCAGAAAGAAGATAGGGAGGAAACAGAAAACATTGGAAGGAATATGCTGTCTCCTGGGTAAATCTGGTGCAGGGAGAGAAAGAAATGGCCAGATGCTGCACACAATTTTAGCACTAGTCTAACATCCAGGAAAAACGTACTAGAGTTGGACTGTTGAGTTAGTTGCTTTTGACTGTCCTTTTGGTGTTGCAGGGCAAGAAGACAAAGAGATGTGGCTAAAATGGACAGAAGGAAAAGAGAGGAGACATAAGCTGATGGAAGGAAAATAGCACAAGGGGTAGGGCAAGTAGCAAGGACTCGTGTCACAACTCATAGGCTGGCTTTGGGGTCAGACTGCTTTTAGGTACCATCAGTCACCACCATCTGATCACTTTGTCTTTTAGTAGCTGAACAAAGAAGGCTCAGAGAGATGCCTGATGGTGTAGGTTTTACACTTTGGGAAGTGATGGAGATAATAAGCAGGCAAACAAAAAATTACACCCGTTCTTCTCATGTGCTATTCTTTCTAACCACTGCTAAGCACTGTGGCCAAACAAGTCATCATCAGCCACCCACTGTTAACATAAGTTACTAAAAAGTTTTTTGGGGTTTTGTGCCTGTTCTCTCTGCACGTGCTAGGTCACCTTTGTGCATTGTGTTCAATAAAAAGGGGCCAAATTCTGGTTCCAGAAGCCAGGAGAGGCTGGAAGCACTCTGGGTTCAGCCTGATGTTGGATACCTGGCAGTGGTGAGCTGCCAGGGGCTGGCAGGCTCCTGAGTGAGCCCTCATTAGGGGAGCAGCACCAGGAGTTGCAGTTAATGAGGAGGTGGGAGCTCCGGGCTTGGGAGTGTGTCCGCTGTGAAAGAAGATGCTGTGCTGGTAATTCCCTTTGGGAGGTCAGGGTCAGACATAAAGTAAGGGAACAGTTCGTCAGTGTTATTAAATGATGTTTCAGTCCTAGGCCATGGCTTCCCCACATGATTTCAGCAGCAGCTCTGCTTGATGCAATTGATGCAATTAAAGTAGTTGTATCACTTGCAGCAGACCTGGTGCCAGTGGGACAGGAGGCGTTTCCAGCAGTGATGACCTGTGCCTTGTGCTGCCTGTGGCTGCCTGAGCTGAACTGGGGGCTGGTGGAGGCTGCTGTGGCTCTGCTCACTGGGTTTTGGGACAAAGCTACTCA
The DNA here is from genome assembly GCF_029207755.1 of Chamaea fasciata. Lineage (NCBI taxonomy): Eukaryota > Metazoa > Chordata > Aves > Passeriformes > Sylviidae > Chamaea > Chamaea fasciata. The sequence continues at coordinate 14,928,621 of NW_027094095.1, read as the reverse complement.
CACAGGGGGCATGTAATGCTCCAGTGACCCACCCTGATGAGGACACTCATTTCCTCCACCTCAGGTTAAAACTTTCACTCACGCAGTGAAAGAAAGCACGACACCAGTTGCATACAGCAGGATGGTTATGTTGGCTTTGACCCATCCTGCCCCAGGCTCTCTCATTAAACCCCGGCAGTGCCTCCCCAGGGCAGGCCCCAGAGGACATGGAAGGCTCCTGCCAGGGGCTCCCTTTGGGCTGGGATGAATTGGGGCTCCCTTGGCTGGCCCAAGTGTGTCACAGGTGCTGGGCAGGCAGAGCAGGCAGCTGATTGGCACTTTGGCCAACAGGAACCATTAGGGGAATGCTCAGATTTCCTGAATAGCACATAAGTTATCCGGGAAAGTCCAAAGACTTGCTCACAAATATGTAAAAAGTAGCCAAAAGGGTATTAAAAATGAGTAATTTCATTTGGTGCATGACCATGCAAATAACACTATTGCCGTAAAAATCAGAGGTAGATTGCACAGACTTGACAGCAGGTGACTTGCATGCTCCATCTCCAGTTGCTCTTTTAGATTCTTTGGCTCAAAATGCTGTGCAGCATCATGTCTTCTGCATCTTATAGCCCAGAGTACTTTCAACAGTTGTTGCAAAGAGTAACATAAGAGTTATCATCTCATCTTGGGATGAGTGGTATTTGTAGGTGCATGAAAATAAGGATAAACTCTGCATCAGTATGTACTTTTTCCCTGCCAAAAGAACAGATAAAATTAACTGAAGGAAATGGCAATCAGACTGGATCTCAGAGTAAAGTGTCCAACAGGGTGAACTTTTCAAAGTACCACCTCTGATTTTACAGCTATTAAAACCCAAGGGCATTTCTTTAAAAATCCTCACCTTTTTTGTGGTACCCTTATTTGAGATTAATTATGTATGTAAAATTCTCAATGAAGAATGCAGCATTCGAGGAACTCATGTTGAGTTTCAGCAGTTAGTCCAGTGATATTAAAATGAAACAGGACCAACTTTGTAGGGGGCAATTATAACACATTACGGTGTGAATTGCACACTGTGATTAAACTCATAGGAGGTACTCAGCAGCAGCATTTGCTTTGAAAGGGACACTGATTACCATTTGTACTATGCATTTTGGTAATCAGAAATCATTATGGAAAATATTACATCAACTAAACAAATACCCCCTTAGCAGCATGAAATATACAGATTTATTTTTTCCTAAGTAGCCTTTTGCATGTAAATAAATACTTTTTTTCTGCATGGGACTAGCACTTGATCAGCACATCAAATTAGTATGCTGTCAAGCTACAGCAGGGCCATGAGCTGCAGAATGAATGGTTTTAACTTTAAACACCTCCTGGGGTTGGGTTTGTCTTCATGACTTAACTTTAGGCTGGTTGCAATGACACTCTAAACCATCACTTACTTGTGATTTATAAAAATAGCCTTGTGAAAGAATTAAAACTAGCAAGAGGTGTTAACGTTCACTTTGGAAGTCCTGAGTTATTTCTATTAAATGGCTTTCCCTAGGATTTAAGATAGCGGAGTCTTAAGGATCTTACTACCCATAAAATACTAATGGGCCTGTGTTGCAAAGGTACTATATTTTTCTGGCATGTTTTGACACCTAATATTTTAAGGGATTTGAAGAGAGCTCTTGTCTAATGGCGTTAACCAGTTTTATTAAGGCATTTTTGCCACTGACTTCTGAGAGTGCTTCAAACAGTCATATGCAGCAGCACAGGGCTTTTGCATCCCCCCTGAGCCTCCTGACCCAGCGCCATGCAAGGGTTTCAGTGCACAGCAGAAGAGAGGGGTCAGCCTGGCAACAGGTCCCACCCACGACGACTCAAAGCAAAAGTGTCAGAAGCTAACGAACCAAAGAGCTGCTCCCTTCCCCTTCCCCTTCCCCTTCCCCTTCCCCTTCCCCTTCCCCTTCCCCTTCCCCTTCCCCTTCCCCTTCCCCTTCCCCTTCCCCTTCCGTAATATAGATAAAGTATAATGCTAATCCTGTAACATTTCTGGCAGTTGGGGACTGTGTGTGATTGCTTTAAAGATGTAAACTCATCTTCACTGTATTGTGATCATTTTCCCCCCTTCTCTTTCTGCCATACCAGTCTGATTGCTTAACATAAGGTCTAATGTCAAGTAATAATAAAGCAATTACAAGAAATACAATTCATTCTAAAGTGCATTAAGCAAGAACTAAATTAAGGCACATAATTAACAACAACCAAAAAAAAATACATTAAGGACAAAATGTTTTAACCCCTATATTTCTTCCAGCATTAACTACCTTGGCATTAACTCAAAACTGGTAGGGAAAAAATATAGATTCTGTGCAGACACAGTAGGGCTTTTACTGATTTATGAAGGGAGATTCACAGATCTGTCAGGCGTGATCCTTTCTATATAGTAATAGACTCTGTTTAAACTGTCATGCTAATTTTTTTTCCTTGTCCATCTGGTCCAATTATTAGAAAATTGTACTCAAGAAGGCTCCAATAACAAACATGAAACAGCTCAATATTTCAAGTTGCCAGTATTTTTCTCATATTTGTTCTTTTTAATTAGAGAGCATACCAAGCTCCAACCACAGGACCCAGGCATTTATTAAGTGATAGAGAAGCAGCACTATTTTATTGACTAATTCCCCAGGCTTTTATTATGTTTCCTAGCAAAATGTAATTTATAGGAAAGTTAATAAAGGTATCCTCACCTACTGCACCTGGAGACAGGACATCTACAAGGGGCAGACATTCAGACTAATAACTGAAATCACAAATCTGGAAGCTGAAATTGGATTTTATTTCTGTGAGTGCAGCAAAGAACAGATGCAGGCTTGGGCATTTAACATCTCTATTCTTAACTGGCTTTGACTATAAAATGAATGTAATAGTTTTTCTAGATTTTCAGAAACATTATGCTAACTAATGATAGTACTTAATTTTTTTAAAGTTTAAATGCCAAAGAAATCATTAAAGTTTTGTTTCCTCTATAACACAACGCATTTCTCCCTCACAAATGTCTAAGACTTTTTTTCTTAGTGACTGCATTCCTGAAATGAAAGAAACAATTTGAAAAGTGTGTTATTCCCAATTTCTTGTCATGCTTTGACTGATTTTTTCTCCCTTTTTATGGCATTTCCTGTATGATTTGTCCACGAAGGGAGCATTGTGCCATGGAGGCATTCTGTGTGCTCGGCTGATGCCTGAAGGGTGGCATCAGGACAGAGGCACACTGAGAAGCTTGGCCCTGGTACATACATCCGTTCCAAACTCAGCTAGAAAAAAAAATAGTACAAATTGGACAAAGGCAATTTAAAATAAATGCATTGATTCTGATTCTTAATAAGGTTAGGCATGCAATTGTGTGATGACTAATTTGTGTGCCTAATTACCATGATTGTATGTGCAAATCAAGTAATTATGGAAGTAAATAACCATAATCATTTATTTTCATGGGTAATTATTCAATTTTATGCACAATGGCAATAATTGGGTGTGCAAATTAAGCATGCAATTGTGCATGCATATTCAACACACACTTGTGTGTCTAATCTTTTCATAAATCATATTTTTTCTGATGATTTTACTTGTTTCCTATCCTTTACTCTGGTGTAGCATTACTGGGACACTCTTGCTCGAGGTAAGGATTTGAAAACTCTTCTATTCCAAGCCTTCCTGGCTTTTTAGTGGTTAATAGTTCACTGCAAATGGACTGCTCTCTTGAAAGATGGCTTTTCATTCTTGGTCTCAGTGTTTTCTTTTCCTAATTAGGCAGGGAATTTCTAAAAGGGAGAATGAAATAGATACATTCCATAATTTCCTAAAATTTCAAATATATAATTTTGCAACCTATTAAGGACATTTCATAGAAAAGGGGGTTTTTTTGCACATGTATACACAAGTTCCTTGGGGTTTCAGACATAATAGTGCCTTTGTCATGAAGAGGGACTTCATACTGCACTGCATTGGAGGAGATGTCCCTAAGCTGCCATTAAAGGCAAGGAAAACATTGTACCTCTTTGCTTACCACACAGGTCTGATTTACAAAAGCACTTTGGCACTGACCTAATTCAATTCCCACTTAAGACACGTAGAAAGAAATCCCATTGACCTCAATACAGGAGAAGCTGAGCGCTTCTAAAAATGTCACCTCACTTTTCTGTCCTAAGACCTGAATTTGTAGGCACATAATTATCTTTAAGCATATATGCTGAAACTCTTGTAGCTGCAGGAGCCTGAGGAATGTTGCTGTCAGCAAGGTGCTGACCCCCAGGGTCAGGTGGGTTATTCCAGTGTGGCTCCAGGGAAGGTCTGTCCCACACAGAGCTGCCGGGCTGCTCCCAAGCCATGCCTGTGGCCGGGGTACAGCGCGTGCAGCTTAGCCCTGTCTGGGTGGCTGTTTAGGGTCCTGTCTGTACATCACCCCATGCCATAGGGGCTGTAGTTTGTCACTCTTTCCTCCCCACCTCTTCCTGAAGCAGGGAGGCAGAGGAAGCACCCTGGCTTCACTCTGCCTGGGGAGGAGTGGCTCATTGATCTGTTTAACCAAGGGATTTAATTTCCATTGTTTGTCTTTTGTGTCCCTTTTCAGTCAGATAGATTTCCCCAGTCTCATTTATGCAAATCTCATTGTTCAGGAATCAGCAAAGGGTAATTGGTCTCTACAGTAATGATCTCTCTGTCACAAGATCATAGCCTTTCATCACACGCCATCTCAGATGTTTTCTAACTAAGCCCAGGTGAAAAGGAGCAGAACTGTTCCATGAAGTTCAGTGTCAGCTGGGAGGTCTGCACGGTGCATGGGAGCAAGTCCCACCACCCAGACTGGGGCCTCCAGCCAGCAAAGCCTTCCAGTCCCAGCCCCACCTGGCATCACACCAGAAAGGATTTCCTAATGGTCAGAACCTGACCTTCTGGGTGGGTAAAAAACCAAAAGTGACAAGACCCAAACCCCACATCCTCAACCTGTTTTGGTATTTCAGAGGAGAAATTAATTATCTTTTTAGCTATAAAGGATTTTTTTTTCTCATTGTGGTATGGTTTCCTATAGCAAGAGGTTGTAAAGGTCAAAACCAGAATATTGCACGTTTTTATTGAGATAAAACACCTTGCTCATGTAGCAAAGCATTTCTCCCAGCTGTTTCATTTCACAGGGTTTAAATTTTCGGGTTTAAAGCATTCAGAAGTGAAAAAAATGAAGGACTCAAAAGCAGAGCTCTGTATAAAACAAAGCTGTTTTGCTGAGTATTCTCCTGGCAGCAGTGTCAGACCTTTGTCACAACTGGGCTACCCAGCTTGGGACGGGACCTGCTGCCTTGGGCAGAGGTGTTGCACACTGTGTCCCTGTCTCTGGGGCTGAGCCATCTCGGCTTGACATGGTGTCACACTCTAACATGCCTGTTTTCTCACAACCATGAGTCCTTTCTGAGCTCCTTCTCTCTGCCAAAGAGGTCCAGATGTTTCTTCATGTGCAGTCTTTAATTGACAGACTAACTTGGCTTTCTGCTGCAGCCCATCCGACGGTTGCATGCTCAATTCTGCATTTCACATCATTGAAAAGCTATGTAATCTATTCTTTAAAAATATAAAGAACAAGAAACTTTCACTTCAGGAGAAGTTTAGGTACACCTTTAGGAAAGGGCTGTTATGGTTAAATGTTATGTATCCTACCCATAATATTGTTACCTTTATATATACATATACACACACAAAGCCATTTTGAATTATAATGTCTAGGAGAAGATAGTTTTCAAAATATCCATAAATGAGGATAATTGAGCAGGGTTCCTACATAGTAATATGGCCACTGAAGTTGAAGTGGAAGGATAAATCACTAATTATAAACAATAAACACTGAATGTTGTCACTTTACAATTCTGCTGACTTCACAGGGCTGCAGCTGCCTTCTGGAAAGTCTCACTAAATGTTTCTTTGTGTAAGAACAATTCTGCTTATATAGCCTATATTTTCCATATTTCCGTATCTTTATTCTGAGTTACTGGAAACATTTGCATTAAAAAAGTATCTTTGTTTCTTAAGAGTTCATCTGCTTTCCTGCTTATCATGCACATGCTGAGAAAATGAGCTCAGCAGCAACAAGAAATGCCTGTTTCCCCAGGTCAGAAATCCTTTTGCCATAATGAACAGGAGTGACTTGGAGAAAACACCTGATCCGCTTTTTCAGATAGATTCAGTCAGAGATCCTGCTCCAGTCTGACAGTATGTGACCTGGGAGAACTTTGGAGAATACAGGACAAACTGAAAATCCAGGTTATTTATTTAGAGTAAAAATTTCCTCTGGCCATTTACAGAAATATTCCTGCTGGAGAGGTACTGGTGTCCAAAAATGGCAGAATAAGCATCTGAACAAGAATCCTAGAAAGCCAGTTGGTTGCTTGACAGGGTTGAACACTAGAGCTTGAGAAGCATCTCCACCTGCAAAAAGGCTCAAAATAATGCAGTTGCATTAGTTATTTCCCTGCCTGGAACAAGTGCCTGAACAGAAGATGGCTTTGTGGTGAGCTGAACTGCAAAGGCAAGTGATCTCTCCTGGTGAGATTGGAACCTTTTGTTTCTTTGTAGCTTAACCAAGTGGAAACAAGGATTTGGTAGAGAATCAAGGATGCTGCCTTGCATGTTTGGAAACAGAACACAAAATAGAGCATTCTCTAGGAAACAAAACCAATGTTAATTTGGTAAAAATATTTTTAAATGCCTTTTTATGGGAGGCAGCTAAATCCACTAACAGTCATGTGTCTTGAAAATTACCACTAATCAAATCATGCCCTTCTCTTCTCCAGTAAAATGCTTTGTGCCCTGCTGTTCGTCACACTTGTCTTGTTACTCCTGATTATACCTGTTTGAGACTTATTCTTTGACTTAAATAGAACAATGCTGTTGTCTCAGTCAGGCTGTTACTTGTTTCTTGTGACCACTTAAGGCCATCCTGCAGAGCGAAATCATTCCTTTGTTTGTACTTTGTTCATCTTGGCTTATCTGATACTGGAACTTGAATAAGTGATGATCTGGGCATCCTGTTTCATATCAGCTTTGTGCTGTTCTCCTGGCAATGGCAAGAGTATTCATAAGGCAAAAACAGGGCTTGGTTGATAAACAGTGTCTTGGGCAGCAGAGAGAAGGGTGACCACTGAGAGAACCCAGCTAAGACCAGTTGGTACACTACAGACAGTGGGTTTCTACTTCACAAGCATTTGAGAAGTTCCCCTCTGCCAGCAGCTAATTGTGCTACCTACTTCTGGTTTTGTGTAAATGAGCTCTCCACTCAGTGGCTGTGTTTCACAGTGTCTCCTGTACTCTTGCAGGGACAGAGGCTGCGCAGCAGGGCTGCAGGTCTCCAGGAAATGCCCCAAAACAGCAATGGGAACAAGTACAGTGCAGGGCAGGACAGCTGCAGAACTCTGCCTCCTGCTTCACCAGGCACCTGTTTGTTTCCTCTGGGTGCCTTGGAGAAGATCCTGGGTCTTTAGCAGTGAAAGCTAGAGCATCTTTCCCTTGTTTCTTACCCACACAATAAATTCAGAGTGCTGCTTGCACAGTAGTATTGGTAAGGCAATGAGGAGACTCTGGGACCATTTGCTTGAGGACAAGATTTGCATCTGTATTTGTCTTGCGATCATTTAGCTATAAAACACAGGAAGTAATCTTTTCCTATGTCATAGGCATGATATAGGCTGTTCAATTAAAGTTTATGAAGCATGATCTGAGATCCTTTTTAACTCAGAGCTTTATAGATATGCAAACCAAGACTTTCAGTTATTCTTTACTGTTTACGATACTTCACACCTTATTTTTTTCAAGTAGAACAGTACCCTGACCAGGAAATAAGTCTGATTTCATGGAAAAGAACATGATTTGAGGAGATAAATATGGTAATTATTATGTATTATACCTTCCTGGCACATAATTTCACCCATATACATGGACTGGATGGTAGGACTTTATGCTACGATTTCTCTCCTTCAAAATATGTCATGTTCATGTATCCTAGTCTGTGGAAATACGTTTGGAAATATTTTGGGATGTAGCATCTGATTTTTCTGTTGACAGTGATCTGCTTGTGGTCATATAAAATACCTCCTAGCTTAGATCTGACAAGGAACACTGAGGATTTGTTTGCGAATGGTTCAGAAAAGAAGATTTACTTTGCTTTGAGGGCAGCTGGGAAGACTCATTTTATTGGATTACAGAAAGTGAGAGCAGTAAATAAAACCTGATCCCCAATATTTAATATATGAGAGCCATGAAAGAACTAAAGATTAACTGTCATGTCAAGATGCAGTAACTGTAAGTCTGCTGGTTAGCTATTTAACTGATAGAATTAAAGGAGGAGCAAACAGAACCCATCTGCCCACTCTTTGTTTTTCAGAAGACCGAGAAATGGGAGCTTTGAATTCTAACAGGCAAAAGGTTTTCTGATCATTTGCCAGCTCTTTCTCATCTCACTGATTTGAGTGATCCTGCCAAGTTACATGAAAACAGTATCTTTAAACTGTCTCAAGATACTCTGTTAGATCATTGTAGCTCCAATATTGTAACAAAAGCACATAATTTTCATCATCAGACCACTGTTCTTCTTTATTTATGTTCACCATTAAACCAGGAAATCCTTATCTAATGAATTTGGTTGCATAGCGCTCATGGCATTATTAGGAGCAGGTGAAGCATCTCCAGTCTAATTCACACCCCCTAAATTGAATCTGAGTTTTTTTGGTTCATACTTTGTACAGATTGAAATGCTAAAGCTTTTTTTTCCTAGCTTCATTTGAGCCTCTATCACGGCCCTAAATCAGTTGTGGAGCACCCATATCAATGAATAAGGTAAATTATGTACATGGACTAAAAATAACAGGGCGATACACTGTGACCTGTAACAGACTCTTTTTGCATTTGTGTGAACCAAAATACATTAGCAGTGAATAACATCCTATTATGGAATCCTTAGAAGTGATACAAAACCAGTTTTGTTGGCACATCACAGTAAGAACTCGAGTCATGACAGCCTATTTGATGGAACAGCAGATACAGTGGAAAAGTTCAGCATTGTGCCTCAGAACCTGCTGTTGTTTTCCTGAGATAACCTAACATCTGTGGCTTGAAAAACCCTCAACATTTCAATCTGCCTTTGGCTTATATCAGTAAGTCCTGTCAATAAATGAATATTTATTTTACTTAAATCCCAGGCAATTACAAAAAGCATGTGAGCATGGTCATAATTACATTATAACTACATTTTCTCTGTCATCTTTTCTTGGACTCTGTGTCAACAGTCTCCATACAAAAGAACTGCTAAAGGCACTTTGGTTGTAGGCTCAGTGCTGCCACTTCAGATTTCTGGCTTTTGAGCTAAGATTTAACCACAAAGCCTCAGCTGAACTTTGTGGCTATGTACTTAAAAGATGAGCTGGCACCTTTAAATCAGTTCAGCCCATGGGCCCAGAGGAGAGAAAAGTCAGCTCCAGAGTGCACACAGATGCACTGAAGCTTTTTCATCCACATGTGGGCAAACTTTTATGTTGAAGCTATATTAAATTGCTAAAGGCAAACAAAACTACTTTGCTAGGTAGTCTTAAAGTTTATTTTTACCTGATGATGACATTTGCATTGGGAGTGAGGTACAGCAGCAGAAAGCCCACAAGGGCAGCATCAATGGAACAGATATTGAAAAGAACAAAAAAACCACCTCTTTCTTTTTAAGTCCTCAATACTTGTAAATGTGAGACCTATTGCTGTGATAAATGAAAGGGTCATGAGCCAATGCACTAGAGGAGGATGAAATAGCACAGCTGTATGGAATACAATACTGACTATCCAAAGTTTTGTTTAAAATCAGGGCAGCCGGTCCAGCCCAGTCTGGCTTTGCCTGGGGTTCACCAAGGGGAAGGTGCACATCGCACTGCCCTGGGCAGCTCTGTGGTTTTGCTGTCTGTGACAGTATTTCTATAATGAGCAGTGTGTCACTCACTGTGTATCTCACAGCCTGCCCTTCCTTGGGGCCTGAAGCTCTGGCTCCTCATCCCGTCCCATCCAGTCTGGCTGCCATGTAGATGGAGCAGGTTCTCCTTCCCTCTTTCAGGCTCAGGTGGTGTTCACAACCCAGTACAAAACCCTGATGTGGATCCCACTGTTCAGGGCTGTCCATGGATCCCACTGTTCAGGGTTGTCCATGGGCTGAGGGGGCCTGTGCTGCTCCACTGCACTCCAGGGGCACCTCTGGAGAGGGGGACTAGGAAAAACTGGGAGCAGCAACGGATGATTAGCTGCACTTACAGGGCTGCTGCCAAAGCGTCTGAAAAGCTTGTTTTAAAAACCAATCTGATTGTGAGTAGGAGTAATTTCAGTGGTCTGCACTTCTTAGCTCTTATTTTGTGTATTGCAGTATGTGTCAGTGAGCAGAACTTAATAATACTTCACCCATATGAACCTTGGTGATTGCATGCAGCTTCAGCAGAATAACAAAATTAATTCTCTGATGACTTCACAGTAGTTTTGGGGAATAAGAAGATGACCTTTTGCATTTATTTTGTACATAGAAAACACTTCAAATTTATTAAAACAGGGATCTGCAGATTAATGTTTCAAGTATTATTGAAAGCAACAATTTTATTTATAAAGATTTAAAATTCTACCTATTTGAACCTCTTAGAGCACATGATTTCAAACACAAGCATAAAAATGTCATATAAGATTCAAATATTATAGGCTTCAAAAATGTACATGCTCTGAATAGCAACTCCAAATAATGTCAGTGAAGAATACAGGTGATGTAAACCTTTACTGGCTTCAATTCTGACAATAAATCATACACCAATCACTGTAAGCCTATTGCCTCATTTAAAAATCAGTTATGTAGTTGAATCATGTTCACTTTTAGGTCATTCTTTTAATGAGTAATTTCACTGGTGTATCACCATACAATGTCGCAGTATTATAATCAATTAAAATAAAAACAACTCAATTATTTAGTAGCTAAACATAACAAATGTTGTTCTGTGTATATCAAAACTTCATTTCCACCAGAACTATAGTAGAGCCTTGTCCTAAGAGCTAGTATAATTTCTCATTTTCAATATTAAAGAATTGTTATAGCTTGAGAGAGAAATTTCATAGAGATGTGAGTTCCATCACTTGTTATAATCAACTGTACAGTCTCCCCTGGAATGTTCTGGTCCTCAAAGCGGGGATTATGGCCAAGGCTTGTACTATGATCTACATTGCTTGAATTCTCTGGCCCACTCTTTGTATTAGAAAAAGGTCCAAGTACACAAAAGAACAGTCTGTTTGTAAGACAGGAAAACTTGTCAGGAGGTTTGCTGATAGCAGATTTCATTTAGCTAGTTTTACTATAAACAACTTAGTCTACAGGTACATTTTGCATTCAAATTTTTTATCAAGATCTTTTCCTAATAATATTAAAATGTGTTTATAAAGCCTGTAAGTGGTTTATATAATAAGATTTTTAATGAGTTGGAATATTAAATTAAGTTGGGTAGAAGTGCTTCAGGTGTTGATATAACTAACTTACACCACCGTACGTCATTAACTTTATCATAAAGGTTAGCTTCTCTTCATGCAACAATATAGTGCTCTGCAGTAGTAATGATCAGCTACTTTGCACTGCAAATTGTGTTTTGTTGACTGTTTAGCAGGATTTTCTGTGGCTGGGATACCTGAGCCCCGCTGCCAGAGTCATCTAGCTGCTCAGCCAGCCCTGGGTGGTCTCAGTCTGGATTCGTTCTCGGTCCCTGTGCTCCTTGCTGCAGGACACAACTGAGAGCAGCCCAGTGTCACCGCAACCCGGTCTGCTAAAGTCCAGCTGAGATCAGCTCTCTCTCCAGTGGAAACTTAAGACAGTCACATTTTCATTCCTCTGCTTGTAAAGCTGAGATTCCTTGAAAGCAAAGCCGTGGAAATAACCCCCTGCGTTTTTTGTGTGCACGGACAGGGCACACCTGATGAAGCATGTCTTAAACTTACTTTGCAAATCTTAACTTTGATTTACCTCGTTTGTATATCAGAATGAGATACGGATTACGCAGCAAACAGAAAGCCAGAGTTTTGCATTCAGTAGTTAATACTGAAGTGTCTGACATTACATGTGCGAGTTAGATTGTCTTTTCATTACCATCTACTGGTTTTATAGGAAACTTATGCTCCTAACTTTTAAAAAGGAGGGGTTTCGCTGCTCAGGGGAAACCTACCTCAGGGCATTCCAGAGCAACTAATCTTCCTTGTGAGCTGCTGCACTCTTTGCTGCTAGCAAAAAAACTCATGTGTCACTGCATGATGTCATGATGTCGTATGACCAAATTGTCTCCCCCATAATGGGGAAAAATTTCTCTTTACCTGGTGGATGAGGGTACAGGGTGTGCTCCAGTGTTTGAATAACTGGCCAACAGTAGATGAGGAGTGAAACAATCCTCTTGGTACTTAATTTGCCAGAAGTTGCCTAAAACAGATTATATGAGAGCCTCTCTCAGAGGTATCCTCATTAATTTATAGGTATATGGTAGCTTTCTCTTTGTTGTCCACATTTTGCTTCACTACATATACTCTTCATCTGCCTTCTCACATTTTGTTCATCTCTCTGAGGTTTGTCATATTTCAAAGTGGCAGGTCACTGAAAAATCTCTCAGTGAGTTGCAAGTTTAACATGTTTTGTCTTGATTTTGATTTTGGCTTCAAGAAGCTTGGGATGGTGTGAGAAAAGCTCCATTTATCCAATACCCTTTGCTGGCCCAGTCACAATAGCTTACCCTGTCTCAAGTCCTTGAGCCACCAAATGATGTTAATGATAAGTACCTCTGTCAAGTGCTGCGAGAACAGCAGCATTATAAATAAAAACAAAGCAGTGTAGTGCTCCATTACAAAAAAAATAGCACCTGGCATTAGCTGAAATTTCTTACTCTGGGGAACCGAGGACCTGCTGGCTATGCAGGCTTGGAAGTGTAACATTATCTGTCAGTCACTCTGGCAAGATCTACATCCTAACCAGAGAACAAAATAGCTAGAAGCACAAAATAGCGCAAATCCCTTTGTGCCATAGAGATGAGTGGCAATCTCACTCCAAACAAAAAAGAAAATAAAATATTTTTTTAATTGATAACATTTGGTTAAGGTATAAGGTATTTATTGCCATATACTCTTAATTAAAAGATATTAAATAGTGTCAGTGAATTGATAGTGCTGAGGAACACAGAGCTGCTGCTGAATATTCAGCAAGGTTAAGTGCAGTTATTGAGGCACCTACCATTGCAGCAAATGGGCTGCAACATCAGATTTTAATATATAGGGCCAGTGCTCTCAAACTGTAGTGTAGCTCAGCTATTCTGCCTCCCTTCATGAGATTGATGGGGATTCTGCTGTGCTTGCCACACTCCAGCGCAGAGCACTGGAGGGCATTCAGCATGTTGAGAAAGGTCAAAACAAGACTACATCAGCTTCTGAACCTAAAAACTCTGAACTCTTTGCTACCTATTAGGACGAACGAACAAAAGCTGTGTTTTGATGTGTGACATCCCAAAGAATTGCTTGAGGCAGATGAGAAAGTTACTGCTACTTAAAGGAAGGAGCAGTTGTCTGGAGCAAGCTTCATCCCTCAATGCAAGCACCACAGCACAGCTCCAGAAAGTTTCAAATTAAGCTATGTCCTCAGTGAACTGGCTGTAGGTTTGGTAATGAAGTGCTCATTCCAGCAGTCATTAACATTTTGATGTCCTTTAATTTGGTTAACAGGAAAAAAATTAATTGTTTATTTTCAGGTACTATGGAAGCTGGGATAAATAATGCTTAAAGAAATACACAATAAGCTGGCATGTGCTACCAGTAGATCACAGTTGCTGCATTTTCAAAACTTGTAATATGCCCTGTTGCAGTATGTTAAGAGATATGGGAATCTCTCTTGGCAGAACATTGAAATAAACCTAAAATAAAGATGGCTCGGTGTGCAAACCCTGATCACAGAGCAGGAACAGCAGCAGGAGGGAAGGCAGCATCTCCCAGGCCTGGGCTGGGTCACAAAGCAGCTGCAGGGAGGTTCTCCTCTGTTTGGGGAAAATACTAATTAAGTAGCTTGTTTACTCCTAGCCAGACACCCTTTCCTCTCCTCAGAGCCGAGTGTCACCACAGGGCTCCAGTCTCACCTCTGTTATCATTTGCTGGATGAGTCACTTCACTCTCCAGCCCTGGCTGGTTCTTTCCTGTGCCCAGGACTCTGGAAGGGACCCCTCCTTGACTGTGAGCCTGGGCACACACTTCTGGCACTGCAGTGTCAGCTTCTGTCTATGCAAAGATGGGTATTATACAGTTTTGACTTACACTGATTTGTAAATATTTTAATTTTTTTGCAGGTCACTAACTACCCTGTTTGACTTTGAAAAAATATTTTTTGTGTATTCCTTCCTCACATAACAATGATATTCTGTACCCTGGCTTCTAGTATCCTGGCTATTATGCTATCAGCACTGATGGGTTTAAAACTAGGAATTAAAAAAGCAAAATAAATGTTCAGCTTTTTGCCTATGACCTCATCTGTGCACACTTATTAATTCAAATATACAAGCTATTTTTTTCTATTTATATTAGAATAAATGAAAGTTGCTCAGAGGATAAGAAAGACCTGTGCTAGTCTGTGAGGAATGTGATGCATAACAAGCAAGGGACTGATCCTCTTAATGTCATGCTGCTATTGATGATGTGCTTAAGTGCTGCTTCTTTCTTTATATGGATGTAGGCTGAGGCAGGGCAGCCAGGCCCTGTGACTCAGGGAACAAGTATGTAACTAAAAGCTCACTGCACCACTGTGGTCAGTATTACACCCGCCAGGAATTCCTTCTGGCTGCTCTACCAGGTTGTGAAAGAAATACTGTGGAAAGTTTCTGTTCCTCAGATTTTCCCCTCATCAGATCTGAAATTCCATTGCAGAAATGTAACAGATTCATAAAGGGGCTTCTATAGTTGCTTTTATTCTTGGTCTTTTCAGGAATGCAGTTTTCTAGTTTTTGTTAAAATTTTAATCAAGGATGAATTAGTACAGTGTATAATGTTTTTCAGTTACAAGTTGTGTTAGAGTTTCTCGTAGTTTAATTACATTTACGTTAGGTAAAAACCTGGATGTAGGAGCAACTCTCCCATCTTCAGACTACATTTACTCTTGTGATGTTTAACAAAAGTCCTATAAATCCAGAATTAAAAACAACTGAAATTCTGCAGCCAGATCTGTGAAGT
Source organism: Chamaea fasciata (assembly GCF_029207755.1). Classification (NCBI taxonomy): domain Eukaryota; kingdom Metazoa; phylum Chordata; class Aves; order Passeriformes; family Sylviidae; genus Chamaea; species Chamaea fasciata. The sequence continues at coordinate 14,913,369 of NW_027094095.1, read as the reverse complement.
CAGTGCTGCTTTGCTGAAACTTCTATATCACTTTCAGCTTAATTAAAATCTGCCTGCTTTTATTAATTGACAATTGCAAATGTAGAGACTAGACCAGAATGTAGTTATTTTCTGGCACACTTCTCTCTCCTTTCTGCATATTCTGCTGTCTACATGGCTCACGCAGGTCATCCAAAGGAACTTCTTGCGTCACCATTGCCTAAATTGCGGAGCTAATACAATACCAGATCTTTAATGCTTTCAATACCTAGAGAAATGGAGAGTGGGCATTCCAAAAGGGTTCCAGTAATCTGGATTTATGGATCATTACAGCTACGGACATGGAATGGTGGGAATTTATCCACTAACCTTGAAATCTTGCCCTTAACGGAAACCATGTTAAAGTGATGCATTTCTTTACAACATCCAAAATAGAACAAGTTACAATGGCAGGTACAGAAAGGGAAGTACACTGTCTGAAAATCAAATTTAATTCCTTGTCCTTCCTCTCTGTATGCAGCTGACTAATGAATGCAGGTGGCTAATGAATCCATGTTGTTGGGTAAAGCCTTCCCTCAGACCCTGGGCTGCAGAGAGCCACCAGCTGACACCCACTAGCCAGCTGCCTTTTCTGCCCTCTTCCCTCTTTCATGGATTGCTCAGTGGCCCATTCAAAAATCACATCTCTCTTCACCTCATGTGTTACTGAGTCTTAGCTAATTTAGGAGGCAATTTCAAAGTTGTTCCGGGTGATCAAAGGCCCCTACTTTTTTTGGAGATGCCTACTTCCCTTTGGTAGACTTGGCACTAAAATCCCCTGTACTTAATAGGCAGTTCAAAACTCATTGGCCATTGAGAAGCGATTTACTTTTGTGGTAAGATAATGTCCAAATCTGCAAATCTATACATGTGTCATACTTTATACAAACCTATAATGGATATTAATGCTTGTGGCTTATTATTGACTCTTGATAGGTGCCATGCGTGATTGATTGATTTTTGGATCACTTTAGGATGATGATAAATTTGGGGTGTTTCACTTCACATCATCTGTTTTAGAGATATGCTGATAGTCTCTAAATCAGTTAAAAATCTTGATACTTGTATTGCTAAGTTGACGTTTGAGATGAGTTTAGTAAGGCAGCTCACACACTTTAGACAGCTTAATACATCAGACTGGCTGCACCTCCAGAACTGAAATGGTTTAAAATTTATCTTTCTGACCATTGAGACCATTATATTATTTACTGAAAATTGATCATACAGTATGTAAAATCACCACAAAGGAAGGAGCCTGTAGCTGATCAGAATCTTCTGGAATACTTGGAAATTCAAAATACAATTTTTTAAAGTCCCATAATTCATTTTTTGAATGGGGTGTTTTATTGTTGCAGATAAGAAATTCAAATGCATGACTGTCCAGTTACCAAGGACTTCCACTGTGTGTATTACAGTTTGGAAGATAACATTGTGGTTACATTGGTAGTTTTGGATTCAACCCTAAAGCTCTTTTTCTTCCTCAGCTACTGCACTGGTGTTCTCATGACTTGAAAGTATCAGTTTGTCCAACAATAAGAATATATTATTATTATTATTATTATTATTAGTCTTATAGAGGACAAGTTAGACTTAATTTATACTGGTATGGTATTTGTGATATTTGGATGAAAGCTTATGTGTTAATAAAACTTTACATCCTGTTGTAAACCTCTCCAAAATATGCTTCAGACAAACCTGCTGGGTTTGCTTGTGTCCTTAAAGAGAAAATAACAGCAAAAAGAAAACAGAAGACTGTGAAAATCAATCCTGAAGTTTTTGTTGGCTTTGTCTTTTTGTTACTCTTAACGTGCACAATTAATGCATTGTCCAGCTGAGTATGGTTTCAGCAGAGCACTGGGGAAGGATGATGCAAGTAAGAAGCAGCTGAGTATAGACACCGTGGACATTAGAACGACAGCCTGGTGCTTCACTGTTTCCTGGTAATAAAAATATGTGGTGTCTGAATAAGAACTCTTGTGTACTAAAATTTTCACTTTAACTAAGCATGAGTGACTGCTGTTTCCCTACTATTGAGAACTTGCCTTTAGCAGTGTTAGACAATCAAAGTGCAGAGTTTTTAGGGTTTAGGTCTGTTGGTCCCTGAGCTTGAAGTCTGAGATTATCTCAGCAATATTCTGAATGCAACTGTGAGTGAAAATTAGTGCAGGACAATTCCTGCCTGAACTAAAATAACATAGCAAAGCTGAAAAAAGGAGTGTAGAGATAGGCAAGCAGAGTCTCTACAGCTTTTAGAACCATGTTTGTGCAGAGCCATATTTTGTTCAGCAACACAGGCCTTTAATCGGAGCGAGCTGCATTGCCTCAGGTTGGATTGGAGCTGGGACATCTTTTGTGCCTCCAAATACCCGGTTCATCCTGACTAGCACTTGTATGTGTCAGTGGCCTTGATCCCTTCTCACTCCTGTCAGTGAGTTCCTGTGCCCCGAGGCCAAGGCTTAACTCTGCCTGCCCTTGTGCAGAAAACAGGAGGGATATGACTACCCTGGCTCAAATCCCCTAGAAAACCTGCACCAGGACTGCAGCAGGATTTTGATTACTTACTGCAGGATGATGACTTCTACTTTACATGCACTGTGCCTACAGTGGTTGTAAACTATCAGTTTTGCCCTTTTAAAATAATATTTTACATCTGCTAAGTCACCACATTAGACAGCAAGCACAATATTGGACTGAGAGCTGAACTAAGAAATGTGTAAAGGAATATAGACATGTAAATTTGACACAGGTGATTGCTATAGTCCAAGTCATGAGTAATCAGCATATCACTGGTTTGCATCTCATACTGCTGATGGTATTTATTAAAAGTTGCTGCTATTCATGGTAGAAGTTGAGATGATAGCTGCTGTTTATTCTGAAAACGCAGATATCTTTGTTGGGTTCAGATGTTGCAAAAGGTTAATGAGACATTATGTCACAAGTGGCCAGAAATTCTCTGAAATTTGCAGGCAGACTGTAATGCAGTGTGACAAGCTGCTCTTGTTCTCCAGCTACATCAGCACTCCTAAAGGACAGTAGACTACATAAAAGATTACTCCTGAAATTATAAAGTAAATTAGTTTGGGGGATGGCAAATTGATTTTTTTTTTTTTAAATAATATCCACTCTGGATACAAAATGAATTTAGGAACAGAACGATTTCTGACTTCCATCTCAAATCTGTTGCTCTTCTACTCAGCACCCATTTTCAAATTTTCAGTGGGTGGATGTGCCTTTTACCACTTAACATTTCTGTAACTGTTTATGCTACGTATGAAAGAAAACTGTATCTAATTTGTATAGATTTTTAAACAGAAAATATAACTTAGTCTAGAGAAGAATATTTGGAACCTCAGAAACACTGGGATTTTTCTATTATTTCCAAATTAAAAAGACAAGAGTTGGGTTGACAAGGAAAATTACTGAGGTGCCTTGATCTGTTGCCCCTACTCCACCGTGACGGAGATTTTTGTTTGCTGTAGCAGGTCAGCTTTAAATTACAGCTGACATACCATGAAGTTCCTGTGGAGCATGAGGAATAGAAAAAAAAACCCTGCAAAACATTAGTTTATGGATTTTTTTTTTTGAGCTTTTTTAACCTTGCAGCCTAAGGCATGACAGAAGTCACTAATTCTACTTGTGACAGTGATGTCTCAGTTTCTGATTATTCAGGCACTCATCTACCACACCAGAGCTGCAGGGGTATGCACTTCTCCAAAAATCTCATTTGGAGCATGGGAGTACATGTACCAGTCCCAGCTTCAGCAGAGCTTTGGTATTTCCTCAAGGATTGATGTGAGGCTCTGGCTACACTGCCGGGATAGTTTTAACTGCGGAAACGCTCACCAGTTGAGGTGCCAGGCTAAGTCAGCCCTGGGGGCTGTGTGCTGGCCGCAGGGGTGGCAGCAGGGAGAAGAACACTGCGCTGTCCCCAGCATGGGCTGCTCTGCTCCGCTGCCCACGAGGGCCGGGCTCTGCATCTGCTCGGGCTCCGTGGCTGGTTCAGGAGCAGCCTGGTTCAGGAGTTTCAGGTTTGAGAGGCAGTGCTACAGAAAGGTTTTTATGTGCAGCTATCTGGGCAGATCGTCTTCAAATGGTCTCACAAGGTATTTGTATCTTTCACTTAAATTTTCTGAGCATTGCCAGCTGCATTGACTGCTGTATTCAGTGAGTGAAAAGACTGTAATAGCAACCGAACGTGGTAGTTGGTCCTTGCAACCTGGATTTCTTTTCTGCTATAAGCTAAACCACTATTCACATCCACCTTTTAGCATGAAAGCAACTTCTACTGTTTGTGGTCATTGTTTTATTTTTTTCTAAAATGCAAACCCACATCCCAGCTATAAGCTATTATTGAAGAACTTTGTTGTATAAGCTGTGTCAGTTGGGTCAACTTTGCCTCCTTTGCATACATATTGAATCTACCAGTACTGCACACCATAGAAATCACACGATGGTGAAAATGATATGCTAAAAACTACTGGAGCTGAGTAGTTCTGAAAGAATAATGTTATCTACAATATTTAATACAGAAAGATGCTTAAGTGATCTTAGTTAAATTTGCTGCTAGATAAACAGACCAGTGGGAAAAGTATGTACAGTAAAGCAATTAAAAACCAGAGTTTCACAATGCATCCCCTTAGCTACATTTTCCTAGGGGTATTTACGAAACCCAAATCCTGAAGTGAAGAATGTGTGAGGACAGCATGAAAATATTAATAAGGGAGAGTGGAGGAGACACTATGTTGTTGAATGTTTTTGAGTGGAGAAGCAGTATGAAGGTGGTGGTACTATTGTAGGTTCACCCAACCAAGAGTAGATGACTAAAATGCTGCTTCCATGAGTCTTGTGGATAAGACACAAAGTGGCCACTCAGGCAAGCAAATATGCATTTTATCTGCTAATTTCTGAAATTCTTAATTAAAAAAAGACTGTCTCCCCAGGAGGCTTTAAATTCCAGCACCTTGCCCTGCAAATAATTCTGGCTTGCTGTTGGCTTTGGGTCGGCTGCAGTTCACTCACAGTCCAACAGCTTGCCTAGCACCCCAGCAGTCAGCCTCTTTAAATGATGATAGAGATCCACCCCCCTGCATTCCTCGAGGAAACACTTCAACAGCAGTCATCTTCAAGGCCATGACATTTCAGTGTGGCAAAATGAACACATTGTCTTTTCGTTGTTTCCTTTCTAAGCTATATAGAGTCTATTTACTTTGCTTGTTACAACTTTGCATCTATAGCACTTCCCTGTAAAGCTTTTGACCAGCAAACACTCCATGGAATGTGCTAGTTGGAAGACATCTAAATATAGATTTCCATCCTGTAGAAGTAGTCCAGATTCCAAAAATCATACAATTCTTAACTGGAAAAACATACTGCAAAGCTGCTATTTCCTGTTTTGTAAGAAAAGAAAAAGGCAACTCAATGGGAATATCATTCACAGAAATATTTCCACCAAGCTCCACTCCATGGACTTTCTTACTTACCTCTTCAAAAATGAAGAATTTATTTTTAAGTCAGCAACTGCCTGCCCAGTGATGAAAGAGTATGCTGCCACCAATAGTATTTATGGATTAAAATATTGTAATAATGTATTTTAATAACTTCGTGAAGATGATAAGGATTTTAAATAAGAAATAATTCCTCTTGTATGAGAAGAAGCATTGATCACCTCTATAGTTAACAATGGTGCAGTTATTTCTCTCTTTAGGAACACCCTATACTCTCCCAAGGAAATACTGCTTTCAGTTTTAGGAATGGTTTATTGCTTTCAAAGTTTTCAGATCATTTAAGAGATTTCATTTTCAAAGATTCTCACTCTGGAGGAATGCCCCTTTGAGGATTTCCTCACAGAAAGAGGTGTCTGCTTTGAAGATTTTCATTTCTTAAAAAACAGTCACATTGCTGGGGTGTCCTCTTTGAAGACATTTTCTGTATCACTTAAAAGGTTTCCATTTTAAATATCTTTTGCTTTCACGGGCAGCATCCACTTGAAAATATTTTTCCTCTGTGATATTCTTTTTGATAATTTATACAGCCTTGTAGGAGTTCATAAAATAATCCCTATCAAAAAAGCCCAGGAGCATAATGCCGTTCCTACATGAGGTGCTAAAGCATGAGGAAGAACTTAGGATAGGATAGTATGAGAGCACAGTTTTGGAAAAGTTGTACAAAAATAATTCCATTTTCTAGCATCAAAGGGTAAAGTGGAAAGGTGAGCTCATCTGTCACTTATATGGCCTTTTAAAAATTACTGTGAGACACTTTTAACTCCTTTTAAATTATTTGAGTTCAGAGTTCAAGTTCTGGTATTCTTGAAATCAATAGAAAAAGTCCCATTTCAGTCCAGCTGTGCAAAGAATATTCTTTGAAACTGATATGAGTTTTCATTTTTTGTTTGAGAATGTATTGCTTTAATTTACTACTATATTATTGGAGATTTGGAATCTTTTCCTTGTTGGTGTTGAATTTTTAGAAAATGTGTTCTCCATTACTTCTTTGGTCACCATTTTAGTAATCATAGTTACCAATCTGCAAAACTAGGCAACCTCAGAGCTTGTACAAAACTGGGCTCATTGTGTATATTACATAAAGTCTTCTGTCTGATGTTGGTCTGTGAGTTAGATAGAGGGGAAGTCAAAATTCACCTGAATACAACCTTAAGTTAGCATCTAAGCCTAGTTTGGGGATATTTACTCAGGCTGTGGCTGAAACCTCTGCCGTGTGCTTGCTCCTGCCTGCAGGGCATAGAGCAGGAAAGGCTCCTGGACTGCAAATGAGCAGCTGGAGGCAGGAGGGCTGAGGTCTTGGGGGTTCTCCTCTGACAAAAATGACTCTGAGTCTGTCTAGATCTCTTCAATGTAAAGTCAAACCAGAGGAGTTTAGATCACCTGCAGCAGTGGATCTGCTTGATTTGGCAAAAGAACAGAGGAAAGTCCCCCCCACCAAAGGAGGCTTATTGGGATGAGGGGGTTAATGTTTGCCACTGCTCAGGCACTGTTCAGCACATACTTATTGGGACAGACTGGGCTCCCATTTGTACAAAATAAGAGATTCCAGGGCATTACTGGACTAAATGTTTCAGCTCTGTTAAGTTAGTCATACCCTTGTATTTGTATCAATAGCCAAAATTTAGGCAGCTTCACTTCAGAACAAAAATAAAAATCATCTTGAAGTCCCTAAATTTATTCCTTGTCTGATTGTCAAATGCCAAGAACCTTTGTTATCTGAATACTGATTGGCAAAAGCTGTCATAGTAATGAAGGACTCGCTAAGAACTAAAGCCAGGGTTTTTTTAATTGTGGGTCTTTCACGTAACCCACTCATGAAAATAAACATTATGTATTGATTTTGAAAATGCAGTGCTTAGAGACTTTTTTCCTGGGTTTTGTGACTGCCTGGCAGGTGGGACAGCTCTGCTGTCTGCAATATAATCATCTAGCCTGGTAAAAGCACCACCATTAAGGGAGCAGTCCTCATCAGAACTGTCCAGCCACATTGCAGTCAGGGAAAAACTAGGTTTCAGTGCCCATTGACTAAATGAATTTACTAATGTACGTGGAGAACAATCACAGTTTTGGTGTCAGAATATTTCACTCGTGTCTTGTAGAGGGCCGGGCCAGCACTTAGATAGCCACTTGTGACAATAGAAAGATTGCTACATTTTTTTAGATCAAGAAGCAGAGAAGTTCTACCCTTTGCTTAATAACATCAACAGACACTTTTGCACAAAAAAAAAAAAAAAAATCATTTCATTTTTTTCCCCTGACAGAAAACAGCTGCAGCCATGGGTATACATGACCCACAACATGATCTTTACTCCACCACTTCTCCAAGACAAAACCAAGGAAGCCCTATGGAATAAAAGACGTTTGCAATCACCGTGGCATATATTGTTTGTAATAAGAAGTAAAACTGATCTCCAGTCCTGAAGAAAGTAAATGTACATGTATTTAATACCAGTGATAGAAAAAGGTGAATTTGCTACAGAAAATAAATTTCCAGGTGGATATACTAGAAGTAAGAGAGGGAAAGTGGCCAGACAGATAATCTGGTTGTCATGAGCAGACCTTTGGACCAATGTTCAGTGAAGTACAGGATGAGCTATGTCACATGTTTCAGTGTTTGAAATGGTAGAGAACAGCAGCACTCCCATCCTGCCCAAGACAAGCTGTCTTTCTAGCAAGGATGAAAAAAAATCTAGAAAAAAAATGCTGGAGAGCAGCCTGTGGGATTCAGGCCAGCAAGACAAGTTCTGACCTGAACTTGAAAAAGAGACATTTATTTAGGGTATTGTGCTTGTAAGATCTACACAATAGCTTCAAAACTTAGTTTAAGAAAACAAAGTAAATCAACATAGACTGCTGGGAAGAAATGTTGATTAAGGACATTGTTTACAGGAGCACAAAAAGATGAATTGCTACTAATAAATGTTGGGACTTTGCTCAAAGGCATCTGGGGAATTTATGAAGATGATAAGGACTGGCTTAAGATAGAATAATGTGGTTTAATATAACAAAGACTGGTAAACCAAATGATCAACCTTTTCCCATAATATCCCGAGGATCTGTTGTTCTAAGCAACACCATTTAATGACACTACCATTAACAATTTGGGGAAACTGAAGGACGAGGCTGTTTGGAGATAAGGACAAATGAAGAGTTGTTACTGTGTAAGTGCCTCTAACAGTAAGAAGCATCGTATTCTTTGAAGGAGTCACTGAGTTTTAGCACAGTCTGATTGAAACAACATGATGACATTTTCTTAAAAAAGAATTGGTTGAAATTCTCTGCCCAAAGCTCTTGAGAGAAACTAAGCTGACACAAGATTAACAGGTACATTCTTTGATACATTAATAAATTGTTAATTATTAGTTATTAATACTAGATTAATAAAAGATATTAAATGAAGGACAAGAAAAATGCTCTATTTTGTTACAGTACAGGGAGGTCATTGGTAGTGTACCACAGGGACCTGTGTTGTTCAGCATATTCTTAAATGATCTGGAAAAAAGAGTGATTATTGAGGCGACCAAGTTTGCTGATGATGCTGAATTATTCATGGTAATAAAAACAAAAGCTGACCATGAAGAATTGTGGAAAGCTCTCATGATACTGTGTGACTGAATGATAAAATGGAAAGTTAAATTCTGTGCTGAAAAATGGAAGTAATATGTGAGAGAGCAAACAAGCCAAAATATACATGCAAAATCCTGGAATCTAAATAAATGGCTTTCACACAGCAAAGAGTGCTTGAGTTGTGGGGGTTTCTGTGAAAACACTAGCTCATGGCTCAGTAGGATTCAAATATGCAAATGAGATTGGTATTATAAGAAAGAAAAATATTATAAAACCAGAAAGCATTTATTATGCACCTATATAAAGCTGTTGTGTGTGTAACTTGAATAATGAGAACCATTATGGTCTTCTAGAATAGGATTATGAAAGGTAAAAAAAACCCCAAAACAAATCATTGAAAAGAGGAAATGACTTCTAATAGAGGAAACATGAAATTTACTGGAACTGTTGAAAGAGAAATGAAGACAGTATGATGAAGGTATATGCATTCAAGGACAGCAAGTATAGGCACACAGGAAAAATTATCCATCTACTTTTTTAAAAAAAAAAACCTAGTGGACATCAAAGGAAATTATCAGGCAGTGCGCTTGACACAACGAAAAGAAAATATTTTTCAGACAGTGATTTCCTAAATCGCAAGACTTGTTGTCCTAGAATGCTGTGGGTGTCAAAAAGTGCTCAAGCAAATTCTCGGACAAGCTGTTCTCTGAGAGTGTGGATGCTGTTTTATCCCCAGCAACTCCAGAGACTCAGTCTGGGACAATGTACAGCAGCAAATATCTTTGTGTGCTTTCTAACTCCTACAGTCTTCCATGAAGCAAAAGTTTTTAACTACTCATCCTGCTACTGAACTACACAGATGGTTGTTTATTAGCTGTTCTTGAAATAAAACCTAAACAACCAATCAAAGTGAAACATCTAAGTGCATCAATGATCAAAGGAAATTATATAGGAAAGCAAAATATTGCTGCAGCAGTAAGATTACTGTGATTTTAAGAGTATGGAAGTTTTGAACTGCTGATAATAGTATCTGCACTTAAATTTTAGTTAGAATAAAATGGATAGAGGACATAAGCCTGTATGCTTTGTAATGTAGCAACTGAATGTGGAGGGTTTGCTCGAGGTATTTTACTTAATGGTTGTCTCTTACTGGACATTTCAGCTACCTTCAGAAACATCTGATGCAGGACTCCAGCAGAAAGTTGACAGTTCCTAAGGACAAGAGGGTGTTTTCTGGCAACAATTTTTTTCCTGACTTTCTAAAACATGAGAAAGACAAGGCAAAAACACACTCTAGCAACAGAGAAAACAGATGACCAGATAAACAGATGATGCTATCACAATGTTCCAAATATGGCAGACATTTCACAAGGCATTCAGAAGTGCACAAAAATGATCTAAATAGTATAAAAGTATAAAATAGTATCATAGTAGAAAAAGGCAAAGCTACATGAACAGGAAAGTGAAATACCATACTGCATGAACAACTGATCAAGAGGGTGCCATGGCATTTTATTAGAAATGCACCTAATGCTTCTAACTTTTTTATCCTTTCTCAAATTAAATGCTCTGGGTAAAGTCCTGATTGATTATCATTTTTATTGATGCTTTGTGGGGGACCAGAGTTTTGCTGTATAAAGTCACATCCATTATTTCAACGGGATTCGCAGACTCAGTTCCAGTCTCTTTTCTGCTACACTCAACAGGTACTTCTCAGCCTCCTTTTTATGGAGGAGCTTCTAACTTAGAGGATAAATTGAGTAAGTATTAGCCAGTTCCTTTGTATGCTCCCCTTTGTTATTTTTATGTAGTGTTAGTAGTCAGCTATATAGTCAACAGGTTGTTTTCTGGGAAGTGACTGCGTAGCCGAGGGCAGCGAGCGATGGGGACAAGGCTCCTTGCCGGGGCTGGACCCGCGGCGAGAGCGGGGGTCGCGGGTCCCTCTGAACGTTTTCCCTGAGGAGAAGGGCCGGGCTCCCGGCGCTGGGGAGCGCAGGGACCAAGTCCGGAAACTCTCTCCCTCCAAGAAGTGGGGTCCGGGGGCTCAGCCGCGGCCCGGGCGGGGCGGCAGGGAATGCCCACGGGCTGAGGAGCCCCGGTCCTCCCCCCCAGCTGCCTTCGCGCTGTCCTGCGGCCGCCCCCCGCGCCCCTCAGAAGCGAAGTCAGAACAGGGCAGACGACAAACGCAGGGCAGGCAGGAGGGGCGGGCTCGGGGCCGGGTGGAGAACGCGGCGCCGCCGCCGCTCCCGCCCCCGCCCCAGGCGGGGCAGGCTGGCGCCGCCTCAGGGGCCGGCTCGGGCCGGGCAGCTGAGGGCAAAAGCTTCACCGGTGGCAGGGCGCATGTGCCTTCGGCCGGCGCGTGCGCGGTAGCGGAGGGGGACGCGAAGCGGAGCCCGGCACTCGGCAACGCTCGGCGGTTTCCGTGCAGGCCAGGCCGCCATTTTCTCTCAGCCTCCCCGTGCGCGGCTCCTGTCCCGCTGCCCGCGCTCTGTCCTGCTCGGCGATGGACGGGTGAGTGGGCACCGGGGCGCTGGGAGCGAGCGCACTGCCGCGCTTTGTGCTGCCGGTCGGCGGTGGGACCTGTCCCGGTGCCGGGCGCTCGTTGGCTGCCGGCGGGTGTCTCCGAGGGTGTGGGGAGCGATGAGCTTCCCGCCGCGGGACAGCTGAAGTCCCCGCACAGGCTGGGAGCGGGGCAGGAGGGGGCTCAGCCTCCCCGTAACGCGGGCCCTTCTGTAGGGTCTCCCGTTCAAATCGCCGAGGGCCTTGGGCCGCCCCCTCCTTAAGTGTAGTGCCCGAGACGCCACGTCTCGATGTAAAGAAGGAGCGCGATCTAGCCCCATCCTTGCTCCCCAGAGCCTCTGGCTCCCTCCATCTCCCCCGCCTTTGGCATCTCTCCCCTGGCCCGGGGGTGAGGAGGGGCGCGCTGCGGGGCTGGGGTTTGTTTTGGAGCTGGCTGGAGGGGAGGAGCGATGCCAGCAGGAGCCAGATGTCGAGCTCTTTTGTTTTCAGAAACTGCCTAATAAGCCCTTCGGCTTCCCCCCCTCCCCAGGTGAAAGATGCCTTTGTATATGCAGTGGAGTGGCTGTAAAAACCAAAGAAGGGAAGGTTGGAAGGAGTCGGCCATATGGGACAGTAAGGGCTGGGATGGGCAGGCACTAGACGCCAGGCCTGCTTTTTGTTGGACCTGGAAAATGGGGCTGCTCGCTGTAGCCTTTGTCAGTGTAAATACAACAGTTTTCAGCTTCCAGATCTCCTATTAGGTTGTTTATTCAGTTTCAAACAGAGAAGCCATCTCTTTGGTATGCTTTAAGCATATAATCTTTCAACTGTGAGAGTTCCAAAGGCTTTTTATGGTTGTGATTATAATGGTAGGAGTTAACAAATCCTGTCTGAGAACTACTGCCATTAATGAGTACTACACTGTGGAATGCTCTCCCATATTCTTTTGTGTGTGTGTGTGTGTGTTTTTGGACTAAGGTTTCTTTTAAGATTGTGGTATACACTATGATTGATGATGTTGCAACCTCTAAGTAAAAGATGTACCTTGACATACCTGTTGAAGCGTTTTTCATAGGTGTATCTCATTAAATTTCATATACGTGTAGCTACCAATGCATTGGGGTTTTTTTTCCCAGGCTAATTAAAATAAAAAATTATTGCTTACTGCTGTTCAAAGAGTAGGTCAGACAAAGGTTCAGCTATGTTGCTGAACTAGCTGTTAATAGAGGTGTGTGAGAAGTTTTGTACTTACTTTTAAATTACTCTATTTCCACCCTGTAATCTCATGTAGTCCAGAAACCCGAGTTTCCTAAATAAATTTCCTGGCAGTGCTGCATTGGAGTAACATTTCTTTGAAACTTTGTACTCTTTGGAAAGGCCTATGAACTATGGGTGCTCAGTGGCTTTTTAAAGTTTCTTTTGTATTTCAGACCTATATGTTCTTTGAACATAGTTTCTTGCTCAGGGAAGTTGTTTCCTGTTGGTTTCCTCATTATTTGGTCCTTGGAATACATTGAAAAGTTGGGTTTATGAGGATAAATTGGTTGACTTATGTTCTTGTTCTTTTCTTTTTTTACAGCATTGTAACTGATGTTGCAGTTGGCGTGAAGGTAGGATGTCCACTTAAAAAAATAAGGGGGTAGAGTACTGATACAAAATGAACTACTTTGAGCGTCAGTAATTGCATGTTGGAAGATTTTAACTGGTCATTGTGAGCTGATATCTAGTCAGCCGTATATGCTTTATTACGCAAAAATCCCTAGAGGTAAATTGGAGCCTCTACACAAAAGACTTTTCTAGGCACTGAACTGTAAACAGTGGTTCTGGATTAATGTAGTGGTGTCAGCTTCTTACTTTAAAACTTGATTTATCATACTTTTTTTGAAACGAGACTCCTGCGTTGTTGCATGGGGCCTGTAAAAGTAATTCTTTCTTCTGTCCCTCCCCCTCCTTTTTTCAAAAGAGTTTCCACTGGAGTTAAAAAGGAAGTGACTGTCTGTAACAGGACAAAAAAATGGGAGCTAGAATTTATGTAGACACAGAAGTGGGTGTTTGCTTTGCTGTACTTTTAATTTCTCAAGTTCAGTTATGAATTTATCGTATTTTTATAACAAGGAAAGGGCTTCCAAATAGCTGTTAATTTACTATTTATTTTGCATTTTTTATTCAAAGCTGTCACAGGAATTAGACCAATACTCCACAGTAGCAGAGTGAGAAATAATGGTAATGTAAAGGGATATCGGGCAAGAGAACTTTATTGAATGCATGAGAGCAATTCTATTTCACTGGCAGAAGCAGAAGCTTTCTAGTGCATACCGTCAGCTCTTCCCATTTGTTCGGGGACTTTGCAGCTTTTGCTCTACACCTGCCTTTTCACCTGGAGCTGATCAGTGTTAACTGTTGCTAAGCCCTGCTTTGTCTAGCAGGGCCCAGTTGCTCAGACTCAGTATTGGTCCTGCTGGACTTGGACTAGTTCTGATATAATACAGCCAGTCTGTAGATACAGTAGCTGCTCTGTCAGATGTACCTGTGTAATGTTTCTGGCTAAGTTTGCTTCTAGGAAGAGCTGTGAGAAGTCAGGCACATAGATTGTGGACTCATCCTGCTCCATATGTTCATGCAGTATTGGAGACAAGCTTAAAATGGTTCTCTGAATCCTGAGTAAAGTGTAGTTATTAAGGTACTTCTGTGGGAGCAAATTACAATAGAAATACGAGCTGACATGATTATTTCTCTGTTGCCTGGGAGGACAAAGTGTTAGCTCATTAAAACATAGCAATGTATTTAGTAGTTTGGAGGGATACCTGAGGACGTTCCAAGTCTTTCAGCAGCAAACTGTGCTCCATGTGCACAGCTTCAGGACAAAAATATAAAGTTATAAATTACCTGTAGTAATTTTTCTTCTTTCTAGTGAAGAAGTAGTTTCAGCTTGACCATGTATTACTTGGATCTTAAATTCTGACATGTCTCACTTCAGGAGAAGTAAATTGATTCAGGATCCCTTTCACTCTTTACTGTGGGCAACTTCAGTCCATGAGAATTTGAGTGTTACGAGTTATGTTCTAAGTAGGTAGCGTGGTTTTGGAGCCGAATTTTAAGGTACCAGCCAGACAATGAAAGATGTTTCAGATGGTGTAATTGCTTTCTTCTGTTGATTGTAGAAGTTATATTACGACTATAAGAAAGAAGGCAGGTGTATTGGAGGCGGTGATTAAAAAATACAAGGAAAGGCTCAAAAGTATCAAGAAGTTGAGCTCTTTGCTTGTAAAAATGGACTTGCTGTCTGGTTTTTAAAGGAAAACAGTCTGTGCATGAAAGTAGTGCAGATAAATAAGGGTGATGATATCCTGAAGAAAACTGGTAAATATGGTAGGAATTAGCTGGATTGTATTCTGGAGCTTCTTTGATTATCTCAAGATACTGGTAAGAATGGAAAATGGGATTTCTGTCTAATTGAGGTGTACAGTGTGCGTAGTGGTGGAATGTCAACTTCACTGGTGTTTTGTGGAAGGACATGTGAAACATTTGTCCTTACAGTGGCTGTCCATTGCTCTTGATGGACTGGTGTTTTAAAGTTGAGGAATGCTTAGCCTACCAAGTGTATATAAACAACTGGGATCAGTCATTTGGCCTTCCCTTGGAAGTTTTCTTTTTCATGGGGTGCCATGGGAATGTGTAAGGAGTAAGTTTTGAATGCAAGGAGTTGCATTAGCAGTTTTAATGCTCTTGCAACACTGCTTTTATTATGACTGAATAGTCATAGGATGTGGGCAGGGATTTACCTGTGAGAAGTCACCTTATCCACCTTATTTTTTTTACTTGATGCTTTCTGAGATTTTTCACTTACAGTGTATATGCTGATCACCTGCAAAACATATTTGTGATATATTCAGTTATACTTGGAGAAATCGATGGTGACATATGACTCTTCTGTTTGGAAAATTTGCTTTATTTTGTCATCATCAGTCATGTCAATACAAATTTAAAAGTTATATTAACTGTTGTCTGGCTGGTTGTTCTCTTAAACAGAAAAGTGAACATGTTATATTTTTAAACCCATTCATAAAAAAGTAAGAGAAGTTAATTACTGTAGGCACTATTGTCTTCCTATTAAGGGAGGGCTTTTTTGCTTTGGGGACTGCATGTGGTCAAGGCAAGTATAAAGTAAAAGGAGTGCTTCCTTATAATACTTTAATAACAGCTTCATAATCAGAGTTATCTATAAATTAGGGATAAATTTGAAACTTTTACCATTTATTTGTGTTATATACTTGATTTGATTTAAAACATTTTTGTTCATCTAGTGTTCAGTCTTCATTTGATTTGCATGTTGAGTCACCAGAAATTAACACCAGAAACCACTACAAAACATAAAACTTAAAATGGAGGTGGAAAAACTGATTAATACAACTTGAAAACTTGGTTTACAAAGAGTAAATGTGGGGATTTATACAACTCAAAATATGCAGTGGGGACACGCTTCCTAGCTCAAATCGAGGAGCAGCGTGCTTTAATTTCTGAAAGCATTAGAACATGTCACAGCCCAGTCATCTTGTAAATACAAATAACTCATACTTGATTTGGTCTGTAATGTCTTGTTTTGTTTACCTAAAATTCATGAAGGGAGGGAAATGTCACTGCACACAGTTCACCCCTTACATTCCATTTTGCAAAATAATGCAAAAAGGAATGAGCTTTAGCTCTCTGTCTGATGCTGATTTGTGAACTTGCATTGTATATAAGTGGTTTGTGCGAAGTATACTTGAATAAAAGAGATTAGGGATTCCAGTAATGGTAATATTTACATAGTTCATCAGTTAAAAAAAAAAAAAGATCAGTTCCTCGGAGAAATTCTATACATTTTATAAATTTCTTTGTGCTTAGTTTCAAAAAATTACCATATTATATAAAATGTTTGCTTTTTCTTTTTAAAAAAGTACATTTGAGTTGCTCTGTTCTTACTACATCAGATCCTTAGTTAGGCTCTGGTTATATAGTTTTGAGCATCAGCGTCTAATAACTGTACTTTGAAGTGGTCTCTTGTGTTCTCTTTAGATTATAACATTTTAATCTTGATAACTGATTTGGCACTTGGTGTGATAGAGCCTTTTTCAGCCATTGGATGTATGAAGTATATGATGTATTCTTTCCTCAGGAGTAATTAAAAGAATCTTTGGAGGGATATAAAACATGGTATAAGGAATACATGTCACACAGGTATGGGGAATAACTTAGGTGAACTTTGGGTGCACATTGAAGGTGATCTCTCCTGCTGTATTTAAGTGTGTCCCACTTCAGTCTAACGGATGATCTTTCTCCTGGATGGGATGGGTAGCTGTGCAGTAAATGAGGCTTGAACCATTGACTGACTCACTTTGTGTATGTGCATTGTGTGTTTCACAATGGCTGAGGTGTTCTTCTGACAGGAGAGAGGAACCAGTCATTTCTTCCTGGATGCATTATTTGGTACACAGCATTGGGGAAATTTTTGACCTTTTTGACAGTATTTTGGATACTGGCCAAAAACCAAGCTTCAGCTGCCAAGCATGGACAGCCTCAGTTATAGCTAGGAGGGAAAACTCGTTCCTGTAAACACAGTTTTGTAATGTTTAAAGATGTGGGGATGGCCGCCTTCCCCCCAAAGTCAGGGCTTCGGCCTTTGCAGTGCACTTAACAGAAGAGGGAATTGGCGGTGTGTATTTAGTTGATTATGTTTGGGATGGGTAGAAAATGCTAAGAAGCACTGTCCTAGAACTTTCTAAGTTTTCCAAACAGGAAAGTGTCATCTAGCTCCCCTTCTTCTTGGTCGCTGAAACTTAACAAGGAGGAATATAGTAGTGTGGGGGAGGGACAGTAACTAAAAACTGACAGAGACAGGATCTGATGGAGAGGGGGGAGAGTGTCTGTATGTACTCTTGAAGCGTTGTCCACTTCAGTTTTTTGACTAACTCTCAGCCTTTTTTTGCCAGTAATAACAGAGTTTTTTCATAGTGGAAACAAGTAGATACTGAAGACATGGTGTGACTTTTTTTCCCACTGTACACTGTATAATGAAGATAGGATTGAAAGTCATATTCTAGCAAGTTGTCAGAAGATAAATTTTTCCGCTTGTAAAATTCAGTCTAAACTTATTTCACAAGCCTGTTCCTTTCAGTTTTTTACTCTCTCACTTTTTTTGCCTTCATAGTTGTAGTTTTGGCTACTTAAAAAGAAGAGAGTGATAGTATAAAAAATGATTTATTTATACAGACAAATGACATGTGATAGCCTGTTGTATTTAAAATGTTGGAATTAGAGTTCTGGGCTAACCTTGCATGTCTAATATAATTGCTAGTAAATTAGACGAAGACACAGTGATAAGAGAAAAATGGGTTTTTTGTGAATTCGAGGTGTTTTAATCTTTCATTAGCTGTGATAATGTCTTTAGACAACCTTTGTATTCAGTAATATTTAGTTGTGGTAGCAGCAGTAAACAGCAAAAAAGATGTGTGGAGCATTATAGCAGTGAAGTAAGGCTGAAGTCTGACCATGTTTGAAAGTTTAGAACTGACATCTGGATTTGTCTTTCCAGCAGTGGCATGGGGAACATGTCCATAGTGACAAAAAATAACTTCTTACAATGAAAGATACCTGTTAACAGTAAAGATATCTGGTAACAGTAACTTCAGTAAATTGACCCTGTTGGAAATGACTTTCGTATTTATTCTCAGAACAGCTGACTCCAGTTCTTTTTTTCTTTGTACTTTTGGGTTTTTTTGTAATGCTCATTCTGCCACTGTAACATATGTGAAAAAGTAAGGAAAGCTGAAAATGGAAAGAAAGGAAGCATGTTGAAACTTGGTTTGTTCTCTGTAGTAAGTATGCAGCAATGTAAGGAAGCTTCAGTATACTTGTTTGGTAAGTTTTGATATCTTTCATTAAGTTGAAATCACATAGTTTTCATTTGTAGCAGAACACTTAGGTTTTTTCTTAATTGAGGGGTTGTACAAAGAGAAATGCAATTACCTGCACCATCTCTGAAACATGTACTAATACCAGTATAGAAGTACTCTTCCCATTTCCTACAACTTCAGGCCATGTTTTCACAAGCAAATCAAGCTGCACTTCATTTTTCTGTTGCTGTAATACTTGTGCAACAGATGTTTGGGTAGCCAATTCATAAACCTTTTGTGGGAACTTAACCAGGATAAAGCTAAGCTGTCACAACAGTGAGCTCCATCTTTTTACTCAGATTTGTACCAAAGCATGTGGTTGTGTCAGTGCTTATAACAATACAGAATTAGGAGGACAGAGCAGGATCAAGTTGCTGGGGTCAAGAAGGTAGGATTCTTGCTTTTGGTGGTAGTTGATTCATATGAGGTTGTGGTTTCACAGGCTGTTAATGGGACTGTGATGTTAGATTTAGGGGTTTGGGTATTTTTTACAGCTGCAAGTAAGTGTAGCCATGTTTAGCTTTTCCTAAAATCAGTTTTTCTGTGAATGTGTAATACGAGTATTGAGTTATAGACAAAATAGCATTAGCATTTTAATTTACTAGTGAAAAATAGGAGGTAATTGAGAAGAAAATACCTTCCATGTGGATGACATTTTGAGGTGTAGAAACTGCTACTGAAGGACCAGATCTACATCCAGATGCCATGGTTGTCTGTCTGGAAGACAAAGAATGCATCCAGGTGGTAGCTCCAGTGAGTTGTTCTCATCTGTTATAATTTACTACCAGTAATATTTGAGTGTAGTACTTTCTTTCCTGGTAAAAGTGGAATCGAAAATCTGAAGTGCTGGAATAAATTATTTTGTTGGTGTACTTCTCTTGGATATTTGAAGCATTGACTTATATTAGAAGAGGTTTTTGCCTGCGGTCTTTCACTACAATTGAGTTTGGAAGTTTCCAAATGAGGCTGTGTGACACGGTGTAAGTTGAGATTTAGTTCTTTACTCTTTGGCTTTTTGTTTTAATAGTCCATTTTGATCTTCTGGTGCTTTGAGAAATTTGTTTCTTTTCAACATTGTATTTTGGAAACCTGGACATTTTTCAAGGAAATCGCTTAGACTTTTCAAATTCCCTTGATTGCTCTCTCAATTTCTACAAAATTTGTGTTTTTATTAATGCTTTAATAATTTTCTCCTAGCTCCTTTCTTACTGAAAAATTGAACATGTTAAAATGACATAGTTGTTAGGCTGTATAAACAATTTATGCTTGGCTGAGGAGAATATGAAAATAATTGAAGTAGGGTAAAAAGGAACATACAGAGAGAGTGAGTATGTAAATGTAAAGGCAGTCATATTGTATACAGTTCATACTGAATGAAAAGCAAGTGATGTTGTAAGTGAGCTATTAAGCACCCATGGAGTTCAGGACCATAACTGATGTGATGCCAGTATAGTTACATGGTGTGTTCTTTAAAACGATTCAAGTAGGTGTACTCCATGCATGTAAGGTTCTGGTGAAGTGTAGCAAGCTTACAGTTAAATTGTATGCTTTGTGAAATAATTAAGAACCTGCATGGAGTTTCTTTTGAATATATAGACTTGACTTGTCCTGTGCTGAATGGACCTTCTGTGATCCTGTACATATGAGAGGTGTTACAAATTCCTTAGGATGGTTTGGACTGTGTTCTGACTGTTGTGAGTGTAATCGGAGCATAAGGCAGATCAAGTGTTTTTTCTTCACGAAAGATGATGTGAGGGTATATTTATGCAGTGTTTCATATAAAACTTTATCATGTTAAAAATGAAGCATCCTGATCCCATGTAAACTGAACAAAGTTTATAAATGTTGTGTTTGGGGGTTTGAAGTGTGTTGCTCTGTTGTTTCAAACAGCCAGTCCCCAAAGTTACTTCAGATATTAAAGCAATGTGTTTACAAGGTGTAACTGTTAAAGGGGAATGTTTTAATGTCTGGGTTGGAACTGTCATGTGCTTATTCCTCTCCCATACCACCAGGTTTCTGGTTCTTTCCTTTAAATTGTTCCCAGATATTGTTAGAAATAAAGTGTTTCACAATGCTGTTGGATTTCCTTAAATCACGAGATCTGTCTCCTGGCTTGTCATACCCCTGGGGAAATTCATGTCTGTAGGCTGAGAATAACTGTGGTAAATGTGCAGTGCTGCTGAAGTTCTCTTACTTATCTTTCCTTTGGGGGATGGGAGGAGAGAGGGAAAAGGGAAGGGCAGAAGCATCCTGGTTTTGGGAGAGGTTTGTAATATCAGCAAATATAAATACCACAAATGAGAGTATTTGTAAAAAAATGGTTTTTTTCAATATCTTTGAGTGCTGTCTTTGTATTTTGTAGGGGCAGTTTAAGAAATTTTATAGTTGATACTGTTGACTTTGGTTGAAAAGTTAACTGTTTCTACGAGTATAAGATCTCTGTAATACACTGTTAGGTTAGGTTTAGCCATAACTTCTGATCAGAGTCTCCATAGCCCTGAATTATTGGGAAAAAAGCCGATATGTCTCTGATGTAAACAGTTGTCAAAAAGTATTTTGATGCATAAAAGACTAAACCATTGGATGTAATAAAATCTGGGGAATGTGCAAAGTGTTTAAAGCCTGATCTGGAATGTGAGGAAAATAGTTGGCAAAGACTTCTAAATAGTATATTTTTGATTAGCCTGGAAGCATAGTATGTAATGACTTCCTAAAATTACAAAGCTACATAATATAACCTGTGGTAGCATGAAGTTTTATAGTAGTCTTTTGTGGGGGAAAAATCTGAAATTCTGCTATGTAAGTCCACCTTGCATAATGAGGGATTCTGAGTTGGCTAAAACTTAAAGCAAGGAACCTAGGACATTCATTTGCTGAGCTCCAGGCTTCTTCTTTCTCTTTGTTTAATTGATTTTGTAAATTGTAGTAGTGACAAGTATATATATGTGGTAGAAGTATATGAAATAAACATTCACTTAAGGAAATTAGCTAAAATATCAAAAAAGTGTCTTTACAGTATGTAAAATAATTTTTGTATATATATAAAACTTTGAATTTTCACTTAAATATGGACTAAAAGTCTGACTTGGTCTATTTTTTCTATTTTTTGACAGTGGTCTTACGTGTCAGTTTTACATAAATCCATTTATTGTAGCCATGCATTATACATGCTGTTTTCCCACCGTGCATGGAAATGCTTTCATAGGGGTGTTAACATGGGCTTCAGTGAAAAGGTGGTAATTGACTCTGTGACAAAGTCAGGCTTCACTCACTGCGCTATGTTAGCTTGGCAATTCCCTTGTTTGTTTTGCATACTCATATTTTGGTCGATGCTGGTTTCATGAAGAAATGGTCTAGATAGCTCTGATCTGAGCAGTTGTTAGTTTTTGTGGAAGATTAATTTAGATTAATCTCCTTGACATTGGTAGGAGTAGAAATACGGCGTCAAAAACTTGTGCTGTTGAGGACTAGATGTCAAAAGATGATCTATTAATAGTATATTATAATATACTGTTAATTAGTCTAGTATATTGTACTAGTATATTATAATATACTGTTAATATATAGTACCATATATTAATAGCAGTTTGTACTTATTTTGTTCTTCATAATCTCTTTGCCTCATGCTCAAATGGATATTCAGTTAGTCTCTACCGTGTTGCTATTACATTAACTTTCCTTCACAGTTTATGGTGGAGTACAATAATTGTAGTGGTTTTTTATTTGTTTGTTATTTTAACTTAGATGTGAACATTTTTGCCATCTCTGTATTTGTGATGTTCAGTATTGTTATACGATCTCAAACTTGCTTTGATTCTTTAGAACAGCAGTTTGCACAGACAGGGAAAAGAGTTAAGTGAACGTTGCTCTTGGATCTTCCTTCCTTGAGTCTGATTCTCTGTTCTCTTCAAAGATCTGAGTTTGGTTTCCTTAGCTCTGAAGCATTCAATACAATTAACTAATTTAAAGGTTTGTACCATTTGACTAGAAAAACTAATTAAATATTCAGGCTGCTTGTAAAATTGGTTATGATCCTGAAATTCATGTGTGACATAGCAGAGTGATGAAAAGCTTTGCTCATAGAGCATGGTGTCAGTCCTTTTTGGCTTAGCACCCTCTAAAAGAAGATGCACATAAAACCAAACCCAAGCACCCAAACGACAAATCAAGTAAAGCCTTATCTCTGCTAAATAAATGTAAGTAAAATAAGTTTTTATGTCTTTGTAATTCGGGAGGGATTGTGTTACACAGTAGTGCCAATCTAAGAGCACACATTGGCTTACTTGAGATGCTTATATGTAATTACATGACTTAGACAGCCAAGATCTTCAGATAACCCTTTTGAAGTAAATCACAATAACCAGGCAGGTACTGCTTTTGATTTTGTAATTTAACCACTCTGTGTCCAAGTCCATCATGTCGTTTGTGGCAAAGCTGGTTTTAAAGTTACACATGGAATTGAAGTACAGGAGGGTCTAGGCTCCCTAAGAACCCATTAGGAAAAACAGCCATGTATATCTAATAAGATCATTACTCACAGAGTAAGAGAGGTCTTTGTCTTTGACCAAAAGCTTGGGAAATATGTATGGAATTGAGTTAGTAGAGGTTTGCTATACATTTGGGATTTCATGGGGCAGTTGCTAGAACATTCCATGTATGAACGTGGACATCTATGAATCGACTTTTGAACACTAATTTATACAGATAAGTGAAGTATAGACTTTATGAAACAGGCCAGTGCAAGAAATTCACATTTAATTGGTCTTCTGAAGCAAAAATTTTAAAACTTTCAAATGTAATGACGAAATCTTGTGACTGACTTATGAAGGTATTCATGAAATGTAAAACGATACATTTGTAAATGAAGAGAGAACTATTCATGGAACACAAATGCAGGAACTGAATATCCACTCTGCTGAGTAATTTGTGGTCCTTTTGGATTTGTCTGCTGTGGATTAAGAAATTAACAGCTTTTTGAAAGCCTGATTTGCTAGAAACCAGAAGTTTATATAATCATTCTTGTATTGTTTCATTCAGCAGTTGCTGTTGTAAGTAACTTTCTGAACTGAAGGCAAGTCAAATTTGAGATATTTCAGAATTGTAAAGTTCCTACAGGTTTTGAGAAGAGCCTTCATTTGGTACTGGGGTTGCTTCAGCTATTTATGTAGTAATTGGTGTACCATTGCAAATTAGTGCCTGTCAGGGGGCAGAACATGCTACTGAATGATCTTAATCAGCCGAACTATGAACAGATTCAGTGTCTGCTGCTACTTCAGCCTGTTCAGCTGAGCTGGCCAGGCTGCAGACAGGGACTGTCTAGATGGGTTCTGCAAGCAGAAAAAGTTTCACTGACCACTGAGTCACCTAATACTGCTAGTAATCTTCAACTTTGCAGCATTCAACCCTTGTCAGTATTATGTTAGAAAAAATAGAACATGAAAAAGAAAGAATGTATATGTTTCAACTTACACCTAGTACCTGCATAGTAGTAGAAGGCAATGTAGTTAGAATAACTGAGTTTCTATAACTTACCTATGTTGTCTCTCAGTTCTATCTAGCTAAATTTTTGTAGTTATATCTGATTAGAAATGCATCCTTACATTGAAAAGGATAAGACATGGTCCTTCTCATAGTTCTACGTGATCTTGGTATTAGGCATGATGCAATCTTAAGGCAACGCTTGCTGATTTGATAGACACAGCTATGTTGATCGCTATGTACACTTACAAGCTTAGAGCATTCAATAAACTGTATATTCTTCAGAACTGATGTTGAAAACCAAGTAAACTTTAATGGCTCTATGTGTGCCATATATAAACTTTATATAAACAGATATAAACTTTAGCATGCTATTCTTTGTGTGGACACAGATATAGTGCAGTATGAGAGAAAGGTAAACGGGTTTGGTTTTTATAAGTCTTTCAGCTGTGCTGTCGGTGAAGGTAATAGTCTCAGATTAATTTATTATGAAGTACTGAAGTTCCCTGTAAAACATATTCATTAACTATTCTTGATTCTCTTGTAGTGTCCACAACAGAATTAAACCCATTTATTTTAATAAGGTTGAGTAGAAACTGGTTTTTTTTCCTCATAACCATTTTAGCAGTGACCTGGATTAGTCTTAAGGGTGCTGCAGAAGTACTTTTGAAGTGGGAAAGAACCTTTAAGAAGTTAAAGATATTATTCAAAGGGTGGTTTAAGTACTTTGTTTATAGAAAGAGCACATGAAGATTTTGTAGGCTTTTTGCGAGATGAAGTCTTGAGGGTGAAGAGGGTTGGGGCATAAAAGGAAAAAAGAAACAACAAGGTGTGAAAAGAAGCGCCTCTTCAGCTGTGTCAAATGCCCATCTTCCAAACAATTTGTGGAAAGGGTTATCTTGTATGGTTTCAGTATAAACCCTCCTGATTTTTGCCGCCCACTTTTAATTGTCATTCATTAACTGATATTTGTCATGTTTTAAGAACTACAATGAAGGTGTAATTCCTTGCCCTAAATTGTGTTTTGCAGAACAGATGAATGTTCCCAAAATGAAAACTGATTTCATTTCCTGTGAACATTAAATCTTCTTTTGTTTTTTAAATAGGGGTGTTAAAATTGAGCTAAACTCCGTATTTCTGTTTGCGTAGATTTCCCTTGTAGTTTCAGCTAGATATAATAGTTTAATATATATGTGTATAAAAATACTAAAACTTAAATTAAATGTTACTGAAGTAGAATAAGTATATCTAATTATATTTTAATTTGAAATGCTGGACAAAATTATTGTTCAGCAGTTCTCATTGTGTCTAGAGATGGCTTCATTTCAATGGTGGGTTAAACAACTGTGCTTAAGCTGCTCTCATTTCAGAATGCCATGTAAATATTCCGCTTTACTTAGATTTCAAATTGTTGCACTTATCTGAAAAGAGGAAGTATCATCTTTAAAAATCACAAAATAGAGGAAAAAAAAAATCTCTTACTGTCTCTTTCTTTTTAGAGAGGATCTGACGAACTTCTTTCAGGCAGTGTACTCAGTAGCCCGAACTCTAACATGAGCAGCATGGTAGTTACTGGTAAGTGATGCCCTTTCAAAGGAGAAATCTATAATTTGTACTTGGACTCATTTCCTGTTTACAAGGGGAGAAAACCAGAACAAGAATCCGTTGTGCTATAGAGGGATAAACTATTGGCTTGTATTAGAATGTAGTGACTTTGTATTTCCTACAAACCTTGGGTGTCTGAGGAGAGTAATCCCACAAAACAGGCAACTTTCAGACATCTGCACACTAAATTGTGGGTGGGTGATGGGATGAAAAATTACAGTTGTCTTGTACAGCTACCTTTAAAGTAAGGAATTTCAACCTCTAGGCAAAGGTAAACAGCCCAACTCCTGTGTGACACCAACTTCTCTACACGTGGACATCTACAAGTCTGGGATTACAGGGAAGACCACTGTGCCAGTTTCATAATACAGTGTGGATTCAGGAGGAGAGAGTTCTGGTTCACTGCTAAAGCAGGAAGCTTTGCTTTGGTTCTTCAGTTTGAGATTGCAGTGGTAGAATCTCAAAATATCATAGCAAAGTGTCTGTGGCTGTTCTCAAATCAGTTTTCTGGTGATGCTAGCTAGAAAGGTTTTCACACCAAAATGCCTTCTACTGCAGCTTCTGTATGTTGAATGTGCATTGAGTTCTCTTGTCAGGCTCATTTCAGAGGCCTTGCTTATTCTCTTTTTTCTTTTCAAGCATACCATCAATTTTAGTGGGTTTTTTGTCTGGTTTTTTTGTTGGGTTTTTTTTTTTTCTTTTGCCTTAGAGATGTGGAGGAGTTGATTCATGGCATCAGAGGGTTGCTGCACTTTCCAGTCAATTGTCTGGTTCCCTGTTCTACTGTGCCTGATTTTCTGTAGTCATAGGGTCAGCAGTATAATCACTGATTTTAATAGTAGACTCTTCCCATTTTAATTTATTAGCAAGAGGTTGGGATTCAGGGTGCAGTTTCATGTTACATTGAGGGTGCTGTGGTGACAGCTCTTGCCAGAATGGGTCGCTCTGTGCTTTCTCGTCCTACATCTTTAGCATGAGCACAAAAACCTCCAAATCCATGTTTCTGCTACATTCTCTTGTGTTGAAGTGCTCAATCACTTACGGAGTAAGTTAATGCAGCATTAAACTATTCTAACAAAATAAAGTAGTTTATCCTTGGAGCAACTTACTGATCATTCATGTGATTGATTGCATAGTTGCAGACACTGTGCAGTGCTGAGTGGAGGAGTGTGGCAGCAGTAGAAAACCACTTACAGTGGCAGTTCTGTAACAAAGGTGAAGAGGTAGTCGTACTTTGGAATAAGTCAGTAGTGCAGTGTATTGCATTCATATCCATTCTGGAGCCCCAGAACATTCGTTTCTCTTCCCTGTTTTTCTTTCTTCTGGTTCTGAAAGAGGTCCCTCTTGTTTTCATTTTCTTAGTGTCCTCTTCAGTCCAGGATATTAATTAGTGCTTCATCAGTTTGCTTTACTTAAACAAGAAACTATTATGGAAAGGACTTGTGTGCGTGAGGATTTGGGCGTGGGCAGTGAACATTAAGACAGGACCAAGTCCTAAATGTTACCAAATTTTCCGTATATTTTTGGAAGATACATGGATAAAACTTTAGTTCCAGGATATTAAATGCAAGTTAATTTAGCAAAGAAAAAAAAAGTAAAGGGAAAAATTGAAAAAAAGAATTATAATTTTGAGGTTTCAGAAGAAGAAATACAAAAGCTTGTCTAAGCAGCCCTTACATAGAAATTCTTCCTGAAAAATTCTGAAAATGGAAAAGCGTGTTTTGATCTCATTTGGTTGATGTATGGGGTGGAAGTTTGATGTATTTAACAGAGATGTTGCGTCCCATTTTGTTTTTATTTCCACCCTCTTTAAGCTGATTAAGGGTTTGGGTTTTATTCTTGGGAGTTTCTTTGTTGTGTGTGGGAGGTTTTTTTGGTGTGGGTATGGGTTTTCTGTTTGGGTTTTTTTTGCATCCATAATCATAAATGACTACTCAAGAAATGATCTCAGTTAGCAGCACTTGTCAGAGTAATGGTCTGGCTCTTGTAGTATCAGATGCCTGTTATTAAATGTTTCACATAAGTTCTGTTAATATGTAAAGATGGTTGGTGGAAAAATAATCCCAAACAAACAAAACCTCACAATCTGAATGCAGTGCTTTAATTCAAGTAACTCTCTATAGCAGTCAGTGAAAGGGGGGCTAGTTTGTTTGGGTATTCTATTTTTTTAAACATTTTCTTGGTATTGTATTCAAATTTCATTCTGCCTGCCTTTCTTAAGTAGCACAAAACCCCCCTGTAGAGTAGGATAAATCCACTGTTCAGCTTCTGAATATATCCTTCCACAGCTGTTTTGTTTACTGTGGATCAGGAAGTACTTTTTCCAGACTTGCACAGTTTAGAAGTTCAGATTGTAAACTCCAAAGTAGTTGCATATGAAATGGAAACCTGTGTGTGAATTTTTCTATAACCATATCCTGAAGCCAAATGAGTTCAAGTATTCTTTCTGTCTGAATTGATGTTCTTCTTTTGCTTCAGTTCTGCTATTACTTTGTCTCTTCAGAAGAGTTTAAAACTTTAGTAAATTAAACTTTTTTTTTTTTTTCTGTAGCCAAGGTATGGTCGTGATCAGTCTTTTGCAATTTTTGTAGGCCTTCAGGGAGCCTGTGATCATTTATTAAGTCTCTTGTAAATGAGTCGTGTTGTAGATATCTGCCCATGTAAAACTAATACTTGTTCTTGGCCTTTCATTCTTACAGTTGGGAAGTGTCATGATGATATGAGACTTGGCCATTGTTTTATGGAGAATATAGAAACCTATTATGGTTTTGACTGTGATATTTCCAATATCTGATCCTGTGATATTTTTCTAAGTAGATAGCTAGGAGAACAGAAGAAAGAGATGGTTTGTCTTTGTAATCTCCTGAGCCTTTTATTGGTGAAAGTGTACACAGTCAAAAAACCAGTTGACAATAGCAGTGCCTTAGCAGGCCTAAACTTTGAACAAAATCATGTCAATCACAGCCTCATTTCTTTCTCTGCTGTAGAAATATTAACCTAAACCAAAATGCCTAAGTTGTCAAAAAAACCTGCCTTTTCTTGGAAGGAAGGGGTTTTGGTGGATCAGGGCTGTGTCATTATGGGTGAGACTGAAGATGATTTTTTAAAATGAACATCCTACCTTTTTATCATGGGAACAGTTCCGTTAGTGTGGGTTTTGTTCTGTTTTGTTTTTTATTCGGCTGCCATTCAGTGAGGATACTGTAGTACTTTAATGCTTTTATGAATACTCTTTCTCTAATCTTCTCTCCCAGGGAAAGGCATGAAAGAGGAATGGTTTCTCTGCCCCATAGGGAGTCTTGCAGATGAATCCTTTCCTATTTTTTTGTGAAAGAAATTTGTGAAATTGGTGAGCAAATGTTTGATTTGCATTCTTACTGATAGTTTGAACCACTAGTAATTCTCTAAAAAAGGCTAGCATGTTGGACATGGCTCAAAATACAAGGCCTGATCCTTGGGCATTTTCTTAACAGTTTTGTCATCTGTATCCATCCTCCAGACTGTGTAGGCAACAGTGTGTTACATTAACATCCACTACTGGTGAAGTTATTGTTTTAGGTACTTTCTGTGTCCTTCGTAAAAGACAAGTCTTAACAGAAATCTGGATTTGGATTAAAATTACTTTTATCTCTTAATTCTGAACCCTGTTTTGGAAAAAAATGATTACTGTCATTTTTGAGGAATTTCATTTCAGTTAAGCATTTATATTTAGATATACAAGATTTATTTTTGTTCCTGAACTAGGTTGGACAGTATGGCAGAACATTATTCTGTAAACGTTGAGGGAAGGATCCCATCCACTGGATTAGAATTTGTAGCAAGGGAGAACAGCTTGTAAAGTACAAGATCAGCAAAAATCTTAGCTTTTTTTAAGAAGTTCTTTTTTTATGTTACATGTGTAAGTTTCTGATGTTTTTAACACTAGCTGACGTGAGTATATTAAAGTTGTGTTGTCAGAACCATGGGCCTTCTACTACTTCTTAAACTACTGCTAGTTTTCCTTCAGCTTTTTTGAAAATATTGTCAAAGTCTATTCTGATTTTCTGCCATATCTTGCTTGATTCTGATTTCTTTGGAGAGCATAATCTTCTCATAAAGATCTGTGAGTTATTTTATTTTTGGGTTGGTGCACAATGACTAGGAAGACTCTTTAGGTAAGCTAAAATATGATCTGGTAACGGGATTCTTAGAAACCAGACCTGAAACTGGGACCTTTAAATATTGCTGATTCTTACATTACTAATGTTTCTGAAAACATTAGTGAGGCAGATTGCAAATGATTATGTAACTTTTTTTACCTTTCAGTTCAGTAAATACATAGCTACAGTTGTTTATTCTGCTGATTTTAAATGAAAGAAAAAATTCCCTTATTTTTAAAAACTGGAAAACGAAATTCCTCTGTAAAGGGGTTACTTTGATGCTGAACTTTGTGTGAGGCTGTTGCTGTTCAAGATGGAGGATTGCATAAATGGAAGTTGTAGGATGAGTTATCTGTATAAAGATGCTCATGCCATGAACTCTGTTGCTGAAATCCACACACAAAAAAAGTAAAAATTTTAAAGGATGTACTTAAAAAGTGAAGTATGTTGATGGAAGTTTTATGAAAATTGGCTTGTCAAAGTCAGGAAGAATTGGCAGGTTTTCTTGTTACGGCTGCCATCGATTTAATTGTTCACATTTGTGTGTTTAAAGTTGATCAGTAGAAACATTCCAAAATAATTTTGCAGCTGAGCTCACCAAACTCCTGGAGCTTTGAATGATACTGTTGATCCTGTTTTTGCTTAACTAGCAGGGAATGTTAGGAGTGACTTTGGTAGGTAATTCATTGTATTAACAGAATACTTAGCACTGAGGCATACAAGCTAATAGTATTTCAAGTGCTGTATTTAACTTGGGCAGTAAACATAGATGTGCCATAGATGTGCCATTTTTGCTAGAGCATTAAGTAAAATTGGTTATTAGTTAAAATTAATGGTGCCTAAACATAGGTAATTTACTTCTGAAGTTTGCAAATTGATTACAATTAATAATAATTGGAAAGATTTTAAGAAGTACATTACATGTGATTGGAAAGTATAGTAATTTAATAATACTGTATACTTTACGTATTTCTACAGATATGCAGATTTAGAAACTTGAAAAAATAAAACAATCTCAGGATGGGAGAAATAAAATGTGGCGATTATTATTAATTTAGGTAATTTCTGTCTGCTTCGCTACGCCATGGTAACTTGTTCTACTTCAGTTGGATTTCACTCTAGCCTGGGGTATTTTTACATAGTTTTGAGGACTAAATTGAAGTGCATTAGTTTTAGACTGCAATATTTAACAGCCACTCTACCATACTGTAAATGTGTTATCATAGTTTCTTAGAAGACTCAGTGCTCAGTGCATTTTGAAACAGTTGCAGTCTGTGTGCAGATGTGCCAATTAAAAGCTATAGTTAAGTTTTCTCTGCTTCGCTATGTTTACTTGTTTAAGCTCAAATTCCTCTTAAGCAATAGTCTTTGTAGTGTAAGATAGTTTTAATATTGATTGGTCAAGAATTTCATATGCACATGGCCCAGGTCTGTGATAAACAGCAAAAAAACCCTAATAACAGAATTGTAATTAACGCTGACCATGTAACATGACCTTCAAGGTTAACAAATGTGCACTTCAGACAACTCCATATTCTGTGTGTTTTTATTGTATTTTTGAGTGTAGTATCTCCTTTTCTTGTTCCTTCAAACATTTTGAATTCCAGATTTTTTCTTTAAGTTGAGCTTTTGAAGATTTACATACTAAAGCAAAGGTCCTGTTTATTTGCTTTTGGGAATCTGGGAGGGGTCACTGGATCAGACAACAGCTCTCTTCCTACATTCCATCACTTATATCAGGGTAGGGTACATACAGGAAAACTTTCTTTAAGAAAAGAACTTTCCAGAAATGAGACCACAGTGGTCTCTGTTACACAGTTTGTGATTGTCTGCAGTTTGTTGCTGGTTGGTTGAGGCAGTTGATTGTGTTCAGTAGCCAGTGGAACATTTTAAAGTTTCTGCTGGTCATAACCCACAACTGTAAACTAGATATCTTCAATTGCATTGTCCTTGTCTTAGTCACTTATTTCCTTTCTGGATACATGTCCTATAACATTAAATTACATACATTTAGCCAAGGTAACGAAGGAAGTGCTTTTTACATAGAACAGAACTGAATACTACTATTAAACTTCTTGTCTATAGTATATACAAACTGAAAGTTCCTTTTTTTTTTTTTTTTTTTTTTAAGTTGGTTGTTGGTATGTACTGGCAGCTGTGAAACAGAGTGATTTCTGCAGAAAGGATGTTTATTCATATATTATTTCACTACTGCAGATACACAGGGATTTGTAGCCAATATCTTGTGGTCATTTTTACATTTTTTCCCTTCTTTTCATGAACCAATGGGTGAAAGCAACTTTATATTGTATCCAGATTTTTTTGCCTGTACCCACATAGTTACATTTCTGTATTAGGAGATTGTGTGCTTATGAAAAAAGTTTATTGTACAGAAAAATTATGCATCTTATATAAAGGTCTCAGAACTCTTAGGTCAGATTTATATATTTCTCAAAACAAAAAAAAAAGTGCAGAGACAAGCTCCTCTAGGATGAGATTTTATTTAAAATATGTTTTCAAAAGCAGTTATCAGGAAGTAAGCTATTCATTCATTGCTAGGAGTTATGCTGAACTTGAAGAACAGTTTTTCTGCAAAAATTGTTGCATTGAATATTCATAGTTTGAATGATTGAATGACTTGGAATTACAATATGCCTTGTGTATTCTGCAGTTCATTTGTTGCCTTTTTTATATGGGTTCCTATTTTTTCATTTAATAAAATAGAAGTTTCTATCTGAAAATGCCAGGACCTGAGTTGCTCAGATTATGGCTGTTTAAAGGCTTTGTCAACCTGTAATCATTCAATTTCAACAAGTTGATTTGTGGTGAATTGAAGGAACTCTGTCCAACAGGGATGCAGCTTATGTACAATTATATTTAAATTGTAGTATCCTATTTGGATGGGAGAGTAATACTTTGAATATTAGTGAAGCATTAGTAAAGATGAGATCTTGTTGCCTGATGTCACGTGGAAACTGAATTTTTCATCTCCTTGGTGGAGAAATGCAGAGGACTTAGATCAGTGCTATGGTTGTTACTTTTTATGGTAGTCTGAATTGAATATAACCATTCCTGGTGTTCAGTGGAACTTGGTAGTGCAGGGTTAATGGTTGCACTCGATCTTAAAGGTCTTCAGCCTAAATGTCTCAATGATTCAGGGCTAGGTTTCTAATTTTGGGGGGTTTATATTTTTTTAAACTACATATTTGCAGCTATAACTTGATTTGTGAATGAACTAACACTTCTAGTCATTCTCCCAGTGCTTCTTAAAACTTTTTCCCAATGTAAATATTGCAGCCTGCTGTTTTCTGTGCATATTTATATTTGTTAAAGTGTTAGCTGCGAGACATTTGAATTGCAATCAGGATTTTCAAGTCCAGTGAAATCCAAACTACCTCATGAAATAGCTACTTGCCAGTAAGTCTCCAGTTTAACAGCAGTTTTAGCAGTAGTTATTAGTCAACTTGTAAGGTCTCCTCCAACATCCCTTGGCCTCCCCCCTCCCCTAGTTTTCAGAAAAAAACCCTCAAAAATTTTGTTTAAAGTGCTTTATAGAGAAGGATCTTTCAGGTTGTTGTTGCTTAGGCATAGACTATTTCTACCAAAAGACCATGTTACTCCTCTAGTACCGTGGTCCCCTTGACTTTGCTTTTAAGCTTTATGAACATTGATTCTGCTAATAGAATTTGTTAGGGAATAAGATTGTTGTTTTAACAGTAGTTAAATTCACCTTTCAGTGGCTCTGAAGTTGTGTTCCTGTGTTGTAAATGTGATTTTCTATTCCCAAGTGCAATTTAATGATGCGTCTTCAGCTGAGAAGTACCATTTATGATGACAAATAAGAGACTACAGTTAGAGAGGTTTCATACAGTGCCAGAATCTCTCAGTAACTCTCCTAAAAGCTAAATTTCATTTGTTCCACAGATGTCATGAGAAGTTCACTTGTGTATGTGCTTGCATATTTAGTGTATGATACACACGTTGTTACTGGAGCAGGAAATTATTGTTAGGAGATGCTGAATGGATAACCAAAAGTAGAAAAGGTGTATATTCTCTTTGCATTCAGAAGCTGATGTGTTAATTTCTTCTGTCTTCCAGAAATCCATTGTTAAATCTTTTGGCGTAAATTTTACTTTAAGAAGACGGGTTTTGTCTTTTAATGAATAGTACCAGTTTGGCTTTCATTGTACAAAAGATGCTTTTGCCTATAAGTACGAAACAGCTTTTGTTGTGGTTACTTGCCCTACTGCTAAAAACTTTTTTGGGGCAATTCCATAGCATTGAGAATGCTTGTTGCCAGTCCCCCCTTCCTGTCCCTCCTGCCCCGTTTTCTGATTACCCTATGTTCTTTCATACCTAATTCTGTATTTTTTGCGTATATTATTGTAATATATTTATCTGCTTTTTTACGTAAATGTTTTTGCACAGGCACTTGTCTACATTGCTTTTTTTTACAGTAAGTAAAAGAAAGTTTAAAGTATAACATAGTTGAGGTTTAAGACAGTGTAAAAAATAAAATTATGTGTATACCTGAATTAAGTTAAAGCTCTTAATTGCTGCATAGGAAAAGTTATATATACATATATATATATATATATATATATATATATATATATATATATATATATATATATATATATATATATATATTTAGTACAGCAAAATACTTCTTTTAAGCTTGTTTTTTAAACTTCCTGTTGAAAAACCGTGGAAAATGCCAGTATTAGGTGGCAATGCTAATAGATGCAGAATCAATTGGGTAATACAATAATTACTAAATTATTGTGTTAAATAATTATTAAAGGAACATTTAATATACACATATGTGGGTGATTATATACTGGCCTGTGATTCTTTTACTAGAAATGTTGGGATTACCTAAAGCCTAATTTAAATAAAAGTATTTTTTCACAAACTTTGGCTGTCTCTTTGAGATAGTGTTATAATGTATAATTTCGAATAGGTGACATCTGGCTACCTGGAAGCTCAATCTCACCATGTTTGCCAAAATGGGAAAGGTTAGAGTCCTCTGTAGACTTCAGATCCTAGATCAGTGTGTATTTTTCAAATTTTATTCTTCTGTGTTCCACCAAAATTTGTCTTTCTCTGCAGGGGACCAAAATAAAATACCTGCTATTTCAGGGATTCTGGCATTGTCAGTTGGAGATACTGCTAGTTGAATTTTGCCCAGTCTTGAATGTTGCGGGGTTTTTGTTGTTTTGTCTGCTGCAGTAAGGTGGAAAACACTTCATGTTCTTCAGTGCAAGAACTTTTTAAAAGCTGAGTTGTGGAAATTCTTTTGGAGGCAGGTTGGTGGTGGTGGTACAGGGTGTAGGTATGGAGTTACTGCATGACGTGCCTCTAAGGCATACTGGTTTTAACTAATAGGATATTTCAAATTTTATACGTAGATAAGTCTAAATACCTTGCTTCTTTGGTAGAAGAAAGGGAAGTCGTATCACTTGTTTCACTAATATATAAGTGCATGATGATTTCCAGCACTGATTAATTCATTAATATAATATCTTAGGACAGTATTTTTCTTTAGCTCTTGACTTTGATGTTAACTCCACTGCCATACTTTTAACCAAAGTAAATAATTTTTTCCTGGCCTTCTTTCAAAAGTGAGATTTCTTCCATCCATCTGGTTAGCTGCATATCAAGCAAAAGGAACTCAAATTGGAATTCTACTGTAATTCCTCACAAGAATTCTGGAGAATATTCTAAATAGTCTTTCTGGTGTTTTGTACATTGATGCTTATTCTTCCCTGATTCTGTTAGGGAAATTTATCTGGGTCTTCCCCCAGCCCTGTCTGTGTTGGCTGCATTGTGTTTATTAGTTGGTTTTTCCTTTTCTGTGAGTGAGCTCATAGTTCGTAATGGACATTTTTCTACTTTGTCCTTAAATTGTTGGTTGCATCTGCCTTTTGTGATTGCAGTCCTCTGGATCATCCCCTTTCTCTGCTCTGATCTTTCCCAGCATTAATGATACTTCCAGTCTTGCTTTGTTACTTTGCTACTTTTTGTGTCCAGTTACTTGGTGTGAGCAGTTCTAAAAATAGGTTTGGGATTTATTAGTGGTTTACCACCATTTTATTTCTTTCAGAAAACTTCTGGGTAGCCACTAACTGTTTTTTACTTCTATGCATGTTGGCATGTTCTTATGTGAACCCTTATGTGAGCTTGTTAGACATCATTAATATGTTAATATTCCATGTTGTATGAGATGCTTTGAGATGTAAAGGATTTGCTGTGGTCTTTGTCAGAGGACTAAGTCTTGAACAGTCTACCTTTCGTGAAACTGGCATTTGTCTCTGCAGAATTTGTTCTGAATCTTTGAACTTGACTTAAACCAAATGAGGTGATGGCTCACTTAAAATTAATTTCATGTTTATAATTAAAAGTGTTTTTAATAAAGCATTAATAATATCAGTAAACTTTTCAAATAGAGTCTGAATATGTCTTTCAGCCAATGGTAATGACAACAAGAAATTCAAAGGTGATGATAAAATGGATGGGGCTCCATCTCGTGTTCTTCATATCAGAAAATTGCCTGGGGAAGTGACAGAAACAGAAGTTATTGCTTTAGGTTTACCTTTTGGTAAAGTAACCAACATCCTGATGCTGAAAGGGAAAAACCAGGTAATTTGTTGCTTTCCATTTTTTAATATGCTTACTGTCTGATTTCCAAGTACATTGTTGAAATGCTATTGAAGTAAGTCATAAAGCAGTAAGTATTAAAGAAAAAAAGAGCTTTTATTCATTTATTTTTTAAAATGAATTTACACCATTTTTTAGTAAATATTTTGGGGATACAGGATGGTTGGCAGCTACATAAAGCAAAAAGCTAGAAGATAAATATTTATTCCTGCATCTTCATAGGTTAATTTTTGGAGATGAAGCAGCTTAGCTAATAAAGTTGGTATGTGTAGAATGACATTTTCTGAAGACTGATATTTGTTAAAATGTGTTATTAAACCTTTCTTTTTTTTTTTTAATGTACGGCTAATATGAAGATTACCTGCTTTGTAAATACTGAAAATGACCTCTTTTAATTGCAGGCATTTTTGGAACTTGCCACAGAAGAAGCAGCTATCACTATGGTTAATTACTACTCTGCTGTGACACCTCATCTTCGTAACCAACCCATTTATATCCAGTATTCCAATCATAAAGAACTAAAGACTGATAACACACTTAACCAGGTATATTTACTGTTCAGTAGTATTACAAGTGCAGACAGTAGAAGATGAGGCATGGCATGTGCTCTTGGCTCATGTGCCATATGTTTGAAACATTGGGTTTTGTCCACATTCTAACACTCCTGTAGTCTTACCTGTGATGGTTCCATTTTGTGACACAGAAAGGGGTTTGCTTGCTAAGTGATCTTTCCATTAGGATAAATTTTCTTAATGTTTCCTTAATGTCAAAAGGCAAAGGTTCTGAAGTGTGTTTTTAATAGTTATTTAAAGTTCTAAATAACTTTAAAGTTTTTGTCTCAGTTTATAGACAATAGGATCGTAGAATTAACTTTCTTGTTCTGACATCTGAGATTCCAGTGCTCTAGTGGTAATGACTAGTGCCAGTGCCCAAGTTTCAGTTTTGGATGATTTCCTTTGGATGATCACTTCCATAGCACTGGTAACCTCAGCTTGTGATCTGCTTTTTCTGGAGAATAATACCATAATGATCACTCTAGAGACAAATGTACTTAATAACAAAAAACCATTTTGCTCTCCATTTTGCCCTTGCCTCTCCTGGACCTATTTAATAATAAAAACAGATACATATGTCTTTGTATGTCTGTTTTTAGTAGAATAAAAGAATTAGCAAAAGTAACGTGATGACCAGTTCATACAAACTATAGAGAGACAAAAGACTCAAACCTCCCAGAAGTCTCATGTCTTAGGTTATTTTAAGATTAATTTCTTACGTTGCCTTTTTGATGATACAAAAATCAGTGTAAGTCCCAAATTAGTTTCTATTAATTGTGTCCTCTGTTAGGACATGTAAGTAGTAAACTTACTACAGCTGTTGCCTTTGAAAGCAATTTCAGAGAAATCTGTTTAAAGACATTTTGGTTCAGATCAAGTATCGTGTTTTTTTCCTGTTGGTCTTTCTAAATAGTCTCGTTCCTTAAAATATTTTGCCCTTTTTTTAATAGAGATTCCCTGCCCTCCCAAATGTCAGTTACAAAGAAAAATAAACACCTTAATTTACCTTTGATCAAGTAGGGAGTAAATTCTGTCTTCACTTACAGTGGATGGACATACTCCCTTAAGAAGTGTTGACTTATGTTGTCCTCTGGTGTCTGCTGATATTCATGTGGTGCTTCACATGTTCACCTTTTCAACCTAGGATGTGCTGACTTTTCAACAGCTTTTATGCCACCATGAATATTACTACCCCATCTTAAACCTATATTCAAAGTCTTCCAGAACTGAATTTTAATTTGAGTTTAATTTAGAACTAAATAATAGAAATAGTTACTTGGCAGTAAGCATTCTGTAACTACTATCTCATGAAGCATTCTATGAAACAAAGATGGTTGGACATTCTGTTTTCTGTAAGAAAAAATAAAGATAGTGCAGGTGTTGCTTGTATTCTGGCATTCTTTTGGGTACTCAATACTTAGCTTTCAAATCAGACAAAAAGTTTTTGTCATCAACCCAAATCCATTTGAAATTGTCTTTTTCTGGCTGTTCAGACAGGAAGATGTGAAAATGTTGGAATGCTAGGATGTATAACTAGAAAGATAGAATAAAAAATGGAGAAATATGCAAGTATATTAGTTAAAAAGAAGACAAGAAAAAATTATTTAGCCAAGGGGTACTTTTAACTGCCAGGTCTTGGTTGGAAAGGTTCCACTAAGATGTGTCATTCTGAACTGATCAGAGATTATTTTTACTTACGTGCTCAGAATGACCTGGTTCTCAATAAACAGTTTTGAAGGGGACCATTTTTTATTTTCATTTCAGTTTTGTAATTCTATGAAAATTCTTTTCCTCTGAGACATCAGAACATGGAGAGGAGCATTTAAACCCTGATAAAAAACAAGTATCTCTTAGTGCATTATCAAGATGCAGGAGAATTGAGAACAGAACGACCTCTACCTGTGCTTCTTTTTAGTCATTATCTTGTCATAAATGCATGAGTTTAGTCCTTCTGCACAGACACTGCAATATTTTATTTATTTAGAAATAAATGTACTTTGGGTGGTATATCTGATCTTTTGAACTTAGTTTAAATTTTTCAAAAATAAGAAAAAAGTGTTACATACTACTTAAATGTCTTCAAATTGGCTACTTATATATGATGCTAGATGTTATTTTGAACTTGTTTGACAAAATACTTATAAGAATTTCAATATTTACCATTGTTTAGTCCTGTATTCCTTCATGTACTCACATTTATTTTAATGGAATGAAATATGTATAAGTATAGATAGTACTGACAAAGGTCGTGTGTTAACACTGACTTCACAAGTTGTAGTCTGTTGGGTTGTACAGTTTAAACTTTTCCAGTCACTGTAAGAACTGCTGTTTAATTAATAGGGCTTACAGAAAGAGTAGGAAATAATTATGTAACTCAGCCAAGTATCTGGCCATCTTGAAAGGTGTGTGTTTCATACATTAGGGAAAAGAAATTTAATCAAAAGACAGTTTTACAAGTTATAGTAATTAATGTTAAATATAAAGGTAAATTTTGTTTTCCCAGTTGGTGTTCACTAGGTCTTTTTTTTTCCCCTACTTTCCTTATTCATTGATTTGTTTCAGTATGAGGAGTATCATGTAAGTTGTGAGACATGAAATTGTGTAGTATCTTTAATACCTTAAAAGTATGCAGTATGCATTAATATGATGGTTATTATTTTTACCTGGCATGCTCACTTGTCTCTCTTGTTTTGTATTGTTTTCCTTCATAAGGCAACTGTAATGAAAGTATTAAATGGAGCCCCTTTCTTCTGCCCTTTTTCTTTCTCAGAAAAAGACATCTAATCTTTCTGATACTGTCAGTTTTGGCAGTGGAAGTAGTTTCATAGATGTGTGTTTTTGTGGTATCATCATGTGGTTACTTTTGAATTTCTAAAATCCTGCTTGTGTTTAAAAACAAACAAAAAACCCCATATATGGAGAGGAGTTTGTTTTTCTTTTTACAAAAGAAGTTGGATAACAGGCACCAGTTTGTTTACCTCTCTGGATACTACTTTCTTGACATTTGCTAGTCTTGTGTATTACTTCATTGTGTTAAAACTGAGAAGTTTGAAGGTGTTAGTTTAGAATTCTTCCTTCCTATTAGAGCCTTCTACATAATTAAAATGACAGGGAAATGTTAGCGGAGATACGTTCAAAAGATTGTAAGATGAGTACATCTGCTTTCAATAGGGTTGGGGATTTTCCTTGGTTGGCTTGTGGGTTTGTTTAGTTTTATTTCCTGTAAAGGAAAGAATCTTGAAACCTTCAAAATCCTCACTTTCTTTATCCTTACTAGTAGAACAATAAGCTTTCTACTAGAAAGACTATTGGTGCCGTTTGAAGCCCCTCCTTGATGTGGCATAAGGATTGATGTTTTCCTTTTTGTTTGCTCTTCTCACAGAGTCAGACTGCATTGCACTTAATGTTGTATTATGTCTGTAGCTCTGAGTTTTCAATAAGTGGTCTATTTTGTGTTTCTGGAGTTAACTATATTAATATTTCTGCTTAACATCAAGCTATTATCTTGAAATATTAAGAAAATGTCTCTTTTGTCATTTTTTTTTTAAGCGGGCCCAAGCTGTTCTTCAGGCAGTGACGGCTGTGCAGGCATCAAATGCTCCCATTAGTGGGACCACTGTTAGTGAGAGTGCAGTGACTCCAGCTCAGAGTCCAGTACTTAGAATAATTATTGACAACATGTACTATCCAGTAACCCTGGATGTTCTTCATCAGGTAAGTCAAATTTCACATTAGCTTGAGCTATGTTTGGGAGAAACAGATGTGTAAAACTGTACAATGTTTTTGGCAGATATTCTCTAAATTTGGTGCTGTATTGAAGATAATCACATTCACAAAGAATAACCAGTTTCAAGCTTTACTGCAGTTTGGTGATCCAGTAAACGCACAGCAAGCAAAACAAGTAAGTATAGTTCTCTTTTAAGGGTAGAGATTTTCCTGTACTCTCAACATTTGTAAAATGTTGATTTAACAGAGTACTGCCATAATGATGCATCATACTCCTCCACCACGTGTGTGAATTTTTGAGATTAAAAAAAAACAAGGTGGAAGTTATTATAGAATACGTTGTTATACTGTGTGAAATCTGGGTTTAATGATACTGTATTTATGGATACTGTGTCTCAAGTGTTTTAGACATCTGTATGAACAAACATTATAGTAAGACTGCACAGAGATGAAATAAAATACAAGACTGCAATAGTAAAAATGTCAAGCAGAAGTAAGAATGTAGGATGTCATGGTGATGCATAATGAATTCACCATAAGCAGCAAATTTAGTAACCCTGTTGGATCGTTGTTGGCAGGTACTTTTAAGCATCCAAACAAAGATGTGATTGATGGGTGGATTAATTACAGATTTGTGAAAGTATTTAGTTATAGTATCCTAAAAAAAAAGGTAAACTTGTAACCATAAATGCCAGAAGAGAGAGTACAATTTACTCATGTGACCAGAGTGAGGAAGCTTTGCAGCAGTGATAGGTGAGCAGGATCTTGCTTTTGTTTTATAGGAAACTCTCCTATCCTGAATAGGAGAGGCAAGAACAGGTAGCTGGTTTTATTCATTATAGCAGGAGAGAGCCTATGGATAAATTATGGCAAAGATCAACAGCATGTCATCTAGACCAGATGGTGTGAATTAATTGAATGGGATATGTTCACATTTGTGGCAGTAGAAAAGTTGAACCAAAGGGGAAGGTGAGATTATTATTATTATTATTATAATTTTCAAGAGATAAATGGAATTAATTTATATTTTCAAACCTTCACATCCAGTCTGAATTTGAGGAAGGCTGATTAAAATTGATGTGCTGGTTAAGTGTTGCTTGGCAGCATAGAAAGTGCTTATTGCCTGTAGATGACAGACTAGCTGAGAACTTCACAAAAGTGAAAAGCTCACACCTCAGGCTAAGTTGGCAAATTTTCCTCTTAATAGAGGAAAGACAAAAATGGGCTTTTAATTTTCTGTTGTAAAGAATGAGGACTATATTGAAATAAAGACTTTGTTAAGTGGTGGTGGGTGATCATTTTTGTCCCTGTCAGCAAATGAAATACAGGGCATTGAGTAAAGAGCTGTGAGATGGTCAAGACAGGGCATCACAAAAAATTTAATATGTTTTCAAAAAGCAATGTGTAAGTTTTCATGCTGTAGAGGAAAACAAGAGAGAAGAGAAGAAACGATTTGCAGTTTGATTTAGGTGGTCCTGTGAAATAATCTACTCCTGAAAAGCAGTCTGGAAATGTTTGTAGATCTTGAACGCTATTTAAATTAGGGATGTCCTTTTCAGAGTTGAAACAACACCAAATATTAGATTATGCCTCAGAGTAGAGAGAGATGCAGATATATCACTGTACTACATAAGAATTTGTATGGATGGGGATCTTGCAGGTTTAAAATAGGGGTACAGAAACTAGATCTTAACTTACAAGTTCTGCAGAAATCACTTGTAGACATTTACGTCTATATTTGAAGTATTTGATAAATAGTTGGATGCTAAATGTGTTTGTTACAGAAGGTTGTAATTCAGGCTTGACCTGTGTTTGGAAAACCATTTTTCAGTAGTAGATGTTACTGCTGCTTTTAAAGTGCTTTTCTGATGCAAAGTCTGTCACAAAAGTGGTATCTTTTGACCTCGTTTTTTGAGTCATATATTATCAGGAAAATTAATGGAAAAATGATGTGTGCAAAATGAACTGTAGTGATATGAAAATTATCAGTGTAATTCTAGGAATATATTATAAAAGGAGTTATAAATGAAAGGGTGAGGTATGTAAAAGTGTGAAAGGAATCTAAGAATCTCTTGCTGTTGTTGGCTTCAGACAAACTGATACTAGCTTGTTGGGACCCTATTGGTCTTAAAAAAAAAACCAAAACAAACCAGCATGCATTTGTTTCTCCAGTTTTGCATGTTTTGATTAGGGTACTTGTTCACTTGTAGTAGGTTGTGTGTGAATGGCTAAAGTATATTGAATAAATGGCATGGGTATGCACAGTTATTGTCAGAATGATTTTGTGGTCTTATTGTCAAATTGGAGTGGTCTTAGGTTTATAGTTTCATGTTTTAACCAATCTATGTGTAAATGTACCAAATGTTAAGAGAAGTACCAACTGCATTTATTAAAGGATGCTAAATTGGAAGGAGGGTTTGATTTCCCCACTACCCTCACAAACTGAATAGAGTAAAATACAGTTCTTATGGTTAAGCCACTGTGATAAAACATGAAGTGCCACCAGAACAAAAATACCTAAAGGAAAGAAGCAGTCAGGTGATACGAAAAAAACCCCTTCAGTTTAAATACATCTGGAAGTAGAAGGAAGATGATGTGGTGGCTACAATTAAGTTGCATGGAGTTCAAGATCAAACACATGGTAGAAGAGTAAAGTTTTCAATTTGTTTTCCATCCAAGTTATTGTAGAAGATAATGGGGAAATTTAATTTTCCGGCAGCCCACTTCACAGGAAATCAGAGAGTGGCCTTAATAGAAATTGA
Source organism: Chamaea fasciata (assembly GCF_029207755.1). Lineage (NCBI taxonomy): Eukaryota > Metazoa > Chordata > Aves > Passeriformes > Sylviidae > Chamaea > Chamaea fasciata. Next base: position 14,869,925 of record NW_027094095.1, on the reverse strand, counting down.
AGACTTATTAAGGAAGTTAAAGAGCAATTTGAAAAACTCAAGTGATGTAAGTACCAAGGAGAGATGCTATGCATTTGAAGGTTCTGAGAAAACAGTGACACTGACAAGAATGTGCAATATGAAGCCTCTAGCCCTGTGGGATCTCTTTTGCTATTTGAATGAGCAACTGGTGAAAAACCGCATTCCTACTCCACTTGTTTTGTAAGAAACTCATTTCCTGTAAAAGTAGATAGTGGCTCCACCGATACTTGTTTCATCACCACCCTCTTGTTGGATCATTATAGGTTCCTTGGGTGAAGACTGGGAACTTCAGATTCTGAGAATGGGCAAGAGTAGAGCACATTGAACTGCTGTGCTTCTGCTAATGAAGAAGGCTTTGTCCGTATGCATATGGAGATACTCTAAGCATTAAAAATAGCCCATTTTCATTGTAAACGCTGAGTACTCTCAGCATAAGGAGCAGACTTAAATATTTGAACACCAGTATTTTGGTGTGCCATGGAGAGATGAGAACGCCATTGTTGCTGTCTGCGAAGCTGGCTAATTCAGAGCCTTGCCTTCGTGCAAATGTACTGGAAGTATTCTTGACAAACCATGGATATTAAGTTATTAATGACTCATCTATCGACAATTAACTGAGGCTCGTATGTAGTGCATGCCAGTCATCTTGACCCAGCATAGGTTAAAAATATCACTAGAGGTTCTGTTAACAGTTGGCCAGTTGATCCTTCCTTGGCCCACAGGTGATTCAAAGATTCCAATGAGGTTAGACTGTGCATGTCATCTTTCCAGTTGTTTTGACTCACAAGTTCAGGGTAGCTCTGTGCTGGTAGCAGTCTGCAGAAGATCTCTACTAATCTGCATTGCCCTAAAATATGTAAGAGAAACTTCAGGTAGTCATTGCAGAATGAAAGAAAGGACATCTCCAGATAGGAGACTGAGCTGCAAGGCTATTATCCTCTATTATTATATTAGGCTTTTTTGGACATTTTTAGTTCTAAGGAGCACAATTTATGCTCAGAAATGATCAATAGTGTTCAGGTAAACAGGAGAATGCTGCATTGCATTGTATCAGAAAGTCCAGGAAGCATAGCAACAGGTGCTTTATATATAAAATATGTTAATCTTTGAGAATGGAATGTATTTACATATGCTTTTTAGCCACAGAAACTTCTTGTATCTAAGACATTTGTCTCAAAAGAGGTTACTTTCATTCAGATGCATATCTGTAGGACGCATCTTGGAACACGTCTCTCCCAAGAGATACTTACCGTATGACCTTTAGTTACTTTGAGGTACTTATTTGAGCTGGAATATGTTTTGTAAGTGTTGCTTCCTTGGGTTTGGGGTATTTTTAAGCCTTTAGCTATTACACCCTTCTAAAAATCTTGGGTTTAGTTTTTTGGGTTTTCTGACACAGGCAAGATGAAGAATGGTACTCACATTTGTAGGAGGTCTCATAACTCCTGAGCTCCTTAGTTTGGCCCATGTGCGGTGTGGTTTGGTTTGGTATCACATGTGAAATAAATACTCTAAAGAGAAGTTTCTTAGCAGTAATTAGAGTTCTTGGAGATGATGTTTGTGTGTACATTCACTAGCTGTGAATGGCTGGTGTAATTTTTTTCAAGATGGCAGAGAGGAGCAGTGTCTGGGTGCTTGTTGCACATTCTTTTTGTTATACAAGTAAATGCTCAGGATGCACATTCACATTTGTGACTTTAGATGTGAACAATTAATCTTGAAGAAAATGCTGGTTAGTGAGAATCTTTCTTGCACTGTTAGAGGTGTATGATGCTGCTGGTAGATAGTTGGGGTGAGGGGTTTTTGGTTCTGGTGCTTGAATCCTTTCCTAGAGTTTGACTACAGTGCTTATTAAGAGTGCATCTCATTCCTTTCTGGTTCAGGATGTTCTTTCAGTCTGTCTGTGTCCCAACTACAAGGGATTTCACTTGTGCAGTACCTTTTATATGTACTTTTGGTCACTTTGATTTTGGTAGAAAGAGGAGTTTTTGGTTTCAGTAGAAGTTTTAGTTATTTTTATATAGCTCCCTTTAAACATTGACTACTCTAGAAACTACAAACACAGATATATCTTGGTTTGCTACTTTTTAAGTCTAAAATATTTCCATCAACTTAGCAGCTTTCTGGAAGCCACAAGTCAGTATTTCTACAGTCTTCACACAGAGGTCAAGTATGAATCTTGATGGATCCTGTGATTTGGACAAAGCTAAAAAATAAAGCCTTTCATTCTTGTTCACACCTGTTTTCTTCATTATGGGAATGGGGTTCTCTTGCTGGGCAGTGGTATTGTATTTGACAGTAAGTAAACTCTGGCTGGATAATTTGGACCTTCCTCTAATCCATATCTTAGTGGATTTTAGAAGGTAGGAAGTCTTCTAAGTGATGGCAGATTCTCAGTATAAACTTTTTTAGGTGTGAGTGTTCAAGTGATAATCCTTTCGCAGATACCAACAGGAGTCTTGGATTCTGCTTTGTCACCATGTATTAAAGAGCTAGCAAATTCTGTATGCTGTAATGGTGGTGCCCACCATCACCCCAGCAATACAGAATTATTTAATTAAGCTTGTGTTCTATGAATAAGAACAGTAAATTTTCCTTTTGCAATATTGTATAAAGCATTTTTAAGCTGAGTTTCAGGCATAGGAGTTTCTCTTTAATTGCTCTTTGTTGATACAATGCTTAGATTTTCCAGTTTCTTTAAGTTTTTGTTCTATATGTTTTTAGAACTTCCAAGCTATGGCAAAATAATTCTATTGCCTTACATATTCTTTTACATTGACTGCTAATGGTGGTAGTTCTTTTAAGTGGTTTCATGAGCTCTGGAGATGTCAGTTGTGATAATACGTTTTGTGGGGATAGCCTTGCTGGCCCAGGCCTAGCAGATCCGGGCCCAGGCCTGCAAGATGTTCAGTTTCCAGATGCATCACTGTATGAAAATGGTAGGCACACAAGGTTTGTGCAGTGCTTAGCTCAGAATACTAAGTCCTTACCAGAACCTGAATGTGTTGGCAAGTACACTGCAGATGTAACCCAGCTAACTGCAAGAGTTAGATCAGGTCCAGAAGTGGTACATTTCAGTCTTAACATTTCAGTTCAGACACTGAAATAAAAGATCTGGTGTGTGTATTTGAAAATTTCCTTTATTTGGTTTCTTCAGCACATATATATATATATATATGTAGGGTAGCTTTATAATTAACATAATGACTTGATTGAATGCTGATTTTTAAGATGAGCTTCACTTCCTAGCATTCCCTAAGAATTAAACTGACTTTGTTACAAAAGTTTCTGTATTTTTAAGTCTCATATTTAACAGGTAGTGCTTTGAGTGTAAGGGAGATGTTCCCAAAATGGACTCAAATCCAGGTATCAACTTGCCTGGTGGATAATGGAGATGGAGGAAACATAAATATTTTTATATATGTGTGTGTGTGTATATATGTATATATATAATGTTGGATTTTTAAAAAGTGTTTTCATAGAGTACTATATGTCATGTTAATAGGCATTCTTTCAGAAGTACCAACTAATTGTGAAAGTGGGATTTCTAAAAAGGAGTATCGGTAATATCAGGTTAGCAATAAAGTTGGTTTTCTCTCAGTTTTGGCACTAATTACCTTTAAGGGGAGAAGGAAAGCGTGTAGGAATAATAGATACATAATATCTATTAATATAATAGATATTATATATTATAAAGTAATAGATAATAGAATATAATAGCCTTTATAGATGACTGTCTAACATGGTAGTTCAGTATTGATTTTTTTTTCCCTGTGTCGATTTTCCACGTAAGATTCTTGATTTTTTTTTTCCTTTGAGAAGCCTATTTGGCATTATGTTTGAATTTAAGCTGTGCTATGGAAAGCGGGTTAATTATCTATATTCAACAGACAAAATTTAAGTTTGACAGTGTTAAAATGTCCTTTGGCACTTTGGTGCATAAAAACAGTTTTTAGGTAAGAAGGGAGCATCGAGCTTCCTGGAATCATGTCGAGAGGTTAATGTATTTTAATTGGGGTTAAGCTAGACTGTAAGACAGATAAATATCTATACACTGACCTTGTTTAAAATAAAACAACCAAAAGCTCCAACCTTCTGCAACCAAGTGGTATTGCGTGTCTTTTAAATAAATTGTGATTTTTTTTCAGGCCTTAGATGGTCAAAATATTTATAATGCTTGCTGTACCCTACGAATTGATTTTTCCAAATTGGTGAATTTGAATGTGAAGTACAACAATGATAAAAGCAGAGACTACACCCGTCCTGACCTTCCATCTGGTGATGGACAGCCAACATTGGACCCAGCTATTGCTGCAGCATTTGCAAAGGAGACTTCTCTTCTAGGTATGATGTTGATGTTCTTCTGTATTGCAAAGCCACTTCATGAAAATACTCATTAATCCTTCTAACAGCTTAAACAGTGTCCAAAGGCCCATTCAGGGTTCAGTCTATATTGTGTTCTGAGTTGTGGGACATAATTATATTGTCTTTAGAAGTACTGCAAAAAATGAATGAGAACTTGCCTGACAAAATGATAAATGCACAAAGTATCAGAAAGTCAGGTTAGTTCAGCTTGTATCCTGAAGTCAGTCCTTCCCACTTTCATGTGTTCCTGTCTATGGCCACCTAGTTTGTCAGAGAGACTTCACATGATTTGCGTGATTTCTTCATGCTAATGGTTATTTATAATTTCACATTATGAAACTAATGTTTTGCTGGTTTCCTTCAAAGAGGAAAGATTATGCTCTTTGCTTAAAATACCCCTATGGTGCTACTTGTAGTTTCTGTGAATAAAAGAAAAAAAAATCTTTAGTTGCAGTTCTAGTGCTATGTTTTATGAGTTCTATATATCCTGTCAGCCTTTGAGTTCATCAGAAGTTGGTGAAATGCTCTGAAAAAGCTACAGATATATCTATCTTCTCACTATTACCAAAATAATCAATGCATACTCCTACTCCTGTCAAACTGGTTTCTGGTGAGAACACCTTTCACTCTTTAAAATGTAATAGCACTCAGATATAGAATCATTACTTTTATAAAAGCTGATTTATTATGTTGTGATCATTTTTTCTTCCCACTTAGTCTTTTTCTTATGTTTTTTCTTTCATAATTTCCCATTTTTCTTCTGAAGAAAACATAAGAACAACCTAGATATCATGGGTTTTTGTACAGTCTGGTCCAAACTGAAGTAAGTTTTGAGTTAATGTAGGAAAGCGGCACCTCTGCTCTCTGTTAGGAAAGATAGGAGGCACTCAGTGAATGATGTGAGCCCAGGAAGAGATAAATATTGTAGCTAGGGCTACTGAATGTTGCGCTGTATTTGCCCATTCTCTGAAATCAGGTTACTTGAAGGACACATTTGAAATCTAGTTGTGAAGTACACACAAAGCCAATTCCCCCAAATCCCAGAGCATTGGACTTTACATTTCCAGAATCACCTGCAGCTACAGCAAAAGTTTTGGGAAGTCAAAAATACTGTAAGAACCTAAAGTCCCATGAAGAAAAGTTTCTTTTCTTTTTTCTCCTTTAATTTCCCATAATTTAAAAATTGAAATATCTCGTTTCATGCTTCAGTTGGGAAGGTGGATGAGTGTTCATGTAGAAGTTTGACACATAGACATGACTGCTGTAGGAACACCCTTGAGGCTCTTAGTAATTCTTTTGTCAGCCTGTAATGACTGGAACACAGACATGGGGCTGCAGTATGAGTAGTAAGTAGACAAAAGCGAAGTAAAGCTGCTTATTAATGAGACCCACAATATTTGAGACTTAGGAGATGAGAGAGTAAAGTTTCATGAGCTATAAAACAGTGCCAAATGCAGTTACTTATGTAACTCTAGTTGTGACATTTTCCTGAATCCTGAGAAGTTGATTTGTAGTCTCAGGCTTACTAATGTATTTCCTTGTATATAATACTTACAGTATGTATCAAATTAACTGGTTTAATTTGCTTGGTATGGTGAAATCACACTCTAGCTAGATGCTTGGATCATTTCATTACTATGGATATATTTAATTTGGGTTACTGTACTTTCTGCAGCTATCCAAGTGACTTTAGTGTACTTTATGATCTAATACTGGAGGTAGTAGACTTTCAGGTAGTAGACTTTCAGGTCTGCTGCTTTAGACCTGAAAGTCACTTAGATACTTTCAATTTTTGTCTGCAAAACCACAGAGTTTTCTAACATTTTGATTTTAATCACTCATTCTTTTGTGTATACTAAAAACAAGTTCTGAAAAAATTGTGAAGATGACAGTCACAATAACTAATTAAATACTTTAATTTGTACTCCTTGGGTGGATCTCCATACATGCACTGTTTTTCCAAGCAGTAGAAAAATAAAAAGTACACAACCTGAGTGGCTTTCCTTGCAGCTGTGAAACATTCTCAGAGCATCAGTGAAGTCAGTCATGTTTATTTTGATGAACAGTGGAGATTCTATGTTGGCTTTTTCTTGTGTAAAAACATTCATTGTTTCAAAAGAGACTTAAGGGAGTTGGGTACATTTTCTAACTCTGCTCATGTCCAGTTGGGTGAGCTTGGTATATTGCTAACTCTTCATCCTCTTGTCAAATGGGGATGGTTCGTATAGGGATTTCTGTTGTTATTGTTCTTTTTTTTCTAGTTGACTTTTTGCTGTTTTTACAGAATTTGAGTTCTAGAGCTGAAAACTTTTTGTAAAAAACTCTGTAGAGTAGTTGGTGCCTTAATCGTTAGGATAATTGTCAAAATGGGAATGGTGCTTATTTGAATATGGAAGAATAGATTCTTCCATATTCTTCATTCTGGGCTGCTTACTGTGTAAAAAGGCACAAAATAAAGAGGACAAAGGATAGAAAAATACCAAAAACCAGAATGGATGCTTGTGCTTACAATTAATAGCTGCATTTATTCAGATACTCAAAAGAAGAAGGGTGGGAAGACTTCAAAGTTCAGAGAGTCACGGAGGTTGGAAAACTCTGATGTGCTAAGTATGGCATGAATGATAACAGCATTCATAAATTATGTATGATAACAGCAACCTCCCTCCTAGTTTTTTCAGTCTTAATGTTTATTTCCTTCTGTTTGATATAAAATTTCTTTCTCTAATGTTGATACGGATGTCTTCAGCATATGCTGGGTGTCTGCTCTGCATTATTTACATGTGATTCTCAGAGGGCATATTTCCCCCAGGAAAGAGTGGAGCTCCGTTTTGAGTTTGGTGTGCTGTTCTTTGGGTTCTTTTGCGAGCTCAAAAAGAGTATCAGAATGGCACAGGTCCATCTCATGGTAAAAATTCTTGCTATAGCTGATCTTTTATATGTATATCGTGAGATTGCCGACAGAAAATGCAATAAGGATTCACTTCTTTTTGCTTATGTTACACTTCTATATGCTGCAAACTTGGGTGCAAGTTTTTGTTGTTGGCTTTCTAAAATTGTACTGTAATCCGTATGTTAAAAGTGAGATTTAGGTTCAACACAGTTTTGTGGTTTCAGTTTTAGTGACAGGATGTAGGTCTTGTTAGTCTTGGTGCTTCATCTGCTCTAATTCTAAACCAAACATATCTTGGTTTCCTTCTGGACGAAGTTAAGGCTCCACTTCAGTAAATGTAACTTTATGATGTAACTCCTGCAGCTTTGCAGAGATGTTAAACTGCTGTCTTTCCCAAAGCTGTCGAAAGCAGGACAGGAACGAGTCAGTACAAGTGATGGTGATTACTTGACACAGAGTCATGAAAAGGGTTCATAGCAGGTTCAAAAACCCAGTTCTTGGTCAATTTTGCTCACCTGCATTGAGATGATTACCAGTGCCTGTGGTTTTCATGGAAGTTCATAATATTTTTTTAGTATAGCTTCAATTTGCCTACTATGAGAATGGCATTAGCAATTTGCATTTCAGAAGTCACACAAAAGGATAAGCTGAGAGGGAATAAATAATGTGACATGTATTTTAACTTCATTGAGGAAAAGGCCTCAAAAGGCTAGAAAGAAGGTATATAATATTTGTATGTTTTCATTTATATCCTGAAAAAGCCAAAAACCTGTTATCTGTAGTTGTTGGAAACTAAAATAAAGCTAGTGACAATGATTTCTAACACTACTTGATCATGTTGTCAAAGTAACTTAACATTTCTAAATGGTTTCATACAAGTCCTAAACAATGTGTTACGTGGTCACTTATTCATAACAGGAACTCTTCTATTTTTTTTTTTAATTAAAAAACTTCTAATTGATTAAATCAGATTGGCAAATCAAAGTACAGTGGAGACTGCAGACTAAGAATTCTGTTCCACGGCTATTTGCTGTGGCTTTATAATTTGTCTGACCTTTTCAAAAAATGAGATCTGTGTGTACTAAGTAATCAGTTAAAAACATATCAATCAAACAGATGATCTAGCCTGCATGCATCATCACTCATTCATCTACTACATCCTCACCTGTGATAAAATAAGGTTTTGGAAATCTTTGAGACTGTAAACTGGACAATATTCAATGAGTGTTAATGTTCCTTGAAAGGAGAAAATTACTAGTGGACGAAATGAGCTGGTTTCAGATGAATTATCAGAGGCAATTTTTTTTTCTTCTGTTTTTTACCTCACATATAAAACAATACATATAAAAGTCTCACTCCTCTTCCCCCTCCTCCCTCCCTCCAAAATAAAGTTACAGATATCACAGAAAAAAGCTTTAGATACAAACAGCTGAATTATACTGAACCACAACAAACAAAGTATTTTATTTAAGAACTACTGAAAATAGCAAATACTGATATATGTTACTCACAATTTAGATACTTGTTTAATATTACAGCTGGAAATACGTTGTTGTGCTGAAAATACCTTTTGTGCTTAGGGGTTGCACAGCTTTATCCCTTGCTGTCATTGCTGTCATTCTTTGTTAGCACTTTCCACTAATGCCCCTTTTTCAGGTTCTTGCTGACAATTTTGAAGGATAATAGTTGAAAACACTTTTATAGGAATGATGTTTAATCATTGTTTTTTAACTTGTTCAGTGGGACCAAAGAATGTCCTTGGGAGAGGCTGATGCTATGTAGAATTTTGCCTTTTAAAGTATGAGTTACTTGGCTGTGCTGTGCCCAGCTATGGGAAGAACCATAAAAACTTCACTGATCTTCTTCAGATTCCTTTATTCCTAAAAATGCTGGACTGGCTTGAAGTTTCTAAGGTTTAGGGAGACATGTCTAGACATACTAGAAGACTGGATATATGCTCTATTAAGACCTGGTAGCCTGACAGTTTCTAAAACTTAGGTGATTGCTATTGACCGAGTATAAAATAAGTTGTATTTCTTTCAGGTGGGGATCTGTCATGCCTTACTGTCCTGGAAAAGTATTTTGATACGTCAGTTCTCTTTCACTGAACCTTGTGTGATGTGCTAATTCAGTGTTGATCAAATACGATAAAACTGTTCCTATATAAACTACGTGTAGTGCATATGTATCACAAGAACCTTTCATGAATCCTGGGAGTAGCACACTCAACTCATATCCCAGTGATTTGAGCAGACAAAATCAGTGTTTCTCTGCAGGGTCCAAGTTTCCTTGAAGAAGAAAATGTAAAAGCACAACGGAAGCTTGAGCTGAGGGTAACATGCTTCTTCAGAGAACTGGATTACTTTAACCACAGAGCGTGTAGAGTCTTGAATTTGGAAGGTTGCCTCCCCACCTCATGCGAAGGTTGTGAGAGATGTGTAAACCTCTTCTCACGTGGCCACCTGTACTGTTGGGTATTTAGTCAAGCACCAAGGTGAAGTGAGGAATATATCTCAAATGATGATGGGAAATAAGGATGTAATGATGCAGAGAGCACAATTAGTGTTTATTCTTACTGATTTAATCAACATTTACTTTAGACCATCTTGATAGACTAGACACTTCAAGCATTTTGGAGTGCACTGGAAACAGTTTTGCTGCACAATAATGGTTAGTTGAATAGAAAGTACTTTTTACACCTCATATCTTTGCAGACTTGATCTGAAAAAAAATTTCTGCATTTCTCTTACATTAATTTACCAACCCATTTCACAGCCCTTTGAATGACTTTACAGTGGGATCATCCGCTGTGTAGAGGGGTGTATGCAACACTAGTTCTGATATAGGAACTTGTTTTTTTAAATGACTTGTGTGTGTTTCGTAAAATATGCTTTATTTTAAAATTAGGGCTTCCTGTTGCAGCTGTTCCAGGAGCTCTGAGTCCTTTGGCTATTCCAAATGCTGCTGCTGCAGCTGCAGCTGCTGCTGCTGGCCGTGTGGGAATGCCTGGAGTTTCAGCTGGTAGCAATACAGTCCTCCTGGTTAGCAATTTAAATGAAGAGGTAAGTGAAACAATTTTCTCTTTTCTTTCCCCCCCTCTTTAGTCACACTTCATTTGTCAGTATTTTATAATTTCTTTGCATTTGGCCTCTTACATTTGGATTTTAAGCTCAAAAGTATTTTTGCTATTTTTTTAATAATCCCCAAGGCTTATTTTAAAACCATTGTTAAATACATTCTTTTTCCTAGGTAGCTAACAACTTAAAATATCCTTTGACAGTCAGCTACCTATTTTCTCTAAGAAAAATTTGGCATCTACTACATTTTGAATACCAACTATTCTTTCTTTTATAACTGCAATCATGTGAACTAGAATTTCTGTTTTGTTTCTAATTGTTTGTTGTTTCATTTCATGCTTGTATCTCACATTTTTGAGTCTTAATTTATGTGAACTACTCTAACACATTTTTCTTTGAAGGTTCTCCCAAAGATCTTGACGAGGCACTCTTCCAGTCTCTCTTAGTAATTTTTTTTTCTTTGCAGTTACTCATTTGTCTTAAAAAAAAAAAAAGTGGTGGCAAAGCATTTTCACCTTAACTGTATCTTTCTTGCTAACTCTGAAATCTAAAGGGATTAATTTAGTTTTGCATTTTTACTGTCCTTTACATTTATTTTGATGGCTGTGAAAGCTGGTATGAAATGTGGGAAGTTCGTATCAGTCTAGCTGTTCCATTTTTAACTGGCCTCTGTCACTGTAAATCATTAAGCTTTTTTTATCATCTAGTACAGTTTTGTCATCCACAGTCTTGCATGTTAAAATGTCTTAGATCAGAGTGCCATTTTGAAAGATATTTTGCCTGCATTTCATAACCAGCCATGCTTACGCAGTTAAAGTTTAAATTTTGAAATTTCTATTGCATGCTTTTTTTAATTTATTTTCATGTTGAGACGAAATGCTGTAGTTTACTCTTGATATGAATGTACTTTACCCATATTTGTCTTGGGTGACTACATTTTACTCAGTTTTTCTTGTACAGTACATAAACCAACCATTTTCTGACCAAATTCCTGCATTTCCTATGTACTGACCTATATTTTATTTTTTTTTGTTCCCCACTTCCTTATTTTTTTTTTCTTCTGCATTGCTGTATTCCCTCCCCCATTTCATCCTTTTCCCTGTGTGTTCAACTTCCCTTTCCTTGTCTTTACCCAAATCCCCATACCCTTCCCTGTCATACCCTTCTCCTTGTCTTTGTCTACGTTCCCTGTCTTCATTCCCTATGTTCATGCTTCTGTGCTTGAACAAAATGTTCCTCGGACCAACTTGCCCCAATTAACCGCCTTGAAACCATGATCCATGACCACCTCACCATTCTGCGGGAACCACCCTTCGTTATGGATGATCTGTTCATCTCCGCTCTTCCTCGACTCTTCTCTCTTCTTGTCTTACGCTGCTTGCTCTTCTCTCCTTCTAAAGATGGTTACGCCCCAAAGTCTGTTTACCCTCTTCGGTATGTTATTGTTAGCACTATACTTTTATTATTGATTTGATTTTGTTTTTATGGTTTTTGTTTGTTTGGTTTTTTTTTGTTTCACCTTAATTCTTATTTGTAGCTAGCACTTTGGCTTAAAGTTGAAAAGTATATCTTTTGCTATTTTTCTTTTGCTGTTTAAATCTCTCCATAGACACAGATTTTCTTTTAATGCATGCTAATATATTTTGCATGGTCTTTAATTTTATATCATTCACATAGCTTTGAGGGTTTATCAGAAATTATTCTTTTCAAAATTCACTATTCAAAATCTTTATCTCCTTTATTCATTTGTGAGTGTGTTGAGTTGGAGTGAGTGATCTTGTTGCTGTCTGAATGTTCCATTGATATGTCAAAACACATTACTTAGATGGCTGGCTTTAAAATGAACTTCTTCTTTTGGGTTACTTTTGACTTTGAAAAGGTGTTTATGGTGATGTGCAGCGTGTGAAGATTTTATACAATAAGAAAGATAGTGCCCTTATACAGATGGCTGATGGAAACCAGTCACAGCTGGGTAAGATTAGTTTTCTGTTTATATTCCCATTAGTCTAAGTACTTAGGCTGTGTAAGATCAGGTGAACTAAATGTGTTTATATTTGTCAATCTGTCTCTTATCCTGGTTATCCACCAGATCCAAAATCTTTTTGCATGGACTTGTGTTCCAGAAGGTCTGCACCTGAATGAATACTCTAAATGAATTCAGCAGCGCAATCAAATGTGATGATCCCTAAATAAAATTTAATACTGACAAAGAGTCTGCAGACCTAGTTCTTGATTCTAGTCCTTTAGCACACTGACCCTTTGATTTGCTTGACCGGTTTTCTTCTTTGCTTGTGTGATGTACCACAACCTATTGAAAAGTAGCACTCAATTGAGTAAACTTGTCTTTTTCAGCCATGAGCCATCTTAATGGACAAAAAATGTATGGAAAGATTATTCGGGTCACCCTTTCTAAACATCACACAGTACAACTACCTCGAGAGGGACTTGATGACCAAGGGCTGACTAAAGATTTTGGTAATTCACCTTTGCATCGCTTCAAGAAACCTGGTTCAAAAAACTTCCAAAATATATTCCCTCCTTCTGCAACACTTCACCTGTCCAATATTCCGTAAGTGTTCACTGTCAGTAAGCTGACAACATTTATGTGAATGACAGCACACTGAACTAATGATTTCCTGCTTATGCTTATTTTCTTCCTGTCTGTAGACCATCGGTAGCAGAAGAGGATCTACGCACATTGTTTGCTAACACTGGAGGCACTGTGAAAGCATTTAAATTTTTTCAGTAAGTAGCTTTCCTGCACATAGCTCTAAAAAAGAATTTTGCAGCATGTCTTAAGGAAAAATACATATCAAGTAGCAAAACATTAGGAGCAACTCCTGTAGTGTTCAAGTTCCTAATTCCATTATTTTGTTTCAGAAGAGATCACAAGATGGCCCTTCTTCAGATGTCAACAGTAGAAGAAGCTATTCAGGCTTTGATTGATCTCCACAATTACAATCTGGGAGAAAGTCACCATCTGAGAGTTTCTTTCTCTAAGTCAACTATTTAAAAAGGCAAATAGAGAATGAAGGTGTTTTGCATTGTTTGGTGTTGTCACCTTTTGACTGTTCAGGAAAGTGGGGACCAGAGTTTGTCTTCTGTTTTTTTATTTTTTTTCATGCTGTTATCATTCCTCAATTGTTTTAAAAAACTAAAAAAAAAACTAAAAAAAAAAAAAAAAGAAAAAAAAGGCAGTAATATTAACTGCCATTCAACTGTTGTTTAGATAAACCATTGTTTTGTTTAAAAGATTTCAAGTTAGTACCACATTTTTTCAACTTAGTTGACGTACGTGCCTTAAAAAGGAAAATTAGTACTGCTGGAATTGCATAACTAGTAAAAAGCAAATTTGGTTGTCTGGGGCACATTGTTACATGATAATTTAAATATGTTTAGGCAGGGGTGTGTAAAAAGGTTAAGTTTTTGTTTTCTCCTGCTTGATAGATTTCTTTATCTGCTGGCTTGTCACTTATTTTCTTTTTAATTGGATAAGATGCATTATGCTGAAAAAGTAAAATTATTTTGATTTTTGCTACTTTTTGCTTTGTGTTCTTTTTTTTAAAAAGGCCTTTTGTATTTCATTGTTCTGGTCTAGATTCAGTTATGAATGTAGGCATTAGTTAAAATTAACAAGGTACAGATTATTAATTTCTTAAAGGACGAAAAGTGACTTCTGTGACTTTGAGCCCTACGTGAAAAGCATTGTGGAATCTTAACCTTTTTGTACACACTCTTGTGGGATGTATCATATAAATGTCAGCACTAAGTAATGTCTTGTTTGTGGCTGAATATTTTTCGTAGATGTTTTTGAAGTTGACATGACTTACGTGCATTTCAATATATATTGCCATCTTTAGTTTGTAATTAAGATATGGAATATGGTTGTGGATTTCTGAGCATGTACAGACTGGTCAGGTTAGTGGAGGAAATGGTGCATGTATTTTTCAATGATGAAGAAAGTTTGCTGCAAATGCTTGCAGGAAATTTTGTGGCAGTTTTCTAAAACTGAAAACCAGGTGGGACCAAAGTTTATGTGCCTTTAGTCTTAATTTACCTTGCATTGTAATATTCAGTTTTAATAAATCTCTTCAAAATATTTTGTATTTAGAAATTGATCTGACTTTACTATAAACATGGCTCAGAATCTGCAGATCCAGTTGATTTGAAAGCAGTTCACTGACAGTCTGAACTGTTACCTTGATTCTGTTTAAATGACCAATACTTTTTGAAATTGATGTACTTAGTTTCAAGATTCATAGATTCTGTTATCTATGTAGAAAAAAAAGGTCATGTATATTTTCTATTAGTTGAGTTTTTACATCTTTAGAATTGTAAAATTCAGTATAGTTTGGAAGTGGCACAATTAAAAATTAATTTTCTAACAAAGTTGGGAGGTTTGATGGTTGTTTAATTTCATTTTGTGTGTACTCTGCTTACCTCTGTAGCATGCTCAATAAACACTTCTGTAGCTCTGTATTCACCTTTTCTGTCTTTCTCTGCTGCTTTCTATCTCTCCTCTTCTTTGTTTTTCACTTCTACTGTGCTTCTAAATTCATGTTTATTCTCTGCCAGGGTGGGAAAAGCATAATATTAAAAACTACTATTTATGGCTTTTTACCATAAATCTGACACTGTGAAAAATACCAACTCTATTTTCAGATAGTTACCCCTTTGCAGGCATATGTGCAAATTAAACATTTCCCACCCTGTTATAACTTACTGCTTTAAAGACATAACTTTTATTGTAGTTTGTTAGCTCTCTCTTTCTATCTTTTTAGTTTTTAAGCAGATTTATGCACTAATAGATCTCTCAGGTTTGCCATGCTCTCTTGCTGCAAGTTTCATCTTTCATTTTTTTTGTGTCTGCTAAAGATTTTCTACTAATCATACAGTACACTCATGGGTGAAAGTAACAAAGGATTTCAAATGAGATCTGTGGACCATACATGTTTGAGAACAGAATACTTAACCTTTTCAGAATCAGGGGTTCAAATGATTAGAACCGTTTGGGCACTTCAGTAGCTTTTCTTTATCTTACTTTGAACTGATTGTTGTGGGGTTTTTTTCTCTTTTGATGAGGAAAAGGATTTTACACATTGCCATTTAAGGGTAACTGAATGATCCCGGAGCATTTGGTAAGAGCTGTCGGCGTTCAAATCAAAGCATTTTTCAGTCACTTTGCCAGTACAACAACCAGTGCAGATACAGTGATGTCAGAATGCTTTGTGAACTGATGTCTTCCTTTGGGTGGCTTTCAAATCAGTAAATAGTGATCAGCTTTTGATGGTCATGGTATAATGTAGGGGCTTGCATTAGTCTTAATACATTCAATAAAACGCATTTTATTACACCCAATATATGATTTAAGCTATACTCTAGTTATTGCAGTGATCACCCAATCTGAAGTGCTCGTAGAATCCTATTCATCCATACTCAAAGCTTGTGAATCAGCATCTTTTTACAACTTGAGCACCCAAACGCACAGATGTGACAATTTCCAATGATTTCAGCAGTAGTTAAGGGTCTGACTGATCTGATATGTGATGTTTTTCGTCTGTACAGTATGATGTCCCATATTTTTCTAAAATAAAAGTGTGTCAGATTTCCTTTTGTGTATCAATGTGCTTGCGTGTGTCAACTAGAAATGTGACTGGAAATTTGCCATTCTGTGTGTTCGGCTTGTGCTGAATTATTTCCACTCTAAAACGTGTATCAGATAGCATACAGTGATTGCCATATGTGTCATTTTGAAATAACTGTAAACATCTGCACTGTCTGATTTGTGTACAAATATAGGGGTTTATAAAAGGGTAACTTCTTGCCAGGCTTATTTCCTTAAACAGAAGTTTCTATACTTTTCTCATTTTGAAATTTTCTGTGGCAAAAACCTCAAGGGAAAGAGTATATATTGGGTTTGACTTGTTATATATTCAGCAGCTTTTATTATGAGGTTATATTTGTATCAACCAAAATTAAAAATAATGACAGTCATAATTGTCATGAAAGCATTTTTTATTAATCTGAAGAAAATCACTGTTCTTATGAATACTTAGTCTTTAAAGTGGTATCTTTTCAGAAAATACAGACTTAGTGATGTCCTAACTTCTAGAACTTTCAAAAACTTGTTTTTCATTACACGGTACTGCATTTTGTATAGCAATTTGTACATTTTTGTTGTTATAAAATGTAAATAAGTTTCTGTATTTTTAGCTCTTCAGAATGTGAAAATCATCACTTTTATTAAAATGTTACTAAAAATAAGATTCACGAATAACTTCTTACACTCCATGGAATGTGAGTCTTCAGATCGTTAGTAAAACTTTACCATAGGCATGGTGATGCTCCTAACTCAGTTTCAGATTTTTAAAATAATTTTGTCTTTCTGTCAGAGGGCAGTTGCTGATTTTTGTTTCTTTGTGAATCGTTACCTTTTTTCTCTGGTTGAGCAATGAAATTGGATGGAGAAGTCCAAAAATGATTCTTTGATCAGATAATGTCCAGTGGCAAATACAGTATGAAAATGAAATAACCCAAAACCTTACAGCAATCTAACTAGAAACTGGGGGAAAACCTTAAGCTAAGTGAATACACTTAAAAGTATTTCTGTATATTGTGATTTAACATGTTATGAAAGGCACCTTTGCCCTGCAGGAATAACAGTTTACACAACTATTTGTAGCTTGCCGTTTTTAAAGTTTTATGTTCAGAATTAATTTGATAAGCCATCTTACAAAAACAGTTTCTTTGATTCATTATCAGTTTCCTTATGTTTTCTAGTATCTTGCAGCATGAAAAGATTAATCAGATCTTTCTCTCTGTGGGATTTAAGGCAGTGTGATTTCAAACTCTGGTTTACTCCAGATAATTTGTCTAATTCTGTGCTTAGATAGCATGTGCTTCTGTCGAAACATTAGAAAAAAGAATTGTGTTTTTTTTCTGCCAACAGGAATACAAATCCACTAGTCCCATCTCAAGACATGGCTTTTCCAATATCAAATGTGTTACAGTGAGCAAGGCTGCTCAGAAGGTTTGATTGTGTTAGGTAGGGATGAAGCTGAAGTCCTTGTTCTGTTCCAGATGCTGGGGCAACTTCTACTTTTGTTTTGCTGAGGTGAACAAATTCTCTTTTAAATAATTAAGTAGAATGCCCCATGTCTTGTCCTGTTGTGTGTAGAAAGGAATATATATATACACACACACGCATGACTGCAGTATTTCTTACCTTCCTGGTTTCTTGGGGAGCTGAGCAGCTGCAGCCTGCTAGTGTGATTTCGACCACACAGAGGCTAAGAAGAAAGAATGATTTTTCTGAAACTGTAGGATTTGGTATAGTATTTCCTACTGACTGGGCCTTGATAAAGTTTGTCAGTCAGTAGACTGCACTAATCTTAACTATAGAGAATGATAAGGCATTAATTATTCTGTTAGTGTACTGACTTGCTAGAGCTAGTGACAAAGTTCCTGCCTTACTGTGGAATTATAGGCCGCAATAATGCAGCTTTAAAGAATTTTTTTTTCCTTTAATGTAAGAATTTATTTAGTATCACCTTAATCTGAGTATTTTGAGGTTTGAAATTCTCTCTGGTGCATGTCTGTGGTCTTGAGGATGGTTAAGAAAATCATATTGGTGAGTTCTGCTTCACCTTAAAAAATTTTACTGCTTGCTATATCTGTTCTTTTCTGCGTTGAGTGAATTTTCCTCTGATGAACAAACTAAATTTGGAAGAGGTTTACATTGCTTTGTTTTTTCCCTTTCAAAGTTTACAGCATGTGATGTTTAAAATCTATTCTTTCTTGATTAGTTCTGCAGACGGGCAGCAAAGGAAAAGTAAAGAACTTTTCTTCCTTGGGAAAAAAAAATGATGTGAAAATAAGATAGACTTAAATGTCTCAAAAGACTTAGCTGAAAATAGCACTCATATTATTGAAGAGTTCTGCATGTTTTATGAGTTTTAGCCCAATTTCATTAGGAAATGAGGTATGTGTAATTGCACCATCTCTGTGTGAATGTGCTGTTCGCGAGATAACCCGTCTCTTCCTTGTCGCTCCTGTACCCTTTGGTTGGTGTCCTGTCAGGCAGAGGGGATGAAGGTCTCCAGTAGTAAGGCATTTCTCTTTCTATCCTCATGATTAGTTGGCTTGCTAGGTCAGAGTCCTTACTTTCAGTTCTGCATATGGGCAAGGGAAGGAGATCTGGTGTCTTGTCTTCTGCTGGGAGTTCTCAAACAGGCTCAGACATGGTTTTCTCCCTCTTAATGGGCAGCAGCTTGTGAGGTGGCAAACGTGGTGGAGCCTGGGGGTACTGGGTACAGGACACAAGAAGTGAAAAGGAAGGGTTATTTTGCAGGAGGAGCGGAGTACTCGACAGAGGAGCATTGAGGGTGTTTCAGTAGCTTGCTTTCAGTTGTTTCATATATAAATAGATGTGAAAAATCTATCTATCTATCTAAAACAAGGTGAGACATTGGCTGAATAATTTTGTAGAGGTATTTTACCAACTAGTCTGAACAAAAGTAGTCCAGCTTGTGGGGTAATTATGATGTATTTTCACTTCAGCTCAACGGGTGCGGGGTGTCGGAGCTTAGCTCTTGCATGCAGACTGCTGCAGAAGCTGGTTTTCCTAGAATGAGTGCTTATCATCCCTGGAAGCCAGCAAGACTGAAAGCCTGAAGCCTCTAGCCCTAGGTTAGGCTACATGTCAGGGTAGTTTAGGATGATTGACACTGATGGCTAACCAAAGAGCTAGATAAAGTGAGCTAGTGGGATCCAGGAAGAGATTTGTTAGAGGATTCATCAGGTGACGCATGTGGGGACTGGCATTTTTTGATGAAAAATACAAACTGTAAAATTTCTGACTGTGTTCCATGGCAGGGTACACCAGTGTCTTTTGGGCTAACCCTATTCCCCCTCGTTCTTAATGCCTGGGGCTTATCTCTGACAGCATCAACGCTCTTTGAAGATCTCAGTTGTGCAGCTGAAATCATGCTGGACTAGTCTGTTCTTTTCTGAAGCAAGAAAGGTTTCTGGCAGCTGTATCTGACAAGCACCAGTGATTTGTTGTGTGTGGTGGGACACCAGCCTTTCCACTTTTAAAATACTGGCAGTCCTCAGCTAGTAAAGAGTCCTGGTGCTATATCAACAAAATACTCTTTCATCATGCTGTGCTTTGTTGTTTGAACAGTAACCTTCAGGTATTGACTTCGATAATTTGAGTAAACTTTTTATGAGCAATGTTTATCTTTCAAAATGAGGGATCTTTTCCTTTTTTTCCTCTCTTTTTAGAGAGAGGAATATTTTCCTGTTGATTATAGAAAATGAACTAGAGGTTGCCATTTTCCAGTTCTTAAGCAAATTTTGTTTGACCTTAACCATTTTGATCAGAAGTGTGTCTAACTTGTTTAAACTCTGATAGCAGAAGTCACACAATTTCTTTAGTCTGTATTACTGCTTTGTCATGCTGACTCCTAGACTTCAGGGGAAAAAAAATCTTGACCTAAATCTTTCTCTGCAATTTAAAAGTCTGCTTTGGTTTTTAGAAAGTGGTCATTCTCAAGTTCCTCTTAGATGGAAAATGGAGCTAAACCTCATCTTCTTTCAAGTGTAGTTACATGAAAATACATGGTTAATAGTAGATAACGTCTTCCTATTTGTGGCTCTTCACTCAAAATAGTTCTTATAAACAGAGGTGTTTGTGGTGCCATCCTGTTGCAATTGAAAAAATTGTGCTTTTCATTAGAGAATGGGAACACCCAGCACTTCCGCCTTGCTGTTGGTGAACTCTAAATAGTTTTTTTCTTGCAGGTGCCATGCCTTGTTTGATAATATGTGCAGCCAGTTTTGGGCCACAGAGGCATGTGCTGACAGTTGTCGCAATGGAAGAATTGCCAGTTAGCATTGGCAAGTGACTGGAGTTGCTCAGCAAAACTGAAGTCTATGGAGCGCAAGTGATCTTGCTAACAGATCAATATTAACATTTATTTGCAACTTTCTTAAGGATACCTGGAAATCTTTAAAAGTAGTTTGCTTTTCAAAGCAAACAGGTAAAGTATCTGAACTTTTTTCACAAGAATGTAGACTGTTGGTTTGTATACGCTATGATCTATAAGTTTTACACAGATCTTCTGAATAAGTTGCCCTAAGGAAAGGGATTCCACATTTTTTTTCATTTCTAATTCCAGCTTTTCCAAGTTTTGAGCCATTTGAAAACTTGGATTTTTGCTGATCTGAAATAATACAGCCTTTCATACACATTTTTTCAGTTCACAGCGGCTTCCTCAATTTCTAAAGATGGGAATTCTGTAAACCAGCTTTTTTCCAGGGTTATTTCAAACAACATATCCATATTCCTGCATAGCTAAAGAAAGATACAAAGATTCTTCCTATGCTGGGAGCAGTTATCCAGCTTCCTTCTTAGGCGTAGAACTGCTTGGTAAGCTTTCAGACAGCCTTATTGGAAAGGAAGTATATTGTGCTTGGTGTACCTGGACAGTAGTACAAGCCCTAAACTGCCCTCAGCAAGCCATCATACTTGAAGCAGAACCTGGTTGTCTCCTGCAGCTGTTAGGTTCTTAGGAATTCAGGCCTTGCAGATTCAGTGTTTATAGGACTCTTCAGCACTTCTGAGATCCTTATGTAACAATAGCAGGTTGCATCCATGATTTCAGAACTGTTGGGGTGAGTACTGTAGAGTGAGATTAGAGCTATCTGCACTTCAGGCTCTTGGATTAAGACTGAGTAGCCCTAGAAAAATCTGGGAACCCTTCAGTTTGTTTTGAGAAAGTTTCCTCATAAGAAGTCATTATATTTTGGAAGTTATATCCATTTCAGCTTCACTTAGGATTTAGCAACCTGCTTGAATCCTGAGTAGCCAATATCCTTGTAACACTCAGAGAGCAGCTCTTAAAATTCTTCATTTTTTAAAAAATATTTTTGGAACTTAATGTTATGCTCTGAATAATGCTTTTTTATATAAAAAGTTTTTCAGACCCCTACTTTGTATTTCTGTAGTAAATGTTACTTACATTCATGTTAGTAGAACTTAATAATAGTCAGTGCACAAGTTGGTGAACCTGCAGGATTACCACTTGGAACAATAGGCATTAGTTTTCTGTGCTGGAAAAAATGAATCCAGGGTTCTGGCGCTTAGGAAGGTGGTATCCAGGCAACTGCTGCTGAATGCCAAGATCCTCTCTTGTGCAGACATCTGCCCTGCCAAAGCCGTGTTCCTAGGGAGAAGAGAAAGTTCATCCAGATGTAGTGACTGAGTATGCAAAGAAAATGAAACTGAGGACAAATCCTGTAAATATTGAATCGGTACACGAGAACTTCAGCTCCCTAGAGATGAGACAAGTAGCTGAAAGCTTCCTCTGCACATACCGTATGAAAGGTGGCTCCTGTGGGGCACGTCCTGAAGTTGTACCCTCTCTCAGTTGGTTTCAGCCTATATCTCTGTACTCCTTTTTATAAGACTTTCTTCCTTTTCCATTTTCAAAAATGAATTTGCAAGATTTCAAGTTGCAGTGTTCTGAGGTTTTTTTAAATCTGTCAAGCAGCATTATGCAGATGAGCTGTGTATCGCTGTGAGGTCAGGTGTGATTCCCTTAAAACTGGAGATAATGTAAGACACTGTGAATATAGCTGAGACTTCACTTTTACAGATTAATAATTGTCACAAATAGAGCTCTGATCTTCGGGCTGCCTTAATCTATAGTACAAAACCTCCTGTTGGATAAGTATGTGTACATCAAGTTGCCTTTCTCTGTCAGGGAACAGAATGCCTATTTGCCACCACTCTATTGTTCAGATTCATTACCCGCTCCTTCTACTGATAAAGAGCTGATGTTTTAAACTGGTTGATTTATGAGTTATCAGATTTGTTACAGACTTCCTTATTCTGTGTTTGGCAATTTTAGAAGTGGTAAAATGTCAAAATATCTTACACTTGTTAGCGTTTAAGCACCTTCTTTTGCAATCATTTCAAGCAGTAAGGAAGATGGAACAGTTGCAAGTTTCAAATATTTTGGGTGTCAGCTTTGTTCCAAATTTGACTTTAAGATACTTAATGCTTGTAAAATTGCAACTAGATTTTTAAAGTCTAACATGTACAGCTACCTGATTCCTTGTACAAAATGTGATGATTTAGCTACACACAATAGACATAACTTTAAATATATTGGTACTAAGAATGTAACCTATTTCTCTCTCCTATCTCTTTGTTAACATGGCTGTCAAGGACGGGACGTATTCCAAATGCTCCTCTTGCACTGCAGAAAGCAGCCAGGAATCATTCAGGAGGTGCTTTCACTTTACAGTTGGGCTGTTCTTAAGGCTTGCTGCTATTCAAGGGATTAGTTCTGCTCCTGCCATTCTTGCTTGGGATCTTCTGCCAGCTCTGATGCCTGTCTTCTTGCCCTTCATCTGCATGATTCAACATGCTAAACTGACAACCAAAAAAGACAAACTTCTGCCTTGTCTTCTCCCTCTCCCCTTTCTGATGTTAGTTTTTGCCCTTTGGTGGACTGATCCTGGTCACTGAATGGTTACAGAAATGCTAAAGGACATAGAGCAGCGTACTCCTGGGAGGAGGGGGGAAAACAACTCTGCCTGCTTCAACAGAAGTCAAATACCAGTCAAAATGTAACAAAATCTCATATTTAGAACACTTTATGCTGATACAGTTGTTCCAGCCCTAAAGGCTGGAACTGTCGAAGATTTTAGATACAGGTGGTAATACTGAGTTACTCTAGAGCTTGAGCTGATAAACAGCATGATGTTTACTCACCGAAGACTCCATATGAATCTCTTTAGTTTCTAGACATTATTAATATCTAGAAAAATACTCTATATTACACAGAGTTATAGCATAAATTAACATAATAAACACATCACTTTACAATGACATCTTATGAAATGGTCTGCCATACACTGCCAAAGACGTGGATTACATCAGCTTCATGGGCTTTGTGAAATGTTCTGCTTAAGAAACATTGTTTAACTTACTGTTTTTCCTCCAGTGAAAAAGGAAAAAATAATTGTAATTATGGATTAATGATCTCTGGGATGCTGTTTATTTTGCATGGGGTTTTTTGGGGGTTGTGCTTTTTTTCCCCTCTACCTTTTGCCTATTGTGCCTCTTTTGTTGTGTTTCTGGCATCTCTGCTTTAGGTCCAAGCAGGATTCACCAGGCACAGCTCTTTTGAAGTCTCTGGTTATTATCTGTATTTTCCTGTTCTGTTTCCAGACACACTCTCTTGAAACAATGTGTTAGTTCCTTGTTAATCATGCTAAGAATTACACTTGCTTTTAAATGATGGAATTGGGCTGACATTTATGCCATAAGTTCCTTAAAGCAAAGCTTCTCTTTGACTTTGAGGTGTCAGACATGTTGTAAAGGCCGTAAGAATTCTCAAATAAACACTTCTGATTTTTGCCCCATCAGTGTAGTATAAGAGGAGAAAGACAAAAAATGGTGCTTCATGAGCCAGGGTTTTACTGCTTTATGATGACAGATAATGGTAATATTTACTACTTATGAGCCATGCACATAAATCTACATATTTATGTAGTAATGAATACAGTAAAATATTGTGGCATTTCTACTTAGAACATAATTGCCATGTATATTAACACAGATCTCGATGTCATAGAAAGTGAGCCAAAAATAAAGCTGTTTTACCAAATTGATTCAGTACTATGGGAATATTTTAAGAAGCTGTAATAAGGGAGGTTCTTCAGAAATTGACTGATGTATTTCTGTTTATATGTAATGACAACGTAAAGGTGATAAGCAGTGTCATTCTTACAGCTGATTACATACTGCAAAGGTAGCTGTAGATTAGTTCTTGTACTAAATTTCTGAAGTGTATTAATAGCTTTGTTCTTTAAAGTCAGAGCAGGTTGAAAATTGAATTTAAAAAAGAAAAAGTTCTGCTAGAGTTGGTTTACTCTTTTCTAAAACTTTGCACCTTTTTTCCCCCTTGCTCTGTCATGTCTTGTTTTCCATTTTCCATTTATCTCAGCCTAGATATACCAAACCTTAAATAAAATTATTGTTTTTCTTTTCTCTACCTTAACACCTGCCTGTCATCGCACCATCTGCCCCAAGTTTGGAGCATTTGCATTATTTAAACTGCTTGGTTTTGAAAGCTGCTGTCCTGATCTGTTCTCCACCCAGCACTGCATCCTTGTACCTTATTGCCCTGACATCGCTGCCTTCTTGTCCTCTGAGCCACCACCCTTTCCCTGTGAATGATCCCCACGCTCTTGCTTTGGGCTCCCTTTGCTTGTTGGAGGTGTAATGGTGCTGTGGCAAACCCAGCACCCAAATGCTGTTGTTGGCCCCCTGCAGGTCTGAGCATGCTGGGAACTCTTGGGTTTGGGAGCAGCTTCAGGAACTCCTTGTCTTCTCCAGCCACAACTGATCTTGGCAGGACTTAATGATTCTAAGCCTGAGCAGAGTGAGCACTGCGTTGTGATGGACCATCTTCATCCTTCATGTCCTGTGTATGGAGCACTGGCCCAGGAGACCTCACCTACAAGTGCATCAGAGACTGCAGTGGAGGACTTGAGCAAGACCTTTTGTCTGTTCAGAACATCACAAGATTTACCCGCAGGATGTACAGGTAATGGTGACAGTCTTATTGAAATGAGGGGTGGTAATGCTGTTTGAAGGTGTGTTTTCTATGGATGTATATACAGGTTAAAATAACACTTAAATCTTACCGGATAGTTACAATGATGGTAGCAGCGATTCTAACCACACAACAGAGCTTTCAATTCTATTGATGTGCAAAGTCAAATGAGGGGGTTTTTTTAAGGTTCTGACCCGGTCCCTTCCCATCTATATGGGCCTGTTTCTCAAGCAAATATACCTATGGGATATGGCAGATATGGATATATATAGGATATGGCAGAATTGCTAGTTGGTTGAGTTTTTTAGATCACTAAATCTGCTGCTATACTAAATGAAGGACTAGTAATGAGAAAGGATCAATTGACAGGAGAAAAGGTGATTGCTGGTGTTGAGCAGGGAAAATGTACGTGCTGCTCTCAGGGTTCTCTAAAAACAGTTTCTATCAGCATGTTCTCTAATGACCTTGAAGGTGAGGTTAATTTGATATTGATCAGATTAACAAATGTAAAATCTGGTAAATAAAAGCAATTAATTGAAAATAGTGAGGAGGTTGAATAAAAGTAAGGGGAACTTCAACATTTGGAAGAACAAGATGCTACAGAACTGTTGATGAAGTTATGCATGAGCTTGTGACTCCTTGTTACTTGCTAGAGAGAGCTTTGATACCAGGGGCCTCTTGTGCTTCAGCATTTGATGCTATTCACAGAGAACCAACCACTGAAGCTTAGCAGAAAATAAGGTCTTGTCTCCCAGGATTTCTAGTCAGATTGCAAGCACCCAGACTTACTTTAGAGGCTTGTATTTAATTAGTCCTAACGTGGCCCAGGAAAGCAGAGGAGATTTTGAGCTCACTGTCCGTGCTATGTTAAAGTACTGTGCTCTTGTGTCATGTTTATGTTTTTAAGAGGTAGAAGGATGTCGAGATTTAACGGATCTATTTCTGAGCTTGGGCTGCAAACTTGGGGGTCAGACACATGAGTATCCCTGTGTTTAGTGTTACTCTTGGTCCTTGTCTCTGACCTTCATGGCAAATGTTCTACCTTCTTGCTGAAGATGCACAGTGTGAGCACAAGATATGGGACACCTGTGCATCCTCATTTCCTTGATTTATGCAAATCCTGATTCATTCCTGATCAGCATATCTTTCCACAGATGCTGACGGGTCATGAGAGTAAACCTAGCATCACACCCCCTGTGCTTAGTATTCACGATCCTCGTCTCTCCCAAAGCAAGCCCTGTAGTCTGTACTTTAAAGCACGTTGTGTTCTGGGACGTGCTGGGGTTTATGGAAAGTTTCATAGTCCTAGCAGGGAAGCTCCAGTTTGTGCACTAACATCTTTTGAGTAGAGGCTTTAGGCAGATGCTTTTTCCTACCATTACTACGTATTCTGTCCTTCACATATAAATGAGAAGACGTGCGAAAATCAGCAAGTGAGCCCAGGCCCCAGGCCTTTTGCTTTCATGCAGTGGGCAGAGAGAGAAAATGAAGTATTGTTAGCTGCTTACCTCACTGCCTCCTTCAGCCCATTCTCATCCCATGAGTCGACTGAAAAGCCTTTCACATTTCTGTACTAGAAATAACATTAGCAGGGAAAAAAACCCAACCACACTCCACTCCATACATTGCAGCTGTATCATCTTTTCCCAGGTGCCTGTGTTGCTTTTAAGAAAAATAATAGAAACACTAGTGGGGAAAGACAGAGTACAAACAATTCCCACTCTTCCCCTTGAAGTGAGCAGTTTAAAAATGGGCTTATTTTGTTAGAATTCAGGGTAAATGCTTTTCAATAGATGAGAGATACTTTTGCTCAGTTCCAATGGACTCCACCAAATCAACCTCCCACTCAATTCAATTAATTCCCTTCCCCCTGTGTGTAAGGAACAAGGTTTGGATATAAAAACACTAAATGTAAGATTAAAACGTCTACAGAGATGATCAGAAGGGAGTCTATTTTAATAACCCTCTCAGATTGCTGTGCATGAGATGTGGAAGTAGGAGGTTTAATCTCAGTGCAGTGCCTTTACAATTATAATCAGAACTGAGCTGAGTATTGGTCAATAGGAAATTTGCTCCTCAGGGTAGGGAGAGGACTGTAACAAGAATTGAATCTCAGGATGTTAGTGAAGGAAACCATCTGAAAAGAATAATCAACTGCAGTGGTATGGATCTTGGGTTCACGGAAAGAATTGTTCAAAATTAAACAAAAACCCAGAGCAAGAAACAGCAGAAAATTCACAGAGACTTAGATGATCATTGTTCAAGCAGGAAAAAAACACAGGTTCCAAGTGCATGATGCTTTCCTTTGGTGATCTTCATGCTTTAAGATATTTACAGCTGGTGTCAGTGCAAAAGGAAGAAGTTATTCTCTCTTTCCTTATATCGAAGATTGGTTCCTATAAATCAGTGCAGAGTGTATGAAAATTGTCACTGCTTTTAGGCAGGTCATGGGCTGGGAGACATAAAATGTGCCAACTGAAACCACCATTCTGTGGGTGCCCACCTCTTTACTTGCTAAGATCTGAGTTTCATTTCTTGGTTTTTTTGCTACCTTTTTGGCAGGCTCAATACTCAAAGGAAAGAAAAAAAATTAATGATACAATTAGGAATTTTAGCTAAAAAATAAATTTGGGTTTATCCTTTGTTCTTGGGGTTTCTCAGGGCTCCATTCTCAGCCCTGTGCTCTTCAACATCTTCATTAATGACCTGGGCACAGGACTGGAAGGGACACTAAACACACAGATCTGTTCACAGGTGATAGAAAACTGGGAGGAGCTGTTGACTCCTTTGAAGGCGGGGAGGCCCTGCAGAGGGAGGGCTGGGCAATCACCAACCCTAGGAAGTTCTACAAGGGAAAGTGCAGCTTTTGGCACTGGGGATGGGGCAACCCTGGCTGTACAGACAGACTGGGGAATGAGAGTGCCAGGGAAAGGGACCTGGGGGTCCTGGACAAGGGAAATTGAATGGGAGCCAGCCCTGGCAGCCAGGAGGGCCAAGCGTGTCCTGGGGGGCACCGGGCCCAGCCGGGTGAGGGAGGGGATTGTCCCCTCTGCTCTGGGGCAGCCTCACCTGCAGTGCTGGGGGCAGTTTGGGGGCCACAATATAAAACTGACACTGAGCTGTTAGAGAGGGTCCAAAGGAGGTAACAAGGATGGTGAAGGGTCTGGAGGGGAAGCTGCATGAGGAGTGGCTGAGGTCACTTGGTCTGTTCAGCCTGGAGAAAAGGAGACTGAGGGGAGACCTCACTGCAGTTACAGCTTCCCTGTGAGGGGAAGAGGAGGGGAAGACACGGATCTCTTCTCTGGGGTGACAGTGACAGGATCTGAGGAAATGACCTGAAGCTGTTTCAGGGGAGGTTTAGGTTGGATATCAGGAACCGGCTCTTCACCCAGAGGGTGTCTGGGCACTGGAACAGGCACCCCAGGGAAGTGGTCACAACACCAAACCTGGCAGAGGTCAAGAAGTGCTTGGACAACAGTGTCAGGCACATGGTGTGACTTGTGTGGTCCCGTGCTGGGCCAGGAGCTGAACTCAATGACCCTGTGGGTCCCTTCCAACTGAGCATATTCTGTGATTCATACTCAAAACAGGAAACGGTTGTAGCAGAAGGCACTTGACCAAAAAAAATTCTGGAATTACAGCACATATTCATGAAAATGTTGGCATTTCTGCAGGTTCTGACCATCTATAGTATTTAGCATTTCAGATTTTCCTGTCAGTGTGTAAATATTAACAAGTCAGGATGCTTTTTATGCCAAGGCAAGTGAGGGGAAGCTGTAGCCTTAATCCTTTTTAAACCTGAAGATTTTCTAATATCGGTCACTAATCACAATTGTTAGTCCTCCATGATTTAAATAGTGCAGGAGAGGTGGCCATTTGTTATGCAGAAGTTGAATGTACAGTGTGGAGTTTCCTTCAGTCAAATCTTAGTCACATGATATGATACTTGAAATTGCCACTTCAGTTTAAAAGTGAATCTTGTTTCAAAGAGCTGACAGTTATGATGTCTTTTCAATATTTTTATCACTGCTTCTGAATAATGAAATTACAGGACTCAATGAAGTAGAATCAGGCCTCGTCTTTGAAGACTGTCTCTGCTGAGGAACAATCTGGCAAGGCCAAGAGCAGCCAGGTAACCCTGTCAGTCATACCACATCAGGCTGGGATTGCCTAGGAAAATATGTCAGAAATACCAGCCTGGGGCACAGAAATCAGCAAAACTGCTACCAGTGGGGGAAAAAGTCATTGGAGGCAGGTTGTTCATTTTGTGGGAGGGTGAGACAGACTAAACAGGGTCAAATAATGGGTAGAGGTATGGTGAGGTATGCAAAGCTCTCTATTTTATTGCAAACTGTAGCAATCACCTCCATATGTAAGACCTGAAAGATATAGCAAAAAACTTGTGAAGCTGAATATAAAATGAATATTCTTGGGTGAAAGTAATCTAATTATTTGGGAGTTCAGATGAAGATGATACTAGTTCTTCTTAAAAATAGCCCTGATGCTCTGGAAATCTTGAACAAGCTATTAAGAAATCACTAGATTACAGGCAAATATATTTTTTAAAAATATGCTTCCAGTGCAAAGGCATATGGTGCCACTGTGTCTCAAGCAATAAATAAGCAGATGTCAGAAATGTAGCCTGTGTTTGACTGAGCTGCCTCTGCCTCCCCAGAGCCCAAAGCTGCAGCACGTTTCACGGTGCCTACCAGAGTCAGAACACCAGCTTGAAATACCACTGAGAGGCTGGGGAGTGTCACAGTGCCATTGGCCTCTCCCATGTGTCCACCAGAGCTTATCTCCCTTCTCGGGAATGAAGATTTCCCTTCTTCAGACCAGAAATCAGACCTGGGCAGTGCTCTTGAGAGGGAGGAAGGGCCTGAGCTATACTTTCAGTCATTCTGACTGTCCCAGGTGGATTATTTGGATGATTGCAGGATCATTTGGTGGCTTTCTCTCATAAGGCATCTTTGAACCTATCCTGCCTTAATCTAGTCCTGAATAGAAGTTAATTTAGAGCTATTCAGAAGCTAATTTAGAGAGGTTTACTGAGCTCTCTTCAAGAGAGCAGTCTTTTAAGAGTCCATTTCTAAATCGTGATTTTTCTTTTTACTGTGGTTACCAGGCTCTGCATCAGAGAAAAATATCTTGGTTACTATTGTAGGACATGAGATGGTGGTGAATGGTGGTTACTTTATCTTTTAAGAAGAATTCTTCTTGAAACACTGATGATACCTTTACACAGCATATGTGGCACATCTGTGTGTCTCTTAACCCCACTAGTACAGACAGAGATACCAACAGCAGCTTGCAGTGACCCTTGGATTGCAGCAAACACCCAGTTTTCTGTGTTTTTTTTTTTCCCAGGAATCTCACTGTTGTCGTTCTCGTTACACACATCCTACCAACTGTTTGTCATCTTGCCACCAAACAAGCTCCTGAGGCCCAGTGCTGCTGTTCAGATGAATCCCTGGCCACCTTGCACCTGGTCCTGCCTTCTCCTGAAGAACACATGGGTATGAACACCATGTCCTAGAAGGATAACAGGAGAGGGTTTACCTAGAGAGGTAACCAGATACTGTTTTAAAAAATGTCAGTATTTCCAATAACAAACCTAGGAGCAACTGGTACTGGGTGTTCTGGAACACTTTTTATGCATTTTAATTGCCAGTTATCTGAAGACTTTGCATGAACCTCATTCTAAACTTCAGGCTCTTGTGTCCTGAGGCCATCAGATGTACCAGATGCTGAAGACTGAGCAGTGAATGCATTTGAGGCTATGCAAGCACCACAGAATTGGCACCTGGTCTGTATGTTGTCCAGCTGGCCTAGGATTTATTTTATGAGGGTAGGGCCTTTGGCCAAATTACTGTATCTCTGATGACTGCATACAACTGCATGAGCTGCGGGGCAGTGTAGAAACAGGCAGAGATGAGTGTCCCCTGTTGCTAAATGATTACCAAAAAAACCCATTTGGGGCATTGGGAAGATTCCTGCTCTGGAGGATTAATATATTTTCTTGGTGGTGCATCAGGGTTTTCTGACTGAAATGACTCTAAAACAAGACTTCTTTAGATAATACGGGGTAAGAGCAGGAAGGATACAGGTGAACCTGAAGGAGGTGAGCTTTAGGGCTTTCCCCCAAAATCTGAAATGTGGCACCAAGGCACCCAGGTGAACCCTCACCAGGCTGCTTCTCTTGCAAGAGAAACCTGCAGCTTAGCCCAGGGCAACCCCCTGCTCAGAGCTCTTTTCCACTTCAGCTGAATTGTATCCATGGCTTAATCCCACCTGTGGAAATGTGGCATGAGCTCTTGATGGAATGGTTCGCATTGACCTTAAACTGTGATATTTTAATTCATATTTAGTGTGAGGAAGAAATAAGACCTTCAGGGCTCACATGACACACCTTTCTGTGCCCATGCAACCCAGTCTAAGGTCTGCCCCTAAATTACAGCTGATTGCAGGAGTGTCAGGTTGGGAGTATGAGTCTTGTTTTCAGAGAGAACTTTTGAAAAAATTGCGGTTGGTGAAGAAGGTAACTCAGGCTAAGATGTTTTCCTTTCTGTTACTCCTTCCAGTCAGATAACTAAATTGATTAAAAAGCTGTTTTTAAAACAGAGGATTACTCAGTCTTTTGTAGTCCCTTTTACAAGAAAAATGTGCTCAATAGAAAGGAGCCTAAGGTTTGCAGTAGAGAGAGCTAGCCCTGTAATCTTTGTGTCTATGTGTGGGAAGTACTTGAAAATTGCCTCCTACGGACAGATTAGTGAATTGTTGGTAGAAGAAAGTTTCTTCAAAATTACGCTTTGCATAAACTTTAAACTGCAGAAAACATCTACTTTCCTGTTATCTCCATTATTTATGTACTATCTGAAACAAATGTCAGGCTGACACCTCACAAATTGTTTGCTACTGATTCTCCTATTACTTTACAGATGTTCCAAAAGTTTTCACACCAGCTTCTCAGAAAATATCTAAAGATGAGGGCAGGTTTCATTCTGTAGCATCATTGTTTTGGCAGGTATGAAGAAAGCTGAGTGGGCTGATCACGTGCTTCCCATCTGTCAGCTCATCACTGTTAATAGGTACTTGAAGGAAAATTGCAGTTATTTCACACAGCACTGGAAGCTGAAAGTTCATATGTCAAGGAAAGATGGACATGGAAATAACAGACTTTTTTATCTACAAAAGACATCCCTGTGCTGCCGTGTTGGGGGTAGTTATCTTGTGTGCACTTGTGATCTTGGTCTAATTTGGACTTGCTGATGCTCACTGAAAAGGACATTACCCTCGGTCTGGCCTGTCTTCCTCAAGACATTGGAATGCAGGGCAGGATTTTTTCCAGTAGCGCTGAAGTCCCCCTAAAAGCTGACAGTGCACAGGTTTTCCTGATTCCTGAAACTATAGCTCATTCCTGAGTGCCAGCTGTTGACACCTCTCTCTCAGCCCCTGTGTGCATTGCTGTTTCTTATCCACAGAGGTAAGGGGACAGCAGTTTCACAGGAGCAGGTTCATAAATCCACCATGGATAAAAGTTCCTCCAAACTTGCATGTTGCGCTCTATACCTTTAGTGGTTTTAATGACTGAACCATAAAATTTCCTTCTCTTGCCTGTCTGAAACCCATTCTAACAACCCAGTCAAACTGCCCACATCTGTGGCTTCCTGGGCTGCAATTTATCTCAGATGATAAATACAGAAAGCTGTGCTTAACCTGGATTAGAGGCATCCTGCAGTGTTGGAAACAGCTCAGTGCTCCCAGGTTTGGGTACAGCATGTTACAGCATGGCAGTAGCATGGCTGAGTTGGTAAAATGGGCAGTTTGCCATTCATAGGTCAGCACTCAAATAAACTTGTATTGCTATTGATTGTTAAGAGCAGCTAAGCAAGCTCTTCAGTGTGATTCATCTCCCCTATATTTAGCTGCCTAAAAATTAGACATCTCATCTGAACCAGTCATCTACCATAGTCTCAAAATTAGTCATCAGAGATAAGCAGCTCAACACTACCTGTGTCAAGAGAGGTTTCTGGCAGAGATAGGGGGTTAAGTCATTTCTGGAGGTAACTGTTTTTCTCCACTCTTTCTGACTTAATTTAGTGACTTTGGACAGCAAGGCAATGGAAGCTCTATTCTTTGCTCTGTTTTCTAAAAGTATCTTTTCCATTTCAGCTCTAAATCCTTTTAATTATGAAAAAAAAAGTCTTCATGTGTAAGCACCACCTGAATTTGCTGCCCTGACTTTAAGTTATTGCCTCTTATTTTCTTACTGTTTCTCTGATTGTGAATTAGAATAATTTCCAAGGCTGGGTGAAAAAGAAGTGTTCTTTATTCTTTATTTAAACACATTTTTCCCAGTAATCAATAGCATAACTGCAACTCTGGGTTTCAGTGCTTTCTCCTTAAAAACATAGATCAGAGTATTGAGAAGCTATACATCTTCCCTGTCAAACATTTAATTTATTGTGCTGTTCATTTATAGCTGGAGACTAGAGAACTATTGGTTGACAAAAGAGGATGGATGACTCTTTTATTGAGTCCTTACACAGCTGGCAGAAGATTGCAAATGGAGGAAGGAGATGTGCAACACTCATTTCCAAACTTCTAATAAATCCTGGATGGATCACAAGGAATTTATGCTAACTTATATAACTTTCCAAAGGATTGGGAATTGACAATCATTTGTCTCCTTCACTGTGGTTAAACTTGAGCATCAAAAAGCAGGTTAAGAAGAAACTTCTACAGTGGTACACAACAGCTAATGTGGATATAGACAAATAAACAGCATGATCCATTTCTGACTCAGTTATGGCTATTGCTTTATCCCTCTAAAGTTAAAGCAACATTGGCATTCAAACAGTTCTTATTTAGTGTTATTTATCCCATTGTATGTCAGTGCTCCTTTTCAAGTAAGGATTTTGTGGTGGTGGCCAAGTGATTTCAGTCCTTCTCTGGGGCTCACTCTGTTGGTGTGTGCCCAGGAGGGTCCTGCTGTGGGAGTGCTTTGGAGCCCCGACGCTGCTGCTGCCTCACACCTTCTGCGTTGTGAGGCACTGGGCATCCCTCAGCCTCCACTCCTGCAATTCTCTTCCTTTGATCATTTTGATGTACACAGAAATCTTACCATGGTAGAAAAATACAGGAGCTTATTGGTTTGAACTAATTTCCTGAGTTTAATATCTTTCTGGTTTTTTGCAATATCAAGTTGTATGTTTTATCTTCAGCTTTGGGGACCTTTGTCACTCTGCTCTTTTGCTTTTTCTTACCATATCTGAATCTGTCTGTATCTCTAATGATGTTCCAGGAGATTTCTTTATTATTTCTTAACTGTGATATTTTCTTCTTGAGGGAAGTTCTGCTATAGCATTTAAAATACATCTTTTTTTTAATGATCTCTTGACTGCATATTATCAGTGGGTATGAGCCATGCAATCTGAACTTCAATCTGCTTTGTTATCCAGCAGCAGTAGAAGTCTTATATCCTCCCTCTCAATCACTGGAGGGGAATGAATCCTATTTAGCCACAGCAATTAAAGAGATTGTGATTGGTTTCAAGTTAGAAATCCTAATGGGTTGCTTGGAATTAAGAGCTGAATTCTATAATTCTCTAACTTTCCTGAATTCCTCGTGTTTCATTTTTCTTCAATTAATCTTTTATTTATGTGTTTTAAAGTTAGTATTACAGTTCATGCACATGTGTGTAGAGTGTGTAAAGCACTGGATAACTACTGGCAAAGAGGATTGCAGAAGCCATTATACTCATAGAAGCTCAACAGAGGTGAATGAGTGCATTCTATAATAATTCTCTTCAGAATCTCAGTGTATATATGAAGTAAATGCAAGGAAAGTGTTCTCTGAGCTTTTAAAAATGAAGTGAAATTCCTGCTCGCAACATCTTAAGAAACAGAAACAGGCTGAGACACATTTCTTTTAGCTGCACAAAAATGAATGGCATTTCAATCAATAAACACAATAGTGAAGAGTAACTGGTTGTATGTAGCTACAAATATCAAATACAGTAAGTATTTAGACATAAATTGAAGAAAACAGGGATTAATGCATATTTTATTTTTTAGAAATATAGTTACATAGTTATCAACACTGACCATCAAATTAACATGGAGAATTAATAATGTGTGATTTATTTTTGAAATGAGTGATGCTTTTATATCATAACCTCATTATGAAAGAGTTGGCCTGATAAAATCATACAAAAAGGCTCATAAATGGGACAGCACAAATCAAAATAATTAACTTTACTCCTATTATATTCAGAAAGATTCCTGTTTAGAATAGGTAGAAGAAAGGAAAAGGAATGCATGGATGTGATATGATGTAACAGAACTCCCCAGACTTCCATTCTACCTGCACATCTGACTACCTTTCAGGGAAAGTACTGGGCCAGACTTTGCTATTTAGAAGCTTTTAAATATCTTGTATTAAAAATTTCATGCACAAAAGGAGAAGACCATGGCACTTTTAACACTTCAAAATATCTGCTGTATACACCCCTGTGTGGAACACTTTTTCCGCCTTGTCTTAAGAAGCCTTTTTACAGAAACTGTTTTCCAGCACAGATATCTTTTCTCCAGGCTTCATGAAACCTTACATATAGAAACAAAGCTCCAGCCTGTTATCCAGAGATAACCTTTGAGTTTGTGGAAGTGCTTTCTGAAAAATATTTTCACCCTTATTCCCCAAAGCCAGAAAAAAATTACCTTGCTAGTCTGTTCTCCACAGCTTTCTCAACAAAGCAGCTTATGAAGCCATTTTCATCCAGTAGTAATTCTGACCCAAACTAGCAGTTTTCAGTTTCCAGTGATGCAAAGTTTGAGGTGTGGGATCACAGTGTCCCCGTCTGGGGCTGTGCTGGTTTGCCCACCACACTTGCTGCAGCGTTGGCACTTATCGCGCTGTTAATGAGCGTTCCTGGTAATTAACATGCTATGAATTAGTTCTGTAGGTAAGGAGTCTCCAAAAGGGCAGGATGGTGTGCACTAACTCCTTGTGAGGACTAGGTGAATTCATCAATAGGCATCATTGCAATAACCATGGGTACCCTGGACCTACCAGGACTATTTGAGGCTTGTACTGTTCTGCATTTTATGACACTTGGTGCATTCAACATCTTCACAAGGAAACTTAGAAAAAAAAAGAGACCCCAGTTACTTCATAGAAACATGTTTGCACCTTTTTTCCCCATTTTCGAAGGACTGTGTTGAGAAAAAATATACAGTTGGGAGAAGATCCATTAGAATTAAACTGCAATCATTGTAAACAACAGTAAAACTTCCAGTATTTCTACTTTCCCTTTTCTGTTCCTTTTATTTTCTCAATAAATAACAGACTTGTTCAATAAGTGAAATAGACTGTTTCAGTAGACCATCATGGATTTTATTTTGCTTGTGCTTTTTATATCATGCTACTTTAAAAAATCCATTTTGCCAGGCTGTTTTTCATTTCAGCTTATTGCAAATTATTTGTTTGTCCCGAGTACATTTTGCATTTAGTGCAATAGCTACCACCGAGTTCTTGATGGCATGGGGAGATAAAACATAGGATGGCTAGATACTCCACAATTAGTTCCTGAAATTCCTGTTAGATCCTCTCCCACACTGCCTCCCTTTTAGCCAGGTTTACATGCATTCTCATACTTTTTTCCACAAGCTAAAGTAAGAAACACACTTCCCATCCTAGATTTCCAAGACACACCAGGCAAAACACAGGAGGAGGTTTTGGTTTAAATAGTCTCAGCAACATTGAGGCAACTGATGTTTTATTACGTTTCTTGGTGAACTCGCTATTTATCAAATGTATCCTAACTGCAGAAATATGCCTAAAAAAATAAGTGTTCAATGATTTATACAGAGGAAAGCCTATAAGGTGTTCACTACCTTTTCATAAAGTTTCCTTGCTTGTCTTACATGCCAGCAAAAAACCCTAATGTTATTTTTCTACCTATCTCAGTATTTCATAGGCTCTCCTGCTGTACCCTTGCTGATCTGATTTCCAGTCTCCAATTAGCATGCAGAGCCAGGTTTTTATGAAGTTCAAGAAACTACATGTTGCTTTGGTGTCACAGTCATTTCCCTGAGTGGGTGATAAAGCAAGTCTGTGTTCATACACCAGATATTGCACCCAGCATTGAAATTTTAGCATGTTGCTGCATGGAGTCTCAAGTACAAGAAACAAAGTAACCCCCCTTAGAGACATTTTATGGCCAGCCCTTATCACACAAAACAATCTTTTCATTATTATAGCTTTTTTCATTATTGATATCTTACTTCCCCACCAAATATCCACTGTGATCTTTTTCAGTAAGTCAACATATTTTTCCCCTCCTCAGCAAAACAAAATAGCAAGAAAATATTTTCTGAAGGTAAGAGAAATACTGAAGTTTGCTACATGTGTTTAAAGCACGACTTAAATTTAAAAGCTTTGTTGAATACATTTGTTTAAATGGTTTTAAAGTTTTAAAGGGTGAGATGGATTGGGCTTTTTTCCATTGCTTTTTGGTGCATCTTCACATAGGGATGTATTTGCCTTTTGAGAAGTTGACAGTGTAAGTGGCCGACAAACTAGCTAATAAATCTGAGGTTAATAGGGTTGTAGACAGCCAAGTACATAGGCGTAGGAAGGATCACCAGCCACAGAATGCTGCACATCTAGAAGCTGTCAATACAGAGTATGAAAAATGCAAAGGACAAAGCAAAAGTAGAAGTTCCAGCTCATTTTTCTGCTTGCTGAAGCAATCTCTCACATCAGCATATCCTGGTCCTCTAGGGAAGGCATGTATTTAGGGTCTGATCTTGCTTCTACTCATGCCAGAAAAAAATCTCTTTTTTAACCCTAAGTGTAGAGGATTGGATTGGTAATGATTGTCCCCTCAGAAAATAAAACCAGAAAAAGTAAAAAGGCCTCAATTTATACCAATATGACATGTCTCTGTAAGAAGTAGTACTCTCTGGTGCTTGTGTAGAAATTAGTTGAATTCATTTAGAGGTATTTAGAGATGGGTATTAGAGCTTTAAAGCTGATTATTCTAGTTCTCTTAATTAGTGGACCAAATGTTTGATACAGCTGCTGTGCACTCATGGTATTGAGGGCAGTTTCCATCCAGAGGGGGGGAAAAAAACTTTTGAAGAAATTTTCTGTGCAGTAAATTAAATCCCTTGAAGAAGCTTGTGGCCAGAAATTTGAGTAAGTCAGCATGGGGCTCTTGGATTCAGCACTGATGGCTGTTACCTGTGATTGTCATTGAACGATGCAATGGAATTCTCTTAGTGCCTGAACAAGGATGAAATAGGAAAGGGTGAAAGGATGTTACCATTCCACCAAAACTCTTCAAATAAATGGAAATTGCTAAAGGATTGCATCTTCAATATACTCTCCACTTGTCTGAAGCCACCATAAAAATAGCTGGCTGGAGACTTAAAGGTGTGCACATCACAGAACTGCCAGGGAAACCCTCCCTGCACTAGGCAGACTGCCAGGCTGCTCAGCTGGGTTCTTTGAAGGTATGATGCCCTGAAGGCTCAGTTTTTCCCCTCTTCTTCCCTGTGAGATGTCTCAGATGTTTTTTGATCATGGAAAGACCTTGCCAAGGGGTTATCATTTCAAAGGGAGCCAGGATGCCACACACCAGCTGGTCTGGAGTAGCCGCCTGCCTCTGTTCTCAGAGGTGCTGTGGGCACCATCCCATCTCACAGCCTCCCACTTGTGGCACAGCAGCAGTAGTTCCTGCTGGCAGCTGCTTACAGCTGGGGAGTCCTTCCCACATGGCACAGAGAAGCAAGCAAAGGGATCTGAGCTTGCCAAAAGGGAAGACCTGGGAGAGCTCTGCTCTGACTGGGAGCTGCACTGAGGTGTTTCTCACCAGCTGGCCATGGCTGAGCCACCACAAAGCCCATCCTCTGTGCCTTTGTGCTGCAAGGTTGAACTAGTGCCCAGAGTTGGGATTTTATCTTTTTTCAATAACTTTTTAAAAAAATACATAGTAGCCACATAAGGCCGTAAGTTCTTATATAAATATAAGTCTTGGTCATTTAGAAGGGTGTTCTGCCAGAAGGTGCTGGTGGGAGGTGTTGTGTAAACACACGTAAGAATGAGTGTGTGTGTTTTAAGTACCAGTTTGGGGGCACTGGGGAATGACAGCAAATCTTGATTCACAGTGTTACCTGAAACAACACCCTTGCCCAAAGTGCTTGGATGTGCCATTGACTACGGCAGGAGTTTTAGAAACCATCTGAGAGCAACTTATCGATGAATAAAATCAGGTGAAATTAAAGTTGAGCAAACAAGAAATATGCTTGGAAGTGTTTGTCTCTGACCCACAGGAAAAGGCATGTTAATAAGCACATGGTTGTATTTTCAATGAAATTTGGTTTGATGCTTAAAGGGGAGATGGATAATTAAGACTTCATCTTCCAAAATATTAAATATTGATTTGTAGACATTTAGCAGCAGGCAATAAAGCTCTTCTGAGAACTGGCTGTAACTGTCTAAAAGGTTATAAAAGATTTTACTTCTCCATGTAGAATTTAGCTTTTTTTTTTTATTTAAAATTTATGAAATGAGAGTAAAATAAATCAGGAGATAAACTTCTAGCCCTCCGAGTGTGTTTCAGTTCTGCTTTATGTGGCCTTGCAGAGTCAAAATGGATATATGGGTTTTTTTAAGGTTTGTATTGGCTTTTGGTTTATTGAAGTGTCAGGAGGTTTATAAGCTCCTCAACTCCAATTTTGATTGTTTTATCCAACTACTGTCACTTCTTATCAGTATTAAAGGCAGAAATCAAAAGCATGGGACCCGTGGGAAGTAGCGTTTCAAATGTACACTGCTGTTCTTTTTTGTCACTGTTCTGAACTGTGCCCCTCTGCTCCTGACAGCAAACCCACAATGAGATAAGGAGGTGAGTTTCATACCTCATTAATTCATTTGTGAATTAAACAAAGATATTTTTAGCTTGAGTGTATATCTTTCCACCTGCCTTGTCCTTTCTTTATGACTCTTGAAAATTGCTGAAGTCCAGCATGTCCCATATCACATAGGGCCGCTTTGCTCTAGGAGCTCATTTTTCTCCAGCCTTTCACTAATAGTACACTGGGAATCAAGCCAGTTTGTTTAAACGGGTGAAAAAAGGAATGTTCCAGCTCAGCTACGTCTTGCAGATGCTTCTCCTAAAGAGAAAGTAACCCAGATTCCTCACCTGAGTTTGAGAGCTTAGCCCTGCATGTGGCATTTTGCTGGTCTGAGCAAAGTTAAGCAGATGTTGAGCTCCCTGGAACGGCGGGGCTGCCCACAGGACGCTGCTCTGCTCCCAAGGAGCCAGGTGTAAACTGGTTTGAAAAACCATCTCTACAGAAAGTGAACACCCCACAGGAAAGGAAAAGGAAGAGTTAATTCTCGCTAGGCAGTGCCTGGGTGTGGTCTTTCCTTAATCACAGCTGGGCTACAAAAATATCTTCACTGAGTAAAACTGGAGTAATTTTAACTATATGCTCAGGTCTCCATGGTCAATCTGTGTAGTAATAGCCAGTCTTGTAATAGCCAGTCTTGTAAATCAAGGACTTTATTCATGGTAAACCATTTGTGCAGTAACTTTTTTTTTTTTTTTAGATGTCTGTGCATTAGAAACTGACATGAATTTTCACAGTCATTTTGTTTGGGTTAACAAGTGTATTGAATTTAAGAAACTACATTTTCTATGCTTTATTTGCAGTAGTTTCAAGTTGATCCAATATATTTCAGAGTGTTCTCTATTTTATGCAAACTCACTTTAAAAAAGTGTAAGCAAAATGTGTTCATTTCACCATTGGATCAATTTATTAGGTTTTAAAAGTGCATTTCCATTCTACCATCGACAGCAGTAAAGGGAAAAAGGGAGGAGCAATGACAGAAAATCTATTTGACAGAATAAATAGTTTCTTTTCACGTATGTATATACAAGTGTGTGGGTTTATATGAGTAAAGTAATGGTGATGGCACTGATGAAGCAGACATGTTTTAGCATTATAATGACAAATTGTAAAAGATGA
The DNA here is from genome assembly GCF_029207755.1 of Chamaea fasciata. Taxonomy (NCBI): domain Eukaryota; kingdom Metazoa; phylum Chordata; class Aves; order Passeriformes; family Sylviidae; genus Chamaea; species Chamaea fasciata. The sequence goes on along the minus strand of NW_027094095.1, from coordinate 14,828,902 downwards.
CACTTGTTAAAAAAAGGATGATGTTTATTGGAGACTTGATTGTTTCCTACCTTCACAAAAGAGAAAATTGACTGAGACGATAGAATCCAGCAAGTTAGAGTCCAAATTGAAACACTAAGTCATGTCTACATGGCAAGTAAAAAGTAATTAAAAAAGGAATCACCAGTTTTAGAGGAGGAAAAAGAGAGAAAACACAATTAGAAGTCAATACTCAAATCTTACTTAAACACTGCAATTGCAAAAAAGCAGATATTTCATAAATAAGATTTGCAGTGGCGCAAGCAGGGGGGAAAGACACTAGGGTGAAGCAGGCAAATTGTTCATTTGCGCATTTCTTAGTAAGCATATAGACAGTATATTTTTGCTTCCTTAGGTGTTTATTGCATTCCTTACCTTCTTTCACCATTTCAGCTGGGCTATAGACCCAGGAGGGACATACTGTTTATGTTATTTTCATTTTGACCTTTTTACGGTTAAATGTTGCACAGGCTTAAATTTTTTTGTGCTCAACTTTAGCTACTTGAAGTCCTTTTATTTATCCTGTCATCTGTCATTGATGTAACTGACTTCTGTGACAGTGTTGACAGAATTTATCTAAGAGTTTGCTGGATGGCACATTTCATAGAATCAAATATAAATAAAAGGGTCCATCACCTGGGGGATATGGGATTGGAAGTCAATGGGTGTTGAAGGTGCTCAGTTTCACAAAGACCTGTTCAAGAACTCACACAATCCCATCTTACAGATTTATCTCTTTATATATGACCATGTTCATATTCCCTTCAGGTCAGGTAGCAATATGTTGTTCTTCTATTTTTTTCTTTCCTAAGACCTGGCAGATAATCAAATATGTACCTGCATTTCTTTCTGACATTTCAGAAATGCTAAATATTGTATTCTGGTGATAATGCTTTCTGAAGAAGGTAGGAATGGCCCATTTAATAATGTATACTTCATTTACAGTTTGGAGTGTTAGCCAACTGCTTGTGATGATACTACTTCCAGTCATAATACTGATATATGCAGAGTTCTAACTACATTTTTAAATAGAAAAACAACTGAATGATACATTCAAAATAATTCATGGAGAGGAAATAGATGTATTTCAGCATGAGAGAATATTTATGCATTATTTAACAGCAATAATGTTTGAATTCATACATTATGCAAATGCCATTATAATCAGGAAAATGAAAGAACTTGGACTGCTGCAACATCTTTAAATCTACCATTAGGTACTTATTTGTGCATATCATTTAATACTGCACAATGTTACAGTATGTCACTTGAAGAGAGAAGTTATCAGAGACTAACAGGTTATAAAAAAGTAAAGCTGATGAATCCTGATTGCTACCTTGATGCTAATGTCTATAAATTTATCAGCAAACAAGAGTAAAGGCTTTAATGGTAATTTACATAAACTTCTCTTCTGGAGATGAGTTACTGTGGTTTTACACATGGTTCCCACTTTGCGTTGTGATCCGTATCCATCCCCACCCCCACACGACAGACCGGCACACAGTGTGGGCTGACACTGCCAAATTGTATTTTCTAAATGTATCAGCAGCTATGTTCCAAAACTATCAAAAGCAGCAAGCCTGACCATATAAAACCAAAGCTCCTTCTGCTTCCTCTTATCTTCAAGACAAAACATAAAAAAAAAAAAGAACAGAAAAAAAGAAAAAGAAAAAGCCTGTGATTTGGAGAAGAGCATTCATAGATGTTCCCTCTTAGTATTCAGTTCTGTTTAGACCTCTGCTTACCTTGCTCCATAACCCCACACATTTGCTTATATGTAAGTACCCATGCACTCCATTACAGCATTTTGTTCAGCTGTGTTCAAGTCATTTTTTGGAGCAGTAATCTCATGCTGCACTTACAAGAATGTTCTCTTACAAAGGGGTGCATGGTGATGAAGGGAGAGCTAGACTTTCCCCTCTCAGCTGATGATTGTAACAACATTTCTTCAGAATTACTCATATTGCAAAACTCTTAATTTGTAATAACTAATATTTCTGTTAATTATAAAAATAAGAACAAATGGAACTGAGGAACAACTGGACTGGGAGAATGATCTATTTTCTTAACACATTAAATAAAGCTGGCCCATCACTTGTCCAGGAGGTATTTACAGAAAGGGACAGCAGAGGGAAATTTTCATTCTGATTTCCATGTGTGTTTGTTGTGTGGCAAGCAAAAAAGAATTTACATACAGATGCCATCAATCTGGCACATCTCATAAACACTATATTCCCCTAATAGCTCAGGAATTCAGAACAGATCTTGCAACTGAATGGCATTTGGGCACAGTTTGGGTACTCACCAATTTGAATCCAGTCGACAGTCTGGAATTTTCACTGTGATACAGTCTTCCAGAAATGATTACTTTTTATGTCAGAGTGGATGCAGTAGTGTTTGCTCCCCTATCATAAAGACTGCCAGAGCTTCTGCAATAAAATCTCTACTGCTAACAAGAAATCACAATTCAACCAATACATTGTGCTCCTGGCTAAGAACTGGCATGCAAGAATTCATCCTGGAAATTTTTATTTGCAGAGATTGATAGTAATTTTTCAGAATGCAAAATAATGCATGAACTTCCTTTTGTTGAATATTAACTGCTTTTTTTTTTTTTTTTTTTTTTTTTTAATGGCATTGTAGCAGTCTGTTGTTGTAAAGCTGGTTGGGAAGAGAAAGGGATGTGGGGTGCAGCAGTCACCACAGGTGCAATAACATGTGCCCACTCCAGTGCCAGCTGGAGATCTCTAGCTGATGATGAGGAAAAGAGGACTGCACTAACTGATGTCAAATCCATTCATGAGATACTAACTTTGGTGTGGTTATAATAGTCAATGCAGACCTCCCTGTTTTACATGGTTTGACAATGCCAGCTGGATGCTGGCTATACAAGAAGAAAGTGGGAGATGGTTATCACTGCAATTGCTTTATGGCATTTATGGTTGGATGGTTGTTGTGTTTGTGCCTAGGTGAACCGAAGTTTAAGTTCACCTCAGGTGGATTTCCACCTGAGTGACAAAGCCCAGCCTTAGATAGGACAATGTTTGCATCACTTCAGTGCTTCCTCCTGGCTCGTGTGCTCCTTTTGGCCAAGCAGATGGTACAGCAGTTTGCAGAAGCTGTCCAGTGTGTCTGTGTTTTCTCTGTCATTACAGTTTCTGAGATGAAATTTCAGGAAGTGCCAAATCCAACCAGGCCTCTGTATGACTAACAAGGATGCCATCCCCACCACAGAGGAGTGTAGGAACTGTGGCAACCCCTCAGCAGAGGAGCTTGGAGAGAGCAAGGGAGCCAGTGGTGTGGTTAATTCTGAACTTGTCATGCTGTAGAAGTCATCTCTTCTGCCTAAGGCAGCCCTGTTGTTTTGGCAGTGTGGACAAACTGCAGCTGGAGAAGGTGCCTGCTTGGCTAAGACAATGCAGCTGCCTTCTGCAGAGTGACCAGAAACTAACATCAGAACTTCACATTTCTATAGACTTAGAAGAAGGTCTTCCAAATGATGACCAAAAACTCAATCCAACAAAAAAAAAACCAACAAAGAAAAAAACAAAACAAAACAAAACAAAACAAAAAACCCCCCAAAAAACCCCAAAACCCCCCCAAAAAAACCCAAAACACCAAACAAAAAAAAAAAAAAACCACCAAAAAAACAAAAAACAAACCCAAAAACCAAAGTAACTTCTTTGGCATGTGGAAAAGCATCTCTGGGTTATCTCCTTTTCCCAGAGTTTCCTCAGTTGGAGTAGGATTATTGCTGCCATTACTCCTAATAGTTTCTGATTGCACTGAGGACAGGCTCCAAAAACCACTGAAGTCAACAGAAAAATTTCCTCAGAGCCCAAATTACAAATTTATGTGGTTTTTCTCAATTCAAGATCATCCACTGTCTGGCCCCAGTGTACCAGGGTAGGTCCAGAATACTTGGGTTTTGAAACAGAAAAATTAACTTCAACATGAAACTTGGCACGGACTTCAAAAGGATTATCCCAGTCATCTATGTTCTGGCAATCCTTCCTTACAGCACAGTTTTAGCATATGTTAAATTTTATGCTAGTAGTTTGCATGTCCTTATACTAAATAAATATGTACATTTATGTACACTGTGATGTAACAGTGATTTACATCTCATATGACCATCTGACATTGTTTCTCCTAGGAATAGCTGTATCTCCTCAGCATGATGAGGAAAATGCTATTTCAACCTAGCAGAATATTTTAATTTCAGATAGTCAAATTGGTGTGTCTTTAACATAAGGTTGTCTGCAGTTTGTGGCATGGCTTTTGTAACTTTTCTAATTCCTTTAGGTTTTAATTAGAAGCATTCAGCTACATTTCTCCAAAACATGCAAATGCTGGAGCCCCCACAAACAGTATTATTAAGATGGTTTCTTAATTGATTTTTCTTTGGGAGCAATTTGGTTCACTCCCATTTTATTGTGGCAAACGCTGGCATTTGTCACTTCTTCCAGTAACTGATGCTTTCTACTTTAATAAATACACATATTAGATGCTCCTCTCTTTCTCTCTTTGATAGGTGTATAGTGTCACGAAGAAGAAGGTCGCAATGATGTTAAGTTTTCTGCTAAGCAAAGGATAAGAGTGTAAATGAAATCTTGAAAGCTGGGAAATGAGAATGTGCAAGTGTAAATAATGTATTAATTATTGACAGCTAAGGGACCGAAGAGTCCTGTTTAGTAGTGACATCTTCATTGGCACGCTGCCTGACACTATCTCAGGTATTTTTTTTTTTAATAACAGGTTTTCCCCTCCAAGATAATAAGTATTTCAATTTACCAGTGTAACTATTTATATTTTTCATTTTCTTTGGCTTTTCTTTATCTTACTGCAGTCTAGGTGCTTGGTGTGGGAGGGGACAGGGGAGGAGCTAATCCTTGTCTTTTATTGTGGCAAGTGATGTTATTATTGTACAAAATAGATTTTTTTTTTTTGTAATAAAAGAAAAAAGTACTGAGGTGCAAAAGGAGATTCCACTTCATTGGTTATTTATGGAAGCTAAGATATCATTTAGGAAAAGACATATGATAGTTAAGGGCTCAGTTTTGCCAACAGGCCTTCCCAGCAATGACTAGTGCTTAAAATATGCCAGAAGCAGAATTGGTTTCACCATGGCTTTTTGAGCGAGACACTAGTTATATTAAGGAGAGGTGTTTCTGAAGTAAAAGGCTTTTAATACTCTGTACTTTCCAGACATTGCATAAAGTCTAAGAGTAGCAGTGAAATCCTTATTATTTAAATTATTTTTGTTACAAATTAGAGCAGAGAAAATTCCCATGATCCCAAAAAGGTCTTCGTATATTGGCTGTTTGCATAAGGCTGCTAGATGTAAATAGCTAGGAGCTTTTAAATACTGAGATTTAAACTGAAGAGGAAAAAAACCCACCACAAGTCACCAAACAAAAATAACAACAAAACACCACCACCACTGAAAACACCTCCTGATCCTTCTTTGCCAAATGACCTGTGAACTTTTCTCCCCTCAGCCCCCAGGCAAGGGGCTCCATTGCCCTTTGGCAACCCTGTGCCACCTCCAGAGCTCTGCTGGCCCCTGACTCTTGCTTTAATCCCCTCCTTGGCTTTGCCCATAGTTAGATTTTGTTCCTCCTGTGGGTGGAGCACATATTGGATTGGGAAGGCTTGCAAGGCTTGGGCAGACTCGGAGGAAAGCCATGCCTGGATCCCTGCCTGGATCCCAGCCCTGCCATGTGCCTGGGGGGCAGAAGGTGCCACTGAGGGCTGGGGTTAAGGAAAAAGAAGAGGCAGCTACTTCTGATGCTCTCCACACCGTAATATTGTCTTTGCTTTCACCTTACTGAAGAGAACTGGGAGGCAGTTTTCAGTCAAATCCTCTTTCCCCTGAAAAATGCAGGTTCTGATCTGTGGAATTGCTTGGCAAATTTCTGTCAGCCCTAGTGAATTGATAGGGTTGATAAATCCTGGTATGTGGAGACCTGGGAAAAGTGGAAATATTTAATTTCACTGCTTTCAAACCACTGTTTTGATTTATCACATTGAAAAGATCTTCCATGTGAAAAAGTTTGATTTCTTGGTTTAACAAATATTAACATTTTTACTTAGGTTAGAATAAACGAACCATTTCAGCCGCAATTTGCCACTTTTCAGCTGACTCGGGCGCCGCTGGTTTTGGCCCTTGGTTCCGGGGCAGGGAAGGGCGGTGCCGGGCGGGGTCGGTGTGCTCTCGGGAGCCGCCGCCCGCACCTGCCCCTCTGCTGGTGCTCTCTGTGCGGGCACTGCTGTGTGCAGGGATGTTCCCAGCTTCACCACCCGCTCCAAGGGGATATTTTCAGGTGCTGGCATCAGGAGGGAAAATGCAACTCGCTCTTCAAGTCTGTTGCTGTTTACAGAACATGTGTCCCAAACGAAAAATGCCATGTGTGATGCTGGATATAGAGCCTTCTCCTCTGCCCAAGAATAGAACTTTATCAAAATGAAATTTCCTGCTCATTTGAGCCCGTCTCCATAGCAACAGTACTGTACACCTGTGATGTACAGGCAGAAGCTGTTACAACCTCTGAACCAGGCAGAATGAGCCGTGCTCCATCCCCCTGTGGAAGGCAGAAGTACATCTCTGATGTATCCAGGCACATTTGGCTATATGCTACCTATGTGTGGTCCCTATATGCAATCATTTTATTCAGGATTACCCTACTTACATTTGGTAAATAAATACAAATACGCTACTTACGTGAAGTTGTGCACTTGCAAAAATTCAATCTATTCTTGTCCTGAGGGAAGACTTTACAATGCAAACGTTACACAAAACAAAAGCTCGTGCTCACATTTGCTTCTGTAGGAATTTTCTAATTCAAAAAATTCATAAAATGCCTCACTCGTGCAAATCTGCCTTCCTGTTAATAGTACATCATTAAAAGAAAAGAGCAACTGCATGCTGAATTATTTAAATATTATTTTAATGGTAAACTGGAAATAATTATGCACCTTTGGCTATCCAATATTGCAAATTGCTCCTCACTCCATAACTTTTAGTGAAATTGAACTCACCAATAAGAAACAAATGGTTGCATTTTTAAGCAACCTGAAATTATTTCCCCAGGTCATTCATAAGGTAGATAATTACAGAGAAATGTTTTCTTATGCAAATAAAAAATAGTCTGCTAATGCAATGTAAATTATATTTTAAGCTTCCTACCTTTATTAGCTTATTTAAGAAGAGGCAGACTTCAAAGAAGGATTTTATTTGAAATACACGCAGAGTGAAAATCTCCATAATGATGGCTATTGCTCTCAGATATACTGTATAACATACAGATGAATTGTCTGTTTCTGTCTTCTGACGTTTGCATTTTCTTGTCTTTGCTTTCAGACCTGCCCTCTCTTCCCCTCTTAGCTCAGCATTTCCCATTACTGAATGCAGGGCAAGCTGCAAGCAAAAGGAGTGAAATATGATAGATGATACATACATGTTGGCAAAGTTCGTTGCATCAAGTTGCCTGAATTCTTAAGACGACTCCTAGATACAGTGGATTGACTTTTTTTCCCCCAGTGTTTTTATAACCCTCACTTCTATGCCAGTGAAAGTGGGGCTTCTCTCAGGGCAAAATTTTCATCCTTTTTCAGCAAATGGGTGGAAAATGTTGTTTTTCTTTTGCAGGGCACAGAGGAGCCAGGGTGTGGGGACTCCCCCTCGTGCAGGCTGCAGCCAGCACAGGGCTTTGGTACAGCTGGTGACTGGATGAGAAGGGAACTGATCTTTTATCCACAGCTTAAGGACAGGAGGCAACGATCCCAAATTTTGGTGGTATTTGTAACAGCAATTTATTTTTTCTTTCTCAACTGTGGTTGTTTTCAGATTTTCTACTAGGAAATATCTGTCTTATATAAGCTGCTAATACTCTGCTCTAGGCAGAACATGGTGCTTGGAGCTTATGTAGGCTGATTTCAGGGGAACTAGCAGCATTATTGATTTTCATTGGGCTTATTAGGATCAGTGTAACATGCACTTTTGCTATACTAGATTGTATTTGGCTTTCATCATGAAATCTCATTACACTAAAAAGAAATGGAAACAAGTTATGCAAATAAAAGATTTTGCAGGGTACTCTAATGAAATTACTCTGTATCTGCAAAACCACACTTTGTATGTAGGTCATTCAAACCCTGAATGCTGCTGGTCAGACTGTTCTCATTTGCTTTTGAAAATTAAGAATAGATTCTCCAGCCTTAGCAGAATTATTTCAGATTTATGCTAACATAACTGAAGTTATAGCTTGGTCCTTGAAGTAGTTGTGCTGTCTGAATTCTGATGTTGAGTCAGTGGTTTACTAGGAAAGGGAACTTCTAGTTGTCTGCTTGCAGCAGGATGGTGTTATCACATTATAAAGGTGTGAAATCCACGTGGCTGTGGGCACACTCCTAAACCTCCACCCAGGATGAGGAATGAACAACAAGCTTGTTTTCACCCGTTTTGCTCTTGTAGGACTTCATCTCGTTGTGATTTGCCTGTTGGCATTGGTTGAGGCTGCATGAGCTGGCAGCACAGCAGATCTTCCCAGTGCAGCATCAGAGGCATAAAGTCCTCCTTCCTGAAACTCAGAGATCTGGTTATGACCTCAGCTTCCTTCTCCCAAGACCAGTTCCCTACCAAAGCTCGTATGTCCAAACCCAGACTCTTCACCAGTATTCCTGTAGCTGCAGACAGTGCTGAGACTTCATGATATTCTGCTGGCAGGGAGAAGGTGCAGTTGTGTGGTTCCCACCCTGTGAGTGCCTGGACTACTTGGGAGAGCAAAACTCCTCTGCTGTGGGTGTTCTGGTGCCACTGGAATGATGTGCCCAGGGCTGTGCAGGCTGAGGATGGCAGCAATGCCCTCTTGCCCGCAGTGGGGCAGCAGAATGCCTGGGCCGTATCTCCATGGAGCCACACCTCCTCTCGTGACTTGTCAGCTTGCAGGGTTGAGGAAGGGGGTGTGTGCTTTGTTTTTTGTTTTATCGTCTCATTTTCTTGTCACTTGAAATTGGCAGTAGGAATAACGTTCCTCCAAGATCTGTACTTTGTAAGAATGGTTCAAGACTTCTGAGCTGTCAGGAAAAAATATCCTCCTTTGACAGGTTTTGATGGTGCCTCTAAGAATAGCACATTTCCTAATGGTCAGGATGCTTTTCCTTTCATAGATGTTCTACATCTGGAGGAAGCAACATTCTTTTGAGAAAGAGAAAATGAATTTTGAAGAACTCTGAGAAATGACTCTCAGGCTTCCTTTCTTAATACATTAGTGTATTTCCGACCCTAGAGGGTGAGCTATGTCAGGTACCAAAATTAAATCCAACCTACGGGAGAGATGCTAAGAAGAACCAATTCAAGATACAAAGCTGCAATTGCAAAGTTACTTGGGGCGTACACATTTTGCATTATTGACAAATAATGTGATTAATGTGATTTAATGACATTGCACAGTCAGCTCTTAGGCAGTCTTGAGTCATTCTCTGTTGTTCCAATGAAACTGGACTCTTCTGCTTGGAATTGCCTACTGTTTTTGTGGGGATTTATGGTGAAATTTTGGTATGGACTAGACATGAAGGCTTTTTTTCAGAATTTTTCAAACTCAGCAGCAAAATCCTAAAGGGGAAAGCTCTCCTAATATACATGTGACAGTCTTATTTATTTGTGAAAAGGAGTCTCAAACTGCTGAACACACAGATTTATGGAAAAGAGCTCTCCTGTGTTGCTGACAATTAGTATATTTTTCACTTCCAAAATGGTGCTTTCTGCTAATGCTACGGTATAGTAATCAAAAGCACCTAATCCAGCTGATAAAAAATTCCCTGTTGGGCTTTGCTGACCAAAGGAATACAATTAGTAAGACATTTCAAGTAGGGAATTTCCTGCAAATACTGATATTTGTAGACCTTAAGTTAAACTATGGTATGTAAAATTACATATCAAATTAAGAGAGATTTTATTCCTTGGTGTATCTGAGACCCAACTTGTTGATGTGTGGCAGGAGAGATTTTATTCTGTAAGTGCAGGGAAGCTTTTCACTCAGATCACAGCTTTAGAATCAAATTAATTGTGTGATCAAAGCATTTCTTTTTTTACATCCTCCCAAAGCAACCTAGCAAAAAGTAAGTCCCCTAAGTAAGTTAGCTCATGTAGCCAATGGTAACAGGTGCTATGGGTTGTTGTTGAGATGTTGTTTGTTTAATATTAATCTAAAATAATTTAAATGGCATCATAATAGCCTTATTTTATGTCTCTTATTTTGATTTTAAAAATCAGTGCATTCCCCTTAGTGCAGTTAATAGGGTCATCCTGTGAGCCTGTGCTGGTTACCATGCCTTCAGTCATGTGGAATCCAAACAGCCATTATAATTTGTTTCTAAACAGATCAAGAGCTATTTACCATCTCAATGTTTTGTGCACAGCTGGGTGTCTGGCAAACATCCAATATCCATTAACATTTAAAAATTAGTCCCATAATGCATCTTTTCCGTGGCTTAAGGAGTATACACACTGACACATGTTGGGAACCAATTATATTTGCACCACCATTAGTCTGGCTGCATTCAACTTCCCAGTAAATGAGAGCTAATTTAGTTTCCAGAATGGTGTATCTTAAATTCATGCAATGACCTTAGCAAAAGCAGAGTATCTGAAGATATAAAGAGGAAGGAAATGTTCAGAAAGGATAATGCTTCCTCTTTTTCTGCCTAAACCATAAGAGTTGATTATTATGTGACTGTTTCCAGTATCCATGCCTGGCCTTAAAACCAGATTCCTTTAATTCAATACTGCTACAATTCATGAGCAGACTTTGGTTGGGAAGAAATCACACTAATCTGGTAAACTAGCACACCCTCCTTGCTCAGATCAAACCTGCTAATGGACCTTTTTATAATAGCAATTTAGACCTGCCTGTAGCAGGTCTAACTCTTCAGGTTCCCAACTGATTTTAAGTGTTCTATTTTCCTATCAGCAGGAAAATAAGAAATACAGATTTCACAGTCAGTGCTGTCTACATTGCTTGTGAAATATATTCTAACGATGCCACGGAAGTGAAATGACCCTCACAACTGGCAGTTTGGCATAGAATTTTAATGAAAATGGAGAAAGACAACAATATTTTGAGAAGTATATTTGCCAGATCTCTGCTGCCATAAGAAATTCCTTTAGTAGTATCAGAGGGATGTCTGGCTTGGGGGATGAGTGTGTAACACCCTTCCTTGCAGCATGGGGTCAGCTCAGCTCTCAGTAATCAGGTTCTAGACTGATTGACTTCTGCTGCTGCAGCACACTGCACGAGGCTTCTCTGAGCTCACCCAGTCCGTGGCAGGCTGCTTAATAAAGCTAAATTGCTCCTACAAACACAGCACTGTTCAGCATCCTTTTAGAATTAAGAGCCGGTTTTAAAAGAGTGTTTTTCCTTAACACTCATCTGAACAAGTTAGAAGCTCAAGAAGGCAGGAATTTTCTAAATGGGTATTCAGCAGTACAACGCAGCGAGCCTCCAGGTGAGAGGTGCTTCCTCCTGCAGCTGTGCACATCTGCAGTAACTCTGTCCTCTTGCACAGTTGTTTGCATGGAGTTAGCTGTAGGATTCTGTCTGGAGTGAAGCTGCAGGTTTATAAACAGCTCTAAAGTTTAATGTATAGATATAGTTATTTACATATGTTTAAAATGCAGTATTTAATATGTAAAATTTGTTCTTCTGTTACATCCATATAGTTCAGAGTTAGCCTTTGTCAAGTATTTCCTTATGATATCAGCACCTTTTTCCTTTTAGTTTTTGTGCAAGGAAGTATCTTTCAGTGAAAGGGCCTGTTCTTGATGCTGCCCTTTTGGAAAAGTTCACTGTACAGTCAGTATTTACAGATATTGTTTATACTGTCTTCCTCTCAAAAGACATGGCTTTTTATTTTATTGCTTTCAGTGAAACCCATGCTTGTAGTCCCTGACAATAATACATTTTCATGCATCATTGGCAATACAAGGCTTCATTTAGACTATTGATTTACATTCTTATTGTATTAGGACTTGTTAGTGTTTCATACCTTCTTATTGTTTGGTGATTGACCTTTGCAGATTTACAGTACATAAGCAATTAGCCAGTAATAGGTTAAATTAATAAAGAAGATTCCTATCAAATTTGGGAGATTCACAAATCTATCATGTTGTGGTACTGTCCATTTCTTTATATTCCACACAACTGTAGTTATAAGCTGAATTCCAAGTGCAGAAAAGCCTGCTGAAGGCTCCTGAGTTACGGGCAGGAAGAAGATGATGCATGGCGTGTGTACAATTTGCTGGGTAAGTGCATAGGGATGGGAACTGGCAGAAAGGTGGAACTGTTTTCTCTTTCTGTCTTGATAGTCTCTTTTGTTTTTCAGCTGTGGATTTAACAAAACAAAACTAGAGCTAATTTTAATTTTTAATTAAAGTCAATAGCTTATGTTCATTCTGATGTATTTGGTACAAAGAAGAATAAAAGGAAATACAGAGAGAAACTTGAAAGAGAAATGCATTTCTTCAGCTTAATTATTTAGTTTCCAACTAAGAAACAGCTCTGCAGACGTCGATTATCCTTCAGGGATATCTCAGAAGAAGTGAGCAATTAGCTTGATTTTCTGTTGAATATGTAGCTTGTGACTCAGTATGTGATCTATTAAAAAGATGATCATTCCTTTTAAACCATGTCCTGATGTACATAGAGCCTGTTGATGCAGACAGAAGTCAGTGCAGTAATCCAGTCCATCACCGTGTGAGACACAGCTTTTCTGTTTTGCTACACAACAGACAGTGGTAATTTTAGGTGTTCTAAGGACTGTAAGAGAAGGGTGAAAGAGGAGGGTAATGCTCTCCTGTTAGAAAGTAACCTGGGATACTGCTTAACACTCTTTACAGCTTTAAGCATGCTTTCCCTTGGAAGCAGAGTCTAAAAAAGGGGAAAAAGCCTCCTTGGAAAAAAGTCTCCTTGCACTCATTTCTGTAGGAAAGCAGTGATTGTTCTGCCCCCATCAGCCTGGAGTCATGGATGGGGCTGTGAATGGAGATCAGCAGCTTGGGAAGTTCAGGCAAGGCTGCGTGGGAAGGGCTGTGGGGAGGGGCAGCAGAAGGTCTGCCCCATCCCACTGCCATCCAGCCTTCCCGGGGAGCTCCAGGCCTCACAGGATCAGTACTGGGTCACCACCCACACAGCACCATGGTCCTGGCACAGACTGCACCAGGCACACTGGTAAGAAGAAAGCAGGAACTGGAAGGGATATTTGAAAGAGCTGTAAATAAGCACATTTTATATATATCATCAGTGGTGCAAACTTGTCCATGAGTGCATGGAGTCTGCTGCCACTGCCCTGCTTCCAGATTGCTGCTGCTGGATTGAGAATGCCCAGACTGTTGAGCTGGGGGTTATATGCCTGCTGGCACTTCTGTTGCACAGCTGGCTGGAACATATAAACTCACAAAGTGCCCAGATTTCACACAGGAGAAGCAGAATGCACATTTTTGCAGTTCACGTGTTCAGTTTTTTGGTTGTGGTTTTTTCGGTTGGTTTATTTAGTTTGGTTTGTGTGTCTTTTATTACAGTGATGACATTCAAATTCCACTACAGGGACATACTGGAGGGTTTGAGCTTAAAAATGAACCTTAAGTAAGTTACTTGCACGAGGATGAAGTTTGCAGATGTACTGGGTGTACTGCCAGATTTCCTGTACACCTCAGTGCCACTTTGAGCACCTCCACCTGTTAAACTGTGCTGCTCCAAGTGCACACTGAGCAGATGCTCAGGCCTTGATGGGCCTAAATTAGTAGGCACCTGTTCTTCTGACATTGAAGCTTCCATAGTATCTGAAATCTTGCTTCTGGTCTCGTTTAAAAGTGCCACAGTCCTGTCAGGACTGAGCAATGTGGGTCCTAACTTGGATCTACATCTGCAACAGGAACCCAATGCTTCCATGTTCCATAACAGCAAAGCCTGGGTCTCACCCCTTCAAGGCCAGACTGCTCTGAATCCTTTCTGCACCTTCCCAGCACACTACTGGAAGGGAGGAGCAAACCTGGACTGTGCTCTCTTTCCCAGAATTGTGGCAGGATGTTGAATAACCCCCCTTTGCTTTTCTGCAGCTAAATTCCAGGCCATATAAAAGAGGGCGCTGTGCACTGGTGTGGCTGGGGCTGGTGTGGGCACCGTGGGCTCCCTGTGGCACAGCCCCTCTGCTGCTGGCATGGGTTTCTCCAGCCCACATGTGGTGCACAGCAGCGTGGCCTCCTCTGCCCCTGGGCCCATGGAGCATCCTTCTTTAACTCCCTGTGCTCCTTCAGTCCCACCTGGGATGGGCTGTCCAACCTGGGGAGCCACAGAGTCCATCTGTTTGTCAGATTGGACACAGGTCTTTTTGCAGGATTACAGTTGAAGTTACAGCTCATCTATGTAAGAATAAATGTAAGAAATGCTTCCCCACCTCATCCTTTATTTATCTGCACTAATTAGGCATCATGAAAGCTACTGGTGCAAAACAGTCTGTCCTGCTTAAAGATACATATAAAAGAGGATAATGAAGGTGACACCTACTCACTGCTTACACGTAGCCCAGCAAAAACCTCCTGTGTGGTTTGCAGGGCTAGCTGCAGTCCAGAAGCAAATTAGGTGTTTTCTTGTGGCCAGGAGCCCAGAGTAATAAACTCTGCAGACGTAACTCTTCATACAGATGGGTTGTGGCTTCCTGCATTGTGTTTCCATTTGTATTGAAAATTACCCTGGATCTGGCATCACTGGATCTCTGCCAAGGCTAATCGGCCTATGCAGCCACACACTGACTCCTGAAGAGCTCCTTAAATCCTTCTGGCATTGCTGTCCCCAGTGCTGAGGAGCAGCCCAGCCCAGGGTCCTAAGGTGGTGTGGTTTTCTTGTTTGTTCGTTTGTTTCTGGTTTTGGTTTTTTAGATACTTTTATTTGTATTTGTTTTATTATTTTAGAACCTTTGTGGCTCTGCTGGCTTCGAGAAGGTGCTGTGCTCCACAAATGCAGTGAATGTGGGGTAAGGCAAACATGATGTAGCAGGAGAGAGAAAGTGAAGGACTCTCATGGGCGCCTGGCTTTTGGCCAGTGGCAAACCACGCCACTGATTTTTTATTTCCCCCTTGATTACATTTTAATTGGATTCCAGGAATAAACTTCATTGTGAAAACAGGATAAATTTATTTTATAAACAAAAGTGTTTGGGATAGACAGCTCTAATCCAGGTGAAACAGTGCAACCCTTTCCTAGGTTAACTTCAGTTCAGACCAGATACAAATCAGTAAAAATTTGGAAGATAATTGTCCTGTCCTGTTCATTTTATGTTGTAGATGAAAGAGCTTTCCTTAAAGGTTTGAATTTGACACCCATTTTTCTACTTGCATGTTCTCCTAAGGCTGTGTCCTGCCTCTTGGCCTTCCTTTTATAGCTCAGCATCCAAAAGGCTACAAACTGGCCAAGACAGGGTAACTACTAACAGCACTGGGAAATCAAAGAAGTGACCACATTTTAGATATTGTAGAGTGGTTGGTTTTTTAGGGGTTTTTTTTTTGGTCATCTATTAGGAAAGCAGGTTTTAGTAATAAAATTAGTGTTATGCTTGTTTAGTATGCCTGTGATATTGTGGAAAGAATTTTGGGACTGGTCACTGCAGTTATGCAGAAAATACATCACAAGCACATTGCTGGGCACTGTAATACTTGCAGCTCCGAGTAAGAAATAGTAAGATAGACCTCAGCAACCATCTGTGGCAAAATCAATCAAGTCAGCTCTGTCAGAAGGTTTTGGATCTTCTGCTGGGACTGGCCATTTCATCTGCTGTTTCTTACTGGTTGTTTATAGATTGAAAGGTTGCATCAGGTTTCTTGGCTCTCCATACACGCAGTACTTTAAACATATTACAGAAAAAATTTCTGACAGCACTGACAATGTCATTCATTTTTTTTTTTTTCATTCACCAACTAAATATAATATTATCCACTGGATAAAAATGACTGACATTTCTCAGGCTGTCAGCAGCAAAATTCTTGAATCCCCAAATACCTTAACATAATTAAGTTATCTTCATACAGTTTCTTCAGTGATCATAGTGGTGCTACTACTGAGTTTCCCAAGGAAACTCAATCTAGATACTAATGCTATGGATGTGTTAACTCACAGCTTTCCTCCTTTTGGACTTTTCAACTATACCAACCAATTTCAAATAAGTCTGACAGTAAAAATACCACAAAGATATCAAATTACCACAGGCTCTGTGACAATCTTCGATGCCATCACTCAGGAACAGTGTGTTTTACAGTGTCCCTGCAGCAGCAGGGCGTGTGGAAGGGGAAAAGGCTCCTTTTGCAGCTGCTCCAGCTCTGGGACAGGCTGTAGCTGGAGCACAAGCAGTACCACAGCATCCTGGGATAAGATGTGAACTCAGTGCATAGCTCCTGCCACTCCTGGCATGGCTTGTTCATGCATGAAAACCTTTTTTCCAAGAGACCTTAGTGACTTCCAGAAGCACAGGCCATGCCCACATGGCTACCTCTTGATGCTGGTGTTGCCTCAGTATTTGTCTGGATACAAGTGGGCCCCAGCAAGGAGTTCAGGCTGTTCTGCGATGTCTTTTCAGGTGATTAATGATGTCTTTGTAAAGGCCCATGGTACTGAAGTCATACATTGGACTTAGTAGTGTTTTCAAATTCTTTTGGGAAAGAGAGAATGCATTATAATAAAGTAATCAACTGGAAACATCTAGAAAAATGAGCTGGTTCAGATTAGGTCTTTTATAACTGCAAGTTTTTATCAGTGGTTCAGTTCAGTCGTGATTTTTTTTTTGTTTTGTTTTAAATACATGCAGTAATGCCATGCCCAATGCATGTAGTTAAGCAAGAACAAGGCTTCGTTAGGGTTTCTTTATTATTGAGAAATAGCCAGATTGGCCCAAAACAAAGTATCTCAATAGAACTGTTGTAACAGCTATACTTGTGTGTATCTACCTTGCTTAGATGTGGCAAACTATTCTTGTATATGGACTTCATGTTATACATATATGCAGAAGTGTTTGTGTGTAAAGCAAGTGTGGATGCAAATCTCCCCATTCTACTATAAATACCAAACAGTGTATAAAAAAAAAAAAAAGGTTTTTCCAATTAAAACCCCCCAAGAATCTCTTTTGTTTTGATTTTTTTTTTTAATCTTACAGCAGGTATCATCTTTGATAGAACACGTGAGATAGGGCTGCTTTAGCTTCCATTGTGATCTCCAGCCCGGATATGCAAGACTCTGGATGGGAGGGACGGCTCTGCCCCCCTCACATGCTTCATGTTGCTCCTGCCTTTGGCTTTTTCAGAAATGAGTGTTTCCTACGTAGGTAGGGCTGATGTGCCATCTGTTGGGGGGGATCAGCATCCCCAAGCCACAGCCCTGCAATGCTCCCAGACAATGTAGGAAATGTATGACTGGAGTGTAGCGGCTTGCATTTGCATTTCACACATTCAGCTTTGCTTCACACATTCCCCTCTCTCAGACATGATAAAGGCAAGGAACGCTCTATTTCTTGTCAGCATGGATGGATGGCACCCCTAGAAGAGTATGCATTTGAAGCAATATGTTCTGCATCACTGACGTAAGCCAAGATGCTGTTAAGGCAGGGCAGGTTTGTTTTCCTATTCAGTGCTAGTGAGAGGGGCACTCGGGGACTTGGTGTCCTTGAATTTAAAGAAGATTGAAGTGTTGCATTGTTCAGAATGAAGGGGAAGAGGATGGGAGCAGAATGATGCTGCAGCAGACGGTAAACACTTGACTGCAAGAGCTGAATAGGCTTGGCCTACATTTTGAATCTCATCATGGTCTCTTTTATTTCACTCATTTGTACCCCCAACTCTGCAGTCAGCCCCAGGTTTATTCCTGCTGTTTCTCAAACATTTTTCTTCAGATCCGTGTTGCTGAGTGGGCATCTTGGCAGAGAGCAGCACATGCCAAACTGTTGTTTATGAATGAGGGATGCCAGGGTAGTAATGTCACAAGATAATTTCTCCCTGTGTTTAGTCCTTTTAAGATTGAAAGTTGTCTTCATGAGATTCACCTAGTAATCTCCAAACCTTCATTTCATGTGCTGTGGCAGGGCTTTAATGGTCAGTGTGCAGAAATGTTTCTGAATTTCTAAAAGAAAAATTTTATCTGTAGCAAGCCCTGTCCTTTCCCTTGCCCTACCCACCACGCAAATCCATCACTCGTTCTTCATTTCCCATTCCACCTGGGGAAGGCATCAGTGTAGTGAATGCTAAGTACTGAACTCATTTGCAACTTGCCAGAGCCACTTCTGTTATTGTTTATTTTGTGCTTACCTTGGAATAGCTAACAAACAGGGAGTGCATGGGAGGGGGGATGTGGGGGGGGTAACACTTGCGGAGAGAAGCCATAGTAGTTCGCACCATAATTCCTTTAAATATCCAGATTTTTTTTCAAATCAGTCAGTGGAGACCAAGACATATGGAAATTTACAGTTAAAGGTAAGATGGGAAGAAGAAAATACTGGTGTTTTATATCTAGATGATATTTGACAGGAATGACCAATTCTGATTCTATGCAAATCTGAGTTCCTTGCTGAAGATGAAGGAAAGAAATGGAAACAAATTTGATGCAATGCATTTGTAATAGAGAAATATATTCACAGAGCTTGTTATATTTTTCTCTTACAAAAAAGAACTTCAAATAATAGCTAGAATTAAAGATGCTTTGAGGGACTTTTGAACCTTTGTCTCCTTGTGTCCTGTCTCTATTGCACGGATTAGAACAGGAGCAAACAGTGGTGACTTACTCATCCTTTCGCCCTTTATATATAAACCAAACCATTTTTTGTCAATTTATTCAACACCTTACAGTTGATTCCCAAGGTATCTGATAGATACATCTTTGATTCTCATCATCCTTTAGGATGACATCTTAAAAATATATAAACTAAGATATGTTACTGTTTGATGCATAAAAATGCATAAAACAGAGTATAAAGAATGATGCCTCCACTCTTTGAAAACAACAGCATTTGTCAAACTATTTCTAAATTTCAATCCACTAGTTCTGTAGGACAGGTTTACAGCTAAACTTCCAACACTAATTCTTAATATTTCCCTGGTAATCACTGCCCCAATCACCCTTGCCATTTGTTTGTGTTATATGCAGAATTTTGGAAAAAATTAAAAGTAACTCAGTATAGAGGTTAATAATTCAACTGCTCTCTGATTTTAATTTCTTATGTCATTCAGGGACTGAAGGCTCTGCAGTATTTGCATTTGGCAAAGGTGGAGAAACTCCAAGATACAATTGTGTCCCTGTTAGTGCATTAAAAAACGAGAGGCTTCAGGCAATGGACAGGTGGCATTTGGTCTGTGGATGTGATCCCTGGCTTTGCTTACACCCTGGACATGCCCTGCTTATGGCTGTTTGGAGAAATGTTCCAGTCTGCATCAAACAGTGCGACAATGAGCAGGTCTGAAGGATGGACCTGTGTGTGTGAGGTCTTCCCCTCCTTGTAACGTGCCCAGCGAGATCAGAGACTGCAGTCTACCATGTGGCATTTCCTTTTGCGCCTATTAATGCCACTTGTAACTCTGATCAGGGAGGGAGGGCTTGAGGAAGGTAGTATGAGACCCAAGTGGTACATGAGTCTCTTGCTAGTCAAACAGCTAGAGAAACAAAGGACAGCTGATGGGTTATGGTTGGGATTGCTATCCTTGGGACTAATCATGGACAAAACATCCAAATGTGGGTAAAGGAGGGTAGGGGGTTGTCCTGAGGAGACATCTGATGAGGTGGCACTAGTGTGTGGTGCTGTGTGAGTGTTCACTGCCCCAGCCCTGGGCATTACCCCATGGCACAGATTGCTCAGCTGCGCTTCTTGGTGCCGTGGGTTATGTCTGTCCTTCCAGCTCCTGGGGCTGCAGTGGGTAATATCCTGCATGGCATTAAATCTGCTGGTGATCCCCACTGCAGAGAGCATGTAAGAGCTGTGCAGTGCTCAGGGACCAGCAGCAGGGCAGGCTGGGGTAGGGAGAGACAGGGTTGAAGCACTTCTTTATAGTAATGTTAGAATCACCAAATCTATAGCTTAAGATCAGAGCTTCTCCCAAAGAAACAGGACCTTTCCCTCCTCCCCTTGCTCTTCAAGGCAGCCTTCCAAAGGCCTCAACTTTGTTTCACTCTATGTGTTCATTACTACTTTTTAATGACTGAATTTTTACTCAACCATGAAATAATTTAGGGAAAACTGCATTAACAAGCAGTCTTGCTAAGTTCATAATTAAGGTATTTTCAAATATTATGGTGGAAATTAACTTACTGTACCGTCTGTGGAAACAGTGCAGAAGGCAGCAGGCTGTCTAGTGGAATATTTATGTAATACTTGCTGGTATTGGCTGAGGACCTGGACAAATCCACAGGAACTGAGCACCGAGGGTGTTAGTATTGGTGGAACGGTGGCTGGAGCTGATGTCACAGTGACAATGACATCCCTGAATGGATGTTTTTGACTTTTTCCTCTTTAATTATGTTTCCCCTTAATTGTGTGTCTTCGAAGAGGAAAGAGGGTGTCTCTTTAAGAGGAAACTGGTTCTAGAAGGTCTCTCAGTATCAATACCAAATGTCTTGTTCCTCTGCAGCCTAAACCTTGGGGAACCTCACTTTCTCTATTCCCTCTCCTAGGAAAACTGGGAGTGGGGCTGGTCAGGACAAGGGTAAGGAAAATGTTTGGCAAGAAAAAAGGTGTTTTGCTGAAAAGAAATTGTTTAACAGAAATGGCAGGCTTTTTGATACATTTCTGTTGGATAAACCTATGAAAAACCTAACTTAATGTTTTGTTTGGGTTATTTTTGTTTCAGAGAAGGAGATGAAAATTTAAGTCCTTGAAGAACTGCACCCTGTGTAAGAGTGACCCATGCCACAGCAGTTTTGAGAGGGTTATGTGCCTGTGAGAGGGACTCATGCTGTAGCAGGTGTGGTTTGGCTATTGCTTGTGGGAGTGGAGCCACATCGGAGAAGTTCACAGAGAGCTGTCTCCCTTAGGAGGGACCCCACGGTCTCACAGGGGAAGGACTCCTCTCCCAGAGCAGCAGAAGAAAATCTCAGTGATGAACTGACCAAACCCCCTCCCTGTATCCCTGCACTGTCTGTGGGAAGGAGAGAGGGACTGGGGAAAAAAGGTGTTTTAAGGGCTTATTTTACTTCTCATTTTCCTCCTCTGATTCTGCTAGTAATAAAATTCACTTTGCAACCTTAAGTTGAACCTCTTTTGCCCTTGAAATGTTTTCTCCCAGTCCTTATCTCACTCATGAGCCTTGCATTAATTCTTTTTCCCTCTCCTCTACCCAGCTGTAGCAGAGGAGGGTGAGGGAGCAACCCTTGTGGGTGCCTGGCCTTGGGCCAGTGTCAAACCACAACAAACTTCCATCAGTAAACATGTCCTACATGTGCCAGGCTGGCAGTGGGATGGGGTGTTTGAGCTGAGGTTGACCCAAAGTGAACACAAGCGTTTGAAATCCTGGGAGAGAAAGGACAAGGCAGAGCAGCCGTCCTGCTCCTGCCGTGGGTGGAAAGGTGAAGCTTCCCCTACAGCTGCTGTGCTTGGGGAGAGGTTGAAGAGTCACAGCACTGACAACATCTACCCACTTGGAGCTGTAGTGGACACTCCTGCAGCAGGATTTGCAGTGCCTGTAACTGGATGTGTGTGTGCACGTGGTCCATGGATACACCGGCAGGGAGTCAAAATCTCACTGAAGGGGCTGGTGGCAGCAGTGTGGGATAGTCCCCTCTCACATCCCTGCTGCATCAGTCCATGGAAGCAGAGTGGGGGAGGCACTAGGGAGATGTGTTTTAGGTGCATTTTTGAGATGTCAGTGGAGAAGGGTCTTTCACATGAGGTTATGCTGAGCCTAGCAGGGTTAACCTTAGTCACAAAAGGCGTCCACACTGGAAGTGAAGGTGTTTACAACCTGTCAGTGAGATGTGATGTCAGGATGTGAAAGTTAGGAATGGAGATGTGCTAGGTGACTACAGGCATTCATCTGGTTGTGTTTCTGTCAGGCTGGCTTGTGGGGAGAGCAAGAGTTAACAGCTAAAATTGTTTTATGGCCAGTACATGTGGTAAATAAGATTACTTATAATGAGATTAGCCTTGGACAGACAAACCACTGTTGAGTTCATCCTGGTCTGAGGCAATCCTGAAGCAATTGTAGCACCAGAAAGGATGTAAGTGGTGCTGGCTGTCCCAGCGTGCCAGGGCCATGCCAGGAGGTGGTGGCTTCTCCTTTTTGGGTGGAAATACAGCCGCTGCAGGGAACGGGTTCTGTGAGTAATGCATCTCGGTGTAGGAATATGATGCAAATGAATGTAATGAGCTTCAAAGGATCATCTCTGGTGAAAACTGACTGCGGTTACAGCTGGAAATATTTGTGAGGTGCCACGGTCTGAGCCAGCAATGGGAGGTTTGTCAGCAGTGCTCCCAAGTGCTGGGCAGCAGGGCACACCAGTGGACAGAGGTGGGAGCTTTGTGTTTTGCCTGGGAGCAGCAGGAGGTGGGGCAGGGTGTATGGAGCCCCTCCTGTGACCCAAGGGTATCAGGCACTGACCAGCACATTGGGATGGTGGGCACCTGCTGTGGCCTGCAGCCCCTCGGGGGGGGGGGGGGGGGACTGGCTGGAGGCACAGGAATGGATGTTTTCAGGGGCAGGGAAGGGAATTAATGCAGCCTTAAATAAATGTAGTTGGAACGAGACACCTGACAGCATGTGTTTGTGCTATCCTTGAACAAACAGATTTTGTCTGGGATGGATTAAATTAGATATGAGTTTAAGTAAAAATATACAGGGAATAGAAAAAAGCAACCTGGCAGCAAAGTCATCAGAGGAACAGTCCTGCATTTCCACATTATTTTCTCAGTGTGTTGCATACAGCTTCTCTAGAGGGGCCTCCCACAGAAAACAGCACCAAAAGGCATAAACCCAAGCAGGGATTTAGGAGAGCAGGCCCAAACCTCTGCAGGGTAGACCTGGGGTGTTCCCACTGAAGGCACAGTACCACTGGGGAGAGCTGGACATGCACTGTGCAGACATGGCCTCAGACAAGCTTGTATTTGCTGATGTATTCTAAGTCACTAGTTCTGACATCCCACACACTTAAACCATCCATTAGATCTCTGTGGTCTTATGGTGGTGTAAATTAAATGAAATTCTGTCCATGTAGTGCTGTTGCAATGCAGAACTGATGTGGTGGTTTCATGCCAGCTCAGTGTTATCCATCCAGTCTGTCCCACTGGGAATAGCTCAGATGTCTCCCCTAGTCCAAGGTCTCTGCTACAGTAATGCACAAGGCAACAGCAAATGCCAAATGATCATCATTTTAGCAGACAAAATTTACATTCCTAGACCTTGGATCCTTATTTCCTTGGCCAAATCTCACTGTCATCCATCAACTTTTGATATTCAAAATCTAAATAAATTTGCTATTTTTTTTCCAATCAAATATGAAATGATAATTCTACTTTCAGTAATTAATCTTTTTAACACATTTAAATATCCTTTTAACAGAAGAAAATATGATCTAGAAGTCTTTGAAGCCAACCTACTCTTTTCTTTTCCCATTGCTTTTCACTAAACACAATGTCTGTAGTGCCAGACTAAAATTATGCTGCTTAAACTTGATAAAGTACTGCATCAACAACAAAAAAGGAAACTATGACAGAGAAATGAACAGAAAGAAAAAATAAATTCATAGTACGCCAGGCAGGCTTTTCTTTTTCATCTCACATTATGCAGCGTGCAGAAGTATCCAATTTGAAAAACTGACTCAGAGCAAACTGCTAGTCAGAGAGCAGGCGTGGAGGCAGACACAAAACTGCTCACAGACCAGATTAAGTGAGTTTATTGCCAACCCTCCCCCCAGCACACCAGAGGTTTAAGCAAGCTGTGTCCTCCAGGGCAGTCGAGGCCAGGCCAGCGTCCCCCCTGAGCCCCAGCCTCAGCTGTACCTGCCTCGGCCCAGGGCTGGGTGGGCATCGTTTGCTTTGAAGGCTGCCAGAAATAGAGATGAACTAGATGGAACAGTTCAGCATATTAAATTGTCTCTGTGCAAATTGAGAGTGAGCATATGAAGAGGGAGATTGGTATTTGCTGTATTTCTCTTTCTCAGAAACACTATTAGTGATCTCCCACTTCAGCACTTCACTTGTTGGTTAGTCCCCATTCTCCAAATGCCACTATGTCACAGAGGGAACATCAGCCCAGAAATAATTAGTATGGCAATTTGGCACTCACTCTTCAAATTACATCTAGCAGTTGCATGTAAAATTGTCTGTAGAAATCATCTGGCTCATACCAAGAGTTAGTTTAATAATGGAGCTTGTTTTGTTACTGTCACTATTATGTTGAAGTTTTGCTGGTTAAGAATTGTTTTCTCCTTTTTCTGATGGAAAGATCTTCTAAAAAAGGCAAGAGAAACTAAGCCTTTTCTGCTGCAATCTGCTTTGCTGGAGTGAGGAGTCCTGACCTAATCTCTTTTCAAAATATGTGTTCACTGATTGTGGCTCTCTGGGGAGACCCACCCAAATGTTGGGTTTCATACACATTATAGACTATTGCCCCTCTTCCTCTTATCACTAATTAACTATTAATTGGTGCAGAGACTATAGTAAGACCTCCCACTTCTTATGTGACTACTGAGCCTAAACTGGACTATGATTCTTCCTGGTACAGAGGAGGAAAAGCAGCAGGAAAGACTGAAAGACAGCACTCCAAACCTAGAGAGGAACCAGCTTTTCATTACAGAAGATCCAATGCCCTCAACTTGGATTTTACTCACCTCCATCCTTAATGGATATTTTCATGACACTCATGAGTGAAATGCAGAGTATATTTTTCTTTCTGCCAAACCACCCCCCATCCTGAACCTGAGAAAACTTCAGCAAGGGGGATTTTTGTCCCAGCAGGAACAGTCCCCTGAAAATGTCCCAGTCCAGCACGTCAACATCATCCCAGCAGCAGTATTTTGTCCAGCCTTCCAGCCTTCAGCAGATTACTAAGTGACTTAGCAATCAGCCTTTCCCATGACAGCGGGAGGTTCTGCAGCAGACCTTGCAGGTGGGATTTTAAGAGCAGGAATAATAGATAATGATGGGGCTATGTCAAAGGAAAATACATCCCTATAATGTGGACATTACAGGATTTCTGAAGCTGCTTTCAAAATGGATCCAAAGAATATATCCAGCAGTGCAGGGCCTCTGGAAAAAGAAAACAGGCAGCCAGTGTACCAGCTGGCTCCACTAAAGATGGAGAACAGTAAACAAAAAGGAACGGGGTGGTCTGTGTGTGCATGTGTGTTTGTGCTCGTGCCTCTTAGGCTTTGTACACCCCCAGGAGCTTTTAGAGGACAGCAGGTACTGACCATCAGCTGATTCTCTGCAGGTGGACACACACACATCACTAGTGAATGCCAGGCAGTGCAGGTTGGTTTGGGCACCTTTCCTTGACTTACTCATAGGCTTAGTCTGTGACTATGCCCTTGGTGAAACAGATGATACATGGTTCTGAACATGTGGAGTAATGAAAAGCTTTAAATACACACTGTGAATGTGTCTTCACATAGCAGGTTCTTTGGCTGTGTGCTTTGTGGCTACTCCTTAGATTTCATGTGTTGCATTTTTCCTATGGATTAAAAGTAATTGAGCCTATCATGACAGCTGTGCGGCCAAGGAGCTGGGTGGGGAGGGACAGAGGAAGGTGTGATTTTCACTGTCCATTTATTCCTTGGTGTTAGTGCTTGCTTGAACTGCAGTGCAATTAACCAAACACCTGATGCTTATGCATTAGGGCACCTGATGGTGTTTGTAATGGTACTAAGTTATGAGCACTCATGGAATGGGGTGTTGTTCTAATTGTCATACTTTTCTTCTGGCAGTCTTTAGGTCCCATTGGATTAGTAGCTCCTGTAATGATTATGACTGTCAAATTAAGCCATCTGTAAACACTAAAACTTGCAAGCTCTTACCAAATTCACAGCGCTTGGAAATGTGGGAAATAAGTTCTGCGTCTTTTCAGCTGGCTGTCAGGAAAATTCTTAAATGGTTGGCATGTGCCTTGGTCCCTTTCTCCCAGTGCATCCTCTCCCTGTGCTCTCCCAGCCAGTGTCTCCACCCTGCTGCTGTGGGGGAGGCAGCAGGCATGGGGCTCCTGCCCTGCCACACATGGCTGGGGTGTGCTCTGCCTGCAGGCTGTCAAAAGGCTACCCTGAGTGGCCGTGCCTAGTTTATGGCTGTAAGCAAGTCACAGTGAGTTACAGTGAGCCTTCCCAGCAGTGAGGCAGCCCCCTTGGAACACACGTATCTAACAACTCAAACACCAAGGAGTGACTTATGCCTTAAACCAGGCTCAGTTCCATGTCAGAAACCAAACAGGAATGAAAGGCTGGGCTCACAGGGTGCTTTTCATCCTAATGCCTTGCCGCAATCATGGAAGATGCTACAGAGGCTGCTCAGAGTGGTGTCACCAAGCAAATTTCCCATACCTGTCTGTGGGCAGCCCTAGGCTGTGTCCTTGGTGCCCAGCAGCAGTGACCAAGCTTCCCTGCTCATCTCCAATGCCAGCCCACATTCGTCTAGACAGAGTTCCTGTTGGTAAGCATGATGTGTAACTAATTATGGAAACCCAAGGTGCGCTGTAATAACACCTCGTGTGTTGCTCACACCACACCAGCAATGTTAAATGCCTCCAGGCTGCTCTTCAAGTGCACGGACAGGCCAGGACAGAACTACTGAGGAGAGGAGGGAGAAACCCAACCTCATGGATGGGCTGTTGGAGCTCCCTTGCTTCCTGCCAGGTTTAAAGGATCAGCTGGCTGATGTCAGGATCAGCTGGCTGATGTCATGGGCTTCCCTGTGTGAAAGCTGGGTCAGAAAAATCTGGCATGTGTCATAAGAACTTTTAGTGGTGAGAGTTTTGCTTGCTGTTGTCACCATGGCATGGCTGGCTGAGCAGCTCAGAGCCTGCTGTGAGACAGGGCTGGGGGCTTGGCTTGAAAGAAGCAGAGCTGGGGCCAGCGGTGCTGGCTGCTTGCCGAGGGTTAGCAGAACAGAGGGAGTCATTGAGATATCCTGCCCTGAGACAGCTCAGGGCTTTGAAAATGCTTTAGGTGACCTTAATTTTGATTTGGGGTGTGCAGTAATGAGCGAGTGGTGTGATGAATGTGTAAAGCTGACAGAAGGCACTGGCGTCTGTGAAGAAATAGGATGTGCAAGGTCAGGAAAGGTGTGTAGGGTGAAGTGATGTTTCAGAGGCAGTGAGCATGCCAGGCTGACTCATGAGCTGAACTGTGCAATAATCACAGGTAATTACTGCACACCAGCCAGGAGAAGGATTTGCATACACACCACGCTGGACCACAGGGCCCATTTGGGCTCTGGCACACTCTGCTCACAGCTCAGAGCAGACAGGCAGAGAGATGAGGAGCCATTTCCAAACAGAGCCAATATTCTGTTTGTTTCCCAAACCAGCTTCCAGACATGACATTGAGCCATGATGTGCAAAAGTGAGGAGACAGGGAGCTACTGTCTTCAGAGCAATAAAGGGCAGATGAGTGCCTGTGTTCCCCCTCAAAACATGTCTGCAGGACAGAAATGTGCTTCTGAATCTATAGTGAGGAATTCTCTTGTAAGCCAGTATTTTTTTTACTGAAATAAAAAAATGGAAATCCTGAAAAATAATGAAGCCATGTTGGACAGGACCTCTCAGGCAACACTGGCTGTGGCTTAGCAGTTCAGGGGCAAGGTCACACATCTGCCTGGGTCTCCTTTAACAGAGAAATCCCAAGGGATTCTCATTGTCCCAGGGGACAAGTTTTGAGGCTGTGTCCTTGAAGTAGGAAAATAACCATAGTACCTCCACTCTGGTGCAATTAGGGCCCTTGTGTGATTTGGGTTTAATGACCCCTTCCTCTCCCTTGACCTTGCTCAGACACGTGGCTGAGTTAGTGCTGATGGCAGTGAGGGTACGTGTCGGTATGTAAAGACACAGCACAGATGAATTATATCCCAGAGTGGCTCTCTGAGTGCAGAGAAGAACACAGATTCTCTGTGTGCCTGTGAAGAGCCTTCTTGAAAGCAGAGCAGATGTGCAAGTCTTGTGGTAAAGAGCAGGTATCTTCATGCCCTGGGTAGGGGCTGCTGGCACCTCCTGCCTGCTGTTCCTTGTACCCCCATAGTGCAGTTGCCAAAACCCAGTGGTTACAGACAGATCTTGCTGCAGGGGGCCTCCATCAGTACCTCTAACACCATTTCTCTCCCCAGCTGGGCTTTAAGGTCTGTCTGCTGCAGACATGTTCTTTTGGAGATA
Source organism: Chamaea fasciata (assembly GCF_029207755.1). Classification (NCBI taxonomy): domain Eukaryota; kingdom Metazoa; phylum Chordata; class Aves; order Passeriformes; family Sylviidae; genus Chamaea; species Chamaea fasciata. The sequence continues at coordinate 14,800,515 of NW_027094095.1, read as the reverse complement.
GTTTTGGAGGTAACCAGCCTTTATCAGTGTCTCACATGACATGATTAGAAAGAGAAACTTTACTGTAAGCAATAATTAGCATCTGTCTAGACTTATATATGGAATGTGCAATATATAAAGCAGATGTATATACACACCCACAACATATTGCAGACAAGTTTGTATGCCTAAAATTTCTTGCAGCAAAATACAACTTCAGATTAAGTAATACCAAATTGTACTCTTTTGGCTATAATATAGATATTTCCAATCTATTTTTAGCTTTATCTGGCTAATTCAGCCACACTTGGGTAGCTGTAAACTTTCTCTTCTCCTTTTATGATGCTGATTTTATTCTGGTACCCGGAGTCTCTCTGGCAATAGCTCTGCCTCCCATTCCATGTTTACTGTTGGAAAGTTGGAATACACTGTGATTGGTATCACAGCACCCGACTGCATGCTGCTATTCAAGTGGGACAAAAGGAAATGCTACCTAGTCCTGGGAGCTGTGGGGAGATGACCTTGGCTAAATGATTCACTTTTAAGACCTCAAATCCATATTATAGGTAACTGGAATGAAGATAGGCATCCAAGAAAAATGAATCTGTCTCCCTCCGAGCCCCATGGCTGGGCACGGGTTCGCTGCCACAGCCTGGGGTCACTGCTGGACTTGGCATGCGGGAGCGAGGGGACACCAGGAGTGATGTGTCAAACATCTGGGCTGCAGCTCACCACCCCGTCCCCAGGCTGGCAGGAGAAGGGGTAAGGACTGGAGGAACCCTTCCCCTTCCCCTTCCCCTTCCCCTTCCCCTTCCCCTTCCCCTTCCCCTTCCCCTTCCCCTTCCCCCCTTCCCCTTCCCCTTCCCCTTCCAACATGTAGTAGTCCAAAGTCTTACCCTACAGCATCACAATATGTAAAAGAAACTTAATCCTGTATTACTTCTAGACAGCTGGCAGCATGCTTTCCATATACAAAGAGAAACAAAGGCATGAGGTGAATATGGCACCAGCACAATCTGCAATGCGCACAGAGCCTCTGTGCTCAGGCTTTTTCTGTCCAGGGTAGGTCTTTCACCTTGCCAGCTACATAACTATCTCCTTCTGGGTCTTTGGGCATTTCTGAGACAATGAATTGCCTAGGAGGCAGCACTTAAAATTTAATTCAGGTAGGGAAGGCAGTGCACATGAATGATACAGACTCTACTAGCCCTTGTAGACTATATGATTTATACATTCACTCAAACAGTAGTGAATGAACAATATTATAGCAGGCAATATGCTATTGTGCTGTTACTTCTATGCCTTGTCTTTTTAATGAAGGAGTTTATACCTTCAAACTTAATTAACTCATTTCTCAAAATCATTTACACATCTGTTTCCAGTAAAACTTAGTTTCTTAACTTCTGAGTTACATTTAAAAAAACTCAACCCAAAACAAAACTGAACCTCTCTTTGTATCAGACCCGTTACTTCATTTGTAATGAGTTCAGATGTGTAATTGCTAATAATGATAGATTCCATGGGCTGAAATTTGTTGTGTCATTTTGCACTGGTAGCTGCTGGAAGGACAGTCAGATAAACAATGGCCATGAGCCTCTGTTGTACTCAGTGTCCCATCACTGCTGCAAAGCAGGCTCAGTTTGGGGTGTCTGTGGTATGTGCCAGGGCCCTTCCTTCACTGGCAGACAGCAAGCTGGAGCTGAGGGGATCTCCAGTTCCTGGCTACACCTCTGTCACCAGAGCCCCCATGGCTACCTGGCACAGCATGTTATAAAGAGCTTTTCCAGCTGACTGTGGGGTCTGTTTTGGTTACTGCTGGCCAAACCCCTGGCTGCCAGAGCACTGGGTGTTGTGGGGTCTCAGCCAAGCCCCACTTCGTCCCAGGCCTCTGCAGAGTTGTGGAGCAAGCATAAGCACAGCACTGGGAATGGCAGCACTTCAGAAGAGCAATGCGGGCAGGGCTGTCACTGCCCCTGCTGTGCCACACACGGGGAGCAACCCTGCTTCCTTCTCCTGATGAGCAGACATATTATTTTAATTAAACTTTTATTTCAATAACCCTTACGGCATGCGGGCATGGCTTGGGGAGCATTAAACCGAAGGTAAACAAAGAGTGTAGCACTCCATCTGCTTTTAACAGCAACACGACTGTTTGGGCAGCACACAGAGCTGAGTACTGTTAGTATTTACTGTAGAACACCTCATGCCAAATTTAGCCTACAAAGCTGATCACAGGCGTGAGGTTTCATTATTTCCAGTGATTTATTCTCTTCTGATGCGAAGAACACCTCTTCTCTGCACCAAATGCCGCTTGTGAAGTCTGCTTTTCCACTTAAGGGATGCTAAGCAGAAGCTAACCAATGAAATGAAGGTAAATTTAATTACAAAAACCATAACGTTCTTCAAAACCAACAGCTCACTCTCTCTCCAACAAGGAAAAATACAAATAGAAACCCTTTGGCAATGCTGAAGAAATATCTAGGGTTGAGGTGAAAGGGGCACAGCTTGACAAGTATGCTGAAAGCTGAGTGTGGATTACCCGCGAGTGCAAAAATGAATAAATGTGCTTTATTCCATTATATTAATGAAATGGTTAATTTGGTTGCTATAGCAACAAGGAACAGCCATGCTAAAAAGCTAAAGGGCCATACATAATGCCAGATACAAGGTCTCTCTAATTCTAAAGCTGATTTTCTTAGCCACAATAGAAGTGATGTGTATTTTCAATATCACCAGCTTTTGCATCAAATCCTGAAGCTAACGCAATAAAATAGTCTAGTAGCATAAAACAGCACATATGTTGGCACCTCATAAAACTTATGAAAGGGGTTTACCTCTGCACAGTTATACGAAAGGATCCACAGAGTGCAGTGTGGGACACTCCAACGAGGCTGCTCCGTGTGTGATGGTGAAGCAGCAAATGTGTTACAATGGGCAGCTCCGACAGGCAGGGAGCAGGTGCCTGCAGGGGCAACCACTGCAGCACTAACCCAGACACCATCCTGATAGCTATTTCACCTTATGGAAAAGAGACTTTATGTTCTTTTCACCTGCATTTTGTGTGATTTTGAATAAAAATAATTATTCCATAAGGTTTCAATGAGGAATCCTGCAGTGCTTGCTTTTGTTTAACATGAAAGCCATGGAGAGGGTGATGCACGGTCTTGCCAAGAGGCCGAGAACAGACTATAATTACTGAAGCCTATGCAAAGGAAAGAGGAGTATCCACTTTGCCCTTCAGAGGAGCCTGGGGCAGCTCTGCACAGCCAGGGTTCCCTGGGAAAGGAGCTGCTGGGGAGGGTCATGGTGCTGCCCAGCTCCGATGCTTTCTCACCAGGCTGGAGCCCTTCACCAAGCACAGGACCACTTCCGTTCCTTTGGCTACCTTTTGTTACAGTGAGATGTATCAAACACCACGTCACCCACTCTGCCTGTGACAAATACAAGTCAATATAGCATGCTCACAGGAGAAACAGAATTCACTGGCTCCCCTTGTTGAACTCAGACTTACAAAATTCAGCCTCGTACACCTGCACAAGCAACATGGGTGACTTTTATCTACAGGCCATCTGGTTTGCATGAGATTGGCAGTTATGTTCCTGAGAAATATAATTTCTCAGCAATTGAACATAAAGCTTTCTGTGCTGAGGCCTAAAACTGTCTGCAACAGGCAGAAGTAAAAGCTGTGATGATAAGTAGTCTCTAGACTAAACAGGTGAGAACAATGTCCTTTAGGATGATAATTAGCTCCAGTCAGTGGCATGTGACTCTAATCAGCAATTGTGAGTGCGACCTGGCGACAGGAGGCATTTGACACCACTTGCCTCTTGCTGAAATGCAATAAAAGAGAGCTCACCACTGGAGGCAGAAACACTGAGGAGCAACGTTAATTGTATCACTATGCTGAAGTAAAATGTTTGGACTTACAAAAGGACAAGGCAGATCAGTGGTTGCCACTGTTCTAGTCAACCTGTACGAAAATCATTTATTAAGTTTCTCCTGAACCTTACACAGTACCTCAAAACCAAATGAGAAACAGCTTTAAACTGTTTGCTGCCCTTAGGGGTCCTGGTTGCCAATATATGTGGAAAGGCCCACGCGGTGCAGACAGATGAGTTCTGTGTAACCTCCACCTCTAGAAGGTGATGAGGCAGTGGCCCTGCAGAGAAAGCCCTGCCATGAGGTGCAAAGGCAGCTCCCTGCAGAGCACGAGGAATCTTCCTGCAGCTATTGCCCTGCAGTGCTGAGGGTACATGGGCGGGTTTGGTATTTCTACAGCACCACAAGAAGCCCCAGTAGTTCAGAGGTTTGTTAGCATTTGTCACAGGATAGATAAACTGAAGGGCTACAATGGTCAGTTGCTGAGCCACAGCAGAAATGACTTTGTTCTGCTCAGGGCTGAGTCCAAGCTAACTCCCATACACTGCCCCAGCATCCACGTAGTTGTGCCATGGGAAAGCTTAATAACTTGCAGTTCTTTTACAGAAAAACAAACAATTGCATTTCCGCAAGGTAACTTTAGTGTGCTTAAGCTAGAAGGGAATGTACATGTGTGTTTACTGTTAAGATTTGGATAGTTTAGGGCTTTCTTTGTGCAGAGGTGGTAGGTGTTCACTTGCCAAGTTGACCTCCAGCTTCACTGCTTGATAGCAATGAGAAGATCTGCTATCACATCACAAAAATCATGATAGGCAGATTCAGACCTCTGAGAAAGAAGGGATAAAAGCAGGATCTACACTCCTGGGCAAGGCCAGTGTGGATGTTTGCATAAGATCCAACAGACTAACCTGGAAAGGAGTTATTAAAAATTGATCTCCCAGAGTAACAACTGGAAAGATTAATTTCTCAGAAAAGAAAGGAAATGGCAAGCACAAAACCAAAGCAACCCAGATGGCCCATAAGCAGACTAATTATATGAAAGACCCAGAAGCAAGTCTGAAGTTACCAATCCAGCTGCTGAGAGTGTCTGCCAGGTTGCCAGATGTTGCCAATGAAAACCTATCTTCTACAGTTCATCAAAGGAGTGGAGCTGCCTGGTGAAGTGAAACCTCTGCCAATAAAAATAAATATTTTATCTAAAAAATATTTTCTACTAGGAATCGTTGAAAAATATAAATTTTTAACAACATGTCCAACCTGATGTTACAGTAAATAAATAATGAAAAGTACATACAGAGTGCATTGGCAAGATCTTATTGATAGGAAATATCTATGCTTAACATTTTATTTCTAGGGCTATAGTCTTGGATTGTGTTAAACAAAGTTGTTTTATGAGGCATGAGGTTGATGGCACTCAGCTGGGGTTTGGATAATTTGCCTTGAATCTAGCAGTTGCTTTTGCCATCTTGAGATAAAAGGCTTAAAGACAACAAAGCTGGAGGAGCCAAAGGTGACGGTAGTAGGCACTGGAAGGTGGAGAGGCTGCAGAAATGACACTGAGCCACTCTGTGGCTGCCAAGTCACCTCTCCCAGAACTCTGTGTCCTCCAGGACACAACAAAGAGGAGCAGTAGTTCTAGGAGGGTAACTTACATTTTGCTCCTGCCAGATTTTATGAACTGAGCAAATGGATGGCTGCTAAAAAGGCTTCCTTTAGCAATTCTTTAAGGATCTGAGCAAGGAGCAGTATACACGTGTCTGCTGTATATACAAGTCTTCAAACTGGATACACAGGCTGCCCAACAGATTCATGCAAAGGCTAGTTTTAACTTGTTATTGCTACGCGATCCAATAAATATTCCATTTTAAATCAGGAAATGATGTATTTTAAAAATCCTGTGTGATTTTTAAAATGTGTCTATTAATGTTGCCAATCCAGTGCCTTGGACATATTTTGTCAGTTCATCCTAGAGGCCAAAACCCAAACTGCCTGTATGGTCTGTAAGCGAGGCAAAACATCTCTTTTTTCCAATGAACATGTATGGCTGCATTGGGATTCACACAAGCATATTTGGCAGTAATTTTTGGCCTGCAGAGCATCCACTAAACATGGGGAGCATTTTCTGTTCAGGAATATGATATGAATAAGAATGTGCTATTGGAGGATGAGCTATGGCACTTCTATCATAATTTAATTTGTCAAATACAGTTTACAGTATTTTATAATAATAATCAATAGCACAACATGTCTAAAAACTGCAAGGGCTAGGGTTGGAGGATGTCAACCATCATCTCTTTAATAATACATAATTCCTTAAATGTGCAACTAAATCACTGAAATATATGAGCTTAATTTGGAACCTCTTACATTTTGAAAATTCATATCTCTTTTTTAATAACTGGCTACAGAATTTGCAGACTAGACCAGATTTTTCTAATTTTTTTTCCTTGGCTCTAAAATGCACTAAATGGGATGATTCCCCAAGACCAATGTGAAAAACATTTAAACTCCAGGAATATGTCCTTTGTGGCTCTCGCCCCTGACTGTTTACACCTCACCTTCCCTGATGACTTAAGACATTCCTGCAGGAGACCTAAATGTGGCTATTTCTCTGAGTTCCTGCAGCACACAGATTTATTGCCGACTGTCAGAGTTAAAAACAAATCAATTTGGGAATGCATTTCCTGAAACCGTTAACTGACTTGACAGAACAAGAGTGGGGCAGAGGGTGGGTAGTAAGAAAGAGGCCTCTATATCATGACCCATTATTCCTTCTTTGGTAAACAAATTATAGTCTTGATTATAGTTCTGATTCACAAAGAATGCCTTTACCTCTCCACGGATTACTTTATAGCCACTGCCGAATACTGAATGTCCTGTGACTACTGAATATTCTTGGAAAAGCTCTGATTTTGCTGCTACATTCATCAGGTACCTGTGCTTAGATACTTAAATTAGGTCTCTTGGCATTGTCTTGTATGTGAAAGAAACCATACCACCTGATGTGGAACCTTCAGGACAGGAAGATAATTGGGTCTGGGGATGGAGGAACAGAAGACCTGGAGAGGCTGCCCTGCTCAGCCACAGGTGACACAGCACTTCTCACCCACAGGGCTCGTGGTAGGCAGGATGTAGAAAATAAGAAGTACATGGTAACAGCCTGGGAGAAGACAGCTACTTTTCCTTGCATCTGCTGTCTGAGAACATAAAATGTTATTTTCAGACCATCTGATTTTGATGTCTTTTTCTGCCCCACTCAAGGGCGTGCTGCTTCTTAGGCAGCTTCTCAGCAGAGGGACAAGCAGTACATGCAGGGACTCTCCAAACTTTGTCACTGACATTCACAAAACAACTTGTTCTTCCTGTGAGTCCACAGTAGCTCACGTAAGAGAAGAAACTACTGCGAGCCTTAACGAAGTTGCAAGCGGATATTTTCAAAGCAGTATGACTGTCTGTTCCTGTTTCATCTGAGTCTGAAAAATCCACAATGATAAACAGGAAAATTAAAATATGAAGAGAAAACTATTAGTGGAGACACTGGACTTGAGCCTGCCAAGCAAGCCCAAAGCACCAGAAAAACAGTGCTGGTGGAGCAAGGACACTAAATGAAATGAAAATGTTCAAATTTACAAATGTGTGCACCTCTGTGTGTGGGGAAGGAAACCAAAAGGAAGGCATGTCAAAGGCAGACAAAGAGGTGCCAGAGAGGGGCAAAGAGCATGATACGTTCTGCACTGTAGGCAATCAATGGAATAAAGTACATGTGAATTAACTCATTAATGGTTCCTGGAGTGAATCTCAGAGATCATGAAACACCAACTGACAAGGCTCTGCAAAGAAAATCTGTTTAGTAAATGCAAAAAGAAAAATCACAAACAAACCCAAGTTGGTTTCAACATTTATTTATAATTCAGTGTTCAATTCATAAATCAAGAAACAAAAGCCAGGGTATCTTTTTAATCAAAGCTTTTGCTGCTCACAATATATGGCATAAGAAATTGAACTGATAGGTCATTTATTATTGTTATGAAACTAAAGGCTTTATATTCTTAAGTGGAGTAAAGCAGACAGCAATATGTTCATATTAGAAAGTTCCTACTGTGAGTGGAAAATGGATTAAAATTGAGATATTGTTTAGTAAGACAGATGAATCTGTATTTATTTTTGGCTGTGAAACTGCTAGAACTATACACAGCACTGGGGAAAATCACCTTGCCAGTTTGCCTGTGTGTCTGTGTTTGGCAAGCGCAGCCTGCAGGGTGTATGGCCCGTTTGCACACAATCAGATCCCTGACCTGAAACATGTACATTCTGGAACATTAATTGCCACAATTAAAAAGTTATTTAGAGGATGGGCTTGGAGCAAAAAATGTTGTCGCTTCTCAGAATCCTGAAACACAACCTGGACTTCCTAATAAGCTATTTTAACTGTTTGCAGAGATGTTACAACTCTTCACTGAGGGGGGAAAGTAATGATCAAACCACCCATACAACACACAAATCTGAAGAGTCCAACATGTGTCAGTGCAAAGCAAATTTATTCCATAAAGTGACTAGTGTGAAAAAGAATTAGAAAGGATTATAAAAATACACTACCATATGTTGTAGTAGTTGAAAGCGATTAATCCAGTTTTTAAATCCTATTTTAGACTCCCTTTCATTTCTGTCTATAGAAAAATATAAGCCACATCGCTTTGTTTGAATGCTATGTAGTTAATTACATCTTCTAAGAAACTCTTTTAAAACTAAATGTAATGTTTAATTACAAAATGCTCTCCTTGAAAACAGTTAGCTTGTACATTGATTTGTAGTTCATTAAAAATGCTTTCTTAATTATATTTTCAGCCAGAAAATACACAGAGATTAAAGAGTCTATAGAGAAGTTTTGAAATCACAGCATGAATGGTAAGAAGAAGGTTACGCTTCAAATACTGGACAACTGACAGCCACGACCACCTTTCTGTAATTTCAAAACTTAATTGTTGCAAAAACAGTAATTGGAAAGCAGCGTTCATTGTAACAGCTATCAGTATTACATTTTTTCATAGGAGCAGATTTGCAAGGACTAATTAGAAAGCAGATCAATTGCATCAAACAAGTGTGAAGCTCCCCTCAGCCGCGGGGCCGGGCGCTCAGCGCGCGGGGTTCACGGCTAAGGGCAGCCCGCGCTTGGGCTGGTAGGGGGTTGTCCTGGAAACCATGCGGATGCAGTCGATGACAGGGCACACGCTGAGGCACAGGGTGCAGCCTGTGCAGCTGTCAGTAACCGTGGGCAGGTGGGTTTCGGGATCAAACTGGATAGCCTGCAACCAGCAACAAACATTATTGATGTCACGCACAAGAAAGGTCAGCATTGCTCCCGTTCTAGTGTCTGCGTTTCCTGCGCTACAGCACTTGGAGACATCTTGGTGTGATTCTGCACTGCAGCTATAGCAACTGTTCCACTGGCAGGGAATGAAGAAAAAAAAACCCTCTCCAGACACTGAAATTAGAGAGGTGGGCCAAATTACACCTCGGCAAAAGCTCACAGGCCACAGGCGCTGGTTACAAAAGGAGGAGTTTGCTCCACGGTATGTAAACTCCCAGAGGGTATTTCTCCTTGATGGAAATATTTCCTAAGATCGCAATGTGCTGGGGTTATTAGTTTACAAGAGACACCAGACCACACCTGTACAGCTTCAGCACAATGCCCATCACAAGGCATTATTTTGGCTTTTACTTTCAGCACAGCATAAACAGTCAAATTTAATAAACAGCAGAGAAAAACACAGCTCATTGTGCCTTGTGTGATTACTTTCCTTTGCAAATCTCTGAAAGGAATATCAGAGTTAGGGGCAGGCAGAGCTTGCTTTAGTTCTCACGTTCCATGCAGCGAATCCTCATTACCAATTAGGGTGATAAGTGTATTTGAATGTGAAATAACAGTTGCAGTCTCAATGATATAAGCTCCTGCTTATAATAGAAATGGCAATTAAAAGTGAAAACAAAAGCATCACACAACCGCAAAGTGTCAATACCTAAAAAGAAAGACCAGCAAAGTAAAAAAATTTAAAAAGCACCAGAAACACTGAGTATCCACTTTGAAGAGTTTAGGAGGGAAAATCAGGCCTGAAAGTTGAACTCTGGCAAACAAGCAGTGCCTTAGCAAATCCCCCTGACCACTGTCAGCATCTGGAGGCGGCAGGGAGGTGATGGGAGGTACTGGTGCTGCTGCAGGTTGGCTCCTAAGGCAGATCTGCGGCATTTGGAGTTTCAGTAATAGGAAGGCACAGAAGTTGCTGTAGCAACCAGCAAGGGCACAAAGTCTGTAGCAACTGCCCTGGATGTCTGAGTTTTACTTTAGCTTGAGCACAAAGAGAGCTCTGGCTCGTGAGTATTTAAGGAGGACTCCTTTCTTTATTTCTCTCTCCCTAACAACAATGCACATCTTGAAAGGGAGTTCAAAGAGGGAGAGGAAGTCAGGACTACAGTGCTACTTTAAATTAAGGAAAGCTTTTCTGTTGGAGTCATACAAGGTGACAGCTGTGTAGAGCAGCATGGATATTTCTGAAAAAAGGGAAGCATAAAGCAGATGCTGCTTTGAAGGTGAGGGGAGTTGTTGATTTATTTGCAATTAAGAATTCCTTTGCAATTCTGTTCAATTAATTTCTTTTCAATTTCCTTAATTAAATAAGGAAAAGGCATTTTTCTTTTGTGCTTAGAAAACCTTCTGGGTGTTTAAACTTTGGTTCTTTTGGTGCTGATTTTTTTTCCAGTTACAGAAGATAAAATTTAGGTTTGAATCTAAACCCAGTCTCTTGCTCTCTAAGGGTTATATGAAAAATATAATTCTCCTGAGAAATCTGATGGAAGGGGAAAGATGAAGACTGCAATGTCAAGAAGAAATTTAGACAGTTAAAAGGCTACTGTAGTAATCTATTTTGGTACAAATACACCATTAATTTTCTTGTATCAGTGGAAAAAACCTTTGCTCTGACATACTTGTTTCAAATGCAGTTGATTTGCAATGGAAGACTTCTTTCTGTGACTTTATGTAGTTCAAGTCATCAGACCTATTATTGGTTAGACTGAATTAAAGATGAACAAAACCTCATGGTATCCAGAGGACACTTGGCGTTCAATTAAAGTATTTGGTTTTGACAAGCTCTTCTCAAACTGAGATGTATGGAAACATTCATATAGAAAATATTTGCTGCATATTGGATTCCATGGAAGTTACGCTAGACCATATTTTGATTTTCTTAAAGAAAAAGAGTCCTCCTGTACTGTCTTTTTGACTGCAGACCAGTCCATCAGCTCCAGTGGACATGGCATGAGATGGCAGCTAGACATGCTGATATATTTCATTCAGCTTGCTACTGTATTGAGCAATCAGAGAAATACTTTGCTGCAAACAGGAGCCTCAGCTCAAAATTGGGCCATTTTCTGGTCACAATGATTTCTGCAAGCTTCAACCTGCTGCTTTAAAACCCTGGCAGTTATCCTGGAGAAAGGATTTGTAACTCAATCAAGATCAAAACAAAACCCCATCTGCCTGAAACTTGAAGTTGTTTGGTTACTCTGAGGGAACAAGAACTGGGTTTCTTAACAAGCATTTGGCAGTAAGACCAGTCCATGTGTCTCCACATCACCTTGGTGGGAAGGGATGTGTTCTTCCCTTCCTCCATCATGTACCTGAAAACCATCAGAATTAACATTTACTGCCATTCAACTTGGGGGTCCTTCATTTTCTTCCTCTTAAAAAGAACCGCAGTGATAGTGGCAGGGTCTGTGCAGCCCAGCTGTGTTCCAGCATGGCTTGTGAGCCAGAGGCTGGGAGCATGATGGGCTTTGAATTCAACATTTTAGGCATCTGTTTTTACCACCTGCTCATTAACAGAAGGTGAATTCTTACTTCCCAGCAGCAGAAAGATAACTCATCATGCCTTTCTGCTAATTACAGCTGTGCTCTTACCTGGTAGCCAGAATCATTACAGGTCATGTAGCATTTGCCACAGTTGATACACATTTCCTCGTCAATCAGAGCCACAACTTGCTCTGTGTTGCACAGATCACCATATGTTCCAATATACTGCAGTGCTTTTCCAATTACATCCTAGGGGGGAAAAAAAAGTTATTGACTCATTTATAAGATACCTAGTCAGTCTCTGCAGCTGCACTGGAGTGCTCTCTACTACTTTAACCTGGAAGATTTGGTCATGCATTTTGATGATATTCAGGATTTTTCTTATAAATTTCCAAGAGGCTGGCTTTCATACCTCCTGTAAAATACAAAGAATTTTCCATAGAAGCACGTTTTGAATGTAGACAGTACTAGAAGTATACATTGTGTACAAACACATTCTACAAATAGGTTACACATTTAGTACACAATTTTGCATGTGCTGTTGTTTTGCCACGATTGGGTGAAACTTCAAGGAACAAAATGGAATGTAAACAGGAGTGACATGCTATAATCACATAATCTATGGTAATTTCTCACTAGCACAGATTTAAGAACTCACAGCAAGGAAAGAAAAAACAGAGAGAACAATAACCGCTCTTCTCTCTTTAGCAAGATGCACAAATGATATGATTTATAAAAGTATTTGCTTATTGCAAATACTGTACAGAAGGAAGCTTTGGGTCTAATCCTGCAAGATCTCTTAACTTCACAGGTAGGAACTTGCTGCATCCACCTTACACGTCAGTGCTGCAAAAGGTATGTGTCAGCACAGCACAACCAAAAAGGAAAGCTCTGATACATAAATTAAATGCAGAAATGAGTCCAACCTTGTCTTCCTAGTCTGCTAAGAACTTGCAAACCCAGCACTACTTTCTGGAAGAATGAGGTCTACCTGGTCTTCAGCACTTGTACAACAGTATCTTTATGCAAAGAGACAAATTTCTTTATTCACTGGATGCAGTATTAGGATCTATGAAGTTGCTCCTAGTGACTGTTTAGGTAGAAAATTCAACCAAATCCTATGCCCAGGAAGAAAGACTGGCATATTGTACTGTTTCCTTGTTCCAGAAACACTCAAATGTTTTCTCTCTGCCAAACCCCACAGTTTCTGCCATGTGAAATACCTTGGTTGCATTCATTCAATGCTAAAAGCCTTCCAGTTCTTCTCAGCAACATGCAGAGAACATTAATGCTCTTTCAGCATAAAACAGCTATGGCACATTTCTAAAGGCAGCATGATGAGTGTGGACAGATGACTGTGAGCAAGTTATCACAGCTTAATGAGTTAACACTCATCACTTGGGCTGTGCAAGCTGATTTTGTGCACGGTCCAAAATCACTGCAAATTTGAAGTAAAAACTGTTTGCTTAAACTACTGTAAAAGGTCAATTAACTACTACAAAAGTGTTTCAGCTAATGCTTTTTACTAGAACAAGACTGGAACACGAAGCCCTTTACTGTGACTCCACTGATGAACTATGATAACTAAATCAAATGTGATCTAGGAACTGCTTACATCCCCATTTTTTCATTTCCAGTTCTTACTCAGAAACATTAATGGATTTACTGGATTTACAGGAGTTTTCAGGTGTCTGCAGTCTGCTGTGTCAGCTGAAATACTGTAGTGGTAGTCTTCATCTCCAGCTTGTTTCAACTCTCATGTAGGCTTGTCTGTTGACAAGCCTTGTCTTTTGAACCTGCTACAAGTTTCAAAATACACATCTGTGTGATCTAGTGGCCCCAGCAACACTAAGTGTGAGCCTCTCTTGTGTGTATACAGGCCCCAAACATTCCACTGCCACAAATACATGTTCCCCAAAAGTGATGAACTGTGTGCTCGAGAATTAAAAAAAATGAGGTAAAACTTGCACAATATACAATTAAGTAGCTTTCCACTGCCTGCCCATGTTGCAAAAGTATCAACAGGGGGAGATTGCTGATAGCGAAGAGCTTTCCAGTCTAAAAAGCCCATATGTTTAAAAAGCATGGGTAATTTTCTTATGGAGGTTCTAGATTCACACTATTGTTTGGATGTTAACAAAACCCACACAGCTCAAGTGATTTGCAGAGATGTACTTCTCAAATAACCATGGAATGGATTGTCTTACTTATGAGAGAAGACAAAAGGAACCTTACAAGATGTTTAGCCTAGGAAGATGATGGCAGAGCAGGAATATGTCTCTCTCTACAAATATACATCAGGGACGAAAAAGGGCTGTTTAAGTTAAATGACAATGTTGGCACATGAACACACGATTGTAAGCCAGCCATGAATAAATTCAAAGCTGGAAATTAGAGAAGGCTTTTTCAATGGGAAAGGAGTGAGGTGGTTAATGCCCTTTCAGGGAAGCAGCTGGAGGAGATGGGGGAGACAGACCAAGGTTTAGGGTAGCATTAGATAGCTCAGGAAATGGTTGCTTGAAACAACACGATCAAAATTGATTTTCCAGCTACAAATTTACAAAGGGAATAACATAAACAATGCATAAGGCATTGTGATTTCTGCATTTTTAACCAAGTCTCACTTCTCACAGCTCACAAAAATATACTTTTGGGGACTTAGAATCCCAAACAGGGAGCATAATGGCACTTTAGAGGCCTGAAAGTGATTTCAAAAGACTGTGTCAATGATTTACTGCTCATTTACACTCATTGGTGTTGTCTTTTAATCACTTCTTTCTCTCAAGCAAAGACTCTATATTTATTCATTTGCAAAGTTTCAAGATATTATTGGCTAAAAAAACAATGGTACTTAAAAGATGTTCTGCAGGTGCACTCTTTTACAGCATCTCAGAGCTTCTTGTTTTCATCAAATCACAAATGCTTGGAACAAAATAAACAGTGCAGCAAGAAATAATCAGCTTTCACTGTTTAAAGCAATTTTACTCCAAAAAGCAACTGTCTGAAATGGCACTATGGGATTCCAAACTTGGTATATCTCAATGGCCTCTGGATCAAATTTGCACTGTTTACAGATTTTTTTTTTTATTTTTTTTTTATTTTTTTTTTTATTTTTTATTTTTTTTTTTTTTATTTTGCCAACTGCCAGACCTGCAAACAGAAGCCAGGTTCTGAAAGTCAAGCTGTGTTCTTTTTGGCTTACGCATTACCAGCAGCAATTTAAAAAACAAAACAAAACAAACCAAACAAACCCAAACTGGAAGTTAAATTTGGTCTTAAGCTGCAGCTTTGTGACAGCAGGAACCTAGAGCACTCTTTTTGCTTACTGTGGTGCTGTCCTCCTCAACATAACCATACTGAAAAGAACTGGGAAAGGAAAGTAGTCCTGCAACTGGAACTGTCAGGGAATTCAGTTGCTATGGAGAGAATCAGAGCAGAATCCATTAGTTTTATGTTATTAATGAATACAGAAGAAAAATTCTCTTTGTCACTAAGCTAGGAAGATGTGGGTTTGAGTATACACAAGGAGAAGATCTTTTCAGCAGGATATTAGTTTTGGAATTCTACAATAGGTGCATTTTAATGTTTCAAACATTTTATGATGATTAGCTTTTCATAGTCATCATATTACTAAACCTATATTTGTAAATACAATTCATGGTTCAGCTCTGGTCCTTGTAGACCTGCTGTGTCCATCTTCATGCAGATGCTTTTGTAAAAGACACTGTGCTCTAGAGATGATGGACATCACAGGCCTCTCATTAGAAAGCCATAAACAGTGCAGGTACTACATATCATACAGCAACTCAAAGGGAACACACATTAGGGAGGTACCTGCCTTCCACCTGATCTTTTCCAGCAATAAAGGTGAGATACGGTCAGAGACCGAGAGATGAAAAGAAGAAATGTTAGAAATAAAACTATGGATTAAGGAATAAAAAGTCACCAGAATCTGAGGGTACATGACCAAGGTCAATTTACAGTAAAGTAGCTTATAAAAATACATAAAACTAACTTTTCTTGAAAGATTACAGATACTTTGCCAATACTTAAAAAAGGGTATTGAAGCTACTCTGGGATTTAGGGACCTCTAAGCCTTATTTTCAGTATAAAGTTGCAGTACTAACTAAAGAGGGCCTTAGAAAATAATTCAGATCACAGAATCATACCATATCATACAATATGGCTGGAAGGGACCCACATCATTGAGTCCAATTACTGGCTGTGCACAGGACAATCCCTAAAAATCACACTGTATGCCTGTGAGTGTCGTCCATTTAAATAAACCTTTGTAACATAATTCAATATGGTTTCTATAGTGAAAATCATGCTTCTTGTATCAATCAAAATTCTTTATGAAGACTGTGAAGTAATAAATTCAAAAAAACCCCTCTTAAAAAAACCAAAATCCCAGTAATTTTAATGTTTGACAAGGCTTCTGACAGAGGCCTGTGACACAAGAGAGCTCTGAAATTAACTAGCCATGAAGTGGCAAAGAGCAAAAAACAAAGGGCTGAAATGCAACGATCAGTGTTTAGAAAAGGTAAAGTATTAGCAGAACAAAGTGTCTCAATTTTCTGGTTTAGTCATGATGCTGTTTAATATGCTTGAGTGTGTTTCAGGAAAAGCTTTGAACCAGAAGACTGTAGACTTGATACAAGTTTTCATTTAAACTAAATTACAATCCAAGGAACTTGCAGGTATTTTATAAAACTAGATGAACAGGTAGTATCACAGTGAAAAAATGCAGTATGACAAGCAGCTTATCAAAGTTGGTAACTTTTGCTAATCTTGCCAACAGATACATTCTAGATTAAAGAAAGCTGCAAGAGAAAACAGGGCTGGAGACAC
The DNA here is from genome assembly GCF_029207755.1 of Chamaea fasciata. Classification (NCBI taxonomy): domain Eukaryota; kingdom Metazoa; phylum Chordata; class Aves; order Passeriformes; family Sylviidae; genus Chamaea; species Chamaea fasciata. The sequence continues at coordinate 14,783,960 of NW_027094095.1, read as the reverse complement.
CACTGACAGCTCATGGAACTGTCCTGAACAGAGGCAAACCAACTAGCCCCCATAACTACTGTAGTGCTGTTGTTCTAATTAATCAGCCATGATGTGGAATACTCAGTCATTCCAGTTTTACCAACAGAAGCACAGTGCCCCGGAGCACTGGGCAATGATTAATGGGATGAAATTTAACAAGTCCAAATGCCAGATTCTGCACTTAGGATAGAGTAACACCAGGCAGAATATAACCAGACCAGCTCTGCAGGAAGGGATCTGGGGGTGCTGGGTGTGGGTCAGCATTGTGCCCACACAGCTCAGAGGTCAAAACCCTGTCCTGGGGTGCAGCAAATGTGCCCCAGCTGGCCTGAAGAGGTGACCATCCCACTGTGTGAGGCTCTGCCACAGCCTCACCTGGCCCCACCAGGCTGCCTGCAGCTCTGGGCCCTTCAGAACAATGGGAAGGTACTTGTCCAGAGCAGGGCAACAAAGCTGGGGAAAGGGATGGAATATTCTGTGAGGAGCAGCAAAGGACTTTGGGCTGGTCTAGTTTGTAGTTTGCCCTCTACAGCTTCTTGAGTGGGGGAAATGAAGAGAGAGCTGGTGATCTCTTCTCCCTGGTATTCAGTGATAGGACATGCAGGAATGTCAAAGCTGTTCTGGGGGAGGTTCACACTGGACATTAGGAAGCATTTCTTTACTGAGAGGTTGGTCATGCACTGGAACAGGTTTCCTAGAAAGGTGCTCAAAACCTGTCAGTGTTTAAGAGGCATTTAGACAAATGTCCTTAACAACATGCTTTATCTTTTGGTCAGTCCTGAAGTGGTCAGGCAATTGGACTAGACGGCCATTGTTGGTCCCTTCCAACTGAAATTATTTTTTTGTCTTCTATTATATTGCTGAGCCAGTTGAGGCAGTCCTTCTACCACAGTCAGAGTGGGGAGGGAAAGAGGAGGTTTGGATTTCTAGGATTTCTCCCCATATCTAGAGACTAAAATTTACCTAACCACTCTATATAATGAGAATATTCTCTGAGGCACGGAGAGGAGAGGAGAGGAGAGGAGAGGAGAGGAGAGGAGAGGAGAGGAGAGGAGAGGAGAGGAGAGGAGAGGAGAGGAGAGGAGAGGAGAGGAGAGGAGAGGAGAGGAGAGGAGAGGAGAGGAGAGGAGAGGAGAGGAGAGGAGAGGAGAGGAGAGGAGAGGAGAGGAGAGGAGAGGAGAGGAGAGGAGAGGAGAGGAGAGGAGAGGAGAGGAGAGGAGAGGAGAGGAGAGGAGAGGAGAGGAGAGGAGAGGAGAGGAGAGGAGAGGAGAGGAGAGGAGAGGAGAGGAGAGGAGAGGAGAGGAGAGGAGAGGAGAGGAGAGGAGAGGATTATGGGCTATCACAGGGGAGATTATTTCTGTGATTGATGTTGGAGTATAAACTTGGAAGAAGCGGCCTTAGAGTCCTGTAACTTAGGGGAGACACGTGCATGGCTCCATCTGAAATATGCAACATCTCCACATTTACAATGAAGATTACAATATGGTCTTTTCCAGGCAGGCAAGCACAAGTAAAACTACTCATGTTAAACACACAGATACATGCCAAGAAATATCCACATGGTACAAAATAGTTAAGGCAAAATAGAGCTGTCCTTACTTCAATATTCCTCACCTCTCAAGAGGCTTTTAGAGATTCAGCACAGCACTGGGCTCCATGTGGCTAATGCCTCCCGCAGTGCTGGCTTTTACATGGGTGCTTACATATCACCAAAAAAAGACTTGCATGTGCAAGTATGTGCAAAAGACCATGTAAATGTACCTGTACAAACAAGGGTGAAAAATATTTCAAACACATATTTTGTGGATATTTTTCCAGCAGGTGGAACAGCATGTCATGCTCTAGCTACGAGAGCTATGCCAGAATGTTTGAACTACCAAACAATTTCTACAGCTAGGCTTCTGGAATAAAGAAAGTAGAAAATAAAATAAGCAGATAAATGGTGACTGAAAATTGTGGTATAGGCCCCAAAGGACAAAGAACTAAATTATTAGGAAGAAAAACACAGGAACATAGAAGGAAAGAAATTAAAGCAATAAGGAAGCAACCTGAGGTAGGCAAATACATCTGTGGGAGCTGTACAAAACTGAAACTGAAAAGAAAAGATCCAGGGCACATACCCACGTAAAGCACAATTTCTAATATTACAGACAAGTGAGAAAAGAATAAACAATTCTGCCAAATATCAAAATAGGCAGTTTCAATTAATGTTGAAAAATAGAGAAAACAAAGCGAAAAGTCATGGGAAAAGATTTTGGATGATCACAGAGGGGTTTTAAATTGACAAATAAATGGCAATTTGACAGTATGTGGAATTTATGTAAGTGTTGGAATTTACATATCACCAACCCAACAGCTAATTAGACAGATGAGGAAATTTTAGGGAGACATCAGGAAATTTGTAACAAAAATAACACCAGACAATGCAGGGGTCATAGCTCTTTCAAGGGCACCTATCTCTTCTTTAGGTACAGGAATGGGGTCTAAGAGTGCTCCCAGAGCCTTCTCTTTCTCAGGTTTAACAACCACAAGTCTCTCAGTCTGCCTACACAGGAAAGGTGCTCCTGCTGTTTGATCATCTTGGTCACTCTCTGAGGGCTTCCCTGTTGTGTCTGACTTTGTCCAGGAGCTACTGTACATCACTGCAGGCCTCCGGGAATTTTTCCCTGACTTCCTCTTTATTGGAGTGCATCACTCCTGAGCTTGGAAAAGGTGATTTTTGGATATTACCAGCTTGCTGGGGCCTCTCTTTCCTCCATGGCTTTATTTCATGGTCCTCTGTCAAGCAGATCCCTGAAGAGGCCATATTCTCACTCCTCTCTGTGCCTGCACTTGCTGGTTCTTTCCCCCTTTTAAAATACATAATCCCAGCGGTGCTGCTGCCACTGCTGACGGGCTTGGCCGTGGCCAGTGGTGGGTCTGTTCTGCAGCTGGCTGCCAGTGGCTCTGTCAGGCCCTGGGGAGCTTCCAGAAGCTTCTCACAGAAGCCACCCCTGCAGCACCACCTCTATCAAACCTTGCCATGCAAGCTCAGTGCAACACCTCTGACTGCTGGTTTTGTCATTACGGTGAGAACATTCCCTTGGAAAGAGATGGTCAGACTGAGAGACTGCCAGGAGTCAGCTTTGGAATGCCTGTCTTCTTCTAATGGCTTCAGTCACATTTAACCAAAGGGGTGAGGAAGATGATACCCTGATTTCTCTGGCTGAGAAACTCCTGGGATACCACGCAGAAGTATTCAACATCTGTGTAAACAAATGTTTGTGTTTAGGGAAATTCATTTTCCTCTTCCCTGCAGTGGACTCTCTTTTCTTTTTTTTTAATCTATCTCCTATTACTTGGCTCTTTTTTTGCTTTTCTACTTGGAGCTAGGCATGATAAATGATTGACTTCAATTTTTTAATGCTTTTGTGGTTTTTTTTTTCCTAGTCTTCATGTCTGTTTTTCCCTCTTGCTAAATTTTTCCCTTCATTCAATTTATTTGCTTTTGGATGGTTATCAGTTTTTTGGTTTTCTGCTGTTTTCAGAAGCAAGCCATCTCATTGAAAATGCAGTTATTGGCTGTTGCTTTTTCTTTCTCTTTTTCCCTACATCAATACTCTCCCTGCAAGGAGAACAGAACCACGAAACCTCTGAGGTCAAACAGGCTTTGAAAATGCTCATCATAGTGAGGAAGAAAGAGTAGATTGCTGTTCTTTGGAACTTTTTGTATATTTATGTAAAGGGAACCTCAGCACAAGAGGAGGGGAGGGATTTTCAAAAGCATGATATAAACCAAAATAAGCAATCCAAAAACCTGAGAGAGGTCTACAGAAGTGGCAAACTAATTAACTTAAACAGGAAGATGATTCAAAAATTCTCCTTGTCTGGTTCTGCCATCCTACCAGCTAGCCTGGAAAACTGGATGTATCGGTGAACTGCAAAATTCTCTTGGGAATTATATGGTTTCCTGAGCCACAGCTCATGTTCTATTTTATGCTTGACCTTATTTCTTCAAGAATTCTTACACGTCTGATCATGGAGATATCTGATATTCTCCCATATATAAAGAAGACAGTCAACAAGGTCAACAGATATAATTTTCATATTGCTTTATAAATGGTCTACATGAGAATCCAGATTTTAAAAGAATTACTTTTCCTATTCAGACTTGAAGTTTAAGTAAGCTCTAAAGTGAACACTTAGAATAATTAGCTCATGCCGTTTCATTTTATTGATATTTATTGACTACCTAAGGGAAGGGAAAAGCTTCAATGTATGGATTATGCAATAGATAAGGGTCATAGGCTTTATTTTTACCTTGACATTTACTCATTGTAGACGGTGGATCAGCTACTTAGACAAACATTCTCCAGCTTTAAAAGTTCAATCTCTAAACCTATGACACAGCTTTTATATGTACTGAACACCAGCCTTTGCCATCGATCCTACATGAGGGATGGAGGCATTTAGCACAGTGCAAGTAATCAAAAGCTATCATGCAAAACAGCTCAGACTGTAGCATTCAAACCGAAAGAAATTCTAAACAGTTCTGCTTTGTTCTTCAAGGCATTACGCCTGCTTGATCTTCAGCTACTGTTCCATTGCCTGAATATCTTCATTCTGAAAAATGACATTAGGGAAATACCTACACATGTGCATCACAAATCATTTCCCATCGATTTTGGTTAAAAGCTAGAAAGTCTGCATAAAGAGTTGTCTTTGATGCCCTCTAACAAGCTTAAAAGCAGTAATAACCAACTCAAACTGCTAGAAATGACTGTGCATGTCAACTGCCTATCACTCCTTATGCATGTATTTTTTGTTACCTTGATTGCTGGAATGGGCTTCTTCGGAACGAAGTGTTTTTTCTCAGCAAGCTCAGCAGCCATGTTCTGTGCCTTAAGTTTAATCTTGTTCTCAGCGATTATCTTTTTGCGTTGCTCCAGGTAAGGCCCAAAGCTGGGCAGTTTCTGAAACAAAAATCAGTAAACAGGATTATGCTTAGTAAGTGGGTGTAGTAAAAAGATGAGTCTGATCCCAAGGGTGAGACCTCAAGTCCATGCTGACTGCAACTTGCTTCTTATTCAGGAAGCTGAAATTGAAATCAGTAAGACTGCACCAGAGTGAGAAGTGAATAAAAATCAAATATGAACATTGGGATCTGACTTGGAAATATATACTGAATATTAAAATATTAATATCTCACAGCAGAAAAATAGCTGAATTGCAGGTCAGCATCCAACAGTTTATTATTTCCCCATTGCATTCTTGCTTATATATAAAAATGTATCATGTTAAATAATTCAAATGAATAACTTTATTTCTGTTTCATTTTATACTATGTGGAAAGGTATCATAAAATTCTCAGTTTACATAGAAAGGTTCAAGCAGTATTTTAGATTATTTGTATCAATATCTGAATAAATCAATACGTATTTTTAAAGCTTACAAACATGTATTTGGCAGTGTGATAACAGAAGGCTGTTTTGACCTGTCAAAGTAAGGCTAACAAACACCAAATGAACTGAAACACATTATAATCTCCTAATTTTCCTCTATGTCCCAATTGCAATCTTTTCTGCAACATTTAGTCCTTGAACCCAATTAAGCAAAGTCCAGAGGAAGACTTCACTGAATTGCAAGACTCATGTCTCACCCTAAAACATGGAAGAGCTGGATCAGATTTCCTAAAACACTCGTCTTCGTGAAAAAAATATTCTGTTGCTTACCTGGAAGAGATATGGACAACTGTAGTGTGCTACAATCACAGATTAAGGTGAGCGAAAAATAGTAGAAAAATGGACTTTTGCTTGATGCAATAGACCATGCCCTTCCTCCCCTGAAACTAGTTCCTTATTCTGCAGAAGTATTTTATCCACCTAACTCAAGCCTGTTCAGAAGCTACAGCAGTACTGCAGAAAGCAGCAGGTAGTAACAGGGGATACATAGCCTGAGCAGCTGCTGGCATTAATTCACGCTAATAATACAACCTCAAAGAGCATATCGAACAAGATACAGTATTGCTGTGCTTATCAATTTTTTAAGAGGGAATTTCAATGTGAATTTTAAACCCCAGATTATTTAAAAATTTACAAATTATTATTATTTTTAAATGAAGTAAATCCAGAGAAGGTTACCCTGCTCTTCTGCTAATCCTTAGGAGAAAAATTCCTCAGTGATCTCCATCAGTCACAATACCCAACCCTGGCACCTCAGGCTTCTTGCTATAACAAACAAAAGCTTTCTTGGCTGCTGGGTTTTGGGCACTCTGAGTATACAGCCTGAGGATGAGGTCCTTGAAACACTCTCCTGCTTCTGAGATTTGGTTTGTGGTCTCAACACATTTTTAACAAGTCAGTTCCAGCCTCGCTATGCCCAGGAGCCCTCCAGAGGTGACTCCTGCAGGCTGGGACTGAAGCCTGCTCTGGGTCACAGCCACAGTCTGAGCAAAAGCAAGGCAGGACTGAGGGTGCTGCACACTCCATGTGTCCCACATGTAGGGGTAGCCTGAGTTTGCCCACTGGCAGAGGGCTCTTATTTTGTCTGTTCCACAGGAACTTTGCTCCTGCATGTCATGTTCGAGGGCTTCCTTACAGGCATCAAACTTTCCTTTCTGTGCAGTTGCTGTACATGAAATGTTCTAGGACATCTTAAAATCAGGCTTTGGGAACTCCAGCAAACAGCAGTAAGGTGGTGGCCTTACATACTGAAGTCAAATAAGGCAGCAAAATGAGTAGAAGGAAGAATTTGTCTAATTCCAATCTAATCAATAGACTCTAAGCACACACATATAAACTCGACTCTCTATATGACTTTTAGAAAACCTAAAAAAATTTGCAGAATTCTAAAAATTACAAATTTTGATAGAAAGTGTTCTTGTATGTCTGCTAGGCTGAATCAATTAGAAATATATTTTTGACTATGAATAAGTAGTAGCTGTGTCACTGAGGAACTATTTCCCCTCCATAATTTATGTGCTGATGCCAACAACTTCGGTTTGAGAGGGCTGGAGACCTGATGACAAAGCGTTTTTGGATTCTTTCCTGTCTGGCCAGGAATTGAATGCTGACTTTGAGAGTAGGTAGCAAAGCTAATTTTGCTGAGGTTTTAACTGAAGTAGTAGAGAGAGGAGACAGCTGTTTACAGCTCGACTGATTGAAGATCATCTTTGGGAACAATAGCCAAATCTTTGCAGAATAAAACCTTTATTTTTCCTTTCTCTTATTATTTGCCAAATCTCCCAATTTCTACAGACAGAAACACTAAGAATATTGAAATTAAATAGGTGATCTAAGGAAGAGTGTGGAAAAAATTTTTGTGTATAGGTGAAAAGTGAATTACAAAGGTTAATTAATTTTCATAGTTGTGCGATGGAAGTATTTAGATTTTTATATCTAACATAGCTGCTAGCTGGAATGTACAGCAGGCATTTTGAGAAATGTGCAATGCCTTCATTTCCATAATTCAGATGTTTTGTAATGACATGCGTGCAGTTAAATGAAACCATATAATCCACATATTTTAAAAATAAATTGTGATTATTCTAGAAAACTGTCATCCAGCCTTTATATTTTCTGTGCACTGCTGTTTCTCAATCAAGAATTTGGCTAAATGGAATTTAAAATAATTAAGGAAACACTCGGTCCAGGCTTGGACACATACACAATGAGCTTCCAGTGACTTTACAAAAGGTGACTGTGTGCCCGTACAAAAAGCCTGCTTATTTTGTGTTTGGGGCCTAGTAGTTCACAAGCAGCCAAGCCAAATTTCATTAAACAACACTGAAAACTAGCAATCTTTTCTATAGCAATAAATAATACATGAAAATGTAGCCTCAGGAGCTTAGGAAGGACTTATTGATGGTTCCCCTTATGAGTAATGCACAGACATATGGAATGTTGAGGAGAGTGCTCATTGTTCAAAGCTGTGGTTTCAAACATTTTGCAGTCAAAGGCCATAAGAAATGGCAAAAAATATTTTAATGAAGTATGTTACTGGATACAGTAAAAGTGGAAAATGTTGAAATAACTGCAGAAGAGATGGATATTGAAGAGATTTTAAAATGAAATCATCTCATTATAGGGGACAACTTCCTAAGCACATGGGGGATTTAACAACAAAATTCCCAATGAAAGCACAAGCACAGAGCTTGGTGTGTTTAACTCTCTTTCCTTTTAAAATCTTTACACAGTACTTTTATTTTTTTATTTTACATATATTCCAGTGTCCCTAAACTCTCCATACACTGGTATCTTTGTCATATCAACATCTGCCTAGAAAAACAATTAATATGTGGAGCATAGCAAGTGCTTAGAAGATTGCAACAAGCAGAGTAATTAGATAATTCTTGTCTACTTATATATCTGTAACAGTGATGTCTATAGCTGCATTATTTGTATCCATCTGTCTCTATATAGACATAATTCAGTGTGTTTCTACTGGAGGGATAACATCAAGAATGGAGTCTAAATAAATATATTAAGTGGAATTATTTCATTGTTTGTAATTGCATTATCACAAAACTGTAAGCTTGAAATATTTTGCTGGAGTATTTAACAGAAAGAAAACAAAAATCCAAATCCTTCCCCCACCTCTGCTTCCAGAAGCTGCCTTGTAACTGATGAACTGTATAAATCTTCAGCAACATTGTGATTTTTGTTTCAGTACTTTCTCCAGGGATAAATCATTGATGAATTGGTTCTTACCAAAAAACCTAAATCCTGCTCATTTAAAGATAAGAGTATCTCCCACTAAACCTGTCTCTATTCAGATATAAAAAGGCATTACCCTGCCAATAGAGAACTGACAACTTAATGAATCAACAATGAAACCTTAAGCCAGAGAGCTTTAAGGTGAGTAAGTCTGTTTTGATTATAATTTATTCACAGATCAATCTAAAGGTAATTGAGCATATTATGAACTAAAAAAGGTGCTTGTTTCCTAATGGCTAAAAGTAGAGAGAATCTTCCACTTCAGATTGCTGCAATTTTTATGGGCACACCAGCAAGCAGCCTAAGCAGTGGAACGGGCTGGTGAACAGGGCAGTGCAACAGGCATCAGATGACCCAGACTTTATTTCTAACTTGGAAACTGATCTGATCCTTACTCTGGGAAAATCCATGTATGTCTCCATGATGTAGTCATGGGTTGCTTATTTGGGATCTGTTAGCTCCTAAGGGGCTGGATGCCATCTACTGTTAAAAAACACAGACTTCAGCTGGCACAGTGTATTGGGTTTGCATGGAAAGGTTTTGGTAGTGGTGGGCGACAGGGGTTTTAGGAGAGGCTTCTCCTGTGTCTGACTGAGCCAAGGGCAGCTGGCTCCAATAGAGGCCTGCTGTTGGCTAGGGCTGAGACCATCAGGAATGGTGGGAGTCCCTCTGGGATAACGTGAGTACCTCTCTAGCAAAGGAATATGAGGGAAAATGTGGGGATGCTACTGGATGGAAAAAGGAACCTTGCAAGGGGTTGCAGAGGAGGCTGAGATACTGAACACCTTCTTTGCAGTCTTCACTTCCAAATCCAGCCCTCAGGAATCCTTAACCCAGGAAAGCAGGGAGAAAAAAAGACTTCTCCTTAGCCTTGGGTTAGAGGATTGGGTTAGAGACCATTTAGTCAAATTTGACATCCACAAGTCCATGGACTCTGATGGGATGCACTTACAAGTACTGAGGAACTGCCAGAGATTGTCGCCATCTTTCAAAGGTCATGGCACTCAGGAGAGATTCCAGAGAACTGGGAGAAAGCAAATGTCACACCAGTCTTCAAAAAAGGACAAGGAGCACACAGGGAACAACCAGCTAGTCAGCCTCACCTCAAACCCTGGAAAGGTGATGGAATGGCTGATCCTGGAGGCCATCTCTAGGCAAGGGGAAGACAAGAAGGTCATCAGGACTAGTCAGTATGGATTCACCAAAGGAAAATCATGATTAACCAACCTGATTGCCATGGCCCACAAGCCTTTTATTACATTTTCTGTCCTCTGTCCAGTTGAGGAGGGGGGTGATAGAGCAGCTTTAGTGGGCACTTAACATCCAGCCAGGGTCAGGTCACCATGCACAGTTAAATGTCATCATAAACCAAAAATAAGCAACAGCCTCCTACAGTACTCAGTGGATTTGAAGTGCATGCTAATGAGATGGCAGCAAAAAGAACACTGGAACACAGTAATTTTAACTAAAGGATTTTTGGGGAAAAGTGGTCACAGGATAAAGGAAGAACTTACATAAATAATTCTAGGGATCACTGGCTAATGGACATTTTGGGTAGCAGTATAATTTAGTGATGAGACAACATATTTAAAAAATACTGTTTCTCTCATGTCAATTTCCCACATTGGATGTAATTATCTCATTCCTTTTATACTTGAGTGTTGTCTCCAGACTAAGGTCTGAAGGTGTGTATGTGTTCATTCTCCAATACCTCTTTTGCACTTTCTGCATGTAAACAATTTTAAGTGACACAATGTCCCTCATGAATCTGGAAATAAAACTGAAGCCAAATTGTCTATTTTCATGTACTTTACATTTTTGAATTGTGGAAGTGTCTACTTGCACATAGCAAAAATAGGTGAGAACAAGAATAAAGACTGAAAAATATCTGACAAACTGAACTGCTCAAAGAGAGTACAAATTGCATTGCTGAAATATTCTCTACTGAATGCAGTAGAGATGCACCAAACAAAGGTCCACATATCTAATAGCTATGTTAACAGATGGATAATTGTCACAGCAAAACTTTGCCACATAGTGGCAAGCATTAGCATGTTTTAGAAATCAAACAAGAGGTTACTCTTCTCTATAGCTTGTTTTTCTGAATAGATCTTCCTCTGAAATGTTTTAACCAACAGCTTTCCCTCAAAGAACAGAATAAAGGAAGAGAAAATACAATTTTTCTAAATGATTGGAAGGAAAAAGGTGATCAATGACCTTGGCAGAATCATAGAGTGGTTGAGATTGGAAAGAATGTCTTGAGGTCATCCAGTCCAACTCCCTGCTCAGAGTAGCATCAGCTACAGCTCCACCAGTTTGTCTATGGGAGGCAGCACTGAAAGCCTTGCTAAAGGTAACGCCTATTGCCCTCTAATCTAGCAAGTCAGTCATTTTCCCCTCCATAAATCCATGCAGACTACTCCTTTCCTATGAAGAACAGCTGATCTGTGGTTGGTTTTACTATCCTCCCCAAATGCCACTTTCTTCTGCAAATGAGCAGAAAAGCTGGGCTTCACCCCTTGGCTGCCTTGGCCTCTGGGAAAGTTTCTCACTGGCTTCAGAGAACTGGGGAGACAAAGAGCAAGGTAGGTAAAATCTAAGAGTGAAACATCTTGGGAGGCTATATAGCCAAGTGACTACCTCAGACATAGTTAAAGGTGTGAAGATTGCAGACACGAATTAACAGCTTTGAGGAGAGTAAAATAGGTGAAGCAGGATCTCTGAATGGGAGCATGGTATGGAAAGGCAATCAGGTAAGGGAAACATTAACATTTAAGTGTGGTAGACAGTTGCCCTGTCCAGGTGCTACAAGAATTTAAATCAGGTTTATATAGGTAATTTCATATGTCCTCAGTACAAAGGTTTTAGTAATGTTTAACCTCCATTTGTTCATGGAAAACTTCTATTTGTGGTGTATAAAGTTTTTCAGAGAAAGGAATTTCAATTTTAATCTTTTCTTCCCCCACTTGATTCTGAATCCTTATTTATGCTTTCTAAAGTCTGATGTGCTCAAAATGGATGCATATAATTGGATTCTTATGACATACTGCATGTATATGTAATACTTGCACATACATATTTTAAACTGTGCTACAATTTCCAAGCATTGGTCTGCCTCCATCCTCTTCCAACTTTACACAACAACAACAACAACAACAACAACAGAAAGATTACTATAAAGTTTCCTGAAAAAGTATCTGTATCGGCTTTCTTCCTTGTTCTCAGAGAATACAGTGAAACATGACTCCAACATTTCCAGAGAGAAAGAAAACACAAGGTCCCAGTAACAAGAGCAGCACCAGTAATAACAACAATCTTGTCACAATGTCAAGGTAGCTTGTGTTCCTTCTGGGAAAATAAAAAAAAAAAACAAAAACCCAACAATAACACCACCAGCTGAATTCTGTTCCTCTGAAGGTGGCAAGTAACACACATTTTCATATTCATAGATATATGGAGAGAATATTTTGCACAATCTTTCCCCATAGGTAAACTGCTTAACTAATGAAAGCTATGTGTGGCCATGGGGAAAGTGAAGCTGCGAATTCTTATTCTGTGAGACATTCTTATTCTTTCAGGCATTCAAAGCTAAATCCTCTTACACAGGTGCTTTTCTCTGTGTCAGTCCCATACACTGCGTGGTCAGAGCCCATGGCATGGAGGAACCATCCAGCTGGCACTAGGGGTTCATGTCAACACCTCTAGCAGGGAACCCTGCTAGAGTCCTCCCCACAGCAGGTGGGCAGAGGATAATTCACTCTATCAGTTTCCACCTGACAGAGAGTTTCTTGGGACAACATCAGTTGTTATAGCCCCCGGAGCTGCTACTGTTGCATTAGCAAGATGCCACAAGGACTTCGTCCCATGCGTTAAAGGGTTCTCATGGCTCTGTTTCTTAGAGCTGAGATATTTCTGGCATCAGTGCCTTTAATGATGTGGGAATGCCATCAAAATAAAGGACAGAACACAACAATTATTCAGAATAAGATGAACTCTGCCTTTCAGTTGTTTTCATTTTTTTTCTTGGAACTTTTATTTGCTTGGTAAACAGCACTGTCTCAGTAATGTGCAATTACTGCCCATATACTTGTTCTGTAACCTCTGCTGCCCACAGTGTGTGTGTATACACCATTGCATTTAGTTACTCGTCTATTCTGCCTGCTCTTTAAATCATGATTATTTAAAGTGGGTGAGCTAACCCCCAGCCCTTCAGTAACTCTGAGACTAGATGGAACAACAATGTGTGTTCTAGGAAAACACACTGCAATGACCTCACCATACAGTGCCATACTTGAATGTGCAGATAAAAATATTATTTAAAATAACAATTATTTCTCCTTTTGTAATTTTTCTAACACTGCCATAATTTTCTCTTCCAGCTCCAAATCAAAAATTAATTACTCTTCATGTTGTAACTCAAATGTTTGGTTTATATCCACCAAGCGAGGGAAAAGATTTCAGGATTATAGGCTTATTATAGTGCAGCAACAACTTACATTCTACCAATGTACTGAAGTAATGAAATATTCATCAATAAAACAAAAAAGAGTTAATATCTGAAGCAAGCTTAGACATTTACAATCAAAAGCCAGGATGACACAGATGATAAAGAAAATGCTACCTTCTTGGGCAAAGAAAAGAAGATACTGATACACATTACTGTGCTACTTCATGAACATCTGGCAGTCTGTCACTTAATAGACAACAACATCTTCTCTAAACAGAAGAGACTTGAATTCATCAGGGATTCCTGTAGTACAGTATGTGCTTAACTTAAGTACCTGCTTTCTGTGATTTCCATAGATTACCATATTCATGACACTGTGGAGTGAAAGCATTCTTCTCACTCTCTAACCAGAACATGGAAAAGAAATTAAAACATTGGCAGGCACTTTGTCTCCAGTTTGTTGGACACGTGAGGAAAGGACTTTCCACCCATTTATGCAGATGAAATTCTGTCAGCGAAGCAGCAGCATAAAGAAGATGTCAGCAGAATGGCTATTAACAAATATCTGTCAGGCAAGCAAATATAACTGTATTCAAATGTGTTTAGGAAACAGGAATCAGTATCAGCTGAGCCTTAGTGTTGGAAAAAACTTTGTTCAAATAAGATTTTTTACTTCTAGTGATACATAAGTAAAAATAATCAGTGCAGTATTCACATTTTCATGTGTATCTATATACCATTTGTACACGTATCTATACATTCAGTTTACGCACTTCTTATATCACTGCTGTAAACTACATGATCGCATGGAAAATGCCATTGCTAGATACTCCTATCCACCTTCTCCAAGCTAGCTGGTAACTGAGCTGTTGAGACCAATGCTAAAATCATGTTTGTTTGGATGTAACCATTCTCTTCTGGGGCTACATGTACTGATGGGATTGGCTCCAGCAATCCTAGAACTGTGTTTTCTAGGCCCTTTCAAAGAAGACTCAGAGGTGCCAGCTAGACTATTAAAAGGGAAGAATAAATCTTTTCTTACAACTATGAGAAAGCATGGACATCCTTGCTGCTACAGTTGTTACCAACTGGCCTCTCAATCACAGATATTGCTGACTCCGCAAGGTGAGCATTAAGCTGAGTTTGCTAATTCCACTTGTGCTAAATGAGCTGGGTCAGGGTACCAGGAACAGCATAGCCCTGTTTCAGAACCGTGAGGACCAAGGAAAGCTGCCTGTATAACCCATTTGTATCTGTTCAAGAGCTCCTTGAGCAACTCAGCATTACCATAGGGCCCAGCAAATTACCCCCATGGCCAGGAGGTGAGGAAAAGAGGAATATCTGCATCTGCCTTAGCTCTTCTACACTCCAATCCAGCATCCCCCTGGTGGAAATACAGCTCCAGAGACCCTGCGGTACTTACTCATTGATAGCCTAAGTGTGCACCGTGGACACAGAAAACATTCACAGTCCAACCAATATTGCCCACCAAATTCATGCTCTCAGGGGAATGGGAGACTAAACAGAGAGAGCAACCAGCAACCTCCTCTTCCAGACACTGGCAGAAATCGAGATTCTAAAAGCCACTCTACAAGGCTTTCAGTACATTGAGTAAAATAACTACTGCTTCCCCTGTGTGCAAAGAAAGTGCATTTCCACCATTGCTGTATGTTTCAGCTGCAAATTTGCCTGTCAAGTACTTTCTGCTAGCAATCAAACCTTCCAAAAGAGGTACGAGCTACACTTTTCCCATCTGCTGGATCCTTTGCCGATTTTTGTTTTGATTTTTGTTTATCCTGTCTTTTTGTTTTGATCTACTTTTTTTGCATGGAAGCTCCAGACTTATTACCAAATGTCTATACTGTAAACAGCATATAATTTAAATATATCTAGAAATTAACTCCACTTTTCCCTGGTAGACTACACACTGCATAACTATACATATATTATTGAACTATTAGATTACTTAAATGCAAACCACTGCTAATAATTCCTATCTAAGCCTTCTTCCACTTCAGATTCATTGTAATCCATCTCTTATGGCAGATGAACTACAACACTTATCCTCCTCCTGCACAGACTACAATACTTTCCCTCATTCATCTCTCACACATGTAATCCTTCCATCTCTACTTCGCACAATCCTAATTTAAATGTAAAGTATTCAGTGCAGACAAAAGAGCTCTTGCAGTTATGACCAAGGAGCCTACTGCTGCCTTTTAGTCTTCAAATTCAATAACACAATGCTTTTCATCATCACCTCAATATCCTAAATTCACTATACCTCATGCTAAGAGCCGTAATACAAATAATTCTAGCATTAATAGCAAGTATTTCCACCCTCAGTAGTCAAAACTCCCACTTCAGTTGGTGAGAGGAAGGATAAGACAACACTGAATAATCTCCTATGAAGAGTTTGGCTATTCTGGTTTGATTAAGGCCTTTGAACAGTTTTGAAAATGTGACAAAACAACACATAACATATGAAATAATAATAATAAAAAGAATATAGCTAGATGAAAAAAATTAGAATGGTGCACTAAAGGAAAGTGATAATAATTTTTGTAACTTAAAATCTATCAGAACTTTCAAACAGATCTGAAAATAAATAAGGGCTAAACACTAAAATTAATATTACATCAAACTTAGGAATCAAGTATAAATATGTTACAAAAGAGAGTTTCACTAAACTGATATAACTGCTTCTTATATCACCATCAAGTAGTGAGAAGACACCAATATGGAGGTACTGAAGTAACAGACACTATATAAAAAACAAATGTATAAAACCAGAAGAGTCCTCCCTAGAGTCCAAGTCCCCCACAGTGCCTCTCTTGTATATTTATCTGTCTTTATAACAGCTAAAGTATCATTATATTCTGAATATGGCATTACAATGGTCATATATTCTAAAATGAAATGCTAATTTGATTAGATTTTCACTCAAGTCAATCAGAGGAAGAATTTGATTTTTAAAAATCTAACATGCAAATAGTTAGAAATACAGATTACAGTCATACATCACTGTACTTTTAAAAACTATCTTGTTTTAAATTACTGTAATAGCTTTAAAATGAGTTCTGATCATCTTGGTACTGCAAGACTTCACTGATTTGTATGCACAGTTAGGCTTATGAGTATATGCATTCAACTTGCCCTCTGCCATTAATTATAACCACAATCACATCTTGCTTGAACAGGCCATTCCCTTTTTCACTGCTCATGTGCTCCTTGCAGATAAACAAAGGAGATACATAAACTTTACCTATAACTTTGCACTGTGTACTCATTGTGGCTACTCTGCAGGTCAAAAGGGCTGAGGTGGCACAAGAAACCCTATGAATGATACTTGCAAAGAAACTTCTGTCCTGATCCTGCAAAGCTTCTCCGTTGTGGCTCAACATGCAGGGAGTCACGGGAGTCACACTGACTGAGGCTGAGCCTCCATGCAGTGTTGGGGGAACCAGGACCACAGCCAATGCCAACTCCCTCGCCTTGGGCATGCACACCTGACTTCATCCTTGGAGCTGCACGGCTCCCAGGAAAAGTGAAACAGAGAGCACAGTGGACACACTGTGCTGCTAGAATAAACTGTCTTGTCTCCAGCCATTCTAACGCAGTTCCAGATAACATAACCACAGGATAACCTCTTCACAGGTGAGTGATCCTGCAAGCCCTAAAGAGTATCGCTACTTGAAAATTTGCCATATTTAAAAATCTCATTGTCGTTTAAATTGTAAAAAAAAAAAAAAAAAAATTAAAAAAAAAAAAATTTCTTCACATAATTCAACTTGTTAAAATTATGCCAGATATTTACAGTCATTCAATCTACAGCTCAAACCCAAATCATCTGTGGCCATTTTGACCATTAAGACAGAGAGGGAAACAAAATTTTCTACTTAGTGCAGCTTTTCTACATTAACGCTGTCTACAACAGCTGTGCTGCTTTAAAGGTCACAGATGACATAATTTATGTTATTATAGATAATCCATGTCATCTGTCTGCCTGACTCTTTCTCTCCATATTTTATAGAGGTGCTGTGTATTTCAATGGATAAAGCTCCTAGGAGAGCTTGTCTGAGCAGCTTCCAAAGGCAGGAGCAGTCACCACACAGGAGAGACTTGCTGCTTCTCCTCAGGAAGGCTGGGCCATTTCTTCCTTCCAGAGAACATGCATGAGCATAGGTCTGTTCCCAAATATCCAGTCCTTCTGTGTGCAGAGCAATTCAACAAGCCATGACACCACTGCAGGACAAACTGCAATTTGCTGCAAGGTGATGACAGTGGTAGCAGTGATGAGAAGTGGACTAGATTTTTGTTCCCAGGTTATTTGTATGAATGAACAAGTCCCAGGCTCCACCATGACCAAATGCAGTTTGGTTCTGGGACTTCCTGGGTGGTGTATCCTGACCACACCAACTGCTTAGCTCTCCTGATTTTGTGTACAGCAGCCTGGAGAAGAACTTGGGGGTGTACATCTCAATCTCTCCCAGGTGCTGAGCAAGGCAGGTTGTTACAGGCTGTGGTTACTGAGGGGGTGCTAGTTCTGGCTTTATAAAATCCTCTCTGATAATTAATGGCCACTTTGTACTCATACAGTTTCCTGCCCTTAGAACATAAGGATTAATGTTTTCACTTGCACACATGACTCCAGTGTATCTGAGCTGGACTGGCCCTACACTGCTGGTAATGTACAAGCCTCCTTGGAGGGGCTGTGCCCCTCGTGTGCCTCACACCCCTGCCCTGCCTTGTGCAATGTAATGGCCTCACCATTTACATGCTGCTGTGCTGCACCGTGGGGTATTAGTACAGCTCCTTTATGCAAGAAAAGACTTCAGCAAATTACAGCAGTTGTATTCATAGCATGTTTTGTTTAGTAATCACCTCAGGAGACTGTACAGATCTGAAAAGTGTGGAAAGGTATTGTGAGATGGTTTATGAATCCCACTAATCTTCAAACTGACATTTTCAGGTGTGGGTCTATCCTGCATGGTTTTTACTTTTTAGGGGCTTGGTAATAGCCTTTAGGAGGTCAGCAATTATCCCAGTGCTCCAGGAGTCAAATGCAATTTCATCTCATTTTATTTCATTTTAGATTTATTGCTTGGTCATTTCAAGCAGGTAGATGAGAATGTAATCATGATCAGCTACAGCTTTTGCTGTTCTGTTTCTGCACCTATACAGCTATGGCAGCGATCCCAGCCAGCTCCATTAGCTCTTGCTGATACTGTTGGCATTCTTCAACCACAGTTTTGATAACAAATTGCATTTTCTTCCACTGGTATCCACCCTAAGGGGTGCTCAAAAGATACTGGGGTAGTTACAGTCTGTAATTCTTACATCTAATACATTTGCAAATATATTAATGTTGCATCAGAAACTGAAAAGACTTTTTTAAGACGGAAAGCATATTACCACCCGCAGGTCGGTGTAATGCCTTGTTAAATTGCTAAAAGACTATGCATATGTACAGCTTCCCATCTTCTCTACAGCTGGATGGCTGCCCATCTGACCTGTGGCTCTGGAAAACCTCAGCAGTGAGACATACGCTCTCCTTACTTCCACTAACCTTAATGCTTTTTCTCTGGGTGCTGAGGACATTCGATCAATTAGGTGCCCTCCTGGCTGCACCGCTGTGTCCATTTCCAGCTCTTCTTTGCCTAGAAGACATCCCAGACCTTTAAAACACCATGGAAATACTTTGCTACCGGGGCTCTTAGAGCATGCTGCCTAGCTCAGCTAAGTTTTCTGACTTTTTGTCTGTAACATTTATGAATTGTTTGCCCAAGTTTCATCACATGCTTCTTTTGTTCATTCACTTAATTTAGTTAAAAGCAGAGTATTTGTGAGTTATCTATACTTCCTGGTATTTTAATTTGTTCAGCTTTTTTTGGCAATCAACATTGTCCTGCTGGTATTTTGATTGTTTCTATCATATGCATTTTTGATCGTTTCTATGCTGTACATTTTTGTCAGCAGTTTTAGACTCCCTGAAAATGCCAACAAAGTCTCTGTTGTCTAGTATTTACTGATATTTTAACTATCCAGCTGGCATTCAAACTCTTCCCTCCTTTAGTGCTGCTGCTCTCAGTTTAAAGTTCATGCTTCTGCAAACGGCACCGAAAGTTTATTTTTGGTCTTGTGTAGTGCATCAAAGCCAGATATGAGTAAAGTTATATTTTCTGAGTCAGTTTGTTTTCCTGATGTGGTGAATTGTTTCCTTTTGCTACTGCAAGAAAGCTTTGGCAAAACAATCTTCTTGCCAACACAAAAAATCCCATATGTGAGACAATTACCAGATGATTTCTCTTCTCTGCTTTGTGCTAATACATTTATGTTTGAACAAAATTTTTCGTTGTCCATGCAAACCCTTTCTGGGCAGTTCAGGGCTTGTCTCTACTCCACTGGTGGCCTCATGCCCAGGAGCCCTGCACTGCTGCCGTGCATGAGCTCTGCACTCATGGTTTAGTTCAGACAAGAACAGATTTCTGATGTGAACCTCTTCTTTGTCCCCACACACCACACCTCATTTCTGATGGCAGCACAACTGCAGAGAGCACAAACTGCATTTTATTTTTGATGAAATGAAACCTGAGTATGTGCTCCAGGGATGCGGCTGAAATGAGCTCCAGCTGCTAACGGGCATTTGGCCCATGAGAGCAGACAAGAGCTAGAAGTCCGTAAGAAAACCTGGGATACACACGGTGTGGACACCGGTCTGCAGCATCAACCATTTCACTCTGTAACCCCGTTCCTGTCTGGCCTATTTGTCTGCACTCCTCCTTAATGTAAACAGAACCTCTGGGTGCTCTCATCTGAACCACTGCAACTTTGTCCCACCTACAAACTCAATTCAGCCTCTGGGATGCAATGAACTCATGGGTTAGCTGCTTTACATCATCGGGAAAGACAGGGACTTAGCATTTTTTCAGACTGTCCGTACTTGGATAACACATATATACTGGTCACATCATACAGAAATATGTATATTGTAGTCACACATTTATGTCATTGCACTATATCCTATTATATCTTAGATATTTCTGGAGGTTTTCTAAAAATTCTGATTGGTTTTCTTGATTTTGGAGCCTCAGGCTGCTAGAACTCTTTTTCTGAGTGCAGTTTTCACTAAGATCTAATAGAGCTCATTTCTGTGTCCATCTGTCCATCTTTCATGCTCAGTCACATACTGCCATTACTTGACTTTTTTTTTTTTCCCTTCAGAGTTTTTTGCGAGACACTCTCTATATCCACAGCAGTAAATCAGTGTCTGGGAATGTTCCTGGGCACAAGGATGTTTTCATCTATCCTAACAAAGCATTACAGCATTTTTTGCCTGCTTTTGGCCTGTGCTGACTATCAGTGTCCCAGGCAATTCCTGGAGAGGCTTTGGAAGTCGGCATGCTCCAGGAGCCATTCCCAGCAGGCAGTCTGCCTGCAGCCAACCTGCTTTGGAGACTAACAGCTTCTGATCATCGGCACAGGCTGCTTGGTGCCAGCTGGCCTGAGCACCTAGGAATATTCCCGGGTACATTTAATTTGGAAGTACAGACATTTCTCTCCTTTCTGAAGTTAGGTGCCTATAGGAATCTAATCACTTCTGATGTCAGTGCCCAGGCAGAATGAAGTAGAACAGTGTAACATCCAACGAGTTTCAAAAACTGCTATTCTCTGTCATAAGGGACTTCCTGGAACTAGAGACAAAGCCTAATGCTAATCATAAAAGGTGTGTTGTGGTATGGAGTTATTTATCTCAGGTATCACTGCATTTTTTAACATTTAAGAACACCTCTTTTTTCTTTCTTTTTTTTTTTCTTCCCCCAAAATAGGAGAAGTACAATTACAGCGTTAAAAAAACAAGAAAATGAACAATGTTGCAACATGAGACAAAGAATGAGCTGTATCTTCAACCTAGTCCTAAAGCAAGTTCCTGCACCAGAGATAAATGGTTTGTCCATTCTATGGCTACTATACACCACATGGGGTTCCTTTCACACTCTTTAAAATGCTGCTGTAGTCTTAATTAGGAAGCAAAGAAATCTCAGGATGCTATAGAGTTTTCTTTTTTACACTTTACTGATATTAGTGACACTGATACTGACATCAGCATAGACAGATCATAAAATCGTATTGTTTTGATTTACTGCTCCTTTCTAAGTGAAATAACAGCTTTAAAATTTTACCGTTGATGATTGCTTCCGGCTTCTTTAATATAAGTTACTATCAATTGTTTATCCCTTAAGAAAACTTTGTTTTAAAGTCTTTAAACATTTTCCCAATAGAAATGAGTAGATTTGAGGGATCAACTGACTCCTTTTTTGTAACAATGAAACTGATTTATGTCAAATACTTGGCAGGTCCCAATGACACTACTGAGAGTATGGATCATATGTAAAGACCAGCCTAGGCACTAGTTTTCCTCTTCAAAAATCAGAAACATCCTGAGAATTATAATGGCTTTTGTTTTTCTGAAAATAATACTAACTGAATATTCACAGGTTGAGTCTTGGGGACAGAACTGTAAGCGTATTTTTCTTTCCTTTCAGTATTTAATTAGGTTCCTTGAGCCTGCTTCTAAGTGTCTCTGTTTCTGTTCCAAAGGAAAAAAGAAACCAGATAAAATGGACACTTGTTTCACTTGTTGCCTTCCCTTGCATCATTAAAATATCCCAGCAGTGTCTCTTAACTGATGAATTCCACCTATTTTGCACGTCTCACCTGCTCTCACATTCTCCTCCTTTGGGTATGGGACAGGCTGCTTGGCTTTGGTTTTAAAGAAGATTTTAATTTCCTTCCTGTAAAAACAAAAGCAAGTAGCAACACAGACACACTTTTGCACAGAGAAGGTAAAGCTGGAAAAGTGCCTTTTACTGCCAGGGGGAAAGGCAAAGGCACTACCTGAGTCTGAGGTCTCGTGAGAGTTTGTTCCACAGCTGTGTACGTGCCTGTAACCCAATCCAGCCATCTTACACAGCACCATCATAAAAAGTGTGCTGCTGAAAAGCCAGCAAGCCAAGGAGTGAATGCAGGGAGTCATGGAGTGTAGTCTTCCCTGGGGTTTCAGCACAGAAGGTACAAAGGATCTTTTCACTGACGGTGCTGAAGAAAACAGCCAAGCACTGTTTGCTGTTCTGTGCCTGGATGGCTCATCTGGGGCTTCCACACCACCACCACCACCACTCCTCATTGCCAGCACATGCAGGGAGCCAGGAGAAAAAGAAAAAAAATAAATGGAGGCAACAAAGGAGGTCAGTGCTTCACCTGAGATGGAAGACAGACCTTTCCTTCAGTGAGTACTGAACTTTACAGCTGAACTGCACTGTTGGAAGATGCTGGAAATCCAGCCTAGAAAATGGAGGGAGGATGGTCTGGCGTGCTCACACCAACTTGAGTCCCTGAGCAGATATGCTGCAGCATTTTAAACAAGCTGAAAATTTCCAGAAGATAATTACAACTGCTGCTACTTCATACTTTCCATTCTTTTACCTCTTAGTAGAAGGTAAATCACAGTAATAAAAAAATCCTTCTATAGAAATGCAAAGCAGAACAAAGAATGAAATTGATGTCGCAATTTTAATTTACTACTTTCATTGCTGTTAATTTATACACAAACACTCTGCCATAAGTTCCCCCTGGAAAATAATCCAATTCCTTTCAAGCATCCCCCATGAGGACCAGATACAGACACTGAGTTTCATGCTGTATTTTAGTATGTCTTAAAAGATTTCCTATTTTTTTTCAAGTTGGAGAAAAGAACATGCTCCTGTAGCAAGACAAAGCAAAGCACATTTCAACCCTTATTTGAAGTTTCTGATTGCTGTGATAAGGGTTGAAGAATAATTTAAGATACATCAGCTATAATAGATCACAGTAAAAATTTCCAACGGCCTTTAAAAAAGTCTTACTGTTCTTATGGATATAAAGCCATGTGGGGACGAAACAAAGTTGAACTTTCTGGCTGAGCTCACTACACAACTCACAGCTTGGTTCCATGTAGATCACTAAGCCACATATTATCTTTCAAAAATTCCTCAAGAACTTAAGCCCAGATAAACACCACAACATAAAATTTTCACGGCTATCCTGCCTGTCACACACAGTGGCCAGAACCCGGCCATGGGGATTATCAGGTGTCCCCACTGCAGGGTTCATGCTTTGGGGCAGAGTTTATGCTGCAGAGCATCTCCCAGATGGGCACAGGGTGGCAAGTGGGGCATGGAGGGCCAGGAACAGCCACGGTGGGGCTATTGTGGCAGAGAAAACCGGGAAATATTTTGGACTTCTTTGCAACCACTTCTTAGAAAGTGAGAGACCATAGGCAAAGCTCAAATGTCTCAAACTCCAGCTCATTTTGGAGGGGAAAAATCCCTGCAAATTAGAATGAGAACTGTACATTTCAGAAAGTCCCGTCTGTGAGAATGTAGGTAAGCTTTGGTAATCATCGAGGCAGCAGACTTCCCTACTGCCCTCCTTTGCCTTCAAGATGATCATTTGGTATATTGTACAAAGACAGCAACACTACTGAGGACAATTATGTTGTATTCTCTGCCAGGTTTTCAGAGAAAGCAGGCACATTTTGGGGCATTACTGATTTCAGATTAAACAAAGTATCTGCAGTTTGCTCACCACCATTATTGCACTATTGCCTTCATTTCAATGCTACTTAATTACTTAACATTTGAATTTGTATGAGTGAACCATTTCATCTCTGATCTAGAAATATCTCCCTAAAATCAAGTAAAACATTTTCAATAGGCAAACACCAGAACAGAGTTTTTTACTGCCTGAGCTAAGAATAGTCTTCAGCAATATAATGAAATTATTTGTTCCAGCAAATGTTTACAAGGACATTGAAATAAATCGGTATATTAAAATCAATCAGTACATTAAAATCAAAATTCTTAATTTTCTTAATTCCAAAAAAATTTCTATTCCTTCATGACTGTAAAAGCCAAGTAGAACCCAAATGCAATAAAACAATCCCTAGCCTAAAATTTTAATCCAGTTTTTCAATAACTTCTATTTCTTTGCAGTATTTTCACTTTATATACTTTTATAATACCCTCAAATATATCTATAAAATTTTACAGCCCTTTTCCAACAGCATTTGGGGTGTGGTCTCAAAAGAAGCACATTTATGAGCTGCAAGACAGGAAGAAAATTAAAGTACCCTTATGGGACTGAGGCAGGGACACTACGGTTATGAGCTCAGATTTTGATGTAATTCTTGTTTTCATTGCAATTGCTTTACGGAATTATCTTGTACTGGACTGATAACAGTGTATAACCTCTCAACGCTAGAAACTGAAAGGAAGTTAAGTTGTGGCACGGTCCCTTTTACAGTAGCCACTGTGCATATCCTGGCTAATGCTTATGGCTGGGGACTTCACCCCTTGTGCTGGAGAATCCTAAAGGGAGCTCACCCAGTCAGACACTTTACATTGAGACCTTTCCCTGTGGATGAGCTGGGGATGGTATGTGGAGTGTGAGAGTCTGACAATAGACTGTGTCAAGATTTCACCTAAATACACCTCAATAAATGCTCAATTCTGAACTAAAAATTATATTCCCAGTGTGTGCTGAATTATGAGCCAGTACTCAAAACAGTGGTCAAAACCAAAGGCATCCCCTCCCAAACTGTCATTTAGGAACTGGACAACTAAAGACAGTCTGAATGGAGAGGAATTTTTTTTTTTTTTTAAATGGAGACAGAGAGGCAGACTTGCAAGCTTTTCAGACTGCACGTTGATCAGCGAGATGTTGTTATAAATACCTTTGCAAACTATTCACACTATGCAGACAAAAATAACTCAGCAATAAACAACGGAGAAATAAATTAGGTACTGTGGAAAAATGTAAATACCATTTCTCCTCCATCTGCTTTATCCTAGTAAATAAGTCCCAAAATCCAGCAGCAGGCACAAAAGCCCACCCACAGAACAGGGACTGAAGGCCAAACCAAGCTATGACAGAATTGATAAGAAAATGGCTGCAGTCTATCAAATGAAAGATGATGACTTTGTTGTGAACAAAGAGAGGGGAGTTCTGAAGTGTGAAACATTTATTAGCCCTGTTCTGCGCCAACCAAAACAGCCCTAAGGCCATGCTCCTTAGGAAATGGTGGTTACAAAAGGCACACTCATGCTACAGTCACCAAAGGATTTCGGTTGCTCTTGTTTTAATTGGTAACTTTAGAAGCTTCAAAATATCAATTGGCCTAATGGAAATGGTATGTGAGCTGTTTACAGTTTGGTGATACATTTTTAGTAAAAGGGAAAATACAGATATGTTTGGGCTTATAGAGCTTACTGTGTTTACAATGAGCCTTCTGGTTGTCAATTTACAAATGGAAAATTTTGAAATGACATTTCAAAATGTCAGAAGTGCTCAGCATTTGAAAAAAGGCTCAGTAAAGGCAAGGAAAAAGAGACTAGAGACACTTGCTGGAGAGACTAGACTCTCGGTCTGGATTTGGAAAATATGCCTTTTGGCAGATATTTAATATTATTATTATTAGTTGTAGTAGTAGTAGTAAATATTCAGAAAATATTAAGTAATGATTAGCAGCTAGGATATAATGCTCTATGCTGTAATGATGCTTAATATAAATAAATATAATTGTGGTTTATAGGTTCTAGACTTCAACTACTTTAAACTCAACTGCAAGACCTTGTCCTGATGAATCTAAATAAACCCCTGTATTTCAGTTATATGTCTGCATTTCTCATGAATCCAGACATAATGTATAAAACTAGGTATTTCATGGCTTTTATATAAAGAAATTGTCAACTTGGAAAGAATACAACATAGCAATACAAAAGAATGTATTAATTATTCCAAGCAGTCCAACAGGAAAGACGCAAAATGTTTAATGAAAGAAAAGATATATAATGTGACATATCCTGACCAATATATGGTTTATATACTGACTTACCTGCGCTGGATAGTTACAAGTGTGGAAATCAAAACCACCGCCATGGTATAAACTATAAAAGGAGCCATTTCATTAAAATTTGTCTGCTGAGTTGAATGAAGGGCAAACAAGGTCTTACCTGCATGAGGATTAGACCCACCTTCTTAATAACAGCTAGGGTTGGTGTTCGTAGATATCCACTACCAGAGCACCCAAGTTCAATCAGCCTGAATGAGATCCCAAGAAATCAATAAAATTCTTGCCAGGTCACTTCAAACTATTACAGAGCCCCAGTGTGGAGCAACAAATTACAGGCTGGCTCTAATTTTTCCCTGGAACAACCCAAACACAGGTTTTGGGCCTTAATGAGTTTTGTTCAGCATGAATAGGTCAGCAGAGTGCAGAAATCTCTTTTTTAAACTTCTCCATGTAGAAATGGTGTGTCACCAGCTCCATTCAGGTACTGGGAACAGTTGTCCTGTGCCAATGTATGGACATGCCAACTCATGGACAATGGAACAGAAAGACATTTTTAGTCCATTTGTCCATAAAAACCTCAGGAAGTACAGCTTTGACTGCTAAGACACCCATGTGGCTGAACCAAAACCACACAAGAGTACAGAAAAACCTTCAAGGGCTTTCTATACCAATAAAAATTAAGTAAATGGGAAAGGTCATAATCATGTTCCTTAAGTTTGATCTTACTCTTTAAACAAAGAGACATTTCAATTGCTTACTATTAGATTCTTAGAGCTCCAGTTAATTACAGTAAGTCACTGTCTGAACACCTTATAAAGATCCAGTGGCTTCCATGGGTAACCCCTATTGTGCAGCTATTATGTTGGAAAGGGCAAGGGTCTAGCTTGTGCAGACAGGAAAAGTCTGCAAGTCCAGCACATAGTCCTGGCAACTCAAAATTTCTCCCAGCAGTACTTCCATTAGACTCCATGCAGTCAAGTTTTAAAAGTCCTCCCCACCTTTAATCTCAGCAGCACAGCAGGAAACCTCCATCATTTCTACAAAAACACTTTTCTCCCAATCAGGATAATTTTTCTCCTGCTTTTCCTGAACACTTTCCCCCCCTCCCCCTCCAAATTCAATTCATCAGACTCAGTTGAGTTTTCAGTCTACATCAGAAAATCCCCCTTTCTTCACTGATTGCAAACTTCAAATATTTGTATATCACTGAGTTCTCCAGCTCTTATGTTTACCCGCATCATTTGGGCAGGACACTTTAGGACTTTTAGCTTATTTAGCCTCTGCCCATAAATAATTCCTTTTATACTTCTCATACATTTGCATGCCACTACACTTGAGGCTATTCTTATGGGCCAAATCTGTTCCTAAGAGAATTAAGATACGTTCTTGCAAACTTCCTCTCAAAACTAGCATAAGAATAAAAGAGTTCTTGGAAAACAGGCTGAAAATAAATTCTAAGTCTGCTGTCTATGACCAATACCACCTACTTAATTTTGCACTTTTCTTGCATGGACATTGTGGCCCACAGAACACCGTGTTATCCAAATAAACAGCTTTCTTAGACGAGAACCTTAAAGGGATAAATGATTCTTTCAGAAGGTAGAAGTCCAAGTCTTTCACATCGGTATGTGTGTCTGTGACTAGTACCATAAACAAAATGGGAAAATATAAATAAAAGCAGGTTTTACTAACAATAGCTACCTGTAGATAGAGAAGAGGCCTTTCTGATTGCACAGATATTTCAAAGCCATCTGGATGTCTGTAGGATACAGCCTGCAACTCCATAAGACTACATCTCATGTAATATCAAGCATTTTACCAGGGCTTAATGAATGAAAAGATGGTTAGAAGTACTGCTTAGAAAGACACAATGTTGTTAATAAATGCCTTCTCTCACTAGGGGTAGATTCTAGGGGAAGATTTTAGTATCATCAGGTTCTCAGACTAGTAATTATAGCTTACATTTTGAAAGCCACAACCTTGCTTTCATGAATGCAATTTGCATCAAAATCTGCACTTACAAAATCAGGCAGAAGAGTTTTGCACACATAAATTAATTGCCAACCCATTTTCTAGTGCTTGAACTGCAGACAATTAGCTATCAATCATTACTGACCTGAGCTTTACTCTGTAAGGACACAAAGAGTAAGGCTCTGCAACTAATACCAAGCCCACAAATACTGCAGCATCCTAAACATCCCCAAAATCTGTCTTCACCTGACAAAGAAAATACTCTTTGGTAGTAAATGTTGGTACAGAACTGAAGGTTGGAGAAAGAGGGAGGAGAGGGAGAGGAAAAGAGAGAGATACCAATTTGCTCTCAATGAATATGAAAAAGCTGATCTCTGCCATTGAGGAAAATTCTTGCACCAGCAAGTGCTGACTGATTGTGATGAGGAATGCTTTATCACCCAGATCCAGACACCCTTTCATATGGTGATTATTATTCCTGTCATGACCCTCTGGTCATCAAGCCACAGTGTCTTTTGTCACGAAACAACTATCCAATAAGGAATAATCTAGGAATAAGCCTGTAGCATAATATCTTCTGCTTGCTTATACACACAGCAGGAGGAGGAAAATCTTCTTCCTGTGAGTTATTACCTGCTCTAATCCACTTTGGAAAATAGCAGTATTTCCTTAATTTTGTGAAGCATGCAAACATGTATTTCACAAACTACAGCTACATGAATAGTTCAGCCCAGAGCTGAAAGCAAATCTTAAAGCTCTCTCAGGTAATAAAAAATAGTCCAGCATCATCATCAAATCCATGGCAGCACAGAAATTATCAAATATTCACATTACACTTGATAAGAACATTCAAAGACTGAACTGCATGCCAGCTTGCCTCTATGTTAATATCGTATTGTCTTCTAAAAGGCTGATGTCTGGCCTAGTTCCTGATGCCATTCTTGGAGCAACAGCTTTGACAAACAGAGGTAACACATGTACCAAACCCCAACAAATGCCACATACTACCTAAAACGTTTGGTCTGGTTTAGTTCTTATACAGTTACAGAGACATTTTATATTAACATTGCCATCATCCACATTCATATTATCCAACTACAATCCGCTTTAGAACTAATTTAACCTTCCACACACTATTTCTCTGGTTTTTCCAATTCAGTTCCTTGAGAAAGGGGCTACTCCTCTGCAGCCACAGTGTACA
The DNA here is from genome assembly GCF_029207755.1 of Chamaea fasciata. Taxonomy (NCBI): domain Eukaryota; kingdom Metazoa; phylum Chordata; class Aves; order Passeriformes; family Sylviidae; genus Chamaea; species Chamaea fasciata. The sequence goes on along the minus strand of NW_027094095.1, from coordinate 14,754,735 downwards.
CCACATTGAAAGCATCCAGGGAAGAAGGGCTGGGAACCCTAATCTGGGAGCAGAATGAGAAGCCATTTCTGGCCACACAAGCCAGTTTTTATATCCTTTCTGTCTCTACTGCCTATGTAGATCACCTAACACAAGGGCTGTTTTGAATGGTTTTATCCAGCTAGCAAGCTAATCCTAGGTAACAAATACAACAATACATATACAACTGTACAGAATAAAAAATTAATGGTGTTAGAAAAGGATGATGCACAGAGACATTATGTGTGACACTGGGGAGGAAGTGGGGGTAAGTGTGCATGGTTAATATGAAAAGATGTCAAAAAAAATGAAGCATAATAATAGTGCAATTTATCCTTGCTAAACGTACTGCACTGTGCTATAATTAAATATGAAAACCTAAATTTATCTCTATGTTCGGCTGTCATTAACTTAACAGGGAGTGCACATGTTCTAATCTAATGGCTGATTTTTTTCTCCATGTGCAGCATATTAAAATGTATATTAGCCTCAAGGTGCATAAACACAAAATAATAGACCAAAGGTTTTGGCCTGTGGAGAAAAAAATCCATGCTCAAAGGCCGTCAAGTAGCTGGTGATGCAGGGGAGACACTCACTTAGCCTCATTAAGCCGAAGCTCTCTTTTGCTTGTCTTTTGTTCTGCATGACAGCAGCCTCTTTGTTGTATAATAATTCATTCCAAGTTCGTTCCAAGCTACCGAAACTGGTGAACTGTGGCCATTTTAATGAGCAGTATTGGTGGTATGCATAATCTGGAAGCCACGTGGACCAGGCAATCACAGAGCACTGCAGCCAGCAAAATGAGATACTGTCGAAATCACAAATTTGTCAAGTTGTTTTTGGACAGGGTATTATAATAAGCACTAAAATATGCATCTTATTACTCTGCATCTGCCAGTCAAAGATCACTGTAATGAATGCATGCTGCAGGGTATGACCAGGCCGTTTCCCTAAGTAAAACAAACTGCAGAGTACAAAAAAAGAATTATGTATTTTTGGCAGTGCCTGAATTTTTTTTTTTAATCCTTTTGCATCAGGAGTTGGATTTTCCTGGCTTGATGTCCACTGCCAGCAGTGAATGCACTAAAACTGCCACAGCCAAGGAGTTAACGTGAATACATGGTTTCTTAATAGCCACATTTACTGCCTGTGCATCTGAAACTTTAAACTCCATGCTCGAAGCAAATTTAGCATAGAGTACATATAAACCCCACAAAGATTAAACTACTTTAAATACACTTTAATAATCCTAGCTCCTTTTGTTTTATACATTTCTACTGCAAATGGCTTCGCCATTAGGGAAGATACATTTTACATAACCTCCTCTCTCTGTGAGAAACAGCGCTGTAGGTAATCACAACATAAACTTCCATAACAGAACAATTAGAAAAAAAAAAGATTTTAAAGTGGTCCTTTTTTTTTTCTACAAATTCATCAGGCTCATAATTGAACTCAGCTTGAAAGGCTGGGAGGTTCAACAATGGCAGCAAACCTGGTAAATACGACTTGTGCAGTGGGGTGCAGAGTCTGCTCTGCTGGCGCTCCCCAAAACTCTGCTGTTGATACCCCACAGAGAACCACCAGACTCTCACGTGAAGCAATGCCTGGGGAAGCCTTTCATCACCAGGTGAGGAGCTGAAAGATTAAGCAGGGAGCAGAAAGAAAGGACTTATTTCCTCATCTGCCTGCAGATAATGATGCAGACATATTTTGGCAGAGCCTTATTTTTGGGCAACCCCACAAGCATTTGCAGAGTGTGCTGATGCAAGTTCCCATAATATCCTAAAACTAAGAGGTTTCTTGATCAATACTGCCTTATACTTAAAAGGCTTTATCTGGCTGAAAGCCGTATTTCAGGTCCAAGTTTTAGCTAATGGGAAAGAGGATCAAACAGCTCTACTGGGTTTGTGAGGCCAGGTTTTAGTAGCAGGGGGAGCTGTAGGAGAGGCCTCTGTGAGAAGCTGTGAGAAAGTTCCCCATGTCTGACAGAGCCAACACCAGCCAGAGATGGACCCGTGGCTGGCCGTGAGTCAGCCAGTCAGGAATTACAGTAATACCTCTGTGATAACATATTTGAGAAGGAATGAAAAATTATTGCACAGAGGTAATTGCACTTGGAGAAGAGGGAGAACATGTGAGAGGAACAACTACAGACCCCAAGGTCAGTGAAGAACGAGGGGGAGGAGGTGCTGCAGGTGCTGGAGCTGGGATTCCCCTGGAGCCCGTGGTACAGACCATGGTGAAGCAGCTGTGCCCCTGCAGCCCTTGAAGGTCCATGGGGATGCAGGGATCCACCTGCAGCCCATGGAGGAGACTCACACTGGAGCAGGAGGGTGCCTGAGAGAGGGCACCTGTGAACCTGTAGGAAGCCCATGCTGGAACAGGCCTGCAGACCTGTGGAGAGAGGGGCCCATGCTGGAGCAGGTTTCCTGATAGGATCTGTGAACCCGTGGGAGACCCACACTGGAGCAGCCTATTCTTGAAGGACTGCACCCCATGGAACTGCTGTTCATGAGGAACTGAACCTTCTGGGGATGACTCATGTTGGAGAAATCTGGGGAGAATTGGTCTTCCATAGGAGGGACCCTGCACTGATCCAGTAATCAGTGGAAAGTCTCCTGTGCAAAGGAGCGTATGAAGAACTGATCACAGCCCCATTCCCTGTCTCCCTGTGCCACTAGCGGAGGAAGGAGAGCCCAGAAAGGAGCCCGGGAGTGGGGAAAAAGGTGGTTTTAAGATTTGTTTTAACTTCTCATTATCCTGTTTTGATTTTAATTGGTAATAAATTCAATTAATACCCCCAAACTGAGTCTGTTTTGCCCACGATGATAATTGGTGAGTGATCTCTCTGGGTCCTTATCTCAGCCCCTGAGCCTTACTTTGGTGGGTACCTGGCACCCATCCAAGGTCAATCCACTTGCTCATAACTCCTGGTGCTGAAAGCAAAGTATGAAACATCCATATATATTCCTCTCTTCCTAGAAACCCAAACCTACCAACTGAATACATGGTCAGATTTTTGTTTAGCTACCTGGCATGTATAGCAGCCACTGCATTAAGCATGATGTTTATAGCTGACATTAATGGAAGTTTTTACAGAGACACACTGTACCACTTCTGTGATCACCAGCTGACACCAGTGCATTTCTGGGACATAATCACTTCAGCTCCCTGGATTAAGATCAGTGAGCAACTAATAAAAGAGTCCTGTAACAAACAGACAAGGTGAGACAGTAAGACACACAGGGGATCAAACTGCACCTCTGGGGAATAACAGACCTTATTCAGATACCTAATGAGAACAGAGTTATCTTTATTGCTCCTGGTCATATATGTTCCTGAGAAACTCGTGAACATTATTTTAAAACATAATTCTATTAATTTTGTATTGTAAGGAGACCAACTGTGCCCTTCCTCTGGTTTATGCAGTCACCCTAATAACTTCGGGTTGTAAGAATGTGCACTGCATCTTAACTGTCTTCCTGACTGCATCATGCACTTGATCTCAGTTCTAAATTCATTCTGAGGTAAGTGTGCTTTTACACGAGTTCTTCCTTGAAGGAGTCAGTGAGAAGCACGGTGGTGTCATCTTTACTTTGCCATTCTCTCATCTCAGCATCAAGATCTGCACACCGAGATTAGACCTGAGACAGGCTGACGACTTTTATTCCATGCAAAGGTGACTCAGAGTTGATATTAATGACAGACATCTGTGCCAAGGTTTCAAGTGTCAGGTCCTCCCACAGAAAAAAACAAACCCAAACCCCAACTCAATAAACCACCTGAAAAGCAATGAGGAAGGAAGCCCAGAGCTCTGGCTTTGGCCACCTTTGTAGCCTGACACAGCATCTGTGCTAGGACTCTCTTCGGAGCTGTTATGGATATGGTTACAACCACAGGAAAGAATGAGTAAAATTGGTGGAACTATGGAAAACAGTATCATCCTCATTGGAAACCAACGAGGCTGGCATTTCTAAGTGCCAGGAATCTCACTCCTGTTATAGGCAGTGTAGTACCACAGGTCATATGCTGAACAGTGGCTCCAGCAGCAACTGCTGTGTTAGCAAAAGGGAGAAAACTAGTGAAAAGACTATCAGAAAATAAATATTGCTGGCTCAAAGATGATAAATTTAGGGTCTACGTACAAAAATAAATATTCTGCAACAGTGGAAAACAGAAAAAGAGCACTCAAGTTTTCAAAATATTTTCCAGTGCTGTGATGCTTCTGATATTTCAAGGGCTATAAATTATCAGAAGTATTAGTTTCATTAATGCAGGAGGATGAACAGATACTCATCAACATGAATCTCTTTTTCAGCCAAAGCATTTTATGTTTCCTATTTAATTGCTTGTTATATTACAGTATTTAGCACAGTAGTTTCAGTTTTCTCTGTTTAGGAAGGAAATTATTGGGATAAATGTAACACCTGACAGTGATAACTGTTCAGTTTGTCATTTATCTGGTGACTGCATGGCAAGACAGCTTCAGTTTGAGGTTAGGTGTACCATTTAGAAGAAGGTATTTATCTTTTAGCTTACTCTGGTCATCAAATACTACAATATTTCATGACAAGACTCCACTGTATCACTCTCCTGTGGCAACACCCTGCAGTCAGCATCTGTTTGATGCTGAAACCAGGATAGAAAAGGAATTAAAAAAAGAATAGTCCACCATTACACAAAAATACAGACATTAGCATTCAATATTGCACTGTGAATCAGAACAGATACCATTATGAACATACTTATCTGGGAACAGAATGGCTCCTAAATCTGTAATATATTTAGAACTGGTAGAGGCTCAATGAATTTGTATACAATCAGAAAGCAAATGGTTCTTGATGCTGGTGAAAATAATTCTCACTCAGTTCCTCATTATTAAAATGTCAAATATCTGAACTTCCTATCCCTCTGATTGTATTTGAAAATAATAGTAATCTTGTAATGAAAAGGAGCATGATTCCTGTATATTTTTAAATCTACTGCACCAAACCTACAACACATCAAAATCAGCAAATTCACCTTTTTTTTTTTCTTCCCCCCTTAATGCAAATGTTCATCCATACTTGCTGTTTAGCTTCTCACAAGGTCTTACTGAAGAAACTATATTTCATCTTGTGGTCTATACCAACACAAACTGGGACAGCTCCTTATGTTTTTATAAGGCAGGACTTTGACTGTCACAATTTACTTCATATATAACATATACATTCCCACACATTATTTTATCGATGAGAATGTATCAATAGGATATTTTCTCTGTTCCAAACAGAGAGTAAGGACATGCTTTTTAGTGAATTAATTTTAGAGGGGAACTCACAAACGTGTGTTTTGACTTGCTGCCAAGCAAGTTAGATATTTGTGTTTGAATTGAGATGAAGGTACAGTACTTAACTAAATTTACTAGGCACAAGTACATGAAATCCAATATTGATAATAATTTATGAAAGTAAGAATACTGATTCCTACAATACTGCAAACTTAGTTTATGATAACATAATTAGTTACACTAATAACACTGCTTAGGCACAGTCTTGCTAATTAGGATATTATAAATATTAATGATATCAAGTCTTTGTATTTGATTACCCCTAGTAGGATCATTTATCACGGTATTTCCAGTTACCAGAATTACATGATTTTTCTTCCTTTTCCCTTGAATGTTCATTCCTGGACAAACAGCCATCCTGAGCTTATGCCTAAAATGTATCAATAGCTTATCAACGATGCAGCCTGCGTAACTTAAAATGCTATTATTTAGTAGCAATATTACAACGATATAATTCAGTGTTAATACGAATACACAATCAATTATATTCTGTATATCTTTTAAATGTCTAACAGAGCCAGTCACACAAGATTACATAGGGCTTTGTTTTTATTCTTTTTCATGTGACCTGTTTCAAGTTAAGATTCCTTTGAATTATTAAATGCTTCCTTAAAGCATATTTTCACGCAACCTTTTTAAAGTTAATTATTGATGTAGTGACAAGCAAAAAAGGCTAAAAATTACAAATTTTTTTCCTCATTCAAAAGGACATGAGAAACATCTTTGACGAAGGCTGTCTGTTAAGTAAAATACAAAGGTAATACAAAGACAGAACACTGAGTGCAGCTTTAAAGAAGAATTACAACAAATCTGTAACATAAGTTGGAAATGCTATTCAGGTTTCCACAGGTGTTAAAGGAAAGAAGTTTAGCTATAACCCTTTGAGCCTGGTTTAACTGCTTAACATAAGTAGATGAAAATGAAACTGCTTATGTCTTGGTTTATTTTTAAGCAGTGTATTATCCAGAGCTTTAGGAATAGGATTGTCTTTCCTCCTTGAAGGTAATGTTATAATTTTCAGAGCTCCACAGAGAACAACAACAATATAGGAGTCTCTAATCTCCTGCTAAATCCAATTCCAGTCATCAGCAATGATAAGCAGAGATTTGGAGGCGTTTGACACTCCAAATCCTATTCTTTTGTAATTCTTTACTTTTTACAACATTTTCAACAGTCGTACATCAGATTTTTGGAAGGATAATCAATAGGCATGATGTATAACTGAAATCAGTCTTCAAAGTGATCCCCTCCAGTAACCAGAAACAAAAGCTTGGCCTCCCTGCTGTGCAGGTATTTTGCTTAGAGCAGGAGGCAGCCGGGCATCAGCAGGAAGCCAGTTACACCTCCCTGCTTCTCAGCATGGATCAGCAGGTGCCCTGGTGGAGGGGTGAGCAGGGCTGGGGCAGCTGCAACCCATTGCATCTGTCAAAAATCTCCAAAAATGCTTTTGTAGCAGAGAACTACTAGAGCAGAGAGGAAAGACAGTCCAGAGGTAAGGATTTCATGCTGACCATCATTTACATTCCTATTTCATCACAGACTTTCTAGGTTTAAATGATTCTGCAGAATTTATTAAATTGTCTGGTGTCACCGATCCTCACCTAGAACCTTCCTGTCTTGGAGAGGGTTTGGGCATCAGCACACATGAAAGACCACGAGATGCTCAGGTACGGTGACTGAAGGACCACTCCTACCCGATTTTGTGTTCCAGCTAACAGCTGGTCTGTGACTACCTGTCTCAGCTGGTCAGAGCCAGTGCTAGAGGGTTTTTGCATGTCTCCTGAGTGTTGCACCCTGGCTGAAACACCCAAGAACTTCTGGCACAATATTAGGATCAATCTGCAGTGAGTTGAGTTTCATTAAAACAAGTAGTTCCAGAACTTGTTCTAATGCATTTGTAATTTTACATCCTATATTTTTTTTAAAGACATGATGTTATGAATCACATGAAGAGATCATATTTATAGTAAAAATGTTAGCCCATATCAAGTAATTTCAAGTTTGTCTTCTTAAGCTGCCTACATATTTGTTAATATTCAGAAGGAAAATGACTTGGTGACTAATTGTGACAGCAGCAGCGATTAATCAAGGTAAGTAGCAGAAACTACATACAATGATTATGGAATTACATTCAAAACCAAGACATAGTGTTATTATACAGGAATGGCAATAAAACAACGTACCTTTCCCATCAGATCTGCAATTCTAGGTACGGGTTTTCCTTTCTGATGGCAGATGGTTGCAGGACTCTGTCCATTCCAGTCTTCAAGTTCCTCAATGCTTTTCAGGTAAAGAAGAGCTCGCAGTCCACTGCAGTAGTCATCAATAACAGTGAAATCTTGATTTTGGATCGCACTGCACACCTATGAAATGCAAATCAGTTATTAGCACCAACCTGGCAGAGAAGCATATGGAATTAACAAACTCTCTGGATTTACTGGTTATCAGGTGACCCTTCCTGCAACCCCACTGGGATTGAACTACAAAGATTCCAGATTATTGTCTGCTTAATCCTATGTCATGATACCACCACTGCAGTTCAGAAAAGAAAGGGCTCTATAACACCAGCTATACCCAGATTTCCCAGTAGCAGCCCTTGAACAAGACGTGAGGGCTTTTCAGAGATAAATCTGCAAACCCAGCCCCAGATGTGTCTGCTGGAGAGCTGCTGCTGAGCACGCCAGCACACTGCCAAACCACCACCTGTGCTCAGAGCTCTGCTGCAGACACTCAGCAGTATCTGCCAGCCTGCTCTGTTCAGGAAGCACAGGCATAACCAGCTAGGTCCCAACCTAGCAAATCACAGAAGCACAGACTTGCTGAGACCAGAGAGCATCTCTTGAGATCTTGTTGTTGAACCTCCAGCTCAGAGAAGGGTCGGCTACAGGAGGCTACCCAACACTGTATCCAGTCAGGATTTGAATATTCCAAATACAGAGACTACACCTCTCTGGGGAACCTGGTTCGGTGTTCAATCTCCTTTGCAGCTTTTTTCTTATATTTAAATGGAATTTTCTGTGTTTCAGTTTGTGCTCATTGTTTCTTGCCATTCCACTGGATAGCCCTGAGATGAATCTGGATCCAACGGAAGTGTCTCAGCAAACAGCACTCATTAAATTGACCTGTTAGTATGGGGTGAGCATTGCCAGGCACAGAACAGAACAATCCCCTTCTGCCACTCAGTGCAACTGGGAGGCCAGGGCACTTTATTTTAGATACTTTAGAAACAAAGATAGCAATATAGCTTTATAAACATATAAAGTAGTGATCCCTGACCTGCAGAGCTTAATATGTAAACATAAAACTACTGACAGCAGAAAATTGTCTGACCATTTACATGGGTTCTTCTAGAGCATGTTGGGGATATCAGCTCAGACTTAAACCCACAGAGATCCCCAACCAAACTGACAACTGAATAAAAAAACCCCTGACTGTTGTCTGAATGCCTTCTCATTAGATAAAGTCTAATCAGCAATCAGGGTTGATTGAGTGCCATTAATTATCAGTCCCTGGAAATGCTCCGAAATTCCAGATGTGTCAGTGTTTTCAGCCTCTGATTCAGCTTTTATTGTAAAAGCTGAAAGGAATGCTCCTGATAATACCTTGACTCCATGCACACATAGTGAACACAATGAAATAGCCACTTACTTTAGAACACGAATTGGTGCACACAAACATGCACAAACACATACACACCTCTTGGATGTGGAAACACACTTTAGATCATAATTGACATCAACACTTAAAAAACACAGGAAATATACTATTGTTTTCCCCATTTCAGAAATGACAATACAACTTGCAGTCCTGAAGACATATACACATCACATTGGGAAATACCATATACTACGGCTGAAAAGGAAAAAACATTTAACCACCCCCCCCCCCCCCCCCATAAAATAAGCACAATAACATTTTCTATGCAGTGCATTTACATTACAAAAAAAAATCTGTTTCTATGGAGAAATAGTGTGGGCATTAATTAGGTCTGTTATACCTTCCACAGGCTTCAAGACTATTTTTTTATGGCAATTATAGAGAGCATCATAATTACTTCCCATACAGGTTATTTAACTGCAAAACTCCACTGATGCTTATTGAAACCTTTTTGTACAGCAAGGAATTCTCTGGGTTTTTTTAGTGCACAGGTAACACTTTTATTATCTACTCTTAAAAATACTAAAACTGTAAAAAAAATGCAGTTAAAAGCCATGTCATGTCACTTGAAACAAGTTCAGAGACTTTTGTCAAAATCCTGAAATATTTTGACAGGATGTATACACATGAGATACACCCGAGGATACCGGTAATAACCTTATAAATAAAGAGGCTTTTACTGTTTTCCAGCTTGTGGTGCAGTGTTATGAACTGCAATAACATAAAAATGTGTGGAGGATAATAACACACTAAGAGCTAACTATTTGATCCCTGTGATTCTATATGCAGTGCACTATTTATCTTCCCTGGAAAGCCAGGAAAGTTCCAGAACTGAAGGCAAAATGCAATTGTTAAGAAAAATGTAAATCTCTGCACTAAAGAAAGATGTTACATGACATGGAAAGGCTTAGAACAAACAAGAGGTCTCAAACAATCCTCCTCTTCTGTAGAAACCTTATGACCATTGTGCCCAATGGTGTGAATAATTAGCCAAAGACATGCCTTTCACTGATTTCACTGGGATAAAAGCAAGTGCTTATGTTTATGGGCCTTTCTTAGAACAAGAGAACTTCAAACATTAATACATACAAACCCAAGTGAAATAGTTTTGCCATGTTTTTGGCAAATTCCAAAATTCTGAGCTTATGTTGCAGAAATCAGATGGTGAGATCTGTATTTTAGGCTTACAGTATCTTCCATCAATCAGTATAGAAGCCTTTGCTGCATTTTAAAAGGTGGTGAACAAAGTCAGGATAAAAGGTCGCCACGACCCATCAGCCATGACAATTTCTACACCAGAGAGAGGTTTTCAGCATCATACCTGGCTGCCTCTGAATCACCAGTTTAAATGACACTGTGTCCTCTTTTCAGCACAAGAGAAGTGGCAGGGCAATAGACCAGGTGAGACTCAAACTCAGGCATCTGGAAAAATCCCAGAAGAACTGAACCAGCCCATCTCCACGCCTCATTAATGCCCCTGCTTTGGTCCAGCTGCCTGCACTGGGAACAGGCACTTGCCTCCCTTGCAAAGCTCAGTGCTGAGCCCGAGCCCCCTCTGCTGCAGCCCAGATATTGCTGTATCCAAAATGGTTGCTACCACCTCTCATTTTCTGTCTTATTAAACCACCTCAGGAGGAGGTGAAGGCGAGAAGTGCTGTATAAGGGCTGCTATCCATGCCTCGCACACCGATGGAGCAGCAGCAGGAACTGCAGCCCTGCCCGCCCAGCCCCCCTCCTCAGCATCAGGCTGGTACCCCCCGAGCACAGCAGAATGTGCTTCCCTTTAGACCCTGAAGCAAAATGCTGTAAAGCACTGAAACTTCACCAGTGAAAACACCCCAGACGCGTTGTGCCAGAGCAGTGGTCTGTGTCCCATGGCCGGCTGAAGCCACTTACGGATGAGCGCACAGAACGGAGCGCGCCTGGATCCACTGCTTGTGGGGTTTGTCAGCCCAGGTTCTGGCAAGCAGCACCACTGGGACTTTGCACAGCGGGGATGGCACTTGTTTAACATCCCTTAATCCTGAATAATCCAACTGGATCTGTTCAACGAGTAAATTCACATTCAGCTGTTCATTGACCCAGCCTTCCACCTGAAACATTTAGGTAGAAAGTATCTTCTGTGGAAGATGAGAGACTGGCACTGTAGAGCATCCTATGGGACAGAGTAGAGTCCAGGTCACAACAAAGCTGTCAGCTGTATTGCTGACAAGTGCTATCCTGCTGTCTTGCTTGTGTTGGTCTCTAGCTGTGGACTAGAACTTGGAGTAGAAGAGAAAGGGGCTGCATTTTTCCTGTTTAGGCAGGTAATGTGTATTATTTGTATTGCGCAAGTATGCAGGGAGATGAATTTGCATAAGCTTGTTTTCACTGCATTGCCTGGATCTGTCCCAGTAGTAGAACTGCTACAATTTAATTTTTAACATTGGATCTCCTTCCTTTTCTCCCAGATCCAGACTCCAATGATTGCCCCTTATATCCCAAAAGAGACACCTAGGCCAACATGCAATGTATGATCAATGATATTGTGCTCTCAGTATTCTGAAATCTAAAACTGCGTAAGTTGCAACTGTAAGTTACAATTCTAACCTATGCAGACTGAGACGATAGAAGACCCAATACCTGCTTTGCTACTGGCAAACATACGCCAAATTATTTCATTGGGGAATGGGGATTTGAAATGAATCACAGATTAATGCTCTAAGTAAAACTGTTCTGCAAAACGCAACGATGGAAGAGGCCTGCAAAAGTCCCTGCTGATGTCTTTCACAAGAAATGACCAGTCTGCTCTATTGCTAAATAAACATAAAAGCTGAGTTTAACTTTGTCATAGGATCTAGAGACATTACAAGTCTTCCTTGAGGAACTGGAGTAAATTGTAAGGAGACTATTATTGTGTAAAATAATTTTTAAAGATTACAAGATTTTTATTAAACATTCACATGAGTCTGAAACTTTTAGTTCATATATTTTGACGAAAAGTTCACTACTGGTGAGAAGTACTTCCACACTAGTCACAAAGCATTGTAAATGCCTTTGCTGTTAGAATCATTACACAATAGAGAGATGCCAATTTCTGAACTGTTTACTGAGGCAAATCCCCTGCACTGTTTTTTGAGAGCTCTGTGTGTAAGACCTTTCAGTTTTGTCCACAGCCTGTGTTTCTAGAAACAATGGGAAAAATACCCAGACATTAAATTTTATTTCTGTTTCACTCTCTACAAAAATGGAAGTAGTTCCTGTCCAAAATTTGGCATATCCTGACGGACTGTGGGGAAGACACGTGCAATCCATGCAGAATTTGGACAGAGTGCCTGAGGCATTTCCAGCCAGATCACCCAGTAAAGCAATTCCTGTTCAGTGCATTTTCCCTTTGGGAGATCTTGTAGAGGAGGAATCTTTTTCTGTAACACTAGAAGAGGAAACAGTGAAGTCCTCTTCAGGCTGTGCTACCCTGCAACCTTCAGTTTGTACATAAACTCATTATTATATGGCAAAATTCCAGCCGGACAGGTGATGATGGGGAAAATGGTGCCAGAATTGAACCCTAGTCCCTATCAGCCTTATTTCTCTTACATCAATAGCTGGGATTTCAGCAGAGGCCACAGAGGAGATGCAGATCTAAACATGCTTGTGTCAGTTTTTCCCTACACTACTTTCACCTAGTAAGAGGCATTGTGTATAATCTCATATACTGCTGGATCACCTCAAAAGACTGGAGCAGGTCAGAGAATCTAGCTTGTTCAATTAACGTGTTGCTTTGCAAGGAGAGAGTAAGCACTGTTGGTGTGACAAGATCTATGTGAACAAAAATCCTGTAATGTCTGGCAGCTGTTGTGCTCCAATTTGAAATAGTTTCAAAGCACCCTTAGAAGGCTTTGCAAGTGAGGAATTTGTTCTTGGAGACAATAGATTGGAGAAAATTTTAATTTTTACACCCCTCTGAAATATATGTATCTCTCTTCAGGATATGAGTGTAAAATAATTATCACTTTTATGAAAACAGAAGTATCAGTAAGGAGGCAGATGGGCGGCAGTGATACATGGTCTAGAAGTAAGAAGATTGATGGGTATATATTTGTATATACAAATGCAAATCACATAGCTTGACTGTTCTACCATATTAGTTTCCATTTGTTGTAGCTGTACAACATCAAAGCAGTGATGTCTCCATATACTGCATTTAGTGGTAATGTAACGGACTACCAAAAAAAAAAAATCAAAGTGAGAGTTTCTAAGTAGTTTCCTGGCAATTGAGACAGCAGGCTCTTTCATCTGTGCTGTAACTGTGGCAGTGCATTGATTTAAACTCCTTCTGAGATCTCAAATGCTTTTCTATTCGTAGGTCTCACTGGCTGCTTTCTTTTTGCCATTTTTCCCCTTCAAATGATAAAATTCTAGCATTTAGCTGAATGCCATCTTGCTTCCCCAGAAGCTGAAGACTTATTTCAGCTTTGGTTCTAAACTGCACAGGATTTTTAAATAAAATAGCTCTCAAAATGCCATTTGATTAACAAACTGGCCTTTGACTTCACAATTTCTAATATTCTGACCACAGCAAAGGGATAAACAACTATTATTCCTCCGAGATACCTGTGAGAGGGCTTGCAATGCATTAAAAATTGTGCTTTGCCATTAATTTTGTTGACTCTCTTTGAAATATTTTTACTGGTAGGCTCAAATGGTAAACAAAAGGTTTACTATTTTATATGGTAAGATATTTTCAATTTTAGCATAAATCGTCTTTCTGTAGAAGCTTTCTTTTCCTATTAAAAAATTATTCCTGGTAAGTATTGAAGACATAAATTCATCTTCTTGTTGGAGAAACATTTATGAATGCCTGAGCTATTATTTAATGTATAGTTGAAGATACTGCTTTCTTGATTAGGTTCTATTGATTGGGATTCTTATGAAAAAAACCTGAAGCTGTGAATGAATGCAAGATGGTTCAGAAAGGATTCGGTCTGTGCCCACCTGTGTCTCTATATGAATTGCCAACATTAAGTAGGCTAATTTTATTTTAGAGGGCAAGAGCATTATGATAATCTGGGTGAGGCATACACACAATTTAGGATTTATTCTCAAAGGCAACGAGCAAAAATTGACTTGACTAAAGGGAGATTTTTTGGTCCATGCACTCTATATGCTGCATAGCTCTTGCCTATGGAAATGAAAATGTATGCTTTCTAGCTTCTGTACAATAATTTAGATGTGCCCAGATCTCTGAAGCAAAAAGCAGCAGACACTGCACAGGTTGTCTGACACAGTACTCATAATAACATGGCAAGAGCTGCAATGTGAGAGCATGCAGACAAATAAAATCTCCTCTGAGAGGTGTTTCTGTATGTACAACCTTCAGGACACCAATGTCTATGGAAAGGCTGCCTCCATAATGATGGTTCCTCCTCCTCATGTCTCATTGAACACCGACTTACCAGAACGTTAAATGCGTAAATTATCCTTTCTATCTAATTATTACTTCTGCTGGTGGTTTGTGGGATGAAGAACATTAAGGGAAGTGGTTTATGTGGTACAAAGTGGTTTATGTGGTACAGCATGGAACAATCTTGGGAAAAAAAACCTCAAGACTCTTTGTTTTAAAGAACAAATTTGTGAAAAGAAAAAGCTTCCAAAATATTGATATAGTACAGATGGAATTATTTGCTTCACTCACATTAGCTGCTTAAATGACTCTAGAGATACAGGTTAGCAGATGGGATGTTACTTAACAAGTCTTCAGATACTGAATCGACGCAAAACTGAATTGGATGATAGCTGATAGCCATTTTAAAACATTACGATTGAACTAATATACATGAGCTAATGAACTACTGTTTGTTTCAGAGTCTAGAACAGCTTTCAGAAAGCAATTTGAAGGACTCAAATATTACACCTATGAATTGCCTGAATGATGGGGAAAAAAGCCCACCTAATCTTTTTTACTGAGTCCTTGACTTAAAGTCCTAATGAATGGAGAGCTTACTAGTGACACTTGGAGGGATAACACGCAGAAGAAAGATTCAAAGATGCTAATAACTACAGGGTCTGAAAAGCAGGCAACCATTCACATAAGGCTTAAAAAATCCATATTGAGAAAAAAAAAAAAGGACTGGATAGTCCTATGTCGTGTGGGTCTCAGTAAGTCAGTGAAGTATTTCAGATATTTTGTTATACTTCAAGAAATTTCATCAGACAATCTTGAGATAAACTGTCATTCTAATCAAAAGTGCAGGCTAATATCAGTAAATAATGGAATTATTTATTAATTAATAATAAATACTTAAAGTATTTAAAGGAAATTACTTAAAAGGAGAAGAAGGTCTCTAGCCCATGCAAGATAAGCTTATGTGATAAACGCTGTATCTTCCGCAACAGCTTGGATTCTCTCTACAACAGCACAACATAATGCTGACATGGTGTCAAGCAGAGGGGAGCTGGCACTTTGGGAGCATTAGGGCAGGGACTGCAGGTACGGAAATACGGATGCAGCAGCTGGGCAGCAGGAAGAGCCCCACAGAGTGTGCTAAAGCCACAGCAGCCTCCTGACACAGGCTTACAGAGGAGCTTCCCCAGCACCAAGGGGATGGCTACTCTTCCTGGCAGAGACCCCTCAAAGTACCTGATTTTGGGGGCTGCAAGACAGATCTAGCTCACGTCCTGCTCTCCAGCAAGCCTGGGCAGTTGTGAGTGGCCAACAACGAAGGAGGAGAAAAAAGTTGAGAATCCATTAGCCACTTATCAGACGAGGGCACAGCAGGAGATAAGAGCACTATAAGGGCTCCTTTAGGAATGTTATCCAATGCATTAATTCCTATACTACTCAAATCTATTTTTCCTCCCCTTAAGTTCTCCACTGCGAATTAATGCATCTTTGATCTAAATAGCTAAACTGGGTGTTTAGGAGTGGGAAACTGGTTCTTATCAAGGGACCCTGAATGATGCAATTTTGTGTCCCATGTCTTTGAGGGGGGAAATACAGAATAACTCAAGAATTTTCAGGAGGCTCCCTGAGGTAACTGTGGGTTTTTTCCCTGTCAACCACCCCTAGAGGAATGGTTATATTTTCTTATCTCACTAAAGCATTCTGTCAGTTCTTGGAACTACAAAGTGGACCTTTATGCACTAGGTGGGCACACACATGGATAAAAGATCCATGATCATCTTTTCTAAGAAAACAAATATGATTCCACATGCCTTGAGCAGTGAGGGGTCTGGGAAACATCTTCATGATCAGCCATGTACAGCAAATTGTATCATGGTACTGCAGATCTACAAAAGGAATGACGGCTTTGTAAGCAGATGAACTAACTCCCTCATGTAAACAGTCCAATCACATATAGAGGTTCTATAACTATCCTTAAATACCTGCTGAATATCACATCATATTTCATTTATTAACACCCAAAGGTCTCACCTCTCTCTTATAAGTACTGTTGTAGAAAATAAAATCCTTCAGCTCTCCCAGTGGTTCTGCAGCTGCTTGGACAGCATCAACAGATGTGTAAGGTAGACGTAGATTTATCTGACCCATTTCCACAAGCCATAGCCTTCAGCTCCAAAGAAATTTCTATAGCAGGTACCAATTAAGTCACTCAGATCTGGTGGTTTGATGATAAAAGTCATCAAGGAACATTACACAGCAGTTCACAGTGTTTTTAGGTTTTTGTTTTCTGAGAGCAAGCCAACAGGAACACCATCACCTCTAGAATCAAGTGGGTCTGTTATCCCTTTTTAGGAAAGGTGTATTTGTCAGAGATGATCTCTAGGAAAGCACTCTTTTTAGCAAAGAATGGTGTTCTGAAAATTGTGTGGAAAAGAGTTTCAGAATTACCAATATGTGCTGTTTGACAACATCGAATGCAATGGCTCCATTTAACTTGAAAATATCTGTTATGCAATCCAAGTTAATTGAAATGAAAAGGTCAAAACCAAAATATGTTGCAAAAAGATTGAAACAGATTTGATTCACCCAAATAATATTTTTTTCTTTAAATGTGTTAATTCCACACGTTGTTAGAATTTTGATTATCAGTCTTAACTGGAAAACTTTTCCATGCTTAGACTTCCCTGTGACAGAATAACTGTTTTCTCATCACTGGCAATAGTCTCATTAATGCCTAACAGATCCAGGGTAGATCTTCAGTGTTCATCATAGGACACTCTGAATCAGACACAGCAGGGACTTGAGATCTATTTTGATTAGAAGAAATTTGTCAATGAAAAACAGTTCCCTCAAAGAAATTTTCAACAAATTCTATTGAGAGCCATCTACTGAGGGACATCCTCCTGTGACCAGAATTTTGAAAGCTGCAGACTTCTCAAAATCAAACAGAAAAGCAATTTTTCTATCTTGGAACCTCAATTCAGTTCTGCAATGATTAACCCCTCATCCTTGTGAGTCTTTCCCTCTAGTACTCTCACATTATATTTCAGCTAAAATTACTTTCATCCTTTATCAGCTTGCCTGTACGAATTTGTGCAGCAGCTGCTGTGTCCATTGAAGAGTGAGATTCATATGAACAAAATAGGTCTGACCCTGCGAATCCTTCGTGTCGGAGATAAAAACCCACTTCCACATTTCCTTAGGGATTGTTTTACCTATCTCCGTCCAAATAACAAATATCAACAAGAAAAGCAGCAATATAACTCATGATATTGAAGGAAGTTAAACCCTTTCTTAAATGTACTGCCAGCTTCCAAAATGCCAGCTTAGAAAAATAATGCTTTCTCTGGTTTTTTTTTTTTTTTTTTTCTAATTGCATGGATAAAAGAACCCCTCATCAGTCAGATCAAGCTGTGTCAGAGGGCTTGTGCTGTAACAGGAAAAAAAAAATTATTGCTCCCTCCTTCCTGGGCAGAAAATCCACTTTTCTACCACTGGGAAAAGCAAAAGATCGGTGACCAAACTGCAGCTAGCTCAGCGTCAAGCCCCAGCTGAGCTGCACAGCAGTGCATTCCTGTGCCAGCGTGGGCTCCAGGACCATGCCTTCCCTGAGCACAACATCATCCACTGCTTGCTTTCCCTTTCTTCCTTTCACTGCCAGGTACAGCCTCTGACTGAAAGATCGACAAAGCTGCTATGATACAAAAAGGAAAATTTCTTAAACATGTGTTTTTTGTATGACTGATAATGTTTCCAAGAAGAACTTCTCTGATGGCAGAGCTTTGCAATACTGAATGTTTTACATTTTCCCTTTTTGGAAAACAAGTCCCCTGCAGTCACAACACATGTAACATAAAAAAATCCAACCAAAACAACAACCCCACAGAAATTTTTCTAAGTAATTATTTTGAGATGGCAGAGAGGAATAAAGAAACAGCACTTTCTACTGTCCTTATCTTGCCTTCTATTTATTTTCAGTATCCAACAAGGAACTGGGTACAGTTTCAGATTCAATTTCCAGTCACCTCCACATGTACTCAAGGGAACTCAGTCTACAACAGAGCTAGCTTCATGCCTGAGTAAAACAACTTGCCTATAATTTAATCAACAATTAACCAAGCCTCTTGTGAAGAGTCATCTCCATGTTGCATTTACTTTGTAAACTTGAAACAAAACTCACTTGGTGCCAATTCACACCATGTGCTTAACCTACATGGAGAACAGCTCTGTGTGTGCTCATGCAAGAGAGCAGCAGCATGAATCCACATCAGTAGTGTGAATCCACATTAAAAATAGGTGCAGCAGTACTGGGTTTTCAAAGGACAAGCAATATCGTGGATCCCTGGGAGAGATAGAGAAAAACATATTGCCAAAGCAATTATTCTCCCCATCGTCTCAATTCTGAAAGTCCCTGCGTGGCCAGACCCAAGGAAGCAGGGTAGATATCCAGGCAGAGCAGGAACGAGAAGCAGACCCAGTGTTCCCAGGAGAACAAATCCCCTGAAGAGGCCGGGAGTGACTGCTATAGGACAGCATTTGAACTGATGCTCAATTGAGACCTAATTGTTAGTAAATAATTATTACCATACAGTGATAGTTGAAACTATTTTGCATGAAAATTCATTACGAGGATGACAAATAGCAATTGTTACAGAATGAGCTTTAATTCATTCTTACGAATTTATGAAATAACAATCCTATCTATGCAGACTTCATTTACTAGCTGGTGAGATGAGCAGAAATAAAGGAAAGCTAATAGATAATTCCCCTAAGCAGCTCCAAATAAAATGA
This sequence comes from Chamaea fasciata, assembly GCF_029207755.1. Lineage (NCBI taxonomy): Eukaryota > Metazoa > Chordata > Aves > Passeriformes > Sylviidae > Chamaea > Chamaea fasciata. Next base: position 14,735,557 of record NW_027094095.1, on the reverse strand, counting down.
AGAATTAATGCAAAACTGCACAAAATAAAAGGCATTATTAGTGTTGAATTTAGTCTGTAACTTTACAATGTGCTGATTTGAATATTGCAACTTTTCATTAAAAGTGGCAAAATAATATGTAAGAATCAATAATGAAAACCTGTTCTAATTTGATGTTTTTTACAACAATAACAAAAAAACTTTATAGATTGTTTTTGTTTGACAAATTCTGATTTCCTTCAAAAGAAAGTCTCACAGAAGATTCTCACTATCAATTAGCAATTTCTCTCCCAGTCATCTGTAATGGTGCAAGTGTGGCAGTCCACTAATTACTTTTTGTTTTATTAGCAAAGACAGACAGTTGAGAACAGGTTGAATTTCTGTAATTAGCACTGGGCTAGGAAAAAAATAGAAAATAATGAAATGTTTTCAGAAGTGAATGCTTGGGTATGTCTGTCCCAACTCTTTTCTCTCTTTCACATTCATTTTTCTTAGGACTTTATGTCGACATTTTCAAACAGCACTTTGTTCCCCCTTTTGTTTCTGCATGTACTGCAAATTTAATCTCTGCAGAGAACAGCCACTCCATTCAGTGCTGTATCCATTGAAGACTTTTCTCAGTGCATGGCTCTGTGAGCAGTGGAGCTAATGATATCTGGCTTCCAGCAGCTCTGTGTCTCCTGGTTGGGTTCTCTGACGTCTAATAAGGTGTGACTGCCAATTAAAGCCTTTCCTGTGGCTGACACAGTCCTAACAGTGCTGTCCCATGCGGGTTCTCAGAGGTCTAATAAAGGTGAGCTCATAGTGTGCTTGTGCTTACAGTGAAGGAATGCAGCTACTCTCTCTGCTCTGCCTTTTCTGTTTCTCAAAATTTGTTAGAGTGAAACACTTTCTACCTTCTGGCAAATTTCAGTGAAAATGGCCACAAAAGCTCAAATGTGATGGAAGATACTCAAATGGATGTACAAATACCTATCAAGTTTCTTTGGAAATACAGTCTAAAAACTGCTCTTTCCACAGGAGACTACACTTATCTCAATCAAAAGACTCACGTCTGAAAAGTGGCTTTGCCTTAAGTGGCATTTTCTTTCTTAAAAATCTTTGTGGGTCTGAAGTACCATCCCTTGAATCTTGTCTCATATTATTTTGGTAGCCTGACACTGCATCCAGCAACCTATTCTTCCCTCATCAATTTTAATAATGAGAGAAGAATTAGGTGTAGCCCCTTAACTTCTCTGTGTCATGGGCAGCTTCGTACAGGAAGGTTTTGTTCTTCTACCCCTAAAGCCACAGCCTGTGCCAGAAACCTCACAGTGTCCAGCTGGTGCCCAAGTGTGCCTGTTGTTGGGTTTATCCACCCTTGGAGCACTCTCTGCGTGGCACAGAGCAAAGCCTGCAGCCTGTGCTCCCCCGTGTGCTGGGGTAAGGACAGGCAGGGGGCAGAGGAAGGCTTGGCTCTTTGGCAGTCCAGGCAGGAGAAGCACAGCCTTGCTCTGCCGCACCGATGGCACCCTGTGGCTGTTTGAGACTTGCAGCAATCCACCCGACTTCATTCTCCTCGTACAGGGCTGAGACAAAGGACTCTCTGTCTGCATTCAAAATCATGGCTATTCACTGCAAGACAAAGTATTCTTTCCCCAATGGTTATCAGTAGAAACTTAACCTGTAATTTCAAAACACAGGGCCAGCTCCCTCACTCCCCTGCTCTGCACTCCCATGATTTGAATGTCTTTTAGTTCTTCACTCTGCATTAAATGGCACGAATAGTAATTCCAGGATGAGAATTTTTTGGCCTGATCTTGTCCTCACGTAACTAAGTTATCAGAGCCTTCACTGACTTCAACAGACACTAACACAGACTAAAAAGAAGAGCAATGAAGTGCATGGAGAACCAGATCTCTACTTTGCAGTTCTGTAGTCATAAAAAAGTATAGAGCTCCTTAAAGGGTTTCACATTTGCACAAATACAATAACAATACTGTCTCATGGATCAAGTCCCACGTTTTTGTGATGGAAAAGCCTGTTTATTCACACACAAAGGGCCATCCTGCTGTTATAAAAATCTCTCAGCTAAATGCTTCAGTAAAAAGCCTGCTGAAGAAAAGACAGTAATCAAATTGTCCTGAATCCCTTGAAACTTTTGTTGCAAAGAGGTACCAACAAGAAGTCTTGTTGAAAATGTTAAAAATCCACAAGAAGTCTCACAAAAACGACTGTGTTCCGTGTTGAAGGGAAAGTTTATCTTACAGAGGCAAAAGTCATCACCATTGCTTTCCTGTCATGAGCTGTCCCATTTCCAGAATGGTTTTGCTCTTCCTCCGATCCCTGAGGTCCCACCCCCAACCGGTGCTGGGCAGGAGAGAAGGGCACAGGGCAGATCCAGCTTCATGGCAGCTCTGCCTGTGGTGGGAACACCTCCCACCTTCCTCCCTTGCCTGAGAGATGAGGAGGGTCACAGGGCAGGGCCAGGGGGCAGCAGGTGCACATGGGCTGAACACAACACAGTAAGGACAAGAGCACAGCACCCACAGGAACAGCACTGCAAGGCACTGCATCCCAGCCAGGACAAGAGGGAGATGTGGGAGGATGAAGGTGGACCTGAAAAAGGGCTCAGGGCAAAGCCACAAGCTGTCCCACTGAGAAGCAGCATGCCATGGGTGGATTTTAAATCATTGCTGGGTAGAAAACCTTACAGACATCCACCTCTGCTATGGAGGACATGTGTGACCTCAATACTTTGTGAGGAAAGACATACATTTGAAAAGGAATCCAGACTCTTTACATGAAAATGGCCAATATTCCAGATGAACAAAGTTTTCCATACCAGAATATAATGCTGAAAGGTTCTACCATGAAACAAGTATACTTTAGAAAGTACCCCTTTGTTCTACCTCTTTTTTTTTATTTTAGTTACATCTGCTAGAAATAATGACTACAGAATCTCTTTCAACAAAAGGTCATTTATGTCAATGGACAGAACACAGAGGATCAGATCACCTGCTGTAATTGCAAATTAATGCTCTACTGCTAATGCATTAACTACACAATATTGATCTACAATTGAATCATACAGGCTACTGTGAAGTGATTTTTACTTTAATATTTTTATGCTTTTATTGCTTTTTCCATAATGCATTTTCTCTTTCCGCTGAAATTTTCTATAATTGTTTCCCATTTTAATTTCCTGCAGCAAGATGACTTTAAAAAATGTATGTCTCTTTCAAAACCTTGCAAAAATCTAACAAACCATCAGTGTGACATGGTAAATCACATATATGTTGCAAAACATGCAAAAAATTGATGTACATCTAATTTTGATAAATTGGGGCTTTAAAAAAAAGCTTACTTAAATTAGAAATAAAATACCTCAGCCTTACTGGAAAACTGTAATAATGACATGTATCATAGAAAGGTGCTTCTAGACATTTCTGGAGTTCCACAATTAAAATTGTGTGTGTGGGGAAGGTTTGTTTGGTTGGGTTGTTTTGGTTGTGTTTTGTTTTTTTAGATTTCATGCCGATACTGAAAAGGGGTTGGTAGATTCAGGTATGTTAAAAAAACTATACTGCTATGGAATCAGCTGAAGAATAACTGAAATGTTTCAGCATCTTTAAAGAGAAATTAAAAAACAAGTGGGCTTATTTTGCAAGTGTTTCTGAAGTCCATAAAGGGAAAGAATGCTCTGTTAAATGGCTGTATAAAATCTTAAGCACAGCTACTACTGACTACAATGACCTAGTTTGTTTCCCATACCTGCTGCAAAATTCCTTACATCCAAACCTTCTTGTGAGTAACAGTACTAAGATGTTGCCCTCCATCTTCTAAAGGAGGGGATAGAACATATTTTGATTACCGAAACTCTCTCCCCACACCGTTTCCTAACATACCTGCTTAAGACCACTTGAGGTGGTTATGGCATACAGCAAAATATGGCTTACCACCTGACTCCTGACTTGCATTCCTGTATATGATGATTTTGCAAATGGACCATAAATCCCTGTGTTTCAAAAATGAAAGCAATTGGAAAAAATAATGGAGAACTGATTGCAGGTGAAATATCTGAAGAGGAAAACCTGATCATACTTTTGATGGAAGAATATTTATTATTCATAAACCTTTCCTCTAAAAGATATGCTACATTGCAATTAAATCAACTCACATGAAGCCTCCTTATTATCCTAGCCCATGGATGTCCCGCTCCCATGGCAAAGAAGACGCAGGACTCTTGTTGGGACACAAGGAAGGGAAGCCCAGTGGCCAGGCAAGTGCTGCTGTCCTAGGCTCTTGAGGTGGGCTTCACAGATAGATCAGTACAGCCTGTGCTACTCTGCAGTATGGGACCATGTTTAATCTGACAGCCCCCACCCTTTTCAGGCACTGCTGGGTAACAGGGTGGTGAGAGCAGTGGCACACGCCAGTTTTAAGCCTCTTTGGCACAGCTGAGCACAGAGGTTGCCCCATCACTGCCGAAGCCCAGGCTACTTGCTTCCTGCCTCTGGATCAGTCATAAGGCATCCTCATGTCTTTGGAAATGTGAAGTCAGATCACAAAATGTGCAGTATTGTGTCAGTCTGAGTGTCTCTTCAGAACCACCTCCAACAGTATCCAAAGCAGATACTTTAGATAAGGCTATCGGACACACACAGAATTCCCCCGGTACAGTCCCAGCTTCTACCTGCTTAACTCCGGGACTTGTATGCAGTGAATCTTAAATACTGAATCATTCAGTAGCTCACTTTTTTGATGTTATCTACAAATTCTGTACTCACTCTGTATGTCAGTACTGAGAAAGCAAAACTGAATGTCAAAGCTGTAAGCAGCAGAGGTTGCTGCTGCTGAAGGAGAGAGTTGGGCACTTGATACCAAGGACATGTGTAAGAGATTTAGATTCAGGGAAAAGAATATTAATTGGTTATTTGTATGACCTTGTTTAGAAGGAAAACAGTAGAAATGATTCTCATAATCCTAACTGGGATCCAAAGATGACCTGTGAAGATGAAGCTGTCTTCTTCTGTCTATCACAATGAATCTCATCTGAGAAACAAATACATTTTAGTCTAGTCCCAGTAAGTGCCTTTCTTCTACAACTTTCTAGAGAGATTACTCATTTCCTTCTTCCTTCCATCTATCCTTCCCATCGTGAGGGAAAGACTTATGGCCTGTATTCACAATCTTGCATGAAGCTTACTAAAGGCTTATTTTAAAATGGATGCAATTGAAGTAGTTCAGATCCTTACCTACACAGCCACTTTAGAATCCATTTATCTGAGATTAGTTTAAATGACTTCTCTACTTTAGTGTAACAGAAATAAACTGCTCAAACTGAGGATATTTTTGATCCAGAGGAGTTTAAAATCAGTTCTAGAGATGACTTAAGTTAAACTGGTGAAACCAAAGGACAAAATAAGAGCTTTTTCAGCATCTCTGGGAAAAATCTGTTAAAGAGAGAAATTGTTCTGTAAAGGGCAAAAGATCCATATAGATCCAAGTCACTTGTGGATGCCAGTTTCAGAGAATTTGATTACTACTAAAAAGAAAACAACAATTAATGTCTTGTAAATCAAATAGTCTTTCTCTTGAGCACTGACTGGGATGTCTGCATGAAATTATATTTAAGAATTTCCCATTACCATTGGGAGAAACCAACAGGAAAAGAAAAGAAAGAATAAAAAACAAACAGCTACACAGTCTCATATAAAATAGAAGTGCAAAAGTGACATTAGACCCCTTGATTTTTCATCCTCCAGAAACAGACACAGCAGACATAGAACAGAAAATCATTTCATTCTGTGTAGCTCAGATCATGTAACATTGCTGCAGACAGAGCCATCAAATGTGCAGCTCTATTAGCAATAACAAATGAATTGCATCTAGAGCACTAAAAACAGTTCCTTGCCAAACATAATCTCTTTTGTAGACAAATGCTGCCCTGTAATTTGCACCATTACTTAGTATTTATATGGAAGAAGCTCTCAGACAATTGTGTAAGAAAGGTCAATCTTTTATCTGTCCACGAAAAAGAAAAGTTTGGATCACTTTAATACAACTTAAAAAAAAAAAAAAAGGGAAATGGTATTAATAAATACAAGGAACACAGCAAGTCTATAAAAAAGGAACAGCATTCTGCTTCAGCTCCCAGAGATGCTAACTTTGATGTGCATTAAAAAAATCCAACCAAACCAAAATATTGAGCTGGTGTGATTTTTTCGGTTGTTTTTTGTTGTTTTTGGGGTTTTTTTGTGAAACATAGAAAACAAATGACTGATCACAGTAGTCACCAAAGCTGTGTAAAAAAAATGGTCACACTCAATCTAATTTCAATGTCAAAGTGAATTGTGGGAAGGAAAGCACTCTTGTCATCCCATGGAGTGACACAAAGCCAATATTCACAGGATCCACAGCTGCTCTTGTCTGCGGTGGGAGTGACAGATAAAGGGGCTGAACATCTACCAGAATGTAACAATATACAATGGAACAATATAACATAAAGACCACCTGCTCCTCGGCCAATCTAACACACATGCTGCAATGGTGCCCTGACATGCCTGGCAGACCAGGTAAGGGGCTGATTTTTGGCCAATTTCCTGGCGCCTGTGACACGAGGCCACCAAGGCTTCCTTCCAGGACAGGGACTAACCAACCATGCCAGTGCAGCCAGCAGCTCAAACCAACCCTCAGGCAATGCAAACAGCCTGACTGCTGAATGCAGCTGAGACCTTACCCCAGTGCCACACTGACTGCTGAATGCAGCTGACACCTTACTCCAGTGCAACGCCAGCACCTCATGCAGCAGGTGCAGCGCTACGCCTCCTGTTTCAATGAGCATCCCTAAGGGACACAGGCACCTGGATGAACAAAAGGCACTTTAACCTGGCTCCCTGTGAGACCAACGAGGTGCTCTTTGGAAGCCTGCTCACCCTGAGAAGCCTCTTTGCAGGAAAGAAAAACTGAGAATACAAAGAAGAACAGATATGTTGAGCTTAACTCCGATCAACCCTGTTTGTATGACAAGGGAGAGAGATGTTGAAATTTCAAATCATCTAAGCCACACACATAAGTACTAACAGACTCATGGTTAGCCTTTTCCCAGATTGCTATTGCAACATCCAAAGCTTTCTTTTGGCAGCTCCTCCATGTGACATGAATGTCTCTTAGCAAGCAGCATGAAGTTAAAAACATGAATATTCTTTTCAATGGTAGAAACACCGCACTATCCGAGTGTTTGAAAGGAAGATACATTATGATCCTGATCACAGTTACTTGAATGTTAACATTTTAAAGAAAGAAGCAGTACCTGTAAGACAGAAGCTCCACTGTGCAGAAACTGAAGCCCAGTCTCAGCAGAATCGATGCCTCCAGTTGCCAAGATGGGAAATCCTGGGAGAGCGCGGGCGATGGCAGACACAGCGCGGAGGGCAATGGGCCGGATAGCATTTCCTACAGCAAACCAGGACACTGGATTAGCAACATCCCAATTGACCCTGACGGAACTTCCACAGGTCTCATGGTACAGCAACATCAGGAACTAACATCTAATTCTGAGGTGCAGAGGTTATATTAATTTATAAGCTGACACCAAGTGGGTTTCAAGTGGTACCAACACTTGTACAGCAAATCATGCATGTGGGTGGAACGCAGAAAATGGCAGAAACGTTTGGAAAAACAATGCAAAGCTAGCTTGAACATTTTAGCTGATGCTCAAAACAAAGACTAACAATGTCTGAGACAGAAAGAAATACTTTACCATACAGTACACTGTAGATCTATGATCCATGTTTCTACATAAAAAAATCAGGCTTATTTTTTGAACCTAAATGTTGTCCAAGTTGGAGCAAATATCTCATTTATTTATGTTCAACTAAAAATTGTTTACAAGTGCCATTTCACTGCATTTAACATTTCATATTTTGATAGATACTTCATATCTACTGACGGTATTCAAGTTTTAAAAATATGCCTACAGATCCTGCTAATTAAATGATGGACAGCATAGATAGATTATTTTTTTAGGCTAGTTGGGATTTCTGTAGATAATCCCCACATTATTAAAATGTCTACTTAACTTAGAGAAGCTTAAGGATAATTTGATGCCATCACTGGGCAACACATCACTCTCAGAGGACCTGTATGGCTGTGGCTGTCAAGCAGTTTTTTTTCCCCCTCAGTACTGCAGGAGGTAACAGCAACTAAACTTTATGCACATAAAAGTGCACATACGAAATTGACACATATGAAAGGGACAGCCTAACCCAAGATACACTATTGATATGTTTTCAGGTAAACTAGAGCCTGATAGACAAAAATGTGAAATCTCACCAAAACTGCTTTAAAGAATCTAAGATCCCAACAGAACAGATCACAGAAAGAATCTGGAGTTGAATAGGAACTTTCCCTAGGACACTAGGGACTATTTTCCATTGTTAGGGCTGAATTGATTGTAAGGTGTTTGAAAGGAAAAAAACCAATTCTTTAAAAGAGGATGACTGCTAAGTGTCCAAAAAGCAAATATTATGTCATAATTAATGGTTCAGTCTTAGAGAAATGCTTGAGAAAAAAAAAATAAAAAGAATGGAAACCATGATGTTTGCTCTGACAGATTTACAAATAAAGGTTTTTGAAAGGCATACAGGCCAAAACATACACTGCATAGCTAAAACCACGTAAAGTAATCTCATCAAAAACAGTAGTTCAGGAAATTCTTCAAATATTCAGTTTTTGAAATTGAAGCTAGAAGTAAGCATCAGACTTGCTATATTGCTTCCAGGCTGACACAGCTCCAGAACCTCACTGTGTTGAGGTAGCTGTTTTTTAGAAAGGTGAAAGAATACAGACACTGGTAACTTTGAAATCATGTTGCTACAGGGTAATGTCTTCCCAATCTTCTTTGAGGTATGAAGGTTTGTACACTTCTAACCCCAATGTAACTCTTAAGAGTTTGCTTTCAGTGGGTTTTAAAGGCTTGTAGATCCTTGGTCTTAAAGATATGGTGTAGCAAAGAGTTCCACAAGAAAAAATTTCCAGAATATAATTAGCCCCCTTCTCACTTAAATGACTGTCTCTGTACATGGTCAGTACAGGAAAAGGACCAAATCACAGCTTATTTAAGGTCTCAGCACAATAGGTAATCACAAAGGTCCTCGCTCAGCCCAAAGAAATCAAGCATATGATTCAATGAAGTCTAGTAGAATTAGCAATGAGACTTAGAATTTATTACGGAACACAGGTACTTTTTAGTTCTAGCTGAATTTGATATTCATAATATGAGTTATTACTTACATTTGGTGATTAGCAAATTAGTGATAAATTGGTATGATTGCAAAAGTATTCCATTCATTTATAATTCGCCCAAATGAATTTAAAAACATTTCAGAAGTGCTTCTGATGAGAGTAAATAAGTGGATGTAATGACAATCAGAGGGTTAACTAAGGTCATCCCAGCATTTCTTTTATTAGTCTACATCATACAGAACAAGCACAACATAAGCTGAAGCCGTTCTCCTTTACATTTTTTCATCAACAGTTCAGAAACTACCCCCTCTGCAACAAAAGTTGCTGGGCTGGAATACAGTGTGATTTGCTTGTGACAGAGATCCTACTGCCTAATGAACTGATGAAACAACCTACCAGATTAAAGAAATAAACCAATGCAACCAACAGAAACAATAATAATGCCATGCTATCAAAAAAGAAGGCAAATTAAAAAAAAAAAAAAGGAAATGAACACTCAATTTGACTAACAGTCTCTATTTCCCTACATTTTCATACAAGTACATAGGAAGGTAATAAATTCCATTATAGAGATTTGTGGAGAAGGAGTTTTTTAAAGGTTGAAATAAAGGAGATTTAATGCCAAATTTTAAAAGATCTGTAAGTAGTAGTGGGAATTTGCAGAACATTTTCTGATAAATCCAATGGTATTTAAGAAGCTGAGGTCCAAATCCAGCATGCATTTGAAAGACAGCTCACATGCTAAAAGATAAGCATCTACCACATACTTTGACACGTTGGGATCTGTAATTCCACTAGTTAAGCACCCCTAGCTGAGGAAACTGCTGATATGGTACTCTCCTGATAGAACTGCTACAGCTGCTACCAGATGCTAGATGTGGCTATCATTTACCTTCCTGTAAAATAATGAGATTTAATAAACAAAGCCCATTTATCAAGAGTTCAGGCAGGAGAGAGATATAAAAATGGAAGACAGAAAAAGACCTTGTGGAGATGAGAAGCTACTGTATATTGAAAGTTACTCTTTCAAATCTCATTAATTATGGAATAATTATGGAAAAAATATTTACTATTATAGAAAAACATAAACAATGAAATGATTTTAAGATGTGAAAGTTCCTGACCATTTTTATGAAGAGCTTTGGTTTTCTCAACTTTCTTTTTTTTTTTTTTTTTTTTTTTTTTTTTTTTTTTTTTTTTTTTTTTAAATAAGAGGTAAGACTTTTCAGACTATCACTCAAGGAAATCCAATAGCAAAAACACAACATGAAGGAGAATGAGAACATACATCAATCAAACGTCTCTCCCTTATCAGCACAGGTAGGCAGAGCTGCTCTTGTCCACTGAGGATAGCAGGCTGATAAAAAAACTGATGAAAGATAATATACCAGCTTATTTGTTAGTTTATTTTTCCTTAAGAATAAAGAACCCTTTACCAATGCCAGAAGACACATGTTTTATTATGACTTCGTAAGTACTAGGAATCCTGAGAGGGCCTAATCCTGTCAAACACCAAAAATGCTCACTAGATTGAGGCTTGAAAGCCAAACCTTCTTCCAGAAGACTGGTGTTAAGTTTCAAGCAACTCAGTAGCTTTGGGAATTCCTAGCAGAAACAATTCAGATCTTCTGATCCCAGTGATAAACCAATGGGAGAAAAATAATCTCAGACGTCTTGAGTACTGGGCTGCATTCTCACTTGCAATATATTGGACCAATCTGATATTAAAAGTTTTCAATGCATATATGCAGTAGCTCTAGTGAGGCCTTTAAGTAAAGATGATCCAGGTCCATTAAAAAACAGCCAACAGAGTCAATTCAGACTGGTACTACTGAGACTGAATCTTGAAACAGTCTCAATGGTCTTTATCAAGCTCTCTATGAACAACAGAAACAGATTTTAAAGGAAAGCAAACTGCCTTTGGATAGTACATCAACCCAAACCAAATTGTTGTATCTTTGGATATCAGACCAGATGGAATAAAAATGAATTTGGGTAAATTCTCCCTACTCAGCATTTTCCAGTAAAATTGTTTTTTTAATTTGCATTATATTATATTAAATATTTGAGATTTGAACCACTGAGCCTAAATATTACAAAGAAGTGGCTGATACATAATTTTTTACTAATAAATCATCACTAAAGTCTGCTGCTAAAAACGTAAGCCCCCAAATCTAAGTAGGATTTCCTTTCCTCCCTTTGTAGATACCTTCTTGGAAGAAAACTGACATGGTTATCGCCCAGACTGTTAAAATTAATCAGGCTAATGAGAAAAGAACCTAATGACCAGTTTGGGTGAAAAGCATTATACAAGGAAAATGGTCTGGAAAAGTTCAGGCACCGTAGATATCTGTCCAATTCTTTGGAAAGTAAGTAGATAAGAAAGTTTGGAGATCAGGAAAAAAGCCCAGAAAACATAATTCTTTGTTAAAACATTTTCTGCATAGTGTATATGCTGCTTAATACTGGCAAAGTACTTTACATAATCTGTATTTGCAAACAGTCCAGGGAAACTTGCAGGTTACACACAAACCATTTGCATCACATCCCTTCCGACTGCAATTATTCTGCTCGTTCTTTCTTTCTGCCACCTGTAGGTGGCCACCATAAGCTACACTTATCAAATATCTCATTAGCAGGGTTTTCAATACTGTCATATCCAGATAATTAGCAATTTATTTAAATAACCAATTTCTGTCGAAATAATTGCCATGGAATGCCCCGAACCTACTTTTTATAAACTATAATAAAAGTGTTAAGATAATCCCTGACATTTGCAAATGCCATTAGTTCACCTTTCCTTTTGATAGTGCTATGGCATTATGTTTAAACAATTACCTGATAACGCGGCAGTTTAATGAAACAGTGTAGCAGACACATCCTTCAAAATGACCACAGAGTGCATTTATATGCAGAAGAAAACCCAGTGAACAGACGTGTTTAGAGAGAAAGACTATCCACAGTTGTTATGAGGTCTGCAGATGGGACACACAATATCTAGTGCACTGAAAAATACAGGAGATTCCCAGAAAGCAAGAGCAGAATGAACCTTTCCACAGCTTAAATATTGCACAGCTCAGCACTTCTCAAGATCCAGAGATGACTCTTCTCACTGTTCCCTATCTCTTTCCCGGCCTGGTCATTCCTTCAGTCCATTATTACTCCTTAATAGCCATTTGCCAAAATCCCTAACACTAATGTACTATTTACTCAGGCTCTGGCTATTTCCAACCAAAAATTTTAGTTATTCACATACCATGGGAGAATTTGAGGGAAAAGACCTTTTATGGAACACCTCTACATCACTCAGCCTACAGCTTCAAACCAATGGCTACTTAATGTTTCATGTTATCTAAAAGTTGTGATGGGCAAGGCACCAACTCTACTAAATCAATGGCAAAGGTTCTGCTGACTACAGAGAAGTCAGGACTTTTTCGCAAGACTTTAGAATAAAGTTAATGATTCTGTAGATTTGAAACAACTTCTATCTAACTCTGTTATAGTAGGCTCTTGGAACCATATCAACTGACAGGATTTTTGTCAGCATATTGGGACTATCTTGACACACTGATAGTGTGTCAATAGTTCTTCTGATAACTATTGACCCTTCCTCTTCATTTCAAAGCTTACATCAGATATGATTCTGTTTCTGATACATACAGAATTGAACCCAACCTCTGAGTGGAAAAAAGAGGCAATAATTTTGCTTAATATTTCCTTTATAAAAATTGTGCTTAAGTAGGAAAAAAAAAAAAAAGCTTGAATTTCCATAATCACAGAGAAAAATCAGTGTCATTTTTAGGATTTAATTTTACCATTTTTGAATTAATACAAATGACTATTTATGCTATTTCAGTTAAAAATTCACAAAATCACCAGAGTTCTCATTCAATAGACGTTTAGTACTCATCAGAAAATTCTCTCAAATAAAAAAAGGCTAGAATCAAAGAAAGAGAGAGGGAAAAATTAAATTTTTCTTATCTGTAAGTATTATTTATCCATGGAGACCTGGAGGAATTTTCACTCATATCAAACTTTCAAACTTCAGTACAAAAAACCAAGAGGAGAGATACAAATTGTTTTGTGAATGCTGCAAGAAGTGGTTAAACATTTCCTAACAAAGTCATTCTCTCACTGAAAACTACAGATTCACTAAAAGTCGATACTTCTGGTTGTCAGCATGAAACCTAGCAAAGCATTCTCTGTTGCAATTCATCAAACGTTCATTATTTAATTTCAATCATGGTTTCTACTTTGGTTTCACTTGGAGCTGGAAATGGTCTGACAGAATGCTTTCCATGTTCTTTGGTTGGCTCAGGAAGCCCTTTCTTTGCCTTGATTGCCTTGCTCTTGCTGCCCACCATGACCTGGAGCCCAAGTCAGCTGCTCCAGTGTGGTGGGGCTGGTGCTGCTGCAGGAGGTCTGGCAGCTTTTGCACTGCAACCCTTCCCCGGCCAGGAGAAACCTTGCCTGCTGCCCAGAGAGTGCCAGTGCTGATCAATAAAACAAATAATGATACAACAGCAATGAAAAGGTAATAAAACAGCGCTAACAGACAGGGTAAGCTCACGACATAATACAAGGAAAAGGACATGTGAATAGGACCAGCATAAGAGCCAATGAACAGCCCATTTAGAAAATACTGCCCAGTTACCAGACAATCACTGCAGCCATCACAAAGGGACAAATGAGTTCCTGCCAAATTCTTCCCCTCAAAAGATGCGAGTAGTTCACTTTATTACGGGGTAGGTCTTGCTGCCCTTTTACTCCAATGCAGAGACTGACATTTAACCTGAAGTGTGGTAGAAATGGTTCTGGATATTTACAGATTTGTTCAAAGGCAGCCTTGCTTCTGTCAGCCTCAGCAGTGCTACCTTTGTTTGAGCTGGTTTTAACCTCCATAACAACCATCACGGCCAACATGATCCTGGAACCAGGACGTGTGTATGCCCACGTCTGTGCCAGTGCTTTAGCACGTACATAATTCTAACCGCAAAAAAGCAATTTAGTACAAGCAAGGACTCACTGGAAGAAACGTGACTGCCTGCTGAGTAGGGAATTGAGGCTCCTACACTGTATTTAGAAAGCCAAAATTACTGAAAAATGCAGTCCAACAACTTTTCAGGTCATTTACAAAACCTGACTCATACCTTGTACAGTTTAATAACCACTTGCCTAAGAAGTCCATCACAGAAAGGGAAGCAGAACTTCAGAAACTATGGCAAACTGAAAAAAAACCAGGTGTAGATAACTAGAAAGCTCAGACAAAATACTTTTTTCTTCCTTTACATAACTCATGTTAATCATTGTCCTATTTTGAGGTTTATCTATTTTACTGTCTGTCTATTTTATCTGTCTCATCCAGTTGCTGTTACCTAGTAATAAAGAATTTTATGTACCAATATATTTAGATCCATTTAGATCCACAGATATATTAAAACTACGTCACAAACACAAATTTTTGTGAAACAGAAGACTCAATTTGAGTAGAAAACTCTGTATTTGCCTGTGCATTAGCGTCTACATACACATCTACCATATTATTATTATAACATATCCATATAATCTGTGTGAGCATATATATACACGCACACTCAGTAGATGTATTTCCATATTCACATATACATAAAACAGTGGATGACACGTCCCCTGATAAAACCTGTTATTTCAACACTTCAAGTGAAAAGTGTTAAAATAAATGGCTCATCACATACAATGTGTTAAAATAAATGTTTATTTCAACACTATGTGTATCATAGCCATTTATTTCAACACTTCTCATTTCTCAAGACTCACACAACCAAGAGTAGGAGAACTGATAGCTATACCTAAGGTAGCTGAAGCACACAGCCCTACTCTGCTTGCCATAGGATGAGTAGGAAGTTGCTTGACACGTTTTTTCCTCCCAGCAATAAATGGAAACTATCTACCTTGACTGTTCGTGGGGATCTGCATGTGTCTGTAAGCCGGTGGGCTGTGCCATCGTTTGGAAAGAAGGGCCATACCAGAGTCTTCTGAGATATTTGGGAAGCAGGCTGCTGCTGCCAGGGTACAGTTGGGAAAAGAAGCAAAGCATGGGGGCTTTGGAGAATTTCACTTTGCTGTTTCTGACTCTGACACAAAAGTATCTGTGCAGACCAAGATTTATGTCATCAAGAGCAAAACCTAGAGCTGTTCATACTGAGGGCTGGATGGAATGTGATTTTTGCAGGACAAGCTATAATCAAATTATGAGTTAGAGAATATCTGGGTTCTCACTCTACCCGCAGAAAACAGTTTATTAGGAGGATTCTTCAGCTCAAGACTTGCCTTATTAATTTTAATACAGAACCTGATGGGTCTTTGGAGCAGCAATCTTCCATCTTTGGGTGGTTTCCAAGTACAAATATAGCCATTGGGGGCTTCCTGTTGGTGCACTTAGATTAGTGTCGGCAGTGGACACTAATCTAAATGCACCAACTGAACCAACCAGCTGAACTTACTCCTACAAGCTGAGCTCAGACATTACATTATAAGCCAGTGTTGGCTAGCATCAGTTTCTTCCTCTGCTTTATTTTGAGAGGAAAGCACAAGAAGCTCTCATTTTCTGGTAGCTTCTGCTGGAGCCAAAGGGCACTATGCCTTTATTATCTGTCTCTAAGGGACAGAGGCAGGATGAGGATGAAGAAATTCAAATAATGCACAAAATATGTACAAAACTTCCACAAACCTTGAGTTCTCTCTGAGCAATATTTACCACTAAGTTGCCTGTAATGTTTTCTTACAGCTTTCCTCCTTTGAAAAACTTTAAAAGCATTAGAGATTGTCTAGGCCCTAGCAAGACAGTGTGGCCTTAAGAAGATAAACACTTGGAGGGGTATTCTTTTTCCTTTTTCTTGTACTTTTTCTTTTCTGACATTGCAGATCTGTTGGCTGGAATGGAGAGAGTACAAACCCACAAGACAAACTAATAAAAGGTCAGTGAAAACTTTGCAACCAGCATGCCCTATCAGAAGACTGTTTTACACCCAGACAATGAAAAATTGAGACCACAGTTTCATCAGCTCACAAATAAATTCACTGCCTCAAGCCAAGCCATTTCACAGTGCTAGTTGCCTATATTCAAACATGTCTCTCCCTGTAAAATTATTTTCCCCCCATGTCACTTCTGTCAGACAAAACACTACAACCATTTTGTAGTAGAATAGTCTACACTGCAATTAAAGTTTTCTAGAAAAAGCCCACAATGTTTTCAGCCTTTCACTTTCTTCAGATGTGATTAGTTCCAGAAAGAGCAAGTATCATCGCTCCTTTGTAGGCACTGTAGGTTATAATATTGGTCCTCAGAAGTTGGCAACACATAATAAAAGTGCTTTATTCATAAACATCAATCAGTTTCAAGAATGGCAGTTGCTCACAGAATGGAAATATTCAGCTAATAACTACTGTAGACATTAAAACGCTGTATGACAGATATGTAGTGCTGCTCATTACACAAGAACACTTTCTTATAATTACAGTTTCATAACTAGGTACATAAGTTTCTAAATATTAAGTTCCTTATACTTTTTTTGAAAAAAAATTTCTTTTTCTGAGGGGGGCAGATATTAAAAAAAGGCTCTTCCCCCAGAGGGTGGTTGGGCATGGGAACAGGCTCTCCAGGGCGGCAGTCACAGCACCAGCCTGACAGGGTTCAAGAAGCATTTGGAAAACACCCCTGAGCACATAGTGCGACTCTTGGTGCTGTCTAGGGCTGGGAGATGGACTCGATGATCCTTGGGGGTTCTTTCCAACTCAGCAAATTCTGTGATTTTTTTTTAAAATGAAATTTACAGGATAACCCTTGGTTTTCCCTGAATGAAAAAGACTCCCCCTATAACAGAGAGGTGATATCTTGGATTTAGATGAGGCCTTAGATGTGCATAGATGACAGTTTTAAATTTTCTTTATTTTTCTTCTTTTTATAACCCTCACAACTATAAGAAAATTTCAAGCCAGTTCTTTAGCTGAGAATGTACTGAAAGCTGAAGAATCACAGCTGTAATGGAAAGCAAAATAATTGCTTGTCCATGCTGTGTAAACTACTTGTGGAATAAAGGAAGCTCAAACCCTATTTGCAGAGGCCTTTACTAGCTCTGGATATATTACTGAGGGTTGGTAATTAACACATGGTTATATCAGTCCTGCTTGCAACCAGTCACACAACTCAGTGTTGATTTCAAGAAGAAATTATACCCATATCATTACTCTGCTTTCTGCATTAATAAAAAATAACAGCATTAATAGGCCTAAATATTCATTTGTTTGATGTATTGAGAGCAACGGAAAAGGGTGCAAGGGAATTTAGTGTATTGCTCTGTCAGATCACTTTAATTATCCAATGAGGGTGGCTCAGAGGGTGAGTAAAGGACTTAATTGATGTACTTACTCATCCCCTCAGCTTCCACTGAAGAAAAATGGTAGCAACACAACTCCTAAACTGCATTTGTTGGTCTTCAGTGATCAAAGTAAAGGCCAATTAACAGAAAGCCAGGGCCCACAAAGCGTTTGTTGATTTTAAAGTACTGATCAGATCACACACTGCTACGGCTAAACACACACCAGCAGTATCTGGCACTTACATGGTGCCTTCTAGGAGCGTTTGTCTAAATGCTATACAACAGTGTAATATTTTTATCTCCCAGAATAAAAAGACTGCAAGGGGAGGCCTGAAAATGTGTGTAAAGAGAGCGATTCCACCTGAGCAGAAGAGGCAGCAGTTGGCTCTCCTGGTCACAAGTCCCTTGTCCCTTGTCCCAGAATGTCCTCTTACCTTTATCTCTAAAACTGTTTGTAATTTAAAGGAAAACTTTTTAGAAGTATGCTTTGTAAATAAACACAAGAAGTCTCCCCTCAGAAGTAAATTACACACTAATGTGCCAAGCACCTTACTCTGTGTGTTTTCATGGATGAAGTATTATGCCCATTCACACCACAGCCTCAAGCATGGAAATGACAGGGGTTCACATAAGCATATGGGACTGTAGTTGACTGTTGCTGTCACCCATAACAGAATTATCTTCTCCTCCCTGTTTTTCTCTAGCCAAAAAGAAAACATATCTGATTCACTTTGGGGGCAGTGCCTTTGGGCAAAATTGTTGCTTCTGTGTTTTCTTGGTTATGTAGAATTCTTAGGAATTCTGAAGGTTATTTTAGGCAATCAATGTACATACCAAAATGAAGATATTCCATTTGCATGAGCTACCACTGACATAATACCGCGTGTGGAATACTCGAAGAGGAAGACTCACAAAGGCGTAAGTGTTCTGTGTGAAACTCTAACACATCTGTTCAGCACTGCAAAGCCTGCATTTAAGTCCAAAGCACTAGAAAGCCGAGACAAGTGCATTTTTGGAATCAAAACAAATGATGGTAATTTAAGAAAATACTATGAAGCACACAAAGGCTGTACAATGCCATATGTTGCACAATGCATCTGGTAATCAATTTAACGTATATGCCAAGTTTACTGGGAGCCCAAATTGGCTTAAGTTCTTTACTCAGAAATTCAAAAAGCACACTAAAAGCATTACAAACATGGTGCTCTTACAATTAGTAAAAAAGTGGATTTTTCTTTTTACCTAGAGAACACACAAAAAATTAATCTTCTAAATTACCTCTCATAATGAATACATGTCCAAACTTCACTTTTGATCAACAGCTTTCATAGACCCACAGTTTTAGGACATGGTTTGTTCTACAGTTTAAAAGATAAATGTGATTTTAAAATTATTTTATGCTCAATGTTTACTTCTGGCTTGTAGGTTTGAAATCATGTAGGTTTTATGCTGTCATTTGTGATTCTATTCACAATACACTACTGAAGATGTCATCAAACACAGATGTATAACCAGCCCTGCAAGTACCATGGTCCTAAATCAAATATGAATCCACAGTTACAGTATTAAAAGTACAGCAAAAATCTCTAATTCGAGTGGACAGTATTACCTATAAAGCCAAAATAAATTGTGTAGGATAATAGTTTCCAGACTTGGGTTACAGTGTCAATGCAGAGTGTTGAGCTGTGCTAACTCACCAAGCTTGATCTTGCTTGCCAGAGCATGCTTGTCAATATTTAGCTCCCAGGGAGCATGTCATGAATCTTTACAAAAACTAGCATAAATACAAAATATTATACCAGTTGCTGTGATCCTTTTTCTAACACTGAGATTAAATTGCTGAAATTTTTTTTGAGCTTTTTAAACCAGAAGATGTGTGCCATATACCTACTGTAACAAGAATGTGAGAAACAGCATTAAGGGATTGCAATGCTGTTATTAGGGTTTTTAAAATATATAAAAACACCAGATGCTTACATTAACTGATTGGAAGATATTTTAATGCCAAGCTTAAAATATCACTTTCTCCTGTAACATCAGATTAGAAAATGGACTGGGATAAAATAATGTACACCTGCATTTTCAAAAAGAGAAACCTAAGCTGCACCAGTAAATTCTGCATCATTTACTTGCCTAACCACTGGGATTTCATCCCAAAATGTAGGTACACGCTGCCTTAGGCATTTGACAGCAGTACATACACTAATATGTAAGGAATACACTAACCTCAAATTTCTGATGCATCAATGGAGCGAGAAAGGAAACCACCTCTGAGAATGCCTGACTCCTTACAGGGATGAGGGGGAAGCCTAGGAGTCTCCTAGTGAGGTGCCTGATGCCTAGGGGATAACCTCAGCTGTACTTGGTTAGCACCTCTGCCTCCATCTGCTGTGTTCTCTGAGCTTGCCCTCTCTGGGCCAGCCCCAGAGGACTCTTGGACACAGACACATCGTGGCAGCTCAGACACATCAGCACAGCTCAGGAAGGCAACGCTGGTAGCACAGGCAGAAGAGAGCACCACTGCGGCCTGCCTTCTGTGCTAATCTTTGGCTCAGTGCATCTCATTTTTGAGAAACTGAAAGAAATAACAAAGGACAGTGGAGGCAGCCCTGGAAAAGCCCAAGTTTGGAAAAGAGACTAGGAGTAACTTTTTTTTTTAGGACCGTTTTAGACTATCTCACTCCAATAGTAAGCTGGGGATGTCCTCAGAGCTGTAAAATATTAGGCCTGAAAGAAAAGAAAAATAAACACATGGGAAAGAAATCTGTGTGCCAGCCTCATACAGAAGGGAACTCCGTACTAAAACTCCCCACAATAAGATGGAGCAAGACTTCCCTACATCTGGCAAGGTTAACCTCCGTTCTGGATACCTGTGAAGAACTGATCATCTAGAGTGCTTTTATAAACAACAAAGATGCAAACAACCTCTCTGTTACACCAATAAATCAGAATGTACCACACAGTAGACCTTTTCCTAATATTTCTTGAGAAAGTAAGGTGCCACCAGATCTTCCTTGGAAGTCTGAACTCTTCAAATCCCACCTTCAGTAAGTTCTGAAGACACTTCTCTTATATACAAAAAAGAACAGATTCTTACGAGTATTGTTAGGCAGCACCTTCTCTGCAAGTGCACAAAATTTATCAGTGCCTAGAATTAGATTTCTGTGAGTACTCACTATTGGAAGCTAAGCAGCTCTTGAGTGGGCATATATCCAGAAACTGGTGAAAACACTGCCAATTCTGGGGTACTCAAACAGGTGAGCAGCTGACATGGCCCTAACAGCGTAAGTACAGCAACAGCTGACAGCAGTAAAATAAGCTGGCCCAGGCAAAATATGGACTGATGTCACCATACATTCTTTTGGAAACCAACAGATTGCTCAATAGGGTAATGAAGTATTTGTGAATGGAGAGACACTACTGTAACACAGTTAGCTATGTCTTCACTGACATGCCTGCTTGCAAAAACCACACAGCTTTCTCCTCATTTTGAGCTGCCTGTAACAAAGTTCTTCACAGCATCAACCTTACCTCAGTGCTGAGTCAGGTGTGCTACCACTCATTCTATGGACAGACCTCATGCCATTAAAAACATCCTCTCTATGTATCCACAATGAATTTCTCATTCTGAAACAGAGCTCAACAGTTCTCCCTCTGCTTTCACTTAACCCAAATAACAGTGGCTCAATCCCTGACTACAAGTGTCTTCTGGGATTTAAACGGAACTTAGGGAAGATGGTTACATGGTGCATGTTAATAGGAAAGACAATTTCAATTACCCAGCAATGCAGAAACTGCAAATTGATCATAAACTGGAAAACTGAATTTCTACAGCAGGTTCCCTAAAAGATTTTGTAGGATGTTTGTATATCCTGTGTGTGAGCAGGACATTTATGCAGCTCATTGTATACAATGAGGTGCTTGCAGGAAAAGGCACATTAAAATGCAGATTCCCTAGCTGACTACTATATATTAGATGCATTCTTTTGAAAGGTTAAAAAAAATATGCTCTGATGGTTGTGAAATACATTTATAAATGCTTCTGGCAATCATTCACTAGGGATGAAGTGATGCCCAGTGAAATAAATACAAACCCAGGATCTACCCAGTTAAACAAATCTGCTGTATTTTGTCTTCTGTATTTTATGTGTGAAGTTGGCATTAGGATTTATTCCTTATTCAAGCAGCATACTAAAAAATACAGAATGTTAGCAGGATTTAGGTGAATAAAGATGTATTCCCTGGTGAGTTCATAATAAATCATAGCTAACCAGTGGTTGAACTTTTCAAGGCTACATAGAAGCAGGACAGCAGAACTAATGAGGTAAGTACATCCATCTGGTGCTGATTGGTGTAAACCAATGCCTTGTTCCAAGTTCCATAATTTCTTTTTCTTCTTCTTTTTTTTTTTTTTTTCCTAAACCCCTGTATCTGATTGTCAAAATATCCTGCAACAGGATTACTCACAACAAGCACACCTCCATGTCACTGTGAAACCTTCTCTTCAAGACAATTTGCGACCCATTTCTAAAACACATCAATCAAGCAATTTGTAGGTGGTGGGAATGGTGAGAGCCTCAACATCCTCAGAGATGCATGAGCTGTTGAAGCTACCGATGCTACTGATACAGAGGGAGGAGCTCACACACAATAGGGAAGCTGGGGTGTTTTGTCAGTAGTGGTAGGATCCCCACAGGGATGGGAGAAGACAGTAGTCAGTCAGCCTATTCTGCAAGCACAGCTGTTCTACAGAGAGAAGGAAGAACAGGAAGAAGTTCCAGGAAAGTAAATTTTAAATAAGATGTCATTTTTCTAATTATTTGTTAGCTCCTATTTTGATCTGTAAATGTGATGCAATTTTTTCTGCAATAAATGCAAAAATGTGTTTATTCTTCACATGAGAACATGTCCTCCACAGAATAAAGATAGGTTCTACAGACAATATATGCCATTTGGTGACAAATCAATATGCAAAGTAATACTGAAAAAAATGAACATGCTTGAAACACACCAGGTCAAACTCAGGGGTTTTAACCTCTACTGATAAAATTGTTACTCAGAATTGTTTACAAATTCTACCAGATTCTTGGTTAAGTTTTGAGGTTTTTTGGGGGGGTGAGGGGGTGGAGAGATTACAATCAGAGCTTCTGCTCTGACAGGTACAGTTTATATTTTCCACAGAAGGCACTTGTCTCTTTGATCACTCTTAAGTACCACCTGTACCACAAACCCTGCTGTTGACTCGGGTATGGAATAACAAGTCAGCACGAAAGAATTATGGGCCCCATACAACCAACAACAGAGAGTTTGTAACATTAACAGGAAATCACATCAGTTGGGACCCTACTTTCTTTGTCAAGTCTTTCCTCTGCCTCCTACACTGAAGTTCCCTAAAGTTTCATAACAAGTATACAGGTTTTAATCCATCATATAAATACACTGCAACAAAGCTTTGTAGACCTACAAGCCTACTTGAACACTACCACCTGGAACTATCTCCGTTGTGCTCCAGCCCATGACCACACACCTACCCACTTGTTCTGGAATGACAGAATGTACATGTGCATCACCTGCACGCTGAGAGAGGAAATCTTGGCCCAACTCTAACTGAGTGATGGCCAGCGAAAGGTCAGCAGCCAGAGTGGCCCTTCTAACCAGGCACTGGGACAGTACAGGGCACACAGTTCTCTCAATTTAGACACACAAAATTTGGTAGTCAGTAATAACCTTTCAGTGGTAGGAAAGGCTGGAGAGTTGTCTTGAACGCCATCACAGTCTCTGGACCTCATTCAGGCATCATTTTGAAGTCAAAAGAAATTTTAGTTCATTGTGACTATCTGTGGAAAGAGGTGAGCAAGACTGAGACCTGCTGAGACTTAATGGCAAACAAGTCTAGCAGTAGACTTCACCACAGTTTTTCTTGATTTTTATTATTTTAATTAAATGTCCATTTGAAATTTTTGATAATGTTTTCATTTCTGTGTTAAAATAAACTGACAAGTACTTAAATGCCAAGTACTTTTCAAATAAATAATTCATAAGAGACTGAAAGTAGTTAAATGACCTCTGAAATTAATTATAGCAATCTTCTTACAACAGAAATATTTCAACTTTAAACACAATAATCTCCAGAAGTCATCATACAAAAATAGTCCGAGAGATTTAGGTTTTGGTGTGTCTTTGCTCAAAATTAGAAGAGGTGACCATAAAAGAAAGACACCTTTTCCCCAGACCTGACAGACACAGAAAGACAATCAACTCGTGCTGACAAAGTCACCACCACTGGGTTTGATCTTGCTGATATTACCAGAATGAAAATTTTTCTGTTCCTGAGTGACTTACATCTCCTTATCAGGTCATAGTTTACCTGTGGTACATTCACCTATAGCCATTACTGTAATCAGGCTTAAATACAAGCCCCTGTTCCGCCAACCTTCTTCGAAAGACTCTGACATCTCTTTTACCTTCTCTATTCATTTCCATTCTTTGTTAATCAGACTGTGTCTTCAAGATCCTAACTACAAGAGCACTCATTACTTAATCACGTTAATCTATACCATTACATGATCAGATTTCCCATTTTATGTATCTGCACCCAGAACAAACCTTCGTGTTCTTTCCCCGTGCCCTTTTCCCGCAATCTAGTGATTGATCTAGTAATTTTCTCTTATTTTTCTCATATTATGTCTGAGAAGAATTTATGATTTTATATTAATTGCTTTCTGACACATGCCTTTGGTTGCCATGAGTAAGACTCCACAGCTTAACAGTAATCTGTATATTAAAAATCCCCAATCAACTGTGAAATGAATTTTTTCAACTGTACATATTCTATATGAGCTCTGATATAAACAGTAAATCCAGAGTGTTCAACTGCAGCAGTTTAGAGATTAACCTAATTACAGGCTATTAAACCAGAAGAAACTAGCCAATTGCATTTCTAGCAGCCTCCACAGAACAGCAACAGTTAATGATGATTTGATGGTTTTCCAGGACTTCGGAACAAATACTTTGCTTTTAGTCTGAGAGCAATGCCGGACATTCCTGTCTGATGCTTGGGGGATTCAGCCAACTAACAGATACATTTGGTGAAGAATCTCATTCTAGTCATGCCCTCCCTTCCTAATTTCCCTTTTCACTGTTTTGTCGTCTTTGCCTGTTCCTCAGGGAACCGAGTGATTGATAGCCTAATCCAATGACTGTATTACAGCTGCCTCAACTTGGACTCTTTTCCTTATCATTAGCAGTTAGCCTATGGTTAAATTCACAGCTCACTGCTTGGTACAGCCCCTGAGATTTAAGGGTCTGGCCTTTAGAAAATATTTAACATAAAATTGAAATCTTGACATACTGAGAATTCAGTTCTCTGCAAGGCTTCTTTAATTAATTCAATGTACTGTACCATTGTTCTATATGAGGCTCTGACATGGTGAACTGTTACTGAAGCTCACAGAGATGTGTAATTCTAAATTAAACACTCACTTACCTACACTGCATTTGTTTCCCAAGTACGTGTGCATGAATGTGAAAATTTAAATCCAATCTCTAACAATAATAAACCACAAACCAATTACACCTAAGAAGTAAAGACTCTTCATTCATTTTGAGCTCAGAATGAGCTTTTTTCAAAGAGGAGAAAACACAGCTTTGTTCAAATGCTCTGTGTAAAGACTCCTCCTTCATTCTTTCTCCAGGACGCATTTAATCTTTTGGTGAATGAAATCAATTATGATCATTTTTAATCAACTACAAATGGCACCTGTGCTAAAACTGTGAAGTATTTTCTTTGTGGGAATGAAATTGGCTAGAAAATATTAAAAATGGAAAAAAATATGCTTAGTTCTCTGACCTTATCTAGAGAATAATACTTATTTTTAAATAGCTATAGGAAGGATGTAGACCTTGATCTATGCTGTAAACCTTTGCCCTACTTCCAGTCAGTCGATGAGCTGCAAGCCTCTATGAAAATGGCAGCTGAGTCCCAGATGAAAAATTATGCATCTCATAAACTGCTATTCTGCTGAAATGTCAAGCTATGGCAGGGCTGTACCTCAAACTCAGCACTTGGCATTTTCCTTCTGTCTGCTTTGTTGCCATGAAGCAAACATGAACAGTGAGGATTTGTGTAGGGCAGGTAGCAGGCGAGCTCCCTGTCAAAAATCTATTATTAGGGCTCTGATCTCTCCTGCATGGACCAGTGACGGCAGTACACTAAGAGAAATCAGACTGCTGCAAGGACACGACAGAAAACAGAGGACTCTTTGTGAATCCTGACATAATATATGCAAATAAGGGCTTTTAATGGCTGAGCTACATTGAACAGGAATAATAAAACAAAATTAAAATTGTACTAGGGCATATATTTGTTTTTCACCCCTTTCCACACTGTTTTATAAATATATGTTAATGTAAATAGTCTTTAACTCTTGGTAAATATTTATACTAAACAGGAGTGCCTATGCATACATACATTTTGTTTTGTATCCAGTGATGGGCAGCTTTTTATTCATTTCTATTGACCAAAATCCACACTGCACTGTCACTGACAGAACTGTGATGAGTAAAGTGAATGCTCTTGGTTGGTTTTTTCACTTTTCTTTTAATGATGTGTCATCGAATTAAAATTAAAAGGCAGCCTTTATTATTATAACTTCAACTTTTTCTCTTTCAATATAATTCATACATTTCAGATTAGAATATATGCCTTTAATAAAAATGTCAATATACATTTTAATTTATTAACTCCTGAAAAGCATTCCCTTAAATGTCACAATTGTTCTTGGACAGTGTCTTTCTGCAAAAACAGACAGCTCCACTAACTTCAAAAAGTAAGTAAAATTAACTGTCTCTGCTGGTTTCCAATAATTATACATTCCTGTGTTTAATGACTGAATCCACCACCTAGATATTCTCCTTCTGATATCCCTTGTGGGCAGCTATGAAGCTAGAACACACAGCTTCCTGAATCTCTCTTTTCTGGAAAACAAGCACATGTACTTGCACATGCTGTACAATAAATTTGTGCAAATAATGCCAAAGTACTACAGCACATAATAAATGGACAAAGCAGTAACAGCACACAGACATGAGGTATTTGAACTGCTACTGTAAAATGCTGCAATATTTCTGAAACAAAGCATTAAAAGAATACATAGTGAGTGCACCATAGAGAGATTTGCTTTTAACCTAAGTTTTTTGCTAAGTCCAGTGTATGGTTTTATAAATTTATCCCCTAAGGATTTGGCTTCCAGACAAAAACAAAGAAACAAACAGATGACAAAGAACAAAAAGCCACGGAAATTCGATCAGAAGCTCTGCTTTATTTTGCCTGCAATAGATATCCCATTGTGCTGCAATGTGATGCATTTTATAAAACACATCTGGAATATGGAAACACAGTATGAAAGCTCATGGAAAAAACTTTTTATTTTTTTGAATTTTAAAATATATTTCAAGGAAAGAAATCTTAGGAAAGAGTGCAGCTGCTGACAGTATATTAACATTTCTCTGAGAAACCTGGCAACTTATTCTGGAATCTATAAAATACGAAAATAAGCATTTTCAAAATAATTTATAATAACTAAAACATCTGTTTCAGAGCTAGAGGTCATTATTCATCGTGAGGATAAAAAGCCCCACAATTAGCCTTTTTTCAATAACAAAAAATAAACCTTGCAGATACTTGGCCCATGTATAGGAAGAATTCACGATCAAATCTCATATATTCTACATTCTCAAACCTGAAATATAGCTAGATCCATTCTAAAAGCTTCATACTGGAAATCAAACTGTCTCTAATGCTCAAACTCATATAACAGCTATACAGCTTGAAAAACTGTATCTTAATTTTAGTATTTTTTCTTTCATCATAAGGGCTTATTTCCTTAACCATATTTTGTATAGAGTTCATTAGGACAATTACACTTTTTGAAAAATGAGCAGTTCCTGTAATTTTTTTTTTTTTAAATGGATGAAGACTAAGGGATCCTCTAAAAACAATGTCCTCTCAGAAACAGGGCCACAAAAATATGCAGGGCTACCATAGCTTTTGGACTCATCCAATGGTCCACAGTGAAAATTAATTTTCTTCAGAAAATAACCATATATCAAAATTAAAGTGAAATTTTTCCTGATTTTATTTTTTTTCTCCTCAGCAGGATATAGATAAAAGAAGAAGAAAAACTGGAGAGATTTTATAATGCTCAATATTTTTAGGGTAAACTTTGAATCCAGAGGGTCCAGCTATGACCTGGGCTCACACCTGGGATTTAAACCTGGCTCTCCCAAGTCAGGCTCATGTACAGGTCAGCAGCCTGTGCTAGTATGAGTGTGTATCCTGTGAGAGTTGTTTCACTTTGTATTAATAATTCAATATTTGCAGGGAAGTGGAGAAGAGAGAGACTAATCCTACAGCCTAGTAGTCAAACATCCACCTGGGATACTGGGATCCCTCCCTGAAAAAACCACCCAAGAAACAGGAGGGTAGGAAGGAGGAAACGGTGATGCCTCTTGGGGCTTAGTGATTTTCAGCTGATCAAATTAGATCAAAACAGGAAGGTCACTGCCCAAGCACTGGCTGGCAAGAAAACATGGGCTGTGACAACTCAGAACTAAATGGGGGTTTCAAAGTAATCGCATTCAGTCTCTCCTTCTTCGAACAATTTAAAAAAAAAAGTTAAAAAAAAAAAAAAAAGAGACAAAAGTCTGTTCTCAAAACACCTCAGGATTTGGCAATGACGTTAATAATTTTTTTTCTTATTATTTTTGTGTATGTTAGATAAATCATAGGAAACTACCTATAATTTAGTAATTTAAGAAGAATTATAAAAAAAAAATCCTGCTTCAATTTCTCTCATTTAGAAAAATGAAGAATGAATCTCCTGCATACAGCTGCTTCTGCATGATGCAGACAAGAGAAGGGATGAAGAGGCCAAGGGGAAATTTTCTATGGAAAATATTTTTTCAGTACATTGCCACATAGAAGGACATTTCTGAACACTGGAGGACAGGGAGGTCTGTCAGTCAAAATGTCAGGCAGCTTCTACGCCACGGTACTAACACATCTTTTTGTTGGAAACTTTCATCAAACTCAGTGGGGGAAGTTTGTACTCATCTGGAGAAGGCAACCTGCACTGCCCTAACAAACTGTGAGCACAGTAAATTTATAGATCTCTGAAGAACACTGGTCCTTTAAGAGACCAACTTCTTGTCCCATGACCTGGTCACTGCCGGCAGACAGACACAGGGGCTGGATAATGCTGAGCATCACCAGAGTTCCGTCAAGGAGCATTTCAGACCTCACCAGCACACCTAAGGGGACACTGTGCTGGGACCCCCGCAGGGCTGGGGCCAGCTCCCACCTCACCCATGGTCACACAGCACCCTGAGTGTGGCACCCCAAAGGATTGGAATTCCTGCCTCACTCTCTGTACCTCTGAGCCATGTGAGCTTCACTGCTAGTCCAGAACATATGCACACGGAAAAATCCAGAAAGCCTGATCCAGCTTGGCTGTGTGCTGTATCTGCCCTAGGTTTGTGCACAACAGAACAACAATGAACCAGCTGTGCTTTGGGAAAACACGCTGAAAATGAATCAGACTTATTGCTTCTATAATAGTGCTGTCTTTCACTTCAAAAATTAATTCTCTCTCTCTCTCGGAATTATTTGGAAAAAACAACAAAAACTTACTGACTCTATCAGATAATAAAATAAAACAAATTTACGCACATCAAAATAGAAACTCAGTATGTTACAATGTGAAGCGACTTTCATGCCAAGACCACAGAGCACTTCCCACCAAGCCTGTGGGCATGTGGGTGGTGTTCCTGCCATTCCACAGACAGGAGAAATAGAGCACGGAAAGGTCAAGTGTCTGGCTGCAAGCCACATGTCTCCGCCACGGCACAGCCGGAACAGAAGTATGGCCACCCTGCCCCTTGCTCTGACAAGATGACACGCTCTCCCACTTTTTGTCTTCTTGTAAGCATGCTAGCTCTCCTGATTTAAAACTGCTTTCCTGCTTTTGGAAATCTGTATACTGCTAAACCTGACCGCTGAGCAGAAAGTATTGCAACATGCTGCTGAGCTATTGACTTTATTGGCGCCGTGGCTTTCTTTTGTGAAAGGAGTCGTGGGATTGGGACCCAGTGAAGACTCTTTCAAAACATAACAAATTGACAGCACTTCCAGTATTTAAAATATTTTTTACATAAGCAGATTTGCATCATAGGTAATAGTGCATCCTAAAATGTCATTTTCTCTCCCTTCTGATACATATAAAACTTCAGGAAAAAAATTTATACTTATACACACTAACACATATATAAAAAAAGTATAGAAAGAACTTTTCCTTGGGTCCATTTAGTATTGTAAACCACAGATGCACTGATACATCCTCACTTAGAACTGGGCATGCAGGGACCACTGTAATTTACACTGCATACATGTTTCAAATTTGTGACACAGACACACTTCTCATAATGCAGCCATTTAATAGATTTTATTAGGCAGAATTATGGTAGGAAGGAATATTCACAAATTGCGACTTAAATGAGAAAATGTGAATGGTGTTACTTACATAAAATACTACTGCAATAGTTCTTTTATTAATTTTTAATGCGCAGTACCCACTGTGACCTCCTTTATTCTTTTCCTGTCAACATGGCAGGCTAGAGAAATTGAAATGGGCTGTAGCCGTTCTCTTCTTGTTCCCCTCTTTCTCCCATTTTGCATAATATTAAAATATAACATCTTATTGGACTGTCACTGTGAAACCATTATGCGATAGGCATAATGATTTTTTTTGATTGTTATCACTTTTGTACTTTTCAGCATTCTCTAAAAAATTCCAAATTCTATGTAGTTATCTAAGGCAATAACGCAATTTGCCACTGAATACACTCATCTGAATTAAAGTTAGCTTAAAAGTCATCTTTTGCTACATTTCCTATGGTTCTCTAAGGATAACACCAGTCACATAAAATAAAGCATATTTTTGCCTGTCTGGTCTCCTCTGATTACATTTTTGGGGTGAGGCAGGAGGCGGATCTGATAGAATATAGTGTTTGACTCAACTGGGAGGATGCTATTACTTCTTTTATGTATATTTACTGCTACCTCTATCACCAAGGAGACTAATCTCCATACCAGTAAAGCCGAGAAGCTCACAGTATTGTCTTTGCAGGGCCAAGTTTATGTTGTCACAGCAACAGAGTTCACAGGGTCAATAGATTAATACATTAGTGTGCACCGGCACTGAACTGGGGGGTAAAAGTTTTGCAGCTGGTTTGAAAATTAAACTGTGAAGCTGAACTTGAAAATATGGGCTACACAAGATATTCCTGTATATCTTGAGAAATAGGCTACAAAAATATGCATATATTTGCCTAATGCTGTCTATCATTTTTACCACTGTGGGAAGAGGAGGAAATAACCTCTCTAGAAAAGGTGCACTTACTGGGAAGGAGGGAGGAAGGCTGGAGATTGGGCTATGAAACATACACTGCATTTGGATTGTTGATATTCCCCCCTGTGATGCCCTTTCATTAGCCTCTGTCTAACGTGGGGCCTGACAATTGTGACAGGATGAAAAATTTGAGGAAAAGCGAGGGTCACGAGGGAAGAGATTTCCTTCCCTCTCCAGTGACCCTATCACAGTATTCTGATGCAGTGCTTTACCATTAAGGAAAGGGCAACCCAAGAGCCTTCACACTTAATCTGTTCCATCTGTCATGACTTAGAAACATTGACCAGCAGTGAGCTTTAAGGACTCAGTGCGACTGCAGACATGATATTCTAGCCCACTACAAGGACCTCCTGATGTTTTGAAAGCCTCCAAGGAAGTACCATGCATCAAAAAGGGCAGCACCTACCTGACATGCCACCATATGTGGTCCTCAGTCCTCGACCAACTGCTGGCCAAGGTGTGCTGTCTGCTTTCAGTCCCATCAGTCCTGACACAGTGTTGGTGGCTGTAACACCATCTGCGCCACCTGTGAAAGAAAAGGTCAGTCACTTTTTGTGAAATCGTATGTATAAGAACGAGAGAGGATAAAATACGAAAGAAAACCTGTGAAACTCTGAGATGACTAGAAATTCAAATAAACAGCTGGAGAGCAAAAGCAACAAACTGCAAGGGGATGCACAGAAAGGTCCTTTTAACTGATCCTGGGCTAATAAATTTAGCACTAGCTTCAAGACAGGCTGCATCAGCTGAAGGAGCTGTAAGGGCTATAAGACAGCATGTGGAAATGCTGGGGCTGAGACAGGCAGATGTCTGCCCTTCAGCTGCGTGGGACAGAACCTGCTACAGCAGTTGTTCAACACCTGAAGGTACCTCAAAACAGTGGCCATCTCCTCCAGGCTTCTGTGCAGCAAGACAAAAGAAGCAATGTGATAAAGAAACAATTACCATGGTTCTAAATGATGAATTAATACACCTACTTGAAAACTTATTTGCTGCCCTCTTGTATTTTAAGCTCTAAGGAAAAAATATATAAACCTCAAGTAGTGAATTTTTGTTTTTTCAGAACACACACACACCATTTTCACAACTAAATACAGGAATAAGGAGATTTACAGTGGGATGGTAAACATAAATATGACAGAAGTAAAAGCGTGTAGGGGAATACTATACAATTTATTGCTAACCATCCAACGTGGTTCTCTTCATATATTGCTCTTTCCTAGATGCATGACAAAATTAGGCAACCTTTGATCACTGTGCTTATTCTAAATAATTCAAACAAAATATTTTCATATCAGTTTCTGTTGTTATCAATTATTCCAGCAACATTCCTGTTTTACCCCATGCAGCAGATTAGTAAATCTGCCCAACTTGTGCACTGGAGTCACTCACCTTCCTGCGCAGCCATTGCAATTTTCACAATATCAGTGACATTTGGGGTCAGTTTGGCAAAGAAAGGAATGTGAACAGCTTGTCTAACCCAGCGACAGATGTTCCGTACCAGCTCTGGATCCTGTTCAAATAGGCCAGATAAATATAGAACATAATTAAAAGTAATACGAACAAAAGGTGTATTAAGGAAATAGAAAACTGTGCTCTAAGTGGCTATGCTGCAATTTTGTGAAATTGCACATCAGAACTGAACTTCATCTCATTAGTTAACTTATTTCAGATACACCAAGTAACTGCAAATCCATTACAGAAATGTTAGTTTGTGAAAAAAAAAAAAAAATTTCAGAAGACAAAGACATCACAAAATGTTCCCTTCTCAGAGAGAGGAAAATACCATTTTGGATGACAATTTTACCCATTTATTTTAAAAATTACTTTCCAGTCTTAATGACTCACCGGATGTAAGGTACATTAAAAACAAGCAGTATCCCATAAAATAATGTGAACCGAAAGCATTGTCTGATCCTGCCTTGATCAGAACAAGGATGAATCGAGGTTGCAGGGCTATCAGAATGCAATTCAGCATTTCTGAACTCTGAGAATAACTTGAGATGGCCATAGTGTAAATGAAAGATCAAAATCTTCTCTGTTAAAGCCAGAAATCGAAATCTTCAAGTGTTGGCTTTTCCTGATTTGCAGTCATTTGCTTCTCTTATGGAATACATCTCACGTAGACAGTAATCAACTACCCTTTCCACTGAGGACAGTTCAGTGGAACTAACACCTGCATCTGGCACATACAAGGGTTCTTTTTCAACGTAACTCTTGTTTTATTATTCTGTGGGCAATTGATAATGTTCTTCAACAAACACCTTAAAATTTGCAATAGGGATGCATGTAGCATGTGGTGCATATTCTGGTTAAAAATTGAATGGCGCCATTAAAAGATTTAGCACAAATATTACCTGTGGGTAGGTTAATCAGTGCTGCAGCAATTATTTACATTTACTAAGTCTTTATCACCCTCTCAGATAATTAAATCTGTCATATATGAATAATCTTCTCCCATTTGGATATTGTAAAAACTCAGAGAGCTGCATTGCTATGTAGTAACTGAGAATGGGATGAGACTAAATGAAATTTAATTTTAAACAATCCAGTAGACACCAAGGTTGCCAATCTAGTGAACACACAGGAAATGTCCCCATGTCGTTTTTCCTTTTTACACCAATGGTTAAATACAAACAAAAACCCCACAGGCTGTGTTACTAGAAAGTACACAGTGCTTGACATGAATAGTAAAATCCTCAGACTTAGCTCTAGCATCCCAATAGAAACGGTGATCTCCTGCCCTGAAATATGTATGAAACTCTGCACCGGCAGTATGAAAGTAGTTGCAGCTTTGATTTTCATTTCTGTTTTGAAGTTCCTTGACGCCCAATGCAGAAAAGAGAGACCCTCTAGAAGACATGAATTGTATATCCTTTATGTTAATTCTTCTCCTTAGAAATCCTTGAGATAATGTTCAGGATGTTGGCACCACATAACTCATTATGTTAGCTTCGTTGTGCTTGTAGTGCTGCCATAAAAATTCTTATTCTAACACACACTAATGCCTTAAAAATACAATTATTTCAAACCACATTGAATAAATTTTTGGGAGATGACTTTCATAAACTCCAATTTTCATCCTACCTAAGACAATTTAACTAGTTTATCTTCTGTAATAAACAATAATTGTTTGGTGTTTTCCCCTGAAAGTAAGAAAAGATCTTTATTTTCAATCAGTTCTACTTCTCATACACCAAGATTAATGTAATTAATGCAATGGAATGGTCTTCTATTTCTCATGCTAGTAAACAGGTTAAATATCTGATTGCACAAGCACATGATTAGAAAAAGCCCTTTTAAAAGGCTCACTTGTATCGGCCTTGGAAAATTGCCCATTTTTGGTCCCCATAAAATCACAGGTAAATTAATAGGAAAATAATTCAAAAATTGAAGTGAAGGAGGTAAAGTCTTTCCTCCTATTTCAGTTAATATTCCAGGGGGAAAAAAAAGGAATGTTTAGTGAGTAAACACTGAAACAATGAAACAGAAGTTAAAACAGTGCTTTGTTGCATAGTGAGACAATTACTGATAGAAATTGGAAAGGTGATGAATTTTATACAAAAAAAAAATAGGATTCTTATTAAATTTGACAACTCTGAACTGAAACAGGTATGTCTGAAGGCTATTTTCCCCCCATAATGTTTTGTCCAATTAATTTGCATATATAACTAAATCTTGTATGAAGATAATGCTGGCTAACTTTTAAAAATGTCAGTTTACCCTTGTGCCACCCCCAAAAGCCACAAAAACATGATGTATCTTGCTGCTTCCCTTTACAGTGCAAGTCCTACAAAGGAGTTGTGCTGGAACATTCAGATGATCCGTTCTTCCATCCTCCTCCTCTCCTTGCTCTGCCTCCAGACCCTCCTGCTCAGGTTTCTCCTGTTTGCAGGAGCAAACACCAGAGAGACACCTCAGCCCATCCTCTCTCCCGCCCCAGCAGTGACACTTCGAGTGCCCAGTGGTCACAGCCTGAGCATGCCTGCTGCCAGAGGGATTTCAGCCACCAAGTCACTGCCTGAGAATACCAGAGCTTTTGTGCTCTACAGACAACTAATGTATTCACAAAGAGGAACATTATCCTCACTTGGTTTTGTTTTAATTCACATTTTCTTCTTTAGATCATTAAGAGAAGTTATTTGTCAGGTTATAAATTTCAAAATTCCCTACTATATCCACCCTAAGGACTTGAAAAAATGCATTTTAAGCAATCAGATGGCTGAAACCAGAAGATATTGATGTCACTGGACAAAATTTTCATAGGAAATGAATAAACTACACTTGTATAATCCGTGGGAAGTTCACTGGATGGTGCACAACCTCTCCATAGAAGCTTGCGCACCTTTAGACTAAAACCAATTTGCAGAGGTTACACAAGAACACATTTTTGAGAAAAATAAAGTGATTAGATATTGAGAATTCACTTCTAAACGCAATCATTGACTAAAGAAATGCAGCTTAAAACTTAAGATTTCTGAGGATAATTATTTTTCTCATTCAGCAAAGTTTTAAACTCAGGCACAAATTCAGCAAGGTGAGTAGCATGATACAAAAAACTACTTTTGAAGAAGTATGTACAGGCTTCATTTTGCCTAATTCATTTGACTGATTGAGGACCTCCCATCTACTTGAATTTCTGAAAGACTGACCCCAATTCACAAATTGCTTTTTCCAATTCTTTCTTGGATTTATAAAACATTCAAGGGTGAGCATATAACTTGTGAAAGACTGAATCTTGAGGCCAGTAAATCACATTATAAAACATACTGTCAGTGCTAATACAACATAAATATCTTTTTTTTTACCCCAATGTAAGTTTATGAAAGTGCCTGCAGCTTTTATCATTGATAAAGCAGTTGAAGAAGCCTGCATAGTCAAGAAATATTTTCTAAAAGCTTTGATATGTAAACTGTTACTAGCTGTAAAAACAGCTGGGCATTTGTATTCACAAAACCAACAATATGAACTAAATAAAATATTATTCTGCTTAATTTAGTAGAGGATTGTACTGCTTTTGGTTCAAAGTCTACCATGTTGCTAGAAATTACCTTCTTTCATTATACATAACTGGGTTTGTTGGTTCTCTCATTAATAATGATACAGCGTGATTGTAACAGAATGCGTAGCATAATTTTGCACTGTGTGTCAATCCGGAAGAATGAACAAATGCTCCAATGGATTGTAACATCCATTGCCAGCACACTTTGTTTATCTGCTGTGTTTTAATTTTTTTTTAAACAAACCCCATCTAAATAAAAGCTTGGTAAAATTATCATCGGCTAAAACATAATATTGATTCATGCACTATACCTACAAGAATCTGTCAGTAAGTTAATACCATATAAAGTCTCTTCTGGTATAAGCTGTACATCAGCATGTCTTCTGTTTTCCTGTTAATCAAATAATGCTTGTTTATTCCAAAGGCACAGGAGATTTGAATGTTACAGGGGTTGTCTTTTTACTTCCCCTAAGCAACAGTACAGAATCATTTTCCTGAATATTCATTATAGCCTTGGGCTAGATGAAGCTTTTAATCCTAACTACTCATTGCCAATGGGTAGATATACTAGAGGAAAAACAACTATTCACCTTTTTTTTCTAAATGATCACATGATAAGCTTAACTACAACCATAACTATAAGTCCTCAGAAATTAAAGCAGCAAGTTGTCTACTGATTGCATTTGGCATCAGTAATGAGATGAATCCCCTGTCCTATCACCCCCAAGGCAGATACATCCTGCATGTTTAAAAAGCAGTGTGAAAATGCTGTGCACAGAGTAGGTCACCTCTCCTTGTGTTTTATGGAAAGGAACAAAACCATGATGAGATTACCATGCAAATGTCTGGCTGCAGATTTTTGGAAATTTTTTTATTGTGACCTATTTTAAGTGTTCTTTAAAGGCCCTCATTTTTGCACTATCCTGTTACTGCACAATATTTACACTGAATTCAGAACACCTCTCTGAGGTAGAGAATTACTATTATACCTGT
The DNA here is from genome assembly GCF_029207755.1 of Chamaea fasciata. NCBI lineage: Eukaryota > Metazoa > Chordata > Aves > Passeriformes > Sylviidae > Chamaea > Chamaea fasciata. The sequence continues at coordinate 14,698,532 of NW_027094095.1, read as the reverse complement.
TCAGTAAATGGAGAGAGGAGAGTCAGACAGCCTGAGGTGCACCTCCTACAACTCACCTTGCTTTAGTGCCCAGTTTTGCAAAAGTCATTTGCGTAAGGACTTGAAAAGGTTTGGCAGAAAACTGCACCTGATTCTCTGGACTACTTTAAACCATGAGATACTTTACACATTAAGAACAGAAATATTTTTAATACTTGGATTCAAATAGATTTTCAGAGCATTTGAATTATGCAAAAGATCGAATTGCAACTACTTTAGTGTAACAAACGTGTTTGTGAACTATGCAAATACTCCTTGGGAAGCATGTGTGTGAGTGGATCCACATACACCCGTGTGCATATACATAAAGAGAATACAAATAACAGTCTGAAACATGTCATAAAAAAACCCCAAAAACCTGTTCAGAATTTTCCCCAAGAGCTTCATAAGAAAGGTTAAGACTCAGTAGAGCACATTAGTTGATCTTGTCTAATTAGTACTACAGAAAATGGACCATATACTTGCAATTTTCAGGATGTCCCTAAATAAGGGTGGCAGTTCTGTCTCACTAAGAACAGGACAAGGACACGTACAACTGTGAAGAACGAAAATGCAATTTTTCTCAGACAAATTCTTGACTTTACATATGTATGAAGGCTTCATTACATAGACCTACTGGATTTATCACCATACCTCATGTTGATGATTTATGCTGGTCCATTATTCTGTGATGATGGGAGGTTCTAGAGAGCGCAAAGAGGGTTGCAAGATGCAGTAAGACATTGCATGTAAAGTCCTTAAACCTCATCTATCACTGACTACAATGACCTAAGCAACAAAGTTCCAGAAATTAGAATACTTTCTTGTATTTAATGCAAGAGTAACTCTAATCTTCTTCATACACGTCAAATCTTTGGTGGCCACAAGACTATTCTGATGTGTATCTGTTGCCTATGAATTTTATGGCTAAATAAGGCATTACATCAGCATGTTTGCAATTTTAATTGCTGATACTACGTTACAGAGGACTTTTTTTGTCTTTTTTTTTTTTTTTTTTTTAATTTAGCGCACATGAAGCTGATATGGAATTTCTTATATACAGCTAGGAAAGTGTAGGCAAGTGGCACCAGAAGTTCCTTATGACTTCATTTTTCTCATGGCTGGTTTTCTTTCTGTACTGACTTTTCAGAAAGAAATCTTGTATTCCTGTTGTATCTATGAGCATTGCAGGAATTTTTTATATAAAAAAATGTTCTACAGTTAACTTCTCATTCTGAGCAGTAGATAGATTTTTCAAAACAATATCTCTAGCTATGGGATAAGGAGGGAGTGCTTTTATGATTACAAGAATGATGTAGCATAAGAAAAGCTTTTTAGGTGAGAATTTGCAAGAGTCAGCTGTTAAATTTAATACATGTGCTACTTGCACTGTTTCATTCAACAATAGTCTACTAGGAAAGAGTTAAACCTATCCTCAGTCAAATTGCTGTCTGATGGCCCAGGAGAACTCAAATGCACCCTCATCTGAAAAGCTAGAAAGGAGAAGAGGATCTTTCTCCATCTACCAGTAACCTCCAAGCAGCAGGTCAGCTTTCTAGACCACCCTACTCTCCCTCTGAACATTACAGTGGCCCTACCTGCCACAACCTCCAGTGTGGAAAAGCAGGGGTAGGATGCATTTGGAGCAGCTTTAGAAAGTGAGTAATGATCTTTTCTACAGATCCCTCACATATTCAATCCAATTATCAGCTCAATGTGTACCCATAGATCTGCATCTTTTACAGAGATCCCATAAATTGAATAAGGACGTACTAGCCTGAGAAGCTGTTACTTTAAATATATCTATCCCATATTTCTTTTCCAGATTAAATATGGATCCAGAAAAGCATTAGAAAATCATAACTTAAAAAAATACTCAAAAAACCCCCAAACCAAAACAACCAAAAGAGCCCAACTCTGTGTGTGAATTAGCTATTCATTAAAGTATGAAGAAAAAGTAAAAGTATGGGAATTCCAGCTTAAAGCATTGCAAATCAGTATCTGTAGCCTTCAGCACAAATATATATATATATGTTTGCGTGTCTATGTGTATTTTACAATTTGTCCTTTACACAGCTATTTCTTCCTCCTATGAGAGGCCCAACATTTTCTTCATAAAACTGTCTCAAAACCTACACAAAATTTCCACAGTACCTAAATACAGAAAGAACTACAGTCAATCACTATAGTAGGAGTCACCATTGCAGAATCTCATGGTTAATTTTACTGCCTTATTACATGCTAGAAAGGAGCAGTTTAGGTTGGTCATCTGTCCCATTTCAAACTTAATTAAAGCTAACAATTTGTTTAAAGCCTGTCAAAATAAGGGAAGGATTTCCCAGGATAGAAGATGAATAACTCTCTGCTTCTCATCTGCAGTGAAAAATTCTTTCTCATTTCTCAGGAAATTTGACAGCTTTTGGTCAACATCTATTGACCGCAGCTGTCAAAAAGAAAGAAATGAAGCAGTTTAACCTAAGGCAGGAATAACAGTTTTCACGGTTCTGTGTGAACCTATCTATATATATTAGGAAAAATTAAAAAAACTGGCCTAAATTACATCAGAGGCTTTGGGTTAGCCTGGTCAGCTTCACAAAAATGTAGCTGCTGGTTGAGAGCTTATATCCCTCCAGCAAGAATCCATGATGTGACGTGATGTGAAACCAGCGCCAGACAATAAACTTCTAGAGATAATGACAGAATTCAGGACTCCTTTCCAGTCCATACTGCAATGCTTTGTGGCATGAGATCCAAAGTGTACTAGTTCAGCCAAATAAAAAAAACCCAACCCCCAAAATTCAAAATCTCATTAAATATCTTCTATAAAATGGTACACAAAAATCCCATTCAGGCTAAAAATTGAAAACATCCAAACATGAAGAATTTCATATTTTTTTCTAGGAGAATAAAAATGTTTAATCCCACTGAAGCCTTCAGCTTTTATTAATTAACTTGCACTTTGAAACAACAGGTCTTTTCAATGTGAAGGGAGATTGTAGAGGTGGGGTTTTTGGAAGCATTTCTAAAAGATCAGAGATTCAGAGGAGAAAAATTAAGAAAATTCCACATAGTTACCATTTAACTAAAGTACCATAGCAACAATGTGCATTGTGACTATTGTTCACTGATTTAATTCAAGGACATACTTATTTTCTACTCTCTTACACAATTTAAAATGCTCCTTTCTTTAAAAAGTCTTTTGAAACAAGTCTATTGAGTAAATGAAGACATTTATGTTGTTTTTACACAGCAAAATGTTCTCTTTATAATTTGAACAAAACCTAATATTTTTAAACTAAAAAGATATCATATGACTTATATAACTAAGCATGTCCTACTTGTGAAACATGCACATTTTTGCTTACAAAATACTGCACTTTAAGATGTAGAAGTATAGCTTGGAAAATTCCCATTCATTTTTACAGACTATGTTTGTTCTTTTGGTTATAGACTTATCAATTAGGCAAAAAACATTACCACTTGAAGACCATGTAAAGACTATACTCCTGTCTTTAAATTTAAATAAAAAACCCCCCCAACCTTACAGAGAGTAATGACTCCCAATTCATAGATGTTTTTGCCAAAGTAAAAATCGAAGTGAGAACTGAGAGACCTGACTGAACTTTCTTTTTCTTCTGGTAAGTTATAGGAACTAAAAAGCTCCTGTCACCCAGCTCCATTCCTAGATACTTGGACTTTATTAATTTAAAGTAAAGCTCCAAGCAAGGTGTCAAAATTTGATCAGCTGCTCCTTCAGATCTGTCACTGCAAGTTCCACTTGGGAGAGCCTAATTGAGATTTTCCTTTTCGTCCAGTGATACCAATGTGTCACTGGGCTAAACCAAGTCCCTCTGGATTAGGTCTTGGTTTTGGTCATGGCTGAACTGAGAAGTCATAACTCTGAGACCCTGTCTATACTGAGATCTATACTGAGAGAAATAATAGTGGGTGTTGAGAAAAGCCAACAAGAGACCGGGGTTCCTACTTCTCAAAGGAGTCACAGACTCTTCTCAGACTACTTTGAGAAACTGAAAGAACAAATTGGTGTACATAAAAAAACCCTTTAAATTTAAAAGCATATAACAGAATAAATCTTAAAAGACACATAAGGGGTTCCTACAAAATTAGAATCTCAGAAATTTTTTCCATTTTAGCAGGTCCCTTTCTCCTTTTTCTTTCTTACTCTCTTTCGGAATCACAATTATTTCTCCCTACATCAGCTCTTCAATTACAACTTTTGAAAGATGCTAAAATCACAAGACAAAAAACCTTTGATTGCCTCACTTTATTAAAAAAAAATTGGAAAAGTAACTTGTTACAGAGTTTCTTTATTGTACTACTCTACTGGAGCTGCACAAATGAATGATGCTTAACATATGTCGAATAACAGAGAAAAATAAGCTTAACAAAAAGAACCCACTCCAACAGGTTTTCACATATCTAATCTAAAAGCTGCCAATTTTAACATAGGTCAGCATCCAAACTCAAGAATACATCTATCAAAGTGCTGTGTGGGAGATCCTCTTTGGATATCTTATTAGCAGGATGGCACTCCTACATCCCTTCTGTCATAATGCCGCTCCTCATGACTGAAAACCCGCGTGCGGACAAGGTCAAAAATGAGCTGGAGATTTTTGATTGACCAGTACAGAAAAGTAAAAAAACCATATATTTGTGTTGAGAGTAAGAACAACAATTAGAGGGATGTCAAGATCAAGCACAACTGAGAATTGAAAGGTTGGTTGTTGTCTTTAGTCAGCTTTGTAATTACTCCCTTTTCAGATTACAAAAAAGCTTTTTGTTTCCTCCCCAGCATAAAGAGGAAAACAACTGAATTTATTTTGAAAACTGATTCCTCTCTCTGTGCAGGTGGTTGAGCCATAATGTTTTTCCTTATTCTGAATGTTTGGGGTTTGTTTCAATTATTTTTAATATAAAAATGTTATTCTAAGCAAGCAGAAGAAATATCTCTGTTAGAAACCTGTCTACTTTAAAAATTAAATATAAAACATTTTATATTTGTTTATAGTTACCTTACATCGTAGGGAAAACTGTCCATTTGTTTCACTGTGATATGTCTGTTAGAATTTTAGCAATGAGTATTTACAGCTATTGATTTTAATGCAATATTAAAGGCATTTGAGTCAGATGATTTTCTTTGGTTTTCAGAATAAAGATCACTAACAGTTGGCCTGTAAGATTGATGCACAGATTGGCAGTCCAAATTACCAAATTATTTGTTCCAATATCAACTGGGCTCAAATATTCCAAGTGAAAAACACGAAACTGCACATCTACCTTTAGTAAACTTCTTGGACACACTGACTCGAAAGATTTATTTAACAGTGCTGGTGTACATAAAGTGTTGACTAATAAAAATGCCTTTTTACCCCCGACAGAACAAAATATTTTATATTGGTTGTTTCTAGCCAGCCAAACTAATGTTTCTCATAGCACTGTAAAAAGTGGTATGCAGCATGATTAAATAATATTTCAGCTCTTTAGTTCATGCAGAGGTCACCTGCTAGAAGGCATAAGGGTTTGATTAGGTTTACGTCATACGTGAAATATTCTAAAGGGAAGCACAGAACTCAAATATGTCAAGGCTGCAGCTACAAATAGCTTTCTCTTGTGGTCAGGCAGGCAAGCCCTGTCCTTTCTTATAATAATAAGGCAGAAAATACTAAATAATTGAGGAAAGCATAAACCTTGGAAACATGAAACTAGGGAATTTAAAACCTATGCTTTGAGAAGAATCTGCCACTCAGTTTTAAAATGGTCATCAAGTGGACATGTATTCAGATTTGTTCTACTGTAAAGAGCAAGCTTCCCAGCAAACAGTTTAACTTTCCTAGGAGCTGAGGCTAAATTTAAAGAAATTTGAGTCTAATCCTGTGTCATAGGTTTTGTAAAGAGTATATTATTCTATTCTATCTGGGTGGAGCAGAATTGCTTATCTTTGCCCAAATGGGCCAGTGTCACTTATCAGATGGTGGAGTGCTACTTATCTCTCTTCATTGTTTCACTACTTCCATGGGAATGTCTTCTGCTGATGGACCATTAAGAGCTCATCAGTGACATGACACATTACAGTGCACTATTGTAAGCTGCTCCACACAGGGCGGAGGAGCCAAACCATCTTAACCTAGATAAAAAGGAGCTACAGTCCCACTAGGTATCCAGTTTTTCCACCGGATCCCTGGAGGAAGACTGGACCCATCTCACCATTACTGGAGCCTTTTTCTTCAACGGGACCATCTCTACTCCAATAGAACCACATCTGCCACTCCAGGAGGGCTTACTTTGGACTGCTTCCAACACCCTGACCAGCAGGGCGTCAAGTTGTATTTCTGACTCTGTCAAAGTTTTCTAAAATTTCTTGTTTGTTTATTTGTTTGCTTATTCTTCTGTACTACAACATCTGTATTTTTATATCCCTAGTAAAAAACTGCTATACCTATTCCCAAAATCTTTGCCTGACAGCCTTTTAATTGCAAATTTATGATAATTTAGAAAAGGAAAGGAGGGGCTTACATTTTAAAAGAGACTCCAACCCTCCCTGGCAGATACCTCTCTATCTAAACCAAGACATCCTGAAAACTCTCATGTAGGCAGTGAAGAGACTAGTTAATATATTGCTAAATAACTTTATCAAACACTGGAATAAAACTGAAACCATAGAAAGAAAAAAAAATTAATATGCACCAAGATAAACTATCTTAAAATATTTTATTTTACCCACACAGTTATTCATTAGTGATCACTTTGTTTCCAGTAAATCCTGTTTACCAGATAACATGTTTACAAAAAACTGCAATGCCTTATGGTGCAATTACATATCTAAAGGCAATCCAAAGGGCATGGACATTTGCTCAAGTTTTCTATATTTCCCTCTTCTGAAAACTTCTCAGGGCATTAAAATATAATTTCAAGAACAAGCACAGGTTGCTATTTGTTTTGTTGGTTCTTTTTTTAAAGGGTTGTTTCTTTATGGGAAGCACTCACTATAAACTTCATTGCTGTTAGGCTATTGAAGTGTCATTAAAACAGCCGAACAATGCCAGGTCACTGACACTGTGACCAAACTAACCTTCTCTGTGACATCTGTCACCCATAATGTGAATTTCAGCAGAAATGCTTCCATCATTGTAAGATTGAAAATAAGTGTAAACCCAAATTGCTTTCATGTCTTCATGATTTTCAAGGAAACAGAATCACTTTTACATTTGCTAAGGAAATACATTTTGTAGAGAATGCCTTTCTTTCATAAATATAATTCACCACACATAAATAGTGTTTAAAACCTTATTAACAGCCATAGCATGTCATTAAAAACTTTCAGCAAGTTGGTAGTGCTGTTAACATTATTGCCGAATTTATAATCCCTTTTTATTTTCCATTTTGTCTTTTGAGTAATTCAATTAGAAATCCTTCAAAGCAATAACAGTGGATTAAATGTTGTCAAACCACAATATGAAATTACAGAATAGAGTTCTGATGATGAATTTATTAAACTTTGCATTTCAATTCATTTCTCCTTGAGTGTATAAAAAGCAGAATTCTTTAGACAAAACACCAATTAACTGTCGTACCTCATTATTAAGTATTGTCTCCTTTTAAAAGATAGAATATATAAGGACATAAAGGACACATTCAAGAAATCCATTTAAATCACAACGTTTAATTACACCTGAATCCTGCAACGGTAACAGAAAAGAAATTAATTCTCAGGTACTGGAGGAAGGTGAATGATGTCACCCACCCAGTTGTGACCATAAAGACAGCAAGCTTCTCCTGCTCAGATTTCCTGTGAAATTGCTCATGAATCAATTTTTACTTTAAAAGCAACTCAGCAGAAGGGTTTAGTTTATGAGGAGAGTTCTAAAGAACGAAGGAACAGAAAAAAGAAAAGAAAGATACATCTTCCAACAGAGAAGATTGAAAACTAATCCAAAGAAGTTAAACAACAAAACTGAATTATCATAAAGGATGATGTTGGACCGTGATCAGTGTGAGACATGAACATAAGTCCACAAAACACATCTCCTGACCTGTGAAAAAGTGTGCTTAGGTCTACATTTGTAATAGTTGAAGCAGGCAATCAGCAGCATCCCTTCTCCCTGCATACCCCAGATTTCCTCCCAGCAAAACAATCCCCAGTGCAGCACATCCCTGCACATGCAGAGTAACAGCATCACCACCTCAGCCAAGGAATCGTTGTTTCTCAGGAACTGAATTTCTTGCCTCTGTTGAGCTTTTCCCTCAGCTGAACTATCAAGGCTCCTCTTCATATCCATGTGCTTGGGCAGCAGGCAATTCCCCTCCTCCCCCCAGTTACCCAGTTTTATGGAACTTACAGCGCCTTTGAAACGGTTTGGACACTGAGAAACATGACTGGAAGAGGTCATTTGGTCAAGAAATGCCCCAAAGCAAGAGAGGGCAGTGGCAGACACAGAGACACTGAGATCAGCTAGGATTATATTCTGAAGAACCAGCCAAAATGGATAAAAGTGGCCAGTGCAAGAGAACAAGAAGATGTACGAATCCTGAAACTCCACTGCAAACACCAACATGAACCTCGATCATGCTGGTTTATACTGGATTTTCGGTGACAATGTCTACACTGCTGCTATAGCCCAGTGTAGCACCACTCTGCTGTACTTCGCATTAATTTGTTGCAATAACTGATATAGAAGAGAAGAGCGAGAACTAATACTGCCTGCAGGACTCAATGAATTATACTTAACCAGCATATTATTGTAGGCTGATAGTAGAATGTCACATGAACACAGATATAATCAAATTCTGTTTGGGGCATCATTTATTTAAAATACTTCAAGCTCCTTGCTGGCAGAGCAACTGCGAATTAGCATGCTATGCTGTGCACTTCAATTAAAAAGCAGCCTCATCTTTCCCATTTCCAAGGTACAGCAGAGCAAATCTAATTGTGCCATGCAGTCAGCTCTCATCTTCGCAGAGTAACCAGGGCTTTGGGGTTTTTTTTCTTTTTGTTTTTGACAGATTTGTCATCTTCTGAAGGAGGCAATGTAGGCTTTTATGAAACTTGTCTCCTAATTGCAGGCAATAAACATAAGCACAGCCAGCAGCAGAGACTGTAGCAAGTACAACTGAAGTAAAATGAAAATAAAGGTAAGAAAAGAACCACAAAGCAAGTTCATTTCACATATGGTCTGAATAGTTAAACCACCAGAATCTGGATTTTAATGCTCACAAAAGACATATACATTCCTTCTTCAATATAAACAAAAAAAAAAAAACAAACAAACCAAAAAAACCCCAAAATTTAAAAAAAACCCAAAAAACAACAACAACAACAAAAAAGAAAACCACACCAAAACCAAAACAATAACAAAAAAAATAATTCCCCAAACCTAGATCTTAAATGCTGAGACAGCTAAGATTTTTTATATTTTGGAGGTTAGAAGCTATGACTAATTAATGAGAAATAGTTATATGCCAGGATGCTATTAACTTTTACAATATTTGCTTATTGCACTAAGGTTGAGATCTTTGAATATGAGATTAGTTGCTTTTGAATTGAGACCTTGTTCATACTGATTATCTCACTCCAAATGAACATCCAAGTCCTTGTGCTTCTTTTTATCCAGTACTCATTTTCTATTCCTGGTACAAAGAATACAGTGCCTTTGGTTAGGTATTGAACAGGGTGAATTCACAGAAATGGTAGTCTGAATGAACTCCAGGAGGGCAGGAACTGAAAGGTCTCACTCGGAGTGGTACTAACACCACCACCAGTGAGCTTGGCCACAGCTTTGCCTGCCTGAGCCCTAAAAACTCCAGAGATGGAGAGTACAGCTCCACCAGACAACATATTCCTGATCTGCATCACCGTGTTGGGGAATTCTTTTCCTAATGCGCAATTTGAAACATTCAGCCAGCAATTTGCCCCTTGCTGTATTGTCTGACGTGACAGAGACTAATTTTCCCCTCTTTGCAGCTACTCCTGCAGCATTGTCACATCCTCTCAGGTAGTTGTAGGCTACTCTTTCCTTCCCTCTGTTGTTTTTCACTGCCCACTAGGCCAAGGAGACCCACTGATAATTTTGAAGACTTTGGTTGTTACTTGTCCTAATCGATCTTGTTTTAATCTTGTTTCTTGCGACATTCACATTACAGCTCTCAGACCTGGGGTTTCATTGTAGCAGGAATGCAAAGTAAACCAGATTACTGACTCAATTTAACCATTTATTCATTCCTGGCAGAGCAGCTGGAGAGACTTGTTGACCTTTAGACCAAAACGACAAACACTTAAATTTGTTGGTTTCACATAACATTAATAATTCAGAATAGTCAATGCAACTTTTTAGAAGGATAAGTAAGAAAAAAAAAAAATTAGAACATCTTTGCATGGTTTCCATGAAGGACAAAACGTGCACCACAAATACACCACCACAAGTTAGCTGTTGAAATTGAGTGCTACCATCTCACATGCTTGATTTATTATTTTCATAATTTTATGCTAAAATTACTATAGCAATCAACTACAGTGGGCAAGTGACACTGTCATTTTTTATTCATCTGATCTTCACTATTTTACCTTTATGTTTACTATTAAATGTTTTGTACACATAGGCTACCTGATTCAAAGAAAATCTGTGCATTAGTGCTGGTAAACTTAATGACAAAGTCTCTTACAATTTTTAATTATATCCACTTTTACACAGTTGCAGATTGTTACAAAAGAATACAGACCATAAATTTATTATCATTAATCAGCATTATTAAATATAATTGACATTTTATACAGAACCAGCTTTAAGTAACTTATTGGCAGCAATACAGATGCTTCTTAATATTACCCTCTGGCTAGCTATGCTGTTTGGGCGCCAGAGTGTCTGCACTAATAACTTGGAATTAAAATCAAATAAAAGCTGAGAACTGTAATTCAGTATAAAACAAACAGCCATACTTAGTACCGATTTTTATATATATAATTTGGATATACAAGGATCTATTTTAATTTGCAGTTGATATAAAACAGTGAAAGCGTTTGAGACTAGATAACAAAACAGGATAGAGAAGAAACAAATCTGATGTTCCCAGATTTCTACACTTACCCTGTAGGCACACCGTAGGAATTGGAATGAGAAGAAAACGCAGACAGTGTAATTAACCTTTCCTTTCCCTTTCTTTTTTTAAACAACAACAAAAAGGCGGAACATGTTAAACATTATAAATAGTAAAAATACACATTTTTCTGCCATTATTCTTCATCTCAGCAATTTCTGTAGTTTCCTGAGGATTTAATGTGCTTAGGCATGAAAGAGACCTAATCCTTGAAAAAAATTCCTATGAAGACATGGATTATGTTATCAAAAAGATTTAAGAAAACCTGCTTCACTGTACAACCAGGAAAGCTGCTCTGCCTCTCAAAGTCCCATGCCCTGACTTCCAGATATTGAGTGGTGTTTTTTTTTTCCAGGGCATATCTGAGCCCTGTCTTCCCCACATCACCCGTGTATGACCTATTTGACTTCAGTTCTGGGGGGGGAAAAAAAAAAAAAGTAATACTAAAATAACAAAACACAATCTAGTACTTTTGTATCTTCTGACGGGGCCTTCCAGGGGCCACCATACATGGAAGCCCTCTGAAGGGCTACGGACAAATCTTGTTGCACATATCATTACTTAATCCTGTTTATCCCCATCCTTTGCTTTAATAATCTACATTTAAGATCACTATAATTTAATTTTAGCCAACTCTGAGGAAGAACATCAGGATCTGGCTCTCTAAATGTGGCTTGTTTTATTCATTCATTCATCTAAAGAAGTTGATTCTTTTCTGAGCTCTCATTTTCATAAGACAGTTAAAAAAACCAGGAAAATAGTTAAGGGAGAGTAGAATATATCAAACATTCCAAAGACTATCCATATTGTATGGGAAAGACAGAAATTTTATTATTATAAAAACATATATGTATTTGTAAAATAATCTTCTTTCTTTATGGATCTGATCTTCTCCATGGAGAGTCACAAATCCACACAATAGCCCTGAGTGCTCAGATTTTGCATTTGCTTCTCTGATTTTACAATAGCTGAAAGATATGTAAAAACTCATGCAGCCAGACAGCTCCCTACTGACTACACATCTAAGCAACTTTCATGCATACATTACTCCAACCACTGAAAGATGAAAACAACACATACCAAAAAAAACCCCCAAAAAACCAACAACCCCACCACCAAAAAAACATCCAAAAAACCCCATGCTTGAAAGGAACCTGTTCCAGTTTCTGCGTGGAACCTCCAGGGCTCGCCCTGACCAGACTGCACCTTCCACAGCATCCTGCCTTCTCAGGCAGGGACACACCAAACTACTGAGTTATGCCCTGCAGACTGAAGGGAGGGAATTTCTTCAAAAACTTACAAAGATGGCTAAAATAGCAAATTTTTGTTGAATGCAATTCAGGGAAAAAAAATTAATAATAACTACTACTGTTTTGCTAATGTAATCTGGAGGGCTTTTATGATTCTCTCCCATTTTTAATCATAACTTCAGTAAACGACCACTGGCCATAAAAAGCATCCAGATTACTTTCATTAAAAATAATAATCTACAGCATGGACCAGACTGACATAATTTTTTTCACAGAAAACAATAAAATGCCCAGGGCACTGTGCCTGACAGCATTGCTATGATAAAGCTATACAGGAAGTGTGTATGCTTGAAATGTTACTCTGATTAAAGCTCCTATTGCCTCCCTAGTTTTAGAAAGTAAATGGTTTAGTTATCCAACTACACCTCAGTTCTTAAAAGTTTTTTGCTTAACTGAGGAAGTGAGGATGAATTAAGATGCTTACTAGCCAAAGGGGCCAGATGAATAACAATATGTCGGTTTTAGGGTGTATAGTCATGATGCCCACTCTGCATCCCCTTCCTCCTCTTCTTCTCCCTGTCCCCAACATGTATTAAGATGAGAAATCAAACAGGCTTCGTAATTCAGAAACTTTGATGGTCAGACTCTAGAAATAATCTCTCCTGGAAGACTGTGAACCAAGATTTTTCAGATACTTTAAATTCACCACATTTGGGCATTTTTCAGATCCAAAACAAATTTCAAACCATGACCAAAACACGCAAAATATCTACAAACTTCAAAAGGATGTTAGTATGAGAATTAGGGTTTGTATGTGTATATTTTCTTTTCATGAGCAAAGCCACACACATTCTCCTAACTGAAGGCATAGCATGTACTGATAAACTCTGCAACAGATTTCTACATGGCAGAGATATTAGGCATGGATAATTCCAAACTCAACCATATAAACTAACAAATATGTAGGTTACAGAACACAGATTCTTATAAGAGAAGGTGTTAACTGTACATGGTATTACCAGAATATATGGCCTCTTCTGTGATTCTGAAATACAGCTAGGTTCATATGTTAAAGACTGTGAAATGAAATGGTGTATATCTCATGTCCTCCAAAATCATTACTGATATATGCAGTAATTACTAGCTCGTGATTTAAAAGACATCTACAGGGCACTGAAATGGAAATCAACAAATTCTGTCTAAGTGCTTTTTTGAAATTTTTTGTTTTCATCATACTCCTTGTCAAATACATAATGCATTTTTGTTCTCAGCAAAACTAACCATTTTGTACATTCTCAGCTCCTTTTTTTTTTTTTTTTCCCTCTCATCACTAAATATTTAAACACATTCAACCTAAAAATCTCAAGCTGGTAATCTGCTGCTTGTGTCCTGCCCCTTGAGGTGTAACTATCAATGTGACAGAGCAGGATTGCTGGAGAGACATTAAAGAGATTGTGATCATAGTCTTACCTGCCCACAGGCAAGTCCCATGCCTCGCTCCCCCATACCATGAGGACATGATAAATTTAACTCCAGCGCATCAGCACCAGCAACCTATGAATCATGTGAAAATACAAAAAATGAAAAATAATTTCAAGTAATTTACTCTTTCCTGTCGTATTTACTGTTCATGTTAAATAGATTTCTTCAGACATTTGACTTATTTTTCTTTTTTAAGAGAAAAAGCTATGGTTATGATACCCTAGAAAAGAAGCATTGATCATTAGAGATAAAAACTTCAAAAACTGATGTGGTTTCCAAAATTCTTAAGGAATTAGAGCGAAAAACAAAATAAAAAGATGTAAGCAGAATAAAGAGTTGGTTCTGGAAAATGTTAAAAAATTAAATGCAATTACAAGGCCTAAGAGCAGCACTAAGAGTTCTGGCAGGCAGTGATACACAGGTGTTGCTGTGCTCTGTAGAGAACTGTAACTCAGTAATAAATTTTTCCTTTATGCTTTAATGGATTCAGTCTCCAAATTTTCTGCAGCCACCTCTACTGTGCCACAGCTTTCATCATTAAATAAATTTGTTTCTGAAGAACAAGAGGTTAATAAAAAAAGCCTAAACAAACATATGATTCATGCTAATTCCTGTTCATCGCCCTCTATTAGTTACAATTAAAATGGGAAGGAGCCGAGCTGTCCGAGGGCAGCACACAGACACACTCCTCTTCCTTTCTGAACTGCTCTGGCCTGACACCAACATCCCTCCTGTTGCCTTCCAGTGGCTCTAACTCGGGTTTTGTTCTGCATCTGCATTCTGTTTTTGCTTATTGAACTGGAGTAACTTTCCCTGCTGTGTGGCCATGGTTCAGCAGCTCCCAAAGTGTGTGAGCAGGGAGAAGCCATCCATCACTCCCAGGAACCCTCCCTGCTCCGGCCGGCTCCGCGGGCCTGGCCATGCCGGGGCTGTCGGCCTCCCTGACAGGCTGACCTTTTGGATGAATAGGTCGTCCTCCTGCTGAGACACCATGGTACTTTCTGGGGCTTCTGCTCTTGTGAAAGCCACGTCCATTATCTACCTCCTAGGTACGATCCTACGTGTGAGATTAAACATCCCTGCTCTTCAGCTGCGCATCCTAGGGTGCCGCAACTAGTGCTGCTCTCCACAGCGCAGACACCAACAACTACTTCCCAGAAGGATGCTCTATCACATAGGTTACACATCATTAACTGCATTTAAAGAACCACGTTTTTTCTAAAGGGGTAACGTAAATACAAGCACGGATTAGAAATATGTGTCCAAAAAGTACCACCGGCTTAAAAAGCCAGGAGCAAATGGCACAAAAAAAGCCATTCATCTTAATCAGTTTAAAAGTGGCACTGCTCCTGTCAAGCATAGATTCCAAAATATGATTTCATGGTAAATTAGGTAAATACAGGTATAAATTGAAATAGTGTTGAAGATCACCAGGCTAACTAGTGATAATGTTCAATTTCACTTCCCTAAGTCCCCAGAGTGACTTTTTTCTCATAGGTTCAAAACGCTCCAAGAAAATCAAGAAGTGCCATCCCATATAACCACAGGAGGGCTTAGGACACTGAATAAAGCAACAATGATGTCCAAACATTCTGCCATATGAAAAGACAAATTCAAAATATCCACACCTCTATTCATACATATATTAAAGCATATTCATAATTTAAACATTTAAATCTGAGCTAATGCTAGCAATAACGACAAGGTAATTTTTTTCTTTGCCTAAATTTGTTAATACCATGCTTTTAATTTCCTCTAGATACTTTATGTGGAAAACGCACTTCAATTTAAACACAACAACTTTGCTTTCCATTCAGATATAGACACCCCTCTGAATGAAATTAGTGCAGTCCTGATAAATATTTCTTATACTACTCCCTATAGACACAGGTACATGTTATTAAATATTTTTCCTCAAATTGAATAGAAACTTCAGGTACATAGTCTGTTTGCATTTCTGTTGGATTGGATTTATATTATAGAAAGCCTATGGACTGCTATTATATATGCCGAGTTTCTCAGCTATCAGTTTTGAAAGTCTTTATTAAAACTAGAATAGCATTAAATGAGCCCTTTATACTTTAAATATTCAAGAGTTTTATATTCAAAATTTCTTCTGGTGTTGTCAAACTAGTGTGCCTCTAGGCAAGGTAAGATCAAGTTAGGCTCTCAAAGGTAGAATTAAATTTTATCAGGGCATCTGTCATAATATACAGTTTGCTTAAAATGCAAATAAAAAGTATATAGATTCAAAGACTAAAGGCTTTCCAGGTACTGCTTAAAAATTCAAAGGATCATTTTTATGGAACAGATTTCCTTTAAATTTACATTTCCATCATTTTAATGAAAACACAGAATAAACAAATTATAATGGACAAGTTTTAAATTCTCATTTTTCACTTTGAATCTATTTCTTTCAAGAAATTCCTTACTGCAGCTCTTGTTTTCAAGGAGAATAAAAAAAAAATGTGGAAACACATTTAGGAACCATTACCTCAGCCATTTTTGAAAGTTCAGTCCAGTCCTCCCTGTTATAGCTGCACATGATGCTGGCAATCAGAACCTGGAAAGAACATATATACATTATTGTAATATTGTACACTACTGTGACTCGAGACAAGAACTGCACAGCCTGCATATGGGAACCGGCAGCTGTCTGCCAGGAGCTAGAGAGTGAAATACAGCTGCAGACTTCACTGGGGACAAGAAACAGTGAACAAACTCATCTATCACATCCCCGGTTTTTGAAGGAGGTCTATCCATGTGCATTCTCTTTGTCACGTGATGCAGTGAGAACAACGTCTGTCCTACACACAGAGCCAACTGGAAACTGTCAGGCATACCTGTTCCTGAGGTCTGAGGAATGAAGTTATTATTTACTATTAATACAAATGACAGCAGCATTTTGACTATTTAGAGGTCGGTAAGGCATCAGTGCATGAGTTTACACTCTAACGTGGTAGTGTATGAACACAATACTCCAGCTGACTTCAGGAATCCAAGATACATCAAATCCAGACCCTGGAGTCTCTTACCATGCAACTTTAGGACAGTGACAGACACCCACAACTATTTTGTGACCCACGGGCAACTGGGAGGAGTTGAAATCTGCAGGACTGAGAGAATGGCCCAGGGAACCTCCAGCCTTTGTTTATCCACGATGCACATTTTATTTCCTATTCACTGACCGGCCCCAGTTCCCCAGAGCTATTCTGTGTAATTGCCTTTCCTTGTCGTTACACCAAGCACCTTTCAAGTCCAGGTTCTGCCTCTAGCTGCTACTCCCTCTAAAATATTTCTTGAGGTTCACGTTTTTAGGTAACATAAGTTCTAATAACTTTCTCTGGGGTGTGAGAGGGCACACAGACACACAACTTGCCAGTTGCATACAGTGCTATTTACTGTTAAATGAAAGTTATCTACCCCTTCTGTCAATGCCCAGCTCAAGTAACAGTGCTAATTTCTATTTTACACTAAAATAAAATCATGTGTTGTGGACCCAAAGATTGAAATCCTGAAGTTGATACATCTGAGGTCAGATCAGCAGAGAAATCAGCCCAGGAACTCCTGCACAAAGGACTTTTTAGAAGGATGATATTTGGAAGAAAAAAACACAACAGAAAACTATATTGCAGAAGCTAAAAGGTTAAATCAGAAAAGATATTATAGAACTTAACAGAAGTCTACTAGCTCAGTCTGTGTTCAAAGGAAACACTAGGAGAGGAGAACAGAGAAGCATCTGGTCACACTCTTGTTTATTTGGCCCTCTTACATGAAACTTTCACATGAAAGTTTGATTGACAGATAATGTGACATTTGATTTTAGTCTTTTTGTTTTCCAAACAAGTTTTACTGTCTCATTAATATCTAGGGTGGGCTTAATCTGTCACCCCCTCATTTTAACACTTCTCTTGAACTTTCCCATAATGCTGAGAGTTAATGACTCATCCATTTCAAATACTGAAAAGTATGGTGCAGAAAAATTGTCCAACACACACAATTGCTGGAAACTGTAAACTCCCAAATTACCTCTATAAGAAGAAGGAGATATTCAGTATATTTCAGAAGGGAGAGAAACACACTTTGAAAAGTAAGGTAGGCATGGAGAAAATGTGACATGGTGAGGTTACATTCTATTAATTTAAAAAGACAATACCATGTATCATCATCATTATTTCCATTGTTTTACTCTGATGATTCTCTACAATGAGCCCACGTACCTGCAAACTGCCCAACCACCCACCCTTCTGGCTGCTGTTTGCAGGATGGGAGTCTGGTGAGAAGGGAAGTGTTTGATGAAGTTCCTGCCTTGCCTGCAGGTGCCCATTTGTGCTCACCCCTGGCATAAATATAAGACCAAACTTTTCATTAAGCACACACAATCATTACTTTTATTCCCCTCTGACAGGGAAAAAGAGTGTCTTTCCTATATCATAATTTTTTAGATTGGGAAAAATCTTATATAGCTGTAGAGGTCAGATGTTAATGAAACAAATTCTGCTCTGTGTCCTCTTTGAATATTCAAGATAAATTGAGGGCTCTGAAAATAAACAGAAATCTCTTTTAAAGGACTTTAATTTTTAAAAGTAAAACTTATGACAAATCTGTCTAAGAAATTATACATGAGAAAAATGTAAAGCAACTGGAATTTATCTAGAAACTGTATCTTGTCAAATTCATGCTTTTTATAAACTAACTAAAGCAAAAACACAACCCAGAAGCTCAGACACTGACAACATGATAAGGATTTTCACAGTTGCAGTCACAATCCAAAGTACATCAGAAATCTGCACAATTGAGCTTTAAAACAAACCAAATTTTTCAGTGGGGAAAGTTGTAAGACAACAAGGGCGGATGACTAGATTCATAAGTAGTTGAGTTAGGTTACATCAAGTGTTGCTAATGAAATTTGAAAAAGCTGCTGAGAGTGTACAAAAGATGTCTCAAAGAGCTGTTAATTAATACAACGTGTTAATTTACTATTGATTAGTTCTAGGATTCATGTTTAAAATTAAGCCCATACTTTTTGACAGAAGCAATGGTATAGAATAACAAAAATAATTGAAAACAAAAATTACATTTTTGCCATGACTGTTCACAGGAAAGCCATGAACTCAGAGGGAATAATAAAAATTTTAAAATAGTAGAGATTTTATTGTTTTCTCCCCCTCCAATGTTCTCTGATAACTTGAAAACAAACTTAGGTTGTTTAGGTTGTAAACCTCGTTAAAACATGGAAGAATATCCCCCAGCACTCTGTGCTAACAAAACTGTCCTTTCTCAAGTGACTGTTCTTCCCCAAAACACCTTTACAGTTTTTTCTTTTGGAATCAGTGCCCATGAAAAAGAAATAATCACTGTCACATGTGAACATTTAGGGGAACTATCTGTGATGCCTGTGGTTTGGATCTACTCCTAAAATCACACATGGAAATTTATAAAGAAAATATAGACTATTATCTCCTACTACCTAAAAGAGAATAGCAAGAACAAAATAAGAATTACAAGCGATAAAGGCAGAGGTTTTATTGGAAAGTAATGAATGAGAACTGTATCACATTTCAGCTTCTTAGTCTCCTCTCACTTATTTTTTCAGTGCCTACAATGCCATGTACCACATTACCAACCCTGCAAATTTAATAGCCCCAAACAATTGGTGTGCCATGAAAGTCCAGGACATGGCCCAGCCCGGGAGCATCTGTGGAGAGCACATCCTTTCTGTTGATTCCTGGAATTTTCAGTGGCAACCTGACACGAGCTTAATTACAGTGGTTTGAGCCACAAGTGTGACGCTGTACCACGCTTCCCAGCTTACCAAAGTAGACTCCTGACAGATCTTACAGTGAAGCTGCTGCTAAAGTGTAGTAAGTGGTAAATGAGGGTTGACTAAATTGCAGCTTTGTCAAAGCTCGAGTGTGGGCTGCCTGCAAACTGTGCGTGATTGAAGCACAGTGGGACCCCTGGCCCATTCCTTATTCCAGATCAAAATCATCGCAGGTATACGCTGTTCCCTCTTCTCCTTCATCCAAACTGCTATTTTGCCTGTTGTGGGAGATGCTGCTGCCCCGCCCCACGCCGGGGAGCCCCGCAGCCCTGCCGGCTCTGTCCCTCCCTGACCATCTCTGTGACAGATGTCACCAGACAAGGGCTTTTCGCCCCGGCACCACACAGACAATTTCTCCAAACGTCTACAAAGGGACAAATGCACGTTTGCAACATCACACACCGTTCTGTGTTCAGCATTTTCCTCATCATTCACGGAACAAAAAGGTCCACAATAAAACTTGTTTTTTGTTGGAGGGAAGGGAGGTGGAAAAGGGAGGGTATGTAATGTACCAGTTAGGACACCATTATAAGATGAATATACTGTAGCTTAAGCAGTAAAAAGCTACATTTCACACAATTCTGTGACTAATGCATTAGCAGTTGTTCCACTTAAAAGAACACTGACAAGGTACTTCTCATAATCCTTAAAATATTTTTCTCCCTGTTTTTAATAATCCCCTGGAACCTTAAACTAGAATCTATTTCCCTTGTGAATGTTGGTTTTTTTTTCTCATCCATTATCTCTATGTGGATGTCTCATGAATTCAATAGAATGAAAAGAAATAAAAAAGATGAGGTTTGCCACCGTGTATGTTTTCAAGTTATCTTTCTTTCCTAGCACACAGAATCGGCTGCAAGAGGTTGCAAAACAAAAAGAAGGAGGGAAAAAAAAAACACCAACCAAAACCAACAACTGGGTCTAGTTTGGGTCACATCTATTTAAAGCCAGAGAGCAGTAAAACTCTACACTGACAATTATCATTTATCCTGTACTACTCTGCAGGGATTAAGGGAGTTTCAGTACACTCAAACAGTCTGAAAAAAAGTCTCAGTGGTCTGGATCTAAATGAGAACACTGTCAATTCTTGTAAATTTAAGAAAAAATCTCAACATACAGAATAAAATCACAATCCTGTATCCTCCTGCCTGTGATAACCATATTTATTTTGGTCATCTCACACTGGCCAGAGCCTGTATCTGTCCTGAACCTAATCTTCCAGGCCTGAGCATAATCTCCCTGCACTTCAGGAAATCCAGCCACCATAATTTCTGCTTGCTCTTCCCTGCCTGTCCCTTCTTATTGCTGCACCAGACTTGAGGGCAGTTAGTTCTCTATCATGTCCACAGATGCTCTGTTTAGACACTACTGCTGGCCACAACACCCCTCTCTGATTTCTCAATCACTGACAAAAATCCACAGTATTTTTTTTTTAAGTGCACAGTCCTCGCAAAAATAGAAAGAGATTCTTAGCATTATCTTTAAAGGCTGCTCCTCTGAAAGCTGTAAAATCAAGAGGAGCTTTCAAGAAGGCTGAAGGACTGGGTTTTTTAACAGCTATTTGTTTGGGAACAGAGATAAGGAACAGGATAATTGGTGTGTAAAGAGGGGGGACAGAGATCCAAGACTTACTATTAAGAATCAGATTTCAATACCCATAGAATTACTGTTGATCAAGCTAAACTTCAAAAGGTGTATTTGTTCGGGTCAGATGGAAAGACCTAGAACTGTCTTTCAAGACATTTTTTTTTCCTCTAAAACAACACAGTACAGCCTTGCCACATGACCTGCGTAGTCTGAACAAACTCAAACATTTTAAATCAAAATTCCACAGGAAGCATTTAGTAAGAAGGAGCTTGGTAGTGATGATACAATCTTCCTAGAGCAATGGCAAAAATAACATGTTCAGTTCAACACTCACCAGCGGAAAAGCACCTTCATCTACACAAGCAGGTAAGGAGAGGAGAACTTGGCAGCTGCATCACTGTTTCCCAGCATTAAATCCCCCATCTGTCAGATTGAGGGGTACCTACACTCAGTTCTGACCCCCACTGTCTCTCACCCACGCACCGTAACAAGCTGATGCACTCAGTACATTTCCTGAAGGTCCTGCCCAAGTGCAGCTACAAGAACACATGGTCCACCAGGTACTTGGTGAGAAGTCCACAAAGAGCCCTTTATAGGGCACTCATTTGCTATTTCAATGACACAATAAATAACCTTGCAAATATCTACACGGAAAAAAAACCTGCTGCAGATGGACTTCTCATAGTTCTTCACACATGAGTCAAACATATCGGCCATAGGCCAGACTGCCCTCACAACAGCTCTTAAGATGCAGTCTCAACAGCAAAGAGCTAGCAGTGAGGGAATAACAACAGCCACATGGGATTTTCAGGTTGCTCCACTCGAGATGCTCCACTTCACGAGACCCACACCAATAGCCTTCCTCACTAACCCTGTCTCTTACACAGCACCAGGTTCAGGATGACTCCCAGCTGTGCCACATTGAGCCAGCAGAAAAGTTCTTGGAGGCTTTGTGCTATTCAGTGCCACCTGTGGTCACCCTCTGCCTTTCAAAATGGTCACTGGCTGATGAAATGATCCCCCTCAAAAAATAGAGCCAGAATTACCAATATACAGGACACTTTTAACACCCATTGTACAAGACAAGAGTACAAGCACAGCAAACATTCTGTACTGCACAAATTCACTCCAATGTGCAGTATTGGAAAACAATGGGAGCACAAACATTTGCCGCTATAGAAATAACCCTCTGGAAACCAGCTTGATTTTGATCCCTTGTATGCTCAGCCTGGTTTCTCTTTTTCTGTACACTCCTGCAAATTTTGATTTGTTGCAGAACTGAAATAAAAATAAGCTTCTTATTAAAAACTACCTAGAACATCAAATCCCATGCATTAAGAAAGTTAACAATTGTAAAACCTGTCATGTCTCTGAGAAGCAGAGGAATTATCTTGTTATCAATTTAATAATGGAACACTGAAGTAAATGATGCCATCCACTGACACCAGTAACACTGTCTCTCCTGGGAAATTCATGTTGGTAGGAACTGTCAATCTAGATGGATATGGACATATGAAACATTGTACCTTCAGTCCATAAATCCATTCTTTCTGCACTGCCTTAATAAAAAGATTCTGCATGATGATAAAGACAAGCAATGCAGAATGTCTTGACACTGCTGACCTGCAATTCTGCTTCTCCTCTCTCTTCTTTTTTCAGGGAATTTACTCTCTAGTAAATAATTTAACAATCTCTAACCATCCATTGTTTTCCTTCTTCACTTGCACTTAAAATACATATATTTGAGTATATGAAAATGAGACATGTAGGCGTTATTAGTACATTTATTATTCAGCTGTAGCAAACCTTCTGAAAAAAACACTTTCTGTGCCTTGTTACTTTATAGTGATATATCCTGTTCGTTTTTTAAAGGAAGGGGGAGTTAGATGCAACAGAGCAACAGAAAAACAGGCCAAACCTTATCAGCACACAACTAAGTATAGAAAGACGATGATAAAAGTTTGAAAATGCTATGATTTGCTTTATGTAATACATAAAAAAAGCACGAGCAGAAAACACCAAAGATTCTAATCCCAGGCTAAAATGAGATTTTTAAAGGCAGTTCTTTACATATGATGACTCTGCTTCTATCAATGAGATCCACCTATTTAATGATATTATTTGATGGATTTCAGTAAGTACACTGGGCTGTACAATTCAAAATCAGGCCTAGAGTTGCTAAGTTCTAACACCCCCAAAACATCAAAACCCAAAGGTTATGAACAAACCCTTTTCTTCGTAAAATAATACAACACTGTGTCTTTGATGGGTGCAGAGAGCTAAACAGGTTGCACTTGAGAACTTGCTGCACCTGCAGGGAAAACAAGGGCACTACTTGGTTTTGTAAGTGCCCCTCTACCACGTCAGACTCAGCACCATATCAGCACTGCCAGGGCAGCAGTGGAGCTTGGTGCCCTTGGCCCTGCTTACACAGAAATGTACAGGCACAGATCACAGTGTGCATAAATGAAAAGCTGATGAGAGTCCTGCTAATTCGCAATGCAACTGAAAAAAAAGTGAATGGTCAAGAAAAAAAAAAGACCCGATGCATCTCTCATGACTCAGGGCACTCTAATTAAGATGTGGTAATTTCTGAACAGTGAAAAGGGAACATGGAATAAGAGTTCCTCAAAACATATGTACAATGAAAGAGAATATAGCACCTGTATAGAGCACTTAAGGGAAACTCAAATATTTAACATTATTAGAAGAAGTATGTCCACTTCATGACAGATTGTTCAAAATTTCAGTACTTCAGATAAACCCTTCAAATTACATTGAAAATTACCTATGTGGCTTAAGACTTCCCTGGAAATTTGATAGAATCTCTGAGATTTTATTTTTCATAGGAAACCTATCCTAGTTCAACTTTTAGTCTCTTTGGTAATGAGTGAAAACAAATACATGAGTGCATGGAAATAAAGGCTGAATCCAAGAGAAGAGTGAAGACAGATACTAATTTTTGGCAGTACTTCTTTCTAACAATGCCTGCAAGCCCTTGTGGAATTGGCATGCCTCAGCTGTACTTCCGTGCTTTCCACACTGATTTAATATGAAAAGAAAGCAGAGGAGGCCAATACATTATTGGAGAAGCTAACAGAAAAAGGATGTATCTAATTTTATCATATTTCAGACACGTGTTATGACCTGTAGCAAAAGCTTTTCACCAGGATGCTGACACATTATTGATTCTCAAGACCACATAAGGAAAACAAGGCTGGAAAAAGGCTACACAAATTTGTGATTTTTTTCCTCCACCTTTAGAAATTTTTCTCTTAGCAAATTCTCTGCCCAGATACACAAAGTCCTTTTAACCACATGTCCTGAGGTGACTTTATGATGCTTGTATCCCCAGTCGACTGTTGTGTTTATGCTGGACATTAAGTCCTGCACCATTAAGATTGGTTCTGCACCTTTAAGACTTGCCCTAAACCATGACACCACAGTTCTTTGAGCACCTCGATAATTGTTGATCTCTATTCTCACAACAGCACGGGCAACTCTCTGCAGGGTGCCCCTCTGAGAGGGGAAGCCAACTGAAGACAAATATGTTCAAGGCATGTAGGCTGTTCCCTCGGAGGGAATGAGCAGCTGTTGACTGAAAGGAATTCTTAAGATCCCTTCCAGACCTTGGCTGCTTCTAGACAGAAACAGATATATTTCCCCCATTACTTAGCAGCAAAGCTGCTTAACTTATTAGAACACAAATTCAGCAGAAAATATAAAGAGACAAAATACAGAATTAGTAACTTCATCACAGTTTCCTAACTCCTGCATTCCATCAGCTGGCAATTCCCCAGGTCAAATCTGTCTCTTTGCCTCTCTGAGAAGTCCGTCCTGTCTCTTCTCTTGTCCCATCACCCCCCAGGGCTTCTTTTAATTCACTTTGTTGGATTTTGAAGGCTCAAGAAAGCTAGCAGTATTAGTGTTAGTAGAGGAGAAAACTGTGACTCAGAGAGCAGAGAGGAAAAACTCCTCCCTTTTTACACTTCACAGACCTGTGATCTACGTCATCACGTGACATTGCTGGTGCCAGAGGGATGCTTGGAAGGACTAAATGATTTTGTCAGCCAGGTTGCATCCTTCACAGCTCACCCACTCTCTCTCCATGCACCATTATCCTCATAGAGATATACTGAAAATCAGTGATAATTTACCTGATTTAGCACAATCCACTCTTCAGTTAGGCTGTTCTGAGAGGTGAGGGTGTGGTAGTTAAGATGTGTAGGAACAGTCATAAGGCTCATCCTGTCTTCAGGAAGTGTTCTGATGACTTTAAATGTCAAATGCACGGGGGAGATCTATCAGTCCCTAAATACTATTTGCATTTAAATACTAAATATAAATACTATTTCTCTAGGTATCAGTCTAGTTTATGGGACTTCACAAAGAGAAGAGCTTCTTCACAGTCCCAAACCTGCCTGATCAATGAGGCAGGCTCACCTCATGATCAGAGACAATCTGCAAATGTTCACAGGGCTAAAAGCATGGTATCTTTTCAACGGCCAAAGCAAGACCAGTGGGATCCCCACCAGAACCTTTCATTTGGAAAAAAAAGTTTCATATATAAATAATTCTATAGTGAAAATTATAATAAAGTAGTCCATTATCAAAGAAAGAAACTCTACTTTCTGTCAGGCACAGAACTTTTCAAGAAGTGAAGATGAAAATCCGTGTTTTCTGTTGATCTCTTCATATATATTTCCTATCATCCCCTGGTATTTCCTAGCCGGGCCAAAAATTCAGCGAACAACAGTGCCACTATGCACTGAACCTCCTGATGGCAGGTCTGCAGTGCTCCCATCTGTGATATGATCAGAAAAATCTCATGAGTGGGTAGCTCTTTTTTTCTGTGCAAACATTAGAATTTACTAAAGTAGCTAGCTGTTATGTCTGATGACCCAAGTAGTTTTTTGGCTACACTCCAGCGGGAAAGAAGATAGAAAATTAAGGGCTGTAAGTTGGCAGTTACCTTCTGACTAATCTTTCCTCCTCAACTGCCAGTTCGATCCACCTCTTCATATTTTAGGGAAGCTCATGTGAAGATGCTGAGAAACTGAAAGAGGCCTTACTATTTTCACTGTATATTTGGAAGTTTAATAAAATTGTTACCTAACTTGTTCAGCATGCTGCTATGTGATTGGAGATTTTAAAATTAAAATGCATTGAATTTTCTACAGCCTTACAGCCTCATTCAAATGATCATTCAAATGAAATGACTGGAAGACCTAAAGTTGGTGAGATTTTTATCAATGACCCAGCTGTGAGTGTGTGTGTTCCCAAAAAGATAAACTGAAAATAAATCATGTGAAGTGTGGATGCCTTTGGCAGAATCAAAGGCAGAAGTCCTCCTAGGAACCAGAGGCATGCTGACAGCACATTGAGAGAATGCAAATATAACACATACAATTTTAATGCCCACCCTTCGCTCTAAGATGCACACACTGCACACAGGTAAGAATTTGGGGTACCCATAAAATCGCACGATCTTTAGATACTCTCATCTGAGCTGTATATAATTTAAATGAAACATTCTGCAAGCATATTCAGATTTTAATACAGTTATATAGAGAGAGCATAAATGGCTAGGTGGCCAAGAATGGTGTAACTAAGAATAAGTCTATCATGTTACACTGCAAGAAAAGTGAAGCAGATTTTTATAAATGCTGCCCTGAAATTTGCGAATAGAGCTTCAATGTATCTTTTTTTTCCAAACATAAGATTTAAATTAGCTATTATGTATAGACAGAAAAATCAATGTAACTATAATTTTATAAAAAAACCTAAACATAAAAAGAAGTAAAGGAAAATTAAATTTGAAATAGATTAGGAATCCTGCACTTAAAAATGCGAGAAAGATGCAAAAATAACCAGTGAATAAGCATTCTTCCTGAGATTTGTGAGACTGGGAAGTGTAGAGGCAGGAAACAGGAGAGTAAAGCACTCTGTTGGCTTCTTAGTTTACAGTTAACCTACGCGGCTCACAACAAAGGATGTATTTAAGTCACCTTTAAACGAGCCTTTAAAATATTTATTTGTGTTTAAGTGTTCAGTAAATAAGTACTTACTGTCACACACTTCCCTCAACACTCAAAAGACCATCTCCACCAGCTCTGCATACAAGGTTCCAACACAAACAGGTTACTGCTGATTTATGAGTTTCCACACATAGGCACACCTGCAACCAGTGGCTGCTCCAGTGCTTTTTCAAACCCCATAAAATGGGAGGTAAGGCTGGCTTGCCATGTCCAATATTGAAGAAATTCATATTAACTTGAGTCAGCCTGTATTTGCTGCAAGTTCCCAATAGGGGTAGTTACACACTGCAATTTTCTATCCCATGGGCATTGGCTGGCATGTCCATGTTCACACAACTGTGTATTAGACTAAGACTGTATAAAGAGAACAAGATTGCTTTTTGGATCCTGCTGGCCACCTCATTTTGCATGTTTAGCAGTTGCTTCTTTAAGCACAGTTTATTAGAAGTACAACAACAAAAAAAAAGCCAAAAAAAACAACGAAAAAAATCCCGCCAAATAAAAGCAACAAAAAAGACCCCAAAACAACCAACCAAACAAAATAATTAAAATATAAAACAGGGTGAATTGAGATCTAGAATATGGAATTGTGACAGATATGAGAAGTTTAGTAACGAAGACTATGTAAAAGTTTATGGTCACAGTTCTTAAACACAATGTGCATGTAAAGTTTAGAAGCTACCAGCAGTATTGAGGGTGTAGAATAAGATCAGTTCAGAGCCCACTAAGAATTCTTCTAATCTACATGTTCCTCTTGGTAGATAAAGAAAAGAAAAAACATCTTGGAACACTTTATTCCCACATTTCGCTCAGAATTTGAGATCTTTCCCTAGCCCCCCTCCCCAGAAAGCACAGGAGGCTGGGATACAGTCCAGCTGCTGTCAATCACACTGAAGAGCTGGCTCTAATTGTGATAGATTCAAGCATGTGCCTCTGCCTTTCTTGTCTGAGCTAGAACATGTCTGCAGAGAGCCAGCTCTCCTACTACCAGCACAGTTCAGAGCAGCAAACGCCGCACTTGCTTCGGAACAAAAATAAACAGTTTGGTGGTAAAACTGCATCTACACTAGGTTCTGCCAGGATAGCAGTTAGATGCCATTTTATTTTTAGTATTCCTAGCCTACATAAGTATGTGAGCAAGCCTTTTAAATATAGACTTAGCCTTCATATTTTTCTTCATTAGAGCTCTAGGAGAATGCCTAAAATGTAAACCACATCACAGAATATACAGAACATGGGCTACAGGAACAGCATATACTTACTACTTTGATCAGGTATACATTCGCTTTCCTATTATTAATGTACTATAAATATTGTAATACAGAAGACGAAAAAGCAGAATTATCTAAATCACATATGCTCACTGCTTCATAAAAGACTAAAATAGTATCACAGACAGTAAAATGAATGTCAAAGGTACTGTGCATTTTAAAAGATCAAATTCTGTAACATAGCAAATTGCCTACAACAAACATGAAATGGAAATTAGGAAGACGCATTTAGGGGATATATATTTTGCACAGGTAATCTGACTAGCAGAATTTTGTCATTTTTAGTAACTGTAGATTTTAATTTTGATGGATTGTTGACTCTTAATAACTTTAAAATTTTGCCTTTATTTTTAACATTCATTTTGTAAGATTGCCACAAGGTCATATCATCTCCATCCAATGGCATCTACATCTTAATATTAAAACAATAACTACCCAGAAAAGGGCATTTCCCAGGGAGTAATGACTGGCTGGGAGGAGTTGATGGCCTGAGGCACTGCTGAGGGCCATTAACCCTGGCCAGTTATTAATCACCAGGAAATGCCCTGCACCAAGGTTGTTATTGCTAATTTAAGCACAGATTGAGGGGGCGAAATGGATATCTGAGCATACAAGGGGTTTAACACATGATGCCATTTCCTTTGTTGCAGTTTATGGAGGACATTTCTACAATCTACAGTCCTGACACCCAACCAGATCACACAGATCTTTTTGAAGCACTCCATTGTACACACAGTAACTCACTTAACTGAGAAAACAGTTGAGATTTTTAAGAGGTTGTCTCTTCCCTCTAAATAATAGTCTGCATGTTCACACTTTAATAAGACGAACAGAAATATGCAACTCTTCATGGCACTGTCAGCAGAATTACTTTCTAGAAATATCTTTTTAATCATACTGTCTTTATGTTTAGGGCATTTCCTTTATCAATACTCCTACTTAATGACCACTCACATATCTCTGCAGAAAAGGAATTTTTAGCAGCAACTGCCAAAGCACATCCTGAAGCAGCTTCAGCTGATGCTAGCCATTAAGGAGTTTGTCTTTTCCAATAATCAAGAAGACTGGGTCATTTTCTAGGAGATGGTTGGTGAAGTATTTCAGAAACTGCCTTAATTTTCT
This sequence comes from Chamaea fasciata, assembly GCF_029207755.1. Taxonomy (NCBI): domain Eukaryota; kingdom Metazoa; phylum Chordata; class Aves; order Passeriformes; family Sylviidae; genus Chamaea; species Chamaea fasciata. Next base: position 14,668,831 of record NW_027094095.1, on the reverse strand, counting down.
CCTACTTCTTACCCCAAGGCTGAAGTTTTAAAGATGTGTTCATAGTCCACAGAGAACTGTGAAAATTGTTCTTTTTTTCCAGGGATCAATAAATCACTTTTTAAATCAAAAGAATATTCTTAGCATATGTACAAATAGTCTTATGCCTTACTGAACTACTACTATTTTTCAAACCTTAGCTGTGATAGTAAAACAAACAAAATAAGTCATGGGTTTATAACATGCATATGAAGAAAGTACAGTTCTGCACTAAACTAGTTTGACAGGTTTCTCAACAAAGCAGTAGTTTCCAAGTGCAAAGCATAAAAGACCTTCTCACATTTTTCCTTTAAGTCCTAATTTGTCACCAAAAACATGTACATCTGAATCACAAGTTGATTGTAAAAATCTCACTGAACTTACCATGTGGTCCTATTTTCAGTTACAAATTGAGGTTTCCAGCAAGAGATATGTGCTTTCCTAAAATAAAATTCCCTCAAATTGATGGCCAGAGTATGTGTTCCCACTTCTTTGCCAGATTAATAACCATATTTTTGAAAAGTTTAGAAAAAAAACAACACCCAGTGTGAATCCTGTGCAGTTGGGATCAAACACTATGACATGTACTGCATGGTCATTTGAACATGCATGACCAGATACTGTCTCTGGGTAAATTTTCAGCAGATTTTCTTGTATTACTGTATGTAGGATTGTCTGAGGTGACCCTCTGGAAATACAGCAAATCTTAGTAAATTGAAAGTAGCATTTGAATTACAAACCCCTTAGCACATCATTTCAGACTAGTACAAAATATATCTATATCTCAGCTTCAGTTCAAGTAATGTAGTTACATGCTAATCAGGTTGTCAGAATGTAATACAGGAACAATGGTCCAAAGGTTGAGACAGGACTGGGAGGCAGACAGGGTTTCTGATCCTGGTTGCAAACCTAGGAGCTCCTCTTTATGCACTGACAGCATAAACCCCCAGGAATGGGTTATGCAGCTCAGTCCCCCTTCTCCCACAAGCACCAGCAGCAGCTCCCCAGGGCAAGCCCACTGTAGTATTTCCCTGAAAAACTTGCCCAGCTTTTAAGAAATCTGTGGCACAGGAATTCCCTGAGTCAGAGGTGATGCTTTCAGATCATTTTTCCAGTAGGTTTTTCTCAGCCTGTATGTACCTCTGGGACTGGCAATGCCCCATGAGTATGAGCTCCGCAGTTGCTGAGCCATGCGGTGGAGAATCTCCTATCAGTCATTTCCACCTATCACCCTTCTGGTCCCAATCCAGAAAGATGTGAACCACAAAGCATATCCAAAATGTGAAGGAAAAAAAAGAATCAACATGCTGATATACTGGTGGGTTTTGCTTTGTTTTCTTCCTTTTCTAGAAATTCTGTGTTTGATAAGCTTTATTTCAATGTTACTCAGCATTAAGCTGAGATTTTCATAGTGCTCCCTTACTGTAACCCTAGTATAGTTAGCTTACAATCACTCCCTGTACATAAAAATGTATCATTGGTTTATCCATACAACCTCCATATTTTCCCCCTGGCAGTTCATTGGCCATTCAATCAGTAAAGCAAGATTCTTCACAAACCTTTATGTCAAGCTCTCATCTTTATCTCCCTACATTACATACTATTATCAGGAAAGTTTATGTTCTGAAAATTCTCTCTCTTTACCAGATTGTTAATAAACATTTTAAGTAGCAGAGAACACAGTACAGATCCCTAAAGAATTTTCCTGAAGCTCTCTACCCATTGTGAAAATTGACTAGTTTTTCCTTAACATTGTTTCCTATGTTTAACTGGTTATTTATTCATGTAGGTTTCTTCCTCTAATCTTATGAAGCCTAATTTCATTCAAATTCCTCGGTGAAGGACCCTACCAAATACTTCTGGAAACCCAAGTTCACTTTTATCATTTGAATTTCTCTTGATATTCTCAAAGAACTTTTTTTTTTTTTTTTTAAGGCATAACATACTACAAAGGGAGTTCTTTACTCTTTTGTTTGTTTTCTTTCTACTAGTTCTATTTTTTTAGAACAGCTTGTACCAATTTGCATACAAGGATTAAAGATTTTAAGCCTGTAGTTCCCCAGATCTCTCCCAGAAAAGATATTTTACATTGACTCCACATCAGTTTTCAAGGCTGAAGCAGATCTGCTATAGCCAACATGATTATCAAAACATGCTGGTAGATGAGATGACAGATGAGAATTTTCCTGTATTTTCTCTTTTTTCTTACTAACACCTAAGCCTCAAGGAGTGAAAATTTACACCACCATATTTTTTAGCTCAGACCCATCTCTATTAATATTCAAGTCACGTGAGGCTTAAGCAGTTTTTATGTGTTGTGGAAGAGCCTTTCCAAAAAATTTCCTTCCTTAGAAGCAAATGTGATCTTGAAGACACAATACATCAACATTTCTGTTACTAGCCTCTGGTTTTGTTCACTGTGTAAATCGGACTTCTTGCTGAATTCCTCCTTTCACTGAACACGGGAAAAACGCATCCTGCTGGCCTCACAAAGAGCTGAACCAGGATCAGGAGCAATGAGGACACCCTCAGGATGGGGGAAAGTGGAAGCTTCGTTGGAACACGTAGAGGTATGTTGTCAATGTGTCTGCTGTTTTTTCGGGGCAGCTTTTTTCCTTCTCTTTTCTAGGAAGTATTTTTCTTTACTGTTTTTCATCCTCCCTTTTTCTTGTGGTGAATGACAAAGAGAAAAAGGAAATGTGGTCATGTGCTCTGAGATCTCTTCCTTTCTACCCACCACAGTAGCCATTGGAAGTGGAAAAGTTATGGCCATTCCTGTGCTCCACACTCTCTGGGGCTAAGTGATTTAGTTCCTGGACAAAGCAGTCAGGGTGAGTGCCTTATTCCAACCTCACCTTCCCTTTTCAGCTAGGATTTCCTCTGATGTTCAGGGAATGGGCCTACTGCCAGTTTTCTGTAGTGAAAGGGATCTTTTCCATATGGTGAATTTAACAACTGCTGTGTGGGTTTTTTCACCTCCTACCAAGCATCCATGACGGCTGGCTTTGGGAAGTTCAAGCTGCAGCAATAACAACTTCTGGAGCTTTTTTAATGTGATTTGTGGGCCTGAAATTCAGATAAAGCAACCCAGGTAGCTGTTCTGCACTTCTGGCAGTGTGCAGGCTTCCAGGCAGCCCAGCTTGTGGTTCTCTCCCCTTTTGCTCTGTCCTTTTCAGTTCGCATTGAGAAGCATCTGGACTTTCAGCAAAGTCCTCTGATAAGCCTGAGAATGCAGAGCATGTACCCTCCCCATTAAGGTGACTCCACACTGGTTGATGCTGGTACCAAGTGAGGTCCACATGGGCATGGCCCTACCAGATTGTGTAGAAAGTTTTATTCCAAGACTGTAGATATTGAGCTTGTCAAGACGCATGAGGTTTATCACATGGAAATACAACTTAGTAGGTATTTGGAGTACAAAGTACAATTTCTCTGTGATGGAAAGGTAAAGCTATCTATACTAGGCCTAGGAAGAGCAAAACTATTGCCTTTTATAACCTGAAGCAAGTGCGTGACTGGTATCTCAAAATGCAAATACTATGTACAACATCCCACAGGCCTCTAAATATCCATTAAAAGCAAAAGTTAGAATAATACCTGCAAAACTAAACAAATTATTCCTAATACCTCTAGTGAGAAATCCAACTTTGACCTTCTCACAGTAAAGCTGTGAAGCCTATGAATCCTTTGTATCTTAAAAAGTTCCACCTAATGTCCCTTAATTTTAAGTCTTGAGGGAGATCTACAGCAATTTTAGATATTCTGGTCAATTCTTCTCAGTAACCAGAACAAAGAATCTATTATTAGTGCAGACTTGGAGACGAAAATGGTTTATATAAATATAAAAGTGTTGCTCCCAGTCTGTAGATGAAACCTGTTTTTAAAACCTGAGCTGGTCCAACACAAGACTGATATTTAGGGCACCACTTCAGGGATCACACTGGCAAACCAATTAAACTTCCATGTGCAAAATATCCAAATAACTGTTTCAAGTCTATTCCTATTCACCTTATAACTTCATCCCTTTGAATATTGCATGTTTCTGCACCAAAAATTATCTGTCGGAGCAAAGCACTCATATATGCCTGTTAATATTGTATTTTTCTTCTTCTGTAGCCCTTTATCTTCTCCTACCTTCACAAGGTAGAATTAAACCCAATCTGGGTTTGTTACCTAAATTTAAAAAACAAATCAAACCAAGAAGCCACAAAGACCAAATCCAAACAAAACTGGCAGCCCTATTTTATACTTCTATGGTAGAAAAAAAAAATCATAATATAAAAACTAATTGCACCATTCCAGGAGATTAAAAAAAAAACCCCAAACAAATCCAAAAAATCAAAAACCAACAAACCCCCGAACAATGCTACAAAGAAGATGGTTACCAGTCTGGGATCCAGTGATCTGTTCTCACACACTCTGTAGCATGGCTACTCTCAGCAGGTGTTCCCGGGACATTCTGAACAAAATGTTGAACAAAAATACATCTTGAACAGCTTCAGCCTTGAAAAGCTGCTCTCTGCTGAGTAACTGTCAGAGAGAGTGTCAGCAACATTCCACAAGCAGCAGAACAAACATTAAGACAAGAGTTTTCAGCTTAGTTTGGGGGTCCACGAGTACTTACTGCTTCTAGCAGAAGAGGTTTCTCAATTCAACGCATCATGACACTGATATCTGAATCACAGATTCAGTGTCACAGCTGACAATCTGGTATCCTAAGTACAGTCCCTAGAGTCATGCAGGAGATCAAACTCATTTCTGTTGAGCTAGGAGGCCAAAAACTTACTTTTAAGACTTCACTATACTAACATATTAAAAAATATTAAAAAATATTAGATTTGGCATCTTCTTTCAAGATCCCACTTCTTTTTTGTGGCACAAATTTCTCAGACATTTGCTTGTTTGTGATGAACTTCTCTTAGTCTGGTAGGAAATGATATTTCCCCTGCAATCTATTTCATGAAGTGTCCTGTCAAAGCCCTTATTTGTACTGCTGTGACCTTGTGTACATACCCAGACCCAAACGAATTTGCATATTGAGGTTTTTAATTGATTTTCTTACTTTATTATCACCGACAGGGCACCAATTATAGGAGATATAGAAAGACTATCTGGCAATTGCATTCATCACCTTCTTAGCGAAACCTCAGTACACATTTTTCTGCAGAGAAGTATTTTACTATTTTCAAACCTGTTCTTTTCAAGCTTGGTCTCCTCAGTGCAAATGCTAAAGGGATTACAGCTCCTTGCTTTATCAGATCACCAGGACATACTGCCACCACCAGTATTCACAGTTCCCAGCACAGATAATGGCCAGATTGTAGCTATTGTCAAGTATGTGAATATAAAATTTAACAGTAAGTTCTCCTCCTAGGCTTTATAATTTTTTCCCCCAACTTTCTCAGCCACTTCTCAATAATTAAATTTTGCAGATGTTTGCCAACGCAAAAGTCATTTTTTTTTCTGCACGGTTTTGATTCCTGTTCATATCATTAGGTGAGTTCTATTTGGCTGAATTTGTATTTCCTAGGTAAACAAATTTCTTGGCTGTACCATACTCTGTCATTTTTCCAGCCATGTTTTGGCTGAAAAGTACACCAATACACCACAGAATCGGGTATCTCCTTGGTGAATAAAATATGAAAGTGGGACTTATTGTGACATTAGTATTAGCTCTTTTACCCCACTAACTAAAGCTGTTCAACCACTGTGTGTCCCACTTATGGCCTAGCCATAAACTGACAGCTTTATGCATTTCCCACCGGTGGCAGGTTGATCCCAGTAAGCAGCCTTTGATAATACTTTACCAGGTAACATACCATACCCAGACACCTTCTGCTTTCTCCTCTGCTTGGGAACTTATAATATTTTATTCACTGCTGGTGGCACTGAAGCAAATTTCTGGTGGTAGCAGCTTTTCCCTCATCCACTTGAAGGGGATTGGGGTCAAAGGGAGAAGCTAACAGAAGAAGAGAAAGTGACAGACTCCCAGTCAGAGATATTTGCAAGCTACAAGCAAGAATCAGAAGACAGAAGAGACAGAGAATGAGGCCACCCACTACACAGGTTGAAGACAGTCCAAGGGAGACACTAGTTCCTGATTTTTAGAGACAACATGCCACAGTTAAGTGACATTGCCCATGGAGCTGTGACTGGTTGTCCTCTTCTCCACAACCCATTGCAAAATTCAGTTTACATCCTAGCCTCTGCTGGGGGAATTTAGCTGCCCTTTATGGTTTGCATTTTGTGGGATCCAGAAGCTGTTGTGGGATCATCTTCTAGTGAGGTGGCTATTTTGCTCATGTCCTTTTCATCTGTAACATAAATCTTACTAACTCACTTGTATTTCACAGCAAAAGTAATTAAGTGTTAAGTTTTGATTCGCTTCTAAGATTTGCCTTAATAATATAAGTTTTTTTACTGTAATCACTCGTGTCCTCATCTGTTTGGCCTTTCATTTGAGCAGAAAATGTCATTCTTTGCTTTTTAATTAAGTTCATGCAAACAGTTCTCAGAAACTGGTTTTGGTTTTAATAAAACACACAGAGTTGAAAAACCATTTCTAGAGGAGTGAACAGCAATTGGGTGAAGAAAATTCTGCAAGCTGTAATTATACGGAATATCTCAAAATAAGCACCAAGAGACTTCTCCTCAGTGAACAAAATCCTGTTTTCAGTTAGCAACAAATTTACCATTATAATTATATATATGACAGCTCTTAGATGAGTTCACAGGCATGTTTTAAAAATCCCTGTAAGCAATGCCAAGGTCTGCTGCTGGGTGCTGCTTCCCCTATGCCCACACAGGCATTACCAACCTCAGAGATGCCACAGTAGCAGCCACAGCCAATGTGCAGAAACTGAATTCACATTCTCAAAGTAATAACTCACAGAAAATGAGGGATGATCAGAAGATGTTCACCCCAGGAACTCTGGAAGAGTGGGACTTCTTCATCCCACACACAACACTAGGCCTCAGAAAATTCAAATCTTCCTTTTGAAATGCTGCTAGTGCTTTTCCTCACAGAACAGAATGGTTTGATCTCAAGCATAAAGTGCTGTGAGGGATTTTTGGTGAAGGCTGCAGTGGGATAGCATTCCCACAGCAGAAATGGCCAACAGTCTGCCTGCATGCAATATCCATATCCAATGTGCAATGCAAGGACTTTGACAAAGGATGTTAAAATCAAAATCAGAATATTATAGGATATATAGGACATTATCTTCTGGCTCATGCTTTCATTATGATGAAGCTCAGTCACAGTAAATAAAGTGACGAGAATCTCAGCAAAGAAACACACAGTCCATTCACAGGGAAGTAGAACATTAAACATGCAGCACATCTACTGTCAATATGAAATGTTTAAACACTTTTATACTTGCTGATGTGCACATTAAAATACCAGGAATAAAAAACCCCTCTTGATTATTTTCATGTCATAATACATTCAGGAATGTTCACTTATTTTGCTCATAGCTGAAGCATGGAGGTAATAACTTCAAGACAGAAGACATGCAGGCTCTGGGATTTCTAGTTCTATCCATTCAAGATAATGATTGAGGAGAATTTTACTTTCTACCTTGCTGTCCTTATTCACAAGAACAGTAGCTGAAAACCACTTATACCAGCTAGCTGGTGTCATTGCTCCCAACTGTGATTATTACCTTTGAGACAGATATTCCCCACAGCCAAACTGGCTCTAACAAAACTCTATCCTTGTAGTGAAGTTAACTTTAAAGTATTGGGCGTTTTTTTTTTTCCCACCTAGAGCACTCAATTGCTTACAAAAATATTATAAGCATCTTTCACATTTGGACTAAGAATGAAAAGAACACATATTTGTTTTATGATCAAATTCAATTCACAGTAACAATTCTTATTATAAATTACATATGGTCTTAAATACAAAATTATTCACAACAGAACTTCTGAGCATCCACACTGGGATCAACTCTTTCCCTTCATATTATCTACTTGAAAGTAACCATCAGCCCAACTAAAAATTCATGACTGTCCTCTGCACAACAGCAATTTCACAGAACCTTTTGTCATAAATATTATTTGGTTGGGCTTTTCTGGTTTTTAACAGTGTACTTGTATGTCAATAAAGCAATCTGCATTCTACAGAATAAATACTAAATATGTGGGTTTCACAAACCTTTAAACTAGAGATTCCAAGTAAGCATGTTGCATCTTTATGATTAAGTGGCACTTACATGGTTTGGAAAGTCAGTCTTCAGTTCAGTAATGCTTTTACACCAATACGCTGCTGTTTTCTCGCTGATCAATTCAATGTTCAGAAAAGAGCCTTGGCCTGGGCCATACAGAGGACCTGAAGTGGTTCCGCGCACAATCCTTGGAGAAACATTGGTTACAATATCCTGCAAAATAGGAAATACTTTCAGATGGATTTTGCAAAGTGAGGTTTATGTTGATGATGTATACTATATAAGCTAAAATGTACCAGCTGTTTTAAAAATCTACTGCTATTATGAGCAAAAGCTACAACTATAGGACAGTTCTCTAAATTAGCAGACTCTCCAATTAAATTCTTTATATCAGAGGAGAGAAATGTTTGCTCTGTGTGTGAAATGCCATGATAATTATAAAGAAAATGCCAATATTCTACACCCACGGACTGCCATACAAAAAAGCATTCCAACAGTGCTTCTGTGTTGGACAGAGGGCACACAAGATCTTGTGTAGAAACCTGTGTGGGCCTCAGTCCCAGCAGACATGGGAACTATGCCCCACAATTCATCTAAGTCCATGTCCTACACCCACGGGTGAAGCTCAAAGAGCCTCTTTGCTGCAAAGGCATGGGCCAGGCACCAGCAAAAGTACACCAGTACATCAAACTTCACAAATAAAACTACATGATTAAAAGAGAGAAAATCAAAACACAAAACCAAAAAATAGTGAAAACAAAGATTAATATTGTAAAGTATGACATTTCTGAAGGTCAGTGTGAGGTTAGCAAACAATTTTAAAACACGCACTAAACACACAAAATGTTGACTTGTTTAGTAGTCTTAATTAAGCTGCAATGTCACCAGATCTTTATTAACAAAGAACCATAAATTCTGACATTATTTAAAACTAAAGAGAAACATAGACGGCAAAATGTTCCTTTTCCCAATTTCCAATTAAAAATAATTTTGAGTAAAGGTCATTTATTTACAAACGTATCAGAATTATTTGTTTAAGTACCCCTCCTCACCATCTTGTCATTTTTAGTGAGATAACATGAACCTCTATTAGTATATAGCAATTAAGGTAAATTTACATATTTTAATTAAGAACCATCCCATATAAAACAATTAGGGTAATAGGCATACTAACTGGATTTCATAACATTTGGACGTTTTTCCAGCTAGATAGACAGGAAACCTTAATTAGCATTAATTAGCACTGATCTGCATATGTTTGATAAGGCATACCCTTGCCACAAAAGATTATTTATTCCTGAATCTGCCAAATGCTGCAGTTACAGAGGATAAAGGGACTTTTCTTCACATTGTATGTAAATTTGAGGCAATCTTAATTTGCCTATAAAGTTGAATTAATTGTTATACAGTAAATATGCACTAATATTTTATATTGATAGGTAGTTTTATGTCCACTTACATATGTAAAATCGTACAAGGTAATCTCGTCAGTTCATCTATTTTTAGACCTAGTAAGTCTGGAACATGGACACCACATTAATCCCCCATTTTCTTATTACACTATTTTCCTTCCATCACAAAATCTTCACCTCCCTCTCAACAGTTAAGTTATATTTTCAGAAAAAAATAATTCAGAACACTTTCTGAATTTATGCAAACCAAAACCATACAGCAAAATGCACTCCCCTCGCTCCCTAAACAAATTACAAAAATTGCAGTTTATGCAGAGGAACCATTTACATCAGTTTGCTCCACATTATCCCCTTGAGCATTTCAGTCTTTTTACATTGCCTCAGAGGAGCTTGTGCTTTGACTTCATCCTAGAAAGCTGTTTGTGCGCGCTGGCCATGATGCCCTGTGAGCAAACACACAGCCAGTGACTGGCAGTCCAAGCCAGTCCTGCAGGCACGGGGTGCACACAGGCAGCTGCAGTGGGGAGTTACCCTGACCATGCTCCAAGGCAGTCAGCAGCTATGCAGCTACTGCAGCATGGCACTAGGCCTGAGCTAACAGCCTGTCTGCTGGTGGGAATTATTACTCCTGGGTTTAGGGCAAATTATGATGATGCACGTGGTCTGACTTCCATTTTGTGGCTTGCTTGTGTGCGTGTTTGCCAGATAATGCTTGGAGCCACCAATGGTACTGCTTGTTATCTCACTATGTGCAAGCCTTGGTGTTCTTCCACTCAGTGTCATTTTACTACAGGTAAGAATTCAAAGACTGAGATAATACAGCCCAGATTATACCCCTCGTGAGGCTCTCTCAAAGCTTCTGTCTGCTTCCACATAAAAACACTGAAGTTTTATTATCTGCCTGGGGTCTCCAGGCAATCTCTTCTCCCTTGAGAGACCTGGCTTAGACCCTACAACTGCTGCTGATGCCCCACAGCTTTGACATGCTCTTTGTCAGAGCTCAATTATAATCAACATCTGAGTGACAATTTCTCTTTCCAGGATCCCAAAGAGCTGAATTAGGGAATGCACAGACTTTGCAAACTGTCTCAAAAGCAGCCATTCTTCACTTTAATGACCACAAGAGATACATGGAGCCATATGAAATAGTAAACACATATACATCTCTCTGCCTATGTTTCCTCACAGTTGAATTTTCCTTGAGATTTTGTGAGATCCTTTTTGGTGCTCAGGGACCTTCCCCTCCCATTCCCCAGAAGCACAGATAGCAGTTTCTTCCCATGAAGAAGAAGAGGCTCCCACTGCCTCCCCACTGCCACTGTGTCACAAGACCTCTCTGGTGTGTCTGTACATCACTTTACCTTTCCTGACCAAGCAGTTTCTGCTTCCAAAAATCCTTCCTGGCTTTGAAATCCAAACATTACCACCTGGCTGCTTTGTCTTGGTTCCTTGTGGGAGGGATACGCTGTCCTTATTTAAGATCTAGTTCCTTATTCCCCCTCCTAGTTAAGAGTAAACTAGATGGAAAGAGTCTGTAATGACTGACACTCTGGCACTCCTCCTGTCTCTTGTTAGCACATGACAGCCCCAGGCACAGGAAGACTCACAGTTCATGGAAACAAAATGGAATTTATAACTCATGTGATGATTCAAGGAATCTGTCTGTGTACATACAAAATAAAACCACACAAGTGACAGAACAGAAAATTGTCTCTCTGAGATGAGTGAGAAATACCTACAGAGAACGTGCCTTACCAACCTCTTCATTTTCTGTCTCCTGCCATGGCTATGAGAAGGTGGAACAAGGAAAGAGTTAGGCAAAGAATGTCTTGGCTGGCTTAGCCAACTTCATGGCCCTTAGTCTCAGGAATGAATTTTACACAATACCACAGGTTGTTTCAGTAAAACAGGAGATTCTGGTGGCTGGCCAATTGCTATTGCTATCTCCAAATACAGCAGGTAACAGCAGAGCAGCTGAAGCAGCCCTTGTGCTCCAGTCCATGGGGTTTGTGACAAACCACCTTCTGGAGTTTAAACTGAACACTGACTTTTCCCATTTGCAGGAACTGGGCGACCAAATGCTGGCATTGATAATTCCTTTTCTTTTCTGAAACCTTAGTTTTTTTTTTCCTTTTATCCCAACTATAACCCCTTTATTGTTAATAAAATAAACATAACCCCTTTATTGTTAATAAAAATTACCGTGTGCATAAAAAGCCACCAGAACTGAAGCTAGAAGCCTGACAGGAAGTGCTTCAGGGTTTGAACCTAAAAACTTTATTGGTTCTAAACAGAGAAACGACCTGAGCAATGAGTTGGTTTGGCTCCTGATGCAGGTGAAAGGAGAGGTCTGCATATAGGAACAGAAGAATTTCTCCAATGTCTAAAACAAATCAAGTATCTAAGTTGCTTGTTCACGGGAGGAAATGTATGGTCCTTGAGAAAAAACAGCACAGCACTTTCATGTATTCTGAAGACCAAAGAAAGAAGACTTTTAATAAGGAGCAACTAGGGGAGAACAAAGCTTATATCTTTCCACACTAAAAGATCAAGATTTGGGGGGGGGGGGGACGACACCAACCCCTGAAAAAATAATTGAAAAAGATAACAGAAAATACCACATTAAATTAATTTGTTTCATGGGCAAATATTACAATTCAGTGTGGACTTAGGGATTAGGGAAACTGTATTCAGTACTAGATAACAGCAAAAGACCCTGGTTTGGGGGTTAATGTAAATGAAAAGAAAGACTGACAAAAAATAGAATCAAGGGCCAACTGTGAATCATGAATATTTCAGTTACTGAATTTCTTCCATTGACTCAAACCTTATTCATTACTCCAGGACAGCACAGCAGAAACAATCAAAATAATTCAGCAAATATCTCTACTTCAGGACATCACCAAAGAAAGTGGTGTTACACAGACAAAAGCACTAATATCCTGCTGCTTTTGGATTCCCCTCTTCTGTGTATAACCAATTCTGGTATTCTAGTAACTTGAGACTGAGTTAATTTGCATTACACATATATTTCTGTTCCTGTTGATTAATTAATTAACACACTGAAAAGATGACCCAAGGCATTGATCAGGCCCCATTTGCTCTAATAATCTCTGAACTCTGCAATCAGATCATTGAATTCTAAACTACTTAAGTCTAATGGGCTGGGAGATTTGAGACAACATTTTAAAGATAAAGTCCAGACACTCAGCATCTTAGTCAACTAAATTTATTTAGGCATGTATCAATCTATCAGTCCATACGTTATTAGTCATTCTGGATTTTGTTTTGGTACACACTGTCCACATTTGCAGTTGGTGACTGCCACAGATTTTTGTACTGTAAAATCACAACCTTGCTGCCTATAATGGCCAATGAAAGCAGGATAGCAGGGGCATTTCAACTTTTAGGGCATCCAAAGGGTTGTTGGGCACAGTGCTAGATCATGCGGTGAGTACATCCATTCTGTGTTCCTCCTAAACCAATCAGCAGAGAAATAATTCACACTGTGAATATTAACATTGTCATCTGAGGGCATGGAAGTTAATGACACGTAGAAATTAATCAAGCCATTCACTTCTCTCTCTGAGTTATTGTTTTAGGGGAACCAAGAAGACAGCATTTCGTTAACAGTTCACTTTTTTATTTTATAATCATGTCTCCCAGAAACCAAAAAAAGTGGGGGAAGGGGGGGGGGTGTAAAGAGAAAAAAAAAATATTTGGAGAAAAATATTTTAAGAGGCCAGTTGGAGAAAAGCAGTCTCCCAAGAGCTGCACCACCTCATGCCTATTCAGTTGATGTAGCTATATTAGAATACAATGAAAGATATATATAATAATATAAAAAGAATCAAGAGAAAAAATCTGTATGATTTTTCATATCAAAGCTCTGATGTGTTTCTATTGATTTGCAGAGCTCAAAATATTCTTTTTCTGCCCAATTTTTTTTTTCAAACTATGTCAGCTAAAAGTACGTTAATGAACACTTGAGATAACAGGGTTGCTGTGGGGAAAAGAGGGGTAAAATTAAAGAAAACTGGAAAGTCAAAAAAACTGCAGTTAATGTAAATGCTAAGGGGGGGATAAAACAGAATATGGAAAGGAATTGAAAGTTACACAGTTATGACTGTATAGAAAATTACAGGGAGAAAATGCAGTTGCTACTCCCCAGATGGAATGCGGTCAACATGCCCAACTTCCCACACACAATACATGCCCCACCCAAACAAAACAAATAGTATAAAAGTAAGTTAAAAATGGGGAGAAGATAAGGAAGGCTCCACCACAACTCCTGGGACTGGTCGAAGGGAGCAGTCTTCTCCCTCGCAGGGATGGCTATTGGGTATGAACTGTATTTTTCTGTACACTGATTATCTCAAGCTAGCTTTTGTTAGGAATTAGGTCTTATCAATATATTGCTTTGAATACAATCTTGCAGCCAGATACTATCACCAAAAATCTTTGAACTTTAACCTGTCACAGTCTTCTACTCTATTAATAAAGGATGTAATTCTGTACACTGTTTGTGGGAGTTCTTCAAAGGCGCTGGCAGCTGCTGGCAGTGGGTCATACACCCAACTGTGGAGCCCCAGGAAGGGCTGTGCGACCCTGAACATGTCAGTGGAGCTGCCCTCTGATCCAGTGACTGTTCAGCAAAGGGTCCCCATAATGGGACACTTACAGATGGGTGGGGCACAAGGGTGTCGGCTTTCCTGGGGCACTGATAGACTAATCAAACACAACTGGTTTGAGAAAATCACCCCTTTTATATGACAGTTGTTTAAGAGAACACCTGGGCATTTTTATCCTGAATATGGAAAAGAAATAAATTAATTGTAGCTTTAATTAATATATTAAGCAATTGTACAAGTATTCATGCCTGAAGTACAGGTGTTCTGCAATGTAAATGGCTGCAGCACAATTAAGGTTTCAAATAAGATCTTTGGATTTTAAAAATACATTTAATCATGCCCTAACAAATGTTAACATGAGTTTTCTTCACTCTGAGAGCCTTCTAAGAGACACAGAGAACTTGCCTAGTAGCGTTGACCCCCAAAGTCAATCAAAGTCACTTCATATTCAAATTATTAATGTACTTCTTAGCTTTAACATATGAAAGCAGATAGGAATTAGTGACCATTTTCAGTTTCTTTTCATTAATATGAGTAAAAAGATTAAACACAATGAGAAGATTACTATTCTAACAAAGTTAATTTACTTGACCTTTCTTCCTTCTAGGAAAGGAGGGCGTTATGCTTGCCAAGTGGAGTATGCACCTGTACATTCCTGGGGTTGCTGGTCACTAAATGTCAAAGTGAGCACCAAAACGGCCACAATTGCCTCTTGTGAGGAGAGATCTAAATAAATATCTTATTCAGGTAATTTTAGTCCAGTATGTCAAAACAGCATATCTAAAGTCAGTACACAGTAAAGTGCAATGTAAAAAAGCAGCTCAACTCTAACTTCCTACCTTTCTATGTTCAATACACCACCTTCTTTAAATGAGTAACAAAGCACAGTAGCTGAAAAATGCAGTTATTTAACCAAATTATGATGTGCCTTTCTCCCCAAGATTTCAAAATTATATTGAAAGGTTGTAAAGACTTCAAAATCTAGTATGCACAATATGTTTTTTGAGCTTATTTCCTAAATGCTTTAATCACCCCCCAACATCAAGATTCCGTTTTCCCTAATTACCACAGTTGAAGTTCCTTAGTAGAACTTTATTGCAATTTCACCTATGTGAAAACATGGAGGAGACTTTGCCTTTTTCTGCCTAATATCACAGTAGTTAAAGCATTCTGGAAATCTGGCTCACTGCTGTTTGCACACCCTCATAGATAGGAACGGCATCACAGACTTATGTCCTCGTAATTCCCTGCCAAATCTCACTCAAGGTCTTGTGATGATTTGCCTCTTCTGTGACTCAGCTGTCTAGCCAGACTGTGTCTAGTATCACCCCTTCTGGAGTTTTAACCATCCACAAAAGGCAAGTGTAACCTGAAGCAACAATACCACTGCACACAGCGCTGTACCTATACAACCTTTCCGACTTGTTCCTCCCCTCCTCTCCATCAGAACTGAGACATACTACATCTCAGCAGGGTTTCTTTTGTGAGGCCTGAAACACTGACTTGCTCTCCTGAATTTTCCCAAGTCAGATTTTTTTCCTGCTGAACTGGAAGATGAATGCACGGTAAGGACTTCTACAAACACAAAACCATTCCAACAAGACCTTATCTAGAAGAGTAGGATTTTTGCAAAACATAGGAAGATTTACTGGCTCATGTAGAAAGGCAAGAAAATTTGCTTAAGATTTCTGTGCAAGGAGATGCAGCCACTGGCTGGCAGCTTCCAGTGCACTAAACACTGCTATGTTGCCCACATTACTGCCTGTTGAGTTTCTAACACCTGCATTTACCATTTTTTCAGTGAGGGAATAGGCTAGACTTTATTCTTCCCAAGCACAAAACCTCATCTATGTCACTTCCTCACTCTCTCCTCTTTCCCTCAGTGCACACAGAGTCATTTTTTAAAAATGAAAACCATCCTGACAGAAAAACTTAGAACATCCCACCATGCAGAAACTGCTCTAATCTCTCCACCTCCAGGTATGAAAAACATAGTACCATAAAGACATCTCTTTTTTTTTCCATTGCTTTTGTGAATGAAGTCTACACCTAGCCCTCTTTTTCCTCTTCATTGCTCCCCTTTTCTTGAAGACAGATAGTACATTATGATAATATGAGGCAAAATAATTATTTTTCAGTTTCTTCACCAAAATATGAACTGAATTTAAAAACATATTACTTCCTCAGCCTTCCAGCATTTTTCACATTGGTGATTCAAAGCATAAGTGTTCTGATCTCTCCACCAGTACAGAACACATCTTGAAAAGGAACCTTGCTGTAACCTACAATTGTGCTTCTTCAGCTTTTACATACAAGATCTATTACGCTACAGAGGGGAAAAGGATACTTTAAAAATATTATCTGTCTTTTCATGTCTGTTTGTCCTGTGTTTGCAAAGATGAAAGTGCCCAAAACCATACTTCTGTTCCAGAAGTCTGGAACACAAACAGTGCTTGCAAATATCCTTAATATCCTACTCTATTTCTTGACTGAATAAGCTGAGTTATGCATACTATTTTTTAAAAAAAGGACCATTATCTCATAAATGCTCTTACAACATTAAACTATCACATTTGTGTTTATTAAACCAATTTAACACTACAGCTTCAGCGAGTAAGCTGGCTTTCCAAATCACTAAGTTAGCACAGAAAACTGCAGCCCCATAAGGGAAAAAGCAATGTGTCAGGACTTTGGAGAAAAACTGCTGAACCACTCATATTGTGTGAAAGACAAATGACAAGTTAGAGGCTTAGTTACCACATATTTAATGTTTTTCTATACTGTCTCATTAGTGCTTTAAGATTTAACCATGAGAACGCATGAGAAACTTCAAAATTTACAGACACCAAACTTCATTCCTACCTAAGCTTTTATCACTGCTGCTTGCTCAGCACACCTTCCTTACTAATGCAATTCCCAGACAGAAGGCCATCAGTACTGATAATTTGTGATAAAGACAGCAAAATCCCAAGCTCCTTAGATAATCTCACTAGATCAGTGTATTAAATAAAAAAAAAAAAAAGTACTCTCTTTACTTTAGGATAATTGTGGAACAATCCCTTCCCCACTGTAAGTCAAATAGAAACGTTTTGCTGCCCTCGCTTAAAAGAACAGCCATCCCCCAAACTTTGTTGATTCAGAGATGACAGTTCGTCTCAAAGTCACAATATTATAAACTTAAGCTTGCTAAAATAATAAATTGGGAGATTCAAATGAAATACAAATTAGGAGTAAAAGTACAAAACAACAGAATAGCAACTATAATGTTTATGTCAAATCCACAAATATTTTCTAGTTGAGTTGTATATTTCATAAGCAAATTAGGTATTTGATCTTTGCTGACAATTACATTTGCCTGAGTGTTTTAAAAAAAAAACACTTTTTACAATACAAGGCCATATTGCTTTAAAATGAAAACATTTAAATTTTTTTCTTTTTTTTTTTACATATTTGTTTGTTTTCTAGGCATTAGAATATAAGGGCACTTTTACTGTAATTACAAAGATAATTTTTAAAATGTAATATGTCCTACAGCACTTTGTCTTGACAAACAATTACGAGATATCACATTCAACAGAATACAAAAAGCAATTTCGATCACAAGGTTAAAATTAGTCTTTGAACAAAAGATGCTTTCAAAGCAAATCCAAATTCTCATCAGCTTTATATCAGTTTCTCTGTGAGACAGGGAAGTGAGGGATGGAAAGGGGAGAAAGAAAAAAAACTGAAGGACATTTTAAGAATTTCTTGCTAGCGATCAGTGTGAGCACACGTTTTATCAGCTTTCTGATAAAGGTCTAAGTAGAAGGACATGATTAAATTTCTGCTGTCAAACTGTATTGTGGTCAAAAACAACACCCATCAAAGAAGAGTGAAGTAGAACTTACAGTTTTTGAAAGAAAGTTGAATCTCCATGCAGACCTTCACTTTTGGATCTGGTTTTGCAGCTCAGGGTTATTGGGTGGACTTGATGATCCTAAGGGTCCTTGTCAACCTAAATAATTCTATGATTGTTGGTTCTTGTTGTTTTGATATAGTAAACTACCTAATCAACGAATGGTTGCTTTAGCTAACTGATGAGAAAAATGTTCAGTAATTGCCTTAAAACATTAATTTATTTTTTCTAAGAGGTCACAAGAACAGAAAACCACAATGCAAATGATGCAATGCTTATGATTTGAGGAGAAGAGAATGAAATAAAATAGCAGTACATAGGTAAATAAAATACATGCACTGATTGCAGCTTTTGATCTGTATCCTAAACTGGTATTTCTGTACCATGGCTTCTAAGGAGCTGTGTACATTCACAAAGGCGGAAAATTAATGCAGAGTAACTGAAATACAGTACTTCAGTCTATAATGCTTACCCTTGGGACTACAGTAGATTTAGATCATAAAAACTTAGCTTGCCTTAACAGACTATTTTACAGACATCTAAAAATATTAGTCCATTTTCAGCTGTTAGGGAATATCATCCTTTCTAATCTGTGGTCAAAACTTGTTGCGAAGTAAAGGTACTTAACGGACCAAATAAAGGAGCAGCAATTCTTAAGACTTCTTTCTAGATGAGTGCTATTGAATGGTGCCATGAAATGAGAATGAAAACGTACTTATAAATAATGGTACTAAGAAAATCAGGGAGGAAGCAGCATAGGTAAGACCCCTTAAAAAAAAATAAGACCCAGGAAAGAGAAGGAAGAATTACATCACATGTCTGCAGCACCAAGTTTGAAAGAGTCACTAAAGGGAGTCATGCTTACAAGGAGAACACAAATTCTCTTCTCGTAGTTGATGGGGAGGCCAAATTAATACAGTTTTTTCAAACATCATCATTAGAGAAAACTCAATGTTAGTTTCTATAATACTCTTCTCCAATTACTAAACAAATTACTGTAAGAAAGCAATAGGGCAGCATCAGTATCGGGAGATTCCTAACAGGATGAGCTAGAAGTCAAGACATAGAAGACCACAGAATGAGCTCCTCTAGAAGAAAAACAGAAGAGAATTGCCGTTCGTCTCATAATTCTAACACAGCAATACTAATTGCTGCTAATTAGGCTTGTAACTTCTTACTGGAAAAAAGCAAAGAGGTAACTATTTATTTAAGAGACAACACTACATGGATTAAAAAAGCTCCTGTCAACAACTCTGGACACCTGTACCAAGCTCATTTATTGCCTAATTAAATATTAACATGTCCTGATAGAATCTGTGGTATAATTTTAATTACTGTTTTCTCACAGGGAAGCCATATAATCAATGTATTTCTAGCTGTTCCTAGAGGCTGTTCTGTAAAACTCCATTAGTAATTGTGAACCATCACTAAAATATTTTCCTCCAGATTTCTATAAGTAAATCAAGACTATTATATTCTCCTTGGAGGAGGGGAGACTAGATGCCTTCCTTCAGGGGAAAAATATATGATTTCTTCAAGAATAAAAATGTTTTAACTACAATCCTATTTAAAGACTTGTTAAAATTCTTGCACAAAGAATCAACATCAGGGAGTTACAGATCACCAAAGTTATATTTAAATTTATGTGTAATCCGAAGTATTTTTCTTGCTGGATTGAGTAATTAGGATGAGAATCACATTACTTCCTTCAAGCATGTATTTAAATTTTCTGCTGGGGATGAATTGCAAATATTGAGGTAAGTCTTGAACCTACTTATGTATTTTCTTTTTCCATTAGGACTAAGAATGCTAAATTCTATAGGCATTGATTAAAATTCCTGTGTATTTAGGGGTCAGAAATGCAAGGAAACAATTCCAATTGTATTTGGGGTGCTATTTAAATAGCTACGTATATCCCTTTAAAAGTATCAATTCTCCAGGTAGCACTAAATAATTCCAAGGTGTAGAAAAAGAGGTACAGGGAAATTGGAAGTATTTAAAGGACTACTGTGCTTTACATTCCAATGATAATCTAACCATAGATTACCACTTTGATAACTGAGCTCTTGAACATTAACTTTGTTTTGAACATACTCCTTTTATCTTTTTCTATGTAAAAGTCTCTGGAAGTCAAAGGGTCTTTTGTAAGAGCAGGGATTTCAAGGCTAAGCCACATTCTCAGAGCCTGATTATACAGAGATCTGGATAACATAATCATGGGGATAAACAAACCATGAAACTATCAGCCCCTGTGAATTTTAACTCAGCATTTGAACATCCTGTAAGAGATTCAAACCAATTTAAATTCAGCACTACATTTTCGACAGGATCTTTAAAATAGATTTCGATTTTTACTGGAGGTCTCATCTACCTTAAAGTTCTTTAAAAACCCCTAGCATTTTCCTCTTTGTATTGGCTACCAGAGTAAGGACCCACATTAGAGTATTGCATGCAAACTGTTAGATTTTATGTTCACAGAAATAAAAGTAGTTGAACTACTTTTCAGAATAAGTTTAGGCTAAATAAAGAAAAATCAAATAATTGACAACATTCTTTCAAAATAACTTTTCTATGAGTCAACTTGCAAAGCATCTCAAATCTTGCACTGCAAATGAAACTATCATCTTTAATTAGCTACCATTTTTGTAATGACTAATACGTTTTTTCTGACCCTCAGAATCATGGAACAAACTGGGCTGGCATATTTTGATTGAAAAGGACACTGCACTTCTCTGGCAGGATAGCTCATACAGACAGAACTTGGGATAGGATGTATACATCCCAGGGAGAGCATTTGGGATGCAAACCTTGGGTGGAGTGAGCTCAGGAAGGGTAGAACCAGCACACGCGGGTCTGTCACCAGGAGATGTGAGCTCCTCTGAGAGCCCCGTGTGATCAGCCATCAGTCGTCAGGATGGGCACCACACATGGGCTCAATCATCTAGACAGAGATGGCTTTTTCCACTTGAGAGCTTCAAAGTGGAGATTTCTGGCCCAAAGGGCTGATTCTGCTTTTCCAGACTGAGCTCTTAATAAATAAACATTCAGTGTTTGCAGATGTTATACCCTCTCTGACAGGCAGAAATCCATGTAGAGAAGTACTGAAGTGCACACAGAATTTTTATGCCAAAGGACAAGCCCTGTTTCCCATCTGCTTGTGGCAGACACAGAGGCCCAATCTCAAGTCTGGTTTTCCTCTACATTTACCTAGAGTTTTCAAAGCAGTAGCTTAGTCAATGCCTATTAACTTTTTTTAATGCCCATGAAAAATGACATGTTCTATTGGCTTTTTAAAATCCACCCTGTGGGACATAAAACAAATTTAATAAAGCAAAAAGATCAAAGCTCATTAAAATATTCTTGTAAGAACTGAAAGCGGCCATGATACATGGAAATTCCTAGCAGGACCATTCTCCTGTTTACCACTGAGGAAAAACATGATTCTAAGCTAAGCATGTCTTTTTTCATTAAAGGTATACCAGGTCCCAAACCCCAGCCCTCTCTGGAGTCATTGCTCAGGTCTGTCAGTTAAGTAAATATGCTCATCAGAGGATCTAGCAGCACACACAGATAAGGTAGATACGAAGTCCATTGCCCTTGAAATCAATAGGAAGGTGGTTGTTAGACACTATAATTAAGTTAGGGTTTCATTTGGGAATCTGTGGTAAATGTTCCCACTACTACTGCCACAGGGGTGCAAGAAAGTATACGACAGCTGTGGCTGGATCTCTGGCACCATTAATGGCACAGCCAGCTGAGACCTGCTACAAAAGGCTCATGTATGCTCAAACCTGGAATACTAAGAGTAAATCTAGAGCTAGAGAGGGCAGCTTGACTTGCAGGTTCTCTGCTTATTCCAATAGAATATTGATTTAAAATTGGGCAAGGATTCAAAAGCTTTCTGATGCTAAACACAAAAAGTCGGGGACAAAAAGATATTTAAGGGGGAATGAGGGGTTTAGCCCCACAAGTGCTTGGTTAGGGATAATTATACTAGTGACAAATAGAATGTAGGGATTGTCTTTGCCTCCTTTTTCCAGCCATGGAAATGTGGAGTTTAAAGCACAGCTCACTGCAAAACATCACTAAGAAACAGGATTACTTCCATAGGCCAGTTCACAGGAACGGTCTCACTCCAAGGGCAATGATGCCAAGTTTGCATCAGAGCCAAGGAGAGCTCTGACGCCCAGCGCTACCTCACACATCCAGGAATTACTGAGACTCTTCTCAGCCCAAAGCCTATCCCCACGTATGGAGATTAATCTATAGAGCACAGTCAGTGCTCACTTACTGGCAAAACAATTAAGTATATAGGAAGGTATAGAATATATCTTTCTGGTTTTGGAGGCATAAGGGCTCTGGATTTTAACACCTCTGCTATTTTACACAACCTTCTCCTAGTGCAGCCAGTACAGAGCAGGGCAGACTTCTTTGCTGCACACCTAGAACAGGATGGATAAAATTATTTTGTGCACACACCAGTACAGCAGGAACTCATGGGATTTAAACGGGATTTTGTAAACTACAATGCAAAACACTGTAGGGCAGATCCCAAGAGGATCGACAAAATCTGACAAATTCTTAAACTACACTCACACAAACTAGTTACTGTAGGACTGTATTGTAGTTGTAGTGTTATTTTAAGATGGAAACCAATTGGGCATTATACAAACTCTTAATGCCACATATCTTTTCACAATTTATAATTGTGTATTTTAATTTTATTTAAACATATATGTCATGTATATGCATATTTGCAAAATAAATTGCATAATATAGTTTGCATAATCCATAGTTTAGTGAAGGGGTTTTTTTTTGGTATGCTTTAACTCATAGCTTCCTTAAGGGAAAAACCTGTTTAAAATCTGACTCATACCATTATTCTGTGATATTTAGTGTCATTAGTATAATAAGCCTTCTTAACTGGGCCAATTCCTGCAATTAATTTAGTTTTCATGGTTCCCACCAACTCCAATACTCATTCCAATATGGCTTCACTGCCAGATCTGAGCCTTATTGAAATAATACCTTTTTGCTTTTTTTCTTCCTGTGACTAGAAGGGTTCTGAGAATGGCTAATTTCCTAAATGTTGTACATGTCCAACCACCAACAACCCAGCCCTCTGTGAAAGAACGTGAGTTCTTTAAGTGTCTTCTCTTTTACTACAGCTATTCTGTTCTGCAGCAATGAAACAACCTACTTGTGAAAATATGTGCACCTACTTTTTATTTACACACGCTAGATTTTATACCACGAATTCACCTAGTTTTAATTATGCATCATTGCCTAGCAATACAGGAAACAGAGCTCCCCTGATCTTGATTGTGAACACTAGCATCTCAAAATTTTTTTTCTTTTTAAAGTGAAGACAAGTTACTGCATTAAAAATAAATGAGGTATTTTTTGTCAGTTGATTGGACACTGAGTACACATAATAAATCACCAAGAGCATTGTATGCTAGTCTATGTGCTAACCTTGAGCTGCAGTTTATCTATTGCCTGCAATTCAAGAGACAATAAGGCATTTTACCCAATCAGCTGATCAGCTGAAGGAACTCAAAAGACTGAAATGGCTTTGAAACACACAGGCTTTTAGATATCAAATTACCTCTGGAACCCTCTACTCAGAAGTAACTCAAACAAAACCCATTTGAAATACTGCTTCAATATTCAAAAAAATCAATAATTTAAACCACAGGTTGAACATTTTTACTGCTTCCACTGCAGACTGTCATTTTTTGAAATGAAAATGCTAACAGCACCAAAGGGGAAAGCTCCGGCCAGCCGAGATATGTGTGTGCAGGCGTGGATTGGCTGGAAATGCTGGCTTACTTTTCCTCCCCCAGTTAGGTTTACATAAGATCTCTTAAAATAAACAACTCTCATTTCCACCACTTGGAAAAAAAATGTTTTTCTTTGTTGCACTTGATGTTTCTGTCCCTGAGAGCTCAGCTATATCAAGACACTTCACTGTAAACACACGTGCTGAATGCCAATACTACATCCTCAATTACGCTATGGAGTCATATTATTTTGTATGTAACAGGCACTAACATCGTGGTTTTGAATACCAGCGAGCAGAGTGTGAACTCTTAATTAACAGACAGAAAAGCAGGAATGTGGGTGATGTGTCCCAACATTCACAGTAGGAGCAGGAAGCAGTCCAGTGCACATTGCAAAAGCCAAACAAGTATGGATGGTCCACTGCCCATGATACCTGCTCATTTAGGCAGAGAGCTGGCTGTCTGGAAAAAGATTTCCTAAAAGACAGGGAACACACGTGAGGAAGAGACCTGGTACGAACGTGAACCCTTGAACATAACTGAAGCAAGCTAGACATGGAGGATGTTGGACACAGAATCAAGTCTCTCCTCTGCATAAATTTAACGATCAGGTATATTTTTAGCAGAGCTTGAAATATGTCACTCTCTTTCTGTAGAAACTGTTGGTTTTTTGGTCATTTAAAATCTCATTAAATCCTTGCACTCTCTGGAACAATTTTTTTAAATATTGTGTTAAAGGAGGGATGTAAGAAACACAAAAAACACCACCCAAAAAGCAATGAAATAAACATCACAAGACAGAGCTTATGTATCTACAGGTATACAACTCCCAACACACAGTAAGAACAATTTTTGCTATGGTAGAAAGGATCACTTTTAGTATTGTAGAGAGGGGCATAAGAAAGAAATCATAAGATTGATGGTCCTTGGTTCAACATTTCAATACCTTACCCAGATATATTCTTATTCTCTCACACATTTTTAGAGCCTTCTCTAACCATAGTGTTAAAATAGAAATGAAAATGTAAATTATAGTATGAGAGTAAAGTTGCTCAAGTAAAAAAACTATGTATTTGTATATATGCAGTATTATTGTGAAGTGAAAATTAAATTTGCATTTCTGTTTTGAGAAAAAGAAATTAAAATATACTACTGTGAATTTTCTTGCTGATAGATTTGTTCAACTGAGATAAATGCAGATTTTAGCCTAGAATAAGAAATGATGAAAATATAACCATTTAAGAAAAGTAACACTTAAAAATGCATACTCCAAAAATTTTGACATGGACTCCAATACTCTGTTCTTCTTAAAGGCACAAAAAATTTCTGGATATCAAACAAAAAAAATCCACAAATGTCAACAGAGAAATTGATCTGAGTTTGAATATATCTAGAATATAGGAAAATAAAATTTTGCTTATTTATGTGTTTGAGACCTGTGATACCTCCATGTGAAATCACCTATTTCAGGTACTCCTGTCAGTCTTTAAAATATACCTCCTACACAAGAGCAGCAATCAACTGACCTTCTGAGAACACTCTTCTTGGCAGCAGTATAAACTTAAACAGTATAATAAAAATCCAGTAGCAATGAGAAGCGCAATATTCATCCTTTCCTCAGTTCTTGCAAAGTTAGGGAGGAAAAACAAGCTCTTCAAGTTTGTGCTGGAGTTAAGGGATTTGGGGGCTGTTACAGATCACCGTGGGCAGGAGCTCCAAGCATGTGCAACAAGAGTGTTCTGTGAACTGCCAGCATCTCCTTCCTCTCCAACCAAGAGCACCCAAAACAGACAGTATGGGCTGGGGGTAGTTTTGGTTCCCTTGGCAGAATTCAAGCCATGAAGTTGGTCACCACTGACAATACTTGGGTAGATTTAAGACCCAATCCTATATAGCAGGGGCTGGCAGAAGGTTAATCTTGAAATATAAAGTATGGATACTCATGGTACAGCTTGTATTCAGAAAATAAAAGGGGTGTTGGCTTCTGGCTCTTATCTGTTGTTGCAGCTACAGCCTGAGATGGAACTACACCCCTCAGCTGGAAGGATGGATAATTCTCATGCTGTAGCCTCTGGATGTTTCCTCTAATGATCCAAGCATCATTCCTATCTTGTCTGGATTGACTTTTGCTCAGCATGCTTTCAACCATGCCCTAGACTCCCACAAACACTGAACAATGCAATCAGCTGCTCCAGCTAAATCAGCTCAGAGTTATAAAGCTGAGTTTCGACATATTGAAAACACTTCAATCAATGTCATTTTACTACACCTTCTCTATGGCTTGTTATACACATTAAATAAAAGGGTGCAAACAGGAGCCCTCCTGAAGTGCTCAGGGACAGAACCATCACAGGCAATAAAGCTGAACACAACGCCGACACCGCACAGACAGCGTGCTCCTCTCACTCCATTGTTTAAGCATGAGGCTTGAAAACCAGGAGCACGCTTTGGGACTGACTGCATTAGGGACATTTGGGAAATGTTTCCAATTTTTATGGATTCCAGAGACATTTAAGATAGACCAACAACTGCCTATGAAAAAGATTGGTACTTTTAAAACAAATTATTTCTGAAATAAATTGGCTATTGATGCTGTTTAACAGCAGCATTTTTGTCATACAATTTTTATTACAGAATGTCATGTTGCAATAGGGCTTTACACACATACATTTACTATACCATGTGAATTACTAGAAATGCTTTTCTATGTTTGTGTGATTTATTAAAACATAAATCATAATAGCATGTGCCAGAAATTCCTTTTGAAGGATATAATAAGGTAACAATTATCCTCTGAACTCCTTTCTTTGTCTTCAGAGAATAAAATGCATTAGAACATATCCATTTGCTGCCCCATGACAGAAAATGAAAGCAACTGTGATGGTTGCACTGTATGCTTTCAGTTCCTGCAGTTGGCTGGTGAAATGAGCTTTGCTCCTGAATATGCTGTCAGAGGCAAAAACAATAGTTTCTCCAATACTTCTAAAGAATAAACTTTAAAAACAATATGGAAAAATTAATTGAAGAGGGTTTTTTTTACATATGTGCAGATGGATGTGGAAAAATCCTATATGCAAATTTTAAATGTAAATTTAAAGTATATTTCATCTGAAAGAAAATTATGTACACAGGGCCTCCCTGTATGATTTTCACTTGAATCAATGTACTTCACCTTTTTCGTTTTATGCAACAATTCACAGGATCTGATTCAGGGGAATTGTAGCATTTTCTTTTGTGGAAACATACACAGAGGAGCAACATTACAAGTTTTGTTATAATTCCCCTCAGAGAAGCTTTAAGGCCTTCTAGATTAGTGTGTGAGTGTTTGGAGTCCTGTGTCTGATGACTGGCCCAGTGAGAATGCACCTAGTGTACCATGATTTTACCTTATTATTTTTGAAGGAAAGATCATAAACACCCACTACATAGAAGATGCTACATAAAGGCATTATTAACTGTGCAGGTAAGTAGAAGCAGCGAGATCACAGGATAAAATTGGCTTTATTAATTCAAAGAAAATATAATTTAATCTCTCAAATGTTGTTTGTTTAAAAATTCTATTTCTATGGGAAAAGATACCTATATGTGGTTTAAATTGAAAAGCGAAAAAATGAAAACCAAGTTTCAGCAGCAATCCAGAATTCACTTAATTTTTCTTTTTCTTCCAGAAAGACACTGTGCCCAAACCACATACCCCAAATGCTTAGGTGTAAAATGATGGGGACCTCTGAAACCAATGTGATTTCCAAGAATCAAAGTGGATATTAAGTTTCACTTTGTTCAAGCAACATCAAAACATTGTAAACAATTAAGTACATATATACATGCACACTTACTTTGGTTTAGCTCATGATTTATACAAAGAGCTATTTTTTCATAGATTTTGCAGCTGGGTAGATCAAAATTAAATCACAATGTCATGCAAAGACCCAATCCTGTGTTGTCCAATTTTAATTCTGCAGGGTATTTACCTTTGTAATTAACTTCAAGAAAGTCCACGTACCATGCCGTTTTCCTGAATGAAAAATTTAAGTCACAGCAAACTTATGCTTTGGTGAATTTGGTGTCTGTACTCCTCTACCACCTGGGTTCTCTCTGCTTAATATTCCTGAATATTTGGGTCAGAATCTGGAACCTAGATTTTCATTAATGATATTATAGCTATGCACAGTGTGCACGTTATGACCTGCTCATAGTCTGTCAGAGTTAGGGACGGACACAGTGCCAGCTGAAGTCCATTCAGAATGCCACACATGATGGTTACGATGGCTGGCAAGCATCCTTATTAACAACTACACTTTTTCAACAGCATACATACAGCAGTTCCCTGGAAACAGGATCATTTTGGGGCTCCGCTAAATAGATCACTATACCATAATTACTGCCACGGTCACACAGTTTGGTGAAATTCTGTACATGAGAATTTTGATACTCTGTGTATATCTAAAGTTCAAACTGACTAAAAGAAAAGAGCACATGTCACTGCTTTTCTAATATTACATGCTTAAGCCTTATTTTATTTACAGCTTCCAGCAGCTCTCAGCTCGATTCCTCATTGTGCTCGCTGCCACGTAGCTGGAGAAGGCTAACAAACCCCTGCGTGTTCACATGACAACCTTTGTGCAAACGCATCCTTATTCTGTCATCTACTGGCAGCGTGCTTCCCAGTCATGTTCTCTGCCAGTCCTTACCAGTTTGCCAATTACACAAGCTGCTTCCCAGACATCAGGCAAAAATTCCATAAGACTGCTGTGCGAGCGTACCCTAATTAACCATCAGCTTAATTAGACAATTTACTGTGTAATTAGCAGGCAATTAGTCAACACCTCTCAGATCTTATTGACTGCTGTGACAGCCTTCCTTAGTCTACACATTCCCATACGCTTCCACGACCATGATCCCAGCCCTATCCTGTACAACAGAAACCCTTGCAAGGGAAGGGAAATCATATTACATAACAAGGGAAGAGGGAGAAAAATCAATATATAGCCTATTCATTTATTGAACTGTCTTCTAGCCCAGACTTTCTTTTCTCTAGGAGTAGAAGGTCAGCTGCTAACAAAGAAATGTTCAACTATAACATTAGCTTTTACGTCTTATTCATTTGTGATGTGGTTAAGGAATTTAATTTTTTTTTCCTCTTATGCACTAACCACTGCACTAAATTATCAAAGAAGTCAGGGAAGCAGAAGTTAAAGAAAAAACCACAACTTTATAACTTTCTAACATATTGTAGGTTTAAACGTATGTTCTAGAACAGTGAAAAGGTGGTGATAGATGCATTTGAGACCTATAGCTTGCATTGTAATTAACTGCTTCATAGTCTAAAATGCACCAGGAAAGCCAAAATAAAGCACAAAATTGCAATACTCAATAATAATTCAATAGCGTTAGTGCAATTCAGTACAAATAATTTTTGAAGCAGTATCAAGTCCTCTACACAAATGTAAAGTTGTCTGTCCTTATAATACAAGATGTGAGAAATTACAATTAAACACTAATATAATAGGGATATTAAGGGATTACTAAAAATGTGTTTTCCTATTTCTTTTTTCTATAGACTGAAAACTGGATTTTGCAATTAGTATTGACAAGAGATTTTTTGGACATTTCTTAAAGTAGTAATTCCAAAGTTCGCAGAATGGATACACTTGTGTCCTTCTGGAATTAACTCTAGAAGATTTATACACAAAAATTCTACACTTCCTGACTGAAGAACAGAATCCCACAACTGCTATTGTAGTTAAAAAAACTAGATAGATATGTATCTCAAATAATGATAAGGAATGTTATTTAGAATACGCTCACATACATATTTGGATTAGTAATAGGTATTTTAACATAAGAACCTGTCAGGTTTTTTAAACATATGGGACTTCATTCTGCTTTTGCAACAATGTCAATCAGGAGTAAATGCAATTATATCACCACGAGATTCAAAAATCAGCTCTTTGCTTTCTTAACTTCTTGTGTGGGCAAATCAGACGTTGAACACAGCCTTATCCTTCTAATTCACCAAGTGGGAACCCAAGACCTGAGATAACTTGAACACTTAAGAGAAGCGTATTGCTTGTACGTAGAAGCTACACTGGTATAACCAAAAATTCCTTGAAAAGTGATTAAGCTAAAACCTGTAAACGAGTGTGTGGAAGCACATGCCAGTTCAGACATAGTTCCATCATTTCAGCTAATGCCTGTAAAATTCTTAACACGAGCTGTACAGCACCAAGCACACACTTGACACTGATCTCAGAGTGCCCCTGTAGAGCCAGTTTGGGCCCACATTTCTGCAAACATCTTGCAAGACTGCATGGTCCAACCAGGAATCTCAGGGCAGTATCTGCAGCATGAGGTGCCTGAAGGTCTCCTCAGCCTGTCATGGTGCAGAGCAGAAAAGCAGCCCCCCAACAGCACGGCTGCCTTGTAACACACCCAGCTGGGGCAGAAGGCAGCACTGGTGCCAGGAGAGGAAGCCCAGCCCTAGAAGGTTTTCCCCAAGGCAGCTGCAGCCTTGGCATGTCACTGGGCAGAGGTGGGGTCCCAAAGTGTCACCTAGGCTTTTCCAGAAGCCAGCATGTGCCACAGCAATGAATGCAGACCTCAGCAAAGTTGCCGAACTGTAAATCAGAGCGACTGAATCATGAAAACCACTCTTCCTTTATTCAGTACCTGAGTAGGCCTAGACTGAAGTCTAGATGGTGTTCTGGATCTATTTTTGTAATTAGAATGTGGAAATGAGGGGAAAAAAACCCCCCAAACTCTGACACATGCATTTAACCAAGTAGGGAGAGTGAAAAAGCCAATGACTTGACAGAAGGGAAACTTGTGAATTCTATATTGACAAAATAAAGATTCTGCTTTTTCCAGAATGTCTGTGGTCAGCTATTAAAGTGTATCATAACAATTTAAAAAATAGGAAAGTTGGTAATTTGCACTAAAAATCAAAAATGTTAAGTATGGCTTTATGCTATGATTTTCTTAGGTGTGTTTCAAATATAACTATTAAGAAAATTATTCTGCTATCTTTTCTAATAGATTATAAAATATATTAAAGCCACTTAAGAAAGTTAGATGCAGTTGGCTGGCACAAAACTAAAAGGTTTGCAACAAATCTGAATGGAGAATGGAAAAAAATGTGAAAATTCTAAATTTCAGAATTACACTTGCCAATTACTAGCTTACATTCAAACTACCTTTTTAGCTGAATTCCTTTCAGACAAAACATTACGTGAGTCATTTTCGGGATCAGCAGCAACCTTCCAAGAACATACCAAACAACCACAGAAAAATGTAGCTGAATAGTATTTCACACAATTATGTTACATATTTGCTTTTTAGAATCCTGTTTATTCAGGATGTGATATTCAGAAATGTTGAGTACTTTAGACACAGCCAACAGGACCTGCAGATCCTCAGCAGTTTTGGAAAATCGTGCATGTGTGCTCTCCTTGTCTCTCTCTTGATAAATAATTGCAGGTATTTTCAGAAGAACGAGGTAAACCAAGCAAAATTTGTAAAGAGCAAAGCAGCTTCTTCAATATAAAAAGAAATACTGTTCTGATTTTTAACCAATGTAAAATTTTCATCCATGTTGTTTGACTGACCAGGTGATAGTTGCACTACGAATAGAAATTACGTCCTTTTTTAAGTACTGGTCACTACCAGAACAGCACATATTATGCAGAGCAGGAATGAACACTCCTACTTTTGGAAGCTATTTGTTACATAAAGGCTTATGTAGCAAAATCCTCAGTATTGCAGTCCGCATGCTCTTTCAGAATTACACTTGAACTGCTCCTCAGTTATGCCAATCTAAGTGCACTATAAGTTTCATTACAATACGCAAGAGTTTTCAGATTAAAAAATACCTTAAAGACTGATTTACAAGCCTTTTATACATAAGCTGTCTGAAATATTCAAGCTCAAGATTAATGTTCACACTTACACTCTGTGTATGTATATGCACTCAGGCTACACTGTTTTAAACCAGACTCCAGAAGAAAAAGACAGGAAAAAGAAACAACCTCTAAATACTGTGTAAAAAATCCCCAGATGAATAGAAACCAAATCCTTTAGATATAACTGAGAGTCCTGCAGCCTACCAAGAACCAGTTTTAGACACGTATCTGGTTTTACTTTTGCTGGCCAGCTTTGTGTGCAGCTCTGAGGAAGGTAAGCCATTGCCAGCTTAGACTTTGTGAACTTACACCACGAGCTCTCGGCATAAGGCATAAAAGTTACAGCCATGCTCACTCTGCTCCATGAGGGTGAATGGCAGAGAAAGTGGTAACATGGGAAGAAAACTGCTGATCCTCTGCTTGTAAAAATCTGTCCTTTAGCACAGATGAGGTTTACTGACTCAATGTGCAACACCCCTGCATGACAGATCCCTCTGTCTTCCACTGATGAATTGTCACATTGTGCTCCACGCCTTGAGATAACAGACTTCTCCATGAGAGACTCCGTGCAGAAAAGAGACTCCCACTGCAGAAGAAGTGCAGCATTTCTGTGATATTTAATGCTACAGGAAGAGTGGGACTAAACATTTCCCCAGAGGTTTAATTTTTTATCACGAACTTGTAAGAAGTTTTTAATTTCTAAAGTACTAAATACAATCACAAAGAGAAAGAGAGAGAAACTTTTCACGGATTGTTGTTAAACTCTTGTTTTAAAAATGCAGTTTGTTATCTTCAGCATTTGAAATATTAATTGGCCAAAATAACCAGAATTATTGATGGCAAAACCAGATTTTGAAATGGTCCAAAGTGCTTCACTTGGAAATTCACTGGTGTCAAGGTGTGCACCTGCATCAGTTTAAGGTGGGCATCTACCTGGTGCAGACTTCAGCTGTGGTAGGAAAGGCCTTGGCTTATCAACAGTGACTCTGTTAAAGCTCTCGGTTCTGGGATCTTTGGTCCCTCACTGTGTCCAAGCTGTGCTACATCTCTCCAGATGGATTCTTCCAGGGTGAAGAAATGCCATACCCCTACATTGCCGGGTGTATGGACTGAGGAAAAAGAATGGTTAAATGCAGTCCTTTCCAGTTCCTCAGACAGCAATTTTGAAGCTTTTGAAGTTATTTGCATATAAAGAAGTCTGCAGCCTTCTTTAAACTGGGTCAGAGATAGGGTGAAACTAAGTAGAGAGATGAGATCAGGTCCTTAAGTTGAATATATCAGAGAAATACTTTTTCTCAGGGAGAAAGGAGAAAACTCTCTTCTCCTGCTACTCAGATTCACAGAATTATTTGTTCCTTTTTTGTAGCTAAATAACGCATTTTCTGTATAAAAATAAAATGGCTTAACTACAGCATTTTAAAAGATAATAATTATATTCTATAGCACTTCTCTAGCATAGCCTTTTACCCCTCCTGTTAAACTTCGCTGATTTTATGCACTGATCTAAAACTACAGAAATTATGAAACAATGAAGACGGTATTTCTTATTAAAATTCTTTCAGAAATATTGAACAAGATGAAGGACATAAACAACTCCTAGGAATACTAAAACCAATAATAATAATTTTCAAATTTGCAAAAGAAGAAAATAATTTAACTTAAAGAGTGTTGTGTGCTAAGGAATCCCATAAAATGCTCATTTATCTGTTCAAAAAGTGTAGTTAATAAAAGTTGTCTAATGCTGTTTAGTAGAAAGGCAAACAGCCCCTTTTATATTTGACATTAACAATCTGATCATTTGTCTCCCCAAAGAAAGCCCATACAGCTTTCATACAGACCACACAATAAAGAATAGTAATATTTCTGTTTACTGAGATATCAACTGGCATTTCGTTGCAAGTCAATGGTCTATCTTTGCTACAGCATACTAGACCTCAATCTGGCATCTACAAATGTCAAGAGTATAAAAAAAAATTATAAGATGGAAATCAAAAGCATGTTCTAAATTCCTAAAAACCAAACAAAGTTCACCTAGACATATTTGCTGCAGAAATCAGTACAATATTCAGCTGTCAATCTTGAAAAACAATGAGGGAGCGATGCTGTCAGTAGGACAGGATAATAACATTTCAAGCAGATGTTCAGGCGGGGCTCTAATTCTCACTGAACTCCCTTGGTAAGCATTTAATTTCTTTATCATATGCAAGCTAGGCAAATTGTACTTCATCAAAACTGTATTGTGAAATATTAATATTTCATATTATAGCAAAACTCCATAGAATAACCTTTGTCATATTAAGAACATCAGAATTTCAAATGTCATGGTTCTGCATTTTAATGCATCTTAAATAGCTTTTTGGTTTGGCACCATAAATTATAACTAGTTTAATCTAAATTACTACGCTGTAATATCATACAAAAATATACATTTTGTAATACAGATTCACTTCTGTGAAATACTAATGTTATGGAAAACAATGCATCATTGTACCATGATTTTTTTTACCACCTTCGATTACGAAGCGAGGTGCACACAGTGCAGATGTACAGAGAGAGAACTAGCTGGAGCCTGAATACGTATATTGTAATAACAGCACAAAGAAATGCAATATATACTGGGCAAATTAATTAATTCTCTGCCAGCATTTTTTTAGAAATGGTTCTGAAAATGTATTATAAACTCTACATCTGTAAACTGCATAAACATATACTACGGCTAGAAAGTTTCCTCCTCCATGGTTTAGATAAAATTTAACCTAGTTTTAATTGTAGCTTTGTATTTAAAATCATCCATGCAACTTGTTCCATATGTAATGAAAAAAAAAATAAACATTAAAAATGAAGTTAGTCTGCACGTTGATTTCTGCTGGTTCTCATAATAAAGGCAACTCTTTCTGCATTATTGAAAGTGACAGCATCACAAATCAATGCATGTCACAACAAAATAAAGACAGATGTATCTGATTAATCAGAATTAAATTTTAGAAGTGAAGGAAGCATCTAAAAATCAAAGCAAACATTTCTGCTAACCCAGTTGTTTTTTCATCTTTCTAAACAGCCTGTACAACGAAGTGAGA
The DNA here is from genome assembly GCF_029207755.1 of Chamaea fasciata. Taxonomy (NCBI): domain Eukaryota; kingdom Metazoa; phylum Chordata; class Aves; order Passeriformes; family Sylviidae; genus Chamaea; species Chamaea fasciata. Next base: position 14,633,949 of record NW_027094095.1, on the reverse strand, counting down.
GAACAACAAAGCCTGAATTGAGCTGATAAACTGCTAATTTCTTCTATAAACTCCTCATTGTGGTTGTGAATATGGCATAGGGATATACACTCCTCATATAACCGTTGACTTATTTTGATTCTATGTTTACACGAACTTTCTGATTACAGGCTTTAATACAAATTTTCTGTTCTAAACAATACTCACTAACAAATTCTTAGTGAATAAACCAGCTCAGTTTAACACTTCTCCTAAAACCCTCCCACTCACAGTTATGTGTCTAATTAATGAAGTATCTGTCATTCTGCGTGTAGTTTTGTGTTCATCTAAGCTCTAAAAAAGGTAATAATTGGCATCCATTTATTGTGGATTCTATGATATGCAGCTCTCCCATTTCCCTTCAATACCTTGCAAACAGAATTTACAAATAATATGTTTCTGCATACAGTTATCTGAACAAGACAGAAATACTATTTGAACCAACAGAGCAATGAGCTATTGATGCTGCAGTCAAAAAGGGAAGACACGAATGTAGAAAAAGGTGTGTGAAGGGACACTTCTATTCTGCTACCATTTGTCTTGCTTAGTGATTGTCCATTTCAAAAGCAGTTATTCCCTTTTCTGGAAGAAATCAAATCTAGTTGATACTAAAGCAGCTGTGCACAGATGTTTAATTGAGTAAATACAAGTCACTATCTCCCTCACATACAGGTACAGTCCCCTATGATTAATATTTGCTCTACACTATAATATCCAGCACCTCCTAAAGTATGTAGATCATGGTATACTTCGAAGTATAAATATCCCTAAGGAATTTCAGCTACTCCTGACGTTAGCTTTTTTGTAGGTTTCAACAGTAGTAGAGTAGTATGCAAGAACAAACTTTTCTGAATCACTCGCAGTTGAAATGCTCACCCTACAAACAGAAAATGCTACAAAGGTTGTCAAGAAGACAAGTATAAGCAAGGTATGTGGGTGTTTAAAAAGGGAGTGAGCATGGCATGAAACAGTGAGCTCTGTGCTAACTCCCTCTGGGCAGCTTGTGAAGCTTTCAAGGTGAGGCCATGACACATGAGGATTAGAAAGACTCGGGGAGTAAATCACGGTCCAGAGGCTGAACTCCAGCACTGTTACCCAACAGCTCCTCTGTACAAGGCAGTAAGGCCTCTCATGGGCTGCAGGGATCCCTGGCCTTGTGTTTTAGAAGAGCTTTCTGTGCTAGATGATGAAAGAGAGAAAAGGAGAAGTAGCTCATATGAAATAAATCCTGTGTCTTACAAGAATCATAGCTCTCTAGCCTGAGTCCTTTTTATTTCTGTCCTTGGATCCCCTTCTTCCAAGATTTATCATGCCTTTTCTCTCTGACCTTATTCCATCACACCACAGTTAATGTATGGAAATTTGTGATTGGACTGTATATGCTTTTCACAACCTATATGTCACTCATACTTAGCCTGCATCAGTCAATTTTGCCGTAGAGCCACAGAATGCCCATGGTAAACAGAGAATTCACTGGTTTCCCCTATCAGTGTCTGAACACAGTGGCAAATTCAGCCTCTGGTTCTGGAGAAGGGAGAATTTCTGCTGCTGCTAAGTTCTCCATGGCCACACCGGCTTGGCAAATGAGAAGAAAGCCCACCAGTTAAGCCTTACCAGGACAGATAAAATGAGGAGATGAGGAAAGAACACAGAATCCTACTTGAACCACATACAATCAAGGCTGAAGTGGAAAAGCTTCAGCTGCCAAAAACTGTGTCTAGCAAGCTCTCTCCCTCCCCAGAAGTTCTTCCACTCTTAGGAACTACACTGTCTGGGGAGCTGCTCCTCCTCCTCCCACCACCTCCAAAGGCTTAGATCAGGAAATCTTTGCTCTTGATCCTGCTGTATAGTTTGCTTTGACTAGCTCAGTCTGAAATCCCCACCGCTGGTACCACAGCCCAAGGGAGCATTCTGTTCCCAGCTGAAAACTGCACAAGATTTATGTCTACATAATCAGAAGCTAAGTTTAAAAAAAAAGTTAGCATATTATGGCAACCTGTATTTCAAACTCTCTACCAACAATTTGTTCTAGCATTAAGTCAACAAGAGCAGCCTTTCCGTAATACTCAGTTCACATAAGAACTGCTGTACCTTACTGAGCTTTTCTACTCATTTGAAATAGTAATTTTTGAAGTATTAAGTACTGTATTACTCTGATATATAAAAGCAATTTCACTTCTGCAGCATCTCTCAGCCGAGCGTCTCAAATCGTGCCACAAACACAGCTGTGGGAAGTGCAGTACTAGGAAGAATACAATAATAGAAAAACTAGGCAGCACTTGGGTGGGACACAGTTCTACTAGACACAACACAATTCCAGAGTTTAGGCAAAGTACTGTTTCCTGCTGAATATTAGAAGGAAGCTTAAGCAGAAATAACAATAACTGAATTAATTAGATAGCACTTTTCTGAACTTATTAACTTAAATAATACCTGCAATATCTCATTGCAGCAAATATTTAAAAAAAACCTTGAAAGATCTTCATCTGAGTCACACCTCCAGAGTATGGCATCCAGTGAAACACTTCGCAGTCGCCATTTCAGAAATGACTCAGAGTCTGCTGCTTAGTATAGCACCAACATCACTTCCTACAACATGCATGTCTTTCCTCCTTAACTCCCACCCAAGCTGGAACTCAGCCTGTGTCTGTTTAGCTCTTGAGATGCACAGTAATCAACGTGCAGTCTGGCAGGACTACCAGTATACCAGCAATAAAACTGATAAAAAAGTAAGTCTCAGTACTTGCTATGGGTTTCCCGTAGGCTAGGCACTGAATAATTACAGCTGATTGTATGTTACACATGTAAGTCAGTTGTAAGCATACTTGAATGACATTTATGGCCTAAAAAGTGTTTTAATAAGAAGCCCTGTGAAGTAGATTGGAATGTCCACTGCAATCCAGAAAAACACTTCCTCAGGGCTAATTCAGGTATAAGTGACAGCAGAATCCAGCCTGACATATTTTACAGTATTCTGCAGCAATACAATATTTTGTCCTTAGACCTTCCTCATACTAGAGGGGCACCCACTATAGTTAATTCACCTATGCTGCTTACCCCATGGAAAGCTGGTGAAGGAGCCAATCCACCTTTTCTCTTCTGCTCCACCCCTTAGTACCCTTGTATATCCCGGCTCTGAACCAAGAATAAAAGGCCCTTGTATCCAAATTAATATTTAGATATGTTGCTATTACTCACACTGTTATGCAGGCCTAGGTTCTAGGATTCACCTTTGCTTTTCTTGTCTCCACAAGTCAAACCATATCTACATCTCAGCCCAAAACCTGTTTCTTTTCTCTGTGATCTTTCACTGCCTAAACTTCTTGCTCAGTCTCACTTCACCATTTTGAATGCAGGAACAAGAAGTTGCAATTCTCCTGAATTCAAACAAGCAATTAGGCACTTAAAACTACACAAAATATTTTTTTTAAGGTGCCACACTGAGCCATAGCCTTCAAGACTTAATTCTAACTCCTTCCTCCTCCAGTACAAGTTACTAAAGGTTGAGGTCATTGTGCTCTTCTCTCCACAGGCTTGGTTTTATGTTCCCTCCATCATTCTCTTCCACTACCCACCCAGCCTCCTCCCTGCAGCCACATTATCACATTGCACCTCCAGTTCAACGGCTTATCTTGGCAGCCTGTGGCACAGAATCCACCTTTCATGAGTTGTGTGACAAAGCCTGATCCTACACAGAAAGCATTTTCATTGCAGTATTTTTTAAAAAAAAGGATTTTTTCATTTAATAGTTGGCGATTATTAAAAGTTGGGGCAATAAAAGGGAAGAATTTAACAACAAACAGAAACAGAAATTGCACTGCACTGTGGAAAGCTCACAGATTAGTTGAACTTCACAATGTATCATATCCTTCCCACTATCTTTACACTAGTTGGATATAACAGAGCCACTCCCCAAAGATTCAGATTTTTCAATTATACAAAGATACGGTTACATGGAAAATAAAATTAAAATATTTCCTCACCTTATCCAGGGAGAATGTTTTAGTGACAGCAAAGCCCCATCCAGCTTCAAATGCTCTTCGAATCATTGAAGAACTAGTAGCAGGGGTTGCACTGGCAAGGCCAAAAGGATTTGGAAACTTCAGTCCAGCCATTTCTACACTGATATCCACTAAATCTATAGGAGTGTAGAAGAGAGGTAGTTCTGGAACTGCAGAAACTGCAACACCATACAAGGACTGTAAAACAAACAAACAAACAAACAAAACAACACTAAACCACAGAAATTTTTTTTCTGATCTATTTTTATAAAATTTATGATTAATCCTGATAATAGAATAATTAATATAATAACCCAAAGTTTAAATATTCCATTTTGTGTTCAGACTTGCAGATCAGCAAAACATGCACTCACCTTGTAACATCTTCGGCCCAAACAGTCTTCATGCTGAAATACTATGCTGTGCTGGAAATAACTGAATGACAGTAACAAAACTAATGAAGAAACAGTTATTTTACATCCTGTACTGATAAGCCTGGTTCAGTCCAAAGGCTTGTTCAGCCTTTCTGAAGAGCCACCTCTATTCCCTACAGCAGTCAGTAACAGTGAGACTGAAAAAACCCAGGGTATGCAGACAGACCTGTTCTAGTTCTCTTCTCCGGTGCCAATCTATACAAAGTATAGGAAATGGTGAAAAATGAGGGAAAGCATCATGTGGGGAGCCCTAACTCCATGTATTCTGAACCTCTGAACCTTTTTGCCCCACTTAGAAAGATTTCATATAGCCTACACAATGGCATACCTATGCAAGACTAATATTTAAGTGTAGTAGTATGAATATACTTCAAGACTGAAAAAAGTTAGTCTGATTGCCATCAAAAAGGCATCCATATTATGGCTGCGCCTCCACAGCCACTTTTGTTTTCATTTGAAAGAGTCTTTCCTCCAAAGAGTCAGTGAAAAGCATTCAACGCATATGTGGCACCCAATAATATAAAAATTGAAGAGAGAAGAGCTTTTTCCACATATGGATACTGAACAGCATCCCAATCAGGCTGTGGTGGGTAGAATTTAAATCTTTGTTCACTCAAATGGCTGACTCAATAAAATCACAATGAAATAAAGCAGGAACTTCCAACACAGAGAAGCCCTATACTCTAATAAGTAACAGCTAAGAGCACAGCAGTTTCTTCTATCGTTAAAAAGAAGAATTTTTTTAGCAGGACAAAAAGAACCAGTACTTGAAGTTTGGAGAAGATTTTCTGTAGCAGAGTAACAACATCAGCCCCTTCAGGAATTGCTGCCTTTTGGGGTTTTGGATTACTTTTTTTTAAGGAACTTATTTAGTCAATTTTTACCTGTGAAAACCGGTAAGCACAGATGGGATGAGGAGTTTTTTGTCTGTTTTAGTGCCTTTTGTTTCCTAGGCTGGTTTAAAACCTGACAGTTCACACCTGTTTGGTTTTGGGATTGTGCGGATTCCCCTCATACTATTCTGACCCCAAATCTTTGAATCTTCAAACAAAGAGGATACATTTTGGGGCCAAAATTTCTGATGGCTTAAAAGCACTGAAAGTAGTGGAATTGCCGTAGCCTGAATGATGCAAATCTGAATGAGTCACTAATGGTGGGCATTTCTGAGAAAGCCAATTTTTAAAGATCCCTAACACTTGGGACCAAACTCACTTCAGTATCACAACCTCTCCCATCTGGAGGCCAGTGTGGTTACACTTTATAAAAAGCCAAACATGCCCCATTTCTTCCTTCCTGAGTGCTCACTGCTTTCTCCACGTCATACTCCACAGGGCTATTTTTTTACACCAGGAGAATCTGAGTTCCTCAAAACCCAAACAGCCTGTCATTCTACATCTCAAAAGCTTTTGTTAACTGATAAATCAGAAAAAAAAAGGGGGGGGGGGGATGAAAGAAAGTATAGTTCTTTTATCACTTTGAGTTTGATTTCATCCTTTTAAGTTTGGTTTTTGGTTTTTTTGGGTTTTTTTAGCTGTTCTTAACTAATATTTTAACTGCAAAATGTTGTTTGCAATGCCAGACCAGAAAATCCTGAATCACACAATTCAAATTAAAACATTTTTTAAATGCTAGGATTTTTTGTCTCCCACGTATCTGAAAGTGGAGAAATTCATTGAAATCAACACTGATATACTGACCTCTTACAAAAATCTCTTTGATTTTCATTCTGTAAGAATGACATCAAAGAAAACCTTAAGGAAAATCATTAGGTCAACTCCACACTTTGTGCACATCTGAGCAATAAACCCAATTTTCTACTTTGATATAATCTGCTATGCAAAATTCTTCAAATGTTCTCTGTGAATACATTTCAGTCTGAGGATTGATCACAAACTACTCACAGCTTGTACAACTGTAAATATCATTTGCTATAGACAAATAGGCAGAGAGTGCTGAATATGAAGCTGCAGTTCCATTGTACTGTTCCTTTGCCCAAGCAGGACAATTAAATCTCTAAAAGTTGTTCTCACCTAAAATGAATGCTGCTTGAGAGTGATTCTTAGTGACATTTCTGTGGTAAAATAGAAAATATATCCTATACAAGAGAAAAAAAAAAAAAACAGTACGAAAGCAGTGAAAGACTTTTGAAGCATATGCTTGAAAATAGCCTTGCCTTGCCTCCTGCATGCCATCATTCAAACCAGTCTAAAGACACTTACCAAACCATATTTAGGGGCCCATTTCTCCTGCCTTACTTCCCTTCCAAAGAGCAGAACCACAAATAATTCCACCCACATGCACTCAGGCCCCACAAAAAGTGCCTAATGGTTTGTTAATGATGAAGTGACCCAAGTGACCAGTTGCAGAGGAGAAATACAAAAGATTTCAAGGGAATAAACCAAGTATCTAAAAACACACGGGGGCAAGACGCAGCTGAAGGTTCAGTAGTCAGTGGCAACACATCTTTGAAGATTTATCTCCCTCCTTCCTTTTTTGCTTTATTTTTTTCCTGTTTTTTTCCTTTCAGCACAATGCTTATAAAATAAATATACTTTATAAACCTTGATGCATTGTTTTCTACAAAGCAAAATTTTTTGCAAACAAAAATGTTATATAGCTTCCTGAAAGTGAAATCATCTTTATAATGAAGGATTTCCCTGATATTGCACAAACAAATAGGGAAAGAAAGCCTGCAGGCAAGAGCTTATTTATAATAGCTCTTCTCTTGATTTTTAGAAGTAGAGGACAAAGTGTGGCCCATTCTTATTCTTAATTTGATGCCAACCAGCTGAGCAAACAATATTGCAGGTACTTGTTGCAATCCTGACAATTTTTTGGAGACTGGAACAGGGCAGTGAAAAATCTCCAGCACACTGCAAGTAGTGGGTTTACCTTACCCTAACCATGACTGGCCCGAAGGCAAAAGCACACGAGCTGCAGTGCAGGGCTTGAGAGACAGGAACTCAGCTTTAGACCAGATACAATTTTTGACATTAATTTTCTTCAGATGGAGAAAATTCCTAACCAGAGTGATATGGTCTAACTGCATTTTCTAGCCTTTAACAAAGACAGACTGTGAAAGCAAGTAGTTGTATTACTGTTATTTTTCACAGAGAGCTTTTTCCACAAGTCTTACTGCCTGGAAGAGTTTTCCTGAATACTTCCATCCTGCTCTGGCTTTCTTCATTTTCAAGTCTGATCCTAAAATATGTCTTTTCTCCCTTGCTTCTGCTATCCTCTCTCCAATTATCCATTGTTTAACTTTGTGATAAATATGTTTATATTATTTCATACAATCTCTGAATGGTTGTGGTTGGAAGGACACCTGGGGACTATCCCATCCGACACCCTTGCTCAAAGCACAGTCAGCTACAGCAGGTTTACTCAGGGGTCTGTCCACTTTGACAGAGATTTTCTAAGTTCTTTCCTGGCTTTCTCTTTCTGTAACACATTGCTTATTCACAGGCAAGCAACTAAATTACCAGGCTTCCTGAATCTGCCTTTAATTCACTTTTTTTGCAAATGGTGCTTTATTGCTGCATGCTAATGTTTCATACGCTGTTCTGGCTAAACAAAGGGACATTCATTTTTTTTCCTGCAGTTATCCTGAAAAGAAACAGAAAAAATAACTGATGGCTTCAAATTCAAGCTTCCTGGGAACCTCCCAATTCTAGTATTGATTATGAAATAATGTATATTCATGCATGCTCAAGGAATATATGAGAATGGTCAATCTTGATAAAGAATCAACACTATACTCTTCAGATACAAAGCCCATATATTTTCTGACAGCATAGGTAAAGAAAAAATAGAAAATATAAAATCATGGTTCAAATTAACACCATGATGTGCTCAAAATTCATCTTGAATAATGTCTTAGTGAAGTGCAATTTATACCAGTTGGGATCCAGACCTCGATTCTCTAAATGTATCATGTACATTTCAGTCTAGGAAAAAAATAAAATAAACTTCCACACTGGAAGGTTACAGTAAAGGAGAAAATCGATTTAAACAAATGAAAACTTACTGTGATTTAGCAAAAAAAATCACTTTTAAAGAGGGATTTTAGTGAGAAGAAGATGGCAGCTTGACTGTCATATATGGGAAAATAGCCCACAGGTAAGTTTATCAATAGAGCAGGAGTGATGCATCAAGACTGGCATGATAAGAAAATACTGGAACTGTCTTTGCTCACAAGATAGGCATAGAAAATCAAAAGTTAGTCCTGCAATAATTGTGAGTTACCCTGAATATAACTATTATACAATTAAATCCATTCACTTATCAAAAAGAAATGAATGGTAACTGAGGCCTGGAAGAGACCAGCAGCCTATATTGCTTCTACACAAGATCATAAAGTCGCTGTTGGAGAAAAGCGAAGGTTTGCAATCCCCAAGCTAAATAAATCACTAAGATTAGTGAACTGAAATTTTTACTTCATTCATGGAATATCAAAAGAAGGTTGAATTGTGAGAAAATGTGAGTAGTAGAAAGTTGCATGAATTGGGCTGATTCTGTTTGGATCTCTAAAGACTTGCAAGGAAGGGTTCTAGGAAGACTGACTGTATTTCCTAACAGGTTCTACTACAGCTATCCTTAGTTAGGCTTTGACCGGTCATGTTTATAGAAACTAACCTGACACAGCTGCAGGCAACAATTTTTGAGATGAACCTATGCCTCATATAGTGGGAGGAATATGTTAAGAGGCAGGAGATATTTAGGCAACTAATGATGGAAAGTTTCCAGCATAAGAGCAGCCAAGAAGCTTCTGTAAATAACTCTCAGTATTGAACATAAGGCATTTCTGCTGAAGAGTCCTGGAGTCTGGATCTCACGCCTGACTTGACCACGTGCCAGAGCTTGCAGTGACTGGAGTTTCAGGGCACATATCAGCCCCATCTGTTCGCTTAGCCTTTTGCCTGGAGTAGGTTGGGATACATGCAGCATGCTGTTCAAACACTGCATTCTGCAAGGAGTCAGGATGGTCGGTTTGAGTTACACCCTTTGACATTGTCTTGGATTAGCTGAGAAATCCTATGGAATAGTTTTGTTTTGATGAAGACTGAATGCATCACTTATAGATCCTGGTGCTGAGATAGTCGGTGATTTTGGAAATGGCTACCTACTCCTTAATTGAAACACAGACAGTATCAATGAATTTATTTAAAATTTAATGTGTACTTGATTCAGATACTCAGTTCACAGGATGGCTGCCTGCTTTAGAATCTCACAGCAGAGAGAAAGTAAGATGTTCTGTAAGGGTATTTTTTCATTTACTTTTGGAAGTTTCCAGAATACAGTTCAGCTGTGAACTGAGTGAATTGCTAAACTGCTCATGTGCATACACATGAGCACAAAGGCAGGCACACGTGCACACACCTGCCCCGATAAACAGCAGGGTAATAAGATCCTTCTCTTATCCTTCTCTAAACAACTTCTTTAAAAACCAGCTCCTCCAGTTACTAAAATTCCTACCAGGTCCAAACAGTGGTGAAGTACATTGCCAGGTTACAGCATTTTGCACCACACCAACCAGATTTTACAAGGGCTGCACATCCAAATAAATGCCCTTGGGCAATCTATTCATCTAACAGCTGGAAAGGTGACACTTGCCATTTGGAAACTTTCCTGTGAAGATTGCTGTAAGGCTTTCCCATTAGCTTCCTGGTGAGACTGTAAGGTTGAATAAGCTGCCTTGAAACCTGCAAAGGGTAACAGAAATGCTCTAATATCACAAGTCTGCTTGATTTAAAATTCTAATTCTCATGCCATGACTATTCAGATTTTTTCCAAAGTACTAAATACATACCAGAGGGGAGAAAAAAAAAAAAAGCTTTGAAGAGGAAGCAACATGATAAAGGAGGGTTTTAAAAAGGATGCCTGTATTTCTAAGAGGTTGAATAAGGAGACAGAAAGGAGGAGATACCTTCTCTCCCCTACCACAGTTACCCAAAATCACTGTGCATTGAGAAATTAAGCAAGCAGGTCAGGGATTAAAGATGTTTCACACTCAGCATTTTCATAGGGTCTAAGAAGGCAGGACACAAACAGCGCTTAGAACAAGTGCGAAAAAATATGCACAGATACTAACAACAAGCTTTCGGTTGAAGTATTTTTAGGAAGTGAAATCAGACCCCAACAGCATGAAATTGCACAAACATGCAATCAGAGAGGCTTTGAGCAGATGGATGGGGGAGAAAGACATTGAGCTGTTACAGTCCCAACTTCAGTTGTTCAAATCTCTTTATGTGGGAGAATGAATCATGTATCATGTTTCTTAAAAGTTCCCTGCACTACGAACACACTTTTTGTCAGCTGGTTCTCCAGGCTGTGTCTCTGTCTTGGGAGGTTTCATTTCAGCTCCTCTAGACTTTGTGCTCTTCTACTAGAAAAATCAGGACAGAGTCAGCAACATGCAAGGAGTACCAAAGGGAGACGTGTGGTTACCACATTTTTCAAGCCTATACGTCTTACATTTCTCAGGTAAATTCTCCCTTGCTTTATTTGCCTTGTGCATACAGTGTTTAGTTTTCATCAATCTCTTGTATCCAGTTCATCAGTCTCATCAGAGAAAACTTAGGTTCCAGTGTAGATATTACAGAGCATTCTGTAAACTGTTAGTAAACTAAAAATGTCTTCCCCAGGTAACAACATTGGCAGTAGTTAATTTTATGCACTACCGGAAGATTTTACTTTTTAATACTCACGGAGCTCACTCCTTTTCCCCAATTACCCAATTAGGGCTTCTGCTCACAGTGTCTGTTGTGCAGGGAGGCTTACTACTCTTGAGTGGAATTCAGAGCTGGGGCCAAGAAAATGTTGCTTGAATTTTAGTGTTAAGATAGTATAAGAAAGCTGAGCTCATCTACCCAGACACTAGTATGTGACCCAAGCAGAATGAACCTTTAATGTTCTAATCACCAGATAATCTATGTATTAGCTTCTCAAAAATTTGCATACTTAATCAAAACCATAATGAAATTATTTTTAGAAGTATCTAAAAGCAGATAAAACTGGGAAAGAGAAAAATACTTTTGAAGAAGTCACCTGGATGTATCTGTGCATGTACCAGGAAGCTTGTTTGCCATCGTTCACGGATTCCACTGTAGTGTTGGCAACACCACCAATGTCACCCCCCGCAAACACCCAGGGCTCACTTGTTTGCATAGTTTCTGGGTCTACTTCAGGGAGACCCCATCTGTTAAACTTGATAGGTGCCATGGCCTCTCTGACTGTAATTAAATAAATGACAAATATGTTAATAAAAGAAAGAAAAAACTGTTGCTAAAATCTGTCAAATATATGCTGATACAATAAGAAAATTTAATGTTGAGAAAGATATCTCTCATTAAAGTCAAAGCCATCCTGACTTAATATTCAAACTCAGAATAACCTGGAAGAAAGGCTCACTTCAAAACTTGTTACACATATTAAGAAGAAAACCATAAAACCACAATCAAAATTAAATGTTTGCAAGAAGATATTTTTTATCTTTTTCACAACCATTTCTGACTTTTTTTTAGAGCATGTATTAAGATAGCTTAAGATTTTTCATGCTGTTAGAAAACAGCACATATAGGCTTTTTGCACATGAAATATTATTGTCCTCCAAATAATGCTGATGTGAAAACAACAACAAAAAAATTATACTGCATGGCATTATATGTATGTCATCAAGTACACATAAATGCTCAGAAAAATATTCTGTTAATATTTTTTAAATTACTATATTCACAAGGCACTTCAAAGTAGCTTCATGAAGAGAATAAACTTCTCAATAAATATTTTCAGCAAATTTTGATGGCATCTATCAAAATAGGAGGTGCTATATAGCTTTGTCTGCAGTAACTGAACATTCTGCAATAAAATGCAGCTTAAAATTGCAATGCCCCTCAGGGACATACCACTAGCAGATGCAGATTGCCAAGGTCAATTAAACTGATGTAGTTGCACTGTCATAAATGTAAAAGAGAAACCTGCCAGTTTAAGATGAAGATTTCTCCAATACAAAGGGCAAAGTTGTAGCATTGCCCCAGCGCACGCCTCAGCACAGAGAAAGCTCCAAACACAGCCTTCCCACACACCACAGCGATGGGATTTTCATCCAAGCCCCTGTGTCTCCTTTCACCTCCAAATCATATATTAGAAGTGCATCTCAAAGTGGAGGCTATGTATGATCAGGGGAAAATAATTAAACAGGAAGCAAGGCACAAACATTGTCACCTATTTGTCCCACCCACGCACTCCTCCTCAACCATGGCATTTACAAACATATCTAGAGGACTCAAATTCAAAGGAACTTTTTGCCACTTGTTCAGAAGACTGAGACAGAGAAGACAGCTCTAAGCTGAAAGACTGTAGCAGATTTTCTACCAGAAGTATTTAACCTATCTGCAAGACCTATTGCTTGCACAGTCTCTCCCACCTGGCATATACCCGTGGCTTAAGTTGACAAAAATACTACTTGGGTAGCAACAAACTCAAAAACTTAAGAAATTATTTCCTGTAAAATATCTAAATTACTGAAAGATAAAATGGAACAACTTTAGACTGAGACTTTTTCATCTGGAAAATGAGGGGTTTGGTTTGTTTGGGTTTGGGTTTTTTCTGTTTGTGTGGGCTTTTTTAAAGGAAAGAGTTGGCTGATAGCAGTTTTATCAAAAATCCTTCAGAAATCAATACATTAACTTTCTCTTTGTGCCTCAGACTGTCTGTACTTCAAGAAAGCTTTTGATCATCTTATATTTGTCATATATAGGATAACTTATTGCATGCAGTGGTACCATCTCAGCATGTGGTCTAGACAGCTCTCACAAGTTAAATATGTACAGGCTTGTAAAGACATGTTTGGAAAAAAACAGAGAAAAACTTGGTACTGCAGGATTTGGTAGTGGAGATTCAATAGATGACTTCTGTCTGAGACAAGACTGAACCACAATAAAGGTGTTTGAGGACAACATACTGTTGAAAATGTGGTTTTTCAAAAGAAATTATATCAAACTGGAAGTTCTGACTACTTATTTCATCTTGTGGAAAAATACGGTATTACCTCTGTTAGCCTTTATCTATTACATTTCTCAAATATCATTGAATTGCTTTGTTCTAAAATAGCTGTCTGGACATAATTATACCAAAAGCTTTTTGAGTGTGAAGATGCCCAACATATCTTCACCTGGAACATCTCTGGGGATTTGTCTGCCTGATCAGTATTTTTAAAATCGAGAAAGAACATTTCCCTGGTGTCAAGGTTGATACAGTATCCAACTGCTATTTCTTTCTTTCTTATAATCTCCAAGATTTAGGTTATATTAAAAAGGGGGCATGGTTCAAAAGCGTTTTATTCAAGAGCTCCTAACACCCTCACGATTTGGATCTGATACCTGGAGCAATTGGGAGGCTGAAGGGGCTGCCACCGAGACCACCAGCACAAAGAAGGGGAGAACTTCTGCCTTCAGAAAGGCAAGTCCCTTCTCCGCCCCTGCAAGGGTGAGAGACAGCCCAAGAGCCAAAGTTGAGCTTGAACTATTGGTTCTCTGAATTGGTTTTTGACACTGAACAAGAAGCAAACCAGATATTTAATGTTTGGTGCATGATTTGGGACAGAGGTAAACAGTATCTTTAAAAAACCTTTACCCCTTTCATTTTCAGTCTTCAAAGTTTAAAACTAACATATCTTTTCTCTTGAAAATTCAAACTACAATCCTGTGTTTGTGCTGCTGTCTCCTCCCCAGCCTAGAAAGATATATATCACTTGAAAAGATCCTTCTGGATGAAAGACAACATACAATTTAATTATTCTACTGCTATCAAGTGATGCTAACAAAAATAACACCAAACAAAAGGACAATGCTGAATATATTTTCCAAATTTGCTATATTCACAGAGCAAACACAAATGGAAACACAGCAGCAAATTATAGCATTTGCAAAAACAATATTAAAATATAAGTGAATACAGAAAAATATTTTAATTAACAAAACAAATCAAATGGAAAAGATTCCTCAAATAAAGCTTTAAAAGTGAGTCTCTGTGTGACTGCCATGACTAATTATGCATCTATGTAATGTGTGTTCAATTTGGGCTTATTTAAATAGCAGAAATGCTCATTAGCTGCAGTATATCTGTGAAGCTTCAATAAACAGTTTAATGGTTTTTATGTTTAACCAATTTTGTAAGTTCCTATAATTTTTGCTTTAGTAGCTCATTAATGTTATTTTTGATATCCATCTTACAGAATTCCTTTAAAGAATAGTAGCATTACTTCTGAAAAACAGAAATATACTGTAACTTTTAAAATCTAAAATGTATAACTACAGCTGTCATATGCACTAACAGATTAACTGCTGACATTGCCCAGTCTAAATGTCCAGCAAATAAAGGCACAATCATGCTTCCAACATTCTCTACCCCACCACTGTCCGGAACAGGTTTAAAAAGTGGTTTGACTGCATAAAGCTGAGTCCAGTTACAGTGGGAGAGGGTCCAGCTGCAAGCTGCTACTGACTTGTTTTCTGTCTGTCACCAGCAAGCAGATGTGTCTGATGTCTATCAACTCAAAGAGCAGAATTTCTGCCCTAAGTAAACAGGGCTTTAGAAATCATCATGAAGCCACTTCTGAATATTGGGAATGGGTAACCATTTCAGAGTGTGGAACTGCTGCACACAAATTCATTCAGTAAACCAATTTGTGGAGAAAAATCCTATTCCAAATGACTCAGAAGAAAAACACCTACCGATTTCAATAGGAATCTTTTGAATGTATTTTCAGTTTTATATAACATTTTTTTTTACAAATCTGGTAACTCAAAGCCTGTTGGTGTGAGGCAGATGCTGTGCTAGCAGGCAGATGCCAGGGCATTCCCAGCTGGCGTATCACAGCCTCTCTTCCTCCCCTTTACTCTTTCGTTAGATAGTCAAGGCTTCAGTACTCTGAGGTCAAAGTTACCTAGTTGTCTCAGCAGGCTCTATGAAGAAACTCAACAGTCCTTCCAAGTTCCAGAACTCCTGGTTTCTGTGCCATTTGGAGTTCTGTATTTGACCAAAGGAAAACTACAATCTTTTTCACTTATGAGGTCAGAGCTCTATAAACTTTTTTTCCTTTATTCCCTAGAAAATGCTTCTCAAACTGTAGAAATAAAAATTAACTGTGAGTGGGTTAAAGCATAAAATTGTAAAAAACTTGGGAAAAGTTATCTTTACTGTATGTTGAGCTCTTCTAAGGGAGCAGTAAGCCCAGGGTTTGCTGCTGCAGTTTCCAAGAAAGATCAGAATTGCACTAAAAGTAAAACCAAATATCTGGAAGTTGTGACGGATTGCCGGAATTATGAAATGAAGTTTTGTCCTTCAGTCACGATGCAATTGCTAGCTACTAACAACATTTTCATAAAACATATTTTGGTTCACAAATAACTTAGTATTTCTCGGATTGTTTTACAAAGGCAGAACTTGAATTTTCCTTGGACATTTTTTCATTTCCCTTTTTTGCTGTCCCAAGAAAATAAAATAGACATTATCTTGCTAAGATTCAGTGTTCTGGTTACATAGGAATTCTTCCTCTTTACTTCTGCCTTCTAAAAAGAGCGTCAAACTAAACTTAGGTTGCCAGTTCCCTATCCTAGCTTAGTCCTTTGCTCTGTACTGAATTTTTAGTGCATTTTGAGCATTATTTTCCATACTTTCTGCATGGTTCTCCTTGGAAATTCATGAAAATAAATCAGAACAAGGGCATTTGTTACAAAATTTTGCAATCCAAAAGTATTGTTCCCTTTGCTTATCAGAAGGAAATAGATTAGGAAAGGGATATTCAAAGCTGAGACTTTAAAACCAATGGGACTGGTGTTAAGTAGGATGTAGAGGCTGAACACAGTGTGAGGGAGCACACAGAATTGCAATTGTATATGCTGAGCAGTTGCAATTAGGAATGGTGACAGAAGATATTTCAGTAATTCACTAATACATTGCAAGCCTCAAAAATAAAAAACGAAGCAAAAAGGAAAAGTACAAAATTCCTCTTATAGCTCTTTGTTTTTGTGGGTGAGTTACGATGGCATGAAGGCTCTGGTAAGCTTAGCAGTTAAAATAAAGCAGCTTGTACTTGCAAAAAAATGTTTCTTCAAGAAGAATCAAAACATTTTTCTTACTCCATCTGCAGTAGTTGGATTTGAACAATTTTTGGGCTGTTTTTTACTGGTTTTAGTAAAATGGTAACCTTCTTAAAACAGTCTAGAAAGCAACTCCCCTGTTTCATCTATAAGCAGCTCCAGGAGCAGAAAATGAAACTAGGAGTCAATTTTTTAAACTAAGCGACCCATTTATAAGATTCCCAGTGGGAGAATGAATACCCACTGGAACTGTTGCTTAAAAACACAGTCAACATTTTATTTTAACAAAACAAAAATTACTAAATGCCTATTGTGAACGCATGGAATCTCAGTTGCACATTTAATAGTTACCATGCAAGAACAGGAAACATCTTGTTGAGGATAATAGACTAGAAAAAACTTTCTAACCTATGAGCTATTTCTGCTCAGTCACCCACACACTTATGGCTTCTTATAAAACTTTCCAACATGAGCATCAAGGCTGCCCTGAACACTTTGTTGAACTGGGGCTAAGTCTAATTTTAATCTCTCTATTTTTGACAGTATTTTCTTTATTCTTTTATCAGCAGAACCTGTTTTTATAGGATATAACCTGCTATCTTAGCCCATACTAATACTGCATTTGCAGTTCCCCGAGGTGCCTTACGAATTAGGTCAATTGATAGAGCTCTTTGTATGAGCAGCAATTAACATGTTTATTCAACCTGCACCTGAGTCACCCAGTCACAGAATAATTGAGATAGAAGGGCTCTCTGGAGGGTGCCTATTCCATTCCCTTCAAAGTTAGATCAAGTTCCAAGTCAAATCAGTTTGCTCATGGCATTGTCCAGTTTTGAGTACCTCAAGTATTTTCATCTCTCTCTTTTGATGGACAATACCCGAATTTTTTCATCTCTTGAATACAGAAGTGTACTTCATTTACAAAAAGCAATCAACCACACAAACAAAAAACCACAACAAAACATTCAGATGATGTTTTGGTGTTGTTTTTCTTTTTTTTTTTTTTTAATTTCTTTTTTGTTATGTCCACTGAAGTAGTCTGGAGTTTTGGTTGTAATCCAGCTCAATAGTGAATAGCAAATTTGACATTCATTAAGACAGCTTAAAAAAAAAAAAAAAAAAAGACTTAAAAGCAACTGAAATGGTTTGCTCAAAATAAGCACTTTATGCACTCAAGTCTTAGTTTCTTTTCACTTTCACAACATTCAAAACAAATGACTTGCAATTTTTCCTTTTTATTTGATTGCTCTTCTAACAGCAGTTTCACCCAAAATCCAGCACGAAACTGAGGTGTTTTGCTCACCCCCAAAGTAAATGACTCTCTTCTCTCATGATCAGCTCACTGCATGACTGTTCCCCTCCCATTTTATGTTCCTATTTAAAAACCTCTCAACAATTAATTTAGACTGTGAATGCGCCCTAGGAAATACAAGACTGGCACAGTACTATGGCTAAGCAACACAGTAAGTTCAATCTTTTAATTGAGGTAATTTTTAACGTGGGAGAAAACAGAATCACTTCAGTATCATGAGGTCTATGAATCATAACAAAATATATTGATTGCATAGGTTAATATTGATTTACCACGAGAGTCTAGAAAACCTCCCAAAAAAACTAAGCACAGAGTTTTAAAAACAACACCAACAAAATTTGCCAAAATTCTCAGTCGATCAACGCCATTGTCAGAGTAAATAATGAATCTCTTAAAAAAACCCCAAACCTAAATCTTCTTCTTCTTGCTTCCTGGAGGTTAGACTGAGCCCTGAAATATGACCCACACAAATGCCAGAGTCTTTCCACAGCAATGCAGCTCCAAGAGGAATGGGAGTCTGCTCTCTCCTGTGCCCTGTAGAGCAGGAGGCAGTGGCAGGCCAGCAGGCAGCTCTTAGTAATGAGCACTGTAAATAGCTGAGTGCAGTCACTGTCTAGAAACAGCCTAGGACGCAAGAAACTACCCCAAAGCATTAGTAGCACATGCAAGAGAATATTGCCCTTGGTATTCACTTCACATGTTTCTCAAACTACCAGGCTGATCTTTCTTTTTAGTGTAGAAGATGGTGTAGACTCTTCTCATGGTTGCATGCTGGTTTACCATTTTATACAACTGGACGTTGAGCAGGGAGTGCTGAGCACATCGTTCAGGTTTAGAGCCTGATTACATCACTTTGGATTGACCATTTTCCCTGATTGCAAAGGTTCACAAAAGTACATTAGGCTAAGAAATTTTGAATACCAAACTTCCTGGTCCTGTGCAATCTGAGGCACTTGTCAAGTCCTCTGTGAGAGCATTTATACCCAAAGGACCATGACAACATGTCATGGGTTAATTAGCTGGCATGACCATGCCCTGGAGAGGCAGACACATTGTTCACCAAGGCTTTCAGAACCTCCTAACCTAGGTGACTGTCTCCAAGCTGAGGACCTTCTCATTTTATCAATGTATCTTCTGCTGAGTCAGGCTTTTCAGCTTCTGAGGCACGATATATGTGCCTAAACTCCTAAAGTCTAACCTAGTGTCAGAGGAGAACAGCCTAAACACTGCTCAGAATCCATATTCTTAACTGTATTCATGTTCCTCTCTCTGCTAAATGCAGACAATTCATCCAATCTCTGAAATGTCACCAGTGTGCCAATTTCTGTATCTTTAATACAGAATTAAGTAATTGCTAATTTTTAAGACTAAACCTTGTAAAGAGCAACTAAGAAATATCATGTAAGAGAGAAGTCAGTTCTCTTATATATGCACGAGAAATAAGTAATACCCAGACCAGCTGAACCAGAATAATGAATGTTTCAATGCCTGTTTAATTTGCTAGGTTAAAAAAAAAAAGATATTTCAGAGATCAGATCAGTTCAGCTTAAAGATGTAATATAATGAGCTTCTCTAGAGTTAATTAATGAGACCAGAAGAAATTCCCAAGAGTTCCTCTGAGATCCCACTTGCACTGAGAAGAAAAATATATGCTGAGGAACCGTACTTCTATGCTAACTTCCAGCACTATACAGCAATATGCAGAGAACTGCCACAACACCAGACCCCCAAGTCCTTTTCTAAAAGATGTACCTGAAGGACAAACTCCTGTAAGAGGACCAGGAATCACAAGCTGAGTAACATCCAGAAGATCAATTTCACAAAACTGTAAAAGGACAGGACATGGCTGCAGCTAAAAGAACAATCTGTATTTGCAGCACTCAGGGTTACCTTTATTGTCACTCAAAATAGAGCCAAAGGCACTGATGACCACATCGGCTTTCAGACGGACAACCTGATCCTCATCTTCTGTCCAGTTCCCATCGCTGTCTTGTTCAGTTCGAACAAATTCCATAGCAACAATTTGTCCACCCTTTAGAACAACTTTCCGAGGAGAGAGGAAAGGCAGAAATTCACACTTCTCTTCCTTTGCAAGTTCCATCTGTAGAGTAGAAGCAATAAAATATATAACTTCAACATGCTGCATTTTCCTGGAAAAAAACCCCAAAGAAACCAACCAGAAAACATTTTTGGACTCAATATGTTAACATGGATTCTTCTATAGTAGAAATCAGCTGTGTCCAGTATGCAGACAGTCATCTTACTGCTAGCTTCAAAGCCTCTCATGCTATCAAATCAAGCAGTGGCAGTAAGGAAATTTTCAAGGCAAATATTTCTCCAATCTATTTTCTTATTTTTTCACTACTTTGAATATGTTTAACTTCTTTGAGGGAAAAAAGATTTCTCTTCTATATATATCTGTGCCTTTTAAGAAGTGGCTTTGTATTAACTTAGTCCAAGCCCTGATTTGTGTTTACTATGACTTTAAGATTCTATTAAATGCTGACTACCATGTACAAGCAACAGTTTTCTGAGTGGCAATACAGACCTAAGATCTTCTGAATCTCTGTGGTGGTAGAACTGCTTAAATCAATCATCTTCAGAATTTGACTTTCTCTACTTACACAACTTTTTTGAACATGTACATCCTACCTGACATGATTCTATCATGGCCATTACTAAATGAAGCTACTTTTATTTTACTGTTTTCACGGCCCACTACATGATTGGATGGGTACAAACACTGACAACTTTCAGAAATTTACCCAGGCTTCTATGAAAGATTTTGGTTCAGATTATATGAAGAATCTGAGTAGTACATGAGTCTGTGCAACACCTTAGGTAATCTCATTGTGTCTAGAACTCTTGACTGAAGTGCAACAGAAGTACATCATGCACCAAGAAACCCGCTGTTACTTCCTTTGCAGCTCCATACCCCTTCTGGAAGATCTAAGGTTCCCACCTTCTTGAAACAGACAACCAAACTACGATAAACCTCATGATAAAGATCCATTAGATGGTGCGCTATTCTCAAGTATATAAAAGTGTAATGTACCAAATAAATGAAAACAGAAGAAGAGCACCAAAATAAGAAAAAATAATCTCAAAAAAAAACTCCTGTAGTATATATAAATTGAGGAAGCACAATAAATGCCAAAGTGCAAAGCCAAACTAAAAACCAAACTGAATGCTGATACATGTGATGAATATCATTGCTCCACTGCCACTGGCAGCGATTCAAAGCCAAAATCACTGTAAGTAATTTTCTTACCATAAAGAAAGGAAAGAAAGAAAGCCTCACAAGGCAATGTCAGAATCACTGAGATTCCTTAAGCCAGAAGGTATCATTCTAGGATATAACCATGATCTCAAGAGTCACCTACAACACTCTAATGGCTGTTTGATTCCAAGATTGAAAATTTTGGTTCATTTCCTAACTTACAAGAAATTCTGTCCCCTGCTTGCAAATACATCTCTCTGACTTATCAGGAAACAGATACAACAGTGGAAAATTATTTAAATAGAGATCATACAAAGTGAGCCTTAGATCTTCAATAAACATTCATACATTTTAAGAGCATCTTTACAAACAAAACCTTTAGCAGATGTCTGTTAAGTACAGACACACTTAAAGTATAGCACACTTTCAGGCCACATAGAAGTAACTAAGACGCCTCCTCAGAAATGCTGCTATTCAATTTTACCTCTTCTGGGACAGCCCTGATATGAGTGAATCCCTTCCTGAAGACCACAAACACACGACGAGCTCCGCAGCGCAGAGCAGATGTTGCACAGTCAAAAGCAGTGTCTCCTGCCCCAAGTACAATCACAGTTCCGTGTATTGATGGCAATGGAGAGTGACAGCCACACATCCCTGAAAGATAAAAGGAAAACCCCATTTTCAAGTGGAGAAACCATTTCTGCATGACAGCTCAAAAGGTACTTGTACTCAAAGCAGTGTAAAATTGCATCTTACAGTTTTCAAGCATGGAGTGTCACTATCAAATTATTCTGCTCCACTGAAAGACAGTTTTATTCCCCCTTTTAAGATGTGCTCATATACATAATTTCATAGTCAGTACTCTAAGCAGCTGCATCTTTCTATTGAGAAAGAATTCAAATGACAACATATTTGTAGGGCTGTGGGTCCTGTCAGGTTGAAACTAGAATTTTGAGATGTTTTTATTCAAAAAGTAAGTTTCTTTCTCATCAGATTCATTATCCTCCCAGATAAAAACACCCCCGAAACAGAATAAAACAACAACAAAAAGATGACCAGTTGTTGATAGTTATAGTTTCGTCTAACAGAATACCAACATCAGTCCCCTCAGATTTCTATAAAGCTGTGTTCTGGTTGTGACATGATTCTCTGAGGTTATTCATCAGCTGAACATGAAGAAAAAGAATATTGTTACAGTAATTCCTAGTTTTTCCACTGGAAGAAAATGCTTAATCTACAGTAGTTTTCTACAAATCATTTGTAAAACATTACATGGAGAAAATGACAACATCATGTGTTTATCATCTACAGCTTGTCTTTGATGATTCAATTAAACAAGAAATAGTTAAGTGAAACAGAACTGTGTCTGCTCCCTGAATGAGACTGCACTTTATCACATGCTCAAGTACAACTAACTGTTGATTAGGGAAATGGTTGTAACTTGAAAAATAATGCCATAAATAATACAAAGCTATATTGTCACCTAGTCCAGGACAGTTCCAGTCAGGAGGCACTAAGCTGGTCATTTACCTATCGTACTTTATCTCAAGGATCCTACTATAGCAGATTTTCACATGTAATCGTGGAACACAAGTATTATTGAAGTAAACAATCCTTTTCATTTAGACATATAAGCAGAGTGAGAAACAACATCCTAATATACCTATTCTCTCTTCATTTGAAAAATGCTTAATGTAAAACAAATGCAACCATTTTCTGCCCCTATGTATGTGGCGTCACATTTACTATTTATTTAACAGGATTCTTAGGCTAAAATTCTCACTGAACTTTTCTCATTTATTTTTAGTGAACTTAATACTTCATAAAAATTGAGCAGTGGAAAAAGAGCAAGTGAAGCAGCGGGCTGGCAGCCCAGAGAGCCATTAGAGTATGAGTCCAGAAAGGAACAGTCAGAGCAGCCCGCTTTGCTCTTGGGAACACACTCCTAAGGCAAATTCACAGCTATGTATTTGTGAGGGGAAACCCTTTTGGAGGAAAGTATATTAACAAGTGCCATTCAGAATTAATAAGCAGGCAGAATATGTATTTTACCATGAATAAGTCTATTATGTCTATTATTTAGATAACTGTCACAGTGAAAAAAGGAGGATAGAGTAGGATATAGTACATGTATATTTTATTCTAAAATTCCATGCCTTAGAGAGCAAAAGGTGGCTACAGCTACAGACAGACACTAGGAAAATTAAGTAAAAGAGACCATGTTAATTAACAGACAACACCAAAGAGCTATCTATTACTGTCAATCACAAAAGGTTAGTTCTTCCAAGTTCATTCTTTTTTCCATTATAGACTTATTACAAAACACCCCCAACATATTATCACATATGCTAGCATATCAAGAGGGCTGCTTTGCAATATTTTGAAATATGTGGATCACAGTGTATAGATCCTTATGCAGGCAGGTGACTTACAGTACACAACTGCTACATATTTTCTCAGAATTCTACAAAGTATTTTTAGTCACATTGTTTCAAGAGAGGACTGTTTTCCAGAATTTACTTTTCCTTTTTTAATCTACTGATGCATTGCACTGTATATTCTCAATCTGTTTTATTTTTATACATCTCTGTCTTCAGTAAGAAAACCCAAAATCTCACCCTTTTCTTCCAAATCATTTAAGAATACTTTGAGCTTAAGAAAACAGAAATAAGCATTTGATGAAAACAGAAAAGAGATGGGACAGATCGAGATGCAGAATTTAACTTCTGAAACATTTTGCATTAAATGAGGTAATAAACTTTACTTTTATAAGCAGAACAAACTGCCACAGAATACATATACCTTGAAAGTGTTTAAGAGAAGTGTACGAAATAAGCAGGCAATCCTATATGATGCTAAAAGAAATTTCTGAATGCTGAAATGAAAATCAGTTTGTAGATAAAACAAGTTCTATTAAGTCATATGTAAAATATCCCATTCTGTCCAAAGTGTAAAAAAAAACAACTGGTACATCAGTTTTTTTTGTCTGGGGACTCTAGACCATAAAGAAATGTGGCATAGAAACCACATATTTGGGGCTTATGATTTCATATTCAGGGACACTGAAAGCATCTGCACTCCTTAGGGAGCAAATGCAGCTATCTCTGTGCCCAAAGAAAGATGTGAAACCATAAAACAAGACTGCATTTGGTGCCTATGAACTGAGCACTTTCTTATTAACTCCTGTCATACTCCTGTTGTCCTGAGTCTTAGACTGTAAGTTCATTGGGTAAGGAACTAGTGCTGATTTAAATGTGTCCGTAAAACCTGCAGCACCTGACTTGGGATGAAGTAAAAGAATTTATCAATAATCTACACATCAGCTTCTTATATAAGACATAAACACCCTTTTAAATATCAGATTTTTTCAAACCACCTTACATATACTATTTTTATCAAGATACTTTAGACAAAGAAGAAGCTTATGTCATCTTTTGACTATAATTCAAAATAAAAAATATAACTTATTAGGGGAAATTATTTGCCATAAGTTTAGATTTGCATTTATGATTATTTAGTTTATAATCTCTGGGACTAAATTTGCTGACCATGCTCCTGAGGTTGCCCTCATCAAGAGAAAACCCTGCCCCAGATATATTCAGTGGAAGGTACTTTGTAACTGGATGTGCTGCTTTGTAGCCAGACAGTTCAATACAGTAATAACTGCTAATGATTTATTGAATGTGATTGCAACAAGAATATAGTACCACACACCTGGTTTACTTGCCATTGCTACCAAAGGTAAGAAGTCTTTAGATGTGTAGAATCCTTGATTCATTCTCAGTCCTTGGAATATACTGTCTCTGTTTGGTTCTGGCAAACCTGAAATAGATATTTTATGGCACATCAGAACTACACAGGCAATTTTAGCAACCAACATATATTTTGAATTACACAAATATTCTCAAAAAAATTATCAAAACAAGCACTTCTACAAAGTCTCTGATGTGTCCAAAATATATTGCAAATGATCACATTTGTAATCTGCAGCTTATATAACTGGTGATTGTTTAATAGCACAGGCACTGAAAATGAGGTTCGTCAACAACGTCCGTACTCGTGGAACTCAAAACAAATGCAGGGGAATGGACCAAAGACGACAGGGTGCAAAAGCAGATAATACAAATGAGGCAGTAACAAACAGCTTAACTGATGAGGGGAAGAGGACAAATGGCAGTGCTGTAGGTCTGACCTGTGAGTATTTGTATGCCATCATTTTTTTGCCATTCTTGATTATTTTCTCAAAACCTTGAAGTCCTGATTGGCTG
This sequence comes from Chamaea fasciata, assembly GCF_029207755.1. Taxonomy (NCBI): domain Eukaryota; kingdom Metazoa; phylum Chordata; class Aves; order Passeriformes; family Sylviidae; genus Chamaea; species Chamaea fasciata. Next base: position 14,608,595 of record NW_027094095.1, on the reverse strand, counting down.
ACATTTAGTCCTAGTTATTAAAAGCACACTTTTAGACAGAATCCGTAGGATACAGACAAGGATTTACTTCACAACTAATAATAGCAACAAATATCTTTCAGTCAAAAGAAAGCAGCAAAAATCATCTTCCAGTTACCAAAGAACATCATCTCACTTTGGTGCGAATGGTTGGACAGCACAAAAAGCCAGCCCAGCTGACAGACCAGTTAAACCATTTTATTCATGCAAATACAATCAGAGTATTTGCAACAGTCTCAACTTTCATATTTACATCTAAAACCCCATAATATTATCAAAAGTATGCTAATTAATAATTACACACTGAAATGGAGTAAATGTCAACAATTTTTCTAAGAAAACATACTAGCACTGAGGAATCCTCAGAACACGCAGGAAGAACTGGAGCATACAAAGCAATCTGTGTTCCCTCCATTCTCAGGCATGGGTAGCAGCAGACTAATATTACTCCTCTTTGAGAAATACTGGTCTGGAAAACCCTAATAACACAATTTTAGCATCTACAATAATGCAAAATTGCATGTTGAGGAGAACTTTTCCAAATAAGGAAGGTTTGGGATCTTTTTGTACTAATTAAGCAACAAAAAATCTTTCTCATCATATGGCCAAAACTACATAATGAGAAAACTTAGCACTTTTTCATGAGTTACCTCTATGAAAGAAGTTTTTCAAACCTCTAGAACTCTGAATGAAGTTACTATAATACTAGAAAACTAAAATACATTTTTAGATTTATTAGTTTCAGTGAAGCAAAACAAAATATATATACCTCATATATATTTATATGCATTCTCAGTGAATTCAAAATGCTTAGAAGACAAAGAGCAAATAAAAAAATTCTGAAATTTGATCTCTATTTATAAAGAAAACTTGTGACTCAGTTGCTGAACACCTGACTTTGAAACAAACACTGATCTATAGTTGGATAGTGAGAAAAATAAAGTTTAAAAATACTAGCACATCCTGAACTTCAAGACCTTTGAATGCTGTACTTTCTGGGTAGACTGGAATTTCAGCTAATGAATAATGAATAATGGATATCTTAAGAGGCTGCCAGAAATACTTAGTACTATTGAAAGTACAATATGTAAAATGCATTAAAGAAACTATTTTTAAAAGGGCATAGATTCTCCTCTATGTATATATTGCAAAATCATCTGTGGAAAGAAGAGTACCTCAGAAAAAGCTCTCAGTGACTGCCTGCAGGCAGAGGACAAAGTAATGCAACCATTTCTATGGAGATATCCATAAACCAACTCAGAGGCCTCACTTTACTCTTGGGAGAAACACTCTTGTCATTAGTGGGATGTGCAGCCTGCATTAAAGATAATTTCCTTTCCACCTAATATGTATTTCCATTCAAACCCAAAGAGAAACCCTCAAAATATTTTTCCCACTTATTTTTTGCTGCTTTTATCATCTCCTAATGAAAACTATTTGGTCTCTAACAGCATCAGTACTTTAACTCCCACAGGCTGAATAAAGAATATAATAAAGGAAGTGTTGCAATGTTCTTTGTCTAGGTTCATCACTACTCTGGTGTCACTGAAATCAAAGGAGTTGGATTAAGAATGCATTGGGTTCAGTATTTGGCTGATATGACCAAACAACTGCCAAAGAGGTAGTCAATATACGTGGCATTATCTGCTATTTATTTTACTATTTTCATTTTGCTGAAAACTCCCTGAAAAACAGTTTTGTGATATTTACATTTGAAGGAAACGCAGGGAATTTCTTCTTTTATACTTATAAACACTTAGCACAGATTGAAGCTCTTTGCTAAGCACCTGCTGGAAGTTGTGTTGTACCGGATTCTGATACATCTCCTTTTACTGTTCAGTATTTTCTATTGTAATGACTGCATTTACTTTTGTTAAAATATATTTAGTACTTCTTCAAGCCACTAGGCAAGGTAAGAAAGAGGCAGACTGAGGCAGACAGAGAAAGAGATCAAGAACAGATAACATTCACTTTAGAGACACCATTTCATAATAAACATCCACCCCACAGAAGTGTTCTTTACAGAGAGATCAAACATTGATAAATAGCCAACAGCCTCTTGGGAGAGAGAATATTTAACAAAAAAAAAAAATAGCTGTAGAGGAAAAAAGCAGTTTTGAGCAAACAGTTTCAGAGAAGAAATAAAATTTTAAAAAAACCCAGACACCTATGAAAGACACAATTTAGGTCAAAATAATGAACCAAGAGAAATACTCTTTGAAGATAAATTAGAGAGATCCTTTAGAAAAAGGGAATTCACACACTAGTACAAAATAGCCAAGAGCCACCCAAGAAAAAATCCTTGGGAAAATACGAGGTCTTTTCCCTAGCTTTTAGGCTGAAGCCAAGTAAGTCAGTTCTCTGCTCTCCAAACCCACTTGCAAGTCATCTAAAAAGATTTTTTTATTTATTATTTAGTATTTCATGTTCTGCAACAATCTATCACTATCCCACATCTCCAGTCTTTAAATAACCTATATCAAAATCTAGTGATAACGATTATTTCCTCCCCCTGCAGTGAAGCACAGCTCTTTAGAAGGGCAAGCAAGAGGTGGCAGCTTAGAAAGGCAGCTCCCCTGGTGGTGTTTGGACAGCCTCTGCACACCCTTATACAAGCAGAGGGCTATGCTGAGCTCCTCATCTTCTGCAACCACAGCCCTGGGCTTCCTGAAGCCTCAGCTCCTTTGCTTGCTGATGCCAGGGAACAAGCTTCTGAAGCAACTGATATCCAAACCACGCAATGAAGCCTCATGGGCTGTGGAAAACTGCATTTACTAAGAATAGAGAAAGTAGAAACATTGTGAAAATAACAGCTTGCATGACAGATCTAGTTCAGCTTTGCAAAAATCTAACCTAGACAGTCCCAATCTGGGTCAGGTGCAGCACAGAAAGCAATTCATCTTGATTCCTGACCCTTTGGTTTGCTGTGCTCTGCCTTCCACCTCCAGATGCTCCAGCTATCTCTCAGCAGGCATCACTGCTCTACTTTGTTCCTTCATTTGAACCCCACAACTCCTTCTCCAGTGTGCAATTCCTCAGCACCAAAGTCTCTCCCATGTATTACACACCACATACTTTCCAAAGTCCTTTACCACTATAATCATGGCTTTGAAAAACATAGACTTTAACTTCCTATTTTTTTATCCTTTATATATACATTTAAATATATATGTATTAGCAAAAATATCATCTGCCTCCTCCATTAAGGTCTTGTACTCTCTGTTCCCACAATACTGATGCGTATCAATTTTCTTCACGCACAGTCTCAAGTCCATTGTCTCCTTTTAAAGAAAATTTAGATACAATTCCCAAGTCGAGCTGAGATATGAACTGCTAAATTATTAGAGCAAATATGTCAGATGTACAAGGCAATGTACCAGAGTGATGCATAGACACTGTAAGGGACTGGCTTGCAGAGCAGGGCACCAAGTCCACTGAGATGCTGCACCCAATAAATCCAGGAATGTCAACACATCAATCAGCTAAGTCTGCTACTACTGTAACTGTGAGCCTGATCTGGAAAGGGAAACTAAAGCAAGTACAGGCACTGCATATCTATCTCTATTTTGATCAAACCCCCTCTCCCCAGCAACAGCTATGCTTCTGAGCCTGAACTTACTGTTCGGATTACTTAAGTCTGACAAGGGTGGGCAAATTTGCAGTTTCAAGTAAATTTCTCAAGTGATCTTAATAACTGACACACAAAAAAAGCTCTCATCCTTGATAAGGGTCAAATGTAGCTTTCACTGGCAGCTAACTAAAAACGCATCTCCAGAAAAAAAAAAAAAAAAAAAAAAAAGGTGAAGGGTAAATATACAGGAGCCTATAGGGACAAAACTAACTAGAACCTTATTTTTTTTTCTCATTTTCCCCACATCAAACAACAAAAAGGTTTGTTGCCCTCATTTTTAATTGTGATAATACTGAATTTTGGTGGTGAATGCAATCTGTGTTTGAAAATACCAAGAGCTACTTTTTAAAAGTGAAGACACTTACTTTGTACATTTCTTACATTGAATCTTTCAAATTTGTTTTGAAATAACATTGCATTCATAAATTTATCCAAATTCATTCAGAAAGATACAAAATGTGATTGACTGGCTATACATGTTCCTTCTAACCTTTAAAACAAGGAAGCCAAACATCAAACCCCATTCACCAATTTATGGATTTTTTTTTTTTTAATGTTCTCTTGCCTTACACATCTGGAGCTAGAAAGTTAGAGGGCAAGGACATCTTTCCACCTTTTTACTATTTCCATGCTTCTGTTTCAGAGTTAAACCAGATTTTTTAAAACCACAATTACAAGGAAAACTCTTCTTTTGTCCTTCACAGCGTCCATTACAGGAAATCCTAGGATTGGGTGGCAAGCCTTTAACTGTCAGATATTACTGAAAATGAGGAGAAAAATCCATGAATCCCATACAAAACTGAAGAGAAGAAACATGGGACTGATTTTCTGCATATCTGCTCTGGTGGCAAGGCAAATCTTCTAAAATAAGAGCTGAGAGGCCGAGCCCAGACAAGCCGAGCCCCAGCCAGGTACTCAGCACAAGAAACTTGAGCACACTGTGGCAAGGAGGCAGCAAAGATTATGCAGCAGCCGTTCTGCACCTCTGGCTGGGAGAAGGCTGTGCCACTTCATGTGTCAGGGGGAAAGGAGCCACAGAAGGCTGAAGGCCAGAGATTGATTTGGGTTTTATAGAGGAAGTGACATTTTCTGATAAATTATTTTTGTTAACAAAGTTTGTTTATATTTTTTGTTTTAATTTTCTGAAAAGGATACACTGAAGTAGATACAGAGCTAAGTTAATTTCCCTCTGAAGGTAAATTCTAAATCTACTATTTGTCTTCTGAAAGGGTCCTTTTGAATTAACAGAAAAGCAGCATTTTTGTCCCATGCCCCTGCCTTTTTATACACTTAGTCTTCCAACTTGCTCCTTGTGTGCCCATACAAAAATATTTCAGATATAGTACATCTGATGACATTTCACACTTGCCCAGAGACTTGCAGCTACAGGTACCATATGGTTAGACTGTGACTACAAAGGTGCACGGCACACTGTAAAACCCAAGCACATAAGCACTACTTTAGTATTTCTGAATGCTCTGATCTTCTTGAACAAGTTTTTTCTGTGGGCTGGGGAGCTGGAGATCAAAATCTATATATTTAAAGCATTTCTATTTAATGTCACATGATCCGTGATATGTATAAATTAGACCATGAATTTTAAATATGCTATCTTCTTGAATGATAACACTGAAACTAAATTTTCATAACTGTGAAATTTATAGTTTTAGCTAGACATGATAGAAACTACTTACATGCAGTGGGATATGCCCTACCTATTTGCTTCAAAGAACCCACATTCACTCATATGCATACTGCTAACATTGCTGTCCACAGATCAATACTGCACAATTTAGGAATGAACTATATTGATAATGCATGACACAAATACAGCACTTAAGCTGTGCCCCAGAGCTAAACACACCACTACAACTCATGCTATGACATGCACCATGCATGGAACAGACAACCACTGGTAGCTAGAGACTAACTTTCCCTGCTTTTTTAAAGGTTGGATACTGGGCATTTAGCCTTTCAGAAAAGTTGCAAATACTCTGCAAGTGTTCAGCTTTTCTCAAGGTCAGTCCATTAGTGATTAGCACTTCAATAAATACTTTTGAGGCTTGTATTTGTAAAGAATCTCTCTCATTTTGCTGGAGATTGTTTTTTATGGGGACAGCTTTGTTACTTCCTGTTGTGACGTTCAATAGAATATGTTTTCTAGGTGGTTGATTTTTTTTTTTGATATGTATGTCGATGGAGATAAGTGTTTTAATTACTTTTTTAATGTCTATGCTTTTGTATTTTCTCCCTCTCTCCCTTTATTTCCTGCTGTTGAGATTACTGCCTCATCTCCACAGCAGGTGGCTCCTTCAAATTTGTTTTCTCTGTAAGCCTGGTAGATTAATTTTGTAATATAACTGCTCCTTTTCTGTAGTTTCTATTAATGATTTATTTTCTTTGGAAGAGGTATGCTTGCAAGGTTTTCAGGAGTTATTCCCTAATGATGGCTAAAGGTCTCGTTAATAGAAAATTAAAAGTAAAGGGAAAAAAGTAAAAGAACTACACTAGGGCTAGCCTTCTCTTACCCTCAAGTTAGAATGAACAGTGTGTACAGCAAATGTGAAAACACCCTTCACATCTACCAGCATGAGCCATACACAATTGCTGCAGGGCATTCTAAATTGAACAGCTATATCCATACCATGGCTTTTAAAAACATCTGAATAAGTAGTTGAACCTGGAAGCAATGCTGTCTGTAGGTCTCACACCTTACTTTGTTGCTAAATTAGACACAAAGACAAGTATCTGAACGCCTGCAAATGGTGAAAAAAGAATAGGAATGAGGGAGTCAGATCATGTAGAACTAAATTTGTTTCTATAATTCAATTTCTTTTTGAGTACCAATTGTCCAAGCCCAATTTAGAAGTAGCTGAAATTCTCAGGAGCTAGACATCAGAAAGTGCATATGGGAACAACAGGCAGAGCCCAGAATCAATCCCTGTGATTAATGGAAATTAGGATTATGACAACACAAGCAGTGTTGTCTGCCTGGGCATGGAATACAAAACACTGCAGCCTTGTGGTCTGCCCTCACCACATTTAGTGATCCCATGACTGGGATCAGGCTGACATCTGATGTTGGCCAAAGTGTCCTAAGGTGAATCATGACTCATTAGCTCCATCAGATGTAGACTCCACCCCTCATTTGATTTTATTATAATCAGTCCAGCCTTACTCAAGGCTTTAGTGTACCCTCTACAGCCTACCTCTAGTCTTAATTGCTGTTTTTCATTTTATTATGGACATCTTATGGGACCTGTGCTTTGAATTTTAATGGGGCAACACCCAAGTATGACCAAAATACCACATTTTAATGAAAAATATCAGTGTTCCAAGATGATAAAGCAAAGATCAGGAGAAATTATGCAATGATTTTTCAAACCTCAATACCTGGCTCTTCATTTAAGCACCGTGAAGACTTTGAACTCAACATTTTCGGCCCTTATCCGCTAAAAGCATTTAAAATGCAAACCTCAGAACTGAAGTATACAGTATCACTAAGTGTTTTTACAATGTAATTCTTTAAAGGACACACTAGAAGAAGTGATACTAGGTTGTACAAACACATACAGATTTCTAAATTAAGACACAGATGGTAATTCTAGCCTTTCTTCTCTCTGGAAACTGATACTTAATGTTCCCCATATTTGAAGCAATCAAGTTGAGGATGTTAGGAAGTTAGCTGGTAGCCCTGGCGAATGAACCTGCTGAAATGTGAAGATCACTATGAAGCAAACCTTATCACAGAGAAGGATGAATGCAGACGTCTGCTTCCCTTCCCTCTGGTTCTGTTCTGCCTGGTGTTGTTTATTGCGCGACTTAAAGCACTGAAACAGTTTGCTATGAATCTTGATTTGTAGAACATAAGAGTTCTGTAAATTGTAATACAGAGTAACTGAAGAAACATCTGCTGTAAAAAATAAAGTGGAATATTGCTGCAAACCTTTCTTAAGTCATCTTGGCAACATTTATTATACTGGCGACAAATTTGAAAAGGTCACTAGCGAAAATGCATTTAGCAGTCTGAGTCCAATCCATCTCTACCACAAGAATGTATCATTCCACCCAGGAGCAGAGCTTGCTCCGGTCTGCTTGCAACAAAGCTAAACTGGATTTTAGTCCTGACTGGAATTTGGTCACTTCCCACCACAGACTTGAGCTGTCATTTTTCAGGAGCATTCTTGAACCAGGAAGGCTGAAGTTTCAGATATGACATGCTAATATTGTGAGTTCCTTTCCCTCTTCTTTGTACAAGTTTCTTCCCAGCAGTAACCTGCCAAATCAAAGACGGGGAGGCTGTGTTTCCTCCAGACACCAGCCAGATCCTATTTGCCAGTGTGACACACTGCACCACTCTAGAGGAACAGAAACTGGTCCTAGTGCTTACTCCTGATCAGCAAACAGTGCTGAGCCGCCCCAAAGCAAGATCACCTCCACAGGGACTTGCAGGACACAAAAAAAAATCTGGCATCTCAGAAACCATGCCACAGTAAAGTGATTTTTATCCAATACAGAAAATCCAAATATGTGGAAGTGAAAGCAAAATTAACCGGATTGTGAGACTGGGAATAACAGACTCCTGAAAAGAAAGCAGAAAATACTACCATACCTGTTTGCAACAGAAACAATATCTTTCCCCAAGCAGACTCGTTATAATTTAACTGTCTAATATGCCCTGTTTATAAGCTGTCATGCTGGTATTTTGAAAAAATCCGAGCAAATGAAAATTTATAAAGGGAAAATAAATGTTAGCATAGAAAAGAACTCTTCATTTAATTTTTCATTTGAAAACATGGGGAAAAAAATCTTGAAAAGTTGGATCAATAGAGGCTACTTACAATAAATACACAGGGAATGGATAAAACGAGAGCAAAACTGATGATAAACATTCACAAAGAAAAAACAACAAATACTCAGTTGGCATCATGAAGAAAAATAAATACTAAGCCTCTACACTATCACAAAGCAACAGCTGAAAAAAACTCATCAAAGGCAGCAAATTCATCCTGTAGAAATATATGAGGAGTAATTAAGGCATTAATATTCTGGAATAACACCTTTGTCAGACCTCAGGCACTGTACAGCAAGGAAGTTGCAATAAGGTATACTGAGACAACATCAACTTACACTACCTAAAATCAACCAGAGTTGTTGATATATTAGGAATATAGCCAATACATGGTATCTGTGTTGCAATTCTAAACACTGATTTTTATAATATTCTTTCCTAAATCTGATGGAAGAGAGCAGTAAAGAACCACAGAAATATTTAACTACAACCAGTTGTCTTAAACCCAAAACTACCCTCTGCTGTACACTACTTCTACAACTCCCATTCTGTTTCAATATAGTGACTACGAAACAATAGACTGAGTCAATCACAGCTTTGCACCCTATATAACTGGATTCATATGAAATATTTGTAAAAATTTACTCCTTCAGGAAGAAAATCCCACAAGCCAAGTAGCATTTGCAAAATACAGAACTTTCTGGTCATTTCTATTTTTAAAACATAACAAGGATTCATCTCTTTTTTTATTTTCATATGTAGAAGTCATCAGTGTAATTCAGCAAGGTCTTCTTTTATATTTTCGTATGTAGAAGTCATCAATGTAATTCAGCCAGATCTTCCAAAGGCTAGTGAGCAATTAGCACTCTATGTGAAATTTTAATACAGGAAACAAATATTTTTTTCCCAGTTCTTTGGTAATGTATTATATTTTCTCATCTTAAATCTTAGCATCCTTATATACTGCTTTTTTCCACCTGAAAGAACAAAAAGATACTATAAAACATACTCAGCAACTCTTACTGTATCATTCACCTACACTGCATTTTTTAATCACTTCAGGTAAACCATCTCTACATATATTTTAAAATGATACCTCAAGAAAAGACTTCTAAACATTATTCATTTTCCTGCAGCATAGATCTACAACTGAAAACCTATCATCAGTGCATTCTGATGAAAAGGTAATTATTAAATCCTTTTTTCCCTTTTTCTACAGCACAATATTTGACCTATGATAGAAAAAGCCGTCCCATCAAATTTCCATTTATTATTTCTACCTGAAGGGCTTTGGCAGCTCACACAAACATAAATCTCCATTTGTCAGGTTTAAACTGTACCTGTCCCAGATGCTATGAGAGTTCATAGCTCTTGTCCCTTAAAAATTACCAAATAGCATCATGCAACATAACCTCCCAGCAGCCTCCCCTGACCCTTGCAATCAATAACATTCGTAACCTGTATGTGCACAGTTAAGGAGTACAGGAGCCATGCACTATCCCAGTTAACCACATTGAGCTGTGATACTAAAATCTGCTCCCTTGTGTCTGCTGTGATCAATTCTAATCTCTGCACCAAAAATAAAAGAACACAGCCCCTTGTTTCCAAATTCATCTGAAACGGATGTTATAGATTTGTAGGTTTGCACGGGAGCTGTGGATATAATACAACCAGCAGTTCAAGGAAAGAACACATCTAAGATATCATTCATTCTCATTACCCTCAGTATATTTTGGATCTTCAGAAGCAATGAGAAGCAGAAGAAAATGTACGTGTACTGACTTAAGGCAAGCTGAATTTGTTAAAATAACATCAGGTAACTGTTATTTGCTAGAGCATTATCCATTACTCCCAGGTAAGGTGGAGGTCAGTCTCTCCATTATGATTACTTTGCTTAAAGGTTTAGTAATAGGCTGCCAATACTCATTTCTTCTGGAAATGTGTCATATACAGTAAATTAAACAGAAATTCCCTAGAAATAATAAAGCCTAGCTCTGCTCAGTTAAAAAGAAACAACTATTATCGAAAGAAAGAATAAATCACGTTTTTGATGGTATTTGTTCTCTCACCTCCAAACTAATTTTATTTAAAAGCTGGCAAATTTGCCAGCCAATTAGCCTAATTAGACAACGGCATCTGAATGTAGAACAGGAAGAGAGCAACTTTAGAAACCTACTCCAGTAGAAAAAGTGCTTTTTGAATCTGTCACACTACCAGAATTCATGTTTCCAGAGTTCTCGTAACTGCATATTTATAGACTTGCCTATATTGGCTCCTCATCAGCAGCTCCAGTGCCATGAATCATCTATCAAAACATTTGAGAAGATTTTCTTACTCATTTCTTTAAAGCAACATACTGAAGAGACACTTTCAACATGATTATGCTCCAGTCTTCACTATGAATTATGAAAAAAAGCACACAGAGTTTTATAATTGCAGGTGAATAATAAGGTATGTGTCATCAGAGGCTTTATCTTCTCAGATTGTCACACACTGTCAGTAGAGAATACCCTGCAACAAATATGACATTCCTGTAACATGCTGGAGGGTCAATGAGCATTCTCACTCAGGTCATTTACCCCCTACACATAAATGTTCTTATCATTAAGCACATATTTATCTGCCTTTCCTTTTAAAAGCAGCTGTAGCAAGGAGCTTCATGTAAATATCCTATTAAACTGATACTCTTCTACACAGGTAGATCAGCTCAGAAACATTACAGCTACTGCACAGCTACCCCTTCATACTTTTCCATACTGGAAATAACTAAGCAAGTTCATGCTTTGACCAAATCCTGTTCTGAGTAAGAATAAATGACAGAAAGAACTCATGAATTGGCTAAAGTTTTTGATCTATCAACTAAATCTGAATTCTCTTCTCAAGAGCAGCATTTCATATAAAATATTACCTAAAGACAGAGTGTCCTTCTTAACTATTTATACCATTTTCATCAAGCGCCTGCGTTTTCCTTGGGCATTTCCCATACTGATGACAGGGCATTAAATCTGAGACTTCGGGTCAAAACTACATACAATGCAGTTGAACCTCAGATGCTGTAAGGCTACTATTTAGAAAACAGACAGAGAAATGGTGGTGCACATCTCCAGAAGCCTCCTCGATGACTAGCAGTCAGGAACATGAAGTGAAACATGGTCACTTAAGATTGTGTGTCAGGTACTTGGCTTGTAGGTGCAGACATCTGTACAGGGATGCACAGAAGCTTCCACCTCTTCAACTTTTTTTCTCTTGGTGGCAAAGTAAAACATTCAAAATGGGAGTTTTATACTTTTTTTAAGCAAAAAAAAAAATTGTGATAAAAGCATCAGAGAGGTAGGACTGTATGCCCCTTTTCAGTCCATGAAGAAATGTCTATGAGAAAGAGATGTCAGAAAGGTAAAATGAGACTTCTCAAATTACCTGCAGTGATGGTGCAAATACTGTCAAGGGGGCATTTGTTTCCTCTAAAAAGGTATCCAACACATGCTAAAGTCAGCCGAGGCACACAAATCTACCTGGGAGTGAGCATAATCCTTAATGTCTGCTTGGTGCACATTTTGTATTTGCACTACTACAATAGGAAGATTCTCTCTGAACAGAGTTTCAAATGGTAACGAAAACAAGATCAATAAATAGAAAATCAAGTTACACAGTCCCAATAGGTCCCTCTAACAAGGATTTATCTCTGAAATGTTCATGCTTGTCTAATGCTGCTGCTTTTAATCCTTTCACACCAGTGGGTCTAACACGCTTGCATTAGTGCTAATGTAAAAAAATGAACATTTTATACAAGGATATCCTCTCTCCCCAAGTAAACTGGTTAATACCAAAGAAAGCTTTAAGAATGTAAATTATTTTCCCCATGTGGCTGAAAAACTACAAGTTATTAATTTAAAAATTATTAGCATATAAAATCATTATTATCTCTGCAGTTAATGTACAGTTCACTGACAACCTTTTGGACCATTACAATTAAGAAAGGCAGCATCTTTAATGAAGTTACAAAATACATCGTTTAATAAATAGAAAATTGTATCTTTAATTACTTTAAATATTATAATCCCATGAAAAATTATTTCATAAACCTCAAGACAAATTATGTCAGAGATGGAAGATGTATTTTGTTCCTCTATGAATCCTAAACAGCAGTTTGAATTTGCTTACAGGTTTCTCTTGTATGTAAAATCTTCTCTTGAAATTGTTTTCAAGTGCCTAAATCCAACAGCACTAGCATAAATCTAAGATGTAGCTTGTGCTATTCTTTCTTCTTAAAACAGATTTAATTTCTTGTCAAATGTAGAATTTGGCCGTTCTAGTAGATGCAGCTTTTCTATTAATCCATCAGAAGAAAACTGAAAATAGATTTCAGTGAGAGTCACAAACACAGCTTCATTGAAACAAAGACTATTTGGGGATCCATTGAATTCTATGGATTTGCTGTTGTGTTTTGAACTAAAAGGTAAGTTTTGTTCAAAACTGTCAAAGGTTTTGAGGATATGCTATAATGCCAACATGTAAGCACAGACTAAGCTAATTTTAAATATTCCTCTTTTTTTTACACAAATTAATCTTTGTACACTATCAAGAAACCTTTTGCTCTCTGTCTATAATTAGAATTAACTACTTGATATGCTCACCAGTACCTGAAACGGCTGAGAGCTGAACAATTACAAAAAAGTTTAGTTGTTCACAGCATTAGGCCCTTCACTGTGCTTTGGATCCAGCCCAGAAAAACATCAGTATTAAAATGCATTGATTTCTAGATCACTACGAAAAAATTAATACATTCAACTTCAATTATGTCAACATCAACTTGTCACTGAATATTTTGACAGTTTGGAAATCCTCAATTAGTTATCGAACTTTCCTGGGCTAATCAATAAATAGGGAAAGCAGACATTATATCCAATTTCTTTATGCTAAAATATTGCTACATTTTATCTACGTCTGCCTCACCAGAAATTTTGCCCATGCAAAGCACAAAGGAGAAACAACTCATCAGTGTAATATTACAGTAGTAAAACTGAATTTTTAAAAAGCAAACTTTTTTAAAAGCTTCTGGCAGTAGTAAAAAAAAAAAATTACATAATTACATAATTATATGCAATTATAAAATACGACCACAGATAACATGTTGTTTAGAGTTGAAATGAAAGCATGCAGAAGATCAAAAGATAATAAACTTGTTTACTTTCACATTAGTGCAAAAATTTTTGAATACAGAAACCCATCTAGAAACATAATTGGAAGTCTTCTGTGATTACCCAAGTGCCAGAAGAAAATCCTAGAAAGGATTTTTGTAAGCAAGTTGGGTAGTGAAAGTCAGATACTTTTGTGAAAGCACTCACAATAAAATCAAGATTTGAAAAAGGTTTCCCGGCAGAAATATGACATTAACTGTAACACAGTTACAGGTGATACAGACCAAACTGAATACAAGTACTTCAAACAAACCCCTTCCTAGGTGTGCACCTAAATACTCTGATTGATTTGGGCCTAAGTACCTTCGGGACCCATCCCTTGTCTGCCAAAAGATCTGTATGTCTGTACATTACTGATGCAGAGGAAAAGAACCTCAGGAGTGCCAGGAGAGTCTCAGAGCAAGCATTCTTATGTATTCAGAGATGTTCAAAACTGGATATGGTCCTAGGCAACCTGCTCCAGTTGACCCTGCTTTGAGCTAGGGGGCTACTAGATGATTGCCAAAGGTCCCTTCCAATTATTTTACGATTCTATGAAATATGCCCTGGTTGAGGTCCTAAGCCATGGAAAGATTTCTGAGTTTTTCATCTGGGATTTGAAAAATCCACTACTACAGTTAGGTAAAAGGAAAGTATTCTCTATCAGGGCATAGGTACCAGACACTCATAGAACAGAGAAATTCAACAGTTTGTGTATTTCTATCAGTTACAGAGCTCTCCGAGCCAGTGGCACTGTATCAGGAATCAGACTCCTTCCTCCACCCACGCTACAAAGAAACAAAGCTCAGACATGGAAAACTAGAAAACACAGATCTCACACAAGGGTCAAGAGCTAATTTCTGAAATGTCTTCTGTCCAAAACCTCCTTCCATCCTTCTAATTAGTACCATGCACACTTTGCAGAAAGCACATCTTGCTACTCACAGTCTATTTCTGAGTAAATGATGGAATTGGGCTTGCCTTATTCAACAAAATGACTCAATAATCTTGTAAAATCAGAGTGTTGGATAAGGGCAACAACTTTAAATCAAACACTGGATACAATTTTCCTCTGTTCACAGATAATTTCAGTTGTTAGCATTTAAAAACAACTCCTCAAATATCACTATCTGCAGTTGTGGACGTTTGCAACATGTAATAACAGTAATTCTATCTCTCATGTCATTTCATAACAGGTTACAACTGATACTGATCAATGCTGGAGCTTCCTTAAAGTCCATGCCAAAATTCCACCACATAGATGGAAAAATTTGATTTGTACATCCACTGTCCTACTGATAAAATTACCTTTCAGAAATACAGCATAAACAAATCAGTTATATGGAACCAAGCCCTTTACACAAGCATTTTAAATTAGTTTTGGTTTACATATAAAATTAGACAAAGAATGACTTTAATTAAACTTAGCAACAACAACAGTTGTGTGAGGAGAGGGACTCAGATAAACAGAATCATCTGCTAAAACAAAGTCTACCTCTGATTCTGCATTCTTTATTTCTGATTATAGTATGCATATAAAGAGAAAACAAGTATTCACTTATGCATTCAAATGCAAAATCAAATCTGCCTGTAGAAGGTATAGCATGTGGGATGAAAGTTCGTTAACCCTGCACTGACAATCATGTCACCAAGCACATGCACAGATACAGCTCCATACCTTTAAGTACACATCTTTCCAAAACCTCATGCTCTCCAATTTTTGGTGGGAGGGATTATGGTTATAGTAACTCTTGAGCCTGAAATCAAATGCTGAGCATATACACATGTATATATCAGATAGCCTTTTTTTTTTTTATTTCCACGCTCATTTCTATCACCAACTTAAAAGAAAAAAGCCATTTTCAGAGACTGGTAGCTCAGGAAAAAAATAATGAATTAAGCTACATTTCAGAATATTTGAATAAAAAACCATTGAAGGGGCAAGAAGTGAAACAGTTTCTAAATGCAGTCTTTGCCAGATAAAAAGATATTATTATTGAGGAATCGTAGGGGAGGACACTTCACTATTTACTTATTTATTCATTCAATCATTTACACCGATAGTTTAGAACACTGGGCTGAAAGCAAAATTCCTAATTGCATAAATTTTACAGAATGGGGGAACATTTATTAAAAAAGGGTAAATCATACATCCAACTAAACACCTGGGAAGAAATTAACAGAACTATACATTCAGCAAATGAAGCCATGAGAAAGATGCCATAAATAAAATGCTGCTGTGATATTGAAGAAAAAAGGAAGAAAACATAATATTTAAAATTTTTGAAGCCTTCTAATTAAATGTATAGTAGGTGCAATGCTGAATTTCTGACCGTACAGCAGAGCTATAAAATTTATAAAATGAAGGTATTGATACTATAGCAATACCTTTCTATTTTCACTGCATGTAAGAATGCAAATCAGGTAAGCAGACACCAAGCCATACTCTATGCTTGGCTGCCTGAGTTATTTTGATACCAAGAGTAACAAATAGCGCTTGCTGTTTGTCGCACTTTCTATTTGTAAGGTGCTACACAGTCAATTCTCAAAATATCCAGGAGCCAGATAAGAGATCATCATTTATCCTGCATTTTACAGATGTGCAAAGAAATGTAAGTGATTTGCTGAGGACCATACAATAGAAGCAAGTTTGTGATGGCTCTTGGGCAATTCACAGCATAGGATTTTAAAAGGCTTGAAGATTAGATGCTCCAGCTAGAACTTTCATGGTGTGGGAAGCATGCAGACTACTCCCTGCCTCCAACCATGCTAGTGCAAGCACTGTCTGAACACTTATCCCGCTTCCAACTGGAGTGCTCGAGGAACCCAGACCACCCGTGCCCCACACAGGAATCATCCAAGGTGCTGAGAGAAGGGAGCAATATCCTTGAAAGGCCACTGTCTATGGTCTTAGAAAGGCCTTGGGGACTGGGAGAGCTCCTCAATGACTAGAGACAGGAATTGAGCCCCCAACATCTATTATTGTAAAACACTTATTTTTGCAACTCTTTTCCCTGCATTGCTTTAAGGAGATGGATTACATCTACAGACTGCGTTACATCATAGCTATTTTGCGAGTAGCCTGTACAGACGTGACACAGGTAGAAAGACTCATGCATATAAGTGGGCAGCTGTTACCTTTGTCTTTGGGAAAAACATATGATTTCTAATAATAAAAAAACCAAGGAATAATATGCTGTCAAAGGGATATTCAGAGAGCAAATCAAAATTCACACTTAATTAAAAGTCTCCCTGTTTCCACGACTCCACACAGAGTAGTAAGAGCTCAGCTGCAGAAGCCAAGCGGGAGGTGACTCTTTAATGAAGTGCACATTTGAATGAGATGGTCATTTGGTGTCAGCACAGACAATGGCAACCTTCCTTCAGGATTACTACTTTTCACTATTCGACTTTTTTTGGACATGTCTAATTATATAGCTTCTCTTACCTGTCACCTAGCAACCTTAGCTAGATTTAATATGTTTTTTTTAAAAATCCCATAATATATTCACTGACATAACAATATGCTTATTCTTAGAGATTAATAAGAAACACAGTCTAAACTGGTGCAAAAATCAGAATATACACATTTCCCCATATTTTAACTTACTACAGCTGACCACTCAGGAGAGGTTTTCATGTAAATACTTTTTTCTAACTTTTAGATCTTATTTATTTGGTACACATGACAATAAATATTTTATGAAGGACAGAAAGGATCAAAACTCAGTAAAATACGTATTCCATTCAGCTGTTCTTTTTCTTTAAAGAGAAATCTGACATCTCGATTATCTAAGGAAGAAAACTACTAAAAATGTGGTGAGAACAACTATATGAGCTTCTGTTTTATTTTAATCCTTCCCATTTTTATAACCTTTATGAATAATCTCATGTCTTTCCACTTTTACTTCCCCGATTTGTCTTTTTTCCCCAGTTTATGTATTCTAACTACTTTTTCTTTCTTTTTATTTCCTTAATTTTTTTCAGTTCCATTCATTACAGAAATTCCTGTCTCCCATTTCTCTACTATTGTCTTCTCTCCCATTTATCTATTACTTTTTTTTAAACTGTCCCTCATTTTGTTCAGGGTTTTCCCCTTCAGCCTTTCCTTCCCAGGCACACATCACGTGTTGTCTCTAGAGCAGCTGAAAGCAACAAGACTCAAACACAGCTTGCCTAAGGGCCCAGGGATTTGTCAGCTACAAGATGCTTTAGAGAAAATGTTTTCTTACAACTTAGTTATTGCCTCAAAAAAGCCAGGCAAATTTAAAGCATGTTTTGTTGGTTCTTTAAAATACAGATAATGTGTATTAAAAAAAATCAAAAAAAGCAACAAAAGCCCCCAAACGCTAACAAACAACGCAAAAAAATCCAAACACACAACCCTCCTCATTCTCTAACCAAGTAGTAAGTAGGGTGGAGAAGTAATAATTTGCATTTGATTATTTCAAACTGTTCCAATCTGTAGATTACTGCAAGGCATCAGTGGGGCTGTGGGACTGCCTCGCTGAAGGAGTTACGATGTTGTAACAGCTTCATATGGCAGTATCTGTCCTTGACTGCGACAGTGAAGACAGCGTGGAGAGTATTCTCCACCAGATCAGGTATGAATACTCCTGATATTAGCTAAAAATACCATATATGGTAGATGTTCTATTGGCTTAAATTTTTAAAATTTAAGATTGGCTAAATATTTAAAAGATACACAGCAAATTTTATTTTTTTTTTTCTACATAAAGTGCTTTAAGCATTTTTTTTCCTCAATATTATTTTTCTCCAATATTACAGATTGTTGTACTGCAAACATTACTCTCATACTGAAATCCATGCCTGGTAGGGTAGAGCGGTAAGCTGACACTGTCTGCTGGAGTAAACCCAACATTTGCTCCCTATACAGAAGGCAAATTTGCCTTCAAGGAAACCTTGCTCATGCTTCAGTCATTCAGACACCACAGAGCAGGGCATGCGTAGTCACTCCAGACACTGTATCAGAGCTGTGGAGACATAGCCATAAATGCCAATGGAATTAATTACATTCTGTTAAGTGAAGTTTGTGCATAAGCTTTTGTGAGAACAAGGCTTAATGTTGTTTTTAACATGAAAACACTTTACAGAACTCCTCCCACACTTCTCAAAACTGCATCTCTAATTATGGAGTGTGGAGCTCTACTATAAGTGATTGATGTTGTTTTGCGTGTTGTTATGGAAACAAACCAAGTAGGAGTTTCTGATTTGCGTATAGAATTTTGAGTCAGATTTTACAGTAAATAACTAAGCTTTGCAGTGTATAAGCAACAACACCATATGGCCATTAATCTCCACTGAAAGACTATGTCCCTACTTGCCACTACTCGTTAAAACTAAGGTCTTTCGAGGAAGAAGGTAAAAATCAATGGACCTGCTCTATCTTGTCATTGGTCAGTGAACAACAAAATGTGGTTGTCTCAATTAGGGACAGTTTATTGGTGTGAATATTTGACAAACTCATTCAAAACATTCAAAAGAAAGCAGTGTTTTAACTTAAACTTGAATTGACAAATTCTGCAGCTCACAGGACACCTGCCTGGGGACGCTACAGCTACACACAGGAATTAAAGGAATGGAAGTACCAAATGAATGGAAAGTTCAAATGAATGACACATCTAAGTTAAAAGTTATTGATTTCTGGTACTGAACATGTGGGATGTGGGCACCTTCCAAACAGAAAACGAAGACCAGTGTTCCTCAAAGAGCTTACTATGCAATAAACCGAGGTTTGCAAAAAAAGATTGCAAGTAACTGTAAAAGCAAAGCCACAGTAAGAATGAAAACATCAGAGGGGTGTGACTTAGTAAGAAAAACAATGTTAATTTTGTGTAAGTTAAATGACCTAGATAGACCAGATGACGACTTCTGTCTTTTCCATTTGTGCATGTAGAGATGAACTTCTGCCCTGCATATCTGAATCCAGCCCTGCACCGTGGCCGTTCTTTCTCGCGGCACCCAACAACACGACCGACTACCCCTTTTCTTTGTGTCTGCAGACTACTGCAATTCCACAAGAACCCTCTCTCTTACCAAGAGGCATTACTGATTACTTTAGCTCTTACTTTACACGCTCCTAGACCCACTCCCTCATTTGGGTCCAATGCACGTTCCTCCCACAAATCTGCCATTCTAATATTGCATTTGTTCCTTATTGAAAAGTCAGTCACTTCACCCCCAGTGGGCACAAAAGCTTCCCTTATATCTCTGGAAGCAGCAGGAGAAGAATGGAAATTGCCCCAGCCCTCCTTCACGACCTTCTTATTCTGGCTTTTGATTCTACCACTGATCCAAATTTTTGTTGCTTGTATTTTTGCTCTGAGGAAGTGCAATGTCACTCTGGTTAGGGTGACAAGCTTCCTCACCCCTTTGCCGACTAGAAGTCACTTCTGCCTGGAAAAACACTAATAATGAGTCTCTTCTGACATTAGATATTTATGCTGCCCTGGTGCCCTTTGCTGCATCCCTGGGTGATTTCTAACCAGGCCTTAATATGATCCCATTAGTTATCCTCCAGCTTTGGGGACATCTAATATCCACTCTGTCTGACTGGGTACAGCTACAGATATAACCCCTACATGCCTCTGCTGCCTACTCCTAACTCTTACTGCTAATCCAAACATCAGGCTGGAATCTGGCTGAAGGACATGACTTAAATAACCTTCCTAGTGCACAGACCCACAGTTTGTCCCCATCTGAATAAGCAGTGTGGTGTCTTTACACAGAAGCATTCAACAGGACTAGGCAAAATAACCAGCAGTCTTTTGTTTAGGCTTGTTTGCCTGACCCATGTGTTAAAACCTTTGGGCCAAGTTTCTTTTTTATATCAGAAGGGAAAGCAATGCCATTAAGATGGCACAGAAAGTGAATCATAAAGACTTGTAAAATTACAAAGTCAGGTAATAATATTATAGGCTGCTTCATAAGTGATATAATTGCAGTTATTTTTGACAATAAACATCCACTGAAATTAGGATTTGAAATACATATAAATGTAGTCCTTGGGCTGTGCTTCTACAATCTCAACTGAGTACTCAATTCTCATCCAAAAGTGAAACCAGGATTGAATATCCAGCAGCCAGTGTTACTCCTCTATAGTAAGAATAACTAATACAGAGGGAATGAAATAAAAAGAGCTAGCAATGCATTTCCCCCCCAGCATATCAAGCAGGTTTTCATATGGAAGCAGTGGTCATCAATCACTACCTCATTACCAACCTGTCATCTGGGTTTAGGCTAAATGTATTCTGGCTTGCTGCCATACTAAATGTTCAATGAAACATCCTTAAGGCTCTCTACAAGTTCAGCTGAAGTCACACATGCTATACATCAAAAAGGAACATTAGCGTTATCATAGCTTAATAAATAGTGCCATTCTGGCAATGTAATCCTATGTTCTAGAGCTATCTTCCATTCCCAGTATTATACTGCTTAAGTAAACAATCTTACTGTCTTGTGTGAAGTTTATTTAGTGATAAATGCATGGAAAGATAATTAGTCATACTGTTATAGATACACTTCCATGCCAGCTGAAGAACATGAGCAAAAATAGCACAGGATTTTTAAAGCACACAATGGCATAATGAACTTTATCTTGCAGCATTAGTTTATAATTCTAGCACATGATAGTTTATTATCAAGGTTTCACTGCACTGGGAAACAATGACAGCTGAAGGACCCCAGATCAGTGTCTTTTCAAAATAACAGTGGCTTGAGTACAGGACTCTGCATACTCCTGGGATGTAATACAGCCACTAAAATGGCTGCAAAATGTATTTCAACATCTGTGAATACTACTTACTTTGTGAATAACTCCTGACTTAAGGAGGTATCCTTACATTTAGTCACTCATTTTCATGCACATTTGAAGCACTAAGTCCTGAATCTGTTTTAAATTTTAAAAATGCCAATAATATATACATATAGATTCTACAGTGGCAGAAGCTTCAAGAGGCACCATAAACCAAATCCTAATAACACATTTTTAGATACATGAATCAGTTTATTAACTTTTTTTTTTAATAGCGAAAAATAATCTCAAAAATAAGGAATACTTCTTGGGTCCTTGTATAAAATCCTTTGTAGACACTGCATTTGTTATGCAACAAGGCCCTACTATTCTTTAACCAAAATAAAAGAAATGGCTCCAAAATGTTCAAAGACAGATTTTCCAATTGATTTTAAGTATGTCCCTGGAAACCTGCCTTGACTAGTGAGCTGGGCTTGTTCTATGTAAAATACATGGAACTTACCTACATGTGACACTGTTCCTTCCCCTTGTGTGTGATGCAATTGAAACAGCAGCTGGATCTCCCCTTGACAGAGTCCTTTTCTGACATGTTCATAGGTGCACACATACATAAGGGAAGGTAATCCACTTTTTAAAATTGAATTCTGACAAACTGGAGAGAGAGGATCTTAAATGATTCTTTGGTCTGCTAGTTATATCAAGCAAGAATAAATTTGCTTAAACCAGGCTTTTCTTTTCCTGTTCTCCTGCTTCATCTTCTAAGCCTTCTAACCAGAAATCAGTCTTGGGGCAAATTTTGTTGTCTGCAGAGTCTTAGCAACAAAGACTGAATTTCCAAACTTAAAACTGGAGAATGAACTTGTCCTTTCAACTTTGAGTTGTCTTGCTTTTTGCTTGCCTATTCCACAACCACTAAAGTTATCTTGCGCCTTTAAGAAAAGGTCTCTGCCACAAAATGGGGATGATCAAATAGTTGTATTTAGTGCTTAGAAAAGGTGATATGCCAAGAAGTAGTAGTAGCACAGTTCTGGCACTCCTGAGAGCAGTGATAGTGTATTTTGTGTGGTTCCTGCTCAGAACTGCAAGGAAAAGCCATGATAAGGTTTTCCTTTTTCATTTTCTATTCCTACATATATACAAAGGGCCAGGCATCAAATTTGCTGCACATATTGTCTAATAATACAGATCAAAAGCTGGCACAGATTTCACTGTAATTTTTCTTACAAAGATATTAAAGATAAAAGATTAAAAAAAAAAAAACCCAAACATGATGCATGTAAAACTGGAGTGCATTAAACAGTTCCATGCTTAACCACAACCTTAATTCAGTGGCATTTTAGAGGTCATCTGCAACACAGTGAGCCAGTTTAATTCAGAAGCTGCAAGTAATCACTAAACAGAACAGCAAAAAAGGACAAGAAAAGATGCATTAACTAAAGGTGTACTATGATTTTCTTGTGAAATTGGTGGGTAACAAGGGAAGGGGAAAATATGCTTGGCTTTCTGCATACTTTTTAAAAAAGCAGTCTGCAAACAGGCTTGCAGCACATCTGACCTCTTCCATGCTTCACTGCTTATAGACTTAGCTGCTTGACCAAAGAATCTGGATCCAGATTCTTCAGTACAGAAATTATCACATTAACAATGCTTTTGACAGCTTTTAATCCTGAAGTTTCAATTTGGCTGCTATCCTACATTATTGCAATGTCCATGAACCATCACTATAAATTCTAGCTATCTACTTCTTTAGGTTTGATTAGTTTGGATTTTGGAATTTTTTCCCCTCTCCTTCTGTAAATACAAATAGGTCAGGATCCTGAGAGTGCTCAGAGGACTTAGTATCCAGCTGTTGATCCATATGTTCTCTAGGCCAACACCTGCTGCAGAGATGACACCAAGACCTCATAGTTGGCAAGCTGCTCTAACTCCAGTCAGTCTGTAGGTTGAAAGGTCACTCCTTTAATGTAGTCAATTTGTGGCTTCCACATTAAAGAGAGGGAGCTGTCACTGCTGGAGCTCTGTTTTATGAAATCCAGTGACAGTAAAACCTGATGCCCTCCACTTTCATAATAGCTTTAACTGTCTAGTACATCTTAGAAAAGTAACTCCTAGGGCCTGATGAGAGGATGAGCCAACCTCTCCATGAACAAGAGAACCTTCTAACTCAAAGCTATGACATTACTTAAGGACTCTAAAGAACTGGCTGGAGGCACAGTCCAGGACAAGATTAATTTCCTTTTCTTTCTATTTCAGATAAAATATGAAAACGAATTGAGGATAAAGATGCTTTTTTTTTACCCTTTAACTGCCTCTATATTGGATCCTGAAAGATCAAAACAAGACTAAAAAGAGATAAAATGCTGTGAATAAAATCTACTCAAAAAGATCTTAAAAAAACTTCAGATAAACAATTTTAACCCTACGTAACTAGATATTTTTGCCATTCAGTACTAAATTACACACACAAATCAGTGTGAATTTAGGTTCAAGGGACATTGCAGTGTATCATCCAATTTTACGATAAATTGGCACACCTTTATTAAGACCTTTATCAGGTTATACTTTTCTTGCACAACATAAAAACATGTATTTTTTTGACTGGCATTTATAAACATATAAATAATCAGTGATGAATCTCAAGAAGAAAAATATTTTAGCTGCCTACTGAACTAGAACAAAGAAGTAAGAAAGTGAATAAGGTATATACACATAATAGGTGTAGATTTATGGAAGAGCATACATCAGAATTTCCAAACATTACCTACTACAGAAAAGTATTTCACAATCAATGACTCAGCATAAGAGGAGAAATTTGGAGAGCAGACTTCATTTCCACTGCCCCACCTTTCCTATTTCCAAAACTAGGGAAAAGACAGTTTTCTCTGATCCTGGAGTCAGGGCACTCCAGCTTGTCTGACAGACTGCAGTTTGATGGAGGTGAGTCTGCAGCATCATGAGCTCTCCGTGCTCCCAGCTCCATGGCAGCTCTGAACAGAACTGAGGGACCTGCCACCAGACCGACAGCCACGGACACACAGCACAGAACAGTCCCTTTATGAACCAAAGGCAGGATAAAGACTACCCAGCAACTACAAGACTAAATTGCAAGTACACAAAAGTAAAATCTCCCAAGTCATTGTTCATTTTCAAACACCGTGAGTAGGGAGAAAAGAATCAGACATTGGTTCATAGACATGTTCACAGGAAATTTAACCAACTTTAATGACACTGCCTTTTAATGGCACCACAAATGAATTAATTTTCCTAATTTCAATGTTAAAATTGCATCAATACATTTTTTCTCTCCTATTATATTGCTAGGAGAATTCTTTCTGTCCACATGTACAGTTGGAACAGCTGTGTATGATGCCAAATGCAAAAATTTAAGGGATGTTCCAGCATATTAAGTTTAACCCTCATTTCTGTCTCAATGATAGATGCAAGAATTCCAACTAGGTTGATTTTATGAGGCAGTTAAATGATTTGTATTCAGACCAACATTAAAAATTCCCAAAGTGACAAAGTGTACTCGAACAAAAATACCCTGCTTGTGACATATCCTTTACAAGTAATGTGTTTTCATTTTTCACATGTTGCATCTCATTTATTTTATTCAGGCACACACAGTTGAATCTACAAGATACAGTAAGCTTCCAATACCTTTGAAATAATAAATCATTTCTTACAGATGTTTTCACCCAGTGCAAGTCTGCTGCTCATTAATCAAACATTATCAGTATCTATCACTGCCCAGTGCTAAACAGGAAAGGCACCTCATTTTGAGTTTTGACTTTTATTCACTGGTTAGTCCCTGACCCTTCTACTACTGCATGCTTATTAGAAACATCTACTGCATGGCAGATCCTGCTACATGGAGTTTTAGAAGGGGTATTATACAAGCAGAAGCATTTTTTCTTTAAGAACCAAAGGAAACAAAGTCAAGCTGCTCTTCAAATTGGCAACACAAATGCAATCAAATTGTCTTCAAAGCACTTTTCGAACATCTAAGTAAAATATAACCATGTAAGCAAACTATTTCTGGTCTAGATCGTTTCATATCTGAAAGGTTGAAATAAATATATATTAGGCACTATGCAAGATACATTTCATTTCTGATAAATTATTAAAATTTCATCTCAGAAAACAGTATGTAGGATACAATACATCTTTACCAGCATAATCCTGCAGGGGAAAATCTAAAGAAAATGTTTCACTGTGACTAAGAAGTTATCTGACAAAAAACTGCAACTTCCTTGTGATCATTGATACATTGCTGGATTCATGCCAATAATGCCAAATGAAATCTACATTATTTCATCTGCTCTATTGGTTGTTATACATCTTTTTCAAAATGCTGGAATGGAAATGGAATTGGGTAAGCCACAATAACTGCAAGTGCTTCGGAATGAAGATTTCTGTAGCTTCAAGAAACATTTGCCAGTATGAACACAGTATGGCTTCCCCACAGCATTCTGCAGTACTGAGCACTTTCATAGTCCTTTTAGTGCTACATTTCAATCTTCCAACATGATTTTAGAGAAGAATGAACTCAGTCAGGATGCCAATAGCCAGAGTCCAAAAGTCTCATCCTCAGCAGACCATCACACCATACTGCTTCCTTCCAGTGATCTATTGTGCTGCGCATGATTCATATTTTTGTTATTAACCAAGTGAAAAATTAAAGGCAATGAGCGTGCTTCAGGTAAAAAATTACTATCATCTCCTGCCACAGCAGCAATTCACTCAGCTCTCCTTTAACTAAACATTTTGTTTGCATGTTCTACATCTTTCTGAATGAACATTGAATGCCACACTTGTATCTAGGATTATTCACCCTCCAAGGCTGATTAAACATATTCCATTCTTGGCAGGTCTAAAGAAGTGACTGAGCTACGATGTGTTTTTTCTATGCCTCAATACAATAAAGGGCACATTCAGCATATGCAAAGGCCCATATTTGCATATGAAAAATAAGAAACCAACTTGCCAATGCAGAGGTTGTATTAAGACTCTTATGTGCCTACAATTTAAAAAGTGCTAAGATTTCAGAACTTCCTTTACTTAGTTTTTGTTGGGATTTCCAGAAAAGGCTGTGCACAAAGAAGGCGTAGATTGTTACAACTAGGCGGATTTCTTCAAATTCTACCTATTGTGGGAACGATTTTTTTTTTTAATGCAAATTAACACCAAGCTTTTTTATGAAGCAGCTACTACAGAAAGAAAATGGGCAGGAACTTTACCCCAGTGATTAGTACAAAGACCACCACCACCTTATGCTTTATGCACAGAATGGTCACTCTACCTCCTCTAAATGCAAATTTCTTTCTACAAGAGACTTCATTCAGTCAAGAACTCAAACTTTTAGTGTAAGAAGACAAGCAATAAAAATGTAAACAGCAGCTATTTACATACTTGGTCACCTAAGTATGTAGTCTTTTTGGCAACACTTTTTTGTTTTGTTTTGAAGAGACTCTTATCTAACTTGGTGCAAGTTTAACAAAACATATATATTTCAAGATCACAGAATACACTGAGGTGGAAGGGATCCACAAGGTTCAATTCTTAAGTGAATGACCCATAAAGGGCTTCAACCTACAAACTTGGTGTTATTACCACCATGCTCTGACCAACTGAGTTAATCTCAGGGTCATAAATTTCTCACAGATAAAAGTTTGGCCATCATTTTTCACCTACAAAAGATTTGTGTTGGGCCATAATAGAAGAACCAAACCTGTGTTTACCAACAAACAGAAATGCCATCATGTCTAAGTCACTCAGATATTGAAATACTGAATTGTGATACTTCCAATGTCTAACTACTAAGCAATAGGCTACCTATAAAATTAGAGTAACTGTTTCCTTTGGAAGTTCTGTTCTCATTTTAAAAATCAAAAAACCCTATAAATATTTCATTATTTAGAAATTTTCTTTAAAAACGGTTATTAATCTAATTTCAATTTAAATAAAAATCAGCTACTGACATTCCACTATCTACTAAAGTGTTAGAATCTATTTAAATACATGCATCACACCCAAATAAACATCTATTATCAATGGTGACAAATAAATAAAGAATCAATTTTTTAAAAAAATAATCCTATGAAATCTGAAGTGAGTTACACCATCTCCTGTTACATCAATGGAACAGTAACAAATAAAACCTTGACATCTCTTAGAAATGTAGTAATACACTGCAAGTGTCTACTTGGTGACCACCATTTCAATACAGTGGCAATACAGTTTATTAACATTAAAGATTAATTGGCTGAAATCTGCTGATCTTTAAATTCTTATTATTCTTCCTTTTTCTTCCTATGAAACTGATCACCAGAGATCATTTGAGGGAATACTGAGTTATCACACTAGCTATTGAATGCATTTGCACTTTTTCTAATGGTTCGTATTCAGCTCAGTACGTTTTTAGCACAAATTAATGAACAATAGCCCAAGGATTTCAGAAAAAAACAGTATCAAGAACAACATTTGGAAAACAATTTCCTCTGTTTGATAAACATGTAATTTGTATTAGCATTATCCAAACACTCTAAGTGCTTAGTGTGTTTATTTCTGTGTGTTAGTCTTATAAACAATTTTATAAATCAATATACAATTTAGCATTAACACACAGAAGACTCTAACAGTACAAGCATTCAATCTTAATTACTATTTATGCCCCACACCTTTAGACATCACCATGTGTCAAATTTTGAATATGGTTTGTTACTATAAAATGCACACAGAAGACTATCTATGTGACTCTAAGCACAAGAAATGACAAAGTTGATCTCAAATTTATAGAACACACCAAGATACTACATAAACCCAGAGAAATATCTGTATGCCTCTAAGCCTTTTATTTTGTTTTCATAAATACATGCATTTACAGAGTTATTTTAAATATCACATTAAAAGCAACCATATGAGTGGCCTATCTGAAAAGTATAAATTAGAATACTAAAAAAACAACTTTCAAGTGTCATGACCATAGCAAGTGGTTCAGAAGTCTGGACAACCTGCATATATGCAAAAGCAGAGACACAGCAGCGCAAACATTTATATAGCTCAGTTAAAGATGACTTAATATAGTGCACCTCCACAATTTCTTTTTTTCTCAGATATTTGCTCCCTTTAAAAATTTCAATGGCATTAAAACTAAAGAAGTGCAGAGGATGCACCTTCCCATAATGACGGAGGCTACTGTATTGGACAATAAACGTACCAATGCTTCTGGAAGAGGAAAGCTTTTCAATTAATGTGTTGAGCTTGAAGGGAGGAGTGAGGGATTCCCTTGGGCACAGACTGCAGGCCAGAGCAGGACTCAGAGGGCCCTCAGACTGTGAATCCCACCCAGAAACAGAATCACTAGTGAGTATGCTCCAATTTAAATGAAGAACCAAAACCAGACCCGAACACCGCCAGGGTTTCCCCCCAAAATGAGGTAACTGCCTTTCATTTTACCAAACTGCTCCTAAACCAACCGAGGCCTGACCACTGAGCAATGATGGAAAGGGAAGCAGATGACTGAGAAGCACCAGACAACCACTAGGTCAGATGGAAGCCCTGAGCCCTGTCCATGCCCAGCAGTGGCTTCCACGGCACCACTCACATGAAGCAGAGAAGTGGCAGACCAAGAAGATCTAAAGCAACCTCTAAAATCCTTTCAACACATGCTACAAATCCACAGCACAAATCCAGCTTTGTCTTAACTCTGTCAATTCAATTCAACAAGGCGATACCCCCCTTGTTGAGTGGGCAGTGAAAGGAATATGAATTCAGGAACATTATATTTATAAGACATAAATATGACAGGAAGACTGCTAAAAACTTTATTCATTAACACAAAAAATTGCTTGTCATCTTCTCACCAATACTGGCACAAAGTAACTGAGACTGTGATACTCTTTCTATTTGTGTGCAATCTTAAAATAAATAAATAAATAAATGCAATAAGCCTAGGTTTTTAACCAGTGTTTTATATTTTGCAAACAAGACAAAGGAAAGTAGGGAATTTCTAAACCTCTAAGACTTTGTATTATGGCAGTCCTCCTACAGCATTAGTTAGAACAAGGTTTCAAAAAGTGTCTGATTGCATTAAACACATATGGGACCACATACACTTTTCTTACAAAAAAAAGAGAGCTCAGCTAAAATAAATGGTATGGATCAACTCACAGACTGCACTTTAGAAGGTTGTTGATTCTGTGCCTGAATGTTAATGTGGAAGTAAAAAGATGGCAGCAAAATTATTATTTGTACATCTAAAAGATGAAAGAAACAGTCATGGAGTGAACTCTTGGAGCAAACAAGCAAAGTCTTTTCTTAGATGTAAAGCATTCAAGTGTGTAACATCAAGATAGGAAATATACCATATAACATCACCATTTTTGTTTTCTTTTTTTATACACCTCA
The DNA here is from genome assembly GCF_029207755.1 of Chamaea fasciata. Lineage (NCBI taxonomy): Eukaryota > Metazoa > Chordata > Aves > Passeriformes > Sylviidae > Chamaea > Chamaea fasciata. The sequence goes on along the minus strand of NW_027094095.1, from coordinate 14,578,794 downwards.
AACAAAAAAATTGCTTAAAAATATATGCTTGAATAAAAAAAAAGTGATAAATGTTAGATTACATAATCCACTAAAATATGAAAAAAATTAACTACTCTTAAAACAATAAGAATCAAACTAATTTTGTCATTATATTTAGATTAGCAGTTCTTCAGGCAGACTGTCCAGCACCATGGAAAAGACAGGAGAGTGTTTTATAAAACATGAAAGAGAGATGGTTATGCTATGCAGCGTTTTGGTAGAAAAGATAAGTAAGTAAGAGCACAAAAATCTGTGTAATTTACAAGTGAATATCATAAGGATGCCCAAGGGCAGATCATTAGTATTTTTTGAAAGTGTCCTAAGACTATTAATAATAAATAAGCTGTTTTGTGAATCTTAGCCCTAAAAGCTTTCAACTGCCTAGTGCTTTCGATGTAGATACAGGAATATTCCACCAATATCCAGAGCAGTACCAAGGACTAAAGAGCTGAAATAACAGCTTACTACAAATGTCAATAGTAGAAAAAAATGCCTCAAGCATAAAAATTCTTGGATTGATGTACATTGTTGGTCTCCAGGAAAGATGCTGCATCGGAAATAATAGCAATTTCAAATTCCTGCTACAGCATGTAAGAATAGGTTCTTTCACAGAGTTCCTTTTTTAATATAAGTATTTGGTTTTTAATAACAATGCTTTTTACATTAAAGAGTAGCAGAAGATAATACAATAAAGATGAACAAGTTTTTTATTAGAACCTACTGATTGTATAACTCATTTAGAATAAATATCATTCACATGGGACATGAAACAAGAAATGTAGTGTTAAAGGAGGAGGTATTTATTCTCCAAGTTGTGAGCCACAGGCTAAGGCTCCCCAGGAGGCAGATTATAAAGAACTCCTATACTTGTCTCCACAGACTTGTGCAGATCTTCTTCCTTGGGACCTCACTTAAGGCAGTAGCAGTTCAATATGAAGTTTTGATCCCTTTTTGTACAAAGTGCAAACACATCTATCACTGGCCTTCTCACGGAATCTTTATTTAAAAAACAATGGTTTTAAAATTTAATTTTAATATTAGTCAAGGCGCTGTAAGGCAATTATGAAAAATTCGAATTAGCTTTCCCCAGATCCTGCCACTGGTCTTCACCACTGCTGCTCTTCAAACTTGTCAAAGTACTCTGACTTCATGACTCATCTCAATTATTTCATTCTCATTATTTCTAATACCAAAAGCTCACAGCTTTGTGCAGATACATGAATTTGAATATGACGGTTTGCAATAAAATATAGTTTCAAGAGTTTTCCCTGGTTCTGTAGCCTTTAATGTCTTTGACTGTATATTGATACCAATGCTTAAAAGGACGTTGTTGTCACCATTTAAAATCCTTGTTAAAAGCACCTTTTTTGCAAGATTCTGGAACAGTCATCTCTCTTGTCTACCTGGGGCAATGAAATGAACCCAGAAACTAAGCCAGGCACAATTTTATTTTGAATATCTAGCTGATCATGTTTCCAGCATCATTCCTTCCTGCGCTACCTTCCAAGGTATTATTTTTTCTCCCTTATTGGTTATCTTTTATCTGCCAGTCTTCAGGCTTTGGCTTCCTTGCAGCAAAACCTATACAACTGCTAAAGTGTCAAAATATTTATGAAATTATAAAATAATACAAAACAATATCAAAAAACCTCCAACAACAGACCTGGTGATCCTAAGAGCCTAAGGCTGCACAATGCCTGTCCTAAAGCTCTTTCCCCAAGGTGCACTGCCATTTCCATGACTTGCTATATTACCACTGAGACAAACAGCTCTTCACCAAGGGGTCTAGCAGCTTCCTACAACATTTGGGAACAACACAAACACCAAGAAACACAAATCAGTTCTGAAAAGTAACCAACTAACAGATAAATCTTGGATATGTTTTCAAATAACTCTGCCTCTAAAGTCCTCCTGTGGAGGACGTAAGTGAAATTGTAAGTGAAAAGAAAATTCAGAAATACAAGGTAAACCAAAACCACAGAAGCAGGCAAATAAAAGTCTGTTCACAACCTGAAATGAGAACTATTTTGAACATGACATATTTCCTCCATAAATGTCTGTGCTGGCCATGGGCCTATGGGCCCCATATGCAGATTTCATGTCCTCCAAATTTAGTTTATGAATCAGGAGTACGATGCACAATTTTTTCCTATAGCACAAGCAAAATGAACATCTGTTCACTTTTTGCCATGTAGGTTTATATCTGTGTGGGTGGGTGTGAACAGAGCTCTTGATGTGTAATAGTCCTCCCATCTGCACACCAGGTGGCACTGCATAGTTAATCAGAAGATAATAACAGGCATGAGGAGATTACTTACTTTTTGGGGAAGAGAGAGTAAATCAATCTCAGAGAGTTTTTTTTAAAACAAGGTACATTAATGCTTGCACTTTAATTTATTTTTTTTTGGTGTGTAATTTCACTCCAATCAATGACATGATCTGATTATATCATTGTTTGAATGTGATGTTAATTAACTATGAATGACTGCAATTACGACAAAGGTTCTTTCCACAAGGAATTTCATTTATTTTCTTTTTTTTTTTAATGTACAGTTTTAACCCTTGCAAGCAGGATATACTATTTAGAATACATCCAAACAACAATCTGCTTAGATTTACTTGGTACACTCACCTAGCCCACCATTTCACAGTATTTAACAGACCTCTGAACACCCATATACAATAAAACTAACTTTACAGCAATACAGCAGCAGAAGATGGAGGAAGAAACAAGCAAGCTTCATTACTCAGTGAGAAGTTAAGTAGAAAGTTAGTGCTGCCAGTTTAAATCTACAAACACTGAAGATAAAGTGCTTAAGCAATTTCTGGGAATGGGGGCTTTAGATTTTTTTAATACCAATTAAAACAATGTTTGAGAATATATTTTTATCCGATATTCATATAAGGAGAATGTAAATGTTATATAAAACACCTATGTTATGATAAAATATTATAGAATCAGGATAGAGATTTGTGTAAAAGTCTGTGGAAAGTATGTTTATGGTGACAGCTTTTCTATGTAGTCATTTGAATGTCACATGAAAAACATCCTTAAATACTTTAAATATTCAGTTCATTCATTTTTATTCAATTAAGTAGTTCTATAAAGAAACTGTTTTGTATTTTCTCTTTCAAAAAGGATATGAAATGCTTTGTAGAGTCTTAAAAGACAGAATAACAGAATCCTATTTTCCAAAGAATGCAGCAGAACTTCTAGAAGGATGAGTAATAAAAGCCTGGTATTTCTGCATTTGCTCTGATAGCCATGAGAGACACATACACATAGCTTTTTTTCTCCTTTTTTTTTTTTTTTGGTGGTAAAAATCATATTCCACTCTGAAAATCCATGAAGAGACACAGTAACACAAAGCGTTCAGACTGTTCTGTTCCCCGTAGGATACCCTTGGCTGCCTTCCTCTGCTGTCTCTGAGGACCATGTGCTCTCTCCTCTAGCCCCTCACCCCTTCATTGATTTCCCCTTTTGCTCTCAGCACGCTTATTCTCTGTTGCCCTGAGTCTCTACAGTGTTTACAGAAGGCAGTAACTGATGCAAGACCTTTTTTTCTTTTAAAGCAAAATTTTCAAACTGATTTGTCAGTTCAGTTACAAATTCTTCACAAACTCTTCTTATCAAAAAGCAGAGCTGATTCAAGGTTCAGTACATTGAGTAATCTTTCAAATCAGGACAGGATGGGATTTTTTCTATGCTTCTTTTTAAAGGTTGGTTTCAAAACTTCGAAAGTTTAATTGGGAGATTTAATTCCTAGTATTTAATGTTTGTGAGTAGCAAAATAAACCCAAAAGTTTTGTAATGGGAAGAGAATTGGAATTCTAAGATGAAAATTTTAAGGACTAATTCTGCATCTCTAATTCTTAATTTGCATTTTTAATTGCCCAACGAAATAAGACTAAGTGTAGAAATTGAGCCTACCTAAATGACAATGGAAAAAGGGAAACTCCAAGAATATTGTTCCTCCCATTGTTCAGCTGCTACCTTTTGGTCCCATAAAGATTATTATGCATGCCACTGTCTATTATTACTTTTGACATAAGAAACTGAGATTCATGAACTACCCCCTAATAATTATGTTAGCTGTAATCTGAAATTGTGACTGCTGGAGAAAACCAGAAACATGGTGTATCTCTTACATTGCCATTGCCCAGTTGGATCCTTGCTGCTTATCCAGGTAACTATGAAAGCTTTTCCTAGGATTTAGTCTTTCCTAGCCCAACATAAACCTTCATAGCCTCAAACTCCACATCAGTCTTCACAGCCTAATTGGGAAAGGTAAGATGGAGGTAAGGTGTGACTCACACTGAGACCCCAGAGGTTGTCAAAGGTTGGTGACACTGGCCATCTGCTTGTTTTCAAGTCTAGTACATGGTATTTTCTCAACTTTGAACCAGTGACTAAATGTACCAGAACTGCCGGGCTGGAGAGCATCTTTCCCCTTAAGATAAATCATTGTAGCCTCAATGCCTCGGTAAGCAAAGAATTGAAGCAATGCACCCTTTTTTATTATTACTCATCTCAAATAAGTCTGTTAGCCTGTATCCTTTTTTGTGAACTTAGGAATTCTTTACCTTTCATGTCAGAAACACAGCGAATAGCTGATTAGAACACACTTTTAACAGGTGTCCAAACAGCTCTCACAAAAAGCCTTTGTTATTAGTTTTTCTTCAGTATAGTCACTCATTAGAATGCCCAAATCCCAGTCACCTATGTTTTACCATCAACAGAATCTGCAGCGGAGGGCACTTTCCCTACCACACACAATACTCCCACAGGCAACAGTTTTTCCCTGATGCATAACTGTGTGAAAAATAGTTTTCAAAGTTCTCTTTGCAACTTCACCTGCCCTCGGGTAGCTGCTTATTTACAAGTGCTTCTCTGTTTCATGAATCACACACGGTCTTTTGTACAATCCCAACTGATAAAATCTTGAATTCCATCTCATTTGCAAGACTAAAGGTGTGCTCTTCAAAAACCACACTGCTGCAAAAAGTCCTCTCACACTGTACTCTCCTCCTGTCAGGGATTTCATTTTCTTTTACACACTCATTCACTTCTTTTTTCCCACTAACAGGGAAAATTGAAAACTACCACACTTCTTTTCCATCAAGGTATAAATTCATTCAGAAGCAAATTATAACAAAAACTAAATGTTCTGTTTTAAGTAAGTAGCTCCATAATTATTTTACCCCTATGATTCAGAGTAATGTTCAACTGTGGTATTTCATTGAATATGTTTGTTCAGTAGGCAAAGAACACAAAAAGAAATGCAGTTCAGACTCATTATGGAAAAACGGCTGTTGCTGAGAGCTTAGAAAAGCTCTGTTGCATTAATATGGTTAACTCCACAAATATGCAACCCCTTGTCCTCCCACTCTCACTACCAGTATGCAAGGCCACATTACTGTCCAGCACCTTGCACAGTACTGCAAAAGTGAGATGACAAGCAGACAAGGAGGCACAGAAAGGGCACCATAAATGCAAGGTAGCCTCCAATAACAAAACTTTGTAGGTACACATAATCCTTCATTAGCATTTTTACCCTCTGTTTCCTAGTACAATCAATGAACACATGCTTTACAGGAGAATTATGCTTCAGAAACATTCTCTTGTTTATTAAAATTCTGGCTGTGTCCTTTTACCTAGCATCTGTATGGCAAAATGTTGTCTGTAGATACATATATAAATGTATTTCTAACCAAAAATATTTTATATTAGAATAGCTTTATTAAGGTCAGAAAATAAAACCAGATACATAAACTAAACACACCAATTCTATGTGAGGTGCTCAGTGGTCATTTTTGCTGACACTAAACTGAACTGTTATTCTAAGCTTCTGAGTCCGAAATGCAGAGGAACAATGCTGATGTTAAAAAAAAATGACTGAGAATTTTTTCCTAAGTGCTAAACTCACAGAAAACAAATGCTTATGAATTAATTCCTCATTGCTGAGGAATTAAAAAATTCAAACTGTGGTTTGAAAGACACAGACGAAAACAGAAAAAAAATTAAGTCTCACTATTTGCTTTGTATACAATTACATCAAAATATGATACATCAGAATTCCTATACATGGAAGTTCTCTAACAATGTGAGGATTTAGGATTACATAAATCACAACACTCTGTGCTATCATTACACGACAGAATGGACCTGCAAAGCTTATTACACTGCATAACCAGATGGTAAACAACAGTTGTCGTTGTACTAAGAATTACATCTCTGTAATCAATAATAGGAAGGAGGAACAGTTGGACAACTTGTTTCCTATTATGTTCACTTAGGCAACGTCTAGATCAATAAAGAGCATTAAGCCTCATACCAACTGTAGACAATGCCTGCTCAACGTGCCTATCATATGGCGGCAATGGGTCCAGATGTACTTCAAAATAATTGTAAATGGATAATAATTCTAATCTAACATTAAAAAGAAGCGATGATTCAAACAGCAGAGAGGTGCAAGACTTCTCTATTACATGAGAGAAGACAGACCTGTGATGCCAGTTTTAGTGAAAGTCAAAATCAGCTTATTTTGTTAACCCACTCTATAAGAACATTTCACTACAACCTATCTGAAGGATGTTACACGTTTTATATGGATGAAAGCAAAAAAGCAACCAAGCATGGTATCAGTGGCTTACATATAGACTCAGTAATTGTGTGGGTGTAGTAAGCTGTTCACAAAAATTGAAAACTAAACTTGTGTATCGCTCTAGGCCAATATGGCGATTAATTACAAGCAAATTTTTAGTTCATCCATTTTTAACTATCTAAACAAACAATAAATCAACCAATTCAGCTACATTCACATCTTACCTAAAGATCTGTAATATAAATCTGAAAATTTTAATAGCTGTCTTAAGGTCACTAGTTTTAGCTTTCTGATTTAAAATTTTTTCTTATATTCCATACTTCCATTATTCATCAAATTAAAGCTTTCTCCCATCATGTTATTAACAAAGATACAAGTTCCAGTTAATTCCTAGGCAGTCCTTCAATTTCAGTGTGACAAAACATGGGACTTTGAGCCCTTCTTACCTATTCCAATGAAGACTGCTTTATAGCCATCCTCCTTCAGGGTACGGAGTGTCATTCCATCCACTGCAAGGCCTTTCCTAAAAATTATCTGAAAGAATTAAAAATTGCTTGGTAAAAATTGCAATTGTAATGAAGCAGCACATTCTGCATGGTAAACTAACAAAGGTTTTCAAGATTATGGATGACATAAGTTTTGATTTAGACTTGCAATTGTTAATTCTAATTTAGATAAGAAATAGTGTCCACAGTACAGTAATTGGTGATCATTTATTGAAAGAAATAACTCAGCAATCAAAACACATCTATAATCTATACTTGTTTCTGATCATTTACTTTTTGCTTCCAGAAGCAAAAGCTGAATTTTTTCTTTCCAGAGCCATTCTGCACCGCCAATCCTGCTCTGAGCAGCCAGTGCACAGGCTGAGCACCTAGAGGAGTTGTAAGAGTACAAGAGACAGGGAATGATGTTCTCTGCGTGTTCAGGCAACCAATGATGGCAGTCCCTGTGCAGAGGTCATGCAACTGGAGATATGTACACCTTTTGTTCATCACTCCTAACCCCAAGGCCTTTGAGCACAAAAAAGTGTGTGCGATTCCTCTTCTGATATTTCATACTTCTTGACATAGGTATGTGTGTTTTTATCTCCACATCTTAGACTCTCTGAACTTGAATGCTTTCCCCCAGGTTTTTTATATCACATGTGATTTTACTTTACAAAATGCAGTGCTGTTGTGTAAGGTCTCTACTTTGTGATCTTCACAGTTTAGCCTTCAAGTCACTGTGCGTCTTGTTTGTTATTCAATCCGCTTGTATTTCATTTCATATACTTTTCAGATTGGGAAAAAAAGCAGAGGTAAAATAAAATTGGCACTACTTAAGAGTGACTTTCTTTGTGTTTGGAGATTTAGTATAAATTTTATCAGAAGTGAAAAAGCCATGTACTATTGCAATCCTTAAAACAATACAGACTCCATCCTCACTTGCAACAAAAGACATTCCATAAATTGTCATTGCATTTTTTTTATCCTGTTGTGTACATATATTATGAAAACCTAATGAAGGAATTTAAATAGCAATACTATTTTATGTGAGGATTCATAATACTTCTAGGGCCTAGCTCTGTAACCCTTATTCAGCTGACTAATTCTTACTAATTTCAGTGGAATTACTTGAAAAACAGCACTACTGAGCATTTACACAACACAGCACCTTCCATCAAAGATTTGAAATGCTTTAAGTAAACACCAGAAAATATTTCCAGCTTATAGAGGTATAAAACTAAGGTACTTATTTAAGCAGCTTCCCAAAGGGTCAATTGCAAACCAATGGCAGAGGTTTGAAGCACATTTACATTGAGATTCTCTACTGCACTCCAGAACTGCAGAGGACTTACAGGTCAAGATGACACGGTGGCTCCATTCTGGAGACCTTGTCATAACCGAGCCCTGGGAATTGAGGCTGGCAGAGGATTTCCAGGAATTGATGCCCAGCAATATTGTCTAAAGGTGTCTCAGGGCTCTGTTTAACACCATCCCTAACTAAACCACCATTCTGTCAATCTTTTTAAGGCTTGCAAACGAAACTTTAAAGTAGGAAAAAAGACCTGTAGCACTTTAAACCTTATCTTGCATCTTACCAGCATTTTTATAAAACCTGGGCAGGATAATGTTCTCACTCAGGTCTTGTGAAAACAGTCTACTACTTTTACAAAATGAATCAATATGAAAGATTCCAAGAAGAATTTCTTGCTTAGCTGAAGGCTTTAGTAACATGTTAAAAATAAAGTATCCCTCCTGATACTCAAAACCTTGATCCAGTGATACATGCTAAGTTTGTAACTTCTATTAAAATGTGCAGCAATTGTAAATACCATCTAAATGTTCAGCACAAGTCCTAAATTAAAATAAATCACTGTTGCCATTACCTATAAACAACACACACTTATTTAACAGAATGTTTAACTATTTCTCTCCAAGCAGTTGAATGGACTGTTATTGTTTATAACAGATGATCATGTTAACACTTTAATTTGATGCATTTTATTTTAAAATTAACTTGGATGCAAGACTGTATAATAAACCATTAAGAAAAAAAAAACTCAGCGAGAAGGAACAAAAGAAGTATCAAATATGAATGGTTCAAGTAGTGCCAAACTTGCATGAAAAAAACTTGATTAAAAGAAATCAAATCATTCCAATAGCTACATTGAACCCCTAAAGCAATTTAGGAATTTGTTTCTTACAGACAATTAATCACATGCAGACATGCCAGATGAGAACTATTGATTGCCCTTTTCCAAACTAGTGGCATTCAGACAGGAGACAGACAAATGCCCTGAGCAAGAGGGAGCATCTTCCTGCCTCTGTCTAGCATAGCTTTTAATCGTTCTTTACTAATGTGCATGACATTTTGCTGTTAATCTTTGGCAGAGTTCTTGTTCTTTTCTTTGAGCTATACATAGGCAGGATATATTTTTCATTACCTTCACTCCAAGATCCTTCATCAGCTTGGCTTCAAAATCCACTACATCATACGGCAATCGAAACTGGGGAATTTCAGACATACTAAAATAATAAAAATGCTTGTAACTTATAGGAAAACAGGATTTTTAAATTCTATTATTAATATTATCAGCTAAAATACTTATACCTTAATTAATTTTGACATATGAGAATGGAAATGTGCTGAAATGTGACTCTTGACTTATTTTAATTGTTACAGTGACAAAAAAGCATTATTCATCCAATCCTAAAAATACAGGCCAGGAAGGCAGTACCTAGAGGCCAGCACTGCCCACTCCTGTAGGTGACTATTTAACATATGTTATATTTGAGTTCTAAAGGACTTCAGGTCCATTCCCTTTGTTCACCAGAATATGTAACACTAAATTTAAGACACCCACTTAAAAAAAGACCTCATGGCTACTGAAAGCAATGTGACATAGCAATCTTATATTAAGCTATCCAATAAGAGAGTATCAAATTTTCTATACAATTTTTAAGAAGTGTTACATATGCTATTTTGAGCTATGGTATTTAAAACTGTAACTCCATAACTTTGTAATGATTTTTCAGGATGGACAAATACTTCATCAGCTGTTGATTTCATGTCTGGTTTTTGACTTAATGTTTATTAACTGGCATTTTTTCCTCCTAGGGAAGACTAGGAATGACATCTTCAAGTTCCCAGAATCACAGAAGGGGAAAACTGTAGTGCCAGTATAGAATCTCAGTTTATATCTACCGATACAGATCTAATACATATATATTTATCTCCAGTGAAATGACATCTATATATGGCAGTTCAAAATTCCTACTGTAAAAACGTTGCAGATAAACACAGTGAAGTTATATTTTTAGAAATTTTGTTCAATGAAGATAAAAACATAAATACGCAGAAAAGTAAAGGCTTCTCCCCAGATACTTCTAAGCTTCAAACAGTCTAATCTGTTTTCAAATTAATGAATCTTTAATATCCGTAACAAAGCAGAGGCACAGGAGATTCACTGCAGCTTATTTTACATATTGATATTGACCACACCGTCTTCAGCATCTAACTTTGTCAGGCCAAAAAAGTTTTATTTCTTTTCTGCTGTATCAACTTTATTTATACTGATAAGAAACTGGTGTTCTTCCTTATTTCTAATACTGCCCTTTTTAAACCTTTCTTGACCAGTGTGCAATGAGAAGTGTTGTAAATATCAGATATAATGAATCTGTCAATACAACTTTCATAAGTCATGCTAAATAAAGGTGTCTGAGGCAGAAACTAATGTATCAATATGATTCTGCAACAGAGATTCAATAAAGAAATCTAATCACAAAAAGGAAAGTTCTATTTTCTAGGCCACCTATGTATTTGTTGGAGGCCTGTCATTTCCACAACATGCTCCCAGAACAGCACTGGTTGTGTTACATCACCGTCAGAATTTGTAAACACATTTTTTTACTCTTATTAAACACTTACTTAGTTTTACGCTGTGAGGTATACCCACATGCATGCACATTAACTATGAAAAGAGGTTTTTTTGAAAGTCAACCATACATCAATAATTCTGATGCAATTTCTTTTAGCAGCAGCAGACGGTCTCTGACTCTGCAATGGAGAGACAGAGGGGGAAAAGAAAATGGGGCAGAGATGGAGGAGGGATGCAGTGGATGCAAAGTGTCCCAAAAATTCACATCCACCTCAAATTTGGCCCAAGTCAGAGGTGCTTGGACAGGTGCTTGGTGTTTCTCAGTGATCTCAAATTACTGTTGCCCAAGGGGCAACCCTCTAGCCTAGTCAAAGAAGTATTTTGGTACATTGTAAAGCAGTGGCACAGAAAGGAGCAAAAGCAGTAAAGCTTATTCATGGTCTCTGAGCAAGAGCATGGTGTTCTCATACCTACCCTACTATAAAGCATAAATTTTACACAACTGGTGAAATGTAGGAAAACCTGCCCATAAATATGAAAAATCCAGACAGATTCAGGGATCCACAGATTTATGTCATATTTAAATATCCCACCACAGGAACTGTAATGACTAGACACTTTTCTAGTGTCACAATATTATGAAAATTAGCTATGATGCAAGAAACATTCTAGTTAAAAAAAAATCGGAAATAACTTCAAGGCACAAACACTGCCATTATAAGCAGCTGACTCCAAATACAGAATTGATTTGACCTCCTTAGAAATTTGCAATAGTTTATGAAGCCTTGAAAACACACTCATCAATAACCAAAATTTGTTAAAAGATGTGCTGCAAAGACCTAGAAATGCATAATGGATGACTGCTGCCACAGTCCAGCCCCACTTCTGTTTCAAGATTAAAATAAAGACAAAAGAAACTGATGCCCTTAAATCACACATGAGCATTTCTACAGTGAATGGAAATAAAATTTGATCTTGATTGATACATGTTAAAAGAAAGAAGTACATTTTAAAATACACTCCTTGACCATTAAGGATACTAACAAAACTGGTAAAATTCTGTACAAGGCTTTTTGCATTAGAAGAAACAACAGGCAAAACATTACTTTAAATTCAAGTTAAACCATGAAGAACTTAAGATCACACTGCTTCAAACACACAAGCACATACTAAGCAACTGCAACACTGCACTACAGCACTGAAGCAGCTGCAGGAAGTCCTGCATTGTATTGCCAAGTCAAATCTGAGTCCAACCTGTTACCAAAAAGAGCCTTTTTGTTAAAAACCTCTTATTAGTTCTGACCAATTTACAGCAAAAAAACTGATTTTTATCTGGTATTTATGATAACATGTGGTACTAAACAGCTAAATAGGTATTTCACATACTAAATCTGCAATCCTCTATGGCAACTAGTTCAAGTAAATCTTCACAGTTAAATGCCTATGGATTAACACCTTGGTAATTAGGTAGAATAATTCTGAACCTCACTGGGAAAAATGCAAGTAATCAGTTCAACTTCTCTAGAACTTATTCTCTTTCTTGCAGAGCACTGAGTAAGTATTTGACATTATGACATTATGGATCAAATTAATTAACCGTGTCAACTCTATTGATCTCAGTGATGGTGCATCAAGAAATGTTAAGTGCATCGCCTTTCTTCCTCTCTCTGTTTCATTACATTTTTATTTTTTAAACATGTTGTGTGAATGCATTTTGTACTCTTGCACATCTTACATTGGAGAATTTAATTTTTATTCTGAATGGCTTGGTATCCACTAGTCAGTGTCTGAATTATCTTACACACAGGGATTCCAACAAACCTACTAGATTTGATCACAGCCATTACTGCAGTGGCAAAAATTAATTTTCTAGTGTAGAGGACTGACAGCATGCAAATATTAGCCAAGGGTTTACTATACAGGAAAACTGCAAATATAACTTCTTTTATGTACTTGTATCTTTGTGAAGTTGAGAATGGCAGGGGGTTTATTTCACCCATATGGTATGATCTGCTAAAGCTGCATCCATGATTGCCACTGTCACCTTTATTTGCACAAGGTATCCAGGAAAGCACTCTAAACCTAAAACTCTCCACAAAATTAATATCTGTCTAAAGCATTTTAAACATTCTTTCACTAGGGCTACAGGTACTTCATCTTGCTTTAAGAGTTTTGGATAAGGAGAACTGGTTCCTGACACAATTTTATAATATTCTATGATTCTGAGTCAGAAATGCAGATTCTAATATGCTAATTTGATAATAACAATTAATTTGATAATAAAAATTGCACCCTGGAATTCAACAGGTCATATGAAGAGAATATAGGAGATAGTCACCAGATTTTCAGTCAAAGCTTGCCCGTAACTGTACCTCTTTTAACATGAATGATTAATTATTTAAATAAAAAGTTATTTTTACACATCTGAAATCTTCTATTCTCTTCCTTTGCTAAAAATGAAGGGATCACATATAAACTATGCAGGTACAACATTTTTCGCTATGCTTTCTACAACAATTGGAAACAGTGCTTTGCTGTCATTGTTTCATTACCTTAAGCCCCCAAGGTACTCCTGCTTTTCAAATATGGTGATGTTTGAATAGCCCAGTCGAGCCAAAAAGGAAGCACAACTTAAACTTGCAGGTCCTGCACCAACAAGAGCTATCTTCACCTGATATGCTTCAGGCATATCTTCTGGAGGAGGTAAGGAAGGGTTTCTGATCTGAGGAATATTCATGGCTTTGAAAACCTGAAAAGCAACAAAATCAACAGGTTAAAGACTTTACATACCCTCCTTAAATTTTTATTATGACTGACATGATGGAAGCTTCTGCTAGTACTGTCACTAGCTATGTAGTACACAGCTAGTACTATATACAGTGTAGCAGTGTAGTAGAACTACTACACATAGTACTGTCACAGTGACATGTCTGTGACACAGATATATTATAGCAAATTCATAACAGTATAGAGGTTTCCAAGTGACATGATCTGTGCATTTTTGAGGGATGTTGTATTTGTAGAGTTTGATTCTTCTACGGGTCTTTTTGTCTTAAAAATTTCTGAAGTCAGATTTTCCACTACTGCAAATTTTACAGAGAAGACAGAGCCAGACTACCAGTAACAGAATAGGAATGCAAAGTCAGCCAGATGGCAGAGAATCTCTGCAATGCCAAAAAATTTCCCTGTAAACAAATTATTCTTACTAGTAGAAAAATACCTCTGCAAGTAATGCAAATTATTACAGTGCCAGTAAAGGGGCTTTGCTTCTTCAAGAGACAAACTGCATGATCCTGGAAAACTCAGATATAGCCTGAATTTTAGAGGTGGTAGGTGAGAAACTTTAGGTGGGTTTGAAATGTCTTTTAGGAATCACACTTACTTATCAGCGCTATATTTTCATTGGCAACCCATACTTTAGATGCCTCCTCTTAGATAATTATAATAGGACTTAATTTCAGTTTCTTATCTATCTTATTTAATTCGTTGTCCACTTTTCAATTTGGTTTCCAAAAACTGTCGACATACCTGAAAGTTAGACTGTTCTCTCTATGCTCCAATTACTCACTCACTTGCATATTGGTGATGACCTGCACCAATCCGTCGTGACTATTAAAAATACCTTGGAAAAATCTCTGCCCACTGTTGTGCATTTCTACAGAACCCAACACAATGGGCTGCTAACCTGGTTGTAATGTCACACAGTTTTTCAGCTTTGCATTAAATCAATTCTTTACTCATGTATACAGATAAGAGGTGAAGGCAGGAATATTCTGCATTCCTCAAGCTAGACTTCACTCTCCTCTGCACTTACATAAATTGTAGGAAAAGGAATTGTGTCTCTGTCTTGTGTGATCTACAAAAGGAAAAAGAATAGACTTACAGCCTTAGAAGCAACTAAACATTATAAGCATGGAAGAGCACAGGTACATCTTCTTTTTACTTTAGGCATTAGGGGAAAAAATTTTTAACCCGAGCAGTATATAATTGTAGCAGACAAAAGAATTCAAGAGTGCATTGCATGGGGATTCTCAGTCATATGACAAACACCATCAATCCAGCATCTCAAAAACTGCCAGGAGACTACACTGTTCCCCACCTACTTCAATGCAGAGCTGTGTTCCCTAAGTACTAACTAGACCTCTAAAATACATACACTGTCATTTGTCTTAATAAATATCATATATAAACTATTTAGAAGCTTAGCGACAGATTTCATTTTCCTTAGAACTCAAGAAGCAAAGGGTTTTCAAGTTAAACTTTGGCAATTCCACTCATGATTAGAATTTTTCATTTATATTTTGAATCAATGTTCATTTTCTTCATGTGCACTTGAGCACTCATGCTAGGTAAACCAATGATTAGTTCCTTCCCTCTCTAAAATTTCTGTGTCAAACTCCCCCAGTCTTTGTAAATTGACACAGCGGTTTAACAAACTGCATGAAGCAAGAGACAGATAATTGTTTTAAAGAAAGAATCATTTAAACCTGACAATTCGTACAATATGGGAAAGTTTAATATGGTTATTAATGGATTTCACAGGCTGAAAAGCTCATATTGTACTGTGAAACTAGACTATGATAACCAAAATGCAATATTTCTAAAATGTCTGCGTTGTTATATTCATAAGAAATTGCTTGAATTATACAAAACTTCCATTAGTCTCATGTAGTTTCAAGAAGGCTATTCAGTAACAAAAATTATATAACTTGCATATTTAATGTCTATATTGAACACTCAATACACATATGCTTAACAAATTTACTACTAAATTTACTTTATTGTTAACATAACTATTTTATATGTATTATAGAATAGTCATACCCATCAAAAAAATGCTACACTGAAGTTCCACACTACTGTAGTGCAGTGTTAAGCTTCAGAAACCAAGCATTCATGCAGAAAATCTTAGGAGTTCAGGCTGAATGGTCAACTTTAATTCTGCCTATTTGCAAACAGGGTAAAACTGTCTTTATGCAGCACAGCCAGCTTGTGTGGCAGTATCTTGCCATCTGGAATTCAGTGGCAGTTTTGCATATTAAGGCTGGCAGGGTAACTGTGTGAAAATAGCAAACTGCTTTAATGCATTTCAAAGGATTTTTACTCACCTCATGGTGAAGTTTCCCTGTCCTGTAAGTCACATAATTAAATACCACTTAATTCCTATGCATAAATCCTTTGGTGGCCAGAGACGAGTAATTGGCGAGCAAGTGTTCAGTGGCACATTACATTGAACTGTCCTTTCTGCTGCTTCTAACCTCTTCAGACTATGTTCAGGATGCAGGTAAGATTTAATACTATTACTCTTCTTTCCACTTTTCCTTCAAAAACATGACTTCTTTCTCATTTGGAGTTTGGATGGAGTTTTTACTTTGTTTTCCAGGGCTTCTTAACCAAGACCCATTCAGGAAAAT
Organism: Chamaea fasciata; assembly: GCF_029207755.1. Taxonomy (NCBI): domain Eukaryota; kingdom Metazoa; phylum Chordata; class Aves; order Passeriformes; family Sylviidae; genus Chamaea; species Chamaea fasciata. Next base: position 14,562,391 of record NW_027094095.1, on the reverse strand, counting down.
GAGACCAAATGATGAATTTTGAAGCAGAGCCTCTCAGTAAAAAGCCTCAGTCATCATCCTCATGTCTGCCTTTGCTTCTGGCTCTCTCTCACACACAGTCAGAAGATATTAGATAGATTAATAACAGACATTAATAACATTAGGGATTTATTCTTCCATGTTTTATCAAATATGACACAATTATCATTACTTCACTGTCTAGGGCCTATTCAAATTAAACCCACATTGATTGTGTCCACTTCTAATGCCTCATGTCCAACAGGATATCCCAGCTTATAAAACATGGAGACTTAGTCCACAAGTGCCATCCAATTCAACCAACCAAAACAGCCGATCTATTCTGCTAAGTTCCAACAACTGAAAAAAATTCTCTCTTGATTCATACATTTTTAATATATTATATATAGTTCTCCTATTTGCATTACTTCACTGTGTAAAGGTGTGAGTGCACTTGCTCAATGCTTTCTACAGCATGGTTCTCTACAGTATGAAATCTAACAGTTTGTTGTATTCTCTGCTGTAAATAAAGCATCCTCTCACTGCAAAGGGGTTGGTTTATGTTCCAAAACATTTAACAGAGAGAGTAAGTCCAAAATATATAAAAATAACACATAACCTGAGTTTGTACTCAGGTTCCACATGTCCCACTTGAGCAAACTACAGTGGTTTCAATTGCTGAGCAACCAATTCCAGTTTAAATTTCCTGGAAAGTTTTAGCCAACTCATTTTAGCTGCTTTTCAGAATGCAGATAGGGAAAAGCGTATTGTCAGCCTCATGTAATAAAATTCTTCACTGCACCACTCTTGTATTAGCATATTTTCATGGAAAGTTGTGACATTCGGCAAAGAAGAGCAGGTGACTCAGAGAAATGCATTTTCCTTATTAGATGAAAATAATTTTATGGCATAGTAGGCATGACATTTTAAAAACATTTAAACATCTAAAACATTTTAAAGCATTAAAACAGGCTAGAACTGATATTCAGAATTTCTACCTCAAATTTTATACAATTTAAAATAAATAAAATAACTAATTTCAACCAGTGTGGCACTTAGAACTATGGTTTAGTTGACAAGGTGTTGTTTGGTCAAAGGTTGGACTTGATGATCTTGGAGATCTCTTCCAACCTTAATGATTCCATGATCCCTGGCAGATTCAGGGCCAGGTTGGAGGGGTCTTCGAGCAACCTGGTCTAGGGGAAGATGTCCTTTCCCATGACGGGGGAGTTGGAACTACATGATCTTTAAGCTCTCTTCCAACACAAGCCATTCTCCTATTCCATGATTGCTTAAAATTATTTTTGGAGTATGACAACATATTAAATAAAACAGTAAATAGATTGAAAGTTTAATCTCAGTGTTAAAATGTGAAAAAACTTTGTCTAATCCTACAAAAAGAGACTATCAAAACATACTTTGTATATTCAACATATGCACAGAAGGACACATTTCAGAAGGACAAACAGAAGGACAATTTAACCTTTTAGTAATGCAAGTTTTGACTTGATGACTAGATCTTTTATATTCTTCAGATATAATGCTTGGTGGTTCCATGCTTAAAAGGCTCTAGAAATAAGTTTATCAGTTAGATTTACAGTTAAACATCCTTCCATAAGGCAATGAGATACAAAACAGCTACTGACATAGACATTAGAATCTAGCTGGGATTAATTTTAGTGTGAAACACATCAGTATACACTGAATTGTTACCACATTTTATTAGTCCACAGACAGTAAAATACAGGCAATGAAATCAGGAATATTTAGGAACTGGTTTTATTAGTTTCACACTTTCCCACTGGTTTCCATGGATATTTATCTGTAGGCTGGTTTACATTAATATGGGGCAGTTGAATATTTAAAGAAGAAAAGCACGTTCTGCCTATCTTTTATTGCAAAATAAAGCAAATTGCATGCACAGCAATCTTCTTGAAGTTGTCAGATTACATGATCATGCAGCTGATTCCATTTAATTTGCAGTAGATAGCATAGGATGTTACATGAAGTGTTTTTTTCCACAGACATGTGCTAGTTATGAAACCTTCTTGATCTTCTCTCCACAGTTTAAGAGCTAAAGTTGCAATATGTCAAAATTTTATGGAAGTAAGTGAGTGCCTACAAAACTAGGGCCTAAACCATCTTATTAAAGACCTTTTAAACCTCTATTATTCTAGTCCTAAGACATCCCATGGATCTAGGACATTGCAGAGTCCAAATCTCAACATTTCATGAATCCCACCACTAAATGGACTTAGCAATATTCATGCAAATACCTAAAAAATAAATCTTTAACATCTGTAAAACAAGCTGTAGAGAACTTTGTATAACTTGCCAAAATATCAGCAAAATTTTCAGCATTGGCCAGAGAAATCGGAAGTCCTCAGAGTCATCCCCTGAACTATTGTAGAAAGCTACACCACCCCCTTCAGAGAAGCCTGAAATTTTATTTATTGTTATCAAGGATTTCAACATGACTTAAGAGACAAAATTACTTAAAGATGTATTAAAATGAATACTGACAAATAAAGGGTTTTTTCAATTTGTCCTGCTGTCTTAGCTCCTCAGAACAACTCTCCTCTTGCAGATGCAGCTCATGATGATGCAGCCTGTGATGATGCTCAGCTGGGTATCTCAAGACCATCCAACATCAGGAGTGGCAGCCCCATGAGAAGCCCCACCTTCTCCTCACAGGTACACAACAGACTGACCAGGGCTGTCAATTTGCAACTCAAAGAGGAACCCTAAGCGGTGCCACTCCATGGAATCCCTCCGGGAAGACAATTCTTCCTTGACTGTGATGGGCTGGGGCAGAAGGGAGGTTTGGCCCTCAGGTCCCTCACCAGAACACTCCTTCCAGCACAGGTACTCTGCTGAGATGTCCCTAGGTGAGCAGCGAGTAAGCTCATACAATCCCTCTTTTCAGAAAAACACACATCAAATGTCCTTTTCCAATTTCTTTCTGCTGCAGCAGCAGTCACAATGTATCTGCAAAGGGGAAAAAATCGCTAGAACTGTAGCTGGCACAAGAGCCACAGTACTAAATGATCTAGTGTTTATATCTAGTACGCAGAGATTAAAATAATACCTTTTCTCTTTGGCTTGTGCTCCATCATTCAGAATGATTAAACACAAAAGAGAACTTTTAGATTCAATACTCTATCCAAAAATATAATGATTTGAGAGTTTCTTACTAATACTATAGAAAATGAGGTAATAGACCTTGCTTCCTTTTCACTACAAGCTTGCAAACTTGTACTTGAGTAACCAGTGATTTTAGTTCGTTTGGGGGCCGACAGCCATATACCTCATGCTTAGACGTATTGTCACTGCAATCTCAGTATATTTTCACTGAACTTGTGTTCAAAAAAATGGATGTTTCCTAATTCTGAAGTACTTGGGCAAAGGAGACAGATAAAGACATTTAATATAATTTTGACCTGTGCAGTAGCAGGTGTAACCTGAGCTTGACACTTGTCATTTATAATAGTGAGATTTAATCCATGTTATTCTCTAGATGCAACAGTTACCATGGTAACTGCATCCCAGTGTACACATTCTACATCACAAATACAAACGGACATTTCCTTTTTTTCCACTTAAACATTTAATTGTCAAAATTCACAATTTTCTCAGGCTGGATTACAATTCACTTTGAGGACGAACCAAACATAGTTACCAAACTATTTAAAAGGGCAGAAGGAGAATGCAGGCAGCATAAGGTGCCAGGTTTTTTTACTGTTCTACCGTATGCAAGACAAATATTTTACAATTAGGGAGCTTTATCTGCAGTATGAACAGATGATCAGTCATTGTTCAGAAGCACAAACGGGCACACGTCATACCCATATATTTTCCATTTTAAATCCACATTTCTGCTTTACTGCAATTTTATCTATTATCTCAGCTAGCAGTTTTGCCCTTTTATTATTGTTCACTCTCGAAATGCATCAAAAGTATGATCCTCAGACTAGTTCCAAAGGAAAAAAAAGCCTAAAACTGGCTTCATGCACAATGCATTTTCAGTAAATAAGTCCCTGTGGGACAAGTATTACACCATGCATAAGAATCACCATGCAGTTCTCATTAAGACTAACACATGTTGCATGCCTAAATTATATAATTTGCTAAGTTACTTGTACAGGTAGAGCTGTGAACACTCTATCTGGGCCAATTCTTGTATGACCAGCAGTACCTTACAATTTTCTTCAGTATTATAATCTATATTTTTATAATGATTGTTACTTGGAAGCTCTCATGCCATTATATTTTTTTCAACTACACTTACTTTCACAGTAAAATTTAACTGAAAAGTAAAAAAGTACTAATTGCAAAAGTGACTGCCTATTATTACTAATTAAGAGTGCTACAATACACACAAATTCTATGTTAAACAGCAGTAAACACAAAGGTTATTTACCAGTTTTTTTACAGTCTTTTACATTTTTTACACACTAGATGTATAGAAATATAGATAGCATGAAAATACTAAAGATAATAATTTTTTTGGAAATTTTCTTTTTGTTGGAGTGCCATATAGGACTATATAATAATTTTATTCTGTTAGAGCTCCTGAAACCTACATAATTTTAAACAAACTTGAAACATTGAAAACTATTCATTCTCTGCAGTTTTCATATCAATCATTATGTTAGGACTGAGCTTATTTTAATAGATTTCTAAAGATTTTTGAAGAAAAATGGCAGATATTTAGCATTATCTATCAAGCCATAATTCCTCTCTATTAATCATAGAATAAGGGCTAAAAGAAGACACAAATCAAATTATAACAGATATTACTTGCATTTGGTTCCTAAATAGTAATATTTCACCATAGTATTTATGATCTACTTGACAACTGTTTAATCTTTTTTGTTTGGTCAGTGGGTTTGGGGTTTTTATCTTTGGTTTTGTGGGGGGTTTAAGGAAAAAGAAAATTCTTCTGCTTTGCAACAAATACTAGCTTTTTATATATACAGAATAAAGGCCACTAGAAGAAAAGCTAGTAAAAGTGTTTCTTGTCTGATAAAGCGCAACTATTCAACATACACATAGAACTAACACAGTTCAGTGTCTCTAGTCATCCTGTAAATGAGAACTTTGGATTCTTACACTTGTGTGTTCAAATCTCAAGAAAAATGAAGTGGATAACTACTCAAATGACAGAGAGGAGAGAAGATTCAGCAGCAGCTAGCAGAAAAGTTTATCAGGTGCTCCAGAAGATTTAGAAGTCTCCTGGAGAGAAAAAACGAGGGATACAAACAGATAAAAGGAGAACAGCAGCAGCAGGTAGTAACATTTGCTCATCAAATCATGACCTACAGCCATTGAGAAGAGGGTCTAACCTAGAAGACTGAAGTCTAAGCATGACACCTGAGGAAAATACTGGTCATATGGACATCACCTGTTACTTCCAGATTGATCTGCATTTTTATTTTGGTCTGTCCTACAAAGTTGTTTTTTTCCCAGGTTTTGCAAAGTTGACTGGAACTTCATTGTATGTTTGTAAGTAAGATCAGCTAAATGGCTCATGACACAGAACAGGGACATGAACATTAATTAAGGACTGTTTAGAAATGTGCAATCTTAACACATTTTTACCCAATGTTACTTCAGATAGATCAGATGAGGCACCACCATCTGAGACCTTGAGTTAGGTAAAAATTCTCCATGCCCTCAAAAGAAGTTAACAAATGAGTAGTTGCCTTTGTCTTTCTTCAGATGGAAATTGGAGCATTGAAACTACATAATCACAAGAAATGCACAAGAAGCTCAACAAAAGCCTCATGCAAAGAATTTCTAACATGAAGCAGCAAGTAACAACCTTTGCTTCAGAAGCCAAAACACGCACCTACCTTTATGAACTAGTAAATTTACATATATATGCTGTGAATCTGTACCTATATAAATAGATACACACAGTCATATATTTTAGGTCAACCTCAAACTATGTATTTACTTTGCTTTGGAAAAACAGGACAACAAAAAGAAAAAAATCATCTGAAGCTTATCCTTTGTCTCAAAGCCAGTATAAACACACATTAATTCTGCTACAGAATCTACCCTACGCCCAGAACAGTTCTACATCTCCTTAATATGCACTTACAGATACATCTGCACTTGATCTTTTCCCCTATGCAGCCTATTTGAGTAACATCCACAATTTCACCTGAGATAAGTCTTTCATTATAAAACAAATTGTCTCAACTACCAGTGTGTCTAAAGAATCATCTTGTTCACAAATAACGTTCCTTATGTTCCTGTGATTTACTGCATTATGAAAGCCTTTCTAAGCATTCGAGTGTGCTGTAAGAAAAAGGATAATTATCCTAGCTTTCTACATCTTTATTTTATCAGTATCAACTTTTTTAAAAAAAATCATTAACAAAGGCAACCACAGGCAATGCTCAATTACATACAAAGAATTAAAGACATTTTCAAGTCCTCCCTACCTCAGTAGCAAACTGCTGCAATCCACCAATATTAATTGGTCCTTCTTCAGTGGCATACAAATTGCAGCCACCAACACAGAGATCTGATGTTGGACACACCATTCCACATGTCAGGCCAAGTGGATTGTCAGAAAGAATCATTTTGGCAGCTCCATAGTAGTTCTGAGGGAAAAAGAGAAAGGAAGAAGAAATAAAAATGAGTTACATTCCAATGAAGCAAAAATTCAAACCTTCAAGAGAGAATTTTTAGTAGATATTATATAAATATATATGTTAAATAACACTGGCAGTACTTAATGTACTAACGTGTTATGTAAAATTCCATCAAAGACACTGAGAAGAAAGTCAGCAAAAACTGTGGATTATTCAAAGGTAAACTTTTGGTTTTTAGCTTGCAAAATGGTTAAAAGCATGTTCAGTCTGAAGTGGTTGTAGGATTTTTAGTAGCTTAACAAATCTACCTTCAAAAACTACAGTTGCTGCATATTGCACTTGAAAATATTCTCTCCATTTCTAGGTCAATTGGGCAGTAGCTGAGTTGCAACCCTTGTCACAAGTATGACCAGAAAGTGCCACTTAGATTACCAGTTCTTTATAACTCAGGAACGAAAAGCTTATTTTACACATCTGTGCACACCATCTCTGTGGATATTCCTGTCCTTCACACCAGAGCAGTAGTGCCAATTTTCCCAGACACATGAAGAGAAGACTTTCCATGTAGCCACTTGCAGATATTGCACTACTGAATTCTTTTTTGAACTCTTTTTCTCAACATGTGCTGATCAGGGCAAACACTTATTCTCCTGTTTCCTTAAATCATAAACCAGGGAACTGATTAAAGATGTTACCTACAATTCACAACTTCAAAGATTCTCAATATTCAGTGGACTTCTTCAGAAAGGAAGAGTCACCAGATATATGAAAACTAGCAAGAATTCTTCCCATAATAAATCTCCAAGGAATGGACTTCAGCAAGTTCCCAGTGTCTGAGGCCATGAGAAAACAACCTCTGATGGTTTTTTCAGATGGATAATTGTCTTAAGAGGAAGAATCAGGGGAAACACTAGGAGTGACCTGACACATTGTTTAAAGGGAGAGAACTATCAATAGCAGTTCTGCACCTACATTAATTATATCATACTGTAATTAAGGAAAACTTTTTACATATTGTATTTTATGGTGTATTGTCAGTACAGAAGTGTAGTTAATAGTAGAGTGCAGTTCTTCCTTCATTTAACCACTTTTCCCACCCCCTCTAAAAGTCCCACCAAGGGAAGTCCATGAAGATGTGTTAAATTCAGAGTTACCTTTTAAGATCAGACAAGAGTACCCCTTAGAACTAGGACAGGGCTGAGGTTCCACAAAAGCTTCTTTAGTGAGAAATTAATGCTGGGATCTCATTTCAGCTTTCTCCACACTAGAAGTAACTGAGAGGCTGAAAAACACTATGTCTCCTTCCTCTTCCACCACCTCTTTCATATTCCAGTCCTCAATAATCATCACCAGTAAGAAACTGGTTTTTATAACAAGTACCTTCACCAGTCCTGTCCTGTCCCAGGACAGCTGACCCAGAACCGAGAGAAGATGCTCAAGCACTCTGAAGTACCTGGCCATAGCAGACCCCGTGCAATACCTGCAGCTTTCTGTCAAGCAGGTTAATGAACACAGAAGTGTTTTTTAAAGCAAGTACTCTGTCACATAAGAGTAAGAATCAACTTAGGAATAAAAAGAGCAGTGTCAAGATCGGAAAATTTAACCAAAAATGAGTAACAAGAATTTGGTTTGGGAGGTTCAAATTCACTACAGGCATATTATTAGACTGAGCATGCAATTCTCTAAAGTTAAACCAGATCATTCAGACACATACAGAGATTACCAAGAAAATGCCAACATTCAAGAAATGTATTTGCAAATGTAACTGGACTCCTTGCTTACAGCTGCTGGTCTACTGCACACCACAAGTCTCTGTCCATCACCTGGAAACAGAAATGCTGCCTAGGTGTGCTTTAATGGGATTTCCTCAGACACTATTAAGCCCCACAACAATTCTAATCCTGGCTGAACAAGCAACCCCTTTATACAACTGTTCTGAAGAACTTTAAGCCATTTCCCCTGTGGTGACCAGTAAAACATTTTATTATCCTCAATTCTCATTTATTCTAATGTAAAGGAATAGTTGTTAAACTGAAATTGTATGTATTAGCAAACAGTTTTGTTCTTCCAGATTAATGATACTGTTTTGATATCAGAGATTATTAGGGATGCATAAAAAAACCTGTAAAGACACTGCAAGCACAATTTGGCAGCAAATTACTGAAGTCCAGTTATATTGGAGATGTCACTGACACAAATTTACAAACAGCAGAGGTGACAGTCAAGGGAGGAGACCCACATCTTTCTGAAGCACCAGTGAGACCAGCCTTGATACCCTGCAGCATCTTAAGTGGCACTAGATGCCTGTTCCTCAGGCAATTACATATAGCCATTCCTTTCTCCTACTCTAAAGGAATAATTACAAATCAGAACAGGTGATTTTTCTCACTAACTCAAAGACAAAATGGTTTTCAATGAACTTTTGTTCTCTTTTACCTTTCACACATATTAGACATACAGTTTTCCTTCCTGTGTTGTCCAGGATCCTTACATTCATTATCTTCAACTCTGGTTCAATGGAAACAAAGTGCATTTCTTTTCAAGTAACTTCATTAAGGATTTTCTACATTTTTCAGCTTTGTAATTAAAATCTATATACAGACCTACTTATTATGCCTAGAAAGCAAAGCTGTTAAATATTCCTCTTTTAAAATGAATTTTCTTTCTTATATATATTCCCACTTGAGCTGTGCCAATACAAGCAACATCAACACAGCTGGCACATCTTACTTCTTTTGCGAGCTCAAACCAAACTTTGAGCACAGCTATGCTACAGAAAGACAGGGTAGGTTAAAGCACAAGTGACTTCAGAGAGAAAGGCCCAGGGTCAGTACAGGTATGGGACCAAGATCACAGTTTGTTAAGCCGATATTTAAGGATATCCTAAGGAAATCTGTCTCAGAACACCATACCAGAGTTTGGTAAGAAGGAACCTGGAACTGAAGACTGCAGACTCAAATGGGGTAAGGCCAGCTGCTGCTAAACTCTTACTTTGGGAAAAACATGATGGAGAATATGAAGGTAGAGACCTGATTTGGGAAGTTTTTAGATATTGCTGTCATGATCGGGAGTTCCTGCAGCTGCCACTACTAGAGATAGCACCTGACAAAAAAGGAACTGCATCTCTTCAAATAAGAGTATCAAAAACTATGTAGTACATGTTGCCATGCTAAATATTAAGACCTTCAATAAATTGTACCAACTGGTATATCCTAGTCTCAGCGCCTAAAATAATTTTAATGATAAATTAAGAGCCAGTCACATTTGAGAACAGCAGTGCTGTTACACTGCTTTACTAGTATGTTCCAGCTGTGCTAATGTGGGCACCTCTAGAGATAAAATGGTTCAGAGTGGACTTGGTTTCCTGGTCTGCCAAAAAATAATTACCCTGTGCTAATTTTACCATAGGTAAACTTACAACATTCTCTCAAAAGAGCTGCAGTTCCCATATTCTCCTCTTCTACCTCCTCTGTTCCCGTTGCCACTGTTCCTGCTCACCACCAGTGAAAGGATTTTGCCATGTGCTGCTACCACAACTGTGCAGTGGCTCGAGGGCAAGTCCACCTCCAAACCTCCTGCCTGCCAGGGCACAGTGCAGTGTGGATGCTGGGCTCTGGGCAGGACTTCCTGTGCCTAACTCTGAGTTGCTTCATCTCTTTGTCCTTCTATTCTATTTAATCATTTATCCTACCTTTACTGTGCAATTATCTAACATACCAAACAATCAGAAAAACGTTTTACAATACTTGACAAAAACTAGCAGATAAATTCAGTAAGTCTAGTAAGTTACAGTGAATGATATTATACAAATTGTGTTACAAAGCTACAAAGCACTGTAGTTCAGCAATAAATGAGAGTTTGTAGTATATGTATAGCATCTTAAATGTCTAGTTACACAAACACATTGTGTTTATGCAGCTTTATCCTTTTTAAGCTGAAAACATGTATTAATGATCATTATATTTATCAGTGGCATTAAAAGTAGAATATTCATAGACTATTCACATCTAAAAAAAATAGTGATCACTTCGTGTCACAAAACGAGCGTTTAGCAGGCTGCATGTAAAATAGACATGCAGAGATGCAGACCTGGCAGGCTGGTAACTACGCATATGTTGTACATGAGAAAGGATCATAATTAAAGGGAGGCTGGGTTCATTAAAATGACACAGTTACTTCAGTGCACAGAATAATGCAAGCTACCTTAACAGTTTGGAGTAATTTTCGTAGATGTTTAAATAATAAGATGACTCAGTTGGCCAGTTTCTTATAGACGTCACAGAGGAAGCAAGTCTAAAACTAGAATGTTTCTGAATTTTTTAGTGAGATAAATGTCTGCTCCTGCCTTTGTTCATGGAATCTTTTTTCCTGTGCACTTCCATAGAAATAAATTAATCTAACTCGATAAGATGTTTTGTGGTTTCCTACATCAAAATGTCAATAAATACTACATTGCTAACACAGGGAACAAAAACAAGCCTTAAACAGATATCAATAATCAGAGGAAAACAGGCAGAGGAGGATCTCCACATGTATCATTTGGAAGCATTATATAATTTGCATGCAAATTAGACTGTTTTTTACTTGAAAAAAAACTATTAAAACACAGAGGATCAATACTGAGAGACCAGAAGAAATTGCCTTTACTATCAGGAAATGCTTATAGCATCCTTTCTTTCAATTCAATTCCAGAGCTTTTAAAATAAATTCATTATGCATCAGGGTGTTTTGATATTGCCGTTTTCTCAAAAACAATGAAGAATATGCATTATTATGCTTTATGTAATAAAAATTAATACACTGACTTTATCAGAATTTGGAGACAGCATGAATACTTTAAAAGGAAAGAAGAAAGAAGTCATAATTTCTTTTTCATCTGGATTTAAGTTTAAAAAAGGGAGACACAGCAAAATACATGGAAAAATATCACCACCTCCCATTCTAGTTCATGTTCTGCACTGGCTTTAAAATTTACTCAAGATGTATTGGATTAAAATATTTCCACAGACTGAAGAGTCACTATTTAAAGTACGTTGTTATATAAGGAGCATTTTTCACACTGACACACACCAGTTCAAATATAACAAGAAACGCCCTCAGTCTGTCAGCCCCCCCAAATATCTTCCAAAGAAGAATGAACAAAACATAACAGCAACTTATCAAATCATACATATTCTATATTATAATGCTGATGATTTTTAATCAATCCAGAAATCTTTCACATCATTTGACTTGTGTCATCATAACAGGACTGTAATTTCACACAGTGTCACTATCTTTTTATGAAAAAGAACGGAAGAAATATCTTGTACTGTCATTTTGTCCTTTGTAGTCTAGAATGTGAGAGATTCCTTAATTGACATAGTGTCATCGCAAAAGTCTATTCTACATAATTACACTACGGCAACTGAAACCAGCTGTCAGCCATTCCATTACACTAAGTACAAACAGACATCTCAAGAAAAGTCACTGCTTCATGTGCATCAATTTAACATCATTCCTAATTTTTCTTTTAAATGCTTTTCTTTTCCTTACTATTTTATTTAGTGACCTGAAATATACTACAATTAACAGAGAAAGCTGAATAAAACAGCACTTTTGAAAAACCCAGGGCCTCAAAGTAGTATTTAAAGATTAATTGTGATGAATATCTGTATCTAATTATTACCAGTCACCTAGCAGCTTTCTGACTTCCACAATCCTTCACTGTATTAGCAGTACCCCACCTACAGTATTTTACATATGAACTGTGAGTCGTCATTTTCTACAGTCTTTGCAATGGCATATAGATGTCTTTTGTTAATTTAGTCAGAGTTCCTCTGGCACAGAAAAAACCCCATCATTCTGTTTTTCTCACCTGTCATAATCTTATGCCTCTCAACACCCTTTCTCTGTGGCAATCCTCTCTTCATTTATTTTCTCTTAGCAATTCCACAACTTTTTGTATGTCATAATCTTATGCCTCTCAACACCCTTTCTCTGTGGCAATCCTCTCTTCATTTATTTTCTCTTAGCAATTCCACAACTTTTTGTATGTTGGTTTCCTCTCTCTACACACTCTTCATTTTTCTTATTTCTAGTGTATTAACACAAACACATTTTCCTTTACTCCCTCAATCTCCCAAACTTCAGATCCACCCTTATCCCTTGGTATCCATATCTATCTTCCAGTTTGTTCCTTCTCTGATTTCTCATTTGAAAAAACAGAATTTCACTCTTGAAAATCCTACACAATTTTTCAATGGTTTCATTTAAACCTAAAGATTCCTCTGAAATCCTAAAACTTACCTCCATATTTCACAAGTTTCTCTGTACTGTTCCTTCTCTGTACTGTTCATTAATTTCTCCCTCCTCCATTTCCCTCCCAGTGCTCTGCACAGCCCAGGGACAACCTTTTACCTTTTATCCAGAGGACAGCATGGCTATGCTGATTTTTGGGGATTGGGTTGTTTTAGAGTTTGTTTTCCAATGTGGGGTTTTTATTTGGTTTGGGGATTGTTGGGGGCGGGGCACTGGGCTCTTCTGTTGTTCTTTTTTTTAATGCTGGCCTCCATATAGTCGGTTAAAAAGAGTTGATGTGTCAGTGCAAACCAGCTTATCTTTATTATTAAGGAATATGGGAGAAGATGGTCTTTCTGAAGACAGAAAAAACTGTAGAGTCAATGTCAGGAATCATTGTAATAATGCACCGCTTGAAATAAAAATGTGATAGCTAGTCACAGAGGGCTACAGTGACAAAGTGAGTTCTACAAGTACAGATAACACAAAAGATACCTCTGTAGCACCAGTTCTTAATTACAGACTGAGACTATAAAGGCTGAGTCACTCACTCCTTATGCCTGTGCTGTGTAACAAAAGTTGTTATCCTTGTGTGCACCAACAGTTGTTTTTCAATGTACTACTCAAACCATAAAGGCGTCTGATAATAAAAAGCTCCAAGACTCTCTCACTGAGCAGTTCAAAGGTAAAGCATGTGAGGAGCTGCTGCTTTCTAAAGGGCCGCTTCTCTGGCACAATTCAGCTGAACAGAAGAAACGCTGCACACCCTACAAGTGTTCAGGCTGAGAGATGCTTCCAGGAAATGGTAGGCTTTTCTGCTGCTGTAAAACATTTGTTTGTGCCAGTCCTAAAGGACAAGTGCTAAAGGTCCATTTTACGAATTCCTTCTTGCTTTGATACATCAACACATGGAAAGGAGGGCATACAATCCTAAAAATCATTCCTGGTGCTACTTCAGGGCTGGGGGGCAAAGCTTCTCCTGCAGCAGCTGAACGTTTGGACTTTTTTTAGCGTATTTTTTTTTTTTAAAGAAATAAACAACTAAGAAGGCATTTGTTCATTATAAAGGAATACAGGTTTTGCAATGTGGTGGTATTTAAAGACAGCTGGAAGTCAGAATAGTTGTTTGCCATCTTCTGATGTTTAGAAACAAAAATAGCAACGTGTACCTGGTGAATTTGAAGTCTGATCTCTGAGAGACACAATTGCAAGCGGTCTTTATGAACTGAGAAACACAAACTGGGAAGACACAATGGAATAGATTGGACCTTTATAAAGTGGAGCTGTAATCCAGTTTATATGGAAAAATAGAATAGAAGTTGTGGCCTAAACTCTACTGAGTCACAGCAGCTAACACAATACAGCATAAGTGACATCCTTTCTCTCAAAGAGGCTCAAGGCTCATTGAGTCTGGCAATTCAATTACCCTCTCAACCCAGGAACACCCTCCTCCCTTGTCCCTCTTCTACTCCAGAGCTCAGGTCTAATGGCAGAACAGCCAGAACAGCTACATTGTGCATGGCCTGTAAATATCTAAAAAGCCTCAGGCTTAAGAGAACAAGAATCCCTGACCCTTTATGATTGCAATAGCCATTTCCCAACAAAACAAACCGCATAGAGTAGAGCTTTTTAATACCTGACAAAGTAATACATTTTCAGTTTACTGCTGTCTAAATAGTCCATATTAATAATGAATCATGTTTAAATAAATACCTGCATGCAATTCTGCTTACACAAGGATAAGGACAGGGAATTTATTGAACACAATCTTCTCTAAACGAGTAGAAGGGCAACCAGCTGAAGCAAGTTTCTGAAGTGGGTGATGAGAGATTCAGGAGGACATGGACTTCAGTAAGTCTAGAAAATGCACCCCAATTCCCTGAATCTACTGACCTCAAACACCTGTATGTTCTATGTTTCACCTATTTATTTCTTCTAGAAGCTACCATACATATTTATAAGCTTTTGGATTAAAAATGGAAGTTTATTTATAAGATGAAAGCAGCAATAACAAATGTATCATATTTAAAACAATTTTCAATAACATGCAAAATATCCTTGACCCTCTTAAGCAAGAACTTCAGCAACAATAATAAAGAAATTTTCATCAAGCTGAATATTCAGACTGCTGAATGATAATATCGAACTTATTATTTCAATAGAAGTTTAACGAAATGCATAACAAAGTAAAAAACTACTTGCTGGTTCCATTAAAAACTATCAAAATTATATGTCTTAGTATTCAAAGGCACACCATTCTTGTCTTGCTCTAAAAGCATATGGTGCAGGTACCACCACAGCAGTGGAATGAAACAGAGCAGAGGATACCACAGGAGCAGCCTGGTAGCGGGCTCTCACAGAGATTCTGCCAGGTCATGACTTCAGGTGAATCATTTCAACTTTTGGTAACCCCCTCTCAACTTCCACCTTGTACCTTTGACAGAAAGCAAGAAGTTTCAAAATGCAGTACTGCAAAAACAGCAGTACATACCTATAACTACAAAAAGATTCCATTAATAAAGTAAACCAGAAGAATTTCCCGTTATTTTCTGAATAACAGAATTTGTTACAAGAGATATTTTATAGCAAAGGCATCAGGAACTGGTACATCAAAATGAAAATTCAACCCAGCAGACAGCAGCCATCAAGTCAAGGCTGGGTTCCCTCCATGCACTGTTAGTTTCCTTAAGTTTCTTGGGACACAAACTACAGGAGGCATAGCCACAGAGGCTAAAAATACAGAATTATAGAACGGTTTGGGTTGGAAGGGGATCTCGAAGATCATCTAGTTCCAAACCCCCTGCCATGGGAATGCAGGACTCTCTAGCCTTGTTTCCCAGCCCATGAATTCAGCTACTTGCTAAGCATATCCTCCCTGCAGATTTTACTAACTTCTAATTTTGGGAGGTTTGTTTCTTTGGTTTGGTTTTCTGGCTGTTTAGTTTTATAGTCAGCATTAGACTGTTGCAGAAAATTGTTCCACAATCATGCTATGTAAGATTTCTTCTTACAGGGTAAGAAGTGAAACAAGAACATAAGACTGTATGTAAACTCACACTTGAAATTTGAATTAACAGCAGTGCTGATTTAGGCATGCAATTTTCCATCCTAACAACCTGAACTGCAGAAACCAAATATCCAACTTTTCCAAACTTCCTGTGTGTGAATGTTTCCTGCTGCCCACACAACAACCAGACACAAACATGAGGTAAAAGCAGTTACCAAAGCTGTTTTATACCCTTTATCATAAGTTTCAGAGTAGATACAGAACATATAGACAGGTAGGGGTAGGGTCCAAAACTACACCCTATGATTACATTTCAACAATCTAAGATACTTTGGGTTATGCACAAAAAAAAAAAAAAAAAAAAAAAAAAAAAAAAAAAAAAAAGAAGTTGTATCAACTGAGAGAATAGTAGTAAGCTGCAATTCTTTTCTGTAGCAGGATTTTCTGATAAAACACCAAGTGATCAGGTCACCTGCTCAGGGGAAAGCCAGCATCTTACCATGCATTGCAGATTCCAGGAGGATTCAAAAGTCATCATCAAACAACCCAGATTCTACAGGGTTGATCCACCTGACCATCTGACAGGTTAAATCTGGCCCTATAAGAATCAGTAAGCATGTATTCATTGGCTTGAGCAAGGCAGACTTTACTTCAAACCCTCAAGGCAGTTTACTAATATTATTCCATTGCTAAAACACAACTCTCAAAGCTCTGCAGTCACTCCACCTTTATTGTCTCTGCTCTGTAATAGAAACACAGAATTCAAAATGAGTCTGCCTTTAAAACCACTTAACCTTTTCATCAGTTTGCAAAGGGACATCATATTTTGGAGGCTGTCAGAGTCTAAAAGACCCACCAAATTTACTGTACCAGGATGCTGATGCTGATTTTCTGACATGCTCTGTTGCAGGCTTCAATCCATCTTCCTTGGTTGCTTATTCCCAGCTTTATGTTCTGGTAACTAGGCCCCTTTTCTTTCCTCAACAACACATCACCCTATTCAACCCAAAGCAGTAGCACAATGAATCCTCCATAAGAAAAGACCATCCTAGTAAAATACTTCCACAAAATTTGCTTTACGTTTCCTAAACAAACTACAGCACAATGATCACAGAATGATTAGGTTGCAAGAGATCTTCAAGACCATTGAGTCCAACCCACGCCCTAACACCTCAACTAAACCATGGCAATGAGTGCCATATCCAGTCTTTTTTTAAAAGCATCCAGAGATGGTGACTTCACCCTGGTGACTCCCTCGGCAGACCATTCCAGTAGGTTATCACCCTTTCTGTAAAAAACTTTTTCCTAGTATCTAACCTATATTTCCCTTGGCATGGCTTGAGACTGTGTCCCCTTGTTCCGTCAGTTGCTGGCTGGAAAAAGAGACCAACCCCACCTGACTACAGCCACCTTCCAGGGAGTTGTAGAGAGTGATAAGGTCACCTCTGAGTCTCCTCTTCTCCAGGCTAAACAACCCCAGCTCCCTCAGTCATTCCTCACAGGGTTTGTGTTCCAAGCCCCTCACCAGCCTCGTTGCCTCCTCTGGACGCGCTCAAGTGTCTCAACATCCTTCCTAAACTGAGGGCCCAGAGCTGGACACAGCACTCAAGGTGTGGCCTCACCAGGGCCCAGTACAGGGGAAGAATGACATCCCTGCTCCTGCTGGCCACACTATTCCTGATACAAGAAGATGAGACAGAGAGTAGCAGCTTCATTACTGCCTTGTACCTTTCTCTGCTCAGTTCGCCTGCTTCACAATGCCTGAAGAGGTAAGAAGCAGCAGTATGCCAAAAACTATACTGTGGTTGCAAACAGATGCCTGCATTCATGAAAATAAATGCAGCAGTGACAGGATACAGATTATATATGAAAATAGTCTATATGCATATACTGAGCATAATGCCAATTACTGCAAACCACAGCAACATGTAGTTACGTGATAATTGATACACACATTTTAATGTCTCCTCTTAACCTAATGTTTCTTGTTAAGGTACAGAATATACTGGTGTCTTCTCTGTACCACAGTCTAGTAAAAGCAATTCGGCTGTTCACCTGCCCATGGAAGTGCTGCTGTTGCCCACCCACTTCACTCAGCGTTACCTGTGTTGGCCCTTTCAACTGCATGTAACAGTGAGAAATGTTAGAGCAGAAAAAGCAGACAGATAATCTTTATAGCATCCTCAGTAGATTATGAGTCTAGTTGGGCTCATATAGATGTAAGTCACATGGCAGCTGATCATTCCAAAAATGGGAAGTAAGCTTTAAGAGGTATGGGGCAACCAGTATCCAGTCATCTCTAGGCTATCCCAGACAGCCTAAAAATTCCTGTCACATCAACTTTGCAATAACCTTTATTTATTTCTATTTATGAACATTAAAATTAATTTGTAAACCACAATTTAGAACAATGTTTTTAAGATTTCATTATGCTCATTGTATAGTAGCCTATTAAGAAAAGGTATGGTACCTCCAAAGAGGGGAACCCGTTTATTTCAGTATGTTATTATGTTATTATGTTATTATGTTATTATGTTATTATTATTTATTTCAGTATGTTATTAACAGTCCCAGTGAGTGACAACACTTGAATTAAACAGAGCCTCTTACTATAAAGGACAAGATAATATTCCTTGAGATTATCATCTTTATTCCAAATTTCTGCCCATAGGAACTTTAAATTATAATCACTTCTAAAAAAATATAGAAAATCACGAACCCCCTCCCAGACCTTTAATGAAAGGAGAGGTTTGTAACTATAATACCTCAGGTAGAAGAAAGGTTAAATAATGACATTATAATGTTCAGGTTTTTTAATACCATTTTATTTGAAAACCATCAAAACCAAAAACTTTATAGAAAAAGTGACACGAAGAAATAGATCTGCACTATACACTATGTGTACTAGCACAGAAAAATCAAAATTAGCTGACTCAAACTTCAAAATGTCTGTTCTAAACACTTTATTTTGAAGACTTTTGAAGATAAGCCTTGAAACGCAATCTCACCCACGAAATTGTGAGTAACTGCTCTTATCTTGTGCCATGTACAACTGCAAGCCCGACTTTACCTTGTTTGCAATACTTGTGATGAATGACTTGATGTCCAGATTAGTTGGGCAACTCTTCTGACAGGGGGCATCTGCACACTTTAAGCATCTACAGGAAGAAAAGAAAATGTGTCAAGGAGACATGGAATACAAGTGCTGCCAATAGCATAAGGTTTTCAAGTTAGCATGCTAAAAGATAAGTTATAAAGCAATAATGCACAACACTTTCATAGAATTTCTATTTGAAACCTCAAAGCACTACATGATCATTACTGACTGTCATCAACACAGATCAGTTAGGTTTTGTTGACTGTGCTTTACATAGGAAGGCAGAGGGTATCATTCACAAGCACACAGAAACCTGTTGAAGTATTAGGAAAACCTCAAATTGCATAGAGGTAATTTTTGCCCTAGAATCCATGATTGTTAAACTTCTGACCAGTTCATTTTTCTATTTGAAAAAATATGTGCTGTGAACCTAAATTTATTATCTAAGTTCTGGAAGGCTCATGATGGATTAAATGCAGAATGTTGGACAATCAGACATACAAAAGCAACAGTATTTACACAAAGGAAGGAATTACTTTTTACTGTATGTCCAAAGAGTAAGACTAGCTGATGAATTTTCAAGTTACTTTTCTATGAATTTCCTGTCTCTGACTTCTGAAAACAATTCAGTAGTCTTATACATACTCCCAACCAAAATCCCTAAGACCTTCTTCCCGTCATTTCTAATGACAAAACCTAACTAATAAGGTGACAAAACAACCTAAGTAATAAAGATTGATTTTCTGTTTCTGCATAGTGATACATGGGGGTGTAATGATCTGGTTGCTTGCACCAGTCCCATCAAGGATTAAGTTTTCAGGACAGTCTACACAACTTGTATTAAGCAAACCTAAAAAAAGGATAAAAGTTAGCTGAAGGAGTAAAATGGTTCTCTATTAGGCACAAAGGTATTGGTACACAGCCTTGGTTTTATAGCCCAACGATTATCATAGGTCAAATGCCTCACGACTTGTCTCAAAATTCATTAGCCCTTTTGATACTGCTTTAGTAACATTCAGAATCAATGCAAATTGTGAGTTTAACAATCCATGGAAAACGAAATAAAATTTGGTTTTTATGTATTATTTGAGCCCAGATACTTACATAAGTTCCACAAGTCCACCTTAATTATTTTTATTCAGTGCTAGGTAACAACATTGTGGAACTGGCTGGGACAGAGTATTTTAAAACACAGAAAAGCAACAAGAGGCTAGTGGACTATACACAAAGAAATGAAAAGCACTTTAAAAGGAAATAAATGACTGGAATACCTGCAGCAAAACACTGTTCTGACTTTGTCAATCACACACATTTTTTGTTGTGTTTTTTTTGTTTGGTTTTTTTGTTGTTGTTGTTGTTTTCAGTTAAAGGTGGTATACGAGAGAAGGGAAAGCTAGTTAATAAAGGATTAATCAGCCCTTCATCTTATTATTAATTATCATCTAGCTGGGTATTGCAGATGATATGGAGCCAGCAAAATTTGAAGGCACATGTGGTAGTGGCTGTTTGCATGTTCTCACAAGATTAGTCAGGGAAAAAAGGCCCCAGAGTATATACTTAAAGTAAGCAGGTCTCACAGGCTGCAAAAGATGGGAAACCCGCAGAAGCCAAACCTGGGTTCAACACCACGCTGGGTTACTAGTTCAGCTAGGTGGGATGTCAGAAAGGCATCGGCAGGTTTAGCTGTGGCAGCTGAACATAACACTGCCCAGCACTACCTGTGACAGGCACATGTTAAAAAGGCTTTAACAAGGAAAGATGGGACAGGGGGACCTCAAAAGGTTCTGGCCAGAACACCGAAGTCATAAGGATGCTTTTAGCATTCTAAGAAGACAAGAATTTATCTTATTTGAAAGAAAGAAAAGTTCTAGTACTAGAAGCAAGCGAAAAAGGAGATACGCTAGGCAAAATAACACCAGTATGAGGGCTCAGATGAGCAGTTTGCCTGTGTAGGCAGTAAGGAAATAACAGAACTCAAAAATCATGCAATTAAAAAAGACATCGATTTCATTATGACTTTTTACTCTTCACTTTCCTCAGTGTGATTTTCTTTAAAATACAACAGTCCTGTATTCAAAATCAGAAGAAGCACACTGAACATAAAATACATTCTGTGGATTATATATAGAACAATCTCATGTCATAACTGCACGGCACTTGGCAGGATAAGCGGCGTACAGATTACTCGTTCAGACTAGCAAGCATCTTTACCAAATTCTCTTTTGATTTTTGAGCTGCTTCACAAATAACAGCTGTTGAAAATGTCAGCTACTGGGAGGGGCAGGTAATGCAAACTTGAATATGAGCTTTGGGGAGGAGGGGAGGGTGCCATGAATATGCCAGTCCAGACTTCCTCTTATAATAATACCATCTTCCAGGCACTCTGCAGACTAAAGTGCACCAGGCTGCCATTAATCCCACTTATCACCATGACAGCTCAGTAATTACACTCCTGCTATAGCTAGGTACTGTAAGGTACTGTAGTCCTAATAAAACATCAAGCACTGTGCTGAATGCATGCTGGTGAGGTGTTTTATTAAACTTGGGGGGTTGATCACCAAGTGACATTAGTGTTGACCTATTTTTCTATCTGATAATAAATTATCCTTTGACCATACCATCATAGATATTATAGAGTGCATTTACTGTACAAAGGAGCAAAGGTATCACGTTCAAATCAGGCAAAAAGAATAAATAAAGTAGTAGAGTTACGAACCAGAAAGTTATTATATAAATTGCTGCAAGTGATTGATCCTTTCAAAAATCACAGCCAAAATACCCTGCTTAAGGGAATACACCAACAATTACCATGAGCTTTAGTTCCACAGGCATATGCCCCAATGGAGAAACATTAAGTATTATACTTCCTTTCTTCTTCTTCAACTGTCCTCCCACCCTGAGAAATCCCACCTTTCATTTTATAAGGGTATTTTATTACTATGGTTTTGGTTCAAAATATTGTAAACAAATTAGAAATTTAGATTAAAAGTTTCTAATTCACCCATTAGATCCCAGCAAATTAAATGAAGAGGTGCATGCTCACTACTAAAATAAACCCAAACAACCAACATTTTGGACTACATGCAGATCTGTGCTAATCTGAGAATATATATCTCAGCATTTCCTAGTAAAAATATAGGAAAAATCCTACCAACTATCAGAAAACACCCTACACAATCAATTTTTCTCCCATTGTTCATGGAACAGCACCTCCTTTAGAATTATATAGGCTGTTTTGAATCTTAAAAGACACCACATTCACTTCACATGCATATTAATTTCCATATAAAAGGCAACACCACAGTCTTTGCACTGCAGAAGATAAAAGGAAGCCATAGCCAAGACTAATTTTCAGTGAATAGTTTTTGTTGCACAATTGTTGAAATATTACCCAATATTTTATTTCAAAGTTAAAATATCTGACCAACAGTTCCATTACCAGGTATAGGCCAGCTCTTAACACACTTTTGCTTCTAAACAAAGAAGGACAATTTATTTGTATTGTAACCTAAAAATGCAGTCAACAATTGTCTGTATAACTGGCAATAACCTCACCTGAAGCACAATCACATGAATGCTGAAAGGCCGGGGTGAAACACATAATCCAGAGTAATATTCCTCAACAAATTGTAGCTGATAACCCATCAAATCTTCATGTATCACAAAACAGACCAAATAACCTTTATTATGGTTACTGTTGGCAGAGGTTTCCAAGCAAATTGAATCCTAATTCATTTATGCAGGTTTCTGCAGGATATAAACAGTCAGTTTGAAAAAAGGCTTCCAGCTCTACTACTTGTAGAAATTTCTAAAACTTTATCCACAGCTCAGAGAAACAGCCCAGATGAAGTTCTGTATGTACTTCCTCAGGCTCTGGTCAATTAACTTTAAGATAATGGTAGAGCTAATTGAACCCAGTAAATAAGAGCTTGGTTTGAACAGGAGACCCAACTTTGACTCAATCAAAGGCTCTTCTTAGTTCCAAGTCTCTTGCACCACCCTAAACACTGAGCTGGGGACAGTAAGCACTGAAATAAGAAAGATGCATGTCAGGAAGAAATGAATCTATTTTTTCCAAATAAATCTAAATCCCAAGTTGAATGCCCCTTGCCTCTGATGGTAAAAGTAAAGAGCATTACATAGATTTTTCTTTTGAGGTTCAATCCTTTAACTATTTAGAGCTAATTCTGTAGAATTTAGGCTTTCTTCTCCCCATTCGCTCTTGCTTCTTGTTGTACTGAAAGAGGGTCAAGGACAAACCTAAACAGAGATTTGGACATATACAGACTCATTCAAAAAAGGTAAGGGATGCCTTACTTAAACGGTAAGCCATTGGTAAAAACCTACTGTTGGCAGCTGTGGAGGAAAAAAACCTGTTGCCATTATTTTTCTAATTAAAAATAAACAAACAAAAAAAACACACACCCAAAATAACATTCACAGAGAAAAATCCCACACGCTTTTGTCTTTGTGTTCATTGCATTTCACACTGGATAGAACAAAAGGATTATAATGTAACCAGGAGAGGTTTTGCCAGGTTGAAATACCATAACAGTTGATACATGGGTTTGATGAATACCAAAGACAAATGATACTTACAGGAACATTCAAAGTCAAGAAACAGAAAAAGGAATTCTCACATATAAGGCCAAGAACTTTGTTGTGTAAGTAAAGTGTGGCAAAGACAACAAAAATTAAAATCAACTATGAAAACAATTTTGTACTACAGAAGAGCAAACCTAATTGCCAAGAAACACCTCTGAACACAAAGGGCACCAGAAGCTCTACAAAACACAGCAATACAGACAAGTAGATATCCTGGTCCTGGATATGTAATACTGGGTGAAAGGCAGCAGTCTTTTAGGTTATTCTTCAAAATGACGTGAAAAATTCTATTTGTGAGAAACGCCCAGCCTGTTAGCAATGCACAGGAGCCATAAGAAACAAAACATTCAGTATCATGTAAACTGGCAATACTAGTTTATCTCTAAAGAAAGAAGGAAAGACTCCCACATTGTCGCTTTTGCCTCTTCAGTCACCTCAAATCCTGCAACCCTCCTATAGATCCATAAAAAAATGGCACTACTTCTCTGTCAGTAAGTTCACATGACCAGAGGAAGTAGATTTTAAATAGAGGCACTCAACAGGATTAGAGACAGACATGGCTGCTGGCAGTTACAGGACACGTAAGGGAGGTGCTTTTTGTCAAAAAGAAGAAATGATCAGAGTTGAAAGTAGGTCTTCAGACACAAAAACCTCCTACCCTAGTGCAGAATAATGGCACTTACAGACAAGGTTATTTTTGGACACTTAAGAGGTGGTGAATCATATGGACATAGGCTCCAAATCATTCTATTCATCAATGCCTCATCTTTCTCTTTTCTTCTTTGGCTCTCTACACAGCCAAAATTCTTTTCTCATCTACTTCTGAATCCCCTTTGAGTGCAGGAACTCTCCTCTCCTCTTTACTTCTGCTTGGTTGTCTTCCTGCAGTCTTTCTTCCCCATTCATCTGAAACTTTTCCACACCTCTGTCCTGTAACTTTTTATCATCTTTCATCATAACTTCATTTTAATGGACAAAGCTGATAACATAACAAAAAGGAGCCACTGTCTGCCATCAGGTATCTATGACAATGGTGCAGGAAAGTGTGCACCAGTCACTTTACAGACCACCTTCTGAGTTGTCAACTACCATCCAGCCCTTCAGAAACCTCCATTTCTGCACTAAAACTGTCACTGCCTAATGCCACATCTTCTGCATACTATGGACAGTGCTGTCTTGGTCTGTGATCAGGCACTCAAATGGAGCCTAGCAGAGGAAGAGCAGGTTGGTGGGATTTCCTCTTAACCCTTTGCTGAGCAGTGGGAACACAGCTGGGCTCTGGGCGCACAGCACCGTGGGGAGCAGCCTGTTCAGTTCATGGGAAGTTATATTCTCCTCAAATTCCTCCTGTCATTTTACCGGGACACAGAATTTTTCACCAATCATTTTGCAATATAACCTAAAAGATTGCCGCCTTTCACCCACTTCATTTATATAACTTGTATATCATTACTTTATTCGTATTTCTCCAATTTATAATGCAGCTGAATAAAACGGTTATATAAATTAGAGGGATTAAAAATAGACAGTTCCGCTTACAGAATACTGTAGCAGAAAAACTGTATATCAGCTGATGTCAAATCAGAAAAACTGTATCATCCTTTTGACATATTAGAAATCAAATCTTTTTTCATATTGATGGTGAAAATAAGTTCAACCATCTATTACAGCACTGTTAATTCTAAGCATGGTCCCCTTTTTCTTGTTTCATAGTAAGCATTATGAAATTGCTGTGTTTTCAACAGCCTTAATGAACATTCAAAAGTCATTAAATTGTCCCAGAAAAACTATGTCTAGTCAAAGGTTTCATTGTCACCAACAAAATTTAAATCTTAAATATTTAAATCTTAAACTTTTAGTTGCAAAAACAAATACTTAAAAGTCAATCTTCAATTCTCTGTTAACACTGATTAAATTTCACACCATATATTAATTAGTATTTTCTCAACATCATAGGAACATCATATAGTTTCCTGCTTATGGTAATACACCTGATAGTACCCATACTATTCCAGCAGTGCAAAAGACTCACAAGAAACCCACTTGTTGATAAAACACTGATAGCACCTATTCAGACCTTGCACTGTGCTCTTCAAGTCCTTGAAAGCAGCACCTTACCTGCCAAATCAGCCACTTGTGGCCCAGCCACACCTCACCTTCTGGAGCTTTTTAAACGGGTACATTTATGTTCACCACAACAGTGATCCCTTTCACATAAGAGACAGCTGGTACATGATGTTCAATATCCTTTCAATCCTCTATAGACCGTAGACAGAAAGGTTGACAGAACTGACAGTTTTTATTATGGCTTGTCCTGTACACAATAATCTTTTCACCTGGACTATTCTCCCAGAAGTGTTACAGATATTTTGACTTCTATCAAATATCCTTTCTAGGGTTTTTAGGAGATAAGAAATTAGTTTTATGTGGCATGGTACTTGTCCTGTGTAAATTACCTTTCCAAAATATGAAACACCTGTTGTCTGTTTATCTTAATGTCAACAAAACTCCTCTGGGTTCACTTCAGGAATGATTCACTTTACAAGTTTAGTCAAAGATGCTTTTTCTCCCCAAATGCCTTCATCATTTATGCACATCTTACAAATGCCACTCTCTTCAATACATCATTAATATTGGGGACACAAATCTACCATCTATTTGCACTGAAAACATAGATCAAATTTAAGAATAACATATATAAACAATCTATGATACAATACAGCCTAATTAAAATGCATTAATCGAAAATTTAAGAAAATGTTCTCAATTAAAAACTACAAACCCAGAAGAAATGGATTCCCTCACAACAGCACCTGTCTGTAGGCAGGTCAGCAATTCCACCACAATTTACAGAAGAGTGATTTAAACAACAAACTTTTGTGGAGAATTAGTCTTGGGAAAGGCAGTAACAGCACAGTAAGTTAAAGCTTCCCTTTCTAGGATCTGAGCACCAAGAAGTTCCCCAGCTCTCTCTTTTCCATCACCCTGCAATTAACCACAGATCTGATTGAATGCTGATCTAGAACCCTGCCACTCACAAGTCAGGCTACACTGCTCTCTGTACACAATGCATTCCCACCATTTCCCAATTCATTATGCTAATAATAGACACTGAGAATGTGGGAGAAAGGGAGAAAAGAGGGCAAAAGACCAGGAGGGTTTTAGCTTTGCTGTTGGTGTCACCTGAACATTTGACCCTACACTGGGCATAATCGGGAAGCAGGCAAAAGCACAAATTAAATAATTGAATTTCAGATTAAAAATAAAAACTTCAAAGGTTCCAATTGCTCTTGTTTTCAGATTTGCAGAAACAAAAAAAGAATTATCAGTTTTGGCTGCTACTACAGTTTAGGACTCCAGAGAAAACTGACAGGTCAGTCACCTTCCCACTGTGAACCAGACAAAGACGCTTCTTCCAATGGAGGAGGTAAGTCATCGACCCCAGCTGATCACCTTTTGCCAAGTTTTAAAACTTGGAAAGAAAGGCAAAGTTTCCTTAGTAAATAAAGCTCAGTCCTTCCAGACAGTGAACACTCCAATTCATTATGAGACTGCTTAACTGTGCTCTATTTTAATATATGTAGGCCCCAGTGGGACCCAGTCAGACCATTCAAGTGCTTATAATGAAAACACTTAAGCAATTTTTTAAGCCAGCCTCATGTAAATCTTGCAGAAGTGAGTTCCCAGCACTTCAGCATCCTCATTCTTCCTCATCTTAAAAAATTGCTGCAGCTACAGATTTGAGAAGGTTTAAGATACTTTAACAAGTAATACTGTAACTTGTTAATTTGCTCAGTCGTCGAGAGCCAGAAAAAAGGAAATCTGCCTGATTTTCTATGCTGCAAATAATTGATACATTTTTTAGTCATAAGAAAATAATGTTACCCTGTTTATAATATACAAGCATCTATTTTAAAAGGTGGCATTTTCTTGCATGCTTTGATGTTTAATATAATTATTTGGCTTTGCTTTTCTACCTTAAATTTTCTCAAAAAGTAAAGATTCAAAACCAGCATCCCCTCAGGAAATGAGAAAAGCTTTATGACACAATTACAGAAATCACAGAGGGAAACTAGAGAGGTGAGCACAGAGCAGAGATAAACCCTAAACAAATTACACTCAGAATCAATGTTGCATTCTTTATACCTTGAGTTTAAAGATATCACTAACATTTTAATAGTAGATAGCAGAAAATTCAGTCTTAATTGTTTGCAAAAGGAAAATACACTAACTTATTAAGACTAAATGACTGGTCTTGTTGTGCTACATCCAGATTTTGCTATAACCACATTCACTGGGAAAAATTTTATAACATTCATGCATTCACACTATGATCATATGAATAAACGACGCAGCTGAAAGTCACTGTCCAGACTTCAAATTATGTGAAACCAATATATAATTAAATTTGTTTTAGTCTCCCCCAACTGATAACAAAACAAAGCAATTTAAAAAAAAAAACAAAACAAACAAACCTAAACAGAACTAAACAAAAAAAAAGATATGGACAGAGCCTTTCTGTAGATCACCAAATAAATTTAACACCTGACCCCCGTAGCAAGGCTGCCCCACAGACGCACCCCTCTGTATACTTGTACCTTTCTACAGTTTCATTCTTCGAGTGTAGAAATCTCCTACATGCAAATCTCCTCCATGCAAACTACTTAACTGGAGAGAGCTGTTCAAGCTTCACAGTTTCACCAGGCTACATGACCCATCAGGTTTACACTGCCTTTGCAATTTCTCCTAGTATGCTGAATAATGGCCTTTTAAAATGGCAAATCTATGTCTGCTTATCTATCTAGTTGACGTTTCCCACAGAGATAAGCAGACTCTAAAAATTTAAGAGTTCATGTCTGTCTCGAGTTATTTAGGACTAGAGGAGTAACATGAGTATTTATTTTTGCTATAAATTAAATCCTTACTTTAAGCACTTTACCAGGTACCCCAAAATTAGGATAAATAAAAAGGACTGTAGTTAAAATAACAGTACCCAAAAGATCTGAAATCCGAAATATATGCAAGAATTTCCCAAGTATAACCACATGGAAATCTTTTTAAAACATTTTGATTTCTGAGCACCACAGCCTGGCCTTTTAGGTCAATGTATATTGGCAAAGAAAACTACATCTACTAGCTAAACACAGAAAATACTCTGGACTCAATGTCAAGAAGGCTTTGGGAGGGCAACTAGAGAATAATCAGTGTTTGCAAAAATAGGACAAACATTTGTTGCCAAAAAGAAGTCACAAAAATCTTGCATTTTAGCTTTCACTTTTACAAGCCAAGCAGGGAGAATTTTCACATCCTTTTAAGAAAATTATATAAAAGAAAGTATTTGTCACATTTCCTCCCATACTGAAGTTAATGGCATAAGAATGAATACATTTTCTGTGATGGCTCAGCAGTTAAGTGCTGTCTGAAAAATATTAAAAGAAATGTGGGGGTTTTTTCAGAGAAACACAGCTTTAAGAAATTTCAGGATGCATAAAAAAAATCATTAATCTGTTGGTTCATGATAGCTTGATAGATCACTTGTTCTTGAATTTGTGGCATTGCTCTTCTTTTGTACATGCTCAAATTGTTAGACCTACATCAAATACAGCAATCCCAGGACTGTAAATGTAGTGTGGCTGATAAAGCACACTTTTCCCATTTCCCAAAGGCACTGCATTTTGAAAAACCTGCTGGAAGGATTTAAATATTCTCTTTTGGTAGATAGTTTTGCTTGCTACAAATGAGCAGATGTCTGCCTTTTGGCAATTCTTTTTTATACAGTTATTTGAAAACAATTACAGAAAAATATTAAAATTTATATATTAAAAAAAAAACCCACAAAGATCTGCATTTCTCAGACTAATCACACAGACATTTCAGAAAGCCTAGGAATCAGTACAAAATGCTTCTTCTCTTCCACCTTCCATTAGTACCTCCTCTACACAAAATCACAGAGAGTACACATTACCAACTCCACAACTGCTCCTGCATCCCAGACTTAGATGCTCTGATTTTAGCAATGCTCTTTCTAACCCAGAAGCATTAGGGCTCAATGAATGCATCCAACCACTTCCAGAGTTTCATACCTCAAGATTTACAGGATACTATGATGCATCTTATGACATCAACACAATCACATGTATGGCTTACTCACCAGTGTCAGTCTTCTTGAGCACTGGGGGCTGCCAATTCTTCTCTTTAGTCCAGGTGAATGCCCAAGTCTGCTGGCTGCAAACTCAGACAGCTCTTACTAAATTTCTCGGCAGTAAGAATCCTGAAGCTCTGTACCCATGCCCACAAATTAAGCCAACAAGAAAACCTCCTTGATAGCTTCTACTGTCAGTCTGCTCCACTCCTGCATCCCTGGCTCCAGGACGTCAGGAGGCAAGCCTACCTATTGCTCCCCCTGTCCTTGGCGAGGATCTGATCGCAGGAGAATGTACTCCAATTTGGGGTCACTGTCGACCAGTAAGAGTTTTGATTGTGAATGATGCTGCTGCTTTATCAGATTCCTTTCTGCCAGGACTTGCCCGGTTAGCAATTTTAAAAGCAGTTAGCTCACTTTCACAAAGGTATCTTGATACTGGCTTCCAAATCTTAAGCAGGAGAAGGAAAGACACTTTGGTTTAGAAACCCACTCCAACCCCATTTTAGGTATATTTAGGGGCTGTATTTTCTACAATGGGCTGGATGATGTTAAACATTCAAGAAAAGGCTCCCAAAGATACTAGAACTACTTGGGTTTCGTCTCCAGCCTCTGACTGAAGTTAGTTCAACAAAGAATATCAATATAAATTCAAACCAACTCTTAGGTGTTTGCTGTGCTGTCAATATGTGTTCAAGCACATAACACAAAGCAGTGGAACAGAGGACAACAAATGCAACTAAAGAGTGTTTAGTCACTTCTAATTTAGTCAAAGCAATTTGTTTTTCTCTTAGAAGCTTAGAATAGCAGAAAGATAGAATTATCCACTCTTTAATTTCCCATTTCACTAAGGATGCGAAATGTACTACTAGTCACCTTATGACTGGAAACAATTTCTTCAAAATAGCCTCTACTCATTGTTCCCTACACTGAAGTAATTTTTTGCATAACCAGATGGGATATTTTTCCAATTTTAAGAAGTCTGTCTTTTTGGAAATGAAGACAGGAGTGAAGAACAGTAAAAGCTCTATCTTTTCTTCATCCCTTCACCTCCTTGTCCATGACCAGCCTCTTCAGCCCCTTCAAAGAGCAGGAGCTTTTCAGACAGACAGGAGTTTGATAGGTATCACTCAAAGAGAAAAAATTAAAAAAAAATAATTCCCATAATGCAAAAAACCATTCAAATCAGAGTAATTAAGAGCAGAGTTCCTGACAGTACTTTGGAAGATCTCTCTACAAATCCACTTTGGTGCTTTACACACGCTAAGATCCAGAAACCTAAGTTATACTCTTTTGCTTACAAAACATGACCAGGCAAAACTCTGTCCTCAATTCAAAACAAAAGCAATTGAAATATGCACCATATATTACATATGGCAATATAACCTTCTCAGTTTCCAGCAAAGAGAAGGGAGTGACACTGCTCCGGGAAGATGCTCTACTGATAGCTCAGCATGATCTTTCCTAAAATATACTTGAATATGTTTACTAGCACTGTGCAAGATGATGTACTAGCAAAAACAGTTAACACTGAACGACAAATGTCAAAACAGACTAAGAACATTATGTGATATATTATTCTTTCTTTATTGTGTTTGTTCACTTGCTAATTTGCACGATTCAGTAATTCACAAAAGAGTCTCCCTATCATTAGTGCAAATTAGTAATTTTCTAGCACATAGCTAAAAATACACATCAAATTTATACTATACATTGCATGTTTGTTGCTTTTGAGAAGATGAAAAATATTACATGGTCAAATGTAATTCCTGGGTGATTATTTTGAACTTGAAAATAGCTCTACACAACCTCCTGACATATTTCTCAACATCAGCCTGGTGGGAGTATATCACTCACCAGCATTTTTCTGCTTAGCATAAAAATATAAAGCTATTTTTTTCTGAATAGCTCCTGATCGCACTACTATTCACATACTTTAAACTGAAGTCATTTCTTCACTGGATGAATCCTATTACTACCACGTCAGTAACACTATACCTGTTCTAATCCTTCTCTAACACACACTTTTCCCATAGTATAAGCCTAAATCACTGTATAGAGATAAATCTCAAATAGATGCAGGTTCCATGAAAAAGTTTAAACACCATATTTTGGTTTTAGATTCAGACAAACAAATCATTCAGCTATAGTTCACAGTATTGCTTTGCAGGCACCATCATTTTTTGAAGGATGTAGGGTTCTTGTTAACACATCTGCCTCATTACTACAGTCTGTGCACTATTGAGAGAATACACACACTACAAATAATATTATGAATGTTTCAACTAAGTTTTATGTTCCAAAAGAACTAGCAATCCAGACTTATTTTCAGATGTTGTGATTTAGTGTTACCTTTCTATTAAGACAAAAAAATAACAAGTTCCAGCATTTTCAATATTCTTACAAGATAGGCAATGAAAGGTGTGGGACTCAACCCAACTCAACCAGAAGAGCTGAAATTAGTTTAGTCATCAGCCATGAATTATGTGTGACAAATGCCCTCAAGTATTCCATCTTTTTACACAGTCAGTTCATAATGGTTCTTGCTAGTATCTATTAAATATTTTATGAATTTATCATGAATATAAAGTATGACATTACTACCTTATGCTTGGAGAAATAAGAGATTCAATTACTGACACACTGTATCCAGAGGTGGGGAAATATAAGTGGGAAAAATCTCGATTAAGAAAACAAAAATCCAACAGTAGCAAGCATTAACTAAACACAAACACCTTGCTAGGCCAAGTTTTTCATGCCAAACCTATTCCAACTGGCCAAGTGTTTCAGAAGCCAATGCTGGGACCAGTACTTACCGCACAGAAACCTACAGTTCTGCTGCAAACACACTAATATTAAATTTGCTGATTTTCAGAATGTCACATTTTCTGTTTAAACAAAAACAGGTATTCAAGTCCTATTCCAAAATGCAAATGTTTGAATTTGCATTTTGTTTTATGAATGCTGTATTGTACTAAATCGTTATATTGGTACATCCTGGGTTATGTGACAAACTTACTTCTAAATACTGTTTTAATAAAACCGGTCTAAATTTTTCTGCCCAGCTACAAACTGCTGATCAGCAGCAATTTTTTGGTAGGCTCAGAACCCAGCCTTACACCATAGTCTAAAAACAGGTGACAACTTTTGCCTCACTAACCAAGAGACAAAAGTGCTGATTCATGAACCAAGTATCATGAATCAATGAGCCACTTTTCAAAAATATTGTTTTGTAAACCATGACTTCCTGCTAACATAAAACTTTGCTACATTGTGACTCCTGTGATCAGTGTTCATCCTGAAAATGGTCTGTTACTGTTTTGAATGCAGAAATCTAGTTCCTTAAAATATAATGGTCTTTGACTTGTTTTGAAACATCTCAGCAGCCCTAAGAATGTAACTGACTCTCAACTCAGTGTGTTGTCCAACACAGCATTGTTCAGATCTACCATCCTTGGGGAAGTGGACCAGCAAAGCCATAACCCTTCACTTTTCATCTGGAAGTAATAAAGCTAGGTCAGTGCCCATAACGACATGTGAAAGAAATAGCTCTGTCCATTCCTTATTCTGGCAGTTAATTTAGGCTCAGTATAATGTTGACACATTTTCTTTTGCCCACAGAGACTGTGAAGTGCCCATCCTTGGAGGTATTCAAAACTTGGCTGGACACAGCTCAGTACAATCTGCTCTAGTCAGCACTGTTCTGAGTAAAAGGATTGGACTAGACAACCTCTCTATGTCCCTTCCAATCTCAGTAAGTGACTCTGATAGTACAAGGGATAACTAAACCATATGCTTGAAGGTCATTTATCCCTGCTTGCCCTCCCAGGGTCCTCAGAACTATGCTAACCCCATCAATACAGAACTCAGACAAGGCAAGTTCACTCCTGTACAGGAGACTGTGTTTATCTGCTCACATTTACTCAGGCAGTCACCCTCAACAAAGCATCTGAGCGCCTCTCACTCTTGCTTTGTACTCCTCTCCCCATCCAAGATGTAAGACAATGAAATCTATTTCAGTTTTGACAACAAATGACTAAGGCACAGAATGCTTTGGCAGTTTTCAACAACCTGCAGCACAGAAATCCCTTGCATCCCAGCCTCCAAGGCAACATCAGGACCACCAAGTTATCCCTCATTCCTGGGTGCTCCACTGGACTATCAAGTTCAATGATATTGTCTTTCTTAAGTTAACAAGAGCTTTCTGAAAATTTTTATTTAAAAGCTACAGTGATCAAGAGAATAACTTTCGGTCTGTTGCTCCAAGCAAACAAAATCATTATCCCAGGAAGTAAACGAGAGTCTGTCTTTTACTTCAGTGTACCACAAGGCGAGGTTAGAGCAACATTTTTTTGCTACTTTCACCTGTATTTATTCTGAAGAGTGAAGGCAATTCAGGAGTTACCTGGAATTTAGGCTGTCACTGAACATCAGCAAGACTGCTGAGTGTCAGATAAAGAATTCTTGTCACAGACATTAATATGACAGTAAAAAAGAAAAGTTTTACTTTTAGACTTCTGTTGAAATTGGAGGCCTATTGATTAGACATTTTTAAAGGAAAAATAACCTGCAAACAGAACCAATACATTTGGAAGTCAGAGATTCAGCTCCTTCATGACATTTTTAAAATCTCCTTTGACAAAAGAAAATGGCTTAATAAATAACGTCATGTTACATTGCTTTTTTTTCATATCATATATTTGTGAATGAACACTGACTGGAGTACCAAGGTAATTGTATTTAACATTTGCATGAGAATGAACTGAAATACAGTTATTAAAAAAACCCTATATTCATGCATGTCAGAAGAAACAGCTGTTTTCTAGTATAAAATCTCATAGTATAGAATATATCATTTTCAACTTCTGTTAGATACAGATGAAGTCTCAACAGATCTCCATTATGCCATATAATACTTTTTCTATTTAGGGTGGCAGAGGTGTAACTTGTGAGATATTCCAAGTCTCTAAATTTTGCTTTTTTTACTGCTCAGAGAGGTCTTATGACCAGCACCGTTGTAAGTCCATGAAAATTTTTGAAGATATGCCATATTCCTGTTAGTATTAAAGTAAATTCATATTCAGTATTTAACACTTTCAGAAAACTTACTCATCTTATTTGTATGGTTCTTTAAACAAAAAGCACAAAGTGTGTTTGAAATTACCAGTAAACAGGAAAGACTGGGTATCTTTACACATTCACAATATTCAGTTCACTTTATGGTGCCCTCTCCTACACCTAAGTACAGCAGTAATTACTGCAATAAAGAATATACTCTCACACTAATGAGAAATCCTGCAGAGGACTTTTTGAAATGTCTTTCCCTTAATGATTCTCTGATCAACTTGCAATAGCAATCATACAGGGAGTATCTAGTAGGTTCTGGATCAGCTTCATGACAAAAAAAAAGGTGTAATTTAGCACGTGTACAAACTGCATAACATTAAACAATCATTTTATTTTACACCTAAGCTCTGGGTCTTGGTGTTTGGGGATTTTTTTAAAAAAGAAAATACCCCCCCCCCCAAAGATTAATGCATGTTACCAGACTACATTCAAAATATACTGAACGAAACAGTGATCTGTACACTGTGATTACTCCATGGAATAAAGTTATTTAACCTGCTCAAGTATGCCACCAAACACATCAGAAACAGTATTAAAATGAAGCGGGGGGTTTTTTCATTCAATAGAAATCCAAACACTATTTACAGGTTTTTTCCAGAGAGTAACACAGATGTTTTCCAGCTGTATTAAACACTTTGAAGACATATTCTGAATGGTAGACTCTTGCTTCTTGTCTGAATTTAATATTAGGAAACTTTCTTGCTACACTGTTGTCTCTTGGTAGTCACTACACAGTGTAATAAAAGAAATAAGGATCCCTCGTGTTGATAAAATACAGTATGTCTGAAGGGAGCAAGCATGTACGCATGTGTTTAAAATAGAATGCACAAATCAAATGTTTTATTTGGACTGGGGCTGGCACAAATCAGTAGCTAACAAAAGCGTTAGTGCTATCCCAAGGCTGCAGTCTGTAAATAAACAACTTTGAAAAGAAACTATTCTGAAGGAAACCTCCACTCTCACCTATCATACAAAGCATCCATCTGTCTGAGGCACTCTTTGTGAAACTAAAGCTTGACTATGGTACCTAATAGTTCTATTGAATGACTCCAAAGTTATTCAATAAAAGGGAATTTATTAGAAGGAAACAGGACCCTTCCACCTAATAAGACTAAAATTCCCTCAAAATACTTTAGCAATCTCTAAATTAAACCATCTGTGGTATTAAGAGAGGCTCAGGGATGATAAGCCTCAGAGTTCCCCTATTTTTAGCCAGAATGTTACACAAATCTTCCTGACAGAGCCACACTGCCAAAAAGCAACTAAACTCCAGAGAAGTCCTTCTGCCTCTAACCATCAGTCCCTTCTGAAACTTGCCTTTTAGTGCTACAATTTTCGAAGTATTTGCAGCCTACAGGCAGCCAAGCTAAGTGACAGGGAGTGCTCTAAACTTGCAGTACCAAGTGAGCTGCAGAGTCTGTGTTTTAATGAAACTTTGCACTAAGGGAGGGTAAAGTCTCCAAGAATGTCCTTATGAGGAATCAAGTGTGAAGCTTCTGCTGTAGGGAAGCCTCAAATTCCAAGACATTAAATGCAGTCCAGGAGAAATGCAAGAAAGCTAAATTTTCTGTGCTTTTTGAACTGTCCCTAACATCAGCAG
Source organism: Chamaea fasciata (assembly GCF_029207755.1). NCBI lineage: Eukaryota > Metazoa > Chordata > Aves > Passeriformes > Sylviidae > Chamaea > Chamaea fasciata. The sequence continues at coordinate 14,525,932 of NW_027094095.1, read as the reverse complement.
CTACTATATAAACCAAAACTTTGACTTATATCCTGGTTGAAAACAAACAAACAAACAAACAAACAAACAAACAAACACACACATTCTTCTGATCTCTATTACATAATGTAAGCCTACCTTCCCTTTACATTTTCTCTCACCTTTAAAGTATCAATCCTAGTGTAAACAAAAAGTTAGAAGAATGAACGCAACAGAAAGTTCTTGCCAGCTTTCCCCTGCTCCAGAAAAAGCCTGGTGATGCAGAGGATGCTTATAGGATACTCTCAAGGTTGCCAGATCCAAGCCACAGCAGACCCAGGAATTACATGAGCAGCTTTTCACTTGAACAATGGTCCTTTACCTTGACTGCCCAGCACAACAGCAGTGCTGTAGTGCCACATTCAGAAGAGCAGCGTCACCCTACCAGCTAATTAAAAATCACTGGTGCTTATGAATCTCTCTAAAATAAGTATATGCACATCTTAAATGCTGTCCAGCAGGCATGTTCAGCATGTTTGCAGAATTCTAACATGTTTGCAGGAAACAAATGCAGTTATTCTCCCTTCCAGAAATGAGTAGGCAATCTACAGATTTCAATGCTAAGCATTTATCAAAAACCATTATCAAGAACAAAAAACAAGGAAACACAAAATCCAGAATATTCCCAGATATAAGTCACATTTAGATGTATGAAATGAAAGCTGCTGCCAGTTAACAGAAGATGCAGACAGAGTAGGACTCTGTAACCCGCAGTACATGAAGTGACTTTTTCATAGAGCATAAGTACTTTGGGTTAATTACTGCTAAGGTGGTTAGATATTCAAGTTTTAATCAACAGAGCCCTACTCTGCTGCAGATGCTAACATCTGTAAAAGTTCTACCTCCTTCAGGCATTGTAGCACCTGGAGAAGCCACAGGGAAGGTAACATGGAGTCTTCTTGACATTACTGCAGCAGCTGTCAGCCCAGGAGGAGGCATATTCTGACTTGCACCAGACAGCAGCATTGTACAAACCCACACGCCCTCTTATTAAATACAGTCTATAAGCAACACTAGGAAATCTGTACTGAGAACAGACTTACCATATGATAAAAATATCAGAATTAATTAGTGAGATGTACTTTTTATTTTTTTACTAAAGCTTTTAATTTTGTCACACCGGTATAGACCTTGATTTGGCAATTGTTTCATGTGGCAGATATCTCACTAACAAAATCATACCATTCATGGTGACATTGTAACTTCTCTCTAACAGTGCAATATCTTTGATTTAAACACAAATTTTAACAGGACTGTTGTTTAAAATCACAACCAAAAAGCTGAAAAATATTTATTACATTAACTTATTTTCATGACTTCTCTTTTCAGTGGGACAAAAATGTAGGCACTAATGAAAAAAACCTTGGTACAAGAATCCAATAAAGATATACCAGACACCACAGACACTACAAAAAACTGTTCATCCTTTGCCAGTCCAATCTTGGAACAAAGGACCAATGGTTTCTTCCTGTTTGAAAGCACATCCCAGCTGCAAGATGAGCATCACAAACTTCCCCTAAGTGAGTTATAGAGCTGTAAATACAGCAGAATCAGTAAAAAGAAAGCACTGCAGCCCTTCCCACGTGAAGGCCATACCAAGCCACACCACGATCACAAAAAATAACAAGCAAAAGCTTAAAATATTGGACATGTATTCACTGGGATTTCTTTTACAATGGTATACTAACAATAATGATCACTTTTCCAGGTTAAATTCCCATCCAGTTGGCCTGCACGGAAGTAAACGCTAATATCAACAAACTACACCGCAGCGGCAGAAAAGGTACAAAGCAGTATCATCACTCACAGGTTTTCATTTGTTGTTTACTCAAATCTGTTCCAAAGCCCTAGCACATTCATAAGAGAGGTATTTTCATCGACAACGTGCCTAGGAATATCTGGAGTAACAAAAAGTGAAGAAGAACTTATGTTCCCCTCAACTTCACAATACCAGAATGTTAGGAAATAAAAACAGAGTGCAAGGCTGGTAACTTCAATATGTTTCCAGATCCACTGCAATAACAGAATAGCCTAGCATGTCTCATAATATTTTGTAAACATGCTGCAAATCAGTGTAGCAAGAACAATCTTCCTTGTTCTTTCTTACAATAAACTGCTGTTAGGCTCTTCCTAACTCCACAGAAAATACTCTCTGAGCATTTCCACAGTGCTACAGTAACTAAATTGAATACTAAGAAGTGTAGTACTAATGTCATGTACTAACATAACTCGGAACTTGAAATTTTCTGATACCTTTACAAGTGAATCTACTTTTACAGGAAAAAGAAACCAAATTTCAGACTACTGTTCCACAAAAATCTGTAGACATTACAATTTTTAGAAGATTTTCTAGAAGTTTAAAGCTGTAAAAGACTTATGAAACTTACTCTGCAGAGAAGATCAACTTCTTTATTTCAATCTTTACGCACAGTAGCTAAAGCTGACAATTGTCAATCTATTATAGTCAATCACCCATTGATCTCAATGCGGTAATGCAAAACTAAAGAGACAGTAGGTTTTACAGATTAGTGGATTTGTAGATACTACCATTATTTGTTCAGTATCACATTATCATACTCAGCTCACACTGAGGGGACAGACACACCTCTCGCTTTTTGAACACTGCTTTACTGTACTATTTCCCTTTCACCCATGGCTCTGCAATGCAGAGTATTTCTGGATATGTCTGCTACAATTCTCACTGTTCAGTGCAGATTCCACTTCCAGTCTCTGTCCAGTAGATCCAGTGAGATGATCACTTACTAAACACATCCATACACCATACATAATATAAATTAATAACAAATGCACCTAAAGCAATCGTCAGGCCTTACAGAACCACATCCCAATGATCTCAGTGTGGAAGGCAGCATACACATCTCCCAGTCATTGCTTATGCTGCTTCAAATCTCCACAGCAGCCTTAAACAGAGATGACATTGGGATGGCTCCTATCATAAAATCTCTCTCCCATGGTCCAGGGCCAAGTAATGTATCCAGATGAATTATTTTGATGACTTAATGCTAATACTGAAATTATGATATAAAACAAGCTGTTAGAAGATGTGCGTATTCAAAACTCAGAGAATACAAAACTAAATCCCATTTTACTTCAAAGGAGACAAAGTCAGTTACCCAGGCAGATACTCAGTTATTGATCCACTCTCATCTGAAGATTTTGAATCAAATTACTAAATCAAGAAGAGGTAGAGCTCAAATATGTCCAAAGCAGGGAAATTCTTGGGGGTTCCTGATGGATATGTAATTATTAACATGGATCTTAGACTCTCTGTGGTTATCGTTTTCCATTTGCTTACACTTGTGAAAAACAGAGGCCTTGATATACTAAACAGAGAGATGTGAATGGGTACATAAAAAATACTTGTGGATACAATCTAAGTGGCCTTGAAGTCTAAACTGAGCCCAGCCATCCTAGGTGATATCCCCTTGAGCTGTCTCTAATTCACCTCAACACAAACAGGACTAGAATGATAACAGTTATCTTGAGAATTACAATATACCTACTTGCACTGCCACACAAATCAGAATTATCTTTCCTCAAATCATCCAAGTGATTTTAACTATAGAGTCAGGCTTGAAGATACAGAAGTAAGATTGGCTCTTCTCACCATTCCAAAACTTTTGAGGTATTTTTAAATATCCTACCTTCTAAATCTTACATTCAGCAGTATAGTCTCTCATTCAGAGAATTAGCTTTTATTTTGACTGCTTGATCTTTTGTGTCATTCAGGCATGTGCTACTCCTTTTCCATGAATTCAAAATGCAAGTATTGAAGCAGTATTTTTGACCGCTGTTTCATCTTCAAAGGCAAGACTTGGGCTTTGAAGACTCAAAGTTAACTGAAGCTGACTTCTTCAACCCAACTTGGATATTCAGGTTCCTAACACACACTAAATGAATGGACAGAGTAGGTAGGGAGATATGTAATAAATTCTCAAAAACACAGCCAAGATGCTAGCTGCTAAGACTTTAGTTGCTAAATATCTGACAGGATCAGAGACAAACCAGAGCCATGCCTTTCCTTTACCAAAGGTTACCACTATGCACTTGCCCATGAGGAAATAAATTTAAGCTCTACTTTTTCCATCTGAAAATAGAAAAAAAATCAAAACAGTTTCATAGCAACCATTATCAGACAACCTATGTTCAAGCCCTAAGCTGTGAAAGTTCTAAATTCAGGCACTTACTCAAAAATCAGGAAGAGCAGGGATTTCAACTCATATTTAACACGTGAAATACTTCGTAAACCTCTAAACTATTAGCTTTCAGTATCAGAGAGTTTCTAAGCTCCCTCTGAACATCTGGCTTGGTTAACCCGTCAGGATCAACTTGTTGGAATCAACATGGAACAGGAAGAGCCTATTTGGAAATCTACTGCAGAGTTCAGTGTTGAGAAGCTCTTTTATGGAAGTGCAGCCTAAGTACTCTGGCAGCCTTTAGGAGCTCTCGGGCTTTAGGAAGGTAAAGTGGCAACTCCTAAGTGACTTTAATAATTCCTCTCCACTGTATCATAACTACCAGGGACTTTATCTGACCTGGTAATCTAAAAGATATTCTCACATGTTCTCAGCCTCCTCAATATAAAAACTAATTAAATCATCAGTCCATTTCTTTGAAAAATACTATATACTGTTCAAAAAACTTGAAAAATACATATATTCTTTTGAACAGATGTGCAGCATTTCAAAAATCCCATTTCCAGAGAAAGAAGGTCCAAATGGATACTTCCAAGGATGCAAACTAGATGCTGTATTCAATAAACATATCTATTTCTGCTTAAAATGATATGAAGCACTACAGACACTGTTTTGGTGCTATATATGGTACATTACTCATTCTGAGAAATAGTTAGCTGAGTATTTTACAAATGTAAGAAAATAGCTACTTGCACATACATTTGTGATTCAAAGCCTTCATTTAAGCAATGACACCCATCCATCTAAAGTATGCAATGGTGCATGCTTTTTTATAACAGTTCTTTACATACAATGAGAAAATCTAAATATACAACATGTTTATAGCATATCAGGGAGTCTTTCTAGTACATCAGCCTGATGGTGATGTTGGACGAACACCTGACAGCACATCAACCATTCCATCATTCATTAATATTTATCTCTGCAGCTTTCAGAAAGAGACAAATGATCTTCCCTTGGAGACCAGCACAGTTTGACTGTACTGATGGGTGCCCAGTTTGACCTCTAAATCTCTGGGGTGCATTTTACAGCAAGAAAAGATTAAGAACTGATTAAATATCTTGTTTCCTCAACAACACTATAGAAGGCATTTAAGGAATAAATCCCCCAACAGTTGTATGTTTTACTATATTACCCATAGTAGTAAAAATGATCAAAAAGTATTTTGATAGACTTTTGAAAATAAGTTTCTATCATTGGTAGCAATTTGGTTTTTGTCTCAGATGTTTACCTACTGACAGGAAGTATTCAGACTTTTTTATAATGCCATGAAATTTGACAAAACCACACTACCAGCACTATTATTACAACCTCTCAAAAATCCAGTGTATCCATGATCCAAAAATAATAATAGAGTACAAGAAAGCCATGCAGGTTTTTACATACTTCCACGTAAGCATCTTTCAGTTTTGAGGCACAGAAAAAGCATGCTTAGCCTGATCTGAATTGCTGCAGTGTTCTTGTTAAAAATCACCATCTGTCAGAGATTATCCTGTTTTACACAGAGGGAACATGCATTAATTATTAATCCTACTCTTCACAGAAATGTACTCACACAAGATCAGGACTATCCACGGTGTTACAGGAGTATTAATGTTCTTAGTAGGTAGTCTCTGGATGAAACTCGGGATTGATCCATTGAGAACTTCCAGCAAATGAGCTGCTTCAGAGCAGGTCACTGGCCACATGGCAGGGCATCATCTCAAAATAAGCAACAGCTGAATTCCTAGGGCTTGAGCCTGTCTCCATGAGCCAACATAAATACAACATACAGTACAGATAATACCTTTACTGACACATGCACTGTGGCTCTATGCTGTGCACACACTGAAGCTCATGTTAAAGTTTAAGCATAAGAATTTGACTTTGTTTAAAATTCAATGCAAGAGCAAGAGCTTTCTCAGTGTTGGCCAAAGTGCTCAGGACTTTGCTGAGTCTTCCATGTATGCTGAGGGAAGGAATTCCTAGCTGTAAAGCAGCACACTGATGTGCCAGAGCTTACTTATCCACCATGAGAATTTGAAAACTGGCAAAACAAGAAGATAAAGCAAGCTTGTCACAGATCTTAGTGAAGGGCACTGAAAAAGGTTCATTCTTCCCCAAGGAATTCTTTAATCACGTGGGGATTTCCATGGGGAGCTGGTATAGATCACCTTTTTGCTCCAATACAGTTTTACCTATTTGGCATTGTTTGATATACAATGCTATATATTACCTTCAGTTAAAACTCCACTACTGCTGAGCTTGTTGCCTTGGTCAGAGGTGAACTGCCCAGGCAAATCACTTCTCATGAACTAACTTCTTGCAGGCTTTAGTACTTCAATGAGAAAAAACATTAAGAAAGACTACTGAAAAAAGTAATTGTGGGGCAGGGGGAGAGAGAAAGAGACAAAGAAATTTATATCATATAGAAGTGGCTGGTACAAGACAGGTCTTAATACCAGGCTTTATTTGATGCAAAGGATGCCAGAACCTCTACCTCATAACAAAGAACAAACCTGAAAGTTGATTCTCCAAACAATAAATAAGGCATGTCAGAACATGAAGGACTCTTCTGGCTAAATACAAAATATACTATTGTCCATAAATCTCAATACTTTGATGCAGTTTTTAAGGTAATCTCTTATGTTACAATGTCTGTACCTTTCTGAGAAAGGAAGAGGTTAAAAATCTTGCTTTCTGAAAAAACAGAAAAGTCTCCACTGAAAAGCTGCCTAAGCTGCCAAGGATGGAGGGATAGTACTCCAGTTGGAACTCATTACAGACAACATAGGAGAGCTGATCCAGCTTTTTATTTACTGTAGAGGCAGAAATGACATGAACATCTTTCTATGTAGACCTAGAAAAATATGTTGGCCCTGAAGCCAAGGATCAGAACATTATCAACCCTGCCAAAATGAAATAGGTTATTTGGTTTTTTTTTTAATTTAGTGAGATTTGGCACTGATTTATGTATTTTTCCCTGGAGAAACTATTTATATTCTTCAGAGCACAGATGATAATTGTTAATTTTCAGTGGCTCTGCATGAAGAAATAGTAGGTATATTATTTTGAAACAAGAAAACAAGAGTTTTCAATTGGTATAGAGCCACAATTTCAGTCAAGCCATTTTAAGCGTTTTCCAGAAGGTGGAACTTCCAAGGAAAGCTTTTTCAAGTAAGGACCTGGCCAAGGTGCTCTCAGTATCAGCACTTGTGACAACCAGGAAGGGGCATGCAAATTTCACATTAAAAGTTCACCTTCCACCGAGTGAAACATAACTAAGGACTTCTCCCGTTCTCACATGGTTCATTTTTTTTTCCAGGATAAAGTCACAGCATGAAGCAAAATGTGCTGTCAGAACATAAAAAAACGAGGTATCTTGTCCTGTGATGTCCTTTCCAGAGACACTCCTGAGAAAGGATTTTACTCACTTTTACACACCACCACTCCAATACCACATCCACTTAGGTGTACTTACACTTCATACTATAGCTCAGGTTGTATTTCCAGTTCAGATTAGGCTGCCTGTGTGTGACAGGGCCACGAAAACCTGTCAAAGGACCTTCCCAGGACTCTGCTTACAGACCTCACTTCAGAGGCTTAAACTGACCATGCAGCAGCTCTGAGCAGCTCACTCAACTGAGTGACTCAGTTATTACGTGGGGTTTGACCCCTTGTTAACTACCACATCCTAATCTGCTTCCCTGGCAGCCAGGGCTGGACCTCAGTTCTCAGGCTGTTTCTGCTGAGAACTTTGACCACTCATCAATCACACAGAGATTGAAGAAGAAAATATAAGATCAGTCTGGAAAGCTACCACCTTTCCTACAGCTATTCCATAAGCAAAGGAAGAAAGATTACAGTGCAGACCTTGTCTCAGTCCCTCTTCGCTAATGAACTGCTAATGGGACACAGGGACCTACTAAAAAGTAACCTCGAGACAAAAAAAGAATTTAACAAAAGGAACAAAAGGCGACAAAATTACCTGCCTAACACCAAAAAATCCCACTCCTGTCTCCCTGCTAGGATATCTGAAACTGGTCATCATGGATGAGGGGGAAGAAATCCATCAAAATAACCAGCAAAAAGCATCTTCTTACTTGAAAACATAGGAAGAGATCTAAACTTCCCTGCTGTTTTAAAACAACATCTATCTCAAAATGCAGCACAGAATTACCATTATTTGTCTAGCAAAGCTAAGAAATCATAAATAAATGACATGAAAAGCAATAAAGTAATTGACAGTACCTATTTGGCAATAAAATTATTCTTGATTTTTGCTCTATGCTTGCTGGAGATTTTTACGCAAGCAGTTGGGGTAGTAGGTCGTAGTTACATTTTAACAAAAGAGTCCATCATATCGTTCAAAATTACACTCTTAAAAAAGAGAAAAAACCCTCAACAATTTTATTTTATCTACTTATATTAAAAATCCTGTCAACACATAACACTTGTCCTAAACAGTGTCTGGGTCACCAGGTATACAAAACGCAACACTGGATTTTTCTGACATACTTCTACTTCTGGGTCACTAGTGGCTCCAGTAGAAGCTCCCCGCAGTACCACACACAAGTACCCACTGTGATCTCCAAATCCTTCCAAAACTGGGACAATGACCACCTCTGGTGGCTCTAAACCTTCATGACTTGCTTTCACAAGGCTAACTCCTATCAAAGTGTGCAAGGATTGCGCCAGATCTTCAGGAAACTCTTGCTAAGCCCAAACTGTTTCTTTCAAATGTAACTTGTATGAGTTACAGATTACTGCACCTGGGCAACAATGTGGCATCAAATGCATAGAACTGAAAAAACTGAATGGGGGACAGAGAGAAAATTTTGAAACAATCAGATATTTCAGAGTGTTCTCACAAAGCCTTACTAATATCCATATTAATTAGTGACCTCCTCATACTGCAATAAATATACTTGTCACCAAACCACTAAAAAGAGCAACAACCACATGATAAACAGGAGTCTTTCCATGAAGTCAGTCCATTAATTACCACATGCTTTTCCACCATTATTCATCACAAGGATAATAAATGAGCCAAAACATAAGGTTTATTTATCTTTTGATTACTTCCCCCTAGATCATCAGTTGCAGAGGTTTTACGGTACTGTTATATTCCATCAGTGCAATGAAAAAAAAATCAGAACAAGAACAAAACAGAACATTGCTGAAAAATACCCCAACTATTGCAGCTCAAATCTTGGTGATACAGTACAGACAGACATTTTAGAAATGCTCACGGACACAGACAGCTCCTTCAGAATGTTGTTCATATTTATTCCTTCACAGAAACAGGCCCACCAAGCTGTTCTGTATTTCTGTTCTTGCAGTGAAACAAGAACTGAAGAAACAGATTCCATTTGGAAGCTACTGGCAATTTAAAACAATACTTAGAAATTAATTTAAAAAACATTCTTTTGCGTAAGAATATCTGAAAAGTCATAACTCAATTGAGAAAATGCTTTCTTCAATTCCATTTTTTTATATTCGATAAAATATAAACTAATAATTTAAATTGGGGGAAAACATCAGAGGGTATCATTCCATTGGGATTATTTGTCAATGAAGTTTCACTAAACTCTAAAAAAGAAAGAAAACTTGCCTGTCATCAGAATTTTGTTCTTCAAATTTATCTTGCTCTCAATTCTTATAATAGTGAGTTATCTTACACATATATATTTTCTCTTGGTTATGGACTTACTTAATCAAGTTTCATTTGCTCATTCTTTTCATGCAATAGTAGCTGTGATGTTTTTCTAAATGGCACATCTCCAAAATATTCTTTCTTTAATATGTAAACACTAAAAGCTCTTGAATTCTCAGCAATTTTGAAAATCTGGTTATTAGCCATTTATCTAGAATAAAAATTTTGAAAGGTTCTAATGGCAATCTATCCACATATAACTGCAAGTTGCACATCTAAGCTCTCTGTAGGAATTTTTGAAAATCTCAGCCTGTGGGTAGAAAAATAAAACTAAAACTACCTCACAGATCTTACCTTTCTGAAAACCTATAAGCTGCCCTGCTGCCCCCAAAGCATGCTTACTTTTTCCTGGTTCTAAACAAGCATTACAAGGAGCCCCTGTGCCAACTTCACCACACAATCCGACCTGGTCTTCTGCCATCCTTAAGCCTCAGCAACTGTTCTGTTTTAACCAGGGTCTAATGTCCAAGGCCAAGGATACATTAATTTCATCTTATATACTGGAAAGAGCATCTTAACCTTGCTCCACAGCTTTTTTTCCTACCTGTCAATAAGAATAAATGTAATCAAACATCTCTTCACCTGTCCCTTTTACCAAACCAAAATGGCAGCAAAGAAACCTGAAAGTGTCCCATAACAGATGTAACTAATTCAAACCTCCTTTTTTGAAGGAAGGTTCTGACTTTGATCCTGGAAGTAATGAAAGAGTAACAGTGTGGTTATTATTTTACTAAATTATCACATAGCTGCAGACCTGATTCCAGGTGATAATGGACAGCCTGTAGTGGATTTTGGTTTTTAGTCTCTTAAGTATTGCTTTTCTCTTTTTCACCTTTTTTTTTTTTTTTTTTGTGAAGATATAACCATATTTAGCTTTTAATTCAAAGCAGAGCACTAGTTTATAGCACATAAAGATGTCTCTGAAGCACAAAGTACTGAATCAGAGAAAGGAAAGCACATCCCATCCTACAGTGGTGACATGAGTTATTTGCATAGTTGCCACAAAAGTAATAATTACACTGTAACTCAATAGGAACAATGGTAATTTCACAGTAGCTCATGTTGTTGTTATCACCCTATATCCTGATAACTGTGAAATTAATTTGTGGCACCACTGTATGTGTCAGCTTTAAGCTGTTCCCTAGGTAACATTACGCTACCACAGAGAAGGAATGCTTGGCAGTAAAATGGGTAGCAGCAGATTGATTATACCAGAAGAATCTTCCCTCTACATACAAATAACTTGGCAATCAGAGACAATGATGAGAAAAAATCTTCCCCACTACTTTATTGTCTTCTTTTTTAAATACTAAAAAAATTTAAAATAATTAAAGGTATTAACTGACTGTTACCTATCCAATGGAAGAAACGTAAAATAAAATGAGCAAACTACCAGACTATATGTAGTGCCACTGACCCATTGTTTCAACTGCAGCCAAGATACAGCATAAAAAAGCTAAAAGTTTCCCTTATCTTCTTGTAGTAATTTTCAACATTAACCACCAAACTGTAATTTTAAATATAAAGGCAAATAAAGCACTAAGACATATTTAAGACAGCAACAACAGTTCAGGTTATGCTTTCAGAAATAATCCTCACTTCATCCGAGTGGTGCAGTCCTTTCACCTCCAAACACTCAAAATTATTTTGCACTACAACTGTCAGAAAAGAGTTCCACACTAAATATATAAGACAACACTGCCACACAATGCACAGAAATAATTACAAATTTACTGGTGAAAATTCAGTGCAGTAATAATTGAAGGTCTGGAAAGCCTTAAATTATGAAATTTAACAAGGGAATTAATGAATGATTCATAACAATAAACAAAACACCAAGTTTAAACTTCCAGTCACTCTGCTTTGTACAGCAGTAGGTATGAGACTTTGGATTAAAGAAAGATGCTATTTATTTTTTGGGGAACTTGGATTTCTTTTTTTATTTCTAATTCAGGCCTGCTTGTGACATTGGAAATGCATACTGTAATGACTTGTTCTCTCACTGTATGTTTGTCTGTCTGTCTGCAAGGAAATAGGCGAAAAAAAAATCACAGCATGTTACATATACTGACTCAGTGATTCCACTGGAGTTTTTTTACTGAAAAAGCAGCACCATCTCAGTGTCAGCACTAGTCATCAAAGGAAAGCAAGGTGTTGAGCAGATACTCTGATCCAGGATATCCAGGGACAAGCATGTTTTGTCACTCTGTGGTTTTGATCTCTGACGGATCCTCTTCTCGTAATTGCTGCCCCCAAAACCCCTGCCAGGTGATGTTCAAATGGGGGAGGTGGGTGGCGGTTGGATTGTTGGGGGGGTTTTTTTACAATCCAAAATAGAGCTTTCAAAGCTCTAAAAGCAGCTGTAAGAGCCTAAAACCAGCTTGGACAATCCCAAATGTGTATTCTTCATTAAATATTGGCACACACTATGCCAAATTATGTCACTACTGAGAGGAAAATTTTAACCACCCCATACTTAATTATTCATCAGAAAGGCGCTCTGATAATTATCACTATTGACCCAGGAATTCATCCTATATCCTTTGCCAAATCAGCATGTACCCTGGTCCACTCAACACACTCTTCTTTCACTCCCCACTGTGTGAGGCAATTCTCATGCACAAGGACCCTTAAATGCTGACAACATACACAACACACATTTGTAGTCAGCAAGCTCACCATATTAACCGCATGGAGAATTTGCTGGTGCTCTCAATGCTAGTAGGAATTACTACGGGATATCAGTAGTGATTAATCCCCAATTTCAGTCCCATTAATAACTGTCTGCAGTTTGCTTTGCTGGACCTGTGCAGGGTCTTGATGCTCAGCTAGCTCAGTAGCCTTTTTTTTTCCTCCAACCTGACACTACCTCTGCCTGCAGGAGCATGGGCCAAGGCTGATGGTTGGCTGATTAACCCCTGTGCATCTCCTCTGTTCCTTATTTTCTTTTATACAGTCTTCACATGTCAGTGTTGAAACAACTCCCACCAGCTGGAACAAACCCAGCCTCTGGAACAACAAGTACTGCCAATGACAACCAACCTTTCATTTGCTGGATCAATGCTGCCAAAGGCATTCAGAAATGCTTCAAGAAAGGTGTATATATGTACGTAACTGAAGACCTTTGGAAAGCTTTAAACACTAGTAGTAATAATCATCTTTATTGTATGCCCAAACTTACTACCATAGAGAAAATGTCTGTGAGCAAGAGGTGACAGATACCCTTCTAAGAATACTGACTGAAAAATGAGCAGTAGGGATTTAAAAAAAAAAAAAAAAAAAAAAAAGAGAGGAATTTTACCTTTATAATCATAAAATCAAACCAGGTCCAGTACAGCTGGTATTTTTATCTATGATAGCATTCAATAGCCTGTTTGGAACTAACAGCTCTCTGGGCTCTCTGTGATTCACAAAAAGAAAACCCAATACCGTTTTTAGTGTGCACTGACATCCTCTGTTCCAAGAGTGCAGGTAAGGCTTAAGACTAACTCCTTAATTGTGAGCTATTTGTTAATGCTCTACAAGTGGTGGCTGTTCCTCACCACATTTGAAACATGAAAAGATATACCACAGAGCTGTTTATAAAGCCACTGCCATGGTATTTTAAATGTATAACTTTTGCTGAGGACTGTTTAAAGCTGTAAAGAATAACAATGTATCTTTAAGACAATTGCAGTGGGTTGATGCCCCAGTGCAACAGTGATATTTACTGATTCAGGGAATGGCTTTAAAGCAATGTGAAAACTAGTCAAGAATGAGACCAACTGCAAAAATTCTGATTCCTATCCAAACCTCAGGTCTCTACAGCAAAATGACTACCAAATAAGATGCCTCGACATTTCTGGTTTCTCCCAGCTGCCAAACGGCTGATACATTATTACTTTCCACACTTGAAAAAGAAAGGAGACATTCTGTCGCTATCATGCATGTATTTTCAGTTAAGATTTTGTTTTAGATATATTCTTCCTCAAAAACTAGAACATTTTTGGAAGAACAATGTACATAATCTGATCTAATTAATGGAGTACCTCTTTCCGATTTCAGAAGATACAGCAGGATTTTTTAAAGGGTGTACCTGATCTTTTACCAGGCAGAAATTGCATCTGATTACTAAAAGTACAATTGCCACAAATGTAGCACCTACAGAGAAACTTTTTCAAATCTCTCTAGAATACCATAATATCTCAAAATAAAAATGTAAAATCCTTGCAATGAAATGACATCAAATACATTTCAAAAGACAATTGTCGCATACATTCAGCAAGAGTTATTAGCTGGCACGCAAAGTCTTGGAATAATTTCCATTGCGCTTCCATCCAACTGTAAGCTTGACGCATTACCTTGGAAGAATGCCATGTTTCCCGCTGTGCTAAACTTACTGAAACAAATAGGAAAGCAGCATTGCTGTGTTACATCCCTGCTTTACTATTGTGTAATTGGACCACACTACAGGAACAGCACTTTATATTACAAACACTGAGTTAACAGTATCAACTTGTGGCTTCGTGCTCCCAGCACAAAAGCAATGAATTCTTGTTTTACATCAAGAATTAAATGAGTATGATAGAAGAGATAATATTAAGAGAAGTTGCATTTCAAGGCTCTGTTTTCAGTTTTAGTTTTAAAACAAAATAAATTTTATGTGTTATGACATTGTTATACTAGCAGGAGAAAGAATAGTTAGCAATACCAATAACAAAAAGATTACTCAGACCTTTCAAAATCAGATGTAAAGTCTACATTCACCCAGTGTACCCAAATAAAATATAGGAATAAAAATTGATCAAAGAAGCAAGGAGTTGGTTTTACACTTCCTGAAACAGATTTATTTCAACTAAGAAAAAGAGAAAAAAAATTCATTCTGTGTAGTCCCTGCTTGACAAATGCCTTCCTGTAGCATAAAAGGAAAATCAGAGTTTTCATCTGCAACTGGGTGAAAAGCGGGTCTCACTCCTCTGAGGTGTTAACCAGCCTCTTCCTATGATTCCGCCCACAGAAGGATTTGTGCCTAGAATGCCTAATAGTGGAAGATCCCTGAAAATGTCTGTGTCTGTGAGCAGCGTGGCCCAGAAGCAGAGGGTTTCTACAACAAAAGAGCTGGCATTAAGCCTAACATAAGCCTTCCTGAAAAGTGGTCATTTCAGCTTACTTCTAATCTAGTCCTTTAGGCTTGAGCAACCACCATGGACATGTGTGTCCCTGCAGCTTCCCCATCACAGCTCCACGGATGTGCCAGCCATGCTAGGGACAGCATGGAAGCACTCACCTGCCTGGAGCAGCACCTGGAGCAGCAGCACATCCCCCGCCCGGCACACACTGTCTGCAGCCCCGCACAGCCAGTACCAGAGCCCGGGAGGGGACACCGAGGCACCTCACAGGCAGGACATGACTGAACGTGTGACTCCACACGGGAGCCATTTGTGCTCATCTAACTACCCAAAGAGGGAAGCCATGCCAGATGCTGCTAATTGTGCAGCTGCACCTCAGTGCAGGCTGAAAGATGCACCCAAGAAACATCTCCTGTTTAGGCTACTGCAGCCCCGCAGCCAACGGTGCTCAGCCATGCTGCCACAGCTCTCTTTAGTGGAACACACTCAATGGACCCAGAATTGCTTTTAAATGTATAACCATTCCTGTTCAAGTATTTTTAAACAGCTCCGTATAGTTCTTTAATTACAAGAAGAATAATTCCCACCCCAATTAAATATTTAATCTGAGAAGCCACAATGGAATACCCTTCAGGAGAGAAGAGGGTTAACAACACCAGCAGTTGCCATGCAAGCAAATTTGCAATGGGAAGGCTGAGAGGTGGATACTGTGAGGCACAGTCCAACATGTAACAGCCAGCCATGAGCCAAGAAAGCCACTGTAGCTCCCTGGGAACATAAACTGTTCTATACATGCTCAAGTGCATTTTCTCTTCATTAGAAAAACACAGATAAGCAGGTAGACGTACTAGGAAATCCATTTTTTGCTCAAACAAGAAGATATATCAGGTAGGATAAAAAGAAAAAAATATTTTATAATTTTTTTTTTTCTATTTTAAAATGCTCCTCAAAGAGTGTTTTCTTGTCTTTCTGGTAATACTGTCAGATACCAATTTAAAAATATTTTTATTCACTTGATACATTAACAATTGCAAAGGAAATGCTTGGTTAATACTAATTAATGACTACAAATGAGGAAAAATTTTCAGTAGGCAAAATAGCAGTAAGAAAAGTATTTGTGGCAATTATCAGTACCATTAAACACTACTACTTGATAGTAACAATAAAAGTAACAGTCTTTACAAAGATAGCAGCCATAATTACTTTATTAAATTTAAAAAGTACTATATATAGTAACAGTAATCACTAATTTTAATGTGGCAATAATAGAAATATTAAGTACTATTGAAAACAGGAGTTTAAAAAATAGTCCTACTATTTTAAAATAACTTGTTTTAAAATATTATTGTATTGTAATGGTATCAGATTATAAATCAAGTCTTTTGTAATTATTCTGATGGAAATCACATCATATTCTTCCCATTCTATTCCATATACAAACCAATTATTAAAATTCATTTGAATGGGAGCAATTCTATGGTGATATTTAGAATTGTTCAGGGTTTAACTTAGAGAAGAGACCTTTTTTTTTTTCTTCCTGGGGGGAAAAAAAAACCTCACAACAAAACAACCAAGAAACTGCAAAAACCACAAATCACGCTGATTTTCGTAATGTACCAAGCCAGAACTAAATACTGAACGACCTAAATACACTAAATACATACAAATTGAAGCCTTCTGCAAATGCCTGCTCCACAAGGAACCTTGTCACTGCCAATACTCTGTGCACCTTACAAAGCACACCCCAGACAAGCAGTCCTGGGCATTTAAGATGGCAGGAGACATCACTCGAGAATAGTTTGTTCTTTTATTCTCTGTTATACCTCTTATATTTGTCTCACTCTGTAAGCAGCATCTTTGTACAAATTGTTGCCTGAGATTCTAACCTTCCCTGGTACTAGAGATGCCTAGAGATTTAGTAGCCTTGCCTTAGGCACTATCAGTGAAAGCCTCTGGGTGGTCTCCTGAAAAACCTAAAGTGGTCTAGGGCTTAAATGGCTGCCCATTAACTTTTCAACAGCAAGCTCCAATTAAATAGATTCCTATATAAAGTATCTTTATTCTGGAGAAATGAAGATGGAAAACGGCTTCTGTTAAATTTTGTATCCAATTAGCTAAATGTATGGTACTGATTCCAGTATATCTTAACAACTGTCTTACTGAAAAAAGTCCAATACACTTTACAGTCTTACTTTCAATAAACAGGTGGATTCCATTAGAACATTAAATTTAGATAATCTTTTCTTGGTCTCCCAAACCACCTCAAGTAAATAAACAGGATTTAAATTCAGAAGTCTACAGGGGAAGGACAGGATTAATTTTGATGGAAGGTAAATATCTTAGGGCACAGCTGGACCCACAGTTTAATCTCTGAAACACCCTCACCCCAACATACAAAACATTTCTAGTAAAATGGATGTTTGCTCTTACATCCAAAAACCACAACAGCCAGTATAATATAAACCTAGAACTCTTGAGAGGCAGCAAAAAAAAGTAAGCAGCAGTAGCTAATAAAAGTCATTATAACCAAGGGGTTCTAAACACATGTCATGGTTTAACCCCAGCCAGCAACTAAGCCTCATCAAGCCACTCATTTGCACCCTCCTGATGGAATGAGGAAGAGAATCGGAACGGTAAAAGTGACAAACCTCATGGATTGAGATAAAGACAGTTTAGTAGGTAAAGCAAAAGCTGCACATGCAAGCAAACAAATCCAGGAATGCATTCTCTATGTTACATTAGCAGGCTAGTGTCTTGGGACGAGACAAAAGACTAACTCTGAATGTCCACCCCACCCTTCTTCTTCCCCCTCCACGCCTTTCTGGGATATCCCTTGGGTCAGTTGGGGTCAGCTGTCCTGGATGTGCCCCTTCCCAAATCCTTGTGCACTCCCAGCCTCCTTGCTAGGGAATAGGCTGAGGAACAGGAAAGGCCTTGACTGTTCAAGTGCTGTTCAGCAATAGCTAATACATCCCTGCGTTATCAGCACTGTTTGTAGCACAAACCCAAAACACAGCCCCAGAGCAGCTACTGTGAAGAAAGCTAACTGTGTACCACCCAAATCAGCACACCAACATAATCAGAAAATATAATGATTACCTGGCAACAATGAATATACAATGGAAAGATACACTACCTAATAATGCAATTTTGAATGAAGATTGTATTTTTTCCTCAAAGCCTGAGCTTTGCTTTGTATCCTGAACTCCAAAGAAAATGTGCTCAAAGACACCCATGGCAACAGAAAGTCCAAGGACAACACAAAGGAGGAAGAAAGATTACACTTTTTCAGGCTTTTGAGAACTACAGTAAATATCTGAAAAGAAATAAGTACAGATATTTTTAAAATGACATTTGTAAAGACAGATTGGTTTCTGACTGTAGACAAAACAGTAGGAAATGGCCTTTGTTAAATACATGTGGAATGTGGTACTCTCAATAGGCTGGCTAAAGATTAAACTAATGACTTCTAAATAAAACAGCACGAGCTTCGATATCTTCCACTAAAACATCTGACTTCTTTGCCAAAGCTGCAACACACCCAGCTTCTGTGTACATCCCCAAATTTCATCATGGTTTAAAATGGTAAAATGCACCTTCTACCTAAACCATCCAAAGCCCTGATACCTAAAATCAAGCATCAATAATCCACAAAAAGCCATAGCTCAGGGCAAAACCACCAGCAAATTTTCTTCACTCATATCTGTACTTTTTTTTTTTTTTAATTTATATGTCATGAACCAAAACCTTTTTTGATGTGTTTAGGCTAGTGGTCCATAATGTACACATTGTATCTCTGGAAATCCAGAGCACTTTTTCCTGAATGCCAATGGTAGTAAAGAACAGATTTCAGAAATCTTTTCAAACTCTGCATTTTAAAAAGGAACGAAGAGGGAA
This sequence comes from Chamaea fasciata, assembly GCF_029207755.1. Classification (NCBI taxonomy): domain Eukaryota; kingdom Metazoa; phylum Chordata; class Aves; order Passeriformes; family Sylviidae; genus Chamaea; species Chamaea fasciata. Next base: position 14,506,997 of record NW_027094095.1, on the reverse strand, counting down.
CCCATGGAGGGAACTCCAAATTCTGTAGTGTAATTTTCTACTCTGTTTGCACACGAGTGGCTATTAGTCACTGAAAGGTATGATGCTGCACCCCCTGCACGCCACCTTCAGAGTCTTTGTGGTAAGCCATCTGTCACAGTGGTTTTCAAAATCTCTTTCACCACCAACATCAGACATCATCTCCTGCAGTTTGTTAAAAACCAAATTTTGACTGTAATCCAATTCTTTTCTTTAAATCATAAAACTAAATGGTTCAAAACCAGGCTCTCCTCAGCAGAAGTGACAAAAAGTAGGGTTTTTTTCTCCTCTCCCCTTTGAATTATTCCTTGGGAATGTGGTACACAAATACAGAAACGATGTACTAACCATACTCAGAACAGATCCAAAGCATATTTTGGTGACAGTAATACATATAAAAGAGTATGTGAGAAACACACAAGATTTTATCAAAAATGTTCATGTAAGACGTTGCCTATAGCGCATTTCAGTATATAAATGAAAGTAGCAATGATAAGGCAGTTTCTATATCTATGAATATTATTTATTTTGCCATTTTACTATATTGCTTTCTATTTTGCTCACAAAGCTTTTGTTCTATATCCATGAAAGGGTTATATACACTACAAGGCATAATTCAAACCTCTGATGTAAAGTAACTGCAAATCTACATTGCTGATTGGAATAGAAAAAAAAATTCAATATCCTTTCATATTTGCCATTCAGAAACGTCATCAATACAGTATTTTAGGTCAGTGAAAGTTGTATTTGTCAGTCTGTCCTCGCTAGGTGACTAAAGGAACATTCAAAGGAAAACAATCTAACTTATCTTGATCTCCTCCCCTGTAACATCTAAATAAACCAGACTATCACTGGACAAAAAAAAAAAAAAAAAAAAAAAAAAAAAAAAAAAAAAAAAAAAAAAAAAAAAAAAAAAACCCTCATAAATTAAAAATGAGAAATTATATACAGTATTTTGAACAAGCTAAATGCAGCAATTAGCTAACAAACTTGGAAATTCATCTAATTTTTACAATTTCTGTAGAAAGTATTATGAAGCTGATACTCAACAGAACAGTCTGTATCACAAGCTTATAACAAGGCACTCTATATTTTTTTTATTTATACTTGAAAAATATATATAAGGCAATGCAGTTACATTCTTTACTGAAGAATTTGAACATTATTACTAGTTTCACAAAATTTTCAGTGAGTTATACCTGACACTTGAAAAAATGGACTTAACAGATATTAGAACCTTCTTTTTCTTTTTAATTGCAAAATGAATTATGAAGTTCATTAATTCTCCATAGAAATGACAAAGACAATGCAAGTTCTAATAATTATCACAAAAAAAATTACATTAATGTCATGGGTTCCTATACATGCTTGGTGTTACAGCTCTGCAGCATCTGTCTGCAGACAAAAATTATTCCATGGTGGCCAGATTTGAGCAATTCATCCCAGGCTCTCAAAGGGTGGCTAGTGAGTGACTCAGAAGTTAGTTAGCCAACGAAGAGTACGTAAAACTGCATGGGAACAGCTTAACAGTGCCTTGTTAATGCCACTAAACAGCTTCTAGCACATAAGCAGCTTGGTTAGTCATAGCTACCCTTATCCAGGGCAGCCTTGCACTATGAAGGCAGACGGCCAACACTTCGTCAATGCAAGTGATATTGGCAATCTGTCTGATCTGTAATGTAAACTAAGGATGATAGTGAAGTTCTGATTTCAAAATGGCACTCAAAATAAACTCCTATTAACCACACAGATTTTTACAGTACTATTAAAAGTTCTCAAGTGCTTCTAGCATTCTGTATGCATTTCTATGTCACCAAACGTGAGTAGAAACACTAGCATTTTACAGCATCTCCTTATCTCTATATGCTATTAATAATATGGTAAATTTATAAAGTTCTGAAGATGCATATACAGAAAATAAAATCTACGGAGAGCAAGTTAAACATTCTCTAAACTCCACAGTTTTATGGGATTTTTTGTTTTCACTCTGAGAACACCTCTGCAGTTAATTTTTTTAGGGAATATCTCTAAGTCAAATGCAGTCTAAATAAGGGTCTAAATCAATAAGCCAATCAGTGGCTTACTTAATTAATATGTCCTCTGTGGCAGACGATGTTTGTTTCTGGGTGCTGAGATAGATACATCAGAGGAACACGAGCTGGTCACCCAAGAAGCAAAGAATTGTGGCAGATTAGAAGCAGCACAACATTTTTGTTAAACAAATAAGAAGCAATCACTTGCTTTTCCCCAAAAAGCATGCCCCAAGCAGCGTTCAAGTGATTGCACTAGAGATAAATGTAAATACAGAAGAAGGTAGAAGAGAAACTTGAAATTACTCCCTCAGGCCCAAATAAACACACTTACACAAGGCTAGTGGCTATTTTCATAAGCATCATTAAGTTTGGAAAACATCCCTGAGATCAAGTCCAACCTTTGACCAAACACCACCCTGTCAACTAAACCACAGCATTAAGTGCCCCATCCAGTTGTTTCTTAAACACTTCCAGGGATGCTGGCTCCACCACCTCCCTGAGCAGCCTGTTCCAATGCTTGACAATCCCTTGAGTGAAAAAAATCCTCCTGATGTCCAACCTGAACCTTCCCCGGCACAGCTTGAGGCCTTGCCCTCTTGTCCAGTCTCTGATTTCCTGGGAGAAGAGGCCAGCCCCCATCTTGCTACACCCTCCTTGCAGGCAGTCGTGGAGAATGGTAAATTCTCCCCTGAGCCTCCTCCTCTCCAGACTGAACCCCAGCTCCCCCAGCTGCTCCTCACAGGACTCACCCTCCAGACCTTCCCCAGCTTCACTGCCCTTTTCTGGTCACCCTCCAGCCCCTCGGAGTCTTCCCTGAGGGGACGGGCCCACAGCTGGACACAGCACTCAGTGTGGCCCCACTGGTGCCGAGTATAAGGGACAGTCCCTGCCTTGGTCCTGCTGGCCACACCATTCCTGATCCAGGCCCGGATGCCACTGGCCTTCTTGGCCACCAGGGCACATGCTGGCTCTTGAACAGCTGCTGTCAGTCAGCAACCCAGGTCCTTTTCCACTCTGCAGCTTTCCAGACACTCTTCCCCAGCCAGCTGCGTTGCAGGGGTTGTTGTGACCCAAGTGCAGGATCCAGCACTTCACTGCATTGAACCTTACATCATTGGCCTCAGCCCATCAACCCAGCCTGGCCAGATCCCTCTGCAGAGCCTTCCTGTCCTCCTGCAGATCAACACTCCCATCCAGCTTGGGAGTCTTCTGCAAACCTACTGGGGCTGCACATCATCCCCTTGACCAGATCATTCATAAAGATAATAAACAGGACTGGGGCCAGTACTGATCCCTGGGGGACACCACTGGGGACCTGCTGCCCACTGGATGCAGCTGCATTCCCAACACTCTGGGCCCAGCTGCCCAGCCAGTTCTTAACCCAGCAAAGGGTGCACCTGTCCAAGCCACGGGCTGCCAGCTTCTCCAGAAGAACACTGTAAAGCACTGAAGGCTTTACAGAAGTAAAGAATTTTGGAATACTGGAATTCACTACAACGACTTCCACCTTCCCAGAACATGAAGGATTTATTTGAATAGACAATCTCTGAGACCTGGATCGAGGCTTTACTTCTCTTAATTTACCTTTTCTTTCAATTTACCTGAGATTGGTCCTATCCCTCAGAACAATTTAAGAACAACACAAGCAAGCAAAATTACATTTAACATGACATTTTTATTGTCTTTTCTTCCTTATATTTCATGTCCGTGTTTCTCTAACTTTACAGCTCTATGATGCTTTTTAAAATGGGAAACCAAGTCACCTGACTCAGAACCAGAATATGAACCCATATTTGCACATTTCAGGCCCAAGCCCTAACAAGTTGGTATAGTAATGTGTTTTGTAGTTTGCACTGCAGACTTGTTTTGTTTATGTGTTTGAATTTCCAGCTTTTACTCTGCAAACTAATGAATACTTGTGAAACCTTGGAACTTCTTACACTGCAATTTTCTTGAGTTTTGCCCAGTCATAGAAACTATTTTTCAAATACATCTGAGAGTCTAGACCATATTAAAAGAAGCCTGATTATTACTAACCCCAGCTTGCACAGTTGTCAAGACAACAGTGAATAACATCATTAACAGAAACTGTTTCTAGCAAACTGGAAATCACAGTTGAAGCCTCACTCCCTTGTTCATATTATCCAAAACCATATGCAAATATATGAATGTAAAAGAAAATTCTAAATGAACTTTGGTATCTTTCATACTGATTCAAACAGATAAGCAAACTTTCCCATTTCAAAGTACAAATAAATATGTTTAAATTTTCTTTTAATAACAAGACGACTACACAAAAATACTCAGCTTTAATTTTCACTTGCAAAGCTTTCACACATACTCAGTGTTCACAAAACAGACCATATCCATATCCACCTACAAGTAGGACCCATTTACATATTAACACCTCACCAGCCTCAGTGATTGCTCACTGCCTTAACCCACCATGGTAGCTTACCAACTCAGTTGAGAAGTAAGCAATTGCAACACTAGATTCAGAAAAAGTTTTGTTTGAAATGCTATGGCTTCGTTTGTCTCACACCAGGCTCATGAAATGTACACTAAACACAGGTCTAAAACACAGAGTAACATATATACAGTGCTCAAAAGCAATCTACCACCTACTGAGTGGTGACACTCCTGGTGACACAGGCTGGAGGAACAGGCCTACAGAAACCACATTAAAAAGCAAACAAACACCAACCAACCCCATGAAATCCTGCCCCTGGGGAGGAACAACCCCAGGTACCAGTGCAGGCTGTAACAAACCAGCTGGAAACCAGCTTTGCAGGAAAGGCCCTGGAGGTCCTGAAGGACAAGATGAACCACGAGACAGCCCTTGCAGCAAAGGCCAGCAGCACTCAGGGCTGCATCAGGTAGAGCATTACCTGTAGGTTGAGTGGAGATTCTTTTCTGCTCCCCAGTACTGGCGAGACAAACCTGGAGTGTTGTGTCCTGTGCTGGGTTCCCCAGGCCAAGGGAAACAGGGATGCACAGGAGTGAGCCCAGGGACACTGAGGTGGTTAAGGGACTGGAGTGTCCGTCATATGAGGAGACCTGGGGACATGCAGCCTTGAGCAGAGAAGACTCAGCAAGGAATCTTACCAACAACAGAGCCAGATTGCTCTTACCAGTCCCCAGCAAAAGGGCAAGAAGCAACAGGCACAAGCTGAAGTGAAATTCTGATTTAAAAAAAAAAAAAAAAGCAGGGGGTGGGGGGTAAAAGGGGGTATTGGTGGCGTTTTTGTTTGAGTTTTGCTGTTGTTTAATGTGAGGATATTTGCCGAGACAGTTTGTGAAACATCCTTCCTTGAAGATATAAAAAAACCTCATTGAACACAGCCGTGAGCAACCTGCTCTACTTGACCCTGCTCTGAGCCAGAATTTTGGTCCAGGTCAATGATGTCCAAAGCAGGGTATGTGCAAGACAAGCCATGTCAATGTGGGAAGAGAATATTTTCTGTGCAATTAAAAATTAGGTTTTTTAAAAATTAAGTAGCCTTTATTCCATCTTTATCCCTTTTTTTTTTTTATTTCCATTCTTGGGTGTGTTCTATAATGCACATAAAATATTAGCAATACATTAGTGGTAATACATGTATAAACATACAAATATGGGGGATGCATGCTCAAAAAATATTTTGCTGATATGCAATCAATAAAATGCAGAGACCACAGGTTTAGATCATCCTGAACCCCCCAATTTCATCAATTCTGATTCTCTCTCTTGATGAAAACAATGAATGCCTGTACACAGAGTGAACGGATTCAGCAGGAAGAAGAATTCCTGCCAGACAATGTCTGCTGCTTTTTGAAATTTGTCCTTTTTAAACCCAGTAACTCACTAAACCTTACCTTCGCAATTTATTACTATCTACTTTGATATTAATAACTAAGTTTGGAATTCTGCCACACTTCTAAAAGTTACTTTATAATTTGAGGTGGCAGGGGTTTCATTAATTTTTGCTTAATTTTAAGACTTCTCAAGGCTACTCTACCCTACTTTCCCAGAGGAATGCCTACTGCAGCAGTCCACATTCTGGTTTCACCACCCATGAAAAAACTACCAGTGTCAGCATCCAGCTACACCACTTCCTGCTCCTCAAATACTTATCTCCTTGTAGCAGAAAAACCAGTCTAAAACTCCATTAAATCCAAGATGAAGCTTTCCTGATGATTTGGATCCAGATTTTTCTCAGTGATCATATAGTAAAAACAAATTGAGCTTTGTTTAATGAAAGATCAGTGCTTTTACTTATGCAACCTGACATTATAGGTATACAGCTATATTTTTCTGCCAAGTTGCTACATAAAATACCCAATTAATTTATCACATACACATTCAAGGTAAGCAAAACAATAGTCTGTCCATTTATAAGCTCCAATTCAAAAAGCTAATGGACTTATATTGTTTACTTCAGCTTTGCAGCTGCATTGAAATATAGTAATAAATAAAACATTTGGAGTACATTAACAAAATAAGCAAAACATTAACTGAATTGAATGTTTTATGATTTTATATGCAATCACAAGTAAATCAAATTCTTACAACACTATATAGCAAATAATAGCAAACTACTATCAGCTCATTATCTCATTCAAAATCTAAACCAAATGTAAAGTAGAAGTAGAGAAAGTTCGTAGGCTTTGTGGTAATTTCAAAACCCTTCAGAAAGTTTATTCTGCATACATCTATATACATAAACAAGAAAGATAATTTTCATGTAGTCCTTAATTTGAATACTGAAGAGCTGGAAACAGAACAAGACCCTTCTTGGATATTAGTATTTGTTTATGCAGAGCACAGTGACACTTGTAGACTAGAAGTGTACTGAAACCCATATTAAATTGACCATTTTTCTCAAAGATGAAGTTGAAATGGAAGATCTCATTCCAAACAGGAGCACTGGGAAAAAGTGTTCATTGTATTTCTCATCTGGCAGACCAGTAGTACCACTCTGGGAAATCAGAGAGGATTTGGGCAGACTGCCCACTCAACTTAAGGCTCATCTGAGATCCACATATATCCACTGAGCTATCCAACTAGGATTTTTTGTTGCTTTAGCTTCCATGCCCACATGATTTTAGTGCTTTTGTCTAATGTGCAACCCTCTCCACAAGCTTCCCTTACCCAAAGCAGGCAGGTACCTCCTAACACTGAGGTCAGCATATCTATGTCCTCCCATGCCTGGCAAAATGTCCACTCTTGTCATGGAAAGGAAAAGTGAACTTGAATCTATAAAAATGTACCATCTGAATTACATATGTACAGATAACCTTGGAATCCAAACAGAAAAATGCAGTCACCTAGTAAATGAGGTGACTATACAGCAGTTGAAAGAACCGTATAACCCAAAAGAACAAGTGTCTTTTACACACATTTAGAAAAATATGTACACCTACATGCATATACCTCTCTAAATCAACATTTTGCACCTTTCTTGTGGCACTCAAGTATGTTATAAAAAAGCACAACAGCATAAATTTAGTAAGTTAGGTATTTTCTTTATCTCAAAATAAAAAAGCAACTAAGGAAACAACCAACCATATAATACTGACTGCAATTAAGAGAATTCCAGCACTGCACAATACCTGTCACTCTTCCCAATCAATAACTATTTCTCCGACAGACTTGTACACTAGCAGAAATAGCCAGGATACAAATTTATGAGATAGTAAAGTGCTTTTGCACAGCAAAGAATCATGAGAATCTTCTAAACAGGCTTTGTAACAGAAACATGACCTTTGAAATGCCAAAGCTCCCCTTGCTATTCAATGTTGATCACTGAAGAGCTGTCAGCTCCCAAGTTTTTAAAATACTATCCCTGCTGAGTCATGTATTGCAAAACATCACAAGCCTGAACACTGTAACAGGACAGCAGCAACTTGCAATCTAATTTGTTGGAAATACTAAAGGTAGCTTCATTTGCCAAAAATTCCCCAAATCTTTACTTTAAATCACTTTCCATTTACTGACACTACGTGCAAGATTTACGTATACAGATGACTGATCACACTGGGAGAAAACCCTAGAACATATGAAGCATACAGCATATATCACTATTAGAAAGGTGAATGCCATTATTTTTACAGTAATTTGCAGCACTGGTAGTTGAAATCTTCAGAATACCTTTTCAAACAGTCAGTGTACATGAGATGAGCATCACGAACAGAAGTCATGCAAATCAAGTCATTCACAGACATCCATAAATTTAAAGGGATAACGGACACAGTCAAAGCAAATATGTGCATTTATTTTTTCATGTAGATTCTTAGGGGGGTTGTTGTTTTTCCTTTTTTTTACTGCACTGGTTCAAATATAAGAAGTTACTCTGATATCAGGCAAGTGAGAAGAAGCACTGTGTTTGCATCATTACACTTAACCATCCAATTTCAAAACCTTTAGAAGTGCAGCTTATATAATTTTCTAATTCACAGATAATACTATAAATAACATCTTCCTGATTATTTGGTGAGTTACTTTAGAAAACCTGCCTTCAATTCTACCACTTTTCAGCATAGTAATCACTTCCTTTTCCAGCCACTATAGCTGACAAGTTTCTTTGGAGTCCTGTACCCAGATACTCCGCAGTGCAAGTAAGGATGGCAGAGAATTCATCTTCTGACTAATTTTAACCTCCTCTAATAAGTATTAAGTGCAACAATAAAATGGTATTAAACAAAATATACATCTCTACAACACATAAAAGACCAGACAGATTTTTACGCTCCATTATCAAAACCAAAATCACGTAATTTTGGTGATAAAATCAGAGTACACAGGAACTACATATATAAAAAATCAAATTCAATTTAAAGCAAATACAGGTTTGTTCAAACACCATTGTACAATTGCTTTAACACTTACAGAATTTAGATGAACAATATTTTCATTCACTCACAGTTTAGTATAAATATAAAGCAAGGCACCCCTTAAGCATTTTAAATAACAAATTAAACATTTACATTTTTTACTGTGCAGTCAGGCTTAACATTTATGCAGCTTCAAAACCAAAGTACAGCCTCAAGGGAAGCCTCTCCACTGACAAATTAATACCTTAGAGAATAGAGCTGAATGGTGGCAATGAACTCATTTGTTCCCCCAATAATGAAGAATGACTCTTTCTTTACCACATCTGTGACTGTTGCTATGGTGACCCAGACTTACCTCATTGCTTCTCGAAGTGCTCCTCGTTCACTAAGAGTCGTGTGCTTGATGTCATCAAAATTATTTTCCAGTTTCTCACAGTTCTGCAACAAATGGACACATCCATGTAAGGATCTTTGTACATGTATTAACAGTATTCAGCATCACGCAAACAAAACTGATTTATATTACGTTACCTCAAATTATGCATTCTGTTTTAATTACATGGGAGTCATTAAAAAGACATTGAAAACTCAGATTTAAAGTAAACATGAATCTTATTATAAGGTTGTCCTGGAAATCATCTTATACATTTTCCATAATGAAATTTATAGAATTTTTACTTTTTCTTCTGTAAATTTTTTTTTTTCATTTGTCTCTATGTGAGGCGACAATGCTACTATAACACTCAGACGGGAGAACAGAAACCCAAATGAGCATTTTAGCATTATAATAAAAGTTATAAATTTTGTCCCAATGAAACAGGCGGTGTTGTTGGAACAAACCAGTCATATTTAATTCTTATTTAATCTAATTTTTAAAACATAACAGAAATTGAAAAGATTGTTTACAGACCCCTCAACCACAATGTTTCTTACAGATTAGAGCTCACCAATATTTCTAAAAGTAATATGAAACCAACAATTTTGTCACAATAAATGAAGTAAAACTTTGATATATTCTGTAAATTATTACTAAATGTATGACTGGTTCCATTAGTTTAGAGCACTGATCCTTATCTTCTGCTGCCACAAAGACAGTAAAATTGATTCAGAAGACGCCGGGAAGTGCAGCAATTTGTGTCTGTGCAAAGTGAGTCTGAAATACCAGCGAACGAGAATTCTCTAATCATTTGCATCTTCCATAGATAGGGTTTTTGTATTCTCTTGAGGCATCATCAATACAGGAGGCTTTTAGGTTATTACCCCTGCTCTCCACAACAACTTTCTCCAGTACCAAAAGTTACCTCTGGGAGGCATAATTTTGCCATATGGGTGTAAAAGAAACAAGTTGCAAACAGAACTGTCCCCATTCCTAACAACCTCGAGGGCAGGATTGCCAGGCTCTATATGTAGCCAAAATTTTAAAGAAATTATGGGCACTATTATTTGGTCATATTGCTTTCATAGCATTTTAAAAGTGAATTATTTTTAAGACCACATCTTAAAACTAGTTATAATAAATACAATAAGAGTTACCTATTGTTTTTTCTTATTTGCATTGATTCTTTATTTTTATAATTACATTCAATCTGAGGCTACAAAAGCGTTACTGAAAAGGAAATTATTAGATTCTTGTAAATGACCTAACAAGATATTTAAGCTTGTCCAATTAACATTTAAAGTATCATTATTTTTAGATAAGATTATAGACCTTTTAGTACAAAGTTTTAATGCTTTAACACTACAGTGCTGAGCAGAAAAATTAACTGAGCTACACATATTTAGATCTTTTGACATCTTTTATCTCCTTTCTAAAAACTACACATGACACAGTAAATCTTGTCCCACAGTAGAAGTGATTTGTTTGTTTGTTTATATTACTATCAGTTGTCTTTTGCATGGCAAAATCATACTCCAAGAGTCAAAGGGATTCCAACAGAAACATGGAAGTTGTACAATGAAGTATTCCATTGTTCAGATCAGTATACACCGACATTCAGCTCCAAGCACTTACAGGCAGGCTAGTCATTTAAAATCTATAAAAGAATTCCAAATCAACAATACTGATTCATGAAGGATTCTTGGTTCATCAATACTAAGATGCAAGTACCCATGCAAGCAAAATTAAACCTCCCATCCCCCAGGAAAATAGAAGCCAGAGGAAACATAATTTGGAATATTGCTCCAAGAGCCAATGTTTTAACAATCCTGTGTCACCAGCACCCCACAACAAGTTCAGAAAATCGGAGCATCACACAATTCATTCTTGACCTTGTGACAGAAAGCACGTAAAAATGACAGACGACCCAAACAACACAGATTTTTATCGAACACAATTAACTCATCTCAAGATTTTACAAGCTAAAATAACTGGTCCTGTCCATGTAGAAAATGCTGAAATAAGTTCAGTTGCTATTTGTCTATATAGACCATACTGTGCTAATAGGCTGAAGGACAACAAAGATGGGCCCACATCTTAAGAAAATGCTGTGATCATTTAGCCTTACACACAAAACACTCCATCTCAACTATACACCCAAAATAAAAATTACCAGATAAGCCACAACAAGAAAAACAAAAAGAGAAAAAAATTACAGACTTGAAGAATAGATGCTGTACCAAATCACTTGGCAAGGATATGAACTTACTTCTACCATTTCTGAGAATTGTTTCTGGACAGTATCTTTCTCAGTCACCTTCAGCTCTCTGCACGGCACATTATTATGCATGTTACAGGTACAGAAGTTGGGGAGCAAACTGCAAAGTCATTAGGAGAAAATGAGCTAAAAACTGAGCCAGAAGCAAACTCCTGAAGGGGAATGACCTCATAGGACCATGTCATCAGTTACTGCATTTGTACTCAACAGGAGAGTAAGCAAATGCTGATCACACCCACCTTTTTCACTTCTGCAAGCATGCTTGATCCTCTCAGAGGAAGGAGAAAAGGGTGTCTAAAGTACCAAACATAGGCATAGCTACAGGTGCATGGATGGCACTTCGTGTGTCTGAGTGTCAGCTCACATGCAAAACTTGTAGATTATCTGAAAGGATATCAGTTTCTGAGAGAGGCTACCAGTACCAATGAAATTGTAAGAATGAGAATACTCTGAAGGATATGTCTGGGAAATAAGGAAACTTCAGCAGACCATGACCACAGAGAGATCTGCATTCTGAAGTATTAAATCAGTAGCAAAAAGTGAGCTCATTCCATTATCCATGCAACCAAATAATTCACATGTATAAGCATATTGCATAGAACAGTGTATTTTGGCCCATAATACATCACAGATTTAAGTCCAATGAGCAATTCAAGTCCAAGGTGTTTCATTTTGAGCAGCAGCTAAAGTAAAAAAATGAAAATGCAAGCAATGCTTTTGGTGACCCACTGCCAAGTGATTTTTTTGTGGGTATAGATACAGTCTAGAAGTTTTAATTCTATGATTCGATAATTATATAGTAGTCTGTATGTTATCTCTTTGGCAGATCTATAGTTCTGCATGATACTAGATTAAATATCATCCTTGAGAAGTTTGGGAGGAAAAATAAGTACAGAGTTGCAATTAGGGACGTGGTCATCATAAGTCAAAATACCATTACATGGAAAAAAGCCACATAAGTCTAAATACTGCTTCTTATAGGATTCTAGGATAAATACTTGGAATTCTTTCAGTGTACCAAAAAGCAAGAGCAGGAAGCAAGTATTTATATTTTATCTATAAATAAATGGCTTATTTATCGTATGAGATCTTAAGCTTCATGACAACTAGTTAAAAATGGAGATGTAGACGGGATATTCACAACTATCTGTGGCATCATGCACAGGATACTGGTAAAATGTAAAACCAGAAATGAGAAAGATGAATAATGAGTGTATGAAGATGAGGAAGAAGGAAAATTAATGAACAAGCTGAAAAGCTTTTCCTCTCATAACCACAAAAATATGACTTTTTCCTGCTACAATTTATTTTTGTTAATAAAATAAATCACAAGCTTTGGGAGCAAAGACTATGTGCCCACAATTCTGTATTGTCAGTTATTTCAAGTGACAAGTCCAAAGTACTCTGACACCGGTTGAAGTAATGTTCTGATTTAGGGCAAATTTGGGAGGAAACTTCCAAAGCGGTCCCTCTAGAAATCAGATTCAAGCGGCCCCTCCTCAGCTGGTTCGGGAAAATATTTCCTTGGAGAAAAGTGGAAAAATCTGTTTATTTAACAAGCAAAGTATTCACAAGCAGAAAAAAAATGAATAATATTTAACAATAAAACCTCTCGCTGTTCTGAAGAGATGGCAAATTCAGACAGTCCTTGTCCTGGGCTGTAGCTCGGCTCGCTCAGTCTCTCATCACTCCCTCCTGTACTGGAAAATGCCACGTCCTGGCCCTGGCAGGCCACAGGTGTGAGCTCCTGGTGTTTTTCTGCATTTTCAGTCCAGAGCAGGGCCCAAGAAAAAGTTCCAAGAAAAAGAAAGGCCACAGTCTGGGGAACTTCTCTGCCTCAGCTAGCTAAAAACTACCTAAAAGCAAAGAAGAGCTCTCCCCGCTGTCTGTGCTGCAGACAGCACATTCTGTGAGAAGGAATTGGGGGAGCAAGAGCAGTGTCTGCAAACAAACCCCGTGCAGCTTCTCCCCTCTTCACTCTCAGAACCAGGCTTAAAGGTCCAGAACTTAATATCCAGCATAAACAGAACAGACAATTGGGGATACAAGCATCATAAAGTCACCCTAGGACAAGTAACCATCTAGCTCTAGTAAGAATAGAAACAAAGAAACCCTCTAGTTTTAAATAAAAACCTAGGGTATTCTGACAAAAGTGAAGTCACACTTCTTAAAACCCATCTCTCAACATTCATCATCTTAGCCTTCTTGCATATGTTTTTGTCTTGGATGAAAAAGCCCTCTTTGTTGACTTATTGGAAAAGCAATTCTACATTTGAGTCAAGTGAAGAACTTTGCAGAAGTAGCTCAGAAACCAACAGCAGTCTATTGCCTGGTGTCACAACTGAGGATCTTCCTAAATCACAAAATCCCTGCTGCCTCTGCTCTGCCACCATGGGAGTAAGAGTCAGTCTTGAGAAGACCATAACTCAAACTTGCCCATTCTGTGATACAGTAGGGCTTAATATGACCCCACTCCCACACTAATCAACCATAAATCTTCCAAGCATCAAGAGTGGGATCACACCAAGCCATATCCTGCTACTTTAAATCTATCCTGAAATACTTCACAGAAAACTTCCCGAATTACAGATAACGTCTCTACACACAGTTTGAGATAGCGGAGAAATAAAAATCTTTTGTACTGACAACAGTGCAAGACCTATTCTAAGGCAGCCTGCACCACTGAAGTTGAGTAGATCTCTTATCCTCGTTGATACACTGCCAAATAAAAAGCCCTACTTGACATACCATCTCTCTTCTGTGAAAGAGGTTTCTAAGGTTAGTACTACAAATTCACTGCTTCTGTGTGGTTTTAGAAAATTTTCTTCGAAAGCTTGAGTAAATCTCACATTTTTAATGTCAGACATTCTGTGTATTAAACATAAGGAATGCATAGCAATTGAAAGACAGAACGGCTCTCACCTCTTCAGTTCGAATTTACTATTACTGGTAATGCTAAAACAAATCAATTTATCCTGTTTTCTTCTTTGTAATCCATGACAAAGGTTCCTAGAGTATGTTGTGTCAATTTCCTCCTGTTTATGCAGACGGATTTAATTTATTAATTTATTAAGTGTATTTGTATCTAGATTTCTGAGTCCTTAAAATGAGACAACCTGGCCCAAATTCTGAAGGATTTACTAGCTCACTGTGATATTTTAACTAATTATTTTTAAGGAGGTAGGTTCCAACAACAGATTACCAAAACTTTAAACACCTACATCCAGGACAGATTCAGCAGGAAGTTTCTCAAATTTTGGTCCAAAAAGTCCCTAAAACTTCAAGTTCCATACACTCTACAAGGGTGCCCAAACCAGCTAGCTCTTCTGAAAATGCTGGCCATACTGTGGAAGTCATCTCCTTTAAGCAAGTTGTAACAAAAAAGCTGATTAATTTCGGAGGACTGTGTAAAAAAGTGTAGAAAGCTGATTTTCATATTGATCTTCTTATTGATATCTATGAAATGTTAACACAAATAATCACTTATTCCAGAAATGTGGACTATTTCATCAGCAGAAAACTTCAGAAATAACGAACTTGTGTTTTATAAACCTAAAGCAACTCTCTAATAGTAAACTAAACTGTAATATATTGCTGCAAGGATAATTATTAAGGGAAAACACAGCTGACATTTTCTGATTTATGCACACAATCAGAGACGGAGTCCAAGGACTGTGACATAATTATCTTCATGCTAACAATTTTTGTAAATCTCTTGACAGAATTTTAGCTAATTTTAAAATGCCTTCTGAAGATTAGCACTTAAAACTGTTGGGGAAAATAGCACAATTTATTAGCAAGGGTATAATTGTAAACCTTCCAAATACTCATTGTGAATATCATTTAGACAGTAACTCCTGCTTTAGCAGCTGGTATGTAAGACTCCAGTTTATGGAATCTTAAAACAACAGAGAGAGTAGAATCTAATTAAACAGGATTACATGCCAAAGAAAAATATTAAAAACAGACTAATAGTCAATTGTTATGAATATGAAATAGCACATCTTTTTATGTGAACTGTGCTTTACTTCAGTTAAACCTAAATATTCTTAGCAGACTCCTCTCTTGATTTGGAACAGACTGTCTTTCTACACTGAAACAACACAAAAAGCTAAATGATTCCATTGATCTTCTCTCAATGACTTAAGCTCCCATCTGCTATAGGGTAAAATGACTTACATATATTGCATTTATTCTAATGTTATTCAAGAGCCAGTAGCTGTATTCCATACAGGAAGCCTCCTGAAACTGTCTTCATACTGAGCAACTAAACAAAACTGATGCCATTTGCCAGAGGGCCTTACCTTAAGAGCAATCTTAAAAATTAAACGCGTAAAAGGATTGTTTGAGTCTATCTGTAACATATTATCCTCTCTGCAATGTCTGCTTACTAAATTCCTTCTTCCTATTTGTTGTGACTCATTCTCAAGGGTTGTTTTTTTTTTTTCCAAAAAGGGTGAAAGAGCAGCTTTAAACTGCTAACTGACCAGGTGTTCACAAAGGAAAAAACAGATCCTTTAAATTTTTTTTTTAAATACATACAATATTCCTAATATCTGCATATCTAATATGCAGAAAGTATATTGAGCCCTCAGGTATTTACATAACATTTGACTGCATGCCATTCATAATATATGAACATTTGTTACAACATTTTTTTCATTACATGATACAACCACATTGGCAAGACAAGCTCTTAGAATAATACAGATATTAGTACACCCAAAAAAGTAGAATTCCAACAGAAAACTAGCCTAAGTGTTGCAATCAAATAAAAATCAATAGAAAAATCATTATATAGAATTGTGGGATGCTTTAATCAATGCTTTATTAGCATAACCATGTTAATTTTCTCAGGGTTTTTTTAGCAGTATATTAATTTAAGGCACTAAAAATAGCACATATGCAAACTCAAGAACAAGCATCGTATTTTCCCCACAAACTGGAATATAGTGCTAATACAGGATTGATACCAGGAAATACTGACGCACGCTCTGTTTTCTGAAACTCCAAGTGTGGAGTTCTGTTAATAATTATTACAGAAATACCACAACTTAAAGCAACTGAAAATTCTGAAGTGAAAGCAGACAATTTTTGGATTTTTTTAACTTTCCCCCATTCAAAATATGACATATTTAATCCTTAAAGACAGGTAATCATACAGAAGTTAATTACTTGTTAAACATAGTTAACACTTTAGTTTGCAATTTTACTGGGGCTGTGGAAGATGTTCAATTCAGGGATGACATTCTGCTAACTTCCTTTTCATGCTGTTTCACGCACAAATTTCAAGTGGCAAATTTATCACAGCCTTCATGTTCACATAAGGGTATGGTATCTTGCTTGGATTCAACCTGCTGTTGTCAGAGCAGATGCAGAGACCACGTGTTTTGGCAATGGATAAACACATCAGATAGTAGTGATACAGGGAGGGTGAGGAAAAACATTCTGAAAGGACCAAGCATACAACACAAAGAATAGTAGACCAAGGAATTCAAAAGAATAAAGAGCTACAAAAGATATGCAAGGAACCAAAGACACAGCTGGAAATAATAATAGAGCAGAGAACACAAGTGATGCCACTAACTAGACAGGACAATTTATAATGCTCCTTTCTCTTGTGACTCGGCCTTAAAAGACAAAGAAAACTTTCAGGGAGGGAAAAAAAAAAAACTAAAATCTTTGCCTCTCACATTTTCCTTTCTTTTTGCAAAACAAATGTTAAACTTAATCAGCAGATGAATGAGAAGACTTGGCAGAAACTACTGGTCCCTCTGCATCTGAAGGGACACTTGTAAGACTGCTTCCCTTTACGGGACAAGGTTCTGTAGCAGGGAACAATACACATCATGAATATCAAAAGTTTCATCTTAATACTGTTTCTTTTTCAATGTGGTTGTAGTCCTGCCTTTTTCATCTTGGAGAGCCTGGTATTCTCAACATGAATTTACAATATAATTCTTTAAAAGAATGAAGTTTAAATAAAGAGACACAGGCTCTTCACAGAATTTCTAAATGTACCATTTCTACTTGATAGTGAAAATATAACTAATGACTAAGAAAAAAAATATCCCAAATGCTATACTCCCTTCTTCCCCTATTACTTTCACATACCTCAACCCTGCTTGCTTTTCCCTTGGGATTCTTTACTCTGCTTAGGCAAATATTCCGTTGACTCATTGAGATTAAATAAAATGAGAGTATGCAGGTAAAGACCAGACTCATATTGAGAATTAACATTTACAGAGCTCATAACCAGGGAAAAAAGGAAGAATCTTTAAATTGTAGGTAGAACTGTACTCCTAAGGAACAGATTATGTTCTTGACCTTCAACAAAGAGCATAAGGAAAAACATACCCAAAAGCCCTTGTTATTTTACAACCCAAATGATTAAGAATTTAAGGAATTAACCCCACATGTTTGAGAGTACTGACTTAGAGGACAGCTCTTCTTTTACATGCACAGCTAAAGAATTATCAAATATAAAAGTTTTCTAAAAATTAAAGTTACAATTAAATGCTTAAACACAATCCTGAAACAGTATGGTCCTGCCTTATGTAGTGGAATTAAAGCAAAATATATGTAACAGGCTTGCTTCCGCTGATGACACCTCTCATCTCTTACATGGAACATTTTATTGTCCAACATCAGTATTTTTCAGACAGGCCACAACAAAACAGTTTCTTTCATCATGCTTGTTGCCTCAGTATTTTAAAAAAAGTAAATAAAAATTTTCCCAACCAGTTCTGCAGAAGGTAATCTGCTTCAGCTCTTTCTCATGGGTTTGCATAAGATTCTTGCCAAAAAAGCCTGGGTTTGGGTGGGGTAGAGTTAATTTTCTTCACAGCAGCTGCTCTGGGGCTGTGCTTCATATTTGTGCTAAAAACAGTGTTGATAACACAGGGGTGTTTTAGCTATTGCTGAGCAGCACTTGCACAGCATCAAGACCCCAAACAAGGAGGCTGGGAATGCACAAGGATTTGGGAGGGGGCACAGCCAGGCCAGCTGACCCCAGCTGACCACAGGCATATCCCAGACCATATGGAGTCATGCTCAGCACATAAAGCTGGGGGAAAGAGAAGGAGGGAGGTTCAGAGTGGTTACTCTCTGCAATATGGTTGAGTGAGCGTGGTGGTATGTAGTTGAAGGTTGGAGTTGATCATCTTGGAGGTCTTTTCCAACTTTAATGATTCTGTGATGGTGTTTGTCTTCCCAAGCCCTCATTATGTGCAATGGAGCCTGGCTTTCCTGAAGGTGGCTGAACACCGGCCTGCCACGGGAAGTACTGAATGAATTCCTTGCTTTGCTTGCATGTGCGGCTTTTGCTTTATCTCCTAAACTGTCTGTGTCTCAACCCAGAAGTTTTCTCACTTTTACCTGACTGCCTTCCCCATCCCATCGGGGCAGAGGGGGTGAGCAAGTGGCTGTGGTGGTGCTTAGTTGCCAGCTGGGGTTAAACCACAACAGCGAGGTCATACCGAGGTCCTTCTCTCCTAATCCTAAAGATCATGTCTGAGATCGCATCTTTCTATTGCCAGTTATACAAACACGTGCACTGCTCCCTTCCATGTACTACTTACCAAATTGTGTGCTCCAAATTCTCTCCAACATCTAGAAGACTTACATAAAATAGTATTTAAATCCCCTGGAAAGAGCCTGAAAAGATGCTAGCTGAATGCCAACAGCTGAGGAACTGTACCAAGGGATTAGACTCATATACAGTGAACACTGTATGATTTGTGACTTCTGGGTACCAAGCAACCCAATGTTACTGTCTGGTAGAAGGAGTGGGAAAAATCCCATCCTCTGTCTGCTTGGCTTAGGAGAAGAAAACAGCAACATGTGAAATACTTCAGTGCTGTGATTGAAACAATTCCACAAAAAATAAGACATCTAAGATATCACCAGGTATCTGACCAGGTGAATTATCCGGAGAAGGGTATATACACTTCTGTTCTGGCTTACCATGTTATCTAAAATTAGCATCAGTATCACATTGCTACTTAAGTAGCTATGAAAAAAAGCAAAATATGACACTGAGACTAAATTTCCTCAGAGGAATAATTGGAAATATTCAATTCACTTGAGAAGTGTCTATCCAAGTCAAAGAAATAAGTATTAGAAAAAAGGCTGCAGACAGTAAACCACAAGCCTTGAACCAAGACCTTGGTGCAGCGGTGTTACATGCTGGCATTTTGTTTCAGATTTTCCATCACTATCATAGCTCATGAAAGCCTGAAGAACAAAAACAGTAATAATTAAATAATTATTAAATAACAATAAGAATTCTTAAGTTCATTCATTAACTATGGACACCATATGCAAACACCCAACAAAATGTTACCTCAGCGCTTATGTTTTTAACTATATGTTAACTCAGAAGTAACTGTAGGTGACAGGAGACATGCCAGGAAAAGACACGTAAGTGAGTTGACAAATCATATATCTTCGGAAAAAAAAACCAGACTGTAATTTGTCTTCTATTTCCATTTTCTTTGAAACTCAAAAGACATGTCCTTGTGCTGACATGTCCAGAAAAGCCAAGTATTTAAGCACATTTTATATGAATTGCCATCTAAAATAGCTAAATCAGCTATTCTGATTTAGAATTTTCTAAAATATTCTGTTTTCAGAATACCACATAGAAAAAAATTGTGCAAAGACTACTATAATTACATGCATCCCTTACTGTGCTTAGCAATGACCAGTATCTCAAACCTTATTGCAAAAGATACAGTAAGAGAGAGACCTCAGACTCTGTAATATACATGGAGTCAGAAAAAAGAAATGGAAGTGCAAAATAAAAAAAGGAAAGCATGAATAAGAATGCAGAAAGACTCACAAACCTGTTTAAGAGTCAACACAACTACCTATTTTTAAATATCATGCATCAAGCCAAGTTAGTCAAAACAAAAGCTTACACTCATTGCTAAGGAGGAAAGTCAAGTCTTGGTGGGGAGGGTGTGGGAAAGGAACAACAAAGTAGGACAGTACAAACACTTAAAAGGATTTTTCCCCTCTCAAAAACATATTCAGAAAATAGAGGTATGAGGCTATTACAATGGTTGCAGATCCTATGAAGTTATCACCATCTGTTGTGCCATCTATTTACAGACACACAGGCATACTCAAAAATTAGGGAAAACTGCTCAAATAAGTGCAATCTTCTTTGTAGATACCATGCATGTTTACCAAGCTTTAGAATTTTCCAAAAGAAATTTAAGAAAATAAGTGGTATAGATTTATTTTCTGTGAGAAATTACGTGAACAAAAATCTTCCTATACACAGAAATGAACAGGGCTTATGTGTAGCTACATCTTTTAGCAAGGCATTCAAAAGAGCATTAAGAGAATGCTGCTGCAATGCTGTTTGTTTATTCACATGTAGCTTGAGAACAACATCCAGGATAAATATAGTGCCTCAGGTCACATTTCCATTTACTGTGAGAAGAGCACTAACTATGCAATACCCCACTATGGCACTATGCACTCTTCTAGTTCTGTATCTCATTTACTGTCTTCTTTGTAAGGTTTTTACTTCTTGGGAAGTTTTCATGTTGCAATCTGAATAGTTTCCTTCTCCCAAAACCTTCTGGTCTGCCTTCAGACAGCTCAGGCTGCTGTATTCCCCCTCTTGTCAGGCTGTTCAAAATTGCTGTGGTCAAGCTGAGGTGAACAACACGAACATGCCTCAAAGCACCAGCCAAGCACCTTCTTAGCAATTCCCAAGCAATCAGGGCCATACGGAGCCAAGATACACCAGAAGAGAACTGCAATGCAAGACTCTTAGATTTGAATTTGGCTTAGCACTCATTAGAGGAGTCTAATTTGGGTCCCACAAACAGTGCTCAAGACATTAGGACCAGGTAGCACAGCTCCTGAGCTAATTAAATGGGTCTCTCAGCCAGGCTGACTCTGGCACAGAATTTTCTTCACATTGCTATGCTCTTCATGCCTGTAAATGGCTCCAACTATTGCAACTGAAGGCCTTTTAGTTCCCTGAACACTGCACAGAACAGACCTGCCCCTGCTTATCGTGTTAAACTTGGAGAGTATGAACAACCCACTGTGCAACCAGTGCTTGACCTAGCACCCTCAGTATAATCACCCACATTTTTTCAATAAATTGCAATAACCTTGCTTTGAAAATGCTATTTAGAAACAGACAGATTGAATAATTTGTAAATAACATCAAAACTCTTACTTTAAATTATTTTTCCTCTCTGGGAAATATATTGGACTTATTAATCAGTCCCCAGCTCCTGAGTGTCACTGCTACTATTGTGTATGTGCAAACAGAGTAATAGGAATGAACAGGATGATGCAAATCAAAAAGAAAAAAAAAATCATCATTCTTTTAACATCATTACCAAATTTCTCCGTTTTCTTCTTGAAGTCATTTTTATCTCTGATTTTTAATTCTTATTCCTATGCAGCAGTTGCCATTTCCCTTGTGTATACACTGTTTGAGCTTTCAATTTTTAATTTTCCTCAATAGTGCCCTATCTTTTCTATTTTTTTTTCATAACTTGGGTTTTTTTCTCTCCTCCTCTTATTTCCTCATGCTTGTTTACTTTCTCTCCCCTAGTCCTTACTAATTATTTGATGTCTCTTGGTCATTTAATTATGTGTCATGGCTTTTCCTTTCTTACATTTTTATATTGCATTCCTTTATTCCACTCCTGCAGTTCTCTGATTTCTATGTGCTTGCTTAACTATTACCCAAATGGCTCCAAGCAGGACACACTCAAACTGAAGAATAAATAAATTAAAAGAAAAATACTATCTGTGGCCATGCGGTGTTGCCTAGCAACACCCTGTACCTCTCCACAGCTTTTCTAGAGCCCTGGTGGCAACAGAGCTTTTCAGACTTATTGCTACAAAAATATGCAAGATCCTTCCCACATTGTTTGGCTATTCACTGTCAAATAAATGCAGAGGAAAACATAAATGAGGAAGAAGAACTCCAGAGAAAGCGTCAGCAACCAGGAAATGGCCACCTACTCCGATGCATGCTGCCCTCTTGTCTCTGATGTACTCCGTAAAACACGTGAAACTTTCATGTTATTGCTGTTCACTAATACTACTACTGTTACAATCTTTGACAAACAGAATGTAAATAAGATTTCTTATGCAATTAAAATTTGTTAAATTCAACCAACTATTAAACAGTTACTCTGGATGCATTACTGGCTGAGATTCATTTGCTTCTTCTGAAAGCTTTACACTAAGAAAAAAGATAACCTGCAGATTGTATAGGGTAGAAAAAATGGTCCAAGCGTGGTCAAAAATGTAGTGGAATTATAAAGAAAGTGAAGTTTGTCTCCAAAACTTATAGATTCAATAATAAAAGACTGTCAACGTTTAGTACTTCTAATTACTTCAGACATGACAGAAGTGAAAGCAAAGTGAATTCTCCCCCCAACACTTCACTTTAAAATGCAAGTTTATGGGTTCTGTCTTCAAAAGTTAGAACCAAATGCTCATTAAGTCCACATTTCTCAAAGTACTGATGATTCAGCACAAGCTGGACTGAGTTTCAAAGATACCAAGCTAGTTTTTCACCAACAGTCTTTTTTTTTTTTTTTAAAGGATATATGGAGTCTTGGAAGAGGAGTCAAAAACCAAAACTGCTAAAACAAAAGACAACTACATAATTTAGCTAAGGACAAACCTATGATGAAGCTCCACAAAACGATGAAAATGTTAACACTGCATTTCTGAAGGGCATCAAAAATCAGCATTCTTGCTTGGAAATGTTACATATAGCTAAATCAGCCTCAAAGGAATTTGATGTCTGCATAGCACTTCCACCCGTAGCAAGTGAAAAGAAAGCAGATCAGAGAGAACATACCTTAAAAAGATATTTAACGCCTACCAGCTACAACTTGCTACTTAGTAAAGTCAGGCTGCAAACGATCCACACAAATAAACAAAGGACAGAAACTAACATTCAGGTACACAATTAACCTCATTCCCAAAGTAATGATCATAAAATTAAAAGGCTGAAGTAAGGTACATAGAGTTGGCTAGAGAACACAGAAGAACCCATAGATCATACTGACCATAAAACAAACACAGCCTTTGCACAGTCAGGACTTAAATTTAAAACGCCTAAAAAAGGTTTCAAAACTTTATTTGGCTCCCGCATATACATGAAGCAAACCCAGCTTTAATTACACAGTCAGATGCTATTTTACACAGAAGTGTTTCATGACTTCAAAAACACAACAGAGAGAGCTCACCTAATCATTAGCCTTTCAACGTTTGGGCTTAGTGTGCAGCTTTGTTTACTGGCCACTAACCAGATTCTTACTTGAAGACAGACCCATTTTTCCCCATGAACATTTCAGTGACACTCATCACTATGTAACTGATGTGATTTAAAAGCAATTCATTCTACATACTATTAATTTTTCCTTTTAACAGGTAGCAATCAGCATAAAGAGTCAAATACCCGAGCATGCTCAGTCAGACCACCCCAGTCCAAAACACTATAGCATACAGGAGACTGCAAGTGACAACTTAGACAATCACAGTTAACCTCTTGCTTTCACATTCAGTTCACATTCAGATTTTCTTACCCAGTTCAGGGAACCATCACCCTCTGATCAGCTGGTATTCTTAGATCCTCTTCTTGCTTAATTCCAGGCATTAGGCTGCTAGTCATTCCCATCCTCAGCTCTTGGCTGTACACCCTCCTAATTGCATTACTAAATTTATTCTTATCTTTTTTATTCTAAATTTCAGTGTCACACAGTTCTTTATGATGTTCTAGTTCCTTCTGTATTGACAGTGCCTGTCGACTTTCTTGTAATATGCTCCTAATATTTATGTCAAGCTCATTAATGAAAACATTAAATGTTATGAATCTGAAGACTGATCCTCCAAAAAGCTCTGCTAAAAGCCCAGCAGATCTTTTTTAAGCACTTCTCACTCTCACTTCCTCTCTAGCCAGGTCCAGTCCCGTGCTACTATTCTAATCTAAGCAGATGACACTTCATTATTAATTGGCAAAAATAAAAACCCAAAACCCTTGTTAGTGTGTCACGATTTATCCCAAAGAATAAAGCCCAATATGCCTTATTCTATCTTCCATTTTCCTTACTGCATTTAATAAATCTCTGCTTCCAAGTTTGTTTTCAAAATTCTGCATGCTGCCAATATGAGACCAACAGAGCAAGAGTTGCCCATCAATTCTCTATCTTTTAACACACACCAACTGCATTGGCTATTCTTTAATCAAGAACTTGCTCTATTACAAAGCTTGTAATTCCACATGTCAATTTTTCTGAGATACTTTTATGCATGTTGTTCTGTCTCTTTGATTTCAAACATAAAACACTCCAAGTTTCCCTTCTGGCCTGTCTGGGGTCTGCACTTTTCTGTCCATTTAGCCACCTCTTGATTTATTCCCATTTAACTGAAACTAGGACAACAATTTACAAAGACTTCAGACAATACCTAGGACGTTTAATCCTATCTTCACACTGACTTTGCTTGTTCTTTTATTTCTTTTAGTTTAAATAGCTTAAGAATCTTCTACTATTTGTTTTATATAGCTGAATAACCTTTTACTATTTGTTTTAATTTCTTTCACCCAGAGTGACTCAACTTGACTTTTGAAAGTTCTCATTTTTTCCTCTGTATTTCCTGCTTTGCCAATCAATCCCATTTTATTCAACTCCTTATGAGTAATCCTCATAGTCTTAATATTCTTTTCGAAGTTGTTTTAAAGTTCAGTGTGAAACTATTCATTACAAGTTTGGATTCAAATTCCAAATAACTTTTGGATATTTCAATTAGTAATAGTCTTCTCAAAATTAATGTCTTTGAACTGTTTAGCTCAGTTCAGAGATCAAAAGTTTTCTTAACTTCTGGCTTTGTCTAGAAAACAAATTTCAGCAAATCTTCCATAGAATTTATACTGAACTAACTTTCAAAAAATTGATGAAAATTATATTCTGTGTTTATTCTATGACTTCATCCATTTGCTAAATTTAGGGATAAAGTCCATTCACATTCATACCAAAATTGGTAAGAGCTGATACTGTTTTTAAATTTCTATATTAGTGTTTCTGATGAAGTGACTGTAACTAACAAAGTTTGTCAGTTATCACATCAAAGAATACTTGCACACTACCATTATTAGGATCTGTGGCTTACAGGGTGCATTTAAAAAGTCAAAGTGTCTTCCAATCAATGACTTACCTCTGTAATAGATTACAATCAATTCCAAGTAGAGAAAGTGGTGAAGGTAGAAGAATGAGGATGGTGAACTTCAGAAAACATAATTTCTGGTATGTCTCCTGAGAGTTATAGTGATCAGTAAAGGAAAGCAGGGGAAAGGGCAAACCCTACAGAAATTCAAAAGAGGAACTATTCCTAAGTGAAGAAAATAAAAAGGAAAAAAAACAAACAAACAAAAACAAACCAAAAAAAAACCCCAAAAAACACAAAACCACAAACAAACAAAACAGAACAAACAAGAAACAAACAAAACAAAAACTCACCCAAAAGAGTGTTCTTAGCACACCTTTATGATCATACTATGCCTACCCCCAATGGCCTGGAAATCAAAATCATAAAAGCAGGAAAACTATGACACATACCTAGAGTAGATAAATTTCTAAATATAAATGAACTGCATAAACACTGTGGGAATAAAAACAGAAAGTTATGCAAATTTAAGTTAAAAAGGAAGAAGAAAAAATTGCAACATGGTAGTAAGAAAACTGTTCTATATACATGAGAAGCGAGAAGAAAATGAAGAGAAGTACAGATTGTGTACAACAGAGCAAATAAGTGATGCAGAATCAACAGCCCTCCCTGCTCTCTATGAAGAGAGCACGATATAGTCACAACTACAACTAAAAAAATATATATATATTTAGCAAGAACATGGGATTAAGCACAGAAAAGAAGAGGTTTGGTAATTTATTTTTTTTGTATCAGACTGATGCAGCTCATGTATCACTGAGTCATCGAGGAACCAACTGAAGCAATGGATGGACCATTATCAATTGCACCCACTGGAAGGCTTGTGGTTTCAAAAGGTCAGAAGAGACATACATAATTCTTCCCTTTACAGAAGGGGATTAGGGGGGAGGGGGAAAAAAAAAAAAAAGAAAAAAAGAAGTGAAAATAGAAATCATATCCCCAGGCAGAGAAAATGGAATACATATATTAAAACTCATATTGTGATATAAAAAGCGCCAACATGTGCATGTAAACCAACGTTAAATCAATCTTATTTTCCATCCTTCAGAGGATGAATGAACTCAAGAATAACTGGAAGGGAAGATGTGGCAAATCCAGAATATTTTTTTTTCCCCAAGTATTCCACAGCATGCTTTCATAAGCCAACTAAAAATGTAGACTAGATTAAAAAACAATCCAGTGAGTGTGCAACTAACTGAAAAACAACCCCTAGGTTGTTTTCTATCACCAAAAAATAACCCAAATCAAGATGATTCACGATTCATCCAAGACCTCAGTGATTAGGTTAATTGGAAAAAATTAATATACTAATGGTTTCTACTGTCATAGTGTTTGGTGGAATAAGGGAAATAGGGAAAGAAAGAGATATTAAACATTTCAAAAGGGAAGAAGAGAATTTCAAAATTGAACCAAACTAACGGGTCAGAATTTGGGCCATATATACAAGAAAATCTAACACTCTTGCAGAAGCAACAGCACATGGCTGATAGTTCAAAAATGAGGTAAAGAAATTATTTCATTCTAATTGGTGCTAGCTAGGTCCCAGGTGAAAGACTGTGTAGTTTTTCATCATCATGATTAGAAAAAGATGTAAGAAATTAAAATCCAAAGAAAAGCAAAATTAACAGTTTCAAAAAACGTGACTAGGAAAGAAGATCTGAAGGAAAATAGAGAACCGGAAGCATATCGAACAGAAATCTTCTAATATAAAAGAGTCCTGGAATGGTTCGGGTTGGAAGGGACCTTAAAGATAATCTAGCTCCAAAAACCCCCAACCTGGCTTTGAATACTTCCAGGGATGGGGCATCCACAGACAAACAGACATATAGAGAGATACATTAAAGATTTTATAACAGAAATTATACAAAAAGTCAACAATCAGCAATTGTTCTTGAAGTAGTAGGAGAAGATAATCATTTGACCTTCAACAAATAAAACACAGTATATTTTAGGAAAAACTTTGTTGCATTGATGAAATACTAACATGAATGAGCAGTCTCCTACATCACATGCCAATAGAAATGGGTTATACAAATACCTGTCAAGGACAGCTGGATTTCAATCCAGAAATTCTCTTAACTCCCGCACCCAAACCTTTATTTTTATGATTCTATGATTAGATTAATTTCTATTTAGAGTCATTGCAAAAATTTAAAACTGCTGTGTGGAAACACTATAGCATATTCGTAGTACACAAAAAATTAGTTTATTATCCTACTCTTAAGTGACCTTGATCATAAAGGTTCAGTTTTACACTTGCTATTTTTTCCATCTGTTGCAGTATTAACATAAAAAACTTCACCAGTCTTTTCTGACTGGTGCATATCCTCTAAAGCACCTATACAGGAAGTCATTTGGATGCTTCTTAATTCATGTACTTGATTCAGCAATGTTAATAACAATCTTCTCACATGCTACATGAATAAAAAACAATACTTCAGCTTATTTTTTTCAGGAAAAAAAGACATGAAATACAACTTGACAATTTTCAAACGGAACACACGTGGCAGGATCCTTAGCTTTACAGAAGAAAACATCTTCCAGTTCAGTTAGCAACTAAGCAACATTGTAGTCCTATTCTCAGCAGTAGAGGAGAAAAGAAAGTTCTGCTGAGTGATTGTTCCAGATAATTGCTGTTGAATCAGGAGTGACTGAGGATAGAAGAAATAACTGGACAAAACACATATGTGTAACTCTCTGAAGACAGCTGGAACTGCTGGAACAGGGACATAGCCAGAAAGACTTGTGAGGGAACATGCCTCAGCAAGGAGCCCCTAGCATCTCTGCATACTGAAAAATTCCCAGAAGATTATTTCTGATCACTGATTCTCAATGGAAAAAACTATGTCTATATTTTCAACACTATATTCAAACAATGTATTAGCTTACAAAACAACGAAGTTTTATAAGAATGTTGAAAATCCCAAATAATTCCTGAGATTCACCACCAAAAATGTAGGAGTTCCTGAAACCAGGACATTACTGTAAATAAAGAATACTGAATATTGTAAGTGATGAGGCAGTTACCTGCTCTGCACCTGAGAACTGTACATTGTGATAAAAATGCCACAGAAACTGACCAAGAGAAGGTTTTTAAAGCTTCTGGACAATTGCATTAAGGTACTTTTGCAACCTCCAGTCCATTACACTTTCTTGCTTCAAAGCGTGAGGATGTCAGTGTTTTTTATTAAATATAACACTATGATGATTTTTTAAAAGGCAATGCTTTTTCTGCCAGCCCTGTTCATTCATACTTAAATCAAGCAAATCTTTTTGTACGCATATAAGACTGCATTTTTGATATGCATAAAATGTAATGGACTGGTACTCAAAAATTTTGTCCAAATATGAGGCAAAGTTGCAGACAAATTACAAGCAGGGTCTTGGAAGGAATGCTTCAGTGCAAGGTAATATTGGACAGTGCTACAAGCCCTGCTTAAAATACAGCATTCAGCAAGCTATCCTGCTTCCTTCACACTAAAATTGGTCTCCCAGCTCCTTTTGCTTCTACTGAGTGGTGTCACCCAGGACTTAGATACTATAAATAGATCTGAAGTGAGTAATTACTAACAGGCTAACAACGGCACAAGATTCTCCAAGAACAGTGTATAAACACAATTTCTCAACCTAAAGCTCATGACCATTTCTAAACAGAATGGAAAGGGGCCTTCACTATAGGAGGGGGAAGTCATCAAGTAGAGGAAAGAGCAATCTTGTTTTCAGCATAGGCAATAGTTTACAAAAGAAAAAAAAAAAAAAAGGTGTGAATAGAAGGTTTGAAGAAAGAGAAGCTAGTCTTGATATTTTTTCTGTTTTCCAAAAAAAACCAGTGTAAGAAGGCACCTTTATCTCCATCCAGTAACCACAGGAAAGTATACAGAAATCCACATCTGAAAGAATGTAATACTAAGCAGAAGTTGAAAGTTGACAGTGAAGATGGTTTCTGATCCTATCTCTACTCTGATTTGCTCAGCTTTAATGAAGGGGAATGAGTTGGACTTACCTAGAATTCAGCACTTTAAGGAGAGAAGTATTTTTCATTTTGTCATATGTGCAAAACTCAACAATTTGCAACAAACACTTTCAGTTTTGAAATGGTTAGGATCAGAAATACACCTGGAACTGAATGCTGCTCACTAAATGACGAATGCTGCTCCACAGAAGAGGAATCATCCAACATCAAATAAGAGGAACATCAAACCTGAAGAACTTTGAACAGCAGCAGTTAAAAGGTTAGAGGTGGTTTTGCACAGCACTCCAGAAGAGCCATGGGGTGAGAAGGAACCTTTTGTGCAGTACTCAGAAAGCATTTGGCACAACTCACCATCACCTGGTATTTGCAATTTAATACACAGAAAATCTGCATAAAACCACTAATTTGTTGCATCCAGGCAAGTTAGGAGCTATTGAGATATTCTAATGAAAACACCTTAAGATATTGAAATAATATAAAACACAAAATTCAAGGAAATTCATAACATGCATTTCTTAGAGCAAGTATAAGCGACATCATATATAAACATGTAAACCACTTTATTCCAGTGAAAGGGCTATAAATGCCAGCATATGCTATCGATAAGAGAAAATGCAGAGTAATTAGTTAATCTAAAAAATGCATGAGTAGGAATTTGACTGCTAAATGATTAAACTGGTACATTTTAAAATGTGTATTAATATTTAATTATTGACACTATGAGAAAAGAGAAAATCTCTTGATGTTACTTCTCAGCTTTTTCTGATACTCAGTAACACATGTATTATTCATATGAATAGTTTGTGCATATACAGTCAATCACTAGTTAAATAAAAGAATCATTCTCAAATTCCCTAATCACCTCAATAGATCCTAACGCAATATTTTCCACATTTGGGAATCAGAGCGTTTTATTTAAGAAATCAGTCTGGCCATGATGAATACAGCGCAGCTCGAGCAGACATCAGTTCAAAGAATCAGATGTCAAAGTGCTCCCTCTAATGTCCCTTAATCATCACACCAATTAGTGGTTGAATAGTGATGTGATTAAAAAGACTGCTGCTATCCCATACCTATTCAGGCTAGTAGAATTCTACATATGTTCTACCAATTAATGTTTGAATAGAGCAGCGATTAGAGAGACATCTGCCATTGTATACCCATTCAGAAAAGAGCTAAACTTGCATATTCATATGCAATGAAGACAAAAATAAATATTTGCAAAGGTAAACTATACGTTTAGATTATAAATATAATTGAGTTGATTTCCTTTAATGAGTGTTCTCTATTTTACAATATTTGGGATTATTTTTTATTTATAAATATAGAATCTTTCATCAATACATGTCTAGGAATGGACAAATTATTCACTGAAAAGGCATTTATTCATTAAGGTTCCTGATTTCAGGCCTTTGGTGTACTGGGTTTCATATCTACTCGTTTGCAAATTGCACTACTTCTGCTTAAATCTATCAGTTATTTGTGAAATGCTAACTTGATTATTCTGTAAGCATGATACTTGATTAGGCACAAAAATCATATGAACTTTTTCCACCTCACTGGAAGTCAATACTTAGAATAACACACTGATTATAGCTGAGAAAGATCATCTTGTTTACATATTTTTGTACGCAACTTGGACATTTGTACATCAAGAGGTACTTACATACCTTTTTTTAAATAATTTCTTTATACAGTTTATATATAGCAGTGACAACCACAGAAATACTAGCAAAGTAAAAAGCAATTTGAGTTTTAGCAAGCTCCTATTACTACTGTTTTAAGGGACTACCCTTGTTCTCTGAATGTAAAGAGCAACATGAGCTCTTGCAATAAATTGCAGGTCTCATGCTCCATCATTAGCACAAAGTAATCTGGTAGTTGCAACTTAATGCTGCACAAAAAAAGGCAAGGTGAAGAATTTGGTTTTCTCTAATGGCTGGAAAGAATTATAGTACAATTAAAGTCTCTTTCCCAAAGTGAGCCCAAGCCAAAAAGGAGGGGAAAAAAAAAAAAAAAAAAAAAAAAAAAAAAAAAAAAAAAAAAAAAAACAGGTGAGCATCAAAATTATTTTGTTCATGGAAGAGAAGCTCTTTTTGCACAATGCTGATCAGGCTTAACATATGTAAGGACAAAGAACAATGCTACTACTGCCAGAAAATCAATACTATTACAGGCTATGGCAATTAGCTACAAACCAATTTAAACCCCATTTCCTTTTCACCTTCTTGTCGTATTGAAATACTTCCAGCATTTCCATCTGAAGCAAATGTTACAAATCTTTCTAAATGCAGAAACTGAAGAAAGTCTGAATACATAAATGATCTATATCAAATTCTCACCTATCCTTAGTAGGTAACTACAAGATTTCATTACCAAAAAGAAGGCTGGACTAAAATATCTCACTGAATTCTCCAGTGACAAGTCAATTTATAAAACTTGTGGAGGTGAATTTCATTTAAATTACAAACTTGCATATGTACAAGATAAAACAAAATGCATCCCACAATGCTTAGAAACCCTATTCATAAAGCAAGGAAATCAGTGTGCTGGGTGCAATGCAAATGCACAGTGTGTGCCCCCCTAGTTGGTGATCTAAATGTAGGTAAGCATAAAACACATACAGAAATGAAATGACAAAGAGTTGGAAACCACAAATGAAGACACTAATCCGAAGTCTAAACAATCCTGAACTACTTAGGAAAGAACTGAAATCAAAGCAAATCCTCACAGTTTCACAGTTGATCCCTTTGCTTTTGTTTTATCTGTAAATTGGTTATCGAATGTGACTAAATTTTACACCCTTCTTTAATATTCACTATCTCAACAGCCATTTCAAAACTCTTCTACTTTTAATTTTTTCTGGACAACAGAAATCTTTGTTCCCCCAGGTAACTAGAGGCATTTGTTTATACCCCTTTCCAGCATGACTCATGAGAAACAAGTGTTAATGCTTAGGTCTAACACTGTTACTGAGGGTGACACAGCAATAAAGAGTTTTCCTACTCTGACACAAATCTCTGAGTTAAAATTTCTGAAGGAAAGCTGACTAATCTTGTACCTACAGTTATAAATAATTTCTACAGCAACACTTGGTTGCTAACATAGTAAATAAACAATAGCACTCATTGAAAGCATAATTGAACCTTCCTTTAGGAAAATACTTTTCCAATGCTGAGGAAAGATATTGACATTCCATTTCCACTTCAGAACTCATTAAATGGGTAACCCAAAGTGTCTCAGAGCAATCTAGGAGTTAAAATTTCACTTGTGTAATTATTCTGAAGAAATATGTAAGTCTGCCATCTGGAAGTGTATTAGACATTACAAAGTCACTGTGTGCATGCCTCAGCAGATGCAGCTTTTGTTCAGAGTTTTGCGGGTTGTTAATTTAATTAGTTTTGTATTTTCATACTCCCACCTTCCTTTCAACAGTAGTTCTGCAAAGGCAGCATCAGAACAGCCTTAAAAGAATGCAAAGCTAAAGGCCAAATTCAGATTTTAAGGAAATGGAAACAACTAAAGTTCATATGGACTTCAAATGCAGCTTGACCTATCCATTAGCAGGCCTAAACATTATCACCAGTGGCTCTTCAGACCAAAACAGAAAATTGTGTTTAATTAATCCTTTTCTGCATTAGCTTTCTGAATTTAAGGAGTTAAGGAAAGGATTTAACCATTTTATTTTTTTATTAAAACCACTCAAAAAATGATCTGAAGAATGTAAAAGGTCTCTTATTTTTTACTGATGTCTTTTATGTAATGGGAGACCAGAGAAGTATTTGATTTTTTCATTTTCAGGGCTTTTTCTGCTATGGTAAGCTAATAGTAAGCTATGTGGTAAATCTTACACAGTAAAAGTAAGCTACATATCTCTGAGTGAAGAAAAAATTGTCAGTTTTAAAAACTAGGATCTCTACCCATCAAAAAATAAGGACTATCCCTTTAA
This sequence comes from Chamaea fasciata, assembly GCF_029207755.1. Lineage (NCBI taxonomy): Eukaryota > Metazoa > Chordata > Aves > Passeriformes > Sylviidae > Chamaea > Chamaea fasciata. The sequence goes on along the minus strand of NW_027094095.1, from coordinate 14,473,337 downwards.
AGATCCTTCTAGCACTTTACATTTCTTATAATAGCATGCAAACCAAATTATGTGATGTTTCTACCAAACAAGACATAATAATGCAGTATTAAAACTATCTGAGATGAAAGTTGTTCTAACTGCACATGTACACATTTGTTTCTTTCTAACTTTTAATCCTGTAAACTGCACCCCATGAGCAGATTCCTGTCAGGGCAGGGTGCTAATAACTGCACAGATCTCCAAGCAGTATTGCAGAACTATAAAAACAAGTTATTTATTAGATTGTAAGCCTATGCCAAAACATTATCTTGCAATATTTGACAATGTTCAGAATTTCTTTCAACTGAAAATCCAGACAAGGCACACAAGCTGGCAATGAACCCAAATCCATGGTGTTTGCACAGCCCAAGAAGTTCAGACTTGGGAATCCAGGAATATTTGAGACACCATGAGGTACACACATACAGCTAACAGCAGGAACATGGGAAGAGGGACAATTTCTTAAAAAATTATGCACTTCCAAAATCAACAGCAAATATCAAACACTTAATGAGTAAACTGAATACAAACACCAAGCAAGGCTGACATGAAGAACAGCTCAGGGATAACAAAGCGTGATTTAAAAGCCTAGACGCTTTAGGAAATGTGTGTTAACACACCCATTAGTAAAATATCTCTGTGAATGTTACAGTTTAACTAACCAGGATAATTTACATTGGAACAGCTAATTAGGTTACTACACAGATACCCAGCTGCCCTGCTGCATGGACACCTGAGCTTCCTAACAAACCACTTCTGCAAACAGAGTTTACAGCCCGGTATTGATTTCAGGCCACCTGAAAACATGACAATGTAAACCGCAGCTGCCCAGGAGCTGCTTGCTAAGCAGCCCAACACTCTCTGCAGCAGAAACAGACAGTTGTGGGCAATATCTGCATCAGACATCCCAAAATAATCATCCAAGTTCACAAACAGAAGGTTTTCATGCACATAAGTTTCAAGTTCATATAACATTACCTAAGCCAATAAACACAAGAAAATGGGAATGACAGCTATAGCAAGAAAGAGATTCTTATAGTCAATACTATAAAACAGGAAACTGTACTAACAGCATTGCTGAAATACTAAGGATATCCTGGGTTGGTCCTCCCAGCAAGTATTTGTTCTTCATACTGGATTTCGTGATTTTTAAGAAACTGAGGAACTGTGTGGCATTTTTAGTTGGGTTTGTTTTTTGTTGGGTTTTGGATGAAATATTTTTAGTTACAAACAAAATCAACTTCCTACCTGAGTTTTCCTTTTTAGTGGGAGAAAGTGTTTTGACAACACTATGAAAAGACCCCAATATCATTATACCCATAAGGGAACTAGTACTCTACTGAAAAGATTTCTGAATTTAGAGGATTATGTAAGACAACCTGTAGGAAGACAGCAAAAACACTACAAACCTTCTAATCAGATGAGAGATCAAAGAGACAAAAAAAGTCTGATAGGATTAGTCAAACATCACACTGAGACTAGGATTTCAAATACCTAGAGAGAAAATGATGATATCTAATGGCAGAAAGATATCTGCCATATCATCATATCTCCCAAAAAAAGAGTATAGACAGTTTACAGCAAGAAAAATATGTATTCCAAAAACTATTTCCTGAAAAATACCATGCACAAAATTTAAAATCCAGAGTCATGCTTTAATCTAAGCTTTATGCATTTATATATAAAATAGGTACATATGACAGGCTCCCCTATTTCTGTAGCAAAATAAAATCAGCTTTATAAGTCTCAGAAAGGATAGTGAAGTGCTGCTCTGCCCAGTGTGACTCTTGGAAAACAGAAAAAGGCGGGAGTGGCAGAAGAGGCTATCCAGGGAAATCAAGGGGCTCAGCATGGCTCAGGATGTGATACTTGAGAGGGATCAGACTCCGTAACAAAAGGCACAAAAGTTGCATCAAACACTTTCTAAAATCACCAAAAATGAAGAAAGTATAGAATGCAATAGGTTCTGAAAAGTAAACAGCTCATCACAAAGTAAGTTTGTATCTACAGGAACAAACTAGAAGCCAAATGCAGCTACTGAATAATACAAGAAACTCTTAATTTATTTCTCCCACAGCTGTGATTTCAGCCTCAATGATTGTTCCAGATGCGATGATAAACATGTTCCAGATGCAATGATAAATGTGCACTTACTGAACAGTTTTTGTCAGGATTCCTTTTCCATTGCTTCTTGACTTGTTTCTTTGTTGCAGTTGAATGAAGAGTTGCATGTGTTTGTTTTCGGGGATTTAAAGCCAGAATGTTCTGTAGAAAAAGAACATAAGACATGAAAATATAGATTAAAATTTCTATAAATGTTCAAAGACTCTTAGATCACATTTTACACACTTATTTACAGTGCTAGGTAAAACCAAATGCAATTATTCAACATTATAGCCCAAATCCATACTAATTTGTTTAGATTTGTATTGTCCACACCACTTAGATGACGAATATTTAAAGACATTTCTAGGATTACTAGAAAATAGAATTATGTTTAATAGCTTTAATAATGGTTTCCATTCCCAGATATTTTTTATGTACAGCATATAGAAACACATAATTCTGCTTCACTGTATCACTCCAAGTAACACTTGTAGAGCAAAACAAGCAAAAATATTTTTAAATATCTGGGTTATTTCTGAATGTTTCATCATTTCAGTATAAACTCCAACTTCCCTAACAAAATAATCTTCTTCTAAGCCTACAGAGCTGATGAGTTAACTCATTTATCTTAAAATTCTTTTGTTTGCAGGGACACAAATCTCAGGAACGTTGCCACGCTTTTAAGTCATGGTGGTGGTCTGACAACAAAGGTAGAATGAAGTTTGCAATGTCTTTCACTATCCCAGTGTAACTCAACAAATTAAATCCAACTTTTGGAACCAGAAGTCTTTTTCAAATCAGGCAAGTAACAGATTTCCATAGCAAAAGTGACCTCGTTTATTTCAACAGATTAGTGTGAAAGGCATCCAAGAGAAAGATCCAAACTCAGGTCTGTAATGGAGAACAAAAACAGGCACATTGTTGGTTGTAACTTTCAGAATTAGTTTGCAAGTTTACCTATAAAAAAGCCTTGGCTTAACACTACATGTCTCCACTGTGGTGAGTGGCCTGTGTTTATTCTGTTACTATATGTCAAAGATGTGTGAGACTGACTTACAGAAACACGATGAGTGTGATGGGGTTATGAATATTATTTTGTAATTCTTCCTACTTTAAAAAATCTGCTTCAGAGTGTGATAATGATGAAACAGTCATCTCTTATATCAAGATTTTATTGTGCTGATTATGGGGACTTTTCATTTTAAATGTGAAGGAGTTACTTTCTATTCAACTCTTTAACGCCTTACTCTAAACTGACTGGTAATGCAATTTTCCCACAAACCAGGAACCTCACCTCTTTGAAAATTCTGCAAACAACAACATAGCCCAACACAGTAACTCCCAGCTTGCCTGAAGCATAGAGATAAAAAGTGAGGTAAAACGTTCAAAAAAGACTATTTAGCAGCCTACATGCTGTTGACTTTCAGAAAGAGTTACAGGGTGTTACTGGATGTGCCCCTGCAATCCCAGTAGCAAAGACTCTGCTCCAGTTCAGGGCCTTCCCCAGATGAGTACCTCAGGCAAGATGTAGCAACCAAACACATTCAGTGGTGATTTATGCCAATTTATTTTGCCTTTAATTAAAACAGAGCAGGGACATCCACATAAGGGATATCTCAGTGGACACTTGAATTTCTCAGGTTGATCGAACTCAACTGTCAGAGCACTATCTGTCTGTTGAGTGCCCAAATTACCCAAGCTGGGCAGTAGGTTCTGAATCACATAAAAACTTCAGCAAAATTTTGTCTACTCTCTTTTGTAATTGCTTAATGCTTGGCCATGAATATTATAATTATTTTAGCAAACTGAAATGAATTGCAAATTTCTAGCAATAAACTGTAACAGATGTACTCCACTGGGTACAGCACCAGTTGGTCTAAAACATGGAACAAATGGTGGGGCAAGCCAAGGACGGAAGAATCCCCATATGTTTGCTCCTGTTGGAATTCTGCAGCAGGAGCATGGCTCCAAGCGCAACAGTTGCAGAAATCCAAAAGGACTACGTAGCACAGCATGTCCCAGAATTAAATCTGAAATAAAACTGGCACAGAAAATACTAAATCACATATACAATATAAAAATTGCTTATATTTCCACTACATAAATAATATTCTACCTGCCTAAATCTTGGATTGCTGACCAAAGTGGCTGATCTAGCTAGCGGTCCCTGGTGTTTAAGAACAACTCAGAAGTTAACTGCTTAAATGCGAAAATAATGTAAATGCTCTTGGGTCATTTGAACTGTCAGAAGTTAAATTAGTGAGGGTGTTTTCTTCCTATTCATTTCAGTTCCCTAGTTGGCTTTTTACAGCTTATGGCTAGTCAGACATTTAGTAAATTTAACAAATAAATTCAGATGGGTCAGCCAGTAAGTGCAAAATTACTAAGAAACTTCTAGAGTACGTATTGCAAATAACAATGAATACACACAACTAAACAAAAACAAACCACTTGGATATGCAAGAGAAGAAACCTGAGATCTCGAATCGCTCAAACACACTGGTCATATGAGCAGGGGAAGAGTTCATTGGTGAGGAGAATTATTTGGGCACCTGCAGTCTTGCTTGTCTGAGCCCCATGCTTATTCTGCTACATAAATTCTCATTCTTGCCAGATGAGTTGTTGTTTGATCCCTCCAGATGTTGAAAGGGCAAGACTCAAGTTCCCTAACAGGATGCGGGTGCATAATGCATCCCTTTTCAAAGTACTATAAACTCTGACTTTCCCATTAAGATGCTATTTGTACAGTAATGCAGAGCCTATGAATTATATCTTTACAGTTTTACATAACTGGCTCAATTTATTTCATTAATAGTAGATATAAATCCACTACCACTAATGGCTGCAAATCAGAATATAAGCATACTTTATTTCAGTAGAAATCCATTGTGGTACTCTGTTGATGAAGAAAGAGATGGGGCTGTGGGTAAGGACACAGAGGGAATTGAACCCATGCTGACTTTGTGACAAAAGCACAACACGCACAGTCGAGTTAAACCTGCAGCTCTGCACAGTGCTGATGATTATGGGCACCACCAAAATATCAGACTTCACTGTTTCCACAGATTAATTTGAAGACTTCACTTTGGGAAAAAAGCCAAGGAGCCCATCTCTGTGGAACGCAACTCAAACATATTTTGCAGATGACTCCCTCAAATATAATTACCTTAAGGAATTCCTTTAATAATTACCCACGACAATAACTTCTTTCAAGTCTTTTAAAAAACAACAATTATTATAAGCTACAAAATATAGAAGAATGGTTCAATTTCAGAATACATCCTCTTCTAGAAAGGAATGTATTTGTTACATCTAATAGATATTGATTTAGGTTGCAAGTATCTTAAAATGCAATAAACTACTCATATGTAATGTACATCAAGAACAACTAGCATGTATAAGTCATAGCTACAGCTTTTAAATTTTGAGAATTTAGTGATAGATGGTTATGTTGATCTGTGCCAATAGCAACACAGCTTCTGAGATTAAATTTGCCATAAGCTATTCATTAGATGTTTATTCCTTAGCTTCTACTTTAAATGGCATAATTAGGAAGTATACACAAAAAATACTAGCTCTAATTTTCACTACTATCTATTAATGAAAAGGCTGTAAAAGTTTTAGAACAGCATGTTATATCACAGTCAGTCATTTATGAGGAATTTGAATTAATATTACTCCAAGCAAGTGATTTCAAAGCAGTCATCCAGGATAGGATACACTCTCCAGTTGGGAGTCCTGCCTCTGGTATAGCACTTTCAGGTAAATCAAGACAGGTTTGGCACATGCTCTGCAGTGACGCAACATAAATTTCTAAAGACATTTAATTTTGCTTTTAATTTCATTGAAAGTGTCACACACTTTTTATTCTCATCTCATTAAGGCACTCTTTCTCTGAAATCAGAAGAAGCTATTTCAATTAAACGCAATTCTTAATTAAGTGCATATTCAGCAAAATAAATTATAAAGTTATGGAAGCACTATGCTCATTGGGAATGCTCCAAAGCCGCTGGGGACTGGGAGGCAGGCAGAGAGGGGATGTTGTTAAGAAAAAAAAGTATGATTTAAAGAACACAGGTGGGACTGCAGTAACTTTAAGACAGTCATAAAAAAGTCCAGTGAGTCTAGCAGCGTTTTTGTAAATTATGTGACATTAATTCAAATTTTGAAAGCTTTTCTTTAAAGCACTTTGGTGTGAAATCTTTGGCTTTTTTTTTTTCTCCCCAAAAATAACAACCTTAGCAAAGTGTCCTGGTTATGTGGACTTGATCACTCATTCAAACCAAATCTGGAAAAATTCAATACGTAAAGATCACTCTTCTTCTGGAGAGCTGCCTACTGAAACCAATGAGTTGTACCAGGAGTATTTAGCGCTTAGTATTCCTCATATTTGTTACTGCTCAATCAAAGCCAAAATAAAGATCAGAAAATCTATCTTCAGGCTCTGCCACAGGTTGTGATATTAAAACTGTGTAAAATTCTTTAAAAGACAAAGTAAATATTTGCTCATTTCAAGGATTCTGTGGACTTCCTGTAGTTTGTTGGGAAGTTTCCTGTGAACAGCCCCAAAACACCTCCCAGAGTTCACCACAGATCAATAGGTATACTGTCACAGTGAAGCTGTGGAAAACACAACAGTTCACATGCAGACTGTGGTAGGGCATAAAACAAGGTCCCATGTGTCAGTCTCCTTGTTTTAGCATACAGCTCATTTCCCTAGCCCTGCAATGCACAGGCTATATCCTGATTTAATCCACTTGCTTCACAGAGCCTCCTCACCCAAACACTTTTATATACATCAATTAAAATTCGGGAGTAGGCCAGGCATGCTAGGGAATGCATGTGGAGAGCAATTTAACCCACCCCATTCTATTAATCTACCCAATTTCCTTAAAAAGAGTTGTAATCTCTCTCACAGCAAGTAACATTAAATGTATTGCAAGATACATATGTTCACCAAGTGAACATAATGAGAACATATTTATTTTTTTCCAAGAGTAATGAGCATACTAAACAATTAATTTCAAAGCTATGCAAGTGTTAATTCACTGACAGAAACAAATTCCTGGGGCTTTTCTACTAATATTTTCTAGTATATCTGAACATGAAACTAATTCTATAATTGCTATTCAGTCAAAGGCTAAAGCACTCAAACGTATTTTTTTTCATGAGATTAGATAACCCACAATAAGAAACTTGGTTGAAAAATCACGTCAGTGTAGAAGATGATGACCAAGGCATGAACTCCTATTAATATCTAATCTGAATTGCCTAATTCACATTTTATTTCTCACATCTACTCTACTTCTTGGAAAGCTGCATGACAGCCAGATGCAGGACTTTCCACACCCTGTAAAGTCACCATCACACACGGATGTTTCACTGCCAAATCAGAAAGGGCGAGTTCTAGTCATAGGAGAGTTTGTTACACGAGAAGATAAACACAAGATTTCAAAAAGTAAGTATCTGTGGTGTCATGTCTTCCCAAAGCTAGCTCTATGTTATTTTCCATTATTATAAGAATACAGGACAATGTTGTGAATCTCTCCCGCACGCTTATTCATGACAGAATATCCCACAAATCAATACTTGTGTCAAATATGTATTTCCTTACTGAAGATCAGAACTGATGAGAACCTTTACAAACAATTTATGTAACCTGGCTGATAATGTATCAGGAATTCATGAATTCATGCAAAAATTTCAAAAAGGTGAAAAGACCATGCTTTCACAGTAGTAGAAATTCACATTTCTGAAGCTCTCAGGCACAGAAGTGCAGGAAGATGGCACTTACAGAAGAGTAACATGGGAACCTTGCCTTTGTATCATTTCTAAAAAATGTTACTTCTGTTACAGCTTTTCCCATTACTCTGCAGTATGTGCTTCTGCTCATTACAAACAGCAAACAAAGGGATGCTGCTCTGAGACAAATGGTTTTTAACACTTCCATCCTAATTGAATGATAGCTTTGTGGTCTTGTATCTTCTGTTCTAGGAAAGAGAACTTGGACCTGCCAGCAAGATGGGAATTTTATTTTTTCAAAAGTCCAGTACTTTTTAATGCATCTTGAAATCCACAGCATTAGAATCATTACAGTATGTTTATAGGAGAAATACTTCACTGTAATTTTAGAAAACCTTTGCTTAAAGGCGGCAAGATCACTGTGCTACTGCAAAAGAAGACAATGACATTTTAAAACAAAAAGGAGAAACCGGCAAGTTTCCTCTCGCCTTACTTGCATGGGCTGTCAAATTTTGTTGCTTGAAAATTAAGTGTGGGTTTGGGGTTTTTTTCAATTATCAGACATTTAATAATGTTTTATAATACGACTTCACATACACTTACTGTTTATAGGATACAATTAACAAATCCTTCACATTTCCATTTTATTTCTACATGTGTCCTGGGTTGAAGTATATTCTATCACCATCTTCATGAACTGTTGAAACCAGGTGAGGCAGTGCTCCCTGCCTCCTCCACTCTGGCTTATCTTCTGTTAATGGGCCCATCAGCACCTTTGCTACACAGCTCACAGATAACCCCCTCCTGGACTACCTCCTGTTAATGGGCCCATCAGGCCTTATCACATGACTCACCATCCCATTGTGAGATGCTCTGCCCAGAGGGAGGAACCAAGCATTCCAGCCTGGATATAAGCTGAGACTCTGAACACCAGAGGGGCGCTTACCCACTGGATTCCCAGAGGACCCGAGCTACCAGACCTTTCTACAGGATCACTGCTTCAGGAAGACCACCTCATCTGGACTGCTTCCATCACTCTGCTCAGGTTGCATTCTGACTCTGTCAGAGGTCTTTTGTATTATTGCATCTATTTTATTTTACTTTCTTTCCTTTTTTCCTATTAAATTGTATCTCTGACTTGGAGCCTCTCATTTGTTTTGCTTTCAAACTACTACAACATGCTAATTCTTTTCTTTTCCTTTTTGATTAGGATGCTCTGGTGTATACACAAGTTAGCAGAAAATCTATAGTCCCATTGTCAATTTTGCATTTAACCATTGTATTAAACAGTTGCTACTGAATTTTTTTGTAGAAGTTTGCACAGTAGTTGCAAAAAGGTAGGTTTACTTGTTACTTGTTCATGTGGCAACAGATTTAGAAAGTCAGTACTGATAGATAGTTGGCATGTTCTTGGAACAAGTACAAGTGTTCACATTTGTTTCAAGCACTGAATGTACTAGATCTTTTGGATGTATATTGTTACTCTCATCCTTGCATTTCAAGTTCATTTATTGGACTTTGAAAACCACCTTTTAACAAAGTTTTCAGAACATTGCTTTGCTCAGCTAAAATTACTTCGGCTGATTTTGCCAATGATTAAACTTCAACAGTATTAACTTTGCTAATTACTCTCCTCTGATCAAAAGTTAGTAGAGCATTCACTTGTCATTAACAGACATGCCTCTGATGCAAGTTTGGGTTTTGCTTAAGCAAACACTCACAATTTAGGGTCCAATTCAAAGATTCAATTATGGGGATACAATGGCCTTTTTTTGGTTCTGACCAAAGTTTATTTTCAAAGGCAACTGAGCTTGCTTTGTCTTGTGATCTGTTTGTCTTGTAGAAAAATAGAAGTGAGATGCAAATGTATGTGTATGATAACGATCGTTCTTGCTGTGATCCTTTCAGTAAATGACTCTCAGTGTAAATGAGCAGTTACCAAAAAACCTTTGTATTCCTCATGTAACAGAGCAATTTAACGTACAAGCTTTTGAGACATAGATCAATTTTATTCTGTGGAAACCAGAAAGTTCGGATATACCTGTGAACCAAACCTAATATTTTTCTGAAGTTTTAAGTTTTGATTTGTAAAGGAGGAAGATGTTTTTGTTAGGAAGATGAATAAAGGTGACTTTGAGTGCAACAGGTATGGCAGACTGGGGACTATGTATATGCTTACTTCTAAAGTAACAGCAGTCATGAAGCTAAGAATCAAGGCTGTGACAGGAGTTGCTCTGGGTTTTTTGGGGGGTTTTTTTTGCACTTGGCCAATTAGTTGGATGATTAAAGACTGTCCAGTTAGGGAGAAAAATTACAAAAATAGTAACTGTATGTGTACAAGGATAGCTGTACAAAATTTTAAAACCTTCTACTTTCAAAGGCTGTAAAGTAAGTAATGTTTTATTCAGCCAAATGAATACATATAGTATGGTGGTTACAATATAGTGAATTCAATGCTGAGTAAATTGACCAGAGCTGTGCTCTGAATTTGCTATGTAAAGGTTAATATTTTTGGACGTGGTGTATAGTTTATAATGCAAAAACATGATCTTATCACAGAGTAGGGTGTCCCTGGAGGAGCCTCAGAACTGATCTGGTGTTGTGGTGAAGTCTGAGCCTGCTTTAGGTTGTATGATATACATATAAATGTATATGCTGTGTAAAATGCATGAATAATTCACTGATACTGGTACTACTCTGATACTTCAGTAAAGCCCAGAGGCGAGTATTTGCTTTGGTTTTCCCTGTGGGGGTCAAGGTGCTTCTGCAGAGATGAGTTGTGTCAAGGAGGTTTGCATGTGGAGTTTCCAGGAGCATAATTTACCACCCAGAGCCCTTCTCATACAGGAGAGTAGCTGGTTTCTATGGGAAACAAGCAATACTTTTTGGGGTTCATTTTAATAAACCTTTTAGACTTCACATTAACACCTAGCATAAATGCATTGCTGAGGTAGAGAAATCAAGCTCTAAATCTGACAGTTAAGGTAACAGCACAATTATGTAAACTGTGCATAGGGTTGTGTAATTTTGCTACTTTGTAAATGTGTAATGCATTAACTTTGTTTATGTAATAGTGCCAGAAGTATAACACACTTTTGTTAGCATAGACATATTCATGACTAAGACTTTCCCGACTTTTGTGGGAGTGATTTAGAGAACTGCTCATTTTGTTAAGACGTAGTATTTACATATTGCAGGAAAATCTGAGGACCAAGAAATTCTGTAGTGGTAAATACCACTAAGTACCTAGTAATGGATCTAGGACTACACCTCTAGGATACTGGTATGCTATGAGGGTGTCACAGGGCAAAATGTCATTCTCTAAATATTGGAGGCTATGCAAGGAGTGAAAGAAACCAGAAATGTGTTTGTTTCGCTATCAGCAGTTTGTCTTGTGGGGAAATCTAAAGCTATGTGCAAATGTAAAGATGAAGATATAGCACTTAAATGCTATCCTAAAGGCATGTGGCAGTGCACAGGTAGTACATGTTTACCACTAGGTCATCCACTGGCCTCAGTTCTTGCTCTGTTTTGAAACTCTGAGCTTGTGTGGCTCAAAGAAGAAATTTGTCTTGTGATTAAAAGTTGAGTGTTTTTCCAGCTGGGTTTGAGTTCCCCATGTCCATATGCACAGAGGGATGGAGAGGGTTACACCTTGTCACACTATGATATATTGGAATAAAATATGTTCACAATCAGCTTGTGACTTTGCTCATCTGTGCATCCGTTTGTCTCAGTAACAGAAAACATACCTGGTAATTTATAAAAAGAATTTCTTGGGGTTTTCCCTTGGATTCTCTTAAGGCTGGCCACATTCTTCTCCTGACATTTGTGCTCATTTCACATTTCATCAAGCTTTCTCTGGCCTTTGTTGCTTCATGGAACCACAAAATGGTCTGGGTTCAAAGGGATCCTGATGTTCTTCCAGTTCCAAACCTCTGCCGTGGGCAGGAGCACCTTCTACTTCACCAGATTGCTCAAATCCATTCAACCTGGCCTCAAACACTGCCCAAGCTGAGGCACCCACAACTTCTCTGGGCAACCTGTTCCAGTGCCTACCACAGAGACTGAAATATTATAGTTTATGACATTAACATTTTCATGAAAGACTTTTGCCTGTTATAGCAGAACTGTGTTACAAAAGCTGCAGAGAAGACCACCACACCCTGAATGGGGTTCTGAGAGACCCTGAACCATTCCCTGATGAAGATAAGACAAAGTAACAACTCAGGGATGGGAACATTCACTAAGTACAAGCCTAATACCTTCAGGGTGGAGAATCCCCAGGGCTATCAGCTGGCAGGCTCTAACAGACCCTCACACCAAAGGGTGGGGGAGAGAGGCTTTGGGTGTATGTTGGAAAGCCTCTGGTCAGAGGCAGTGACTGCCCATCCTCTAATGTGCAGAGGACTCTTCACACCAGAGAAAGCTTCTCCACAGCAGAGGGGGTATCATGGCCATCAAAGGCCCCACCACAGGGGTCCCCAGACACTGCACCAGAACCCTACAGCACGCTCAGTGTTGAAAGGGACAGTGTCAAACTGGCCCCTGCAAGGGAGGCACCTGGGTGTCCCACCTGGTCCACAGCATACAATAATCCATGGGATTCTATACGCTCTGGCGTGTGGCAGCCTCAGCGGGGGACTCTCACCACCAAGAACACCGGATGCAGGGGAGCAACCAGACATCCTTGGGACCCTCAGATGGGTGACAAGCTTCCACCTAACCCCTGTCACCCTCTCCCTGTCTCCCCACCCCCCACACACACTCCTTTCTTTCTTTTCTCTTTGCCTCTTTTACTATTAAATAAAACATACCAATTTTTTGGCACCAAAATATAACCTCATTTGGTTTTAATCTCGTTTTTGGGTATACTTTGAACCTTTTAAGTTCTTTCCAGTTTATACACAGAGACTTCGCTTTCTTTGCTTTTCTGCGTTTAAATTGGATCCTAACACCCTCCCAAGTATTGAGTTTCTTCCTTAACATCTCATCTAAACCCACTCTTCCAGTTTCAAGCCAATCTGCCTTGGCCTACCACGACACGTCCTTGCAAAAATAAATAAATAAATAAATAAATAAATAAATAAATAAATAAATAAATCAATCCCTCTCCAGCTTTCTTGTAGGCCCCCTTTAGGTACCAGAAGGCTGCTCTAAGGTCTGTCCTGAGCCTTCTCTTCTGAACAACCCCAACTCTCTCATATCTCTTCAGAGGAGAGGTATTCCAGCCCTCTGATCATTTTTGTGTCTCTCCTCCGGACTCACTCTAAAAAGTCCCCATCTTTTTTATGTTGGGGACCCCAGAGCTGGGTGCAGTACTCTAGGTGGGGGCCCCACAAGGGCAGACTAGAGTGGGAGAATCACCTCCTTCGACCTGCTGGCCACACTTCTTTTGATGCAGCTCAGGATATGGTTGAGTTATGTTGCCAACTCATGTTGAGCTTTTTCCACTTGACTTCAGGTCAGCTCTTCTTTTATCTACTGTTTGCTACCTTTTCCTGAGTGAGGGCATACATTCACAGACAGGGAAGATTTTTAAGTAGAGCAGGTGACTGACTCCAGGACTGGAAGTTGCACACCCAATTAAGCTTCTTCTTACAGCACCTGAGGAGGGGATTCACAGCTGCCAGTACACCAAGCAGGACACCTCAGAACAGACACGCTTGGAAAACAGTCTAATCATTACCTGAGTCACCCCTGGAACAAGACCTCCATCCCCATGTTCCTGCCTTGCCCTGCACAGGATGGAAGGCAAACCTGGATGAGAAGTGGAACTGATTCACTGTTCAGCTAAGGTTATAAAAGCAAACCAGAGTACAAATGTGACAAGAATGCTGCTCTGGCACTAGAAGAGTTTTAGCCCAATTCTCAGGACTTCTCATGTATTTTTCACTAAGGACTCATTGATTGAGTGCATAAAGACCATTATACTGCAAGTTAAAAATTATCTAACTTTGCTTTTGTGCTAAATACTTCTTGGGGTTCCTAAATCAACTCATCCTATCTCCTCACCTAGTGCCATGATTTAGCAGCATGGAAGCTATTCTGCTTTACTTAATAAGTGGTTCTTATTCTACAGTCTTCCAGAAACTCTTTCTGAGCATAGCCTATTCTAACAAAAGAGTACTGGCCCTTCAGTAAAGTATTGGTTACTACTGAGTACTGATACTTTCCTCAGACTACAGATACTTTGAGAAGAGATAATATTTTCACTTTTTCTGTTCTGTATTCATTTTATTTCTGCATTTCATCACCAACATTCTAGAACAGCTTCTGTTGTGGTTATCTTCTTTGCTTTTTTTTTATCCTCTCAACTCTTTTGTCACTTTCTCACTTCCATCTGTTTTGAAAAGCTACGTTCGTGCTTACTAAAATCTTTCAAATTTTGCATTTTCAATTGGAAGTGAAAAAAGGGCAATAACAAACACAACTTTAAAATGGAAGCAGAATAAGCCTGGGAACCACTTCTAATCCCCTACCTTGTGTTCCTGTAGCATACACACACATCCACATGCAAGTGTGTGCATGAATTTGCACAAGGCTACTTTGTCCCTCTGATTCTTAAGTCTGTTGAAATTAAGAGAGAGGTTCATCTTAGCACTGATGAACAGATTTGTTAAGGCTAAACTTAGATCTCATAATCACCTGTAATTGTATTCCAAAATGCTACACTATACGTGATCTTTTGAGCACAGATGCTCACACCAATTACGGATAACAATCCATGGGAGTTAGTATACAGACCTAACTAGACACCAAGGACAGCAGGCTCTAATTTCATCAATAGAAAACCAAGGAAAATCTGGTAGTCATTCCCATTTTTGCCCTGAGCAGTAAATCAGCAGTATTCTTCAATACTAATTTAATTTAGAATTAAGAGTTTTCCTTAATATGATGGCTACACTCTATCTCGCAAACCTAATTTTTTACCTTAAAATGTGACATAATATGAAACTGCTGACACAAATAATTGACTGCTTTATTATAAATAGAATACTTGAAGTTATTTTTAAATGCCTCATAAATCCACATTAAGTCTACTTTATTGATTTCAGAAAAGTTCATTTTATTTTCATAGTCATAGTCCATGATCTGTACACTTAAGAAAAAACATTTTTTTCAGTTTTAACTGTCATTGAAATATCCTTCATTTCAAAGATATCAAGAAATTATCACTATTCACTTTCAATACAAAGCCTCTTACATTTCAGCTGTCATTTTCAAAAAATCATACTGAAAATAGTGTTTCTAAGCAGAGTTCAGTTGCAGTGTAATAAGTAATAATTTCATCAATTAGCAGTATTCAGCATCCACTGAGAGTTCTCTCACTATTATTTTATTCATAGAGTCCTTTGTGGAAGTAGCATACTAAAAAGATCCATTTATCCTTCAAGGTTTTTCATAAATGTGTCATACATCTTAGAAAACAATTGGTTATTATTCTCGCTCAATCTAAATAACTATAATAACTTCCAGGTGTAAAACCTCTCTTTATACTTCCAATCTTCTTTACTCCCATTATGGGTCTACATTTTTAATAACTTATTCTAACACTTCTACCTACGTTCACAAATGAATTCTGGAATTTTGCACGGATGCTAGACATGCCTGGATGTAAGGGTAGTCAGCTTATTGTTAAGAGCAGAATAGAGTTGGGTTTCATAGAATGCCCTTCACAATCAGTGAAAACCCAAGGATTTTATAATCAGTAAGATCCTAGTATAGATGCTAACAGTGCAATGACTGGACAGGAAAATGCTGTGATTATTAAACCCAGCAATAGCTTGCTTTCAGTGCATATTTTATTTCTCCTTCCCCACAGATCCCTCCACATATTTATCAGCACTTTTTTCCTCTCTCAGAAGCTCATCCTGCCTTCTGTCCTCTCATCGCAAGAGTGCAAAGGGCTCCCTTCAGAGCACAATATTCTCATTCCTTAATTGACTGTCAGAGATGCAGTTGGGCAGCACGAGGACCCCTCTCAAGGCTGGGCAGACAGCCCTGCACAGAGTGCACGGCACAACAAAACATCCCTGTCTTAGGAGACATTCATCTCCTGCACAGCAGCCTGCTTCGTTCTCTCCACGTTGGCCAAATATATTCTTGACTGAGAAAAACACAGCCAGGATAGTTCATTCCAAAGGACGTTCCAATTTGAATAAGGCCTCTCAGAACACAGTGTACAAAATCACACAAAAAACCACAGCAAACACACAGCAATAGATTAATAAATAAACTAGGTACCACAACAACCTCTCTGCAAATGGCATGCAGTCCAATCTCCATGATAAATATAAACCTAATGTCATTGAGTATGTGACTAATACTTGAAGGAAGAGTGTCCTTAGGAAGAACACATCAACTAACATCAAACTTTCAATTTTTCCACCTTCTACAGTCTCAAAATGGTGTGCACAGGTACCTCTATTAAAAAAAAAAAAAAAAAAAAAAAAAAAAAAACACAAAAAAAAAAAAAAAAAAAAAAAAAAAAAAAAAAAAAAAAAAAAAAAACAACCCAAAACTACACACACCAACAAGACACGTATATCAGACAGGTTGGCTGCCTGGACACTTTGGTCCATAATTACATATATAATTGTTTTTGAACTAGAAATTAAAATGTCAGAACGCACCACGATTGCCTTTAACTGATGACTAGCATCCCATCTAAATGGAAATATTTAGATTCATCACCTAGATACCTTTTTAATTTGCTTTCAAATAGAGTCACAGGCAAGCATGTCTGCCTTCTCCCATTTGCACTGCTGATGTCAAGTTGAACTGGAAAGGCCAACCATTTCAATGAACTAAAATAAACGTAATTTTAAGGTCAAGTCACTTGTAACACTTCAGGCAGCAAATGTCATACTGAAAATAAAATTGAACCTTGGCTTGAGCAGAGATGAAAGGTTTGGCATTTCAAGGACTTCATTGTGTTTATCACTTTAAATCTACAAATTAAATACCAACATCACATACATTAATATTTATCAAACTAAGAATGCTTTCTGAAATGATAGCTTTAAATACTGGAAGCATTATTAAAAACAAAATACTTTTATAGGTGGGCTTACTCTTAATTCAAATAGTGAAGTCTCTGCGAGACCTAAAACCACTCAAAATTCCACATTGGCTAAGGGAGGCATCTATGGGCATGGTAAGAACCCAGATGTTTCACAGGAAGGTCCAACTACTTTTACAGAAGAAAGAAGTGAAACTACCAAACTCAGACCACAGCATAAGAGAACAAGGATGTTGGAAAAGTAGATTATTTCATTTGTGATTTATGATTTGGATAATATTAAGAGAAAACTCCTATACATATCTTAATATAAACACTCCTCAAACTTACATTCTTTGTCATTTCCTCCTCACTGTGTCTTCTAGTTTTTGTTGTTACCGTTGTTTTTTTCTACCCCTACTTGAATCTTATGTTCTTTGCCATAAGCAATAGCAAAAATATACGGGGGTATTTACTACAGTTGTAAGAGTCTATGAACAGAAAAAAAAAAAGCAATTTAAAGTTTAAACTATAGACCCAGTCTGAATCACCTGTTATTTCATAAAGGAATACACGTGGTCAATTGAAAGACAAAATGTTCTTAATTCTAAAAAGCAATATTATGAAAAGAAAACTGGAAAATTAAGTTCAATTCTCCCACTTACTTCTTTAGTTGCTTTCTTCCCCAATCACCATTTGACCTGGATATACATGACTTTTTAAAAAATTTATATTTTGAATTATGGCATTGCATAAAGACCAAGAGGACAAAATGCCCCCCAAGATCTGTGTAGCCAATCTCTGTTGGCACGTTTCACAAACTGATGCTCTGCACATGTAGAGATGCCAGAGATTTATGCTGTGCTGATTTGCAAAAATTCTGCCCTTAGTATAAAAATGACAGCAAATGAAAATGAAAAGACTTTGAAAAACATGCCCACACAAACACCACCCTCTGTGCTTCTGATAAGGCATTTATGGCCAAAGGTTCCTAATCCCAAATGTTTGATTTCTTTGCCAAATCACATACTTGCCGAAGTCTCATATAAAGGCACAAATCCTGCTCTTCTCAAAGGCGACAGCACAGGGCAGGGAGCAGAGTGTGTAACACTGTACTGATGAAATAAAAATGGAATAGAAATCATATGCTAATAAGGGGAGGGAGGTTGCCAGGCAACCAGGGAGGGAGAGAAAGCAGTTTTTGATTTGAACTCAGTGCTGTCAAAGGGTTAGCATAGCCAGAACAAACAGGACAGATTCAATCCAGCTTGTCTGCAGCCACCAGGAATTTCAGCTTTTCTCAATATTTTAACTAGAAGTGTGTTCCCAACCCTGTGCCAGCTACTTTTGTGTTCCCTGGGTCATTTTACTGACACTGGAAAAATGCTATAGGATAGGATGGACAACAGAATTTTTCAAAGTGTTAATCTGAGAAGCAGCAGCTTGTGTCTTTGGGTAGCACAAACTGCACCACGCATGTACACTGGCCAGTAGGATGGAGAGCACTAAGCAATCCTGGGTCCAAGCAAATCCCAGTCCATCAGACACAGCCACACCCCTCTGGGCTGCACTGAAAACTGGGCAAGTCCTGCCCTGCTGCTAAAACTGCACCCCCTCAAATGCATCTCAAATGCCTGCCCTGCAGTGCTGCACTCTTGTCACAGCTGATCGGCAAAATTCTGCCTCGTAGGCAGCAGCTTCCTATATCAGCATGTAGTTATATGTTCTTAGAAGATGTGACATTAAGCAGAGGAAAAAGTAAAAATTCCAGTTCGGTCTACAACATAAAATCATTATGAAATTCACTTCTGTAACTAGAAGAAAATGAATTTCAGTTCCTTCTTGTTTTCAGAGTTGCTAACTGCAGTGACTACTCGTAAGTCTCAGCCATAAGAAGGGTGAGAATAGCAGTTCTCAAGTGAAAGACTTTACAAAAAGAGTAATATTCTAAGGATGGGAGTTTAGCTCATAAGTAACAGTAAAACTCGAAGGCTGAAAAAAATTAAAAGCACAAGTCAATTATTTTTTCATGACATAATTGTTTTGGAGGGCTTGACTGCTACAGTCTGGCAGACTATCAGCAGTGGAGGCAAGACCATACATAATTTGTTGAGCATCAACAGGATTTGCATATAAAACATGAAAAGATAAAATGTTTCCTACAGAAGACCTTCCTTCCTACTTGCCAGATCAAATTTTAACCTCATGAGAAAATCATTGTTCAGTTCTCCAAGACAGACATGATAACTGTGGTCTACAATCTTCCACGAGGTCTAAGCAATCATGCTATAATTGCTGTTCCACTCAGCTAAGAGTTCTTTACAATAAAACCACTAAAACAATGAAAAGGCTTGAGAAATTCATTAAGCAAAAACAGCTAAATAGGAAGTTTTGTTTTTTCCCTGACTGCTTGTCAAATGACCCTTGGAAGTCACAGTCATCAATCTGGAACAGCCATCTGATCATCACAACAAGCTATAAAGCAGTAGCATAAAAACATTCTATGTATTAAAGCTTCATTATGGAATTTTAAAAAACTAACAGGTATCTACAATAGAGAGAGACAGTAATAACTGGGGCAGATCAAAGAAAGCTAGTTTCAGTTATTTATTCATGTAACCTCTGCCTAACAACTTTGTGTAGCCATGCTGAAGTGGCCCCTGCTATCTTGCTAAAGGTTTCCTGTTTTTTTCAGTATTTTTTATTTTTCAATCCCTGCCCTGCTTCCCACTGTATGCACACCAAGCCTAGATCTCAGACATACCTTTCTACCTGCAGTTTTTCCACTGTTCTTGTCCCTTTGCATTGGGAGACAATAAATCTGACAAGTGAAACTTGCCTACCTTGCTGCCCTAGCCCATGCTTGGTAACAGTCACTAAGTATATGCTAGGCAATGAAGAACAGCCACCACGATCAAACCTGCTATTTAAAACACTATGGAATTTTCAGGCTGTACAATAATGCTTTCCCAAGGCTTAGGAGCACTTCCCAAGTGACCCTTCCATGCAGCAGGAAGCATGGACAAGGGACTCTGTTCCCCTGGTTGACTCTGGAACCAGCTGCAGCCCTTGAGGGCAGGTGTGCAGTCAGTACCATCAGTGGGCTGCTCAAACAGCCCCTAATGTCATCCCACATTCACGAGAGCCTTCTCCAGACAGCAGTGTAGAACTTGCTGCTGAAGAAACTCAGAATGAACAAACATGCTGCCTGCTGAGCATTGAGTAACTCCTGGAGCCTCTTGTATTCTCACTAAGGTCAGGACCCAATGGGCACAAGTCTGGCCCTTAAGAAACATTTCTCTGGACCCTGAAGTAACACCAAAGAAATACGTGGATGAATTATATAACTTTTTAAATAAAATTATGTGATTTAAGAGCCATTTATACTTCCTGAAGCTAAATGAAGAAAAAGCATAACACAGTTATAGTGACAATGTTCATTACATTATAAGTTAAAGTGACACAAATTTACCCTGAAAATTCTCAGACCATTCCCCGATTGCAATTTCAGGGCATAGCTCTAGCCCTTCACACCTTTCATGTATTCTCACAAGTCAAGCATCAGTGCTGGGGTGAAAACAGTTGTGACAGCATTCCAGGTACTCAGCTGCTGGTCTAGCAGGGCTCACAAACACCCAATTCCCCTTTAAACATATGCAACACAGGATTCAGAAGGAAGGATAGATCTGTGAAGTGCCAGCATACTGCCTACCGGCTGTAAGAACATAACGCTGTTTCATACTAGGTTGTGTTGGGAGGGCTGGTTTCAATTGTTCGTGAATGTTCCAGGTTTGTGACAAGTGTGGCAAAGCCATTCTGCTGCGAAGAAGCCCTCAGGCAGGAAGGGTGGGAGACCTACACTTCTCCCCAGATGTAGTCTGGGTGGCAACGAGCTGGAAAGCATCCACTACCCAAACATCACCGAGTGAAAAGACGAGAGACTGCAGAGCAACACTGGAGCGCAGTCGGGAAAACACAGCACGCAGAGAACAATGCTGAACAATGGCATTCAAGATTCTATTCGACACTTAACCATTTTGCAATTCATTATTTTTCTGAGTACTTGATTTGACAACTTTAATTCTTCAAAGAATCCTGAAGATCGCAATAGATGTAATTACATATGGTTTACACACAATCATAGTCAGGAATCAGGTGAAACAAAAGAGAAGGCAAAAGAATGGAAGACTTTCGTTCCCAGAGTATCACTGGGAAGTTTACATGAAGTCTGTAAACATTTTCTGTACATTTAACGGTTTCACATTACAAGTTAGTAAGGGAATGCTGCCCTCATAGTGTAGATTTTAAAAACTCTTGTAAAGATTTAGAGAGATAAAAAACAAAAATCCAAGGCAAGTCCTTATACCGTAAATCCAAGGTAGGTACTTCCACATGTAGCTATTTTTAAACGAGCTTTCTTTGCTTTTCTTTAGAGTATCAGTGTCCAAGGAATATTAGCAGTACACTTTGATAGTTGACTTTATTTAAAAAAAGGCAGTGCTTGCTTGGGCTTTGTAGAGTTGCCAGTAGTTGGGGGAGAGTTGTTTTGTTTTGGTATTTTGGGTGTTATTTTTGTTTTGGCGTCAAAAACATAAACTTGAGAAAAGCATATATTTAAATCACAACATGCCTAGTCTTCCACAATCTGGAAAGCACATTTTAGGAGAACAACTATTTATGTAATTTATTCATCTTCTTTAGTTAGGTCCAGAGGCTGAAGCTGCTGGCCAAGCCAAGCAAGGGGGACAAGATTCTTCAGGGACAGTTTCCTGGAATTTTTCTTTTGTCAAATAACTTGGAGAACCACCAGTGATCTTAGTTACTTCTAGCACAGATTCTTGGCTCTTCTTTAACCAAGGACATGTCTTTTTATCCAGCCTTAACTATTTAAATACACTGTAAAGTAGTACCAGGACTTCAGAGATCATTTTTAATATTTCATTATATGAACTTGAATTTGAGTTACTAACCATTGAGATGAGTTTTATTAAATCATTGGTTCAGTTTTTATACTGTAGCCAAGAAAGTGACCAAAACATTTAAGTTGTGCTGCCAGTGCTCATGTTGATAGACTGCTCCACTCAATAAACAAATTACTGACAATATTTATCTACAATGATAGGATTAGCTAATAGGCACTGTACCTAAATCAAAGACAAAGATAAAAAACATTTTTTGAAACTGCAGTACTTCCTCCCCCCCAAAAATAAAGTTCTATGCAGGAAAAAAAAACAAAAACAAACAAAAAAAAAAACTAACCAACAAAAACCACACAGGGCTGCAATGCTGCAATTAGATTATCAGTAATTATTGATATATTCATCCAGGAGGCAAACCATACAACGACTAAATTTATTCGAACAGATGGAGGAAGGACAGTACATTTGTTAGAAGTACATTTGGTTAGAAGGAGACTGCGTTGATTTCCTTGCTAGTTTAAATGACTGCTGAAAACAAGAATACAGGAAGATACTGACCAAAGTTTCCATCTGAAACCTCAGAATAAAGCAAACATTAGCCTTTTCAAAATCCATCAACTCATCTCCTAAATCATGCAGAACTGCATACTATTACCAACACAGGATCCTACCATAACATTGTCCTTTGAGTCTGAGTCAGTCGTAAGTATCTAAAAATACAAAACAATGCAACACATGAAATATTTTGCATTAAAAAATTAAAGAAAGTACTCAAAAACCTGAAGAACTAAAATCAAACCTCTGTCATAGAAAAATGAACTTTAACACTTGAAGAAAAATCCAAGATTGGCTGCTCTGAAAACACTGAGCTGGTAAAAGACAGACAGTGCTGATTTCATAGCACAGTGCCTCCCTAATTGCCAGGAAGACTTCTGTGATAGTTCATTCTTCCCATCTATTCCATGTTTCAGTTTTATCAGAGTATCTGTAAGACCATTTCTGGACATTAGTCATGGTTTGAACAGCAGCTCAGCTAGGAAATGGACTGGACGCAAAAACTCAATACAAGAACTAATGACAAAATTCAGTCACAACTGACCTAGAGATGTGTTCAAGTTTTTGCTGTGTGTATTTGTGCATTATGTCAGGGCCTCAATGAGTTGCAAAAGCTCAACCTAAACTTAATATTTTACACTTTAAGGTATACCACAAGAAAAAGTTGTGTCAGGCTAGAACAAGACTATCAACCACAAGCTCATTAATCACTGCTTTTGTTTTACTAGACTCTTCATAAAGAGCTGAAGTTTAACAGCCAAATGTGAGGTTCTGTGAAAGGTGGGAAAATGCAACCTTGAAGTCCAACCTTGCAACCTGTCTAAGACCAGCAGGAGCTCACCACGTGTGCCACTGCACCAGCCTTGGTCAAAATCCACCTCAGCTCCGCCTTCCCAAGGCCAGGTCCGGACCCTACTTCCAGCAGCCTGTACGACCTGCAGCAAGGAATGTCATGCAAAAGGTGAGAAAGCCACTTGCAGCAAGGGCACCACTCCTGCCCTCCTGCTCAGCCTTCCATGCAACTGTTTTGGTCCGCGGAGGCTGGGTGCAGCCCGTGCGCGCAGCTCGACCCACGGCGGGACAGCGATGAGCCGGGTCCCGCACAGCTCCGCTGGCCCACAGGCAGCTACGGGACGCTGAGCCCGAGGCCGCGCACCTTGACACCGCCCAGGGCTCACCAGGTCAGGCCCCCGAGCAGCCCTGCCAAATCCGGGAGCCCGACCTCACCAGGAAGACGGGGCTCGGTCACACCCTGCCCTCGAGTTCGCCGGGGAGCGACAGGAGGAGGCGAGGGGAGGCGCCGGGCGCCACCCCCTCACGCCCCTCGGCCGGGCGCCGGCCCCGCTCACCGCGGCGAGGACGGGGACAGGGGCACGGCTGGAGCGGAGCGTCCGGCGCTGCCCCGGTGGCCACTGCCCGCAAGGGCTGCAGCTGCCCGGGCGACAGGACAGCCCCAGGGGCCGGCGCCGGGGGTGCCCGCGGCCGGTCGGCACGGCACGGCACGGCACGGCACGGGGCGGCGGGACGAGGCTCCGGGCACCGCCGGCGGGCAGCGGCGAGGCACTTCCTAACGCCGCCAAACTTTACCGGGCACCGGCGCCGCCGGGCACAGCCCCCTCCCCGCTAGCGACAGCCGCACGTCCCGGCAGGGCGAGTGGGTACCTCAATGTCCACCGGGTCCCGGCTCAGCACACGAGCCATGGTGTCCGCACCGCCTTCCCCCGGCTCCCCGCAGTCCCGGAGTGGAAGGGAGCGGAAAGCGGGAAGAGGCGGAGCCGGCAGCCCGGGCAGCAACGCCCAGGTGGGCGGGCGCCCCCCGCGCCGGGCCGGGGCTGCCCCGCCGGGCAGGGCCGGGGCGTGTGTCCCGCGGGACGGCGGCGCCCCTGGCCCCGCTCCCCGGGCCTGCGGCGGGCGGCAGCGGCCACCGAGCGCCGGGGACGCGGCTCGGCAGCGCTGCTCGGGGGGGCTCCCCACACACCGCCCCGCCGCCGCACCCTCCGCGCAGTCCCTGTGCCTCGCCCCGCGTGTGCACCCGGCCTCCTGCGCCCCCGTCCCTGTCATTTCCTGGTGGTGGACGAGAAACTGAGCGGGGAGGGTCAAACGTCACCCTGGCTGTGTTTATCCACTCATGCAATCCCACAGGAGCAGCCTGCACGCCGTGGCTGCAGCCAGCCCTGCTGCGCTTGGGATCACTGTCCTGCCCAGCAAAGAGGGGTGGACGCTTCCCAGGGTTGCACTTTCCCAGCAGTACCGGCCCGCGCTGTCCCTGAACCTTCATCCTTCTCCCCGCAGGGACAGCGAGCCTTCCCACCCACTTAGGAGACTCCCCTCGCAGAAGCCATCCAGCAGGTGGGAGTGGTGCGCGAAGGTCAGGTCACTGCCTACGGAACGCTGCGACTGTTTAACACCAGAAACACAGTGTTTACGGTATTACGGAAACAAACTGTCCCACTGCAACAGGCCTAAACCGAAAGAAAGTATTCTCCATTTCCGGAGGCAACAAAGACACCCAAACCAACCGAAGAAACCGACCAGCCAACCAAACACTGTAACATCTGTTTCTATAGTGCAGTTTCATTTGGCCACATCTATGATTCCTCAAAACAAGATCACTTTTATCGCCATTTCACAAAGATAGAGAAGTTTAAAACTAATCTTTGATTTTTTTTTTCCAATGTGCATGTCAGGCAACTTCGTGGGTTCTTCTTCCCCTTCTTAAAACACATCTCAGATCTGCTCTTCATTCTCTTTACAGCACTCATTTTATCCAGGTAACTTTTATTCTCCCCCTTTTTAGTACAGCGTTAAAAATAAAAAAAAAAATAAATAAAAATTAAAAATGGCTTCTCACTCCTATTTACTTTACAAAAAGCCTGGAAAACTGTAAGTAGCTTCTGAACACTGATGACCCTTTGGGTGCAGTAGAGAATAGGTTTGCCATTTCCTTTCACATCTCCAGAGATAATGCCTCTCACAGAATAGCATGGAAATTTTTCTTTACCTTGTAATTATTTTATTTCTTTCCATCTCTGTAAATGAGCACTTCAGAGATGCCCAGTGGAGAGGTATTTTTTTCCCTTGTAAGACATGAAGAAATAAGGTTGTGGTCTTTTGTGTCTCAAGTGAGAGCTATATTTTCTCAAGTCTCTGCTTCAGCACTATTGCATAACAATTCTTACTGATTACAATCACCCATGTAAAGCAGCTGAAGTGTTGGCAGGAAAATCAGAAGCAGGATCTCCTTCATTGCTAGTACTTATCGCTAACAAATCCAAGTCTTTGGTTCATTTCACTAATACTGACATTGCTGAACAGCTCAGTGGTCTGATGCTAGCTGGGGAGTTTTCTAGTTGTGTTCGCTCCTGACCTACAGCACTGTATTTACTATGCAAGCACATTAGGTGCTAGTCATTTTCACAAGGAATATTTCCATGTATATGAAATAATAAACTGCTTTATGATGAACCACTTAGAGTTTGCCTCCATTTGTTCCAAAGAAGCATTTTCATAGAAGAGACTAGCAGCACTCACTGCACTCTTCATTATACACATCTTCTGCCTTGTTCTGTAAGTTGGAAATTCTTGGTTACCCCCATGTAATCTAGTAACTCAAATGAACCTGACACCTGTAGGATTTTTGATCAGTGAAACAAACAAACAAACAATGACATCATTTAGATTTCATGGAAGTAGAAATTTTTCCTGCAAATGAAGCAAAACTTCCTCTGTCAACACACACGGGTCAGAGAAAGGGATTCCGAGACCTAACCATACAGTGCTTTAACTCACAGCTCCTCTTATTTCTGTTCCCATGTTTCTTAGAATCAACTCATTGTCTTTTAAGCATGGCAGTCAGCCAGTCTGTATCAGCCTGCTGCTGTTCGCCAGCTTTTCCCAGCAGTTTGGGAGAGCTGACCTTCCGTGGATCACCCATCTGAACCCCGGATTCTTAGCTGTGGCAAATAGTGCTTTTATCAGCACTGCACATGTTTACAGCTGAACTTTGTTCCAGGAAAGAAATGGACAAAAAGAGGGGGACATGCAAAACATGTATCAGGATACAAGTATTTAATGTTTTCTAAAGTTGAAGTTGTAAGAAGTTTTAAGAAGAGGTGTTACACAGCCCAGATATGGTTTAGGCTTTTTTCATTAAGTGCTAAGCCTCTGATTTTAATTTTTTTCTCCTGCCAGCAGGATTTTTAAAGCAGCAGAAACAGAGCAGGGATACTAAAGACTTAACTTTCACTTCTGACATGAAATGCTGTTGAGGCTTGGTTGAGTTATAGGCTTTTGAAAAATTGCCATTAACCTTTTGTTCCTGATGCTCTTCAGGTAAAATTTGCTCACATGCCAAAGAAATAATTGCATGTGAACTTTCTCAGAAAAGCTCCAGGCACTCACTGCTACGAGAGCAGCTACAGCCTTGTGCTGGGAATGGTTGCCTTACTGGGAGGGCAAAGGAGGGCAGGGCAGCAGACGGTGAGAAAAGCCACGTCCTTCAATTTCAAACTGTTCCAGGAACACAACCTGCAATCTAAAACAAAGGATTCCTCCTCCAGCCATTGCAGTAGTTAATCGCCAACTTTAAAGGGTAAACTGTAAACTCTGAAAGTTCAGCATTCAAATTCTGGCAGTGATGTATTAGGGAGCCTAGAGGTCTCCATGTGCTGATACGTGGTACAAGCAGCTCCCCACTTTTTCATCAAAACTGCCCCTTATTCACATCAGTTCAAGTACTAGAGAGAAAGACATTCCAGACTTTAATTTGCTGTGTAGTTGTACCTTGAACTCAGTGGGTACTCTTCAATCCCATGCTATTTTTATTCCAGGATCAGGTTCCTCACTCATTGCATATGATAAAAAGTGATAGTTACAGTCTCACAGCTAGCATCTCCCAAAATCTGAATCCTGATTTAGCTATCCAGATTGTTCATTGTGCTTAAGCAAGTTCACCTGTGAAATTCATGGGATTTGGGAGAGCCTGAAGTGAACCCAGGTTGCTCTTTTACTACTTATGACAGTGCAAGGGTTTGTATTTCAGTTATTCGCTGCTTCTGCCCTCTTAGTTTGGCTCAACCAAATTCAAAGTAAAGGTGATATATCCAGTAAATGCCACGAAACACACAAGCTGCTTCTGAAGACTCACAACAGCTGCTCAGATTTTTTTTTAATTTTTTCCTTTACTCTAGGAGTCATAGTAGCAGAGGTGGTGACTTTAACAGGACAAGGTAAATCACTGTTAAAGCTGAAAGTAGTGCTGCTGATTACAGTGCCAGGTTCATCAACATGAGAAGATTTGTGTTGCGTGTCTACAGTGTACTGGCGTCAAGGAAGAAACAAGTGTATACACATGAAATAGTATTAAAGGGAGAGGTTTTACTGTACTGTTTCTGAAAGGTGCATAAGTGAAGAGCCATAACGTAACTATGCCACTGTTTGTCCTTACTCATCTTAATCCAATACAGAAGGACTTGAATTCAAGACTTAATTTAGGGAAGCTTGCTCTGACTACCTCTCCCAAATAGCAGCACTGATGTTGCAGTATGTAATTACAACTTTGTGCATTTCTTCACCAATTTAGGGGAAATGCTCAACCTGAAACATTCATAGTAGTGAAGACGTGCACGGCCTTTCTAATCTGCTTGTTTGCAACTGGATTTACTCTTCAGTGCTCAGTGCTCCTCAGAGAGGGCAGCTAGCTACACAGGATCACCCAGGGTATGGCACAGTGCAGGAGTACCAATGCTCTTTAGGTGTGAGATACACATAATTATAAATGCTGTTAGGAGGAAGCTCTGACCATTAGTCAGACATAGCCTTTGGGCATGGAACTGTAAAGCACAAATAAATAAGTAACAAAATGGCCACCATGTGGGCCCAAATGCATTTAAAACTACAAATGAGCTGTTCTTTAGTGAGTCCACTAATTTATTCCAGCCATCTGTATCAGTGTAAACAAAAGCTTGTCTCCTAAAGTGCTTAATAATTTTTAAGATGTAGCAAGGACCACAAATTTCAACATGATCATCCTGGGGGAAAAAAAAAATTAATAAAAATGAACCCACATATTTTCATACCACAAACATCTTATGATAACCCCTATCATGCAATTCAAAGAAATACTAAAAAGTAAAACTTGTTCCTGGCATGACATATTTTTTCCTATTTAAATTCCACCAAATGTTTCATTAGGATATTTTAAGGGATGGAAAAAGCTGGCCAATTTTCCCCACTCCAATCCCCAGTGACGACATCTGTAGACAAATTCTATATTTATTACTAAGCCTGAGAATTGCTAAACTGATGTACTCAGTTTGTACTGCTCTGAGAATCTTTTCTTGTATGTGCCCGAGTTTATTTTCAGGGTCTTCTGATATTGCTGGACCTTAGCTAAGTGAATAATCAAGAAATCTGAGTGTTTATAAGCTAAAAAGTGTACACATTTAGCATGATTGGATACAAGAAATTACAGAACTCAGATTAAGATGGGATTTTGGACCACTAAGCATGAGGGAGAGAAAGCTGTAAGTATTTTATAGGAAGAGTATGTTGGACTTAATTTTAGAGATTCTGAGCAACCACTCAGTTACATGCAACAAAATTATCATTTCTGAAAAAAAACCCAAAATCCATTGTAATATTTGAAATTTTGCAATCCCTTAGTTGCCTCTGAGACATCTCATAGTTGTTGTGGTGGAAGGGATGTCACATTCATCTTTAAGCTTGAGGTGTTAGAACCAGAGGGTGCTGCATTCCAGACATATACATCTCTAAGGTGAGACTAGAGAAAAGTAAGTTCTATTTTGAAGGAAAAGACCATTTAACCTTTTCACTGAGGCTCAATACAGGGTATTATTTGCATCTTCTACATTCCCTGTAGTAGCAAGTTTCTGACAAAGGTGAGGTCTGCCCTTTGAGTGATACCTGGTTTGGAGGCATTTCGTTGTGCAGCAGTGGAGTAGGAAAAATGATACCAGGCTCATGCAAGAGCCCTGTAAATGTCAACTGGCTGGATGCAGTGTTAACTGACCTTCCAGTCCTCCCTCCTCTGGACAGAGAAGGCACTGGAGTCTCCAAGAAGTCAGACTGCCAAGCTGTTATAGAATGGGTTTACTACGTAGCTAACTTCTGGCAATAGCAAGTATTTCTTCATTCCGGTAAATGTTAAAGATGGTGAGTTACTGTTTATCTTATAACCATGCAAAATTAACTGCTTCTGTGCTTGCAGTTCCAAAGGGAAGCATGCAACAAGATCAGAGGAAGATCTGCTCTCAGTCTCCAAAATAGACAGACACCACCAACATATTCACTGAACTATTGGTATGAATTCATCCCAGCATCAGGAGGAGATTTATTTATTTTAAGGGATCGTGTAGTTTTGTTTCTTTTCAGAGATATTAACATGGTACAAACCAGCCTCTTGAATTATTTACAAAATAATACTAGTTTTTAACCATTGATCTCTATAGTTGCAGCATAACTCATTTCAACTTTGATAGCTTTCCAAATGCCTAATGCATAATAGGATTATTAATTATTTTCAATTCCTTAATGCATAAAACAAACATTTGACAAACAAAATGGCTACTGTTCCCTTTTTTAAATTACTGTTTTTTTAAGAAAACTGCCACCAGGATAACATCCTTGAAACAAACTGTGTGTTTGTATCATTCTAAATTTAGTAGTTCAAAAAGGAACAGAGGTTGTGTTTTTCTAAAAAAATACAGTAATTGACAGTAATTCAATGTCCTTATAAAAAATTGCAATTAGCCCTTTGTTTCTGCAGTACATTTTTTCTCTCATGGCTGAAATCCCACCTTTGGAAAATGTCTGGGGACCCTGTGGACAGGTAACTGGGTGGGGGAGGTAGGGTACAGTTAAAGGAAACTGGGGACTTATATTAGCATCTTAACAGGAGCTGTAACAGTAGGGATATTATAGGGTAAATCACACTTGCTGCTCCCTGGATGAAAGTGGTTGGCATGACCTGAAACCTATTCCACGATGATTCCCCATCATCTGCTAATGGGCATGCAACAGAGGATGAAGCAGAGACAAGACGCCGTGGCCAGGCTCTGTGGAAATCCTTTCAGGGAGGGGAACTCCATGGTGCTTTTCAGCTGATAAACCACACACCACCTGTCAGCCAGGGGAGACAGGGGAAGATGTCCCACTGCTGACCCAGCAACTGTGGTGAAATCCCTCTCCTTAGATGACCTTGCATCATTAAAGCCTAATAATATTATTAACACACTTCTCAAGCCCAAAGTTCCCCCCCTCACTGGACATGTGCTCAGTATTCTCTTTGACTGTGTCTTTAAAAGGCAAGTAAGAGAATTTCACACCAATCAGTAACGAAGCTGATTGTTAAAGTAAGTCAGGAATGGTGGAGAAGTTAGGGAAGACTCCATCACAACTGCTGGGGTCAGTCAACAGGCTGAACCAGTCTTCTCCCCCATAGAATGCCTAATGGGTAAGAATCATACTCTGTGCATGCTGAACATTTTATTCCTCCAAGTGTATTTTTGCAGACAGACACCATCACCAACACCCTTCTAACCTTAACCTACCACAATTTTCTATTAATAGTGTTATTCTGTAAACTGTTAGTGTGAATCCTTTGTGGACACCGGCAGTTGCTGGCAGCAGGTCACATACTCAAATGAAGGGAAAGACCTGATGGGTCTCTCTTACACTGCTGGTGTTTCCCTAAGTCAGTTGAACCACCCTCCAATCCAGCAGGACTGCTCAGAGAAGGATTCCCCAAACGGGCCACAGATGGACTGGTCAGGCACGAGGGTCTCAGCTTTCCTGGAGCACTGACAGACAAACACTAAGAATCAAGTAAAACTCCTCCACCCTAAGGGTTGAGGAATTCTCCCCTTTTCACGTGACACCAACCTTACTTGGTAATGCCTATTGACCAACAGCAGCAGTTTTAGGCTGGGTTAGTACCTTTAGAACACCTCCAACTATGCACTGTGACCAAACAAAAAAATCTGCCAGTCATTTGAAAACCTATTATTAAAGCACTAATGAAAGCACTACAAAAGAAAAACCATGGCAAATGATAGGAGCTGCATGCTAGTCTCATCATAAACCAGCATGGTAGGCAGGTCTACCAGAGAAGTCTTCGTTTTAACAGAGACAGCAAAACAAAAATAAAGAAGTAGTACATAATTTCTTGCTTAGAAATGATGATTTGCAAGTTACATTAGTTGTTTAGCTGTGTTAAAACACATATTAGAAACACATATTAGTTTTATATCCTTAGACATCTTCCCATTTAGTAATTATACACACAAAAATCAACATTCTTTCTCTTTCCATGCTGACTTCAGTACATACTGGATTGCCATTAAAACAACAGACCTTTCCTCCCTCCACCGGTGTTGTACATAAACATTAACAGGACTCTGCACATTTTTAACTGTACTCTTTACATGCCTGCCAGTTGCTTCCTACAAAGTTCCATTTACATGGAAAAGATTCATTTTTACTGTCCTGTAACTTCAGCAGTTGTGAAATGTATTGCTTCCATTGCAAGATTTAAACATAGTTAAAAGACTATATATTGAAAATCATTTTCTAATAGAGGCAATTGTCTTATACAGGTCTTTACAGTGCTCAGTGAAAAAAACCTCAATTATAACTTGAATTTTATATTAGTATTTAACAGCCATCAACACTAACAGACACAGGTAATTTACGTGGATGCTTTGTTTAGGCTAAGAAATTAAATACTGAAGAAAAAGTTCTATATTGCTTTAAATTTGATAAAAATTTGCTGTAAAATAACATAGTACTTGGGATGGAAATTAAATAGAAGCCCCAAAAGCACTAACCAGCACATCTTTTGCTCTTTAGCTTCCATCAAATAGGGCAAAAAACCCAAACACTTAACCAGGTTTTCCACGGGATAGTTCAAGAAAATCTCTTCCCTACCTTGCTATAGAGACGATTTTTACCTGGGACCTTTACACTGCATAGAAGAAAGCAGATTTCCACTTATAATCTCAGCTGTAGCTGTAGCCCCCAACTGATGGTGTGAGATGATGTATAAAGACCATCCACAATCTCAGCTGTTGGCTGGAGAACTGATGCTCAATTAATATAAATGACTTCTGGTACCTCCCTATGTCCTTGCTGAACTACTAGGCTGATGGCAAGATGGCAAGCCAGTCATCTGTCTTGGACAGTTTTGAGCTAGTTCCCGAAGCTATTTCTGAACCAGTGAAATAGGCTAACTTTACAATCAACAACATTTATTGCTTTCTTAGCAAGGTCAAAGTGAACAGAAAAAATTAATTCCTAGCCAAGGTCCCTGCAAAATATGGGCAAGACGTTAATTCACTGCCATCCTAGCCTAAGGTAGCAATTGTCAATAGGACAAACAGTCTGCATCATCATTTTCTCTCTAATTTAATCAAGGTCATATTAGATCACTACATCAAATCAAGCAGAATCAATTTGATTAAAAAAAATCTGAGCTAAACCAGATTCCTTTTGGAAATTCACCCTTTACAACAGACATTATCCATCAATGTAGGGCATCTTATTTCCACTGAAAATTACTACTGCTACAGAACACACATCATGATTTAAAAAAATCTTTCCCCACCAAATGAGACAAGATTACATTACCTAATCTCATGCTTAAATTTGTGTTTCTTTACTGTGTATTGCATATAAGTCTCACGCTGCGAAACAACAGTTTTCACAGAAACGGAAAGATATATCTGACAAAAGAAGTACTGTGTTATACTGGATGTCATTTACTTCACACAAATTTAGCCTTTAACACGAGAAAAAATAGACAAATCATGGTGCTGTGGAACTGCCCACTTCTTATACAAATGGATAAAAGGTTTTATGTTCTTCTGCCTTTTTTTCCCTTTTGGTTGATTAGTTTTGTTAGGGTGTTGTTTGTGTTTTTTAAGATTATGTCCAGTAGAGCTCCTTCCCAAAACTGTAAACCAATGATCACTTTTGTTGCAGTATATACAAGTATATACAAGATTTTACTCTAACTGCACAATAATCTATTGCTATGGCAACTTTTAGCTATGCTGCATTCTACCTTCCTGCAGAATGCTTATGTGGACTACTTCCACAACAGCCAACCAGGAAAGTGTGATCTCCACCTGGCTGGGCCACAGATATAGTCCTTTTAGCCCACACAGCAAATTCCTGCTTCAAGAATTCCAAAAATCTGAAAGACCCCTCCCATATGTCTCATAACACCTACATCAGTGGCTTCCATAGCCAAACCTTCTTTTTTTTTAAGTTTGTCAAATACTGACCATTAGATCATATGGATACTTGTAATTTCACACCTTTTGCAAGAGAGAACCTATGTCACTGGATATTTGTTATAAGCCTGAAAGGAGCAGAGTATCCTAGGATTTAAAACGCCTTTTTATTTTTTAATCTTTTTTTCTCAATCACAGAAGAAATTAATCATAATCCTACAAGCAAAGGTATTGTAAATACCAAAGTCAATACAGCCTGACAATACAGCCTGACTGAGGAGCTCCCACACACAGAGCCAGCCAGAGCTGCAGTTGAGCCCCGTTGTAATAGCCTGGCTGGCCCATCTGTTTGGCGTAAGCTTGTTTGTGGCTCTCCCATCATATCCTCAAACTGCCAGCTCTGAGTTTGGGTTATGGGCTTTGCAAGCACATGCCAGCCATGTAAAGGTAAGCTGCCCCCTGCTCCCAGTAAAGCCATGGGATCACAAGTTTCCTTGGATCTGATTTTGCACCGCTTGAGTAATGTGCCACCGAGCAAGTATTACTCACTGCAGATGTAGTTGTGATCTTGTGAGGGATGAGCCCTGGCATCAGCAGGATGGATTTGGAAGGATACAGACAGACTATGGCAGAGAGAGACATATCTGCTTTTGTTTCTTCCAGTAAGAATTTTCCTTTTAAGTCTGTTCCTCCATCTCGTACTACTTGCACGGAATGAAATGATGTAGGCTAGAAACATTTATGACTAAGTGTAACCTCAAAGTGTTTTGGAATAGGAAGAATACACTTGGGACTTACGTGTCAAAAGTTCTTGATAGATCTATGAATTTTGGTAAGCTGTATTGTAGGGTTTATTTTTCTTTTTAAAGTGGAAATAAAGCACTCAACAAAACCAAAAATGCATAGAATCCCTTTGGTCAGAACACATTTGGTTGAAGGAAAACACAGTTTGCCACTTAGAATTGCTACAACCTAATTTATTTTTTAATATAAAATTTAGGACTCTTATCCATGGATTGTAACTTTTAATTTCAAAATGAATTGGGGGGGGGTGTTTTATCTATCAACTATAAGATGTTGTATCTTTTAGCACCAAGATATTGTAATGAAACACTACTTTAAGATTTAAAAATCTTTATATCACTTTATATATGAATTTGTAATTTCCTTTTGCCCATGATTGAAGGGAATTTAGTTTTTTTCAAAGCATATCTACTACAGCAGAATGTCTGTCTAGGTGTTTGATGATAATTAGCAAGAAAATTAGCCTGCTAGAAATATTATTCATCAAAATACCATTGAGTCCTAGGGAGATTGCAAAACCCTGTTGGAAAGTTTCTCAGAGACAGGCTACTTGGTTGTGTCAGGTTTAAATCACATGTAGTATTGATTAAAGTCTTTCTCAATTAACTATTGCCAACTTAAAAGGTAAACCAGACCTTTCATGTCCCATTTTAATGGAACATCTAGGTCCAGATTCTCAACTCTCTTAGGGCTGTTTTACTACACCACAGCAGCCCATAGGTTGCCAGCTAAATCTATGGTTGCTATTCTACCATAACACATACAAAGAGAAGAGAAAAGTACTCAAAGTATGAGTCTATTTGAGCCAAGCTTTAATACATAACACCTCAGTTCCTACTTGAGTAAACGAGCATCTGAAATTTCTGCAATACAGATACCACTTCTGTCATCAATATACACATCACAGTAGAGTCAGGGTTTTTTTATTTATAACTTTTTTGAAGTGCCCCAAGCACACTCCTGGGACTGCATGTGCTTCTTTAGTGTAAGCTTTTGCCTTTAATATACCTTTCCCATGTTTTTTTATCCCCTTCCCTTCTCTCCTTTCTACTACCTGTTCTTCATTCTCTTCACTCACTTGCCCATGTTCCACGTGGAACTTTTGCTTTGAACTCTGTCATAGCATCAGAAGCCTTTTGTTTTCTTACTCTTCTGTGATGAACTGTTTATCTTTGAGTAGAAATTCAAGCTAGTTTTGTTAATATTCGAGTATGGCTGCTTTTTGCAATATTAATTTTAGTAAATAATGGGTCTGCAGGACACAAAGCTGACTTTTAAACCAAAGTAAATCTTAGGATGTTAAGGAGAACAATCACCTTCTGTCTGATTGATCCTGAATCTTAAGGGATGGATCACATCTGCTATAAGAATTATTCTTCTGCTTGGAGAAAAGCCAGAGGACTGGAAAATTAAAAAAAAAAAAGAGAAAAAGAAAAAGAAAAAGAAAAAGAAAAAGAAAAAGAAAAAGAAAAAGAAAAAGAAAAAGAAAAAGAAAAAGAAAAAGAAAAAGAAAAAGAAAAAGAAAAAGAAGAAAAAGAAAAGAAAGAAAACCAAAACTCGTAACCAAGCATCCTTCTGATAAAGATGCTTTGAACATAATTAAATTATTCAAGCACAATGCAAGACACAAAAGGGTTCTTTACACCTCTCATTTCAGGTGGTTTCACAGTTTCCAGGTAAACATGGAAAAAATCGAAATATGCTCATAGTGGGAAATGTTTCTTCTTCCCCCACTTCTATGGGTGAGCATTAAGAAGTATTTCTTTCCTATCAAGTTACTCTAATCTGTGTTACATTTCATCTCCTGCTAGCTTGACTGCTACATGAGGGCCTGAAGCTCATACAGTGTAACCTGTGATTAATTTTTTTCTGTTTCATAGGGAACTACAATAGTATGTGCTAAACTGCTGCTAAAAGTACAGGAATTTGAGCATCTGCAGGACTTTCTTCCTTATGATTAGCATGCCTTGACATGTTCCTTGACACATTCAAAAAAGAGTAAACTAGTCTTTTCTTTAGTAAAAAGGGTAATGAAAAATTTAAACTGCTTAGGATGTAAAGCTAAGCAGTTCAGAAGTCTGCCTGTCTCTGAAAAACTCAGTGCAAATCAATTATATTTCAGAACTTGACACAACATCAGAAGGCAAGGCCAAAAAAGAAAAAAAAATGAAGTCAAAATGCAGATTCATCAGAGTGACTTTCAGATACAAATCGTAATTGTTATCAGTTAAAGAAGAGAAAAACTGTGACAACAGGAATAAGCATAAAAGGATAATGTTAGATAGCAGAGCTGGTGACTTTTTCTAGTTCCTCAAAAGATTTAACAGTTTAAATACTAGTAAAGTGAGGGGGGAGTATTTTTTCTATGACCTGAATGTTATACACAGCATAGAAAAACCATTACTACACTCTAAGCAAAGGTATCAGGAAAGACGATAAAAAGTGAAATCCCAAACATTACAGGTCAGCTGTAAAACCTCTAGAATGAAGTTCTCTAAAGCAGTAAGACTTCAGCAGAAACTAAAGAGCTGACTGAAGAGATCCTCTCCTCACACTGGAAAAAGCCTTTCATCTACCAAGGACCTGTTCCTGCTCACCTTGAGCTTCACAAGCTTTCCTGTGCCTGCTAGGCAGTAATTGATTTCATTGAGAGCAGGTAACTTAAATTAGCAAATTTAGCTCCAATTCATGACTAAATATGGAAATGCCTATCAGAGGGAGTGACTGTTTTGTATTTGTCGTAATCTCCCTCACCCCTGGGGTGCAGTAGATGGAAAAAGGAGATTGAGCTTTTTTTTTTTTTTTTTTTTTTTTGGGGGGGGGGTAATAAGAGAGTCATAGAGGAGGATGAGACCCCTGTGCTTTCCCCTTACAGTCTGCCCCTTGCTCGAAGGGGCCTTGCCCCAGAGCTTGTGTGCAGTGAGTGTACGAGACAGCAGCTCCATACTCCTGACTCACCACCTCCAAAGTGAATGTAGGCAGCATTAGTAGAGATCCATGTGATTTTGTGAGCCAGGTGAACGCTGCTGAACACCTGCTTTTCGTGCTTTATTCCCAAACTCTGCCCACAGAACCCAGTGGGATAATGTGGATCATAGTATTGCTCTATGGTTGTACAGAGATGTAGCACCCATTGATTCTTCCTGCGTCTTCTTATGGTCTTTGTACTCATCACTCTTCAAATTACATGATATGATGGGACCTGTTGTAATCTACTTCCCCTTTTATGTCTGTTTCCACTCTATAAACAACTTTTGAGAGCCTCTATTTGCCTAATTAATAACATAATAATGAAAACTAAAGTGTGAAATGTTTTTTTAAGAACAGCAAGAAGATCATTTTATTTCGTAGAATCATAGCATCAATTATTTTACCATCTGCTTCTTTTAATCGCATAGATTTGGCTATAGGTGCACTTGTATAACCTCTACACGGTGGTACCAGAAACATCCATGGTTTTACCCTGCCTGCCCTCATTGTGCAATAAAAATAAGTGATCACTCAAAATTCCTGTGTATATAAATGGCCCTTATAAATGCTGGTTTTAGGGAGGAGTTTCCTGTGGTATTTCATATGCAATTGTCTTCAGGTCTGTGGGATAGCAGAACCTCTCTGCCTCACCTTCCGTCTTCCTGCTCTCCAAAGGATTGCCTCATGCTGGGCAATTGAGAAGGTGTTGGTGGATAATTATGAACGCCCTTTTGTGCCAACACTTTTCCTGTCTTTTATTTATTTATTTGAAGAATATTACAGATACACTATCAAGGAATGACACTGTTCATCTGGTATTTTTGGCACAAGCAGAAAATGTGACTTAAGGCTTTCTGATAAATTCTATAAAATGGATTACTTGAGCAGAAGAATGTGTTATCTATGGGTATTTACCCATGAAACTAGAGACTAAAATTCTGATATAGACATGTATCTTTTCCAATATATTTCTATCAGTGCACTGATTTGGCAAATATTTAGACCCAAAGGTCAGGGCTGTTCATAAGTCCCATTGATTTGAAAGTTGAATGTCTGCCCAAGATTAAACACAAAGAGGAATGCTTTCCTAAATCAATTTACTTAAGTCTGTATGTAAGTGCTCTGTTGAATCAGGGCCTAAAGTCAGCAACATATCAGGAAAGATAATGAGTTTGGGCCAAATATGTGTATTAACAGCCAAAACATACAATGAGACAAGGGATATAATTATTACTTGGATTTGAACCAAGATCCCTAAATGCCTAAGTTAACCAGATCTTTAAATTTAATTTCTTTTGAAGCTCTTATCTTAAATCTAAATGATGAGACAGGTTACATTTACCCGTACACACTGGGATGGCCCTTCCTTGTCTTTGCTCTGTATCTGGATCTGCTTCTCGCAGAAGTCACAACATTGGCAGGAAAGACAGTGCCTGCCTGAGTTTATCTTGCTGGGATAGAACAGAAGATAAACCTAAACTCCAGGACTGGAAAGGGTTCTGGACCCCACTAGCTTGGGGTTGAAATCTTTTGTTTTCTGCAGTGTCTTCAAACAGAAGTTTATTTTGAGTTTCTGTATAAAGCGAGTAGAAAGTCATCCTAACAAACACAGGAGATTATGAATCTGGCAGAGCACAATGTAGATCAAAATGGTTTTAATCATTACTCCCTGTTTTAATTACTACTTGACACATTATCTCTATTGTCCTTTTACAAGTCTGTCTTTTGAATGAAATATTAACGGCGAGTTACAGCTGAAAATATATGCAGTCTAGAAAGAAAATGGCTTTGAACTATTTGAAATGATTTATTGTCCACATTTCCTTATGAATATTTATTTGCCATAGTGAAAGCAATTCAATAAAGAGAAAACATGAGGACCAGTTAACTGAACATTTGCATACTCTAACAGTTAAAAAAAGGGAAAGAAAAATAGTATGCTGCATTAGAATGGTGTTAATGTTTGGTTTTCCTGTTTCCTGTAGTTCATTAATATGCAAGATTCAGATCCTGAAGAGGAGATATAAAAATAGTCTACAAGTATGTGTCCCCAGGCTTTATATATTCCCATTCAGAAGGAAATAAACATGTTTGTAGAGGGATTTTCAAGGCCAGGGTGGAGACTATAATTTTGTTTCCATACTACTGCAGGTAGCTGGCTGTATATCTTGCTTTTTGCATCATATGTAATCTGTGTCCTCATCTTGTCAGGACCAGAGGTCCCTCATTCCCTCATTCCCTGGCACTCCTCAGAGAAGCAGCAGGCATACCTGGCTATCAAAACAAGACATGAGCACGCTGGTTATTTTAGTGTTTAAGCATGGCTGTGTGCATCAAAATCAAGACCACGCACAGTGATGCTTCTTCCCCTTGATCCTCAGTGGAGGAGCAGAGTTTTTCGTGGTATGCGCTCTCATTTCTCCCTGCTTGAATTAATTTCATCGACCAAAAAGCACTATGTGTTAGACTTGGAATGAACTTTGTTCCTCAGAGCTTCTTACTGATATTCTGATACCCAGTCACAGATGGGGCCTTGACAGATTTTGTACTGATTTTCATGATTCCTTTTCTCTCTCTCTCTCTCTCTCTCTCTCTTTTTTTTTTTTTTTTTTTTTTAAGTAGGATTGCTGCTGCTTGAGAATTCACATGCAAATGGAGATGTTCACTGGCACTGCTTCACAAGGAAGCTTGCTTGGTTGGTTTTTAGAACTTATAAACTGAATATTGTATCAAAATGTATTTGGAAAATAATTGTAGCCCTGGTTTTGTGCCTGAGATGTTTTGGTTTTCTGAAATTCTTTTCCCGGGGAATTTTCTGTAAACAAGAGAAGTGTTTTTGTAACTGTACCTATGTTTACATTCTTTTCCTAGGAGGGACTTCTTGATGTCCCTCTGGCCTGACCAATGTGATTGAAGAGGTTTGTCTTTGTTCCACCGATCAAATTGGTCTGTGTAGAATAATATATAAGGGAGACACATCCCCAAAAATAAAGGAGTCATTTTCAGCCTTCTGAACTCAGAGTCCGGGTCATTGTGGTGTACAACAGCGTCAGATAATCCTAATATAAAATAGCTCTTGAGAAGGATGGTTACAGTAGTAAAACACAGACTTCGGACAAATACAGAATTCTCTATGCATCAATATTCCATTCTGAGTAAGAATGATAATAATACTATTTATTTATAGTAATTATTATGATTATTATCTACCCGAAATCTAGCTGTGAGGCTAAATCATTAATATTTTCAAATTATTTCCGAGTCCTTAAATGGAATTTACCCTGAGAGTACTAAATATAATAATTTTCTCTGTATGCCTATTTTATTTTCCTTTGGAAGAAACACACTTAATGTGTTGTTCTCTTTACATTTGTCTACATAAAAATTTTAAAATTTCAGCTGTTGAGCTTTTCTAGAAGTTAATAACAAGAAAATTTGTCATTATTGTATTTATTGCTTATTTCTTCCTCTTCTGTCACTGTCTTTTACCCCCACATAGATATCACAATATCATTATCATCTGGGAGCTTGTTACTGCATGTACAAATAGAGAAGTTGAGACCTACACTTGCTGTTTAGTTCCTTCCCTGAATTTGGAGTAGACAAGTAACCACACACTGGTTCTCTGAAGTCAGAGCTCTCTTGATGTACCATTATAAGTGTATTTTGTGTTCAGGGAGTTTAAGTTGCACACAGTTAGATGCTACCTCATAGTAAATGCCTGGATATATTTTTAAGTATCTCAAATGATTTTTTTTTTTTCTTCTGCAGTTTACCAGATTCTGCATTTATTGGCAAATGTGTATCAGTTACTCACAACTGAAGCAACCCAGATCCATTTCCTCTCATTGTTATCTGTTGGATAGCTAGACTCTAATGGCTGAAATCTACATCTACCAACATAAAAGCCACAGGGTATGACACCGGTGTCATGTGGTTCCAATCAGCCTCCTGGTATTATAGTAGCACTTTTATTTAACTGTGTTTCTACTGAGTTCAGCATGCTCAGCCACACTGGCTGTTTTGCATAGCATCTGCACTGTATATTGTGATAATTGAAAACTCAATACAGCCCGGAGGCACTTGCACAACAGGACCGGAGTGGTATGGGGCATAACTCAGAAGAATAAGGCAGGCAGCAGCAAGCAGGGCTGAGCCAGCCCCAACACATCTCCAGCAGCAGTCGAGCTGGGTCAGGCATCCAGCAGCTGGGAGTCCCATGGTGTGTGGCAGCTCTGGGAGCAGCAAACACCCAGTGCAGTGCCTGGGATATCCCTCCATCTGCCACCATGGGGCTGTCATCTGGAAGCACAGAGCGTAGGCAGAGTCCGAGGTTCACCTGGAAAAAGACAGGGACAGATCAAAACCAGATTCGTGACCATGCACTCCACTGACAGCTCCCATTCTGCACATGCCCTTCCCAGAGTGGTTCCTGTTCCTAAAAAGTCATCTAGGCATTAGCAGAGAATAGGTCAGATATTTTTTCTAGTGTTTCAGAAGCGTAGCATATATCAATAAATGTCACTTGCTATTTGAATGCTGAGAATGAAAACAAATAAATTAAATGACTGGACTAAGCCACAGCATTTCTTCCTATTAGCCTATGTAGAAAGAAAAAAATGCCTCTAGTGTAAAAAGGAGAAAAGAAGAAATAATGAAAAAACAACTTGTGGCATGAAGAAGCTGAATACTTCTTGCCTGTCCTCTTGGCTCTATCTATGAAAAGATTTTGTCCAACAACCTCAGCCAAAACTATTTAGTGAGTGATTTGTGTGTCTGGCTGATGAAGCCCAGTTTTCTCGGGACAGCTTTGCAGGGTTTCCAGGAAGCAGACAAGTAGGTCTCTGCAGTGGGAGTCACAAGCTTTTCATGTCAGTAGCACACCTGAGCTGATGGGATGGTTGGAAGGAATGAGATGTGGCCGTACCTTGTAGCAGAACTCCCAGAAAGTTGCTGATGTTAGGTTGTCTCCACAGACTGAAGATCAGCAGCTTTCCATGAGTCATTTGGTGAGGAAGGAAGGAAGGAAGGAGGACTAGTCCAGGAAACTTGGTCTGTAGGGCTGTAAAATTGAGAGAGGTTGAAACATTCCACCCATTGGGGTTCTCCCTTAAAAGTATATTTGTGTAAGAGATTAAACCACCCAGTATGTCTTTATCAACACACTTATAGCCCCCCTGAGGAGCAGATCACACCGGTTCCTGCCCTCCCTGGCATTCTGGCCTTGCTCTCCATTCTGCCCCTACTTGCCAGCCCCAGCAGTTCAGCTCCCAGCCTCCTGCCCTGCTGAGCCCCTGCAGGACACCCACACCATGTCACAGGGCTTCACCCACCATGGGCTCTGTGCCACCTCTTATCCCCGAGCTCTGCCTTCCAAATGCCAGTGCCTCTGAGGCACAGGTACAGTGGGTAGGAGTGAGAATCTGGGATGTGTTCATGTTTTCATCTCCAAACTTTCTGCTTGAAGTGTGGTCTTTAAGGGCTCCATTAGATCTCTGCATTAGAGGTATGATTATGTATATTTCCTGCTCATGGCATAGTGTTAGTTAATAATTTCTAAAGTTATTTTAAATTCTCAGGCAGTGGAATCTAATTATTTTCCTCTGACTCTTCTCTTACCTTTTTCTTCTTCTATTTAGTATAAGGAGTCATCAGTGGTGAACTGATTATAAGAAACTAATTTATATCATCAGTTCAGTAGTAGGACATACTTCTTAAATCATCTAAGATAAATACTTTTAATTAAGCAAATGTCCTACTCAATTCACTGTGGACAATCCCATCATAATGGATATTACTTCTGCATGCTAAATCTTAATCTTCATCAATACTGAATGCACAATGCAAAACCATTATTAAAAAAAATAGGCTTACTGTAATATTGCCATTTTGAAGCTGCCAGCTTTTATATTCATTAATATGATGACAACAGACTCCCGGCTAACAAATTTTACAACAGATCAGAATTTTTATCAGATATGTATATGAGATGAAATCCATGCTAGCCTATTATTTGCAGTTTTTATTAAAAAGTTAAATTGGGACTATTATAAACTCTCTTTGGATTCCTTAATAAAAAAAAAAAATTAAAGTTAAAATAGAACGAGATTTCCTGGAAGCATTTTAAAAGGCTGCAACAGCAGTAAAGTCAGCAGGCACCACACAGCACAAGGAAGTATTTACCAACCAGAAGATGAATGTCTCTTACACTAAGAGTCTAACGGGTTTACTGTATATAGATTTTTGAGAGACAGAGAGAGGAGAAAGCAAGAAAAACTCCAGGCCAATGCTTTCTTAATCTAAGACATCATATTGCTTCCTGATCAAAGCTTTCAAATTCTGATGTAAACCGACTTCT
This sequence comes from Chamaea fasciata, assembly GCF_029207755.1. Lineage (NCBI taxonomy): Eukaryota > Metazoa > Chordata > Aves > Passeriformes > Sylviidae > Chamaea > Chamaea fasciata. The sequence goes on along the minus strand of NW_027094095.1, from coordinate 14,429,606 downwards.
TACTCTTGTGACCAAAATCTCCTCTCTTTTCCCTCCTCCATCCATCTCTTCAGGCTTGGATTTGGAAGTCCCTACTCCAAAGGAAGAAAGCCCAATCCCTATTGCTTCAGTTGTGGTGTTGAAACCCATTAATATTTCTCTGGCAGGTATTCTGACCCTGGTGCCCTTGAACATGCTTAGAAAAACATGGGGTATTCCTGAGCCTTTCCTCCTGAGAGGATTAACAGGGTTGCCCTGGAGCCAGCCTGAAGGTGTTTTAATAGGTAATAGGGGTGGGCTTCACACCTGACTTCAAGTTTGCCTCACACTGGCCCTGCTCAGCAACACAGATGCAGCCATTGAAATTAGAGGGTAAAACATGGCTCTGTGTATGAGTTAGAGCATGAATCCTCGGAATCTGGTGGAGGATATCTCCAAATATATCCTTCCTCTACCAGGACAGGCATCCCAGTGGAGGGTACAGGGACTGGATACCTGTGCAGTTTCTGCCACTGACTTCTTCTCTGACCTAGAGAGTTAGTTACTTAAGCTGTTTCTCCTTCTCTCTTTCTTTCCTCTCTGGCCCCTCTTGTGGCTTATAAATTGTCTGAAGAGACTGCAGCACTCTGTGTGGTTTTGCTGTGCTTAGCCAAGTAGGTCCCGGTCTCAGTTGGGTCCTGTGGCAGTATCATGGTAAAAGTAAATAAATAGATAATAGCGGTAACAGCAGTTATCTTTTTGTGTGTGAACAATAGGTTCCTAATGGAGGAGAAGCCTCTTCTCTGAGTTTTTTTTTTATCTGCAAGTTAAAGTCTGTCTTTCCTCACTCAACTGAACAAGATACTGCTTTTGTAAATCAGACAAAACTTATCATATAAAGTGGAACACATCTTTGATTATACTGAATACTATCCTGTCTGTAATTTACTCTTGCTGCTGCAAAGGACACAACATGATTAAGCTAAGAAATGATAGACTGAACATTATGTGTCAGGATGGTAAAAGATTTTTCCTATCTAAATAGGAAACAATCAGAAAAAAACAGTGCAAATACACAAGAAAGTGTTTTAACGTATTATAGAGAAGCCACCCTGCTGTTGCCTTATATTGTATTGTTGCTTATATTGCATTCTTTGCTCAGATTGCTGCAGATACTTCTCCTGTAGCCTACAATATTTATTGTTTGGAAACTACAAACTGTCTTGATTTTTTAATGATGTGAGTACCCTTCCTCCATAAGTTCATATGTACTGTTACCTGCTCAGTCTGTCATCTCTTCTGCCTTCCCCTGGGTGAGTCCAGATCCTCCCAGTGACATTTCTCAAATTGTAGATCTGTGCAGTGCATTTTCCCGGAGCTGTTAAAACCGTTTCTGCTTTACTGAATGACAGTGTTTAGAGTACCAGCCATCACTCACTATTTGGTATACACCAGGTACTCTGCACAGGGGCAGAGGGGGCATTATCCCAGTTTTACAGACCAGAGAAACAAGGTGTTGCATTTGGCAGCAATTAGTCCAGAATATGCCGCAGAACATGTGAACAGGAGACGGTCCAACACATCTTCAGCTCACATTTTATTCTTTAGTGTGTTACTGCTTTTGTTTCCTCCAATATTCCCAGTTGCACTGTGCCCTCCTAACATGATCTCAGAGAATGATCACAGTAGAGCCAAGTGCTTTTGCACTAACACATTCAGATACTGCAGCAAACAATTGTGAGTAACTTTCCTAATTTTGAAGTGTGACTTTGCCATGTATAGTACTTAGCAACTTCTACCATGTCTCTGATGATTTCTGGGTCTGCTGCCAGTAACATTACATTCCTAGCAAAATCAGTCCGTGGTATTTTGTGCTCGTACTGCAGTGGTAAAGTCTGTTTGCTCTTCCCATATAGATGTATTTTTGACAGGAAGAGCAATTCTATAAGCCCAGGATGAAAAGCCCATCAATCGAATAGGTACCACATTACCATGGCAACAATATAATGCTAATGAAATTGTGACTGTTGAACCTGTTTTATGGAACTCTACAAAATGGGCTTTATAAAAGGAGAAATCTTGTTGATTAGTAAAAGTTTCAAAGCATGATGAAAACCTGAGAAACACACGTGCTGTGACTTATTAATCATGTTACCATCCTCGTTTAAGATAATAAATTACTCTTTGTATGAGGAATAGTGCTCTCAAAAAAATAAAATTATATGATAAATCTGTTTCTCCAGGTTTTAACATGCACCACAGAAAGACTTGCTCACCTCTGTGCCCTGTGGTTCACTGGACCAGTTGGCATAGGCGTGTATTGAGTCATGCAGTCTTTGCTGCATATTTAATCCCTCTCAGAATCTGTAAAGTTTATTGCTACTGCAGCTGCAATAAACACCTTTCTGTAAGAAAAATGTGGCTTAGTTTATATAAAATTATTCCACAAAAACATATCCTTTTAGATTGAACCCTACACAGAGAAGGGGTGGTAGTAGGAATGCACTCTCCACTTCCCAGCTCCCTTCTTTTTTCCCATTTGGCAGTTTAGTGTCATATAGACACCCAGAACAGAGGAGAGAGCCACCCCAGCTCTCAGTCCTCAGGACAGCAGCTCTTGCTGAAGGCAGGGTTTGATATTGTGCCTACTTTTAAACAAAAAAATGCTGAGCACTCGAATTTCCTGGTCATTCTTATCTCTGGACAGGCTCCTGGGGAGGTGCCTCACCTTTAAGTGTCTGGGACTTCAGCACCAAGGTTTCTACAGCAGGATTTAATTTTTAGATAGATAATATATAGAAAATAGGTAATATTCCTCTTTGTTTTCACCTTGGGAATAACAGTGTGTCTCACCCTATGGAGTCCATCTCCCAGTTTGCCAGGTAAATCAGAATGGAAAAGCAGGTGTGCCAGCAAGAATTGAGCTCAGTGTGCATTCACTTTGTGGTGTTGTCTAGGTATTTAGTAGAGACAACAGGGGAAACACTGCTCATTTTAGTGAAGTCCTGATCTACGTGGCACGGAAGTCAGCAGAAATCTTCACAACATCAGATTTGATGGGCTTTAAATCAGGGCTTTAAAGGGCTGTTTCTGAAAGCTCCGTGTTTGATCCTATTTGGAAAAGGAAGCCCTGTCTAACATTTCATTATTTCCATGGTTTTGGGGAAAGCAACACATCGAATTTCTGAGTTGATAGAAATATAATGCAATGTAATTTCCCTTAATATATATTTTGCACTGGCTGACAGTTTTATTAAGCAGAAGCAATAATCATCATTATTCAGTGTAATAACCATCTCATTAGAAATGGTCTAATTTTCCCTAATTTTAATTTACCTCTCAGACTAAGCTGTTCTAAAATTACTGAGGTGCCTACAGTTCAGTTTCATAAGACTTCAACAGAAACATAAGTCTCCAGAAAGCAACTACTGACTTATTGATGCTAAAATAGTGATATGCCAGACCTTTGTGAGAGAAAAGGAAGTACAGAAAATTCAGGTTAGGAAGTTGCTATATCACTTTTTACTTCCTTACTGTCTTGTAAGTAGCACTTTCTGCCCACATTTTGCACAATGATAAATTGTACAGTTGCCTTCAAGCCTTGCATGCGCTATCCTTTAATAAAGGACCTGGCTAAGGATCACACCAGAGACAAGCAGAAATATTTCTTGGAGAGACAGAGAAGGAGATGAAAACACTGATAGTTATAATAAGTTTCATTATCATCCAATGAAAATAGGATGTAAACTGTGACATCCAGGCATATTGTATATGTCAGGCAAGCAGATGTCAGCAGAAAAAATGTAGATGCTAAACCTTACCTAATAGGCTTACTCTGTGGATTATTCTCAGTGAGCAAGGCTGTATTAAGTGTGGTCTTGTATGTAGCTATAGTTAATATAGAGGGTATAAGAAACATGCATTCATAAGTGAATCTGGGGACATTCCCAGCTGTGCTGAAGTTAATGCTCTTTGATATACTTTGGAGCATCCTAAAAGCACTTTGCGTGTCATATACATCTACAGACATCATAAACAGCATTAGGGCATTTATACAGCTTTAGTTCCAAGATTTCAAAGGGCACTCTGTTTTCTCTAAAAATGTGCTCAAAAATTCTATACTCAAACAGCACTTGTGCATGCAAACTGCTACAGCAGCTTAGTTACTTGATTTGGTTGTGCCAGTTCTGAAAACACATTTGATCAAAAGCATTTTGTTGCAATCACAGACATAAGTAACCTCATATGAACAAGGAAGCACTTTTCAGGTTATATTATAAAATAGACAAATTATCTAAAGGTTTTGTTTATCATCAGATGTTATTCTGTGTAGGTTCCGAGTCATAAAAAATAACTTTTTTTTGTTTTCTGGGGTTTTTTTTGAATGTTCCCCTAAAATAATACAGAAAATGCAGTCTCTTCTGTGGAAGCACTCTACTTATGAAATCTCTTCTCTTTGAAATTCTGAGCCTTCTCCAGCTGTAGTATTCTTTGCTCAGCTATAAGAACACAAAGTACAGCCATGAAAAGCATTACACTATTATCCCAAGATAATTTGATAGTCTGTAAATGTATTTTCCTGCCTGTGGTTCCAGACATTATGCTCTCATTTGAAGTAATGATTTGCAGTTATTTATACAATTCAAGTTAGCCCACATTGGTTTCACCCTGAGCATTTTACCTGCATGGTACAAACATGGCGTATTTGTAGACTGTACAAGCTAGACTAGATGTGTGATTTTTGCAAGCCACACTCGATCAGCAGTGCAATGGGATGCCTAGTGTAGACAGCCAGCTCCTGCAGGAAGTGGTGCAGTGACTCACTGGCAGCTGTCTCCTGCCCACGTCAGTGTTATCACAACCATACATCAGCAGGAGTCTGCCGGACATGTTGAATTCTAAGTTCTGACATAAAACCATAGCTCTGATCTGCTATGATCAGTAAATACAGCATGGCACTTTCCAGAAGTACTTACCCTGCTTTTCTCTTCTGGCTTCTGTGTGGATGTAAAAACTCACCTTACATTCCTCTTGCATTTCTGGAGTTTACCATACCATTCCCCCAAAGCTGGAAATGAGTGGTCCAGTGCTAACTGGATAGTTGTTTCACCCCCCATGCACCCACATTTCAGCATTATACCCTTTTTTTGTAGAATTTGCAATGTTAGTGAATGTGGACACAAGGCTTTGGTTTTGCATGGGCTCAGAGTTCACCTCCCTTACTCTCACCTGGGAACCTGTGTTGGGAACAGATTTACGTAAGTGACAGTAATTTGCTGTTGGCTTGTAGCTGGTCACCAGTGGATGGAGCACTCTGTGGTGCTGGCAAGAAGAAAGTCTCATTTGAATCCCTGGTTTTCCTCCTCTGGGAACCCAGGGTGAATTCAGAGGAGCCATGCACTGGTAACATTCATTGGGCTGCCTGCTTTCTGTGGGCATCAAAATGCTCAGCAACACAAAAGACATAAAATATGATTTCCACTGTCATACATTGCCGAATATCACCCCGGTTCATATTTGATATTGGTAAAAATATAAATGTCAAGGGAGTGAATTACAGAAGGGTGCAGTTCTGACTTGGGGTGGTCAGCAGCCAGGCCAGGAACTTTCACTTCTGCCTTCCTGCTTCCCTTAACCTCAGCTGGAGCAGTCTCCAGAGGGTGTCTGAGTGAAGTGTGAAAGATAAAGTTCAAATAAAGCAAAGGGGGACGGTAAATATTTAGAAATTGTTGCGTCTCTCCTCTCTCATCTGTTCATGGTATCTTGGATGCCATAATGACAATTCAGTCTGCTTCTTTAAAAAAAAAAACAAAACTAAAAACACCCAAAAATATTTAAAATACTACTTCTGTTGAAAATCTTTAAATTCTTTTATTTTGAGAGAAATATTAATATCAACATGTCCTTCCAGGACAGTGTCATTTAAGAACAGCAGCACTTTGAAAAGTGCAAAAATCCCAGTTTACCATCCTGATGTCAGTTTACGATAACATTTATGACATTAATATAATGGATTATGACCTTTCTTGGCTTGTCTGACTGACAGTTATTCATATATAATGCAGTACTTATCACCTTGGTCCTTCCATAATAATAATCCCTTCAATTTTCTGAGCTGTGTCATCAAAACATGTACTCATAAGTGTTGATCTCATCTCTGGGAGAGTAGCATTAGGAGCTCCTTTTGAGCTTTATGTCACCTAAAATCTAGAGTGAAATTGAAGACCAATTGCAGAAAAATACCCTGTCCCTAACTTTATCACACAGTCTGCATAATGGCCCTTATGATTTTAAATGATTTACTGAGTCCTGTCAAAATGCTGTGCCTTTCTGTGGTGGAAGGTTTTGAAGTTCAGAAATGCCATTATTCTGTAGAACTGGAGCGATCTTGAGGAAATACGCAATAGATGGTGTGCTACAATTACTTACCTTGACCTTCCTATTTTTTTTCCCTCTTTAATCTCCTAAGGATAGACAGAATAAAATACATTTTCTTCAATATTTAGAGTGAAAATTTGCTGTGCAATTTGTACCTGCTTTTCTCATGCCCATTTTTACTAAACAGGGTGTCAAGATACTCTTTTTAGATTAGAAGTTTCACACGAATCATATGTAAAAGGTGAAAGAGGAAAGTGAAAATTCTGTATGTTTCCAAGCATTGACCACTTAGCAAATACTAATGATGTTTGTGTGGGTAAGGGGTCACTCAAAAATCCTGGATTAGACACCAAGGCCTGTCACAGTCCTGCTCTATAACTGTGTTCCTTCCCTCTTTGCACTGGGCCTCCCAGTCTGCTCAGTGGGCACCAAGACGTTCACTACCATCCGCTGAGCGTGGCAGTCAGGATGGGCTGTTGCTGTGGCAAGCAAAAGATGTTCACGCCTCATGGTCAGGTCTGCTACAAAAAGCTGATCATTCAAGTCTATTCAAACAAACCTGGGAATTGCATGAGACACCTCACACCAGCAAAGCAGGAGTGGGAGCAGGAGCTTCCCGTGCATGGAGATGACACCTGCATCTCCCCGAAGCGTGGCAGGCTGTGAGGAGAGCCACAACAGCATGCGGTCTTTACATACTGCAGACGTTCTCAGGCATGCAAGGATCCTTCAAACAATAAATATTTAAAAGAAACATTAAGTCTTTAAGCCGGCTGAACAATTCCATATGCCTTAGAGCCACACAGAGATGGGACATTCCATTCACAGTGGGGCTCTGCTTCCACAGCCTGACAGGCCTGCCTCTCCCAGGAGGGCTGAGGCTCTCCAGCCCTCACAGTTTCCCTGGGGCTATGCACCACTGTCATCCTGGCCCAAACATCCCATCTACAGGAATGTCAAGTTCAAGCAAGGACAAGCCTATAGCACTGCAAGGCAGCCCTGGCACATATCTCTGACTACATTGATACATCTGTCTTCTCCCCAGTATTTTGTCAAGAATGTGACATGTGAAGTTTTTTTGTTCCTAATTATTTTTTTTAAATAAACCAGCACTGTGACAGGGTAGATGCACGCAAGGCAGGAGTAATGCTGTTCTGTGGGAAGAACAGAGGTGCTCTGGTGCTCAGCTGTCACCTTCTGAAGCTGTCTTCCACATTCTGAATGGAAATGGTTCATCAGCGATGTATCCTGGGCTGGCTTTTCAGGCTGGGTGCTGATGAGCAGCCATTTCTATCCCTGGGCCTGGTGATTAGTTTTATTCAGCTGAGAGACAAGTACTTGGACATTTGTCACTGTTTCTTTGAAAAAATGTGTGCATGTTTTCTTGGGCTATCAAATGGGACATATGGGAGCTGTATTCCCTCTTTCATTAGATCTTGGAAATTGTGTCCTCCTGAGGCAATTAATTAGCATGATGTTCTTGGCTGCTAATGTTTGATTTCAGATTTCAGTGGCAACAGACTTGGCAACAGATTTTATGAGGATGGTCTAATGCTGTAGGTTATCAGCCATGGCCTCCACACAGCTTTCTTCAGCCGCTCATCTTTTGCAGAGCTCCTTTCGGTGTGCAGACAAGTCCCATGGTTTCTGTCCATGTCTTAGGTTTCTCATTGAAAATTAAATATAACAGCACTTTCCTGCTTCACAGGACAGGTGCAGGACAGATTGCACCTCAGCAGAGGCCAGGCAGCTGCAATCCTCTGCTGCCCCAGCTCCATGATGGAGAAGATGTTCTGCAAAGCTTTTCTTTGATCCTTCCACAGTTTAAGGCAAAATCTTTTACAGTAGAAATTTGTCAAATGAGCACATTTCTATTTGTTTACTTTCAGTTTGACCACTGTAGATACCTGCAAGCTGTACACACCTTTATCTTTGAAAAGGACATCTGTGGAAAAAGACTAAGTGAGCTATTTGATGTAGGCTCATAGGTAAGGTACAGCCCCTCAGCTGGTGTCTTCCACGTGTGATCATTTCCAAACTATACCCTTCTGAAATCAATGTGATATACAGCAAAACCGCACACTCCTAACCTATGAATACAATTCAAAGATATAATCTAGACTGTTTGCTTTGGTTTTATTACCTCAATTATATTCATAATCTTATATAATTATAAAAATTCATGGCTAGAAAACAGTGTTAGTTACAACTCAAAAAAAATGTTATGTCTCTCTCAAAGGGCGACTCAAGCAAAATACAAAATATCTATCGAGTACAGCTATACAGTAGATAACACATCCTCTGTGAGGAAGAACATATGCTTTTCTTTAGTATCCTCTGCACAATAACAGAGGGCTGAATTTTCCAGAGCAATGGAGAGGACGAACCTATTTCAGAACACCGAAGTGCTAGTGATATTTTATAGATGCATTTTTTAGTACTGTTGTGAATAAGTTGTTGTGTGTGTAGGAGCTCACTTAAGTGGTCACTACTGTATGTGATTTGAATTCATGAAAGGCATTTCACAAACCTGTTTGAAACAGATGTGCTTCTACCCTGCATTTAAAATAAAATTAATCCATGGTCTTAATTTCGGTAACCTTTGCAGTCACTAATATCCAATCATGAATACAGTCACACACTTTTTATGCATGTAGGAAAGGCATTAGAAGAAAAGAATGAAGACAAGAAGAATGTATCACTAAACAGTATCTTCAATGTTTGATATTCCTTCCAGATAGCTCATTCCCGTTTACATCGGATGAGAAAAACATTAAATGTAGTGTTGCCTGGTTTCACCTGATGCAGACAGGAGTTCTAATTCAAACACTTTGAGATTGAACTTTGTTTTCATACCTGCCAGACAAACTTTCACTAATTAAAACCAACAAAAATACAAGCAGTATAGCTGAATAACTGAAGCTGAATTTATCCTATTGCTACTACCCTTATTATCCCATGTTATCGTATTGCAGTGTTTTTTCAGAATGCCTTATTCCTCCTATCAATTCAAGATCCATTTCCACACACCCAGCATTCACCTCCAGTGCTCTGACTTTCAAACCACATCTTCTGCAGACCACCAGGAAGGAATTTGCAGAACACTGGGTGAAAGACACTTCCTGTGCAACTAATAAGGAAGGTAGGAATAACATTAAAGCTCTGACTTGTGCTTTAAAACGCCATGAATTATCCGCCTTGCATCCCCGGTTGCACAATTGCACTGAAGTACTGCCGACACCGCCATGCGATCGCAGGCTGCCTGCAGCAGCCGAACCTCACAGGCACTTTGGACCACTACAGCTTTTTGCTCAGGCTCCTGATGGCTTTCCTGGGAGCTGATCACCACTACGGCTACAGAAGAAAGCACCAAGCTAAAAGCTTAAGCTCTGCATTACACTGATGGTTTTACTTCAGCCCCTCACATACTGCTCTCTTTGAAGCCATAGGACCTCCCTCCCCATTTAAATCTTTAGTTTTGGCCTCAAAGTTACACTTGCCCTGAAATTATTATCAGGTGACAAGGACAAAGTAAAATGCCTAAAAAGTGAATATTTTATCAACCAGTTTCGAAAACTGAGGAGAAAAGATATATAATATTTCATACTCTTCTTTTAAATGACTGATTTGAAGGCATCTGATGGGTGGGTGTCACATCTATATCATGGGAACAAGAATCTTCAGTTGATGCTTGGTTGTTGTGATGGAATCTTATGATCTGCTGTATGGATGGGAGCGTAAGTTTGAAAATTAAGATCCAAAGAAGCTGCATAAGAAAAATCCTTATGATTAAAAATTGAAGAACATTGATCTACATTATTGACTGACAATTGTAAATCTTTCATTTTACAAGAGAGCTGCTTTCTAATTTGTACACAAAAATCTTCAGAAATATTGCCTCTTTTCTGTACAGGTTTTAAAAATATATTTAACTGGGTACGGCATAAATATTTTTTGCACGTTGATTATGGGGTTAAACTAAGCAATACCAGCATAAGAAAAAAAAAAACCACAAACAAAACCCATATATTACAGTGGAATTGCTTACAGAGCACACAGCCAGCCTGAAGGGAGCTGCCCTTATGACAAATGTCCATGCATGATGTAAACCTCCTTTTTGGTGACGGTGTAGTAATTTCCATTGCAAGTGGGCACTATATTTTTAATTGATTCCTACCAGCAAAGTCTGTAACCTTCACTGATACGTGTCCATTTCACAAGGTTATTGACTTTTGACATATCTCGTTAGATGTTATGATGAGACAGATTTATTTTTTTTTTTTGCACAGATTGATGTCTATTGATATTACATTAGTTCATCAAGGTTACAAATCACACGGCATTGCACTACATTTCACATTTTCTGCATCATGACAAGAGGTTTATAATATTCACTCTGGGACATATAAAGTGCCTTCCACCCATCCCTTGGATAAATAATTTAAGAAATTGTTGGGAAATCATACCTAATTAGTAGAATCTGCACTCAATAAGTGCCCTTTGATTTAAATTGTATTTGTATTTTGATAGGTATTGATTTTAGGAGTAGGGGAAATGAATAATACATTTTGCATTTCTCCAGTGTTCACAGCAATAATCTGACAGAAATAATGGAGGAACACTCCTGGAAGTGGCCTCTTTGGGGACCTCCATGACTTTCCCTAGAAAGCCCATGGGACAGTTAAAGGCACTCCTGTGTGGAATGGCCTGATCCCTTTTTTCCCATTGATTTGCTGCATAATCTTGGACAAACCACTTAGCCTCTCAAAGCCTCTCCTTTTCTATCAGCAAAATGGAAACAGAATGGTTTCTCATCAGTTCGCAGATGGCCACAAGACATATGGAGAAAAGCAACAGATACATCCAAGTAGGTATTATACACATCCTAACCGGCACTGCCACATGGAGCACAGAGCCAGCCAGTGAGGCTTCCTGTGGGCACAGGAGAGTCTGGCTCCCCATAGCAGGACCCACGGTGCCACCATGGACCTCTGAGAGCAGCATGGTGGGGCTGGGCAGCACACAAAGAACACACCCTGCCAGCCTCCTTCTGCACTCAGTTCTGCCAGCAGGAATGTTCTGGTCAGCTTGGCTACTTGTTTTCCTGGGTGAATTGATACAAGACTAATTTGGTTTTCTTTGGATGCTAATCCCTCGGAGTGAGGAGGGAACGAGGTGAAGTTGTGCCATGCAGATAAGCTGGGTAACAGGCTGCTATCTTCCCGAGGCAGTGCAGCTCAGCGTGCAGGTAGGCAAGGGTGCTTGCATGAATGGCCAGGGGTGAGGAACACAGACAGACAAAAACATCTCTGAGGCTGAAAACAAATCAGAATATATAGGTATTTACAAACACCGATTTCCAACACTCCAGCAGCTGTAACAAACGCAGACTTTATGAGATAACCATAATTATAGAAAAGCTTTATTTTTGGTTTGGTTTTCTTTCACCCAGTGTGCCAGCTATGATTTGAAAGGAAAACCATAGGCTCAACTGCGCAGCACAATAAACCATGGCATCAAAGCAAGCATCAAAGTGGCCCCTTGGCTGCTGGCAAACAGTACAGTCAGAAGAAAAGAGACAATGAAAATACAATAAGTAGAAATAGCGCTTTTCCCCCATAACATAAACACCATAGACATTCTTTTAATACAAAGAGAAGCAGGATCCAATGTGACAGCTTTATATTTGCCAAGTATCATGGGAGGACTGTAAAATACATCCTCCCCAAACCAAGCCAAAGGAGCAGAACGAGCCAAGATGTTCTCGTCAGAACAAAGACAGCCCTTTTCTTAGGTCTCAGACAGTTAGCAGGATTAATTTCACTTTTTATTTATTTTAATCATCATTTCTGTCTCATGCTAGCTTCAGCAAGATGTGCCAAAATATCTATTAGTGCCTGTCTGCATAGGTGCAGTTCACTGCACCAAAATCACTTTATGGTTTTCAAATTACAGAAATTATATTTAAGACCTTTTTTTGAATGTATAACTTAAAAAAAGATTCTCAAGTAGACAACTGAGAGCCAGGACTGTGCAACTCTGAAGCAGGGGGATTGCTGTCACATGGAAGAGCAGATGACTGGTATGTGTTTGTATCCTCAGCCTCTCAGAGGGGGAGATTTAAATAATGTGTAGTGGGTCTCTTTGTGATACTTTTCCTTTCTCTCTTTTTTCAGTTATTATTTTGCATTCTTTTAGAAGTATTACCTGTACATTAAGTCCTATATTCATATAATCATGACTGACATGCAACTTTTCTGTCTCGCCCTTCTACCTTGCAGATTTAGAGAAATTGAGGCCTGACAACCCACAGCTGAGGTAACAGGAACAAACGGCTGAAAGCATGAGAAGGGGGCTGCACAAATATATTTTTACCCTTCTTTCATTCATCTGAAGATTTTTTGTGGGAGCCTTAGCCAGTAAAACAGCACCCATCACTTTTAGGTTCCCAAGCAGCAGGGGCACAGGGGAGAAGAAGTATCAGACACACACAGTCTTTATTCTTATGCCTGCTGTGCCCTCCCAGATGCAGTAATTCACCCTCTTTGTATCTTTTCATAAAAGACAAGCGATATTAATTATCCTGAAGTATTTTTAAAGAAGATGAATATTGGAGGAATTCTTACTTATTTCACAAGACATTCAGCTTTCCATGTAAAATGTAATGATTTTCCATGTAAAGCTAATGATTGTAATGAGTTTCATTTTAAGGCAGGTCCCTCCTGGGTAACCTCTCTAGTGAAGTCTGATTCCAGGTGAAGCCAACAAGAGAACCATATTTGCTTTTATGAATGGTGAAATGGTCCATGAATCTCAAATAGTATTGCACCCTCTGTTTTATAAATATTTTATGTGTTTTTCTTCAGTAAATGCATATATTTTGCTTTTTGAATCTCAGGGCCCCTTTTGAGCCGTGTGGCTCATAGAATGTTAATAGAGAAGTAGCAACATGAAACTGAAAATAAATGCTTTTAACAAACAGGGAAAGTATATTTCACCAAGGAAAGTATGGTTTAAAATAAAACAGACTCCTGCAACGTCTAAATCCTGCATATTTTTTGCAGAGCATGCCATAGCTATTGACATGCTGTTGGTTTTATATGTCCCAGGATGCATGAATTATTACTGTCATTTGACATTTTATATTCCTAGTTCCATAGCCTATAGCAACACTTACCGTCAGCTGTGGTAGACTATAGCAGACCTCTGGCAATGCCTCTTATTGATCAAGCACTGCTCACTGTTTGCCTGCTCAGTAATGCAAAGACATCCTAATTCTCTAAGACAGAAAACCCACAAGTTACTGCGTTTGGGATTTCTAGTCCTTTCAAGAGACCCAAGACATGAAACACAGATTACAGATACCTTCTCCCCCGCTGGGAGGCAAGCTGAGCTATCTCACAAGCTCTAGGTACTACAAAAGAAAGCACATTGCATGGTAATACTAAAGAGAAAGGCAGGATGCTAACAAATGGTGCTAATAGAACTGGTTATGAAAGCGACCTCAGGAATGAGAGGTGCTCTGCTGAGAGTCAATGGAGTTGGGCTGCCAGCTTTATTAACTCCTTTCAAAAGGACCTATACAAAGTAATACAGCGAAAAATTATGTCAGAGGTGCTTGTGCTTCTGATTTGAATAAAGGTAAATTTGCCCAGCTCTTACTTAGGTGAAATTCCCCCAAGACAGCAAGAACCTGAGTTCATGTAAATAATAAAATAGAAATTACAGATCACAGGGCAGCAGAACATACCACAATTGACCATGCAAAGACCCAGTGCAGCAGTGACTGGTTTCTGGGCTTAGCAAACACACCCCCCAACACCCTCTTGAGTGGAGGGAAAGAAGGCCTACCCTTGGCATGGGGCAAGTCCTGTCAGGAAATGCAGCTCACCACAGCAGCATATCGACCTCAGCCTCTGCCTCGAGGAGCTGGTTTATCACCTGCACCCTTCTCCCAATCCACACTCCTCCCCTCTCTGATCTCTCTCTCCTCCTTCCAGGGAGAAGCCATGGCCCCAGCATGGCTGCCCAGCACAGCCCTCTGTATGGAGTGGGTCAGCAGGGAACAGAGGCTGTGTCCACCTGCTGCTGCCCAAGTGGCTCCTCAGTGGGTGCATGGTGGCCGAGCCCCGGCAGTGGTGTGCTCCACGTCTGCATGCCCTTCCTGCCCCCGCAAGTGCGCTGTACAGGGGCAGCCAGGAGCCAGCTCTGACCCACACCTGGGACCTCTGTCAAAGTTGTGACAAAGCCAAGGTAGGGGACATGCTTAGCTTGGCCAACCTGAATCACCAGAGAATTTATGCAAGACCGGTTTGGCTTCTGCCAAGACTCACAGCTGCCTTCCTCAGGGTCTAGTCCCAGGGAGCATCCTGGCCCTCTGCCCTGGGCCCTACACAGGTCACGGCTCACACTGACTCAGGGCACGAGCACCCACATATTCCCAGGGCTAGCTGCTCAGGGACTGAAACATTATAGTAACAGCCCATCCACGTTTGCTTGGCTAAGAATCAGCTTGAATGTGATGCTTGTGTGGTATCCATCCCAGCATCCAACAGTAACCTATCCCAGCTGGTTGTGAAGTCCCATGTGGGGAGAGGCCCTGAGGGCCTTCCCTGGTTCTGGGGACCCATCAGACTCAACTCTCAGGGTGTTCCAGATCTTGAATCTGACCTCTGCAGCCCAGTCCCCTCAGATTTTGGCTTTGCTCCTCACCTTGGCTGCAGAGAGAGTGGCTGCAGCACCCTCCTGGAATGCTCTGCTGGTCTTCAGGAAAGGGCTTTTTCTGCAGTTATTGCTTCTTGTCCCACAGCTTTAAGCACAAGAGTAAGCCTGAAGCACGGCAAATGAGTTTTCTGCTTGCATTCACCTTTCTGTTCATCCTCTGCCACTGTTCGATCCTTTTGTTCCACTTGCCTGTCCCACCAGTGTTACTCTGACACAAGGGGCCCCCAGCATCTTTTTTTCCTCATTGAATCTCTTGGAAAGCATCATCAGGTCATGAACCATTTCCTCCAAACACTGGCTGCATCTGCTGCCTTAGCACAATGATGAAGTTGCTTATACAGTCCAAACTTCCTACAATGAAAAGCCACACCTTTTCAATTTATCCAGTGAGTTTTTATGATCACATGAAATACAGCAGCACAGTTCTGCACCCGTAACATCCTCAGAGCCACTTAACAGCACAGCCAGAGAGCATGATTCCAGTTGAGCTCAGCTGAACACAGAAGGTGACTTCTGGTGCTGAAGCACTTCATCACTGGGGTAAGACAGGCTGGTGAGGCAGGCAGCATTTGACTTGCAAAGCCTCTTTCTTTGACCTCCTGAGAGGGCAGCATGGCTGCACGTGAGTTAAACCCTGGCCAGCAAACAAAAACAATTTGCTTTGCCAAAATGTTACAATGGTGGTTTTGTTCCTGTCTTTTGAAGGCATGAGATTTAATAGGCAGATCCTATAAGCTCCTCAGCCAGCTTGAAGAAAGCTGGTTAGTGACAAAGACCATTGGCATTCATGCAGTCCCACTTCCTAGACTGCATTGTTCCTCTTTGGTTGACTTCTCCCAGAGAGAAACCAGTTTTCTGCCTCACCCCTGGAAATGACGGAAGGTGCAAACTCCAGCAGGCTAAATGCTGATCCTCCCTGCTTCATGAGGCTCAGCCCACTGGCCTCAGATTCTTATGGTCAAATCTGGCAGAGCAAACATCTGGAAAATGCAAACAAACACCCCAAATTCAGATACCTGGTCATAACAAGGACACGAAGGCTGTTTGTGCTGCAGTTCATCCTCACTAGGGTGGGAAGAGCTGAATTCCAAGCAGGACAGTCAGAGAGACTGCTACAGGCACTGGTGGGACAGGACAGAAGTGGCACAAATTGCATGGCCAAAAGCAGCCATTGGTGCTTCATGACAGTGCATTATGTGTGTAGGTATTTAGGTTTAGAAATATACACACACACTTACACACATGCTCAACTACACATCATATCTATGTATGGGTGTACGTATAGGTGCATGTGATGGTATCCTACATTTTCAGTCCTTTTTTCAATGCGTCATGTGCACCTGTGCAAAAAGATCAAAACTCCTGTGGATAATTTATCAGCTGAAATAGGAAATTTACAGCCATCCAAATCCTTACTTTTGAATCTTTCAGTGCTTTTTTGCAATTTGGGAAGAGTCTAATTTTGACTTATTGACATCAGTGCACTTTACTGAGTAAGAAATACTAACTCCTACCATGGTTTCCTCTGAACCCTCATAGGAAGAAACAGAATTATTGCATTTATGCAATAACCAGACATCAGATGTAGCAGTTTTAATAAAATCAAATGCCTTTAAATAAAATACTTCATATAATTTGATTTATTTGTAGTCTTGCTTCTAAGATTAAAAATATCTACTGTCTTCCTATGATCAATAATCCAATTTTTAAGGGGCTGTTACTTTCATTATAAGCAATCCAAGCTACTAAAACCCTGTATACAGACATATTGTAAAAGCCAAACTACTTTTTACCCAGCAGGCAAAAAAAAGAGACATAAACAGGTCTGAATTGTTGCAGACATAAATATTTTAGACAGAGTAGAAAAACCTTTGGGAATTTGAGACCATAATTAAGCCCCTTAGCAGACCATTCAGTAAACCACATCCTGAAGGACCCTGTGGTGGGTCCCAGTTGTGGAGTGAGATGTTGAAAGGGTGTGAAAGGCAGCACACCCTCTTCACCCAGGGGCTGTTCACCTGTCACTAAACAGGTCACAAGGTCAAGAATGGCTTCATAGGTGTGCCACAAGCATTCCCTGCTCCTGTGTGCAACATGGTGTGCTTTAGCTGACAGGAGAAAACAGAGAAGACACATTTCTCCTTTGCCTGCAGCCAGCTGGCCTTTCTTCCTCTCTGTTTCCACCTCTTTCTGCCCACCTCCCTCATCCAAGCTCTGTAAGCTTCCTATTATTCCAGACATTAAATAAATTTGTGTTAAACTATTACTGTTGTAGATGCTCTTTTTGTCCTTCCACTGATCAGTAGGAAGTAGACTTAGTGGTGCCACCCTAACTAATGAAAGTTTATTTAAGAACAGCTCAAACCCACTAAAAATTAGTAGCTTGATCCTACAGACCTATACTTAAGCCTTCAACCTCCAGCCTGGATTGATCACTGTGGTGCCCAAGAAAGTGCTCCTGGCAGACCTCACACTGTCTCAGATGCATCTTTACATACATTAGTTGCATAAAATAAATCATTATCATTGCACCAAACTATCTTCCAGCCTCACCACGTTAAAGTTTCAGGACCTGCTCGGGACTATGCATTGCTGATAACTGTGAAAGTGCCACTCACAGTCACCCTGAGCTAGACACTGCAGACAGGCTCATGCAGCAACTTGGAAGCACAACAGTATTTTTAACATCCCAGAAACAGTTACTGCATCATCTCTCTTTATGGCTTTCCTGGAATATTCTTTTTATTCTTTGGTTTGTATAAAGCACTGTGTCTAGGACGTTAACTCTGTCTGCTCACACCCGAGGGGTTATTCCTGCTCAATGAGGAACGCACGAACTTCCTCTTAAACATGATTTTAAAATTGCACTGATGATGAGGACAGCAAAGCACGAATTGTGATCAGAGTATTTATGAGATATCTGCTCTTTCTGTGAGAGTAGGCAATGTTTCTGATTACTAGAGGACAAGTGTACTGGTCTCTCCAAAACACAAAGATTTATAGAAGACGTGCTCTTAACACTTGCCAGCCCAAATCCAGAATTCGTTCTCAACATGTTGGAAATGCCAAGCCAAACTCTCTCAAATCTTATTTTAACCTAGCTTTTTATGAAGGCTGAATCTCATCGACAGGTCTTCTTTTACTATCAGTAGAATGGCAAAACTCCTCAGGTTGCTCTTTCACAAGGACACTATTAGTTTACTCCATATTGAAGTTTATTGGGCTTTGGCTTTTTATAAGGCAGCAGCAAGTAATTGCATGGAACATGTGTTTTCATTGTCCCCATCTGTAACTGTAAGAGGGTACAGTGAGAGCAGAGATAGTGTATAAACACTTTACAAAAAAATCTCTGGACTTGATAAGGATGCATTGATTTCAGTCATCTGATTATCACTGAATCTTTATATGAAATCACTTTATATAAATGTATATTTTATTTTAAATACTTCGCTCCTCTAAATCACAATCACTGATTTGTTTTTTTCTTTCTGACCGTAGCAAGAAACATCAGCTAACTCTCATCTTAGAAAAAAAAAGTGAAAAATAAAAAGAGGACCTACAACCCAGTGTGTAGCCAGATAGGACATTACTTCATCTTTTGTCACGGTTTGGTAAACAGTAAACCTGCTGAGATTTAGCTGGGAACTGGTGCTTACTCATGTTCCTTGTAGACCTCAAGCCAGCTGAATGTGGATGAACATCAGACAGTGCCTGTGACCAGCCGCAGCTCATTAGTGCAGCCATGGGGCACATTCGCTCCTGTGCTCTCCTACTTTTCATTCCCTTGTTTCTTTTTGCTTCCCCTTCCTTTCTGCTTTTTCCCCCCATTTCTTCTCTTTGTCTGCTATTTCCAGTCATTCCTTTCTGCCCTGTTCCTCCTCTCTTTTCCCCTTGCTCAGGTGTTCTGTCCCTCTCCTCTGCTCCCTTCAGGAGAGGAGAAGTGGGTAATGCTGTAATTTAGTGCTGATTTCTTACCTACCCTGGGACAAGTAGCAAAGTAAGGAAACAACACGTATTTTGCTTGAAAAATCAGGTCCTTTAGAACCCCGATTCAATCCCTCCAAAAAAATAAATCACTTGCGGTTTTTAATAGGCATCAGATCCCAACTCAAGGTACCACTCCTTAAATGCAATAATGAGTCAGCTCGTTCTAGAAGTTGCTGCATATGGAAAACATTTTGCCTGTTATTCATGAACAATTCTACAGAATTAATCACAACCATTATTTAGTGAGCTCTGTCACATCAACTTTTCCATTATTCAATCCCCTTGTTTTTACATACCTATTCAAACCCTGAAAATAAAGGCTTCTATTACCTTAAGCATATCTTTCTGAACATTTTTAAAATGCAGTAAACTCTTGGTTTTCTGCCTTAAGTCACACAAAGGACAAGGTAATAAGAGCTAACAAGGGTTCTCACAAAAGCATTAGAGAGACTATGGTGCTACTATCATGTTTTTAACATGAGGTAGGGTTCTGCACCTCAGATTTAATACACACAGACTAGTTGCAAGTACAATGGCATTTGGATAACAGCATTTAGAAGCGTGAAATTACAAGTGTACTGACAGGTTTTTCTGTGCCTCCTCATAGCACAGAAGCTGCTGCTCTTTGTCCCCCACATCCCTTGTGTCAGAAGCAGCCCAATACTAATAAATCTCAAATACACTTTTGAGATTCATAGCAAGGGCTTCAACATCCAGGTGGAATTTATAAACATGTCTTAAAATTGTTTCTGCGTCATGCTGGAGAACAGACACAGAAGGAAAGGTCTCTTTGCCCTGTTACTGGGCATCATAAATGAAAATACCTTCCTCTGCCTGGGATGTAATCCCTGATATGTGCAGCTCTAGCTGGATGTGAAGGGGGGCAGGTTCCCAACTCTTGCTGGAGCAGCCCTGGGCAGAACTGCATGTCCCTTTATGACCAGCAGAGATGGGGCAGCCCTGCAATGCCTTCTTCTAGCTCACTTGGGAAACCAAAGATCTTTTTAGGACACTTACTGTAAGTATTTATGAGTATTTATGTAAGGTAGCAAGCAGTAGGGCTTAAAAATCTGACAGTGCCTAGAATTCACAGGCCTCAAATCTGCTACACAATTAAGATTTGGGGTTAGATTTCTTTTTAGGCATTTACATAACCTCAGAAAGTGCCTTGCTCGGAGCTGTCAGTCAGAGAGGTTCCAGCATAATTTCTAAAACATTAGGGAGTTTCACACCCAATGTATTGCAATCTGTTTGGATCCGAAAACTAGAACATGCTGTAGTAAACAGTTTTGTTCCTGATCTCATTTCATGTAATTGGACAGGAAAACTGAGGTATCAGAGGCTTGAATCCTGCCTGGAAGAACAGCACTGGGCAGGGAGGGAGCTGCATGATTTACAGAACCGGATTGTGACCCCTCAGCTCATCAGACCAATTCCCTCTACCTTTCTTCACCCACGTGGCAATCCGGTGTCCCCAGCTTTTCACTGAGCAGCAGGTTAACTCAGACAACTGCAGGAATTCGTTTAATGCAACAAAAGCTTTTGTCTTGTGAATATCAGGCTTAAATCATTGTATGGATATAACCTCTGGAAATCATACTCAGTCTTCCAGAGCTTTAGAGTAGCTATTTGGAATCCATGAGTAGAAAGATTGGAAGTTCCTAAAGAGAGAGGTCCTTAGCTGCAGTTTCTTAACCAAGACTTCCCTCTCTTATGATTTCCAGTGAGTTTCTCCTCTCATATTCTAAAGGCAATACCAAATTTCGGGGGGGTCACTAAACTTTTAAGAGTGCATTAGTGTAAATAATGTAAGTATAAATATTTACCATAGAAAATTATTTCCTGGCTTCCTCAGTTTCCTTCCATGGAAACCCTCGTACACCACACTGTGCTTTATGGATGCACAAGAGAAAACCCAAGCTCGATAGCCCGGGGGCCCTGCCGGTGCCCTGGAGCCCCATCCTTTGTGCCGGGCCGGGCGGAGCCGCTGCCCCGGGAGCTCTGCTCGGCCTCCTGGAGCCCCGCACTGCTCCCGGGGCATCCCTGCCCACCCAGGCCCTGCGCACACCTCCCTCCCTGGCCCCGAGCAGGAGTGCTGGAGCCCTGGCTGTCCCCAGGCTCCCCCCGTGCCGCCAGGCAGAGCCACGCTAAGGCAGAGTAGTGCCAACATCAGCACCACACCCTGAGATGAGGAGCAGCGGCAGGGGACAAACCCAGGGGCCATGGCATCGGCCTTGAGCACGTGGTTATCTGTTGATTTTCTGGGGGGTTTCTGGGGTATCTGTTCATGACAATAATCCACCACCCTGACAACTGAAGCTCCCCGAGCTCCCAAATGTCCTGGCCCCAGGTGACCCCACCTGGCCCTCTCTGAACCCCTTCCACCCACTGCACAAGCCTTGTGTTCAGCAGCTCCTTGTACCCATTAACCTTTAGCTGAGTGCAAAGAGCTGTTGTCCAGCCAAGAATTTTTCCTTACACAGGAGACCCATTTCCCCCCTCTTTTTTCCCTTCAGCTTAAAGAAATGAAAGGAAATAAAGGAAAATAAAGGGAATTGTGAAATTAAGTTTACGACCTGCATATTTATGGGGGGGAAAACATTCTCACTCTGCACCACTCAGACTTCCATGCTGCTGTAAAGGTACTGTGCTTGATCCTGGGGAGCTGATAGAACACTTCATACTGCCAGCTTGCTATAGCAACTAACTCTGGGCAGCACTGGAATACTGCAGTTATTCTGATCACATGTGCCTGCACATATAGGTGCACACTTGAGTGTAAAACACAGCTCTACTCTTAAAACAAGCATGTTCAAATTGCATCATATTAATGGAGTATCTTTTGGCTTGAAAAAAAAGTCACCTATTTTATATCCCTTATCAACCATGATATCTAAATTTGGAGCATCCTGGTAGCATACTCACTGATTTCTCAGTCAGCCTCCTGTATTTTCATTCTGACAGTATTTTTCAACCCCACCACCAAGAGGAAGAGCAAGTCATGATCTGACATGTTAAAAACAAGAGCAATTGCTCATGTACCCCGTGCAGCAGAACTGCCATTCCACTGAGGAAAGCCTGACAGCCTGCAGCTCTTATGCAGGCAAGACTCCCACAGAGGGGAGCATGATTGCATGTCCCTAACACTGTCACACCAGTCTCACAGTTTGGGGACAAGTTTTTCTGCATGGACAACATTTGGGTATTTTGTTGTAAAAGAAGAGAAATGGCTAAAATACAAAACATCCCAAAAGCTGTCAATAATAATAAGAATAATAAGTCAAATCAGCACCTTTTGGTTTTCTATATAAGGGTACGTTGAACTACCAAAGGATGATAGATCTCTTTCTTCCAAAGAGAGCCAGGTAATGGATCTTCCCATACCTCAGATTAGATGGGGCTATTCATATCCTAATACTTGTGCTACATATGTATACTTTCATGTTCTTTTTGAAAAGCTGCAATTGAGGCTCCAGCTGGGATGGCCCAACCCTCAGAGCAGTTTCAGCCAATGCTGAGGTAACACCACAAACTCAGCAGGGTTGCCCTGCATGTAGACTGCTTTAAGAAACTTTGGTTCCCATTTTTCATGCTGTCCTGTCTTTCCCCCACTTTCACCTTGGCACAGGGAGCAAACAGAGCAGCACAGGCTGTAGAGTGCTCCTATACTTAGTTCCCTGAGCACAAAGCAGACATGCAAGAGCCTGGAGCAAGGATCTGTCCTGAAAAAGGCTGGTATGGAATTTGTCACCAGATACATAAAGCTGCAGATTTTTTGTTTTTACCCTGAAGGAACTCTGAATCAAAATATCTAGAAAAAGTGCAATTCAGTAAAAATTGGATCATCCTTTTCACCATTCTTTTCATCTCCTGACTTCTTGATCATCCTTTTCACCATTCTTTTCATCTCCTGACTTCTTGCAATAGCATTTTGGAAAGAGCTTCTCTGAGAGACAAAGAGTGTTCGTCCTGGGGAACCACTGCCCAGCAAGGGCAGAATCCCTTCCGACACCCCCAGGCAGCAGATGCATGCCACCCCACGTCCTGGCTTCCCCTGACCCTGTGCCCAGAGGACCCACTGCAAAACACTTCATCAGTTCACACAGGCATCGGCATCCACCTCAGTCCAGACATCCAAGGAGCACCCGGAACAGCAGACATTGCAATGTTTAAATCTTCTAACAAATAAAACAATACATGGCAGCAATGTTCCAAATGAAAGGTAAAACTCACAGTTGGAGCAGGCACTGTAGGGTGGTGGCTCTGTGCATATTGCAGACTCCATCCTGCTGAGAGGGGCTGCGGCAGCTGCCTGTGCCTCTCCTGTGGGGGTCAGCTCAGACCTGCCTGTGGCAGAAGGGATGCCACACAGCCTGGTCACCCCCCTGCCACCAAGGCAAGCCACAGCTGCTCCTGCCATCACTGGCTGCATTAATTCCAGCCATTAAAACATTGCTCTGCAGGCTTGGATTTTCATGTCAGAATCTAGGAGCTACACAATAACCCTGCAAACCAAATTATATGGCTGAGACCCTCTTTCCCCACCAGGGCAGAAACAATTTTGACCCCCGTTTGCCCTCTAGCAGTCTTTTCCTACAGGTGAGTGGCCCACACTGCTTCACTGCAATTAACCATGGCCGTGGCTTTTAGTAGCAATTTGTTTTCAATTACCTCCTTCAGGCAAATCTGAATGACTACCACCATTTTTTTCACATTTCTTTCTGCTGCCAAGTCTGTATCAAAGTGCTCAGAGCTCATCAACCATCAATCCTGCAATACTCCAAAGAAAGCATCTGTTGCCCCTGGTGAAGGCCAGGGTAGCCCAAACCCTGTGTTGC
Organism: Chamaea fasciata; assembly: GCF_029207755.1. Taxonomy (NCBI): domain Eukaryota; kingdom Metazoa; phylum Chordata; class Aves; order Passeriformes; family Sylviidae; genus Chamaea; species Chamaea fasciata. Next base: position 14,405,721 of record NW_027094095.1, on the reverse strand, counting down.
TTGGCTCAGCACAGACCCGTGGGCATGGACAGAGATTTCTCCCCAGTGAGAAGGGCAGGTCTTAGTGCCACAGAGACACCCTCGTGTCAGCTCTGCCGAGTCCAGGGGAAGTGCATACCTACAAACAAAATCATTATTGCCTGGGGCTGCAGTGCCGGCAGGGGAGTGGCAGCAGCTCCCGTCCCAGCTGAGCCCTCTGAGGTGCTCACTGTTCCTAATGCAAAGGCTGCTCACACAGGCTGCCTTCCATCCCTGGAGCATCTCCACCACTCTAAGGTAGCAGGGACCAGACTTAAGCTGATCCTAACAGGACTTCTTCCAAGGTGGGGAAATGAAGAAAGGAAACTGCAGCACACTGTGGATTCTAATTGCATTTGCTCTGCAGGCTCTGAAATGTCAGTCAAACAAATACGCCATCGCCTTTACTGCTCTGCAGTTGCCATTTACTATTTTACTGGGAAATTGTCCAGGAAAGGGATACTACCTAGAAGGGACCATTATGCTAACACTGGAAACCAGCAATATTTCTGAACAACCCCATGGGCCCATTATCTGTTCCTACACTGCGGAAAGACAAGAAGAGCCAGAGCGAGCCAATTTGTGTTTGCGGTAGCAATTGCAGCAGTAGAGGGGATGGAGACAGCCCAGGACCCAGCGGGCACATCTGAACTGGTGCACGCTCTGGAGCTGTGACAACTCACATCAGAGAAGAGCATGATTCAGTGAGTGAAGAAGAAAAAAAACCCCCATCTTAAAATGAGTTCTTTTATGAGCCTGAGCTTCATTATGCAACTTTATCAGAGTTTACGAGAACTGGAGTAAACGATATGAAGACGCAGAACATGCTCACTCTCCAGCTCTGTGAGTCCACAAACCCAGTAATTTCCAGGACTTACAGAGATCATGGGGCAGATGGGTTTTGCTGAAGGGACAAAGCCCCTTTGCCTGGGAACAGCCCCACTAAAACCACCTCTTTTTTCTCTGGGAATGCCTCTTGCCCTCTAGAGAGCTCCATTCCTGCTATAGGCAGCTCCTTGATACTTAACTACCACACTCCTAGACTTGAAGTGAGTGATTGAAGTATTTAATATGCAGAATCATTCTGAATCACCCTGTTTTACCACTATGTTATTTCTCCTCCAAGTCAAAAAAAACATAACAAAGGGTACTCAGCCCAATTCGACTTTAATTCCTCACTCAATCCCCACAAAGAAACACAGATCTACCTGGACCAGATCCCATCAACTTCAAAGCAAAGCTCAGTCTGTCCATCCTTCCCTCTCTTCAGGCAGTTAGTCCCAGAGGGCGGTTTCAGACCTACTTACAGATTCAACCTCTGTGGGCAGGGTGAGCAGGGACTGTGCCCAGCACAGGTGAGGAGGAAACCATCCATTGCCAAAAGAGGCAGCTCCCACCCTTCTGGAAAATGCCTTAGCCAGGAAAACCTGTGCCCTTCACACCAGCACCTGTGAAGGCCTGCTATTTGCAGAAGGTTCAGCAACCATTTCAATTCTGACATTTTTTTGGTTTTCATCATGTTGTCTCTGGCACTGAAAGCACAAGTAGATCAATGCTCAGTTAAGCTCTTGTGTCAGGGCACCCTGTCCCCGCTACTAGGGCAGCACTAACAAGGCCACACAGTGTCCTGAAAGCAGGGGGCAGAGATGGGGTCATCACCAGCAGCGCTGTGGCTTTCTGGCACAGGGATGGCTGTTCTGCTGTGGGCTGGCGGCTGCATTCTCTGCCTCACAGGGATGTATATCATGAGCATTTGGTCCCTTCCTAATTTTTTGCATACATTTTGGCTCTAGGTATAGTTTTTGCAGACATACAAGCTGAATGAATGCTATTTTTTTTTCCATTTTCAACAAAACAACTGCCATGTTTTATCACCCTTTTCTCTCTGTCTCCCAGATTGGATTTCTTTAATTCACATGGGTTACGCATTTTCAAAAACCACATTGGCTGCAGTAAGCTGCGCTTGAATCATCATTTAGAGAAGTGAAGATTTAATTTCATGGTGGAATTAAGGTTGACATTTCCTTTTTATTTACACTACGCCAAGGATTAATAAGGTTACTATAACCTTAATCTTTGATAGCTCAACAATAGAATACTCTGGGATTACTACAAAAGCTGGATTTTAACCCTTTTAATCCCGTTATTGTTGATAACCTTATCAACACTCTGCTCCAACACAGAGGTGGAGTGGAAGGACCTCAGACTCTGAAATTCCTTACCATGGAGCAACACTCATAGTTTAAACAGAAGAGCAAGAGACAGTTGCTTGGTTGAAGCCTGCAGTGAGGTTCATAGTTTGCAGTAGGGCTGCAATGCTGCTTTTAAGTGCCTTGTCAGAGATCTTTGCCAAGAAAAACATTGGTCCAGTGGCATATGTTGGCGGAGCAATGCAAGGTTGCTCTAATTCCCTTACTTTGTTTTTCCCTCCTCCCATGCGACAACTACTCCAAGAATCAGACTGCCAGTCTGGCAAGTTGAGATCCAGAAACTTACTGCTAATTACCATGTTTACAATTCCCAACCTGTCTGTTGGTGCCAACAATCAAACTGCATCCTCTTGAGTGCACCAAAAGACACTTGCTGGCAGTAGTTTCCTAAGGTTCCAGGCTGGCTACATTAATTATTGTTAACTTAATTTTTGCGTACTGAAAAGCAGCTTTAATTAGCGATTCCATGGATCAAAATCATCCTTTTATGAGTTTCAAGGAATAGCAGCTCAACTTATTGACTACTTACCAACCTATGAGTCTTTTATTTGGAAACAAAAGTGGTAACAAATTTATATGTGGCCTAATAAATAAAGTAGGCAGAGGTTCAGTAAAAATCACACCAGGAAACAAAAGGTTATGCCTTCCCTTTGAATTAAAAGAAGCAGCTCTAAAAAGGCAGGTTGGATGTATTTTATCATCTTCAGTAAACATTTGACTGCACAGAATAAAGCCCATTCTGAAGGTATATCACTGAATCAAAGTATTTAATGAATTAAAAAACCTATTTTATGTGTATTTTATGAACTCGGTGCAGGGCAGAGACTGAGCAAAGAAGGTCCCCTTTGTGCCCTGTGAGTCCTAAGCCTGAGAGTCCTGAAGGCCATCTGACTACTCAGTTGGGATCCCCTTTTGTTAAGCACATGCTTCATCCCTGCCAGAGTCAGCAGAGCACACAGGGCTGTGCAGTAGCCGGAAACAGGCTGCCCACTAAAGATCTGTGCCTGGGGCCATGCCTGCAGAGCCTGCCCAATGCCCCACAGTTCCCCCCCACCAGCAATAAATTTCTAACCTGGATTTTCCATGGCAGTGGGATCCAATCTCCATGATGCTGGCTTTAAAATGTTAGTCAGTGGATAGGAACTGCACTACACTGCCTCTCTGAAGATGTTTTTCTCTGTTCGCTGCCTGGCACGGAGCTAAAAGACAGAGAGCAGAGCTAGCCTCAGTTCTGCCCAGATGCAACCTGGTGCTCCTGGGGTGGGCAGGCTGCTGGCCACAGCACAAGGCTGCCCTTGGTCACTCTGGCAGCGTGTGGATGCTGGTGCAGCCAACGCCTGTCTGTGCTGAGGCTGCAATCAGCCTCATCTCTTAGAGGTAGTTTGGTGTGTCACAAGCACCTGAACATGGACAGTTTTACGAGGACCTTGCATTCAGACTAGAGCAGCATCATGCTCGTATCTGCTTATAATAACACTGGTCCTACCTGGTTGAGTAAAGATAGGCCTAGGTGTCTGACTTCAGGCCCCTTTTCTAAAAACTTGGTCTAACTGGTTCCCTAACAGGCCACGGTGAGACTTTCTTTTCTGCCCTGCAGCAGATTATCCACCACCTCACCAAGACCCAAGACACCAACTGACTTCCCTGCCCTTCTGGCAGTGTTTCACGGGCTGCCAGCCACTGCCAGGCCCCTGCTCTCGCACCACAGTCCTAATCTGTGAGGCTGCAGTGGGCTACTAAGGAGAAGATAACCCAGAGCAAGATTCAGGCATATGAAAAGCAGTATGGGGTAGAGGAAATAGAGCCAGAGCAGGGAGTAAGCCAAGGAGACAGACACTAAAATCAACAGGCATTTTAACTTACAGGGGAAGAAGGGAAGGAAAATGAATCAGTGCTCCCAGAGGAGGCAGTCTGGATCTACTCTGATCCTAAAGCAAGAGAGTGGAAACAGGCATCTAGGAGCAGTTCATTTATACAAGCCGTACTGAATATACCGAGCAAACTACCAAAGGAGGCAATAAACCTGCATCTTGGAGAATGGTCTAAGAGGAGTTAGATTGGCACTTTAGAGCAAAGAGATATTTGAGGCTGCAAAGGCAAGCAGCAGTGCACGGAGACATGTGGACACAGCTCACGTGGCCCACGCTATTGACGTGTTTTTCCTCCCCAACCCAGCCTGCTGAGCTTGATTACTTGCATCTTGTATAACTTACATAGTCTAAAGAGAGTCGGCCAATTTCCACTCAATTTATAATTTAGCAAGCAGAGGAGCTTGATTCTTCTAATTTACATAAAACATACATAAACCTGAAAACAAAATAGCTTTAGAGCATATGGGCAAAGTACACAAGAGCCACAGAGGAAAGCAGGAGTGAAGAAGGATATGGAGCAAAAGCACTGTCTAGATTGTGCTTTGCTAAGGGGTTCTGAGTACCTTATTTATGATAAATATCTCACAGACAAGCAAGTTTTCATCATCACTGACATGTGTTGGTGGACAATCAGAACACAGACGTACCTAACCGAGGCCATAATGCTGAATAGGGCTTTTTTACTGCATCTTTCTTTTTCCAGGTAAAGAAATATTGTTGAAAACCTTCTTCAACAATATGGCAAGACAGCACCAGTGTGTATGAAGGTAGAACTGCCTTCCTCCCATTCCCTCTTGGGCATGTCCTTCTCTCCTGAAGAAATGCAGGGAGCTCTCACCCTGTGGGTAAATCCAAGTCACCATTCCACTTCCTAGGGAGCAGCAATGAGGCTGTGCTCTTGTGACCATTTCTCCTGCATTCCTCCTCCATGACTGCTGGGTTCTGGCAGAGCCAGCAAAGGCATTCTCTGAGAGGAGACACCGCCTGCCAAGTGTGGAAGCTGGTATTCCTCCCGTGGCATGGTAGGCTCCAAATCGTGCCTCTCTTCCCCATTTGCCTGAGGAGTCATCCTGGGTACTAACAATAGACTCCATGGAGGCTGGTGGAGCTCAGGCTGCCTCACCAACTTCTGTCTGAATTCAGTCATTTCCAGTGAGCAATGTATAAATAGATGCTGCCTCATTATTGATGTATATTGTGCAAAGGGTTTAGCCAGGGATGAAGCTTGCCTGCTTTCCTTTTATGGATGAAAAGCGGGATCCCAGAGCCTTTATGTGAGATGTCTGCACATGTCAATCAAACCACACCAGGAGGAAGATTCTGTGCTCTTAGGTCCATGTTAAATGGCAGCCACATGGCCACAAGTCCATGGGAACAAAATGCAGGTGTGTATAGGCACACTTACAAACATGCACAACAAAACCAAATGAAAAAAGAATTCTAATGGTTGCAGCCTAATTTTTCTGTTCCTTTTCAAATCCCAAGACCAGGTTGTAGTCTGGGCTACTCTGACACAAATCTCATTTGACATCGTTATAAACCACCGATTTACACTAATGGAAGAGTTAGACTCTGATTTAGGTAGCAGACCTCAGTGGCTGGCCCAAGCCTGAGCCTCTCAGCCCTGCAGTCTGGCTGTAGCACATTGATATTTGCCAGCTAATTTGATCATGAACTCCAGCGAAGGCGAGCTATCGATATTTCAGAAAGCCATTCCTCACACTTCTGAGCAGCAAACGGCCCATCACTAAGAAGGCCAGACCCTTGTCAGCATGAGCTGACTTATATGAAATGAAACACTGACCTCACTGCTAGCTCCAGAGTTAATCTCAGACGAGAGATTTTATTAGAGAAAGCAGAGCTATTGTCCTGAGCCTCTCTGCAGGGCACATGTTTAAGTTTTGCATTCAAGAAATGTGGAATACTTAAAATAGAGTTGCATTTGATAAAAAATAAAACCTGAAGACTCTAGCTAGGTATTGCGTGTGTGGATTGATTGATTTATTTGTTTTCCTTGGATTTCTCATCATGCCCATTCAGCATCCTTTCCCTTGCTGGAGTTTTTCCTTTCTCTCTACCAGGGAGGCTGGAGCAGAGTGAGCAGCACTGCCTCACTGCAGTTCCAGCAAAAGAAAACTAAACATGTCTATGTTCATCTCTAACCAAGGGTCTGGACTGGTCCTGCCTTCTTTGCTGGTAAGAATTTACACAGACAGAAGTGACAAGCATCTAAACAAGAAGAGCAAAAGGGAGTGGGTTTGGCTCTTGCTTCCTAGGGCAGGACTTGCTGATCCAGTTCTCATCAAGGGGCTCTTTGAACAACTGAAGGCAAATGGATTTATGTTATCACATGTGAAACACATGAAGGGACAGTCACATGATGTCATAACACAACAAAGATCAATGAGCAGTCAAAACAAAAAGGATGATACTGAAACCTTGAAAGTAATTTTGTTATTGTGTTCTGCATAACTCAAACCCTGGCAAACATGTAGGGAAAAAGGTCTCTTTCTTATAAATGGAAAGATCACAACCTCTTAAGCTGAGGTCTGAGAAAGTTTCCACTGCTCTCCTCTATAGTTCAAGACCTTCAGAAAAAAAAAAAAACAAAACTACATGATCCTGACATTTCTAAAATAAAAAATATTGAGAAAGAAAATCCATTCCATCCCCTCAAATCTTTTGCATCTATTGTAAACAGGAGGCAGGACAGCAAGGCAGCGGAGGAAAGTAGGGGAACAAGAAACATTTTTTATCACTGTGGTCATTTTTAACAACCAGAGCATCAAGACTTTAATAAGTGTTGCTCCAGTAAAACAGCAAGTAATAAACTGTAAAACAGAAGAATGTATCATGGCAAATTGATGAAGAGGTAATACGAAGTGCATCTTCTTGAAGTAACCAGGTAAGTTATCTCCTGAAGAATGATTGTTAAAGGAAGAGTTTCCAGATCATGGAAAGCATTAGTGCATCAAGCCTCCCTGCTCTTACTATTAAAGAAATAACACCTAAATTAAAGAAATAAAATAAATCCTTAATAATGCAGTAATTAGTGATGCCTTTTTGATTTTTTTATCAGCGTCTTGTTAGGAGAATGTGAATATTTGCACAGCTAGTACTATCAGATAATCTAAAAGTAGTCATATGAAATCTACATTATCTATGTAAATGACTCTGTAAGATGCAGTGAGATGGTTCTTTTTTTGGTAACAGGCTGCACAATTGCATGCTGTACTGTTCTGGTTCAGAATGTTCCTCTTTCTCCAATTAGAGAAGACCAGCCCCATGTTGATCACTTTATCTTTGATTTCCAATGATTTAAAAGATTGGCTTGACCTGTGATCATTAATAAACTTTGTGGTATTGTCCCAGTTTAGTAAGGGAACTGCTAATATTACAAACAAGGTTATGAATCAGCAGTTGTTAATATTAAAGTCAGCTATATTTTTCCAACATTTCATGCCTCATGCAATAATGTGGAAGGAGTGTACACTGCATGCAACTCAGATGAGCTGATACAGAGCAACACGGTGGTGACAAGTGACCCCAAAACAGAAAAAAGAGCTACTTAATCTGGAATACTCTTGCGTAGTTTGGAAAGTGTAAGTTACCTCTTGTGGGCCTAGCCGTTTCTTTCTAGTGGTATAAAGTGTGGAGAAATTATTGGAGCCATTTCAGCTCCATGGAGTTGTGTTGCAATAGTCAGAGGCATGGAGGCCTCCCCAGATGGCTCTCCAGTCCTCCTAGGGTGACTACTGCTTGCTGTGTCTTGGCCAAGTTAATTTTATACCTCCCAGGCAAGGGCTTTCCTGCCTGGAGATTGCTCTGTTGCTTTATATCATCCCCACTGGCTAGAGGGGTCTTGGATTCACTGGAAAGAAATGCTTCTTGATAGCCATGCTGCATTTTCTCCGTACATAGCTTCTAGGTCTATTTGCACACACCAGGCTACACTGCTTTCCTGCAGACAAGAGAAATTCTGAACCCCCTGAAATCAATGGAAAATTCCCACTGGTTTCTGCAGGAGAACGATTTCAAAAGCAGGATACTCATTTCATTTATCTATACGGCCATTATTATGTAATTTTGGCTAGGTATGCATAGTCATATATATGTGTGTGTGTGTACATATAAAAACATATATAAACCACCTTTCAGCCATATATTCAAGGCTCTTATTTTTCCAATCAATCGACCCGCTCTAGTTTCTGGAATATTTCACGGAATTTTTTGTTGGCTGCTTATAACTAGATACTGCTTTTCCAGGAAGCAAACTACCAAACTTGTGTGATATTCCAGCCCTGGTTTCAACACTTTTGGTGCATACTTCTAGCGCCACATTGCGATGCCTCCTCACTTACAGTCCCTGGGGCCTCACCTCTTCTCTGCTCTCTAACTCTGAAAAGCTGGGTCACATCTACTTTCTACCATCACCTCCTAGACTCTTCTCTTTACCTTCCTCAGGATGCTCTCTGTCCTTTGCAGTCAGACTCTTTCCATCACCTCTATGAATTCTGGCTTGTTTTTTTCACTTTTAGACTACTTATTTTTGGCCCGTCATTTAAATTTCTTTTGAGTCATTGTTATTATCGAGCCAACATTTATAAATAGCTCTATGCATTGCAGGTATGTGATAATCAAGTCCTTTGATTTTTGAGCAATTTGGATACTAAATGCTAGCAATAAAAAGCATGTAATCATCATGGGCGTTAGCCCAGGAAATGTTTCTACCATTAAAGCTTTCAGGAGGTAGATGATGTTTCTGGTAAAAATTTATGGCTCTTAATAATGAGTGTTATGATTTACCTTTACAACACTAAATGGTGAGATGTCATAACAGCTACGGGTAATACCTGGGGGCGATGCTTTTCAGAAAAATAGTAATCTATTAAAAGGAAGAGAAGAAAAAGCCTTTTGTGTACATAAAGACGTGATTTATTTCAAAAAGCTCATAAAAATCCAGTTGCGTACATTATGACTAGTGTGATGTAAAAAGGCAGAGGAAAAGGCTGGTTAGCTTATTCTTACAGCTGCAAAGTATGTGTTGTGTGGATGTACAGATATTACTGTTTTCATTTTCCTCAAGAAAACCCTATGAACACTAGAAGCTGCCTAAAATGACACGAAAGACAATAACTTGTTATGGGAAGAAAACTTACAGTCCCCTCAAAATCATATGTAGTCTTAAAAGCATGAAGTAAAAACATGTGCATAGCTGTACACATCTATATGCAACAGGGTGGGCATTTATTTTAGGCAAATTTGCAGCAGCAAGAGGAATCGTAACACAGGTCATAAATACGCACTGCAACAGCACGGCCCCTGCTGAGGTGAGTGGCTCTTGTGCCTCTGTCAGGTCTGGGAGAATGAGGATTTTCTACTCTGCTCTAGCCTCACTTCAGAGAGCGGTGCCTGTGTGTATACACGTATATTTATTCCATTCAGGGATATATACATATGTAAGGGTTGTAGTTTTAAATATTTTTTGAAAGAGCACCTGAAATCCAATGGCAGTCCCTACCACTTAATTTAGGGTACTGCTAAGCAGAGAAATGCTTCATGCTATGGGCAGACCCAGGCAAGGCTGTGCCCCTGCCTGCACAGGACAGTAGGGCCCAAAACTACTCTTTGTTCTCCCACTCCCGCCGCAGGGCACGATGTGCCCGCTGTGCTCAGGGACAGAGCCCTTTGGGCAGCTCTCCACTCTGGGAAGGGCTGAGCAGGGCGGACGACAGCCAGTATCACCTATGCTGCACCAGGGCTGCTGCCACACCAGTGTCTGCTCTGCCATCAACCGCCCGTGCCGCTCTGGGGCCCTGGCGTGACAAAGACTTACCTATGGCAGCAGCCTTCGAGGCTACTCCAGCAGAGAAAATTACCCAGAGATATAAATCTTCATAGGATTATGGCCTCTAAAGACAAGGCTAAGTTCAAGTAATTATTTTTGGGGTAATTTTTAAATTTAATTTTCTACCGGGACGCAGATTAAAAAAACCCGTTTTAAAACAGAAATTTAGCATTCTGAACTAATTACATATGCCCTCACCAAAATAGCTGTTAATGCACACTTGGTGCTGCCACAAACCTCATCCTAAAATGTCTTAGGAAATGCTCATACTGGTACAATTAAACCTCCTTATTTATAGCGTAATTTCTTAGTATGTTCCACTGTAAACTTTTAGTGTAATTTTTGCCGTTAATGAAATATCATTAGACTACTAGAGGCAGAGAGGTTTTAGAGTTATTTTTTAGCACACAGGATTTGCAATTTCTAAAGCAAAGTAGGAAGTGTAGCATTATGAAAAATCCCTTTCACTAGGGGTCTAATCTTTCCCACAGCGAAATCAATTGGGAGTTTGCTATTGCTTTGGATAGTAGGATTTGGCCCTAAATATTTTGGATTGAACATGAGCAAGTTTGCTTTCCTGAGCAGTCCTGTGGAAGCTACGTGCATTGCCAGGATAAGACCCATAGTATGAATAGTCACTACTTAGAGGTCTGTTGTTCAGAAATTACCCTGTCTGTCCTTCAATATACGTATGTGACAGACCCCTGGAGTTGCTAATATATGGGGGGAGTCTCTCTGAGATCATGCTATTGGGAAACATCATCCAAGAGTCCACACTGAGCATTTACACAATAATCTAGAATCATTTTGGTGAGCATATCCAGTATTTCTCCAGTCGGATCTTACACTTCCACTCTTTTACCCAAATAGAATAGCAATTCCCAAAAGATTTTAGAGAAATCTACAATCATCAAAATGTTAATTTTGACAATGACAAAGAGTACATGCATTAAAAATGCATCAGCCCTGTCATTAAGGCATTATTCAGCAAAACCATCTCATCATGCTTTACAGAAAGCAACTAGAAGACACCAAGTATAGAGAACCATTTGCTAAGCTTGTATTTATGGGTGCCAGTTCAATACATACTACACAAGGTACTCAACCAAGCAAAGAGCAAACAAATCCACACCCTTTATGTAATGAAATGGGAACTCTTAATAATATTCTAAGTCATGACTCAAGGGAAAATGTCACCTAAAAGCTCTGACCAGAGAGAGGTTTGCAATACAAACCTGGATTTTAAAATAATGTTTCCATCGCTGATCCTGCAGCACTTGTGAATGTGACTGTGTTACGGTGCTCAACTGACTGATTTAGCAGCTGATCATGTCTTTTTAAAGCATAATTTAACATTATTTCTGAGGCTGTTGAACATACTAAACTACAAGGAAAAAAATCTGCTTTCAAGTGGTATTAGAGAAACACAAGGATCAGAGTGCTAGCATCAAAGATGTGTCTAAAGAATAACAGATCCACACGTCTGTGTTACAGCGAGCACTCCACTCACTACTAAAGGCAACAGACTAAGATTGCTTTGGCAGTTGTTGGAAATTATTAAGTAGAACATCGACAGCCTTTCAATCACTAAGCAAGAGACAGAGAGAGAGACATTCTCCATCAGCCCACCTTGCGCTCTCAATGATCACCCCACGTCTGTCTTGTCCACATTAAAAATCATTCCTAGCCCCATCATAGCTGAGGTTGGGGAAGAATGCATTCAAAAAGGCTGTCTTATCACAGGATTCCTGGTCTTCCTTTAAAATGGCTTCTGATCTAAATCACTTAGGGCTGAAATCTGGTCTCACAATTGTGACTACATGGCAACAAGACCTGGGATCATATGGGCATGTGGAGAGGCCTTGAATGGCAAAACACGGGGATGATCACACCCTGCTCCTTTTCTCTGCCAGGCTTGTGGGCAGAGGAGCAGGGAAAAAAAGACTGGAACTATGAACACTATGCCTGGATTTTCCTAAGCACACCATCTGAAAGACCGATCAGGTTTTAACCAAATCCTGTGCCTTGTTGCTGAGATTGGAGAGAAGGACAGGTGCACTTTTTCTGTGTTAAAGCGATGAGGCATGTCTTGGCCAGTTATGGGAATCAACACTCCCTTAGTTGTGTCTCCCACCTGTCCAGCTGCAAGTAGCATTTGGGGAGTCCTGAGCTCTTGGAAAGGGCAAGAATAAGGCACTACGTGAGCTGCAGAAGGGAGAAAACCCATCAGCTCTTGCCCTGAGCATGTGTCTCAATCTGGGGCCTCAGATGCTTGGAAAACACTGCTGGCCTGGAGCTGGTGTGAAGGCGGATTCTTAATCCTGCCCTCACCAGGTTGCAGGGTGAGGATAAAAGACCAAGAGAGGCATTGCTTTCATTGAAAGCAACCGGCCTCAAACTGCTCCCCAGGAGCGGTCCCCTGGACGGCCGAAGCCCTCGGCAGCCGGGGAAGAGGGGCTTCCCCGGGCGTCGGGCGCCCTGCGGCCGTGCGGGGTGTCCCTCGCCTCGCTGGCACGGGGTGCTCGGCACCTCCCCGCCCGCGGGCACCCCCGGCCCCGCACGGCTCGGCTGCTGCGGGCGCGGGGCCGTGACCGCCGGCGGGGCGGCAGCCCGGGCCCTGCCGGGGCGGCGGACGGAGCCGGGGCCGCCGCGGCCCTGCGGGCACTCCGCGTCCCGGTGGGAGGGACCCCCGGCAGGCGAGGCCGGCCGCCTCGGTTCCCCCATCCGCGCCCCACGCCGGAGAGAGGCGAGGGGCCGCGGACGGAGCGGACTGGGGTCTGCCGACCGAGTGCCGGGGCACCGGGGCTGCCCGGACGGGGCGAGAGCCTTCCCCGGGCCCCGGCGGAGCCTAAAGAGCGCTGCCCGCCCGGCCGCAGCCCGCAGCGGCCCTGGCTCCCCCGGGCACCCTGCGCCGAGGGGCTTGGCCAGCCCTGCCACGGCCCTCCCCAGCCCTGGGCTCGCTCCCACGCACACACACACACCGGGCACCCCCCTCCGCAAGAGACAGGGCGCTCGAGCTCCCCCCGCCCGGGCAGAGACACAGAATGAAACATTGCAAAGCGTAGGAAAAGATGGAAAAGGTGCTACCTTGGCAACTAGAGGAGGTGAGGAGCCAGCTGGTGGGCTGGGGGCGGTCGCGCTGCCTGCCTGCCTGCCCGCCGCCGGTACTCTCCTCGACTACGCGTATTCTTAAGCAATAACAACGTAATCCGTATTATCCACCCAAGAATACCCGTCACCGAAGAGAGTCAGAAAGCTGCTGCTGTTGCTGCTGCTGCTGGTGGTGGTGGTGGAAGTGCTGCACCGGGACAATAAATCCATAACTATAATTCGCCTCTAGAAGAAGGAGAATCCACAAGGGTTGCCGGGTGATCTTGTCCCATATCCAGTGGACGCAGAACCTTCCCATCCTGTGGAAGCGAGCGAGAGGAGTAGGCATTTAATACACACACGTACAGTCCCTCTGCTCTCCTGCTCCCTTACTGGAGTGGGCAAGAGCTTGCAGGCGAGGTGAAAGGAAATAAATCAAAGTAAGGCTGAGTTTACCTGGTGATTGCTTGAATTCTTCCTCTGTGCTTCTCTGGTATCCTATTCCCTAGCTGTATGCTCCATCAATTCTCTCTGGGAGCTTGCAAGAGATGTCATACGCAGCAACAGATTCCTGTAAAAGAGATGCACGGTTAAGCACACAAATATTACAAATCTGTTTGCATAGGTGGGCTTGGGAAAGCTCCGATAAAGCAGCAGACGCGCCTGAGAGACTTTTCATCTGGGCTTTGGAAATGCATTTTACAAGTCCTGAATCACACTGACTCGATGTGCTACCAAGAGGAGGGAGGGAGGAAAGGAAAGCGATGGAGAGGAAAAAAAAAAATCAAAGAAAAAAAATAGCAAAGGCTCCGATCTCAGCAGAGGCGCTCCTCTGTCAGGCCTCCTAACGCCATAAAAATCTAAGGCGAAAAAGGCTTCAAAGTACAAATTCAGCGCACTCCGCTCCCCGCGTGTGCCCGAACGGAGGAGCCCGGCGGCTGCGAGGCGCCGAGCCGGGCAGGCGGCTCCGCGGCGGCGGGCGGGGGCAGCGGCAGCGCACCTCCGCCCTGACACCTGCCGCCGCCCTGCCAAGGTCTGCTAAAGCCGAACCGGGGAAAAAAAATAACAATAATAAAAGAAGTTATTTCCGAATGGCGCCTGCGGCTCTGCCTGTCACCCGGAGCAGTTCCCTTATCAGCAGCGCTCGTGCCTGGGGGAGGCGGGAGGGGGAAGCTTTGTCTGATGATCTGCCGCGGTGATAATAAACGTTTATTGTTCGCCAACTAAATAGAAAGGATCTCTGCAACGTCATGGCACAGCACACTTCGCCTAGCGCTAAGGAACTTCTCCGTGCTATTTCTCCCCGGCTCCTGATGCTAAGAACAGCTTCCGTGTGAGTGGTGGGGAGGGGGCAATGAAATTTGCACCGCACGGTCCGAACCCGCGCAGAGCAGGGGTACTCCGCACTTCTTCAGCCATGAGTAATTATGCAGCACACAGAGCTCTCATTATCAACTGCACTCGGTGACTGACCAGCTTGTTGATTAGATTCCAACTGAAATTAATACAAGATGCCTGCTTTTTCTACAGATTTCTTCCTTAACATGAGCCCTTGCCTCCGCTGACGTATTACCACTATGCTTCCTATGAAAACATACGAGAAGACAGCATTTGTTTTGTATCACAGACTCTTGCTTGAATTTGAAAGAAATGAGAAAAACAAAGAGAGAAAGAGAAAAAAATACTTTGATAGCTACATTACCTTAAATAATTAAAAAATATTTCCAACACACTCTCCTCTATTTTAATCTCATTTTAGGTGTAATTTCCTGTATCCTCTAACACTGCAAGCTTTCAAGTCATATTCTAAATGGCAGCTGGAAAGTAAATAACAAACACTGTAATTTTTCCCCGCTGTGAAACTGAAGGCTGTAACCCCATTAGCTGGCGTTGGAACTCAAATAACTGATGCAGTGGGTTTCCTTCAACTTGAACAAAAGCCGTTTGAAAAAGTGAAATGCACCGAGTCGTGGCGAAAACACTCTATACTGATACCCTAGACCGATATTGTCCTAAACTGGGAGGCGCTCCACAAATGCATCGAGAATTAGGCAGAAATCCAAACTTTGCGTAGGGTTGGTTTTTTTGGTGTTTGTTTTGGTGGTGTTTTTTTTTTTTTTTTTTTTTTTTTTTTTTAATATTAAAGAATGCGATTCTCGGGGAAGAGCAGCCCCGCGCGGCGCCAGTTCTGTTCTCGCTGTGTCCATCTGACACTGCCCTTCCCCTCCCCGAGCAGCAGCCCCCCCACTACTCCCCGCCAATACAGCGTCTGCCGAAACTTCCCGTGCCCAGCCCCGCCGCCACCGCCCCGCACCGGCCCGGCCCGCCGCACCCCCCGCCCGCGGGCCCCTCAGCACCCGCGGCGACGGACAGCGCCGAGTGCCGGCCGCCGCGCCGCTCCCGGGGCCGCCGCCGCCGCCGCCGCCGGGGCCCTGCCAGCCCCGCGCCGCTGCCCCCGCCCGCCCCAGCCCCGGCCCCGGCGCTCCCGGCCGGCCGCACGCCCTCGGGCACCGGGGGAGCGAGCCCCCGCCGCGCTGCGCGCCTCGCACCTTCTCCGCGCCGTGCGGGAGGTGCCCGTGGCGGCGCGCCGCGGCACTAAATACCTTTGTTCACCGGCTCCGGAAAGCCATGTTTATCGGCGCTGCCGCCCCGCTCCGCGCCGAAAGAGCCCGGGTGCCGGAGCGCCAGCCCGGCGGGGCCGGGGAAGGGCCCCGGGGGGCACCTCCGCCTCCTCCGCCGTGCCCGCGGAGGGGGACGCGCACACCGCACACACACACACGGAAGGGAGGGGATCGGATGGAGGGAATTAAACAATTAAGCTATCAGGAGCGGAGCTCTGAACAGAGCTCGGGCTCTCCACGAAAAGCAAATTTCAGAGGGGGAGAATATTGATCCCCTCCGTCAATAGAGAGGCACGATGTCTTTCCGTGTGAGAAATTGCTCTGAATTAGGGTGGTCGCTGGTGAAAGGGGAGGGGGCACAGGAAAAAAAAAAAAGAAAAAAATAAAAAGGAAGAAAGAAGAAAATATTCATGCCCGCTCAAAGGGAACCTCTTTTTAAAATCGCTGGAAGATCGCTCCTTTTGCCACCTACCCGAGTAACCGCCAGAAATCCACCTCTATTGAAGCGCTTACCCTTTAAATCCAGGTTTCGAGCAGAACTCCAACTGTGTGTAAAGCCAGGGAGTCATCTGATGTGTGATGGGGAATGGGCTCTGGGCAGCAGAAAGCAGCTTTCTCTCCTGGTGCCGGATTACCATGTTAACAAACCCCGTGAAGGGACCCCGGCGCCTCTGGCTGGCCATGTCTCGTTGCTTTCACACATCGGCGGCTGCTCTTGCTTCCCATGTCCCCGGCGATCGCCTCTCAGATGAATGTGGGCTTCCAGAAAAGAAGTCGGGGGGGAGAGGAGGAAAAAAAAAATCGCCTAATGCAATCAAATCGATCTGATCTACACCATCTGTCGCCTGCCACTACACACAAGCGTTAAAATAGGAAAACGGGAGACACTGACAGCTCAGGAAGGTTGTTCTGCAGAGTTCATTTTTAGCAGAGCATAATTGGGTATGGACAGCATACAGTTACCAAAGCTGCTGTTAACCATCCAGTAGAGGATCCCGAACATGCTAATGGTGGATTAATTGAGGAAGATCTGACGTGCAAGCTTCATAGTCTCTTATTCATGACTTCCCAACGGGAAAGGACCAATGCCGTGTGGGACTATGGTAACACAGAGTCAAAGAGCTGCTAAGAAAATGGCTCTGTGTTCATAGCACCTCTCTCTGATAACAAACATATGTCGACCAGAACCGTTTAGCAGGATGGGGAAAATGAAATTTTCTTAGCCGAGGTTAGCAATTCCCATCGCTTGCACTTAAAGACAAGTGAAAAATGGACTGCGGGTCTAAGGCGCTTTCAAGTGCTGGTCTCAGGCTTTGCAGCCAGTGAAAGCAGACGGATCCTGCTCAAAAGGGGGGGGGTTAAACCCCACATTTCTTACTTCTTACTGTAACCAAAGTGCATCCTTAGCAAAGCTCTAAACAAGTAGCTCTGCTAATTTCATCAGGAATGACGCAAGGTCGTTTTAATGCCAGGAACCCTTTTGACTTTTTCCAGCGGGAATGGCGCTTGGGCAAGACATTTCCGATCACTGAAATTTGACATAATCTCAGATAAATAGGGGGGGGGGGGGGGGGGAGAGGAAGGAAGGGGGCGGCGAGTTGTGAAGAGTCGGAGTATTCATCCAGATCTGCAATCACCCCTGCTGCCAACACTCCAATTTGGTCGCGTTTTCTAGCCTTTCCTGAATTATGAGGTTATAGAGCCTCATGTGTAATTATTAAAGCCATGTATGTACACAAGCCACAGACGCCTACGGCAGCCGCGTCTACACACACCGACGGGGAGACAAAGTGCGCCCGTCGGGATGCTCTTTTCCACTCCCTGATGAATCCGTTGCCAGCGGGGAGAAGGACCGCTAGGGCAAGCGAAGGCGAGTTCCCATCCGTCCGCCCCAAGCGCGGGCGGAGGCGGAGGCTGCGGGCAGGGCCGGGCCGGAGCTGTCCGCCCGCCCGGTGCTGAGCGGCGGCCCGGCCCCGCAGACAATGGCCCCTCTCCGCCGCGCAGGGCGCCGGCCGCCCGCCGCCTCCTCCTACAAAGTCTGCGCGGTCGCCCTGACAATCGCTACTACAATTAGGAAAGTTCCCCTTCGTTTCCACCTCTCCTGTCTGAGTCGCAAAGAATAATAACGCCAATAATACGAATCCAAGCAGCCGAATGTAAACGTTCCGGTAAACAATTATCGTTTTAGGGTAATTCTGGAGTCAACCCCATGATTCTCCTGGAAGTTTGTGTTAATATCTTTAAAATAAATCTAGCATTTATGAATTAGATTAGCCTTGAAAACGTAGCCTAGAGACAAATCAAACACTTTGCCCGATCTTTTGTTTCAATATACATTAATTAAGCACTGCTGCCTACCTACACAGCATTCACGGGTCCCGGCCGCGGCGCCGAGCCAACGAGCCCCGCTGCCTTTGTTGGCATTTGCGTCCAACTATTGCCCTCTGCAGGTCAAGTCCCAGCTGCGGCGAGAGCTCCGCCGCTGTCGAGAGCTCTGCGGACGGGCTCGGCGCCCCCGGGCCCCTCTTCGAAAAAGATCCAACTTTCGTTGGGTTTGGTTCTTCACCACGAGGACTCAGACGTGTTTTCTTTAGGAGGGGCTACGAGTGGGGAAATCCGGCACCAGCACTGCTCAGGCCGTCCTCAGCCTCCATTCCAACCCTGGCCAGGAGACGAGAAGACTAAACAAGGCGACGTGCCACTCTGAAGACGTGTGGTTTTCTTTCTCCCCTTGTCTCCATAAGACTACGGCAAGCTTCCTAGTCAAACATTGCCCTTCCCCTGGGTTTGCAGAAAAAGCAGAAGAACCCAGCACCAAACAGGATGGAGCAGGTGTCGACACTCAGGATCCCCCCGACTTCTCCAGTCGGGCAACTTTTCTTCGGGCACAACTTGAGAGTTTGCTTCTCTCACTCCCTATCCCAGGGAGACCTCACGGAAAGCCAGGCGGGCTGCGGCGGCGGCTGCGAGGAGGGAGCGCGGCAGCAGCCCCTCCCTCCGCCTCAGCCCCTCGGCCCCCCAACCCTAAGGGATGCTTCCTGCTCCTGCCGGGACAGCGGGAACTTTGGGCACCGCCCGGTGCCAGTGCGGCAGTCACGCTCTGCCCTGCCTCCGCACGCATCGGCACCGCTTACACGGTAACGAACAAAATGCTGTGCCAGAGAAGAAAACCCAACGAGCTCACTGCTACGGCGATCTAGTTAGGGGTTTGCTACTTAGAATTCAGGAGATTCTTTGCCTAATAAAAGCTGGCCGCTCCCTTTCTTTTCCCCATCGCACCTACACACGGGTTTGTAAGGATCCCGCTCTAATATCCTCTCTCCGCTTCCTGCCCGGGGTTAACACTGTGCTCGGGGAGGCCAGCACCGCAGCCGTCTGCTCCCGCAGGCTGCCTGCGCCGCGCTGCCCGGCGCGCACGGCCGCTATCGCCGTTCACACAGGACGGTCTTTTCCCGGAGCCGCAGCGAGGCGGGGAGGGTGGCTGGGCTGCGGTCAGGCGGCGGACCCAGTCCCTGCCGCAGGCGGCCCGGGGAGGGGGAGCGGCCGCGCACCCCGCGCTGCCGCAGAGGCGGACACGCGCCGGCCTTTTGTCTCCCGGCAGCCGCCGCCCATCCCGGCCGGGGACTGCCGCTCCGCCGGTCCCGCTTCCCCGGCCCCGAGCCGCTCTGGGCGGAAGCTGAGCGGGGGCGTTCTCGGCCCGGCCGGCCCGTCCCGCACCCGCGGAGCCGCGGCAGCGCCGCCGCGGTGGGGGCTGCGGGCCGGCGTGGGGAGGGCGCTGCCGGGGGGCTACCGGTGCCTGCGGAGCGGGGCCGGGTCGGGCCGGGCCGCCCCCGGGCGCAGCCCGCCTGCGCGGCGCGGGGCGGAGCGGGGCGGAGCGGCGGAGACCCCTGCTGGCCGCGCTTGGGGCCGCAGCCGGGTGGGGCCGGGGCCCACCCGAGGGGCGCCCGCCCCACCCGGCCCCGCCCGAGGGGCGCCCAACCCCGCCCGGCCCCGCCCGAGGGGCGCCCGCCCCACCCGGCCCCGCCCGAGGAGCGCCCAACCCCGCCCGGCCCCGCCCGAGGAGCGCCCGGCCCCACCCGGCCCCGGGAGCAGCAGCGCGGCGGGTGAGAAGTAGTGCCCCCACCCGAGGTGACGGCAGGGGACGAGAGTGTGGGCACAGGCAGGGCAGGGAAAGGAGGCGAGCCGGATCAGTCACCCCTTCCCGTGGCAGGGAGCCGGGAGTGCCGGGCTGCGCCAGCATCTGCACTCTGCTGTTCCAGCAGCAGGAGCGGTCGCCTGCCCTCGGGAATGAAGGCACTGAAGACACTGCCAGCAGGCTTCTCGGCAGCTGCCCCCTCCAGAGGGCTGCGCCGTGGGGGTAGGGTCCAGCCTCTACACAGTGGCTTCAGCCGTTCTAGAAGAACGCTGTGTGTGGTGCCCTGCCACCTGCCCCTGCTCGCCCCTGCTACCACCCTGCTCTCCCATCCTCAGCAGCCAACACGAGGAGTTTCTCGTTCAATGTTACCTTGACCTGTTCCACGTCTGCTCCTGCATTGGCTTTTGAAAGCAGGGAAGGATTACCTAGAAATGTTAAATAACACCTCAAGTGTGAGGCTGGTGAGATAATCAGGGAATTGAAGAGGCTCTGAACTGAGGAGCCTAAAAAAAAATACACATGACGGAATTTGAGAAAGAAGAAGCCAGTCATAATGTTTTTTCAGAACATCACCTGATGTTCCATCTTGGTGATGTCCTGGCTTTTACCTGGGGACACCGGACTTGCATGGACTGACAGTCTGGTTCTCTTGGTTTTCTCAGGCATGATACCCAGTTCACAAACTGATTGAGATCCATTTAAAAGCCCTCTTACTTTCTCTGGCTCTACTATTCCCCTTGGAAAACTGCTCCAGAATCTCATAACTTGGCTTAAGATTTCCAGGCTGTGTTTATTAGGGACCCGTTTATATCCATTTGTTCAGATGCCAATTTTGTCCTTGAACCTAATTAGTTCTGATATTTACTCCCCTCATAGTGTACTAATATTCCTTCTCGTAATTTCTTTTGTTTAAATCAAGCTTTTCGGTCTTGTCTCACAAGATAGAATCTTCATTTCCCTGATTATACCCATATCCTAGCAACTTATAAAAACTGGGTCATGACCAACACCCAGAAATTACAGTTTTCAAAAGGGTTCATTATTCTATCCATTTTCAGTTTGACCAAGACACAAGCAGGGAGAATGATTAGCATAAGGTCAGACAAACCACAATTCTCCTGACTTCAAGTTCTTTTGTAATCTATCAGGGACATGAGTTCTGAAAGGCTTGTGGTTTATAACTTGGCATTACATCAATGCACATTTATATACCTATATATCATCTTCTGGAGGGGAAGAATGGCCTTGTAGTTAAGAGGGTACTTTAGAAATCTGGAGACGTGGCTTTGAATGCCAGGTCTGCCATAGGCAACAGAGGTGATTTTGACTAGTCCTTTAGTCTTTTGCCACGTTCACCACTTTTAAAATGGGGACAGCAATCTTCCTATTCTTGCCTCTTTTTCTTTTCCATATACTCACTTGCATTTTAAGGTCTCAGACCAAGCACCTCCTTTCTGGGTACTGCTGGTGCCTGGCACTCTGAAGTTGAAATGTGTCTGTGACTCTTAACCAGCAGTTAAAAATAGACAATAGTCTTATAAAGTCTACTTTAAGGGTCTATCAGAAAAGCTGTTAGAAACCATGGTAGGAACTGGAATTTCTGAGGTCTTCATCCCTTTGATTACATTAAAAACATTCTCTGTCATTAAACTAAGCCCAGGGACCAGCAGTAAAGCCAGAGACATTTAACTGAAAATCTGCATCCTGGCTTCTGGTTTTCAAGTCTCTCTACCTGGTTGAAAACCAAGTCAAACCTTATTATTATTATTACTACTATTATTATTAAATTAATTTAAACATAGGTTCAATTTAATGCATTTTCTTCACCAGTGTTCAATTCAGAAGCAAATTTTTTAACAGCTAATACTGTAAAGAAACAGAACTGGCCCTGGAAGCCTCAACAGCCCCATAGCTGAAGTGGTTCTGGTAACAACAAATGCTATCATTGTTCTTCCCCAGCAATCCGACTACAGAAGGTTAAGACTGAGCACAGAAACAGAGAGCACTCTGTTGAGCTGAGGTGAAGCAATGATATTTATGGGAGTAATTATCACCGAGAAAAACTGGAAAAATATGATTACAGTGAATTGTAACTCGCTCAGATATGTTCTTCGTTGTTAGAAATAGCTCAGCTGAGACCAAACCAATATGAGCAACAGACTGGGAGTGTCAGACACTGATTCTCTGGAGGCTGATACCATCAGACCCTCTGAGCAGAACATGATCCAGCTTTAGCATATTAGAGAGATTGGTGTCAGCAGCCTGCCTCTCTTCCCAGCCATTGTACTCACTTCAAGCAACCTAACAAAATGTGAGCTGCTGTGCTCCCCACTGGAAAAGCTGAGCTGGAGATGCTCTCCCTAAAGACCACTGGCAAGAGAGGCAGCTGTCTCTCAGAGCTGAGCAGTTCCCCTGCACAGCAGCTGTGGCTGGTGGGTGCTGCTGAGCAGTTGGCAGAAGATGCTCAGGTTTCAGAGTGTAGCTGTGTAGGTGAGTAGGTGACATGACCATGCACAACACCCATCACTGAGCTGGCACTGCCTTCCCATTCGAATCCTTTCTGGGCTTCAGCTGCTCTGTTTGACACATGGGTGAAACCTTTGGAGAGCTCCTGCCATGGGTGCAGCCATGGACTCGCTTCAGTGTGGGGAGTGAGGAGCACCTTGGCTGGAGGATGGGTTCTGCTGAAGGAACTACAACTGCCCAGAAACCTGTAACGGGGAGCTGAGTCTCAAAGACCTTAGAGGAAACGAACTATAAGCTCTGCAAGCTTGGAGACTTGTGTTGAAGGAGAGGATATAGCTAAGAAAAGGAACCCTCAGAAGCTGTGATTGCTCTGCAGCATTTCTGTGAGGCCTGTGTGCAGAAAGGTCTGAACACAGCTTGTGCAGACAGACTTTGTGCCTTCATATTCACCTGAAGTTCTGGCTTAATGCAAGTCATCTGCACCATGGTAAACATCTTGCCAAGTGAATTATACTTGGGAAGACACTTTCACCACACTTTAATGGCTGCATTTTTTACACGTTCCATGCAACTAATATCTTCCAACTGATTTTTAGAAGCAATAACCAACATTGTGTAAAAACAAAAATATCACTTAAAGTAATCAACTGTTTGCATTTAAACGTACTTACCCCATGGATCAGATGCATCAAAGAAGTTCTTCAGGTGTCTTGAGAGCTCTGTAGGTGTTATTGCTGCTCTCAGTCTGTGAGAAGCATTATAAATGCTATTTACCTTTTAATTTAAAAAAATCTTGCAAATTAAAGACATGCTCTCGCACATCAAAGTTTAGTTAGCATCCATTTTTATTGTGCAGACTATGGCTTTCTAACAACCTATTGAGCCCACAGCCATCTGAACACACATTGCTGCTTTCCTTTTCCCCTACATTTTGGGGGTCGTGTTAGGTTTTATTACATCCAAGTGGGAAAAATTCTGTAACTAACTGCTAATACTTAAACAGATCTCCTGCTTAATATTCTTTCTGCTTACAAACCCCTCAAAATACATTGGTGTGTCCTGACAAAGGCAGAGGAGCAGTTTTGGACACTTGTGTGACATACATCTTACTATCTTACGTAGAAAATTTGACAGTGAATGACAGAACACCTTAGAGGGATCTAAGAAGATGATAAAGGCAACAGCTTTCACATGAATACAGAGTCTAGTTCCTAACAGTTACAAGCTTTTTTTACATGCATCCTTGTAATTTGACATTTATAATTCACTGTAGTGCTGAATCTCTGTCATTTTCTCACCATCAGATTCTCTATATGTGGATGTACATGTCCTTTCTAATCAGTATACCTATTTGAACATTAAATCTCATCTCTCAACCTTATTATGGTGTTGCATATTGATCTGTTATGTATCAACAAATGCTTTTGGTATCACATATACAGTTCGGTGTTGCCTCCTCTCTCAGAACATGTGCCTGTATCTTCTCTTTTCCTGGTTGTAAACCCATTTTGTAAACAAAAGCACATTAATTCACAATGGATTTAATAAAAGGTAAAAAAAAAAAACTATCCTGGAATCCTGCAGAGAAACATTAACCCTTGAGATTATACACACACACACACACACACACACACACACACACACACACAGAGTGAATCTTCTATTGTGCATAGCATCTTCCTCGTAGGGAAGATGCCTTTTCTGAGGCACTGATGCCTTTGCAACACTGATAAACATTAGATATATTTTATCCTTGGAGAAGCAGTACAGAAATATTGCAGAACTTGCTCAAGGTAAGCAAAGAAAACAGTGAGACAGCTGCAGACAGAGTAAGCCCCGAGGTCTCAGCTCCTGACCTGAAGCCCACTGGAAAACACAATCAATATGAAAATCAGGTTGCATCTGCAGGCCCCAGTTCCAGGACTGACCTTTCACTGCTCGCTCATCATTTTGCATTAGCAACTTGGGTGGTGCCAAGCCATCACCTGATATTCCTGTTTATTAGTTAACTTAGTTGAGATTTAATTCAATTGAAATGAAACCTTTTCCGTGTCATGTTAAAACAGGCAATGAAGGACACACCTTTTATTAACAGTCGTACCGATACTGAAGACAAACAAAGGATTTATTTTAGGGTTTTAAATACTATGGCTTTGTATTTGAAATAGGCGATATTCAAGTGGTTGTACTGATTAAAGCACAGAATTAGAACTTCCCTTCTACTGGTATTTAAAAAGATATCTATGGGAAGAATTCAAAGCAAACTTTTTACAGCTTTCAGCTGATCAGGAAAAAATGTATTATATACAAACACTGCAAACCATTTAAAATGCTCTTAATGTAACTTGTGGTTTTGACAGATAACAGGTTTACATTGAAATGAAAACAAAAGCCAGTAGCAGATCAGAAGAACTTGCCCATACAGTTTAGAAGAGTACACAATGGGGATAAAGACTATTTTAAAGAAAAAGAGAGCAGCACATGGATGTCAGTCCGTTGTTCATACCATTCAGCAAAGAGCTGGGAGTGCTACAAGCAACCAGCTCTGTCCTGACAGCCTCAGACTGGGAACCCAGGGCAGATCCTGCACTGCCTCCTCTAAGGGTTTCCCATTTAGTCATGCAGTATTTTCAATGGGGAAGGAAATCTGCTCAGGACATTACTTTTACAAATATCGATCTTTATTTCTGCTGATGCATAAAGCAGATGTAAGCAGCACAAGAGAGATTTTGTTTATGTACTTTTTTTTCCTTGGGTCTAGTTATCGACCTACAAAGTTCTACTTGGTTTTCACAAGTTTAATACAAGAAATGGAAGAAAATAAGTTTGTTTTTGCAGCTCTCTCGTTTGAACATCTTTCTCAAATTACCTTGATGGTGCTGGTTGGCAGTTTACCTCTTTATGTGGCTTTTAATGTTCTATAAAATACAGTCCTAGTAGCACCTAATAAAAAAAAAATCTTATGAAGAGTTGCCCTGGAAAATAAAAATAGCATCAAATAGCATCTAAATATTCCTAAATACAAAATGGAAAGCAAGTGATTAATTTATTCATTTTTAATTCAGATGAAAATATATGCATCATATTTTATATTTATACTCTCACTGTGCTTATATACATGTATATATGTTAATCTTTAAGAACCACACTAGAAATCTCTTCTTTCCTTTAATATCTGACTTGGGAAAAATTCCTATTCAGTCAGTGAAGATTTTCAGTAAGCAGAAAATGATTAAGGATTTTAGAATACATTGCCTGGGTCAGAAGTGTCTTTGGAAATAAGACAAGTCTGCGAATTTTTAGCATTTTTTTCCACAGCAGCTGAATATGAATTGGAGGGCTTCCAAATCCAAGAAGAACAATGCATTGCCACAGCCTTACTCACAGAAAGCCATGGAACAGTCCCAAAGAAAAAGCCAGAAACACTATAGCTTCATCGCAAAAGTTTGTGTAGCTTAAAAAGTAGGGTAAAAAGTTTTTTCATGAATGTGAAGTATATTTTTCCTTTGAAGATAATCTGTTTTTTGATTAAAAGTTCTCCCGGTCCCAAGTCCCTGTTTTGCTGACTTTTTTTGCTTGGTCAGGCTTCCTATTGCCATTTCTGAGATCTGGGAGTGTGAATCTCCACTTCGAACATCCTTAAATGCAGAGTTCTTCCAGCATTTTGTAAGCCTAAATCAGGCCACGCAACAAAATTAACTCTCTCATTCTGCTTCGTGACAGAGAATCTGTGCTTTGCCCTGAGGCAGGTGGGCTGCCCCCGGGGATCAAACAGCCAGGCTTCTCAGAGCCCATGCCTTAGCTTAGGTCTGCAGTAAAATGAAGTGCACTTTGTACTTGTGAACATTTACATACAGTGTACGAGAAATGCTGCAAGAGAAAGTTCAGTAGTGTGAGCCTATGTATCATTCTCTTTGATATATCTCTCCTATATTCTCATCCTATTACTTCAGATCAGCTCTAAGTCTCATATCTAAACAGCCAGTCCAAAGGGAAAGTGCCTATTTACAGGCTGGATTAAGAGCTTTAACAAAAGGCGAGGAAGAAAGCCATTCATTTACTATATAAGAAAAAGAATGTCATTGTATTTTATCACTTGCCAGCATCTTCCAAACCTTTTCTTTGTGTTGCTCCCCTTCCAAAGAGAAAGTAGAGTGGGAAGTTCCTGTCTTGAAAAATGGATCAAGAAAAGGAAAAAAGCATATTGTGCGACTTTCCCTTTTTGCCTCTAATAGGTTTACTTTTGCTTCACCCCTCAGGGCTCCTGCATATGTGTTCAGCTGAAACCCCACACTGCTGCCATGTTAGACCTTCTCCCAAGACTTTTTCTTTAAGAAGCAGGCATTTGGAAGAGAATGAGAATGGAAAATGAGGGAAGTGCTGGAATGAGGGAAGACTGAGTTCCCTAGCCAAGCCAAGGAGCAGTCCCTATCCAGAGCACAGGCAAAGGGAGAAGATGCCCCAGCCACTGGTGGAGGGGACAGGCAGTGGGCAGAGGAACACACGGCAGAGCAAGAGATGCAGCAAGAGAGAACCAGGCAGGTTCAGTCCCAAAGGGTCAATAACACAACACATGGAGTGAATGTGGAGGGCAGCAGGGAGCCTCTTCTCTCAGGCAGCCACCACACAGCACATTATGCCAGGGCCTCTGCAAACAAGCCCTGCAAGTCCCCAGAGGTGTAGCAAGAGAGGGATGGAAAAGGATTGCTCCATCTTGGATTATTTATCTTGGGGGACAAGCTAAGACAGAAAACAGTTAAAGGTTAGTTTAGGATAATCAAAACTTCCCAGTTTTGAGATACCTAAATGTTTGCTTTAATTTCTTTTTCAATCTATTTGTTTGCTATAGCACTTTTTGAAACAAAATCCATAATTTCTAAATGGCTGAAGTTGAACATTTGTAATTATTCATGAAAACAAAAACCCTATTTTTTTAATAAAGAAGAACCAGACTTTCTCCTACAAAAGCTGTGATAAAACAGAAGTCAGAAGTAAGAAAGGATGAACTTAAAATTATTTCCAAATTATTGATGTCAATGGAGAAAAACTGAAGGCAGGCAGAACACAGTGGAACCTGAGGCAGAGCATTACTTTGTGACTCTTTACTCAGGCTCATACCCCAAGTCTGGCTCAGATTTGTAAGGTTTGGCCTGGGCAAGCTTCTAAATGCCAAGTTCTCATTAACTTTTACTTCTTGCAACTTGCCCCAAGCCTGTCTGCAGCTTGGTGAGCTGCACCAGTGCCTGCACCCTCCAGCCCCAGACATTGTCTGGGCATCGGGGCCCTTTGGCAGCACAGCCCTGGCAGGCCCTGCAACCCCTCATTTTTTGTACACGCTCCTGTGTCTCCTTACAGCTCCAATTCATGGCTCCCTTCCTCAGCCCCAGACCTTTTTTCACCTTCTGGTAAAATTCCTCTGCTCCAAACTTGACCCTGGCAGGCAGACTCAGGCAAAGTTTTTCCCCAGCCTAATGGCCTCTTCGGTGTGTGTATTAACCCCAATCACCTGCCTGAGCCACCCAGGGTGAATGATCCCTCATTACCTCTGCTCTGGGAGATGGATATCACCATCCTGAAAGCTCAGGGTGGGTTTCATCTCTACAGACACTTCTGTGATAAAACAATTAATCATGTCAACCAGCATTTTTTATTAGAACATCAGTGTGGGCAGCATATTTTTAATAGCATTCATTTCTCATCGGTGCCTGTTTGGTTCATCTTACTTACATTCTCACAATTAACTGAATTATCAGTTTCAGAGACTGAAGGGAATTTCTTCCATGTTCTTCCATTTTTCCTCAATTCATCACAACATTGGCAGGGATTCTTGAGGCGTTTCCTTCTTATCTGTAATATGACACTTCCGCAAACTTTATTTAAGAGAATTCCTACCCTAGAGTGTGGATATCGACCTTGTTGCCACCTAATCTCTTTTAATGGCTTGTTGCTATTGTGGCATTTGATCTCCTGCTCTTTATCTCATTAGCTGTGAGGCTCAGAGATGCGTTGGAGGGCCTGTGGTATGAGGTGCGGTGTACAGCACATACTCAGTAGGAAAACACTCGACTGCATCAGGAGGGAACTGGCTTTGATGGCCAAACTGGTCTCTTCCCTAAAGAACTTTCAAGGACCTCTCCCATCTTCCATTAGAGCTGATGTAGCTCCTCTGGCTTATTCCAGTAGGAGATATACCAATCCAAGATTATGGCTTATTCCAGTAGGAGTTGTACCAATCCAGGATTAAGGCACGTCCTTCCTTCTGCTTTCCT
Organism: Chamaea fasciata; assembly: GCF_029207755.1. Classification (NCBI taxonomy): domain Eukaryota; kingdom Metazoa; phylum Chordata; class Aves; order Passeriformes; family Sylviidae; genus Chamaea; species Chamaea fasciata. The sequence goes on along the minus strand of NW_027094095.1, from coordinate 14,377,193 downwards.
CCATTCAAGCATGAAGAGGCACATGACCAATGGGAGCTCCTTTCCCAGAAACAATAAGAGAAATCCTTCATTTTATTGTGTTTTCCCCCTCATTGCATGTAGCTTCTCTTTTGCCTTTAAGTCACATGCCTTTTTTGCAAAACGAGAGAACTCATCACAGCTTTTAAGTGGTCATAGGCACTGCAATACCAGGTAGTGCATTCCACGTTAAATTGGCATTAGAGTGAGGAATGAATACAATCTACCCAACAAATACTTTATCGTGAAAATTATTAAAATTCATAGCTTAGAGGTGTGAATGCTTCTTTAAGAAAGGTACTTATGTTATCCCCAAAATAGCACCAGTATCATGTGATGTTCCAGTTGCTATGGTTACCACAAATTTGTTATTTAATAGCAAAGAAAATAGATGCACAAAACATGCTAATTATAACTGGTACAAATTTTTCTAAATGTTTTATATGAATATGCATGCATGTTTTATGCATAAGGAATAGGAATGCCCTTTTTCAAATAATTCTTCAAGTTTTTAGAAGCATTTTAGTAACTGGCAGGGAAGTACATTCTGTGGTTCTCAGCAGCAAAGGAGAAGGAGACTTAAAAATTGAAGATGGGCACTTTGTCTAAACCCATGCAGTTTTCTATTCAAATAGCAGAAGAATCCTGAAAAAGCAAGAGGTTTAAATTTGTTGAACCTTGTACTTTCCCAACCAAATTTGCTTGGTTTCTTCTCTTTGCAACGTTGAAATTGCAAAGAGATTGAAGTGCTGAGAAACAGTTGCAGGGCCATTTGAAGTGAAGTTGCATTTTATGAAATTGTAATGTTAATATGACCCTGATACAGAAACCAAAGTGCTCCAGTCACTGCCAGAATCAATACTGCTCGATGCAACGACGGCCTCGCACTGCCTGGAGCTCCTGGGCTCCCACCTGTGTGCAGCAGTGCACTGGCTCCACGGGCTGGTCCCTGCTGCTCCTGCTGGTGCTGGCTCACAGCAGGATGCACCTCAGTGTGCCCCACTGCCGCAAGCTCCTGCTGCAGGGTCCTGCTGCAGGGCCTGGGGGGGCCTCCATGGGCTGGGAGCTCAGGTGGCACTTGGCAGAAGCACAGGCTGTGAGCACAGCATGGAGAGATGCTGCTGTGGGCTTGTATCTATTGCAAGGAGAAATACACGGGCTGGCTTTTGTTGTGCAGAGGAGAGATAGAAGGGATATGTATGCAAACAGATCTCATATAATTGCCCTTTCCTTTCAGTTCTCCACCAGATGCTCCTAGAGGTAAGTCTGGGGGACACAATGCATGCAGTACATTAAGTGCTGGAACTGTTAAAACTCACCAGCCTGACAGGGTCCTGGGGAGGAGCAAGAGAAATTCCTTTCCTTGGGCAGTCTGTGGCCATGGTGAAAAGACTCTCAAGCCTAAACTAAACAAAGATATGATAGCGAGTTGTGGGGAGAAAGTGACTGGCTCACGGCTGGTGCAGGAAATCTGCTGTCAGTGCTGGCAGTTACACCGTGTGCAGAGCCAGATGTTATTCAGGGCTCTGCTGGGTCTGTGCCGCACCACCCAGAGCTGGGCAGCCCTGGCCACTCATCCCACTTCCCACCTCCTCCCAGAGAGAGGAGGGTGGTGCACATGTCTTTGGGGCAGGAGTATCATATGGCAGACTCTGCCACACTCGGGGGTCGTTGCTGAAAATGTCACCACTGTCACTTGAAATCAAGCCCTCTCCTCTCATAGAGGCTTTTATCTCTTCCCTTGCGAGGCCGCAGCAGCCGTGGGCAGAATTAAAGTTGTGTGCGTGCATTTTGCTGCCAAATGGCCGTACTTAATGGCACTGAGACCGAAGGCACTTACTGATGCTGCTGCTGCTCTCTCCCTTTCACAGCCAGAGCACATGCTAGCTGGCTGCTGTATTTCAGATGTTGTAGAGCATCAGTGATACCGACTGAAAAACCTTCTCTGTGGCTTGGCTGTCATGCCGTGATTGATATCAGCTGTAACAAGAAAAAATGTTATGGCACTGTAATTCTGCTTGATGCAAGGCAGTCTTTGATCTTTACCATTTTGCAAAGATTATAATATACACTTAGTTTGATAAATAATACCCTTTCACCAGAGTCATGTAAAGTGGAAGAAAAATTGGCAACTAAACTTTGGAAACTTCTCTGGTGCAGGTGTTGATGTTATCAAAGCAGAAGGTTAAATATATAGGATGAAACCTCACTTGCCCACTTATAAGCAGATGTGAATAGTAAGAACTTACTAGACCAGCCCTTTTGGTCTTGTTTTTATGCTTGCATGTTCATCATCACAGCAGGAGGGTGGCCAGCTACTGCCAGAGGCACTGCAGCCAGGAGAGCAGTGAGGGAGCTGGGGGCTGCTGGGCCAGCTGATACTCCCAGTCTCGCACAGAAGCAGAGGGGAATATTCACTCTGGAATATTCTCTGTAGAGAAATTCACCCAGAGAAATTCAGAGCTGTGGGACTCACACAAATAACAATGTTCACTCACTCATCTGGCTATGGAATGGACCCTCAGACAGGGATGGAGGCTCAGCTCTTCCAGCCCTCTAGGAAAAACAACAGACAGCATATGACATCCCCAACATCTTTTCTTCAAATTTGAGCTCTTTAGGTGAGCTGGGACTTAGGTTTCCAAGTGCCTTTCTAAAAATTCTAAGAAATAACTTAAATGGCATGGGGTTTTTTTTCTGCTTTTTAATTTGAATGGTTATTTGGATGTGGCAAAAATGAGCAAACCCCGGCACCATAGCCATGAGAAAGTGTTCTCATCAGGTAATCATTTATTAAAACATTTTAACCAGCTGGTACGAATATGATTGTCACTGGAAAATGACAGGGAAATATGTGCTTCCATCTGCACTACCAAGCCAGGAAACATTCCACTGTAGGAGTTTTTTCTTCATTATTATTGCTCTTCCATACCCAGAACAGTGCACCTGAACACGACCCCTCCCTTGGTGGGGTCTTGGGTAGGGAACAGAAGCCTGAAAGGGGAGATGCAGCCCCATGCACTCGTCTGCCTTGTGGTTTGTACTGCTCTGGGCTGCTCATCTCAGACTGCAACTCTCACACAGCCTGAGGGGCAGTGCCGTTTTATTTCACCCAAAGGTGAACAGTCTTTCGTGCAAACCTGTTTACAGCTGAGCTCAGGTTTCTGGCAGGGGTTTGCCAGGGCTGTCTCAAAGGAATGGGCACATTGGCAATGGGATTTAGCATCCAGTGGTACTCTGCCAAATCCATGAAAGATTTTGCATGGCAAGAACAGGGTGTAACTCCAAGGCCATGATTATTTTCCATGTAAATGTCTGTTTCAGTTTGTGCTTAAATGATTATCTGTCATTGATTTGTGTGCCTAACTACAACTGCTTCAAGCTGTTTTCAATTATTCTGTTCTCAATACGATGCAATCCCCAGGATTAGCCATACCGAGTGCCACAAACCACCTTGCAGCAACAGAGTCATAAACTGAAGAGGATAGAAGGGATTTTAATAGGAGATTAAAAGGAAGAAGTGACTCACTGGATGAGAGAAAAGAGGGAGTGCGCAGGCTTTGACTGCAGGAGAGCTGCTTTGTGATGCCTCTGAGTGCACCAAGGACCCCAGGTTAATATAATAATTCTTCTTTCCTTATCATGCAGGTTTCGGGTAATGATTTCATAATTAGGGGTGTACTTAAAAACAGGTTTTAAATGAAGCATGTGTTCTGTCTTTACACCAAGAGGAGACGGCTAGTTGCAGGCTAACATTGCACAGGGCTTGCTTCCTTGCCTGCTGAATTCTCTTTGCAAATTTTATGCTTCTTTTTCTGACTTTCTAATTGAAAACCTGCACTTTTAGAGAGAAACTGTATTTCTCCTTGGCAGTCCTCTCTTTCACCAGGACTGAGATTTTAAGAGTAAACAAGGCTCATCTACACCAAATCCTCCGGAGGGGGTAACCTGAACTCTCCCAGACCTAGCACCTAGGTGATACATAACACTGCTTGTCAACAGCTGCTCCAAGGTTTATCAAGGATTGGTAACACTCCTAAAGCAATCAACATCTCAGAGTGCTCCAGTGTTTCTCTTTACACATACTAGGAAAAGTCTTCATATACTTGGGCTAAGATCCTTATTGTTGCTGAGTAATTAACTACCTACACTCCTGCGGTAACCGTTTGTGACAGTATCCATCAGCTGGGAAAATGTAACTGTTATTGAATTTCTAAGAACAGCCATTAATATTCTAACTTTCAATCAATTTAAATATTTGAACTTTTTGAGTGCACAGTCGAGATGAATAACATGGAGAAGCACACTCAGACAGATTAAATCCTCTATGGATTCTATCAATACAGAGAGTAGAAAGAGAAGTTATTTGTCTGACATACAAATATATATATATATATTTATTTATCAGATAAAATCAAATGTGTTATCACTATCTGCACTCTGCTATGTATATTTTAAAACATTATGAGTGGATAGGTACATACACAGCAGCAGTTTACAAGAGATAAACATCATTAATTTCCACAGAGCTATATGTTTTCATGGACTTCTTAACCTTTTAATATTAAATAAAATAGCAACTACAGCACTATTCTATATGCCTGGGAATATCACAGTTTTGAAACATTTCTGTTTAAAATACAGAAAATGCCCCTACAGTAACGATTTGGAAAGTGAGGAACGTGGCTTAGGGAGTTGGGGATTGGATTCCCAGCTGATCTTCAGGACTTGCTTGATCTGAATTGATTGAAGCCCCAGAGGGAGGCACAGCACCAGCAGAAAGGATGCTGGACCCAATTTCACCTGCCAGGCTGCCCTGGCACAGCTTTCTACCTGACCAGAGTTTCTGGGCATTGGAAAATCTGGTGACAATGTGGTGCGATAACTCTTCTTCTGGAGACAGCTGTCTCACCTTGTATGAGAAACTATTTCTTTTTCTAGGCCAACATTCAAAAAGCTGTCAGATCACTTTAATCTGTTGAATTTTGAGCAAATTCAAATAAAATATGCCAGTCTCCAAAGCAGAGACAAACTCTAAATGCCCCAGTACTGAATCTATAAGATCAATAAAACAACAGGGATGTCTGCAGTAGCTTTTTCAGAACACAAGGTAGTTGACTCTAAACAAAGCTTTTATATAACTAGACTTCTCCCATGGTACACCATATCCTTGTAATCAGTCTTCAATCTCTTCTCCAACTTCCAATAATAATAAGATGAAATGAAGTTTGCCCGAATGAAAAAAAAAAAAAAAAAAAAAAGAGTATGCACAAAGGACCAAGCATCCCCACGGGGCAGTGGTGCAAAACTGTGAAACAGGATGTCTGATCTGATGTTCCCCTAATGCCATATCAAAGGGGGAGTGAATGATTATTTTCCAACAAAGAAAGGTAGCCAGCTGCATCTCAGTTTTTCTGGTGAGGTTCAACATATCACTACTTGCAAACTGAAAAGGAAAATGGTCTGAATAGAAATGATTAGTTGAAGGGGCATGGTAAATAGCTCAGGTACATGTTGGAACTCCACCAGCACAAGCATTTCAGAACCTATCAAGCTATGCTCTTTGACCTTCCATGCAGCAGGATTGCATCTTTCGTGTCTCGAAGTTCTCACTGACGGTAACCATTTTAAAGAAATCACCTCGTTTTTACACAGTCTAAAGTGTACATTGGTAAAGAAGAATTTTCTGAATGCAGAAAAGTGAGCCCAGAGTTGTTTTGACGTGACTCAAAGGCTGGTACAGGTGTAACAAAAGGAGATGAAGAGATTTATCTTACCTTGTGACTTGTACTTGCTTATTAAGACACACAGTAGAAAACCCCAGAGGCAGCAAGGTGCTGGGGGGCACAGTAAGCAGCAGGTGGAAAAGACACCCTCATGGAAAGGGGATTAGAAACACCTCCCTGAAAGGACCCAGGGGTGTGTATGTACAGTGAATGAATCAAACCTCCGAGCACCCAGCTCACTTGTGCACTGAGAGAAGGCTGCTGACACCACAAAGTGACTAAACACTGAAAGAGATGAGAGATGGCAAGAGGGAACAGAAAGAGATAGGATGCTCCTGCTGGTGGGGGCAGCCCCAAGCTGCTTCAGCTGTGGCTCTTGCTTATGCAAAGCTTGCAAGATGTGCAGGAGGAGGCTGGTGGAAAGATGGGGAGGAGGGAGCATGTCTCTTTCCTACAGCACCTGAACTGCACCGGTAAATACAGAAATGCTTCAGTAAACACAGATATAGGGCACAGCCTGCAGTTCAACAACCTGAAATACCACTGTGAAGAGACAGCAAAAAGGAATGGTCAAAGTACTATCACTTGTCCCTGTTCTCCACAGCAATGGCAATGTTTTAGGTGCTCCCAAGTTCTCCAGAGTAAATGCCCCTCAGGAGGCAGGAAGACCTGCTGCCCTACCAGGGCTGGCTCCTGCCCTGTCCCCACTCACCCTGACGTGCACACAATCCTTAAATAACACAGCTGTGGGAGTGCTTTGAATTGTCATGATAACACCAGAAATGTCTCAGACTGATGCCCAAATGTATGTATTTCATGAGAACTGGGCCATTTGCTTGAGAAAACTCTTGAATTGAACAAGCAATTTATAAAGCAAAACCTTTTTTTTTTTAATTGAGTACCTTGCCATTGGAAAGCAATAGAGAGTCCTCACCTTATCACAGAGCTCCCCTTCAGTCCCCGCCCTGGGGCTGCTAGATAGCTCATTCCTGTGATATACTTTAACGGGTGTCATTCCTTTTTAATAAGTCCAAACAAAACAGTTAATAAATCCAAAGCGCTTCCTATCAATATATCTCTAATTCTTGGCTTTCACTTCTTCAGCAGCGCTGATCATCTTCCTGAAACTCGTGGCATTCTCATAACTCTCTTGAAATAATGATCTGTGTTTCAGGCTTTGATTCAGCACTGACGCGACTTTTCTGCATGTTTGGCTGCGCAGCGTCTGCCGCTGAGTCACATCTGATTTACACTTGAGATAAACGGCATCATCCAGGGTAGCCTCTGACTCTGAGAGGAGCACCCACTAATCCACATTGCCAACAGGGTTTTCTATCACCATCAGTCTGGAGCACGCCAGCCCGGTTCTGGTCTCCATGGAGATCGTTATGAAATGTATTAATCCATCATCTGTTGGTTCCCAAAAGGATCTTTTGGGAGTTTAGCACCTCCATGGACCTCACACTCCCTGAAAGAGGTGATAACTATGGATTTCTCAGCATGAACAGGGAGGATTCTTTAAGAAGTGGTCACCTTTGCCATGGCTTAGGGGAAATCTCTGCGAGAAGATAGCTCTTCCACGTGTATACAGTGAATATACCTTTCACAGTATTTTTTCCCTCTTTTTTTTTTTTTGTTGGCAGTCCTTAACACTTTTCTCCTCCCACTTTCTGGTGACATTGCAAAATATCCACGCTGAAGTGCATTTTGTTAGCTAAGTAAAATGGCAAAATGGTGTATTTTAGGTGGAAGTGTAAATGATATACTTGCAAGAGCTGGTCAAAACCCAGAACCTGAACAACTGTTCATGGAAAAGGCAGCTATTTCACACCCACTGTAAATGAGAGCATAGTCAGGTACCAAAATGTGCCAGAATAGAAAGAATTTAAAAATCCCCAAACCTAAAAAAAGTCAGTTGAAATTTAACAGTGCAAACCTGAGATTTCCCGAAGAGACTGTAGTGTCATGCTAGCAGCAGCTGTGGCTTGCACTAGCTGGATCCACAGAGACCCCCTGTAATCACCCTTTGCACAGCAGGACCACCACCAGCTGTAGCATCAGCCTGACTGGACCTTCCCATCACAGGAAGCTCCCAGCAATGTCCTCTCAGCTTTAAATTCAAGGTTTTAGACAATTTGGTACTGAATTTTGAAACTCAGCATCTGAGGGGGTGGGCCAGGGAAGCTTCTGACACACCTCAGGTGATAAGTTCCCCCAACATATTCTCAAAATTATGCAATACAATAGCTGAACTTTACTGTGATTTCACTTTATATTTACAATGTATTTTATTGTGCTAGATCTTACTTTAAAGATAAAAAATTAATAGTTAAAATCCTATTCTCTACATCAAAGCATCTCTTTGTGGCTTGCAATGAAACACTTTGACTCTTACCTAAGTTTTCTGTTCAGACTGTCCAAGAATTCAAGTGTTTCATTATAACAGAAGTGGGAGATGCTTTGTTCTAGAGAATAAGAGGCTTCAAATATTTGCTTAATAGCTATCAAAGCTAATTATTCAAATAAAAATAATAATATGAAAGTTGAGGCTAATAAAACAGTAGAATATTAAATAAGTAATAAAAGGGACTGGGTTGATAAATACCATGCCATATTCAAACACTAATAATATTAATGAAGAGTAACTGCTTATATTATCATAATGTGTATGTGTATGAGTATAATGGACTTCTACCTCATGAGACCTGATTGTGGGCTGAACCTCAAACTATTAGGCAAAATAGAAAGATGATACATGCTCCTAAAGCCCTAAAACAAGGCAACAGACAGAAGTGGGGCACAGAAAACAAATGGTGTTTCCCTTACACAGGGAAACAGGATGATAGAGAGCAACAGGACAGACAGCAAATGAAGAGCTCAGGGCTAGTTAGGAAAAGAGGGCCCAGAGACTTTCACTGTGGGATGGGGAGGAGGATGCAAGGTGGCTGCTTGCAGGATGGTCCCCTCAAAAGTGGGAGGAGATGGGGGTGCAAGTCTGAGCCCCCAGCATGAGGGCAAGTGGAGCTGGCATCAGGGTCACCCTAGCTGGCAGTACTAAGCAGCTGTTGGTAACTGGAACCAAACTGTGATAGAGCATGAAAACAAGGACAAATAGGTGACTTTTGGTGCAATGCTGAAAGAGGAGAGGGAAGAAGGATGGACATAAAAATGGGACATGGACGGCTTATGAAAATAGTACTTCCAGTGTCATTTTAAGTGGGCACCAAAAGACCTGTGTTGCATTTGTCAAGGCTGTATAAAAAGTGTGTTGCACTAATTGAGACATAGAAAATGCTAGACAAGGGCCTCAGCCATGGGGATGGACAGGAAAGGCAACATCTTAGTGATGCTAAGGAGCAGTCAGTGGGATTATGCCATATCCTGGATGTGAGGACCTGAGAAAGGGTCTCAGTCAAAGATGACACACAAATTACGGGCCTGAGTGACAAGCAGGGTGGTGAGGTTGTCCGCTGTGATCAAAGAGGGGACTAGCAGGGGAGACATCCATTGGGGAAGATTAAAAGTTCTGTCTCTTCTACATTGGGCTTGAGTTGACAGACTGTCGCTTACATGAAATGACAGGGAAACAAGCCCAGGAATGAGGCTGGACTGAGGAGACAGGTCGGGAGCCCACAGGTAGATCTGCAAGTTAGTTGTGCAAGGACAGTAGCTGATTTTGTGTTTGCAGATGAAATTACCCAGAGATGCAGGAAGGTGCAGAAAGAGAAGGCAAAGAGGACTAGGTTCTGTAAGATGAGCACAGAAAATAATAATGCTAGTGACATAGCATAAAATGACGCTGAAACAATAAATACACATGAATAATTTAATTCCAAAAGTGCTTTTTGTTTTTGACTTTATCTAATTTTTCCAAAGGTTCATTTGAAAAATATCCTTTTTTTTGGAAGAAAATGTCATCAAAATTAACGTGATTTCATGTATATGTCAATTTTGACCAAAATCTTATTTTGCAGGGGAAAAATGTTTCAACAACAAAAAAACCCCAAATTCAGAGCTGTTTGCTTTTAGCTCTAAACATAGATCCTACTACTGTCAAGTAACATCTTTCATTATCTTCTTTATGTCTCAAACCACATTAAAAAGAGTCTAGAGGTTTTGCTGATTCTGTTGTAATCAATCCTGTCACAGCTGTTATTGGATTTATCTCGGGATCTGAACACCGGCATTTTTCATTGTTGTTTTACATTTTCTTTATGACTGTACAGATAAACAATCAAGAGTATAAGAAAATCTAAAATATGCTAAAGTGAACAAATATATTCAACGACTATAAAATTATCTATAAAGCTTTCTTGGGTCCAAATAAACATCAGTGACTTATTTGCTGGACTTCAATGAAATGCAGGTCTATCCAGGTATGAGTTAATGTTAAAATTATATCAGAGTAGAGTGGGGTCATACTTACCTGGCTTCATTTGGTATAGAAGTTACTTTATTTATCAAAATAATAGCATGCAAGTATGGCAGAGCCAAGTAACACCATGAATGAAATCAGGCAAGATTCTTACACTGCAGAAACACCCACCCAAACCCGAGTGTCACATGTGCTTCAGCCTTTTAGAGCCCTATATAAAACTGCTCAGCTGATGCACAGCACTGCTTATAAATCATGCATACATCTTGTAGGCTTCAGTGCAGTATGGACAATAAAAGGGAATTAAGATGCTTAATGAGGTGAGATGCTTCTATAAACTGATGTCTGTCTTTCCTTATTTCTCACGTCCTTTAGGATATAATTTTCTTTCTTTTTCTTCCTATCTTTCATCATTTCTCTGACTAACAAGTATCCCAGGTTTTCCTACCAACGGATACGATTAGTTTCAGCATTAGGCATATGCAAAACATCCATCTTCTCATTTCAGGTAGTATATGTGCCCTTTCATAACATTACCAGTCTCCCTGTATGTGTTAGACAGGTTTGCATGGGCTATCTCTACTACTGCTGTGTTATTTCCCCAAAGCATATGCAGCTGGTTAAAATTCCCTGACTAAAGCTGCCCTCCCTGCATGCGGGGGACAGAAGCTGATGTGCCTGGCATTGCCTGTGGCTTTCTGCCCCCTCACTGCCCGTGTGCCATTAGCCAGAGACACATATAATATCATGTCAGTTGCGTCATTAATAAAATGACAAAATAAAACTTGAATTACCCCTCTCGGATGTGGTTTACTGGAGCATTAATACATTTCTTGGGCTACTGAAGTCATTCAGCCTTTGCAGTCATGGCTCACAATGCACCCGATGTATTATTAATGTCCCAGTAAAGCACACCCTGTTGTGTCTTAATGCTGTGGCATAAGATGCCTGGAAAAGTAAACAGCTATGTAAAGCAGAGAGTGATGACTGTTAGGGAGATGAATGGGGGACGTTACAGCTTCGCTCACCGTGCCTGTGGCTCCAGCAGTCTCAGGGATGCCTCGGTAAGGTTTCACTGTGTAGATTCTACAGAAGGGTTTTTTTTTTTTTTTTTCCTGAGTGTTTCTAAACATCTATTATTTATAAACCACGGCTGCTCTGCATGATACTTCATGGGTAAGTAAGGGAAACATTTCCTGCCCTGAGGAGGTTATGCTGGCTGCTCTGGGTGCCATGGCCATGCTTGGGGCCAGGCAGAGGTGCAGGCAGGACAGCTGTCGGTTTGCAGCTCCCGACCCCACTGTGCCCACCTCCCCACACGGGCCTTGCCACCCCAGCAGGGGAGAGCATGAATAAACAGAGGCAGCAGCATCATTCTGGGCTGCTGGCATTTCCATACTGCTTATGCAGAGTCTACATCTGAGATAAGCTGTACCTCTCTGAAACAAGTGCTCAGATAATCTGTATCCTCATGTAATTCGCTGCTATGCCTGCTGCCGCAGCTGCTGCTACACAATTTTCTCCCTCCAAAAACAGCTGTGGATCCAGCAAATTTCTTCGGTGTTGGAGGACAGGAGCAGCGGGTGGGAGGGAGGCAGCCAGGAGGCAGAGATGAAGGGGACAGCCAAGGCACTGTGCAGAGAACGGGAGGGAAGAGCAGAGAGGAAGAAGGAGCCACTGTGGGGAGTGCACTGTGTGCACTACCTGACACTCATACAACCCACATGCTGCCTGAATCAAAGCATCTTTTATAAATAACCCCTGGGAAGAAGGTCTCCACAATGACAGCTGAAAAGATTCAAAGCAAAACATATACAGCAAAGGCAATCCTGTATCTGAATATGAGAATTTCCATTATTTGCCTGATGATGGGTTACAAATATCCCCAGAATGACTCAGAGAAGCCTTCTGCAGAAGTCTGCAACCTGAGGGTCAGGAATTCATGAGAAATATAGACAACCTCCACCTCTGAGGTTGCAGATTCCCAGAGCAGGAGGAAGCCCATATCCAATAGAAGCAGCATAGGATCATGCCTTTGAGAAAAGCAAAGCCACTGAGACAGTGTTAATATTACTTCTTGCATTTTTTTTTTTTATATTAGTGATTTTGGCCCAGTTTTTGAGTAATGTACAATCCTTTCTTCTTCTAAAAAAAGGCAAAAATGTGGGAAAGGAGTGGAAACAGACGACTATAGTTTGGGAGTCAGACTGAGAAAGAAACAGCCAGCATGTACATTCAGTATACTTTGTGTATGTCACCAGGGGCTCAAAGGGTGAAGCTGGGAAAATAACATAAACTTGAATTCTGTGACTGAAAAAAACCCATGGATTTTTTTCAAATCAGATTAGTCATTTGTTGTCATTGAACTCCAGACAAAGTTTTGCTTCAGGTTTGGGGTTATTTTAACCCTTTCCATAATATTTTCCCCTCCTTCAGTTCAGTTTGGAATTGAGAAACGCATTTCAAAGCAAAGAGTCAACAGGCTTGAGTTCTCTAAATATCAGAGTGAATTGTCTTAAGGTTTCCAAAATTTCTTGTCCCCTGCTACTGTGTCCCAGGTATTTTTCCTTGGCTGAAAGTGCTTTTAGTCTCACCCTAACCTATTTTGATTTTCTTGAAATGCTGTTTTTCAAAAAATTTACTATTCATCACTCCCCCCAAAAAATTTCAATCTACCCTTCCTCTTGCCTTCCTGTGGGCCACTCAGCTCAGCCCTTCCATGCCTGACTACCCCTAGTGCTCCTAAGGCTCCCCTCTGGCATTCCAGCACTCCTGGGACTAAAGTAAAGATTTGGAGAGGAGTAAAGCCAGCGATTTTAGATGGAGGGGATAGAAGCTATGACAACCTGAAAAGGGAAAAGCCTGGAACACAGAGGGGTTATAAAGCAAAATACAGTAAAGATATGACCTGCTTGGTGAATAAAGTGCATGGGAAGAAGACAGTCCCCACTCTGTGCTGTAAAAAATGTTGTAAAAGAACTGCTGAACAAATGAAATGATTAAATCAATATATTCTTCTCCTATTTATAAAGCCTTTGCTTCCAGTAGTTTTTGAGTTCAATAATGTATGTGCTGTGAGAAATACAGAACAGTCAATATTAACAGCTCCCCTCCAGCTGCAGTTAAACTTATTTTAAAATAATCTTCAAATTTTCATATATGAAGTAGATGTTTAAAATTGATCAGCGTTCAACATATTTATATTAAAACAGATCCTTTTTTTATCAGGTGGTTGGAGATTTTCTGATAGTTAGAGCCATGTCTTTTAGTTATCAATATGTTTTGTCCTTTGATGAGTAACTGTCTTCTATGCAGAGTCTGCATGCAAAAAACTCTTCAGTCCCTCGATATCCCCGCTTTTAACCCCTTGTGAAAGAGAAACAGCTCACAGACCTTCTGTATCCTGAACTCACAGAACAAAATGGCACAGTTCATCCACGTAAAGGGTGCTGGTCAGCCCTCATCCTGACCCTTTAATGACATATTGCTTCCAAACAGAAAGGTGCAGAATAAGTGAAATCTGTTAACCTTTGCAGTGTGTTTGTGTGCTGCTATAGCCTAATCTCTGAAAATCAAAAGGGTGTAATTTTTTTCAAGTACCAATTTGGCAGGCCCTTACCCCCACTTAACTCCTCTCCATGCTGCCTGCCCAGGGCAAGATTTCAGTGCTGTCCAGGAAATCTCAGTCTGCCACCACAGACAACAGGCAACCAAGCGCCTGCAACTTCCAAGTTGCCAGGAGAAGTTGCAAAGATCACTAAACTCTGAGTGACAGGTGATCGATATGCTGAACAATTAGTATCAAATATACAGTAAATGATGCATAATATCATTGGTGAAAAATGTTCTATTTAGGCAGAATGTAGATTGATGTCAGAAAATGCTCTTCAGTGTGTGGAATAATCAAGTCAACTGCTTGATGGATGTACTATATAGTCTATTTACATAGCTTGGATTCAATACACTTACATGATATTTGCATCAGAAACATATCTATAGTCAGCCAATGGGAAAGAATACATGATTTTAGCAACATGCTTATACATTAATAATATTACTTGGCAATCTGATGTTTCAAGACCCAGGGTGAATTACTTATTAAAAACCCATATACAGCTATCTGTCTTTATCTTTCTTTCTGTGTGAGCCATAATGGCCTTGATTGTTTTCAAAATTACATTTGGCCAGGATATGACTGTTACATGAAACCTCTTAAACCAATATCATTTCCCTCACTGATAAAATACATTATACTGCTGGGTGCATTGAGCCAAACCATTAACGAAGGAAGCTTAACCTAACCTTTGTGCTTCTGACCAGCCGTTCAAGCAAACTAACATTTCAGAAATTGTTTAAAAAGTGGAATTGACATGATTATAAATTTTTATATTAAGTTCACTCATTTCTTGGAGCTTCTCCTATCACCCTCACTTCTAATGGTTTGAATTTTGCAGGAGACTTAGTTACTTGGGAAGATACAAGGAAACGTTCTCCATTTAACATTGTTTAGAAACGCAGGCACAAGATAAATTAGCTAGATAAGGTCAAATTAAGCAAGGTCCATTTTAAAATTTGAATTCAGGATGCATGAGAAGGAGCAAAAAAAACAAGATGCAATGGAAGTCATGGAAAAACCTAAAGTAAAATTCTTCATAATAACTGAGATGCTATTTTAATAAAGCGTCTCAACCCGTGCCTGGTTCTAGGAAGAGGTACAGCTCCCCAGACCTGCAGGCCAAGACAACAGAGCTCATCTGATAGGCAGCAAGTGACATAATGTCAGTGAGAAACACTACTCTCACAACCAGCAGATGAAGCCATTTTCTGAAGTTAATATTCTGCTAGATCCCAGTGCTTCTTCGTCTCTGCTCAGGTGTCCATCATGAAATCTCCTTGCAACAGAGAGAGAGGAGACTGACCATCATTTTCATGCTCAGCAAGAAGAACCACAGAACACAAGTAAAGGAAGGGCAAAACTCACCTGTAGATATGAACAACACATATCTCCTGCATGGCACTTTTTCTCTTTGGGTGTCCAGTGGCTTTAGGAGCAGTGTTGTGGTCTGTGAGGTCTCAGGGTAATGGTTTGTCCATGACAGATACCAGTGGCAGTGATGCAAGTGGACCATCTCAGGACCACTAAGTGGGGGAAGGCAGAACTGGGGATCCTGGAAGAAAAGCCATGCAGTTCATTGTACATGCAAACCAGCAGGCACCACAGAGCACTGCAGTCTCACCACAGGCATCTCAGCTCACCAGTCTGAACAATTTCCAGACCGTTTCAGAGGCTTGCTATTTCTAATTTTTTTGCTTGCCTTGTTTTTCCTGTTTGTCTGCTCCATTGCCATTTCTGCAAACACTGAGAGCACCAAGCATATTCCTGACAGGAGTATGTAGGCAGATGTAAGACAAAGTGGCACACTACTAATTGTAGGGCACGAAACTTATGCAGCAACTTCTGTGCTTGCCAGGACAGAACTAATTTTTGTCTGTACAGCTGTAGTTTTTATCAGAGCAGATAACCAGTTTCCAGCAAGTAAAGAACTATTTGTATGGGAATCTGCTATAGCAGGAAGGCTCTGCAAGCATTTTGGGAGGCAAAGCCAGAGAAATGAGCTAAAGCATAGCAGTGTCATACAAACACATATTTAACCTGTATGCTCAGTAGGCACTCAATACACCATGCTACACCATGGCGGAAGAGGGGATGGTCCTGAGGAAGATTTCTTAACCTTTACAGCCACCATTTATTCTTTTTCATGCTGCATCAGCCACCTTTGAAACCGGCAGAAAGAGAAAGGGGAGAATGGTGTTCAGAGAGCTGCAGGAGCTGCAGCTCCCCTCCCCTGTGTCACCCCACAGGCACAGTGTGACACAGCTGGGCACTGTGGGGCCATGCCCATGCCCAGCCATCTTCCCTGCACAGCAGCATGCTGCAACAGACAGGGACAGGGAGGTGGCAGGAGGCAGCAGCAACAAGTAGCAGGCATCCAGGAGAACAGGGGGTCTCCATGCAGCCAGGACATCACGTGTAACTGCCTGGCAGGCTAGAAACCAGAGGCACTCCCCACACCACATTTCCCTCCATGTTCAGAGGAATTCACCTTCTTACAACACATCAGAGCAGCGCCTGATCCCCTCTTTGATCTCTTCCCCTGTCTGGAAATAATGCTTTGCATCTGAAATCTGGCTAACGGCTCCTGCTGAAATGGAGTGATGCTCTTAGTGCTCTAGTTAGTGCTGTCAAGCAATCTGAAATGGAAGCTGGCAGTTGTCCTTCCAAATGGCTATTGCTATGTGTAGCCCAGAAGTGGTAAGCTAAAAAATCTTTTTGTATTTGAACTCCTTCCAATTTCATTCAGCAGGATACTGGCAGGCCACTTTCTGTGTTAATTATTTCTGTCCTGATTGCCTGGCCACACAGAGCACTGGATCGACAGTATCACACTTCACCATTTGTTACTTCTTCCAACTGAATGCAGACAGAAATTGAAATAAAGAAATTTCACCTAGAGAAAAATCTCCAAAAGTCAGGAAATGGGAGAGAAGGTGCCAGCGGAGTCAGAAGATACATGTATCTCCCAGATCAACACCAATAACTGCAATTTTGGAAATCTTTAAGAGTAGAAGAGTGACACAGTATATTACTCACTGGAAAACGCTTAATGGGTCTGATCCTGAAATGAATTACACTGGCTTAAATCTGGAATGTCTCCAACAAAGTCAGAGATTAATCAAGAAGAACTTTTAATGCTTGATTAGGAAAGACTGCCTCTGCATTGCTGGCAGGTACAAATGAGAGGACCTAGGCATAAAATTACCTCATTGCTCCCACAAATCAGCGAGCTAAATGGCTACATCTTGACATTCGCACCAGCAGTAAATTATAGTCAGGCACAAAAATCTTGCAACAATTAAATGTGGGTGCAAATCAGACTTCAAACCAGAGTGTATTTGAATCCTGTTAACACAAATATTACCTTCTAATGCTCTCCATAGTGTCATGTCTTTGGGAGAGCACAATGAATGCAAGAGGCAACGTTGTCTAAAAATACCACCTTGGAAGACTGCTTAGTAGAATTTGCACCAGAACTTTCCTGCCCTTGGCTTCTCAGTGAGACTACTGCAATATTCCCAGCAAGGGAGAAGGAAATGAATATTTTCAGCCAGGGAGGTTGTCTACATGAAGAGGAGTTTCTGTTTGTATAGCACACAAGTGCAGGTTCTGACTGTACCTGCAGAACAAGGCCAGTCTGAGAACAGAATTCACACATGCCACAGATCTGACTTCTTACTAGCTATCCTACCGGCCACTGAGATAGATATCATGTAAGATAAATCTATTTCTCACACAAGCCAGGATCATCTGTCCTAAAACGAGTTAATTTTGTGCGGTCTGTGGTGCATGCCCTGCAAAACAGCAAGCACATGGAAAACTGAGAACCCTGAGTGCACATACCACACACTAAATCCAGACAGAAATGAAACTGCTTCAAAGAGTTGAATCTAATCAGCAGAATTCTGAAATATAGGAAAAAAATTAAAATAAGCGCAATTGGATACTTTCAAAGCAGAAAAAATTACAAATATCCTCAATAAATTTTAAAATTAACATTGAAAGAGTCTACGTAAGAGTCTACCCAGCCTCCTTCTGAAGCACAAGCTTCTTGTTTTGACAATGTGTGAAACAAAGTGGTGGTGAAAAATTCATTAACCAGTTAGTTAAAGCAAACCCATAGCCTTCGGCTTCATTGCTGTTGGGTTAATAGGATATTTTTTAAGAACACAACTCAGTGTCTTGAAAGAGACCAGTTAACATACAAGAAGTCATGAACATGTTCTCGCAGAAGCCTGAAGAGTCTCTTTCGGAAAAATACAATGGAAGTATGCTGCTGCGTTGTTGCATCAGGGCTGCTGACTTTCCACTCACAACTATTGAACTGGTGCTGCTGTGGCAAGAGCACTCCAGAAGTTAATTGGGAAGATAAAGACCACTGCAAAGCACCAGGCACACCACAGCACGTGGCTTTCTGCCTCCCACACTTACACTGCCAACAGTGCCCTTTGAACCAGAGCTTCCTGAAGGACGTTGGTGTCACAAAACCAGAAACGTTCCTCTTTGCGCTTCTTCTCCTTGCACAGTAATTCAGTTGAGGCTGTTGATAGTAGAATTCTGAGTGGTAATTAATCATGAATTTGTGCATGGTTGCCAGTGAGGTGGCAAGGAACCCATGCTGCCCCACACAGCCCCATCTTCCACACAGTAGTCCTGTGTCCCCTCTGCTCCCAACCCCAATGGTCTCAGCATGGGAGATGAACAAATACTTGTGTTTAGCTAATAATAAAAAGAAGAGGAAGGCAGGCTGGGCAGCAATGGCACTTACTGTAGTGGCATGAGCTTACTGGTGTCCTGCCACAGGCATCCCCGGCACACTGATGTGCCACCCGGCTCCCCAGTGCAACATCTCCCTGTGACACCCAGACAGTGTGTGTGTGTTGGCCTGCCTGTGAGAAGGAGATAAGCTCATTAATGATCCTGTGGTGTCCATTTTGGTTCAGGAATTTTGTGGATACTGAGGTTAGAATTTCATCTCTTTTCCCTTCATGGATTTAACTAAATCTCACCCAGGATTTTGAAACATGCCAGGATTAGAGAAAAATCTCTTTAAACATGAGCTTATTTCTGACACCAAAATTTCTCCAGCTGGGATCAGCAATAACAGCATCAGTTTTAAGGTCTCCATCTTTATATTGGTTGGTGTTACAGGGCATACAATCTGTGCCTGGGAAGCCTGGGCTTTGCCTGAATTTAGCTGAGCTCCGGCTGCTCGTTGTGGTAAAAAGCCAGTGCTTAAATTGCCTCAACCTTCAATCCAGAAGTACAAACTGTGTGAGGAGAAACACCATCAACTAATTAGATTGTAAGCTCCCTTCCTCAGAAAATCTTTTTTATCTCAAAGCTTAGGAGTTTGGATGTAGCATGGTTTGGTTGTTATCACTTAGCAAAGGGAGAGTGTGAGTAAAAAGTGGGTCCTTGTGGAACACCTGTGTGCACAAACTTTAAAACACCCTTGAAAAATGTAGCCAGGATGCTCTGCTGTCTGTTCAAGTTAACTATAGGAAACATGTCCCACCCATGAGATTAAATGAATCCATAGTGAAAACCTTACCCATGGAACAGAAAAGCAGCTGCAGCTTTACAGCTGCCAGCCACAGGTTGGGAGGTGCAGTTACTCTGATGGTTCACCTGTGGCTAGCAGCAACCGGCCTTTTGCCCCCTCTGGCTTCCAGCTGCATGGTAACCCTGTCCCATCAGACTTCCTTGCAAGCACTGGCCAATTAGCACAGAAGGGTTAATTGTCATGTCTTAGTGTATCCAACAGACCCTGCTGTACCCAGAGAAAACTGCCCTGGGCACCCAAGGCAAGGAGTTCCCAACCATGCGGGACCTCTTTCCATAAAAGTGATGCTGTCCAGTCTCTCAAGACAAAAGTCTTTCTTTCCAATACCTTGCATCTCGTTCTGCCTCCTCTGGGTCTTGGGAAGAAAAGCTTTGGCCTGGCAGCTCCACACAGGAGGTCTGTGCTTCAGCCTGGGAGAACGGGAGCAGGTAGTGCAGTGCGTACTGAGCCACTGAAGTCTGGTTCAAACATACTTCAAAGCTTGTGGAAGCCAACAGGGGTCTTATGTATTGCTACTGATATTCACATCAATCTGGAGCACTTTGTCCAAGTCCACACAGTGGGATCTCTACAGAGTTATAAATATTCCCCAACTCTCAGGACTCCCACTCCCCTGCTCTAAGTCCTCTTACCATTCCCTGGCTGTATCTGACACTCCTGGATATTGTGTCTTACTTTTCCCCAGACTACAATTCACTCCTCCTGTTTGTAGGGAAAAAGGAAAAATTCAGAGTTTTTCTTGGGCACCAGCTCACCTTTGCATCAAGCTTATCCTTGTTTCCATGTTCACATGGGGAGGTGAACTTTCAGACAGGTGGCTGGAGGAAAGAATCTCATCAGAACAGGGCATTGCATCACTGAAATCTCATGGAAATTTGGTCATACTGATACCTTTACAACACTCTGTTGTTACCACAGGTTCAGTTCTTGTCAGCTTCATGCTGTCCCAACTCCACACACGGCCAAACCAGGTGTCTTTGCTGAATGGTCCAGGATGTATCCTGTGCCTGGATGCCCCAGAGTCTGTAGCAATGTTCCTACAGTTTTCAGTGAGGTGAGGAGAAAACTCTGTGTTCTCATTATACCTAGAGCTAAGCATAAAGTCTAACAGCAGAAACAAAGAAAAAATACAGAGCAGCCAGTTTTATCCAAATTTTTATAGGCTTTTATGGAATCATAAAGATCAGTAAAATGGTCTTTGTGGAACATACCACAATTCCAAACACAATAAAACGAAAATCAATGAACGTTCTTTAAAATGAGTGAATACACCCACACAGTTCAAATTTCATTGTATTTAGACATGCAGTAGATGTTCGGATACATCAACTTTGATTTTGCCTTCCCCTCCTCCTAGATATTCTTTTTATCAGGTTGCCTGTACAAAATGCATTGAACACAGTGGGGGGGGGGGGGGAGGTGGGAAGCGGTGTTTGGTTTTAAGTATTCATTAAACATCTGTAGCAGTTAATACAAAGGAAGAGTCTTTGAATAAATCTAAAAATTAGGAAATTGTACTTCTGATCTTGACTTCATCCTCATGCATCAATGAACATATTTTAATTTTTTTAATCTTTATTGTGTGTAAACCAAACACTGAAAACAACAACCCTCATCTGCCTGTTATATATCATTTCTAATGACAGGGTACCTTTTGTTCTAAATGCACATGTAAAAAGACTTTCACTTTAATATTCTAGTTCTTGGCTTTTCAAGTTAAAATAGTGCTTTACAAGTGATCTCTACTGATAGTGACATACATTTACATTAGAATTCCAACCTGATTCTCTACCTTTCATAATCTACATAATACCTTTTGTTTTGTTTCAGATTCTTTTCTTGCAGGTTATGTAGATTTGACTGCAGTAGATTTTTTCCCCCAAAGAATATCCAAAAATACACGTCTGCATAGCATAAAGTTGGAAGAACTGTTTGTCACAGTCTGCTTAACAAAACAAGTTGTTTTTCTGTTTGCAGATTATCCCTGAGAAGGCATCCAAGTGTTACAAATGCATTCATTATTAGAAATCATTCTGTGATTTTGATAATTTAGGGCTAAAACAGACTATTAGTTCATTTAGTTTGACCTCTTGTACCATATAGATTACTACATTTCACCCTTGCTCTAAACTCAGAGACTTCATTAGAGTAAAACATTTCAAGATTAAGATTAAATTGTGCTTCACTGGTTGAGAACAAGACAGACAAAGCTGCCAAGAATATCTAAGCCCCCAGGAATAGGAAAGAATTATTTAGATGAGATATACCTGGATCATCCCAGCAGGTGAGGCTTAAGTTTAATGAGCAGTAGGACAGAGACACCTGAAGATCATCTTAGGAAAGATGATACTCTGCACCAGAGCACTCTCTCACTCTGGTCCCAGGACAATTACAGAAGGATTTGAGTTCCTAATCGTGAATGTCTAGTGCCACTTGACACTTCTCATGAGGTAGCCTGGTTTGTCTGAAAGCAGGACAGCACTGCAGCAGCAGGGACCCACAGCCCCAGGAATGTCAGGGGAGGGTAAGATATGTGAGGCAGAGACAAGGGGACCCTGTGTCTCACAGCATAGAGTCCCAAGGATGGGATTCAGTTCCACAAGCAGCCCCAGGCTTTTTTTCAGTCCATGGGGCTTTATACTAGACAGCAGAGGAGCCTAGCAAGCTGCTCAGCACCCCCAAATGCAGACACCCATGTTTAGTGACCTGGCAGACTCTCTGGGCTCTGGAGGGTGTGAGGAAAAAGCCCAGCAAGATTTAGGCAGGGGTGTGTGCAAGCAAAAACTGCCTTTGACTGAAACCCCGACACACTAGTTTTCATTGTACACACTGTCTTAAACCCAAGAAATGGAAATGCAAAGGTAATACTAACATTGCTAGCAACCCTCCTAAAGCCCATGACAGGATTCACCCAACCTCCCCCCCAGGCTGGCCACCGCCATCTTCCCCCCAGTCTGCTTCAGCAAATGTCTTGGGGTGTGTTCCCACCCACATAGTGGGTATCCTACCCAGGAGTCTGCCTGCCACAGGGCTTGGTGGGGAGGTCCTTCCCCCTCACTGTTTCCAGTGCCAAATAGAAATCTCAGATATTGCCAGTCTCCTTATACACCCCCAGCCTCTACCCCAGGCACATACAATGGGCCTTGGTCATTCGGTCCCTGCCTCTTGTAGGCTTTGACATTTCTTCTCTCTTCATGCTATCAGGGTTTTGCAGATCTGGCCTGGGAGAGCACAAGAACATTGTGCTTAGGAGACTGTTTTTTCATGGCAAACAGTCAAATTTCACATTGTCTCTGAAAGCCTAGATGTGAAAATAGTGTATTCTTGCATGGCTCTGCTCTCAGA
Organism: Chamaea fasciata; assembly: GCF_029207755.1. NCBI lineage: Eukaryota > Metazoa > Chordata > Aves > Passeriformes > Sylviidae > Chamaea > Chamaea fasciata. The sequence goes on along the minus strand of NW_027094095.1, from coordinate 14,354,547 downwards.
AGTGCTAAGCAGTGAGCAGCTCCCCATAGCCCCACAGCTATGCATTTCCATAAAAAACAGGAATTGAGGCCTTACCAAGCATTGGAGTTCTTTAAATCGTAGGTAAAACTAATCTGTATTCCAATTTGAAAAAAGTCTCTGAAAGGACAAAACATGCATGTTGATGGCAGAGAAAAAAATCATATGTCTTCTCATTGGGGAAAAAAAATCCAAGAATATTTAATGTGTGAAAATAGGACTCCAGTTATGCTGTTAAGAATAATGAAATCTAGGGTGCTAAGTACTGTATGTGTCGCTGTACAAGTTAAGCTGCCTGAGGCAGTTTTAATTTCTCCAGCCAATTTTTCTTAAATTTTCTCTTAATTTACACACCCAAGTATGCATCACCTGTAGAGGAGGGGGCTGGATGGGGTAAGTGCAGCCAGAGATGTTACAGCAGATGCCTCGGGTCACACGGGAGCTGGGCACTGGGAGCAGGGCTTGCCAGGGAACCCCAGAACCAGAGCAGAGCCTGGCAGCCACATCCCAGCTCCTCTGAGATCTGGTGGGAGCTGCTCTGTCTCTGGTGGGGTGGATTTTAGTCACAGGCTTAGCTATTCCCTCCAGCTAAGGGTTAGCAGCCCACAGGGGAGATGGGTGTGCCCCTATCTGAAAGAAACAGCCTTGGAGGCAAGGGGCAGAGCCCAGGGGTGGCACTGACACACATCAAAACAACATTCCTCCTAGTTACTTTCCTTGTCAAGAACATGCTGAAATGAACTTGTCAAAATTATTAAATTTGAGAGGCAAGCGTAATCCAAAATTTGATAGCTACAAACAAGTGATATCAGCAGGAGTGTACACTTGGTGGGACTACACTAGACATTTGCATTTTACTGGTGAAATAAACATCCACCTCTGCAAATCACTGTAGTACTTGCTGTAATTTGACTTGCCAGGAGCCACTGAGTTTAAGGCAGAAGTCTGCCTGCAGAGTCAGGTTTGCTCCAGCCTCAGCAGCACTGGTCCTGTGAGGGCTTGGGAAAGGGTCTTCAGTCTCCTTTGCTCTCCACCCCGTATCCATGGCAAGACAAGAAAATTTTATTTTAGATTTGCAAAATATTCACTGTTTGTGATCTACTATGGTGAGCTGTCACTGTCTGGGTGTGACTCAGAACATGGATTAAAGTAAAATAGTTGCCAGAGGAACAGAGGTAGGTGCTGTGAGACAGTCCACAGGTATGCCCTGGCAGTGGCATCCTTGCAGGATGCTCCATGCTGATATCAGAGGCTCCCAGGCCAGGGAATGCACAGGGGTCAGTTGGTGTCATGACTTTGGACAAAGCCATGGCTGCTGCACACAGGCAAGGTGCAGAGTGATGCAGAAGGACCCTGTTGTGCACTCCAGCAGCAGCAGCCATGCTGAGAAGCCCCTGAGCCTCTTTGCCACCACGTGGGGCTTTCATCCCCAGCAAGTGAGGGACAGCTGTGCACGGCCTGCTCACTTCAACACACATCTAACCTGTAAGCACCTGGTGACCTTCCAGCCAGCTCTTCATATGTAACAGCTACAACGCAACAAACTATGAGCACAGTGACTGAAAAGTCCTTCTTTTTCCCCCTTTCCTTCTGTGTTTATGTTTCCCCAAACATGCAGTGCAGCCATTTCCACTGAACTGCATTTCAGACATTATTTGAGTTCCAGAGCAGTAGCTCAGCTTGCTTGAGTCACTAATGCAACCTCAGGTGTGGAGATTAAGCCAGAGGCCATTTTTATCACATTCTTGAAAGAAAAGACTGCTCTTTCTGCACTGCAAAACAACGTCAGGGTCTGCACTGTGTTCTTGATTTGCAACAGCAATGTGCAGGCTGCATCGCTGGATGGATCCTTCAGACAGGGTGCTTTCATCCTGACTTGGGCACAACCCCAGTGAGGCAGATCCAGCTTCTTACTCATCCAGAGGGACAAAATGCACAACCACCAGTGGCAAAAGCTGCTCTCCTCAGCAGCTCCTGCCTGGAATCCTCCTGTTGAAGGGAAAGCTCCTCTCCAGGAGGAAGCCCCGGGGTGGAGGTCTGACCTTGGACCCTCGATCATAACACTCCAGGTTATTCCAAGCCAGCCCCCAGCTGCTGCCCACTGGAGGGAGGTGACAGCAGGACAAGAGCCTAAAAAGGTGTAAACCAGGCCAGAGGACCTTGTAGAAGGTGTTCGTTCAGCTCTGGTTCTGTCCAGGGAAATTACTGCTCTCATTTGCCTCTGAGGACAAAATACCTGTATCTGTATCCTTCACCTCCAAGCATTACAATTTGCCCAAAAACTATAGTTGAATTGATCTATCGTCTATATTGTGTTTGGGCACAAACCAGTGCAGAAGACCAGATTTGCCACTGGCATAGTTTGATTTTCATACCTTTTTAATTTTTCTTGCAGTTGTATCCAAATGGCAGCAAAGATGGACCTCTTCCATGTCCTCATTTTCCAAACACAAAACTCATAGCAAAGCAGATTATGTATGTTTTTCTCCCTTTCAGTGCAAGATCCTCTCTTCTTCTCTGCTCCCATCAGCTACCAGAAAATATCCTCAGAACTCTGATGGAAAGACAAGACACGTGAGATAGTATATTATTCTGAATGGAGTTTCAGGAGCAACTAAAGTTTTGAGCTCATCTGCTGCTGTCTCTCTAGCTTGATTCAGAATCTAATTTGTCCAAAATTTCAACCGTGATGAACTTTCCCAAAACAGAAGCAGCAAGCTGCTTCCCACCATCACATACTTGGCCTGTATCCCGCCTATCCATATGCAGCAGATGTAAATATAATTTACTGGCACAAGCAGCTTTCTGCACATGGCATCTTTCTAAGTCTTCTTTAGTATCCATGTGAAGAAATAAATGATTTTATTGATGCATTCAGAGGCCCCAATAATGCTTCATAATGACCTATAAATGGAAGTCTTTCTTAATATGCATCGATCAATAACTCACATAATTACGTCTCGTATCGTTTTGCTGAATTGTTAACAATTCTAACCAAAGTTGTAATGATTCCTTACAGACAACATAAGTCTTCCAGGAGTCACATTTTCCTGCTTTTTATATATTGTAGACCTGCACAGATACAGATTTAGTGCAGGCACCAGTTGCATCAGCTAATTTGGGACATGGCCTCTTCTCTGGTGTGCCCAGTCACTGCAAGCAAAGCTTGCAAAGTTTCCTGCCACATTACGAGATGCCTTGGAGAACAGATTGGAGCAAATACAGACAATTACTTTTTTTCTATCATGCTGAAATAAAGTGGTTAGTAAGATGGTGCTTTAATCAGGGAGAAGACAGCTAAAAAGTCAGAATGAAATATTTTCAGTGGTGACAACCTGTCTGGTGGCAATGGGAAATCCTGCATGTCAGCACATTCGTTCTTGGCTAAATCCTTGCTCACTGGATGTGACTCAAAGGAAATGCTGGGCTTCAGTTTCTTCATCAGCAAAATGGGGATAATATTTCCACTTATGCAAGTCACTTTAAGTGGAAAGCACTGTATTCATGCAAGATAGCTTTATCGTGCCAGTACACCACAGAGTTTTTCACTTTCTGCCTGGAACATTTCATAAAAATCCCTCTACATATGGAACAGAACAAGTATTACAGACTTCCAAAAATGTGATTTTTAGGGAGCTGACAGTGCCACTTACATTTGTGCACTTTTGTGTTGCAAATACAGTCATGTTTGGCAATGAAATTCACAATCATCTGGCAGTTTTTATGAAAAAAGCTGACCATACTGCTCCAGGTTTTGCCAGCCTTGTCACAATCCCCCTATGCACCAGCCCTGGCTGCAGCCCTGGCTGCTGCCTGGGCAGCAGGATGTGACTGGCAGGCTCTTAATCAAACCCCCAGCTTCGCATGTGGATTTTGGAGCAGACACACATTGTTTATCACTTTAAATTCCCCTCAGCAAGACCGTTGCTGCAGTATCAATTGTCATTCCCTCACTCACCTTTAGCGGATGGAGGAAAAAGATGCTCTAGCACCTTGTTGCTTTGCTTTACAAAAGTGGTGAGACCTGGGGCTTCAGGCAAGCTGCAGACACTGCCCTTCAGTGGCCCCGCAGTCCCTCTGCACACACTGAGCCCCCATCCACCACGAGGGGTGGTTTGCTGCTCCTGGCCCAGCACTGTGCTGCCTAGGAGGCACAGTTCTGCTTAGCAACTCACTGCCCCCTTCCCACTGCAGGGCTTTATTAATGTCAGGAGACTTATAAATGCCTAAATAGTTCAACTTTGTTCTTTCCTTCATCTATGAGCTAGGAACAAGACTGTAGACAAGTACCATACATGACACAGCTATCAAAGAAAGAAGAATTATATTTTAATTACTGTATTTATCTCAGAGAACACTGCGATTGGTTTTTCTGATGAAAATAAATGCAATGAAAGACTAACGGACTTTTGCTAGCAGAACCATTAAACCCTCTCTGCAAATATGGTCCAGATATCTGGGGTGCAATTAGGACAGCAGCACTGAGTGCTTCTCTGGGTAAGTGTACGGATGCACTCTAACCTGAATGTAATTCTGCTCAAAGGCCAAGGCAGAGCAATGCTATTTGTGTTGTAATGATTTAGTAGAAATGGGCACCATTATATTTCTAATGACTTTTGGTCAACGAGCACCTTGGACTTTCAGTGCCTGATTGCTTTTAGCAACTCTTTCACAGAAGATACACCATCACAGCAAATGCAGAGCTCACGTGTGTTGAAGTCAGACCCAAACAAAGCAGTGGGAATCAAGACAATAGGATACAAGATGTGAGAGCTTTTGCAGCAAACTGCAAAATTCAGACATCACTATTAGGCATTACTTGTAAAAACAGACCTGAACAAATAATTCAAAATGAATAATTTATTTGATTAATTTTGTCTCTCCTAGCTTGGGGAAAATATATAAGCCAATCACACCATCTTGAATTTATTATTCAAATATATTCAGTGACTTTCTTTTCACTATTTTTTTTTTTACTATATGGATTAATCAGAATATTTAAAATTAAATATACACAGTTTTTTTGTGATTGGCCAGACATGCCACATGACACTACTTTTCTTCTGGGAGCAAGTGAGTATGCCAGCACTTCTGGAGTAATCCTTATGCATGCAAAATTGAAAATTCAGTTTTGACAAATATTTGCATGTGCATCTTTGGAATTCACTTGCTGCCAAGAAAACTGTCAGTAAAATTCAGCACCTCTTAAATTTGTAAAATGTGAGAACTAAAACATGCATTTTAACATTTGCATTTATTTTTTTTTCTCTGTTTCATCTGGAAGTTTTAGAACATTGTGTTTTCCCTGAATGGATGCAGCATTGCCTACCAGGACTGAGTTACAGTTTTGAGCCACTCCATATCACTTGACTCAGCCAATGGTCTTTTACCCTAAAAGCCTGTAGTTTTCTAAATGGGCAAATGCTACATGCATCACGTGCAAGGACTTCAAAAGTCAGGGTGGTTTTGCCTTGACAGATATGTGCATTATTCTTGTATCAAATAACCCCTCAATTATTGAATGACTCTAGTTCTATTTTTAGGAAGAAGCAGATTTTGAGAGCAACTCATTAAAAGTCTAAACTATGATGCTAGGATAAAACATAGGTGAAGGGGAAAGTTATTCCACCATAGAAAACTTCCATCTCAGCTTTTTAATTAGAGAAGAGCACCTGCTAAAGGAGCCCTCACCTGTCTGGTGTGTTATTTTGTGCAATCCCCCACTCTGAGGGCAGAGCTTCAGCTAGGGATTCCAGAGACCATCTTTTACTACCTCAGCCTTCAGCTCCATGTTTCTGAAATCATGCTCCTGTGTACGTTTGCCTGAGAACCAGTACAACTATCTACAGGATTTATGTGTTAATATATCCCTTGGTCTGTCTTTAAAACAGCTTCCATATGTTCACATGCAGGGACATGAAAAAAATTTAGGGTTCGTCTAATCTTCAATTACATCTGACCCACTGGTGACTTGGGATGGGGGTGAAACTGAATATATCCCCGATCACATTTGGCAAAAGTATTTGGGTGGAAACTCTGCCCATAGAGAGATATTTTTAAAGTCATCTGTAGCAATCAAAAGCAGAGCTTGACATACTGATATCCTGGCTCTGCAGACTGCTCCCACTCGAGGCCCCCTGTCCTGTTCTGCTGAGGGGAGCCAGTCCTGCCCAGCCAAAGGAGCAGCCAGCATACTTTGGGACACCATCAAACAGCAACAAAACCCAGCCCAGAGAGCAGGAGGGTTATCTGGTGGCAAAGACAAACAGGAGGACAGCAGCTAGCTCTTTTAGGCCAGCAAGGACCACAAGTGCAACTATAAAACTATGGCAGGTAATAAGGTATTAACTCATTGAACAAACAGAGCTGATGCTCCAGTTACCATGCAAGATGATTTAAATAGTTTAATTTACACTTCACAGCAAGCCTTTCCTACTGCAAATCAATAAATTTGCATAGGTTCTCAAAATAATCAGCAACATGCTCCTGCATATATTTTTTAAATAGGTATAAAATTCCTTAATGAAAGCCAGAATCCCATCATAAACTCAGTTTTTAGTTCACTTGCTAGTTGCATTGATGAGAGAATATGAATATATTAAGGGTTGGAGCTAAGCAGCAGCTTTGCGGCTCATTTCTGCAGACAGCAGGACTGCAGGTTCCCATGGATGCAGGTGTACAACCCCCTCCTACCACCCCACAGTGGTGAGGCAAAGCCTCCCGAAAACTCCTGTCCTGAGCAGAGGAAGAAATTTAGCTGAGATATCCTCTGTGTACACCTCTGTGCAGGAGACAGGAATGTGGAGGGGGGCCAGAGAGATGGACAGAGGTCAAGTTCCAACAGGAGGAGCCTTAAACCAGATCCGGACATATGTGATTTCTTGTTTTTCCATGTAATTTCTTATTCCTTGTTCTCCTCCTTACCTTTGGTCTGGCTTGGATCAGAAGTAGAAACTCCAGAATGCCACCAGCGAGGCTGTGGTGGCAGCAGAGGTGTGCACAGCTCCTGAGAAGGCCTGTTCCCATCGGGGTATCAATGTGATACGGCCAGTTAAAGGTTAAAAACATATGACAGAGGCATCCTGGCACTCAGGGTCCCCCCTGAGCCAAGGCAAACTTCAGATGTTGTTGAATTATCCCCTTAAATGTCCAGGACAGCTGAAGACAAGGCTTTGCACTTGCACAGGCTCTTCTGCTGCCCACTCATTTTGGTGCCCCCCCCCCCGTACGCAGCCACAACAAGGCTGTGGGACTTGAGGGACTGGCACAAACTAGTGAGGAGATCTTACAACTTTACTGGATCCTGAGAAAACACTGTACTGGTGGGTCAGTGGGGCATGAATGGGCTGGTCCCTGGGCAGGCTGCAGCAGCAGGGCCAGCTTTCAGCACTGGCTGTGTGCAGGCATGGTGAAGCTGGGGTTCTGACTTACCAGTCTAGTCTTTCTGTACTCAGCTGTATAAAACAAAAACAAAACACCCCCCCAAAACAAACAAACAAACAAAAAAACCCACAAAAACAAACAAAATAAAAAACCCACCAAAAAAAGCCAAACCACCACCCCCCTCCCCCTGCCAAAAAAAGAAAAAAAACCAACAAAATGAAAAATCAAGATTAGAAAAAACTGAGAGGGAATATTTCTGTGCTTGTAGCTGTGCAATGACTAAGGGCTTTCAAGTTAACTTTTAAGCAGATGTTTTTACTCCTCTGCTAAAACAAAAAGCAAGGTTTTTAAACAGAGAAAAAAATGAGGGCAGAGGATGGAAAAAAATATGGGTACTCCTGCCAAATGCAAGACAAGTGTAGGCAGGAGCTTTGACGGTTTCACTGCTGAAACAGGAGTGCTGTCTTGCTCCTCAGGGCCAGGGGAGCTTAGCGGTTTCCCTGGGAGCTGGAGCAGGACTCAGATGACCATCATCTCTCCCCATTGCCTAGAACAGGACAATTTGTTACCGGCCTCAAATCCTGGAGCAGATGGGATTTGAGCAGAGAGGTGCTGAGCACCACTGCAGCAGTGCTGTCTTTTCTGGAATAGAGTTGCTGCAATTCCCATTAGCCTGTGCCTCATGGGACTTGCCAGAGAGAAGGGCTGTGTGTGGATGGTCATGAAGGCACTTCTGAAGAACAGCTCAACCCTTCTTCCAGTTCCCTGCAGTCCCAACACAGCCCCACACAGAACCTGAGGGGCAGTGTCTCCTCACTCAGACCACTGCTGCTGTCCCTCATGGTTGCAGCTAATTGGTGGATATGGAAAAGGGTCCCCTGTTACGGTCATGTTTCCTGTCAAGGTACTAGCCTGCTGTCCCTCATTTCTTTGCACGTCTCATATTTAATTTGTTTTTTATTTGATTGGATTTTTTTTTTTAATATTTATTACTCATGGCAGAATGTTGGGTTGTAGTGTGTCAAACTTGCCAAAACTTCAAGCAGAGAAAATGATAAAAAGTATCTTGAAAATCATATTTGCCCCTTAATAATTTAATTCTGTAGAAAGGGAAATCAAAGCATCACAAATTGATTGCTGTGAAACAAATTACAATTATTTCCACACATCCAAATAAATTTACTAATTTTAGGCATCTGACTTGAGGCATTAGACACAATATGCAAATGCACATGTTGAAATGATGGCCATGTCTCTAGAGCTGCTCACTTATTTCTCTGTTCTTACTGGATGCTCCACAGTTTCAGACTGCTATTGAGACAGGCAGTAAATTAGCTTCTCTTAAGCATTACATGTTAAAAGTATTAGAAAGCATGTCTGAAAAGTACAGCTGACAGTCTTAGCAACCTTTGGCTTATCCTTTCTAGAAATGCAGACTAATGTCCACTGTCACATCCCCCAAATCTGCTTCCAATTGGGTCATACTGGTCAAGCCTAACTGAAGCCCTCTGCCCTGCTCTACCTTGTAGAAAGGGAGTGCCTGTGACATGAAATGTCCCCCCTGAATACAAGTTTTCCACATACATTTTACGACGTGTACTTGTTCAGCTGTCACACGGCTTCACATAAGAGAAGTCATCTGATATTGTTACTGACATACTAGTCTAGTGTGGCTTTTAATATTAGGCTTTTTATAACTCACCGGGATGGCAGAGCAATCTCAGGTAATCAAAATAAATGAAGACAGCCTGAATAATGCATTTGTTAAATCTAAATAACATACAGTGGACACATTTTAAAGCGTTCTCCAGGAAAATGTGACTCAGGTGCAATATTGATTGAGAAGAAAAAGACAGGTGTTTTCAGTTCTTATATTATGGATGCAGAGAGGACTTTGATAATGTAACAATCATCTTTTGTTACTTTGCTGCAGTCCAATACAGCTAGAATCAATTTTTCATTGTACTCATTTACTGGAAAAAGGGATAATGGCAAGGACAACACAGCTTTAATAGAAAGAATAAGTCATGATTTAATTCAGATGTTGCACTACAGCTACAAGTTGAAAGATATATTTATATATACCAACACATACAAAGGAGCCTGCATGCTTTTGAATAGAAGTCATGGCTCTGCATTTCTATTTATTGATAGTTAGGTGGAATGATGCAGCATTATTGTCCTGACAGCAATAAGAAGCAAGAACCTTTTAAAGTGCAAAAAGATAGCTGTAGGATTATGAGCAATCTTTATAGAAAAGCAAAATAAAGGGCAATAGCAAAAGGGCACGTTTGGGTCTTCATTAATATTTGTATTTAAGTAAAAATGACAAGCAGAAAAACCCAAAGAAAGGCTAAGTTCACAATCAATGTAATGCTTTTCTGCACAATTGAGATATTTCTCAAAGATCTCAGGCATTTTTGATAAATTTTGTTCCTACGGAAAGTACTCAGAATGATGATAAAATAATGATTTCTTTTTTTTCCCTAGCAAAATAGATTGCTTCATGACTTCTTGAATGAAACACAAATCTAAGAGTGATAGTGTTTGGGGCTGGATTAGTCTCCTGGGGTTGCAGCCAGTGTATGAAATTTCATAGCTTTTCCAAGGAGTTCAATAGTGCTCTTCTCTGTAGTGAGACACTGCTGAATGACCCCTGAAAAAACTCCCCACAGAATGTGCTTATAAACGACCACCAAAAGCTGCCAGGAATTAATTGAGCTTGGTATAGCATAGAAATATTCTGCATGGCATGTTTCTGAACAGCACTCATTATGCCAGCCTAAATCTGAATTTCAGCAGACTTTGGAGGAAATCAGGATCCAAAGTCAAGCTTTAGAGTTGCTTTCTAACTCTCTAATAGACCTGCTCTTGAAATTCAGACTCTCCTTTTAATGAGCATCTTCTACAGAAAAGCAGACAAAAGGAACAAAAACCTTCCCTGGAATCTGAGGCTTTTCTCTAAAAAGAGTCTGGTCTAGTCCTAACTCATTGCAAACTGAGCCCACATTCCTCTCTGAGGAGCAAAGAGAAAAACTGAAGAGTAAAACAAACCAAAAAAATAATAATAAAAAAAATCTGAGAAAAAATTTACTCCTTCCCCAGCAGCAGGAACTTCTCACAAGCATTTCCCAGTCTCCTCTTAAGCTGATGGATCAGGCTCAGATGCATCTCAGCTGAAGTGGCTCAGAAAGGCATTTCCAGTCTCCAGAGGACATCTGGGATTTACACCAGTGACCCTGCATGGATTTTACACAGTCTCTGAGACACTGGGAAGCCATGGGTAAGTCCTTTTTCCCCCTGCCAAATGAGGCACATGCTGGGTTATTAGCAGGCACGGTGCAGGGAGCTGCAGGGCTCTGGTCACTGGAAGACCAGGGCATTTCTGCAGGATACTGCAAACAGAAACGCTCTGTGGAGTGTAAAAGGTGCATCAGGAGAGCTTGGCAGAGTCACAGATGTCCTGCCATGCAGAAGCAGAGACACCCCACTCAGCATAGCTTGATACTAGGGGTCAACTGGGGCACTGCACTGCAAATATCTGGGATCCCAAATTCATTGAGGGCGTCCTTAGACCATAGTGAGTTTGTCCTGAGACTGCTAAGACTTACAAGTGATCGTAAAGAAAACATGATTTTCTTTATGCTGTCATTTCTCAGCCAGTGAGCTGAGACTTCAGACTTTCCTTTCCAAGTCACAGGACAGGTGCTGTGTGAAACCTTCACCTCTTGGATTCACTTTCACCCAGCTAGTCTGACCATACAAGAAAACTGGAATGGCAAGATCCTAAGGAGAAAATGAAAGCTTTGAGCTGAGCACCACTGGCTGCAGCTCTGCTGATTCCAGAGGGAGCTTAGGATAACACTATGAGCCTTGCCCCAGCCTTTGCCTGTGCTGCCATGGAAAGAGGAGTTATTAAATTAGGTTTTCTCTGGGCTGAGAAGGGATCAGTATGTCAACAGTCCAATACAAAGGGCAAAAATGCAGTCTCAGTGCCTACCCCTGAACCCAACAAGGTCTTCAGCTCTGTTCCTATAGCAATCCACGTTGCTAGACAATGAAGAATTGTGGCTACCACCTTTTCCTTAGTCACTCTTCACATACACTATTCAAGGTCCTGAGGCATTTGGAAGAATGAGCTCTTGCTCACTGCCTATCCTCAGCTACAGTAACACCTGACAATGGTGAATGACTTTTTATATACGTGATATAATCCTTTTAAGGAAAAAGAAAAACCCACTCTTCATCTTTATTAGATGGGAATTTCCAGCATTCTCCATTTCCCCATCTTTGCAGATAAAGATGCCCTTATGGGTTAATTTTACCTCCTCTTCACTCCCTTTTCCTCTTCCTCCCCTTTTTTTTTTTTCAATTCTGTCTCCATTTTCTTTCTTCCTGTTAAAGAAGAAATCATTATTTCTTAATACTGATGCCTACTACTTAGATTTAGATGTTCCAGGTAGGAATTCCCTGTAAAAACAGATCTTTTTTTGGGGAGGAGTGGACATCTGTGTTAGTACTCACCAAATCACATGAACTCAAGTTACATTTTTCTCTTAGACTTGTCTCAGTATAGAAGAAACATTGACCCAGCTCCAATCTAGCAAGCACCTGAGCATGGCAAAAGACATGCCCTTCCAAATGCCACTCGGAGCTCTCAAATGACTCTTTATGCCCCACATCACTGGAGTTAATTTTAAGAAGAAACTTAACTCTGCAATAGGAAGATGGGGTAAAATCCTAAATGCCAGATTTTCATACCTTGGTTCTGTGCCATTGTGTATGCAGTCAGGTCTGAAGCATGTTAGCAGGCACACTTCCGGGCTCCAAAGGATCCAAGATTGAAACACCTATATATGTAAGGAAGCCAATTTCCTGGAAGAAGATAAAACTGATACAAAGCACACAAAGGACCCCAGTATCAGGGAGAATGTCACCAGCAGTGCAATACATTAAAAATCATTGCAACAAATCAAGTTCCTAAGCGTGACTTTCCCTTTCACACGGAGAATGGACTGATTTGTTCCCCAAACAATGGAAAACTTCGTGGAGTCTCTGGAACAGATTGCTCTTTTTGCCTCCATTACTCACAGATCAGCTTGCCACATTCAGCACAAAGGCAAGGGCTAAAACTCGTCTTATTTGATGTCCACAATTTATGAAAAAATAATCTAGCTCATAGGAAATGAGGCGCTTCAAGAATTTTCTAAAGTGAAAACAATTCACTATCAGCATGGAGTCAGTTTCAATATGACTCATCTGATCTGTGCACCACTATGTTATGCTACCTTGCTCCACCTAGGAATAATTGTGAAGACTTTACTGGAATTTTTTACCACTAGGAAAAATGCACTGAACCTGTGCTGCATAGCTGTGCTTTGACTTGAGTCACAGATGGCAGTAGGACACTGCCATTGCATTTTGTGGGCATGGGAGGGGCTGTTGTTTTACACATTACCAGCACTTCAGTGACACTCAACAGTGGTCCTGTGTCCTGAGAGGCAAGCAAGATTTCTGCACATACAGCGTTTCATTCCATCCATGTCATACCCATTTTTGCTAATTTTTTGTCTGCCACCACTCGGTAAAGCATCATCTAAGCATGTAAAAGTAAAGGAAACATATTGTATGTAACCCATTCAGAACTGTCAACATCTAACACTAATGCTTTCTGACTAACAGCTTTAGGAACCGTTCAGAAGGTCAGCAAATGGCTGAGAGCTATCTGAAACTCCAAGAGAAATATCTCCAAAGCCTAGCATGCACACATCCCACCGGGATCCACATCTGACTCCCACCCACCATGGAACCTACAGCCACACAGTGTAAACATGGCAGGGCCTGCTCTGCAAGGAGAGCCCGCATCAGCTGCTCTGTGCAGATTCTCCCACACCAAAAGGAATTTGTTTTCACAGCACCATCCAAAGTGGGAGATTTCAGGCTCCCAAATACCAACCCAGTCTGCACATTGTTTCAATAGCACTGGAGAGACTAAAGGAAGATCACCCATACGACATTGCCAATTGCCCTTTCCCCAAATGATTTTAGTGAAATTTTGTGCCTAGGAAAAGTTGTACATATAAAGAGATCATTCTTCAACCTGCATAGGAAAAAGGGATAGAAAAATGGGATGTTCACTTTGATTAGAAGAATAAGTCTTTCAGAGAGAAATTCTGAAGCTCTTAGCATAATCCTAGCAAAAATTCCATGGTAATCCATGTTTTTATTCAGAAGAACACTTTCATTGTTAATACTGATTTTGCTTTTATCTGATTTATACTCAGTGATTGTAACACAGACATAGTTTTTGCATGTGAAAGAGTAAGAAAGGAGAGAGTGCTATAGTCTACAGAGGAAGACATGAGGATGGGTGAATGTTTGCCTTGGTAAATAGTATTAGAAGTAATTATTTTTAAAAGTATTCAGGTGCACCTCATTTTGTTTCTATGTAACTAAAATGGGAGCAACTGATTTGCAACCTGGGATTTGAAAAAGCTGATAAAAAGCCAAAGAATAATTTTTGATGAAGTACTTGTTCAACAGCTGCAGCATCATCCAGTAGCTATTGGGCAAGTGCCAGGCTACCTGCTCAGTGTCTGGAGATTGATAACTGTTCAGAATTTGATGAATGATAGATTGAGAAAGTAGACAAACAGACCTAGGGATGATAACCTTAAAATAAAAAAAGTGCAAGCTTTCAGTTAATTAAGACTGTGATCATCAGTCTCCTGCATTACTTATTTGTTATTTTAAGGTTTCTCTGCAAAAAAAAAAAAAAAAAAAATTAAAAAAAAAAAAATAAAAAAAAAAATGTTCTGAAGGCATCCTGGCAAGTGCCCACTGATAGTTTTCTTGAAAAGAATTTGAATCCAAAGGACTAAAGTCTCAGCACCTTTCAATTTTCCTCCTGGAGAGCACCAGCACTATTTCATTAAACAAGCTGCTTGAATTTGCCAGTATTAACTCATTCTTTGCTACCTTAATCTTTTTGTTTTCAGTATTGTCAAATAACATAGATGTAGAGTGAGATGTAGGATTCTAAAAGCCAGTTTCCTCTGTTACAGAAAGTATTATCCCTGGGGTCAAGGATTGTCTGAATCAATAACACACCAATCTCAGTAGCCCCATTTAAATGGTGAGTCAGTTCACATAATCCAGCCACATGTCAGATGAAAAAGAATGGTTTAGCAAACACTTCGCCGTCATCTGGTTTTAGAACTTAGTAGTAAATTATTGGATATCAGTCTACTGTTGCAACTATATATCTTTACACAATAGCAATTTTTCTTGGAGTTTTCTACTGCTCAGCTGCTTATTCAGTATTTTTATACACCCTATATTTATTTTCAAATACCATTTTAAAATTCTCACTGGAATTTTTCCATCTACAGAAGTTTTAAGGGACTAAGTTCACAAGAGCATTTCTCAGGCAACGAAAGCTGATACAAAGAGTTTTGCTGTTCCACTTATTCAGAGCACAAAATGACATCTCTGATCCAGTTCTAATTTACAAACAGCTTTTTTCTGCACTGCATTCAACTGGGCTGTCCTAGACATGCATGCTTCTGTTGGGAGTTTTAATACATACACTGGTTAAATTAAACAGAATTAATATATTAACTACTTTTCATCAGTTAGAAAAATAACCTTACTGTGTAATTACACTTCCTCAACACAAGAGCAGCTGGACAAGACTGGCCACAGGGGCACAAGGAGGAGTTGGAGGCCCAGCAGCACTCCATGGAAGAATACCCGGGAACTGTTAGGAGGGGACCTTGCACTGGAGAAATCCCCCCCCAAAACATCCTGCCCTCTAGCAGGGAAAAAGGGGCCAAGTGCACCCAGGCACCCCCACCAGGCACAAACCTGAATGGGCCACAGTCCCTGCCCCAGCTCTTGGACATGGCCACACCTACATATGCCCACAGACAGTCACTTAAAGAAGCTTTATTGCTGCTCAAGGGATGGGTATGTTAAAATTAGTAGTAGGTGGGGACGGAAACATAAACCAGGATATTTTACAGATAAACCTTTTTTCTAGAGAAAAGGCCAAACTCTCCCTAGTGGGCTAGGAGTCTTCTATGCAAAACAAACAAACAAATCACAAAAAACCCACAAAAAATGTCTAAAGCAGAACAAAAAATTCCCTGATATCATGAAAGAGACATTATCTAAAGCTACTTGTATAACTTCCTCTTTCATGTTTTCTTTGGGATTACACAATAAAGATTGCCAATACTTCATTTAGATATTTGTTGATTACACAAACCCAAGAAAGCAGTTGGTGAACAGAATGACAATAACAAACACTTTTTTCAGAACATTCTGTGTGTAGTATGGTTTTTAAGATTTCCTCAGTGATCACTCTGAGAAATACATGTGAATTTCATTAACATTACCAATGCTCTAGGACAAAAAACCTTACACTTGCACCAGTGCAATTCTGAGTCAATAGTCTCGGCCAACACAAACATTTCAGATTTGGCCTTAGGCATCCAGTGTGCTGTACCTGCATTGCTGGCAAACAGCAGGCAGGAAAGCAAGTTCAGGGCAGAGCAGCACCAGCACCCATGCTCACGGCTGGGAGCATTTGCTGCTTCCAAGGAGCAAACAGTTGCAGAGGGAGTCAATTCTCTCCCATGGCACATTTTGTGTCAGGGCAGGCTTTCAATAGGTACCATATACATGGCAGCACACTTTCTGCTTACCTTGTGTGCTGTAGGAAAATCAAATTGCTTCTTAGAATTGAACAAATTTAGCCAGTCACCACAGAGGGGCTTTAAATGAAGGACAAACACAAATCAATGCTGGCTCTCAAAATGTGTATTGTAGCACACACCATAGACACTGGGCATCTGAAGATGTGCTGCTTTTTACAGGGATTGTCTTTGCAGTTTCATGGGAAAGAGCAAGCTAAATTAACACTGGGCTTTTTTCTACATAGCTGATTTTACAGGAATGTGAAACGTCAGGGGAAGCAGTCAATGCTTAAGTTACTGCTTCCCTGCTGAAACTTGCCAGCAATGAAATATACTGTGGCACCCTGTCTCAAGCAGAGGGATACAAAAGCTGATATTAAATACAATGCAGGGTCTGATTAATATTAGGTGAAACCTGGCACAAATATCAAACCATGAGATTTTTCAAAGTTGCACAGGGGAGACAAAATTTGCTAGGAATGATGTGTCTTTGGCATGGATATCTGTGAGAGTGTGTTGCACTTGCACTCCAGGTAGGTCACTGCTTCCCTGATTTCCTGCTCATTTTCAGCATCTGTAAATCCTAGAGATTAGGAGCTGCCTAGTAAAGCTATGCTCTTACCTCTCAATTGGCTGCTGTGGAAACAGCAATTACAAGTTAAATTTCATCATGCTTAAAAATAATCCTCTTTTTCCCTCTGATCTAAAGTTACCAGTCTTAAAAGAAGGCAGCAGACAATTAGAAATGAAGGAAAGCAAAGCTTCAGGCTGGGACTTATATACAAACTTCACTCCTGCTCAGGAGTTGCTTCTTGGCTCCAAAGGCATCAATATCAACTTTGCTGGTGGCAAGGGCAGATTCACAGCTGACCTTCAAGAGTCTTCTCTCCATAACTCTCACATGGATATAGACCACCATAATGGCCAGAAACTCTCAACAAAGCAGTGAATTTCTGGAAAAAAATTAAAAATGAATGTCTCCATTGTGCTCCTGGTACAGCAGCCAAAAGAACAGAGCCACCTGAAGGATGGGCAGCTTGCCCAAGGGACCAAAGAGCTGAACTGCTCCAAACCAAAGCAGCCCTCAGACAGTTCTGTATGGCCTGCTGCATAATCTTTGGGTTTGGTTTTAAAGTTAATCTAATTTAAAAAGCCAAACTAAATCTCTCCCTTCTCCCAGTTCAGGCAGCAAAATGAAGGGCACAAATGAGATCACTGCCTTGGCCTCTGGTGTCAGCAGGCTGAGGAGGCTCAATTATGGCTTGAGATCTTGCAATTCTCTTCTGCTCTTCCAGACACTTTTCTTTCCTAAAACACAAAAAAACCCAACTTGTAAATAGCATCAAAGAACAAAACCATTTTAAACCATAATTTATAGTTACATTTTGGTAAGTTAATGTATGCCCATTCCTTTGTTAATAGTATTTTCATCTTTTATCATTCAAGTTTTTGAAAATAAAATAGTAATTACTTTTCTCAAAAATATTTCTGTATGGAGCAGTCTCACAAAATATAGGGCTTCAGGCAGATATTCTGCATTCATCACGAAGAAATTTGAAGACAGGGAGAATTTCATATATTTGGAATCAGATCATTGAAGGTGACTCTTGTTGGGAGCTTTTAGATGGAACTGCCTATTGTTGTTTAATGTTTTCTGCCTGAATCTTTAAAAGATCACTTTAGAAAAAAAAATGTGCATTACAGTTATACCTTACTAATTTTTAAGGAAGAGAACACAGGTGCTCTTTGGACTGGTCCCAAAGAACAAAAGAAAATTGAGAACAAAAAACCAAAAATCACTTCAGAAGAAAATCATTTCAGCTTTTGAGAAGTATGAGTGGTGGTAAGATTGCCATCTTATATTTAAAATAACGAATTACAAATCCTGATCTTTAACACCTTGGCAGCCAAACTGAGAACTAATATCATCAGTGGGAATCCAAGCAGAAAGAATAAGTGCTTAGACCAAGGTAACAAAAGCAGAATGAGGAATGAAGCCTCGGGATTTTATGTTGGGTGCTAGATTGCAAGTCAGCTATTTGGAATGGTATTTTCTTTTTCCCCTCTGTGCTAAAAAACTTCTGTGTACAATGTAGAGTCATGGCATTCCTAATGGCTGGATTACTTATAGATTTTTCAGTATGAGAATTTTGCTTCCTTGTTCTTATTCCTAAGGCATGTTTAAATATTATAGACTCAAAATTTAACTTTAAAACAAAATACGAAGTTGTCTCAGTCCTTATAATTTCACTTCTTTACTAGATTGTTTCATTTGCAAGTTTGCCCTGTAAAAGACAAAATGGCACTAAAAATTATGAACAATTCCACATGGTATAAATTATTGAATAAAATCTCCCAGCTTTATCAATAACAAGAACCAGTTTGAAGAACAGTACAGGAAGTGTATAAAATTCTCTCTTTACTGACTGTGTGGCACCACAATGTCCTATTGCTTTTCAGAAGTACCCACATAATTTAATCTCCACATCACTGAGAAAAAGACATAATCTGATGTTTGCTTACTTGTGCATCCTGGCTTGTTGACACTTCTCTAGCAAGTCAAAACCAAGGATGAGCACATTTCACATGTGAGTTTCATGCTCTGCAAGGAATGAAAGGTCAAAGGGTAGCAGGCAAAAGCTATTTGCCATTCAGTTCTAATTTCCTTCATAAATTATTAAACAATCCCTTATGCATTTCCATCTTTGATAGTCTTGTGGTATAAAGTGTAAGTCAATGGATAAGCTAATTGCAATAAGCAGAAGTGGTATTTAATGCACTGGACACTTTCAACAGCAAAGTAGTTCTAATTAGTGTTTCTAACTGATGTGACAGCAGTTTACAGAGCACCAAAATAGTTCCTCATTTGTCAAGTGGGTCCGAAGCTTATGGCAGCTTTCTGATCATCTCCCTTGCCGCAGGACCTGAAAGCACCTTCAAAAAGCTTTCTCTCATTGATCTTTAGTCAGATGCTGACTGAAAGGCACACAGCTTTGCCAGAAAGAAGATAGATAGGTAGATGCTGTACCAGCATGAAAATGTCACTTACTTAATGAAAAAGGGTACCTGCTCCTAGCCCCTCTGTATGCATGTATATGCACACACAAACATACACAAACCCAAACCCAGAGAGGCGGCAAAAAGAGGCATTTCTATTAAGTTAAGCATTTGATATGTGTGTGTAAAGTACAGTCTGCCTAAACTCACCACATCACATTATGTAAGGCATATCCTTATATAAACACAAATTACATTGCACAGTCCATGACTGAAATGCAGAGATTTTTAAAATTTCATTCATGAAGACCTTCCCTCTAGATTTTTCATTGTTAGGCAAGCAGTGCATCAAGTGAACTACATCATTAATTTCAAAATATCACAGTTTACTTTCCTTGCCTATGGTTTCTTCTACTGTATCAATAGTTCAGCTATCATGCTGTTCTCTGAGGGTTGAGGTAGTAAATGATGGCATGTCAGGTAAAGAGCAAGTATTTGCTGAAAACAGTGTCAAGAAAATTCAGAAGAGTTTTTTCTTTGTTGCACTTGTTTTACAGCCATCATTAAATTAAATATTGTGGTTAGTTATGGGATAAACTATGACATTTTTCTACATAGCTCAGACAACATTTAAAAGGGCCCATAAAAGCATTTATGGGACTTTAAAAATAGTTTTTAAATTCACTGCCAATCAGGTTTGTCAAAATCCACTCTTTACTGAAACACGTGCACTACATAGCAGGAACTGTGCTGATCTGTTACAAGCAGCATTATTTGATGGTACCATGTGTGTACCACAACCCTTCTCGGATGCTGGAGATGCAGCACTCCCCTGTGATGAGTGTTCCAAACATCTCCCAGTTTCTCAAAATGAAGGGGATACACGAAGAACTGTAACAGAACAGCCAAGTGGTACACACATCCAGGCTGCCCATCTCTGTAGTGCCTACAGTGCTGGCTTCTGACCAGGTACCTTGGGTTCCAGGGTTGTTCTGGCCATCAAGTCTCTGGTGCATCCTTGCCCTGTGTGTTCCACCAGAAGCCCTTTTTCGCTAGGTCTCTTGGGAACAGTGCTGAAAAGCCAGCAGATATTTCAGGAGTGCTAAGCAGAACCTCCACCAGTCCATTAAGGGGGACTTAGAACTACTTTTGGCTCCGTGCCTTATTGAGGGATAGCCTATTCCACTGTTCAGCCTATGTACTTCCTTAAAATAAAAGCTAAATTGAAAATGCATTACTTGCACCATATAGGGGTCAAGCCAGTAAGAAAGGAATACTAATGGAAAAAGATTTTATGGTTATTCTTTTCCTTGAGAAAAAAAAAAAGATCTTCACTACACATTTCATAACCAGATTGAATCTTGAAAGGGCAACAACTCCTTCTAGAGACAGGAGACTTAGTATCTAGAAATGGAGAACTAAAGAAACAAAAAACTCCCTGCATTTTATTTCAGCATGCCCAGTAGTTTTATTCCAGCATTTTTTCAGTCCCAAAGGCATGGTGGAATAAGGAGCTATTTGGCTGATGTCAACACTCCTTTCTCTCCCAAGGCTTATACCCAGCCTGAAAAAAAAAAAAAAAAAAAAGAAACAAAAAACCCAAACAAAATCCATTGCTACAATGAAGGGCTTTGAAACAAGCAGAATAGACATACAAGGATGACCAGCTGAGAATTAGGCCCACTGCTCCAGGAGGTGATCACTCCCTCCCTCTAAAGTCTATCTCAGTAGATATTCCATAGTTTTTAAATTCTCAGTTTGACCATCTGAAGCAACAGTGTCCTTTCAAGTCAATCATGGAGGCTGCTACTCCCAAATCTCTCCCCTTGCAGGAGACCACAGTTCATAAAAGCGTCGTGTGGAAGGCGATATCACTTCATGCAGCACAGGCAATTAGGAATATGGAAGGGACTGGGTCAAAACACAAGTCAGAAATAATAGAGAGGATGCACTAATTGGAGAAGGTTTTTTTTTGTTTGTTTGTTTGTTTGTTTTTTTGTTGTTTTTTTTTTTTTTTTAGGGCTTCCATGTCAAATTAGTCAAATGTCTTAGGCACTTACCGAGTGGGTGAGCCATGAATGCTGTGTGCCTGCCCAGCACAGAGCTGCCTGCAGCCTCCCATCTCACTACCTGCATTTCCTTTTCTCTGCTTCTTGGCCTCAGAACTCTGCCTCTCCTGCAGTGCCTGTCCGCATCAGCCGGGTCACCTTTCAAAGCAGATGACCTGGTTCACAAACAGTTACAGTATTTGACTAAGGCACTCCTTGAGCCAAATCTCAGGTACTGAACCCCACTGGCTTTACAGTTTGACTTCTCTGCAGTGCAAGGGAGGCAGTACATCCTAAAATTCATATTGCTGCAAAATCTGCCCGTCCTCTGAATGTTCTATAAGAGACAAAATCAGTGAAATACTTCAATGAATGACAGCCCAATAGCCAAATTACAAGGCAAAACCCTGGTCTGAGCCAAGTGAGCATGGAAACACCTAAACCACAGCACAAGTTCCTGGGAGAGGCAGAAGAGCTAGAGGTGCAGTCTGTGGTTTACCATTACAGAATTTGCATTTGCAGTGGTTTGCTCTAATTTAAGGCATTTTCACGCTGGCTTTCAGGCTAGGCAGAGGATTATAAGTGTCCCTTCTTCCCTTTGAAATTCTCATACCAATTTTCTAAAAATGATCCAGAATACTATGCAGCTTTTTTTACATTAAAAAACATTGCTGGAAAACTTGCTTTTGCATGGAAGTGCACTCTCTGCTGCTTCTGCTTTGAAAAGCAGATAGATTATGGGTGATGGAAGGGGAGAGGCTGTTTCAGTTCCCACTGCTCTTGCTTATTATTTCCCAAAAGGTTTTGCATCACACAGGACAGAAGCAGGCAAAGCATCATTGTTTTACCTTAGTTTACAATACTGTCTTGGAGAGACCCCTGTGTCATGGGGTCACTCATAGAAGCACTTCTACACAACTTTTGTCTTGCATGCTTTGAAAACTGTTACCCTGTTTAGGTCTCTGACCTCTCCTCCAAGTCCCTGTCTTAATTACTGCTCTTGTATTTTCATTTCTGTTATTTGATCCACTTACTGGCTTTTTTCTCTGATGCCATTTTGTGTTGCCCTAGCAAGCCTTCCTATCCTTTTATCAACTAATGTCCTATACTTTCACACTAATTTTTAACTAAACAATAGCTCTCCAGTTTCTTTTGCAGGTCTAGAACTGCTATGAATATTAATAGCTTCTTGCAAGCTCTATTTGTGGGAGAGTGCTGGTCTTTGATCTGTGGCTTTTCCTTGAATACACTAGCATCTCTGCAATTGGGTTTTGGGTTGCTTTTATGTTTTCCTACCAGATTCCTTTCTTCGTTTCCATCTTTTGCTTTTATTGCAGAGTTGGAAGCTGTGGAGGACCTTTAAGCATTTTTCTTTATTAAGTAAGCCCTCTCATACTGGCACAGTCTATGGCGATTTCAGCCCTCATTGTGGACTGAAATGGATTTCTGTACATTCCCAAAGCCATCAAGACATTCAGGTGGGAGCATGTAATTTGTTTTGTACTGTAGAATTCCTGCCATGCCTATATGTATTTAGACCACAGGCAAACCAATAAAGTTGTCATAGAAACAAAGCATTTCATGAATAAATCAATTCATAACAAACTTGTAAACTTCGAAGAATCCACTGTGCTTTAACAACACATCTATTATATAGAAACACTAATCATGTTTGTAATGAATAACGTACATATCCTACACGTGTCCATTTTTTTAGTCCTGTTGGGCATCTTATAAATATTAAGTCTTTCCTGTATGTTGTGCATGTCTCCACAGCAAGAAAAGACAGAAGTGGATGCTTGCATGATAATGTATCAGCAGGAATTTTTCTATTTCTTTTTTGATGTGTGAGGCAGAGGTTCAGTAAACTCTGAATGCCTTTTTTACATACCAGTGAGGATTGAAAGTATCAGTGCAGTAATTCTTTTTCTAGTCACAGACAACTTAATAGGAATTTATCCACTCTTCATATAATTATAAAAAAGCCCAGACAATGAGAGCCTGATAAAAGAAGCAGATAATATTGCTGAGAGCTGATAATACAAGCATAAGTTCACAAGCTGAGAAAATCCTACCTTTTACTCCAGTTTGGTCTCAGTGAAATACATGCATCTGTGGTGGAAATGCTGCTAGAATCGATCATAATTCAGTATCAAAACTTCACTTTGCACATCATACTTTCACTAGCACATAGGTGAGATGGGTGCCAAATACTACCTGACCCAGCACTCTGTTTGCCTTCGTGGGAATGGCAAGCCAAACAGGATAGAGATTTTTTGGAGTCTCAGTCTAGCAGTCCCCTGATTTCAAGTGAATTGTCAGGCAGTGAGGTAGTACCTTGCTGTGAGTTGCACATGTGCTTGAACTCTCAGCTACCAATGCAAAGCCAATGGAGAGATTTTCAAGTATGCCTGTGAGAAACATGCCTACAAACAGGGTGAAGGAAAAAGAGGCACGCAGTGCAGGGGAATAAAAGAAATAACACATTATTAAAGAAAAATGGTTAGCATTCAAATTCAGAGGCTGGGTGTCTAACCAGTGATAGACAGACATGATTAAAACATGGTCCATACAAGGACAGCCTTATGGGGCCCATCCATAGAGGCTCCCAAAGGCCAGGGAAGGTCCCTCCCCAGCACCAGACCCTATTTTCAGTTTCTGCAAAGGAAGGGCCAAGCTGAGGTTTCTGTTACAGTGAAACACCTTTCTGCCTTCTCCATGCAATAGCAGTTGTGGAAAAAGATATGGAGAATAGTCTTAAGTATCTATCCCAGAAAACATGTGCATGAATAACAAATTGCTAACGTTAATTGGTAGCAAGACATGTTACATGTGGTACATGAATCTGCCAGACTTAAGGTGGAGTCTCACTCTACTGATCCCAGTAATTAAGCAGTAGGTTATTAGTTTAATATTGCTCTATAATCCATTAATATTATGTAAACTTAATCGCAAATACCCTTAACTGTATACCTACATCTCACTTCAAGGAGTTATTCTGAAACAGCAAGGGAAACAACTTGGAGAAATATATTTTATAACTACAAGTTCAAAAATGTCTCCTTTCTTTGGAAGACATTTAAGTGCTTTTTCTAGTTCTCTAGAATATTCATTATTTGCCTTGCAGTTAAAAAATTTCAAGTATTTATTTTATTATATCTTGGATATTCACAGGAGACAAAGAAGCATTCTAAAAAGAAAACTTCACAACACATTTAGGTGGCCCATTTCTCTGCAGAGTTTTCCCCTATTCACAATTGGAAGGCTGCAAATAAAGAACTTGGCTCACAGGCATATGCTGCAGGATGGGCAATATTTGTGTCGCCTCTGCACAAGACCAAAGCTCTCACTAAGGTTTTGCTGTCCAGGAATATGCTATAGGAATAACAGCTCAAAAGCAAAAGTCATCTGCTTTCAAATTCACAGAGCCTTCTCTTAACTATATATTTTACAGATATGTTATTTTCATAGAACAATACATTACCCAGTAATTAGGTTCATTTATGGAATCAAATCAAGGCTGTCTACATTTCTGCTGGGTAATGTTCTTCACAAACAATCCCCTCTCCTGACTCCTCTGATTATTTTATGATTCCTCTTGCTTCTTGTCAGTACAGATTAAAGGTAACACATACAGCTGGGAACAAACATAATTTTCCAGCAATAGCATTTTGTTTTCCTTAATAATTAACAAGTGCTGCTGACTAACCTTCCAGTATAAAATCTGCACCTTATCGAAAGGGAGCGGACACAGGTTAGAACAGCTCACTTGGGATATCAAAATAAGAAGTGTGATTAAAGCATTAAAGATTTAGAGGTTGACATTAAGGGATGAAAGGTGGAATTACTGTAAATATAAAACTGTTCAGCATTAAATGGAATGTGTTACACTTGAAACAGTCTTTCAAAGTGCTAACATTTCAGCATTAATTATTAATAGAAACTGACAGCTCATTTTTAATTTGAGCCTAATGACAAGGTTCCTTAAGAGATAAATACAACACACGGCTCAGAGGGTTTGTGGATCTTTTGAAAGGCTCTCCAGGTTGCTTAGATCTTAATCTGAAAATTCCTCATAAAATAACATTCTGTCCACAGAAGTAAAAGAAAAACCCCAACAATTCAGTGAGTACCAGCCCTCTCTTTGGGGATACCTGCCCCACATCAGCAGAGTGCCACTGGCAGCACTCCCCCACTCTGCTACACATCCAGATGAGCATGGAAAAAGTCTCAAGGGTGCACCACCAGCCTTTCATCACCCCCTTTCCCACCAGATGAGCTTTGGAAAATGTGTATTTAGCTTTCTGAGTGCTTTTCTTATCAGACCACAAACATCATGTTCACCCATTGCTAATCACTTAATGTCTTTAGAGCAGTTACCCATCTCCATTCCCTATTTGTCATAATTTTGAGTTATGTCACCAAAAAATGAGTTTTAGGACCCAGTTCTGATCCCAGCCCAGTCTCCATCACTCAGGAGTAAAGTCACTGCTATCAGGAGGACAAGAAATACACCAAAACCAAGGAGGACAGACATACACAAAAAAGAAAGTACAGGATCACAGGTGAGGCCAGGCAGAAGGACTTTTGCTAAAAACTGCTGTTTCTGCATCACCTCCATTGGTCCAAATAAACTTTTGAAGTGTCAGCTATAAATCAAAATACCATTATTATACTTCTGCTATTGAAACTTGAATTATGATATCCAATGAAAAAAATGCATTTTAGACCTGAAATAGGATCTATTCAACAATACCTATATTACACAAAGAACATTAAATCTTCTGTTACTAGAAATATTTGTAGTAGCACTCAGCTGCTCCTTTGGGACACCACAACTCTCCTAGATGCGTGAAGTTCTAAATAATCCGTCGGAATGAGGGTCAAACTTTGCTTGTTAGCTTTGGCAGGTGCAAAGGCTCATGAGTGACAGTGCACTTCCTTCCAGCCATGCAAACAAACTGCAGCAAGGAGCCTAAGTGAAGATATATTGCCATTGCATTCCTACAGGGGAGGTGGGAAATGGGGGAGATGGAAAGAAAGTGGATGGGGCAAGCAGTGGGCAAACTAAAAAGAAAGAAAACAAACACCCTATGTTTTAGGATGCAGCTGAGAAAAATTTCAGAAGAAAGCAGAAGGAACATGCTGATAGTTTTATCTGCTCTTACTGACACACTCACAATTCCTCAGGGGCTGGAAAGAAACGAGGCAGTTTGCAAGCTGGGCTTTCACTGTGCACAGGCCTGTCTCACAATATGATAGGAATTAACTTGTGTCTACAAAAAGGCAATATTTGGCAAAGAAGGGCACTGAGGCCATGAGGCTGTCAAATTAAAGGACATTCAGAGAAGAAAAGCACTCATATACTGGCTTAATTCAAGCATCAGGATAAAGGAAGGGTAAATAAGGGTAATAAAGAGGGAGTAAGAGAAATCATTGCCTGAGAATGCACTATGATTTCACTGCAAAGCCTGCTGATGTAAATATTTTTGGGTTTGGCTTTTCTGTTTACTCTGTGCTTTTGTTTTGCTTCAAAGGCATTTATGCTAGAAGTAGCACGTTAGGAGGATCAAAGTTACAAGATGACTTTTGGGAAAAACCTTTATATAAAACACTCAGAATTTGACTTTTGGTGCTATCTCAGAGTTAGCATTCACTGAGTTGCTTTTTGGCACACACAGTTCCTATAGCTTATAGGAAATTTGATGAAATCAGATGTGCTCCCTATTAGTGTTAAACAATCTAACTCTACCTGCTCATGGTAATGTCCAAGTATTGGATCTGGACTAATTAAAAATGACATTTGGAAAGCAAGTATTTTTGGTTTTGTTAAGCTGCCTTAAAGAGATTTTGCATGATCTCTGTCAATAACTAAACACCTGTATTCTGGAGAGTGGAAAAGCTGAGCTAAGAAACGCTTTTCAGTTTATATACAAAATAAAATTGCTAAATTCACCTAAATGAACCATTTAAAGCAAATTGCTTTCCCAGTACTACTCAGGACTATTTGCCATTTATGAGTTGTTAGAGAAGTATGAAATATACCTAATGAAATACACAGCCATACAAAAGTCAAGGCTTTTTTTATAAGTCATTCTTTAATGAAAGATGAGGCATTTTCTTGTAAAAATGTTGCCAGTGTGTATATTTCTAAAGCATATTAAGAAATGTACAATCAGAAGCAGCATGCTGTTCTACCTTCTGCTCATTTCCTTGAAAAAGTTCCTGTCACAAATAGAAATGGTATCTGAAAAGACCCAGCGAGTGCATCTTTTCTAGGAAAAAGAAAAGATTTCCTCTTCATTTGAAGATTTGATTCCAGGGATGACAAGGCAGTTTGCAATTTCAGCATGTCTCCCGATTTTTATAAAAGAGAGGAACAACAGCTTCAAAGGCCCAGCTCCCAAGTATGAAACCCTTTTTTAAATTCATTTCTTGACTCCTAAGTATCTGCTTTAATAAGCTGGTGTCAATGCGTACATTACTCTTGTACATATGAGGGTCACATATAGGTCTGATTTTTGTCCTGACAGCCTCATCCCATTCCAGCCTCCCCAGAGCCTTCTGGGGTCCCCCCCATCATGTTTTACAAGCACACACACCCCAATCACAAACCTAAACTGCAGGATTCCTGCATCCCAGCAAAGGCAGCTCCCCTACAAAAGAACACCCATGTTCTGTGCCATGTTTGGAGGCTGCTCGTACAACAGCATGTGTCAGTATTTTCACGAGCTACAAGACAGGATTTAATCTGTAGTTGGGCCAGAACAGATGCACACCACACAGAAAAAGCTGTAATATACTACCTACACATACTTCTTTGAGGGTACACAGCCTGCTTCTGCACCAAGTATACACATCCCATTTTATGACATTTCAAATAAGGGCAGCAAGTGTTGATATTGCACATATCTTAGTGCATCAGAGTCCTGTGACATCCTCTTGAGGGCTTTTAAACTAGCAATGTATGCTGTACATGATCTGCCTTGCATGCAGACTAGAAAGGTTCCATATTTCTCACCTCTCCTTCCCTCTTCCTGATCTCACAACCACCTCAACTGAACATCTATAGTAAACAATAAGGTGACTTCAAACAGAAAAAAGAGATCATGAACTTTACTCTCAGTGATTGCAACAAACCTTGGCTGGCAGAGACTTGAGCTCCTTCCTGACTTCGCCACCATATAGGACAGATTACCACTAGCAATTCTCATGTACACTTAAAGGATAATGCCTCATGCCAGCATTTTAGAAGAAAGCAGCAGCTCTAAGCTCATGAACCAAAATGAACCAAAATATTTTATTTTCCTAACAATATAGTCATCAATACTGAAAACAAATGTGAAGGGTCATTCTAAAAACACAAAACATTGTGTCAAGATTTCTTATTATTTTTCAGTGAGATCCTCTCCTGTGGGTGTTGGTGGGGTTTTTATTTTTTTGTTTTGGTTTTTTTTTTGTTTGGTTGGTTGGTTTTTTTGTTTTGTTTTGGGTTTTTTGGGGTTTTTTTGTTGGTTTTTTTTTCCTGTGTCTGCAGTGGGTTTCCAAAAGAGGTAAAAGGTTCTCAGTAACTATCTCCTGGCTTTCACCCCACAGTCCCCACTCAAGGCCAACCCTTCAGCCAGCACAAACCTGAGCTACAGCCCCTGCTGTCACTGGAGCTTTTCTGCTGTGATGCAGATGGGGCTTTGGCTCCTGCAGTTCTGGTGTACATGATAGCCCTCTCCAGGGCTACATGATGCTTGATGGAGGCAGCATTAATGCAAACACGACTCCTTGCTCTTTGAAAGGCAGACATCTCCTACAACCTGACATCAACAATTTATGCACCTGAAGGAACCATGCTGAAATGGCACCAGGAAATTTGTTTATTATTGTTTCATCTTGTCAAGACTGGAAGATGAGAAGGTGTGCATTTTTGAAGTGGCATACAAAGGGTGGAGTAGTGGGAGTTTAGGAGGCTCTGCCAAGGAAGAAGAATGCAAGCTGCATGTTTGGAGCACTTGGCAATAGGCCCTGCAAGTCTCTAGGAAGCAGCGAGACATGGGGAGGGAGGAGATGAAACCAAAGCAAACAAGACAAGTCTGAGCCCTGGAGATAGGCAGGGAGGGGCAGCAGGCACTAGCCTGGGAGAAAAGGCAAGAAGCTAAGTTAGTCTGCAGTGTTGAAGGACAAGGGAGCATCAGTGGGAGATGTCTTGGAGACAGCTGAAGCTGAAGAGCTGAAATTTGGGGGGGAAAAAAAAAATTGCAATATGACCTATCAAATAGGTGCAGAGGTTAAATCACATAAGAGGAGCTGGTAAGGGAGAGAAATGGTCTTGTAAACCACAAGAATCAATAAAACAGAGTTTAGGAGGAAAAATGCTGCTCATAGCAATGCTGACTGAAAAAAAAAAATTGAATGGGACAATGAAAACCAAGGTAAAACAAAGTAAATGTGAATCCCTGCATAAATTGAAAAGCCTCATACATATCTTCTCGGAGAAACAGGACAAAAGCCAGCCCAGCCGGTGTAAACTGGCACAGCTCCACTGAAAGCCAAGGCTACCTTTTCCTATCAGTCAGCCTCAGTGATGCCTTTAGACTTCTCTAGGCTCCTTGTGCACTGTCCCCCAGTACATTATTAACTATATCACATATATGCAGGCATACAAGGCTAACAGAGTGGTCTTACCACCAACCTTAAGAAGTGCCATAAATTGTATTTGAGATAGGTAGTAGAAGTGGTATAAAAATATGAATATTGACTTTTATCCATTACTGGCAGACACTCCCATAAAGAAAAAAACTAAGGAGGCTTACTGTGTAATTGTTCAGCACAATGATTTACTGTGCAATTCTGGAAAGCTTATCATGTAACTCATTGTGAAACTCCCTGATTTACTGTGAACACAGCAGAGCTTATCACAATGTTTCTGTGGGAAAGACTTGGCACCAGCTTGGGATAGGGTTTCACAGACCATTAATGATGACTGACAGGTTCATTTCAAATGAGTTATAAAAGTTCACTGTACAAAATCATCATGCTTTGTGATAGTCAGATATTTTAACTTCTGTGCTGTATAAATACTCCTCAACACCAAGAAACGAATGAACAAGCACATATGAGACTGGCTTGGTTTACATTTCTCTCATGTTTTATATATTATCATTAGTGTCAACCTTCACCTTTTCATGGTCTGTACATGAAAAATGAAAACACTTTTTCTTCAGATTGGACTGGATGAGATATGTACAACCCTTCAACCCAATTATGAAAAGTTAAATGCTCTCAGCTTGGGTAAAATATTTTCAGAATCATAAATCTGTATTTTTGAAGGCTGAGAGACATGTCTATAAAATACTAAGTGTGTGTCTGACATGTCAGATAAAGCCCAGCATAAAAATAATGTAAATGCCACTTAGCCAAATGTTCATCTGGTTTCCTTTTTGCTTGACTGGGCACATTAAACTTGAACAAACAGGATAAACATGTGATTTTTGTGGAATTCCTATGCTTGAGGCAGTCCTGACAAAACTGGAAGCAGGTATTGACTGCTGCAGGTAAGTGGGAAGGTACTGTCAGGTTTATGTGGCTCTGAACCTGTGCCATTCTAGAACCACACAGAAATCCCTAGTATGCCTTTCTGCACAAAGGCCTGAAAAGGAATGGATGAAAATACCACTTCAATTACATGGACAATCTGTTGAAAGTTAAACGCAAAACTGAAGAGGTCACCCAGCAGGTACCACCAGTTCAGGCCAATCCACTGTCAAATCTTGCATACAGCAGAAAACTGACTACTTGTTGAAGCCCTTTGCACAGGCCAACAGCAATTTTAAACATCCACTTCTCCCTTCCCCATTCTGTAACCTGGGCTTTACAAAAGATCAAGGCTTCATCTCACGTGGCGACACTACAAATTGCACATTATTCTACAGTGGAAAAGCTCATGCATTAATCTTTTTAAGATGAGCAAAGGGAAGATAAGGAAATGCTCAATGCCCTGTTTATTTACAACAGCCCAGTGCATGTCACTGTATAGCACAGCCAGGTGATCTTTCCTTGTATTCTTCAAACAGGTGGATGCTAAGATTTGCTTTCCTTATACTGGACAAAAGCCAAACCTGTTGCAGTCATTCAGAGGCATTCAGTGCACACTGCACTGTAAAGATGCCCAGCTCAGTCCCCAGTGCATCAGGGCAGGCTACCTTTCCCACTCCTGTCAGAGCTCAGAGCAGCCTTATAGGAAGCAAAATACAACCCTGAGAACAAATCAAATGTCCCCAACAAGATGGGCCTGTGCAAATCTCCCACTCTTAAACCCTGTTCAGTGCTGATATGAAAAAGATACAAGTGTGGCTCTGCTGCCCTAGCTGTGATCATTCATATTCAGTCAGGTCTGGACTTGGTAAATGGATAGAGGCTGTAAAACTGCAGCTGAAAATGGCAGCTTGGATACATCTCAAACTACTCTGCGCTTCTGGAGAAGGGTTTGTTTAGGTAGCCCCACTAACAGCCCACAGCTCTTTAGGCAGTGGGATAAGAGGAAGAGCAAAAGCATGCTGGTGCCCATGGAGACTCATACAACTCCAGGACCATGGCAAAGAGCAGGCTTCCTTTACAAACAAGCTGAATTTCACTACTAAGGTGTTTTTGGATCACACTGTGTTAGCCATGACCACAAGAGGAGGTTTAAAGCAATCTGTTTCTAAAAGAACCCACCCAGTTTTCATTGTTCCTGTTGCAAAAAAGCATTTAAACACATTTTGCACTGTTACAAGTAAAGAACACTGAGCCAGCATAGCCACAGAACTGCCTCAGCTTTCTTTTTTCAATGAATCAGTGATTTACTTCCATTACTTATACTGGAAAACAGCAGGATTTCCAACTCCTGTAATTAATTTTCAATACTGTAGAAGACTGAGCACCTGATTCACTGACTACAAAGGGGACCAGAGCACATGTTTCAGTTTAAGCGTGTGACAAACTGATTCAGGTAATCAGGACCAAGGAAGTGTGCAGTGGTATCTGCTGTAGGTGCTTCCACAGCATCATTTTCCTCCTCATCTGCTAACATGAATCAGTGCTATCTTGCCACTGGACTGGCTGACCTATTAAAAATGTATCTGGACATACAGCTGTACCCTGTGATATACAGTTAGCACTGTTCCGTCAGATTGATTTAGAGAAAGGAATATGCTTATCTGGAAAGGTAAAAATCACAAGGCAGAAAAGGAACAGCTGGCAAGTCTTAAAGACAAAGGGGAGGCTCTCTTCAGACACTTTTCTTGTATAATTTATGCTGTAGACATTTTACTCTGTCTAATTGCCCCATTTCAATCTAATGTCAGTTAATCAATGACTTCTGCATAGCATGGAGGTGAACCCTGGATGAAGAACAAATGCATAAATTTGGTCTGCCTTTTTGCAGGCTCTACTTACAGTGCCTCATCTTTTGCATTTGCTTTCTGGAATTGAAATTTCTTCTCTTTTGACTCATCCCCAGCAAACACCCACGCTCTCCCTCTTTTGAGTCACAGTGTTTTTGTATTTTTAAATCATGATTACACTTCTGTAAAATGTAGATTTCTGAAGTACCTCACCACTGTTTTTTACTATTGTTGTTTAATTATTCTGTTATTTTTATTTGGAAGGTCTGCTTCTCAAACCTCTCCAGGTGGTAAAATCCCAGATATATCATGAAACAAACATTGTGACTTTTTGCCTTGCTTCTAAAGTCTTGATTTCATGCCTTTCTTTCCCTTACTCAATATATTCAAGTGTACTTTTAAAACAAGAACATATTATCCCAAGTACTTGGAGGGACCCACAGATTTTTTAATCTTCCAGGCTAATCTATGTAGAGTAGTTGGAAACAAAAAACATTCAGAGATTATGCCAATCAAACCCCACATGCAAAGGATCTGATTTGGCAGGTGCTCCAGTCTACAACTTTGTGGGATGAAGCCCATATTCTTCTATTACCTCCACACTAATACTACCTTTAAACAGACACACATCCAAATACACTTGTAGATATCCTGGAGGAGAACCCTGCACCTAGCCCAGAGAAGCAGACTCTTCCTTCTCCTTCAAACTTGCCCTATCAGAATCTGGTAAAATAAATAGAGAATGTTTTGTATTTTTTTAAGGAAAACTGGAAAACCTGCCCAAGCAGTAGCTTAACTGAGTGTAAGGCATGAAACCTGTAGGTAGTTATCCTCTGTCCTGCTGGAGGCCAGATATCCATGTATGGAGTTGGACAAAAACATAGGAAAAACCATTGAAGTGACACTGTTTTCCATGTTTTTTTCTAAATGGTGGAGAAATGCAACATGAGGTGCTTTATTCCATTTCTTTAAATGGCCTACATGTGTAAGCTGTTCTGCTAAATGCATGAAACAGTGCCCCAGGTTTCTTAACAGCTGGATGCTTATTGAGGAGGTATTTTGGAGAATTTTAACTTGATCCATTCCACCGCAAATACCTGTAGTTCTTCTCTTGAAACAATCCATGCAATTTGGATCAACTCATTGTCTAACACTGTCCCAGAAAAAGCAAACTAAGACAAACCCTCCAGCTTCTCTCACCTCCCAACCACCACCACCACCCCAAATCTTTTACCATTGCCTGTACAAAACACTCGGATGCCAGGAGGTTTGTGTTTTGATTTACAAAATTCTTGAACAATAGCTTGGGTTTGCACAGAATAGGCAGACACAAGATCAGGCAGGGGAGCAAGCCCTGATTACCACAGAAAGCCACTGGCTGCACAGGAGACCAAAGGACAGCACAACCTCAGCTCCAGCTGTGTTGGCTCAGCTTCCCCCAGCTGCATCCCGGCAGGAGCTGCATCCCCTGTCCCCATGTCTCTGAGGAAAAGTCTGGAACACTAGATCTGAAAAGCTATTGCAGAACAATTGCTCCAAGATATCAAACCTAGCTACTTTTTTCATACTCCTGAGAAATCTTGCCTTTCTAATATGAAATAGGTTATAGAGACATGGGGCAGGGCAGGTTCATCCAGGTTAAGTAAACTTTATTACAGTATTTACTTACCTCAACTAACCCACATCTTCTCCCAGCACGACAGGGAGGCAGGACCAGGCACTAAACAGCTGGTGGGGAGAGCAGGGGAGCTTCAACTACAAGTTCCAACATCAGGCACGTTCATAGCAATGGCACAGGCCTGGGGGCTGAGCTTAGGGGAGAATCTGTAGGTCAGGGTCAAACCAGATACGCAGATTGCCAGCCAGGTCCACGCTGGCAGGACAGCTCCGTCACCAAGCCTGGGGGCCCATACACAGGCCAGAGTCCACACTAGCAGGGTGCCACACCAGGAGCTGGAGACCTGCAGCCCTACAGCACAGTTAAGAAACAGGGGGATGCAAAGGATGCTTAAATCCTGAGTCCTGGGAGGGGCTGGGATGCCCCATGTGGGGCTGGTCAGGGGCATTAATACCTATCAATGCCTCAAGGCAGCTGACACCTCATTTATTGTTCAATTAATTTCTGTGCACATTTATAGCAAAGTGGGGGGTTAGATTGCATTATACCATGTGCTTAAAAAAAAAAAAAAATACAAAACCCCACCTAAGCAAACCCCCATACCCTGGCAAAAATATTGAGAGAGAACTCTGTTAAAAATAGAAGCTGAGATATGGAGCCTCAGAAGGGATATGAAGTTTTATTCAATATTTCCTAGTTGAACCCAACATTCTGCTCAGGGAGCTACAGTAGTGCACAATCAAAACCTTCTCTTATTTACCACAATATTCTACTGTATTGTGTCACATTGTTGCTGGTACAGAAATTATTTAATATCATTTTTAGTTGTAAATTACAGCTCAAAAAATTTCCATTTGTTTTATTCAATACACATTGAACTGTTATGTTAATTGTTCCAAAATAGGTGGAATTTGTCATCAAAGAACAGATCAAGATCCCACTAACTTAAAACAGCCTTTTTCTTCTGCCTGAAAAGAGTAGGACTACCTGGGGATATTTTTTTCCTTTGCCAAAGGAGAGAATCAGACCGATGAGAGTTGGCTCATCAGGAAGATGTATAATGTATTTTATCTTCAGTTTTTGAGAAAACCCTGTGTCAGAAACGTGTATTGTAGGTGGAATAAATTCACTGCTGTATAAAATTAGAAATCATTCTGAGATCACATGTAAAACAAACATGGTCAACAATGAGGCTTTTTTGTTTTAAAAGCTTTTTGATTTGTGGTAATATTCCTCTTCTAATACACTATCATTAGTATTTTATTGATCTCAAAGTTCTTGGTATTTCAAAGGCTCTGATTAAAATTTTCTCCAAATATAAGAAAAAAATCTATTGTACCAATTATATGAGCAATCTGAAGTCTGTAGTGTGTGCCGCTTTACAGGACAAAACAGTAGCAAAAGGAAATAAAAGCCAGTGTCAATCTTCAGTGAAATTAACACAATTTAAAGCTGCTCCAGGCAAAACAATGAAATCTGTAATTTATCAGCACTGGATAACATCACCAGGAGAATTATTTAATGATTAACTACAGTGGGCTGGAGCCCGAGGTGAGGCGTGTTGGCTTATGGCTTCTCTTGGAGTGTGCTCTGCCTCAGAGCTGAAACACTGGCCATTGCCACTGGAGAATAAACCCCAGCAGGGCTGTCCTGCTGCCTGGGACATGACCAGGGCAAGGGGAATATGGAGACAACCCCTTCACCAGCTTTGCAAGTGTAGGAGTGCTCTGGACTGACTGTGAAAGCACCGATGCATTGGAACAGCTTTAAATGCAAAACCAATAAAACCACTCACCATAGGAAGGCCAGAAGCTGCTCTGTCACTGATGCAGATTTTATCGTTGCCCCTTGTAGAAACAAGATTTCACACCAAGTATTTTTTGCTACAAAGAACTGAAAAGGGGAAGGAGCTTCATGTTAGTGTTTAATATTGTAGCTTAAGTACTGGCAAATTACATTTCTGCGCTTCATGGAAGCAATCTGCTTCTGTGACTAAACAGATTTTTGTGTCAGAGCCTAATGATGGGGCTCAGAGTGACCAGGGGAAGCCATGGGGAGAGGCGCCACATATATCAGCCTCCCATGGATCACAGACAGCATGCCAGAATGGGGGACCAACAACCGGTCTCTACCCTAGAAATAAGGAAAAGGGGACTAACAAGATAATGAAATCACAGAGAGGCCAAACTGATGTAACCAAGAGCAAACAGCCTTGTGAACGACCTAACCTGGTTTGTGAGCACACATGCACCTCTCCTCCTTGCACTTAGCAGGGTTGCTCGGCTTTGGTGACCACTGCAGAGTGTTCCCCACCCAGCCTCTCCCTGCCCATTTCACAGCACCAGCATGGGCAGGCTGAGCCAGCCCAGCAGTGCAGGGTGCCTGTGGCCAGCTCCCTGCAGGGTCACCCATGTCCTGCCCACCCCAGCACAGCCTTGCTGCTGCCCTGGAGCACATTGGCCTCAGGTTCACATGGAGGGCACAGCTCAGCTTAGCACAAAGCAGAGAGGTCCATCCCAGCAGTGCCACCCAGCATCTTCTCCTGGGGGCAGACACAGGATCCCTACACACCTGAAAGTGATGAATTCCAAGCAGTTTTGGGGAAAGTCAAAGAGCTGTTGGCTTTTCCATGTGGCTGAACAGTTCCCAGGTAAAGTCTGAGCTCCAGACTTGTCCTTGGCCCTGCCACTGTTGCTTTGGCTCTTGCCCAGGGTTGCTGGCTCGGTCCTGACACCTCCCAGCTCTAGGATGGGGATTCTGGTTGTAGGTGCGTGAAAGAGTCCACCAGGATGGAGCAGAAAGCTTTGGAGCAAGTGTATTTCCTCTCCTGGGAGCAGCCCTCTGCCTGCGAAGCTACGCCTCTGCATGGCTTTCTATGGCTGATGAGCAAGGAAGACACCTAATTCCTTTTATTATATTTTGTAGCCTGAAGACAGTGAAAGTGTTGAGACAGAAATATTCTAGATCAACTTCTCCATCATGGTAATCAAATAGTGCATGGGCTGTTGATTTAATAATGCATTTTTGCTATAGAGATGCTAAGAGTGTGTAAAGTATCTTCATTTTTAAGTATTATAGTCATTGCAATCCATTGGGACATTAGCTATGTGTTACCTTGGTCATTTTGTGTCTGGGTTCTTTCAAATTTGTCATTTTTATGCACTCTCCAAAATGTCTTCAGACTGGCAGATCCTTTTTCATTGTAACTTCTGGGATGAACATCAACAAAGTTCTCATTGCTACAATTAACAAAAGTAAGGCTGAGTCTCCAAAAGATGATTGTCAGTAATATCTACACACAGATTGTACTATTCCCCCTCTAAGTCTTGCTGCTGATTAACAGGGTGGGTTTTTTCCTGAAGAATATGTTGTTTTTCTAGTTTGCTATTAGCCTCCACAAATGGCTGTGTGATGCGGTTTTGTGTCTCCAAGCCTACAGTAAATGAGTAAATTTTGTAGAATTTTCTTTTGCTCTTGAATTTTTCAACATGCACATGGGATAAGAATGTAACAAGACTCCAATAGAATTTTATAATTGGATCAAAACACAGTTCACCCACATATGAGCTGGATTGGTTGTGATAGATGTCAGGAGAAATTCCAAGGCAATACTAAAATTCTTTTATTCCATAACTGCCAAATAAAATAGTACTAAAAGCCCGTGAGCAAAAGCCTCCTGGTTTGGCTGGGTTTAAATAGGAAAAGAGTAATCAGATAGTGGATGAGGCATCGGTAAAATCAAATTATGTGAAGCCAAATGATACAATTGTACTACCACCCTCCCTACCTCCATTTCTGTTTCAGTTCTGAACACATTAATCACGGCTAGATCATTTGCACCTTGAATCCAAACCAGGTATGCTATCCCATCTTTGGGAATAACCAAAGGCTGAAACGCCTATCAGCATGTGTAATATCTCCTTGCAGCTCCTCTGGCTGCTATTAAGACCTCGTCAGATCTGGTCAGCCACCCAGATGGGAGTGGCTGGCCAGAGTGTGCATGTCTTTCTGCTTATTTACACGAAAGCTGAAATACTGACTTGTCTGCTTCCAAGAGGAGGCAGTGATGTTTCCTCAAGGGTTTACAGGCTGCTGCCTGGCCCCACCCGTCCGGGCTGAAGGATCCTAGCGGCCTCCACTGCAAAGGTGAAGGTCCCAGGAGCCCCGTCCATCATTCCTGCCCCTTGGCCGGCCGGGCTGTTGCCTAACCCAGAGCTGCTGCCTGCCCGGGAGCCTCCTGGCACCGGAGCTCAGCCTCTTTTCTCCGCGCCGTGTGTGCCCAGCCCTTGCAGCGCTAGGCACTGTGAGCCGTCCCACACAGTGCCGAGTGTGCTGAGCCGGGAGCTCAGGTGGGCGAGCCCCAGGTAACAGCCCCCCTTCCCACGGAGCCCCGATAACAGCCCCCCTTCCCACGGAGCCCCCGATAACAGCCCCCCCTTCCCACGGAGCCCCGATAACAGCCCCCCTTCCCACAGAGCCCCCTAAAACAGCCCCCCTTCCCACAGAGCCCCGATAACAGCCCCCCTTCCCACGGAGCCCCCGATAACAGCCCCCCTTCCCACGGAGCCCCCGATAACAGCCCCCCCTTCCCACGGAGCCCCGATAACAGCCCCCCTTCCCACAGAGCCCCCTAAAACAGCCCCCCTTCCCACAGAGCCCCGATAACAGCCCCCCTTCCCACGGAGCCCCCGATAACAGCCCCCCTTCCCACGGAGCCCCCGATAACAGCCCCCCCTTCCCACGGAGCCCCGATAACAGCCCCCCTTCCCACGGAGCCCCGATAACAGCCCCCCTTCCCACGGAGCCCCCGATAACAGCC
Organism: Chamaea fasciata; assembly: GCF_029207755.1. Lineage (NCBI taxonomy): Eukaryota > Metazoa > Chordata > Aves > Passeriformes > Sylviidae > Chamaea > Chamaea fasciata. The sequence continues at coordinate 14,315,590 of NW_027094095.1, read as the reverse complement.
CCCCTTCCCACGGAGCCCCGATAACAGCCCCTCTTCCCACGGAGCCCCGATAACAGCCCCCCTTCCCACGGAGCCCCGATAACAGCCCCCCTTCCCACGGAGCCCCGATAACAGCCCCTCTTCCCACGGAGCCCCCGATAACAGCCCCCCTTCCCACGGAGCCCCGATAACAGCCCCCCTTCCCACGGAGCCCCCGATAACAGCCCCTCTTCCCACGGAGCCCCGATAACAGCCCCCCTTCCCACAGCGGGAGCTGCGCGCTGAGCTGCCTTCCCGGGCGCCGCAGGACCCAGCTCCGAGACACTGAACTCGGCTCCAAAGGCATGAGTGCTGTAAGACAGTCACTGCCAAAATGCTCCCATTTCTTCACGAAACCCACGGAGAAGCTGCGCTGGAGCGCTGCACCCCTCCGAGAGCAGCCCCGGGCGGCGCGGCAGCAGGGCCGCCACGAGCTCACCCTGCCCCGGCCGCCGGCACCTGCCGCCCCTCGGGCGACGGCCTCACCCCGACCTGCTCCCCGGGGGGACACAACTAAAGCAGGGAGGGCGAAGCAACCGCCAGCCCTCCCCAAGCCCCGGTGCAGCCCTCCATTGTTGTGTGCAGTGCCTAGATTGTATGTCAGCAATGCAACATAATTAATTAGATTTAGATTAGATGAGAATACGTTAGACACAGTGAGACGCTACCTTCCTGCCTGTCCATCCCTGGAAGAACTGGGCACAGTTTCTTTCCTTATGCATATTCCCTTAATAATATATTTGTCACAAGGATTCTTCCTACACCCATCTGGCATATAGATATTTTTCCAAATTTGTCATTTTTTATGTTCCAAAACCTATTTTACTTCAGATGCTTTCATAATGAAGCAGCAAAAGCCTGCCATAGCTTGATATATGGAGCAGAAATCACATCTGTGCCAGGCTGTTTTCTAATCAGATAAAGCACTGAATACCTGCAGTGCTTTTTCTTCTGGCCTTTGAATAGATGTACCTGAGTGACTTCCAGTGCTCGTCTAGCTTTGCATTTACAATTACGACAAAATACCATTCCTACTTCTAGATTTCAGCTAATTTCAGTGCTTTTAAAGCAAAAGAAAAAGAACCATTAGAATTGTCTAGTGGTCTCCCGCACAATGCAAGCCATGGAAAGTCATTCTGCAACTTGGGCATCAGCCCAAACACTCGTGCTTGAATTAGAGTATACTTTTCAGAAGGACATTTGCCCTCATTTCTCCTTCTATTGCTGTCAATCACACCATATAATTTAGATATCTGCTACTGGTGAGGAGTGAAATGGGCAACAGAGTGGGGACTTCAGTGGGTTTGTTCTCACCAAATTTGGGCTCCAGACAGAAGGAAAAATAGAGGCGTGATGTCCCATTTTCACCAGCAGCTTAAGTCTGTGGTACAAGGAACTTCACTTAACAGAGTCAGAGGAAGATGCTTCTACTTTTCTCTGAGCCTTCACCTGCCCTGCTGTGGCCTGGTCCCTCACCGCTGCCTGGCTCCTTTGCATGCACTCAAACCACAGGCAGGATGGATTCTGCAGGAGATAATTTCATCTGAAGCCACATTAACTCCCCAGACACACAGTCTGCTTCTCGTGGTACATCCCAGGAGAGGCTTCGTTGGCACAGCAGAGACAGGAAGGCTGATGGTTTGTGGCACTCCCCTATGCCAAATCCCAGGAGAGACTTCCTCCTACTTTGAATTTCCTCTGTTCATATAAAGCAAAAGGACAATCTGAGCCATTGCTCTCAGTATACTTCAAAACACAGTTTGAAGTGTGAATTTTTCAATATTTGAAGCATTGGCTTTTATGATTTATTTATTGATATTCCAGGACAAGCATCACAGAGTGAGGCTGGCACCTACTCCAAATATAACAACAATCATTGAATGAATAGCAATATTTTCATAGACATTTTGTCCATTACCATGCAGAAAAATTTTGTCTCTGTATGGTAACACAAAGATATCAAGACGATAAGATCAAGCATGTCGGAGAAACACTAAAAAAACCCGACTCTGAACCACAACAGTTCATATTGTTTCATTTCTGACAACAGCATGTGCTTTATGAACAGAGCCTGGCTTTATAGTGGGTGTGACTCAGGCATAGGAGGTGTGCAGGGTTTGCTGTCTTTTATCCCTTGAGTCCACCTTGCAATATTGCTGGTATCCGTGTGTAACAGATAGTGTTGTGCACTGGGCTGGAAGATAATAAATAGATGTGAGCTGATGATTTACAGGAGGGTGCTTGGAACTCCTTGAACCGCTGGGGAAGGGAAACTGTGCTGGTACAAGGTTGTGCTGTCAACCTCGCAATAGTTTTTCCTCTCTCCCGAGGGCAATTTCTCCAAGATGTAACTTGCTTCCTGCCTCATCATCTGGAAATTCACAAATCAGAGGAATTGTGGTTAATTACTAAAATGGCTGATCCATAGATCCTTAGCTGTCAGAGCCTGGGGGGAGGGGTTTAATTGTTGTTTTCCTCTGAAAAGATTTCTCCTAAAGTGATGAAATAACTCACATTAATGAAGATTGCAAAATAGAAGACTTTTGTGATTATTTCCAGTTGTTGCAAGAATTGCTTATTTAAAATGCATTGCTTTTTTAAGTGAAGAAACTGAAATTTCTCCAAACATCCAGAATAAATTTAGCCCTAAAACATTCATAACGAAGGATGAATGCATATCCAGGCTACGACTGCATGTGATCTCTGATCATACAGTAGTTAAGTTATACAATCACAGTGATTTATGGTACTAAACTGTGGAGCCTCATATCTGCAGGGGTGTGGGTAAAGGGGTGGAACTCTCATCAATCAAATGACTATACTTGTTCAGCATTTGGATAATTAAGGCAGACAGTAAAAAAGCATGAAATAATATTTTAAAAATGAAATCAGAATATCTATTTGCATAGTGTTATTAAGCAATACACTGCTGAGACACCTTTTCAAAAAGCTTGCCTAGAAATCCACTTATTATCTTGTAGTACTTGATATATATGTTCTTCAAATTCACACTGAGGGTATTTGTAGAGTTGTTATACAATACACATACTGTCCCCGATTTAAAAAAACAGGATTACAAACAAAGGCCATCTTTTCAGTTTATTCCAAGACATAAACAAAACAAAAAGGAAAGAAAATTAATAAGCACAAGCAATTTTGAAGTACACAATTCTGAAATTTCACTCATCCTATTGACAGTGCTTTTCTTTCAATTCACCAATCCCAGGTAGTCAGACATAATGAGGGGCTAGCACAGGGGAAATGTATTAATCAAACAATGTTCAAAAAAAAAAAGTTTAATTAACTGCATATTTTGTAAAAGCCACATTTCATTACTGTTTGTTAGGAAGATGGAAGCATGCACTGGAAACACTAATTCTAATTATTACTTGAAGTGGGAGTTTTTGGCAGAAGGTCAAGGAATAATAGAAGAATGTGTGAATCTGTGCTACAGCATAGCAGTAAGACTAATCATTTGAATACAGCCAGTTGCTTTTTCTTGGACTGTCTGTGTGCTGTTCAATGTTCTGGATGAATCTAACACAATCAGCCTGTTCTCTGGTGTATATCCACTTCCTGCTGACTCAGGGCAGCTTGCCTCTTCTGCCATTTATTAAAATGAAACATTCCTATTAAAACACCATTTTTCAGAGAGATGACCAAATAGATATTAGTAATGACATTATTAAAACTATTTTGTTTAAAATGAACTGTCACAATTGTGTGTTGCAAAGCAACACAAACAAATCTATTTCATTTAGTGAGAGATGGTTTTGAAAAGCTGGATTTCTTTCTTTCTATTAGAAGGTATTGCAGAGAGGATGTGATATGTGCTCCAGGAAACCTCCAGCTTTTATAGCTATTAGAAAGGAGGAATATTGTTTCTACTACTCTCTATAGCAAATAATGTATAATTCATGGATTTCATTAACAGGCAAATATGATCCATGGTCTCCAATGTTAATATCTCCTAATAATCTATTAATGATTTTAAAAGTAAAGGGTAATAGAAACATTTTGTATGAGCAACATTTACTCGTGGCTGTGTTTTCCTCTTAATTGTATAGTATAAGCATGTATAGAATTATAACAGAAACAATGGGAATTAATTAAGCTATGATTCTCAAGTAAATATTTATTGAATATAAGGTCACATGGCCAATAATTTGAGATTTGCTTGTGAAAGCCCTATTTTCATCAGATGACCTGCCTTAGAAAAACTGTGTTAGGGAATGGAAAGGTACTTGTTCTATAACTAGTGCTTGAAATGACTCCTAGATTTGGAAATAGGACTTGTATTGAGATTTCAGCTCCCCCATCAAACATGGATGGGACAAAAAACTAAGAAATTTAACATACCATCTCAAAGATTTGGATTTTTTCAGTTGTCTTTGTAGCAGTGAATAGATGAGAGTTCATGGGTGAGCAACCTTGTTTAATGTTTCAGGATCACTACTCTCCACTTCCATGCTCTATCTGAAACGTTAGAGCTGTCAGTCCGAAAAAATGTCAAAACCCACTTCTTGCTTTGTCAGAGCAAACATATAGCAATGGCAGACAGATAAATCCTGATTTTGGGGGTTTTTTCTATTCTGAGCATTTGCTGCTTGCAAGTTTACATGTTTTGTCTCCAGCTTTCTGCAGCACAACCTCCCCAACTGATATCCCAGCCCATTGCTGAGCCCCTCACCTTTCCCTCTCCCTCTCCACAGGAGGATCTGCCAAGATAGTGATTCACTTCTGTATCAGAAACCACACAAAGAGAAACAGTGCAAGACATGGCCACATCTGCTCTTTGTTAAAAAACACATTTAAAGTAATGATGCTGTAGGAAACAATAAACCAATTTAATCAACTAATGGAAAGAAACATCCTGTCAAGGACAGTTTTGATGATTTTCATTTTATAACCCATAAGCACTGGACAGTATTTTAGACCAGGGTTGAGGACTTTTTCTCTGAGTCTGAAGAGTTTGTCTGAGGATAAGGAGAAAAAAATAGCATGTCAATCTCCACAGCATCTCTCTATATTTCTAATAAAAATGTTCCTCAGATCACATAAATATGAGAAGAATGATGGACTTCTAAACATTTACTAATACATAAATATAGGGTTTTCTTAAAAAACAAATGCATATATGATGTAAAAGCCCTTTATTGTACCAGCTACTCACTTCTTAGAATGCTGATTTCTCTGAGAAATAAAATAAAAAAAAAAGTAAGGTTGGGAAACACAGACAGGACTTTGAATCAGCACCTTAACTCACCCCTTTGTGGGTGACTCTGTGGCATGCAGATCCTGACTGTACGCTTGTGCCAGTATGATGATCTTTTCAGGCTAACTGTGACTGAAAAGTCAGTCCCTTATCCCCATTCTTATATGTTATACCTCTATTATATCTTCCTTCCCTCTGAGGCATGGAAGAAAACTTATGTGCTGATAACCCTTCCAGAAATGAGAATTGCCTGAAAGCTACTGCACTGTGAATTTGGGAAGCTGGGTGGTGGGTCCACCGTGAGAGAGGAGGTTCAGAAAACAGTTCATCTGCTATTTATATTGACCCATATGTGTAGAAAAAAGATTTTTTTTTTCTTTAGTAGAGGCTACCTGTCAGCATAAACAATCACAATTGAATTCACAATGAAAATACACCAATTTTGCACAACAAAAAAGCCTGTTGGTACATAGACTTCACAGTTCGTTATGAATCTCCTTAATTAAATGAATGTAACAAGTTGATTAGACTTGAGAAGCTCTGAGAAAAGTCAGATCCATTTATACTCAAAAGTAGGACTCAGAAATAAATTATTCACAGTTGATTAGACTAAGACAAGCATTTCTCAAACATTTCTCAATACTTCAGAAAAAGCGACATATTGAACTCTATTTTACTGTGAGGCTCAAAATGGCAATTAACAGTCCTAAGCTGCATATAAAACCCAGTATGAACCACGTTTACAAGAACATTGTGTGTGAATCAAATTACTTTATCTTTGGTTTGAAGAACTTCGAAATAATTGCCAATAAGTATTCATGTATAGGACCAGTTTTTTGAAACAAGTTATTTTAATTACTACTGGTGTCAGGAGTACATGTAGGCGATTTTATTAGACTTAATGTGTTTAGTGAAACTCCCTGAACTGTAGCTGGTTTATTTCTGTAGAGGATGAAATCTTTAATATAACTTTATTATTCTTATTTTTTAATATTGTATTTATTTCTAAATGAAATCCCAGCATTTTATGCTTTTGTTGTGTTCACAGAGAATACCAGGATGAAGCACATCAATGTATTTAGCCTCCAGAACATCTGAACATCATGTAGGTATGGCTCTCTATAGACCCCACTTTTAAAATACATTCCTTTCAAGCTGCAGGTATTTAGAGCCTTTTCCATTTGCACCCACACCTGGACCCCAACACAATGATGAGCAAAAGCTCTTCCATGAAAGAATGTGAATAGGAAAAAAAATAGAGAAGAAAGCTCCCTAAAATACGAACATCCTGGTACTGAAAAATGATAGAAATCCTTGATGATTTTCATTTAGCAGCCCTTTCACTTCTAGCAACATTTTTCTCAAACATGGAGTTCCTTGAACTTTCCACATCCAAATTACTAAGAAAATTAACAAACAAATTATATCAGCAACTCTATCAGTAAATAATGCTAAGCAGGCAATTCCAAGATATCCATACAGGGGAATGATCAAATCTTAGGATATGTCTACCAGCCTTTCAAGTGACATGACTTGTGGATTTTCTTGCTTTTTTCTTTTCCTTACCAACTGAGGCCATACACCCAGGCCATTTCCAACACTGCAGTGACAGTAAAGCTGCCCAGAGCAGCTGCACAGCTCAGGACACTCCACTGCATCTGCCACGGCTGTGGGATGGGCAAAGCCACAGTCTGCCTGGCACAGAAACATGCACTGAGGGGTCAGACACACAGAAACATGCACTGAGGGGTCACACAAACAGAAACATGCATTGAGAGGTCACAGGCACAACACCACTGCCTCCTCCCTCCTCCAGGAGCAGACTCAGCCAGCTCTACACCAACAGGAGGGTTGAAGCAGTAAGGCAATAAAGGTAAAACAATGTTGCACTTCACCATCATCCATATTTTTCATCACCCAATTCCAAAGGTATTATCTTGAACATGTCAGGTCCACGCGAAGGTTTACAGACGTCTGCAAACCTTCATACTTCAAGGAACACAGCAGTTATGCACTTTGCTGGTGTGATATAAATTAGCAGTTTCCCACTCTTCATTGCCACAATAAATCGACACAGAAAGAACTGTTGGTATATACAACAACATCAAGGAGCCTGGAATAGAAATAGTGAATTGCAGTTATAAAAATAAATTCCTATAAAGAAGAGAGAAGAAAAAGGAGACGAATGTTCTAATCTTACCTTCATCATAATCTTATTAGCATTTCTCAGTGAGTAGTTCAAGTATCAGTCTATACTCTTATGAATCTGTCTCATAAATATGTCAAGTGCAAAGTATAGTTATTTTAATAGTCTGTGTTGGTGGGCCATCATGGATTTAATTAAGAGACAACTAGTGTATGAAATATGACACAAAAGCACCAAACTAAATGCAGAAATGTTTTACTGCAGATTTGAATCAGGGACACAGAAGTAATGATGATCTGGCCTTACAAACCTACCTACATTTAATTAATGCAGACCAGCACAGACCTGTTCATATAGAGAAAAAAAAAAAAAAAAAAAGAGGCATTAAAAATAATGATTGAAGCTATACTATGTTATTTATAAAGACATTTGCATTATCTCCAACAGCATTATGTTAATCATAAATGTGTGTTGGTTTGTGGCTCTTAAATTAATTTTTGAAATCCAGAAATGCACCTCCAATAAGAATTAGTAAAATACTACTTTCAGCTATCCATTTTTCCAAAATGAAGCCTTTATTAAGCTTCCTGCCTTCCTTTGAAGGGTCTCAGAATGCTCAAATCAATCTGTTACAAAATTGCCAATATCCTTCTAAGGTTGCAATGAAAAGTGTTATTTTCCACCCAAATCTGATCTTTCTCCATCTTTCTCCATCTTTCCCCATCAATTCAAAAAATGAGGGCATGCTCAGCACTGTGAGTATGCAGGATTAGATGTTTGAGCACTGCACAATCCTTCCTGCTATCATTTTGGTGCACTGCTTTGACTTGATAGGAGATTTGGCAAGATACACTGGTTTTAAGAAGCAGTGCAAGAGCATACATTTTCACGTTTAAATTCCTTAAATTCCTACTTAAGAGTTTAACAGTGTTTTAGAAAGAAAGAATCCAATAATTCCATGAAACCATTCCAGTATCTTGAACTGATCTTGCAAAATCATTGACTGCCAAGAACATCGGTTGCAGTGAAGTTGAAAGCAAGGCTTAGTATTGATTTTTAAGGGCACAGAAGCAGACTCTGACAATAAACAGTTAAGAATATGCCTGTCTGACTGTAAGAATTGATACCTGGGTTAACTACAGGAACCATATTTATACATGATTTTCATGTCTAAGACTTTGCTTTTTATTAACCTGATCCAACAGGTACTAACTATTTCATGTTAACTTTTATCAATTCAAGTGGCTTCCAGTCATTTAGAATAGAATAACCTTTAATTGGTTGGTTGGTCTAACAGGCAGTTAAAGTATTCAGAGATTTTATTAACCTTTTATTACTAAAGGAGAAGAAAGAAGACCATAGCCAGAAAGCATCATTAAGTGAACTTAGTCCTTATTTTCAGAAAACTCAGAGCTGTGGACTCTAGGTGCTCTCCAAACACCATAATTTGGACTGCCAGAACTGTAATAAAAACTGTAAATTGACAGAAAAAAAAAATGAAAGTGCTTGGAAGAAATAAATTCGTAACTACTTTTATTTTTTGGTGAAGAAAACATCAAAGGTTTGCAACTCAGCCTGGAAGGCAAAAACAGATAAAAGGATAGACCCTATAGTTTCAAAATATCTTTCTCTTTAATGAACAGTTGAAAATATCCGTAAATCTCTTCCAGTATCACTTTATTTAAAAAGCAGTCAAGTCTTTTGTGCCTGACATGTTTATAGTAAATCTATTATCATCTGTTGTGTTTGCATAAATTTTCCAAAAGTTCATCCTGTCTTGGCTGTCTTTCAGTATTCATTAGTATTGAAGTAATTTTTGGAGTAAATGAAGGGGGAAAATGACCAGAAACTGAGATATTGCATAGAAAGAATGAGACTTCATATAACTAACAAGAACAAACAGAGCTTTATTCAGCTAAATTCACAGAAATTTGTTTTTTATTGAACTAACCTGTATGTCAGCCTGCAATAAATAACCACAATCAGAATGAAATTCTAAATAATATATCATAAGGTAGTAATATAGTCCCAAATAGGTATTTATATGGACACCTAACTAATCAAATGGCTCTTGTGACAGGTCTGCTGTTAGCTGTCACCTGGATTTAGCATACCTTTACACCTTCCTCTGATAGTAAGAATTACAGTGCAGAAACACAATGTGAGTCACAATCTTTCACCTTCTTCCTCAATTAAGAAGACAAATATAACAAAAATGAAGAAAATAACACTGAAAACGAATGCCATGGGGCAACAGCTTGAAACATGGGGCTGACTGAAACTCCTGTCTGAGGGGAGGCACTGCAGAGCTGAGGGCCCCTGCCTTCTCATGGGACAGAGGATTTGGGTGCTTCCAGCCTCCAGAGTGTGTCCTGGCTCAGCCATCCCCTCCATCCAGGATGTTCCCCAGCGTGTCCTGGCTTAACTGTCAGCTCCATATGGGATGTTTCTCAGTGTGTCCTGGCTCAGCCATCCCCTCCATCCAGGATGTTCCCCAGCACCCACAGCCCACCTGTTTCCTCTCCCAGCCTCAGCACTGGGGTGTCCCTATGGCCCTGTCTTGCAGTGCTTGGCTGTGCCACGGATATTTGTAGGAGGCAGCAAGAGCATGGCCCCCTTCCCATCAGGGAGGAAGGAACAAACACAGAGCTTTCAACTTCTCAACAAACACCACCAAATTCAAGAGTTTCCTCTCAGGAATAATTAGAGGCACTTCGGGTGGCATTGTAACTGGAGAATCTAAACCATTTTTAGGTTCCTTGTAGCACAAAGTAGTGACTTGATGGAAAGGGCTGAAAATCAAGGGCATAATTTTGCTGAGTTATCAAGTAACAAAGAGATGAGTAGGTAAGAAATAGCTGTATTGCTTCACTGCAACCAAAGAAACAAGGGAACCCAGAGCTTTCCAGTCTAGACTCCCATGGAATCAAACCTGAAAGTGCGCAGGAAGAATTTTACCCTGGTCTACACTCTACACAATGTGTTCATTAGATTTTAAAATAACAGGGCACTATATCTCTCCGCCTCAGGGGACAGTTTCTTGTGATTTCCATTAAAAGTCTTGTCGACACCAGGGTTTGTTCAATGAAGTGTGAACATAACAATGGTTTTATGGAGTTTTACAAAGTAACTTGCATTTACAGAAAGCTCCTCACACCTCTGTATCAAAAACAATTTGCAGAATTAAATATTTAGCAAACAAGTTTGAGATCTGCAGTGATTAAATTAGTGAGATAATTAGCAAGATATTTAAGGTTAATGTTTACAAGTAGGTTAATTATATCCTTTCCCAAATCTCTGTTTTCATTTCGTTTGACACATGTTGAAATAACAGAGAAAGTGAGGCCACGCTTGCAGAGGTGGCAGGCAAGGCAGCCTGTGTCACCAAAGGTGACTAAATACACACATCTGAGGGAACTTTTCTCCAATATACAGTCTTCGAGCCTTGTGTTCTTTATGTCCCAGCAATGCTCTTTATGCCCCATCTTTTAGGATCTGAATTCCTTTGAATAACACTTTAGATCTGTATAAAGAAACATTTTCTACAGGACTTATGTGATTTCGTAGCTTCAAGGCTTCATTTAGCTCTCTGATGTTAATTACAAAAGTCACAGCATTTAGTTTACATGAACAGCTCCTGTGTACAAGACTGCAGACCCAAGGCAATGTAGAGAGCTGAAATTCCCTCTGATTGGATGTCGATGAGGTTACTTTATGTTCATTGTAATGAAATTAAGAACAGAATCTGCTACAATGATCAGCAGGATGGTTGTAGAGAATTGAGAAAGGAATAATGAGCTTCAATAAAGTTTCAAAAAACTATTTAGCAGCTATTTGTGCAGAGGCAACAGGACATGCTATCTGTATTAACTTACATAAAGCTATTCTGATGTCAAGTCACTGTGGCCATGGACTCTGAGAAACCAGGGAGCACATCCATGCTTGCAGTGCTCCCCGGTCCCAAGCTCAGCTACGAGCTGATGCTGTTGAAGGGAGAGGTGCTGAAGCTTTCCAGTAGCAGAAGAAAGATTTTTCAAGCATCTGACCACTGTTTCCTCTTCTTCCTGACTGAGACTGTACATTTGTTGTCTTCTCAGCACACCAGAGCCCAGGACCAAAATCCCACAGATGGGGATGAGCCTCAAAATTTCCACCTCTGAAACAAGGGAAGTCAAGACCCAGATATTGTCAAACATTACAACATTTGATATTCAGATCTTACTTAGACAGCACGTGTGATTTGTAACCATTACATCTGCCCCAGCACATTTTGCAAAGTTTCCTCCTTGGTAAACACACACTGTGTAGTCTGCTGAAGCCCTTTCCAGTTCAGCCGTCCTCCTCCAGCCACTGGCAGCTTCAGAAAAAGTTCATTTTTCATTCATTGCCGATTTTTGCTTCTTCCATCTGGAAAGACAGTTGCCTTTCCCATAGAGTCAGGGCTGCTGGGGGGCCTGTTCTCATGAGCCGTGGGATCCTGTCCTGCCCCAGTCCCTTGGAGTGAGCACTGCTGGTTGTTTCTTCACAGTCAGGGGGGCTCCTGGAGAGGCTGTGCTACTTCTCATTCTAACACTACCCCAGTGCTCCCATCCTCTGGAATCAGGCCCATTCCCCAGGAAGAGGATGGGTACTTTCTGGCTGTTAACTGACACCTGCTCTCCCTCATGTGGACTCATGGCCCAGCTTTCCCTTGGGAGAAGCACAGGCCAGGCTGCCAGGCCCAGCCTGCCCAGCTCCTCCATCCCTCCCCTCGACTGTGGGGTCATAAAGCTGTCACCAGGAAAGCAAAGCACACTCGCCACGCCCCAGGGCAGGAGGGAAGCCAGGACTGTGGGGGACAGCTGGATAAAATGGTTTGTCTAAAACTTTCTCCAGCTACCATTTTCCTGAGCAAAAGGATGGATCTGGAAATCTTATCCCTGTCTAAGGAGGGTGTACTTTTCTATACCTCTGCAACTATAGGAATCAGCCTTCTGAGCGAAAGGAGTCATCTTTTAAACTAGAGTGAGACACAGCAGCTTGTTCTTGGGTTCTGCATTCTAAGAAACTCACTGCACTGTGTTTAAACTTAAACTGTTTTCTGAATTTTTTTTAAGCTGCAAAATTTGACTCAATGTTGTTCTGTTTGGTTTTAATTTTTATTTTTTGTTTTATTCTAGTATGGTGCTGTTATTTGATATATTATTTGATCATTTTGCCATACCATTACAAAACATTTAACGTGCCCATGCCTGCTGGACACTGCTGATAAGGAGGCTCACAAGACAGGAGCTGGTGCAAATCAGTCTCTGTCCTTTTGAAAAATTAGTTGAAGTAATTTTACATTTTTACTTTCCCAAAGAGACACGGCAGCCATTTCTCTTCCTTTCTTATGTACTTTTCAAACCACCGCAATGTAAACATATACTTCCCTATCCTACATCCCTACAACCAGAGACAAGCCCTCCCATGTAGTATTTCAGGCGCAAGCACAGAGGTGGGGATGCTCTGGGCTCTGCTCTCTTCTGTGCATTTGCACAAGTGACTGCTGTGAGTATACATACAAGTAGGGCAACTGATTTTTGAAAGGCAGTTAGATACCCAACCAGTAATTGTGTGCACAATTACTGTGATTACACATGTAATCATGGTCATTGTGCTTTTAAATGATGCATGTGCTATTCTAAAAATTCACTGCTGTATTACTAAAATTAATGGGAGCTTTGCCATCAATTTAAACTGATGGAGGATCAAACACTATGCATTGTGGCAATATCCAAGAAATATCCAAGAGCAAATGCAATTTTTGCAACGCAAATGCTAAATTCTCAGTATATTGAAATGGTAAAAGAGGGATAGAGACATAGTTTTTTAGCATATGTGAGTATATATTCATTATGCATTCATTAATAAATTATCATTTTTGAATAGAGTTCTGGATTTGATTCAAACTACACTGACATTAAGAGAAAACCAGGGCTCTGGATCAAGGCTTCTTCCCCTAATGTTTCCAATTAGCTCAGGTTATAGAGCTGTGCGTGCATCTGTTCATGACAAAATCTTTGGCTTTTGACTGCCTTGTCTTTCAAGAGTTAAACAGGATTTTGCAGTGAAGATGCTGTGCAGTACAGTAGGTATAGTGATATGTAGTATTTCACATCTAGTCTTTGTCCGTGTTCTAACAATGTGCATTAAATGTGTTACTATTGTCTCTTTTTCCGATTAGTTTACAGCCCTGTAGTTCCAGCTGTTTTATTCTGAAACTCTAAAACCCTGTCACTGGGGAGTTCTGTGTAATTGCCCATAATATGCACCACATTATCCATTTCAGGAACTGTGCTGAAAGACAGCAGCAATAAGGGGTTTTCTAAAGGCAGTCTGGTTTACACTAATGGATCTAACAGGAAGGAAATGCAATTTGAAAGAAGCTGATGCATATGTTCTATTGTTGAATATAATGTTTGATTTAATTATTAACTGTCTGTGATGGAAAGTCAGATCCTGCTCAGTTCTGCTTGCAGTTTGGTACTCTGCTACCAGTAAAAACAGATGAGATTCAGTCTTAGGATTTAAGAGTTCTTTGTAAAGTACTGACATTTAATTGTGCTTTTATAAAATATCAGCTGAGGAACTTCAATTGCACACTTCTTCCATGCAGACTGGCTTCTTTTATCAAGCTAAATATATAATATAGAAGCCAACTCTCTTTCATTTTCCCTTGCATAAATCAGAAGATTCTCAAAGTTAACAATCTGCCATAATTATTTAAATAAATATGATCCAAATTGAGTTCATATTCACTGCTGTTCATGACCTATTCATTTTTATTTTATTTTACTTTCATGTCATACACATAGCACTGCAGTCAATCTACTGTATCACTGAGGATGTTCACAATGGACCCAAGTGAATATTTAGGAAGGAGTTAAAATGTGCTGGCATGACTATACCTATCCTTCTTTTATCAGGGACGGAGGATTTGGCAGCTCGTTTCACTCCAATTCTATAATTGGTGTTTTGTGATGTCTAGTAAATTGTTGCATTGTGTTACAAAGGTCCCTAATTCCATGGGTGGGTGTTAACATGCTGTAAGGAATGAATTCATTATGGAGAACTCTTACCTGAAATTCCATTATCCTTTCCTCACCATGGTGACTCCTATCAAACTCATTCATATAACGTAATCTGGAAAGAAATAGGTACTGATGCTAAACAGCTGTATTTTCAGAGGAACTTAAAGGTAAAAAAATCTCAGCTCTTCTGCATGATTCAGACAAAAACAGTAGTTTAACACCACTAGTAACAAAATAATTGAGAAACATAGTTTCAGTTTTGTATTTTGTATCTGTCTGGTGAGATTGTTATCTTTGAACTATCTTAAACAGATGCCGAACTGCTGCTGAAATTAAACAATAGTAATGATATTTGGAGTGCATCCAGAACGCAGCTTTTGTTAAACATACCTTTCTACAAGTAGTGCACACAGCATTAGCTCTGTGGGATGCACCTTACTTTGCAAGCTCCAAAGAGATTGGTTACTTTTGTCAGGAGGGTAATAGAAAGAAATTAAATTCCTAGGAAATAGACTACCATGTCTCAGATTCCTAATTGATTTTGACAGTCTAAGAAAAAGTAGAGACCCTGTCCCTGACATATTTGCATTCTTGGTGTCAGTCAGTAAGAGGCAAAGAGTATGAAAGAGCCATTAGAGCAAAATTCATGTAACATTTATCTGGAGAGTTTTGCTTGTAATCTGTTTTCTGTTGTAAGGAGATGAGAAGATTTTCTGAAAATCTCAAATATTTTGAATATTTTGTTTTAGAGAAATACCTAAGAGCTTAGGTCAAAATATATCCAGACAGCTTTAGCCCATGGCTCTCATCAGAGCAGATTTCTCCTGGATCTTTCCTGGGTCAAGAACACCATGAAACCAATCTTTCCTAGGCTGTTTCAGGACACCTGAAAAGGACTCCTTCTGAAAAGTCCTGCCAGAAACCAACAAATGCCAAAGTGTGCAGCCTCTTTTAAATAGTTAACAACAAACCCGCAAAACAGGTATGAGTTGAGGTCAGCTCTCGTTTTGCCTAAAGTTTTCCCTTAGTTTCACTGTCATTCCTACTCCCAATTAAAAGTTTATTGAAGCACTTTGCATACTCTAGTGTATTGAAGAAGCAATTGTTGGAGTGAAAAGGAAAACTGTCAGTTCTGAAAATAGCTTGGACTACTCATGTGTCATTATCAGCGTATGCTGAAATACCCAGAAAAACGTGGCTCACACTGCGGATTGCATCAGATACCGACACATGTATAAGCAACTCTCTCCCCAGTTTCTCCTCCTGAGGCTCATTTTTACAAAACACATGGTTAGAACTAAGCTGTGGTTTCTGCCATTGGAGTAAACTACAGTGGAGCAGAGCACAAAGGAAATTTACTCCCCATGCGTGTGTAGGATCTGCCTGTAGAGCTCAGTGTGAGAATTAACGGCAGACACGTGTAACCAGCACACTGCAGGGGAGAGGGGAAACAGCCTGCTTCATTCTCTTGAATCCCATGACCAGACCTCAAGTAAAAAGTCTGTATGTGCTGAGTGTCAGATCATTTGCAGATGACAAATGTGAGGTTGTTCTGCTGGTCCTGGGAGCTCATCCTCCTATCTCAGTCACGCCAGAACCCATCTGGCCTGAGCATCCCCAATGCATCCCCAAGACACCTGTGTGACCAATCCACCCACTCATTCCCTTCTTCCCTTCTCAACATGCAGCACCCTGCACTGCTCATGTTTTGTCTCCATCCCAAAGTACTGCTCTGTGTTTGCTGGCTTAAGTGTGTCCAAGAGGGGGATTGAAAAGGGTCTCAGTAGCTACACAGAACAGCAATGGAATAAGGGTGAGATCATACTCATAGGGAGACAGAACTGAACCCACGCAGGTGTTTCTCCATGTCTGCTGTGACTCCTCAAGACAGCAAAACAGGTGAGTTCGCTGCATGCTAATCAGGAAAAAACCATCTGAAATATGCATCTGCACATGAGCATCTGTGCAGAGTTTCTCCAAACCAGTTCTCAAGTGCATTTTCTCCCTGTATGGGCCTCTTTTGTACTTTTTTGTGCCAAGAGGCTTATTTAGTATAGGTGGAGAGACCCCTATCCACCAGTCATCAGGGAGTGCTATTAATATGCAACATCTTGAATGCATGAGCTGAATGACAAGCTGGCAGTGTTTGAGAATGTGTGGTCCAAGTTTATGTCTCTCCCTGAAGAGGCGAAAAGCCCCTTCCCAAACTCTCTGCCAAACTGTGCAAGAGATGAAAGAAAGGAGAATGGGCAACCTATTTTTTTGCTTCTCTCTTCCTAATACCTTGACACTATTGTTTCCTACCCCTGGCCACAGTTATTGTGAATGGCTGATTTCAAATAGTTTGCTACTGACTTTCAAGGTTGTAGCAGAACAGGACAGCAGAGTTGTTAATTTTTTTTTTAATGCTTCTGGCAGAAATCAGAAGCATTCATTAGACTTTTTATACATGAATTGTCATTCTCTATCCTCTGTCTGAAACATCCCAACAAAAGTGAGTTACATTGAGGTCCTGAGTTTTAGGCATTTTTGCACTTTGCTTTTGGTCACACAGTGTCACCATGCAAGGCTGAACTCAGTGAGTTTTTAAGCCTGGAAAAACTTGCTGAGTGTTTTAAATGCCTGAGTAGCAAGAAAGGATACCAGCATGTCTCATTATGGATTTGCTACAGTTCGATCTAGGAAGAATAAATGGGTGTTTCTTATTCTTCTCACCAAGAAGATGGGAAAAGATCCAGAGGGAAGAGGAGGAATCAGACAGTCACCATCCCTAGCTGCTAAATCAGCCTGTGGCTGTTCCCAGACATTCCATGGGGCTCAGAAGCTGGACTCTGCTAGTGCAATTTAGCTGCACCTACTGAGATGTTCACCTAGGTCCTCCTGCACAAAAAATGTGCTAGAAGCTGTAATGAGGTAACATAACAGAACCATGCTGTGGTTTGTTTGCAGCACTGGTGCCTTAAACACGTACCTTCGGCCTTCACCAGCTGTTCAGCTTTGGGGTGATCAGAAGGAATTAAAGAAACAAAGGCCCGCAGATTAAAAATTTGCTTCTGAGTCTTCTGATAGAATTACCAGAAGTACCCAGACATGTCCACATGTATGCATTGTTTAGGAGCAATGTCTGCTGTGCACACAGAACTGAAACAAGCCCACCCCAGAGATCTTTCCTCAGTACAGTCACTCCCACTGAGTTCATGTGGTCCATAAAGAAGCCGGTTTTACAATTCTCCACGGCAGTGTGAGGTTAGGACCTGGTTTTGCTGTACTGGATCCCAGCTGGTTGGGGCCTCCCAAGCCATGAGTTTCAGACCAGCATCCCTCTATCAGTATCTTTGCTAGAGCCTGGCCTGATCAGCACACAGCTCCACCCCAGCCTCCATGCAGAGCAATAACGGGAACAGCAAACTGGGCTTTTCAGACACCAGCTGTTTCCCTGGCATCGCTGCCTCCCTCTCTGCATGTGCCTTTGTCATTCCCTGAATCTCTGCCCACTGCACAACTCTTGGAATCAGTTAAAATGACTTTCGGGATGTTTTCCTCTTGCCTTAAAGGACTCATGTGCTTTGTTTTTCCCTCAGTCACAGCAGAACATAGAAAATGGTCTACACGGAAAATGCGAAAGATGGTTTCTATGTAAATTGAAGGTAATGTCAGCCAAATTAATTTGTTCATTCAATGTCTATAAATAATTTTGTATTCCGCATTTACAAGTATATGTTATTTCTTATGGGGAATCTATTTTCTCCATATTCAATTCAATTTTTAAGAGCTCCAACCATTTTTCACCATTCCATAAAGCAGGTTCATTTACAAATTATGCTTACCAATCACAAGAGAAATGGCATCTTTTATTCCTTATTATGAAACTGAAGTTCTATCCCTTTTTTGGGGAAGATTATGTAGTATCTTACCAAAAATTCTTTTTGATTCAGGAAAGTAGGGAAGGTCAGACAAATGCTACTAAAGGAGTAAAATTACTAGCTACAATTATCAGCTTGAGAAAAAACAGCCACAGTTTGTAAAGTGATACGGAACAAGTACAAATACATCCTTTTATAATGTTATGACCTTCCTTAAAATCAATTCATGCAGATTTGTTAAAATTTAGGAGTGTTATTAAGAATCCCATAAAATAGACAATCTATTAATGCAGAAGGAGCTAGCAACACTGATACTTTAAATCTAGGAAATACGGATTTTATCAGCTTGCCCTCAGAAAGAGTGAAGAGATTTTCCAAGATAAGAGATATCTGAGTAATTTAAACTTTCAGGCTGACATATTTCTGTTGTTGAGTGCATGTAACCTCCCCAAGATCACAGACAGGTGCTAGGCACAGGTCTTCCACACAAGAGAAAATCAAAGCTTTGAATCATACATTCAAGGGCTTCTCACTGAGAGAGAAGTGAAATAATTTTAAACAAAGTTCTAGGTATTGAGTAAACACCACTGTAGCAGCATGGCAGGATGGTGAAACACTGCTACCTTCTCGAAGCGTCTCCTTCAGAAGCCGCTCAGCTGAAACAATCATTTCAAGTCCATGCACACACACACCCCACAGACAGCTCAGCTAAGGAAAGACAGGAAGGGCCTTCTGTATGATGAATTCCAGCGAAGGTTTATTACATTCACCACGCCAAAGGGATCAGGGACAAAAGACCAAGATCAAAGGCGTGCACAAGGTTACGTATGGGGTCAGGAGCCAATGGTCTGAGGGCATGGGGCGGTACGAGGGCAGGGCAAAGGGCAGTGCCCTACAGGGGACATGGGGGCAGGCCACCAGGGATACCACAACCAATGGGGAAACAGGGAAAGGAGAAACCTCGAGAACTAGGGACATACGAGGAAAGCAAAACTGAAGTAGATCAAGGTAGTGTTGCAGGCCATCATGGGCGAAGTATTTTCTTTTAGCCTAGGTGGGGAAACTCTATGATATATTCTTCTAGGGCAAACTGGGTGATTCCCCGAGGGGTTCAAAGGTTTCCACACACAGAGCAACACTATGCATAGTGCTGTGTCTGGGATGAGGGCAATTCCAGCTGTGCCAGAGCAGGTGTGCGAGTGTCTCCACAAACAGATGGATGAGCCACCATGTTGGCTCAGAGGCTGGTGGGCAGCACCAACCTCTGCCCACTCGAGAGGCCATGCCTGCAACATCAAGCATCCTTTCTCCAGGAACACTGTGATGTTTCCCAGCTACAACCCCTCTGTGTTGGGCCAATGTCCTTACAAACAACCCGGTCCTTCTGTGAGCCACAGTGGCTTTACACCACCAGGCAACAGTGGAGAGAAA
Source organism: Chamaea fasciata (assembly GCF_029207755.1). NCBI lineage: Eukaryota > Metazoa > Chordata > Aves > Passeriformes > Sylviidae > Chamaea > Chamaea fasciata. Next base: position 14,295,865 of record NW_027094095.1, on the reverse strand, counting down.
ACATCTTCTCAGAGTTAAAATGCAGCATCTCAGCCTCCTGCTCAACTGCCCCCCTGCAAATACTACACACATCTAGGCTACGGGATATTTTAATGACACCAGATAGACTCCACTTACCCTGCTGAGGGTATCCTCTGATGCCACTACAGTGGTGAACAACTTCCCCCTACACTGTCAGCAAGAAAGATGTACATTTCTTCAAAATAGTAGAGATCTGAAAATAAAAGGATATTGATTTAGGCCATCTTGTCAATCACAGGAAAGAACAGTCCAATGGGTATAGCATAAAGGGAGTTTGTAACAAAATGTGCTTTTTTTTCTGAAGACCAGCAGATACACATGGTTTTAATGTTGATTGGATGGACTATAAACTTCCAAGCGTTTCCTCTGAGACAAAGTATTTTGCTGGAGACAAGCAAGACCAAGAGATTTTCCACTGGACCAAAAAAAATAAAATAAATAAAAAAAGCAACCAACAACTTCATTAGCACCTTATAAGGGCAGCAGCAGGAAAATCTGAGCAACGTGCTATGCAGCTGAACTGAGCTTGGCAAGCATCTGGTACTTTTCACCTTGTTCAGATTCCTCAGCCACTGCTGGCACTCATTTATTGCCCAGGTTTCTGTTACTTAGTTGTCTTCAGATGCTACTGATACAAAAGCCTCCACCATTTGGATCTTGCTGAGTTCCCCCTCATTCACAGCAGGAAGGATGCTGCCAGACATGGGCATGCTGCTCCACTCTGCTGAGTAACCCTAGATCCTATGGCCAGCAGGCATTTGCTATTAAAATGCACAGGGAGGCAGCCCAGGGTCTCAGGCACAGGCCTGCACAGACCAACCCATGGCATGGACAGAACACAGCCTTAATATTAAACACAGCTTCAAAGCTGCAAAAATATTAACAGACACCAAAAAATAGAAGCAGAAAGGTCCTTTAATAGCCCTATGCTGCTCTTGCCATGAGCTTAAGCGCTTAGTGAGGAAGTGACCTTTACAAAATTATTGTTTATGATCTCTCCATGTGTGCCAGTATAGGCACAAAGAGTATTCCAATTTATTTAAAAGGTTACATATCAAACCTGAATATGCAGTACAACTGTGTTATCATACTGTATGGCTTTTACACAGGAAATCCAGTCCTTGAGTATGACTTCTAGGCACTGGGGCCAGATTCTCTCACTATTCAAACTAGAGATGAAGAAGCAATACATAACAAAATAATTTATTCATACTACAATTCTTGTTTTTAAATTATCTAAAAAATCACTCAGAAAATTCCCCAAATAATTCCTGGTTTTAAATTACTCACAAATTTCTTTCAGCAATCAGTATTTTAGCTTGCAAAATATTTGAACATGGAATTCAATGTACTCAATACCCTGGCAAGCCAAGGCTGGTCATGCTGAAAAATTTGGTTGTCTCAGTTTCAGAACCTGATTCAATTTCTTTTGAGTTGTGTTACCCTCTTATGGTACATTATGCATTATAAACAATCTCCCCTGCTGCTTGTTGGAGGCACTGGCTGTGCCTGTTGAGGGAGACTGACCCAGCACTGCCTGTTACCTGCCCTCAAGCTGGCTCCAGTATTTAGCTGGGAAACCACTTCCCTGCTCCGAGGGAGTAGCCGAGTGTGTGTATTTCCTTGCTCCACCAGTAAGAAAGTGCCCTGAATCAGCCTTAGGGAATGTGCCATTCAGTTGCCAAGGTAAAAGATGAAATCAGGATACATTTAGTCCAGCAAAATAAGTGGTTACACTCCTGCACACAACAATGGATGAACTCACAAAATAAAAGCTAAACTGAAATTTACCAGTGCATTCCTAGACTCCAGTTATTGATCAGGACCCCTCCTCCCTGCAAGATTAGTAGCACAAGGGGCTGCTAAGGCCAGGTGCAAACCTCTCCCAGGCTGTTCCCCCTGAGCAGCCATTTCCCCTTGTTCAGGTGGGTGAGTTCACCTTCCTGGGCAGGCCTGGGGGGTCCTGTGGTCACCTCCACACCTGCCAGCAGCTTCTCCTCTGAGCCTCCCCATGCACCACAGCTCTGGCCAGAACTGATCCCACCACAGCCATGGAGGGGTCAAGCATCCTTCCTGCTTCTCCTTGTTTCTAGGAACACAAAAGTACCTGTGCCAAGCAGGCCCACACCCCATCCTCTCCACTCACCTGCTGGTGTTGGTCTCTCCTCCTGATCTAGAAGACTTGCTAAACTGTCATTTTTGTTGTGTTCCTTAGTAAGAATATTATTTTCAGCTTCAGTTCTTCCTGCAAGTCAGCCGGCTCTAGATAATGTTTAAACTGGATACACCATGAGAACAGTTTTATACAAACAGCTTATTAGATCTAGGACTTCTTATGTGAAGTCAGCTTCTAATTGAAACCACACATCCCATTTTGGAGCTCCAATGACAGTCATTGCATGTATACCACTTTTTCTAAGCTACCCCAAACTATCAGCCATTGCAATCTATCATGATTCTTGTCTTCAATGGTTAAAAATCCAAACAACCACTTCCTTAAAATTATTCTGTTTGGACATAGTCACTGAACTTGGCCGTGATCATGGCCTGACAGCACAAATGAGGAGAAATTGGCCTCTAAGATTCACTTCATGCTTAAGTACAAGGTTCAATATGTTTTTTAAAAAATCCTCAAATGGAAATTGGAAATTTGCACAGTCTTATTTTCTTGTACATTCTAATTTGTTTCTGCTTCTTGATGACTCCTGTAATTCAAAAAGTAAAGGTTTGCCAAGGTGTTCCATCCTTCCTGAAGGCCTTCAAGTATGCAGTCCCACAGAACAGGTCACAGATAGCAGGCAGCATGAGGTAAAATCCAAATCTCACAAATATACCGCTGAAAATTTTCTGCAAGTATTGAAATATCTAATTGAAATTTTGCTTTTGCAAATATTCATGAAAGTTAATTTCAAGTGCATGTATGCTCATAGAGAGCAAATTCACAGTCATAGACATGATCAATTTGCAGTTAATTTCTGAATTTAAATGAATATTCATAGACATTTTCAACTATTCGTTTAACTTCAATACAGACTCATCAGCACTCATTTGCACCTAGTTTTTATTAGTGCAAATCAGAACTAAAAACACTGAAATCACAAGTGGAGCACGTCTGAAAAATCCTTAAAAATCACAATTAAAACAGCCTTTCTTATCTTCAGAATGAAATAAATCTAGCTTTCTTTTTCTAGCTTCCTTTTCTATCAAAATTTGAGGATGATTTGTTAACTTTTGAAGTAATTGTTCTGCTGTCAGCTAAAGCTATTTATATGCTTTGATACTAAACATTCCTTTACATAATGGTGTCTCTTCCTCCCAATTCCTTAAAAATTACTTATCTGCAATACTTTTTTCCACACTTCCTTGGATTCAGTTTAAATGAAGTTTATGAAACTCTCATGAAATTGTCTATTTCAGGCTGATATCAAATGCTACCAAGTTGAATATTAAAAATTCCTCCACTTATGAAAAAAAATTGACAATATCAAGAAAAAGGAGGATTATCTTTTAGACAGTAAACTTAAGCAATGGGATGTCAATGAACTATTGAAGCATTTTCCTAAAGAGCAGCAATAGTCACACCTAAGTTACTTACATGCTTTGTGTTCTCACGTGACTGAAGAACTAGTGGGATATGATAATACAGTAAAATTGCATTGTTTGAAAAGCTTTAGTCATGGAACTTTTTTTTCACATCTTATGATTTATTCTTTCTCAGTTTGAAAAGAACTCAGCAGTTTCTCATTTTATTTGTCTCCAAATTTATCTGGAAATGCTAGGATGACCCCTGAAGCTGTTTAGAAAGATGAGACTATATTAAAGGTCATATTTTCAAAGATATTCTAGGTGAGTTAGAAGCGTAAAGGTCTATTCTCCTATAGGATTCAAAATGTCCTAGTCACTTCTAAAAGGGTATAAATCTGTGACTGTTTGACTCTTTTGACTGTCTCTCTAACATGACTTGATCAGGGCAATGCACAATGACATACACTGAGTTGCATCACAAGCACTAACAAATTTCATTACAGCTAATTACGTTTGTGCTTTATGATATCAAACATATGCCTTTTCAGAAAATCCAACAATGAGCCTGATGCCCATCATTCTTGATGACTAACCAATCCTTTCTTCCTCCTTTCCCCTTCAAAGATGAAGAAGAGATGTAGAACAACATCTCGTAAGAATATCATGACACTTTCTGGATGTCACAAATGCAATATTTGCATTTATTGTTTGCATTTATATGGAGCTAATTACTTCTCTGCAAAAGAATTTTCCGGGAAGTATTTTCAACAAATAACAAATCTTAAAAAAGAAAGAAAAAGAAAAAAGGATTCCCCCTCCCCTTTTATTTTTGAACCATTTTTCTTAGATTATCCTAACATCTAAAATCAATATTTTTCTCTCTACTTATTTTCTTGAGAATCCAGCTTCTGGGCATGTTTTATACACGGCAAAGTGAAAGGCTTAGCTTTGAAGTCACAGAAAACTCACTGGCCAAGTGTATCAACAATTCATGGAAGTACATGTGAAGGCATGGAGCAGAGAACTGGTACAGATCAGAGAAACTACCTGAGCTGCTGTATCAGTTCAGCTTCATTTATTAAAAGGAATTGACAAGATGCTCTGTATTGGAGTCTTGGATATATTACTTACACAACAACAGGTCAAACTTTATGAGAAATTTCTGTTGCTGCCTTTTGAGGATGCAAAGGTCTTACTGCAGGAGGATCATTTAACTCCCCTGAGATAAGACATTCTTGTTCCATCCTCTTCACCTTTATTTCTTAGATGATATTCACTCTTGTGCCATAATCAGTAATTATCTACAGTTCTGAAAATACAAACGAAACATGACATTTCCTTAAATCCTTTCCTATTATTAGAATACCAAGACAGTCAATGCTAATTGATTAGCTAAGACATGTCTTAGTGAAGGAAACTAGTTTAATACAGGTTTTAATTTCAATTGCAGAATTCGGCAGTATTCTTTCCCATTCAGCAGAAAGAATTTTCATCCTTGTCCTCTTTGCTTTCTCATTCACCCCACAGTCATTTATTCAACTCTGGTTGTTAAGATTGCAGTAGCTGTTAGTCTACGTGAAGAAACTGTTACAGGCACACCAAATAGATGATACGCAAATATACCATTGTGATTCATATGTTTCTTTAGGATAATTTATATTTTAATGAATTTGGTCATTGGGAATTGAAGTACTTTAGATTCAGAAATAGAGCTTGTTGAAAACCTTTCACTGAAATACATAAATTTCAAGCAGGTTTTTAGCCAGCTCAAATCACTGTTGAGATCCTTTATTTAGTGAATCAACACTTCAATAAATAAGACAGAGATACAACTTTTGTATAATAATCCATAATTTGATATATGAGAGGTAGGGATAGCAGAGAAAGCCATGCCTACTGGGACAAGCTATTTCTGAGGTACAATGCAGTTATAAACCACAATCTGAAAATTACTCTAAAATCACTTTGCCATTGTTTTGTTGCAGGAGTAGCTTCTTTCAGGAGATAATTTAAAGTAATTTGCAAGATGCCATCAAGATTGAATAGACAAGTTCTAGTCATAATTGGTAAACACAGGAGTGGCTCACGTGTTGGACACAGGCAGGAATAGCCTAAGTGGAATGCTCATAAGGTGGAAGTGGTCAGTGTTGCAGCCTGGTGTCACCAGAGCTGATCTGAGGAAGATCGCCCATACCAAAACTATGCCCATACCAAAACTATGCCCATACCAAAACTATGCCCATACCAAAACTCCCACAGATCTGAAAGAACTGTAAAACGAGCATAGTTCTTACATTAGCATGCAACACAGAATTTTGGTGGGGAAATCCAGAACTCAGGTTGGTGAGGAGAATTCCGGCACTAATGAAACTACTTTGGGAAGGGGTGTAAGCCTTACCCACCCTGGGTGTGTACAATGACTAGTCAGTGCATTCTGAATTCATACTGAAGCTTTAAGGCATTCACTGTCCCTGCAAAAAAAACCACTGAATTTGAATTTTACCTAGGCTGGATACAGTTCAACATCTGCAAAATCTAGATTTCCATTGGCAACACTCAGCTACAGAAAATCTACGCTTTTAAAGAAGCCCCTTGCACAACAGACATTTTGGAGCTCTGGCTCATTAGCTGTGGATTACTGAGCTCACTGCTGCTGGAAAGCCTGTGCTGTCATGGTCAAGCCAGAGCCGTCCGTGGTGGCCGCTGTTGGGTCTTTAAATAGATTACTTCAGTTTGGATGGAAAGAACATGCAGATTTAAGATCACAATCAGGAGGATAGGGAAAGACAGAATGAGATTAAGAGAGATATCACTAAAAAACCTCACACGCTGAAAACAATGGCAGTAAAATCACAATGACAGAACAATCATTTATGTCATACCAGTTTGAGAGAACATCGATTTAAAAGGTGTAATCAGATCCATTTATTGCAAGGACTAAAAAAATATGGAAATTGTGAAAGTGAATACAAATACATCCTTTGCTGTATTTTAAACCAGTAGCATAGCTTTACCCAATTAGAATGAAATCCATCTTATAAGAAATATCTAATTAGATATGGTAAACTTATTTTATTTTAAAAGAAAGACATTGATGACTCCTAATTATACATATACATGTTCTCTAAGTAAATTACTCATTGTCTAAGTCATTACGCCCAACATGTGCTTATACAACAGTGGCATCTAGTGGCCAGCGGCCAGGCTCTGCTCCAGCTGGAAGAGGGAGACGGTCAAAAGCAGGAGTAATAATAAACACCACCGGGTTTTTTGTTTGTTTAATAGATCGCATTATTTCAGATAACGAAATACTTCATGGATTATTATGCTCATGTTAGTTACAGGCCTTTTAGCATCCTAGCAGAAGGCACGAACCGATTGATATTTGGACACTGGGAGAGGAAAGGGAAAGCCCATCCACTGCCAGTCCAATGGAAGGTGGGGCTGTGCCAGGTGTTTCTGCCATGGTAGCAACATCGACACATGTAGTCTCTTTCTGTACCCCCAGACTTGCTCCCTGTAGTCCATTTGGTCCAGGTTTGACACTCAAATTAAGACAATTTTTGCCGTCAGCGGGGCGTTGAGCAGGGAGCTGATGCGGCATGTCCGGGCTGCCGCGCAGCCCGGCCGGCCCCAGAGCCGCAGCGCTCCGGCAGCGCCGGCAACAGGAGCGCCCAGCCGGCCGCGGCACCGCCGGGACAACCGGGGCCACTCGTGCTCTCAAACACACACCTCCTCGCACCCAGCTGCTCTGCTCCATGCCCCACACCTCCACTGTAGTCAGGAAAGTCCTTTGCAAGCCCCTTTGCTTCCTGTTAGCCACCCAATGGCGCACCGGGGAGAATACAGCAGCATGTGCTGCCTCTGCTTGCGGCACTAGAGATAAAACACCCAGTGGAAGAAATAATTACATTTTACAGACCTGCATCCTGGAAGTATTTGTAATTAATGAGAAACAGAAAAAAATGATGTGATGACAACATGCCCTAAAAGCAATGCATCACCATGGCCCTGAATAACCTACCATCAGCTGAGTGCTGCATTTACCAGTAAATCTTATTTTATGAAAAATAAGAATTTCATATGCTAGAACTAGCTGGAAGTTCTGGATAAAAACACTGTGAGTATACACTCCTGCTATAGATGTCTATCACAGTGAAAGCCGTGTTTTAAAAAGTACATGCCTCTAAGTTCCAATACTGATCTTATTGGTCACACGCGCAAACCCAAATAGTATTTCTCAGCTCCTCATTGCAACAGGCTACTCCTATTCCCAGAAAAGCCTTGGGGCTTGATACCAGAAGTTCTGACAAATCAGACGTCATCTAATTGTCAGATTGGCAAGCTGTGATCTTGGTTATCTGTGATAACCAAATAAAATTCAGATTCCACCGCAATTCACAGGAATGCAATACTATTTCTGAGAGTCTACAAATTCAAATGTATCCCTGGAAGACTTGAGCCTTTATTTCTTGACAAATAAATATCATAATTGAGGTCATTAATTAAATTTGGAAGGTCTTTTTTTGTGTTCTTGGAAAAAAATCACAATATATTAAAAACAGATTTTCAGCATCATCCACTTATCACAACCAGTATTGTCTTATATTTAATTTCTCCTGATCAATGACATTATGGAAAGACAGAAAATCTTGTAGAAATCAGCTGCTTTGTCGAATTTTTTTGGAGGTAAAAGACAAGTCAAGAATTTCACGCACCAAACCTGATCTCTAACCAGTCTGGGATTTTCCCAATTCCCTGCTGCTGGGTCCCACTTACCCGGCCTTTTCTCTCAATCCAGCCATCCTGCGAAGGGCTGCACTAAGTCAGCATTCTTCGACTGGATTGTTCCAGTGATCAATAGAGAAAGGACAATGATTTATTTATAAAGCAGCAATGCAGCACTGCAAGAATTAGTTCTCTTCTGGAAATGTTTCGCATTTTACACATTTCCTACATCAAAGAATGCACAATAAACTTCAGCATGAATAGCAGTGCAAACCACATTTTAACTGTACTCCTTAATTTGCTTCTTTTTGGGAAGTACTGTGTGGTTTTGTTGTACAGCTGTTAGGGTTTTGGGGGCGGGGGGGCGCGGAGGGGTGTATTATTATTTATTATTGTGCATTGATTTAACAAGGAACAGGTAATAGCCATATCAATTTTCTCACAGTGAGATGTACTGGTAAAAAAACAATTTTAAAACTAAACAGAAATGACTGATCTATTGGCTAGTATGAGCCAGTCTATTACACATAGATTATAGAGCTGATATATATAAATAACTTAAGCGAGATCTGTATTTTAGATATGCTTCAACTAACAGAGGCGGTGTTGTTAAAAGCAAAACGGCCACATCAGTAGTATAACATACCCCAGAAACCAATACTTTGCATAGGAAATGGGATATATGTCTCTGAGTTCCTTATTATGTTGATTATTACATTTGGGAGAAATAACATTGAGTATTATTATGGCAGTTTGAGAAATAACAATGTATCTGAATCTGCAAAAAAATACAGCTCGTAACAATCTGGGCACACACTCAGCGTTTCAGAAAAAGCAAATGTGATAGAAAGTATGTTTCACATCTTCAAGAAGAGATTCTTTCCCCCCCCCTCGCCCCCCCCTTTTTTTGGGTTGTATGTTTCTTCATAATCATCATTTTGCAATATAATGTCAGAATGAAGCACAAAAGAGAAATTTTTTTCCAACAATTGGAATTGCCATGGCAACACCCCAGATCTCAGATAAAGTTTGGTCTTGTACTGATAGTCACATTAGCATTTGTTTTTGTGCTAAGCGCAATACTGCATGTGAAAAGCACCTCAATCTCTCTAGTTACGTATAAGAAGATGCAATTTGATTATTTCAGAAATGTGAAATATAAAATTTTGACAGCTCCATAGAAAACTTCACCCTTAAAATCACGTTTGAAATGACACAAATCATCAGAAGAAAATTAGATATGGTTATCAATATTAAAAGCAGTTGTTTGCATCTCTTGTCTCACTTATGCTGAATCTGAGTAACTGTCCACTGTCCCCTTTCCAGCAGCTCTTAACTTTCCCAAACATATTCATCTTGAGTCTTGGAATTCACATACATACATAAAGAAACTGATGAATTTAAGCAACATCTCCTAAAGAATCAAAGGAGACTATTTTTACCAGACATATTTATAATTGCCTTACACTATTGCAAAAAAATCAGTTGACGATAAAGACAGACTTTTCTGACACACAAAAATCCTATCCAAACTATAAGGAAACTAAAAACCTTGAAATTACAAATATTCTGTGCTGGCAAATATATATCTATAAAACATATACACATCAAAACATTTAGCATGTATTCAGGAGGCTTTTGTTCTGTATCATTACTCTGCAAGTTTGTAGAATAACCTACCAGAAGCAATATACAGAGGGAAAACCATGACCATTAGAGCTGAAACCTGATTCCTCTCCAAGCAGAAAACAAAACCAGGATATACTTTCTATCATGGTAGCATACAGTTCAGATTTCAATCACTGATTTTTTCAAATACTTTAGAGCCAAATGCTGTGTTTTAAAAAAAACATGATGGAAATATCTAGGAGACAACCATCATTGTTCCCAAATAAACGGCCTTCAACTAGACAGACTGCCAAACCACTTACTATGAATTTTAACACTTCTGATGACAAAATAAATAGTAGAGAATGCAAGATGAGACTGAAATTCTGTTGCAAAAATAAGATTTGAGTGTAAGTCATTGGGCAAACATCATGAACAATATAAAACAAAGCAATTCAAGTATGTGGTCTTGGTATACTCAAGCAGGTACCACACACTCTGTAATAAATACAATAAGGAATGTACTACACTGTTTCCAGCTGGAGGGAGAGTAACTCAAATGCAAGATCTGTGTCTCCTTTCTCTTTAAGGGACAGATAGGTAAACAACATTGGCAAGGAAAGGATCTTTCAGGAGCCTGACATTAAATAAAGCAGTAATGGCTGTCACTGGAAAGTTCCTAAATTCCAGTATTTTATGAGTATACAGAGTCTGCCTGAAATACATGCTGGTGTTTGAAGTGTTACTATTCTCCTGTTCATATTACAGATACAACTTCATGGATCCAGGATGACAAGCTTAACTCCTCAAAAACCTGACAATCTCCACACAGTATTTAAGGGCAGAATTAGCTAATGACCAAAGAAAGCACTCTCCCAAGCAAAATGTTTACTCTGTACAGGTAAAAACTGAGACTTTTTTGAAGACATAGGCATGCTTTGAATCAGCTTTTCCATATTTGACATTGTTAGGCATTCCCTGTGATGTGAGGCAAAAAATAAGTTGAGCTATGAAAACTCAGTTTTTTGGAGATCATAAGCGGAAACTGAAAATTGGGAGGGAGATGGGAAGACAGCAGTAAGATTACATCACTAAGCATCTGGTTTTTTCACACATTTCCTTGCCGCCCTACAATATTTCTAGTAGCTCCTCTTTGAAGGTAATAACACATAGGTAGCTGTGTCGCTGGCAGCTCTATCTGCAAGCATGCAGTTGTGATTTGCTTATGCAGTGTTGTATTTAATAGCCATTTGAAAGCATTACTGAAATATCCCACTGCACATTACGATGACTCTTGTACCAGTAACTAAAGATGTAGTCCCCAGGAAGTGCCATTTGTGTCAGTGGAGCACAGCTGCTCTGGAGGAAAAAGCCTGGGGCACCTGCAGCAGCCATAGGGAAGCAAAGGGAACCAGCATCTTTGGTCTGATTTGAAACAGGATTCACCTCCTTTAAAGTATTTGCAAACACCTTGCACAACATTTTTAGAGTCTTCATTTTTTCTATCCTTAATTTTTTATTTCTTCAGGTGTTTAGATTATTTTGCTAATCTTTCTCGATGCAAGTATATTTACTCCTTTTTAAAAAGTCTATCAGTTCTTTTTTTAGCATCCAGTATGTGCATACATAGAAGTTACACATTGAAAAACATATGCCCCTTTTCAACTTGTTCTTGAGCGCTAACAGAGGAAAACCAGAAACCTCTGAAATGTCTTTCTTCCTATGAAAAAAAAGTTAGTTTTCATTTTCTTTCCATTTTAGAAAAACATTCTGAAATGACAACTGGAAGCAGTAGTTTCTGAAACCATTTCAAAGAGGTTTACAACAGCCACTGTATACAGTTATAATTATTTCTGTCGAGAGGCACAAAAAGAAAAAAATTAAAACTCAGGAGAATTCCAAACTCCTCACCTCTTCCTAAAAATCAGGACTACGTTTCTGATGACTTCTTATTTAGTAGGCTGGGTTAGGAATCTGCTTCTCATGCTGTCAAAGTTGTGCGTTGTGATATGGAACAGGTCACTCAATCTATATCTGCTGCTCTCCTTCTCCCTTCCTTAGCTGTCTAATTTATACAGTGAAATATCAGGACAGACTACAACCCTGCTGCCGACACAGCACATAGAAAAACGAGGCATGATCTTTTAAATATAGTATTCATTATAACACTGGCACTGGAAACACGTTACTCTTTTACAATGCAAATAAGCACATCTTAGTTATGGAGGTTACATATACAGATGTCACAAAAGCACATTTAAAGACAGATAAATATATGAAAAAACCCAGAAGAATCTGAATGAAGATTAAATTTCATGGGGTAGAACTCTGATCAGGAAGGACATTTTCTGCACAGTGCATAATGGAGGGCACAGTGTATTCATTTATATTCCTCAAATGTGTACATTTTCAGTGTGTACAGTTTCAGTAATTAGAAATGAAATTTGGATGTTAAGAGTTTACATAAATAAGAAAAACTATCAAGATGCCTTTTTCCTGTGGGTTTTTTTTCTTTTTATCTGCTTTATAATTGTTTAATTTCCTTTATACAATCTCGAGATATTAAAGTCCAAATCACCTAGTTATATCACTGGCAAAATAAGTCATATGTCATGCTCAATTTTAGAGTCATTAGCTATCTGTAGACACTGTCTTATACAGTGGAGTTAAAAAACCTAAAGAGAGAAAGACAGAATATATCTGAGGGTAAAAAGCCTTTGTGGGTGTTGATGGGAGTATATGGAAGAAACCAGCAAGAACAGTGGATAATGGAAGATTGCTAGTTCAGGTAGTGGGCTTATCTATATGACAAATTGATGAAGAATGAGGAGGAAAACTATGTTGATTTAATGCTGGCAATTTGAAGCATAGGCTGCACAGCTGTTTCAGACAGAAATACTAAGATAAATTCAGAAGCAACCCCTGCTCTGACAGATTAATAAAAGACCAGGAATTATTTGAGCTTCTTAGAGGAAGGGATCGCTAAAGAGCCCTTCAAATACCCAAGATATTGCACATAAGAATAGAAGAGCAGCTCATCCAGCCCTTGCCTGCCCTGTTATCAAGAACATGCTTTAAACTGAGAATCAAGCTTTTCTAGCAGACATGAAAAAATACATATTAGAAGTGTAAAAGTAAATAACGAAGTGAACACCTGCTACTGACACAGTTTTAGGAAAAAAAAAGTCATTAGTAGAGCCTTCAAATAGGATACCTAAAAAAAGGCTTACCTAACATGATTTTTTTAAAAACCTACATTGGGTCTTCTGTTTCAACTCGTTTCTTAAAATCATGACTAGCAATAGGAACATTTATCCAGGTAAAGTGAAGATACAGACTTTTACTCTTCAAAAGTCAGACAAACCAACTCCATGTAAACATTTTCAACAGTGCTTTAAACACACCTGTGAACACTGAGCCCTCCATTCTCTGGTCAAATACAAATGGGTTCCTTCCCCTGGTTCTGCCAGGAGTGTACTAAGTGTCCTGCATGCTCACTGCTGGCAATGCAAGTCTACACAGTCATTTAAAACATACTTTAGTGCATTTTAGTTAACAGACAGCCATGCTTCTTAGCTGGCTTGCTGAAAGTTTGATTAACTGGCATTATTGTCCAGTTCAAGACAACCCAGCACCATCAGAAAGGTTACACTGCATCAGCAGCTTTCCACTGCTCTGATCCAGAACCCTTTGGAAAAATTATATGGATGCATTCACAAACCAAAGGACCAGAACTGAGAGATAGCTTTAGGTTAGGGGAGAAGGTTCCTCTAGGAGAATACTTAGGAAGTGTTAAGACTGCAAGGTAGCATTAAAAACAGTTTAAAAACCCCCAAAAGTAAGTAGCTTTGGTATCCCTCCCCTCCTCCCTGAAAAGAAGGGAATACTTCAGTGTGATGGCTCACTAATGAATTATTCACAGAAAGGTAGGGCTTTCTTTCCCAGAGGTTACAGCAATGTCAAGTGAAAACATGTCAGTCTGCCAAGAAACACCAATGGTGTGGAATATTTCAGTAGAAGATGACACAATCACCCTGCTAATGATGTGAGCTCTTTTGCTGAGTGTATCTGAATTACATTCCTACAAAAGATGCCAGGCAATATCAATAATTTGATGTCAAATTTTGGGAAAATTTAGAGATTAACAAGCTCCTCTGAGCAAATTCTAAAGCCAGGTTTTATTTTTAATTTATCAGTATTGCCTGAGCTTATTATTCATCACACAGTTCACTTCCAGCACTCTCTATAGAGTATAAGCACTCTAAGCAATAATTTTAATACTAAAATGACCTATGTTGTAAAAATGCCCACCACCACCTCATCTCCATTCTGGGAAGAATTTCTCAAACTTCAGTTCAACAGACAGTCCTAAACTGTGGGGAAGACCACAGGTCACAAAATGCGACTTGCTCTCTGATATTTGGGTTAAGCCTATTTCTCCTGCACTCCCTGCAGGCATGGTAGAGAAAATGTGGTATTTAGGATGCTTTTTGTCAAGCTCTTGGTTCTGATTGTCAAGAAGAAAATTCCTTTGCAGGAAACCTATCGGGAAAAGATCTGATGTGGGTTTTTTCACCTCATTCACAACATCATTTAAATACAATTTAGAAATAAATTTAAATTTTCTAAACAGATTCCAACTCACAACTTAATTTATGCATAGTTCTAGTAAGAGGTCTAAAGCACTTACCTTACAGTACAAAATTTAAAATTCATCCAGTGGACTTGATTCTTATGGGAAAATCTTTGTAGACTCAAGTGTGTTCTTCACAATCTCTCATCCTCAAGAAGTAAGTTAAGATCACTTCACAGAGTTCGCTGCACTTGTAAGTCAGTGGGAGGGGAATCTCACAGAAACTCCATAATCTCTGTTCTGCACCTATATTAAGTTTTGGTGCATTGTACGAGAAAATTTTAGCCTACAACTGAAATTCATGTTTGTGCAAATCTCGATCTGCCCAGTATGCATGAAAATTAAGTTACAGGCAAGGAATTAAAAATAATTTCTAAACTATCCATGTTTAGACACTTTTTTAAAAAGTCTAATACTCCCTAAAGATCCAAATTGTACCGAAGTGTTCCAGCCCAAAGTTGGGGTAAACTGGCCCCTAAGAACAGTTGGTCTCTGAGGAGGTGTGTGTGTGTACTGCCTGCAGCACTGCCAATACTGGCAGTCCTGTGACAGCCGATGTCTATAACCAAAGCTGGAATCACTCAAGCATTTATTTACAGGTGCAGGAAGGATTTCCTTCAAAAGTTGTTCTCAAGCCTCAAGGAAGGACTAATGTACTTATAACCACTTGGATCATTATTCCTTCTCTCTAATCACTGCATATTTGCTGTCACATGGTCAGATATAAGACTATGAGCAAGTGTCTTTCTGGTCAAGGAGCTGCCAATGGCCATCCTTCACTCCATCAAACTGCTTGGATCTTAGTCACAATGAATTTATTAAACCTGTGGACTTGTTCCTACTATGCAACCTCCATTTCTCACCACAATCAGCACCAATGCCTCTAATGAAGATAGAATAACACATTTCATTACTTTTAGGGCAATACCTTTAATCTCTGAACAATGACTACATGTTGTTCTTAGTGGTTTGTTTCTGAAACTGCTTGCTTAAGGCTGAGTAATTTTATCATGTTTAATATCCACTGCAAGGTCTAGCTCTGCTTGACTTTACTCCTATCCTTCTCTAACTCTTTAGCATACATTTCCATGCCTGTCAGTCCTTTCCGCAATCTTTTTACATTCTGCTCATTTACTTTTAATTATGTGGCTATTAATCCAGTTATATTATTTCTACAATGGTTCTTTCTTTGTTCCAGGTATTAATGCCCAAGTGTTAAAGCTTTTGAATAAGGAAGTTCCAGACCTTTTCAACTTTAAGTTTCAGGGCTTCTTTGGTAGATTGATTCACATCTGCAGAGTATTGAGCTTTGAAATCCTCAGTTACACACAGATTTCTTTGCCTCTTGTCATTTGATTTTATCTGAATCACCCATCATCCATTCCTCAATCAGCTCATCTAGAATATCTTCTTTACTTAAATGAAACCTTATTGATGAAGTGAAAAAAACTGTCAGCTATCATTAGCAGAAATAACAGTACTATCAGCATTTGTTCTCCAAGCTATTCTGAACAAGTTAAATACTTCCATATGCAGGGCTGCCCACCCATATGGTCACAACTCCTAGTAGTACTTAAAAGCTTTAACCACGCACAGAATGTTAAAACATAAAATGCTTTAAAAAGGTCCCTTTTAGTATGCAAATTCAACCCTACAATATCCTACATACTCACAAAATAATAGAATTTTTCTATCATACTCTGATATTGAGGTGTTTTTGATTCAAACAATATAGCTACACTAAAGCCATTAATTTCTTTAATCTGCCTCATAAATTAATATGCAATTCTACCTTTTGTGATTACCACACTACATTTCTCACCTATTTTTCCTCTACACACTTGTAATCCATCTAACATAAAATCATTAATGTTGGAAAAAACCTCCAAGATCATCAAGCCCAACCTTTGACCTAATGTACCACGCCCACTGAAGCCTGTCTCAGCGCCATATCCCCTGACTTTCTGAACTGTATTTCTGCTCACCATCATCACTGCAAAGCACTTGAACTGACTTTTTCTGTTAATAGGAGATAGGTTGGGCAGTCCAAAAATCTGTCTTACCCTGTTTCTTGGCTTCAGACTCATTTTGCCCATCGTGCCAACCTCAGCCCACAGAGGCAGATTACCAGAGCTATTTCCTATTTTCAGCTTCTTCAGTATGCAGCAGTACGTACCATTACCTAGCTCTTGATCAACTACAAGATAATTTGTATCCATTCCACTCCGCATTGTGGTTACCCAAAAATTGACTGATTCATTTTTTAAATAGACTTTTTAAATTTTTAAAAATCATTTGCATTTCAGGCCATACTTTTACTGGAGACTCATTCCTCCAGCTTCTTTGCTGATTTGCACATTACTACATTACTTGGCTTTTTTGTACTACAAAAAATAATGCGCAAAAAAATATTTATTAACTAGATTATACTTTTAAATATATTGCATGACCAGGGGATTGTTGAATCCTTTTCTCATCTGGGTTTAAGTCATAACTACCATGTTATGTTTTGTTTTGCTTTTATTGTTTCCTTTCTCCTCCTTTCCTTATTCCTATCAGGCATGTTTCTTTGTTCCAGTGTGCATGTAAAATTAAAGCATCCTAAAACCAGTAGCATATTTTTATGGAAACCTTCAGCTTATTTGTTGTCTCGTGAATAATCTGAATTGGTTCTGCTAAAGCACAGGAATTAGGAATCTTCTTGGGGTATGCTCCTAAAAGCCCTCAAAAGGTAGACAGATATCAAAGGAGATTTGCTCCAATCTACTCAATGACTCTTTTTAACAGAGGGAATAGCTGAAGGCAAGTATGGCTGCAGCACTGTATCCAAAACACTTCTGTATTGCCTTATCAGCATAGGGCTTCAAACAGAATCTATACAGCTTATAGGAAATTATATGAGATATTTTTGGCAGAGTGGGAGCCAAATATAATTCTTTCAAGTCTTGTATCATTCCTCCTGGTAGCTTGGAGGGCTTTCTGAAACACACGGATACAAATTCACATGAAGGCACTCCTGAAGTACTCAAGTCTGCTAAAGAGCTGGAGTAATTCCCAGCTGGTTCAAAACCAGATAAGTTTACCACTGAGACCCTTCCCCCTAGACTCAGCTGTTGAGTCTGGCCTCAACAGAGTTCGCCCATCTAAGAGATAGTCTCAAA
The DNA here is from genome assembly GCF_029207755.1 of Chamaea fasciata. NCBI lineage: Eukaryota > Metazoa > Chordata > Aves > Passeriformes > Sylviidae > Chamaea > Chamaea fasciata. The sequence continues at coordinate 14,278,189 of NW_027094095.1, read as the reverse complement.
GGTGCTAGAATGGGTAAACTGGAATTTCTCTTCAGCAGAACCAAAGGTGCTTTCAGAGATGTTGCACATGGAAAATGTACCCTTTCCAATAGTTGTGCTCTGCTCATTTCTTTTTTCCGCATGTGTATCACATGAGAACAAGAAAAATCTAAAATTCTAGTCTGTTTCAATAGCCTCATATACTGTTTGGATATTTGAACAATTTGGTAGCATAAAACATTAAGTCAGTTTGAAGAGAAATTTTTACAGAACACCAGAACAACGATTATAGTATATTTGGCCACAGGCTGAGAAATGCAATCTAGCAGATGGTCATTTGCTGTCTTAAGTGATATGCATGTAGAAAATATTATTCTGTCAAGGCTTCAGAAGCTCAACAAAGCCAAAAACAGCATGCAACTTTGCTTCATGGACAAGAAAAGCACAATTAGATAATTAAGGCAGAAGGAACTGACCTCTCTGATTTCTAAACTTTTTCAGAGCTTGGCGTAGGTTAAGAGTAAAATATTGTACTACATGTCTCTTAAGTTCTCACATATTCCTTCCTATAGTCTTTCTTTCTGAAGTCTACAGCATCCTTCTAGCAATTGCTTATCAGAAAGATTAATAAAGAAGAGAAATTTAATGTATTTAAGCTTTCCTGTAATATGATAGGGATTTGATTCCTAGGAGTTGGGGAGGTACACCTACTCCCCCCCGCAGTTTCATCTTGTGTTACAGCTTTTCTGTTTCTCTCAGTGGTAAACAAGTACCCATGTTAACTACAGAGCTCACTGCAACTCACCAGAACAAAGTATTACAATGCTACAGTCTATCCACAAACCTCATTTTAAACAGAAGTTCTCTTGCAAATCTGCAGGGTCAACATCATCAGTGCATTGCTATCACATGATCTCTAAGTGAAAGATCTGTTGGATATGATAATGATCTAATTAATCCCATTGTTCCCCTTCCAAGACACAGACCAATCTGGTCTCTTTCATTTTCTTACAAAAGAGAAAACTGCAGGAAGCAAATGACTACTTGTGTTGCCACTGTAAATCACATCTGCTGGGATACTTCCTTCCCATCTGATCTAGCGCTCTCACAGCTGCCATCTGACCATACTGTCCAAAGTCACTCTATTCTCGGACTACACCATGGTAAAGTCTTGACATTTAAACTGTTTCCCCTGCTATTATCTTCTAGAATTTGGCAATAGTTCTTCTCAGTATCTGGAGACAAATACTTCTTTCTCAGTTTTCAAGACACAGAGCCTCCAAAATTGTACACAGTGCAAACACACTAAGATATGCTAAGAGGAAATGAAAAAAAACCCCCAATCTACAAAATTACTGCAGTCTGCTCCCCTGTGCCCTTGTGCTCATGCACACATTTGCCATATAGCATTCCCACCAGATACATCACATGCCTCAACTAATCCCAAGTATGTCATGCAGTGGTGTGGGAACAGATAGTAGCTGGTTTGTTGCTTTTTATGTGTTCTGAGCAATGGGAAATAAATACTCTGTCACTTTACTGTCCACCAGAAGCAATGGATATTTTTAAACCATGAAGAAATTTGGGGGGGGGGGGGGGGGGGGAGTTAAATTCAAAATTAGGGCACACAACTAGAACAGTTGTCTCCTATACTACCGGTTTTATATGTATATACTCTGACAGGAAAATTTTGAGGTTTCCTGAGAAGTTTTGCCTAAGGGGTAAGAGATCAAGGCACAGTGTTAAAAAACATTCAATCTTCTACAAATCTATCTCAGCTCTTTTTGAGATTTAGGCATCTCTTTTAACCGTGTTGAAACTATTCTGAGTTATTTAGCAGCTTTATAACAAATAAAGTTGGGAGAGGAAGAGCATGTCAAAGGGAGAAGAACCTTAGAGCAAGTGCCAAGTTTTCACACAAGGGCTTTTCAATATTACATATTAATCTTTGATAAGAAAACTATCCTAAAATATTCTAAACACAGCTGTTCACATTTTAAGCTTGACATCTTGTGTGTTGGGTAAGCTCAGTGTTCACAATGTTACTCCTTTGTATTTTTAAACTATTTGTAAGCCTGCTTCCCTGACCAATCATGTTGTCTGATAAGATAGATTGTTCTCTGGTCACTTCTGAGCCTCACCAGTTTCCAGATTTTTAAAACAACCTCCACTATTAACTAAAATGCATCATTTGCTTGCAAGGACTTAACTGCAAGCTCTTCATACACTGAGAACAGTTTTTTGCCTTATGGATTACCCAAAAAAAAAAAAAAAATCAGTTACAGTCTGTGAAAATGACAAGAACGCTATCCATGAAGTAAATTCAGAATTTATACGTGAAGAACTTCAGGTACCCTGTCAGGCTGTGTGGACTTTCCTCCAGCTCTGGCAGACTGTAATTGTTTACTTAACCTGGATATTGATTGTAGTTAGACTGCTGGCTCACTTCCTTCAGCTGCAATTCTCATTTTGGCAGTTTCACATACATCACTTAAAATTCCTCTCTGCAGCCAAGCTGTTCACATTCTTTTCTCTGGGTCATAATCTACTAAACATGACAATACTTTTATTTCTGCATTATGATGATGGGGTTTTTTAAAATTTTCTGCCCTTTGTAGAATAAAAAGTGGAAGCTTTTAGCAAGAATGACCTTGAATCACTGTCCTTTACAATTAGTATTATACAGTTTTATGGATAAGCCCAGATAAAAGTGAGAGATGCTCCAGCAGCATAGCTGCAGTATGAGTTTTCCGCATGTTTTAGAAATACCTATATACCTGTCACTTCCTATCAATTAGCATTAAATTGTTAATTAGGTTGTGTATTGTTCCAAATTTTATGTCAATATTTCAGATGTGAATTTGAGGACTAAAAAAAATCCCCTATATAATACTTTCTTAGTAGTCATCCTGATAGGAATAAACTAAGGCAAAAGGAACATAAATTTGCTATCTAAAAAAAATAAGTCTATTAGAACATCATGAATATGGAGTGTTGATTCAACCATGATGTGTCTTCTGTATTGGTTTGAATACTCTCACCTACTACAAACATACTTAGGCTCACCTGCTAAAAAGTTCTGAGGGTCACTGAAAGCATGTGTGAACATTAAAGATTGCTAAATACATCCAAAGCAATTCTGTCAAGGCTAATTAACCTTGAAATGGTGGCAAAACCTGTGCCTAAAAGGTCAAAAAATGATCACAAAATTTGCACAGTGTTTTCAGAGCTATTGCAGCTGAAATAAAGAATTCTTCAATTTAAATGGACTATAAACAGACACTTGTAAAGAAATAACATTCATATCAACCCCTGTCACTTTTTTTGGATTTATTTAACAAGTAGGACTACACCTGGTCATCGATAAATAGGATAACTGAGGTCCAGTATTAATCTGTTTCTCTTTACCTGGAGTTCCAAACTAGGCATGAGAAAAATTTAAAAATAGAGAGAACTCCAATTTCTGTAGCAAATTAATTCAATAAGCCTTTATATGTATGTAATGTATGAATATTTTTTGCACACTTTCTGACTAGGAGATACTTTAGTATTTCATGCCATACAGTACAGATTGCTAAATACACAGTTCCTCAAAATCAAGGACAGATGCATTTATTTGAAAGCAGGAAACCATTTTTTTCAGCAGAAAAGAAAATGCTATATTAGAACAGATTGACTCTATTTGACAACAATGCAAAGTATCACACTCCCTCACCCCCCCAAAAAGTCAATGCTTTTATATCTAATGAAGCTTGAGAACTGTTTTTAGATATTGTAAAATATATGAAACCCAATAGTGCTTCACCTGGAATATTTTCATGTCTAAAATTTGGCAGTAACATAACTTAAAAGGATAGCACATCTCCAGATATTGATCAGGGCTTTGCACAGCTGCAATGCCATAAAAATGATCTGCAGCTATAAAAAAGATAACATGATTATGAGTACACTACATTGTAATTTCCTTTGGGCAGTCAGAAAGGAAAAACAGTCTGATAGTCTCTGAGAAAAATAAGCTTGCAGGATATCCAGCATCTGACAGATGAATCATTTTACAATATTCCAATTAAAGAATCTTCCAAACTTAAATTTCCAACAACAACAACAAAAATAACACAAGAACTTAACAATTACCTTTCAACCACTAAACAAGAGGCAGATGAAAAGCTAAGCAGCTCACAATGTAGAGAGTTTCAATGTTCCAACTTCCTTGCCAGTTCAGGCATGGAACATAAATAGTTAACCTTATTCTGAGCCATTAAATGGAGCTTACTAAAAAGCTTGCTCTAATAAATGGTATGATATGAAGGTCAGCCCTTAATTCACCATCAAAATATCTTCTGGGTGTAAACATAATGACTTCTGCTTATGCACTACACAACCCTGACAAGAATGCTACTTGACAATCCATTTCAGACCTAGAAAAACGTTCTCATTTGCGTCAAGGTGCTGAATGTCAGCAGATTCACTAACACGCTTATTTGCACTGCAGTGGTGGAACAGAGTAAAATACCATGAGCCCTCCATACCCTGCTGCTGCCTGGCTAGGGAGATGGTGAAATAAAACAAGATTTAATCCTGTCCATATCACTGTGCAGTTGGTGAAACTTGACAAGTCAACATTAAGTATTCAAAGTGGTATTGTGGCCTAAAGGGATCACATGCAGCCTGCACATAAGAGAAAAGGAATAGCTTGGTTCTGCTTCGGTGTTTGTAAATTTAATTTGTTCAAGGAAAAGCAACTCTGGAAGGGATTACTAGCTAGGATCAACACTCTTACCAACGAGAAAGAGAAAATGCAAGTAGGAATAATACTGACATTTTTGTAATACAAAATAGCTTTTTGGGCTTATGTGAATAAATAAAATTTGGAGGCAATTGTAGCTCAACCCCAGCAAATGAGAATATTCCACTTAGTGTTCCTGAGTTGGAGGGCCTGGGACGCTTGAGTACTTAATGAAAATTGCATAGGAATTTTGAAAACACCATATTTTACAAAATGTTAAAATATATTTAGCCAAATATTGTCAAGTATTGTTACAGTGCAATACCTATTTCTTTAAATAAGTGGGGCAACAATATTCATGGAATAACAACATCTAATATACTGTCTCTTAATTATTGTCAAGATCTCATTCCACAGGTTCAGCAAAGGTTATCTGCAGTAAAATCCCTGGTGCCCAGGAAACATGGAGCCTGAGAATACACACACGGAAATGAAGAAAAAACGAGATCTATAGCAGTGCACTTCTGAAATAAAAGTACAAGAGAAACCTGTAAATCCCCTTTGCTAAGTGTAGCTCTGTATTTCCACCACCCGCAATATCATTGAAGAGAAAAATTATTCAACTATTTTAAGTCATGTCTGGTCCTACAGCAGGAAATGAGCACAAAATTCCTGAGTCTGTAAAATACTCTTTTTGCTAAACAATGCAGGGGAGAGGTGCTGGCAACCCGCTGGGGACTCAGCATGGGTGGGAAGGTGCCCTGAAGATGTATTTGTTTACTTGGGCCTTACAATAGAAATTAGGGACCACTGGGGTAGAGGGTGGGAAGGGCAGCTGAAAGTGATCACAGAACAGTCTCCTATTTTGTTTTAGCTGGGGTCCTTTTGATGATTAAACCTTCAAATGACTGGTAAATGCAATGCATATTTTTCTAAAGTGAAGGCCAATAAATACCTTTTCCTCACAGACTGATACTTCAAATATAAAGCACAGAGAGATAAGCACTGCCAGCAAGGAATCTAAAAATATGTCTTCTTAAGCTTGATTAATGAGCTAATAAAAAGCTATAATAAGAAAAAAAATCCAATTAAAGCAACTTGTGATATTTCTCTCAAATAGAAATAAAGAATCCAAGAGCACAGTAAAACTTTGAAAAATTAGTATGATTCAGACAAGAACCTTAGTATTCAAGCCTACGGTACATCAATTTTATACTTTCTTCGACTGGCTGTCCTTTATTTATCATCTCTGATGTGCACTGTCTGGAATTGTGATCCTTGATGAGCTTTATTTTGTTACTGCCTCACAAGTATATAATCTGAATTTAAATACAAACATATTAAAAGCTCAGGCATTATACAGGTTGTAGGTTATTCTATTCAGAAAACCTGCAGGCCTCCAGCAGAACATGTGGAAATAAGGGCAAAGCCAGGGGGAACTATATACTATTAGCCATATATAAAGTCAAAAAACCAGCTACGCTTCTCACTGATGGGCAAAAGACACAGTAGAAGATTTATATTGTAATAGTCACTTTTCATCAGTCTTTGGTACCAGGAGGTAATTAGAGGACACAGGAGCAGCGATGACACTGGACCCGTAAAAGACACAGAGGTAGGAAGAGCTGGAGATTAGACGCCCGATGAGAAGCCCCAGCACCACAAGGAGCCCCAGCACGGCCCTTGCAGCACCCGGAGGGGAGCAGCACCCCGCCGAGGGCCCGTGGCAGCCTGTGAGCAAGGCAGCACCCCAAGGAAACCGCGGGCTCCCCAGAGGCGCAGAGCTGAGAGGCACAGCAAAGAGCAGCAGGGCAGGGACAGCCTACACAGGGTCGGAAAGAAAAGAAGCCTGGGCATCTCGTACCAGGGTCAGTTGTTATTTTAATACTACAGAAACTGTTTATTTTCACTTACTGAAAGATCCCCAGCCATCAGCGAGTGTCCGATGCTCCAGGAGAGGCGCATCCCATCTCCCTCTGCCGGCGGCTCCCCGTGCGAGAGACGCCCTGAGCAATCGCCGCCGGCGCCTGAGGCGTGGAGCGGGCCGCTGCCCCCGGCTCCTCAGGAATTTTAGGGTATTTTTTAAACAACAATTAAAATCTTTAGTAAACACTCTCTAATTAGGCAGACATAGTCCTTGTCTCTTTGCACACACAGTTCAGTGAACATTTTGTGGTTTTTATTTTAATGCCTTTATTTCAAGTTGTGGTTCAAGACTTCGCTGAAAATGTTATTTCCTCATCAGCTGTCAGCAGTGTTTCACGAAGGAATACTTTTCAAAATACTTTCGTTTGATTTCGGGGTTTGCCTTTTCTAACTCGACAGCAAAGGAACCAAAATACACAAAGACAATGTTGTATCTGCCTGTTTAAGAACCCGCCCACGACTCCTGAAATTTACATTAACAACAAAGTTGACTGCAGCTGTTTCAGGCGGCGCCTGGAAAGATGTGCCCCGTTCCACACTGAGCAAACGCGGGCCTCGGCGTCGATCCCAGCCCCGCAGCGGAGTTCCCGAGGCGGCGCGGAGCCGGTGTCAGGGAAGCGCTGAAGCCCCGGCAGGTCAGAGCTGCCTTCCCCTGCCGCCGCCTCCCTGCTCGGCCCTGGCTCCTGCAACGGGGAGCGCCGGCCATTACTCCCAGTTGCATACTGCTAACTTCAAAATACCACAATTACGATGGTTTTACTTAAAAAAAAAAGGACAGCTTTGCTGCTTTTCAGTGTTTGGTCTCTCTCCCCCGCTGCTTTTCTGATGTAATGTGGTGTCACTTTGTTCTCACGAGCACATTTCTGACGCCAGGGTAGCGCCTGGCCTCGGCATCAGGACACACGCCTGACCCCACGGCCAAGGGGTCCAGCTACGAGCGACAGAGCGGCTGCCCAAGAGGAGCCGTATGAGAGGCAAGAGACAAAGCAGCAACGCGTGGGTTTTGCCGGCTGCCCCGGTGGCGGCACCTGGACGCCTACCAGGAGGGGAAAAAGGCCAACCCGGAGAGCGCAGGAAAGAAAGCCTGGGTACGTCCCTGCAGGGCCCGGGGGCTGCCGAGGGCAGAGCGGGCGGCTGCCCGGGAGCGCACGGAGGTCTCCGCACAGAGCCACTGCACACACTTTCCAGCGGCTCCGGCCAGCCGCAGCACCGTGAGCGCCTCGCCCGGTCCCCCGGCAACCCCGGGGGCGGCCCGGGCGGGGTCCCCCGCGCCGCCACGAACACGCCTGTGGGCGTTGAGCCGCCCCGTCCCGCCTCCGCAGAGGCCGCAGCCGCAGTCGCCCCCCGGCCGCTGTCCGGGCCTGCCGGCAGCCTCGGCACGTCCCGGCCCCGCTCTCTCCCAGCGCGGCCCTCCCGCCGCCGCCTCCGCTCCTGCGCGCCGGGCGCGCCCCCCGGGCCGGCCGCGGCCAGGGGCGGGCGGGGAGCCGCCAACTGCGGTCCCGCGGGCAGCGGCTGTGGCGGGGCCGCCGCCCGCGCTCGCAGGGCAGAATGGAGGCGGAGGGCCGAGTACCGGGGCCGCCGCTCCCCGCCGGCGGGGAAGGGCCCGGAGCCCACTCGCATCTCGCTGCGGGTGTCCTCGGCACGGCCCGGGGGCCGCTGCTCGCCGCCGCCGAGGTGCTGGCGCTGGACGATGAGGAAGACGACCTGGAGGTGTTCAGCAAGGTACGGCAGCGCCCTCCGCGCCCGGGGCAGTCGGGCGGGCTCCCGGTACTTTGCCCCAGCGGGCGCCGGGCGAGCCGGGGTGTCGCGGCGGGACGGGACGGGACGGGACGGGACGGCTCCGCCCCGGGCGGCGATCGCGGCCTCTGCCCGCCCGCCCCTCACACGCGCGGCGCTCCCCGGTGCCACCGGGGTTCCGTGACGGGCCGGGCTGATGGGCCGGCAGGGGCAGCGCTCGGCGGCGCCCGCAATCCCGGGTGACTCCTCGGGCACGAAACGTGGAGTTGCTGCTTCGGATCGGCGGTGCGAGTCATGACTGCGCTTACCTTAAATGTGCCATCTAATCTGGACTCGCTGTACCCTTACCATCACTTGTGTTCGTCAGGTGCCCTATATGTACCTGTAAATTAAATAAACAGTCGTGTTCAGTAATTGCAGTTGTATTTGAATGTAAATAAATGTTTCCAAGTTTCAGTTTGAGTTTTCTTTTAAAAGTTGAAGTCTCACACCTTCCCATAGAAGATTTGAAACGATAACATTTGAATTTTGATGAGTGGAATAAAATGAATGTAGCTGACAATGTGTTAGGGTCCACGTCCAGAGAACGCTCTGCCAGGTACATGCGTGCCAGTCTGGCTGATAATGCTGGTTTTAATTAAACCAGTGAAGGGGGGTATGGCTTCCACATGTACTGTTTCTCATTTAGTACCGATTTAGTACAGGTTAAGACAAGACTTAGCTCTTGTCTCCTCAGCAGTTAAAGAAGAGAGCATGTCGTGGATCTATTTGCACTGTAAAGGCAACATCTAAAATAAAAGTGCAATAGAGAGAGCTAGGGTGGAAAAACATATATGGGGCTAGGGTGTTGTTCACCATCTGAGACTCATGAGCTGCTGTGGTAGGATGTGTGCCACGGGAGAGAAATAGCAGATTTCCGATTTGAAAAAGTGACAGTGTATTTCTGTTCAGTAGGACAGATTGTCGTGGAGAGTAAATGTGGTTTTTGTGTTTCTGTAGGTGAGAAACACTGTTATGGTATGCATGAATACAACTATTGGAATAAGGACTGACTTCTTAGGAGCTATGTATTTAAACTCTGACTGTAATAGAATTCTTGAAACTTATGGCTTTTAAAGCCAGAAGGGACTCTTAGGTGATTTAAAAGTCTGTAACGTGTAAGAGATTAGGCTAAATTTCACCAAGTTACTTGTATTTTTCTGGAGCGTGACTAGGGTCAAGGTAGAATTATATTTTCTTGGAATGCACCAGTCCTTATTTGACATAAAAAAGATTAATGATTCACTGAACTTACATGCAAAAGCAATGCTGAAATACAATTTTAGCTGCTTATGCTCACTTTGCATCCATTTCCTTTTATGAGTGAAGTTCAGGCAGTTCTGCATGAAGGTATCTGCTTATCAACACAGTGTATTGATGCTTATGCTGCTTGCTTGTCAAGAGCAATTCTCCTTGGGAATGAAAAATAAAAACAAGTGGAGTTGATATAAGTTACTGCTGCTTTATGGCAAATATTGAGATCTTTAAAATTCTACCTGGATTTATTCCAAATATTTTTTACATATATGAAATCTTAATTGCTATTAATGCATGCTACATGATTAGTTACTCCCACAAACAAGAAAATGTGTCATGTTGTATGAAAATACAGCTTTCCTTCCAAAGCTTGGATACCTGCATGTAGTGGTTGTATGTATCAACTAAAAATTCATGGTTTGTTTTCAAGCACAATTTGAGATCTAATTTTTTGAGCTAATGAAAATCTGTGAAGTTGTTAGGGCTTCACACCCTATTTATTTATGTTTCATATAGCCAAAGGACTCTGACAGGCTAAATGTAGCTTACAACTAAGATTTGTAAAACCAATTTTTCCATAACATGCTGTTCCAGGACTACCTTTTTTTAATTGGCATCTTAATGGGGTTCCTCCTGCAGTGTCTGTAAGGCAGTGGTGTAGCCTTTGCAGGCCAAGTGGGACGGCAGCAGCCATGCAGAGCTCGCTGCCTGCCACTCTCGTCAGCTTCATCTTTCTCAGTCTAGGCACTGGAATGTGCCAGCTAAAAAAATGGTGAAAAATTAGATTCTTAAAAATTGTCAACCTCAATACCCTGAGTTATTACTCAGAATGTAAACGCTGGGCTTTTATTTTATGAAAATCCATAGACGTTTAACCTGATAGCGTTATAAACCATTGACCTGGTATCCTCTGACATATCTCAAATATTACAGACCAGCATCTTCAGCAGCTCTGATAAAGCATTTCATGATGTGGTGTGCGTTTCACTTTATCCTAGTTTCCACTGCCAGTGAAAAAGTTCTGAATTCTTTTCAGCAGAGACAAATTCTGGGAGCTGAGTTATGAGTCACACAGATGGAATGTTTTCAGCTTGATTTCTTCCCTTACCTTCAAAGTATAGAGTACTGTCTGTATCACAAATACCCATTCGGTTATCTTTTGCATTCCTTGATAACTGATATGTAACATTGACAAAGCTGTCAGCAGTTTGGTTAATACTTAAAATCTTTAGCACCTCTGCTTTCAAACTCTGTTTCACAGTGTTTGTCTGCATTTCATAATTACAGAAAATTTAATGATATTTCTGAAAAACATATATGTGCCACTTCAGAATTGCATAGAGACTAATTTTTCTTCAAGATTTTTCTTCAAGTTCATCAACGATTTGAGATAGAATAGTTCCTTGGCCAAAAAATTCACTTATAAATCAGGCTTCCTGAATCTCTTTGCTCTTTGAAGAACGCTCCAACAACCAAGCTATTCCTTTATAAGACAAACTCTGCCCCATGTCCTTTATCTCAAGACCTGTTTTTGGAACTGGCTTCAGATTATTGCAAGCTCTGGATCCTTTTTTTTTGGGGGGAGGGAGCACAGAGGTGACCTTGGGTCAAGGACCCGTGCTCTGGGAAGGAGCATTGTTTAGACAATCCCCCAGGCTTAGTGTCTTCTCCAAAGGGCTGCAGTCTCAGCTCTGTGCATAGCCTGTTTTGAAGCTGCTTTGGAGTGTAGGAGTGTTTTCTTCCCTTACATATTTTGGAGTGTTACTGACCAGTTGCAGTCAAATATGAGACTGAGATAGGGTAACTAAAAGTATTACAGAAAGGAGACCCAGAAACAGACCCTCATGCTATTAGGAGCTCATTGATTTTCTCTCACTTTGGTCTCTTGGGCAGTAAATCAAAAGTCATGAACCTGTTTTGTGGACTGGCACACAGCTCTGCCAGCTGTTCTGTCAGGAGGGAAGGGGCTTGGAAAGATAAGGGGTACTGCAGGTTGCTGGGGTAGGGGAGGTGTGGGAAAGGACATAATTTTCTGCAACAGGGCCTTGATGCTCTTTGCATGGATGAGGAGGAAGATTACACAACCCAAGAGCTAGAAGAATGTCTGTTTTTCCTGTGCTACAAAACTCCTGCCCTCATCTGTATGCACACAAAAACATAGTTCCAACCACAAAATTACAGCTGTATAGAAAATTAGCGTTTTGTTTTTTTTTTTACTGTGTTTCTGGGATGACATCAGACTTAGGTCACATGAACTTCAAGAATTACTGGAAGTAAACCTGAGCTATCATGAGAATAAAGACACAGATGCTTGTTTAAAACTCATGTGTATTCATTCCTGTACACGTGAACACTAGAGCTGTATTAAACAAAACCAAAGACTTGCCTATTCTGTGGATTTTTATTGCCCATATTTTGTTTCTCAAACCACATATTCATAAGCCCTTCCACATAAACATATACTTTCAGACACCTGCATGAATAGAGCAATTTTTAGTAGCAACCTAGAAGAAGGAATGAAACATTAAGACATTAATGCCCCATGGAAAATGAGAAAATATGAAACACATTTACCTTGATCCAATCTAGACCTTGCATTACTAGTCATTACTCCTCAAATTATATGGCCATTCAAGTCCCTTACATGCTCACATACATTTTTCTTTCCCTGGAAATTTCCCATTGCCTCAGCACTTTGAATTGCGTGGGCTGCTCTGAGCTAGCAGTCCTCATTCTTCATCTAGACCATGGGCAGCCAGTGCTAGCGGTCTCTGGGAGCAGTTCTTTTTATTCTGCATGACTCAGGATAGTGCTGGTTGTACAGAAATAGTGTGGAAACACACCGAGTAAAAGTCAAATGACTGACAGGTCCACAAGGAAGCCACTTTGTAATATTTAAAGTGTTGTCTTTAGTCTTCTGTGTTGCTTTTGTCTCCCTGTTCAAAGAACTGCATGTAAGTGATGGGAGGAGAACTGGTACATAAGCACTTTCTGGGCACAATTCCTGGTATATGTGGTCTCTTCCGTATTTGTGGGAGTGCATTGATAAATCCAAAGAAAAAGGACGAGATAAGGTGTTTCTTTCCAAAGGAAGTTTTGATCCAGTTGAATTCAAAGGCAAAACGCAATTCTCACCCAGTTCAGCAGCACTCCAGTGGGGTTCTCTTCATTCCTGTGAGATCAGCCTTGGGATGATGCTGTGACTCCAGTTAGTGTAGACTCATACTTTCCCAGTCCTGGCATTTGAGCAGTTTTCTCTTTAACTACATCCCTGTTTTCCTTCCTTCATCAACAAGGCACTGGAGAGGGCAGCTCTTCACCACTTGCAGTCAGTGTGCTCTAACTACCCTTTTAGAAAACTTCCAGAAAATAGAATAAAGTTAGTACGGAAATAATTCTTTGCATTGCGTATATTTAAAAAGCCGTATGCAGTATTTGATATTTAAAATATAATGATTTATTTCAATTTCTCTCTTCTTTCTAATGAATTATGAATTTGTTATGCTCTTTTATGGAGTTATTAAATTACATTTATTTTCATGGTAACTGTATCCTTCAAGATTCTAGATTAGTGGATCTTACCCAGATTTGTATCTAAGGAAGAAAATGAAATTTCGTGCCTGTTTCCAATTTCCACCTTGTTTCTTAGCAGTTGAGTGAGCACCATGGAATGCACTAGCAGAAGCAGTTGCTATGGGGACATATTCTTACTGAGTTGTGTGGAAGTGGTCAGTGGTATTAAAAAGTGATTTTTCGCTTCAGCAAAACAGTTGTTTAATTTTTTTTTTTAGAAATTAGGCAGCAAATTTGTACTGCATACTTATTTACTGTTTTCCTTTAAGGAAAAAAAGATTAATTTATGTACCTGTAATTGTTTTCCATTTCCATTTTTATTTTAAAATAAATGCAAACTGAAACATCCAATTCCAGTAAAAATTCTGATTTGGATTTTGCCTTGTTTGTTTTGAATCATCATTTTTTTGTCCATCCTGTTCAGGTAATTAGAGATAATTCAAACATCGTTAGTCCTCAGTAACTGGCTTCTAACAAACCCTACATAATTAATGGGTGCTTGGTTCATAACTAATTTTACTATTCATAGGCAAGTTCTCTTTCTAGCTATGCATAACATTCTTCTCAAATGGTAATATTTTGGTCTTTCATCTGTATTTGAATAAATCTCATTTCTTACATCCTCCCCAAAGCAAATACTGAGAAGGATAACAGATTTTCTGTGTGCTACATAATTCTTTCATCTGCTCCAAGTTTTATCTGTTCTGTCTGATTATTTTAAAGCTTGCCATTTTAGCATTGGTGACGTGTTTGCATACAAAGATTATTGATATGGATGTCCTCATGTCTTATCTGTAGGATACATCTCTGGCTGAGGTAAACTCATTCAGTCCTTCAGTGCCAATATCCCCCTCATCAATGATAAACCAGTATAAATTTGAGGATGGGCCAGAATTAAGAGATCTCTTCATTACAGTCGATGATCCTGAAAGCCACATTACAGCCATTGAAACATTTATTACATACAGAGTAGTCACGAAGGTAGGTATCTGTTCATGGTTTAATGGCCTACTTTGATAACAATTGGCATTTTCACTCTTCTTGCTCACCATTCTCTGGCATATTAATAAACTCAAACTTTATTTTTGCCATGAGTTGTAGACAACTAAAACTGCGTGAAACTGTGCTATTTAGTGGAAAAAAAATTCAGTGTGAGTCTGCATACACACGTGCTTAGATTCTTTATGTTGAGAAAATAGTTAATAGTTCTTCAATGGCAAAATGAGTGCTGTGAGGCAATAGCATTTTCTGTTGTGATCTTCAGGAGGAACAGGAAACAGCCAAAGGACTGATCCACTTTGAAGATGCTGTATTAGCACAAGTATTGATGACTTTTGGATCAGTTGCAGGCTACCAGTCTTACATCTTGCATGAACATTACCTCCTACAGTCTTTCGATTCCACTCTTTTCTAATTGCAGCCTCCATTAACACAGGGATGTTTGCTTCCCATGTACACTTGCATGCGATTTCTGGGGAAACAGCAGCAATTCTCTAATGAAAAAGTAGTATTAGGAAACAATTAAGTCTATTTTTAGTTGAATGCAAGTTATTTACAGGAAATAAGGAAGAAAATCAGCCTTGTGAGACCAGCCAGGTCTTCTGAGATTACCAGTAAATATTCTGCAGGCTCCATTTTGAGAATTGCACTGTTAATTTATTTTACTTTGAGTTCTTTTCAAAAGATTCATTTAAAAGCAAATTTTAAAATGGGAATTATTTGTCTTTAAATAAGAGGAGATATCAATTCGTCATAAAATATTTAATGAGGAGGAAGAGAGCTATCTTTGTTAGGTCGCTAGCAGTAATTTTCACTTTATGTCTGTTTCTGTAGCCGAGAGAATATTTTTTTCTTCAGGCAAGTATGAGAGGGCTGTAAGGTGGATTGCTTTTGATTTTTTAATCTCTTCTATCCTTTCTTATCATATTTAATTTGGAGTGCTGGTTTTTGATGATAAAGTAATAGCATTCCTCCCACATACCTTGAAAATTTTTTGTTCAACTCTCAGAAATGTTTAGATTAGAAAAGCATGTTTTGAGGTTTTTAGACTTTACTTGCATCACGTAATAAATCTCTGTGTAACAATGAATGCTAAATAGCACACGTTAATGAAAACATGGGCTCTTTGTGGCTTGCCTCCAGAAGACAGAGCAGTGGTAAAATAAATCTCACGGTCTGACAGTTCTGTAATCTGTAATAAGCATTTTTTGTAGGCATTAAAGATTTGTTGGCAAGTTCTTACAGGGGGTTGCAAAACTGGAATCGATGATGGGCCACAGAATCCATTAAGCAGTGCAGGAAGTGCTATTGCTGTGATATGCTGAAGTTTTCATGTTTTGAATGTGAGGATTATTGAGTAATGTCACCAGGTCCCAAGGACGTGTCAGCTCTTTGGGCTTTGTTCAGAGTGGTAAAAAATGGACTTTCCTCACTTGTAGATTACTAATCACTTTAAAACAAGTGCCCTAAAAGTAACGAACATAACTGTGATTGCTGAAAGAAAAATGCCACACTAAAGTAATTATTGCAATAATTTGGAAACATTGTGGTAAGATAATCATTATACGTCACTGCACAAAGTGCGGCTTGGTGCTCACTTTTTTTTTCTTTCCCCAATAGAACTTTGATGTCTTGCTGAAATAGTGTGTTGATCATTCAAGGAGTTTATCATTGTTCTTTAAAACAACAGCAGACCAGTAACAGGGACCAAATAAAATGTATGCATTCCCTCAAATACTCAGTTTTCTCCAAAATCTAAAACTTTTTTTTTCTGGTATTCTAACCTAAGCCTGTTTTTTCTGCTTTTGGTTTTCAGACAACCCGCGGTGAATTTGACTCCAGTGAATATGAAGTTCGAAGACGGTACCAGGATTTCCTTTGGTTGAAGAGCAAACTTGAAGAAGCACATCCAACACTGATTATTCCTGTTTGTTTGCTAAAACTTAAGTTATTTTTCTTTGTTTAAAAGATGGCTCCAGTTTTATACAGAGATGTTTGAGGTCTTTCTTCAGCTTCTGAAGTTTCACAAACATTAAACCAACCTATTTTCCTTAGCTTTATATGTATGTGACAAAAATCACATAAAGGTATTTTTTAGGTTTTTAATTGTGGCATTTGCAGTAATTTGCAATAACTCATGTCCTTTCGTAGTTGTACTTGTGTTCTTCTGCACTGTATATTACAAGAAAAATGCTATACCTTAGTTGAATATGATAACTTTATATAGCTTTTGGGTTATTGCATGGTGGAATTTACAAGGTATACTTATGATTTTTAGTAAGCAGAAGAACTGTTGTAATACTTGGAATATTATGCAAATCAATGTATTTCTTCTTTTTTTCTTTAGCCATTGCCTGAAAAATTCATAATGAAGGGAATGGTGGAACGATTTAGTGATGAATTCATTGAGACTCGAAGAAAAGCTTTACATAAATTTTTGAACCGTATTGCTGATCATCCAACTTTAACTTTTAATGAGGACTTCAAAATTTTTCTTACTGCACAAGCCTGGGTAAAATGACTTTGTTTTTATTTACAATTACATGAAACCATATGTCATG
Source organism: Chamaea fasciata (assembly GCF_029207755.1). Classification (NCBI taxonomy): domain Eukaryota; kingdom Metazoa; phylum Chordata; class Aves; order Passeriformes; family Sylviidae; genus Chamaea; species Chamaea fasciata. Next base: position 14,261,392 of record NW_027094095.1, on the reverse strand, counting down.
TTAGTAGGGTATATTAGGAGCCTCCCTGGTTCAGTATTAAGTATTGTCATCCCATGGCTTGTTACAGAAGTGGCAAAAGCAGGCAGGGATTTGTGGAATATTCGTAACCTGAGATAACCTTTTCTTCTGTGGTTTTGGTAATCATGCCATAAATATTGCTGTACCTTCCAAAGTTGCTTTTGTTACTGCATTTTGGATTTTTGTGGCAAGTTCATAGTATTTTAACTCTGTATGTTTTTTGGTACACATAAACGTTTCCAAGATTTGGAGAAAAATAGTGGTTTTAATCAATTATTGTTTTGGCATGGCACTGTCCTTTTTTTTTTAGGTTTTACTAATCTCATAAAAAAAAATGCAGGCTTTTCCCATTGCATTGTTGCGAAATGTCTCCAGTTGCGAACTGAAGTTTTGTACTCAGAAAAGCCTGCCTTTGAATTTCAGCAAAGGTTTTTCTCGCAATGTATTAAAAAAATAGATGGATTACTTCCTCCAATAGGAGCATTCTCTGCTTTCTCAAAGACTTATTTCTGCAATCATTACCTCTGCTTTCCTGTTCAAAAAGCTGAATTGTAAACTAGCTAACTCACCCTGAGGAGTGAAGGGGTGAAGGTTCTCTGCCATCTTTAACCATTCTTATGACACTGTTCTACATGGCATGCTTGTGTTTGCTCAGAAAGGCTTAGCTAATAAATGCACAAGACTGGGATGGATCTGACATTGGTCTAATAATGATAAGATTTATACAATAAGAAGACAGAGGTTTATATATGTGGTTTTGTTAAAAAAAAAAAAAACAGGAAAAAAAAGCACTTTATTTATTGTTTTCAGAGAATTAACAAAAGTTCCTGGAAGTAAAGAGAGCTTTTTCTGCCTTTAGGAACTGTCCTCACACAAGAAGCAGGGTCCTGGTTTGCTGAGCAGGATGGGACAGACCGTCAGAGCTGTAGCATCCTCAGTAAGAGGAGCGGTTAAAAATCGTCCTGAAATGTTTACAGAAATGAACAATTACATGGAAACATTTAGTCAGAAAATAAACTTACTAGATAAAATAGCACATAGGATTTACAAGGAAGAAAGGGGTAAGTAGAAAACATGTATCAGTTTCATTGATTTAAGAAATTAAAAAGTAAATTAGTTTTTATTGAAGCAGGTGAAATACTCCTTCCAGGAAGCAAGGAAAAAGGGAGATTTCTGTGTTTGTATTGTGTTTTTCTTTATGGTCATGTTTCTGACAGACCTTCAAGTTTGAGTAATTTTTTAATAGGAAGAGTTTTAACATGTCATTCAGCTAGTTATAAGGAACTTAGAAGAATATTTTAACCTGTGCTATTTGGAAAGCTGAATGACCTTTGGTTTTTAGCTTTCAAGGGAATGGGTAGTTTTCTGTTCAATCTCAGTGACATGAGGCTGTCTTGATTTCAGGCCTCTAAACTTCTCTTTGTTTAGTTTTGTTTTTTCCATTGACAAAAGTACATTTTAAATTTTTAATAGCTTTACTGTTGGCCATAATTTTTGTCATAGTAAACTGTGCCTACTGGAGTTTTTTCAAGAAGGATGACTTAATCTGAATTTCTTCCTTAAGTGAGAGCAGTTCACACATCTAGTTGGAATGCTAACTTACTGGCTTCCCTGAGATTCTGAGGTGATCCTGATCTCAGACTAGGCCTGTTCGGTGTCATTTCTACCGGGCAGCACTTGAAGTATTTACTTTCTATATAATATAATTTGAAGAGCTGCACTGTGTTAATAACTGAGTCCTTGACCTTTCTTGTGCAGTACCAGATCTCCGTGTGTCCTCACTGATTTGAAAGGGTATTATAAAAGAAAAATACATGTTGGTGAAGAGTTCTTATTGATATTGTTCCCTCCAGTGAAAGTAGCAGAGGTGTGTAGGTTCAAGGTGTCAGTGCCAAAATATTTCTTGGAAAAGCTTAAGAATTTTGACATGCTCCCAAATGTTGTAGGTTATATCTTCTTACTAGATTTTCCAAACAACACTTGTCAGAACATTTATGTGCAGGGCCCCACTATTGTGAACAGGAATTGTTGATAGCTGTGATACAGAGAACATTCCTGCTTGCAGTACCTTATCATGGGGTTCTTGATTACATCTTTCATAGAGGGGTTTTTCTTTTGTCCAAATAATCTCAAAGTAAATATTAGACTCTTTATGCCACTGCTTTCATCATTCTTAGGACATTTCTTCATTATAAATCTAGTCGTGACAAAAGTGCATTTTCAATGCATGACCAATGTGTTCAGTGTCCTCCTGTGAACTGCAGCTTGTCCGTGTTTAGCCCTACCAAATGGCACAGTGATATGTGGGCCTTCTCTCTTTGGAGAGACTGGATTATCACTTGGTCTAGAAACAGAAGTAACTAATAAGATATCCCTGTATTTAAATTAATAAAAACTACTGAAGGAGATACCTGCCAAGCAGGAGTGAACTTCAGTGTTTCTTCTGAAGATTTTGGGACATAACAAAGCTTGTAGTTTTAATAACTGAGACTGTATTTGGAACATTACTATTGCCAAGAAGCAGAGGAATTCAGGGAGAAAAAGTCAGCAAGTCCGACCAACTGCTGTGACTCCTGTTGCTCTGTATGAAAACAGTGTGGTGTAGTGCAGGTCATTGGTGTCTGAATACAGCGCTTCAGGTCTACCTGAGTATGTGTGTCATTGTGAAATGTGTGGGGCATTTTTGCTGGTAGATTTCTCAAAGCTACTTAATTACAATACATTAATTGATTAGTTTATTCATAAACAGTGAACTGGAGTTTACTTACCTTGGTCATTTGAGCAAATTTAAACACTAGCGTCAGTCTCTTGGCTGGCTCACGGTAAATACGAAGTTGCAATTAGTGTCACTGAGTCCTCTGTTAATGAAGAAAAGAGTAACACGTGTGTATGTTCCTTCTAAGAGTATTTTAATGAGATGAAGGAGTACGGCCCCATCCACACACTGTGGTCAGCGTCAGAAGAAGACCTAGCAGAGTCCCTGAAGGGCATTGCCGGCTGCATTGACCGCTGCTGCAGGGCCACGGAGAAGCGAATGGCAGGGCTCTCAGAGCACCTGCTGCCCCTTCTGCATGAGTATGTTCTCTACACTGAAATTCTCATGGTAAGGTTTCCTCAGGGGCTCTTCGTGGCTCCGTGTAACATTGGCTTAGTCCAGTGACAATGTCCAGGAGAGAATTTGAGGTTGCTGAAAATGATTTTACAGTGCCTGTAGTTACTCAGTACAAAGCACGCACAGCATATAATACCTGTCTGTTATCAGGGAATCCCATTGGTCCTGCTTCTCTTGCTGGTCAGGCAAGAGGTGCCCCTTTGAAATAGGAAGAGTTTGATAGTTTTGCCTGGCAGGCAGCCCTGGGTAGCTGTGCTAGGGTGTCTAGTTTTGCCATCTTCAGTGAGCTCTGCATTGTAGCAGTGAGGGTTTGGGGACAGCAGCTGAGGAAGACCTTCCTTGACACTGCCAGAATATGAACTCATTGAGTAACAGATTGTGTGTGGGAAAAGCTGAGAGGTTTTTCCCTTTCTAGTTGCTCTTGCTAAGTATGTTTTCTCTTTCTATAACAGCTGGGAACTTCCAGTCCCTGCACTATTATATAAGCATGTGTTAGTCTTTGCCATAAGCTACTGCTCTCAGTTCCCTTTTTGTATGTATTTTTCTTACACTCAGAGAGGATGTAAAAAATCAGACTCCAGAGTTGATACAGTCAGTGCTGGTGGATAATCAACATAATTAAGTAACTGAATTCACTATGTCATAATTCCCACTTTGCTGCCTACAGAAAGCAGAACATGTGTACAAACCCCTCTTTGTCTAGGTTTTGATCAATGCCAGCTGCAGAATCTGTTCTTGTGTTACTGTTGGGAGCCCAGCTCCTGATGTAGTTTCTGGGTAGGGGCTGCAAGAGTCTTACAGTCCACGGGTAGAGCAAGAGCCAAGTTAACTGAGCCTTTGGTGGCACTCTGCAGGGTATTTTCCCTTTCTCAATAAGGCTTAGCTACTGAGAGTTAGGAATTCCTGCTGCAATGACTGCTGTCTTTAAAGCAAGCTTCACAGAAAAAGGGGCCAGACAAAATCTCCTGTATTTCAGGGGCCTCATTATTTGCTGGTAGATGGAGGTCAGTACTGCTTTGCTTAAAGATCTGAAGAGATTACTGCCCTAGCAATTACAGGTCATCATCTTCTCCCCCACTTCCAACCTTATTTTTCAGAATTTGTATATCTGTTACCCATAAGCAATTGTAGTCTTCATGCTACTGAGGAGATGCTGCCCACCCATTGCCTTCTGTTTTGCAGCCTGACTCACCCTCATTCTTTCTCAAGTGTTCTGTTTTGCCCAGAGCCCAGAGAGATTTCTGGGGACAAGCCCCAAGATGACTACACGGCTCTTCCTGCACACCTTAGTGTTGCCCACTGCATTTTTTTTCTGCTTGTAGCTCTCTTGATGCAGCACTTGCAGCACAGTATTAGGCTGCCATGAGATCCTGTCCAGGGGAGAAATCTTCCTTCAGTGCCTCATTCCTCTTCCACATACATTCCTTTCCCTTCATTGACCATAGATTTTTTATTTTACTTACTGCTTATTTCCCTCTTGCACTTTGGAGAGGGTAATACTAGTCACTAAAATAAAAATACCCTGTGGAAGTTACCCAGTAGTAAGCCTTTCAGAGGTGTGTTTAACCCCGCATCGCAGGGACCTTAGTGCAGTGCTGGCAAGATCACATGCAAATGTGCAGAACAAAGTGTGATCAAAATAATACAATCTTTGTGTTTTCCAGTGTTGAGAGTTCAGCCTGTAACTGGGAAAAGAGTTGAATTCATACCTAAAGTATTTACATCTGGACCAACCCCTTCCTAACTGACCCACAGCACGAATCTGCTGTCCCTCAGGGTAGAAATTACAGCATTAATTAGTTATGGGTCCACATAGAATTATTTGTGGGTTTTGTGGCAAGGTACCATTAAGTATTATACAAAAACCTGTAAAAGTATAATAATATGTTTAAAAAATATAGTGCCTTTGTTTGCCTTTAGAAGTCAGCACTTGTCTATAGATGTAGCACGTTAATATTAAATTAATTGGTTTTATCTTGTAATTTAAAGTGTATGTGTGATAAATGTTGCCAAACAGTCATTGAAAGTTTTAAAAGAGGCAAAAGAAATAGGAAAAAAGAGAAAAAATTTGTATTATGAGGAAAAACTGTTCCAGACATTTGTTTTGCTTCTGTGCTTCCAGCTAAACATTTTCTGTATCTATCTAACCAAAAGATTCCAAGGTATTGATGAGCATTCGTCTATATTGCTAATCTATCACTCAGAAATACCCAAAGTCAGGTCTACCAATCTTTATAGTGCTTACCTGTTCAAAAAGAAACATTGAGAAATTATTTGAAAATTAAGCTCTTAAATTATTCTATCATGTTTGATAAAGTGTCAAGATTTCAGAGAGAACTCAGTCAAATTAGAGAGCTGGAGGAGGTAGAGCTGCTTGTGCCCTGTGCTGTTTCAACATGCCCTGTGCTAGAGGTGAATACTGAACATCTCTGTAGAAGAAGCAGTAAAACCAGTTGTGGCAAGGGAATGTAAAAGAAGGTTTTGAGATTTGTAATAATATATGTCCTGCTTCAGATTTTTTTTCAAAAAGACTAAAGCCTTGCAACACTCCTGCAAGATAAGCATACCTGAGTGTGCATTTACAGATGAGGAAGCTAGGACAAAGAGACATTTGTAAGGCTTCATTGAGATCTCAGAGCAAATGAGCATTAGAAATGGAAATTTAATCTGTAATACTGTTTCTGTTTTGTAGCTTAACAAGTAATATTCCTTTCCCTTTCTAATATTTTTTGACAATCTGCTAAAAACCCAATACTTAATAAGATAGTTTCAAAGGAGATAAAAATTACATATGCTGAAAATAAGCACATATATTAATGGTAGAAAAACTATCATTCCTATGATACCTTGATCTGCTTTTCCTGTTTGTTTTTTGTTTGTTTGTTTTTTTTTTCTGATTTGCCAGAACTCTATTTGGCACTTAGAAATTAATATTACAGGTTAAAGTTACAATTTCAATAATGCCTTGTATACCATTTCTAGTCATTCTACTTTATATTGTAAATTTTACTCAAAGAAGATACTTCTGTTCATGACACTCATGTTGCTGTTTTTAAATAAATACATAGTAAGTTAAGCTGATACTAAGTAAACTGCTGTAGCAGTTCTGCTCATACAACTGGCAATGACACTGTGTATGGCAGATTCTTGTGGCACTGGCTGTGGATTTAGTAAGATCATTGAAAAGATGCACCTGTAAGATAAAATACAGGTATGGAAAAATAAATCATAACAATTTTAGTTTTTTTTTTTTAATAAAAATATATCGTGTCAAAATTATAATATGGTATAATTCTGTGATCATGTTTATCAAATAGCCAAGTTGTTTGATGGTTTTCTGAAAGGGCTAAAATTTGGTGCAGTTAACTTCTTTTTTTTTTTTAATTTTTTTTTTTCCCTCTTCCATACTAAGGGTGTTTTGAAAAGGAGAGACCAAATTCAAGGCGAGCTGGATTCCAAAGTTGATGCTTTAGCCAATAAAAAAACAGAAAAGGATCTGGTGAGTATTTTCAGAAGGCCAGACTGTTCCAGGCGTTACTGTAACAGCAGGAGGTGTGGTGAGGCCACCTGCTGGGGCTGGGTGCTGTCTCCACACCTCCGATGGCTCTTTGTGCCAGGCAAAGCCATCGTGAGAAAAGCAGCACTTCAGTGGCTGGTCATGGGGGGCCACCCCTGGTCTTTGCCAACACAGACTGTACCACAGCTTAGTTGTAGCTTTTCTCTCTGCTTCCACACTTGGAGATAAAGGAATGTAACAGTTGCTGCAGTGCTCTTGTAGCTGCTGCTTCATTGATGTAGAGAGGTAGAGGAGGTGATTAGAATCAGCAAAGCTGTTCATTAAACTTATTTAAACTAAAATGTTCTGCATTCTGTTCTTTCAGGTTTCTGTTTTTTTCTAATTGGCACAGGGATATTATTTTTGCTTCCAGTATGAACCCTTTGTTCATTCTAGTGAAGTCAGACTGGAACTGGTACCCCATGGGGACAGGCATCCCCAAAACCAGCAGCAAAGCTCAGCAGCCAATTAAAAACAACTTCTGGGATGAGAACTCGCATTTTTTAGATTTTTGATATGCAGTGCAAGTAATGTAAAATGTAAAAATTACTAATAATTTTTTAGTACATCAAAGGAGAAAATCCTTAACATTTCAGACACTTTTTATTAGGCTTCTTGTAATTAGCTTCCATGTAAAGATGAGCTGTTTAGATACTTTATGGCACTTGAAATGCATATTTTCATTTGATTTTTTTGGCACAGAGATGAATAAATGAGAATATATTGCTGATCTCTGATATCTACAATGGCTATGGTATATTGTATAATAATTTGCCTCTGTGTATTCCAGTGGGACATTAAGTAAGTATCTCTGGTTTTGGGTTTTTTTTTTCCTGAAGCAGAAATTCTGTTTACTTACTGCCTTTGTGTTCTGTAATTTGTTTTTGTTTTTCTACTTTCTTTGCTGTTTCTCCTGTCCATTTTCCTTAGTTTAAAGCCTGAAGCTCTTATAAAATGCAGAGAGGATGGTGAGTTGGAGCAGCCCCCTAGGCTGGGAGTTGGGTAGCCGTGGCAGGTGCATTCAGTGACAAATTCAGCTCCATACAGCTTGTTTAGCAGCCAGACTTGTTTACTGTAGAAAAGACACCACAGCCTGGCAGGACGTGCCATCTTTTCAGGATGCATTTCTGTTAAAATCTGATGGAGTTCTCAGACAACATGCATGCACTCCCTTTTCCTGAACTGTTACAAATAAAAAAGGAATATTTTTATTTTAGCATAGTATTGATCATACCATGTTGATTTGATATTGACAATGGTTTACTCCATCTTGAGATGTTTGTACTGCTTCCAGGAGGATTTTGAAATCGGTTTGCCCAAACTTATTTTTTTCACTGTGTATATGTTTCCATATCTGCATTTACAGTTTGGTAAAGGCTTTGGACACTCTTGAATACCTGGGTGTTCAGATCTTTGCTTTATCTTTCCAAACCCTCTATTTCTTACTAATTTCAGAGAATCCTGTTTTTGAAAGCCTAGTTCTCCTTGCAGTCTCAGAAGAGAGTAAAACAGATGTCTGTTAGTCTAATCTGATAATAAAATCCTGTGTTCTCTAATTGAGTGGCAGCTGTATCCTGAAGACTTTTTCTTAATTAGAAGCTGAGGCCTTTTTCTAGTAAGGATAGTTTGGCAACAGAATGGTGTACTGTTATTTTTAACCATTCAAGTGACTTGAATATTTTCTTTGTAATTTTTTTAAATATGTTTTCATTTTTATTATGTGTTGAAATATTTTTATGACACTTCTAACCAGACATTTCATAACAAAAGGTGGTCATAACACAAGTATGCTGTTGGAACGGGTGTTAGGCACCAAGTCTGGGTGTATTTGCACATATCTTTTCCTAAGCAGAACTCCTGTAGCTTCTAATGATCTCATAGATGTCAGATTGAACTTGTCAGTGCAATCTAGTTGCCAGAAATTTTGCTGACAATGAGTGGCATGAACCCTAATCTCATTTGAAGTACATTTCCACCACAGATAAGGAGTCTCAGACTGTCATTAGAGCTGATAAAAGGCTGTGAGATATTTAGCATTGGTCATGGCAAACATCAAATGATTTAACAAATACAGGGTTGTACAGCAGAAGAATACAAAACATCCCTAAGGTCAGTGCAGATGAAATAGGCTGGAATTGCAAATTAAACATTATGGGACGTTAGAATCATTGGTTGGGGAAAAAAAAAAAACGTTTTCTTGAGCTGTGTTAGAAAGCTGCTTGTGGTGCTGCTACAAAAGCCAAAACCTTGGTTTCTACTCCAAAATCTGGTCCACAAAGGAGGCAGACTGGGATTTTGGATGCAGGCTCTTGACAGAGAGATTGGGCAGGACTTGGGTACCCTCCTTCTTATGTAGATATTTCTTACCTTCAGTGCTGTGGCTGTAAAGATGGTGGGATATGCTGCTCCATGACTACCACACTCCATCCTCAAGGTTACACAGCAATGCTAGTGCATCCCTCTATGGTTTGGGCATTTTTAACAGTTTTAGTCTTTGTCACTAGGGCTGATAATAATTCTGAAAAAAGGTTTGTATAAATGTGCTCTGACAGAGCGAGATAAGCATTAAATGCCAATTTAGGGATTCTAGTGTTCAGGCTTGAAACTGAGTAGTAAAGAGATGAGATGCTGAATCTGTTACATTCTGAATATATTTTGTGTTTTAACTCCAGGCTAAAAAGGGGTTAGCATCACCAAGCTGTAGGATTAATTCATGTAGCAGATAGAAATTCGTGCTGTTTTGCATAGTGAGATAGTGTAAAATGCTGTGTCACTTACCATGCAATTTGGATGTTAGGCCGGTTGTCTTTGGCTACAGTCACACAGTCCAAATCTGGTATTACTCTGCCCTAGCAATGCCTGGCTCCCACCTTCCTGTGCTCTGGTCCCATGTCTGATTAGTGCTGTGCTGGCCTCTGGCCATCACTGGTGGGAGATTTCATTTCTCACACTGGCTGCCTCAGTGAGATCAGTGTAAGAAAATGGGTTCAGAATCCTGTTTAATTTGCAGGATCAATTGTAACAATTTACACCTTGTAAATGAGGAACACACTAGGTTGATACTTTTGTTTAGTCCAAGACATTCTTCTTTTCATTTTTGCTGTTATGGTAGCTAAAGGGAGTAGCATTGATTTTTTTTTCAGTTTTGAAAAAGTAGACCTTGGACGTCTCTACTTGGTGACATGTGGCATAATGCTGCCTTTAGACTTCAAGTCCAACCGTTGTCTTAATACATACAACACATGGTTTCTTTGGGGCTTTAGAGTGGGCTGTTTAAATGGCATATCCAGGCAGAGTTGTATAACAGAGTCTACCTGTCCATATCATGCTCTGACTACGGTATGGAAGAAATTCATAGTTCCTAGGAAAGGCTAGACAAAAACAAACTGCAAAACAACTTACTTAAAATTACAAAGTTATAAAGGACGGGGGAGGGGGAAGCTGCTGCAGCCAGGACTTGTAAGTCAGACAAGTTCTTTATGTGTGTAGACTAGTGCATTCCCATATAGGAACTTTTTTTTTTTCAAAAGCAGAGAATGGATTCAACTGCCTTTCCTACTCTAAATCATCTTTAAAATGTCATCATTTTCAGTATTCTGTGTGCATTCATTTTTTGGTATTTGAAGGAAAGGCAATTAGCATGGAACATGGTCAAAATACCAAATCCAGTTGTCTGTAATTCCTTTAAAGGTAATTCCCCCACATTTAAACTTTGGATTAACCTTTTCATTTTGAATGCAGTGTTAGTAGTTGAAATTACCCTTGTCTGTAGCTTGATTAGTGGTCTGGCCAGATAACTGAACTTGGGATTTTCAGTAAAGTAGAAAAAAAATTTTTTTTATTTTGTTCCTCATTAATAATCAGTATTTTATTAATCTAGAAGTGTGGCAAAGAAAATAAGTGCAGAAATCAAATCTAACTAAAACTGTTTATTATTGACTGTGGATAACATTGATTCAGATGAAATTTTCAATGTTACTAGCTAATGAGTTCTTTGCTTCTTTAAGAGCTGAAGGGATCCAGGTTCCATGACTGTTTCAGGCAGTGTTTAACGATTCAGTTTGTGTCTGATAGCAGCATCTCTGCTGTTGCACTCGAATCACTGTTCTCCCCTGTGTGGTCCAAGCTGGAGGCTGTGCACCTAGAATTTCCATGTCTTGCTCTGAGTTCTGACCTTTCTGTGTTCTACTAGGAGTGTAAGCATTCCTTTAAAATCCTGGAAGTTAGTCCTGGAATCCTAAGCTTCCTATCAATGAAAACACCAGCTCTGCAGAAAGCAAAGGTAGCTATCCAACTTTACACAGGTTTGTGGTAGGAGGAAGAAACTATTTGCTTTATGGCAGAATTTAAGAGCCTGAGTTGGAGCCTGAGTGTCAATGGAAACAATTTGAGGAATTAAGTTTTCCTGCTTGAGGTTCTTTATTTTGGTGGTGTTTGTGCCTGCCCTCCCTCCTGCTGCAGACTGTGGCTCTGCAGTCCCATCTCTGCAGCAGATGATTTTGCACTGTAGCCACAGAGATGTGCCTCGTTCTGTGACCTGGTGCCAGCCAGAACAGACACAGCTGATTAGTAAATGATGATAGGTAACCAAATTACTGAAAAGACCAGAAAAACTCATGAAACGGGGCTGCTGTCCACTTACTCCCATTAGCTGGCAAGTCAGTTTGTGCATCTGCAGTAATTAGAAGCAAGTAATGTACAGTAGCCCTCAAGGTTCTGGGTCCTGGATTGCTGTGAAAGAGTTTCTTGTCTGTAGAAGTCCTTTCATTTCATTTCTTTCTCTGCTTCTGTATTTCTTTTTCTCTCATATGGTCACACACAGTTCCACAAGAAAAGATGGTAATGTGACAGGCAAGAAATCAGAAAGTTTGTGATTTTGATTTCTGCTGTCTTCTCCCCATTCTGTTTTCTCCTGTTATCAAAGATTCTGTCAGGATTTTCTCAGTTTTTCTGGCCAAATCTAATTTGTACAATTGATTCTGCTTCAGGAAAGCCCTCTATATATTTCTTTTTGGATGCATTAATTCAAGAGGTAGTGAAGAGATGCCAGAGTCTTTAACTTCTCAGTAAATAAAAATACCTCCAGGAACACTTTAATTTTGGTCTATATTTTCTGTTATTAATATTTCAGAAATTTTAGTGAGTTATTAATTAAGAATTAATTTTTAATTTATCCCTGAGGAAAGACTATATTTTTTTTAAGTTAAATACCAGCTTTGGTTCTGCAATTCTCTTCATCTCCACTACAGTCAGTTGATTTCAATAATTTCGGAAATGGTAATTTTCCTAATACTTTTTAATGTTTACAATTAATATTTAGTTCTCAGAAGAGATTGGGAAACTTGAAGACAAAGTTGAACGTGCCAATAATGCTCTGAAAGCAGATTGGGACAGGTGGAAGCAGAACATGCAGTGGGATATGAGATCAACATTCACTAATGTGGCTGAGAACAATCTCCGTTATTATGAAGAGGTAAAACTCTTTCTCACAAAAATGGGTTTTTTGCATTATTTCAGTGAAGAAGTCCATGGGTTCTCTGTGAAAGGAGTTTTTCTATTTTATTTAAAAATTTGGTAACTTGGGAATCAGTTTCTGTGGGAATAGTGAGGCAGTTATCCTTAATTTGACATAATTCAAACAGAATATATTTTATTGTGCGTAAGTCATTGATCCTGAGTTCATCATCGACAGAGGGCACTCTTGTTTTACTAACCACAACAACTTGGAGCATGATTTTCAGTTCAATGTCAGCTGCTATATTTCAGTTTGGAAACATTTTGCTGTGAGAGCATGAAGAAGCCCTCTGGAAGGCTCAGACCAGTATGAGGAAAACCTTTCAGTGTGATTCCATCAGATTTTTATTTTCAGCTCAAATGCCACAGGTAATTTTCTTGGTAAGAATTTCCAAGAATATATGCTAGGGAGGAGAATTTGAAAACATATAACAAAATCCATTAAGCATTCTTTGAAGTTTCCTCATGGGGAACACAATCTTGATTGAAAAGTGCATTTTGAAAATATCCCAGATGTCTTGAAGTTTTTAAAATAATTTCTCTGTACTTTTGGGAAAAAAAAACTGAAATGCACTGAGCCATCTATTAATCATAAATTAGTCATTTTCAGAGATATATTTTGGTATCTGTAACTTCAGTCCTGTAGTCTGAGCCTGTTAGCCAATGGCAGTGCTCTGATTTTACAAATCATTTTGTTAAAACATAATTGAAAAGACAGAGCTCTTGATCATCAAGTCTAATTAATTAACATGCAGTATGTGAGATGCATGGACATTGACAATCTGTTGTTACATATTAAGATCAAAATATTTTCAGAAATCAAGCAGCAAGCTTTTGGCATCCTCTAACATTGTCTTCATTTATTGATGGTCTCTGACTTCTATAGCAGCAATATGTATGTTAAAGCAATGCTGAATGTATTAGAATATTTTCTTCGTGAATGATTAGGTAAAATATAAAAATAATTATTTGGTTTTTTTCATGTCTAGAAATGCTTTTTGCTGAATTAGAAGTTTAATTCAGAACACCGAAATTCACATGGTACATTAAATTACTACTCTTAAGCCACAAACTGCAGAAAATTATTCTGCTGTCTCTGTAACTGCCAGAGATTCTTCTTAAATAGCCTCTGAAATACCAGGCAAATCAGTTTTTGCTGAGGCACAGTCTTTTGTTGGTGCTTTTCTTGAATATTGAAATATTCATTAAATGGTTTTGCTGTTACATCTTTGTAGATCTACATTTTAGAAAAACCATCTTACCTTACTACAGCAGTTGCAATAATAAGCAACACTGTGCTAACTGTATCACTCCTTGTTTGCAAAGTGAGCACTTACCAATTTCTTTCTGTTTTATCAGAAAATCATTATCTAATCCTGATATTCAGAAGAACTTGATAAGTTTAATATTTTGGTTGGGAGTTTTGACCTAAAATATGTTTATTTAAGACCTGTGCTTAATGGTGATGGTTAATTATTAGAGAAGTGATTACTGATTACTGTCAGAGGCCCGTGTATCTCAAACTACAAGTGTGTACTCCTGAAAGCTGCAGGAAAAGAAGCTCTGGCATCTGCTCCTGCTGTTTGGGAGTGAAGGAAGCTTCAGGAAGGGAATCTCAAAAACCTGAGAATCAGAATATTATTTTTATGGTTTCAGTAGGAAAGAGAATCCAACCTTAAATGTAATAGTTTGAGTCTGACTCATTAAACTCATGCACAAACACGGTGTCTGTTACAGTGTTTTTCACTTGTTCAATTATTACTTGCTTCATTAGCGTTCTTTTGCATGTTGGAAGTTACTCATTCAGACTTTTGATGCACCATTTGATGCTTACTAAGCCTTTTCTTGCTGTAACATTCCTCATGTTGTTTTCCTGCCTTTTCTCTTGCCCAAAGCATGTTCTGTGCATTTTCCTAGGCACCATGGGTGCTATGAATATGATTCAGTTGCCCAGTTCTTCTCTCCAGCTGCTATGAAAAATCATCTCCTGCTTTCTAACTTAGTGACTACCTGCTTCTCATCCTTTCCACAGCTTCCCCCACCCCTCCGTTTAACTATTCTTGCCTCTCCATGAGCAGTGTCCTGTTCTCTACAGCAGCATTTCACTGTTCTTCTCATTATTCCGTTTGCTGACTGCATTTCCCAGGCACACAACCAAAGAAGGAGTAATTTCTGTTCACGGTCTTTCTCTGCATCCCTTAAATTTTGGGAACCACAGAGTAATGAGAGACAGGCATTTTGTATTTTCTGATGGCTGCTGCTGTGGAGTGAAGTCCTTCCAAACTGTATAATGTCCAAGCCAGTGTGGTCAAAAACAACATAGCATCCTGTCAAAGTACACTAGAATTTCTAAAATGTCATTTCATATTTGTCACAGTTTGGGCAAAGAATATGACCTTACATTTGTTTAGGTTTTTCCTTAATTGTAGTTGCCTAAGGATTCTGCTGTCTTCTTGTCAATCATCACTTAGCTAGCATAAAAGAGGATCTCTTCCTTAAGCTGAATGAATGTTCACATTAATTAAGTGTTACTCTAAAGTGTTACCTGTAATTACATTTCTCCAGATTCACAAATTTGAGTTATTCCTGTAGTCTTCCAGTTCATTGGCTATCTGCATTTATTATAGTTGACTATGAAGTGTTCCTTTGTTTCTACAGCTGTTTTGTGTCTCTCAATGCTGTGGTAACAAAAAATGAATAAAAAAAGCCCAGTGTTGCAGATTTATGGGGTGCTCCTGTGCAGGCCTATGAAAACAAAAGCTTTCAAGTGATAATGTGCAAGCTTTGTTATAATATATTTAAAGTCATTTAGGAGCCAAGAATTACCATGATTGACCAATCATTTGGTATTCCTGTAGCTGGTCTCAGTAGTTCATACAGTTCTGTACTTCCTTTCTTCTGGAAAAGAGTTGAATACATCCTTAAGTCTCTCTGTATTTCACAAAGTCTTAAATCCAAAAATATATTGTACTAACAATCACAGTAAATGCATTGCTAAAATAAGGAGGACTTTCTGAAACAATACAAAAAGGTTTTAATTTTTAAAAGTTCATAAATTTACTCCTGTTTCTGAAGTAAACAGCATTGATTTAGCATATGTTAACACTGTAGCATTTATTTTATTCCTTTTCATGACACCATTGTCCAACAGCTTTGTCCAAAAGAGGTATTGGCCAAACAGCTGGAATCACAAACTGTCCACAGGGTGGAGCTTTCATCTGAGAAACCGATTGTCACCATGAATATTTTCATTAATTTAGAAGCAGATATTCTAAAGATGCAGCATTACTAAACCCAAAGCAGGATACAGAGTTAGTGGTGGTGCTGGCAGTGTTATTTAGCTGGCAGATTTGAGGTGTTGCTGCTGCAGACTAGCAGAACCAAACCAGGCACTGTTGAACTCTGGCTTCCAAGAGCAGAAGCAATTAAACATATGCTAAATTTCTCCTTTTTTTCTCATGTGTTTAGTATAGCTAGTATATATATACCAAAGAATTTTGGAAACCTATTCTTTTCAGGAAAACCACCAGAATAGGTGGCTAGGTTTTACAGCCCAACCCAAAGACTAGTTAGACATTGTAAATCCAGCAAATACACCAGAGTTTGGGTTTCCACTGCTTGTTGGGTACTCCAGGAAATGCCGACAGGTTGGTGTTTTTTCCTAATCTGGGGTGATAGTTTTGGCATTGAAAGAATGCGGGGGTTTTTTTGAGCATGGATGAACCTTTATTTTAAAGCATAGCATTTGATTTTATTTATCACATGTGAAATTAATGCTGTTAAACCCTTGCATCTTAATCAGATAATCAGTTGCCTTTGATATAGTCAGAGCCTTGTTGGTATTGATGCACCTTACTATTTTTTAAAAATATAAATAATTTCTTGATTTTCTTAAATATTTCAAGCACAATTTAGTTTATTTCTGTGACTTACATTGTTGTACAGGCATAAATTGATCCAAAAGATTCATTAGGGAAAAACAATACTTGTTCTCCATTACAGCAACTTCCCTCTAACTCCAAAGCCCTTATGTAGCTCTCAGTCTTGTAAAAGCTGTAGAAAAATAGCTGATATTTGTTATTTGCCCTAGCGGCCTCTGTATTTAAATGACTGCATTTAAGCACTCATTTGGTCATGTAGCAGAAAGTTGGCTGCTCCGGAGTGTTGATCACATCCTAACTTAGCCATGGCTGGGAGTTCAGCTACCAAACTTCATGAGATACTCAAAAGCTCCCCCATCTGAGCCTGTTTGTCCCTGTGCACGTCACTTCAAAGGAAGATCCATCTCATTCACTTCAGCCTTTACAAATTTTTTTAAAATAATTTTGGGAAGACCTTTTTTAGAGTGGGAATTACTAATTCTGTCCAGTCTAGTTTTTGTTTCCCTGCACACAGAAATCATGAAAATATTTTCTGTTTCTCTCAGACACAAACAGGACTTCATTTTCAGATTCCACTCCAAAAAATGCCATCATAAGTGCTACTTTTAAGGTATCAGCCACGGATAACTGGGAACTGGAACACACATGGCATGTGACACACTGCTTCTGCTAGCATCCTTACTACGTCTTTGATTTTTATATGTCCTTTTTCATTATATATGCAATCGTACTATATGAAAAACTTTTTTGCTTCTTTTTCTAAGAATGATGTTGCAGAATAGATACGTGTCCTCTAGCAGTAAGCAGAGTATTTTAAGTAAAGTAGCCTTATTTAAGTTCTTGCTATTTCATTTTGTGTATTTAGGCTTTTTTATGTTTTCCATTGGGCTTTTACGAGTAATTGGATTATGAATTTCAATCCTGTGCAAACACATTTAATTTCCTCAGTTTGGATTTTCTGGGGTTTTTTTTCCTTTCTGTCTCCTTTGTGAAAACTGGCTGATCCTCTATTTAGATCTCCATTTTCACCTCCCAGGAGAATGGAGTAAAATCATTCTGTAATAATGTTGAAGTATACATCACTAACAAAATGTCGTTCATGCTCTTCATGCTTCACAATATGAAAAGCTTGAGCCTAAGGCACAGAGACCTAGTTTTGTTTTGGTGTGGTTAATTATGAAATTTGTCAGCTGTAGCAGCACTGTGATGTCTGACTGAAATCAGCCGCCATTGCTCTTACATTTTGAAAAATGTGGTTTGGTTATATAAACAGGGATAAATTAAAAGCTGAATAACTCGTGTGAAAAAAATGCTTTGTATCTTTGTCTGGACAAGACTTCAGTAGATCATATCTATCTGGTTAAGCAATGTATTGTGGTTGCATTTTAACATGTGCAGCTTGGCTCAGTGTTGCAAAGATAACACAAAGCCATTTTACACTGCAGCCAGTGCTGATACATGTATTTTAATTCACATTACTGAAATTACAGAATAACAAAACATGGACTTATGTGGTAATTAAATTAAACTGTGGTTCAGAACAAAATCTGTCATTGCCAATGAAAGACTCTTCAAAAAAAAAGTGATGTTTTCTTGTAGCACACCTAGAAAAAGCTTAGAAAAACAGCTGTGCCTTGCAGCTTTCTGGGATCATAATCCAGGCTGGGCTCTAACAAACAGGAATTGATGAGTTTGAGTGCCACAGTGAAGACACATTGCTAGCAGCTGCCTCACTGACATTTCAAAACCAAGAGGCCATGTTCCAGCTTGAGCCTCTCAGACAGATTCAGCTGCCACAATGTCACATGAAGGAGGGGAGAATCCAATGATGAAACTTAAAGGCTTTATACAAAAGGTCAGAAAGACCTTTTAAATCAGAAATCAGTTTTCAGCACTTGCAGTTCACTGTTCAGGCTGGCAGTATCTTCACTGTTTCTCCCTAGTGTACCATTTCAAAATAATATTTCTCCAAAAAGTCAATGAAGAAAGCAAATTTCCACGTGAATCTTACCCTGTTAGTCCTGTCTTTTCCCAGTAATTCAAACCTTAGATGTACTCTGAACAACAGCATAATGTTGTTCTGTGCAATAGCAGCAGAAGGTATTTGGGGCTTTTGTCAGCAAGATCAGAAGAGAAAGACTGGGGCAGTAAATTCATGGTATCCATAGTCTAGGGGACAAAATGTGAATAACAGGAATTATCTCTACCGTGCCTGATAAAAGCCAAAAAACCTGTGCAAAAATAAGCTCATACTTTTTCTTTGTGATCTTTTAGCTCAGTAGGCTCTTTTAACTGCTCTCATTATCTTGCAGACCCACATGTTCTACTTTCTTATGTCTTCAGAGACAAAGCTACTGCTGACTTGTTTTTTCTTTTTCTTGTTACTTTTGTCACCCTTAATTTTATGGGTATCCCTGGTTCTGTATCCTTGTGTCATCATGGATTCCCCCAGCTCCAGTCATCATGTGTGTATTCTTTGTTTTTTCTTTGAGCTTATATTTAACATTATCAGATCCTCCCACTCATCTGCTTACACACAGACATGCAGTTATACCAGGACCGAGCTCTTCAGTGGAGTGTGATTAAATCTCCATATTTAATGGCAGAGTTTGGAAATCATTCACAAGAAATGTCTGATGGAGTTAGGTGGCTGCAAGTTCAAGCAGGGTCATTTCCATGTCTCCTAAGCAATGAGAGATGGATATGAGATGTTTCAATGAGCTGGGCTTAGCAAGTTGCTGTGGCTTGAATAGTTTATGGCAAAAGATTTCAGTTAGGAAATAACGTTGTTTTCAGGGCACTGATGTAATTCAGAGTTCAGGTAAATGAAGTATACTGTCCAGGTTTTTATTATGTATTTCCTGGGAAAATTCAGAAGACTTATTTATGGTGCATAATAAAGATTCTTCATGAAAAAAAAACTGTGTAGAGTAAGTAGTAAATCAACTGTATTGTCCAGAACAATAGATATGAATGTATAAGTCAAAAATTTGTAAGAACATTTCCATTTCAAGGGCTTTTTTTCAATAGCATCAGAACAGGGAAATTATTGCAGCAATTTGCCTGTCCTGTTCTACTAACAGGCTTGAAATAGTAGAAACCTGGTGTTTTGGATAACAAGCATCAACTCGCTACAGGTTACCTCATGATAGTCGCCATGGCTGTCAACACTAATTTATGATTTAGAATGGCTTGCCAAGCTGCCAACACTCATTTAAGCCAAAATGAACCAAAGTCATTTGGGGGTTTTATTTCTTTGGGGAGACTTTTTTTTTTTTTTCATTTTTTTACCTGCAGAATTGATGCTTCAAGTAAAAAAAAAAATAGTTTTTACAGTTGTAAATGCATTTTTCCGTAAGCCAATGTATACCACTTGTAAGGATAACAATTTCCCTTTTCCTAGCCCCTTCCTTTCTGGTTCTATTTCTTTTCCATTACTCTGGGGAAAAATGAATTCTCTCCTTATTTAGGAAAAAAAACCGGTTTAATTTAACTTGGAAGGAAAATTGGGTATACATTAGGAATCCACAGAGATTACAAGGGAATGGTGCCTGACAATGTGCTTTCTGTTTGGAAGAGATCTTTGCCTGTAACTAAAGGAAGAGACTAAAGAAGAGCATAATTAATGTTAGCATCTTCTATGCTACAACATACAATTACAGTGCTCACAGTGTGTGCTTGTCATTATGTAAAATTGACCTTTACAGCTCACTCAGCATGTTAGCTAACATTTTGCATATCACTGAGCTGCCTAGGAAACCGTATTTGGCTCTTACCATGGTCCTACAAAAGCAGCTTGTGACAATGTGTATGTATTCTGCCATTTTTTTAATTAGTTTTCTCCTTGGCTAACAGTTTACAGAAATCTCTCTGCTGTACTCATACGTATGTGTTTGGTTTTTTTTTAAGTGCCTTGCTACATGGGAGTCCTTCCTAGCATCTCAAACAGTGGATCTTCATGTGGACGAAGATTCTGAAGACAGGCCATGAGTAATATCTCTGCTGGATCTCTGCCTTTTCCATGCAGTTTCTCCCAACCAAAGTGCTTTATATGAGATCAGATACATTATTAAATTTAACTGTTAAAATCAGTGAAATACAGGAAACAGCTTATTTGAACACTCAGGTATTCTAGTCCTGAAATACATTTTGAAACATGCTTTATATTGCTTAGCTCTGGTTTTACATATTTTTATGTATTTGCATACAATTGTTTTCATAAATATTGTGTAATTTTGATATAAAGTATTTTAAATATGTAAAAATAGCTCAATTTTAATAAAACATTGAATAAGGAAAGTTTTCATTGGTCTGTGTCTTAGTCTTTTTTAGAAGTATTTTGCTATTTTAGCATGCTTCTTAGATTCTCTTTCTTGAATAATTTCTTGTGCTTGTAGAATTACATTATTTAGTCCTCAAGGACTAGGATTTTAGGATTATTTTAATAGATCTTGTTATTTGCCCAATGGCAACATAGGACATGCCAGACATGTTCTGTGAGATTAATGCTGCTCTAAATTGTTGATAATTTAGTTTTCAGTTTGCAGTATTTACATGTTTATTAGACATCTTTAACTTGACATTTTTTAAAGGATAAAGAAAAAAGTGACAGTTCATGAAACAGACTGTTTGCACAGTGATGCCATTAGGCACAGCACTGATCCTGCCAACACAAGAACTTCCATTTGGAGTTTGCAGGGTGAAACCTTCTGCTCCCATGGCTGACCCTCCTGTAATCCTTAACTTCTTTCCTCTTTAGATAGTCAGTATGGAAGAGAGCGGGTTAAGAAAATAAGAGGTTTGCATTAAAATGATCAGCTGATTCATTCATGCAATATGCATTAAAGTCTTCCAGTCACTGAATTATTCCACCCAAAAGGTCCTCCAGGCTGCAGCTGTAGTTTCTGCAGTTCTCCCTGGTGGTTAAGGTCTGAGCGAGCCACAGGTTTTACATGGAAAGAATGAGGTGCAGGAATCAGAGACAGCCTAACCAGGGCTCTGGCCTTGCAGAAGAGCAGAGCTTCAGCCATCACCTGAAACTTCTGTGGTGGCATTTTGTGAGCTTGCTCTGGTCAGTCACCTAATGACTGCAGGAGACAATTCCAGAGCACATGGCTGCTGCTCCTGGGTGGCTGTGCACCTAAGCTGGACAAGGATTTTGTGGCTCTGATGTTAAAAAATGCATATTGCAAGTAAGACCTGGAATACCAGCATAACCTTTCCAGCAATGTTAGGAAGAGTGCTCTCATGCTGCCCCCATGAAGTAGTAGTGAAAGCTCAGCTCTTTTTTTATTTTTCATCTATGAAGTGTCAGTTACAATGCTCCTGAAATCCTGAAGGGAGCATGGATCTCTCCCAGTGTGGACCACTCCCCATGCAGAGGTGAGTCTGTGCTGGGAGGGCAGTGCAGTGCTGTGCTGGAGGGCTGTATGTGCCTTGCAGGGTCTTCTCCAGCTGTGCTGTGCACTGTGCTACAGTGGGAAAAGAGCACAGTCCAGCTGTGTTCTCCCCTTCTTTGCTGGAGGCAGGGAAAACAATGTGGCTGGGCTGTGCTCTTTTCCCACTGTACCTTCCTGATGATTTTTTTTAACATGAGAGCTTCTATCAATGTGCTTAATAGTTTTAATGGCTTCCCCCCCCCCTCACCTTTTTTTTTTTTTAAATCTAAACTCATAGGATTTACCATGCTGAGTATCAATGAATTCCACAACACAATATGTAGGAAAAATCAATTAATTTTGTGGTTTCCTAAACCAGCTGCTCAACAACTTCAGGTAATGCCTTCTGCCTGTTTAATTGCGGGAAGAGATGAACAACTGTTTCCTATTTTTCTTCCCTATGCCACTCAAGAATTTACAGACCTCTAGTGTGTTTTCCAAGTACTGCCAGTTTTCCCACAGGAAAAGCTATAGTTTAATACCATATTGTACAAAAGGCACTTCACATCTGTTCTCATTGTTACTGCTTTTCTCTGAATTTTCTAGTTCCACTGCAACCAGTTTTCAAAATGCAGACACACCAGAAATGTACATGTTGTCATAATTATGCTTTGATTTTTGTCATCATATTCCTAATTTATTTTTTGAAGTACCACTGAATGCTGAGCTGCCATTCCACAGAACTGTCCACAGAGCTATTCTGAAGGTTACTGAATAATTTAATATCCATCGGTGTGTATATATAGGAGAATTGGCTTTTCCCCAGTGAGCATTTATTTGCATTTATTAATACTCAATTTAGCCTGCTGTTTTTAGCTCCTAATCTCTCTGTAGTGTTCTATAAACAGGGTTGCAAGAAGACAGATAGCAGTAACACTCTGAATACCAGATAAGCGGAGGTTCAAGGAATTGAGCTTGAACAGGCTTACTGGAAGGATAGAAATACTTGAGTGTAACCAAAAGTTACTACCATGCTGCTAATTTAGACACCTCTAAGGACATGTAATGTCTGGTTGGCTGAGATGGGGAGTGCCAATGTGTGTTGCATTGATTCTACCTGTATATTCTGCTGGACTAGAACATTGTTAGCTGAGACATCTGAAAATCAGAAGCACCATTGGACATTTTGCATTCTTGGTAAAAATGTTCATTATGTTCATGATATATTTTTAATTTCTTTTTCTCTTAGCTAGGCCAAAACTCATGGGGGAAAGACTTTAGCAGTCAGTTTTATAGAGACCTTCTTGTGACCATGTATTTATTTTCCTGATTTTTTAGTAACTCTATCATCATGTAAAAATAAGGTCTGTTGTTAAGTACAATCAAACATTGTCCTTTTTGTGTCATGCTAATACTTCTAAAACTTTCAATTTTAGAAAGTCTATTTCATATTTAGACTTATTTCCAAAGATTTTTTTTTATGGAGTCTTGCCTTCCTTAGCCTTATGATTAGAAATTGCTTAAACTATTTGACTACTGAAAATCAGTCTGCCTCTTACTGGATTTTCATGCTGCCTCTTTGTCTGTCGGTGGTTCATATCTAAGGTGGTTCACATCTAAACAATGCATCTCTCCCTCGTTAGACTTAAAACAAATACAAAGAAAAGAACATAAACATTCTCTGGTACCTAACAGGGGAGCTGCCACCAGAGCAAATTGCTGGCAGTAAAGGTGAAACAGATCTGGGTAAGAAACCAGTGGCCCTCAGCACTGAATGATTTTAAAGGGTTGCCTGATAACAGACTCTATCACTTTATAACTGATCTATGGCAACATGCATGTCCAGAGAAAAAATAAATAAATACAGGTTCTTCTTCTGGCCCCTGCTGCTGTCAGTCTATGCCTAAAATAGTGACCATTCAAAAAGATTTGTGCACTATGTAGTGAATTATTTTCATTTACCTGATAGCTGTGGGCAGGATTTTACTTCTAGTATCACTAAAATAAGGAAAATGCTGGCATAAATTAATCATGAAATCAACCTTCAATGAAGCAGGCCATGAGGAGTATCAAGTGGTTTTCTTTCATATGTCTAAGTAATATTTTAATATCACACATCAGCACTGCTATGGACACTATTTTGGACAAACAGTCCCTTGCAGCTTCATGAAGAACGGATGAGGGCAGAGGTGTGTGTAACAAGCTACTCTGATTTGTTTTAAATTTACTCAAAGAAAATGACTAAATAACCCTTTTCTAACAAATGGAGGAGCTCCTACCTGCCAGCTGGTGCAACTGACTTGAGTGAGTAGAAGATGAGATTGTAAAACCTTTGCAGAAAGCACCTGGACGGCAAAACACTCATAAAGCACTTCATAGCTTTGCAGCTTTTACTGTGTGGATCTGCTGTTAGCTGGCTGTATGTCACATAGCTGTCATCCTTACTCTGCCATCACTGTGGAGAGAGAGAGAAGCCTTATCTATGCAATCCCACAGAGGCTGCTAATTGAATACAGAGTGATGGAAAGAAGTCCTGGCAAAGCTGTTACTGAGCCCTGAAGGCTGGCAGGGTCTGTAAAGGAGCAGCAGCTCACTGGAGTTTCAGAATCACTATTGTTTTTTCATCTCTTTTCACTGCTTGACTCCTTAATAACACAGCACAAGAGTCCAAAGTTTCTATCTAATAAAAGGTTAAAGAGGGAAGTTTATGAGGCTCCTTTTGAACCTAGAAAATATTATATGAGTCTATGAAATAGAGTGGAAATTGACAGTAATTATATTATTAGGAGAAAAATTATTACAAGAATTCAGTACATCCTCTCCTGCTTTCGTCCACCAGCAATACCTTTTGCAATAAACAACCTGGCAGATACCCAGCTGATATAAAGGTAAATCTAAATCAAAGTTAAAAAAAGATTTGTAATTTGGTTTGAGAGAAACTACCTAAATGAGAATAGCTCTTCAGAGACTATGTGTTCATTCGCTGACAGGACAGGACAAATTTTATAAGCGAACTAATTGCGACAGCTTAACATTGTAAAGTAAGTTGTTCAATATTTATTGGTGCATTCCAGATGTTCCTTTATTCCTATGATTGCACCTGTTTTGTTACCATCTTGTTGTAGGAAAGAAAATTAATGGAAAAGTATAAAAGGGGAGGCACTAAAGCAGAAAAATTAACTTATTTCTAATCTGTGATGATGATTGTGCACTGTGATATGCAATTATTAAAAGAATTTTAAAATACTCTGCAAATACAGTTGTGCCTCCTTTTGTCACGTACAGGTACAGCAAATGAAGAAATACTCTTCTGCTACAGGCTGAACCTAGAACCTTTTATTTCTATTAGCCTTTTCTTCATGTGTGATTTTTGGCAGAAGCAGAGGGACTCAGTACAGATGATCATCAACCGTATCCAGAATATCTGATACAGAATGGCAGTACTTGGTCAACCTGGCAAGTCTCAGCCAGGTTCTTATAACCAAACTGAAAAAGCCTACCTGGTTACAATGCAGAGACGCCAAGAGATGATTTCCCCTGGCAAGTTTTACCTTTTTTTCCCATTTCCTTAAGGACTGTAAAGCCACCTCTGCCCCTGGTTCCTACTCACACACTGAGCACCTGGCCCAGGTTTAATGAGGACTTTTACAGCCGTGTTAGGACAGAGTGCACAGCGCCAGGGCTGAGGAGGTGGCACAGAGCAGAGTGTTCAGGGCTGGGAGCCAGGCACACACTGGGCAAGGGTAACTCCCTTTCTCCTGCCTACCCCACTGCTGAGACATCCCGAGGAGCAAAAGGAGGAACTGCACTTTGTCTCTTACTCAGACTCTGGGAAAGGATACAAAGATAACTGGCATCTGACACTTGGATTGCAATCTAGACATAGATTTCAGAATATAGAAAATTAGAAAATAGGACAGAAGGAAAAAAATACCTTGGATACAATTAGAAGGATATTTGCTTGCATGGTCTAATTTATATTTAGCTTAGTTTTAAACCCTACAGTATATGGCTTGCTACCTACACTGAATGTTTATGTGCAGTTTTTGAGGGTTGCCATGGGAGTTCTGGCTTCCATGCCTGGAAAGTCATCTGCAATTTGACAAAGCTCATCAATGCTATTGCTATATCTGTCATTTGCCCATAGAAGCATTTGTCTTCTGGAAGACCTTTATGGAAAAAAAGTACTATTTCACCTCTGCTTTGTAGTATGTCATCTCATTTATCAAAAGTATTTATTCCGAACAAATACACTGCAAGGTTTTGAAGATTTTCCTATGGAGTCCCTCTCCAGTAACACAGATCCAGATGTTAGATTGTTCTAAATCATTATTTGTGGTACAGCTATTTTATTAATATATTACTATTAATTTTAGTTTTTAAAGAGTGTAGGATCAGAGCAGAAATGGGTCTCAGAGTAATTCTAAGCATTCAGATGTATTTATATGGTGCCTCTTGGGTTTTTGGGTTTGTTCATTCATTCTGAGATACATGAACGTTCCCCATATGATTGCTGACCACACCATCACCATGCTGTCATCCAAGATCCATGGAAATGAAAGAAGAGACCAAAGACTGTCTCCCAGCTGTTCAACATTCAAATTATTAATAGTATTTGGGGAGAATTTGCTTATTGAAAAGAAACAGGAGCAGAAAACTATAATCGGTATCTTGACTTACTCCTATATTTGGCAGTGACCACAGTCTTTCTGCCACCTTTTTCTACAAGGTTGGAAAGTGATTTTTTGGGGGAGGGGGCAGCATTTTCCACTGTTTCATTTAAATTATCTCAGCTGTTCTTCAGCAGCAGCAACATGTTTAGAAGGGAAGCAATGAAGTCTTAATTATAGGGCAGTGTAACGGCTACAAATGCATATTCTATTGCTACATGTTCTTCAGAAGAACATAATCAATTCACACTGGTTTTGAATGATGTTTCATATTGCCATCTTGTAAACAGATCTTAAAATAGCCAGTTTATAAAGAAAGCTAAATCTCTATAATTATGAGAGATTTTCTTTTTTCTCAGTTAGTCCTAAAAGAAAAGGTGGAGGCTGGAGGTGCAGCAGCTTTGATTTTGAACCCCCCACTGAAGTAAAAGAATGCTAATAATTTGAAAGTGGTTTTGGTTTTGTTTTTGGGGTTTTTTTAAGAAAAATGTATAGCCATTAAACAACATACACAACTAAATGTCAGAGATAAACTTAAAATGGAGTTTCTGTAATGCCACATCACCATGACTTTGTTCATGTAGTGAACAATGACACATTGTTTTGGATTTCAGTATGAAACATGAAAACGAAGTTGACAGAATTCAGCCTTCTCAGAATTTTTTTATTCTGTAGTATTTTAATAAGTGGCCAGTGGCTTCTGATCCACACTGTGAGATCCTGTTGAAAGCTCAGATCTCTTGAGAATTAAAATGTAATCTTGGCTTTTAAACACGCCACCAACTGAGGTTGATAATGTACTATCAGTGAAAAACTTAACTAATATTTCATTACAGCAGATTTTGAGAAAAGCTGCAAATCCCTTGCCATGGAGATGGAACTATCCAGAATATACTTCATTCTTTGGGGTGAACTTTGAAGAAGCTGGGACCAGTGGATAAATCACAGTTGTAATAACTCTGTTTCAGTATCTATAGCAAGATAATTACCATTGTCTATTGAAATAAGGATCCTGAAAGAAACCCAAGGGAGTTACACCAGCTGTCTGCTCATCCCTTTTGCAGAAACATGTCCAGTGGATGCAGGGGCTGAACATTGGTGAACATGGAATAGTTCTAGCCACAAGCCAGTGGCACAAAGGTGCCATTGAAACAACTTGTGGTTGCTGAGGCAGAGCTCTGTTTTGGACTGTAAGTCACTCTCCTTTGCCACTTGCCAGCAAACTTGAGCAGAGCTGACAAAAAGCTGATCAACAAGCTGAGAGTTTCCATATTCCATGAGTGTCATGTGGTGTAGGAAGAGCTTCTCATCTTGGACTCCCGTGTCAAAATTTCTGATGAGGCTCCCTGTCCATCTTATCTAACATTTCCTTGCAAGGATATGTTCATAGTGTTTTAATGACCAGGGAAAGGAGGTGTGCCTATTTGGGGAATACTATGTAGTTTTAAACCATAAATTACTGTTCCAAAATGATCACTATTGGAACAAACTATACATTGCTTTGCCTTATCTCTGGAAGTTGCTTAGGACACGGTGATATCCCCACCCTGTGGCAGAGGGCAAGAAAAGCTTCTCAGTTTCTTCAGTCTTCAACAAAATACACGAAGTAGGAAGGAGAAAGGCTGTCAAGTCTCTTGGCCTTTTCTGTTTCTTAAGTTTTATCATGTACTTCTGCAGCATATGGGTATAACTAATTACATTTTCTGAGCAGATGTGCAAGAGATGGATTGATATGCCAAGTCTGGTAAATGTCCAATGAGGAGGCGACTGGTGTGCCCATGACAGATTTTGTAAATGAGACATTTACGGAAATGATGAACGTAAAATATTTCATTTTAATACGTTCCTCCTGAGGTTAAAAGAAGCCCAAGTCCATTGTCAATAGGGAAAAAATGTGTAACATGTCCCCATTTCTACTTTAGAAAAAAAAAATAATTTCAAATTCTGTTTGGAATATGATGGGGTTTTCCAGCTTCTTTCTTCTCTCCTATTTTCTCCTTACTGTTGTAAAAGAGGTCAATAGGAATGTATTTTGCAGAAAAACAAGGTTAAATTCCTCTCTCACACAAAAATAGGATTTTAAAAAAAATGGGGTTTTTGAATCTTAAAATGAATAGTCAATTCATAAGAGATAATGAGAATCTGTACACACTACATCTGAGCAGAAGAGCAAACCTGGAATTAACACTGTTGCCCCTTGATGCAGTATGTCAAAACAGATTTGACTGACCATTCAGATGTGATCAGTGGCACAGCAGCTAAATCTGCTGAATGTGTGCCCAAAGCATAATAAAAGCCTTATGGATTCTGACCTGAAGAAATACACAATCCTGTTGTCCTACTTCAGTATTAAGATGCTGAGAAAAGTAATTTTGCAAAATAAATAAGATATTTTTTGATATTAAAAATGCCATTTTTCTCCAAATATTACAGCCCTTTTGCAAATCAGTACCTCTGGTCATATAACTCCCTTAGCCAGATCTGGATATGTTCCCATCTGGCTGACTCTAGGGGGTCTTCTTTTGTTTCCCTCTTTTTGTTTTTAGACAGAGCTGAAGGAGGTTTGGGAAGTTTGTGTATTCTCTAAAGAGAAAGAACTAAAGAGGAAGAGTATTTTGCCTCTTGAAGTGACTCAGAGTTGTCACCCTTTTTATTTCCCCCTTTTAAGTATCTTCATTATTATTCACATATCTCAAACCTTTGTATTCACCTTCTCCAATTTTCAGGTGATTTTCCTTCATCGTTAATTTCTTTCTTCATTTCAAAATTCTTCATTTCCTTCTGACACCATGTAATACTTATTACATCAGTGCTAAAGCTGCATGAATAATTCATCAAATATTTTGCTTCTTTTCCTATTCAAGTATGGCCCATAATAATTCACTTGAAATATTCATTATTTGAAATGTGTCGCTGAATACTTTTTCAAATAATTCTTGGTCTGTGTTTTGCTCAGAGGTGCAACCAAAAACCCAAGTGGCAAAACCTCAAGTTTCATCCAGCCATCCTGTGATGGAAGCTCTCCTTCCTATGCGGTGTTTAGTGGACTTGCTGAAAATGTCCCTACTTGCACCTGGCTTCTTGAAAATGCTCCTCAATGTTCACTTCACAAGCTCTGCTACAGAAGAAAATACCCACCAAAAAAGGGAATATTTTTAGACTGCCTGGAAAGGAAGGACATGAGAGTCAATGGACTGTCATGCTCTCTTCATTCACTCACTGCCTTTGCTCCTCAGCACCATCAAACAGCATAGGTTACACCAAGTGACAAGTTTCTTAAAAGTAAGTATGATTCACATTCTTTCTCTGTGAGGGTGGTGAGGCCCTGGAACAGGTTGCCCAAAGAAGTTTTGGATGCCCCATTCCTGGAAGTGTTCCAGGCCTGGTTGGATGAGAAGCATGGTCTAGTGGAAGGTGTCCCTACCCATGCAAAGGAGCTGGAACTAGATGATGTTTAAGGTTTCTTCCAACCCAAACCATTCTACAGTTCTATGATTCTACACAGCCAAAGATAGCACTGATACCAAGAGCAGCAGCAGTGCTGGTGTTTCCCTTGCAGCACTGATCGTGGACTGAAGTCAGGCAAATCAGAGGCTTCATTTATATTCAGCTGTATATTCTTCAGACACCAGTGGCAGAAAGGGTGATCTGACCTATCTCTGTTTACACAGATGAGGGATACCACAGTTTGGGGAGTGAGGGGCTGAGCTTTCAGGAGTCTGTAACCTGGTGGGATTGGGAGGTCTCATTTCTACAACTCATAAGCAGGTGGCAGTACTTTCTTGGCTATTTTGGCTTCTTGATGGAAAACTGGTACCAGAAAGAAGAAAGTGACAACAAGTTTTAGTAGTTTATGGTTGTTTTCAGGCATTTGTATAAGCATCAATGTAAACACTGCAATCCATAGATTGGCAGCTTTCAAGGCAGAGGTATGTTTCAGTTTTGTTGAGAAGCATGACCACAGCAGTTTCTGCCCTGAAGTTGGAACTCCTACTTGCTGCCACAATGGAATTAATATTTATCTCTGCACAGGTATTTTTTCTACTTCCTGGGGTGCAAGCTACTTGTGCTTGTAGCAGAAACAAGTACTCATTGCAAACTCAGGGCTAGGCCCTATTAAATTGTTACCTATAAACTGCAGTAAAGCTGCTTACAAAATACTGTCAGATACGAAGTTAGTTCTCAACGACATTTCTCTTGCAGTGAGAAGGCTGCTTTTAAGTTAATTGCAAATTAAAAGTTCAATCATTTACTGCTTAATATTCCCAGTGTAGCACTAAATGAACATTAAGTGACATAATGGCTGTGGAGGTCCCTGACCAAATCGTCAAAGGAGAGATGGGGGCGATCTTTCAAAGCATCAGGACTCGGTCTGTGCTTATGTCAGTTTTCCAACCTCCTCCTTTCATTAGCAATGCTAAGCTGAGAGTGCTGACCCTCAGGGTTTGCTCCTCTGGAGCAACAAAACTGGAAGTGAAATGAGTGTGGCAGTCTGCTGCAGTCTGAGAGCTGCCAGCTGCACCTGTGCTCTGCAGAGGCTCTGCAAGTGCGTCCAGGGCAGCAGGGAGAGAAGCACTCAGAGGGAGAGACAACATGTATCTAAGGGAGCTGTGCTTTGAAGAGGACCAAGGGAAGGTAGTATGTTGCACACCAAAGCAAACAAACAAGTGTGACTAACTTAGAAGACAGAGGAAAACAAATATATATTTTCTTCTGCATTCCTAGTAAAACTTTGATACTTAGGTTCCGTATACAAAGAAGACCAAAAAGTACACAAATAGCACTGAGAAGTGCTATTCTGCAAATCACTGCCTATAAAGCTGTGACTTGTTGGAATAGTGTCCTTTTTTTCTGTTAGGCTTAGCTGTCACACACCATAACCAGATTCTGTGGATGAATGTGTATCCTGTAATTAATTATTACTTATTGTTTTTCTGTCTGACCCCTGGAGTTGGTTTTTGCAAACTGCAAATTGTCAGAATCTGACTCACACTCAGTGCTACTGGAAGTGGGAAAGATCAGAAGAATTCACTTAACAAATGTAGATGATAAAATAAAATGTCACATTTTATTACATACTTTCATTCCATCTGTCTGAGCAATTTTAAGTGCCAGATTTAAAGAAGTGCCAGCAGGCCATGTCTTTCAGGGATGCTTGCACATGGCTGCACTCACTTCTAGCATTTCCTTTCTATTAGGAGGATAATTTGGTGGCATGGTAAACTCCTAGAAGGGTGCAAGAGCACGTGTGTTTGCAGTGGGACGCTCGCTTGTGGTCCTGGGGAGTGCCCTGGTAATCACCACCTCCTCATTTCCCTCTCCCTAGCTCACAATTGGTTTTCATGGCACTGCTCTACCAGGGAAGCTGAATCATGGTTTCCATGCAGCTTTTGAAGGTCACCATCACTCACCTCCACACTGTTTGCTAGTAAGACATTACAAGAACATGCCTCTTGCTGTGGGCTTTCTATTGCTCAGAGATTTCTCTTGTTCACCTACCAAATATGGAGGCTTGGGAAAATTTCAGATTATGTTAGAAGTGTTTTAGTTTCCATCAGTGAGGCAGAGGAATGGTGGCAGTGATTAGTTATGAGGTTGGGGTGCCTTTCTTAGCAGCTCCCAGTGAGCAGCTCCCACCGGGCTGCTCCTACTTCATTCTGGTTTTTGCTGGGGACATCACCTGCCCTGCTTGCCAAGGCTGTCTGACCAGCCAGACACTCTCGGCCCACCCCATCCTCCTCAGCAAAGAAAGAAGTGAATCCGCACATCAGCCCAGAAGTCCCTTAAAGACTGTGTGTTTTAAAATTCTCTTCAAACTCAAAGCATCTCTGATGTATTTTTTGCTTCAAAAATGTGAAAAAAATGAACAGGAAAAAAAATTCCCAGAGGAAATAACAGTAGAGAGAAAAGATTGGGAAATGGAGCACAAGGAGGTAAAATAAAAAATGTAAAGAGTCCCCAATTAAAGAGTAGAGAGGAGAAGAGAAAAAAAGAGATAATGCATAAATAAGTAAATGGTACATACTACTTGTCCAGCTCCCACTCTCTGTGCCTGCTCAGTGGCACTCCAGCTCTAGTGCACAGAAATGGCAGTGCACAGGGAGGAGAGGTTTTTTTCTCCTTGATAAAATCTGACTTTCAACGGGGACGACGACACTATACAGGACAATCTGGTACTGCCCCAGTATTCATGTAAGTAATGTATGAACCAATGAGCTGTCAGCAGTACTTCTGTTGCCACATGCACCTCATGAAACAAAATTCTTATTCCATTCTTCACCCTTTGAGATTGCCTTCACCCTTTTCCTCCTTTGGTTCAGGTGGCTCCTGCTACAGTAATTCCATAAAATGCAATTCCACAAGTTAAAGCTATTTCCATTACAACGTCCACTCCCAGTTCCTTTGGACTAGACCATACTGTTTACTGTTGCAATGAACTCCTCCCCTTACCCCTGCTCTGGCTCGGATTTACCCAGAGGCTGCAGTCCCTCAGGGCTGTACCTGCCCCAAGTGCAGCCATTTTTGTGAGCCACAGGCTCTCCAGGGACACGCCTGCTGCCGCATGGATTGATTGATCCACAGCCACAGTGGCTGTGAGGGGCAGCTGTTCCAGCACAGCCCTGTCCATGGGCCTCCGTGCCCTCAGGAACAGACCTGCTCCAGCACGGCCTCACCCACAGCCCCTGTGCCCTCAGAAAGCCAACCTGCTCCACACAGCCTTGCCCCTGGCTGCAGGCCCTGCGGGGTGTTCCTGCTCTGCCGTGGGTTTATCCATGGCCACACGATTCCAGGGGCTCCAGCACGGCCTCATGAACAGCCACTGGTGCCTCCAGGTGTCCCTGCTGCAGCCCGGGCCTGTCCTCGGGCCCCGACGCCTTCAGGGGTGCGCCGGCTGTGGCACTGACACAGCCACGGCCACGGGCACTGCCAGACGGACCTGCCTGCTGTGGACTTCTCCGCGGGAGAAACACTCCCAGCTGGATCTGGGCCCCTGTGGACTCCCACAGGTCACAGTCCCTGTGGCTGGAGGCCACGCTGGAGCTGCAGCGTGTCCAGTGCAGCAGCACGGGAGCAGCGGCACTGCCCGGGCAGGTCCAGCCCAGGCCATGGCCAGCCTGGGATCAGAACGTCCCGCAGCGGGGGATCATAGGGCAGCACAGGCTGCAGCCAAAGCACAAAGCAGGCACTCAGGAGCCCGAGACTAATGCACGGAGAGGCCAGCGAGCCCCATGGCAAGCACAGGAGCCTGACAATTATTAGCCAAACAGCAATAACAGCTATAAATTCCATCTAGCACATTCCAATCCAACCTGTCATGATTCTGAACTCTCTGAGCCCCACAATGAGGAACAAAAAGGGCTGTTGTAGTTTTACGCTAGGTGTCAACTAAACACCCCACAGAGGTTCACTCACTACTCCCTGGAGGATGGGGGAGAAAATCAGAAAAGTGAGAAAACTCATGGGTTGAGATAAAAAAAAGTTTTATAAATAAAGAAAAAGCTACACATGCAGGCAAGAAAAGCAAAACAAGGAATGAATTCAGTACTTCCCATGGGCAGGCAGGTGTTCAGCCATCTCCAGGTAAGCAGTGCTTTATCACACATAATGGTGACGTGGGAAGACAAAACATCAGTACTCTGAATGTCCCCTCCTCCCTTATCTTTCCACAGGCTTCATGTGCTGGGCATGACTCTGTTTGGTTTGGGATAACCCTTGGGCCAGTTGGGGTCACCTGGGCAGGCTGTGTCCCCTCCCAGTTCTTGTGTAGCCCAGCCCACTCACTGATGAGATGAGGAACAGCAATGGCCTTGATGCTGTGTAATTGCTGCACAGCAATAGTTGACATAATACACCCCTGTGTTATCAATACTGCTTTCAGCACAAATCCAAAACACAGCCCCAGAGCAGCTACTGTGAAGAAAATTAACTATGCCCCACTCAAAACTAGCACAGCTGTCCTGTGTATCTAAGTCCCTTTGAGAAGTTCTCAACTTGTCAAAGCATGTAAAAAACCCGGCCATGTTTTAGACTAGAGAACAGACAGTTCTCTCTACATACACACATGCATTTCAGATGAAAAGACCTTGAAAGGTGCAAAATTTCAGTCTGCAGATCCTTACCACTGACTGAAAAAAAATTCTCCTATCACAAACAAGCAGCTTACTTGGAAATATAGGCAATTAGTTTTTATGTGATCTTCCAGGGAAATTTAAATTGCATTCTGAAATTGAAATTTACACTTATTTACAAGTGTTCACAATATCTTGCTTAAAAAAAAAAAAAAGGCATTACTTCAGCTCTTTTTAGGTGCATGTGTGGAGATAGGCATAATTGTGAAGGCATAACCAAACCTATTTATTCCTCTTGGGACTTAATTTTCTATATGGAATTAATTAGACTTGCACTTCCCAATATCTAGAAGTTAAACTTTCCTATCTGTGAACTGGAAAGCAAGATGGTAAATTGCCTTGGCTGCCTTTGAAGAACATAATGTATTTTTCAACCTTTCATTTAAAAGCCGGCAGTACAGTGGTAATGGTCAGAGGAGAAGATGCCAAGCATTTATCAAGTTAAGGATCATTTAAAAAATTACACCAGAAAATATGTATACTGGAGCCAAATATGTCACATATTTTAGCAACCATTAAGCACAGTTTTGCTGAAAGAAAAAACTGAATCTATTAAATATTCCATCTTTCCATACTAAATCTTTGTAAAGACCTTGGTTTCATTTTCTTGTTTAAAATTTTATCTTGATGCCTGATCCCTCCCTACACATAATACCAGAATAATGTAGATTATTAGGGGAGGTAACTGAAGTACTGGGATTCGAACGTGAAAACTTTGCTGACTCCAGGCTACTATTAGTTTTGCACCCTGCCTGTGAGCAAAGTATGGATTAGACTTGCAGAAATGCCCCCAACTGTGCTCATGCCTTGGAGAGGATTTAGACCAGACTGATTGTCCCAATAAACCCCCAGTCTGGTGAGAAGTCACACCAGTAATTTGCATCTTCATAAAAGAATCAGCAGAGCTGTTGCTTTGAAGTTCAATTATCCATGAGCATGTTTAAAGCAGAGTATTGGAAATGCATTGTGCTGTTTGCACAGCTGCAGAGAGCTGAATACACGGGATGTTTGCAGGTTTGCTACTGAACTTTCCACACACCCAGGGAAACTGGGAAGTCTGCAAAAGGCCTAAACCCATGGGAAGGCACTGAAGAGAAATGAAGCTCTAAAGAAAGTTTATAACTACATTTGTGGACATTGAGGATAAATTCAACTGACTGCTTAAGTGTTATGAGGTGCCAGCTGCAGCTCTGTAGTTAAGGCTGAATTGAGCTTTGAATTTACATCAGGGGTTCATGTTCCTTATTTCTCTGGATGATGTGGTTTCCTTTTTTTTACCCTGTCTCAAAATTTACAGTACTTGCTTTTTGAGAACATGATGGATTCCCTATTAAATAGAAAGTAAATCGAGCAGTTAAGGATTAAAATCAAACTGTAAAATAGGCCTCTTGTGAATTTAGATTTTGTTCAGAATACTACCTATTTTTCCACATTATCACTCCTAAAATTCAGTTATATAACACAAAAAGAGCTGAAAAACATGATGAAAATAATTAATCAATTTTATACTAGTACTGTGATCAACAGCTCATTTCTGCTTATAGGAATTATTACAATATCACAGCATATGCAGCCTATTATCCCTTCTTGCCAGCAGAGCCATGCATTGCCATTGCCCTTCAGGTTCCAGCTTTCCATGGCCCAGTACTTCCACTCAGAGGAGGGCAAGAGGCACCTTGGTCCAGCCATTCCACCCTGTGCCAGCTGAGAGCTCCTGCCCCCCTGGCTGCTCAGCTGCGGGTGACCCCACACGGATCTGTCACACTCCCTGCACTTCCCCCAGGGCTGGATGCTGGTCGGAAGTCTGGCACTTTAAAGCCTTGTCCCATGGACTTGCCTCAGCTCTCCATGTGGGGCCAAACAGTCCTAGGGGAAGCCTGGCACCACCTGTGGATCTCTTAGTTCTCTAGGACCTAAGAGATCACTTGAAAAAGCACCTGGAAAATGCACTGGCATTGGCCTGCTCACCTCAGTGAGAGAGATGCCACAGCTGAATGGGGTTTTAGAGAAACAACACAGCCCACGTTATTCACTAGGAAACGGGATGCACTGTGAGAAAAATTGATATTAAAAAGATTGACCTAGGTAAACTGCAGCTATTGCTGTCTGTGCAAGGCACTTGATATATGTATTATTTTATGCCCTTCATCCTTACATAACTGACATAATATTTCATGGGCCACTCTACTGCTTGCTACTACTCTGTCACATGTTGGCTGCTGGTCATTTTTGCTTCAAAAGAGACAGGCATGACACATAGTATTTATCTATGAGTGAGGAAAATGTTTTGGTATGACTTTCACATTTATTGCTAATGACTAATCAAAGTTCCAGCTCGGCATGAGAGGATCAGCATTTCTAATCTGCTGGCTGCCCATCTCTTAAAGCACCATCTAACATTAAGGATTCTGCAGCCTGGGACATTTGTTATGGGAAGGTGCTTCCTTGAAAACCTAAGAGAAACAGACAGATCTGCTCACAAGAAAAAAATATTACAGATGTCACGTTATCACAATTAAATGACTGCCTTTGAACACGCTTCTACTCCTAGAGCAAAGACAATTACAAAGGGAAATAAAGTGAGGAGGGTTTTTTGAAATGCGGTAAGTAAATAAGGAAATTTCATGTATGAAAATCCAGGGTGTTCTCTACAATTTCATGCACAGATGAATCTTTGCCCAAAGGAATGGAATACCTTAAGCTTACAACTGTACATGTAATTAACCATATCAAAATGATAACCCACAGGAATTCGATAGTTTGCCCCAAAACATAATCTCGTTGCATATTGTGGCAAACTGTATGATATACAACAAGCTTAAAATGTTACAGTCAGATCTCTCAGTTCACACGGCGTGTTCAGATAGCTCTGTCTTCACAAATGAAAAACCCCGGTGGAAGAGACAACAATTTATTTAGCTTATTAAAACATTAAAATACTACTGATTCTCGAAGAACTAAGTTTGGGGGTAATCAGATTTACTGCAGTTTATTACTTTTAATGTAGGAAATATTGGAAAAGCATCAGCCTGATGCAGTCAAAACCCATGAGTAAACTGCTAATCAATATAAAAATCAATCCAGGTTCTTTCCACAAGTGTAAATGAAGCAAGTGTAAATGTTATACAACTTAAATATCCCAAAAGTTTAACATTATGCCTGATTTCTGGCTACAGCTAGAGTGCTAGCCCTGAAACCGCACTTTCACTGAGTGCCCCACAGACTCTATACGCTGCTTTTCAGTAATTCGTGTTCCTGTAATCTGCACAATAATTCATTTATCTCTATTTAGCACTACATTAAATAATGAGAAAGAATTACATCTGGTAAAGAAAACAACATATAAGAAATTGCAGTGCATTACATTATGCCCTACCATGATTTATGTTATTCTCCTTAGCTGTTTATGATCCACACACTATTTTCTGTCTGCACAAACCATCTGCACAAAACTTGCACTATTGTTGCCGCCTAACGAAGCAATTTCACCTTGTGTAGGATATGGGGCTATAACTGCTCAAGTGTTTCAGGCCTGTGCTGGCCAGAAGGCCCCATGGGAAAGGCACAGCTGCAGGCTGGACAGTTGGAAGTCAGTTGAGGGGTGAGAGACAGGAGTGAGGAGAGTCAGCTGAGCAACAGTTGGAACTGACATTGTGATTGGCTGGATGGACGTGTGGACAGCGTATGAGCAGAAAGGTGATTGGCTGGAGGGATACGTAGACAGTGTATGAGCAGAACGGTGATTGGTTGGAGGAATGCGTGGATAGCATATGAGCAGAAAGGTGATTGGCTGGAGGGAGGCACGGCCACCATATGAGCAGAATGGTGATTGGATGGTAGAAGGCATGGATAGCAGCACTGCATCTGGGCCAGCCAATGGGTGCCTTCTTTCTGTTCAATTCTGTTAGGCCTTGGTTTGGTTTCAGTTATGTTGGGTAGAGATTAAAGGTATAAAAAGGGTGTGATTTCTACAATAAAGCCATCTCCTTTGGATGCATAAAGGGGTCTGTGTTATTTTGTTCCCTGTTGCTAGGACTTTGTATTTTATTACTGACAAAACCCACTTTGACAAAACAACTTAAACCACGGGTCTGTTTTAATAAAGAATCTGTATATTTAGTCAGGCTGAAAGCAGAAACAATGCCACATTCCTGATTTTCCCACTTTCAATCAGGACAGTTTAAAATGTAAATAATGCTAAATATCAAGGTAAGTCCCTAGTGAAAAAAACCCTCAGAGAATAAACTTTTGTCCCAAAACGTGCACATTGGGGATTGGCAGCTACAGAGAGCCCAGTTTCAAGTTCAGAAACTTCCAACTTGCAATCAGAAACTTTTCTAAACCATTCTTACTCGCAACAGCAGGTGATTTCTGCAATAAGTATTTTAGATCTTCCCAATAAGATGTCTAATGAACACTGTGGGGGCCACAATTCCTGCTGAAACAGTAATTTCCTGAGAAGTGCCTGTGCCAGGACTGCCCCAAGCCCCAAGGCGCAGCCCGAGGGTGTCCATTGAACAGCAGGCACTCCTTGCACTGCTGTGGCAGGACAAGGGGACAGCGGATGGCTGACAGCTTGAGTCGTAGCACATGTCTGCTTCCAAACCCAGCAGGAGCAAAGAGGAGGCAGAGGAAATCACTAGGGTAGAAAAATTAGCTCTCAGAAGCCCACAATGACATTTGTAGAATTAAAAATAAGTCTGTGATAACACCCACACGCACAGAAGGTGTACTGTGGACAGAGTTACAAGCAGTTATGAACAGTACACAGTTCGTACAAGTGTCAGCAATAACTATTAAAATAAATATTCACTAATATGTTGGAAATAGCTGTAAAAATTGTGCAAGGTGAATAACTGAGTAAGGGTAATTTTCCAATATCACTACTAGCAAATAAAGCTATTTCTAGTTCCAGTCCCCACAGAAAATAAATTGTTTCCTAACTCCTGAAGGGGAAAAGGAAGAAAAAGAAAATTATTCAGTTGGCAGCAATCCAGTACCAGAGAGAATTTACTGACACTGAATCAACAAAAACAAAACCTCTGCATGCTCTTTTTGGTTCCCCATCCACCTGACTTTCAGTGAGGTGATGTGTGGAGGAAAATTATATAGTTTAATTGGATATTATTATCTATAAGCTACTAGGTAGGTCCTGAGGTGTTTAGAAGTAACTGTAAAAGCATCTGCAGTAAAGAGCACGAAGAACATCATTCTTTGCTTATTTACTACTTGGAAATATTTTAAATCTTGTTTTTATTTCCGAGTGATCTCAGCCTGCAAATGTACAATGCACCATTATAACAGCTGCAGATGATAATAGAAATGAATTGCAAGTACGCTGTGCAGCACTGCAGTGAATCATCGATGAGTCCTGGAGAACTGTTCTTCCATTATTTTAAATGTGTACACATTACCAAATAAAATGAAAATATGTATTATTAACACTGTATTACAACACAGTGGGTAGGCTGCATAAAATCCAGAAAATTATAACCAGAAAAACTGTATCAAGTTAAAATATTTTAATAAAGTTTATAGAGTTAACTCATTGCCCGAAAAAATTACAAAAATGAGATATAGATACAGGATCTATCCTTAATCTCAGAACGAATTTCATTATATTAATTGCATTCCAGAAGAAACTCAGCTTTTGCATGATTTAGGTTTTTTCATATTTTAATCATCACAGGCTTCTCTGAATTAAATTGCATGTTCAATTGTTTGGACAAAGCATAAATTATCACAAATATATTAGAAAGTAATTTTAATAAAATCCTGCTAGGCTCTATAAATGAATGGTGGTAAGGACTGTAAAATTTCATTTTAAAATGAGCTCTTGAACATCAGAGAAACATTCTCATGCTTAAATGCAAGGACACAGATTTTTCTCTAACATGGGAATATTATTATGCAATGAAATGCTGGAAATGCCATAATATGTCATAAACACAATTTAATACTTTTTTTCCATTAGATGACTGCTTGCAGGCACAAAGATAAACTTATTACAGCAGAACCATTGGTGCTTTCAAAGTTAATACCTGATTGCATTTTCATTTCAAATTTGTTTATTCGGTAGTTTGTACTTTGATTAATTTGCCCTGGACCAAAACATGGTTCTCAAGAAACACTGGTAGGGCCTCATTTAACAAATTACATTTAAGTATGTATTCTTTAAATAGTGGAAAAAACATTTTCCATTTTCAGTGACTGGATCCTGATAGCTTGTGACAGCCACTAAGGATGCAAGGGAAACTGATAGGGTGTTCAACATCCACAGAGCAGGTTAAATATTTCCTTTTCAGCAGCTTCACAAGGGTTACCAACCTAGCCCTGAAAATCACCATCCCTGCCAAGAGGAGTCATTGCTTTGTTTTACCACCAAGAGAAACAACTGACACTGGGAAAACGTGAATGATCATCCATGCTGTAATGTGTGAGCAATCAGCGGAGGAAGAGTTCTCCATCCTCTGAAGGATCAGCCATCCTCCAGTAACTTCTCTTAGATGCCTGCTCAGTAGTTGTGGGATAAGTCACAGGCTTTTGGTTCCCACTGACTTCCCCAGGTTTCCACAGAGGTTAAAAACTCCAAACCTCCAACCCTCAGCATAAGATGCCAAAAAACAACTCAGCTCCCCAAACTTTTTCTTCTCTCTTCTTCCAAAAGATAATTGATTTAAACTGGAAGTTTCAAGCCAACACCAGAGGTATTGGAAAATTTTGTTGTTCTCTTTCTGGCTTATTCAAAGACAAGCAGGGGCAGAAAAATCACTAAATTGCTTGTGCTAAGTGCAACAGAACAATGTTTCCCAAACAGAACATTGCAAAGCTCTTTTCTGTGAACAGGGGAGATCTCCTAATGCACACTAGAGGCAAAATAAAGATTTCTTTCCTTCAGAAGCGATATTCCAATTTGGAACATAAGAGCTTTTAAAAATCCACAGACTATGACTTCAAGAAAGGGCTCTTCAGAACCCATGAATCTGCTACTTAAAATTCTCAAATGAACAGCACAGACTGTGCTTTTCACAGGCACACAAAATCTGCTGAACTCCCATCAGAAACTAAAGCATTTGACATTTGATTTCTACAGACTCTTTAGCAAATCCCCCAGCTCTGGTATATAAGCACCTTTTCCCGACCTAAAGAAACAACCTCCTGCAGACACTATTTGATGGCCTAGCAGGAGCTGGCTGGGCAGTCTCCACACTGTGGCCAGCACAAACACCTCAGAAGGAAGAAGCAAGACCACTCCATGCAGGAGAGCACTTCTTGCCATGTCTGTCCTCTAGCACATGGTGGAAAGGGGAATTCAAGGCCTGTCTTCTCCACCACCCTGCTGGAAGGAGGTATAATCCCTGCTTTCATACTTTTCATTCCTGGGAATCTTTCCAGGCTAATCTGTTCTGCACGGACTGTTTGGGTCGCATCTGCCCCTGCTAACAAAGTGATGAGGCACTCACTGCTTTCAGCTCCTGCTGGCTGTGTCCAATGAGCTCAGCAAGAGCTTGAGAGAAATCCAAAACCTCAAGCTGAGCTCCTCAGCATGTCTGGAAGCCCTTCACTGTGTCTGTCCCACTGTAATGTATTTCCACAGCCCAGCATCCTATGCAATCATACTTCACTGGATACAGCCAAAAAAATGAAGCTTTTCAAGCTGACCCTTATAGGATCATTCCAGCATCAGCTCATAACTGCCAGCATATTAAGCCCAAATCCAAGTTTTTAGCCTAATATTAGACTGCTTCATCCAGACGCAAGCACATTCAAGTAGATATGGGCAGTTAATACCTTTGAAAAAATACTAACTTTTGAAAGTTAAAATGCATTTGAAAACTTTGGTCCAAAGACAGAAAAAATTAAAACTGCTACCAACAGTCAGCTGTAACTCACCTAAGTTAACTCTACTACCATCTCTTCAGCCCTAAATTCAAGCTTACAGTAACCAAAAAGAGATCTATCAGTATAAAAATAGCTATATAAGTAAGATTAGGCACTTTTAGAAGTAACGTAACTTCTTATAAGCGTTTAGAGAACTTTTTTGAATTTCCAAAATAATAAAGAACAACCCCATACAAAACACAAATCAGAATGGGATTTCTCTGTGAAGAATGACTTTCAAAGCACAGGCATCTCATTCTTTTATGAGCTGCTTTCCGTGAACATCCTGCTTTAAACACACTTTCCCTATTTCCAACATGTATTCCCCATCTATCCCCTTGTTCTTTCACACTTTATAATAACATTTCATGTATTTACCTCACTGTTCTTCAGTGAATTCTATTTTCTACAGTAAGACACATACCAAGGTGTGAGAAGTTTCAGCCACCAATCTCATCCACAGACTTTGGCCAAACCCTGAGAGGCATCGCTGAGTGGCCTAGAGGATATGCAAGCATGAAACTTAGTAAACTATTGATGCCTTTTAGAATTAACCTATGTCTCTTCCTGCCTATAGACAGACCTTTCCTTGTAATATTTCTCTTATGGTTCTTCTTCCTGCTTTATGAAACTCTTCCCAAACAAGATAAATGCAAGGCAAATTTCACGCTCAAAAACCAGCCTGGACACAGTTTATGCACCTGTCATCCTTGTGAAAGCTTTCCAGGGACTTTGGCAACAATATCCCCTAAGCTAGTGAGGCCAGGCCCCCAGCCAGCACTGTGTTGCTGGGTGTTGTGTGGCTGGCCAAGGGCTTGCCTTTTCAGCCAAAACCATTTTGCCCAGTGACCATCTAGAACTGGTGGGTTTAGTGGTGGACAACAACACTACACCAAACTGAAGTAGAGGAAGCAAAAACTCTATCATTCTGTTTGTGGCACTAAGTAAATTAAGCCAGGCAGAATATACCTGGCGCTTAGCCAGAATACAAAATGTACTACAGATTTTCTCATCCAAATGACTAAGATCTTGGATGACAAATCAGGCTAAACTCCTTTTAGCAAAGGAAATAAGACAGCTACAAACATATCTGCAACTAAGGTGACCTTTAAAGCAAAAGTTTCGAAAAACAGGGGAAGAGAAAGACTGGCTCAGATCTTTTTGCTGTTGTCTATAACATCCTGCTTCTTTGTTACTAGCTGGGGGGACATGGAGACCAGGAGAGGAGAGAAACAGAAAACAGGAGCAGCGCTCAGTATCTAACAGCTGCTTCTTTGCTGCTGAAAAGGGCAAGTTTACAGAGGAGTAGAGTCCCCAAGGCAATAAACACTTTTTAATTAGAGTCAGGGGAGAGCAGCCAAAGGAGCAGGCCCTTTGTTATCAGAACTAATGCATAAGGATCAAACTGGCCGGTTTTCCTGAAAAACAAGTCAAACCGTGTTCTGCTTACCTGGGTGACACCACATTGGTCAATGTCCAGCCAACCAAAATCCCCTGCTCATTTTAAACATCTGCTTAAGCAAGCATATATTTCAGGTTTTTTCAACTGTTTTAGGGTTGTGTTGGGTGAAAGAAATCTGAACTCAGGAAAATAAAACAACTCTTAAATGGTATTTGTGTTTTGAGAAAATACAGCTGTGCCTCTTCTGTGTAGCCTTTGTCATAAGAGTATCCAGTAAATCAACAGAACATAGAAATGGATTCTTTTTTAAATTTTAAAGAAAATTCAATGTCTATCCTGTAATTTTACTGTCTGCCTCCAATTCTCATTCGTTTACTCATGTGCCAACTCAAGCCAAGATTTTCCATTGGCAGGATCTTGCATTTCCACTTCCCAATCTTTGGTTCATTAGGCTAACTCTGAGGTCAGGTACTAAAAGGTGCAGAAGACAACTATTACAGGGAGAAAAATTCTTTAGTTCCTTTAAACTGAACTTTCACTTCTCCGGAGTCTCCTAAGTGCTTCAGGAATATCTGTGAGCTGGGCAGGTGTGGCAGGGAGCACATGACTGTACTGGGATGAAAGAATGATCTCTTACCATGACGTTGCCTTTAGATACCACAGTGACCAAATGCTTTTAACAGATGATGAATGTGAATCCTCCTATAGCACCTTCTCATAGCTACAGGATCCTATGAAGTTGAGT
Source organism: Chamaea fasciata (assembly GCF_029207755.1). Taxonomy (NCBI): domain Eukaryota; kingdom Metazoa; phylum Chordata; class Aves; order Passeriformes; family Sylviidae; genus Chamaea; species Chamaea fasciata. The sequence goes on along the minus strand of NW_027094095.1, from coordinate 14,217,106 downwards.
ACCTTATCCAATAAATGGAGCCCTATGTTATTACTCAAAATGCACTCCCATGGCTGTAGAACTTTTTCCTGATGTTCCCTCACTCTCTGCCTGACAGATCTTTCTTCTAGACCTCTCCAGAAATAAATGAGTAGCAAGAAACATTAGAACTCTGATAGCTGAAGTCAAACTGCACCCAAATTGTCAGTTTGGTTGTCTAGAAGCCTCTAATCACTGCTGTAATTAGAAACTGTAATGCAATTACCAACAGTCAAAATTCCTACTGGTCAGGCCATAAATTGACTGATATGGTTATATTTTTTTGTAGGAGCATGGGTATGTGATAAGGGAATGATAGATCCCGTAGTCATCACCCCCAGCTGCTGTTTTTTATCTAGCTGATATCAGGAAGTCCTGCCTGCAAAACCGTGTTTAGCAAAACTCCACTTGATTGCTCATAGTGATCATGATGAGCTCCATTCAGGGAACAGTGGGTCAGAAAACAAACCCCTGTTACATAACTATAATCTATAAATACAGTCAATTTATACTTTTGTACACTGATAATATACTGCAATTTCCTGCATAGGATGGCACAGCAAAAGGCTCAGTCTCACAGAAAAAGCAGAAATCTATTTGCATTTTTCTGAGTTTAGATTGTTTCTTCAGTAAAATGTTTGGAAAGCTCCCTTTTTGGCAGAGATTTTTTTCTGGTAATTTTTCATCTGATGTGCTTATCATGTTTAATTCAGTCATCAACTGAGTACCATAGACCCACTCACCCACTCTGTCTTCCCCAGTGAGGAGGGGAGGAGAACCTTAAAAAGGTAAAAACTGTGGGTTGAGATAAGAACAACTTAATAGTTAAGTAAAAATGCCCAAAACAAAACAAAAACACCCCCCAAAACCCCCAAACATACATAATAACAACAAGCAGAAGAATGGAGATGAAAAAAGAGATGACTAAACCAAAAGAAACACAAGTGACCCACAATAGAATAGTTCCCCACCATCTGACCAATGCCCAGCCCATCCCCAAGCAGTGATCAGCAGCTCTTGGCCAACTCCTCCCAGTTTATTCACTGAGCAGGACGTTCTCTGGTGTGGAATATCCCTCTGCCCAACTCAGGTCAGCTGTACCGGCTGTGCTCCCTCCCAGCCTCTTGTGCACCTGTTTGCTGGCAGAGCATGGGAAACTGAAAAAGCCTTCATTTAGAGTAAGCACTACTTAGCAACAACTAAACCATCATGTGACACCAGCAGTGTTCTCATACTCAATCCAAAATACAGTTACTAGGAAGAAAATTAACACTCTACCAGCTGGAACCAGGATTCAGTAAGCAACTTTTCCCCTTTAGGATCTTGATATCTAAATATCTCTTTAAATATTTAGATAAATTTCTTGCTCCTTTTAAATTTAATAAATTAATTAATTTCATTTTCATGCCTCCCCCTTTCACAGAAACCTCAATTTTAAGCCTTCAGCAGAATAAAAGATGTGCATATATCCTGGCTGCTCCTTCATGTTCATGGCCCGGCTGGAGCATCCCTGTGCTATAGCCACCATTCCAGGTTTGCAAATACTGTGCTCAGCAATGGAATCCAAGAGTCACAAGGACACTGCTCCCCAGGCCAGAAGGTCTCTCCCTGCTGTTGGAAAGGGCTACATTTATCCTTGCCTGTACCTCTGCACTGAAACCAGCACTTACAACCAACAATACAGCACCTGGCAGAATTTCAGTTCCACCATTGCCACAGGGAGCCAGGAGCCCAGGTGTTGAAAAGTGCAAAGAGTATGTATTTGTCTATGACATACTCTAAGAAGTTATAAACTGCAAACCAACAGCAAACAATGAGGAAGATGAAATGCTTAAACACTGCTGAAGTGTAAAGCTCAGCAGAGAGAAATGGCATTGAAGGGAAATGGAAAATGTTTGACGTCAGGTTAATGTATGCTACCATCTGGAAATAAGAGCAATAAAAAAACAACATGGAAGAGTGAATAAGTTTAAAAACTAATCAAGAAAAAGAAACTGGCATATAAAAAAAACAAGATGTCATCTGTTACAGAGCTCATACTCAGGGAATAAGGAAAACTGATAAGATGCTGTCCTGGAAAAGGGTTTTTCCAGGACATCTGGAAGTTTCTGGGAGGCACAGCTGATAAATTCTCATGATAATTCTAGTCTCCATCTGACAGGTGAAAGAGCCTTCCCATATTCCAGGGCTAACCACTGACTATGTGAGCTTGCAGCCTCTTGTAACAACCAAGTCTGTAAGGAAGAACAATACCAGTGGAACAATACAAATGTGCAAACACTCAGCAGCAGTTAAGACCACGCCATGGCTTCCCACAGCACGCTGTCCTGCTGAGGACATTTGCTATCCTTTCACCCCAGTAGAAGGAAGCACAGCTGTGTGTCTCAGCTCTGGCTACAGATCAGCAGTGACAGGGGAAGGTGCAGCTCTCCTGTGTCCTCCTCAAAACTAGTGCAAAAGCTCTGTTTGCTGATGGCCTGTGAGCAAAAGCTGGAGTAGTGGCAAGAGCAGAGGAAAGATGTACAGGAGAGGAGGTACAACTGGAGGTGCAGCAGACGGCCTGCATCTGAGGTCTAATTCAAACCAGCTCGGCGTGGGGTATGGGCTGCCTCTCAAAGCAGGAGGATACAATGTGGCTGTCCAATTTGCAAATGATAAAAAGATACAAAACCAGCACCCCCCTCCCCAACTCCCACCTGGAGATAAACAAACCAGAATCAACAAGAGCACTATCTAGGTCTCTCCTGACCAATTTTCTTTCCTGGCATGTTGCAGAAGGTATGATACACACAGTCCTGAACATGTTGGCTTTCCCATTAGTTTCTGACTGGTCACAAATACAGGCCGTATTTGTGCCTATAAATGTAACTGTCAGACCACTCCCCGTGGGATCTGTTGTGTCAATAATTAATCTAGTATGATTTATTTGCTTTAGCTGCTGTGTAGGACATTCTTATTCACTGGCTATAAAGTCATTGCAAGTTGTAGCCTTTGAAATCTCACTTGTATTCAGAGTTCTCTCTAGCTGAAATTATCTCATTCACATTTGTTACCAAATTTTCATCACCACCCTTCATTTTTCTTCTGAAACTCTCATTTTCTGCTGTTGCTCTCCTCCTATTTAAATAATTGGTACCACACCAGATTTTTCTATTTTTATATTCATACCTGAATCTGAAAAAAGCAATTTTATGTTGGCAAAGCCTAAGTCCAATCCACTTGCTGGTTATTACACAGTGTGATACAGCAGTATGTGACATCTACTAGAAATACAAATGCCAGAAGGGGAGTCAGAAAGTGAAGACTGGGCACAGAGCCATGTAGCAAAAGGCAGTAATGCAGGTAAAAAGCTAATGAGTAAAAGTAAAAGCTAATGAGTATGAAGAAGAAAGCCATAGTACTGTTTTCTTTTATGTTAACATGTATGCTTCTCGACAATCTTCCTTCCAATTGAAACCATAACCACAGTGCAGTGAGTGGGACATTTGAAAATCAAAACATATGTGATGAAGTAAGTCATAAAGACTCCCAGATGAGCAAACTCCTGTGATATCTTCCACCACAGTGTTTAAGATTTGTAGCTCTTCCATTGAGCCCGCAGAAGTGACTCTTCCCCTCAACAATAAGAAGCTTTTCGTTTCAGGTTTATAGCAGTATACAGGTAGAAGTGAGTTTACAATGCCAAATTTCAAAAGAAATTACATCCATCAGAGAGATTTTTTTAAGCCCTATATGCAGGTCACCAGACTCCTGAAGAAAAAGTCAATTTTTAAAATTTTATTAAAATGCAGTATACATAGTGTTTTACCTTCAATATGCAGGGAAGCCAGGTCGTCCGGCAGAAAATAAAAGGCAGCAGCAGAGTGTCCAATGCCATGGGAATATCAACTTCTCAACCTGACAAAGAACTAAAATCAAACATCTCACAATTATCTGTTCCTCTAAGGAAAATGTTAATTGAATGAAACATACATATAAGCAGGCAGCATTCCCACAGGAGAGAGACCAGGATAACAGAATTCTGTCACATAATCAGCTGATATCAATTCTCCCTACTCATTTGGTTTCTTTCCTGAAAAGACACTGCGTGGGGAATCTCTCACCCTCCAACTGACAAGAAATAGTTTGTTTAGTCCTTCTATTTCTCCTCTATTGGTGTTCACTGGCTTTGAGAGAGACTCCACAAAATACACATAATACAAAACCAATGGCAGTCTATGTTTTTCTTTGTAAGATTATATGATCCAAGCCAGCATCCATACAATATTTCCTCTAAATTCTCAGGGGACAAGAAAAAAAAAAAAAAAAAAAAAAGGAAAAAAAAAAGAAAAAGAAAAAAAAAAAAAAGGGTATTAATCTTAAAGAAGATCTATCACCTTGTCTTGATAACACTGTAAACTGTTTCCAAAAGGCAAGGGTCTTATCTTCTTCCTGGTGTTTCCTACTAGGATTAGCTTCCAATCACCTCTTTAAAGAGAATGAAAGGGCATTTTCTTTTGTTTTGCTAAATAAGCACTTTATTCTCACCACATCAGACTTATTTTTAGGATATTTGAATAGAGTATCTTTGTCAGTTCCCACTTTATAAATAGAGGTTGCTAAGGAAGGAACAGGAGCTGCTTTTCCTTAAGCAACAGTAGCAAAAAAATATGAAACAGCAGAGGATTTCTTAGCAGAAACAGCAGACTAAAAGCAGCATTTTTTTCTACTGTGGTATTTCAAAAACATAGAAATGCCATCCCTTTAGTTTGTGTTTTACAGTTGTAGACATGTTCACTCCCTTTTTTTAGGATTATTTGCCTACTTCAGGGCAATCCTAGGAATTCACGGCTTAAGGATCTTGCATTCAGAACCACATTAAAGATTGCCACCATGACAACAAGTTCCCCGTACCTGCAGAACGTATGCATTTAGGTTTAACTTTGGTATGTAGGAAGAAATTTGTCAGAAAAAAGATTTGGTTTCTTATTTTTTGTTTATTTATTTTGTTGTGAACATTTACAAATGAGAACACTGGTGCCAAGAATTTGGTTTTGGGGACTCAAGTTCTTTACTGGGGCTTCTACACCCCTGTTTTAGAGGATGGATTCAGTAATTCTTCAGGAAGCTGACTGCCGCCTACTGTTCTGGCTGCAGTCACTAGGGGAAGATATTAAAAACAGCAGCCCTACTCTGGGGGAAAGAAAAAAAATAAAGGCTTGGGACTTGTCCACACGGGACGATTCAGGATGGTGTATCTGAATTAGCTGGAGATTTGTTGTGGTTTAGTTAGAATCAAATAAAATTGTTGGGTGTAAATTTTTGTTCAGAACTAAATAGTCCTAATTAAATTAGATTAACCTACTTCCAAATGTTTTACACAGCTAGTGACAACAAACCAGAGTAGAAGGCATGAAAGGGTATCTATCCAAAATGGTCTGCTGATGAAAACAGCCATGCTCCCCTTATGTCTTGTGAATATCGCATCTCACAGCAGGACGTAGTATCAAGAGCTGACAACTGGAACGGAAGAAATTGAGTTCAAGGACAGCACAGGCAAAGAACTGGATGTCAGTTCTCAGAAAACATGCAGCTGGAGCCTGGGCACAGGCTGGTTACAGGGCTTCCAGCTACAGCAATCACCAAACACCTGGATCATGGGACGGTTACAGGCAAGTGGAAGCTAAGCACCTTGGAAGGCTTAACAACACCTTGCTTACCTCCAGCTTGACCAGGAGAGCATCAGCAGACACAGGGGGCAGGTTTCATGCAGGAATGTGCCGCACTTCCTAGGACTCTCTATAGAGAAAGAACTATCTCCAGTACTGACCACGGAACCAAGTACCTAATCCTCTGTGTTGGAAGGGGATTGAGGATTCATGATGAGGCAAATATAGGCAGCTTAGTACAAGCAACAAACCTGTTAAGAGTCGTACCTTGGTCTGGCAACTTGGCAAGTGCTGAGCAAAAACCAGGCTTATACAGTCACATGAGGGCTTCAATTCCCACCCTGGCAGGGCTATTTCTGGGGTGTTCACAGTGTCCTCTTCCTCGAACATCAGGTCAAACCTGGAAATTCTAAGAAGCTTTATCAACCATTTCCACACAGGAGAGGATGACAAAAAGGCAACACTGTGTTATACTGGAAAGTCCCTAATGGCCAATAGCAAGTGTAAAGCTTTCACAACACTAGGCATGTGGCAGAAATTCAAGTGGCAGGGAGACTGTAAGTATTTGCTTTGCTTTCTTTTGTGGAAATCCCTGAAAACCAAAAGGCCTAGAAAATGGAGAAGACCAAAAGCTGAAGCCATACTAGGTCCTCCTTTAGCTTTCCCTTTGTCCAAGTGAGAACCAGGCAGCAGCTGGCTCCAGCTGCAGTCATGCTCGTAGTGCACTTCATGATCTGTCCAGTCTCTCGGAGGTGCTTGAGGGGAGAAAAAAACTTTCATGCTGGTGTACAGCAGGAAAATCCAGTATGCTGGGGCTGAGGCAGCTGTCAGAGGCAGAGCTGGGTAAAAATGCTCTTGATGTGCCTGGAAGGAGGTGCTGCAGGGCAGAGAGGTCTGGAGGTCTGCTCTCCCTTCCGCCTGCAAATGCTCCTGAGTGTCCCCAAGGCCAAGGCTATGCAGATGGCCAGGGATGTATTTGACCAAAACAGACTCAGTTTATCTGCTCCTAAAATGTAATGCACTCTGCTTTCTGATGGTAAGCCTCAGAAATACCAAAATTAGACTTCAGAAGAGTATAAAAAGCTCCCCACTAACATAATGTGCAAATGGACTGTTGTACTTACTGTGATCTTGGGCAGCAACAAAATTAGAAGGCAACAGCAAACAGCAAAGAAAATTGCAGCTAAAAAATACCAACATCATCCTCTTTTAAGATATATTGTTAAAATTAACATTTTTAAAAGCTGAAGGAATGTGAGCCCGGATGCTATCACCGTATGTCTTATGCAGTTCCTGATTATAAACGAACAGCAGAATCCATATAACAGAATCTAAAATGGTATGGATAGGAGCCCAGCTGGTGTCCCCATATGCCTTAGAAATTCCATTTTTAGGAACACAGCAGCATATAACATTAGGGATGCTTCTCAAACATCTCATTTATAAATAGAGCAGAGCTGTTTCACTGAAGTACACAGGGAAAAGGTCCACAAGAATAATAAAATCAGTTGCATTCAAAACCACTGTTTTCAGTAGGAACCGCTCTGTACCAGAATATTCCCTGAATGAGGATTGATGCTTGCTCATCAGTGGGGTTTTTTTTAAAGCAATCACCAAAAAGCCATTTTAGTAAAAATTTAGGTGTCAACTTATTTTTGTTTTGGCAAACTGTTTGTACTCAAAGCTTTTTTTGGGTCCAGAATGGAAGAGGTAAAGCCCAAACTTCAGGGCAGTGGAGAGTTACAGATGTGGGAGGGCAAATTCTTGCCACTTCTGAAAATCAGTCGAAGAAGTGTCTGGAGTTTGGCCGGTCCACATTCTGGGGAGAGTCCTTCCCCAACAGGCTGTGGACTCTGCAATACAGCTCTTACTCTTATGCTTTTTAAGTTCACCAGAACCACCTCTAAGGTCATTAACTGTGACTTCCAAGGGAAGGTCATAAACTGTGGGGATTCCTGGTTAATTGAGAAAATATGTTACCAAATGCAATTCACATAAAATCACAATTTCATTATATGCACACTATCAACCAAAGTATATGCAAAGCAGCAGACATCTAAAAAATTACACTACGTATGAATGAAAAATTTTTTTATTTAAAAATACATTATACAGCAGAGTGTCTCTCTTTTTGTTTTCTCACTGCTGGTTCACAGAGATAGTATGATAAATTTAACCCAAATATTTGACTGGGAAAGATCCTGAGAAAGAGACCAGTTACAAGCTGATGATATACAGTACACTGAAAAAGAGTCATCTCTTTTAACATAAAAGAATCTCTTGGTAATCTTATAAATCAGATATAAAAAATGCAGATTTGCTACCATGCAAAAATGAGTGAAGATTTCATTTAAATCTGCACACAGAGAAATCATTAGTACCTTGGAACCTAACTAGCTAGACTAAGAGCAGGGTAAGTGAGCTTAACACGGTGATACAAACTTTGGATCTACTACAATTTTGTAAACACAGTTGATAGTCTAATAAAGGTGGATTTTCAATCATCTAAGTAACCTAGTTGTATCTAAGGACTCTACTCTAGTTTTTTTCTCCCCACAGATATATTTCTCCAATCTCTTAATTCTCAGCTTAGCACAATGACTTCGTGGCATATGCTCTATTGCACTCAGAGAAGACTTGGCCTTGCCCTGTTTGCCAAGCACTCTTTAGGTAGTTGTATTTTAGTGAAAGCAGAGGTTAAAACAAAAATTAAAAGCAGGCATTACCTGATGACTATGTGAGAACGCATTACAATTCATCGTAGAAAAAATATACCTGATTCTTCACCCTTGTGTTTCAAACATACTCTAACAATGATTAATGCACAGGAAATACACTGAACTCTGGAAAATTTAAGGCCTAAAATGCTCAACAGCCTGCGCTGACCAACAGTATTCTCAATGTTTCTATAGTGCTAGCATTTTATCAGCTCTTGCCAGAGGGAAATTTTCTGGCAGATGTTAAGAATGTCTTCAGTATTTACAATATTCAGATCCATTTGGTGCTCAATTTTTAAAGGACAACTTCACTATGAATAGTCAAGCAAGACTCTTCCAAAGGGGAGGCTTAATCTGAGTATTTACAGCAACGACAGAGATATGGTGACACTGGCTGATGTTGAAGAAAAATCAATTCATCAACACCGCGCAGATTGGCAGAGGATTTTTTTTTCTCTTTTTTTTTAGAAAATGTGCCTCAAACACAAACAGAGATAGAAAGCTTTGTAGAGAGAAAGTCTGCCTGTCCTGGTCACTTAGGCTGAAAAAATAAAAAAAATTGAGCCATTTTGGCTTTTCCATGAGTTTTCCATGAAAATGGAGAGTAGAAACTCAGATGAACTTTTCTCACTAAGCTGGTGACCCTCTTCTTATCTTAGCACCCATTCTCCCAGCATAGTATCAGGGAGTACAACAATCATGAGAAGATGCAGGCTGCCATGAATATTTTGTTTAAATGGTTTATGAATAGCACGGCTTCCCATCAGATATGCTAAGCTAAGAACGGAGCCCTTAACCTTTCATGGGATATCATTAGTAATAAAGAATATATCAAAGATCAAACTTTCTATATTATTCTCATTTCTTTTAACCTAGATACATATATGTCATCCAAGACATTCAAGAACTACAAAACAACAATTCAACTACAATTATGTCAGGAAAATATCCAAATAAATAAACTTTTAATTATGATACAATACTTATTACAGTAAAAATTGGCATTTTTTTTCTCTTCAAAAGCAGAAGCACCAGTCTTACATATAACATACTGTTTGAATGATATCTTACATGGAATACAGCGTAATACAATGTGCAAACAGCATTTTCATACAGAACATAATATTTGCTAGTTTTATACACTGAAATTGCCTCAAATGGAAACAAGTTCATGCTGAATTAAAAATGTAGATTTTAAAAATCAAAGTTAAATCAAAATACAAAGTACTGCTGAAATAGGTACATGAACCATTGAAAACAAGGCGAAGCCAAAATAGAGGGTAATGTCAGATAATTAGTGCTCAGTTTGTCCCATTCCATCATAAAAGTAAACAGTTAATATTTTTGCTAGAAAGTAAAGTGACGTTCTAATATTTAAGAATTCTTCAAAATGTTGGTATCATTTTAGTGATGTAAAAATCAAGTCAGAAATAGGACTTCTAAAAATTTCTTATTTTTGATACACTGCAAATATCATGTGTGGGCTGTGAAAAGAGATGAAGTCCAATGGAGTGAATATACATCAGCATCAACATCATGTGACTTCTGCAAAGGCCGTGATGTGGTTCTACAAGTTAAAGGAAAAACAAACAAATAAAAATCACAAAACCACACAGATAGACAGCAGTCACCATTGTGAAAACTTTTGCCTCCTGTGCTTGAAAGGCAGCCTGGTACTAGGAGACTATTGCAGGATAAGGTAAATAAAATTGATTTTCACGGCAGTGCTCTCACTCACTCCCATAGCAATTCTTAAATGCTGAAAGACTGGATAGGGAAGTATGCCTAACAAACTAGTGATGTGTGATGGTTCTATTATAGTTTAATTTTAGGTAGCTTTGGTTTGTTTTAAATTAAGTTTAATTTTAAATTACATGTGAATAATTGAGTTAGCTGTTCTTTTATTGCTATGTTCTTCATATTTGAAAACAAAATAGCCAGAAATTTCCATGACAGATTCTAATACTCAATTTCAGTGCAAATACATTTTTAATATTCATTTTTTAAAGATTATTTTCTCCCCATGAGCTCAATGGCAATGAATCAAGTATCAAAATGCTTGAAATCCAGTGACATTTGGCATTTAAGAACTCCTATTCACATTTTTTTTTCAGAATCGCCAGTGTCCAGTTGCAATCTAAGAATATTTTCCTCTTTCCTTCAATAGGATGATTCTTAAGAACACTGAGATGTTCCTTGCAGCATGAACATTCTATGTGCAACTCTAAAACCCTGCAGCATCCCAAAGAACTTGGCTACTTTTTCATACTTGAACCTAAGCAATTGACTCGGCAGACACCTGAAGGGGAAGGCAACCACACAGTGATGTGCAGGATCCAGAGGAAGCATGTTTCCCTTTGACACACAGGACCCTTGACTGCCACCATTTTTTACAAAACATGCCATGGTGAAATTAGTAAAGGGAACCTTGATGTTAAGCCATGTGTTGGTTCCCAAGCACAAAAATGCACAGAGAGTAACACACCAAGCAAAGCACTGCATATTTTTCTCATCACTTTGCCTCCTGGGGCAGATTAAACTCAGAAGAGAGGAGATGTGCGCTGAAGAGGAGGGGCATGTGGATAACCTGGGGAGAGTGGGACCTCCCATTTTTTTTGCTTAAGGGAAGACCTTCAGAAAAATCTCTTCTCACACAGCATAAAAAATACTGGAGGAAACAATGCCCACCATGTAAGCTTCTGTTTCTCAGTTCTTCCTTAAACTGCCTGAATATTTGTCTACCGGTCTGAGCAGGGGAGATAGGCAGGCATCTTTTCACGTTAGAGAGAGGAACTTAGAAATACTTTGATTGGAGAGTTGCCCCTTATGCCCTCATCTCCAAGCCAGGCTGGCAGCTTTGCTCCCTCTCTCACTGTGCCCCACTGGGTCCAGGGGGAGAAGCTCTCTTCCACCTCCCCTACAATATGAATTTTAGCCCTAGCAATGTTCTTGCTGTATTTTAAGACAGCTTTCATAAAAGCACATTATTTAACAGCAAGCATCTAGGTATATTCTTCCCCGAAATGGAATTTACGTATTTTAAATAAACAACAATTATTAAACCACACCCAGATTTTTTTAAAAAATCATTAGAAAAAAGGAGTGCAACTTTCTACGAAAAAGTTTTCAGTAAAAAATAGTAACAAATGTTACTGCTTGCAGATTTTTATTCGGCAGAAAAAATGCAAAATTAGACTTCCTAATTAGAAAAGAAATCAACTCCAAACATCTTGTTTGGCTCACCATCTTCTGTCTCGAGTATACAAAAGATGATACAGAGGGCAAACTCAATGACTCTGGAGTTGCTGTGAGGCTATAATGACATTTTCTTCATACTATTTACTTCATTTTCTTTATTTAGACCTCAAAAGTCATCCTGTCAATTTAAACTACCCTCAGTCTAAAATTATTCACTTTTTTTTCCTAAGAAAGATGGTTTAAAAATGAGGAATTGGAGGGAAAAAAAAGAATTCCTCTTTATTTCAATCAATTCTTTCAAGTCCTGCTACATGCCATCTCTGTCTCTAAGCGACACACATTTGTCTGTGATGCAGAGAACCAAATGCTCTTTCATGTGGCATTAATTCAAGAGTGGATAACGATTATTTAGGGAAAGGAGAATCTGGTTCACACTCCTGCCAGCTATACTTCCAAAATGAGCAGGCCACCATCCTGGGAAGACATGCAGAGCACGGGATAAAATAACACAGAAAGAAAATCCTCCTTCCTCAATAAGCCCTCAAAGAGAACTGCTAAGCTGCTGATCATGGACCTATTGATTTGGACCCTACTGAAGGCCGGTCAATTCATCTCCAATGGACTCAGCAGGGTGATGCATAACTAGGTCAAAATTAATCACTTGCTGACGGCAAGAATCACTGATACAGATTCATGCAACTGTCTGGTTACTCGTGCCTTTTCCTGCTACTGTCTCAGGCAAAACTACAAGTAAGCCTTGCTGAGACTCTGCAGAAAAAAACCCCAAACAAACAGCATCCCTCTGGAATAACTACATTTCAACTCCTCTACTTCTGTTAGATTTGCTGTGACAAGGGTCAGAGCGAGATACTGTCAGCAAACAGATTCACACAGATGCAGGAAGACAAGGAAAAACCATGCACAAGACCTCAGCTTATCCAACTCCACGGGAAATTATTTTCCCTGAAGTTCTCAAAAGAAACAGCAACACTGAGGGTCTGCTCAATGGCAGCACTCTCACAGGCAGGCAGACCAGCATTGTAGCATCCATTCTAAAGGACAGTACCAGGCTGGTGAGCAAAGCATGCGTCAAAACTGTTCTCTCACACCACTAACAAAAAAGAGAAAGCCAAAGGCTAAGCCTTGAGTGCAGGTTTCTGGGGGAAATGATCCACACCTGTAAATATTCTGTTAAGTTTTAATTAATTTCTGTTGATAAGCAATGCTATAATGTCAAAGCTTTCAAAAAATACACTAAACTTTTTGTGATTTGTTGTTTTCATTATACAGATTAAATTATTTTAGCTTAATTATTTTTTGCTTTCTTCTTATCGATAGTTAGAAACTGTATTCAAAAATAGTTATCATCCTAAAAATAAGATTTTTCTGTTTTTGAAAACAGGAATTTGTAAAATTGCAATTTTTCCCACAGTAGAGTTCGTTAAATAGAAAAATACTACCGTAGTACTTTAGGCAAACGATAATTGATCAAACAATAATAATAATGTTATCACCCAGCTCTGAGTGAGCAGAGTGTATTTTCGGGTTTCAGTGGAGCGATGAGATGCCCCTCAGGCCTGCAGGGAAGGCCCAGCCCACAGGCTCCCTCGGTGCGCTCCCGCGCACATACGTTGTTGTCATTGCCTTTGCGGAAGGCGCTCGCAGCGCTCCGTCCCCGACAGCCACGAGAACCACCTAAGGACGCGTGCTTTGAGAGAGGAGGATCCTTGCAAAGCATCTTCTGGGCTGTGACTAATGCCTTGATTCTGTAACACCTACAATACGTACGTTTGAGGAGGTCACACTGATTATATCGTTTCACTTCCCGTGTTTAGGTATTAGTTTATCTGAGCATTAGATGTAGTGATCACTGCTTGCATTCAATCAGAAATAATTCTTGTACAATCCCCCAGAAGCGGATTTAAGCAGAAGGGTAGGACATGAATACAAATTCAAATGTTTGACTTTGAAACAAAACTGCTTATGATTTTTTATAAGCTGACTCTCCTAGGTATGTGTCTGTGGTGTGTGTGTGAAGCAACGCTGTATTGTATCTCCTTTAACAGACTGTACTATCAAGAGAGAACGATTATGCCAAAAACTGCCTATAAGCTGATGTAAGCACAGGGGCTCTCATCAGACCATTCTGAAGAAAAAAGTATGGGACACTTATGGATGGTTTTGGACATCAAGCACTACCAAATACAAGTATTTGGAGACCTCTCAACTAAAATATTTTGTCCAACAGAAATGGACACAACCCTCTCCTCCATCTGCCCATAGTATGATGAGCTAAAGCATCTTTGTGTTTTGCTTTTAGCTGCAAGCTCAGTGAGAGGTGATCTTCCTGGAGAGCTGCAGGGAGCAGGCCAGGCTCTCTAGGCCATGGTGCTGTGTGCACACCAGGGCACATAACACTTGAAGACTTGGTACCAACATGCTTAAGATCAAGAAAAAAAAGTAACATTGAGAATTAAAATTTTCTGACATTGCGAAGAAGGTATTCTCTGTCTCATGAGTAATCATGATGCAGTAAATAGAAAAAAACAATACTCCTTAAATTCTGAAGAGGAGAGCTTTCCCAGTCTTAAAAATACTAGTAGAATCCATTGCAGTATCTACACTTACTATTGCTGAAATGTTTTATCACCATTGTTACCTTACACATACACAATAGAACGATAACTATTGAGTCAAACTCAAGAAGATTTCTGAGACAATTAACCCTGATAGTCACTAAGAACTGATATGATGGGCAACAATGTCACATATTGCGAGAGGAATTCCAAATACTTATGACCGTTAAAACTTGGAAACGGCAGAAGGAGAGGGCACCTAATCTATCCCTTCTGTGTTCAGTCACGCTGGATAGTCAGTCCTACAGGGGAGGATAAGAAACTTCATTGTAACAAGGAACAGTGACTGTATTTGGGAAGGTTTCGGCACTGCTGACAGAAGCAGCAGTATGAAGGAATGCCAAGCAGAACCTCGGGGAATAAATGTAGTTTAGCTGTCAAGCAGAGCACTGCCAAGAACCCGCTGTGCAAATAAGTAATACTGAATAGCTACAGAAAGCACTGATAATCACACACAGTAATTATCTCATCTCACAGGAGATGAACCATGGTACACCTCCTAACCCAATGCTTCCTTCTGAAACCTCTATCTCAGTATTCTAGCTACTGCCTCCATTAGTCCTGAAATGCTCCACGCTGTATTTGTACTTGATTTTTCCAAAGCTAGAATATTTATAAAAAATAAATAAGACTAGCAGAATCATAAGCTATTACATGATGGGTAGGAGACCTCTGTAAGCCCTGGCCAATTTCAGGTGACTTTTGCACGAAATAATGTCAGTCTCCCCTGAAACAGGAAACATAGTTTGTGACTGCACTTTCATGAAGCTGAACCCTCAAACCCTTTCAGGTACTATCCAGAATATCCCCATCTCTCAGTAATTCCTGAAAAAGAACAGGACTCTCTAATCTTGACTGTGGTAGGATGAGAGCTTCCTCTCTGTAGAAGACTGAGCTGACCGAAACACCAATTGTCTTGTAAGACATGAAGAAAGTCAGAGACAGAAGAGAAAAAGAAGCAGATGGGTGAGTGATGAGGTTTCTTGACTTTCATTCTTTTCCTTAGTTCTGCACATGATTATAGTTAAGGTAAAAGCACTAAGTCTGCACTGCTGAGCAGACTCTGGGAAGGATCCCTCAAGGAGACACTGCACCTACAGCTTATTTGCCTGCACAGGTACACATGCAGAACAGCTAATCATCTGCATGCACCACAATGAAACAGAAGTGTCATGCAAAGAGTGATCCAACCTTGTCACTAAGCAGCAGCAGCTCAATGTGGAGTATTATAAGAACTTAGGCCTATTTAAGTGCACTTCAAACATAGCTAGACCTCCACCAGGACTCAGACTGTGACAGCACGGTGAGCATGCCAGGAACAGTTGCTCTCCATGGAGAAAGCACCGGAATAGCAAGTAACAGATCTGGAAACAGCAAAGTAACAGGCTTCCAGGTCTGTATGATGCATCATGGGAGAAATTTATTACAAAATAGCAGTGAGTCAGGTCCTATCTGGCAGGCATTTCTAATGAAGCCATTCTTTAAGGCAGGAGTTTTTAATTGCTTGTTCCCAGAAACCTATAGAGCTACAATTTTTTAGTATCAGTCAGATAGTTGCATTGCTTCCCCCTTGCACTGCCTTAGCCTTTGATAACTTCAGACAGTTAGGATTTGTGCTACTCCCAGTAGCCAATCTCTTAGAGTAACCTGTCTTTAATACTGGCACAGGAGCTTGTAGACTGCAAATAAGGAAAACCCGCTTTAAAATAAGCAAAATGTAAATCTGTGTGCATTCAGAACATTGAACTGGAACAGTCCTAACTGAAATGTAGTGAAAAATAACGCATGTGTCTAAAGAAGGAAGAGGCAAATAGCACCAAATTATTTAGCATCATTCTCTCTCTACTGGAGAACCAGTGAAGTAAAATAAGAAGGGAAATAAGAAGCAAAGACTAATGCAAGAATTCTTGTAGCAATGGTAGTTAATTGAAATTAGCTAACTTAATTTAGACCTTAGTTCCCTGAAGTATTATTCTTAATGTCTTTTATTTAACAGAGTCTGTCTTCTATCTAAAACTTTGGATTAAACAAAAAAAAAATAGATTTTTAAAAAAGGTTAAAATATCCATAGAAACTCAAAACCTAAAGCATTCACATATAAGGAAGTTCTTCATTAATTATTTGCTAATTCAATTTTCACCTTATTGTCCTTGCATCCCATCCTCTCTGTCTGAAAAGAAGAAAGGCTTTGCAACACAGACAAAGATGAACCCATAAAATGGGATCTCCACACGTGGTACCACTTTGTGGTCAGCCCCCAGTTTAATTATCTACAGAGAATTTGCATGACAGCAAACAGCTCCTGTCTACTGCCATAAGAATACAGGTTCAGAAGGAAAGAAGCTCATTCATATGACAGAGTCCTGGGCAGTTCAAAAATGGAAATGGTTATCCTCAAGCAGAGCAAACATTATTCCTGTCACCATCCTCCCACACTCTCCCGTAGCTTTCCCCACAGCATCTCAAACTAGGCCAAGTCTCAGGAAAAGAACATTGTTGATCATGAGTGAGAAGTTCTCAAACCAGGTAATGATAGTAACATGAAGTCAACATGAAGTCTTGATCCCCAAGAAAAAAAAAATTAAATTCAATATCCAGAGTGTATACTTACTACTTATGATGGCTTTTGAGCCACAAAAAATGCTTCTATTGCATGAGAGCCTAACACTAAATAAAACACGCTCTTATTAATGTGGTATGTTCCAGGCCAGCTGACAGCTTGTTTTGTTTTGTTTTGACGTTTTACAGAAAGTTTACTGAATGGATTATTTTGAAGATACGCATTCATCATCTAAACGCTTGTTCAAGCAAATGAGACTCTGACCTCCTTACAACAAGATATCAGTGGAAGCAACTTAGACATATTTGGTTCAAAAAAGGCATGTTAGACTATCCTGAAAAGAAATCTTCTTTCCCTTCAAGAAAGGAATAAAAAACCCAGGACTAGCAGCAATTCTTACTAAAGGACAACTTTGACCACTTTCAAGTGAACAAAGCAGATTGAGAAGTGATGGAAACCTTTCTTCTGTTAAACATGAAAAAAAAATTAACAGAATTAATCTGAAATTAAAAGAATACCACAAAAAAAAATTTTTGGTGCCCTACCCAGTGTGGAATTGTTTACTGTCTTCAAATATGGGAATAACCCAATAGATTTTAATGGATAATGATAGACGAAGTAATTATAAAAAGTAAACCTTCCTTTTAACTTTACATTACTAGTTCAAATTTTCCCCTTGGTAAAAAATGTCCAAAATATTTTCTGTATTTGGATATGCTATCTATTTCAGTATTTGTTTGTTCATAAAATCAGTCTTACCTAACACATAGTAGTACAACATCATCTTCAAAAATATAAATGGTTCTCACAGGAAACTGAAATAAATTTCATTGTGATACTAAAGCAAAACATCTTAGCATACCAAGGAGACTCTCCCTAGCATGTCCTAGCCTAAAATCCCTTGTGCTCTGACAAGAGATCATAGGGTTAGTGCAGTTGGTACAGCCCATTGCTACTCTCACTTCCAGCTGGGGGCCTGCCCTGGGGCCAGCACCTGTGTGATGATAGAAGCCCCACAGCTGATGCAGAAGGGACTGCACCCCATGCTCTACACCAGGCTGAGGACATATCGCAAACAAATAGGATAAATGCCACTTGTATTGAATTGGAGAGCCCCTTGGGCCAGGGGTTAGACCTTCTTTCTGGGCATTCTAAGAACTTTTTAAGAACGTTCTGTGGACTATCAGGCAGAGTATTAATCACATTTACTTGAGGGACACAAGGGCAGAGGGCCTCAGGTCTACTCAGCCTGACTCCATGGGCTTAGCAGCAGCTATGGCACTGAAATGATGACACGAAGAGCCTCCCAAGGGATGTCACTGAATTAAATTCTTTCCTTCTTTCTCCTTCCCTGACATGTTTCTTTATTTTAAATCTGATTACCTTGGCACTCTTGTCAGAATAGTCTGTGATCATCCTTCCAGGAAAGCTATAGTTAATAATTGTTTTCTAAAAAGTCAGACATTACCTTTTCTAAAGGGCTTTCTACTCTGGGTATGCTGATCATGGGCACCTGGGCCAGGTTATCCAGATGAGAATGTTCATGCTCTGGCTGACGTCCTCTGAAGTTATTTACCACACAAACAACCTAGAAGGGATTAGAAGATAAACAGAATACCTAAGAAACAACTCATTTTTTCAAGCTTTGATCCTGACAATTATCATTAGGCAGAAATGACACCACCTTTAGTCACAGCTTTACAGTAGAAACACTGAAATGTGAAGTTCATGTTTTACAGAAACTCCTTAATTAATATTTCAAGACAAAAGACTTCCTACCAATTTATTGGTACATGCATCATTTGAGAACCAGAAAAACCTCTCATCTAAAAGAAAATCCATTACTCAAGCTGTATAATAGAACACCAATTATTATCAATGTCATGAAGAGATGTCTTGCAGCATCACATGGCATTAACCTTAAACTCCGGGGAAGGCCAGTGCCATCTCAGTTTTGATCAGCAAAGACTTTCTCAAATGAAGAGTAATAAAGGGAATAAGGCAGCAAGGACCATGCCCAAGTCTGAATGAAACTTCAAATCTTCTCAGGGCAGCAGATTCTCACACAGTGACTTAGAAATGTGATGTGTAACAGTTTGTGCTTCTACCAATTCCAACACTCAGCTGAGCAGCAATGTTTGCCAACTGCATTTTCTTCAAAACATCACTAAATTTGATGTCATGCTACTCAAAGGCGTTTATGCAACACACATGACAAAATATGAGAAAAAATGCTGGGACAGATATCCTCTCTATTCTGCTCTCTTTTATTAATTTAGGGGCATGAACAGAATGCAAAAACTTAAAGGGGAACAACCAAATGTAACTCCTGGACACCTTATGTGGAAGGGAATGTCTGGAAATACAAGCAGATGTATTTTAAAGGAGACTTGCAGCTACCCTTGCATGTCTAGAGGAGTGAAAACACCCATCCCAGCCATCCCTGGGAGGGTTCTCAGCCAAGCCATCCTTTCACATCCAGGATCTTGAGACCACAACCCTGTGATCCAAGAGTCAGGTTCAAAAATGTTTTCAAGGGGAAAAAATCCAAAGGTGTATTTAGTATTATTACAAGTTGCTAGGCAGACAAACCTACAGGCATCAAACAGCTATGACTGTTCTATTCTATAATCTTGCACCGCAGATATTAGTGAAGGTGATTAATAGATTAGAAATAGTTTTATGACACAGACAGTAGTCATTGGCAACTGCGATTAACTATCTGGTTTTGGAGCACAGCTCCAGAAAAGGGAAAGGCTAAACAAAGATTTTTTGATACAGAATAATATGAAATTTCAACATAAACCTGAATCACTCTGAAATAAATTCATTAGTGTTACTGTAAATCCAGAAAAACAAATGCTACCTAGTCTCTGATCAGTGTGGATACCACTATATCGAATTTAATACTTTCTACATGAAATCATAACTCTGTGTTATTCTGAGGAACATGTAATTCCTGCAAGTGGGCCTTGCTGCAAAATTTACTGTTTGGAATGCTACAATCTGGTTTACATGGAAGTCAAAAGAGTTAACTGGATCAGTCCTTTCTTGACTTCACATTTCTGAGTGTATGCAAATATTACTAAGGAAACTGATGACTAATTAAAAACCCTAAGAAACACGTCTTTTGTTATGTAGTTATCTGAAGGCTTTTTTAGAGATACAAACTTATACATTGATTTTTTTCAAACAGAAGTGACACAGACACACACTTACCAAAAATACTGCTATAGATATTCCAATTACAAATCCTGCTATTACATCTGACCAGTGGTTTCGATACTCTGCTACTCTGTTGATTCCAGTAAGGAAGGCCAAGCACATTAAACCCAAACACAGAACAGGTTTTGCAAGCCTTGTTCCTCTGGCTTTCACTGTGTTGGTGATATACATCTGAAAATTAAAAAGGAAGAAAGTGCAAGACTGATGAACATCTCCCACTAATTGGTGAATAAAAGCTCTGTCTTTCATTTGAATAGACTATGTGGTTTTGGTGCTTTTTTTCCAGAGTGGGGGGAGGGTATAAAGAAATTAGGGGGTAGAGTAGTAAAGCCATCACACCCTTTTCCTAGGGATACAGAAAAAGAATCAAACCATACAGCAAAATTGCATTTTACATTAACCTGAAAAGCCTACAGAAAAGCAGACAAATTGGACAATTCTATCCAATTACTCTCAGTCTGTGTATTTATTTATTAATGCATAGAAGAGACTGATTTTTCACTGTGCAGTGTTGACAGCAACAGAGGAAGATCTTTATCCTGAAGTCCTATTAGTACTTCTACAAGCTGCCAGGCAGAGTAAGAAAGGGAATACATAAAGACCTGGTTTTTATTAGCAAAAGCCTTTCTTATACAGTACTTCTTCATGTGACTAATTAGTGATTTGTCAAAAATCAGTGAAAAGGTAAAAAAACAGTGTCAAAGAGCTGTGAAAATTAAACTAACTGCCAGCATCTACTTTTATAAATCTAGTGTAATAGTTTCAGTGCTGAAATACTATAACCTCATGCTACAAACAAACTAATCTAAATGCTGCAGGTTTTATGCATCAGACTAAGAAATACATTTGCCCTCCTACAGTCTAATTGACCCCGTGCAATACTACTGAATTAAAAGCAGTGCCTGGTAACTGAGCAGCTCTTCTGCCCTAAGAGTGTACTAGTGACTACCAAGTTTAACCCAGCACTTTCTGAGCCCTGATGAGACAATGGAAGACATTAATACCAAATATTTGACTTTCCATTCTCTTGAATCTTGGCGTTAAGAACGTTTGCTATACCCTTCCAAAAAAACAAACAAACAAACAAAAAAACCCCCTTATACTTCAACTAACAAGACTTTTGACAAAGGAAGTTTCTACTCTCTGCAGCAGATGTTTCTGTAATTAAACCACTGAAACCAAAAATATACAAATTTTAAGCAGAATTTAGGTTTTTGAACTGAATACAAGTATTTCCTAAGATGTTTCACTAGAGATTCCAAGTTTGTAATGCCATCACTTTGACCTGCAAAGGAAAACAGATCAGTCTGCATTGAGGAACCAGTACCACTTCTTTGGCCAACAAATGGGCAATCCTTTGGGTTTGTTTGGGGTTTTTTTGGACTGTTTGAAACTTCAGTGGAATTTACCAGGGAACCAGTTTATGAAGTGCTGTAATAATCCAGCCAAGAAGCAGTTTAGAAAGTGTGGTTACAGTTACAATAAATGAAGTGAAGAAGTAGTGGTCAGTACTTGTCTAAAAAGAGCAACATCTGACAGAAATTTTGTTTGAAACAATAGAGAAAGATCCATGGTTTCGAGAATGAAACCAGAGAAGTGCAACAAACAAACTTTCAGTGTACTCCACATGATGAACAGGAAACCAGTAGAAAGATTTCCACCAATTCAGATAGAGAAAATGTTTGGAAAAAAAAGAGGTTTGGGCTTTATTCCAAGCCACATTCTCCTCTCTTCTCCCTAGACCATTGTACTTTTGCAGGCTGTCTTCAGTGAGTTATTACTCTAACCATGCAGAAAGGTCGTAAGAGAACTGCAACTTTAGTTTTTAGCTCCAGCTTTTTAGCCCCACTGGTTTTCTTCAAGCTATAGACAGAGTACTGCACACTGAATTCACTCAGCAGCCATCTATTTTAGTGAGTCTCATTGTTCTCCTGGATACTACCACCATTATCCACATTCACATTGAATGTTAGGACAGCTGGTGCTAGGAAAAACACTGGAATATTCTTAATACACAATAAGAAAATCAAATTTCAAACACAGCTCGGGTGAAGGTGGCACAGGGGAGTTAGCAAGAAGCTATTTCGCATTTAATTCTGTATTGTGTTATATGAAATTGAAATGACTACTGAGAAGGAAAAACCTGATTGTTTAAGGCAAGTCATGGTGACATATTTCAGTTATCTACAACAACTATCTGGTCATTGCCCAAGAAGATTATCTCAATTTTTAATATGACAAAACACATTATAGTAGAAATAATTGATTCCGCAGTATTTCAATCAAATTTCAATATTTTTAATACAAAGCTGAACCCAAAAAATGTTCTGCATAAAATTCTCTTTATGTTTTTACAACCAACTATGTCCTTCAAATTCCTGTTTAAAGCACCGAGGAAAAAACCTGCAGATTCATGCTGTGCCTCACATGATTAGAGACCTCCACTTGCCAAGTGCCCTCCTTATATGAACAGTCATGGTTGTCATGCCCAGTTCATTATTTGAAGTAATCTGAGGGTTCTACCAGCACAGGTACCATTTCTACCTTTTCTTTAAAGAACAGGTACCACTCATGTAAGGAATAGCATTATATTACAACACAAGAGAATCAGTAAAAACAGGCCAAACTTTCCTGAAACAGTGTGACAGAAAGTCTGTATTTGCAAAATTCTATATAGCAAATATAGCCTCCTCCAAGGCAGGATTCACAGACATCCATTCTTAAACTCAGCCTCTAGCACCTCTAGTATAATATATTAACACAGTCAACTCAAGTCAAAGACCTGATTTACACCAAGAATAAAAGATAAGATTAAATCACTGAGTGTTGCTTTTTAAATCATTAGTAAGAATGGATGATAATATAACTTTTTACATGGCTAAAGATGTTTACTGAACATCTCCATTCCTTTTAAGAACAAAAATTGGGAGAGGAGCTTTCTAACGAAAGAAAACTTTTAAATTAGTCCACAGCAAGACCGACAGCAGAGATTTTGTATGTAGGTCAAGGATTGATACAGTTGTTAGAATTAATATAGCAGGCTGCAAATTCTCCTGCAACATCAAAACTTCTCTTGAAGAACTTCTGCTATTGCTGTTCCTTTTTCCTGAAATAAGATTTTAGTATTAAAATACATAGAGCTGTCACCAGTAAGCAGACACTCGCTGAGAGTCATGTAAGCAGGTGGACTGATTACACAATATAACAATATCTAAAAGACTTTCAGAAAAACACGAACATCCGACCTTCAGTCTTCAAGATACTCGAAGTGAAGCTGTAAGAGAACCTCACAAATTGAAAGAAAACCTTTAATTGAAGTGGGTTTGAACATAAGAATTAGAAAGAAATTATCTTCAACACCACCAAAGACAAAGCAAGCTACTGTGAGGTTTCTGATGTGACTGGCCAGGTCATAGTGTAAGGAACAATCACAGCCTTGGCATTCAGCTTGTACTGGGAAAGTACTTCAAAAGTGCCAGGTTGCAAGTCTCATGTGAAGTTTGTCCTAAACCTAGTACAAATAAAACCATTCCAAAACATTCTAAGAAAAGAACAGAAACTGTATGTAAAGAGCAGGACAAAGTGGATTCCTGGGCTATGCTGCAAGCTTTTTCTAGGCATTTTTCAGCTATCTTTAGGCCCACCCACACCAACGTCTATGCACACAAACACAGGTGTAACAGGTCTCAGAATCCCGTTTTAGTTATACTGGAGCTACACATCAGGCTGGGTGCCCCAGCCAGGAGGGAAGATAATCTTCCTTGCTGATTTCATCAGCCTGGGACCAAGGGATGTAAGAAGATCCCTTCTGCATCTGCTATTTCATTCCTCCCTGATTTAGATGGCCTGGGAGACTGACAAAGAGCAGTCCATCAGTGGACAGTGAATAATGACTCAAAAAACAAGAAGAAGAATGAGGAAGAAATCATTGCACAGGCACCCTTTCCAGGCAACTTCAAACATAAATTATCTCATGTTTTCTTTTGTTTTTACAATGTTCTAGCATTAAATAAATAATCTTGAACTATTTAAGTAATATAAGTAGTGTTATAAATGTTCCACCCAATGATTTTTCAATATTCATCAGACCTACAAGAAAAGAGACACTCATATCAAAAAGCTGAAATCTAGTGGGCTGTAAACAGGTTCAGTGCTTAGTTAGAATCCTGTTTGACAATCTAAAATCTTTTCAGCTTCCTTGGGTAATAATTAATGGGTCAAACTATTTCTAGAGCAAACCAAAGTCAAATTTTTGAATTGTCTGGGTCCTTTGGCAACTGTCCACTGAAGATTGCTTTTAGTGCTTCTGAAGCCTCCTTCAGCTTTCTCTTTATGTTTTGATCTAATCATTTATCACCCTAGAAAAAATTAGCTTTCAAAGTCAGGGGCTGGCTTGACAAAGGGAAAGGGAAGCTCTAGAATTCTGGACCTTACTATTACTTTTCCCACTATAAGCTCCCCACAGCTGTAACTGTAAAGCAACTGCAGAAGAAAAGAGGTATCTTTCACTGTACCATGACCATAAAATATATCTATTACAGAGGCTGTTTCCTCGAGGAACTGAATTGTAATGAAGAGCTGACTGACATGAAATTTACAGAGGTCTTTAGATAAATTCCTGGATCAAACGGTAATGTTATTTTATTATTTGGTCTGAAAGAAACCAACACAGTCAATATGTGAAGCTCATGGCTTACATTTTATTATCAATGTTGAGAGACACTTGCTGCACCAGATACTGAAAAGAAATTCCACATTCCTAGCACTGTCCCTGAAAGGCAGGCAGAGGAATCCTTTAATTTCCTAACAAAAAATGGACAACAAAGTCAAATCAGTGAGGTGCTCTGCTAGTCCTTTTCCTCCTGAATACTCCCTTAAGTCTGTCTGAGAGGCCTATCATGCCTTCACCAGCTGCCCATTTAGCTGGAATCTAACAGGCACCTCAAGACAAAGGACAGGTGAGACTAGAACTCCACCTGTAACTGGATCAAGGAGTGACAGTGAGGAGAATGTCACCATGTTGCCAGCACTGTTACTCAGACTCTCTTGCTGTCTTTTCCCAGTGACTTATAAACTAAACAGCAAAACCAATGCAGCAAAATACCAGGAGCAAGAGCCTTGCAGAAAACATGACCATGAGCCAAAGAAAAGCTTTGCAGAGAGGAGAAAATTATTTGTAGGCTTTACAATCTGCTACTTCTAACTGAAGTCATAATTGAGGCAAGGGTTCACAGTACAAGGCAACAAAAGCTGCCTACAGACATAAGGGCTATGTCAACTATCAAGACATGAAGCCTGTCCTCTGTCATTACAAACCCAAAGCAAGTCTGAAATGTGTGCAGTAACACAAAGTTCAAGCACTACCCTACCCAACTGCTTTTGTGCAATGCAATAAGAACAACAAAAAAAAGGGCAAAACTACAGAATGAATTAAAATTTCCCTGTAACTGCAGTTAGTTATGGCCAATCCCCTAGGTCTGCAGTATCAAAGGACAACTGTTAGTCACAATTCTTATATTTAAATCCATGGGAATAGGCTGACTAAATCTTCATATATCACTTTGAAATCCTACCAAAGAAAGACTCATGACTTCCACTTCCTGTGTCTCAGTTGTGGAAAACACCCCAAGTATGTGCATGCTTGGCTGCTTCAAAACTTACCTCTAATTGCCCAGGCTATGTCAGCTTACGCATATCAAAATGAGGATTATACAATTATATACTGTTTAATAAAGCTGCAGTGTTTGCCTTAATACCTATACAGCAAATAGTGTTCCAGCTGAGAAAGGGTGAGTTGCAATGCTGATAAGTAATGAAAGCAGAGGCAGTCAATTTCTTAACCCAACTCAATCAAAAACAAACAAAAGATCTCCAAAGAGATCAGAACAGACACCTAAGAAAAAATCCAGGCACCAGCAAGATTAGCTAGAGATTTCACTAAAGATTTACAGTAGTTCATTTTGAAAACACTGGTACACTGGAAAGAATGAGCCTGAAAGTCTGAAGAAGAAAGACAATGCATCTGTGTTTGGAGCAGGGTAAAGAAAACACCTAACCACGGCACTGCCATTCAACACTCCATTGCTTAAGTCTCTTTAAAAAGGTAGTGGAAGTAATGGAAGCAAACACCACAAAGCTCTAAATATTAGGAAAACAACTGTTTGAAAAAGACTGTACTTTCAAGCAGGAGGGGAATTCTGAGTTACCATAGCAGCCACCCACTCTCAAAAGGGGGGAGAGGGGAAAAATGGGAGACTCAAGAACTTAGATGAAAAAAAGAAGCTATTGTTAACAAGACAATATGCAGAGATGCTAGGTGATAAAGATGTGGCTGCACTTAAATGGAATGAGATAGGGGAATTATTAGATAAAGCACAGGCATCGTTTCTAAATGGGTTGATTGGTGAAATCACACAAGTCTAAAACCATTTACTTCACCACCTCAGAGAGCAAGGACCCTGGGGTCAGCTTTTTGTGTTTTTTGGGGTTTTTTTTCCTTTAAGCTGGTTTTGTTTTGTGCACAGCTGGCTGAAATATCCAGGGTGGATTCCATCTATAACAATCTCTCCCTCTCTCCAAAATTCCTGTTAACCAAACAGAAAGCACATTCTGCACCAGAGATCATATGCTAATGAAACAGTGAGTAATATATGGAGGTCTTTATGTCTGTGCTCCCAATAACTGTTGCAGCATGGCTCATACAAAGACTAGGCTACTGTTTTAAGTCTTCTACTCCACTGAACAGCGATGAGAAAATTGTTATTTAGGGCCAACTATCCTGATAAACATCATGGCAGTGTAAGGTCATGACCCCAATAGTGGAACATTGAATTTTTTTTTTTCCCTTGGAGTATAATAAACAGTATCTTTAGCCTCAGTCATGCAATAGGATTTAAGAAAACAAAACAAAACAAAGTAACAAACCTGCCAATGTTGTAACAAGGAGCTACTATAGGAACTCAGAAGTCCTGAGAGGAGTTTGCAGTGCTTTAGTTAAATGATAGCAGTGCAAAGCACCATGCAGCAGTACAGTAATGACATAGAATATATTCATTTCTATAGTTACTGAAAGAGCAAATAGGAATGAAATGGATCTCAGCATCTTTAGTTTTTTATATTGCTAACTGTATATTGACCACAGACGAGGTTTGCATAAAGTATCCTTGCTCATGTCAAAAGCCACTTATACTCGGTATTAAACCTTACTGATGTCTACTTTTTGTTTTTAAAATGTATTAATACTGTTTTACTTTCTGCCTTGCAGGAGTTGAATACCTGGTTTCCTAGTTACTCTGACTCATGCCAACAGTGGAAATCCAACTTTACAGATGGATGAGAAAAATAGGAGCAATTAAAATGAAAAATTCTGAGTATTTTCTAAAATAACTTGCATCAAATTTAGAGTGTTTCATCCTTAGATATCTCCCCAAATAACGACAATACTAGTAGAAGACTTATACTTGCCTCAAGTTAGCATAGAATATTATTGTTCATCTCTTATTAGCAAACACTTGCCTGTGTTAACTGATGATCAACATCTCATAAAGAGACATTGCTCACAAGGAACCTGGTAAATGTTACCATCAGTGCTGCACATTTTAAGCAACTGGTTCTACAACCCTGTGCAGAAGCACTGAGTTGACACACTGTCTGTGGATGGGGCTGGGATCTTTGCCACGTTGTCAAACATCAGTTTCCCGATCAATCAGAAACTAAAAGCTGGCTCATTTGGTATGTGCTCAAAAGCAATACACGCTCACACACGTAAATCTTCATGTGCACATATACACACACATCTATGGGCAGGCCACTGATCAAATACTGAGGGAATGCAAGGGCTGACTCCAGCAATGAACACAAAGGTACACACACCTGCCTCGTTTCCCACTGACACTAGGAAGGCAGCCCTGGGCTCATCCAAAGGCCTGCAGAGGGCTGTGATCACCAGCACAGGTCAGGCAAGACACTCCCATAGGCACGTGCTGGGGAGAACCTGTTCCCAGCAAAGGAACAAAATGTGCTTGGCTCCTGCTTAAGACTAGAATGATATGCACTCCAAACTAAGCCAGAGTTACTTGAGTGAGATTAAATTGTGACTCTTCCTATCCCCTGCCCCTCCACAACCCATACAGAAGCTCTGATCCAGGCAGTAAACACCAGGTTTTATCCCAGTGCTGTTCATCACTCCCTGTAAAAGAGAGGAGAGAGGGAAAAAAGGGTGGATTGTCTTGTAGCCCACCTTATTGCACAATAAGAGCCAAACTGACTTTGCATGAAGTACCTATAAATACCAATTCTGCTACCAAAAGACACACGGGAATCTTTAGAAACATGTAGATCAGACATACATATAGCTCACCCTTCTGCTTCACCTCACCAAAGAATATGGCCATGTGTGATTCTACCGATCTGCACTGGCTTAAAACACAGAGACGTACCACCAGTCAGAGGAAATCCCTACCCTTTCTCCTTAGCACCCAGCAAAAGGATTGTCCCACACACTCTGGAAATGGTGAAAAAGTAAACCAAACCCTTTATGGACAACCTGCCCTCTCTTAGCATCGCCTTGGCTTTCAAGGCTCAGAAACCACTACACCTTGTCAGAATTAAGCCCAATGAATCATTCTCACAGAAGGTTTGCATGCAAAAAATCAGCTGGTTTTGGGCCTTATCTTCTGCCCATTCCTCCCTCCTCCCTCTCACAGTGCCAGCCATTTGCTCTCAAAAATATGGTGACATTAAACAATATAATATACTTACAGCCAGATACATAGCTGCATAAATGCTTAGTGCTGCTTCTTTGGATGGGAAAGTCTTTCTGGCTTTCATGATAAGGTCTGGATTTCCAGTACAGGCATGTACACCACTGATGAATTGTGTATACTGTTTACATCCAAGTGCTGTATAGTTGGGTTTACAAAGTGCAAGAAAATGGGGTGCAAGATTCCCTGTTACTACTTGTCCAGCATTTACAAAGATGTCCGTAGCAAACAGTCCGAATGCGTAAATTCCTAAAGAGGAAAACAAAGAGTTAAATTTCCTGACAATTTATAGTATTTATCACAGCAGTATACAAGGCTCTTCCATTCAGAAACATGAAAAATCCTCCCATGTACTGTACCCTCAAGACCATTGCCCACACTGGAGATGGTATTTCCCTAAAAATGGCAGCAGCAGCACTGCAATGTACCCACACACCTGATGTGTCTCCCATCTTTTATAGGAGCACTCGCCCCTTGTGCAAGCAGCCTGCTCACCTAGGCCCTGTAGCCATGCACATCCCCAGTTTGGGGTAGCTGGCTTTACTGGTACCTAACTTTTGCGTTCACTAAATAGAAGTGACAGAGGGAAATTCCTCACCCAATAAATCTGCTGGAAAACCAAGGTGAGAACCTGATGGAGAAGTAACTTGGAAAGTCATAACACAAAGTGGACAAACTTTTTTTTATCCCCTTGCAGCTGTAAAGAATCTAAACTACTGAATAATTCAATATTGCCGTGCACCAGTTGTCTTCATCTGCCCGCAAATGGGTAAATCTCTGTGCACAGCATATTCATCACAGTATCAACACAGTGAGCTAAAGATTGATATATTTGAGGAACTACTTATGCTAAAAGGTTTTTTTAATCAGACATACCAGCAAAGCATTAAGCACATGTACTCATTCATTAGAATGTAAATGCATGTATCTGATTACTTAAAAGAAAACAGATTTCTGCTATCCTGAGGTCCCTCTCTATCCTTTTGTAAATAGAGAATGAGCTCTGGAAGAACATGCAAGCAGAGCAGCCTGACCGGCAGGCAAAGCCCGTGGGTGCCTGTTCCAATTCCACCTGAGCTATAGATTTCCTCCTGTATTTCCATGCACAAATCACTGTACTTTTCCCACACTCCAATTCACTGTGAATATTGGGTGAGTTCTGGCAAATTTCCCCATTTCATGGGGCACTATGGGGAATTTAATGAATCAACATCACAGTAGATGTAATTCCACAGAAATATGCACTTATGCAGGTCAGGTTTTTCCTGAGCAAAGCTAGAGGACCAGGGGTGATTTCTGGGATCCTGGCTGGTCAGCAATGTCACAGTAATGTTAATTCCTCCCAGGATGCTAGACTCTGGTGAGCAGAACATTGTGCCTGGCCATGTCACTTCACAGAAGGGCCTTTCAGCCAGTCCCAAGGGTGTGCACTGCACAACCCAGGTGGACACATCACTCTGGGGGACATAATGGGCAGTGATGCCTTGTCCCCTGAAACAGCAGAGGCCTTTGTTCACTTCTGCCAACTCTATGATTTTTTTTTTGCTTCTGTGAGGAACGAAGCGACCACTTAGTGGGAAGAAAACTCAGGCACTGATTACACAGAGAGGAACTGGAGTGGGAGGAGCTCCTCATCATCACTCCCCACCTCCTCCAGACCGACACAAGCCAGTCTCCTTACCCGGAGCAATCGCACTCTGGGAAGGCAGGCACAGTTGTTACACAAACATTGCAATATACAGACACAGCTGCACATGCCCTCCCTCCCCCTGAGACTGGGGCACAGCAGGATTGGCTGCCCCAAGGCTTCATTCCTCCAGCTGTTTCCTTCAGATGCAACCACGAGAGAGAAGCAAACAGCAGAACTGAGCCCTGCTATGGCATCCTTACAAGTATTAAAATGCAACATCTGGAAATGTTCAATACACATTTTGAGTGGTGAGATTTCTCCCCCCAGATACATTTAGAACAAACTAAGTAGAAAAGATAACATCTCATATCTACTAAAGTCAATGGGCGAGCTTCAGCCAAAACCAATGCAGCATGGATTTTTTCTGCTATAGAAGCAGTTTTCTGCTGGAGACTATAATACAATAATACCCAGGCTAAGAAAGCAGCTAAATCAGCTTGGCTTCAAACACACATTTATATCCCAGTGTCTTCAACTGTGGTGTGTGTGTGTTTACTGTCAGCTATAGATATGGCACAAGGATATCACCTTTCTCCACTTAACCCCACTTCAGGCCTGCTGGTTGTTTTTCCCCCTAGTGGCCCCAGTTTTTTCTACTTTTATTGCTGTTTCTGCAACTGGTTTTTAATCCAAACTTCCAAAAAGCTTAATTTGCTACCTAAAAGGAAAACTGCACCTGAGTTATGACTACATGTGAAATGTTATATGGTTATCTGAATATTTTCCCCAGGTGAAAATTATGACATAATTGATCACTCTCACCATTCAGAAAATGAAAGCAGTAATTTTGCTCATACCAAGGAATCTGATGGTCCTGCGCACCAGTGGATTTATATAACAACAGTCTCCAGTTAATATTGTTTTCTCTTGGTTTTCAAAATCCTTTGTAGCTAACTGTAGACAAAAGACTGCGGTTTCTCCAACGATAATCTTGGGGGAGGAGAAAAAAAGGGGAGAGAAATAGTGCATCAGATTACAGCAAGTAAATACACTAATATTACAGAGACAGACATCTCATCTTAAAGAAACAAGACCAAACCAGCTCAACAGACAGCATAAGTGAATCAAGTTCTGTAAATTAATCTTCTTATGAGGGAAATATGCCTTATGGCTTGCTTTACCTTATTTGCCTTAAAAGAGAATAAATTATTACAACCAGGATTTGTAGTCGACATAACATAACCTAGTTTGCAGGATGAGGGGAAAGAAAAAGAAATCTATTAGTTCAAGAACAATAGATCACATAATGCACAAGATTTGGACCAAAGTAAAGGCCTAATCCTGGAAGATGCTGAACATTTCAGTTCCCACATGGCATTCACTGAAACTCAGCACTTAGCAGGGCTGAGCTTTAAATTTTGGACTATGGTAGAGAGAAAGGGGAAAAAAATCGTAACAGAGATTATTGATGTGAACCTCTGTTCACATCAGAGGTTTGGTTTGCCAGGAGGTACTTAACAGGGATTGATTCACATTTTGATAGCTGAATTTATGAAGTCCAGCTTTAGCTCTGTTCTTCATGCTTGAACAAAGTGTCACCACTGATATTTTAACATTAAGAATGGCCTGTTTCACATTCACTCCACCAAAATAAATAAAGTTCTCATGTCTGTATATCATTCACATTATGGTTGGCAAAAAACCATAAAAATCACCAAATGAGAAAAAAAAATTAAATGTAAAATATCTTCTATAGGTTATGTATTTACCTGTACAATAAAGCATGACCTTTAATTTATTCACTACAATTATATATTGAGACTTGATAGCCAAAGACTTTAAGCAGGTATCTTTCTAAAGCTACAACACTGAAGTTTTATGACAGGGATAATTGAAAAGCAGAGCAGAACGGTCAAATACCGACCACTGATTCTAACTTTGATTCACCGTGGGACTTACAGGCAAGGCCATTCCACACCTCTACATGAAAAGGTTAAAGCTTATTGACAGTACATCACACTTTGATCAACAAGAATGAAGACTACCAAAGTGAAATCTTAAAACTCCACAAATAGAAGCAATAATGCCATCAAATCTGATTCACTGCTGAGGTGTTTCTAAACCTTTGCCCTAACAGGAAAATAAAAATCTTTTCATATATCACAATAGGTCTGAACAGTACTACAAAATAAAGAAAATAATCCGTGGGCACTAGCTCACCTACACATCTTGTTGTCAACAGGATGGATGCAATTAATGACCTTCCTAGGTTGTTTGTAGATTGAGATATCCTCGGGCTAAATTGTGGAGGAAAGTATTACTTAAAAATAATGTGGCACAGGCAACAAAAATAACTCTGAAGGCAAGTATGTAAAAAGCAAAATTTAATTTGTCACCTAAACAGTCATTATCTTTTACCTTAGACTGGCTTCAGATCCCAGTGGAATTTTTAGATAAAACAGAAATTTTAATACCTGAACTACCAAATATCCTCTCTCTATTGTGATGCAAGCAAATTTTCAGACCAGTGAAGTAGAATTTCTTCATCTATAATTAGCAAATGATCAGTATACATGAAAAATAATTCAACCTTGAATTCAAGATCATCCAAATTATGAGAAGAATTCAACCCAGTGATCCCTATAACTCTCATGAAAAAACATACCAAAAATCTCAGTTTTAACGTGATTCATAATAAAGGTGAGAACAGAAACACTAATATTTTCCTGTGAGTCACAGTAATGGTTTCCTTTCCTCTCAAGGACTAGGCAACCTGAATAGAGTCAGATTCCGCCTTTAATTCTTTCTGCCAAACCCAACAGATTTCAGTAAAATTTTCACAGATTTTGAAACTCCAGGAAAGAGCAGAATTCAGCACAAAGGAAGCATCTGTGAGATACAGGGCTCAACCTTTTCCAAGAACACCAAGAGTGCCAGCAAGCTCAACTCTTCAGCTCTGAGCAGAGACTGAATCTGCTGATCTAAGAATAAAAGTTCTCTTCTTGGCTGGTAGGGAAGCTGGGGTGTACTAAAGAGAGAACTGCTTGTTCAGTTATGGGAAAGGAGATCCTCACTTCCAGCAATGTCTTCGTCGGCTGCATCTAGATCTTTGCTGCTTTCAACAGCTTTTCCTTGTTATATCTCCTCTCTTTGATGGTGACCTGTATGATGAAAACCCTCTATTCCAAGAACAGCAGCACGTCCTCAGCTGAACAAGAATCCTTTAAGGGTGGGCACGTAGGTGCAAGGGTCAGAAGGATGAGGAATTCGGCTAAAGACAAAACCTCTGCTACAGAAGGCCTGGTGCTCTACTGTCAGAAGTAATAAGAGTCACTGAGCACACAAGGCATTCATCTCTATGCTTCCGTGGATTCGCTTCGATAGAATCCTCCTAGAATTTGGCAATAAATACAGGTTCTTTATTTTTCTGTACTGGCAGCTCAGCTAAAGCTGTTCTCCTTCCTCCATCCTTCAGCACAAGCACTGCTCATCTCAATAATCAGCCTATTGATGTTTAAGAAATGGAAGAAAAATCCTTTTCAATCTCAATAAATCCCAGGAGAAATTCAGCTTCCAGTGCAATTCCTTCTTCTTCTCTCCAGCACCACTGGCAATAATCAGCTCTACAGGGCACAGGAAAAGGAGAGCAATATTCCCCCTGCACTTTACAGCAATTTGCATGCCTGTTATATTCCTGGAAGGAGGAATTTCTGTATTCCTGCTGGCACAGGAACCACCATTACCCTTTCCACTGCATATGCAAGTTATAACCAGCCAACAAATGACATTTAATTTAACAGAACTTATTTGTGTACTTCTTCTCTAAGTCTTT
Source organism: Chamaea fasciata (assembly GCF_029207755.1). Lineage (NCBI taxonomy): Eukaryota > Metazoa > Chordata > Aves > Passeriformes > Sylviidae > Chamaea > Chamaea fasciata. The sequence continues at coordinate 14,182,880 of NW_027094095.1, read as the reverse complement.
GGGCAAAAAGTTTTTTGAATATTTCAAAACTGGCAGTGAAAGATTGCAATGGAGAATCTGAATGTTCTGACAACATAAACCCCTGGACAAAACTACACAAGTTCAGGTATATAAATATGACTGCAATGAAAAAGAGAGGATATTAAAAGCATCTTTTACCTTATTCTACCAGGGTCATACTACTTTAGATCACTGTACAAATTTCCCAAAGGTATGAATTAAAATTCCTAGCTCACAGATATTTTAACAGTTGTTAAAAGCAGGGGAGGCCATCCTTGCCTAAGGCCATCCTTCCATTTTACAGCATATGAAGTACAAGGGAAAGAACAATTTTCATCTGAAGTCTAACAGTACAAAGTGCAGGCTCTCCAGTAACCTGAAGAACATGTGTATAAACAACTTGCAGAGTCCTTAGATAAAAACACAGTGTACATAAGTGCTGCAACAAGGAACAAGACAAGAATGGTCATTTACTCTTATGGAAGCACATAAAAAATATTAACCCAGCAAAAAATTAAATTACAGAAGTTCTTGGAACCATCTCCATGGCAATCATATCCTGTCTGTGACATGACAATCCATTTGACAGGAACAGAATTTGAGAGTGATGAGATCTAAAATTAATATTTCTTCTTGTTTCACCTCTTTACTCCATAGTAATATATTAGCTGATTGATTTTCATGGTATGTTTACACTAGTAATAAATTTTTTGCATTTATTGCCATCCACCTAATACCTGTCCCTTTCCTTGTTTTCTTCTCAGGATTCTTACAACATTTTGCACACATTCCCTACACTGATTCCTTCCTCCCAAGTAAGTCCGGGTTTTTTTCTGTATTAGTCATTTTTCTGATTCCAGGCAAGCTGTGCCTAGTTTTAGCACTGCATGTCAATTTAAAAATCTAATTTTTCCTTCCATCCAGTATATTCTTAACTTGGTTCTAAATTCTGCGCTCTTTTCAACTTGAAATGTCAAGCCTGACTCATTCCAAATATTAGAGCGGCTCTGACATTGTTGATTTTCCAGTAAACTGACTCCATAAACAAACTTCCCCTAGTGTCTCCTACAGTTTACAGCCAGCACCTATACAAATAAATGACCTTAAATCTGCACTTCTTAAAATACTAATGAGGTTTACTTTATGACCTACATTCTCATATATTTCATGTAACTCCCTATAAAGCCCCAGGACTCAAGTGAGACTTAAATATTCATTTGCATGACAAGATACCTGAGGGTACGTGAATATGGTTAAACAAGATAAACCCTGAAATGTAAGGTTGATAATCTCTGTTTGGGATTAGGAAAAAAAATTTCTGTGTATACAGTCATAGACTGTTCCAGCTAACACCTACTTTAGGCTACACAAATGTTCAAGAAATATTTCACACAGGCTAGGGAATGTCACAGAATACACGATTCCCTCTCTGCCAATTCTCATGGTTATGCTGTAACTACAGCAACCACTCAGATAGATGAGTAACACTGAAAAGTGGTTCCTGCATTGAAAAAACCACTAAATATTCATCCATGTGCTCATCAAGTTAAGAAGAACATTTTACAATACTGTGCATTTCTCTTCTGAATTAGCTTCATTCATTGTGTTTCTCCCATTTAGGCATGACTTGAACAGTAACCAAGGCTTCTATGAGACCATCTTCAAGAATAACCTTGGGGGAATGAGCATCTCAGGCAGTCCATGGCTCTGCTGTTCTCTCTAGAATGAACTTGTTTGTTCTTCCTTATCAGGCACGAAGGGAAGGTAGGAAATGGAGCTAAAAATCTTGGGAATGATTTACATATGTCTAGGAAAATTGTTATCAATTAAATTGCATGGCCTCCCTATTCATTTCACTTATGAGTTCCCACTAAGTGTGGCGCAGATCTCTTCTAAAAATATGGCTTCTATATGCTTTGTTATTCCCGCTTTTTACCTTGTCATTTTAACTTTTGAGACCATGGGCTATTCCTGGCCTATTTCCTCTTTAAAAATGCCACCCATGCAGCAATGAGCATAGTGGCCTCAGAGTTTGGAAATCCAGCAGCACAAACCTTGGCCTTTAGTGATGCTGAAAGTAAAGCTCCACTCTCCACTTGAAGCTAAAATTGTTGAGTGAGGTGACAGCCCTGGCAGGAAAAGCAGCAACAGTATTTCCAGCAGTTGCAATTTCAAGCTCATTATGCAGAGCAGAGCTTTCCCTTGAGGCCATTTTCTTTGTGTTTTTCTTGTACTCGTTGCTTCTTGCTTGCTTAAACTGACAGCAAATGCCCTGGTCAATTTTCAGAGAAGTACATTTTCTATAGTAACAAATGACCACTAGTTTTGCAGAAAATGAAAAAATAAATCCTAGATAAATCTGTGTGGTATTGATTAAATACAAAATATCCTCTCTTGCATTCAGCATGGGGATATAGAACCATACTGCATAGAAGCTTCTAAAGGTCTACAGAAAAGATGTGAAAAGAAAACTGCTCTTCTAGAGAAAGATTTTGAAAAAATACTCAGCCTTTTTGAGCCTGTAAATTTTGTTTTAAAATATGTACTCCCCATAGTTTTTTGAGAAAAATACTAAAATTTAATATATTTGGTCATGTCCATTTACAGAAGAAAAATAGCAGTAAAAGATTACACATCTGATAGTGAAATATTATCTCCTTTACTTATTTCTCTGTAGGGTGGAATACGTCTATATTCTACGAAACGGTAATGTTACTTCTGACAAGAACAAATATTCTTTATTGCCCTTTTTAATACACTGTAGAAATTCTCAGTACGTAACAATGGTAAAGGCTGCTCTGTTCACAAAGACTTTACTGGTATTTGAAGCAAGAGGCACACAATAACCAAGCATCCATAAGCAGGAAGCCAGAAACAAACCACATGAGAACTTATCCACAGAGACGTGGACAACTTCACCATCCACTGAACTATCTTCATTCATTACCACAAGAGAGGAAAGAAATGAAATATTCTGAAGTACAGAGTCTCTTCAGAGCTTCCTTTTTTTCCTTAACTGAGTAAATGTTCATGTGTGCAAATGGCATCTCCTCTGGAGCCCATCTGTGGTGTCCAACGGGCAAAGCCTCTGCACAGCAGCGCCAGGGCTGAAATTACGCAATGCCAGAGCACAGGCTGGTTATGTAAAGGGTCATCCAGAGAACCAGTTGCCAGGCCCTGCTGCTCTAAGGTAACTAAGAGAAGGCCTTGTGCCATCCCCAGAGGGCCGGCCCACAACCGGCGGCACAGGAGAGCGAGGCCCTGCAGGGCGCTGGACGCTCCGGGACTGAGGCAGGCGCTGGGCACACAGCCCAGGGCCGCGCCCGCCCCGCCAGGCTCCCGCTGCGCCCTGCGCGCACCCGCTGCGCCCGCGTCACACCTCCTGCCCCTGCCTGCTGAGCCCTTCCTACCACCGGGAGATGGAGAACAGGCAGCTGCTGCGCACTGCAGCTCTCCAGGCGATCAGGAATGGCCAGGACGTGAGGAAAACATGCTCAGGAATGCCAATGTGGCAGCCTGGGGGCCAAGCAAGTGTCTGGCACCTGGCTCTAAAACCGCCTAAATACTGGCAGTTTTACAATGTTCTTGTAAACACAAGTATTCTTGCTCAACGTATTGCAAGAGGTAGCAGATAAGAGATATTCATGAGAATTCTTGCCTATGCATCAAGCTTTTCTAATTTTAAAAAATAATATCAAAAAACTAGAGAAAAAATGTTAATCTAGAGAAAATCACTACATCTAAAAAAAACCTAAGTAAATGGTGAGGGGAAGAGAGAAAAATTAATTCAAAACTGCCTCCTAAAGACATACATTCACATTTCAAACTGTGAAGTTACTTTAGGCTCAAATACTCCAGATAAGGTTATCACAGGAAATTCTTACAGTTTTTAAATTGTTCTCATTTTCTTTTTACAAAAACCAAGGATGCCATTATGCAAAGTTCTGAACTCCACTTGCAACGAACACGCACCTATTTAGGAAAATGAGTTGTAATATGACCAGATATCAACTGATTTTAGTCTCCTGATCTCTGATGGATACATGAGAAAGGCTGTTGTTAAATACAATCATTTCATGAAGGAGATTGAAAGACTTCTGCATCAAAATTTTTCATTTTCTCAAGCACTTAACATCAACCTTTAAAATACTGTAAGCTCTATGATTCATCTTCTCTATTAGAAGATGAATTTCATATATGTTCGTCTCTGCACTCAGCTGTATCAAGGAAGTCTTCCATTGGACTTCAAGTGACACATGGAAAAGATTGCGGTTCTTTATGACCTGGCCTTGGTGAACCCCTTTGTTTCTTCACTGGCCAAGAAAACTGTACACTGTTCTGTCTGCTGAGGCAGATTGGTGTCCTAACCCTTCTGTGCATATTGAAAATATGATTCCTTGATAAACACAATACCAATGCACCTGACACCCATCCCCGTGATCATTTCCAACAGCAATGTTACTTTATATTTTAAACCTTAGGTGATCTATGCAACTGAGCTTTTCTACCCAGGAGGAACATTCAATTGCAAAATTCAGCATAAACGGTCTTTCATCCCTGTTTGAATAAAATCTGATCACATAAAAGGCATCTCTTAAAGATTCTGGTCACAAAGTAGTGGTTTTACAGTCAGTATATGACTGTAGCCAACTGTTCTCAGAGGCTCAGAAGAAGGAGAATATCTGTATTTCTCGCTTTTCCCACTGTCTTACTTCGAGCTCACTTCTACTCAAGGCCAGATAACATTTTGCAGATACATTATCCCTGAGATCAGTTCAAGGAAAGCCACTTTCACTGAACTGCTGCTGCCATCAAACAACAGAAAATGGAGGACTAAACACTGGAACAGTATAAGTACCCTTTAAAAAAAAAAAAAAAAAAAAAAGCTATGAGAAAAACATGCTGTACATGAGATTAGTATCTGTAGGATTCCACAAAAAATGTTTTCTGGATTCTTTTGGCAAAATATGTATGTATACAAAACATACACACTACTGGTTTATTACTTATGCTTATTATTAACAACTAGTATTTGATTCATAATGATAAATTTAAGTAGACAGCTCAATAAAATAATTCTAAGCTTTTTATTAAACGGACCTTCAAAATAAAATAACTCTCTTTGTAATCATGGAAGTAGCTTCACTCCTACTAATAATGGCCTCTGTATAAGCACCTCTTCCTTTACCATTACCTTAGGCTACAGTATAATTGCCAACAAATGAAAAACATTAAGGTCATTAACCTTTTCCAGTTGAAATCAAAGGTAGTAACCCCACTAACTTCAACAGGAGCTGGATTCATTGTGAAAACTATGGCACTCCAGGTTAAGTGCAATACCACATCTAAAGTCCAGAAACAGGTCTTAGCTATGAATACTGTCCCAAGAAAATAATAAAACAAAACTAGGAAGACAATCCAATTTCACAGGGAAGCAGTACCAAATATTTGAGAAAGAGGTTTAATAGGTCAGATAAATCAGAAAGGTAAGTCAAAAAATGCAATGCCCATTCCTGAAGGTATTAACTTATAAGTCATTCTTCTAATATACTTTATGTCTTTACACTGTAAGCATTACTACAAAGAATCCAGGTGTCATTAAAAATGAGTTTAAAGCACTTTGAAAGCCAATGCATGAAAGCATTTGGTCTAAAACTATGACTTGTTTTGAACTGTCTCACATCAAGTTACTTGTGCATAATCACAATGCAATAATATGTGCATTCAGAATAAAACCAGCCGTAAAACTACTCAGTAACAAACCCTGTCAGTATTAATCCACACTTCTAGTGCCTCTGAAAGCCAGGAAACAAGTGACCAAATAAAAGTCTTCAAGTAAAGTAGAGACTGCACCTTGTACTGACACTTGAGTAACACAGTCAAAGAGAATGACTCTACAGAAGTTAACTTTTCAAGCTTCACCGACCAGCCAGACTCATGATGTTATTCTCAGAGCAGTCACTAGAGATGCTGGTCAGGGAGAAAGGATCCAAAAGAAAAGAGGTCAGAAGTGCCTCTTCTAGTCTCACCTCAACTAGCAAGCCCAGATACAAAACAATGTGTAACCATTGCCCCTGCATCTCCTCCCTCAGGCTTGAAAGCTGTAATTTCACAGTGTGCCATTATTTCTCCCTAAGAATGTTACTATAACAAATTAAGATACTTGAGTGATGTTTATTAGAAACAGAATCCTAATGAAGTCATACAAGTGGGGGTAGAGGCCTGTTTATGAGCACCAGAAGCTTTAATAACTACTTACCTCTTCTCTTAACAATGCAATGGGAATGAATAAGCCAGCAAGCTTTTTCACAAAACATTGCACAGCATATCTCATTTATCTTTATTTTCTAAATACACAAGTAGAAAGATCTTTTCAATAATGATACTGCATATTCTGTAGATCAAATACAGTGGATTTTCTTTATGGTGGGTTTCTCTATGGTGGGCTTTCCGCAAATATGATTTGGACCATTTTTGTCACTCTTTCAACTCTGCTACACACAATGCCTATTTTACTGCTCCTGCCACAAATCCAGATGGCTGCAGATGTGCAGCTGGCAACACTATGTTGTCTGACCCTGTTTAGAAGTTTACACAATGCAGTGCTTGAATTAAGAGGAAGTCCCAAGTGCCCTCATTGGCACAGCAGCCAATGAGCTGAAACAGCAGCAGCAAGAGTGGGAAATTTCAGCAAAAATTTCCTAGTACAGGAAATGCCTGCAAGACAGAGGGGAGATTGTATACTTTGCTGTGAAGACAGCAGAGCATAAAAACAGCTCTTTAAGGCATGCAATGGTATTCTGAAAACTAATTGCAAGGTCTATTGGCCGAAGTAAGCCCAGCTACTCTTCCTCAATATGTGACTGTATCTCTTTCCACTCATGAAATAATGCATAATGATTTATCCTAACAAGGATCATCTCCTTTGCATAGATCTGTAAAATAATAGTAAATATGCTGCTGGCTTTATCAAATATCTTGAAAAAATCTCAAGTGGTGAGGGAAGTGTTTGAAGGATGAATGAGCCTATTTAAAATTTTTAGATCTTGTGAAGCACTGACACTGACTGTCTTCAAGGCAGACTTTATAATAGCTGGTTTTTGGTCTTCTCTGTGAAGACAATAAAGGGTATTATATAAAATACATAGTGTTATGTAAATGTACAAACACAAGTTTTTAGCCAGTCTTGGATGCAATCTCATTATTGAAGCTATTTAAATTACTACAAAGAGAAGTTCAAAGTGTGCTGCAATGAAAGGTGCTTGCATACATTCAGTGATAACAATTTAAGTATTTGGTGTAAATGAATCAATTCTTTGAGGCATTACATTTTTGCCATTGGTATTCAAGGTTAAAAATACATGTGAACTAAACTAGGGATACAAGCCAACCATGTAAACATGACTTTTTCTGGCAACACATTGCGCATACACACTTGCATATGCAAACATACTTAGGTTTTTTTAATAAATAGTCTCTGCTCTATGATTTCCATCTACTCCAAATCAGGCAACAATCACAATCAATTCAGAAACAAAAGTAATACTGAGTAAAACAGCAGTACTGACTATTAAAATGAATGTGGTTCCAGAAAAAGATTTTATCAGCACCAAACTCATTCACACACAGCACTTCACCTCAGGAAAGCCTTGTGATTTCAAACAGCACTGAAGCATGTGATTAAACTCCATCAATAGCAAGATAATTCGTTAACAATACCAAGATAACAAATTAACAATCTAGCTCTGGTTATAACTGCCCATGCACAAATCTCCCGGTGCTTTACAGAGAAGCCTAATTTCACAACTACCATTTGACAGCTAGGCATTAACAGCTACATGTCCATCCCGCTTGAGTGGTCAGATCCCTCCACCAAGGCAGAGCCTGACAGAGCTCACAGCCCAGCTCTGTACATTCATTCTGCCAGCTGCAGATGTCCCCAAACCACTCACATGGCCCAAGGTCAATCTGCCTATAAATCTCATCTGCCTTTGCTAAATGCTCTGGAAAGAGTCCCCGCGACCGACTGAAGCACTGACTTCAGTCAAGCGTGAGCACTTGGCAAAGGGGCCCATCCTAACAGCTGGAATGTCCCCACACCATTCACATGGGACACGCTTATGGCCTAAGGTCTAACGCAGCACAAGCTCCCCAGTCCTCCCCTGGGCCTCTCAGATGCTCGCACTCATGTCTGTGCACTTTGAATGCAGGACGGCAGCAGCCTCAGGCCTGGCCGCATGGCAGAGCCCTGATATACCCCAGCAGGGCCAAGGATGCTCCTCACAGGAACAGGGAGAGCAGAAACTGAGCAGTGGAGAGGCTCAAGCTGTGTAAGTATGATCAAAGTACTATTAAGTATGTGCTGAAGCTTGGGCATGTCCACACATCGTTCCGTGTAGAGCTGAACTCATGCACAGACCTGCACTTGGTAGGTCAGGCATCAGCCAGGAGCTGCTGCACCCTACAAGGTCACCCCTTCTCAGCAGAGCCCTGTTATACGGACAGCCTGTGCACCCACTCTGTAAAACCCAAACACCTAACACATCTGGGCTAAGTCTTGATTAAAGCAGGTCAAGCTCAAATAGTTCACCTCATGTTCCCCACAGGCTGCAAGTTCATGTCGTTGGCTACTGCAGCTCAGCTGACCCGTGATTAAGAAATCTGTAAGCAGAATTAATTCAGTCATGTCTGAGCCCTAAATTGCTACAGACAGGTCACTGAAATCCCTATTACTACCCAAAATAACCATACTGGGAAGCTGAGTTCCACTTGCTGATACTAATATTCAATATTTGATTTATAAAGAGCCAAACTATACATTGATCAAATAAATCCTCATAATATTAAAATCTGAACGATAAAAAAATAAAATATATGACTGATCCTTTTTAGAGACAGCATGAAACCTACCAAGCTAAAACAACAGGTGTTTCAATACGCTGTAGAGAAAAAGAAAAAAACAAAATCTGAATAGCAGAACGCTGTTAGACCGACTTCTGTTCTTGGTAGCTGCTTTGCTCTTAATTATTATTTAGAAAATCAAAAACTCTGAGTGCCTTCATTACTCTTTAACCTGACATGGATGAGAGATAAGAAGTAATAACAGCAGAGAAAGAAAAAGAATATTTTTAAAACATTTTTAAAACTGCATTCATAATTGGCTGCACATTAACAAGTACATATGGTTAATGAAATTTTCATATAAATATACAATGTATGATAATTAGACAATGGATATTTATGATACATTTACACAATACACACAGAACTATAGATAATTGTATATTGTCCAGACTGGCAACTAGAAGTGGAACCCACAACCCAAGTTTTCATACCATATAACCAGGAAGGTTTTTCATGGTGCCTCATATCCCAGGAAGTGGCATCCAGAATGAGGAGTCAGTTTTGAATCTATACTGAACCATTCTTTACACTAACAGTAGATTCTAAAAAGCCTTATTGTAAGCAGTAATCTTTCTACTGCAGATTCCTTAGCACTTTCCATTGAAAATAAGTATTTTCTGATCCACAGGTAAATAGAAGTGATCTTAGCAAAGGCAGTTTGCCCATCAAAGATGGCAAGTCCTAGAACTCCTGCTTTCCTAGTAACCATCCAACACCATGTGTGCCAGAGAGAGGGTATATCCACTTCAGCTGGACTTTTAACTTGCAATCTATGAGGTTACAACACCCCTGCTAAATAAAAGCCACGTGTGATGAAAGCTGGGCCATCATGCACTTCAGTGTATCTGAGAGATGCTGCAAGAGCATATAAAGCTTTTTATACATCACTCTGCTTTTAAGGCTGAAAAACACAGCTAAAGCTACTTACTATTCTACTTTGTTTGTCATTTATTATGTATCATATGGACACCCATCTCCTCAATCCTGCATGATGTACAATGAACAAGCACTGTTTAGTTGAAAAACTGATTATTACTTCAAGCCTACTATTTTAGATTACAAACAACTGCACAGATTCCTTAATCGTGCAGGATTAGTTGGATTAACAATTTCTCACTTTAACATAAGTGCATCATTTGTAGGACAAGCAGGCATTCAGCTGTTGCAAACAGAACCCTGCCTGCCTTGTTCACATCTGCTTGCCACTTTACTTCCAGAGAGCCCATCAAAGGATGAAGCATATGGCCTCGATATTGTTAGTGTTTGTAAATCACATGCATACTAAGCACAGCAGAAATACATTCAAGTGGAAGTACAAACATAACTTCTTCAGGCACCGTTCATGTAAGCCATCACACCACAACAGGAAGACAGACAGATAAAGAATTACCAAGAAAACACACAGTGGTTCTGAATTTTTAATTGTTTCTCCTGGTCATAGCTCTTTTGGATTAGTGGTTTAACGCTAAGATAAAACCTGCATCAGACTATCAAATCATGTATTTGTCTTGCTAAGCGTCCCAACAGGCCAATACTGACATCTGGTATACAAAGTTACTGCAGACCTAACAGTGTGATTTATTTTTTTTTATTTTAAGCAAATTTGCAAAGCAATTATCCATTCACAAAGGAAGATCATGAAATAAACTGTCTCTTAGCTTTAAACTTCTCCTGAATTCCAGAAAAGGGCATTCTGCCTCCCAAAAATAGTAGCTTCCTGAAGTCTCCAGCACTTGCATATTTAAAAAAATAAATTTAAAAAAGGCAGTAAGTTTTATATCTTTCCTACAAAAATATGGGAACAGAATAAGAAACCTATAAAGTAAAGAAGTTGCAGCTGTGCACACAGGTTGAAACAGAGCTATGATGACAGGGACCAAATGAGCCCTGCAAGAACAATGTGATCAGAGAGTAAACATATTATTCCGGCAATTCCTTAGTTTTGTAAAGTTTTAACAGCTGAAAAATGTGCCAGCAAAGAAAAGCACATAAAACTAGAAAGCTTTAGCTTCTTGATATATAACATATTTCAATAATCCTGGAATTATTTTCTTTGATTAGCTAATTAGTTTCTCAAATAAACCCATTTCCATTTGATTTCAGAGGCTGCTTAGTCTACCCAGTTCATGAGTCAGGATGTAAAACTTTAATCTTCTGTTGCTTCATCACTGTCTTATCAAAACCAGCATCATGAGATGTTCAAACATCATAATAAAAGTTCACTGTTCTCAGAAAACGAGCACTAGGATAGACTGCATACCTTGCTGAGCAATTCCTTAACTTTCTCAATAGGTTGTAAATAGAACTGAAAACTTGAATACGTTGCTACATATCCTTGGGATTTTTTGCCCTGTAACACAGCTGCTGGCAATTGTTCATCCTTGCATTATTTATCAAGCTTCCTTGATTCTTTTCTGGCAGAAATGACAAAACACTTTAATCTCCTTCAGGATGCACAGAGGTCACTTCTTGTTCAAGTAGCAGACCAGGAGAAAAGTCTGTTCAATTCTTGGAATCACAGGATGGCCTCAGTTGGAAGGGACCCTTAAAGATAATCTGGTTCCCAGTCCTGCAAGCAGGCTGCTCAAAGCCCCATCCAACCTGGCCCTGAACAATTTTAGGGATGAGGAAATCTACAGTTTTCCTGGGCAATCTGTTCCAGCGTCAAGCACCCTCATAGTGAAGAATTTCTTCCTAATGTTTATTCTAAATCCACACCCTTTCACCCTTGTCCTATCACTATGAGCCCTTGTAAAAAGTCCCTCTCCAGCTTTCCTGTAGGCCCCCTATATGTAGTGGAAGGTGTTCTAAGGTCCTTCCAAAGCCTTCTCTTCTCCAGGCTGAAGAACCTCAGCTCTCTCACCCTGTGTCCACAGGAGACATGCTCCAGCCCCTTGATCTCCTTTGCGATCCTGATCTGGACTCACTCCAGCAGGTCCACGTCATTCTAATGCTGGGGGCCCCAGAGCTGGGTGCAGTACTCCAGTGGGGTCTCACAAAAGTGGGATGTTCCTGTGCTTTAGTTTTTTCCAATACTCTCAAGGCATCCACAGAAGTCAAAGTGAGTTGGTACCAGCCATGAAGGAGAAAAATAATCAGTCTGGAGTAGATCGAAGGAACACCTGTGAAGGCTTTTTCCGACTAAGGAGGGTAATGAAGAAACAGCTCAGGCATAAGGCACAGCAAATTCACAGAAAATATTTTCAGGTCTTTAATTCTAGATTATGCTTTTCCTCACATTATAACAGACAACTGAGTATTTTGATGTCTCAGACAGCACAATCTAGAACCCTTTCTCATGTACAGCACTAAGTTACACACTAGTAGAACAGTTTCAGTGAACTACTCGGGTTAACTAAAAGCTTCTCTGCCAGGAGCATTTTGAGAACTCAGCCTGATAAAATTTGATCAGTCCCTGATGCCACAGCACATAGAATCATGGATGTCAGAAGGAAAATAGGTACTAGCAGGTTCAGAAAGGAAGACTGAGAAGGGAGGTGTCCAGGCACATCAGCTAGATCTATGTGCTGGAATCAAGTGGTGCATCTCCTTAAGGTCTGCATATTCAACTGCTCTTGAGCTACTCAACAGCAAAGACAGTGAAGAAGAAAGGAGACTTAGGATAACTGTGCAGAAACTTCTAAAGATAGCTCCTCTCTTTCCATTTTCACAGAATGATCTTACTTTTTCTTAAGCATTGGGGAACAGTAAATTTGATACAAGAACAATGATACTGCATCTTTCACTTTAGAGTCTTTATTTTGCCAGGACTCAAAATTTCTTCCTCAAAGGAAAAGGTTACTGACAAAAGCTAAGCTCAAGGCAGAATGCCTGGTTTTTGACATCCATTCCTTGTTCGGGATGTGCCAAATCTAAAGACTCCTCCAGTCCACTGGGAAAAAAAAAAAAGAGAGAATGCAATACTTCATGTCTAAATGGAAATCTTTTTTTTCAGCGATGACATAAAAATATTATCCTAAAACAAACTAGTCTTTAATTGGTTTGCAGAGAAAATACAAATATGCTAAGAACTCACCCAGGCAAATAGAAGTGTATATTTTATAGATAAGTACTGTAATCATGTATTTGTTACTTGGAAATAAAAACAAGTATTTTTAAAATAGCAACAACATTTGCATAATAAAACTGTTTACATATCTTAATTAAAATGTGTCAGTATCTCCTCCTCGCTTTTATATGACAGTCAGCATACATCTTAGGTGCAAGACATTACATTTTAGATCACTTATTGTTTAAACAGTTTTGCATTTTAAGTAATTCATATTAGCATGTGCAATCACTAAAAGAATCCTTAAGTGCACTTCACAGTATCTGAAAGAGGTCAAAATTACTAACATCTACCAGAAAGAAATAATGCAGAACGGATCACTCTATAGATTCTGAAAACATGAGACACTAGCCTCACCATTCTAGAAATCATTTCTACTGGAAACTAAAGGATTAGACTGACGTGTATTTCCCAAGCTACATCTGTCATACCAAGTTTAAAAAAGCAACCAGCCCACTGAGCAAGAACTGGCACTTTGGGAAATGGCTTAAATAGCTCTGAGCCCTCAACTAGCAGTTCTATGCCTATTACATATTTGAATAGACTCAAATCAAGAACCTATTTTCTGTCACCTTCACATTTGACTTTAAGATAAAAAAAACCAAAACAACAACAACAACAACAAATAAGCCATGTACTGAGAATTCCTCAGTATGCCAGAGATTTCAGCATATTAGTACTATGGACAGTAAAATGACGGGAGCATAGCCAGGAGTACTCTTCTAAACCTGAATCACAAAGACAAAGGGGAAAAAGGCACTGCCTCTGCCCAAGTCTCAGACTTCCCTCATAGAAGATCATACTTAGGGCTTTTCCACTCTTCTGATTGCAATTCCTACCTCATCTACATTTTTTAAAAGATTTTACTGCTTGTGTTTCTAGTTCTCTTTATGCAAACACATCTATTCATTCAAGTCATTACTTTACCTGTGCCTAAAAGTATGACTTGGGAGACCTTCTGCAAATCAAAGTCTAACATTGGAAGGGATCATATATTGTACTATATGTTAAACTGCAGTTGTTTTCAGCACTTTTATAAAAGAAGACTAAACAAAAGCAACTGGCTGGACCCTCAAAATTCTCCAGTGGACGAACTCATAAAGTACAGATTTGACATATCAGAAACAGTGCCTACACCCTTTAGAGATAATCCACAGAAAACCAACATTATAATGTATTTTCATTTCATGGAACCTACAGGAAAGGAAACCAGCTGGAAAAAGGGAAAAGAAGCAGCTCTTCTTATGCTACAGAAAGATTGTTGGGTTCCTCTACAGGTTTCCTACAATTGCTGCAACACTGTGAATCATAGAATGGTTTGGTTTGGAAGGGACCTTCAAGTTCATCTTGTTACATCCCACCCACCATAGGCATGGACACCTTCCATAGACCAGGCTGCTCAAAGCCCATCCAGCCTGGCCTTGAACACTGCCAGGGATGGAGCAACTCTAAAGTTGCAGGGGCTTTAAGCAGATACACCCTAGCAGACAATAAATTTGTTACAGCCAAAGTGAATAGCAAAATTTGACTCCTAACTAGATCCTACACAACCTATGAGATATTCAGAATAGAATAGTTCAGCTGGGAGAGACCTACAATAATCATCTAGCCCAGCTGGCCACCAAGTTAGGGCTGACCAAATATTTGGTAAATACATGGTAATTACTTGACCAAAGACTGTAGATGTACAAACCCAGTAAATCCCACATACAGAGCACAAAACTCCTTTCCTTCAGTCACAGTTTCCCTTTCCCATACCAGAGCACTTGACTCAAAGACAAAACTTACAAAAAAAAAAAACCCCAAGACAACAAAGAAAACCCCCAACAACAAAAAACCAAAACCAACAAAAACAACAAAAACAACAAAACAAGCAAACCAACCCCCCCCCCCCCAAAAAAAAAAAAACCAAACCCAAACAAAGAAGCCAAAATTCCATCAAAAAGTCAAGCATTCCAGTAGAGAAGCAGTCTCTGCTTCTGCCCTGGGACTGCACTTCTCAGATCACGCTCCTGAGCACCTGTGCCTTGCCTTGAGAGGCAGCTGCATCTGTCCCTGGATGGCATGGGGGCAGATGGGCTGAGGAAGCAGATTGACTCAGGAATGAAAGCCTGGCAGCAGTGCTGCAGCAGGGCTGGAGGAATGTATGAGCAGGAAGCAGCACTTCATAGACTAACCAGAAAATTTCCAGGATGAACACAGTGCTCACAGTACATCCCTGTCAAACGACACAGGTTCTTATTTAGGTCTCAGCACAGGCAGGTCGCTGCCCTGTGAACAGATGCTGCAGCATCTCTCATGCAGCACAGGGGTTTTGGATGAGCAGCTGTGTGACAGCCTCACAGCAGCCAGAGACCCACTGCTGACGAGATGCTCATCCAGACCAAGATAGGTCCTGCTACTGGTACTTTACTTCCTTAGTTTTCTGCTAGCAGGTGTGTAGAAAGGAAAATCATTAGAAAAACTCCTTATTTTTTATGATTTTTGAGCAACGTCATTCAAACTCAATGCAATAGAGCCATTAATTGAGTCACATTAAGATAACCTGGCTTATCTTGAAGCACTCTATGGCTCCAATTCAACAAGTCTCATCACTCAAAAAAAACTCAACTGCTGTGAACACCAAGGTAAAGATTCTGTTGCTCTACCTCAAAACTCCAGAAAGAGCATTAACCCCATATACCAAACAAGCAGGGGGGAAAAAAAAAAAAAAAGGAGTTTTTAAAAAAACCTCATAAATCATAGTATTTAATATCCTGTGTTCAAGGACAATACTCATTTTGAAAAAAAAAAAAAAAAAAAAAAAAAAAAAAAAAAAAAAGAGAAATTGCATTCACAGAAATCCTTTTCGTTCACTAGTCTACATTTGCATCTTTACAGACCCCAAAATATGGCTATGTTTCAAGATTCATTCTTATATTTCATTTACAGATACAAAATTACAAAGAACATGTATGTCCAAAATGTCATAGATAAGAAACAAATGAAATATAAGAGAACCTAATCTCTGAAATCTACAACTGAAAACATACAAGTTGTTTTGGTGAAGAAATCTTAATTTCATCACTTCTTTTAATGAAAAGAACAAGCAAAGGCAATGTACGTGTCCTGCACAACTGAATAAGTGCTATCCCAGGCAAACACAAAGTCCAAGCGAATTGCCCAAGGCAAATCAGAACAAAACTCTATGCAAGACCTGAAAAATCCATCTATTTAATAAAGTTAATTATTGGACTTAATGCTGTTAAATTAATGAGACTCCCTGGAGCTGAATTTTTTGTTTAATAAAATGAAATAAAAATATTTTTTAAAAAAGTGAAACACAGGCACCTACAATGTGGTTTCCCATGCCCTGACATCCCAAAGCATGTCATCTGCCCAAAAGACTGGTGACTGGGAGCTGAAACAAAATTAACTATCATTAAATTCTATTCTTAGCTTTTTAGCAAGGATAATTACAAGACTGCCAACCCAAAATGTCATGGAGATTTCTCTGATGTAATCATCTACCACCCAGGAAATGAATGGAAACTACCAATCCACCTTGCTGACACATATTAGGAAAAAGAGATGCTCAACAGGAACATGTGACACAATCTTCATAACTTCCTGAGACAAACAAAAGAAATGGAATTAAAAGCAAAACAAACATCACATGCCAACAAGAGAGAAACATCAACAAAAAAACCCCATCAAAAATTCCCTTTTTGAATCTCAACAGTATTTAGGGGTTCAAAAGAACAAACAGGTAAATAAAGTGGTCAAGTAATTGATGTCCAAATCAAAAGAACCAAACAAAGCAAAAATGCTACATAACAGGTTGTGCCAAATGAAGAGGTTCAATCCCTTGGGAGAAAAAAAATAAAATTAAAAGTGAACCAAGTCTCAATACTAAGGCTGATCCTGACCATAAGGTTTTATGTTTGATACCATCTGAGATCTCATGATGCTACAAAAGCAGAAATTGTATCTGGGATTACCATAGCATTACTCTGATGATGTTTTTTCTACTCCTACTTTGTTACATTTTCCAGAAAAAGAATTATTGTGATTAAAAAATAATTGCTAGCTTAAAAGGCCTCTTCTCATTGCATTTTTTAATTATTCTAATGCTTCCAGTTAATTAAAATCAACTCTTTACAAGGGCTTTCTGTGTGTGTAACTGTACAAGCACCTGATATATCTATATATAATCTATCCCCAGGAGTCAAATGTTCCCCTCTAGGTCTTTCCTTCTCGGTATGGTCAGGGATCACTGAATGATGCTAATGCCCTCGTTATCTGACAACACAAAGGGTACCTTCAACAGCTTGAAAGGAATCTCACTGCTTTTGCAAAAAGCTCTCTCGTAGCTGTTTTCCAAAAAAGATCCCCAAAGAAAATCGATTAAATAAAGCACTTTTAGTGCTTTAAATACCTGTTTAAAACTGATTGATGGAAGATCACGTTCCATTAGAGACACAGGTTTCGTTTGCACACATATCAGTAACTGAGACATACGGAGACAACTAAATCAAGTAAAACTGCTCCTTGTACGTACCAGCTGACTTTCAGAAAACAAAACTGACAGAGGGGTTTTCTAATTAGTACCGGGTGACACATCAGTAAGTGGCTGCTAAAAACCGAGCTTTCCTCAGGTTGCCCATCCATCTGGCAAGCGACGCGCGTTTCGAAAAAGAAAAGATAATTTTTTACCAAAAGGAGTCGCACGGGGCTGGAATACAGGCACTGGCAGTTACATAAACCCGTGCTAAAAATAAACTTGAGAGGCGCGGTGGGCACGGTGGGGCAGGGGCTGGGGCCGGCAGCGCTGCCCGCGGGGCCCGGGGCCGGGCCGCAGTCCCGGGAGCGCGGAGGGTCCCCGCCCGCCGGGCCCGGATCGCAGCCGCCCCCGGCAGCACCGCTCCGGCCGGCACCCGCGGCCCGGCCCGGCCCGCTCTGCTCCGCTCCAGCCCAACAAGTCACCGGCGTGCGGGCACGGGCGGCCCCTGCTTACCACCAGCACGGGCACGCCTGCGGTCAGCGAGTAGAGGAGCACCGGCGGCACGGCGCTGCGGTCCTCCGGGCCCGGGTAGGGCTTTCGGTACGCGCCCTCGTAGCAGAAGAAGCCTTGCACGTTGACGGTGAAGGTGTCCGTGTACTCGAAGTAATAAGCCAGCATCACGGTCCCTGCCATGATCACCATCTGGAAGTAAAGCATGCTGGTGAGCGGAGAGGGCACTCGCATGTACGTGGGCTCCGGCGGCCGCGGCAGCCCCTCTCCCCGGCGGCGCGCTCCGCCCGCTCCCCGGCGGCATCCACCGCGGGCGGGGGCGGCTCAGCGGCGGCCGGGAGCGCGGTCAGGCCAGGGCAGGACGGCGGGGCACGGCAGGGCAGCCGCGGCCCGGCCCGCCGCTCCGGCAGCGGCTCCAGCGCGGGCACCGGCTCGTGCGGCGGGCGGGCGGAGCGAGGCGGCGGCAGGGGCGGCCCCGCCCCGCCCCGCCCCGCCCCGCCCCGCCCCGCCCCGCCCCGCCCCGCCCCGCCCGGGGAGCAGCGGCCGCGCCGGACCCGGCGCTGGAGGGGATTGCTCGGCCCCCGGACGGCTCCCTCGGCACTGCTCCGCGGCCGTGATTAGTACGGGAACCTTCCGCGCTTTCCCCGCCGCCTCCTGCGGGGCGGGGGCCACCGTGGGTCCCTGTCTGCACCGACACACGCACCTGTACGACGGGCGGGCGCGGGCCGGGGAGCTCCCGCGGGCTACGCCGTCCAGTCCCCTCCCCGAGCCCGCGGGACGCGGCCCCGACACTGCCGACAGCCACAGCTCGGACGGGCCCGGGCAGGCACACGGATCGCCACCGCTGGCCGGGGTGGGAAAGACCTCAACATGGAATCACAGAAGCACCGCATTAGTTAGCTTGGAAAGGACCTCTGTGAGCAATGAGTCAACCGGCGGTCAAAAACCACCATGACCATGTCAACTAGACCATGGCACTAACTGCCACGTCCAGTCTTTCCTTAAACACCTCTATGTATTCTTGCGTGATTCTGTGATTTTACAAGAAAATCATTCTTCATTTTTGCTCTATGGTTTGCCAGACATTTTTATGGCAGCAGTTTTTGGAGATACATTGTAGTTATGTGTTAACAAAAGAGTCCATCATAAAGTTTAAAATTAGATTCCTTAACATACCCCCAACCCAATAACTTCAGTGTATTTATTTATAGTAAAAAAACCTGTCAATACGTAACACTTATCCTGAGCATATCTGCTTGTTTGGGTCATCAGATACGTGAAATACATCTGACTTATACAATCAGCTAGTGCTCTGACTCATTTCTGGCCACAGTAGAAGTTCCCCACAGTCCCGCAACTACCCACCCTGAACCCCCAAATCCTTCCAGAGCTGAGAATTGAAATACAGGCTTTTGTACATGGATAGCTATGAAAACGATTGACATTTAAAGCTTTTATTTAACAGCTATAAAGAAAATTGGTAGCTGGCCTTGAATCTATCCTCACTCAAATAACATCTTTGAGTAAGAGGAGAGTCTCCTCCAGTGCTAAGTCATGCACATAGGAACACAAAGAGTTCTATTTAAAAATACATATACAGCAATACACATAAGAATAGACAACTGTGCCCAAGGCTTGAACAGATTCACGCATGTGTGGGCTCTAGTCTGGATTCCCAGAGCCAACAGATAAAATAGTTACTTAAAGGTACACACCCCACCCCAAATATTACAAGGGTGGAAAACACTCTTAATGGACTCTTCAGCCATAGAGTCCACTTATCTTACATAGTAAAGGCAGTAAGAAAGAACAAATGAG
The DNA here is from genome assembly GCF_029207755.1 of Chamaea fasciata. Taxonomy (NCBI): domain Eukaryota; kingdom Metazoa; phylum Chordata; class Aves; order Passeriformes; family Sylviidae; genus Chamaea; species Chamaea fasciata. The sequence goes on along the minus strand of NW_027094095.1, from coordinate 14,163,096 downwards.
ATTAGATCACCCTGTTTTACAGCGAGTAATCATTCTCCTACTGTTGTACTTTGGCTCTAACTGTTCATTTTTGTTCCTTTCTTGAGAATTTTTCAATATTCAGTGATGTTAGTCTCCAAGCATTTATTTTTAATCAGCCCTTGAAGAACACGCTCTTCACGTCTGGATTCTACATCCAGTCTATTTTTATGTGCTTTTAACACACTCTCCAGAAGAATCTAAATCATGTCATTCGCACTGCACTCACCAGACTTAGCTGGATAGCTCCCTACCTTTGTGAAAAATCTGTAGTGAGACATGAGACATCTTGTGGTGAATTCTGCCTAGCACAAATTTTATTTTCCTCATTTCTTTAGCACAGTCTAATACACATTACCATACGGGTAAAAATCATGACCTTGGAAACTGCATACAGGCACCCCCATTGTTAGGATCTATGTCCTGATTCAAAGACAAAAGTCAACATCTGGACTGTAATAAGCACAAGACTCAGCTCTTCAGTTCTGTTTGAGTGCATGCCCCATAGAAATGCTGGTGGCATATTTCTTTCAAAAATTTGCATTGAGGAAAATCAATCTTTTTTCCAGAAAGCAGCTGATGAAATAGTCCTGCATTTTGCTATCACAAACCAACTTCTGTTTATAGACATACCATTGTACCACAGTTAGCTGATCAAGTAAAAGCAGAGACAGCTTTTTATTATAATGAACATGTTTATTGCCTGCACAGTTGAATATGCAAACATATATTTAGTCAAACATATAGAAGCATAAGAACACAATCCCCAGTGACTAATGCAACCAGCTAAATATATTCTGCAACTGCAGTTATATGCATGACAGAATAATGGCAGAGGAAAGCCCAGAACCCACAGTTTTTGTTTCAGAAGGCTATTCAAACATTAAATTGTCAGCTGAAACTCAGATAACTGTCAGACTTGTTTTGAAATTAACTTCCTTGGGAATAGTGCCGCTGATCTCAGAGCAAGAGTTCCCCTGATGTTCCTCATAGGTTTATCTTGTTCTTTTCACTTGTTACGCAGTTTTAAGTGAATTTTCAGCTCAGGAGACACTGTGTAGAACAGGGCAGACAAAGAGAAACCTTAGACACCCAATTTTCCAATATTTTGAAACAATGACCTTTATTACAAAGAGGTATTTCCAATTCCAAAACAAATTCACTAACCTCTCACGTGCTTCCATCACCACTGCTTATTGTATGTTCTAGTTATAAAGCATTGCTCTGGCAAATGGCAGTAAAGAAACAGAGCAAACCCAACAAAGCTTTCTCAATAGGAAGGAAAAATAAGAATTGATATCAAATCATCCCACTGTGTTTATCTTTCCTGTTTACCACTTTCATGCTTTCTCAGAGTGTCAGCCGCTTGAAGCCCCATGACTGTGTCACTGTCACATCTCCACACTGCTACACTAATACCCTAACCCAGCCCTTTCAGAGAGGAATATCACATCTGTGTTGATGGCACAGCAGTAGGGATGAGACAGAATGAACTATAATCTCTACAGATATCTTAAGAGATAACTGAAAGGACATTTTAATTGATAAAGTAAATTGTTTAATGATATGCTGTGATGTAAGTCCTAAAACCCAGGACATTTACTGCTAAAATTTATGCTTGTGGGCCCATGATAATGCAAGATAATAATTATTTCCTAGCAGCTGGAGCAGCATCAGCACAGAATCAGAAATGGGGGCTCACCCAGAACACTTGCAGTATGATTCAAACAAGTTAGGCACAAAATTTGAGTTTTTCCTATGGTCTTAGTATGTAGTTGACAGAGACAACTCCATTAGGTGACTAAGCTCTACTACATTATGGCAGGGTGAATCATCTTCTGAAAATGTCATTCATTACATTCTAAGAAATACCAGCATCTTATGATACGACTTGTAAGAGTAATGACACAAATGCTTTGATGACTAGCTTAGACTAGCACCCTTCTTTTAAGGGGCTGTAGTGAGCTGTCATCAATTCTACTCTTAGCTTTCACTTAGACATAGATGAACTAGCTCCAAAATAGGAATTATACTTTCCAAGACTCAAACAAGGAGAAAAAAGGTCAGATTAGTAGCAGCATATTGTTTTTAAATCGCAGTGTCACATAGGGCTAGACCATATTTTTCATAGAAGGCAACATTTTGCCCTAGTAAGCTTGGCTACCTCAGTGATGAAGTACAAGTAATATGAGAGAGTGAGCAGATGGAGCTGAAACAAATGAGGAGGAGGACAAGGCAGCAATGAAATGATTGAGATTGATATAATGAGCAGCAGCCATGGCACATTAGTTGCCTAATAAGTATTTACATCAATAATATAATTAATATATTAAAAACTGCTTTCTGTATTCAAATTAAGAAGCATTATTGAATGCAAGTTCTTCATAGGTTAGAACAGAAGCTTGGAAGGGACCAGAGGGACACCATGTACCTAAGGCCTGTACATTCTCAGAATTAAAGCCTGTACTAGCGTATCTACCACTATTTATAATAAAGAAATGGAGACACAGTTTTGTCAGTGGAAAATGAATTAAATCACTGGTACTTGAAAGCTCAAATAATAATTATTTAATCTTTCCTAAGACAAACTTAGGGAAAAGCCTACCGCTCAGAAAATTACTACCACAGCTACAAATTTCTTTTCATTGATAGACACATTTTTGGTAACTGCAACGCTATACAAACTTGGCAATCTTTGGCATAATTGGCTCAATAAATATCATATGACTTGCCTCAGAATACGTAAATAAGCTACCTCATCTCATTCACCCAGAATTCTTATAACGAAATATATTCTTTCTTGTAATGAAAGAAAGCCACTTCCCAAGGTAATTAATGATACCCTGAAAGATTGACATAGTGGATTACTACACAGTATTTGACATTGCACTAGCCTATTCATGGTGCAGTATTCAAGCGGGGGAAAAATAAAAATCACACAGACCTACCCTGTGCAGGACACTGCATGTATTTGTACTGCTGATTTTGTACGTAATCTAAAATTAGTTCAGACATTTGAACAATGCCTGAAGGTTTTTCAGACCAGTTCAAAAACTCTCTTTACATATTACTGAATTAATTTCACTCATTTGAATTATGACATTTTTCTGCACTGTAGTTTGCCTTCTCCTTTGTATGTTTTTATTATAAATAGTGAGACTAATTAAGATAATTTATTGGCTAAAGATTCTGTACTACCATTAAGGGGATACACTGAAAGTAAATGTTTGCCCACTCCTCAAGGTTCTATGTTATCAGTATAAACTCTCATCAAGCTGAAAATCCAGAAGTGTGAAGGAAGGAAATGGTGAGCTCACCAAGACCTTTCTGGGGTACCTTATGTTCTCACCCCCAGTTTAGCTGCCTATAGGAAATGGAACCAAGAAGTCCCCAATGTTTTTACAGATACTATAGGGACATTTCTCAAGGATCTATGAACAACAGATGAAGTTACCAGAGAGATGGAGATAAACTTCTGTTTGAACTGAAGGAGACCTTGTCCATTTCCAGGAAAACTTGTGTGAAAAATCAGTCCTTGTCTACTCACAGGCTGGCTATTTTAGTGGCCAGGTTTGCTGGTCTCTACCTGGATGAACCCACCCTCTCATTTTTAAGTTCCACACTTCAACATAATTATGACTAATTTTTAGTTCTGCATACTTGCTATCATTGTGTTTTGCTAATTCTATGACTGGAGAATAAAATATTTTATGATACTAAGGAGGGGAAACATTAAACCATCCAAAAGCATGTAAAGAAATTAGACTGTTGCTTTGGCATGGGACTCAGAACGGAAATGTGAGGTCTTCCTTTCGTGTCTGATGATTTGTCAATTCAGTGGCGGTAACAGAGTAAAACTTGCAGAGTTCCCTCATTCCTTACCCCAGCTTGGCCCTAGCAGTTGTATCCTGGACAGGGAAGGTATACAAGACTTCACTTTCAAGCACAAATCTGAACATAAGATGAAATTAACCCACTTATTGACTTTCTTTCAGGAGGGAAAGACAAATAGACTAATATAATAAATTATGCACCGAAGTCACAGAATGCTTCCAGCTCTGGTTGTAGTTTAATATATGCGGCTCATGCTGGCAGGAGTCCCACACTTCCTCTGTAACAGTTTCTGCTGGGTAAGCTCACATACAGTTGTGCCATAGAACTACTTATGCTCTTACAAACTATACCAGACATTTCTCATTAGCATTACACCTGAAATGCCATTCCTGAGTTGGACATTAACCGCAACTTCATAAAATTACAATGAATAGCATAGAAAGAGCAAGTTCAGGATACATTTAGGCAGTGATTCAACGGAGAAAAGGAAAAAACACCCCAAGCCCCCAGAATTGACCATACAGAATTACCAACAGTATCCATTGCTACCATGTCATTGTTAAAGAAAACTAGAAATAGAGTTGATTATTTTCATAGATTACTTTGAAAATTTTAAATATTAAAAATACTTTAAGTCCAGTTCATAATACTCATCAGACCTCCTATTTAGTACCCTTGTGTATCCCTCCGCATTCAAGATCCTTGGAGATACAAGAAACTTGTACAACATATTTCATTTGACACCAAGCCATTTTTCAAGACATTCATGTTACATTCATGTTTTCACACTTGTGCCTCTGAAAAATGCTCTTGCGTTTGTAGCTTGACCATGAGGATGCAGCAAAGACAGAAAACTCAAGAAAGCGGAAAGCCCAAGTGACAAAAATCCAAATGACTGGATTCCTACAAAACAATTGCTGCAGGAAGCATTCATTTCCATCAGTCTTTATTCATATAATTTCCTCCTATCAAGGAATTCCTGTCCTTGGAGATATATTCAAAATTTCATTTACAAGGCTCTGAGGAGCTTTACTGAAAATTGAGGTCAGCCCTGTTCTGAACCTAAAATTTTCTCTGGTTCTGTGAATTGCATTTGATGTACTCCAACCCAGAGATTTGCTGTCTTTAATCTTAATGGCTACGGTCTGTTCTAATGGTGGTTCACTGAAATTATTGTAATTCACTTGATTATTGTAATCCATATCTAAAAATAAAACCATATTTCCTCTGAATTGGTTAATTGATACAGATTGAAACTGCCCATTCACTTACCTAAAGTAGCAGCAAGAAAGATATCTCCTAATTTTCCACTTTCTAAAGAGACAGTACTGTGTGTGTATATATCTATATATTTATATGTATGTATGTGGTCCAGTAAGGTGCTACATAAAACCTATTACAGGATTGGTTCTTGAAAAATAATCTAAGAGATTGTGCCTTTGATTTAATCATAATTTCTCATCATAATTATCTTCTAGCCAGAAACTACACTGTCAAGCTGTCAAGCATAAGCAAAAGACTCATGAAGGCAGCAAGGAAGTAACTAAAGCATCAAAAAGTCACTTCTGAGAGAAGGCAACAGCCTTTGCAGCTTTCAAAAGCGAAACCTGAACTGAAAGTCACAATTGAAAAACTAAAGAGCCATAATAATAATAAAATAATAAATAAACCAGCTTTTGAAGATTCTTTGTGGTAACTTGGTACTGTGAATTATTAATAACCAAAGCTTTCAAGTTCTGCTAAATTAACTTACATAAGATTGCTCTTCTCATTTAAAAATATTCTGTTTAACAAATTGTTAAGATAAAGGATAAGAAAATTATTAGATTGGAATATGTCTATCACTGATATAATAGGGAACACTGTCAAATTATTATGTAACAAAATATATGCTTGTTTGGTTAATACACAACTCTTTACTTTGATCACTGCTGCTGCAAATCCTTATTCATTCAGTGCCTTATTCATCCAGCTGGCCAGCTTAACTACTGACAACTCACTGTACTAAAAGAAAGAAGTGTCAAGTGATCATGTGGGAAAAATGATTAGAAAAGGAAAGGTGGGGAGTGAGGGATTTGTGCAAGGTTATATTTGCAAAGTTGGCAAGAACATCAGAAGCTGAAATTACAGGTTTCTTGTGGGAAAATGCAGTCAGTGGGGGATTCTGGAGGCTCCTGCCAGAGCAAAAGGATTAAAAGGTAACAGCTCAACAACTCACAGAGGCAGCTGGTGACCAATGTGGCAGCAGGAGAGTGTGAGGAGAGTTTGAGTCTGCACAGGCCTGGCAGGTGGTAGAGGGGTAAGAAGGCTGAATCACTGGGACAGAACCAAGGAATATGAAATGTCTTCAGGATTCATTTTGGAAAAAGATTAATTAATATCTACCAGAACTAAAGTTCATATATAATTTCTGTTATGAGTGCCTGGTGGCTACTTTTCTGCCCTTAAAGGATCATGCAGTTTTTACACTCTTCATATAGCCAGAAACTATCATTTTTAGAGGCATATAAGGGTCATTTCCTTTGAAGTGACTGCTATGTGGTAAAGCTGTAAATGTGGTACAACTAGCTCTGAAATAGAAAGACATTAAAATATTATTAGTGTTTGGTCTTTCTCCCCCCCTCCTATAGGAATTCTGCTGATTTAGAGAAATTAAAATCAGTAGGAGACCTGAGAACAGAACATAAGGGCTGCTGAATCCTATTTTCCCTAAGCTGGCACAAAAATTAACCTTGGGAAATTGAGTGGACAGTTGCTAATAAGATACAACCACCTTAGGAGACCTAATTTTTATGGCATTAAAGTTGTCTTCATATAGCAATGCCAATATCTAACATGCTGAATAGTGCTTCTACAGTCACTAGACAGCATCCAAATTGGATTTAAGCAAATTATTTAGCTTATTAGATATCCTAATGTCCAGTATTTAATTACATTAGGAGCAATTAAACTTTCAGCTAGCAAAAAGAAAAAAAGAAAAGTAAACCCATAGAAATGAGAACAATATCAGATTTTTCCCAGCTGACCTTGGCATTAATTACGCAGCCAAAGTCAACAGTAAGCTTAGGGAAATCCAGGTATGATGTATTATGTATGACTTCAAAAAGTGCATATCATCCACACAGGTTTTAATCATGCACTCTCCAATTTATATCTCAATTTACAGTAACATTGCAACTAACAGCTCCACAAACAAGGACAATGTAAATGGGGATGCAGAGCAGTTTTATCATATAATCTTTCCAAAGATAGAAAAAAATCTTGGATGGAGAAATTTTCATTGCTGTCGATACACAGCAATTTAATTCTGCACCAGTAACTGAATCTCACTAGCTTTATGCAATTACTAGATACTTCTACAAAATCTTTTAATTTCAGTTTTCAAGAAAAATACCACCAGTGTGGATGTTTTAAAGGACTATAGAGTAATAAAGCTTATAAGTGATTGGGGTGGTTATGCTACTCAAGTTCTTAGAAAAGATTTCCAGTGTCCAAAAATATCCCTAAGCATACTAAAAATATCCCCCCCAGAGAAAGGAAAGATCAACTACATGTTCATGTCCTATAGGTACACAACTCACTATGCCCTCCCTTTTAGGAGAGCCAGCAGGAAAGGTAAACCACAGTGCATTCACTGGGTACCAGGAATTTTCCTCTCCCTGCATTCCTTACAGTCAGGGCTGGAAAAGTCACTGACTTACAGAGAAGAGAAAAAGCCTGAGAACCTCTTCAGACTTGGAGACAATTCCAGAAAAAAAATCATTCATTCATTAGTTTCCATCAGAGTATAGCTGACTTGGATCCTACTGTCCTTGAAACTTTCTCCTCTTGCCTTTTTGTGCTTTGATGTATTTCTCAGAAGTAAAAGAGTCACTATGAAAAGCAGGGGAAACGGCACCTGCTTCTTGTTATAGGTTACCACAAGCAGTCAGTCCTGGCAGGGGAGGATGAGCAGAGGGGGAGGTGGCTCTTCCTGCATTCCCCCGGGTGATAAACACAGCTCTTGCACACAGGACATTACAGTGCATCTGGTTCCCTGTAATACGAACCTTAAACAGCTTGCTAAGGTGCAAATGCCTACCAGGGTGTTACTGCTACTTACGAGAGCTAAGCTCAGAAATTGATTGGGAAGACTACAAATAAAGAACTTTTATTGAATTACTATGCTTTATCCATTTCAAAGCAGTAGAAGCTTTCCAATGCCTGTCAGTAGAAGACATTGGAAACTTTCATTAGCACAGTTAGTGCTTCTCATCAGCATCAGCTTGTTCTCTCTCAGTTGCTTTGCTCTCAGTGAATGATTAATGTTGAAATCCTCTTCTCTTTGAATGTTTATCATCCTGTTAGATATGGCTGGAAGTTTAATTTTTCAGGGCATTGTCAAATAAAATGTGTTGCAGTTCTTGAAAGTTAAATACTACACCGATAACCAGAGCCTCCCCTGTTTCTAACAGCAGGCTATTCCTTTCTAGCAGTGACAGAACAGATCTGTATTATGGCAGATATATTTTTTTCTTGCAAGGCATTTCTAAAATGAATAATAGGAATTATCAACTGAAAATAATTGTGAAGGAATTATTTCCATGAAAGGTAATTTCAATCCAAAAGTGCCTTAAAGGAACAACATAGTAAATGTAGGCTAATCAATATATGCCAATATATTCACAAAGGGAAAGAAGAATCTACTGGAATGGGAAACTCTCACACAGTTTCCCTCCATGCCCTTTGACAGACAATTAATTGATACATCAAATTCAGCAAGATTTTAAAAGGACCAGTGATTTTTTGTTTGTTTGTTTTTTCTTGGAATGGGGTAAGAGGACAGTCAGTCACAAGAGCTGTCTTGTAAGATGGTCTCATCGTCATCTCTAGATGACAAAGACTGGCTAAGCAATTCACTTCCTAGTTCAAAACTCATGTATTTCGCTAAGCAACTTCTCTGTGCCAGATGCCCTAAGAAATAAGTAGGACGGTACAAAGTGTATTTTCCCTAAGTCAAAATAAGCCAAAGGGCTACTCTCAATTAAAGGAGCAACTCTAAACCAATGACAGTCTACATCACTAAAAGTTATAGAGTAGGGGTTTCAGGTATAGTTTATTTATTTATTTATTTTCTATTAAATCTCCATATAACTTCAGTTCCATCCAAGACCGTATATATTTGATCCTTTCCTGGTATTTTGTAATTATCTAGGGTATTTAAAGCATTACATTGTTTTGAAATGGCTTTCTTTTTTACAATATATTTATTAAAACAGCTGAATATATTTTAAAATTATTGTTGACATTTTTATTACTATTATGGTAGAAGTGCTAGTATAATAATATTTATTCTTTCTTTAATTCCTTTCAGGACCTAAATTTTGCATTCAAATTGTTATGCAAAGTTTTAAAGGCTAAATCATGGGACAAGATCAACAATATGTAATGGTATTATTAGAAATTATTAGAATTAAATCTGCATAACATTTCAAAATTGTACTGCCCTTTTCATGTGCTGTTTCATATCACATTGAAGAAAAAGAAAAATCTTACTCCATGCCTAAAGGGAATTACAAGCCTAGGAATGTAAATAAATACACAAATAAATGAACACCCAAAAAATACTTAGTAGAAGCAGAAACCATACTTTAACTCTATTCATCTAAGAGCAGACTCCAGTACACACATCTAGTGTTTCACTTCAGTGCAATACCTTTAAGGTCCATTAAAAAAAATGAACTTTCTACATTGAAAGAAGAAATATATTTTCAGAGTTATAATTTCAAATATAGATAACTTGAAAAGTTGATATATTGAAGGTTGGCTATTTTGATGGATGATGCAAAATACTCACTGTTGGCTTTTCAGTATCACCACAGATTCACACAACTAGTTTCAGCATCCTATGCTACAGGGCCTACTGGCCAGTTTTTAAAGCTGTTGAAAAGCTACTTAGATATTGGAAACAGGAAAAAAAAAAAGAAAAAAAAAAAGACGAGAAGAAAATGGTAGGATGAGAAAAGTTGCACACTAGAGAGATTATAAATTATGTCCTTCTTAGGCACAAAATACATCCTTAGAATCCAAAGGGTAAAGGAAAAACTAAGATTGACCTCCTGCTGTTGAATCAGTTCTAAATTGTCTGAGTCATCTTGATTCTTAGCTATAAAAAAGCTCCCAGTTCAGTGGAGAGTAAATTGCATAAAGAACTCTGCAGAGGGTTTATCCAAGGCAGAGAGAAATGTCACTCAGCACCTCCTGAGAATCATGAAAATATTGCTGTATTGCTACAAAATACATCCCTCACAAAACACCCTAAAAAGGACAATGCCTATCAGTGTAGTTAAGCACAGTTCATAGCTCTCTGCTAAGAATTCAGAAGTTCCTGGCACATTAACAGAAAATTTTCACAAAATTTAGATATGTGGTTGATGACATATCTGAAGTACACAAAGTCAGTACTCTCACAGGTACATATATTAAAGCATCTGCCCACTTCCAGAGTCAGTAGTAGTCTAATTCCTTCATTCAGAAAAGGTAAGTTTAGAAATTTCTAAAAGTTAATAACAGGTGAAAAAATTATACCTACTCTAGAGATTTCAACAGGTATACTTATTGGTACAAGTGGAAAAAAAAGTCAAAGCCAGGGGATAAAAACATAATATAGTTTAAATTAATAAATTATAATAATTTATTTAATTATTCTAGTGTGAGAATTCCTAAGCCTGAAATTGCAGAAGTGTTAAAGATCAGCAAAAGTTTGCACCTGGTGATACTAAGAAGGTCCAAGTTGAGACCATTATGTTTTGAGCAGTTAAGGCTGTGTCCAGCAGGCAGTCAGACAGGTAACTGCCTTGTCCCAGCTATTTCCCTATAAGATATAAAGCTTAGCTTGCCTCACAGCTGCTACCGGGACATCTGTTTCCAGCATATATGTTAGAAAAAATACTTATCAACACATGAGTTAAAACATCTCAAAGAAAAGAGAAATAAATCAGGTTTTGCAAAACCACATACAAGGTAGAGAAAACTCAGGTTAAAGGAAAATTGAAAAATGCCTGGACTTTGGAATCTAAATATATGGTCTGTCATAACAGCTGCAGGAGTTGGTAGTGCTGTAGAAACTAACTTGTGATATTGCATGCCTTTTAGGAGATAAATCTCAAAGTCTAATGCTTACATTAACCTCCTTAATGTAAAAGGTACTAGCAAGAAAACAATAAACAAATGCAACAACATACCACTAGAATTCAATGATACAGAGGACAGGTACAGACGAGAGTGCATAAAGGATGCCTTGAACCAGCAGAAGCTCTTAACAGCATTGGAACATAACAGATGCTTGTACAGCTCAGGTTCCGTACAGCCCAAATGTGCAGATTCAGGTTTGAGCTTGCAAAGTCTTACAGAACTTACATTCTTTCCTCCAACTTGTATAAGCAGATATAAACTTGTACTTCTATCTACTATGATCAACAGATTAAATGAGGTTCATTTCTTTGAATTAGACTGATTAAAGGATCTGAAACAGAAGACAGAATACCCAGGTGCATCTTTTCTATCGTTTGTGAATGGAATAGGACATATTTTTGGAAATATTGTGAGTAGTAATTTACAAGACTCTTTAGTGGAGAAAAGCTGACATTCTGAAAAGTATAAAGCTTAGTATCACAAGAAGAATCAAGCAAACAGAGACCTTGGTTTTCTTAACCCTGAAAGTTTCTGTACATCTGCTTAAATAATTTCTCTCACAAAAGAGCTTAGAAATTAATTAGGAAAAAAAATCACTAACAATTGTTTAAAAAGGGCAAGGGTGCAGAAAGTAGATTTACCTGTTATAATATCATTGCTTAGCAGATGAGCTATGTTTGTGAGCAAGCTCTAAGAAGTGCAGAAAACCTTGTTCTGCCTTGTTGCAAGAGAGAAACTACTCTTAGTATTCCTCTAATGTAAATCACTCCAATCTCCACGTTTTCTTTTCCTCCTAACTTGCAGGCTACTCATGAAAAAGTAATATTTTTCTGAGGAGAGTGAAGCAGAACTTGATTAACCTGTATATAACTATTCCCTGCTGTAACTTCCAACAAGTACATTCACATCTCCTTGCTGGGCTGAAGCGCTTACTGACCATCACACAGCTTTCACTGTGCTGCCCCACGCTGTTCTGGCGCTGCTCAGCCACGAGTGCCAGGCCAAGCCCTGGCTGAGGGCTAAGCCCCTCTTTACCCACTGCTGGAGAGCTCAGGAGAAAGTGCTGCCAGGACATCAGTGGCATGGAGAGCAACAGCATCTCAGACACACTTCCCCGAGTAGCAAGTTAGGACTTGTGTACAGTCCGGTGTCATATCCTGCAGCCCACTTATACCTTCTCAAATGCCCTGATAGTCAAGCCAACAAAGATTGGCAGACTTTCAGAAAAGCAGATTTATACTGGGTTCCATGCAAAATTGATACTTGTAACACAGGCTGGCAAAGCCACATGCTTAGTAGCCACTTGGTTGCTACTGTGCCTCTGCTAAATAAACAGTTTCTCTGACAGGTAGCCCTATGAGTCCTATAAGCTGCAGACACATCGGGTCACTCCAAGCAGCCATCACCAAATGAGCTACCACTGCTGCCTCTGGCACCTCATGGCTGCTATTCCCTTTTAATGCTAGGGAGGACACATAATGAGGCTTTTAAAGGAAGGCTGAGAAAGCTTACAGACCTTTTAATCACCCAAATACCTAAACCCAGATGTGCAAATTCTGCATACTCGTCTTACCCAGTTGCTTTTAAAAAAAGAATTACAGGTGATACAATATTTGGATCACCTTTTGATCCCGGAAAACAATGATAATAACAAGTGGTTATAGAATATAATCTGCTGCAATTTATTTGTCATTTTCCACCTGTGTAACTTATCTAATGTAGGGGTGGAGTTCTCATTCTGATTTTCCAAATTATGCCAGAAATGAAACAGGGCTAACTGATTTCCCCCAACATTCAGGAAGAGAAATCATGTTTCCTAATCCCCATTTACTGGTCTAGTTGCCCTGTACCATTTCCCTAACTAGTTTCATGACAAACTTATATAATAGCATCATGACATCATCAGAGTCTTGGATCCCCTAATGCCATTGAATTTGATGTTATAGAGCCATGAGTCTTGCTGCTGTCTCAGTTTGACATAGCACAAGCAAGAAAAGCCAGTGGATCTGCAGTGATTTGTGTCACAATGGATCACAAACATCACTTGAGAATAGTGAACATAAATTGCCAAGTTACAAAACTTGCTGAAATTATGTGACAGAAATAATGCCAGACAATGAAGCAATTTTCTATCCACACAGAAATAACTTCCAGAATGTGCTGATAAAAAAAACCTTAACACCTTAATTCAAAAGGCAAAGAAGGCTCCATAACACCACTGAGGATGAGAATTTCTTCAGGAAAGGTCACTTAAGTCATAATGTTTACACCATAAAAAACTTCTGCTTGACATGCTGCTATGTTCTCCCTCAATTTATGACATCCCCCACTCTCCATTTATCAGATAACTCTAAGTGTATCACAGAAGGATCTATGCATCCCACAGGAACCAAAGCACTGCTTTCTCAGTACCAGTGTGAGGAAAGGAGATAGGTACCAAGGTGCAGAATGTAGGGATTAGATTAATGGGCAAATCTTAAAGCTTCTCAAGTTTTACTTCTGAAGTCAAATAGTAAGCACCACTGAACTCCCGAGAACAACGGATGGCCTGAAATCCAGGAGTAACAATGCCTGATTGCCTCTGCAGTAAGGCCCAGGTGGGTCTGTGTGAGTCTGGGGCTGAGGAGAAAATTGAATGCAAATGCCCCACTCTCACTCAGCCTAAGAAATGTCTGCCTGAAGGGGTTCCACTTTGATCTGCACTCCACAGAATCCAATGCTACCAGTGGGCACCTGCAAGTCAGGGAAAACTGTGCTGAAAATACAACTTAATAATTTCCATCAGGCTCCCTCATACCAAATCAGCTAAGAAGAACCATCAGGATTTTTCATTATAATTAGCAGGCACTAAAAGATAAGAAAAATTTTGCTTGAATTTTTTGTGTGATCCAAATGTTTTGGATGTAAAAATGGCTTTTTATAAAGGGGGAACAAAGCCTCTGCCAATATAAATAAGCACAACTATTCTGAACTGAGTTACCAGTGTAAAACCTGCCCATAGAGAGTTACATTCTCCTTCAGAGCAGTATTTTATTGGATTCCACAAGATATGCAACTCTCACATGTAAAGTTGTTCAAGAATGAAAAGAATTGTAGACTTATAGAGCATTATTAAGATTTAATCACCAAAATTATGGGCCCAGCTCAGAGGTACTTCACTTCCCTGTATTCTGGCACTTCAGAACATCACAATCACTTAAAATTTAACTGCAGACATAGGGACTCGATTCCCTCTCATGAAAGAATATTATAGGGACAGGAATTTTGTTCCCATCTGCCACAAGTGATTGCTAGCAGAGAGCAGCCCATAGATAGTAACTGAGAGTGTTTTATTAATAAATACACCCAAGAACTTAGCAATGTATCTACTGTATTTTCCTACCTCAACTAATATGGAGCACGGCAACATCATGTAGCTTCTCTGAAACTGACGCCTGCTGCTTGAAATCATGTTCATCTGTGAAGGAAACACAGGATATTGTGTCCATCTGTCAGAAGCTGGCCGTGTTTATAATAATGTGCTGACAGCAAACTAGAAAAGGCTTTCTTAAAACATAGGTTTGTACCAAAATAAGGAGTGGTGAGCATTACATCAAGGAAGCGGACTGTTCACGTGTACTTCTTTATTCCAGTATGAAAGATCCTCAAGTTAGTTTGCATTTTACTATTTTGTTACATAGATCACAGCCATTTTTGTTCCAAATAATGGTACCTATATGAAGATTTGTACTTAAAATTATACTAATTATATGCCTGCATACGTCAACAAATCAAATCCTTTATCTCTTTTTGGCAGAACTTTTCTAATTCTATTGACTTCAAAGAAACTTAAGCATGTTCTTAAACTATAAACAAGAGGACTTTGCTGAAGAGGCATTAATTGAAGGCTTAAAGGTTTTCAAAATTTAAATTTTAATCTATCAGGCTTCTACAGAAGCATGGGAGCACAGGACTAAAAGGAAGTCCCAAGCTGTGAAGTTGTGTCTTGCAATCTCAGTACAGTGGATCTTTGGTTCTTAAGGATCCACAGAATCCTTATTCTCAGCACTGCACCTACAAAAACTGTCCTATTCCCTTGCAAGAAAATTAGGATCTGTCATTAAAATTAAAACAAAAAAAAAAAAAAAAACTGCCTGAAAGAAAATCCTGCACTACTAATCTCTGCTATAGGAAAAAGTAGAGCAGAAAACAAAGTACTGTGGATGTAATGATACTAGGAAACAACCCATGACTGACAAAGTAAATTGACTAAAATCTCTAGAGAAGTTAGTATCTTCAAGAATTAGAAAACTTCTGAATGCTGGGTAGTCCCTCTAGATTGCTCTCTTCTTCCTTAAAAACACCCCATATAACCAATATAACCACTGTTTCTCTGATTATTTAATTTTTAAAACTCTACTTTAAAAGCTTCCCTCTAGGCTCTTCCTAAAAGATACTGAAATAGTCCATTAGCTGTCTTCTGCTTTTCCCAGCTGCTCCCCTCACTGTTCTTCATTTATGTCTCACCATTCACCATTTTTTATGCTCTCTCCTTCTAGTGTCCCTGTGTTCTCACTCCAGTTTCTCTTTAATGTTTCCACATACTCCCTTTCCCTCATTCCATTTCTCACACGTAGCACATTTTTCAGCATCTTGCAACTCCTTCTCTCTCTCCTTCCATGGCCTCCCAAATTCATCTTTGATTCTCTTTCTTCCTCTGATGCTTTAGTAAACTGCATCTGACTCTTTCTCCCTCTCATGCCCTCGCCTGTGCATGCACATATTTCACACAGGGCTTGGGGCTCAGCACACTAAAGGGAAGGGAAAGCAGATGCTTCCAAGCAATATCAAAAAACCAAACTGCTCTGTGTGTGCAGCCTGGCTCCCAGCAATGCACTGACCATCTCTGACGCCCTGCTCCCCTGGTGAAGGTGGCTGGAGGAGCCTGATATTGTGCCTCCCCCTCCTCATGAAGGAGTCAGTAGCAATGTGAAGCAGAGTGATTGCTCAATTCTGTGAGACTTAGGCATGCACCAGACAGGTCTCACTGGGAGCCGGGGAGGTTTTAGCTGTGACCCTGTCACTCCAGGGATTTTTAACCCTGTCTTTGGTGCTATAAAACACAGGAACAATTATCTGCATTCGGCTTGTGTTTATCCAAAGCAATGAAAAAAAGTGCTTCATAAGCAAGTAAATATGGCATATATTCTTGAAATTTCTCAATTTCTCTTAGAGGCTGTACTTATTTATCAAGTAAATAGAAAACGGTGCTCTACTGTTGATCAACTCACTTCTATGAATCCAGGGCCAAACTCTGCTGTTCATATTCCTTTCAAATCCTCTCTCAGGCAAGAGTCCCAGAGACTCCTTGACACTCCATTACCCAGTTACATAACATAACCATTAATATTGCATATGGAGCTGAGCATGCACAGCTACTGCAGATTGGGACTACAGGCTCAGTTCATTAAAGAGACACCAACATAGCAGTTATGTATTATTTATTGAGTGCTAACAATACATTTAAGAAAAGGGAACAAGCTCTGAGAATTAAGGACCAATATGTGTCTGCTCTTCAGCCATTAGCTCGAGAATAAGAAGGGACTAAGATTCATCTTCTTCAGAATAGCAACAAAGGAGCAACGTGTTCTTGTTAATGTTGTGTAAGTGCTGCAGATGTGTGTTGGCCAGTGTCAAAAGCTCTTAGTACACTCAAATGAGGATGAACTCTAGACCCTGAGATGGATCCATAGCATGGAGGTAGGCACTGGTCAAAGCCTGGAACACTATTTACACAGGATAAACGCACACAATACATGAAATTGCCTTTCCAGAGGTTGCTGCTATGAGTTTGGAGAAACATGAGTGAGCTTGAATGAGACATCAAGAAGCCATCTGCGAGAGCATGGCTGAAATGTTACAAACATCCCTATAAATATCTCTGGATAAGGAACTAGTTCTGTTTTAGTGATATGAAGTCTTTTTATGTAAGTAGTTACTAGGCAGCCTATGAGACAGTTTCTCTGGCAGTACCCCGCTGTATGCATTAGGCAGCCTGTCTCCCTCGAGCTGCTGTTCTGGGGGTATGCCCAACAACCTACAGGATCCCTCTCCAAGCAAGCCTACCCCTGCCACAAATCATCACCAATCTGCCTGGCTGCCAGACTGGAGTGTCATATTCACAGCTGCGGCGGTTTGGGAAGAGACAGCAAGCACACACCTCCAGGAGGAGCTCTGGACAAGAGCATTTGGCTGAGTAGCAGCAGCTCTGAACGACGGCAGCAGCATGGGAGCCAAGGGTGAACTCCACGCTTGGCAGCTGTAGGCTGAACATCCTCCCTTTAGTACAGTTGATGCAATCCTGCTCTCAGTGTTTCTGATGCCATTTGGATCAAAACTCACTCGATTTATACCTCTCCTTAACGTGAGACATTTGCACTCGTGTTTCTAGGGCAGGGTTTTCATAGAACCATAGAATTGTTAAGTTTGGAAGAGATGTTTAAGACATCAAATCCAATCATCAACCTGGCACTATGACTGTAACCCCTAAACCACCAACTCTTAGCACCTGGAAAGGGGGTGGGAATTGGGCAGCAAGACCAGGGCCACAACAGCAAAATGTACAAAAAAGTAGTCACTGCTCTGCATAGGGTCTAGAAATTAATTCTATGGGCAATTTCTAGGCACATCCACTGGCTCAGGTACTTCAGATGCACGAGGAGATATCCTCTTAGGATGTAACATCAGCAATGAACTCTGGGAAACTTTGAACGACTTTCAGTGCAAAAAGATGCCTAGATTTTAATCACTTCCAATTTACTCAGAAACAGAAGAGGAAGTACTTGTCCTCATAGCTTGAATATGACTTCAAGGGATTTATTTAATTCTGCATTTCACAGTCAGAAAAATTAACTCAAATATCCTTCGTTCTGAAATGGAGTTCCCTAATCTCACTATTTTGCTACTTATATCCATGGTTGCCATTTGTATGTCCATCTTCTGGCATTTTTGGTGAAAGACAGTGTGTCATACAAATTCCAAGCAGATCTGAGGCACTACTGTATCATTAATAGTTGTGTGTTTCATCACAGGTTTCCCTGTAACTTAGGATTTATCTAGAAGTACAAATGGCACATTCTATATAATTTGTCTCTTTCCATTTATGGGGGAAGTTCACCTATACCAATGAAAAAGTGCTTATCAATAAATCAGGAGATGTAAGATATGCTCTAAACTTAAAAATAAAATTACTAAAATTCAAATAAAGCTCACTAGAACTATCAGCAGCACTTATGTTCCCCAGTGTGGTAAAACTGTAGTGCTTGTGAGAAGATAAACAGAGAATATGTTTGGGGAACATTTAGACAATTAGACAAGGAAAAAAGGAATAAGGTCACTGTGCTGTGGAGAAAATCTTCATGGTAAGAGGCCATTTTAATGTGCCAAATCTATGTTGTCTTCATAGAGATAATGGAGAATAGACAAGATTATGACATTTTAATGAAGAGAAAGAAAAATAAAGACTACTTATACTTTCCTCTGAGTTACTGACATTTCTATCTCCCATTTGTATCATATCTATCCATTTATCATCAATATCTATTTGTCAGGAGGGAAAATGTGCTGCATGAATATAATACAGGAGAACTTAGAGTATGTGGGCTAAAGAGCATTTGGATACACTCTGATCAATTTTCTAAGGTGAATCAGCTGAGGAATTCCTGGAAGGTCCAGATTTCCTGCTCAGCTGATAATCAACCCATTGAAACGCATAAATTGTCCTGGGCATGGCAGAAGCTGCCTGGGGAAGCCTTTGGGCCAGTCCAAAATTCCCACCAACATAGCTCCTGTACTAATTAGTCAAACACTTAGCTGTGAAGGTGGCTGAAAATTCATTCAACCACTTTATCTCAGGTTAGCCCATTGTTTACACATTCTCCACAATTTTGGACAATTTATACATACACACACGCACACACACACACACACACACACACACACACACATATATATATATATATAAATATATATATAATGTATATATCTACCACCCAGTGGTGATAGATTGGCAAGCACAAAGACACAGCCCTGATACCAGCTACACAAGAATTAGAGTTGCTGTGCAAACCTGAGGAGTTTCTGACTTACTACTTACATTTCATGGCTCTTGTTCCTGTTGAATGTCATTGGGGTGATAAAAAAAATTAAAGCTAATTTTTACAGTAACTGATACTCTACTTATGAAAACTGCTGTTAGTGAAGGTCTTCCTTTTGATTTTTATCTGTGTTCCTGCCGCCTCTCAGTTCCATGCATATGCACAGAGACAGGTGCTTTTTCAAACATTACTCAGGCTTTCACAGATAACAAAGTGTCCGTTTTTGTATCAGAAAGAATTCTTACGTGATCTAAAGCTGACAAAAATCAACCTTAGCTGATTTTTTAACTTTGCTAAAGCTGAAAAAAATGATCAGAGAAAAATACTGTAATAACCTAAACCACATTCATGGTGGAAATACTGAAATGTATATTCAGAACAATCTTTGGAGGAACAGAGTTCATCAAGTTATTCCACATATTCACACTTTTATTCCTCTGTCTCCAAGAGGATTTCTCTTACCTTTTAAGTTTGGTGCTGCAGTAACTAAAATTCTCTTTTCTCTGACATGCATATTAGTTTTGATCCCAGGGTATAAGGACAGAGGACAGACAGAGCAGTGGGAAGCTAACTCTGTGAACAGCAAAGGCATTCTTTGAATAACTGACAGAACAGAGATGAGTCTGGTATGTAATGTAACCTGAATATCAAACCAAACTACAGAATATCAAAGAACCCATCTGCAGATAGGACTGATAAAACAGAGAATTTTGTACACTAATGTCTATACCTTTTCATGTAAAATGCTAGGGAGTTTGTTCTCAGCCAAATATGTGACATTTCCAAATTGCTTTTCTCTTAAAAAAACACTGTAAAATGAAAACTTAGGAATGATGATCCTTTCAGGCTTTAGATCTGCCAGAGAAATACACGAGAGGCATCTCTCTCCAAGAGGAGAGAGAGCTTATCTCTGTATACATAACAGGAAAAAGGAACAGAAGAAACACAGCACATAACGATGGTAAAGATGCTGGGGGAGAATTAGTGTTTAAGATAACTTGGATGCAGATCATACAGATAAAGTCAGCATTTAATGTATTTTCAAGAGTAAAGTGTGAAACCAATGACATAAAATGTGCCAGAATAGGTTGCTATCAGCTGAGAGACACATGGGAGGGAACAGTTGCAAATCACCCTGATTAGAGCAGGGAGTGACACATTTGGCTGCTTCTGCTACCTGAAAATTCATGAGTGCCACTAACTGGTGAACCTTAGTAATGAACTCACATGCTCTTTTTCTCTGAAGCCCATGGCATTTACTCTCTTTGCCACTTCCTTGAAATAACCTTCCACCTCACAGGTGTATTAATCCACAGGCAACAATGTCCCTGTAACATCTGCCAGGCTGTCAGTGATTGCCAATACACAGGGACATCTATGTCAAGAGTAAATGATATATGGGGGGAAATGTCACCAGCAGATTGAAAGCAATGCAATATATACCAACACAGTATTTTCCCCGGTGACTTCCACATATGTTGCACTATTGTTTAGTTCCTTCAGTCTTTGCTGACCTTCTGATGGGTGTATCATTTGTGATGATATTGAGAGCTAAACTGTGCTCTCCTGTCTTGAAATAAAATTAGTTTTTAAAAAACTGTAAAATAGTTGGAACAGCATTGAGTAACGGTCTTCTTACCATGAAAGATGAAAGCTAGAAACTAGACAAATTATATGCCTCTCTTTCTTAGATTGCTCATTATCTGAAGATTAACATTAGAAGGACCTGGAAGCCTGTCAAACACCAAATCAAAAGCTCCCAAGGAGTTCAGACAGTAAAAAGTGTTATCAGCAACAAGAGGATTCATGGGATTATGTTTGTAGCGACAGGATTAAGTTTTGCCCAACAAGCTGCCGTATCAGAAATAACAAGGTCATTTTTCTGTTAAGAAGATGAGGG
This sequence comes from Chamaea fasciata, assembly GCF_029207755.1. Classification (NCBI taxonomy): domain Eukaryota; kingdom Metazoa; phylum Chordata; class Aves; order Passeriformes; family Sylviidae; genus Chamaea; species Chamaea fasciata. The sequence continues at coordinate 14,142,036 of NW_027094095.1, read as the reverse complement.
AAGAATGCACTTGTTTTGCAAGCAGGAAAATTAATGCGGGATTAACCAATAAAAGAGTTCCATAAAATTGCTCCAGTTGTGAAATCAACGCAAATCTTAATCCTATAGATTTGCACATAAAAAAGAGTCCACTGGAGTGAAAGACCAAAATTCTGGTACTGACATAAAATCCCATCCACCACGGATGTGACAGCAGCTCTCTGTCATAATAACAGGAAGCCCTTGCCACTCAGAAGGCATCTACACAGACACCTTCCCACACAGGCAGCTGACTGTGGGAATCTCTGCAGAAATTCACTAGAATAGTTAGTGCCGTGTAACTGTCTGGAATAATATAAATCTCAGAATGGCTTTTTGTCTTCACTTTGCTCTCTGATTTAGAATCAAAATATTCAAATATGTGGAATGTTATGTTTTAGTCTGCAACTTGCTCTCCAGTCAGGAGAGGATTTACAAGGCAAGGCCAAATCAGCTGCAGTTCTCTGTGCATTACCAATGGCTAGGGAGGTATGAATGACACCAGCCATGCAATGGGGTGTTTATATTGAGTTTTAAACCCAATGGAACCAAGTCTTCAAACCTAAAAGCCCTGAACAAATAATTCACAAATAAAATATGCAAATTTAAAGGGATTTGTTTTAATTACACACTGATGACACTAGAATTACTGCTGCTAAGAGCTCCTCACAGGCACAGCTGGAGTGCTGTGGAGGCAGTGGGTGAGGCAAGCTTGACTGATACATACTACATATGATAAGCATCTTTTGTCCCACAGTTCATTGCCCAACTCAGTGCCCAGCTGAGTGCTTAGAGCCACTGAGCCACTTCTGACCAGCCACACTTTCTCTGTTCTTCCCAGTTTGGGCATTCCTTATCTCAGCTCTGGGAGTGATCAGTCACAGCCACTAGCCTAGAGTCGATGTTGAGCTGGCCCACTGGGAGCTGGCCCACTGGGAGTAATGGACATTGACCTGCCTGTCATCATCTGAAATCAGATGTCAGACAGCTGTTGATAAAACCTACCCAGTTGATTAATGTGCTCTTTCTGTGTCTCATCAACAGTATTAATAGAACAAAACTATAGCATTGTGAGGCCATACTGTGGTTTCCCTAAACTTATTCAGTATTGACATTTCTGTCCTGATATTTTAATTCTCTTAATTGCCAAATATTCAAATTTTGAGTAATGTTCATTAGTTATGAGTAGACATAAATATCACACATCATTGTTTTTGTTGCAAGGACCAATTCCACCTTGTATTAATTAAAAGTTAGCTCACATGTCAGCCTGTGAAACTTACTATTTCCAAATATTTTTTTGCAGAAAAAGTCAATTTCACTAGTGTTCACCAAAAGTGCAAAGGAGAAGCATAGAGTCACCACAATCACATGTATATCAAAACTAATTTGTATTTAAGAATAGCTGCATTTCCAGTTGTCTTGAACTGCTGTTGTGCAGAATTTCTGATGGTGTTTTTTGGGGAGATGGGCTGAATACACTGTAATTGTTTTCTTCCCAGCCTTTAGCTGCTGTTTTTCTTTCAACTGTATCCTAAAATACATGAAGTACTTTCTTCATGTGACTATCTAAGCAAATTCTGTATTGCCAACAAGATGTGATAAAACTGCAGATGGGAGCAGCTATCATCATTCTTTTTTCAAGATCGCAGTGGTGCACAATGTCAGCAGGATGACAGTCTCTATGACACTGCTGTATAATAATTTATCAATTATTTTCCATTTAGAAAAACTTGATGGAGGCTGGCATGTATAAATCTCTATATGCTATTTCTTCAGATTCCACTTTTTTGTTCTATTTCCTTCAGGCCAAATTGACTCAGCTAATCTAAGACTAAAACTGGGCATTTTTCTGCTGAAATAAAATTCACTGGCAGTTCTCAACTTCTGCATAAAACCTAATTTGTGCATAATAATGTGCGCAAAAAATCAAAATTAAACTTCAAAGAACTTAACCATGATAATCATCTTTATACTTCATTAAAACAGCAATAATTTAAAATTTTACTGTGTAATTGTAAACTTCCCACTTAGCTTATGTATTTTTTTATTTCCTCCGACTCTCTGTTCACTTAAAAAAAAAAAAAAAAGAAAGAAATCCAACCACAAAAAACCACAAAATCACAGAAAATAAGTTACAGAAAAAAAGGAAAGAATGCAATTTTTTTTCTACCAGGGAGGTTTAAGTATACACCTGTAAATGAAGGTATATGAGCTGATGACCCACATTCTGGGCCTGCCTGAATACCAAAACACTGCCTACACTGGCCAACAGATATGCTGAAACATTCAGACTCCTCAAAAAATTTTAAAGATTTCAAAATAAAAGTGAAATAGGACCTCTATGTTGTCTTCACTTTTTTTTATCACCAAAGTACTTTTTATTCAAGCAACTGAGATACGTCATTAAGGGTGGGTGTGAAATGCTGCATTTTCTATCTACTATCTAGAGTATATAGCCATACTATAACTTTAGGCCAAGTAAACAGAAAATATAACCTCAATATGTTTTTGTGCTTTGGATCTAACCATGAAAGATTCATTGTCTAAATATGTCATTGCAGCCAGTGATTCAGATGTAGAATACTTCCATCTGGCAACAGATGGTCAAGATGGATCTTATTTGCAGGAGAGTCTTCTGCTAAAAGAACTAGTCTTCACAGTCTGGATAATCACATAAGCAGGTTCTTTCCAGTATTATTGCCATGAGAAACCACACCAGAACTTTATCTAACAAGTTCAATCAGCTCAGTATACACCTACAGCCCTGCTTAATTAAGCATCCTTCTATGTATCATAGCCACTTCTGCACTTCACTGCTAATTTTCTCGTTGATAACGTGCCCATTATATATGTAACAGCTGTACAGTTCTCCTAACACATTAAGTTGGTGCTCCCTATCATTCAGTGTGCTGTGATGAGCTTATCAGCAGCTGTCCTTATTGTCTGAGGGATGCTTGCAGCTTCCTACTAGCATTTGCCAAGGATTTGCAAAGCCATCCCCTCAGACTGAACCTACTGCATTGTTTCACATGTTTTCAGTCACTCATTCACAGAAGATTGTGTGTGGGAGTGACAGATGGCTGCTAACCAAGCTGGTCTATCCTATTTCCTTCCTCACCATTACAGGTATATGGTGTCCATCACTGACTTTGCTCTCTAAAGGTTCGTGGAAGAATATTTCAAAGCTCAGCACACCCTAAACAACCATTCAATATTTAGTCTTTGCAAAAATCCAACAGACTCTGTTTCATGGTAACCAGAAAAAAAAAAAAAAAAAGAATAAAGGTTGCTTTCACCAAATTACTTGTTCTTTGGGAGTTATTCACTCAGCTCCAAAGAAAAGGGCTTAGACATCAGTTCTACTGGAGAGTTATGAGTCATCAGATAAGAAAAATCAGCTCTCCCATTTTTATGTGATATGGTAAACAAGAAGAGCACTGCAGAATTCAGTGCTTTGGTCACAGAATCTGAAGTGGCTGTTGCCATGGGTACATAGAATCAAGTATTTAAAGGGGATTTAAGGACGTGAAGGAGGAGAAATGACAACACATCATGGAAGATTCAAGAACTGTAGATGACTGAAGAAAATGATGACCTGAAACACAGAGACACAGAAAAGAAAAGTAGCCATTCATGTGATGAACACAAGATAAGAGAAAAGACAGCTCACTGTGCTATCAAGGTGGAGAAATAAAAAGCAGGAACTGGCAGGCACACCAAGAGGCAAAGAAGAGCAGCTAGCTCCATAAGACGAGGAAGGGGCAATGAAAATAAGCAGGATCGTGAGGGCAATGAATTGCATTATACAGAAAATTATAAAAGAGACAAGAAAAGGACAAAAAATAGGGGATAAAGAAATAGCAGATAGAAGATGAGGGGAGAAGTAGATTTACAACACAAAAACCAGGTATATATGAATTGTCAGGGATTTTCATTGAAGAGTCCATGAGCAAGTCATCAAAGCTGACCTGGAGGAAAGCAAAATGCTGTGGCAGGAGCAAGAATACTTGTCCTGAGCTACAAAAAGTTATCATGGGAGAAAAGAAGCATTCATTAATCCTACTTTATGCTGATAAATGTCCCTGCAAATTTTCATCAAGAACAGGATCAAAGCCAGCTGGGAAATACTGCCTTCTCTAGTTTTCAATGGAGTTCTTCCAGACCCAGGAGAAGGAACATATATGAAATACAGCATTAAATAAACTGCAAGGTGACTCAATGTCTAATCTTAGAAGGCAGGGCTTAGGTTGCTTGGCCACTCAATAGAGGACTTTTTTCTGATGAAAGACATTTTAAGGAAGGGATTCTAAGCACTTGAAGAAGATAATATTAAGTAGTATCATCGAGTCAGTGACATAGCTGCTAAAATCTGACTTTTAAGATAAAGTAGTTAAAAAAGCCCAACAGTAGGCAACACCTGAAAAGTATTTGCACAAAGGAAAAGAACCACAAGAGGGAAAGCTTGTTGAAACAGCAGTTGTGATGAGGCTACCAGCATCAAAAAAAGTGTGGTCGCCAAAAAAGGGAAAAAGGGATATAAGTATAAATAAAGTAAATGACATTTCATAGTTAAGATGTGACAGATTCTGAAGAAATAGGAAGGGCTACTGTGGATGAAGCAGAATCTAGGTGGGACAAAACAGTGTGTAAAAGCAGTTCTATTGAGTAGTGTCAAAATCATGTGATCACCACAGCTGCCTGTTGGGTCTTTGTTGTGAGATCAGAAAATGTCCATGTAAGTGTTCTTACCTCAAGGCACTTACTAGAAAATACAAGGCTTGTAGGCAGCTTTCAAAGACTACTGGGAAAATGGCAGTACTTGAAAATGTGCAATGACATCTATTCGTTTGAATGAACCACTGAAAGGTTTAGCATACTCTGGGAGAACAACTGTGTGGACAAAAAGGGATGCAGCCTAAAACGACTTCTACACAATTAGGCATACAGCTCATAACTGAGCACCGTTGAAAACTGGCCTTTTAAAAAGCTTTTGACTATGGATGTAGCGACGATACATCTTCAGTTTAGCTACAGCTATGAGTTATATTTCTACTTGGCTTCTAGCTAACTTCCCTAAACAAAATGAATAGATGCTAAACACCACACGGTTTAGAGTGTAAATGCACCCCACTGTCACAGACAATCACAATTTTTTTCTGGTTTTGTTTTAACTAGCATTAATATAGAGTCTGTTAATGAGGTCCAGATGCTACTGCAGTAAAAACAGTACAAGAGATAGATGGAAAAACAAATTAACATCTTGCTGCACGTCTTTAAAAAGAGTGTATTATGAATAGACTTTTATCAAGGTAGACAGTCTTAGTAATAATAGAACAGGCGGTGACTACATCACACTGAAATCTGACACTGACATTTGAAGGACAATTTGAATTGTGATATTTGAAAGATTCTGGAAGAGAACTTAATGGCTCTTGATAAGGGCATTTTTTTTTTCTTTTTGTCATTCTTAGAAAGAAAGGACTAACGACCTTGCTTTTGCTGTTGAAATGAAACTTTTGGCCTTAATGCACAGAAAGACAGATCTCAAGATATTGCTATTTTCTGAACAAGTTTTTTGCTTTACTTTGGGGATATCACTTTGCATACTTTTGTACGTAAGGTCAAATACTTGGTGATACAATTTCTTGAGATCTAAATCATGCATTTTAAAAATGGTCTTTGGAATTGTTTACACTGGTGTCCATCCAGACTTACTAGTTAGTGAAATGCTAGCTTCAGCTGTCTTGAAAACCTGCTTGTTACTTATAGTGAATTTTAAAACAGATTTCCAAGTTGTTCAAAATGAGATTTTAAGTGACAATGGATTGATCTCCTGGCACTTCCAATAGCTACATCAGAAAAATTTTGCAGAGTATGCAGCAGTTACAAGTGGGCATGATGGATTAAAAGAGATGCTGACACCACTGGTCCACCAGGTGAGTCTGTCTCTGGCTGGTCTTACACTGGCTGGTTTCTCATAACTTACTCACCAGCCAATCTCTACAAAGATGTCTCTCCGTTTCAGCTGGAATAATTGCTTTCTTCAAATTATCTGAAGGTACACAAACAATTGATGATTTCCAAGAATAATGAGTTTTTCTAAGTATTTCTAATGTACATAAAAGAAACCTCAGGGTAGATAGGTAGTAGAAAGCTAGTAGGAAGCTGAAGGTTATAATTCATATAAGACCCATTTGCGTTTGGATTTTACGAGTGGTACACAACCAGTGACATGTATTAGGAAATATCTCTAGTAGAAAAAAAATGCATTGTCATTACTGAATAATAAAATATGTTGTCAAGGTTATTTCCTTTCCAACATGTTAGACTGTGGTATTATAGACGTATCTTGGGAGAGGTGCTGGGCAAGAGGGAGTTGAAAACAAATTCTGTAAAACTTTACAGCCATACTTTCTCAGTAGGCTTTACTACAAGGAATGAGTTGTTTTAGAGCCCCATATTCCTGTATTTCACACATACTTAGCATCCCTCAGCTTCACTATTGAAAGTCTTTTCCCAAGAAACTAAGGCTAAGGGATGTGGCTCAAGAAAGACTTCACACAGAAGATCAAGATCTTTTAGCTGTAGTATATATAGCTATATAAGTGTAAATTTGAAAAAGAAGCTAGAACTCGTGTCCTTTTTACTTCCATCCATCGCTGTTAGCTATACCTGCATCTCCTCATGTTCCCAATATCTTTTGTTTCCTTCTGTACCTGGACCATGACAAGGGTACAGTTGTTTCTGAGAGGTCTCAGCTCTGGGCATCCAAACTGCTTTTTTCTTCCATCATAGGCCAAAGACCACATGTTAATTTTCCATGAAGAACTCAGTCATCATTGGGATGATGTGCCACAGCCAATAGACCCATGTCAAAACCAAGATGCATGTTTCCCTAATTTGGTCCCATCCTACAGGAAGAACAACCTGAGCATGATTATAGTGGATGAACCTGGTACAAAACCAATAAAGCTTGTTTGAGTAGGACAGGAGGCAGGGTGAGTAGTGGGCAGACACTACTCTGTGCGACTCCTGTCCCCTGCTCTGTGGGACAGGAATGGCACTGTGCGCCTCTGCAAATTAGGGAAAAAGTGATATGTGATACAGCTATTTAGAAGAAGTCACCCATAGAACCTCGATCTGGTTTCTAATTAAATTTTTAATAATAACTAGGGAAGTAGTTGTTTTAACATTCATCTGAGACCCAAATAAAATTCTCACTTCACCTGCTGCAATCTGAGACACATTATATTCTAGAACTATGGAAATGATACATCTGGTTTGGTTATCCTACTCACTATACAAAAATAACATCCTGACCAGAAGGAGTATGTCCATTTAGCCTATTTTTGGTCACTTTATTGACTTTTATTTTAGTTAGGAAAAAAATATTTCAGTAAGGACTTTAAGCTCTTCCTTTTTAAACTGTCTTATTGGATCCCATTCTGGGTGCCTAGCTTGGAGTGAGGGACTGTGTTAGGCAGAAGGGCATTATAGCCATGGAACACTATATCAATATAAATCAGGATTTATTTTTACTGGATTTGCTGTTTTCTATTTTCAAGAGGAAAAAGTCTTTATGAAAGGGAAATTTTTGGTGGCTGGAAAATGAAATATGCTTCACCATTTTTTACTAATAAATATTAACTGAACACTTATTTAGTATTCTACATTTTTATAAAACTAATATTCTGAACCAAATTCTAATACTTCAGAGATTACCCAACTGCCTTCAGTTGCAACATTTTGTGTAAAGGAACAACATGTTGGATCAACATTTGCAACATTTCCTTCAATTTTAGCTGTCAATAGCAATTTAGAAACACTGGAAGCACTATGTAAGAAAATACTAAAGACTTATCTAACTTTTTATCTGTGCTGAACAACCTCTGTTGCTCCAGAAAACATTTAACTCAAATAATGTATTGTTTGCTGGAAGGATGAACTTCTTCATATTCTGAGTAGCTGATCATTTTATGCCCCAAGGGTTAAACATTCTTGGTGCTACAGTGCATGCAAATATATGTAAAGTTCAGTGTGAAAAAGCATCCTATATAGAATTGAACAGCTCTACTGCAGAAAGTATCTTCTCTCAAAATCCAAAAATCGTTTGTGAGTTTGCAACTGTATATTAGTAGAAAAACCTACTTGAAAAAAAAATACAAATAGAGATTTAAGAAAAAAAACCACAAACTACCCCATGTATTGGTGCACTTCCAGTACACTTTATTCCTCGCTCACAAAGCCCTTGAAATCATCAAAAACGTTCCTGTTTACATCCTGCAAGCTTTGCAGTTTCATCCTGTTAGATGAACACCCTTAGAAATCAGACTCCATTTTTCCAGGGAAGTTGTATCCAGTTTTGCTACAGCTGTGTGATGCTTTGGCTCCTTATTTACATACCAATTGATCACTCACTGCATACAAAAAGCGTTTTGTAAGCTGTACAAGTACACGTACCAGACTTCAAAAAAGGTAAAGTCTGTTGTATGTCCTGCACTCTAAGATTTCTGAAGACACAGCAACCATATCATCCTCTGTTCTACAGAGCAATCTTTAGCTATAATTAGTCTTCCTAAATACTAATCAGCATTTCATCTATGTGAGTTCTTATAATATATTCAATTCCCCAATGCATTAAAACACATTTCACTGCATATTTCAATCTCTGGCTCATTTCTTCCAGAGGATAGATAATTTTAGGTAATTAAAAATATTAAAAATTATTGCCATCCTTAGCAACATCAGTTACTCGTTATGCCTGCTACATTGACATTAAGAGAACCAGGTACAAAGTAACAAGAGTCTTTAGGATGCATCCATATGAATTAGGCATTTATGTAAACAAACTACCTCACGCACTTTTAATGAAATTAAATGCTTGTGTTTAAGGACAATACGGTGCCCAAAGTATTTTAAAAAGGCAATGAGAGGAAAAGACAGGGCATGGCAGAGGACTGTACTGAGGAGAGTTGGGACGATGGGCAGCACGGTGAGAGGTTGCTCTAGGTGGCTATCTGCCTGCACACAGCTGTGCCAGGAGTAACAGGAATAATGGGATAAACATGAAAAGCTCTAATAGCATGTGATGGCTTCTACATTACATGAACTTACTGAGAAAATTAAAAAAAAAAAAAAAAAAAAAAAAGCCAAATATTTGAGGCTTTTTTTGACTGCATAAGTTTGATGCATAGTCACTTCTGAACGCCCTGTGTCAATGTAGTGGAAAATCCCAACAGGAACTGTTGGTGCCAGCTGAAACAGGATTATGCACACATGACTGACAGTCTCTCATAGCTAAGTAAGGAGCAATGCAGATCACTGTTGATTGATTTTTATAAATCAATTATGCTCAAAAGACAGCAGACCTCTACCTCCCACGGCAGAATTCCTGTTTGACTGCCAGGACTCCAGGGCTCGAGGTGGACGTGGGCCTGGGGGTCACCCTTGTTGTGTCCCGGGCAATGCCACCACCGCCCCTGCCCGTGCCCGCAGCCCCAGCCTGGGCCCGTCGCGCTTCGGGCAGCCCCGTGCGGGCTCCCTTTGCTCAACCTCGCCCTCAGCCCGCACTGCGCACGGATCCCCCTGACCAACAGCGGCAACCCGGATAAAAATACTCCTGACACGTTGTTGCACCACGAAAAGGCGTGAGGAGGAGAGCGGCAGAGGCCGGCAGAGGCCGCAGCCCCGCAGCAGCGCCGCAGCCAGCACACGCCCCCGGGGGACACGGCACGGGCGGGCCAGGCACAGCGAACACAAACCTGTCCGCACATCAGGGTTAAGCTGTTTGTTTACTTGAAAGAATAAATAAGCTGCATGCTTTCTCTTCATACAATCGTATGGGGATCATCTTTTTCCTAGCAGAAGAAAACGCTCTGTGGTGCTCCTGCACTGAGGAGCTGCAGAGACTGAAATAAAATGGCTCATGTCCTTTTTGTTTCTGTGCGATCTCCACCACACCGATAAAAGCAGACAGCAGAGCAGGAAGCATGCTTGGGTTCATGTGCCCGTGCACTCTGCATTAGTGACATATCGTAACTGGTTCTGCTTGAGTGAACAGACTGAAATACTTGTCCTCTCTCTTATTAAAGATGCTCTTAAAATCATGCCTGGATGTCAGCCTCTGCTTCCATCTTTTCCTTTACTGAGTGCTTTCTAGGCTACAGAAAATGAATGAAGGAGCCAAATGCAGACAAAAATGAGCCTTAGTACTGAAGAGCCATACTATCTTTGCAGTTGTTGAAAATACCACCTCGAAACATTTGAAACAGCTACTTAATAAAGCCTAAAGTGAAATACAGAAGCAATCTGACTGGCCTGATTTTGAGTGTGTGCTGGGATTACTCCCTTCATTGCAGTACAGTTGCTTCTGAAGTATGCTACTGCAAGTAGATCAGCTGAATTCTAAATTAAACCCTCTTCACAAGCATATTCAGTCTATACCCCACCCTTTCTATTGTACCTTGCAATGTATGTTCTCTAGAGGTTAATACAAACTATTATTTCTTTCTTATTACAGTCATTGTTGGACATTTTAAAAAAGCATGGTTTCTTTGTGCTTAGTGCTGTCTGTTTATCCAGTTAGTGGTACACCCATTGATTGTTTTGGGGTCCTTAATTGTACAGTAGAGGCTAACTGTACAATAGAGGACAAATGTACATCCTTTCCCTCACTTCCCCTTATACACTAACATTTTTATTCTCAGGGCTCCAACAAGCAGGCTAATTGCAAGTGCATGAATATGAATATGGATTGATACACAGGAAACTGGGCAAAGTTACAAAGGAGTGTGAAGTACATACGTGGGCAGTCTTCACATGCAGTATGCACAACAGAGATGCAGCACTTACAGAGGCTGACATCACTTTATCTGAACTGAAAGCTGTCTGCAGCTGTAACTGTAAAGAAGACCCCAAGGACTCTGATGATATATTGATCCCCCATGAGAAAATGTCATTGAATTTAGTGTATGCTAACACATTTTGTACAATTTTGTAGTATTTACTATAGAACAGCAATTATATTCTTACTGAATTTCACATATTTTTGCATTTCTTTAAGATCTTAATGCTATTTTCTATGAGATTGCCCACTTGAAAAATAAACATTTTCAGCTTTATCCAAATTTAGAGAATTTTGCATATGGGATAGCTTATATTCATAATACTTATCTTCTTCAGTGTTTATTGTAAAAAACAAGCCTCCAGCCTCCAATAGACAAGGCAGAAATCACACTGAGAAACTCTCAATTTATGATTCAGACCCTGAAGACAGAGGTTTTCTCTAGCAGAGATATTGTCCAAGGTAGGGAGATTTTACTCCTCATGATGGTCAGTGACACATGTGGCAAATCATTTGTTCAGAAGGTAAAAAATCCAAAGGGAAAGAGAATTGCTCTTATGTCCCCTGTAATATGACAGACCACTGGTACAGAGTGCTGTTGGTGCTGTGAAGAGCCAATTTGTAGGCAGAAGATGCCCCAAAGTCACAACTGTAACTGCAGGCACACAATTCTGAGCAGGCTACAAACAGCAGGCTTTCCCAAGGCAGCATCCATGGAACGTATCCATGCACAATGCCTGGGGTGGTGACCATCCCTTCTCTTTGGACTACACACAGGAGAGATTTGTATATTTATTTTTCAGCTGAATTTGAAAGATTAAAAAGAAACAAATGTAGCATTGGTGCAGAAATGAATTCAAGGGAATGTTGGAAATTTTTGCATATTTCTAACCTAGTATAAAAAGGGGTTCTTCATTGTTTGGTCTGAAAGTTCAAGTTATTTCAAGAAATCTATTTAAATTAAAGCAGGAAGATTTGAAACACACCATTCTTAAAATGTCTCCCTATTCTTCTCTGACTGTTTTTTTGTTAACAGAAATATCTGAAGTAGGCCATAAAAACAGTATATACATTTATATATGCATACACAAATGAGACTTTGAGTGAATATATCCATAACAGCTTTTCACAAGGTAGTGCATTACTACATTCAGGTCTTAAGACTATCATATAGTAAAATACCATTGCACTGTAAAAAGGAGGAGTATGTAATCTCAGTAAAAATGACTATTTTAATTACACCACCAGCAATTTGAAATCAAAATTAGCATTTTAGAGTTCATTTTCGAGCTAAGGATAAGAGGTGCTAAAAATACACAGTGCCATATCATACAGATTTTCCTCTTTGGTTAGCTTTGTTTCTGTGGTAATGGGAGTCAAATTTTTCTTCTCCTTTTAAAACAGAAAACTATCAGGACCAAGCCAGTAATTTTTAAGGGGTTCATTATCCTATTATAGAGAAAGACATGTAACAGTTTATTAGATATTTCAGAGCAAATGTAACTCTGCACTGGAACTGCATCATACAACACAGTCCATACCTGGGAGTTTAATGTTAGAGTGCAGTTAAAATGACCAGCTCTTGCCGAGAAAGGACAAGAAGTTTAACCCTCATAGATTTACCACATCTTTTACCCCTGTAAAATCTGTGGGCAACAAACGGGTCTGTTTTGGAACAAGGAAGAAGAAGGTCTCTGCACCGAGCTGAATGCAGCAGTTACCATGGTAGGGCAAAGAGCCATGAAATTGGTGCTGCCTGGTGTGCTTTCACAATTGCAGTGCAGATAAACCTGCAAACAAAAGCTGCTGTAACAAGGACTCTACTCAGTGAAATATGAGCTTGTGATTTCATATTTCCTGTGAAATGTCATATGTGTGTGTTTCCACCACAAACATAATTTGACATGACATTAATTGAAGATACATTCTAAAGACTGCAACTCTCAGTGGATCTTAGTTCAGTGTTATATATGTGGGATGCAGTCTTTTCAAATTAATTCTGACACTCTAAGAGACAGATTTTCCCTGGCATAACCTGGGGGATAAAATGCATACCAAGGCCTGGGTTTGTCCAAATTCAGTTATTTAACTGAAGTACCTCCACTGAGGGCTTCCAACTATAACTTGTTGACTTCAAAAGTCAACAGAACTCAGGGAACAACATTAGGTCCGCCTAAAACCCGAATTGATTTCCGGAGATGCCTCTGTCTCACAAAGCACACCCACTCTTTCTATTGACTGTATGGAAAACTTAAGCACTTGTCGTAGCAGCCCTCTTGTTAGAGGGTAGAAATAAGCCAAGACACAGACTTCTTGTTTTCCTCACAGCATGAAAAAAGTCCTGGTTTATTCCTCTTTACAGCTCAGCCATCCTGATTCCAGGTATTCACTGACTCTGGCTGCAGCAAGCTCCTACTGCAGGTTTCCCTTGCAGCCTCTGACTGCTGGTTATTTCCTGCTAAACTCTGACTGTGGGTATTGACTTGCAGACTCTGAATGCAGGCTTTTTACCTAGCTAGACTATGGCTTCAGACCCAGACTGACTTCACAGCAAGGATTCTCTCTCCACAGGATCTCTCTTCTTCATGATCGTCCATGAGGATTTTTTCCCCCCTCACCAGCTAACCCACTCCCTTTTATCACACTTATCTTTATTGGCTGTATCTATGGCTCATCAGGGGCATGCTGTATCAGGTAATTAACAAAGCTGATACTTATTCGGGAGAAAGTCACCTGTATTCCCTTTTCCTACAGGCACTGAGTACCTAAACCTGGGCAGAATTAATCTGTGCCCAAATATCTGGCCCAGATATCTGTGACCTCCCTGTGACACGGAAGGATACAGCACTAAGGGAGAGTAGTGTTGGACAAAGAATGGGAGAACAGAACAGTGCTCATGAGACATCCAAGAACTTAGCAGTACCCGTCTCACTGGGGAGGTAGCAAAATTACCCCTCTTTTCTTCTGAGAAAGGTGTTTAATACAACTTAATCAGGAGTCCTTTTTTCCTTACACAGATACTTTAATTAAACACAGATCACTGCACTGCTGCGCTGATAGCATTAAAAAAATATCAATTGACCATCAAACACACCATCTTTCATGCATTATTAGGCTTTATATAAATAATAAAATGCCATTATTCTCCAGGTGACCTTATGTAGTTTCATCACAGCACATATCCCTCAGAATTTTGCATTACAGGTGCCAAGATAGTCTTGCCTTTTCAAGTAGGAGGGGGAAAACACTGAGAAAGGGAGATGAAGACAACTTTATATCTCAAAGTAAATATTCCCTTTGATGCTGCATCTTCAGATCAACTGTCCCAGTTTCCCCAGATCTCATGTTTGGGGCAAGAACATTCAGAGAAATATGACCTTATAGGGTCCTTTGTCTATTTCAAATTTTAAAATTAATAAGACCTAAAATATACAGTAAATAAATGTCTAAAACACACATTGTGAGGGAATGAGAATTTTGTTCTCATCAATTGTTCCAAATGTTCTTCTGTATTATAACCATAGTAAGTCAGCTCCTTTACTCAGTGGAGCTCTACAGCTTTGCTGAACTGGTAACCTTTTCTTTCTGTAATGTATAGTCTGAAGAGACATAAAAACAAAGCACTAGACTATGCTCCCAAATCCTACTGGAAATGAAAGGAGCTGCTCTGAAACACTGAAGCAATATTTGGTTCTAGTGGTTTTTGCTCACGAGGTGGCTATGTTTTGAGTAGTTCCTGCCAGAAAGGTATTTTGAAAGATTCTATTTTCACTGGCTTAAAATAAAAATGAAGGCAGAATCAGGCTATTTTCTGGTTCAGAATGCAGCTATTCTCCCTCTGATGACATAACTAATTCATTTAATAATAATCAAACCATTCTAAACCAAGATAGTCTAGCAATTTCCAGTTGTCCATTATTATGTAATAATAATCCCCTCATAATCAGAACTTGATTGAGAGAAAATAGGAGGAAAAAATACATATATTATGCATGTGTAGTCTGATCTGTGATGACACTTCCCTTCATTCATGAAGAGAGACAGAACCATTTTCTCCTGGCTACGCCTTCTTGAGTCTTTCTCTCTTTCTCTCTTTCTTTCTCTCTTTCTTTCTCTCTTTCTTTCTCTCTTTCTTTCTCTCTTTTCTCTTCTTAAAAAGATATGTTTTACAGTAATGATCCAACATGATATGGTACTGAAGTGATGCAAACAATACCAGTGGGGCAGGAAATATCAATATCGTTATAGCAAAGTTTAATGCTTAGAAAGCTGAATCCAAACTTCAGAAAGGAACAGTCAAAAAATATCTTTAAAAAATCTCAGGCAATTCTAGACAAAACTGCCCTGTAGGTATATCAAATAAATGTGAGCTTTATGGACGTATGATTTACCTTTCTTTCTCCCATTTACCCATTTTTCAGCCTAGAAAGAGACCATGGATTCATTTCAGTAAGCTGTTTCTTTAGAAAGACAAAGGAGTGCAGTTCCTCATGAAATACTTTAAAATACAGTTTGACTGAAGACTTTCCTTCAGTTGGGCCCAGATTCTTTCCTTTTAAGTGTAATACAGTATTAATTTAAAAAGTGATCATGTTAAAATAGGCAGGTTTTACACGGTGGATTACCTGTGTAGAAATATCGGGTACTTTACATTAACCATATTCACAAAATTATTTCATTTATTTCTTTGCACCTCCTAAGAAAACATGAAGGAACTAAACACACATTTTTGTTTATTTGTTCTTGCTCAGCACCATCCTTTACTAAGCACCACATTTTGAAGTGATTGTGGCTGTTTTACTAAATACCATTAGTGTCCCACGCACTAAATAGAGCATAATTGCCTGAAAATTTTGAGGGCAGAAATACTAACTGAAGATGTAAAGGTTTCCCTTGAGCATTCCAGTGAAACTTCTGCCATCTGAACTGAGAAATAACCAACATTTCCATACATACCCTGGCTGCACTTGCACAGAACAAGCTGCTGAGGCCCAATTCTCATCAACAGCTCTCTCACACACCAGCAGAAGGCAAACAACACAACACAGGGGGCAGGTCAATATCCTTTGAAGGCATTGATGTTATCAAGTGTAAGTAACTAATGCCATCTGCAGCATTTAATTGCAGGTGAGGATTCATTGGAGCAAAGAACTCAGCAGGATTCTTCCATCCAAGGTTAAGCACTCGAGACTGGAAGTGAAGGCAAACAGCTGCTGGTGGTTTTCAACAATTTTTACAAACACTTGAGGGAAATGATGCTTTCCTGACATACTGATTACTGTAAAATACATTCCAGATAAAAATAGCACTTAAAGTAGCATTTCACTCCCAGGACTGAGTAGGTTGAGGAGGTGGAAAAGGTCAAAGGTGAGAAGCAGCTATGAAAACTTCCCTTTAATTTTTGCATTTAATGCAATATTAATGCATGTCCCATTATATCAGGTGTAATCTGCATCTCACTGCTCTGTATCTTATTGAAATTCTTCTTTCTTGGGGTGAATTAACTAGTAGCAAATAACTCATAAAAATGTGCTCTCTTCTCCTTTTATTATGAAGTAACCTATTCTCTATAGATCTTACGGTAGCAGGGGTGTGCTTTAAATCAATGCAACTTTCATCTACAGAGCCATATGGGATTGTCCTCCCTCCTCCCCCTAGAGTCCACACAACTCATGAAGTAAAAACCCACAGAGGAATACTACACTTAACCTGGCAAATTTCTATTCTTACATGCCAGAAGTATGTTTTTAGGAATAGTTTTTATAAATCACAAGTGACTATAATCATTTTTTATACCACTACTTAAGAATCAGCTTCCATTTCTCCCATATTCAACAATTTTCCAAAATAAAAAAGATGATCCTACTCAGAACTGATATCCAAGACATTTGATCATTACACTGCTAACACTGCTGGTTCACCGTATTTTCATAACAGGAAAAAATCGGAAAAATAGCTGATGCATATAAAAAAAATCTCAGCATTGCTTTGCCAACCCTTATTTCTTGCCTTTCCTGTTTCACATTTTAAAAGACTCTTTAGAGATTCAGAATATATTGAGGGAAAAAAGTGCTTGAGAATTTAAGTATAGTAAAAGATGATAAATTATTATGTAAATATAATAATCTTACGTGTTACATTTAAAGGGAAAATGTTTGAGATAATTCAGAGAACAGTGCTAATAAAAAAACCTCCTATTTCTTGTTTTGTGAAATTTCTACATGAAAAATCATCCCATTGTGTCATTAAAAATGTGTCATTGCATTAAAAAAAGACACCAGCCATGGAAAATACCCATTGGAAGTCACAACCTCAGGTTCACTGTTTCCTAAAAGAATTTTATATATTATTTGGACATTCTTCTGGAGACACAGAAGGAGCTAAGAATTGCTGTGTTTTCATTCATTGACAGTGTGACTGGAACAGATAAGACAGAGGAGGGGCTGAACCTCTTGTGACCACACCTGACCCTAAAAATTCTAGGGACAGTAGAAGAGTCTTATAGCTCATCTAGAAAAGGGACTCAGTCAATGTTGTTAGAAATTGCACCCAACTGAGTATCTTAAGAGTTACAGTAAGTCACAATAACAACAACAGACTTTCTTCTAATGGCCTCACAGTACTGAATTAATTATGGTTTACGTAACACTCATACCATCTCCTAACACTGCAAAGGACATTATCTCCATTTTACAAAGGCGTAAACTTCAGCACAGAGAGCTCATAAGAAAACCCTTAAAACCCTTATAAGAGACAAAACAAACAAACAAACAAACCAAAAAAAAACCACTGTGGAAAAAAGTCAATTACAGAAACAACAAGTTTTTTATATTCTGTGCCAGTGCTACCCTTCTGCTTTTTAGAAGCTGAATTTATAATCCTATTTTTCTAGGTTTTCGGAATATCACTCCTGGAAAGAGTCACATAAACAAGTGGAAAGCTGAACCTCTTGAGGATCAAACTAAATACACACAAGGAATTCTTAAATGTTCAAATTAAGCAAACTGAAAAACAGACAAACTTTCCCTAATCCTCTGTGTAGAGATCTTACTTCGTCAAACAGATGATAAAAATATCCCAGGCAAGAATTGAGATTACCTAATCGAGAATGTCCCTGATAACAAATAATTGTTTTGAACAAGGAGAGGTGAAGGTTGATCCCCTGTACCTGTCAATATCTCTCACCACATCTTTGATACACCAGATATCAATTACATATATTCGAAATGAAAGGTTCAGTCAGCAGACTGGAAAAGTGTCCTTAAGTGGCAGTTCACAATATGGATAGCAATGCACAGAAGCACATTTTAAATGCATTTTCCAGCACTTACAAACAGTCAGACTGGATGGTATGAATTTGATTTAGAACATATCTGCATATCTGAGAAATCTAACTAGGCAAGGGATTAAGGAAGCAGGACACTGGTGATCTCTTTGGAATTCCATCTCCATGCATAAACTGCATGTTTCTTTTGCCAAACTTTGCAATAAGAGATACAGCTTTCCACTGTGTTCCTTATGTTACCCAGCTAAAGTGGTGTTCGAGCTGCCTGCACTGCAACATCCTACCGACTCCAGCACCTTGAGATTGCTATCCTGGATTCCATTAGCTGGTCACAGATAACAGATACTGCCCCACAGACAGCAGTGGAGTTACTAGGATGAGAGAAAAAGAGGCTTCCTGGCTACACCTTCAGTTACTTTCTTGAAAAGCTCCGTGCTAAAATGCTGAAGGACAAAGAGATAGAAGGACAGGAAAAACCAGGATGGGACAAGACAGATGGGACTGCCAGCCATACCTTGGACAGCTCCTCAGCATCACTTCTGCCTGTGAACAGAGGACCGTGCCACTGGACAGCAGTGACCTGGGTACAGGTAATATTTCGAGGGGTATGGTAAGCACAGGGCATGGGCCCAAGTCAAGAGAAGGGTGTCATGTTGCTCTTCACTTCCAGGCTCAGTCTCCTGGTTTCTGCTTTCTGTCTCAAATAACTGCTGCCCTAGAGCAGAGCTGGTTGTCTGGCGGTACACAGGAGACAGAACAATAGGAAAAAAAATAATAGAATTGGAGCACTATGGAGAAAGGTGCAGGGAGTTTGGGAACACGTGTGCCAAAGGTGAACAGAAGAGGGTGAAAACATTAACATGGAAGAGCTGGATGACAGAAGACTATAAGGAAGGGAGGATAGGGAGGAGGCAAGAAAAGTAAGAAACTGTAGAGGAGGGAGCAAACAAGACACTGAGGTAGAAGAAAAGGAAAGTTTTATAGAAAATTGAGTGATAGAACTGGGATGGTGAAATGGCAAGGAAAATGGGGAAAATGTGTGGAAGAGATATGAACAAAAGATACACAAGCATCTAGAGAGCATAAAATAAAATGGGAACATACAAAAATGTGTGGCAAGAACTGAATTACTGAAGTATGTAATCCATATTATAGGCAGTAATACCTGCTTCTGGAACTTCACACCAGATCTCCAAACCTCATAGCACAAGACAAATCAATACTTATTATTCCAGCCACCAATCCACTTACAGATGAATGGATACACTTTAAGTCCTGGGGAAATGTCAATACTTTCCATCCTATTAACAATGATCACAATCTTGACATCAGAGAGTTTTAAAATGTAGCATTTTTACCTGTTTAATTTAGATGATAGGGGCATCCATTTATCTTAATTTTGCTTTTGTGCTATAAATAAATTAGCTGATGATATCCAGGAGTCATAAACAATTTTCCTCTGGTACCAAAGATGGTGACAGGATTCATCTGCATATTCATCAAGTTGCATGCACATAAACAAGAAAGTTTTGTTGATTACTTGCCCTACTTATTCTACTATAGTGAGATTTATAACATTAGGATCTTTTAACAGCAGATCAGGTTCCCTGAACTAAATTCCAGCATGAATGAAGGGAACTATTCCCACACTCTTATTTAATTATTGTCAATTAAATGTAGAATTTTACATCAAAATGGTAAACTTTTCTGTTACCAAAGGAGGAAAAATGTAGAAAAAAATAGGTGAAATAAATTATTGCCTTTAGAGAGACAGATGAGCCCATTCAAAGAACAGTAAAATCAAGTATTAAGCAGTTATGAAAATAATACTTCCTTCATTTATTTTCCTTGGGCTTAGACATGTAATTTGTCATTGGTCACAGTTCCCTATTTATCACTAGAATTCGTATCCAGAAAGCATTCTACCAGAGCAGGAAGGCAAATAATAGTAATGAAAAACACATGAAAATTACATTTTATGAAATAAGTACTTACATTGATAATCTGTTATCAAAGACATTTAAACTCCAAACAAATAAATCCTTCAATCAACCTAAATGAACTCCTGGGAAAGATGAATAAAACTACATTATTGTGTGTTTAAGTTAATTTGGAATTAATAATATTTTTGAATGGTTATGCTTCTTTGAAAATTGAACAGTTTTCTTTTTGAGTTAGATTAAAGCTATCAATAATTATAATTCAGTTCAATTCAGGAGTACTGCTGAAAACTGGTCAGAGTGACATCCCTTTGTCCACAACAGGAAAACAGATTTTAATGAATTTCTGGTCTCTAATTATGCTGCAATTTGAAATCCTAGTAGGTAAAATGCTGTGGGCCTTTTAAAGTAATATCTCCAAGAAGGAATGACTTATTTTTCATGGATTTGCAAGTGTTTGGATGAAGTTGCTGTTTTAGCTCAATACAGTTTTTTACCAAAGCAGATCACTAAGGGCTCCCTTAACCTATCTGCTGCCTCAGGCAGAGGCAACCCACAGCACCTTGCTCCTCAGTTAACTTGACAGCTGTTTGTCTGTCCGTAAAAGCCGTTTACTCCCACAGCATTCGAAAAGAGCTTCTCCCCATTTGTAGATCTCACCGTCTAATTCATAAAACATCCCCTCAGGGTGGAACTCCCTGCAAATGGCAGCTGAATTTGGGCTACACAGCTTCTCCCCTCTGTACATCTACAAAATCAACTATAAAAACTAATTCCTCATAAGTTATATGAACAAAGCTTTGGTCCCTCATTTGGGGGTTTCTCTCACTGATATTACAAAAGATGTCAGATCTCCCTTTAGAGGCATTTCACTATGTTGAGGGACACACTGCAGATGCCGGCAAGAGAATTCTTCACCAGCCAGTCTACAAGGCAGAGGCCTGCAAGAGTAATGTTTACTATATTTGGTGCTCCTGAATGCTTCCACAGGCTGTTGTTCAAGCAACAAAGTCAAAGTACACTTGAGCCCCTTTGGTTTATCTTAGGTAATGCTTTGAGCCCTAATTTCCCAGGATTTTATACCTTTTAGGTTTTTTTCTAGAATGTGTCAAATTCAAGAGCAACCACCCAGGGAAAGCCCGGTGCTGAATGGAAGGACTTCAAGCTAAAAGCACTAGTTAAGTCATCAGATATGTCTAGTTCCCTGCTTTTCCCTATTCCTTTTTATCCTACTGTTTGTGTTTACTGGAGCAGCTACACAAAACAAGAGCTTACTGCCACACTATGCCATGACCTGCACACAGCCCAAGTATACACAGTCTCCACTCAGCTTGTACTGTTACAAAATCATCTTATATCTTCCACATACCTTCATTTTTTTCTGCAAGTTACACCTAATAGTTACAATCCTTAAAAATCAGTGAGAACTCATAATGGCTTGAAGGTGTTTAAGATATTCCAGTCAGGAGAGATGAAGAACTGAACCAGGAGAATCACCCCCTTATTTGATAGATATATTACTATTATTATTACAGTTGCCATTACAACTCTGTTTAGGCTTTGCACTCTGAACTTCAGCAAGATATTTCTATGGTGAACACCTGTTGACTGTTCACATCTACATTCCATTCTTATCAGACTTTTCCACATTTAATTCAGCAACGGTTGATTTTAACAGCTTTCTAAGCATGATCCCAAAGGGGCTGAAAGCCACCTGACAGCTCTTCACTCTCACATTACAGAATCAAAGTACAAAATTATTGTATAACCTCTTATATTTTTGCCCAAGTGCTAATTTTATAAAGAACACTGTCTCTGGAAATATTCAACTATTTTTATAATCCAGGTATTTCTACTCAACTTATTCATAGACCAGGTTTTTATTCACTTTTATTCTAATAAGATGATAGACTGATTCTAGCACCGTACTGGTTTTGCATTTATTCAACATTTACTGACAATGAGTTTTTCTGCTGCTGCTGATGTTGATTTTTTCAAGGAAAACATGACACAAATAATAAAATAAGTATTTCATGGTTTTCTTCTTTCTGTTAGTTAGTCAGTTTTCAGGTGCTATATAGTATAAATATTAATCCTGATATACATTGAGTGTTATTGTGGAATTGCAGTCATTTTTAGCTGATGTGATTTCACTCAATTGTCACATTGCTTCAAGACTTCATAAATACAAACCCCCATATTTATGCGCATATAGGTTTTTCTGCCTCGGTTTTACTAACAGTGAAAATTAATATTTAATAGTGTGGGATAGGAGTTTTCTTCAGATGTGAGTCTACCTCATTTATGTCCTTGACAACAAACAGCTCCATGATTATCGACTTCCAAAATAATTGATGTGCTCACATGGAAGCCAATACTGGGCCTCAATATTGTAAAAATAAAAGATTTTTGTCTCTTTTGAATTTGGAGCATCTAAAAACACTCTGAAAAATACAAGTTTTAGCACTTTAGATATTTTTCTGCTACCTCCTATGAATGACTATATTGTGTTCTTACAATTACTTGCTAAATTTCCTTCTCAAAGTCGTGCATGCAGTTTGCCTTTCTCAAGGAATTTGAAACATTCATTTTTCATAAAAATTTTCTATTTTGAGAAGGTGTTTATCTAAGCTGAAAAAACCACAACATCAGAATCTTGGATATGGCAAAACTATGTTGAGAAGCAAATATGTGCAGTGGTTAGAAAGGGATGGACTAATAAATACCAACAGGCTGAAAATATCAGCCAAGTATACCAGTCCCTGTTGGACATGGCATTTCATATAGATTGCAGGGCAAAGAGAATTTCTGCTGGGACTCCAGCATTTCCATTCAGACAAATAGGTTCCACTGTTAACCGCATGACTGTAGTTTCTTACTCAACCTCTCTCTGCCTGAGTTCATGCACCAAATGGCTGATATCTAATTAGCTGGTGATAACTTGCCCAGATTCAAGCAAAATATTTGTGACAGGTCATTGCACAATAATTCAGATTTGGGTTTTTTTGCTATCCACAAGAAGCTGCTTTAAAGAGGAATTGATATTCCAGAAATGGGCTGGGATTTTCACATTCTGACATTTTCATGCCTTCATGCCTGTTTAAGATCTTAAACACAGATGTGTGCAGGTAACCAAGAATTTCCCATTATGAGCATGGAAACAAACACACACCGGGCACAGTCCATAGTGAACACAGGCTCAACATCAGCCAGCCACAAGGCAGCTTCCCTAAAAAGCCACATAACCACTCAGCCTGTTGCTAAATCTGACTTGAGAGGAAGCAGTTCATACAAACCACAGTCCAGCATTATGCTTCTGCAGCCACATGGCTTGCAACCCACAACTTGCCTAAGGCCAGAAAGCACAATCATGTAAGTCTGTAAAATACTATTTACATGTGTTCACAAATAGTATTTAAAACCACAGATTCAGAAAAATGATCCTAGCATGACTCATGCAAAATATGCAAAATTCATTTTTCAAACCAAACACTACTGTGTAAATGGCAGCAGGAAAGCCAGGAATCATTCAGTCATCTGCTGCTTTAAAGCTGTGACCTATATCTAGCAGCCGAGGAAAAGACATTAGAAGACAGAGCTTTACAACAACAGGAGATTATTAGGCATAGCAGAGAAACAATTGCTTGTTGCAATTACTACTTCAAAGCAGAATTTAACTCACCCACCTGCACTGTGCATCTCTTTTGTATGTTTTGAACCTGCTCCACTATGAATCTCCCAGTGCTGTTGCATGCCATCTATCCAAGAATGCTATGTGCTGCCAACATGGGATCTACAGATGGGTCAAAGAGGAAAATTTTACCCTAACATTAAAAAGCAAGGAAAAAAAATCCTGCACTTGAAGAAAACTAATGAAAATATTGATAATTAAGGGGATGCCCTTGACACCATTCAGCTACCCGATTTTGCTATATCCGGTAATTTTTCCCTTTCATAGTATTTATCAGGTTCATATGTAGGGTACCGTGTTTAGATGCTGGAAAAGATACTGCCATGTTGTCTGACATGAGCTTTGTCCTGGGAGCCAGCAGGTTTTTTCCTCCAAATAACAGACTATACTGAGGTAGTTGCTCCAAAGAATAGAAAGCCTGTTCATAAAATATTCATAAAAATTAATCTGTCTTATGACCAGAACAATCTTTTAAATGAATGATTAAAACAAGCAACATCCTCTCACTTGCTCAGGGCAGATTTATCTATGGAGTAACATGTGAATTCAATACACACACGAAATTCCCCCAAACAGATTTTCCTGAGGGAGTGGGGTGGAGGGGCGGTGTTGGGCTGGGGGAAAGATGAATATATATATACAAACACACACTGCTGTATTTTTGAATTCTGATATGGCAAGCAAAGCAGAACAAAAAACATCTGTCAGTTCCATACAGCAAAGCCCAGCTCCCATATGCCACCTTTTCTCAAGAGAGGAGAGAGGATTACTGTCTTAATATGCTGAGTTCACATCATCTATTCTGCATTCAGTGGGCAAATCAAACCAACAAACAAACAAAAAAATCTATCTATACAATTTAATTTAACCCTGATCCATGCACACAGCCCCAGAAGTGGAATTTCTGCAGGGAAATTGTGTGGTGACCAGAAGAAAGCAGGTTTCCTTAGGCTACTAAGCAATGGTTACTGCAACTGCAGCTGCTGCTGCAGCCTCTGGCCAAACCTCTGCTTGCTACAAACCCCCAGAGTCACTCTCTGACCAGGTAATCTGCACAGCCATAGACTCACCAGCTCCTCCAAGTCTTTGTCATATTATTTCATACTGCTTTTCCAAGTGGGTTTATTCAGTGATATAACACTGGTCCCTGCTTCTGCAGTATGCTTTCTGTTGCCATGGAAGCAGTGAAACCACAGCCATTGCCTATGTCCAGCACTTACCAAAGCCTGGGAGCAAAGGCAGACTTTGCTGCAGAGGGAAGAGAGCACCTGGACAAAGAGACAATGACCTGCAGTCACATTTAATGCAGTGCAACTCTGTCAGCACACTAGATTGTACTGGAAAAGAATTTCAAATCATGTTTCTAATAACGGTGGCAGCTACTGCCTGCCTGACAAGCACAAAGAAAGGTGCTTTCTTCACCTAAAGAAGTTTCACCAATAATGCTTCTTTAGGGGGACAACGTCTTGGATCAAACTGACCTCTAAAAAATCAGCTTGCAGTCACCAGGGGCACTCATTGCCAAGTTTTCTTTTTGTTCACGGAATAATAAATCACTCCTAAAAACTCATTCTAGATGAGTCAGAAGAGGCCTATAGCCCATATCTATGAATTAAATCTTTTAGAGTTCCCCAACCTCCTTTAAATGTTTTTTTTATGAATTTGATTGATTTTGCTGAACCAAAGCATAAACAAACAATTTTATACTTTATGCTAAATGTTCCATGACGCGTCTCTGAGTTTGCTTGAAGGCAGGTAGAAAAGCTGTCAGGAGCACTGCAGGCCTGTAGTCATGACTATCCAACACACAGATTCACTCCTAAGTCACACATCACCACACTTCCTTGTAAGATTTTCATGACTGAAATGGACAGGAGGTGTTTCTGAATTAGTTACCACCAACACATCTTCCTTTAGGAGATTGTATGGATGAGACACTCATTGTGGTGGGCTGCCCCTAGACAAACACCAGGTGTCTACCAAAGCCTCTCTATCACTCCCCTCCTCAGCTTGAGAGGGGACAGAAAATATTTAAAAAAGGCTCACGGATCAAGACAAGAACAGGGAGAGATCACTCACTGTTACTGTCTTGGGCAAAACCGACTAGACTTGGGGAAATGAGTTTAATTTAGTATCAATTTATTAATAAATTTATTGCCAACCCTGTTGGCAGCTAGGAATCCATTGCTGGCAGCACATCAAGACAGAAATGGTGAAGTGGCACTTTGTACCTTGGTTACGTATTCGTGAGAAAGTGGTTGTTCAAGCTGAGTCTCAGGCGAGCACCTAAGTGAAAGCCCAGGAAAAGGGTGGGAAATGCACCCTAAATAAGCCCATATTTGCCCATCAATGTCACCTTTAGACTAGTGCCAGACAGACCTGCCCCACACTGGGACACAGGCACTGATAAGCTTTTTCTCCTCTGTTTGACTAGAATCCCATGTAGCTGTGGCAGAGTCACTGAGACAGCCATGCCGAGGCATGCTGACAGTAGATGCAGCCGTCCAGGTAACAGGTTTCCAGAGTGCCTGATGCCTCTTGGTGAGGATGCGGATGATGAACAGTTCTTTTGCAGAAGGTGTGCTGAGAGAGAGGAGCTGTGTCACCAGGTGAAGGAACTATAGGAAGAAGTGGACAGGCCACTCAGTATTTGAGTGGATGAGCAAAAGATAGACTAGTTATTTTCAGAGGCACTACAGTATCAAGACTTTTGGGAGTCTTGAACCTCCAGTGTAGTGGAGAAGCAGGCGGACTCAGAACCCTACAGGGTAATTAGTCAAAAGACTGTTAGTCAAGGGTCTGTTAAAGATGAAGGCTGGAACTGGGTCACTGTGCATACCAGGAGGAAGGCTCCTCTTCCTTCTCAGTATGAGGCTGGCCCATGGAAGTGATCACAGCCTCAAGACTGACAGAGTTCAAGAAGCATTTGGACAGTGCCCTCAAGCACATGGTGTGACTCTTGGAGTTGGTCCTTTGCAGGGCCAGGACTTGGTCTTGATGATACTTGTGGATCCCTTCCAACTCAACAAGTTCTGTGATTCTGTGGCAAGGTCTGTCACTGACAGAAAGTAACTAGTTCACTTCAGCTAACTCCTATATAACTTCTCTCCCAGCTCTATCAGAAACAAACACAGAGAATTAGCACAACTCTTCCTGCCCTTACAGCACTCACACAGCTTGTATGGTATCCTTCCCATCAGACACATCTTTATCGGGAGTTTATAGAATAGAGGCTGGCTGTGACCTTTTGTTTCACTGTACCTATCATAAATGCACTCTTAAGGGACCTTTAGGCAGTCCAATGATAAAATATAATTTATAGGAGATTTTTTCCAGTTTCTAAAGTTACATCACAATGTGAGTTTTTTGTTCATTTTACCAGAGAAGTACCTGATCCCCTTGATTCTCCCAAAATGAAGCAACTGTGTGTGAAACAGGCAGAAAAAGTACTCTTGAATAATTTTTATTAGAGTGTCCTGATTATTTTCAAGCCAGACTCATGATTTCACAACAATCAAGGCTGATACAGTAAATGCAATCCAAGTGTTATCACTCATTACCCACTCTCCCCAATAATAGTTACATATTTGGCAAGAACAAAATCTTACAACACCTCCTCAATTCTTGCTGTTTTACTTGGGATAACCCACCAGCAAAGTTAACAAAAAGAGACATCTTTTAATTAAAGGCTACACTTGCACTGATGGGTATGAACCACTGGATAACCCCATACCACTCAGAGTAATTCCTGGAACTCTGTTCCAAGTAACCCTCCTGATTACCTCCACTACCTGGAGCCCCGACCTGCTTTTTACAAGGCTGCCAACAATTGTCCTGAATCCTGAGCCAGCAGAAACCCTGTAAATCTTTCCTAACAGGGTTAAGACAAGAATATGTGTTGGTATGGCAACATGTGTTGCAGCTCTGAAAAGTCTTTTTCAATGATTTGGAGTCAGACTACAGATTTGCCTTCCACATCTGCCTGCAGGCATGAAGTACATTTTTGATTCTACCCTCTCACGAAGCTTGTCTACTCAGTGCAGAGCATGGATTGGCGTATCCACTCTGGAAAAATGAAAAGAGAACAGCTAGAAAAGAAAAGGGGCTGACGAGACTCTTCACCTCCAGTGCTACAGCAGCCAAAATACTAGCAACCATCTGAACAAGAACAGCAGGTAATGTCCCATTTTCCCTCAAAAGGAGAAAGACAGGAAATAAACAATGACTGCTTGAGTCACACTTCTCTCATTCGACATTAAAGCTGAACATCACAATAAGCTTATAGGCACAAGACAACTTTTGCAGACCTTATTAATGTGCTACAAAGAATGAAAATGCTGTTTTTCACAGAGAATTCCTGCAGGCCTTATCCAGGATACCTCTCATTGACATCAACAGGAGCTTGACTGAGAAAAGGCTGCAAACTTTGATCCATAAATAGGATCTTAGCACATTTCACCATGGAAACAATTGCTCAGGTTAATTCTGTTCTCTTCAAGACTGTAGCAGGAACTGCACCAGATACTTCATAGATCAGAGAAATCACATGCCTCAGTATCGCACATGGGGCTGAAGAGCTCAGTTTGGCTCAGTCCCAGTCACACTACTCCCTCTGACTGGCGCTAAGACTGAGGTGAGCTGTCATTAGCATCTTGGTTTCAAAAAGAGTACACCTGCAAGAAGAGAACATTGGTTGTATAGGAACGCTATTCCCTGGAACGTTCCACTACTCTATTTCAGAAAAAAATATTTCCCAGAAACAAGATAAACGCAGCAGACTCCTCAAGGAGCATCCCGAACACCCTGATGCCCGCGGGGTCCCTGTTCAGGTCTCTCAAACCTGTACGTGTGCGTACAGATCTCCGGCCGCAGCCAGAGCATCCCCGCGTGTGCGCGCACCGCCCGGGGCTCCCCTGCCCCCCGGCCCGTGCGTGGCCCGGCACGAAGGAGTTAATTGGCCCGGGACCCCCGCCCGCCGAGCCGGCTCCTGACGTCAGCCCCGCGCACGGCGCAGCGCTCGGCGCGGCGGCGGCGGCGGGCGGAGGGGACCCGCGGCGGGCGGGCGGGCGGCTGCGAGCGGCCGGGGCAGCGCTTGGCCGCGGGGCCGCCGCCCGCAGCCCCGCCAGCATGTCCGCCAAGGAGCGGCAAAAGGGCAAAGTGACCAAGGACAGCGTCACCCTCCTGCCCTGCTTCTACTTCGTGGAGGTGAGTGGGCGCTGCGCCGAGCGGGTGGCCGGGGGCTGGCGGCGGGCGCGGGGAGCGGCGCGGAGCCGATCCGCGGGATTCGCGGTGCGACCGCGGAGGGCGAGCTCGCCTCGGTGCTCTTTCCGCACCATCTGATGCGGACCCTTACGTGATGCTTTGTGTCGCCGAAATCAGCATCGAAGCTCCCGATAAGGAGCAGGCATAAATTAACCTCACCTTTCGAGCCTTTTGAAGCAGGAATCATTACGAAGAATTACTCAGAACATGAACGGGTTGCTCAACTAAATCGGGCTATGTGCACAGGAACCTCTCGGGAGGAAGACATGATTCAAGAAGGACTGGCTTCCAGGCAAACGCCGCTCGCATTGCTTTGCTAGAATAAAAATCACGTTCATAAGGGAATACTCAGAAAAATAGAAATGTTCTCAAAGAGGTAATCACTGATATATCTTTGCTGGCCCCTGAACTATGCGTTTCCTCTATCAGAGCTAAAAATGCCTGTTTGGAAAGCAGAATGAGGTTCTCGGCACATCTAGGGCAAAACCTGCTATGGCTGCTCAGCTGGTAGCAGGTGGAGTTGCAGAGACACTGGCTGCTTGGTGTGTCACTTGGAGGCACTTAGCCTCGCTGGAAAGTGCAGTCACATAGGTACTTCTGAAAGATCATGAGTAGACACAGTTTAAGCTTAAAGAAACCGTTGTGATGTGGATTGGTTTAATGGCACAGCAGAAAGAGGAAGGTGAAAATGTTTTATGGGTTGAGTGAAGTGTTTCATGTGACCCTACTCACAAGGAAGAGAGCTTGAGGCACTTTGGGGTACCTAACTTAGGTAGGAAACAGATTGTGAAAATAACGTGAAGAACTTAATGGTAAGATATGGTGTAAGTTAACTATACCTGGCACTCAAAAGCATAATATATATGTAACACTTAATAGATAAAAATAGGAAAATATAAACATAGGTTGAAATATAAAACAAAATATATTTTTTTTCTCAGATGCTCTTGAAGGGCTTTGGAGGTTCTGCAGGAGGTGGAAGGGGGTTGGGTTCAGAAGGAATTTTAGGTAACAGTAGGATGTTTCTGTTCTGTAAGCACCTGGATAGGGTCAGCAGCTAACACTAAGCTCCACCAGCTCGAAAGCTTAACAGAGACTGGTTTTATGAACGCATCAAGCTCATCCTATCAGTGTGATTAGGCCTGCTCAAGAAAAGCCCTTTGATGGAAGGCACTTGCTGTGCCATGTATCTTATACTAGCTTTGCACAGGAGGGGAGAGGTCAAGCTTGAAGAAGCCCCTAAGAAAAGGTAAGGGGCTTCTTGACTCTCTGTGCCCTCTTTGCTGCTTTGGGAATCCAGACAGAAGGGCAGGACGTTGTACCTCAGCCTGAGCAGGACTCTAATGCTGGAAATGATGTAGAGGTCCTGCAAGACTCAACAGAACTTGTGCTGTTAGGTGAGCTGTGCTTTGGCCTGCAGCAAGATGGGATGAAATGCAGAGCAACAGCACAAAGTGTGTGCCTGCTGATCTTAAGAGCTGCCGAATGTAATATTGATTTGCACACATGTACTTTCACTAGAAGCTCCCTGCAGCTGTTACAAGGAATAAGGTAAAAGATTCTGTGAGCAGTGAAGAACCTACACTGAGCCCTGCTTACAGTTCCCACATGAGACAGGTGAGTTCTCCACTCAGGTCTGGACTGTTAGGTCCTCAGCAAGTCATTTCAAGCTTCATGTAAAAAAAAAGTGAAGATCTTTTCAACACCCAGTTCCTCTGAGGGAGTCAAAGTCCTCAAATAACAGAAAGGTCTCCTAACAAAC
The DNA here is from genome assembly GCF_029207755.1 of Chamaea fasciata. NCBI lineage: Eukaryota > Metazoa > Chordata > Aves > Passeriformes > Sylviidae > Chamaea > Chamaea fasciata. The sequence continues at coordinate 14,111,232 of NW_027094095.1, read as the reverse complement.
TTTTAAGACTTCTATGTTATTCAGTCACAGGAGCAGTCAGGAGCCTGTGTGAGCCCTTCCCCACCAAAAGTAATTTCTAATTACTGAACTGCAGACTTACAGCCCCTCTTGAACTAAAAAGTAAAAGCAACATCAAGAAAAAAAAAATCTGACTGTAATGCACCTGAACCTAAATGTTGATTAGGAAACCTTCTGGTGACTTATCAGCCCTGTCCCATTAGATAACAAGAGGATTTGAAACCATTTCCCACTTTTCAGTTGAGTACTCAGATCACTTGGGTGAAAGGCTAACAACAATTCATGTGATACTTGAAAGGAGCATGTAGCTTGTGCTCCCTGTGAACGCCCACTCCGCGCACATGCGCACTAATTCTAATCAGACTAACGAGAATGCCTCACTAAAGCTTTGGAGCACAGCAAATGCCAGCACTTCAGCAGCATCAGGGAAAGGACATTATGACTTAAAATCTTCTGCTGTGATTGGCTCAAACAGAACCAGATTAAATTGTACTCCATAAAGAGGGATTTATTCAGAGATAATTTAATTGCAATGAGAAGTTTGCAAATGTAAAGGATAGAGGAGTCACCCAGTGTGGTTGATGGGCATTATCTTGTAGTAATGTTTTCCTTTGAAAGCAGGAGGTAAGGTCCTAATGCAATCCAACAACAGCCAACTACTTAAACCCGAAACTTACCAACTTTAAATAAGGCTTTCTGAATTTTAAAGCTTTTACTTTCATAAATGGATAGTACGAAACAGGCTTTCAACCTCTTGCCTTTGAATGCTGTCAATTCTTTTATGTTTTTTTTTCTTTTGGCACTCATCCACTTTTATTTTCCCTCTCCTGTTCATAGCAGACAGTGTCATCCCACTCTGAATTGCAACAAAAAACCCCCCATAGCCCATTAAGTTTCTACCTTCAAACAAGAAAAGTAGGGCTTGCTGACATCCACTTTCCAGCAAGACCTATTTAGGAGGTCTAGGCTCAAGGAAAAGCACATTGTTTAGAAAATACATTTCTAAAAATGTGCTTGTTTTTTTCCTCTTGAATGCCAGACAAAAGCATAGACTTGGAAAAAAAGATGTTGAGTTGAAAGTTAATTTTTTTTCCAACATGGTAGAAAAGGGATGTATTCATGCTATACAAATGAAATATATTTTAAAGAGTGAATGAGTGAAATAATACATGTAACAACCAATATTATGCATGCATGCAGAACCTTAGAAACAGCAACACACAAATACAGTTCTGACATTAAGGGGTTTCAGCTGTTTAGTTGAAAGAATGTGTTATGAATGAGATTAGCTCCAGTAAATAAATGTGTTTGGTGGCAGTGACTTTCAGGCTTAGATAGCAATATGATTACATTGAATGTAGGCAGGCCAGCTGCCCTGGGGAAAAGGAGGCTGAGGTGAGACCTCATAGCTGTCTACAGCTTCCTCACAAGGGAAGAGATGAGGGGCTGGTACCAATCTCTCCTCTCCGGTGACAACTGACAGGACCCAAGGGAATGGCAGGAAACGATGTCAGAGGAGGGTTAGGTTGGATATTGTGCAAAGATTCTTCACCCAGAGGGTGGCTGGGCACTGGAACAGGCTCCCCAGGGCAGTGGTCACAGCACCAAACCTGGCAGACTTCAAGAAGTGATTGGACAATGGAGTCAGGCACAGGGTATGACTCTTGGGGATAGTCCTGTGCAGGGCCAGGAGTTGGTCTTCAGTGGTCCTTGTGGGTTCCTTCCAACTCAGGACATATTCTATGAACTGATGCATAATTCAAACTGGCATGTGTTTCCAACAAAAGAGTTAAAACATAAAACTAACATGCTCCTCTTAAGATCATTAGAGCTATTGTTCATTTACACAGGAAAAGCAAAAGGAGAATCAGGCTAGAGCTTTGAAAGACAGGGAAATGGAAAGAAAACAAAGGGACAGCTTCTGAAAAATGTGGATGGGTCATTCTCTAAAAGCATTAGAGGCAAATAAACATGATGAAGTAAATCTCAACATATTTTCAATTACATGTTTTCAAGTTTCATGATTCATGAAATAAAATAACTTGATGACTTATCCTATGTCTTGTAAGAATGTTTTAGAGGTTATTTTGAAGGACTGGCAATGGTTCTGCTTAGCAGAACCTCTGATTAGCACACACTCCTGGGAGTGGAATAATTTTAGATTGCCTTGTGCACACTTACCTGAAGGACATGGTAATCATCACCATCAGGCAGCTAGGCCTCTTTTATTCCTAATCATGCTTAAGGCATTTTAGGGTTCTGTAGACTGACTGGGTTATCTGAATTTCATTTGTATAGCTGAGAAAGACAAAGCTTTTCATGAAAATTCATAGTCCCTCTGGCCTAGTGGGAATTACTTTTCATGGTAAAAAAGTCCACATACCTCTCGGAGATCTTAAAAATGAGTATTCCTGGAATAAGTTTTGGGTTTTGTTAACTGACTTTGTTTTCAGCATATTTGGAGTATATCATTATTATATTCACTTAGAGAAGAAACATTGATGTCTTGAATTTTAATATCAATCTGGAAAACTTCCAGAGTTATGTAGTTTCCATTCCTGGCAGAGTTGTCACACTTTGAAGTCAGGACAGACAAATTTCTATCAGTGAAGGAAATAGACTGTCTTTACTCATGCTCTCCCATTTCAAAAACTCCTGGTTTAAATCCTGTTTTTATGGAAGCTGCATAAATTTTGCCTTTGACTTCAGTGGTGTTACTGCTTCATCCAGTGCCTAATGTGGGAATGCAAAAGGTCAAGGTGTTGTCAATCTGCATGAATCGATGCATTTATTCTCCAGCTAAATGGTGTTGCTGTAGCACAGCCTTCATCTGCTGGTTGTGTAACTTCCAGGGATTAAAATCGGAGATATTTTAGACACTGTCCCTTTTGCAGTTAAATTTTCTTCCTTATGTTGTCTTTTAGACTCTGTGTATGCTATGAATGCATATCGATACTGCTGCTTTTTCTACATTTTCCAGAGGTCAGCCAGGCCTCAATCAGTTTGGAAACACTTCTTCCAGTAGTAGAAGACCACTTATTTTCCTTGTTCCCCAAAGGAGTTGGAATTCTCACCAGCAGAAAGCACAAAGATCTGTTATCATTGTAGAACTCAAGGCTGCAGAACTCAGGAGGTCATGAAACCCCACTGAAAAAAGTGCATGTAGAGAATGGCCACTGTGTCTCAGTAAAAGATGCTTTACTTCCTTTAGTTTCTAACATAGGCTGAGAGAGCTGGGCTTGAAGCATCATTTGATACTCAGTAGCACTTCTCAGTCACATCTGGAATGCTTTTCAGCTGTTCAGCCATGCATGACCCACAATATTTAAATTACAATGACCCGCAAGTCATGTATAGGTGTGACTGCAAAAAACAAAAAAGAAAAAAAAATAATCAGGGGAGTGCAGTGATTAGAAAAAGAGAGAGAACAGGCTGTAGGAGTAAATTTTCTTCCTAAGAGCAGGATGTTTGGATTTAATGTAAGAATTAAACTGTAATGCTGTGTCTTTGAGGCACAGTGTAGTGATATTCCTTTCTAGATTGGCCTTCTGTTATACTTAAACTAACTAGGGGCTGCACCCAACAAAGATTCCCCAAAGGCAGAAGATGAAATTATCCCTTTGCTACTGTCAAAGTAACATAATATTTTCCAAATACGTCTTTTTCTCTCAAAAGAGTCAACCACATGTGAGAGGAGGAGAAGAAATACACTGAGCTCTCTGCTCATTGAGTTGACCTAGTCATGTGGCTGACTCTCAGATGATAGATATCAGATGTGTTTATAAAGCTGCATTACAGACCAATATCCCCAAAATATTAGGGGGCTATCTGAGACCTGAGGAGGCTGCTATGCATTCAGAGCAGCTGTGTAATTCATTGGCCAAGTCATCAACAGTTGCATTCTCCCTGTCACTTCTGTGCTTATGGAAGAGCTGTACAGTCTAAACAATACCAGCTTTTAGCAGGAGATGACCGTGAAAGGGGAATGAAAAGAGAGGTGTCACACCTGTGCCAAGGCTGTCTTTGGAAAACAAATGCAAATGCCTCAAGCTAAATGTCCTTCTGGTTTTGGCTATGTGCTTGGCAAGTGTGGAGTTTGAGTAGTTCTCAGTGAAAGAAGGCTCTGCTTCCTTTTCAGTCCAGCAACATCCTCTTGACCTAATAATTCCAGTAGTAAAAGAATGCCTGAATATGTTAGAAATTAATGGAGATACATTTTTCCAAATTACTAGCTCTTCCAAAAATTTATAATCCTACCATCTGTGATCTTCTTTTATAGCTGTTAAAAATCTATTACTTTGGAGCCGAAGTTAATAAAAGCCAGCATGTTGTGGAACCTGAACATGCACAGGAGCTGAGCTATTACAAACCTGGTATCTTGTCTGATGGTCCTGTCACTTAAAAATTCAGTTTGTAGGGAGTTCAGAAGTGGCTAAACAGCATGGGAGAAAGCCATTGAAGAAGGGCTGGCATCTACAGGATTAATTTTTTTTTTTTTTAAATTTATGAAAATCAGCATGCTTTAGAGAGTACAATAAATTGTAGCGTTGTGTAGGGACTGGCAGCTTTGTCACTTAGAGAGGGGGTTTTTGAAGAAACTTTTAGCTGAAATTTGGTGACACTGACCTGAAAACAGCTGCCTTTTGTTGAGGTGCTGCTGTTCTTGATTTACCTTAACATTGCAGCAGGAGCATAAAATAAATTATGAAATCAACAGTACATGTAATATCCTAAATCTCATTGTATGTAGTTATTAATTGATTATGACAATCAATTAATACTAGATTGTAATTATAATTGATGTAATCAAACAGTAATAATTAAGATAAGGAGTTGTCAATTATGTTTGAAGGCACAATGAAAAGAAATGGTGGTTTTGTGTTTTAAGTTTCTGCCTGAGAATTTACTTTAAACACATATATTTAATATAATATATATTAAATACATAATATAGAAAATTTGTAAAGTATTTTTTGAGTACTTCTCCCCAAAATATTTTTGTTAAACAATTTTTATTTTGTTGGTTTCTCCCTGTGTAATTGCTGCTTCACATACATGTATAAAAACGAAAAAGAATAAAGCACTTTCAGGGTTGCTGTGCATTCAGCATGACTGAGATTTCTGAAAGAAATAGGAATTGTATCACTGATATATTAGCTATGGTTTTGGTCTTACACATTTCTATTAAGATCTGGCAAAAGCTAAGATTTTGAAGAGTTTCATGAAGACAGCTGTTGTATTTCCAAAGCTAGACTGTAATTGGCAGTCACAAAACAATTAAGTTAAATTCTAAAACCAATGCTGGAAATATAGATAACTTAATTTTCCAGAATGGTAATTTTAATAGGTTTCAAAGACATCTGGGATTTGAAATTTAGCTTTCAATTGAAATGAAATCAAATAGCATTAAGTCTAGGAGAAGAAAGACTGTTATATTATGTATCTGTACATAATTTCCACAAAAGTTAGACAATGGTGAGGCACAAGCACTTTAGAGAAAAGACTATCTCCTTATAGCTTCAGGCCAGATGAATCCTGCATCCAGAAAAGGGACACGGAACAGCAGACACTCAAGTTCAGGCAGAAAAGCAAAAAGCCTTTATACAGATGGAAGCCTTACATTTCTGAAAGGACTGAATGCCTGCTTTTATAAGCCTGAGACATTTAAGAATTAAGTTTAGAACGTAAAAATAAATCTAGAAATCTCACTTTTCTGTCAAGCCAGTCCCCTGCTCTATAAGGCATCCCATGCTTAGTACTCTCTTCAGAGAGTCATGGGTTCTCAAAAATGAGAAAATTGCAGAATTTGGCTGATGCCATTTCTTAATACTGACCTATTCCGGAAGGTGTTCAATCACAGTAATGACCTCAGTATTCATCCCATCAGGATAAGAGAAACCTATCCTCTTTCCATTTTCTCCTATCCATTGTGAATCTCACAGCAAAGTACAACAGGACGACAGCCAGGGTGGTTGAAAGCTGTAGTCACTGCTATTAGTTGGGTAAGGAACACCTTGTCTCCTCCAACCCACTACAGCCCTCTTTCTTGTCTCATCCATCTGGTGCGCCTTGTCATTTAGACCATGAATTCCTTGGCACAAGGATCCACACTTATGATAAATTTAATAAAATCTTCCACAATGCCACAGCCTTGTCATGGGAAATAAACATAGTTATTAATTAGACCATCCTTCTCTCAAGGATTTGGCTGATATTTTTTTTCATGCTGGGTAACCAATGGCACTCATTTACTATCTCTTTGAGGCAATCCTGTTTTTTTACTTGATTGCTTGCAAAGATTCCCAATTCCCAGAAAACAAGAGAAACATCAGGAGGCAGCTTCCATACTCAGGAACTCCTTGCTTGCTGTGGAAGGGTTGCAGAACAACCTAAGAATCTGAGAAGTTCCTGGCCATCCAAGTCTAAGAATTATTTACAAAATATAAAATATCCAGACAATGTATCAGGCATCCCATAACCCTTTCTTTTGACAGCTGGGCTATTTGTCCCATTTTTAGTCTCCATGTGGCAAATCATGTCTTGCCTTTCTCTGAAAGCTACGTCCATGCTGCTTCTCTCTTTTCTGCCCACCTTTTATATAGGCAGCATCACCATGGGATTTGGGTACGAGTTCATGGTAAGAGAGAACACCCAGACAATGCAATTTAGCAAAGCAAAAGTCACATAACTGCAACCTACAAAACAGGTTCAGACATCTGAGTATGCGACATTCTGTGGCTGAATTCTCACAAAGCCCATGAATTTTAAGATGTTATTTTCCTGGAGGTAAATAGGGACTTTCTGCTTAAGGGCTTATGAATATGAGAGTAAAATATAAAACTAGCAGTGTACAATTTTAGAGAATTTATAGAAGCCAGGTGTTCCCACGTTCTGTCCACTCTGAGAAGACTTCCCTGCTAAGCCTTGATCTTCCACTGACCCATTTGCAAGACCACTGCTGCCATACCAGACCTGTATTCCTGCAGAGGAATTGCAGTGGTGGAGTTGCAGGTGTAGGGTAGGAGATGGGGCATGTATGGGTACCGGGGACCTCAAGGTTACAAACAACTGACCTGATGGTCGGATAAAGAAATGCCAAACTGCAGCCGGCAAAACTGAGGGGTAACAGATCAAACCCAAGAATCCAACATATGTGAACCATGCCATATATAGTAAATTAGGATGTAATGTGAAAAGACAGACCAAGAGAGAGGAAGGTGTAAAAGTGCATTAGCAAACATAAAAATGAACCAAAGTAGTTCCTAGAGTCAGGAAGAATCCCCTTCAACATTATACTGCTCCTGAGAAAGGATTTGGAATGCGCTACACTACAGCTGATTTTATACAAAATAACTACTTGTTATTGCTAGATATAAATACAAAAATCATGCAGAGATATACCATAGAAAGATATGAAAGTAAGACAAATTATCCATAGCCTGATTTCTAAGGTTTAAGGACGAGGCTTGTTGGATGAGCCTCAGTCCTGAGTCCGTGTAAACTCAATACAAAAGCGGTAGCTTGTTAGTAGGAGTGATGATACTGTATTTAGTGGGCTGCAGCTCTACAGGTTTTCATGAATTCAAAGTAATGGAAAACTAATCTTAGGCAAGTTTTAACAGAAGCATTTCCATGTATCTGGGGGTGCCCCAGCAATTTTGGGCCCAGAGGTTAAGCAGTAACCAACTTCTGAGTTTTGGGCAGGACCAGCATGGCTTCTGTGCATAGGCTGAATCATATGACCTGGAGCAAATTGTGTTTGCACTGTGCATCCTGGACAATCTTAATGCTCACAAGTAAACCAGAAGCACCCCAAAATGATCCCCAGAGCATGTCCCACAGAAGAGAGATGAAGAGCCTGGAGAACTGTTATCCCCCACCTCTGAACTCCTGTCTCAGCCATCTCTTCTTTCAGTCCTGTGTGATCTATCATTGTGATAGCTGTGCTGTGGCTCTTGGCCAGAAGAAAGATTTGTTACATGCCCCAGCAGTTCAGAGAAGTTGTTGTTGTGCTGCTGAATGCTGCTTTGGTTTGTCCTACACTGTGTAACACAGGAAGTTTTCTCCTTACAACATCTCTGGGTGCTTGCTTCCTTGTTGAACTCTTGGGAACAGAGAACATCTTTTCTGATCTACTTGGACTACTCCTCATTTAATACAGCAAAAGCTTTTAAAATATTAATAATGTTAATTATTATTAATAGCAAAGTTCTGTGGCTTAATGAAGGCTTTTAACAGTTTAAGAAAATAGCAAGGAGGGAAAAGACAAAAAAATCTCTTTTTAAAAAATAAACAGACCACAAATCAAACTTTTTCAGTATCTATGCTGATTAATCTGACTTTAAGACTCTTAAGCCAAACAGGGTTTGACCATTTGGGTTGAACTTTAAATTTACAGGTCTAAATTAAAAGCTAAACCGGCATCTTTCTCCATTATCCATCCAAGGAAGTAAGAGTATAAAGACTTATTAGTCAGGATTAGTCAAGAATTGACGTTGGGGATTTTATTATTCTAATTAGGCACAGGAAAATTCCTATTCCATTTTGTAATTAAAACAATACACATTCTACCACCTAATTATATTTGACATTTTCAAGGTGTTGGGTGCCGAAGTCTATAATTACAGAAATGCTGCTGCGTTAAGCAGAGCACTCTATAAATATTCATGTATTAAATACCCAGTTATACTGTTTAGAAGACTTTCGAAACATTTGCCTTTTCCTTTTTAGAAATGTTAGACTTTTAGAAGACACATTTTATATTTGTGTTTCTAAAAAGATGGGAAGAAAAAATGTCCTTTGGGATCTGACATACTGTATATAGCACATTGACTACAGGCCTATTCATCAGTATTGTAATCAGTTATGTCATAGATTCATAATCCTTTAGAATTATATATTTTCTTTAGCAGGATGGATAACTACAGTCAGAAATAACATGGGAGTCCTGTACTGAAATCATAAGACAGTAAAATGCAATTCCTAAAATTCCTTGATTAATAATAGATATTAACCATATATATATGTATATATGGTTAATATGTATATATTAACCATTAATAATAGAAATACTAGAATAGAATTACATTAATAATGGATTTTAGCCCACTGGAATAAGTTTGTGTCCTGTTGTAAGGTGCTTTGCCCAGTGGGACATGGACCCTTACTAAGATATTAAGTATGACTTTCAAATAGTTAATAATAAAAGACATTGCAAGTGTTTCAAGAGTTAAATGTAGCACAGAAGGGAAGTCGAGAGCTCAAATGCTGTGCAGAATTTCAATGTCCTAACAAGAGCAGCACAGAGTCATTGCGAGCTCCCTGCACACCAGGACAGGGTGCACTGTGGCAGCCTTTGGGTCCAGAGGTCCCTTACCCCAGTCAGCAGGGTCTCTGTGCAGGCAGGTGTTGATGGAAGGGCACCCAGTCCCACAACAATCTGAATTATTCCCACAGTATGAAGAGTTCAGGGAAGTCCTATTTCATCCTGCACATCTATGTAATGACTGGAAACAGTCCAGCCCATGTTGACTAATCATGCATGCTTGTATTATGGTCAATCAGGCTGCATCCAGTGCAAAGTGAGGATTATAGATATTATATTTTATATGTGTGTGTATATATATATGTGTGTGTGTGTGTGTAATATGTATTATATAATGCATCCTGCTAAAGAACAGGACTTCTTCCTCTGGTGGGCAAAAAGCAAGACTTAATTTAGTGATATTGTATGTAATTAATCCACACATATATGTTTCAGATTATGCAATAGTTATATATTATGTATTCACATAATATGTATTACATACCGTGTATGTTATGTGCTGTACATAATATGTGTGTATGGTAGTATGTGAGTGCAAATATGGATGTGTTTGGATTATACATATATATATATATATACACATATGCACACTGTTTACTGAAGCAAACTTCCTAGATGCCTGGTCTTATTTCTGTAATGCTCCCAGCACTTTGTACACAATCACAGCCTCCAAGCTATGTGACATTACAATGCAATCAACTTGAACACAGATAGAACCAGACAAGCAACATTCTTCCATTCACCACCCTCTTCAGATTTTGCTTGGAACACTTTGAAGACAAAACTCACTGTTTTCAAATCAGCACATCAAAGATAAGCTGTTATTTTTAAACAAACAGTCATATTAAAAGATGTTTTGATTAAATTTAGCTAGAACCCTCCTTCTTTAATCATCCAGAATTACATTTGATGCACAAAAAGCGTGAATTTTATAAGCTCAATACTTACAAATCAGAAAATTGCCTGTTAATGCAAGAAACCATTGTCCCTCTGCCATGTAGATTTCATTCATTATTTTCCCGAAATACATATGGATCCCATTTTACCTCTGCTTTTATATTGCATTATAGAATGGGACGAATGACATCGATTTCAAACAATCAGTTGTTTTTGTAAATGTGAACTGAGCACTGCAAGAATAATATAAATATGCTCAAAATTCTTTTTGGACAATTACTGCTTCTCATAATCTCAGGTTCTGTTAACCATAGGTACCCTCACTGCAGTACAGACAGCAGGAAGGACTCTGCAGCTCAGTGGCAGAGCAGGAAGTTGTTCTAAGATTGCCTTGTTTGTGGAGGACTCTGGAAAACAACAAACAAAAAGTGTTTCTGAGTGTTTACTAAGGAGGATGGAGAGAATAATCACATTCTGCTGGTCACCTCTGAATGCCCTAATGCCCACCTTGGGGGCAGGGCTGCTCTCTTTGTTCACTGATAAACCAATAGCTTTAAAATGCCTTTTTGCTGTATCTTCTTTTGAATTACTTCCTTCCACAGAGATTTAGTGGTTGATCCTGTGCTTCAAGGAGTTTGTGGTGAGCATTTGAGCTCCCAGAAAGGCCAACTCTGCTCTTAATAAATTAGTGGAAGTAATTGCAAAGGGTTAGATAATTAAATAGCTAGAGGATAAAAGAATTGTGAACCATAGTCACCAAGGTTCTAAACAGACTGAGTCTTGCCAAAGTTAATTGCTTTTCTGATAGAATTGCAAAAAGGATGTGCATTATCACATATTTAGATTCGAGGGAAGGACTGAATACTGGTTTTCATTAACAATTACTTTGAAACTTAATGCAAAATGGCTTTGATGTAAAGACTATCATACATGACAGAGAGTTGCTGAAGGACCTAAAGGGGTGATTGAAGAACAGCAAAGTGCTGAGGCCCCACATGGGAGACTGCGGTCCTGATACTTTCCTTAAAAAAAAAATAATCAAAGTTTTTCTATTAATGATTCCTAGATGAAAAGGCTAAATTATATGTGCTAAAGATTGGGCTGGGTGTTTTGACTAGCTTGGTAGACAGCAGGGTTATTGATGTCAACTGAACAGTACCGTATCTCCAGAGAATTCATTATTTAGAGATAGTAAAATAGGCATGACAAGGAGAAGTTAGATATAAACAGCAAACATCAAAGAGATTTATTAACAAACTATGTTGTCTTTGCAAAAGCATTGCTATTCCATTTCCAAACAGTAATTTGTTGCTTTTTTCTCTTCTAGTTGCCCATATTGGCATCTTCTGTTGTTAGCCTTTATTTTCTTGAACTTACTGATGTCTTCAAGCCAGTTCACTCTGGATTTAATTGCTATGACAAGAGTCTGAGTATGCCATACATTGAGCCTACACAAGAGTCTGTTCCCTTCTTGATGTTGCTTAGTCTGGTTTTTGCTGGACCATCAATTACGGTAAGTTTGAGTGCTACTGTCACTTAATAAAGATTTTGAACAGACTTTCATTTGGTATAAAGAAAATAGCTCCTTTGGTTTCAATTAGGTTTAGAGTGTCATCCAGTCTAGTTTCCTTAGGATTTTAAACTCATATTTCATTCTTCTGTAACAAAAGGAGATATACTCCTTAGAACATTCCCTGTAGCACTTCATCTACTCTCCCTGTCTTGATGGTGTCTTTCTTTAATGTTAAGAAACAGCATCTACAGTTGGATAAGAATAGCTTGAATCATTCTGTTACGCTGTACAAATATTTGAACTTGTACAGACAGGGCATCTCCATACTCTCAGATACATCAAAAATGCAAGATTTTTTTTTTTTTGAAATGGAAGTCTTTCACAGCCCTGAACTCGCCACTTTTGTTAGAACTAGCTTTATTCAGAGAGAAGGTACATCAATCTTGTCAGTGAACTCAATTACATTTTCCTAAATAGCACTGAAACACCTCTAAATTGCAAGTTAGTCATTAAGAGCAGGCAAAAGTGGGCTGGTTTAATCATTCACCCAAAGGGAGTAGATGATTTCAACAGAACAGAAATATCCTGTCAGAATGAGCAGTTGGGTCACTATTTTACAGAAAAGAAAAGTAGAAATTGACATATATAGATATAGATATATAGATATATAGATATGTAGATATAGGAGAGAATTCATTTTTTCTGATTTTAGCAGTTCAGATAGGAGCATTATTCTCACACCACTATCCCTCCATTTGCCAGGCAAATTTGCCATTTGTCTGGCAAGTGGAGAGAGAAATTCACCTTGAGTGGATGGTTTTACGCACTTAAAAACATGATCAACCTTTTGAAATTATCTTTTCTCCCCCCTGACAGCAAGGACTACACATCTGTTAGGCACTTCTTGAAAGCCAGCTGCAAATATACCTCTGCTTCCAGCTGCTCTTAATTCCCTTAATTTCAACCAGTTAATTCATTTTATAATACTATACAATTTACAGTTACAAAATCTGTGAGATGTGATGCTTGTTTAAAAATTATCAAGTGCTGTTCTCTCTTTGCTTTCCAGAATGTTTTTCTTTCTTTGTCTTTTTTTTTTTTTTAACTGAACAGTTCTTACTGCATTTGGTTTTCGTTGCTTTAGAAACCATCTTTGAAGGATTTTGTACAACCAGGAGGCTACAAATTATACATTTAGGAACTGGGAGCTAAGACTCTCAACGATCCTGGTGCAAATGATTGTTGCAAACACCAAATACTATGATAAAAGCAAAACTTTAGTATTGGGGTTTGGCTGGGTTTCTTAAGTGTTTCTGCTGGCAAAAGACTGGACTTTTCTGAAACAGCTACAGAAGGAATCTATTTAGGCTCACTTGGGCTGCAGTAGGTGGTAAAATCTGGCTTTTATTTCAGAGTTTATATTAAGCCTAGATAATATCAAATACCTTAAGTCAGGATAAAAGATGCTCCGTTCGTTATATAGTATTTGTTGAGGGCTTTGATTATAACTCAATTCTTTTAGCATTGCATGAAATTTTGCAATAGAAAATGTTATTCTTGCCTGAATCATTTTACCAGTAGTACAGAAAATTAATGAGAAGCATGCCGGGTGAGGAACTCAACCCCATACTTGAGTATGCCCATAAAAAAGAAAGTTTGATAAAGAAAGTAAATCCCAAAGCTTCAAAGTACAACTGGCCAAAAGCTGCAAGCCTTAGGAAGGTGTAGTTCATTTGTATTTGTATGAGCATGAATGTGTTGCCTGTGTTAGTTTGAGGCTGGGCAGTGACAGTGCAAAATACGCAACCTCCTTCAGTGAAAGCACTGAAGGCATTGACTCCTTGTTATTCAATACCACTGTGGAAGTAAGGAACTTGGGGACATTTTTGCCCAATCTTTCCCTTTTTCTTTGGAAAAGTAGGCCAGTGAAACTCAGTGTAAAAAGATTATAGTTGTGCCGTTGTTATTTTGTAGAGTTTAGCATTTTTAAAGTTAGTTTTCATAAACATTTCAATTGATTATTCACTTTATAAAACCTGTAAAAGATAGAAAGGAAAGCATGAGGTATGTGAGGAATTGAGGATCTCCAGTAATGTTGCATATCCTGGCCTCTGTCCACACTTCAGGGACTTACTGCAGTATGAGGCAGAAGTTCATCAACATTCAATAAGATATAGGTGTGATTAAGCCACATTTTAAATATTATCAAAGAGTATATATAATAAGGAAATAAAGAAAAAAAGAAAAATTGTGCATGGGGAAGAAGACAAGCAAGCCTTATATAAATATTAGACTAGGATGTTCTATGTTACTTTTGTTGGTATAATAATTTTCCCAAGACTGGAGAACAGATATAAATCTGTTCACTTTAGAGTATTTTTTTATACAAAAAAAATTTCTAAGATTTTATGACTTATTTTCCCAAGGCATTATTTGTTTGGCTTTGGTGCTTTGCATTTTGATTTTTGTCTTTGGGCTTTTTCCTCATTATTAGTTAAGTAGCAAATGCATTTAAGCAGGTCTGTTCTGTAGCCCTGAAGGGTTATAGAAAATAACTGACTGTATTACTGACATATGTCTTATAGCTTGTGGCATAGATGAAATTTTGTGTATGTATTCAAAAACTGCAGGAGAATTCAGTGTGGAACACCTGGACTTGAAGAAATTATCAAGATAGATACTTTATTTCTGGAATATAGATACACCTGAATTACCGCATGATTTCAATTTGCTTCAGAGAGCTCTGAATCTGATCCTCTGATAGATTTTCTCTCTAGTTACTCATTCAGAAAGGTTAGGACCAGTTACTCAATCATATCTGTGAAGGCTGAAACTCTTATCAGCCACTGATTAAAAACCTGCTTAGAGGTACCAATGTCCTTTCCAACAAAGATCACTAGGACATTAGATCGCAGTGATTTGGGAAATCATTTCTCAAGGAGAGAAATTCACTGCTGGCAGTTTCACTCCTACTGCCTGCTCTGCTCTGGGAGTTTTTTTCTGTGGAAATGCCAGCCTCTGTATTTTCCTTGACATAGGCTTTGTTGTTTTTTGCTCTATCACACAAGCTGATCCATCTGTCTGGTGTTTTCCCTGTACCAGACATTCCCTAGAATTTGGCTAAAAACTGTTGGAGTTTTTCTGAGTTTTAAGTTTGGAATACTACTGATTTCTCTGGGAAGCTTCAGCAATAAATTGATCAAACGTGGACAGATAATAGTGGCCACAATTCTCAGCTAATTAGAATTTTTTAAATAACCCTTACCAGTGGCTTTTCCATGTCATAAGAGAACCTTCACTACTTTGGTCTTCCTGGTCAAGAAATTTCGATTTGTTAAAAGTTTAGCTAATAAAGAGTTAGACCAAGCTTTTCCACTTTACCTCCCTTTTCTAGGGTGGAGGTGTTAGTATAGACAAACACCACTGGTAATTACAGATTCAGCATTATTCAGATGCTTTGGCATCTCATTGAATTATTAGCTTTGTTCATTGCATGGATTAGTTGTCAATTTAGCTGTGATAGGCAAACTGAATCTTCTCTTGCTGGTGAGGACTGCCTTATTAATTGCAATATTTCAATCCAACCCTTACTCTGAACTCTGTACAGACCCTGTATAGAATTCCAGATAGTTGCACTGTTAAACAAGGAAAACAATAAAATCTGAGACTGCAAATGTATAAATGTGTCTGGATTTCCCAGCGACACCATCTTTGATTTATATTCTTCCTTTTATAGACTCTTGTCTAGGGTTTTGGTCATAATCTGTTTTGCTTGGTGTGTTGTGAGGGACTATAAGGACAGAACTTTTTCTGCTGCTGTGGATCTGGTTAAAACCCAAGCCAAATTAAACAAATACAGAAGAACAGGCTGCCACATAATTAGAAGCTGCTCGGGATTGCTAGGCCTGTGGCCAAGACTGAATGCTGAAATCGCTTCTGGAGCACTAAGATATTGCAGTGCCTCTGGATTATTTTAGAGGCAATATTTTATAATTACTGATTTTTTATTGTAGAAGCATCAAGTTTCAGCTGTAGATCAAGGCCTGGATACCACTGAGCACTGTATACTGTATGCCATTTGCATTTAATTTCAGGGCCGTCTTCTTGCCTGCCCTCATTCAGGCTAAGTTGCATTACTTTATGTTTACATATTGATATAAATCTTATAAAGTTGAGTGCATGTCAGTGGATGACATTGGTTGTGTTCCAGTTATATTACAGCCCTTTAAATTCAATCAGGATCTTCTGAGTAAGTGCTACATTCAATTTAATGGCTCCTTTGTCATTGCAGATAATGATAGGAGAAGGAATTCTCTACTGTTGCCTGTCCAAAAGAAGAAATGGGATTGGAACAGAGGCCAATATTAATGCAGGAGGATGCAACTTCAATTCTTTTCTTAGAAGAGCTGTCAGATTTGTTGGTGGGTTTCAATTGTTACTCACAAAAAAGAGCTTTCCACATGCATTCAGTTTTCACCATGCAGGTTTACTTCACTGAAACAGCCTTTCAGAGCAGTGCAGAGCTGTCACTAGCATAGATCTGCTGCTAGAAAACGTGAGAAGAAACTCAGACTGCAACAGAGCAGCCCCATACTCAGTAATGCAGCATCTACACTCTCCATTTTCCCTTTACTCTCCTGTACTATTGTCAGTATTTCTAAAAGAGTAATTTGTTTTTCCTTCCCTGCCCACCTTGAGCTGGCTGCTTTTTAATTATTTCAGTGTATAGCTTCCCCTGCCTGTCTTCAGTGCATCATAAGGATTCAACCCACCTGTCACAGTATTCAGCATGACAGTGAAAACTTGTCAGAAACTCTCAGTAGGTTTGACATTCTTTTTCTGGAATGTGTTTATCTGCCTCTCGAAAAGGGCTAGAATCTGGCAACTTAAATTATGGAGGAACACGTTGAATTCTTTCATTTTACTTTAATTGTCATTTATGAAAAACTCTGAAAGGTAACTGGACCTTGATCCCATTCTTACGGTTAATTTCTTCTCCCAAAGAGAAGAAAATAAAAAGTTTCCTCTTTCAGATATCTTTCATTAGACAAGGCAGCCTAGGTAAAGACAGCCAGCAGGATAGCAGACTGAAAACCTGGTAGCACAACCATTCCCTGGGTTTTGGTAGTCTGGGAAACAGGGAGGTAGTGACAAGCAAGGTTATGCCACCTGTGACCAGTAAAGCTTCGTAAGAGCAGCAGTGAGAAGAAAGCAGAGGGTTTGTAGGTTACACCATGAGCAAGGAGGACTGTAAGCATACCCCAAGTCCACTTCTCCTGTTTGGTATTCCATCACCAAAAAAACAAGCTCGAAGGCACATGAATTCCATCCCCAATTCCCACTCTGAATATGAAGTTTTTTTCATATTTTAATGGCTTTAACACTCTTTCAATTTTAGGATGAAAAATAAATTTATGAATAAAAGTAGGGAAGAATAGGTAAATCTTTAGGAGAAGAGCAGTTGAAAATGTTCAGTAAAGCAATTGCTTTACTTCAATTGCCTTGAATTTGGCATTATTAATCAGTCTGAAGCATCGATCCCTTATGAAATAGACTTAAATATTTGGATTAGTGACCAGGATACAATACTCAAGAAACATCAGAGCTGTGAAGGTAGCCAAAGTTACCACCAGCTGGTGATTCTGTGGTGGCAAATAGAGAACAAGTCTTCAGAGCAATGATCTAATGGACAGTTGTCCACACTACTAAAAGCCTGTCTTCCGGTGGAAACTCTAAGGACTGGATAAGCACATATGCTCTCCTTAAATTTGGCTACTCTTCACAGTCAATTCAGAAAGCTTCTTTCCAAACTGAAGCAGCTCGAGTGTAGCTGTCTTCTATGAAAAGATGTTGGAGGACATCAAGCCATTAAAATAAAATTTTAAGTATCAACAGGAAGAAAACAAGCAAGAACTGTCTTAATGTTTATGTTAAAGAATTCAGCTTTGCAATAAGCTTTTGTTCTCCATTTAAATTCTCTTATTCTGCTTTTAAATTATCTCAAGTACAGTAACAAAAGCCATCAGAGCTCTGTTGAATGTAGTTTGCACAATTAATCAGCCTAATTAATGCATATGATAAAATTAACAAGCTCTGTTAATTTCTTTCCTAGGTGTTCATGTGTTTGGTCTTTGTGCAACTGCTCTTGTTACTGATATTATACAGCTATCAACAGGATATCAGGCACCATATTTCCTGACTGTTTGCAAGCCTAACTATACATCCTTAAACGTATCTTGCTCAGAGAATTCATATGTTGTGGAAGATATTTGCTCAGGAGCTGATCTCAATATTATCAACGCTGGAAGGTTGGTTCTAATCTTCATTGTTCTTTCATTCTTCATTTGAAGTATTCCTGTTATTTTTTATTTTTGGTACCGACTTCAGGATTTTTTTTTCCTAGTTAAAGTCTGAATGAGTTAAAGGTGAATGCATAAATGTCTTTTTAGTGATATTCAATTTTCTCTATAGAGATATTAGTCTAGCAGTGGGCTTTGGAAGACTTTGTCAGGTTCCAAAGCACAGTCGTGAGCAGCTATTCTGCCCCTTCAAAGGAGGCAATTTCCCACACAATTGTTACTATGTAGAGCTTCTACTGCTTTTCCAAGTGGTCTGTGTTTAGTTCCCTGTAACAGGCAGGGGAAGAAGTCTCCCAAGTGCTTGATCTGAGACCTCTGCATAACATACATTACAGGTCAGGTGTTTGGGAGTTGTTAGACAAGTTTCTTTTCTGTTTCTCTAATTATTTTTTATAGTAACAGCACTGAAAAAAATATTTTTTAGAGGAAATACCGCAATGGCACAAAGCTGTGTGTTCCCAAACCTGTTTTCTTGCATGGTATTTCTAACTGGTTTTTTATCTCTTTCCCCATAACGATTTGCCGTTACTGGGATGTTGCCAGTGGAGCCTGATGCTTGCAAGCAGTGTCTTGCAACTGCATGGTGTTCCAGGGAAATCAGGACATGATTACACAGGAGCAGGCAGAAAAAATTTCATAAATACATCTCATTCATTTCATTATCTCAAATATGATGTCTACTGCTTTGAATTGGCTGTCTGTAGCCATTCCAAAACAACCAATCACTCCTAAGTTTAAATACCATCACATCTAAAAAACCAGTGAAATTAGTTGTAACATGTTAAGACTAAGCAATCAGGTTTTGGGTGTTTCTGTTTCCCTAGAAAAACAACCATATTTTGATATTTCAAAGTTATTCCCATCACAGAAAACACATTTGGCAATTTATAACAGTCTGGCATCACCCACAATTTCTCCTTAATTCAATTTTATTGCATTTTTCCTTTATTATGTTGTTATTTCCTTATGCCAGTCTCAACTTTACCACAGCAAGCAACACTTCAGTAGCACTAGCTACTTCCTTCAGTCACCTCTCTAGAAACTATGGTATAACTTCTGCAGTACAGGAGGTTAATTTGACTTCAATAATTTCACTATGGAAGGAACTTGTTCTGAGTTTGCTAATGGCCTTCATTTTTGATTTGTACTTCCCAGAAACTTTGGCTCCAGAAATTTGCCTCTGGACTTCTGCATGAAAAGTATAGAGAGGAGCACATAATCATCCAACTGATTACATCAAATAATTTTTCTGCAACATCCCCAAAAATCCAGTGGTTCCTATTGTCCATCATTTCCTCTATTAGCTTCAAAGACCCTTTTCAGGCACTTTTGTTCAGCTCTCCAGTGAGGTCTCTGTCCTCTGTCATCTCTGATGTTCTGACTCAGTATGATTCTCTCTCTCAGTAGGACTCTCTCACTGTTGTTCCCCCCCTACACATTCTCATTCATGAGCATTTAGAGTTATACACGGTCATCGGAGTTCAGGACATGTTTTCTTTGAGACCTTTGTTCACCCTTTCAATACAGAGCCATACAAAAAAGCTACATATTTTTAGCTGGAGTTATTTTCATTTTCGATTAAAAGATAACAAATAGAGGAACAAAAGCAGTGACACCATTAGAGAGTACAGAGAGTGCATTTAGTCTGTGTTTGGCCTGAAAGCATGTGAATAGAAAAGAGAATAAAGGGAAAATTGACTGTGCCACGGTGACACAACTTATATACTATAAAAACGCCATCAAATTAAGGTTAAGTGGTAGAAAAGTTCATAGACTCAAATATACACATTAGCTCCACAGAGACTCTAAGTAGATTTATGCTTCATTAAAACCTGCACAGAGTAAAGGGGTTGATTAGCTATTATAAACATTTACCTTTTTTTTTTCTTTTCTTTATTCCCCTGTCCTCAACCCTGAGCTTGTTCTGCAGGAATACTATTTGTGAAGGATTTGTTCATAGATGTTAAAAATAAAATAAGATTAAGAATTTAGGTCTGTCTTTAGAAACACAAAAGGAACCATGCAGATTTTTATCTTGGTCGGAGCTATGAACCTGCTGGAGCCATAGGCTCAAATTCAGGTCAGCAGTGTGGCATTCACACTGAACTACATTCACATTTTTAACTGCCAATTAATTATGTAGAACAGACAAGGCAAAATGCATAGGAAAGAAATTCAGAAAGCAGACTCTGCTTCTTTGCAGAACAAATGTCCGTCTAAAGTTGAAGGACTGTTTCAGTCTCTGCTATTTTAAACTAGCTCACTCAGGTTTTGCTAGGAAATTGGCTGTATGTGGAGCCCAGTTAGGGTGGCAAGATCCATTTGTGAAGCTGAATTATAGTTTAAGTATTTATCCCAAGCTGAGCTTTCTCAGCTGAAAGTTGCTGTTGTGACTGTGAGGTAGACGTACTCTTCTTCACCAAGGCATGCAGCATGTTACATTACAAATCTATACCATTGCAAACAGAGAAATCCTCAGTGTATCTGACTCTATTCCCAGAGCTCACAGGTCACAGACTTTTTTTAGGGCTTCTGTGATCTAGATGTCCACTGTAGAACAGGTATTACTGAATTCAAACCCAGCTTTTTTTTTCTCTCTATGTAAAAACCTCTTTTGCATTCACATTGCTTTTCTTTAGCTGTTTTTAGAGAATTGAAATGGGTCTAGAAGAATAATAATACTAAAATGTTAGAGACCCTCATGTGATGGTTCTATGTTGCTCCTGCTTGAACAAAACCTCCTTTTCTTGTCAGGGAAGTAGAAGCTAAACTGTCACTTAAATTTCTTATCTGAAATTTGTAACTCACGACCCAATCCACATCATTCAATCTCCAGGTTTTGAATGGGAGCAGAAGGCCCTCAGCAATTTCAAGAACAGATCTGATATTGCCTACTGTCTCTGAGATTGGACATGCTTTCCTTTATTCTCTTTCTCTGGCCATCAAGAAGGGGCCCAGTAATTCTTAAAATACCCTCCCCATGTTGCTGTGCTCCATTAGCTTCTGTCATGATGTAAAGTGCCGATTTTTTTTTTTTTTAATAAGCCTATAGACATAGCAAATTAAGATGTAGTTTGCCTCTCTCTGAGAAAAATGTCACCTGATGACAAATGTTACTGATGGATCACATATTGCTTAGGAAGTATAAGATAGCTGTACCAACCAGTATTTTTTTCAATGAGCAATAGCACTGTGCATTTGAACTGAGAAGTATAATTTTAGTGTCCTTCCTTGGCAGAAAGTCATTCCCTTCTCAACATGCCACCCTGGCAGCCTTTGCAGCAGTGTACATTTCGGTGAGTAACCAACTCTGTTCAGTTTCATTTATACAAGACAAAAGTCAGAAAGTAATTTGGTGTATATTGTAAAACTATGTGTTGCCTGGATATCTTGGATGGATGGATGTTTTTATCCTACCAATTTGAAAGCAAAATAAAACTACTAATAAAGCTGGTTTTATTGTAGCTGTTAAAGAATAAGGAAAATATTCAACTGCTTCATATCCTTTGTTAAGAAGCAAACTAAAGTGTTGTGTTGAAGTGTATTTGATGCCTCATATTATCCTCATATAAAATGCAGTGTTTATCTGTCTTACACAGCGATATTTTAACTTACCAGTCAAATTAACTGTCATGTCTGCCGCCTTTTCTTTGTTGCTGTCTTCACTTGATTTGCTATATTTAAACTTGAGGCATTAAGGGCCATACATTCATGTGATGTAGTTTGATTTCACCTCCAGAGATCTGCAGCATGGATGAAATGGTACAATCACTCCCAGAGGCCTTCAAGGTATTACTGCAAAGCAAGTGAATAAAACCCATCAGTTGCTAGCAGAGAATTGTGGGACATGCTGCAGCAATCACAGCTGATTTTGCCCTTCTGAGCAATAATGTTTCTTCAGTGTGGCCCACAATGTTTGTACTATAGACAACTTACTTGAAGTGTAAAAAGTAATTCCATCACTCATGCTGTAAAAATCAGAGGAAAACAACAGCAAGGACCAGTTAATGACATTAGATAATAGGATTGTACTGGGACCTTGCCAGTATTTATTCTGCCCAGAGAACAGCCAGAATCTGGAGTAACACCAATGAACCACCTCCACCTAATTTCTGTGACCTCCCTGATACTATGGCCCTCAGCTGAGAAATGGCTCTGTAAAGCATCTGGTGGTAGCTTTTGTTGGAACAGGTTACTGCATTCATCTGGCATGACATCTGGCTTCTGTATTTCACAAGTGGTGGCTCCTTATCATATTTATAGAACATTTAGGTGCTGATTGGGAACAGCACTGAGGCATAAAATACTCTTCCTAATTGATGTCAAAAAGCAACACTGCCTATGTTTCTGGAATTCCATTCCTTGTGATTTCAGGTCTTTCTACAGTAAGTGAGCAAATTTTAACAGGGCTGTAAAATAAAATTAAATGCATTACTTGTAATATGACTGTGTACTAGTGTTCTATATATAAAACAAAGACTGAATGTGAGAAATTAAAATCCTCTTGTATATTTAAGTTTCTTCAACTGCTTCTTTATTTCTTTCTTTTTCAAGATGTACTTCAATTCTACATTAACAGACTCCTCAAAACTTCTTAAACCACTTTTGGTCTTTGCCTTTATCATCTGTGGAATTATATGTGGTCTGACTCGTATCACCCAGTATAAGAATCATCCAGTTGATGTTTACTGTGGCTTTCTCATAGGAGGAGGAATTGCTCTCTATTTGGTAAATACAGTAGTCATGGTTAAGTTTAAGCAAATTAAACTTATAAGGCTGGAATAAGAGTACTGGTTATTTTTATGAAAACTTTTCATCATGCTTACATGCCATAACTATAAATAAAGTCAATTTGTGTTGAAGATGATGAATTAGGGATAACGACTTTAAAAGCAAACAGGAAAAAGCAAACAAATATTTCAGTGTGAAGTTCCATAACAGTGCATAAAGCAGAATATAATCATCTGGCATAGTATACAGAAACAGTTCTGACTTTATGTGCTTTATTAAAAACTTTAAAATACTCATTTTTTCTAATCCACACTTAAAAGCATAACACAAGAAAAATATTTGATTAGTTGATATTTGTTGCTGACCTGAGTTGGTACTGACAGTGTTCTCTTTATGATCTCAAAAAGTTATTCAGTTAGTATGAGCAACTCAGCTGAGTGAATTGCTGAATCTGCAAGAAATTAAAGGCAATGTTATACACTTGTGATTCTTTGGAGTTCTTAGGGAAACCATGCAAGGGGGAAAGGATGGTCAAATGAGGTTATTCCTATGCTTTTCCTTTGTACTGAGTTGAAAGAGATGGAGCACTTTGGAAGGGTCCTGTAAGGAAGCACGTAGGTCAGGCCTGATTGTATCTGTCAGTAGGAAGCTCATCAAGCACTTGCTTTTGCTTGCTGCTCTCAGCATGTCTCCAACAGGAATTCGCTGCCCTGGCTGCTCAGAGAGCAACACTGGTGCCTGGGAACAATCAGAGCTTCTGCTGACACCACTGCTTGAGTGTGGGCTGGGGAACAGAAGAGTCTTAAGAGCCAGTGGGATGGTTTTACCCTCAAGAAGTCAATGATGAATTTTAGTATAATACTAAAATAAGTTCATTTCCTGACCCCCTTTTTTCTGTGATAACATAACCTGAGGTACCTGCAGATGGTCTGCAAAGGTGACCAGGGAAAAATGGGTTTCACAGTGGCCGAAGAAACAGCAGTCAGGGTAATAATAGAAACCCCATGAGCTACTAAAGTCAGCTTCTATGATTGCACTGTGAGCAGAAAGGCACTCCTTTGAGAACATTACTTCAAATGATTCTCTGTTGTAGATTTACCTAAATGGAGCTGTTGTCCCCATGTTTAAAATACACAAACAAGTATGCTTTGTTAGGTCTTCATGTATTGTTGTGTGTCGTCGTACGGCAGAGAGTACATTGTCCTGGATACCCAGTGCTCAGTAAATCTGCCCTCAAAACTACACACCAATAGGAGGATGTGGAGGGGAAATAACGTGAAACTACAAATGTTTCTGAAAGGAGTGTAAAGAACGAGAAACTCAAGTGATTGAGTCAGATATTTGACCCTCTCACAGAATACCCTCAGTGGAGTGTTTTTAAAATGACAGCATTTTATAGTGAGTCTACTGATTAGGAATATGCTTTATAACTAAATCTTATTAAAGTTCTGCAGAACTTGGAAAGCAATTGATTAAAAGTTGATAAATTTTTCTATGATGTAGATATTGTATTACATGGTTATTGTACAGTAGAAAGGCCAGGATCTGCTAACAGCAGAGAAGAACTCAAGCTGCAACAAGATGCAGTAAATCGGGTAAACAGTAGTATAGTTGTAAAATAGCTTTGCCTAAGAGATGGCAAACATCTATTTTTTTAACAAAACATTATTTCTGTAGCTGTATCTGTTGGTTGGTAAAAAGAAGAAAGCTCATGGAGGCTAAATCCTTACCTCAACTGTTTATTGCCATGAATAATATGCCCTGGTTAGCCTAGTGATAACCCATACATATATACCTAGAAGTATGCATAATTAAAGACAGAATTTGGACTAAGGCTATACTAGTGAGGAAAGGCATGTAAGCATACCCATCAGTTCAGCTGGAGTAATAATGTCACTGAATTCTATTTAAAAGCAAAAGAATGTAATTAAAGTACCTTAAAAGGTGTCCTTTTAAACTTTCTTAACCAATTGTTGATGCTTCTGTCCAAATATCAGGGCCTGTATGCTGTGGGGAACTTCTTACCAAGTGACGAGAATGCGTTTCACCCAAATTTTCACAGAGAACCTCTAAGGTCATTGACAGACCTCAGCCAAGATGCCAACAGAATCCTGCCAGGTAAAAACGGCGGCAGCAGCGATGGCATTGTCTCTCACCGTACAGAAAGTATCCTGAATAGAAACCACAGAGATTCAGGCTCTCTGACCAATCTCAAGAGAGCAAATGCTGATGTAGAAATAATAACACCACGAAGCCCAATGGGAAAGGAAAACATGGTTACTTTCAGCAACACTTTGCCGAGAGTCAACACACCATCCTTGGAAGATCCAGCAAGACGAAATGCAACAATACACGCATCAATGGATTCTGCCCGTTCCAAACAGCTGCTGTCCCAGTGGAAGAACAAGAATGAAAGTCGAAAGTTGTCACTGCAGGTGATAGAGACTGAATCTGGCCAGTCACCACCTAGGGCTATCGAAATGAGGTCAAGCTCAGAACCGTCCAGAGTGGGTGTAAATGGTGATCATCATGGCCCAACTAGCCAATACCTGAAAATCCAGCCTGGCAGTGTACCAGGTTGTAACAATTCGGGTCTTACTGGCGGGCCAAGGGTCTCTATTCAGTCCCGTCCTGGCTCATCCCAGCTAGTACACATTCCTGAAGAGACTCAGGAGAATGTGAACACATCACCCAAAACTAGTTCAGCTAGAGCTAAGTGGCTCAAAGCTGCTGAGAAGAGTGTTGCATGCAGGAGTAATAGCCAGCCAAGAATCATGCAAGTAATAGCCATGTCTAAACAGCAAGGAGTGCTTCAGGGCAGTCCAAAGAGTTCAGAAGGAAGCACAGTGACCTGTACAGGAGCCATCAGATATAAAACCTTGACAGACCATGAGCCAAGTAGCATTGTTAGAGTTGAGGCCCATCCAGAAAATAACAGACCTGTAATTCAGATGCCATCAGAAGGTGAAGGAAGTGGGTCATGGAAATGGAAAGGTCCTGAAAAAGTCACTCTTCGTCAAACATATGAGCTTAATGATCTTAACAGAGACTCTGAGAGCTGTGACTCCTTAAAAGACAGTTATGGGTCAGGTGACAGGAAAAGAAGCAACATAGATAACACTGAGCATCACCATCATGGAATCACTACAATAAGAGTCACACCAGTGGAGGGAAGTGAGATTGGCTCAGAGACTCTGTCCATTTCTTCCAGCCGGGACTCAACACTTCGAAGAAAGGGTAACATCATTTTAATCCCCGAGAGAGGGAGCAGTCCAGAGAACACCAGAAACATCTTCTATAAAGGCACATCCCCCACACGAGCGTACAAGGACTGAAAGGAGACATATCAGCTGGTCCATACCACCACAAGTAAACACATCTTGACACAGGTTCTACTCCCTTTGTTCTGAGCTCATATTTACCTTTATGTGCCAAATTATTGACCAGCAGCCCTGCATTGCTGATGTGCAATGTGCATGAGCCTGTGAACAGCATGTGGTGGGGGGAAAAGCACAATGCCAGAACTAATGTGAAACATTTTCATGCAACTTGTTTCTTCAGATTCAAAACGTTTATCTGAGGGTGATGATGTCAATTAAAAGAATGGTCTTGAACACAGACACTGTATTTCCTGAATGTGCCAACTTTTTATTTTATATTTGTGTCCAAAACCGACTGACTTTTTCACAGCAAAGGCTGTATCAGTGGTATATATTCATCTTTGCAGAATTTGCACCAAATCTTTAATACAGGATGGTGCTGATGATAACTTTACATGTTTTGAAAAATTGCATAATTATTAGACTGCAAACATGACATATTGATGTGCAGTTACTTTACAAGTAATATTGCTAATACTATGATGATGCTGGCTGCATTCATTTAGCGTAGGAAATATTTACAGCTTTGTTATAGTGGATCTGTCACATTCAAAGATTGCAAAGGTTTTGTGTAGTTCTTTAAGATGTCTACTGCAACAAAAAATGTGT
The DNA here is from genome assembly GCF_029207755.1 of Chamaea fasciata. NCBI lineage: Eukaryota > Metazoa > Chordata > Aves > Passeriformes > Sylviidae > Chamaea > Chamaea fasciata. The sequence goes on along the minus strand of NW_027094095.1, from coordinate 14,084,400 downwards.
GGGTGACATTCCATTAGAATGGAATGACTATCTATTTTGAATAGTTTTGCTGCTACTGCTCAACTTTTGTTTAAGAACAGGTGCTACTAATGAAGAGGCTGCTTCTTAGTGGGCTAACTTGTAGAATTGTTTTAAATTACGTTTTTTAAGGGGTCTTATCAAGTACTACAAATAATTCAGATGTTAACATTTTTAAACTTCTTATTCAGTCCTTCAGTGACCCTTCCATTTTTCTATTAGTTTTTAAACAAATAATGCAGGACACCAATAACTGCAAGATGTGCAAATGTGAAAGGTGAGTAAATAAAAATAGATGGCAACTTTCCTGACCAACTTCCAAGGAGACAGGAATTAATATCATAGCTCACACTTAGAAGCAGTCATTCACCTCACTTGCTTAGTATGCCACAAGAACAATCACAAGTTTCACCCCAATCACCATCACGTAGGGGATTTGTGCTTCGCTTTAAAGAATGGAATGCCTTGGTATTGCAGAATCACTGAACAAGTGTTGCATTTTGCCACTACTACAGTTCACCTCCCTTGTGACACCCTCCAGAGCCTTCTTAAGCATGATATTTTTCCCACCACTGCCACCTAAGAATATAAAAGGTCTCTGCACCTGAGAGAACATGAATTATTTTAGTAAACTGAGCTTTGGATATAATGAAAACATTTGCCTGCTAAAAATCCCCATTGCCAAAAATTACTGAAAGGATAAGCTCTGAAAGGAATAAACATGGCATGTCCTACAATGGGCCTGCTAGAAGAAATGCCTCGTTTCATTTGGCTCTGACTTAAACCCTGAAGGAAGCCCCAGGCAGTGCTCACTCACTGCAGCTGTTCATTCTCTCCTATTTCTACCTGAAAGAGGGCAGGTACTCTCAGACACCTGCCAGCTCCCCGGCTAGGAGGGGAAGGAAATGGCTTAGCAGTCCTCTCACTGAATAAGAAGTAGCAGATTAGGTCTGTTCTCTGGTTTTTGAGAGAAGTGTTTTGATCTTAAGTCCTCTTCTCATTTAGGGTATCAGAGAACCGATATATTCTCTATAGTCAGAACCTGTCTACAGACCCTACCCCACAAAACTCTAAGCAAAAGCCCACCCTACCCCAGCCAAGTGGGAGGTAGAAGGAAGAATCATCCTTTTCAAGAAGATATACAGCACAACAAAAACATAGACCAAAAAAAAAAAACCAAACAAAAAAACCAAACAACAAAACAAAAACCCAAAAAAGACCTCCAAACCAAAACAAAATCAACCCCAAACCCAACCCCAAACCTAAGTAATTTCACAAGTATGAGGATGATGTTTGCGAGTCAATGGAAAGCTTTATATGTACTTCCCAGTTTTACAGGTGCTCCAAGCTTAGCTGAATGCTTACTGTCAAGCCAACTGTGCCAAGCAATGCTTCCCTCACCTGCCCATCACCCAGTGCTGTGGAAGAGAGTCAGTCCTTAAGGAAATGACCACACTCTTTCTGCTATTGATACAGGATGACCCCATCATACTTAGGATGATTGGGAGAAAGTATTCTGCAGGTTGCATGTAAGAAGCTACCCAGTAGGGTTGCAGCATATTGTGTTTGTTAAAGGCACTGTATGTTGAAGACACACTTTAAGGCACATCAGCTGGGAAAAATAATCATAGATACCAGGAGAAAAAGAAAAAAAAAGTATTTTTTTTAGTAATAAGTTCTCAGACGCTAGTATTTACAAGTCAGGATTTGTTTTTTTCTTTTCAAAAGGATGTACCTTTAGTCCTTGGTATTTAATATGAAATTTTGTACAAGATTCCTAGGAATTACAAACACTTGGAGTGTCATGAACAAAACCCTTTGGATTTAGTTTAGTCTAGGTACAGGATAAAGCAGGTAGGATTAGCTTTAAAGGAATGGGTAAGACACAAACACTGTTGGCCTATCAATGCAGGGAAATAAGATGCAATCATTTGTTAGTTTGTAAGTGCAGGGGAAAAGAACGTAAGTAGATGAACCTGGAAATAAAGGAAAATTGAAATGGAGAATAATGGCAATAAAGCAAAGATTAAAAAATGTTCCCTCTGGCAATTTAGCTGTTTTGGAAACAGCAGGATTCCTGGTGGGAGTGTTTGTTCTTTATTCCTTGGTTTTAGTCAGATATATATTGGCATATATGTTGCTTTTATTACTCTAAAACTTGCTGCACTATTTCAAGTGCAGTGTGATATTTTTCCTAAAGTTTCCTATTTCTTAAGAAAAGATTTTAAAGCTCTTGTGTAATCATTGAAATTATGTTCTATACATAAATATTGATATATTCTTTTTTACTCAAAGTGCCAAAGGCTACTGTTTTTAATAATGGCTTATCAAATTATATTACGTTAGAGAGCAGAAATGTAATAATATATACATTGGAACTCAGACCTCTGCATGTATATTTGATAAGGAGCCTTTTGTAAAATTACTCTTTGTTTACATTCCACTGGTACCTTAATTTAAAATTAATCAAATAAATTGACAGGTGACATCTTCTTAGTGTTCTGATTTTCTTACTTGCTAACAGGCACGAATTTCTTTGTTAGGCTGTGCTTTACTGAGAAAATACTTAAAAATAAAATATGTTTTTAAATGAGAATTCTCTATATAAAGTATTGTGTTTAATAAAATGTTATGCCATGTTTTCAAATGGAAAATAATTTGTAAATTGCTATAAATGTATTTTGTTAAATAAGTACAGATCAATGCTACTGTGTGAGTTTATTGTGCTAACATCATGAAATAAAGATGAAATTCCTCATTGATGTTTATCTCTGTGGTGAAGCAGTATCAATTCCCCCCGAATTATTTTTCAATGTTGGGTATCTCATAATGTGTAAAAGTGGTCATCAGTGAGAAACCTCAAGACCTTGCACAGTGGTACTAATTTGTAAGGAACAGTGTCCAAACAAGGTTTTCTCTAACCAAAAAACATTTTACAAAAAACCCCAAGTGAATTGGGAACTTCAAGCCACGTGAGGATGCGCCTGCTCAATCATTCCGCAGCACCAGCTACATTGCTATGCCCCTAATGCCCCTCAACCACCTTGCTAATGTTGGGTAGAGCTGCCAGACATGGTGAGGCCAGCCTAGGGTTTGTGAATGAGAACAGGGCAGATGTCAGAGGCAAACTTTGAGAGGACAGGCTCTCCCCAGGAGAGTGGGTACTCGCGCAGGAGTCAGCGGGTGTGGTACACCCTTTGCTGGCAACAGTGAAAAACCTTATGTGTAACAGCACACTGTGAAAAGCAGTCTTACCTAGAAGGCACACAAAGTAGTGTGGTGAGCAAACAGCAAAGACTGTCTCCAAGCCTGTCTTGAAACACTCTGAAACGGCAACAGCAGGACCCACGTCCCTGGGGTGGAAGACACAGCTATAGCTGAGGCATGCACTGGCATTGCTGATGGCCTAATGAGGACCACAGGGAGTAGCAGAGGCTTTCCCAAGCGTGCCTGGGCCTTTGTGCAGGCTGCCCCTTTGTGCCTGTGTGTCCTTGGGGCGGGTAACCTGCTGTGGCTGGGGGCAGTGGGCAGCTGCTGTCACTGCTGGCTCCAGGCAGGCAGCGCAGTGCTGAGCGGTACAACGTCACACGCGTGCTGTGCCCCACGCCAGGGCACGCCGGGTGCACTGACACTGCCTCAAGCTGTGGTGCAAATCTGGGTCACTCGGCAATCCCTGTCCCATGACTTTCATAACAAGTTAAGATGGGAGCCCTCGGGCAAAAGAGAATCTAAAACCAGGACGTTGTCTCAAAGAAAGGGATGTGTGTACAGCTGTGATACTCTTCCCTCTGTGGTGACAGAAGGCGCTTTCTTCTTGTGGCTGGGGCTGAAGAATGTCCTGCCCCCATGGCATGAATAGCCAGTTTCAGGAGAGGCCTCTCCTTTGGCCAGCAGCAGATGCTGCTGTAGCAGTGCATTATATGCCTTGAGTGAGGCTGTGTGAAGCTTAAGGGCTGTGGCCCAAGGTTTTGGTGTCCCATCCTCTGGGACATGTGTTGGTAGCCTGGGAAAACTACAGATAGTGATGGCTGGTATGGCTGAGAGAGACACTTGGTGAAGGATACAAAAGAGAAAAACAAATGAGGGTAGGACTGCTGAAAGCTGACATGTAATGCAAATCTGATGAGTTCTCCCCTAGGAATGGCCCCTTCCATGGATCACTTAGGGGCCTAGACAATTAGTTCAAATATTTTAAAGGGCACATTTTAAACATATGAATTTAGGCTAAAAACAAAGTCCCCCTCTCAAGGGTAACTTCAATGTCGAGATTATAATATAGAACTTCATCTAAGATGAGAAAGTACCTCTACTGACAAACCTTGTCACATTCTCTTAGACCATTCTGGCTACAATAAGAGTGTCACTAATTTAAGAGAGCTCACTGTGATCCAGGTTGATGACTAAATGTGATCATGCAAAGGGGTTTACAAAGATATGATTGATTAAACTGAAACTTAAATCTATTTTGTGCTGGACTTTATAAGAGCTTCAGAGGCCTTGATATAAGAAGTCACATAAGACAAGACTGTACCAGAATCAGTTTGGTATAGATTTATGAAGACCTTCTGTGTGACAGATCAGTGCACACCTAATTTGGCAGGAACATTTTAAAGGCATTAGAACCCTTATTCAGAAAGTCATGAATAAAATCTTTTCACAAACCTTAAAGCACAGAATATATCAAACATGGGATAAAACTTCCAAGTATCTCCATACTCCACATTCGAAATGAAAGTAAGGGAACTCCAGCTGCATACATGTGCATACAAACACACACAACACAAAGTTAACATGTTCTAGCCAGGGTTTAGAAGGGGAAAGCTAAACCTACAATTTAAATCAAGGAACAAATTGTGGCAAGGCTACAGATACTCTCTCTAAAATTTTTCTGCTTTGCCTGCAGTAGTCTCTTCAGGCATTCCAAACATGCATAGAGACATTATTTAATTATACCTCCCATATATGAAATCTGTGATTTTGCCATAAAGGATAACACAAATCTTCACATTCAGTGGCTTTATTGGCCTGTTCCTGGAAAAAAAAAAAAAAAAAAAAAAAAAAAAAAAAAAAAGCTAAGAACTTATCTATAACTAAAGGAAGTCTGCTCAGTCCTAGAAAACATTTCTTATGTTTGAGGAGGAAAAAAATTAGCCCCACTCCAAACCACTCCCTACCTTCAAAGGCCAAGTGTCATTCAGCTTTTTCTTACTCTATTACTTTTCCAGTGCTGCTCAGAAAGAAATAGGAGTCATGGGGATTTGTGGATCTGTCAAATCTCTGCAGCTACTAAATGATGCATAAGGAAAAGCTCTGCTCTCTCACAAATCATTCACAGGAGACTGGAGCATGTCTGAGTGCAATGTGATCCTGTTTCTGCTCCTGCTTCAAACAGAGTCTGTGGATTATGATGTCTGTTCCTACCCCATGCTGGGGCCAGAAGACTATCTCTGCTATGTGAATAACATCACACAGTTGGGAGCAATAGCTTTACTCATTTTCACCTGTAAACTATATGACTATACTTTGAAAACAATAGCCAAAATTTGAATTTTCTCTAAAATTAGCTACAGTGTTTTCAGTTAGTACCAGCTAGGTTCATCAAAGTTCTAAGAATGCATTTTTTTGGTGTTCTTTCATGTACATCTTGATGAGATATTTTTTGCCTGAGCTACGTAACTGATCCTGTGGGCTGGCCAGTCACCCTGAAATTTGTTTGCTTTAGTCAAGGAGATGTGTGGATACTTACCAGAGTCCAGGTGCACACTTTGTTCATAAAGCATCAGCAGGGGCTGAAAAATTGTGCAGTCTCCTCTGATACTTCTTGTCTTCCTGAAGCATTTGAGACAATTATCTTTGTTCTTATAAAAGTGGAGAGTTTTCACAGAAGTGATTCCCAACACTGATTACGAACCAGCCTGGCAGGGAATATTTGCAGGCTTCGGCCACTTCTAGGCTTTAGTTTCCTGAGAACTGCTATGGGTATGATGACAAACTAATGCCTTGTTTACTACCAAAGATGAGCAGGAAAACTGAAGAGAAGCATGCAGTTTAAATGATCAGGACAGCTTCATATAGCACATTCTGGCTGGTAAGACAAAACAAATGTGCTGTGAACTCTGTATGCCTCACAGATTGCAGATTTGTCTAACCTGCTAAACCAAGGCAGATCGTGGCAAGAGGTTTCTTTAAATGCTTCTATTTTTAATGAGATTTATGAAAGAGTTCTCCATTCACCAACTTCTTTTCTTAGGCTAGCAGAATTCAGATATAAGTCCAAAAGCCCCAAAACTTATACATTACCCAAGAAAAAAAGTGAGTCAGGAGAAAGCTGAAGATGCTATAGAATATGGAAGAGTAAGCAGCACTGAAAGAACAAAATCGTAATTTTTAATTTACATGTGATTTTTTATCAAGCAGTGTAGGCAGCTAATTAGTACGATCAGTGCTTTCTTAATTCCTCTTCAGTCACTGGGTCACTGCGATACAATTAATTTCCTCCATACTTAAGATATAAAATATGCCTAGTTTACAAAGCCCTGAGCTCTTGACATTGAGAAGGGTTAGGGGAGGAACCAGCGGAGCTGGTGAGAGTATATCTTTAATCTGTGAAGTGATACAGAAGCTACATAGATACTTTATGATATTCAAGATCAAAATCTTTGAAAATTAAAAGAGTAGCTGATCTAGCTCTGGACATGCAGCTAACACAACCAAAATACTTCAGAACCTCTGAAGGAATATATTACCAGAGAAACTCACTGAGTGAATTTGTGGCAAGGCTGGTGAGTTGGACAGTATCAGTTGTATGCCACTAAACCATGTCAGACTGTACAAACAGTCTTGTTATAAAGGAAAGCACGTAGAGAGACACAGCAAAAGATCTGCTTCCATAGAAACAGATGTAGCTGCTAGATTTGCTGCATCATTGCTACACTGAGGAAAAACCATGGATCAGCAGTATACCATACACTGCATCTAACTTGCTTTGTTTAATCACAATTTAAAATCTGAAACAGATAAATGATGATCAGTTATTATTTATAATGTAATGTAGCTGCACAAGCTTAGCATACTTTCTACCAGGACTCAATAACTAGTGGAAAACTGGAGATGAAAAACTAAAAAATTAAGGAATAAATATCATTAAGAAGCCTTAATCTGATGTTCATAGCGCTCTGCATTCTTCGAAAAAGGAAAAAAAGCTATAGTGCCTGATTGTTCATTTCTTATCCAGAAATTGCTCCTATAGCAGTTGAAGAGTGCTTTACTTTTGCAGTGTTGGTTCCTATTTGCTAGAAAAGGAAGTTGAAATTCTATATTTCTAATCCATCTCTCCTATGCCAGTTGATGATACTTTCTTGTACATAAGGAATCCAACTGCCAGAACCATACACTACAAGGGTGCCCATTCCATCCTCTATTACACCCAGTCTTGTTCCAGCCTTGGAGAGGCTTAACTACTCTCTTTCACATACAGTGCAACTGCTTTATGTAGAATCAATGAACAATTTTAACAAATAAAAATAGATACTCTCTAAATAACTGAAAAAAAGGACTTCAGAGTTTATTTTTAGAAAAAATTATAATAACAACAGTTCAAGGGTGAAACCTTATTTCTCTGTAATCAATATCACATTATTCATAATTCTCTAGGAAAGTGCAAATGTATTTCTGCTTTTAAATTATGGCAACATGGAGCTTTAGATTATCAAGGGAGAGTTTAGCACTGATATATATCTGATAAATTGAATTCTGAGTCCACCTGATTCTCACTTCTTAAAAGATTGGACTACATAAAACAAACTAGTCATATAATAAATTACAGGCAGAGATGTAATATCTGTTATGTGTATGATATTTAGGGCACAAGGATGACATTTGGTAGATGCCATAATCTGCTGCAACTGTATTAATCTTTACTGAGTGCTGCCAGTTCCTGGTAGAATTCTGATGTTATCATTTAAATAGGAAAAAAAAATTGTATGTTGGAAAATTATTCCGTTTTTCTCTCTTCTGTGAGACAAAAATAAAGTGCTCCATTTAAATGCACTCCTACATGGTTTTCACTGCATAATGGTACTCTGTGGTAGCACAGTAATGCTGCTTTCTACTAAAAAGTATGAATTGACCTTATGTAAACTGCAATAATTGTTTCCTGCATTAATGAAAAGATCCTTCATTTTTCCAGAAGAGGAAATTCAATTGAATTGAGGTGCTGTGAATCCAGAAGTTCAGATATTTTCAATATTTACATGTCTCTGGTGCCAATACCATAGAACAACCTATTCAAGCAGAAGCTTCTGAATATGAACATCAGAGATCTCTCACTTAAGCATAGAAGTGTTGAAAGCACTTCATGTGGTTTTAGCATATACTTTCCAAATACATATTTTCAGATGTTTTGCTGAGCATCTAGTTGATTATATTGTCTCTTCACTGAACACAAAGTTAAAATCTATGTCTTCTACTACCAAGGGCCTGAAAGGAGTCGTAAGGAAAAAACCACTTTCATTCACGTTGGCCTTGTTTTTACTGCTTGAGAGTGCTTGGTATGTATCAGAGTAATAAGTGCTTATTAAGAAGATGAGACAAAAGGACAGAAGATTTATATATTGTATGCTGTTACTTTTCAAACTGTAATCTACATCACTTTAAAAAAATTAAAGCCTAGTGGTTCTTGGGACAGTGAAGGGTCAGTTACAATAAACAAGATCCTTTAGCTATCATAGTAAATGTTAAAATTTTCTAGAGTTCTGTGTGTTAGCTAACAATCACTCAGTCTTTTCAGCATCTGAAGTCCACTGGAACTAAATCAGTCTTGAGGAAATGTATACTGTCAAGATTAAATAACCTTGTATGTTTGAAAACTAGCAGGAAATCTTCTAGCTGTTACTACAACTTACAGCTCTGCCCAGGTAAGCAACCATAATGCCAAAATATGGAACACACATGGACACATATGTGATTGATGGAGGGATTAATTTCTAAACATTTTTTAAAAAATAGAAAGAAATATTCCCTTGAATTGCCAGAATCACTTGATAACTTCCAGTAAGAAACCTGTTGCACTATCTTTAGTATGACTGTAGAACGCATAAAATGCAGTCCTGGCTGTCCTTGGTCCAGCATAAGTAGCCTGTGTGACGCTTTGGACTTTGAAAATTGTTAGCAGTAAGAGCCTGGGAAATGATAAATCTAGAGTAGTAGTACCAGCAAGGTCAGTGATTCACAGCATGGACAAGAATATGGACAGAATATGAACAAGAGGGGAAGACAATGAGTTATGGAAATCTTTGCTGTCTCCAGTTTCTTCCATCCTCCTTTAACACTCATAGAAAAGTGAAAATCCAGGTACTTTTAGATTTTATAACACCTGTTACTCCTCACTGCAGTATTAATGCCACGTCCTAGTACCCTCCCTTATTTTCTCACAGAAACTACAACTCCATACAGCAGGTTGTGTTTACCCACTTCTTCCTTTTTGCCACATTACTTTTCTTTCTCTTCAGGTTGCGCGTCCTGGGAAGTACAATCTCTTCCTGTGTTTGCCATTACACAGTGACAAAGATCATGACAGTAAGCTGTTTAGATAGCCAAAATATGTGTGTTCAAAGGTGACTCCATCAGGTACTGCATCACACAACACAAACTGCTACACCACAGCCCATGGAGACACTCCCGGCTCCTACTGAATGGGCAGCATGAATCATTGGCAGCATTGCGCCCCTTTGTCTACAGAAACAAAAGCTGGCAGACACACACTTCTAGGAGGCTGATACTTCTTCAAGGTACCGACTTTTATTGTTCTTCATTCCTCCTCTCCCTTCTAAGAAAGAGCAAAAATCTTCTACAGAAGCAAAGTGCAAATAAAGTGCAGTACCATCACATTTAGCTTTCAAAACAGGAGTGTCTTCCAAAACAGGAGTGTTTTCCAAAACAGATCAAATAATCAGCGCTAACAAAACCATCAAATCAATCAGTGGCTAATTATTAACCCACAGCAACAAACAAAAGCAGCAGCATTTCAGCTCTCCCCTCAGTGTAAAAATTCCAAACTGTGAAATGAGAAATGTTCTAGCTGGAACCTCACAAATGTCCTGACCCCATTTCTCACCAATCTGTCTTTCCTGACTATCAAATCCAATTGACTGACAAGCAATTTGTATGAGCCTTTGTAATATGAAAGCTCCAGTAATTCCTGCTTTTAAAAGCCTTTCCACTCCTGCTCACTGCAAGAGGTGAAAAAATGTGTCTCTGTGAAGAAAACAAGCAAATTTGTCAGAAAGGAATGCATCAATTCCCATTAGCACTACTTTTAGGTATGGCAGCTGGGAGGGACCAAAGGCAGCTCTCTCATTGTTTTACTTCATCTTTCAAGAGATAGTGATGAGATCTTATTGGCCCAATTAACATCTCAGTCCCATCAGATGATTTTAGATCAGATTAAGTTGAGAATTTTTTGGACAGATGAAGATACAGAGCTAAAAAATGCTGAGAATGACATACTTTATGATGTGAATTGGTCTTTTCTTCAAGAACGAGGAAGGATTGTTTCTCTCTTCCCTTTTTCCTAGCAACCATGAAAATTTTGGTTCTTTTTCACTTATAGAAGAGCCCTGATTTCAGGATTGCCAGAAATTAGAAGCATCTGCTTGTAACCAAGGCATCTTCTGAAAAGCATAAGACCTTCAGTTAAAGCTTTTTAGACCTTATGTCTTATTATGGCAATTATTTCAGCTAAAAGGAAATTACAAAGCCTAAGGTATGCGAAGGCTTTCATCACACCATGGAGTGCTCATATTATAATCCATCCCTAGGAGAGAACTTGCTTGACAAATACTATAAATGGGAGCCTCTATAAGAGGATAAATAATTATTCATCTGCTGATAAATTCTGACAGATCATCTTTCCTATGCAGCTTGAGTGAAAGACATAATCAGAAAGTCCTTGATCTGTTAATGGGCTAATAACACTCTAAATCCAAACTACCTTGAAAAAACACTGACAGCTTTACAATGTTATTTTACAGTTTTTCCTTTTTCAGTGAAGTAGTATCACTGAACTCTATGAATATATTGATATTGTACTGGGGGTGTTGTAGTTTGGTTGTATGGTTTTTAATAATTTTTCACTCAATTAATGTTTAACAGGTTATTTTTATTCCCACTAACTTCAGCCTAAGTTCTCAAGCAGTGTATTTTGTCAGGGTGGTTGGCCAGCGTCTCAGATAGGGTTAAAATGGATAAATATTAGTTACCTAAATAAATATACAAAATTTCTTACCAACTGCTATATTTGTTCTTTAAGTCAGAGTCATTTTGTATCAAAAGGACAAGCAGGTAATACTGGAGGAAAAAGGGGGAAAAAAACCCCCCTGCTATCTCCAACTAAAATCCCATTTTGCAATCATTGCTGGAGACTCCAAACCAAGAATGTCAGCCTAACATTCCTAACAGAGATTGAAGGAATTTCCAGGCAAGGCACTCAGGTGACTGTACAACTACATGTCCTTAAACAGAACCTGGAAGTGGAAACAGATCCAATCTCCACAGCTTCTTTACTTCTGTCTGGACAATTTGCAGAAAGAGGAGGTGACTCGTGCTGAAGAGGAAGAGAAGTATTCTCCTTTCCTGCCAGACTAATTATTTTATAATCACCGTGCTGCTGAGAGTGTGGGGCCTGCTGTGGTAGTAGATCTGAAAAATCAGAATAACACATCTCCAGTGCACAAAGGGGTAATGATTTTCAAAAGACTTAAAAATGCATGAATGTCTAACAGCCTGTTTCCTGAAAATCTTCCACTGAATCCATGGGGGGAGGTAGCAGCAAAGTAATAAAAATTTTAACCATGTAAGATGGTCACATTTTTTTAGATATTTATAGATATTTTGTGGAACAGACTAGAGTTTCGGGTTTTTACCATTTTGCTATGAACTGAAACATATAAAATAAAATTAAAATGAACCCTCCATGACAGATCTCTGAAGCATAATGATGCTAAAAATAAAATGTTACCAGGGAAACCGAATGGAGCTGAAATTAGCGATAGGGCCAGATCTAAAGCCACTGAAATAAAATGAGAACAGGATCAAATTACACTGAAGAAAGTAAATCAAAAAGTAAAGCAATCCTTCAACAGCAAAAGCTTTATTCTGACAGTATCTCTGGTTATATAACCAAATATCTCTGGTTTATAACCAAAACCAGTATAAGACTCCTGGTATGGCTTTTTTCAATGGTCTGAATGTCCTCACACAGGGCTCTGTGTGTGTGTGTGTGTGTGTGTGTACAAGACTCTCAACATCTACTGAGCACCAGTAGACTACAAGGGGTCCCCAGCCTGCACTGCACTGATTTCTCCCTTAGCATAAGAGCTCATAACTTGAGTCAGCTTTACATAACTAAAATTTCATCTGTTCTATCACTTATGTTGGCAACTCTTCCATCTTATGTTTTTAAACTCCTTTGAGAGAAAGTTAAAAGGTGGGAGATTATTCAAGATACATTTCATTAAGTCTAGATACTCTAATTTCAGCACACAGACACATGCATTCATAAGGAGCATAGAGTCACCTACCACAAAGTGAAAACCTCCAAACTTCTCTATTTCTGAAAATGTTAGCCTACTGCTATAAAATGGCCAAATAGCTATTTTCAGACAGAAGACATTACTTCAGGACTAAATTATTTACAGAGAAGTACAATGACTCCAGACGTGACATCTCCATCCTACATTTGTTAATTTTATCACCAAGCTTGAGCTTATTTCCTCACTTCACCCACAACTTCACTGTGCTATTGGTATCATATATCCCTGCCACAATATCCATTCTTACCCAGTGATGTTATCCATTCTTACCCAGGCTCCACTGTTTGTATTATTGCTCCTCAGCTGTAGAAATCTTTATGTTTATGTCCTCCTTCAAAAGAGCAAAAGATTAATTCTCACCAAGGCAACTACCTGGCAGCTGAGCATTGTTTTCTCTAAAATATTATTGATTGGTTTTTTTCTGAAATGGGACAGCCTCACAGTATAGATGATAATCAGTGATTTTTAATGGCTATTCCCAAACTTATTATTGCAAGTGGGATTACAGCAACTGAAACAAAATCCTTCATCAACTTATTTAGACTGGAAAAGACCTCTAAGATTGAGTCCAACCATTAACCCTTCACTGTCAAAGCCACTAACGAAACCATATCCATAAGTGCCACATCTATACATCTTTTTAATATTTCCAGGGATGGTGACACCACCACTTCCCTAGGCAGTTAGTTCCAAAGCTTGGCAACCCTTTTGGTGAAGATATTTTCCCAAATATCAACTCTAAACCTCCTCTGGTGCAATTGGAGTCAACTTCCTATCATCCTATTGCTTGTTACTTAGGACAAGTGACTGATGCCTACCCAGCTCCATTCAGGTACTTGTAGAGAGTGGTAAGGTCTCCCATGAACCTCCTTTTTCTCCAGGCTGAAGAACTGCAAGTCCCTCAGCTGCTTTTCATCAGACTTGTGCTCCAGACCCTTCCCCAGCTCCGTTATTCTTCTGTGGATGCCCTCCAACACCCTGATGCCTTTCTTTAAGTGATAGGCTCAAAACTGGACACAACAATCGAGGTGTGGCCTCACCAGTGTCACTTACTGGGGGACAATCCCTGCCCCGATCCTGCTGGCCACACCATGCCTGATAGAAGCCAGGATGCCACTGGCCTTCTTGGCCACCTGGGCACACTGCCAGAGACTTCTTGCCCCATGATGTTCCCGAATCTGGTGCCCAGACTGGGCAGCTGAACAATATAGGTCCATGACACTACCTTTCTTTAAGTGACTTCTGTCCTTTTAGTTATATGCTGAACCCAAGGAAAGAGTGGCCTTGATGGCAGACACCAAGGTCTGCCATTGTCACAAGGAAAGTTAATATGTCCTCTTCATGTCAAGGCATATTAAAAAAGGAAATGCACACCTTTGGTTTTGATGGTTTTTTACATGGAAATGAGTATAGCAGTGACACTCCTATGCCTTATTTATAAGACATAAACAGAATTAATCTCGAGAGTTATTCTGAAGCATTTTGTTGAAGTAGGCGGTCTACTATCATGTTATAGAGCACAGAATAGCAACATTTACCTTAAAAAGTTCACTTGGAATGGCATCAGGATTTAAAATAGCAAACCTCTGGCTCGGATGATTCCATTAACAGCTCATTGGTTACTTCAGTATGAACTGAGTTAATTTATCTTGTAAAAACTTCTTTTTGGAAAAACAAATGGTCAAAGAAGAAGAATTGATTCAAATTATATACATTCCCAGTTGCAGTTTAGAGTTTATATGTTTACTACTTTTCTTGTTATTCATTTATTGTTATTTTTAGATACTATTTTATTTATATAATCTCCCTTATTTAAAACCTGAACTCAGTCTAGATGATGTTCAAGCATCTTGCAGGATTTTACTACCCTGAATGCAAGTGCAGCTGCTGAATATGTCAATGAAGCCAAGTGGCAGCAGCTGTCTAGATTACACTCCTGGAAAAGGCTACTGGAAAGGTGGCTTATTAGAAAGAAAGAGAAAATCCCATGACACCCAGTTTTTATTCTCCAAATGATTTTTTTAAATCCTACACTGCAGTATAGTGGAAAAGGAAGGCTTACTGAAGCTGATAAAAGTAGATTTCTGGTTGAGATCAAAGCAAAAGTCAGAGTTGGAATAGCTTTGCTAAAGAGCTCACTTGATGATGGAAATACCTCCTGTATGTTCACAAAATCTGAGGAAAAAAGAGCTGATTTCTGAAACAGACTGGACAGTTTGAGAAAGGCATTTGTTGCTCATTGAAAAATGTCTTTCTAGGCAGGCAGCACTGTAGCAGCAGCCTGGCCAGTGGCAGGACAGACAGATGGCTGCACATCCACCTGCGGACTGAAATAATTGTATCACCAAGGATTTCTGAGCTACAAACAACAGTACAATACAAAAACAGCAAATAAAATGTACCCTCCTACAATTGTACCAACACATTTTTATAGATGCTTTAACTGAAATGTAAGCCTGGCAATAAAGCACCCCCAGTGTTTGTGATAACCAGCTGGCTATTACCAGAGACATGCATGACTCAACATTTCTGTAAATCCAGGACTCACCACCACTCCTCAGCATTCTCAATCCTGTAACTCAGTAACAAAGCCTATGAAACTCTATCTTTGCCCTCAGCTATGGCTGATACACTCCACACACATCTAATGTACCATATTCAGATTTCCTGACATCCATCAAGTTCTCTGAGACTAAATAATCCTGTGTGCTTGTGTATCTTGTAATCAGGACTAACTGGAGCTTCAGAGTGAAAATAAAAAGTGAGAATCAGTGCTAGAATGGATTGATGGAGTAAAATACCTCAGGATATGGAAGACCAAGCAGGAATATCAATACAATGATGTAAGAAAAATCTCAACTGCTCAAGAGTTCGTGGTCCAGAGGGTTCTTCAAACAACACCTTGGAGGTGATACACAGGGCCTGTTGCAAACTGGGTTTAATGCAGCCATGTTAAAGGACTCTGATTTCCTAAACCAGAGCCATCTTTTAAAAGTATCTGATTTGAACCCTTGCAAAAACATCTACTCTGCAAATTTCTGACAGTTTTTAATGCAATTATTGTCGTCTACAGTTTGGTCATGGATAAAACCTTTCTTCTTCAAAGCATACATCTCTGCTCCTCTTCCTTTCTTGTTATTCTTTTCTAAGAAAACTGCAGCTGCCACTATGAATACATTAAGGCTTCATAAAACAGCTGTCCTTAAATATCTCATCACACCTCTCCATAGACAAGTATGGCATAAAGCTGTATTTCAGTTTTTGTTCTTTTCATCCATGTCAGTTACAGATTAGCAAATTCATACAGACATTTTGTGATAAACCTGATGAATCTTGTTACTCTTGCAATAACTTCCACTTCAAAGTGCAACTGCAAAGTACTCAAAAGAGAGAAACTAGAAATAAAAATTAGCAAAGTAGACATTGTAGTTCTGCATGGTTCCTAAGGGTTAAAAATGCAGACTCCTATAGGATTGCATCAAAATATTAATGTTAACTTCCTTTTTTTTTTCCCAGATAAGACCTTGTTTACAGATTCTCCTGCAGAAAGTCTCTAAAAGGCAAGTTGGGAAACACAAAACACTAAAAGGCTGAGTTTTATGTCTCATTTGAAGCAGCAACACAATACTAAAAGCAGCTGAGTGCCTGAAAAAATAAGGATTTACAAGAAAATTACTTCAACCAGTTACTGTTTAAAAGACCAAGTATGATCAAAACATAAACTAGATTAAAAGCAAATATAATCTGTCCATTTCTATGACTGCTAACATATAAAACACAAATTGAAGAAACAGAGCAAGTTTTTCTACAAAAACAGAGCAAATCCTTCTAAATCTTGTCTAATCTTTCCCTATTAGGGAAAGTTTCCCAAATTAGACAGATTTGACAGGAATCCAATCAGTTCTATTAGGAAAACATTAGTGTGCCTGAAAATCTCAAAGAAAAACTATCCTAATCACAAATTTATAGCACATGTCACTAGTTCCAAACATCCTTCTAAAATACACCAACTAATACTTTCATTGTTCATGACAAAGAGTCCACAAAATCACACTTAGCAACAGAGAACAACACAGACTGCAGCTGTAGGAGAATGCATCTGAATTCACCATTAGGAGGATGTGGTGTATGCCCACCACTGGCCTTATCCCACCCACAATGCAGAATGACCTACAGATTCAGCTTTAACCTTGCTGTCATCCCTGAAGAAATAAACTTAGAAATAAGGGGAGGGGACAGAAAAGGCAAATGGGCATTTGAGTACCTCTCCCAGCTGATTTTTGCCTTGAAAAATGAAAGTGCAGGTGGGATTTGAGTATTTTGAACTGCTGTAGTCTGTTGTTCACACTCCTTTGTGAGAGTGTGAGAGTTACTCACATGTGGTCATTAAGCTACAGTGTCTCACCTAAAATTTAGAATTTACACAGTTGAAAAGAAACTGTAGTGCCCAGGATGTAGGTGCTGATAACCAACGTTCAGCTTTAAGATGATGTACATTAAAAGAAAAAAAAAAATCCAATAACTTTCTTTACCACCAATGTTCCCTGTATTGCCAAAATAAGGAAGTATTATAATACACAGCCTCTAAACAATAAGGTAACTGATTCTCCTTTTTCCTACGCTTAGTACAGGTCCTTTCACTGTCACACAGAAGCCATCAACAGTAAGTAACACAGATTTCATATAAAATTTTCACAAATTACTGCAAAATTACATTAGAAAACCAGATGCAAGGTCTGTGGGAACATCAAGACTTTCAATACTTTGGTATTCCTCTCCAAAAATTAACATTCAAAATTTTGTCCAGTACTTAATGCATGCAGTTATTTAGTCATATGAAACCTCAGATTTGCTGAAAGAGATCTTTAATACCTTCTCTTCAGCCTTCTACAGTAAGAGCTCACCTACATCTGCAGTCTTTCCTGCAAACAATAACATTAAAAGCACAAGGCTGACAGCTCGGTAAGAGTAGGTGCCTGTCATATGCAATGACAGATAGTCATCCATCCACCCATCTGTAATGACAGAGCCTAAAATTATTATTTTTAAAAGTCATTTGGTGTTGTTAAAATGTCTTACAGAGAAGGAAACATAATTTTAAGAAACCCTTAATGTTTAGAGCCAATTAAAACAGAATTCTTTACAGTACACAACTTTTCTTAAATTCATTTGAAAAGCCAGAACTCCAAGAAAACAGGCATCTTCTCTGCTTTTATGAGCCTGAAATATGTTTTTTTCTTCTCCATAACCACAGGAGTGATCAGAGCTAAAGTAATATTATATTGGTTGGCCTGTCTAAAGAACCTTGATTATTTCCATCAAAGTCACTGTGAAAAGGTACATGTAATTAACAGCCAAGCTGTTCGACATTAGTATTAAGCTACAGTGGTTTTGATCTGATCTTTTGCCCATAAAAGAACTAACACAAGGCCCCCCAGCACAGGTCAAAGGGCACAGGATCACCCTAACACAACAAGAAAAACTTTTAAACTAAGAAGGCATGCTGTCTTCAGTCTAAGCTGTCACAGACAAAGTATCTGATCCTAAAATATAATTGTGTTTGGCAAGTATAACACTCTCTTTGAGACAATGGATGGAGCAACTCCAAAATTGTCTCTGTGAAGGGAATAAAAATTCTGATTATGATTTTAATAACATTTCTTTTTAAAAGAAGCAGGAACTTTAACACAAAGAATAATATAAGCCAAAATTTGAAGAGGAGAGTACTTGGGCACTTAAAAGCCAAGGTTTTAATCTCAGTTCCCTAGGAAAAAAATACTGCCCTAAAAAGCCACCAATCTATCAATGATTTCACTTACCACTGCTATCTTTCATCACAGCTTCACCAGCAATATATGTAAAGTATAAGCAATACAAGTGAAAAATGGAGAGAGCAATTTAGATACATCAAAAAAATGAAAATCCACATTAGGAATATGATTTAGGCCAGGTAAAAGTCCTGAAGTCTTATTTTTCCTTAACAGATACATCTTATACATAGTAGAATACATAAGCTAATATGGAGATGCTGATTTTGACCAGAATAATAGAAAAATCATTACTATATTTTAGTCTATAATTAAAAATAAAATTTGAGGCTTCTACAAATACTAGCAAATGCTGTGTGTGGTGTTTTAAGTCAGGAATAAATGCACATTTAAACTAACCATTTTAGTACTCCTTTTTCAGTGTACTACCTTGCCATAAGATGGCCACGACTATGCTGCTCCTTGCTGTGTGGTAGAAAGATAATATTCTTTAACATTTCAGTATATTAATGCTGTTTTAGTACTTTTTACCAAAGCTCTGGTATCTTAACATAGAAGCTCGCTTCCAGATATTTCACTAAGCTGAGTCTAGCTTCCCAGCTGAGAACATTCTCCACATTTTCAGACCCTGGGTTTTTGGCTGTGAGGCCAAAATTGTAAAGCACAAATGACATATAAACACCTGGTGTCCAACCTCTATTTAAATATCCACCTTGGATTCATGGTGCAATTAAAAGTATTACATTTAACTACCAATTCTCATGAAGCATAATTTCCTTTTCAAGAGCACTGGTTGCTTACACCTTCTATTGAATTTTATGAAGGCTTAGAATAATACTTAATTATTTTTTAGATACCTGAACTTGCATTAACTTCAAAAATAAAGAACTTCAACTGAAGAACAACAAAAAAGATTACCTGAGTTGGGAAAGATCAAAGAAAGAAAGATTAGAATTATTTTACAAGATTTAATTATTACAGCACCTTCCTAGCACTTAGCAAATGCACAACAATTCTGATTCCCTGCTCAAGGAACCATCAAGCCTAAAGTCATGGCGGATTTGCTTTTCACGGTTGCTGTCCCAACAGGTTCCGATGAATTAATTAAAAATCTCTCTGTGCTCTTTCTTAAAAAAAGGCATCTATGCACAGCTCTGAGGGTCCAGGGAACTGAGACTGAGAGATTTATGCTAATAAAAACTCACTTTAAGCTTTAACACCCTTAAGTGAGGATTTACATGAAATCCTCTCCTTAATGTTTTAGTTCTAAGCCAGCAGAAACAAATTCTGATCCATGGTGTCCATGACAAAAATTTAATCCATTTGGAGATCAAGATTCATCACACCTATATAACATTAACCATGTTATGGTGTGAAACAGCAAACTTTTCATTAAATCTTTGGCAGAAAATTTGACATCAGTCTGTCTGAGATCCTTTAAGGCCTTAGACCAGTTAAGTCTATTTTGAAGAAACCCTATTGAAAATATAGGCAATGGAGCCTGACAAATTGCTGATCTACAATAACTTCTGCTATTCCACAAAGACAATAAAGGTCTTCTTGAAGAAATCATCTCCTTGTCACAACCAACATGGCATTAGCATGGCGTGGTGCCCAAGTGAGCTGTGAGAAATGAGTCTGGAAGAGACTGCCAGAACTCAGCATTGCCACATAAACTGAGCACTGTACCTCAGAAACAGAAAAAAATTCTGAAGCAGAACACATTTGGTATGTTTGACACTTTCTTGTCCTACTTCACACAACCAATCCCCTATAAAATGTTTAAGTGCTCAAGTGAATGCTTAAGCAAGAATCTGAAGTTTTTTCTTAGAAGTGCCGTAATTTGAAAACAAGTGATGAAAAAATTATGACAGCTGATGGACCTTATGAATTAACTAGCAGATACTTTAGAGCTGATTTGTGGGTGGCCTTCCCTAAGCAGGTGTGTTGCAGGCCACAGCATCTAGCATGCAATACACAAAAGAATGCATCTAGAAGGATCTAAAAACTAAACTAGCAATTCCAGTGGTTACCTGGAAGAAAACACTGCAGGCAGTATGACGAGAAAAAGGGTTGCCTCATGGTACGTGTCAAAGGTCTCCAGGACCCAGCCTGTGTCTCAGATAAGAGATACAGTCGTAGCTGATCAGAAAATAGCTACAGTGAAAGCCCAGAGAAGCTGCTCCTGTAGTGCCCAAGTTGCCTGCTTAGTGCAGTCAGGTTCTATCTCATGTGCATGGGACTGCCACAAGGCCCTGCTCTCCTGCCACCTACTGACAAGGCCCCCAAGGCTCCCAGTGTGTCAGGGTCTCCTGCTGCAGGATGCTAATCCATATAGGTACATTTATTCCCTCACCTTTGGGGTCCTATCTCTACCAGATCACCCTACACTTCCTACAGTTGACAGAAAAATACAGGTTTTTACAGTGGGGAATTCTCAGTCCCTGAGCCCATGCTTCAAACACGGAAGAGCATCCCTCTCCCCGCGAACAATGCCAGGAGTCTGTGGAGATCCCACAGCCCAGACAGCAATTACACTTGGTGACATCCCCTTGTTGCTCAGCCCCTGTTTGCTGGTGTGTCTGGTGAGGTGCACTGATCACAGACCTGGAGACACATCTGCCATTACAATTTTAGTGCCTCATTAGTTATTTTAGAGAACATTTTCTCACATGAGTGAAATCACGGCATGTAGGGGGATCTCTGCTCTCTGCTGCAGAGAATATTACCTTCTCACCCCTGTATTACTTTGAATATGTCAAGGTTTTTTTGTATTCAGCATAAGGTTACCTTCAGCATAGGCATAATCACTCCAAGATAACTCAGCACTGTGCCAACGTGAAAGCTTTACAGAAGTTTTCATTATCATATTTTGGTGACTAAACTGCTGCAAAGATCAATGAAATAGTGGGTCTGCTCAATTTACTGAAATAATTCAAAATATGGTAAATGTCCATGGTTGTCTCCCTTTTTTAAATTAAATGGCAGTAAACAAATATAGTATTGGTTGGCTCAGAAATAGATATAACAGTGAAGTCTGTAGTGCAGGTAGATGTGAAGTCTTTGACTAAATACTTTCAATAAAAAACATGTCATTTTCAGAGCTAAAAGATTTTGTGAAAAAGTAACACTAACTGATTTCTTGGTTAAGATAAGTGGAAAAATATCTATGGATATCCAAATAGTTTTTGCTAATTTTCAAACACAGAAAATACTATTTTTGTTTAAAATTTCTTTTAATGTCTGTACATGTAAACTTAGCTTATCAAATGAGGATAAGAAATAAATTCAATATTTCAAAGTCATTCTAGTTATAGGTTTCAAGTTTCCTGACTGCATTTTCCCACAATATAAGTTCATTAATGTTTTAAAGGGTCCAAATTTCATTATGAGAAAGAAGGTATTTAAATAGTGAGTATTTATAGGGATAGAAAAAACAATATCCTGTCTTACTGTAAAGAAATTGTTTTTATTAAAAATTGCTTGGCTTGGTTTAAATCATATACAAAGTCATGCTTTTATTCACTCTAATTAATGCATCAGTAAATAAGAACTCTACCTCCACAATCATGACTTTTGTGGCATAAATGTTATATGCAGGAGAGAAAATTGTCCCCCAAAATCATTTCATTTCCAGCAGATAAGTTCCCTGTAGAGTACCTTATACACAAAAAGCCTTTTAAATTGCTTGTCTTTTGTACTTCTGTAAAATGCACAATCACTTGGGGAAAAAAAGCTGAGAGAGATGATGACAGGCAGGCTAAGTATACAGCAACTGGCAGGAAAATTTCTTTTCCAAATCCAACATGTTTGGCAGGCAGGTCTATGGAACACACATATTAGCTGGTATTTATATTGCAAATCAGAAGAATGTTCTGGTAACAAGTGCAATCTTTTACATCCTGTCAGAGCCCAATATTTATTTTATTCAGCCTAATCATTCATTTCTTCCTTTCTGTTTTTATTTTCTGAGCCCTAGCTAGAGACCCAGCTGGTAGATACAGCAACATTAAAGCCAGGTAGAAGCACTAATGAAAGAGCTGAAAACAACAACAAAAGCATCAGAAAACTCATGGATGCCCTAGAGAACAAAAAGCATGGCTGAATTTTCAAATCCTTCCTGGTTCATTGATTGGCAGGAGAAATTTAGGTTTTAGGAATAAAAGGCCAGCTCCCTGCTATCCATAGGTTAATACTTAATCAGCCCAAAGTTCTCAGCAGGAATTCTCCCACATGACAGTAATGAGCTCTATTAAAGACTTAGTGGATTAACTACATGGATTTTTAATCATGTCATATCTGTCCAAATCCATACAGTAATTTAATTTGTGTCCAACATGCTATTTTCTCCCTCCAAATCAAGCCTTTTTCCTCCAAATAATTTTTCTTTGATCATTTCACTACTATTAAAAAAAGATTTCCATACTGGAATCTCCCACCACTGTCTGCACTTGACAGTGTGCCACCCACACAGTTTTGTGCAAGTGTTAAGCCTGCAGTATTCATAAGCTCTCTAAACTGCGATTCAGAATATTTTCTACAGCAGATGTTTTTCCTTGCCTCTGCTTTCATATTTAGTAAGATTTCTTTAAAAATTAAAAATCAGCACATATTAAAAATAAAGATGATAGAATTATAATTGCAGTCAGCTGAAGACTGGAAGGAAAAATTCTGGTCAAGGACATCTAAACAATCAGCATCCAGGTCTAAGCTCAGATTCCCAGATACTAAGAAGTGAGAGCATCTCCTATACACCCCCATTTTCACTTCCACTGAAATGATTAAGAGGGTGAGGGCTGTTTGAGACACATCTTCTCTGCTTGCATTGCTCCAGTCTTTTGGGGCGTGTGTGTACAATGAGGGAACTTCTGTGTACAAATCAAATAATCAGAGATGGGCCAGCATGTTCTATGTGTGCAGTAACATGCATGAACATTTGAATTAGTAGGTGTGAAAACAATTTGTTCGTTTTTATATAATGCATCTTTTTCCATTGAGCTCACAAATGTTCAAAGACTGGGGTACTTATTGCACACACTTCAGCATTCTCGAGTGAACACGGTCACAGTGCCCATATCACTTTCTTCTTTTTGAGGGGAAGGGAAGGTTGTCAGCAAATCAGCCAAAGTCTGTTGCAGAGTAAGCTTAAGGTCTAAGACTCAAATCCACATTAAAATATATCAGAGTAGGGCTTGTGTATGTCACTATTTTACTTTTCCACAGTTTCATAACTTCATTTAGTTAATGTTTTGCTATATATCAAACTCATCCAACAGATTTCATTTACCAAATAAACACAGAAACTCATAATGCCATGATCAGTGCTGATATAAACAGTTGCAATTCATTAATAACAGATGTAGGAAGTCAGCCACTGCTGTGTGACAAAATTATTTGTCTCACTCTGCTCTCAGTGCCACTCTTTATAATAAAAGATATAAAAACTTCAACACTGGAATTAGTGTTATTACTTATTTGACTGTACATTTTCTACTGAGGAAAAAACAGATCTAAAGAGTTAAAAGGTAAATAACTACAAAACAATCATTGCTTTGCTATACTTGAGATCCTAATTTTAAAGTCACCCTTACATTCAGGTACACCAAATGTGAAAGGGAAGCATTAAGACTTCATAGCTTGTGAACGCATTAATACCTCTGTTACAAGAGGCTTTTCTCCAACATCCTCTCATGCACACTTCACATCCTGGCTGAATGTTAGTGTGAATGGAATTAAAAATGCAAGAGAAATAAAAACTTACCTTTTAACTTTTGATTTGGTTTGGTTTGGTTTGGTTGGGTCTTGTTTGTTGTGGTTTGGGGTTTTTTCCCTTTGTCTTTTTCATTTCTTTCGCACACGCTCAAGAGCTCAGAAAAAAAGAAAAAGTACTGCATGCTTATTCCTCCCATAAAATCTGAATTTATGAAAACTTGAGATTTAAAAAAAACCACTCAGGGATGCTTCAATGCGTCTTGTTCGATGCAAATGCTGTTTCGAATACTATTATGTAACATTCAGGAGGGACACAGGTGAAACAAACAAACAGCGCTTCAAACATCTTCCAATTCACTGGCAAACTGCCAGGGCCTGCAAGCAGATTCTGGTGGAGGCAGAGCCAGGACCTTTACATACCTTTACATGGTGCATAGCAGGAGAGTGTGAGGTGGTGGAGATAAGCTGAGAGAGGTTCAGGCTGGTTGGTAAGGAGAACCTTCCCTCTGTGAAGCCATCAGGTAATGAAGCAGGCACCCCAAGGATTCTGTGCCATCTCGCTCCATGGAAGTTTTCAGGACCAAATGAAGCCCTGAACAATGTGGTCTGAGTTGATGTCTAACCATCCTTTGAGGTTTGACTGGGTATGTCTGTAACTTAATCATTGCAGTAACATGGCAAGGTCCTTCCTCTGCAGCTGGAAAGCTGTGATCAAAGTTTTCTTCTCTATACACAATACAGTCTGCTCAGAGAGGCAATTCTCCGACTGTATTTAGCTTTGGTACAACCTGACCTGGAGTGCTGTGTGCAGCTCTGGGCTCCAGCATTTCGGAAGGATGTGAAGGTACTCAAATGCATCCAGAGCAGGGCAACAAAGCTGGGGAAAGGGCAGGAACATCCCGTGAGAGCAGCAAAGGACTTTGGGCTGCTCTAGTTTGGAGAAAAGGAGGCTGAGGGGTGACCTCCTTGCCCTGTACAGCTTCCTGAGGAGGAGAAGTGGAGAGGAGTGTGTTGATCCCTTCTCCCTGATATCCAGTGATAGAACACATGGGAATGGTTGAAAGCAGTGCCAGGGAAGGTTTAGCCTGGACATTAGGGAGTATTTTTTTACTGAGAGGGTGGTTTTGCCCTGGCTCAGGCTTCCTAGAGAGGTGGTTGCTGCCCCAAGCCTGTCAGCAATGCCCTTAATAACAAGCTTTGACCCTTGATCAGCCCTCAGTTGCCCAGGTGTTTAGACAAGACCATAATTATAGGTCCTTTCCAATTAAAATATTCTGTTGTAACTCAAAAGGCAAAAAATCCTCCTGATCTTAGCTGGGTGACTAGATCAGTACAAGTAAGACACACCAGCTTGTACAACCAACTTCACCCACAGGAATGGTTCCATTTAGCATCACATCTGGTCACTTTTCCCATCCCAGCCCAAATAACTATTTACCATAAACCAGACACCCATTTGCAGATAGCTCATGCAAAAGAGTCCTTAGCACAAGCCCAGAGTGAGGCTTGAGTCATAACAAGAAAAATTAATCATTCTGCTTCATGTACTTCCACAATTACTAGTAAAGACCTGAGATGAAGGCAGTTAGACAATTTACCTACAATTTCTCTCCCATGCCTTCAGTGACAGCCTTAATTAGCAGAATCCAAGAGCAACTGACTGCATTAGATTTCAACAGCAAATGCTCTGTTTTGGGACTGACCAGGTCCATTCCTGTCAGGGTGCTGCATAATTATCCTAGAACTGTAATAGAAAATTTAAGCTTTGTTTGCCAATTGGACACCAGGCAACTGACACATCCATGTATGCATTACCTGTGGTCACTTTGGATTACACTAGGTGTTCTTCCTCTCAAACACACCTTTCTGCAAAGACATCTGAATATTTATTTGCCTAGAATTATTCAGAGTGCACACTAGCATCTTGCTCATGGGTACAAGATGCTGAACTAATACTTTAAAATCCTATAAAAACAAAGAAATAAAATAATTACTATAGAAACAAGTACTCCTCACATGTGCAGTAACCAGCAGAAAAATTATAATTTCTTCTCATTCATTCTCATATGTATTGACTATGCAAACACAGGAGTAGATATTTATCCATAATGGCTCTGCACAAACTGCTGTGGAAATAAGCTCTAGAGAAAAAGTAGTGAAACTGAACTGCTACAAGAAAATTTCATATATAGTATATTTTATGTCTCAGTAGAGTTACCACATAGTAATCACTAGTAGAGAACTTCACAGAGCAACAAATCTCTCCTGAATATTTCATCAGGGATGTCCATCTTACAGTCCTTAACAAATTCGGGACAGCTGTGTTGAACTAATTTATAAAGTAATCTCTGTTAGATGTATTTCAGAAGACTCACTCTGCCTGTTTGCCTAAATAAAAACAACAACAAAAAGGGCAGTAGTGTCCTTAGCAAACTAAGTCTAGAAGCATTATTCACATTAATGGGTAGTATTTTGTTTGGCTGATAAGAACATGGCTAGTCATTGGCTGAAAAGAAAATGGTTTCCCTACATTTTTTGTACATATTTCAGTTTGGTGAAATAGAATAAAGATATTATTCTGATGCAATGGAAAACAAAAGCCAAGAAAGTTGTTTACACTAGTAAAATTTTCTGAAGTGGGTATAGGTGTCTGAGAGTTTGCACTAGTCACTGTCAGTCTGGTCTTTTTTACTGCTAAGCTTCAATTAGCACCTTTGAGAGAAAAAACAAACCAAAACCAATTCATTGCAAATTTTTCATCATAGGAGACTTGCCCTTCTCAGTCACTGTGCAACTACGCAGTGTACTGATCTCTAACAGGAATTTCTGTCAGCCCCAATGAAGAGCAGACAATGGCTACTCAACGCACTTGTTCGTTAACCAATTATCAATTAAAAACTACTCCTTAGCAAAGTGTAAGATAAGTAAGATGATGTACTGTGGCAAAACATTATCCTGACCATGGAATTGAAACCACTCAGCTTTACTATAGTGTTATTACACTTAAACATTAATACAGTTGGTATACAATTGAAAGAATAGGGATCCCATCAAAACAGAAGTATCTCATAGGGTTAAAATATTGCTTCATTCCTATGAAATGATATTTTACAGCTCCTCCTGTGAGATATACTCTGGTTTCTGACTGCATATGTTCAGAATTTTTGTAGATCAAAAAATAAGCAAGTAATCAGGAAACTACTACTGCAATTAGATGCATGGGAATTTGAAGGCAAAATATAGAAAGAAAGGATATCTCTATTTCCATTTACAAAATAAAAAAGAGGGGTTTTTTTACAGTGCTGAAAGGGGTTATATAAAAGATCTGCAGCAAAACCAATACTGCTGATTAATGCTCTTCTAAAAATTTATTTTTCAGGAGGCTGTCATTGTCTTAAGCCTTCTCTTACCAAAAAGGAACTTCTAAGCATAATGAGAAAAAGACAAAACTGAACCTGTCTCAAAGAATGACAGAATCCATCTCGCTCATTGTGATGAAGAATAAAGATTATTTGAATAGCTATGCAGAAGGATCAGCATGGATCTAAGCAGGCTACTGCATGTCAAGGAGTTTTATATGCCTAAGTGTGCCCTGTTCAGGCAGCCATGGTGATGCGTCAGTGCTTTTGCTCACAGCAGTTATGCCCATCAATGTAAAAGTGAGTCTTTGAGAGCTAAGTATTCTACATTTCCATAGCACCACCATAGGTAACAACAGATGAAATTGTCAGCTGCTGATTTTCTTACCACAGTTAGAGACAGAGGCTGGCATTCAGTGTGAAGCAGCATGATATCCTAGAAACACATACAGATTTACTCTCCTCAGTACTACACAATGTGCTTCAGTACCCAATCTTCCTTTCACCATGCATGTCAGGAAAGGTTCACAAATCCTACTCTGCATCCCATCCATGCCTATAGGAACGGACCACACCTTGCATGGGCATGCTCCTGCATATATTTAAGGTATTTCCTTCCATACCCACTCCATGCCACCGTGGGAATCTGAACACATTTTGCACAGGAAGGGACCATATGGGCTGGGTTTGTTTTGCTCTTTTTTTTCCCCCCAGACCATCTCCTAGGGACAACAGCTTTGTGCCTGCTGCTGTTAAGAACAGTCTGTCCCAACAAGAAAAATGACACCAAGGAAGAATTGTTTATTGCCATATAGAGAGATTTCAAATTGAGCTACTTTAATGAAGGCAATTTTAATAAATATCAGCCAAGATTTCTAAACTGACAAAAGCACGGCTACAAAATTACTGAATTTAGCAACACATTTCATTTTTCCTGAGATTACAAGCAATTGGCACATGCCAAAGGGGGGAAAATGTTGTGTCACATATTGCAACTTTTTATGACAGATGGTTTCAAATGGATTAATGAGGTGAGTGCTGAATTTCTAGGTTGTGGTTAATATTTAACCTCCAGTCAGCAGACACCTCTAAGATTTTTACACCTGAGTGCTCAAGTGGCCTACCTAATTGACCTGTTAGAAACACTGTTCTAATTTTGAGAGTATCTACCAAACGAAAAAGAAAGTTAACAAACATTGCAAAGTGGAGAGGGGATTAGAGACCCTGTCACAACACTGGTATAGAAATGGAAATTCAATACTTTCTTTTCCTTCTGAGAAGCTGAGGAGAGACATACAAACTACATGAGCTGATATTACGCTGTGTCAGCCGGGAGCAGCATTGCCCCAAACTGAGGGAGGTGATCCTGCCAGACACTAAAATAAAGCTGCTGAAGAACAGTTTGAAGCAAGACCTAAAATCAGGGTTTGCATCTAAACCAATTTGAATTGGATTCATATCTGTAGACTTACTTAAATACTTCACTGTCATCATTAACATCCAGTCATTTGTATTTTGAAGGAGCTACTGGAAACGGAGTGTACAACAGTATCTACAGGAGTTCACAGGTGAATGAGAGCAAAGTCAAATGAGAAACAGTAATATCTTCTTGCAAATATTTACCATCCTAAAAAGAATATTTATCAGGACGTTTCATTTCACTACCTTCCTCCTGAATTTATTATTTTCTTGGAATATAGATGAAGTCATTCTGAAGTGACTTACTACTATATTGAACATCCTACATTTCTCCAGCAAATTGGAAAAAACAGTGCCTGGTCACACTCTCTTATACTGTAGCTATTAACACAGTATGTGCTTCACAGAGACTCTGCCTAGGCATACCCTCATCTTCAAGAGTATAGGGAGTGTTCCGTGTTCTCTAATAAATTAGGAAGAAAGAAATGAAGAAACAAATTACTAACGTAATAAAAAATAATAATAAAATAGTTAATTAAGAGGATAAAAAAATTCTTTTGGTTTCAAAATTCTTGAGGAGGATACTACCAAATAATCTGTGACAAAACAAGAGTGATACTCTGAATTTTAGCTGCAGTCTATGGATCTGTACACCCTTCTTCACAAAATCTTTGTACAAAGCATTCATTTCTATGAAAAGCCATCACATAAATTGTTATATAACGTATTTTGTAAGTCTTTGAGAAGAAAAAATAATCATATGTGCAATATACATAAATATATAAAAACGTTCCATATTTGTTCCGTATTTTATATAAAATGTATCTTTATGTAAGTAAAATGCAAAATATGCTCCTTGATGACTTGCAATACCCTCAGCACTTGCCAGATTTGTCTATTGTGCTCTGTTTGAGCATATCCCAGGTAGATATTCAAGTAAAATAATTAGCCAAACTGGAATACACAGTGATTATCCGAAATGGTACTTAGAATTCTGCTCTAATAAATGTGATGAAGCCCTTAATGACTTCAAGCAGTGGGGGGAGGGGAAATTGAAGAAGAGAGTTTGAAGCTGTTTTCATTATGAAAACCGACAGCTCTTGGTTCCAATTTCACCCCAAACTGCCATGGAGATTAATATTTCTCTTTCAGAGCCACATTTTTATAAGAGATTACATTTTCCTCTGAAAGCAAAAGAGCTCC
Organism: Chamaea fasciata; assembly: GCF_029207755.1. Lineage (NCBI taxonomy): Eukaryota > Metazoa > Chordata > Aves > Passeriformes > Sylviidae > Chamaea > Chamaea fasciata. The sequence continues at coordinate 14,054,331 of NW_027094095.1, read as the reverse complement.
ATTGAAAGACATGCCCATTTGTTGTTGTCAGCTTCTGCCTAACTGGGCTGAAAGCCTACTGTAGCTCTGCAGATCTGTGACCTGCACTTCACTCCCTCCAGGCACTATAAATAATTTCCATGGAAACAGCACTGAAGAAGATATCTGCAAGCCAAGAAGATATCTATAGCCTTTCTGTTGGATTTATGTCTTTTATTTTATCCTCTACATTTTCTCAGTTAAACCAACATTAAATACATTTGTTCTATAAAATATGTTACACACAACACTAAAGTAATAAAAGAAATGAAAGATAAAGGAGGGAAAAAAATAAAGGAGATTCCTACTCCTACAATATATATGCATCTCTAGATTATTTTTATATCCTGTATTCCCCTTTGTCCCAAGGAAATAGGACATTGCATCCACATTGCACTTTTTTCACAACAGGAGGCATTCTCCCTAAGTCATAAGGCATGAAGAGATATATGAGAATATCATTAGGTATTTAATCAAGATTGCTGCAATTCACACCTCGATGGGGCTGAGAAGTAGATATATGTGACGTCCCAGCTGATGGGCTCTTACACAGCCACATCAGACCACAAAGAGAGGAACTGAACACAGTGGAATGCAATGGAGTCTTGCCACATGCAAATCAGCTCTTCAGGCCTCGATGCCAATTCCTAAACAGTGAGAATCAGTAACTTTCAAACCATGGAAAGTAATGCTCAACATGGGGAGTTAGTAAGGATAACCTGGAAATGTATCAGATTCTGTTCCCTCATGATCCCCCAGCTCATGAGAGCCCATGTATGCTGGAGGTGTGCAGTACTCCCTCTTTCTCCTCCTGGCCACAGGAGCGCCAAGGCTTTAGGCCCTCCCTGCCAACCGTGCAGCCAGTACTGTCTACTTTGTCCACTGAAGCTGCAGATGAGTAGTCCCAAATTGTAAGAGCCTCCTGACTTCAAGATCAGTCTACAGTTATGGGAAGAAACAGAGAGCTTCTCTCCTTCATGCAACCTGCCCGTAGCTTAGGGGATGAAGGAAGTGAGTCAAAGCATTAAATCAAAACTCAAACACAAGCACCTAAGGAGAAAGAGTAATCCCTGCTCTGTTTTTTTTTTTCTTTTCAATATAAAAATAACAGTCATTGAATGCAACAATAAATTTAAATAGGTATTCTTAGCTGTGTTACAAGTATTTTTGGAGCTGCTTTTCCCCTCCATGTTCCTCCTGTAGGATCTGGTTTATCCTCACACAGGTTTTGAGCGCTGACTATGAGGTTTTTCTTCATTAAAACACATCAGATTACATATAATCTCTTATATTCTTTCCCATATATTTGTTCTCATAGGAAGAATTCATGCAGTTCATAGTAATATCAACACTAGGATTAAAAATAACAACTTAGGCATTCTCAAGTCACTGCTCTAAAGCACAGATTTCTTTGAGGAAATGTTGCCTACTATTACATAAGCCCTTAGCTGTAATCATCCTTTAAGGTTTCTCTCTATATGAAAAATGATAGAAAAATACTTGAGAAGCCAAGACTCTCTTAAAATGTTTTGATCTAATGAAATTCAGAAAAATATCAGCTAGAAGCTAATTCATCATAAGAAATACTTGTATTTACACGTTCCAACAGCTACTGAAATCCAGATTCCTTATAAACTCATGTTTGACAGCTTTTAGGTCCAGTAGTTAGAAGAAAAAGAGTATCAAGATTAGAAAAGTTATTTCTTGTTCTCAGTCTAAAATATTCTGAAGAGGCCTATTTTTTCAGATTGTTCTCACATCCCAGCTCTAACTGCCAGAATTCTCACTTTAACTACCTAAGATGCTACTGAAGTATTTAACATTATGTACACTGCTTAACTTCTCTGTGCCTTTTCTTACCATGAACTAAAACGGAAGGTTCTGACTTGATTAGGAAATAAGTTTTTGACAGTGACAGGACAGCAAGCAGTAGAATGGGTTGTCCAGGGAGCCCAAGAAGTCTCCAGACTTGGAGGCCTCAAAAAGCTGATGAACCTCTTTAGAACTCAGTATAGATTATGCTCTGAGAAGTGGGTTGGGCTGGATGCTGGGCCCTACTCAGCCTGCATGACTTTGTGAGTCTGTATGTACTTAAAAGTACAGATTATGAAGTGTTCCACACTCTGGACTTTTAATTTTTTTTCCCTATAGTTCTGAGTTATGAAATGGGAAAAACATCCCAAGGATATATAGAAGAAACATACACAGAGTCTCTGGCAGCTTTGGAAGAGAACTTGCAGATGATCACAAACATGTCATTGTGACAGAGGTGCTACTTGACTCCTGCACTGTGGTCACTTCCTGTAAATATTTCATCAATATAACCCACCACCACCCAAAGCACTTGTTTAGGTTTTGACAGGTCAGATCAGTGTTGAGATTCAGTTTCAATTCAGAAGTGATAGGTAAGAAATAGGATATATCGGCCTCCATGCAGTTATTTACCCCCCTGAGCATTCAGACTTTCCACATCTGTTTGCAGTTATTCTAACTACCTACAAAAACTCCAGAGATTCTCAAGCTATTGGAGTCTTTAACTACAGGTCATAAAGAGAATCTCTTTCTCTTAAACAAGGGGGCACTGCTTTGCTGGTAACTGCTAAAACACATTCCTTAACCCTTTCCTTCAGCAAAGCTAAGTGTATTGTTAATTTTAAGTTGCTTTTTTACTGCCAAAGCTATGAGGGATGAAAACCCACTTGCACAGCTGCTGGTACCTCTGGTAATATACATGTAAAATCATGACTGTTAGTTACCCACAGGTACCTGCTACAGGCTTCACACCTCAGCTGTGTGTTTCCAGTGGTTTGGAATGGTAACTAGATGACACATTTCTAGTCTCAGATGATTCTCACCTTTTACAGATATTCAATTTTGTGGTGTAATTACTAAAAAGTCTCTCACAATCTTCTTGCTCTGAGTATTCAAATCATCTGGGATTAGGCTGTAATTAATTATGAACAGCATTCATTAGAAGCACTTCCACTTTCATGAACAAACCTAGTTTTTGCATTGGGTTTTGCATTTCATAGCTAAGCATGACTTACGGTTGGGCTAAACAGCCTTCAGTCAGTGATCTCCTCCCATCAGAGCACAAGTGGGTCACTGCAATATCTTAGAAAGTAGGCTGCCTTCTGCATTATTCCTAGACACAAGAAAAACTTAAGACGTCAGAGTTCTCCTGTAATTGGGCATATGATAAGCCTCAGGCTCCTACTACATTGTTTTTTACAAAGAACAATATAATGCCAGTCTTGAATTGCAGTGTCTATCTTCCAATTTTGTGTAAGAAAAATGATAGCTAAAACACTGCAGAGGGGATTTCAAGAACGAGTTTTTTACAAGATTTGAAACAAACAGATTTATTTTATAGCTTTACATAGTTAAAAAGTGCTTCTGTAAACAGAGCATTGGAGTTCCGTTTCTGAGAACACAGAGGATCTCAGAGGCAGTGAGATGTATATATTCACTGAAGCAGAAGCCAGGCATTGTTTACATAACTCCCCAAAAAAAAAAAAAAAAAAAAAAAAAAAAAAAAAAAAAAAAAAGCAAACCAAAACCCAGAATACTTCCTTTCACTTAGATCGTCGTACAGCTGCAGAGCTTGGGCCTTTGCAAAAATTGATGTTGGGGGGGATTAAGAGCCGGGCAGTTGGGTTTGTCCCCTTGACGCTCCTTAATCTTTGTCTCGTCCTGCCCCCTGGTGGGAGCACAGGCCGCGGCTCTGTTGGTCTCACTGAGACACATTTTTACAGTGCAACCCCAAACTACACTACATTTCCTACAGTGCTTTTTTGTAATAAAGAATGTGTGTCAATTAACATGCTAATTATTTAATTGAATACCAATGGAAATAAAATAGTATCGTTATTTAATTAAATAATTGCTTCATCCAAATAATAAAATAATTGCTTTCTCTAAGACTTAAAAACTCACCTGCAGAATATTCACATATTTGTTCACATAAATATCCTTTCTATTTCAGATAGATATTTAATACTTATGACTAAATGAGAATGGACAGTAAATTTTATATACATATATCTATATAAACATACAGTGCTTATTATTCAGTGGTGTTTTAGTAGGAGCTCAAGGTACAGCAACATCTATAGCATGGGAGTTCCTTTACCTAAGGATTACATAAATTCCTTTATTTTATTTCTAGAAGGATCAACAAAATGATAGCACAGACCTGCACTGGGTTACAGCTCAGCAGTAAAAAATACTTTAGATCTAACAGGTGGGAAGAAAAAGGCAGAATTGAAGGCCTTAAAAGTGTTAACACTTGTCATCCATTTAACTCCTGCGATTCTACTCTCACTGGATGATAACCTCTAAGAGAAGCAAAGTAAGACACTACCAGTGCAAGTAAATGCTCATTTTAACCCTGTGAGCCATGTTTAGATTATTTTTGACACACCTGTATTACACCCTCAATTCCTTCACCTCATTTAAGCTCAAAACCCTTCCATATAAACTCCTTCAGGGAGCCAGGTCACACACTGGGCTTTCAGGTGTCTCTTGTCCCAAACTCCAGGTTCTACAGACACTAATGGTTGTAGGCAGCACATTCTGCTCTTGTCTTCATCAGAGATGGAGTGGAGGGGAGGAAAATCATTCAGTCCCACTTAGTTCACTGAACTGAGAGTGAAAACAGCAGCACTGCACTCTCTGTGCACACCTGAGCCACTGAGGTAACCATGTTTGGCTGGGGTATGACACTGGACTACACTGACCCCCAGTGCTCCAGGAGCCACCGCTGGCATCTTGATAAACCAGATCAGTCTCAGCAGCAGCCAGAGCTTTGTCCCCCCCACTTTTTTTAGGTTCATCTGCCAAAAACCAAAGGGCTTTTTACACCTTTCATTGGTTTCCTACTGCAGAGAGCAAGAGTTACTTTTGAGCGTGTATCTATCCATGCAAGCTGATAGAAAAACTCGATTCTGTCTGCATCCAGACAATACAAATCAGAAGTTACTGTAAAGGCGTATAGAAGGACAAAACATCAAAGCAGCTCAAACTGTAGCAGAGGTTTTATGATATCCACATATATTTTGGCCTGAGTTCTCAGCTGGTAGAGCAGCATAATTTCCACTACCTTCAATCACTGTTTTGCAGTCACCAAGAATCCAGCCATGTGTGACAGCTTAGGGCAAAGGGAGATTAGACATCTTCCTGCAGTTACATAACAGTTTGCCTAAGTGGTGAATTTACAAGTTGCAATCAAATTGGTCTACCCTGCAGAGGCGTGTGAAAATGCCTCAGGTTATGTGACACAGAACTACATAATGCCCCTGACTGATCAAAAACCCAGTAAGAAATGGTAGGCTGCAGATGAAGATGAACTGCCAGCTGCAGTCTAAAACCAAAATATTTAAAGAACAATTTCTTATGACTTCGTATTATCACAGCACAACCTTTTCTCTACCTAAGCATCCAATCCAGACTAATTTGTGGTGAAACATTAAGAGACTTGGAGTCTTTATGAACTCCAAGTACTGGGGTGCAAATGATTGTGTTTTTAGGGCTGTTTGATGGCTTATCTTAATGATGCTCTAACCACAAAATTAAAATCGAATGAGATCGCAGTTTGGATAAGTTCAGTTAAATTGTCAAGGGTACAAGTAAGAGCTGTAAAGGCTAATAAAAATTTTTTAAAAAAACCACCAACAACTCTTTAAACTCTTTACACACTGAAAAACAGAAAGGATTTTGATTTGCCTCCAGTGACTGTAATTGATTTAGTCCCTGATTTATACAATTTATACACTCAATAATTCAGATGAGGACCTGATTCTGCAATCCCTGCTTATTTCAAACAGCATTCACTCAGGTGAATAATAACATTGACTTTATATTGTAACTGCACACAGGAAATAAGTAGGAAGGTGAGAAAGTAGCTTATTTTTCTATGCTACTTTGAACATACTACCATGCTTAAAAGTTGTTTGGTTGGGCCACCCACTTCATAGCAGTTTACTTGACATGATCAGGGAAGAGGCAGATAGTCAAACCCTGCCTACTGACAGACAGCCTGGGAAGCTGGAGCCGTCTGAAGTGAACTAGAGATAGCACAGCACAGTCCCAGCTCTAGGCTGCGGACAGGACCCCTCAGGGCCCAGCCCAGGTAAAATTCTGCAGGAGCAGCACGTGGAAATTTTAAAAAACCATTTGCATTGACATTCTTTCAGGCTGTATCAGACCTCTAACATGTACTACACGATGTAAATAGCAAATATTTGTTTCCACTATAAAAATAGATGAAGTGCAACTAATTAAATATCACACTGCCTTTGGAAAAGCAAACAGCATAAGAGGAGGCTGGGGGCTATCTGTACTTAGGCCAGTGACCAGAAACTGCAGCTAAGGAAAATTCTTCACTTCTAGCACTGGGCCCTGCTTTGTGGTGTCACTGCAGGCTGTGGTCTGTGGCTGGGCTCCCAGTCCCTGCAGCCTGACTGCCAGTGAATTCACCTCATGGAAAAACTCCCTGGCAATGCCTAGTGTGGACAATGACTATCTCATCAGACCCTAAGTGCTTTAAGAATTATGACCAAAAGGTGAATGGCCCAGTTCAATAATGAAATATCATTAAAACTTGTATATTTTCTTTCTCCTAGGCAACCACACTTTTTCTGACTGTTTCAGAAAGTTTAAAATACAAGCACACATATGAAAAGATTCAGGCAAGAACACACATTATTTCCTTCAGAAGGACGTGCTTTCCCATGCCTGAGATCTTTTTTTTTTTTTGGCACGGCTTGTAACAAGCAAGCCCTAGAAAGACATTTGCATCACCTCATCGGAGAGACTTGAGGAACCTGCTGGCCGCGTTATGGAGCTCCTGTCCAATCCACGGATCTCAGCTCCGGCGCTTGGATTGCCTCCTCCTCCTGGGGCAGGAGGGCTCGGGGGTCGCAGGGCCGTGTCCCACACTTTTCTCCTCGCTGCTCAGCACCTTGGCGGCCTTTCCCCCTTTCCCAGGGCCCAGGGGCCCGGCTGCGGGTGCTGCGGAGCCGGCCCGGCGCCGCCTCAGGGCGGCCGCCCGCGGACCCTGCCCGCTCCGCAGGCAGACAGCCCGACAGACAGACGGCACAGGGAGCATCCAGGGCGCGCCCGGGATCGCTGTCGTGACACTGCGCCGCTCAAGAGCGACAGAACTTTCCCGGGTTTCCTCGATAATAGGTGCTGGATTTCCCCACCCGCAGAAGAGCCCTCTTTTTTTAGGAATTTTCTGAAATTTTCGTGATCCCTTGCAGTTCAAGGAAGTTGAAATTGAATTTTCCGTAGTGAAATAAGTCACTGCAGTCTTTTACTCACATTCCTCACCACATCCACCTCCTCTGGCTACTTGAGCTGGTCAAAATTACAATGAAAGAAAGATACCATTAGCTAAAAAGAAATGACTGGAATTTGAGAAATAAAACCGGTCCCAGGTGACGCCCGTATTGCCTGCTAACAGCTAGAAAAGCACCAAAATTTCCAGTCTGGTTCTCTTAAAACAGAGGTTTTATCCCAAGAGAGACTGGGAACTCTTGCTTTTTATCTTAATTCAGGATGAAAAAAAAAAATCTTAAAACACAAAAATCACTTGAATGTTTTCCTGGAAAAATGTCCGTTTTCCTGGAAAAATATCCATTTTCCAGTTTCCTATCTCCTTTCAGCAGTCTGTCTCTGCAAAAGCACTTTTATCCCAGGAGGGAATATTTTAATGGGGTGTGTTTGAAACGCATGTTCATCACCCAAAAGACACAAACACACATCTTAGCTTTCCTGATGACCAATGTAATTCTCCTCTCAGATCAGCCAAACACAAACACACTTCAACAGAGCAGCAAACAAGCTGGATGTTCCTTGCCTCTGCTTTTCCAGCACACACTTCTGGAAAAATGCTCAGCACGCACCTGAGAAAGTGCAGGCTAGCAGGACAATAAAGGATAAGTGAATATGCAAACAGGAGTCTAATCTATTCCTTATCTGTGACCTATTCATAAACTAAAAAGTAACAACTTGGAATTAATTGTTGAGGGTACTCAGTATACTAAGAGGGAAAAAAAGAGGCAGCCTTGGATCAAATTTTCTTCTAGAAGTTGGTATATAGAGACAAAGCCCTCCTTTTGTGCAAATACTTTTTAATCTTTGCTAGATATTCAATATTGTTAACACATATGGTCTATAAAGGGCCATTAAATCCTCTAATTTTATATTCAGAAACCCACAGAATTTCTTGAAAACCAATCCATTTTTTACTTGAAGCCATTTAAAGTTCATCACCCGTTTCCTGGTTCCTTTTAGTGATTAATACCTCTAACTTACAAAAAAATTCACCTGAAGCACTATAAACCCACAGTAATACAATCATGAGAGTTGCCTTCTTTACTGCAGCAGGATTCCAAATAGGAATGCTCCTCCTAATATGGCTGTAGGATGGCAGTCCAGCTTCTTAGTACTCAGGGTTAAAGATCTGGTTAAGGTGTTTTTGCCAGAGTTTTATAGCAGAAATCATGCCTTATAAATTATGTGTGGCATATCCCCTCAGAGCTGAGAGCTCTGAGGGGATAGCCCAGTTTCCTTTTCTTACCTTTACCACATATGCCATTATTATTGGTTTTGTCTTCCCACCAGTACTGAAAGTCTTTTCTGCTGCTCTTGTACATTTTTCAGTAGATTTATACAAGTTAAATTGCACGAAAACTGGACCTTCACTAAAGCAAAGTAATGGGATAACTTTTACACTTACATTCAGCTACAAAAAATACACTTATTTTTAGAAAGTGGTTTATTCAGAATCACAGTGTATGCTAAATTGGAAAGGTCCATCAAGTCCAACTCTTCCGCCTTGGGGTAGTATCATTCCTTCATTCCTGTGAGTTCTTCAAGAAAGAAAATTATCTGTACTACAGTAGTGATTATATCCCCTAAAGAGTGTCTGACTGTGCTAGGCACAAGTAAATGCATGAAACAATAGTCACTTCCTGCCTCAAAGAGGTACAATTTAAGCATACATGAAAACAGATGGAGAAAACCCTGGAGTATTAATATTGTATGCACCAGAAGGATTATTCTCATTGTGTGTGAATTAGACTGTATGCTGTTGCTACTTGTACTGAAAGTCCTTGGTCCAATACCACGTCTTGCAGGACTGGAGGTGGAATAAAATTTTCTTTCAAAGTCTGCAGATTGAGTGTTCCCTCCCACACAATTCATTATACTGCTGTCAAGGTTAATTCTCACTGGCATTGTCATTTTTATCTTGAGAATGTTTTCAGAATGCAAGAGGCTGCAATGGAAAGAATCACTGACACAAGTTTGACATGCTTTTCTATAAGCAGCAGAAGAAAACTCTGCCTGCATTGCAGGCATGATAATCAGCCTATCCCATGGGTAAGTACTTATTTCCCTCATCTGAAAGCATCACAGAACATAACTGTACCAAGTCATCACTTACTTTGTACCAGTGCACCAGTGGTCAGCAGCAGGGGAAAAGGAGAACTTAGTAAAATATATCATGTTGTCTTTTAATATGCGATGTCGGGAGCATTTCTGCAACAAACTACTGAAAGTCCAGGTGGTTTGTTAGCTGTGATCTTACAGGTGATTTTACCTCTCACCAGGTCCCTTTAAAATCTGTAATGCTAGTCTCTACTGAGAACAGTGTTTGGCATATCTAACACATTGTAGAGTGGGTTTCATTTTTGAGAAGCTTTGGTTTTTCTTCATATGTCTAATATATTTGAACTTGCATAGAAAGACCAATCAAACCAAAAGAATACTCTGTCACAGACTGTGTGTGGAGCAGATGTGCTTCTGCTGATGTTGCTGAGAGATTTTTCCCAGTGGATTTGAATTGGGAACATGAAGAGGCCATATGGTAGTAAAGATAATTTACATAGCACCTTTTATCAACAAGTATTTCAAAGGACTCTGCAAATCACCTACTGTACAGGAAGAATTTCACTCAGAACTGAAACACAAATTCCTCTGGGGTAAAACTTGGAAATACATAATAGCACACAGTAATGCTAGGAAACAATTTCTAATTAGTTGTGACAAATAAAGTCACAGCAAACTGAAATTGTGAGAGGAGCACAGGTGGACAAGTTCTATTTTCAAATCAGTTGCAATCTGCACGGTTTCACCCTATATGTGAAGTAATAATTTATGAAAAGTAGTTTATTCCTTTTGATAAGTACAACTCAGATAAAACGATCTTCAAATACAGACATTGAAAAAAAGAACAGAATACTAAGTGGATAACTTGGTTTCAGTTTTGCAGACATTCAAAATGTACATGTGCACAGTAAATGTGCATACCTCATCTTAATCTCAGTGTCCCAGTAGATAATGTGGCCAAGAAAAATTATACTATTTTTTGTATTTGTTATAGGTAGGAGTGTGGGAGGCTCTGGACATTTTCCAATACTGTCATGAATGTCACTACTGAAGTAAGAATAATCAAGAAAAAATAATTGTTTCAAAGACAATATAATTTTCTTTCTATCCATCTTGGGGAATATGAACAGTAGGAGATAGAAAATGTGATAGATTGCAATATGCATCAGGGTCAGCATAGAAAAGAGTCATAATTTCCAAATGAAACTATGTCAAGTTCCTTAGTGAGCTTTATTATTTGAAAATGTTACCTTCTTCCAACCTTACTTCCAGGATGAGCCTGGTTTCAGTCTCAAATCTGTTTAATGTGCTGTAGATATATTCATATTATGTTTATCTGCTGTAAGAAGGCAAATAGAAATGCTGCTCAAGAAATCAAATTAATATTAAGTAGACAAACAACAAAATTTATGTTGTATATTAATAGAGCTCCCAGGAGAAGTTACTACAGAATAATTCACTGCACTTAAAATGAAATGGGAAACATAGTTTTATGTAAAGAGAGTTTAAAAAAAGAATATTCAAAGAATCCAGGAAGTTCAGCTTCCAGGTCCCATCATTTGATTTTTCTAAGAACTTCTGCCATCCACAGTAATCCAAGCCTGGTCACACAAAGTCACAGCAGTCTTAATATCACATTTGTCCTCATAACCCAGCTCCGGTGGTCCTTTCTGCCCCAGAAAGGATAAAAATAATGCTACTGATTCTGTAGTAAATGACCAGCGTGTCTTTTCCTGATTCCAGCGTTGCAATGTTTTGTAACCAAGAGTGCAATGATTTTCAGCATAGCCATGTGACAGCTGCAAAACTTTTGTGTATTAAACTAGCTGCTAATTAGGAGTAAAGAGTTTTCTTGAAGCTGTTCAAACTCTTAAAATTGACTGTGCCAAGATCCATTGTCCAGATATTCTTGTTCACTTCAAAGGAATAACAGCAGAGAGAAAATGTACTGCAGACACACCAGTACCTGAAAATTATAGGTTAGGAAAGAGACCAAAGCTCTCATTAATAGAATTGTAGATCTCTGAGGGGGAGCAGCACAGCCATGTGTGGAGGTTCTGTGTGCTTACCCCTGACATGCAACCACTTAGCATTCCTGAAAAATGGGCACTAGCAGTATCACTGCACAATTATGATGCCCATTTTCATGGTCATGCTTTGTTCACCCTCCTGATGGCAGTACTTACAGTCAGAGGTGTGGAATAACATGAACACAGTGCGCTCCTACCCCCAGGAGCAATTTTCCCTTTTTTATTTGTATAGTCATATGCACTAAAAGGATGTGAAAAGGCTATTATTAAACTACCCTTAAATATGTTTGATGACACCACATGCTGACTCAGAAATTCCTTTCCTCCAAGCCCATTTAAAGCTGAGGGTCTAATTGTAAATGCTTTATTACTGTGTTGATAAATGTACCATATCATTCATTCCTTTTCAGAAATATTTCATGCAGGCCTTTTTTAATACAATGTATTAAAGATCAAACTCAGTATATCCATTTAGAAGAGCAATCTCAGCTCTTAGCTGTAGTAAAAATAATAATAATAACACTTTCTGTACTTTAGATCTTCAAAGCACTGTATGGGCATTAAGCAATTTGTCTCTCTTGGCTAGGATTTTAGTTTGCATTGGACAGTAAGCAGCAGCAGGTACCTTTTTTCTTCTCTTTTTTTTTCTTAATTATTTTCTCCTTCCTGTTCTATTCCCCATAGGCTAGAAGTGTGTCTCTTCTCTGTTTATGGGTATTCTATTCCTTACTGGTGCTACTGAATGGTTTGAATTTGCCTTTACCAGCCAGAATAATCCATCAGACTTCTATTATTTCTAAGACAGGAACAGAAATGAGAGTCAACTTTCTTTTGAAGCCTGCTCTCTTACCATAAAATGGAGCTGTCCTGGGCAGGATTCGCAAGAAAAATCCTTTTTTTTTTTTTTTTTCCTAGCTCAAATGTCCTTATTTACTATCACAATCACTAGATCCAGAATAATCAAGAATCTTGACTTTTGCAAGCACTGGGGTAGAACCTCACAATGAGTGCAGTCTCACAGATGGTGTTTCCACAAATACAAGGATAAATATCATTGTTCTTAGTGCTTTTCAAAGTAGCCCAGTGAAACAGGGCTTGACAATCCTTGCTTTCCATAGGAGACTACTTCATTTCTGGGTGGCAGGGGAAAGTGCAAGCAAAAGAGCCAGTTCTGCTTAAAACCAAGGGTCAAAGGTGCAGTAACTGAGATCTGTAGAGCCAGAGCTTGTCACAGCAGCAAGGACAGTTTGCCATTCCAGAAATCAGTTGAACTTAAAACATATTGCACTCCCATTCCACCTAGAAACTGCTACAGTCTCCATTCCTCTTTGCAGCAACTCTTCTGTCTGCAAATGTTCAGCATTGTAAAGTACTCATGTCCTTGAAATTTCTAATTAAATCCCAAGGAGACTGAGGAGTCTGCAGATGTAACAAGCATTATTTCAGTGGTCTCTGTGGTCAAAAAAGCAGTCAGTGTTTAAGTGCATTACAGCCATTTACCTTTTGCTTATCCAGGAAACTATTTCTATGAGCTTGTGATGGGAACATTTCCAATACACATTAAAATAAAATCACTGGAGCAGTTTGGCTTGTGGAAATTCTCCCAAAATTGAGAATTACCAACGAAAAGAGGTGCAATCTCTCATCTTAATTGTATCAACTTAGGTGTGGGTCACATTCAAGCAGCTGTGAGTGCTGTGTGACTCTGTGTTGCTTCATTTCCTGTCTCCATGTCCTCCTGGAAGTGCTCTGCCACATGCTCGCTTGCCCAGGGCTGCATGGATATTTCTGTAGAGGCAATTCTGAAGAGCTAAAAACCCAACTCTCTTCTTCCATGACCAGTAGATCTGGAGAAACCAGTCCCTGCCCAGTGATCAGTTTGACCTTTGCCAATACCACTAAACAGTGCTCCATGAAAGAGGAAGGCTGATATTTTGCCATAGAGACAGCACTTTTCTATCACACACCAAAAAAAAAGACATTAGCTTCTTAGATGCCCAAGTCAATCATCTTTGATTCAGACATGTGTTGTTAAGCTTTTCTCTTGAAAAAATAACATGCACATGATTTATGTTTCCTATTATATCTAGAGTTATATTCTGAATTCTCCTTTGGAGGCTTCAGTAGCTATAGATTTAGTCTTGATGACAAGAAATTAAGAAAGTGAAGGGTAGGACTTGCTAGAAGAATTTATGCAGCTGAGGAGAGAATACAAGACTTCAGGGTCTGAAAGGGTGAAGCAGAACTGTTTATCTCTCATGCCACATAGAAAAGATTTCTGAGCTGATTTATTGCTTAGCTTTTGAAAGATGAACACAGTCACGTAGAAAAAAAATTACTGTTTTCTTTTCTTCTTTCCAGAACTATAAACCTATATTTCAAAAGCCATTGTTGAAGTGGAGGATTAGATGAAAAGGTTGATCCCTGACTCAGTTTTCAAGGGCAGGTCACATGCTACTTAACCCAGGAATTTCCTCAGTTTTCTGTTGCATTCTATGCTGCCATCATCTGGCTCTTTTCATAAAACCTGACATTTTCTAAATCTCAGTTATCTCCAGGCCTGAATTTCTATTTGAGTAAGAATCTTCAATGCTTTTCATGATGATCTCTCACAGTAAGAATTTACCTTTTCTCAAGCAGCAAGCATCTCTCTGCGGCTACCACTGCCAGACTCTGGGCCAGGCATGCAGCTCCCCTTGTCTAACTGAGCGCTCAAGATGGAGTAAGGATATTAATGTATGAATCAGTTCATACTGCAATGTACTATTCTGATTCTAAATCTCTTCAGTCACCTAGCAGAGATTTCTTGATAACAAGCCAGTTACTTCTAGCATGCCAGCCACCAGCATCTTGACTATGCCCTAACTCAGTGAATGCAGACATTTGGTCAGGAAAAACACCTCTCCTCCTACAGTAAAAGGGTGTTACCAACTTTCCCAGTGAATTACTTAAATATAAACAGGTTGTTTACTTACTCCAAGGCAAATCTTATCTTCTGCCTGATGGGGCAGTGATAAAAGGTGACAGAAGCTTTCCAATTGGCTTACACAGATCCAAGGCCGCAATGTTGACGTTTCCAAAACATCAAAACCTTCACCTCCTTCTCATATGTCTGGCAACAGAGCACTGTGAAAGATTCAGAAACACTAATCTGGCTAAATTCTGGATTTCTGGTGGCAGGTAAAACTCTCAGAGAACTGTGAAAGCATTGGCAGTAATATAGACACGGGGAAGAACAACACATACGATAAACTTTGCTCCATCTTTAGATTGCAGCGTGCCGCTCCGGGTTCTGAGGAAAGGCTTTTCCTGGAGCATTTCCAAGGCTTGGCTTTTTGTCTACTCTAATCTTCACAGAAGCCCTCTGTCTCTGCGCATGCCAGGCAAAAGTCTGCCTAGCCAAACATGCTCAGCTGCTTCGTCTTCCTGTTACAGGATTCACCTAACCTGTTCTGTAGGTGACAAGGCCAGGAGAGCAAGGTTGCCTCTCTGCTGCCCAGCCACACCCCAGCTCCAAGTGCAAAACAGAAGGATGCTACAAAGAACATTTCTGTCCTCCATGGAACTGTAAACAAGCAAGCACAGCACATCCTTCTAGCACAGCACACATCAATCAAGGCATGCAGCTCTTGACAGGACTCTAATCAATCACCATAGGGAGACAGCAGCATGGGGAGACATTCCAATATGTTTTCCTTCATTCTTTATCCTGAAACAGGAGAGGCAGGTTAAATAAGCCTCTGCTAGAGCTTGTGATGCACATTTTTCAGGGTATGGGAATTACTGCATGCAAAGGAGACTTTGAGGCTTATAAATTAGAATAAATAAGTCTTGGGGCAAACCAGAAAAAAAAGGGCATCTTTACATAAGGACTGTAAGGAGAGATGAATCTAAAAAGAGAAAAGAAGATGGGAAACTTGGTCTTAGAAACAATAAAAATATCTGCTTGGTTTTAACTTCCACATCCAAGTCCTGAGAAAATCAGTGAAATCAAAACCAAAATTAAATAGACATTTCTTTAATGAACAAGTTAAAAACATGCCTAATATTTGGATATGCAGAAGTGACTACTTATTTTGCTTGAGTACTAACTTCAAATGACAGTGTACAGAAACTTACAGGTTCTCTATTTGCTATTTATTTTTGTAACAACAGAACAGAAGTGGGGCAAAGTGGCTGGACAGCTGCATGAAGCCTTCATTCTGAATTCAAATCTGAATTGGACTTGAACCAATACATGCAGATCTTGAGCACCACTGCATGCCACCCTTAAAAATCTTCACTGCTCTGAATACTGGATTAATGTCTCCTTATGCGTCCTGGGCTGAGACTTTCACCCCACTTGGGAACTGGCAGAAGTGGAACTGGGTTCCCAAGGTTTAAAAGAATTATCAATGCTAATGTGGCAACACCAAAAGTAGAAGTGTACCTCTGAAAGTAATCACGTCAGCACAGTTAAATATTGGAGGCTTGAGGAAACACCTTTCATACAGCTGCTGGTGGAAGAAATGCAGACAAGTCCTATGTTGGCCCTATATGGCATTGTATTTATTTCTTACACCACCAGTTTTCATAGCCTTGGCCTATGTAACTGTAGAGTAAGAAGCAAATAAAGAAGTAAACCACATAGAAATAGGTGCCCCATGTTCCTCACTCGGGGATTAAACAGAACAAAGAATGTTTCATTTCAATTTTCAAGCAGGCTCTCTATGTTTCAGAAGAGTGCTGATGTCCTGTGATATCTAAGGAAGACAGCATTAGGACTGTACACACTGTATTCCTCCTTGCTTTATTAATAAAACAATAATGAACTCAGTGGTGCAGAAACAACAGAACATGCTGCTATGACGGAGACCTCAAAGCCTACTCAGCTGCTTCACTGGTGTATATTAAAATTAATGAGTTTCTGCTGCAGAAAGAAAGAGGTGTCCTTACAGGGGAACGAGATCTATGATCTTTATATTGTAGCACAAGCATTGAGAAGCACAGAAATTTGCACAGCTCAGTCTCAAATAACAAATTTCATTTTACAGGGGGAAGGCAAGGACAGGCTGAATACACTTGCTATACACATTGAAAGAGGGGATAGGAGAGTTTTTCATTGGCATCTTAAGCACCTTCCCACTAGTAAAAACCAGATCAAGACTCTCTCCCTTCCCCCCACCCCCATTTTTATAGCTAAGAGAGAAAAACATTGGCAAAATTGAATACCAGCCAGCAGCTGAGGCTGCTAACTCAGCCATTATAACCACAATATTTAATAGCTGTCAATTAAAGAGCCCTGATATTTATCCATGGGAACATATCTGGAGATGAGCACATTTCATTAATATTTTTGTTTATGACATCCTTCACAGCAGTTTTGAGCTTTTAATGCTTTCCAGTTAACAAAGCAAAATTTTGAAGTAACTATTAGGTTGGTAAACAATACAATTTTTTAAATGATGTTTCATTAAGACATCTCAATTTTATTCCAATTTCTTCAAGGGTTCATTTAACTGCAAAGAGGCGTTAATAACACACTGCTACAATAGCATCTCTGTGAAGCTTATTTCTTGCTTAGGAGCTCCAATGCAAAACAAAAGTTACTAGCATGTTTCATATCTGAAGCACATCAAGTATTTTGTGAGCTCAGTTCAAACCACTTGCTTGGACTAAAGTTGTAACTGGAGAGTACTTTTACCACAGATTATCCTAATTCTATAGAATAATTACCTAAAATCTTAAGGAGGATAATTTTCTTATCACTTCCTTATCTTAGGTGCTAGAGTTACATCAACCTCAGATGTATTAATGAGTGCTAGCTTCAAACACAGTTTAAAACTACAAGTCCTAAATCATGATAAAATTTAGAAAACCAGAATCAACTCAGAACTTCTCTGAACTGTCGTACAGCCACCAGGTATTCCCATTAAATGAGGATATTTTATTTCAATCTGCTCAGATTTGAATTTTTCTATTCCAAAGGTCAATGCAATCTACAGAGAGCTGCTACAGAGCAGGGAAAAAGAGGGGGAGAGAAGGTGGGAGGGGACACAGACAGGAGAGAGAGAAAGAACCAAAAAAACACACCAAACAACAAACAAACACAAAATACCCACACCAAAACCAGACTTGAGGGAAGCATTAACAATTCGATTTCCTAATGTGTGGCTGTTATTAATACCCAAAATCTTTTCTATGTCACTTGTGTAGAGTTTAGTGTTTTTCACAGCATACCTACGTCTCAGTCTGCAAAGTGCTTCTGTTCTAATTTAACTCAGTTCAGTCTACTAATAGTATCATATAAAGGGCAGAATTTTGTTTATCTCATTAAAATCCAGAAATTTGCTACACTGCCCTGCCATTGTCCCTGTCAGTCCAGAAGCATTCCATTGGGACTGCATTAGTTCATTATTGAAATATAGTTTTCTTTTGGTCTCACTAGAGTCAAGCTTTATCAAAAACATACAACATGACAAAACATGGTATCTGAAGTTCAGCCTCTATCACTTCTCTTTTGGAGAAGGTTTTTGGAAATGCAAGACAGAAAATGGAAGTGAAAATCTACCCCAGAAGACTCCAGAACCAGTTATTTATATGACATAAAGAGAGGATGATCTATTTTGTCACTTGCAAATCTCCCTTTGTGTCTTTTTTCTCTCCTCTACTTTTGCAGATGGGGCAAACCTGAAGTTAAGCTCCAGAAAGTACCTGGGGAATGCTCTGACTGGGGATAATTTGAACCCATACACAGCTGATTCCAGCATGGCCAGTTTAAGTAAAGCAGAACCTCAGCACTGAACAATCTGACACGTATACAGCAAAATCTCAGACTGGGCTCTGGAAAGCAATTGATTTCCTTCCTTCTTCCCTCCTAATATAGAGAAATGCAGTTGGGGTTGTGGCCCCACAGCAGAGTAATCGTTAAGATATTTTCACAAGTACTTTCAAGACCAAAGAGTCAGAGAGCACCTCTGCTGAAAGGAAGCCTGACAACAAGCCAGAGGCCATGTACACACCAGCAAGGACTGGAGTTCACTGGAAACAGAGATGTGCAGTGAGACAGCTGGTGCTGATGACCTGACATGCTACCATGAATATTTCATTAGGGTTTATCTCAAAAAAGAACAAATCTGGTCCCACTAGGGACTGAATGCAGTCAGTGAGCATTGAAAATGCTCTTGGAAAACATTGTCCTTTCAGTTTAATCTGAGTGAGATCCAATAAAGCACCCCAAGACTGCCCCATGGTATGAATCAAAGCACATTTACCAAGGACAAGCAGATTAGCTTCAGAAGCACATTCCTGATCTGAACTAAACTACTAATCTAGATGCACTATAAATTCTTCTGCATGAGATCCTAACAGCACAACATACAGAGGGAAAAAAATTATTTTGTACTATGTTCAGGATGCTCCCCTGAAAAGTGGAATCAGGATGCATCTTCCAAAGTAAAGTGGTGCTACGTAAAAGCCAAACAGATAGGCAGGCAATTTTTTTAAAATCAAAGATAATGGAAGGAGGCAATTTAAGGTAATCTTACTCCCTATAAGAGTAAAAATTGCTTTTACATTCCAATCAAATGAGAGCATCTATACAGCATAAGACACAGAGCTAAGCACCAAGCAGCGTCTCCTTTAGTGTCTTGGATGTTTCTCTAGTGACATTCAGGTGACAGAAGAAAAATTGGGATTTTTTTTTTTACTGGCTTAAGACCTTTGACACTCTCAGTTTGTTTTTTTAAAATCTAATCTCACAGAATGAATTAAAGGTATTTTGACATGCCTCAATGGAAATCAAATTCCTTTTATTCAGACAGAAATTAAATATAGTAAGAAAACTCCAAAATAATCTATTCTCAGCACTCTGTGAGGGGCTAGAAGACAATAGCAATTGTGTATATTTATCTGGAAAAGTTTACAACACTCTTAAGAATTCCTTTCTTTAGTAAGGAATTTCAAAGCTACTAATGTCAATGGTGATCTGGTGCCAAATGAAACACAGTTTTTATCCCCTGCAGTTGCTCAGTTCTTAGTGATCATGGGTAATATTTGCAAATCTGTAGAGACTTCAAGTCAAGCTGTGAACTTGCATTTCAGTATTTCAGTATTTTTACCCAGTTTTAGGAAAGTCTAAATACATACAGCTTGACCGATTTAGGTGGCAGTACCTGAGAACTACACAGAAAAGTTGAGACTTCACACACTTTGCTTCTGCCTCTCAGACCTGGCCAGTAGAACAAAAATAAAGCAGCCTAAATCCATTAGCTGCCCTGAAGTGTTCAGTTGTTTTCTGCTCTGGTTAAACTGAGCAACAGTGAAAAAGACGATACTGTAACAGAGGAGGAAAAGGTGTTCTTTTGCTTTGAAGTGGTTTTATAAATGTAATAGTAGCAAAAGTCTCAGTATCATGTAAAGCCAAAGTGGTCCAGTGGTCCTAAATGTACATGTGTGCATAGTTTTGATTGTATAGCACTGACTGCATGATCCTGTCTTATAGACCACATAGACACAGATAACGCTTTCATGAATAAACAACAACAACAACAACAACAACAACAAAAAAAAAAAAAAAACAAAAAAAAAAAAAAAAAAAAAAAAAAGAAGAAGAAAAAAAAAGGTTGTGAAGGTGAATTTTCTTACCAAAGTCTGGCAAGTCCATCTCCACCCCAGTCTTTTCTCAATATTTACAAACTCATCCTGGTTTAACATCATCATTCAGGCATCTTTTTTACTCAAAATTGACCAAACCATTCACAGTAGACCAGAATTAAACCTTTATAACTCTTGAACACAGCACACAGTAAGTCTTTATTAAATACATATATTTATATAAGGGATGCATAAAAATTATATAATTCTATCATTCTTTAAATTCTGACTCCCTTTTAAAAATGCTGATAGGCTTGTAGCAAAAAAAACCAATTCCACGTGTGTATTTTTAGAGATCCTTTTAAAAACCATTGCAGACAGAAATATTCCCAAATGAAAGTAAGGCCGGGAGCGGCAGCGGCCGCCAGAGGGAGAGCCGGGCGCGCCGGAGCGCAGGGAGCCCGCGCCGCACACAGACAGACAGACACACGGACACGGACACACACACAGACACCGCAATGCACAGAGCCCCTCGTAAAGGAAATGCCTGCAAAATCACAGCGTTTGGGTTCCTCTGCAATCTAAAGACACAAATCTCGACTAAAGGAGTTCATACTCGGCGCCGTTACAGATTAGTCTTTTAACCTCCTTTAAAATGATTTCCTTACTAGCATTTAATGTATTTTTCTTATCTTTTCCTGAAGAAAAAATAACTAGGGCAACACAGAGAGAAGAAGAAAGTGATCTGTAGGAGTTCTACCTGGCCAAGTGAAGAAAGGACACCTACAAAACCATATTTTCCACTTCTTTTATGTTTGCCTACCCAAAAGATGGGAAGAAGTCAAGAAGGAAAACCAGGAGGTGATACCATGACAGAGTTCACCAGCCTTCAGTCTCTGCTGGAAGGAAGCCAAACTCTGTGACTATTGAGTCTCAAAAGTCAGTAGATCTCCCCATCAGCAAGGAGCAGACCTTATTTCTAGCTGGTAATCTCAGTCAGGAGGAGTCATGTCTGGGAATTGGTGCACTCTGCTGGCAGAACACAGCTGGAATCAGCCAAGTGGCGTGGACTTTGTCACAGATTGCCACACAGCTGGTGTTCTGTGCTAACCAAAGCCTGTGCCAAGCTACTTTTACTCATATTACAAAACATGTAACAATACCCCAGCTGGCCTTTGAATATTTCCACAAAGGAAAGAGATCCCACATGGCCAAAATGGAAAGAATTAGAAAGACCACGCCTTTCTGGTATAGTTCAGAGATTTTACCAGTCCCTGAAACTTCCACTGCAAAGAGCTACAGCCCCTCACGTTTCTGACCCATCTCCCTGCTGCCTTAGCCCTTTGTTCCTGAAGCAAATATCTGTTCCTGAGGATCTGTTTAGGGAAGCAGCTTCTCTGGATTGTTCATTTTGTCTCATATACAGCTGAATAGTTCAAAATGAATATTCCTTTGGCTAAGCCCCCTCCAGATTTGAGGAGATATTCTGTGTTATGGAAGTGTATGTTAATCCTGCGGAGTCTGAGATATGGCACAGAGGGCATCCTGTCACAGAGTCATGTTTCCTCTCATTCTTCCCACACATCTAAATGGATAAATTGAGGTGTCATGAAACTTGACACAGGAAAATCCAACAGGTGCCATGAAATGATTGCTTTCAAAGCAATTTTACATGAAACAAAACATGTATTGATTACACATCCAGTACAGCATTCTCATTGTATCGTTAAGAAAATTCAGCATTCCTGATCACAAAAGTTCCATTTTAAAATGCATTTGCTGTGTTTTTTCCTGAGTACTGTCAAGACACTATTTCATTTAAAACAGTTCATTATATGAAAATTTATTTAAAAAACAACCTTTAGCACCTGCTCAGCACTTTTATCTGTTCAGAAATTACAGTAAATCACAGTCTTTACCTCACCCGTTAATTTAGCTGGGATATATCCAGAACAAAGGGCTACAATAAATGCCAAAGTGAGGGCTACACCCACTTATAAATCACACAGCCCCAGGTCTCTTAGTTAGCAGGTTAAAAATTTACTAGATTTTAACTGACGTACAACACAAGTAGGTCCCTTCAATGATAACTGATTTATCAGGGGAAAAGTCTTTAGCAAGTATTCCTTAGCCCACCATGGACATTTCTGAAATATCTGTTTCCACCTCTTTATCTTAGCCCCAAAAAGGACTTCACCTGGATAGATATGTGCATGAAGAAAGCACAATAATATAGCATCAAAAGGATTTATAATCTCAGACTGATCTGCTTCCAGTCCTCTACCTTGTTGTCAATTGCAAAGTGGTGTTGATAAATGTGACATCAAAATGCAGTCTCACACTTCGGTTTCTGAACATCAACAACAAAAAAGGTAAGGTCACTATTTCTTAAAATCTATTTTCTGAACAGATTCTCTATCAAAATCTGTCTTTATATAGTATTTTCACCTGGCTCTTACTTCTGCTTTTCTTACTTACTAAAAAACCCTCTGAGTTCATACATCTACAGTTATGATGTGGATCTGGAGTATGAGTTCTTGTGCTTTCAGATGTGGGAGGAAAGGGCAGAGAACTATTTGTATGAATGTACTATAACTTCAATGCATTTGTGCCAGCTCACAATGGATAAGTATCTATTTTAAAGGTAGAGCTACATAAACCTTAAAGTATATGTGTGCCTGTGACTGCAGCTATTCTTGAGAGACAAGGGGGAAATGGTGAGAGAGGATAAAAAAACCAATGGAGAAGAAAGAAGGTGGTGTTATTGGAATGTAGGTGGATTTAATCTAATTGTTCCAAACCTGCTTCTGTGACATGAAATGGTATTAGAGAGTGACTTGAATACAGAAAAATGCAGTGGTCAATGTGCTGATTTGGTCATCAACAAAGCAGCAATGCATAGCAATAATTCCAATTTACATAGATACACAGATCCTGTGGTTTGGCCTTAATTTAAACAAGACTTTTACATTGTCAGAACTAGAATAATTTATTTTAATATGAGAATGTAGTTAGCCAGTTCTAGTTGTTTAAACAATTTGTGTGATCAGGAAAAGCATCAAAAAGCACTGTGAGGAGAGCCATCACCAAGTAACAAAAATATATATATGTATAATAAATGTATAAACAAATACTACTTCTGCTTTGCTCTGTGCATATTCTTCAGACCTCAGAGCTATATCCAGCAATGGATTGCTTTAAACATCCCCCACACTGAGTTTCCTGCTATCTCATGTGATGATTCCATTATCAGAAGTCATATTCTCATGATGATTTTGTCTGACCTAACTTCGCAGTCCTTAACCTCCATAAATTACAATTCCTGCTCAGCTTTTCTCACTCTCAAAATTGGTTATTTCACCTTTCAAATACTCTAGCACCTTAACCTTCTGTTTAAGTTGCTGAAAAAAGGTATTTAAATCTTCTCCTTCTTGCCTCTCTAAATTATATCCTCAGATTGTAATAAGAGGACAATCTCAATTTGCTCTGTTGTATTTTGCCCCTCTCCTCCCTAGCCCTCAACCTGTCTGTAGATGCCTGCACAGGCAGAACTTTTCTTTTGCATGAAGAAGATATTTCCCCGGCCATCTACCTTTCTGTCACACCCTGATTTAATAGTGATAAGCAAAATATTCATTTGAGATTTAAGTCTCAGAGAAAAAAATTAGCCACAGTGATTTTTCCCTGCTTGAGGTAAATTATAGCCTTGCACATTCAGTGTTTTGTATCTGTTTTGGTAGAGATATTTATCTGTTTTAGGAAAACAAGCTGATCTCTTAGGAACTGGTTGAGAAATTATCAAGTTTCTTCCATGCTTTTCACTATAGCTGTTGGTGTTCATTATTTCATTTAGATCACACACATAACATAAAATATGGGTTTTTTTGCTGTAATGTGTTAAGTTACAAATCAAAGTGTTCCCATGCAGATTACCTGGGAATGTCAAATCTCAATCCCACTGTCAATCAACTCACCATGCACATCACAATAGAAATATCAATGCTTGCACAAGGCACCTACGTGCCCTGTGTGAAAGGACACAAAAATGAGAAAGGAAAATCAAAGCTGATCAATGTGGTATGAATTTTAGGGCACTTCACTGAACTCTGAAATCGACCCTACTTTTGTGGCGAAGCTTGAACATGGAATTGGTGGAATCACATTTTTCATAAACTTCTAAAAATATTGGCATGAAATTAGTTGAATCTCAGGATACCTATCTCAACAAAGAACTCCTCCACTAAGTTCCTGTGAGAGGTATTAAGCAGGTGCAGGTTAATGTAATGAAGACTTTTACTGACTCTGGTTTTAAAAATTTCACTTACTTTAAAAATTACAATACATCCAATCTCAGGCACAGAGAAATTTGATGCTGAAATCAAATTTTGGCCACTTTAGTCTAACAAATGGCCATTGATTTCTATAGCCTTTCTTTTCCTGAGGAAAGGACATAAAAAGTTGTCTCAGTGTTTGTATGCTTTGGTTGGTGAAATATGGTAAATTCCTCCCAAAATCCATGACCCAGACAAACATAGGTGTTTTCCAGATTTTCAGCAGTGCTACAGTGCCATTCCTTTTCTGTTTGCATCAGAAAAATGTGTTTTAAAATAAATTCTTGGTGGGACTGTGTCAGAAGTGACAGAACACGGCTCTGTAGAGCAAAAGGCAGAGGGCAAACAGCAGCCCTGTGTGCCTGGCACTGTCTGCATCACCTTCAGCCTGGGACTGGCACAAATCAGTCACAACCAGCCCTGCAGCTGATAGCAAGGTTTATGTGCACACAGAGCAACAGGAGCCTGTATGAGCTCACTAATTTAAGTCCTTGGGAGCAGGAAAGAAAAGGCATAATAGTCTTGCCATGGAAGTCTGAAGGTAAAAGGGATCAGGGGAGGGTAGGAAGGCTGGGTGTTGAGGGGAAGTCTGGGCTGACTCAGAGTGGCAGCAGCAACAGCCTGTTACACTGCAGTGCGCACAACTTCCAACAGTGCTACAGAGCTGGACTCAGCAGTGATAATCACAGCTAAACACCTTTCCAACTGTCTCCAGGTGGCATTTTTTGTAACAAAACGGAGTAACTTTATGAAAGCATTTGAATCAGAGTAAACTGGTATTCACTGAACATGATCACAACGTGAGAGATACTTCTATTTCAAGTTTTGAAATTCCAATAGGATTTCACAATCTGCAAAGGAAATACAGTGTCAGATTCTCCAGTATTATGCATTACCATGTGTGCCAAAGGACAAGGTGACTCCTAGCAAACACTACAAGGGTGTGGCTATAGGGTTTTTTCTACCTATCGTTCTCTCCATGTAGCACCAAACCTTCACTTATCATAATTACAGAAAGTATTCCTCTGCTTACACTTAAGCCAACACACTTCTCCTATTCCTTTTAATTCCTGCACACCTTGAAGTACCTTTGCCCATACTGATTACAAAGGAGGTTCCAAGAGCCAGGTTTCCTGGAGATTGATGGCAGGCAGTGAGTGTGAAAGGGAAGCCATCAGTGAGCACCATTTACCTATTAGCCTTTAGCTAGAGAGAGTCTCACTCCGTCTGTTGCCTGAGAGAGATTTCAACGGAAAGATTATCCAGATTTGATAAGGAATATTCCCACCTTGGGAAGGACTCATGCTTAGTAGATGGTAATATTATTAGTCTAATATTTAGTGTGTCAAGCAGTGCAAACAGGTTAAAATATCTCATTATGGATTCACTGAGGTATAAGTTGACTCAGTGGTGCTATGCTGATAGCTTAATTCTCAAATTCATGTGTGATTTTCTATTTTGGATGAGCCAGGCATTGATTGAACTAGTCAACATAGACATGTGAACAAATAAAATTAGGGAACAAGAGATTAATTTTTCCAGGTTTACTTTATAAAACTGTATTTACTTTCAGTCTACAATATAACCCCTGAAAAAATACCAAAGCAAATTTTGGGCAATTAACACATATAAGAAAGACGTTGGAGAGACCATTGACACAGCAAACACTTCACAGGCCTGCCAAGGAATTTTCTTATGAAAACAAACACACAGAAGCTACTGGCAGTTCCTTCTCAAAATGTCTGCTGGGGTCCAGACACCAAGTGATGGATGACACACTATTCCTACAAAGCAACCGTTTCTAGCAATAACATAGTCTATATAAATATGCAAATAAACTTATATGAAACAGGACTTCTTGCTGGTATTTTTACTTGTGCTTTTCTGGCAAATGCCACATGAAAGCTACAGAAAAGTAAGGCTCCCTCTGTAATATATAGACATAAACAATTAATATTCAGTTAACAATCCATTTCCTAATCTGATTTTGAGGCAGGGAGATCACAATATCTTAATAGTTAACAATGAAATCTGATCTATTTAAAGTTTGTTACAGAAAGTTGGAATATTTTCTACATGTCCATTTACTTACAGTTTTATTTGTGTAGTTCTATTTTTAATTGTGCAAAACTGCCTTAAATATACAGTTATTCCATACAGTAGGTTAATCTGAGAAAAAACTCAAGATAGCAGCATTTTCTACCCTGAACAAAATACTGTGCAACTCCAGCTGCAAATTACAGAAAAGGAATAAACACTAGTTGTGCTTTTTTTGGAAGGCCTGAAAATGCTGCCTTGAGAACATAAAAGGCCAGATTTGTAGGATCCTGAATCCCTGTCAAAAAAATTACACAAGACTTCCCTTCAGTAGGTTACAGACCTCTCTGTCACTGTGAATGCACCCATAAAACCTGACCCACTCCCAATTATAGAAAAGGATCAATCAACTAAAAGTACATCAGGACAAAGGCTCAGATCCTCGCATTTAACATGGTCCTTGAGCTCAGTTCTAAAGTTACTGGTGATGACTACAATGGAATTTGGGTGTGAATCCATTCACCTTCAATTCCTCTATCTAGAATGGGATAAGACCAAGCCAACAATTCAGGCTACAGTTGTGCTTGTACTTAAGTGCCTTCTGTTCCTGTTTGCCACATTTCCTTTTTCAAAAGGCCATCCTTTGGGAATAGGGAGCTCAAAAGCAAAATGTAATAATAACTTTTTACATTTCATAATGAGATGTTTAGAGCACTCATCTTCCTTCACATTGCCAAACATTTTTCCAGCTCACAGCTATTTCAGATATACTTGAGATCTGGGCATGAACAGTGCTTTGTTTCTATATTTATGGTAAGATCTTTGTACGTAAAGATTACAGATATTTTCCATTTTCAAATAGATGGCATTGCAGCCTACTTCACTCAGAAGGAAGTTTCCATTAGTCTGGAAACAGCCAGTGTTGGCAGTGCTAGCTGAGCATACAGCAAACTGAAAAATACAGCAGATGTTACATTAGAGAGAATAAAGTAGGAAAATTAACAAACATTTGTCTCCAAGCCTGGGCTTGTCCATTAGTTTCACTGTGATGGACTCCCAGAAGCAAGTCCTTGAAGGCAAGTATTTGTCTGCTACATAAACTGGAATGCCAAGTATTTGCAACTTGCTCAAGGTTGCAAGAGATGTGAGTCAGTCCTGTTGAAATCATTATAACATGATGCTAAAGTTGGGGCATTGGGGAAAACTACCATGGGGATTAACAGGTACAGAAAAAACAATTCCCCAAGAAAAAAGCCATCACAAGGGATACAAGGAAGCCAGTGGAAAAAAAATCTGAACATGGATTATGCTCTTCCTAGTGGGATCACACAAACGTTTATGGAAAAACCTTCCACAACTTTTTGTATCAGTATGTATGATATAGATAAAATAAGTCCCTACATTAAAAGTTAGGGGAAAAGAGAACAAATATTTTTCCCTGCTAGTAACCTTGACTGCAACCTAGGTGAAAGATTGTAAAGACTCCAGGCCTACCATGACTTTTTACACACCTCAGAGAAGATGAGGTAAAGACACAGCAATCAAAGAGCAAAAGGAACCCTATTAAGTCTTTTGGGCACCAAGAGACCTTTAGATGCAATGGTAGAAACAAAACATTTCACAGAAATGCCTTTCACCCTAGCTGACCCATCTCCTAATTTTCCCACAGCACACTGATGGGCCTCGGCATGATCCTTAATTGTTTCATGAGATTTTTTTCATGTTTCACTGAAAACTGAGAAAAGGCAAAGCCACTTCTTTGCAAATGCATCTTTTGAACAGGCGGCAGCATGACTCATCATGAATAATGAAAAGCCATGCAAAACACTGCAACCATTAAAGAAGAGCTCTGAAAAGGGGATTCTCCTGTGAGATTCAGTACGGTCTTTACACTAAGAAGTGTACTAAGACTTAGTACAGTTATAACTCCTCTGACTTCAAAGATACCCAAAGAATGAATTTGGCCCTGTTTGTTTTGGTAATGGCTGACTAGCCAAAAAACAAAACCCAAAAGGCTCAGGAAATGCCAGGGTAATCTTATTTTCTTTCCTCCTCATACAGCAAGCATAGAGCTCCCAGCTGACTACATAATACCCAGGATGATGTATGTCTTGACTGTCATTTGTCAATGCTGCTGCTACTAGAAATAAAAGATTTATGTTCTCAAAAGAGCTTTTTGGCAGAAACTTCCAATTGCACAGCAGGGTATTTCAATATACTGAAGCACTTCTATGCAATTTGTTTTGTGTATTTGCCCCCTGCCCAAACAGTCCTCTATAGACTTAATACTTAGCTGTCATTTCCCATATTCTCTGTCTCCAGGCAACAAGCATGAACTTGAATCTGCCCAGACAGATTTTGTAATTATATGTTTTGAACAACAAATGCTTAATTTATAGATGCTCTTCACCTCCTCAGCTCCTGCATCGAAGAGATTACTATGCCCTGGGATTGCTCAATCGAGTCCAAAAGAGTCAGCAAATTCTTTACAACAAGATGAGACTTTTTTCTAATTAATCCTTTTATTTCAAGACATTGTTTTGGATAGCGAAACCTAACTAAACTCAATCAACATATTACTCAAGAATTAGAATTCAGAGATGCTTAAACTAGTAATGGATGTTTTGGTATTTGCATTGTGATCCATGCAAAATTGAGCATAAAGATGGAGAGAGTCCATTCCCAAAGTGGTGTTTTTGCTTGAAGTTCAAGAACTGTTTTTTAAAAATAAACACTTTTCAAGACATTCACAAAGTACACAGAAATTACCTTCTTGAGGTAAGAAAAATTGCAGAAAGGAGATTAACTCCCATCTACCCAGAGCTTTTCAGGGCTTCCAAGTAGAGGCTGAATCCAGGTTATGTCTCCCAGCATAACTCTAGAACATCTCTCAAAATAGAAGACAACGATAATGTTCCTTACGAAGTCAATGCTGGGGGACTGAAGATTGTATTTGCATGTGTTTTTACAAAGGCATTCACAAGAAACGTTGTTTTAGAAAACTATCCCCTACAGTCTATGAATGAGCCAAAAACCACCTTAAGCATGTCATTGAATATTACTTCTAGCTTTCCAGGCGATTTTGAGCACTGCAAGAGTAATGTTCCTTTGGCTAACTACCTTAGTGCAGATGAGGTGCTAAACTTTTTGGCTGGCCCCTCCACCAACCCAAGCTTGCAATATCCCAATGGATGTTAAAAAGAAATTACATTGCACAGCCAGAACCTTCTTTAATAAATTTGATCTCTACAAATAATTAAACTACTCCCCCACTGCCCCAAACCCCAGGAGCGAACTTTGTGCTGAACCTCAGAGGACTAAAGCTCTTTGGAACTTCATGCTGCTTGACAGGACCCAAAGCTCCTCACAAATAGACCTGATTCTGTTCATTGTTGACAGAAAATTGAAGGTTTCACATCAGTTTTAGGAACTTAGACTGGGAACTGGTGGGAACTGGTGAACAGACGCAGAGAGTCAGGCTCTGTAAATTGAGGCTTCATAAGTTTTAAGTTCCATGTATTTAAGTCCTAGACACATTGAGTTGTTAATAACAATTTCCGCATGCTGCAGGCTGGAAGGATCACTATCAGACACTGTGAAGTGTGTGCTAGTACCCAAATGGCTGACAGAGTCATGGTGTAAAGCACCCACGGACTCTTCCTTGGCGATATTAGTTTAATCCAGTATAGAAAGCAAAGGGGACTGCTGGTACTTTCAGAAAGAACCATCATCACATCAGGACTTCAAAAGAGGAAGAGCTCTCTCTTACATTAGATGCCATCTCAAGCAGTGTCTTTCCGCTCTCGATGAGTTTCATGTGATCTGATGATTGTGTTACTATGTTGTTTCCACACAGCTACTGTGTCATCCCACATTTACCTGCCAGAAGACAACACAGCCCTTTTCCATAGGCAGTGAGGATGCCAGAGTTTGACAGAACATGTCTAGAATCTCCCCACCCACCACCAACAGCCAAGCTCTACAAGCCCTGGCAGGTTTATCCCAGGAGGAACGTCAGTTTCTGTGTCTCCTTTTTTTGAAAGTGCTTCCTTTGCTGCAGCTGAACGAGTAATACTAGATGTGCTGTTGGTTAACCTGTCCATGCTCTTACTTCTCCTGCAAACAGTGGTTGATAGAAGTTTACTCTACTACTCTTTTTACTGACGCCACACCAACTCCTGCTCTATGTCCCTCCTGTAACTCAATTTCTTTGTCAGAATGAGGTATCAGCTGAGCAAGCCCTGCCTCATTCCTAGTGTGGGAGCTGAACTGCTGATCAAACAGCTTTCAAGCTTTGTTATTATGTACCTGATGAAGGCCAGACAAAAGGCCAAACTATAGATCATGAAACTGTCTCTTCAGCAACTTACTTTCTCGTGTATCAGTTAACTTTTTCCTAGTGTTCATCGTGATCTCTGAACCTCACGATATTCTGGTTTTTGTGTTTTTGAGGTTCCAGTTACAATTAGATGTCTTCCAGAAGTTCAAGCATGATCTATTTGAGTGTTTCCAGAGGTGTTAAAGTACATCTATAAGTTAGCCATTGACATGGAACAGTACTGCAAATAAAATGAAACCAAATCAAAAGCCAGTAGCAGGCTTCCTGTATGCTTTCCTAATTTTTTCCTCTTCTGGTCTGAAATACGCTTTCTGAGGTTTAATTCTCCCCTCACCTTGCTCATTCTTAATACTACAGACCAGAGAAATGTCCCGCTACCAATGACTATTCAACAGAAAAGTCAGTTTACTCTCATATTTTATGTGTTTGGGATCACATAAAATATTTGGGACCATATACTATGCTCTACCCTTCCCATTAAATTTTGTAACTTTTCAGGTAGTGAAATGTTCTGCATCTATCCCAAACTGGAAGGTACCATAAGGAAAAACCACCATAAACACCCTAAGCTAGGCTACTGCCTAGAATAAATGCAGACAGCTGAGTTGGAAAAGGAGTTATCTAGTTATAGCTAAAGCTAAGAGGGTAGAAGGCTAAGTAATTTCAGTTAGTTTTATGTGAGCTTTGTTCACAGTAAACATTGAATCGTGTTATGCTATTTAAAGGACATTAAACATGTTTTCTAACAGCACACCTGGTATTGATAAGGTCTCTAACATTATCAGAAAAGGTAGCACATACAAGGTATCACAGATTCAAAGCCAAGGCTTTTATGAAGACCCCTTTCACTTTCTTAGTTTCTCACCACTGCACCACTGTGTGCCCAAATGTTTCTACAACGCCCAGGCATGACTGCACCACAATATGCAACCCCGGTGGTAAAAGCCTGCACAGACTGCATTCTGTCAGTGGTCAGAGCTCTGAGTGAAGGAACTCAGATATTTAATTTATAGAGGTACACATGTAAGAAGAACATTTATGGATTTTACATTCTGGATAC
Source organism: Chamaea fasciata (assembly GCF_029207755.1). Classification (NCBI taxonomy): domain Eukaryota; kingdom Metazoa; phylum Chordata; class Aves; order Passeriformes; family Sylviidae; genus Chamaea; species Chamaea fasciata. The sequence continues at coordinate 14,022,546 of NW_027094095.1, read as the reverse complement.
ACATTTAAGTAATATGCAGGCCTCATCACCAAACCCAGCACCCTCATCTGTTAACACATGACATCAGTCTGGTTGCTCATTTAGAAAGGGCAGCAGATGAGATCATAGAGTCATTCAGGGTTGGAAAATACCTCTCAGATCAGCTGAACTATAGTCCTCTGTGAAGACAGTCAGCCTGCTACACTCAGTGTCAGCATGCAACGAACTGAGAAGTCAGCCAAGCCGCACACAGACTTTTTTTGAGGGGAACTAAATCACATGACAGGACCTCCCCCTGGCAGATCGACAGGGCCAGGCTGCTTTTAGCAAGGGCAGCTACTCCTGGAAAAGGATGGCAATGGCATAAAATGATTAGCATAGGAGATGTTCAAGGGCAAAGCACATTTGCTAATGATGACTACAGTACATTAGTCTGCTGCTGGGTCCATGCCATCCAAAATAATTTGTTAAAAGGTAAAGTTCTGGAGACCAGTAAGGCACAGAGGCCTATTTCAACAGAAACAAATTACAACAGAGACATCCTTTGAAACACAGGCAGCTTATACTTCATGGTGAGCACTTGCTTATGAGTCCTGGGGTTTACAACAAAAATCAAGCAGATGATTCCATTCTCTTCTGGGCTGGACTGGCCTGGATTCTGGTAGCACAATTTTGGCAGTATTCCATTATTAATTACTATGGCTGGTTGCAATTGTTATTTTGCATGGACATCTATAAATCAAAAGGCCGTTCAAAGTGATTTTTTTCCCAATATTTATTTTTACTAAATGACTGACCATCATTTAAGGTACATTCCAAATTCAATCATCTAAGTGGCTGTGGTAGGAACAGTTCATATTCAACCGTGGCACACTTGTCTGGGAGTTAGGAAAGCACCATTCTGCCCATCTGTCAGATGGGAAGCAGGAAATACACAGAGAAGCAGGGCTGATTTTCCTCACTTACATAGATTCATTCACAATTTGCCTTGGCTCATGAAAAGATATCTTTATATTCACAATTCTTGATTCATGACACCAAAAAGAATGGCAAATTCAGTCCCTGTTTGAAAATCACTGGTTCTGGGTTATAACAGGTTACTGCTTAAAATGTACAAAGCTCCAAAAGGAAGGCTGCAAGCAAGTGGATCCAGCAGCAACTGTCACATGTCTTGTAAACACATTCTGTAACTGGTACAATAGGACTGTAGATGATATTATAGTACTGACAGCCAAAATAACCATCTATCCAGGACAAATAGGGTAGATTCTGAACTGTTAAAATTTTCAAGAATTTCTTCAGGAGATGTGAAAAGTCAAAAGGAAATTGGAAAAATATCAATAAGAACTCTTTTTAAATTGCATTTGATAAAGCCATTTTTGTATCATAGAATTAGTCACTTTCCTGAGCATGCTAAGAACATTCTCAGGTTTTGTGATAGGTTTCATCAGTTTGCTTTTGTCACTGCCCTGGAATTACTGTCCCTCCTAAAAATCTCTTCTTGCATGCAGTAATTTCACCTTTCAACATACAGTCACTGAATTTTTCTATCATTTTTCTTTTTACTGTCAAATTTCCATCAGTAAGAAACTGTGTCTTCCTGAAGAACCAATTAACTTTCTATTTAATAAGTTATACTCATTTTGTAGAACATACTTTCTGTTAAATTCTCCTACTATTCTTCTCATAACATTCCAGTCAGATTTCAGCATCTCTCTTGAAATATTTCCAGCCAGATTGGACAATCTATTCCCCACAACAGCTGCACTCATACTCAAATCAGAGAAACTCTCAAACTCTTTAGAACATTAGCCATTCTAGCTACAGGTTTTCTATCAGAGTTAATATTCATCTGAGGATTCAGTATGACTCCCAAACTCTCCTCAGAATATTGAGGTGTCAGGGCATGCCTTAATCTGAGGAATCTCATCCCTTCTGAAAAGACAGCCCTGCTTTTGATAGTATTCTTACATGTGTGAGCCTCAACAAAAAGAAATAAGATTCATTTTCTTAGATCTACAAAACACATATAGAGCAGTTTGTGATTTCTGTACTGGAGAGGGCCGCAGCAAAGATCTGTTTGCGACATTCAGGCATTATTGCCAGTGAAAAAGTATGAAACACTGCTAAGGAAGAACCTTCATGATGGGCAGAAGCGTGAAGGAAAATAGAAATCTTCAGCTATTCCTACATAAGGCTCTGTTATTGATATGGGCCTTGTGAACCAGAGTTTGAAAGAAAAAAAGCCCAACAGCCTTTTTTAGCAAATCTGTTTTGTCATTAAACAGATTGGAGGCAGAAGCCATCAGAGACTCTCTGTAAACTTCTGAAGTGCTGAAATTAATCCAGGCATAGTACTAATTTAGCCTGTAGTTCCAGAATGCGTGACAAATCTGAAACTTTATTAACATGGAAAGAGATTGCACCTTGTTCATAAATTATTGTAAACCTTTTTACTGCCCAGGAGGATCTAATTATTTCGAATGATTAAGTGACAATATAATTAAATAATCAAAGTTGTACAAACAAAAGCATTAAACTAATTCCTATCCCACTTCTGTTTTTGAAAATGAGAGTTTCTAGATAATAGAGGTAAACTGAAAATTAGAGGGATTAGTCGTTGTCCTCAGTAGCTAGGAGTATTCCTGTAAATCAGGTAAAAGTTTATTGACAAACAACTCAAATGTTCAGGAAAAATAAGGAAATTAAGGTCAAAACTAAATTTAGAAAATACAACTAAAATGACAATGTAGGAAAATAAATTGTAGGATCTAACTATTTTAGGATTCATTGACAGGATGTAAATAGCATTTAAAGGGGGGGGAGGGGGGGGATGAAACAGAAAAAAGAATTCCAAGACATGGTTTTAGCAGAGGAGGATTTGTGTAAGTTTCTAGCCTTTTATATCAAATGGTTTTGACAAGCTCTGCTACAGAGAGCTTTTATGTCCAAGAATTAGAAAATCACAAGTGCATAAGTACATTCAAGAAAAAGTTAATTAGAGAATTTAAAGTAATTTTCTGCGAGAGAAGCAAGAAGAATCAACAGCCATGGTGTTTTTCTGATGGAAATCTCCATGTAACCAGGTTAGAATCCCACTTGCTCATGATCTTTCAAAATCTGACCTATACACCACTTCCTGTATTATTCATGTTGTTTTCACATCTGGCATTTAGATTTTCACTAACTCAAAGACAGTCCTACACTACAAGCATTATACACAACAAAATTAAAAGGACCAGTATGTAAAAAACATTTTCAGGTCTTATGAGCACTTAGAGCTGCTCTGTGGATTTCCTAACTGCTTGTTGGGGACAATTAAATGGAGAGATTCAAGCTGTGGTCAGTTTCTTGCAGCCTGTCAGTGCAGACAGTGCACACAGGGCTGTCACCCTGGACCTTCTTCATCAAATACTGACAGAGGTAGGCAGATTTGCTCAGGGTTTATGGGATTAATAGAGGATAGGAGAAAGACTGAAGATTAGGATAATGTCTAGCTGAAGTAGGAGGAGGTGGAAGGGGTTGAGGCTCTCACAAGGGTTTTTGGAAAGCAGGCATTACCAGTTTGGAGAAAGTACAAGCCAGAACCTGAGGTATTGCAATCAGTTCTGCTGAAGATACCATAATTGTAAAGCAATTAAGAAAAAGGTTTGCAGTCAAAGGAATAAGGATCTGGAGGAAGAGTTACTTTATTTTGAAGCCCCTAGTGGGAGCCACCAAAGAGACCCATTCCACTACCAGCACTGCCAATTCTAATTGCTAATTTGCATATGGCAGCACGCAGCTGCAGTGTTGGATCAGCTCTGGAAAACCCCATTAGTGCCAGTACAGGACACTCACACAGCTCTGAAAACCCCCAACAGAACTATTTGTCAGGTCAAGTCCCTGAGTCACTATCTGAACCCAGAGAAACTAACCTAATCAGAGATAGAAGCTGTGGTCATAATGTGTGGAAATGTCTCCTTTGCTAATCTGTATTTCACTTCTTGAGAACTAAAGCACATATCTTATGGAATTGTTTCAGCTAGCTGCAGAAAGCCAATGATCAGATCTCCCAGTAACAGGAGTTTTTTTCCCTGAAGTCAAATGGTTACTAAAGCTCACTGTCTTTGCCAAGAACTGCCATCTCCCAAGAGATCTCTTATTTACAGAAGTTTTTCAATTTGTTGTGGTAGAGGGATACTCTTAAAAATGCAAATTCATTTCATTTTTATAACCAACCATGATACAACAAGTATTCAAAATAGAAACCTGAATCCATGGCCTGTCAGTATTTTATTGAAATATTTACAGATTATTAAATTAATGAGAGACTAGAAGGGTATATAAGAAATATGCCTATTTGTTTAAAAGGCATTAAATTATCTAGATATGACACATATGAAGTGAAACTGTCAATCATGAAATACATTCCATACATTTAAACTCGTGAAAAGAATCACTTCAGAATACATTGATGTGGGATATTTCTTAGAACTAGAGAGAGCTGATCCCTCAGCTGTGTTTAAGGTCCCATTCCCTTCAGACAGATCATCAGGTTCCCCAATGTGCCTCCCTCTTCCAGCTGGAGGTCTACATTGCTGTTATTAAAGTTTTTGATCCATCTAGCTTTAGCTTTTCCATTTCTGAGCTACGGCATTAAACAAATCAACAACAAACCAGTGCAACAATTACTGAGATTCATGGTAAAAATTCCAAGCAATACTAATCTAGGTGGCTGTCTCCTAAGAGAATCAAGTATTAATATGGGCAGACCAATTATTTCATACAATTGGAGAAAGGGTATTTCCATAAAGAATGTTCCTAAATCTCAGCAGAAAAGAATATACGCATATAAATAAATTCATTATTAACTTCTACTGGTTTTTGAAATGTAGACTATGTGAAAAGGTATTGACACTACTTACACTGATATGTGGTGTTCCTTCACTGGGAGGACAGATTGCTGTGCCTGCTACTCACGTTTTGGTTCTTCTCCCATTAATGACAGCCCACTGGAAACCGAGAATATAAAACTTGTCATACAAACACTGAGCAGTCATGACATAAAGATAACTTTTGATTACAGTCCTGAGCTGCGTTAGCCAAAATGAGAGAACAGACCAACAAAATTAGAGGATGATAGGTGTTTAGTAACTAGAGTGGTTGTAGGGTTCCTGATTTTTTTCATATGCCAACATTGTGTCCAACTCAGTGTGATTATAAGCAAGAAATGTGAATTAAATTTCTAATTCAAACCCCAAGAACAGGTTTCTTAATGTCTTGTAACTGCATCAGCTATATGTCTGACAATACAGCTAGATCCATTTGGCAGCAGGCTATTATAATACTTGGTGAAATGGGAAATTACCTGACAGGCCCCTTTTCTAGATTAACACAATGCATCAAACCCTTTTCAAATAGTCATTTCACCTACAGGCTATACACAGTGGAATTTCCAAGTTTTCAAAGATTTTGTTAAAATAGGTTATTAAAATAGTATTTAACTCCAGCCTTTGCAGGCCATCAGTCTCTAAGTGCATTAGGATGGCAAGAAATCTATGAAGACCATAATGGATCTCCAAACCAACTACAGGTCCTACTTGCCAGGCTGCAGAGAAATTTGCAAAGACACTCTTCAGAAATGATACCTAATGAAGCAGTGCCATCACATGCAGATTTGCTTGGCTCTCCTTAAATCACTGGGTAATGAGCCCATTCACATCTTAAGGAGTTATGACTAGAAAAGAAATTTTATAGTCCCCAAAATATTCTATCATACAACCAGATTATTGCTTGCATTCATGAATGGTAAAAAGATATCTTTGATCTGACAAAAGTGCTTCAAAGGCCTATTCAGCCTCCAGGGGGAAAGAAAAGGAAAAAAGAGAGTTTCCACACATTGTGTTACACAGTCTGTAAATGTAAATTTGCATTTAACAGCTTACTTTATCTAACAGTTTACCATCACTTTCCCTTTCTTCCTACACGTCCCTCCTCTTCCATTGCTCTTTCCTCCTCCTTTGGGTTTTCCAGTAGCCACAGTTTTACCTTCTATCCTCTCTCTTTACCACATTCTGGCACTCATCAGCTTCCCTAGGCAATGATCTGACTCATCAGCATAGCAATGGCCATCTTTTAGCTTGGATAGTTCTCAGCCAGCTTAGTGAGCAGATTGAATGAGCAGCCAGCCACGTTAACTGTGGGAATATGGGATATAGAGACAGAAGCAGGATGTCTCCTTTCAGCCTCACAGAGCCAGTACATCAGTTCAAACTTCTTACAAAATTTCACCATGAGCAAATATCAAGCAAACAGCAGAATATCACTAAGAGGATCCACTTCAGAGTCAGGTGGAAATAAGAACAACATTATCTTTCTGATTAGAAAATGTAGCCATGAAACAGTTCTGAAATCCTGACAATTAAAACAAGACAAAAATAAGCAACTATTATACAAATTTTTTTGCTCCTAGTTAATAACCACCACTCTAAGGTAAAGGGTTAGGTAAATGTACCATGCTGTGTACAGCAGCAGTGAAATATTTGAATCTGTTGAAAAATACGAGCTGGTGACATACTGTCACAGGCATCTGAGGACTCCTCAGGTTCAGCTGCCTGTGCTGCACGGTTTGGCACTCGGCACAGCCGGCGTCAGGCAGCCAGAGCCCTCCCCATGTTATTGAGATGACCTCCCTGGCACTGGGAGCAAACAGGGGACAGCTGATATTAACACACTCACTGACTGACAGGCTCTGAGTTTTCCCTCAGCTGCTGCTTCCAAATAACAAACTCCTCAGCAAAAAACAACAGGTCTTTACTGAAGAAACTAGGCCTGTATTTGCAACATGTATCATCTGACATAAACAATCTTATCACCTCAGCTAACAATACAGTTTTGCATAGTCTTATCAAGGTTGGTTTTTTTTGGTTTGGTTTTTTTTTTTCCCATTAATACTTGGAACGGCTTACGCAAAACAAATTGTATGTGGGATATTTTTTGCCCACCCACAGCAGAGGATACTGAATATCTGGAAGCACAGGAAGGATTGCCAGAGTCTGAAGTCATCATGTTTTCACAGCAGTTTCAAGCTTCATATAAATAGCTAAGCGTACATGCTTATCGTACATGTCAGCATGAGGTCTCTCATGGTCCCTGGACCACTCAGTAAGGTAAGCCCGAAGCCTGCAAGGTGGCTGAGTTAATCTCTCTGCTGCCAGAAGTCACATTTCCTACGTCTTTCTCCTCTTGCTGCTTGTCTCCTGATCAGAATTAGAGTTCTTCTAACTCCCTAATGCTACTGTTCCTGTCATCTCCTACTGAACCTATTCAGCCCACTGACATGAATTCTCATGGATTTGGGGGTTTAGGTTTGTTTTCAAGTTTTCTTTTGAATTACTTTCCTGACAGATTAGCAAATATAATTGCTTCACAGATTAATCAGATGAAGGGAAGTGACAGGAAAATGTGGCTGGAAGTGTGGGAGGAGAAAGCAGTAATTCCACTTTGCTCTGCTGGGAGCTATCAGATAAGGTTCATCTCATCTTGCAGGTCTGAGCTGCAGGGCTACAGGCACAGACTAGTTGGGCAGCTTCTCAGAGGAGCATCGTGAGAGCTCTGCCCATGCCTGAGGAGAAGGGAGCCAGCTGATGTAACTCACACAGGCTGCTGAATGGCTCCACCACCTCCAGTCTTGTCCCTGCCTCTTCTACACCACACCCTCCCCAGCTCCAGCTGCAGAAAGAGCTTTTCTCATAAGGAATCCCTACTTCAGCTCATCTTCTAGAGCACATGATCTGTACATTTAAGGCTTTCACCTGCAGCCCTCGGTACTGTGGCACTGCGGCACTGGTACACCTGGCCCTAAGTGTTTACTAAAATATGTCTGCAAGGCCCTAATTTTGCTCTGCCATCTTACTGAATTCTCTTAGATCCAAACACCACGACTTTTCTCATTGTGTTCTCCAAGAGCATCACAAAATAAGAATCAGAAGAATATGAGATGTAGTTTCCTTCCTATGGAGATCACAGTACCTATTTGGGTTTTATTACTTTTTGCAGGATTTGGCCCTGGTAATGGGGTGGTTTGTTTTCACTCAATAAAACATAACCAAACTATGCAATAGCTAAAGCTTGTTCTCAAAGCCCTGCTAAAAATTCCCCACACAGCTGGCTGGGTACAATTTAAAACTCTGCCCCATTCTTAGAAGCGCATATCTGCAGCAGCAGGAAAATGCTAGGTTGCAAGCAATGCATTCCACAACAAGTTTAAGGCACCCATCCTGAGTATTTCAGATTCTTTGTAGGTTTTACTTGTTTCAGTTTACATTTAAAAAAACAACAACAACAAAAAAAAACTGGAAAAAAACCCCCCAAACTTCCACAAAACACAGTCCTATCACTTATCTGGGCACTTGAACACGTTCTATTAAGAGTCTCACATTTGATATCACCACAATAATTATGCTTAAAATTATTCCGTGAAGAGGGATTTTAAGATGAGACACAACAGAGTGATAAAGGTGCTATGGAAAGCCTTCCACATTCAAAAGTTCGTAAAATACACGAGGCTGAGAACTTACAAGTCTGGGAACATGGAAAAGGCTATACAAAACATGGTTAACTCACTAAAAATAGTCGGTATACTTCAACAAATTTCACTGTGTAATTTTAGAAAATACTGGAAGGATGGTTCATATTTAGCACAATGGCACTTTTAGCTGGGTTCAAATGTATCTTATCAACATAAGATACACCCCTACCACAGAAGGGACACCTAAGCCTGTGCTGCGTTCTAAAACCTCTCCATAGCATTGAAAGATCCCCGAGCAGCAGATGTACCATAAAATTTGACTTTAAAAATCAATGTGTTAAAAAAGAACCTGATGATAATGACAAATAATGGGTTTTTTAGTTTGAGTTTGAAGAATTAATATATTCATAGTTATGAATAGCAACAGGAAGGGAGTAGTACCTACTGAAATATAATAGTCCAAGGTTTTTCCTCCCAGAGATTTAGGGTGTGTATCTACTCAAACAAGTAAATGAAGTAGAATTTAACTTTATAAAATGGTATAAATCTGAGATATTTGGATATTGTTTGGCTTCAGTAAGAGGACACAAGAAATTCATTATGTTAAAAGACCTGCCTACTAGGGCATTACTTCTCCAAAATTTGTTTTCAAAGCAAAATTTAATCCCTCCCAAGAGCTGGCATATATTTTGTTATAAACTTCCTCTAAGATCCTAAAATGTATAGTTTTTTTATAATTTCAAATGCATACTTTGATGGAGGGACATGAGCCTTATTTAGATTTTCAAATTTCTATTTCTGGTTGGTTTATTTTCTGCCTGTAAAATGCAAAACCATGGTTCTAGCTGGAGAAGAGACTATCTCTCAATCAGTTGAGGCACCCCAGACAACAGACTTTTGGGCCAGCTGTCAGGATGGCTGCAGTAAACCTTTGTATTGAGACACCTTCAATGAAATTTATCTGCTCCCTATTCCTGCTGTCAGAGTCTACATGTAGACAAATGCATAAGGGCAGTACATTTGCTCACTGTAAGAATAGAGAATTCCTTTTTGTACTGAGTCCAAAACAGCCTTTTGTGTTTCAAACACATTTACCAAAGGCAGGTCATCACAAACCAAAATTATCAAACTAGTTAAGATGAACAAAATGTGAATTCATGAACTCAGTAACCACTCTTTCCAGAAAGTACAGGCTATGTTTTTAGCTGATAATAATCTAATCAACTCCATTCACTTCAAACTCACTTTTTGAAAAAGTGAAAGCTTCTTTCTCCTTACCTTTAATGTAATGTTTCTTCTCAGAGGCAATTGTTTGTTCTACAATAATTTATATCTCGCTGTACCGTTGGCTAATTATGTGCTTCAAAAGAAATCCCAGCAAGAGTATGAGCAAGAGTAGAACTGAGGCTGATATTATGTGTAGAGTATGGCCAGGGAAAGCCACCACAGTTCCGAAGACCATTCCAGGGCTCAGACATTGCTCCAGAGATGAACAACAGTACTTGCATTTTCAGCTGTGAAAGTGCTTCTATGGTCCTTCTAGATTTTTGTTCATGATATTGCATTCTTCTAAATTACCACCCCCTTTTCTGTAAGGCTTTGTAATGGAACTCTCTCTTAGCTTGTGCTGTAGATTTTCATTATTATTCCTAAATTAGGCACACAGTGCAAAAGGGAAACGTACAAAGAAATAAGTGAAGCCAAAAAATCCAACGTGAATGACTCATTATATGATACACAAACATTTTCTGCATCATTCAGAGAATCTATTCTACCAAAAGAAAAACAAACTTTTTATTAAAGCTGCAGAATAGGTAGATAGTTTCCTCTGGATGTGTTGCTGGCAGGCAGGTTCTGAGAAACTTTGTTCCAAGAATCCTGCAGACTGAAAACACAGCTGCTCAGATTCACTGCCCTAACCTTTACTCCATGGATACTCCTAATGGTAAGGCAGGCTTACCAGGCAGACAAAATGACAGCTGGTCCATTTCTTCTCTGGAACATAAATCCCATTTAGAATAGGATTAAGACAACTGGAAAACAACCTATTGACTGAACAACAAATCCTGCCTAGAAAGGGGGTATATTTGATTCAAACAATTTAAAATATTTGAAGTGGGTTGTAAATACTTTCTTAATTATTGTCACCTAAAAACAGAAGCAACATTTTAGAAACCTTCTTCAGATTACCTCAGCTTACTGGTTTAGATTGGGGAAAGACATGTTAAATACTTTTCCAGTCTGTAACTATATAACATCCACAACTAGGATTTTTAAAAACACTTTAATAATTTTCAAACATAAATTAAGGAGAATTTTTTAGATTATAAAAATTCTAAGCAATGCAAACCCATTGATTTTAATTTGATCTTGAAACAAAGATCTAATTCCCCGACCCATTGAGTGTAGATCCCATTTATTTCAGAGTACAGATTCCAACCCAAAACAGACATCCTCACTTCTGATCTAATCCCTTGCTGCTTTAAATATTTTTTTAAACATTCTGAAGTCCACATACACGCTTAAAATTTAAGATGAACTTCACAGAGGACAAGGGTAAAATAAGTTGGTTTCATTTTTTTTCAGTGTTTGGTAAGGCAGGCTATACCAACTTAAGAAAGCTTAAACACAAAGACTGTCTCTCTATTGGCTTCTGCAGCAACAATATATTTGATTTCACAGGGTGGTAGAATTTATTCTCTTATCCATAAACAAAACTTATTTAAACTCCCATGTAGTCTGTCTCCTGATACACCTCAATATACTTGTCTTTGAACTTCGCCTTTGCTTTAATATTGTAATTTTTAAAATTTCAGGTGCTGACCAAAAAAAGCACATATTAATATTTAAAAAATAGAAATCAACTCTTCACTGGAGAATAAAAAATTGGGTCTTTGCAAGTTTGAACAAAACCTCAGGGTGGATCAGAGTGCAAAGAAAACATTAATGAATCCTTAATCCCCAGTGCAGAGGACAAAAATCCGCTCATGTATACGGAGGAGCGATGACATACTATAAAGGAGGAAATTGAAATTAAATATTTGTTTCTATTGAATAATAAGGCTGTAATTTCACCATCAAGTGTTCAATTCTGTAGCATCTTAGAATTTGCTAATAATGAGCTTGATTTGCCACTAAGCTTCGTGTCACTGTACCAACATGTAAAACAAAACCAAATCCTGCTGAGTTGAGTCATGTCAGTGAATTAGCAGGAAAAACCCAAACATGCTGACACTTCTGCTGGTGTCCTTACAAAGACCTAAGTTACGTGATACTGAAGGTAACAAAGGAATTCCAGATTCCCATTACACCTTTATGCTGTTTGATTTGCTTACAATTTTTTCCACAACTGGATTTTACTAAGGCAGTTCCACTTGTTCTGCAGGTTTCCTAGATTGATTTTGGATGGGTGACTTTCACTCAGGTAAATGGAAAGGTCAAAATGTGCTCCATCCCTTAAGGCACAGAATGCTGTTTTCAGCAGAAGACTGCAGCAAGTCAGCTGAATAAAAATCCAGCCTGAGAGCCACCAGCATTTTAGATTCATCTCAGTAACAACTGCAATGATGATCCTGAAATCCTTACTTAGACAAAGCTTCCCCTGAGTCCCAGATAGCTGACCAGTAATTGCACAGATTAACACTTGTGTTTAATGAAAGACCTGGCTGCTTAAAGTTTATCTTACTTCAGGTTAGCAGTTCTAAAACTCTTCCAGATATGAATACAGCCTTTCTAAAAATTTCATCTACAAAACTAAATTGAAACAGCCATCTCAAAAAAACTCCATGCCATCTACAATGCTAACACTACAACAGGTTAAAACATACTGGTGAAATAAGATAAATAATCTAAATAATAAACTTTATCAGTTTAAATAGATTTAATAAGTTTTAAATATCTGTTTATCACCACAAACATAGAAAAAGAGAGGAAAAAGAAATAGGAACATAATAAAAGTTTAAATCAACCATGGTCCTGTAAGAGTCTGTTTTGGGCATTTAACAGTTAAAGAAGCAGTGGCATGCAAACCGAGCACATTAAAACAAAGAGTTGGCAGCTCCTGAAGGAAAAGAGCTTGTGCTCCACTGTTCCAACTTGTCAGTCAACTCATGCCAGCACTCTCCTTGTCTGCCTCTTCTCCACACCCTCATTACATGTGTCTGTCTGGACTGATCTGCTCATCTGTTCAGGGACTCTTCTGACAAGTCAAAAATTCTGCCTCTTTCTGCTCTGGAACTGGATCAAATCACCTCAGCTTTTTTTTGTCGCTCCACCAGGAGGTTTTTTTGCTTATGGTCTCATTCTGTTTGACTTCACTACTTGTCTGTTTTTGATTTTAGAATGGAGGAAGCCGAATTGCTGAAAGAAAGATTCCAGGCCATAACAGTAAGTGCTTATGCTTATAATTCACTATTAAGGAAGAAAAAAAAAAAAAAAAGGCTTAGAAGTAATATTATTAATGAGCTGCTGTGTGTTTGCTGAATAATGCTTTATCCCAGGAAAGAAAAAGAAAAGACTTCATGTCATGTCTGCTTGAAATTGTTACTTAATAATTCTAGTTTATAAGATATTGCTTTAAGACAGCTAAGTTGACTGTACTGGCTTTATTATGGGTTTTACTGGTTGTATTGCACTTTAAAATTAAATTCAAACAGTGAAAGTATGTGTGCAAAGCACTGCTGGACAGTCTAAAACACACATTACTGTCATCATACTGAATGTTTGCCTGAAGGTTAAAAGGCAGCTAGAGAATTCCAGAACAAATCAATTTTTACATTTCACAATGTGAGATTAGAGATTTTTCATTTGCACTGTGGAATTAAATGCAATTTCTGAATTATTAATGATCTGTCATAAGTATCTCTGTCTGAAAAGTAAAAAAGGACAAGCTTGGATTAAGCAAATTCTTACCTGCCAGCTTTCAGAGGAAGAATGCTGAAGACATTAGCAAACATTTTCAGTTTCTATTCTGAAAGGAAATCTGAGTGATTCTTTCTAGTGTATAAAAGGAGCAACTAAACTATTTTTAAAGTAATACAACCTGATGTTATAAAAATTGGCTGAAGCCAAATTCTCCTCTGATTTGATCTCCAATTGAACTTAGTTACAAAAGACTTAAACTGGAACAAAGTTTGGCCCTCTGAGATGAAAGAACATCTCTGGAAGAGTCACTCGCTCTCTTAGTTAAAAACCAGTAATGAAAACCAAGGTATTTGTCACAATCCTAACATGATAGACTAGTTGTGAAACACTGCTAGCAGAATAAATGGTGGGCAGAATTAAAAAATACCTTATTGGAATCAAAATAAATGTAAGAAGGCATAACTGGGAATCTACGGGAATCTAATAGGTTGTGTTTTAATTCAGTTGAGTTTCAATTATGGCATTTGATAAAAGCCAACAGGATCGTTTATCATATTTACTTGAGACCTGACGCAACCCCACAATAGGGTAATTTGAAATGTTTCAGAGGGTTTAGAGTACGTTTGTTTGTTTAACTGCAATGTTGCCTGAACCAGGGTCAGAACCTGGACTTTGCCTCTAGTGTATGGACTCAAAAGGGAACAGTGCTGCTTTGGCACTCTAGAGAAGTCCAGGCCTCACAATGTTTTATGTCCCTGGGATCCGGGAGCAGGAATGGGGCAGCGCCCTTGGCTGGCGAGGACTCCTATGAACATATGGAGGTTGGCATCCTCCAGCTGCAGCTTTGCTTCCACATGAATACTGGAGCAGTATTGTTTTAAGAAACTAGGGCAGCTTACAGTGCCTTGCACTAGAAGAAACAGAAAATCATACGTGGGGTCCGCCTATGGCTTCATTTATTACACTTGATGCGTAAAGGAGCTGTTTACTCTCTACTTCCATCAACCCAGAGAATTCAGTTGAAACATTTGGAATGTTCTGACTGCAGAAACAAAGTAAACTAAATAAGGTGAAGTTGTCAGCTTCAACAACCTGCAGCTGGAGTTATCCAGGGAAACAACACACTGCAGTTACAATAGCAAGCTCCTCCGCGGCTCTGGGGAGGTTTGGCTCAAGTAAAATACCTGGGAATTTCAAGTGCCACCTACCAGGTGTCTGCTGTAAAGGATCTCACAGGATAGCAAGGGGCGCTCAGAGCAGTCAACAACTGCACCTGCACTAAAACTTCCTGGTTTCTGTTGTCAAATTCCTGTCTCCTTGACAGCAACAGAACCAGTAGGAGTTTTCAAAGTACTCTAAATGTTTTCTCCATATAGCAAACAAAAAGGAAAACATGATTATTGTTTTTGTTCATGATGTTTTTGCTATTAAATATTTCGATGCTCCCACCGCTCTGAAAAGGAAACTTTTTCCTTTTTTTATGTAGCTACCACCTGCTGCTGGTGTGTCTAGAATCTAGAAGTAAAAAAACAAATGCATTCATTGGTTAGCAAAACTTTCATATCTTAAAATATGAAAGCTTTAATACTTTTGATGCCTAATGGGTTTTACTACCTGGAAAACTACATGAAAATAAAAATACATTAGCTAAAACATTAGCTGCTTCATGGAATTTGAAAGTATGTGGCATTTGCCAGGGGACCAAGACCACTGTCTTTGGCACCACTGTAGAACACTGACACAAACTAATGGACTTAGACAAGATAGCTCACAAGACACTGCTCTGTGGATGTGATTCCCTTTCTTTCAGAAAGATCCAGTTTAGAACACAATGCATTTCTGTGCACAAAAGTCAGGAAAGAGTCCCACATGTTTCAGTAGGAGTGAAAATTTACACCAAGTCTTACCTGGCATTGATGCACAACAAAAAGGAATGGCTGAAGATGCTCTGTCATAAAAAGCAAATCCTGCTCACATTAACAAGAGCACAGTAAGAGAGGATTCAAGGACTTCTTCCAGCGACATGATTATCTGCAGGAGCAGAGCACAAGGTTTAATAGAATCATGCCCCCTTAGCTATCCAGGAATAAACATTTATTCCATTAGATGTACAGTCAAAGCTTTGTAAAGCAAGACATGATGTGTCAGACAAAGTGTAGCAGAATGCTCTGTAGAAAAGGTTCTAACAGGTTTTTAAAGCTATTTTGGCACAGAAAGTTCAAAAAGATTCCTCATACCTCTTAGCTTCTGGAATTAGACTAAACTATATAGATATATGGACATATAGACTGGACATATAAAAGACAATCTATTTCAGCCAATTTAATCTAGATAAATGTATAATGGATATTTAATACCAACCATGAAATTTAAACATGCTAGAACAGCAAAGGATGCAAGAAGAAAACTTTCAGAAAAAAAAAACACTGGGCATAAAAGAAACATGGACCTCTGAAAAAAACAGGCAAAAGTTTCTTTACTGAATAGGTTCCTTATTATACATATAGTTTAAAATGCACTAATTTCTGCTTTTATACTCAGATTTCTTTCTGCACAATAGTTCATGTACAAGTACTCATTTCAGACTACCCAAACTCTTATTGCATTTCCACTGGTACAAAAAGAATATTCAAATAGACTTAGAATATTTTTTAATAGTACAAACCAAGTAAAAGTTTATTCTCTGGCTAAGAATCTTATCCAGAACTTTAGTAAAGACAAAAAGAGTTTTCCTTAAGAATTGTAATAATCTATAAACACAAGCTCTTGTCACACTACTCATCTAATGATGGCTTATTTAAAGGCCATTTATACCATGAGATCAGGAATATTTCCTAAGTAAGGAAAAGCGTGAAGATCAGAGACCGGATACTCTGTCTTCAAAATCAGGACTAGCTAAGAAAAATCCAGCATAGCAGCTTTTGGATGAAGTCTCTCATAAGGGTCATTGCAGAAAAATTACATATTGTAGTGATCCTAAATCAGTAATTCAATTAGTTGTATTAAGGAGCACGGGCAAAACACAATACGACTGCAGAGATAAAAATAGCATGTATTTTGAGGAAAGAGCTCCACCCGTTCTGTTTGGAATATTAAAAAGGCAGACTAACACCATCAAAGAAAAATTGTAAAGGGTTTATAAATAACTACTATACTTTACAGACTGTGAGAGATAGTGACACTGATGTTCACCTGCTAAATCCCAGCAGAGTATCCCTAGTGCCTGGCCAGCCTGTATCCTGCCCTCGGCCCCCATAAAGCTTGGTGGCTTCTTCTACTTCCTAGCCTACCCTTCAGAAAAGTGTCCTTAGAGTTGTGGCCAGTTGCTAACTTCTAATTTCCAGTAACAGTGAAGTGATTCAGCTAAGCACACCACGTCTTTTCCTGTTTCCAAATCCCAGATCCTAGGGAAATGGTGGAGAGCAACTCCCAACCTTCTGTCCAGCACTTCCTTACTGACTTTCTCCTGTCCTTACTAACAGCTGGTTCCTCAGGTGGGCTGAAAGGGCAAGGCTCTTCCTCTGTGTGTGAAGAAGTTAACTCCTTCCTAAACCATACTTGTCTGAAAACAGACTCTTTATATAAAAGCTAACACTTTTTTAAAAGAGCCAAGCTGTTCTAATTGAAAGGAAAGAAGGATTAGCCTCCAGTCAACAAATATTTCTGCACAGGACAACAGATTCCATTTACTTCCCTATAATGTATCGAGAAACAAGCACAAATATTTCTTGACCGGCACATGGCAAGGTGCCATGCCCAACAACAGAATTTTATTGCATTAAGGCTGACCAAGACAATAGCCTACTAAAACACCTTATTAAAATTGCTTTCCTTTGGCAGGATATCTTTCCCCCCGGCTGCTGAGGACACAAGGTACTAAATCAGTGTTTGGCCTCACACAGAGGAGCCACAAGGTTACTCCATGTGACACTGCTATCCAAAAACAGGAGAGGCTCCAATGTTGCCAGTGCTCAGACATTGTTCACTGTTCCTTTTTTCTCTAATCTGTAATAAAAAGGATTAAGGCAGCACTAGGATGGACCAGCACTACATGAGGTTTTTCCTTCTAAAGATCAGCAGCCATGAACATAGCCTGTGCACAAGAAAAAAAAAAAATTCAGTTAAGTGGTAGCAACAACATATACGAAGTATATTACATTTCTCTTTTCTCACCTTTACCATTATTTGACGAACAAAATAAATTTCTAAGTCTTTGTTTATTCCTGTTTATTTCAGCTGTTAGCCACAGGATTCATAAGCTCAGTGTTGGATTCACTGACAGCCCATTTCATTTCGTGATGTATCACAGCTGCTCACTGTAGACCATGCAGACTCTTGCCTCTCCTAAACGATGTGTGGGCTGCCTTAGGAATTTTGGTCAGGACTCAGTTTTAGTCTGACTCTGCATGTAGAATTCTGCCCAACTGTACTTTCTTCCTGGTTTTGCCCCCTACCCTTCCCAAGACTAAATAATTTTTATTTTGCATCATCCCTCCTTTGTGGTCATTAACAAAATCAAATGTACTGTGGAGAAAGAGCAGTGGAAATCATACCTGTGTAGGATAAAGTTATTGCTGCAAAGAATTATGCACTGCCTAAGCACCACATAAGCTTTAAAATAAAGTTTTATTTGCATGGATTGATTTCACCCTACTGAACAACACTTACATAATAATTTTATTAACAAGTAATTTCTCTAAACAAAGCCTTATTGTTCTTAATTTGTAGGACAAAAGAAAACTGCAAGAAGAAATTACACAGAAACGTTTAAAAGTAGAAGAGGAAAAAATGAAACATCAACATTTAAAAGTAAGTAAAGTGTTAGATTTATGTAACTAAAGATAGCCTCAAGTCACACAGCATGAATAAAGGTTGGGGATTTCAGAATGCAAATCTTCATCCATTTAAGTCGTGCTTTTACTGTCAAATTTTCACAGCTTTGTGGAGTCTTGCCAGGACTCCATTTGACTTTAATAAGCATCACTCTTTGAAAAAAATTACACTGGAGAGTTAATGTTACTTGATCACTTTCATGGCATAAAATGAGATCATAACCAGGAAAATCTCACTGATGAAAATTAAGCCTCACATTTCAGACTGGGTGTGTTCACTCCCTAATCCCACAACAGCAACCTCACTCGGTACAGGGTGCAGCACAATCATGAGGTCTAATTACATTTTTTCCTAGAAAAAACTCAGCCTATTTATTTGGCTGTAGACTTTTATCAGCTTGTTTAATTATTCTTTAGTAAAATAATGCTGTTCCTTTGTACATTAAAAAAAAAAAAAGTATAAATGTTACAAATATTGTTCTCAAATATGGCCTGGTAAACTCAGGATTACAAAGTCAAAGGTGTAAGAAACCTAAAGATCCACCTCTGCAGAGAACTGAAATTGCAGTGATTTCCACCCAACACCACTATTCTTAAAATATTTATAGCAGTTTGGCAGTACGTGTCATTTAGGGAAATGAGACAAGATCTATGCTTCTAGAAATATGCAAGATTTGGTATTTTACATACTCTTTTATGTGAGCTGATAAACAGTCTCAAGCAAGATATATTGAATTTAACACCAGGAGTGTGGTGTGTCTCCTCCAGCAAATGTGAGAGAGGCATATTTAAAACAGACTCCTCTTCAAAACAGACACCAGATCCTGAATTTCATCCACCCTTCTCTTTTGTGTCAAGCCAAGAAAATGAAAAGCCATGATAAACTAATTCACTGGGCCAGGCAAGCCAACACACAGCCATGCCCAGGTTTTATTGGCAGGTAGTTACTTCAAGGACAGGCTTGACCATTTGTGTAACATCTTGTCTGAAAGGGAGGAGAACATCTTCCAAGTCCTGTAACCTTTGAGTAGCAAACATGTGACTCCTCCATCACGGTATATGGCTACATTGAGTACTGAAAGTTGTATTTCAAGTTTCCATGTCTATAAATCCAAATGACTCTTCTGCCCTTCTTTGTAGAGGGATAAACTGATCTGTTGTAGAAAGCAGCTAATCCTCACTACTGCTGTGTGCAGACAGAGCCCTAGGGCAGTTTCCTTACTGACTTAGTACATGTTTGTAGCTAAAATTAATAGGTTCAGTGGAGTTTTAAAAGTTAAGAAAGCAAAAACCAACCTTGAACTTATTCTGAAGGAATTTAATGGAGTTTTTAGAGAGGCTAAAACACTCCTGGAAAAATACTCCCCAAATGGTTTTACATTGGAAGAGAACAGAGGTTGTGGTTTCTCTGCCTTTGTATGAGAAATCATACAGATATCACACAGAAAAGCTTTTAAATTCAATCAGTCCTATTGCATGTATACGAGGCAAAGCAAGGATCTGTTGAGGAAATTATTCACTTGGAAAAGAAGAATCAAGCACACATTTAAATATATACTTTAAATAAATACTTACATACACACGTATGCTGTATAAATACATACATATCATTAGTTATTTGGAGCATACAAAATGTAGACTACTTTTTCCAGCTCAGGAACAAGACAGGCACCAAATATCAAACACAACATTAGTACAGGAACATCTTTTGCTTCATGCCCCAAAAGCTTTGTCCCTTAATGAACATTCTTGCTTCGGACTAATTCAACTCTTTCAACAGAGTAAAAAACAAAAGGATCCAGTGCATAAATTGTTTTAAAACAGATTTAGCCTTCTAAAATATTTAAACACTGCAGTAAATTTCATTGAGGGATCATTTCCCTAGCAATTCAGGCTGATGCCGCTCATTTATACACATACCAATTGTGTGCATGGTGAAATCCAGAGCTCCATGATCTATCAACATAACTCACACCTGTCCCCTAGGAAACTATTGCAGGTTAGTAAATCTCACTGCCATAGAGATGTTTCTGTTAGATGGGTATCATTGTCCTGTTCCTCATTTTGTCTTTCCTATTTATAACCCTTAGCAACAGGTTTATTAAAAGGTTGTTGGGTTGGTTTGTGGTGGGTTTTTTTGGTGTTTTTTTGTTGTTGTTGTTTTTTGATTGGAGCTTTTCTTTGGGGTTTTTTTGGGGTTTTTTTTTGTTTGTTTGTTTTTGTTGTTGTTGTTGTACAAAAAAGGTAGTTCTAACTTCCTTTTTGCAAATAGGAATCCCTGCTCTGGCTTCCCAATGACTTTGTTTGCTGTCCCCAAGCAAACTTCTTACTAGAAAGACACAGATGAGGCATTGTGACAGATCTTAGTTATCTGGTGGAAGTGGAGAAGGAACATTTATTCCCTGCATGAGAACTTCTCTCAGGTGAAGTGGAGAGCGTGCCAGCAAATACACCAGTGTGGACAGAGTTTCACAGAACTGCAAGGGGTATTGGGGGCTGCTAGTGTGAGTACAGGGGAAATTTTATCCAGTATTTCTTGATGCACCAGCAACTAATCCTTCCTTCTACCCGGCATCCTTCTCACTGAAGCAACAAGGGAAAGGACCAGACAATTGTTTGAAAAGTGCAGTCAGCATTGATTTGCATGTACTTTCTCAGAGCTTGTACAGTTTTTTTTACAATTTTCAGGCTTCTGACATGCCTGAACTCCATTAGTGCCACCTTGTAGGTGCTCATCATACACCTCCTCCTTCCAACAGTTAAGTGTTGGACCCCATTTTTTTTGGTGAAAAGATGTGAAAATTATTTATGCCTTCCCCAAAATGTTCTAAGGTTAACTGCCACAGCCCTGGGAGAGCAAGACACACAACCTCCAAACACCTTTGCCTTTCCAGTGAAGGATGAATCTTTCAGTGTTAGACCAGCCTTGTTAAGGATGGTAGTGGAGTTATAACTGAAGTATACACTGAAAATCTTTCACAGAATCTGCAAGATATTGTCATTGTACTTTTGATGTGACCACAAACCACAAAACAAAGTGATTACTCTCCAGCACTCTGGCCCTTCCCAGGGTTTTATCACATCACAGTGTACAAGTATCCCTTTCCCTTAACAAAATGAAAGTGCTTTCATGTCAGGGCTATAACACATGCACAACCTGGTTCTGAGCTAAAGACACTTTGTCGTGGAAGGAAAGTTTAGATAGCAGAAAAAAACCTGCCAGGGCCAAAGCAGCTTCTCCTGCATTGGCTTGTGTTGTTGCCTGGATGGAACAGACCTGAAACCATCTTTTATTCAAAGGTTGTTTCCAAACTACACAATGTGTCATTCTTTCAAAAATGGCTAATTAAATGAAAAAGATTACATGGCATTTAGTTGGGAGTAGCAGCAAACTGTTCTAGAAACATGCAAAAATAACACTATTGTGTTATGCTGGTATTTAGGGAGTTTGTTTTCTTGGGCCTAACCCCATGCATACAGAAGCTTTTGTTGATTTCAATAGATGATATTGGTTTCTGAGGTCTACAGTGCCAGTGCCAATCCCACTCTAAATCTCACAAGGAATTATATATTTATTTTTGGGGCCATAAGTTCTAGACTAACACTGTTCCAGCCAAGATGAAAACCTCACTTTTCTAGAAGCCCTACTTATCATTAAAATCTAAGCAGCTTGATAGAAAGGGAATTTATAACTACGTGCCCTCCAGCTTGAGAACACAGTATTTTCTGCTCAATAAGAGTTGTGCCAGCACCAGGCTACCTGCATCTACCACATCCTGTAAAAATATCCTCTTAAAATCTGCATTTATTTCATTAGAGCCTAAAACAGAACGACCAGAAAGTGATGCCAAGTGTTTCTACAGACAGAGTCAAGGCTCAGGACATCAGATTTGAGCAACCTGTGTTTGCCAAGACTTCCTAGGATCCAGTGTAGGGAGAGACAGAATTCTGTCCTGCAGGCTAAGGCAACTGTAAACATTGCTCTGACATCCCACAAGAAAAAAAATTTAAAAGCACCGTGGAGTGCACAGACTTCTCAGCAAGCCTGTTTTAGACACACTTTTTGAGACATTGTGTGTCAAGTGGAAAATTGCTTTTAACTGCAATAAAGTCCTACATATGTATTCCTCTGCCAGTTGGGCCTCAGTAATAACCTCATGGAAAGTCCACAATAAATAGAAAAGTGTAGGAAGAAACAGCTTAAGTGACTCAACACAGGATGCAGGCAGGGATTCCAACAGCCCCTGCAAGCAACACTGAGGTTAGTGCAGCCTTCTCACCAGTGCTGGGCACACTCTGCCTCAAGCAGCAGTAGTCAAAATTCAATGTAATCTACATCCACATCCTGCAATTAACAAAACTGTATAGGGGGAAAAAAACCAAAAACTTAACATGGAAATTAGACAGCTCAAGGAACATAAATTATAACTGGGACATTCATAGTTAATTAAAGACTTGATATGTGTGTTCCTTTCTTGCCTGTCGAAAGAGTATTTCTAAACTCCCAACTCTTTCCCCAAGGCAGCTACTACATTTATACCCCTGAGTTAGACTGAAAGGAGTAAAAAGAGGCAATAAAGTTGGCATGATTTATAGGTTTTAGCCCGCAAATGGGAACTTATCTCCAAGAATATTTTTTAATACCAGGAGTGGTTTTGAGAGCTCTAATGACTTTTAGGTACCACCCTTCCCAGTGTAAAGAGGCTGTAGGAAGCAATCCATGCATACAACTGTATTTTTCAAAATTTGAAAACACAGCTGAGAGAGATACACTTACCTGTGCACATGCAATACACACATTTGTAAGCCACCACTGCACAGAAAGAGCTCCACAGGCACTAACCAGGTCAGGACATAAATACCTAAGCTCTGGATTGTCCCTACAACAGCAGCTCTATATACACAGCAGGTCTGCTGAAACACTAACCAGGCACCAGCTGCCCTTGCTCCACCTTTCCACTGCCCCTCTTACCCCACTCATCTTCACCAGCTGAAATGTGAGTTCACTGTCATAAGTACACAAGATCATTTTAAGTTTCAGGGTTAAGCATTGCATCACTAACTCCCTAGAGATCTCTTACTCCTGTAAGAAACTTTATACCTTCTTCCAGAAACTATGCAATTCCAGGACCCCAGAAATTAGGGCTATTGAAATAAAACTGTTGTGCTTCTGACTGGAGTCTTTCCCATGAGTCTGTTACATGTATGGCTGTACAACTGGTTTGCTTCATTGAAGACACAGACACCACTAGATCCACTTACCAATATTAATCTGTTATGGATAGCAGCTGACATACTCTACATTTTTGCTGGATGAACAAATAAAATGGGACATTGACTTAAAAGCAAAATCTTAACAATCTCAAAACACAGAAGCTGTTTAGTATTTCTCTTCCAGTGGCACTCACTGCAGTCATGTTGCCTTATGCTGGATAGATCACAGTGCTGTGGATCACATCCGTAGCTGCAAGACAAATACAGGAATGGCTAAATACCCTAATGTTTAGCATTCACTTACTTGTCTATTTTTCCCCGTCAGAAAAAGGCCTTGAGAGAAAAATGGCTCTTGGATGGCTTTAGTTCTATGACTCCAAAAGAAGAAGAAGAAATGCAAAAGCAGAATCAGGAGGACCAACAACGGACTCATGAGCTGGAACAAGACATTTTCAGGTAGGGAAGTATCCCTGTGTTTGTGTCTGGGTTAAAAGGGTCCCATCTTTAAAGTCCTACTTTATTTTGTGAAAGATGAAAATGTCAACAAGTGCTAAACACATGCAGAGTAAAGCAATTCTTCTCATGTTTTCGAGTCAGTCAGAATTAAAGAATACAGAATGCAATTTTCCATAGTGTAAATTGTAAGAAGTTGCACAATAACTATATTGCAGAGTATTAGTTTCTCCAATTCCAGATATCCTTTCCATGCTGTATTCAGTAGGTGTAAGCCACAACATATGGGGCTTGCTCTGAGATAGCAACTGTTGAATCAGAACTTCAAAATAGCAAAAAATTTTGAAATTTCTTCAGTTTCATTGGGTCCTGGCACAGCCTTTAACACCTGACTTTCACTATAACAGCACAGGCTCCCTAGCCCCATTAGTAACACTTACCTTTAGTTTTCTATGTGTTTTGTATCCAATTTAGTCCCAGAAACCTGCTCTAGCAAAGGTCTTTTTTAACCTTTCATTAGAGAAGTTTCTACAAATCTCATTGCCTAGTGCTTCCCTATCACACAGGACTGACGTTTAACTGCAGAGACAGTCACACGAAAGACTTTTATTTACCATGGACATGGTTCCAGGTGCTTATTAGCTCCAGTTAGCCCTTCTCAAACACCACAGAGCTGTGCACACAGTTAGCTCCTTCCCTGGGTCCAGGCATACTGACTGGTACTACCCCTTAGCACTCACAGAAAAGATGAAATAGTTCTGTTCCTTTAGATTCTGGAAAAGTTTCATCACCCTTTTTCAAGGCTTCTTCCTCTATTCCAATTCAATAGCATTTCCCTCTCTACTTTTCTTCCACTGTCCTCCTACACACACTCTTTTGGCAGAGCTGTCACCAAGACTACCTTCTCTGGTGATCTCCCATCCTCTTCCCTCCTTCCTCCATCTCTGACACAGATAATAATTCTCCTGGCTGACAGGTAGCAGTCTAGTGCTAGTTCGTCCTATAATTATGCTGACTTCAGTAGCACTTTCTCTACAGAACATCTTTTTACAGACCTCTGTAGGATTCATTGTTGCAGAGGTAGGAGGTAGACAGCATACCCTGAAAACATCCTAGGAGACTGTCATTTTGAAGGCATACAATAGGGGTCCATGTGACAGTGTGAGTGCCAGAAAAGAACAGCAACCAGAGCTAGAATGGGCTGAGGAGCGACAAGGAAATGGTGCTGAGCAAGCATCTCCCCAACAGACCCAACAGAAGTTCAGCCCTTCTCTAAGAGTGTGAGGAAAGATTAGACTCAAAGTCCTGTTGAGCATGAGCAAAGCCTGAGCTAAGAATTTAGGCAGATTTATTCACGTCTTTTGCTATAAATTAATTTTCCTACCACTCCCAAATAGCTGTTTAGCAAGAGCATCTAGAAAAACATCCACATTGCCTTCCAAACAGCATTACATCTTGTTTATGCACACCCAGGCCAGTTTCAAACCAGCCAGCTGTGATACAGAAACCTAGGAATAAAGTCCACTAATAAATATAAAATATGCATCATACATTTCTTGCAGAGTGCTTTTACTATGCCACAGATATCACCAAAGCTCAGCCTGACCTCTGACCTGCCCTGTAAAGCAAACATTGCTAAACTGATCATGAAGACACGCCATACATAACAAACTGAGAGGCTCCATAGAATTCTTTCTTCGTAGCATCTGACTATTAAAACTCACTTGATTCAGAGATACTCAGTTGACTCTGTTAATCATTCTGTGTGTTTTATTGTCAGTTAAAAAAATTATGAATCACTTTAAAGACTTTTTTGATAACCTTTAGACAAGTTTTTTTTTTTGTTTCTGCTGAGAGGACAATTGCAATTCTTGGCAGATTATTTACAATAGTGGGCCTTGCTATCACCTTCCTAAATGGGACCTCTGTTTTGAAATATTGTTAACTTGGGTGTCAAATTGAGCTGGTGTATGTCTGCTAATAAGTTCAGATTTGAGCATTTTTTTATAAAAGGGAGAAGTTCCATTCTTTGTATCAATGACAAAACAGTGAAGAGCAGCAGCCTGAGCCACCTTGCAGACAAATGGCTGAATGCTTTGGTTACAGACAAAAAAATTGCATTTACATTATCTGTCTTTTTTACGCTCTTTACACGTTAGAAGCCTGAGTGAACAAAGTGAGCACATCCTTAGTCAGGGTACAAGCTGAATGAAGAATTAAGAGTCTTGTTTTCACACTTAATCTTCAGCTAATAACACTCATTGTTGATGGAATCAGTTGCTAAACAACATATTTAAAAATGCAAAACAAGTAAGGTCTATTCCATTGCACTGTGATGTAATGAAATCATGATGTGTATGTAATGAATATGTAATGTGATGCATGAAAGCAGACTCAGGCTATACTACCGAGCTGCTAAAGCATTTGACCCACCCCAAAACGTGTGAGGACTTGCCAAACCGCCTTTTCCCCTCAGTCTGGAATTCCTCAGGGTGGTATCTTCCTATCTGCTTTTCATTCTCAAGCCTTTTTTTTTTTTTTTTTTTTCCCTGGGGTGGCAGTGATGCCAACTCCAGTAGATCAGCTGGTGGCCAGCAGCATCCCGGCAATCTCCATAGATTTTCTTAATGCAGTTGCTACTTTAGCAGACCAACTTTTCATTTAGTGTCTTGACTTCTAAGGTTTCTTCTCTCATCCACACCTCTATGCTACTTATTTTCCCCTCCCAAATAACCAGTGCTACTTGAAAAAAGGACAAATATTCACAGGATTGATTTAATGCAGTAGCTGTCATATTTCCATTTCTCTCAAAAAAAATGCAGTGCTGTACAAAAGGTCATAAAATTGCTAGAACAGTGCTAGACCCTTTCAAGAAACTGTGATATAACTTCATTAAAATGTCATTGACTTAGAAGTTTCTAAACATTTAAACACACCAGAAAGATCCTGGCCTAACTTTTCAACCACATAGTGTTATAAGGGCTTCAATTTCTTTGAACTATACAAATTGCATCTCTCAGAAGTTTTCTTTCCACAAGTTCCAGTATGCACACTCACAATATGCTCTGAAATCAGACCATAAAATCTGTTTTGGCAAGTATAAATGCAAAAGAGATACTTAAGAGTCTAGATGCAATTCCCATTACATAGGTATGAGTATTTCTCTCTAAACCCACTGAGCATTGAAAATTAGATCTCTTAATTACCATATAAAGTGGGTGTTGGTATGGCTGTAAGAACATATATAAACTGTGATTTGTTTCTTGATCACTCAGGTAAATAAATGTTGTTTATAATCTTAAATTATTTGGGGGTTTGTTTTCTCTTTTTTCCCCCACCTCTGTTTTTTCAAGTATCTCCATAATTTTTCCTTCTCTTCTTACATCTGTGTGTCTAGGAGTGTTTAGAGCCAAGACTGAAATAAATCTACAGCATAAGTTAATGATTTTTCATCTCATTATGCTTCTGTGAGTGTTTAATGATTTTCAAATTATGATAGAATTGCAATCAAGTCTCATCTAAAAATAAAACATCTCCATATATTAAACAAAGACTGTTCCATAAGAAGTGCAAAAATATGGCACATGGTCAATACTTTCTTTGATAGCTCCAAAAACATTCATCTCCCTTGTAGAAGTTTTCAAATTTTAGCATTCTAATCAGTACCTTTGATCAGGGTTCCAGGGCCATCTTGCAGAGGTCAGCACCAAAGTATGAGCAGCTTTTAAATTTGTTTTTTTTTTTTTAGCTTTAACTTTGGGGTTTTTCCACATATCCATTCTGAGGTCTGTGATACCTTTGTATGTCAGAAAAGAGGATGTTGTCACCAACAGATAAAAGTCCACATAGCAACCTGTTAGTGTAGCTCTACATATCTGAGTTTAACTAGGGCAAGAGCCATAACGGTAATTCAGATTCCTCAGCCACACAGAAGTAAATCAATAATACTTACCTCTCGACTTGCATTCAGCTTTTCAAGTCTGATTACTTTAAAAGGATGGCAGACTTTAATCATTCACGGTGACTTTGCATACTATTGTGAATCATAGCACACAGTAAAGAAGTCAAAATACAAAAATAAAACACTTCTTTCCATCATGGTTATAGGCCAACACTTCTATAACCCTATCTGTAACTTTGTCTCAGATCACCTAGTTGTAACTATTCGGACTGCTCTCAGCAAAACATGGTATCAGTTGCAGCTTTTTAGGTCTACAGTCATTGATTTCCAGCATGGATTAAAAAAAAATAGAAGGCATATCTCACTCAAATATGTAAGCTTTTGAGATTTCATCTTTTTTTCTTAAAGTTAAAAGAAGTTCTTTTAAAAAGAACCAGGAGACTAAAGTTATACAGCTCTAATCTACAGAATAAGACATTCAGTTCAAGTACTACTTCAGAGTTAAACCTGGAGTTGGATTCTAGATCTTCACGGAAAATTGACTTCCCAACTACTCAGCTAATAAGGCAAATTCCATCTAAAACCCAACAATTATGCACTTATGCAGAAAAGAGTAGTCTTGACTAGAAAGAATAAAGAATAGGAAAGAGGACACCTGCTTAAGTCACTGCCTTTTTCAGCTGAGAAAAATTTGACCAACATACTTTACTTCAGCAGTGTGCTTTATACCCATACAATCAGGAATATAGATTTCTCCCTCTCTGACACAGAGATTCAATTCTTTTTCTTGGACCTTTCTGTCTAGAAGGGTTTGTCATGCACTAAGAAAATAAAACCTCTGATCAGGAAAAAAGATACCCTAATCATTTTCCTCAGCCTTAACATGAAAGAAACCATACAACATAGACTTAACACATAAGAAGGGCAGGGGAGGGAGCTGTAACATACAAACCTACAGCAGGTGTCAATAGCCCAAAAGAAATTTTGACCCTGAACCTCAATATTCCTTTCACATAACAACAAAGGTTTGTAAAAGAAAATAGTTAAACCATCAGCCAAGTCAAAACCCAACAGCAAAACAGTTCACGTTTATATGTGGAATGCTTTGTTTGTTGTTGGGTTTGAGGTTTTTTCTTTTTAAATGAAAATTTTGGTTCACACATATTTCTCTGTGTGTGTGAAATAATCACCTGATCTCAAATAAGAGCAAAGTTTGTCAAGGTAAGTAGAACCAGCCCTACTAATGTCCATATTCCCAATGCATCAACTCTACAATGTTGTTCTCTGCCTGGTATTAAATCAAATGCAACTCTGATTGCAGACTGGAGAAGGAAATTGAGGCTCTGGAAAGACAAGAAATGGAAGTCTCAGCTAAGGAAGAAGCAATTTTAAAGAAACTGAAGTCAGTTGAGAAAACAACAGAAGACATAATAAAGGTTAGTGCTATATCATTCCAGAAACAGAATTTATTACTCAGTCATCATCATATCCAAGGAAAGGGGAAGTAGCTGGATCCCATGAGTGGTCATGAGCTTTTGTTGGAAGCAACAGCAAATCAAACAGGAGAGGAGTCAAGATGTTACATTGTTTAAGTGCCCATATGCCTCCATTTGCTTATTTATGGGGGTGGGAGAGCAATTCCTATCTTAACTCATCAACAGCACATCTCTAAAAACAGCACTGCCACTGACACCCAGAGAGTTTGCATCACAGCCAGAGACAGACACACCAGGTACAGAGCAGGTTCAGAGGGTGGTCTATTCATACTCCTTCAGGTGATGGCCCAGCTAAACTGCATCATGCTCTCCACTAAGTCCCTGACAGAGATTATGATGCATCTCAATGTTATCAGCTGTTAGTCTCCGTCAAAAGGTAATTTTAATGTTTTTAAATCATCTTAAACAGTCCCAAAAAGTACAGTGATGAAACTAAACTTCAGTTCTCCAGCTGTTCTTACATTAACACACACATTCTCTGAAGATACACAGGGAGATAAATAAAACTGGAAAGCCAAAGTAGGACCTTTAAAAAAACCTTTGATGCTAACCACATTGGGCCACAGTGGGAGGCTAGGTCACTGTTTTAACACTTCATTATATTTTTGTCCTTCGCTGTGTGACTTGGAATCACATTGGCAAAAGACCACAGAAATGTCACTTTCTCACTCGCCATGCTCCAACTGAGCACATTTCACTCTGAGTCCCTTCTCTGTATGAAGCTGTGCACACAAAAGCTAAAAACTATCAGAGAAACCAAAGCACTGTCTAGTTAACAATCTGTTACTTAAAAGTAACTATCACATTTATTGTTAATGGTTCTCTTTCCCACCTAGTCTGTGAAGACTGAAAAAGCTGGATTTGAAAAAGGTACGTTTAGTCAAAAGAATATTTTTTAAAAGATTCTTGCAGAAGTAAGTTAAAACATACTAATGCTTTGTGGATCTGCGGATCTTCTTTACTCAGAGGCAGCAGACTACATATATGCCAGCATCCCTGACCTTCCCAAGTATTTCAGACCTTCTGCACTGAGAAGTACAGCACATGCTGACATGGATGATGAAGAAAAGAGAAAAGGTACTGCTTATTAGTAACTCCAGAAGATGTCAATACATACAAAAGCTCCCTCTATATTGAATCTAATACACTTTAAGCAAAGAATAGACATTACAGCTATGAGACATTTGTTCTCATTTAAGCTGTGTTACCAGTTCGGTCATCAAAACTGAGAGGTGAGACAGTGGTGTGAGGTATGTGCCACTGAGAGTAACTCCTTTCACCACTGACACTTCTTTCCAGCACTTCATTCCTCTTCCTGTCATAAATTAATACAGACTCCCTTCATATCATTCATTTCACATTTTCTATCTGCACTTACAGCTGTTGGGCAGCCAGCAGTATTCTAGTTATTTCCCAACTACTACAAAGCCTCCTAACCCTTCAGAGGGCCCAAGACTCTCTGGCATCACAGTACATTGAGCTCTTCAGCTGCTATTGCCCAGCATAGTGCCTGAGGCCAAGGCTAAATCTGGATTTCTCAGTCTATCCTGTAATGAAAACTGTCTCCTCCACAGCTGATTTTTCCTCAGAGAATGAAAATAAATTTTTCCACAGGATACTAGGGGACACTCAAAATGAGAATCTAATACATTGGTTGCGTATGTGATAATTTCACAAATTTAATAATTCATTCTGACAGTTGTTCTCTATCACTGTCAGAACTGCATTTCTTGCAGCTACTGCATCACCCGTTTAAGCACTTGTTTCTTTCAACAGCATTGTTTGCCATGGAAATCAAGGTTGAAAAAGACATGAAGACAGGTGAAAACACTGTGTTATCAACAATACCTCTTCCCTCAAAGGAGTTTAAAGAGACAGGAATTAAAGTCTATGATGATGGCAGAAAATCAGTCTATGCAGTGTCCTCAAATGGGAGCACAACACAAAACGGGATGGATGAACTTGCTCCTGTTGAAGTGGAAGACCTGCTACGGCAGGCAACTGAAAAAAATTCTCAGTCTCCCACAGAGTACCACGAACCTGTCTTTGCAAACAAATTCTGCAGGCCAGTTACTCCTCAGAAAGACAAACTAGCCCCTGGACCAAATCTGGAAGGCACTGAAAAAAGAGAGATGAATGGATTTAGCAATCATCAGTCAGAGTTCTCCTCCAAAACAGAGCCCTTTATACAGCAAAATAAAGAGAATGGCCTTGATCTTCCAAAGGTAATACAACCAAAGTCTCCCTCTCCAGTAATTTCCCATACAGAGAAGAAAGAGCACACTAATCCTGAGAACAGGATGATTCATAATGAAGAAAGAAATTCTGCACATGAGGAATTAAAACCTTACCAGAATACAAGGGAAAGACATAGTGAGACAAGGTTTTTAAATCCCTGTCACCCTAATGAAGCATCCCCTGCACCTCAAGACGAGGAAGATGTTCGATACAACATTGTCCAGGCTGTCCCTTGTTACGTGGATGAATCTGAACCTGTAACAATGGTTTTCATGGGTTATCAGCGCGTGGATGACGACGATGCAGAAGCAAACCAGGAGTTGTCCCGATATGATGGGGTTATCCGTGCAGAATTAGTTATCATTGACGATGATGATGAAGATGACAGCAAATCTGAGAAGCCAGCATATCATCCCATAGGCCATTACAGTCAAGTTTATCAGCCACCAAACAGGAAAACCACAGAAGCCCAACAGACAAACCCTGCGAGCAGTCTGGGTGCAAGGCTGAACAAGGTACCCCACAAAAATTCCATCTCCCTGCAAGAACAAGAGGAATGCTTAAGCTCACCAACACACCATACTCATCTTCACAGCCAGATGTCTGGAGATGGCACAGAAGATCCCTCGCTAACAGGTAACAGAAAAGGAAAATCATGTCACTGCTGTTCGCTCATGTAGCAAATTGATATTGCTCTTATCTGCTGGCAACTGTGTCACTTCTTATATTGTTTGGATTGTTTCCGACTAATATGCTATTAATGATAATTTCTTTGCTCTTGTTTATTAACAAATACTAATCTACATTTTGGATCTGTTGAATTATTTTGTCTTTGGCAATGCACTAGTTACCATATCAAAATTTGGAAAATAAACTAATCGCAGAAATTCCATTCCTGTATACTTCAAAGATTAAAAGTGGTTCTCTTTCAAGTTCCATTAATACTACAAAAATTAGCAGAATTAGTTCTCATTTCTTGCAGGTAACTAACAGCATTGCTACTTAACAACTCCTTCTCCCTCACTGGCATGTTTTTCTGCCTGTCTGCATTCCATCTACTTCCAAGATCATCCAAGTTACCCCTTAAATAAGAAAGACCGCTTAATAACCAGCTTTACTTTATATTTGTAAGGAATCAACATTGCCAATGTTGTCTTGATAGTCTGTATGCAAGTTTTAACATGTTTTCATTAACCCAAGTTAGATATTTTAATAACTTCTGGAAATAATGAAGCAGTTTTCATCACTGAACATGCTTAGTCCAATAGTCCACAGAGTTATTTTTGAATACTTTTTATATTCTGTTAACACATACAGTATCTATTTCTTACTATAAAGTTTTATAATAAAAGTTTGAAAGCAATAGCAAGATCTTCCAGAAACATAGAAAACTCTTCTTTATGGTTATGTTGCACTTTAAAGCATACAATAAACTCCATTTAAGTATAGTTACAGAGCAGCAGATTTCAGACAGTAGTCACATTCCACTTGAAAGAAAGAAGACTGTGGTTGAATTACAGGAAGATCAGGGGTCCTGATCCCATATTCTCTCCCCTCCAGACAATTTGCAGCAAAAATGCAAGTTTGGGCCCTGCCTAAAGCTTTATTGACAGCCCAGGAATTCTTTATGCTACATGTAAAACCAGGAGAGGGGATGACCTTTGGATCATGTAAGAACTTCCAAGTATTTTTGCATCAGTAGGGGCTTATTGGGAAAAGCTTTTCAGCAAGCAAGGCTCTCAGCCTTTAGGAGTATCAACATCATGGAGTCATAAACACAACATTCAAAAATGTTCCAGCAGTGCTGCCCATCCTTTCTGATCAATAAGGCCTACACTTTTCCATTACTTGGGAGGACCTTTGCTTTCCTCAAGCACCCATCCTGCCACCTGTGTCCTTCGCTGTGTCCTCCAGTACCAAGGACTGCTGCCAGCAGCTCTTATGCCAGCAAGTGGAAGCAGAAGTAGTTAGCACAGGCAAGATAAACTATTCCAGAAGCTGCTCCAGCCCATTGTATTTTGGAAATGGTCCTTTAATTCCTCCATCACATAAGTATAGGACAATGGAGAAGGGACACTCACCCACCCTCCGGTTTCTACCAGAACAGGTCATTCATCCTACAGCCTGCTGAGTGGGTGCTTCTGAACGTGTCCTGGGAAAGACTTGTCCACGTAGTACCTACAAGCTGGCAGCACCATTCAGGTGGACCATATAGGCCATGGGATGTTAGCTGAGCATCTCTATCCTTACCAAACCCCACTTATTTTTGTGTCCAAGGAGAAGCATCTGAAATTCATACATTTTTCTCTTTCCCTCAGACACTTCCCAAACAATCTGGGTTCTCTCTCATTAGAGGTTAGTGGAAAACAAATATTGACTTTCAGGAAAGGGGACTAAGTGCAAATACAGCAAAGATATTTGAGAATCTGTCCTGTAAATCTGTATTTGTTCTCAGCCATTTACTTTTAACTATTCCACCAATAAGCAAATGGCCAATTGGGAAAAATGGATCCCAGCTAAATTACAAGCAGTTTGGCAATTGCCTAAAAAATTCCCCCAGTCAGCACTGTCTCCAAGTATCTTCACGCCTACTAGAATTTGGAACTAAGCCATATTCTTCTTTAGCCCTCCACTTATTTATTGCCACTCCCTGGGACATTTTTGATCAGTGGAAAAAGCCAGGAAGTGACTCAATCTTTCCCAAGCAGCCCTATAATCCTACTGAGACCTCTAAAAGGGAA
Source organism: Chamaea fasciata (assembly GCF_029207755.1). NCBI lineage: Eukaryota > Metazoa > Chordata > Aves > Passeriformes > Sylviidae > Chamaea > Chamaea fasciata. The sequence continues at coordinate 13,988,317 of NW_027094095.1, read as the reverse complement.
ACAAAACCAGGAAAGCCTCTCGATCTAGAACAATGTATTATACAGAACTGTTTCTCAGAGAAATGTATTGTTTTCAAAGCAGCCATTGGTGCCCACCCTAGCAGGTTCACCCTAAACACCATGAGAGAAAAGAGTGGAGTCAGTTATTTCTGGTAGCTCATCATTCACTACTAAAACAACAAACAGCAAAACAGAAAACTAATCCTCTCAGAAACTAAAGTTTTGGGAAGCACTTGCAGCATTTAAACATTAAACAAGCACTGAGGACTCTGAAAGACAATGAAAAGCAAAGAAGCACAGGACAGACCAGAACGATGGTCTCTTATACAACAATTTTTCTTTTCTTTTAGGAAAGAAATGAACCTTCAGAACAAGTTACTGAATTAGTTAGCAATGGCCAAGGACAAGGAAGCAGAGGCATTGTTCCATGTGCCAATCTATACAGAGACATATCAGATTAAATTAGGAGCTTTTCATGCCCACAATCTTACAAAGATGTAGGACATACCTCTCTCCGTATAGCAGCAATTTTCCTTCCCCCACCATTATCTCAAAGTATGTGCCCCCTGAAAAACCATAGAGAGAAAAGGATGACAATGCTATAATTAGTACACCCAGATTTGCATTATTAGAGCTTATTTTCTTCTTTAAGTTTCAGGTAAATTAATTCAAGTGCAAATGTTTTGAAGATCCAATGCTCATTAGGGAAATGAAAAGTACTTCGGAGGGAACAAAGGCTAGACATAGTGAAATGAATAAGGAAATGCAAAACTAAAGCTGAATAAGCAGCAAAACCTACTGACAGTGTGAAACAGGCTCTCATGGGACACGAAGGTCCAAGGCTTTTGGCAGCTAGCTAGTCTAGATGAGCTATTTTTTCCTACCATTGGAAGCTTTGCAACCTTCAAAAAACACAATGGAGACAGCTCCATTTGTGTTGAAAATAAAATATAATAATCCTTTTTAATGAAGATTCATGCACACCATCTGCTTCTGTAATGTATAGAGCAAGACAAAAACAGACTATGAGCTATTAGTGAGGAATCAAACTGACTGTTCTCAAACCATGACCAGGGCTTGAATCCCTCAGAATTCCTCAGCCTGTAAAAAGTACACAGTGTCTTTGTAAGAGCTAAGGTTAACATCAGTGGCTCTATGATATAAAGTTACACTCAGATGCTTCTATGATTTGCATCAACTTCAGCATTCAAAATATAACTTCAGTTGGACACTTGCTGACATGTGTAAATCAAGTAAACAGCTGCTTTGACCCCTCGTGCCTCAGCAGAGAGACATATGCAGAGTGCAGGAATGAGACATGCTATTTTTGGTTACTCTTCAAACTAACAGGTCAGGGTAATGGAGATTATTCCCATTGCATTCTCAGATCAACAATGTGCTGGAGGAGGCTTTTACATATCAAACAACAGCATTATATTACTGTTCTAAAAATAATCTTAACATGAAATCATTGGCCTTGCACTGTCCCTTTCAAACGTACCCACATTATACCCAGTTACAGACAATAGCCACACGAATGTTTATACAGGTACTGTTATTGCATCAGATCAAATCAGGAACATGACTAACTCCCACTCTGACTCACAACACCAGCAAAGAGGAAAGTTTTCTCTGAGCATCTCTGAGAAAAGGAAAAGGTTTCCAAACAGTTACAGCTCCCACTGAGGAGTGCAGTTTAAACAAAGAGTTTGTTTAATTATTCATGCATCCTTTTAATCTGTCAGCATCCTGTCAAGGGCAAAACCAATTCTGTGCAATGTGTTAGTGAAGGTAACAGAGATAAAACAGGAGATTGCTGTGGTAATTTTTAAATAGCAATTATGGAGTAATTTCTTAATATACTCACTTTATTGCAAAATTACCAGAACTAACACCTTCTACTGATTTCTTTCTATAACACTAAAACAATGCTTATTCTGCTGGATTAACCACTGGAGGTATGTGTATTCTTCATTTTTTCTAAATAAGGAGATTTTGCTTCAGAAATAGAAAGAAAGACTTAAAATGCAATGGCTTTGTTTGTTTATTTTTGCAGCTCTGAGGATGAGAATGGCAAAGCTGGGGAAAAAGGTGCTTTAACTGCTGTAATGGCATGGAAGTAAAATTTACCACTCAAAGCAGATAAAGCTAAGAAGACCTTCTTCCACATACTTTTTCTGGATCATAATGCTTGTTTTGCTACTCTGTTTCATGGGCTATTTTGCCCTCTGCATAATGCAATGGACTTTAACAGACTTTCAGATTTGACCAACTGCCACATACACACAAATCAAATCACACCCTGGATTTTGTTAAAAGTAGTGGAAAGTTACCTAAGGCCATAAATGCAGTGTATATACAAGTATGAAGACATGTTCGTACCTGTTCTTACAATCAGAAATATGCTGTTGCTATATACACAGAGCAGATAAACACCTATCTCCATGGAACTTCATGGGACATTGTTTCACATTCAAGTATGCCAATCTATCTGATTTTGACTGAAAATGCTGTTCCAGCATTCTTTTTCTAAAAGCACTGGTTAATAAAAAGCAAATGTGAGAGAGGAGCAGGAAGAACTGTAAATATAACAAGTGTTTTCCAGTTATACTACCTTGGATGACATGTAAAGCATTCCTTTCCAAGTGATAGCAGAACAAACCAAAAATAATTAAGCCAGCATATTTAAATATTTAGCCACCTTCTAGAGCTCCACAGTCCATACACCTTTCTATGTTACATATGACAGTGTAGCCATCCTCACACCCTGCTCTCTTCACCATCCCACAAACATCCTGCCCACCCACAACCTCATGGATCAATCCTTGCATAATAATATGAACAGCCTCACCCCCTGAGCGTGGTTTCACCTCCCAGCTTGCTGAGATAGCCCCGCTTTTCCAAGAAACTGGTTGCCAGAGATGCAGTGCCTATCAAAAAAAAAGCCAACCAAAACAAACAAATCGCCCCTCCCCCCCCCCCAACAACAGAGAAAAAAAGAAACCCAACAACCATGCTGTTTGGGTTTCAGTTGACTGGGGGGTTAAAATCAGGCAAGCCTACCACCAGAAATACTGAGCTGCCAGTGGCTTGTCCTGCAGCTGAAAACAAAGATCTGTTACAGGTGCAACTGTTGCTGGGCACAGTTCTCCAGCAAGTCTTAAGGCTCTCACCAAAAAACAGGTTAACTCTTTCCACATAATAGAGGAGGTAAGGGCCCTAAAAGCAGGTTAAATCACACCTAGAAAAAACACATCCAAGTCAGATTTTCCAGTACATAGTTCTTGGGGAGAAAAAGTGCCTCACAGCACACTACACCATTATACTCAAATCACTACAGCTTTAATTCACTAGGTCTTAGCCTCATTTGTAATGCTAAACAGATAAAGCTCAGGTTGTGTTATTCTGGTATAGCTAACTCAAATTATGCACCAGCAAAAAAAAAAAAAAAAAAAAAAAAAAAAAAAAAAAAAAAAAAGCTTTAATTTTTCACAAGTATTCTTTTCAAAGCAGGAAACTGAAGTTACTACCTCATACTGAGGCACGATGGTAGTAATTGACTGATTTGTAGCCTCTAAACATTTGGTGGCTCCCAGTCTGATGTGGGTAATAATTTCAAATTTTAATACTTGTCAGAAATGGTTACCTGGAAAGTGGAATAGTAAATAAAAACAAATAAATTTTATTATAGTACATTTCCTCTATGTCTATCTTGTTGTTTGTTGTTGTTTTATAGTGGGTTTTTTCCTTATGCTTCTTCTGTTATTTGCTGGTAGTGAAAGCACAAGGCTTCAGCCTCAATTCTTAAGGATACACCAAGAAATGAGAGTAGGTGAGTAATATGAAGTAATCACAAACAGTTTTTGTAACAGCAGCAGATGGCTATGGACACTCATCCTCTGTTTCTTCAAGAATCTGTACTATTAAACTTAAATAACATGGAAAATGGAGCAACTACCATCACAATACTAGTCAAGGTAGTTTAAAGGAAAGACTGAAAAGTTTTGTGCTTCTGGAAAGTAGGAATGTCCATCATCTGAGTGCTACAGCCCCAGAGCTTTCCTGCATTCTGCATCAACAAGAAGAGAAATGCAAGGTGGCAAATCATCTTTTCAAATATCAGTAGAGATACCATACAAAACTCTAATTCATTATTAAAGCCAAGTGATTTCTAAGGCCCCACAAGACAAAAATCTCTCTGAAGCAAAGCTGAAGTTGCACTCCTTAAGTGCAGTGTCATTTGTGTGGGATGATTGTCATAAATGGCTGGTTCAGAGTGATGCAGTTTTGTGGTTTACATTAGATAAAGTCACTTTTGCACAGCACAAGAAGACCAACAGAAGCTACACAGTGGTTGAAGTAGGTCAGGTATGAACTACAACAGGTGGTTCCAAGAACATCTTGATGAATTTATCCTGTGTCACTTCCTCAGGTATATGCAACAGCTTCCCCTCCACACAAACCCCTTAGAGAAGTCAGAATCAGATTTATATGAGCAAAGAATTTCTCAGATCTACTAGCAGATCATCCCTATTGACCCTCCTTCCATTCACTTGGACTCTTCTTACTTCAGTCTGCACCAAAGGTCTAAAACCACCGAGGTGTTAATTTCTGCACAGAAATGCAGGATACTGCAGTTTTTCCTTGGTGATTGCTGTTCATCTTCAGTTGTCTGGAAAAGCGTATACCCACATGACAAAAGAAAATCATCCATACCTGCTCAAACAAAAGCTTGAGAATAGATATCAAGCAAACACCCTTTCCAGAAAGTCTTCTGTATGAGCTGGCTTGAATTTAAAGATTGAGAACTTTTTTCCAATTAGCTCGTTTAGGAACACTTCCTGTTCTGGAAAACTTTTACACGTCAACCCCCCGGTGACAGTTAAGAGAAAGCAAGGAAAAGTGCTGTTATTTGAACAAGGGCGCCACACAGTGTTACAAACTAATGGAACACAAAGCAGGCGAGCTCTCCTTAGACTTCCCTGGCTAAAGGAAAAACCTGGCCATTATTACACGGAACTGGACCTCTCACCATCTTGTGATTTTTGACAAAACAGAAAACAATGTAGCATTCAGTGTAAGAAGGAAAAATGAAATATGCCTTCCCCTGGTTCTTGCTGCAGTCTGAAATGTCAACTAGCTAAAAATTACCTAAAGTAAAACAAAGTAGCTGTGAACTCCATTACATTTGCACCACGTAATTCTTGTTCAAAGCACAGGCAAATAACATGGTTTGTAGCTAAGCCAAGAGTGGATGACCAGTACTTGGAGGCTACACCTAACAATCAAAACAGTAAACTACTTGTGAGACTAACCATAAATTTCTACCTGTCATCTATATCCTGCCAATATCAAAGCCATCCACAGATTTTTTTCTTCCAAAGGAACACACAAGAAAACTTTGGAAGACACTGGAATACAATGACAAATTGCTTCCCCTTACTAGTTATGCAGAAAAACGACAGGAGTAGTGGTGTGAATAGAAATTATTTAAAATTAGCAAGTCTTTCAATCAATTAAGTTACAATACTGCACATAAGGGCTCCCATAAGAAACTAGACAATACTGCAAGCAGTAAGATAAAAATTATCCAGAGCAATTGAGAATTTTTCCAATTTTGAATTTGTATTAGATGTGAAACAAGGAAATTTTTTTTCTTCTTGAGGAAAAGAAACTGTTTTAAAAAGTGGAACTATTTTAACATTCAATTTCAAAATTAGTTTCTCTAGGAAGTATTTACATAGCTTAAATTTATAAAACAACATCTAGAAAAAACAGACAATCCATTTTGCTCCTAAACAAGACTTTTCTAGTTTCTTTTTGACAGCATTTTCACATTACTAAAAGGGACAAGAACTTTTATTGAGATATTTACATGCATGTTTTAAAACCCGTGTTCATTGTCACGTGTAAATGAAACAACCCTCAGGACAGCTATTGTATTACAGAAAGAATCCGGCATTAACCTTAATTTAAAAAGCCATCAATCATGCCTAGGTTGAGTGATTTTTCTTCTATTAACTCACAGTAGTTGAAATAGTCCCACAAAACTTTAACAGTAGATGAGCCTGAGATTCTCTAAAAAACCCCCACACCCACACAGTTTGCCCCATGCTTCTTGTCCTTCAGCCTGGGTTGTAACTCATTTCTTTGTAGCCCCCTTTCCCAATCTGCACATGACTTTTCTAAGGGAGATGATTCAACTTGGACTCACCCACAGTCAGATGCTGCTGACAAAGGGATTAATCCCAGCTCCATAAACACCCATATGGCTAAATCAGATATCTGAGCAGCCGAAAAGATCGTTGACTACAGACAAACACGTAGCTTCCTGAATATTACCTGTCCATGCAACAGGCTGCACTATGGGCTGGGGAAGGTAGAAGAGCCAGAACCAGACAGCTTTGGTAAAGGCAAAGAACCACCACCTGACCCCCACCTACAAGTATTTTAGAGCTGGCCATATTTGTAGAGATGTTGCTGTAAAAGTCTATACCAAGTCATGCCTCACTACTCACTACTCTATCCAATACTCCCAATACTTTAATTCCCAGATGCCTTAGTAGCCCCAGCTTTAAAATATATTTTGCATTGTTACAACTAAAAATCAATACTCTCCAGTAAGAAAAATGAAAATGTGTGGGAACAGGCTGTTTAGAGCCGCATAACACAACTGCAAAACACTAACTACACAGCATATCAAGGTTTCATTTCCAAAATGCCCTTTCAAGAGTATCCTTCCATACTTAGGCAAAACATGAACCAAAAAAGTTAAACAATATAGTCTTTCTAATCTTGGTACCTAGTTCATATATTGGGAGAAACCTTTTGTTGACTAAAAAATTGCCCTCCAATATTCTTGCAGAATAGAGTTGTTACAGAATTCTTATAGCTTTGTCTTTTAGATATGCCAACTCAAAGGGCTCTCACTTAACACTACCAGAAGCTGCTTTTCCTGAAGTCTGCCTAGCTCCCAATCTACATTTTGCTCAATGGCATAAATACAACTGCAGCATTCCAGAGCAAATATTTTCACTCCCATTAAAGCATCAATTGGCAGAAATCTTTCTTATTCTCACAGTCAAGTAATTCAAGCAACCAAAGACTAGGTTCTTCCTGGTTCAAGTTTTGGATAAATTAGAATAAGTTTTAATGCATTTATATTGCAAACATGTTTTCTCTTTATGATTTAGAGGCACCAAGAAGGAGGAGACAGAGCAGTATTTTGAATGAGGCAAATGGTGGTTTTACTAAAGGACCAAAATTCCCAAAGTTCTATACTTGTTGTGTAAGTACACTGCTCTTAGAGCAGACAGTGCTTTTTGCATTTTACTTTTATCTATTTAGCACAACCTTTATTTGTGACAATTTTTCACCAAGTTTCGTGGTTTGTTTGGTTGAGGGTTTCTTTATGCACAAGACTGCCAAGAACAGGAAGCTGGCACATCGCATGTCATTAGAACACAGTAAGGTGAACATATTGATCTGGATCAGTCATGTCTTACCAACTCCCCCAATAATATTCACAAGGGGTTTAGGGAACTGACTATCAAAACATTTTCAGCACACCTTCTCAGTCTTCTCTTAACCTATAAGCTTCAATCAAGTTAACGAGTGTGCTTGAGAAACAGAGATATCATTCCTTACTCAGGCAAAGGTTCCCATTAAAAGTCCCATCAAAAGACAGCAATATTCCTCACTAGATTTGAATTCTCATTCTCCCTAACACTGAGCATGACATGCATGTGCTGTTATTCTTCAATTACATCTTCAGGGACATGTTGAGAAAGAAGTTGTAATAAAAAGTATTCCTTGCAGATTTTTCCACTGCACAGTATTTTGTCACAAAATTCTCAAATATTTATTTCATACTTGGTTGATTGCTATCAGGAAGGCAACAAGGAATGCCATATTTCCACAGACATAGATGGTTAACACAATCTGTTTAAACAGACGACCCTGCAAGAAAAGGGGAAGAAAAGTCATTGAACAGTCAAGTCTTCTTATTGGTTTAAGAAAGAATCATCCCATTTCACAGTAGTTAGTTACCGAAATGTGACTCACCTCTGCTTCTGCAGACGTGAGTGACTGCAGTATCTGTACTCTGTCATCCTCTATCACTTCAGCTGTTCATGGAAAGAAAAACAGAAGTCAAGACTGCCCTTAAGAGGAAGGAGGGTTTAATTTTCATACTGCAGAAGTCTTGATCCTGTGACTAAGTCTTACACAGCATCAAATCTGAAAAGGACTAGGAAGTCTCATTTGACATTTCATGACCTGCTACTATCATGCTCACAGCACAAATGAAAAATTATTCTGGAGCTGACCTACAAAAAGTAAACTCTGAACATTGAAGTAAAAAACATTTTGCTAGACTGAATAATCAAAACACTGATTTTTAAGCTTACACCTTTTCCTTTTATATTTTGAGATAACTGGATTTCATTAAGAAGTATTTTCATTAGCCAACACAAGAACACTCATTGTCCAAACATTTCAGGTTAATTTCCCTATTTCTAGGAAGTAATTACTGCAGTTAAATTTAAATTCACATCTTTTGTAATCACTCCTTCTCCACATGCTACCTTACACAGACTCTTAATTAATCACACTTCTTCAATTCTGCAGCTGTCTCATGTCAGCCTTAGACCCAAGGTCATTCATATGTGCAGTCACCTCCTCTCTGTGACACCAGCCAGTGAAGATAATTTCTAATGAAGTTACTACTCAACTCTTCCCTAGACATATTGGAGTCAGGATTTCACATTCCTTCCCCATTCAGTCAAAATGGCAAGCATTTAAGCTTGCTCCTGAAATAACAGCAATTCGTCAAGAGCTAAACGCAGATTAAATCTGCATGAATTAATCTGGATTTAACACACCCACCTGGGATCAAAATTATAGCAAAAAAATAATAGTCTCATAAAATATTTACACATTTCAGTCCTCTATGAATGTGGTTTGAGAAATGAGAAGCTACTATTTTAAATGGCAAAACCCCCACTCTTCTAGAACACTTTTGTCTTGAAAACTGGTTTTCTTCCATACTCATTTGTCTACAGAAGATAGGACACTATTACTCAAGAGTTGCTCCCTTTCAGCTTCCAAGTTAGAGGTCAAAAAATACCTCCTGAAATTCAATCCACGTTATCCCCAAGCAAGCAAGGGGACAACAGGAGATGTGCTGGGTTTGTACCTTTCCGAACGAGACAGTAGCTGTGGATTTCCAGAAGAACATCAGTACCAACATGCCAAGCTACAAAGCCAATCATTGCATAGGTGTCCCAGGGGTCTGGCAGGTCAAGTGCTGGCAAATCCATTCCCAAGAACATAGTCACAACTATTCAGTAAACACAAGATAAAAAACCAATAGGAATGATGAGTCAATGTGGTTTAAAAATGCTCTCAATGCTTTTGTAAATAGATTTCCCATGAATTACCTAAAACTGCTTGAGGAACAAGGTTAAAGGGGTTCATACAGCTGAAAGTTGTTGAGGGTTTTTTGGGGTGGGATAGGGGGTTGTTTGGGTGGGGTTGTTTTCGAGTTTTTTGGTAGTGTGAGGGCCTACCATGAAGACAGGAAGGAAAGGAAAAGGCCAAGATGGTTTTTAACCTGCTTAGTGCCCTATCACATTCCAGCCACAAAAACACCAGCATTTGTGTCTACCAACACCACCAGTCACCACAATAACAGTGCTTAAGGTTCCTGTGGAAGCTTGCCTCTATTACTAGAATTAAACCCAGCTTCTGGATATATAAGTGAAATTCCAGTCTCCCATTCAACAACATTAAACTATGCTACAGTAAGAACACTATTCTCATATCTTCCTAGGCAAAAAGAAATTATGAAGATAAGGGCCAGTCCACAGTACAGAGGAATTTCAGATTTTTCAGTAATTCCTTTGGTTTTAAAGTCACTTTTTCTCTAAGTTGTATCCAATGGCCCTTAAAACTCACAAAAAGATGGCCAAGAAAAAGGATCTTCAGACTGGATGTCTATAGATGTTTTAGAAGAACAACAGCCCAGATGAAGGACAAAGCTCCTTTAAATCAGTTAAATGGGAGTTACAACTATTACTTCTACTCACCAGCTAATATTCTAGCTGTCGTACCAGTACTCCAGTGAAACCAGTTAAACAATTGCCTCCTACAAAACAACGAAACACATTTTATTGATTACATAGTTGAGGGAAGGGAGCAGAAATCAAAGAACAATTTTTGCCTACTTTCAAGCTGTAAAAGTCTTCCATTGTAAAAAGAATGTTTAAGGAAACAGTCACATTGAATTCCTGTGGCTGGAATTTAATGAGTCAGTTGTACCTCGGTGCATGACGAGATGGTCTGAAACCTGCCATAAGTGGTTGAAAGATTGTCAAAGCCATCACAGCACAGCCAAGATAAGGATGAAAACCTGCTTGCTAAACAGAGGACATTTTTCTTAAACATAATATCTATATAAGCAGACAGAAAAGACACCAAAAATTTGCCAATTTTATTTATTCGTGTATTAGTAAGTTACAATGGAGCAGCACTGGCAGAGGCAACAGGACACAATAAGCTGCCCTGCAGCCAGATGGAGATTGTTTGCCTCAGGAACAGACACACTGGTATTTCTGCTCAGGGTTTTCCAACCTTTTGGCTTTATTGAGAAATTCTAACAGCTGAAGAGCAGACTAGTATGAACATAGAAGCCATAGTCCAAGCTCTCCAGCCTCAATCCTGTGTTTTCAGGATAGGCCTATAACTCATCCCAGCACTGGTCTTCTCTCTCACCCTGAAATATTTTATTCAAGTTCCCTACTTCACACATGTGACCATATTCTCCCACCTTGAACTCAGATGCTCTCTAGACTTTCCAACTTTTGATGTCACCTTGCATCAAATAGAACACAGGTGACAGCAACAGGTATACAACCTCTGTCTAGCTACTGCTCCAGACTAAGCTTATCACTGGATGCAAATACATCTAAGCTAACAAAAACACTTATTTCCAGCAGGTTTACCATGCTAATGTCAGCCATCACACCCTTACTCCCCTCCCAAATTCATATTGTCTAAGGAAACAGTAAGACCAAAATAGCATATAAAGATCCTATGAGCAAGGAATTTATTTAGGAGAAAGAGGAAGGAAGGAAAATACCGAAAGTTTTCAGCTGTAGTTTAAAAGAGACAACATTCCTCTAGAGTGTTGCTAGGATTTGAAATCAGCCTACTTAAGCACAGCTTTCACAGAAATTTGCATAGGAATAGTCATAACATATTTGTTGCCAATGGACTTCCTCATTCATTTAGTCCCACCTTTACCTTTGAGTTAACAAGCAAAACAAAAAGAACACACTTACCTGGCTCCAACCTCCTCGGTATACAAAAGGCAACACAAAAGAAATGCTTGTCAGCATGACTGTGGTCAACATAAGCATACGATGCACCTTGAAAAGTTAAATGTGCTTTTAGAAACTCTACAGCTTTCTTAATACATCATTAAAAGACATTAAATAGACCTACAGTTAAAAGGTATTCTTAATCCCCACTTTAGACTTTACCAGTAAAGTAGGTGAACTTCTGTTTTTCAATTGTTCCACTTCGTAAGATTAAAGAAAGATGTAAATCATACCATGTTTAGTCTATTGCTTGGATCTAGTAGGTTTATAATTCTGCTTGCAATAATGCTACAAAATACATCTGGAGATATGTGGAGATTTTGCCCACCTGAAACCACAACTCCTTTCCAAGTAGGAATGAATGAGACCAGACAGGTTTGAAGAATCGTGCAACAATAACACCAATACTAACTGTGGTAATCCAAGCGACAAACATTAGTGCTCCTGAAAATAGAAAAATGGTTTCTCATTTCAAATAGAACTAAACCAAAAATGCGACTATAACAACTTGAAATAGTGAAAAACAAGTGCCAGTTATAAATTTAAGGGAAAAGGCAAGAGTGGGCTCATTTTCCTGGGCAAAAAATCTTTCAACACTGTTCTTGAAACAAAAAATTAACAACTTCATCTTGCTAGCCAACAGAATATACAACGTAAGTGTCAGAAAGACAAGAGGGAATACCAACTCTGCAATAACTCTCCAGCCTCAGCAAATTTAGAACTGGAAGACAAAACTAGGAAGTGCAGCTTACCATGAGCCTTGATAAGCCGTGGGGCCCGGGAGCCTCCAATATTCTGAGGAAGACCTGTGACGTTGTACAGTCCGTCAGTGACCAGGGGCTGACGACGATGTTTGTAAATGAGTCCACCTGAGCAGTAACAAAGAGGTTTATTTCTTGCTAATGAAAGCAACTGCACTTGTTAGCCCATTCCTCATTCATGAATTCAAGCCCTGTTGAGACTGCTGTGCATAATCACACAAGCTAACACACAATATGGGAAGAACCTAACATCATCTAAGCTATGCTGCACACCTCATGTACAAATCACAACTCACCCAGCTACAGAAAATACCTTTTTTCTCCACTGCATACACAAGACATGAAGAATAATTCCCTTTGATTCTAGTCCGCATTTAGAAAAAAAGATGTGGCCAGTTCTCAAGAAACTATCAGTTCCTGTCCTCAAGTGAGCATACAACACATGTATGAGTAAATTTGCAAAACTTCCACAAGCAAACCCATGATTTAGAGAAGCAGTAAAGGTGACTGAATTAAAGCCCTCAAACTTGGAAACCTTAGTTCAGACACCAATTCTCATCTAAGCCATATCTTACAGAAGTGTTACTAACTCGTTTGGCACTGTTAAAAGAAAAGCAACCAGTCAAGTTTACCTTCACTAGCTTCCCCATTTGCCAGAAAGATGTAGTAACTGTTATCCAGATTAAATCTCTGTTTATAAGCAGGGAGACGTATACCCCTTCTGAAAGAACATTGAAGAAGACCATCTGCAAGCCTCCATGCCACATCTTCAAGGGCATTCTACAAAACAGGAGATATTTAATACCCAGTGCTTTCAGATTGGCAGAGTAATTGGCTTAAAAGTAACCCTGCAAAAGACAGGAGTGTCACTGATGTATAAAGAAAAAATGTGAATGATCCAAGGAAGGGGGATCCCTTCTAAATTGGCATGCAAGAGGTATGTCAGTAAGTCAACATAGCAACTTAGGGTTTGAACTTATTATCACTAATTTTTGCAGCCCATAAACAATGTTTAACCCAGGACACACCAGTTGCAGCTGCAGTTCTAGCAAAGGGACAGACTAATACTAACCACAAAGTTTCTAAATAGACTAAGTTCCCATCATGTGACTATCTTTACAAATTAAATTTAGACTTCTAAAGTTAACATTTACTAGGAAGTAAGAGCCCAGCCAATACCACCTTAGAGAATTATTATACCACCTCAGTATTTACACCTGCTGTGCAAAACAAAAGCACAAAGCAGCAGCATGCCTTACTTCAAAGCTACATCTGTGGAAGTGTCTGAGTTGTTTTAAAACATACCTCTGAATCCAAGAGAGGATGACTTCGCTTCTTCAGACAGGCAGTGCTCACATGAACATGGTGATCCTCATTAACACACAGATAAGCATCATCACCACCCTGCAGAGTTGAAAAGAGAAATATCTATAGCCCAATAAAAAACACTACTGGCAGTCCCCAAAAGGTCTTTGATTTAATATAGGCAGCAAGACCTGAGAGATTTCTGTAGTTATCAAGCTGTTATTTCCCATTTTTCAAAGACACATTCAGTCAAAGAGATGACACATAGAAACACACATTATGATTCACACTCCCCTCTCAGAGTAACAACCACATTATCAGAAGTTTCTTGAATCATTTAGAATTTACTCAATTAACTAGACAAGACAGAGATGGATGTTGGAACTATTTAAAAATCCACTTCAATTACAAGATTTTTTCCTCCAAAGCTGTAAAAAAAGTGTTGCTAAGAACCAAGCGTGCCTGCACTAGGGATATGAATATAAAAAGCATCTCCTTGTGCAACAAGTAGCTTATAGATTATGCATTTGTCAACAGCATCATCCCTTCACTTTAACCTAAGCTAGAAAGAAGTATCTCTAAACATTTTTAAGACTGTATAGGAGTAACAAAATGGTTTTCAGAATAACAGCTCAGCTTCTAAGGGGTAAGATTTTTGGATGGGTAAATAAAGATTGATTTACCAGGAATTTCAGTCTGAATTTCAGGGCGAATTCTGCCACAAGAGATATCCATAGGGAAATTCTACTCCAATTATTCATTCCTGAGCTAAAAGTGACTATTCACCTAAGAAAAAACTTCTGTTTTAGCACTATAGGGAAGTCACATGTTGTCTGACATCTGGCAGTATTTCCATTTTCCATATGCATTTCCATTCAAACTTTACTAACATCACAAAAGTAACTACGGAAAACAAAATAGAACACTCACCATCCACTGGTCATGGGAAAATGCAAATGCTAAATATCCTTCACTTGGACCACTCATTTCAATAAAAACTGAACTCTCCTCTTGTTGGAAGGATAGAAAAAAACAGGAAGCACTTCCAGGATCACAGTTTGTAGGGTTCCTAATGCAGAACTTCATAATTCCACAACTTGATGCACTAAACTGAACAATTAGGCAAACAAAAAAATTGTGAGCAATGAGAGTTTCCATTCTCTTCCTACTTTCTACCCATGGTATTAAAAAACCATACAAGGAACAACATCATCTATGTCTACACACCAAACTCTTAAACCATGTCTACAATTACCCTAGGACTACTAAGTAAAACGATAGTAAATTCCAAGCTAAATTTGAGTTGAATTTTTACTTTAAAGGTATTACAATAGAATAAGTTAGAAAAGTCAGTAAGAACTTCAGAAAAAAGACTTCCTCTGGTTTAATATTTGGAGAGGTAATAGCAGTTGTAAGATGAGAAAGAAAAGAAAGGTACTACAGCTTTAAGCTTGCTTTTTAAAGTAGAAACTCCACTGATACATATTGAGAAAATGTATTGAGAAAATACATTGATTATAAGTCACAGTTATCCTGGATCAAATAGCAATGCTTGCTCAATCCATTCAAAACTCAGTAACAGAAGTCAGTACCACAGATGAACTCAGAGAAGAAAGCTTCTGAGCCTGCAGTTGCTAAATAGGAAGTGATGAGTCAAGACCAGATTAAGTCTTTTCCCATCTCTTGTGACAAGGATGCACAATATTTTCTGATCGTTAATTTCTAAATGTTCTGTTAATCTTCTGACCTGTGTGCAGCATGAGAACATTTGACCCTGCAAAGTCCAGGCAATTCAGCTAAGGGTAGCTGTCATGTTCTTAGCCTTAGATATTACAGTTACTCAGCCATCACCTCTCCTTTTCTGTTAATAGGCTGTATCCATGTCATCTCATTAAATTCCATTCATCACAAGCATTAAGATTTAGATTTATCATTACTTACTGGCTTTGATATGTAGGAAAATGGGTGTGAAGTTGACATAGCCTCTGATGTTGCATACAAAGGTGGTGTTGGGGACAGCACATCAGGCTGAGAAACAATGGGACCCGGAATTTTTACCCAGAAAATCCTGTATTTCTTCACAACTGTGACTCTTAAAAAATACAACGCACACAGAGTCATTAATTTATACATTTATAGTTGGCTGATACTTTAAAAAGGGGAAAAAAAAGAAAAATAATCTATAGTTCACACAAATTATTTGTAAAACCCTCATCAAAAACCAACAACAACAACAACTTTCAAGCCCGTCCTAAAAAACAAATTAACACAGACTCTGCAGCAAGTAAGGGGTGTTTACTTTTGAGGCCATGGGACCCAAGGGCTTTTCAGTTGCTGATCAATATTTGACACAGACAATGGTACAGGTTTATCTTGTCTGCATTTTAATAAATTAGAATTGATACAAGGTTTACTTACAGAAATTGTACATGTTTTGGAGCATCTCCAGGAGCTACCCAATAAACTTTTATGTCTTTCTTTTTCACTTTACTTGTGTGACTGACAGCTGAATTCTGAGAACACACACATATCAAGAGTTACACAGTGGATACATATTTTGTTATTTAAACACAGTCAGCAGAGGCTGCAGCTAAATCCTACAGAGACACAGCACAACCCCAATGCAATTGGCTTTTTCCCAGTCAGTCATGGTCAGTTCAGGTGAGCACTGCAGCTTACTCATCCTAACAATCTTCAAGACTAAAAGGAATGACTTTCAATCCAGAAGACTCCAGCAATGAAGCAGAGGTCCCTGCAGCATTTATGCAGAAATAGTGAGGTTTTCTTAGTAAGGAAATGCTCTACTTCTTGACAGTTAGAGGATGAAGAGACAGTGCAATGGCTCCTCCTTTTAATATTAGGAATACACTATGTTCACTCTGTAAAAGTAAAACTTAGGATACAAATGCTGCATCTTCCTGCAGCAGTCAACAGCCTTCTGTCACCAGGATAGTTTAAACAGCTCACAAGAATAGTCCAGAGCTGCAGTGAGAGTCATGCCTCTAAACTCCAAGTTCGCCCAATTTCCCCAGAGACTCACTGAACTCGAATAAGATTACATGGATCAGCTCTGTCCTATTCCAGACGTAATTCTGGAACAAGCCCCTCAGGGCCCAAGGAAACATTCAAAGGCACTGGACTGTACCTTGGTACGCCCACACGTCAGCAGCTGAGAACGCCTCCGGTCAGCCAACACAAAAGAACCAACCGCAGGGCGGTCCAGCTGCTCTGCATCCCGGGCTTGGATGAAAAAGCCTTCAAAATCTGGTCCAGACAGATGGACTAAAGCAAGAAGAAAAATAAAAAGAAGTTTAACTCTAGACCAGAGGAAGAAGGAAGTAAGTATTTCAGCAATGACTACCAGATGCTCATTTTACAAGTACTGAATGAGGGTTAATGGATTACCTAAACAAAATTCAACCTTAGATAAATCCAGTATAGAAAACTGAGGAAAGACATACTATAATACAAAGAAACAATAAATTAAACTCTATGCTGTAACTGGCACAATACCTTCTATGCTGTCCCCAGGTTTAAATTCAGTCCCATTCACTGTAATGGTGTGCTCAGGTGACAGCTGAGGAGAGCTCCCATGACAGGGTACCATGCTAGAACAGGCTTCTCTTACTCTTCCATTTGGATAGCCAACCACAGATGCATAGAGGCAAACAAACATCCAAACAGCAAAACCAGGCAGCCCCATCTGTATAAAATAAAATTTACAGGCAATTAAACACAATAAATATTTACATTACAGGTCATCACTCCTCTTTAGAAATCAATTGCATAGTGGAATACAAAACCACATTTAAAAAAAGCATTCATGAGAAGACACCACTTCCAGCTGCTGAATAGCTTCTGATAATTGCCAGGCATTTTTAGAATGTTTAGATACCAGATTTCAGGCAATCCACAGGTTGTCAATGGATCCCTCCATCCACTGGGTAGATTATTTCCCTCTATGCATTTTGACAGCACTTTTAAAATATCTTTTGCCAATCTCTCTCCTGTTCACTCTCTCTCAAAAAAAAAAAACCAAAAAAACCCCCAAAAAAGTTCCTTAAATATCTGCACAGGAAATGAATCTTAAAACATGCTTCACAGATATATGAAGGTTGATAGTATTGAGGAACTACACAGCTAGTATCAAGTCCACTTTTAATAATCATAGCTTCAAATTTTGCATCATTACAGACTGCCTTTTGTTTCCACAACCCGTGTCTATTTCTTCACATATGACAAATAATTCTCCAGTAACAAGTTCTTCTTTCTGCAGGGAAGCTAAAGTCACCAAATGCCAGAAATACATTTTATACATGCAAGAGTGAGAATGTGGTATGAAGATTTGGACAAAGAAATACATATGCTTGTTGCAGACAAGCACAAGACTTCTCCTTTGAACTTTTCCTTTGGGATATTGGACCTCTAGACAATTAGTCGAATGGACTGCTTGTCACACCCTTGTCAAGGGAACAGCACGCATGAAAGACATGGGATAGTAGGACCCCAGATCCTAATACAATTCTATGAACCCCTAACCTCAGCTTTCATCATACAGTATTTTGCCCTGCCACAACGCAGTTTTGATAAAAGCAGTGGCAATTGTTTTGCTGTTCAGTAGCATGCAGGGCTTACAGCTATACTGTGGCTTACAGAACACCTTAGCCAACAAAATGAAGTGTTTCCACATCCAAAAGGCCAGGAGAAGAGAGATAAAGTTCCTTTCAATCTTTAGGCACAAGAAGTGAGTTATCAGCCCTGGTGGAACATAGGCCAGCCAAGGTGGTCTGCCTTCTGGCAGGGCCATGCCTGTTTTGCAGCAAGTGATAAGAAGTATCAGGTTATGAAGTTCCCTGACCGAGTGGATGGACATGAAGATAAACACACAGAGCCATTTCAGACTGAACTCTTGACACCTAAAAAGCAGTCAAAGGAAGACAAGGCACATCATTAGTCTTATACAACAGGAGTCATCAACATGAACTCTTCCAAAGTTCTCATACATGGAAATCCACAATTTCCAAGGCAATGCTATATTTTTACTTCAACATATGGGCTCCTCAGCAACATTACACCACTAAACAGAAGAAAATCAGAGGTAAGAGCGTGTTGAACAATTAGGTTTTAGGAACTAGAAAAATAAAAACCGGACACTCAACTCCTCACAAATATTCAAGAATACATTATGATCATTATCTTTAAATTTAAGTATTTCCTTCTAGTTCCAGCACTTCTCCAAAGTGTCAAAAGTTAACATCTAATTGATTTTATGCATAAGTTAAAGATGGCTATATCAAGCTAAAGACTAAGATTCAGTACAATTATATGTACCAGAGAAATTTTCAAGACAACAAGAGATAAGGCTGCATATCAGAGCCAAGAAAAAGAGTAGGGGAGTATTTTGCTTTAAGTAGCAGAGGATGTGGCAGGGATGTAAAATGAAACAAGAAATACTCTTATCAGATTCAACTGACTCAAAAGCTGGCAGAAGAAAAATATTAAATAGAGATTAACAGAGTTTTAAAAAGACCAAAATCTGAAAGAGATTTGGATAAATGGAGTGCAGTAAGTTACTTCTTTCTGTGTTGAAAACAACTCCTACAGCCCCTGCAGGTATCAACAGCTAAGAAAGCCCTGGTAGCCTAATAGCTCATGAACACAATGTTCACACTCCAGCTCAAGAATCTCTTCACAGAACTTATCTTTTTCGAGCTGTTTCATTAGTTGCATAGTGTGGAATCTAAAAATAACTTCAGAGAGGAAGGGGAGATGTGACAACAGGCAAGGCAAACATACTGTCAGCTCAAAGGTACGAAAACTACCATCGACAGAAGTTTCTCCTGAGCACCATCAGAAAAGAGGGCCTACAAAAAAGGAAAGAGCCAGGGGGAGTAACCTATATTAATATAAGGGGTTTATAACACATTCATTTAGAAATAAACCCCTACAAAGAGAAAGCAGACAGTCTTGCTGTCCAAGAGTCACCCTCCCTCTGAATCCATAAAAAGAGCCTGGGTTGGCCTCTTCTGCTTTGTTAAAGGTGGTCCTGGATTGCTGGATTGAGCAAGGACAGAAAACATATTCATAATAATTCACTATTTTTAAAATACAAACACACACACCCCCACGCACACAAAACAACAAAACACATGTACCTCAGCATCTTGCTCTTTCTAGGAAAGAGAATTTCAAGGGCATATGTGTTTCAAAATTACTTTTTGTAACAGTTTGAGTGTAGGTACTTACCTTACAGCCAGTCCTGTTACAGTGACACAGTCTGAATAAAACTGCCATTGGCTCTCTACTTGTAGAAAAACAACTTTTATTACTTTTTAATCTCTTCTATTTGGTTTGCATATAAATGTATTAACCTTTACTGTATCCAGGAAGCTTGTCTGAAAAAAGAAACAGTACACACACAAAAAATAAGGTTTATAAGAGCATCTTTACTTCAGGCATGTATTTCATACAGCTTCCCCACACTTCAGCTGAAATGCATGATGCTGTAATGAAGCACTGACCCTGCAGCTTCCTTTGCTTTGTCAGACACTTCCCCAGACCTCAAAGAGCTTCACAGTAAGTAATTACTTAATTACCTTCTAGTGCAGTTATCTTCTGGTTGCAGGAACCTACAAGCAACTTTTGATACCTTCTTTCCCCAAGTATTAGTTAACACAAATTTGCAGCATAATTTTAAAGCTCATTATGCATTTACTCCCTATCAAAGAGACATTTTAGAAGAAGAAGAAACAACTTTAAAAATATGGTAACTTTGTCTTTTTTCCATATATCTCACCAAGAATGAACAGGAGGCAAGGATTTTGCCCTGTTCACTTGTTTGCTTTAATGGTTTTACTTGGGCAGCTGCTCTGCATAGAATCTTCAAGGCCCCAACCTTGCAAACTTTTATCTGTGTGAAGAACCCAAAAAACCCGTAGTTTGTTACCCCAAGTAACTTCAACTATAGCATGAGCACATTTACTGTCACAGTGATCATAAAGCCATCTCTTATTCACGTTAACAAAAAAAAACAAAATAAGAAGCTAATATTCATGGAACAAGAAGGAAAAAAAGATACCAGAGGAACATGGTATGGCTTCCAGATAAAATTAGCCATAGCTTACCTTTACTCATTAAGGCACATAGGTTTAGGAGTTTTCTCTAAAGCAATCCAGAAAATCTTGCATGAAAGGCAGCAGCTACAAAACACCACCATATTTTACTTTGCTTCATACCTGCTGCAGATATTCTATTAAGCAAATACACTACCCAAAAAACTTGCAGCGTCCACTTTGAGCGCTCACCGGCACCAGTTTAACCAAAACACTACTACAAAGGCTACGGCAGCTCCTCAGTCCCACTCTCCTCTCCGGCACCGCTGCGGCAGAAAAGGGTGAAGGGGACGGCGCGGCTGGACCAATCCGCTCCAGCCTCCCCGGGGCCGCGGCACTTTCCCGGCCGCGGGGGCGGCGCAGGCGGTGCCCGCGGGGCGCGGAGGGCCCGGGCGGGGCGGGGCGGGGCGGGGAGCGGCGCCCGCGGAGCCGCCAACCGAGCGCTGCCCACGCCCCGTGTGCCCGCCCCGGTGCTGCCCGCCGGGAGCCCCCAGAACCGGGGCGCTGGGAGGTCTTAGGGCACCTAATTTCCTTGAAGCCTCCCAACGCTGGAGGTCTGGATGCTCGTCCTGGGTTAACAACTGGAGTTTTAGTGAGAGATTGGCCTTGTCAAAGCTTGCAGAGCTCATGTGCGGTGCTATTCGTGGGCCGAAAGGTGGTCACATACACAGGCTTGCAAAATCAAGCCTTTCTTATCAAGAAAGCAAATAAATACTGGCTGTAACTGGGGCTTTGCTGGCAGAAACTGCATTTGCTTACACAGGCTTCTCTGACTTCTGTATTGTTTAAATCCAAGCTCTCAACTGCTCACAAAGTGGCACAAAAAGACAATTACTTAAAAATCCAACGTGAATTTTGCCCTCCCACAGCATAGAAATATTGTGTTGTGTTTAAAAACACTTTTACTGGAGAGCTCTAGTGATTCACTTGCTTACTAGTAGTTCTGAGCAGCTCTAGAGATCTTAATACAAGTAATTCAGCAATATTTTCTAAAAAAAATTATCTACTAAAATACAACAGACTAGGAAATGGTCTGTTAGTGTTCACTCTTTTCTTTAAAAAAGAGTTTCTATAAAATCAGCATTACCTTTACAGGTACTCTGTGATAACATATTTAAAAATACATTTAATGTGAAAAACAATAAGGAATCACTTTGCCTAATCAGAAAAATTATTTGGCTGTTACACTTGCATTATCTTGCTCATAGGAGTCACTGGGAAGCTGAGGTCTCACTCAGTGCTCAGTAACTAAAGAAATATAATGCATAAGCGATAGCTTGAAGTGAAATATGTCTATTTCCCCCAGCCATCCGTGAAATATTTTGGTTCATAACTTTCACAGAGTATAGTGGAATTAATACGCAAATATTTAAAGATGTTATTTTAGGGTCTTGGCTCATTGACAGGATGGGGTATACATATCTGAAACATTATATTATATTATATATAAGTATATATGGAAGTAATTTCCTCATTAAGACCCACGAGGAGGGAAGAAAGAAAACACAAGTTACAATTCTGTTGGAAATGGTAATGAGAGTTTAAGAAGAAAAAATAATTTTTCTGTGAAAAGTAAAGAGGGTAAGGGAGGGAATACTGTTTTGCTTATCATTGTATAGCTTCTCTAATTTCAAAAGATGTTAGGTATTGCTAAAGAGCTGTAAAGCAAGAAAACCAAGAGAACCAGAGAGAAGAAAAACCAACTCTGTAACTACTGAGTACAAGTCCCCATATTACTGCACGGGCAATCATCAATCCATCTGGAAAGGCTCTTTTCAAACATACCTGTCTCCTTAAAAAAATAATAAAATCAATTGTTCTGCAGCCTTAATGAAAATGTTTCTATGAAAGGGCACAGCATGCTACTTTGTTAAGTATCAAGTCCAGTATGAAGTATATAGAATGCATTAGGGTATATGAACTACAAAAAGTCCACGGCTACATCTTCTTTGTGACTGCAACTGTTGTTAGTATGTTCATAACAATTCTGTATTTATTAGAAAGCAGAGGTTCTAACTTAACCAAATGAGATAGAGACAGAAAGGGCTGGGGGGTGGGTTTGAATCCTCCTGCACGCCTGAAGAGAGATAAAGCTGTGTAACCTACCATTGACCTGTGTCAGAGGATGAGGACGTCAAGTAGCAAAGGAACGACACATCTAACATGAAAAGAAGCTGATGAGGCTTTTTTGCATGGTTTATTATAGGCACCTAAGGAAGTAAGTGAAAGCTATAATTTTGAAAGCAACAGGCATTTCGCAGAGGAGACATCATTCCAAGTATATAAAGGGGAATTTCTCTTGTTTAAGAACCGAGAAAGCAATTAAGTAAATATATATAATTTTGGAAATTAACTATTGTGCAGTCCAAGGTTTATACTGACAGCTGTTCTATTTCTTAAGCCCAAAGCTATATGGAGAACAATAAGCCATTGAAGAGAACCCATGTTACTATGTGATTCCTTCTAATCAACTTTCCTCTTAGGTATTAAGCTAACTGTTTAGTAAAACTGTGGAATTTTAGGTCAGACCTTGCTCAAGTTTCATATATGTGCATTGAGCTCTATGTTACTGGCAAGGTTATCGCCATAAAACATCACTGGAGTTCAAATTGAGTGAGGTACAAAAAGGCTGCATCCCTACCAGATTGTTAAGATGATGGATAACTGGATCAAAGAATTTTTTGTTACTAATGTTACCTATTTTGAAATACTGAAACCTGTTTGAAAAAGTGCATTTGGATTTGTTAAATACATGATGGATACCACCAGGCTTTCTGTAAAGATACCAGTCCTGGCACCAATATTTACTCATCTCTCTCTTGCGTAAACTACACATATGAGACTGTGCATTTCAAGATTTTTCAAGCTTTCAGCATTTATCAACATTTTCAGCATTATCTTCTTATTTAAAGATGTATTAGGGAATTAACAACAATTTTTTAATCTTAGATATGAAGAATTCTTCCTACCAAACCGATTTGTGTATGGTGGGGGTGTTTTGTCACAGAAGGGAATGTTGAGTGATTGAAACAATCCTTAGCATCTAAAAGGAAATAACTGATGATGAATTCACAATGTAGCATGAAATATTTTTCTCCATAATTAATAATTTCTTTTCCCTTGAGCTTTGGCACTGTTTCATACTTACCTGTTTTACCAACCTACTGTTAACTTACAAACTAGATTAAAGCATTCTTTATGTTCAGAAATTTCCTTCTACTGTATGCATTTTTTAGTTCTTTACTAATCACATTAATTTTTGAATTTATGTCACACATAAAGTTCAGACTTGGAACAGTATTTATACAAAAATACTTGTTTGCCTAGAGGTAAGACACATTTTACAGTTTTCCGTCAATGACTGTAATAAGCCACCTGGTGGCAGTAGCCAATCAGCCAAGTGAGGATTGTAAGTCGACTGCACAGAAACCTGCTTTGGTTTTGCATCTCTATTGTGACACAACAGCTGAAGTTCCTGCTCCATAGCTTTCTACCAAAATATGTATTCACTTTGACTTAAATAGATTTTTTTAAGTATGTCCTTGCTTATCTGAAACGAAATATTTACGATTGGTTCCCTGATATCAATTTGAGACAGGTGTGGATAGGTGTTATGAGAAAATGACACACAACCTGTCACTTTTCTGAGAGTCTCTACTTATGCAGTGCACAACACACATAAATTGATAAAGGACTTCAGTAAAATCATTTCATCCCGTCCAAGTGATGTGGGTCAGTGCTTTTATCTGACACACACTAGCAAGTTTTATCTGATAAAAGTATTGCATTATTAACTTTATTGAGTTTTCTGTATTTTCTGACCATTGCTGTGATGCTTTTTTAAATTATTAATTTTATTATATCAGCAAGAAGGGATAAGTTTTTATTGTTCTGCTTTACAGGGAGCAAAGAGCTTGCTGGCAGAGGCATTGACCTGTAAGTGCTTCAGTGTAAGGCACTTTAGACTTGATTACAGAATTCGTAATGTGAAGCTAAGATTAATTAAAATCTTGTGCAGTGTTCTCACACACACTTATCAGTTTATTTGCCAGCCAATCTCAATTCTATCTTTGCCCCCAGCTTTTTTTCTTTGCCCTTTCACTTGGATTAGGAACTAATTTTCCTACTCTTTTTCATCTCATCTCAGAAATCCTTTCACAGACAACTCATTTCCACTTCTTCACCTTTTCTCAGCAGCTCCTAATTTGACTCCTTCATGGCTTCTAAATGCATTCTTTGCTCAGACTCAGCACGTCTGTGGGTTTTGCAGCTGCTCTGGGTTCTGGGACTAGCAGTCCTGCTGGAGGAATGATACACAGCACTGTTACTTGTGGCAACATTCTAGCTAGTACATGCCCAGCGCCCTGCGGGAGAACCATGCCGGGATGGTTGAGTACCCTCCATGGGAAGGGCTGCAGGGATTTTAGCTCCTACTTTACCAAGTCTCACCTAAATGTTTGCAGAGACTCTCAAAAGTTAACAAACCGGTAAGGCCATAACAGAGCTGGTAAAAGGCATATCCAACATTGCGAGCTTTGAGAAGAATAAGGGAGAGAAGGTTGTTTCATACCAGCTTTCAAGTCCTGTAAGCAGCAATCCTCAAGTGATGAGTACAGGGGAATATCAAGCAAGGTGTAAAGGGGCCCAGCCCAGACATGCAATGGAAAGCTGCCTCCTGCACAGTCAGGTTAGTACATGTTCAGTTTGGAAGCCAGTACCTTAGAGGAAGTTCCAGATTTTCTCAGAAGCAAAATATCAAAGCTGTTGTACGAGACACTAATTCCTCCAGCTGAAATGGACAGCCAGTGCTTTGTGCAGAGGTAGGACACTCAAAAAATCTGGACAGCAGCAGCAGTTTGTCCCAAAATACAGCAGTAATTCCTGGGTCCTGAGTGTTCACATCGGAACCACTGCCCAGTTATGGGCAAACTATTTCTCATCAGTAATCCTAAACTTAAATTCATGGATAACCAAATAACCTGATGATATCAATGAGACAAACACTAAGGACTTTTATTTTCTGGTAGCAGCATTTGGAGATGGTTCAACTGTAAATGTTGTGCGCTGATTGCTGTATGGCAAAAGATTTGCCAGTCTGAATTCCAGCTTCGCAGCACTCTAGTGCAAACCACTCTTACATCATCTTCCTTGTTCTTCCTGCTCATGTTTAATATCTTTTAAAACAAATGCTTGTGGTAGTCATACATTTGGTGAAATATTTTCCTTCTGCAATATATTACACCATGTTAGCCTGTTCAAATTATCCTGGCTTGAATTCTGCCTGCACTGAAAGATTACAGAGCAGGACTACAGTCCCCAATATTAGCTTTCAGATAACGTCATGTAATTATTTCTTTGCTTAAACATCAGAGGTCAAATATATAGAACAGAAAAGCAAAATTAGTTGGTTACCATTTGAAATCAAAGGCCTATTAAGATAAGATTTAAGAATTATTATTTTAATGGACTGGGAAAATATTCATGGTATTCTCAGTTTAGTTTGATATTTTAGGAAGGAACATCAAAGGAGATGGAGTGTGCAAGAAATACTCTGAATATTTATTTTTGAGGAGGAAATAGATCTGCTTGATACGACATTGCTACAGTTCATTCAGAAATCTTAAATTTCAGCTGAAGTCTTAAATCTCAGCATATCTCACTAGTGTTACGTGGAACAATTCCCAGGAAGATAGAAGTGCTGGTAGTGGTTCAGCACACTGGTATGATATGTTCTCTTTCTACAACAAAAATTGGCCTAAGAAATGTGAATCAATCTTACACTTAACTAAGTTAAATGGTACAAGAATATAATTCAGATACTTAGTTTTGTTTGCCAAGTTCCCATGTTTACAGATTATTAATATCAAATTAATGCTGTTAGCTAAAGCACAGTCAAATGTATCTAAAGCACTTATGTGAAAAGCTACCTTAAATGACATTTTATCTGGTCCTCTTTAAAGATATTTGCATTGAATTTTACAAATTTCTATTAAAATTTAAACTCTGTTAAAAATTAACTTTCCATGGATGTTGGACCATTGATTGTTTGAGGCCACACAGTAAAAAAATGGCCAAACTGGAATTGAAAACAAACCCAAAATGTTAATCTTTGAAAGGTCAAACCAACATCACCTTACATGAAAGGCCATTAAGGACAAGCTAAATATGTTGGTGTCCTAGCCTCTCCATCTCATATGATTTCTGGCTTAATTTTTCTGGCATTTTTTATTCCAGCCTATCATTTATTCACTTTACAGTGTGGGAACTTAGAGTACTTTCTACCCTTTAGAACAGGCATAAGCAATGTGACATTAGTGAGATGTGACACCAAGTGAAAAGCTCCCCAAAGTGTATTGCCACCATTACTAGTATAAGTGTTCTGTAACACTGTGTTGCAGAAAAGGAGGCAAGGAAAGAGGACCACTAGGAAGTTGTATGTAAAAGGACTGAAGAATTCTGGTATGAGTACCTTTGAAAATGCTGCAAAATTATTTCCTGATGACTGTATGTACTCTTATCTTGAAGCAACTATTACTGATCATTTCCTGCTGTGGTATATCATAATCACGCACAGAGAAACTGCAACTGAAGATAGAATGGCACTGTGAAAACCACCCCTTAGGTGCCAGTGTAGCAAATGCTCAGTTGGTGTTGGCTGTGTTCTAGACAAAAGTGCAAAGCTCAAAGTAGCACTTGAGCATTCATGTTTTGCTGGTATGGTTTCCATACAGAGAAAAACTGCTAAATTTACATGTGGTAAATAAACACAGACCCAAAGTCTGTAAGGGATGGGCCAGCAGTGAGAGATGATGCCGATGGAGAAAGGATTAGAGAAGTCTGCTCTGTTCCTGATTGCACTTCATCAAGAGACCTGCAGAATTCATTATCTTTGAAACAGTATTTTTTATATATATTGCATTGAAGGCCAATGAAATTATACTGTTCCAATTATTAAGTGATTTCACAGTACCTAGGACACTTTTTTGCTGTGTAGTGAATCTAGTCCTTTATTTACACTGTTGACATTTGCTCTAGCTACAGTCACAAATGATGTCAAAATAACTGGCTCAGGCTTGGTTTCCTAATGGTTCTTGTCCAAGACTCTAAAAAATTCTTTTTCCTAAACCTGAGTACATTCCAAAATCTGTCTCAATGCATAGTGCAGAGGACACGTGCCAGTGCAAGCCTAGTAAGGGTAGCGTGAGTTTCTGTAAGGAAATTAAACATTTTAAAACTTAGCAACAGGAGAGAAATTGCCTTCAGTAATACCCTTTTGGTTCCTATCTTGCTTTTCTCAAAGTATTCAACATGCACTTTAGAATAACTGTTTATGCAAAGGACTTGGCTACACAGGCATTATTTGCCCTCCCTCTTTGAGAGCTGCTCTCTGTGTAAGCAGCTCATGGAATTTCTAAATGCCAGTTCACTTGAAGTATGTGACAGGACAACAGCAAGCCTGGAGGAAAAGACACTTGTGCAAGGCTCTGTGGCAGACCAACTGCAGTCACTCCAAGCTACAGAGGACCCTAGAAAAAAGATTGTCCAGATCACTTTAAATTACCTCTCTCGCTTTTGTTCCTATGACTTCCATAACTGTTGAAGCTTCTTGTATTTCTCATTCCTATGTTGTATCATCTTCTTTTCTGGGACACATCAATTCAGAGGAAACAGCCAGCACACCAGGAGAGCCAGGGCTCTGCTAGGTGCAAGTCTGACCCGTGTATGAATGCAGGCCAGCAAGCTGAGTAAAGAATAAGGAGGCAGGAAAAGACAAAGGACAGTGGGAGAATTCTGCTGGGCACTCAGGAAATAGCCATGTGAAATAATTCAGATTGTAAGTGTCACATCTGAATCATATCTGAATGAGCCTTGATGAGGTGAATCTTGAGGGAACTGCACTCACAGGGGTGCTTTTCCTTTTTCCCCCGTTCTGTCTAGAAACCTTAATAAATGTCAAGGACACACAAGTTAACATATTCACCTACACCAACATGAAAGCCTTTCTCAATACCAAAAACATTAACTGTAATGAAGAACAGAGTTCTTGAAATTTTCAGAGGGAGGAGCAAGTGAAAGAGAAAATAAAGGAGAAAAGCTACCAAATGATAAAAAAACTTCAGTTTGAAATGAGTGAAAGTGCTTCCGCGAATATCAAGACCTTTGGATTTTCCCTAAAAGCATTGTAATTGGATGAACACTCTGCAGCAAAATACACTTATAAGGGTATGCATGAGATGGCCCAAATGGTTAAGGCTAAATTGTTTTGCAGCTCCTTCCAATTCCACAAAATATACCACCTTTAAGAAGAAGAAAAAAAGAAAAAACAAACTCAGTATAATGCAGTGACTGTAAATTGAGAAGCAGTTTTTTTAATGTATTTTTAGGCAATAAAAATAGACTGACCTTCCAAAGCTGCAAGGCTGACCTTTACACTGGGGTGCAGTTAATGACTTCGGTCGTGAGAGGCCTGGAGCAACAGTCCCAGGTGTTCTGCAGTACACAGCAGTGGTAAGGTTTGACTGTCAGCAGTTCGGATGACAGTGTGCTGCAAAACAAGGCAGTGGGGGGGTGGGTTTGTTCTGATGTTTGGATTTTTTTAAAAACCATGCCACCTCTTGGGCAAAGACAGATCCACGGAGTTCGTAGTCTTGTCCACACACTATATATAGCACTTAAACTCTGGCTGACATCATGTTTTTGCAGCAGCGCAGCCTATCAGGACGGAGCCGGCCGCCCGGCGCCGGGTGCCGGCCCTGAGGCAGCGGGGCGGGAACGCCGAGGGAACTCGGCGGAGCGGCGTTCCAGTCACGGCGAGGAGCGGCTGGGCCCTGAGGCATCAGCCGGGATACTCCAGGCAAAGCCACCCAGCTTTAAAGCCACTCAGACCTCAGCGGAGCGCCCGGCAAACCGCACAGAGCTCCGGACTCAGGTGCCCGAGCCCCGCAGGGCCACCTCTCGTGCCTGTGCGCTGCAGCCGAGTGTAAAGGCGCCGGCGGGGCTGTGGCTGTACAGGCTGTGACAGGAGACAGGTACCACCACGCCGCGCTGTCCGACAGCCCTGCCGGGCTGCAGGGCCCCGGCTACCGGAGAGATCAGCCCGCTCGCTGCCGCAACAGCGCGGGCCACGAGGGGAGCCCCTGAGGTACCCCGGAGGTATCTCTGGGAGAGCCCTGGGGTACTCCTGAGGTATCCCCCGGGATACCCCTGAGGAATCCTCTCCCTTCAGGGCGAGCTTCGCGGGGCTGCCAGCAGAGGGGCGGGAGCGGGAGCTAAGGGGCGGGGTCGGGTCGGCGGGGCGGGGCGGGGCCGGGAGCGGAAGATCGGGGCCGGGCAGGGCGGGGCCGGGCGGGACCGGCGGGGCGGGGCCAAGGCCGGAGGGGCTCCAGGCCCCCCGGGTGGGGTCTAGAGCGGAGGGGCGGGACCTGACGGGGCAGAAACAGAGCGGAGGGGCGGGATAGTCCCGGCCCGGCCGCCCCGCAGCGCCGCCGGGGTGGGTCCTGGGCTCTCGCGGGAGCTGCGCCGGCGCCGCCCGTCTCCGAGCGCGGCCGCCGCGGAACCAATAAACTTTGTTTAAAAAAAGAAAAGGCAAGAAAAGGGCAGGAAAGGAGCGGTGCGGCTGCGGCCGAGTGCGTCGCTGACCGCCGAACCGCCCCGGGCGGCCGCTGCGGGCAGTTCCAGCCCCGGCTCCGCTCGGCCTCGGCAGCCGTCGCCCTCCGCGGGGAGCGGCGCCTCCGCCGCTCTGCGGGCCCGCTCGTGAGTATGGTGGGACGGCTGCGGTGGGCAGCGCTCCCCGCGGAGGGCGGCGGGGCGGCCGTGAGGGGCCTGGCGGGGCACTCCGGCAGCGCCGGGGCGAAGAGTGACAGGTGTCAGGCTCCCCCTCCCCGGGGGCACTCCTGTAGCTCTGGCCGCGGGCCGGGCCGCGCTGTGGGACGGGAGCTGGTCCGAGGTGCTGCCGGCGGCGGTCCCCGGCCGGGGCAGAGCTGGGCGCTGCCTGACAGCTCGTCCCGTACCCGCCTCCCCTCCGCCCTGCCCTGCACTGCCGTGTCTCCGCGCTCCCCCGGGACCGGGGAACATGTAAGCGCCGGCGGCGTGAGGCGCTCCTGAGCGGCCGCGTCCTGCCGAGGGTCTCCGCTGACCCGCGGGGTCTTGTCTGTGTTCCTTCACGGCAGGGTTCGCCTCTCCCTCCCCGCACTGAGCGTCCCGGCGCGGCGGGAGCGCCGGACGGGCGGCCGCAGCCATGCCGGGCGGTAAGGAGACGCGGCTGCTGCACCTCGGCGAGATGGAGAAGCTGGACAAGACCCTCTTCAGGCTAGAGCAGGGTAGGGCGGAGTGCTGGGGCCGGGTGAGAAGGAAGTGTCCGGGAGCTCGTCAGCTTTGGGTGGCAGTGGAAAGAGAGCTCAGCCTGAAATGGTGGGGTTTGGGGGGTGTGTGGGGGGCTGTGGTTTGGGTTTGGGTTTGGTTGTGGGTTGGGTTGGTTTATTTTGGTTTGGTTTGTTTCCACTGCAGAGCTCTATGGGCTCCGCACGCAGTTTAATCTGACTCGGTAAAACTCTTGAGAACTGAAGAGCAGATTGGCCAAGAGCCGTCAGTCTTCATGGGCCTGAAGCGCAAAGCATTTTTTAGACAGGACTTGTCCTTCTCCTTTTATAGCCTGTACTTCTGTGACCTGGAAAAGTCCTCATAAGTCAAGGTCTCCAGTGTTTATCATCTTATGCAGCACCCCATGTTTTAATCTTATAATTTTGAAATCTGTCACTAATACTAGCATTTTGCAAAGTCTGCAAATTTGAGTAGTGTTTCAGAATATAAGCTCTTTAGCAACTCCTAAATCTTGTTATCAGATTTGTTGTATTATCAGAGGTATGTATCCTGCTGCATACTTCTAAGAACTTGATGTTATTTCTCCCTGAGAGTGTTTTTAAGTCTGTTTGTACCACAAACTCCAAAAACAAAAACTATCCCCTAATTGGTTCACTTACATGCTGATCGGCAAATTTCGACTATAAAACTAAAGCCCTTGTCTTTAAAAAACATTTTTAACTGTGCAACAATTTTTATTAAGAGTTTCTGTGGTGTTGCTAATCTAGGAACTTACAGGAGCAAAATTTTGGTTCTTGAGAATAAAAATTCTCTTCAACTATATTGATTCCATTATCTTCTATCCAGCGTAATGTAGGGAAGTGTCAGTAGTGAAGAAGTGTAGAGTTGATCCTAACTTCTGTTTTTAACTTATGCATCCAGTTGTGTAAATTTTCTTGAAAGGAGTTAAGCAAAAGTGCATGGCTGTCAAACATTCAAAGGGCTTCTGCTGGTAGCAGTCCCTGAGAGGGCATAGCTAATTTTGAGCACAGCGTTCCTGATGTCAGTATAACTCTTAGAGGAAATAAGATATCAATGGCATATATCCCTGTGCTCTAATTTTAGTAATCCCTGTAACAAAATGTCAGGCCAGTACTGAAGAGAGTGTATTTAACCTTCCAAATGTGGTTTTGTACATGTATATATCGCATTCAAATGAGCTTCATTTCACCTGGGAGCCATACAGGTCTGAAAACAACTGCTTTGCTGTGTTGGTTATGGTACAGTGGTGATTTTTTATAAGAGAAATACAGAGTTGGATAACGCTTATATTTAAGTGTATTGAGACATTGAATTCTGGTATTAGAGTCCCCATGATTTTACTTAGTAAGCAAGTGGGTTTTTTCAACTTAAGGTATAGGAACTTGGTGTCTAGAATGTTTTACACTTTATCTGTATACTAATTATATTCTCTTTTTTTTTTTGCAAATACTCAGGTTTCTTTTACTCCCAATTTTGTAGAATGCTAGGGCTGTTAGGTGGTTTTTCTACACTTAACAACGTGACTGGCGTGTGCTGTGTAAGAACTTAGACCTGTTTCATTCACTTTGAAGAAACCTGTAATCAGTCACTTGTGATGGTCACCCTCATACCTGCAAGTGGAAACCTTTTCTAAAACCTCCTGACTGAAAAGATTTTTTTTTATGTGTAGCTCAGTAGAGTACATATGCTTTTAGGTTCTAATTTTTAAGCATTTTTTCTCATTTTCACATGTATCTTAAACTTAACCTTAAGCCTCTTTCTATGTGTGTGACCTGCAGCAGATATACAAGACTCCCTTTGGGTTGCTGAGATCTCGGAAAGTTTAACAATTTGTATGTTGTAGATCACACACAAATATATGTAATTTTTCAGTTAAAAGCATAAGGAGTTTAATTGTTTAGTGAACTCTCAGATGATCATGGTGTTTTGCTGTATTTTTGAGTTTTGAGGGAAAAGAGATAACAAAGAGAAACCAATTGGAAAGAAGATGAATAGTGCCATGTAAGTAAAGGAAAAGGGATATATGTAAGGTATGCAAAGAACAATGTTAGGAAGGAAGGGAGAGATGATGCAGTTTTGAGTGCCACAATATAAGAAAGATTTAAACCTATTAGAAAATGTCCAAAGGTGAGCAGTGAAGATGGTGAGAGGTCTTGAGGAAAATCCCTCTGAGGAGTGGCTGAGGTCACTTGGTCTGTTCAGCCTGGAGGAGAGGAGACTGAGGGGAGACCTCATTGCAGTCTGCAATTTCCCTGTGAGAGGCCGACACCAGTCTCTTCTCTGTGGTGACTAGTGACAGGACCCAAGGGAACAGCATGGAGCTGTGCCGGGGGAGGTTTAGGTTGGATATCAGGAGCAGGCTCTTCACCCAGAGGGTGGCTGGGCACTGGAACAGGCTCCCCAGGGCAGTGGTCACAGCACCAGCTTGACAGAGTTCAAGAAGCATTTGGACAATGCCCTCAGGCACAGGGTGTGACTCTTGGGGAGTTCTGTGCAGGGCCAGGAGCTGAACTTGAGTGGTCCTTGTGAGTGCCTTCCAGCTCAGGATATTCCATGATTCTATGGTGTAGAAAAACAGAAATATATAATTCTGCTGAAATTCTTGGCAGATACCATCGTGTTATTAACATAGTAGCAAGGTAGGAATTGTGGTAAGGGACTAGAAATACCTAGTCCTCCTGATCAATTGATTTTACCTTTTCTTTTTTTTCTTTCTAACTTGAGGTTTTGAGCTACAATTCCGATTGGGCCCAACTCTTCAGGGCAAGCCTGTTACTGTGTACACAAACTATCCTGCTTCTGGAGAAGTATTTGATCGCCACAAGTTTAGGACACTGTCGTGGCACAATCCTACAGGAAAAGAAGATGACTCTGACAAATACTGCAAGTTGGATCTCCAAATTTCTGGTTCATACCAGTACTATTTTAGTCTTGGGTAAGTGAAATTTGTTTACCTGCAGCCAAATGCAGTTTGCTCTCTTGGTCTACATCTTAACCTGAAAAAAACCCCCTTTTTCTATGCATTTTTCAAATTGCAACCATGGGACCAATTTGAATCTACCCGTGAAAGATAGTGACTGGTGGTTGTATAGTACTTTCTGATGTGGGGGTATTCTGGAGAACATACAGAACCAAGTTGATGGACTTTCTGTGAATGTTGGAGAAGCAATCTATTTTTACAAGTTTTCAAATTCTTCAGCATTCTGAGTATTTCAATAATTATTTTATACTTTATTCATTGACTTTGAGGGTTGTTTTCTACCTAGCACAGAGATACTTTTCTTCGTCTTTTCTTTTGGTGGGACAACTGCAGAAGAGAATGCCACTATCTGTGGTAATTGTAGTCTGGTGTTTTGCATTTCTGGAATATGGGTGGTTAAATTCTTCCAGGCTTAGGACATTCAGCTCAGGTAGTTTCCTGAGGATGGGGCTCAAAATGTAGATCTACATGTAATAGATGGGCAGTCATGCTTTGTGTTTCCATATGCCAAAAGGAGGAACCAGTATTCCGTCTTAGAAAATAGCAAAGGTATCTCACTTTTCCAGAATTTTAAGCTCTGTATCCCATTTGCATTCTTTAAGTCCAGTAGAGAGATGATGCCTAAGGGATGAACATTTCAGTGTTTACTGTTTCCTTCATGTGTCATGCAGTCCTGTTTCCCCTCTCCCTCCAGCCACGGTACTGGGCTACTGTGTTTCTGGAAACCTGTGCTATTTGAATTCTCTCTCTGAAACCAACCAAATGGTACAATGGGTGTTAATTATACCAATGAAAATTATTTTTCCCTAGAAATGAAAAAAGTGGTGGAGGTTACATAGTTGTGGATCCCATTTTGCATGTTGGAGCTGATAATCATGTCCTGCCTTTGGATTGTGTTACGCTCCAGACTTACCTCGCCAAGTGTCTGGGACCGTTTCACGAATGGGAAGATAGGCTTAAAGTGGCAAAAGAAACAGGTAATGCTAATACGTATATTCAATGATAGAAGTTTTTGTTTTATGATCAACACCCAAAGTTATGTGGAAGAGCTTCAGTGTAAACAATTAATAGATTCTTTGTTGATTATATGTTTTCTACTACATTGAATTTTGTTAACTGATTAAGTCAGTGAATTGATTAAAGTATTGGCAGCGGTGCAAAAATTCAGGGTTTTCCCAATATGGGAAACCACTTATTTTATTATTTTCATTTCAGATAGACTTGGAAGTTTGTAGAACTGACAAGGTGATTTTCAAAGGATTGTATTACATAGAATTTCAAGGTGGAAATTCAAATTAATTTACATTGGTTATTCCAAACACTAGCTCTAAGTACATAGGTGCAGCTTACTATGCTTCTTTCAATTGCCTTTGACTGATTTTTTTTCTCATTAAATAAATGGGTTTTTATTACATAGGTTACAACATGATTCATTTTACACCACTACAGAAGCTTGGACTATCTAGATCATGTTATTCATTGGCTGACCAGTTAGAAGTAAATCCTGAATTTTCAGACCATAATAAAAAGTGCACTTGGAGTGATATTGGAGCACTTGTGGAGAAAATGAAAAATGAATGGAATATGCTTTGCATCACAGATGTAGTCTACAATCATACTGGTATGATTTTTGTGTGTTAATAACTGGATTGGTCCTATAAATGCATTTCATTATTTCCCTGAACTTCTCCCCTTGAACCCATTTTTAGTACCTGTTTTAAACAATGTAGTTGTTTCTGTTTTGAGTCTCTCAAATCCAGGGCAAGTCCTTGCAATTATAACTGGTACGTCTCTGTAACAGGAATAAAAGGACTAATTATTGCTACTGAAAGAGTGAGGAGAGCCCTTCTTAGAACTAATAAGCTGCGTATCTGTATTTATATAGTATGCCTGTCTTCGTGATCTGTGGTGTGCAGTTCCCATATTTTTGAACAGAGTCTGTGTATTATGAATTGTTTGATGAGCATAAACTGGGTACTTTCTTGTTAAACAGGGTAATATGCTTGTAGCTGCTTAAAAGTAACTGCTCTAATTTAGGTCTAACATGCAGACTAGGAAGAGTTGGGACAAGAAGGTAGGATTAAGTAACGGGGCAAATGTTACAGCTCAGTCTGTAGGGAAAGAAAGAAGAGAGCTTTGTGTTTGGGGCAGGCTTCTTTTAAGCATAGAGATGTTAATACATCAAAGGTGCTACATTTCTTAATTGCTTGAGGGACAGTGGATTTTCTTCTCTGTGATCTGATGAAATTTAAATTGTAGTACGTAATACTTTGTAATTTTGTTGATTATTTGGATAGTAAGTTTTCTTTGTTTATAATGCAGTTGTTACTGCATACTTTAATCCTAAAGTTTATAATTACCATTCTCATAGCAGAGACTACAACAAGGGCTTATGTAGATTTATGTCTTTTGAGGCTCAAAAATGCTTGAACATAAATAATTTGTGAATTTCAAGCTTTATTGGCTTTAGTTCTTTGGTGTTTTCTGCTGCCAAACATTCTTGTCCGATCAGTCTGCAACGCAGTGCTTTCCCTGTCTTTTTTTTGAGAGGTTACTAATTATAGTTGTTGACTCTGTGTCTGAGGGAACCAGGCTTTTAAACCTCCTCCCAGTTCTGGATAAAAAATTTCCTACACTTCAACTAGAAGTCCAGTTTCTCTTAGAGATGCTTGAGCTCCTCTCATTTTTTAACAGTGTATATTTTCATGCTACTGAGGAGAATGTTTTTTGATGGACAGAAAGATATAACTATAATAATTACGCAGCAGAATATATTTGAGAAGAAAAATGTCATGTTATTTGTCTATATTTGTAGAAGGACTTTTTCGGGTTACAGAGTTAAAGTAATCTTCATTGGGATGGATGACTCAACATTTGTACTATGGTAAAAAGATACTTGAAGTGTCTTCTAAGAGGATAGAAATATTCAGATGGTTGTGGTTCTTAGATCATTAAGCAGGATATCCTTGATGGCTTTGTTGCCTGTCGTGACCATTTAACTTACTGTGGTTCTATCTGTTGGTGGTTTGTGCTTTCTAGGGGAGACCATTGTGTAAAAATGACTTTGCTTCCCCTGTGTCCCTGTGGGAGCCAGGCAGCATCCCTTGCAGGATCAGGCGTTAGGCTGAGGTGTTTGGTGTTCACTCTGGAGTGAAGCCCACACTGTGGGCACAGCAGGGAGCAGTGGGAGTCAGCTCTGGATGTCTCTCTGAGGCTCTAATGAAAGGCTGCATCTGTGGCCCAGCTTGAAAAGTGAAGTCATGCAGTGATGTGAAAAGTCCCTGAGCCTTTGGCCTCTTCGCAGGAGTATCACAGATAAACTTGCAAACCCTCTCTGGTAACTGGGTGTATTCAAATAAGAAATATATCCACGTTTACTTTTCACCAGGAGATAGAAAAAAGACAGAGTTATTTTCTTCTGAGTTTTCTATGGCTGTAATAAATTGTATAAGGTAGTAAAAATAAAGTGAAGCAAATTATGTGTTCCTTTTCTTTCACAAGAGGCTAGTATTGTACAGTTGCAATATAGCACTTGAGTAAATTTTATCAAACACCACCTTTTCCCTGCTTTATTAAGGATCAAAGAAAAGAAATCTTGGGCCATGGGCATCACAGCTAAATATCAGATTTCTGTTTAATTTATGTAAAAATGAGTTAGTCACTTAAGAAAATCATTTCAGATTTTTCTAAAAATGTAATAAATTTTAGAAAGTTTTCTGTAATTCCTCATCTTGGTATTTCCATATTCCTATACTTACTTTATTCTATTTGGATACTCTTTACCATACTTATTTTCTTCTTAGCTGTAGCTAATGTAATCACCTGTGATGTTTTGGATAATTTTTCTTCTGCAGAGTTAGATTTCTCTTGGTGTTACGTTGTGAATCTCTGGACTTTAGCTTCTGATCAGGAAACATCCTTCTGTTCCGTAGCAGAATTAATGGAAGGCCTGTTGACCTTGTTTTTTTTTTTAAATGCTAACCCTTTAGGTTTAAATTATGTGTTGTCTTTTTAGAATTAACTGTATTTACTTACGAAATTCCTTTATAGTAAATTATAGTTCTTGGGAGAAGAACAGAACAAGCTGATTTTGCTTTCTGGAGAAGAAATTTTTTTCAGAAGCAGTAAATGATAAAGAGGAAAAGAGCAGGAGGGAATAATCTGTTTGGTCTGGAATGGCCTTTAACATCTCCTTACCTTCTCTGGGTTAATTTTTAATGTTCAGCTTATCTTCTGGTGCTTGTTGATGCTGCAGGGAAAGCTTGGCAAGTAGACACAGAGTGTAGTGTTTGGCTTGAATGAGTGTTCCATTTGCATTCCCCAGACAGTGCACTCATCTTGCTGGGTAAGACTCAGTGACGTTGCTTCCTGCAACTCAGCTTCTTTCTATGGAGACAAGTGTCACAGCTAATCCCTTCTTAAGTGTCCATTTAACTTTATTTTGTATTAATTATTTTTCGGGTGTGTGCACTCTTCCTCTCTGGCTGTGTGTGGCATCTTGACAAGATGAAGAATATTTAAAAAAAAAAAACAACTTTATAATATAAGTTTGGGATGCATGTTTGGCTTTCAATGCTCAAAGAATATCTATCTTACATTCAGTAATTGATGTATTTCTTGGAACAAAAATTTGATTTTTTTTTTTGTGTTTTAGGATTGGGTATTTTTGGTGTTTTAGAATTATGATACTATTGCATATTTTTATGTAACTAACAAAGTTTTCCTGCAGTCTCTGCGGCTGTATTTTTTGATCAAAAAAGTCAATCAATAAGAACATTTCCACACAAGATATGATTTTCTGTTGACATGGACAACTTCAGTTGAGATGTGAATGAACTGTATAGTACCTCAGCTTCTTGGTGTTAAGATGTTTACAAAGTACAATGAAGCGTTCTGCTGGTGTATTCACATTCTGTTTTTTCTCCCTCCCTTTCTTCACCAAGCTACTAACAGTGAGTGGCTCAGGATGCATCCAGAATGTGGCTATAACCTTGTAAATTCTCCTCACCTGAAGCCAGCCTGGATCCTGGACAGAGCTCTGTGGCATTTGACTGGTATGGTGGCTGATGGAAAATGTATTGCCAAAGGGGTCCCTCCCTTGATTGAAAATGATCAGCACTTGAATGTAAGTGAATGAGAACTAAGTATAATCTAATGAACTGCAGAAGTAGCTGAATAAACCTTTAATATTTCTAGGGTTGTGGAAATGCACAAAAAATGGATACCTTGCAGATATATTTAGTGAAATAAGCCCTTACTCCCCCTTTTTTTTAAACTTTTCTTAATGGTATTAACAAACAACTTTAGTAACTAATGCAATTTTTATTTTTACAGTGTTTACGTAAAATAATTTGCGAAGATATATATCCAAAAATTAAACTATGGGAATTTTTCCAAGTGGATGTTAACAAAGCTGTGCAGCAATTTAAAACCCTTCTAAGTCAAGGTAAAGGAAGATTTTGTTGCCGAAGTGTGTGAGTTATATACTTACAGTTCAAGAGGCATAGGAGGATTTAACAGTTAGAGAGAAAACAGGAAAATGCTGGTTTTTTACCATGTGAGACAGCCACTGTGCTGATTTAAGCATACAAGACTGCTTTGAGGGCTAGGAAAATCTTTAAAGACTTTGTGGCCCTTCAATGCTTTCATCCACCCACATCTTGGTTATGCTACAATTATAAAAGTTGTACGTCTGTTAAATATAATTCCTGATTTTACTTGGAGTACTCATTTCTGTTTGGTTCTCAGGCAAAATGGGCACTAAATCTGATCCAAATCAACATCTCCAAATACTTCAGGACCCTGATTATAGACGGCTTGGCTGTACTGTAGATATGAACATAGCACTAGCAACATTCATACCACACAGGTACCGTGTTACTGATTACAAGTTAAAATCCAAGTGAAGCTAAATTTATAAAGCCAAAAAAAGACATTATTTTGAGACATGAGGAAAAACTAACTTTTGATTCCTTTTAGTAATTTATTCTGCACGTTTTTAAAATATTTTTTCTAATTGTTCTCTGCTTTTAATGTCCTCCTGATAAGCAATGGACCGGCTGCAATAGAAGAATGTTGTAACTGGTTTCGCAAGAGGATTGAGGAACTAAATGCTGAGCAATACAGACAAACTAGTCACCATCAAGAACAGGTGTTGAAATTACTGTTTTAATGCTGAACTGTTTAAAATTGCAAATACTGCATTTATCTGCAACAATTCAGTATTTCAATAATGCCTAATTAATTTCCTTCCAGGCTGTCAATTGCCTTGTGGGGACTGTGGTTTATGAACGAATCACTTGCAATGGTCCTAAGCTGGGACCTATCACTAGAAAACATCCCTTGGTTACCAGGTATATACATGTTTTCTTGTTTGTTTGGAAACTATTAGAATCTATCCAGGGAAAGCAAGTCCACGGTTCAGTAAAATGAACTCAAAAATTGTATTTATAATTGTAAAATTGTATTTATATGTAGAAATATGTTTTCTTTCACATGGACAAATGCCACTTAGCAAATTGGCAGGGTTTTTTTAAGCAACAGCAGTAACTATTTCATAAATAAATGTGATCAGAAAGCATGAAACAGTACTCAAAGCACATCAAAACCTTACATAGTGCAAATTGCTGTTGTAGGTGGAAGAGGAGTGGAACTAGGAAAGTTTACACCTTTCATGTTTTATGTTCTTGATGCCGCTCATATCTAAAGAGCTATGGCTTTAATCTTATATTACCAGCTGACACCAAGATAGTGGCAGCATCTGTTCTTGCTCCTTCAAAGCTTCCTTCAAAATAGAAAACTCTCCATTTATGCAAGATGCTCTCTTTTTTATCTGTATTATGTGCAAGCAGATACAGTAACCTAAGCTGCAATTCATTGTCTTTGAAATTAAAGTATGTGTTTTGTGCTTGTCTCTTTGTTTTCTCTTTTAATTGCCTCTCTATTCCGTAGGTATTTTACATATCCATTCAAAGAGCTGACTGTGGAAGAAGAAGAAACTATGATACATCAGCCAGATAAAGCTTGTTATTTCATGGCTCATAATGGCTGGGTTATGGGAGATGATCCTCTTAGAAACTTTGCAGAGCCAGGTTTGTAAAAGAAATTTGAATTCTTATAAACCATTTGATATTCTAGCCAAAGCAAAAAGGATTTTATTTAATCTGTCTTTTTTCCAGATGTATTCCTATGAAGCTGCAGAATAGCAGATACTAAGCTTATTGCACTTTATTTTCCCATTCAGCATACAGATGAACTGTAAGAACTGGAATTTGAGGTACAGTTTTACAAGATTTGAGAGGGAAATTACCAGCTTTCTGCCACTGAAATGGGGATGTCCTGCCTCCCCACTTTTGTCATTGTCTTTGTTGCTTACTTTGTACTTTGTTCCAACACCACTGCTTGTTGGCATTTCCATGAGACAATGACAGTGTGGCAGCAAAACTACTGCAATGAAAAGGTGAATAGTATTTTACTGCATTAGTGAGCAAAAACTGGATCCTTGAAAAGTCCACTGAGTGGCAGTCAGGCAGTCAAGAGATGACCCAGTTAATCCGAATTAAGTATGCAGATTACTTGTGAAGGTAAAATAGGGCATGAAATCACCATGCACTAAAATACTGTGTTCTGTCTCCTTTGGGGACAGTGTTGAAATCAAATAAAAGCAAAAAAAGCTTGTGTTCAGAGTAGCCATTCACCTGGTAAATTAAATTAAACAAAGGCCAATTTAATTGTTACTAAAAACAGTCTGAAAGTTTGAGTCTGCTAATCTGATGATACTTCAGAGTGATCTGCAGTTAGAAAACATTTGATTTCTGCAAAGTAATCTACAATTCTTTCACTAAATTTTATTTACTTTTTATTCTTCTTCTCAAGGATTGATGTGTGTGTCAGGAGTGTTTTTGTTCAGTTGCTTTCTGACCTTTCTTCTAGACAGATTTCTGTGGGTTTTTTTGCTCTCAATCACTGGCTTTAGTTAGCATCCTTAATTTCCATTACTGAGGTTTTTCTCATAACCCTGCTACAGGTTTGAGTGCTTTATGTTTGTGTTATGCCTTTGTTTTATGCCACACATTATTTCAGCTGAGAACAAAATGTGAAAATGTGGTACAGAAAGGCACGATAAAGGAACTGCAAAACAAATGCTCTGAGTTCTCTAAGTGATCCTTTGAAAAAATCACAGCATACATGCAAAGGAACACAGTTTTTCTGTCCATCTGGCTGTGCTGCTGTTAGTGAAGAAAAGGGTTGGCGGTGCTTATGTGAATGTTTTGGGAATTCGTTGTAATTTAAAGTTCCTGTTTTTTACTTACTGCCTTTGGAAATCTATCGCAGTCTGCTGTTAGTAGAAGATAAAATTGTAAGTTGTGGCTGTGACAGATCAAGATAAGACAGCGAGTTTATTTTTTTGAGTTTAGCCACTGTGAAAAACAAAACTACTAATTTTGTTCATTTATTTGATGCTTTTTCTTTTTCTGCTTTTCTTTGGTTTAGTTTTTTGGGGTTTTTTTGGTTTGGTTTTTTATACTACTGTGAAGAATTAAAAGGAATTTTATTTCAATCTGAAGAATTGTTTCAGTACCACTATAGAAGTTACATATTCCCGTGGAAGAGTGGGAAGTTGTACATCAGTGTAGTGTATATAGATTTTTGAGCTGATATGGGGTTTTTTAGAGCTTTTACTGTTCATTACAGTGTTTTTTCTGCTCTCCAGTCGTAGAAAATGCCACATTTTCATTT
Organism: Chamaea fasciata; assembly: GCF_029207755.1. NCBI lineage: Eukaryota > Metazoa > Chordata > Aves > Passeriformes > Sylviidae > Chamaea > Chamaea fasciata. The sequence continues at coordinate 13,945,698 of NW_027094095.1, read as the reverse complement.
TGGTCCAGACTCTATTTTATATATATATTTATATACACTAAAGTGAATTTATTTCCTTTACAGGTTCAAATGTGTACTTGAGAAGAGAGCTCATTTGTTGGGGAGACAGTGTGAAACTGCGTTATGGTAATAAACCTGAAGACTGCCCATACCTCTGGGCACACATGAAAAAATACACTGAAATCACTGCCAAGTATTTCCATGGTGTTCGTCTGGACAACTGTCACTCAACACCCATTCATGTAGCTGAGGTACGCAAAATTAAGCTTGTTTATTATAAAGCAGCTTCCTGTCTGTGAAAGAGATCCTACAGATGTCACAGCAACAGTGCAGGACTCAGGTGGCAGAGTTTAGGTGGGAATGAATCTTCATCGTAGCGTAAAAGCAAAGTTTCTTGTCTGATGTTCAGAGGTGGTTTCAGCTACGTTAAAAAGTAGCTATTGTATCTTTTACTTCTCTACTTTTGCTGAAATGCTGTGGATGTGGATGGACCTGGCTAACTTTTTCCCTCACCAGTATCCAGTATGTCAGTTTGAGCTGGAGTCTTTGCCAAGACTTGATTGAAAGTCTGACTGGTTTATTTTTTTGCCATATATATTTTGTCATTGCTAAATTAAACAGGAACTGGTTCACTTCACAGAATTTAAAAGCTGATAATCAACTCCTGCAAAAAGTTTAGTCTGGCAGGTGTATTGCTAAGACCAGGGCTTTTTGTTTCCCAGGGAGCTGACCACATCCAGAAGTTGTACTTGCCTAGTAAATTAGCTTTAAATAGATTTGGAATAGTGCAGCTTGTTAGCCCTTGCTCTTAACTTTGTAACAGAGCTTACCTGTATCTGGGAAGAGCTCTCAAAAACAAGTTGGTTTGCCCACACTAGTTGTAAGGAACTCCTAAATGCAGCCCTTTCAAATCTTCTGCCATTCTTTTGTTTAGTGTTACTATTTTTGGAGTGGTAACTGCAAAGGCTTAAAGTGCTTGAAGTGCTGCTTAGATTTTAGTTCAATTGGTATCTCTTTTTACACAGTCTTTGCTAGTGTATGTTTGAAGATATTGTTTTAAAACAAATTAGAGTGTTAGCCTAAAGTCTGCAGAAAAGTTTCTAGAATTACTTAATTCATAAGTAATACCTGTAAAATATAACCATGGTTTTCTGAAACCTCCATGTTATCAATGTTTTTAATGTGCTGCATATATGAATGATTTATTTCTGTTCTGTTAACATTTATGTTAATGTTTGTGTATACATAGCTGACAGTGGATGTCTTGCATTAAAAATGTATTATGATCTATAGGAGATGCTAGCAACAGCCAGATCAGTCAGACCTAATCTTTATGTGATAGCTGAACTCTTCACGGGCAGTGAGTACATTGACAATGTTTTTGTCAACCGCCTGGGAATTACCAGCCTGATTAGAGGTACAATAAGCAGTTGAAAATTATGTAGGATTGTCGTGTATGGTTTGGAGTTTTAAATGTGAAACTAACATTGGTATGCTTTTTTTATTTTTCTTACATATTCATGTTCTTTGCTTATGCAATTACCTTTTCTTCTTCATGTTCTGTTTAACTTCTTCTGTGTTGTATGCTAATTCTTGGTTTTGCTTATGTTTGTGTGTCCTCTTCTATGTAACAACTTGTTTCGTTCCTTAATTTTGGCTTTCTGTTTATCTTTGCTGCATGGCATTTTCCTATTGTCCAATCCCTGCCTAGCTTTGAAACTTGTCCTTTTTTGTATCTACCTTTCCCCTTTCTGTGGCTTTTTTGGCTGTGCTTTTTGCAGTACATGCTGGACACAGCTAGAAAATTGCGAGCCGATTTGTATGTAGTGGCTGAACTGTTCACAGGAAATGAGGAGCTGGACAATATCTTTGTGAATAGGCTGGGCATTACCTCCTTAATAAGAGGTAGGCTTGCTGCGTGTGTGGTCTCTTTCCAACGAGAGATTATAGTTTACATGCTTTTTCCAAGAAAGTTTTCTACCAGATTATGCATTTTAAATTTCATACTCCATATAATCAGAAGTATGGGTTCTGTATTGTGGCTTTTTTGATACTTGGCAAAAAATACAGTACTAGCCATAACATAAGAGAAGACCTCCTTTGTTAGTTTACAGAAGGTTAAATCTTTCACTCTTGGTCTAGTGAAGGAAAAAGGAGTTGTAGCACAGTTCTGCTATGTAAGTCCTGCATCATGTCTGATTTTTGTTGCATGAGTTTTTTAAAACCTGTGAGAAATAGTTTGATCTCTGCTTTTTTATCCTTTTCTTTCCATTAGCTTTCTTTTCCTTAATACGTTATAGTAAATTAAATATTCCAAGGCTGTGTTTCCACACTAGATAATATAGCTATATGTGTTTGATTTTATGATTGGACACACCAAAATAACTTCTAAATTCCACATTAACACCTTTGTGCATGCTGTCCTGTGTGGTAGTTATTGTTACGCAGACACTTAGGTATTGTGTTCTTTAGAGGCCATGACTGCCTACAATAGCCATGAGGAGGGGAGGTTGGTCTATCGCTTTGGAGGTGAGCCTGTCGGATCTTTCGTTCAGCCACGTCTGAGACCTTTGATGCCAGCTATTGCTCATGCACTGTTTATGGATATTACACATGACAACGAGTGTCCAATTCAGGTGAGCACCTAAACAAAACAGACAAAGTATTTTACCTTCAATGTTTTCTGAAGTGATGTTTCTGAACTGTGGGAGGGCTTGGTGTAATTTGGGTATCCTAAATAATATTTAGAGCAAATGCAATTCAGTTCAAGCTTTCATACACAGAAAAAAAATTTGTAACAATACCCTCTGACATTCAAGATTTAGTCTTTGAAGGGGAGAAGTATATAAAGTAACTAAATAAGCTGATTTGAGTCTTTCATCCAGCTGGTGGAAGTGGTTCTGTTTCTGCTTGTCGACTAGTTCTCCTAAGCTTGTTTACAGGCAGGAATGAGAGATGGTGGTGGGGACTGCTTATTTTGATGATTTTTCTGAAGTTTCTTTTCTTAGTTCATTTTTAGACTTTTTCTCCAAAAATTGTATTGTAATTGAGAAAGTGTTGACTATGGGTTTAGCACTTCTGTTAAATTGAGTGTATCTTCTGTATGCTGAATTGGGAGGATTGAATTTTCCTGGTTTCACTATTTATTGCCTATATATTTTTTGATGCAGCACCGATCAGCATATGATGCTCTTCCTAGTGCAATGATTGTTTCCATGGCATGCTGTGCCACAGGAAGTACCAAGGGCTATGATGAACTAGTACCACACCAGGTGCGTGTCTCCAGTTCAACTTCTAAGCTACCTTTAAAAATATCTTCTATTCTCATCCTAGAACACTTATTTTAATGTTCTTTCTTTGAAATTCCAAGCAGTTTGCTTTCTGGTATTACTTCAGATTGTGCAGCTTCATATGAAATTTTAATTTGTTACACAATTCAGACCTCAAGGTGTGGTAGTATTTATTTCCCAGAGTGGTTGATAATTGCTTAAATTTGTTTTTTTACAGATCTCTGTAGTATCTGAAGAGAGGTTTTATGCAAAATGGAATCCAGCAGCATATCTGTCCTCTGGTGAAGTTAATTTCCAAACAGGAATTCTGGCAGGAAGGCTGGCCATCAACCGGCTGCATCAAGAGCTTGGGGCTAAAGGCTTTAATCAGGCAAGAAGTGAGGGTAACACTGGGATTTCTTCATATGTGTGCTCTGAGTGAGCACAGTTGCAATGTTTTGTCTTTTCTAGGTGTATGTAGACCAAGTTGATGAAGATATAGTTGCAGTGACAAGACACTGCCCTAACACACACCAGTCTGTTGTGGCTGTGTGTCGAACTGCCTTCAGGGATCCCAAAACTTGTTTCTACAGTAAAGAAGTACCTGAAATGTGTATCCCAGGTAAACAGACTTTTTTCCAAGAGCTGTTGTCATGTACAAAACTTTGAAGTTACTCATGCTTTTTGACTTCAAGGATATGCACATGAAATCCATATGAGAACTCTCAGTATATAATGCTCCTTTTGGATGTACTAATATGTATGTCCCAAAAGTGGTTAAAGAACCAGTAACAGACTTGCTGTGCTTAGGGTTTTCAGAAACATTCATATTGAGAATATTCCTGCTGCAAGCTCCCCCTGAGGCTGTGGCGGGGGGTTTATGGTCTTGTTTGTGAACTAGTACTAACGAATAGTGAGATGGTTAATTGTACGGAGTTGGGGGGATTGCTGTTTGTTCTGTTATACTGAGGAAAAAGGTGAAAATTTTATCCTATTTGATTTCATTGCTGTTCAGCTTTCAAATATACATAGCTATTTTGTAGCTTGAAAAAATCTTAATAAGAACTCTATTGAATAAGTTAATGTAAAGACAATATGTATGCAGTGCATACATTATATTAATTAACTATGCAGAGTATTTGCTATACTTAAGAGTAGCATAGTGTAATGACTTCTATATAGTACCTGGAAGTGTTTCTGAAGAGAAGCTTTCCAAACTGACTTTTTAAATATACTCAGTTCTTTGAGTGCATGTGTGTGCTTGTTTTAAAATCAGTCACTTTATATTTTAAGATATTTACATGACTTGTATACCTTATGTCTGTTAATGACTTAAAAGGATAGAGAAAAATAGAATTTGTATATTAATAATAAATTTTTACCTGTTAAAGAGAAACCATTTGTAGCTGCAGTTTGGAAAGTCATCTAGCACAGTCTCCTAAAAGATAATAGGGAAACTAAGAAAGCTAGTGACCAGTAAAAGACAGGTTGATATGCTCTCATAATCTGATTTTATGATTAATTTATTATAAAATATTAAAAATTGCCATTTTAAATACAGTACGGCATGTGTGTAATGAATATTTATAGATATTTAAAATACTTGCCATTTTTCTGTTCTTCTGCTAACAGAGACTTGGATATTGAATACTCAGGGTTTTCATTTTAGCTTTCATTTCATAATTTCAAAAGAATCACTTTTTTCATTTCAAATATCCTAAGAACTGCAACATGGTTTAACTTTTTCTAGGAAAAATAGATGAAGTAGTACTTGAGGCAAGAACTATTGAGAGAAGTTCTAGTCCTTACAAAAAGGATCTACATTTCATAAATGGATTGCCTAATTTCACAATGGAACTCAGAGAGCATATCCAGGTAATTAGCCCCCTTCATCCGTGTTCCGATATAATATTTTTTTAATTTGTGGCATTTCATATTAGAAGAAAAGACAGTGAATTTCAGTTGCCAATTTGTTTTCTTTTTTAAGATAAAAGACAGTAAAATCATAAAGCAAGCTGGAACTGCTATAAAAGGGCCAAATGAATTTGTTCAGGAAATAGAATTTGAAAGATTAACACCAGGAAGTGTAATAGTATTCAGGTACGTTATCATAATTGCCATGTGGCTGTGTGAGTTTGAAGAGAGCGATAGGAGACTAGAAAATAGTTCTTCTAAGTGCTGTATTCTTATTTACAGAGTTAGTCTGGACCCCAAGGCACAAGAGGCTGTGGGGATACTCCGCAATCATTTGATCCAGTTCAACTCTCATTTTAAATCTGGGAGTCTTCCTGATGATCACTCTGCACCAATATTAAAAACACCATTTTCTTCGTAAGTATTCTTTAAGTTTCTGGCATGGAAGCAAGAGAGCTACTAGGGGAGCAGAGAATATTATGCACACCTGCTGAGGGATTGTTGAGTTTTGGTGGTGATGATACAGATGGATTTGTATTGTCAGGGTGCAATGAACACTCTTAGAGATCTTCTTATATGTGTAATACTAAGTGGGGCTAATACTGAAAAACTTCCCAGTTTGTGTAATTGCTGCCTAACTTGGACTTTCTAACATGGTCTGCTTCTCAGTGTTGGGGTGTGATTTTGTGCTTAATACTTTGTTTCTAAATAAACTCTGAAACATCTGAGAACATCTTGGAACACCTGAAAAATCAGGCTCCTAATTTCCAAGATTACTGAAAGAACTGTATATATTTTAGTATTTTAATTTAAGTCTGAAATGAGAATTGCTTGTGAAATCCTTTCCGTTTCCCTACTGATTTTTTGTGGGGGGGTTATGCTTCTATTTTCTCCCCTGTTTTTTCAGAATTGCATCTAAACTAACTTTGGCCGAACTAAATCAAGTGCTGTACAGATGTGAGGCAGAAGAACAGGAAGATGGTGGAGGCTGTTACAATATACCAAACTGGTCACCCCTAAAGTATGCAGGCCTCCAAGGTAATAGACTCAGCATTATTTTTTTCGTCAAATAAAAAAGCAAATGAGAACTGCTCAATCTAGATCACATCATAATGCTGTTGTTTTGCTGCTGCCATTGTTTGGTAAAAAAGGTAATTTTTTTCTGCTTGACCATGCTACTAATTGGTGGTGTATCCAGGAAATCTCAAACTAGAACAAAACCCTTCTCTCTCAATGCTTTGAAACTTAACACTGCAGCCTAGGATGTGTTTTAACTGCAGTGCCCTGACTTTAAAAGGAAAACAAATACACTTCCAGTGAAAAGTTGCAATAACCTAACCTACTAGATTACTGAGGAGTGTCCGTCATTTATCAAACATACAAATTCCATCATGCTGGTTATTTGCAATGATTCCTTTTAAGTTTCCAGGATTTATGCTGAGGAAACTAGGGTTGGATTATAGTTTAACTTGTTATGCAGATGGAGCGAAGCAGTCTGGTTAAAACATCTGTTGCTATGTGCTTTCTCCTCCTGAATTGTAATTGCTCTTTGTGATAATGATGTGTCTTTTAATAGAGAGTTGGGTTTGTATCTTCAGGGTTAATGTCAGTGATGGCAGACATTAGACCAAAGAATGATTTGGGTCATCCATTTTGTGATAATTTAAGATCTGGAGACTGGATGATTGATTATGTTAGTAATCGTCTGATTTCACGTGCTGGAACCTGTGCAGAAGTGAGTAAAAATACTTCTTTGGTAACTTTGGGGTTTTAAATTGCTAGTTTGTTTCATTTTCAATTACTGTTATTAATTATGTTAATTATTATGTTTAATTATTATGTTTTTAATTCAGACTGTCTATAACATATTTCCTGTCTAGACAATTTCTTCTAGTAGGTTAAACCACTATTATGTTTTTCTTCCCCCCCTTCAATCCTATTTAAGAATAGACTGCAAAAAGGGAAATGAAAAATAGATAGGGTATGAAGGTATTTTTAGCTCTTGCATGAAGGCTTGCAGGGGTCCCTCCTTGTTTTACTGCTCCTCAAACCAAAAATGAAGTTAGCAATATTTTTTTCCGTAGGTTTTGGGGTGGTTTTTGGGGGGTTTTTTTGTTTGTTTTTTGGGGTGGGGTTGTTTTTTGGTTTTTTGTGTTTTTTTTTTTGTTTTGTTTTGTTTTTGGTTTTTTTTTTTTTTTTGGTTCGTTGGTTGGTTGGTTGGTTTTTTTATGAAAGTACTTTTCAAGAGAGTGCCTAAATACTACTGCATACACGAGTATGATACAGTTACAGTCAGCCAAGCACTGGAAAGACAGGTATTTCTGAGATTCAAGTTTGGTTTATAGCCATATTACAGTGCAGTCCTTTTCATAGTTTCTTTTCCCACGTGAAAACTTTTCTATTTATTTCACGAGATGTGATTTTTGTTACCTAACAAATACAATAATAAAGGCTTTAATATTCTTACTTCATTTTATTCCTGAACTCAAGTCTAGTAATACAAAGCAGAAGAATGAATAAAGCAGTTTAATATATTGAAGTGAATGCTAGATCTGCCCTGAGAAACAGAGCTTTTCTAGAAAATAACTTAGTCTGATACTTGCCACATTTACTGCTCTGCAAAGATTACTGCTTTTTTTCTGTTTATTTTTGAGTTCTTAATTTGTAATGTCTCATTCTGTTTCAAAGACCTAAGTCATATGGAACTAAACTTTACACTTTTTCTGTTAGTGTAGTCTCATCATGTGATATTTTGGCAGGTGTGTTCTTCATCTGCAAGACTTAAATCTTTAGTGACTTGCTAGAAAGTTGTCATAATGTTATTTAGCAGGACTAGAAGGAAAGAAAAGTACTTTCCAGGTGTCAAATGTGTGGCAGTGATACAAGGATATGAAGCTCTAGAATCCTGAGTCCAAGACACAGACCTGCAGTCATTCACTAGTGGCTCTGCATAATTTAGCTCTGATAAATTTTTATTCCTGGTCTTAACTTCATCTCTTCAATCCTGTCTTTTTAGCAAAGCAAAACTTCCTTCCCATGCTTGGATAATAATGATGCCTTTTGAGTTGTGACTTTTCTTTGCTACCTAATCTTAATTACAGCTTCATGGTAGTTCATTTTTGGACTATTAGACTAGCAAAATATAGTCTCCTTCTATACTTCACACTTTGGCTCATTTAGTATAGACGCAATACACATTTTTCTCTACTACTCTTCTTAGAGTTCATGTCCTTTAGCTGAAAGTTCGGAGCAGAAGGGTACAGCATAACTGGAGTGTTATACATGTACGAAAACTGTAGAAATATGGATCCTGAAAGCACTGGCTTTTGAACTTGGGTGGATCAAGTTCTAATTCTGTTATTTTTTAATAGGTTGGTAAATGGTTGAAGGCCATGTTTGTGTACCTGAAGAGAATTCCTCGTTACCTCATCCCATGTTACTTTGATGCCATTCTAGTGGGAGCATACACAACTCTTCTGGATGTGGCATGGCAGCAGATGTCAAGGTATGCTTGGCCTTTTTATCAGAGTGATAAAGACATCTGTGTATATTGAAACCTTTTGGCTTCTATCTACCGAAGAATAATTTGAATTTGTAATTTGAATCTTTTCATACTCCTCTAATGTGAAAGCGTACAGTTGGTAGAGAACTGTCAAATCCATCTTCTAACAGTGCTGGTTTGGAAGACTGAGAGTTTAGATACTCTCCAGGGTTTCAGTTTATGACTACTGTTGGCATTGAGCAGTAGGAGGAGGAAACCCTAAGCCAGAGTCTTTTCAGCCAGACTTTGGAAGCTTTTTTTTTTCCCTATAATTTTGGTACCAATGCAATGATACCGTGAAGTTCAGGTAACTAAGAAAATACCAGATTGTATTTGATGCTGGTGCTTTGTTCAACACTTTTCCATTATTACTCCCCATTATCTGAGCACTCTGCTTACTTTTTGACATAACTGTTTAATTTTCAGTCTTCTTTTTTCTTGCAAAGAAAAGGGAGATTCATTTTGTGGAGACTTTATTCTAGCTATGAATATGCTGAGCAAGTTGGTATTGTTTTGTAAAAACAGGGACATTGAAATGGGAATAGAATTTGGTATGGCTGTGAAATCATGGAATGTATATATACATATATATTCTTTTTTCTTATATTTTATGAAAAAGTGTTTGGAGATCAACTAGTCAGGAATGGAGATGGATTATTTTAAGCAATGCCTTAATAGATTTTTTGATTTGCATTTTTTGTATTATATGTAAAAATATGATCTTTAAAAATACTGACTAGGTTTGACAAACTTTTGTTCATAGTAAAATATTTTTTATTGTATTTTAGAAGTCTTAGGTCTGTGCATAGGCATTGACTAAACCAAAACAACTTTTTTTTAACTTTTCTAGAAATACATGTTATAAACACTTCCATTGGCATTAATCAATTAAGATTTGCTCTTAACATTGGACGGCCCTTTTAGGAAAATGAATGATTTACAGATTAAATCTTAGATAAAAAATCAGTTAATGTGAAATACTAGAATTAATTTGTTGCTAGTTTTTTATATTGCTTACATATAATGCTTGTCATAACCTTCAGTAAACAGAAAAAAGTACATTTTATAGACTGCTATTGTTGAATACAAAGTTATTTTAATTTAATTATGTTGAATTACAGCTTTGTGCAGAATGGATCAACGTTTGTTAAACACCTTTCCTTGGGTTCAATCCAGTTATGTGGGATAGGAAAATACTCTTGTCTGCCAGATCTGTCTCCTTCCTTACATGATGTTCCCTATAGGCTGAATGAGATTACAAATGAGAAAGAACAATGTTGTGTTTCCTTAGCAGCTGGTAAGTGAGAACAACCTTTAAAAAAGAAGTCTTCCAAAGCAGCTAAACTGGTTTTAGTAACTATATTCATTTTTTCTGCATCATGTTTGCAAGCCATATATCAGAAGCTATCTATAAAATGTAGTGATTTCACTCATTTTTGCCTTGTGTTTAAGGTAAAGATTCATTGATGTTAAAAGTATGAGAGTTTTCTCTAGTAGTACTCATGAGGGTTGGGAGAGAGAGCTTTATGTATAAATGCTCTATTTAGAGACATTTTTTGCTGTATTTATTGATACCATAAATAGAGAGCTACAAAAATGATGTTTTCCTTTCCAGAAGACTTGCCTGAGATGAGTATACTTGTCATAAGGGGTTTAAGTTTATCTTTTATAAATGTGAATTTAAAAAGTAAATTGTAATGGAGTAACGAGAGTGAATTTATGATTTCCAAGTACCAGAAGAACTCCTGATCTATCTCCAAAAGGAAAGAGCATAAAAGCAGTCAGCAAGAAGTATTTATACCTCCAAATGTTCTGCCAGCATCTGGCAATCTTCCTATGGGTATTTGTCTATGCCCAAAGTATTATCTTCTGTGGCACAGAATGAATTTATTTTGGTTCTGAGTTGGCTCATTCCTTTTCTGAAGCCATGGAAACTTTTAAATGTCCACAGATACAGTGGCATCTCAGTGGAGTGCTTTTCTTTTTGCCATCACTCTTGTGTAGCTTTATTGCTTTTAGTTTCTGGATTTTAATGACATTCCATTTGCCTGCTTTAGTGTTACCTAGAAGCACAGTGGCACAGTGTTCCCTTAAACTGGTCATAAAGATTAACTGTACTGAAGGGTTTGGTTTTAAATATTCCTTTCACCTATTCACTGGTAGTTGTGCCAGAGATTTTTAAATTGTACACAGATTATCGTTCTTAAGTGCTGCTGCCATGTACTATTAATTTGCAGAGATGTGGAGGCCATATTTGAGAATTAGCAAATACTTTGTTAAAGTAAGTGATAAAAGTGAAATGTTGTTCTACCAAGCATGCACAGGAGACTGCTGGTTTGAAACTTTATCATGTGGAATTTCTGTTTAATAAATCATAAAAGGAAACAAATGGAAGAAAAGACAAGTATGGACCTTACTGTTTTTAACTGTTATGCCTCATCAGTTAGAATCATTCCTAAAGCTATATGTTATAATGTCTGCTGTAAAATGTAGTTCTATAAACTGCTGGAAAAGAGAAGCAGGATGTCCTTCATGGTGTCTGAGAACAGTCTCATCCCCTTTATGCTGCTGAGATGCCACAACTCTCATACATAAACTCTTGCCAACAAAGTGTTACCATCTTGTCATGGTTCTAGTTTTTTTTCTGTTTCTTTCAATTAACTTTTGGTTAAGTTGCCAGATGGTTTAATAAAAATTAAAATGTCACTGTTACTGCGATGAGAAATGCTTTTGTGTGATCTTGAAATTCTAGAAGGCATTGTTCTAGAATAAGGTGTATTTAATTCTGTCAAGAACTTGGTCTAGGAGGTAGTCTGTCTGAAATATTTTAATCTTGGAAAAAGTTATAAATTAGGATATATTTTTTACTTCTGGTTATTTTATACATGTGTGCTGGGAGATTTCTGCTATATTGATTAATTAGATGAATAATGACATTGCTTTTCAGGTTTACCTCACTTTTCCTCTGGAATTTTTCGTTCGTGGGGAAGGGATACTTTTATTGCACTAAGAGGTCTAATGTTAGTTACTGGGCGCTATCTAGAAGCAAGGTAAGACTGGCCTAGCCTTGGTTCTTGTTGGCTTTGTAGGCAGTGAGGAAAAAGCAGTGCTCTCAAAACCTGAGCTGATGCACAAGCTGTTCGAAACAGTTGATGTGCGGTATAAAACTTCAATGGCACTAGACATATTTGGGAGCTCCCTCTAAGTGGAATTAAAAATACTGCTCAAACACTTTTTTGCCATCTTAGCAGTGACACAAAGCTGATGTTCTACAGAGATAAGGTAGTTTTAACCCCAGCACCGCTACTATTTGTCCTTGAACAAAGTGACTGTTTCACTAGTACTTAACATCATTGTTGCTGAGCAATATTTTCAGAATTATTCATGTAAAATTTTGAAGTAGCAAAATACTGTTTTAATCAGAAAGGCATGAATGCAGGTGTGTCATGATTTTTTTGTAATTGCTAGTATTTGTCTGTTGATACTAGAAATCAGCTAGTTGCATTGTTGCAATCTGGTAGCTATAAATATTCAACCTCATAAATGAGCCATACATAAGCCAGATGAATTTGATATTTTCATTAATATTAATTTGAATGGAGCTTGGCACATAATAGAAACATAAAAATTAGTTGGTGTAAATCAGCATGTATTTCTGCTGTTGTACATTTGGCCAACTGTTAGCTTTTTCATGCAGAGAGATCTGCAGTCAACTAGGATGTTTATTTTGCCTTTTAGAGCTAGTTGGAATCCATGTTTTCTGCAAGGTATGAGCAATGGTTCTCAAATGAAACCTCTCATAACCACAGTTGCTCTCACCTCTCTGTATCTTAATAGAAATTTCCCATCTACTCCTGCCCTCTGTCCCCATTCCACCCCACCCATCAGACTGGATACCAGGGTAATCATATACAAGGTCAATAAAAGCCTTCCCTGTGACCTCAGTGGGATTTGGATTTAGGTCCATATCACTAACTATTAAAAAGCAAATTATCTTTTCCTTATAATGGATGATGTATGTTTTGTGCAAACTGATTTTATTGTATTCATGTTGAGGAATTTGTTAGGGAATGGGTGGTTTTTTATTGTAAAGGGAGTTCATGCTAAACTGAATATTTGTAGCTTTCAACAGCAAACTTTTGGTATCTGTCTTTAAAATCCTGTTTGTCGTCTTGCTATTAACGTAACCCTATATGCTTTGTATTTCATACTTGGTCCAATGAAGGCCTTGAAGGCAACTTAGTCAAGACTGTGGTTTTCTTTTGTTCTAGAAACATCATTTTAGCATTTGCTGGGACTTTAAGACATGGTCTCATTCCCAATCTGCTCGGCGGGGGGACACATGCCAGATACAACTGTCGTGATGCTGTGTGGTGGTGGCTTCATTGTATCCAGGAGTACTGTAAAATTGTTCCCAATGGATTAGACATTCTCAGGTGTCCTGTTTCTAGAATGTACCCAAGGGATGACTCTTCTCCTCAGCCTGCAGGCACTGTGGTAAAAATTCTTCTAATTTAACTACTGAAGAAACTATAATGTTTTAATGAAAAGATGTAATTTTTTCTAGCTACAAGAACCTGTTTCTATCTGTTGTTTATGGTGAAATTTGATTATAGCGCAAGAATTCCATATTTTAGGCACTTCTTGCATCACCTGATTAGACAAAGTGCAAGGTGGAAAAAAATTCTATAAGTTTCTAATCTTTTTGTTGCTCTTTGTCTTGTATAAAACTTTTCATATAAACATTTTTTCAATGTATTGCCAGGGATGCTACTTGAAGATTTTTGATGGTTTGGGAGGTTTTTCGGAATATCTTATAAACTATAGGTTTAAGAAATGCTTTCTACTTGTTTTTCATCTTGCCTTTCACATGTCATCCAAACATGTAATGAATCTAGGATCAGCCACTTTATGAAGTAATACAGGAAGCAATGCAACGACATATGGAAGGCATAAATTTCCGGGAAAGGAATGCTGGTCCTCAGATTGATGAAAAAATGAGAGATGAAGGTAACAAACACAGAACACTTGGTGTGTGAAACAGAAGTTAATGAGTAAATTTTTTATTTCCTTTTCCTCTTATTTCTGCTTTCTATTGAGCATATTTTTTTGAATGATTTTATCTTTATTGTACCTAAAACTATATTACTTTAATATTTCTAAAGTGCCTAAATAATAGTTTATTATTAGCAACTGGTCATATGTTATTGTACAATTTATCTTTAAAATTTCACTTAAAGTACAGTTGCCTTCAGAAACCTTCCTCAGGTCTCTTGTTGAAAGGTCTTTTTCTTTATTAGGATGTTTGGGTTGGGGGTGTGGGTAGTTGGGGTTTTGTTTTTTCTTAAAAATGAACTTAACAGCCAATATCCTTTCTTGCCAGGTTTTAATGTAACTGCAGGCGTTGACCATGAAACTGGCTTTGTCTTTGGAGGGAACCGCTTCAATTGTGGCACTTGGATGGATAAAATGGGAGAGAGCGACAAAGCTCACAACAGAGGAATTCCAGCTACTCCGAGGTATGAAGGAAAGCTGGGCTTTAGCCAGGAAGAGGGGGGGGTGGTGGGGTTTAATTCTTTTTTTAGCTTAAATTCTTCGGCAGAACCACTGTGAGTTCTATTGACACGTCTGAGAGGTTATCTCTCAAATGTTCTAAATGTTTCTACCGATTAAAGTGTTAATGGAATTTTTTTCTTTGTGCTGATTCGAAGTCAAAAGCTGTGTTCCTGGGCAGATAAAGTCCGTGGCTTTTGTCACAGTCTTAGCTCCATGCCAGGAGTTGACTTCTGAATACAAGTAGTTAAATGTAATTTAGGAAATACCGTATACTTGCTGTACTAGCAGTACTTTGTTATTCAGGCTTCTTATATAAGTTACATATTGATAATTGTGGTGTTTGAATACGTTTTAGTTTTGAATTCAAAAATATTTACATCTTCATTTTTAGAGTTGAGATTAAGGATTTTGAAATAGGCTCTTTATTACGTGCTAGCAAACTGCTGCAAGCATCCTTGCTTGAATTTAGTACAGTATTAGTTTCAAATCAATTGCCATCCATGGGTGAGAATTGAGGAAAATGTTACCTTGCTTGAGAATTCCAGCATTTTAATTGGGAGCCAAGAAAGATTGAGGTGCTTTTTGAAAGAGATTGAGTTGGTGATATGAGAGAGAAAATTCCATCCAGTAGACAGTAAAGCTGAATGTGATGCAATATGAAATATTTGCATATATTGATTAGATGAATATTACCTGAAAAAAGAAGCAAGTCCAAGAAGTGCATTTGGTTCTTATTTTATTCCCTCACTTTTGACTTCAGTAATCTCTTATGGTGGAACTTCTACCTAAGTTACAGAAGTGTATGTGCAGTTGAGAAAATTCATATTGAACACAGTTCAATCAGAGGACTACATTTGGGGTTGATCCTTTTTCCATGTTCTTAATCACTGGTATAAAATTATCTTCTGTTTGTGCTAATTAGCTGGCTATGATAATACTACTTTAAATAAGGCTGCTGGACAGAAAAAAGGTATTTGCTACCCAGTTTACAAGCAAGTTCTTTCCCTGACTGAGAAATCGGGGAATAGTAGGAAAATAAAAAAAAAAAAAGAAATTGTCTAAATAAGATACTTACGAATCTAAATTTTTCAGTTACTCATGGAACTTTAATAGCCTACTTGAAGTAAATGATGAGGTTTTTTATCGTTGTTATTTTAGAGATGGCTCTGCTGTGGAAATTGTTGGCCTGTGCAAGTCGACTGTTCGCTGGTTAATGGATTTATCTGGAAAAAACATATTTCCATTCCATGGAGTCACTGTACAAAGACATGGTAAAAACAGGAACATCTCATAATTGTATTACTGCACTATAAAAATAACTAAAGCAATGAAATAGTGACCGTGTAACCTCAGAAGTTTTAGGGGTAAAAGGGCAAAAACTTGAGAATGTATCTTGTATGATCAAAACCCTTTTGTTACTATAAAAATTTATTAGAAGTTTATAATGTCTTCTCAACATTTGAAATAGTTTGTTCAGTGGATTACAAAGGAATTTCAGAGCCTGAATACCTTTTCTCAAAATCATTATAACTGATAAGGTTACTGTGTGTTATGATGATTGTATCATTTGCCATAAGAATACAAAGTAAAATAATGCAGGACAGTTCTTTGTTTTCTCTTTCTGTCCCTCCCCCAATATTCATAACACAGAAAACCCATTGCTGGGAATATTTACATAAATATCATTGGAAGTCCCTTATGGTTTGGAGGAACTAACCTTCTAATCACAAAGTTACTTTAAGCTTTGCTAGCTCAAGTGAAAATATGCCCTGTGGAGACTCCGACGTTGGATTAGTCTCACTAGAAATTTCAGTGAGCTATTGCTCCTGTGATCTGTACAATTGGCCTAAATGTAGGGAATTACAAACTGAGAGAGTGATCCTAGGTCTGCTCCTGTTATATGAAGTGTCAGAAATTCAAGAAGCATACTTCTGCTGTTGTCACTGTGGCTGATTGCAGAAAATTAAAACTGTGTAACATCTTGCAGGAAAGGAGGAGATTATCACGTATGATGAGTGGGACAGGAAAATTCAAGGACACTTTGAAAGGCTGTTCTTTGTCTCTGAGAATCCAGCAGATCCTAATGAAAAACATCCAGATCTTGTACACAAACGTGGCATTTATAAGGACAGCTATGGTGCTTCGAGTCCATGGTGTGATTACCAACTCAGGCCAAATTTTCCAATAGCAATGGTTGTGGTAAGTGTGGGGATGTGGGAGGAGGGCTTTGCACTTAAATGCAAGCTTAGTTCAGTTATAATGAACAATTTAAGGTCCATCTGCATGGCACTCTATCAGGAACATACATTGCTTGGAATAACTTTTTGAAAGCAACTTTGTTTCCATGCTTTTATTATTCATCCATCTTGGACTATCTCCTAAAAATGTATCAAGACAGGACCTGCCAATTTGCTGTGTTCACTGTATCCAGAATATCTTTTGTGGCTAGGTTTGGGAGGATGCTTTTCCCATCAAATTGGCCTAAAAGGATGGATTCTTTGTCTTTGTTGGATTTGAAAGAGCTTCAGTAATAATATTTGGCAAGGGTATATAAAATAAAATCAAAATTGAAAAGAGCACTGGATACCTTCTGTTTTCTTGCTTACTCTGACTTTTAGGTTCCAGAAGTTGATTCAGTAACACAAAACTCAGGCTTTTTGTTATCTTCTGCATTTATATATGCACAGAGATCATTCATTAAATCTTTATTATTTTATTAGGCCCCTGAGTTGTTTACACCTGAGAGAGCTTGGAAAGCTCTGCAGATAGCAGAGGAAAAGCTTCTTGGTCCATTAGGCATGAAAACCTTAGACCCAGAGTAAGTACAGTAGAGATAAGATCAAGTGGTAATTCCTAAAGATGATAAACACAACAGTAGAAATTATTTAATGTGGGGCAGGGGTGGTGGTGATGGTGTGAAATCTTCATTTATACTGATGAAATAAGGCTGCAGGAAATACTTCCAGAAAAATTGTTTTGCTGTTCTGGAAGTCCATGCAATTGATTTCTTTTGTAAGCAGTGGCTGGGTGGTTTTGGGTGCCTCACAGTAAGCAAGTCAAATTTGGTATCATAACAAAGGTGTTGAATTCGCATCTTGGGTCATACAGTGTTCAACAGAGTGTACAGTACTGCACTTTGAGTAAAAGTAAAAGGGTAAAATTATGACTCTTAAGTCCTTTCAAGAAGTCGACTATTTTCTTACAAATTTAAACTTTATTTGGAATTCCACTGTCATGTAAAGTGCAGAACCTGGTGGAGACCTCCCTAACTTAACCATCAATAAATGTAGATGACAAGTCTTTTGGTTAATTTCTGTTTTCCTTTTCTGCGTATCATTTTTAATTAAGACTTTGTTTGCATAATACATTTTTTTGTTTCTTGCAGTGATATGGTGTACTGTGGAGTCTATGATAATGCTCTTGACAATGACAACTACAACATATCCAGAGGGTTTAATTATCACCAAGGACCTGTAAGAGCTACTTCCTTCAATTTTAGAAAAAGTGTAGTCATTTTTTCAGATCAACTGCTTTGATAATCATCTCTTTTTATTCTTTGTTTAGGAATGGCTGTGGCCAATTGGATATTTTCTTCGTGCCAAACTGTATTTCTCTAGGTTGATTGGTCCAGAGATATATGCAAAAACTGTAGTTACGATTAAGAATCTTCTTTCTCGCCACTATGTTCATCTTGAAAGGTAAGGTAACAACAAACACAGATTCAGAATATTCAAAATACCAAGCTAGTGATAGCCACCGTAAATCTACTGTATAAACAGGATCTCTTTTCTAGATAGGAAGTTGACTGCTATATGTGCAATTGCAGATCTCAAGTCAGGTTTCAAATACAGGTGAGATCTAGTGCTTTTTACAGACTGCAGAATTCCTAATACTTATCCATACAAAGACTGGGTGAAATAAACCTTACATAAAAATTAGGATCTTATTTCATGTAAGAAATTTCAGAAAAAAAATGTCAGTGAGTTGTTTTTAAAAAAAAAATTAAAATTTTTTAAAAAAACTTCATAAAACATAATAGTTAAAGGGCAAGTAGTGACAGATTTAAATTGCAGCAGATAAAATGATGTAAAATAATGTTAGGATTTATTGTGTTCTATGTGAGGAAATTAAGATTCTGAAGCTGTCATACTAATAACCTTGATTTTCTAAGGAGACAGAGGAACGTGCATTTTGAGTTTTCCCTCAAACCAAGCCACCAAGTCCACACATTGTTTTTCCTCTTTTGCCATCTATTTTACCTAATAAGCATTTGAGACAAACTAAAATAAACAAAACACCTTGCCCTTGATACCTCTTCCATATAATCTGTTCTGCAGCACACAAACGTTTACTTGTACCCAAAAGAGTAATTCAGGACTCATGACAAAAAAGTTTGTCTGACCACACAAGGAAGAAAAAAGGATTTGCAAGGCAACGTTTTGCCTTGTGGTTTCTTGACCAAGTCTCTTGTTTGATAGTATCAGAAAAAACCTGCAGTTTGGTAACACTCTTTGCTTCTTTCTGTGTTATTAAAGTAGTGTACTTTTTTTAAATTCTGTTTTGATACTTTGTTTCTGTACAGAACGAATAGTGTAGCAACAGGCATTGTTTTTATTTTTGTGTGTTAGTTTGTGGGGGGGGTTTGTTCCTAAGGAGGAAAACAAGGTTTGTGTAATCATGCTGTCTTCCAGCCCTGGTCACTTTTTAGCGCCATAATCAATTTCAAGTGTAGTTTGAACACCATTGTTATCTCTTCTTCCAAATGCAAAACTACCGGAGTGAGAAACAGGAGCAGCACACCGGTTGTGTAAGTTTAGTTATTATTAGTAGCAGAGAGTCTGCTTTAAAGAAGAAACACTTACACTACAGTTAACAACTGCAGGTGAAAAAAATACTAGATCTCAATTATCAAAGGATATACTGTGCTTGTAGGAGAGCAGACCTTTAGTCAAGCTTTTCAGTTTCCTACTGAGTTTATCTTCCAAAAGGCTTTAAAATGAAATGTTCTTTTTATTTTGATCTATGATTTAACAACCATACTCACTTGTGTTTTCTTTTATCAGATCATCCTGGAAAGGGCTTCCAGAGCTAACCAATGAGAATGGGCAGTATTGTCCTTTCAGCTGTGAAACTCAGGCCTGGTCGATTGGTGTTATCCTTGAAATTCTTTATGACTTGTAAAAGTTTATTTTGATAGATTTGATGAAACTTATGTGGTCTTACTACTGGGCATAAATGAACACTTGTCTTACACTGCAAGGGAAATTATCTGTTCTGCACAATCACTTAAGCTGTGTCCTGACTTCCAGAGATGCTGAATGCCAGCAGCTTCTGTGCCCTATCACTTTGTGGGGCTTAGGTTTTTCGAAAATCAGGGCATGACAATAAAATAAAACTGCAGTGCACACTTGATGCAGAAACTTTTAGTAAGGAGGAATTTTAAGAATATGCACAAACTTAATTTTAAGTAGCTTTGGTTTTTTAGTTTTTTCAAAACAAAATCATGATGTATCGAAGTACGTTTGCTCCTTCCTGAGCTAAAAAAAAGTAGCACAGCTCTTACGTTTTTTTTTCTTTGTCTCTTAAAGAGTAAATGGATGTTTTTGCAAATGCATGCTTAAGGGGGAGTAGACTAACCTCTAGCTTTCTGAGTTTGGTATGCTTTGTGCTCTAGCACCATGCATTAAAGAAGGCATAATGTTATCTCTCCATTGAACTGTATAATGGAGATGTTTTTGTTTGTGTTCAATTGAACACTCCACTAAGCAACCACAGAAATAAAGTGCATGAACACTGTAATAAATCAAACTTTGAAGTTATACGTAAACTTTTGAAAACTTTACTTTGAGAGTTAGCTCAAGCAATAATGAGGTAACATCCAATGTTTATCTGTCTTTAGAATTATTTAAATACCATGAGCCATATAGCAAACCTATTTTTTAATTTCTATCTGGTATTCACCATGGGTAATTCATAGGAAGTGTGCATACAACGCACAACCTATATGTTAGGGAAGGCCAATGTGCTTAACTGCTTATTAAATTAATTTATTGAAGAGATAGAAGGGCTCAGGTGATCCTTTCTTGGGAAAATCCTCGCTCTATTAATCAGGTGGAAATGCTTAACACAATGGAAAGACATAGTAGCCTACTATCAGAGAGGAGAATATGGGGCTTCTGGGCCTTTTGAAATTGCACCAATAACAATAAGCATGCTACCTCTGTGTGGTGTCCTTTGGGAACAAATCCAGTGAACATGATGCAAAATGTGTTTTTTTCATATTTGGATGCCTGCATGTCCTTATTAAGTTCAGGGTTCACAAACTGAGGAGAGCAGTTGGTAATTCTCAGCTCTTCATACAATATTTCCATCATAGTGCAATAAACAGGCAGAGTATGGTTGAGAGCACTTCCCACATCACAAGGTAGAAAAGCAAAAGCACTATTTCTTAATGTTAGACAACATATGCTGAAAAAATAAATACAGGATGTAATTATAATGCACTAAAACACATAGATCAAGATTGTATTGTATCTGTATTTTAAAGTTTCTGTATTCTGTCTAAAGTACAGTGCACACATGCTGTCTTGTTCAGGGAGATGTATTTCAGGTAAATACTGTAACGGCAAGTTAACAGGTTCAAGAGATGAATTGTAAGCAGTGGCTATACTCATCTACTATTTGTTTGAAAGGTTAATAAGGATTTTAACTCCCTTGCTGAAGTGTTCAGTCCTTAGAAGTTAGGGATAGGTAACGTCTATATTATACCTGAACTTTTGAGCTGCAGTACATGGGTTGGGATTTTTTTATTTTCTCAACACAATGCATAAGGAATGTCATTTGATCAAAAATGTTACTGAAATGTCAGCTACAGATTATTTTTTTAATGTGCAAGAGGCATAGAAAGTATTTTTCATACTGCACTGAACGTTCCAAAATTCTTGATAATTATATTGAGGTTTATGTCCTATTGTTTCACTAGCTTTACTGTTTTCCTGGATACCTATTTCTTGTTTATTATTTCAAGGTATGTTTTATGGCTCCTGTGGCTTAGAAAACAGGTACAAAATGGCAGAAAATAATTTGTTCTTACTTCATGAAAACATTTTAAAATTGGAAGTGAAGCTTAAGAGCTATGACTGTTGAAGATTTCCACCAGGTGTCAAAATTATATTCATTGGCAATAACACTCTTTAAGTGTTGGGAAAAAAAAAGAGAAATTTTTCATCAAAACCTTCCTATGCTATGTACAGATTGCTTTCCAGTTTTGCAACCTGCACTGCTGATAGGGACTGCATATTTGTCACTGCTAGGGTTTTTTTCTAATTTAATTGTAAAATTTTAAAGATAAATCACCACTGTGTACACAAAAATACATATGTATGAAACTTCTAAACATGCCCATTTATAATGTTGCTTATGCTCTGATTAGTTGAGCATAGTTTTAGTGATAAATATTTTAAATAGGGAAAAAATACGTATTGGTTGACTTTGCTGTTAAGTAGCAACGAAAGTAAGATTTAAGGTTATTAACTTTCTTGGGGGGTGGTGGTTTATTGGTTTTGGGGTGTTTCTTTTTTATTTTTTTCTCAAAAAGCTACTCAACACTTTGTCAAGCCAGACAGTTTAAAAATTAAGAAGGAAGAAAAAGTTAAATCTAACATAAAATGAGCTGATACCCATATAGATCAAGTCATTATCCCCTAAAAAAAGCTGACTTGCATTGACTGATACTGAGCTGTAGCATTATCCTTTATATCCTATAATCAAAAATTTCTAGTAATGCAAACTTACAATTGGTAAAATAGAAATAAACTAAATAACTCAGTAAGAACTGTGTATCCATTGTGTTCCAGTTGGTGCTTCTTGATCTATATTGTATTACTAATTATTTTTCCTCCCAATTGAAATAATTTTAACTGTTATGAATGTTCACACAGTTAATAGCTCTTGATTTATTCAAAGATGATTAACTTGAGAATTCAAGTAAACTTATGTATCATTCTCACACTGCATGTTGTAATGTAAAATGGAAACATGAGCTTTACATGTCTGTCTATCACAGCAACAACTGATTTTAGAAAATGTCATTATTCCTCTCTGAAATGCACAAAATAAAACTATTTAATTCAAAGTTAACATTTTCTTGTGGTTGTTTTTTAAAAAAAGTCAAACTTTGCAGCCAGTGTTCACTTCTTGTGATTTTACATACAGGGGAGAGGTTGTTAACTCCTCAGGTTAAATATTAAAGTGCTAATAAGATTTATTACAAAAACGACAACAGAAAAAAAGCATAAACTTGAGATTCTTATGTTGGTGTCAATGTCAGCTCTCCTAGCTGGGTTTGAGTGGGTTTGGGCTAGCAGACCTTCTGCTATGAATGCTTATATAATTTAGGTAATAGGATTGCAAATTCACCAAAACAAGTCTTGATTAACTGATTTACAGATACCCAAGTGATACAGTGATTAACTTCTGGAGTAAAATTCTTATCACTATGGAGAAGGCATTTTCACTTTTCAGGCCTGCTTTGTAAAATCAAAGTCTCTCAGCATTGGTGCCTGGTGTACCGAGTGTTTTGCGATGTCCCCGTTTCATTCCATGCTTTATAAAAATAGGATTTTTTTCTAATTCTCCATTCAAGCATTTTCTTTAAGAAGTAATTTATCATTCTACTGTATATACTTTTAATAAATGTTCTATTGAAAAATAGTTAAGGAAATGTAGAAGTGACAAGTCACTGAGCTGGGGGAGTTGGTAAGGTCAGAGCTGCCACCTCAGCCCTCACGGCCCCTCAGGCCGCTCAGTGGAGGAATAGATGGATGGAATGTCAGTGGTGACGGGCAGGTTTCTCTTGAAAGCTCCTCTGGAGCTTGCAGATGCCGTGTGGGGAAGCACCTGCAGTCAGGACAGCTGCCCCCTCAGGAGCCCGCTAATCTCACCAGCACAGCCAGGGCCATCCGCCGTCGGGCGGCTGGGGCGCGGGCCGGGCGGGCCGGCGGCCGCTGGGCCTCAGCGCGGCCGGGGCCCCTCAGCGCCGGCCCCCGGGAGCCGTCTGTGCGCGCCGCCGGCTGCGGGCGGCTCGGCCGCGCACTCCTCGGGAAAGCCGCTGGAGCCTGCCCCGGCTGACACCTTGCGTTCCTTGCTCAATGTGCCTGGAAACCGTAACAAGGAAAATGTGCCTGCCTGTGAGCATCTGGAGGTTTGTGCAAACTCGGGAGCTTGTACGCCTGTTGTTTTAATGTAGCGGTACAACGGAGGGGTCAGCTCTATTCACATTCGACAAGATTGCCTGTGCATTTGGTATTTCTCAGAAGTTACTGACTAAATTAAAACAGAGGCTTCCCAGTTGTGAATTTTGCATCAAAGTGCAGGGGACCAAGTGGGCCAATGGCCATTTTTAATCGGGAGCGTTGATTTCAGAGCACGAGCAGCTGAACAAGGCACAAAGTTGAATGCT
This sequence comes from Chamaea fasciata, assembly GCF_029207755.1. Taxonomy (NCBI): domain Eukaryota; kingdom Metazoa; phylum Chordata; class Aves; order Passeriformes; family Sylviidae; genus Chamaea; species Chamaea fasciata. The sequence continues at coordinate 13,921,958 of NW_027094095.1, read as the reverse complement.
AATTGTTTTAGCGATAGCTGGTTTTTACAGGGTCAGATTTTGAAGTAGAATTAACGTATGGTGGTACGAAGTGAACCTAAGAATAATACAGAAATACTGTGGCTGGTCAGGTGGCAGTCTGGGCCATCTGTGCTGTTCTGTGTTTCTGTAAGCACTGTCCGTCTCGTTGGCCGGTGACACGTTTGTCTCACTGTGTACTATCTCCTTGAATCTGTTTCTTTCAGAAATCTTATCTCTGCCATGTGTCTGTTCGGTTTGCAACCTTTCAGCCTCAGGTTGCTGTTCACCCAGTGTATCATTCTCATCATATTACACAAAGTTCAGTACCACTGATCATAATAACTTGACAAATAATAAACTTGTTCGCCTCAATTCATATAAATTTATGTAATCTGTGGGATCCATGAGCCCTTCCCTTTGTGTGCCACGGCAGTATCTCAGTACAACTTCAGACAGAGAAACTACTCTTCATACAGTGCCTTTTTGCAGTGAGAATGAAAGCTGGCCGTGAAAGAAGAGAATTACGCTGCAGCCTGGCAAGGGTCTTACGTTGGATGATGTGGACTTCAGGTACTAATGGACTTAAGTTCCTTGTGGAGTTCTTTATTTCTGAGTTCAGGCTGGCAAACAAACTGGAGCTTAATTTTGTGTGGTGTTAAGAAGCATAAGATGATGTCTTCTCATCATTTCTGAAGGAAGATATTTGCAGTCACATGAGTTACAGACTTTTAAGTACAATTATTTTAAGCCATGATGCTCTAGAGTAGGATTAAATTATAATAGTGGAAGTCGTCTTTTTAAGGTGATTTTTAGTGTCACAACCACATAATTTGAGAAAGCTGAAAGATAATTCTTGAAAGTGACGTCTCAAGGAAAAGGTTTCTGCAAAATGACCAATCTGCTCTTTTATGGGATACATTCAGGGGCTGTTTTTTAGATTTCTTTGTAGTTGGTCTTATCGCCGTTGTCTAGATACAAACTAGACCTGGAGAGGGGTATCTGTTTTAATAGTATGCAATGAGAAATTGGTTCCAAATGCAGGAGTAAGGCTCACAGCTGCTTGTGTAATACTCTGAAGAGCAGCCACGTAATGAGGTAAGAGTGTCTTGGCAAGAGCGGTCGTTGGAGGGCAATAGTAGGTTAAGTGTTACCAAGACGTGTCGTAGTATTATCCCTAAGGAGAACTTAGGGTAAGAATAGTGCAGCTCTTTATTCTAGATAAAAATGTACGTTTCCACCGTGGCAGCAGAGGGCGGCGCTGGCTGGCCCCTGCGGCGCTGCCGTGTCCTGCCCGGGCCGGGCCGCTCGGCTCCCCCGCGCTCCCCAGGGCTCCGCCTTTCTCACGGCTACACCCGCTCTGCTGCCTTGGAACGGCTCAAGTCTCCATTCCCGCACGTCAAAATCATAAGTTTGTTTTGTTTTGTTTTGTTTTTTTCAGTGATATATCCTAATGTAGGAGAAGTGGGAAAGAAAATGCATCTTTGACGGCTTAGTTACAGTTTGATTTTTTTAAAGGGATAACTGGAACTAATAAGTATTTCAGTATTTAAAAATCCAGTAATCTACTTCTCTGTTTTATTGCAAAGTTCAAGAATCTATTTATCTCCTAAAGAGTGGGAAATGCTAGGATATGAAACCAGGTGTATGTTAGGCATTTATTTAATATTTGCATCAGAGTTCATCTAAGGCTTCTGTAATTACTCACAATTTTTTTCTGTTTCCTTAAATGCTTTGTTTTTGCACAAAAAAAAAAAAAAATAATGTGAAGCCTCAAAATAATTCTGCCTGGGCAATCTTTCACTATAATTGTGGGTATTTTAACTTAACTGTGACATCACATGGATATTTTTTAGTGGCATTCATTGTATGTTTAACAGACTGCATTTTCTAGCAGTTATTCCACTTGCTGAAGCTGCGTGGGAGCACCCACATTTTCAAGGTAATTTTGTAATTTGTAAAGCCTGTAATCAGGCCTACTGGAACAGCTGTTCAAGAGCTGGTTTTGTTTTCTTGTAATGCCTGGCTGGCAGTACTGCTGGAGGTCTCCCTGCAGGCCTCTGGAGGGCCAGATTCATGTGTTAGGAGCAGTTAGGTTACTGCAGAGCTTTTCCAAGGCCTCCAGGCACCATTTAGCTAAATCTAAGAACCAGATGCTGCTATCACCTGGATCAGAGTAAATATAGTGTAATTTAATTTCCATGCCTTAAACAATTGCAGGTTTATTTTTGAATAATTTTGTCTTTAGACAGTTTATTCACCTTTGCAAGCAGCAGTTAAAAGCAAAAATTAGATGTTGCAATGTGATACATTTGTTTGTTCCAGGGTAGGGAGTCTGTTGTGTGCTGGGGTTCATTGTCACAATAGTTTCCTTAAAGCTCTCATGCAGAGATGTTTTTTGCCTTCCTTGTCATACACCTTTGCTAGAGTCTAACAGAACATACTCTAAATTCAGCTGTAGTCCCAAAAATCTGGTAGAATTTTGTACTTTGGATTTATCAAATTGGTGAAAATATTCTCTTCGGGAATATTAAAAGCAAATAAATCCTAGTTTAGGGTCAGGGCGGGGGGTGGCAGTAATAGTAGTAGACAGGTGTTCCTCTGGTTATTTCCATCATGTTCTCAGAGATGACCTTACAAGAATTCCCTAAAAGCATTAGGATTTGGAAATTTCTAATTTGTATCTGTGTTATTAGAAAGTCTTGTTTTTTCTGTGCTGGAAGATTGAGCAGAGAAATCCAAAAGTTAAAATATTTTAAAAGTGCATGTTTATTAGTTTAGTAGCGGAGATAAGAAGCCTTCAGTTAGGTAATTAAGCATTTCTTCCAAATTTCAGCAGATGCTTTTATTGGTTATGAACTAATTGTTCTAAGTTGAATATTGATGTTAAATGTCATCCTGCTTTCTATCCTCCCTGGTTTCATTTAACATAAAAAGGCTCCATTTAATTGTGAGGAGTGGGTGTTTCTGTGACTACTGCCATTCAAATTATAAAGCACTTCAGTATTTGTTTAAAGAGGGAGCTGCAGTATTGCTCTTTCAAAAATAATCTCTTGGAGGGCAGAACCCCAGTGTTTGAATTTTAACTTCATATTTGACTGTCTGAAGAGCAACCCTACTACTTGGTGGTCCGAGATGGGGTGATGTTTGAGGATGGGTTATGGCAGAAAGGGAGGAGGACTTCTAAGTGAACATTCAAAAGAGACAAGGAAGATGTTTCCTCACCTGTGGAGTGTTTCAAAAGGAGGAAGCAGGAAAGAGAGGAAGTTCTGACGTCTGGTGTGTCTGCATGCTGTAGTACAACAAAAATGATGGCGAGGGGGAGCTGCAGTTTGCCTCAGTCTGGGCCTCCTGGCTGGTCTGTATGGCCCTGTGCTTCAGGGGAGCAGACAGCACAGCCACAGGGCTCTGCTGCTGTCACACCAGAATACAGCACTGCCCTGACCAAGAGTTCTGCACCACTGAAGGGAAGAGCAGCTTGAGGAACTACTTGTAACCACAGATGAAATTCCAAACTTATTTCAATTATCACCTGTTTTTCACTATTCTGAAAACTAGAAACTTTTAAAATATTGAAATCTCACGGGGAGAAGAAGTCCTTTAGAGGCTGAATAAACATTTCTACTTGGCCGAAGTGAAAATTTGGCATTATTTTGTCAGCCCTGTTTCCACCTCTTCAGCCAGTTCACTGTGGTGTCTTAAAGTGGACTCAATTTCTCCATCTTTCACCCTCTTAAGCATAGCTAAAATGCTACTGTGAATTTCACCCAGAAATCATCAAAATCCCTGGAAATGTAAGTACTACATCAGACTCAAAGGTTTTATGTGCTTGAATGTAACATTTTAAAGTCTTTTGATGTCACAAAAGGTAACTCGGAATAATAATTGCTGTAAAAGTATCTTTTGTCTCATAAATGTAATTCTCAGCGTACTCTATTTAATTTGCTATAATTATATACTCAATGTACTGCTAATAAATATACTCATTCAACATGTATCTGTTTGATGCATATATTTTTTCAAACATGAGGGTAGCAGTAGAAGTCAAGGACACTATATCTTTAGTGTTTTTCACTATTAATGATTTGTTAAATGTCATGTTGCATTGAATTTCTTCACAGGAAACTGACATGAAGATGCTTTCAAATGCTAAATAGTTGTGACAGTGACTAGTACACACCGCTTACATTTGTATGTTTCCAGTGCTAAAAATTTAAGGATTGCTCTGAATTAACTGAAGGGACATTGGCATAGTATGTGAGTGTCTCTGTGCCCTTATCTTACTTTCTTGGAAAATTGTGATTGCTGTACTTTAAGAACTTCTGGTAGCTTCAGAACATGTGGAAAGTGGATGGCAGGTAGTACTAGCTGGTGAGCACACTTCTTTTTGGAAAGTTTTGATCTTTGTTTCTTGCCTGGTCATTTTCACTGCCCCTCACAATTAATCAGTAACCATTTTCTGCTGAAAATAAGAATGCTGCTGACCCAAATCCTACTTAGCAGAATCTGTCTTCTGAGCTAAGAACCATTGATTTTGCTGCCACTGTTGCATGTGATTTCTAAATGCTGCTTCCATTGCTAGGGGTACTATTAAAAGAAAAACCTTCCTGTTGTTAACAGGTGGGTGAGGAGTGACTGGTAATGGGTCATAATTTCAGACAGCAGCAAGTTCAGCAGAACACAGACATTTAAACACAGCAAGTGCAGAGTTAGTTTCCTATCTGTACAGTGTAAATTCTGCCTGCTCAGGTCACTCCCACAGTGCCCCAGTAACACTGATGCTTGTCTGAGCACTGCCCTCCTCAGGAGCTGCTTCTGCCTGCCCTGTGGTCAGGATCTGTATGTACTTGATCTGTGATCCCACTGTACATGTGTCAAGGATTATACAGCACTGCACACCATGCCAGATGTCACCGTGCTCTGCAGCAGGCCTGCAGGTCTGCCTGTGCATGTGCCTTGAGATTGCACTACCTCTAGTTAAATATTTAGTTTATAAAATATAAATACCAACCTCCTACAATTTACAGTTCCTTTGTTCTCACACCTATCACATTACATGTTTAGCCTTCAGGAAACCTCACAGCCTATGCTCATGTCTGACCTAGCTGTACACAACATTCTGGACTCTGTTTCAAGCATGGTCTACAGGCTGAGTTCTGAAATGTGTCACTAAAGTTTCCAGAACAGTTCTTCCTTTGGATCGTAATATGGTTTCATACAATGGAACACTCAAATATTCATTGTATATTTAAGATGTCATTCACCATGCCACATTCTGCAGAATATTACATGGCATATACACTTAAGGAACTAATTCATGAAAGCTGTGTCTATATATTATTTCTACACAGGTTGATTTTTTAAAAAATTATTCTATAATTTAGACCTTTGGATGTGTAGACCACAGGTTTACCTACTATGCTAAAAAACCATGTTTCTGTTACTGGAAACCACACACTCCTACTTTTGTTTTGCTTCCACATTGATAGAGGAAGCATTGGAAATATAAAAAATTACCTGAAGATGAAACTCTTCAGTGAAGCTTATATTTGAAGTTGAAGTATCCAGCTCCACAGCTAAAGGCTGTGGACTAACTATCTATGAGATGTGAATTCTTCCTCAGGTACTTCTGACTTGAGATGGGTTTCCATTTTCCTTTTTATCCTTTTCTGTTTTGCAGCCCTCTCTTCTTCCTCAGTTGTATACTTTCAGTGTGTACTTTGTTTGAAATAATGTTAGGAACTATTTCAAGTGCTGTAAAGGCACATTTGTGCCTCAGCTGTGCACACAGCGCTGTGACTGTTGCTGTAACACCAGGGATAATGTATTTACTTGAGTGGCTGTGGAAATTCTCACTCAGTACTTCATGAATCACTGCAGAGTGGTCCTTAGACAACTGACCTTGAGTTGACTCTCCCAAATATTTTCACTTACTAAACCTAATTAAAAGTTGCATTAAGGATATTTATATTGCTGTATCTCTATAATGACAGTTGCTATAAGGATTCTACTCTTCTGTGAAAGGGTGATATTAGCCTGTCTTTCATACTGTGGATAACATCAAACTAAGCTTGAAAGTCTTTATAATAATGGATTGCCGTAAATTAATACTTCTCCATAAGGAAGGTTGCATATCATAATAATGTTCAAATGTATCACAAAAAAATAATGCATTCTGTAAGGAATTTAGTCGATGGAACATCAGATTGGAGGAACCCAAGAAAACTAATTTTTCAGTCCTCATGAGCAGAAGTCCCCTGATTGTAGTGATCTGATGACCCTAGGAAGTCAGGGCAGTAGATTCTTAGTGCAGAGCTAAAATTAGAGGACTTACAGTTTAATTTGCCAGATGTGCTACACAGTAACTGATTACCCTGGCTCTCTGTACGCCGAGTCAGGTCTAGCACAGCAGTGAGGGACTGTACCCACAACAGCCTTGATGGTCAGCAACTTCTCTGTGGAACCATCCTAACAAACAAGTCCCACCAAAGACCAGGGGTGGCCCAGACCTGCACTCCATAGAAACATAAGACATTAGAACAGAAGTGTCATGGAGCTCAAATTCTGGTTTTGTCCAAATTATTTTTTATCTCATGGGTATGACAGGGCTTTCACGTTCCATGTGGAAAGGGTTTTATATTGTGAAGTCAACACCTCGTGCATCTTTGCCCCTCTGGTAGAAAGCTCTGCGGCTCTGACTGTTCCCTCCGTGAGAGTCACCTGCTTCTCCTCCCTGACCTCTGGCTAAATGGAGGAGTGGATTACTTGCAGAGGAATGTAACACTTCCAATTTGCCAGGTAGGTGGTAATTGCTGCATTCCAAAGAGGTTACCACAGCAACCCCCTCAGAGATACACCTACTTTGTGCACTCCACTTCCAGAGTTTGTTAAAGCTATATATCATGTTTGGTGTATACTTGGTATACTTGAACTCAACTATTTCAACTCCAAGGAAAACCCAAATATTTAGGTATCTGTTTTCTCAGGTGACCAGCTTCTCTCACTAGTTTTGCCTGCCAGTCCTAATAGAAAGTAATTATTATGACCTCAGCCGTTTCCTTTTCCTCACCTTCCTATTTTCCATTACACAACTATAATTATTATTGATTATACCTAATAAGGATTCATTGTGCTTCAAAGATTTAATACTTGCTCTTTGCCTCAAAAAGGTGATCATCTTGCATTTAAGGTTAACGTCACGAGTAATACAAGAGAAAAGGGGACAATAAAATGCAAAGACAAGAGCAAATGCTTCAAAAACACATGATCGTTTCCTTAGTTAACGAGCTGGTTATCTGTAATTTAGTAAAGTCTAAGTTCAAAGCATTTTCATGACTAGTATATGGAAGGGAATAGTACTAGTGTGAGGCTTATTTATTTATTTCAGAAAAATCTGTTGTCTTGAGGGCAGCAGTATTTATCTGTATAGACCAGATGCACTTCACTGGTCTTTTAAATTGCTTGGCTTGCTTACACACAAGGGACTCCCTTTTTCCATTGCACAGAAAGGTACCCAATGAGTAAACCAGCATTTTTAGATGCTCGTCCCTCATCTGTTTGCAGCTCTTTGTTGTTATGTTCTCTTCAGTTAATTCCTGCATTTTCTCCTATGTTCAGGTCTTTGTGTGCACTTTTTATCCAGGGTTATGTGATACTGAAGCAATGACAGGACTTTGTATATTCCATTCCCATTGTCCTCCAAAACAGATTCTCCTCTTCAAAATACTAGGAGTTGTGTGTATTCTCATGCTATTACTTCATCTAGGAAGTCACATGACATTGTTAACATTGTTAACATTTGCCTTATCTTGAAAAAGGGAGACCAAAGAACCTGATCTTCGAGTACCTGAGGAAAAAGGCCGATTTCGTAGCCTAGTTAAAATTGTCATCTCTGGCTTGGTCTATAGGATGGAAAATTTTGGCCTGGTAAATCAAGCCTCGGGATTGAAAGTCTTGCCAGAAGAGTACGAAGGTTTACAAATTGACTTTGCCAAGAGGAAGTTGGTACAAGCATAGCTCACACAGGAAGACCATGCTCTGTCTGATGAAAGAGTCAGTGATGTTGTAGGAAATGGATTAGGAATGAATAAAAAAATACATAGGTCAAAAGGCCTCTGCAGACATATTTTGTTTTCAGCCTCTAGATCCATTGTCTCTTTTTCTGCTAACTGCAGTGAGCAGTGTTTGCAAACAAGAGCTATTTGCACTACTAAAGCCTGTATTTCATTTGTTGATCCGAGTCTTTGTTACAAATTCTATTACTGTACTTTTATTAATACTATCTATTACCATGCAATGGGAATCCCAAACAGAAGCCAGGTGCTTTTGTTTTGATAATGAATTCGTGGGCATTGTGGGGATCATGTTGGAAGGCATTATTAAACTCTATCCCAGTCAAAAAACTGCAGACTGGTGAGTAGAGAAGTGCCAGAAAATGTATATATTCTAAATATACTGCACTTCTAATTAAGTATTTCAGATATGATTCCAGGAATGTTTACTATTTTGAAATAAAAGGGAGGCATTGTTCCAGCTGGTAGGAACTGACTATTTATAGAAAGTGAGTTCATTTTTTCCTTGTAGTAGATTTCAAATTCACCATGGAAAAAATGTTATAAATACTAAACAAAAATTGTTACCTGACTATTCCTTACAGTGTTAATTGCTGAAGGAATGGGAATTCACCTGCTTCTGCATTTGAAAGGGAAAACTTTGCGCGACCCAGGTGACGTGAGAACACATCCTGCGGTGACTTCTCACTGCTATGCAGAGTGAAAGGAAGGGCTTGGGAAACAGTCAGGGAATACCTCTGGAACTATCTAGAGTCTGATTGACTGACAAGTCCTCAGTGCCAAGACACATGTCCCAGTTCTGGCACAGTTGGAGGACGCCTGTAAATACTTAACAATAAGCATCAGCTCCTTCTACTGAGAAAGGTCACAGTTAAACAATTTCTTTGTGGGCTTCTCTTGGGCCTTCCAAGTGCCTATCAGAAAATTAATTTAGTTGTATTGAAGCTTTCTCTGGAAGCTGCAAGAAAGTGTTCTTGTGTTGATTATGATGCCATAAGCAATCATGACCCTTGTTCTAGTAAGCTTACTAAATATTCTTGCAAACATTTTTTAATTTATCTCATAATCGTCATTTTATTTTTACAAATTTAAAGAGTCTAAGTGATGGAAATTATAATTCATTATCAAGTGAAATAAATTAGTCAGTCTAGTATGAATTTAATCCAATAGGTACATGCAGCATCTCCATGTTACCCACTCACTGTAGCTCATCAGTAGCTACTGTAAAGACACACAAGAGAAATCTTTCACTAAGTGTCTTTCTCTAAATCTTTGTTTCAGGTCACCAAAGTCAAGGTATTCTAGATGAATGAATGAAGCAACTTCCAGACTCTAAAAGATTTTAAAAGTCATTTGCATTTACACAAAATGTAAAAATAGATTGCCACCAGGGCTTCATTTAACTTACACATAAAAGAGTCCTTCTTGATACCATGTGACAGCTACCTCTCAAGAGAAGAGCATGAACAGCTAGTGAGAGCTGCTGACTTGGCATAAATGAGGACCTGGTGGATGAGGCAGAACTGGGCACAGTATAGTTATTGCCAAGGCTAGATGCACTAGAATGGCATCTGCAAAGTACCACAAAAAAACAGAGGAATAAGATAGATTTTGTGAAATTCATGAATACAAGTGCTTCAGGAGTGATGTGGATGTACTCCTGGTTTGACCTCTAGCATTACACAGGTGCAGACAGACCTTGCTTAGAGTTGAGGGCTGCCTGACGTGGAGCTGCCCTAATCAGTCATCTACTCTGGATTACTGTTTGCATTCTCACATTCTATCTTGGATCATTAAAATCTCCTCACTGAATTTTTATTAGAAGTATTTGTTTGGTTTTTTGAACAAAGTTTTCAAAATATTTTGGCTTAGTCTTTGGTGGGCTTTTGGTCTACAGTCACATTTACAAAACATATTTCCTACATACAGTCCAAGGCAGGGAGACTAGGCCATAAGGGAGACTTTTTCAATTTTAAGTAATTATTTCACCTTTAGGGAGTTCTCTGGTTGGAGTAAAAAGAAGTGTCCTTTTATGTGGTCACATTCATGTTTTTCTACTTCAATTATCAAGATCTTTTTACTAAATTCTTATTTAATTAAGCTTAAGCTAAGATACTTATGCTTTTAGGGGTTGAGTAGGTACACCTTTACCAATTTCCTTGATTTATAAGGCTAAATATTCTACTGGCTGATATATATATGTTTTTTTTTTTTTAATAAACAATGAAGCTAGCATAACTAGTTTATCAGAAGTAACCAGGTAACAATGATAGTATTTTTTCCAAAATCTGTAATGTGGGAGCAGACCTTTCCTGGATACTGTCTTTCAAGAACTAATCTATTGAAATTGTTATTTTGTTTCTATATTTTTTTCTAAATAATCATTGTTATTGTGCTGAAAATCAAATGGTTCTCTAAGAAAGGAGGCCATAATAAAAGCATTTTCTTCAGTTATTCTTTTCGCTGTGGTTCCAATTGCTGCATTTGTGTGACAAGATTTGCGTTTTGCAGAAAAGATCACTTAAGTGCTTGTCTTTTAAAAATGTTAAGTCAGAGTTTTTAGTCTTATACATAGTTTCAAGCATCAAAAATTCTAGAAGTAATCCAATAGTAATTACTGTAAATTTTAAAAAACTTTTGTATAATTGAGTTATGTTTGACTTCTGAAAGCTTGCCAAAGATGTAGATAGAAATTTTAGTTCCTGAATAACCATTTTATACATCAGTTTTGAAAACATGACAACTTAGTGTGAGTATATGATTTCTTGCATAATAATGTTCTGTTGAATAGTCTAAAAGTAGCTCACAAGATGAAGATATAAGGAAATTATTGACCATCACCAGTAGTAAATTTAGTTCTGCTACACAGTGCTCATGCCTAATATGTGCAAGTAGCTCACATCCAAGAAATGGCTCTTGTTCCAAGTCATTGAGAAAACTTTGTTTATATAAATTAGCTAGTTGAGCCACCCAAGCATATTTTTTCTTCTGATGCTTGAAAAAAAAAATGAATGAATGGAGACAAAACAGTTATTGTTATTTTCAGTTACCAACCTAACCGTGTTCAGATATTGGTGTGCTTCAGACTTCTCATGTGTTATCATTAAAGAATAAGCACACCATAAGCAGTGTCATTGATCAGTGCCACCCGAGCCATTCATGTTCTTCCTTATCATTTTCTGAAAATAAATTTTCTCTCACCCTACTACTGTCAAGTGCTTTGGGATGAATCTTCTTTTGGAACTACGAAAATGGTTTGGATATAAAGTAGAAGATGGAGTTCTGATGCAATACCACCTAATCAAGTCCTGAAATAATTATCACAGGACTGATTTCAGTGCAGTAAGCTATCTGCAGAAACGATAATAGGTGTTGCTCAAGCCTGGCACACCTAACTTCATGTTTCCCAAGCCATATAAATAAATAGTCTTCTTTGTGTATCCACACCTCTCCTGTCGCACCATTTCTGAGTGAAGAAGGGTCCTTCATCTAGATTAGCAAATAGATTGAAGCAGACACCCTCCTATTTTCATAACACTGAGTATAATTTTGCTATGCTTGCAAGTGGAGAGTATAATTACCATTATCCTCTGGTACTATAAGTGACACTGCTGTTACTGGTTCCCAAGCTTCATTTTTAGGAACCTGTTTTTATCCAATACCACCAAAAAGTTAAACTTCAGCTCAGAAAATGATACATTTTTTCTAACATTAAATCCAGCCTTTTATTATTAAATACTTTTAATAATAAACACTTTTGATAGGAAAAATAGTCTATGAAATAACTGATTCTGTACTTATTAATTTGCCTCTAGTCTTTTCAATACACTGAACATGTTCTACAGATAGTTTTAGCCTTGCGAATGAAAATTACATTAGGCCCTCATATAGCATATGCTATGCTTTTAATTTTAATTCTTCATTAGCACTTCAGTTTTGTATGATCCACTGGATTTCTACATGTCAAGTAAACAAATTTTCTTAAAATTCAATTTTTTCTCATTCTACACTACAAAATAATATCAGTAAATCATAGCTGACCAAGTAGGAAGTAGATCAGATCACCAAGGTGTATTACAAACTCCCCAACATTCCAAGTCAAGACTAATGTGTCATCTAGAACTTTGGAATGCCGCAAATCATTTGCTTTACAGACCGTTGATGAACTTGAAAATAGTTTATGGCTTAGAATTATCATCAGTGCAATGTGAAATTCTGCAGCACAAAGCCAGGAAAGTGCAGATATCCTTAGGGTGCTGCAAGAATCTGCTCCAAAAATTAATTGTAGGGTATGTCTAATGAAACTGTTGAAAACAGGATATGATGAAACATGAAGCACTCCTTTGGCTCTTTCACAAAACCCTCCCTCCTGTTTCTATATTCTCTCTCAAAATAAATAGCTGTGGCTGAGTTGAAATCAGAGTGCTACTAATGCTACACTCAGCATTTTATTTTCTGGGTTTCTCTGGTTGTTAAATACTGGAATCTGAGCCATAAATAGATGCAATTTTCAGCAATCACCCATATTTTTTTTCCCTTTTATCCTGATTTTGGAGATTATCAAATTATCCACAATGTGTATTTGTTGAGACAGAAATTCAGGTCCTTACTGGGCCCCTATTTCTGTAGGACAGTGTGGATTAAACCTGCTCCCATGTTGCAGTAATAAACTCATGGTTGCACTGTTCCAAACTTCACCGTACTGAAAATTGTCTAGTTTAGTAGTGCAGTCTGTGTTTCTCTGTCTTGTACTGCAAATATTAAAGAAACAATTTCACAAGGTTTCTGATTGACAGAATCACAGAATCACAGAATCACAGAATGTGTAGGTTGGAAAAGACCTTCAAGATCATCGAGTCCAACCCAGCCCTAACACCTCAACTAGACCATGGCATTGAGTGCCACATCCAGTCTTTTTTTAAACACATCCAGGGATGGTGACTCCACCACCTCCCCAGGCAGACCATTCCAGTATTTAATCACTCTTTCCATGAACTTCTTCCTAATATCCAACCTGTATTTCCCTTGATGCAGCTTGAGACTGTGTCCTCTTGTTCTGTCAGTTGCTACCTGGAGAAAGAGACCAACCCCCACCTGGCTACAGCCACCTTTCAGGGAGTTGTAGAGAGTGATAAGGTCACCTCTGAGTCTCATTTTCTCCAGGTTAAACAACCTCAGCTCCCTCAGTCGTTCTTCATATGGCTTGTTTTCCAAACCCTTCACAAGGTTTGTTGCCCTCCTCTAGATGTGCTCAAGCATCTCAATGTCCTTCCTAAACTGAGGAGCCCAGAACTGAACACAATACAAGAGGATGGTCAAAAGGGTCTGCCTAAAATGAGCACACCTAGAAGTTTTTGGCTTGAAGGCATTTGAAAACACTTTTCCTGTTCTAGCAATAAGTGGAAAACACTGCTCTATTTTATTATTATTCGCATTTTTAGAATACATGAGAAGTTCTAATAAATTGTTATTTAATGGTATGAAATGTCTCTCTCAACTGCTTGCAGGAATTTCAGTTTCATTTCCACAAGCGGCATTGCAGATCAATAGCAGCAACCTGGCCAACAACTTAAGCCAAAGCCATGGGAATCATTAGGTTTTGGTCCAAACCCAGTGTTGGTGTGAGGGAGTTCTACAGCAGCAGAGTCTCCCCTTTAGCTAGAAAAGCACTGAGAATCCAGGATTGCAAATTCAATCATACAAACCTAGGGGAATGGTAGAAGAAAAATCCCAGTTCTCAGTACTTAAAATACTGACAATATTTTCCTTTTTTGGGGGGGAGCAAAAGCCTATCATTTGGATGTCTCAAAATTTATTTGCCCATTTCTGTTATTTTTTTCTCATCTCCACATCATCTGCAGTCAGCTGCCACAGCATACTGAGACACGTGTATCCAACCAGCTTGTGTTTCCACAATGAGGGAACTGGAATCAAAGTTGCCATTAACCAAGAAGCCTGAAAAATTTGTGATGTGTCTCCACAAGCAGCAATATTAATTCATAATAAATTAAGGGCCATCTCACTTCCCTCGGGCTCCAGGTCAGTGTCAACCTTTGAACTTTGTGTTGAACCCTTCCAACAAAGTGGCCCTCTACAATTAAACATCACTTAAACTTTTCTGGAATACAATTATAAATGTATAAAACTTCAGGTACCTTGCAGCTAAACACCTAGACATTACAATTTGAGGTTTACTATAGATATGAATAATAAAGAGTGAATTTCTCTACTCTGTACTTACTAACACCATATATTACAACATGAATTATAATGGAAGTTAATTTTTATGCTGTGAAATTATAAACTTCCTGTTGTTGCCCATTAAACATTTAATATTGAGATAGGACAAAAGGACAAATTTAATTCAGAGGATGCAAGGCCGCTGATCATTTTGTTGGTCATCTCTGCCTTGCTCTCGTAACTCTCTGCATGGGGATTTATGTGGGGAGAAAATAGAAAGCATATGATTTCCAAAGATGTCTAATTGCTCTTCCAAAGAGCTGACCAGGAAAGAGCTGCATATGAAGGTAATGTCTAGTAGTATTCTCAGACCTTTAGAGCTACTATAGGGTCACTCAAACCTGAAGCTTTGACAAGGTGGAAACTGTGTATTGTTTGCAACTCGTACTTTGGAACTCAGTCCAGGCCAGTCAAATACTTGACTTTGCTGGCTCCTTTTCTTTGCTTTTACTTTTCTCATTTCAGTGTTTATATGCTTCTGCCTTCTTAGCAAGGCACAAGAGTTTGTCCCATTTAAGAGCTCTGCAATCTTGATATGGTAGTTTCTGTAGCTGCATGGGATGGTATGTCCTTTATAACTTCACACAGCAGGAATTAGATAGAAAGATAATCACTTGGAGAGTTTGAGGATGAGCAGCTGGGCTCCATACACAGTGTTATATCTTTCTTCATTTATCTAACCAAACAGATTTCAAGGGTGAGATTCAGGGAGAAAATAAGTAAACTGCAACTTCTTCCTTCAATGTTTTAAATGCCACTCCCCATTTTCTTCTATTTTTTAAATTCCTGATTTGCATGAAATTTGCATATACTTTCTTCCTAACACTTTTTTTAAGGAATGGTTTACTTCTGCTATTTTTTACACATTGATGGTATCATAGCTTGTCCCTGTACAATCCTTCTGTGAGCATTTCGTTAGAAGAAATAGGCCAAATTTTAATACTCTCGACCTTGCCCATTCCAGTTCATCCACTCCCAGCTGTACATCTTCTAATGCCTACCTTAGTCATGCCAGGCTCACATTTTTCTGCACTGAGTGTTAGGTCCTGCTGGCAGACACTGCCTTCTCAGTAAAAAGTAGGGCTCATTCTCAGCTATAAATCTCTGTGGTGTTCTAAGCAAGTGTAGACCTGTCCAGACCTGTCAGCGAGATCAGCTTAGACAGAGTAGTTTCTGCATTCCTTTTGCTGAAAGCCGATATTTGGAACTTAGATGCCCTGATGTAATTTTAAAACTAGAGATTCTAGAGTATAAACGTATGCTAGAAATGTCTCAGCTTTAGTGGATGATCAGTTTTAGGTATAGGATAGGTCTTTACCCAGTTCATCCATTTTTCGGCTATCTGCAAAACATTCTTGTTTTAAAATTAAGAGTAAATTAACCTGAAAGTTCTCAGAGGTTTAATGCTGTCTCCTGTAGCATATTTTCTCTCACTTGTCTTGCAAGAGTCTGAATTGAGCACCTTAGTAGAAATATGTATTGAGATTATTCTTGCTGCATGGGGTTTACCGAGTACACAACCAGATGGGAAACAGTAAGAGAAGTGGAGCAGCCTGTTCAGGTATTCCTGCATCTAATTTCCAATCGTAACATAATATTTCATAATTTGTCATTGATTTAAAGTACTGATACTAACAGAGTTAGCATTACTCAAACACTACCAAGCAGAAACATTCACTTTCAATATGTGCTACACATTTCTATTTCAACTCATTTATGATTGGGGTTTTGAAATTTGCTATAGTAGATGGTCATTTTTTCTTCCTTTAGGGATTTTGACTTATTAGATCATGTGTGTTTCCTAATATGCTAGTTGCAGAATGAGTATTTCAATGTGCTCACTCACTGTGAGAGCTCTGGACACATATATATCATAATTGGCTTTCTGTCTTGCTTGCATTGATGTGAATCAACACATTTGGCGATAGAACTGAAAAGTGCAACTAGCTACAAATCTATTTAAATTGCACCTTTTGGCCCTACTCAGAATTACTCACTTTCCAATGATACAGTAGTTGAATCGGCACCAGTGTGATGTTGTGATGATGTCCTGATCTTTAAAATATGACACCATGAAATGTGACAGGTATGAGAGGATCCTTATTTGGCTGTGTTGCTGTGGACAGATTTCAGTACACCATTGCAAAATGGCGTGCTGAAATCCTAAATACTGTTTATGTAGCTAGTCGCCCTGTGTTTGACTGAATATGCGAACATCACAATTGTTCCAAGATCTCATCTTTTTTTCCAAACAGCGGCTCTCCTGCATGCAGATAATGCTTCCTAGAGAAAATTCAGTTAGATTTCTAAAGCATTCTGAATTGAATGGACCAGTGCTACAGTTTGTAGTGCCACTATTGGTGGACTTGATTTCTGCCATGATTGTAATACCTATAATCCCATGAAAACCATGCTTTATCTTTTAGAATGTCTTCTGTAGACAATGATAGAATAGCTTTCTCTGTCTCTCACATACTATGTTCTCAATTGTATAATGCTGCTGTTCTTTCTTGGTATTTAGTAACATGTATTTGGTGAAAGGGAGTGCTTGATTAAGTTTCTTTTTCAAGTAAAAAGGTGGCTTGTTATTTCCTGCACTCAAGGCACTTGCTGTGGATATCAAGATTTTTCATTTGAGGGGTATTGGCTATTTACAAGCAGTGCATATAAACAGATTTATTTCCTTCAGGTGACATTTTAATTTGCAGGGGGAAACAACACAATGGTCATTGATGTTTAACCAACATTAAAACATCACAGAGAATTTGGGTGACCAGTAAATCCCTTATCGCAAATGAAATTAGGATTGCTGTGGTGGAAGCAGAAGCATTAGTTTCAAGTTGTTGCCTAAAAAAATATGTTACCAATCATTTTGTCAGCATGAATTGTTTGAGGTTGGAGGAGATAGTCATCACATTTTTCATGGCCAAAAGCAATTTAGAAGCATATTTGATGTCCCATCATCTTTTCAGTTAAAGGAATATAAACCTAAAAAATCCAAATCCCAGCAAACAGAGATGAGAAGAAGAGAGATGATGGGACACTGGGGAGAGGTGAAGCTTTGGGAAATTAGAACTGCTGAGTGTGTGTATCTAACATTAGATACCTACATCCACAGGGGTGTTTCAAGAAGGTTCTGTGGGGTTTTTCAGAGATTCTAAGCTGCTGCGGTTTCCACTGACTGTATGAATTAGATATTTTTTCACAAATGTGTTCAGACTCCACTGATGCATTCCCATCTAAGAGTATGTGAATGCCAGATCTACTAGTTCAAGCCCCTTTGCTTTCTAGAATATCAGAGGGAAAATCAATAGAGAATCAATATATGTGCTACTGTCTATGACTGATGTGTCATGTGGTGGGTTGTACTAATCCATTGCAGACTTCAAAATCCATAGGCATTTTTCTAAATCTTTTATAGGCTGGTGTTTGCAGTTAGATTCTAACAGTAGGGAATGGATATTTCCGTTTCTAAAGACAGCATCTCTTTACACGGACTTACAAAGCATTAAAAATTCATCTTGATTTTGGAGTCCAGATAGTATGCACAGATACCACAAACAAAGGAAAACACTAATTTCTCACTAAGTGACTCACTTGCTTGGCCAATCTTGTCTGTGTAATGCAGAATTGTGATAGTGTTACAAAGTGACTCTCCTATAACCTTCCCACCAAACATAATCATGCTATTACTGTTTACTCTGACAGCAGCTTCTTTCCTTCCAAGAAGCTCAGCAAATTTCACAAGCATTAAGCCTCCCAATGAAATAGTTAAATGTCATTAACTCATTTTCTAGATGAGGCATATAGAAATTAATGACTTGTTAAGAGTCATACAGGAAATTTGTGACAGAGGAAGGAAGAGATGGCAGCCCCTCCAGCTCTCATGCCTATTTTTTAGTTTTCAAAATGATTCCTTTTTTTCTCAAATAAAAGACACTCCTGGTTTTGGAACAGCACTGTAAGTGAATAAACTGAAAAGTCAATTATTGAACAAGTAGAAGAAAAGTACCAAGAACAGCTCTGCTACTTTTCTAGCAATATAATGTAAGAACTGTGCTACTATTGGTATAGGATTGCTTTTAAGTAGAAACACACTAGAATGCAAGAATCCTAGATCTCAATTTGAACAAGGTGAGAGAGGGGAAGGAGGACCTCAGCAGTTTGATATAGCACCAGAAACCTGGTGAGCAGCACAGAAGAAATGGTTCTGGCTGATTTGCTCTCAAGCCTTACATGTGCCAATTCATCACTGGGTTTTTTGTTTTGTCTGTGGCTGAATCTCAATATTTCTGTTTTAACTGAGCAAAAAGGAGTATTCACTGTGTGGGTCACACATGAGGTTCATTTAAGTTTCTCACACCTAAAGAAATCCCCATTAAGTCCACTAACTGTTCTGATACACAAATACAAGGAAATAAGATATGATGTTTATCACATTAGTGCTTACACATAAAATGCATCAGAGATTTTGTTTGGAAAGTTGCTCTAAAAGTGAAATACTTTAGGATGTATGTTATAATCTTTTAGATTATTCTTGCTAGTTTTAACAATATACACTTAGATATTCCCATCTATAGTGTAACATTTTCTATATAGGAGGTATTATGCTATCTGTTTGTGTGTGTGTGTATACATGGATATAGATACATTCACATTGTGTAGCATGAATTTTTGAAACTTTGAGTTGGTTTATATTGTATAGGAAATGATGGTGGAGGGTTTTAAATGCAGCAGTAGAAATGGGAAGGTTTGTGTCCTGATAGAAATATGTATGAATATTTGAAAAAAAATTACTACATGTATTTATTGTATATTATATATTATAATATATAATTGTATATTATTCCTGTCCCTTAGGAGGAATTTTGGGCAGAGGTGAAAATAAAGTAGAATCCTGTAGATAATCAAGAGTCCTAATCAAAAGTAAGAAAGCTGGGGATCTTGCTCAGCTTGACTCTGACCTGGACTCACAAAGTTTCTTTTTCCAGTCAAGGCTGGGGTGGAAGATGGTACTTATGAAACCTTAAAGATGCTGGCCTATGCAGAGAAAGGGGTTGAGTGAACTTTTCAGGGAGTGTCACTGGGTGCTGACAAGGACTGACGCATACCATGAGTGGCAGCAGACTTTCTATATGACCTTGGCCAAGTCACTTAATCCCTCTGTGACTTGGTTTCCTCATCCGCAGAATTGAGTATAAAGAGTAATACATCCCTGCTTCACAGGGATCTGTGGGGATTACCTTGTTACTGTTTGCAAGGCGTGTTCAGAGACAAACAGGAAAAATGCAGAGGAAGTGTTACTAGTTGTTGCTAGAAACCTGTACGATATCAAGTGCTTTGTTGATCATGTCCTGGAAAATATATCTTGGGCTATGTCTTGGGAATTGGATACTATTGGAAACCACTTGAGCCCATCATACCTTCCCAATTTGCTCTGCTTCCTTTCTGCTCTCCAGTAGGTGTGCACATGTAGTTAGGCAAAACTGGACAACATTTCTTCCCATAAAAAGTATGCCTCTTTCTAGGATGACAGCTTTTTGTCTGCTGTAAATGATGAACCTGGGACTCTCCAAATCTACAGTCACATTCTCTTACCTAGGGACAACCTGTATAGATTGACACAAAGATAAGTAATCTTTCTTTAGTCACACTTTTGAAGGAGTGAATAGCAAGTGTTTAAAGTTGATTTAAAGTTGATTGAATTCCAAAGGAATGTCCACTAGTAAGGATATCTCCCTCTTGGCTGGAGAGTTTGAAAGAAACTCTTAGAAGCTGCAGCTCTATGTTTATTTATAACAGATCCATGCCTTTTTTGATCACACAGTGGTGCAGGTCTTGTGGGTATCTGTTAAAGACATGCAGTGATGTGTCCCCTGAATTAGCCAAAATTCAGTTAGCCTAAGCAGCCAAAATTTTTCAATAACTGGGTGTACGTCAGCAAAGGGAGTTCATACAATCCAGTTTTGTATGCTATATCTATGCTGGTTTTGACCCAGTACTGCTGGATTGGCAGGAGCTCTAAACCTGAACTTGCATGTCGGAATCTCACCTGCTCATTCATGAGTGGACCATACATGCATAGATGTGCTCTGCCTTAATCGCCCTGTGCAGGAGAATTCTCTAGGCCACAGGATTTAGAAATAGCCTGTAAATATATTTCAATGGTACTTGAAGTATTCTGGATTTATACATACAAATTACAGTCAAAGAGAATTTTTCAGTAATACCAGTAGGTGATGCATGTAAGAGAGATCATTTATCTTCTCCATGACTGGGAAAAAAGTGAATTTTCATTGTTAATACTAAGGCTCCAGTTTTCTTGTGGACTACATATCTTGGTAGCAGGATCTCTCTACTATAATTTCTTCCATTCAGTTAACAGATGTTTATGTTTACTTAAATCTGAATAAAGTGTCTGGTAAATCACTAACAAATGGTAGTCACTGTGGCTTATATGAAGTATTGCATATGTTTGTAGCCACACCCAGGCACTCACCTTAAAAGCACA
Organism: Chamaea fasciata; assembly: GCF_029207755.1. Classification (NCBI taxonomy): domain Eukaryota; kingdom Metazoa; phylum Chordata; class Aves; order Passeriformes; family Sylviidae; genus Chamaea; species Chamaea fasciata. The sequence goes on along the minus strand of NW_027094095.1, from coordinate 13,901,138 downwards.
TAGGGACAATACCACTTGTTAGCTTGCACAATGCATGAGATAAGGTGATGCAATGTTCATATGTCATTGCTCTTGTATGTGCTGTTCATGTCAGGTGTTTCTCCTAGGCAGCATGTAAGTGCGTGGCACCCATCTGCTCTGCACAGCCTTGTTCACCCTCACTTCTACTGGGACACAAAAGGTTTGGTGGAAGTAATCCATTTGATCACTCCCTTTCTACTCTAATGTCAAGTCAAGTCAAGTCATTTTTTTGCTCACTAATTCTCATGTTAGGCTCCCAGTGACATCATCTATCTAGGACTTTCAGGGGTATGAACCATTCTGTGATATATAGAGTTATTTATTTATTTCACTGATGTTGGCACGGTTTAAATCAGACCTGAAAAGTGCTAACATGAACAAAGACAAGACATTAAAGACAACAAGAAGTTGCATTTTTTTAATATGCAGGAAAGGATAATTTTCATATCTTTTTTTTTTTCCTAGAAAAATGTGGTTTGCTGAACTATCAGAGTTACATGTTTATCAGGAAGACATTTAATTTCTTTCCTTAGGAGTGCAAAATACACTATGTAAATTTTGGTTGGCTTTTTCGATGTATTCTTTAGATGTAATAGTATTTTTCTGAAGAATAACCCTATATTCATAGCTAGAGCAATATGTAATATTACTGTACAATATGTTGGTTTATTTTTAAGAAGGGAATCTATTTATTGAGGATAGGAAACAACATGTGCCTTTATAAATAAAAAATGTGGTAATACTTTAAGTCCTTGGAAAGAGGATGTAAATATTGACATGCTAGTATAAGGCAGAAACATGCTGGTTCTGAAGGAAGACTAAATAAATCTGTCTTTTCATTTAATCATTATGATACAATTCACATAGCTGTTAAGAATACCACTAAATTTAGACTAGAATGTTTTTGAAAGTAACTTCACTTGAGTACTCTGAAGTTATACACAAAAAGTATGCAATGATAACATCATCACACTAATACTGTACACTGAGAAAGCCACTTTCATTTGGAGATGAAATGGGGGATATTACAGAAATTTCTCAAATAGTCAAGATAGATGTCAGGAGAACAAATTTTATTTCCATCATTTGTAGGGGTTATTCTTGACCTTCCCTTTTTAAGCAAGGAAGAAAAAAAGAAAAGGACTGGGAGAGCTTGAGAAGGCGCCTGGCACTTAAGTGGAGTCAAGGATGTCTTTTACTGTTCCATGGAGTCAGTTTGGACTACTTAACAAGATGTAGATTGTTATAAACTCAGCTCCTCATATCTGTAAGAGCACTGTTATGTACATTTTCTCTGAAATCATTTTGGAGCAGTTACTGTTACAGCATTCATTGTGTCCAGCACATGTGAGGTGTCCAAGCAAGGAGTTTGCCAATTCTCCTGCACAGGCCAAGACTCAGGGATATATAACCTATGGGAAACATCAAAGCAATTTGATAAGGATATCAGACCCTGATGAAAATACCACCACCTATTTTACCATGTTATCTATATATGTGTGTTGGCATTAGCTGAAGGGTTTTTAGGCTTTCTAACATTTCCAGTTGCAACATAAACCACTGGATTAAAAATAATCTTTGGCTCAGATGTTGCAGTGAGCAAGCAGAAAGCTGGCGAGGGTCATGAAGGTGGTTGGAGGTCCTGATGTCAGTGAGGAAGAAGGAAGTAGGCTGCTTACTCTGATTTGTTTTATACAGCTTTTAGTAGAAACAAAGTAGTACTGGAAACTCTGCCAAGGTTTGCAGTCCTTTATTCAAGAAGACAGTCTTTTGCTTATGTGAGTCACTGGCTTCCCCTGTGTCTTTCATGTGCCCTTCAAAATTTTCACCCACTGCCCAATAAGTATTCCCTTCCTTTCAGTGTTCTGTACTCTGGCCTCTCTGCCGTGTTCCCTGGATTCTTCCTAAAATGAATTGTCCCACTTCAGTGTCACAAATCTAATGTGAATATTTCAAAGAAAGACCAACTAACTCCAAATGGGCTACATCCAATCAGAGATCTAAAAAAAAAGGCTAATATTCCCACGGGAATTTGCATTGAAGGCATTCCAAGCACCAGGGAATTCCATGTGCACACAGTGTAGTGTTGTTCTGCACAGGAGTTTCAGTACATAGCAAACTTTGTAATCATGGTTTCACTAGAGTTGGGAGTTTACCACTTGTTCAATTGGTATTTAAATTACAATCTCAAAACTGTCCTTTCAAGATTGTAGACCTGAAAAAGACTTTTTATTTTAAACTGGCATTTTGGAGTACAAGTAAATTAATACTGAATCAGTCTCCTATGTTTGATTCAGTGGGAATACTGTTCCTTTGAAAAAAACCGCAAGCAGAATGTTGTGTAAGAGGGACGCAGGTTTACAGCTCTCACATTGTAAACTAATGGTCTGAGTCTTTACCAGCTTATTCACAGTAGTATTTTATTAGTGCTACAGCCAACAAAAGCATATTGCTTGTGTTATCTATGCTTCTTTATAACCATATTACCGAGATTACAGCAATTCATTGCCTGACATTTATCTATCTGGCTGTCAAATCAAATACTCATGGAGTGTTCACTGCTGCTCAAAGTAGCCTGGAGAAATAGTTCTGATCCCTCTGGTTACCTCTTAGTATCTCCCAGCTGGTTGTGAGGGAGGTCTTGCATTATGCGTTTGCAAGATCCCATCTCTTTGGTTATGTGTTTCTGGTGTGAGCACTTGTCATCCCTTTACTGTATAATTTATTTGATGGTGTTACTGGTATGCTATTGCATTTGTGGTGTGCAGCATGATTTTGCATTGCTCTTTATAACATTGGTATTAATGGTAAGTTTGGTGGTATTGTAAGAGAATAAAGATTATGATCTCTTTCCCAAAGGATAGCAGCAGATGTGAAATGATGTATTTCATAATGGAACAATGTAAATAAAATGCCACTCATTAATTAAAGGTAATTAACTGAAAGAGAATACAGTTAGTTAAATGCTGTGAATCTTAAAAATAGCTATGAATCTTAAAAATAGCTAATTTTCTTAAAATGCTGTGAGCATTTTGAATTTAAATACATTTTAAATGCATGAACATTAAGGAATTGAAGAAGGTTCTTGTGAACAGTCTTTGGTTAAAGGATTTCCATTAACCAAAGGCTCATAGATTAACCAATAACCATGGACTCAGATTCACAGAATACCCTGTTTAAACAGGGTTATCTGTCTTTGTTAAGCTCCTTGAAAGTGTCCAAAGGAGGACAACAAAGCTGGTGAAAGGGCTGAAAGGAATGTCCTGTAAGGAGCACCAGAGGATTTTGGGCTTGTCTAGTTTGGGGAAAAGGAGGCTGAAGGGTGACCTCATTGACCTCCCCAAATTCTTGAGAAGGGGAAGAGGAGAGGGTGGTGCTGATGTCTTCTCCCTGGTGTCCAGTATAAGAGGTGTGGGAATGGTTCAAAGCTGTTCTGGGGGAGGTTCAGAGTGGACATTAGGAAGCATTTCTTTACTGAGGGGTTGGTCATGCACTGGAACAGGTTTTCTAGGGAGATGGTCATAGCCCCAGGCCTGTCAGTGTTTTAGAGGCATTTGGACAGGCATGAACTAGACAAATAACTGTAGATCCCATCCAACTGAAAATATTCTAATCTATACTATAAGTCATTCAGCCTTTGGACTTCTCCCAATCTCCAGCAGAGACCTTGTGAAAATGCTTCTGAACAGTAAAAAAATAAAGGTTAGCTTTCAGTGCAGATCAGTTGCAATAACTTCAGATTCTTCCCACCAGGTGCATGAGAAGAAACAGCCTCATTTTTGCTGGTTTTGCTCTGAGAAAATGTTTAGAAGTCTGACAATCATTAGAATTTTCCAAGTCTTTTCCAACTGTAAAAATGGAGTAGAAAAGTGAAAAAGCAGCCGCAGAACAGATTTTCTTTGCTGTTGTCTCTGTGGTAATAGATTAATAAGACTAATATAAAATATTTTACTGTAATTGTTTATGAAATATAAGGGGTTTATGAAAGTTAGGGGGTTTTGAATAGCATAATTCTTTTGATTTTAGTCGACATACTGGTTTAGGCTACCAACCTTCAGTAGCCCTGCCTGTGCCAGATGCCTCAATAAAGGTCAGAGGGCCGTGACTCACCTGTGAGGAGGGTGTTGTCACCACCAGCTCTGGGCAGGACAGTCCCACCTGCGGTGTCCCAATTTCCAGGGCAGAGGCACAGCTGGCCCGGATTGGCCACGCTGGCTCCTGCCTTGGCATGGATTGGCTGAGCCTTCCTCCTCCTCTGTCTCATCTTCCTGGGGCACTGGCACTGCCCGGCTGTAGCTCCTCCACACTGACCACAGAGGGACCGGAGGATGCCCACGCATCAGCACTTGGTCGATAAGGTGTGTCGGTGGGGATGTGGTGGACAGGGTGCATAGTAACTGGTGATGCTTGTTCTCAAAGGCTAAAGAATAAGCCTGTGGCTCATCAGGAGCGTCTAGGAGAAGGAGAAAAATACTCATAAAGAATGGGAATGGAAAGGGGTATACAGGAGTTCGTCTTAAACTGTTAGCAGGATGGACTTGCTAGGACTGTGTTTTTCAAATTAGTGAAAGGTATTTATCATATTAATTAAATGCTCTATATTTAAAAGCTTTTAAAACAATTTTTGTCTCTATTCAGAAATTTGCCCAAGGCTTTGGAGGAGCAAACCACCAAAGTTTCTCTTCCCGAGTCCAAGAGACTTTGTACGCAGTAGCTAACCAGCACTCAGGGATTTAATTGTTGGCCTGAAGTCGTATTAGAGTAACTATGGAAGAGAGTTCTTAAGGTAGCAGCTCAGGTGTTGCAAAGGTGAGGGCCATGTAGACTCACAGGGAGAAAGGTTTGAATCTGTGATTAAAAAAATAATTGAAATTTTTACATCAGATGAATGAACTGAGGATATAGTTATTTTTTCATAATTATATCCAATTAGAAGTTTGCAAATGACATTTATTTGCCAGAATTCCATATGCTTCTATTTTATAAACATTAAGTTTTTGTTTCTTTACATTTTTCATGGAGAAAAGGTAAAATATGTGATGCAAGGTAACATGATTGCATTGAGTACGTATTGGAACTCGGAGCCCATGGAAACTTCCTGCCTCAGGTCTGGACTTGGAATTTTTTTAGATGCTGATATCTCTCTTTCTCATCTAAAAGCTAGCTCCTAAAGATAACATGATGAGACTCTTGGAATACCTCTTGAATTGTTAATTCAGAGAGCTGATGCAAAGAGAAGGCATCTCAGCCGTGTTTTAACACGTTGTACTTGTATTTCTGGCTCTTTTCTAGCAAGAAAAAGAGGAAAGATTTCAGACTGGCTTTCTTTCATGAAAGAGTGCAGTTCCAGACTGCAATTTTCCAATCTTAGCTAAACGAGGACTTTTGGCTTTGAAATGGAGCATCTAATTAGAAACAGACTTTTTTTTCTACCTCTCCATGAGTCAGGCAGAGATTTCAACAACACACAGACCGGTTCATATTAAATCACTGTTTACCACATCTATTGATATAATAGCACCTACATGCTGTATTTAAAACATAATTAGAGGTGGGCCACGTCAAAATCGTCACAAAAGATTGGATAACCGCACCCAGTGTGCTGATACCAAAACATGATGCTTACCAGGATCCCATTAAAGTGGCACTTTGATGAGGCTTTAAAGAGGTACAGTCTTCATCTGCTTTAAAGGCACAATAACTTGTGTCTGTCACTTTCCTGGTTGCTGCTCTGAGTAGTTGTGACACCGTGCAAACCTTCATCCTCCTACTTGGAAATCTTTCAGCGTGTCACAGTCACCTGTTTTATTATTTGTTGACTCAGTGGTTTTTTAAAAAGTTGTTGAAGTTCAGAGTTACATGAATGTTCAGAGTTGTGTGTTTTTCCCTTGTTTCCAGATACTTCTGTTACTTATTTCATTAGCACATACAAAACCAAATGATCTTACACAGTCATGAATGAATTAAGATAAAAGGTAGATGGTACAAATTGAACATACCTCTTACATTGTGTTTGAAATGCTTTTAAAAATCTCAAGTAAATATCTCCATTCTTTCTGTTACTCTCTGTTGTCTCACATGAGGCAATGCTGTAGCAGCCAGCATGTAAAATAGCATTATTAAATACTTTTGGAGATTTAGCAGTTGTATCAGCAATTTTGTAGCTGGAAGAGTGAGTTGTTCATAAGACGTAATGGCCTTTTAAATTATATAGTGACATAGTTGAATGTTTAGACTTTGAACATAGGCTGGAAAATCTGGTATTATACAGCTGAGAATACTATTGGGAAATGTTTCCTTTCTCTCTTGGAAACAGTTTACCATCATTGTTGATACTGGAAGTGAACTATAAAGAAAATACATTTTTTCTTCATGGACAGTCTTAGAAGATTGGACTCCAGTCTTGTCTTTTAGTTATGTTTTGTGTATTTCTGTACTGGTTATAGTTCATGCTTTACTAATAGGAAGCATGCATTAGTAATTTAGTATTTTTAAACTGTTTAGATTTTCCAGAGGACTTTGCAGACATCTTTTGTTCAGTCCTTCAGGAAACTAATACTTTGAAAACCTTTAGGAGTACTCCAGGGCATTTAACTAGACTTCTCAACCGTCCATTGGAAGTGAGAGTAGGGAAAGCAGACAAAGGAGAGCATGCTAATCATGGTTATACTTACAGTTTGAGAGAGCAGGGATTCCCTCTGGGTTCTTGCATAGCCAAGGACCTGAGCTAAATCTGCTGGTGCAATAATGAGGAACTTTGTTTTAAGTTCAAAGGTGTAATGCAGCAGGCATGGCTGTTAATGGATTGCTGACATGTAACCTGAAAATTTAAACATCCGTTAAGAATTCAATACTTTTAAATTGTAACATTTGTGTCTCTTATTGCACTTTTCTGCCAGTGCATATAAGTATTTTAATTTTTTTTTCTTCAAAATACATGAATGCAAAGAAAGAGCAGTTTTCTAGGCTTATCTTGTTTCCTGTCCTGGAGAAAAGCAGATATTTGCCAAACATGGCAACTACTTAAAAGAAGTTACTATGAACTGTATTGTCTTTTTGTTCCACAGATGAGGAGACACTCCTGCTTTGTTTTTTTGTTCTGTGGGATATTTTTGCCTGGAATCCTTGGTTTTCCACAGACGAATACCTCAATTGATTGTGATTCTCTGTTACCAAACTATGAAGCCGAACCACAGACATCTGCACCACCATATATCATTGCTGTATCTTTTGATAACTTTGAGCCAGGAAATGAAGTCCAAGGTAAATAATCTGAATGACATAAAATCTTTTTCCATGTCTTCCAGAATTACCAATCCTCATGAAAATCCCCCCATTTCCCTCTCAGTCTAGATAATTTATTTTTTAACTTCAATCTTGTTCATGTATACCTGAGATATTGTTATTTTTTATCTTATATATCTGTATGTACGTACTTGTATAACTGAAAATGCATTCTTTCTTTCTTTTTTCTTTATCTAATAAGTATATCTTAGCTTTATGATGTCACTTTTGTGACAAAATTAAAATAAAGTGGGACAGCTGGCCAAACTGGACTAATAATTAGTTGCTCTTTAACTTTGTATTTGAGTATTTGCTGTTGAATCAGGCCTCTGCAATACAAAGGGATTGTACTCATTAGTTCTTCACATGCTGTCATCCTACAGGAAAATAAAAATTCAGGACGCACTATGAGACAACATAAGAGTGACACATTTTGAGTCACTCTTCTAAGAGCTGCATCCCAGATTTTATCACATTGCAGGAGGTGGAGCTATTGTGACTATAACCACCTTGTTATCTTCCTAATCCCAAATTGCTCTCTGTATGGAGCACCTTAACAGCCTTGTTTCTTCACACCATGATGCCATCTCATGGTGCTGTCAACCTTCAAGTAACTTGTGAATGCTTCTTTTTCTAGCCATTTGTGCTAGAAGAAGCATGGAAGTGGAAGAGAGTTGTGACCTGTCATATGTCTGTTGGATTTCAGTAGCTGAAAAAAAGCATTATTCACAAGTAGTTACTCTCTAGATGGGATTTTGTTTTACTTTAACCTAGTAGCATGGATGTACTTCCATGGAGAATGATGAATAGGGAGAAGAAAGGAGAAGCCTTAGAGTCCTGGTACTGCTGCCCTCCTTGGGAAAACATGTGAAGAGCTCCTTCAAGGATAGGAGGGCTCTGTAAATACTCCTTAAATATTTAAAATACTACTGACAGAAAAATGGTGGATGGATTTAAGTATATGCAGACTGTTCTGCAAATTAAATGAGATTTGTCATGACATAAATATTGAATCCCAGATGCTTCTAAACTTTCCTTTTCTGTCCCTTTTTTTCCCTAATCATGGCTTTTTATGGCTATACTTTTTCATGCTGTAAGCGCCCAGTTCATGGTCTCAGGGAGCCGCACTAGGTCCTCTTCCATCGGGTCTGTTGCAGTTTCACTGTTCATTAGTAATTTAGTATTTTAAGAGTGGCTGTGTGCCACTCCTACAGGTCATCCTTGCTGCATTTAGCTCTTCATCCAAGGGCTTCATGTCATTGCTTTTGGGAGACCTGGGGAAAAGTAGTGAATTAGGACTGAAAGTTGATGACAAATTGGAAGGCTAATTATGCAGATACTTGGAAGTACTAAATTATTAAGATATGATTGGTCTTTGCCTTGATTTTTGTGTCATTCCCAGCTCATCTGCCCTTGTTTTTAATGATGACAGATATCTCTGTTCATAAACCATTCTTCTAATTTTGTTTAATAACGGAACTAGCAGAGAAAAGTTATAATAGATTATAGCAAACTTGGTTTTGCCTTTTGAAATCTAATTTCAGTTTTGATACACACAAAGCAGGAAACTGCTCTCTACCATGTTTTTCTGAGCTTCTTCAGTAACAAAATTGATTAGCTCATATAATTATTAACTTTTCATATTTAATGTAGAACATGGAAGCCAAACTGTAGTTTCTATCTTTCCAGTGGTAACACATAAAAAAAAATATTTCTGCATTTCAGCCTTATGCAAAAGCTAATCTTTTTATACAGAGGTAGAAAGAAATGTAATTCTCTTTCTCTATTAACTGTTCTGACTCTGTAGGCCTAATTAGACAGAAAATAAATAACCTTTTGGTCAGCAGGGCCACTGCTCATTTGGTAGTGTAGAATTCCCTTTGAAATTGTCAGTAAATCATAAATTTCATGTTACTTTACAGAAAAGCACCTTTCCAAATTTTCCCTTTGCCTTAATTGTAATTGTTCGTATAATTAAGAAAAGTGTTTGAAATGGTTTTTTAAAATTGTACAGGGCTTAAAGTAATTTCTGCACTGTGCAGAATTCTGCACAATGCAATCTTGTGCCTTGGAGCAAAGCAAATTACATGGTAAACATTTAGGCAGTTTTAGTGGTATATGAAATTTACACTTCTCAAAATGCCTCTTTTCACAGTAACTCTAGAAGCACTTGAAGATGCTGGGTTTAAAGGATTTAATCTACAAGCTCGAGAAATAGATGGAGATGTTCCTGTTGGTACTTTTAAAATTACAGATCCAAACACTAAAGGCTTGGAATGTCATAACATGACGGTATGTGCGCAGTCTTTGGAATACTTACTGAAGCTTGGGTTTCTTTTAAATAACACAGATAGGGACCATTCTTTATACAGCAAAGCTATTTCATCAGTAGAGTTTAAAAGGTTAGGTTTTCTCAAGAACTCCATCTGTCCTTTATATGTGATCCGAACCTAATGTAGAAATTCCCCAGCTCTCTGTAGGAGGACATCAGTGTTACCTGTTGTAGTTGAGACAGTTTCTGTAATATTATAGGTAAAAGTCACTCTGGAATCTTATATAATTATATATATTTCTTTTAAATTTCAGAATTCAGCAGTAATTCATGCCAATTCAGATGTGAAACAGAAGGTTACAACAACATGGATTGCCCCGAAGGATGTTAGAGAGCTTCAATTTATGTAAATAGTTGTTTTTCTTTTTTTTTTAACCTTGAAATCTTATTTCTGTGTTTAAACAGACCTGTGTTGCTGTTTCAGATATTCCTGTCCATCATTTTTTTCATAATTTACCATAACTTCACACTATGTTCATTATACAATATGATTTCCATTTCAATATGTAATTTTAATGTCCTAAGATCTTAGTATATGTAAATAATTTCATTAAGCATAATGTCATTAGTGGATCTTTGAGTAGCCATTTTTTACACTTTGAATTCTTTAATTACAACAGCAATTGTAATTACAACAACATTACAATTCTTTAATTACAAGTACAAAATATGAATGTAACTGCTTCCCTGAAAAAATGAAATTCAGACTCTATTCAGTTATTCCTTTCTCGATTTTGAACAGTGGCAGAATAGTGTTTGATGTAAATTCTTCTAATATAAATTTTAAAATAAGTGTAGGACCTATGAACTAACTTCTGAGAGCAGGAAAAGACGTGTTTAGCCTACTTTTAGTGCTACATTTTTTGCAGATGTTAAGCTTGTAAAAACGTCACCTACTCTAACAAATGCATTCTTGAAGTATATTGGAAAATACCTAAATATTTGATAGCTTGTATTGTTTAAAGTGCAGATTTATGATAGGCCCATCTTTGTCTTGTTTCATTAAATCTTGAGAAAAAGCTTTCTTTTGCCAAGAACAGGCAAAAGAATCCAAAACCACAATTTTTTTCACTTGTTACTGCCATGAGAATCAGTTCACCATCACAGATACAGATTGTCACAGCATGTGGAACAATTCTTATGGACATTTGAGCCAATGCTCCTCACTGGAGTCAGTGCTCCTTCAAACAGTGTCTATTCCTCTTCTGCTTTTTCTCAGCATCTGTTTTAGTTATCATCAAAATTATGCTGGATGGTAATACTTTGATAGAAAATAAATTATTTTGTTTTCTTTCTAGTGCAACTGTTGTTCAAAATCTAGAGAATTTTTGGGTTGGAATTCAAAGCAAAACTCTCACACCTACGCATTCTGAGTCAGTTAATGCAACAGGAAAAAGTAAAAGGAAGGTATGTTTTAGTGTATTTGAATGATAGAAATTAATACAGTAATTAAAGTATCTTTGGCTTGATACAAGAGATACACTTTTTGTCATTCATTTATTCATTAACTAAGATGGCCAAAATCATTAGATGTTTTCAATAATTTTCATTTAACCGCCTAATCCTCTTATTAAAATGATGAAAAATTAAATATTATTTTTCTCCCACAGAAATGAGGAAAGTAACAATCTAGTTATCAAAAAAATCCCTGTCTTAAAGCAAAACCAAGAAAATAAAATTGGTTATAAGGAGAACTGTACTGTACTTCTGATGTACTGTGCTGTTCTTATCTGGTGCCCCAGGCCCTGGCAACTGTAACTGTAGCATATTCTTGAAAGGAGTTGGTAAAATTTTTTGCCAAGAATTATGCTTATATGAAACATACTAAATATTGGCAGCTCAAGTAAAGAAAGTCTCCTCAAATGCACTGTGTTGGACTGCAGCAGCACTGATTTATATCAACTTGTGATGTAACCAAGAGTTAACACCTGTCTTAAGTCTCTCACTTTACCAAGTGTATTTTCTGTTTCCTATAATAAGGATTTTTTTTAGTAACTAATCTGTAAATGCTTCCTCTTTTTTTCTGCCCCCACAGATTTTGATAGAATTAGAATGTAACAAGGTAAGAGCAATTTTTCTTCAATTTCCCAATTTTCAATTACCTCAGTTTTAGAATTCTTCTCCTACTGGTCCAGTTGTTTCATGCTTGTAGCATGAAGATCCTATTGTACTATTCAAATTACTTTCCTAGAAAGATGTCATTTATGCTTTCAGTTTTGTGTTCAGTTTTGAATGTATTTTTATTTTGAATTAGTTGACATCAGTTTGCAGGTGAGATTGCTAAAATGTGTAATACATTGTCAGCAAAGAAACACTTGATTTCTTTCTTCAGACCATCAGTGTGAATTCAGTTGATTTCCTGTTTAAAGTAATGTGATGTTTTTACACCAGTCAATAAACAGTAACTGGAATCTGTATTCTCTTGCAGCGTGGAGGGACTTACTCAACAGGCCGATGCATCATGGTAAATGTTCTTTCTCCAAAGACATTGACTTGCTGCTAACTGCCCAAGATCTCACAACCTAGTCAAAAGTTGCTTCTAGAAATCTCTTTATCCCCCTTGTCACTCAAACTAACAAAAAGAAAATTAAATTATCTTTGTTGATTAAAAATCCAAAACTGTCTAAAGGGTTGTCGACCTTGTTACCATTTTCTTCTGCAGATTCTCTCTTCTTATCTAAAGTAGCTCCGTGATAGAAGCTTTGTTTTTTCTCTTTTCACCCTTTATTCTTAGTGTTTTCTTGCTGTTCAAGATCACTTATTTCAACAGCTCTGAAACTGCTTTCATCTACTTTTTAATGATTGTGATGGTGTAGATCTCCTCAGTGATGGAGCTCAAGTGTATGAGGTCAGATAAAAAAGAATGCAAGCAGCAGAATTACGTTATTTTTAACAGCTGGATTGGCACAGTTTTGATTATTTGTCTGGAAAGATCTCTGAAATAATTTTAATAGTATCAGTTGGTGGAATGAAGTTATAGAAAGCTACTTTGTGGGTTCTTCCTTTTCCCACCAAGTAGAACTTGATTTCCTGAAAATCACTTACATAAAAATAATTTTTCAGCAAGATAATAAATACCAATGTGGTTTCTTTACAGGTTCCTTCCAGTTCCTCTCAGAGCAGCTATTCAGGCAGTCAGGTATGAGTCCTAAATTCCAATATTTGTATGTTTCCCTTCAGTAACCTTGAATGACTTCACTTCTGTAACTACAGAGTAGTGAGGTGATTTAATACTGTACTGAAATATCTTCACTGCCCAGAATGGCAGAGGTGTTCATCCAGGAAACAGTATGCTTGTACCTGGGCTAAGTTCAACTGCCTCCGCTGTGTTGAACTCAATAGCTTGCTCCAGTTTAATGTCTGTATTGTTTTTAACAGCAGACTATATCTGCAGTTGAAAATCTGGGGATATCACTGTCTAGTTAGCCTTTTAAAACTTCTGGGGTATGCATGACTGCATTGTTACCACTTCTGCTTCATTAATCACAGCAATGTATACTTGTTTTTTAGTTGATTATCTCCACTACCATTAATACACCTATTTTCTCTTTAACTCTTAGAAACTTTCTGGTATGTCTCCAGTTTCTTGAACTGAGCTTATCAAGGACGTATTTCTTACTACTTACTAGTGGTTATATTTATTAGTGAATTATCTGGTAATATTCCATTTCTTCAATCTTTACTGCTTGTAATGAATTACCAGATACAGGGAACCACAAATTATTTTGATATTCTGGTTTTCTTCCTTGTATTTTTAAATATATAATCCATATTCTTTTCTAACAGTTGAGTTTCTCATCTTGTAATATAACTACTTGAAGTTACTATTTTTTTATAAAATATGAGCCATTCTGTAAAATTTTGAAAGATTTCATGACCAGTGACAAAGCTGATGAAAGTTACATGAAATACAGATGAAAGCTAATGTCTCACATTAAGTTAGAATTGTTACAGGCAATGCCAGTGAACTGGTAGCACATTGTCAGCTGCACAATGCTTCATGCCATAAACATCCTAGCATTGGGTTTTTTCTGTCTTGCCCATTTGAGATTTTTATATGAAAATAATTGACTTCTATTTTTATTTCAGGGTGGAGTAGTCTACACAATAAGCAAGAGTGGATGTGGCCCTGTAAGCACTATTTTTACATTTTCTTTCTTGTCCCCAGTGTAACTATGATCATAGTAACTCTTAGCTTTCAATGGCATTATTTAATAAATGTTCATGTGGGAGTCTCTTTTACAAATAGAAAATACTGATGAGAAATAACTGGTTTATTTTTTGTCTTAGGGAGGTGCTGCTGGTACATATGGCCAACACGCCTGCAGAGATGTAAGCTGGTTACACATTTTTTACTGATTGTCTCCTAATATGCTTCTTAACGTCCTTGTTGAAAATTGCATTTGATTCTCTTCTGTAGAGCTATTGAAGTCTTCCTAAACGTATTCAGGAAAACAGTGTTAGCTTGAGGTATTATTCTGAGATTAAAACCCCAAATTAAAAGGTTTTACACTACCAGTTCCTCAAAACCTAATCATTTATGTTTTAAGCTGTATATGTACACATAGGTGATCTATAATATCTTCTATTAGAAACTCTTAATTTGTTTTCCTACTAAAATGTCAGAATTCTTATGATGTAATGCTTTTTATCAGGAAAAAATTTTGTCTTTGGATATTGCATATTGTGGAATATTATTAGGGGTTTTTTACAATCTTTGCATATTAATTCTTTAATTTAAAATTTCTATTGTCCATCTCATTTATTTCATTTTCACTTGAAAAAAAAAATAATTAGCAAATTATTGCATAAATAAATACCTGATTTATATTTTTATTTCAGACTGCATCCTCATCTGGGACTGGTCTTACTTATGGCCAGGTAACTGTGTTTTCCAACATGTTTCTATCTTCCTAATGTATTCAAAAGCTAAGCAGTTATGCCCAAATTTACCAAACAATAATTAAATTTGTGGAAGGGGATAAAGGCAAAATCTCTCAAATGATTTACTAATGATCATATCTGGAAATAACTTCATCAGATGAATTACATATTTGGTGTTTGTTGCTGTATCCTTACTTCCATTTTCCACCAAAAATCAATTATATTTATTCTATAAATTGACACCAGTTACTTTTATTATGCTTTTCCAAAAGTCAGTGCTTTCTTTGATGGTTACTAAGAATTAAAAGTACTTTTTTCAGCTTTTGCTTATGTAATTCTACTTATTGGTGGATGAAATGCAAAACATCACTGCACATTATTTTATGCTTCATTTAAATAATTTATCTTGTTTTAACATATGTATCCCAGTTTTCCCCGATTCTATTGCAATGGTAGGTTTTTTAAATTGAGCAGATGGGTTCTGGAACTTGGGTTGGTTTTTTTTTTTTCGGATGAAGGTAGGAGAGATTAATTCTTTTTCCTACTGATAGATTAGTTTTCTTACAAACTTCCAATTTGATGAAATTTTCACCTTTTATACAGCAGCCTGTAAACTAGCAAAATAATTGGGCTTTTAAAAAAAATTAAACCAGCTGATATATTGCAGTTATTAATTTATTAAATGCCAGTACATTAATATTTTTCTTCAGACTCTTAATTTGTTTGGTACTTCTGGGGCACCGTGATAACTGAAATATTCTTGTGGGGAATAGTGCTGTAGTTAATTTGCCAAACATTTACCTAAGCAATAAATGAATTCTGTATTCCTTACAGTCTGTCCCTTCAAGCAGTTCAGATTCCAGTAAGAAGGTAAGCACTCCTCTTCAAGGGGAAAAGAATTCTTACAGTTATAGCTTAGCATAACTCCTGTCATTTCAGTCAGATTTCAAGGTTTTAACCCAGATTGACTCATACTATTTGATTTGGTTTGGTTCTTAGAGGTGGGGAGAGAATGAGAATACATTAACACAGCAGAAGATAAAATTATTGCATTTGGCTTAAGTTTTTTTAATGAACTCAGTATCAAGTCTTTTTTGTTTGTTTGTTTGTTTGTTTGTTTATATAATACTGAATAAAGACAAAATAAATGGATGTCCTAATTTGGGGCAGAAAGTTTGAATAAAGGCAAAATAAGTTGATGATCTAGTTTGGGGTGGAAAGTTGAGGATCAAAAAGGGCACACAGTACAGGCCAGTAGATATGGTGCAAGACACGAAATCTTGCTTCTGTCTCTACAGCTGCATTTTGTGGTTTGGGGAAAATCTTTTATCTGCTTATACTCTTGTGTAAACTAGGTATAAATATATGTACTTCTTTGTTTGGTAATGGACATTAATTTTTAGTAAAAATGTAATTTTATAAAAGGGATCTTCCATAGTAGTATTAACAGAGTTTGTAAATTAAAAAATTAATATTCTTCATTTTTCTGACATATTTAACAGTTTTAAAAATCTCTACGGTGAGTAAACAGCTCCCTCTGGTTTCTCCACAGGTAGTGGTCGTTGCCAACAGCAACCCTTTTCCACCTGTGGTAAGCTATTTTTCTCTACAATACTCATTTTCTCTACAAATAATCTTGACCCAAAAAGCTTTCAAATACCTAGATTTTTAATTTTTCAGAAATATTCCTGGAGACAATATTTTGGCAGGCAGAATTTACCCTGTGTGTGTGAATATCTTCAGGGAAGGCATGTCACAAGATAGGTACAAACCTCGTGGTTCTGTGATTGCAGTTAATACTTGCAGAGACCACAGATTAGCTGCAGACAGCAGGTCTCACCATGTATGCAGTCTCTGTGCTCCTGAATAGTTTTGATTTTCTGTTTCTATTGCAATTTTCTTCTGTAAGTTCACTTCTATTCTCATTTTTAAATTATTACATTTTCACTCTGCTTACTTGGAACTAAAACTAAGTTTAGCCTTCAGGTGCTTGAAGTGAACTTTTATAATGTAATATTTTAAAGATGTATCATTTCTAACTGACCATGCTGCTCTAACCTGAATAAAGGTTAAGATGCATTTATTCTATGCCATCCTTTTTATATCATTCCTTCACATTCCACTATGTATTGCATCTGAAATATAAGGGCCCTATTCCCCTTTCTCTGCTCCAATGTTCTGTTTGGGCAAGCCCTTGTGCAAAATAATGAAAGATTTTTCTGTTTATTTGCAGCGTCAGACCTTCCCTCAGGTAAGCATGCTTCCTCTTGTGATTCCTAGAGTATCATAATAGTTCTTATGGGATCAAACCAGTAGTCTCAGAATGGTGTGTGCTACACTTGTCCCTCATGCCACAGAATTCAGCAAAAAGTGTCTGGATGAGGAAGTGGGTTTGTATGTGTTGGTGTATGTGCAGTGCAGGTGACAGTGAGATAGGTTAGGAGGGGTGATGATGTCTCAGCTTCCCTCCCCACATTTGGAAAAGCCAAGCTGACTGGTAGTGCAGAAATGTGGTGCCCATAACCTGTGCTCCGCTGCTCTCCACAGAAGATGTAAGAGTAGAAAATAGCTAAGGAGGGCCAGTCTGCCTCCCCAAACCTTCGGAACTGAGAATAAACTACCTTCATGCTGGTTGTTAAGAGCTGACACACAGTACCTCACACCTAGGACCTTTCTCTTTCTTCTCACAAACTAAATAGTTCAACTTAGTGTTTTCTGTTTAACTGCATTGCATTAAACAACTCAATTAAAGGTGCTAAATTATGTTTCTTTGTTTCTGGATTGTTTTTTTAGAGTTTGGGAAGCTCTGCAACAAGGATCATAGTACAGGTAGACACTTTTTCCTCCATTATACATGAGGTTTAAATGAAGATTTTTATTAGTAAACTAAATAATAATTCCTGTCTCTTAAGGGACAAATAAGTGTGGATAACTTAGAGATATCTTAGATGTCCACAAACTACAGTGGTGGAGTAGGGTATTTATGTGACTACTGCAAAGGGGATATCTTAGCTGGTGGCTGAATAAAGACTACTGCAGCTGTTTTCTACACCTGTAAATTTAGAAAACCTCTGTATAAAAATTCCATTGTGCTCTTGAAATTGGCAAAATTTGACCATCTCAGTCTGCTCAGGAAGGAGGATGGAATTCTAGAACTAAAGCTTGAATGTTAGTCAGTATCAAATCAAATATAAATTGTAACCTGCACAGTTCCATTTTCGTTCAGTCCATTTTTCAAACAGTCCATTTTTTAATGGAAACACCCAGTTCAGAATTACATTTTTAAAATCCTGCCATTAATGCTTAGGTGGACTGTTGTATTTTTAATTTTGCTTCTTGATAACCAGGCACTTGGAAAGTGGATTGCAATCTAATCTCAGTAACAGCATGCTTATAAAGTATTATGAATATCATTCAGACATATTTTTCTGTGCTCTTTGCCATTTTAGCATCCATCCCACTCATAATGGCTAGTCAATCAATTAGATTCCAGTCCATCAGACTATGACAACAAATTCTCACTTTCATTGAAAGAACAGTAGCAGGTCTACCCCAGCTGAAATTTGTCTTTCCAAAACCATTGCTTTCAAAATGTATAGCATTATTTTCTTCCATGACTAGTAATGAATGCTGGCAAAGAAAGGAATAAGATTTCCTTGTTATTTTATTTCTGACTTTAAATTTACAGTGTTTTGTTTACACAGGTTAACTGTCTTCAATGTGTAAATATAAAAAATATTTTATGCTCATAATCCACATATTTTGTGGGAATCAAAATATTTTTTGCAGTGGCTTGTGGCTTTTCCTTACATTAAATTGTAATGAAAATTAAATTGTAATGAAAATGTGGATTTTTCAATTTCTGTTTTGGCAAATTCTTTGTCAAAAGTTTGTTGTGCTTATTAATAGAAATATCAGTCATAATGTGAATACAAATAGATAGGAGTTTAAGGTAATTTGTGAGGTACATTGGAAAGGCAGAATTATTTTAACTCACTTCAAATGCCACAATATGACACAAAGATGTATTGTACAATTAATTTTCTTTAAGAAAATTATATCAAGATATATAAATACTTTTAACACTTTATTTGTGTAGGATCTTTATATACATTTTATAGCACATGGAGATGGTATAAAGTAAGAAAATGTGTAGTGAACCCTTTGTGGCTTTCAAACTGTCTAGTAGATAGAAGGACAGAGTGACTTCTTTAAATGGCTTAGTGCATAAGTAATTCCTCTTAAAAATAAATGCCCATTTTTTGTTCCTGTATAGAGTGGACAAAAACAGCAAAGCAGCAGCAGTACTTATATTCAGGTAAGTAGACTTAAAAATTGTAATAAATATTCATGTAGATTTCACTTAAACAGGGCTAGCACAACTTAGGAAAAATTATTTTCTGCATTTAAAAATGGATTTCACAGGTGCAGGTATTTTTATTTCCCTGGCTTTTGTTCATGAAAATACCATCTGACATTGGTGTTCAAATGATTTTGTTTGCGATGCTCACAAATGCATTTCCATGTGTGATGGGTTGACATGAAATGAATGCATTCCACTCAGAGCATAAAGGTCATGGCCCTGAGAGGATGCAATTCTAGGCTCTTTACCACAACATCAGCCCCATACTGATAGATTCAGAGCCCATGCATATTAGGCCTCAAATTGCAAAAGTTTTAAAGGGTAGTTGCTGAGCCAGATCAAGAATGAAAAATCATAATCGTGGAACTTAAAGCCATGAAGATAAAGCTACTTCTGTGAAAAAACGTAAGGGAATTTTAGAAAATACTCACACAGTGTCATCATAAATTATTGCAAAGTAAAATTTGAGAATATTCATGGTATGAACTCAAGTATGAAGGCTCTTCAGGTCTTCCTCCTCTTGGGGACTAGGGTAGGAGAGATTCAAAAGTCTGTCAATATTCTCTATAGCACTATATGCATCCAGAAAACTGTCTCAAAAAGGTAGGTATGACTTTTAGCAATCAGGGCCACGGGGAGGTCGCTATTCAACAGCACTAATATTCAATATGCACAAGGCTGGCAGTCGTGGCTTCTGGGAGAATAGGACAGTCTATTGAACAGCTGTTACCAGACTATTCTATCTCCTTTGTGCTTTTTGTGAAATCCCCATGGAACTGTAGTTCTATGAACATCCTGCTCTTGAAAGAAGCCTCCTTGTCAAGGTGTTAATTGTCTTCTCTTTATTTAAAGGGTTCCCAAGGCAGCCAGTCCTACGGCCAGGTAAGACTTTGTTGCTGAAATGTATTGAGATTTTCTATAGGAGCCTGTCTTGTAAACGGGCTTCAGGGTGTGGGCAGTTTTTTACCTTCTTGGTATTTCTGAGTGGTCCTTGATTCTAGTCTGTACCACTGAAATACGTTGAAGGAAAAAAATAATATAGTACAGAGGAACTTTAGGAGGAAATGGACTTTTCTGTTCCTGCTGTAGTAAGACAATACAGCTTTGTGTACAAATATCTTCCTACCTTCCTTGCAGGTCTACAGACCTCAAGGTGGCAGTTCCTACGGCCAGGTAAGCATCAGTCAGTCAGCAGTCAGAATAGAGCATTTCAGAAATGAAGAACTGTGGCACTGTAAAGGCACTTAACAATCCCTCAGAATTTGAATTTTAAAGGACAGTTTTCTCTGAAAGTGTCTATTCTCACACTCAACATTTATGCATGTGCTACTTATTGATTTGGGATCCCAGTGTGTGAAATCATCACACTCAGCATCCTCGTGAGAGCCAGAAGAAGGCTGGTTCTGCACACTGCCCTGCATGGCTTTGGGATGTAGTTGCTCGCTGTTGCTAATGCGGGCTGGATCCCTTATTGAGAGGGAAGTAACCAAACGGTGTCCTTGTCTTAGGGTGGACCAAGTTTCTCAGGCAGCAGCAGCAGCAGCTCCTATGGCCAGGTAACCAAACTGGTTGTTCTGTAGGAAGTTCTTCACTGATCTTTCTGTGACTGACATGACTGGCAGACTTTTGAGAGTGATGTTTCCCTTGGCAGTCTGTACCTCAGTTTGGGCTGTGACTGCTGCTGGGAATAAGATAATGTGCTGCACAGCTGCACAGCCATTAACATACTGTTCTGGGTCCTTCGGCATAGGAAGAACCTTTTAGGGAATCCTGCATGCAGCTGTCATTTCCATAACAGCTCTTTCCATCCTGCTATTTGAAGAAACCTCCTTGTCAAGGTGTTAATTATCTTCTCCTTATTTAAAGGGTTCCCAAGGTAGCCAGTCCTATGGCCAGGTGAGGCTCTGTTGCTGCAATGTGTTGAGCTTTTCTGTAGGAGCCTGTCCTGTAACTGGGCTTTGGGGCATGGGTGGCTTTTACCTTCTTGGTGTTTCTGAGTAGTCCTTGTTTTGGTTTGTACCATGAAATTCTATGAGGGAAAAATAACGTAGTAGAGAGGAACCTTTAATGGAAGTGGGCTTTTCTTTCTGGTATTGTGTGATTCTGTTGCTGCTGTGCTGGGACTACACTTATGCAGCTCTGTTTACAAATGACACCTTACCTTTCTTACAGGGCTCCCAGCCTCAAGGTGGCAGCTCCTATGGACAGGTAAATGTCAGTCAAAACAGAACATTTGAGAAAGTGAAGTGACATTGCCCTGAAAAGTTAGAAGATATTAAAATATTCTGTTTTCAATTCATGTTGAATTCTTAACCAATATATCCCTGAGTCCATCTAAAATATTTTGTTGGGAATGTGACCATTGTGTTTCCATGGATTGCTAAAGGAATCCTAGATTTCTTCTGCAATCTTACCTTTACCCTGGGTTTGGAACTTTATAAATTTATAGTAGAAAAAGTGTATTTGATGCTGTTCCCATTTCAGTTGATGGTACAGTACAAATTTATAGGCAGTTCTTGCTGCCTCTTTGCTTTCAGCAGAGAAGCAGCGTTGAGAAACTGATGATCATGGGGTCAGGTTCTCAGCTGAATGGTACTGGAGCCTGCAACCAATGAATGTCTACCTCCCTTCACAGTTTTTATGTAGATTAAAGCAGCCCTAAGATAGCTGTGAATTTTGTCAGGATCTCTATGTCAGATAGCAAAGATAGACAGGATACTTTGAATGCTCTTCGGTAATCCCTGTCTACATAACTCTTCCAGGCAGCTGGGCACAGGTCTGCTTGTACATGAAACAACTGCACTTTTTTGAGATCATATTGAAGGCAGATTTCAACAGCAAATAATAACCACAGTAACTTTATATTACTGAGAATTTTTTTTAAAGTACGGTCATCCTCGGCTAATTTATTCGACCTGCTACTTTGAATTGCAATGGTTTGTTTCCATTTTATGAACATATATTTTTTCCAAGATTATTTCCTATTTTTAAAAAAACTAGTTTTCACCCCAATTTTCTTTCAGAGGAAGGGAATTTTTCAACTGGGACCAGTGAAAAATATGAATATATGAAATCAATATACACCTAGTATGCAATATTAGCCATCTAAGCCCGTTGACTGAAAAACAGAAGGAAAGGAAAAATAAATATAATTAGAAAATTTTGTTTCCCTTCCTAGAAAACTCTCATAAGTTAGAGTAGTGTCTGAGACTGATGGCAATCTACTCTATGATTGTCATTCAGTAAACACAATGTGATCACCTATTTCTCCAGATTAAGAAATATCAAAATAATTCCAGTTAAGCAGTAGAGTCTATACATTCTCTTATTCTGTTTTCTACCCCCAAAAATAGACATTAGAGAGGCACCTGCTTCACAAATACAGTAACTATGAATCAATTGTTAATTTCATACAGGGGTACCAGCCTCAAGGTGGCAGTTCCTACGGCCAGGTAAGCACCAGTCAGTCACCAGTCAGAATAGAGCATTTCAGAAATGAAGAACTGTGGCACTGTAAAGGCACTTAACAATCCCTCAGAATTTGAATTTTAAAGGACAGTTTTCTCTGAAAGTGTCTATTTTATGTCTCAAAGTGAGTATGAGTGCCACACTCAAAACTTATGCATGTGCTACTTATTGATCTGGAATCGCAGTCTGTGAAATCATCACACTCAGCATCCTCGTGAGAGCCAAAAGAAGGCTGGTTCTGCACACTGCCCTGCATGGCTTTGGGATATAGTTGCTCGCTGTTGCTAATGCGGGCTGGATCCCTTATTGAGAGGGAAGTAACCAAACGGTGTCCTTGTCTTAGGGTGGATCAAGTTTCTCAGGCAGCAGCAGCAGCAGCTCCTATGGCCAGGTAAGCAAACTGGTTGTTCTGTAGGAAGTTCTTCACTGATCTCTCTGTGACTGACATGACTGGCAGACTTTTGAGAGTGATGTTTCCCTTGGCAGTCTGTACCTCAGTTTGGGCTGTGACTGCTGCTGGGAATAAGATAATGTGCTGTACAGCTGTTAGCATACTGTTTTGGGTCCTTTGGCACAGGAAGACCCCTTAAGGGAATCTGCATGCAGCTGTCATTTCCATAAACATCCTGCTCTTTAAAGAAGCCTCCTTGTCAGGGTGTTAATTATATTCTTTTTATTTAAAGGGTTCCCAAGGTAGCCAGTCCTATGGCCAGGTGAGAATTTGTTGCTGCAATGTGTTGAGTTTTTCTGTAGGGGCCTGTAACTGGGCTTTGAACATGGGCTTTTTTTCCTTCTGAGCAGTCCTTGTTTTGGTTTGTACCATGAAATTCCATGAGGGAAAAATTACATAGTAGAGAGGAACCTTTAATGGAAGTGGGCTTTTCTTTCTGGTATTGTGTGATTCTATTGCTGCTGTGCTGGGACTACACTTATGCAGCTCTGTTTACAAATGACACCTTGCCTTTCTTACAGGGCTCCCAGCCTCAAGGTGGCAGCTCCTATGGACAGGTAATTTTCAGTCAGTCATTGGTCATTATACAGCATGTACGTGATGTTCCCATATATAAATTGAGAATTCTGTGGTTTCTTACTTTAAATAATATAGTAAGTAACTCTTTAAAATTAAGTGTTGTGAACTTTTTTTCATATGGCTCTAGCAACAATAGGCTCACTGAGGCAGCACTTTCCCTTGTAGAAAGGAGTGCAGGTGTCAGCTTTCTGATGCACTTTGATATTCAACATACTGAGTACTTTACTAGATAATTCACAGTAGGGTATACTTGGGTTTGAAGCAGCCTCGCAGCTAAAGCCCTTTAAAATTCATATTTATGTTTGAAATGGAGAGTAGAAATATGTGGATCATGAACTATTCTTTTTTTTTTTCCAAGCAGGGCGGATCTGCTTCTTATTTTGGCAGCAGTGGTTGTGGACAAGTAAGACTTTTTCTGCAAACTTTTTGAAAACTAGACTCAGCTTTCTTTGCAATAGTTTTTAATAATTTTATAATGTTTGTTAGTTTGAAATCTACTGTTTTCTTGTGACACGAACTTATCTAGCACAGAGGTCAAGAAAGGCTGCTATTGTTGGCCATTGTAACGAATATGAAGTGGCTGCTCCCATTTGGAGTTGCACATGGGAGACAAACAATTAGTCTGTCTACTCAATAAGTCTATAAAATCTCTGCTTGGGAATTTTTGGATGTTGATGATAAGATTCCAGGTGAAAGCATAATGGATGAGGCCAATAGTAAACCTATGTTTGAATAAATATATAGAGGGAATCAAGCAAAATGAAATATAAGTATAAAACCAGATATTTTTATGAGAAATATTAGGACTGATGTAAGTTAGGCATGAATGGAAATACATCTGAAAGCATCACAAGGAGCAGTACAACAAGAACACAGTTATCAGCAATGAAAATCACAAACACTGAAGAATGGGTGATTTCCACTAAGGCGTGTCACAAGTTGACTTATTAAGAGAAGACCCTTGCTGTAATAATGGGAGGGTGACAACCAGGGTAGAACTCTTTCTGTGTACTGTTCCTCATCCTGTTATCACAAAATATACCCAGGCAAATGAATGTCTCTGAGCAGAAGCCTTGCCTAAAATCCACAGCGCTGAATCTAGCAAGAGATTGATGTTCACATTTAGATAGATGGTCACCCAACAGTAACAGTTACTTCCAAAAAACCCCACCAGCTTTACCAATCAAGAGGAACTAGGATGATACAGAGAGACATCAGTTACCAACCTACCTCTTTCCATGTGGCTCACAAGTATTCATTTGATCATCTGTGTGCAAGTGCCTTGATGCTTGTATGGGGGTATGAGAGTGACAGAGGGCAAAGCCACACACTTAAAGGGTTAAGTAAAATTAAACTCACTCTCTGTAAAGTTATATGTTGAGTTTTGTTACACTAAATCTCACATAGGAAATTTTAAGGAAACTAATTACTTTGCAAGAAAATGGCATTTACCTTTTTATTTGTTTGGTTTTCGACAGGGTGTCTCCTATGATAGCAACCCCTGCCACCAGGTAAATGGTCTTTCTTCTCTTATTTTAAGATGCATCTGAAATTAGTTTTGGCACTAACCCAATTATTCCCAAATTCAGATTCATATTGCACAAATCCATGTAATCTTATGAATTTTGACATTAGAACTCACTATCTTCCTGTTCACAGGAGTATTCACTTGGGCTTTGGAGTCTTTTTTGTCACTTTTTCCTTGCATTACATTTTGAAATGTCTAATTCTATAGGACATTAAGGCCAGATTCTAGAGAGAAGAAGTCTGCTGCAGAATTGTTTAACTGGCATGTCTTAAATCAGGGCTGGAGTTCACCAGCTTCTTTCTTCCTGTCAAAAGCCAGAAAATACTTTACAACTGCCACTTGAGGTTCCTGAAGCAAACTGAGTTTGTGCAGTGAACTATAAATAGCTACCTGTGGTTTTGCTACAAGTTCAAGTGTTGGAGCTCTACAAACCACTACCCTAAAAGATGTCAGCCATGTTAAAAGAAGTAATCACTGTGATGTTAAAAATTAGGCAGAAAATGGCAACTGATGAGTTCCTTTTTATTCATTATACTTTTTTTGATTCTTACTGAGTTTTCACAAGAAACAGAAAAATTGGATAGATTAATTGCTTCAACAAATGCTGTGTTTCAGCAATATAAATATATACTATATTTATAAATATGTAAACAACATAGGTGTTGCCATGATAATATATTATAATGTGGTACAATATTTACAATGTACTGTATGTAATACATTATTGTAACTTAAAAGAACTATATATTAAATAGCTATATATTTTATAATAACTTTCAATTTTTTAAAAGGACCTATTTCTTTTTAAGACTAAAGAAAATGCTTAAATTTTGTTCCAAAATCTTCTAGAACATCGAAAGATAATACTTTTCATTTAATTTTTCTTTGTCTGTTCTGAATGAAGCCTCAGTCCCATTTTAGCGAATGGCAAATATCCCACTCCCTTCAATAGTTCAGTATTTCACTATTCTTATTATGACACTAGTACTTCTACAAATATTTTTTTCTGATTTCACTGGAAGGAGTTACATTCCTCTCTACAGAGGGCATATTGAAACATACTGAGTGTTTTATTAAAACTTTTTCCTCAAGGCCACTGTATCTCATAGGTCACAGCTTTCTGTGTAACAATGCTACCAGGGGAATTTGTATGAACTTGTTCCATTTGTATAAATTAGGTTTTCTACAGGAGGAAAAAACATACATTCTCTAGTGAGTGTTCAGAATGGAACTCATCTGTGCACTAGACAGTATTTAAAGTTAAATGTTTGAGGTTCCTTGATTTATATCTCACTTAGTATTTACCACTGCATTACTGGCAATCTGTGCTCATTACATTAGAAATTATATCCATATTGTATATCTGCCTCTGCTTCTTACTCTTCCTAAGCAAGTATCATAGCTTTCATCAAAAAATATACCGTGGCCAAACAGTGAGTGTCTAAAGCATTTTTGTCTGATTTACAGGGTGGATCACAGGGTGGTCAGGTGAGTACATCTTTATTATCCATTGGTAAAACCTTTTAAAGCAAATGTAATCCACACTAGTTTTCTTGCTCCTGGGGATATAGACTCCTGCAGAGTCTTTGTGTTCTGTCTGTAAGTCATTCTCTGCAAACGTGCTTTTTATCAGCTCTGAAATCCATTTACATAAAAGTGGAAGTCACATAGAACTTTCATAGAACTCAGCAACCTATGATAGCTGTATGCAGCCAGATAAAATTCAGCTCTCCAGCATTCTGACTGTTGCTGTTTTATTTTCACAGGATGATTCATACT
This sequence comes from Chamaea fasciata, assembly GCF_029207755.1. Classification (NCBI taxonomy): domain Eukaryota; kingdom Metazoa; phylum Chordata; class Aves; order Passeriformes; family Sylviidae; genus Chamaea; species Chamaea fasciata. Next base: position 13,874,449 of record NW_027094095.1, on the reverse strand, counting down.
CCTCACAGAACTATGGTGGTAGCCAAGTAAGTATTGCCTCCCACAAGGGCTTTGTGAAGGTTTTAACTTCTATGATGACTGATCAATATCTGATCAGCAATACAGTAATGTAAATTCTAATTATCTTGTTTTTTCTTAGCAGAGTGGATCATCATCCTCCCAAAATTATGGTGACAACCAGGTAGGTAGACCTTGATTATCTCCTGGTAATAATTCTTATAAAGTTTGATAATTTATCCCAATATCTTGAAAATTGTATTTGTTCAAAGAAATCCTAGGTAATCGTTTATCCCAGCTTTACAGCATTTGAACCAAACCACAGTTTCTTCTGAAATAGAGTTTATATTTGTCTGTTTCATAGGATGGATCCTACTCACAAAACTATGGTGGGGGCCAAGTAAGTAATACTCTATTTCACCACTTATACATCACTTCATATAAACTTTAGCCTCTGCTCAAAATCAGGTTTTCTATATTCTTTATCCAATTTTTATTCGTTTTTTTTTTTTTGTTTTAAAGGGAGGATCATCCTCAGACACCTATTATGATAATAGTGTAAGTATTTCTTTCTTTCTCCTAGTCACATATTATTTGTAGTTCCTGCATTAACTTTCTCAAAGATTTAATAGAACGTAATTTTTTCTGTGCTCTTGGATTTGTTTCATTGGAGTTTTTTTCTTTACTGAAGTTTGGAACATTCCCTGTCCGCCACTGTTGCAGCTACGGATTTGGCTCCTTTTTGTCTTAAAGACAAAAAGACCCTAATTTAATTTAATTCTGCTTCTCCTTTGCATAAACATCTCTTCCGTCTTGCAGAGTAAACAGGAAAGTGTATTTTTAGCAATTCATTTCTGTGAGGAAATAACTGGTATCTGATGTCCTTCTAGGAGTCACAAGATTCTTCATACGATAATAATCCCAACGCTTGTGATGATGTGAGTATGCTTTCTCTAATATATTTTAATCAGAACATTTTTCATGTAGATGAGAAAATACTGCTCTGCTAGATGCAGTCTTTGGAGCAGAACGATCCAGAAAGAATGCTGAGTTTCCACACTAACAGTTATTTCAGCAACTGCCTCTTCTCTTGCTGAAAATTGTCATATATATATGTTTACAGATATAGTTAGTGCTTTAAATGCAATTAACTTGATGAAATGAAATATGAATAAAAATATTTCAATGGCTTTGCAGTAACAGCTACTTTCCTCAAAATCTAAGGGTATATTTTACATTAATTAAAAAAAACCAAACCTGCAAGAAAATCTTTAAATACATACAATGAATGCAAGAAGAAGTGACAAACAGTCCACTGCTTTTCATGTTACATTTGTACCAATCTAAGGATTGGACTGGTAGAATTTCAAACTAATTTAGACAAAACTGTGGAGAATGGGAGCAATAAGTGATTTTTGTTACGTCTGTATGCAGTATCAGAAACAATTTGTTTTCTTTAGGCTTACTTTATTTAAATAATTCTTTTAAAAATGAAATAATATATTCTTTTGCAGAATGACACTACCTACAGTAGCAATAATCAGGTAAGTACTTTGTTTGCTCTGTAGTGTTCAAATTCTAATGATTAATGACAGTGTTAGTAACTGAACACTTCTATATTAGACCTGTGGACCTTTAGTATATGATTATTTTATAATACCCCTCAAAAAGTTAATTATTTCTCTGTACTCAAGGCTGCTGCAAAATTACCTCAAATGGCACAATACTTCTAAGAATATATACTAATACATTCTCTTTGTAATATATCCACTTTGACTGGATAATTTGGGAATTGATCATCTGTGTACATGAGGCATGTGGCCATCTCAAGTTTTTCTCACTCATTCGGATTTAATGTCACCAATGTGCTGCTGCTAAAAAGTAACATTTGTGCCTGGTATTACCCATTACTCTGTCAAGACTTTCCATCTGTCCTGCAAGCAGAAACGGTGATTAACATGAATAGATTGTGACCAAGCAAATACACTGTTTTGTAAATAAATTACATTTTCTCTACTTGTTTCTGTTCATAGAAAATCTTTTTTCCATCTGCCACAGCCTCCTTTTGTTTTACTGCCATCTAGAGTAACCTTCTGTCATCAGTTACTTGCCTTTTCAAATTCAGTCCTTTATTATTCCGCTTCATTGTTTTCCCTATTTTTCCTCTGTAGTACTTAAGTACTGCACCAAATGTGCTCTAAAAAGTAGAGACCTTCTGAAAACATCATTTTTTTGTCTTGTATTTACCTTGAATGCATAGCACTAGGTTCAATTCAAAATGGTCGGAAAAAAACCCAAAAAAATTCTTCATCAGCAAACCCTGTTTAGGAGGCTCCTCACTTCCTCCTTTGTTAATGAAAAATGTTAGTATTCCCTCGGTTATCTCTGTCTAGCCTGTATGGCATTGTAAAAGAGTTTGCTTCTAAACTTTCTTGCAGAGAAGGATGGGGAATGCTAAAAAAAAAAGAGAGAGAAAGGATCCTGATACATATTGTATACTAAAGTACAGTGGTTCAGCTTAGGGATAACTCCCCTAAGCAGGAACTTCTGTTGAAAGAGATAACTGAAAACAAAGAATATGCTTTTTAAGAGTCTTACTGCTAATAAAATGAAATCTCTGGACATTTGGATTTTGCAAACATCTCCTTGACAAGTAGTAGATTTTTGCTAAAGTATTTAGTGTGGACAACTACAGCTATAAACTACTAACAGGCTTGTGGCTCCTTTGCAGCGTTCTGGTTGTGGAAAGAAGAAAGTTGTTGTTGCCCGAGTAAGTAACACTTCTTTTCTTTAACTTTTTGCCTGCTTGTAGGATTTTAGTCCTAACTATACCTTATCTGTCTTAATTATACTAATTTTTTCCATAATCATGTTTATAGTAGTTAATATCCTCCTTCATAAGGGAAAAGTAAAATAAAATTACTTGCTCTTTGGATGAATCTCTTTAAAGGAAGCATATATATATTAAAAAAAAAAGAGAAAAAGACATGAAAATCATGCTTTGAGGTATAGGGCAGCTCAAATTCCTGCTCTTCATTAAGCACATACAGAGCTGGTCCAAGCTAAAGTTACAATTGAATAAGTATCATATAAAGGACAGCTAATATTTTAGCTGAAGAAAGAATAATAAGTAAGGAATAATAATGTTTCCCAATTTATTATGCTTAGTGGTTGTGTAGAAGATACAGATATCTGTACTGTATAGTTCCAAGTCAGACTCAGTAGTAGCCCATAAAATTTATGTGAAAATAGCCTTTTATTTTATAATAGTGCATTCCTACTCAATGTAGACAACAATGGGTCTGAAGCACTTATAAACCAATAATATGGAAAGAAAAAAAGATCTATCCCTGATCATAGAATTTTCATCTCCTAATTGTAAATGTCATTATTTTTTTACAGGACACATCACATGTTTTAAACAGAAGAGCCTATGATGTACAGGTAAACCATTCCTGTCCCTTTTTCTGAGTTACTGCTGGTAGCAGTAAGCTTACAGCTGCTTGTGTATTACCTACAAAAAAGAAGGATCTAGTGTCCACAAAAAATGACTAATTCTCTTTAGGGTTAGATAGCTCTTTCCTGATAGCACTATGTATTTTATTTTATTACCCTTACAGATATGTGTCATTTTTTGTTTCTTCACAGAATGCATCTTCTCCTTCAAATAGCAGCCACTCTGACATGCAGGTAATAATGTAGTGTCAACTACATGATATCAAGGAGCTTTCTGATAAATTATATTTAATTTTGAAAGTTATGTTCCAGTAATTTTTCTGTGCTGAAGGATGCTATTTTGATTTGACAGCATTTTCCCTCTAATGTCATAATTTTGCACAGTTGTAAATAGTGATATTAGGCCCAGCATATAGGTTCTTCTATTCCTTCACACCACTAAGCAGGTAAGAATTGCAGGTGGTTTTTTACATAACATTTTGTAAAATTAATTCAAAAAACACAAAATGTATAATTTCAGACTCTTATTTTAGAAACATTCTTGCGTTCTTGATTGTAATGGCTATATACATAATTGTTTCATTTTGCATTTGGTAAGAGGGTGCATCTTAGGGATTACAGACTTCTGTTACAAAAGTAGGTCCAACTTTCATATTTTGTAGAATTATTTACTGCTGCAGCAGTGTTTATTTAGAGAATTATGTAAAATTTAACTGATTCATAGCGGCATCTTTTTCTGTTTTTCTTAATATCTTGGCTTGGTACCCAAGAGCTTCCCAGGGGTCTGAAATCTGGCTACACCCAGCATTATGTAGATTTAACAGTAGCATAGTCCTCTGTCTCAGAGAGTTTGAAGTTCAATTCAATATTGCAGACAGATCTCTGAGCTCTGGAAGGTAACAGTTTTCTTAATTAGTTTCCCTAACGCCCATTCTATGTGAATTGTATTAAGTCACTTAATTAGCTTTCATTCTAATTTATGTTTTCACAATAATTCAACAGGGGATGTTCATTGGTGCAGGGAAGTAATGGAGTTTGTAATAGTGTTTCTCACGACATGGTTTTATATTTTAAATTCTAATTAAATTCTTTAATAAAATAAAATTGTTTTCTTCACAGGGTGGATCATTTATTGCAACCAGTGGATCAAGTAATCAGGTCAGGATTTTCTTTATTTTTAACTAGTCTTGTTCAGATAGCTTCCTAGTAATTAAACTAATTTGATTCAGAAATCAGAATTTAAGTAGTTTTACATGGAAGATTGGTGATGTTATCCGTTAATTTGTAGATGAAGTGACCCTTTTCATATTAAATTTATCAGAAATGGCTCTCTGAAATCACTTCTTAGCACTGTTTCAATATAAAATGTGTTTTATGGGTGATAGCTCCATGGGATACTCCTGACTACCCTGATACTTCTCTCTTGCTGAGGCATCTGCCATTGAGGCATCCCACTGAGAGATGAACTATCAGTCTGACTTCCAAAGCAAATGTCAACTGTACACATCTGTGCTGTCCCCCCATTTGTTCTAGGTACAGCAAAGGTCACACCTTCTCTGTAGTCCCACAGACTTTCTTCCCCTAAACAGTTTTGCATCTGAAATAAGATTTTATTTTAAATTTCCACAAAGCAATAATTTTTTCTTTTTTCTTTTTTTTTCTTTTTTTTTTTTTTTCATTTGTAGGGTGGTTGTGTTTGTCCTGATGGAAGCAGTGGTTATAGACAGGTAATTATTTTTCTGAGTTTATACTTCCTTCTACATTATTGAGTATTTTGAGTTAATCACCTTGTAAATATGGACATTTGGTTAACACTAATGGAGATTTCCTTAGTATGGGTCAGCTATATACAATTAAATGAAAGAATGAATTCCACTTAACTGTATAATTACCATTTGACCACTAATTTTCTGGAACTGTGCTTGGTGATCCACATGCTCTGTCACTTGACTATTATGTGTCAGCTGTTTTCAAAAGCCAGTCAATATGCCTTGTAGTAACCACAGTACTTAGTTGCATCCAGCTTAGTTTCCTTGTCTTTCTCACTGGTGCAATAAAATACTGTGACTAAAACCACCAAAATTTGATAAATATTTCAAAATATAATCCCTTAAATCAACATTTAAACTGTTCGTTGGTCTAAAGAATCACTGAAAATTTCAATGTCAGTTGCACTGGATAAACTTTTCTCTTAGGCAATGCCTCTGGGCCAGGAAAAAGGCCAAGGAATGTGCTTATGTGGGCATTATAGCCTAGCTTTACCATGCTTCTGGCTTTTGAATTCGCCTTGGATTTTAAAGTAACCTGTCTTCTACCAGGATACGTATTTCTGAATCTTTTATTTATTTACATAATCCCATTACATAAATCATAAATGGGTATTTACTTAAACCCATTTGAATGGTGTGATATTTCTTTAGTTTTCGATTTCAGCAAGAAGTGTTTTGTGAATTTCTTCTTTCTGTAAAAACTCCCATGCTATTTAAACAAACTTATTGTATAAAGAAATTTCTGCTTTCTGAACTTAACTTCATTAACTTAAACTATAGCAACAGCAATTTTGGTCAGGTACAATACCACCTCTTTCATCTAATTGAGGCTAAGCAGTAATCATGGCCTACATGCTGTGAAATATAAACTAGCCTATTAAAAGAAATAATACTGAAACTTCATTGGGGAAAAACCTCTTTATTTCTTGCATCATTGTATAAAAAACCCATTTATAAGGAAAAAGGTGGAGATATTTAGGCAAGTTTTTCATTCTAATAAACATTTTTCTTTGCATGCTTTAATTGTTGCAAAAAAGTTTTTAACAGAAATGTAGCAGAGCTTGTTTGAGGAGAGTGTATTTAGTTGCTATCAACAAAAATTCTCAACATGAAGAAAATAAGATGTCAAAACTGGACACATTAGAAAACCAGTTCTCAATGCAGATGTATCAACTTTGATACACAAGAGACTTATTTTCCAATTTGCAATCGTATCAGCTGATCAAATTAATTCATGATAAATTATGTAGCAGTAGACTTGATCTTTGCTTTTGTGGTCTTATCTTCATATTCTGTTCAGGGCCCTCTACACATGGCAGCTGCAGTGCTTACAGAAGCATGTAAACAGATTGGCCATGATAGGTTACATTCTAATAATAAAAAAGCAAGGTATAGGTAGATGTATACGTACAAATAAACTGCTATTCATAAATCTTAGATTAAAGAGAGAGTCATCTACTTCCTGGGGAAATGATCATAGCACCAAGCCTGACAGGGTTTAAGAAGCATTTAGACAATGCTCTCAGGCACATGGTGTGACTCTTGGAGCTGGTCCTGTGCAGGACAAGGAGTTGGATCTGATAATCCATTTGGGTCCCTTCCAATTCAGTTTATTCTGTGATTCCTTCAAGGTCCTTTGTATTTTAAGACCAAGAGATAGTCTTAAATACAAAGCACAGGGGAAAAACTCTTGCAAAAAGCTTTCTTTTAGATTTAAAATGTGTGAGTCACACAAAAGTCTCTTCAAACTTGAGAAGAGCTACGCATATTTAAACCATCTTGTTTCAAAAGAAAAAATGGGTTTACTTATGTGGATCCCCAAACTCCTCACACTGTAATTATTCTGCTTTTTCTCCAAGCTTCATTTAAAGACAAGATCTTCGTCTACAAATAGTCTCAGAAGAAGAAGTCTAACCATAGAGTAATACTTCCCCTGTTTTGTATATAAGGGGGAAGTGACAGTAATAGTGAATATAAGGAGCTGGTAAATACTCTTCTCTTTAAGTGGTGTGCTCAAAAACATGCTCTCCTTAATACTCTTTACACTTTGGAAGGCCAGTATTCCGGCAGTTTTTAAAAAGACCATCAAAGTCAAGATCATCTATAAAAATACACAGAGTTTGGAAGGTATTATATAGGATTCTGTGATTAGAGTAAAACTAAATGCTAGTACTACTTTCAGATCTTTTAACCTGAACAGGAAATAACAGAACCTGCTACAAACTTCCTTATCTCTAAAAAAAAATACAAACCAGCATTCTTTTTAAATGGTTGGTGTAAGGTTTTATTTGAAAGAATAGAAATTCACAGTAGACTCATTTATGTAAATGTCTGTTTGCAAAAAAATAGCTAGCCTGTGTTTTCATTTCAGGGAGCCCCAGGTTCTTCATACAGCACATATTCTGGTAACCAGGTAAACATTCAGATAAAGTGCCCTATTCAGAAGCTCCATCTAAATCCTTCCCTGAAGGAGTAGCCAGATATAAACCAGTAACCCATTTTGTCTTCTGCACAGGGAGGGCATTTCTACTATCCTGGAGGATCCTATGGACAGGTAGTAGTTCTTCCTTCCCTCACCAGGATAATACAGACTCCCATCCTCCTGGTTTCCTTCACTCCCAATATTGTGGGTGTTAAGACATACTAAAATTACACACCAGAATGTTATCCCTTAGAGCAGAAAAATTAAATTAAATCAACCCTGATGAAACCTGGTTGTGTGAAGCTCTACAGAGAACTGTACAGAATGGACTCTGCAGTTACTTTGCAAAATTCAGGTTTCAGCAGGCTAAGAAAATTGCTGCCAGAAGATTTCTTCCACTTCAACAACAATGGTCTTGAGTTTTACTTAGGCATATAAAAATTAGCTCAAAATTGGGAGAAAGAGTAAACTGAGAACCAGATGTGCAGGTATTTAAACTCTCATCTGCAAGAAAATAACTGGTCTGTGTTTTTCTTCCAGGGCAGCCCAGGTTCTTCCCACAGTTCTTACTCTGGTAACCAGGTAAATATTCTGGTCACTGTGCCTGCACAGGAGCAGCCTAAAAGTATTCTTTGAGAGAAAATTCAACTACAAAACTGAATTTCTGTGCTTTCTCTGCAGGGAGGGCCTTCCTATTATCCCGGTGGATCTTATGGACAGGTAGGTGCTCTTTGTAGAGGCAATACCCTTCCTTTATTGTCATTCCTACATTCCCCATGTAGTGACTGCTGTGAAATGTAACACACAAGCATTGAGTCTGTCATAACACCTAATAATTGTATCAGCTGTGTGTATCTTACAACATGAAATCTGTCTGAGAAAAAGACTAAATTGTACTTAAAACTTCCATGGAATGATCTTTCATCTAACTAAAAGGTTAGGGATAAGAAGTCCTCTTCTTTAACAGTATTGGCCTAGAGTGAGATTCAGATACATTGCTATTTCCACCATCCTGTTTGCAAGAAAATAGCTAGCCTGTGTTTTCATTTCAGGGAGCCCCAGGTTCTTCATACAGCACATATTCTGGTAACCAGGTAAACATTCAGATAAAGTGCCCTATTCAGAAGCTCCATCTAAATCCTTCCCTGAAGGAGTAGCCAGATATAAACCAGTAACCCATTCTGTCTTCTGCACAGGGAGGGCATTTCTACTATCCTGGAGGATCCTATGGACAGGTAGTAGTTCTTCCTTCCCTCACCAGGATAATACAAACTCCCATCCTCCTGGTTTCCTTCACTCCCAATATTGTGGGTGCTATGACATACTAAAGTTACATTCCTGACTGTTATCCCTTAGAGCAGAAAAATTAAATTAAATCAACCCTGATGAAACCTGGTTGTGTGAAGCTCTACAGAGAACTGTACAGAATGGGCTCTGCAGTTACTTTGCAAAATTCAGGTTTCAGCAGGCTAAGAAAATTGCTGCCAGAAGATTTCTTCCACTTCAACAACAATGGTCTTGAGTTTTACTTAGGCATATAAAAATTAGCTCAAAATTGGGAGAAAGAGTAAACTGAGAACCAGATGTGCAGGTATTTAAACTCTCATCTGCAAGAAAATAACTGGTCTGTTTTTCTTTCAGGGCGGCCCAGGTTCTTCCCACAGTTCTTACTCTGGTAACCAGGTAAATATTCTGGTCACTGTGCCTGCACAGGAGCAGCCTAAAAGTATTCTTTGAGAGAAAATTCAACTACAAAACATTGAATTTTTGTGCTTTCTCTGCAGGGAGGGCCTTACTATTATCCTGGTGGATCTTATGGACAGGTAGGTGCTCTTTCTTGTTTGTAGATATAAGAGACTTCTTATATTTTCACTTCTATTCTATCCTTGAAAGATGGAAAACACTTTCTTGAGAGATTCAAATTAATCAACTTTTCTTGTTTTCTGTACAGGGAGGGTCTTCTAATTATGATGGCAGCAGTGAATCCTATGGTCAGGTAAGTACTCTTTTCTTCCTCTTTGTGTAAATGTTGCTGAGGGCCAATACCCTGGGTGAAGTAAATATACGGCTATATCTGTATCTTGGCTCTCACTGATTCTAATGAAAGTGATCTTTACTTTGAGGAATGAGTAAATTTGTATATACTTTTACCTAAGTAGTCTTAACTAAGTAGTTTATAGGGAAGTAAAAGGTGGGGTGCCTCCAACCTTTAAGGCTTCTTCTTCTCAACAGTTCTGCTAACTAAGTAAATAATCATATTTTTTTAATTCTGCCAGAAGATCCCTACAGTAAGCATCAAAAAAAAAAAAGAAAAAAGTCTGTTTGCAAAATGAAAATTATTTATGTTTTCTGGACAGGGTGGATCTTCCGCATATAGTGGTTCTGAGACTTATGGCCAGGTAAATGTTATTCGTCTCCTACATCCATAGCTTAAGCTTGCTGTGTCGGTTCTTGTGTACTGGGTTCTATGTTTCAGTTATTTTTAAGTGACAATGACCATGAAAATGCCATTTTTACTTTTGCTTCTCTTTATCTTCGTAACAACTCAAAATGTTTCCATAATGTAGAGAGCACGAGGCACTATATAAGCTGTTTTTAACTGTGCCCTGTGCCTACTTGATGCTTTAACTACATTATTATTCATATGTTAATTCATTCAAAAGGAAAAATATTTTGTGCATTTACTTTACACACCTTACTTATGCAGAAGCTGTTGGTTAAAAAATAATGAGATTTTTTAATATAAAGAATGATAACTTTGCAAATTAACTTCATTGAAAATACTTTCCTTATAAAAATGCATGTTTGCAAGGAGGGGTTTCTTTCCAGCCTCTTCTGCTTAAGCAACAGGTAAAGTTACATATTTTTCCTTTTCTTCTATATTCCTTAGTTTAGGTAAAATTGGATATTCTAAGTGCTTAGTTAGTTTTATTCTTCTATTTTATACTCCTCACAATTAAGGACATGTAAAAGTCCTTTTTACATGAAAATAAATGGGGTTTTTGTTATTTTACAGGATTCACCTGCCATGGGAAGCAGTGAAACTGAATATAGTGTAAGCATTTCTTCTCAACAATATGAATATCATAATTCACTACCTTTTAAAGTACCTAGGTGCTTACATGGACCTTTACCTTATCTGGTGTCACATGATTGTGCATGATAAAGACTTCACAAATTAAAATTGCAGTTACACAGTTCTGACTTCTAACAATCAAACATTTTTTGAATTGGTTGTTAGAAGAAGGTATTACAAAAAAAGCTCTTTTTATTTCACAATTTCCACCAAAACTCAATATTAGTACATGGCTACTTCCCTCTTTCCATCCACAATTCACACTACACTTCATTTGTTTTTCCAATGCCAGACATAGAAATTCTATTTCCTTCATCTATATATGGCATAAGAATGGTTTGTTTCCATGTGGTGTGGTGAAAACTGTCTGCTTTTCTTTAGAAGGTGCCTTTTTTCCTGATTAAAATATATTTTCCTATTAATTCTGCTGAAGTTGATTATGAAACTTGACAACTCTAAAGTGTTTTCCAGGGTCCTCCTTAGTAGGAAATTGCTTTCTGCAAGTAATTATAAATTCAGCTGTGCACTTTAATCACAGGTCTACTGTGTCGATGCTGTTTCTGTACCAAATCTTCTTATGGATATTCAAGAAAGCTAAAGTATGATACTACAGAGGGCCCAAAAAGCCTTCTGAAAGAAACTAAGGTGTAACAACATATGTGTACCATATCTTGGTCTTAAAATATGAAGAAAGCTTTTAAAAGGCTGATGTTTTCCCCTGAAACATTCTGGAGGAAATAGGTTGAGATGGGACCTCATTCCTTTATTTCACTATGTCAGGATTCAGCTTTCAAAATAAAGAAATGCCATTCTCCAGAAATGAGCAGAGAAAGGATTTGTACACTGCTTATCCTACAGCCTACATCTTCAACCTTCCGACAAGCAGTACCTTCCTTTGCTTCCCACCCTTGCTTAGAAAGAAATAGTAATATTTGCCATGGCAATAACTAGGTTCTGATTATTTTTTAGGATCCCTCCTCATCGTCTGGTGGTAGCCGCCAGAGTGAACGGGTAAGCAATCCTTCCTTTGTGTATTGCCAGGTGCCAGACCCAGTGCTTGGCAACTGCAGCACCTCAACTACATCTCCTGTGGAAACCCTGAGACAGCTCCAGTGTGGGACAGAAAGTCCTCAAGCACAGTGGGAATGAGGATATGGCTGAAGGGTTAAAGTACTGCTAGAAATCCCAGCTGATGCTGATGTGTGCTCTTGCATCTCAAACTCATGTCACAGATATGATAGCACCATTTACTTGTTCAGGTCCTTGAGCTTTTTAAATCATTGCTTGACTGCAAAGGGCTTCAATACCCTGATTCGTCCAGCACTTATTTCAAGTGCAACCCTTTGCTTTGTTGTGCTCTATGACTTACTTAGGAAGGCTTCCATGTTCCTATCATTCGTACATGGCACATATTGTATTTATTCTAATGACATAGACTGAGAAATTACTTTGTTGGAGATATAACTCTTTCAACTGTTGTATCCTAGAGAATATCACCCACCAAAAGAGCAATTTTCAACAGTCATGAAAGGGCCTGTGCTGTTTTATACAGAAAGACAGCAGATTTTTTTCTTCTTCTTGAAGAATCCATGATAGAAAATTAAGGAATGTGGAGAAGCAAGGAGGAGTGTTTTTCTTCCACTCTGATCTTTCCAGGTTTTGGGGTTTGGTTTTTTCATGTAATTTCAATACATTTTTCCAGGATTTTTATTCCCCAGGAGGCAGCCAGTCAGGTGGACATGTAAGCATCTATTTTATTTATTATTTGCAGTTCCCTTCAAAAATGGCTGTACTATTTAAAAATTATCCCAATGAGTAAATGACACCAAACCATTTATTTCCTGGAATTTCTCATGACATCTGGCATCACGTCTTATGAAATCAAATTACAAATTGTTTGAATCGAAAAAGTTAAAAATCGGGTGTGTATAACAGTCTTGTTCTCCAGAAGCCCTTTCAAACAGAAATAAATTGGGTCTTCTTTTTGCAGGGGTCATCTTCTCAAAGTGGTAGCTACTCCAGTGGACAGGTAAATACTAAATCTTTGTATTTTTGACCTCAAGTATCTGCCATACAAAAGTTTGAGGCCTCATATTGTATTACAGTAATTTTTAATCTGTGAACAAGATTGACTCATTCATCTCTACATATCTCTATGTAAAAGTCCAAATGTAAGCAGAGTAGTCAAAAATACAATTCATGTATTAACTGATAAACTGATTAACCAAGAAAAATTAAAGTAATAAATATTTGGCATTAATTTATATATTTTAATTTCTTTTTTTTCAGGACTCATCCTCATCTGGAAGCAGCCAGTATGGTGGGCAGGTGGGAAATTTTTCTTCTTGTGAGGGGTTTTTTCCCCAGTGTACATATTTCAAGAAAATATTGCCAGATTGGCAATATCTAAATTTCCAGACTACTCTGTGGTTTATTTTATCCTCATTAATCTTTCTACAGATAAAATTGCATTGCAAACCAAATAGATCTTTTCAAACATAGTTAAAAGAGTAAAAGACAATACTTTGTATTTAAATAGAAATGTCAAAGAAAATTTTTTAAACCAGAATGTAAATTTTACAGGGTTCACCTTCCTCAGGAGGCAGCCAGTCTGGTGGACAGGTATGTACTTTTTTTCTACACAGTCTTCAGCTGGGCTGGTGTCAGGCACTCAAATTTACTTCACTTATCTTTCCTTCACAAGAACTGTTTTCCTTCACCACTGTCCTTTTTGCCCGAAGTCTGAGCAGCACATTGTTTTCTTTTGCCAGGTCATTTGGACATCCTGCAAGCCAGAGTAGCCAGCAGGAACTGTTTGGCATGTGTATCTCAGCTTCTGTACCTGCTTTGGTGCTAAACAAATTCTATGCATATTGAAAGTGGAAAGTGAGACACTGAATGGTGAACTACTGGCCGCCTCTCAGTTAGTTTTATCAAAGTAGAAATCACCTGTTTTCTGAATCATCTGTAACATGAAACAGTACTGCATGTGCTCCAGGTGCTCTGGCCTGTTTAGGAAAAAAAAAATGCTTTCTGTGGTACTACTCAACATTTTTTACTCATCCTTTTGATGAGTAATGTTTTTAAAGTAAAAATTATAAGAAAATTTGAATATAAAAAAATAGCATTTTGTTGCCCCATCAGAGCAGTAAGTGCAGAAATAGTTGCAGAGGATGAAATAGACTCAGTTCTAGAAGTTGAGCAGTTAAACTAGCTTTATGGTTTGCATGCCTGGGATGGTGGAAGTAATTTGAGTTGTAACCAGAATCTATTGTAGTCCTGTGCTCTTGATATCTTAAATACTTTCTGCATTCTTTACAGGGTGGATGTGATTGTTCTGGGGCAAGTTCTGTAAGTGCTATTTGTTCATTATACATTTTCTTTAACTAAACTATTGAACTGGAAAATTATGAGAGATCCTATTTATTTCCACCTTACTTATTTGAATGTACTCTTAATTTTACATTCATTGTTCCTTTGGTGACTTAGATGGTTCTGATATGGCAAGAGTTATTTCTCATTATGCCAAGATCCAGTGTTACAGAATCATTGAATCATGTTAGAAAATGCCTCAAGTCCAACCATTAACTCAGCTGTGCCAAGGCACGTCCCTAAGTGCCACATGTACGTGTCTTGTAAATACTACTTCCAGGTGTGGTGATTCAGCCCCTTCCCCAAAAACCTCTCCAGTGCTTGATAATCCTTTCAGTGAAGAAATTGTTTCCTAAAATACAATCTAAGTCTCCCCTAGCACACCTTGAGGCAATTTCCTCTTGTTCCTCTTGTACTCCTGACCCTTCAGCAGCTCCGTTGCCATTTTTGGACACAAACCCACACCTTAATGTCCACCTTGAAGTGAGAGGCCCAAAAGTGAACATAGGACTCATCAAGATGGCAGCCTCATCAGTCCCCCCTCAGTACAGGGAGACAATCACTTCCCTAGTGCTGCTTGCCGGCCACTTTATTTCTGATAAAGGCCAGGAAGCTCCAAAGTTGCCAGTAAGTTGCATTTCTGAGCAGTGATGTCAGTTGCCATACAGTATTTTCAGAGATGTGTATCTCTTCTCAAAAAACCCCAAAAAGTTTGCATTAAATAGCAGAATTCATTGACAAAAGATCTATCATGAAAGAAAGCTAAAAAAAAAATCAAGTCTACAAAAGTGCCAATCATAAAAATTTGTATCAAAAAACGATGTTTACATAATTTAAAACATAAGTAAAACCAAAAGCTGAAACTTCTCACTTGTGCTTCAAAGTCCACATGAAATTATTTAAGGACTATGAAACAGGGTATTCCCTGCTTTCTAAAGCAAATCATATGTGATCATCAACTTTTAGCACGTAAAGGACATTTCTGCGCCTTGGGTAATACTCTTATTTCTTAGACAATGAATTATAGGTACATGCAATACGATTCTTCATGATTTATGATCTTCTGGGCCAAAAAAAGGCTATTTTCTCTCTTGATTTGATAAAAGTAAGTGAAGTGTAAGTGTAATTAATTTCAGTCTGTGATATTCTTCCTTTGAAATGTCATAGAACAGACATTCTAAGGTTTTGTCTCATTTCTAGTTTATGACCAAAGACAAAGGCTAATTTTTCTTTTTTTCCATTATAGGGCGGATCCCCTACTTTAGTCAGAAGTGATTCCTCTGCAAATGTAAGTAATGTTCATCAGCTTTTAAGTATGTCCTCTGCTTTGTCAATATAATGGCTAGAGAGGACAAAGAAACAGTGCCTAATAGAAGTCATGCACTTGTAAAAATAACCTCCTTTAGTTATAACTAAAAATACACACAGGACATTCCTTTTAATTGTAACTAAAAATTGCACTCAGGACATGCATGCATTGGTGGTCCCAGTTTCTCTTTCCATTTGAAATAGTTTTCATTAAAAGTCTTACAATGAAAAATGTTGTCACAAACACAAGTAGATATCAGTATAAATTTTTACTTTGGGAGTCAATCCCATTTGCTTCCTTGAAATTATGTAAAAAAATCCCCCAAGGACATGGATTTATGTGATTGATTCTTCTTAGATCATTTATGGCAAGAAAGTTTAGTATTAGTATTTATGTACAGCTATCTTTCCAGAAGGTTTGCTTCAAAGTATTTCTTTTGGAGCAAAATAACTGGTGGGTTTGATGTTTGCTTTTTTCCCCAGGACTCATCTTCTTCTGGAGGCAGCCACTACAACAGCCAAGTAAGCATTCATTCCAAAAGGAGAGCCAGTTTGCTGTTTCTGAAAATGATTGTTAATTCATTCACTCAATTAAATTCAGTTTTTATATGGGAACCGGGTAAAAAGAAATTAAATTCATCAATGAGTTACATATGGACTAAAAATTATAACGAGTTTTTTTGCAAATACTGCCCTTGCTTTGGGAAACTTGCAAAATGAACCTCACAAAAAAAGTTTCCAGGAAAAGATTAAATCAAAATGCATAATTTTATATTTCTATTGGACCTAATTCCATTATGAAGAAAAATAAATCCAATCCCCTCTCTTTAAAGAGATGTCTTATTGAATGAGGTTTCACTAGTTTTTCTTAGTTTGGTTTTCAGAGTCCTGTTAGGTAGATAATATTTTACTCCTAGCTCTGGCCCAGCATTCAGCTTTCCAAATAAAAATAAAGCCATTCTCCAGAAATGAGCAGAGAAAGAACAGGAAAGAATGCCACTTTAACCTTCCCAACACGTCACACAAACAAACACTATGTTTTTGCCTCCTACCCTTGCTAAGGATCTAAGGTATTTTCCTAACTTACCTTGCTCAACTTAAGTTCTAGTTATTAAAGCATTCTGAAAGTCCTGTTCACCTGTCTTCACTCTTATCTTGCTGTTTTGCTCCTGTTGTCCTAGCAGAGTCATGTTTTGATTTGAGGAAATCCTACTGCAGGTAATTCACCCATCTTCTATTCTTTACAGGATTCATATTCCTCTGGAGCTAGCCAGTATGGAGGACATGTAAGCTCTTACTTTTGATATATATATGTAATTTTTTTAAATAAATATTTGACTCATACAAAGGATCTCAATTTAATATATCAAGAAAATTGACAGTGGTCTATACTCTGTAGTAATATTGTGAATTCAAGGAAGACAAAAACCCAGAGTTTATTCTGGGATAATTACACACAAACACTCAAATAACAAAATATAGGTGTCTTTGCCACTTCTTTCCATGAATTAGATATTCAGAAATAACTAATTATCAATTTTTTTCCAGGAGTCATCTTCTTATGGAGGCAGCCAGTATGGTGGACAAGTAAGCATTAATAGTCCCCATTTTTGTAGTTTATTTATTGTCCACCTGACTGTCTATCTTAGCTTTAACTTAATCTAAAATATTTTCAGTATCTCTTTCTCTGTAGTGTTCTGATGCTACTGTAATTAAAAAAAAAAAAAAAACCAAAACAAAACAAAAAACCAACAAGTTCAGATGAAGGTCATTATCTAAGAGCAAGAAAAAACAGAATGTGAAATACATTGTTGACTCAACTGACTCCTGAAATTTGCAGGACTAGATATTATGTTTCTCTGAAATAAATCAGTACTTTATGAAGCTAACCAGAATTTTTAAAGCCTCACAAAATGATTCTGTGAGGCTATGAAATAGGTGTAAAAAGGTTTCAGGTTCCATTTTTTGTTTATTTTCAGGGTTCACCTTCCTCAGGAGCCAGCCAATATGGTGGACAGGTGAATATTTTTCCCTTGGAGTGTTTACTAGTTTATCAAAGAGATTTGGTAGTTCTCTGGGTAAAAGAGCATTTTAAGGAGGTTGGAGTTTGGTTTGGGGGTTTCTGTCCATTCTTTATCTAATTTGATGTTAAGTATATAATGGTTATAAATGTATGTGATGCCAAGCCGCAGAAGAGTTTTTAAGACGGAATTTCTGATGCATCATGGTAAATGCAGATGATGCATCTCATGCATTTTGGCACAGTGGCTCAGTCCACTCACAGTTCTGGAGTGAAGGAAACTGGGTCCTCCTTCATATGAAACATGGTTTAAAGGAGCACTATGGCATGGATATAGAGATCATTTAATTCTTTTTTGTTCAGGGTTCACCTTCTGCCGGAGGCAGCCAGTATGGAGGACAGGTGAGAATCTCTTCCTTTGTAGTCGTTATTCTAACATAGTTTCTACATCAAAACTTGGTACTTTTATATTGACTGAAAAAATGTTTTGTGAAAACTCTATTTATCTGATAACAGATAGGTATCTAAAGATACATGGTCTGAAGCAACACAAAAACTATGGAGTTCTGCTGCTTCTGTTGTATTAAATGCAGTTCTGTCTTTTTTTCTACCCTCCAACCTACCCTGTTGCTGTCAAGATTTTTTAGCTGTAACAGTAAGGAGTGGCTGGAAGCAGATTCATCCCTCCTCTACCTCATTTCCTTCAGCAAAATGCAGTATCACAATTGATATCTGAAAAGCACTATGGTTTAAATAGGAAGAAGGGAGAAGGTGAGGAGTTACTAAGACTCCTCAAGTCCCTGTGAAATGAAAGATGACAGACAGAGTTCCTAGTGCTGCCTGGAGATACAGCCTCTAATATGAAGTGACACATAAAGCAATAGGCTGAGTGTTTATCTTCCTGTAGTTTTTCGTTGTGCAACAGAGGAAAAAAAATAGTGTTTCATTAAAAGGCTCTTAAAGAAGCTTTTTGATTGGAGAAAAACTTGGCACCTTTGCTACAGGGTCCATCTTTCCCAGGTGGCAGTCATTATGGAGGACAGGTGACAATTGTTTTTCTGTTTATGGGTTGTTTTTCCCATTGTTCACCTTTTTTTTTTTTTTTTTTTTTTTTTGTGAAAATCAGAATATTTTTTAAAGGGCTGTCTTACAGCAAAATGGGATTTAGGCAGAATAGGCAAATATCTGACCCACTCACATGAGCAAAGCATAGAAGGATGCTGTGAGCACACAGTCCAGGGCAGCAGCACTACTCACACCTGCCTGAAGCTGATTTTGATTCAAACTTCATTGTTCTGTTTAAACAGAAGCCACTGTAAAGGCTTTCAGTGGATTTCAGTATGGTTATAAAGCAAATGTTCATGTCCCTGTGGCACTTAAATCCAAGGAAGACAAATAACAGTGTGTTTTTCTGTGACAGGTCATAAGTTAGAGAATGTGCAACAAATATAAATGCTTTTTCATTTGTTTAGGGTACAACTTCTTAGAAAAGCAGTCAGCATAGTGGACAGGCAAAACTTCTACTTTCATGGTATTTGCAGTTAGGGTACACAGCTGATCAGGAAAACAGACAGGTATTTTTTGCAAAAAAAAGGAACATTCTAAGACAGAATAGCTTTAAGCCAGACTGAAGGAGCATTACTAAGTATGAGTCTGTCTAGTGTACCAGATCATATTAACAGCAAACGATACAGGGGTCTGCCACACTGCATGGAAATGTTTCTTCAACATATCATGGTTTAAGAAGCAAATTTTTTTGTGTTATGTTTAAATAGAAGCAATTTGAAAGACTGACAATCAGAGAGAACAAATGAGAATGTTACTCAGTAACACAGAAATAATTGTTACTCATTTCTTCCAGGGCTTTTCTTCAGGAGTCAGACAGTCTGGTGGACAGGTATGCTTTTCTTTCTCTCTACTGTACAGTTCTGCTAGAGTCATATACTCACAAATTGCTTTGTGTAACTTTCCTTCACAACAATTGTTTCCCTTCACATATTTCATCCAGACTGAATGTGGAAAGTGAGACACTGACCAGTGAAACCCTGGCCACCTCTTACTAAGTTTTATCAGAGTAGAATTTACCTGATAGGCCTCCACTGGAAGTCATCTAAAGAGCACTGTGTGTATCCACAGGATCACAGAGTACCCTAAGTTGGAAGGCTCCATCAGGATCATTAAGCCCTGTGCAGGACACCCCAAGAATGACACCATGTGCCTAACAGCATTGTCCAAATGCTTCTTGATGCTCTGGCCTCCTCAAGGGAAAAAAAAATCTGTATTACTACTCAAAATTTTTTATTTATCCTTTTGTGAGTAGGTTTTTACTGTGAAATTTAAATGAGAAGCTATTAGATTCTATTTAAAAATTTGATCAATAAGTGCACAACTAGCCTAAAAGGGCAGGGGAGAGATAAACAAACTGCCTTTTTAAATGGAGCTTGATAAGTTGATGAGCAGTGTTTTATAGCACATTTTCTTAGAATAGCAGAATGAGAGTTAGATTTACTAACTCAGAGGCCTATTCCAATCACAGACCCAGGAAAGTAAGTTTGGTTGTGTTTTGTACAGGGTGGGTGTGTGTGCCCCGGTGGAGGTCCAGTAAGTATTGTCTTTATATATTTTTCATAGTATGTACACATACTGGAAAATTCCCAAGGAACTGCATTTCTTGAAATAATTCTGTCTGTGAAGTTCTATGTATGATGAAAGCTTTTTCCACATTATGCTAAAATGAGCACTTTTGAACATGCTAAGGTAGAAATATTAAGTGACTTGTTACTATAGTATTGCATTCAAAATTAGCTACTCAGTTTGTTACAGAAGCCAGGGACTTCCCCAAGGATCTGTTCCCCAAATATCTCATAGTGTACCTGCTGGGTTTTGGACTTTGCTCTTATGATAGTTATTAACAGTATGATTGAACTAGTGAAACAGATTAAAATCTTGGCTGCAAATGTCTTCAGAATGGAGCAGAGAAACACATTTGGAAAAGTTAAAGCTATTTCCAGTCTTCTGTCTAATAAATATATTTCCTATTTCTTTGTAACTTCCCAAAAAAATTCCCAAACACACAAAGTCCTCCCCACTGTTTCGCTGAGATAAATTTAATTTACTTCTGAAGGAGGGTTCAGTTACATGGGTTTTTTTGGTACAGTCAAAATTTCCGGGATCACTACTTCTCTCTGTTGGTCTGTATAATCAAGCAAAACAACATGCCCGAGTATATAACCCATGGCATACAAGCCAATTTTGAGAATCAAAAGCTTTGAAAACATCTAAATTATAATTTCTATAAATAGAAATTATATAATAATAGTATTCACTTATATACACATCATATATATATACACATATATTATTTGACATATAAATCAAGATTAATCAGAATAATAGTAAGCAGTGTAAATGACTTGATCATTGCAAATGAACTCTGTGACACTGAAGTTAATACAGAGTAAACATTGCTGTTTCTGTTGAATGCAGGGCTCTTTCTCAGGAACCAACTACCATGGTGGACAGGTAGGCAGTTTGTCTCTAACATTTACACAGATTCCTTCCTCAGGAATAAACATGACTCAGTTGTCATATTTGCCAGAAGCCATTAAATATTGAGTTCAGTTTAGTCACAGACATAGCTACAACAATTCCAGAGAGTGCATGGGGCTTTTATTCAATCACTCTTGACATTTCAGTTATATCCTTCTACACACAAGAGCCAAGGTTTTACTTTGTAGTTATAGAAACATTCTTACCTTTAAAAATTACTGAAGAATCATTCACAGGGTTCATCTCACTGCATAAACCACCAATATGATGTGTGGATAATTAGTCATTTGCCACTGCATTAGCAACTGTGTAAAGTTCTTCCAGTTAATCAGTGTCATGAGTATTGTAATATTAGGTCCACGATTTTTTTTTTTTTTTGCCGTTTAAAAATTTTGATGCTATTAAAAAGTTATTTATAAAAATTTTGCATTTTTTTTTACAGGGTTCATATCCTGGAAGCAATCAGTATGGTGGACAGGCAAGCAAATTTTCTTTGTTTTCAAGACCTTCTTTCTACTTGCAATTTATTAAATTAAATATATCATGCAGTACATATACTGATAGTTTTTTATTTTACTCCTAATAAATATTTGAAAACAGGGACTGTCAGTAGCTGGAGTCTACTTGCAGTGGAGTATCACAAACAAATTTCCATGTAAAGAAATTCCATGGATCATAATTCTAGTTGTTTTACCTTAGAATGCCTCTTATCTCAAAAGATTATTTTAATGGACCCTTTTTATATTTACATTAAATACTTGGAACATTTGGAACAGAATAAACCAATAGATACTGCTTTCAAAATATAAATTCTGGTGTGTTGCACACAATAAGACTACTTTCCTTTACAGCTTCAACTCAAGACTCTTCCTGTTAAGTGTGTACCTTATGCAGACTGCCACTGATTAAGAAATTTTACTAGTGCAAATAGCTGACAGATGAAATGGATAACTAACCCATAAGATGGAGCTTATTTTTCATTAGTGTTACTGTGTTTGCAATGTCTCACTCTACCATACTAAAAAAAAAAAAAAATTTACTCCACTGGCAAGCATTGGAGTTCAGTGTCACTCTATTAAAAAGATAATCTCATGTAGAACAGAGAAGATTCTTAACAGCTACAAATCAATTTTTTCCCCACACTACCTTTCTGGTAATATTAACAACGTTTTTACAATAATACACATGATGCTCTCTGAACATGTCTGACATAGTACAAAAACCACAAATAAAGTCAATTTTTTCCCCTCTTGAATAGAGCCACATGTAAGACACTTTTGATCCATTTATTTATGTAACAGAATAATCTCAGCAGGTGTTTTGTGACTGTTTGCCCAATTTACTACTTTCAGTTGTTGAAGAACTTAGAGGAATTCAGTGAAAAGTCTTTCACTGCATCTTTTTAGACTAATACACTTTCCAGATTATGATTGAGGTCTCCTGTCAAAAGTCCTGTGATGTTTCATTCTGCACAGAAAAACAAAAAGTAACTGATATTAATTTTCTGTGATTTTTTTTTTTAATAGGGAGCTTATCCCTCAAGAGGCAGCCAATATGGTGGGCAGGTGAGTATTCTCTTTCCATCCCATCACTTCTAACTCCTTCCTAACATACTTTCTAGATCAGGTCACTTGATGTTGACACAAACATTAATTTGGCCCTTTTATTAAGTTTTAAACAGTGAAGGTAATACAGATCAAAATCGTTTCAGTAAGGTGAATAAAAGATTTGCTTACTGAGTTACTGCTCTGTGTAAAATATTCCTCTGAACATACTATAGTTGCCAGGCTGCATTTCATAACATTGCTTTCCTGATTCAAATTGCTATTGTTGTGATGTGTAGCACAGAGTGTAAAATTTAGTTATCCAATTTACCTTTTTTTGTTCCAAGAACACCCAAATAAGCTTGTCCTAAGTACTGCACAGATTGTCTCAGCACAGTGATATAAGATTTTTCATTCAATTAATTCAAGTTTGGTTGACTTCTTACAGGGCTCATATCCTTCTGGAGGAAAACAATATGGTAAACCAGTAAGTACAAAACATTCAAATTTACCTCTTTTCTTATGCACCTGTTAAAAAACCCTCTATCTGGTTAGTTATGGACTAGACAGTTTTCTGAGAATTACTTTAATATGCAAAGAGTGTCAAATGATTTACCTATCTGGGATATTCAACAAATGCAAACACAATATTTATTTTCACAGTTTTGAGACAGCACTTTACTATGTAGCTGAACTTCTAGTAATCACAGGCTGAGGCCATTGGATTTGTGTGTGTGTAAGGAACTTCTGAACACTATTTCTGTTTAAATTCATAATAATCATACTCTGTGCTCAGATCTCAGTTTTTCATTGATTCTGTGTGCATTTGTCTCAAGTATTTCTGTCTTGCTTTGAAGAAAACACTTGCTTTTCAAAGGAAATAATAGTTGTCATTTAACTATGCATATTTTTCTACCATTTCAGACTACTCTTTTTACTATGTAATTTGGACTTCGCTCTTGCCATTCAATGGCAGTTGATACAAATGTTTTAGCTTATCTCTTATAGAAAAGTGGTACTTGTTATCAAAAAGTGGCCATGGATGTTACATTTTCTCACACATGAATCCTAAATGTGAAGCATTTTCTGTATCTATTTGATGGCATTTCTCAAAAACTTAATGCTTGTAATATTTCCTGTAGGCAATGCCATTCAAATAAGCAGAGCCACTTCACCAGAAAACTGAATAAGATGCTTTCAGAACATCTAATTTTTCTGTACTCACTTTTTTCAACTACCTTTCTTATCAGAGTTTTCTTTAAGTAAGGGCTGTAGAGTAATGGCCTCTTATCCCTTGCCTTTTTTTGTTGGTAGTGTCTTTTTTTTCCCAAAATGTAGCCATAGACTGACACCAGGAGAATTATTGTTTGATTGGACCTTTTTATTTTTTCCATTCCATATGTTAAACATAACTATAAACCAGTTCTTTTTTCTTCAGAATTTTGTGTTAAATTGTCCAACCACAACAGAAAGATGTAAAATATTTGTATTTCAGGTAAGGTTTTGCCTGGGATTTTTGAATGACTGGATATAAAACAGTGTTCATTCTTCTGTGGTCTTTAATTCCAGATAGCAAGAATATTTAAGCACAAATAGATTTTGAGTCAAAAACAGGTATCTTTTTTCAGGGTTCCTCTTCCTCAGGAGGCAGTCATCAAGGAAAGCCAGTAAGGATATTCTTCTTTCAGAATTCTGCAACCAAATTAGAAATGGGGATGTTGGGTTTTAAGATAGGTAGCAACAATGAGGGTGAAATTTTAAATTATGTTACGATGGTAAATGTACAAGGAAAATTATCAATAAAAATTGGAATATTATTTTGTTCTAACTTGAACCTTAGGATGAGGCACCATTTATTCCTCCCATAGCAAAGTTTCTATATACTCTGTTACTTACTCATAGGAACATGCCTGGGTCATTCTAATGAGAATGAAGTATTTAAATATCAGGGTAATTGTTTCAGTTTCCAGCTCTGTAGTTCAAACAAGACATGCTGCTTTGGCCCATTCCTCTGAAACTCTTCATGCAATAAAAAGGGCATAGCCATGCTTATTTGAGACACTCCAATTAAAATAGGGGGGGAAAATGCAGTGACAATGCTAAAATCAAAATCACTATCAGACCTGCTAATATCTAGGGCATTTTCAAGATTGCTATGTGCTCTTTGGACACTGTTCACTGCTGCCTTGTGTGAGAAAATTAAATGGTTCATAATTATTTCACAGGGTGGCTCTGGCTCAGGAAGCACTTACTCTGGGAAACCGGTAAGAATACTTTCATCACTGCACTTTAATCTTATTTTCTTAGTAAACAAAGAACCTGGGTGGTGGCCAGAGAAATTTGGGGATGATTTGGTGTGAAGAGGACATTCTGTATTAATACTAGTTCAACCTTCCTCTTGAACAACTTAAAACCATGCTGTGAGTTAAGCTAGTGAAATCTTGTTGACCACAGGAAAAAACTGTGTTCAAAACCATTGGCTGGGAACACCTCTATAAATTTATTTGTTTGTTTGTTTTCAGCAATCACCTTACTCAGGCGGCAGTCAAGTGGTAAGAACTTTTCCTCTTTGTAGTTTCTACTGGCGTCTTCCTATAAATGTCACAGAAAACTGAAATTTGTCAAATTTCCTACATCTTGATAAATGTTTAAGAACACATATGCAACATAATAAATGAAATACTCTTAACAAAGATGGAGAGAAGCGAGACCACATAGGTGCTTTATACTTCTATCACTGAAAAACATATGTTGATATAAATGTGGCACATGACCTTTTGACATCAGAAGTGTCTACACAATAGACGGGGCTAATAGAAAAAGATTTCTCTGAAAACTTCTATGCTTTTAACATAGCAATAAAGAGAACTATTTAGGAATGGGTTTATCAATTTTCTCTCTTTTTTTTTTTTTTTTTTTTTTTTATAGAGCTCTGCTGGGAAACACTCCACTCCCCAACTCCTGATGTTATTCAGTGTTTTGAGTGCCTTTGCTCTCTCTGCTGCTGTATCAAAATGGTCTATATGAACTTCTAAAGTGTTACTTGACATCCTTAACACGGATTATATTCCGTATTATTAGATTACTACTTAATGTAAGAAAAAAAAGTACCGTTAAGTCAAATTGGCAGATGCTACTTGGCTGTTATGTTGCATGTCTAGCTGGTATGCCATGCCCCTCATTAGTTTACCTCTGGTTTTAGTCATTAGTAGATATCATTAGTTGCGTCAGTGTTTTAGGCATCATTTTAAGAGAGCATATTGTACCCTACCTGTCTGATTTATTTTTATTTCCAATAGGGAATGCAATGAACACCTACCTGAAAGGATTGGTGTGGCAAATGAATACTTAGGAAATATTCGGTTTTTAACCAAAGCGGACAAGGTGAAATAAATTGCTGTATATCCAAATTGAACACTGTGCCTGGTAATCATCACATAAGATAAGGCTAATGTAAACTTCTGGTAAGCAGTTCTCCATGGGACAGAAGAAAAGATGCTGGAGTAGTATGAGAGTATTGGTTTTAGTGTTTTATAATCAAATTCAAATTCAATAGGGAGATCGCAAAGCAAAAAAAAAACCTCAAAAACTCCACAGGACTGATTTTTTGGGGGTTAATTAAAGTTTATTCATTAGAAAAATGAAACAGCTCAGAGCAAAGACATTATGAACTCCATCCAAACCAACTGCAAATATCTAGAGTTCTGTAGAGAAGCATATGAGGCAAATGTGCCCCAGATTAGGCTGATAAACCAAAACCTGCTGAAAAATAAAGCCTTTTTCCTTGGAGGAAATAGAAAAACTATTAAATTCATAAAACTAATACCATCTTGGCTCCTTTTTTCAAGTATTTAGTCTAACCTGTATATCTGAAAGGCTCATTTCATGAGTGATCCGTACATCTGCGAGCAGGTACTTCAGTGTGCTCGCTGCAATACCACGGCCCATTTTTGAGTTCACGAGCAGCTCCACACCTTGCAGCAAACTCTTCTGGAGCTCTCAGAGCCATCTTCTGTTCGGTGTTAACAAAACGCGTTCACCTAAAGCATATTTCTAATGAGTTATTGAACATGTACCTGCTATTAAAATCACCAGTATTAGCAGCTTGCTTTTCTGTCACGGTTTACACCTGTAACTGGTCGGAGAGGTTTCCATTCAAGTTCTCCTACGGACTTCTGCGGGGCCAGGATTTCACCCGGTTTAGATGTGCAGCAGTACCCTTTGCCAACCATCGGTAATCAACCTTTAATTGAAGCACAAAGTTATGCCAATGTACGATCTTCAAAGTTTCGCGGATAATTTGTTTCTTCGGACAACACAGTAGTGTTCCGTTTGAAAGGTCCGTGCCTTAATTCGAACCAGCCCCGCCATTCTCTAATACATTCGTGATGGGTTTCACACAACACGCTGGTGTCAGCGGCTGCCGACGTTCGCCCGCGCCCCGCGCCGCCGCCCCTCGCACGGCCCCGCCGGGCGCTGCCCGGCCCGAGCCCGCCCGGCCGCTCCCGGCTCCCGCTGCAGCCGCGGCCCTGGGAACGGAGCGGGCGGGGCTCGGCTGCAGCCGGAGCCTTTGCGGGACGGGACCGCGGCTCCCGGAAGCACCGGGAGCCGGAGCGAGCCGAGCTGGGCCGGCGGTGAGCGGCGAGCGGGGCCGCGGGGCGGGCGCGCAGGGGGGAGCGGAGCCCGGCCGGGCCGCCCGCGGCGAGCCGTGCGCGGCTGGGCGTGAGGGGCCGGCCGAGGGAGGCCCGTGCCGCGGGGAGACCCTTGGGGTTAGCGGATGGGGCGGGAAGCAGGGCTCTGGGAGCAGGCTGGGAGGGAAAGGCTGGGACTGGGGAGGTGCCGAGGGAAATGTCTGGAAACGGAGCGGTTTGGGCAGGGGGGAGCCGAGGGTGAAGCTGAAGTCGCTGTGGGGAAGCGGCCGTGTGTGAAGTTGGGAAGGGGCACGGATGCGGCCAGGGCTGTGTCGGTGCTGCTGAGGCGGTGACTGCCCTGCTGGTGCTCTGCCGGGAAGGTGCTCGCTGCGCGTGATGTGGTGCTGCATGTGAAGTTCGCAGAAATGCACATCTTACAAGTATTTGCATGGTTATCATCATTTTATACGAAGTTTTTCAAATGAGAAACGCTCTAGCGGTACAGCACTTAGGGATTAAGCAGAAACTCAGAGGATAGAGAGATAACAAATGTAATAATGCGTATCATGGAATAAACGGAGAGGTAAAAGATAACTATCAGAAGGTATCCGAAGTTGTTTTATTTTATTAAATCCTATAAACTGTGTTTTAAACCAGAGGGAGGAGGACTTGGATTCCAGATTAAATGTTTTAAAGCAATGACTGGGTGGAGAAGACTGACACAGCTTTGGGCCGAAGAGGGATGTGTTGTTTGGGACATAAAGAACGTATGCAATAAACCTTTCTAAAACTGAGTGACCACCACAGCGGGAAGTTTTATTTTGCACGGTGGTTTTTACACAGGAGGAGTGGGATCTAAGACACCCTTTGCTTTTCAAAGACCATATGTGCAGAATGACAAAGTGGGTCTTAGAATTAACATTAGGTGATGGACTGCTTTCTCAGAATCTGTGGGATTGCCTGTCTCCATAGGCACTGCATTGACTTATCAGTGTGCTCACAGAGTTGAGCTACAGGCTGCAGGGTGGGTTTGAGGGAGGTGACAGTTGTGGAGAAAGTGATTTACAATAATCTCTCCCTTTGGAAACTGTAGTTCATGATTCCCTTGTACATTGTTAGGCATCGTGAGAAGAACTTGTGATTGAAAATCACAGTTCTGGGAGATAAGGATCCGCTGGTTTGGGATGTGTGATGTTCTGGTTTGGTAGAAGTAGTATGTGTAGCAAAAATACTGGTTTGGGGAAAGACTGGTTCTAGTAAGTAAAAATTTGCTTTCTTTAGAGCAATATATTTTTAGGAATAACTCTGCCTCCAACATTTCTACAGGCTGCCTACACAACCCAATTCCCTATTCTGGTGATGCTATTGTTTGCTATAACAAGAAAAAGGCAGGGATCACCTGAGCCAAGTACCTGTGGAATTCAAGTCACGTGTCCCCTTAAAACAGTTCCGGATTTGGCAGTGTTGGGGGAGCACAACACATACTTACCTTAGGGACAGGCTTGCTAGACACAGTTATTCCTCCTGTATTGTTCTTGAATTGCTTGCTGCCTGGGGTCATTCCTCACCAGTTACTCCAGTTTCTGCCGTGTTCAAGCTGCTTGTGGGGCTGTGTGCCTTTGCTGGATCACATCAATGGAGGATGTCTCTAGAGGGGAGGAGAGATTCTTAACATCTCTACTTAGGATCTGGCATGATAATGTCAGGTGGTTAGGAGTTCAGGATTTTGCCACTGGATTTCTGAACCTTGTCTTACACTTATACCCCTTCAGTGCTGCTCAGCTGTCTCATTTTATTTGTAATTACTAGCACACTGCAGTGCCTACAGATTGATTTTCCCTGTAGGATCTAGTTTGTGTTACTGTAATCCAAGTAGGTCACCTTGATGGAGGTGTTTGACACACTGTGTTGCCTAGAGCACCCAGACTTGACTCGTAATTCATAAATAGCATAAGTGTAAGCTGCAGCTGAATCCCAGCTGGGTTCAGTCTTTGAGCACCTTAAATTGAGCTCCTTCATTGGCTTGATACATCTGCAGAAAGTGCCTTCCAGCAGTGCTTTGGTTCATAGCATTGCACTCCTGTGTGCTTCAGGAGAGGTGGGCATATGAACTGAAACTGAGAACTGAATGGCTCCTTGCTCCCAGAGCCTGAATGTGGCTGCTGGGATCTATCTGTACTGTGATCTATACAATGAACACAGTGTATGTGCTGTGTGAAGGCAAGATGCAGTTCAGGCAGCTTGTATCAAATTTCTCTGCTGGCAGGCAGAGTTTGGCTTAATGACTCTTACGTCAATATAAAACTATTGCACTACTGGGCAGAGTTGAAGCCTTCATCTTACAAGAAGTGCTGGTGTTAACATTTAGCTCAATGAGGGCCTGAATTTCCAGAGTGCTGAATATTTATACTCAATATGTGATTTGTATAATATCCATCAAACCAAATTTTTGTCAGTCAAAAAAATATGATCTCTGGATTCTTAGATTTGTTGTAAGGGATAAAGGTAGTGGGCTTAAAGAGCCCTTAGCCACAGATCCCACATTTTAAGATTCACAATGCTTTACTCTTCCTGCCTGATACAAAGGTTAGAATGCTAATTTTTTTTTTCCCCACAAAAGAAATAAACAAACAGAAAACCTTTGGGAGCTCATAAAACAACTCAGCCAGGTTCCCTTTCTGCTCTGTTTTCTGTCAATATGTGCAAAAACCTTGCCTGAGTCCTAAGCAATTTATAGCATTCTCTGGAATGAGACTAGTTAATAGTTAATATGTAATTGCATTCCTTTTGTTAAACTTGGCAGTGATGGAATTTCCTGGTTGAGTGGTAGGTATGGCCAGTGAGTCACTGATACAGCCTCCGCTATCTTTGGCAGAAGCCAAGGTTTTGGAGCAAAGTTGAGAAGAAATCGTTGGTTGATCTTTAACAGTTACCATTTAATGTGTAACTGTTCCATACCTAGGTGCACTTGCCAGTTTTGAAAGCCATCTGCATGGTTTTAAAATGGCCAAGGGTTGTGCTTTAACCCCAACTGGCAACTAAGCACCACACAGACGCTTGCTCAGTCCCCCTGGCGGGATGGGGCAGACAATCAGAAGGGTAAAAGTGAGAAAACCTGTGGGTTGAGACACAGACAGTTTAGTAGGTAAAGCAAAAGCTGCACGTGCAAGCAAAGCAAACCAAAGAATTCTTTTACCACATTCCATGGGCAGGCAGGTGTTCAGCCATCTGCAGGGCTCCATCGTGTGGAACGGTGACTTGGGAAGACAAACACCATCACTTGGAACCTCCCACCTCCTTCCTTCTTCTTCTCCCAGGATTATGTAGGGAGCATGACTCCATGTGATCTGGGATATATCCCTGTGGTCTCTTGGGGTCAGCTCTCCTGCCTGTGCTCCTCCCAGCTCCTTGTGCATTCTCAGCCTCCTCACTGCTCGGCTGGGAGGCAGAAATGTATAATCCCTGCTCAACAATAGTGAAAAAGTCCCTGTGTTACCAGCACTTTACAGCACAAATCCCAAACACATCTCCTGGCCAGCCACTGTGCAGAAGATGAACTCTACCCCAGCCAAAACCAGCACACAAGATACAGTTGTGCCTAGGGAGCCAGATGACGTTGCAGGACCAAGGTCCACCAGGGATCTGCTGTGTTCTACTTCATAACCCTGTCTTTAAGACCTCATTTGAATGCTGTTATGTTTTCAATTATTTTCACCAGTTAAGGTCTTTTTTATGTAAATGGAGAAATTGGAAATACTGCCTGAAGGAAACCTTCATGTGAAAAAAATCTTTGTTCCTCGGTTTCTGCTCGAAGAGTAAGAAAAAAACCTTGCTAGAGAATTTGCTTTTAACCACATTTCTGAAGAGGTGTACAAGCTCCAAGAGAAGCACAGTTTTGGTTTTTTTCATAGTGTACTTAGTGCACTGTATAATGTCTCCAGCAACAAGAATGAGTAGCAAACCGGAAAACAAAAGAAAGAGCAAGGTAAGTTTTTAAATGATGAAGTGATTTGTAGTGATGTAGTTTCAAAGTGCCAGGTATTTGGGGAGGAACAGCTGACGATTGTAGATAGCTTATGGGAGGGAACAAATAAGAAACCTGTTCACAGTATGAGGAAAATGGAAAACATAGTAGTGACATTTTAAAGTGAAAAGTACAAGGTTTAAGATGATTAGAAGTATTTAGGACATGCATTACTACAATTACAGTGACATGACAGATTTCATCTTGTGGTGAGGGGAGAAGAAATGTATTGTCAAATTATAGCAGTCCAAATAGGCCAGTTAAATTATTTGTGTGTATGTAAAATCTATTTCAGAACACAGTTCAGCAGCACTTAACTAGGTTTGGAAAGGTCTATGTACCTGTGTACCATGTGGGATATTTGTCATAAAATCATCGAATGGTTTGGGCTGGAGGGGACCTTAAAGATCATCAGTTTCTGACTCCCTGCCGTGGGCAGGGACACCTTCCGTAGACCAGGTTGTTCAAAGCCCATCCAGCTTGGCCTTGGACACTTACAGTAATGGAGTTTCTCCGGTTCTCTGGGCAGTCTGTTCCTAAATTAGCCCAGCCCATGTCCAGGCCCTTGCACTTGGCCTTGTTGAATTTCATGAGATGCCTTCCTTCCTTCCTTCCTTCCTTCCTTCCTTCCTTCCTTCCTTCCTTCCTTCCTTCCTTCCTTCCTTCCTTCCTTCCTTCCTTCCTTCCTTCCTTCCTTCCTTCCTTCCTTCCTTCCTTCCTTCCTCCCTCCCTCCCTCCCTCCCTCCCTCCCTCCCTGTTCTATACTTAAAGTACTTGTGTCATATACTACATCTGATAAATACAAAGCTATATTCACTCAAAAAAAAAAAAAAAAAGAGGAATAATTTTGGAATAGAACTTTCCTCTGAGGAATGTGGTTGTATTGCAGAAAGTTACATGTTACTTGTGTGTTATCCAGCACAGGGAAAAGAGCAGTGTGTGTAGAAAGTAAGAAAAGCATGGAAGTAAGTCATATAAACATATAAACATAGGTTCTTCAGGTTCTGTGAGTTAGCTCTTACTCCACTTTCCAATTGTGCTTTTCCTTTGTTGACAGCTTATTGTATTTGTATAAGTATAGCATCAGCACTGGGTTCGTATTTCATTGGAGAAATATGAGACCAGCATCCTGTTTCTTTCATCTGTTATCCTGATTTCAGAGCAGATGCCCAGGAGGTGTGTCCATACCTGTACCACTGGAATGACACAGAGGTGTTTGTTTTCCAGCAGATCCCATATGGGGAATTTGGTGTAGTAGCACGGAAAATTTAAACTTTGCCTTTGGCAGTTTTGAGAGGCTGGTTGTCTACTTCTGTGTTGGACTTTGCATTTTAACTGATACACAAATGCCTTTTATTAGGTTGAGCAATGTTAAACTGATTAGTCATAAAATGGTATATGACCTAAGAAAAATAACTCCTGTAACTTGGCTTCTTTACTCTAAAAGACACTCAGCAGTGAAAACATTTCACAGCTAGGCTGGAAGGAATTTAGTTCATGTAATGACATCACTGTGAAGATTTGGAGTGTGATACTAGTTAGTTTATTTTTCTTTTTTTAAATTAAACTTTACTTGTGGCAGAGTATGGAGGAGTAAAGAAATAGTTGCCAGTAGAGGTTATTTTTGTCAAATCTTTTGGTGAATTTAACCTACTTTTTTGTTGTGAGACTTGATGGAATTTACTGGGGGTTTTTTTTGTGGTTTGTTTTTTGTTGGGTTTTTTTGTTTGTTTGTTTGTTTGTTTTTTTGTCTGTCATCTACTACTTCAGATAACATTGGGTGCTTGGAGTTTTTCATTTAAGTTTCTCTGATACTTCCTGTAATTCTCATTTTGACTCCTTCTACAAAGATTTTGGGTCCTTCTACAAAGTTAAGAATAGAATCAGTTCATAAACGAATCCTTAATTTTCCACAGGATTTTGCAACAGTAGATACTTAGCAGCTGAAAACTTCAGAAGTTTTTATACCATCAGATCTTTAAAAGACAAAATCTTAAGGTTAAGAAAAGTCCTGCAATCTTATTGCTCTGTAGCAAAATCTGGTTAATATCAAGGAGTTTTGGTGTGCTGTTCATTAACTCAAATTGATTTTGGCCCAATTTCATCTGCAAATATTAGCATTTACCAGTATTTTAAGAGGGAAAGTGTAGGGATGAAATAAAAATAAAATGTAAAATACTAAATTTTAGGCTGGGTTTGAGGCATTGCAAAGGGAGATGAAGTTTACAAGTCAGAAATGTATTCATTTTTAAAATAAGATTATGAGCTGGAAATACTTGATTTTCTGCTTAAAAAAAAATCTGCTTCCTTTGTAGAGTTACTCTTCAGACTTTGCACAGTATGGTACTTTGGGCTGAAAGTATTACTTCCTGTATAGATTGCTTAGCTTTGCGTTGTGTTCTGAAAACCTTTCCAGGGTCCTTCTCCTTTTGACTTCCCAGGAGAACAGCTCTTTACATAGAATCCATCTGTGTGTACTGAATCCTGATGTTACATGGCTGCAAATCCCACCTGGCCTTCCTGCACACTGGCTCCAGTTCAGGGCTGCAGGTGTGTCCATGGCACGCTGAAGAAATGACGCAGAAGGGGCTGATTTTTTTTTCTTTAACTTAGACTAACAGAAGAGGAGCATAATGAGCCCCGTCCCTGAGACGAGTTGTTTAGTATTATAGTCATGGAACTGCAGGTCTTTAGCACACCCCTCTGTAAGATACAGTTCTTAAGCAGATGCATCCTGCAGGGTACCAAGTAGTGCATCCAAAGCCCAGTAGGAAACCTAAGTTGTAACTCAGCACAGGAAATGCAATGGGAACTTCGGTATCATTGTTGGTTTAAGACAATCCAGGTGTGAGCTGTTACTGAAGACAATAGCTCATTTGTTCAGTGATTGCACAGGTTGTTGCTGGGAGGATAGCAGGAGCTCATGGCTACAAGTGAGTGCTTACACCCACGATGGTCACCTGTAAATCTAAATGTGCTGTGACACTGCAGTTGAAGACAGGCCAACTCTTTCAAGTTCAGTGTTTTGTTCCTTTTGTGGGTTTTTCCCAGTTTGCACAGAGGTCCGTGAACTGATAAGCAGGTCTTATAGAAGAGAAAGGACCAGGAGAGCTGATAAGCTCTGTGTGCTTAGGAGAGAGCAGTTGTTTAATTGGCATATGTACATTTCAGAACTCTAGTTCCTGCTCTGTGAACCAGCTTGTAAATACAGCATGAAACTTCACACACTTGCTGTCTTCAAGCCTGTCTTGTTGACCACTGACAGGACAACTTTTAACAACTCCCCTTATTTCAGCTATCATGTTGGACACTTAGCTTCCATTCTTTGTGAACTTTTGAAACTTTGAAATGCATTAGTGACGTACAGTAAGGAAATATTTCCTGCTACTGGTGCCTTTTTGGAATACATTGTCTGGGGAAAGTTCCCTTTTTTATCATTACTACTGAGGAACACAAGACAGAAGTTGTGGTATGCATTCTTTATGGCTTTGGTGATGGGCTTATCAAAGTGTTGTGCTTGTTTGTTGATTTTTGTGCTGATTGCTTTGGTACTTGCTCATTAACAGCATACTAGTGATTTATTTTTAAAATTATAAATTTTAAGCTGCTTCATAAATAGATTATTGTATTTTAGCAAAAACATTACTGTAAACATTATTTTTAATATCATTAACTGTTTTGAAGGTTGCAGAATTGATATCTGATGATCTTGAACATTTGTAAAACCCTTTGTCATTTTGCAGGCTGACAGAATGCAGAAATTTGGGTCCAACTCAGGAGGGATATGTGTGTTCCCATTATGTGTATTTTGCTCAGAAGCATTTTGAAAACTAAAAAAACCCCCAAAAAAACCCAAACCAACAAACAAACAAAATACCCAATAAACAAAAACTTAAAGGTTTGAAGACTTCTTTATCTGTAGGTGTGCTTTCATGAAATTCAGTGGTTTCTGTCTTAACCATATGTTGCTCTTTATTTCCAATTTTTCAGGTCTGAATACTAAAAAATTAGGTAGATGAAAAGAGTGAAAGAAATTGTTCAAGTTGGCTCACATAAATGAAAACTTCGTTTTCTCTAGTATCATGGGCAAGCCTTTTAGTGAAATTCAGTTCTGTATCTTCTCCCAGTAGGTTGTTTGTTTTTTTTTTTTCCTTTACCTTTTTCTCCCTCTGTCTTCTTTGTGTTGCTGGTACTTCTCCAGAAACCACGGTCTCTGAACATGCATGTCCCTTCTTCATCCCTTTGCAAGAACTGGTTTTTTTCTCCTCCTTGTTCTCAGCTCTAGCAAATGTATTTATCAAAGTTGTTGTTCTTCAACACATCATCTCAGTTTTGTTGTTCAGGATGCATAATTCTACAGTTAACATCCTTGTGTAATGGATTATTCCACCAGAACCAATGGAAAACAGCAAACCCTGAGTATTGTCTGCAGCTTTCTTCTCCTTCCTAGTTTATATTTCTGTCTGATTCATATTGCTCCATGCAGTTGCATCTTTAGTATTTGTTTCTTCAGAAGTTCAATGAGATTATAGTTCATACAAAAGTATCTCCTATTAAGATTCCCTAATGGAACCTTGTGTGTTTCTTCCTCAGTTTCTGCATCCTGGCATCTGTTTCATCCTTATTTGCCAGTATGCTTTTACAAATGTTTTTACAATGGCATGATTTTTGAGATTAAAAAAATTATTGTGTGTGATGCAAGTGTGTCCTTCATATCCTTGTGGCTGTTGAAAATTCACTCCTATTTGCAGGTTACTACAATGTCTTTTAAGTGTCAGTGTCATATAGGTAATAATTTGACTTTGAGTACTTGTCTGGAGAAAATCTATAAATGCTTTAGAGACAAAATAAGGGCAAGTCAGAAATACTTGAAGAGTGTAGCTCTCCAAATGCCTACAAAACAGCAATGAAATGGATCTTGAGCTAGAGCAATGCAGTCAGCAAGAAGCTGTTTCAGTTCTAGCCACAAGTATTTAGAGGTACCAGCACATCCTTGAGCAGTGTGGACAGAACTGTATAGCTAATGAGTGAGAGGTTGTGTGTCTGCAGGTGTAAAACACGGGGACAGCTCTGCCAGATGCACACAGTCTGTGTGCTGTGTCTGGGCTTCTGACACTGGCAACCACATGCATTGTCTTGCCTTGTTACTCTTCTTTTGCTTGTAAACATAGTTGGGAACTTCTAGTTATTGATTTGACTTTGACATTATAAAAAATGGCTCTGTTTTTGAGTAAGTGGGCAATGAAGGGAGTAGAAGTTAATCTTTTACAGAAAGCATTAGTTTCTCTGTTTGGAAGTTCTTTATATGAAGCATGGCAAAAATTATCTGATACTCTGAGTAGCAGCAAGCTTTTTTTAAATTCCCTTGTCGTATATTGTGCTTGTAAAATGAAAATTACTGTCTCTGTTAGTCTTTTACAATAAATTAATCCTTTAAATTGGTGACAAATTGCAAAGAAAACTGCATTAACTTGGTGGAAGTTCCTGGTAGAGATGAGGATGGTACAGCTTTACTAACATGAAGTTTGTGGTAGTCAGTGCAGCCTGAGAAAGCAGTTGCAGTCACCTAGTCATCTATATTCAATGAATTTTTTTCTGAGCAGGATAATCA
The DNA here is from genome assembly GCF_029207755.1 of Chamaea fasciata. NCBI lineage: Eukaryota > Metazoa > Chordata > Aves > Passeriformes > Sylviidae > Chamaea > Chamaea fasciata. Next base: position 13,837,670 of record NW_027094095.1, on the reverse strand, counting down.
GCAGGACAGGTTTAGGGCTGCCTCCCCTAAAGCTTCTCCATCCCATGTCTTCTGCTTTCCCACAACTTTCCCTTCATTGCCAGGCATACCTTCTCATTTAAAGCAGCCCAACCCTCACCCTTCTTTTGCTGGCACGGTGCTACCTGGCAAGGCTGAGACTGCAGCCTGACAGACTTGGGAGAGGTGGGAGAGTGGAAAGATCTCTTCAATCTGGGAACAGCTCATTGCAGCAGGAGTACTGGGCATTGTGCTGGGCCTCAGCAGAAAACACCTTCACCTTGCAAATACCTTCTGAGCCTTCACCTACATACAGAAATCTGTGATTCCCAGCATCTGCAGTACTACCTTTGGGTTTGTTTCTTTTTTTCTGTTTCAGAGAGGAAGAAGTCAAGACATGTCTGCCAATTTAAAGTACCTTTCCTTGGGCATCCTGGTGTTTCAGACCACGAGTTTAGTGTTGACCATGCGCTATTCTCGGACACTGAAAGAAGAAGGACCTCGTTACTTGTCCTCTACTGCAGTTGTTATTGCTGAACTGCTGAAGATTTTGGCCTGTGTTCTGTTAGTCTACAAAGACAGCAGTATGTGTCAAATTTTGCACCAAGTAATTTTCCTAATCAATATGCTGTATTGTAGTGGCAACTGCAAAGCAGCCATGTGAGTACAGGCATACAACAAAGCATTTCCCTTCTCCTTGTGTAAGAAGTAGTCTTGGAAAGACAACAATCACGCTCTAGTATTTGCTTAAGAGAATGTGGAAATAAGTGTATTTGCTTAAGAGAATGTGGATACTGGGGAGGACACTGAATGAATTTTATGCTAACATCTCAAAGCTTGTGTTTGCTCAGGCATTTTAAGAAATCTGTATGTAAAAGCAGGAAAAAATGAAAAGTTTTAAGTGTGTCCAAAGCATGAATGATAATTAGAAACCTGTGATAAACCAGCAGATGCAGAAGGGAAGAAGAAATTTTGTTGTTGCAGGAAGAATCATAGTTTTAAGCTAAAAAAAGAAAACTATATTCACATTTACTCCAATCCTTATTTTGTATATTTAAAATGGAATTTACCTGGTTTCTGTTTATTTTTCAACAGCTTAAAAATGTCATTGTCTATGCATAAATATTGATGACTCTGTAGGATTCTAAATATGCACTTTTTTGGTGGCACTCTTTGATATATTATCTTAAATTATTTTTACAGTTTCAATAAGTTTAACTCAAAGTATTTTGAATAATTGTTTTCATTCTGGCATTTCAGGCTGCAGGAAGACACTTGCAGCCATATTTCCTTATGTATACGAGGCCTGTGAAAGTCAAACATCGATGGTATTTTCAGGTCTTGGTGTAGTGATAGCCATAAAAAGGGGCAACAGTTTAAAACCAGAACATTGCTGTGTCTCTTTTTTCCACTCCTTTCCTTTTAGTGAATGTCTACTTCTTTTACTGTTTCTTTGGGTAGAATGCAATTTACGGACTCTGAACAGGGTGCTACATGATGAAATCCTTAACAAACCCATGGAAACACTTAAGCTTGCCATTCCTTCAGGAATTTACACTCTTCAGAACAACTTGCTGTATGTAGCATTGTCAAACCTAGATGCTGCCACATACCAGGTATTGCCTATTTTGAATTCTCTTTAAGTTTAAAAAAAAAAAAAAAAACAACAAACAAAAAAACCACCTTATGAATTGTGGCATAGTAGTAGTAACTGTTCCTGCTTCTTCTAGGTTACGTATCAACTGAAAATTCTTACCACAGCATTGTTTTCTGTGTCCATGTTGAGCAAGAAACTGGGTGTATACCAGTGGCTGTCACTAGTAATATTGATGACAGGAGTGGCATTCGTGCAGGTAAATACTAGCAGGTGGTTTGTGGGGTTTTGATGTGTTTGTTCAAGAAACATGGATTTCTGTACTGATTATCCAGCTTTCTGATTCTACCAGCTGCACATGAGCACCAGAGTATAGTCAGGAGCTACGAATCACAACTGGCCAGGTCTGGAGGACACCAGAAATGGTTCAAAGGCAGAAGATAACTCCTCTTTTGCAACCCAGTGCTCTACTGTAGAATGTGACAGGGCCTCTGGAGCAACCTGCAAGTAATAGTGATAGCAATTTTTATTAGCACATTTCTTCAAGCATTAGGATTTCACAGATCATCTCCGCCAGTACAGGCTGTGTTCACTTTGGCATATGGATTCAGCATGGAAAATTCACTTTGGATTATTTCCAAAAGCAAAATTGGCCTCAGTTCTAAAAAGTGCAGGTACTAGAGTTCATAGTTTTCCGAGAGCAGGATTATGGGATAAGAGACTATTCTAAGAATTTTTAGCAGATTCTAGTATAGCCTAGAAATTTTTATTTTAAAACTTAAGGATTTGGAAAAAGATACAGTAATTAAATTCACTAATGAAAAATGGGAACGAAATACTCTGAATAGTATTTAACAGACTGCTCAGAAAATTTTTGTCCATGACATTGCATTTTATTCAGTTAGTCTTAGACACATTGCAACATTTAACTAGTCTGCACAATCACCAAAGTGGGGCACATGAAAAAAGACAGTTCATCCCATCTTATTTGTAAGGTAACCAACTGTTGGGTGGCACAAGTTGGTGGCAGAGAATGACTATGATAATTCACAATGGCATTAAAGAACAGTTCTTGCTTATAAAACATAAATCCTGCAGCTGTTTAAATTGAGTAATATTCTCCCAGTTGAGGCACAGTTTTACTCCTTACAAATAAGTAGAAAAAATTGTAGCTTTGCAGTCCTTTATAAGTATTTATGGTGCAAAATACAAAACTTTACCAGTATATGATTGTCTGTATTTAGTTACTGTTACTGTTGGTGGAAAACAAATTTGCATTTTGTAGATGCTCATGACTTGATTTCATCAGTGAATTTTGTGTAACTGTTTTACATCCAGTGGCCTTCAGACTCTCAAGCAACACCTGCTAAGGAGCACTCAGCAGGATCACAGTTTGTAGGCCTGATTGCAGTTCTCATAGCCTGCTTTTCTAGTGGATTTGCTGGGGTTTATTTCGAGAAAATTTTAAAGGAAACTAAGCAGTCTGTGTGGATCAGAAACATTCAGCTTGGTAAGTTCAATTTTAATCATCTGTTAGAGATATTGCATTCTGAAGCGTTAAGATAATTGTGCAAAATAAATGTATAAATAAAAAGTACCACCAACATTATAGTATGCTGCATATGTGTTATTTTAAAACCGAAAGTCAAACCCTGCTAGATGGAATGATAGCAGTTACTGTCCGATTTCAGTCTGCAATTAAAAACTCCACAGTCTCACCTCAGATTCAACTTTTGACATTAAGTCTCTACTAGTAAACATTCATTGTGTTTGAGACTGGCTCAGGAGAATCCCATTTCAAAGATCGTTGTCTGAACTGGCAGTAGAAAGCAATGGAAGATAAGTATATAAGGATGTCTTAATGGAAAAAATCAAAACTTGTTTCAGGCGTGGAGAATAGCTTTTAAAAGAGAACAGCAAACTGATTGCATTTGGATGTGATGGTATTGCAAGTGACAGTCCAATTTTAAAATCAGAAATACATGAGCAGCCTTTAAAGATGAGGAACCCATTTGCATGTTTTTCACCTGAAGCTTTTGAACCAATCTTGTACTTTCAGGATTTTTTGGTAGCATATTTGGACTGATGGGTGTTTACATTTATGATGGAGAACAACTGTCAAAGAATGGATTTTTTCAAGGATATAATAAACTTACCTGGGTGGTGGTTGTTCTACAGGTGAGACTGTGTGTTGCATGTTTCTGTGAAGGCACTTGGGGATTTGCTCTTCTAGAAATAACTGGAGAAACGAATGGGTGTCATTGAGGGGTGCTGAGAATTCTATAGTCAGAAGTCTGATCTGTCATTATTAGCATAAACCTCTAAATGAAAATCTGGAAAATATATAGCCAGTATGTGATTAAGCATTGTGCAAATTAAAAGCATGTAAGCATTATTTATTTTGTGATGTTTGAAATTATCTCTCTATGTGCCCTTCCTCATGTGGCTAAAAATGTAGAGTGCAAGCATTTCCACTCACTTAATGGTGGCAATGTCATCAACAATTTCTTGAATGGGGAAAGAGCTGCTCCTCCAATGTTTATTTTCAACAGTACATATCCGTAACATAAAATAAATGTATTGATCCTCCACATAGACAAAAGCTTTTCTGAAAGTAGATGCGTGGTGTTAAAATAAATGCTCTCGGTCAAATTATCAGTTTGTGAATCCAAACCTTGGTATTTTTCCAGGCACTTGGAGGGCTGGTGATTGCTGCTGTTATAAAATATGCAGACAACATTTTAAAGGGATTTGCAACTTCTCTCTCTATTATACTATCAACACTGATCTCCTATTTCTGGCTGCAAGATTTTGTCCCTACAAGGTAAGAATTATTACCCATGTATACAAAAAAAAAATTTAAAAAAAAAAAAAGGTTGAAAACTTACTGCTTACCAGATATAACTGCGAAAATAAATAAAAAACCAAATCCCGTCCAAGCCACACTATCAGAATGTTTAGGTCCAGCTTGCACATCAAAGTTTAGCCTCGTCCCGTAGCTAACAGTCAGCGTTCCAGGCGGGTGAGGAGCCGCTGCCCGGCGCCGCCGTTCCGCCGGGGCGCCCCCTGCGGGCCCCTGCGGGCGCTGCACCCCGGGCCAAGGGGCCCGGGCCAAGCGGCCGCCGCTGCTCCGTGTCCCCGCGCTGCGGGGTGGCACAGGGACATGGCCTCTGTGCTGCCTTTCCTCGCCCGCACCGCAGGCTCTAACACACGGCACTGCAGACACGCTCCCGTGGAAGTGACACTGCAGCACTGTGTGGCCCAAGGGCACCCGGGAGCCCCAAAGCAGAGCTGTTTCTAAAGGCAGTGCCACGTTTAGCAGTGCAAACAGCCGAGAAAGAAAGAGAAGGGCTTGCTCCGTTCTTCTAGGCCCCGTACGGTGTCCTGATGCTTTCGGGATCAGACTGTGGTGGCGCTGTGTGCCACAGGTTTTGTACATGGGTAGGCTGAGAACACTGCTTGTCTTGGCAGTGCATGTTCCTGTATGGAGTGTAGAATTAGTAATCCCACGTCCAGATAATCTAATTTTTGGCAGGAGTAGGATTTTCTTATGACTGACCAACGCTCCTTGCATATGTTACATGTGCTCATAACATAAAAATATTTTGAATAATATTTACGACTTTTGTATCTGGTACGAAGAAACGTCTTTTTATCTAAAAATACATATTTGCAATACTGTGGTCCCTTTCTCTCTCTACCCATTCTGTCATTCTGTATTATCAGGGCTTTACTTAAACATTCAAAAAAGGAAATGGGGTACCTGTTTAGGCTTAAGAAGTGGAAGACATTGAACTTAAATTATAAGTAGATTATATTTGTCCCATTAAAACAAAAGTAGAAATTGTTTTAAGAATTTCTGTGTGCTCAAATGGAAAATTAATAAGTAACTTAACAGCTTCTGCAAATGTGTTGCAAAATAAATAGAGCCAAGTAGCAGTAGGTAGAACTTGAAGCCATCCCATTTAATAAAACTTGATTAACTTGAGTTAATCAAACTTAATCTTTAGTACCTTGTTTACGCTAACAATGCATTTGAACGGAAACTGTGTAATTTTTTCTGTCACATCAGCAAACAGTTTAGATTGGGGTAATAGATATAAAGCACTTAAATGCTTGAATGTGTTGCAAGAGGCCATGCCCCAAAATAGGCTAAATGTATTCTCTGATGGATTTTCATGTCATATGCCACAGTTTTTTTTAGCATTTGGTTCAGAAGTTTAAATTGTTGACATGTCATGTCTGGGAGACCAGTCTTTTCTAAAATGTGTACTGATTGTCTGCTTGCTTCAGGTTTTTGTATCAGACTTTAACTATCAAAACAACTTGAAAGGCCAAAATGTCACAATAGAAAAGATGCCTTTATTGTGTTTTCATGAGACAAGTCTTTCTGTATCTGCCAAAAATTAGATTATACTGACTTGCAAACTGGTTCTTGGGCAGCAGTAATTTGTTTTGGCGTAAGCTTTGGACTTCAAAACAAACACGGTTTTAACAATATGAAGTATGTTATATGTTAAGAATGGGTGGGTAACCACAGTAGTTGCTTTTCTTCAGCTCCTGTTTCCATTTTGCACACATATTTAGGTAAAAGTTTGAGAAAAAAAGGATTGATCTGATTGCTTTTGGCAGTTGTTCCATGAAAGTGTAATTTTAATTTTCAGGATATGTTAATATGATACAATTCTCCGTTGTTATAGGTTTCTTACCTCAAAACTTTCTGCATCCCTCTAAAATAAATACAAAGAAATTATTTTGCTCTTTATAAATTGGACAAATATAATTTAGTTTCCTGTTTTCCTCATGGAAAAAAATGTCATTTCTTTGGATTGTATTGCATAAATAAATTTGCATCAACTAAAACAAACTTTTTTTTTATCCCTATTCTATTCAGCGTCTTTTTCCTCGGAGCCATCCTTGTAATAGCAGCTACTTTTCTATACGGTTATGATCCCAAACCTGCTGGAAATCCCATTAAGGCATAGCAGACTTCCTCATCAACCTGCTTCTCAAGATCATGCACTGGGGGCCTTGCTGGCACTGGCATGTGGAAAGTGTCACTGTGCACTGCAAGGGAAAGATGACTGCCCTGAATGTATTGAAGAAATGCCGATGAGTAGTTCTGAACAGCCAGAGGGGTTACAGGTGGAGGGTGATGCTGTCTCTAACTGAAGGGGGGGAAATGTCAGGGAAATGCCCCGTGCAACTTGCCAATAAAAACTTGAAAGGAACCAAAAGTTTCCAAGAAACTACAATTAGGAATGTTTACACCTTTGACTAAGATTGCATCAAGAGAATTGCTGTATTGACTGCTGCAGAAATATGTCCTATGCACTCTTTGAAAGAGCACACGACAACATTGTCAGATTGTATGTTTTTGCAATTCGATTCTATTTAATCTTAGTAAATATGTTTTTAACTGTTTGTCTATTTACGTGAAATGAGCTGAACGTCATAGTTCTAAAGTGATGGTTCTAATTAGGTACTCTTAATTAAAACTGTGAAAATTGAAATATGATTGAAAGACACTTTCACAATATCAAATATTTTTTTATATTTTTAGAAGGCTGATTTAATAACAGAAACCTGTTATTAAATGATAATATTACAATTCTGTTGCTTCTATAAAACTGCTGTAAGAATGTTAACATTCTTACCAAAGTACGAAGGGAGGAATACTCCAGCCCTCATCAGCCTGTAATGTTGGAGCAGATGGAATAACTCTGGGAACACTGGCTGGAGGTTACCACACTAACCTGGGAGTGGGTTATGATGGAGTAGGGTTATGACGGGTGCTTGCTCAGATGTAATGTTCCTTCTTGTTATTTTACTGATTATTAATCAACTTCTTGGTAGAACCTTAAAAGTAGTTTTTGTCCTTTAAATAGCCTCTGAAGATTTTTTAAAACCATGATTTAAAAAAACAAAGAGCCCATAATAAGCATTTCAAAGGCGTTATCATTGTCTGCAACAGCTCATCTGGAGATATTATGGTCTGGCATCTGTATACTGTACCGTACTGTACTTTATTACAGAGGTGTTTTTTAAACAAGTGTTGTTTACTCATGAACTCTTCCAGGCTTTTTCTGTATATTTCTATGTAATGGCTTAATTAGAGTTTTGGTGGGGTTTTTTTAATTATTATTATTATTATTATTTTGTTCCGGGAGTCCTTGAGCCAACAGACCAAAATGGGTTCTCTGGATCTATTTGTTCTAGTAGTGGAATTACTTTAATAGGAAATATAATTTAAAAGCAATTAATAGTGCAATAGGTAAATGTAAAAGCATGCTGTTATTCTGTTTCAAACAACAACAACTAAAACTTCACAAAGAAACCTTGCTGCAATTAGATCAATTTGACTGTTATGGACACTTCAGTTGATGTATTTGGATATAGTCAGAAACACTAAAAAAATCTGGAACTAACAAAAAAACTGTCTTAAAAACCATTGGTTTTCAGGAGACTGTTCACAATGGATGTTAATGTTGGGTGACTCGTGTGACACCTGCGATGGTGCATTTTGTGTAAAAACATATCAGGAGTCCCTTACCAGTAGAATGGCAAGCGGTAAAAATGTCTTTATTCCCTTGTTCCCTGCCACCACTCCCTTCATGCTTTTTCTCACATCTGTCTTGTACTAAAGAAAACGTGTAAGAGAAAGGTGTTTTAAAATGTTTACCAAAGCACCTCATCTGATTGACTGGGAGATTCTGTAGGAGTGCTCTGAGATTTCTTACTGAAGTGTTGTAAACAGGAAGAGAAGAATTCCATTTATGTCACTCAAGTAAAAATAGTGTTTTTCTTCTGTTGGCAATTACATGTTTTAACAACATTTTGTTTGCTTATCTTATCAGAGCAAGACATTAAAGAATTATCAGAGCTCTGCCTGGGCCTTGCTAAGCTTTGTGAACTGTGAATATGTCCCAACATGTTGTAATTGCAGGAGCTTTGCTACTTGGTGATCAAAACTATCTAAATGGGCATTCTGTGTTAATATTAAATGTTTTAGGTGTAACATTCAATGTGGCACAATCTCTGGAAAGTCACATTCAGCGTTTCCCCCTGCAGTGCAGCCTGAGGTAAGAGGTGTGCCTAGAGCAGTGACTCCCGGCGGTGCCAGGTGCAGAACGAGACCTGCACGGCTCTGAAATGGGGTGGGAAGTGTTGGTAGTCATCTTTCAACCGGAGTTTGGCCCTACACAGTAATACTTTTGATTTTATGAATGGCAGTAGTGGGAGTGTTCAAGTGATATAATTTATTATTTTCCTAAGAAAAGTCTCCAAAAAACATAAGAGGCAGATTGAGAACACTTTAAAGCCACTTGTATGGGGACCAAAGGGACCAAAAAAGCCGAATAATTACCAAGTGGCTGGAGCTCTGTGACGTGTGGCCTGGTTGCAATATTTCAGGTGCACCTGTCAATACTTGCCAGTAAGGATGTTTAAAGGAAAGAACAGGAATATGTGCTCTTTGCTTTGGAATAGGATGCCATGCAGCTTTGGGAAACTGCTGTACTAAGGAACAGTAACTCCTATCTGTAAATCAGTGATTTCTGTGCTTTCACTTGACGGTCCAATTCTGTTTTCCAGCAGAAGGATAGATCTCGCCATAGACTTATTGCTGAAAAGGAAAAATGAATTTGCATTTTTAGCTATGTTTCCTCAGCCTTTGACAGGCTGAGCGAAGGCTCTTGGAGATGTGACTCTGGACAAGGGGAGAGGTAGCATGTGTTTTGTGAGAACAGAAGGGATTTGGACAGGGCTTACTGAATCTGTAACCTTTGCATCAGAGAGCATATGCACATTTTATCACTGAGATACTTTTGTATTTGGATTTTAATTTTTTTCTAAGTAGCTTTAAGTCTATAACTCATTACCTAACCAAAGATGAATAGCTAGCACAGAGCCTTGGGAAGTAGTGGATAATGTGCTTTGAGTTTGCCCTAAAAGCAAATGCTGTAGGAGTTTAACTTCTCAAAAATAAACTTGTCTTTCTGTACTACTTTTCTGACTTTTAGAAATGGTTTGTTAGTTTAGTTGTATATTTAGGAGGCTAACCTATACTTAGCAGAATTTTGTTTTTATTTATAAAGTTACAGAAGTTATAGCTAGGTATTTATTTGCAATAACTTGAATTATGTGATTTTTCTTTCTAGACATATATTGGGTATACTAGTATTTATTGAATACTTGGATATTTGTTAGTTTTATTTGAGGATGTCTGGGATACGTGATAAATGGTCAAATAACGATAAACTTAGGACTATCTTCAAAGCAAAATAGATCAGTTCAGTGGTGAAAAACCTTGAGTCTAATGAAGTAAGATAAACTTTCCTTTCAACATTGTATTTCTAAGCAATCCACAAGTGCCCAAAAATGTATTTTCTCAAAGAATTCAGATAATTACATATAGTTTTATTCAACTTCATTGTTTTAGACAACCTTTAAGAAAACCTCCCATTTTATTTGTTTCAGTAAAGGGTAGATTAATGTTCTACATTCAGTTTCTACAGTATAACACCTTTGGTTTTTTACTACAATGTTTTAGTAACTGTTGTTTTATTTTTCCTCAAAAAGACAAAACAGTCTCATTTTGCTTGTGTTTCATGTGCATACAGGCCTCTCAGACACTTAGTAGTATGTAATTCTTTTGTGTTTCTAATTTATTTTTATGGCTGTATTTCAAAATACTGTAAAAGATTTTGTTCATTTTTTCAAAAAAATTGATAAATGAAACATGACATTTCTTCTGGTTTTTGTTGTCAGTAACTTTCATATTTGAATGCATTTCCTGATCAGCCCTGCAGGTTCTGTTGTATTTAAGCAATCATCATTTTCCGAATTTGAATTTGTTGCTCATTTTCCTCCTGGTGACAATCTTTCTTGCTGGATATTGTGTTGAGGAAGACTATTAATTCCTTTCACATCTGAAATCTATGTTTTGTGAGAATGAAAGGGGGTTTTTTTGTGTGTGTATTAGAAAGGTAATGTTTATCTATAACATGGTATTATACCATATATGTGTAAGGTGGTGCATTACTGTGAGAAAGTCCAAGTAGTGTTTTCTTGTCTTTGTTTTAATTGTTCTTTTCATTTTTAATGCTGATTATTTTCCACAGGAAAAGAGTCCTCCTTTTTCCAGGTAAGCTCATTGTATGTTTTTAGATATCTAGAATTAAGACATTTTACTAGAGTAAAATTTGGGGCAAAATGCAACAAAATACTTGGAATTGATTAGATCATGTCTTCTGCTTCAGTTACTGTCTCAAGTTCTGTTCAGTTGAACTCTTAACTTTTTCTAAGTATTTCTCAGCTGAATTTACGGCTCTTTCTAGGAGAAAAGAACCTGAATTTGCCATTCAGTTCTTGTTCTTGTTCTTGAACGTCTGCTGCACATTTGCATCCAAGAGTAGACACGGCACATTAACTCGTCTTCAACATCCCGTCATCATTCTGACTGTAATTAGCCATATTCATTTCATTAGTGATTTGTCACTCAGTAAGAATTGCTTATATGCTAAGCATATGTTTGTATTTGCTGCCATGAGTATAATTTTTAGATTTTTTTAAACTTTGCCCGTGTTATCAATATATAAGCCCAAATAGAAATCATTTATTCAAACATTGTAGCAAACTTTTTAAGGCAGTCTTAGTTTTTTTTAATATGTTGATGTTGATATTTGTGTGTGATTACACTGAATACAGTTCTAATATATGGTGTTTCCAGGCAGTTTGGAAAAGTTGTTTTTTTTGTTTTGTATAACTCTGCTGAACACTGGAATGCATCTTACATGACAGTCTTTTTAATCCACATTGAGATAAATTATTGTATTTTTTTCTTTTATGTGTGTAGATAATTAGTAATAAACTGGTTGAAATTAAGTACTGTCTTGATTAAGAATATGATTAAAAACTGTTTGAGAGCTTTGTTAAAAGGAGAGACTGTCTTATGCTTATTTTTGCAGAAATAAAACACTGTTTTGGCTATCATTTAATATTTCACATTATTATTTTAGCACAATTTTCTATAAATTCTTGAAGGCTGTTCTAAGATATTTTTTAATGGTATCTTTTAACATGCATCTTACTGAATCTTGCCAGCAATTTATTTTGACTGAGACATGCTTCTTTTTACCACTGTGTCATGACTTCTTGTGAACCACACTCAAGAGCAGTGTTGTTGTTACACTCTGTGCTTCTCTGGTCTGAAACCCCAGATGTGCCCTGAACCAGGGGTGGTAGGGAGCACCTGGGTATCAGTACCAAGTTATGGTGTGGGGTGTGGTTGTAAAACACTGTAAGGAGCTATGAATAGCTATGATTTACAATATATCGATGACCCAAAAAGAGTTCACAAGCAGTTGCTATAGATGATGGATAATTTGTTTCTCTGCCCTTTCTGCAGATTCATATAATAAAACTGGGTCATTTCACCAGCAGTTTTCAGGACGCTTGATTTCTGTCAGTTTTGCCCTTTTTTTAATGTTAGCATGCAACATGATTTAAACTGAAAATTTCATGCCATTAGGTAACAAATTGATTGTTCATCATCTAGGGACAGTGTTCTTCAAGACTGATGTAAAGGCACTCCCTGAGAAATGTTACCTGAGACTAGTGAAACCATCACCTGCCTGTGCCTTGGAATCCCCCTAGGGAGATAAGTACTCTGTCCTTTTTCCTCCTTCTTCCAAAATGATGGTAATGTCTTCTATGGCTAGCAGGTAGTAGTATGCATTCACTTAGTATAGAGGGTTGAACACTGAGGGTGCTTAGATGTAACAGACCTTTCTTGTTTCTCTTTTTCAGGAGTTTGTGTTAAATACTGTTAAATATTAAGGTTACTGTTAGCTTAATATATAAGTTAAATAATGTGAGAGCTGATTATGTCGGGACTTGTGTGAGTGGAGTTTAATATTTGAAAACGTAGCTGGCTGAAATTCATGACAGCAACAGCAAGTTTATTCTACATTCTCATTTATTTGAATCTTCTGCTTTGTCTACATGGGCAAACTTGATACTTAAATACATTTATTTTGAGATAATGACATCAATAACAGGTGTTGGTCTCATATGAAGGTGTGGATAGAAAACCATCTGGTCAGCCTAGTTACCAAATGACTTTGCTGACATTGTAGCTGTGTTGGCTTTTTACGTGAGTCCCTTACATGTCACATACATGTCTGTGTGTGACTTTCCCACCAAAATATAACAGCACTCTGAGGAATAGACTTGAAACTATGGCAGCATTTTATGACCCCTCTCCTTTTCAAGTAGCAGTGGGACAGAATTGTCAAATACTTCATGACACCCTAATACTTGTAACAAACGACTGATAATAGCAAACATCCCAGACACGCTAGATACACCCTTTGTTTCACGAGCTAGAGTCTGCTTGTCGTTATCTCACCGTGACTAGATCCTTTGATCTGAGTAGGGCTGTGCCTCAGCAAGTTCTAGATTTCCTAAAAGGTGCATTGTGATGAGATCAGAGGTATTTGATCTTAAGTCTAAGGGTTTAACTTAAGCCCACACGACCTTAAGCGGTGAGTGACACCCGTTTGCTAACACGGTGGGAGCTGCAGTGCCCGCTGTACCTCAGGGATGGGTTCCACTCTTGTTGGGACAATACGCTGTTCATGTGTGGCTCAGGTTTGGGGGGAAACGGGGATGTCACAGGGCTGAGGAGATGGAGATAAGCAGCAAGAGGGCCGAAAAGTGGAGGACTAAGAACGTGGAGAACAGACTGATACATGGATACAGCCTGGAGAGTTGTGTCTGTATCCTGAATGTAATATACCGCATGGGCACTTGTTGCTCCTTAGTGGTGCCAGACATCAACAGCAGATGAATTTATAAGCCACAGAAAACCTAATGCCAACAACATGTTTCTAAAAGATTTTCTCCGCAGATTAGCTGGCTGCCATGGGGAAGCTGATCCGTGTTATCTTGTTACTTGCAGGCGGTGTGGTAAATCAGAACCTGGGATGACCTACCCGTTTGAAGGCGTTGGAGCTTTCATAAACGACGTTTAAAACTTGATAGTAAGAAAGAAAGAAGAATATCTGTGTCCTAGCTGGATCTTTAGGGTGGATTATATCTGTGCGGGTGGACTCTGGCTCTAGAAATGGTCAGGTACATCCCATACGAACTGCCTTCCTTTGTTCCTTTTTCCCGGGCGCCTCGGCAGCTCCGGGAGGGAGGAAGCGGCGCCGGGTGTTTCGATGCGGGTGGTGGGGCCGGCTGAGGCCCGGAGCTCCCGCGGCGCCGCGCTCGGTGCGCTGTGCCGTGTGGTGTTCCGGCCGCCGCAGCGCCCCCTGCTGCCCGCCTGCCCGCGGTGCCGCTCTCCCGGCGCGGCCCCGCACTTCCGGGCGCGGGCGGGGCGGGGCCGCCGCGCACACGTGACGGCGCGCGGCCAATGGCGCGATCGCGTGATGCGCGGCGCCGGCTGCGCGGGCGGTGGGGCTGCGCAAGATGGCGGCGGGCGCGTGAGGGGTGGCGGCGGCCGCGCCGGAGGGACGGAGGGAGCCGAGGCCCGCAGGGAGCCGGGAGGGGCCGCTGGTGCCGCCCCCGGGGTGCGATGGTAAAATGACCCAGGCGGGCAAGAAGAAGAAGCGCGCCGTGAACCGCAGCATCATGCTGGCCAAGAAGATCATCATTAAGGACGGCGGGACGGTGAGGCCTGGGGTGCGGGGCGGCCCGGGGGACGGCTGGCGGCGGCGGGGCCCCGGGCTCTGTGGCTGTGCGGGTAGGGTCCGGTCCGGCGGGGGTCGGTGGGCCCGTGGGGCTCGGGCGGCCTCGCCTGTGTCGGTGGCGGTGTCCTGGCGGCCTCCGCAGCTCCGATGGCCGCGCTCAGCAGCCCGGGCCGGGGCGCGCGGGGCGGCTGCCCGAGGAACACCTGTCAGCGCGTCAGGCTGCCTTGCTCCGCCCGTAAACGCCGTTTGTTCCTGGCGTGGGCCGGGGAGCGAGTGCGGCCTGAGCCGCGGGGCCTGGGGCACGGCGGGTCGTTACGGCCGCCCGAGGTGAGCGGAGCGTGTCCGAGCCCGCCCTCGCCGAGCGCGGCTCCCGTGAATGCGGCTCCTTGCGGGCGGGGGCGCCGACCGCTGGCCCCGCGGTCAGACTGAACGGGCCCGCCAGGGACGGGCGCCAGCGCCTGAGCAGTTCCGCAAAGGGCGTCTGGAAGAAAGGCTTTGCGGTTCTTCCCCCTGTTCTGCTTCCTCGTAAATACATAAATTTGAAAAAGAAAGGAAGTTGTTGAGCGTTTTGGCTGCTGGAGCTTGGAGTTGGTTTGGGTGGGGTTTTTGGTTGGTTTTTGTTTCGTTTTATTTATATTGATGGGTGCCATTACTTCCAATTACTTGTATCATTGCCCCTGGATTTTTTCCACTGTGTAGCTTCGATGTGCCCCGTTCTAAATATAGTGCCATTATTTCAAATAAAGAGACATCCTGACAGATTAAATTGCTGATGGCCCTTCAGTTTGTCTTTTTGGAACAATAATGGGGAAGAGACAGGTGTCAGAGAGCCACTGTGCTTGTCCATTGAAGTGGCCAGCTGGTTGGATTACTGACGTGTTAGGAAGCAAAAAGGAGTCTGGTGATGGTTGTTGGTGTTTTCCAGGGTCTGCTGGAAAGCTGCTGTTTGTAAAGATAGAAATGTATGAGATTACCTTGTACAAACGTTAACTGCAGGTACTTTAGGTTGAGTAGTACAAGCAGAGTAAGTGCTGTTACTCGGGGGACATGGAGCTCCCTTATTTCACACTGGAGTATCATTGATGAAGATACAGTGTTTCCAAGCGTCCCCAGCCTCTCACCTTTGACTTCCTTTTGCCAAAAGAGGAGAAAGTCTGTTACAATAACTGCATTCCGTGATACTTGTAGCACATCATCCCCTGCCTGCCCCAGTTTCAAAAGCTGAGTGCAAACTGCCATGAGTTCTTAATTAATTTAATTTTTGGAAAACTCGGGAAAATGAGCCATGAACATTAGATGAAGGTATGTAGGTTGTTGTTAGGCAACCAAAACTTCTGCTTGTAATACTTTCTGCCTTCAAATAAATATTTGGGGATTTATTTGTTTTAAATATGTATTTTTTTAAGTTATGAAGTCTGATATTAGAGTGTTCTTTAAAGCAACAGCAGAAGCTTCATGCATGGATTTTTTTTTTTAACATTTGCTAAAATGTTAAGTTGGCTTTCAGTGCTCAGCATCCTCAGCTGCTTCACACATTACCCAGGGTGGTGTGTGCCATTTTGGGAAACAGATACCTGAAAAGGGCCCCCATGGCTTCAGTGTCACCCACTGGCAAACCAGGAGTTAAGCATCTTCATGTTCACTTTCCAGCGTTATTGGTTCATTTTGGAACCGTTTGACCTCAGAGAAAACTGTGTGAGCCAGAATGAATATACAGATGGTTAATGAGGTAGTGACACAGGCAGAGTTTCTCATTGGAAACCAAAAACAACCTCCAAACAAGCCAAAAGGGAAACCCACCCATTGTTTCTGCAGAGCCTCTCCTCCCACTGCATTTTCTGCTGGGTCTCCGTGACAAGGCAGTGGGTGGTGCAGGAGCTTGGGTTGGTGCACGATGGGTGGTATTTTTGTGGTTTTCTATTTGCAGCTTTAGTAGCTCTATCACAGTAGGAATGGGTACTGGTGTGTTGTACTCAAGTGTGTGTTGTCAGATTGCACCAAAGGAGAGGCAGTGACACCAGTGATGTGGTTTCATAGAATCACACACGGTTTGGGTTGGAACAGACCTTAAAGATCATCTCTGTCCAACCCCCTGCCATGGGCAGGGCCACCTTCCATAGAGCAGGTGTCAAAATCCCATCTTGCCTGCCACTGAACGCTTCAGGGGTGGGGCAAACACAATGTCTGTTTCAACACTTTTTTTCCCCAACAATTTTAATTTTTCCATCCTTTATGTATTCATCCTGTGTAGGGTGGTGCATTTTTGAAGCAGTCATGAGATGAATTAGAGGTCAGGACTTCATTCGGTGCTTTTTCCTTTCCAGCAGAGGAGCAGCAGCTGTGGTTTTACACACCATGCCATTGTTGCTTTGATGGTTATTCTGTCGTTGTCAGATGTGTGTTCTTAGGCTTGCCTGGATGTACACTTTTTATCACTGGATGACTGAGAGTACAGAGTGTTTGATTAAAGGCATCCTCTCTCTAAGCAGAGGAAGAGGCTCTCTTGGAGCCCTGTTGGTGCCACGGGTTTAGCCAGGCACGAACACGCTCTGCTCTGGCTGCTGGTAACAGAGCAGGGCTGCTGTTGTTCCAGTTGGAACATCTCAGTTCCAGCTTGTTCACACAAGGGCTCTGTCTCTGTTCTCTCCAGAGCTGGGGCTCTCTGCTTCAGTTTCACTTAGGCCACTGCATTCCACGGTGTTAGCCCATTAGGAAGGCACAGAGGCAGGGCTGTGGGGTACACCAGGGCTGGACACCCAGCACCTGCACGGCTCCTGGGGGCTTGGACAGTGCTGGGACCTTGTGAACTGAATGCTTGGCATGTGTCCTAATACACTGCATGTAACTGCTTATCCTTCCCCTGCTCTGTCACCTCAGAAGCATCCTTGCTACTTGATAGTTGCCACCACCTTTAAAAATGGCTACAGAGGTGATGATCTAAATGTGACTAAATACCTTCTTTTTTCTGTAGATCAGAACATATAACAGTACATGTGATAAGTGAGCGCTAGCAACAAGACAGCAGGGAAGTTGCACCGTGGTGATCTAAATGTCACTTGTGGTTTTTGTCAGCGTGTTGGAAAGCTCTGTCGGTGCTGCTTACAGCTGGGTGACCTGGCAGGGGGCAGCAGTGACCCACCCGAGGCCTCTGAACAGCAGCAGTTCCCTGTGCAGAGCAGCCCCTGCTTTCCTTCTGCTCTTTCGCTTCTGCCAGTGGCCCCGGGGCTGCCTGGAGCTGGCCGAGGGCAGCCCGGGCACAGGTGGCCTTTGGGCCCACTCCTGGCTGCTGTGGGTGGAGGGGCTCCTGACCCCTGTGCTGGGAGGGGGGGATGGTTTGTGACACCTCCCTCCCTGTCTGTCAGGCCTCAGCAACGTGACAGGAGCCTGGGGGCTGTTGGAATGAACCTGATTTTGAGACTGAGTCAAACAGCCAACACAGATACTTGCAGTTTGTGCAGAGCTGGATAAATTTTTAACCCAAAGCTAAAAGAAGGATTGTGGGTGGAAAGTGAAAGGAATTGTGGGAAGAGAGGATAATTATAGCCACTCTGCACCTACAAAAACTGTTAATTTACATCCTTGGGAGAGTAGGCAGAAGAAATAGGAATATCGGTATGGTTTGTCTGTATTTACTGAAGAGGGATTGGGAAAGAAAAAAAGTACAATGCTGAGGTACTTTTGTAATTCACCTTTTACAGGCTGATATGGTTACTTTCAAAAATTATGATCTTTTCTAGGAGTAGGAGTGAGTAGGCAGTGAGGTTCTCTGTATTTATTTCCTACATTTGTTCAGTAAGCTTTTTGTTTTTGTATGCTGGAAATTAGTGGAATCTGGAAAGAAAAGCTAGGTATGGCTTGCATAAATATCCTAATAAAAGAAAGACTCCAGTATTACCTAACTGCAACTTATAATTGTGTAGTGTTTGAGGCTGGAAGGCACCTCCAACATCACTAATCCAACTACCCCAGTCTCCTACCCCAGCCAGGGGTCTGCTCAGGGCTGTGTCTGGTGGGGTTTGCAGGATGGCAGCTCCACACTTATCTGAGCAGCCTTTTTCAGGAAGGGTTGCTTAAGGTGCAAGTATAATTTCTTATGTGCCTCCAGTCCTGTCACTGACACCCCTGAGAAGAGTCTGGCTCTTGTATTTACTCTTCCATCAGCTACTTACTGACAACGATTAAAATCCCAGTGAGCCTTCTTGGGAAGCAGCTGAGGTCCTTAGCCTGTGTGTGTTCTCAGTGTAAATGCCAGCTCTGACCACATCGGGGCCACTCTGTTAGAAACTCGGCTTTGCACAAAACTGGCAAAGTAGATGTTGAGGTAGCATTTCTAAGCTGAAAGAATGCACATGAGATTTCTGAGGAGTTATTCATACTGCTTTCATTTGAGAATAATTAGTGAACCCTATCCTTAACTGGCAAATGCTGGACTGTGGCATGTTGTTTGACAGCATTTACAGAGTCTACAAGATGAGCAGGTTTTCCCACCCAGCTCTTCTTGTTCTCATCAAAAGCTACTTCTGATTCTACCAAATCACTGAAGAATTTCAAGTTCCTTTTGTCAAATCTTTTATCTCCATCTCTTCCTGTGTTTGAAGCACACTGTAACTGATAGGCCTGCACTCAGTATTTGGGAAGTGATCTGTTCCTGAGATTTGCTTCTGGTGTTCATTATTTTAGTTTCTTTCCTGGTTTAGAGCTGTGTTTTGTGTGGAGCACTGGTGCATTTTAGTAACAGAAGAACAGTTTGATAGACCAGGTAGTGGGACTTGGGGATGGCTGAGTGTGAGCACTGCTGTGTTTTGAAACCATGGAAACTTGGTTCCATGTGGCTTTGTGTAAACTTAAGCACTTTTCTCAAGGAAAACAAACCAGTTGTCTGAAGAAGTCTGTTTTCCCTGTTAGCATCCTTGTTTCCCAGACTGGCAGTATGAGTGGTTTATTTTTTGAGATGGCAGTGAAGGATTCTGCAGAGTTAGAGTAGGACACTTCAGGACATTAGCATCAAAGGGTTAAAAGAAGGAGTTTCATTCCATACCAGTTAGTTGGGTAACTATTCCTGAGTTCTGAGTCCTGTTTCATTATGAATCGTTCTGTTAATAATGTTCAGATGCATTTCCCATGACTCTGATAGATGACCAGATGTTTGTCTTTTCTCCTGTTTCAGCCTCAAGGAATAGGTTCACCCAGTGTCTACCACGCTGTTATTGTGATCTTCTTGGAGTTTTTTGCCTGGGGACTCCTGACAGCTCCCACTCTAGTGGTAAGTTATCCTCGGGACAATTACTGCAAAGGCACTGAGCATCTTCTGAATTCCATGAAATAAAAATTACATATCACTGAGCTGCTCTGTTGTGCAAGTGAAAAGTTTCTGTATTTTTAGAGGTATCAGAAATTTCATTTATTTCATTTTAGCAGTGTAATGGTGTAGCACAGCTGTTTACATGCAAGTCTGCTAACACTCAGGTTTACATGGAAAATAGTTTCTGAATGAAACCAATGAGGTGGTAATGAAATTATCTTTCCTTTCATGATGCCATAAACCATTGGCACATTACAAATGTAAGGGCAAAAATACATTTGAAATGTGGTGACATAATGCAAGTGTCTGTGTAGGTGGGGAGGTCTTTGCTGAGCTGGCTGTATTTTGAGCAGAAGCTCCAGAGCACAGACCCTGTTACAGCAGTCAGAGCATCCCTGTGATTAGTGAAACAGTCATACCAATGTGTTTGTACCAAGGGACTTCCTCATGTAGTTGGTTGCTTTTAATTTGGATTTAATTTGTGAGTGATACATGATGACAAATTAAAAGGAGTGAAGGCTTAAAAATCTCCCAAGCCAACTCCATTTTAAAGCATCTTGCTGCTGCTCTGAAAGCTGATGTTACCCATCAAGTGTCTCTTGGGTGTGAACTGCACATTGTCACTGAATGGAGTCCCTCTCATCTGAACACATCAGACTGAGACAGCTGCATTTCTGGATTCTGCTCCCCAAACTGAGAGCCCCTTCAGCATGGTGATGTGTCTCCTCTCTCTCCCCAGTCCCCAACAATGACACAGTAACATTTGGAGAATCTGATCACAGATAGTTTTCTAGGTTCTCTGTGGTTTATTTATATTTCAGGCACTGAAATCTCAAAACGCCCTCTATGCAAATTAAAGCTTAGTCACATTATTTGTGGTTTGCCCTTTTTTCTTCTATTTTTACCTCTGTATTCTATGAAAATAAAAAAAAAAAAACCTGCTGTGCATCATGAAGTTGGATGTATCATGAGCGATATTTGTAGTTCATATTGTGTAAATGACTGTATTCATATTTCCTCTCCAGGTTTTGCATGAAACCTTCCCAAAACATACATTTCTAATGAATGGTCTAATTCAAGGAGTAAAGGTAAGTTTACAGAAGTTAATCACAAGTAAAATTTGAAGTGAATGGTGGGAGGAATATAGAAATAACTGCCAAGTGAAGCAGTCAAGAGGTTTTTCAATATGGCTTTCACAGTATGAATAAAATGGGAATAAATTACTGCTGAAAGTGCAAATGTGCATCTTTTTACTTTTAGTAAGGTATTGCTTGGTCTGTATCTACTGTTTGGGTTCAGCAAATAAAAAGGTAGTTGCTTAATCCCAAATAATGTATATGGTGCTAAAAGTGGATAATTTTTCACTTGGAGTTTGTTGCTCCAGTGGACTATAAAACACAGTTCTTGAAACTGCTTGTATGACTGGATCATCTCCATTTTGAATTTTGTGTAGCTCTGAGATACCAGATCTCAAGTTGTATGTAAGCAGACATTGGGTAGAAGACCAGTGATGCTTGGCCACATTGCCTTTGGTGCACTGCACTGTAGCTGTGGGTTGAATGAAACCAGAGCCCAGGCTGCTCTCAGACTGTGTTGTGGTCAGCAGTCACGAGTCTGACCTCGTAGTTCTAACTTCAAATGTTTTGTGTCACTTAGGGCTTATTGTCATTCCTCAGTGCCCCGCTCATAGGTGCCCTGTCTGATGTGTGGGGACGAAAGTCCTTCTTGCTGCTAACAGTATTTTTCACCTGTGCACCAATACCACTAATGAAGATCAGCCCATGGTTAGTAAATTGTTTCATGCCAGATTGGCTGTTGTTTTTCAAGGTTGCTATCTAATGCATATGTGTGTAGTATTGTTGATAAAATGCTGTTTGTGCTTTGTGGAGGGTTGAGGCTTTTGTATTATTTCTGGGCAAAGCTGGGGGGAACAGTCAACCTGAAGCAGCTGCCGTGAGGCCAAAGGCTGCGTTCAGAATTGCAGCAGCTGCTGATTTTGATCTGTGTGCTGTGAGCCCTCCATCCAGCACACCTGCCAGAGCTGAAGGAAGCTGTCCAGTGAACTGTGCAGGCCTGGATTGTGGCCACAGTTCTCACTTAGGTATCAGCCAGCAAGGTTGAAATCAAAACCTTACCTAGTGGGGGTGCATGAGGTAACCATATGTAAGCTACAGTGTTGCAGCACTGTTACACTTTCGTTTGTGAAATTCTCAAATGGACCGGCTTTCATGCTGTGTGTGCACCTTCCTGACCCTGAACTGGCTGGAACAGTGCCCAGGGAGGGCACGAGTCAGAGCTCTCAGGGTGGAGTAGCAGTGGCACAATGACACAAGCTGCCTGCTGAGCCAGCTCCATCAGCCTTTCCTGTTTCCCCTCTGCTCACACGGGCTGCTCAGCCCTCATCAGGAGCTTGTTTCCTAAGTGTTCATTAAGGTTTCAAATGCTAAGTGCTATGTCTGTAGCATAAAGATATGGCTAATGTGGAGGCCTTTCAATGACCGCGTTCTCAAAGTACTGAGGTTCCTAATTTGCTTTGGGTTATAGACCAGTAAAGTTTATTAGCTGAGCACTTCATTTCTGAGCAGTACTTAATCACAGCAGCTTTTTGTAGGTGTGACAAAATGATGCTGCTTGTACTTGGTGCACATAGGAGTTACACAGTTCTATCAAGGCACAGTCACATTGGCTTTATTCAAGATTATCTCAATAAATTGTCAGGATAAGTTGGACAAGGTGATTTACTGTTTAACTGCACTTGAATTGAATAAACTTTTTGTTTCTGTTCAGGTGTTCTAATTTTTCTTATCCTGTTCTTAGGTGGTATTTCGCTGTAATCTCTGTGTCTGGAGTTTTTGCAGTGACATTTTCTGTAGTTTTTGCATATGTAGCAGACATAACCCAAGAACATGAGAGGAGCATGGCCTATGGTTTGGTATGTATTGTTTGGGCTCTTTTCCTGTGGTATTCAGTACTAAGCCCTTCAGTTTGTAATGCTTTTCAAAGCTGCATTTTTGTTTCTTCTATGGCAAGTTGATTTTAATTTGGAGTCAGGTTTTTCGGTTTAATTGTTCCTGTTATCCAGTCTTGTATCTCTTGAATATTGTGCTTCTAAATGAAACAAAATATGACCATGGTAAAAGCTGTCATTCCTGTCTGTCTTAAGGGCTGTTATCAGTCCTAGGGATGGAATTTGAGGAGCTTTAGTTATTCCTGCATTGTTGCCCACACTGGTACTACTCTGTCATCTCAGAAATCTCTCCTTTTGTTCTGGAACTGCCATTGTGTGGTACTTGACTGCCTCTGCCTGTGTCCAGTCACTGTGCTGAGCGGCAGTTCAGAACAAAGATACTGATATGCTGAGGTACTTGTCTGTTTGATGTTCTTACGACTCGCCTCTGTTTCTCTGTTATCTCCTCATAACCTGCCAGGTCCCAGGAGCCTTTACAGAATCCATTACCATTCAGCAGGAAGGGCTAAAAGCAATGGATAGAGAACTAAATAGTTTCTTTGTGCCTGTACACATCAGGGATTGAGATATGCTGAGAAAGTTCTTTCAGTTTTTAAGTTAGTATCTTTCACAAGGCCAGCTGATTAACTGACAACAACTGGGTTGGATTGACCAGCATATTAGAGTTAATATACCCTTTACACATGTGCTTTATTTTTTAACAGACATTGCCTGTTGCCCTAGTATGAAGATTAAATACAGCTCATTGCTTCCCAGAGGTATCAGAAAAATCTACAGTTAATTAAACCTAATTATGTCAGTACATGCAAGACTGCTTGCTATGAGCCTCGCACTGCTGTCCAGTTACCAGAAAAAAAAATTCTGGACAAATTGTGACTGTCTAAAATACACAGCTGCTACCACGTAGGCATAGGAAAAAGGTTACTTTGAATCACTATGTGGCTATAATGGTTAGGCTTCTGAAAAGGAGGAAATGTGGGTAATACCACTGCTGACTTGTCTCACTGAAAAGCTTACCAGCTGTTATTTATTTCAGGTCTCTGCAACTTTTGCAGCCAGTTTAGTCACCAGCCCTGCTATCGGTGCCTACCTGGGCCGAGCGTACGGCGACAGCCTGGTGGTGGTGCTGGCCACAGCAATAGCCCTGCTGGACATCTGCTTTATCCTTGTGGCTGTGCCTGAGTCGCTGCCAGAGAAGATGAGGCCAGCGTCCTGGGGAGCACCCATTTCCTGGGAACAGGCTGACCCCTTTGCAGTAAGCTACTTAACCAGGGAATATTTTCTTATTTGTAGATACTGAGCTTTGGATACAGGGAAGAGACTGAATTTACAGTCGTTCAGGCTCAAAAAACAAAGCCTTCAATCATTTCGAGCTTGACCTTGCTTCACTGGTGATACTTTTAGCAACAATCTTGCTGAATGTTCAGAGAATGCTTTGGTGGTGCCATGTAACAACTTCATGAACTGGCAAGCTTTTCAGAGCCCAGCTAGGGATGCTTTTTGGAAATGAAGGTGGAATGTTTTGTAATTCTTTTTTCTTGCCGTAGTCCCTGAAGAAAGTCGGCCAGGACTCCATTGTGCTGCTAATCTGCATTACAGTCTTTCTTTCCTACCTCCCAGAGGCAGGCCAATATTCCAGCTTCTTCCTATACCTCAGACAGGTAATGGAACATTTTGGTAGGAATTTCAACAAAAGTAAATTTACAGGATTTAAGAAAGTTTTCAGCATTACTGAACTAATATGGAAAATACGGATAATTCATGTAATTTAGAAGCTCCCAGCAATTCATTTAAGTCCCCTTGTTCTGATTTTCTCTTTTAGACAGGCAAAAAGAAAGGGGAATGACGAATGAGTTATAAAACAGTCTCTTGTATTTTGTAATTATTTGCTTTATTCTTGGACTACGAGGTTCAGTATGTTAAACTGGTGTTATTTTTTTGAGGGAACAATTTAATTGTTAATTATTTATGCCTCCTTATTTTCATTTACTTGTTTGATGTAATGGAAAAAAAAACTGAGGAGCTGAATACTGGTCTTCTGCGTTATGTGTTCCCGCAGTGGAGTTTGTGACATCATGACCACGTGGTTTATGGTTAATAATCAAATTTTCTTTTTTTTTAATATAGATAATGGGATTTTCATCTGAAAGTGTTGCAGCATTTATCGCAGTCCTTGGGATTCTTTCCATTATCGCACAGGTGAGTTACTGCTCTGTGCGTCATTGATTTGGGAAGCATATTACTTGCTAAATGGCTGTGCTTTTAGTAGAGGCAAATACTGCTTTTGAAGAACACTACTTTGAAATAATTCTTCTGCATGTATTTGACATTAAAATGTTTTCAGGTTTTTTTTTTTTTAATTCATTAACTCATCAGCTTACTTGTGTTTTAACATTTGGAATACAATGGTATTTTTCTGACATTTTACTTTTGCCCTCTCTGTTAGACAGTAGTGTTGAGTTTACTGATGAGGTCCATTGGAAATAAGAACACCATCCTGCTGGGCCTGGGGTTCCAAATACTGCAGCTGGCCTGGTACGGCTTTGGGTCGGAGCCATGGTATGCACACTTGACTTTGGGCTGCACTTTGTCCCTTCTCTGAAGGGTGTGAGTGCAGGGCGGGCAGTGCGGCGCCCCTGCGCTGGCAGGGCAGAGCTGCAGCCCCAGCAGTCACTGACTGCACTCTGTGTCTTGCAGGATGATGTGGGCAGCTGGTGCTGTGGCCGCCATGTCCAGCATCACCTTCCCGGCTGTCAGCGCCCTGGTCTCGCGAACTGCTGACGCCGACCAGCAGGGTAGGTGTGCTCCCGGTTCTCTTGTGTTCTAGCTGGGAATACTGGGCAGACAGACATGCTGGGGCCTGGGCTTAGTGCAGGGCAGCCCAGATACCTCAGCTTGGGGCACCACCTTAAATCCAGGTTGCTTGGAAGTTGCACTGTGTACCACATACTTCTGTGCAGAGAGAGAACTCAGCGAGGCCCTACAGTAGCAGAACATTCAGCAAACTCAGTGCACTGTTCCTCACTGTAGCATGCTGTGCTCTCTCCTCTGTGAGACAGTGACAGCAGGGATAGTGTCCATCTCCTCTGAACCAGCTCGGCATGGCAGGCACTGCCCTCTGCTAGAGGCAGATGGTAAAACCACTGGAATATATGATAATGACGGGCTCTTTGTGCCCCCTGTTTACTGCGACCCACAGTGCAACACCATTGAGAGCTTTTCTGCTTGCATCCGTTTGAAGTCAATGAAGTAATTAGAAATAGTTAATGATATGTGTATAACTCTAGATAGATAAGAACGGGTATTTTACTTTTCCCAGGTGTTGTTCAGGGGATGATTACAGGAATCCGAGGACTGTGTAACGGTTTGGGACCGGCGCTCTATGGTTTTATATTCTATATCTTTCACGTTGAATTGAATGAACTACCCATGCCCGAATCCTCCTCAGGAGGCAGCGTGGTTGCACAGTACCATCTACAACAGGTGCGTTTCTTTTGTACTTGCTGCTTCCCAAAAAGGAGTTAGGAAGGGCTCCTGTGCTCATCAGTTCTCCAATTTGATGCTGTGCTACATTTTGTTACACTGACTGTAAAATGGAGGGTGTAGAAAGAGGTTTCTAAGTCCCTCTAGGGACTAGAGGGAGTAGTCGTTTAACTGATCTAGGTCGTTTAACTGATCTGTTTAATTACATGCACTAGTTTAATTTTCAAATAGCTACAGCTGACAATCATACAAAACTGTGACCCTTGTGAGGGAAGGATGGACAGGTAGCAATGGTGAATGTTTTTGTTTTGTTGTCCTTTTACCAAGCTTTTTTTTTTAATTAAGTTTTTGGGGAAACTCAGGAGAAAGAACTTTCACTAGAAAAGGAAGTTGGCAAGCATTAATAAGAATCACGTGTTCCCTTGTCCTAAATCTTAGGATTTAATGTTCTTTCACGTTCCTTCTCAAAGCCTGCACTGTATTCACTAGTGTGTCAAGCAACAGCTCTTCCAAGTGGGTAACTGGCAATTGTAGACTGTTAGTGTGTGTCAAAAGGGCTGTCAACACTTTGTTGTTGTTTTCAGAATTCCATAATCCCTGGACCCCCATTCTTATTTGGAGCGTGCTCTGTGCTGTTGGCACTACTTGTTGCCTTGTTTATTCCTGAACACACAAACATAACAGTGAGATCCAGCAACTGGAAGAAACACTGTGGCAGCCACGGCCACCCCCACAGCCCACAGGCTCCTGGTGAAGCTAAAGAACCGTTACTGCAAGATACAAATGTATGACAAAAATCCAGGAAGACCGTTTGGACTCTTCTTTCAGCAGCAGTTTGGGATCCACACTCCAACTCCATCAAAATGTAATTTCTTAAGGTAATCTTAAGAAGTATCTTTCTGCATGAAATCTGTAGGAATTGAAACGGGAACTTTCTCCAAAGATGTTGCCATGGAACTATAAAAACTTACTTGCTTTTATAAACAAACTGTTACATACTTGTCTCTTGCCATGAAATACTGTTACTGCTAAACTTAACATTCTAGTTCAGAGACAAACAATAGAGTCAAGGCATGAGCATGTGTCCTTCTGTTTCCTTACGGTGGTGAGCTTTAATTCTAGTCATGCTACGTCTCAATGAGACAGACTGGCATCCATGTGGACCCATTCGTTTTAATGTTGTAAAATCTTGGGTCAGATGATTCAAAGCCTTAATGTAAATGTACTTCAGTAGGGAGGTGAATTGGTATCATTTCTTTTAAAAGTCACATGGCAGGTTTTTTTTAAGTTTGTACTAATATAAAAATCACATGAGCACGCTTGCTGAACAGTAAAAGTTATTTTTATGTAAGTGCATTTACTCTTTCTATTTTTGAAGAAACGGTCGTATCAAACACTTGTTGAAATACGAAGTGGGTGTTTTGGGCCTACAGATTTTAATACTGGCTCTAAACCTCTGCTTTCCTCTGTACCGTTTATTAAACCACTCGATTTCTGATGTTTGCTTAATCATAAAGGACCTCAAAACTTGAATACACAGACTGAACTCTATAAGCTGATAGCCTTGAATCTGTCCATGTGCTATATAGTGGCCTTTGAGGACTGTCACAAGAACCCTTTTGCATTACAGAGCTAAAGTTTTAGTCCTAAATTTTCAGGACCCTTAGTACAGAAGAGAGCTTTATACAATTACTGATGTGAATTTCTCTAAAAGTGTATATTTTTGTGTCCAGTTGTATTATTTAAGTGTTCCTTTGTATAAATTTGTGTATAAAGTATTGTATAGGTTTAAAATGTTTTCATCTTGTGGTTATTGCTTAATGCTTTTTTACCTTTGAACATTCACCATGGTTGACCAAGAGCAGGAAAAAATGTAAATATACTGTTAATAAAGTTGAGTATTTTAATGAATTTTTAAATAAGTGTGGATGTCGCTTCAAACCTTTGGTGAAGTTCAGTAGCTGCACGAGTGTTATACTTCAGCATGCGGAAAATGTCAGCGAGAGCAGTGCTCCAGCATAGAGCTTTACCTACCAGCTAAAGCAGCTCTGAGCCCCGGGCAGGGTCCCTGCTGGCCAGCAGCACCGGCTGCCTGCGCCTGTTTCCTGGGGATCCAGGAGAACAGCCACGGCTCCAGGCTCCAAGGAATGAGGGCCAGGGCTGCCCAGGCCCAGCACATGCGGTTTATTTTTATCTAAGTGGCCTGGGAGATGCTGCCACACTCCTGTGTGCGCTGCAGGATGAACACACCCAACTACAGCTGGAGAGAGCAGCGCTGTGGGGCTGGGCCTGGGGAACAATGAGTGACATGGAAAATGCAGAAAAAGTAAGGAAAATGAAGCTGTTCCAGTGCTTACCTCAGCTGGGAATTTCAGTCTAGTGGATATGTTCATTAGTACTCCTGAAACATTAACTAATCAGAGCTTTTGATAAAAACCATTTAATATTTCCATTAAAATGTACATATGACAAAACCAGACACTATACATTACCATGGTGCTAATTTATAAACAAATGTACACATTTCACACAGCAGGAACAAACCACTGAAATGTACAATCCTCTGGGTGCACTTGAGTAACTAAGGTAGAAGGAATGAAATGTCTTTACCAAAAGCAAGGAACAGTCATTGTAAGGGTATTTTGCCTGGCAGAAGTCCATGAATGCTCCTTCTGCAGAGGACACCAAGTAAAGATGGCCCAGAAGGGGCTGTGACATGATCCTAGCATTTGAACCCAGACTAGAACAAGCCGCAGAGATGTAAGAGTACCTAAAATTTCTAAAGTCTTACAGTCGTGACGTATAATTTATAAAAATCAAGTAACTTTTAGGTGTTAAGAACAGTTAACTATTCAGCCACTTCACCTTTCAATGTTTATGCATGGTGGCCTGTGGAATGTAATAATAAGAGATTAACAGAAAAGTAAGGGGAACCAAGACTAAAAATTAAAATTCTCATTTTATACCTTCAGTGAAATAAATTACCATTACCATGAGATTGTTTGTAAGTTTATATGCAATTCAAGTAAGCTGGTTCCAAAATTAAGCATGTTTTTAAAACTAAATTGTGAGGGAAGGTTCATGAGGCAGTCACGCCCCCATATGAGCTTGACCATTACTAAAATGGACAGCACAGAGCAGTTCTGTGCCTTCCCCTCACCTCATCCTTTCTCGGAAAGGAGTCAAGAAATAGAAATTCAGGTGACTGTTCTCACTCAGGGAATGTACATTTCACCTCTTAAAAAATTCAGAACACTTTGGTGAGTTTTTAGGAGGATTTACAGGGTAACAATAGATTTAAGAAAATTCTGCACAGCCCTGCTGAAGTCAGTGTTGTTCCCACTAAGGGTCCTTAAGGCTTTATCTTCTCCTTAGGCTCAAGCACCCTGAAACATCATCCAAGTCAGTCAAGATCCCCTCCTCAAAGAAAACTGGCTCACAAAATTCTGTCAGTTCATACTGATACTTTACTAACACACTCTCACGGGACATTGAAAAATCCCCCCAGTGGTTCAAAGGGGACTCTTACTGTAAGGACCTGTCTATGATCCAGGAAAATAGGCCGAGGCCGGTGTTCCAGCAGCTTTTGGGGAGGGCTGGGCTTTGCTTGGCAAGTAGGGTCTCAGGTACTCTGCAGAACAGCACAGGACAGGGCATTGAACCATGGCTGTCACTGCCCTTCCGGGACATTTCAAATGGACCTTGTTCTGTTTTGTACTTACCCGAGTTAAGTGTGTTCTGACTAAGCCCTCGTAAAGGAATGCTGTCATCTTTCTTCTTGAAATACTTCGACTCCAGCCCCAGCTGCTCACCACTAGAAACAGAAAGGCAAATTACAATTAAAAGCAAATGCAGTTTGTCAGCAGTGCATTAGACTGAGGGGAGCTACAGACTTGCTCAGAAAAACCTTCACTGGAAGCGCAACTACTGCATTTCTATGACCTTTACCATGTAAAGTTAAACCATCCCTGAGCAGGTTAAGAACAGCCTCGAAGCAATTTTTTCAGTGCCCCAGCACCTGATGGCTTGGATCTATCAACAGGAGCAACACTGAACTGTAGTTCCTTGGGGCTGACTCCTGCAGGCACAGCTCTTCCTTCAGTTTCAACAAACTGACAGAGAATTGATTAGCACGGTAATGAAGAAGGCAGATCACAGAGCCAGGCTAATACCACAACTGTCAGCTAATACCAAGGTGACAAAGGGCTTTATCAATGAAACAATAAAAATACTAAACTGCTGTAGCTGACACTCACTTCTCCTTGTTTGCTGCGTGACCAGCTGCAGGCACAGTGTGAGCATCAGAACATCGACTCAGTTTCGAAAGCTGTGAGTTCAGCTGAACCTGCAGAGACAAAGTGCTGCAGGGTAAAAGTTACTCCAGATCTGAGTCCCCTCCCCCAGGGCATGCAGAGCCAAGTTCCCAGGGACTCCAGTTTCTACACCCCACTGGCCCTGCCGTGCAGCGATAACAAGGGCCTAAAGACAAGCATTAGCTAGGAATAACAGCTGTAATGCCCAAGGCAGGGAGCCTAAGAGTAAAGACAGTAAATATTTATGCACTTCGAGAAATAGTCAAAACATTGTGCTTTGATATACCCTCACATTCTTAATCTAACAAAAAGTCAAAGTGCTTGCCTTTGGTACTGGACAGTGGGAATTGCCATTTTTGCTGTGTGTTGGTTCCAGAAAGTTCTGGAAGGCATAGAGAGGAGAAATGGGATGAGTGATCCCTGAGCTGTGAAAGGATGGTCGGTCAGGCTGTAAAAGAAATAGAAATACATCCATAAATGAGAAACACAATATTTCAAGTAATGTAGTGATTAAAAATTCCAAAATTAACAACTAACTGCCATTACAAAGCCGATACTTATGTGAGTCTTCCTGATGAGAAGAAAACCACTATTCTGAGATTCACACTCTAAAGGAAAACATGACTTAAAAAAACTTAAATGAGGTGAGCGCTCTTAGCTAGTAATAACACTGTCATTGATTAAAGTAATTAATGTATCAGCTACAAATCCAGAGACCTCTTTGTATGAACATGCCCTTCCACTGTGAGCCAGCAGCTCATCAATCCCCGTTGATACTGTGACAGCAGCGACCTGTGCAACACAAGGTGAGAAGCAGCAAGTCACAATATTCCAGTGACTGCAGGCAGCCTTCCTTAGCCCCTGACTTTCCTGCTTCTAAAACTCACTAGAGTATTCAAACAGTACACTTTGGGTTTGAACCTTTACAAAGAACATTAGTCAGTTAACATCTTAACACAAAAATGCCTTCTTTTTTTGCCTTCACGCAGCATTTCATCTTTTCCAAGCTAATTCTGTATTGCTTTGTGTGTTTTATATAACCAAGAGCTTGGAAGACCTCACCTACAAGGCCCAGGATCTCAGGAAGCACCCAACAGGGCTTTATATTGTGGAAAAAATAAACAAACAATGCCCAACCACACCCACCCAAAACTGTAAGGCCTGAAGAAGATGAAAGCGCCTTGGATTTTTTTTTTCCCCTCTTTTAAGGCCCTGCATTTTCGCAACTGCTGCCCACCTCGGCAGGCTGTTATTTCCAGCTCTACCTTACCATGCCAAGAGGGGAACCAGCAGCCCTCCCAGCGGCGTGGGCACTGGCAGGAGTGTCCAGCTTCTTTGCCATCTGAACTTCACTCAGCTGTCTGTTCAGCCACGTGATGACTGCAGAGAGGAAGAAAAAGCTCAAGCCGTTTGAAATGGCCAGTAGCCCTTCCTCACACAAAGGGGCAGCTCACAGTACTTGTCCTCCCCAGTCCCATGCAGAGCCAGTTGTTGAAGCTTCCTGCCCAGCTCCCGGCCTCTGAGCACCCACCCCACCCCACAGCCCCCCAGGAAAGGCTTCCCCCCGTGCAGCTCTTGGCTGCTGCATGCCCACAACAGCCAGAGGCTCGTTTTCCGTACATGACAATAACGGCAGCTCTTCACAAAAACCCCAAAAGCTGCTTCTATCAATTTCAGTACTAGTGAGACCACTGGGTCATTTTACAGAGGGAAAATCAAACCTACCATTTTCATTGGTTTTCAGTAACTGCTTACTTTCTTCAAGTTTTTGTATTGTACTTTCTAGCTGTTCTTGTAGCTTGCAAACCTGTAATTCCCAAAGTAAGTGTAAAACCATCAACAGTGTTCTACTACTAGTGTTATACTAACTACAAACAGCAACAAAAAATTTATGAAGTTACTCTAAAATTAAACAAGTCTGAACTCAGTTTGTCACAAAAGCAACATGGTAATTCTTTTAAAGGAAGCCTTGCTTTCAGCTAAGATTTTGACAAGGTGACAGCCAGAATCCTTTCTGCCCTTTTTTTTTTTCCTACAATAAAATAGTGCAAGGACAGGGGAATATCCTGTTTAATGTAATGGAAGAAAAAAGTTCACTCTATTACTGTTCTTCTTCCCTTCACCTACTCACACACGAATGCGCCTTCTAAAGGGTGCTGATTCATCCATTACATGGCTTTGTTCTCTAAAACAATTCTGGTTGCCTTCCATAGAAATGGATGGTTCCTACAAGTCAGGTTAACATTAAAAAACCTGAATGTTAATGGCACATTTAAATAAACATGTTAAATCAGCAAAAGTGTATATTCTATTGCATGGAAAGATTCAAGACCTTATTGCTGTAACTAAGTTAAACCTCACAAAACCCAACCAAGTCCATACAACAGCATTTCCAGCACACAAGGTTAACCCATCAATACCTCCTGCTCCTTCATTCGAAGGGATTGTCCCATCTCCTGTGATTCCCTCTGCTCTTTTTGAAGTTTCTCTTCTTTTTCTGCCAATAGTTTTTCTTGCTGAATTGTTACTGTATTTTTCAATTTCAATTTACTCATTAGAGTTTTCAAATCTCCTTGTAGCTTCTTGATAATTTCATTAGCCTATTAAAAAAACCCAAACCATATATTACAAAAATAAACACCAAAGAATAAAGGGAGACCCTGCACAAGGGAAGTGCCACGTTTAAACAAACCTTAAGGAGTTCAGCTGACAGTGACTTGATTGTTGTCTCTAGTTTTTCGATGTGCCTTTGTTTTTCATCTGTACTCTCTTCCAGTATCACCTTGAACAGAATGTTACAAAGTATAATAAGGCTGTGATACACATTGTTTATGATTTCAAGTAGAATGTTCACAATTCTTTGAGAACTATCTTTACAAGGAACCAGTCAGTGCTTTTCAGCCAAATTTTATAGGATCTGGAGTAATCCTTTTTTCCCCTACAAAAAAAATACCATGAACTATTACTCCAGTATCACAACATTAAATCTGAGCACAGGATGCTTTTGATGCCATAATTCAGAATCTTAACTACGTTTGAAAGCTGACTGGCTGTATTCAGAAAAACTGGTCCGCAGCTACTCTATGGAAACCACAATTAGGAAGGTGAAAAAAAATCATGAAGAAACCTTTTGCTCCTGTGTTGCATCCAAGACTTCTTTTGTTCTGGTGACAAGCTGATCTTTGTCTTTGATCTCTTGTTCCAAGACAGCAACTCGTGTCTGCAGCTGATTTACGAGCTTCTCCTTCTCATGACATTCAGCATCCAGAGTCGAGTTCTCCCGGCGCAGGGACAGCACCTCCTGCTTTGCTCTCTGACATTCCTAAATGTTGGGAAGGAATTGAATTTTATTCTTCAAGCAAACCCCTAACAGTAATTTCAACAGATATATTTAAATAGTAAGCATAATATGGAATGAAGAGGAAATGAATAAACTTAATATGCTGTATTTCCTATGACATGCCCAGGCAGGCACTGTTAATGCTCCAAGAGGAGTAAGCCTGATCTGGGGTATTGGGAAGCCGTACATCTTCTAATCCAGAAAGCTTTGCTTTCAGTTCTCTGACTGCGGAGTCTCCTTTGTATCTCCTCTCTGTTAGGTCTTTATTGATGACCTCGAGTTCTGAGAGCCTGTTCTGCAACTGCTGAATACTTTTCTGATGCAAATTTTCCAATTCCTTTTTCTGCTGTTCATGCTGTTGTTGGTACTGAGTTTGTGCCTGTGAGAAGCAAAGAAACGAAGCAGTTATTTGATGAATCTGACTCTTCCCACACAAGAATCCCGTTCCTTCTTTCCAGCCATTGTACCTGGAGAGCTCTTTCCTTCTCACTTGTCAGCTCCTGTGAGTGTTTGTTGCTCAGGGCTGTTGTGTAGGATGTCCATTCGGTTTTCAGTTTGTCAAGTTCCCGGCTCTTCTCTGCCAAGCTCTGTTAGAGTTTGACAAAGCACACAGAGTTTAAAAACATTAAGCATTTCAGCCAATACTGATTCTTTACTGTTACTTACTAAAAGGACATGGAATTATTAAAAAAGTTTAAATTTCAGCACCAGATGGTGAAATACGTAAATTTTGTAACCAGGAAAAGTAAGGCACTGAGAAGCTGAAGAGCACTGTTCTAATGCTGTGGATAAAATAATCTTAATTTCCAATTGCATTTTTTTCCAACCACTCTTTAAGAGTGGAAAAACAGCCTGCTGATGCTCCCTACCCTTGTAACACAGAGCACTCTACTGGGGGGAAAAAAAGAAAAAAAAGTTCTTCAGCAGCATCTTTTCCTCTTTTTAATTTGCAATTCTGTATTCCAATTCAGCAAACACATTCCAGTAACTCAAACTGAAGCTGCAGAGATGAGGCAAACAAATATTCCATTCCAAAAATAATTTTTAACAGTTTTAATGGAATTGTTCTGTTTCATTATGGTCAAAAAGCCACCTTGATAATTGCAGAATCTGACCCAAATCATTCTCTTGAAATACAGAAGTGAAGTGATCACTATGCTGACTGCAAAAATCAAAATGGAGTAATTAAAGTCCAAGGCTTCCAATTTATTTACCATAGTTTCACAGTTTTTCCAAACAAAAGGATTTCCAACAATTCATGAAATATATGAAGTATATTTATCACTTATCTTCACATGACCATACATTTAGTATTCAATTTGTGTGTGCATTCACAGACCTTTGCAAAAAATAAAGTAAAATTCTGCTTGAGTACTGCAAGAACTCAATTTAATTGTTCAGCTGCAGGCTTTACCACTTCTAGAAAAGCTGCAGTAGACTATTCTCTTCACTCAGTCTCAAGTCAATTATCTTGGCTAGGTAGTGGCTAACCAACCAGCCTACAAAAAGGGACATTTCCCATAAATCAAAAGAGCACAACACACAAAATTTAAAAGGTCATGTTACCTGTTGAGTGTAGCTCAGTTGCCTGGTAAGATCCTCTTCAGTTTTTTTCAGCTTTTCTTCCAACATCATTTTATCCTCCTGTGTACAAATTGACATCAAGTTAAATCCTTAGTTCCCAAAATACGGGTAGCATTTAGCTCCCATTTAATCAGCACAGCCTGCCCAAGCACCCATATACCCACTGTAGTTGTGAAATGATCACCTTGGTAAATAAGTGTCATACTGAATAAGATCTAATTTGTAAATTAAAAAAAAAAGCATTAGCCCACAATGCAAAAACCCCAAATTAAATTCTTACCAAATTTCTACAAGAAAATAGTATCTTATTTACAAGACTTATTCACAAAGGAGTTACCTAAACAAGAGGTCAATTGAAACACTGTAAATTAATAATTTAATAACTGTGTTATTAAAATGGCCTATTAGGTGCCTAGAAACACGACAGCACAGTAGGAGAGACAAATCCCAAGCTATGAAACTGAAACAGACAACAGTCAAGCCATGAGGCCTTTAATTTCTCACCAAATCAAAGCTAGCATGCTACCAAACTGCATGCAATGACATATTTGGGCCGAAAGGGAAAACAAACCAGAACATACAACTTGGTACATACTTCTGAATTATTCAGAATGAAAAAAAATGCTTAAGTACATACAGCATTGAGGCTTAGTTGCAGTTATGATAAACTTTCATTTTACCTTAAGGCATTTTAAACTGCTGGCTAAAAACTTCTTTATTTCTGCATCGGTTCCCGGCAGGAATTTTAGAGAAAGATGGGTAAGGTGTTTGAAAGGGTTGGTTTCCACCACATTTAAAGAGACAGGTGTGTGATCTAGAGCAGGTGCTGAAGAAACTAACTGCAGCAAAAACCTAAGGAAAAACCAAGATAATCAAATGTTTAGCTTCTTATTTTTCTGACACTACCTATAGAT
Organism: Chamaea fasciata; assembly: GCF_029207755.1. NCBI lineage: Eukaryota > Metazoa > Chordata > Aves > Passeriformes > Sylviidae > Chamaea > Chamaea fasciata. Next base: position 13,801,480 of record NW_027094095.1, on the reverse strand, counting down.
CCTAAACTATTTCCCAATAAAATGTATTTTTATATGTGCACTAAAAGGCTATCCAGTTTTTGCTCAAGAAAGAATTCTCCCAAGACTCAGGTTTTGCCAGTTACATCCACCAGCTTATACTCAGGTTGGGGCAGGTCAGATTATCCTTTTCTAGTGACTCTTCTCAGTCTGAGTGACTGACAAGCACTTTAAGAACTCAACAGGTACCCACAGAGTAACATGGCACACACTTGTGACCTACCTTGGGATGTCTTTGTTCTGCTCCTGAATGCATTGCTGAAGCAGATCTATAAATTTCTGTGGGAAAGCAGAGAAGTCTACCAAGAGACCTTGTTGGGATTTCAAACTATAAAGAGACAGAAAAAATGTTAACAGTAGAGAGAACTGTAATTTATTTCCTATAAAATTCTTGGTTTACACTAGTAGCAAGAACCAGCTCTGATCCTGTCATTAAAGTTTACTAGCATGCTATTTTCATTTACAAGTGTGTCCAATATCACTGTCACAGAAGTGGTCAGGCTGGAAGGGAGCACAGCGGCTCAGCTGGTCCAACCTCCCATGAGCAGGGTCATCCTAGAGCACACCCTGGGTAATAACGCCCAGGGGACACTTCTGATCACAGGAGTTCTTGCAGATGGGCCGCACTCACTAAAAACCAGAAGCTGCTGTGGTGTACCAGAAGTGTTCCTTTGAGCAGGCATCACCCTCACAGCACAGCGTGCTGCAGTGATGGCACAGGCACAGAGAACAGGCACAGCACAGGGGAACCTGAGCCACTACCTCTGTCCCCTGCTCACCCATTCCTCTCCACAGACACTGCAAACCCAGACAGAAACACCCCACAGTGCACACACAAAGCTCAGCCTCCCTGCAACAAAACACTCCTGCACATCTCCCTGGCAAACACTACTTGGCTTTTGCCTTTTGATCCACACACTGATCACACCTTCCTTTTTGAAAACAACACCAAAGCCACTCCCCCACCCCACCAAAACCCCAACCAAACAAAACAAAGGAAAACAAAGCACAAAGAAAGCAAAAATGTTCATGCCTGGAATCCAAATTTGATGATCGACTCAAATTCTGAGCAAGTAAATGAGAACCAACAGTACAACTATGCAAGAAACCCCTAAGATACAGGCTCAGGTGTGTAAAATCATGCCCATGCATACAGACCTTCTTCTCATAATTACTTCCTGAACCCGTCCACACCCACACAACAGTCTGTAAGAAGCAGTTGGGATAAACGGAAGATACCAGCAGAAATATGAACTGTGGCACTGAGTCCCTGCAGGGAACTGAACATCAGGATCCCAACATTCCTCTGTGTAACCTGAGCTGGTCACCCGAACCTGCCTGTTCCACCCATTGGTCAGAGAACAGTATTGACAAAACACTGACAAACCCCGTAACTGAAAACTGCCAAAAGCTGAACACTAACATAGATCACTCTAAGCTAAAAACACCCCCTGGTCCAATTTTGCCATTTAGAAATGCTTCACAGAGAAAATACTGTAATTTCACTTACCTTTGAAAATCTTCCTCTGATATGACAAGGTTATAAAGGAAAAAAGGATCAGTATCATCAGTCAATCGAACGGCTAAGTCCTGAAAAGATGTACATTTAAATATTATTAAAATGCCATAAGCTACTCAGGAGTCTTTAAATATTTAAACCAGCATGGCAAACAGCATTGAATGTTTTTAATGTTTAGTCAAAAATACAATAGAATTGTGGCAACTCATTCAGAAGGTGTACAATATTACCATTTAACACTTCAAATACTACAGTGGGAAAACAAGGAAAACTCTTTCACAAAAACAAACCAACTCAAACTCTTAAACTCTGAGCAGCAAAAGTTTCAAAATTCAGTGCGTATCCATCATTTTTCAGAAAAAAAAGCTATTTGCTATTTTTTCCCCCTATGAAATAAGTGTAGCACTAGCATCCACTGTCACGGTTTGCTAATACCTCACTCCCATTGCTGGCGGCATTTCAGAGCACACTGCTCCTACAGTTTATGAATCCACCAGCTGATTTTATAGCCTTTAATACAGAGCTCTGCAGACTGCATAGAGCTGAAGGCCAGGAATCCCATATGGCAAACTGCAGCATTATGCAGCTTAGCTTCTACATAGACACTCACTGTTCACGGGGCGTCTACAGAATGTTTAGGAAAAACTGCCTTCGCCATAAGCATTAAGCCTTGAACTCCAGGGATGGGGTAATGCAGCACATCAGGCCCAGGCAGCAGCTCCCTGTAACAAGGTTTGCCCCTGTGGAAAGGATATTCCCCAGCACAGGTACAAAGGTAAAGTAAAAACTGCCAGCTGCTCCAACATAATGAAGTGTGACACAGCACAGTGCCTGCACACAGCTGAAACTTGTTTCAGTCATTCAGGTGCCGCAAAACTCTCAGCTGGACACACAAACAAACTCCGGGATTTACACACACAGACAGTTAAATTAAAATTAATGCTACCCCGAGGCAGCTGGGGTGGACTGATGGGTGAGATAAAACCGCCTGCTTGGTCTGATGTCCTATTAGCTGAGCAAGCACTGGAAGTTCTCTCTTTAGACTGATCACTCAACTGCATTTCCAGTTCCCAGGCTGCAGCTCAGCACACACCACTAACTGAGCTGCTGCTGCTCAGAGGGAACTACCATTCTCACTGCCACCAGAGCAGAGGCTGACCAAAACCTGCTGCATTCCTTTACAAACAAATCTTTACCCAACAACACCATAACCGACCTTAACATCGTGCTGGGGGGATGAACACTTTGGTGACAAATCAAGACATAAAACAGAAGAGATTACAAAATCTCCAGTGGTGAGCTCATTGCTATTTTCCCTGAGAAAGATTATCTTTTTTTTTTACTCCCAATTTAGAACCTTGAACTAAAGGTACTCTTAAGCTCTCATGTTGCCCTGACCATCTCTAAATGCCTTTAATATGCAAACTTCCTAAGACCCATCAACAGCCAAACTAAAACAGAGAGCTAAAAAGGCTGGGGGAGGGGGGGCAGGGGTGTTAAAACACAATACCAAACCAACTAAGTTACTCAAAAAACTAAATAAAGTGAAACGGCAAACAGTAAAATCTCATTTTGCTTTTCCTTTTCCTACTTATCCTTTTATACAGTGAAATTCAGGTAATACCTAATGAATGACAAAGATTGATTTACACACCTTTTTGTGAACAGGATTAGAAATTGACAGTAGTTCAATATTCACTCGAACATTTAATCTCCTGTGTACAAAAAGATGAAACTCAGTAATAAATCATGAAAACATTCCCCAAACAACACATGTTCACAGCTGCAATACAGGAATTAGTGACATTTCCAATATAAAAATTTAGGCAGAAACATCAAGTAAGTTCCCACCGATGACTACACCTAAGATATGAGTTTCAGTCATTGCAGCTCCTCAGTCAGAGCTGGGTTTTTCTTCTGCTTGCTTTGCCGCTTGTTATCCACCAGACTTTAAACGGAAAGGCAGAAGTTTTGAAACTTTGCCCAGAAACTAGAATTTTTGTAAAAGCTGGTTGAAACTTATTCCCGATTGCTCAAACTCCTGATAATCATTTATACTGCCTTGCCTTCAGCGATTTCTTGTCGAGTACCAAGTCATAAGCCAACGCACACCACAGACATCAGCCTTTGCACGCCTGCTCACCCAGGTGAGTCGGGCACGCACTGTCTAATCCAGACAGGACCCAGAGTGCGGAAATTAATTCTATTTTGAAGAGACGCTTCACACAGGACATGTCTGGCCTTCCCCAGATAAGCCGCCGAGCGCACCCTCGCCCAGGCGGCTCCGACGGGCGGGTGCTGAGAAGGAGCCGCGGCCCGGGAGCGAGGCGGGAGCGAGGCGGGAGCGGCTGCGGCCCGGGAGACGGCAAACCCCGGGCGGGCCCGGCAGCCGCCCGGCCCTCGGCTCGCCTCAGCCCCGGGCGCAGCGGCGCTTCGGCCGAGCCACCGCGGCTTCGCTCCGCTGCCGGCGCCCCGCCGGCTTCACTCCCCTGCCGAAGGATCCCCGGCGACCGCCCGGCCCCCGCCGGCTGCCCCGGGCCCCGCCACGCCCGGCCCCTCCCACACCCGGAGGGCGCCCGCAGCAAGGCCGAAGCGCAGCCGCGCTCGGAGCACGGGGCGGGCAGGAGTAGAGAGCCTGTGGCTCGCAGCCCCTCTGAGGGGCGCGCAGCCGGCCCGCACTCACCGCTCCTCGCAGCCGCAGCCCCGCACTCGCACCGACACGGCGCGGTCGAAGATCCGCTCGGCCGCCATCTTGCCCCGCCGCGGGGAGGGGCGGCAGCATGGCGGCGCGGGGGCCGCCGGGAGCGGCGATGGCGGCGCGGGGGCCGCCGGGAGCGGGGATGGCGGCGCCGGGGCCGGGGCCGGGGCGCTGCGCGCACTTCGTGCAGAGGAAGGGGCGCTTCTGCAGGATGGTGCCCGCGGCCGGCCGCCGCTTCTGTGGGGAGCACGGGCACGAGGAGGTGCAGGGACCCTTCCCGGCCGGGCGGGCGGGCGGGCGGGCTCGGGCGGCCCCGCTCCGGCGGCGCGGGTGGGAGAGGCAGCGCCTGTGCCTTCCCCCAGCTCTGTGTGCCGGGCACTCGCCTCAACCCAGCAGGGCCGCTGCCCTTGCCTTAGGGGTTATTCTTTGAGGATACAGTCAAATATTAAGTTCTCGTCTCAATTTCTCCGTTCCGGTTAACTCACCTATTCTGAATGGATGTTTTATGAAGCTGATGCCCCTCAACAGCTTTTTTTAAAACACAACACCGAATGCATGCTGAAGTGTTTTCTAAAACTTTTTTAACTAGGAACAAAATGACAGAAAAAGAATTCCGTGCCCTCTTGACCCGAAACAGTGAGTATACAAAAATGCTTTTCCCGTTCTTTGTCAGTATTCACAGGATACTTACTTTTCTCTCCATTTGGCTTTTAGCACTGTCTATGAAGACCAACTGCAAAAGCATTTAAAAAAATGTAACTCAAGAGAGAAGCCAAAGCCCGTAAGTGCAGTGTAATTTCAGCACTTCCTCTCGGATTTAAGGCCTTAAACATTACAGCGCTGCAGAGAATTTTCTGTGCTGACAGTAGCGGTGAGCTGCAGGGCAGCAGTTCTAGCAAAGCGCTGCTGTAAGGCAGGATGGAAGCTCTGTAAGTACTTGCTGAATGCAGCTCACATTCTCTGCCCCTCGTATTCTCTGCTCCTCGTCATTGTAATTTGGTACACTTTTTCAGTGCTGGGTTACAGATAAAAAAAGGTTGAATTCATTTTTTCTCAGAAATGCACCCAGGGAACAGGCTCTCTCTCCCTATGCCATTCATTTCAGAGGCTGGGTGAGAGCTTGTCCTGGGAAAGCAAATGCTGCAGGGAGGCTCTGGGTGTTCCAGCCCACTGCAGTCAGGCTGGCAGTGAGCCATGGAAAGCTTGGCTGACAGCTGCTGAGGGAAGGAACGGGACATGTGTTTAAACAGCTCTTCCAAGAAAGCAGAGGATGGCTTCTTTATTGCCTGCCTTCTCTGCCTTATTAGAATTGCACCTTTAATTGCACCCTGGGAAACCTGAAAATGGTCTTTGGAATCTGTCTAGCAAGCACTGACTGCTTTACTCTTATGAACACGTTCAGTCTTGTAAAACTGTGTCAGAAGAGTCACTTCTGGCTGGGATTCAGGATCAGACTATAGGAAGAAAAATTACTTGGAAGATCTTACTTTGTGGTGGATTCGTATTGCTACGTACATTACCATAAGAACACTGAAGAATTTAGCTATTTGCTTCCTGGTAATTAACTGGATCAAATTTACTTTCTTTTGGTTTTTTTGGTTTTCTTTTTAAGGTCTACTTTGTTCAAGATATTAATGCTGGTTTAAAAGATGTAGCAGAAATACCAGAAAAACAAGTGAGTACATTACTTGGTTTTGGGTTCAGTCCTTACATTACATGTTGCAATTTATGACTACAAAGATACAGAACATTTCAAGGAGCTCATATTTATTGGTGTCACTTTCTATTTCCGTACAAAGGTTCCTCTATCTTCTCTATCTATCGAAGAGCTGCAGAACTTAATTACCAAGTTGAAAAAAGCAAGTAATGGTGAGCTTAATACTAAATACTTAAGATCTTTTAAACTGAATTGATTGAATATTTCAGTGTTATTTTTGTTGTTAGATACCTGTAAAAATATGAGATAGGTCCCATAAACACATCTGAAATAATTATCAGGCAGACCTCCAATAGCTGAATTTTACTCCAAAAAGAAAATTAGACTGAAAGAATGATAAACTCCAATCCTGTGTTCCCTTCCTTTTTTCTTTTTTTCTTCACTCAGATACCACAACAGTTAACAATACAGCTCTGATATAAAGATACAGTGATGGAATAAAGCTCCCAGCAGACTGTTTTGTTAGTGCAACAAACTAAGCTCATGTCACAATTGTAGTAACGTGTGTTACAATCTAGGAACTCTTGGAAATTCGAAAGCTGTACCTAAAAGTTTTGTATTTGCCTCCAGGCCTGGAACTTCATCTTAAGGAACACATACTGTCCCACCAGGCTTTACAAGAAGCCTTAAATGACCCAAAGAATGGGGAATCTGCTTTCAAACACCTGAAACAACAGGTTTGGTCTGATTTACTAATAACCATCGAGGGGTTTAGACATGGAATTGTGCTGCTGTAAATTTGAGTGACTGGGTGCATAATGCCAGTTGCTTCCTGCAGAGGAAATCTGATATGGGAAAACAGAAGATATAATCCCTTTTCTCTGTACACAAATCATCTTTTCCTTGATCCCTCACTGAAAGGAAGGCTTACAAAAGCCTTTTGCAGTTGGATGAAGGAATAATTCTTCTATAAGGCATTACAAGACACAGGGGATATATTTTCTTGGTTCACAAATAATCTTTTGATGTTTGTAGGCATCTATTTTAGGTAACATGGAAAAATTGCATTTGCTTGGTCCAGGAAGGTGTTTTGTTGAGTTTGGAGCTGGGCGAGGAAAGCTGTCTCACTGGGTTGATATTGCCTTGGAGAACATTGAAAATGTTCAGTTTCTGCTTGTGGAAAGGGCAACCACAAGATTCAAGGTAAGAGGGTAAAGTATAATTTTTAAACCACTGCCATTGAAGCTGTTAGTATTTATTTTTTATCCTCAATGAATTTAAGTTTAACAAGTAATACATTCCATACTTCACCAATGGCAAATTTATTAGAAAAAAAATCCTGATGTTTCATGTTGGAAATTCACAGATGTCGACTTGACAAGAAAAAAGTCTGACATTAATACCTGGAGCAAAATTATAATTATTAGTGGCCAGCCCTATGTAATCTCTTGTTCTGTTTAAACAGGTGGATGGAAAACACAAAAGGAGAGATTCTGTATTTGAGAGGCTTCAAGTAGACATTCAGCACTTATGTTTAAGTAAGTTCCTTCTTGGCCTGTGTCACTCTGAAGTAGAAGCTTATTTTTAAATTTTGAATTGGGGTTCCAGTCAGTTTGTGTGTAACATGCTTAATTGTACTTGGTTCTGAAGATTATTCTCAGTGGTTGCTTGGACATGTTGATGCTGTGTATATACACATATATACACACAGGCATGTGTGAAGATACATAGAGACACATGTACATATATTTTAAATGGAGTTTTAAAGTTTTCTACTTTTTATACACTCATAGGGCATCATTACAGGTGAGAAGTACCAGAACAAATACATTTTGAAGGTTTTTTAGCACTTGCAGAATTAAATACCTTTGCATTGTTTGCTTTATGTGTAGAATTAAGCAAGTGATGCACCGTCAATACTATAGAATTTGTGGGAGCACCTGTCAGCAGGAGATGCATTAATGTCCTATTTACCTTTCATAGGCAGTATAGAAAGGCTGAAATCGTTAAATGTGCTTCCCAGCCACAGCATCCCGTTCTTTTAATTTGTCTTAACTAAAGACTTCTTCCTTTGAATAGCTTATAACTGAATGTGCCAATCACTGTATTTTTTAGTAGTGGCAAACATTTATTTCTAAGTGTGCTGAAATTATATTATTCAGAAAAAACAGAGGTGCTGGGTAGTTGTGGATTGGATGGGGGTTTGTTTGTTTTTTCCCTCCAGATAAGGTACCAGTTTTGGAGAAGAAAAAGCTGCCAGTGGTAGGAATCGGGAAGCATCTGTGTGGTGCTGCCACAGGTATGAATTACAGATATGTGAACTGCAGGAAGGCAGGGTACTAAACCTGACACTCTGAAGGGAATGATCTTCCAAACTGTCCTTTTAAGCTGTCCTTGCCCTCTAACCCTTTGTTGGTGTACACAGTAATTAATAGTAATTAATAGATGTAAGGATACTTTAGGCAGAAGTGAAGCCCTTCTTGGCTTTAATAGATTAGAACAGAGAATACTGTGTGGTCATATGGGTTGTGTGTTTGAGAGTACTTTTTTTAGCACACTTGTCTCTTCTTTGAAACAATTTTCTAAATTTTTATTGGCTGCCTGAATAATGTCTCCCAAACACAAATAAGATTGTGTTTCTGTCCTGATAACTTTAAACTAAGAGAGTTTTTCTAATGTTACATGGCTACTGTGTAAAGAAAGACATCTCAGATGTGACACCTTTACAGGGAGCGTGACAAAGATGACACAGTTAAGCATTTAAGAAGTATATGTGCATATTTAATAGACTGTACCTTAGATATCACACTTTTAGAGCAAATACTTGTGTGTTTTACAAGGAGGAGATTCTCCTACAAGATACCGATTTGTGAACCAAATTATTTTAAATTCACTTTTGCAGAACAAATATTTCAGAGGATAAGCTCTTAGAAGCTCCAGGGAAACCACATTTAGGGTTTTCACGTTTTCAGAGCATGTTTGTAATTTTTAGCTATCGTTGAACTTGCTTTCTAGCTTAGTTTGTGATGTGTCATTCAATTTTCTTTGTGAGAAGCACATTCCCAACCACGATAGAGCCTGTAGAAATAATGTCATGGTGTTTATGGATATTTTTTGTTGGGGGGGATGTATTTGTTCATTCCCAGATCTTGCTTTGAGATGCTTGGTTGAAAGTTACACCAGTTGCTGTGATGGAGAAGATGAAGAGCCTGCACCAAAACGCTGCAGGGCTGATCAGACAGAGGTGGCTCCTCACAAATCTGCTGGTAATGAAAGCACCACAGAAGACCATAAGCCTGTAGCTGGAATTGTTATTGCTCTGTGTTGCCATCACAAGTGTGACTGGGCACATTATGTAGGCAGAGATTTCTTTAAATCAGTAGGACTGGGACCAGTAGAATTCCATTATTTTCAGAGAATGAGTAGTTGGGCCACTTGTGGCATGCAAGAAACCACAAGCAAAGCTTCTACAAGTGAAGACAGTGAAGATCAAACTAATGACACAGAAGAACACGAGCCAACTCTTGGCAGGACAGAGAGTGGTTCCGATACTTTACAAGGGTATGTACATTTTTTTTCCTAGTAAATGGACTCCAGCAGAAAAGCTGTATAGTGGCACATTAAATTATTTTGGCTCCTCAAAAGGACTCATTTTTGCAGAAACATTTCATAACTAAACTTACAGAAATACTTTACTTTAAAAATACAACTTCCATGGACGTACATTTCAAAATATTTCAGCAGTCACACTTGCCTGACTGAAATGAACATACAGTGATTTTGGTAGTTTTTCTAAACTTAACTACTAATGCTAACTACCAGAACTATTTTCTGACAGCTGTTCCTTCCCTCCTTTCTGTGGCACTAGGATCCTGAGTGTGGAGGAACGAAAGGAGGTCGGTTGGCTCTGTAAGCGGCTGATTGATCACGGACGGATTGAGTATCTACAGCAGCAAGGATACAAGGCTGCACTGCAGTATTATACAGAGCCTGCTGTGTCCTTGGAGAATGTCCTCTTGACAGCTGTCCCAAATCCTGCTTTGATACCAGAGCCAACTGTATGATAGGAGATAGATTTGGCATTGGTAGGGAAAAAAACAAACCCTATAAAACTCATCTGGGTTTTTTTTTAAAGTTAATTCATTTCTTACAAAAAAAAAAAAAACCCAAAAAAACCCCAAAACTATCAAACCCTTCTATCATTTTTCTGTACCCAAAAAAAGGTCTTATATTTTCCAGTTTCACTGGGAATTACAAATATGCCAACCAGTTCTCATCAGTGGAAAAAATAAAATCCCTATGAAAATTTGAAACCTGTTGTAGCCTCTTTGCTGTGAAGAAGTGTTCCTGCTATTTTCTTCATTCACAGTTACATTCTTTAATCATTAGGATTCATGACAGGAGGAGAATCAGAAGAACAACTTTCCACATTTCCTGCAAGACAATAGGTTAAAATAAGAGAAAGCTGACATATTTTATTTTCACTTTGAAGTTCAGAATAGCTTTGTATTTCCTCTTAAAATATTTAAGTAGGCCCAAGTACTTTCATCAGCCTGTGCTGCTAGGGAATCTATTCAGAAAGAAAACTTATGTCTAAGGTGTCATCTTGGTGTATTTTTTGCTAATTTGATTATTCATTCATGAAATATTGATAAGAAAAAAGCTGGCTTAGTGTTCTAAATCAAGAGCATGCCATTCAGTTTTTTAAGCCTTCACAAAACACAAAATGAAGATCAGAGAGAACATTTTATATCTGCAGTGAAGTGCTCTCTGCAAGTAACAGCTGCCAACTGAACATCTGTTCAAAAGTGCTTATTTGGGTCTCTTACTGCAACATTAAAACTGTTACTCTGGAGACAATGAATAGCAATTTTTTGTCATGTTTTATAAATGTGAATTAAAACTTAAAATACTGGGGGTATTTTAAGTGGCTCTGTTTTATGTCAGAGCAAGTTGTGAGAAACATCTATTTATCTGGTGTTGATGGTTCGTTGCTAAAACGTGTATGTTGGGAACATAGCTTTTGTCCCTTAATCTTCCCCTGGAAGTACCATCTGGATAATACCCAAAAATAGGAAAAGTTGAGCTTCATGAATTAAAGGATGCTAGAAGACCTTCACTGTGTAAACTGATTAAATTGCAAATACAAAAAACAGTCATCACCTTCTAGTTATCCATGGTGTAGGTAACTCAGGCACATTTATTACAGTACTCCATGGTTCCAGTATGTTCCTACCAGAATTTGTGCTGTTTGTAGGGAGACCTTACTGTGCCAACTCCTGTTGAAAGTGCCCCTGCCCTCAGCAAAAGCCTGTTTACAGATTTTTTGGAAAACATTACTTATTCATATTTCATTTCTATACATATCCTAGATTTTATTTATCCAGTTTATCCCTCTCTTCCTCACTGTATTGTGGAGAGATAAGAACTGATAAAAAAGCCATGCCTGTTTTCTTGAGTGACTCCTGGATATACATGTGCATGAAGTCAATGCCAAACATTTCTTGTTGCTCCTCCTCGTCTGTGTTCTCACATGGAGGGAGTGTTACCTCTAGCTCCAGTGGGTTGTCTCTGAAGTTGACAAATCTAGGAATTCACCAGAAAAGGTTACTCTTGCAGTAAGTTTTGTCCAGAGAAAACAATTCTTTTGAAACTGAATTAAGATTTCTCAAACACTATTTTAAGTAAAAGGAAATTAAGTTATTGTTATACTAAACTCACCGCTCTATCAGCAGTATTAAGAAAAAGTAAGCTAAGAGGATGCTTTGTAACAGTAACTGATTGTGATGGGAAAAAACATCGTGGTCCTCAGCATTTTTTCTTCAGTTTCTGACCCCACTGTCAGATGTACTGAGCTTTCACAAACAGGTGAGTGGATGAGAACAGTGCAGGTGGCTCCTCCCAGCTTTGCAAGGCAGGTGCCAGTCCTGTCTCTGTTCTTGGGCCATCCTTGGGCCTATGCTTGTGTGTATTTAGTTGAGGAGGTGCGTCCAAAAGAGCTGAGGAGTTGTCTTTTTGGGTTAGGCATGGTTTATGCAGGCTAGCATCTTTCTCTAAAATGGCCAACATCCAGTAATCCAAATGAAAATGCTAACAACAGGAAAGTTTCTGTCACAGTATACTGAGAAGTACTTCAAATTCTACCAATTAAGAATTTACATTTTTTATTTTACATATCAAGTACATAAGAGTTTCATCCATGTCCTTAAACCTAATCATTTTTGTTTAATTCGGAATGCTTGATTTCTCAATGGCAAAGTTTTACTTTTTGTCATTTTTATGCCTGCAAGCTCTTGCCTTTAGAGAGTGATATAAAAGGGCAAAATATAGGGGGAGGGCTATGAAATGAGAAAATGTATTATAGTCTGCTTTTCCACGTGAGACTGTAGCTATCATAATTTACTTCTTTAGCTAATTTTCACTACACAAAGCCTGCATGACCAGATCCTTAACTGCTGTGAATCTGTGTAATTATGTTGATTTATTGTGTCCACCTGTACAACTGTGGTAATGCATTCTCCTCTTCCTTGGTATCACTCTATGATACACAACTCAAGGGAGGCTTAAAAATATTTTCTAGTATTTTCATTTATATTTCTGGTGCTTTTTCTTACCTCAGATTTGTCATGTCCTTCATACAAGCTGGAATATCCTTGAGTTTGTTGTTGCTAAGAACAAGAGTACTAAGATTTTTCATATTACCAATGGTTTCTGGCAAAGAGTTTATTTCATTCCTTTGGAGCCACAAAGTGTGGAGGTTTTCCATTCTGAAAAATAGATATTTGTGCGAAAAATCAAGATTTAGGAAATTAATCTTATCAGTCATTATTATAAAATAATTTTTCAGCCACATAAAGGACTCATAATGCAACAAGTCTCAAAAGAAATCCCATATCCAAGATAATCACCTACTCTGTTGAAAACTGTCATTGACAATAAATATTTAACCTTGTAGTTGATACTGAATTTATTGTTGATTGATTGGATTATTCCAGTTTATCCAAAACATCACATTAGGGCTGACAAAATCTTGAGTTTGGAGTGAGGTTCACATACCAATTATCTTTTGAAGCAGTATTTATTCATTAGAATTTCAATGGAATGGAATTGCACCAGGATGAGCTTTGAGCTCTGTTTACCTGTCAATTGCATCAGGAAGCTCCTGGAGTTTGTTTCCCCCCATATCTAACCACTCTAGATTGGGCATGTTGAGGAGAGCTGAAGGGATGGCAGTAAACTGGTTCATGCACAGATCTATGTGTGACAGCTTCTTTAAGTCACTGAGCTGAAAAGAAGGGAAGATTTAATGCAACTTTGTGTAGCTGTTGCAGCAGTACAGCAGCAATCTAATAATGTTGAGAAACATTACAGCACATTTTGGAGCCAGTAACACAGAATGGTTTTGAGTTCCAATAGCTGATAGTACAATAACAGTTTTGCCTGGAAGATAGATAGGTTGGGAACTGATAAGGCAGCACCTCTCACCCAGCAGCAAGTGCCCTGACTGCTGACTACAAAGCAGATATGCCTCAAGAAAAAGAATTTTAAAGACAGCACTGTCCTTAGTATTTCATAGTCCATGCAATATGCCATTTTTTGTTAATCAAATATTTATATTTTTATATATCAAATTGCATGGACTGTATTTTGGAGTGAACCACGACACCTTCCATGCTGTGAAGTCTACAGCCCTGGCAAGACATTCTAAAAAAGCAACATAGTATCACAGCACCTAAGTCCCTTGGTAAACCAGCCTTCAGGTGCTTTTGCAGTGTTCAAGTGCCACAAAGATGTTTTATAGCAGACCTGGTGCCATTGTCTCAACACTGAATGCCACTCAAGTGTGCACAACCAAAGCTTCCAGGTGTTCACATCACCACAGTCTCCACAGGACAGAACTATGGATTTTCTACATTACACCCTGCAACCTCTATCCACATGGATTTTGTAAACTCTGGATTTTGGTTAACCACTAGTGTAGATTTCCATTTGAAGATTCTATGTTGGCTATTGCTGTTTGGACTCACTCAATTTTGCAAGGCACTGATTGCTGTCAACTGTCTAAGAGACTTATAGATGCAGGTCTCTCACATTTCAGTCTGTTCAAATTAAAGTTCAATAGTAGGTGAGTAGTTATTTTCATTCTCTCATAATTGTTTCCAGCATTTGAGAACAACAACTGTTCACCTCTGCACAGGCATTTGTAGAAATCATACAACCCCCCTTTTCAGATCTAGCTGTTCTGGTAAAGGTGCTTACAGCTGTGTCCTGGCATATGGTATAAATTTGTACTCTCAACCATAAAAGGGAACTTCTCTGTGCTAAGGCATCAGATTCTTAGTGGGGTAAATCAGTGATGATATCCAGCCTAAACAAATTGATATGGAGTGTGTCACTGCCCCCTATGCACTGCCAAGTCATTTGTCTGCCCAAAATGAAGACTGGCTCCCTCAGCTACTCAGGTGTATGTATGTGCTTCTCATGCAGCTTCAGTTTGACCAGTCAGAGAAAGGTTGTTCCCATCAGTGTTTGTGTGGAGTACTGTGAAATCACACATCACAGCAAATCTGAAAACAGAAATGCAATATGTAACAATAATTGGCTTTGGATAAATTCAAAATATGCCTTAAATAAAACTAAACCGTCAAAACCTGAGGAGGAAGATCACAGATACTTCTGTTGACAGCCAGTTCCAATCTTTCCAGACTGATGCAGTTACTTATTTCCTTAGGAACAGATTTTATTCTGTTGTAACTGAGAAGCAGCTCTTGGAGGCTGGTCAGCTGGCCTGCAGAGAGCACAAACGAGAAATGTTCATGTTTATTCTATCTGAGGCACAATATTACTTGTTTTGTCTTATCCTTTTACTGTTATATAAATGCTCTGTGTTCTCACAAAACAAAAATAAATCACTGAACTGCAAATAACAGCACTTAAGGACTCCTTAGTACAGGACTGCACTCTAGTTGAGTGCTTCATGGAAAAACCCCAAACCAAAAAATTCTGACTAGGGTACTCATGCTGTGGACTGAGAACATGAAGTCTGTTTTTCAGGATCACTTTGCTAGCTGCAGTCTGATGTCTAGTCCCTGCTGTGCAAACAAGTCCTTTTCTTGTCATGAGGAGCTTTCATAGAGATGTCTCTTCCATCCAGTCCCATTTTTAGTTTATAGGGAATCTGTGGTGTGGAGATCTCTATCTCACTGTCAGATTTAAATCATCTGTTTTCTTACTACCCAATAGGATTATCAGACAGGTAAAGGGCACAGAAATGGTACCTCTGTGGGAGACCAATTTTCTTAGAAAAGCAGCTTAAAATAAAAGCACAGCTCACCAATTTCTTTAGGTACACTTTCAATTGAGTTCCGTGACAGATCCAGAACAACAAGGCTGTGAAATCTTCCAATAAACTGAGGAATTTTCTGCAAACTAGTTCTGTGAAGCTGCCATTCCTGGAGGTGGATTAGTTTCAATAAACATGAAGGTAATGTCTACAACAAGAAATGCAAACCAGAAGAAATTCAGCTTAGAATACAGGCTGAGGCAGTTTTATTTGAAACACTAACAGTCTGTCCTTTTTCTTAAGTTATACTGTAATATGTAGGTTACAAAATGAATCCTGATAACTGTTTTCTAAAACATGCTAGAAATAACAAGCATAACTGATACGATTTTAATATCATACATATTAGGAAAGGTTTACATCAATATTTTAGGAAAAGATAATACTTCCTCCAGGGGGTGTTTGGGCACTGGGACAGACTCCCCAGGGCAGTGGTCACAGCAACAGCCTGACAGAGTTCAAGAAGTGTTTGGACAGTGCTCTCAGGCACAGGGTGGGACTCTTGGGGATGGTCCTGTGCAAACCTAGGAGCTCAACTCAATGAACTCAGCATATTCCATGATTCCATGATCCTGAAGTGAACACCAGTGTGGGTTGTCATTCTGATCACAGATTTAACCTGCCCACTTTTGGCTCCCAGGAATTAGATACCTGCACTACTGTCACTGAGAAGTTTCAGGCTTGTTTTTGTTTCTTTCTTTTCTAAAAAAATTCAATATAACTGAAGATGAAACTGGTCTACATAGATACTTGCACATAAAGGGAGATCTAAATTCTATTTCCTATTCTGTCAATTCTATTTCCTATTCACTGGAGTACGGCTGGGTCTGGTTGTCATGTTGTCACTGGCCTCAACACAAACTAATACTCATCACTTCCTAGGAGCTGGTCTGTGCATTTCTGCATGGCTCAGAGCACTGCTGGCCTTCACTCCGCCAGCATTAACAGCAGATTACCCCTGTGCATGAGAAACAACAATAACTGTGTTCTGGGAATCTACTGGCTCATTTTCACTCTTGGGCAACAAACAATAAGAAAAACCTTCATGCCCCCAAACACAGTTTTCACCTTGATACATTTCAGTAGTTCTGGTGTGTGAATGTTAAATGAGAATTTACATAATGAAAATCATACTTTGCAGTGTAAATAATTTCTAATGCAGAAAAGTCTTTTGGGTTTTGTTTTTGCAGAGTAATGCTTAATAGTCAGGACTAAAAAACACCCAGCTTGCTTTTACACTCACAACAGTGTGTCCCAATTCACTGTTTGCAAAGCACAGTGAGTAGATAATAGAACAAATATAGTACCACTGTAAGTGTAAAGTTGTAAACAGTAGTTTTCCAGTGCATCAGTCATTCAATACAAGCAGCATTTATTCCTATCAACACTACCTTCCATTCTTCTTCCTCTATCCTTAAAATTGCTCTTCCACCTTCATTAATAACTTTTTCTTTGAGCTTTGCTAAAGCAGCTCTCTCCTCCCAGACAAGCAGTAGCCTACAAGGGAAAGAAGATCTGCCAGTGGTGCCACAAGGAATACAGCCAGTAATTACTATCCTATCTATTTTCTGGAACAAGAGACAATTGCCTTATTGTCAAATAACATGAATTATATCTGGATGTTATTATACTATCAATTGGAGAGAAGACAAGCCCTTAACGTTCAGCTGTATTAATTTATAGAATTCTATTTTACAGTTCTTCAAATTTACATTCAGAAAGAGGACATAATTCCCTTTCAACATGTTACAGCAGGGCCACAGAATATAACCTCTTGTGGAATTAAGTTCCAAAGCACATTTTGAAGCAGTCTCCTAACATGAAAGCCTTCCATTCCACTACATATAAGTGCAAGAAAATAGGTCAATGAGCTTCTTTTAGCTTGATTTCCAAAGGGGACCTAAACAAGAATTATGACAAGGTAATTTTCTTTCTGTTTTTATTCTCAATAAGGAAGTTTTGAATTTGTTGTTTCATTTCAAACACATGTGATAAATTGGGAGTACCAAAAATAGAATCCTAAGTTTTTTAAAATTTCATAAAATTGCTGGCTAGACAGAAGACCAAGCATCCTGTTAATACCTCAGTGGAGAAGAAAGCATAACTAATCTTCACAGGTTAGAATATTTACAGAGCAGAGGATTTTAGTATCTGAGTTCAGGGCATTTAGTCTATATACTAACATTTTTATCACAGACACTAGATAAATTCTAACATTTTTATCACAGACACTGATCACTGGGAATCCTGCTGGAGTAACAACTAAAGAAGTAGAGTCTGCATGAGTTTGAAGAAACCAATTACAGTCTTCTGAACTGTAACATATGGTCTAGCTTTTCACATACTTAAAGAGCTACAATTTACCTACCTTCCTGCAGACCTCTGCCTGAATTCCTTTTCTTTCTGTAATTCTTCATTTATCTTGTGTATTCTCACTTCCCAGAGTGTCTTCACAGCAGAGAACGTTCCCAGGCAAACTGCAGTTTCAGCCATGATCCTTTACATGTTCAGATTTGCTTGCAGGGATCTGACTGAATTTCAGGCTCAGTGCACCGCTTCAGGGGTGGGTTACCAGATGGGGACAGTGATGTGAAAACTAAAATACTGCAATATTTTAGTTAAAATATTGCAAATGAGTTAATGTAAAGAACTAATGTTCTAAAGAACTAACTAATGAGTTAATGTAAATGAGTCAAATGAGTTAATGCAAAGAACTGACAGGATTCTATCAACTGCTTTCTCTTTATAAAAATAGATAAATGCAACTAGTTAAGGAGTTTTGCACTTGAAAAAACTGAAGTATATTTTATGTGCATTCAGTTTCTTCATAGCTTAACTCATTACAATGTATTTTATAGTTAGTAATGGGAAAGTTACTTTTGGGGGAAATGCATTTGAAGCCTTCTGATTTCTCTTTTAATGTTTTTGTATCCCTACTGAGTATCAGAATTCACATTTAAAATTAAATTCAGTCTAAAATTGTGAAGTTATTTATCCTTTAGTGAGATAATCAATACATATTTTCCTGAAGAGCAGCATAATAGGATACTCACTCACCCTAATCAGTGCATCCCTCTAAAAATCATTCTTCTTGTCATTACTGGAGCAAAGATAACTGCCAGCAGCAGTGTACTCTGAACACTGATGATGTGAATGCTCCCTTTCTAGCTTTTTACTGATACTTGTAGTGGCAAGTAAGAAAAATACCCTATATATATGCTTCAAACTGAAAAAAGAGTAAGGATAACTTTCTTCCAAACAAGCAGGTAGGTAACAACAAAAGAGGAATTTCATGTTTTTTCATACATATATTTCCCTACAATAATTGCTGCAGGTCTGTCTCCAAGAACCAATCTTTTCTTTCATATTTTTTCTGTTAAAATTTCACGTGGCCCGGATAAGCCACAATTGCTTAGTGACCATTTTTGTGTTCAAACTGTCAACCATTCTATTTTATGTTTACTATGTCTTTTGCTAAAATACTTATTTATAAAATCTGCTTATACTGAAATCAAGTTAAAATGTGTAGGCAAATAAAATGTTAAATGTCAGGATTGCCTCCTATTGTAAAGACAGCACAAAATCAAATTATAAAGCTTGAATAAAGAAGAATCTGGTCTAATACATTAATATTTATGATTCTTATGTGTTCTCTGTTTGTTAAGGAAAACTGGCAGGATTTGACAAGTGACAAAATGGCAACCCCAGCGTGGCACAGTGCAGTCTGGCCTTCAGGTTCCTACAGAGGGATTGGATTTTTTCCTGTAAAGAGAGGACTGTGTACTTTTCCCTCCCCCGCATAAACGTGATCACATTTATTAGTTTGAAGGATTAGCTTCAGTGGTCATCAGAATAACTACCCTTCCCAATCCCCATCCCAATATGCAACCCATTACACAGTAATGCTATGTATGCATGAGGTTTTTTGCTCCAGACAGTGGTTACAATTCAAATTGCCTGATTTTTTCAAGATTAAATTTCTATTGAGATCAAGTGATTAACTAATCTATCATTTCTTGTTGTTTACAGACAACAAGAAATGATATTTTATTTATTATGATTTTATTGTTTGAACTACAAGCCCTTTAAAGTAGAAAACTAGAATTTTCTTTTATATAAATTGTGCATAAAAGAGACATTTGTTAATAGTTGTACTACCAAACCCAGTATCATACTATACACAGTCAAGCCAATACTTATTTCTAGTAAAGCTTACTCTGGGCAACTCTCTTCTTGCATGTTATTCAATAAGTACTGCCTTAGAACCATGAAATATCAAAGGACCTAAGTATATGACTATTTTCAGGATCATTTCATTATATAACAGGATTCCATCAAAAAGGTCTTGCTCTTAGATCTCATTATTCATCAAGAAAATAAAACCCGCAATGATCTTGCCATCCCAGCCAACAATTCAGAAGTGAATTCCCAAGCGTGGCTGTAAAACAACTGCAAATTCACTCCCAAGTAATCAGATCTCCCAAGAACTTCACCTCCAAGCATCAGAAAGAGTTTAACAACAACTCACCTCAATTATTTGGTGTTTGCAAGGATTTTCTGTGACTCATTGCTTTCTGGACAAAAGCGGAGATAAATTACAAATCTTGTCTGCATTACCAAAGCCATCTAAAACTCTCACTCAGACTCCAATGCAATGTCAGTCTAGTTCTAATTTTAACCTATGCTGAGAATAGAAGGCATCACATGAGGCACTTTTGCAACCCCCCCCAAGGATTTACTACTGTTAAAGTCTACCCAGTTTGCTGAGTGTGACTGGGCTCCCCTAAACTGGACTCCCATTAACAGAAATGGTGAACAAGAAGAACAAAGAAATACTTGTTATGCCACACAATAAGTTTGTTTTGAACTAAAAATGGCAATTAGAAATAAAAAGGCCAGTATTGAATTAAAAATGACTGCTTTCCTTACTAATGTTTCTCTGCCAGGTAACTGAGCTTCAGAGTGTTACTAAACAGCAACATTGACTAAACAGACTAGGAAAGGTATTACATCATTAAGTACTTTATTCATTACTTTTGCCCATGCTGAAGAATTCTCTTGCTGAAGAATTTTAGTGCAAATTACCGGAGTCCAGACAGAAAAGTAATCTTTACCCGGATGTGCAGAGGGGTTATTACTCACTCCTTTTCATGGTTCCAATCATGAAACATATTTAACATTCTATTTCTTCAAATAGCCCTTGGAGAAGATAAAAGGAGAACAAGTGTGTCAGAATCTTTTTCTTCCATCAAATGGGAAGAGAGAGACAACAATAATCACAGGTCACTATTTGAGGCAGAAGCCATAAAACTGGATAGTTCTAACCAACTGCACTAGAGTACAAAATATGAAGATGAAACTTTAAAAGTATCATTAATTTAGCCATAACTCTACCACACAGAACTTTACAACGAAAAAACCCCAACCCTCTCCAGTCCACAAACAACTAAATACATGAATACCAATACCTACTTAAAAAGACACTAATACTTTAGCTTTCAATCCTCTCCTGTGTAAGTAAAATTATTCTATCTTAAGTATTTCAAAGTAATTTTATTGGTTTCTTTCATACACTTCTATTTCCTCAATTTATTTTCTCAATGGTCATCAGATTAAAAAATATCCTAAGCCTTTAGGCTAAGCCCTTACCACAACAATATACTTGTAGGAAAACAGACATTAGGCTGTGTTCTTTTGGTAGCCTTGAGTACAGTATGTTCTTTAAGGCAAAGAGTTTGAGTCACCCGTATAGGATTGCCTGCATAAAATTCACAAATAAAAACAATACTTTGTGGGTTTATGTTTTTTATTAGGAATAAATAAATCTGATGAAAATGAAATAAGTGATAAGCACGATATATTAGTCAAACTTTGCAAGAAATGACCTTTATATAAAAGACCCTTATACCACAATAGAAATATTAATAGCACCTTACATGGATGCGCCACATTCCCCTTTGTACATTACCAGCTTTCCTCTTATTCAGCCTCAGCATCATGGATAGCAGGGATTCTACCTCTGGGAGCCTGTCTCACATCTTCACAGCTAAATGCAATAGACAACTTTGGTCTACAATGTTGAAGACTGCTCCTGTTTTTGATATATCTACAAAAAGGAGAAAATGTCCATTGTGTGTGTTACAAATTCATTTTTAAGGCTATGTAACTGTCTTTTCTCTTATGTGTTTAGAAGGTATTTATATCCAACAGTTTTCATCAAATCTCCCATTAAATCAGCAGTGCAATCCTCATGATCCGTTTGGTTTACCTTAAAGCTGCATAAGTTTTCTGTTCTAAAGGCATTAACTTGAACCTATCCCTTATGAGCCTTCTACCTGAATTTAAGAAGTCCTTATCTCAAAGTACTAATATTCATTCTTTGTTGAATCTGATTAATCTATCAGATTCTAGTATCTGAATATCAGTAACAGAATGCAAGCTTTTAGATCATGATCAACTTACTGTCAGGCTTACCTAATGACAGAATAATAAAACAGATCCTATAATAAAAAAGATCCTTCTTTTTTTTATTTTGTTTTCTTTCTTTCTTTCTTATTTGGTTTTAATAGACAGATGCTTTCTATAAGAATCAAAAATAACTGGAAAGCATTAAGGGCTGAAGCTACTTTCAGTCTTTAAAAATACAGGATATTTTAGAGAGTATTAAGGCCTTGACAGTTATCAATCAGTGTTGTCAATAAGCATTATTTAAATATGGCCTCTTCATATATAGTTTGATAAAGAGTACCTGTGCAAGTAATTGCCAGAAAAAGTGGACTAGCAAAAGACTTAAGAGGTTTTCTCAGTTAAAAAAAACAAAAAGCTCTCTAGACATCTTACAGTAGAAGCATTAAAGGCATTTTATTTGGATATGATTTTTGCATAATCCCTTTTAGGAATCCAGGTATTATTTGTTAAAATAAATTTACGTGTCCAAAATGGAAGAACTACGAGTATTCCCCTCCAAAATTTCCCTTCAGATTATAAATACTGCAAGTGTAGAGCAGTGGCACTCAGTCACACTGGCCTGACAAATCATCCTCATTATAAAAGGCAAAATAAAGATATTCCACCACCATATCCAGAAGCTGTGACCTATTCAGTTTGAATATACAGTCTGCTGTAGAAGAAATTACAGTAATACTAAATGAGAGAAGTAACAACTAATTGAGACTGATAGCAGCTGTTGAGAACTTTCAACCACATGACATTATTATACAATGCACGTAGCAAAGGGCACATGTTAGCAGAGACAGCTTTTATAACAATTCAGTCTAATCCACAGAGTTTAAAGGCATATTCTGGCCATGGTTTCCTTTATTTAAGGTCCAGCAGCATTGAAGCAGGGTTCTCCAAGTAAGATTTCCACAAGTTAGAAAAGCGGGCCATTGTAGCTCCATCAATGATGCGGTGATCAGCTGACCAACTCACATTCATTATTTGTGCTTGAAATACTTCACCTTTGCCATTAAACCGAGGGAGAACCTAAAAATCAGAGGAAGTACAAAACCAGAATTATTAAATACTTCTGTTAGTAAATCTGTACTTTTTTGTTCTTGCTAATTTCTTGATCTAAATTAAAACATTTTGCTGAATTAGACAAACAGCAGTAGCACCATGCTAAAAACCAAGACCTTTCCATTACTGTTTGTGCTGTGGATTAGAATATATTGCAAGCCTGCATAATAAACAGTCATAGCCTGTTTCCACCATCATGGAAACACTGAAGTAGTAAAAGCCTTTCCTGACTCAAAAGTTTCTTCCTTAAAAGTTTATTGCACTGTTAGTTCTCAAAGTGGCAGTTTCCTTAAAGCACCTCTTAAGAAATGCTCAGAGGAAGAACACAGAAGTAATTTCAGCTAATACTAATTTCATTTCCAGCATTGAGCTCAAATGTCTATATTACGGAATTAAAGCCTGAGATTCAGAAAATATAAAACTGCCTTCACATTCAAAATTCTGTATGGATTCAGCTACCTGGCTCATGGAATTAAACTTCATTTTCAGAATACTTCTCAAGTTTCCTCCTTGCTGATAGCAAAATTCCTATTGCCATGTTGCAAAACTTGTAAAACTGTATTTACATTGTTTCTTAGTAACCAGAAGGCTAAACATAGGTGTGAGTGAAATATAACAGGATTCTGAAAAATAAATATGAACCTTTGGTGTAGGAGACTTTAAATTAAACATTTGGTGTGTGCATAGTCATCTAAAAACACCACAGACTTTTCAGTCATGAGCTCTGCATTTTCTCTGCAACAAAGGCAGACTCCATGTTCCATTTTCATTGCAGATGACCTTAGCTAACACTCTCACCACTGTGATAAAGTTAATATACCTGAATCTTTCCAAGTGCTCCAATAGCTACTTCAGGAGGTAGTATCACTGGTTTGGCGTAAGTGCCACCAATCTAGAAAAGAAAAGGGTGGAGATATTATTTAACAACTTTTTTTAAGCAGATTGCCTCTTGAATTAATTGCTACAGATTTTGATCTTTGCATATCAAACTTCAGTAAAGCTTCTATTTCAGAAGCAACTCTCATTTTCCCTGTACTTACTGTGCCAATATTTGAAAGGGTGAATGTTCCCCCAGTGAGATCACTTGTTCCCAGCTGGCCTGCAGAGCCCAAGGACTGGAGGCGATTCAATTCCACAGCAATGTCAAACACGCTGCAGACTTGAACATTTTTCACATTGGGGACAATTAAACCTTGCTCTGTGTCCATTGCAACTCCAATATTGTGTGAAGCCTGCAGCAAGTGTCATTAACCAGACATTAATATAAGCTGTCAATATAAAATGTATTTTATGTAAAAAGCCACTTAAATCACATTTTCCTTATTTATTTTTTTTAACCTGGAAAGTACTGTATTTAGTAAGCAACTCCTGCATACAACTTGGAGGGGAGAAAAGGATGAATTTTTTTTTTAAATTAGCCTCACATCTACTAACTGTAAATTGATGTTGACAATTTCACCTTCAGAGAATATGAAGGCCTGGAATCAGCTTCACACTGAAAACATTGAACTTTGGGATGATCATATGTGTAACAAAACATAAATAGCAGATTTTAAAGCAAACACTAACATTAAAAAAAAAAAAAAAAAAAAAAAGAAAAAAATGGTGTGTGCATAGTCATCTAAAAACGCCACAAACTTTTCAATCATGAGCTATGCAGTTTCTCTGCAACCAAGGGAGATTCCATATTCCATTTCCATTACAGATGACCTTAGCTAACACATCACTGAGATCACTTGCTTTTCATTTTTTGGAAGGAATATAAGGATTCTGAGAGATATTCATAAAACAGCACAATAGAAGTTTGTACTGCAAGGAGCAAGAACAGATAGATAGCAAGAACAGTTGCTGCCCAGAAGAATCAATCCAGCAGCTTGTATAAAACCATACAACTTTGATCAAGACTGTACATAAATATATAAGGGTTGTGTGTTGGAACAGGTGAACCACTGTGCCATTACTTAAAAATTGTTGTATTAGATTTGAAATGTTCTCACTTTAAAAGCTTGGCCCATATTCAGATGAAAAATGGGAAATTAATATATTAATATGCATCTTTGAAGCAAGTCTGAATAACAACGGGACTCTTATCTAACGAACTACTGAATAAGACCATCAATAAATCGAATCTAGATCTGAGAATCTGAACACACAAATCACTTTCCTGCACAACACCATAATTTTGGTTGTTATAATTAGCTCAGACATTCTGAAAAGCCCCTGTTAGGCATTACTTTACACTTTCTGCTCACAACGTTTATCTGTAGGTTACAAACCTTATATGTGACATTTTGACAGTTCTCATCCAAAGAAGCATTAAGAATGGGATACTGCAGCAATCCCAGAGAGGCTGCCTGTTAAATATATCAAAAGAAAACAAAATAGATTTGTATATTTTATAAGCAGAGAGCTCCATGGAAAAGAAGTAATGGGAGGAGAAAATTCAGATTAATAACAATATGGAATGTGTGTTTAGGCAGCACTCTGAGTGCAACAGCATTACCAAAAGTTTCAGACTAAGCTGTACATTCACTGCACATGAGTGCAACTGTCTGCTCTTCTAAACAATAGAAGCGACAACAGTCAGTGACCTGAGGGATTCATTAGCAGTACAAAGATTTTAATAATAACATCAACAATGATGCATTTTATATGAGGTTCCTTTTAAAGGAGCTCAAAAAGTACTGACAATTTCAAAAACTTCTTTTGTGCAATTCAAACACCTGGTGATGCTTACTTACCTCCATATTAAATGATGCTAAAGGCATTCTATACTTTCCCATTAATATTTCAAGAATTTTCAGTGATATTACGTAACTCTAGCTGCAATTCCAACTGTAAATTGATTAGTGGCTCAATAAACAAAACACCAGTTGAAAGTTTTCCTGTGACCTGCCATAACTATCCAGATGATAGAGTGGTGCTCCAAACTTACAACAATCATTAAAAAACCTGTGTAAGCACTCCATACAGGGCTCTGTTGCACCCCTCACCTTTATGAAGAAAGGCATGAAGGAAAGCTTAACTCCCCGGATTTCAGCGAGAGGTTTCAGCTCTTCTCGCAGCTGAACAAGCTGAGTCAAATCAACCTCATCAGAATAACCAAAGTGGGGGATCTTCAGGGCTGCACTCATAGTCTTCACCATGGCCTTCTGAAAACCTGGAAAATATTCATTGTCTCCTTAAACCAACAAAATGAGCTCCTGTGAAGCTGTGGTGAAATTTCACCTGTTTCCATTAACCAGGTTACACAACTTACAAAAACAAAACCAAAGCTAAACCATAACCAAAAAACAACAGGGTAAAGAGCACTTACTGAGTTATTCAGTTCATAGAACTCAATTTTGATGACTGTAATACTTCAGATTTTATTACTGCATCTGTCTCCTATGTATGTATGAATTTGAAATCATATGATAATCTGCATTACGCTTTCCAGCCTCTCCAAACAAACACTGCTTGAAAGGGAAGCAAAAAATTTTAATCTTCCCCTTTTAATGTGATTTTGTGTTACCTTAGTGTCTTTCATGGCACTGTTCTCCAGAACAAGTGCGAATGCTACTCACATAATAGTGCAGTATGCTATTATTAAGCACTGATAAACCCTTACATTCACTGCACTTTGCCACTAATTGCATAATGATTCCTACCGTGATAAATCCATTAGAATTCCTACCTGTTTCAACATACAGGTTGAAGAAGTGCAATTTGTGGCCCAACTCCATCCAACCAAAACATGAATAAATATTTCGTAAAATAATTTCAGCAGAGATGCTTCTTACAGAGAATGTTTTCCTAAATGCTCACTTGCATCACAATAACACGAAACACACCCCCATCAAAAGGAATCAGCTGCTCACAGAGCTACTGGTAATCTACTGTGACCATGGTCTCAAGACTCTATATTTCATGATTTACCTGTTACAGGTTCAG
This sequence comes from Chamaea fasciata, assembly GCF_029207755.1. NCBI lineage: Eukaryota > Metazoa > Chordata > Aves > Passeriformes > Sylviidae > Chamaea > Chamaea fasciata. The sequence goes on along the minus strand of NW_027094095.1, from coordinate 13,774,794 downwards.
TTCTATCTTTTCCTGAAAATGCAATGGGTCTGGAAACAGGCACAGGGATTCTGCGTGCTTTGTCCTTTGGAGCAGTTGGCACAGCCTCTGTTTTCCGCACAGGTGGGACAATTTCAGCTTTTGGTGATGGAGGCAAAATAGCTCCTGTTTGTTTGGCCAAGTAGTTGAGTATATCTTCTTTAAGGATTCTGTTATCCTTCCCTGTCCCAACAACTTCACTCAATTTAATCTGAAAAGCACATAACAAGCTGTAACACTTTAGTTTCACAGCAACATAAAAATATCTTATACTGTGAGCCATAGTAAAAAATTATTCCCATTTCTGATCCAATGTATTTGCAGTTATCTTTTCCTTCCTATAATTTATTAGGTATTCAACACAGTTCAAATCATCCAAAAGTCCCACTAGTCCCACTAGGTATTTGACTGCATACTTCAAGGAGGAACTATGAATACTATTAACCTCCTAATTACCTCGCAGGATCAATAATACAATATTAATTGGAGTAAAGCTATTTGTCACTTAATTCTCTCCTAAAAATACATCATGAGCTTTCAAAACCAATGGAATATTCATAGGGGAAAAAAGGCATCAGAAAGGCATGTAAAACATCACCTAATATATCCTCTGCTCTAATACAAATCTGAAAGGCAAAACAACATGTTTTCTTTTTATCTTTCCCTCCTACTTTCTCTGTAGAGATTTTCAGAAATCTCCTCTGACAGTGTCTAATTTTTATTCTAGAAAGGTTTTCTCAGTCTTTGGCCTAAAGCCTCCTAGCTGTGGTGTTTTAAGCTCAGTAATTCTTTTTCTATCCACCATAATCATTAGAAAGCACAGTCCTCTTCATTTTTACACCTTTCACACATTTAAAATGTATTTGAAAACAAGTGTTTTCTCTAGATGAGTGTTCTTCTAGTCAGTCAAACAGCCATATAAAAGCTGGGTAAAATGCAGCAGGACCTTATTCAGCAAACCTACATTGTTCTCCATGGCCAGGCGCCGAACTGCAGGGGTTGCTAATGTTTTGTGACCTTTTATCTCTTGGTGAGTGTGCTCCTCATGAGACATAGGAGGTGTCTCAACAACATCTTCTTCTGGGGAAACACCTGCAAACAAAAAGGAAAAAAAATTAACTTTACTACATTATAAGCATTTATTAAATCCCAACCTCAACCATTCTGTGGCAGCTGAAGTTTTTACGATTTACTTTGAGTTAATGTGGATGGGAACATAGCTTGCTAAAGGCTGCTGCTTAAGCTAAATATTCAACAGGAAATGTCTACGAGATTTTAAACTCTAATAAATATCACAGCTTTCTCTACTCAAATTTCTTGACTTTAAAAAGGAAAAAAAAAATCTTTGAAGATTTTCAGGAGGAAAAAGTAAGCTTCTCAGTCACTGATTGTTTTATGACAAGAAACATAAAATATGCACGAGAAAAAAAATAGCCTACAATACCTTTTGAAGCATCAATTTCAATGTCCACTAGTGGTTTTCCAACAAAAGCAATATCATCTATGCTGTAATGGAGTTTTCTGATGATGCCATCATAACGACTGGTGATAGTAACAGAGGCTTTATCACTCTGTACCTCACAGATGCTGTCAAACTGAGACACACTGTCACCTTCCTTTATGTACCTGGGAGGAAAGATACAGCCTACTGGGAAACACAGTCAGTGTGAAAACCTGTTCTGTGCATTCCTTTGGTAAGTTCAGGCACATACATCCCACAACATGGAAGCGCATCCCAGATGAGAAGACAAATTCTACATCCTGGATATGTTTGCTACATGCATTTTGCCTGACTGCCACAGAACTCTTCGTTGGGTGAAATGACAACATGATTATGAATATCATTACACACTTATTACATTTACTTTAGTAAAGCAGTTTTCCTGTCAGATTACAAAGCATCTAAAAATAACAATGACCCCAGCTTCATCTAAATGCAAGGAAGTTCTAAGTTTTAACTTTTCAATCTATGATCAGTTTCAGAAAGGAAATGGATAGTAGGGAACACTGTCTTCCATGCAAAGAGAGGTACTTGTGCAAAGAACAAGATGTTTCAACACCGCCTTGCTCCACTGTACACTTTGATTTGGTTTAATCCATTCATCATTGGCTTTTTACAAACAACTTATATGTTCAAATCTTTTACTAAAAGCAATAGAGAAGAGGTACAGGATAAAATGCTGTGGATTCTCCAGACTAAAGCTCAGTCTAAGTAAACATAACAAAAGACAGGCCTCCTGAACTCAAAAAACATTAATCAGTGAAGGAAATATACAGGTGCATCCCATTCCTTCCACTTTGTCCACTCACAAATACATCAGATTGCAAATAAACAAAATATAAAACTCACTACGTACAAGGTTTTAAAATATACAAAATGAAGCCTGAGAAACTTCACTAGTAACTCTCAGATAACTCACTGATAATACAGCTAAAGCTGCTGAACTACCTGCTGATTTCTTAGTGTATTTCCAGGAAAGCAGAGCTTACCATTCTTTTACAGTCACCTCTGTAATTCCTTCTCCAATGTCAGAAAGCTTAAACTGGACAATTTGGCCACATGAAACTTGAAACAGAGAATAAGAAAAGACAGCATGTTTAATATTAAACACAAGCTACCAGACAGAAAAATCTGAATGCATCAGAAATAGTCTACACACCAGCCATATGCAAACCTCTAACATAACACTCATAAAACAGCAAAATAAAAGAAATTATTTTATTATGAAAAAGATTACCAGGAGATGTTCTGAATAATCGCTGTTGATGACTAAACTTGAGGGCAGATTTGTCAAACACGCACACATATTTTGATTTTATAAAGCGAATGCTGCTGCACGATCTAACCCGATGAATGCAAACCTGGGGAGAAAAGTCTCAAGGGTTAATACAATGGACTGAGGATGCAGAGCTCATTTAATATTCCTGATGTAACACTCATACTAAAATAGTTTCATTCTAGTCTACATAAGAGAAGTTCTAATGGAAACACTGAACATACTCTTGAATATGCAATAACCCTTACATTAGCAAAAGCTTTGCCAGTTCTTCAACTTCTTTCACTAAAACAACACATGGGGAGATCAAAGCCACAGTGACAAAACTAATTAACAGAAATCATGACAAGATTTGGTGAGTGATTCATTGCTATTGTTTCTCTCAGGAATTAGCTTCATCAGGACAGGCACACAAAAAGCACACACAGTGTCAGCTACATCAGACATCTGAAATATTCCTTGCCAGGATGAATGCTGAAAGGTTTCCCTAGACTGAAGGGAAAACCAGCATATTTGTCTTCATCAGTTCTTATCCCCATCAGAGGTTGATCAGAAGTACTAATTGGAAAGGAAATTCATACCAGAAGGCCCAGAGAGCTGCCCTTTCTCTTTTGTCCCTTTATAGGAGGGAATCATCTTCAAGCAAAAAACATCTCAAATCAGCTTCAATGATATTTTGTAAGAACTGGCCATGAAACGGTTTTCTTTTATGGTGACAATTATATTTATCCAGAAATCAATTTAAAAGGGTCTACAGACTTTTCTGAAAGATTCTTCAGACAAAACTTCATGCTGTAAAGCCTCTTGGAATCAGTCATGATTGTGACCAAAAGCAAAGGTGGTAGTGCTTACGCAGACAAAAACAGATATTTTATTAATCTCAATGCAAGTTAGTTCAGAAAAGTTCTCATCCAGCAAAATTTATTAAATTTAATGTAATTTGATGTTATGTTGTCTTAAGAGTGCTGTAAAGTTTATAAAATAACAATTTCTCTGTAGATACTATCCCTAATTTAGAGATATGAAAAAAAATTCAGGTGCTACAATGTACCTCAAGTAGCTCAAAACTGTAAAATTTAGAAATTATCTTCTCAGAGGACCCAGAAAACAGCACACCTGCATGGGAAAGCTCATTTTAACTTCTTGTTTAAAAAATCCTTTCAGTAATTAAAGAGCATATGAAACTTCTTGTTTCCCTCCCCACACACCAAACTGTTCAACTATTTGCTATGGCATTTCACTTTTTAAAAAGTACATTGCTCAGCAGGCCATACAATTCTGAACTGACAACGTATTCATTTTCTGTATTATTTAACCTAGCACTGCAAGTTATATTTCATATCCCTTTCTTTAAGGAACAAACATTTATACAACACAATCTATCATAATGGACACAACAAAGTTATATCATTTGAGTTACCTTTCAGTTGCCTGCCACTGAGATGGTACGTACTGATCTAGAATGAGCATTTTCCTAATTTCTACAACAAGCAAATAGAAAATCTTTTCATTAGTCCTCCAAACAACTTCCCATATTCAACAATCAGGTAACATGGCAATTTTAAGCTATGAAAAATGGTACTTTAGGAACACATTTAAAGTTTTCATTAAATTACAACACTGGTATATAATGTACATCTCCACAATCCTATTTTCACCTAATTTTAATTCTGGGTTTCTTCCCAGTTGAAGGTTACATGTTGACATAAAAATGTTACTGAAAAAATTGTTCAACTAGACCTTTTTGTCACAAACTTGCAAAACTCCTCCTTTCTCTTTATATGACCCTAAATGAAAAACATTCAGTATTTACCTGTGAAGATGATCACAAGGAGCACATCAAATCTCTGAACTATTTCTAAATGTGAAGTTTCACATTGATTTCCATGTGCTTTTAACCTTTGATTACCAATGCAGGTAGTGAATTAGTAATGTCACTGCCAAAAAAAGAGACTGGTGTTGTTATTGAAGAGACAACAGGCTGTTTCATATTATATCTGTCGGAATAATTCAAAATCACTGCTTTTGTAGTTTAGAATCTGCAAAAAGAAGCTACATTTCATTTTAAAAATGAAATCTTTCTGATTTTCAGTTTGGCACGTTCTCCACCAAAAAGTTGTGCTAGTATGTTAAAGTAATAGTACAGGACACAATCTCTTCATAGAGCAGTGTTCCTAACTAACAAGGAAAAAATTAAAATTCATTAAACAAAGAGACTGTGCTCACAATTTCAGCATTTAATCACCATAATACTGGTGTAATGCCAAACAAAGAAATAAAAATGGCACACAAAAGACAAAATTAGCTCTAATATCCATAGCATACCCATTTTGATGTCTGGAAAAGTCTATCAGTAACCCCCAAACATAACTGCTAGTACTGAGCTTGTTAACGTGGCTACTATTACACTAAACAGCAACTCGAAGGCACCAATGGCACAGCAGGGTAACACCTGTCCTGTGCAGGTCTCCGATGTGCAGAGTGACTCTGGCAAAAAGGAGCTGAGGCCACAGCAGCCTGGCTGACACAGCCGTGGTGTGAGCCCAGCCAAGACAGGAGCTGAGTGCACTCAGGGGAGAACTGCCTTGCCCCTCAGCTTCAGCTTTGGCTGCTTCCTTAAAAACAAGCCAACTCCGGTTTTCTAAATTACCACTGATCCTGAAAATGTATGCTGGCCTCAGACCAAAATATTTTTAAGCAGCCTGCAGAGAACTGATTACCTGATGGAGTAACACTAAATTTCCAAGTCAAATCGAACAGTCCATGCTCACAGGCAATGACTTAGCATTGAAGAATACTGCCTTGCTAAACTCTCTTGATTTCTGTCCCACTGAGTCATTTTAATGAACATTTCCTCACACTGGATGTGTTTTGCATACATAGTCTATATTTCCAAGGATATAGTTACCTATATACTAAAGCAACATCCCTGGTAATGTGTTTTTATCCAATGTCATCCCCCATCTAAATACCTGGCACATGTCCCAGTGTGCAGGTACCCGCCATGTCCCTACCACTTAAGACAAAGACCCCTGTGTTAATAATAACACACATTATAAATCAGCCAGTTCTACAGTTCGGCATGCACATAGATAAGATGAGCATTTTCATCTCATCAGAATCTCCCTCTGGATTTAAGAGTAGATGGGTAGAAATACAACTTAAAAGAAAGCGCCATTTTCAACGCTCTTAATCAGTGAAATTATTTACAAATACTTATAAGTTACTAGCTGAAAACTGGATTACAAAAGTATCATTTAAAAATTCCTCACCATTATGCTTTAAAATTACAATATGAATTATTAAGAGAAAAAACATACTAGAAACTGGAACTGATGCTTAATTTTAATCTAAATTTCAAAAGTTATTTCTTCTCTGCCATCCCATAAAATAGGGGTGACATAATAGGAAACCAACACTCTTCACAACAGCAAGAAGACTGTAACACAAGAAGACAGAAGAAAGCACAAACTAAGTCTGTGTTCACGAAATTGTAAGTATCCCAAAAAGGCAACCAAGTAGATTCAATTCCTATGGTAAGGTATCTCAACTACTTTTCAAGTATCAAGGCTCCTGGCATTCAAAGAAACCCGCTTCCCTTTTCTGTACGTGTAGCCACACCGTCTGCGTGCAGACGCGGTATGCAAGGGGAGCCGGTGCGTGGGTGGAGAAGCGGTGATGGCACAGCAAGGCACAGGCAAAGTAGTAACAGGATGACTTAGAAACAACAGAAGAGGATGTCACTGGCTTATCACAGAAAGGCACAGGACTCTTTCACAGGGAGCCCGGGCAAGGGCAGGGCGCTCCGGGGGCCGCGCGGGCCGGAGGGAGCCGGTTCTGGGGCCCCCGGAGCGGCGCGGGCCGGGCGGTGCGGGCACCGCCGGGGACTGGGTCACCGGGGCGGAGCACGGGGGGCGCACGGCGGGCACGGAGCCGAGGCGCGGCCCGCCCCGGGCACTGCCCAGGCGGCAGCTCCGCGAACGCGTCGCGTTTGCAGAGGCGCGGTGCTCGCCGCGCGCCCGCCGGACGGCAGGAACGGAAGAACAGGGCTCGGGGATGCCGCACGTTATTCCTCACCACCCCCCGGCCGGCCGGGAGCGCCGCCGCCCGCGGGGTCCCCGCTCCCCTTACCAGGCGCCCCGCGGCTCGGCAGCTGCTCCTCAGCGCGGTCACGGCCGCCATCTTACCCCGGGCAGGGCGGCCCCGCACACACCCCCGGCACAGCCAACCGGCGGCGGCCGCGCCGCCTCAGCCAACCAGAGCGCGGGCCGCGGGCCGGCGGCGCGAGGGTCCGCACACGCCCCCGGGGCGCCGCGGGAGCGGCCACTGTGCCCGGCTCCCAGGCCGCCGCCGAACTGGCGGGGCGCCGCGGGGCGGGCGGCTTCCCGGGCCGCAGGAGCGGGAAGGGCAGCGTGAAGAGCCCGGCCGTTCCCGGTAAACGGGCAATAAAGTCCTGAGCGCCTGCCAGACCGACTCGCCCGTGTCTGTTGTTCTACGTGAAAGGTGTTTGTGTTTGTAGCCGGATGGGGGTCGGCCTCTTCTGCCAGGTGATGAGCGACAGGGCATAGTCTTATGATGCGCCAGGGGAGGTTAAGGAAGAGTCTCTTCACAGGAAGGGCGATTAGACATTGGAACGGGCTGCCCAGAGAGGTGGCGGAGACACCAACCCGAGAGGTGTTTAAGAAGACTGGACGTGATACTTAGTGCCGTGGTCTGGCTGACATGACGGTATTCGCTTATAGCCTGGGCTTGATAATCTTAGAGGTCTTTTACAACCTAATTCGTTCTATGATTCTGAGGAAAACCAGCTTGTAACGAGGAGGGCAGCAGTCCGGCCGCTCCCCTCCGGCGGCAGCGCTGTGCCCATGGCTCTGACCTGGCAGGTGCCGCGGTTGTTACAGCTCCGGCCCTCAGGACAGGGGAAAGGCATTCCCTCCTGCGGGACGCGGTCAGTACCGCGGGGACAATGCAGCTCCCCCTGCCCCGTGCCTGGGCGCCGGGCCCGGCGGCTGCTCCGCCCCGCCGCGGAGCCGCCCCGGCGGGCGGGCGGGCGGGCCGGGAGGCGCCTCCGCTCTGCGCCTGCCCGGCACCGCCGCCCGCCCCCGGCACCGCCGCCCGCCCCCGGCACCGCCGCCGCAGCATCCCGGGCGCGCCTCCGCCGTGAAGCGCTCCTGGCCCCGGGGCTGCTTCGCCGAGGGCTCGCTGTGTTTAGGGCCCCGCCGCGATCCCATCGGCGCGGCTTCTGCGAGAGACAGCGCTCATCGCCAGCCATGGACGGGGACAGGGTGGAGATAGACGGCGGGATCATGGAGGGGGTGAGCGCCAGCGGGCCGCGGCTTACCTAGTCCCGGGCAGCGGTAAGGGCTGGCCGGGTGCGCGGGAAGCGCCGTAGCGCCTGACGAGCGCCGTTTCTGCGTGCAGGGCGGGCAGATCCTGCGGGTGTCCACGGCGCTGAGCTGCCTGCTGGGGCTGCCGCTGCGGGTGCGCCGGATCCGCGCCGGGCGGAGCCAGCCCGGCCTCAGGTGAGACCCTCCCCCGGCGGTGCCGGGCCTCAGCCGGTCACTTACGGCGTGCAAGGCCTTGGCTGCTCTCGTCGGAAATATTAGTGTTTCCATTGCTTTAAATGGAAGCCTTTTTACCAGAAAATCCGGTCTGTGGCTCACGAGGAGCGAGGGGGAACGCTGGGGCACGAGGCGGGCTCGGTTCCCTCGCCGGTGCCGGCAGCGCGGGTCCCGCCCCGGGCCGCTCCCGGGGCAGGGGAGGAGGGCGCGGCCCCGCCGCTGCCTCGGAAACGTTTCCGCAGGCGCTAAGCGGAACAGGGTTTCAAACCGGGAACAATTGTAATTCCTGAACAAAACATAGCTTACCGAGCGTACAGGGTTAAGAACAGTTAGTGTATTTCCAGTGTTAAGAACAGTTGGTGTATTTCCTATTTAAATTACCCTAACAAACGGAAACCGGCACAAGGCAAATACATACGCAGTTAACTCTCTTGTAGCACTGCAACCGGTTCTGGCTCAGCCGGTATTGCCATCATTAGCCCACTCCATTTCTGTCCAAGCATTTATCACATTGGACAAGTGACTGCTCTTGCATCTCGTCTATCTGTCCGAACCCATTCTAGTGGAAAAGATACCAGAATCCTGCATATCCCAGTATGGCCTGAGTGCTGCTCCTTTATCTCTTGTGAACTCACAAGTACTGTAGCAACCAGAGTGAATTTCTGATCCTTATCTGATCCAAAATTTGCAATTGTAGTTTTTTAGTTGGTGTTTAGCGGTTCTTTTAATGTAACATGGGCATGCAGTCTACTTGTGTGTGTCTCTAACTGTGTATTGTCACTCTCAGACCTCAGCATCTGTCTGGATTGGAGATCGTTCGAGATCTGTGTGACGGGAAGCTGAATGGTGGAGAAATTGGCTCAACAGAAATAACCTTCACTCCTGGGAAGATCAAAGGTGGAACCCACATAGCAGATACAAAAACAGCAGGGTGTGTCTTTGTACACCAGCTTCTGGTAACTTTAAAATTGCCACAGTAGATTGGGGGAGAAAAAGGAACATTTATAGTTTGGTAATGACTCCAGGATATGTGATGCCTGAGCCAGGTTATGTGACCTAAGAACCCGTAGTATAGGCAGGATAGACATGAAGTACATGCAAAGTTTAAAACTATGATTGATATAAAAGCTGAAGACTTGGTTCATGTTATGCAAAAAGCAGCTGCCCCTGTATTTAAAACTTTAGGTGTTATTTTCTTACATTAGTATGTTACATACCAGACCAAATGCATTAAATTTGATAAATATCTCACATCCATGAGGTCTGAAATAATCACCATACAATAAGGTAAATTTTGACATTTTACTTACACTCATAGTGGCACAGTGTATCATATTAGTCTTTTGGAACTGCGTACATATTCCATCCATGTATTAAAACCTTTTTCTGCTACCTAAACCCAGAGTTCTGATGGCCCAATCAGTATACTAATCTGCATAACATTTACTTCAAACAGAACTATTAAAGATAAAATTATTGTGAAATGAAAACTTTCATATTTCGGCTTGCTAATGACATGAAGTTTTAAATTAGTATTTTTTTAGACTAGTAAGTTTATAGATAATTTAAAAAATAAAATTCAAAAGTAGATGTATGGAAAGTCATTTGCCTTCGATATATAATGCTTCTATGTATTTTATGGATTATGAGTGTATGACATTTGAGTATCTTATAATTGCTTTTAGGAGTGTGTGTCTCCTGATGCAGGTAGCAATGCCCTGTGTGCTGTTTGCTGCTTCCCCATCAGAGCTTCATTTCAAGGGTGGGACTAATGCGGAGATGGCTCCTCAGATAGACTACACGGTCATGGTAGGGAGAAGTTCCTTTGCCTTGCTGCATCTTCCCTGAGTGTGTGTGCAGTGTAACTGCTGATCCTCTGTTGCTCTTACCTCAAGTCTATTTGGGATTATGGAATTAGGCATGGGAATATAACACTATTAGTATACTGGATGTAGAGAGCACCCAATGGTTCATGGAATTTCCTGAAAAAGAAAGTGGTTTCTTTGGTTTTAATTACTACAGAAAGTTTCACTTAAAATGTGAAGTTTATCCTAAAGTGCTGTGAATTAGTCTTCTTTTTTTTTCCATAAGAAAATCCTTTTATACAAAGTGACATTGAGAATGAAGTATGAGGAATGTCAAATAAGCTATATGGATGAGACTGGCTATCTTTTTTTTTAATAATGCAACTGAAATTTTTGTGTTGAGCTTTTTGTTTTTCTTATAAGATTGCATAAATTATCAATGCAAAATAATTTCACTCTGTGTTTTTATATGTTTATTTTTCAGGTTTTCAAGCCAATAGTCGAAAAGTTCAATTTCAAATTTAATTGTGACATAAAAAGGAGGTGAGTTGTGGAGCTGTGCAGCAGTCCTGGGCCTTACTGAACCCATGTGTGAGCAGAGGCACACACAAGGGGCTCTCAATCAAACTGAGGGATGAATTTATAATGTATGAGCTAATCTGCATTAGCTGCCCCTGTGTGTACTGTCACCATGTGATGAATGGGATATCATTCTTTGCTGTCTTTTTTTTTTTTTCTCCTTGCTGAGTGTACAGCTGCTGTGTAATGTTTGCTGTTGGCTCCCCTGAGGGGAGCACATGCTGGACAGACAGTGCATTACTGAACTTTTTCAGGGTGCCAGTTAGGTTGGGGTTAGGAAGTTAATAAGATGTGCATTACAGAGGATTACTGTTAGAGAACCTAATTCCATTATAAGGGTTTCTGAGGCATGCATCAAGAAAACTTGTATGTGCAGTAACAGGGAACAAAAAATGTATAGTGAAACGTATGAAGAGCCTCCTGGGCCTTTTCTAGGCTTCCTTGTTGTCATTGCATTTAATTATATCCAATTACTGTTTCTAAATAGGGGCTACTATCCTCAAGGAGGTGGTGAAGTTGTAGTCCAGATGTCTCCAGTCAAAGAGCTGAGCCCAATAAACTTAACAGAACGTGGCACAGTGACAAAGATTTATGGAAGGGCATTTGTTGCTGGAGCACTGCCTATCAAAGTAAGTGCTTATCATGGCTCTGGTAGTGTCCAGCTTCATATAAAATGGCATGCAATCTGCTTAACATTCCTTTACTCTCCTGTCTTTTGCAGTCTTACATGAGCTGAGCAACCTTATTAAATGGTTTCAGTTATTCAGGCTGTAGGATATTATATTGGACATACCTAAAATTCATTCATTGCACAGCAGTGTAAAGCTAAAACAGGAAATGAGAGCAGTATCCTCATCCTTCACTGGGCTATTCAAAAGTCTTTATTAGCATATATTCAGGGATACCTTATATCTGATTTATGTATTCTTCATATTCACGTGGTTTATTTTAAATCTGAAATTGGGGCCCTTGTTCATAAATCTATGAGCAGTTTAACAGGAGGAGGCCAGACTACAACAAGTTTTTCAACCATTTCTGAAGGCACTAGAATAAGTTAAGGGTAGGTTTAGCCAAAAATAAAAAGGAGAGAAATTTGCTCCTTTATATTTCCTTCTTTCTATCCTTCCTGTCCTGAGTGCTGGGACCTCCTTAAGGTTCCTTCTCGAAGGAAGAGGAGAAGCTGAGTTACTGTTTGGAAAGCTGTAGACTGCTGGTTTTGGTCTTAAAATCTCCAAACCTATGAATATAGCTATGATTAGATCACAGGAATGGGATAAACGTTGTATGGCCCCATTTGCTTGTGATGTAAAATTGTTATTTTATGTATTCTCTTTTGCAGAATATATTCTGTACATAATAATTGTGGGGTGAGATTTTTGCATTTGGTTTTGAGGTGGGTTATTTTTAGAATCTAATGTTTTGAGTGAAGACTAATTTTTTTTTTCTCTCTGAAGAAAAGTTCTTGAATTTCTATTGATATTGAAGTTTCTACATACATTTCTGTAACTGTCATTTGTACAGCATTTAATGTTACCTTAATTTTGTAGCAAAACTTTCAGAAAAAAATCATGTTCAGTTCTTGCTTGCAGGGGTTTATAACAATCTCTTGTTTTTCTAGTTAATGAAGTAGCCCCTTTATTCAGGGATTAACAGTAATAATTAGATTTATGAGGAAAAAAGTACTGCTATATTACATAATTTTATTATTTGGTTTATGTCTTGTCTTGTTAGCTGGCTAAAGACATGTCATCAGCAGCAGTGAGATGCATCAGAAGAGAAATCAGAGATCTTTACATTAACATTCAGCCTGTCAGAGAACCTGATGATCAAGCTGTTGGGACTGGAAGTGGAATAATGTAAGATGAGGCCAAGCTTTCTATTGTTACCTCTAATCTTGTTGGTTAATTACCTAGGTCTTGATTACGGATCTGATAAATAAACTGTAATATGAGGGATTTTGTTCTTAATTTTAATTCCTTTTGTTTTTCTGCTTAGCATTGTTGCAGAGACCTCAACAGGTTGTTTGTTAGCTGGGTCATCACTTGGCAAGAGAGGTAAGAATTCCATGAATTCTTTGAGACTTAACTGAATATACCAGTAACAAATAGGAATCTGAAGTATCATCTGTTTAAAGATCTGATGCTTTGAATGTTTCATTTTAAACTGGATGTTTTTAGAAATAAAGGACAGCAGAAATTAGCAGATTTAAAACATAGTAAGTGGAAATTTACAAAAATAACAGAACCATTACCTTGTATCAGAATGGATAATCACTGGAGAATCAGTGGAACTATTTCTGAACTTTAGGAGCATAAACTTTGTGTTTTATTTATGAAGTTTTTGCTCAATAATGAATCTAGATTAAAATGAATGGAAGTGAACTTGGTTTTAAATGATTTGAATCAAGTGCTTTTCTGACTAAATGAAGCTACTTTCTTTCCACTGCTTAGGAAGTATAAACTATATATGAGCCTAAGATGGGAAGGGCTTTTTTAAGCAGACATTTGAGGCAAGAGCATAACATTTAAAGAAAATAAGGTTTAAAAAGTTGATAATTTCTTGGGGTTATTTTTTGTATTTTTAAATAGTAATTTTCAGTTTTCTGATTTCTCTCATAGGAAAGAATGCTGACAAGGTTGGCATTGAGGCAGCTGAGATGCTGCTTCAGAATCTTAAACATGGTGGAACCGTGGATGATTCTCTGCAAGACCAAGTAAGGTTCCTATATGTGTTTACATGAGGTTGAAGTAGCAAGAACATGCATGCACTACTTGTAAACAATATAGATCTGAACTGGGAAGGAGCAAGATATTAGTTAGTAGTCTCAGAGATGGGCAGCCACAACATCACTAGAATTAGAAAATTACATACAGTTCTTAGGAACCATAAATGCTTTTAGCTTTGCACCCACAGCCTCAATTTTTCCCTTTCTCTAACCCTCAGTAAGTATGGAAGAAAGAGACAGGAATTTGCTTGTATTTGGCATTCTGTGTAGTGCAGTGGTAATAACTCCCTCCTTACATATATAGAATGATACTGAGGGGAGGTATTGGAGAATATCTAATGGGACATGCTCCCCGTTATCTTGCTCCCCTAATTTCATTTGAGAATGAAGGCCCTCCACTACCTTATCTTAGCCTGATAAGAGTCTTGGGCTGGTTTAGCTAGGATGATGTTACCTCTTAGCTGTAAACACCTGGGTACACATTAGTATTATGTAGTGTAATAAGTATTTTGGTCTTGGACTCAGCCTCCTTTTTCCAAGCACAGCCACAGCCAGAGCCACTGTGTATGGGAACTGCACAGAGCTAATCATACTTGCAGTATTTTTGTCATGATGATGTTTTAAAGTCAAATCAAAGGTTTTTAGGTGTCTGGATGGCGAAAAAGTGATCAGGAAGGGTTGGAATTAAAGTATCTCTTCCTGAGTTTCTCTCCATTTAGGTAATCTACTAATCTGGAGTCTGACATGACATTGGGGAATTTTGGGGCAATACAACGGGGGAGAGCAAAGTTAAATGAACAGGAGTTCAGGGCCAGGAATTCAGAAATAGGAATTCAGGGGCAAACTGCACTGTGGAAAAGTAGCCCTTCTGTAACAGGCATTACAGTAGCAATCTCCAGACTTCTGGAGCCTTGGATCACTCTTCAAAATCAGCTTCTTTAACTTTTATGAAACTTGGAAGGCAAAATTTTTATATCTACAGACATTTTGCTTGTTTTGGTTGGGTTTTTTTTAATCAATAAATTCCTAGAATCTGAAGAATGATTTAATAATTACCTTTCCCTCCCTTTCAGCTGATCATTTTCATGGCACTAGCAAAGGGAGTGTCTAGAGTGAAAAGTGGACCAATTACCCTTCATACTCAAACAGCTATACACTTTGCAGAGCAGCTAACAAAGGTGAGTACAAACGTTCAGGAAGTTTTACCTGTCAGTTTTCTTCCAGTAACTTGGCAATGTACAGTTCATCAGGTAGTGTGAGCTGAACTTGATCATGGAGGACAAGCATTGATAAAACATTTGCTATGCTATTTACCTGGGATTTTTCCTGTAGAAAGTGAGCATACTCTAGAGTTAAAGGCTTTTAGAATGGTTAGATACTTTTACCACCTTTATTTAAATGCTTTCTGGAATTAAACCTTTCAAAGCTACATATATGTATATATATAAACACGTGGCAATACAATTATTGGATATCAGATATTGAATATTTAAACTGCTGCATGTGATAACTCAATTAGTGATGCAATTCTAATCCTGTTGTAGGCCAAATTTACTGTGACAAAATCAGAAGAAGAAGACCCCAGTAATGATACCTACATCATTGAGTGCCAAGGAATTGGGATGATTAACCCAAACTTATAGTGTTAAAAAAAAAAGGCAGCAAGCTGCCAAAGCAGCACTCAACATACCTCAGTGATGTATTGCACTACACTTCATTGGATGTATAATCTACCTGAAGAGGAGGAGCCTTCTCTCACATCAGAGTGATTTAACTTGAAGGTTGATGTCAAGCTTTTCCTTGGTATGGTGAGAATCTGTCATGTGAAAAATGAAAACTACTTTTTTTTTTTTTTTTTTTACTATTAGCAGCAAAATGAGTAGCAACAAGACAGCAAATAGAATATACTGTATGTATGCAAGAGCTTCAGTTAGAAGCTAAGAACTTTACCTAAGTAGAAAATGGCTATTTTAGTTCAGTATTTCTTGCCCTTCTAAAAAATATAAGTTTTGTTCTATGGAAAACTTTATGTTATGAGGTACATAGAATAAAATGCACCATTAAATCTGTATTGCTGTTCTTCCTTAGCCATTTGATAAATAATAAAGCAGTATCACCTTTTAACAGGCTGGTATTTGTATGTGCTGTTATCTCAACAGGTTATGCTTGGGATAGGGGGATACAAAATAACTTTTCAGCAGCATGGTTTCTTTTTCTCCCGGCAGAAAGAAGACTCAATGCAAAAGATAATCTTTTAAATCTTTTTTTCATCTATTTTATAAAGCCTTCTCAGGCAAGCTAAATCAACATTATAGCCCAGACACCAAGTATTAGTCCATGATATGGACGCCCATTCACAAAAAGGATGGGGAGGAGGATCCTGGTAATTATAGGCCAGTCAGGCTGACCTCAGTACCCAGTAAGGTAACAGGGCAGTTTATACTGAGTGTCATCATGCAGCACCTACAGGATGGCCAGGGTATCAGGCCCAGCCAGCACGGGTTTAGGAGGGGTAGGTCATGTTTGACCAACCTGGTCTCCTTTTATGACCAGGTGACCCGCCTGGTGGATGCAGGAAAGGCTGTGGATGTTGTCTCTTTGGACTTCAGCAAGGCCTTTGACACTGTCTCCCGCAGCACACTCCTGGAAAAGCTGGCAGCCCGGGGCTTGGACAGGAGCACTCTGCTGGGTTAGGAACTGGCTGGATGGCCGGGCCCAGAGAGTGGGGGTGAATGGTGCTGCATCCAGCTGGGGACAGTCACCAGTGGTGTCCCTCAGGGGTTTGTACTGGGGACAGTTCTGTTCAATATTTTCATTGATGACATGGATGAGGCATTGAGTCTTTCATTAGTAAATTTGCAGATGACACTAAGCTGGGGGTGTTGGAAGGTAGGAAGGTTATGCAGAGAGACCTGGAATGGTTGGAAGGATGGGCAGAGTCCAATGAGATGAAGTTTACTAAATCCAAGTGCTGGATCCTGCACTTTGGCCACAGTAACCCCCTGCAGTGCTCTAGGCTGTGGATGGTGTGGCTGGGCAGCGCCCAGGCAGAAATGGACCTGGGGGTTCTGGTGACAGCAGCTGAACATGAGCCAGGGTGTGCCCAGGTGGCCAAACGGGCCAATGGCTCCTGGCCTGGATCAGGAATAGTGTGGCCAGCAGGAGCAGGGATCTCGTTCTTCCCCTGTCCTGGGCCCTGGTGAGGCCACACCTTGAGTGCTGTGTCCAGCTCTGGGCCCTCAGTTTAGGAAGGATGTTGAGACACTTGAGCACATCTAGAGAAGGGCAACAAACCTTGTGAAGGGTTTGGAAAACAAGCCATATGAAGAACGACTGAGGGAGCTGGGGTTGTTTAACCTGGAGAAAAGGAGGCTCAGAGGTGACCTTATCACTCTCTACAACTCCCTGAAAGGTGGCTGTAGCCAGGTGGGGGTTGGTCTCTTTCTCCAGGCAGCAACTGACAGAACAAGAGGACACAGTCTCAAGCTGTGTCAAGGGAGATATAGGTTGGATATTAGGAAGAAGTTTTTCACTGAAAGAGTGATTAAATACTGGAATGGTCTGTCTGGCGAGGTGGTGGAGTCACCATCCCTGGATGTGTTTAAAAAAAGACTGGATGTGGCACTCAGTGCCATGGTCTAGTTGAGGTGTTAGGACTGGGTTGGACTCGATGATCTTGAAGGTCTTTTCCAACCTACACATTCTGTGATTCTGTGATCATGCCACAAAAACTTTTTCTGAAGTATAAAGAAGGTGAAAGGAGAAATAGGGCACAATTTGTTTTGCATGTGAGGACCGCAGGCACAGAGTTGGAATCACTTAACCAAAACTGCATAAATGAACTCTGGAAGCTTGAATTGATTTCCATGTTTCCCAGTCCATCCTGCAGCCATTGCTCTACAATCTTTTTTCCTCAGTTTTGACTACTGAACCTAACTGCTAGAGATGTACCTTGAGGTATTGTTTGCCGTACTAATTAAGATAATTACTTACTTAATGCATTACTGTGCATTTCTAATACCAAGAAAAACCTTTGCCAATATCCAGAAAACTTCACCACCTATCTACTGAGCAATATCTTTCTTCTTGGGGTTTTTGCCTTAGTGCAAAGAAATGCTAGTAATTTCCAACTGATTATTTTTTCTTTAGTACTGCGGACAGTCTGAAGGGGGCAATAGACACCTGCTGAAGTATTTTTGGGACACAGACTCGACATCCTTTGAAGAGCACCTCTCTTGAGTTACTTGGCTGTGCCGTTAATGAATTTCAGTGTTTCCTTTTTGAAGAATTCTGAATGTATTTAAACAAAAACAAAAACAAACAAAACCCCCCCAAACCCCAAACAAACAAACTTGAAAGAAAATCCTAAAGAAATTGCTGTCTGTACTTAAGAAAGCAAGCTTGTATAAACTACATTTGAATGGATCTTTACCCATTTTCAGTATTGGAAAATTAATATACTTGACTTGGTTTTTAAATGCGCAGACTTTGTTACCAAAGAAAGTTTAAAAAAATCACTAAATAAACCAAAATTCAGTTGAACAAAAAAAATCCCATTGAAAAACTGGAGTGCAATTTTTATCTTCCATAAAAGAAGATTAGAACATAAAAAAACATGTAAATGCTCAGCCAACACATTTAACAAAGATTAACAAACCTGGGCTACCAGAAATAAACCTGCTCTTGGTAAATGTGCAGTAAAGGACAGCTCAGCAGCCCTGACACCTCTTGCTGCTGCTCGCTGAGCTCCCCAGGGCTGTTCCAAGGAGCAGCTGTTGTTACTGACTGGCAGCCCTGCTCCAGCCTCCAGCCCTCGCTCCTTGTGACCCGACCTGGGGGCCAGCAGTGGGCAGGGGAGAGGCTGCACAGCTGCCCCTTTCTTGCTTGCCTTGTCCCCTCATGCCAGCCCTGCTGTGCTTCCTGCAGTGGAAGCTTTAGAAAAGCTTCAGATGGGAGTCACCCACAACAGGTTTTACTCCTCAGTGGGATTAAATTCCCCAAATAATTGTTACCCTCTGCTACACACATACACACACAATTTAGTTATCCAGGCCCGGTTCACATCCTGTCACCTCATAGGAACCTCTTACCAGGAAATGTTTTTGTAATTCCTCTTCTTTTTCTAAATATCATAATTAATCTTCATTCATACTCTTCTATTCATATACTTGAACAAATTTTAACTGAGATGATAAAAAACATAAAATTAATTTGAGGCCACTGGTATCATTCATATTCTACCAGGTTCCTACCTTCCTTTTTCAGTGGGGTTCTGCACCATAAAACTTACATCTTCCAGGCTTACATTTACCTTCAATTCACTTGATTTTAAATCTACAAGTCAAATTACGAGCTGCAGACCTTGTTACATCACACTCCTACATTGCACATGCTGTATATACTTAAGCTTAAATTTTACAGCATAAATAATTCTTAAAATTAATGTAGTGTGTGCAAATTAGTTGTTGGTAGTTAGAGGTGTAACTTTTCTCTTTTTAAACATTGTCTCCTTTTTGAACGTTAACCAATATTTACAGAGCATTACTTGAAGCTTTTTAACTTTAATTTTTATCCATTTACAATCACATAGTTTTTAACTATGAGGTTGGATTAAGTCACTTGTGAGAATGTATTAACCTTTTGTTCAGGAAGAGATGAGACATGCTTGCACCTGCTCCACAAATATGCACAGGGTTTTCTTATGTTAATCAGGCACATTTGAATCTTATATAAAAACTTCAGTGTGGGTGTACAGATACAACTAAGATGCTTACATTTAGTACTGCTCAAACAAGTAGTGGCAATGACTCAGAAGTTCTATGTACCAAGGAAATGGGATAAATCCTCTCCAACTGTGTGTCTCTGGTGTACTTGCATGAGAGAGAATTGTGTTTGGATGAATGCAGTGATCAGAGGCACTGCACTCAGGTATGCATGGACTGGAGTTGCAAGACAAATAATAGGGGCATTATATGCAGGCAGCTACAAAACGTTCTCCAGGAAATACTGCACTCTACTTCTGACTGAACTCTGTTCCTCTCAGAAAGGGTATTTTTTAACCTTTGCTCCTATCATGCCCTTAGATCAACTGGTGACTGTTCCTCTTCTGAGTTGGGCATTTTGTTCTGGTCACTGAAGTGTTAGTGACACATTCACTGTTTTCTAGCCCGTGTTGGGAGCACTGCATCCAGTTCTGGGCCCCTCCATCCAAGGAGGACACCAGTGGTGACGTTGGTCTGGGGCTGGAGCTCTGTGAGGAGGGGCTGAGGGAAGGGGACTCTCTCAGCCTGGGGAGGGGATGGGCTCAAACACCTGCCAGCAAGTGGCCAATGTCTGCACAGAGGTGAGGGGGGAAGATGGAGCCAGGCCATGGTGCGTGGCAGATGGTGAGAAACAGAAATGAGAGATGCTCAGGCTGGCCAGAGCCCTGACTGACCCAGCTTGAGCCCAGGGCTCACCCTGCATTGTGCAGCAGTTTTGACCAGAGCCCACCTGTGATCCCTTCCCACCTCATCCTATGATCCTAAATCCCTATCTGGCAACTAATGATCATCCAAACATAGTGTGGAAGAATTCTCTAAAATATTCCAGCATAGGTTGTCTATAACTGACAATGCAGCAGAGGTTAAATAAAGCACTACACTATACAAAGGTGCAAATAGGAAAAAATTGCCAACACAAATTCTTTAGAATGGGAACAATGAAGAAATTTTAGAATTCAAGCTACGTCTTGAATTCAAAAGAAGTGACTGCAAACACAAACATCAAATCTGTTGGTGATGGGAGAGAATAGGAAGTAATATAAATATCTAATACAGTAAAAGAGGTCAGCTGAAAAGCGCTTCCCTAAAATCTGACTGCAGAAAGGTCAGTATAGACAGGTAAAACAAGTGAGAACACAGTCCTGTGTAAACTTGGGCAGAACCAGATTTTTTTCTTTTAATCTCAGATTTTCTTTTGCCTTGAAGACCAAAGTTCAAGGCTTAGGAAGCCTACTGATAAGGGCACTTAAAAGCTAAAAGCTCTTGTGGAGTGTGCATGTGGAGAATGTCCCAGGGCAAGTTGTGTGACTTTGAATTTTTGTCCCACCCAACTGTCTCTCCTCCACCCAGGATGCTCTCTATGCAACGCTTTCCCAAATCCAAAGTATTTGGGATCCCATAATGATTGGACATCTGCTAGAACAAGGAGCTCTTATTTCAAAATCACACTTTCAGATAATAACTAAATCTTTTTCTTCACATAAAACTTCTTTAGGATTAAATTTTAGACATTTTATGTCACACAACACAAGTTTTCAAAGATCCATAAAAAGGACAAATATTAGCTCAGAAAACATCTGTTATTTTTCTTTCTCTCCTTCCAGAGATATTTTTCTAGCTACTTATGATTTTCATTACCAGATAAATTATTCCTATATAAAAAGACAATTTGTGAAAAGGTTTAATGATTTTTTTTCATATGGAAACCTCTGTATAACAGAATTTTACGTGCATTGCACTCTTCTAGTTTATACAAGGCCAGCTGACTTGAAGTTTATCTAACTCTTGTAATCCAGAAATGCTCATAGCAGACCATTAAAAAAAAGTGATAAATAAAGCATTCCCCTTTTAATAGAATGGGTCTTATACAAAATGTCTGTGCAGACTAAGACCAATTCCAGTATACTGTGGTTTAGAAACAGCAGTCAAGGCTTCATTGTTATAAAATAGCAAACATTTGCTTTTAATATGATGAAACCATGACTATGGGAATTTACATTTGTTTAACTGAAGATGGAACTTGGGCTTTAGACATAAATTAAAATGATTATTAGATTATATCATTTGGAAAGAAAGGAAGGGAGAGTAAGCACTGAGTCTAAATGTCATTTCCATCACTTTTATTCTACCATCATCTCCTCCAAATTCACCACAGACAGCTATGATTTTGAATTCTACTTTGCTGAAATGGCTTGCTAAGAAATACTTTACAGCAAACGTTTTATGCTCACTCAAAATACCTTTCAGCCATGGAAATTTACCAATTGTATTTACAA
Organism: Chamaea fasciata; assembly: GCF_029207755.1. NCBI lineage: Eukaryota > Metazoa > Chordata > Aves > Passeriformes > Sylviidae > Chamaea > Chamaea fasciata. The sequence goes on along the minus strand of NW_027094095.1, from coordinate 13,753,291 downwards.
TTTACAAAAGTTAGTCTTTTCTTCCCCTGCTCTGTTTCTCAAGATTCCTTAGATTTTTTTTTTTCTCCCTGATTGAGGAGAGGTTAAAAGTTAGGTTCTCTATCAGCACCACTCTTCTAAGCTGCAATCACAAAGAAAGAGTCTCAATTCACAGCAAATAAATTCACAGAATATCCAAGTAAGTCAAAGTTGTTGCTCTGAAGCAGCACTGGAAAGCACTGGCCCTGACTGAACAGGGAATATCAACATGTGCTGACAAATCTGAGATAGCTACAGTGGACTCGTCATCAGAAATGAGGATAAGCACATGGCCCCCTTATGTTTAAGTGATTCGGTGGTGCTATATAAATATGTCTTATCAGAACAGGATTACTAGCATTCTCTGCTTTGTGGGAGAGTTCATTTTCATAATCAAATTATCAGATGTAAAACTATAAAGAAAGACTCTGTAAGCTAAGCTGAACTGTATGAACTCAAAATAGGACTTAAAAATTAATTACGTTTCATAAAGACAGCAAATCTTGGCCCTTCTATCTATTCAAACCTTTCATCTTTTTATCCCCACATATTCTCCACATCATAGCTCTGGGCTTTGAACTTCAACTCCACAGTTGATCTTGCTACACACTGTTGAGTTCTCAGCTGAAGCATTCTTCATATTACCACTGCTGGGGTTTTTTACCTCTTTCCACTCCAAAATGTAGAAGTCTCTGCTCTCAAAAGCATTTGAAAATAACTCTGAATTCTGGTTTGGTTTTTTTTTTTCTTTACCTCATTTTCAGTTCTAAAATGGAATTTTTTCAAAGAGCAACTACAAAAAAATCTGTCTAAGCTGTTGATTTTGTTGAAGGGAAAGGAAAAGTCCTATGCAGCCATTTCATGGAAACATTGAAATGTGCTAATTTTTTTCACTTTATTAGTTACAACTGGAAACATATTTTCAAACTTGATGGATTTCTGGAGAAACACAGTTAACTGGTTTAGAAGTTTATGTCTTCCAATGTGACAGAGCCTGCTGCCAGGTAAAGTTGAGAATATTTACATACCTGTATGAAGTCTTGATTCCAGAAGTGGCTTTTTGTATTCCCACTGAAGTTTAAAATTGTTGCAGTGTGCTCAGCTCCTCTGAAATTGAGGATATCTTTAGGTTTTCTTGGTTTTTTTTTTTGGGGGGGGGGTTGTTTTTTTTTCAAATCAGTTGTAGAACGTGCACATCTGAAGACAGATTTAGTTAGTGACAATGAAATAGACTATTTGGAATGTGTTAAGATAGTACAAAAGCCAAATACTAAACTAAAATACTTTATATATTAACCCTTTGTGCTTGAAGTGAGAAATTAAGGTAACAGAATCAATGATAGCCACCTTCACAGAGGAAAAGGTCAATGTGATGGTGAACTAACTTCCTTTTAACATAGCTTGGTCAGTCCGCCAAAAACAGTTTTTAAACTGTGCTTTTAGATAGATTTGTTTGCTTCCGTCTCATAGGATGGCGACCTCCAGGACAAGATTTATGTCCTCTGACTGCCAGCCAGATTCCTGTATCCTGTTTATTATTTAATATGTGCTCTGTAAAATAAGCACAATTCAAATGCTCTGCCATTCAATCAAGAGTCAAGCCCAAGCCCATATTTAGACAAAATTTGGGTGTTTTTTCCAATGATTATTTAAAGACCCTGAAGCAGAACCAGTGAAATTTTCTTCTGTCATCCTGGTTATCCTGCAGGAAGGGAGATTCTGTCCGAGAGCAAACTGGACAGTTAGTGATTGTTGCAACTTGGAGGGAAAGGCAGTTAAATCCATTCTGCAGAGGAAGAAGTTAAAGCGTGGATCTTTTACTTCCTGGGAGATGCTTTAATGCACATACTGTGAGAAAAAGGAAACCCTACCATGTCTTGTTCTGCCTGTTAAATGACTACTGTGGCTTTCTCATCAAAAGGCTGTTGGTCCCCCACAATACAAGATCACAAATGGAAGGAACGACATTCCTGCAGGGTGAAGTGAGTTTTGAATTAATGCACACACCACTTAGGCCCAGCAGCAACCACCAGGGGTTTGGCTCCGCTCCTCATGGGCTGCACAGTGAGCCTGGGAGCACAAACCAAGGCTCTCCCGCTGCCCAGGAATTTGAGTCTCAGAGCCAGCTGCCACAATCTAACCTTTTTTACTTAAAGCTTCTTCTCCCACATGTGGGTGCATGAAATTCGAGTTTCCAGTAAATCATTAGCAAGCTGTTTCCAAGATCCACTGGTTGTGTAGTATGGGTAAGAGAAATAAGGACAAAATTCAACAGAAGAAAGAAAACCTCAGCAAAAAGTGCACAATTTTCCACAGGATCTCATAGCATATTCCAAAATTTCTGACACTTAGCAGGTTTAAATTACCCTATTTACCTAAGCTTCTCTCTTTCTTTCTTTCTTTCTTTCTTTCTTTCTTTCTTTCTGTCTTTCTGTCTTTCTGTCTTTCTTTCTTTTTCTTTCGTTGTAGCATGTGAGCCCGTGAAGAAGTAAGCAATGCCCATTTCCTGAACTGCAGACTATCAGTGTCTCTATCTTGCAGACTCAGCTGCAGTTGAGCCAAGTACTTAGGACAAATAAAATCAAATTTTTTTAAATTGTCTTTTTTACTTCTTGGTCTTTTTAAAATTTCCTTTTCTGCTTCTATTTTTATTTTCTATGTTCTGCTTTCAAGTTAATTTATTTCCTGTTTTATGTGCATTTCTCACCTTCTCTCCAGCTTTCCAGTTCCCTCATTTCCCTTTTCCCCTTTCTTCTCACATCCACATCTACTTAGAGAAGCATTACAATATCAGAGTATTGTTAAAGGACAGAATTAGAAGTGCAGTCTGGCTCCAGCTAACCTTGGTCCTTGTAAAACCACTTTACTTCCTGCAAACCACAATTGGAGATGCAGAAAATATTCAAGGACATCTCTGGAAGCCCCTCCTACAGTGTAAGTGAGCAGAGGCTCAGTTCCTGTGAATACAGCACCAGCCTCAGCCTGCACAGACAGCTGCAGAAATGCTGGTTCATGACATCTTACGAAATAGAAGGAGTACTTGTATATGGGGTTCACGGGTTTTTCTGTATAAACAGGGGAGAGACACATCCTCCTACAGAGCTGGGTTGGGGTTTTCTGAATCAAACAATTTCTTATTGAAACCACACGAAACTGAGGCAAATTAAGCTCGTGCATATAATGCTGTATCTGAGCCTATGTTTATGGTCAAGCTTCTGGAGCCAGCTGCACCCACAGAGCCTGGAGGGATAGACTTTCATGGGAACCAGGCTATCCCCATGTCTGAGTCACTTCTCCTGGCAAGTTCTTGGCTCACCCAACTTAGACAAAGTGAGATTTAATGTGTAGGCAGCATGAATTATCTGGGAGTTCTGGCTCAAGAAAGCTAAAAAGTAAAGTCAGTCAAATACCAATCTAGCAAAAATGGATCCCCATTGTATGCATGGAGATTTGTGAGGGCTTGCAATTACCTTTCAGTCCTTAGCAAAATAAGATTTTGGCCCATAGACAACAGACATCTTTGAAAGAAGGGTGTTTTTCTTTTAGTACTCCTTGTTTAGGTGGCAGAATATTCTTCAGAGTATGACTAAGATTGCATCTAAACTGCTGAGAAGCTGGGATGGAAATTTCACAAAATTACTTGCATGAGATTCCTGAGGCTTCCCAACTTCATCCAGGAAAAGAACAAGACTGATTTTTCTCACATAAGTGCAAGACTGACCTTCAGTTAAACCAAGATACGCAATTTCCACAAACAGCCCACAAATAAGGGATTAAAGAAAATGTGTTCAAATTTTAGAATACTTTTTCCCAGTATTTTACTTTTACATATGCTTTATCTACCCTGCACTAAAATTACCACCATATGAGGAAGAGCACTCTTCTGCCTCAGCAGAAGTAATAAACAGAGAGAAACTCACTCTGGCACAGCTTTACAACTGTGTGCAGATAGATACATTATTTCCCCCTTTAATCTTAGAAGCAAATAGTAGTAGTGCTGGTGGTGATGACAAACACCTAAATTTAGTTCATGGGATGGAATAGCTGCAAGGGTGGCTGACAGACCACACTGTAGTTATGCTCCTCTAAAAAGGCACTGCTGTTGGTTGACATGAATTTTGAGGTTACACAGATATGTGTGTAAAGCAGCTGACTAGAGTATCATGGAAAGTTATTTCCTAAGCAATTTCTTTATGAGAAGAGACCAGAAAGACAAACAGCAACTATTTGCAGATTTATGTGCTCAACTCATGGATTTTGACATAAGGTTTTGGGGGTTTGGGCATTTTTTTGTGGTTGAGCAAGTGAGTGATAACACAAGTCAACAGGAACAAAATGTGTTCTGAACCAACTTGCTGTTTCAAAACAATGCTGGGAAGATGCTGACATACCAATATGTATCACTCGTACAGAAAAACTGCTGAAAGCAGCTCAGAGCACCCATTCACCTACAGCACTGTATCTGCTCCCAGGGCTCCGTAGCAAAAGGTCCTGGCTGCAGACTGCTGCCTTTCTGCAGGGGCAGCGGACACTGAACCACCATAGTGCAGCTCGCAGCCCTGGGTTTGTGCTGGTGCCCTGTTGTTTCACCCGGCTGGTCTCTAGGCTAAAACATTTGCTGAGGTGGGAGCCCCTGAAGAGGTGTTACACCAGTGACATAGGGAAGCACTGGAGTTCATGGGATGTGACTGAAATGGTTCATGGCTGTAATCCAGAGAGGATGTACAAGTGAGAATTTTCAAACAGGAAAGGAGCAGAAGAGGTGTTTTCTGTAACTAATACTGAACAAGACGTGAAGACTTCTCTTTTACTCAATGCTTATTTATTAAAAGCAGAATATTCTGACTTTGCCCTACACCAAAGCTTCTTAGAACTTTTCATGGTGAGAAAATCTATGTTTTCATGGGCTTTTGATGGTATTGGTGATTGATGGATGGCTGATCCAAATGCCATTTGCAATAAGCTGGAAAAGTAGATGGCTGCAAAGCACTGCAGGGCAACTGTAGAAGGGATATAGTCCATCATCACATCTTCCTTTGCAGGGGCTGAATTCTGTATCCTGTGTGATCCCTGACGGTCTCATTAATCTTTGCACTTAAAAGAATGTTAAGACAGTCTTAAACTCTTTCTGGGAATACAGATTTACTTGCATATGATTTTCAACCAGGGATGATCTAAAGGAAGTCCTAAATGTGGTTATCAAATACACTGACACTGTTCTGGGAAATGGAAAATATTTTTTAGTCAACTTAGCTGGAAAATCCAGGTCAGGCTTTATAAATATCAAAGACTTCCAGAGAGCAGCCAACCACTTTCCACTTCACTTCCACAGGAAACTTTTGCTGACATGTTGAACAATGGCCATTTAGATGAAGTTGTTAATCAGTAGGCAATTAAAAATCACTTTTCTAGGTGCAGTAAAAGTCTCCGCTGAGTGTGCTTCTATGGTTAAAAAAAAATCAGCTGGCAGGGGTAACTGGTCACAGACACTTTCAGCTCATGCAAGAGTGGAAGAGATGGCTCGGTCTTCATCCTGGTGGTCACCACCTCTGCCTTGGTGGCACACGCCTAAATAACTGCAAGACCCTATAGCAATTTCAATTCAGGACATGATGCGGTCAAAAATGAACCCCGAAGAAAAGAAAAAAGGGAGGGGTGGATGAGAAATTAGTTTTCTGTAAGGAGCAGAGCCTCTTTTTGGCTTACTATGGGTCGTTGGGATTGGAAACTATGGATACCAGCCAGACCATGCCAGCTTAACACAACAATATCCCAGAAATATTCCAATGGAAGGAATGAGGTGCAGAATAATCTAAGAAACATTATATAGCTCCTTTAAGGTAAGTAAATGGTGAAGCGTCATTTGGAATAGAAAGTACCACACTGAAAAGTGCTAGTGGAAGGTGACACTGCTCTAGAGGTTTTAGAGAAGGTGGCAGATTACTCAGAAACAGGAGTACAAAAACAAGAAGTATTTTAAACCAATCAAAGGAAATACTCTTCATAAAGTGTCTTATTAAACTGTGCAAGTCTTTTCCACAGGAAGCAATTGGGAGAGCACTTAAAAAGGAGACACGAAAGGACTGGAATTTTAGGCTTGTGGTTGTGTCATGGATTTGGAAGATAGACTGAGTCTTATGCCTGCATTTAGGCAATATATCTCAGATGAAAAAAAGGAAAGGTTTAATACTGTAGAAGCAGCTGTCCTAAATCTGTCTTCAGGGATGTTTCTTACACCCTCCTGTGAAATTGTGGTTGCTGCTTATTGCCAAAGATCAGTGTCTGTTTGAATATTTTTCATCTGATCCTGTATGGGAATTACATTGCTCCTTATCAAAAAATAATGGTATCTCATGGAAGCCTCTGTCATGCACAGAAAAATTTAGGCAGGGATGATCACAGGAGATGATCAAATCCAGTGTCTCACTCACAGCAGGGAAACTTTACAGTTAGATTAGATTGATCATGGTATTTTCCAGCTGAATTGCAAAAAACCCCAGGGGCAGAGGTTCTACAGGTGCTGAGGCCCTGTTTTGGCTGCTGAACCACCCTCACCATGTATTTGTTGCTCACATACAACTGGAACTTCCCTTATCACATGTTTTGGCCACATCCCCTTGTCTTTTTACTGTTCACCTCTGAGAAGGGACTGGCTCTGTGTTCTCTGTAATCTCTGATGACTGGAGCGACATTGAAAAGCTTCCATCAGTCCAGAAACACATTTCTCCCTTCTAAGATGTATTTTTTTTTACCTAGCATCAGTACTAAGACATATCTGCATCTTAAAAACTTCAAACTCCAAAACAGATTAAATGGCATGGAGAAGCAGGCCTGCATTTGCCACAAAACTTTACTCATATTTTGCTTTTTAAACCTGCCATTCTTGAAAAAGTCATGCTTTTAACTCAGTCCATTTGTGACCACTTGAATGTTCAGAAATAAAATTATCAAGAATTAGGTTGGCCAAGCATATTAAATGAAATTTAAGGTACTTCTTTGTACAATTTGTGCTTGGGCCATAATCTCGGGGTCACCTAGAAGGTGCATTGCAGTACATTCCTTTAGACTGCAGACTTCTGTCTCTTTCCATACCGAGGATGGCTCTTTTAAGACACTCAAAAAACATGCTTTCAAGATGTCTGTTCTTGACAGTTCAACTGCAGGAAAGATAACTGAAAAGAGGTATTCATCTTTTAAGTACAGGCAAGGATGTTAATCTGGTGGTTCAGAACTGACAGTTTTTCTTTTCAAGTGTCATAGACTTGAGCTCTGATTACACACTCTTCAGAGGCTCCAACAAAAGAAGCTCTTGTTTCATCTGTGCTTCATGCTATTGGTCTATTGTTTCACATATTCATTTTGATAAATCATACAAAATGCTACCTTGAAATTAAATTTTTGTCATTAACAGTGGAAAAAATACCTTTGTAAACAATCTTTTAAAGAATTCTATAAGGTTTTAAAAATGTTCTACCAATTCAGTAAGATTCCAAATATTTCTCTCTCACCTGTTTTCTAGTCTTTACCATGTTTTATTATTACTCTTATTAAAATAAGAGTAGGACATTTAACAATGCATCAGCAATTCATTAATACTCTCTGGTCCAGATTCCTACATACCAAAAACATTAGTCTCTGCTATAATCCAAGTAACCTACCTCAAAATTTTCCCAGGGTTTTTGTGGAAAGGATTGGGAAGGCTTTCATTTTGTTGGCAAAGAACAAGAGGAGGTGTGGTGGCTGGGCTTGCTCCTTCTAGCCTGTCATGAGCATGACTGTCACAGCCATCCCCTGCTTCATTGCACTTGAATATTAAATATCTAAGTGAGAGTTCTTCAAATGTGAGCGTAATTGATTACTCACCTGTACCATGTTAAATACAGTAATCGGTAATATAAATTGTATGTAGAATTACTCCTTAATAGGTCTTGAACATTCAGCTCTCCAGCTAGGTTGTGAGATCACTGCCAAATCCCTCTCTCCTGCTGTTGACAGCTTGTGGCAATGCTGTGCAGAGTTCTTCACACTACATTCTCTTGTGTCCCAGACATTATCTGGAAATCTGGATAGCTCAGTGTTGAAAGATGGCTCAAACTTTCTCCCACTTTCTTCCATTTTGAAAAGAGCACAAACTGAAAGAGTGTAAGGCAGAAATTTCAAAAGCTCCCAAACATACCACCATAACTTCTCAAACTCAGCAAAGCAGTTCTCTTGAAAACAAGGATGTTGTGCATGCTATGAATTTACATAATTTCAAGTGACAAAACGAACAAAAAACAAGCCCCTTGCAAGTTACTAAATACAGTGAAGAAAATTCTGACTCAGGAAACTCCTGAGCTTCAAAGCAGCTGGAGGTTGGGAGTGCGTTTAGAGAGCATTTTACCATGCTTGTTGATTTTACAGCATTTTTTAGGCATTCAGTTTTACCTGCTGCGGATTAAAAACCTTGGCTTGACATATTGCGGCCATTCTTATGCTCTACGTCATAATGAATGTCATCTCCCTTTCACTGAGTCTTTCTACAATTATCTTCTTACCTTCTTAATTTGGTCTCATTCAAAAATTATGCATATGCATCTGTAAAAGACTGCAGAAACCCTGTGGGTGATTCAGCAGTAATCTCACACAGAATTTATCTGCTCTTCCCTATTAAATCAAGCCCAAGGCTGAACAGGTGCCTTGATCATAACTCACATCTACTCACCTCTCTCTCATTTTTGCAGCAAGAGGACTTTGCTCATTAAAAACCACAACAGCTTTTATTAAGTAGATTTTCATTTTTGAAGAAGTGAATGTTGGAGGTTTATACCTTCTCATTTTATTGAATTAACAGTGAGCTAGACACAGGAAGGAAAACAAGAATAATCACACATACAGCCCACAGGTGAAGTGTGCTCTTCAACTGCTTGCTGCCACCGACACTACTAAACAGCAAATGAGAGAGAAGAATTTAGTTCTTACAAAAAGTTTATACATATAATAAAATAAATGGGATATTTCAGCACATCTGTGTTTTGAATACAGAATTTCAGCCTAGGAATTTACCTTTAGATGTGGAAATACATTCTCCTGCATTCTATTAATTTCTTTATCTGCTTCTACAGATAAACTACTTTTTTGGCAGTCAGGAAAAGCAAGCAGATTCCAATTCTATCATGTTCTTGCTTTTTACTTCCCTCCGACAGCTTGGGAAAAGTGACTTATGCCAACATCGTCACAATTTCTCAAAAGAAGTGATCTTCAATCAACACAAACAAAATCTTGCTATCTGCTCCATGCCTGCTCTGTTATCAGCACCAAAACCATTGTGATTATGAACTAGAATAAAAGTCTCAACAACAATGCGGTGCTAGAACGTCATTTTGTTTGTATGAAGGAGATTTTCTTTCCTTTTTCCCAGAGCTTATCTACAAACCCTAAATTAGCTCACTAAAAATATTTATTTCTGCATGGTTTTCAGATATGAGTACCTGAGTGATATATTCAACAATGAAGAATCATGCTGTCTTACCTCACTCAACTATTTTGATGCTTGGGTATAAATGAAGGGACAAAATATCCAATTTTAGTTGAACAGGAAATCAACAGAAAAAATAGTAGATATGTTTTCAATGTAATTTTAAAAACTGAATGCAGTTGTGTTTTAACTCTATTTTATATGCATTCCTGATATTGAAACAAGCAAATGAATGCACCATTTGTGGTCATATTTTGTTATTTGAGCCCATTAGCTGAAAGTCAAGTAAATATCACAGCCCTATGCTCTGAAGTTCTGTATTCAGCTGCATGTTAAAAGTGGTGCAAAGGGTCAAGTGCTGTTTTCTGCCCTGTACACCAAGTGCCTAGGAATTTAAAAAGCTCGTTTAATCTACCAGCTTTGACTGGCAAAGAGGCTCTCTGGCTCAACTGGTAGCAGTGTCTCAAAGTTACATCACTGTAAAAACCGATAGTCTCCATCACTGGAAATCTCCAATAAATACGAAAGAACAACATGAAATATAGCAGTTGGAAATACGTGGGAGTGTTCCAGACATGACATCTGTGTTGGAACATCATATGCCACCATTTCTTTCAGCTGTTGAGAGCAGATATCTCATATCTGCTTCTCATTCAATAGGAAAGGAAAAATATTTAAGAGAAAAAAACAGCAGCATTAGGACAGAACATTTAATTTTTACAATAACGCACAGCAAAGATGATTAAAGTCAAATGATCTTACTTTCCTCATATGCTCCAGTCTCTTTTAACACAAATGGATATAGTGTTTGTTACTGCAATCAGAAAAAAAGAAAAGGGAAGTAGTTGTTGTCCTCTTTCAGGTCACATAAGCACTAAGTCCCAGACCCCCTATCACATCTATTTATAAAATATATTTTTGCCTTTTGAAGAAATAAATCTTCAGATTTACATGTCCCAATTTCTTCAAGTTGCAAAAATTAAAAGGTGCCTTTAAAGGGCAAATTTTCAACCTGTCAAAAAAGTGTTTCTCTTGTTTCATTTGCAATGAACCATAAACACAGCAGAACCACTGAGAGGAACCAAGGACCTCGTAACCAAGGGGAACTTCCCAGCCCTGTATCTCACAGCAGCACATTTGGCCATTCCGTGCACTTCAGCAGCACCAGAAGGACTCCTCAGGTGAGAAGAGCAGAGGGACAGGCAGGAGATTCTCTGCTTTTGTACCTGGCAGGTACCCAGGCACTTGGAACAAAACACTACTAAGATGCCTGGGAGCTAAGAGCAAAGCACTTCACTCTTTTCACAAGCATTTCCAAAGTTCTGGTAACATAACTTGCACTGCTTTGTGGCAGGATATGTAGCATGTGGATCCCAAAAGATTGTGATGCTTAAAGACTGTTGAGCTGCACAACAGGCAATGGAATAAGTGCGGGAGTTTCCCTGATATAACCACTTCTCTCACTTCTTTCTTAAATGTGAAGTGGCCTTCAAACTGAGTAAAGTGTCAAAAACTCTGTCAGGTTTTGATTGCTAAGTTGAATGGTCTGGGTAAAATTTAGACTGGTTGGTTTGACAAACTTTTCTAACCTCATGTTAAAAGGTATGTGTAGGGCTGGAGTGGGTTTAGAAGAAACTACAAGGATCATTTACTGCTGTAGAAAAGGCTTGATAAATGTAGGCTCCCAACAGCCCTGTATCTTTAGTTTATCAAAGAAATATGAGAGTTTTGATTACAGCATGCAATCATCATTTCGGGAGAATGGTGAAAAAGGACAGAAAAATTGGATTAGGAAGTGGGCCATGTGTATATGAGAGGAAGGGCACCACTAATAATCACGGACAACTGCATCCTCCCTGTTTGTGAGGAATTTCCAGATCAGATCCCTTCCAGGGGAAGACACTCTGCTTAAAGAAGCTATGTGGTCCGGCAGAGCAGCAAGTCCCTGAAGCAGAATGGCCTGTCCCATTCAGAGACACCAGAATCATTATTAGGCCCTAAATATCCTGATCAGGCCCTGCTAGTCCCTGAAAACAGGGGGAGCCTGCCACTTCAAATACAAGGCCACCAGCGTTATCTCCAGCAGATAACAGCTTCTCTCTCATGGGATACATTAACTGTCCCCTTCAGTATACCTGAAAAATTATTTGAAAGCGTTCCTGGAGACATTTAAAATACGTACCTTTTCCTGTTTGAGCTTTCCATGAAAGAATACATCCTGAACTGACTTCAGGGAGTGAGATTTTGAAATCCCCTGTTAAAATCCAGACTCATGTGAGCAATGCTCTTTGGTATTTTTGGGCTAAACTCCTGAAGATGAAAAGACAAAGCTATGCTTGAGCACAGATCAGACAGGGGAAAATGCAAATCTATACCTTGTGAAGTGACTACATAGAGAAAACCTGAGAGGACCTGTCACAGCTCTTTGCTTTACAGGCCACTTCCTTGATCATAAAGAGTCCCTGTGGCAGGGATTCTTACCTAGACCTCCAAGCAGCTCTGAAACCACTTGCTGGGCTGGAGCTGCTGTTCATGACTCTTTGCCAGGGCAGAGGCTCTGATGAGAAACTGTGTAAGGAGAAGCAATACTCCTTCTGTAATTTTGAATAAAAAGAGAAGTTTTTTGACTGTGAACTTTCAACCTCCATAGGACAAGCTGGTACTGATACCATGAAGTTCCCTGGAAAATACCGAGAATCAGACAGTAGGGCAGGAAATCCCCTGGCAAGATCCTTCTCTGTGATTTCACTGCTGGGAAGCTCACTGCCCGCACAAGAACAACCTCTTATAAAATGGGCACTAATTCTATCTGTTCACTGAATGTTTCTGGGGGAAAAGCTGGCCGTGTTGAAATCAAGGGGCAATTTCTATTGACTTAAGCCACTTAATACCTTAATGGAGGTCCTGAGAGGGCAGATAAGCCACGTGGGCATTACATCTGTATCTGTATCAGAAATACTGACAAAACCAACAGTTGAAAGAACACTGGAAACTCGAGGAGGAATTTCCAGTAAAGATTACTCAAGCACCAAAGCAGTGTTGCAAGACGGCTCCTATTTCTCTCTCCAACCCATCTTTCACCTTTTCAGTCCACAGGAGAGGGAAAAACAGCACAGGAACTTTAATGCCCTTTCTGCAAGGTCTGGCAGAAGGTTGCTCAGTGGAGGAGTAGGAAGGCAAGGCGTACCTTGGTGGGTCTCACTAGGACCCACCAAACCCAGGATGTCTCCAGCAGTGAAAGACACTATTTCAGGATATCACAAACTGGCCACTTTCTCAGGTGTGTGTCCTGAGGACTGCTCAGCATCAATGGCCATTGAGTTAGGGATGTTGTACAGTACATTTCTGCCTATTCTCTTTCGTTTTTCTTTATGGACCTTCAGCCCATTATATTTTCCATTCTGCTTTTGAACCAATTGATATTGTTATCCCCCTGACCCTTCTGCAGCAGCTTCCAGTAGATTAACATTCACCCTGCAAAAAAGTAGTGTTCAATTTTTTTTTTTTTTTTTTTTTTTTTTTTTTTTTTTTTTTTTTTGTTAAACCACTTTCTCCTTGGTTTGCAAATCCTGGAAGTCTGGAATTGCGTAATTCAGCAAACAGTTTTGCATTTGTTGTTTGCTCTTAACTGCCTTCACGATTTGGAAAACATCAGTCAGAACCCTTCCTCCTTCAGCATTCTCTCTCCAAACTGGAAAGTCCCAGGGATTTTCATTTCTCCTGTTTTTCAGTCCTCCTTGTCTGTATCTTTCCTAGCTCTCCTTCCTGCAATACAGACACCAGAACCTGCCTGATTAGACAAAATGTGTGTGCACCAAAGTTTTGCACAGTGGAAAAAATCATGCTTTCTGGTTTATTCGCAAGACAGCACTGAGACAGGCCTGACATTATTCTGAATAAATATGCCTGGCACCACCTCCAAGAAATTTATGTCATGGGCCTGTCAAAGCTCTCCTCCTCCTCTGTCTTCAATCTTTTCTTCACCCTCCTACTGCATGCTCACATTCCTCCAAGCCAAGTCCACACTGCTCTCCCATTTTTCTGCTACACCCCCACTTTCCAAGCCTCCCTTTCCAATCTAGATAGACATCCTGCATGAACTGATTTACTGTGCACAAAACACTGCTGAACACACTATGAAAAAATATGGGAGATGTGCACCACTGCCTCATGCCAGAGCTAGCCTCATCCCAGAGTTAGCACCCGCATTTGCATTGCTGTTGGCAGCAGTTATTACCATGTGTATAATGTAAAGACATATTCTTTTCACATATCTCTGCTTGAGCTTCTTGTGTGCAAGTTTGGAGAGGCCAGGCCCACCCTCCTGTACCTAGCACAGTGGATCAGGCCACAGTGCATCAGGTTGCACTTCAACATCTCAGCCAGAGCCTGCACCTCCTACAGCTTTGCCTTTGGTGCTGAACATCAGCACCCAGATGAGTCAAATCACCACTGCTAGTCAGGAGAAGGGAGGTAAGGAGGAACACTATCAATTTCTGCCTCTCCTTCCCTCCGTCTTTGGAAGTCCACTATTTTCACAGCCATTTTGCCAACAGTGGAAAGTGTGTGGTGAAAGAGGCACTAACCAGAGGGAAGCATGCAGACACCGGTTCTCTGTTAAAAAGGAAATTGTCATGAATATAGTTTAGATTTCCACAGTGAGGAGCTTGGGAAGGGCATTCCTTCGGGAAACAACTCAACCACCATCACCAAGGTGCCCTCTGCCTATGCCTTGAGGTTGCCGCTGGCCTTGCTTGTGCCTTTCCCATGACACCCACAAGTGCTGCTGCCAAAGACAATTTCCTTCCCCAGTAAGGTGTTTTCTGGAATAACCTTAAACAAGCATCACCAGGGGAATTTAGTCAAAGAAATCTACTGGTAGTTTTATTTTGCAGTGGAAATCTGTAAAGATTATTTACAATCCACTTATATTTCACAAGGAGGGTCTGATTTGGCTTATCACAAAATAACGGAATTCTGACATTGATCTGAGAATGATTGAAGCCAGCAAGAATACTTTAGCAGTCCTAGAATTTACTAGATTATAATCCCAAACAATTTTTGAATAACATTTAGAATAAAATGTTTCACGAATGAGCTTCAAAGGTTTAAATTAGTTTAAATTTCTTAGAAATGCATAGCCCAGTGACTGTGTAACTTCATTGAAAGTACAGAATTTATAGCAATACCGGTGAAAAGAGAACTTTTTCCAAACATTACGACAACCAGACAAATTATATAAAAAACATTCATGCTGCAGAGTAATACAAAATAAAAATCACCTGATCAGTTCAAGCAATATTGATTTATATCTATGAATTAAGAAAATTTCTCTGTACAGTTGCAAGAAGACTTCAGTTTTACAAACTGATATTTAGTTGAACATATTTATAACACAAATTATACACTATGTACAAACCTAGTTCTCCATAGAACTCTTTGTTCAGAATGCTTCAACACAGAAGTGATTTACCAATTTCTAGGTCAGGATTCTAGCTCTTCCTTTAATTTAAAAACCAAAACACTTTTCAAAACATGAAAATAAGCCCATTTGCTATCACACAGTGCTGTTCTTAAGTCACTCGTTTGTTACCATATGTTACAGAAGAGTAGAACCAGCCACAGCAATAAATAAATGTGCTTATTATCAACTAAAGACTTATATTCACATGATCAAACTTTCAACCTGAGTGCTTTTACAAGACTGTAGGATCCGTTGATCTTTGCCTGTCTTGACACGTAGATCAGAATTGCAACTGTAGGTACTGCTACTGCTAATACGGATGAGAAAGCAATAATCAGTGGTATCATCTGATCTGGTTCTTCCAATCTTGCTGAAAATGGAGACAAAAGGAGAAAAAAAAAAGTGTAAATATTGTTTGAAACAGATACATGTGCATCACGGTAAAAGCAGTGTTATTAATGACCTTCATTTGGAACATATTTCTGTTTTCATGCACAAAACATACTTTTTGTGTTTTCCTTACATATTTTTCTATAGTAACTTCATATAACATACTTTAAATCCTAGCCACTATCTTGGTCTTGAATTTGCTATGCAAGTTCAAACCTATCTGATATCTACAATGGAGAATACTGTGAAATTCACAAAGAATGCAAGAGGAATACCACATATTATACCCAGGAAACATTTGGGTACATTTCAACCCTCTGAAACACATCCTTCAAGGGGAAGACCATGTTTTGAAAGCTCAATATCTAGATTTTTTGTGAAACACAACCTTTTCTGGATTCGTCTCACTGTCCATGCCTGTGGACAGAAACGCACCCGGGAATCACCTCTTTGTGGCCCCATCCTTAAAGCCACCACACCAACTCAGGTAAGAAAGACAATGACAGCCACACTGACAAGAGGTTTAAATACAGCATATTCTGACCAGGTTGTTTGGTTAGATTTGGGGTAAAGGGTTTCTTTTTTAGGTTAACCACAGTACTGTCATGCAAGGATCAGCTATGAACTAGTTGTGCTCACCTTGACACAGATTTCACTAAAAAGTACAAACAAAATAAGTTTAAGGCGATGCACCCAGCTACCTACAACAGCTCTTTCAATCTCTGTAATGTTGTTCCAACCTTACTGAAAATATGAAGGACATACATGCTGGTATAATTTTTGGTGACACTACAGAGTATAAAGTTTGCATTCATTGATAACAAAATAATTTCTCCTGCTGGGCTTTTTTCAGGACCATCTCTGAGGGTGTATGTGCTACATATAATATTTTCTATTTCTTAAACATTTTTTGATGGATATACTAACACAGTAATATTTTGGAGAGGAACTGAAAAGAAATGCAAAGTAGGATTTAGCAACAAACCGAAGCAAAACTCATGAGGCGTCAGCAGCTTTAACATGCAAAATACTAATCCAGCTAATGGGCCCACTGCAGTAGTTGAGCAGGTAGCTTTAGACATTGCTCTGTTACCAGCTATCCTTCACCACTGAAGCCAACAGCAGCTGACAAAAAGAACATTTTATCAATTGATAGAGTATGTTGTATACTTTTACATTATGTGGAGCCTCTTTTTATTTTTTTTATTTCAAATCCACTCTTTATTTGTTTGAATTCACGAAAGGGCACAGACCAACAAACCCAGAGGCTGATGTCCTCTTTCAACTGTAGAGAAACAGAAAAGGCGTAGGAAGGAGTCCTAGAATTGTAATTTTTTTTTTTTTCACAAGGCTCCTCAATTTTATCTCCTGTTCTCAAAAGATGAAGTAGAAATACAGAAAATGTTGAAGCAGCAATTATTTTATGCTTCCGCTATTTTGGACAGAAGTTTTCATTACCATTAAGACCCTACCACTTATGACAAGAACCTGTGCAACTCATGTCAGCTTTTTTAAAGACAATTCATTCTTAATGAAACTGAAGATGTAACTCTACGTAAAGCAAATTCTAATATGAACCCTACACAGCAGTTACATTAACTAACCTTTGACATAAATACTGTGTGCTGAGACTGCTCCCCCAGTTCATTAACAGTATGCATGGGTATTTTCCTGCATCCCTTAACTGAGCCCTGTCTGTGGTGTATTTTCTATCTGCTGTTTCAAGGGTTGTGAACCCACCGCCAACTTTCTTTTACAGACTACTCCTAAGAGATGTAACATCTGCAGATATGTGAAGAATGGTAACACTTTGTCCTTGTTTCGCTTTGCTTGAAAGGGAAATCAAAACAGTATTTTTTGGTGCAGCTATAAAAAGAGTAAAGAACAGGGAAGAGAGCTGAATTGGTGGCAGAAGTGATCCCTTAGCAAGACACTGTTGCTATGCAATAGGCAGAAGCAGCAGAGCTAAAGTAGAGAAGTCTGATTACTATTGAAAATGAAACTTTGCTATCATTCCATCTAAGTTGAGGAATCAGCACTTCTTGTAGCTTAAATGCAGCTTGTAAGAGCAGGAAACAGAGTTTTAGCTTAGGGAAGTGCAAGGAGCTGTAGTACAGTGCTTCCACAGAGCAGCTTCAGCATGTACTCCCTCCTTGAATCTTTCCTATGCACATGTCCACTGAGGCCTGGTTGGAAGGATATTTCCTTCCAGGCACTGCATATCCTCTTTACCTCATGCACACATCTGTCAGTTGGAAGGAGTGATGGAAGCCCAGCTGATTAACTTTTCATAAGCTGCCTGTACTAAGGCAGACATCACACTTCATTGTTTAAAGTTTCCTAAATCACTTAGTGACATTAGGGCCATATTTTAACTCCATTGACATCAAAGACACAAAATAACCTCATTCTTCACAAAGAAAATCTGGACCTAAAATACATAGACCAAAATACTTGTTTTCTATCTTCTTCTACAAACCTTGAATATATAATTTCACAGCTTTTTCCTCCTTGCCAAATAGATTATAAGCTTCACATTCATAAAGCCCCAGATCTTGACTTTTCAGGTTCTGTATAGTTAAAGTAGCATTTTTAGAGATTTCCTCAGACTCCCCAGTGGCTTTCTTTTTCTTCCAGGAGATCACGGGAGCTGGATTACCAGAACTAGTACATTTCATTGTCACAGTTTCTCCTTCTTTAAGAGCATCAGTAGGGATAACAGTGATCATTGTATTCTTTGGTCCATCTGAAAGGAAGAGTCCTATAGTTAATCATCACTGGATTTTTTAGAGATTGATTCAATGTGTCCTATTGGATACCAGACTGTCACCTGCCCAAAGCTAATTTCTTTTTCACTCTCAAAACAAAAGTAAAGCACACAGTATCAGAGTTTCCATACAAACCCTCCATAGCCTAAACATTCTAACCAAATACTTCTAACCATGTAGATCTGTTTCTCACTCATTCAGATCTGTAATAAAGACGGTCATCATATTAAAGATTTCGTGACTTTGCTTTGTTCATCCATACCGCTCCTTTCTTAGGGAAAAGCAGAGGTCTATGATGATTTTTTTGTTCTCACAGGGTTTTGTTTAATTTGATGGTTGTATTTATCACTGAAGAATCAACTAATTTATTTTTAAATGACTAGGGAAACTTTACACGTACTTACATTTCACATTAAGTGTGATTTCACTTTTACTATTCCCAAACTTATTTTCTGCGACACATTCATAGTCTCCTCCATTTTGGAACATCACAGATGGAAGAAGAATACTGCTGGCACTGTAAGGCCCCATGTTTGCATTGTCAGATTTTCTCCTTAAAATAATCTTGGGAGGAGGGTTACTTTCAGCAGAACATTGTATGGAAACATTTTCTCCTTCTTGAACTGTTGTAGAAGGTTCAATGGAAAGTTTTGTAATGACTGGAGCACCTGCATGACAAAAGAAAAGGCTGTTAGAGTAATGCTAACAACAAAATAACAACAATAATATTATTATGTCCAAAACAGTTTTACCATTAAATGTCTATTAATTTTATTACTAATGACTAAAACTACTAGTTCAAAGAAGGAGACTGTGTTGTCCCTAAGAAACTGGTACACACATTATATTTCAAGGAAATAACAGTGTGTGTCCCCCCACCACTTTCTCAGATTCTTTTATGACTTTTAGTGTTGCATTGTGGGAAATGTATAGAAGTGTGCATGTTGTACAACAGCAAAACAGAGAGAATTAGCTGAAAATTAATATAGAAATAAAAATTACAGCCCATGAGGAGCAGCCTTAAATTGAAGCTGAATCCAGAATATGTAACAAGTAAGGCACCATATTTTCCTAATTTTCAGTGTTTCAGCATCCCCTAACATAACAGAGATCAGCCAGCTAGTTACTGGATAATAAAAGTGAGACTCAAGCCGAGTTGTACCTTGTATAATAATGTCCACAGTTGCTTTCTCTGTTTTATTAGTTACCAGATTAATTACTTCACAGATGTACAATCCTGAATCATTGAAGTGGACATTGGGAATTGAAAGAACACTGTTTCTTATCAGATGCTGAATGCTTTCCTCAGCCAAATATTTACTCCAAACTATTTGTGCTGGTGGGTTACTCTGAGTCACACAAGTGAGGTTCAGAGAGTCTCCTTCCAGGGGTGAGCTCCCTGGAGATGCAGTAATGACAGTATTCTGTGGACCAACTGTAAGAGAACAAAAGGAAGATAAGTTCAGTATGTAAATGAAGAATGACATGTACATCTCTAACACTAGCTTTTCTAGAGGTACATGTCACAGAATACTGAGAAAAAAATGAATTATGAATATCCTGGTAGCACAATGGAACAATTTCTCCAGACTTAGTAAGACGTTTTGCTTGCAGTTTTGAAAGCTAACTAGCCAAAGCCCTTGTACAAAGATACTTACAATTTGCATTAAGTTTCTGAGAAGATGTTCTTTCTTTGGGTTCAAAGTCCATATCAGCAATTGGTAACCTGGCCACACAGGTAATCTCTTTCCCAATATCTTCAGCCTTGGGATGAAATGTATATGTCACAATTTTGGTCTCTGTACTTGTGCTCTCATCTTGAAAAAAATCTTCCTTATGAAAAACATGTTCATCTTTCTTTAGGAGAACTTCCAGGTGATCAGAAGGATACACATCAGGAATTTTACAGGTGACAGTGGCTGGTTCTTCAGCAACTAAGGATGGGCTGATCTCAATGATAGGATCACTGGGGAAAGCTAAAAGAATAAAACCAATTTCTTTAGACTAGCAGAGATGAATAGTAGGGTGAACATAAGAGCAAGGTCCAGACACCAAATATCTTGAGTTTAGATGATATTCCATCAATATTATTACAAGACATATCTTGATCTGAAGACCTACAGGTTCTTTTTAAGCAGTCATATACTAACTTTGGAATTTTATTTGTACTATTGCTGAAACATGATCACAAAAGATCTAGTAAGATTCAGCGTGGCATCTAGGCAGTGATACAGCTGCCTAACTATAGGCAGCCAGAGCAATCCATACAGTAGTGCGATCCTGTTTTCTGTGCTGGTAGGCTTAGACATCTGAGTTACTCCCCTGCAAAATACAAAGGCTTGGATTTTTTTCTCCCCCAGTTCCGGGAATGCATACAGGCAGTGTATTTTTTTGGCTTTCAAGAATTATCAAAAATAGGAATAAATAACACCAGTACATACAATCTTCAATGCAGAAAGCTAAGCACAAAAGGGCTTAGAAAGTGTCCTGAACAGACATATAATGGAATCTTAGAAGGAAGTACAAGTTGAGCTATAACAGACTCATTATCCTAGAATTAAAAGTTAACTGGTAACCACAATATCTAAAACAATTCTTGAATTTCTATCAATAGTTTTCTATTTAAAGATAATTTTACTATTTTACTTACAGTAAAGTTGAACTTTGACACTCTTCTCCTTTCTCTCTTTCTCAGCACTGTCACATATGACAGTACAAAGATAAGAATGAGAATTCAGAATGCTAACTGGATTCATAGTCAATGTAGAATGTGTCCTGTGGTTGCTGACTTT
The DNA here is from genome assembly GCF_029207755.1 of Chamaea fasciata. Lineage (NCBI taxonomy): Eukaryota > Metazoa > Chordata > Aves > Passeriformes > Sylviidae > Chamaea > Chamaea fasciata. The sequence goes on along the minus strand of NW_027094095.1, from coordinate 13,732,402 downwards.
TCCTCCAAGGGGACTGTCCATCTGTGTTCTCCAGGAAAAACTTGGTGATGCACAGCCAGTAGTATTGCATGTGAGTATGAGTGTGTCTCCAATCTGTGCCACAATTCTCTCAGCAGGTATAATTTCCATTTCAAAAGCTTTAACTACAAAGGAGAAAACATGCATCAATTCAGCAGCTTTCCCAACTTTTACCTTCCTGTTTCTTCTCATGTTCTACTGTGACATGAGGTCTTTATTCATGAGGCTTCAGTTCTTTATGGTCGTGTGGAAGTTAAACGAATAAATCTCATACAGTGGTTTACATATTCAAAACACCCCATAAACATTGCTATTATTTTCAAAGACAATGCAGACTCAGATGAGTAACAGACAGTTCTCATGTATAAAATGGCATAAACCAAATTTAAATAAAGGGACTGGCACAATGCAACTTTTTTTTTTTTTTTTTTTTTTTTTTTTTTTTTTTTTTTTTTTGTCAGGTGGATCTGGTTCTAAAACTTCGTAACATTTGAGGGGAGAGGTAGCAGGTAGATAGCAAAGACAATAGCAGGAATACTTTCAACAGGACATTTAGTACCAAATTTGCCTCATACTGTCAGGAATGACAGTAAAAAATCAAGCATGCAGTGATCCACTGCAGTTGTCTCCTAGACTGTCTTTTAGCAAACTCAGTAGGAAAACGACTGAGTCATTGCAGAGCACAGAAAAGCTCAAAGTAAATGTCAAAAAAAGCTTACTGACATTTTGACAGAGCTACTTAATTGACAGTTGTATTCACTGAAAGAAAAGGTAGCCGGAGAAAAGAGAAATAAAGATCAAATAGTAAATTTTAGGTCATTTTACACTTGACAAAGTTGAAACAAAACAAAACAAAACAAACCACAAAAAAACCCCCCCAAAAGCAAACCAAAACAAAAAAAACCAAGCACCACCAACCCCCACCTTCCCCAACTTACCAGTCCTTAACACACACAAAATTACTAGCACAGCCTGGCTTGTCCTTCCCATCCCTTTAAACATTTGTAATTGCTGTTACTGGGTAAAGAAGGCAAATTCAAAAGTTTAATTTCTATTTTCTGTGAAGAAGCACTGTGAGAACTTTCTGCTCTGCAACAGTTTGTTACAAGAGCTCCAGCGTGCTCTTTATAAAGAGGAGCCTGTCCTGGAGGCAGAGTGGGAAATCCCTGGACGGGGAAATCCAGAGCAGGGAGGAAGACCGGGCGGTGCCCGTTGGCTCAGCGCCCTCTGCTGCTTTTGTTGAAAGCCCAGGACAATAAATAGTAACACTTGCTTTTATACAGTGCCTACACTTGAAAAAATCTGTTTCAGATTTGATCCCGCAAACAACTGATGAAATGAAAGAATGTGCGTAAGTCCAAGTAATTGAATGCAACTATATCTCAGAAGAAAACGTTATTCAAATTTGCTTTTAACGAAAATATTTTTGTGGGACTGAGTCCTCAAAACACTTCTAACAGTGCTCACCTCTGTAAATAACATTACATGACTCAGTATTCCCTTTGAAAACTGTGCTAGCAGCTTAAGAGGTGTTGTTACTCATGCTCCTAAGTATTTTTGATCTCAAAAATTGAAGAAATGTATCAGATAACAGAAGTCTAGAGATCTGACTTCATCAGCTTGAATCAGGCTCATACTGTTCAAATTAACTGAACAAGCCAATATTCCCAATGTCACTTTGCAGTCTATATACAGTTTGGAATATTTCTGAGGACAACTCTCACAGGCTAATATGGCAGCAATGTTAGGAAAAAAGTAAAACAATATTTTCAGTGTTTAATTTTCAGTTGGAAAATGCTGTGAATGCAAAGAATGGATAAAAGTTTCTAAATCTCAGTTGTTTATTTATTTAACTACCTAAGTAAATTAGGTACTGTAGAGGGATCTGGGCAGACTGGATAAATGTGCTGAGGTCAGCTGGATGAGGTTCAATACGGTGAAGCGCCAGGTCCTGCTCTTGGCTCGGAGCAACCCCCTGCAGCATGACCGGCTTGGGGAAGAGTGTCTGGAAAGTTGCCCAAGGCAAAAGGATCTGGGGGTGCTGGTCAACAGCAGCTGAACATGAGCCAGCATGTGTCCAGGGGGCCAAGAAGGCCAGTGGCATCCGGGCCTGGATCAGGAATGGTGTGGCCAGCAGGACCAGGGCAGGGACTGTCCCCTTATACTTGGCACCAGTGAGGCCACACTGAGTGCTGTGTCCAGCTGTGGGCCCGTCCCCTCAGGGAAGACTCTGAAATGTGGAGAGTAAACTCATAAATATAAACGGGATGAAAGACAATGAAAAGATAAAACTGTGATCTCAGGCAGAAAGTATGTAATAATAATAATAATAACAATAATAATAATAATAATAATAATAACAACAACAATAATAAACACCCCAATAAAATCCAAGAATTACCCAGAAGGCAATAAAACAGGGAAATCTGAAGTATCTAGAAATGCCTAACCAAAATTCAATTAAATTGCTACAGTGGCTTCTACCATAATGTTTTATTTTTATTACCACCATCATAGTTTGGGGTTTCTTTGTTGTTGTTAAAGTAGGAAGAGGAGGAGAAGGTGGAATAGGAGGCGGAGAAGGAGGAAGACAAGGAGGAAGGATAAAACACGCCTAAGTGTCAAAAACACTCCTAAGTGTCACATAATGCAAGCATAGTACTGCTCTGGAAGTACTGCTATCAAATCCAAAAATCCAAAAGCTATCCAGGATAGGAAACAACACATCTACACAATGTGACTTTACTGCAGAGAAAATGGTTTTGTTGAAGGAAAGTGTATTCTCTCACTTCAGTTGCAAATAACTACTTTGAAACCATAGAGAGAAGCAAGAAATGAAACTCTTCAACTTGGACTGCTTAAATAATCATCAGAAGCTAAGCTGAAACAGAAGGGGCAATATTTCCTTGTTTCTGGGAAATCAGACAGAAAAAATCCTAAACATAGGAGATCCTATCTGCATACTGGAAAAGTTTTAATCAAGTCCTTCATCAGATAACATGAAATAGGAAATAACTCCGATCCTGCTCCCAGTAAATTAAACTGGACAGCTGCCACTAACTTTGCTGTAGCTGGATCCTTACCAGAGGGACTACTATACTGAGTGACCAGAAAAATTCAACTCAGACAGTTTAGGCAAGAGAGAGTTAGCCAACAAATATTACTAAAGGAAGTACAAATCTGCCAAAAATTTTAAGTTTTCTAAAACTTTCTCTTTACACAACTTCAAATGAGAGCCTTCTATGTATTTTTAAAAGAATATGTACATTATTGTTGCTTCTACTACCCTCAGCATCAACCTCAAAATAGGAAAATGGGCACCAAGTTGGGTTATTTTCAGAACTGTCTATTCTGTCTGTAAACAAACAGAGATCAGCTGACAAGTTTTAGCACTTGACCTTGAGAGTTCAGATAATCTAGCTTTTTATTCAAACAGAGGAGGATGCTGGGGGTAAAAATGGAGGATGCATCTACATCCACAGTGAGATAAATATTCTGGGACCAACTGGAAGAAATCTAGACATGCAGAGTGTAATGAGGACTGGAATGAAACAAGTATTACAAGGATATTACTAAAGGCAAAAAAGATTAATAGAATTAAGCACTGGGATCTAACTATATGTTTTTCAGTACATCTAGTAATCAAAAGAGACTTCTAAGGCTTTGATGGACAAACAAAGATAAAACAATTATGTGTTGCAAAAGGGAGTTTGGAAATACTGAACACAATTCTTGGCCAGGCAAAAGAAAACACAAGTGTCCTTCGGGAAACTAAAATTTACATCAGACTTGTCGGGAATTTAAGAAAAGAAACCATTTCAGAACTGTGCTAAGCATTTGCTTTAACTCATACTTCTGCAATCCTGTTAAATACTTACAGGACGCCTTTATTACTTTCCTTTAAGCAAAAGAGATAAAAAGTTCTTGAAATCTTAATGAATTATTTGAACAAAATGCATGTTATCCAACATGTTAGTTATCCAACATTTATACACCTCTTCCTGCATTTTTAGTATACTGCACTGTATCATGGAGGCTGTTAGGGGAAAGCTGAAAGTCTAACCTTTTGCAGAATTTGGACTCTTAAAACCTTCAGGACAGGTTTTGTGATTTGTGGCCAAGGATCTATGGGGAAGAGAGATGATCCTTTTGACAGAGGAAATTTAAGAAAAAAGAAGGTAGAAGGAAACTCATCTAATCTGATACTCTGTTTCCTGTGTCAGCAATAAAATTCTTCATGGCACTTCATTCCTGTATCTGCATCTAGAGGCACAATTTGGGACTTCTGCTAAAAATACCCTGTGCTGGAATCATAACTTCTCTACAGGACCCCAACAAAGAATCATATCACTAAAGATCTCTGTGTCCTATCAACTTGAGAGGTCAGAATCCTTCTGTGGAAGGCCTGACATTCCGGTGAGAGGATGCAGCAAAGTCTGACTCAACAATTCTTCCAGCTCATATTAAAGAGGTGTTACAGCAAGTCCATACTTAGGTCCCCCATTCAAACTGCAGCCCTCACACATCTTAGGAAAGATATTCTTGGGACGTACACTGGGGGTCTGAGTAAAGAAAGCCTCTTACAGAGTTTTGGATGATTTACAGAAGAAGCTGGGATGAAGAGCTCCCACCCCATGCAAAGAGTGTCTGATACCTCTGCAGGATGATGTGCCTAAAGAAAAAGAGCCAGAGGACTGTGCTGTAAGTCAAATGAGAGCTACCTCGGAGGGAAAACTCACATGCATCAACAAAGAGGCACCACATGCAAGGTAGTATCTTTAATAAGGTCATATCTTGATAAAGTAACTGAAAAAACATGAAGCTGGAGGACATGTATGAAGACTGCTGATTACATGGCTAATACATCAGGGAATTATATGCCAGCCTCAACATTTTCAGTTCTCAGCAACCTCAGTAGGCTGCTCTATGGGTTATACACTCTCTCCTTCCTCAGAGCACCTGGATTTTTGGTTCCCAAAGCTTCCCCAACACTTTGCTTCTCCTGACTCTCTCCACCTGCTTTCTCACCATCTGACAATAATACAACCTCTGTATAGCCCCAAGAGGGGGAGGAGAGCATCACTGACTCCCTATAATTTTCATCTCTGGATGGGAAGGATGAGATCTGCATGCAGATCTATTTAAAGGGTTGTGTCTGTTTCAGGAATTGTAACTTTGTACCTAACTACAAAAAGAACACCAACGCATTACCCTGTAACCCACATCACACCTCACAATTGTACTCCACATCTAACTTGTCATCTATTGCAAGAAGGAAAAGAAAAAGAAACATCTTCAGAAAGTTTTATCATCTGCTTCTTTTCCTTTTCTGGAATTTCTTAAATACTGTATGTAAAAATAAATGCATCTACTTCCTTCATTATCTTTTACAGGCACCAGCTTCTCAGTTAGGACACTTCCTGTCTGGTCAGTCCGAAAGCAACCAGAATCCACAAAGCTGCCAGATAAAATAATTCAGAAATGTGTTAACTTGCGTAGACTACAGAATAGCTAATTTCTTATTTTCTTCTATTCAGAGGCATTGTCCACTTCACAGAAAGAACAAAAACTTCATCTAATAATAAATAAAAGCCACTAGAGAAAAAAGTCCCTACTTTTTATCTTAGTCTTTTGTTACTGGCAAAAAATGTGCTGTGAAAATTCCAAACTTTATTTTTAAAAAATCAAAAGTATGATTTCAGTGGTGCTGGATCTAAAAATGAAACTGTTGGATAGCCTTGAAATCCACATACTTAAAGTGCCAATTGCTGTATTCCAAGGCAAACTTTATTAGCTAGGATAGCTGAGCTCCTGTTGTCTTTATAGTGACATAGGTAAAAAAAAGTTTCCCTCCTGAAATATTATCTGATGTATAACAAGCGTCAAATTCAAACATGAGCCTTGGACTATTCAAAATGTCTTTGGGAATTCTAAAGTAAGAATTCAGATCTACTTTTATTTTGATCTGAATAAACCAAGGCATATCAAAATCATGTGTTCTTACTGGAGAAAACGACAAAAAAACCTCAGCCAAAACTCATTCAAAATGGACAGAGTCAAAAAATAGAGCGGGCTTGGGGTTAACAAGCAGGTGACAGCTAGAACTTAGGATATGGTGAAGTAAAGTCAGATGAAAACACTTAGGAAGGAATATGAACAAGTTACTTAATTGCCCCAACATCCCACAGGAAATTCCAATACCATTAAATCTTGTGGTGTACTTTATTAAGGCCAGTATTTCACATGGTCAGAAGAAGTTTATCGAGACAGTGGGGAACTTTTTGACCAAGCCTTTTTTTACTCACCAGCAGCAGTTCTCCAACACACTTGCAGGTCAGTTACTTCCCTCTTTCCCACGTCCTTCTTGCTCTTTGGTCATGAGGTACATGGGTGTCCCTGTGGACCAAAAAAGAAAAAGGGGAATGATGAGAGCAAGATCTATAACAGACAATTCCACCTGCAAGAAATACAGAACTTGGATTCTCCTAGACAGGCTACTGAAAAGTGCACTGCTACTAATTGATTATCCTTCAACTTATCTTCCAGAATATATTCTTTTTTATTCTCTTACAATGGTTCATATTCTGAAATACTGAGCTTGGCTGTGTATGTTTGCTGCCTTGTGTTATAGAAATGTTATCTTTGCTGTCCCACAGTGGACTGGCTCACAAACAGGTAGAAATATTACACAGATGTCAGAAAGAAATTAAATTACCTAACTTTGCAGGATTCAAGATTCCTAATTTTTAAATCTTCCATATAGGTAAGAATTACAGGGACTGCTCAGTTTATTTTATTTATTTTTTTAAAGATACACACTAAGGAAATCTTTCTTTTACTTAGATTTTGTCACCTTCCCCTCTCTGGAAGTGGACTGGAAGTCCTGAAGCAACAGACCTTCCAAAGAGAAACTATCAGAAATGAGCCAATTTTTACTTCTATCAAGCCAAACTGACAAGTATCCAAGAGGAAGCATTTTGCAGTAGTAAAATATGTATGTTTGTGTGTCTGTACACATACTGATAAATGAAGTGATGCTTGAAACCAGCTGCAACTCTGTTAAGGATCTGGCACCTTGCTTTTGTCTCTTGAATGTGCTCTACCCTAAATAAAAACTACGCTGTTTTGTTACTTGGACTATTTCTCTCTTTCCTTTTTTTTTCGTCCAGACACTTAGGTATCATCTTAACTGCTTTGTTTGTTAACACTTCCATGAAAGGAATATGCCAAAGTAGGAGTGGCTAAGTGATAAAACCGTAAGCAGCTGAATTTTTCTCAACAGGCAAGGGTAAGAAAGATGCGAGTTACTGGAATTTATTTCCCCTTCCCAGACAATAACTTGGCTAGGCATCAAAGCCCCAGCCCTTTTAGTCTGATACAGACAACTGAGCAAGAATGACTTTCATAGTTGTGTCACCTTTTATCACAGACCATGTTACTCTCTAGTGATAAGAGAGGCAGCTTGAGAAATGTGTCACATGTTTGAAATTGCTCTCAGGCAGGATAAAAGTCTGTGCTGAATGAGTATGAGAAACACCTGACTTCCACATTTTGATACTTCTTAGCCAAGGATCTCTCCTGAAATTTCCCAAGAATTGTATGTGAATACCAAATCATAAGTAACAGATGATTTAATGACCTTCTTGTTTGGATAAAGGTTGACTTAATTTCTTACTATAGTTAGCTCCACACCATGAGGAACAGATATTGGCAGCCCTCTTTCAACGGCTCAGCTCCAGGCAAACCTTCATGGTTCACTTGCAGCTGAATGAAATCACTATTGACCGAGGGAGGTGACCATGCACCTACTGCCTGGGCTTTCACTTGGTAGCTGGGACATCCTAATGAGAAAGGGAACAATTCTGTGCAACCCACAGTTTCCAACAGATAAAGAAGACATATATGTTTCATAAACAGTGTTGAATCCATTTGTGGATCAAGGATCAATCAGTTAAGTTCTCATAGGCTCATGAGCTCAAGACTAATCTTACCTCTGTAGCGCCTTTCAGAACTCAGGATATCAGTGGCATGGTGAGTAGGATCTGCAAGACCATCAGGATCCAGGCACAGGAATTTCCCAAGATGTATGAGGGTGAATTCATTAAGATTTTAAGCAAATCATCTTACACCTAGTTTCCTAGATTATTTGAATGAATATAATACAAGCATCTCACACTAAAAAGAAATACATTCTAGGAATTCATCATACACTAAAAAGAAATACATTCTAGGAATTCTATATTATTGATTTAAAGTGCTTGATATAAACCCATCAACCTATAAGTGATTTATTATTACATTTTATTATACTGATTCATCTGCTATGGCATCAAGATCCAGCTGCTGCCTTAGCTTTTCTTGCACTTTCAGGTGTCTTGTGCCATGACTATTGAATTTTTGTGGCATGAAGAGATTTTCATTCTAGCTCTCAGGTCAGCATATGGATCCTTCTGTAGCTCATGGTTTCATAAAATGTGCTGTTACATAGCAAGTATAGTCTATCAACAATTCAGGATCTCAGACTATTTATGAAAAATTGTTTCCCTTTATCCTGTATATTGTATTTATTAATGGGAATATTTAAATTTACTTTTCTAATTCATTAATTGGAAAATTAATAAATAAAAATGATACGTAAAGATTACTACAAGATTTCTACATTTAACATAAAGGAGGACAAATTTTCAGGTCAAGTCTATAGTACAGAATGGTTACAAGAATGAAGAGAAATTTATCACAAGATTAAAAATTAAGCAGTGTATATGTTCAAAACTCCATAACTACCCAGGAGGAACGCAATAACTAAATTAATCTGCACTATTTAATAGCTCCTACTAGCTCACCATATTCCTTTTTTTTAATTAAAGAAACAACTGCTTTCTAAGTTTTTGAAAGGACTGTACAGCTGATAAATGCTACTAATTCAGACTAAAACTGCAGCTGGTTATAAAGATAAATAAATGGGGAGATGACAATTCTGCACAACATTCCTTGTGAAGTTAGTCTTAGTTCTGTGAATCACATGTAAACTTACCTTGATCTTTTATTTTCTTACTCTTCCTAATAAAATCTAATGTTTCCATGAATGCATTTCATATTATGGCACTAAGCAGTTTTCATAAGGATTTCTATAATATGCCAGTTAAGATTCAGTTTGTCCTTCCAAGGCTGTTTTAGACAGAAAACTAAAGCAAAAACTCAGACGACCACGTTAGTGTTTTGACTGGCAAACACAGGTACCTATGGGACTTGAGTGTGAATAGCACTTTTCTGGCACATAGCTGTAGAGCAAATCATTGTGAATAACTGGAAATCCCGTCAGGCTCTAATTAGAAGAAATAGGACGTATAACCACGTGAGAAGTTGTCTGTGACTTCTTGGTAATCTAATGCTTACAGAGTGACATCAGTTGCAACAATTTCATAGTAACTCCTTGGTCACTGAGGGTTAAACACAGTGCAAGCCTAACTTGATATGTGATTGGAACTTCAGTTTCACCTTGGCTGTAATTGCTGGCTGTCTCTACATTATTCAGAGAGCTCTCTGGAGCTCATGGAATGTCAAGAGCCTGCAGGGAAAGCGAGTGTAGCCTGGTTTGTCACGTCTGGGTTTACAACACACAGAAGTGTTCAGTAACAGTGAGAGCAGCTTGATGCTTCTCATATGAATATGCAGAAACTACCCAGGAGCCCAAGGCAGCTTCGAAATCTTGCTGTTAAAGAGAAATGAAATCTGCCATTCCCGCCAATGTAACAGTGCTTTACAGAGAGATACATTTTATAGGTTCTTCTCTGAGAAACTTACTACTCAAGGTATGCATGAATATCAGGCTCTGCCACAAACTTTGTAAAATTTCCAGGGTCCATATTTTGAGAGGCTATTTAAAAGAGTGTTAAAACTATTTCTTTCAAATATCATAAGTTCTTCCCATGCTAAACCTTAAAATCGTTCTTGAAAAACCAGGAATTACTTACCATTGCTCCACAAAACACAATAAATAAGGCAAATAGATAAAAGAACAAAACCCGGAAAATATGGAAAACAGGAAGTAGGTATTAAGGAAAATTCTGAAAACATTATTAAATTGTCTTGCTTCAGTATCTCATGTGGTTCAGGAAAACTTTTTTCTTATGAAGTAGCTCAAATGAAAGGACAAACGGTGCTAGCACATGCAGTTAAGATAAAAAGTATTATAGAGAATATTCCTATTCTCTAATTATTACTTCCACATATTACAAAACACGTTACACGTTTTGCACCGGAGGTTACACTTTTAAACTTCTTTTGCCAAAATGAAACTTCTTCATAATTAAGTGCTGCTGCTGTTTCTCCCTTATATTAAGAACGATTTGCTAATTATCTTTTCCAGCACATATTAAAAGAAACACAACTGTACCCCAAAGCATTTGACAGAAAGGTCTGCTTTCGCAAGAGAAAGAAGGTTTTTCTAGTAAATTCAATATTCCTCTAAACCCTGGTAAGAATCACGGAAAGTAGGCCAGAAGCTGGCTAGTACCTGAGATCTCACTCCTATTCCCCTATTTCCAGTCTTTTGGAACTGAAATCCTGTTTGGATGTGCTCATCAGTGTAGTCGTTACAAGGAGACAGAGATGGACAGAATGTACCTACAGTGGATCTGTCAGAATTTTTTCAAGCCAGAATCCCATCCCTAACACAAGCCAAAAGCAGATTAAAAGATAAAATCTTCAGAATGGTGGAAGCACAAGTGGCACAATTGCTTACACAGGGACTCAGAGAAAAATGGTCTCTGCACTGAATCTGTGTTTTTGAGAGCATAATTCAATACAAGAAAAATCCTATGAGCAAATGAAATTTGACAAATATCTAAGGGATTCCGAAATACAAGTCTACTGATATATTTCTAAAGCTTGCAGCCTTTAAAAATTTATCCTAAACAGCATAGAAAAATAGAAATTAAGTATTGACTAACACCACTTAGAACTAGGAATCACCTGCTCTGTTCTGCCACTCTAAAACCAGCACTGCTGCTTTACTGAAGACTGAAAGGCTGAGGAGCTACTTTGCTTCTTTGCAACAAGGATTGGTGTACCTGAAGTAATGAGTAACATGATAATTTATAGCACTCCTGCTATGCTGGGCCACTCAGCCCAGGGCCCAAGCACAAAGCATGGATGTAGTTCAGAAGGCTGTCTTTGCCACGGCACAAAACTTTGCAAATTTTATCACAAGAATACAAATCTTTACTTGAAGAGTGGAAGTTAGTTTCGCAAAACAGCTTGAAAATCATGTCAAATATGGTCTCAAAATGCAAAGATGTTTCAAATGAAATATATGAAATAGTAAATCCCTACTGCATATAACCAAAATCACTTTTCTTTCTGTGGTGTTTCTTTCCATTCTCCTCTTGGGAGAAAGTTGGCATTATTCATTATAGTAGCATCTATTTTCTCTCTTTAAACATTTCTCAATTTTAGAAGAGAAGCCTCCACCTTCTCCCTATACACAATAGAGGAAACCTTTCTAAGGCTTCAGCCCTCTTCAAAATCCCAAAGTCACACACAGGATAAAGAAAGAAACAGGATGTTCAAGTAAATTATACAAAAATAGGAAGAAAGTTGTTTATGAAATGGCAACCAGAGTCCTGACATATACAATATTCTCACTGTTTTTTCCTTTGCCAGAAGTTTACTGACCCATCTGTTTTTCTGTTTGGTTTTTTTGTTTGGTGGTTTTGTTTTTTTGTTTGTTTTTTTTTTTTTTTTTTTGTTTGTTTTTTTTTGTTTGTTTTTTTTTTTTTTCTGACTGATTTATTCATCAGCTTTTTCTACCACTATGGCAAAGGCAAATATCCTCTGGAAGGAAGACATTTTCCCTTCTCCTCACTTCCTCTGGGACAGAGAAGAAAGAACATCGATTTATTATCCTGCCAAAGCTGGCCACCTGATCAGAGACACCCATCATTCTCAGAGCAGAAGTGCAAGACTAGAGTGTGCTCTGGCAAAATCTGCCCGAGGAACAGATCATTTCCCACATGTATCTTTATTGTAGGTCCAATATCTAACTTACAGCAAAAGTTAACAGCAGTGGCTTCAGCAGAAGATAAAGACTGCTCATAACCAGCAAAGTTCACTGTGCAGTTCTTTAAATAATGTCATTATTTGCTGAGATTATGTCTCCTTATTTGAGGTATGACTTCCTTCTTTAGCTTGTCGTACTTTACCGCAATTATTATTCCTTCAACAGTGAAAAACCACAAAATTGTTTTAAAAGTCAAAACCCATTCAGAATGAACAATGCATACAAACACTGGTAAATACTGGTGCATAAAAATTTGTCTAATTTGAACATTTTATCCCTGAAGACAGGAACAAATTTCCCGAAAGTTTCCCACCTACAAATTATCGTATAATCAGACTGTATCAGTTTCGGAAATCACAATACACTGAAATCAAGGAAATGCAAAACATTGACTGGAAATGAGAGGAATTCTCACTAATTAAATCACAGTTCATGCTAATCTTCAAATTAAAAAAGTAATCTTCCTCATTTCATCTATGCAATGATATTAATAACATTTGAACACAGAATTTAGTCTGTGACCTTTACATTTGACCTTTAATTGAAATAAGTTATAGAAAGGCAGATAAAAAGATGTTTTTTAAAAAAGGAATTTAAGGTTTATTTAGTGATTTATATATATACTGCAGATTACTCCTGAAACTGTCTTCTGTAAGCTAGCTTTATTAAAGGTATATAAACACAAACTTCTTTTCTGGTGCCACAAAAACGCTGTATTTGCATCTCTTTTGTCAGGATTAAGACTCATTTTAACAACTAATTTATTAGTCCTATTCTCCACACAACAGGGAATTCATAGCCCAAATCATCTGAGATATATTTAAATCTCAGTTAATTTAAAAATATATTTCTAAGTTTGCGGGTGAATGCCAATACCACCAAGTTGTTTGCATGCATACAAGTGGAGACCAAGGACTACTCTTTCTGATGGAAACTGTCATTTGACTTGTCTAATAAGCTCAAAGGGAATGGAAAACACTGTGAATGAATTACACAGGAAAGTTTAAGATCTATCAGTAGTAGCAAAAGGAGAGAAAATGCTTCAGTACTCCAAGTTCTACTGGAATCATTCCAGGCTACTCAAATGTTGAACCAATGCATCTAGATGATGAATTACATCAGTCTTCAAAAGTGCTGTATTCCCTACAGGGCACATAAAATCCATATCCAAGCAATTAGGGAAGTCATGCTCAATTTCAGTTTTCTTTTGAAAATGGGTGAAAAGCATTTTTAATTGAAAACTAATAAATATTCACCCATCTCTTCTTTTGATTTTGATGAAACTGTCATGTGTGCTCTCCAACAGAACACAGAATTTATCACCCTGATGCAGGTACCCAATTGCTTTCAATATCCTGGATGACTTTTTGCCTTGTGTAAATCATTCTATTTCTTATCATACTATTATAGTTGGGGTATTTTAGTTTATATTCCAGTCATATTTTATATAAACGTCTATCAGCATTGTCATGTAGTAAAGCATCAGAGATGATAATAATAATAATAATAATAATAATAATAATAATAATAATAATAATAATAATAACAACAACAACAACAACTGTTAATTTGGGGGGAAAATTAAGGCAGTTGAGAGGGACTAAAATTTCTTATTTGCTTTTCTAGGGAGAAATGTGTGAACCAGAATGATTTGACCATACAAATATCCATGAGTCTTTCTTCATGAGGGCCCTGTAAATTGTGCCACCAATCAGGTGTGCAGTTTCTTTATTTGCAATAACTTCAGAAAATTATTGGCAAGGATTAGCACTAGCCATTGAATGTTGATTCTTTTGAACCAATTCAAAGTGCCCTGTCTTCTTCTGGAAGGACTTCAAAATTATGAATGACTGCCGAGAAAAGGGGCCTTTTCTAGGAAAAACAATAGAATGCAATAGTCAATGGAAGTTTCCCTCTAAATTTTTTTACATGTAGCCTTTTAGGGAGCAAAGGGAGGGAGGGCCTTCCATTTGAAAAAATAAACCCTAGCTATATTACAGAAACCTATGGCTACAGAAACACAGGCATTCACAAAATTATGTTAAAGAACATTAGGTGCTTTTGGAGTCTCCACCCTGAAATGGTTTCCTGTTTGTCAAAACCTCAGCTACGGATGCTAAATGCTAAAAGATTTGCTTTAATGCAGCTCATCTCATTACAGCCTCTACATCCTGTTTGTAAAACTGTCACTGAAACTAACCTTTCATCCAGCTGTGAAGTCTGTCCAAACTGACCACTGTTACATGCCAAACTAGAGCCTGGTGTGAACTTTTTTGAGTTAAGAACCTGTCTTGTCATTTTCACTGTAGGATACCTCATGTTTCTGAGATCCTACAGGAATAATTAAAAGCCTTAAAAACACATACAAAGGAAAATTGAACCGCTGAACTGAACTCATCTTCTAGTCCTTGAAGAATTTGTTCACATAGCTATAGGGTTAGCTGTAGACTTTAAAACACTCATTAAAACCATAAAGATACATTTACAGAAACACAGCTTCACAGGATAAAAGCAATTAGTCACGGATCAAATACTGTTAATAAAATGGAACTGCTTTGTACTTCCAAACGTGTTCTAGTGAAGATGACTATTGATCAAAACACTTTCTTAGAAACTCCCACATCAACAGCTATATGTAGAAACAAAAAAAAATTACATAGTCAAATCTGTATTGACATCATTTGATTAAACATAATCCATCTCAGGGTCCCTTCCAAGGCATATTTCTGTTCTAGCCCGTTTTTTCTCTTTGTTAAAAAGAGACTGAATCAGGCTTGTAAGAAACCTGGAGAATAGCTGTTTGGGAACTACTGCCCTTCCAGGTCATCCAAAGATCTCAGAAGACTTTCAAATTACCTCAGATTTTTTTTTCTTGTAAAATATGAATTCTCTAAATATAGGTGTAAAATAAGAATATCTCTAGAATCTCTTAATTTGCTTAGTGTATTATTTTTTCCCTGACATGTCAAGCAATAGTTTTCAAAGTCCAGGCTGCAACAGCATGAAATCCACTTAGACATGCACTCCTGCATTACTGAACTGATCTGATTTTCAGATTTTGATGAAAGCTCCATGCTTCTTATTAAAAAAAATTAAAAAATTAAATCAGAAAATACAAAGCATCACTCGCTATCTTTACAGTTCATGAGATAAAGCATATTGCTGGGAATTGCTGTATTTTTCCTATAAAGGCTTTTTGGCTTTGAGCCATACTCTGGCAATTTAGATTATTTTGAAATTGCCTGTACTCTTAACTCCACTTGATTGTGTTAATTTTCCATACTACCAACATCCTTAAAAGCCACTACGGAATCATATCCTGAAACTACTTGACATTCCTTTCGATATTTTAATTTTTTTTCAATCTGTTAGGCATTGAATCATGATCATTTCCTACAGATATTAATGTCTTTGTACATCCATGTTTTACAAATACAGCAGAAAATGTGTTTTACAGTTCCTGCCCATTCAACCATATTGGAGTTTAAAACTATATCACCAGTATTTTAGCAAATTTAATGAAAAACACACAGCCATAGCAAAGCCCCCAGTAGGTGTCATGGTACAAATGCTACTCTTACAAAATAATTTTGAATATCCTGCATCCAAAAACATACAGTTGTTCACATTCCTTATTTTAAGATGCTCCTTAAAACACCCATAACTCTGCAAATTTTTACTGTTTTAATTTTTTTTTACCAAAAACTCCAGTCATTTCTAAATGGAGGTATTATCCAAGTATGGTGTATGACCAGAGCAGACACACACCCCATCAACCCTTCAGAGCAAATAAATCTGTCTCAGCTCTTGCTTGCAGGAGCCCACAATAGTCCTAAATGCACCTACACTGCAGCTCAACAGCACAGCTGGTCTGCTGGAGCTGCATTCCCGTGGTCTCTGTCAGTATGACATGCTATGAAGGAATTTCTGCAATGAGATATTTTATTTAAAGTTGCTATTAAGGTTGCAAAGCCACATGCTATAAAATGGGAAAGAAGATAATTGAAGTTTGTATGTTTGCATGTTCCCACATACTTTTCTCTTCCCCAGGAAACCTTCCATTTCTATACTAGAAGAGATAAACTTATTGTGGTAACTAATGAGGGGCTGGACTAAAAAGGAGACTCTTTGTATCTGCACTTTGTCTCATTTATCCACAATTAAAGTTACTGAACACCGTCATTTGCCTAATTAAAGTAATAAGGAATGTTCATTACTCTGCAAATTCAGGTGTTTAACTTAGGCAATCGAAGTTAATAGAGTTGAGGCGCTCCAAATAAGTGGGTAGAAAACACCAATAAATTAATCAGTGGCAGTTGTCTTTCATGTTTTGGTGATCTACATCAAGTGTGTTGGCCTAGGTACAATATAGACACACATGTTCAATTTAGTATATCTATTATCCACTGAATAAGCTGCAAGGGAGGAGAAGGTTTTAAATCCTGTTACTGATAGGAATTCCTGTAATATCCTCATGATTATGAGGAAATGCTTTGAGATTACAGACTGAAAAAACAAGACATAATAACAGAGCTGCAGAGAAAAACAGTTTTAGGCCATATCCAGCTTCTAAACATTTTTTGCATAAGAAGTAACATTTTGCCCCATTTCCTACATCCACAACCACTTCTATGCTTGGTGATCATGAAATTATAAAGTTCTTGATATTTGGTGAAATCAGGAGGAACATCAGTAAGACTTTTACATTGGACTTCCGGTATTTGGTTCCTCTCGAAATCAGGAGGAACATCAGTTAGACTTCTACATTAGACATCCGGAAGGGACACTTAGGCCTACTTAGGAGATTTACTCACACAGTTCCTAGGGAAGCCGACCTTAAAAACAAAGGAGTCCAGGAAATGTGGGCGGGCTTCAAAACAGATCTTGAGAGCACAGGAACAGACTGTCCCTGTGTGCCAAAAGATGAATCAATGAGGCAAATGTCCAGCCTGGTTGGACAACAAGGTTTTGAAGGAATTTAGGAATAAAAAGAGGATGTATCATCTTTGGAAAGAGGGTCAGGTTTCTCAGAAAGTATTTAAGGGGGTTGCTAGGGCATATAGGAAGAAAATCAGGGAGGCCAAAGCTCAGTTTGAACTTAATTTGGCAACTTTTGTAAAGGATAATAGAAAATGTTTTTACAAATATATTAATGGTAACAGGAAGGGTAAGACCAACCTTTGTTCTCTATTGGGTATGGGAGGGAACTTAGTAACTGCAGATGAGGAGAAGGCAGAGGTGCTTAACGCCTTCTTTGCCTCAGTCTTTAGTGGGAAGATGGCTTGTCCTCAGGACAGCTGTTCTCCTGGGCTGGTAGATGGTGTCAGGGTGTCCTTGTTATCCAGGAAGAGGCAGTCAGAGAACTGCTGAGCTGCTTGGATGTTCATAAATCTATGGGACCAGACGGGATCCATCCCAGGGTGATGAGGGAACTGGCAGATGAGCTTGCAAAGCTGCTCTCCACCATTTCCCAACAGTCCTGGCTCACTGGTGAGGTTCCAGAGGACTGGAAGCTGCCTGGTGTGACACCCATTCACAAAAAAGGATGGGGAGGAGGATCCTGGTAATTATAGGCCAGTCAGGCTGACCTCAGTACCCAGTAAGGTAACAGAGCAGTTTATACTGAGTGTCATCATGCAGCACCTACAGGATGGCCAGGGTATCAGGCCCAGCCAGCACGGGTTTAGGAGGGGTAGGTCATGTTTGACCAACCTGGTCTCCTTTTATGACCAGGTGACCCGCCTGGTGGATGCAGGAAAGGCTGTGGATGTTGTCTGTTTGGACTTCAGCAAGGCCTTTGACACTGTCTCCCGCAGCACACTCCTGGAAAAGCTGGCAGCCCGGGGCTTGGACAGGAGCACTCTGCTGGGTTAGGAACTGGCTGGATGGCCGGGCCCAGAGAGTGGGGGTGAATGGTGCTGCATCCAGCTGGGGACAGTCACCAGTGGTGTCCCTCAGGGGTTTGTACTGGGGACAGTTCTGTTCAATATTTTCATTGATGACATGGATGAGGCATTGAGTCTTTCATTAGTAAATTTGCAGATGACACTAAGCTGGGGGTGTTGGAAGGTAGGAAGGTTATGCAGAGAGACCTGGAATGGTTGGAAGGATGGGCAGAGTCCAATGAGATGAAGTTTACTAAGTCCAAGTGCTGGATCCTGCACTTTGGCCACAGTAACCCCCTGCAGTGCTCTAGGCTGAGGATGGTGTGGCTGGGCAGTGCCCAGGCAGAAATGGACCTGGGGGTTCTGGTGACAGCAGCTGAACATGAGCCAGGGTGTGCCCAGGTGGCCAAAAGGGCCAATGGCTCCTGGCCTGGATCAGGAATAGTGTGGCCAGCAGGAGCAGGGATCTCGTTCTTCCCCTGTCCTGGCCCCTGGTGAGGTCACACCTTGAGTGCTGTGTCCAGCTCTGGGCCCTCAGTTTAGGAAGGATGTTGAGACACTTGAGTGCGTCCAGAGGAGGCAACAAGGCTGGTGAGGGGCTTGGAACACAAGCCCTGTGAGGAATGACTGAGGGAGCTGAGGTTGTCTAGCCTGGAGAAAAGGAGACTCAGAGGTGACCTTATCACTCTCTAGTCAGGTGGGGGTTGGTCTCTTTCTCCAGGCAGCAACTGACAGAACGAGAGGACACAGTCTCAAGCTGCACTAAGGGAAGTACAGGTTGGATATTAGGAAAAAGTTTTTTACAGAAAGAGTGATAAAGTACTGAAATGGTCTGCCCAGGGAGGTGGTGGAGTCACCATCCCTGGATGTGTTTAAAAAAAGACTGGATCTGGCACTCGGTACCATGGTTTAGTTGAGGTGTTAGGGCTGGGTTGGACTTGACTGTCTTGAAGGTGTCTTCCAATCTAGTGATTCTCTGATCCTCTGATTCTACAGGAAAAGAACACCAAGCAAGACCCAGATCCTCACGGCAATTTCCCATGACAGAAGTTCCTGAGTTTTGCTATACTAAGTGAACCTAAATTCCAGTCAGCTCAAGGGAAATCACACCCCTGAGCAGAGACTGTGATTTTAGTCTGTGGAACAGCACACCTGTGGAATCCCTTGATTACACAAAGAAAGCACTTATTTTTTAGAAATGGGCCTGATAAAGAACTGTTCTGTGACTAGCCACCTTATAAAACACAATAAATCTGAGATCAATTAAGCTTGGATGAGGAGGGACTCACAGATACCAGCCCAGCACCTGTGGAGAACCCAGCTGCCTGAACCCAAGCAGCCAGCAGTGCCTGCTGTGAGCACCTCCACAGCACAGGCTCCTCTGGGCTCCTACAAGAAAATCTTGCAGTTATCCATTAAAAATCCATCCAGAGAGCTCAGCAAGCAAAGAACAACAATTAGACTATGGAGAGAAAAACCTCACGCAGAATTTAGATTCTACAGTGATTCCTAACTGTGGGGGATGTTGTGTGATGTAACACTTGGAGTATGAAGTTACAACAGGGAAAAAGTACTGAAATTGGGCCTGTTAAACATCAGATAACTTTATATTTTTACCATAAAAAGATTACAATAAACACACAAAAGTATATGCTCTGGAGGTTTCAAAAGCATCAGAATATTCAAAGGTTAGATTTCATCTTGGCGATGCTTTCTAACCTTAATGATTCTCTCTATCATCTCCATTTTCAAACTCAGATGGGCCTATGCCATGAGGAAAAACTTTGCTCACATTAGACTTTTCTGCTGCAACTAGTTGTGGTACCAGTCATTGCCAGATATATGTCCCATGAACAATAAGCTACATTATGCAATAACAAAAATAAGAGCCTGCCTTTTAACAGGTTTACAACATACTTATTTTTATGTACAATAATTTCCTTTTGTTCTTCTCCTTTTGGACTGTCTGAAGTTGTGCAAATGCTTTCCAAGTATAACAGTGATCTCCACTGATGCGGTGGAGAATAGGAAGTCACAGTATAAATATCGAATGAGCACAAACATGTAAAAACCCTGTACCTTATGAGAAGATAGCTACAAACAGAAACGCACCCTTGGGAAACTCCTTCTCTGCCAAGAAGTTTTGCAATGGCATATGCCCCAAGTTATTTTGGTGAGGTCAAAACTAGGGAGGCACAGCTGTGCAAAACACTGAAACAACTTACATGCTACTGTTTGAAAAGTATCTGCACAATGATCTCACAAGCATTTAAGTCTCCAGATAGAAAAAAATTGTTCTCTTCTCAGACTCAAAGGAACTTAAAATACTTCCTCCTTCACTAACACATCTATACTTCCTTCTTGATTATTATGGGCCCAGCATCCTCATGTTCTCTGCAACTGTTGGGCACTTTCGTTCATGCAAACAACAACAACCTAGAACAATGAAGACATTCTGCTGAATAAGATAAGTTGTTCTGACATTCTGTCTTTACAAATATGTGAAATACCAAACACTGGCTATTCTCCCGTGGTAGAACAGGGGTAAGTGCTAGCATTTAAAGTCACAGCAGGTATATAAAACTTCTGAAGCTTTCTTGTAGCATTATCTCTTAAGTACCTGCGCTCTCCTCTTTCAATTTCTTTTCAGCTATCAGAAAATTAAGAGTTATTTTGAAATTCTTCTTTCTGGTAATTAGTTTATCATCTTATTTTCAGTAGTTCAGCTTGACCATCTTTCTTCTTAATTATGAAATCACCTGCACCTTTACACACTAAAGGTATAAATGGGTGTGGAGCACACTCACTTCTCTTACATATTTATTTTCTCTTCCCAGTTAATCAGAGGGTAACTCCAAAACTGCTTTTATTTTCTTTAAAGACTCTCTTCTACACTGACAGGTCTCACATTTCCTATCACCATAATTGCTCTTGGGACTTTTTCCAGTCCTCTCAAAATCACATGCTAAATGTTCTCATTTCCTTTGCAACATGTCTTTCCAAAAGTCAGTTTCTTACACTTTGAATTGCAGCCAATCTCCCATTCAGTATGCTGAACACCTCTCCTATGCCTTTGCAAACATTTCCTCACCAGCACCTGGAAAAAGGCAGCAATATCACTCAGATGACTACACTTCCACAAGCCATTAAGTGTTCCAGGCACTACCGAATGTAGCCTGTAGTTGCCCTGATAGTCAAAACTAGCAGAACTGTGAGATATTTTATAGCAGGCATATTTGCAGGCATTTAACCTATTTGCATGTCCCATAACTTCCAGTTCTAGCTAAATTCTCAAACTCCTTGCTTCCAAATATTTCCTAAATCTAGGCCTATATTATTTCTTAGTATTGTGTGCTCACACTGTTGTTCTTTTCCCACATATTTCCTGCTGTCACTCAGTTACTTCATTTGCACAAAACCAGTACAATTACTTAAGATTTCCTACTATTCTTTCTTTCTTTCAGTTATCCTGTTGGAATGCCCCCACCTACTTAGAAACATGGAAAAAATTTTCTGAGATATTGAAACTGAAACCTACTCCAGGAGAATAAAGAAAAAAGAAAAAAAAAAGGATTAAACGTGGTATTGATGAAATGAAACAAAGCAAGATAGGATTTAAAAAATACTCTTGATACTAAATTCAGTGTAGGCTCTCAGCACACTGCACAATCTCAAAACTGAAAAAAAATAGATGTTACTTCACAGGTCTGTATTTCTGGTTATAAGTTGTGTAAAATACTGAAATATATACATAACATCAGTAGAGGGTATTAGTTCCAGTTAACTATGTAATAGAAGCCTCATATATGCTTAAATGTTTTGCTAAAAGAATCCCTACTGTCATTAAATAAGAATTGTAAATGGAGGTATAAAAATGCAAGAAACCAACCCTTTAGTTGGCAGAGCATTCAGCAATGAACTCAGAGGCTCACACGCTTTGTGTGAAAATATCTCTAACAAACTTTAACGAGAGCAATCACTAATAGCTATCTTAATAGCTCTGAATATCTCTTGTACATACATACTACAGAAGACACTGTTTAATGTGAGTTTGAAATCTGTGGAAATACTCTTGTAAAAGAGAGGAAATGGAAATCCCCTTTGCATCCATTATTACTTCAAAATATTTTATATAAAATTAGTATCATAGTCATGGATGAAGTTCAACGTTTAGGAATGGGGAAAAATCCTCTTCCATTCTAGATATTTTGTGAGGCTCTGTGGGGGCATATATGGTTCCAGAATCTCCTGCTTATAACTATTTTTTCTCGGCAAAAACTTAATCTCTTTTAGATATTGGTCACTTTAACTTATGTTGAAATAACTCTTGTATTTCGCAAGACTGGACTAGAACTGAAAGAAAAACGAATGTATGTGGTCAGATTAACTCCTGCTTCAAGCAAATGCTGCCCAGACCAGGCACAGGGAGCCAGTTCCTCTGGCTTATTACACTGGTTATGAATGTTCTCATCTTTTTCTTTAGTCCTCACCTATGCTGGAGCAAGTTGCTTTTTGACATTCCTGCTGATAATAAAAATACTGCAGCTTAGAACTTCAGTACTGGTCAAGCCTTACACTCAGAGAGAAAACAGAGAGAAGAAAAGCAAAATAAAGAGTGAGGGGCAGTGGGGAATCTCTGTCCTTCCCCCACACCGTGGGTGCCAGAGGGAAGGCTGCTGCTCGGGGAGGAGGCTCGGGGGTGAGGAACTTTGGGGAAGCCGCATTTAGTCCTTGGGCAGGCAGACAGGGTCACTGGCACATAAACTATTACAGCAACATTAACAGTTGCAGTGGGAGATGAAAAGGAGGATGTGTCTTTCCACAAGCTGTCCCTTAACTGCAAACGCAGTAGCAGGCTTGGGTTTGAATCCCAAAGCGAGGCAAGCAGAAAAAGGGTCTTTCAGCCTCAGCTCTTACTCTGTGCTCCAGGCTGCCTTCCTCAGCAGGCAGCCTGGTGACACACTGTACCTGAATTACACTTAGAGTGTCTCTGGAAACAGAGTCAGCACTGGGAATTTGTCATGTAATTTGCAATGGAATACAGCAGCACATATTTACAGATGATTGAAATAAACATAACTAATCTGGCACCTTCCAAGGATGTTAAACAAATTAATTTACCAGAAACTAATTTTTATGGCAGAAGAGTGATTTTCAAGTGACTACTGCCGTATAAATGTATTCATAATAATCATCTGAAATTCTGATGTGCTATTCAAATCAGTACGTTGTAAAATGCCATGTCAGTAAAGAGTCTATTCAACACCCCATTAGAATGCTGTACATTTCTAATGCACTCCCGGTATTTCCAAGAAACAATCTTCATTGTAATAAATAATTGTTAATTTATTCAGAGCAATTAACAACTTCAAGAAACTTTCATATTTTCAGGTACTCTCCATGTCTTCTGCTAGAAGACACACAAGGCTCTAGGCCTATTTCACAGACCCTGCTTAGACTTCCTGGGAACAGTCACCAGCCAAAATTTAACTATCCTGGTACTTATAGTAAACATATACATATGGCCCATAAAATACACTGCTTTGAGGAACCATTTTGTGAATAAATTCATACAAGGATAGTGAAGTAAAATAAGCACTTTCAATGTGTAATAATATAAATAATAATAACGTAATAATATAAAAATACTAATGTTTACAACTTCTTCTTAAACACATTCACAGATTCAAAGTATATTAGATTTATCAACTCATGCTATCTTCAGTTCACCTATGACACTAAATCCACAAAGAGTCAGGCTGGATTTCTTGCTGAGTGTGCCTATTTTATAGCTGCTGCTGCAATCCAAAATTAGTACTTTATTTAGTATCAGCATTTTCTTGAAAACAAATACAAAGTTGACAGTTATTTTTAAGAATGTGCTGCATCACACATTTAGAAAACACAAATAATGCCAAAAACATGAAGGAGATGTACCTTATAGAGTGTCACAGGAAACAGAAATCTCATAGAACAAAAAGATCTTCCTATCACCAATAACTAGAATCTGGACCTGCTATTGTTTATTTAAAACTTAGGGAAAACTCTGCTTCCTCTCACTATACATGTATTTTGCTCCATATACAACATGACCCTTGACTTATAATAGACATTAGAGAACTCCTTGGCTTCCATTCAGTTGAGCCACTACAGACTGAACCTGCAGAAGGTTCAGCCAACATCCACACTACTTTAAAAGGATTTGACACATCATCAGAAAAAAACAAAATATGAGTTTCCTTGAATTCTAGGGGAAAACACTTGAATGGCAAAAAGAAAAAAAAAGAAAAGGACAGAAATGTTGCCAGGTCAGAGAGTCCTGTTCCTTGTTGCTGAGGCAGCACAAGGCAGAACTCCCAGCTGCACAAGTACTGTATCAGCCCTACTGTATTTCTTAGAGCTTTTGAAGGCTGAAACCTGCAGTCAGCTCTCTAAAGTCCAGAACCAAGTGGCAAATTGCATGGTACAGTTCCCACTAAGGAAACAATGTGGGATTTCTACAGAAATTAATAAAAGAAATTTAAAAATTATGGCCAGTTTTTAATAAAGCAGCAGGAATCCACAGCTAACTAAGGACAAGGCTCCTGATCTGCCCTGTCTGAATACAAGTTGGAGGAATGCTCACTCTAGTTCTCACTGGATGCTGCTCCCCTCCCTGGGTAATCATCTACACGATGATTACATACATAATCAACTACATATAAAATTACATACGTACATAATCATTCCTGGGTAATCATGGAATACAGCATCTCTGCATTCCATGCAAATGGGAAGAGCAACAAGTAGGTGTTGTCTCTAAAAGGTGTTAACAGAAAGGAGACTTTTTCACAGGTTGCTGATAGAAGGGAAAGATTTAGTAACTGGTTATAATTTCCTCTGAATTTTATTCCTAAATCTCCCTTCATCATTTTGGTGATGGAGACCCTTTACGTTTTCCATCTCTTGGGAAGCATCATTTTTCCCATTTAAACTTCAAGTATGTCCTTCTAGTATACTGATACTAAATACAGGAGTTTAAAAAGACTCTGGAATGACCAAATACACAATAAAGCAGGAGCTGGAAAATTCAGTGTATCTTGAAATGGGAGAAAGAAGTAAAAGAAAAATTGCTGTGAAAATAATTTTTTTCTTATTTTTAAACAGACTGCCATGCTAAAAGTAACTGATTTTTTGCTCTTGGCTAACTTAAAGGATATTTGTTTTGCTACTACTGGTTGTTCTAATATCCTTAGGTTCTTCAAATTTGCAATCCCACAGCCCAATTTATTGTGCATCTACCTCTCTGCACACTTTATACAAACTTTTGAACTTCCTCCACTGTGCCTTCTGTCCACAGATGATTCCTTCTCTCTAGCCTCTCCTGCAGCTTCTTCAACAAACTTCCTGTTTTCTTGACAGTGTTGACTATGTCCTTATCTCATTTTCAGTTCCAAGGAGGTGTCTTGCTCTCCCATTTCTTCTGATCCCATTTTCTCCTCTTTGTTCCTGTTTCTTTGCTCAATTTGTTTTCCTCCTTGTTCCTTAACACTGTCCTTGTAGGATTGCAGTTCTATGAATTTGCTTCACTGACCTTCATATGCTGTCTTGCAAATGTGTGAGCATTAAAATTCTGCTATTATATTAAGCTTTTTTGTCATCTTGCTTATCCTTTTTTTGCAGGATTTGCAGAACTTCTGCAAGTGTCTTCCTAGCAACTACTAACTATGGTGCTTTCCTAGCATTTCCAAAGTAGTTACATGCTCATCCATACCTCTTACTGTCACATGAATGACTTGCTGAACTCTGAAGGAACACTATGGTATTTTTTGGTTACCTTCTGCCATGATAAAATCCTACTAAATCAGTTGTTTTTTACATCTCTTTCGTGACAGATGCACATTTGTGTCATTTGTACAGCAATACCTCACTTCTAAGACAACAACTATTGAACTCTAAAAAAAAAGGACTTTTTGTTTCACAAAAGACCTTGGTTCAAACATAGCTTGCTGCAGTGCAGACCTCTTCACTTCATAAGCAAAAGATACAAATGGAAAAGCCTAGAGGCTGGCTTTACTACACATGACAAGTTGTTTCTCTGACGGGGTTCTATTTAATTTCAAATAATGAGACTTTAATTATAAATTAAGACCTTCCCAGACTTCGAAAGCTCCCAGATGTTTTTGTTTATTTGTTTTATGTTTTAACAACTTTGACTTTCTCCTAAGGAATTCTTAAGCTTAAAATGCCAACTCGTGCAGACTTCCAAAGCTTCCAGATGTTTTTGTTTATTTGTCCTGTGTTTTAATAACTTCGGCATTTTTCTAAGGAGTTCTTAAGCTTAAGCTGCCCACTTGTGCTCTTAAATAGCAATTACTAGTTAGGCAAAGGCTTTGGTTTGCCTTACAATTTTAATAAAAAACTATATTAATATATTCTTGTCTGACTTTCATTTTTGATAAAAATACAAATGGATGAATTACATATATTTGTTAACTACAAAATAGTAAAAAGTAGACAAGAGAGAAACTGACATATCATAGTGAAAATGTAGGTATATGAAGACAACTTAATGACTGTCTTACAGTAACTACCCCAGATATATGCCTGAGTGAAATGTATGCTTTGGTAGTGTAGGTCTCTTTACCTCTATCCTTAAAGTCATTAAAGGAAGGTTTTACGAGGGCTTCAGGGTGGATTATTTTTCCCCCCTAGGTTGCTGGACCAAATCAGATGAGTGTGTTGGTTTCCTGTAATTGCACACATGTGGTACGTAGCTTATCTACTTCCATAAATAATAATGTATATAAACAGGAATCTCTGAGCATATGCTTAAAAATCACAGATATGTTTAAGTTATGTTAAGGCAATGATGCATAAAGTATTTCTCACAGCTTTATCTGTGTAGGCAATCTTATAGCCATTTTACATCTGCTTTCTTTTTCACATCTATACACTTAAGTTTAAGCCTGTTTGTGTTATAAAACCCAAAAGGTAACTAATTGTATCAGCCTGTTCTATCCCTAATTCCACTCCAAAAATCCTGACGCTGTTTTTGGTGATATTTATTGAATTCTAGAGACATTTTAGACCAGATAACTCACAGCTTCACCCTGTTCATCACCAGCACATGATCCCTTTGGACCATAGTGCCATCTAGCTTCTCTTTTCCTGACCTCAGTAATTCCACGTGTGCAAACAGTTGAGTGATGCAGCAAAAGAATGGCCAGGGAACAATCATTAATAGAATTGTCACATTAACTGACTATTCATCTAGACATGCAGTTGAATCTGGAGAGCCTGACAATAAACCCCTCTTTGATAATCCAAATGTGCGACAAAAACATGTATTTTCCTTTGGAACAGGTCTTAGTGCTTCCCTTCAAAATGGGAAAATCAAGATCCTTACTGATGCTCTAGGCAAGCTACCAATGCCTTTGGAAAAGCTCTGGCACCGTACCAATACTAATACACACTTCACAGGACAGCAAGGACAACATGGCTAAATCCTCACACATTGCTGAAGGCATTTGTCTCTTACAGAAAAATCTCTGCTTTCAAAGGAGCAGAATTTGAAGAGACTTGGAACATTCCTTGAGGTGAGAATAAGAAACAAAAGAACACTTCAGCATCTCTATAGGTATCTCATTTACAGATATAAATTTGTATGGGCCATTCTACCCTGATGAAGTTGATCACAATAACTTTCAGATTACAGATAAGAATAATATATAATCAGCTGCTTTATTCATTAGGTTAACATAATATTTATAGTGTTAGATGTTACTAAATGAGATAATGTTTACAATTAGTTTTACATGTAGTGGGGTTTTATTCTGAATTACTTGCTCCACAAGTTCTGTTCACACGGATTCCTCAATACGCTTTTCCGAGAACCTTTCCTACATTTGGGAAGAGGTTGTTTCTGTATTTGTATACTTATGAGACAATATTTTTTCTTTATAATGAAATGAAAATCTTCTCTGAAATCTAAAAGAAAATAGGCCAACTACATTAATAAAATCTGGAGAAGTTACCAGATAATGACTTAATTTTTTTCCTCAGAGTTCTGCCATACATTCTACAGAAATCAGACCTATTTTATCCTCTGGGATGCCACACTCTCTTTCACCCACAACCTTGAGCAGTTTTCTAAACATGTGTCTCCTAGGAGTTCTGATCTCCAGATCAGCTTCTGGGCATTAGGGCTCACCAGCTTCTGACAGGGCAGAGACCTTGGGAAGAGCAGCTAGAACACCTGGGACATCACACGCTCTACTGTGAAAGGGTACGGGCTCATCTACTGCTCTGACACATCCTGCCAAACAAATAACATTTCTCTATTTTTAAAATATTCCTAGATTCCCAAATTCAGCCAAAGAGATGCTCATCAACGGATATGAAGTTCTGACAAGTGTTGTCTATCTCAAATGAAATAAAGCCACAGTCCAAAATTACTACATATTTTGTAATTACATAGACATGTATGTACATGTAAGTATATAATTCTTGAATGTCAATAACTTAGTAACAAAATATGTTCCCCTCAACAGTCTCAAAATGTGTTTGTGTTTGGGCTGATACCAAGCATGGGACACTATCATCTCAAGGATTTTTTTAGCATAGTATGACTACATTGCAGAAGGGACTATAATTATAATCTTGACATTACCATAACGACCGTGGTTGCTACCAGGTGACAGGTATTATATAGATAATCAGTAGACAGCAATATTTAATGATGCATGAGATAAAAGAAAATTAATTCATGCCTTTAATTCAGCTCAGAGCCATCCTTTGTTAAATCTGCATGTGACTTAATCCTGTTCATATGTACGTAACAGTTACATTAAACAACAAAGAGCCAAGCAAGATATCTGCTGTGAAATTCAGAGAGCTTATATTTACTCTTTATATACAATGAATAGTTTTTGTGTTTTTATTTATTTCTATTTTTAACACAATAGAGTTCTACTGCCTTAATTTAATTAGCATACAAAAAAAAAAAGCTAGTAGCCACAGTGAAAGGTATAAAAATGTCTTTGTTTGAATCAAATAGAAGCAGTAGTAAGGCTGTGAGGCTGGCTATTTATTTTTTTTCCCATGTTGCAACGTACCAACTCTTTCATTTAATCTTTCCAAGAGAAATAGTGCCACAAACTGAGAAAAACTAATCTAGAGTAAGGGGAGATGCTCTGTTGGATGAAAGAGAGACAATTATGCTCACTGGAGGAGCTAATATGGCTGAACATTTCAAATCCTGCAGGATTTTATCACTACCTTTATAAAACAGGATTAATTGAAAGAGATCTTTTTATGGATAAGGACACTCCTGAAATGAAGCTATTCCAGTATGTGTAGATGGCCATGGGTGACATGCAACAGAAGACAGAGGAGTAATACTCAAACATAGATATGAAGAAGCACTACTCACATATCTTCACAATATTTCTGGTTACTAACTCAGTTCAAACCTTGGTGCTCCTGTCTCCACAGTGACAACACTGCTACAGCCATCTCACTGAACCTTAGAAAGGAAGATGCAAAGTTTACAAAGAACCACAGGAACAGTGTTTAATGAAATTACATCAGACTCAGTGGCAGAGGTTCCAGGCTGAGAAGAAACCGGCTATCTCAGCACTGTGCTACACAGAGACAAGGCAGAAAAAGGGGTCAGAAGAAAACATAGAGGATATGGAACGCACATGAAGCAAAGTTTGCACAATGTTTTATAAAACTGACTATTTTTCAATTCATCATCTTTGCCTCTCGAGCTTTCCCTTTTACAGTTTTCCTCTGCTGCTAATGCTCACTTTGTTGCTTTGCGACTGACATTACACCTCCATCGCATCATCAGCTTCAGAACAGATCAGGAGGGATGCGGCTCTCACCTGAGGCATAGCTGTGCTTTTAATTGTGCCCTGAGACTGTCACACAGCAGGTGAAGACAGCCTAAACGCAAGGCATCTTTGGTCTTAAGTGACGCTTTTCAATAACAGCAGCTCTGTTCTTGTTCTGTGTGCCTTGGCTCTTGAACCACCAGAGCTGCTTCTGTCCAGCAAGGATGAGATTTATTATTCCTTCCTTTGTGTTTCTCTAGTAATTAATACTAATTATGTTTTTCATCAGCTGTCAATTCTAGAGCAGCAGGAAAACTTTGGAAGCAGGAGTGAATCTCATGGAAGCACAGAAAAAAGAGACATTTAAAGAATGCTGAAAAATTTTGGCAGAGGCACATTTTTATTATTCATTATTTCAACCATTGTCTTACAAGAGGATAAGTTCAGCATGGTGAAGTCTAAGGTGCTACACAGCTCCCTTGATTGGCTTGAGCTCCCCTTCCAACTGGCAGTTTGCTTTTCTCCTGAACAATTGCAAAAGCTTGGCTCTAAACTGATGACAAGCCTGATGTCTGGGGTTGCAGGTTAGACATCCTACAGTTTTCCCTGAACACCAAACAGTGAACCTTCCTGGAGTGGTTAGTGTGCCTCTTCAGAAATCCAATGCCTCAGGCAAGAAAGCAGCCACAAGTGCTTTTTTCTCGGGATTGTTTCCAGTTCTTTATTTTCATGAATATCCTTCCAGACTCAGTGGAGGGAAGGCTGCAGGGACCCTTTACCTTATTGAACTCCTTGACAAGAAACAGACAAGGTGGCCCATGCTCTTCAAGCAGAGCTATTTGCCTGCAAGGTCATGTTTTCCACACCAGAAGAGATCATTAGATCACCATGTATGGTAAGAGATTGGTTTGAACATCTGCATAAATGTCCTTATTCTGCAATGGTGTCACTTTTGTTAAGCTACTATGATTGAACTCTCCAGCCAAAAAGAGCTGGAGTTTTTTCTCCAGCCTTCGAACTATTTTGGGATTTTTTTTCATATTACCCCTTTTTTACACAGCCTTACTCAAATGCAAATATCTGTAAATATAGACAAAAAATTTGTCCACTGCTCTGCACAGTAAAAGCCCAAGTTCAATACCTACTCACTCTTTAAACAGAAATTTAAGTGTGTGGGATTTGTCCATCACTTCTTTAGTCTTAGTTTACAATTGTCTCTCAAAACTTACCCTGCACAAGCAGTTGTGCCCTGATCAGCAGAATCAAGAACTTTTCCCTTAGTGAAGAAAATGACAGAAGGTACTGAAGAAAGGGAAAGAGAAGGAAAGAAAATAGACTATCACCCTGGTAAAATGATGACAGTGCATGGGAAGGATTGACATAAAAGAGCAAAAAAAAGTAGCTTTCTTAGAAGTTAAACAGTCACGAGAAAAGCTATTTTCGCTGCCATTTGAGAAAGGGACTTCTGAATTTAAAGAATATTGCAATAATCTAGTTATGTGATTTAAGATGAAATAGAAAGCTAAAGTATATGTTGTCACTTTTTTTCTTTAATGAAATGCTACACTTAAATGTCTTCATTTGAAAATAATCTGTATGTGGGTTTTTTTAAAAATAGCATCAACTTGGTAGTTAGAAAAAAGGTTCACAGTGTGCTTATGGCTGACTGAATCTGGAGGTTAGCTAAGATGTTATCTCTGCTTGTCAGTCCAGCACTGCTGTTGAATGCAGTCTCCACAAGACTGCTAATGCAACTCAGACCTTTTTTGATTTTAGAGTTTAAAGAAAATTTACTGGCGTATGAAATGCTTTGTTAAAGGAAGAAATTGAGAATACAAGTGCATGTTTTTATTTATTAAGAAAAAACATAGAATTCTATTGCCTCACATACAAAGAATCAAAGAGTTTGAGATAGTTAATTTCATCATAATCCCAGGCCTCTTTTGACTTTCAGATTTTTCTCTGTGTTGTTTCTCAGGATCAAACTGCTAGTGCCCCTGTCCTGCCTTCTTCATCTCCCCTTGTCATAATTTCCCAGCTTCACCTTCCTGCCTGTACTTTTTTACACACCTTTTTCGAGGGCAGTGATTGCCCAGTTTTGGTGGAGACTCATATTGTTGTAGCTACCTAATTCCACAAAGCAGCTCTACAGCTTTTTATAACTATTTTGAATTAAGGGTGACTTCAAAAGATTGAATCCAAACTCTAACTTCAGGAACAGCCTCTACAAGCAATTTTCACAACTAACCCATGCCTCAGGGTGTTATTTTGAGGCATCACAATTTTACTTTCAAAAAGCAGGTCCCACATTTATTTCTCCATGGGCAATCCACAAAGTGAGTGGCAGATTTATTTGGGCCATAATACACCAAATGGCACTTTTCAAGCACATCAGTGCAACTGGCCACAATTCATCCAGACTATTACTAACTCCTGCCTGCTCTTGTTTCCAGAAGCTCAGAGAAAAAAAAGCAAAGGAATAGGCAATTGTTGCACACAAACAAGGTGGCTGATCTGCGCTACTGTATCACTACTGCATCAAAAATTCAATGCTTTAATGAGCTCTCACCTCCCATCTAGAGCAGTGAAGCCACTAATACATGTCAATGCCAGCCAACCTAGGAAGGGCAGCTCCAGGCCATGCTCAGACAACTTGCTTGGCACACCACCAGAGAAAAGGAGCAACTCAGTTCAAGGAAACCTCATTTGAATTGCTTACAGGATTTTCCATCTTCTTCATTTACACCTCTTGAGAGAGTGTTTGGTTGAGACATTTTAAAGGACAATTGGCAACATATCCCTTGTATCCGTAAATTAGTTGTTTGAGCATGACAGAAATGCACATCGAAGAAAAGTCACCATTGAGCTACCAGAGGACACATATAAATCATCTGTAAATTAAAGCATAGAACGACAAAAACTGAGAATGAAATCCATTTCCTTAACCAAGAAGCAGTACCACAGAGCCAGGAGAACTTGAGCCAAGCTGAGCTTCCATTGCAATTTACCACGGAGTATTTACAAAGTGGAAATGCGAAGATTATGGCTGTAGAACAAGGCATACAGGACTTTTCAGAGCAGTAATTTCACAGAGAAACTGATCTTGAGATAAATACTCTTTCTTAATTACTTAAAATTCATTTTTTTTCTGCGTAATGTTCTTTAGGTCACCTGAGTATATTAAAACAGTCAAAGATTTACAGTCAGATGTAATTACATCAAACTTTCCAAGGGATTTCCAGTTGTTTTCTGGAATTGATGCATAGCATAAGGATAGCTGTCTGGAGTTTTGTACATCATAGCATTTTATACATGTTTGCATTTAAAATGTGGTCTATATAAAATACAGGCATTTCAGATCTAACTTGCATGCTATTTTACAAGGGAAGAAGACCAGAAGTTCCAGTTATCTGATGGTTTGGACATTGAATTCTGAAACATGTTATTGCTTTAATTCCAGACTAATGTGTTCCATAGCCAAAAACAGGGGAGGGGCATTATTTAATTTTTTTTACTTCAGAGTTTGAATTTTTTTTTTTCTTCCCTTTTTTTTTTTTTTTTTTTTGCTTGTGGGCCCAGTATTGAGCTTTACCAAGTGTCTTGAGTTCCTTTAGACATGGTGGGATGGTAATATGCATTCTTCTGTGGGTTCCGGCCTAAGGATTATTTTGTAGTTGAACAGGGTATTACCCTCGGGTGGCCTTTGGTTGAACTTTATTTCAGAAATGAACCAGAATATTTTCCAGTACTGGGATAGGTGAGTTCAAAGCAGTTTTCCTTCTCCACTTGCTACACAAAGACAGCTAAAGCACAGCCACTGTGATTAGGATGAGATACTACAACAAGGATATAGTGGCTCCTTCACTCTCTGAGATATGTGCACAGTGTTAATAAAATAAATCTTACGTATCTTATATGTTCGATGTTTCCTTGCTGGCCCTCCCCATCCTTCTGATGCCATCACGCAGAGGAACACTGTCTCCAAGATGAAGGAAGAAGCTTTTTCAGACTTAGTTCCTCAGACTCCAGGAATTTTATTTTACTTTTCCACAGGTCCTTGCAAGTGGCTAAAGCTGTTTTCAAGATGTTCATACATTTTCAGGATGTCAATTAAAAAAAAATAATTGTTTTGAGGCCTTCAATCTTTGTGTTTTTGAATCCTGACCTTAGTAAGTATCTCATCTGTGATGATAGATTTTTTTTATGCAGGGAAACAAAATATTGGTATGGGGCTTTTAGATACATCTTTGTATCACAGATACCTAACAGGTCTCAGTCTTGGTAAAAATATTAAATTATTCTCTTTCTTTTAAAGCATTTTCTGTGGAAACTCAAACTCCATCAGGTAAAGCGAGCAAAGTGTGGGGGGCATTATAAAATATGGCTGAAGGGCCTTTTATGTGATTACCTATTGTGTGTGTCTTTTCCTTGTTATTAAAATCATTAAAATCTCCTCATGAGAGCTCTAAGTTTTTGTCACGCAATGCAACAAACTCTTGTTGAGACAAAGTTTCCTATGTTCACATGAGTCCATTCTTCTCGAGACAGCACAATTTAGGTGATACTGCTTGTGGATGCCCACGGATTCAGAAAACAACTCCCTTCTTCCAGACGTTTGTGCCAAAAGGCAAACACAGCACTAAGTATCATCACCATGAGAACAACAGCAACTGTGTTGGAAAAGAGGAAGGAGGAAGGCAAGCAACAGAGAAGGAAATACAAGGATTTTAAGGCCATTCCTGGGAGGAATGGGCCTGCTGCACTCACCGCCGCAGTTTTGGTGCGAGGAGCTGTCTCCTTTCCAAATGCCACTCAGAATCTGTTATTTTGTATCTGGTAGAGGCTGAGAAATCATACTTCTGCGATAATATATTTAAGAGAAACACAACAAACTGGTAACTGAACAGGTGACAAGGTTAGATGGACAACACCAGTCTTCATATTGCATTGTATTTTATCGAGTGCCCGTGGGCAGAGGCCTTTGTTAAAACAGGCCTTAAAGAGCATTCAAAACAAAATATCCAAACCAGACCACCACAAAGGTGCATATGTTTTTTTTTTTTTTTAACAGTTTCCACAGACAGCGTCATCCTGAAGTTTGCCAGAGAAAGCTGAAGGAGGGTCTTGCATGGAGCACAGAGATCAGGTGTACCGGGGGAGAGGAAGCAGCTCCCGGTGTCTATGTGCGTGTGTGTGGAGTGAGACACCTGCCAGTTCTCCACAAACGAACCTTGTGTTCAGGGAGCTCACTTCAAAGAACTACTTTAAATGCGGAAAGAATTACATCGATTTTATAAAAACAAACTTGCATATGTCTCAGAAAGAGCTGTCTAGGTGCCTGTCTCATACTGAAATCTTTAGAGCATAACAAGTTACGTGCGTTGCCATATTTACCGGTTATCCCAGCTTCCTAAATCCACCGCTTTGGCTGGAGTCCTGGCCGGCACTCGGGGGCGGACAGCAGCCGTGCGGGGAGCGGGGCTGAGCGGGCGGGCGGGGGATCCCGCCCCAGCGTCCATCCCGGTCCCTCGGGAGAGCACCCGCCGCCGCCTGGCCGTGCGGTGGAAAAGGGAGCGGGCAAGAAGCGCGCGGGGTCAGAAAGGAGCAAGAGGAGAATTTGTAGAGGAAGAAGCGCTACCGGGGCGGGGGCCGGGGCGGCTCGGCTGCCCGACGGGCGGTGGCGGCCGGCGGGGGCGGCGGAGCGGCCTGAGGGGCCGCGCCCGTTCCCGCGCTGCCCCGGCCCCTCAGCGCGGCGCGGGCGCGGGGCTGGCGCCGCTCCCCGTGCCCCGGCGCCGCGGCAGCTGCGGGCAGGGCGGGGCGCCGGCGGGGCCCGCGGCGGCGGCGGCGGGGCGTGGGGCGGCGGCCGGGCCGTCGCCGCGGGGCAGGACGGAGCGGGCCGCCCGGCGGAACTCCTCGCTGCGCCACGTGTAGAGCAGCGGGTTGAGGGCCGAGAGCGAGCAGAGCAGCAGCCAGCTGGCGGCCTGCAGCGCCGGCGGCGCGGGGCGCAGGAAGAAGCCCAGGAGGCTCACCCAGACCAGGGGCTGGGTGCCCAGCAGGAACACGCAGCAGAGCAGCAGGACCGAGACGCTGCTGAGGCGGCGCTGGGCGCGGCGAGGCGGCGGCGGCGCGGCGGGGAAGGGCAGCTGGTGCAGCAGGTGGAAGTTGAGGACGCTGACCCGCTTGGCGCTGCCCCGCACCCGCCGCACGATGCCGAGGTAGCAGTGGAGCAGCAGCGCGGTCTGGCCCAGCACGGCCAGGGCGAGGAGCAGGGCGGTGTAGCGAGAGCTGCCGTCCGACTGGGCAGAGCCCAGGGTCCAGAGCCCGGGCAGCAGCGGGACCGGGAGCAGGGCGAGGGCCCAGGAGAGCCCGATCATGCAGCCCGTGTGTCTCCGCTGGTAGAGGGCCTGGTACACGCTGGGCAGCTTGGTGATGAGCACGTACCTGTTGAAAGCCACCAGCAGGTGCGAGGCCAGGGAGACGGTGAGGCCGAGGCCCAGGAGCCCCCCTCGGAGCAGGCGGTACTCCGCCGAGCGAAGGGAGGAGGAATTGGGGGGCAGCAGCCCCAGCACAGCCTCCTGGGGCATCCACAGGGCGCACACGCTCAGGTCTGCCGCACAGCCGTTCACGATGAAGGCATTGCTGGTTGTCTGCAGCTTCTTGAAGGAGAAGACTAAATATATGACCATCACATTGGATAAAGTCCCTGAGATAGCTAAGACTGCATAGAGCAGAGACAGAAAAATGCGGGTCCCGGAGGAGTCCTCCCAGAGCAGCAGCAGAGGCGAGCTAGCACTCCAGGAAGAGGCGTTGGGCATCTCGCTGAATGCAGCTCAGTTTTGACTTTGCCCTGTAAATCCCATCCTTGTCTGGGTCAGAAGTTCTGCTGCAGGAGTCCTCACCAAGCACACGGGAGGCTGTGCAGCTGAGGGACTCTAAGGCAGGTTTCAGTCATACAAGCTGTAAGGTGCAGAAAATGCTGTTTGCAGTAACGATCCAAAAACCAGCAGTGTCCAAGGCAGGTAGGCAGCAAGAGTCCACAGATTGTGGCTGATGAAGGTGGGTCCATAGGGAGGCAAATGGCTGTTGGCAGACCAGAGCACGATCGAGGTTTCTGTAGCTGTGAAAACAGCAAAAGCAGCAGCACCTTGCAATCGGCAGCAGAAACGGCAGCAACTGATACAAAGCTTCGCAGTTTCTCCTGTGCCACAGTACGTACACTGTATATCATTCCAGGAAGATTCAGCCCTTCCACTCTTCATGAATTATTCAGCAGATTTTCAACTTGTTAAATGAAGAAGGGAAAAAAAAAAAAAAAAAAGCCAAACCCTATCATGCTCCAGAAATACGCCAACTACACAGTCTGACTCTTTTCTCTGTGCCTTACCAGTCTTCTGGGTCTAACCCATTTACAAAACTTTCATTTGAAGCAAGGTTTTAAACCAGTAGCAATCACTTCTGTCTGAAATACAGTCCATAAACTGTAGAAATTCCTCTGCTGGATACTCACTTTTTAACAGATTTTTTTCTGTTTGTTTTTTTTTTTTTTTTTTTTTTTTTTTTTTTAAGAGGAAGCTCAGTATGCTTCTGCAATTTTAGTTAATTTTAGAACTGGCCTATTATAACAATATACTTTCCGAATGAAATCTTTCAAACACAATAGATACAATCCTTTAAAGACAGTACTTATTTGAAGAAGCTGGTTCTCAATCTGAACATTTTACATCTCTTCAAAAACCTCAGCCTGTCTCAATTCATGGGAAAATCCTGCATTGCCACCCTTCCAAAGGTGAGCACTGGTGTTGGTGAGCACACAGAATCAATCAGTGTAGTATTCTTAACGGTCTCACGCCAAAATTAGTACCTGGAGAGATGATTAACAGCTACTGAGGTGGACTAAAAACTGATTGAAGAGTAGGCATTAACAGTCCATTCCCAGGTGGAGAATAGTCACAGGATTCTCCCAGGAACTCTACCCTGCTTTGCTTAAACAGGGACAAAATGTTAACTGTCCGTAACCTGGAGAAGACTTAATAAGAAACTCATTAAGAGAACTTATATTTATTTGAAAAGCTTTTCAGATATGGAATGCTGGTTAATTTTGTGATAAACTTGAGAAAAAAGCTGCTTTTGCAGGTAGGTTAGATACAGGCTACAAAAGCCAGCAATCACAGCTTGTAAGGTATTATCTGTACCAGAGACCTTCATGAGGCATTTTTAGATATTGTTAAAACTCCTGATGCTAACAAATGGCAATACCAAAATAATATATTAGGAGGTAGTTATAGTTGCAATATACCTATTTTCAAGTTTAAAGTTACCTTGTGTGGGTTAATGGATGTTGCAATACAGCACATCTTTTATTTGACAAAAAGGCTCATGTTAACAATTGACAGAAATATTGATCCAAAGGTGGATTTGTTACAAACATGAGTATCTATGTTCACTTTTAATTAATTAGATGGCTCATGTGCTTAAGGTTAAAGACATTCCTCAGTGATTTAATTCATCAGGCCCTTAATTACCATATTTTTTGCCTGCTGCACTTTACAGTGTAGATCTAATCAAGTGTCAAACCTTTTGAGGCCTTTCATTGTTTAGCTGTCAGTAAAGAACAGTTATTATAGAAACTAAAATCCTCCTCTTTCTGCAGTACTGTAATTGAAAAATAGTCTCTGAATTTGCAACAAGAAATACCTCCCTAACTGAAAAGCTTCATAAAGCATACTTTAAAAGAGATGATGATGATGAACTGTTTCATAAGATGTTAACCACAGAATAATATGCCCAGTAGAGACCTTTAGATTTGTTTAATCCATCCACTCATGTTTTTAGATATCTTGTGTGCTACAGCTTGTTCTCCCAGAACCAGATATATTCATATTTGAAAGAACAGAAATGGTAAAGTTCAAGAACAAGCGAACACAGGATATGAAATTAATTTCAGGCTATTTCTTAAAAGCTACAAGTTTCTAGAAGACCTTCCTGACCTTTCACTGTTCCATTTTTTTAGCTGGTGTTAAGAAGTTGATTGTTGCAGAATACTGACTTATTTATGAATAATAAAAAAAGAAGTTGTACATAAGCTGGTATTTATGTATTTCATCTAATAAATCAATAAAAGTCTAGAAAAAGGCCAGGGAAGAAGTTGATTCCGATGTACTAGAGACCTTTTAATTAGCTGTCCTTCCTGTATATTATTTACTCTGCACATCCAAATCACCATCCATTATTCACCCAAATGCAGTGGCAGAAGCCTTTTGTTACCTTTTTAGATCAGACTGTCACCAGAGTTTGGGCAACTTGGGAAGCATCTGCTCTATTCCCAGCTTTCCCATTCCTTTTGAGTGGCTGTGTAGCACTTACACACTGTCCACGTCCATTGCAAGAGAGGCTGACAGGACTATTAAGCACTAATGAACAATAGATAAATAATCATGTAATGCAACAGATTTGCTGAAAACAGCAACAGAGTTAAACGTTAGAAACATTTGTGACTAGTTTTAATTTGAAGGAAGGACAAAAAGCTAAAGAAACCTAAATTGTTTGGATTCTTATGCACAAAGAACCTGCTGTTGGTGGGACTAAGAGACCTGTTGCACATGCAAAAAAGTCAAGGTATCTTACACCTGTAACAAGGAGCTTCACCCAGGAAGGATTCCTCAGTTCAGACACAGCTTTGAAATGACTGTACTTTGAAATATAACCCCATCATCATGATATCAACATGTTGATTAAATACCTGGCATTATACGAAGCAAGTATAAGGTTTAGAGAGATTGTTAAGAAGGTATCTATCATGCTAATGGCATTTTGCAGCATCATCCTGCTTTTAAGTACATTACATGGTTTACAGGAAATAAAGTGATTTTGAAGAGTTATCTTCAATTAGAGATCAAATCATCAAAAGATATAAGAAAAAACCAAGAAACAAGGGAGCTGGCTTATACAGGCATTTTATTATCAATTAGCTGTATGTATATATATATATATATATATATATATATCTACATTTCAAAATTAATCAGTATTTTATTAGGGAAAACTATTTATAACAAAGTACATGAGAAAATTCTTTGAGAGGTAGAATTCCCTTACCATTAATCTATAATTCATATACAGCATATTGTATATATATGCACACACATATGCTACTTAGTGTGTGTATATGTTACATATACACAGTTGCAAAAACTGTACAGTATTGCATGTAAATTTTATTCAGTGATTTTGATTTTTATAGCTGCTCTCAGTATTGCTTTTTAACGCTTTCAGTACAACTTTCCATAGCAATTTGTGATCTGATTCTTATAAAAAATGATGTAGCACTTAACTTCAGTTGTAAAGCAAATGCAGGGTGTTCACAGGTCTTCAGGAACAAAGACTGACAATCCAACTAAGTTTTATTTTCACGTTTCTGCAGATATTGGAAAAACAAACAGGTAACAAATCTGTTTTGTTTTTGTCTTTTACAGGAGGGGCAAATCAAATCCTCACAGCTGTTTATATTCTTTTCCTTACCCTGTACTTGTAGGTTCTGACAATTTTACACATGATCTTTAGCACGTCCCTGTAACACCATTTCATCCTAAGCCTCATTCCTAATCACATCTGACTGACCTGTACATTCCACAGCGTGGAGCATCTTTACCAGGACAAAGCCTTCCATGATACAGGAGCCACCTCAGCCACATGCTTAGCAACAAATGGAAAGGTTTATGAGGCATCCAACTGATAGATAAAAATTAAATTTTTATGTCTAACATGTACTGTGTTGCTAAGGAAATTGTACACATTACTGCCAAATGTAGGTTAAAAGCATGCAAGTATGCAGTGCCACCTAATTTATTGTACATTTTTACCAGCTTCAGTTTGGTCTGCCTTCATTTTTGCAGCATATATTGCATAGCAAAAGTTAACATTCTACACTGAAAACAAATCTTTTAAGAAAAACTGAAAGTGTTAATTGTACAATTGAATCATCACATAAATTACTTTTTTGTTGCAGTAGAAGATGTAATTACATCACATCTCAACAAATATTTTCCCTTTATTTTTCTCTCGTAGTGTTTCCTTAAGAAACATTAGCAGCCAGAAGTGGAAAGCAGACTATGTATCAAGTGCTTTTAGTAGATATTGTAATAACAAGTCTCTCACTAGTTAGACTTCCATCAAATTACCAGAAGACAAATTAGTAAAAAAGTAAATTACATTAGGCTCTAAGCAATAGTGATGGACCCATAAAACAAGAAAAAAATCTCTTGTTCATAAAAAAATTTCTTTGATAAACATGTACAAATTTAAAATACACATTTTTGTAGCAAAGTAGACCCTAAATTAAAATATATTCTACTTTTTACATAATTTTTATATATAGTTTACCAAAATATTCTCTTAATACATATTTTAACACTGTACACAAGTTAATAAACGTCTTAATGAAACTCATTAGAAATATATTCATGCTGTGTCAACATAAAAAATTTAAGTTTGTATATAATATGGGGTAGTAATTTCCATAAATTCAACTTCAGTGCATCTGCAGTAGTCATTAACAATAAATTTCTGCCTGTTAAGAAGTCTTCTCTTGGTGTTAAGGTTTTAATACATCTTGTATTGAAGGTTCCTCCTTTTAATGAGCAGCTTGTTTTCTTCAGTTCTTCTCCATCATGAAGGACATGGACTTGAAGAGCTCAGCAGGTTTCACCAAAGCAGCAAGGCTTTAGTACTGAACATACTCAGACTGAAGGGACTGTGCAGAGAAGAAAAACTGATTAAAACTCACTGGAGAGGTTTTATTTACATATAACATGTATTTTTCACCCAAAGATTAGAGGAAGGACAGAAAGGAGAAAAAGAAACAGTTGGAGGGGGACCTGAATCTCTACATAGGTAAAGGTGAAAAAAATAGAAGAAATTAAAATCTGAGTATAGTAAAGTCCATCAGCTTTCCTGTACCTACACTTATTTTCCCAAATCAGTTTCCTGAGATTCTTAAAGAAAGTCTTACAAGTCCTTTAAAATACCACTGCTACTGTAATTGAATTATTTACATTTATCCTGAGTGAGAAACCAACTGCTACTGTAAAAGTCAGCTTACTTTAGATGTTGATTCAGATAATGATACAGGAAACACATGGTGTAGCTCATTGAGGAAAAAAGCTACATCAGTAATTACAGATGGATGAATTTATGTATGATTACCAAAACCAGATGAAAATGAAGCACTGCAAATGGTTCTTCTGGATTAGTAACAAGTCAGTATAATTAAGAGAAAATCATAACCGGCTCTACACTGTATTTATTTACATTTCTGTTTCTATTGAAGCCTGAAGTTTTATTACAAACTGATTAATCATCTTAGACAGTATCCAACCCTTTTACTGGCTTTTATACAGATGTGTTTAAGAAGTCATTCTGATGAATATAAGTCTTGTATAGTGATTAGCTGTCCCAGATTAGTATGGTTATAAATAAATAGCAAATAAAACCCCCAAACATATTTTAAAAGTGCATCAAGTCTTCAGAATTAGAGAGAACTACTGGAGACCAACATGACCCCTAAAACAGACTGAACCCTCACAGTCTTCTCTTCCATTTTCCCACTATTCCTAACTAGTCATTATAGAAAATTCTCCTTGGCACTCATAATGCAACCTGTTAGAAGAAGTGCATAATACATTTATATATACCTTTATGGCTCTAACTTACATCACACAACTA
Source organism: Chamaea fasciata (assembly GCF_029207755.1). NCBI lineage: Eukaryota > Metazoa > Chordata > Aves > Passeriformes > Sylviidae > Chamaea > Chamaea fasciata. The sequence goes on along the minus strand of NW_027094095.1, from coordinate 13,689,899 downwards.
CTTTCCCCCTATATTTTAAGTCGCAGTGTATATTTTCAAAGTTGTCTTTTAAATGCATTTTCACATCTCAAAGATTTGAGACCATCTGGATATTCTTCCCTAGGTAGAAAAAGTGCTGTCAGCACAGAGATTTGAATACCACTGACTAAAAAAGGTCTGGTTTTAGTACGAGGAAAGCAGAAGGAATAGCCCTTCATTAATGAGCACTTGAAACTTCTCTCTTAATGATTCTCAAAGGCTTCTCATTTTCAGAAGTGTATTTTAACAACGGGGAAGATGGTTACACTTAAATTAGTGCAGTATTTGAAATGGATCCATCAAAACTGAATCCTGAGCAAAGCTGATTAATAAATATTTTTAAAAGGCATGAAATGTAGTTATATACTCTCATATATTAGACTATTTTAAGCTTGGACAGATGAAAGATGACCAGAAAGCACTGTACACTCTTAAAACCAGCAAGTGTTAGTTGAACTGAGACCACTAGCCCTTCACTCAGCAGACAGCAGCAACCAGGAATTCTACATCATGATTTCAATGAAAAAAAACAAACTATAAATTAAAGATTTTGAAGTTTAAACTGTAGTTCTTAAAACTGCTAGTAATCCAAGTTACAAAAAATATGGAAAAAATATCAAGAAAACCTATAAAAACACCCCAAATATCCAGCAGCATATATTGTTTAGAAACAGGATAGCATATTTCGGTTATTTTTTTTACAGATGCGTAGTCAGAGTTTATTTACTTTCAAATGGAGAAATACATCTTTCTGTGTGTTCCCACCCTCATCATAACTCTACTTCAAATCCCTATGACTTCTTCCTAATGTCTCAAAGTCTTTTCTGAATAAAGGGAAATAATTGAATCTAAACAGCATTTTTTCAGATTTATCCATGTGACTTCACATAAATTTCTATCACAAAAAACATGGTGATAGCTGTAGCAACTGAGCTACTGTAAAGTATAGAGACTCACATTTGAGTTTGAAAAATTTAAATATAGCAGGAGAGGCTTGTTTTGATTTTTTTTGTGTTTTCAGAGAAGTAATTTGTACTCTTAAATCTCTTCACATGTCTGAAGAGATTGACTGCAAAGTTTCAAAGCCTGTAATTGTGGTTCTTTTTTTTTTTCTTTTAAATCTTTTGAGGAGTTTTCTATTTTAAAATTTACATTTGCCATGACTCAAAGTATGGCCTTTGCTTCTGAAAGCTTTATTAAAAACAAAAAAACCCAATCCATCTTTACAAGTAATTTTCTGGATTTAACGAAATCTTATTTAATATAGAGTTAAAAATAGAAGAAAGAAAAGCCAAAGAAAATTGACTGCTGAATTGCGAAGATGAGAGTATAAAATCAGTTAATGGAGAAGAAACCTCAATGTGTATTCCTACAGTGGTCTCATGCTGTTTTCAAGCTTGCCATTTTATACCAAGTAACAGACATTTAAAGAAAAGACTAAGAATTAGAGTTTCACTACAGTTAAGGATATCTAATAAAGTTTATGCTGAAACAACTGCTTAGATCACTTTCATGTTTCTTCTTCAAGAGGAAGCACAGAAAGCAAAGCACCAAATCCACTGAGGCACTAGAACTGTATTTGCAGACATGCGACTGCAGGACCAAGTCAGCCTGAATTTGAATTCTGTTTCAAGACAGAGTAACCCTATAGCATTAGGACTATTTGTTAGGATTTGAACATGCTTTTTCCCCAGATAATTGCAAAAATGTAACTTCAGTTTTTTGAATTGTCCATCAACTCTCCCAAAACATTGCTGCAATAGAGTGTTGCTGCAGGCAAGAACCACTGTGAATACACAGGAGCCACACTAAACTAACTCAGGATGCATCAGGGAAAATGCACACACACATCAAGTGACCCTGTGGGTCTGCTGAATTTACACATCAGCAGGATGCACTAGTGTTTGTCTTGTTTTCGCAAAGCCTGTCCTATCTTCAATAATACTATTGTTCTTATTAAGAAAAACCATGCTACAGGTAAAGATGATGTATATGAATTTTAAAACACTGCCAACACTTCTCAGTTTTTTGGCAAGGTTTCCATCTTGCCAGTTTCCATGACAGCTATAGAAGCAAAAGGTGACTCATCTTAAGACTACCCAGTTACACATTCTCCAATAAAAATACATTTTAAAGAGCAATATTTGGATTTAGAACTACTGTACAAACAAAGCAAAAATCTTATAGCAGTATCTTAAGTGTGATTATAGTTGAAGAGAGTAATTCTGCAAATTGTTATTGTGAGAGATTCTATTTAATCAAAACATGCATTTGGTAAAATAAAGCATTTATTCTATTTGGCTGGAACAGTACGTTTTCGTTTCTTTTCTTTGAAAAATCAACCTTTTCTTCTAGCTCATCAGCATAAACACGATCAAGTGTTTAAGCTTGCACTGATGAAGGACAAAAACCACTGGAGAAAAATACACGTGTGACAACAATAGTTATAGTCATGGTTATTTTTTATTCTTCCTCTTTGTTAAGTGGAATGTGGAACAGCAGCATTGATGCTGTTTCATTGCAAAACATTGGAAAAAAAAATCACTGAATAACCTTCTCTTCCATACTGTGGGAAAAACTCACCAATGAGTTTAGTGAACATAAACTAGAACTGAGAAATTGCTATCCTAGCCATCTCCAAATGCTCCTGAACCACTTGTGTTAACGAAGATAGACAAGTTAGAGTGATGAAGTGATTTTCTTAAATAAAAGTACTGCATGATTACAGCTGGTTACCTTGATATCTAACTCAAGGAAGGGAGATTTTGTCAATTAAGAGAAAGGAAATTAATCATTCAAGAGTCCTTTGATGAGCTAAGTGAATAAACAAAGGACCAGGACATGTAATAGACTTCTGTCAGGTACATCACCTGATGTGCTCCAATTAGAAAGAACACAAACACTGCAACAAGCCTAGGCTGGGCTGTCACGATTTTCAAGTAATTTCAGCATCTAAAGCAGTGAAGTGGAAATGATTAAACAGAATTCTGTTTTTAAAAGAATTCTGCCAGAATTCTTGATAGCTTGATGCTACTCTGTATTTTGCTGATGAGCTTCAGACCACTGGTAAGTGCCACCAAAAGCAAAAGAGCTGCATGTCAGGGGCTGAGGTGGTAAGGAAAAAACAATCTTCCTTGGTGGGCTAATTGGTCCCAGAAGAAGGGAGGGGGAGGAAAAAACAAAAAACCGACCACATAAAAAGAAAAGAGATGATGCTTTTCCACAGAGTTCCACATGGAAAAAAAAAATCCCAAACCAAACCTAAAATCCCTCGAGGAACAGAGGACATGGGACTTAAATACAAGAAATAGAAGTCACTGTCATCAATGGCAGGAACTCTTCCCCCCCCCCCCTCAGCTCCCAGCGCATTACAGTCAAAGAAAATAAAAGAAGCTATGTATTTATAAGCAGGGCAGCACTGAGTAGCAGCTTTCTGGACCAGAAAGGTTTTAAAAAACTAAAGAACTTGAATATTTTCCAAAAGGAATTTTGAGCTAACTTAGCTTATCAAAAGAAAATCAAGCTGAGATGAGTAGCATGAGATATCTCCACAACAAGAAGATAAGATAACAAAGGGCTCTAACACTGACATAATAAAGAGATACAGAAAGTTTCAGGTTAAAAGTGAAATAGTTTTAAGCATGACTGTTCAACCAGTGGGACTGATCTTTCAGAAAAATTATGTTGTTCTCAAAGTAAACCATCTGTATTTGCCAGTGAGCTGCTCACTACCAGACAGAAAGCATTCAGAGATCAAAGGATTGAAAAACCTACTCTTTTCTTAAACCTCAGGACATCCCAGTAACTGCACTCAGTCAATTGTGCATTAAATGGGTAACAGTTTAGTACACTCTTCTGTGACTGGGAGAGATGCACAGGGCTACAGAGTACACTTAGAAGCAAATGTATTACTCAGAACACACCTGAAAAACATTCCAAACAGGAACACTTTTTAGCCATTAGTATATTGAAAGAATATTACTTCACAGGTATATCAGAAACTTGCACTTTGCTATGTAGATTTTGCATGGCATGACTCTTGCTAAGAAATGCTGCTTCTCACATCACAGCATATAATATATAAAATAGAGTATTTTTAGCTCACCTCACTCTTCAGAGAAGACTGGAGATAGAATCTTGCTTAGAGATCTTGCTGCATTTGACTGTGTGTAACCTCTACTCCTCAGGAGCAAGCAATATCAAGCCAAGAATTATTCAAAGGTTATATCCTTTATATCCTTCCATGCATTTACTAAGTCATTAAGATAGGAAGAAAATTAAAGATGTTCTTAAAACAGGAGAATTGTGCATTTTAGAAATGTTTTTTTTGTTAGAAATGTTTTCCATTCAACCCAAGGCGTTACACTTACGCCTAAGATATTCCACTGAAATCAATGTTTTAAGTCACTCAACAGTTCTACTGCAAAGAGACAACAATTAATTTCCTTCTTCACTGCAATGCACAGAGCTGTAAGCACCTCTCTGCTGTCAACACGGCTATTTCACCTGTTCATGAATTGCTTCATTCTTCTTCCTTAAACTACACAGTAACCAGCATTCCTTGCTTTTCTGCCTTTCCCTAACTCATCCTTTTCTAAGAAAGAAAGGCATGCTACAATTCCGGAAGACACTTTGTAAACCACCTCCTCTCCCCACATAGGTTTGGGGAATTTTTGTGTCAATGCCAGCTATGTTGCACCTTGAGAGTTTGTGAGATTAAGGAGAAACACAGCACTACCCTAGAATTTTGTAAATATCTAGACACAAACCCCCCCAAAATGTCAGCAATACTTAATTTTCTGTCCTATGCTTATGGAACAAGCCCACTAACTTGGCTTTCACTGTCAAAAATAATTTGTAGCATTAAGTTCCAGCAACTACCTCTCCAAAGGAGGTGACACTTCCTGGCTTTTATGATGCTATATTTACATTCAACCTTTTAAGTTGCTCAAGGAAAATAAGCTTGCTGTTTCTATAATACTTTACATTTTCATTTGGTACCCTTGTAAATTCTGACCTATTGTGAATTATGTCAACTTATTTTCATGACTAAGTCATATTACAGTTACAAGGAGTTTCTTCCCCCTAGGGTGCTACATGTAAGTTTACATGCATATGCTTTATGCGTAATATATAGCTGTAAGGAAAATATGGGCAAAAACCCTCTAAAAATGTTGCTGGCAGCATATAATTTACAAAAGAAACTACTGAACAGAATAGTAATCGGCTGACTCTCCAAAGAATTATTGTTCAATACATTAAATATGAGACAGTACTGAAAGTGAGACATTAAAAAAACCCCAAAAAACCAAAAAATCATCCAATTTACCACTTATTATTCAGATGAGTAATTGCTCTCACCCACTGTTCGTATACTGACTTTTAGTTCCAGTATACTCAATAGAAACAGAGGACTGAACTCCTGAGGACTGAATTTGTGTAAGCATGTTGGATTAAAGACTGGGAACACCTAAAAAGGATGACTTTCCAGAGCAATCAGAATGCATGAACAAATCAAAGACTCATCAATGTATCTCAAACAAACATTCCTGACCTGCTATACAGCTTTTCACCTCTCTCCTCATCTCTGTGCCTAAAGAAATTAAATACAATTAGTAAAACAAGAACAGTCTTTGTTCTAGAACTTGTTTCATCACAGAAAAACTGTTATGGTTTCTATATTTCACTTGAAAAATCTCAATTATATATAGTTTATTACAATCCCAAGTAGTAGGGAAAAACAGAGTAAAATTAAAAAGATGAAGATGTGGCAACATTCAAGAAGTCCCTTGCAAACAAGTTACTGTTGCTGTTTAAAGTAAAGTTTAAACTCAATTTTAAACTCAATGCAGTGATTCTAAGATCATGGAATATCAGCATTTATTTACAGATAAACTGTAGTGGATAAGAAGCTTTTATTATTTTTTTTTTAAACAAGGAGTCTGAAAGCATCAAGTATTCTGAAGAGCTGCTTTAGGTCAAGCAGAACCTACCACAGTCGGAAGAACTCACTGAGTTAGAGAGTACAGAATCATGTTCCCTCAACTAACTTCAATGTTTTGTTTACACAGATTAGGTTTCACTCACACATGCAATTTAATTCCATAATGGAACCATGAGATTTTATTTCCTACTATCATCTATCCTCAGAAATAGCAATTCATACACTCAAGCTACAAAGATGTGGCTTCTGAACTGAGTGGTGCCACATCTGTGCTGCTAACAAGAGGGTAGGTCCTCCACTTCTGCAGGAAGAAGAGAACACAGCCCATGAACGACCTTTCCCACGACATGCTAGTTACATGCAATGTATGTTATTAGCTGTTTTAAAACAGACTCACCACACTCAAAACCACTAGCAGGTATAACACCAGAACTTCCTTCGTACTGAAACAATTTATCAGTGGTAAGGAAACAGAAGAGTGATGTGCAATACTCTGCAGTTAATTTTACACAAACCCAATTTTATTTCCACCCAGTAAAAAAAAAAACAACCTAACTGTCAGAACTAGTCAAGAGAGGCTGACAGGCTCCCTTAATCATAGGCAAAATCTATTAAAAACAGTGTAATATTTTTTGTAATTAGCAGGCTATCAAATCCTTGGAAACCAGGTATTTTAAAATTGGTTTTAGTTTTATAGTAGTAGATATGATTATTTTTCCCTAGAATAGATGAAGCTATTTCTGATTTGGTAAATGAAGTTTCTCTAGTCTCTCTTCTCTGCATTTTGGATAGAAACACTTTCAAGTTGCATTAGTTTATCTGTACATCCTCTTTATACAGACTCTTTTACACAGAAAGAGAGCACAAAACAAGCCCAAAGCAGAAAAGCTGTTGAGGAATGAAAGCTGCAGTGTGAGACCATTAGAAATATCTTGCCTGTAATACTTTCCACATCTGGTGTTAGAAAAGGAGAAGGTTTCAAGTCAAGAGCACTAATTGTTCAAATAAGCCCTATCTTTAAAGATGTTCTACCTTCTGTTTACTATGATACATTCAAAGGCGTCTTAAAATCTGTTACTGCAGGAAGATGAAGACACATAATTACTTCATAGACTGTGTGTGTAATGGATAATTCGAAATAAAATCTAAAGGGTAAGAAGGTCCATAAAAAAAGTTATCAGAAAAGATGTAAAGTTCAGGCACGATTTATTTTCATGAAGCTTCCATGTAACAGGTGCTTAGAAAAGATGGGAAAAAAAGCAGCTGAAATGATAGGTAACAGACAAAGGTGCTGTTCAGAAACATTAGAGGAAGTTGGGAGAATTATGCTGAGTTAAGATTTTTTTTATGGCAACTATTTTACTCAGAGAAGCAAGGAAGAAAAGCATCAGTGAGCTGCCTGAAAATGCTGCTGTGACTGTGACTTACAGGAATGGACTCTGGTATCGAGCTGGAGGAGTTGTAAGGCCCGTAAAGGAAGGCTGGCGCGTACTCATCTGTCACGGCGCTGTGAAAACTGCTTTGGCTGCTCAGGTTGTTGCCACTACTGCTGTTTCTGTTGTATAAGTTGTTGTTCAGTTCATGGTTTTTTCTGTGTGGCAGCTGCAAGCTGCCATTCAGGTGACTGGAGATATGGCTTACAGAAAAACCTGTCCTAGAGGACAATGATGTCATTTTGCTCTCACCATCATCTGAAGCAGCGTACAGGTTCCCTAGAGAACTGGCTAGTCTGGAGTTTATGGAAACGCTGAATGGAAAACACATGCAGGGAAAAAAATATACACAAGGTATGTAGAGATATACACAAAAATGTAACAGACAATAAGAAGACACTAGGTGAATAACACAGACCATTCTGAAACAATCTGTATTTGCACACAGGTTCATTTTCTAGCTCCTAAGTAACGAAAACCAGAATTCTTTGTAAGGACTTTGCAAGTTTTGCTTACTCAAGCACTACACCGTGGCCAGCTTTCACCTCTGTCAAACCATACTCGCATGAAGGAGATGGTGTTAAAAGGTTTAGGCAGCATCTGATTTACAATGAAGCCCTTTGTGTACATGGAACAGTTTAAGAACTCCTCCTCTGCTTCTTGCAATCAGTTTTGTGATACAAACCTTCAAGTAACCAAGTAATATGGCAAAATTTGAGACTGGAAATAGGGTGTCCTGAAAGATCTCAAGCTGGTTACTCTGTTCAGGCAATTATTTGTGCATATTATTAAAAATGCATCAATCATTCTGAGTGTCATTTAATATATATAATTACTTAGGACAATAGTAATAATGGAATTAAACAGTAATATATCAAGGGTTCATAAAAAATTAATTAGCACTCAGTATTCTGAGAGTAATAGTATATAGAGTTGTGGCAATATCTGCAGAACATCTATAAACTGAGATAACTGAAAGAACCTTTAACAACCCACAGAACTGTTTCTGATGACGCAATCTCAGTAAAACTCTCAGGCCAGCAGGACAGATTTTGGGTTTTGCTTGTTTTTTAAATCTGTAGGCAACTGAAGTTTGGCTAGTGGAACAGCAAATCACTGTAAGTAATTTTAAGTCTTCTTAAAGCCAGAGCAGCAAGCTGTAGATGTACTGACAACCACTGTAGGATACTACCGTAAGCATTTGTACCAAAATGAGAAGAAGAAAAAAAACCTTTTAAGGTTAGAGCCTGAGGACATGGAAAGTCTGCTTATTCTTTCTGCAGATGGTGAAGTAACTGCTACCACTCTGGAGGCCTTCAGAGGAGATATGGATCCTTCTGTGCTACCTGAAGTGTTCAGCCTAAAAAGAGTGCAGAGTTCCAGTGAGAAGCAAGATTTAATAGTTAAAATATACATCTCCAACACAAAGAGTCTTTCAGTACATAGACTGGTATTTTAAAAAGTGTGAATTCTCAAGTCTGAGAACTCAACAGCAAAAACTCAAGTTTGCCAGCTTAAACATATTTTTAAAAACAACTTTCCAGATATCCATTCCAAGTATTTCCCCTGCTGCACCGTATTAAAAAGTTACAGGCTACTTTTCACCTTGAAAATTGATGAAGACCAAGTGTCCATTTTTTAAGTTTTATCATAAATTTTAGAACTCTAAATGTAAATTTGATTAAGAGTACTTTTTGAGTTTACAAAGCAAGCATGAGTAGAAAAACCCAAAATTGTACCTTTCATGAGGTCAGCATCATTTCCAAATGAAAAGTTTCACAGAGTTGCACAGAACATGCAGCTCTTTCTTGGCTGGTATTCTTAATAACAAAATTCTTCATGTGTTGATAATGAGCTGTCTGTATGTTACACTAGACTACTCAAATTGTTACTGTTATGGCTGTCCACATTAATTAATTTAAAAAATTAATTTCCTCTAACCCTAGATAGGGTCTGATTGTTTTATCCCCTGAAAGGATGAAAAAACCTTGGGTACAGATCTCCAACTACATGCACAGAAGAAAAATGACATTGAGCAGCTTTAATTACACACCCAGAAAGGGTAAAGCATTCATTTACAATGCTACTCATCTGGAGAAATTCAACTCAAAAATTCAGGTCACAAAACAGGAAAAAAAAAGTGCTCTTTTCAGTATTAATGCTTGATAATGACAGAAATTTTGTCTTACATATTGTATTTTAGATTCAATGGGGTAAGGCATACAATTTGCAGGTGTTTAAAAAGGCCTGTTACCTGCCTATGCTCAGAAGTCTGAAATAGTGATCATGTCAATTGATTAGCAATGATCCAGAACACTGAAAATTAAGACCCTAATCAAGTGATACACATTTAGAACCAGAATTTTAAAGTCAGTACCTGAAAGGTTGTGAAATTGACCTGGTGTGCAGTTTCATGTCTTGCAGCCTAAAGAAACAAAAGCAGCAATCTTTATCCAAGGATAAAAAAGCTTTCCCCTCTGCCAAGTCATATCTGTGTGTCTCAGGTTGGCTTAAAATATAAAAATAAGAGTTAGTATTACTGACAATCAGTGTTTTAATTTACAGTTAAAGAACAGAGATACTTCAGGTTTAATTTCAAAGTTCATATTTTTACTGGTTCTGAGAAATTCTAAGTTTCTGTAAGGAGTACAGAAAAGTAATTATAGACTACTAAGGTCGATTAAGAATATTTTGTTCAAGTCGTAAGTTATAAAATATTAGATATAAATTTGAAAATTTTGAAGTATTATTTTACATTATCTTTTACTACTATACAGTAAGAAGGCATCCTTAAACAGGGAGACAGAGGGAAAAAAAAGGAGAGAAAAGAAATTAACAAACCAAATCTGCAACTAATAGATACATACCTGGAGCAGTTTCCACCACAGCAGGCGGTACAAGTAGTACCACTGCCTTAAACAAGATCAAGTACTTGCCTCACAGATCTGATAGCATGGAGTGAATTTAAAACTGCAAAATACCTCATGTGGGTTTGACCCACACTCTGAGGGCCAGCCTGGCAGAAAAGCGGCTGTGATTAATTTGAGCGAGACTGCTTCTCCAAGGTGTTTTGTAATCAAAAGGTTTAATAAAGAAAAATAACAAAATAACAAACGCAACAGAAAACAAATAATAAGCCGTGCATAGGTGCCTGAGAAACCTCAGACACCCTGCTACAACATCTTGAAAAGCCTGGAGTTTCTTTGTTCGCTCTCTTTAGTACCTAACAGCTTAGGTGGGCTTTTTGGCCCTTGGCCCAATGAGAGTAACAACAGTCTTTGAGTTACATTCTCAGAGTCCAATCTACACTTCTGGGCTGGCTCTGAGCCAATTACAATGAGAAACCCACAATTACAATGAGAATCTTCTAGCTAAACTACCTAACATGTCTCAAGGTAAACTGAAACTCTTTCCCTATTTGGAAGCACCTGCTGGGGTGTGGGGTGCATTACTACAACCTCAGACTGGTATAATTACCTCAGAGCTCCAGTTGGAACAGAACAAGGCTGTCTCCGACTTTTTAAGGCATTCAGCTTATCTCCCTGCGTCATCCCATTCTGAGCTTCCAAATCTTTGTCTTCAGAATCATTCTGGGAAACAAAAGCAAGCAAGCAAGGGGATCTATCAAATCCTAGGAGCAGTGTAGTTTCAAAGCACTGAGCATCTCCTTCACAAAGATCAGAATCCAGAAGGCTGATCTACTGCCACCACCCTTTGCATAGTTCTCCTACATTAAATGTACCTCTGTACAAACACACTCACATAGGGCTTTTGCAGAATCTGACCTCAAAGTCAGTTCACTATGCTCAAGCCTAATGCCATCATTTATTTACTTCAAGGAAGTCTGTTGGACCTTTATACACAACTGCATTATTAGTTAAAAATGTAGAATAAGCAGATTTTTTGTTTCCTGGATGAAAGCTGACCTTTTGTTTCCCTTCATTCTCAAGAAAACAACTGAAAATCCTGAGAGAATTGCTTGAAATAATGCAAACCTTTTAAAGCTTGAAAAAAATACCTGTAACAGTTTTAAATATTATTTGATCTTTTTTATTTTTTAAGTGGAGATTTGTTCTAATTATGACCTATAAAAAAAGTTAATCTGAGGAAAAATAATCAACCTAATACCAATACAAACCTAAAAAAGCCAAAAAACCTAAGAGTTATCTATAGCTAGTTATTAACAGCTCAGCTTCATTTCGTCTGAAATTTTTCCTAAGAACACTTACCTCCTTGCATTGATCCAAGTCTTGTGCTTTATTCAGACTGTCACTGATGGAAATGTCATTCAAGCCACAAAGAACTCTGTTAATGTTTCCATCATCTCCTCGCTGTTTCTGCTTTGATCGGATGAGATCTCCCTCCAGCCATAACATTGCTTGCTTCCTTCAGGATACAAAGCCAAAGCCATTCAGAACAACAAATTTGCATACATTTAAAAAAAACTATATGAAAACATGCCACACTTGCAGATTGCCAACATTTGAAACTTCTGTACATCTTTATCTCAAAAAAAAATTTACATGTCTACCATGAAAAATTTTTATGATTAAAAACAGCAACAAAACCCCCTCCAGAATCACCAAAGTAGTCTGTAGTCACAGTACTAAAACTTCATTTTATCAAATCCTTCTGGGGAAAGAGGTTAACTAAACAGGAATTTGCAATCATATTTTAAAGGCTCTTCAAACACAACTTAAAAAATAATAGAAAGCAATGCTTTCATATACATCACGTGTAGCATAACTGATGACAGGGAACTTTGCAACTTACTAGCATGAGTTTTCTGGATGCAGATATTGTGCAGTGAAACTACAGCTGACCTGTGCAGTGCGAATGGATGTACTCATGCAAAGTTCACCAGGACTCTAATATAGACTTTCAGAAACTGGAAGAATATATCCTTCACACAGGTGGTAGAGTAATACCTATTTCTTTGCTACAATGCGCATGGGCAGAGCAGACTTTTTCAATGAGGCTGCATTATTCCTTGAAAAGGAAGTTTGCTGGGTAGGTACCAGTCATGTTAGTTCCATCTAAGAACTGAGGCCCTATTAGATACTATTGAAACAACATTAAATTACTACATTGAACAGAAAAGAAAAACATGAGGAATTAAATCAGAATACACTTTCAATTCCAACTTTTGCTTGGAAACAAAATATTATGGCAAACCTTCAGAGCTAAGGGATCTGAGCGAACTGCCTAGGCTTGCTCAATAATAAATGCAAAAGGTAAGCACTTCAGAAAAATATCACTATATCCCTAGTAAGCATCGTGAGAAGGCAGAACAAATGGGTAAGAGGGAGGGCCACTTAGTCCACCTAACAGAAGTAGCCTAGAAGACATGCTTGAATTTAAATATTATTATTTAAATTTAAATAATATTTAATTTTGAAATCTTTCAAGATTATTGCATATGCAGTAACAAAGTGATCTGACACACATTTAAGTGAAAGAGTTTCTATTAAAAAAAACCCTAAACTAGTCAAACCTCCCTCATCAAACCTCAAAGAACCTAAGAGATTAGGCTCTGACACCTATGAAGCTTGGGAGATTGAAATTGCAAGATGCTACCTTTCTGTCAGATGCAACTTTGCAGCCTTGAGGGCAAGACATTTTATATTAGAAAGATGTCACTGAAACCTTCCCTACCCCATTTTGACACCACTGGTGACATTGCTTGACTTTTTTCTGATTGTTGAAACAGGTATCTACCACCCTTAGGAGAGTAGAAAATTCTTACTGAACAACACTACAGCTCTCAGCTGTGACAAATGTAGGTAGACCTGAAGGATCTTTGCCTGTCTATAAGATCAAGCCAAGTATTCCTTCAGTCTAACCAAAAAAAGACAAGGCCCTAGTATTTCCTATATTGTAAGTAAATAGCACTTACTATCACATTACCTATTACCCTTCTTGCAATTTTACTCTATTGTGCAAGTCATTTTTAAGGGTGTATCATCCAAGCATCAACACTGCCTGAATCTGGCTCCAGTGAACACCTGTAGTTTGAGCAAGTTTGTGATCTGCAGTATTTGGAATAATAGCCAGCCACCTCTCAAACAGAGGAGTGTCTGTTTAGTTGCACTGGAAAATAAATAAAACCCCTCGTTCATGCTCTATTTCTCTTTAATTACAGTAATACCTCTTTTCAATATCCTATGGATTTTAAGATGCAAAGTGAGTGCATCTTTTACAGTATTTACACGGTATCTAACAGAGCTGATGAATTATCTTTTTCCTACTTGTAGTGGATTTTCTTAAAAGGTTTTGTCCCATAAAAGTGAAAAAGCCTCCAATAAGTATCATCATGCCATCAACTCAAATATATCAGCATAACTGCTACAATAGTAAATGCACAACACAGAAACCACTATGACATTAAACTTGCTGTCTGCATCACTGCCATTCATTAACAGTCAGGATCAAATCTGAAGCTGCATTAAAACCATACATTTGTCTACAACTACTAGCTCCAAATGAGAAACATTTCATACCTCATGCTGAGAAATCTGATGGAGATCATAAGCTTTCTACCAAGTACTTAGTCAATCTCTAGTTACAATGAAGAAAAACTATACAAATGATACCATTTAAAGATTAATTTTAAGTGCCACAGACGGTGTATCAAGTATTTAAAGACTATTCTCTCGATGTTATAATTTAATATGTACTATTTGTTGATTTAATCTTTTGTCCACATCTGCCCACTCCAACACATTCATCTAACTCCTAAATTCCCCAGAACAGAAACATGCAGCCTTGTGCCCCTTTAAGGGGACAGAATGCATAGAACTCCAGAGAAGCTGACTGCTTCTGAGTAACTCAGTTTTCAATCCCCTATTAACTAACCTTACATATATTGAAGAGGCAATAACTTACAAACGTTGGTAGACAAATTAGATCCTATAAATAGTGTAAGGTGGCTAGGGATGGAGGGGAGCAAAGGAGATATATATAAATATACATACTCTTCCAGGAAGTGTTGCTGGGGTCCTATAATAGAGCCTGGGCGACATATTCTTATCCAAGCAATGGCTTCAGCGTGTGTGAACTTGTAGTGCTTCATGATGTAACAGGCAATCAGTGTTCCTGTTCTCCCCAGGCCAGCTACAGAAACAGAAGTATCAACAGCCACATATGAAGGGATGAGCATTCCAGAGTTATCAAATGAAAGTATGGGATATACGAAAATTTCCATGCAATGCTATTCACCGTATTAGTATCTGAAGAAATAATTTCTGATTCAGTGTCTCATTTATCATATAATTCAATATCAATGCTGTAGATATGGGGATAAATATTTCACACACAGGAAATGCTAATGTTTAAAACAACACCTGCACTCATTGAAAAATTGAAAAATTCTACTCCAAACTTTGTTTAAAAAAAGGCTAATATTTTTTTAAAAGCCGTGATCAAGCTGGATACGAACTTCACATTTATAATACCAGTAAAAAACCATAATCAAAGCACCTTTGAGAGGCCAACACAAATACCTAAAAACCATGGTGCAAATACATGCCACGTCTCAACAGAGAGCAACTCAGTGGGTTTTTCTTTTTGAATCAGTTTCACTGTGAAACCAGCGCATAGAACTATTCACTGCTATCTGTATAAAAGCGATGACTGTTGACCACTGTATAATTTTAGATATCCATAGATTAAAACAATTTAACCCATTGCCCAGCAAATCCCAAACTAATCCTGTTCTTAAGGGGACAAGAGAGACGCAGAAAAATTAGCTTTAACTATCAGCAAAATCTCAAACTAGAGAGTGAGAATTAATCTCTTTTTAGCCCTGTGTCTCATCTACTAGTGAAGTGTTTCCCCATTTAAACCATATTTCCCACAAATACAGTATTTGCAATTTACAGTCTCATAGTACCCTACTATTGTTTATGCACCAACAACCATCCAAATGGAAACTCTCCAAGCAGCCAGACATCTCTACTGACAATTCTATGCGCAAGTACAAGCCTTACATTTAACCAAAAACTAACTCTGACTTTTTTGAAAGTGAAGTTGATGTAGGTAGGATGAAGGCAGAAGTTCACTCATAGTGAGGTTCCATAATTGTAGCTTGGAAGACAAGCTCTGAAGGCTCATTTAAAAGGCAAAGTATTGATTTCAGTTCTTTCCTCCAACATTCTGCTAATGTACAAACTTTCCATTACAATCCTTTGCAATTAATTGCTCTATCTCAACGGAGACAAGCAGTTTCTAGTGTAATAGCTGTGCTCAGAACACCTCTGCAATATGAGTTAACTGTTGATTTAACACGGTAGAGGATTATTTAGGGTGGTGTAAAAACTAAAAACAAGATTGTTCATTTGCTTACTAAATGGTCAGACAAAAGACTAAAAATACTTCAGTGCAGAAAGTACATCTCTAACTCACTACCAAGTATGTTACACTCCTTTAGCAGCTAAGCCTGGAGAATAACTTACTAACAACCTCTTGCTAATCAATAGTTTATACTCTTATTTAGCCAATTAGTGGATGCCCAGCTTATCAACGCCAGAACTTCTGGCTTCTAGCAACAGTAACAACTTTTTGGCAAATAAACCTGTTTATCTTTGATATGCATATTTCTTGTTCATGGGAAAATTACAGATCGTGTTATTCTTCTGATCAGGCCAGACACTCATCTCCATAACATCCATACACAACTCTAAACATAAATCAAGCCTAACCCTTAAAAGCCTTTGTTAGTCTCTCTTGACTAAGCATGTTTTGTGCATTTTATGGCTGGTTTGCTGAATTAGGCTGGTTTGAAATGCTGGCATCACAATAACTCACATCAACTTGAAAAGTGCAATTCATACTCCACAGAAAAATGTAGAACAGTCAAAAAGCACAAAGAAAACCTTTTAGTGTTTTGCATTTCCTAGCCAATTATCATAATGCTGTGAAAGCATAATGCAAAAAAGAAACCTGCATCAACTAAATCTCAAGTTTTCAAGTCATATTAAAAAAACCCCACAGAATAATGAACAATAGATTGTCAGTTCCTGCAAGTAACAGCGTAGGATGTAAGGATTTCACGTACATAGGAAAATAACAAATATTTGGCATATATTTAGTCAAGCACCATAAAAAGCATTATTATTCTCACAATCTGATAGTGTTCTTAAGTGCTGTATTTCTGGGATAAACTCTATGGATTTATACTTATTTTGAATTTCAGTCTGAGAAATGAATAGGTGCACACACCTTTACAATGTACTGCAATGGCACCATCAGCATTTTCACAGATGTTCAGGAACCTCTGCACTATACTGTCACTTGGTGTGCTGCCATCGATGAAGAACAGATCATAATGCTCAAAACCAGCATCAGTGAAGCGTTTTGCCTCATAAATTTTTTTGTTTAGTCTTACAATTGATGTGACGTTATGCTTCTTGAAATAGGGAAAGTAGGCTTCAGGTGCATGAAGAGGATAACCTATTAAAAACATAAAGCCACAAACAGTTAATATCCTCGGTTCATAAAGTTCAAAATCCCACTAATCAAAATTGCCCCAAAACCTTTTTGAATGATAGACATGCTAATACTAAAAATTCAGAATAGACATGGTAAGTGTTGTAAGAAAAATTGTCCAAAAAATGCTCATTAATATCACTTTCATTATAAAATGTGTTAGGAGACAAAAAGCTAAAACAGGGTCTTTATGAAACACTGTACTGTCTCCCATTAAGCCCCTATTCCTCTCTGCAAAGGAATTTATGCATAAACCTGGGGACATACATGAATCCAATGTTTCACAACAGCTGTTTATCTAGAGTCAAGCTGCAGATCAAAGAATAAAAGCATGCTTGAAGAGGAAACACTGTTTATAAAGAAAACACATTGCTCATCTCTATTATGGGCAACAGAAACAGTCAAAGGATAAACTGCAGTACCAAAATTATTCCTGTCCTACCGGGAAGTAAGGGAGCTTTACTGCCTTGATTCTCAGTTGACAGACAAAAGGATCCTCTGATGAAGATGGGGGGACAGGGAAGGAGGTCAATGACCAGCCACAAGACAGCTCTTTAAGACAAGTCATATATGCTTTATTAAATGCAATTCGAATCACAACATAAGCAAAATGTAATGTGCACTTGCAATCACCTGGGAGGTGGTTATTTATAGTTTCATAACTGGATTTTAAGTGTGTTAATTTAATAATTTTCAGTTATACATGTTATAAACAAAACACAGGTTTTCCAAATTCCATGGAAAAACTAAAATAAATTTAGAAAACACTCTCAAGAAAGGGCTGCAACAATGATTGGGGAAGAAACCCAAACCAACCAAAGTATTTTCTTTCTGGATTTTGTTTAAATTTTCAGTGGTCATCATAAAAGAAACATGAGAGAGCAGGAGAAGGGGATGGGGAGGGAAGGTAGACATTCAGAAAAAATGCTCACAAACAACAGGACACGGCACAAATAATACAGTCAAATTCAGGAAAAATCTAATGGTAGTACTTAAGTGACTGGTTTTCCTTTTAGCTGGACCAAATCTCTACTTTCCCTCTGTCAGTCAAGCAGTCAAGTTTCCCTTTTTTTTTTTTTTTTTTTTTTAAATTCCACTAGAATCACTTTCCCTACGTTCTCCACGTTACCCCAATCATCTTCAGAAGGAGAGGCAAGCTTCTTTTCAAAGCCTTCCCTGGTCTGTGTCACAAAACTCTTAACAGTCTTCTGGGTTTAATGCAACTCACCTTTAATTCTGCACAATTACTGTATCAGGTGTCAGGTTCCAGGAGAACAGTAAAAGACCTGAGTCTCTCAGGCACTTTGTCACAGGATGAAAAGTCACTGACTGTTAGAAGAATTGAAATTCTTCTGGCAAAGAAGAATTCCAAAACTTTTTGAATTAAATTCTATGAGCGTATATAAAATGCTCACTTGATGATTATTTCTGAAGATTAAAACTGATCTAAAACCCCCTATTATCTTCTGCTCATTTGCTGTGGTGGTATTACATGCTGGAAAAATAATATAGCACAGCATTAAAACATACACCATACCATTTTCAAGTTTGCTTTTTGGGTGTGGTCCACTGAAAGCCAAAAATTTTCCTGGAATAATCCAGTTGAAGTCACCATTTTCCACGCGCTACAAAAATTTCAGAAGAGAAAAAACATTTTAATCGCTGTATATACAAGGTAAAAGAATTGCTCAAGATTTTATTTTACTCTTTACTATGTTGCAATAATATCAAACACTTCAAATGTAATTAGCTAGCTTTACTATATGGGACTAATTAATCATAAGTCCATGAAATGAAATGAAATGTAAACAAAATTTGCTCAAGTTTTCCAATAAAAGCAGAAAGATCCTTTATGCAAGATATTTCTCCCTGAGAGGGTTCAGTGTTTCAGGACACCTATTAATAACACTGACAAACACCAACATTCTTCTATGTTTTAATCAAAAATTATGGAAAAGTGCTTCCTTGTGAAGCACTAGCTAAAAACCCCAATTCACAGGAAACAAATTAAAAACCAATTAGCTTTCAAAACCATTACCCTTTCCCTGTAGAAACTGAAATTTACATATTGGCATAAGTTCTGATGAGCCAGTAATCACAGAAGAAAAGTGTAAATTAAATAAAGAGACTAGATTTTAATAAATTTTCAAACTATGACATTTTGTATTTCTTGCTCACTTTTAAATGAAAACCAAAAAAGGCTCTTCAAATTCTGTCACTGCTGAAAATGAAAGCTTCTTTGGAAATACTTAACATCAACTGCAGTTCTAAACTGCCTTCTTTTCTTTCTTTAATTGAAGACTGCTCATTCCTTGTTTGGCAATGCAGTTATTCTCAGCATGACTTTTAAGGACATGGCACTCGGTTCAGCTGCATTATTAAGCCTGTGTTTTTAGCTCTCAGCTCATCAGAACATCCTAATGAGTGAAAGGTTCTGATAATGGACATCACTGTAATCAATTCAGCAACTGTTTGCTTAGCTGAGCCCATTAGGCTTGCTCCCAATGTCCCTGCACAATGGAAACTCCTGGAAGTTACCCAGGTTGCATAAGGACTAGAGAACCAACCTCAGTGCCAAGCCAAGACCCCTGCCCCCCATTGGTATCACAGACTGACTTCTCAGCACTACAGCACCCCACTCCCTTCAGGGAAGAAGTCCTGTTCAGTAAGCTAAAAATATTTTTGTATTTGTATCACCAGTTTTATTTGTAGATTAAGTTTTCTACTGTTACAGGAGCCACGGTGAATAATTTCAATTTTTATCAATATGAACTACAGGTATCTCTGTATATGTATGTGTATATGTATGTATATATATGTGTGTGTGCTCGACACTACATGCAAACATCATTATTATTAAAAAACCCAATCAGTAATTTACTTCCAGTCCAACAAAAGGGGAATTAGCTGCCTTGATAACATAATAAGATGAAAGAACTTTTAACATGAAAAATTTCCTTTCAGCCTGCTCCATTTAAGTCGTATGCAACTTTTTTTATATAACCACACATCTGAAGACCTAACATAGCAAAAACCTGTAACATTTGAAGGTTTTGAAATATAGCACGGGACATAACTAAACACGAAGCTGACCACAATGTGTGAAAAAAAAGACATACCAAAAAATGGACAAAAAATTAAAGATGATTCCAAATTCTTGCTTCTTAAACTCAGCAAGCAGCATACTATAAACATCATTCACGTGTACATACTTTTCACACTCTAAAATAATGTTAAGCCTTAAACAAGAAAATGGGATAGCTTTAGTCAATTAAGACTTTTCTTCAGGCAGACTAACGCCTACTACACATACAGAATTCCAAACTACCAATTGCTTTTAGAACATGTTTTTCTTTTGGTATGTAAAGTAAGCAAAAGCAGCAATTTCATATTTTAAATTTTAGTTCCTGTTCATTTAATTTTGGTAATTCTGCAAAGGCTATACCAATTTTTTTAACCTAATCATTATTGAACATTGCAGGATACAGAAATCCTTCTACAGATGCTTTCAAGGTTAGTCAAATAGGCCGATATGTGTCGCAGACTGCCAACTGCAGACAGCTACTGTAGAGGTGTGCTGTTAATTAACTTTTTCCATTGTTTATTCCTCTTCTGACTTCACTTTCTTGAACATTTATGAAGAATTTCAGTATGTATCTGAAATACATACAGCTACAGAAGATGCTTTTAAAACGGAGATTTTCAAACTTAGCAATTTTATTCTCATTACTTCCAAGTTTTCTGAAAATTGCCCTACAGGGGAAGAATGTGGGAAGAATACTTGCTACAGTAAAGCAACACAAGTTTAAAAAGAGAGTTAAATTTACATTCAAATATTAAATACACCTCTAGTTTATATATCTTTTTCCTTAACCAATACAAGTACAGGAATTTATAGGTGTTCCAAAGACAATGTCCAATAAACTAAATGATTGTCACCGACTTCAGTAAAAACCCAGAAGCTAGAAAGGCTACAAGAAAGCAGTAGATTTATGATATGATGCACTGAAATTGCAAGGATAGTAATCCTGCATGCTCTTCACAAAGACCAGATAGGTTTTCATGTACATACCTTACATATGAACACTGGGTTTTATTAGAATTAAAACATGTTTCCAGTATGTTTTAAGTTGGGGGATACTGTATACTCTTATTTTAGGTAGCCCAAACATATTCAATGCATTATTAAATGTACAAACCTCATAGTGTTCATATTCATCCACATCAAATGTCTTAAAGTCAAAAAATCCATGCTGCAAGGCCTAAAAGGCAACAAGGTGTCAGTTTACACTGAAATACAATATATAATCTCATTTTATAATATTTTTTGAGCAAAACTAAATCCCTAATTGTTTGTGGTTGTGGCTTATTGAAGCTTTTACATTAAAACAACATTACATTTTGCACAGATTAATGACGCAGACAACAAAAACTCCAACAATGTCACTGGAACGTGTCAGGGTCATTACTTCCCCTCCAAAGACATGAGGATGGGACACAAGGTTGTTGCATATCACTTAAATCGTAACATTGATTCTCCACACCCCACCATGTGGAGTTTTTTTCTGTAAGGCAGATGACAAGTTAAAAAGCAATTCCCTTTTTGTCATACACTCATTTAATGATTCCTTTGCCAAATGTATTTTCATGCAGCTGGACATAACAAAACACTGAACACTGAGTGTTTATTGATTCTCTGCACTTAGTATGATACTCTGGTTTTACCACCATAATACCAAGGCGAAATGGCATATACAGAATGCAGTGCCATGTATAATCTCTATTTTATTATTTCTTTTAATACCCATTTCACAGGTAGAATGAAGTCCACTAGAGTACATTAGACACCATTAATTACAGGACTGAAAGAAGTTTTTATTCCATTACTGTACTGTTACTAATTATACCACTTTTGTACTAAAAATTTGTATATAATAACCACATTGAAAACAATTCTACGAATATGAAATTCATAGCCAATATTTTTCCAAATTGGTGGAAGACATTTCTGCAGCGTCTATTTACATTGAATCTATTGCATTCTGAGAAATACAGATATTGCACAACATTCTGGAATTAAGGTGTGATAAGAACACCTCACAGACCTGTGATTCAAAACCAATAATCCTCAGACTGCCATTATTTGCTACATATAAAGCACCTTTTTAGGACAAATGAAAAATAGCTTTGTTATAGACAACACAGGCTCAGTGACTGGACCTGTCATGAAACCTAAGGTACTGAGAGGTTTGTCTGAACAGCTGATTTTGAAAAATGTTTCATTGAAGCATGGCTGGCTAGCTGCACTCCTGAACTTGCAGGGCCCCTGAATTACATGTATATGACATACACACATACAAACACCCAATTTATCCAGGTAAACCAAGAGTACTTTCAATTAAGGCATATGTTTTCTGCCCAAAGTGTTTTAACCTCTGTGAGCTAGACAAATATTCAATAATAAATTTTATGAGAACAAAGGAGGAAAAAGTGATTCTCACCGTCTTTTTGATGCATTAGCTGCAGATAAATTACAGTGACTGCACTGACTACTTCAGATCTTCAGAATCTGTAGAATGCCTCACAAATTACAGTCTTGCTGGTAACTGACAGCTCCTTTTCCACCCCCACAGAACTAAAAATATTAAGCTTGATCTCTCTTTTTCCAATTTTTAAAAAATACTTGTTTTGCCATGTTTTTAAGAATTACAAGTGGTCTATAGAGTGTCTGCACAGAACTATTCCTATAGCTTGCTCCCTTCATAAAGACCAGTGGGAAATAAAATTTCAAGGCCCCTCGTTAAGAACTGATAGAAATTTTTTTTAAAAAGCAATACTGGAGCTTAATATTTCAGGACTACTTAAAATGACACATCAAACCGCTAGTAAGATACATTAGTTTTCATTGGTTTTAAACAATTTTGGAAAGATCAGTGTCAAACACTGAACCACGTGTTTTGGGGAAAGCTGGGGCCAAGCACATGAAAAATTGTTCTGATTAAATCAGTGTACCTAGGTATCTGTTTCACTTGACTTCATCCACCTGTCATTCCCTCTCACCAATGGTTGTAAATGATCTTTTAGCAGACCTAGCACAATGTCTTGCATTAAGAGCTGTCCCCACCCAGGGGTGGGGCATTTGCATGTTCCAATTCATGAGGTGAAGTTCAAAAAGATGTCAAAGGCCAGGCCAGACAGGTCAAAGTGCAACCTTCCTCTGCCATCAGTACTCAAACACAGTCCTCAGTAACTTAGGCTTCATCACTACTCATTCACCTGAAACCAGGTTTTACAATCTATTTTAACAGTACTTTTCTTCATGTTTTAAAAATAAATTTAAACCTGTTTTGCTAAGAAAAAATGTTATTACCTTATTTACTCCCTGTAAACAGTCCAAGATCGTAAGATTGTACGTGCAGTTCCCAAATGATGCATCCCTACAGATGTAATACAAATGAATTTAATATACACAGAATTATTTTAAGAACTAGGGGAAAGGCAAAACACAACAGAATATATTCAAGCTATTCAATCCCCTTTGAGAACTCTGAATTAAAGTTCAGACATCTTTTTAGAAGCTTGTTCAGGAAGAAGTACTCCTCTACCCACGATGTAGCTCAGACTAAATGCAGTTAGATATTGCAAACTACTTTAGGCGCATATTTTACACCAGGTAACTACACGCTCTTTACAAAATTATTTATACTATCCTGGAACAGGAAAGATTGCATCCTCTCTGGATTGTGTAAAGATAGTAGCAAATAAAGCAAAGCTTGCTTAACCATTAGTCAAGTCTTAACTGAGTTACATTAATAGGGGCAGGCAAATAAGACTACTAGCTTGGAATTAATTTACAGGCTTTCATTTTGATGCCTGATTACAGATGTGATTTAAAGTTATCCCGATATAATTAACTTTAAAATTACTTAACCTCAGTTTACCACATGAAAATTACATCTTGTCTGTAAAAGATGAAGTGAGTCTCATCACCAAACACACACCATCATAAAAAAGCATCGTGGAAAAATGAAAAAGTACTTTTTGAAATGTGCTTCAGACCACTTTGATTTTAGAAAAATCCTGCCTGAGCAGATTATTTCCTTATCACTCATTAAGGAAATCTTTCATAGCTTTTCCCTTAGCCATCTTAGACAGAGTCCTAAGAACTGCAATTTATCAGAATAATAAAATTTTAGATTCAGACAGATACATATTTAATCTAAAAGTGATTCAAAATTTCAATCTTTCACTGAAAACTTTCCTTTTTTGGTAGAATTTGCTATAAGTAGTATGAAGTTTGTGATATGCTCCTCCAATCTCAAGTACTTTAAGAGTAGAAAATTCTCCCCTACTCTTTAAGAGCAGAATAAGTTTAGCAGTTTTGAGCAGACAGTGTGTGCAGAAAATGGTTTTAAGAAAATTAAAAGCTACTATTTTGGTGCTGTCATATTGCAGGCAGGCCAATCTAAAAATGCTTTCAAATTATTAGATTATTAAAACACACTTAGCCATAATATTCTGGAATGGGAACTTTGAAGTGTGTATGAATCTTGCATATCCAAATGCAACAGAGAAGTTTTAAAAATGAGAAGCCATAAAGTATTTTCATTACATTGAATAAGCAGAACATATAAAAACTTAATGTATTTAATTTTACAGACAATACATTTTTGACAGATAATGGATTAACATTAATATTTTGAACATCACATGATAACAGATCATTTTAGCATAAAATTATTCTAGCAAACAAAAAGGTCTTGTGAGCAAAAAAAATTAAGGGCCCCAATGGGAACATGTACATAGCAGAAAGGGTTTAAAAGCTGTACCAGTTTTCTGGAGGGGCTGATAAAAAAAAAAATCCAAACAAATGCAAACCACAAAATTAAATATTTAGAGAAATACGAACAGAAGATGTGGTTGTAGAAGAAAAGTTCTACTTTATATGTTATTTTGCTGTAACAAGAATACAACTTTTATCTGTGTGTATATAATTACTTCTTTGACTGATAAGTCATCTGATAGTGCTGTACATAAAAACTACGCTGGGGAAAAACTCCACATAATCCCTAATCCATTAGTAAGAAATACTATGAAAGAGGGAGGGAGGATGGTGAGGCTGACCTAGATGTACAATTCCAGGTGTACAGTATTCTCAGCTCCTACAGCCAGCTGTTACCAGTGACCTGCACACAGATGCTGGCAGTTAACATGGATTGCCTTCAGCATCCATGTCTCAAATGTCTCAGTTCTGCTGATGTGCACTTGACCATTAAAGTAGGTTGCTGCTATGTTGCATTACAGTACTATTACAGTCTTTTATGCCCAAATGAATAACCATCTTACTTTTCAAATAGTGACAGAACTTTATTCACTTTCAAAATGTGAAAAAATGTCAGTATTTCTAGGAGATACAAGTTTAGTATGAATCTGAGCTGGCGTTACAGAGCTGCATATCCCACATCTGATTTCACAGTTGTTGCAGCTGACCTCAATACTGGATAATGCTTTCCCTTTCACCAAACCTCTAAATAATGTCAATAACAAAACAGTTCATTTCCCCAGCACTTGTCAATTATGAAACAAACCCCAGAAGCTATAAATCAAAATCCATCTCTGAAATACATGTCATTATTTAGAGACTGAACATAATAATATCAAAATTTATTTGTTTTTTCATCAATACAGAGTAGTTTGAGGTAAAAAATCTGAAACTGCTTCTCAATAGGCAACTGGTATTCATGACAATTTTAAATGGCATTAGCACTGTTTTTTAAATGGAAGTGAGAAGATACAGTATAAGATCTTCAAGAGACTAGAGCGTCACCAAGTGACAGTGAATCAGCCAAAAATAAGACAAAAGCGTCTCAAAGACAGTAGTGCCTTATCCTGCCAAGTTATCTTTAGCTTTTCTATTATAAAAACAAAACAAAACAAATTTCCATGAATTCTGTAAGAGGAGTGATCTGATTTTTTTCCACCCCTGAACTGTATTTGCTGAAGCTGTCTTTAAATGAAAATACCAGCTGAAGACCTAAGCTGATTAGGGCTTTTTGAGGTCACTCAGCTACATGAAAGTAGATCAGTTTCCCAGTGACCACTTCATGTAAACCTACCTCAGTACTCCACAAAGAATCTGACAATGCTGCAGCTTCTCCCTATTCAAAGTTGTCTAGTTTTTTCAAATAGAGGACACTTCAGGTATCAACCAACTTGTTAAATAGTCCAGTTTTAACACTTAACTGATCACTGCTCACTGACAAACTCAAACTATTTAAACAGAGACGACCTATACCACAGAAGTTATGTAAAATCTAAGTTCCAGGCTGCAAGAATAAATTCAGTACAATAAATACTGAATGGCAACGTTTAATATCCCTGTATTATTTCCTTCATAGATCTTAGAACGTGAGGAAAGAGGTATGGCATTTGGCTTATGCTTTCAATTGTACACAAGAGTTATTTTTGTCCTTTTCAAAACACTAAAGGTGTGGAAAGAGTGCAAACTTCCTCATAGCACCAACTTCTTTCTTCATAGGACAGCCTGAGGCCAAGCAGAGCCAGTACCTAAGAAGCAGAGCTACTGCTTCCAGCACAGGTTCCATTGCTTGAGCCTCTGCACTATGCTATGTTTTGCAACAGAGAGGGTCCAAATGCCTTGGAATGTGGTGGGGGGAGGGGGAAATATCTCAAAAGCCTTGAAAATCAGGGAGGACGATTAAATTATTTCTTTCCCATTTCCAGCTAATTCGTTACTGTGGTCCCAATCAGCCTCACAAGAAATCACAGAGAATTTCTTTGTTAGACCTTACCAGTCAAGCAGAAACAGACTTTTCTTATCATTGCTATCAATATCAGTGTTATAAGGAATTAGTTGCAAGGCAGGAATCTGTAGCCTTTGATTGGAGCAAACAGGGTCCTGTGAGACTGTTCTGCAAACACTCTATGCCTCCCAAGTTTTCTGTCTTACAATTTTGGGATCTGACAAATAAGTTTCTTCACTTTGTCAAAACCTCTTTTCTACACACCTCAATTTTCACCTTGGCAGGGGTGAGAAAAACCTAAAGAAATATCAATTTACTACAAATCCAAAGAGTAAATTTATTTAACTGGTCAACAAGGCACAGCTATTCAGCTACGGGCCCTGGTGAGATGTATCCCAGGGTTCTGAGGGAACTGGCTGGTGGTGTTGTAAAGCTACTCTCCATCACATGTAAAAAGTCACGCCAGACAGGCCCAGTCCCCAATGACCAGAAAAAGGGAAACATCAATCCTATTTTAAAAAAAGAGTAGAAAGGGAGAGCCAAAGAACTGCAGGCTGGTGAGCACCACCTCTGTGCATGGCAAGAAGACCATGGAGCAGATCCTCATGGAAGCAATGCTAAGACACGTGCAAGACATTGTTTAATGCAGACTGTGACCCCCATATCTTATACAGAATTTGGAGATGTTAAAAAACGCTGGCATGTTTAAAATAACTGATTTTTTTAATGCATTGTACCAAGTATCTTTTATAATCAGCCGAAAAGAATATGGATACCAGTAGCTCAGTAAACTTCTTGGGCTCTGGAGGGCTGTCAATGACCAGGTCAGTGTATAAATTCTCTGCCAATAAAAGTTATCACTGATTTAATACCTTTTTTTAAAATGTAGCTGATGGTTTAAAATTTTCTAGTTAAACTGGTCTTGACATTAAAAAAAAAAAAAAAAAACTACCACCCCAACAGTTTACACTGCATCTTTGGGGTTTCTGTGCAAAGTGTGAGAAGAGACAATGTGATCTTCCTTTGCTGAGGGGCTGAAGAATCAGAGGAATTTGATATAGACAAGGTAGGTCTGCATTTACAAATTCATTGGGTGACAGTGAACACTACTTGCAAAATGCTGATTGCCCTAAAAGAGGAAACCGACCTTCCCGCAGTTGCCTTTTATTGCCAGTGTTTGAATAGGAATACCATGAGGTATTCTCATTAATAAAGCATAAGGGCATTTCATAGTGCCACCATGAAAAATATTTGGAAGTCTCTCTATTAGATAGGCATGATAGCTAAAATTCCTTAGATTCAAGCCTCAATGAGACCTTAGTACAGAGAATAAAAACAGGCAGTTTCTATCAATCTATGATTCACTGAAAACATTCCATAACCTGAATTTCAGTACCTGTTCTGTAAAATAAGGAAAATGTAACAGCATGAAACTCCCTTCAATCCTTTAAGTCTCACTAGCTAGGGTAATTTCAAATATTTTAATGACTTCCAAACAGTAAACCACAATGCATTATTAAGAAAAGGTTTAAGTGTTAAATCTCAAACATGCTAAGGACTGTTTTCAATACCTCACTGAGTCTTATTTAAGACATACCAGTCTAAATGATTTATTATTCCTACAAACAGCAAGTAATTACATGAGAGGTAAAAAATATTTTTTCTCGAGATCAGTCATTTTGATACACTACCTGTATCAGACATGAAACTCCTTTTTGGGAGACAATCTAAACCCCAAGTTTTTAGCAAATTTCAAAACAGAGAAGGTATCCTCATCATTGCTTGTGTTCACATACCTAAATGGAAGATATGGTGGATTAGATCCAGATAAAAGCATCCTGTAAGTTTCTTCTGGTGTTTTCTTCAAGTATATAACCTAGAAAGGATGGGGGAAGAGGGAAAAAATGAGCCTGAAAAGTCTTTAACCAGATAGTAACTTTCTCCTGTACACTACACTAATCCATGTTATACTCTCGAGACACAGACCAGAAAAAGGGATGCCTAAACAAAGAAAAGATTCAGGTATCAACATAAACATTCTGTTTGGTGTCAGTCCCTTACTTTAAAAAAAGAAAACTGGAAAAACGTCACATTCTTCTGTAACTGAGAGACTTCAATGACGAATGAATTACTGTAAAATTGCTTACATCCAAAGCCTAAATTCTTGCTTACAGACAAAAGATCCTTAGAGAGTAGTTCAGAGAACTTCAGGAAAAATATGAGTTTCCATCTTATCAAGGAATTGTGAATCTGAAGTAGGGGCAAATTTGTACCACATTTTCCCAGTACTGCAGGTTTTATTTGACAGGAGTTCTGGCCCTTCAAAGCTGAGTCTGCTCAAAGCCGTGCACACATGACCCTTTGAACTGAACACTGGTCATTGTCTGTCCACACAGCTCATAAAGGCTCGTAATAAAGACACCAGGAGGAAACAGAAAAAATATATTAAGAACACAAAAGGAAAGAGGAGAGAGAAAGAAACACTGAACAAGCTCCTGAAAAAATGAGCAGTATCTCAGATGTCAAGAGCAATGCAATAACTGAAGGAGGAAGGCTAATGAAATGAAGAGGAAAACATTACAGTATGTCTTCAGCACCTAAAAAGTAGTGAATTCATTAAGGAAAATCAAAGAGACATTTTCTGACTCATCTGTATCAATGAAAAGTCAGCAACCAAAACTTAGCTTCATTTTTAATCTAATACGATGAATCTTCAGAGTGCTTTCATTCTGCAACATATACAATAAAAAACTCTAATAACATTAAAAGCTGATTTGTGAATAGTTTGGATAAACTGAACTGGTATCTAAAAAACAATGTAAAAGCTTAAAAATTTGCTTTATAGATAGTAACTATTGTCTTCCAGGAGTTTTTTTTTCACAAGGGACAAGGTTTTCTTCCTCTTCCCTACTGTCACTGCTGTAACTCTAACTATGTGGAACTCCTACTTGTAAACCCCAGATTCAATAAATACTGAACATTTAATTTTTTTTTCCTCTGATGTTTTCATTTTTATGCTCTCAACCTTCTGAGTGATGATGTGGTTAAAAGTCCCCACAGTTAGGCCATTGCACAGGCACATGACATGTAGCAATACTGGCCCCAAGTACCCACTGTCTCAAGAAAACTCATATTTCCCAAAAAGCTTACAGAACAAAAAGGGAATCCGTATTTTCCAAGTCCACCTTAACATTTATCCACAGTATTTCAAATGCAATTTGGATTTATGTTTTTCCCACCTGCACCTGCCATTTACAAATAAGAAGTATATAGAACAGATCCCCTCTAGAGCTACTTAGATTATCAGCAAATAAATTCTTCATGTTTCAGGTAGGGCTGAGATGTATAATTTTAATTTTTAAATTAGGAAAAAACACTCCTGCAAGCAAATAACTAGGCATGCTATAGTAGTTTGCTATTACCTGGTCATTTGCTGCATAAAAACTACAAACTTAAGAACTTAACAGCTTTTTCTCACTGGCATTACAGAAATCTAATAAAAGATCTTATTACCAAAATAAAAACTCAGAGGAATCATGAGAAAGAAATATGTCTGGTCCATCTGCTACCTATAAGGAAAAGGAACAGGAACCAGGACAAATAAACCAAACTTCCTTAATTAACTTTCAAACACGGGTAGAGCTGTGCCATACTGTCTATTATTCTGGGTAGGCTATGAAAATTAAATGAGAAAAGAAATCAATTCAATAATCACTGTGCCTCTGGTCTAGTAACTTTAAGAAGGCTGTGGGAAAAATCTGTTCCCTTTCCCAGTCTGAACTTCGGCAATGACATGAGATGCAATTCATCTTAACACGGTCAACTAGAGGTAAGTGATTTGGATTTTCAACATTCAAGAAAATGGTATCCCATGAAAAAACATGCAGGGGATCTGCCAAAGCCATTCCCTAGGTAGTAAAATAAATGGAGATAAAGGATGATGACCAGGTTTCCCTAAAACTCATACAACAGAGTTTTCAAAGACAGCGTAGAGACAAATGAAATTACCATCTGCCCACCTCCCTAAAGGAGCACCCCTTGAGAAGCCATTTTACACACAGCAGAAGTCTCTTAAGGAAGGTTAAAATATCCATGTGATCAAAAATACTTACAGCATATGCACCTATTAAAAACGCTGCATTCGCTCGCTTCCGCTGGTCAAAACTGGTGTAGTACACTATCTTCTTTCTTGATAGACTGAAATACTGTTTAGAAGAAAAGAAACAAACAAAACAGCATATTTACTAAGAAAAGAATATGCTTTAAGAATACCAACCTTACAGTCATTTTATAAGTTAAACACTTCCATCTATACTATTTTAAAATGGAGTGATGGACATCATTAGAAACCTTCAACAGTAAAAATTTACTTAAAAAGGTAAAAAGAAAAAAGAAAAAATTGTATAAGAGAAAAGTCTGAAGGGAAGGCTAGGCAAAGACAAAACTAGTAACACTTGCAATTCTTGTCTCTTTATCAAGAAAAAAAGCCTGTGTCAGAATCCTGTGGACAAACCTCCCATTGAAAACAAAATCAACAATCACCAGAAAAGAACAATAATGACAAGCTGCAGCAAAACGATTTAAAGCCAGAGAGAGACAATATTGTCACTTAAAACAGCAAGTTAAACAATTTACTGCATTAATAATTTTTAAAACTTCACGAATTGCCACACTTCCATCACATTCTGCAACACTACAGCACGTTTTTCCAGACTGATTTTTACAGTACTCTTAGAGTTCTGACGAAGTCATCAACAGATATACTAGATTCTGTTTCTAAATATTTGAAGTGTTTTCCTATTTTTAAAAGCTGCATGTCATATAAAATGCCCTGGCATTAACCAGTAGCATTGTTATCCAACTTCAGGTTTTTAACTCCTGACACTGTAGACACTTGGGAAGGGGAGATAAGGTAACTGCTGCAGAACAGTGTTTCATTTGTAGTGCCAACTGTATTTCACTTCCAGAAATCTGTCAATGTCAACACTCATCTCAAAACTTATTGCAAATTTTAGAACAGTTTTAACCACAGAATCAAATTTTTCAAAAAATCAAATAGCCGATCAACTGAGGAGAAACTGATGTAGGTACCACAGAGAGTTTCCTACTCCCACCCCCCAGAGAAACAGCACCTTCAGCCACAGCTCTAACTGTACCTTCCAGCCTGGTCTTACAAGCCACAACTCCAGAGGTGGAAGGAGCAAGAGTTAATGCAACTGGGTGTAAAAGGGATTGTAATTTCTGAAATTGCTGGTTGCTGTTGATTGGAAGAGGTTGTATCTTGAGGCCAACAGCAACATCTCTCTCAGTGTATATGCAAACATACAAAGCACAAGTCGTTACTTAATTAGTGAAGCATTCAATTATTATTAAAACTTGACAAAATGAATCCCAGTACTTTAAGATTCCTCCCTTCTTCCCCCTCCTCAATTTTTTAATTTTAGTGTTCTCTAACTGCAATTCCACCCATGATGTGTAGGTGGGATAAGATTACAGTAGTTATGCAACAGTGACAGAACTTCAATTATAACTTATTGACTACTACTTATTTTAAAGCAAAGTTCTTTGCAGCAGTTTACAGTTCACCTAAAACACTATTTTAAACTGTAAAGCTAGCTAGTGAGAAGTTCTATGTAGTAAGACCATATTTCTTGTTTTATTTTATAGAATGGATTTTTTAATCAAGCCACTCCAATTTTGAGACACTTTTGTACCCAAAGTAGCCATAACCTGAAGTTTCCAGAATATTTAGATGAAAACAATGGATCAGTTTTATTGCATCATTTTCAAAATGTAAGGGTTTAATCTTTGTTATATGAAATATTTAAATGTGTTTTGAATCCTGACTAAAGCTTTACACAAAAGTGAAAACTGACATTAATGCCTTATAGCATAGCAAGCAGTGGAACACAGCAGCACAATTTAAGTTTTCAGAAGCCTACAAAACAAATAACTTTTTATTTACACATTAGTTACAGAAAATAAAGTTTTATAGTAGGTGTTTGCTGAACTGTCACTGCAATGCATCTGATGTCAGTGCATTGCATTAACGTGCAATTTCTCAACTCCGTGCACTTTCATTATCAAAACTAAGCTATATAATCCATTTTTTAAAAAACAGATTAAAAAAAAAAGTTTTCTGACCATATTTAATAAGCTACACCTACTCCTCTGGCCAGGTTCAATGATGAGCTTTCACAACAGTTCTGGGAGGTTACTGTTTTTACAGCTCCAGAGCTCCACCTGAATGGATCAGGGCTTTAGTTCCCTTAGCACTGCACAACTCTGAAGAACAATACTTTTTCAATACAGGTCATCTAGGGAATAACTATAGTTGCAGATAACATAGTTGCCAATAATATTTTTTTTCCACAACAAAACTAAGGTGCAGACACTATGAAGCACTAAAAAAATTCTTTACCAGTGAGAAAATGATATCAATTTCACACATCAAAAGATAAATTTTAACAGTATAACATAACAGTGTCTGTCAAGAGGAACATACTGAAAGACAACCTTGTGAATTAAAAGCAGAGGATACACAGAAAGTGTAGCAGTTTTTGCTTCAGGTAGTAAAACTAACTCATAAGGTGTATGAGAGAGTTACAGAATGTTTACTTTCACGGTAAGATTATACTTTTTGTTTTAAAAAAAGTTCCCTGTAGATCTCAAGAGAGATTTACTTGCAGAGAATTGATGACAGGATTAGAGTTGTGGTCAATTACCAGATTGATGATAGCTGTGTAAAATCAACGTATTATTTGACAGTATTTTCTATAATGGATATGGCTTAACACACTTGCCCAGCTCAAGCAAGAAATTATTTCAATGTGTTTAATGAGCCTAGATCCATGCAAATTCTGTTTTTATATATATACAGGGGTACACAGAGATAATATGTACTTGTAAATGGAAGTGAAAACAAGAGTGGTAAACAATACAAAGCAACTAATTTAAACATGTGCATGCAACCCTGCCTCAAAATCTAGGCTGCCCTAAATGAGATGTTTTGCAATTATTATAGTTCCATGTGTACGCACAGCAGTTTATTTACATTAAAACAAAAAAAAAAAAATAAGCTGAATCCCTCTATGATTTATAAGTTTATAAGCCTGCCAGTACCTTTCCTCTCCTGCCTTTGATCTTCAATACTTGTATCATTTATATCAGCAACACTCCCTGATTACTTCTGCTCCTTAATTTATTGAGAATGTGTAAGTCTATGCAAAGATAAAACACAACAGTTTTTAAAAAGCAGTTTTCATTAAATCAGGCCTGCTTAAAAACAAGAAAAAAAATATTTCTTTCGTAAATGAAGCCCAGCTGCTTAGTCAAGTATTTTTTCCCCTGAACAGAATTCAAATACCAAGTAGGAAGACAGCACAGACAAGCATTTTTTCTCTGCTGTTGACTTGGACAGTGAAAATCAGCTTCACACCAATCAGCAATTGAAAAATCACAAACACAACAAAGTCCGAAGGGTTTTCCTGTAAGGCACAGCCAAGACTTTGCCTCAAATTTTCTCAGTAAATGGATATCTGAATCAATTCTCCATCTGTTCAGAACAGAGGTATTTACAGAGGTTTCACAAAAATCAGTCAGCATAAAGTTACAACAGTTTACTTTAAAATGTTGATCTGCCATTAGCACATTTCAAACCAGTATCCCTCCTCACCAGTCCCCTACAAAAGGAGAAGGGAAAGCAGAATATACTGCCTCATGTTGAACTTCTCTCCCAAAACAGAAACAGACATAGGTTAAAGATTTGAAAGGGAAGCTTGTTGGGGCTTTCTGGTTTTAATGAGATCTTATACTTTTCCACTCTCCTGCTCCTATCCATAGAAGTTCTAAAATTAAAGGAGCCCAAGTCTTTAATGTGAGACACCATATCCATACCCAAACCGTTGAATAATTTCTTTTTGTTCCATACTTCAAGGACTCTTTTTGTAAGAAAAGTACATTAAGTGCTTACCCAACCAAGTACACCAAATCATCTGGGCTTAAGCACTATTGTTTCAGGGTCCCAAAAGTGTTGCAGTATGGCGATAGCAACCATCCCATGATAACCTGCAGTCTCTTTTGCTTCCTGTGATCAAACAACTCCTGCAGCTGGTCACAAGGCACCCTTAAGGCAAGGGTGTGCAAGGAGCAGTTTCCCAACAGGGCTCTCTCTCTCTGTCCTCAGTCCAATCTGCACTTCCCATCTCTGAAACACTCATCTCAGCCTGCTTACACACCACCTGGTGCCACATGAGAATTACCATACTTTTGCAGCTGCAGGGCAGGTAAATCAAAGGTCATGGACCTGCAAACACCCTAGTTCAGGCCCCAGAACTCCTCTTGGGGACATGTGTGAGGGAGAGACACAAGAAGATGAGGTGTAGAAATGGTGTCTAACTCTCGCGTGGGGAAGCTGAGCAGCAGCCACTGTAGCTAGGCCAACAGCAACTCCTCTGAGGCATGTAAATACACATGGCAGAGGCAGGCTTCAGCCCTGGGTCTTACGAGCCTCCTTACCCACTGCAGATGGCATCTAAATTAGGACTGTGTGGCACAGATTTTAACTGCTGGAAGAGCAAAGATTACATTAGCAGTAGGGTAGTGCCAATCAGCCAGACTGGAGTCCATTCGTATGGAAGTTTCTATACCACTTTGGCAGCACTCCAGGCTTTAGCTGTTTGAGTCCAGGTATTACTTTCAAGTGGTTGCACTATCAGGTTACTCTTCTCTCTTAGGCACTAGGGGTTTAATTTAACGTATTTGCAATTAGCCTCTGGCCAGCTAGCAGCAACAAACTGCACTTCCTCCCAGTGGAGACCTCTCTGTTCTGGTCCTGGCCAGCTGTACAAGTACATCCACCAGTGCAAGGACATCGACTCTTCTCAAAAAATAAAGAAGTTACATTAAAATTGACATTAGTTTGCTAAACCAACCCTGCAAATACCAGGATTAATATTTCAGTTCCAATTAATAGTTCAGTCCTTGGTTTTTTCCCATCATAACATCCAATCTATCACCATGCTTACAAGACACTTCAGAAAATTAGCTTGCCTCATTCAATAAGCGAGGTGATGGTCTTAGTACAAGAATAGAGACTGCAGACACGTCCCTGTTTAAAACCATTAACATTAACCTGAACCATTAAAAAACCCCCTGAGATATTTAATAGTTGCATACTTATTTTCTGGGTGAAACTCGTGGTACCTAGGGC
This sequence comes from Chamaea fasciata, assembly GCF_029207755.1. NCBI lineage: Eukaryota > Metazoa > Chordata > Aves > Passeriformes > Sylviidae > Chamaea > Chamaea fasciata. The sequence continues at coordinate 13,654,043 of NW_027094095.1, read as the reverse complement.
CAAGACTGAAGGCTTACAGTAATATATGAGACTGTATTAAGGTCCCAAACTGATCACAGTCACAATCTGAATCTGGAAATGACAGACCTGATCTCTCTAATTCCCATGGGCACAGTGAAGTTAGAAGAGTAGGTTTATTACTGGTTCTTCTCCGGAGTAACTGCTTCACAGAGCAAGCATTCTACGGTTTTTAATAATGCACATATAAGGCCAAAACCAGCAGAATTAAGGTGAAAAAAATTAGATTCTTACTGAGTAAGAATAATTGGTCGTGTGTTTGAATGGACAGTGGCACTGCAAAATAGGGTGATAATGTATTTATAAGGTGCCTGGTGTTATCAAATGGCAAATCCAACGTTTTTTCAATATGAACACAGGCATTCAAAATTACAAATAGTATAGTTTAACTTTTTATCTTTATAAGTATCTTTTTAAAGTAAGAAGCAATCTAAATTTTCACTAGAACCACTTTTTTTCCAAGAAATTTGCAGCAACTCTACTAGCCCCTCAATTTGCAGAACCTCCACTTAAGAATTCACAGAATTCAGCATACCCCTGAAAGCAGCAGGTAGCATGAATCAACTTAACTAAAGGTTTCACTTGTGCCCCTAGAAATAATGTCATTTTCAATAAAGGGACCCTCTTAACAGTGGCCACAGCAATCACATCTGTTGTCCCATCTTCCCCTTCTGTCAGTAAGGGGTCTAATATTTCATATGAAAAAGATTTTTTATAAGATTTTACATTATAAAGATAAATATATAGTGAAGGGTCTCCTCACTATCTGCCCACAAGCTATATTAATCAGCATTTTGGAATTAAAACATCCTTTCCATTTCTTGCAGTTAACAGATTTTCTATAGATGCTGCAAATCACTTCTTCACAGGTATTTGGAGAAAGTGAAGGCTGCAGCTGTACATAAGTTCCAAGGGTCTGCCTGGGATAGCGCTGGGATTTAGGCACAGCAGTCATTGCGATGCTGTGATTTAGATTTGTCACCAAAACTGTGTTGATAACACACTCATGTTTTATCCACTGCTAAGTAGTGCTGTCATAGTCCCAAGGTCTTCTGTTTCTCTCTCTGCCCCCTTCCCCTATTCCACTGAAACTTAAACAGTGGGATTTTAGGATCCATGCTTTGTTCCTTGAGTACCTGTTTTCTCGGTTATTCAGACCAGCATACACACTTCATTAGCTGCAAACCCGTGACACAACCAGCAGCTTTTGTTACTACTGTCTTGAAACTGTTAAGCTTATGCAAAAAGGTGAACGCAGCCCTCAGTCACCTGCCTCATCACCTAAACCGAAATGAGGGCATTGTATTTTCTTTCGCTCTTCAGAGGAAAAAAAACCCCAGAACAAAGAATATCCTTAAAGCTTAGCAATAACCATTTGGCTAGTGAGCACCTAACAAATACTTTCAAACTGGCTAGTTTTATTTCAATTTGAAAATACAAAAATATAGGAACGTTGTTTTTAAATGAAGCTTACCTTTAATTTCTTATTTAGTTTACAGCAGTATCTGTATAACATTGCCAGATTTAAAGGTCCAAAATCTCCATAGAAACTGGAAAAAAACCAAACCAGTATTATTTATACAAAAGAGCTATGCAAATTGCAACGTGCATGTTGTTGATAATTAAAGCTGGAAATCAAGGATACTGAGCAGCCAACAGACATGGAACAACAGATAAGCCCTTTATTGATTAATTTAAAAGGACAATAATAACAATTAATTTAAACTTATTTGTAGCTTCAGGTTATGATAGTCTAGTAACTATTTTACTTTTCCCATTATACACGCACACTAACTACAGAATTATTTCCATCATCCCATGATAGCCAGTCTGGTTTTGGCCAAAACCACAGAGTGAAGAACTTGAAGACATGACATACATTTAAACCATGCTGATGTCATCCTAAAGATTCTACAACTGCTTAAGATGAAAATATATCATTACCTACTATAAGCTAAATAGAATTCCTTATGGGTGAAAAAATTTATTTAATAACATCTAGTCTTGATCTCTGAAGTTAAAGCTCATTTCTTCATAACCCTTCCTTCACTATCTCAGAGATTAGATATTACATACACACTTTACATCTAGTTATGCTCCTTTTGTCCCCCAAATCCTCCTGCCTCAAGGCTGTTCTTCCAATCTATTATTTATTTCATGCTCTAAATATATCTCATTGTTCTTGTTCCTCTCTTCTACATTTCTAAACTGTGTTACCTTTGAACAACAATCTCTGGCCTTAAGGTAAGAGCCAGTAGCAGTAATCCGTACAGGAAAATGGCACAGCAGGAGTTCCTTGTAGTGATTCACAGTGCTCTTCCCAGCAAACCCTCTACACAGGCACCTTTACAAACAACAGCAGCCTTTATGCAAGCGACTTACAGCAACCTCTTCTAGAGCTCCCTCTCCTTCAATTGTGCAAAACTAGTCAAAATTTAAGCTGAAAATCTCCTCCAGTAATCTTCCTGTTGTATATAAAAATCCTTATCTTGATGGCCTATGCAAATATATTGAAGCACACGTTACGAATTACAGTGAGAATGGACTACTACTTAAACTGCTTTAATCTGATCTGCCTTAAGCCTTTTTGATAAAAAAGACAGGAAGCTTCTTGCCTACTGACAAATAAAGCAAGTCATGGGCATTCGAATGCTTTCTATTTGGGGAATCACAAAGGAAAAAGCTGTTCTGGACTTACAATCTTTGAAGGAGTAAAAAGGTACTGAAATTACACAATAGAATAGATGACAGTACCTATCAAGCCTTCTACCCCTCGTCCCCCCCCCCCCCCCCCCCCCCCGCAAAAGGGTTTATTCTTCAGGAAAACTAATTAGATTCCAGCCGAACATAAAAGGAAAACTTCCACTTTGAGGCCAATTAAACACTAGGAAGCAATTGCACAGAGAGGTTGTAAAGTCACAGCCAAATTGTACAAGGATCTGAACAACCTGCTCTTGACAACCATGCTTTGAGCCCATGGTTGCATTACACATCTGCAGAGGTGCCTTCTGCTTCACCCATTCTACACAGACACAAACAAATTAGGAGATCTTCATCTTTTTAGCGCTTATAACATCATTGATACCCTCCCAAACAAGAAAGCCAAGACCAGTGCAAAAAGAGACAATCACATTGGTTTGATCACTGTAAGACAAGTAGCCTTCCTGCCACACTAATTCTATTTCAGTATCACCTACTTCACAATATCAAGTAAGAACTGTTGGTTAAGATTCAATTCAGCACAAAACATTTATGATGTAATTACAGAAGCTAATTCGCTGGGAAAAAGACCAAGCTGTCCAGCTACCAGAACTTAATTTGCAGGTTAGACTGAAATTAACTAAATCAAAGAAAACTGCAGCCCCAGGAAAGCAGCATTTAACTTCAGAATTCATCATCTTCTCTTAGATAAGTCTGCCAGATACGGTCAACAGTTATTTTTAAACAAAACCCTCCATACAGTTTTTCATAAAGATTAAATAAAAAATGTTCTAAGCACCACTATGAGTTAAGACAAGAAGTTAAAACTGGAGCTCTAACAACACTGGAGTGAATGTAGCTACTAGGAAAGTCATATAGAAGGCTTCCTAACATCTCCTCTCATATTGCTGCACTAACACATGAATCAAACACCCCCACCCTATCTTACTCCATCAATGTTAGAGCATTCTTTCACTTAAATATAAGATGGAAGAGTAAAACATGATATTAAAATTAAATTATTTTGGAAAAATACTTTTTAAAGTATTGTGGAAAAATATTGAACGGGATAGTTACAGAATACTTTTTTAAAAAACACTGTAAGCAAAGTATCAAAGATGTAACTGAATACACAGTTCATTAAAGGACTGGAGAAGTACAGCCATGCTTTATGATAAGATTTATCACAATTCATTTGCTAGAAGTACATCAGTATGAAATCATATATCCACTTCTACTTTTCCACTTGATTAAATTGTAGTGTAGGAAAAGTACATAAAACAGTAGTGTAGGAAAAGTACATAAAAATCAATTTACAAATTTATCCACAGGACAAATTACTATTTTGGTGGGTATAAGGATAAAATACATTTGAGTCTATCCAGAAAGTAATTGTCTTTCTACAAAATCAATCCATTCAGCTCCTCTCAGCCCCCAAGTTAAAGATGTCACAATCTTTGACTATTTCTCCATCACTGGTTACCATTAAGAATCCTGTGCTTCTCTTAACACGGTGGAATAGGGGATAGAAGCATCTGTGTTTGAGATTCTGGTACTACCCCTGTTTGTCTGTGCTGCAGAAACAAGATATTTGTCAGAATCCAAACACAATCGAAGGAGAGGCATTTCAGTCCCTGCTGCATCAGCATTACTACCCACACACAAAACCACTGCCAATTCCCAAGTTACTTCCCTGCTACCATAGAGGCAGCACAAACCAGCTATTGCCTTTGCTGATAAAACATTGCGGTTGAAATGTGAGGCAGAAAGTTAGAACAATGCATGTAACATAACCTTTGTCCATTTTATACCTCTAAATTGGAGTAAGTTAATTATCCTTTCTTTGAGGGGCTCAAGTAAAACAAGTGCTTTACAAATCTCCAAATCAAGAGAGTTCTTTGAAAGAAAATACAAGGCTCTGCACTGAAGTCAATGAACCCTGATCTACAAAATCTTTCTCTAATTTACATCCCTAGACCTAAATACAGTTTTTGACGTGTTTAAGCAGAAGGATTTAATTCTATGCACCCTCATTACTTTTTCTACAAAAGGTCATTTTTATACTTGAATTAGTGACACTTGATCCTGATTCACCCAAAGGATTTTCATCTCAAGACCAGAATTTTAAGTAAATGTAAGTGGAACATGGGAAATGGGCGGGGTATAGGGAATGGGGATGAAATGACACACCAAGTCACCAGCTGAATGAAGAATTTTATTTGGCAAAAACTGAAGATCAACCTAAGAAAAGCCAAATAGTCACGGATAATTCATCCAGTACTTTTGTACTTCCATCTCCTCTACATCTAGATGTTTTAACCAGGCATTTAAATACAGTAAGAGAAATTGGAACGTCTCTGAAGGTTAAGCCATTTAAGAGAGAAAGTCATTTACAACAGAAGTGGAAACCAGAGGAACAGAAGGCAGGTATGGTATTAATTAACATTTTATTATATTTTGTTTTAATCAAGTGCCTAGATGATACCTTAAATTATTCTTCCCCCTAATCCCATGGAGACTTGTTATCCTTACACTTCTCAAACCAAGTAACAAAACCCCAGAATATACTAGTTGAAAATTTAAATACTCTATTTCAAAAATACTATCATGATGCCACCTGGAAATAGTAGCGTAAGTTTCTGGTATCTGTTTTCTCCTAGAACAGACTCCTAGAACCATTTGCAGAAGTGGCCAACTGACTATACAGCTACTTGCTTGAAATCACAAGCTGAACACTTCTCAAATGCAACAAAGTCTCTGGATGAGAGAGGATCAGTCTGCATATTCATTACAACCTAACTGCTGGTTGGGAAATCTTACCTATTCAGGCTTTTTTTTCTCCATCTCCAGTTTCCTAAAGTGTGTTTCTCCTCCCCACTTCTCAAGCACATGAAAAGAGGTGAGCACAGTTTTTGTCCTCTAGCCCACTGATTCCAGTAACACGTGAATTATCAGGAGCTTTCTTAATTGGGCTGAGATAAAATTCCTAATGCTTAAGGCTACTTAAGGATTGCATGCTTCTGAACAGACGAAGGATGATACAGCAAACATAACTGCAAATATCTGAAGGCAGGAATAATGCAGAGGCCCTGGATTATGCAAAACCCCCCAGGTATTAAATCCATTCCCTCTTCGAAGTTCCAAATCCTCCTCAAGATCCTGATTCTTCAACAACTCTTAGATTCAAGTGATAGATAATTAAAAATTATTCCAGATACACGATTTTTTAATTCAGCGCTCCTTGATATCAACAACAAATTAACAATGAAGAGGTTCTCCCATAAAAAGCTGTCCTATGGAAGAACCTCAGGTCATATCAGAAGCCTAAAACCTTTGGAAAAAAAATCATCTTGACAGAGGCCAAGAAGCACATAAGGGATTTGCTAGACAAGCTACATTCCCATCCAACAAAAAACTGGAGCTTAGAAAGCTGCTCTTTTATCCTGGTACCCTTTTACTGCAAACAAAAGAAAATTCTCCTCAGTACTACTGGCAAATGCTTTTATCTTTTACTTAGGAAAAAGCAAAGACAGATATGGTAAAGCAATGTATAAAATCAAGTAGGGAAATTTCCTTGTTTTAATTTTGGACTTATTAACTTATTAAGTTATCTTGGTCATCCAGTAGTCAAAGTTGAGTCTTCAAAATTACTGATGTGAAAAAAGAAATCCCTGCTTTCTGTGTGACGTGACAGCTCTGGTTGTTGTAACAAGGCTAAGTTTAAGTTTTCTTTTTGCTTTCAAATGATTTAAGCCACTGAAAGATTGAGAAATTCAGGTTTCCTATGGAAGTACTGTTATTGGAGAGCCACAGAAAAGCAGCATTTAACCAAAACAAAACAAGCTAACCCTTACTCTTCTCACAGGAAAGACAAACTGCTTCTTTGCATATACGCATACAGTAGAAGAAACGGTCCTCATTTAATATTGTTGTAGCTAAGCACTTGAGAGTCTTGCTCTATTGCTACCTAACTGAAGTAGCTCTCATGAAATGGGCAAGGAACATACCATAGCTTGAAAGAATGTTTCAGTGTAAAGCATGATTTACAGAGACTATCCTATTTACTACTTCTACAGCTGCTTACACCATGTCAGAGATTAGATCTGCAAACGCTGTTTATACAAGAGAATCCAAAGGCAGAACAAATGACTGAATAAAAACCATTATGATTTATGAAGGCTGCCATTATAATTCATCAGTAAGAGTTTCCTCTTTCACATTATTTAAATTCTGACTTTGTTTGAGAAAATTACTCAGAAATAAAAAGGACATTAAAAGTTGCTTTGATAAAATAATGTGAAAGCTGAGTGAACCAGTCAAGTGTAGTATTCTCAACTCAGATCTGCTTACTGGAAGGTGAAACGTGAAAGACGCTATTCTTAGAGAATAAAAAGCTTCTTACTAGTGCCTAACTCATTAACTGAGGTCGTGCCAAGGCAAGGTTTGTCTATTTGCCAAATGACAATCTTCATCAAGATGGATTGTTTCTCATTAATTCCATTTTTCCAAAGCAATAGTTACCTGTACTACACTATCCTGAAACACTCTGTCCCCTTTTAAGAAACAGTGCAGACTTTCTCAGGAGGAACCTCAGAGAGTTTCAGAAAGACACTGAGAAAATCTTACAGAAACAGAACTATCAAAGAAGAGATTTCAGAATTGTGTCATTCCATCCAGGTTTCCTGTTCTCTTAACTGTGGCATTTGTATATAATTTCTCTGGCATAATAGGTTCAAGATTAAATTGCAGCCATTTAACTAAAATAGTGACAGTTCTAGTAGGAAGTTCCTACTCAGATAGCATTTGAGATAGGCTTAAATGGTTTTAAGAACATCTTTATTATCTTTTTAGTGTGAATGTTTGAGTTAGACAGTATTACGAAGTCATTAGAACAGTTCAAAACTTCAAGTGAGAACTGAAGGCTAAAGTGCTCAAGATTACATAACCACACTGTGTATAATTCAGTGATTAATCATGTGACAAGCTACAGGAGCAAGTCAACCCCAAACTTCCCAAACCATCAGAGCTAGCACTAAGTCTTTTGTTTAATAAATGGGGTATATTTATATTTTACTAATGCAAAAATTGCTTCCTTATGTCTCTTCAAGAGTGGGGGGGACAAAAAGGGAAGCAAGGCAGTGAGTTTTTAAGTACTACGTGATCCAATAACAGGGTCTCTGTAATCAAGCAACTCCAAACCTACATATTCATGAGGTTTTCAGATCAGATACTGCTTCAGTGAAGCAAACTGACACCTCTGTAAAGTCGGCCAAATAAAATTCTGTAACAAGCTAACAGATTAAGAGCCCAAAGAAAAGCAATTTAAACAGAAAAGAGTCAAAATAAAAGCAGTTTAGTTCCAAGCACAATGAAGTATCTTTGTCTTGTCACAATGATGCATCTAAGCAAAGTTAAATCAATAAAAAATTGTATTAATATAATTACTTACATACCTCACAGGTGCTGAGGACTTCATGCCTGAGCAGACTTCTAACCCCCCCCCCCCCCCCTCCATTGGACCTCTCTGAACAAGTCATTTGATTAAAAAGGAAAAGTGGCCGTGGAATTCTGACCACAAGAATCACCCAGGCAGGCCCTCTCCATGAAGACTGCAAACCACTGTTCTGAGCTACAGCATTTCAAAACTCACTTCCAAGTATTTATTTTGCTATCATGCAACAAACACTCCTAGCCACTTTCTCAGAAAGAAGACTGCATTTTTGAGGAAGTGAGCAGACCATCTGATCTGTTGCACTGAAGTTACACTCTGCCACTACTTACAGAAAAGCCTTGTAAGGTCCCCACTTCATGTGCAGCCTGGGAAACACAACAGACTGATGTGAAGCTTGTTAATGAGCATAAGAGAAGCTACAGTAAAATTAGCACTTCCCCAAGAACTGAGTCCTGCATTCTATTCCTCATTTACTTCTAGCCTTCCAAATTCAGAAAGATATTAAAAATATATGTAACATGGTAACCCTACTGACACCTGCCTTTACTTCCCTGAGACCATATAAACTTCCTTGGATATAAGGGGGGGGGGCGGGGGGGGGGGGGGAATTAAGATCAGGCATGGGTTTATCACCAAATATTGCATACACTGATAGGGAACGGGTGCTGCAATACAAATACCAGGGGAAAATTTAGCAATGATATGTAAAAGGTTATTGCAAAATTCCTTGGCACCACCTGGGAACTGTCACTTATTTTCATATCACATTCTAGCATTTTTTGAGCACAAAAGAGAAAGTATCTTTATGGTATTAGATACAGGACAACAACTTTAAAATGGGCCCAACAGATCAGTTCAGAAAATACACCAGGAGTTACATGTTCCAAGTCTCTAGATGTGCCCTAGAAGATAAAGGACACTTTGCTTCCCTCCATTACCTGGTAATTATACCTGGTATCAGGTTACACCCTCCTCATATGTAGTTAACACTGGGTTAAGGAATATACATACAGAATTTCCTGTACACGTTATAGAAAATTACTTTCCTCCTCACCCTCCTCAAATTTCTCAGTACTTTTTCTTTTTTAAATATGACACTGTCCTTACACAAATACCTCAGTTACAGGCCTTGGTTAGCACAGCCATCTGCAACCAACAGTACAGAACTGCTCCCCCTTCCTACCCACAAGATCAAATGCCTCATAAGATTCCTTCACACTTCCTAAAAGCACATAAGAACTGAAACATAATACTGAAGTCTGGAAGAGATACAAGTTTCCTTTCTTAACGCAGTGGAACACTTTCATACCACCCAAATTGCTCAGGACCTTCCCCAATTGAGTTTCACATTCAGTACTAGGTTAACCCTCCCCTAGGATGCTTCAAAGATCCCTGGCAATCAAAATTCCTTAATGATCATTAAAGAACTTACTGGCAACCCAACCAGCCCATTACAAAAGTCAGCATTTGCAATGAATCATTGGGAACTCCAACAGAAGACACACAGCGTAAGATAAGAAAACGTGTAGACAAGATACCCTGAAAACTACAAGCTGTGCATAGAAAGTAAGCAAAAAATCAAGGAATATTGGTTTACATCTTCACAGAAGCAGTATTGGTCACTGAAGAAAGGAGGGAAGAATGGTTGATGCTCACAATTGCTTCAAACCATTTGGAAAGCAAGTTATACTTAAAATAGGAGCACAATTTTTGTTTCACTTCTGCCGCAGCAAACCCTGTGTCAAGCAGGTAGGTATATCCCATCACACAGGAAACAGTTGATCTCGGAATGCAACCCAGAGCACCAACTTTTTAGCCAGAGCAATTATGTGTTTGATTTTTTTTTTATGTCCTTAAATAGTATTCACAGCTATAATCAATTTTACTTTTTTACCTTCTATGTAAAGTGTCTTACAAGCATCAACCTTTTACTTCACAGAAAGTATTTTTTCTGCTGTTCTGAAGATACAAAAGCCATCAAAAAGTGCTATCTCAAAACACTCTGATTAAACCAGAGTAATAAAGGAAGTTGCAGATGCTCTTCATAAGCACATTTAAACATGGCATTCTTATGATACTGCAAGCTTCACACTTTCTATCCAGGATAATACAGGAAACATAAAACAAACTACTGTTTATCTATTTGTAACAAATAAGTCTTCTACTTAAGACACCATTCAATAAAGTGTGATTAGTCCTAACAGACCTCCGTGTTTTAAACAATCTTACAGGGCTTCTTCAAGCTCAACCACAATTTATGCCATTTAACTGGCCTTGTAGTTGTTTTTATGGATCTCTCTTTTGAGAGTCACCTTGTTAGACTAGTTTCAGCTAATAAATAAATACATTCGGACTAACTTCATGCTCATATTCTACGCAAGTACCTCAATAGGGCAAAAAATATTCTATAGAATATATCAAAGTGTGTTGAGGAGACTCTCAGGTGATCACTTTGAATATGCAAACCACAACACTTACTTTTCATAGACCAGCTCCTCATCGGTACAGAAGTAGTGGGTATTTACGGTACTTTTCGGTTTAGTTCGTAAAGTAGCGAAGTACAACCGATCTGAAAGACAGATTAGAGGCACAGCGTCGGACAGCGCAGGCAGCCGGCCGCCGTCTCGGGGCACGCCTGTCACCGCGGGGCGGAAGAGGCTCCGCCGCTCCTTTTTCTGCTGCGTGAGCGGCGGCGGGAGCGCCGGGCCGGGCCCCCCGCGCCGCCGGGCGCCCCGGGCAGCGGCTCCCGCCCGGGCAGCAGCGCGCAGCAACAGGTGCCGGCCCCGCGCCTCGCCGCAGAGCGGGGAAAGCGGCGCCCGCGAAACCCGCCGGGCGGAGCGGCCAGGGCCGAGCCGGGCGGGCAGCAAAGCCGGGGCAGGGCGGGAGGGAAGCCAGCGGGTTTCCTCTCTGGGGGTGGCTCCGGGACCCCCGCAGGCAGGGGATGAGGCGGCTCTCACCTTTCACGAACTCCGAGGCTCCCCCCAGCACTTCGGAGGCGGCCCCCGGCGGCTCCATCTTAAAGAGGGTGCGGAGCAGCGAGGCGCGGGGCGGCTCCGAGCTCATGGCGCTCCGGGGCAGCGCCGGCGGGGCCGGGGCGCGCTCGCAGGGACGCGACCCGCTGCCCGGAGGGGCCGCCCGCCAGGGCCCACGGTGCTGCGAGCACGGCGGCCACAGCCCGCATAGGAGCGGGAGCGGAGCCGAGAACGACCCCCGGGACACGGCGGGCGAGCGCCCACAGGGACTCCAGCTCCACCCCGCCCCCAGCCAGGGGACGCCCCCGGATAAAGCGGCAGCGGGCGGTTACCAGGCGACCGGCGGCGCTCTGGCAACCGCGTTACGGAGCCTTTGTGTCGCCCGGCCCAGGGCTGACGCTGAGTGACCGGCCCCCTGCGCTCCCCGGCCCGGCAGCGCCCCTGCTCCGGCAGGCAGCGGCCCTGAGCCCGGCACCGCCCCGCCCTCCGCCCCGCCTGCCCGGGCAGCGGCGCCGCGCCCCGCTGCACTGGGGCTGCTTTTCCCCGCCCGGAGGCGGCCCGTGGCAGAGCGCCCCACGGGCACCGGGCGGGTGTCGCGGACTCGGAGCGGGGCTGAGCCGGAGCGCTGCCTCAGCAGCGCGGGCGGGTTCCGGGCGGAGCGGCGGGGCCATCTCAGGCACGGGGGAACGGGCGGAGCGCCCACTAATCTACCTGGGGCACCCTTTGTCGTGACAGACAAGCCGGTTGACCAATCAGGGGCCGCCCTGCTCCGCCTGCAGCCAATGAGCTGGCGGCGCCCCAGAGAGCGCCCCGCCCAGGCCCCCGCGGCCGCCGCTTCCCGCCCGGGCGGTGCGGGCCGCCCTGGGCACGGGGCTGGCGGAGCCAGAGGTGCCGAGCACGCCTGCGGCCCGGAGCTCTCCCAACGCGCTGCTTCGAGCGCTGGGCGCATTCTTCCGCCTCTCCCCTTTAGAAACAGTTGGTAAGTGCCAAACAGGGCAGACTGCCCGTCTCAGTTTTAAAACTAAAGCAAAGGCTGCAAAGGAGAGGTTCCTTGAGGAGAGAAAAAAAAGGGGGTAAAAAAAGTCACTCTTCCCCCAAACAAACAATTCTACTCTTGAAACACGTTTAAAAGATGTTGTAACACAAAGCCATATGCAGCCCTGAGGTTCACATTAGTACCACCGGCTTTCCCTAACGCTATAAATAACCTACTGTAACCACCAGTTCATATAATTAATCCTGGTGTGTCTGCGGATGAGGCTAAGCACGAGTGTGAAACATTTCTGACGCTTCAGTTTTTAATCTGGTGTCATAAGCACTGGATAATCTTTAAAGCTTTACAAGTCAGGTGAAGGACTACAGAAGAGACAGTGCAGCTGGTTTTGTATTTGCTTATTTAATTTTTGCGTTGATTCTAATGCTTTGTACCTATGTTCTTACACTGCTTTTTTTCAACTTTTTTGGAAAAGCTCCAAAACGAATACGCTAAATATGACCCTGTTTGTGCCTGATTCTGAAACCTGAGAAAACCTCATTTTCAGTAGTAAGTACTATTCCATACAAGATGCTTACAAGAATGAGACTGCAGTCTTACGTAGCAGCAGATTAAATAAAGGTTGTTGGAAGGTAGTTGCTTTTCATGGAAATCAGTGTTTGTTTTTCTTTAGATTGTTCTTTATTACTTTCACTTGTGTGTAACCCTTAACAAAAATCAAGTATTTCACTGGTTTAATTTTATTTACAAGCAGTTCTCTAAGGGGTACTATATCCTGTGTAAGAGATGGGGTATTAAGGTATATAACAGAACCGCAGTTTTTTTAAGGTCCTTTTTTTACTCAGACTTTCACTACAGTTCAGTGTAACACATTTCTAAGTCAGCGCTGCACTCTGCTTAAGGCGAGTTTAAATGATCATACTCGAAATAGCTTTAGCAAAGCTCTTTGGCAACAGAAGGGAAGAGGGAACAGTCTACAGCCCACTATCCAGTATCTAGAATCCATAGAAACAGTTTGTGTTAAAGCCTAAGATATGTAAACCCATGCAGCTAGACTGGTTAATCTAGGAGGGAGATACAACTAGAAACTGAAGCTCAGCTGTCAATTTTTTGTATACTGCTTGTATATCTTTTGCAAAGCTAAAAATACAGTTTTCATTGCAGAAGAATTCTCATTTGTGGCACTTAGCTGCAGCCTTTGTAAACATCAGAAATAAACTAACCTTTCTTTTCTTCCCTGTAAAAATACGTGCAAAATAACCTCTGTGTTTTTTCAATTCCGGTATTGTGTCTCATAGCTATTAGTATGATTATTTAATGAATTTCACTTTGTAAAATGCTAGCTTTAAGAATATTTGCAGCTAGTACAACTTAGTTATTCTAATCAATATTATATACTCGTTTTAACATTTAAAATCCAATATCAAGGCTGCAGTGACATCTTGTGGCATTTTTTTGTAAAGAAGCAATTTTCTTGTGCTGTTGTATCATTTTAGCACTATATCCTGATTTTTTATCACGGATTGTTTCCAATATGTATTTCAGATACCATGTTTAAAATCCTGTGTTGCATTAACAGTAATTTCAACAGAACATTCAGAGGTGGTGATGATTCTGTTTAGACTCTAAAATGTCTCTAAAATGTTAGCAAATGACATATGGATAATTCTCAAACGAAATTATCACATGCATATTGTTTTGTTTAAATTTTTTTTTTGGGGTTTTTTTTTCAGTAAAGAATCTTAAGGCATTTTTCTAACTACCAAGGAATTAAAAATTCACTTTTAAAAAATAAGCAAACAACCCCTTTTGGTTCCAAAGTACAATCAATTATGGCTGGAGCTTAAGTCTTACCTTTGTATTTTCGTTGCCAGCTAAGACTAAATGATTAAGGTTGTTGGTTTATATCTTCTTTCATAAGTAGGCCTTACCTAAATTAAATGAATGTATGTGCCAACAAGTACACATTTTTTTAAAAAATAGAAATCTTGATGCTGCTCACGAGTATGCAAACTGTGAGCTTACTTTAGACATCGTAACACTGAAAAATTGGGTCAATAATCTGAAAATAAATATATCACAAGTCTGCATTCTGTATTTTATTTTACAATGGTGCAAATTAAATTTAACAGTATCATTAAAAGCTTGTTCCATTAATTCTTTCACTGATACAGAAGAACAAAAAAACACCCCTAAAACCAAAACAACTCCTTTGTTCCAACAAAGAGCCCAATACTAAGATTTGGCTGACTTGATAGTTCATGTCACATTTCAAAAATAAGGTAAACAACAACTGTGAGTCTTCACAACTCTAGTTGATACTGCACAGAACAGAGATCATGGAAGACAAGTAAGTAAATGAAATACAGTAAACTGCCACTGGGAAATCTGCATTTCTGGAAAGATCATAGATCTGTATGTATACTACTTAGCACTACAGCACAATAATTAAAAACTACTTTTCACTATTACAACAAAATTAAGCAGAATTTACATTGCCATGTTAAGATTCTGCCCTTTAAATCTTACAAAAGTAGTTTCACTGAACAGAAATCAAATCCTTTAATACTGATAGAACAAGGCAAAAGAATCCTTCATTCCCCCCAAAGACTCACACCCTGCTGTAAAGAACTTGTCATATTTTTCACTCTTTGTTCGGCTAACTTATTACAAAAAGTGGTAAAATTATACTCCATTTGTGCAGATGCTATTTGTGTACTAGGTATTAGCTGTGACTGGTTGCCCACAGCTACCTTTGAACTGATTCTAAGAATCAATTAAAAGCTGATGGAGATGAAACTAAATCTGCTTTGGATGCCTGATTCTGTGATCCAGGAAAATCACTCTCTTTTATTCTCTCCTCCATACCACAAAAAAAGCCCAACTCTTCTGCAACTTCATTGGAAAAGGTTTGCCCTGTCTGTGTCAATAGAAGGTTTCCAGAACTATAGAGTCCCAACCTAACAAAAGCCATTAACAGCAGCTCTGTTTCTTGCTTTAAATAAAGTCAGGGAATTCAGAGACTGATAAGAGTCCATCCCTGTCAAATATCACTGTATCTTAAAATACTTTTTTTTCATAATGCTTTACCCATTTGTTGTATGTTTTAACTCTGTTGTCATAGCCACCAAAACAAGATGAAAATAGGAACTAAAAAGTAAATACTCATTGAAAAAGTAGCTAAAAAAACAGTAGACCTGTAAAATTACAAAATGTACACTATACTAGATGTTGAACACCCTGCTCTTACTAGGAACTGTAAATAAGAAATTTTTAACAAATTGAGTATTTTCCTGGGTGCATGTTTGTAACAGCATATATGCAGAATATCAAAATAACACTAAGTACTAAAGAGAATATTAATAAGTAACATTCCATCCAACTCTTCTGGCTGCTTCTATAAGTTTCATATCTCATGTATTCATGTTTCTTATATTTCCAACCACTAGGATTTACCTTTCAGCTGCTTGCAGTGTTTCAGCAACTCTAGGAAAATCAATAATAGAAAAAAAAAAGCCACATCAGAGATCGTTTTCCATTAACTCAGCACGAGTAGATACTGTAGGCAATAGTTTAAGGACTGAGATTAAGGTGAGGTACTCTTCTGGCTTTCATAGCAGCTTCAAGAGCATCTCAGAACACCAAGTAGCTTATATACAAACTTCAAAGGGGTTTTGTACAGGAGGCCAGAAGCCTGGCCAGCAGTTCACTGTAGCTCTTCTACAGCTTCACTGGAAACTGGGTAGGAGCAGGTGAGGAGTGGGAAGGCAAGGAAGCATCTCAACATATAACAGTCAAAAATATGCCTAGACCTCATTTGACTGGATATGTATATTCAAGGAAAAAAAATCCAAAACGTTAAGATCTGAAGAGTAGGAGTGCATTTCTGTCTGCGTGTTTCTGAAGAACTGGCCTAATTAGAGAAGCTTTTCAGGTT
Organism: Chamaea fasciata; assembly: GCF_029207755.1. Taxonomy (NCBI): domain Eukaryota; kingdom Metazoa; phylum Chordata; class Aves; order Passeriformes; family Sylviidae; genus Chamaea; species Chamaea fasciata. The sequence goes on along the minus strand of NW_027094095.1, from coordinate 13,637,970 downwards.
TTAAGGAAAGAGGATGATTTTATCATGGCTAAGCATGACTATATATTCTTTAAGTTTTCTCCAAACTTACCTTTGTGAATTAGTTAGAATGGAAAGAAAATACATAAAAAGCCTAGTGGAGGAAAATCAGAGGCTACAAAGAGGGATGGCCAAGATGCAGTAATTACACCTTCTTCTCTCCTTGAACTCAGTACAATTCACTGAGTATTGTTTAATGTTTAACACCTTAAATTCATTGGCTTACATTTTATTTTTGTGATTGGCATAATTAGGAAAACCGAACTGAGAAATCATGATATTAGAATATTTTAAGGGCATGCCATCATAAATATTAACCAATTTATTTACACAGTAGGATCTCTGTAACAAATGCTCTGCTCGGTGCCACATTCCAGAATAGCCAGTGTTAGTGTCTTTTTCTAAATTTCTTATGTCAACAGGCTTCACAAACACTCCTGAAGGTTTTCCAGTATGCTTGGCTACCAGAAAATTCATGGCAATATCATCACAATTCTGGGTTTCATCTATTAAGGCATAAACTGCTTCTGGCTGCTGTTGAAAGTCTTCTAAATATCCTCTGTGAAAAAATGCTGCACCGATAAGCACCATAGAATACTGATCTCCATTCCCAAATCCAGGGTTCTGCAATTCAAAGCTGCCATAACTGTATACGCCTGAAGGAGTAGAAATGTGCTTTCTAGGAACAAATCCCACTATGTGCTCTGGAAATTGCTGAAAGAAAAAGAGAAATTCAACATACATTTCACAGCGTGGGGTTCACGTAAGTGCATTCATAAGAGAGATTTATGCATTTTTTAAATGAAAGGAGAACAACATTATTGCCAAGAAAGAATTAAATTGTTGGATATGGCCCTTTGATCTGCATAAATGTTTCAATTAAATACAGTTTCACAAAACTGACAGTCTGCCTCATTCCACATCACATTGTGCCAACAAAACATCTACCCACAACTGGCAGCTGTGCATTTGGCACTGAAAATAACTTTACAGACAATTTCTCGTGTTTTGCAAAACAAATCACACAGACTAATACACATTTAAATAAATTAATCAGTTAGCAACTTGGTGGTTTTGTAAAGTAAGTGTTAAGATGTTAAAGTTATGGATTACAGATGTAGATACTACTAAAGAACAATTCTGCAGTTTCTACTATTTAACACTTCAAACTTCCTAAAATTTAACTTTAAAGCTAGAAAACCAATGGTAAAACAGTATGCTACAGTATTGCTCTAATTAAAACTATTAATCTCAAGTGCAGCTCACAAATATCACCTGCCAAGATGCAAAACATTACCTGCCAAACGGAAAAGGCAAAAGCAAGGTCATGAGCACTGACTAGTGTGTCATCATCCATCATTAAAACAGCTGAAGGGTGGAAAAAATGAGAAAAACTTTTAATTGATCAAAAGATTAAACACATGAGAAAAGTATGCAGCACAATACTTGACAAATGAAATAGAAAAATTCTACAACTATTAAGCTGAATTGCAATTCCTTGAAAGTAGATTGATAAAACGTAATTAGATTTCAAAGCTAAAGCAAGGTTACAGCTTTGTGGTAACTGGAAGCAAACCTAAGTTTTAGATTATTTGCCTGTTTAGATTAGTTTTAGATTATTTGCCAGGCTGTTACAAAACTCAGCTGGAGAAATATGTGTTAGAAAACTTGGGAGTGTTTGGCAAAGCAGCTTAAAATTCTACTAATCTTGTGTAAAGACACAACTAGAATAGAGTTAGATACTTTTCTTCAGCATAGGAGACTTACAAAGGATTCTTAGTATAAAATTTTACTCATCTCACTATGTGCACAAGTTAAATTGTCCAGGCAACATTCAGTATTATTAACTACAGAAGGAAGACTCTTTGCCTTAAGTTTTAGACAAAAGACTACCAGGAAGTAGAAAAAGAAGGGTATTTTTAGATCTGAACTGCAGAGATGCATTAAAACTTTTAAATTTTACACTTAGCACAGATCTTACTACAGTAAGTAAAACACTTGGGAAGTTGAAGATTCCAGTGTCTTCCTAGAAATCGTATGTTTGGACTAGTAGGCATGATAGAGAGGGGGCAGTAAATACAATTACCTTTACTAATCATGAGTAAGGTCAGGTCTGTAATGCAACATATGGGGCTTTTTTCCACTTGAAACAAACAGGATTTATTGTTGTACACCTCCTAGAAAGAGCTTAGGAAGAATATTTAGATGAATACCCAAGAGACTGAGGAAAGTACTCTTAAATAAAAGGGTGTGTAATTTGAGATAGAAAAGCCAGACAGCTAGGGAGGGGTTTCTCAAAAGAGCAGAACATGCTTGAGAACTTGGTCTTAAGAGGAACAGACTAAATCAAGTCTTTACCAGATGAGTTAAGTCCAGATTAGTGCAGACACTCAACAAATATGTGCATTTTCAACTTCAGTTTATGCTACAGAAGGAGGAGAAGCTGAACTACCTATGTCTGCCTCACAAAAGAAATGGAGAACTGTTGCAAAAGACCTTGAAACGCATTTGACATTCCTCTTTCTTTTCCTTTACTCTTCACTGACAGCCTGGTGGTGGTGTGCACCTGATACCATAACACAGGTTTCCTCTATACTAACCACACTCTGTTAAGTGGTCCAAAAGATCCATTGATTTATTAAACAGTACAACTCAACCGTCTCTCTTTTAGCATTCAGATTTCAAGCATGAAAATAATATTAGTAGTAGTGATATGAACTGCTGATTACCTTTTGTTTCCAGGTCAGGAAAATTCTGCAGTCTGTTTCTCATACGATTTACAGTTTGAACTTTAAAGACAACAGGGACAGGATGAGGCCCCAAGGAATTCCACATTTCCTCAGGTGTCTTCTCACCAATGTTGTTCCACACAACAATTATTTTATGGAGGTGGGGAATTGCTTGATAATGATTTAAAAGCTTTAGCAGTAAGTCAGTCCTATTGTATGTCTGCATAATAAGAGTGAATGAATCCAAGGCAGACTGGCTCTGGGTTTTTGGTTCCCTTCTCGAATTGGGCAATTTGTCATCTTTGATAGTGGGAAGCAAAGCTGTTAAAGCACCTGCCACAAGAAGCAAGACGATGATCACCACAGAGGTGAAGCGTAGTAGGCGGATTCCCATAACTCTTCCTGGAAGCTTACAGAAGTGAAAACACCTTTAAAACAAGTAACAGGAAAGGAAGTCATTAAACCCATGTACAGTTTTCTCTCTTGATCAAAACTCCCAAAATATTAAGTACATTTTCATTTAAGTAAGCAAATAAGGAGGACTTTAGCACTTTGGCAAATTACTTTTGGTACTCAGTTTCTGTGTTTACTTGTTTTTCACTTTTTTCAGTTAACTCTGGATTTCACTGTTTTGTGAACATAAATCTAGAGCAGTTCTTTAGAGTGTTGTTTCCTATTTTCTTAGTACTACATTTTTCATTAAACATTTACGTACCTCGCCAAGTCTATCCAGCTGAAAGGAGAAAGCAAATTTGTACAGAGATTCAGTGTTTTCAGTATTGCAGGAGCTCTACCTTAACTGGGAAGCAAAAAGGAGAGAAGGTGCCTTCTCAAAAGCTGTGGCAGGAAGGAGGAAATAAAATGCTCACTCTTTTTCTGCTGCTCAGGCACCACACAGAAGGAACAATCTTTATAACTGATTTGCTGGACATTTTGTCAATAGTTTGTATATCTGCCATCTGATAATGGTAATCAGTACAAAAAATGTGATGCTGATCATACTAAGGTTATAACACACAGGTGGAGCAAAAGAAACATGCCAAATGGAGTAATACAGGAACGCAACAATCTGAGCAACAGCTGAACTGATACATCTGGAACTCCTGAGAAAATGGTTATGTCAGAGGCTACCTATCGGCTAACTGTGAGTGCAGATTTAGTTTAAGGCAGAGGTTTCTGGATCCTCGTGATCTGGGAACTAAACAGAAGGTCTTAAAAAGCAGCTTGTAGAAAGATAGCCCCTCAAATGTTCTTCACAGAGTGACAGGACACCCCGAGTTGGAAAGGACTCATGAGGATCATTGAAGTCAGACTCCTGTCTCTGCACAGGAAAGGCCCTAAAATCCCACCGTGTAGCTGAGGGCACTGTCCAAACACATCAGGCTTGGTGCTGTGATGATTTCCCTGGGAAGCCTGTTCCAGTGCCCAACCACCCTCTGGATAAGATGGGTAGATATTTCCTAATACCCAAACCCCCTGAAACAGCCTCATGCCATTCCCTCAAGTCCTGTCATAGGTCAGCAGAGATCAAGAGCTTTGCCCCTCCACTTCCCCTAGTTAGGAAGCTGTAGACATCTGGGGGACCTCACAGACCCTTCCTCTCCAGGCTGAATAGACCAAGTGACCTCAGCCACTCCTCAGATGGTTTCCCCTCAAAGCCCTTCACCATCTTTGTAGCTCTTCTTTGGACACTAACAGCTTTACATCCTTCTTATATTGTATTCTTATAAAACTGCACAGAACTACCATGAGGTGAGGCTGCATCAGCACCGAGTGGGACGATGCCCTGCCTTGCCTGGCTGGTGATGCTGTGCCTGGTGCCCCCAGGACAGGGATGTCCCTCCTGGCTGCCAGGGCGCTGCTGGCTCTGCTCCAGTGTGCCACTGAGCAGGACCCCCAGGTCCCTTTCTGTGGCACTGCTCTCCAGCCTCTCATTCCCCAGTCTGTCTGTACATCAGGGTTGCCCCATCCCAGGTGCAGAATTTGGCACTTGTCTTTGTAGCACTTCACACAGTTTTCCTTTTCTCCTTCTTTACTTGCAAGATTAGTACAAATTGAATAGAAGATGAACATTCTAAGCTTGCTACTAACTCATCTACACTTACTTTTGTAACACCATTACTCATCTATGCATATTATTCACGTTACTCTGTGAGTAATTTCTAAGTTTTCAGTAGGGAATTCTGATCAAATTCAGTGATCCAGGACAGCCAAACAAGCACAATTTCTAACAGAGAATCTGTGTGGTTTTTTTCACAGCATTTTGAATCATTTTTTTCCAAAGTGCAAATACCATGCTTGAAAATGTGAATGTAAATTGTTTGAGTCTAACACGCCTTGCAACTTACCTCATTGTTGCCACGTGGGATTGTTTTCCCAGCTTGTTTTTACAGGGCAGTTATTCGTGATCTTTGAATCTGCTGGAAATTAAAGGGACTCTATAACTGGAGATCAGCAGTTATCCACATGCTACTCAGCATTCTTTTACTGGTAAAAGTTCCTCTCAATTATTGACTGACATATGCATTCATGGCAATTATCCCATTTCTTTTCCTATTGCTCAGTTGAATGATTATCTCTGCCTTTCAATGAACACTCCTCAAAGAAGTCATTACACCAGATGGTTAAAAAGAAAAGAACAGTCTGTTTCTCTGCTTGTAAAATTGCTGCTTTGTGCCAGTGCAGTGTCTGTGTTCCATCCTTAACTTCAGCTACAAGTTGGTCTCCAGAACCCGATAGCTGTTCCTTTGTTCACCAGGCACCACTAAAATACATATTTGGCTACCACTGTCACGCAAATAAAATAAAATTCTATCCCAATAATATTTTATTTTCTGGGTCATCCCTCTTACACTCTCCTTTCACCAAGACTATCAAGACAGCATTTTGGTCTTCTCATGAGGTTTGGCAGCTTGAAAAATACGAGTGTAAGCAATAAAAGAAGGATATGCAGGATGCAAGACAGCAGTATAAGAAAGCTGTGCCCCTAGGTTGTTGGAGAGATTTTTGTTCCTTTCAAACTGGCTGAACCAAAGAGTTGTTAATTTTGAATTGAAAATGGTACTATGAAAACTTAGAGAACAAGAATTTGTTGGAATTGTTGAATAATTGAACCTCTGTGAAATTCCATTAGAGTAATTTGTTTGGGCTATATAAATTTGCTTCTTAAAACTACAGATTTGTCATTTGTGTGTATACCAGTCTGAATATATCCACATATACAGGTCTTTCCAAATCTGAGATCGAATCCCACTATTACTTTGTGACAGGAGGTCACTGAAATGATTTCCAGAAGCTAATTGCTTGTTCGGGTTGCTTCATTTTATAGGAGCAAACAATCATGCCCGACTTCTAAAATTTATTAGCAGCAGTGGCAACACAGCATTTATGAGGTCCACTGTATCCCCATCAAATGTGCTTTTGAAAAAGTGAGCTTCAGATCCTCTTTTGGCAGTTTGCAACCTAGTCGCAACACTTACCAGTGCTATTGTAATGATTATTTAAACTTTAAAAGCAAATTTAAAACGCAAATATAAATACTGTTTGCTGTTTATGAGATTTTGCTTGCCATACCTTCTAGTGTTTACAATAGGTGCAGTGATAGGCAATGATGATATTATTACATATTCTCAAAATAAACGTGCATTTAGGTGTTTTAAAATTAGCATCATGGCACTTTCTAACAAGCAAATGCAGATAAGTTCTGCCAATTACGTTATGAAATTGCAATGCCAGATTGACCTCTTTAAAAATCTTACAACACTACCTGCAGAAAGCACAGAGTTGACGAAAATAAAATCCCTACATCAAAGACCAGTATTTCAACACTCGTTCCAAGAAAAAGAGTTCTCGAATGAGGTCCCCTCCCTTGGCGGGCAGCGCCTCTCAACAGCACCCCGCAGTAGTCGGGTGCAGCCAGGCAGCAGCAGGGCATAGCAGGGTACAGCACAGCGTGGCATGGCACGGCACTGCACAGCATCTCGCAGCATGGCACGGCACAGCACCACAAAGCATGGCATGGCATGGCACTGCATGGCATGGCACGGCATCGCGCCGCACGGCGCAGCATGCCACGTACCGCTCGCCGCCCCTCGCCCACAGCTTCGCTCACGTTCCGCAGGCGCCTCTCTCGCCGCTTTCTCCGGCCGGGCTGCGCTTCCCCAGGGGTCAGCGGCGGCACCGCAGGGCAGGGCGGAGGAGGTACCGGCCGGCCCCGCCGCTCGGCCCCGCACAAGGCTCCGGTGACTCAGGGGCGGCCGAACGGGACCGCGGCAGCGCTACGGCGGCGCCGCCGTGCCCCGCTTCCTGCGGCGCGTCCCTGCGCTTCCTCCCGGCAGGCTCCGGGTTGTAGTCCAGGCTCCTGCGGCGGGCGGAGCGCCCCGGCGGCTCTGGCTGTTACACGCCGAGCGCGCCGCTCCGCTGCCCCCGCCCCGTGCCGAGCGCTGCCACAACAGCTGCCCCGGGAGCAGCCGGCATCGCAAGCGGGACGCGAGCGAGCGGCCGGCGCGGGACGGAGAAGCGTTCACGTTCGGGGCGTGTTGTGTTTCATTAGCGGGCGGCGCAGCCCCGATCCCGGGCAGCCCCCGCACCCCGGCCCGGCCCCCGGCGCGCCCCCTCAGCCCCTGTGGCCGGCGGCGCAGGCGCGCTGGCGGCCGGAAGCGGCGTGTGGGCCGGCCGGGCAGCGCTCCCGCCCCGCCTGCCCGTCCTGCCGCCCCGGCGCGCCGCGGCCCCGCCGCCGGCAAGATGCTGCCCCTCTCCATCAAAGACGATGAGTACAAGCCGCCCAGGCTCAACCTGCTCAGGAAGGTGTCGGGTTGGTTCAGGTAAGTGGCCAGACCGGGCGCTGCCGGCGCCGCGGCCGAGCCCCGCGTAGGGGCTGTGCCGGCTGGTGCCGAGGCGCCCGGGCCGCCCGGCGAGCGGGTCGGGCCTCCTGGCGCTGTACCGGCGGCCGGTGACCCGCGGTGTGCTCCGTGCGCAGGTCTATTCTGGCCGACAAGACTTCCCGCAACCTCTTCTCCTTCCTCTGTCTCAACCTCTCCTTCGCCTTCGTGGAGCTGCTCTACGGCATCTGGAGTAACAGGTAACCGGGGCGGGGACGCGGCGGGGCGAGCGCGGCTGCAGCGCGCAGGAAGCGGCGCGTCGCGCCCGGCCAGTGCCACGTCTCCTCTCGGCGGGGCCGGGCCTCCTGGCCCGCCGTCCGGAGCCGCCGCTCGGCACAGCCTTGGGGGCCGCTGGAGAGCTTCCCCCGGCCGGCTCCGCTCTCGTGGGCAGCGACCGGCGCCGCCGTCCTCTCCGCCGGGTGCCGGCGACGCGGGGGAGGCGCTCTGGCGGGGGGGCGAGACTGGGCGCCTTGCGGAGGAATGCTGTTTGGAATTGCTGCTGTGCTCGGTGCTTTGCTGAAGAGGAAGCCTGGCCTTGGCCCGATTTGCGGGACTCGGGGGCTGTTGATCACTGCTGCTTGCCACAGAGATTCTCTGTTGGAGAGTGTGGCTTCATCCGTAGGTTGATACCTTGATATCGCTGCCTCAAACATCCTTGTCTCGAGGGAGAAACTAGATTTGACACATCCTTGTATAGCTGAGTGGTACTTTACATAGCACAAAAATTCACAAGAGTGGAAAAAGTGGAAGAGACTTGACTAAATTGCTACGGAAAAACCTGTAGCAAAATACAAGAAGAAATGCAGAATAACTTCAGTACTGGTGTGCAGTATAAAGTTAGAGAGCAAGAAATGGTGCTAGTATTTCTGTCACACTTCATTAGTGATAGAGAAGTTGTTTTGTGATGATATTTCAGTCTCTGTTAATAGGTCAGTTCAGAGTGGACTGGCATGGAAATGTCATTTAAGTCCAGCAGTGTCCTCCTTACCAAAAGCTGTAACACGGACACAAATTACTGGAGTTCTTAAAAGCCCTGAGTGAATGCAGTGATGTGGATTTGGAAACGGTTCCATCCTAATATTTGCCATGTTGTTCTGAATCTCTCAAATAACACTATAAAATCCTCAACTTTGATTACAGTAATTGCTAATGTGGCACCAGTGAGCATGCAGTGCTGTCATGGGCACAGACTGTCTTGGCAGCACCCAGACTGTTCTGGCTGTGTTTGGTTTTGGCTTTGATGTTGATTCACTTTGCAGTTGTATGAGGGTTATTGTATGCATAATCTGTCTATTTGAGTATGGATTTTTTTTTTTAATAACTCAGCAGATGTAAATATTTTCCTTAGCTGTTCTGATACAAAGAGCTTTGTATTCATGTAGCTTTGTTCTGATGTCTGTCTTTTAAATGTAACAAATTTTTTTGGTAGTGTGACCCTAAAAAGTCCTGTGTATAAGATAGCTAAACTGAAAAACTCAAATGACACTTACAGAACTTTGTCGCTGAAGAATATGGCATGTTGGAATTCAGAAGGTATTTATTTTTGTTCATACTTAAGAATTAGGATTTACTGGATAGCCTGTAGTTGAACCTTTTGTTTATATTTCAAGTCGCTGGTTTTGGGTATCTCCAAGTCTAGATTTTGAACTAGAGCGAAACAATGTCTTAGCAAGCATTTGTTTAGTAGAGAGAGGTAGCAGAGGATTTGATGAGGAATGTCTTCAGTCGAAGCAGACAGGTCATACCTTGGAAGAGCAAACACATAACAAGCAAACAAAGAACCCTACAGGGAGAATCATTTTGTCATTTTGAAGACACAGTTCTGTTGCTCCTCACATGAGAGATTCTCCGGAGCTTTTGTTTGCCGCATAGGTTGTTTCCTGAACTCACAACAGAGCGTTGTCCAAATGCTTCTTGAGCTCTGTCGGGCTTAGTGATGTGGCTACTTCCCTGGGAAGCTTGTTCCCGTGCTCAGCCACCCTCTGGGTGAAAAACCTTTTCCTAATGTCTAATCTAAACCTCCTCCAACTCAGCTTCATGCTGTTTCCTCGAGTTCTGTCACTGGTCACGAGTTTGCTGGCTGAGAGCTTGTTTGCTTGTTTGAGGTTGAAATTTGCTACATATGCACATTTGTTTATATGATGCTAAACTGAATCAGCTGTGGAAGTGTCTTTATTTAGACACTGTGTTTCAGTAAAGGATTTCTACTAGTTTATACACTGCCTGATGTGTTTGGTTCTTGCATGCCTCCCATGTTGCTGGTGGTTCACTTTGTTGCTGGTCGTTGACAGGATCACTTGATCAGTAATCGATTTGCACCCATTTTTTCTAAGGTTTTGTTACTTTACAGGTCACTTAAAAAAAAGCCTCAGATGTAATGAGATTGGTCTCTTACCAGCTTCCTGCCATTTGTGCAGCTCAGTCACTTGTAGCTGTACCTATAATACAGAGCACAGTTATGCCACAAGGTGAATTGCATTGCTGATCCCTGCTGATTAATCCACGTGCCTCTGGCTGCCTGGAATTGTTAGCTTAGGTCTTGAAAGCTGCACAGCTGTATTGCTGTTGCACCTAAGGTAAGTCTCGCCCTAGTGAGATTTGCAGGTGTGAGTACGGTGCCATGGTAACTTGCTGCATGATTTCTGGTTATAGAACTTGTATGGGATTCTGTTAGACTAGCAGTCTTCATACAGTTCTCTTTCCCAGTAGGTTCTATTAAAAAAAACAAAACCAAGACTTTGAACACCCCCCCCCCCCGAAACGCCAAACACCTCAGAAAGCAGTAGCTCTCTCTGCTTATCCATACTTATTCCTTCCATTTCATAATCAGTACATCTTAGGGTTACTGTCACTAATTTCCTTCCACCTGAATGTTTGATGTGATTGGTGGTGAGGTTTTTTCCTCACTGATCTTCCTAACTGCTCAGAACCAAACCTAAAATAAACTGTTTCCCTAAAGATGTTACCTGGATTTGGGGAGGGGGAAGATGTCATCAAAACCCTTCAAGAATTTGATAGTGAATTCCATTTTGCTGCTTCATAGGCATCCAGCCTATGGGCCTTGTTTTAAAGTTTGTTCAGAACAGCTTCACCTCTCCTGCTTTGGTGGGTACAGCACCTGAGGACAATATACCATGCCATCATCTCTCTGCCTTAAATGTTACAGTTGTGTGTATATATAACTCAGTATGTGTCCATAAAGTATAGATATAAATATATAGAGCAAGACACTTGGTCTTTCCTCTACTTCAAACCCAGTTCTTCCACTGCTGAGTGTTTCATCTGAAACACTTAAGATTAATCTTGTAATTGTTTTCAGTAAGGCTTAAATGGTTTGGCTTTTTAATGTGAAGTGTTTGGAACTTTGACTAATGAGACTTTGTATTTGACTTCAACCTGAATATGTGTCTATCCTCTCGAACTGGTTAAACCAGTAATTGCTTCTTGTGCTTCAGTTTCCAAGAACTGAGCTGTATATGTAAATATTCTTAGATAACCAAGGAACTGGGAAAATGGAACTTTTGGGACTGTTGTTTAGCAATTGCTCAACAGTACCTCACTATCAAAAGTCTTTAAAAATATGAAGGATTTTTTTCTGTTTCAATGCAAGCACTTCCCTGCAGACTTACAGAACCTGTTCATGAGTAATTTGGTAAACTTTGGCAATGCTTGTGTGTGGTGTTAACCCCAGTTTACCTATAGACTACAGACTGATACGAGTTCTACTGACTGGCTAACTCATGGACTAATTTAAGTTGCTTTGAACTTTTTAGCATGCTGGTTTACTTTAACTGTGTTTCTCAATCAAGATTGACAAATAGTTATGCATTGGTCTTTGAAATAAGCCATTTAAGATGTGGTGATTCTTCAGCCTCTAGATCTCGGAGGTGTGTATCTCCTAGTCAGCGCCTTGCCACTGCTAAGGCAAAGATTTAAAGTTGAATTATGTTGATGAGAGATGTGGCTGTGGGTATATCTACTCCAGGGATTTTGGTTTGTGTCTGAAATCACCTTTCACTGTCACCAAAATCCTATGCTAGGAAGACTTTTTGCCAAGCACTCTTCCAAAGTGCCTTCTCTAAGCTGACAAAAGCAGTTTTGGCATCATATTTCTGTTGGTGATGCAGTGTGGATTTTTCCTGTCCATAGCAAAACCATGCCTGAAGCTCAGAAACACAGTGTATTCTGCTAGTGTGTAAAAGATAAATGTCTGTGGGGTTTTTTTTCATACTCAACATGTAGCATATGAACATAACACTTTTTTCCTGTTCTCTTTCAGTTTAGGTCTAATATCAGATTCTTTTCATATGTTTTTTGACTGTACTGCTCTATTGGCTGGATTAGCAGCTTCAGTTATTTCAAAATGGAGGTCAAATGATGCTTTCTCATATGGGTAAGAAACTTCAGGCTGTTACCGTAACGTATTATAGTAAATGCTTAGGTAGTCATTTTTCACTTACAAACCAAAGCTTTTTGCAGAATGTGGAAAAACTAGGTTGTGAGGGGTTTTTTTAAGGTGAGCTATGTAAACATCTAAGTTAATAGAAATAATACAAATATGAAGGCATTGCTTTTGGGAAGGTTTATCACTTCCAAGATCTCTCTGATCATACTTGGAAACAAGTTAGAGAGCAGAAAGTTGCCCTGCATTGCCATGTATTAATGCCAGCAGTGAAGAACAAGCAGCCACATCCCGGATTTGTCCTCACAGTGCAGTGAGGAGTGTTACAGGGATTCCCAGACTGCTGGTGTCCCACTCCTCCTTTGGAACAGAAAGTTACAACTGAAAGGAGCCAAGTCTCAGTGATGCTGCATTGGAGATTATAAGCCACGATTCTTGGAAGCAGCAGGATTCGGGAGCTGTGAGTGCCATTAACACAGATCCGCAAGGCTGAGGTGGGTCATCCCATACTGCCCTTGGTGGATTTACCTGCTGCAGCTGGCAATGACAGGCACTTGGTTCCACTGAGCATGGCAGTTGTGCCCTATAAAACAATACTGGTGGTACAGTGTTATTAATTGGTAATACTGATTAACAGCTGAGGTGCAGCATGGGCATTCCCCATAACATTATTGACATGTCAGCATTTAGCTTCAGCTGCCTTGCTTAAGTGTGAATCATACAGTTTGAAACTTAAGGCGCAGTTTAATTTAGGTGGAAGCTCCAGTGTGCATAGAAATCAATTTAGAGAGAATCATACCATGAACTAATTGCAGCGAAAGCACGTTCTGTATTAATTACTGCTGAGCATTTAAACAGCTGGTGTTCCATTTATCAGAGAACAGCCACTCTTTATTAAATCTGATGTTTGCTACACTGAAATTACATACTATTCTAACCTGGCAGTTAGTTATTGTCAAAATTTGATGTTTGAAATAATTAATTTCTACTTAAAACTTTTACTGAAAATCCACCTTCTAAAGGGGAAGCAAATTATTACATGTCAGTTTGATATTAAACATAACACCAGAAAACTTTGATTAGATTTCGCATGCTTATCTTAATTTGTGGCTTCCAAAATACATTTGTACCATAACTTTTGGTAGACATAATCTTAAATGTAAAGATTTTGACATATTGAAAGATTTCTTTCCTCTAGATCAGGGAATGGCTGATCTGGATCAGGTGGTTTCTGTCAAAGTACACCATGGTCAGTTTTATATGCTCATCTGTAATTTATATGCTATCTTCCATTTAGCAAATTCCTGTGTAATGTAACTGTTTGAGAACTAGAAGATTGCACTCCAGTCTCTCAAGTTCTAATTTTCAGCATTTAAAAGAAAGTGGTAATATCTGCTATTACTTTTTTTTGTTTCTTGCAGTTATGTTCGAGCAGAAGTACTTGCTGGTTTCGTAAATGGTTTATTCCTCATCTTTACAGCATTCTTCATTTTTTCTGAAGGTGTTGAGGTATGTTATGCAATCAATTACACTATTACATTCTATAATTAATATGGATAAACATTTCTGTTTTTAATATGAATAAGTTATTGAAATTAATGAGTTGAAAATTTAAATTGTGTTCATAATTGACTAAAAGTCTGTGATTTGAACAGAGAATAAGGCCATCTGAAATTGTTGTTTCATGACAGAGAAACCCAGTTTTTTCAGCTTCTTATATAGTGTATTTTGTTTATGTGTAAAGATTCTGTGAGATGGAGCCTGTTGGTTTTTTTCAGCCATTTAAGGATGTGTTAGAAAGATCTTCACTTCTCATTGTTAAAGAACAAATGAGGCCAAGAAAGAAAGGTCCAAGCTAGTCATTCAGAGAAGTTAGTCATAAGTAACATGCTGAGAAGTTGGACCAGTTTGTTAAAGAAAGAGCACTGTTCCAAATCTTGAAGTCTGATATAAATGCCAAGTAGTAAGGGCTTAAACATTTACAAGGGCTCTTTTCTTGCATTTTTTTTTTACCTGACGGTTCAGGTAATAATTTCAATATTGAAATTTAGACATTGAGGGCAACATCAAGGATTAAAACTGATACGTCTTTCTAATCAGCTTGAATTAATGCTTTTACTTTGTAATGAGAAATACACTGCAGATTTGTTTAGACTTCTGGTTCAGAGTAAGTCTATTGAGTTTTTCTCTTATTAACAGAGAATTGGGTTTTTTCTACACTGAACATTTTTCTAGATTTATAAGCTTGTAAATACTTCAAAATCAGTTAAAGCTGGGCTGAAATTGGCTAAAAGCCTGGGAAAACTTCAAATCTAGAAACAGGAGCAAAACTGACTAGAAAAATTAAAAACCATGACAGGGTCAAGGGTAATACTGAAACATAATTCTCTTCCTGCTGATCTGAGCTCCCATGCTAAGTATTCTCTTTGCTTGTGACGGTGACTCTCTTTCTCTCAGTTACTTTAAAATTTCACTGTGATAAATGTTTTATTGTCTTGCTATTTACTCCGTTTCTTTAATCCTTATGGAGAGATGGTGAATGTTTTTCTCCTCTGTCAGTAGTAATTTACACTCATCAGCACTTAGCTTCAGATGCAAATTGTATTAGGTCTATAATGTCTCATTGAGAAAAAAATCCAGAGAAATAAGGGTAAAAAAAAATTGAGAAAATCAATCTAGATTTGAGAATTTCTAGAAAATGTCATAATTTGTTCTGAGTCTTCATTTTATTCCCCTCATTGCCTCACCTTTCTAAGGAGTAAAGAAGAAATGGCATTCTAGCCTCTTAGAGTCTTATAGGTGACTTAAGCAATCCACATACTGGAACAAACCTGACTATATTTAGATTGTGTTGAGCCACATCCCACAGCGTAACCAAATCTTATGATAAAACTGAGCTAGACTCTCAGAATATTCTACTGAAGTTTCACAGCTTTAATAATTGAACTTTATTTACAGACACTGAAAATTGGTCTGTGTATCATCCCAAAAACTGAAAGTCCTGAGTAATTTTTAATTATGTCTATATATACACATATATATATATATATATGTGATGTATGAGAATGTTTCTGTAACTAAGTAATTTTGTGGTGCCTTTTAATAATGTAAAGGGATTGTAAAACTCTACATTTGCTTTTGGTTTGTTTATTTCTTTTTTGTTTTGTTTTGTTCTAGAGAGCACTTGAGCCTCCTGATGTGCATCATGAGAGACTTCTTCCTGTTTCTATACTAGGATTCATTGTAAATCTTATAGGAATATTTGTTTTTCAGCATGGAGGTCATGGGCACTCACACGGCTCTGGTAGGATGTAACTTCCAGTATTGTTTCCTTTCTTGGCAGCCTTATTCCAGGGCTTTATTATGCCCCAGTGAGAACCCCAGTACTACATTTGATGTCCTGTTAATGGCAATCTTAGCCAAATGTGTGTGTAACCTCTTGCTCTGTTGACTTGTGTATTTTATTACCAGCCCTGGTATGCCACTGTTGTACTTCTCACGTTAATATCCATTAACTGGAGCACTTAGGAGTCCAGAAGCTGCTTTCTGGAGTTCATGCACTCTCCTGCACCTTATTGAAAGAGATTTGCAGAGCATTGTTTTGGGCAAATTTAAGCTGGGCATAAGCAAGGTTCTGGCTGGAAAATTTTAAAACAGTATTTGAACCAAATTTTAAGCGTGAAATGATTCTGCTTCAGGTGCTTCTCAACTTAGTGTCTTTTGAATCGAAATGCAGAATTTATTTGCCTAAATACACATGGTAAACACTCTGGGGCTTTTTCTGCAAAGCCTGTGGGTCTCTCTTTGAACTTAACATATAAACTTAACCTATAAAATGGTGGAAGAGCATAGTCTTTTGTCTTTAAGCAGCAATCCAAGCTTGAATTTTTAATTGCAAATGACAGTCAATTTCTGCTTTCTTAAAACAGCTATTTTTAAAGTGCTTATATCTAATGGAGTGTACATTTTTCAAATTGTACTAGAAGTCTAGCACAACAGGTCTCAGAAGTGGGAATGTATAAAAGCACTTGACTTCTCAAACCTCGTGTATTTTATGTTTATATATATATATGATATGTCTGCTTAGCAGAGCTGTAGATGACACACCTTGTGTTAAGTTCTTTATTTAAAGCCATACCTTAAGATAACCTAAAAGATGAAACCTAAAAGGTTTTGAGTAGCTGAGAAACAAATGTATCTTTATTCCTCATTTACGTATTCATAAATTCACTCTGATGGTGCTGTTTGCTTATAGGGCATGAGCACAGCCATTCCCTGTTCAATGGTGGTCTCAGCCATGGGCACAGTCACGGAGATCATGGACACAGCCATGAACATAAACATTCCCATGGACACTCTCATGGTCACGGCCATGGACACTCTCATGGTCAGGATTATTGTCATGGTAAGTACTGAGTTGATATCATAGACCTTCCTGACTCACTCTAAATCCCTAATTAATAACTTACTGAGAAATAAAAAGCGCGTGTTGTCAGCTTGTTGTGATCATACGTGGAAGTAGCTTCATTAAATATCTGGTATTCTCTGCCACCACTGTGTTTTGTGACTCATTTTGAGTTTCACTTGCAGTAATTTCAATGTTAGTTTTTAAAGATTTTGCTTTACCTTTGGTTTTTGAGTGTACACTATAATGTGTGTTGGCAAAAGGTGGAAGGGCTCTATGCTATTGCAATATGGTGAAATTAGTTATCAAGTGCCTTGTTTCAATTTTTTCAATAAAATCAATTTACAAAGTTGAGCTGTTTTGCTACAGTTCTCCATTTGTATAATTTTACGGCTCAAGATGCTAGAAAAAATAAACCAGTGAACTTTGGGTACTTGTTAGTTGTACTTGGTTTGTGATCTCAAAGAAGACATTACGTATTTTGAGTAGTTGTAATCTGTTTTAAGATGGTTGTGGAAAAGATACTTGTTATGTTAGCTATGCTGAATCTTTTCTATGAAGGCAAACAATCTGAGAAGAGACATTCATGTAAAATATGGTCAGTAGCCTTCACTATGGGAGAAGAGTTTGTGTAGGTGCCACCTATTTGAAACAATGCAAATGAAAGCATTGTGGTAGTGCAGGGTCATCAGTCCTTCCTGCCTAAGCCATAAACTGAGATCTGACACGACCCAAAATGTGCACATTCAGAGCAGGAATAGTGTGGGAACTGGCAGACAGGAGGTGACAAACAGTATAAAAGTATTTACTTGTCCCTTCCTTGCTATTCTTAGAAAATTGGCATTTATTTTCCAGTAGTTCTCCTGAAATTTGGTTGGAAAGCAGGAGCTCCTTGCTTCTGCCTCTTCCTTGCCTTCCACAGACCCCCACCCTTGTAGACCAGTGAATGTAGCTATGTGTCTTGTGCAGTTTGATATTCAAATCAGCTGTTGTGTTAATTATTGTATATCTTCACTAGAAGCCTTTTGCTATCCTTTAACAAGTTTTTCTTAAAATAGCTTTCAGATTAATGCTATGGTGGCATTAATCTGCTTGGATGAGATTTTTTACTTACTTGTTCATTCTCCAAGTCTTATCCTCATTTTTTACATTAGGTATAAATGCTTGCTTAAGTGAAGTATTTCTGGTTAGCAAATTTATTTGAACCTACTCTTCTCACTTGCATTCATAACTTGGGTTCTTGAGGGACCTTACTTTGCTATATAAAAGGTCTTACCTCTCCGTTTGTTGTAATTAAGAACAAATGTAGATCATTTATTTTTGTAAATACCTATGTAGAAATCTATTGTGTAAAGTGATGTTATATTTTAAAAAGAACATTTTAAGACTTTTAACTTAATTCCTGCATTAAAAAACAGTAGGTTGACTAAAAGCTGGTGATTGTGAGCAGCCTGTCTGTCCAAGACATTGCTGAAAGGAAGATAGTAACAGAAGAATCACTAGAGAGAACCTTTGTCTAGGTTAATATGTCAATAATTGTCTTCACAGATGACCATTCCCTTGAAGTAATGCCTGGGTCCAGCAAACAGATTTTACAAGGTAGGATAAGAATAAGTATGATGGTTTATTGGTTTTATCGCAGTCTGCCTGCCTGGGTCTGTCACACATCTGTTTTAGAGGGTTCCTCTGGATAAATGCCACGTTTTTCTCAAAGGTGCTATTTTTTTTTTTTTTAAAATTTCATTCCCCCTGTAAACAGCTCTGCTGTATCCTGTGCATGATTAGGTGTTGAGACATTCACAGAAGTCTAAATGTAATGCAGTGTCAACACCATTTAGAAGAGGCATCCCAAAAGCTGGTCTTCAGCTTCTGTTTGATGCTGAAAAATCGATGAAAAACTAGGAAAGAGTGGTTAAAAGCAGAAACCTAAGGAGCCTAATTGCAATATATATTCTGGAACATGAAGATGCAGATTGATATAATGCAGATTGATATAGTTATTAAAGAGTACCTGAGCTTAAAACTTGCATTTCATCAAGCTCTTAGAGTTGGTTTAGAGCAGATGGTAATGCATCTAAATTTCTTGAAGTAGTGTTGGAGTCTCTGATCTCCTGAGCATTAATTATGGATAATTTAGATGTTGGTTTTGAGCTTTGATTGGCTGTTTATTGGTTTAATTTTGCTTTTTTAAATGTTCAGAAGTTAAAGGGAGACAATTATGAGATGTAAGAGGTAGTAATTATTTGGCATACCCAAATATACATAGGGTTTTTTCTTATCAGATGATTTTTCTGGCTTGTTTGTAGTCCTTGAGAAGGAACACTTACAAGTTCTTCCAGGATTTACAGTACACTATATTGTGTATATGTGTATTCAGTACTTCAGTTGAAGATATTTGAAATATCTTTTTTGATATCTGTCTTTTCATGAAAGACTCATTTTAATCGAAGCATATTAAAAATACCTGATTGTATTTTAATTTTTCAATACTGAGGGAAAAACCCCACCGAGTGATGCAAAGACAGTCACCATCAAGACAATCACTCACAAGCAATCACATCCCACCAGCAGATCAGTGCCCAGGGAAGGCTGAGCAGCAGCTATTTGGGAAAGGCAGCACTCCAGTGTTCTTGGGGAGTGTGGTGTTGGATGGTATGAAATGTCCCTCTGCTCCCTTTGGATCAGCTGGCCTGGCTGTGTGCCCTCCCAGCATCTTGTCCACCCCAGCCTTCCTCCTGTGGGATCGTGAGAAACAGAAGGCCTTGATGCAGGCTGCTGTGTAGGAACCCAGCTCTGCCCCAGTACAAATGTAGACTTGGAGAAATCCTCCAAGAGCTGCTTTATAGTCGTGTGTTGCTTTTACAAGAGGGGATTACCTGTCTGGAGAATTGCATTCAAAAAACGGTTTGTGAATGACTTCCAGTCACTGCCAGCAGAGAGCTCCAAAGGCTAAACTTTGACTAGCTGCAAAGTATGTATTTCTTTGTACTTGAAGGCAGTGTTACTCTTCAGAATAAGAGTAAGGCTTTTGATGTCTACAGTATTGTTTAATTCTCAAAACGATTTGTCTTGGATTTCTTTGCCAAATAACTTCTAGATAGTGGTGTCAATTAAACATTAGCACGTGTCAAAGCTTTACAGAACTGTTTCTGTTAACAGTCTGTCCATCTTATACAGAACTCACTACTGTAGACGTCAGGGAATATGAGTTTCTGTACTGAACAAAGTCCAGCTGTAGCTGTTAATCACTGTTCAAGTTAATAGCCTTGATATGAAATACCCATTACTGCTAAGTGCATAACAGAATGAAGAAATTCTTCAAATGACCCGTATCCTACATTAACATCTTTGTGTGTTTGACCCAAATCTGACCACAAATTTAAAAAGTATAGATCATATTATCTAGTTCTTGAAACTCCTTTTTGTAAAACATCTCTGAAATGCTCCATTAGCTTTAAGAATAGCAAGTTGTAATGGCATCACTTGATCTCTTACAGGTGTATTTCTGCACATTGTGGCAGACACGCTGGGAAGTATTGGTGTAATCATATCTGCTCTACTGATGCAGAACTATGGTCTAATGATAGCAGATCCTATTTGTTCAATGCTGATAGCACTACTTATAGGTGTAAGGTAAGTGTTGCTGTCACTGGTATTTGGTAGGATTTTTGATGCTAGTTACAGCAGAAATTGCAGCTCAGAAGAAAAAGGGGGTTTGTTATGCTAATGACTTACAACATCTCCTTTTTTTCCAAGAGTGGTGTGTTATACCTCTGTTCTGTGCAGCCATTCTGGTGAGCTCTTACATGAGTTATCTTTCTTTCCTTTTGCTACAGCTACAACTTTCACTCTTAAATCTGTGTGTTTTGTCCTTCTTTGCATAATACTACAAAAATGTCTTTCAGGTTCAAACTGTAGAAAGCTTCATCTCTGTATTTAGTACATGCTTATATAAACCAATGCACTCCAGTAAATGGAGCAGAATGGTTTCAGGGCAACACAGTTGAGACTGCTGGCACAGGATGTGCCCTTGTCCTTGACAAATCAAGGCTGCTGGGTTTTAATTTTGTTTTCTTATCTTGACAAGAATTGTCTTTTCCTTTGCACTCTGAGACGTCCTTATTCCTGTTAGAGCTGATAGAAATGCTTCATGTACTTCTGGATTTCACAATTGTTTCTTACCAAGATCACTGTGAATGTGAAGCTATTTGAATTAGACTGGTCAAGCAAATATTTCATTCAGTGGTGTTATGAGGCTTTTTTTTTGGCAGCAGTTTCAATGGTGCCATAGGGCAGTGTGCCACAACTCCAGTTACAACCTAAGAACTGAACACCTTTGTTCAGTAGTGCTGAGTGTCATCTGATGAACTGCAGCTACTGCTGCTCATACCATGTATGGCATGTTTATGGCTTGTGCATGGCAGCATTCACAGGATTATTGATGTGAATCTCCCTGTTAGTCAAAGCAGGGCAGCAGGCTTCAGACACAACGCCCACAGAAATGTCTCTGCTAGAAATCACCATCAAATTACCACTTTAACCTTTGGAGACTTTGACTTCAACTTTCTGAGATTTCATAAACGACAAATTCTTACAAACTATTTCTAGTACTGAAATCTCAAAAAATGGGAAAGAAAATGTGCAAGTTTCCAAGGAGGAAGAAACTACTGCTGAGGCAGAGGTGATAGCTGAGTAAAACACTGTTTCCGTACACTGTATTTTAAGGGTCCAGCTTAAAGAGTGCAGCAGAAAATACCACATGGATGGCAATTAATTTTTTTCTTCCATTCATACAGCAGTTGAAATAACACTGAATGCCATAATAGAGGTGTCATACTAATGCTGTTTATAGGTTTTCTAGCACAGGTAGAAGGAACATTTGAGACCCCTGTTCTATGCTGAAAATGCTGGAGAAGTTCACTATTGGATGTGTCTTTTGATCTGGTCCCAGACTTCAGCCTGTAACACTATTTTGTTGGTCCACAATGCTATAAATGATCAGTAGAATAATTCTGCTATCAGTGCAGTCAGCTGCATCATAGTTGATAGAAGCAGGCCTGCATTTCTTGCCAACTGACACATCCTGGCACATCAGTGGAGCAAACACTAATTGCAGGGTTGGGTGGTTTTGTGTTGGTATTTTATTTGTTTTCTAAGCAGTCCAACAGACTTAACTATTGATGGTTTTGCTTGAAATGCACTTTAAAATCATAAATAAGATTACTGGCATTTTCAGGTGGCTGTTGAGAACTTGAGTCCCTTTTTGTGGTGTTAGACTTTAGTAATCTTCATTTACACTTCTGGACATAAAACCACTGTTAATTTTGCCTTACTCTTCACTATGCTGTGTTTGAAGTGTCGTTTAAGAATTAGTGCTAAAGGGTTTTCACATTTTCCTCTACAGCCGTCTTCTGTAACAGTAATATGGGAGCCCAGGTGATGCTTGCCAGGATATATAACAGTTTTGTACTTCATCTTTTAAAGTTACCTAGATCTAACCCAGAGAAAAATGCTACTGAAGTTCTGTGAAATTTGAATTTGAGGGGAATAACTTTGCAGAAATACTTTAAATTGAAAATGGCAAGAGCTGTGTCTAGTTCGAGGGTGAGGCAGGGGCTGGATATTTGGCGTTTGGGGTTTGTTTGTTTTGGTTTTTTTAATTGTCTGTCGCTCATGGGATACTTGTGGGTTTGAGGTGGGAAGGACTGGGATGTTCAATTTCTAGTACAGGAGTTGTTGTCAGTTTCTGTGGGCCAATTTGAAACCTTGATAAATAATTTTGGGGTAAATTTGGCTTCAGATTACATAACTGTCTTCTGTTTCAAATGAATATTTGTCGATTTTGTTTGTGTCCCTCTTACTGTTAAACCAAGGTAAGGTAAAGTGGAGTAAGAGTATGTGTGTGCCCCAACAAGCAGACCCCATTCATGTGTGTTTAAAAATCAGGATGTGTTCTGTAATCAGGATCTTTGTGGCTGTAATAAAGAAGCACAGTTTTGTGCCAGAGATGCAAAAGCCAGTTGTTCAAAAGTTTTAATGGTTTTTGGGGACTTGGCCCTAATTAGAACTGTATCCTCCGAGGTATTGCTTAATGGGCTGAGTTTGACTTACAGAGTCTGTAGGGTATGAGTAGGGGGTAGGTTAGATCCAGGACTTCTGTTTCTCTGTTGTTTTGTTAGGGTGTTTTGTTGTTGTGGGGTTTTGTTTTAGTTAGGTTTTGTTTGGGGGTTTGTTTTTGTTTTTAAATATCTATTCTTTCTATGATACTTTTGTACACAAAGAAGGAATAAAGGCAGAACAGAAATCCTTTTTGCCTTTTATGGAACTATGTCTGGTGATAGAATATCAAAGCTATTGCATGGGAATGCAGAGGAAAACCATTGCTTTTAATCCAGGATTGCTTGTGTCTATGTGAGATAACTGTTCATTCATTTTATATTGAGTGTTTGCTTGCTTCAGTGTTGGGCAGCTCTCTCTGGTTTATTTGAGGATTGCCTGCTCCTATTAGTGGATCTTCAGGTTTCTGAAATGATGGCCACACTTGCCAAAGAAATCACAAAAATACCTGTATAAGATGACTAAAAAGCTCACTGGTGCAGTGTAAAGCTCTACAGACTCCACTTTGTAGCTGTTCTGCGTTGTGCATGTGCAGAAGGGTTAAGCAGTGCTTCTTCAGAGAAGTCAAGCAGTGCTTTTAAATCAAATGGTTGAGCCTTCTTGTAGACAACATCTCTAATCAGTGCAAATTGTCAGCTGCTGACACAGTTGCTCTGTTGCTCCCCTGATCCTTGGCTAAGGGTGCTGTAGGGTGACATTCTCTGCCTAACTCCTCATGAGTTAGCACAGAACATTCTGACTGACAATGAAAATCCTGTGTGGGATTTGAATTTTCCTGGATGCAGCCACTAATATCTAATGACTCTTTCCTTGATTACTCTGTACTGTCTCATGCAAGTAAAGCATAAATAGAGCAGGCTTAAAATAGACAAGTCTGCTATACCAGCACTTAAATTTTTTTTAACAAAAGCTTGACTATTTCATTGTAGTTTAGGCTGACACTCTTCAAGTTTTTTCAAAAGTGTTGTCCACATAATTATGTGTGCCTTGAATCAGTAAACAATTTCCCAAGTCTCTATACTGCTTTTAATGTTTAAAACTAAATACTCCTTTAGTTTTTAACCTTAGTATTCTAAGCCTTATTCTAAAATGTTGAAGCAATTTTAGTATTTCAGTCAGCTATGTGAAACTAGTCACCATGCAAAAGCCACAGCTCTGGTACAAATCAAGTTTGTCCTAAACCACTATTAGACCCACATGTTTCTAGAAAGGCACAGTAGACTAAATCTGATACTAGATTGCACAGAGCATGCAGACTGCATATTAAGTGGTCAAAGAAATGAGGCAATTTACTTCAGTCATTCAGTGAAGTTGTTTCCATGGGTTATATAATTTTTTGCATAAAACCTTGAGCTGTTTGAACATGATATAATACGAAAGAGCTTTGAGGGAGGGTGTGCCAGTAACCTTTGAGGCCTTTCATGTTTGGAGCATAGCAGTATAAAAAAAATTACTTTTTTAAAATTAAATGCTGCATTCATTAAGATTCAGAAGGAATTTTCTACAGCAAAACTCCTCCAAACTAGTGTGTTTGTTGTTGTGTTATTTTAAGAAATTATTGCTAAATGTCAAGCACTACCTTTATTTACAGGGTACTGGTACCTGCCAGCCTTGCCTGAGAATCAAGGTGCTACATTGTTAGGAGAACAAAGAATTCAAAATCAGTAAAGCAAATGTTAAACCTGTGCTCCTTGTCTTGAGCAAAGCTTGCAGTCTGATTAAAACTGCTGTTGCCTAATAAAAAAATTTTATTAAAGTTCTGAAATAGGCCAGCAGTCTTCACACTGCGGATATGGATGGTGGCTGGGAAAAAACCCCAGAATCTGGAAAATTGGCTGTAGATTTTGAGCTGTGGTATTTGAAGAACCCTAGCTGATCTTGTTCCTTAGCAATGTTTGTTTACCTTCCACAAAACCTGTCAGGATCACCCCCTATTTTCTGTAGTGCTGAGAGCACTGAATGAATTTCCTGCTGCGCTCTGAGTGCGATGCCGGTCTAAAGGGTTCTTCCCCCAGAGTTGTTCTCAGCTTCACAGTCCAAGGTCATGACAATGCCGGGGTCTTGCTGGCTATGCCTACAAAAACAGTGGCATAAACAGGATGGCACTGCAATGGGCATGAGTGTTATCTGACTGTGATGCAGGTTAAATAAGACTCTGATGCTTTCGCTCTTAATTTTTAATCAATCCATGTGTAGTAGTGGCAGGCTGGATTTATCAGATTTATGTCGTTAGTTTGTTTTGATTTGTTTGAACGCCTTCCACTTCTTCTGTAACAGTGTATGTGCAAATGTGATGTGCTGTAAAAGAGCGTAGTATTTTAGATTTAAGGCTTGATAATGAGAAAGCAATGGAATTGTCTGCTTTAATAGGAAAGCTTACTGACTGCTTATGCATGAGAAAGCTTTCCACTTGGCAAGAATTCAGTGTTATTTGTTTTCCTCAATAATCTTATAAATTCAAACAAACAAGAAGGGGAAGGCACCAGTGCAATAGTTGCTGTGGAGGCAGCCACTTCTTTTTTTTTTTTCCACTAATGACTTAGCCGAAAATAAGAGAAAGCTTGGTGAAAATCTCTAACTTTATTTTCAGCCAGCTTGGTTTTGTCATCTTTAAAATGTTTTCTTATGTTTTCTTCAGTCACGTGAATTGGAACGGATATTTCTAGTGCCTCCTAGTGATTAAGTAATACTGGTTTTAGTTAATGTTTGAGAAAAGAGCATACTCTGTGGACTTCTGGTTTTTAAATTAAAGGTTTTGTACTTCAGTAGTATGCATGAAACAATGGAAAACATCAGGCATCACGAAACTGGATTCTGTTGTTTTTTCGGTTCACTTTAGCTTACAGTAAGATACCTTGTGAGTTAGTATCCCTTAGGATGCAGAGAGGCATCCATAGCTGCTTTTGCTCTGAACAGCATTTGTGAGGGCCTGTCACATCACTGCAGCTGTCTTTTGGCTTTTCAGCTTTGCAAATGATAAACTTTGTTTCTGAACACTGGCTCTAAGAGAAGAAGGTGTGACCTGGGATAAGCTTCAACTTTCATCAACAGTATCAAACCACATCCTGATTTACCTCTATCCTTTGGACTTTTAAGATGTTCTTGTTTCATAGACTGTCTCTTCAAATCTACGTTACAATTAATTTCTCTTCCGTAATGATGTATATCTGTTTTATTAAATAGTGTTGTACAAATTTTAAATAAGTTGTACAAATTACACATTTCTGTTAGCTTTCTCTCATGGCTTTTCTCACTCTTAGTGGTATGTTTCAATAAAAAGGCAGACTACTACATTCTCTATTCCCTTAGTTGTTTCCCTGGGGAAGAGTATGCAGCCTCTATGTGTGTGGTTTTTGGAACCTTTAGATGCATATGCTAGAGAGGCCTTGTTAAATTTATGGGCATGGAGTAGCGTTCAAAATTCTTGCATTCACTTTGCATCCTGAACTTGTGTATTGGTCTTTCAAGGTTTTTATTAAGATGCAAACCTGCATTTTAAATAGGGAGTTAAACTGAAATCAATTCACCAGTGGGGTGTGTTGGCAGCTCCAGCTCCCTTTGATGTAATGCTTGTGACATGGACATTATTTAGTGAGATGGGTCCATTAATAAGAGAACCTTTTTTCCCTAAACTTCTGTAATCCACTGTAGAATGTGACACTCCAATTAAGCTTCCTTTAGACAGATTGACAGTTATTACATTGCTAAATGTTTGTCTTGGTGACAGGTCTAGTTTAGGCAACTCCTGCTTGCCCCTAATTGCTTCTTCCTATTTCTGAACCGATGCCTTGGTGGCAGTGCGAACGTGGGAGGCCATGTGCTGGAGAGCACCAGGGCAGTGAATTTGGCTGGAACAACCATTGTGCCTGCAAGAAGACTTAATTTTAGAGTGGTGGTTTTTCCAGGGGTTCATTAGACAAGAGTCACGCAGCCTCTCGCTCCCTCCCACCCTGGCCAAGGTTTAGCCAGGGAGTGAGCTGAGCATTAGCCAGCACTGCCCCATGTTCAAATGGAAACACTTCTTTAAAAAGGATTAGGTCATTTGTTCACATCTGCAAGTACACAGCTGGTCTGTGCCATGCATTCCACATCACCTCATGAGATTTTAAACAAAGGTCCTGCAGTGTCTTTTAACAACTGGTCCAGTTAATCTCTTGCAAATGTTTCAGGTGTGCTTTTAATCCCATAACTGCATGTACTGCAGCTGCAATGCCAGTGCTGAACTCTGAGTGAACAGTTTCTCAAATGTATAATCACTTTTGGAATGTTGCGTGATGTGTATGCTCTTGAAATTAAATTGCTATTTAGGCTTTGCTGTTGGGGTACACATATTTGTCATCCACCTGAAAATTTTAGAATGCTCTACTGATCCAGACAGGATGCACTGCTCCTAAACAAAAAAAATCACCATGCTGAATACTTGGTAAGAGTATAACCTATTAGTGGTAGCTTCAGGGTATAGGCTTAGTGGTCTCCTGGTTTTATTAAAAAACAAAAAGTAATAAAGTAAAAAAGGGTATTAAATGTCTCCTTAGTTTGCTGATTAAACAAGACCATTTGGCCAGGAGGGAACCTCTAATTGTTTCCAAATGTTTAACCCTTGAGCTTGGATGAGGCCCTACACTTAGTTCACTTCAAGAATATGCCAAGTTCTGTGTTTCTGACAAAATAACTCTGTTGTAGCTGGACTGTTCCACACTAATTTTGTTTTATGATTACCCCATTATTATCTTAGTTCATAAGAAAAATACGCCTTAAACCAAACGCAAAAGCAAACCCTATTTCATTTGAGTGTTTTTATGGTTGGTTGTGAATGATTTGCCATTAAAGTTGGTTTTGGGCTATGCAGCTGCTTTGTTATATAACTTCCAAGACACCAAGAGATTTCACCTCAAATCCTGTGATTAAACTATTAATCCTTTGTGACTGACCACCAGTTGACTCTGGAAACCATGGAGGAGAAATAATCTTTTCTTTGATAGGACACCATAGCAAGTTTGTCAATCCTTTCATTTTCTGTATGGGGTTTGCATGGTGATTTTCTCAGCTTCTGGTGGAAGAACTAAAGAAAAATTTCTCAGCATTAAAGAATCTTAGATTGCTCCTTGCACCTTTTGAAAATGTAATAATAGCTAATTTCCTTTCGTCTTTCTAGTATTGTTCCACTTTTGAAAGAGTCCATTGGGATTTTGATGCAGCGAACTCCTCCTTCCCTGGAAAATGCCCTGCCTCAGTGCTACCAGAGGGTGAGCTCTTCCGCTGTTTTTGCTCTCATCAGGCTGCTGACTGACTGAGCCTCAGCTGTGTGTATGAGGATATTTTATGATGTTTTTCCAGTAGTGCAGTCAAAGGTAACTTAGAATACACAACTGGAGGTACCAGTTTAATTAATACTGTCCCAGAGTCCTGAACTGCACGTAGCTTCATCTCAGTTTGTGTTTTAAAAATTTCCTCTGTTAGTTCAGAAAAGCAGATCCTGAAGCTATTCCTCCCAAAGTGCTTTGTGCTTATACTAATGTTGGAAGTGTATTTGTATGAATGCAAGGATTACTCTGGACTTGACCTGTTCTATTTAATTTTTCTATTAGCATGCCATGAAGTGCCTTTGCAAAGTTATTACAATGCACTTGAAGGAGTGCTGCCTTTCCTTGGGAGTTACAGGTTGTAATCATCACATGGAGGGTTTGCTGGAAGGGGAAAGAGGAAAAGAAAAGGGATTGTCAGGACACATCTAAGCCCTCACAAAATTGTAAATGAATGTATTTGTAAAAGTTGGAATCTCACTAATTGTTTCATGGCAAAATTTGCACATTTGCTAAAAGGGCAGTTTTAACTGGATGCCATCTCAAATCCAATAACTGACTTTTCTCTCATGAACACCTCTATTTTCAGAAATGGTTTCACTAAAATATATGTAGAATGTAAATGCAGCAGGGTACAAAATCACAACACATACAGAAAATTGCAACAGACGCAAATCCACGTTTTCATCTTCCTTACAATAACTGAGATAGTAATAAGAAAGAATGCACAGTGAACTAGAAGAATGCATTGGCTTTTATAATACTTTCTGTAAAAAACCATAGTACAGACAAATATTTTCTGAAATACACTTTCTAAAGTTTGCCTCTATTTTTAGGTGCAGCAGTTGCAAGGGGTCTACAGTTTACATGATCCACACTTCTGGACCCTCTGTACTGATGTTTACATAGGGACTTTGAAGTTATTAGTAGCTCCTGATGCTGATGGAAGGTGGATTCTAAGCCAGACTCACAATATTTTTACTCAGGTATGTCTTACCAGTGGAAATCACATCTCAAGGTGTAAATTGTTTGTTATGTGATGTGATACTGTTATTCTTATCAAGAAAGGTTAAGTATTTCTGAGTTTGGTACCTGTTTTGAAAAGCTTCCCTGCTCCAGCTGTATCGAACAATTTCAAAATACTCAGTTGTGTAGGTGGAATTACTCTACCTCTCTGCATTAGTTTTTTATGCCACTTTATGGAAATAACAGATATAATTGTCTCAGGTTTATCAAATGGGGTTGATCTATATTGACCTATAAGGAACTAAGAAAGCAGATGAGGCTTCTCTTGGGATAGAGTTTCTCACCGTGGACTAGACCTGCTCAGGCTTTTCACTGCATTGGCAGCTTGCACGTGTGACGGCTTTCTGGATAGATTCATAATGTAGAACTGGTTTGAAACCACAAGTCCCATGTTACGCTCTTGTGCTTAGCATTTTAAACTGACAGTTCTTCAAGCAGCTTGATTTTCAGGAATTTTAACTGGCACAAAAGAAAGTAAGAATTGCTTTTGTGCAGCTTCACATGTGGCCGTTATTTAGGATGAATCAGAAGAGGTAATGTGGCAAAGCTAATGTTAATACATCATTATGTGTGTGCACTTGACTGTGTGAAGAACTCCTTACTCATCTGGTATTCTGAGTGATGTGCTAAATGTGGAGATGAATTACAGAAAAATAAGATGTTAAGGCTTTTTGCTAGGTCACTTACTGATGTGGGCTGATGCTCAGGACAGGAAACTGCTTTGGCTTTACAGCGTTTTTAACCCTTCTTCCCTTTTCCACAGGCAGGAGTAAGGCAGCTTTACATACAGATTGATGTTGCAGCCATGTAGTCAATTTCTGGAATGGTGCTGTTGGACCAAAGTTTTCAGTACTGTACTGGTGTAACAACACTTCTTGAGACAGAGCCTGCCTGCACCACATCTGGAATCAATTGAATAGATTTCTGCCCTCGGGCTACAGAGGGAGTTCACTTCTAAGGAGTAAATATTGAATGAATGTTATGGACTTTCGGTCTTGTTTTTTTGGGGGCCCCTAAACTTGTACGTTTTTGAGGGTTTTTACTTAATAAGATTGTGGTACTGGAAACCCTGTCATGTCTTCAGTAAAGCTGCTGAAACCACTGCTCATTCCCATAAAACCAGTGTTATCGGCAATTGGAAACTTGTTTTGTAGACAATGTCACAATGGCTGACATGCTTCAATATAATTGTATGTTTGTACAATTGTTTGTACTTTGCAAACTTAATGAACCAAACCATATTGGGTTTTCAAAGTGCCTTTTATATCAGGACAGCTATTTGCCAGCATAAATATGGAGCATCAAAGGGTTTTATTACTTTTACAAATAATCTTGTATGCAGTCTGATTATTTACTAGTGATGTATGCGGGGGGGTTGTGTAGATGTTAGACTTCCATTATATTTGCATCTTACCAGACAGAAAAATTCTAAATGTAAAAGACAAAGCTGTTGTGAAGAGACTTGCTTCTGAGACAAGCTGGGTATTTTGTTGCACATATCTTGTGAAAATTACTTTAGTCCAAATATTGGATTTAACTCCAATTCTTGGTCTCTTCATACTGTGGAGAGTAATGAGACATTACATGATGCTGCTCATGTTCAGTCACTTAAACGATGGGTAGTTGAAGGAAAATGCTGGTGATGGAAGCAATGCTTGAAGTTCTTTATTTTCCAAATTATGTGGTGGAAAAAACTAAATCCTGAGATTGTGAAAGCTTAAGTCTCCTTGATTTTAATAGGTTGTTATAATTTTTATTAAAGTGATGAAGTTCAAATTTTGCCTTTCCAAATATTGAAAACAGTTGTTTCTGGCAGTTCTACCCGAAATGGAAATAAGGACCCCTTTTCATGCTGTTTCAGCTTACGCTTTTCCCAGACTGACAAATCTTACACCTTTGACTATTTTACTGTAGCCTTGTTTGTTTTCACAGGGGAGAAAGTTCTCAGTGCAGTAGGGGTTGTTGGATTGGTTTTTTTTTCAGAAACATTCTTCTGTCATACATTTTCTAGCATTTGTAATCATTTTACTCAGATATCTGAGTGTCACTTTCAAAAGCAATCTGCTGTGTTTGGTATTACAGATGATAGTTCCACTATGCTGCAGTAGTTCACTTAGTAATGGAAGACTTTTTAAGAGACATTTTACAAATAGAACATGGCGACGTAAAAAGGTAAACAGACATTTTTCTGAGAAATCATAGCTGCCACTGACTGGTATGGATTTTATGTTTATTTTGGTACCTGTCAGAGGTAATAGTAAAATCAAGGCCTTGAGAAGCTGACAGTGTCTGTATAGTAAGTGCTAGGCACTATGAAATTACTGAAGATTGATCTGCAGAAATGGTTTGTTTGCCACTGATATTGTTGAACCCATCACAGAAATGAAGAGTTTCTTGCATTCATTCTGTTGTTCCTGTCTAACACCTGATTTCTTTTTATGTGAAAACACACTTGCCAGATTTGGTGGTGGTTCCTGAATTTCCCAGTTGAGATACTGAAACGTGAATGCTGATTTTGTCCAAATCTCGGGGCTGTACTCTTGTGCTTGGAACTGGAAACTGGGTGCAAAAAAAATGGCAGAACAAAGCTACCTACAATATTGTTTTTAATCTTTGCTGTCTCTTCCATTGCCATTTCCAATCCTGTTTGCTTTCCCTGGGGACGCAGGGCAGAGTGCCCGCCCAGCAGCTGCACCTTCCACATCTCTCTTTCCTGGCCTCCAGCCTGGCACTCTGCTGGGCTCTCTCCCTGTCCCACCTGGCAGATGCTGTGCCAGGCACTGAGTTGCTGACTGGAAGATGGAAGTTTCACAGCACAGGCTGGGGTGCAGGAATCCGCAGAGCAGATTTGAGTGCTGCAGTTTAAAGATACCACGTGCATGTGTGCTCACAGACACGGGGGTGAAAATCCGGTCGTGATTATAGGGTGGAGGTTCTGTTTTGTAGTGTGGTGCATATAGACTGCTGCTTGCTGGCTGCCAGCAGGACTTCCTCATTTTTTAGTAGTTACTATTACTGCTATTTGAGGCTAGAGAAGATTGGTTGATATAACTTTAAAGGCAAGCACCAGACAGATCCATTGCAATTGTGTCATGATCCAAGAGCAGGCTTTGGTTTAAGTCATCTTTACACCAGCATGTTTCAGGACTGATTGTTCCAGGACTTGTTGAAATACTCTAGTGCTGCCCAAGTTGCTGAGCTTGGCTGCTATTTTAGTTTTTTAATGAAAAGACAACTGTTACTATTTGTTTCCAAGTGAGAACCTGGCAGAGGGGCTGTTTGTTTGATGGTGATGATGGTGTTCTTTTAAACGTACATCTACCAAATTTTTAATATGGGAAATGAAAAAGCCTATAAACCTGTTACTATTATACAACGATTTTAATAACTTTTGATAAATGTTTTGCTTATTATGATTTAGCTGATTATTGGAAGCATATGTTCAAGTCTGAGTTTTCTAGCCAAGGAAGATAGCACTTCATTATGTTTAAACTTTTATACTAAGAAATGTATCATTTGTCAAATATAATTGGGGATAGTGTGAGGAAGTCACATTCAAAATAGACTTTTTAGGCTTTCTGAAAAAGGATAAGCATCACAAAATTCTACGCAGTCACATGTAGTGTGTCAGTGAATGAGGGACATTTGATTTTTTTCACCTCCTAAGGGGATACTCACTCAGGTTTTAGGACAGTACAACCCATGCAGTAGAAAGCAAAAGGGCAGCTTTCCTTATCCTGAGAGCCAAATCACCATTATTTGTGTTTTGCTAATTACTGAACACTGGCTGCTTATGTAACACTTGGCTATTGACACTTGACTGGAGATGCAAGGCATGATTTAAACCAAGACTTGTGTGAATGATGGACATCCAGAGATGAGTCAATGTCTGCGGATCACGTGCTAACACTCAGCTTCCTGGTATCCACTTCTGAATTTTGAATCAAGTTTTCAAAGTGTGGTTTCCTCATGTTTTCATGTAGCCGATATTTACCATGGAGTTACTGCTCTGTCTTTGTGGGTTATTTTTTTCTGTGACTGAAACCAGTAACTTGCAGCACTATTGTTCTGAAGACCGAGCCTGCAAAATGCATGATTTTTACCACACCTACAGCAATTTAAGAAGATAAAACAAATGTTACAGAGTGTCTGTATTAAAATGCCTCAATGTTTTTTGTGCTAAACAACTGTGGAAGAAAACTCCTCTTATGAATATGCACAATAAGGACTGGTCCTTTATAGGCCAATCTGGTGAGTGTACAGCTCTGGACAGACTGGCTCCTTTCATCAGGAGGGCCCCTACAGAGAGCTGAGTTACTCGTGTGATTTGCTAAGCGAAGATGAAAAGTAAATAAACTACTCTGCTTTTTATGTAATAATGCCTACTAAAGCGAAAGTTTAGTTGCATCATTAGTAAAAGCTGCTGACACTATTTTTACACAAAAATTGAAGCTGCTGCTATTAAAAAAATGGACCTTAGTGATTTAACATTCTTAATTTACTTTTTTTTAAAGAAGTAAAGCTGGGTTTAAAGGTGGAGGAAAATTAATGGTTTCTCATTGTAAGTGAACCTCTTCTGGGAATGTAAACAAGATACAAGAGGAGAGAATCTGCTGCTGAACTGCAGTTTTCCATCATCTGCACATAGTGTGCAAACAAATTGTAAAGTCCATGGCTTTTCTTTCACAGTGCAGATTTCAGTTGCAGTTGCACAGTGCAGATTTTCAGTTGCATGCTTTTATAAAATGCAAACCCTTATCTTTCTTCATGACACGAAATCTTTAAATACCAGTTCAGAGCAACAATTTTAGTTAATAATTAAACCCTATCATGTTTTCTGCAGCAGCCATCAGATTGCTATGATTCTTGATTATCCCATCCCTTTAAGCAGGATTTTTGTTTCTTTTTTTTTTTTTTTTTTTAATAATCTCTCTGATCCTCAATACTGACTCAGTAGTTAATTCCTCCTTTACACTTCTGTGAAAATCCCTATCTGCAGCTTGCTGGGGTTCCTTTTGGGATTTGTCCCCTGTGGAGGCTTTGTTGCAATGCCCATCCCTGTGGGGACTTCCTTGGCCAGACACTGCTATAATGTGAAGCGATGCCAAGCATGCTATGCCTGGCATGCAAAGACTGAGTCTTGCTGGGTGCAAACAGTGCTCAACCTACTTGTCTGTTTCAGTGAGCCACAAAAGGTTCCTGCCTATGTGGTAATTTGGCGGAAATAATGTGTAAAAAGAGCTGGGTATTTCACCTCCCATGTGCATTGGAGCCTCTCACATGAATGCTGGGATCTTGTACAAGAGTTAAGTGAATAGCTACAGTATCTTGGCTGCAGTGTGAAATAATGTGAATGAAGCAATTGCCAAAATCGTTCCTGGTAGCATACAGCTTAAATTAAGGAATTACTCTTAGCAGTGAGCTTCAGTTGAATAGCAAAGTGTGTCAAAGGTGCCTGTGAAGAAATCTTGCAGGTAACACAAGGCAGCTCACTAAAATTCTGAAGACTATGTATGATTTTGTTCTGGAATGCTAATGTTAGTAGCTTAGCCACGGCTTGTCCCAAGTGCAATATTAAGAAATTTTTAATGTAATCTTTTCTACTTGAATACAGTCTATATAAAATGTTAAATATCCTATATTGCTGAAAGGATATAGGACCAAATTTCTTTCCAATAAATCTTCAGTTTAAAAAAAAAATACGCATACAGGTCTGCTTTGTTTTCATCATACTGTGAAGAATAGTTGAAATAGCAACCACCATCATCTACAAGCTGATTTTAAAGAGAATTCTTGCAGTCTGTTTGCTGAGACTTGGCTTGAGGTTAATTGTGGTTGCCGCAGTTGAGTCTAGCCCTTCATAGATGCTAGCATTAACATATGAAGAAATGCAATTCTATTTTAAGTTGCAACAAAATTCTGTGCAGCTTCTCGCCCTCTGTCACCAGCTGTCCGAAGGGAAACCGGTTTAGAGCATTCTCATCTGTCTGTATTTACTCCCCCAAGGCAAAGATGGACACACACCTAACAGGTTTTGCACACTAATGTTTTCCATTGGTAAGAGAACTGCGTTTCTGCAAAGTTGAAAGGCAAAATTTAACAGCTAATGCACTTGCAACAATCTATGCAGTAGGTTTGGTTAATGCAGTACAGCAAGTGATGCCACACAGATACCTGGTACTCTTCTCATCCTAGTCAGCAGCCCAAGACTGGTGTGGATGTCAGTGACCTGAATCAAAGGTTTAGAAGTTTCTGAGGTATCTGCAGGTTAGGAGCTGATAGCAGCAGGTGCAGTTTGCAGCCTCAGGTAAAAGCAGGTCCATGTTCCTGCAGCGTTGTCCTCTGAAGCAATACAGAGTCTAACTACAGTTAGACAAGTTTTTATGCTGGTATGGAATTAAAGATGGAATAAAAATGTAAATGCCTCATTTTTATTTAAGTAGTCCTTTGACATGCATTATTTTCAAAACTGGAACTATCTACAGAGAAAAGTTTAAGCATTTCCAGTTCCAGAGGATGCATAGTGCCTGTAACAATTAAGGAATGTAGTGGAGCACCCAATTCCACAGTGGACATCTCCTGTAGTGTGCCTGAAGCAATCTTCTCATCTGGAGCACCCACACGAGCAAGGCCAACACAAATTGTGTTTTCAGTAATTCCTGTAAGAAAGAAGATCAAATGTTTAATTTATTGACTAATGGTCCTCACATAAGGGAAAAAGTACTCAAAATGCTTAAACCTTAACACTGCTTTCTTAAAGCTCCAATTATTAAATTACTGGAGTGGCCTAGAAAGAAACTTGCTTTTAAAAGAAAATAAAGCATAAAGATGTTCATAAAGAATAATTCATTCAGGAATTGTGTTCACTTTGAGGAAACTGCTGCTTCTGATTCATTCTATGTAAAGGAGAAAATTAAGGGATTTTCATTCTAACAGTATTGAAGGAATAAACTTTTTAAATGAGGAGTAGACCTAGCTGAATTTGTTAGAAAAATATTCTGTGACACAGCTGCATCATCTTTATTAGCTTTTACCCTTTATCATCTTTATTACCCTTTTACCCTCGTGATTTTACCCTTGGTCTCAATAGATATTTCACAGTTTGCACTTGACTAGTATTAAGACTTCAAGGTGACAATCACAGTTCTGCACCTTTGGGTTAACCTAGGTTCCTGCTGGTGTTCACATAGAGCAGAGTGTGACCAGTCTAAGTAAAACAGAGCTGAGATTTTTTTGAAGCTTGACTGATCTAAAATGCTCAGAATCCTTCTGCCTCCTGCAACTCTAATGGCTCAAAGAGCTTACAGTTCCACATGGATAGAAACAATGCAGGGTTTCCAGATGGAGGCTTTGACTGGAGCCATCAGTGCACCTTCATGGATGCTCACTGAACTGTGCTGTGCTCAAGCTTGGCCAAATCCAGCTCGTGACCAGGATTTAAGGCAGCCCAAATCCACTGCAGAGCAGAATTCTGGGAGTCAGAGGAAGGGAGTTCAGAGGCTTATCAAGAGGTGTGACTGGAGAGGGGTGGTAGCGGACAGAAGCAGTGCAGTCATACCTGGTTTTTCTCCTTGGAGCCTTCTGTTTTGAATAATGGCAAGAAGCTGTTCGGCAGCTTGATTCACACTCATGTAGCGTGGTGGCTCATAAATCTTTCTTCCTCTGCAGGGAAGGAAAAGCAAAAAAAATTCACATATAACCCATTTTGTTATCCCCAGCAATCCTACAGCTTATTTCAAGAGACCTGTAGGCCAGCAGGTTGAACTTAAACAGGTCTAGGCTCCCAGGCTCAAGTGAAATTTTTAAAGAATACAGAAATCTGTTGTGCTCTCACCACACCTGTGAAACAGCTGGGCTCCAGCTGCCAGATCATTTAGATCCTAAAAGCAAATTCAGCTGCTAGAAGGAAGATGCAGGTTTTGCAGCTACTCTTGAAGGATGCATTAGACTTAAATCAAGGGCATACAACTGTTTTTCTGTTAAATGCCCTGTAGACAGATGATTACAGACTAGAAATATATTCTTAAATGCTGCTTTCTTTGCCAACTGTGGGTTCAGTCAAACAGATTTTATTTTGAACCTCCAGAATAAACAAACCTCAATGATACTGTGAGACTTCACAAATGGTAATTTAGACCAGTTACAGCATGTGTATAAAGGAGCCATTTATATTCACCACTGTCAAAACATACAGATTGCAGAGATGAGTAAGATGTGGCAAAAGCTTTTTGAATACAGTTAAATGAGGATAAGAGTATTTTCTGCATATTGCTTATTTAACTCTTTAAGAAGGGTTTTATGTACTCTGCACTTTGCACTGTTCCAGCCAGTGTACAGAAGAATGAATTTAGAACACTGTTTCAGGTATTAATCTGTTTCAGGAGGTGACAGAACAGTAGAGAAATAACATCTCATTCACCAAGAGGAAAGCCTACCCCTTTCTGACTTAGTGCTTCTCACAAAAAAAGATCATGTTCTGCTGCAACTCCATTCAGTTACTGTAAATAAAGCCAGACCCTATTGCAAGGAACAAAAGAGTTTCACTCCTTGTAAGAAGCAAAAGACAGTGGCCATCAAGAAGCACGAGAGGAGAAGGCAGGTAAAATCAGTATAAGATTAGGGGAAAAGAACCTTTTTTGCTTGTACAAAAAAACCTTTGTATGGGCACTGTGTGTTTCTATGCATTTTCAAAATGGTGACTCACTTCATGAGATTCTCCAGAGACTGCTCCTTCACTTTAATATCTGTAGAACAAAACACATTAAAACACAGGTTCCCTACAAGTGTCCTACTTAGTTTTCTATGTAGGTAAAGCTTTAACAACATTTTAGCTATTATTAATATTATAATACTATTATATTTAGCTATTAGAATATGGATCACACTGTACTGTTTCATCTGTTAGTTAATTTCAAAATCCTTTGCAATGACTTTATGCACGTGATTTTACCCAACAACAGATTCCAGAGCAACACAGCCAAATAAAAACCCTGGTAAATATACAAATAGTCATATTTGTACCATAAAATAAGTAAATACTAGCACATTTGAGCACACCAGTTCAATGGGACTACTCTTAAATTATGAGCACATTACATCACAGAAGGTGAAACAGTCTGACTGCTCGACACTGATTACATCACTGCCATGCAGGAACCTGACTTTCGTTAGCACTTCCTTCCTGTCCCAATCAAAATTTAGAACAAGCTTCTGTTATGGGAAAAAAAAAAAAAAGGATTTGGGCAAAACTGAAATAGAGAAGGGGTCAGGTAGGTAAGACTCTGTCCTCATAGCTGCAATTTTATGAAACAAACTGACCATAATCTTTCCAAGAGGAATTCAAATGTTACCCGTATTCAAATGCCCCCCACCCCCAAACTATCATGCTGAAAGCTGGATACATTTTAACTTTGAATAAGTATTCCTTGTTACATAATCAACTTCTAAACCGAAGTGACTCAGATGAAAGGGGTTAAAATGCAAAACCCCAAGATTTTAAGTGCCCAGTTTTCCAAATTGCTTCTACGTCCATGAAGTCACTTTCAGTTCAGAAGTTTATCAGCACAAACCATTGTAATGTCACATTTGCTTATCTGGTGATCGGGTCAGTTGGGTAAACACTCAATACATAGACTAAAAGGCAGGAGAGTGGCTGCTGCTCACCTAGCAAGCACAGGGTGTGCATGCCGTTCTGCCTGTTCTTCTCAATCTTGTCAAAGAAGCTCTCTGGCTTCCAAGTATCTGTCCAGAACACTATGGAAACCGTTTCTCCAAAATTGTACAACTGTAAAACAGAGAAAATGCAGTAAAACACCTGTGCAATAAGAAAAAATAAGAGCATGCAATAATGTTAAAGACCAAGACATTAACTCCCTGTAAAAATTTTACTGCAGTAACTTTAACAATGCATAATTAGTAACTTTAAATAAACTTTCTATTGTTACTTAATTCTGAAGTCCTTTTAAAGGCAAAAACTTTGTAAGATTACCAAAATTATTATTTGTTATTTCTTACTTTGGTTAAGGTTAGACAGCTTTGAATAATGCCATAATTCAATGTTTTGATTCTACTGATACAGTAGTGTTTATATTAAAATGCTGCAGATGGAAGCTCCAGCAGACAAAAGAAGTTACAGTCTAAGGAGACAGTGGATATGAAGATCTGAAGACAGATTGTGCACGAAGCAGAGAGGTACAACATGGTCTATGCACATATGGTAAAAATATTGCTAGCAGAATGCTACTAGCAGATTCTGTGTCAGGCACACTCACTGACTCTATTCTCAGTCTTAACACATTCCTTAGTGTAAATCCCTCATCTTGATGAAGACATTTGAAGCAACAGTCTTGCCAATCGTCTCTGGTGATGCAAAAGTGAAAGTCATATGTAACTTAAGGCAGTATTTGGCTTGGAAGTAGTTTTTGCCCTGAAACAGGGGAAAACCATGCATCACTTTTGGTCTGTTTAGCTCTGGAATGGGGCCACCCCAGATGGATTTTACAGCTTGCCAATATTCTGTCTGCTCAAGCCCACCAGAGAAACAGCAGCTACATGGACTACCCTTCCCACTTTCTCTGTACTCCTGGAAGAAAAAACTGCTTTTCCAAGCCCACAACAGGAGACAAAGGCACTATGTATGCTTTGGCAGAGGACCCAGTGTAGAAGCAGCTCTGGCAGCCCTGTGCCATGTGGGGATTCCCCTATACATTCTTCTGTTACTGTGGCATTAGGCTGTGGCTTTAACTCCTTTATGCTGGTAGAGCAGAACTTCAATCACAGCAGAAACAGGTTTACCTTCAAAAGCTCAAATTTTAACCATTCATGCTGATAAAATTTATTCAAAGACTCCTGGAATATAACTGAAAACATTTCCTCTTTTAAGTATTTCACTCTAGCACAAGGACAAGAACATACTGTGTACATTTCACAACCTAAAGGTTCTTCCAGTAAAGTAAATACAGGTTGAACCAATTAAGTTGCTCCTGATGTAACTTACTAGCTATTTCAAGGCTGTTCTAGAAAATGAGGGGAAAAAATCAAACTATGCTTTGCCTGTTTTTCATGTGGCTGCCTAGAACTCGTTCCCATTTTGTACCAAATCTGTAGAAAAACTATTAGTACAAGAAGTTTTTCTTTCTCCCCTTCACTGTTAGAGCATCTGGGAGTAAGATACCTTGAATCTCCCTGGAAGCATTCCTGCAATCTTCCACAAGTGCTGCAATGTCTGACACCAACCTAAGTGCTTCCCATCAGCACCTGAAACCACTGCAGCCACTTCCCTAAAGCAGCAGTCTTTGTTCAGGACAGAAAGTGTTCTCAATTAACCTTAAATCTTACCTTGTCCCATTGGTATTCTGATAACCCAAGGAAGAAAAACTTCCCTCTGCCCTTTAGGAAAGGAAAGGATGTGAAGAAATGGGAAAAATACTATTATCTGAGAGGTATTTTGTTGGGAATTAGAACTCCTAAACCACTCTGCCACATGTTATGAATGAGTTGGACATTCAACTTCATACCCTACCATGCTTGTTCCGATTGTTATCGTTCTCTTTTCCATTACTCATTACAAAGATTCTCCAGCCTCTTTGCCAACAAGAAGTTAAGCAAGTTATCCTTTTTTGTACAAGCCCTGCCAGTCATTCACTGATCTGCCCTTTGTTTACTGGGTTTTGCATTAATACTGAAGCCTGGATGTCAAAAAAGGGTGAAACATTTTTGTTGGAAATTGCCTGACTATTCAGTAGAAATACCTTCAGAACACCTTCATGAAGTATTGATACCACAGAAAACTGTACTTACAATCTCAAAAAATTACACCCCTTTTCTTAGCACCTGGAAAGCATAGAAGTAGTTTCTACACCAGTAAGATAAGAGTGGGACATATTTTAATAACCTCCTAGAAGTGCTTTTGCAGTTTACATCCTTCTACTAACTAAACTTGTGAAGAACAGATTTCCTAGGATTAATGCACACATATTTTTACTTAAAATTAAAAAAGGGGGAATACTACTTTGGAAAGTCCCTGGTACACCATCAAGCTAAATGCTGAGGAACTGAAGTAGTAAGTTGATACCTCTATTGTGCTTGAATACTTATAACCAGTTACCTTACAAACGCTTCTACAGACACAAACCAATATTTCTTTCTCATCCAGTATTTGGTCTCTGCAGATGTGTGACATTTAAGCAAATAAAGGAACTGCTCTACATCAGGGCAAGCTTGCATTAAAGAAGGAACACATGACCGTATCAGAACTTACACTTTAAACGCTCTCCCTGTACCTCATGCAGAATTCAATTTGTTCCTAATTTAGTTTCCTCTGCTGTGTTCTAATTTCAACCTCTTGAACTCATGCATGAAGTATTTGACTTTCAAGAAAAGCCTTGCAGCACAGAGAGCAGTAAATGCCAAGAATTGCACTACTGTCCTAAGGATTCAGGAGTTACAGAAGACTGCAGCTCCACTAAAGACAAAACCCACTGAAATGAAAAAGCATTCTTTCCACCAACCATAAAAGGCCGAAGAGGGTCCCAAAATTCCAGGAATCATGCTTTCCACTGAAACAGACTGTCTGACATCCAAGGAGTGTTACAAGACAACTAAGGATGACTGCCATGCTTCGAGACTGTTCCCAAGTTCAGTAAGAAGATGAGCTCTGTGTGTTTGCAGAGACAGGATCAGGCTGTACAGTGGCTGGCACAGCTCTAAAGAGGCAACAGCAAATGAAATTTCACAGCAAACTTGTGTGTGCTGCACTCTACATGAAGCAGGTGGGGTTTAGGAGTGGGCAATGTGTGTTCTTTACAAGCCCAAACATCTCAGGCATTGCACTTGCACTGAGCAGCAGATTTGTTAGAGTGCCTACATTCTGTCAGGCACAATTGCCAGAATTTCAAAGGGGTGCAGTGAAATGGTTGGACAGATACTTTGTGTTTTCAGCTTGGAAAGCAAACTTCTGCTCAAAACCAGAAAACTTTCAAAAGGTAATTTTGAAAGACCTCAGTCTTTGGAAATACCCCTTTCTCTGCACCCTCCCCCCAAGTAGTAACTGGCTTAAGCAAAACTTTGTGCACTCAAATTTAGCAATGCAATAGCTCGGGTCAGCAAAGGAAGCCAGAACTCTCTACTCTGAGGCAATGCCCTGCTGCTAGAGTTTTCTGCCTCACCAAATACTGCAGAAAGCTGTTCTTCAACTCACAGTTACATCACCTCAGAAAAAGATACACCTTCCTATTTTATTTACACACATGATATGAAAGAATGATTGACAACTTTGGGTGCTTCATTTCTGTTA
Source organism: Chamaea fasciata (assembly GCF_029207755.1). Taxonomy (NCBI): domain Eukaryota; kingdom Metazoa; phylum Chordata; class Aves; order Passeriformes; family Sylviidae; genus Chamaea; species Chamaea fasciata. Next base: position 13,595,796 of record NW_027094095.1, on the reverse strand, counting down.
GTATTCTAACCCTTCTATTAATGGTATTTCTTATTTTACTTCTTGTTTATACAAGCAGAATTGATTTCAAATTGAGAGGCCAGAATGAACTGTGAACGAAAAGGTGCTGTACTGTGATTTCACCTTGGAAAGTCTTCATGAAAGTGGAATTCCAATGGAAGTGCTGAGCTACTTTGTTAAAGACCAGTCTGAATGATATCAGATATCTGAAACTGTCCTGATCAATTGTCCTCACTTGAAATAGTGGTGTGGTTAATCACCACAAAAATTTAGGGCACAAAAGACGGAACAAGCTGAGACTAAATAGGGAAATTAAAAAAGGAAGATCCACCATCCCCTCTAAAAAGTACTAAAGCAAGCAGGAGAGAAGACACAAAATAATATTAAAGGTCAGTTAGCCAACAGCTGCAGAGAAACCAAGAAGCAAACATTTCAAAACACAGACATCTATTTTTACAGCATCTTTACCAGAATTATTGCTGTATCAGCTTCAATGGTGACACAGCAATTTTTCACTTATGAACCTACCTCCTTTTCTAACATTTCAAATAGCTTCAGAGCTGGTCACATATCTGGGATTCTTCCCCAAAAAAAGGAGTTACTGCATTCTTCAGACCTGCCACCATACACAACCAAACACCTGAGACCCTGTAGGGCTGAAATGCCACGGAGCTATGTTCTGGTCACAGGTTACACTGCAGATAGCTCTCACAGCACAGGCGAGTTATGGAAATTCAGATTCTTCTCAGCCTAATCACAAGCCACTGGTAGGAACTAACAGGCTTTTTCTCCTAAGACTATTGCTCAAAGGATTTAGAGGCTGCAGAGCACTTTGCATTATCCCAGGTTACTGCCCAATAGATCCCAATCAGCACACTCAGAAAAGCTACGACATACTTTATCTTTGTCATAGGGGTTCTGATGTGATGCTATGGAATGTCCATCCTCAAAGATAAGGAACCTGAGTCAGGATTTTCCCTTTATTCTCCCTAACTTGTTAACAACCCTCCGGACCATATGCATCAAATAAAAGGGCTTCTACTGTTCTCTGTATTATATATTGTTGCTTGATAGCAGCTTAAGAAGTAGTGTGATTGTCAACAAAGAGGTAGCAGGAATCACTCAATCTTTGTTTTTGCTTGGAATTGGTCATATGAATCAACCACAAGCCTAGCTCTAGCTCTTTACACTACCTTATTTAGTATCACAGGCTTTTGGCAACTTCAAATGCCTCTCATGAGAACCTCCATATGAAACTGAAATGTTTTACCATTCACATATATGTGGCTTTGACTCCTTTGTGTACTGCAAGCCAAGAGATTGGCCCAGCTGTCCTAAAAACTTCCAGTCCCCTTAGTACATGCCAGAGAAAAAGGAACTGTGAAGAAAACACATTTGATTGAGGGAAACCCACTCCATGTCACTGCAGTCTTCAGAAGGCAGCTGAGACAGATCACATCAAATCAGTTGAAGGGACAAGCATATTTTGCTTTGGCTGCCTCTTGGATCTGCTTAGGAAACAGCCACTCCACAAGCAGAACAAAATTCAGCTATCAAAATACTGAGAAAGCAAACTTGAATAGGAGGGGATTTGTCCCTCAAGGTAATGTCACCTTATCTTTAAAAACCTTCTAAGAGTCTTTCCATCAATATCAAGCAATGTTTCCTTCCTGCCCTGAAGGTGACTCAGGTTACTTATATGGAATGAAGATATCTAAAAGAAAAAAAAAATAAACAAAACCCCAAACCTGATTAAATAGATGTTTCTAGGTCATGTTTGCTGGAGACAAATGGCACTAAGTTGGACAGCAATGGTGAATAATGAAGAAGTGTGACTAGCACTGATTTAACCTTTAACTGGCTTGAGAAATGAATACTAACTTCTTAAAGGCTCAGAAGCTGGCAGTAACTGAAAAAAAATCAGTGATGGAAAAACAATTTAACAGTCATTTTGTGTAAAGTCCCTCCTGTTGGAGCAAAGAGTGTTTTTGAAGATTAAGGCACACAGAGGGGGTGGGACTCAGAGGCTCCACTCCTGCAGTCACTGCAGGTTTTCTATTTGACTATACTATGAGCACAGTAATTAATGACAGCATCCTTCAGCTTCATCTTTAAGTAGTATTTTTCAACTTGACACTGGAAATGTACTCACCTGTTTAGTAGAAACTCAAAAATAACACAGTAAGCATTGCTTTTGCATTTAAGTGATCACCTGCTAGCAGAAAAGCTATTTGTTATTATAACTGTAATTGTCTTACAAGAATTAAGTGGACTGCAAGTAAAAAACCCGAGATGCGTCACTGAAAGAAAGAAGGGCACATGCAGATGTTTGTTCTGAAGCTATTCAGGTGGAAAGTGGGTACATCTTAAAACAAAGGCAGCTCTTTGCTATAACATGTTTTTTTCCTAGCTACCCAACCAAATGCTTTCAAAACGAGTGCCACTCAGAAATGAGCATCTCATTTTAGCCTTTTATCTCACCCTGTGACTTGCCTCCAGCTTTGCACTTCAGTTCTCAATCTTTTCTCTTTATGTTGATGCTGTGATCTCAAGCCATTTCAAGTTGCATCATTCCTTCACATGCACCACAGGTCAGCATGCTGCAGAATCTTCTGGATGTGTTTCACCAGCAATAGTTCTACCTCAAAGACACATTACCAGCACTGGGTCAGAGAGAATTTTGTCCTTAGAGCACCACTCTGGCCAGTGACCTTCCCAAACCAACCCAGGTGTCATGCACATTAGAAAGGAAGGAGAAATATGCAAATTAGAGATCCTCAGTCTCCTGCCTCTTTATTCTACTGCTAAAAGCCTTAGCAGTCAGCCCTGTTCTGAAAAACTGAGAGCGGGGAGCACAGGTAAAGCCTGTCCACCCCTGGCAGTCTGTGCAGATATCAAAGTGCCTGACTGTTCTCACTGGTGGTTGTGCCCCACTACAACAAACAGTCAGAGTGACAAACACACCCACATGGCAGACTCCAGACAAGGGAGGTGAACCTGCAGAGAACATGCTAAGAGGCACTGACACAGGAGCACTTTTCTTGGCTTCTCTACCATAATCATATTCATTTGTTTTTAAGGGAAAACAGCTTCTTCAGCCTTGGAAAGAAAAAATCTGGTACAGTGAAGCACAGCAAAAACAGTGTAAGAGAGGCACAGCAAGTCACAGAGCCTTATGCACAGTCACACTACCACTTTGCTAAATTATACTGTCCCATCACAGTTAATCAATCTCTGAGAGCTTCCAAGAAGTTAAATTTTCAAAATTAAAACCCCACTCTTTTTGCAGTTTTCCAAAAGAGCTTTGCTAATTCTGTTACATGAGTAAGATAATTCAAATAAAGGACTTTTAATTAGATATGCAGCCCTCTTTATTATTTGGCAAGAACTACAGCTATGGAATGAAGGTAACAAACCATCACTGATGCTCTACCAACTTCACTGAATCACTGTACAGGAAAACTGCACAGTACCAGAGTGTTGTTGGCTGCACAGAAACACTGCTCTGTTGACCAGAGAGGCTCTTTTGTGACCAGACTGTGCTGTAGCTGCATTTCACTGACGGCCTAATCAGCAGTTCCAGCTCACTACGCACATGGCTCTCTGAACGGCGTATAAAGGTGTTTCCTGTTTTTCTCTACTAAGAAAGAGAGAGAGTTTGTATCACAATCAGATTAAAACAAGAAAAAAAAGCAAAGCCTTTTCTGTGGTGAAGCAAAAGAGGAATCCCTCCTATACCAGACAGGAACTTTACAATTTGAGACACAGTAACTCCAAAACTAAATTGATGGCAGGAGACAGTCATAAACTCAAAGGCTTTTGAAAGAAATTATAAACTTCCAACACAACTCAAGCTAATCAAAGGCTGTATTTTTGTAAGATACACCTCACTTGCTGTTCATGCCAGTAAGGAGCAATCAAGAATTAAACATACAACTGGTTACATTCTGCCTGGTAACACAATCACCATTTCCTAAAATGCCTTATATGACAACAGGAATGTTGACTTAGGAGAAGGCCGCCCCTCCCAAGCCAGAATGGAAAAGGGGACTAATGCCAGAGTTAATAACATCACATTTCCTTTATGGTCTGCTCCCTTCAGCATAGGATAAGGAAACAGCAATCTAATCTTCAAAACTCTGCATATGTGAATAACCTTATGGACTGTTTATAGTATACTCACATTAGGTTTCCAACTAACCTAAAAGTTCTGTACTCCTCCTTCCTATGCCTGGCTGAATTGTGGGGGAGGCAAACTTCCAGAAAACTTTAAAAACTGTTTGGGCCTTGCATCTTCCTTCCTAATGAATGTCAGAGAACAGTAAAAAAGACAGCAAGTAGTGGAAACTACTTGTCAACAGCCTGACAGCAGAAGCAAACTTGGCACCACCATCAAGTCAAAAGGGGAAGGGTGAGCCCCAGCCACAACTCTTGTTTTGCCCACCCCAGTAGGTGCAGTCGGGCGACAGCTGCTCTCTGTCTGCTGTACATGTAGATTTTAGACACCAAGAAGCCTATTTCCTTCCTAAAAGACAATTTTGCCCAAGTCTTGCAGCAATAGGCAGGTATCACTAAGAAAGTGCTCACAAGAAGAATTATAAAGAGTGTGAATGATGTGCAGCATTCCATTTAGCATCAGCTAACGGGACAGGTGTCAGTGCATTGGTTTTGAGCCAGGTCAAAGAGGGCACTCAGATTTCTGATCAAAACCAAACATAATACCCAAACTCATCACAACAGATTTTCTGCTGTTGGCCAGCATTATTATTTGAATGGAGTTTGGAGTATTTGAGTTAGTCAGTGGAAATTTGAAGGTACCAGGCGCTTGCTGAAATTAAAATAAATTGTGTTCTTTTGTGTACTGCTAGGAAAGAATTCCTCCTCCAGTGATGGAAAGTTATTGTTCAAACCCCCAACTTGTCTGTAGTACATTTACATTCCTGTGCTTGCTTTTGGCTTTCATAAAGCGGGAACTTGGTTTAGGGGTTACATACACAGGGAACCATTCTGAACCTTGGGAGGGCAGCTTCTATGTTAGAGTGATGAATGAAAACAAGAGGGGGAAGCATCATCTCATTAATATGTGATCAGTTATGATTGATACACTGCCACAATATCTTTCATGCAGTAAAAGTAATAATGGACCTACACGTGTAAAAGGAAGTATTTTCTTGGGGAACAGTAGGCCTTTTCTACTTTAGCCATTCAAGATGCACAAAAACTGTCATTTGTTTTACAAGTCCTTGGCTAGGCAAATCTCTCCTCCCTCATCACATGGGCAGAATGTGGGGACAGATCAAATTTATTAGAGAAAGAGTGCACCATATTCAAGACTTTGGAATTAGTTATGATCTGAGTTGGACATATATGCAGCCTTGTGCATGTATTTCTTATATGACAAGATCAGCATAGTTCTCTACAGGGTAACAACCTTATTTAAGAATAAACATCAAGTATTACCTGATACCTGATGCTACCATCAGTAGTAGAAGGAAGCCTACATGAGCAAAACTTTATCTGTAAAATAGCTTTAAACACCCAAGGCTCCTGGGGCAGAAGGAAGTCAGAAAGCAGAGAAGAACACAAGTGTTACTATTCATTTTCATATGAGCTCATCAAAAGAAGCTTTTGCTGACATGTGGCATGCTAAAAGGAAGTGTTAAAAAATTGTAACATTAAGTGTGCAGTTGGTGCAGATCTTCAAAGTTGGGATTGCAACATGCACTGCCACAGCAGTTGAAGAGCTCACCAATTCTAAGCTTAGCACTTGTAAAATAACATATGTACACACAAAAATATTACCTGTAAACCACAGCAGCCCACTGCATTCATTATTGAAGCATTATGAATGACCTTGTAAGGAATCCCCAATTTTACTGCACGTAACACTAAATCACTGTGTGTTGTGGCCCTGTGGCAAGAAAAGGAAAGAATTAAACATTGAAAACATGATGTTACCAAGTGTTACTAGCACTATAGTTTGTTTTGAAATAAAACTAAACCCTTCACAACAAGGACAATGCAGAGGTGGCAAAATGGCAACAATATCCTAGTGGTTACAGGAAAATAAAAACTCCAGTAAGGCTTCCATATGTCATCCTCCCCAGCTGAAATGTCCGCAACCTCAGCATGGTACAGCTCTTTGCCGCTTTCTGGCATCTTTAAAACTGTAACACTATTACAACTGTTACTTTGTAAAGTAGCCTTGGCAAGTACTTGAAAAGGAAATTTCCATGTATCCTTTGTCTTCTGCAGGTGTCTGTTGAACATGCCTTGAACTGCCAACTCTGTTTGGCACAAACTTCCACAAAACTCCAGGATTTCATTACTGGCTGCACAGCCAGGCCCTCTCCCGTCTGCACCAGTGTGTGCCAGGAAAGCCCACGCACAGACAAGAACTCTGAACAGACAGAGGTGAACTACACATTTACTTAGAAAAAACAGCCTTAGACTGAATCAATTTTCATAATATTTAACCCAGATTACTTAAATTAACAATGCCTAAATCTGAGTGATCAAGTTTATTCAGAAAGAGTTAAGAATATTGTAGTTTCAAACAGAGCTCCAGGTCTAAGGCTCAATAAACACCTTGCAGTAATTGACTGCTGCAAGAATTACTGGGTTTGCAGTTAGCAGTTGAGATTGGAGCCCTTCTAAAATGGTCAGTACACACAGATTGAGCAAATAATTGAACTGCAACAATGTTTACATATGTATTTTGCTTGTATGTATGCTTATTTGTATGTGAAATATGAAAATGCACCTACCCTTGCCTAAATTTATCAAACCTGATCAATGACCTTAGACATCCCATTCCCAAGACATACCACACACTTCTGTGTAGCCATTCCAAAGAAGAAAGGAAAGAAACAACATATGGCCATCAGAACAATGAACTAGGAAAATTGCTTTCACCCTGGCCTTGTTCAGTTACTCTAGCAGAATTCCCCTGGTTTTAGCCTGATAATTTCGATGCTGTGTGTTTGACCAGCACCCAGTCAGCAGATCAGGTGCTTCAGACTGGAACACAAATGCGGCAGCAGCTGGCAAGGCTGTAAAGATCAATATTTTAAAAAAGAAATCAATTTCAGTGGAAGAAAAAAAAAATGAGGAATGTGAATTTGGGAAATCTGAAACCCTTAAACAAACAGGATCCTAGACCTAGGAGAAGGCAGTAAAGTGATCTGAGCCAATACTTTAGTTACTACACAAACATTGCTCCTGACTTCCAGAAGCAAAGGTGATTTAAGAACGTCTACTCTAAGAGAAGAGGAGATTGGTTTTACAGCGCTGTGTTATTCCCTGCACAAACAAAGGACAAGGAGCACTGGAGGATTTTGTGGTTATGCTAATACTGACCAAGGGATCAGCTGGCTTTATTCACTGAAATTTGCTGCAGCCAGTACTTTTTTTTCCCCCAGTAGATCTGTCTATAATGACTGTAGCTAAGGGCAGAAGCGCCCTTATGAGCATTCAGCTAATACCAGGAAAAGTTTCATGGAATCATCCCTCCACAGCCAAAACTACAGCAGTACTTTCTGTCACTGACACAGACATTAAGTTTTATGGGTAGCAATAATATGAATATTAACACCAGCCTAGAGTGGTGGATTTTCCACTGTACTACTAAAGTTGTCAGGCTCTTGTAGCACATCCATGGGTGTTACCACATACACAGATAAAAACTTGCAGAGAACAGTGAGGATGACAGGGCACAGCCTGCTTTATTGCTTTAACCATTAACCACCAACACCTGGCATTTCCTGTGGCTGCCAAGTACTCTGCTCACCTGCAAATATACTTGAAAGTTTGTGACCAGCTAAGTGGCTTCTATCCTCCTGCCCTCTGGCCTCTCTTAGGACAGAAACATTCAGTACTCTGTCCTAGCAACCTCACAAGCTCCTAAATCCTTAGGGTTCTTTGTGAGCACAGAAGCAGTTCTAGCTGCTCTAGTAAGAGCTAAGAACATAAACATTTAGAGAGAAGCAAATCATTCCAAAAAAAGGGTAGTTTTTAACCGTTATGTAGTATGTTGACCAGAAGTGAAGTATTTTGACATTGAAACTAATGATAACTGAGGCAGATCAGAGTACTGCTTACAAGTAGCAGCTACATTTCAGTCCATGTAGTTTGTTTATTTCATCTTGTGTACTTGTATCAGTCAGTGGAGCAGAGCACAAGGGTACAGGTAACATGGCTCCACGATCTGCATGAATGTCAGTTTTAATGTAACTATGGACTGCAAGTATAATTAACATTTCTGAAATACAGGGTCATGTGCCCCTAATTAGTTTAATATAATATTCTCTTGCCAATTGCCTTCAACCTGTATTAATTTATTACATAAATTATCCGCTTTTGACAGATGTGCACATTGCTCCTTTTTTCATAAACTCCATTTTTTCCCTCACAAATAAGGTGCTCAGATTTCATTTTTCTTGTGCCCCTTAACACTGTGGTATAAATCTTGCATCACCAGCTGGAGACGAAAAGCTCTTCTGCATGGCTTGACATTACAGATTGATGATGCCTGACCAAAGAGACAGAAGGAGATCCTTCTGCTCATAGAAAAAGACTGTATTTCCAGCAGGAATAAAAAGTGGAAACAAAAGACCTAATAAACCAACATGAGAAGACATTTATAACGACATAAGTGATTTTAAAACCTAGCATATATTAAAGCAGATGATACAACAAATAATCTGTATTGATTCTAAAACAACTGAGTATAAATGCTGCAGTTTATAAGTACAAATAGGAACAAAAAGAATATTCCCCTAAAACAGCACATTTCTTATTTATGTGATAATATAGAATTTCTTCTGTTAGCAGACAAATCATGAGGCAAAGCATTTGTTATAAAAGGTAGCACAGAGAATAAAATGATAAATGAAATTATAAGTATCTGCATAAGGAGATTCATAAATCCTGGAGGGTCCACATTCCTATCTATAATGGACATCTGGGCAAGGAAACTCTAAAGCAAGATAAAGTGAAGACAACTGTAAGTATATGTTTAATACAATAAGGAATATACAGACATAAAAAGTGTTTCTGGTCTGAAAATCAATTTCCTTATAAAGAATTACAGTTGCAGAGTTGGCTTCTTCCTATTGGAAAAAAAGGAGTGGTGAAGCTACAGCAATAATTAAAGCATTGCTGTCTTACCCAAAAGGATCACCAACCACAAGAAATGCGATGTCACAAACATCAGCTTCTTTTAAAAGGGTATCTGCATCTTGTTCCACCATTTCTCGGTCAGCCAAAATCAGTTCTTTTCCATAAAATTCTTCCTAGAAATTGAAATTAATAAAAAACATGAAAATAAGACACTTTGGAATGTTTTTGTATCTCTCTGGGAGCTCGCTGAGGAACACAGCCAATGGACACTGGAACGGGTAACTTCCTTATTCTCCACAGCAGCCTGCCCCATGTCTTGGAGAACCTCACCTCTGCTTGCAAGAACACCTGAGCTTTCCATAAAGCAGCTCCTGAGCTGATAAAAAATAGTGAATGTGAACTTTCTCCTGATACTGACTTGGTTTTCCATGCTTTCTGTGTCAGTTGAGGAGCTGCACCTAAAGCAGCTCAGCCACACCTGCACACTGAGGGTACCTGGGTGGACTCCAGGCAGAGTTAATTTAGCCTGCTGCTGTAAGGCATCTCCTCTCACAGCCTGAGCACAGGTCTTAGGCTACTTACAATACTGGCACCAAACCAGATAAAAATACCTCACTAGCTACACCACAACCTGTTCTCTCAGATTTTTCCTTAGTACGTTTTAGCTAACCACATCTAAGGAATGACTTCATATTAATCCTTCATCTTGAGTTCTCTTTAAGAAGTACTTTACCAAGTATACAGGTAAACATGTATTTGATCATGTCCTTAATTTTTCTTCAGCACCTCAGTAATCATTGTGTCTCTTTGTACATTTTAAATGTTTTAAATTTCCAGAATCAACTTCGCACATGTAAATGAAACTTCAGTTAGTTCTAGAACATGTTGTCTGATCACACTGAAAACATCTGCCATGTTGTGTCACCATGTATTTTACATGCTCTTTACATGATTAAAGTTTTTTTCCAGGGCTAAGACCAAGAAAGGTATTTTTGTTCTAAGTAGTAGTAAGCAATTACATGTGGTATTACAAATATTAATAAATTGATAAAACTGCCCAGAAAGGTTTTTCTCTGACTTCAGAACAGTGAATTGATAAGAGTAACTATCATACCTGTACAGAAGTGGAGTGGTGCTTCCATAAAAAAATCCATCCCATAGTAAGAGTAACAGGTATGGGACTTCTGTTACCAAGTTCCCTTTCCTAAATATGAGTTTCTGCCCGTTTTAGGGTAGGTTTTCCTAACTCCATAAAATCAGGATATTATTTTCCTTGTGAAACAGACCGCAACCTGTACAGATTCGCCAGAGAGGGGACCAAATAAATGTGTAAGCAAATCTTGCATCTGTGATTCGGAACCATTGGCAGTCACCCTGGAGCAATGCAGAGATCTGTACTAAGCCAACTACGGCAAATTTTGACGCCCCACAGGTTTGCACTAGGTTTTCATCACCTCAGCCCAGATGCACATCAGCAGAAGGGGAGAGCACTCCATAACAACACCACACATCCCTTTCCACGAGCTGCCATTGCAGCAGGCTGCCTTTGGCCCAGCGCTGTGAGCAAACGCATGCTCCAGAACAGACTGGGTGCAGTCCCAGGAACACACAGCTTGCCTTCATCCAAGGGAATCTATTTGCATGCTTTGAGACTGCTCCACAATGCTAATCAAAGCATGCTAAGTAGAGAATACATAAAAAGTAATATCTGGGCTCACTGGGAGGTTACCGGGTCCAAACAGGTCTTTCACCAAACTCAGGGCCAACTTGGATGGTCAACATCAAGTAACTTTAAACAAACATTTTAGGCCAAGCCAATAAACAAGCAAGCCTTGCCATTTGAATCTTATGACCTGATTTTAATACCATCAAGACAGGAGGATTTCTGGGAAGTCTCTGCAAGCAAAGATGTGCTCTTTACTTCCTGAGAGTTTTCATCTAATTTTTCGTGGCACTTAGGAGAGACTGACCTTCAGATCAGTAAATAAACTATTCAGCACTGTCACTTGTATGTAAACCAGGCTGTATTATAAACACTTACTTGGTTATTAACTCCTATATTCCCTCTTAGGTGTTTTAGGTAAGACAACATTTTTACTTTGTTTTTATTGATCTTTTTTCCCCAGTTATCTCATCTTTGGCATTTCAAGGTTTGCAAAAGACTTAAAGCAGTAAGAAATATATGACAAGAAAATCCAAAATAACCACATCAAAAATTGTTAGCATTTTCCTGCCATTCAGTGTTTTATTTTCAGATGGATAGGAATCCATTAATTTTTCTTTTGATAGCAAATGCTCATTTTGAAAAGTAAAAATCTCCAAGTGATGCTTTCCATTTAGCAGTTTTCCAACTATCAAACAACCACAGAGAAGAACCTTTTGTTTTGAACGGACTGACTACAATTTAGACTTCAATGCACTGAAAAGAAACATAAACCACAGAGCATGTCTTCACACAGCAGATAGGCCAGAGATGCTCCAAGCATTCTAGCCTACCCTCTACATGGAAACCGTGAAATGCTGATTACAAGCTGAAAGTCTCACATGCTCTATGTACATGCAGCTCTGCATACAGGTACACTGTGGCCATACAGCACCCAAGACTCAGAGAGCATCAGCTTATTCAGAGGCAACATCTCTGGTCTGTGGGCAGCTATGCTATTTTTTGGTATTATTTCAGCATTAAACGTCATCCTTCTATGACCGTCCTCAGAGTTACAATTTGCTCATTTTTACTACCCTTGTCTCCCATGATGGAAACTTTATCTCCCCATTGTCCACCAGCCCATCTCTGACTGTGCCTGTTCTGGGAATGCCAACATGCTCAGGCAGCTTGGCCCACGTGGAAACGTGAGACAATCAAATTGTCATTCCCAGCAGGCATGCCATAACACCTCAGGCTGATACAGAGGCGTAGGCCTTCAAAACATGTATTTTTCTGGTATGACTTCTGGGGTTTATTTTTTGTGTTTTTCAACAGATTAGACACTTTCTAACCAAATCCTCCAGTATGTCACGGTCTGCACATATTGGTAGGTTTTGAGATGAAAACTAGTGCCAACAGTTGGTAGAAAGGAACATTTTATTTTTGCTGCAGTCTTCTTGCAAGGTAGCAGAAGAAGTTCTCCTATAAAACACAGTACGTGAAGGTCACGTACATTTCTCCCGAGAGCGGGCACCGCTGATTTCTCCCACGGACCCCCCAGCCCCACACGGCCCCGGCACCGGAGGCCTCGGGCCCTGCGGCCAGACCTACCAGAGCTTCCTTGCCCACGGTGAGCACGGACGTGTAGGCCTCCAGGTACACCCTGCGGCAGCGCCGCACGGCCTCCAGCCCCTTCACCGTGATGTCCTTGGCATCCCCCAGGCCCAGCCCCACCAGGTACAGCATGCTGGGGCAGCGCCCGAGCCAACACCGGCCCGGGCAGGGAAACGGAAGCGCGGACAGCCGGGGCTCCGCACGCCCCACCGCTCGCCGGGACCCGGCCGCAGCTCCGGGGACAGCCCGGCCCCCGGCTTCCCGGCTCCCCGCTTCCCGGCTCCTCTCGCCCGGCTCCCGGCTCCCCGCTTCCCGGCTCCTCTCGCCCGGCTCCCGGCTGCCCGCGGCGCGGTCGGGGCGCAGGGGCGGCCGGGAGTTGTAGTCCCGGGCCGCAGGCGGGTTATGGCAGCGGCGGGCAGGCCCGCTCCGGGCGGTGTCCCCGCGGTGCCGGTCGCCAGCGGCCACAGCATCCCGGTGCTGGGGCTCGGTAAGTGGTGGCGGGCCCGTCCAGAGCCCGCCTCCCTGCCAGAGGCGCTGTGACAGGGCGGGGGGCACCCCGGGGCCCGGCCTGGCCGGCTCGGCCGGTTCGGCGCTGCCCCTGGCCCGCAGCCGGACTGGCCTCGGGGCAGCCCGGAGCGGAGCCTCCTGCCCAGCTGCCCGCGCTGGGCCGGGCGGGCCGGTGCTCCTCCGAGAGCCCCGGTGTTCCCGGTGAAGCTTCGTGCTCCTGCCAAACGGACCAGCCAGGCCTGCTGGGGAGCGCTGGCGGTGTGCTGCGAGCCGCTCCCCTCCCACCTCACCCGGGGCTATGTGCCGTGCTTGGGTTTGGGTGTGTTTTCTTACCAGGCTTGGGAGCAGACTTTTCTTTAGAGCAGACTCTCCTGACAGAATTCACCTTACTGCACCTGTTGAACTGGGATCCTGTGTAGGAATCTCAGCATCTATGAAGCACAAGGGAATAGTGCTTGATGATGATGAGTATTTGATGCTGCTGTCTCTTACACAGTCACTATGTAGTGAGCAAATGGCTTATGTCGTTCAAAACTTACTTTTTTCTTTTTTTTCTTTTGTGTTTTGGTTGATCATTTTGGCCTGTAACTCTTACTGCCAATATACTTTTCTTGGAGATTTTTTAAATTCAAATTAAAGAACACATTATGTAACTAGTCTTTTTTAGAGAACGGACTCTGTTGTCTTATGTCCATTGTTTCAGAATACGCTGAACTGTGTGTCAGGCTGTCTACAGAACCACCTTTTTATTGGAGGGTGTAATACCTTTCTTGGGTTATGGGAAGAGTAAACTGACTAGAAAGTAGACATGCACAAAGACTCCTTTGTACTCTCCACAGTAGCTGCTCCCTGTCCTTTTGCTGTATTGGAAAGTTCTGAGCAGTCTCTTATTACTCCTGAATTCATACCACAGTAAATGGATAGTGGCATACAAGAAAATCAAGTTTGAACTTTTCTGGCCCAGTAACTTCTGCCAGGTATGGCTTTCCAGGAACTTCTCTTAACTTTCAAAGAACTTCTCTTGACTTACAGTGGTGGTGTTGTCATGAGCAGGCTTTGGTTCTTTGATGTCACTTACTTATCTTGCTGGAGTAACACTTTGCATACTGCTTTACACAGTCTACAGATCTTTGAGGATTGTGTCATAGATAGGAAGCAGTCAGGTCGTTTTAAGGAACCCTTGGAATATGCTGCAAAATGCTGAGAATTTAAGAAAAGAAGGGAGAAAAATAGGTGAAGACTTGCCCTGCTTGCATTTGTGGTCAAGCTGTAAATACCACAATATGCACCCCAACATATGCAGCACAATGGGATCTTTATGGTAGCTGTTCTCAGTTAACTTCTCTTTTCCACATTAATGCCTTATTTTTGTTACAGTCTTACTGTATTAACTAATATTTGCAGTGCAAAAAATTTACTTGGGTATGATGTAGAGGCAAACTTTCTTAAATGAGAATGCTTTTCCTGCAAGATTTAAGATTTGTCATTTCTTACCCCTCTAAACATGCAGACATAATTGTTACCTGGTCCCTCAAAGACAACTTTAATAGATACAGATATTGCCTCTGTTGCTAGAGAACTTTTCTGAAAGCTTCAGAGAGATAAATATGCTAAATATGCATAAAGATGGTTTCAACTCTCCAATTGTGTCACCTGGAAGGCAGCTCAGATAGCTTTGCAAGTTATTCCAAGGTGATGAAACCCCTTTTGTAGTACCTGAGAGCTGAATTAGAAGACAGGTTATGTGTTTCTTGGCCAGAACATGTTACTGAAGAGAGTGCAACAACACCCTGGAATAGCATTCTGTCAAAAATATCTCTTCTTCCTGTTCAAGCTTCAGTAATGAAAAGGTATTTGTGATGGTGGTTTTTTGGTTTGGTTTCCTTTTTTTTTAATGAGTTTCCATGCCACAGGTTATTTGTCATTTGTGTAGAAGTTCAGTAAGTTGGTCAAGGTTTGATGGAAAAGGGAAGATGGGGGGAAGGAGGTTAAGTCTTTCCTTAGGTTACTATTCTCTTTCTGGGGCTCTGTGCTCTTGCAGAAACTGTTCTTAGTGGGAAGAATCCATTTCCATTAAAATCTCTAGTGAGAAAGACAAATTTTTACACCGCAGAAGGCCACGGAATATGCAAACTTTGTGTTCAGTCTGAAGGGTTATTTAGAATAACATGCCAAATTGTGTACATCCAAAATTTTGTATCTACTTAGATACATATTCATGGTGTCTTGTGTCTGGCAAAAAGACCAGTCCACTGGCAATGGTGAAACAAGCTGACTTTCCTGAGACACCGAGCAATTATTATAAGGCAGCTCACTTTTATGTTGGAAATATGTTGTGTAGCTGAAGTTTTAACAGATAAAAATAATCTGTTTATTGTTTATTGTACGATTATGAAACCTGCTGGTAACCTTATGTTTCATATAGTTTGATGCTGACTGTTGTGTTAGCCAACATTATTCCATCATGTGCAGAGGGTCAGGCGTGTTTATGGTCGATTTTCATTACAAAGGCTGCTTTCTGCTGTACTAGGCTTAAGTCTAAAGTGAATTGGCATTTTGGCCCTAATACTTGTCTCAAGTGTGAATCTATGCCCCAGAGAGTCCATTACCTCACAGTGGCTGTAGATTGCATTACAAAAAGGATACATTCACTATCTTGCCAATATGATTAGTGTTTTAGAAGTGCATGGCAAATAACTGAAATAAAATGTGACACCGTTTAGAAGTTACATATGTAGTTACACTTTGCCATAGGAGCTACATGTGTCTGAGAATCTGTTGGTGAGACTTTGTACTGGAGAAGAAAATGATATTCTTACAGTTGCTTAACTGCAGAATGCTTGGTGCTTACTTAAAGCAGCATCCTCAAAGATTTATTGTTTCTCAAAATGGCATACACAATATCATCATTGACAGGTTTTGGAAGAAAAATGCATCATTTGAACTGTTCATGCTTACTTCTGGTAAGTGGGAAGCTCTCACATAGACGGTTGTCACTTCCTTTTTTGTTAAGTCTGAGGAGTGAAAATGCCACTCTAGAGCATTGTAGTTCACTAGCACAAGGGCTTTTCTTCCTGTAACTGAAATGTTAGGACCTTTGTCAAGGTCCTATGCTGAATGGTTGACATCTCTTCAGGATTGTTTTGGTACTTACTATTCAAACTCTCTTCATCCCCTTTATATGGTAGTTCTGTTCCCATTAGGATGGGGTTTTGTGTGTGTGTGGTTTTTTTTCTTTGTTAATTTGTGTTTGTTGTTTTGTTTGGGGTTTTTTTTAGGGATGGTAATAATTAAGTTCGGGTGGCTTGGTCAAGTGGCCTGTGATTTCTTAAAAAGATGTGCTGGTGATACGAAATACATATAGAATCTTTTTGTGTAAAGTTGCTGTCTGTGTAACCTTTGGGGCAGCTAGAATTAATAACAACTTGATGAGATAAAAAGGTCTCTAATGATACCCTCCTATTAAAGAATAAAATTATTTGCATGCTTGTTTGGGAAGGGGCATCAACAAAAAAGTCGTTATACTCATTTTGCCTTGTTCAGGTCAAACACATGGAGTATTTTATCATTAGTAATAATGTTCTTTACAGAAGGTCATACAAGAATGCCCAACATCATTATTGTAGGTACCGTAGCTGGGAGAGCAGACAGGTGCTGCTCCGAACAGCTTCTGGCCAAACAGCCAAAGCCTGGAGGAAGGTAACAAACACACAGAGTTCCTCCAGACTCAAGGGAAACCAGTAAAATATCTCTGTCCTCATTTCAGGTTATTTCACAGATAACGTTCCTGATACTCTGCTGCACCCTTGTCTAAGTAAATAAATCATAAACGTGAGTTTTGACTCATCTTTATTTTGCTGATTGCATGAAGACATTGCATCATTTGCATTGCAGGCACTCAGGAGTTGCATTGTTCCCAGTTCTTTTCACAACAAATAAACCTCCTGGCAAAACACACAGGAACAGATTGCTCTGCTTTCATTGCATCGGGTTGTTTTGTTTTTTTTTTTTCATCAAAATGCTACATAAATTTAAATCTTAATGCTGAATGGAAGTATTTTAACATTCCATTATGTATTACTAATTCAGTTACCTACTTCTTAATTATTAATCCTAGAGTTGCTTATTCTCATTCTTAAACTTAGCTGTGGTCAAAAAAAGACCCAGTGCTGCTGGACTGGAATAAAATGAGATTTTTCTTTTCAATTCAATGGCAGTAGGGTCAAGCCTTCACTTTTTTCTTTTTTTTTTTTTTTTTCCATTTTCTACTGTTACAGCCTTTTTTTTCAATTGATGACTCCTGTTTCTTCATGGCTTTGGTTCTTAAGGAAATTTATGGAACAGTGGTCCTGGTACCAAGACCTATGGCACTCCCTGCTATTAATCTTATCCCGTAATAAGAATTGGCTGTTTATTTCTTCCTTTTGTTTTATGTCTCAACCATTTTTTTTATTCTCTTGAGACTCTGCTTCTCACCCATGGTTACCAAGTTGCCTTAATAGCCTCTTGTGATGAACAAAATGCCACCTTTATAAATCTTTCTGTCTCAATTCATCCAGTTTTTCAGTAGATCTGACCTTGAGAAGTTGTACTTGATCTTTGAGGGCCTCCAGATATTTAACTTCTCTCCTGTAGGGAATGTGGCCATGTCCCAGGCAGATGGGTGTTTGTAGGCAGTGGAACAAAGCAGTGTCCTCTCCCAGCCTGACTAAGCCTGGTGAGCTCCTGCCTTCCTTGCTTTCTTCCAGCTTCACCTCCTTCCAGCCTGGTGCTGTTTTACTCCTTAAACAAAGACTGAATGCTCTAAAAGTGGTGTTTTAAGGGATACTAATAAATGCATCTGGGGCAAAATGCTGGGCAAACTTCTGCTTACATCAGCGTCTACACAGTACAAAAATATTCTCTTTTTCTGTGGGAAGGTGTTGCTTTGTCTCTGCTCTCTTGTACACCTACAGATCTATGAGGTCAGCTTTTTATATGTTTACCTTGTATTATGGCACATGAACTGAGATTTAATAGCAGAAAAATAGCTTCCCTTCTCACACTGGATTCCTTCTGGTAGCCACTGCATTGCTGATGTGATACAGATGTATTTTAGATCCTTCACAAAGTCTAAGTAATCAATCAGTTTAGGTTTCTGCCACTGTTTAATAATTAAAACTTCTTCTACCAGTATAAGCAGAGACACTTCATGTGTATGCTTTTAACTTTTCCTTTGCCGTTAAGACTTTTAAATGCTACAAGCCTAATTGCCCAAGAGAAGAACAAATGATTTGTAAGCAGCTTGAAATTAACAAAGAAGCAAGCTCCAGTATATATAATTGTGTTTCAGCATGTTTCTTTAGTGAAAAAAATTATACCAGACTTTAGGGAGAGGGAGAAGAGAAAGCTAAGCTTTTATCTTTCAGCCTTCATGCAGCAGATTTTAGTCATCGTACCTCTTTCTCTTTGCCAGAGCTTGCTAGCATAGTTTTGGCAGCATTGAATGGTGATGTCACATGCCGCTGTAACCTGAATTGCTGTAGTTCCTCATGCCACCAAATGGGGAGAAGAGAGGTACTAATTCCCGATCTCTCTTCACTTCTAATGTTTATGCAAAGTAAAGCACAGAGAGTGATACAAAATCCTTGTTAAAGGGGAAGGAGGGAGAGAAGGGGGGAGCCCTCTTTGTGGCTTTGCAGCAGTTTCATAACTTGAAGGTCTGTTTGTCATTCTTAGTGCCTGAATGGAGGTGCTTTGCATTCTAATGCGTGAAGTTCTAAGGCTGGATGTGCACTGTGAGAGGAGGGGCTAGAGGAGTTGTTATTTGTCTCAGAGACTTTTAGAAGATGCATTTTAAATTCTTAACATGATGTGGGGAAAAATAAACATTTAATCAGAAGCGTTCTTAATTGTTCAGTGTGTTTAGCAGTCAGGGGAGCTGGGTTGTTGCTGTCCTTGGAGCTCATGGACACAATCAGTTAGCAGTGGGACACGCGGGGCTCAGCCCTCGCAGTGACTCGGGGAGGATCTGTCATCATTCACCACTGCACTCTGCAAGTAAAGGGCACTGCTATGATGTCAGAAATTACCCATCAGCTTGAATTAGGATATCACAATGGTAATTACTGTACATACATTTTCATTGTGTAAAGCTATGAGTCACTACAAATCACAGTTCTTTTTATTATTTTTCCTATAATATTGTCTTTACAGTATTTTAGGTGGCTTTGAATTATTGGTGTCATGTTCAACTACACATCTTAAATTGGCTGTCCCTCTACATAATTGTATGTTGGCTATGTGTAATCATAAATTAAATATATATTTTATTTTTAAGTCAGCCTTTCACAGCAGGAATGATTTGATAGTGTTCTAATTAAGTAAAAATATGGGCTTAATATTTTATTTTCTTTTGATCATTCTTTTTTTGAGGAAGTTTTATAGAGGAGAAAAAAATTTATCACGGGTTTGTCTCATTTGTAGTATTTGTGTCATTTGTAAAGTATCTCTAAATGTCTACTGTTAATTAATTAATGTCATCCTTATCAGATAGAGTAGTCTAAGGACATGTTTTAAAAGGAAGGAAAATAATATTTTTGTTCAGTCTTTTTATTTGCTGCACATAGTAAATATCCTTAACAGTTATGAAGTTAAAGGTTCTATCAAGGTATGGTCAGTATTGGAAGTATTTTCAATTGAGTTAAGAAGGGAATAGAATGAAAATAATTTAAAACTGGTTCACACCAGCAATTCTTTGCGCACTATTAACTGCTAAGATCTAGTCACAAAACATTATTCTGAGGAGAAAAGGTTTAGTGAACCCTAGAAATTGGATTTGATTTATGCCAGAAAATCTGCCTTTTCACTGCTTGAGATTTCTATGGAAGGAAGCCACAGTCTTTTACCAAACGGTTTCTAAGGTAACATCTTATAGCAGAGCATCTGAAACCAATTTGGTTGTTAATGAGAAATAGTTCTCACGGTGGTGGGAAAGTGTGGAGTGAAAGAAAGGCTTCAAGATTTGGCAGTCTGTCTGTAAAGGCATTTAAATAAATGTGTGCTGCTGCTCTGCTTATGAAATTTCTACATGAATTACACATTCATAATTGCCTTCCAAATGTACAGGTCTCTTTCTAGATTTCATTGATAGATTCTGCATGATTAAAATATTTAACTACTACAGATGAATAATTTAAATAGCTGGCACTTTTCCAGTGGAAGTCTCTTTACTACTGCTGAAAAAGAAATTTGCATTTTTGGGGTGATAGTTATTTGTGTTGCCAGAAATCCATTAGTGAATTGGTGCCGTATCAGAGCGATAGCATCCCACTGATATCAGGTGCACTTGCAGACTTTCTGGGATTGCCCTGAGACACATCCTGAGAGGTTACTCTTGCACGTACTCACTGTCTGAGGTTCTGAGGAGATAAATGGTGGGTCAGTGAACAGAAATGTGTGGTCATTTTACAGCAGGTGATCTGAATATCCTTTGCAGTCACAGCCTCTTTGGGATGGAGGGAATAGAGTGCTTCTGTCAACAATGGCTTGTTGCCATTTCTTCCTTCCTCTCAGGAAGAGAGAAAACCAGCAATTCTGGCTTCCCTTTCTCTGGATACATAATAAACATGTAATGGCTCTCTCCTACCCTCTTGCCTTGAGGCAAGGCTGTATTCCTGCATTTTGTATCTTGGTGCCTGTAGAGACTTGCCTGAGTAGAACTGCAGAGTTTAAAATCATGCTTGCTTACTTTTTTTGCTCCTGTTACTGAATTCTGTTAGTGCGTTTCTGGGTCGCACAGGGGAAAAACAGTCCCAGAGTGACACCTTTGCACTAAGCAATGGATCGTATTTAGCAGACAAACAAGCAAACAGAATAAGAAAGAGAAACATTACCAAAGTAAAACTTACATACTGGAAAACTTAAACCATTCATAATCCAAATAACTTTTACAGAGGCAAGAGAAACTTAACATAAATGCCTGGGTTTTCAATAAACCTGTGTGCTGCTTTCATTCTGACCAATTAGAAACCATTGATTAGATAATGGGAGTCTGCTTAGTGTCTTTCAATTATTGTTGATGGTGTTCTACCAGTATTTCCAGAAGCCTATTGTCTCCATAGGCTCCATTCCCTCAGGAGCAGCTGACCTGTTTTATATACACATTGGGTGCCAGCCTTGTACTCTGAATAAAATATCCAAGTTATTTAGTAAAAGTAATTGTTACTAAATTTGGATCTGTTACCTTGAAATAGTCTCTAGTTGCCTCATGAAAATTGTGGAGTGTAGTAACTTCATAGCAAAGTTGACTTTGGTTTCACCTGCTGCACAGGGAAGCCCTACACTCTAGAAAGAGGGAGGATCCTTGAATACTTTGTCACCAGATGCTGCGTAGGATTTACAGGATAGAACTATGCCAAATAGTTTACTGTGGCAGTGAGAACACTTGGGTTCTAGTGCTGTGGTAATAGAAGGTTAGTGTGACATTATCAGCTTGTCTGAGAGCAGCGGCGGGGATGGTGTGGGGGAATACAACAGAAAGAAGGGCTTCAGGAGAAATGTGCATGGAGAAGGTCTTTCTGATCCTTTGTTGGTTGGCTAGGACACAACTGTGATTTTTAATTTGAATGAAAGCATTTATTAACTCAAATTATTTAACTGCTGCTGCTAAAGGGGGAACTTGTTTTGCTCCATCCCTTGCCTGAAATTTAGTGGGTTTTCCTCTCTGAGGAATTATTCAGGGTCATGAATAATTCTGAAACTGTGCTCTCTTTTTTTGGCCATTTAACAGTCTGAGTCAGCTTGTCAGAGAATCATATGAATACAAAATCAGAAGAAGGACATAAGACAGACAGCAAGGACAGCAAGTAAGGATTGTCTGTCCTTGAGCCTTTCCGCAGAAGAGGCATGTGGTTTTGTGAATGTGTTAACAATTAACCTTGAAATGTGTTATATGTTCTTTTGCATTATATATGGGCATTTTATGTTTTATCATCAGATTTGCTCATCAAGTAATTAGGAAATCAAATTACATGAACACCAAAACATTCAATATATTGATTAGGTATGTTTTGTTGATGTAATATTGAAATAGTAGAAATAAAACTAATAGAATCAGGTATTTCAAACCTGGTATGGTATGCAGTACCATATATACACAATGAGTGTGTGAAAGTTGAGATAAGAATGTTTGAGGTTTTGCTTTTGAGAGTTTTTGAGTGATCACTTTGAGATTAAAAAAAAAAAAAACAGCAAGGAATGATATTTTACAGGTGTTTTCTTTGTCAACTCTTTAGATTTAGTACTGATGTCAGAAGATCATTGATCTCTGATGTGATCTCTAAATATTCTGGCTGGGCTTTCACCAGCAGGAACTTCCCTAATGTTACTCCACTGAATACAAGTAGCCAAAGTTATTCATGTCATTGGACATTTTTACATATTCAAATGAATAATCATTTCACATTTCACAGAGAACATGACACTTGGCCACAAAGGGAGAGAGAAAGCAGATCCTGGTTCTGCTTTGAAAAACTGTTGGTGCTTTGGATCTCTCTCTGTAGTTCTACAGCTTTGTGAGGGAGAACAGAAAGTTTAATGAGGCTGAGAGCTGAGATTGTGCATAAATCTGGGAGGGGGGATAGTGGGTGGTTTGTTACTTGTTTTACATATTTGGTGGGGTCAGGGGTGGAGATGTTGCTGATTTTCTGGTTTTGAGGGGTTGGGGGTGGTGTTGCTGATTGGCATGTCCGCGTTTTCTCCCCTGTAGCAACTGCCCTGTGAACAGGAGTCTGCCTTTCTAATAATCTTTGTATCATTTTATGGGTTGTCAGAGCATTTTCTCACTCCAGTTCTGATGGCAGTGTTCTTCGGGGTACCAGGAAAGTGATGAGTAACTGTGACAAAATAACAGTGTAACCAATTAAGCTTACTTTCCATGGATTTGTGTCCTCTGACCTATCCATATTTTCACTGCAGTATCCTTGTCCCTTACAACCACCAGTTTTTCCCAAAATCCACAGGAATGGAATTGTCTTACACGTCTTGCAATCTGTCAAATTTGGCTTAGCTCAGTCAGCGAGGTATCAGTGCTATTTCCCTAGGAAACAAATTAAAATATTAGCTAAAAAATAGGAAGCTTTTCCAAACTTGCCTATATTTGGCATGGTTTCTTGAAAAGATTTCCTATTTCATATCAGCAAATTCTTGGGGAAAATGTATTAAATATTTTTAGAAACAGGAAGGGGATGGAAAAGGTGCAGGTTCATACTAGTTTGAAATGCATGATTAGATTCTGTCTTTAAATATGTATGTACTGTGTGAATTACATCTCTATGAGCAAAGAGGAATCCTAAACTTTGTAAGAATGTTAATGTGTTCAAATAGCATTGTTTGAATTTCTAATAGAAAAAGAAAGTTCAGTCACTTCACTTTTGTCATCTTCTTGCATCTATGACTAATAAATTCTTTAATCACATGTGTAAATACAAGAAAAGTTTCTGTGGTTTCTAAAGTCTAGAAGTGTTACATTGGTAGCATAATTAACTTAATAACCTATTGTTCATGATGAAGTTGGCTTGCAAAGTGATAATATTAAGTAATTGTTGATTTCTTTTTACTTAATGTGTAGTGCACAAGAGCTGTTGTAGTTCATTTTTAGGCATAGAAATTGAGATAATATCCTCCAGATTGATCTTGCGGTCTTTATTTCTTGTGTAACAAGTGTGCATGCCATCATTGAATGGGGGACAATGACAAAATTATTCTGATTTTTCCTTCTTAACCACTCTCTCCCTTTAACTTAAAGGGTTAAAAAAAAAAAAAGTTGTTTGCCCTAAATGTTCTTACTGAAATCCATTATGCATGAAAAGAGTCCGAGTCCATTTGCAAGACCTCTAAATGAACTCCATTCATTCTGTGCTTAGAAATGTCCATTCAGCCAGAAACAGACACAATAGTTACAACCTCATTTATTTTGCACCAGTACCAGCATATTAAAACTGAAGGGTTTGTTGTGAAGAAGTATAGTAATTTTTCTGTGCTAGTTATATAATTCTGTAATAACATTCCTTTAGGATTTGAATAATGTAAAATTGCATATATATTCTTTGCCCAATTGTAGTGTAGTAACATTGCAGTAATCTAAAATTTTTAAGCATTTTTAAACATTCATTACAATTTTGAAATAGCTGTTTTGAAAACCAAGTTGACTTAGCTGAAGTTATTTTGATATAAAACAAGTTGTAGAGACATTTATTTCTAGTCGGCCCAGAAATTAGGCCAATTAGTAGTCATAATTAGTGGCTATGAAGAAAATATATTTAAAGTTTTGCCTTTTAGAACATTAAAACTCCGTTTATGTTTGGCAAGTAAATTACTTATGAAATACATGTCAAAATTGTAGGAATGTAGTGTTATAGTTTCATCACTTTAAAATCCATGAAGATAAGTCAAGAATTCACTACTCCACATTTTGTTGGCCTTGGTGGTAAAGTGGAAATTGTCCTTTTGTGATCAGCAGGATGTCATGATCCTGATGTGTATGGGTGGGAGATCTGACCATATTGTATCTTAGTTTAAATGACTTGGAGCTTTGAACAAGACTCACTGGCTTTCCTTCTAAGATCAGAAATGAGCAAAAATGAAAAGCATTTAGGAAAACCTGGTTTGCCTTCCATGCAAGTCGGACTTTTCTCAGTTCTCCTCACTGATGTGTGCTGTTATAAACATGTGAGAAAGTCCTGCAACCACCTCTGGGCGTTGTTCCCCGGTCGGGGGCTCTGAGGAAGAGCACCTGTGGTGTGTTCAGTTGTGGCCTTTCCTGCCAGGCTGGGTGGCCTCTGCAGGGCTCGTTTCCTAATGTGCAGGTAGTGTTTGGGGTAGAAATGAGCACCATGTTTGGAGGGAAAGAGAAGGGTAAGAGCAGGTACAGATTTCCGTTTAAGCTGGAGTCCTTCATTCATTTATTTAGATTCAGCAGTGGCTGAAGCCCTGTTGCTGTGGCCTGCTCAGGGCTCTGCAGGGCCGTGTCCCAAGTCGGTGACGGAGCCGTTTCGTGCAGCCTGTTTTTATGGCACGAGGGCCTTTAAGTGCTAATCATCAGCTTGGAAGGAGGTGACTTTGGGAGCTGACTGGAACTGACCGAGCATTTCCTCCAACAAACTGTAGAAAATGCTGTTTGTGGGAAGAGTGTGGAGTGAGGGTGAATGGGTGAGGGGCTCATGGCAGGAAAAACAACTAACAGGAAAGGGTAAGTAGAAACATCATCCTCCTTGCTCTCAACCAGTTCTTTATCTGAAGTCCTCCTGCTGGTTGCTCTTCCTGCCGAGTCTCCTCCTCCTTCCGTCCCCTTGACATGCAAAATACAGTCCAGTGAATCCCCACACAAAGACAGTAACAGTATTTTGGTAGTGCGACTCCCTGCATGCCCATTCTGTCACTCTTTTGTAGGATTCCATTGTTTTGGTTACTGCTGAATTTGACATTATGTGAATGGCACCTGCAGTGTGGCCCAGCCTGGGATTGTGCAATGCAATAATGATTTCAAGCTACCAGGAGTTCAGCAGTTGGTCAGGAGTAAAGGTTTCAGGATAGACTTTTTGCAAAGTAAATGGTTTTAAAAGTTCTTCAGGTTTTGAGGTTTTAAAAAATATTTTCAACTGTAAATGTTATGCTTCTGTATGAAAATTAAGAGACATATACTAATTTTCCAAAAAGTATGTGTTTTCTCTTTGATGATTTTCAGCCTAGCTCCTTGAATCACTTCTTTACAGTTAAATGCTGTTTGATATTTGATTTTGATGGAGTTGCTTCTGATCAGCACCAACTTATCCGACTTCATGTATTTTCCAAGCCTAAACATCAGTCAGTTCCCGTTTCTTTACTATTAGGAAATGAGAATTAAATAAGAAGGTTTTATGACAATACATCAAAAAAGAAAAAAAAAGGAAAAAATTGAAAACAATGATAAAATCTGCCCCTCATAATTCACTGCTGACAGTTCACTTCTGCTTTTGTGTGTTTAGGTACTTCCCACCGGGGTGGCTATTCCCATGGCGCGGTGCTCCATGCCCTGCAGAGATGTGGCGTCCGTCATATTGACACAGCAAAACGATACGGCTGTGAGTCCCTCCTGCAAAGGGCCATCGCAGACAGCGGCGTGAGGCGAGAGCACCTCTGGATAACCACCAAGCTCTGGCACACTGATTATGGCTATGAAAACACAAAAAAGGCCTGCTTGGAGTCATGTGAAAGACTTGGCGTTGACTATCTTGGTATGAATCTACATATAGCTCATTCATTGTGCTTTCCATGGGAGTACTTGCAAAGACAAATGAATGCTGGCAATAAATTACGAAGTACAGATGGGTCACAGAAACCAAATTCTGCCTTCATTTACACTTTTGCAGGTTTCTTGTTCTGTTTGTTCTCTAGGAAGTTCACATGCGTACAATTGAGACTACAGAGTTTTTTCTTGTTGCAAATGTTTTGTGAGGGTTTTTTTTTGTTTGTTTGTTAAATTATTTGAGGGACAACTACATCAGTTTTCTGTATTTTGCTGAAAACACCCAAAACCTATGAAAAGAGGATTCATAAACCTTACAATAATATATTGGCAGCAGGGTGACAAAGAGGCCTGGTTTCTTCTGTGGTCTGTTTTCTTTTTCTCAAGGAGTGGGAGTGCTTTCTAAAACTTACTTTATGGGTCTTTTAACTTTTTAAAATTCTGAATACTGCCGTTGGTTTGGTCTGTTTGATGGAATATTCTTTGGAAAAAATGTTAGAAGTATGTACAAGAATTTAGAAAACTAAAATTGAAGCTTAACTAACACTGCATTTGTAAATTTTCGCTGATCATAAACTCCTTGTTGGCAAAGATGTGATATTGTTATTCCCCTATTAGACAGGCAGAGTTGCAGCAGTGACGCCAATTAATTCTTTGCAACAGGTCATAGAAGAGGAGGTACCTGAAAATAAACATGATATATGCTTCTTTTAGCAAGAAACTAACTTCAGTGAGGAAGTGAATTTTGCTGAATTAATAATGTATAATATTAATGGTAGCTGTATGCTGTATTCACTGCCTTTTTTAGCTTGAGTACTTTACGAGGTGAGCAGGGAAAATCTTGTCTCTGTTAGAGATACTTGTATGCACGTCTTTGGCTCCTTTCCTTCTGGAAATGTATCCTTTAACTTCCTCCACAGGTACAGAATAATGCAAAATGATTGAAAATTCCTCTTTAGTTGTTCCGTGCAAATGCAGATCACTGCAATGAGACTTTCATAAACAAAGTTTCAAGCCCTAACTTTCTCCTTTAAACTGAGAAATAACATTATTCCTCCTGTCTGTTTTCTGCTTGTTGTATTTTGTGTTTGCTTTCTTTTTTCTTCTGCTTGCTCTGGCACTGGTGCTGAATGTTGATGGGAGGAAAACTTGACTCACTTCCAAGAAGTCATTTGCAGTGATTCCTTCTAGTACTGTAAGTTGTTCTTATTATCTCAGGTAGTAGATTGGAGTACAAACACTGAGCTTCTGCTAAGCAGAAATGCCTGAAAGAAGAAAGAGTGTCTGAAAGCAAGAAATGCGCTAATGCTGTCACCATGTGAGTGAATCCTTGGAATGGCATAAACAGAACTTGTTTGTCAGATGTGTTCCGAGCTGAGACTTCTTGTGCATATGTTACTGTGATCAATTTAGTAATGTTACAACTGCCTGCACAATTAGTCTCCATACTAGATTTTTCCTCATTTTTTTATATTTTTGTTTTGGTTTTTTAATACCCTTAGCTATCTTCCCTCCTTCTTCACCTTTCTTCCACTGATGCGGAGATGTCGCAAAAATTTATAAAGCTGTCCCTGAACCACTTAGTCTGCCATAGTGACCTAAATCAATGGTGCTCAGAATAAATCAGAATTCCCTGATTTCATTCTGTGGTATATTAAATGAGTATGTGGGGGTTCACATCTTCTGTAAAGACACATAGTTCATAAAGAAAACGGAAAGATCCTAAATAATATATCTGTGATGTTAGATCTTTATGTTGGAGGGAAAGTTAGTAATTCAGAAGAGTGCAAAAAGAAAAAGCTACAGGAGCCCTGGCAGCTAAATGTGCAGCTAAGGTCTTTGTTCATGTTAATTTTCTTCAGGGTCCTTATGAGTTACCCAGTCCATTCATAAAGACTGAATAAGAAATCTGAGAAATAATCTAACAGGAATTAATAAATCTGTGCATTTTCAGTATATGGAATGTGAGCTGTTGAAAGCGTCATAGCTTTTTAAGAGAAAAAGTGCTCCATGTAAAATACTTGTTATGAAGTCTTTTCACTGAACTCTTTTCAGACAAATGGTACTAGGAGAGCAGTGTTGCAGGATTTTTATTTGAGCTGGTAGATTATATATCCATGACATGATGGAAATCTGTATCATTTGTGGGCAGTGGTTGTAACAGATACTCTGCTCTTTGCATTTTCTAAATGTGATCCTCAACCAGCAGGCACAGTAAACCAATATGGAATGGCAGCAGATTTTGCAGGTTTGGCAGGAGCAGAATACATTCCTTGGGTTTTAGACCCAACCTCTAAAGTAACTTCTTGAATGCTGATTTGTGGGTTACCGAATTCATAAACAATTTTATTTTCCTTTTGACTGTTCTGAGTTTGTCCCATTCAGGCAAATCTGCCCTATCACAAATCCCCAACTGGAGCTGGACAAATGCACTATCAGCATCTTCATTGTAATAGATCACCTACGTGAAATGAGTGTATTATCGTAATTCAGATTCTGTATTGCTTCGAAACACTTTGCAGATTGTTTCACATTGATCCTTGTTCAATAGGAGGAAACACAAAACAAAAGAAAAAGGACTGAGTGAGAAAGAAAAATACCTCATATCAATATTAAGTACAGTGACTGTTGAGAAAAGCAAGGAAATACGATTCCCAGCATTAAGACAGCTGGGAAACATTGCAAAATATACGTTTGCTTTTAGGCTTGATAGAAGGCCAGGTTTGTTTTTCATACGACTAGGCTTGTTTCAATCAAATTTGACTTTAAAAAAAATATTGTATTAGGGGTTTGCATAGAATTACCAACTTTTATTTCCACAGCAACATCATGTTGGCTTTTGAATGTGTAAAATGCCCTGCACTTTTCAGTTAAGAGGAAGTGTGTTGATTGTAGGTGCTGCAACCACTAAGAGGCAATAAGCCATTCTATTTTAAATGCCCGTGTGAAAGCAACTCAAGTGTTAGTTTTAGTTTTCCTGCACCACTGTGCATTGACATTTAATGACCTTCAAGCTCACTGCTGCACCATTACAACCCCACTGGCCGCAAAGGATGTTTTAAAAAGCTGTTAAATACAAAAGCGGATTGTGAATGTTTGGAGCTTTTTTCCTTCTTTCTCAAGTGCATATTGATACTGTGTATCAAGGTGGATTTTTTTGATTTAAGATTATTTTTAAAAAATACATTGTTGGAAGGCATCTCAAGATACTGATTAATCTTTCCCATGCTACAAGGCGCAACCTTGTTCTCAACAAAAATATATACTCTGTTCTTAAAAACCTCCAGTGTCAAAGTTATATATTTCTTGATTACTAGAACTTAAAGCTATTTCAATCAATGATTTAAAGATAATTTCTTGCCTCTAAGAGGAATTTAAAAGTGTTTATCTTCTCATAGTACCCCAAGAGGGAAAATATTTCAAGCAAAAGAAAATGTGTGTGTGGGTGTAGGGTGTGAATTTGTGTACAAATAAAGATGGAATCATGGGCCTTGGTTTATGAGGTGCTTGTTGTTTTTATTGGCCTGCAGGTATGATGGAAAGTTTTCTAAGAGCTGCTGTAGAACTAAGGTCTTGGCTGTGCTGGGGGGCTTTACCCAGGAGTGGCAGGACTATTCTGCTCTTTGTCTATGACATAAGGCACCTTTGCCCCACATCTTTCATGAACACTTCTTGCAGTCAGGAAGACTACTTGGTGCTCCAGTAGATGCTTTCTAGCCCTAATTGCCAATATTTTGAAATGTGAAGTAATCTTTATTTCAAGGAAAAAGCCTAAATTGAAATAAACATGATGGGATGATATGGGCATGGTGTACCTGGTAACAAAACCTTTCTACACTAAAGGACCAACAGCTAATCTTGTTGGCATCAGAGGCCTCAGACACTAATACAGAGAAAGGGGATGTGTTGGATTTTTTTGGATGTCCAAGGCCAGAAATCTTTCAGTTACCAAATCTCTTAAAAGTCTTCCTTTGGAGAATGTTTCAGTTTCCTGAGCTGAGTACAATGCGTCTGTGTCTGTGGAAATCCATGATGTAACTATTTCTGTGCACATTTGCAAATTGTGGTGTCTAACTGAATAGTCAGGCTTTTGGAGAAGTAACTGGTGGTGAAATTCTGCTGAAGTTCGATTATTTTTGCTAAATGACTTTTTTTGCTTAGTTCAGCAGTTCTTATTAGTCTGGTTTAGAGAACATAGCAAGCAGTAATTAAAAATATACAATTCTTCCATTTTTCTGGGAGGTAGGTATCAGATCCCAGTAACTTATACCTACTTATATATGGCACTTTATGCAAGCAAAAAAGCTTGAATACAAACATGGCAGTCTCTATGCAGTAAGTAGCCCCAGTAGCATATATAATTTTGGATCAAAATGAACACTTGATATTAGCAATTCATAATGCTAATCCTTTTGGTTTATGTCTAATAGAAATCAGTGGAAATTTTATTGGCAGCAGAATGTGAGTAGTCCTGAGGTTTGAACATAACTTCACCAAATGCTTTAATCAATATCCCAATACTAGTTTTCAGTTAAATGTCACAGAATTGGTGTTTATTCCAATACCATGTATTGGTATTTACTTAGAATAAATACAACTTCATTTCTCAGAGAAATTAGTAAAGAAGTAATAATTGATAGATTGGTGATCAATAAGACTGCATGTGGAATTGGAAGTGGATTTTATGGATAAAAGGGGAAAGAGCAACTTTCTCCTTAAATGTGGTGCAAAACCAGATACTGCAGATGATTGTATATGACTGAGTATTGGCTTGTCTGAGCTACTGTATTTAAAAGTCTGAGTTTAAAATTGTGTTTAAATGGGTTATTGATATCAGGAAGTGCAAATTTGACTTGTGGATTTTGTGACACATCCAAAATAATGTTTTCCTTGCTACATCTCTAATGTATTTTACTGTACAGAATTCTATACTGTTCTAATTAGATTCTTAAGGTAAGTAAAGCATGTGCTTGTTGCAATGATGTACCAAAATTGGAGCTGGTGTATTACAATAAATTTCATGCTACATTTTCATCTTAAATCAAGGTTGAATTTGTATTTTTAGAGGGGGAAAGCTAATATACCAGCCCATGGATACAGTAAGCATTAGTGTAGTCCTTAATTTGGAAATAAAAGAATTTTTTTTCCTTTTTTTTTGCCCCCCTTCCTCATTTTTTCATGATTCCCAAAGCAGAGAATCTGTATTTTCACAAAGTGCTGTAAAGGAATGGTGGGATGTATTCAAAGAATAAAACACTCTTCTCATTGCAAACAAGTCGGGTTTCTTTATTTCTTAACTCTATTTGAACTGCCAGAAAATGAATATTACAAAACACGCACACACACAAAAAAGTACACATCTCAGTCATCTATTTATTTTCTTTTCCTGTTTTTCATCAGACTAATATATGCAGCAAAGGCCAAAACCTGTTTGACTGGGGTACCTGCAGTTACCTGTTTAATCTGCAGTTAGAATTTGAATAGAAATGTAATTGTTTTCCAAGTATCTCTATATTTCTCCTTCAGAACGTCTCGCAGTGTCTACAAACCTGTAAAGGAGTTAAAGATCTGCCATTTAAAAAATTTAAATCTGATTGGGAACTCCTGGGTCCAGTACATGTACCTTTCTCAATTTATGTTGGAAGTGCTTCCTTTTTCAATGGAAGGATAATCTTCTCTTGCAGGAAGACAGCACACAAAGAGCCTCCTCACGAGGAGCAGTGGAGGGGCAGCACTGGTCCCTTCTCCTGGTGACCAGTGACCCAAGGGACAGCATGGGGCAGTGTCAGGGAAGGTTTAGGTTGGATGTTAGGAAAAGGTTCTATGATTCTATGATAATTTCATCAGCAGTAAATCTTAATTGTGTTTGAAATTGTGCTAACATTCCAAAAAATGTTATAAAGTGTAATTTTGTTCCCTTAAAATATTATTTTTAAAAAAATTCTTTAAAAACAATCACAAAGGCTGACTTGAAACTGAGACAAAAAAATCTGCATAAAGAATGTGCTCTTGTTTCCAACAGAAATTCATCAGTGGAAGTATTCTTTAGAAAGGGAGAAGACAGACCAACTGCTGAGGCTGTATAAAACATCTGCAGAACTGTCAAATGTATTTATATTCTGTGGAATGGAAGACTTGCAGCACTTAATAAGGAGTAGTCCACTCATAATTCCAGTGACCAAAAACCTTTTGATTTAAATGGGGCTTGTTATGTGTGGAAAGTTTATTAAGTGCATATGTGACCATGAAATTCTGACTACAGTGACCTTAACATGTGGAACATGTGCAAGTTCTGCTACCCTTGGCTGTTAATGTGATGTTAGAGAATTCATTTATTACAGCTAACTGGATACATCCAGTAATGATCACTGGGTAGTAACTGGAACTGTTATGATGATAATGTGTTAGGGGCCACTGTGGAGGGAAAATGCTCTCTCATGTGGTTTGATATATTTATTTTTTGTGCGCTTTAATAAGCAGTCGGGTTCTGTTTCTTTTTTAGATCTTTATTTGATTCACTGGCCTGATCCACAAGTTCCAGGTAAAAGCAATCGAGAGGTCCGAGCTGAAACCTGGAGTGCAATGGAAGAGCTCTATGAGAAAGGTGATATAATAACAAAGCCTGTCTTAGAAGAAGGAGTTATTGTGTGCTTTGGGATTGGGAAACTCATAGTGAGACATGTTCAAAAATTTAACTTGAACTGGATGCTCATATTTCAGTGGAATTAAGTTTCGAAAATCTCTTTGAAAAGTGCAGCATTAGCAATTTGGTCCTGCTTGTAAAGAATATGTTGTCAGATTTTGTCCATGAGATTAATCATGGTATGCACACTTTCCTGAGGAAATCTCCTGATTCACTGAAATCCCTGTGCCACCACAGAATACCATTGAACACTACAGAACATCATTATGGTAGCCTCCTCGCTAAGTAAAAATCATGCCAAGTTTTGTCTCCTTTAGATTTTTTTAAATAATTGTATGATGCCATTTTCTGATTTATCATATGTTGTGGTATTTTATAACTGCATTTGTGTCTTAAAAGCTAACAAAATAAAATGGCTAGATGAGGAGCAGATACTCAACTGCAGATTCTTTGGTTCTAACTTTTGGGAAGAATTTTCAAAGAATGGAGCTACTCTCTCAAGTTCAGATAACTCACTTTGGTTTCCGATGTACATCAAACTTCAGTTTATGTTCAGAGCTATAGGAAGAGTGGACTTTAGATTTAAGAGGAGGATTTTGCTCCTGAAGTATGCAGAATCATTAGAAATTATGTGAGAGAAGATCCTGTGATGCCATTCTTGGGCCTCGTGGATCACCTTGTTTACAGCTTCAGAGAAGTTCCACAAGTGGGGAGAAGACTTCTTGCACAAAGTAGTCTATCCATTGATACAGAGCTACTGAAATAGTGATTGTAGCAGGGGAGTTGTACAAAGGCAGTCACAGGCTGTGTGTCCCTGCCATCTTACACTTCAATCCTTTGTTTACTTTTGCTGTGCTTCTGCAAACACAGAAGTAAATTATCTTTGATACATCTTTTATTGAGTATAAGGGAAGTTGCTAAAAGTGTTTTCTGCCATGTAAGACATTACAACATTCATATTTTAAAGAAGTGCTTCACTGCCCTACTATGTCAAAGCATGAATAACACTTACATCCAAAGATGGATTATTCCACGATGCATTTCTGCTGTGAAGGTTTTTTCTGAGGAGCATTTAAGTTCCTGCATGCCATTTGTGCCTAGAGATGCCATCCTAAATTGCTGCAAACAGCTTGTATCTTCCACATTTTGTAATTATTCCTATCCTATGGGATTTATTCTGCTTTTGTGTGTCTTTGTGGTCTTTTCTGTCTTATAGGATCTTTCTTTCTCTGTATCTTTGTAATGGAAAAGACTGTGAGCAATTCAGTGGTCTTTTAATAAGTCACTGGAAATACTATCGCTGTCCTCACAGACAGAGTGGAATATTGCTTTTCGCCTTTGTCCCTATGCATGATACCTCTCTAAAGACATCTCGTGCTAGATTTATTTTTCCTGTGGTTGCATTTCTTCAATGTTTTTTCAATTTCCATGTTGCTACTCTCAGTCTTTTTCTGAATTTAAGCATTCTGTAGACTCATGACTTATTTAGCTGAGGATAAATTTTCCAGCTCTGGTTGTCGAAATTACCTCAGATCATTTCCAGGGGAAGGAAAATTTAATGATCTGGTTGAGTCAAGTGCCTTAGAGCCTTCCTTAACTTCCACACTTTGGCTTTAGGGGATACAGACTCTGGATGTCCTGACCATAACTATGTATTCGTGAAATGACACACAGATGTTAACCACTCTGGAGTTGGAAATGCAATGATTCCTGAGCAAAACGTTAAATAATTTGTTTGCATGGTTAACCACTAGATTTTCCACTGAAGATTCAACACTTGCTGCATATCTTTGTGACTTGCTATGTGTTTCGTGAGCAACATGGTAGCCTTGGTTTGAATTGAATGTAGGATTTGGTCAAAATCCCTACTTGAGGAAAATAATAAAATCCTAATTTATTAGGGGAAGAAATTACAAGGTCTATGAACAAGGGAGTTCTTTGTCTTCTCTGAACTTGACATTAGTTCAGGTAGTCACTGGTTTGTTTTTTTGAATTCTGTTACTTTTTTTTTTTGGAAATATTTAGACTGGAAAAAATTTATAAACTAAATGCTTCACATTCAAAGATTGACATTTTAAACAAATAATTTGCTTCTGCAGTCAATTCACAAAGGTAATATTAAAATTGTTCAACTTGGTGGTGGGTTTAGTAGCTGGCTGTGTTCACCTTGAGGAGCATCTGAAAGTGCAGAAGCAATAACTACTGTCCTCTGTAGAAAGCAAATTGGTGTTGTGGAACTGTCTGCAAGAGTTGTGCAAGATGGTTAAAAGATGTCAGTATTGACCTAAGTCTTTGATCTGGCTGAAGCTACCAAGAATTTCTTTATTCACTTCCCTGTATTCACAGATAGTTTGAATGCAGGTGTTTGTAAATCTCATTCTTCAATTTAAATCCAGGTTAGTATTTATTCTGTGAAATTCCACCTACCTGGGGCAGGAAACATTATTTTAAAGTAGTGTAAATTATTAATTATCTATTATTATTAGCAATTACACTAGAAGGAGAGTAAATAAGCTGTTAGGACTCAAGACTGTAAAAGTCTTTATTGGATTTGGTTTTTTTTTTTTTTTTTAAAGATTATATTAACTTTTAGACTGGTCACATTGTTCAAAAGTTGACGCAAGCAAAATACCAACTCCTATATTCATAGCTCTGAGAGAAATTTTTTAAAGTTATGTCTACAAAGATTGATTCAGGTTCATCTGAGAACAGGTGAACCACACAGAGCTGCTGGGACACAGGGCTGCTGTAACACAGCTTGCAGGGCTCTGGCCTCAAGTGTCTTCCCACCCACCTACCTGAGGAGAGACAGAACTTCTGGGTCTCTGCCCAGTCCAGGTCAGCATGCACTAATTCATAAGATCATGTCCCCAGATAATAGAAACTTTGTGCAACAAATTTTAAAAAATCTGAATATTGTCAGAATTTTAAAATAAATATTTTAGGAAGCAGAAAACTTACATAAAGAATTAAACAAAACTCATACTATTCTGAATCTGATTTTCATAAACTCCCAAGTACCTTTGGCTGTAGAGGATTTATTGTTGCAGGCTTATTGCTATTTGAAGGCAGCAGGTGTCAATGAACTTGGTGTGGAATTGGGAGATGTTCTTTTATTGAGAAATGTGAGCATCCTTAAGTTTACTGTTTCTTAATCCATAGCTGCTTGGTAATGCTTCATATATGTACTCCTAATGCAGGTTTGGAGTTGAGCTGTAACATCAGAATATTATCATAAATAGAAAGTAGTAGTTTCAAGTTTCAAGTGATGAGAGAGATCCTTTGCTATCACTGAAAAATCCCCTCTCTGGCTTACCACTGTTCTTGTATTACATCAAAAGGGATTTGAGGTTAGCATTTTGTAAAAGACTCTTTTGTCCTGATATGATGTGAACTGGAATTATGAACGATTTAAAATGAGAATCTGAGTAGTGTTTGTTGGGGATCTGGTTACCCTCTCCAGTTGATTGCTCACCATACTGAAGTTTTGGGCTGCACTGCTTGGATCCAAAGTGCTTTGGAAACTGACTGGAATGTGGTTACTGCCCCAAGGCTGGAGTCTCAGGAACACTTGAAAGAAGGTTTCATGTTTTAGCATTCTCCCCTGTGCTTGAATCCACTGTTCAACTGCCTAAGGCAACTGAGCAGCTATCTCAAGATCACACTTCAGCTTAAAAACCATTTCCCAGACTCCTCAAGGTTACCTTGGCAGATAGGAGAGCATGCCCAAAAACACTGCTAGGGATTCTAAAGCCAGTGTTGTCTTTTACTGTAACAGTGTGACATACTACATTAATTATCTGTGTTAAAATAACACACCCTGGAAGTTTTACCTTCTTAGGTGTTTTAATCCCCCTGAATTGCATCTGGAACATGGTTCTGTGTCTTTCTGGTTTGCTCTTGAGCTAGGGAGTCTTTGGATAAACATACTCAGCTTTTCTCCTGGCTACATCTTTCAGTAGTTTCTTAGAGTCCATTAAATGTTCTGCCAGCATCTTTCCCCCTTTAACCTGAAATTTGTATATTTATACCTTCTATCTTTTCTTTGCTACAAAGACAAGATTATACTTCTAGTTTGTTTTTGTAGTATTCCTATTGTGTAGACAGAACCAAGTCATTAAATTTGCTGGTTTCCACTAATATTTTTCCAGGGAAAAATGTGATAGAGTTCTGGTCAGCAAAGGCAGATAAGTATTTATGGTGGTATCCAAAACTATAGCAGTTGTATCATTCCATACCATGAATCAAACAGACAAATTTTATGTACATTTCCCCAGATCATACAGAAAGTATTAGAATGCTTATTTGTCATAGTGATGAATTACAACACTGCTTTATTTGTGAGACCTTCATGTGCTGATTGAGAAAGAATTCAGGGCAGAGATTTCTGTTTTGTCTTCCAGGCTGGTGTCTTCCATATGTCTTCAGACCCTGGGATCTGCATGCATTTAGGCCTGACCTTACTTCCAGAGGGAATTGTGCCAACTCTTACAGTAGCTCAGTAGCTTGGGGATCAGAATTCTGCACCTGGTCTTGGTATTCAGCCCCAGTGATCGGAAGATTTTTTTTATGCACAACCTTCTGAGGAGCTTCTACTGATCAGCTATTGCAACTTCTTAATGTTGAGAGTTAACAAGAAGTGAATGGCAGAGGAGAATTATTTTCTTTACTGGTTTTAGAATTTTAGTAGGTACCCTGAAAGTATAAAATACAGGATTTGGACTGGAATTTAGGATAGTGTTTACTTGCGCTAAAAACTGTCATTAAAAAATCCTGTGTGATTTCTGATAGCCCAAGCTCATAGCTCTCTATTTGTAGCACAAAAGATCTTGTTGCTAAACTGACTTCTACTAGCTCAGGAAAACACAGTTTTAATAATAAGTTTATTTAAATGCTGTTAAATTCTTCTCTCTCTCTCTCTCTCTTTTTTTTTTTTTTTTTTTTTTTTTTTTTTTTTTTTTGTTATTGTTATCTTATCTGACTCGTTAATCTGCCCCAGTCTGATTGGTACTGTTTCACAGGATGACTCAGCTCACAGTCAGAGTGAAGAAGACTCTATCTGTGCTGCAGTGCTGAGAAGGAGAGAATTCTAGACATGTGTCTTTGTTCAATAGCCTACATTTCTGTTTTCCTTTAAAGAGTTATGGGATAAACAGAGCTGAGGGAGAAGGGAGGAAAAAATTCTAAAACTTGGTCAGTGAGACATTTGTGCATAATAACTAGTTATTTCTGTTGTAACAGCTGAAGTCAACTGGAATACTTGTAATATCAGGGCTATGGTTTAAATTTTTGTGGTCTCAAAATTGTCCTTTTGTGGAATTATCTTCTCCAGTACCTCAGAATAGAGGCCAGGCTGTCTTACAGAATCCATTCCAAGATACATAAATTGAGTCATATATTCCCTTGAGAGCTGTAACATTCCTCTATAGGCATTTGTTGGCTGGCAGATGAAAGCAGGGTGGCAAACTGCTCTGACATGAGGGATAGTCACTGTATGTGCTCACTGGTAATTGGGCTGTTCCTAGCAAAGTGACCCTTTCCATAAGCAATGTCTTTGATGACCTTGATTTTGGCATTGTGGCTTAGCCCATCATCTCAGCAAGCTTTGCATACACACATGCACATGATTACTCGTCCCTCTATCTAAAAATTCTGGGAAGAATGAGGGCTTCCAGCCAGGGCTTTTGCCTGAAGTTGGCAAGAGTAGTACTGTGGTGGTTGTTGTGGTTTCAGATCCCACTAGAGCTCACTGCCATTTTATTAAAACTGTTTGCTTATCTTTTTAATGTTTAGCAGAGCAGCTTATGCTGACATGAAATATCCTTACTTGCCTTGGAAATTCCTTGATGTGTCTTGACATATGTTTTTGTTATGATTATGTGTGCGATTTGAAGAGAGTCTCATAAAGTAACAGAAATTGTTAAGCCCACTAATTAAAGCCATGGAACTTTGTTCTTGGAAAAAAGTTGGGGTTTTTTTTAATTTCAAGTGAGAGAAGATATCTAATCAACCTTAATATTCTTAGCATCTTCATTGTTAGGCATAGACCAGTTCAGTCATCATATTTTCTTCCTCCATTTTCTATATGTTCTTAAAAGTAGGAGGGCAAAAGGTTCAGTGAACCACATACAGTTTTTGTGCAAGTGGCACAAATTTCTAGCACATCATTTGCTAGGTGACATATTCTGCTTTAAGTGTGTATGATGAACACCTGGCAATTCAAACTGTTGTGTCACAGCTCCACAAAACATTTGCCTCAAGTGTATTTATGGTGGTAGAAGTCATATGTGAATGTGTTTTCATAAGTTGCACTGAAGTTTTAACAAGAAAAAGCATCATAACTTATGTGCCTAGAAATGGTTCTTTTTCACGTTGATAATATTCTGTCTGCTTAGATGAGGATGTCTTGTGGGTTGTTATTATGAGAGGCACAGCTCAGAGATCTGTTTTCACGGGGAGGTGGTTGCAGATTGCTGAGGAGTTTGGTTTTGTACCACACCCTCTTCATCAGATAAGACAGCAATAAAGAAATGGAAAAAAAATGCTGCACTTATTTATGTTAAAGATCATAAAGCAACCTTCATAGTTTTAGTATCTTATTTAAAAATGAGAAATTACCATCAAAAAAGTTCTTTTGGTGCAGATGTAAAAGTGAGAATGAATCTAAACTTGTATTAACGTCTGTGCTCATTTATTTTTGCTCATTTTTCTTTCTTAATGTCAAGGACTTAATGGGTGAGTCTAAGTGTAAAAATAAACCTTCAGGAGACTTTGTTTCATGACTTATTGTAGTGTATGGTTTATGCATTTATTCACTGCTAGCAAGTGAATCCTTTTTGTCAAAATTGTAAATAAGCAACCTAAGCAAAGAGATTTCAAGCAAATGTTCAGAGTTGTGTGCCCATACACATGTGCCAAGAGATCCTGGTGCGAGTACAAGAACTCTTGGGAAAAAGGCAGTGTTGAAATATCTTTCAAAGGAAACTCCTTGTCCAAAATAACCTTTTTGCTCAATAAATAATGTACATGATTTGTGGAAAAGGCATAATTTATTTGTTTTGCATATGTTGAGGTAAAGCCTTAGATTCTTAACTGTTTTAAATCAGTATTGATTTATTAACATCAGTTAGGTTGCTGTTACTCATATCACTTGGGAATCTCTATCTTCTCTGATACGAAGGTCCAGAAAGTATTCCAGT
This sequence comes from Chamaea fasciata, assembly GCF_029207755.1. Classification (NCBI taxonomy): domain Eukaryota; kingdom Metazoa; phylum Chordata; class Aves; order Passeriformes; family Sylviidae; genus Chamaea; species Chamaea fasciata. Next base: position 13,555,804 of record NW_027094095.1, on the reverse strand, counting down.
TCAGGAAACTGTGCCATCATAGTTCTAGGGGGAACAGACAATTTAGAATCTTACCTATGTGCTGTCTGTAATACCTGCAAAGTGCTACTTTTAGGGGCATGTATTCTGTTAGCCTCTAGGCACGTAGCTGAATTGCTGATAATTTTGATCACATTTTCACATCACAGCGTGTGGTGGCATTATTGAAATAAGGTATAGTGGGATTGATTTTGTCCCATGTAGTGGATTGCGTATTTTTATCTGGTCTGGTTTGTAATGTCAACTGTAAGGATAAAAAACATGTCAGCATAACTAAAACAACATTGCATTGAAGTAGTTAGAATGAGCAGCCAGGGTCAGAGACAGCGTGCATTAAGCCAGTACTGTGCTGCATTAGGCTGTTTAGTTAGCCATGTAACAGTTGTGGAAACAACTGCTTGTAATGAGTTTTCAGTCAGGAAGTTAACAATTGGGCTTCACTCATGCCTGCTCTCCTGTTGACCTCATGGTTTATCATGGTTCACAGGAGATGTGTAGCAGGAGTAATGGTCTCAGAACTGCAGACGAGCACCTGTGCTGTGGCAGTGAAAAGGCTGAAGAGAAATCCTTTGGAGGAAGAAATATGATTTGTGTATTTGCGGTTTTGCCACAGTCTTCCTGTGTGTCTCAGAGAGGGGCACTTAGCCTTCTGCTGTCTGTGTGTTTTAGCCAGTGCTGTGGGGACATGTGTTATTTCACAGATTTAGAAGTTAATCCCTCATTGATTCTGTCTAAGAGTAGCCTGCTTTTTTTATCAAGGCTTTGGCTTCCAGTCTGCATGTGGGGCACTCTCAGCCTACGGCTTTGATTTAGCAAGTTATGCTGAAATCAAATCTTGTACGGTTTCTGTGAGTAGCGAATTTACACCCAGCGTGCGTATCAGAGAGAATGTGGGCCTTTCCAACCTGTGCAACCTTTGTTAATAAAAATACACTGACTGCAGTTGACCTCTTGTGAAAAGTAGATCCATTGGTGTTTTTATTCTGTGGCCTGAATAGAAGATACAACAGAATGGGCACTGTTCACTCGACGTGGGAATTCTCCCTTGCTCTGACTCATGTAGAGCAGCAGGGAGGGGGAGGAAAATGGGCTCCACAAACCCAGTATCCAGTTTTGTAATTTACAAAATCTTTTTCATCTGAACTTTGTATATTTAGTATTCCAGAGAGTATTTAGAAGTTTGATAAAAGTCGTTAGTGGTGCTGGAGAAAGATAAGGCTCACTATTGTACTAAAACAGTGTTGTGGTGCCAAGACAGTATATTTATGCTTTTCTGTTGCAAGACTAACAGTGCCTATCAAACTTTGTATAATTTGGTATTATACAGAGTAAAGATAAAAATACCCAATCATTCTCTAAGTTGCAATGCAAACAACTTTAAGCTTAATACACAACTATATTGCAAACCAGTCCATTAGCATGAAGTCGTGCTTCACAGTCGCTGGGAGAAATACAGTGTGGTGAAACTACCATTGTGGTGGGGGCCAAGATTTTTTTGTGCCGAATTGGAAAGATCCTTACTTTTTTCCCCATTATAATCAACTGTTGTTTTGCCCATATGTTTTCTGGTGTATCTTGCAGAGTTTCATGATAGGCTTTCAAAGCTGGATGAAATTTTCTGTTCCAGCATTGTGGTCAGTCAGTTTTTAGCACGCATAAAAGAACCAGTGTTCCTACGTTTTTCTTTCAGCCTGTGAAGTCAGAGTCGCAAGGAATAGAACAAAGCTTCAGAAGATGTAACAGGAGGCTTTGGGAGCTAATGGGGAATTGCAAACTCTTTGTTTATTGCACCTGGCACTTTCTCAAAATCTGCTTCATGGGGGCCAGACCAATCATTTCCTCAAGCAGATGAGGAGGATGCTTTCTCTCCCTGAGTCAGAGCTCTGTGAGTTTGTAAATAAGGCAGTAAAAATGGATATTTTAAGGGTATTTAGTTAATATATTGCAAAATTTATCTCAGGAAACCTGAACTTCAGGCCTAGTTAAAATGGTTAAGTTAAAACAAAGTATGGACTTTAAAACCACCTGCAATCAACAGCTGTAACAACATGTATTGTGCCTGAATTGTCTGAAATGAGATTTTCAAGCGTTCTAAACAGGTATTAAATTGGGGGGAAAAAAAGCCTGCCCCCATTTTCAAGAGCATTTTGGTGGTTTTGAGACCTGTGGCAGGAGCCCTGGGGAACTTACCTCTGTTGGTGCTCCATGAGAGAGGAAATAAAAGGAAATGTGTCCTCTGCATCTCCCAGGTTGTTTCGAGGCAGTGAGTCAGGACCATTTTACACAAGTTTCTCAATATACAGGTTTTTTACTTCTTCTGTTGATAAAATTTCATGGATCTTGTTTGATAGACATAGTGACAAATGTCAATCTGTCCAATAAAGCCTAGGAGCTAAGCAGACCTTCTGTTTCTTATCCATCTTTTTTTAAATCTTCATTCTTAGGAGTTAATCCAGAAGATGTAAATGTGGAAATACTTCTGTATAATCTTCTTCTTAAAGGCAGTCTTTCTGAGATTTGGACAATGCACAGCAACTGTGTTAATCTTCCAGCAGGCAAATGGAGGCAATTCTCTAGAGTAGAATCCATTGACTGATTGTTCGAATTTAAGCTCTATTTTCCAGTGTTTTGAATTCATGTTTCCACCATGGATTGAAATAAGCTTTTTAATACAGTTGGACTATGCAATTGTTTTATTATTTTTTCTGTTTTATATTGTAATTTAATGCAAAAGTTGAAACACTTTAACTGTCGTATATTAAATTGCAACTAACACCAAAGCAATGGAGTTGAAATGAAGGGTTCTAACTTCACCCAAACAAAGTATGTGTATTTAATGAAAGTGAAATATTTTAAGTGTATTCCCTTTTAAAAAAAGTTCCTTAAAAAAATTTCCCTCAAGAAAATACAGGTTCTATAAAAAAATTGAAATTCTAATTATTTCTCTGTTTTCTGGGAAAATGTTTACTTTCTTGGCAGTTTTGAATGAAGCTTTCTCTGTGGGACATCACTCTAAACACATGAATGCTATAATACTGATTTTAGTAGGAATGACTCAGATGACTTTTAATGCAAAACATAACTGACCTGAAATGTCTTGATGGGAAATCTAACACGATGGAACAGACTTCAAAGTCTCCTGTGAGAAATATGCTGGAAGCAAAACATCTTAGAGTATACTGTAGGGGGGGGAGGGGTAATGGAAGCTTTTTGTGGAAATTTACTATTTGATGTCTGTCACTGAATTTTGTTTTATTTCAACCTAAAACGAAAGCTTTATTCTTCTAGGGCAATAATGGCATGTTTTTTGTAACTCCTTAGCTTTCAACAATAGTGTATAATATTTTGGTTCACCATTGTGTTAAAACTGTTTTTCTGAGTGCTGTGGCATAATGATTTATTAGTGTTGACACTCCAGGGTTGTTTGTCAAAAGCTCAGTTTTTCCTCCTTCTGGCAGATTACATACAAATTATGTAAATCACTATAGTGCAGGTTTTAACCAAATTATGTTATACATCTTGAACAATGATAATTTCTGTAGGGGAAAGATGTCTGGCATTTTAGTTGTTAATATATTTTTTTCTTCTTTTGGAATTCCACAAAAGAATCCACATTAGAAAGCAATAGTATGTGTGCAGGTTTTTTTGCTGCAGCTTATGCTTTAGCTTATGCTGCTAAAATATGTGAAAGCTTATTTTATTTTTTTTTTTTTTTTAGGACTTTAACAATCTGTTTATACAAATTAGCAGTAAGCTGTAACTTCACTTAGAATTTTATAGAGGACTAGAAAAGTGTAATTTCTTTTTTTGTCTATAGATACACATATCTATGCATTTTTTAGAAATGGTCTGCTCAAATAAATACTGGGTTAACAACAGTGATCAATCAAAAGGCAGACTTTCCATCTGTAGCGTTTGTAGCGTTACAAACTCAAGTCAATCCAGACAAAGTATTGAAGAATTCAGTCTGAGCCCTAGTCCACAGAGTGCACAGAGAGCCTAGGGAGACCCGTCCTAGCGTAGCCCCAGCTGCCTTCCTTGGCAGCTGTGCTTAGCAAAGCAGAAGGACCAAACTCTCCCAGACGAGTCAGGGCTGAGGGATGGTGGCAGGCCAAGACTGGGAGTTGGCCTTTATCATGTCTGAGGTTTGAAGGAAGACATCTGATTTCTGGCCTGTCAGTTCTTCATTTGTACACATGCATGCCCTCTTGAGATTTATTAAGAAAATAGCCTTCATATCACCTAGGTCCCATTTGATTTCATTTTCTTGTCAGGAGCTGAGAAATGTAGCTACGATTTTAAGCTTCATGGTTCTTGCTAGATACTGCTCATTAAACTGAAGATTTTACACTGAGTTTTACGTAACATCTTGTAATGATCCAATAGAAAACAGGGAGTGTGACATGGTTTATTTGGGCTGCATGTCCTTGGGTTGTATTGCTCACACCTTATTAGTCTTCAGCAAATGTTCCACTTTCCTTTAGTTTTGGCAAGCTGCTTGGAACACCATTTCCTTCTTTTCATTCTGGTGGAGTGCAATTGTTCTTTGCTTATACTACATTAGCCTTTCCCAGAATTTAGCCTAGAGTTTTTATACACTGGGGAGTTTCCAATGTGTTTAGATTATAAAATGATTTCCTAATGCGACTGAGACAGAGCCACGCTTTCAGATAACACTGTCAAACTACATTTCAGTGCTGTTTTTCTATGTGTGTTTGCGGTACTTTGCTCTACAGAAATGATGTGAAAAATAATTTTGTCTCTTGAAAGTGATATTTTTCAAATCATCCACCCAAGTAGTTAGGATTGTCCCATAACTTCTTGTTCTGTTTTGTTTAGGTTTGTGTAAGTCAATTGGCGTAAGCAATTTTCTTATCAGCCATCTTGAGCAACTAAAGGAGGACTGTGTGATTACTCCACATGTTAATCAGGTGAGTGGATACATGTATTTAAAGTATCTGGGTTTGGGTTTTACTTTGGTTTTTTTTGGTTAGCAACCTCCTCCCCACTCCTATGCATGAAGGTTACACCCAAACTATTTCCTTAGTCATACAATTTCTTTTCTCATTTCTATTTGCGTAGTGAAAACCATTCAGGAAGATGACCCGAAGGGTAGGGAAGGCCTTCCTCGTATCTCTCCCACCCAGTTTCTCCCAGTCTTCTTGTTGAGTCTGGGTACAAGACACAAACAAATGGGGTCCCTGTGACAGGTTTTTTTGGTGATAACGAGTTTAGAAATAAAATTCAAGAATCACAGAACATTTAGCATCTTCAGAGTGAACCAGATTCTGGAAAGCCTGTGTTCAAATACTTTTGTACTTCCTGTAAGCAGCACTGAGAGCCTCAGTTAATTGCACATCCATGTAAGGGTGCTCTTCCCTTGCTCCCACCTCATTTCCTATCTCATGTAAATTCAGTGAACTCCTCATTTACGCAGGTGCTGTGACAGCCCTGGCAGAATTTTTTTGCTGCCCTAGGCAGATCTAGGATGGCCACCTACGTACCGGCAGGCTGCCAGGACACTCGACAAATGTTCCCTTGTTGCAGGTTTCTGCCTACAGCTGTGCTGGAAGTTCATGCTCCCATTCCTTCCACCTCCTGCCAGAGAAAGTGTGTGTATGCTGACAGGGATGTGGGAACTGGAATGGATGGAGTGCAGGCACATGCTTTTCCCCTTGGTACAGGTGGCCAGGATTTCTGGCAGCTGTTTATGTTTTAATGTCATTAACAGCTATAAAAGTGTTGCTCAGAGCGTGGCTGTCAGAGCCAAATAACTCTGATTTTAGCCATCTACTATACTAAAGGTTACTAAAGGATAATTCATGTTAAATTAGCATAAAATTGTATAAAATGTTTAAATTCAGTTATTCAGTATAAACCATTGAAAAATATGTTAAAGTGGGCATGTTGATGACTGTTTAATAATTGGTGAATTTACCAAGGTTCAAGAAATACACATCTACAAAGACTTACTAGAGTTTGGCATGAATTGTTGCTGCCTGTTAAATAATAGTAGCTTTTCAGTGTTCTACTAAATCACTGCAAGGAAAAAGGGATTTTGTTTTGAAATTTCCTCTTACCCACAGTATCAAAGTGTTACCAGTTTTACTTTTTCAGTGGTGTTCATGGAGACAAGCTGTTTCTTGGTGCTATTTGACAGAACTCTTTTTCTGAGGCTAAAAAAGAGGAGACAAAAAGTTGAGGTGGTGGTGATGCTGAGGGGTAGGAGAGGGCCCTTGCTAGTCATTTCTTTGAGGTGCTACACAGGATCATTCTCAATTGAAAGCAAAAACCAATGATGAATTACCCATACCACTGCCAAGTGCTCCACCTTAAACAGTTTTGTTATAGCATTAATTTACACTTTTTTAGAGTAAAAGGAATTTTATAAACCATACTTCAGCTTATCCTCAAAAAAGTATGTATTCTGTTTCTTGCCTAGTGTTGGAGAGTTACGGAGTCTGATGGTAAAATCACTTAAGTGCCATCAAATAAATAATGAATTTCTAAATTTAAATTGGGAGTGGAAATGCTGTACTGGGTTCTTACTTCACTGTCCACAATTTATAATACAGTCTTTTTCACTACGTTTATGCATAGTGTACTGTTTCAATGGACTTACTAAATATAAAACATTTGCAAATAGTCCTTTGTATACAAAGTCTAAATATTGAAGAAACAAGTGAAGGAAAAACATTTCCCTTTTAGAATTCAGGGTGTTTTTACAATTACATCACAGTCCCCTTGTGATGTTAAAATTGAAAGTTGCTTTCTTTTCTGTGAAGAGGAGAAAGTAGGAAGGCAGAAGAACTAAGCAATACTTCTGTTTAACAAATCAAGTTTTAAGTACTGCCTTTCTTCTCAGTTTCTGGGAAAAAAACCAGTATCATCATGTCTTTTAAAGCAGTAGGAAAGGCCTGTCTTTCCAAGAACATGGTATTGTTATTTATTAATAAGCAAGCACCTTCTAAATATACTATTAAAAGTACTGGTAAAGACTGTAAAATGTTGGTACTTTATTCTAGCATCATGTCGAATGAAACTTACAAACTAGAAGCTCCAAGTTTGTGTGCCAGAGTTTTGTAATTGACTTGGCAGTAGGAAGTTTGGATTTATGCTCAAAGAAATCTTTGAAGTCTCTCTGAAGGCCCATAGCCCTGTCACTCATTATGGGGAAAAAAATATTTTATTAGTATTTAATAAATATAGATGTTTCATTTACTAAAATGATGCACTGAACCCAAATATAAACTGTTCTTCTATGAATTCCATGTAGGAATGTTCATCAATATTTTTCCAGTCCTGGAGGAGTGCGAATTACTGTGTGCTGACCTCAGAGAGACTTGGTTACGTTGTTGATATTGCCATTAATATTGAGCTCTATTGTGTAAATTTGTACAAGGTAGAAATGCATATGAGACATTAGAAAACCACCCCTTTATACTTAAACTCACCTAAACTCTTCCTCTATATAGAAAATATTCATAGGCTTGTATTTCAGTTTCACAAAGAGAAAAAATTGTAAGACAGCATTCCCATTGAGAAAATGACTGAATTCCAGATGTGCAGAAACTTTATCACATGAAAAGGACCACAGCAGGGTGGAAAGATTAAGGCCTCTGTGCACCATCATCTGAGGTATGACTTTCTAGGGCCGTGTGTCAGGGTTGTTATTAGGCTCAACTTTTCCCCATTTGCTATGACTGTTGTAAAAGACCAGTGCTTTCGTTGGAGGACCCCTGTGGATGAGCATGTAGCAGCTGTGAAGTCCTGTAATGTGAACTGCAAACTGTTCTGTTAAACAGATGCCAGTTTTTACACACCAATCAGGATAGAGTGCCAGAAAAGATCAAGATCTGCCTCTGCCATCATGTGACAGACAGCCCTCGCCTGAGAGAAGTCTGGTGATGAAAATAGCAAGGGTGGGGCAAGACAGGAAGCTAGAATTGTTATTTTGAGGGGAAGCAAATGTTGACCACTCACCTCATGCCTCTTGTAGCTCAGTATCCTAGTGCCTTGCATTCAGATGCTGATAGAACCTCCCAGAATATTTTCATTAAAAAAAAATTCAAAAGTGCTTATTTTATTTGATGCATTTGATTATTTTAGTAATCTATTACAGAAGAAAAATACTTGCTTCTACCAACACCAAACTGCATGTGTCAAAGTTCTATTCACAAAATTTGGGAGTCTCTAGATTCAGTGAAAGGCACAAAGTATGATCTTCTCAGTTTGGAAGTGGTTGTTGCTATGTATTCTACTTGTGAAGCAAGCAGGTGATATCTCAGCATACTGCTCTTGATTTAAACATTTCTGGTGTAACCTGGAACTGTGCTGCCTGGAATCTTACTAGACCAGCAAGTAAATTCTACTTGCAGTTTAATTAGTAATAAATGCTGAATAAGTCACATGATGCCACAGAGGCACTGCAGATGTTTCAGCATTTGATCCTAAATACATCACTCTTTATTTAATATTTTCTGAGCTAGGTTATTTGCTATACTTACTGTAAAGAACATTTGCTGAAATTTGTTACCACTCTTGTAATAATCCAGTAATACACCCTCCTTGCTCTTTCGTTTCTCCTCTCGTAGTTTTGGGTAGATACAATGAGGATATTTCATATCCAGCTCAGGTGCAAACAAGTAAATAACTGTATGACCTAAGCAATGCTCTTACACGTATAAACATGAAATACAAAGGGTACTCAAAGGTCAAGAAACATCAAAGGTTGAAGACATGGATGTCTGCTGCTTGAACCTTGTTCCCTAGTCCACCTAGTAATTTAGATCATAGCAGCTTTAGGCTGACTCAGCCCAGCCTTCCAGGGGCACAGTTTTTTCTTAGCTCATGTTGAATGACTGCCAGCCTATTGTTCCTGACTATTGTTGTCTGAAAAGACAACATGTACTAAAGATGAGAAACAGGAAATGTTCATTTGTCCTCTTTGAGGCAGGAGAAATTTTCCAGATTCCATGTATTGAGGTAATTGCTCAGAAGAGTATTTTTCTTCAAAATGCGTTAAGAGTTCAATCCCTGGAACAGTGCTGATGACCAGTCACAAAAATACATCACATGATTTTGTGTAAGAAAACACTACCCACTTTCATCTAAATGCAGAGTAATGTATGCTTCTTACAATGAATATGCTGTGAAATACTTATTTAAATAACTTACTAAGGAACATAGAGTTTCTTTTCTGGCTTTAGCTACATACCAGAATATGTTTCTCCTCTGAGATCATTACTGTCCAATAACTTCTTTTTCCTTTTGCTCCCAACATCTGTGTCTTTTTAGCTTTTTACTTTTCCTCTTTTAACTGGTTCTTGACAATTTGTGATCTTCCTTCCTAGAAAGGGTCTTCGTCACAGGTCATTTCACAGCATGATTGCTTCCCTGCACAAGCTGATGGTGACGCCACACAAAGAATACAGGATTTGCCATGTGCAATCCTTGCCAACAGGCTTTGCTTCCAAGGTCAGGTCCTCACTCTAAGCAAATGGTTCTGGTTGGTCACTTGCAAATCCAGCCCCTGCTCAGCCCCCTCCCCTCACTTGGGCAATTCAAAGATCATTAGAAAGAAACATTAGTAAAGAAACGGGAAAGGACATAAATTTGGGGAAGAGAAAGTAGTCTCAAAGCACCAATAAAAATGACCTGATACTGACTTCCACTGTGCATTTGTATATATTTCTTAAAAAGAGAGCAATAGTGAAAGTCCAGCTGCAGGTCAGGCAGGCAACTGCACCTTTTTCTGAGGGAAGCATAAAATACTTTTGTGCCAGTTACTGGTAAAATACATGATTAATACCCTTCATGTATCTTCTAAAACTAATACCTTACATCTACTTCCCAGAAGCAATGACTTCACCCATGTTCTATCCTTAAACCAAGAGAAAAATTATTTTCATTTTTATTGATGTTTTCTACGAAATAGCAAAGCAATCTACCTGTCGCTCGGGGCTTTTACTAAAGGTATATTTCTATTTATCTAAGGTTGAATACCACCCTTTCCAAAGACCTCAGGAGCTGGTTGATTATTGTAGGAGCAGAGATATTGTTTTTGAAGGCTACTGTCCTTTAGCCAAAGGTGAAGCGCTCACTCATCCTACAGTCATTGAGCTGGCAAAGAAATATGGCAGAACTCCAGCACAGATTTGCATACGCTGGAGCATACAGGTAATGGAGGGAACTAATAAAAATGTGTTTCCTTTCTCAGGAAAAACATGCAAATAGTTTGGGATTTGTGCATCAAACCAGAATTTATGCAGAAGGTGTTTCTGCTTTCACTCTGTTGAGACTGTGCGAACTGATGGCTGTACTGGAAGTTTAGAATGTAGTAAACAAATCATGTCAGTATTTCACATATTAATCATTTTAAGTAATCTGGTCGTAGAGAACAAAAGCCACCAATAAGAGATGTTTCCAAAGTAAATGTTATAAGCAGTATCCCTCATCATTCCATTTATGTCATTCAATACAAAGCACTAAGCAGTGAAATAATGTATTGAGTTGATATACACCATATAACATGTCGGAAATAAACACAGTGTATATAACTCCAGTTGCAAATGGCACAGAGAAACGTCAGTGTCCCCCAGAAAATGAAATTAAAACCTCAGAAGGTGCAAGGAATTTCTTGTAATGGTTAGAAGAGAGATAATTTTCTTAAAATCTGCAGATTTTACTGATGAGAGACATAATTCTTTTCAGAATGGGATTGTCACTATTCCAAAGTCAACGAAGGCAGAACGGATAGAGGAAAACTGCAAGGTAAGATTTGATCATGCACTCAAGTCTGACTAAGATCCAAGTAAGAGGTTAAGATAAACTAAGTTTTAATTTTTTGGTTTGCCTTCCCATTTTCCTTCCCAGATTTATACTGGGGTAACTCAGTCAAAATCGGCAAATGATGGTACCATGAAATGACCACAATGTGGGAAAAAACTGTAACTCACAAATATCAGAAAAAATCTGAAGAACTAATCACTGCGTATAAATAAAAACCTATAGAAGACCTTTTGTAGTTGATTTTTGTAAATAATAGTTCTATTTATTATTTTTCTGGTTGTGGAACATCCGGATGTGATTATGGTTACATTCTTTTTGTGATAGGCACATGGGGCAAATAGAAGGAGTTTGGATGCTATGCATAACAGTTTATGAAAACTTTAAAACTCACTTGGGGATAACTCCAACATAAAGACCTTCCAAGGAAATCACAGTCCTGCAAGAGCTGACTCTTCCCCTACCTTCTCATTCTACTCAATGTGCAGAAAAGCTTCCAGCATGAAGGGGCTGGACAAAGAAAAGTGGGAATGAATGAGAATTAGCAGCATGATTCCTCCCCTGTACCTTTTTTAAATTTCCTTTTCATATCAAATAGTTTTAATTCATTACTTGCTTTTTCTCTCCATTTCTCTAATCTGAAAGTGTTCTTTCTTTAGGGTAGGCAAAACCACAGCTTATTTCCAAAAATATCATAGGGGTATGAACTGCTATGGCAAATCTGGAAGAAACTTTGCAAGAGGACATGAAACTTCTGTCTGCTATTTTTATCCTTCAGTGTGTGCATGTGTGGAGGTGTGAATCAATATACATGTAATGAGTATTTCTGCTGGTGCCAGTTTATACAGCTCCTGCCTTGACTGTTTATTCTGACATACACACTGCCTTCTGTGGTACAAGCACAGCTGCTTGTGGTACTGTATTGGGAACCAGATCAGAGAAGAAAAAGCAGTTCAAAAATCCTTCCTTATACTTTTATTTTCCCCAATAATATTTTAAATCCAGATTACTTCCACTTTTTACAGGGTTTACTCTATGGCACCACCAATTCATTTTGCACAACTGAGGGAATGTGTTACATCCAAACTTAAAACACTTAAGATTGAGAGAGGAAGGAACTGGCACAGTCACTGAGTGTTGTTTATCACATCTCCCTTCTTTTTCTTTCCATCATGTTTCTGTGTTGGCCTGAGTCTCTACCACTTCTGGTCAAGTTGGTCCTCATTAAAGCCTCAGTATAAAATACACAGGGTTTTTAGTTCTCTGTCTGGTCCCTGGTTTAAGCTTAAAAGGCTTGAGAGAGCACTGAGATTTGACTACAGGGATCATTCCAGAAGAGTGGTTGCTGGATAATGCAAGATGGGAGGAGCTCATTTGGCTACTGTTCAGACTCCACAGAATCTTTTTACTGAACACAGAGGAGCTCTGACAAGGAGAACAGAAGCAGCTTCCTGATGATAATGTCTCAATAGGACACCCACTAAGAAAGCACTGACACCATCATTCACATTGCAGATGTGGCCACAGGAGAAGGTAGTGGCTGCAAGAACCTGTGTTTGAAGACAGGTGATTGCTTTCAAGTTTGAGTTAGTACTGAGGGACTGTAGTACTGTTTCTGTATTTAGCTGATTTGTGAGAGTTTTGTCAAAGTAGGGTCATAGAAAAGACAGACACAGTCTTTGGCTTGTTAGCTTTGTGAATGTCCTGATACCTTCTGAAAATTCTCTTTGTCTAAAGTACTGAGAAATAGAACTGTAACACTCTAAACTGAACATTGGGATGTAAGTGAAATACTGAACTCATTCTTCCAGGGTATTCCTACACCTGCCTCTGGCAGTGACAATAGAGTGCTGTCAGAATCTCTTTGATACTACCCTTGTCTTGGATCCTTGCCTGAGGCCAGAGTGCTACAAAACCATCTTAACAGTCTGCAAATAAAAATGAGTCACTAAGGGAGCAAAAGACCCAATGGAGCCTGTCAGCATGACGGAGTATTTTTGTGTGACAAAATATAAGAATATTCAGAAGGAAAAATATATAAAAATATATAAAATTTAAATGAATCTTTGTCAGTTAAAGACTAGAATATATATCAGGTTGTTGATTCTCTCTGTGTTCATGATGTTAACTGTATATGCATTCCCACAGGTGTTTGATTTTACAATAGCAGAAGATGATGTTGAAATTCTAAATGGAATGCATGATGGGAGACATGTTTCCTGGGATCCAAGTTTTATTGTGTGAATCAAGGTTTGAGGGTTTTTTGCTTTCTTGGGGGTTAGTGAGTCACACCATGTAATTTCAATTCAGAGAAGGTTATAGTAAGAATCTAATCAAGATAGTGATGTCTGTTAATAATGATCACTGATTTGATATCCTTAACATTGGCAACAGACAAAAGATATTTTTGAGGGTAGCACTATTGTACAACCCTCAAAGAGATTTTTTATTTCCATCTCAAATGCTGCTCCTCAGTTCACAGAAGTCCATACAAAGATTCCTGTTTATACCTCAGACCCTGCATCAGGCTGTTTAATTCAAATGAGGAGATACTCCTTGAAAAATGTAGGGCAAAAGTGCTACCTGCTAGTGTGCAATATACGTGTTGGGTATGAAATAATTTTTCAAGTACTTCGTTAGAGACATACAATACAGGAAGAAGCAAAAGCTGCATGAAAAAAAAATGTTAATGCCATAATTATAACAGTATTTATGTTGTACAATATACTGTAAATCTCCATCAAAAATATAATCTCATTGTAATACACAATATCTGAGCATCACCAAAGAAGTTTTATGCATATCACTATATCACTACAGCATTTTATGCAAATCACAGCATTACTATGGCATTGACTCAGAGAGTTCTATGCATATTAGTTACTAGCCTGTAGATAAACCAAAGTAGAAATCTTTCCAGACAAGTCCAGGTAAAAATAAATTATTTGCAGGGCCGGGAGGTGAGCAGCAAGCTCCAAGAGCCAAAAAGACATCTTTGTTATTACTTACTGGAAATTGGGATGAGCTTTTTGCAGCTTTCTGTGAGAATTACTTTAACTTTCATTTTGGGGTTGTTCAGGAAATCCCATTAAGAGACTACACTGTTCCTCAGATTTTCTTACAATATAGGTATCTCTATAGAGAGATGAATATGGATATATGTAGCACACAGAACTGTTTTGAGAAATATGCCTGCAGAATCTATTGGCTTAGCATTCAGCTTGTAGTTGCATTGGTTTGATATTTTAGGAGTTCCTGTGTCTAGAAAGGTATGGAAAATCTGATTATGATTTATATTGTGTGTGCACTTCCTGAGGCAGTTTTCCCAGTGCTGTTCTGCTTTAGTCATATTGTGAAACAAAGCTTCTTAGCTTTTTATCAAGAAGTGGCTTACAGCAGTCACATATTCTAGCCTGCATTGTTTGTCCTCAAAGTGTGGAGCTTCTATACAGCTTGGCTAAAACCCAGACGAATTTGCCTTTTGGATAACAGCTACTCAGAATTATTGTCTAGTTTTTTTCTGGTAAACTTGTCCACAAAAACTTGTCTAGATTTGCCTCTAGAATAATTTCTATGAAAAACAAGATACTGTATGAAATGCTGTTCACTAATACCTGCACAGTGTGGTGTTCTGAGAAATATCCACAATCTCCAGAGCAAGGTTATTTTCTAGTTTCAAGCATGGCCTGCAGTCTGGGCACCTCCAGTACCTGGGAATGCCACTCCAGGTGTCTAAGAACAGGACTAGAAGTGAGTCATGTGCCTGATATTCCCTAAATACTGCTTTTGGCAGTGATAACTTTCTAAGAATTTACAAAACACAAGTTGGAGTTTCACCTCTAGTTCTCTCTAAAGAAACAGACATCATATCAACATACGGCTTCCGACATAAATGATGTGTCAAAGGAACCAAATCTTTATGGAGGTTAGCAAATTCTAGCTCCAGTATTACCAGAACAGGGTCAGTTAGGACTAGCTACGTGGCTAAAGCTCCATGCTCGTTAGAACACTTCTGGGGTTTTGCACTTGATTCTGACTGATCACCTCCCTGTTCTGAGCTAATTGGAATTAAACCAGATTTTCTTGCTAATGCCCCACATAGGTGACCTCAGGCTACTGTGAGAATGGCTTTGAATTCATTAATGTATTTCAGTGTTCCTTCTGTCAAAGAGATTTTACAATGTTTTTGGTGTCTGCACCTGCGTTTGCGAGGAAGGCAAGCCACCGTTTTCTCAGTCCAGATCATGGTGTCTAAGCATTTCAGTGAGTAATGAGAGGAATAGTATTACTAAAAAGGCATTCTTCTTAAGGAGCAGCTGTGCCAAGTTACAGTTTTAATCTGATACTTTTCTAATTACATTCAGGGCCAATTGTTGTTGGTTCAGGACTTCTTTCTATGTTGGGGTTTTTTTTTAATTATTATTTTGTAATCTTTCCTAGCATTTCCATTGCTGCCAATTAGTGCCTTTAGAACTACAGAAGAGTTTAATTTTAGCTATCTACTAAGTGAGGTGTAATTTGAGATGATGCAGGATTTTAAGTGCTGGGACTCAGCTGACCCAAGCTATCTTTCTCCCAGGTGTGAGTTTTGCACATTGTGCCTCATTAATAGCCGTTGTTTTCTGCTAGAACTATAATTGCCCAAGAGACTGAAGCCCTGTTATCTCCTGTGGCCTTGGGATAGATCACTGGAGCCTCTTCCTTTGACTGTGGTATTCAGTAGTTTTATAACATGTTTGTTAATTTAGAATCATTGAGCAATTCCTCTTTTACTTTTGGTGAGGTTGCAGAAGGAAACACAGAATCGGTGGATTCATATTTTATGCTCCTCTCGGCATTACTCTGGCAGTAATAATTTTCTTCTTAAGCAAAGGCTGCTGAAGAATAAGTCCCACATCACCTCATCTAAATGAACCATTCTAAAGTACTCCCAACATTGATCAGAGAAATAAGACAACTAATAAGAAATTGGCAAGTGAACACTAATGATATTTAGGAGTAGGAGGGAGGAGTGATTTATGGTAAGAGACCCAGTACGCAGAAGACCAGAAGGGTATAGAAGTGCTGGACATACAAAGCCAGAAAGTATTTCTGTTTTTTTTATTTCTTCTTTGGTCAGTTAGCCTAGAGGTGCTTATTTTTTTAAGGTTTTGCTTTGTTTTAAACTCAGAATTTAACCCTCAAGTGAATTCTTGGAATTATATGCATATTCTTCCCCAGGGTTGAAATTCTTCCTCTTGTTCTTATTTCTGTAAAACAAACTTCCCCTAAAGAGAAAATTTGTTCACCTTTCTACAGTGACCCTTTTAAAGATACACCTGTGCATCCATTTCATCTGTGTAACCCATCAACTTGCCAGTAGGATCAGGGAATACACCAGAAAACTGAAGGGACTTTTTCTTCCCTGTCATTATGTCATTTATGGTGGGACTGATTGGGACACTCCTTTTCAGTTGAGATGAACCATTACTTGAAACAAGATGCCATTTATCAGTGCTATCTACCTAAATGCAGTCAGCTGCCATTCCAGGAGCTATGTGACTCCTAATGGAAGGAAACTCTTGAAACAAATAAGGAAAAGAAAAATGTAAACTAGAAGTCAATGGAAAGGGTGAGGCCATTTTCTGTGCAGCCAAGTAGCTTCCTGCCTGACTCTGAGTAGCTCCCTTTCCTAATTTTCTTGTTTCTTTCTGGTTTTCATCTCTTACATTACTGGAGATAAAGGCACCTAAAAATGTTTCGTTGGAAAATAATGGAAATGGGTTTTTAAAGTGAGTATTCAGAATTTTTTTTTTATCAGGCTGCAGAAGGGTTTCTATCACACCTGTCCCCCCAACATGACTTCCAAGGCATTATTTTCTGAGTCGCATGTGTAGAAAATAAACTGTAATACTGGTAAGTTCACAAATCTACTAGGCCAAGACGCCTGCATAATATTCACACCTCTGTGGTTAACCCATGCTTTTGAAAATGGGGGTAAAGGTGGTGCAGCTCTTGCTGCTACTGATTGAATCCAAGGCAGTTAACTCCTTCCACATTGCCATACCCTTCCCAAAGCTTTGAAGCTCACCTCTCCCTATTGTGCATTGTGTAAAAATAACAGATAAGCCAACCTCCTGATAATTTTTTGTGTTGCTGTGTTGGGAGACCTTTTCTGTACCTAGTTTTTTAAACTTTTTGCAGCCTCCAGTAGGATACCTACACACTTTACAGAAAATGCTGAGTATCTGCACTGTGCTTCCCAGTGTTGTGAGGTGTATCCCTCTGTAAGGCACCGGAGGTGTGGCCAGGGTTGTGGGATGTGCTGCTCAAAGGAGACTGCACAGAGGGATTGTAGCAGATCTCTCTCCTGTGCCCAAAGAGCAATGTGTCTGATCCTGATAGTGGTTGGGGCAGCCAGTGCCCTTGGACGAACGTTCTGTAGCTGAATTACTAGTAGGAAGTTCAAGAGTATATTAGCAGTTTTATTACCCTGTTAATGATTGCTCCATATATTAAAGTGTGTTACAATTTTGGGTACAATGATATCCATCCGTACAACGACATCCATCCAAACCATTGCGTGTCACATTCTCAACTACTTAAATTCTTTCTCTTCAGACTTGGGCTTTTCCTAATAATATATCCAGCTTAGTGAGCTAAAAATCAAGTCCAGATTCTCACAAAAATGAATATAGTAAACTTTTAAAAATTGCTTTTTAATACAAAAGAGGCCCTCTAATTAATATTATTTATCAATATCAAGAACTTAAAACCAGACCATCTAAGTTATAGAATACTAATACTGAAAAACTATGTGTGCTTTAGTCTTTGCAATGTTCTCGTGACTTTTTTTTTTTTTTTTATTCTCCAAACCAGGTTTTTGATTCTAATCTGAGGAAAGAAGACATGGAATTTTTGAACACTGTGAATATCAACAGAAAATTAATTCATCTAACCTATTCCCTGTGGAAAGAATAATTTAAAACCAGATTGTTCTAAACTGGAAAAGTGATGTAACTGAAACATTAATTAATTTCAACTGAACAATAAATCTGAATTGTTCTCTTAGGTACTTGGTATACTCAAGACTCAATGTAAATGGTTTGTATTTACTCTTATGTCAAAAAACTAATAAAATAGTTTAATTTAATCTTTGTAGCTTTCTTACAGATACAGAAATGCTTCCAGCATCTTCTCTGCTCTCTTGGAACTTTCTAGTACAGTCTTCCAGTATGGGTTGAGTTATCCCACAATATTATAATTTTCTTCTGCCTGCATGCACTTCATTTAAGGTGTCATTTGAACCCATCTGAACAAATTAGTTTGGTGTATTTTTCCCTTACAGATTTTGAAAAGTATCAATTACTTGTAGGCACGTAAGAGCATGCTACAACACATGTAAATCTTGACAAATTATTCAAAATATGGAATGTTTGCTCAGGGATTGCAGCAGAGTAATGAATCCAACTTTTATATTTCTGCTAATCATGAGAATTATGGGGGATTCTGCAGGCCATTCTTGATATTTTCTTGGTGACCAAACCTGTACTCTGGTACTGTTTCACAGATCTCCTATCATGACCCAGCACTTCAGAGAAGGAATGGCTCCCTTTGTGACCTAAGTTGCATCAGAATGATAAAAGTAGTTTTTGCTGATATGGACAAAGACTTTTGAAAATGCAGAAGAATGACGTGTTGGAGAAAAATCCTTTGCTAATCTCTCTTGCAGGGATTGTCACTATCTTTTCAAGATGGATAGTGTTCAGACACTCCTCTGATGCAATTGTGAGTTGTCCAGCTGCACTGGGAGAGTTCTGTCTGGTGGTGTCAGAGGCCACCAGTCTTTTGATATGCAGGCATTGGGTGGACCCCAGCTTACAGCTTCTTTTCTGACAAGATCAAAGCATTTTCCTGCAAGGAAATTGCTCTGTGACTAGCCAGGTTTCTGCAATCCCCACCACACTAAGCTCTCACTGGAAGTTCCACAAGAACTTTGGCTGTCACACACTGTCAGTATTATTTTGTTGTTGTTCATGACATTCCCTAAAACATGAGTTTCTGCTCATCCTGAAAACTACCTAAGAGCATATACATACTCAGGATCCCTGTGAAAAATGCATCTGCCTCTTCGTGCGAGTAGACATATTGCAGAACTTTTTTTAACCAGTTTAAACAGGTGAGGCATTTGTTATGTATCAGTTTGGTGTCCTGATGTGTGCAGCCTTCCTGCTGGCATTTGACTGAGACCTGCATTCTGGTTATTTCTGAAATGCATTAATAACATTGTGTTGTTCTTTCTCCTTATTCTGACCATAGGCAGTTCCAGAGTCGAGTTCTCAAAGGAGCTATATATACACTGGATTGCTGTAGTAGAGGTGCAAGCTTCCTTATCACTGGACCAGGCAGTTGGAGAGGTACTGAGAAAGAGTTCTCATTCTGTTGGTGGCTTGTTTTTTGGGTGAGGCTGGAGTGTAACCCTGGTGAAAACCCCCTTGCTAAACGCTTACCAGCAACTACAGTTTTGGTAGAGTTGGCTGGATCAACCTGAGTCCTGTGTTTGTTTTTCAGCCCTTGTAAGCAGGTTAGAACCTGTGCAGTTCAGCCACGTTAACCTATCTTCTCTGAGGGTTTGGACAGCCTTCAGTGCAAATCTAGCTGATGTGGCTCCATTTGCCTGTGAAGAGTGAAGCCATATTTCAGTTTCCTCACTGCCAAGATGTCAAGAAGGCTGTAAATGTGTGTGGTTGTCTAAGTTTAATGATGCTTTTTGTGGTACAAATACCCACCTTTTGGAGTGGAACTGAAATTGCACAGTGCTGCACCTGGGTTGAGGCAACTTCTTGTATCACTATAGGCTGAGAGAGGCAGAGACGAAGGACTTGGGGGTGCTGGTGGGTGAGAGGCTGGACATGACCCTGCCATGTGAGCTTGCAGCTCAGAAAGCCAGTTGTACTCTGGGCTGCACCATAAACAGTGTGGCCAGCAGGTCAAGGGAGAGGATTCTGCCTCTCTGCTCTGCTCTGGTGAGACCCCACCTGCAGTGCTGTGTCCAGCTCTGGGCTCTCAGCAGAGGAAAGACGTGGACCAAACATGGTCAGAGCAGGTCCAGAGGAAAGATGCAAATAATGGTCACAGGGCTGGAGCACCTCCTATGAGGAAAGGCTGAGAGGGTTGAGTTTGTTCAGTGTGGAGAAGAGAAGGCTCTGGGATTGCCTTATTGTGACACTTAAGTATATGAAGGGGGCCTTACAGGGAAGCTGGAGGGGGACTTTTTACAGGAGCATGTAGTGTCAGGACAAGAGAATGGCTTCCAACTGAAAGAGAGTGGGCATAGTTTAGATATTGGTAAGAATTTCTTTGCTGTGAGGGGGGTGAGGCCCTGGAACAGGTTGACCAAAGAAAGGGTGGATGTGCCCATCCCCAGAAGTGCTCAAGTCTAGGTTGGATGGGGCTTTGAGCATCCTGGCCCTAGTGGAAGGTGCCCCTGCCCGTGGCAGTGCAGTAGGAACTGGGGGATCTTTAAGGTCCGTTCCAACCCAAACCATTCTATGGTCCTGTGATTTTACACAGCCTCTGACAATTAATTTGTTGGATGTCACATCTCTGAGCTGGTATGCTCTCAGTTGGTAACCAATAACCTGAACATGAAAGCCTGCACATCTGACTAATGAAACCCTGAGTCATTCTATCTGTTAATTAAAGCATGTTCCTTTAATATGCTCTTCTTACCTAAAATTATGTGAGAATTTCCTAGAGGAAAATGCCTAGTGAATGCACTTTTATTTAGTATTTTCTATATATTAGATAAATAAGGGGGAAAGCTAAAAATATCTGGGGTATGTCAGGCAGTTGCAGGGGATACATATGTCAGCCTCAAGCATGATTTATCTCGTGTGCCTTTTCTGACAGTTGTGACTTAACGGCTGTATTTTCCTCCAGGCTCTCAGGAGGCTAAATATCTTTTCAAGTTTCTAGCTTTGTGGTGGAAGAGTAAATGTCTGTTTGCCAGTGTAATTTATCTGAGTCATTCTGCGAGAGGCGTGGAGCAATTGAGGCGTGACTATTAGCATAAATAAGAGGGACCCTCTTCCTGAGGGTAAAATACTCATACTGTCTTTCAGAGGAAAGCTGCTTCCCCATAAAACTGCTACTGCTAATTGATGGGCACGATGCCTTAAAGTGAAAGATTCAATATATTGAGCTTTGGCCTGTTGTGATCTCCTTTTACATTTCAATTTGGAGTTAACAAGAGCAGAGCAAGGAAGAGGAAAACTTCTGCAGTAAGTGTAACAGGGGAATACCACCAGAGCTGGCATTTCACATACACCAAAGGTGGCTTTTCTTTTAAAGTTTGAAGGGAGAAGGAATTATAAAACCTAAACTCACTTCTGTGTCTGTTCTTATATAATACAGCAGTAACAGTGTTAGGTAGTTGCCACTGCCAGTTTTGTTTCTAAAATAATGCTTTAAAAACTTTTCTTCATACTTTCAAACATAGGTATTTTACAGCATCCTCTGAACACGCAGAGATTAGTTTGGGATTTTTTTAGTTTTTCGGGTGGGGGGGCGGTTGTTGTTTTCCTTTTTAGCGGCGTTGTTGTTGTTGTTTTCCCATGTGGAAACACCAACACCTGGTGCTGTTTGGGGGTGGCAGGAACTGAGTTTTTCCCCCCTGGGCCCGTTCTGGCTTCTGCCCCGCAGAGCGCAGCCTGGCACCATCCTCGCCCCATGGGGCCGCTGCCTCGCCGAGGGGAGCCGCTGGTGAGTCACTGCAGGCAGACACCGGGCCTGCCACGGCAAAAACACACCTTGGTGTAGTGAGAAAATGGAAGAGCTTCTTCCAGGTGTTTCCGTAAACGCTGTCCTCTAAGAGGGAGAACGGAGGTAGCATAGGAGATGCTGCCTTTGGCCATAGCCTTTCCGTGCCCACTCGAGGGGCAAGAAAGACGGGCGTGCGGGCAGCTGGCCCCGGCACCCCGCGAGGCGCAGGAGCCGTGCTCGGAGCCTGCCGGGCCCTGCAGCACCTCCTTCCCCGGAACGCCGGCTGCGGCTCCCAGGTCAGGGACGGCTGGAGCCCGGCCGCGGCGTCCCGTCCGGAGCCGCGTCCCCCGGCCGGCAGGGCGAGGGGGTCCCGCGGGGGAGTTTTCACCTCACGCCTTTCGGCGCCGCCCGCTGCGGGGTCTGTCCCGGGCCGGCAAGGCAGCGCCCGCGGCTGCCCACGCCCCGGCGGGCGGGGCGGGGCGGGGCAGGGCCAGGGCGGCGGGCGGGGGGTGTCCCGACTGGGCCGGCCTGGTCCGTGCGGGGAGGAGACGGAGTCGGAAACGGGGCGGCAGTTCCAGAACATTAAAACCACTGAGCCCCCCAGCCCGCCCACCGGAGTTGCTTCGCGGGCACGCAAGATGTGCGGGGCCGGTCTGGGCTCCGCGCCGCGCTTGAGCGAGGTAAGACCCGGGGAGCCGCGGCCGTGCACCCCCCGCACCGCGGAGACTCCTGAAATCCCATCGCCGCGCTCGGCGCGACCCCCGGGGCCACGAAACAAAAAAGAAGGCTACCTGGGGAGGAGGCTACCTAGGCGCCGGCTTGCCCGGCTGCGTGCCGGGTCCGGGGAGGCGGTGCGGAACGGGAGCCACGCGCGCTGGAGACCGAAGCGGAGCAGGAGCGGCGCGAGTCTGAGCTCCGAGCGGGGCGGGACAGGAGCGGTGCGGGACAGGAGCGGTGCGGACTGGCGCCCGGGAATAGAGCAGGAAGCCGAATGCGCTGGTCTTGCACCTCTTGCTTTGCCCCGCTTAGGCTGTAATTTAGCAAATCCGCCTGTTTTTCTTTCCTTGCAAGATATTATGGATTTTATTCTTTTAAAATGTCCACTACAAAACCTTTATATGTAAAGGGAGTTTCCTCTATACGTGTATACCTTAATTATGCCCATTTCAAAAGCTTGCAATACTAGTTATTTAAATGCTAGGGTTTTTTTGACATTCTTTGTTTCAGACCCATGGAATGGGCTTGCTCTCTACCTTAATAACATATTTTTCTCGCTTTTCTAAACTTTTTACTGCTGTGGGTTTTGTAAAGCATGTTCTCACTTGTTCTCACTTAAGGGCACCCCTTACCTGTTTACAGCTTTGAGATGATCTCTTGTTTATATTTACATCAGTGAATTTACCACTGTTTGAGATGGCATCTGTAAATTGCGTAACTATCCCCTTCCAAAGTGTATTCAGACTTTATTAATGGAGGAGAATACGGGTCTCCTGTCAAGTAATTTCTGTGCAGACTTTCATACATTTGGAGTTAAATCTAATCAAGCAAGTCCATTCCCTTTTTAAATCTCTGCTGTTGTATTTTCCGCTGAAGAAAAAGGACTAGAACTTACTGCTGGGGAGCATTGAGATCTTTTGTGTTGGAAGAAGTCCAGTAATGCAGTCCTTGCTGACTCCAACTTGTTCAGTTCTGCGTGACAGAACTTTTTTTGTCTTATTAGCTTTACCTATTGAATATGCCTAACCACCTTTTAAATGTGTTTTACCAGCTGAATGAAACTGATTCATGTGTGAATACGTTTATGCCTCTGATGCACAGTTAAACCAGCAGATTACTTAAACCCTTTAGCATTTGCTACACTGTTTGTCTTCCTTCTTTTAAGTCTGGGTTTTGTGCCTCTTGTTCCCAGGGCTGCAGTTTGTGAGGCTGTGCAGCAGAGCCGGGCAGGCTGTCGGGCCAAGGAGCTGCGGGGCAGCCACCGGGTTTGCGGTCGGTGTCACCATCCGGTGGCCGCTGGGGGAGCAGTCCCCAGCCAGACACCATGAGCTCCGGCACCACTGCCCCGCAGAAGGTCACCAGCAACCCCACCAACACTGATGTCAACTATGTCATCAAAGAGCATTATAATTACACGGGAAAGCTAAATGAGAGTGTGGACACTGGAATTAAAGTGACGTCGGTGGTTTTTATCATCATTTGCTGCTTTATAATTTTAGAGAACATTTTTGTCTTGCTTACCATCTGGAAAACCAAGAAGTTTCACAGACCCATGTACTATTTCATTGGGAACTTGGCTCTTTCAGACTTGCTGGCTGGTGTGGCTTATACTGCCAACCTCCTGCTATCTGGACACAAAACCTACAGCCTGACCCCCAACCAGTGGTTTGTAAGAGAAGGCACCATGTTTGTTGCCTTGTCAGCTTCTGTGTTCAGCTTGTTGGCCATTGCCATCGAGAGATACATCACCATGCTGAAGATGAAACTCCACAATGGCAGCAACAGCTTCCGCTCCTTCTTGCTGATCAGTGCATGCTGGGTCATCTCTGCGATCCTTGGGGGGCTCCCGATCATGGGCTGGAACTGCAAGAACCTCCTGTCCAACTGCTCCACCGTGCTGCCTCTCTACCACAAGCACTATATTCTCTTTTGCACAACTGTTTTCACTGGCCTTTTGTTATCTATTGTGGTCCTCTACTGCAGGATCTACTCCATGGTGAGGACTAGGAGCCGCAGGCTGACATTTCGGAAAAACATTACCAAAGCTACTAGGAGCTCAGAAAAGTCACTAGCCTTGCTCAAGACGGTGATCATAGTCCTGAGTGTCTTCATTGCTTGCTGGGCTCCTCTGTTCATCCTGCTTTTACTGGATGTGGGGTGCAAAGTGAAGGCCTGCCCCATCCTCTATAAAGCAGAGTATTTCTTAGTACTGGCCGTGCTCAATTCAGCCACGAACCCTATCATCTACACCTTGACAAACAAAGAGATGCGGAGGGCTTTCATCAAGATTTTGTGCTGCTGCAAATGTCCCCCAGCAGATTCTGGGACCAAATTCAAACGGCCAATCATTGGGGGCATGGAGTTCAGCCGGAGTAAGTCTGACAACTCCTCACACCCACAGAAGGAGGATGGTGACCATCCTGAAACCATCATGTCTTCGGGCAATGTTACCTCATCTTCTTAGGAGTAACCATGGGGGTATATTTCAGAGTCTTCCTCTGAAATCAGGGAGCTGGGACGCCTCCTGCTCACAGCTGCAGCATTGGGCTGAGTGAGCAAGTAGCATTAGTTCTAATGGGGCAAACGGTGCACTTGCGAGGCTGGAGTTCAAGAAATGGGACAGACTGTTCTGGCTTGAAAATCTTTTTCCCTGGAGCATGTTTTGTCTTTGCGCTGAAGCAGCTCAGGATTGTCAGGCGCATTCATATCCTGAAATCTCCTTAGTAACTCTGAAAAGACTGATGCCTTGGTGAAATGATGCCTGGTGTGTGTGAGAGAAAGAGAGAGGGGGAGGAGGGAAAGGGAGAATGAATCTTTTTTTTTTTTTTTCCTCTGTGAGAAGAATGTGAAGTTTTTTCTCTTCACAGCAAACCACTGACACAAAGATCCTTCTGTATTGAATTTAGTGGTGGCTCTGGTATCATTGGTAAGAAATGTGTTTGTTTAGCACATAACATGGAAAGAGATCACACAAATATAATTTAGACCACATACAACCATAATTGGCATAATTTTGCAGAGCTTTTAGTTAAGTCATAAGGTTTTATT
Source organism: Chamaea fasciata (assembly GCF_029207755.1). Classification (NCBI taxonomy): domain Eukaryota; kingdom Metazoa; phylum Chordata; class Aves; order Passeriformes; family Sylviidae; genus Chamaea; species Chamaea fasciata. The sequence goes on along the minus strand of NW_027094095.1, from coordinate 13,530,490 downwards.
TGCAGAGTCCAAAGCTCTTGGGGTTCTACTTAGCAAGATCATAGCTGTGAATTTTTGCTGTCAGTCTGTATTACATTTGAAGACCGTGAGCTAGATTCTGCAGTTACTTTCGCCTGTACAATTCCATTGGCTGCATCAGATTTAATGAAGTAGCTCAGAACGGCATTTGGCCCCATATTTTGATTGCCTTTTTATTTTATAGCATTAAATAAACTGCATTATCATGCAAAATGCAAGGAAGAACTAAACATTTCTCTTCAAGATGACTTGAAAGTCTAGAAAATAGTAAAAACTACTATTGACAACAGTGGGATTTTTGCCTAAGTAAGAAGAGCTAAAAACTGAAGGGGTATTTCAGTGTCAGGTTCACAGTCTTTCCAAAAGTAAGGATCAGTTGGAAAATCAGAAAAGAGTACGTCGGGTTTCAGAAAAAATAAGAAGAAAGTTGAAGTGAAATGACTATAGATAAATGCACTTCCATAACAAAATGCAATACATTTTGGCACATTTTATTAATGTTTATAATTTCAGCAAAGATGTCTGTATTTTATCATGGAAGAAGTACCTGTTGTTAAATTGAATGTATTTGTTTTACAGCATCATTTTTACTTCTCTATTTTTCTAACCTGTGCTAATGGGGTTGAATGTGTACAATGTAAATAAGATACGGGAGTCTTCATGCGCCTAGAGTATTACTATAACAAATGTGGTATATCTGGGATAGCTGAGAGCAGTTGACTTATCTACAGTCATCAGCAACTCCTAGGACTGGTATTTTGTAAAGAAAATGCATTGCCTTTGTAGTAAAATTTCCAGTGCAATTAAATTGTTGGGTTGGTTTGTTGTTTTTTTTTTTTCTGGTTTAAAAAATAGTATTTAAAATGTTTCTGACTTTTATTGTTCAATTTGCACATAGCTTTATTGACTTCTAAACATTAATAAACTGATTTTTTAAATGCTTCTACTACCAGATTAATGGCAGTTTTGTACTATTATGGTGGTTTCATGCCAGATGTGGTTTCCACAGAAATCAGTGAAAGAATTCCTTCATTTTAGTACATGCTGGGATTAAGTCCATTCTGTGGGGACATAACGTGTAATGTCACAGGATCCTATAAAATACAAAATTAATTTTGAACTATAAACTTTCTTTGTCAGCATGTGCTGTATGGTTGAAATGCCACTAGAAGGATCTCTGCAAGAGCAATCCTCCGACAGCCAATGAAGTACAAACAGAAGGAAAACCAGTTTTACCATGACTGCCTAGAGCAGAAAAGTAAAGTAATTCACTTGTTTCACCAATACAATTCGTAAGTTCAATTCTTAGCTTATTGCAAACGTCAAGGAAGTTTATGAAACACAGAATGATGGCCTCAGCTGCGCCAGTGCTGGCGCTCCATTGGGTCTGCCAGCGAAGACTGTGGCAGTGTAGTTGAGCGGATACTGCATTACTGCTTCCAAAGGTTTGACTTCCATTTCCTTTCCCTCTCAGAATTGCTTTTAAGTTCCATGGAGCTCATACAGGATGCAGTTGGAGAGTGAAGATAAACCTCACCTTCTCGTACTGTATGTCATCGCTGTGCAGGGTTTACTGTGGGAAACGAGAGCCTACTCACCGAGGAAGGCTCTGGGTCATAACCTCACTTCCTGAAGGAAATTCCAAAAATGCCCTGAAGACAAAAGAGTGGAAACAGGCTGGAATTTCTCCCCATCTGTCTGCCTCTATGGAAGGAATGATTTCATGTGTGCTCACTTCCTAGCTTTTTAATTACTGACCTGAGCAGGGCTGGAAAAAGTGTCAAATCTGTATTTGTGCACAAGATAAAATGTCTCTTGGCTCAGGCCTTCGTTTGAACAGGGATGGTTTACCCTGGGTGCTGACAGTCATGAGGGAAAGCACTGCTTTGTCCCAGGGATAAAGTCACTTCTGTGCAGAGCCCCAAAAATGGATAAACCATGGAAGTCCAAGTCAAACCCTTGTGCTACCAGTGAGTAAATAAAGGCAATGTACAGGGATGAGGCAATGCACAGGGACATCTGAATTTTTAGGGGTGTTTTTATCCGAGGGTCTGGGGCCCTTCTGCTCGTGAAGCCTTTCAGGCATTAAGGTTGTTTGTCCCACACATCTGAGATCCTGTGACAAGGGCTGAGCTGTGTCATCACAGCATGGTGCCACTAACCCCTTGTGACTACCACATCGTTTCTGTACTGGGAGCTGATAGCCCACAGGTGAGTCACTTCCCTTCCCTTTGCTGGTATTTCTGTATCCCTTGCTTATCTCATCTAAACACTGTGGGCCTTTGTGGAAAATGACAGTTTCCCTTATGGAGGTGACTGTGTGATGGGAGTCCAGTTCTGGGAGGGAACTCGAAGCCCGACGTAATTCACGCAATAGAAGATGTGCACACCCCAAAGTGTGGCACTGGGCCATGGGGAAGCATTTCCTACACTCCTGGTCATGGTGACTGAAATCTGCTTCCTCCATAGACACTCCACATGCAAGTCGACAAGATTCGGATCGGCAATAATAACTGTAATAAAATGATAACATTAATAACAGTAAGGGTTCCTGCTGTGAGAGAAATGCAAAGGCCATTTTGTCCTGCTCCCTGGGGGTGAACCCTGCAGCTCCTCAGCCATGGCCATGCATTCCCATACACCAGCAGGTCAGGCCAGAGATGCAGTGTAGAAAACACCCTTCCAAGCCCTGGCCTGCCTTCTGTGTGCATGCAAAGGGCATGCAGCTTTGTCCTGGGGATGGCCATGTGACTAACAGGCAGAGAAAATGAACTGAGAACTGAAAAGGTGCCTTATACTGAATGTCTAACTGAAATAGAATAGCCTGAATTATTCAGAGCAACCTGGTCCTTTGATGTTTATTCTTTTTCCTAGCTGTTCTTCCAGTGCAAGAAATAGAACAGGGATAGAAAATTATCATGAAATCTGTCTGTTATTTCCTTGGCAACTCCCTGCCCAGGTATTCCAGTGTGAGAGCCAGGTATAGCAGGGTGCTTATTGAGCAAGAGAGGAGCTGCAGCTGGAATGCCCCATGGACCACTCGGCAGGAACTAACCTTGGGCTTGCTGTACACCACAGGCTGTCAGGACCAAAACTAGGGAACAGAAATGTGTGAAAATCCTGTTATCCATCCTTATCTTACCCTGTCACCTAAAAAATACAGGGATTGCCCAAATGTAATATTTCTTAATTCCTAATCTGGCCCAGAAGATCTCAATACTGATTGCATTTTATATGGACTGAGGCATTATCAGATGTTCTAAAAAGGGTCAAACTGACAAAGCATTCAAAAACATGGGCACGCGCACTAGAGCTATGTAACCTGCTCAGCTCTGAAATGCTGGAAATTCCCCAAGGTTCTCAAGCTTGCCAGGAAAACATCTATTGTATTTCAATAATTCCCCATATGTTCAGTTTTGTTTTTTTTTTCTTTTGAAAATGAGAATAATTCAATAGAACTAAAGTGTCAAGATTTAAGAAACAAACAAAGAAACCCCAAACAAAATCCACCTAAATTGAGTTCCTATAATTTGCTTTCACAAACTTTTCTAATCCAATCTTTCTATTTACAGATGGAAAGAGTTTGCTTATTAGCTATCATCTGATTTACACTGATGGAAGCCTATTTCATTTTACACAGTCAGCAAGAATTGCATAGGGTCATGAAATATCCCTTCAACTATTATTCTATGTAGAGAATTTTCCATGGTAATTAACAGTAATTAAATCCACTCCGCACACATGAGCTATAAGAGCAGCACGTGGCACAGTAACTTGTACACGTTTTCTTTTAAAATTAGAAGTGCCTAGAGAAATCTGAAAGCCAAGGAGCCAATAAAATGACGCTAATATCCAAAAGATTATTTGGGTGTGTTTGGGGGGTTTTGTTTGTCTGTTTGTTTGATTTGGTTTGAGTTTTTTTGTAAGTTTGGAACATAATTAGTGTAGACTTATGTGAACCACTGAAGAGAATGACAGTGTTAAGGACCATATCCCCTGCAGCACCAGGATGACACAATCCTTGTGTGTCACAAGTTTGAAATGTATGAAAGCAGCAGCAGCAGCAGCAGCAGCAGCAGGTACTTGTGCATAAACAATACAGCATTGTGTGGGAGCTCCCCAGGCCCGCTCGGTACTGCCAGATCCCGTATTCGGCTGAAAAACCCTACACGGCAGCAAAGCGGGAAGTGTTTCCTTGCACTTGGAGTTTCCGTGCTACCTTCGCGAGACAAAGAGGCAGGAAATCCCATCAGCCACACCCAGGAATGATCCGGCTTGGAAAAGTCCTAATAAAGCAGAGCTCACAAAGCTCTGTCAACCCTCTGTGAACCTTCCACTGAGCCTGGGGTAGCAGCCGTATAATGGAAACCTGATACAAAGGCCAATATTTATTTTGAGCTTTTCTGAATGATTGCTTGGGGAAGACCCGTTTTTAGGTGCACGGTACAATGACTGTACATAAAAACAGCTCGTCAGAAACGTGTGTGACCCAAACCCCATTAAATATTAAGATGTGTCTGTAGCAATTGCAGTGTTTATTCAGAATCGCTCTACTCAGCTAAAAGTGGGATTAAAATACCAAAAGCATGGCTTTGAAAACAAATGGACATTTGGAAAATGCAGGCTAGAGAGAAATCACCAAATAAATACTGGGTTAAAATTATCTGCCAGGCTTTGTGAAATCGTGGATGAAAACTGTTTCACTACCTGGGAAACATCTGGTGTGAACCACCTGACTGACACTTACAGGTCCTGACCTGAGCTGCCTGCTAAAGGGACTTTTGCTCTCTTTAACACAGAAATACTTGGAATAAGCCAAGACTTCCTGACTTAGCAGGATAGTGATGTAAATTGCTGGAATACGGTCTCAGACAGATCCTTGCCCATACTGAGCAGCCAGAGCTGAATAATGTGAAGGTGAGGGTGTCAATTACTTTAAGCAATAGAAATAGAATTTATATGATTACACAGAATGTGCAATAACAATTTTCATGATGTAAAAATTGTATTTGGCACAAGATTGTGATTGAGAGTATATGGTAGAACAGGTTTCAGGGACAATTTGGGATTGCTAGGGGAGGGAGTTGAGCTACACTGTGATATTTTCCACTTGAAATGAAGGAATCCTCTGTGGTAATGCAGACACAAAGCTGAGGATTTTGAGAATCTTTGCTTGTGAACTCTATCCTTAGATGTGTAATTCTTTTCTGAGCAACTCTGGGCAAGGTCTCATGAACCCTCCCACACAGAGATATGTATAATAGGCACACAGGGATGTTTACAAGTGAATACTTTGAATTTTGTGGTACTATTCAAAGAGCTTGTATCTGTGTCATTTTGAATAAGGGGGAGAGTCTGCCAGGTCAATTATTACCAAGCTACTTGCAGTATTTCCTTGTGCTTAGATGAGCTGGATGCTGCTGAATCAGTTACTCTAAGGTGGAAGGAAAAAAAGAATCTACCAACATGTGCAATCCTATCCTCATGTTTGGAAGAAGGATCAAGATGTTAGCTGGAAAACAATGTTCTGATGAAGTACTGAAAAACAACTCACCACAGCCCGCATTGTTATCTTTCTTGCTTTCAGGCAAGACACAACTATGGTCTAACGATTTCTGCTAATCTGGCGACCACTTCGATGCCTGTTGCACAAGGAATCCATGTGAGCCATTTCCCAAACACCAGGCGCTTTTACATGTTTATTTCCATCACAACTCCCACTTCTATTGCTGGTTTAGGCACACGATAAGAGATTGCTTGCAGCTAGTGTGTATTTCTCTCTCTGATCAGGGTTCTATCATCCACGCACGTTTTGAACAAATCTTTTATGTTGGCACAGAGACATTACTTCAAGGCAGCCAACAAATCTATTCCAAAAAGTGTAAAAACTTTCTTTTTTTCTGCTGTTCTCAGAAATTCAATCCATTTTGCATTTTATCAGCTCTCTTACTGTTTTTATAGGTCATATTGCAAATGTTTGAGGAAATCTTTCAGATTAACCTTCATCTCAGAGACTGTCCATTTTCCAAGCAAAAATATTTGAATTTTATTCCTCTAATAAATAACATAGGTGTGAGGGAGAGAACTTGTCTGAGCAACTAAGGTGACAATGAAGGAACAGTGCATCTTTCAACTTGAAATAGTCCATCAGTGAGTGTGCCTCTAGTCGGGACTATTTAATGATACAGGGTGAAGTTTTTCTTTTCACTAAACTTGCTGAAAAATGCAGAGGCATTAAAGAGGGTTCAGAGGACAACAAAGCAAGGCGCTTTAATAGGATGAACTAACATAAAAGGCTCAGTGAGCAAAGCCTTTTCCCACCACATCGGCGAGAATGGGGAAACACAATACTCAGCCCAGCAGCTACGCTATGGAAGTATGCTGGGTGGTACAGAAAGAAAACGTTTTAAAGCTCCAGACAAAAAGCAGACTCTGTCTATAGAAACCAGAACCAGTTAAAACATGTAAAGTTTTCCAGAGTATTTTCAAAGTATTTCGATGTTTGAAGATTCAAAGTACCTTAGTATTTCAGAATATAATTAAGCGCGGTTGGTTTTTATTGTTATTTTATTTCTTTTAAGAAGGACGACTCCTGCACTCGAGCACGGGCTCTTTCCCGCGGCACCCGCAGTCACACCCGCCGGCCCGCAGCCCCGAACACACGGCCCAGGCCGGGAACGGCGGCTCGCAGCGCTCAGACAGGCCGGCAGCGGCTCGAGGGGCACGTTCGGAGGTGAACGCGACCCTCCCTTCCTCTCCGAGCCTTTTCGAGGTCACCGAGACCGCTCCCGCTGCCCTGGCCCCCGGGCCCCTTCCTGCGTGCCGTTCCTGCGCTCCGCACGGTTTTCCTGCCGGCCCGGCCCGGCGCTTCCTGCGCCGCCTTTCCCTTCCCCGGCGCTTCCCGGCGCTGCCTGGGGCCGCGGGGAGCCCCGAGCCACGGCGGGGGAGCCGCAGCCACCCCGAACCGACGGGACAAACCAACCCGGACAGACAGAAAAAGCGCCGAAAATAGCTTTTATCTTGGTGATAAGCGCATGAACAAAGAGCGTGTGCAGTGACGGGGAGAAGTTTCAAGGGTCTTCCAGGAGTTAAAGGCAGTCCCGGGCTGCGGGCGCGCTGCTGCAGCTGCAGCCCCCGCGCCTCTCAGCCCTCGAAGGGTTTCAGCAGCGCCTCACAGAGCGTGAAACGCCGCCCGGCGCCGCCAGAGCCGGGCCAGGCAGCCGGCGTTAAGCCCAAGCCCAAAAGGTGAGAAGCCAAGAGCGGCAGCTGTAAAGCTGGCCAGGCTTTCACAGAGACAGTTTTCGTTGGTGCTTGAGTACTTAAAGAAGTCTGTTTACCGCAGAGTATTTCACAGGAGCACCAAGTTCACAGAGCAGCCTCTGCGGCGCGGTGAGCGCCCGGGCGCAGCCCGCGCCCCTCAGGCGGAGCGAGGCAGAGCCCCTGCCCCGGCCACCTCCAGCCCCACGGGCAGCCTCTCCTGCCAGCACACGGGGGCTCGGTGGCATTGTGAAAACAAACAGAAGTCTCGTCTTCTCGTCTTTCTTTTTACTTTTTTCTCTTTTTCTTTTTCTTTTTTTTTTCTTTTTCTCTCCCCCCCTTCCGCCCCTCAGTGCATTGCAAAGGATTTTTGTTGAAAGCTCGATTTTTCTTTTCACTCGGCTGCGGCAGCAGCAGCAGCTCAGCCGCCGGCTGTAGGAGGCGGCAGGGCCGAGGCCGTGCCCGGGAGCGCCCCCAGCCCTGCCAGCCCGGGTGTAGCTCGGCGCGGGCGCCGCTCCCTCCCGAGGCGCGGGGCAGCCGGGGGGAGCCGCGGGCGGCGAGGGGGGCGGGTAGCGCCGGGGCCCAGCGCGGGGGGCCTGGCTGCGGCAGGGAAGGGTCTCTCGGGCGCTCTGTCCAAGAGGAAGGAAGACCTTTGGTCTAGCTTGATTTGTCTCCTCACACTATGGGGGACCTGTGGTGTTTGTGTGGGAACGGTGTAGATTTGCAGTAGTAGTGGTGTGTTTGTGTGCTCGTGTATTTGTGGCTACAAGGCAATGCCCCTGCTGAAGTGCAGGCAGAGTAGATGCTGCTATTTGAAATTAAAGCCCAGAGTAATGAAGTCTGGAGTAATGTAGCTGGAGTTTAATTACAAAATACATTGAGCACACGTGCGAAAGCTGAGGCACAGATCACAGACGAAGTGTTTATTTCCGTCTTGCCTTTACTGTGGTCCTTCAAACTTAGCTGACTGTTATCTCTGATCCACCTGTGGGGAGCCTTCTGGGAACAGGTTACTGAAGACACAAGACACAGAACAGGCTGGTACCACCCCAGCCTGACACCTTGGGAATTATGATACAAATTAATGCTTGCTCGGGGAGAGGACCCAGCTTTCTCACACAGGTTATCAAGCAACCTTCACACTAGTCTTTGTTGATCTTGTGTGCATTTATGCAGATACTTTGTTGATAAAATAACCATTGTTTTGATCATCCTTCTTGAAGAAATTTGCTTGGGACTGGTTCCTTTAATCAAAGCATTTATTTGTAGGGGTAGAAAGAACTTCAAACAAACAAAGTCACGCAGGTACACTGGGGAAGGTGTAAGTATTCCTAGAGGTCATGCTTTCTGTCCTCTTTGACTGTGTCCCTGCATGAGATGAGGCTAATATGGCTCTGATCTACACTTGTCTTCAGAGTGAAGTTGAACAAATAGCAAAGGATTTTTAGATGTATTTAAAGGCATTTTGATATGTGTCTCTTGCAGCCTCAGCCTTTTGTGTGGCCTCTACTCTTTCTGTTGTCGGAAATCAACGTAATAAAACTGCTCCTTCCCTTCTAAGTGAATGTCATTGTTGTAATACAATGAGTCGGGAAAAAAAACAACATTAACTTCAAAATAATGCCAGTCAGAACTCCCCAGCATGAGCTCCCCCTCCTTCCATCAATCAGCTGGAATGCCTTAACTGTGTTTCCTCATTGTGATCAGAATATGACAATAATTTAATGAAACTGAAAGTGGAAGAGTTCCCACAAATCAGAAGTAGGATTTTCACTGATATAATTGCATACATGAGATCTCCTATTTGGAGTCAGGAAACTGAAAAAAGCTTGTCCCCTGTGAGCATTGCTTGGGTACATCATGCAAGTCCACATGAGCCAGGGTTTTGGAAGTAACATAATTATGACTTTAACATGTTCTGAGCCTTTATGGCCTTTAAAAGCTTGAAAAACTTGTACATTCAGGCAATACTGTAATCCCTACATTTTGTTGGGTTATAGGTGTGGAAAGGATGTAAAAAAAATGAGCTCCTTAGATGAAGAGAGAAGCAAACACGTCTTAGGTTTCTGCTCAGTTCTCTTCTAGGGCGTCTGCCTGCTGAGCTGGCTTTGGTTCTGATTGTGACCCTCTTTGGCTCATGGCACGCTGGCCTGGAAATACTATGTAAATTGACTGCCTCTAGAGGTTGGTTGTGCTCTGCCATTAGCCCTGCTGTGAGACGTGGAATTTTGGACAAAGATGGAGGTTGTGGAGGATAAATATGTCCTTCAAATTAAATAAAATTTTGGTCTAACACAGATGGTTGCGAACATAATTCATAAGGGGTTCATGAGCAGATTTCCCATGCAGTCAGGATGATACTCAGGGGTGCAGTCACTCTCACACAGACTGTGTTACTGCTGTGTCCATTACAAAGAAATGTCTGTCCTGTTTGACTAGTTGTGGTTGAGGTACAGCAGTTTCTGTCGCTGATGATATGTGAGAGGAGAGTGTAAACACTGTCGTTTGCCTTTGACTCCTCGTTCTTAGTGGCTGTGTATGCCTTTGCATTTCAGTTAAACGAGCTTGATCTGGAGAGTGATTTAGGAAAGAGACTTGGACTTTCGTCTGCCTTGATCCCAGCAAGCAATCCCTAAAGCGCTGCTGCAGTATCTGGTGCATTTATTAGCTTGCAAAGGTGAAGTTTGAAGAGTAAGTTAGATGAAAAGCAAAAGAAGACCAGAAGAACAGGCTGCCCTTCTTCTTTCCATTTGTAGCTACACGTTTCTGAAGGTTTGTGTTTGAATTTACCTTTCACATGGAAGGTGCGTCAAGTGCAGACATGTCTCCTCCGTGCTTTGACCTGGTCAGCTGAGCCTGAATGCTGTAAAGCTGAGTAACCACAAGGCAACCTAAGCTAATGTACCATGTTTTGTGTGGCTTACAAGTTTCAGCAGTGCTAACATGGCTAGCTGCTGTCTGGACTTGATTTCTCTTTCATCCTTCCAGCCCTAGATACTCTAATTTACCTGCCCCCAGGCATGCAGATGTACACAAAGCTGTTTTGATTGCAGAGGCATTACTACAGTTCCGTTTGTGGTTTCTCTGTGGATTTCAAAAGCAAGGTTTTATATGTAAAGTTCGAGGGAAGTTGAAATTAGACTGTTTACTTGTCTTTTCTGGAGAGGGATGAAAGTTCATAATTTTTTGTCTTGCTTTTCATAAGTGTTTTATTTTGTTGGTTTGGTTTGGTTTTTTAAGCAGCTCAGGTGTCACCCCATTATTTCTTGCTCAGTGGTCTGTCACAGGATTGCTGATTGGTGTCTAAAAGGCACTTTTGCTTAGTCTTTGTTATTATGCAACAGTAAATTAGCAATGGGACTATGAATGGAAAGCACCATAAAGCAGAAAGGAGACTGCAGAAGTAGTGCAAGGATGATACTCATTTAATGCAGATCTTACACTCAGATCAATTTGTTCTTGGAACAAATGGAAATTGTGGAAGTTCCACCAAAGTTGACAAAAGTTCAGGCCATTTAGACAAGATCTGCATCTGACACTAAATGGTCACAGCCTAAGACATTGGCATTGGCTCTGGGCCAGACTTTGGACTCTTGATGTCAGTGAAAGATTTACCATGAATTTGGATGGAGGTGTTGGAACCATTGTGAAAAATGAATGGTTGTTGCAGTTATTACCTTTTCCTCTGCTGCTCCTTACATGTCATCTGCATTTTTGCTCTCCAGCATGAAAGGGAAATCCGGAAAGTTTATCACGCCTTGAGTTTCAGAATGACAGTGTGAGATGTTTAGAAAAACCAAATTTCAGCCCCACCCTGACAAACCCAGCTGAATTTGCGGTTGAGCAAACTCAGACAGCCTGCATCAGCAAGAAAATAAACAGTATTTTGTTCATTCTTGAGAATCCAGAATAGAGCAAAGCAAGTGAATGGCAGCTGTGTGAGGGTCTATTTCTTTGCATGAAGTGGGATTCATGTCATAGGCACAGACGTATTTTGTGAAATAATATTTGTCCCAATTTAAGCTACAGAACGAGCACGGCAAATGGTGGGGTCCTTTCTCTGAAAGGGCTGGTACTTAACAAAACATGAAAAAAAGTAAGTCCAGGTTCTCGCAACTCCCACCTTGTAGGAGAATAAACAGTTAACCAATAGTTCAGGAGGTGAAATTGAAGGTTTTCCTGTGGGCCAAGGATGTCAGCACCTATCTGTGCCAGATAGAGCTTTCTATCTCAAGCTTTCACACATCATAAGAACAATAGGATTATCCACTTAAATACATTTTATTTTTCTTTAATCTCTCAGAATGTGCATCTTTGTTTGAAAATCTGGTTGTGGGGAAGATGAACCCCTTCTGTGTCTGTTGTGCTTTTGCTCATTCTTAAACTTAGGTGATTCCTGGAACCTGACTTCTATTTTTCTTTCAGTTTTTGGAGCCTGTCTCTGCCCTTCCTGATTCTGCCAGGCATAGAAGGAGAAATAGCAGAAGTCCATGAAAAATGAGCATTTCCATGGGGTTATAATATGACTGCACACAGGGGAAAAACTGTTTTGTGTTCCATTAGGGGTCAGTCAACATGATCTACAAACTTGTAAGTTATGAAACAACAAAACTCTTAGAGTTGCATAAATTCATGTAACAGAAAAGATAATAGAAAAATAATCTAATATGTTGTTGTACCTTTAACCATAATGAGTATAGAAGGTCATCCTAGAGACATTTTTAACTTGTTTGTATCATCTTTGTGGGTGAAGATTTCCAAGTTCTTTTGGCCATCTGTCCTAGAACTTTGCTATCCTTACCACTGAAATCCCTAAAATTCTTTTTTTTTGCAATTTAAGCCTGTCACTTCCTATTCTATCTACTTTGCCAATAGAAGTTGCTCTTCTATTTGCAGTCATGGAAATTTTTTATGTATATAAAATCTGGCAGGCTGCCACCTCATTCTCTTAGTCTTTAGACTAACTTAGGAAAGTAATTATTCCTCAAAGGTAATTTTTTTTCTATACCTCCAGTGATTTTTATTTTTTCCCTCTGGACCCTCTTTAATTGAATAATACTTGATGTGAGCATGCCTATACATTTTTTAAGAATAAACTAAATGGTCTTAGAGCTTTGACCAGAAAGCATCATGCACAGAAAATAACAATGTCTACGTGAGGACATCTACTAGTTTTAAAAATGTCTTTTAAAATTAAGCAGAACTCCCCCTTTTAACAAACACTAGTGAAGAGAGTATACAGGACGATTCCAAATACAGACTGTGCAGGAAATCAGCCTATCAAAAGCTGTTAGAAGTGTCAGCTCAGATGAATGAGAAACAGTGACTATTAATGGGGACAGTTTTCTAATAAAAGCAGGAGAAATGTTCCTGCCTGCATTTGGATTTTTCTACAGATGCTCTCTGAAATCATTGCCTGGTTCTTCTTGGTACTTGCTAGTGAAAACTGATGCAATTCTGTGCTACTAGAAACGAATTGTCTCTCTTGTTCTGTACTTTGCTTGCAGCCTGTCACCTGTAAAAATTGCTGAGAATTTGTTCAATAAACTCAGCATATGATAACTTAGCAAACAGGAACTTTTGCTGTTTTCATCATTTACTGCCCCAAAAGCTAATTTTTACCCAGGTTCCTCTGTGACTGCTGAGGGCAATGGAGTGTGTTTTCCTTCAGATGTGTGTTCTGTGCCTGCCTAATGCAATAATTTCTACCACCCTTATCTTTGTTACAGCCTTCTACATCTCAGTATTCCAGCAGCAACTAGGCCATGGAGAGGCCTCCTCCAGGATTCAGCAGTACTGACAACCCCGGGAAATTCCACTGCTTCAGCACCTTCCTGTTCCTCCTACCTTCACCACCTGCCTGTGCTCACCCCCTACTTAGTGTTATCTGCTTCTCCTTTTCCATTGAAAACTGCTCACTTTGTAGGGTAGAAAAGAGCTGGCAGGAGGGGATTCTTACAGCACTGATTTGGGGGAAAATAGAGGGAAGTGCGTTGCTCACCTGGAGGGGGGAAAATGGTCCTACCCCAGCTGTGAATCTTCCCATGAGCCTGAAAAAGCTGCCAGCAGACCTTTCCCCGTTTCTGTTGCATTCCTGGTTTATCCTCCCACTCCTCCTGTGTTCTGTCTAGAAGCAGTGTTTAGTTTGACCTTACTTAGATGCGAACTTACATACCCAGAGAAAAAAGAAGAGTCAGCTGTTGAAGCCTGTGATTAGGCAACGTGTAATCAGGTAGCAAGTGATTAATTAGTTCACTTCCGAGCTAATATCGCTTCAGGTCTTGGGCGCTTTAGTCGGAGTGGCCCAAACGAGCCCTTGCCATGACTCTGAGCTTGCCTTTCAGCCGCGCTGCGGGAGTCGAGGGAGCCGGTGCGGGAGTGGAAGTGTCCCTGGATGCATTCCAGCGGCTCTCGCCAGCTGCCAGTCCCACAGAGCGGGCGGGTGGGACGGATCGGGGTGGACCGGGATGGATCGGGACTGATCCCGGTGCCGCCGATCGCTCCCCGGGCGCGGCGCGACCGACACCTGGCGGCGGGACGGACGCTTCTCCTCCTCCCGGTCCCTGAAAACCGGGGCTAACCGTGCTGCAGGCAAGGGATTAGGGAGCGCAACGACGTGCTCCCGTGCGATATTTTGGTAATGACACGAGTATGATACAAAACCGAATACATGCAGGGAGAGGATTTAAAATAATCTAAAGCAGGTCATAAAATGTACTTGATAGGAGAACTTTTTAGAATCAACGGGGTTTAACATTTTTGTTGTTCTGACTATTCTGATTTAGTCAGAAGATGGAGATGTGAACAGAGGAGAGGATGCTGTTACCAGATTTTTGTTTGTAAGGTAATAGAAAGGTTGAGACTACAGATTTTACAAATGGCCTGTGGGGCTGTGACTGCAAATCTATTTCTAGATTAGCCAGAATGTGCCACTGAATCTTATGGAATCTCATTGGAGACAGTAATTGCTCCAGATTCCTAGGATTTTTTATGGAGGCTCTGTATATGGTACTTAGACACTTTAGTACTAAACTGCTAAAATTACATATATCAACTTTATGCCTCTATTAATGATATTTCTCAGTATTGCTATGGGCCATTGTTTTCCTTGAAAACAAGCAATGTACCCACTGGAAACAGTGAGAAATAGTGGAAGTGGCAATTTGTAATGAAATTATCTGAAATTACATTTGTCAGCTTCATCTAGTAGGAGGAAACAAAACAAATTAAAGCACAAAATTGCCCAACCTTAGGCTATGTAGAAGAGTTATCAATTATCAACAATTTGGTTTTAAATGTAACAAAGGTATACAAGTTCAGTGAGATTTAAATGCCTAGAAGAATTCTCCTACTCTTTTTAAAACCAGGACAAAACCAGACATTGAATCTTGCAATGATTAACCTCAGTTACCTAATCTACAAATTAGCAAGGATGCAGGAAGGAGCCTGATAAAGAGTAAAACTCCTTGTTGTTAACCTTATTACAGAACAAAGTCTTTTACATTGGAGAACAACCTAATCACAGGGAAAGATGCAAAGGCAATGAGGGAAAGCATTAAAGATGTCAGATCTTAATCAGTTTTCAGGAGAACAAAAGGTAGTCAGTGCAGAAGTACAGCAGTACAAAATCCTTCTATCAGCACTCCAGATTTGAGGATTGTTGATATGTAACAATTGAAACTAAAAGGTGTACACTAAAATGCTGCCTGGGGAGTTTCAGACAGCCTGGCAATAATGCTGGACTTGAGGTGTGTGATTTTGAACCTGTCTGAGCATCCTGTGGAAAGCGTGACACTGGGTCAGCTGTCAGTCTGTGGTGAGACAAGGCTGGCTGGTGGATGGGAGAATGTCCAGCTCTCCTCTGCCTCTGCATTCTCTCCTGTTCCACCCTCCACAATGAGGACTGGAGGCTGCCTGCCTGCTGTGCCTCTGCAGAGCTTCTGGCCTAGAAATAAGTTGCTGCTGCTTTCATATGGATGAAAGAGGGTTGGTGTCCTGAAACTGTAGTCTGTCTCCACCTACTAGAATTGTTGAATAAGGTAACTGCAGTAATTATAGCCCATAACTGAGAAATTTGAGACTCCATTGTCCTGACATTCTCTGGGAGGAGAGTAGATGCAATTTTGTCTGATACCCTCTGTGTATGCACTCTTTAGTCTTTTAAAAAATCCATGTATCAGTCCTTCATGTGTACAGCTTCTCTCCCCTCTGTGCTGAAGTGTTGAGACTGACACATGCACGGAGGTCAAGGAAGGTCTTGGGATGCAATTAAAAAGGAGAAGCTTAGGCTTAACACCAGAAAAAAATCCTCCCAATGAAAAGTATACTATAGTGAGCCCAACCTCCCCAGGGGAACAGGGGAAGTTCCATTCACTAGAGTATTTAAAACTACTGTAAAAGTCAAATAAATATGCAGTAGGAAGAGTTTTGCCTTGGCAGTGAAACAGAACAGATGGCTTAGCAGATATCATCCATCCACAGCATCTATGATTTTGTCAGTAAGATGTTAAGTCTCCAGAAATAGCCTGCACAGAGCTTGTGTCAACTGGAGCTGTGTAAGAAATTACAGAAATCCATACCCCTCTGGGGTTTATTTCGGTTTCCTTTTAGAACAGCAGTAACAGTTAAAGTACAGGGTATACACTGGAGGTAAGTAACTAGCTGGGATTAATGATGCTTGGTTCTGTGCTGTGCCATCAGTTTCTGCCAGTTGATCATGAATTGAAAGGGTACAACGTCTGCCTCAGTCATAATTACTTAACATTTTTCTTCCTTCCCCTCCTGGACACAATAAGCATGTAAAAACTCATATGATCACCTTGGTCCAAAAATAATCAGGTCAGAAGCTGGATGCCCATTGCAATGTGTTTATGTGATTTCCTTGACACAGACATTCTTGGCAATAGCCTAGAAATGATACTGCTATAATAAACTGTAAGTATTTCACGTCTTTGTTCTTTAGAATAAATCCGCACTGGACACCAAATCCTCTGCTGAGCCTCACCCTAGATGCTTTGAAACAGCTGTTAACCTGAAATATTTAATTTTGCTGGTGTTAATTTTTATGGCAAGACTCTAAAGATTTACGATGGAAGTTGGCCTGGTAGAGAATATAATAATGGTTTGAAATGTTTTTGCAAAATGCACTTCTATTTTCATACATCTTACACTGTTATCATGCACTCACTTCATAAAGACTACCTGGATGTAATGTTAAAGTTGTAAAACCAAACACCGCAGAAGTCAGAAAGCCCCGAGTATCCCTTGCACCCCAGGGGAGCCTTGGCTTTGGGCTCCCCTGTGACTCCTGGGAAGTCCCATCCTGGGTATTGCAGCTTTCTCTGGGGCTGGTGTTTTTATGGTTCCATTGCCTGGTAGGAAGTGCTGGAATGTGCTGTGTGGGAGACACTCCTCAGAAAATTCAACAACTAAAGGCCATTTCATTTTTTATGAATTAGCATTGGTGAAGATTCTTTGAGGATTTAGTCAGCTTTTGGTGGTGACCAGGTCCTACAAATTATACTTCTCAGCTGGACCCATTTCAAAGGTAGACATGTTAGAACTTCCCAGTGAAAGAGATAAATATGCAGAGATGAGAATGTGATTTTGAGTTCCCTTGTGTTTTTGTTTTGTGTTTTTGGTTGACTGGGTTTTTCTTTTTTTCCTTCTCCCCTCTCCCCTGCAAAAAAAACACAACAAAAACCTAAAGCCAAATCCTTATTCTGATGCAGACAACTCAGTGGTAAATGAAGGCAAAACGTCTAAAATCTGGCAATGAGAAGCAACAAGAGAGTTCATAATGGAAAGACACTTGCTAAGCAGTGTTAGCTGTGTCTATTGTCATTTTTATGTATTAGGAATCATTAACCTCTTCCTCTCCTTTTATGTAAGAGAGAGCTTCAGTCATACAGAACATGACCCAACTTTGTAGCAGTGTAGTGAGCTGGCTTTTTAAAAACACTTGTATGTTTTTATACACATGAAATATTAGGAGAAACTTTCTGAAATATGTGTGGTAGATGGATTTCCAGCTGCTCTTTGCAGCTCTGAATGCCTCCTGTTTAATACAGAATCCCTTTCAGCAAACTCAGAAGGCAGAAATGGACTGTAATCCAAAGCACAGCTCAAATACCCCTCTAGCACACTGTAAGAAGGAAGAGCATCATAGTTGAAGCTGATCCCAGAGATAAATGTGAATTAGAGGGCTGCTAAGGGGCAGCTTTGGCACTGTGTTTAAATTGCCATTTTAGAAATGTCTTTACCAGTATGTGATAAGTGTGTGTTTAAAGGTGGGGATGTATCTGGGGTAGGAACTGATAAAAAATTAATTTACAATAACAGCATGAAAGGTAGAAGAGGACAGGCTAATGTTTTATTTAAATGTCTTTACCAACCTATGTTTCTGCAGTGTAAATTTTGTTATGAAAGTGAAGCCCACAGGATGCAGTTCAGTCACAGCCTCCTTGGAGTTATGTGTATGAAATTTTACTTTGAGGAAATCAAATTATATATAAAAAAATCTTTTCTAGATATAAGACAAGCAAGATCAAAGCATCATATAGAGGAAAAAAATTAGGAGACAGTTGTGTTAGTTTTGAATATGATGTAATTTTCATTTAGTAAGAGAAAAAGCACAAAGGGTGAAGTCTCTCACTAGGTGAAGCCAACCCCAGAGTTGCTGCACAATGACCAGTGCAGTATTTTTCCATTTTTCATGATGATAATCCACACCATCTGAACGCTGAAGATCTGCTACCACCCAGATGATCTGAATTAATGTCAAATGCATACAGAGTGCAGCACAAAGAGCAGTGCTGCATATATGCATCATAATCCTAAAGGTTGCTTTTGGAAAAACATCTGGGATCTTTGAGGTTTGGCTGGTCTGAATCAGCTTATAGGAGGAGATGAGCTAAATGCAGAGCAGGCAAAAGAAGTGGCATGATTTTTAGAATACAATCTGCATGTTAATTAGTGGGTCATTTCTGCCAGCTTTAACTAATCATGCTTTTTCCTATGCTAGCTAGAATTCTGGGTTAAGATGCTGGCCTAGCAGCACAGCTGGACCCGGGTTAAAAAAAGTACTAGCACTGCAAGACTGCAAGAAAACCTTTTCTCTTATGGCTACTATTATTTTAGCTATTAAGTTATGGCAAAACTTCTGGAAAAATATATGCTTCAGTCAGATCATTGAATCTCTGTGTGAATCTTCCCTCAACAAAAACCCCCGAAATCATGGATTGAAGTCAAGGGATAGAAGCAAATTCTTAAGGAAAGGTAGCATTTTCTGATAATGTCAATTAAGGGGAGGAATGACTTCAGAAGAAGGGCAAGTGTAGTAATGGGGCTGGATATGTTTTGTGTTTTTGGCAGGTCCTTTGCTTCCCCTGTTCTAGGGGTGGCTGGTATACTCAGTCCCTCTGTGAATGTGGCAATGCGAATTTCACTAGTTCCATTTCTAACTATAATTCATCTTTCCCTAAACGGTTTTCTAAAGCATGATTTCCTTGATTTCCACAGAGACACTTTTTATTTACTCCAGCTTTTGGATCCCAGCATTTATACAGAAGAGTAAGTCAATACCGAACAACTAAGACAAAAGTTTATTTTGACTAGGTTCATTAAACAAAATCCAGCCTGTGCGCTGTGTAACTGCTGAATCCATGATGAAGCTGATCTCTGTGTGGAGGGGAACCATTTTCTTGTCAGTGCTGCCAGTGCTGTATTTCCAGCAGAGGGCACATAAACACACCTTTTCCAACCTCTCTAATATTTGCAAAGGAAAGTTCCACTGTGAAAACAGGAACAGCAAGTTTTAGATATTGCAGATACAGACTGTGAATCTGTGAAAAGAAGATGAAATAAAATCAAAACAAGCCTTTCATATAAAAGTAAGGACAAATGAGCAAAATTCTGCAACATCAGCTTTTCAGTTGATGCTTTAGCATAATTCTTTTTCTAACCTTTTTTTTTACATTGATCTCATGCCATCAGCTGTTTTCTTTCCAGTTTTCCCCTCTCTGGTTTGTAATTTTCTAGTATTATATAAAAGATACATAAGGATGGGGAAATTACATCTACTCTCAGTGTTCTCTACTGTGCAAAGTCTACTCTTTATTTTTCCTTAGCTGCAGATTCTGATTATCCTCAAGTTTCCTGCCAGATTTCTTCCAGCTGGTACTGCAGCACTCATCCCATGACCCAGCATATGCTTCTCCCTTGGACACCCATTACTTCTTTCCTGAAGCACAATCTGAGTAATCTGTGGATCTGCGGGTTTCAGTTTGGTGAGTTACAAGCAATTTACCTGACCCACCTTCTCAACATCTCATCACAATGACCCTGGTGTCTTCCCACATAGAATCTGTGCCTTCTGGGAGAGTGGAAGGATGTCACTCTTGATGTGAAATTAATTTGCTTCCTGCGGAAAACTGATTCCCCAGCCAGGGAAAGGACACAGCAGAAGGAAAAAATGTTGCTGCAGGAATTTCACAAGCCTGCAATTGTCATGCAGGGAAATTTCAGTGGTTCACTTCAGCCAGTGATGCCTTGTGCTTACGTTTCAGTCTGACTCCATGTCTCTTGTATCCAGATCACCTTCATTCTCCTGTCATGAGAAAGCCAAGAGTTTGCTTTTAGCTTTGAGAAATTATTCTGAAGTAGTGTTCATATGAACAAATTTGCTATTTTCTTGTATTTTGTGAGGCACAAATGCATACAATGGGAGCACTACGATTTTTACCATGTCATTGTAGTTTGCTTCATATGTCCTGCAGGGAACACGTCCTGTAATTTCTGGGACTTAAGTCAGTGTCAGAATGCCCAGGTCATTATTTTCTCTATTTGAAAGAGACCTGAATTTTCTGGTAGGTTTTAGCTAACTAAGTTAAGTGTATCACAAAAAGAAAACACTTGACTTACAGCTCTTTAAATGTTTATATACAAAATGGTTGTATTTTCATTGCATTCCATGTCTCCAAGTGATGTCCAGGGACTCCAGGTGTATGTATTTCATCGCAGTAAAATATGTCTGTGACTTTCTGCAAGCAAAAGTGCGTCATGTCAGTTAATAGCTGTTGTTTTAAATATAGGTAAATGAGGGATAATTCCAAAACCAAATGGACTTTGCTGTGTTTGTCTGCATGCTGGTGTTACTATTTATAGCACCAGAATGTCTAGAAATTGCAGTGACAGACATCTGTGTTGTGGTGCCATCCAGTGAAGGGCTGCAGTCCATGGGAGTAACTACAGATGCAGCAGAACAACCAGCACTCCCCTGCTTGCATAATCCCAGGCTTTGGCAACAAGGGGATTATTTTGATGATCAAGTATATGACCCAGACTCATGGGCTTTGAGAGTCATGACCTCTCCTCTCTTGGAAAAAACTGGCATATCTAGTCACACTCACTTTTCCTTTAACAAGTACTTATTCAGCATATGGAGGGAAAGGAAAAGTGCTTGGGCTGGATTTTCCACAGCTGATAGTCACACAGGGCTGCTGTTGAAGAGGAGTGTAGGGTAAAAGCCTCTCTGTTCTATGGTAACATCAGAAATAGAATCACCACAGGCTTCTCAGTCCTCTCTTTTGTTGAGCTCTAACAAGTGGCAGCAGTCTGAACAGCTAAGGCAGTAAGGACAACTAGAAAATGGCAGCTTTTTTTTTTTTTTTTTTTTTCATTTACCTTGCTGTTCTGTTTATGTTTACAGTGTAAATTAGTAGCCCTTTACTGACAATTTTGTCTTTCACGTGCTTGTCTTTTCCCAAAGGCTCATGCCCTTCTGCATCACGTTAGATTACTCCTGTAGCTGGCAACGAAGTTGAATATGAAAAGACTGAACCTGTAAAAGGCAGCTGGAATAGAGGATGGATGCTGGATCTGGCATAGGAGGAGGCTGTTTGGCTGACTGCAGCCCTAGGCTGTTGTCCAACAAAGAATTAGAAATTTAATCTAAGGCAAGCGCTCCCACTCCTCCAGCCATTTCCCTTTATTTTTTTCATGACTCAATTTAGTGTCACATCCGTCCATTTTCACAGCCTGAAAGTTTAGTAATTGCATATTTGTAATTCCTAAGGCATTCTTACTGTTTCTGTGGCCATGGGAGAAGAGTAAGATGTATTCTGTAATAGAAGTAGATTACTTCAGTAAAAAAAATGGAGAATATTTTTATGGAGCAGTAGAGCAGCTGGATGTTAACTCAGAGATGTCAGATGATGTCATACCTGCATGACAGACACAGTCTGTTTGCAGGTCGCAGGGCTATTTTTTTTCTCCACACAGGACATGCAAGACCATTTGGATCATTTTTTATAGCTTACAGCAAGGGCTTGGTGATTTCTGTGCTAAATGGGACAGGGTTTTGAACTATTTGGAACAGATGGAAAGAAAATTGGACTGTTGAGAGAAGAATGGGAAGTTTCTATGCAGATGGATTAAGACCTTTATAATCTAAACTGCTTTTTCCATCTCCCACTTGTGCCCAGCATACAGCTAAATATTTGCATCACCTCTCCTAGTCATATGCACTCATTTGCCAAGCCAAATAGTTAAAAATTCCACCTTTTCTATGAACTAGCAACACCCTGAGATTTATCTTTTCATTCTGTCATAACCAAGAAACACTGTTCTGCAAGTAGAGGATAAAGATGTTTTAAGAAAAAAAGTATGACAGAAAAAACATATTCTGGTAAAAGGACTTCGTTTGTCTAAAGTAAATTATATCTAAAACACGCGCCTTGTATTTCTGCGGCCAGTGCATCAGGAAGAGCTGCTTTATGGGAAGGGTGGTTTAGTCATTGATGCAGGGAGCCCAGGGAGGTGGGGAAGTCCCCAGAGGTATTCAAGAAACCAGTGGATGTGGCACTTAAGGCTGTGGTTTAGCTGACAAGGTGTCATCGGTCAAGGGTTGGACTCGATGGCTTTAGAAAGGTCTTTTTTAACCTAAATGCTTCTGTGACTCTGTAATTTGGCTGTAAACCTGTCTTCCTCTGGAGCTACCAGGGGAAGGAACACAGCTGTTTACCTGCAGCGCCAGGAGCTTTGGTCACTCCCAGCATTCAGTTCAGTGATTTACTGGCACTGTTATTCTCCAGCAGCAAAGAGCAGAAAGTAAAGGAAAAGTCACAAATCCCTTACCTACTTGTCAGTGGGGTCAGTGAGTGGTGCTCTCTGACAGCTGGGAAGCCCTTGGGATAGCTGCTTTTGCAGGATTGACCTAAATTACTACTCTAACTATAGGCTTTCAAAATACTAGCCTCAGCAAGTGGAGGGGACTGAAGACAATGGCTATAGTTTTAATTGCTTCTTCATAACTGGTTTCAGATTTTTGGACATTTCCTGCAGCCTTACACTACTCAATTTTTTTCTGGGGTTAAGAACATATTTTTTTCAACAGTGTTTCCCATACCCAGAAATTTTCCGATTTTTGCACAACAGTTAGCAAATATTTGAATGTGTTTGTGAGAACTGTAGGTCTGATTATTTGGCAAAATTTCAGAAGCTTTTAAAAAAGGTTTTTAGCGTTTCTCAATCTGGTCACCTGGAAAAAGGCCAAACAATAATACCCTCACGTATCAGCCTGCACAGTAGCACGAAGTCCTGCTGTTTCTATGACAACAAATAGCTTTTTCAGCTCCCCCAGATCGGTTCTACCAAGAACAGTAAGTAGCCTGTACAACAGATTAGTGGGAAGATGAGAAGCCTTCTGGATTTGAAGGTGTGCAGGTACCTCTAAAGGCTCATGTTCCTCAGACCCGGGTTATCCTGATGGTACAACAGCAAATGCAGTGCAGCAGGGAGATGCCTGAGTGAGCTCCGGGCTGGGGAGCTCGGGGACACAGCAGCCTGCCGGTGCATAAGGCCCTGAGAGTTCAATCGCTCTGCTGAGAAGTGACTTGTGCACGTTGGCTTGTCTTGTCCAAGTGCTTCCCACTGAAAGGAAGCTGTAGTACAGAAGGGAGATATTCGTAAGGGAAAGCTCTTTGATTGTCTCCATCCTGTCAGCGTTCAATGGTGTCACATATCACACTAAAAGAAATTACTTCAGACTAGGAACAAATTTTCAACTTTTTCTCAGGTCTTCCCATGCTTTTGCTTCCACATTTCTGAGAATGCTTCTTACAGTCCATTCCTCTGCTCTTTCTGAATTTTCATTGAACAGGCTTTTGCAGTCTCACATCTTTTGACAATTAATTATTTATTTAAAGGTCAAGTTCCAGGTTGTTTTGTCCTTCCAGTGCCTTCTCCTACCCTTGATCCTCACTTTTTCTTTCTCCCTTAACTTTCAAAACACAGCTTATCCCTGGAGGCTGCTTCTCAGAATCTTCTCTGGCCGTGTCTGTTCAGAATACCGAAGCTGTGACAGTTTGTGGGGAATTCCTGGCTGTCCTTTGCACTTGGCAGTGCTGATGGCATGGGCCTGCTGCCCTCCAGGCACGTCCTCTAAGTCCGCTTCAGGAGCTGCCAGAGTAGCAGACTTTTGTGGACTCTTTGTGATGCAGATTCCTTCAAACTGTTTAGAGGAGAAAAGACTGGCAGCTTGCAGCTTGCCTTCTCTGGTGGCAATGAGAGCAGTGAACTCGGCCTCATCTACCTGCACTTTTCACTCTGCATCCAGGACAAACGCACTTCTCACCCGTCTCTTGTTACAGCTTCAGAGGAATCTGCTCTCTGACCAGGCCAAAACACTGGTACTTGTCCACAGGAGACAATCCTTTCTTCTGCGTCACCTATTGAGATTTTAAGCTTTAAAGAGAGCAAATTGTATCAAAGATGGTGCTGAACAGACTGCTGCCCTTACCCAGTTGTTAGTACTGTGTGCTGTGAACGTACATCTCTAAATGTCATTCTGTGTTCTACGGAGAAAAGGCTTCCTCTTTAATTTATTTTGCTTCAGCATTTGCTGTACTGTATTTGTTGAAGCCTTTCCAAATTGTAAACTAAATCAAGACAACAGCTTTCCCCTACTGTCTTTTAAACCAGCATTCTCATTTATTAAAATGTGATTTCTTTACTCACTTATCACAGAGAGACAAAATGAGCCAACAGAAAAATGCTATTAAAAATCTTTTCATGAAGGAAAAGCTGCTAAAATTCCAGCAGGGTGTGAGTTTGTCTCTAGTATAAATGATATTTTCTTAAGCGCAAATATGCCAACTGTAGTCTGCATTATGTCCTGCATTGTTCACCTCATAATGTGGATATAATTATCAAATGGACTGGAATACACGCAGCAAAATACATTAGTATTCCAGAAGCGGTGATGGGCCAGGGTTGAAATACCCCCCTGTTCCTTAGGGAGCCCCAGAGTCATGCCAGCATCCTACTGAAATTCAGGTCAGGAATTTAAATTATGGTATGAAGACAGAAAATGAAGGAGAGAAAAAAAAAGGGGTGGGGGGGAATTTCAATATTCTTAATCAAAATACAAGAATCTTCCCCTAGATGAAACTGTCTAAGCAGGGGGTTTTTTAGGAAGAAAAATAGTGTTACAGGCTCCTGTGGTAGACCTTATGTTTGAAAAACCTTTGTCCAGCCAAAACCAAACTACCTGGAAATGAGATGGGAGACACTCAATTGTAGTGTAAGAGGGAAAACTTTCAAAGCCTCCAATGAGATTTTGCTCTTTTCCTTTTCTTTTGCAAGAAATGCCTGGAGAGAAGTGTCCCCATGGGCTGGGGATAGAGAGGGCTGATGGGGACAGGCTGTGACACAGATCTCAGGTGCAGTGAGTACAGCACCAGCCAGTGAGAGCGCAATTTGCTTTTTATCTCTGCCCCTCAGACAATTATCAGAGGAGACAAAGAGCATTTATACATGCTGAGGATGTCAGTGGTTGTTTACACTCTTGAAGACTGGTCAGATCCCTTGGTAGGACTGAAATTCTTTCCAAAGACTTCAGTTATGCTCAGACTCCAGGAGCAAACCAGTAATGTTACAGACCTTATATATATTCTCTAATTGCTGCAGAATGGGATGGGCACTTGGAGCTATTCCAGTTAGACACACTTACCCAATGTGCCACAAAACAATGAAGTGTTGAATATGAAGATGATTTATAAATGTTATTTGTTTCTTTCAGACCCAGGAATGAAATCCGGTTGCTTTTCAGTATAACATACAGTATAAATGTTCTTTAGTGGAATTTTAAAATATGTCAACCAGAAGATGTCCTTTGCTGCCATGGCAGAAAATGTCAGGGAGATATCCAAGGGCAGGAAGATTGATGGAAAAGAAATTGTCAGGGGAAATGTAGCAGGAGATTAAAGAACTGTGTGTGGTAGTAAACATATTATATTTTTTATTTGCCTTCTGCTCTGAGACTTACAAAAAATCAAAGCAATTTTCTTGGCTACAAGCTAGAACTGTAAACCTCATGAATACCAAATATATAGATAATCCAAACACATTTGCAGTCATGTTTTGTACAAGTAGACATGCCAGTTCTGTGAGCCATTTGAAGGAAATTTGCAGGTGTTATGGTAGGGTTTGACCTTGCCAGTATTTTATACCAAAAGAAGGAAAGCTGCCACTAGGAGGTGCAGACTTGAGAGGGAAAGGTCAGATAATTCAGTAAAGCCACTATTTAATAATGTATGGTATGCTGAGCATAAATGTTGATGTGTGAGAACTATGATTAAATTTGGTGTTTTAGGTCCCTGTTAATACTGTACCACTTAATGGATTGCCATGGAAAATCATAAGCAAGAAATCCACAGGAAGAACAGCACGATTCTTTAATTATGCAAGGAGTAAGACAGTCAGCTATTTTTCCTAATCAAAATTGCTAGCAGCTAGAGAAAATGTGAGTTGTTGTATAATATGTAAGTAATCTAACTCTCCTTTTAAAAATATTCCCTGCTAATGCCTAGTGCATGACACAAATACTCAGCAGGCCAGTGGGGACAGGGCAAATGCTGCTAATTCTTGTTAGAGTTTCACTGCCATGAGGAGTGTCAACAGTAACAGCAGGACATGGAGACCCTGCTTCAGCACCCACCCAACACTTTTGACATATTCTCTGTTACTTAATAAATTAATAATGAGGCAGTCAGATCTGCACTGGCCTCTTAGGACTTGAGCCGGTTTGTCAAAATCACTGCTGTGTTCTGGGAATACCTTTGGAGTTTGCAGCTCAGCTCAGGATCAGAGATGAGGAAGGGCATGGAGAAGTCTGTATCCCACTCATTCAGCCTGTCAGTGGTTGAGTGGTCCCGCAGAGCCTGCTGTGATATGACACAGATTAAAGCAAGCCTTGGCTGCACTGTAAGCCTGAGACAAACTCTCTTATATTCCTGTTTGTGTGAGCCTTTTGGAACAGAATTGCTACCACAGCAAGAATGAGTGATGGGGGGCTTGTGTCCAATGTAAAGGCCTGTAATGTGTGCCCTGATGAAGATGAACAGAACGCTGATTCTTTAGACATAGGAAGAATTTGCCACAAAGTGAAAGTTTCAGTGGTTGTGCAAACCTCTGCTTTCTCTTTTGATTGATGGACTGGTCTCTTTCTGACTACATCACACTGCCAATCTGGGTCATTCCTGGGCCTCAGAATAATTTTGGGTTAGTACTAGCTACATAAAGAACGAGAGACTTGTATATAGTTTTAGATGCTCTTTAATTCTGTTGAGTTTTGTAGCAAAGTCTTTCTTCTCCTTACCTTATCTCTAAGTTTTGATGAGAATAGACATGTGTCATAGTTTCTTCATCAGGTTCTTTTTCAAGTATTGATTAAGACTGATGTTAATTTCAGGGATTCTGAAGGCAAGCTAGACTTTAACTACAATTGAATTTTAAGCTTCTCTTTCCATGAGATTGCATGTCAAAATCTTATCTGTTATGCTTACACATTAGCATAGCAACTAAGAGAAAAAATTGATGTACCAAAGCTGCACTTCTCTTCCATGTTACCAACTCTTGCTTTTTATGGTTCTGGCAACAGCAAAGCGCCAAATAGCAGAAGGAATGCCCAGTTTGTAAGTATGTGTTTGAAAGGAAGAATAGCTAGTTAATTCCAGAGGGCTGAAGTAATAATCCATTGCAATGGATCCTTCAGTCTCTTGAAAAGTTTGTGAGCCCAAGTTAATATCCCAGGGAAATCCTTCATGCTTGGGATTTGTATGCTAACTTGAAACCAGGTAAATTGAATGTTGGATTTAATTGATCATAACTCTAGTTGCGCCATGCCTATTAGCACATCTCTTCCTTGTAACTTTGCCTCCCTAGCTCCATTAGGTTAGTCTGGAGGCACAATCCTAAGGGGAAAAGACTGCCATTTTTATCCAGGCCCATCAGATTTTTTTTTTAACTTACATCATTTAACAGTTGCTTTTTAGCCTTTTCCTATTTTCTTACATATATTCTTCAATTTGACATGCTAGAAGGTCAGACACAGAGCTCTGACGATCTTTGCTCCTCTGCTCCAACACACAAGTTAAATGTTCCAACAGAACCCTTGCCTTGGGGAATAGAAAGAGAATGTGGCCATAACTCCTTTTTGAAAGTTGTATCAGCTCCTAATTTAAGGCTGGGCAGGACTCACAGCAGCTCAAACCACACTGTCTCACAAGTACCACTACTTCATTTTTCAAGACCTCAGAGGCTTTCTCTTGATGTTACTCAGCATTTGACAGCTAAATATTTTGACTGCTGCTGCAGGGTGATATTAATCCCTTCAAAAGATGTGGCTGTTTAAGGCATATCGCAGGTCTGATTGTTCATGAAGCCATTTATAACAGAGCCTCAACATGTCTTCACACATGGGTGTTAAAGGGGATAAGTACTTTGCAGGGAATGCTCTAAAAGACAGAGGTATGGGCTTTGTGGCCCCTTTACCCATGGAAACAAGCACTGTTGACCTCCATAGACATTCACAAACTCCAGAACTGAGAACCCAAGCTTATAGTTGTTTTGAACATAAACTGACAAGAAAAAAATAGTCTTAGCGTGGTTTTTGAGAAATGCCTGCTATTGTTCTACCACAATGTCTCATGTCATTGACAAAAGAGTCATATAGTAATTATCCAATTTTAATTTTTAAATTAAGTTATAGGGGAACAGAGAAATAATGGCTTTGTTCATGCACTAGCAGTTATCTTCTGTTTTCCACTACTCAGAATATCCCTGAGTCATTTGTTATATCTGTCCTCCAAATGTGTTAAAACTAGGACAACATTGCACTGAAATTTGCATGCAGACAATTAGGTTGCATCGTGTTAACTCAAGATATGACTATGGACAGGCTAATATACAACTGGCAAATAAGAAGTGTGAAATTGAAACAGGAATAAATGCCAGTTTCACTCAGAAGTGTGCTGCTAATAAATACAGTCTATTAAAAAGTGCTAGGCATAACTTCCAAATGTATTCTCCAAATGCTATAAATTTGTAGAAAACAAACTGATTTAAACATCCAACTAAAATTATGGTTCTTCCATTTGTGATACATCACTTTCAGAGACAACAGTGTTTGAAGATAAATAAAAATCTGCTTTTGGTGTGAAGCCAAAAGCACTAAAGAAAGAACTGTTGGAAATGTGTTAGAGTTTTTAAATTTGCTACTGGTTTCCCAACTGGGAATTATTAATATCTTAAATTATTATGTCACTATTTGACTTCATTAGAAAACATGCATGAGTTAGATTAAAATTGATCTTAAATTACAAGCACTTGTTTAGAAAATGTTCTAAGACTGATGAGCTGTGAAACTTTCTGCACACTGTGTCATTTCCAAACCACTGCAAAACAAACTGTTACTCTGAGTTGATTTTTCCAGACTTCACAGATTAAAAATGCTGGGTGATGCTAATTCTTGCATAGGTTAGACTGCTTCCTCTAAGTCTGTGTGCTGCGAAAAGTTAAGTGTTGGAAATGGGAAGAAAATTAATTTTAAAAGGTGTTTGAAAGGTCAGACCATGCTATGCTCAAATTAAACCAAACTATGCAAGGGATTAAGGATATGCTTTTCTGCTGAAAGAGTTTTGGACTAGGTTTTGGAATTATTCCTCTTTTCTTTGCTGTGGTAGCTCACCATCTGCAGTCTCTCCAAATGGCTCCAACAGCAGGGTACAGAAAATATGCAACTCTCTCAGTAAGAAGGTGACCTTTCTCCTCTTGAGTTAGCTCAGGTCACTGTTATAAATGCATGCTTTGCTAGAAACTCTGCTGGAATCACTATGGATTGAATAGTGACTGTGTTACACTTGTCTTTTTGTTTTGGAATTTTTTAATTTATTAAAATTTAAACCAGTTGAAAATAAACCCTGCTGACAGCCAAACACAACAGCCAAAAGATAAAACAGTAATGGAGAAATTGTTTGGATCGAAGGTCATATAAACAACCTCAGCCATCTGAACATATGTGTTTATTAGACACATCTGCCAGACAGAACTTTCTCTGAATTTTATTGGTTCTTTGGTTGCTGTAAAACAATTGCCTTTGTAGAGACCTCATTGATTTTGGAAGAGATTGATTCTCCTTGGGTTGATATGACTTGTGAGTTTTTTTCTTTTCCCATTTATACACAAGCACAATCTAGGCTGCATTTTAAAAGTCTTGTAGATGAGGAAATCACCTGTCTGATTTGTAAAACACATGGAGTAGTGGTGTAGAATGAGCTTAGTGTAAACTTGTCCTGTTAGAAAGAGCCAAGTTCTTTCATTTTTACTTTTTACTGAGAGCTGTGCTGTCCTTTGAGCAAAATTCTTTCCATTCAAGCACTGGGAGGGGTAGTAGCGATAGGTGAGGGAGTGGATGGAAATCTTAAATACTAATAGAGCTACTTAGTTGTCATGGAAAAAGGATTTAGACAGACTGAGAGATATAGCAACTTAATTTGCTTCTTGTTCACTAAAGATTAATTTTCTGATTTCCCTGTAATGATCTATTCATACCATGATGAATAGATCACTGACAACACCTTAAAATTTGTTCATCACCATCTGTAGTTTTTTGGGGTGAGCAACACGCTTCTGCCAACAACGAACTTCAACAGGGCACCATCCCACTTATTTCAAGGAAGTTTCTGTTGAGTGCCCTGGGTCACTGGTAACACCCCTGACCAGCCTTACTGGGACCTCCCATCCCAGGAGCAGGATTTAACCTCAACCCTGAGCTGCCAATGTCTGTTTAAGCAGTGCTTCCAGCTGCTCTTCACCTTAGGCACAGCTTGTCCTTGCCCATGGCTCTGGCCCACTCATGGGATTCCTGGTTTGGTGGTAGAGCTGTCCTGTCGCTGTGGGTCTGTCTGGAAATCTCTAGACTGTGTCTGACCCATTGACCAGCAAGCCTGGCCTCAGACTTGCCCCATCACCTTGAACTCACCTGATGGATGGAGATCCTGGTTAAAGCTGGCTGCCATCTCCAGAGCTCCCTGCTCTCTGTGTCAGGTGCTGTGGGATGGGCCTGGCTGCCATCCCCAGTTCCTCTCTTCACCTTGGCTGGGCTCACACCTCTGTCTTCAGACCTCATATCTTCTTCTGCTTAGTTAGTTCATCTACATATAACCCCACATTTATTTGAAATCGAGATCTCAGAAAAGTTGTTCTTAAGCTCTTTTCAATTTAAGAACACAAAGAACCATTTAGCACATATAAATTGCAGAAGACAGATGCAGAATATTGATGACAAAGATAGAAGAAAATCTTTTACATTTTAAAACTGTAAAATGTTAGCAGTTAGAAATCCTACATATCCAATTGCTTTAATGCCTATGCTCCTTGGGTAGCTCTGTTGGATTTAGGATGTTTCATTTCTCATATTGGCACACTAAGTTTCTTCTAGTTTCTCCTAACCCTAGTATCTGCTTCTAATTTGATTTTCCGGAATACTTATGAGTCTGTACAGCTAAAAATAATAATGTATCCAAGCATAAATCAGATCACTAGAGGCTGAAATATGCCTTTATCCATCTAATCTCCTTGCTTCAATATCTGGATAAGCATAAGGCAAAAATACCACTGCATGACTTCATAAGTATAGTGCAAGCTAAATTGAAGATAATTTTACTTAAGCAAAGCATTCACAACAGAAACACAATTTGGCTGTAAGAAAAGAGGGTATTTGGATCAGGGCTGTAATTTGGCTTGTTTTAAAGATGTTGAAAGGTGTATTACTTTAGTCAGAGAAGACAAGACATGTTATTTATAACTAAAGAACGAGAGTAAGTTGTGTGTGCATAAATATATATTTCTTTTTAACAAGTGTACTTAACGTTTATGTGACTTTCTGCCAGAATTCAGGGTTATACTGAACAGGGCTGAAAAGACAAACTAACTGGAGCTGAAGGAGTGCTTGAGAGAAGATAGACTCCACAAAATACCAAGGGTCCTCAAGGACAATGAAGCAATGATAAAGATTGTGATTTGTTTTTGTAGCCTCTGCTGGTCTGGTGAGGTTTATTCATCCTAGACTTGCAGCTAAGATCAAAGGGAACCTTTAAAATGTTGGCATAAGGAAGAGGAAAGATTGAGCAATTTGCCAGGGGCTGCCCCATGAGCCTTTCTGAGGTCTGATGGGAATGCAAAGATAAATGAGAATGACATCAAGTGAAGCAAACTGTCTTTGCCCATGGCTGAGATGGAGATAACTGGGTTGAATAAGAGCTACTAGTACTTTCAAGGCAAGGTTAAAGTTTAGGAAAGGGTCAGTGTGCAGAATATCAATAAATACCACAGGATGTCAAGGCATAGTTGAACTAAATAGTAAAGCATCTTTATGTCAGGATGATTCCCCCTGCGTAGGGTTTTCAGTGATCACTCCATTATAATCTTCTTGTGCAATGAGTATGGGTGTTCATTGTTTGTCTTCTTTTATAATTTTTTAATTGTCTCAGACTTACAGAGTAGCATTTCTTTTTAAGCACAGAGGAAATTTATCACCCATGAAACGGTGGTGTAACTTCTTTCTTGAAAGCTTTTTTAGGTTGGGTTACACAGGTATTTGTGAGGAATGACATATGTATAGTTGAGTATTTCTTTATGACCTCTTTGAAAACTGTGATTCTAGATACATTTGAAGTTGGAGCTATGGATACATTTTTGAATCAAATTTTTAACTTCCTAAGAGTCCTTGTTTAGATGGCTTCAATAACATTTAAATTTGAGAAGTCATTTCAAGCAGTTGCCCCCATGCCACAATGAATTTGGCTCAGCATCCTGAGTGCAGCTCTACGCGTTGTCCATGCCTGAGGAAACAAGTGTGGGTTTCCAAAGTTGCTGGAACTTGGCAATATGTTTTGTGCTGAATTCCTGTGGCATGTGGAGACGGATGACAATACATGTAGACAGAAACAAACAAACCCCAGCCATACTACAGTCAATATTTCTTTTTAGACTATAAGGCTTCCCTTATTAAGTGTTTGGTATTCTTAATTGGTGTCATAACCTTCTGATGTTTGTGGATTATGTTATTCCTCCCCATATCCACTAGAAACCACCAACCCATCTGCAAGCTGTTGTATTTGCATATGCTGGAATCTCATAAATTCATGTTATTTCTTCTTTGTTATCCCTTGAATCCTAGCTCTGGGTTTTTTATTGACTGGCTGGTCCTGTTTTCTGCATGACGAAACAACGTGATGTAAGACTGGCTGAGGCAAATGCAGGCACATACAGAGGCTTGTGGATGGATACTTGAAATACTGAAAATACTGAAATACTTGAAATACTTCTCCACTGGGAGATGGCCAGGATTTTGTAAGGCCACCCCTCTGTGAGCACTACACAACCCTTTTTGCAGCAACCCTGCTAGTTGCCCTACTGCCCCCCCCAGGAGGTTCAGGTGGCAGGGAGAGACTGTAATCCATCTGTCCTCCTCACCGTGGTGTTGTACCTGGATCCATGAAATAAGCATCACATAGCATTAGAGGGGTTTTCAGCAAATGTTCAGCTCTGCAGAACTACTGCAAACTGCTGGTGGCTGTGGAAAATGAGGCCATCATGATTGCTGGCTGGAGATGTGTGCTGGGTTGGCAGCGTACTGCGGCCGAATGCCCACCTAGCTGCCCCCTCACTCTCCTTGTCAACAAGGCAAAATCTCGGAGGTGAGACAAAAATCAGATCTCTTACCAACTACAATTACAGGAAAAACAGATTCAGTTAGGAGGAAATTAATTTATTGCCAATTAAATTAGATTTGGATGGTCACAAACATAGGAAACGAAGTAACATAGTGAGCAATGTAGAGGGGTTAGGGGGTTGCGGTCACTTGATAACAGCTCCTATCTGCTGCTCCTTCCTCCTCACTCTTCTCCCTGCTCCTGCATGGGCTCTCTACAGGCTGGGGTTTCCTTCAGGGCATCTCCACCTGCTCCAGTGTGGGCTCCTCTCTGGGCTCTGTGCCCTTTGGATGCCTGGAGGACCTTCTTGTCTTTCCCTCCTCCTCTGACCTTGGTGGTTGCATGGCTATTTCTTACACTTTTTTCTTGCTGCCTGGCAGAGTTTTGCCCTTTCTTAAATGTTGCTATGAGTACAGGAACTGATTTTAGTGACTTCTGGAGTTGTGGCTATGGTATGTATGTTTTAGGGCTTTATGAAGCTGTCTGATGTAAGCAGGAATGTTTCATGTAAGCATTCTGGAGTATTATTTCTTGTGTATTAAATGAAGCCATAATTGATTTTGTTACAGATTAAGATTGCATTTTTGTGTTTGGTATGTGAGTTGCTTTCTACAACCTTTTCTTTATGAAAAGCTTGCGTGTGCGTTTATTAGAAATTTGCCTTCAACTTTTTAAGCTCCATTTATATTGTAATAAAGTATTACTAAAGTTGAAAAGATAATAGGGATGTAGTCTAATGAGTTCTTAATGGATATTTTTCACAAAATTAATGAAATCCTTAAGTAAAACCAAGTTATTTGTTTAGTAGTGTTTTAAAGTGCAGTTTAATAAATATCAATTTGAACATGTTTCTTCAGTGTTTCCACAGAATATTGGAACTAGTTTATGAAGTGATAATACTCTGGAATGATTTATAAATGTTATTTAATGAGTTTACATGGAGGTTTTTTGTGTTTGATAACTTCAGCCAGTTTTGGTAGAACTTGAATGAAACATTAGCAACTTTTCATAAATACAGATACATGCATATGTATGTGTACCTATATAAATACGCTGAAATTATTAGTATTTGTTCATTAGCTTTACTGAATGGAATTATTACAACTTTTGTGACTGTTTTGGGGCACAACTGTTTGAGTCAAATGAGCAACAGTTAAAGTGATGGAAGCTGGAAATAAATAGTAGGGGAGTTCACATTTAGGTGCTCAGTACAGGAATATACAAGTACTCGGGGAAAAAAAAGGTGCAGAAAAGGTTTCTACTGTGCCACCTGCTTTCGGCTTGGCCTGCTGCAGGAATGTGGGACAGCTGTGGCAGAGAGCACCAACACGAAGCTCGAGGCACTGGAGGGCTCTGGATGGTGCCAGGGGCTGCCGGGGGCAGGAACTCGCTGGGGCCAGCTGCTTCCAGCGCTGAGGGGCTGCAGCAAGCTGCTCTTGGAGAAGCAGAGGCCTTCTGCCTGGGGCGTACTCTCAAGCCAAGTGGTCTTTTTGTTCCTGAGCTCCTTCTTGCTGTTGTTTTCCACTGAGCCCTGGCTCAGAGGAAGGCTCTCTGCAGTGAGCTGTTGAGCAGTCGGGCTGTTGGCTCTGTGGCTCTGGTGAGTCCTGCTGTGTCGCTTCAGCGCCCTCTTGGCAGGTCCAGGCTCCCTTGCTGGGCTGTCTGGATCTCAGACTTTGGGGGCATCTTCAGTCCCATTTTCCTCCTTCTTCTCCAGCTTCCCCTGCATATCCCTGCACAGTTTTTGAAGCTCTGAAAGGCAAAGCATTGCATTATTCAATACAATGTCCGCAAGAGAACTGAAAGTAGCAGTAGCAACTGAAGATGGTTGTTATTCTTTCCAATTTCCAGCACAGATTAAGAAAAAGATCTTTTATTTGAGCTACTGTCCCTTTGGACTTTTTTCCAGTATTGAGACTAAAGATTTTGGTTTTTAATAGCTCTTCTCTTACAGCTTGTATTTGAAAGAAAATTTACCCCTTGTGTCTTTACGTGGTATGCATTCATATGTTTGTGTGTAGCTGTTCAGGAGAGCTTGGCACTGAGAAGGGCAGCAGGGCTGGGGGAGGGGGGGAGAGCTTGCTAGGTGTGAGAAGTGTAGGAAGGGCTCAGTTTGCATTAATGAGGTTGGCAACAGTGTAGGTATCTATTTTGAAGAATTCATTAATTTTTTTTTTTTTTTTGTATATCAAGGAAATCAGAGGGTTGGCTGTTTAGAAGTAAAAAAGAGCACAAAAAGATACAGAACAAAATAGTTTGCCAGACTAGTTCTCCTGAGGTACAGAAAAAGTACAGTGGCCTAGTCTAGAGCAAGTGGCAGGGCATCTCTGCCTTGCAATGTCATCACCATTATATAACACTATTTCTAAAAATTCCATTTTATGTCTTGGGGAAATATGGTAAAATACAGTTCTACTAGAAATGGTTTGAACAGAAAGGAGCTAAGTGTCTGCTTCTTGTTCCTACCACATAAATACCTCTCTATTTTTGTGAATTCTCATGTGAATGCAAATCACTGTTATAACGTTGTCCCAAAATAATCTCTTCTGTCTATTAATGTGTTGTGCAACATGAAACACCTCGTTAGAATGCTACGAAATACACTTATTAAGGTGCTGTGATATGTGTTTCACACTGTGGAAGGGTGCAGTGCTATGAAATGCTCCTCCCCAGCCCCAATGTGCAGTGGAACCTGCCCCAGGATGCACAAACTAATGTTTCTTAGGTTTTAGACTGCCTCTGGCACTTGTGTTCATCTGAGAACTGGAGTAGTAGTTGCAGTCTTCCTCCCCATCCCTATCAGTTTGTGAGTCCCTATCCTCACTGACCTGTGTATTGTGGCTCTCCTCTGGGAGGTGTTTCTGTCTGTGCCCTCTAACATTGACCAGCAGCTTCGTTGTTGCCAGAAGTCTGCCTGTCTTGTTTTGATTTGTTCCTGGCTGTCTAAGAGATGTCATTCTGTTCTTTGATCTGGAGAACCTTTCTGTGACTCCTTTCAGCCACTCCATTAGCAGCAGCTTGGTGTGGGCTCCTGTTATTTTTCTGAAATGTTGCTTCTTTTCAACCCCACAGGATAAAGAAGGCTGTTTCAGCCTGACTCCAGCTGAACGTGGGAGTGCTGCAGTGCCATGGTGATGACTGTGGTTATAAACAATTGCAAATGGATTTCTCCTGCCTGGGTTGCTGTGGCTATGGAGCAGCAGCCACCCTAGAGGTATCTGCACTCTGAGACACTCGTAGTGGGGTGTGGAGTACTACATGGGGGTAGCAGATAGGGGTCTAAACCACCATAGCTGATAGTTCATGGTAATTTTATAAGCAGGGAATTTAGTGTACTCCAAGAGGAGCTTGAGAGGTGATGTTGTGGCAGACAATCTGCCTGAAGAACTGTGTTCACACATAACTCAGTGGGATTACTTTGAGATTTATGCCAATTCTTTTCCCCCCTTTGACCTCAGTGAGCTCTTTGAATCATAGTTAAGCCAGCTGTGACACTAGAATGTGCCCCTTTGTTTTTCTGTGTTTCTGCAATTGGGCACAGTGTACAGAATGTGTGCTGCATGATTTGAAAAAGACATGCATTCTGGCTTTTGATGTGGCTTCAACATAACCTGTTGCTGTTAAGTAGTCCCAGGGGGGATTGTCTTGGTGCTTGCATAATTTGCAGAGGAGAAAAAGCATGCAGATTTCTTCTGCCTTTCTCACAAAAGCATGCAAATTTCTTCTGCCTTTCTCACAGAGGATATTATGCTTATTTGGATTGTTTACATAAGGAGTAGTAAGCATTTTGTATGGTGATCTTCTTTGTGAAGTGCTTTAAAATAAGTTCTTCTGTGGAACTTCTATGTAGAGACTGATTTCTGTGAAGAAAGAAAGTCCTCTTTGGTTTTCTAAACCAAAGACAAAAAAATTAGCAGTGCTTTAAGTAAGTTCAGGGAAAAATCAGTAAGAGCAGCTTAATGATTTGTTCATAGCTGAGTCAGTGGGTAGCTGCTCTCAGCTGTGGGTTGGCTCTTTCCAAGGCCATACTAACATTCTGAACCTGAGGACTTTTGTTGCTTTGACTGTGTGACTATTGACTTCTTAGTTTTTCATTGTCAACAGCAGGGATTTTCTTGTCATTGAAATAATTTTGTGGGGGAAGAAAAGAGCCCAAACATGAAAACCCCAAGCACAAACAGTTTTCTTATTTCTAACATCCACTACATGCTCTTCAAAATGTTCCTGGTATTTCCCATATCCTGCAAACACCTTTGTTGGGTAGGTTGCTTCTGTGACCCTACCTCAAGGATAAACTTTTCTTGTGCTGTGAAGTCATAACTTTTACTTAAAAGGATACAAATATCTGAATAATAGAGCATTCTATTCTACGTAATCCTAAATCATTGGACGATTTGGAAACTCTTATTGAAGGTTTTAGGGTGTTTTCCCAAATGCTAAGCAGGTCAAAAACAAGTGGGAAGCAAAAGGAAAGAGGAGGAGTGTGGTTGTGCTCTAGGTTACTGATGTCAAGACGTGTCTCAATGTTTGGTTCACAAATAACCTTTCTCTATATGTGGAAGAGTATGTTATTTATTCAGTACATATTTATTATGGCTGCCTATTGAGAACAGCACTGAAATACCATATCTCATTTTGCTGTGAATGAGAGGAAGAAAGCCTTTCAACCTGAACTTTGCTATTTACTAGAGAACAGAGCTCTACAAATTATTTTATGAATTCTGAGTAGGAAAGCATTTTTAGTTAATGTACTGTTTGCCAGCCAGTCTCAGCTTCTGATAATCCTCTTGTAACACAGTGGTCACTAATGAATAGGTTTTTTAACTGGTAATTTTAGATAGTTGTGTGAAAGAACTCAGAGTGCCTGGCTTAGTTTTTTCATTATGTATGGTCAGCTAACTAGGGCAGGATTGAACTTCTAAATGCAGTTGCTAGTTTTCAGTGCCTTGGTATTTGAAGCTTCTGCTTTTTACAGTATTGTCCTGTCCTCTTCCACTCCAAGACCCAGTGTCACCTAGGTTGCTCTGACAGGTGAATATCCATCATTTTGATGAAATATATTAAAGATATATTGTTTAGGAACCCCCCAACCCCCTGAAATTCATTTTGCAAAACCATCATTAGAAACTATGGTTGGATATATGTGGCATTATTTAATATGCCTTCATGGAATATGAGGAATGAAAATAGTATTCTTAAAAACATCTTCATTTTATGTCATATCTCAAACTTTGTTCACTGTGTGCCAGAAATATTTGCGCATGCCTGAAGGCTCTTTAATAATACAGGGAGTATTCTGATTTTCACAAGCTGTGTGATCTAGCCTGTCATCCTTTACTGTATCAAATGAAAATTAAGAACACACTTATATTTAAAGAGATCTGGTTATTAGCTTTCTGCTAGTTTTCTTTGAAAGTCATACCGGTTTGTGACTTTTGGGAAGGGTAGTTTTGAGGTTGGGTGTGCAAGCTGGTGTTTGAAGATGGTTATTCCTGTGGTAGTTTGATACATTAGCAAGTCAACCATATGGAGCCTATGAACCGTAAATTTAAAAATATTGACTGTCTCTGATTTCTTTTTTACTATTTCAGATGCACTTAGGATCCATTTACATGAGAGAATCTACGGCCTCTGTAAATCCATTTTTTTAATGTGTCACCATTTCTGTAAGGAAAAACAGTTTGTTCTTAAAATGGAATTGGTTTTATTTTGCAGTGAATTATATCACTTGTTACCTGTCTGGTGCTAACTAATCAGCAGGCTTTGACAACCCTTGTTCCCTTCCTTCAGCTGTGGAAGTGTGGGTATATCGCCCATCCAGGTGTTTCCAGCTGCCCTGGGGAGGGCTGCAAAGCCCCTTGACAGCAACCTTGGCTCAGGATGTGTGCAGCTGTGTGGGTAATTGTCATTACTCCAGGGTCATCTGATAAACCAGAACTCTGAGAGAACAAGAGAAGGTCTAAAGGATTGAAGGTCAAGGTTTTAAAAAGCTTGAATGGGATATCTGCAGTGGGGTGAACTTGCTTTCAGGGGAGGGGGTTGCAGAAAAGCTGACTGGCTTTAATTGCTGACCTGTCCAGGCCCCAGTGGGCAGCTGTTTCCTACAGCAGCTGGATGTGTGAAGCAGCTTGAGGATGCCTGACTCCTACAGCATGTTGGCTTTTAAAAGCAAATCATTACATGTTCTGGGTACCGCAGGGAGGAACACCACGAAATAAATGCTCTGTAATGGTTTGAATACTGCAATCACTTGTTCAAGTACTTTATATTTAGGTCTTAATGAGAAAATGACTGCATGTTAAATCACATAAATCCACTAAGTGAGAAAATGATAATTTGAGGATTATCTTTGGAATGGATGTCTATTTTGTCAATTGCAGAGATGCTACCTGAAGTTAAATATGCTTTGACAGGCAGTCATTCTTTAACTGCGGTGTTTTAACTAGTTGAGTTACTGTTGCTTTGATTATGGCAGCTGGCAGATATTTCATTATCATTTGCAGCTGTAGGTTATGGAGAC
This sequence comes from Chamaea fasciata, assembly GCF_029207755.1. Taxonomy (NCBI): domain Eukaryota; kingdom Metazoa; phylum Chordata; class Aves; order Passeriformes; family Sylviidae; genus Chamaea; species Chamaea fasciata. Next base: position 13,490,644 of record NW_027094095.1, on the reverse strand, counting down.
CCATATATTTCTCACTCAATAAGAATTGAACATATTTCTACTTGCCTCATGGGGTTGCTAAAACCTTTTCATATGAAGAAGGACTGAATTTATCTTTTTCTTTTGTGGCATGACAATAATGCATTTGAGAAGTGTTTTTTCCTAGGGATAGATCAAAAACCCTACGTAATGATTCTTAGTCATTCTTCATCTCTAGGAGTTTATAAATGAGTTTTGTAGAATTCTGTGTGCCTAATTTCTATGAAGTTTCACAGAACTTATTTGTGTCCAAGTTGCATTCAGATCTTTGGCCAGAGAACAGTCAGTGTACTTGTGCTAAATTCAGTAAAGCTATGTAGATTTCTACCAAGTAAGGATTGAATTTAAGCAGTCTAATATTTTTTTGAATAGGTTTAGAATTTTTTTAAAAGAAAAACTTAAAAACTGGATACTAGTTTTTATCACTTAGCAATGAGTGTTTTTCTTTGTCTGGAACTTGCTCCCACACATGCTCATCAGAACTTTCAGAACTGTTCCTATTAAGCTGCCACCTTTCTTGATTTGTGACAGATGCAATGCTTCCAAAAGAGAAAAATGAGTAAGATTCACTTCTTTGCTGCATCCCAAGTGATATTCTGGGTTGATGACACCCGTTTGTTCCTGAGGGTGTAGGTATTGGATCCCTAGCCATGCAAATCAGAGTAGTGATTGTTCTTAGCGTGGTGTGGCTGCAAGTTGTATGGTTTGTCCTACACTGTTTTTATGACCACGAGATTTAAGCTTAAAAGATCCCAGGAAACACCCCTTTGGCAACTGCTAGAATGAAAATAAAATCTAGTACATGCATTTTCATTTAAGTTAAGGTTGCTGTTTTTCCTGGCTCTGGCTGCTTTTTCTATCTTGGTAGATTTTTTGGATAGCAGAACTAGGCTTAGAGTTTCTAGGTGTCTGTGGCCATCCAGTTTGGCTGTTTCCGGCACAGACACAGTGAGGCTGCTGGGATTTTCAAAGCAGTAGCAGTTCTCAGGTGCTGCCCTTGATGTGGCGTGCTGTGGTTGAAGGCCACATGCAGGTTTTCTCTAAATGCACCCTAAGATGTGGACATGGCAGAACACCTATCAGGGATTTGGGAGCAGGAATTTACTACAGATAGCAGAAGCAGGGGAATTGAAACCATGAGTCTGAGCAGCTTTCCATAGACCATTGCTAGTTTGGAAACCTCCAGTGTTTCCTTGCAGATTCAGCTACGTATTTTCCTCACCCAAACAACTGCCTTTTCTTGGCCTCTAGCCGTTCCTGTTTGTTAGAATTGTGCCCTTTAAATGCTGTTTATTTTTAAGTATTTCTTGTGATCGCCTTCTTTGTGCTTTCCCAATTCTATGCAATGTAATCATATATCAAAAATACAGCTGATAGTTTCAAGTTGGCAACCTAGAGGAGCAGCTGAGAGGTGGAAGAGTTGACTTTTTAGAGTTGCTTCTTGAATGGGCTTTGTTGTCTGATCAAATGTGGTTTTGTGTGTGGAACTGTAAGCTTCTTAATATGATCTAATATCCCACAACCAGGTCTTAAAACTTGACATCCTTGGTGTTTTAATATGGCTGAAACACCTGTTTAAGGGTTATAGTAACATTTTTTCTGCTCCATTTTATATGGTAATAGATCTGGGTTTCTGGAAGAAATTAATGGTGTCATGTCTGGAATCAAAGTGTTTCCTTGATTTGGATTCTCTTCTTTTATGTGAAGTCTGGTCTATACTTTTCCATGTCAGTGTGTGACTTTAAACTGTTAATTACATTGACCTTTTGCTGGACAGATGGCTAAATAGATTGCAGCAGTTGTAAGCCCTCCTGTACTGCCATGCAGCATTTTCATGATGTTCATAAAGACATCAGGTTATAGGGTGCTTTTGTTCAACCTAGTCCACGTTCAGCCATTTCAGCTGAACACTGTCAGTGCTCATATTAAAAAATTTCTGATCTAGTCAGAAATGCCTGCCTGTGGGCAGTTGCTTCTTGTAGCATCCCTACAGGTGCTTTTGCCAATAAGCGATCGCTTCCATGTGACAGGAGAATGGCTGTCCTTGGAGTTAAGGATAGTGACTGCCAGCCCTTGTATACAAGCTCAAGATCATGAATAAGTGCCTCATGTTTCTATTTTATTTCCTCCTTATTTAATATTCCTGTTGATAGCTCTCATCATTTCAAAGGATTGTCCACCTTACACCCACTGTACAAGTTTATTGCTATGCACTAGCCCACTGATTACTTTCCTTCCTCACAATTTTATACCATTGAGAGTATGAATTTAAAGTATTTCTGAGTTTTAGAACATTTCACCAGGGGTTTACTTGTTTGCTACAATTCCTCCTAAGAGGATTTCTAATGAAAGAAACTCTTATGAAAGAGTTTAGAAATCTGTAATTAGTGTGAGGGTACAGAATACAGTGGATCAGTTAAAACCTTTCCTTTTTTGCCATAAAGTTATTTGTTTTGTAATGGATTTCTTAAAATCAATTGGGAGACAAGGTTTCATTGCTGTAAAAGACACTCTAAATTTCATTTTGGAATCTGAATAAAATGAAAACCTCTGTATATTTGTCAGAAGAATTCTGGAATTGCTTGTTTTGGAATAATAAAGATGTATGACCAGGTTATAGGTACCAGATGCTAAGTTCAATTTGCTCTCTTGTAGCAGGCCAGGGCTTTGATTTCAGATGTGTTTAACCTTGAGCATCATTGCTATCCAAAGGAGAGAAGCTTTCTGGAATTGTGGCAGAATGCCAACAGGACTCAGGCAAAGGTGCAGAATTCTGCACGCTGTGCTCGTGTGACTGCTGAAAAGCTCTTCTGGGGTGTCTTGGGGCTAGAAAGTGGAAGCGGAAGCTGGCCTCAGCTGTAGAACACAGTACACAGCACAGCAGCACCGAGGGAAGGCAGCCTTTGGCCCCACCTGGGCCAGGGCTGCTCCAGGACTGTGCTGGCAGGGGCCACCAACCCCTTGTACCAGCCAGAACCTCCTGTAGAGTGATGACCTTGGCCAAGTTCACAATATCAGAGGGGTTGAAGGATCTATACTTATACAGAGTCTCTATATTTAAAGATACTTGAATTTTACTATAATGTTTATGTTAAAGTTGACTGGATGCAATTGCTGAATCAGGTTATACCAACCTTGCCCAACACTGGCTGAAAATGATGGGACTTAAACAGTGATACAAGAAGTGACAGGGTTTGCAAGGTCAGTTTAGAATGATAAACCAAAAAAGAAATCTGTGTTTTACAATATACTGGTACTTTTTTTTTCCCCCTGAAAATGTTGTCCTTATTGGCTATCAAATTAAACTGTAGTTGATGAGAAGCTGTTAGGTTTGTTTCCCATCTTCAAATCTAGTTTCTTTTAATAAAGAGGAAATCAACAGCACATATGCTAAAAATATTTTTAGGAATTATTTGAGATGAAGATATATAATTCTTTGGGAGTTGAAGGAGAAAATTCACAAAAAGTCACAATAGCTCTGATTGTTGTCTTAGAGAAAAAAAAAAAAAGAAAAGGGAGAAAAATTGAAGCTCCTGTGGAGATAATTGAAGCTGAAACATTTCTTGTGCTCTTGAGATGAGCTGCAGAAAGCAAATTATATGAAAAAAACAAAGGGGGAAATGTCATGTGTCAGCTCTCCTCATTTTCTTCTTGGCTGCATGCCCAGTCTCTAAATCCATATTAAACTTTGCCATGGAAACGATATCAGTGAGGTGTTTTCCAGTCCAGAGTGTACTTCTTGTTGCAGGTTTAGGGAGTAAAGATTTGGAAACTGTTTGTCTCTAATCTTATACTTCACTAAACATGAGCCTTTGGAAGAACTGGGTATCCTGTGTGACCAGAAAGGTTAAAAAAGAAAAAAAGAAATTGCTTTCAAAAAAGCAAATGGAACCAACTCTGCATTAAAATTGCTTCACACTTCTTCCTGTGGAAAAAACCTACAGACATGTCATCCTTGGAAGGGAGTGGAAACAAGACCAAGCTGTGGGTTCTCTGATATTCCCTACTGAAGAGAACCACAGCAAGGCATTGTTTAGAGCAACAGAATGAGGATCAAAAGGGTGACAGAAATTCAGTAAGAGAACAGCTGGTACTAAAGAATTTAAAGCTATTTAGACACATGAGTTTTCTATGGACAGGGCATCATATAATCTTGACCTGGATTCTTGTGTTGAATCACTCTATAAGATCTGGGAAGACAAACTTTGAAGAGGCAAGGATACAGCTCCTACATGCAAATGAATTCATGCTGAAGCTATAATAATATGGAAATATTCCTTTTTGCTGCCATATGAGTTCTTGAGAAACAGCATTAGAAAGAAACTATTTATGTATCTAATGTCCTGAAATTTTGTAGAAACAAATACATGAATCCTTTGTTTTCAGTTTGTTCAACACTGTTTTGGTGGCAAATACAAACCACAACACCACACCAGCTACTCTGAGGAAAATCTACTGTCTTCTGTCATTCCCCCCCCCCCCCCCCCCCTTCCCCCTTAGCAGTTCTGTAATTGTAATTATTCAAGGAAATATTTAGTGAGCTGAGTTAGGCAATGGAAGGATGAGAAAAAAGAAATGCTGTTTTACCAAGAGAGCCATCTCCCTATGTGGTTTGCAATACACTCTCACAAATAGCTGTATCTCCATGAATGCAGCAGGACTGGTTCATCAAGGCTGAGCTGTACAAGAACTTCTCAGATCACAGAGCAGCATGGAAAAGAGGGAAGGATGCACCACCACAAAAAGATAGCAGTTTTTTGAGGAACAAAATGTATTCAGCATTTGCAGTGGAATATGATTGCATATTTTGTTCAACAAGTACATATTATGTTGAAATAGCAATTCTTTGTTAATTTTGAAGTACATTTCCTTGGTAAAAAGGAAATAATTTTCTTGTATCTGAACTCAGAATACTGATTTTCAGTGTAACTGAGTGTTTCTGCTTCTGGCATGCCAGCATTTTAATATAGACTACAGAAGTAAATATTCCTGTTAGTGCTGCTGTTTATCTGAAGGAAAGGTCTGTTTTAAGAGCTCTGGACATGGAAAATCTATGGAAAATCTATGCCTCTTTCAGAGCTGTCATGTACCTAAAATGGTAATAATGCATTTTGTGTCTTTGAGAATCTGTGTTCTCAAGGGCAAAACAAACAATAAAAACCTTGTTAATCACTTTCTGATTCACTGGTAAATAATGCTGTTTAAAAGCTAGGTATGCTGGTATGACTCATTAAATTAACAATTTATTCAAGCACAAAGCTATGTCATTCTATAATAGGCTTTCTAAGAATCCAAGAGTAACTGACTTAAAATTATTATCTTTTGACATTATCAAAATTCTTTGAAATATTCTTTATCTTTTTCTTGATCGGCGTAGGTATTAATCTCATTTCTTGACCAGAATCTACCAGCTGGGGAGATTTTGACTTATTCCCAGCCAAGCAGTGGAATCTGCTGTATCTGTTGGAGGACAGATGCACTCTCCTGTGCCCTGCTCTCTCTTATTTCTGATGTCCCCTCCTAAATCCTGTTAGACAGTGTCACATTTCCCAGCCAACACTCCTCTCTTTTGGAAAGGAACCCAAGCATTTGAGCCAAAAGATGATGGAAAATGACAGATGTACCTCAAAGTTTACTGGTTTCTAACATAGGGACAACTTATCACTCAAGACCATGTAAATGCATTTTATTAAGCTCATCGATTCCATAGCATCGTCACCCTATTTGGTGTTAGTGCTGAGGCAGTCTGTAGATGTGTTGGTGGGGATTAGGGCTTCAAATATTTAGCAAATGCAATTTAAAAGGTGGTATATACAGTCAGTAATTCAGACTGACCTTTTCAGGTAGCAGCTTCAAATCTAAGCTCAAGCTCCCTTAGAATTGTAGTAGCATTAAAAAACCCACTCCCTCCAAACCCCCCATGTTTCTTACCTGTGTGTGCTTGTGTGCACTGAAAAGTACAGTTCTACACCAGGTATTAAGAACAATTCCGCGTGTTTAAAGCTTTTCTCTTTCTTATATTTAGAGTTTCATTATTATTTTACTAGTTTCTTTGCAAGTTTGAGCTATTTCCCTCCAGAAGAATCAAAGACATGTATTCACAGTAATAAAGCGTAATATAATTGGTGTGGCCACAGCAGAATGAGACAGTATCAGAGCCAAGATTGATGGCAGATCTTAGCCTGGGCGCAGTAGAATAATATAGGGCTTTATGATGCTTCACTGCACAATATATATGTCCCAGTAGTGCTTCTGCTGGTTTAGATATCTCCACATTGCCCTTCATCTTGTGATAGAGACATCCCTGGGAGAATACAGAAGTCTGAGGTATTATTTTGATTGGATATATTTCAGTTCATGATACAGATAGTTCTAGCAAGGAGCACTGTAAAATTTTGTATTTTGGTGTTGCTTCTTCCTGGGGGGAAAAACTTTTGTCATTTTAGCATGTGAACTTTTACTGATATTGTAGAGTTAGACAGGGAAAAAAATACAGTTTTGTTTTATAGTTACTTTGGAGCTGAATGAAGGATGTGGAGAAGGCCAAATGGTGAGTGGAAGCAACGTTTTCTTTGAGTGTGAGATAATTTTACTTTGGACACTTCTTTTTTTTTAAGCTTATGCAGTGAAAAGTTAGCCAATCATGTCGATGCCAAAGCATCTAATTAAACAGCTTATTTTCCATAACTACTAAGCTACTAAGGCCAATAAGAGCAGATGGTTCTCAGCACTTCAGAAGTTTAGGCTGTTTCTTTCCAGTCCTCAGTGCAAACAGAGATAGCTAGCTTTATAGTCTACACTTGAAAATACTGAGCTTGCCTATTAAATACTGTTTTTAATAAATTTGAAGAGTATGGCCCACAAAATGTCTAATGTACTTTTCTGCGTGAAGGGACTCAGGGTCAGTACAGAATCTTTTTATAGCTCTGTGCTGTTTCTTTGGCATTGTTTCCCGGGAGGCTGGGTATGTTCTCTGCCAGCACTTACTAATAACAGACAATTGTTGAGTAAACCCTCAACAGTGAGCGCTCTTTTGAGTGCCCTGGTGCTGTCACTGTATGATGCTCATCAGTTGGTGGCACTGAGTTAGAGCAGGGTATCAATGAGTCTGAGGCTGGCACCTCTGAGAGAGCAGCAAGAGGCTGTGGGAAGGATTGAGCCACGCAGGTTTTAGGGTGCCTGAATGACTGGCAAGGGAAACAAGGAGTTGGGGTAGTAGCTGCAATCAATTTCAAGGCAATCAGATCTATTATGTAGCTAATTTTTTTTCTGCCCACAAACGAAAAAAAATCATCAGATGCTGTGGGTGATGTTCTATGTTCCACCCTTGGTTCTGATGCATTTCCTATTTTCTGTTAACATCCCTTCTGTGATGGCCCCAGTTTTGGCTTGGAAGACTTCTCCCTACCCCTGTGCTGCTGCTGTGATATTAGTTCCACATTCACAGAGCCCAGGGATTCAGGTGTGCTGATGTAGGGAGGAGCAGGGGACAAAAATTACCACCTTGTATTGCTTCTGGTGGAAAAAATTCTGCATCACACTGGAGCTTGAACTAGCATTTTTAAATTAAGCAGAAGGAAAGTGAATTTGTAGGATGGATATCTTTGACTGTAATGCATCCTGAATATAGAAAGTTGTGTGTTTTTAATATTTCCTTGATATCTTGTCAATACCTTGATAGTTATAAATGTCGTCCAACATTTAGGTCACACGTAAAGAATCACAAACTTGGCATTGATGTATCCATTGCTATATCAAGTGAGACAGAGCAAGTTAGGTGGATTTTTTTTCTTTTGCAGCTATTTGAATATTTTTTGTTGTTTTTCTTGCAACAAACAAGAGAGAATTGTAGCAAAACCCTCCTAACATCTAGCATTTGCCATCATCTCCACAATTCTTTTAAAAGGATTATTGAAACTTATAGCAAAACGCTGGGGAGACCCATGACTGTTCTATGGAGACAGATCACCTCAGAAATGCTTAGCACCATATACAATGCATTTTATTAAGATGTCTGGTTTGCACCAAGTAGCCCAACAATAGTGAATTGCAGTTGTCCATTGCTTGTTAGTAAAGGCCTCTAGTCATTCCTTTTTATATCCCTAAGCTTGCATTCCTTTCTTAATAATTATTTTATGTCTTTTGAACAATAAAAGGCCTGCGCTGGTATTGTCAGAAGTGCTTTGGTCTGTTTTGGAAAAGGACAAGGGTCACTGTCTTAGTGTGAAAAATTGCCTCAGAGAAGTTCTTCTTTATTTATGTTTTTTTATGATTTGCAGTTCCCAGGAAGTGTATCAATTTCCTCCTTGTCTATTTCCTCTTTTCACCCCAAGAAAGAAGACAAAATTCAGTTTTCATCATGGAAGACTTCCTAACTGTTGTCTCAAGCTTCTGCTGTTTAGGATGGATCTCCAGTAAGACTGTGAATGGCTCACGTTATCTGGGCCACGAGGGGGATTTTGCTTCAGCTCTGGCTTCTGCTCAGTGGTTGCATTCTATCATTTTATATATGCTGCACGTTCCTTCAAGCTAATAAAGCAGCTCTTTGCTATGCATGACCCACTCTGTGGTGTGACTGACTGATAACTGCAGCATTTTAAACCTGGCGCTACATTATTAGACCTGCTGCCAGGTCCTGGTTATTTGTCAGAAATATTTCTTGCCACTGGAACTTCAGATGGATGGAAAGTAATTTTATAGGGTCATTGCAGACTTGTGGGATGTAAAGTGCTGGGATCCATCACAGCCAAGGCATTACCTACCAAACTTGTGGATGTGGAGATATGTACTCCTGTGAACCCCCCCCTCCCCCCAAAGACTGCATTCCCCATGGTACTGTGTCATTCTGTCTGTATCAGGTATGAAATCACTTCAGCTTTACTCTTTGCTATAAAAAAAATTATCTAGCTGCTGAGAGACTTGTTTTCCCCCCTAATATAGATAAACTTTAATGTGAGGCAGGTAAGATGTAGTTTGGGGAATATAGGATGGCTCTATTCCTGTCTTTGATGGAAGTGTATTATTGCTTTTCATGGGAGCTAGGTCCATTTTGTGCCTTAAGGAATAAATCTCTTCAAAGGTATCATTATATGTCTTTAAGATAAAGAGTGGACTTAGTAAATCTGATTCAGTAGTGCCCGTTAAAAGATCTAAACAATGTTGGAAAAAGCCTTTTTCCCTTACCAGGGTGCCATAAGGCCAAAGAAGCCCACTGAAGAAGCCACCTCTTTCCTCTGACATTCTACTTCTCTACAGCTGAGATCTCCAGTCTTGAGTTCCCTGAAAAATGAAGGTGAGTAAATGTCTGGCAATGTCTTCTGTACAGGAAAGTCTGTCTGCCTTTTCCAGGTCACACTTGTTTAGAAGGGCTTGTGAAGTTAAATGTAGGAATTACTGGTTCACTGAGGAAGAAAATGGTGAAATATGTTTCCTTTATGCAACCTATATAAAATGTGTGTTTATCTCTTGTTAAGCTGTTTGTTTTCTCGTATATGGAAGTGTTTTAAGAATATTTATTATATTTTCCTGGGAAGAATGGAACTACTAACTCAGACTTCAGTTAGTAGAGATGACATTTTTTGGTGTGAAGACCTCTTTGGTTATGACTGCCAAGACAGGTGTGTTGAGGACAACGAAGTTTCTTTGGTAAAGAAACTTAGCTTAAGCAGATAATCAATAAAATAAGAAAAGATATGTTAAATAAGATATAAAAAACATACAGTGGTACTCTGTTCTTATTGGCGAGAGATTCTATGTCAATTTTTTCACTTTAGCTTAATGAAAAAGTATCTGAATACATTTCACATGACAGTAATCAAAGCAATGGAAGTTTCCATGATTCACCATTTTTAATGGTTTCTGTGTAATGTTTTCCTAGAATCCTACATCAGCCTAAGTAGGCCCCACATCCTCTCTCAGACCATGTATTTTTTAAAGACAAGTATTACATCAGAAGCACTTCTCTGGAAAGAAAGTGGAGAAATAAACATGATATCAAGTTATGAAGGCACTGAGAGGCCTTTGGGGAAAATCAACAATGTGCTGAAATGCAGAGACACGTGACCCACTTTACTTGGTTTCTGTATAATGACTGTTTCTTGTTTTCCACCCTGTTCTAATGTAAAAATAAGTTTTGAAGGGCAAGCTTGAAAAATAACACATTAGTCCTGTTTAGTAGTTTGCAGTCAAGGATAAAGCAAGGTGCCAATAAATAAATAGCAGAGGTAGGAGAATACAGAATAGAACTATACATGTCCATGAAGAATCTACTTATAGTAAGGCATGCAGCCTAGCCTTGCCTTTCATAGGAAATTCTTGACCTTATGTATGCAAATATCCTTCATTTGTTACCAGAGTAAGTGTTTCTTGCACATGCTGAAGACAAAGACCTTTAGGGTATATGGAATGTAATATACTCATAAGCAATACTCACACCATTCTATTAGGGACTTCCTGGACCATCTAATACCAAAGTAAAAATACAGAGTGGAACAGCAGTGGAGGATCTGTGAGTATGAAGGATTGTTACAGAGACAGGCATAGTTTGCCTGTGATCACTATGCTCTAACCGAGACATCAAATTTGCCCTGCTTTTCTGGATGGTGTGTTCTTGAACAGAATGGATGGAGAATAACACACTGACAATACAGCGATTCAGTCTGATTTTCCCTGTACGTTTAGGCAGTTTTATAAGAAGTTAGTGTCAAAGATTGAGATTCAAAAGTCTGGATGATTTGACTTCTGACTGTCCATTATCACACACATGAAATTGGTTTTATTTTCAGGGCCACTAAGTTCATAGATAAATATTTTTATTTTCATAATTTGTAATACATGATGGATTTTGAAACGCCAGCCAATATTCATCTCATTTTGCTACAAGAATTATTATCATGTTAAAATGGTACTCCAGTTCATGCTATTTTTCATTATAAACTCTTTGAATCCTAAGAGTTGCAGTGCAAAATAATTATAGTAATTTGAGGAGTCTTAGTATGTGAAACAATGGTCTTCTGAATTGCCTCATAGTGTCTGGGAAAATGAAATGAATAATGTATCTGCTTGAAAAACATTTTATAGAACATGTCTGATCATAAAAGAGAAAGTAGGAAATGTTATTTCTCTTTAGACAATAATGTCTCTTTCTTTTCTCTTCAGTGAGAAGTAATCAGTTTGTAGTCAGTTACTACATGGCAGATGTTGTACAAACATAGAACAAAGGCAGGATCCCTGCCCCAGAGACTTTATAATCTGTGTACAAACAGGCAGCAGGTGGGTGCAGCAGATGTGTAAAACCAGAACAATGAGAAGAGAGGGGTCAGCACTGGCAGGATCAGAGCTGACTACGGGTTGTTCAGGTTTAGATGCCATTGTGGCTAATGGCTGTTTGGGAAGATTTGAAAGAGTATAAAGGGTTGTTTTGGAGAATCTTAATTTACTGGTTACTTATGCTGCAAAAACATTATTATCAATTCAAACACAGGTTTGGTATTCTGTTTCCTCAGATCTCTTTGGTGGTTTGAAGTAGAGCTTTATGGAATGACCTATCAGATTAACCATCAGTGTCTCAATGCTGGTAATCATTTAGATAAGATTGCAGTATGCTTCTAATAATGACATAATTTGCAATTCTTACCAGCAGCTGTTATGGTTTATCTTTCTGAAGTCTGTGGTTGGATCTTATGTGTCATGCAAAATTTGTGTTTCTGAGTCAATACACAAAATTTGGTCAATACGTAATGGGGTTAAGGAATGCCACATCATGTTTAGTTATTCCGTTATTGTGGCCAAAAGATATGGTTAATTACTTATTATTGCATACTGTTTATGCTGAAATTCTTTGACTCATTTTCAGAAGTTTCATCCTCTTTTCTGTCTTGTCACACTTACTCCTTTCTCTTGCCATTAGACCTCCTTTCCATCCCTTCCTGAAATGATCTTTATTTCCCTGTGAACAGTGGCCATACCTTACATTTTTACTCAGTTATAAGAGTATTCACAAAATTTATTTTCCCTTATAGCTAGAAAGTTGTTTATTCCATCTATTCAGTATTTGTGACACACCTTTAATAGCATATAAGCATATGCTTTCTAAAAAAGCTGCACAATTTGGTGATAATGCCTTTCAGTACTAACAGGACCTTCTAGCTTTGGATTTTCCTACTAATGTATGAAAAATTAATCTGTAAAAGAGCAAGCTGTAAGAGGAAAAAGAGGGGAAATATTCTGCTACTTCATTGGAGTTGTCTTTGACACCTTTTTAAAGCTGTAATGAGTTTACAGTCTTTTTTTCCATGTTGTATAATTAGTGTCACCACTCAACAGTTAAAGCTGCCTATTGCAAGATGTTCAGCATTAAAGTCTCAGAACTACGGATTGTTGGAAGTTGAGGGAGATTATTGAGGGGAAGCATCATTCCACATTTACTCCATTTTAATGCTTTTGCTATTATGAACTTCTGTTCTGACCCACCAAGGCTGTTATATTCTTATTCAGTGTATGCTGATGGGAGCAGAAGTATATTTTGAAGTTCTGTGGGAATAGAGAGATGAAAACTTTCCTGCAATATTTTAATTTGATGGTGTTCGGGTTACTCTGTCACTTCACAAAACTGTAACTTCTCTTGCCAAATCTAATTACTAATTAATATAGTTATTAAATGAGGGAAAACGGGAAATTAAAGATCTTTGAGCCTTAGAGACTTTGAGCTCAAGGGATCTAGTGTTAGGGGTGAGCTCTATGGTGTGTTTGGGGCGTCCTTATTATTCCAAGCCTCAGTTTCTTGTCTGTAAAATGTGCATCATATTATTTCCTTCTTTACCTCCTTTGTTTATTGAAAACTCAGAAACACAGCTAATTTTATTAGCCCTGACTTCAAGTGAAGCCTGGAAGCCCACATTTCATTGTAACTGCTTATATTAAAGTGAAGTATTTCACCTGTTATTTAGGGCACACAATGTATTCCATGTAAAGTTAAGGAGTCTAAGGGCATGTTTTAAGGTATTTTTACGAATATTGAACTATATGCTGTAATTCTAATACTAAGTTTTTTTTTTTTTTTTTTTTTCTGGGAGAAAATCCATATATTCAGGTTAGCTCAATGGGAATTTTATTTGAATGACTTCAGCACTAAGTCCAAGGGGACGTTTTCCAAGAGAGAGGTTATTGATATAATCACAGGTTGCAGGAGTAGGACCCTCAGGTAAAAGTAGTCAGACTCAGTAGTTGAAATGGAGCAGTAGTTCTAATTCTGCATTTCTGCACTTTTACTACTGATTCTAAACTTTAGATCTAAACTTTTGTTACAGTTTATTAAACATATGCTAACAGTCACTGCACAATCTATTCTGTTTGGCCAGATTCAAATGCTCACAGACACCAGGCAATAAAGTGTGAGTGACTGCTTTTTAAAAGTCTAACAGCAGAAGGAAAGAAATAAAAAGCTTGTAAACCTCTTTAAGCACACATTTACACACACTTTTAGCCTGTGTGGGAGAGGCTTTTGTATTCTCTCTTTGCTTACCTGTGTACATTTATATTGGCACTTAGAAAACTGAATTCCCACTCAACCTAGTGCCAGGGTTTTAAATGTATTTGCAGTTTTGCACACAATTGGATATATTGATGTCTGACATGACATTAAATTGCTTTTAGTGAGTAACAGCTGAAGCAGATTGCTACTTTGTTGAAATTACTGAGAAGTTTTTAGTTTTTATTTTGTAATAGTCAAAACTTATGGAGCATGCCAGGGTTGTACCAGCCCCTTGTCCATTAAAAAAGATAGAAATCATATTATTCCTTTAGGGATTTTTTTCATGGGTTTCATTATGCATTCTTATCACCTTTATTCTGTGTGGGTGCATTTTATAATGTGTTTTCAGTGGTACATGATATTTGTATTCCAGTCAGTACCTACACCACACTCAGCTGCTCTGTTGCAGCTGGGGATACTGCAGAGGAATTACTGGGGCACTGGGCTGTTGGAAAATCTGGCTGGGGACATAACAGGAGAGAACGGTGCAGTCCAGGGATTTTTGGTTCTGTGGTATTGTTGGACAGAGCAGTGAACAGGGTCTTAGGGGAATCTGGGCTTCTGATGTGCAAAATAAATAAGGAAAGCAACTGGGAAAATGAAAACAAGAATCTCAGCTGGGAGACATTTCTTCCTTCAGTTTTCCCAGCAACCTCTCCCAGCAGCAGTGCTGCTTAAAGGAGTGGGATGTTGTTCCAAGGGTGGGAGGAGAAGAGTATAATGTGAAGACAGAGGCAGCTTACTGATGTGGAAGAAGCTGTCAAGCTTCATAAATTTAAATATCTGCTCCTGGTTCTGCTTGACTTTCTACACATAAATGGTGTATGCAAACAGTGACTTTGGGAATCTCATGTGCTGTTAATATAAAAACATAATATCTTCTAGAAGAGTTCTTTTCTCACAGAAACTGTCACTCATTGCCGCTTCATGCTTGATGTTATTCAAATTGAATGCAATGCTACAGTTTCTTTGGAAGTTTCTATTCAGAAGAAGAGATCCTGGAAATGCTGGATTATATTCATGTGACCTGCAGACTGCCTGATTTGTATTCCAAAACAGAAGAAATTTTAAGCTGTACTTATTTGGCCAGGACCCTCCCATCCTCCCAAATCCTCTTCTGAAAGTAGTGCTAATAATTGAAAAAGGGAACAAAAATCAGCATTCAAAAACCTTGATTTAGCAAGAATTGATTTACCAATTTTGCCTTCTACAGCTGGAAATCCCACTAATGAAAGTCTTCTTAAGTATCTGTTTGTGTAGCCCATTGGTTTAATAGGGCACCAAAATTTGTGCTTTCTTTGAAAGATTTTTAACAGGTCTCTATGTATTGAGAGAATGTCACTAACCTTGGCATAGCATTTCAGTGGGAAGAGCTGTAGAGTGATGATAGGTGTTTATTCTGAATACTTTCAAAAGAGAAATGAGTTATTATGAGAATTGTACCCTGTGTCATTCTTAAGCAACTAAGAATGAACCTTTATTTTGCAAATGCTGTCAGGTTTACCAGCTACTGTATTATATGGGGTTTTTAGTTATGTTTTGGTTGGTCTTTTTAAAATAGATTTTGTTATTATTATTTTGAACTGAGATTTTTTAAAAACTTATTTGAGTATTGGAACTTCTATAAGACTGGTTTATTTCAGCGGTGCTTGTGTACCCAAATACCTTTTAAAAACCATGATCCAGGTACTTTTACATTTCTTTAAGTTTTTTAATTACGTTAGAAGTAGGGTTTAAAATGCCTACTTAGCTCTGTTCCACTCTCATCTTCAAGTGCGGAAGCACAGGAAACTGTTGGAGTGTGTTCTCAGGGAGATTGTTGTGGCTGTCTCATCAGAGATGCCCTAGAGCCCTCTTAAAAGCTTACTGATGTCGATAGAAAGAATCTCTTTAACCTTCTAAGCTTTCTATTTAGCCCATGAGCTTGCCAGACCTGTAGCTGTCACTTTATTTTATATTTGTACAGTTTTGGGCACCACAAGACTATTCATTGATCTCTGGGCACTATCACAGCAATATGCAGTTAACTTAAAATATATATTAATTTTTCATTCATTATTTATCATACCTCAATTCAGTTGCGGTACTTTGCTATACTTGTTAGCTAACAATTTAGAGAGAGACAGGCAGTGGAGAAGTTCAGCTTTCTGTTTCCACTCTGGTGACCTTTAGGCTCTAGAAAGCATTTCTGAGGTCACAAAATTGCAGTTTTGGAAATCCATGAAACCACAGTATCTCCTTTTACTATTGGCTGAAATAAAAGCAGACTGTATAATGTGTCTTTGCAGTGGAGTGGCCGTTGGTTCTAAGAAAGGGGTGGATGCTGTGGGAATCTCGTGGAAGCAGACGTGGATCAAGCAGTAGCATCTGGAGCTATGGGTGATTTGCCATGACTCCTGGACACTGCTCTAGATATGTACTGTGCTAGAGAATATCTGTGTTGGGAACAGTGTGCTGCAGTGGAAGTGATTGGGATTTAGGAAGCTGTTGTTATGCTGCTGCCCTGTAACAGAAGTAAAATGCTTCACCTTGATTTTCCTAAGGATGAATGCTTCTTTCCTCACAGACAGCAGGAAGAGTGGACTGCCAAAGGTTCAGAGAAACTTCTGAACTCCTTCGTGTTCTGGTGATTTCTCACAATGGTGAATGCTGGTCAGGGTGTTGGAGAGAATGTAAAAGACACCTGTGGGGGAAAGCTAAGTTTTGTGACCATGCTGCTGTAAGTTTTGGCAGCTTGTAGAGGAGATCAGTGTCTGTTATACTGTGTGATAAGATAGGGAGAGAAGACTGAAAATCTAAGAAAAGGGAGCATTTAAGGCAAGACCTCCAACAGTTTAATATGGATAAACTTACAGACTGCCCTGGAAGCAAGGGGCCAGACTCCAAATGCTTAGTGTGTTCTTGGGCTATGTGCTAAAATAGCTGTGCAGCAAGCTGACCTGACATGCAAGACTGTGACTTGTCATGCTGGCAGGCAGTAAAGGCCCTTTCACGGGCTCAGCTGCCTCCTGGCAGTGGGACCTGGCTGTGAAGTCAATAAGGATTCATACATTCACGATCCAAATCTCCCATGGATTCAGGGGTAGGCCTGCCCCATAAGTCGGTGGGGCTTTCTGTCTGGATGAATTTTTGGCTCTCAGATATTGTACATATCAGTCAGGCCATTGTGAGCATCCACTACGTTAAACATCCATGTACTGAACCACACAGGTCTAAGCAGGTAATGCAAGAGGTTTGCACTTCTGCAGCAACTTTGCAGTGCTCAGCATCTATTTGTAACTTGAGTCTGACACAATCCCCTATTATGCATAGTAAGGTTGTTTCTGTAATACCTTAAAACCATGCTCAAAGTGCTGGAAAAAGCTTAACAAATACCTCCAAATAACACTTTATTCAGCAGAGGAAAAGAGAAGCTGAAACAGTTCCTCAAATCTCCCAAGAAAACAATAATACAGTTTTAAATATTGGAATTTCATGACCCTTGGAGTCTGCTATCAGTTTTTTTGGATACCAGAGTTGTCAAGAGGGTTAAAAAACTTAGAATCCACACTCAGGTAACTATACTGCTTCTAACCTGAGGTCTGCTTTTTCTTGGTCCAATTTACTATCCTACTTGTGGGAAATACTTGTGTTGGGATGACACCAGGTAAGTAATATCTTGTTTCATGTGCTGATCATTACATTTTTGGGTATTTTTCTCTCTGCAGTTTCTGCATTAATTAAACATTTGACTTCTGTAGATGAGCTTGTAACATACTGCTCTCTGTAAACTGGGCTTAAGCAGACACAATATTGAAGAGCAGCTATCCTTAGATTGACTAAATAGACAGCTGTATTAAAAGTAGTGTTAGATTTTTCTTCATATCTCAGAAAATAGAACTTGTGTGAAATTACCTTTTAATTTTTGCTTCTCCCTTTATATTTATGAACACCTGGTCACAGCTATAGTATGGGTAATGTTACCGCATTCTGCCTTCTATTAACTTCACCCAGCTTCTGCAGGGGCAAGAGAGTTCAAAGCTTTTACATAAAAAGTGAATGGTAAAACATACCTGAAAACAGCCCTACTTTTGAACCAAGACGTAATTTTGGTGGATCTGGTAAATAAAAGCATGTATAAAACCCCACTGCTGTGCCCGCGGTTTTTCTCCCAGCTATCAAATTCCCTAAACTCCAGCAGGTGGCAGTGAGCAACAGTCTGAAATTTGAATGCTGCAAAAATGAAGAATAATTTCCACCACTGAAACTGCAAAGATACTGTATTCATTTAGGAACTAAATGAAACAGATGTGGCAGGTGCCTGAAAACACCTAAACAAATGAAACACATTTTTCACAGACTGGTAACTTCTAAGTCAGCCCTCGAAGGTGACATTTTCCTGCTCCCTACGTTGCCTCTATTTTCTCCCTGGGTGGGTGCTACAGCTTTATGCCGTGGTGCAGTGCTGCGCAGACAAGCGTTGTTGGCTTTACTGCATAGCAAACAATTCACTCTGTTAGATTAATAGAAATGCAGAATGTGTTTTGAATAGCTCATTTTACATCTAGGCCTTTTTTCATGGAAGTCATAATGAATTGGATTGGGATAGGCAATTTAATTTATTACAGCTGTCAGCCAGTGAGCACTGCTGCACTTGATTTGTTTCGGTGCCTCTTGCAGGTTGCTGCCGAGCTGGTTGTCATTACACTTCATTTTGTGAACTACTCAGGTGGGGAGAACATATAAAGGAAAAGGTTACTGGACAGAAGGGGAGCAGAGCTTCCTTTTCTATAGATGTGAGGAGAGCACTCGGAGAAAAAAGTTATATTCCGGTTAATCCCTTTTATACTGAGGTATACACTGAGCCTTTGTTTAATTATATGACATTTGTGGTTAAATCAAGATCTAAATACATCCTGTTCCCTGATACAGTTTACCTTGCTCTGCAGGGAGGAAGAAAATACTTTCTGTAATAAGCAAAACAGAACTGAAAGCCAGATTTAGCAACTGATTTTGTTATTCATTTGCTTACCAGTCTAAATACAAAAATCTAGGTCTTGGGTGCTACTGAAGAAAATTACATTTGTGAGTGTGGTGGTTCATTTTCTGCTTCTGCTCTTCAGCTAGGACATCTGGTTTTCCACTGAAGGGCATTTTTGTGTTTGAGGTGTCCTGAAAGGTCAGTGATTTTTAAGGATCCACTCAAACTCCTTGAGTCTTACATTGCAAGATACTGCAAGGTGAGACAAACTGTCTTGTAGATGTAGAGAGCTGTGATGGTCTCTCAGTTGCAGTTGGATTAACCAGTCCTCCAAAAAAAGGAGGTGGGATTTCTTTCCCTTCTGTCTAGACCCTTCCTCAGAGTCAGTGTAAATGAGTTCATTAGCCCATGCCATAAAAGGAGCCTACATCTGTTTTTGGCTAGAGTTCCAGCATGCTCGAGCCATACTTGTCCTGAACGGAGCATGGCTTAGCTGCAGGGGATAAAGGTGAGGTCTAAAAGGTGAAGGAACATGCTTCCTTCTCTGCAGTCAAATTTAGGGGAGAAATGGTGAATAAGAGGTGCTTAGCTTCTGCTGTGTCGTGTGGTGAAGGAAACTCTGCTGCACAGTGGTGCTGCTGGAAGTAAAATGATATCCAGGAAACCACATCAGCTGAAGGTGGCAACCATGGTAAGAGCCCCTTTGGTGGGATGGTGAGGTGTGACTGAACTATGTGAGCATAGTGTAAAACTCCCCTAAGGGAAGGGGGTAGAAATATATTCTTTGGTTCTTAACTTATCTCTGGGGATTAGAAGAGCTTTTTGTAGCTGCACACGTAGTCCTTCATGTAGGAAAGGAAGATTTAAATGTGATTTGAGGTGATTTTTGTGCATTAAATAGAAGTAGAAAAAAATTCCTGTGGCTGCAGAAAAGCAGAGACTTAAAGTAAGCCCTTTCACTTTGGCATGCTCATAGCATTTTCAGTATTCCAGTTTTACTAAATTTCCCATTTATATATGTAAAAATGACAAAAGATACAAAGGGTAAATCACTCAAAACAAAAACCTTCTGGATATATTTGAATAAAATCTTTCAGGTTGAGCAAAAAGAAATGTAGAGAGGTTTTAGTTCTATTTAAGATAGTGTGCTTTGGTTCTGTTACTCTACTTATTGTCATGGAAAGAAATAAATATAAAATAAAAGAAATACCTAATCAAAGAACTTAGCTTACTAATTAGCAGTGAATTTGTTTTAATCAGGTTAGTTTGTTATTGAGAAAGGCATCACTCCTGTGTGGTGTATCAATATAGATAATGTATTTATTGGCATCCTAAGGAGCTGGTTATGAATGTCAGAGAAGGGCAGCCCTGGTGCTTCCAAATGTAAATCCAGCAGTAGGTCCTAAGCGTGCAACCAGAGTTGGACAGGCATTGGGGGGTTTTATTATACCAGAAGTCCTTATTCTTAAGGTCTAAGTAGTAGTCCAGTAGGACCAGAAGTAGTAGCAGAAGTTCTTAGTCTTTCTGTAGGTATACACACCTTTCCTGCAGTGACTGACTGCCAATGCCCTGGAGAAAAATAAAATCCTCCCTTTTCAACTCCTCTTAAAATTCTAGTTATACACAGGGAGCAGTGAGAACCCTTCCTTTCCCTGGAGTGAGCCGTGACAATTCCTGCATTGGAGATGAATCAAGTTTCATATCATGGTAGGAGAAATAAAAGTGCCTCAGCTCTGCAACTCCAGATGCTGCTTTTTTAACTGCTGGAGAGGTGGCTGCCTTAGTGACCTCTCCTGCCACCACCAGTGCATCCTTCCTGAGTGATGGATTGAAAGGTGCACTTTGCAGCTTCAAACGTCAAGACAAATGAACTAGTTTCAGTGTTTGAGTACAGCAGCCAGTCTGGATGTAAAGAGAAAAGTGAATTACAAAAGATGACTTATGCCACTAAGGTCATCATGGTGAACAGAGCTGAATGTTCTTTTCATAAACTGGAATACTGTAAGAAGGACAATGAAGAGCCCAGCTCCTGTGTTATACCTGTGTGATTCTGGCAGGGCACTAGTGAAATGAATGTATCACTGTGCATCTGCTCATTCAGCACTAAACAGAATCTGGACAGAGTTGTACTGAGAGGAACTGATTTATATGAGCTTCAAATACACCTAGGTGATCTCTGTTTAAAATTTTTATTGGATTCAAGCTTTTGGATGCTGTGCACACAGCAGGCTTTATCACCAAGTTCCTGTGGATTAAAAAATCCACTTTGAAATAAAACCCCCAACATTTTGTTAGGTGTGCGCTCCCATGCATATGTTCCCATTTCAGTAAGCTGGATTTTTTTTCTGTGAATTTACTGTTAGTTCCACACAACCCTGTCTTTTGGGAGCTGGTGAGATTATACAGGTGGTATTTGGGACTTTTTCAAAAGTGGAAGAGTGCACTCTAGCCTAGCTGATCAGTGATGTAGCATGTGAGGTGATGAATCCTAAATACAGGGAAAATTATAGAGCTGGGTAGGAAGTAGATACTATTTTTGACATGTTTTATGTCCTAAAAGAAAACAGCACATTCTAAAAATTGTAATTAAAAAAGTTTTAAACATCGTTCAGATGGATCCCAAACTTCCATTTTCAGAAAAAATGAGAGACAATTATTTCTTTTTAAACTTAAGACATGTTTTTTTGTATGGCAGATTTTATACAAGCAGTTTCTAAGTGGTGCCTATCAATGTTGAAAAGGTCAATTTTAATTTTCTTCAAGAATTAAATTAAGAAAAAATTTGTGAAGAGGTACTTTGATCTATGACTAATTGTCTTGCTTCTGTCCCTCTAATTTCAGCTGAATGTTTGACTCACAGCAGACAATAAATGGACGCCTGACTATCATCTTTCTATAGGGCAGAGTCTCATTAAGTTGGGTCCACTTTTTGCAGTCTCTGAATTGAAAGAAACTTATAATAACCTGTCTCAACTGCAACTGTCTGTTGCAGTGAGTCACTTGTCTTTTGCATCTTCCCAGCATGTTAGTTTTGCACTGACAAAATCTGAAAATCTCTCATCTAATGCAAATCTCCCATGCTTTCTAAGATTGTTCGCTGTAATTGCAGGCTTGGTCTTAGGAGAAGTACTTCATTTTGGTGTGGATGGAGCAGGTTTCTATTAGCTTTCTTCTTTGGAGCTGTGTACTTGGGATTTTTTGTTTCTGTCATTGTTTATCACCCCTGATGAGCTCTTTGGTGATCCCTGTTGTGTCTTTCACTTAATTTTATGCATCCAGCAATATAAAACTGAGAGGGCAGAATCCTGCACAACATTAGCAGTGAATTCCAACAACACAGTTCAGTAAGTTCTTAGTCATCAAAAACCTTTATTTTCAGCATATTATAAATTTGCTTCTTTGAGTACAACAAATCTTACTTTAGCACCTTCTTGAATTAGTATTTGAAAAATAAAGGAGACTAATAATGAACAAAATATTTTTTTGGCTATATTAACAGAAACTACATGTTTTGGTTTATTTAATATAGAGACTGTTTGTAAGTGGAGATAAATTATATGAGTAATTTTAGACCCACTCAAACAGGAAGCCAAGGACTGGTTGGAGATGCTGCAAGCCAGTCACTGCACTCCCGTGAGCAGCTGCTCTGTCTGGATGAGGAAGACACAGATGCTTTAATTCTTCAAGTGTTTTAGAGTATTTATCCAATGTAAGAGTGCTAAGCACCGGAATGGGTTTGGAGATGCTTCTGCTTTTTCTAGTATTTGAGAGAGTGATGGGATAGGAATGACCCTGGAGCCCTTAGCATGGGTTCTAATTAAAGAGATGCATGGATTCCAGTCCAGAGAAAATGACTTATGCATTGGCAATTGTCAGAATTTGAGAGAATGGGCTCCCAACCCACACCACTGAAGAGTTTGAATTGCTCCCTGAGCAGCTCTGTACTCATTTGAGTTGTTTCTTTGTGTACAGTCCTTGGCTTACAAAAATTAAGAAGAGAGACACAAGGTTACAAATAACACAAACTAGTATTCAGAGAAGTAGCTGTGTGGTTTGCTTAATTTTTTTTTAAGAAGGTGGGAATTGGTATAGAAATATTGATGTCTTTCTGGAGGTAGGTACAGTAGCCGGAGTCTCCTTGAGGGCCTGCTGGACTTGCTTCTCAATCCTTAGAATTTCAAATATTGTGAAATGAACATCTAAGAGAATTTGATTAGTAATCTCATGTTCAATGCTTTCTCAATGATCTGATAGGCTGGTTGGGCTCAGGTTGTGTGCAGGAACCTGTAGTTCATGGCAAAATCCACTGTGCTATCATGTGGCTGAAGTGGTATTCTAGTGATGGGTTTAGATGATGAGCAGATAGGGGGAAGAAGTATTGAGTACCAAGAAGGAAGGTGAGGTGAATCCAATTCGATTTTATTTTCTGTTCCTCACAGTTTTGGCCCATCTGCTGCTCTCATAAAAAGAATAGGTTGGCTGCAGATGCATGTCTTGATGTAATTAACAGTGCAGTGTGATGTGGAGAATTCAGTCATGTGCAGCAGGATGGGTGCCAGTCAAGCTTGGCTTTTTTTGGCTTGCTGACATCTTATTGTAAGTGACACTTTCATTAGCTCATTTATTGCACCACTACTTCTCTAAGTGATTGTCAACTAGGAGAACAGGCTGTTTACAGCAGCAAGGTGAGTCAGGATATTTTTAGCCTTCTCCCTTTTTGTGAGGAAGGCTGACAATCAGTCCCAGGCAGTATCAGATAGATGGCTGTATTGAAACCATTTCCTGTCACGTTTTTCAAACTGATGTGGCCCCTGGGTGGCTGGAGGATAGACTGGGCACAGGAATTGATGGTACTAACTCTCTAGTGGGGTTTATTTCTGCATTTGCAGATAAGCTGCTGCTGACTAGTTTTAGGAGTAATTTTAAATCTCATGTTTGCATTACTCAGCTGCTTTTTGCCAGAGGCTTTTATTCTGTAGTTAATTATAGGATTGTAATTGCCAATTAAGTGATAAGCCACAAAAGAGCTTGTATTCCTGAACTGCTGGTGCATGCATTCAGAGTTTTGTGCAGCACAAGTAGCATAGGAAGTGACACAGGATGCTTATGGCTGTTTTGTACAAGAACTATTTTTTCTATAATATATTGTGTATTTAAAAAAGACAAGATGTGAAAAGGAGGTAGGATTTCTTTGTGGACAGTGCAATTACAAATGATAACAGAAACAGGAGGGGGAAAAGAATGCTTTTTATTTTCTTCCTCCTTCCCCCAATTCTGTTTTCCTCCCCTGCTCTGAATCAGTCCTTCCTTGTGGTTTAATTTCAATTTGGGTCACCTGGGGTTCAGTTCTGTTCTAATACTCTGTTGAAGTGGATATGCTATTAGGTTAAATTACAGTGGTAAGAAATGAAAGTAGTAGAGGCATTTTCTGTAAATCATTCTTTGTGTTCTTTAAAGATCTGTTGCAACTGCATCAGCTGAGATGCTGCAGAACAAATCAAAGTTGACCATTGTCTAGCATCAAAAATAGTGTGATTTAGCTGAAATGCTTATTCTGAATTTGTTTCTTCTCCAAGGTAGGAGAGCAATTTAACTGGAGTATTGCATTGGAGGAATGTGGCATTTCTTGATTGATTTCATAACTAAAGGTGGGAAAATAGCTTTCTTGTCCTCTAAACGTTTTAGACTTGAAAATGTGTTAATCTGCTTGTTGATCACAAAGAGATACTTTATCTTGATAGAAAATGTTAAGGGAAAACTATTATGAGAAACTTGATACAAGTGAGTTGCATTTTGTTTGTGTGTAGAAGGTGAAGGAGTGTAGGGGTGAAGATTTTGTTTTCTGCAAAAAAGAAAAAATGTATGCAATTTTTACTGAGGTGGAATGCTTCAGTTTCACTTCATTATGAGCAAAATCAATACTAACAAAGTTAAGTTGTAGTAGTGTGACAATAAAGTCACATCCTGATTTAATAGCCAGCCTTCAAGGGGAGGATACCATTTTAAACGCCCTCTCTGTGCAGAGTGAAGCAATGTACTTGAAGCAAGAACTTATTCTCAAGTATGATGGTAAGCATCTGGTCAAAGGATTATTACTGGTCCAGTCACAGTGCTAGCAGTATTGAAATTAGCTTGTTATTACAGCTTACTTGCAATGATGATATAAATAAATATGTGCAAACTTTGTCATCTCCATTTTTGGTGTTGCCCTTTATTCCCATGCTACTTTAGCCCCTAGGTTGCATGAGTTAATTTTCCTTGAAAGGAAGAGAGTGTAGTTTTACAATGAATTGTCAGCACACTGAGCCCTTTGCTGAGGGAAACGTGATGGTTTCTTTGCCTGCGATTTTGCACCTCCTTTGGCTTCTTTTTGTGTGTTTGCTGAAGCAGTCTGCTCACTTGCTTTCCCTCCAGTGAATGTAAGTGATGTTGTATTGAAGATCTGTTATTTGTGTTATGTTTTACACATGATGGATGTTTCTTCTTTGGTACTCCAAAACAGGTTTTACCCAACTCCTTAACTTGCATGCATATACTGACCATAAATCAATCTTCTGCGATTTGCTTTTGTAGTTCTGTGGTCTCTGTTGTCATTCTGTGGTTGCTGTTTCAAAGCCTCTGTTGTAATTTTCTCCCTCTATTTTTGGGTTGGTAAAACATCTGTTTTTCTTAGATGTCACTCAGGCAGGGGTTGACTGATGCTCTGTTAGCACAGGCAATTCTTGTGTTTCAGTTCTTGGGTCACTGAGAGTTCACTCTAAAAATAAGAGACCCACTAGAAGACACAGATGAATAGACACACAGTGCCACAATGCTGCGGTAGCTCCTTGATACAAGTAATCTAGTTATGCCAATATCATTGCTATGTTATAGAAACTGCAGCAATGAATGATCATATAAAATTGTAGTGGTTGGGCAGTAAGAAATATTATTTGAATATATTGATGTGATTGTATGGTTGGAAAGTAGGATATAAAAGGTGAAAGATCATGTCTATGGATGTGCATCTGTGGAGTTTCTTGAAAGGCGTGTGGATGACTTTGTTATGTCATCTGTCTTTATTATGCCTTATAAAAAGTAAGGTTTAAGAAACAATTTGATTTTAACAAAAAATTTTAACTGTCCTTCTGGATTTAGTTTCCAGAATTCTGTAATTTTTTTATTATGACTGGTCAGAAAAAAGCCTTGTAGAAGGAACTTTAACATCATCACTGCTTTGGCATGAACCGAGAATTTAAGACAGTAAAATTTAGAATTTGACTCAGAATAATAGGGGTTTTTATCTCCTACAGTTCCTGGCAATTACAGAACATGTCTCTTGACAGGGGGAATGCTTTTCTGTGGGTTTTTTCCACTAACATTAATATATTATAACAAAAAAAATCCTTTACTTTCCATTAAACACCATTTTCTAGGCAAATATTTTACTGTGAAATTCCTGATCTTGTCTAGGTTTTGTGCATTTGCACTCAATTGAATTCCTGTTAATGGGGATGCAAAGATATCCAGGATCTTCAGAGAACAATTGAGTAAGCATTTGAGTAAATCAGGAAGGCGGATTTCAAAGGTCATAAACATGTACTTTTTGGAAGTGGTCACAAAGCTTTATAGGCTCTTGGGCCTCTGGTAAACAGCTCCATTTCACAGACAGGCAGATATATGCTCTCTGCGTTAGAACAGTTAAATCTGAGAATGGAAAGCTAAGCACAATTTCTGTATTGTGGAATAATGGAGTGGTATAATTCCGATTAGATAAGAGTTCCTTATCACCAGATTCTGAAGCCTGGATTTTAAATCAATATACTGCTGGAACTGAGAGCAGTGCAGGCCAGTGCATTTTAAAAATTTTGAGGAACTGTTTTTGAAAGACAATATTGATACCACTTACCAAAAAAAGTTTAACATAAACACAATTCTACAAAGAGAAAAAAAGAGAAATCACAAGTTCTATGACATCTTAAAAGCCCCAAACTCTGTCTACTTTTCTCTTGTTTCACAGGTGTGGTTTTTCTTTTTTTGTCTTATCAATCATGTTTTCACTATTCATGCAGATCACATGCTTCCTGCGCAGGTGCTGTGTAAGATTGTTTTCAGGCCAAGAGATTTAGGACTGAGATTTACCCAATGTGTTTTCATATTTACATGAATCCCTGGTGAGTTTGAAAGAACTAAAAAACTTTATCCATCACACCGGGAGCCATATGCATGTCCCACAAAGCTGGACATTGCCACGAAAAGGGCTATCACTGGAGTACAGCATCTGTTCCTGGTAAGGTGTAATGTTGAAGCTGTAGCTCTGGCTAATAAATGGAAGGTTAGAGCCACAGTTGTTCCTATTAAGAGATAATAGGAAAGCTACTAGAACTTAGGGCTTTCCAATGGGGAAATATAAAAAATGTAAATGTTAGAGGCAACAGAAAGTTTATACATGCTCTTTTCTAATGATCCCATGTTATTTCAGTTGCTTTGCATGGGACAGCCCAGGTGCCCAAAGTTATGTCTGGTATTGCAGTCAAATTGTAAACTTTACCGACTTTTGCTTGTGTTTTTATCAGAACAGAACCATAATTTTGCTATTGACTTTGGTTTACATGTATCTGCTCTGCTTATGAGTATGACTCTTGATGTCTAGGGTCACCTGAGCAAGAGCACTTGTAGAGCGTTGGATGAGCTGTCACAGCAGTGTTTCAGCTCTGCAGAGCCATGATTCCAGCTGCACATTTGGCACATACCATCAGGATAATGAGCAAATAAGGGCTCGTTGCTTTTGATTTCTTGCTGTAGGATACCACACCATTGTGGGAATAATAGCTTTAAAAGCCAGCAGGAAACCCAGTGATTGGCTATTCCACTTTGCATGGCAGAGGCTATGGTGTTTAAAAATTGCTAAATTACACAGTGAGAAAGAACGCCCAAGGGCTGCCAAACTTAGGGCTTGTCTTGGTCACTTGATGCACTGGGTCACTGGCAGTGAGTTCATGGCCCTTACTAAATTCCTTTTGCATTGCTCCTGATGCTTCATTATTTCTTTATTGAGCCAATGGCTCTGTGCCATCTCCAGGTGAAGTGTAATAATATTTTATATTTTTAGTATCTGAGGGGACGAAATAAATAAATGTTTGGTTGGTTTGTCATTTTCAGCTTTCCTGTTTCAAGTCTCATTTTGCCTCTAATTTGATTCTGGACTTTTTTATTCTAGCAATAAACTAATGACATAAAGGCATAGTGAGTTGGCATTGTCTGTTGGAAGTCACACATATTGCTTTGGAAAGGAAAAGGTTGGTGGAAAACAATTTGTTACAAATTTGTTACAAATCTCAACCCTTTGGTGACTAGTGCCAGTATGGAATACTTAAAGGACATTATGGAAAAAATACTTTTTCAAAGTTGTACCTCACTCAACCCTCCCTCACCTTTCAAAACCAAACATTTAACACCAGCAACGTCACCAAAACCAGAAAAAACCTCCCACAAACTCCATGCTTGAAAATTATTTTATTTCATCAGATAAAAGGAGTGCCTCATCAGATTTGATAGAGGAAATGAACTTCCCAGATAAGCAGTCAGATGGTTACTGCAAACCAGCATACCATCACTGACACTAGAAGGGGATAATTACTTTACCCCCTCTTCATATGATATGGCAGATATTTGCCTTGGTATGAGCTGCAGAGAGAAAGATGTGTTTGTCTGGGATTCAGTTTATATACCATTTTTGAGGAATTATTCTCTGATGTCCTATTTCTGTTGTGAATGTCATACCCGTTACTCCAAAAACTTGCACAGAACTGTGGTGGTGGTGGTGGGGATCTGTCATGGGCAGAGGACCCCATTTGAGTGGAGTTTGCTGTGACAGTGGGGCCTGCACTTGCCCTCAGTTCCATCTGTCTCAACAAGAATTTTGTCACAGACTTAAAATCAGCCATGGTCGCGTCTTGGAATCAGGGACAAATGTGTTGATTAAAGGGAGCCACAGTTTGTAAATAGTGTTCAGTGTTGTCAAACAGGCAGCATTTATTAGCCAGACATTTTCTTCTCTGAGCAGACTGGAGGGGGAATCTCGTGTGCTGCCTAAGGAGTGTGAGAGGGGCTCTCTGCAGCAGGGAAGCAGATGGCCAGAGCTGTGTGGGCTCACGGAACGAGCGGAGCTTCTGTGGGATGCACGGGAGAGAGCTGGGAGAGACAGCCAGCCTTGGCTGCCTTTGAGTGACAAGCAATTGGAGTTGCAGTGTGTTTAGCTCCTGAATAAAACTGCTCATATTTCATGTACAAAAATGGTTTTTGTAGGAAATTTATGCTCTAAAGCATAGAGCATTAATAAAAATTGCTGTACCTTGAAGGGGAACAGACTGCAGTCAGTGGACAGTGCTTAACATTTGAGAGATGGAGCAAAACTGTGGGAGTCATGTTCCAGAGCAGAAAAATTTACAGTGAATTGACAATGAAGTCCAATATGAAAAATCTATTAATGGAATTGAGGCATCCACACCTCAAGAGTAAAAGAGTAAAAAGGCATTATGTTATTGGCATGACTTGTGAGTAAATTTATTGTGCATTTGTAGAATAGTGAGAATTCATTACCCAAAAGGAAACTGCACGGAAAGGTGTTATGTTAGTGGGAATAATTTTTTGTCAGTAATTTAAATTCTTTTTCTTTAGTTCAGTTTTCAAATAAAACGTTTTTTCTGTAGCATAATTTAATATGATTCCTCCCTATTAATTAACAAGATTTTCAAGTTTGAACACATGTCTCTCTTTCTTACTGATATGAAAAAATAATAAATTTTTTAATCTTCAAATGAGGATTATTATACATGTCAAATTCTTAGAAGATTGGGGAAATTTACTGTTCCTTGTTAATTATATATGAAACCCAGAATAATGCAATTACTTGGTAAATAAGATCATTTAGCAATAAATATATGAAAAGTCCCAACCCACCTTTCTTCAAAAAAAAAAAAATTTGACCTTGTGGCTGAATTGCTCTAAAAATGCTTAAACATCTAATTTGGAGATCAAGCATACTCTGAATAATAAGTAGAGGGGCTTTAACACAGCAATTGCTGGTAGATAAAGATTGCAGATGTCTGAAAATTTTACACAGATCCTGAGAACAGACTTGGTTGGTGCTTTTTTCCATTTTTGGAAAATGAAAAAGTGTTTTATTGTAGATCTGAGTTAAATTGACAGCTAAATTGTGAGCTGTGAAAGGGGTGTCTCATGTTCAGTGTAACAGCAAAGAGTTTCTTGCCAGTTTGATCAAGGTTAAACATTTTCTCATGGCTATTGTCATCAGCTGGCATGCTAAGAATGGCAGTGCTGAATTTTTATGACTTTTGAGGCTCAAGATCAGGAGAAAAATGAGATGTTAGATATTATGAATGAGGCTTGGATTAGTCTCCTGCTAATATGTTTTATTCAAGTTGTTGTTGTTACTAATCCTGCTAAGGTTTGGAGCAATTTATTCTGAGTCACAGAATGTTATAATTTATTTCCATTAATCAGTGTTACACCTATATATGTGTGTGGTCTGAACAATATAAAGGTGTAATGAGGCATGATGTTTACTCTGCATTTTGCAGCAATACTAATCTCTGGAAGAAATGAACTGAAACTTCTGGGGGGGGGGGGTCTTATTAATGCATTTCACTGAATATGCTTTTTTTGGTCTCACCTCCCATAGCAGAAGGCTTTTTTCCCTTTGGTCAATTGAGTATGGCACAAGGGTAATAACAAATCTAATGGATGCCGTAAACCACCACTTTTTAATGCATAATGTAATTGAATCAGAATATAGTGTCTAGACTGATGGAGTCCCTGGTGCTTTAACAACTGAAATTATGATTAGAAAGATCCAGATAATGCTGACTTCTCATATATTAAGCCCCTATTATACAATTTCTTTTCTACAGTACATTCACTTTTACTTTTCAATTATGTACTGCCATCTTAAACAGTCTAATATTACACTGGAATAAAATTCAGAGCTTCAAGAGAGCTTTATCATTTCTGTAGAAATAAATACAGAATAAATTTGTAGTACTGCTGTGTGACTAATATTTCCTCCAAACAGCTCTCACTACAAATTCTGCATTTAAAATTGCATTCTTTGACAGAAAGCTTATTGTAAAGCTAGTTCTCCTCTGTTGGCCATTACTGACCAGAATGAAGAGCAGAAAGTGCCTCTGCTTTGTGTGCTGAGTGTGGGTGATAGGGGTTTCTGCAGGCTCTGGGATAGCTGAGCTCTTCTTCTTTTATCTAAAGGACAAAATCTGAAGACTTTTCCAAACAGAAGTAAATGGGAGATTGTGCTCTTAAGGCTCCACAGATCATCTAACCAGTGAGCTGCATATGAAATATGTTGTACTTTCACTTACATAGAAAATTTCTATATTATTAGCTGACAAGATTCTTTATATAGATGGTAAAAATAAAAATTTCTAAGTTTTTTAGCTTTCCTTGAGGTGATTGAAATAACTAATTTTCAGAATGGCTGTAACACAAACAATTATTTCTACTGTCAAAGAAAAATGATGTTCAGATGAAGTTGTTAATGGAGTTTTGGATAAATGCAGGGCCATGCAGTGGTGGAATTGCTATTGCTGAGTGGGAGCTGCCTACAGGCTCCTGTTACTACAATTATCTGGCTGAGCTCCTCCTGCAGTCATGGGCTCAGCCCAGCCCAGGTCAAGATGTACATGTCACACAGCACGAGGTCCACTGCAAGCTGAGCCTCAAACTCCTTGGTGTAAAACAGGCTTCGAGTTAGGGTCACTACCAGAGGACACATCTCAAAAGGCATAGGCTACAATAGCACAAGCTGTGTGCATAAACTTTTCTGACTTTTGTATGCTTGAAATAAGAGTATGCCGAAGGAGGCAATATTATATCTTGGAAGTGTCTACTGTAAACTTGGTAACCATCATCCCTCTCAGTTCTAAGCCTTCAAACAGCAACTGGGTAATCAATTGAACTCCTTTCTGTTGTCTTGGACTAGAAGTTATGCCTCTGACTTTTTGCTGTGGCTTGAAAGAGGTAAAAGAGTTTGGATTTACTTGGTAAGAACTGCCGTACCTTGAAGGGGATCAGACTGCAGAGTCAGTGGACAGTGCTTAGCCTTTGAGAGATGGAGCAAAACTCTGGGAGTCTTCGTGTGCCAGACCACAAAAATGTACAGTGAATTGACAATGAATTCCAATATGAAAAATCCATTAGCCCTGAGAACATGAACTTAAACTAGTACCACTTGGTGTCATGTATTCTTGGAGAATTTGGCATAATGGGAAGAGACTGAAACTTGCTTTTTAAATCTTAAACCCATGGGATTTCAGTCTAGCATTTATTCAAAAAGTTACTTTCATCATCTCAGTGGATATGAGACCCAAGCTTCAGTGAATCAAGAAGCTATGTTCAAATGAAAGCCACCAAAAAATGCATGAACATTTGAGATGGCTGCAAGTATACAAGAAAGTTGTAATGGAAAATGTTATGAAGTACAGCTGATGCATTCATAGCTCATATCCTAGCATTGTCACTGTCCTTCATATCTGATAAGCATGTTCTGTTAATGAAATCTGTATTTGTACACTTAAGGATGCTTTCATTAGTACTGTGGGCCAAGGAGGATTTTTCTGAAGATCCTAATATTCCTAAGGAGCTCTCTACCAACAACAAAAGCAGAAAGTTTTGCCGAGTGAGGATTTGATGCAAATTGAGGCAGACAGAAACTGTCCTTTATCTGACTGAACTCTCTGAGAATGTGGAGGTCATACCTAATTTTCAGTCTCAGATTCAGAGCCACTTCTTTTCAAACAGAATGATTCAAAGATTCTGAGTATATGCATGTTCTGTTTCTATCATTAATGCTGTTAGGATTAGCAGGCCACATCTTTCAGGATTCAATGAAAAGGATAAGTGTCGGGTATGCTCTGGAAATATTTGTGCTACACCACTCATCATAGACACCTGGAAGTTTGTGATCTAAGGCTCTAATTCCAATTATAGTAGATGTCACAGAAATAACACAGAAATACAGTATGAAAAATAGAACAGAGTGCCCTTTTTCTTCAATAGAGCAATGTTTTTTGAATGAGGGTCTTCATTTTAACTGATGTGAATGACTCAGGCTGCAGCAGCCCCATGCCAAAAACAATCAGCCAAATAGCTTGGCAAGTGTTCTGATAAATTGCTTTTGCTGGCAGTACTTTTGTAACTTCAAATGAGTATTAACCAAATGACAGTCTTAATTTTTCAAGTACTAGCTGGAAATAAAGGTTTTTAACACTGCTGCGTGTTCAGTACACAAAACACTAGGACTTCAGCATGATGTGTGTGTGTGTACACAAATAGATTCACAAAATCACCTCTTAGTACGTTTGGGATTGTAAATCCCTCTCCATGGGCTCCAACACCAACATCACATTGCACAGATGTTGTTGTCTCTGTTTTCTTTTCTACAGAATTGTTATACATTATGGAATGTCTTGGGAGTTTTTTGCTATTCACAGTGTTTATCCCAAGTTGTTCCTGCTGTAAAATCTTGTTTTTTCTTGTTTCTCAGCAGCTTTTTTCCCCCCTTGTAGTAACAAAATTCCCCAAAGTCAGCTATCACAAGGGTAAGTTTTATCTACAAGGAAACACATATGCCCTTGGTGAGATTGCATGTGGCTTTCTAGGCCTCTCAAGTCTTAAATTTTTAGTTAAACACAGGTGGAAAAATGAGAAAAGTATTCCTTCACATTCATGACAAACTAACAACCTCATGCTTGTGTTGCAATCCATGTGCAATCCCTACTGACCCAATTAGCACCCTGCAGTCCAGCACCTTTGTTTTTCCCCGATGGCTCTTACCTGAGATGTGCTTTTGCAGTAGGACATGTTAGGCTTTTCTGCAGGAGAGTTTGAGTATTAACCCTGAGTGTCTGGCAAGTTCCCATCTGAGGTGGTGTGTGGGAGAAGATGGGAAGCATCTCTAAAGCTCTACTGTTTCCCTCCTTTTTACTGAAAGAGAGGAGACTAGTTTGTGTAGAGTTCTTTTCTGGTTCAGTGGGGCTGTTTTTTTCTCCTCCACACACATTCTAGTACAAGTCCCCAAGTGTCTTTTCAAGTGTTAACCTATGGCATGGGTTATCTGTCTCTCATCCTGAGGGATGAGTCATATGAACTAAAATAGTGGAAGAAAAAACCTCTGTGTTTAAAATGCATATGCTAATTTATATGGCATCATTTGTTTGGAATTGTACCAGTGCATACAGATATGCACATTACCTCTGTTGATTGATCTTTTAAAACATTTTCAGTAATATTTAGCCTACAGGAAATGAGGGGAGCTCAAGCAGGGTATTTTATTAGTTTCTGCAGTGTTTCCTGCTGTGTTGATTTTTCTGGTACCCAGAGACTTCATAGCCATCCCTGACATCATTCTCAAGAGAGGGATGCATTTTTGTATATTCTTTCCAGACTGCAGTAGTCCTGTGAAGTTAGTATAAATTCTCAGTCATAAGGGGAGAAAGGGAAGAAAAGAGTGAGGAAAAAGCACAGTACTATCATGCCTGATGCTCAGTCTGCCTCTGAAAGTTGCATGGGGCACTTGTATAAATGCTGAGTTTATTTTGCTCTAAGATGCAATGGGAAAAAAGTTAGTCTGCAGCAAGCTGAGAAGCAATTTCCTTAAAAGTTCTACTGGACAACACTGGGGTTTTCTTAATGTTCACTGCACTGCTCAGGCAGCAAACTTATGTTTATAAGTTAACAAAAAAGTACAGAAAAATCTGTCTTTTTGACACTGATCTTAGAAGTTTAATACTAATTATTTTAGCATATCAGTTATGCTTGAAGTAGTATTAAGGAATGTCTGTAATATTCTTATTGACAGTGCTGAGATTATGACTCATTGCTGATGAGATGCCTGATGATAGCATTGCTTAGACAATATAGTAAAAATAATAAAGAATAAAATCTGAAAAGTGGTAAAGTGACTGTCAATCATTTCAAATCATAGGCCGTCTCAGGAGATGGTAAGTGAATAAGGTGGATTATAAATGCTATGTACGATTAAATTAATTAGGTGATCTGAAACAGTTAACCTATGTTCTTATGATCTCCCAAGTGTAGTAATAAAAAATGGTATCATATTCTTCAGTACTTGATTAGTATTAAGGCTAAGAAGAACCTTTGAAATTGACTGCCTTACTCACATATGTGGTGTTATGCCACCGTTTAAATATTCTGATGGACTGTAGGAACAGGTTTTAGACTAAAGATGTCGAAGTGATTCTTGCGAATGCAAAAATAGTAAATTGCAGCCATCATTGTTTACATTGGTCTTTTCTCCCTTTATTTGAATGGTGAAGTCTCTTATAACTCAGTAAACTCTGTAACAGATGATGTTTCTAGGGATGACTAATGACAGAAATTCTTAATGTTTTGGAGTCTTTCCACAGAAAAAACCTGTTTGGTTTTGTGTGTATCAATGTATATGAAAACACAGCTCTGTGTGTATTTCTCAGCTGTGCATATGAGTGAGTTGGGGTGTAGAAGTGAGCAGATATTTGCATTTGTGCAGAGCAGGTGTAAATCCTTACATCTACAGTTCCAGTTCCAAAATAAAAGAGCTCAGAGATCAGGAAGTTTATATTTCCATCTTGGGTTTCTCTTGACTCATGTTAATTACATAATAGCATGGTGCTTAGTGATGACCCAAATGATAGCTGTTAATATGAGCATGTAGGTCAGATTAATAAATTCAGCTTCTACATTAGGCAGCTCTCTCTGAAAATTTTGGAGTCAGGTTTTAAACTGTACTGGCCACCAGCCAAACTAACACTGATTCATCATATGCTCAGAGTTTGTCTCCGTTCTACCTGAGCTGCAGCGTGATTAATTTTTTCACAAATTCATCTTTTGCTTTGCTTTTTATTTCATCAGAGACTGGGACTTGCCTATTTCTGTTTAGTGTAATTTTAGGGTTGTGAAAATCAATCCCTACTTGTATAACAAATGGAGAAGAACTGCAAATTTCTAACTATAAAACAAAATTATTTGTTCAGCTTGAGTTATTAATGTTCAATTGCATTTATTTTTGAAGTGAATATGTTCAGTTCCCTAGAATGTGGCACAAGGGCTTCTTTGTAATGTAAATTTGATTTGATTGAAGGTTCTGTAGAATCCAGATGTATTTGGAAGTGATCTTAGGCATCTTGAAATGAAACCACAGAGATGACATAAAAAGCAGACTGCTATGCTTGTCTGTGTACATTGTTTGGAAAAGACTTCCAAGGGTATTAAAACTACATATAC
This sequence comes from Chamaea fasciata, assembly GCF_029207755.1. Taxonomy (NCBI): domain Eukaryota; kingdom Metazoa; phylum Chordata; class Aves; order Passeriformes; family Sylviidae; genus Chamaea; species Chamaea fasciata. The sequence goes on along the minus strand of NW_027094095.1, from coordinate 13,454,837 downwards.
TTAGAACAAGAAGATTTTTAGGTTTCCTTCCGATCTAAACCTTTCTATGTTCTAATTCGTTACTGTATTAATTTGCCAAGTATTAAGAAGGATATCACATCCTTTCTGCAATATTTTAATGAAGATTGATTTTCTTTGAAAGTTCTATGTTGTCAGACTTCAGCAACTAGTTTTTTTTTTTTCCACGTGAAACTATGCCGGTATTAAGATGGGAAAAAGTCAATATGACACCTTCCCCTTTTTCTTGTCTGTATTTGTGGTTTTTTTTTTTTTTTTTTTTTTTTTTTTTTTATTGTTTTGTTTTTTTTAGTAATTTACATCTCAAAGTATGCTGTCTACCACAGATACTGATTAAAAATAGTTAAAAAAATAGAAATAATAGAATAAGAATAAATTGTACAGGAAATAAAATAGCTGATTTCATTCTTGGGCTCTGCTAAGTTTAGAGCAGTCCTAGTGATGCTTATGCCGATAATGTGTGATCATCACTTAATGCATCAGCAGGTGACTTGGAGGAGGAGAATGGTGTACCCGTAAAAACTTACTTTTCTGCCTGAAAAATAGCATTTGCAGTAGCCTGTTAAGGTTATACAAAAGTAATGCAGACCCATATTCAAACACTGGCAGTGTGGGAAACAAAGGAAGGTGCTTTACTATGTGATGCCATGATCTACCGGGGAAAACGGATCATCCTTGGATGATTCTGCTACAACACAGCCATATGCTATCAGGGCAGGCAAATGCTGAGATGCAGCAGTATCTCTGTATTTGGCAACTGGCTTTAACATTATCAAACTTTAAACTTCCTCCTAGGGAATAGCAGTTTCTCCTTCTTATACCAGTAACAAATTTAAGAGTGTGGAGGAAAATGCTGTCATTATGTTCTGCAGATAATTGAGACTAAAGCATAGAAATGAGAAGCTCTTGGTTTGACACTTAACTTAGCCAGTGGTCCTGGAGCCCTAGGGGAGTTTTTGTGAGCAATTATCTGTCAGAGAACACATAGTAACATCAGTCTCCATTTCTTTTTACTTTTACTATATCATTCAATCAGTTTACTGAGAAAGCAGATTTTCTTCTATTTTCTCCCAACAGGTGAAGCCTAAAGTAAGGAATGAATAAGTTATAGCACAGACATTGCATTAATTGGTCACTAGAGGATTAATTGTAAAAAATCAATTATGTTTAACACCTGAAAAGATGAAAAAAACCCTCAAAAAACCTGACCCAGAATAGAACTATAAGAAACACTTTGGGAAAGAATAAGGCTGGCAGGACAAGCATCAAGAGGTTCCAAGGTGAAAGGCAAAATACTAAAACAGGAAAAAGGGAAGTCACTATGTATGAATGCTTATCCTCAGGAAGGGGCAGGATAATAGATTTTATAGCCTGACCATGAGGCATCCAGAGCCATTTGTAGACCAAATGACCAGATCCCCCACTGGATCTCTTCCCAGCTTTTCCCCTGCAACTTAGTGTGAGTTCTGGTTGTTCCTTGCTCCCTCCCCCTTACCCTTTGACTTTTCCTTCACAGCAAGTGAAAGATTTCTCATTTTTTGTTTATTGTGTTCCTAGAGCAATTTTTTTTCCCCAGGCATAGCTCTTTTGATAAATTCTGCTTTGTAACAATGTCTAGATAAGGTTCCCAAGCGTCATAATATTTGCTTTTAGGGAGTGTGAATTTTGTGGAGTTTTTTTATACTTTTACTGCAGTAGGTACCTACAAATAAAGTGAAAGAAAATGAGATGTCAGTTTTTTTGTAAAGCTATTTGTCAGGTAAAAGATTTATTTCTCAGAAAGATGGATAGCTGAATACACTTGTAAAAATAAAACTGAATTCTTTGGGGAGACTAAAGGCTGTCTGTGGCTCTAAGAAAATGGAAACAGGGAATAAAGTTTTTTGAAGACCTCCATTTGTATTGTTGTTTCTATTGAAAACGATATCTGATTGTGACATATCTGTAAAAATACATTTTCATGAGACTGCTGAAGTGTGAGCAGTCTTTTCTTTTTTTAAGGGAATTGTGAAGAAAACATTCAGCTTTCTGTTGTAGAGTAAGAACACATTGTGCTGTTTGATCATGTAATGGCTGTGCTTGATTTGTCTCCCTTGGGATGGTGCAGAGGCAAACTGAGGTCCTCCTCCCTTTTATGTGAAAATAGACAAACCACTAAAGATGAGGAAAACAATAAGTGTCATATTGAAGAAGAAGAGCAAGTGGAAATAACTTGTCGAATGTCTTAAAAATTAGAGCAAGATAAGCAAGACAACCTTTCCAGCTACTTGCTTTATGATGCTGCAATGATGAAATTGTTGAGACTGCCATATCCTTTAGGCACCATATCCAGTCCTGCTCTGTCCTAGTCAGCTGCCTGTGTAAGGTTTTGCAGTCTGTTCACTAGTAGTAGCAGAAAAGATGGGCTACCTGGAGTTGGCTTCTTTATTTAAAGTGCGTTGTATATGCAGTTTATGGATGTTGCTAGTAAAACATGCAAATAATTCATTGAACCTAAGGAAAAGATTCTGAAACACAGATACATGAGAAAAAACAAGACTTGAAAGCAGCAATATGAAAAAGATATAAGTTAAGTTATCTTACAGCAGAATAGATGATAGCTAAAGAGAGAGATCACTTTTTGCATTTGGACCAAACTGGGTTTAAGTTGGTGTTACTGGTTTAATTATTTTTTACATAGGATTTGGATCTATTGTTGATTTGTATTCTAACTATTAGAAATAGTTGATCTGCTCAGAACAGTTAGAATATGAATTCAGTTTAAATACTTTTGCCTGGAAATGGCTATTGATTTCTAGGGATCTCTTTGTAAATTTAGAGATACTTGCCAGACAGCTCAGCCAATACATTTGCATGATTAGATGGTTTGGGAGCTGCTAATTTTGAATTTTCATAGTGTGTGACTAGTAACTTAACTCATGCATTATTGCTTCTGTTCCATTTTTGAGCAGCAAGCTTTTAAAAAGCAGGAGAATAAATGGCAGAAAGTTTGTAACACCCAAAACATGCTTTCATGTGAACCTTGGGTCTTCTTGGGTGCTGTCTTTGAAAAATTTTAGGCTCAATGGTTCTGTGAATAAACCCAGGCTCAAGAACAACTAACAAAAGAGCAAATGAATGAAGTTTCTTATATGTGAAAAAACTTGAAAAAGTACCTGAGGAATTGCTTTCCTCAGATGTATGGTGAGATGGGGCATGTGAAATGCTTAATGTGTAAAACATGTATGTTTGTATCGGTCATGTTTCAATATTCCCTATATACTTGTTTATAAAAATTGTGGAGTTGGTAATGACTGAAGCTACTGGAGTGTGGATTAGTGAATGTTAGATTTTTCTTGTTTAATTCTCTCTAAAATTAAGGTACCTTAAAATATTTTTTTGAGAAATATAAATAAATAATCCTTAAAATTGCATGTTTACCTTCAAATATCTCCAGAGACTATTTAAAGGTTTTCTATAAATGGTATCTGGAAAAGATGTGTTTATTTCCTTTCATTTTCCAAGTCTGTTTTTTTTTTTTTTTAATCTTAGGCGGGCCACACTGACACCAAATTCTTATATCGCTGAGTAGTACCTTGAGAAAGAAATGTTAGACTGGAACAAAATCTTTCCTACTGGTTAATGAGTTACTTTAGAGTCATCCCTATATTTACTAGTGGATGCTGGCAGAGTGAAGATGCAGTAGGAGTGTTGTTTATCTGTTTGTTTGTTTTAACAATTAACTGAATTATATCTAAATGTAGAAAAATACAGTTTCTGTTTACTTTTAGCTAATATTTTTAAAATAACCCCCTAATGTTAATACAAGTGATCAGTAATGGACTTGTTTGTATGAATTAATTGTCGCTAGGAGATTTATCTCAGGCAATATTATGTTCATTGGCTTAAGCAACTGATGAAGTTTATGAAGAAAAGGTCTTACAGCTCAGTGTTAATCTGGGGTTCTGATGGGTAAAAAGCTTTAATGCCAGCTTGGTCCCATCTGCTTTGTGCTAGTGTTACTCCTGAGGTCAATGGATTAAAAAATAAAAATGTAGAAGCTATGAACCGTACAGAGTTTTGTCTCAATGGATTGCTTTTTGCAGATGTATGAGGCCATATTTATTCTTTAGTCATGTTTATGGAATTTATTGAATACCATGGGATAGTTCTGGATATACTTCAAGTAGGAATTAAAACCATGTATTTTCATTGTCTGAAAAGGAAGACTCCCTTCCTTTCTCTAGTGTATTCTGCAAAGAAAAATTAGACAAAGAAAATAATATCCATGCTGTATAGGTCGGACTCTGCTCCCATTTGAGTCAATAGTAAATCTGTTACTGAATTTAATGAGGGTCACTTGGGACGAAACAATGCCTGAAAAAATTATTATTTTAGGCAATTTAATAAGAAACTGTAATAACATGTTGAAACAAAGCAATTATTTTGGTAGCCACAAATGGAAGTTACTGCTTGTATGTGCAGGTTTTAGAATGGTTTTATCCCACTTGTGCAAAATTAGGCATCTAATCAAGGGTAGTCATCTGCACCTTCCTTCTGGTACCATAAGGAAGCTGAACACCCTGAGTGGGTCAAAGGTAATTCTTCTTCTTTCATCCCAAGAAAATCCCCTTTTAAAAGTGTTGATGTTGTTTTGTTTAGCTGCAATTCTAATTTGCTAGAGTGAAGAACTTCTTCCCAATGCTCCTTCTATCTACATGCATGTAAAAGTTCTTTTCTCTTTACTGATGTTTATTACAGGGTCCTGCAAACAAGAAGAAAGTTTAGTAAGGAAAATTCATTGTCTTGTTTTTAGTAATATCCTTATTCATCTATTATCCAGTTTTCTATGGCTTTTTAAATTAGTTTTTTTTTTCCGCTAAATTTACAGGGTCCTGAAATAAATGTCTGAGTAAAAACATACAGGCACTACTGAAAATTATACAATTTTTTTCCTTTAGAATTTCTTTTTCTCCTTGATACTGTGATTAAACTCTGCTCAGGTAAAAAATACAACTATGGACATAGCATATGAATTGTACTGTCAACTAATATCGATCTGTACCCATCTGTCTATCACTTGTACCATATGTGATTTGTGTAACTCTGGGAGCTGCAGGGGTGGTGCATTGTAAAGAGAAGGAAAAGCAGCCCCTTTTGTTTGTAGAGAATACAACATTCAAGAGCAATGAAATGGCATGTTCAGCCTGTTCTGGAAACAGAACGAGTGTCAGATTCATTGCAGTTTCTTGCACACCTATTTGAACATACACTGATTATTCCAGTTAGCACTCTCAGTATGTGGTGGTAATTTTTCTGGAATAAAACTTAGTCTTTATTATGGTTTTTCATCACAATGAAGAGTTTGCTTCTTTTCTTCCCAGTGGCTGTTTTGAGGCTGGGCTATTCTCTATAGCCTTTACAATGTTCACATTTATTTCCTTCTGCATCCTTCTCATAAGTTCTCCATGTTCTTCATATTGCTCTCTTATGTGACAGTTCTTTTAATTTCTGTTCTTTGACTCATATGTCAACAGATTTTTAAATTATGCAAATATCTTACCTCAGCTTTGATCGATAATAGAAAGTTGTATTTTTTTTCATCCTTGCTATTAAATCCCACTGATGTCTTTCCAATCATTGTGGTTGTTTCATGTTGCCCTAGCAGATCCTTTTAATTTTGAGCTGTTACACAGGAATTCTTTTAATGATCAGAAGTGCCCTTATGTTGATGCCTTATTGGTTTCCAACAAGGTATTAGTTCAAAATTATTTGGATTCTCTGAATTTGTGACACTGATCTCGTTTGGAATGTCAGCATCAGCAGAAGTTCTACTGAATTGGTGCTACTGGTTGTCTCCAAGTAACACTCTAATTACTGTCTGACTTAGTGTCTCATGTCCTGCTTCTCTGAACTCTGTAGAATACCTCAACAGTATACTGCTTGAATGCAACCATATGTTTGGATTGCAGATATGCCCAGAATATAATTTCATTGAAATCCTTTCAAATTATTTTTAACATTTGGTTTTAAAATAGCAGAAGCATGCCATCTCTCTGACTCCCAGTCAAATCCTGGTCTGACTGAGGACAATGAATGGAGCTACTGCTGCTGCTGCCCATGGTTTGGGTGAAAAGTTCTCCTTTTTTCAGCACTGTTTCAGTCTGTAGTGGATCAAGACCCCGTGCTTATTCTGTCTATACATGTTAACAGTTTCAAATAAAGTCAATAGAGCTGCTATTGATCGTCAAATATGAATAATTAAGGCAACGAGGTGTACAACACATAAAAAGGTCTTATGTTTTTAGGCACCTTGTGATGTAAAAACCATCAGAATGAACTTTTCAACAATACCTTTAAGCCAAGGCATTTATATGTATGCATAAATCCTTTCTTGACCTTGTTCTCATCTCTCAGTATGGAGGTACCTTGGAAAACACAGCTTCAAGGCAATTAACAACGTGGAGAGAAAGTGGACAGGCATAAAAACAGCAAATTGCTCTCAAGTAAGGCAGTGATTAATCATATCAGTGTTCCACTCTTATACCTATGCCTTAAATATTTGCTTGATTTTTTTTTTGGTGCTTCATTATTTGCTGTTCAGTGTTCATAGTTTGTTTTTCTCTTGTTTAAACCATTTTAGGTATTCAATAAGAACACTAGAAACATTTTTATTTAATTAAGTTGGCCAAACATTCCAGACATTTAAAAGAGTAGTATGGTACTGAGGCAAAGATTTTACAAGCATCCCAAGGACTCAAAATTGTTGACATAAAATCTTCAACAAATGCTTGCAGGTAATGAATGTTTGAATAAAATGATGGTCATTTCCTAGACAATTTCTGATAAGAGAGGGGACTGAAGTTACAAGAATATGATTCACGATGAATAATTCAGTTGAAGCAGAACAAACATTAGAAAGTTCAGTTTCCTTCATGTTTCATAAATTCCACATCCGAAGTCATTTATTCACCAAGAGTTATTCTCTTCTAATTAGTTTTCTGGAAAGCCGAAGTCATATCAATTTCACAAACTTAAAAGAATAAGCTCCTTTACATGTTCCTTGTTTTTCTTTGAAGTTGGTTCTGTGTTTTCATAAGTATGAAAACATAATTTAATTTGTCCTAATGAGGAGAAAAGCTATTTACACACCTGTAGAAGGAATCGCTGAATACATTAAATAGTAAACTCTAGAAATTCTGGTACCTAGGTGTCTTATTAAACTTATTTTGGTGTCTTTTAATATTTTCTCTTTTGTTGAATTGCAGTACTTTGTCTTAGCTTGTTTTGGTTGTTTTTTTTTTTTTTTTTTTTTTTTTCAGGAACAGGAGGTTACGCTTGGGTTGATGTTAAAATGATAAGTTCCTTTTTATTTTTATTGCTGGTCATGAATTATTTGACAAGAACTAGAGACACTTGTGTTTCATGGAGGACACAATGTATTCTGTGTATTTGTCCTCTTTTAAGCTTACCACTTACCCATGAAGACATTAGTTTGTTTGTATTTTTAAATTATTTTCAAAATATTTATTGATCTATAGAAAACAAGAATGCAGTGTTCTTAGACTTCCTAAAATATATTTGATACCAGCAATATCTGTAGATGGGAGGTTGCCTCATAAATTCTTTCAGGGCATGTTCAAAATTAACTTTCAAAAATACGTTGCCATAGTTTATTTCTAATTCATTGTCAGTGTTGCTTCTGCTCCTTTTCCAATTACTCACAGAGAGAACATGGACGTAGCTGGTGAGAATTTCAGACTGCCTGGGAAGTTGTTTGATGTAAACTTCAAATTAGGCTGTTGGCCTCTGAATGGCTTTAGATTAAAAGATACAAGTTTCTTTTAAGTATGACATCAGCCTATCATCAGAAGAAGATAGAACTTTTTCTGTCAGATATTTTTAACAAGATTATAATGATAAAATGGAGAAAACAGTAAGATTGTTGTATCATGAAGCATATAAACTTGAGGCAGTTTAAAAAAAAATGTTGCCTTAATTAGTTTAACTGTAAATGTCATAAACCCTGTTGTATATGTGTCAGGAAGGTTTCTGTTTGCTGCAGCAGATTTTGGATTAGGCATTTTTCATGCAGGCATTCTAATGAATAAATATTTTTTTTTTCCTGTAGCTTGTATGTGCCAGTGGGTAGGGGATAATTGAGCTGCACCACGTATTTAGAAGTCATTGATACATGTCTGATAGCACAAATTTTAATTTCACCAGATATAGACCATGAAATCATTAAACCACTTCCATTTTACAAAGCTTTGCTTTTGGATTCAGTGGGGACTATTGGGTATACCCGAATGGCTTGTGAATATTGAAGTAAAAACCTGTGATGTCTGTGCTGCCTGTGGGCTTGGGAATAAACAGATAAGGATATTCTGGACCAGCAAACTCAGATAAGGTGAAGTAAATTCTTGATCCTCAAGGGAGATAATTACTCATTCTCTCTAATCCCCCAAAGGACATCTCCTTATTAATAATGTTATATCATATACCAGTTTGTCCCTCATCTAATGTGACTGGCTGATTATTAAAATCCTCCATTTTTCTCCTGCTGTTGTCTTCCTGAGTAAACAAATCACCAAGTTTGATTGGCTTCCATTTGCACTTCATTGCCCCTTGACAGCAAACACACTGTAAAAATGAGCTGCCTCAGGCTTTTTTTAATCTCCAAAGGAGGAAGGAACAAATGCATACATAATTTCTTTAATTGTTTTAATACTGTTTTCCATGAAACATAGTATTTAATTTTGAGTGCAAAACCGCTTTTTCAGTAAGCTAATGTCAAGGTTGCCGTAATACACTTTTTGTAGACAGGAAGGTATAAAGAAATCCATCAGTGTTTCAAATCCATTTCTGTTACTGTCCAAATTGCCTTCCAAGAAGTGCAAGGAAATTAAAAGTTTAAAACAAGGCTAAGAAGTATTTGGCTTTACTTGCATGCAGTATTGCATTTAGAAATAATTCAAAGCAAGTTACACAGTAAACAAACTCTGCTGAAATGTATTTGTTTTCCTCCCTTCATTTTAGGGGGCACAACTATATCAAGATGTACCAATACCTTTCCAATAGAGAACTATATTGTGGGCTTTGTATAGTTCTGCGACAATATATTAATTTCTTTAAAACTTTTCAGCTCATTTTCTTTACAAATCAGGTCAGAGTAGATAATTACTAAGCTATGGGTGTTAAGGAACCAAATCTGATCAGAAGGTCTTAGAATTTTGGCAAAGAAATAGCCACAAGCTGATTGTTCGCTAGAGCAGTTATTTTACCTGCTAAACAAAAACTACCCCAAATTGTTTCAAGATTTCCTTAAAAAAAAAAAAACAACCTCCCCTCCACAAGCTTAGCATTTTAGTTATTACCTATTATTTCCTCTGCAATCCTTGACCTTTGAAGTCACTTTCCATTCAAAGGATTTTATGAAATAGTGAAGATAAATTAAAGTAATATTGTGGAATTTTAAATTTTTTTTCTTTTTTTTTTTTATTTTTTTCTTTTTTTTTTTTTTGTAATGCAGGCAGCATGAGTGGCAACAGAGCAATTCAAGGTGCAGGGTAATTCATGCCTTTACACCTTTACTGGAGTTAAAGGGGTCTTCACATGATTTTTGAGTGTATAATGCCTGTAGGATTGAGGGGAGTATGGCAACTGGTCATCCTCCACTTTGAACATACTAGCTCTTACCCACAGGAAGATCAGGACTGTGAAGATGTTTTTGCTTGTTATGGTCTGCTAAGTTCTTTAGCACAAAAATGTTGAATGAAATAGTACATTTTCTTGTTTCAATTAAATATCTACAGTGGTAAGAATATCTCAAGATCATCAGCTTGTATAGTGAATTTTCTAAATTAGATACTAACCAAAAACTCTAGAGAAGTCTATTTTATCTCTGTTATTAAAAATTGTGAACTAAAGAAACTCTTTTACAAAATCTGTATTTCCTATTAATATTAATAATTTAAGTTTAAATTGATAATGTAAATTATGATTGAAAGAATATGAGATCTTACACTCATATAAAACTAATGCCAAAATTAGTACAACCAATTACTCCCAGAGCTAATACAAAGCAAACGTCAATTTTCAGAATCATAAGGATCAGCCATAATGGCACTGGTTAGAAATCCATGTGTGTGGTCTCTATTTATTCCCTGTCTGTACTGTGCCTTTATGCTTGGAGTCTAAATGTCTCTTCTGATTGTAAGGCAAGACTTCCCCCTCATTGACCTGTGCTTATTTATATAAACATGAGATCATATGCATATAGCAAAATATATGGAAATAATTGTGCATATATGGTTCTTCCCTCACATGTGGGCATTACTTTTGCTGTTGATGAAGTCTGGAGCCAAAGGTGATGAATTTAATTTCTGGTAGCAGGTGTTAGTATCTTGTTTATGGTAAGGATGGCATGGATGTGGCTAGGGATGAATCATTTATTTGATTCACTTTTTTTTTTTTTATTTATGCAATCATATTTCGGTGTTTTTAAGGAAATTATTTAGTGTTTGTGAAGGTGTGCAAGAGTATAAAGTAAAGCTCTATTAGTGAGAATTACAGTACAAACTTCCAGTGTCATCAATACTGGAGTAATGTGAGTTGAGAGAGTAGGAAAATGTCCTTGAAATTAACTTTTTGAAGTGGAAGAGCATTCAAGATGAAAAAACATGAGAAGGCTGGTAATGTGCTGCAAGTACAGCCCATGTCATTCCAGAAGAAAGTGTCCTTTGCTGGGGAGGCAAATTGGCTGAAGTAATCTGTGAACATCTGTCAGTACTTGGCTCAGTCTGTTCTTGTGGGTCCTTCATCACACCAGATCCTCTTCTCAGGTTGTTTTGTGCTGTTTTTTTTTTTCCCTTTCTGTAGAACTTATGGTCTGTTGACAATCTATAAGATAAAACCCAGAAATAAGCAGAAAATGAGTAATTTTACCAGTCTGAGGTATTCTCTTTGAAGCGATCTCTTTTGGCACCTGTCTATACCTGCTTTCTGTTGTTTCATATTTGACCTCTATCTTTATTTTAAGACTAAATTAACCAAAAAAACCCCAAACCCAATTATATAGTATGATGTTTTAAACTCAGTGCCTTTGCAAAGCTTAAAATATCTTTTTTTAGAACTGGTTTGATTTATGTGTGAGTTAGCTGGAAGACTCATTATGCAAAATATATTCAGATCTAGCTGTTGTCCTTGATTTTCTTTCTGAACGTAGCAGAAACATTTGTGCCAAGTGCATAAGAGAGAGAGAAAGGGTTATCCCAAAATAAATGCTACATGAGGGGTAGGGGCCTGCAAAGGGCCAGCCCTCTCTGTGTGCTGCCTGGATTCCTGTAGGGAAAGGACTTTTCCTCTGGCCCCTAAGACAGGTGTCCTGATGAGGGTGCAAGGGGCTCCCTGGCTCCCTATCCTTGAGACTAACTCTGCTCTCCTGACTAGGCACTCTGTCCAAACCCGAGGAAATCCTTGCTTCGATGTTATTTGTAATATATTTTTAGGAATTTTTTTTTTTTTATTTTAGAAATGGTATTTTTTAGCAAATTGCCAAATGGTGGAGCAGAATGCCTTATTGACCCAACTGGGTCAAATTTATGTATCAACTCAGTTTTAAAAACATTATCAGTACAAAAATGTAGGAGGCAATTGTGAGCATTGATAGGTGAGAAATACTGTGCTTTTACCATTCTTGATTTCATTAAATCACAGAATGGAAGACAGGGGTTCTCTGGTTTAATTATGCAAGTGGTAGAAAGGAAATTAAAAACGATCTCTTTGGGGCCTATTAAGGAAAGAGGGCAGGGAATACCAGAGGCTAATGCGATTGCTGTAGTGTTGGGAAAGGAGCAGAGGATAGCTCTGATAGGAGCTGGCAACATGAGAGCAGAAACAGTTCTTGAATATTTCAGGTCTGCAGTGTTCACTCTGGGGAAAATACTCAAGAAGCTAATGGAAACAAGAATTCATTAATATTTTATTTAAGGTATTTATGCAAGTCATGTGTTTTCAAGTATTTTCAGGCTACTTTTATGAGATGGGAATATAACGAGGCAGAAGAATTGAGGAGCAATAACATATCTGAAGCAAGTTTGTTAATTGAGTTTGATCCAGATTGGCCACTTCAAGCAATATCAAGTGAACGGGTTCTTGCTGTAGGTTACTGCTTGTTGCGGCATGGGAAATCCCTGCAATTCGTACCCAAATTATCCCACTGTTTAGAGAAGGGGAAGAGCTGGGAGATTCTTGTCACACAAGGTACTTCTGTGGTGTGTTTTGACTGAAGTTAACAATTCAGGAGCCTTTGGAGAAGGTTGCTCTTAATTGTCAGTAATGAAGAAGGGCAAACCCAGCTAAAGCAAACTGAGTTGCTGCAGTGACCCCAGTTAGGTTAAGATTAAGGAATAAATGAACAGGAAACGTGTGGCAGAAAGAGGAGCTGTGCATTTTCCCCCTGTTCTGCTTGTCTCTTCTGCTTTAGAGCAAACTGTCATAATAATGCTATGGTACATGCACAGCCTATGTTAACAACTTTCTGGAGATGATATTCTATTCCCTTTGGGCAGCCTGCATGCCAGCACTTGACATATGCTCAAAGAAAGAAACTGAGAAAGGGAGAGAGGGAAATTCTGTGATCAGCAAGTAGCTGGGAAACTGCAAGACAGCAGACTATTTCATACAGCTTACTGATAACTTGATTTTTTTTTTCACTCTTCCTTGAAGAGATAAAGAACCTGTTAGATTCAAATCCTTTTAAAAAAACTATTAAATAAAGTGAACTGACCAAAAAAAAACCCCCAAAAAACAACAAACCCTAAAGCCCAACCAACCAGCCAAAACCCCCGAAAAGCTCACCTCAAACCAAACCAACATCCACAACAAAAAAATAAAACTTCAACATACTTAGCTGAGGTTTCTATTGTAATCTGTAATGCAGAAAGCAGGGGTTTTTGAGAACTTAAAGTCTAATGTTTTCATTCCTTTAGTTTTTGGTTCATCCTGTTATTCAGAAATCCCTTTACCAAGAGAGGTATACTGTTTTCCTTGCCTAGCTTGATTCTGAGAAATTTAATGTTTCCAGATTAGCAACTCTTGAAAATAACAGGTATTAATAAAAGAAAGGGGGAGCTGTTGTCCATCATGAGGTAGCAACAGCTTACTGTGATAAAAAACATACGGGACAAGCTTTATGTGCTACCCTGGGTTGTGTGTTCAGTGACATTTGAGGTGCTGTGGTTTTGCTGTTTCAGTAGGGATTTGTGGTAATATTCCTGCCTTTCAAGTTCAAATGTAACTCAGAACAGAATGTAAAAATAACTTTAAGGATTTGGAATATAGTAACACCTGTAGATTAGAGTTACAAATGGAGTAAAAGCAGTGTCCTGGCAGAGTTTTAGACTGCCAGACTCTGCTCTGACAGCTCATAAGAAAAGGCAATAATGCATAAGTGAAGCGCTGTAATTGCAGTTGCTATGGGAACAAGCCTTGGGTTAGGAAGTTCCCTGAGTTCAGTGGATTGAAATTTCTGTCTCAGCAGTGCATCAGTATACTATTTTAAATAACATCTCTTTAAATTATCTCCCTGAAGATGTAAGATTTGTCATGGACATTATTCAACATAAAATAGCCTCTTCTGCTATAATTCTTATTAGCACACTGTTGTATGCATTGTCAGTCAATCTACCTGGAAGCAAAAAATTCCACTGGCACTTTCATATTATTTTTTGTTTAATTGTTTTAACTTCCTTCTTTATTTTTTATTATTAATTTATTTTTATAATGAGTGTTAAATGCTAAGAATTTACTACTTGGTACTTCTTGCAGAGCAGCCTAAACTGTTTTTTTTAAGACTTCAGAGAAAATGAACCATTTTCTCCACATAAAGGAACGAAGGAAAACGTTTTAAAAACAATTCAGAGGAAATTGGGAGAAACAGGTTGTGCATCGAAATATGAGCACTTCCCTCCACCCAGGAACTGCAAATTTCATTAGCTGTGGTTCCACTCTGCATTAATATGCATTTACATGGGGTAGCAGCGTGTCCTGTGTCCCTGCATTAACAAAGTCACCTTCACAAAACCTTTCTTAATTTATTAGAGACAGAAATCATGTAAATATAATCCATTAGAAGTAATTATTTGTGTGCTTTCTCCATTACTTTGAATCATGGGAAGCTATACATAACATGAGGTAATAGCACAATGCAGATATAAATGAGGAAATTAGGGAGTGGTTGAGCATCTTGCTCTCTCTGATTGCCAGTCTGTGTTGTCTTCCCCAAGGCAACTAAGTAATTTCATTTGTTATTGCAAAAGGAAGTTAGAAATACCAGGAGATAATCACCAGGAGAAAGAAAAGTCAAAGAGCATATAGGAGGTAATGTGATCCTGCACAGTGTGGGGAAGGGAGGATGTGATGGCAGCTCTCTTTTCCTGACTAGAACAACAGATGACATTTCATGGTATGTTCAGCAGACCACTGAACTGAGTTCCTGCCATTGTTCTGAAGGCAAAGACAGCCACTAGGCTTTCCCCCTTCCCTCCTAAGGAAAACCTGTGTTGAAGGTGCACAGTAGTCTGTGTTTTGCCACTGAGTGTCGTTTGAAAAAAGGCAGCAGAGGTTTTGTGACATTTAGTGCTTAGAAATTCAGCAAACTGCCAGGCAATGGTAATAACTTTGATAACTTTGAAGGCTTTAATTTGCCAGAAGGAAATACATCTGGACAGTAGCAGCTGCAGCACAGCCTATCCTCTCAGCAGTTAGGCTTCTTGTCAAAGTATGACATCAAAACACAACCATACAATAAATTGTATTTTTTTAATGGCAAAAATGCCTGCCCAAAAATATTTTCATAATTTCCTAGCAGCAACATATGGCTCAGGTGAAGTAACAAGTATGTGGGGATATAAACTGTACAGATACTTCCATTTCAGTACAATAATATGAGGAATAGGACACTGTTCAGCATGCATAAGATAATCAGGACCTGGTCCAGAATGAATATTCACAAGCCTTTAGCCTGAGTTTTCTGGTTGCTGGGACAGACTAGTCTCAGGGTTCAGCCTGCTGCTTTGTGCTTGGTATTTTTTATTTTCATTTAAATTAGGTATCTGAGATGTGGCAAGCAACACTTGAGCATATTTTACAGAACATGCTATTTGGACACTTCAAAAACTGCGTTTTGAAAAGAAAAACAATTTTCTGTAGAAGTACTCAAGCTTGACATGTTTTTATGAACCTGAGCTTTTTCTCCATTGACCGTGATTAGAATTGCTGCAATTCTTTGTAGGCATGATGAAGGGAACTGGACTGATTGTGGAAAATGATATTTCCCACCTGAGTTAAGAAAAGAGCAATAGATCTAATAGTGCTCACATTTCATCTCTCTTGGAGGCTTACCCCCATGAGCTTCCTTGAGGTTATACTGAGGCTATACTCATATGAGAAAGATGAAGCTCCTAGATCCCTCCTCATAACTTTGAAATCTAATCCCTGCTGTGGAAATTCAGCCCAGGCAGAGGCTGTACTCTATTCATTACTCAGTCACTACTTTTGTATTGGTATACCAAGGGTAAGCTAGAAACATAGACTGCAGTCTTCATGAAATATTATCCAATCCTCTACAAAGGATTACCAAGAGAAATCCTAATTTCTGGAGTTGCTATAAAACACTGTGGAAGTGGTCCAAGCCTGTATAACCAAATGTTAGTGGCAATCTCTGTGCAGGTGCTTTTCCGTCTGGGAATGTTTTGGAAACCTTTCTTTTGGCTTATTGCAGTGTCTCTTCAAGAGTCTGAAATGACCTGTGGGCCATTGCACATAATCACAAATCCCGGTTGGGGTTTTCATAAAGAAATTGCTGCAGCTGAATCTGGGGTGAAGTGATGCCTTTTCACTGTGATCTGGCATTTTTAAACAACTGTGTTCTATAGATCAGTGTAAGAGAGCACTGACCATATAACCCTTTATCATGCTGTTTTTCAAAAACATATCTTCATGTTCAGGACTGCTAAATTATATGCATTCATTGTGTTAAAAATGAGAGTCTAGCAACTGGTTAGTTTAGACAGGTAAAGTTGCCTATTGGTAAAATAAATCCCTATGCAGAAAAAAGGTAGGTTAGCTGTCTGCACTATTTTTCCTTCTCAGAGTATTGTTGCAGCCTTTGGCAGGCATAGTTTCCCTGGCTTTTGCAGAAAAAGTGTAATTTAGCTATTTTCAAATAGCTTTGAAGTTATTCTAATTTATATCAGAGAATTAGTATGTTCAGTGTGTCCCTGCAAGGCTTTTTATTAGGTCAACAAAATTCCCTTTTCCCAGCCTCTGGGCAAAACCTTTTTAAAAATACAACAATTTTAATCTTTTGGGCTTGATCATAATGAATCTATTCCAGCAAATGTAACATTCCTTACAAAAACAAAATATGAAGTCACCCTCAAAATTGTTCTTTCACTTCAGTTTCTCTGACTGAAATACTTCAAAGTCTCTGCATGAATGGAGTGCGTTGGAGAGTTAGAAAATGGATCTATTACCATGGTCACCCATACTGTAAGAGACAGATGGGACAACCCAGTTTCTGTGTTTGCAGTTCTGGTTCTGTTCTTGCTTCTTCATACACATCAGAGAGGTGATGGAACTCTGACCTCCATTCTGCAGATTGTGTGCACGCTTGCAGGCATCAGAGGGGATGAGACTGTCCCTGAAATTGTTTTCCTTTGCTGTGCAAATGGTGTTCATTTTTGCTTTCTGGTCTTGTCTATAACATCAAGGAAAGACTTTGGTTTTCAATATCCTATGAGTTTTGGAAATGTCTTTGAATAAACTCAGCATATCAGAATTTCTTTGACTTTGGGCATCCTTATTGGAATAGATGGGGTTGCTAAGGATTTTCTAACCTGTAAGACATCTTATACCTTTGATGTGTCTGTTGTAAAGTATGACTTTTGTTCTGCCTGTGACTTCAGCAGGCGAGATACTTGAATAAGACTTAGTAACGGAGGAGAGCTGGCTGAGTCATGGTTATAGCCCTATTAATTTTGGAGAGATTATGCCATAAAGCACATGGATTGCTGAGTGATTTTGTGTTTCAGCAAAGAGTAGTGAAAGGAGAAAAAGCCAATAGACAACATATCTGATCATATCTGCCATCCCTATTTTAATCTGTTTTTAAAATACTGTAGCTGAAAACATCTACAGAATTTTCATGCCAAGTGGTTTCTCTTTTTGCCAGCATCATATTTTTTAGCACATTTTAAAATTTTGTAATCTTTGTATCATTCTAAAGAATGCCAAAGGCCACATTAGAAACCCATTGTTTACATGTTTCTGCTGATGTTCTGTGAAAGTGTTTTTCAACTTCTTTAATTTGCTTGTAAACAGGTGTTTTTATCAACGTTAGGCTGCTGTTAGTCATGTCGAGTTGCCTCTGCTTTTCCATCCATTTCTGCGCCTGCAATATTCATGGAAAATTAACTATTGAACAAGCAATTAGTCTTTGGTGTCTTCATTCCCTCCACTTGTGCAGGGCATCCAGAGAAAGAAAAAGCTGCAGAGCTTGGAAAAACTTGCGTGTTGGAGAGACGAGAGATATTCTCATCTTCCTTTGTCTAGAATGAGACATTGGTCTGACCAGTCTCTCTCAGGCCGCTTTTTGTACAGGTATAATGGAAACAATATGCACAGTATGTTATGCCGAAGAACTGAATCATTTTGTCTTTGACATATGCTATAGCAAAGTCTAACGTACCATCTACTTTTATAATATTTTACACTATTTAATAAGTAAACTCATTAACATTATTTGATCATATATATGTATACACAAATACAAATTGTGTTAAAAGGGACCATAAATTAAGATATCTGGGGGCATATTGCAGAGCATTTAAAATCATACTTTAGTGCCATTTTGCACCATTTGATTGAGAAGTGTTGTTAACAGCCAAATGTTGCTAAAGTTAAAGGCAGCTGCAGCAGTCAGGGTCTGGAGAACACACAGAACCTGACTCTAACATGTGCTCATATCTCTAGCTGCTATGCTGGGAGGAATCTAAAAGGTCAAAGAGCCGCTATCACTGTAGATCTGTAACTACTTTTAGTAAATGTGTAGATATGGTGTTTTCTACTTAACTGAGTGCAGAATTAGGAGTTTCTCATCCTTATTCTGTTTCTTGTCTGAGATCTGCCTTTGTAAAAATCCCATAGAAATCTGCTTCTTTCCTTTCACTGCTTGTGCAGTAAGGGTGAACTGAAATGTACTCTGTAGACTGCAGTGGAAATTTTGTGTTCCCTTCATACTTTCCTCCTTTCAGCTTGTCCAAAATTAAAAAAGATAGGAGGCAGACAGCAGCATTGTGGCCTCCCAATAGTTATCTGCCAGTTCTCATCCTGCCTGCAAGGGAAGATGTAAATGGGAGCTCAGATGACTCTAAGGCTTCTCATCCTAGTCCCGCTCCTGTCTGCCTCCTCCTCTCAAACTGGTGTGCACGCAGGACTGGGACAGCCTCATGCTCTCCTGTCAGGCCACTTCATTGCAAAGGGAGGCATTTCTACTTTAGAAATAGATAACCTTTCTCTGTTATGAAAAACTCTTTGACCTTGGAGGTAAGTATATTGTGCAGAATATTGTGCCAGTATAATACTAACTCAGAAAATATTTTCCTAAGACAATAAACATTGCTCTTGGAGTTTGTGTTGCTTCTGCAGTTCTGAAGTTCACACATATCCTCCAATTTTTTGGACTCGAGATTGTTTGGGTGTGCAATACAACCTGGCTGGTACTTCAGTTTATTTGTTGTAAAATTTAATTTATTATTTATCTAAATGTTATTTTCAAGTTCTAGGGTTGGGATTGCAATTTAGGATGTCTTTTCATGGTCTGAAACTATTTCTTCCTAATCACTTCAGGAGGAAGAGCAAGGATATTTTCTGGCTCATTGATTCTGTGCTTGCATTATATTCAGTACTACTTTCCACAGCTAAAATATCAAATATATTTTGATTAAACACCTCATTAGAAATAAATGAATTGTGCACTTGGTACTAGAACTGACTCTTAGTCTGACTTCAGTTGAAGAATAAAGCTGTCAGATCATGTAGAGAGATACCCAAAAGCAGTGAAAACAAGTCCATTAGTGTCAAGGATGTGTGTGTTGCTGCATCATTGCAGCACTAATTATTTCTAACACACAGTAATAAAACTGCACCTCAGGAAGGAGATAATATTCAGACTATATATATAAACTGGATAAATTATATGTAACTATAGAAATTCAAATAACTTTGAATCAAAAGGATCTTAAGTTTAAATAAATTGAATAGATTGGCCCCATATGTCCACAATTTATTGATTAAAGAAGCAGGCAATCTACACTGAAGACCTAATGAAGTGCTCAGTATAGTAAACAATTTTTTATTGCCTGAATTCAATGGAATGGCTAGACATATTTTAGCTACATTCATTAAAATCTTTTTTTCAGAAGGGTATCTCTTCTAAGTGAAAACTTTGGCCCTGTCTTTGCCGGAACATATAAAAAAAGTGTAACCAGTGTACAGCAAACCAAATTGAAATTAATGAGAGGTGATGTTTCCTGAAGAAATGTTGAAGATACAGTGGTTACGTTCTGAAAATTAAGAAGCCTATCCAGTAAAACTCTGTAAGCTCAGATAATTTCAGAGTCAGAGGCTAAGCTTCACAAAGTGTGGAAGCATTAATGATCGTTGTCCTATTTTATAGGCAAAGAGTGCTGGCAGAGGGAACAAAATCCCCACAAGAATTTCAATATCTAACTTTCAATTAAAAACACTTGTTATCTGGGAGGCTTTGTTATATATAAGCAGACAGAAGCATATGTTAATCTAAAATTTGATTAGGCCTAGTTCTCAGCTTTAATTTTCAAGATATCCAGAAGATCTAAATGTGAACCTGAGAGGTGTTTGCTATGCTTTTAGAACATCTCAAGCAGCATTCTCTTGTGCTTTTTTAGCATTCAAATGTGCTCTTTGTAATCCCTAAACATAACACGGAATCAGCACTTATTCACCAGTACAGTACCAGTGCAGGGCAGCATAAACTGAAGGTGGTAGAAGAACATCATAACTGGGGTGGAGAGGAAAGCTTGAAACAACAACCCCAGTGTTTCAGAGGAGTGTTTGAACTCTCCAGTCTGCAGTTGCTCTGAGTGCACACCCGTGGGCACTCCTGGATGTCTTCTCCATTCACCCCCCTTCAGAACCAGCTTCAGCAGCTGCTGCAGCACTGTGGCCTTAGGGACTTTGAGGAGGAAAGGATGGCTCAGAATCCAACTTTCCCTTGATTTTACCAATATGTCTTCTTTATGAATAGCATCAGTGGATTGAATATAGAAATAAAATAAGTTCAATCTATTTTAATTCAGCCCAAATATAATAAGATAGGTATAAATGGAAACCATTGCTTCGCTTATCAAGTTGCATTACACAGTCACGTTTCAGCATGTTGCTGATCTTTTTGAGTGCTTGAACGAACACTTAGCCGTGACAAATGCTATAATAAATTCTTAATGTTCATATTTAGCTGTCATTTGTGACTGGCTTTTTGAGAACCTCCCACCTTAGCACCAGTCAATTTATTATCCCAAAATTCTTTGTACTTTTCAAATAAAATATATATCTATAAAAAAATCAAATCAAAATACTGTTGGCAATGCACATCTAAATCTGCTCCCAAGATGGAGGAGTTTTTCGCCTTATAAATTCAGAAAGATAAGTAATTGAAAATGTTTTGTAACAAAAATCCCATAAGTTTTGAACTGATAGCCCAGGTACAAACCTTCAGCGTGACTTGATTTGAAACTGTCTGATAACAAATCTACAAACCTGGGGGCAAAATTGTTAAAAGCTTACAGAGCATTGTTTGAGCTCTTGTCCAAGTAATGCTGAAAAATAAACGTGTTTTTTTCACCCTGTGTTTTTGCATTTATCTGCAAAATATTGCTTTTGGACAAACTGCAAAGTGAAGACAATTATTCTTTAATGCCCTGTATTTTCTAGATGAGTGCAGGGCTAGGATTCATAGTTGTTTCACTCAATTACTGCTTTCAACAATGTTCTTACCAGGATATTGCTTTTTGGGCACTTAAGAAAACTGAATAAAATTGGATTTTATGTAAGATGAACCATAAAGGGAAAAACCACTCCACCAGCACAGGGTTATCGGCCTTCAAAACCATAAATTGTCAGCTTAACACTTGCTGTCTCATGAAGGTTCTGCTATTTAATTTTTTTTTTTTTTGTATCAGGAAAAGGAGGTGTATGAAAGAGTAGCATAATCCACATGAAACCTATTAAACAGTATAGTAATTACCTTTTATGTTTCAAAGCACATGTGGGTCTAATTTTAGAAAAAAATTAATATATTTGTGCCAAGCACTACAGAATTGCTTTTGATGTACTATTGGCTAAAAAAAGAGTAAATATATATATATTCTGCAACTACTGCTAGTAACATTAATTTCTGCTGTGGAGATTATGAACTTACTAAAATATTTTTACTCTATCTCTTTCTACACATTATCAAATGGGAAACAGCTATATCAGCATTGAATCTTCATAAGGGACAAGATCCTAAAATTATAAAAGTTGATGGAGTTTTTTGCTGCTGTCTTTAGTGAGCTATGTAACTTTCCCATGCCTAATAATTTTTTTTTTTAAGAAACTCATCCACTTCAAAATATGTAAGAGTTGGCCACATATTTAATTTATTCAACTAAGAGAAAGATAGATGAGGCTTGGGAGCAGCTTGTCTATTTAGTGAGAGTATTTTCCATAGCCTAAATCTCCTTTTGCAATTTAAGGTTGTTACTCGTTCTTCCCACAATGAACATGGAGCAGAGTTTACTTCTATCTTCTTTTTTGCAGTCTCATAATAATCACCTATCACCATCTGACTCCTCAAGTTTTTATTTTCGTTACAGGAAAGAAACCAAACTCTTTCAAGAAGAGGCCAGACTTTCCAGATTTCAGATGACGTGATGATCTGACTTTGCCCTGTTAATCCTCATCTTCCTTGAATGGGATCCTGCAAATTAGATACAGCATAACAGCCCATGTGATGAATTCCCAGAGCTTGTAAGATTTGGTTCATGTATTTGCCTAACACCTCTACTTCTATATGACTTGTATCAACATGCACTTTAGTGCAGTTGATTAATTTTTTTTTCATAGCAGGAGAGTTTTAATTTTTTTTTTCAGCTGTGGAATAACACCATAAACTTTCTTCTTTCAGAACTGCCATTGGAGTTCTGTATTTTCATAGCAGACTGAAAATACTACTTAATCCTCACATCTATTTCACTATATTGCTTCCATTTCATACTTTATTTTCTCCCCACCAAAGAATAGAAGAAGGATTTCATAATGCAAATAAGGTTAGAGCTGAGGCATCTAAATGGCCGTGTCTTCATTAGAGAGGTCTGTTCCTTGGGCAAAATAGGCATGACTACTGTGTGCTTAAACTATTTCTGGGCTTGGGTGAATGGAAAACAGTGTAAGACAGTGTGGTGGCTCTTAATAAGTGATAGTTCAGGCAAATTTTGAATTGTGCCAGTATGTTTATTTTCCTTTTATTCTCTGATAATTGCATTCCTTTAATGAGTAGCAAAATATATAGTGTTCTGAGTTGAGTATGAACAGTTCTCATTTTCACAGTTTCTTGATGTTTTAAATAGTTCCACAATACCTTTCAAGGAGCCTCTCCCCAAAACACAGCCATGAGCAGATGCCTTGACCTACATAAGTGCCCTGAACCTTGTACTGGTGCAGATGAGGATCAGTTAAACTCAGCTGTCCCTAGGCAGGGAACTGCAGTACCAAAGTTAAGATTAGAACTCCCTGAAGTTGTTATCTTGAGAGATTAGATGAGTTCATATAGCTGCAGAGTTCAGGGTCGCCAGATCTCTAGGTTAATAATTTTGGATAAGCACTTAAAGAGGTGGAATGGCTCTAGGCAGAACTGACTAAAATTGTCTTACTTTAATAAGATGCCATCCAGCTGCATTCAGATTTGGCAGTGTTTGACCTCTTTGAATTAACCTGTACGCATGGAGTCTAGGTCCAGGAATACTTTTATGTTACTTGTTCTGCTTGTCCTAAAGGGACAAAGTCTGCCTTGCAATGATGTTTGCTATAAATGAGAAGAGCTGTACCAAAGGCTGCTTTCAGCACAGTGGCTCCCAGCCAATGCTAACAACAATATATGCAATTCACTTCAGACAGAGCTAAATTGTCTTGGTAGTAAAGTTGGCTGATATTACTAGTTTTAATTATTTAAAATTTGTCTGCAAGGAAATGTCAATGGAAACTGGCTTCAGTAGATATTTGAAAACACTGTTAAAAAGATTTTACTTTTAAATCATTCTCATTGACTCTGTGAAATGTCAGTAGTTGGACAGATTTTGATTAAGTGTCACACATGATCACTGTCATGAACATATCAAAATTTAGAGCTTTTATTTGCTCTAGACACATTTTTAAAATTTATGTCACTAATCCAAGAAACAATATATGCTGCAAGATGGATTATATCTCTGAATTTGATTTGATCTTGGATATACTGTTTTAATTATTTTCTTACTCATTGTCAGCCTGTGGTTTTACAGACTTGGAAAACTGAATGGAATATTAGAGAAGCACATCTGTGCTTGTCCTACACCCTGAGGGAACCTATACTCATATATTTGTGATCTAATCAATGGAAATGTCCTTACAAAGTCAGAACCAGTTTGGTCTCTTAAAGCTCAGTACCTGTGTGATGAAGAAAGAACAGGAGCAATGACATACAGGTGCCTGTGTATGTGGTAAATGAGCAGATCTGAGAAGCAGTAATTTTCTGGCCAATACACTGGAGATGAGATGTCGCTGAAATGCCTTGTTGAAGATTCTCCCTTACTTTGTACTTAAGGCAAGGTTTTTGTCTGGAGGTTTGGAACAGTTCTTGTTATGCTTAGAACTGACATTTCACTCAACTATGCAAATGGAGAGGAAATGAATAAACATTGATTAAGAATGAGAATGGGTATTTTATGTTATATCAGGCACACGGGAGACACCGTATGTTGCTGCAAAAATTACTGTTGCCATATATGCATAGCTGAGGCACAAATGGGAAAAATTGAGAAAGCCCTAATTAGAGGTTTCAGTTGTTTGCTAACAGTGACTGCAGACATCCGTCACCCCTAAGTATTCTTTATATTCCTAATGCTAACAGATTTTTTTCCTATGGAAAAGCTAATGTACTATTTAAATTAATGAACTATCAGGATGTTTTGTTTCTTCAAATAGCTATGTTATTGTTATAGAACACTTTGGCACTTTCCTCAGACCCTTGTATTTACTCTGTTGAATTATTATTTGATAGATATTCTTGAAGGATTGTAAGCTTGTAAGCTACTTGCCAAATGTTGCTTCTTAGTGTTATTTAAAAGTATTTATGCATGGTATTTTTTATCTGCAAAAATTCTTATGTATATTGGAAAAATATTGATGATATTGCTTCACATGATTTTAGATTTGAACAATGAGAAGAATAGCATGAGAATCCACAGGTATGCGCACCAGCAGAGGGGTTTTCTAGAGATACCAAAGCGGTGGTTTTTTATAGATTTGTTTTTCATTGATCTGATTTCTTTGCAGGGTAACCATCCCACCTTGGAGAGTCAGTTCTGTACTGTTTCTATACATATCTGAAAATTATTTTATGAAGTCATAATTAACTGTGGCTTCTAATACACAACATTTGATTTTCAGAGGTAAGATTTGCCAACTGGAAAAACCCTCTGATTCTTAAGTGGGGGGTTTAAGAGATTTCCCATGGAATCCTTCTCTTCAGGCCTCTCTGCTCTTCCAAGGGTGGGGCAGCTTTTGACCAGTGGATCTGTTAGTGATGCTTAGAAGGCTGTAGCTTGAGCAGAAAAAGCTGAGTATGGCTGTGTTCATGGGAGAGGATGAGCGAGAGCTGGTGTCACTGGGAGGAGGGATGGTGTGGTACATGTATGTGGTGTCTGTTTTTCATTCATTTAGCTGATCTGGTTTGCCTTTTGTACCCCTCAGCTTCAATGTCTAAATGGGAATTAAAGGCAGCATTTATTTGCTCTGTTTTTATCCTTTTATCCCATGGAATTCCAGGGTGTAATGTTCATCACAAATGTTCTCTGCTGCTCAGCATGTGTAAAAGATTCTGTCCTGGAGAGCTAACCACAGGTTTGGGGAAAACAACTGCACTTGGAGTAGCCTGGGGGTCATGAGGGAAGAAAGGACAGAGGGTGACTTGCCCCAGTGTCCTTTGCTGTATGAGGACATGATTGCAAAGCACTGCTTGTTCCACCACTAAATTAGATACTCATTCTTCTCTTTGCTGTTTTCCTGAAGTGAATTTTAAACTGCCTGAGACTCTGTTGCCACTCTGTATCAACACACAGGAAGGCAGGAAAGACACTATGCAGGTGCAAAAAGCCAAATTAGTTCTGGTTGTCTAGAGTGCAGGGAAGTCTCATTAATTAGAAATGGATTTTGTTACAGGAAACATAGATTCTGGATTTATTCTATTGGGATTTTTTTTTGCCTTTTTTTTTTTTTTTTTTTTTACTTCAAATACAACACTAACTACTGTATAAATAAAAAGGAATTAAGGTAAACGCTGCTAAATGTTTTTCCTTGCAATTTGAACAATAGACGTTGTCTATTGCCAGATACTATGTAGGAAAATAACACTTATTGTTTTGATCATACGTAGTATTTCTTGGAGGAAAAAAAGAATAAAGAATACAGTTCGTGTCTCTATCTACTCGTACAGATAGTGTAAATTTCCCTTTTGTTTTTCCAAAGATGGAAAAAAATTGTGACACTTTGATTTTCAAAATATTTTCCATGTCATCTTTTAAAGAAAGACAGGTATTTAAAGTGTTTTCTACTACAGGCTCTTAGAGTTCAAAAAAGGGAAAAGAATAGATACAGTACTTGGCAGTTTTTTCTGACTACTCTTAACACATTCTTTTTCTTCCTGCCGTGGCAGTTTAAATTTATGTATGGTTGTACTGTCAATGCAGTGTCTATCCATCATATATGCTGGATAAAGGTCAGAAGAGCAAAATGCCACAGCTTTAGGGGAGGAGGATGAAAAATATTTGTCTGAACTAAAGCACTGGAAAATAAAATCTAGATTCAGCCAACTACAGTTTAACTATATATTTTGATAAAGTTATTTCATTAAACCAGACACCTTGTAGGGTAAATGAGCTCTATTAAAGTAATCATAACTGATGATTTTGCAATGCACTGAAGTGAATGAATGGACTTCAGTGTTAGTTAACCTCCATTGCACTTTTCATTTTATGAATATAATTGACATTAGAGTGCACATTTAATCTATTTGTCTTATTTATCCTCATGATCAGTGATGACCAAGGTATGGCACTCTGAAATAGTCTGTAGGCTACACAGTCAACTGTATCTTGTCACTCATCCTGGTTTTCAGTAATATGAATTTGGAAACTGCTGAAGAAAATGGTCCTAAATTCAGGTGCCTCTAGAACATTGTAAGACAAACACGAGATGATGAGGGCTGCTCTTGAAGTCACACACAGAGACACATCTCTTTCATTTCTCATTTAGTATTTTAGAACCACAACCTCCCTTTCATTCAGGGTTTTAGCTCCAATGACACACATTGAATTGTTATCTGGGTGAAACAAATAATATTGTCTTCAATTCAGGTTTGATGCTTTTATGGTGCTTGAACGATCTGATTTTTTGTTTTACATGGTGTTCCTGTGTGGTGTGATGTGCTCTCTTTTATGGTAATTTTCAGTCATGTGTCACATGAATTCCACAAAAGCACAAAAATCCACCATTTCTGTCTTATCAATATAGCCATAAAGCCGCCTAAAGATCCCTCAAACATTAATTGAAATACTTGCTCCTAGCCAGTGTAAAGAAACTGGGACAGTTAGAATTTAAATATGGCCATACACAAAGAGCATTTGGAATTGCTGTAGAATGTAGGAAAAAGCTGTTGATATCAGCTATCAAAATGAAGCTCCAAAGGTACATTGAAACTGTAAAATATGAAACTTAATCGTGGGGAAATCAGCATAGAAAATGTCATAAAGAAATTCCTCAGAAAGCTGAAGACTTACACTGGACTGGTTAAATGTCATCCACAGAGTTTTTCTTAACCTGCAGTCTCTGGAAACAAGAAATACGTTTGGCTCCATGTGCTTGTCTTTGCTCATGCAGCTACCACCAGGGCATTATTCAAAAGAAAATGCTGTTTCAGTGTTCGTACTGAGCTGAACACTTTCTAAGGACATTGAAATATCCTTAGAGAAAAGAAAGAATAGCACCAAACCCAGTATTTTCTTTCTAGAACATGTTATTGGAATATTTTATGTCTTGCATCTTCTTTCTTCACCTGTCATGAGTGTTTCAGAAGAAATTTCTTTCCCTGGTGGATAAGTTCACACCATATTAAACAAATATAAAAGCTTTTTTTGTGCATCATTCTATACACTTAATGACATCTTTAATTTTCAGTGTTCAGAGAATTTGGGGGGAAATCTGGTATAATCCCTTATTCTGTATTC
This sequence comes from Chamaea fasciata, assembly GCF_029207755.1. Taxonomy (NCBI): domain Eukaryota; kingdom Metazoa; phylum Chordata; class Aves; order Passeriformes; family Sylviidae; genus Chamaea; species Chamaea fasciata. Next base: position 13,427,217 of record NW_027094095.1, on the reverse strand, counting down.
CTGGCCATTATGCAAGCTACAGCAAGAAAAGTGCCCATCTCCAGGAGTTGTTCTCATGGTTTGATCTTTTCTAAGGTTCTTAAAGGTACTTAAGTGATTTACAATGGTATTATCAGTAACTTCTTGATTTAGGGAAATTAAAACTAATTTTTTTAGGAATCATCATTACTTTGTTGCTAAGGAACAAGCCAAGAATGCTGGCTGATATTCTTTCACAGACATAAACCCTTACAGCATTCTTTCTATGTATTTATGCACAGAGCTGCTGATGACTGAATGGAAATAGGATTTAGTGGGATTTAATAATATTCTCAGTAGAAAAGCTTAACTTAATATGCAAGTTCTAGTGGGAATTTTCTTTCCCAAAGATATTTTATAAGCATTTAGATACTTTAAAGTATACAAAATAGAGACCCAGTTCTCAAGCAGAAAAAGTAAGTCCCATCAAAGTATTATTGTGTTTAAATGTAGACCTTTATAGAAGCTACATACTAAACTCCTGAGCATAAAACGTGGGCTTATTTATTTTAAGGCTTTGAATTGCCTGTTCTCCTTCTTGTTATTGACTACATTTAATACAGTCTTTGAATTTATGTTTGGTATAGTCCCAAAATTGTGAAAATAGAATGAAATTTTCCACAACTGGTCAGTGATAAAGAGGGATGGAGTAACCATGGCCATCCATACAGTCTGAGCTCCTTCCATAAGATCTGTGGTTGTTATTGGCAGTGATCCTGAGAATGTCTTCTCTCCAGGAGTGACAGGTTTGACACAGCTGCTCCACCCTGCTGTGTCAGCACAGATAGAAATTTGGCTGGAAAACTGACTATTTATACAGGTTTTTGCTTCCACAAGGTAGCCATGAAGCTGGTAGACCATTTTTTCCCCCAAAAAGGCCTTGACCTCAATGGTTGTGAACAGCACAACTGATAGAGTCTGGCAACTTCAGCTTCTGTAATGAATTATTAACGAGAGAAAAGCTATTTAGTACCTCTGGAAATTGTAGTTGAATGCTAGGATAGCATCTCAGTATTGTTGTAAGTGATACTGATGAATGGGCTCTGTAAAACTGAAATAACGGAAGAATCTTTAGAATATCAATGCAGTAAAAGCTGTCTGCCATGAGTCAGTGACATGGCAACAATTGGTTACTTAGTACAGGTTTGGAAATTCTTGGGGATGGTTTACTGAGCCAGAAAATTGTCTAATAAAGTGCTTTTTTCATATAGATGTTTTGTATAAATTCATGGTTATCTGCTAAATTACAGTCCATGTAATTTTGTAATATGGTGTGAAAGGTATTTATTTCAGCCTTTTCTACTGAAATTAGATGGATGGGCCTGGATCATTTATTCAAGAAAATGCTTCCTGAAGAAGTGATAGCTATTTTCAAAAGAAAACTACTCAGATACCACAGAAATAATCAGAAAGGCAAAACTGGTATCTTCATATATTCTCTTAGAAACCTTTCTATCCATAGAATTTTAATGCAGTGAATTGGAAGCTGAGCAGACAAAGGAAATATTCTCATTGGACTACTATTGCATCTTCAAGGATGAAAACAAACGAAAAATACAATTAAAACTATTGGGTTTCTCTCTTTGATAATAAAATGATATAGAATTTTGGAGGTCTTTAACTCATTCCTGTGTATTTGTAAAGTAAAAGGTGGTAGTTAGGAAAGATGGCTGTTATTTACAAGCATCACCCAGCCACAAACCACAGTGATTAAAAAGCCAGACATAAATGTGTAGAAGTAAGGGTCAGGTTATCTGGTGTCTAATACCTGCCAAGATGATCTGGCTTGTGGTTATTTCAGTCTGGTTTTTGTAAACCATGCTGGGACAGGGTAAGTCCCCTGCCTGAGATTTGCTTTTTCTTTTGGACAGGCACTTAGGCAGAGCAGAGCCACTCAAGAGAATCACTACTGTGGGGACTGGTGGAGTTCAGACAATCCCTCTAATGCTACTCTCTCTCTCTCCTTACCCAAAGACGCTTAGAGGTTTACTCAGCCTAATCCATCAGTAGCTCACCATCATCTATGGTCTCCTACATAGCTATTGTATCATCCTTTTTTTTTTTTTTTTTTTTTTTTTTTTTTTTTTTTTTTTAAGGCATTTTTCTTAAATTTCTCCAAAAAAAAGGAGAAAATCCATTTGTTGCATCCCACTGTTGTGGTTCTTGCTTTAACATTTATATTTCATGTGCCATGCTAACTTCACTGTAGTCAAGATAGAGGCCTGGAAGAATCTATAATTCGAGGTTGTAATCATGTCCCAAAAATCTTTCTTTTTTGTTTAAATTAATTTGTAAACCAAATCAGTGAGTGCCACATGTATACAATGTGAGACACTTATGGCTGTTTTTGTGTCTATGTGACAATATCTGTCTAGTTGTCTATGTTCTGTATTCCTCCCCCATTATTTTTTTCACTTAGATTATTCCATTTGTCAATTAGACAGCACCCCACACAGCTGTATCAGAACAAATAGGCTGTGTGTGGTAGCAGGGATTTGGAAACAGACAAGAAGAGAAAAGTGGGAACCTCTTTAACTGGATTTATTACTACTGAAATGAAGTGTAGAACTATACTCTTTAAAAGCTTGTGATTAGTCTTGATTCCTGGCAAATCTGTAACAGTCACTGAACAAACCAGAAATCATCCTACAACATTTACAAGTAAATCACTTATCCAATAAACTCCTAGTCTGACTTTTATGTTATTGACAATTGTTAAAATTGATTAAATGCTGGTCCCTCGTTTATATTGCCAAAAGACAGCCCAAGGTAATCATTGTTTAGCATTATCTGACTTTTTGAAGCAAAAGCTCACAAAGGGTTACTCGTAACAATGTTCATGTGACTTTCTAGATCAGTGATTTCCATAAGTACAGGGAAGTCCAAATCGATGAGACAATTTTTGAATGTTGACCTTTTTACGTTTCTTGAAGCATTGCAGTGTGTTTATTCAGTCTTTATAAATCTGAATGGAAGAATGCACCCAAAAGTGCTGATAAATGCTTTAGATCTAAATCTGTCAGAGATTCATACAGTCAGAGTGTAAATCTATACTGAATAATGCATTACCTAATCTGACCTTTCCTATTTCACAGACCATTACACTTCTCCAAAATTGACTCCAGTGTTGGTTCTTTGTTGAGTCCGATAGTTTGGGATTGACTGAGGCAAAACAGAGGTGAAACTTCTGCCGTTCACACATTCTCAGCATTACTGGGGACACAAATAATTCAGTCAGTTCTTCTACAGCTCTTATTGGTATAAAAGTATTTTCAGATACAGTTTCTTAATGCCCCTTTTAAAGTTAATAGCCAGCATTGTTTATGTAGAAGGGAAACAGAAGAGTATTTGTTGAGCAGATATCTAATTAATTACTTGAAATGCCAAAGGCCCTTTTCCATAACTTAGCGAAACACCTTGTAAAAGGGCTCTGAAATTTTACAGGACTGGGCCCAGTAGTGTCAGTGAAAGATAATTTAGCTATTAATATTGATAGGCGTATTCACACAGATAAGACATCCAGCCATGACAATGGGGCCAATTTCTATTTCAATATATGTAAGTGTATACTATTTTAAATGGGTTATTTGGCAGGCCAGAGGAATCCCTACTTAGTAGCAGATGACTAAGTATTCCAAAAGAATACAAATCAGAAAAAAAAAAGTTGTAAAGACCTCTAATTAGTGTTTCTAGACTCACTGTAGCTATCTGCTTATTTATCAGAATTTCTGTAATAAATCTAATAAATCACCCCAGTCTTTTTCCCCTAATTTCTGGGTGGACAAGTGGCAATCCTGGGCAAAATGTTCCTGAGTCTGTGGCATCAAGTGGACTAGCTAGACAGTGGCACAAAACTTTGGCAAATGACTTAGACATAAGCTTTTTACACTAAGATTGTTTTCTTACAAAGCCTGTCACACTGGACAGTTTTCTTGACTTTAGTACAAAGATTCCTTTGATAATTCAGGTGACCATTATGTGGAACATTAGGATTTCTCAGGACTATCTGCTGAGAGCTTCACAGTTTCCACAGGATGAATATAAATACATCGTTGTTTGCAGTGCATGGTGGCACTGCCTGGACATGGGAGCCACGGCTGCCCCAGTCTCTGACTGGCTGCAGCCTCTGCTAGGCATGACTAATTTTGTTCCAGGTAGAAGAAATATCTCCACTTTGGGAAGTCTGGCTGGCAGGGGAGTAGTTTTCTTATGTTGCATATTGAATTGTTTTCTGGCTGTTATTGCTTCAGTCAGTGTGTAAGCTCTTGCCCAGACATGCTATATTCTCTCCAGGCAGGGTTGTAAATATCACGAACAACCCAGGTACAGCCATGTGTCTGTATTTACAACTGCATCTGTCCATATTATCTGTAAAATAGGTTTTGTGCTTTTTCTGAGCGCAGTTTGTAAAGGAAAACACAAAACTGTAATTTATGTAGCTCTTTCATCCATATGTACTTGATGCACTATACACACTGATTTCTAAATTTTATCTTTAATAAAAATATCATCCTACACTGTGGCATAAAATATTTCTATTTAACTGTGTTTTCTTGTTCTGATCTAATATGGCAAATAAGCAGTGTTCCACGCTCATATTTATAGAAATTTTAAAATTTTTTTGTGAGTCAGTTGAATGACATAAGTATTAATTTTTAGATGGTACATAAATATCCAATTCCATAATTACCTAGTCATGTAATGCACATTATTATTCAGTAATACCAATAAAATCAACTGAGCTGCTGTTTGGTATATTTTGTTGAAAAACTATGCTTGTTATTAAGCTAGAGTGTATATTGGGAAACACTTAATTGGGATAATTTTAAAATACATTATATTTTACAGTGTTATTGTCTTTCGGATTAGGAGCTCTGCTGTGTGTCATTTTTCTGCTCTCTATCATGATATTGCACTGCTATTATAATAACAGCATTTTCGCATTTGCCATAAGAGTGCAGTTTGGTATTTCAGAGTGTAATTCATTCCTGGGCACAGGGCCAGGATGAGGCCTGTGAATCTCCCAAGCCCTACTTCAGCTCCCAAATAAGTGTCAAAGCATATCAAAATTGTCATGTTTTCCTCCCTCATTTGGCCTGGTGAACAGAACTGCTTTTGTAAATACTTTGATGAGATTTGTGCTGTGAAGAGAGCTAGTCCAGAGATGTAAGAGCCTAAAATGTGTTTACGTAGAGACCCGCTGCTCCTCCTGAGCACGGCTGAGCTGTGCTGTGGCTCATGGCAGAGCTCAGTGTCCAAGCTAATGCCCGTCCCTGACACTGCCCGGCTGTGGGAGCAGCCTTTGGATTCCTCCTCCATAAAGGGAACAAACTAGCTCCGTAGAAAGTGACATTTTTTTCCTCAGAAATTCCTGGAGGGAGTCTCCCATGGCAGGCATACCGTGACTGTGAATTAACCAGCCACTTTACCAGTGGACACAGGCCGCCCTGCTAGGCCAAAACCAAATCAGGCAAAGCATTAAAAATCAGGGCAAGAGTGTGGGAGCTGAACTTTGGGACACATAGATTTGTCTCAGCAGAAGTGTGCTAACGAATGATACACTGATTTGAGAACTGAAAATCTAACATCAACTGCTGGTGAGCCAAAGGAGCTCTGCTGGGGTAAAGCTGAGCACTGATGTGTCCAAGGCTCTCAGCCTAAACAATGAGATTCGTACAAATATCCTTTCTTTCCTGACAGAGTGTGAAACGGTCTGAAACAGTGTCTGTAAATTACCTTGCAGCTCTGAGGAGGCGGCTGCTGCAGGAACGGCAGGTGCTGTGTGCTCTTCCCCCAGGAATGAGCCCTGTCAGAGCCGCAGTGACGAGAAACCGCCATTCACCTCCAAAAGGCGCCTGTCTCTGAGCCGCATCGGTCTGGGATGTCCTTCAAGGGGACAGCGAGCCAAATTTACCGAGATGATGGGAGCCTAAATAAATGGCCTTTGCATGATGTGACACAGTTTGGAGCTTAACTTGAAAGGCGTAAGGACCTTTGACAGCGTGCACACTCAATTACTGTGAGGCCTGATTTCCTGGAGCTGGAAGTGCTGCTGACCACCTTGAGGCTGTCATCCAGAAGGAAGAAATGGTTGTCTAAACCTGCTAGGGACAATGATGAACTTAATTTGAACTAATTTCTTACCATGACACATACGAAACAAAATATTTCCTTTAAAATAAATAAAAGGGAAGAAAGTTATCTTGAATCTGTTCTAAATTATTTCGTAGAGCAATCCATGATATACAATCAGTATTGCTTGTAGGCAGTTTTATGGGCGTGCCAGAGCTAAATTTTATGTAACTGGAAAAATAAATTTACACCTTCTCCAGATGAAACTTGCTGTACTATAAATCCTCTGTGCAGTTTGAATTTTATCTGAAGAGCCATTCATTAAACATACTGCAAGATGAGAGGGGTTGGGACAGGTTTAAGGGAAGATCAAGACGATTAGAACCAATAAAAGAAGAGAAAATGCAAAGAAAAATAAGCTGGAGTGGTCTGTGCATGTGGCTGAAAACGTGTGAGGGAAAAATGAGTATTTTTGGCCCAGTGGGTTCTTCCTGTTCGTGTTCACTATAAGAACCGTATAAATAGGAATTCAAACTTCCGTACAAAAGGCACAGTAAAATCGGTTATGTTTTGATATGTCAAATCTGACCTGTTAGTTGTCATTTTCATGTCTCATCATATACTTTCCTGTGCTGCTATGGTATATCAGTCACACAGTTTGTAGGGAAAATGGTACTTCTGTATAGAGGATGCAGACGTGAAGCCAGAATGCAGCTGATCTAGATATTGTATTCATTTATAAGGAGCTGTGTTTATAACTCTGCCATTTTTGAAAAAAATTCCTGAGGAACTTTTGTTTCACTTGGACAGCTGAAGTGCTTCTGCAACATAAAGGCTTTAACTGAATGTTCTGAAGCAGTAGATAGAGGAAAACTCCACAGGCTCTTTGGCTGATGCTCAGCTGGAAAGAAACATATGGGTCAAGTAGAAATTTCTGATTCTAAGAAAATGTGAATTTTCTTCCATGTCTGCCTTTCAAAGACCGAGACAAATATCCTTGGTCTTTAAGAGAATGGATGCTTTTATGAAAAGCTGGTACAACTGATCAATAAAAATGATTTGTATTTTAAGAGTGAGGATTTCCTCCAGTGGTGGTGTTGGAAGAAACAGAGTTTTGATATCTGGGGTCAATCTCGATATTTATAAATAGTCCCTCCAGACTAATGAGAGCTGCAGAAAAGGTGTATCCCTTGTGTTTGTCACCCTCATGACCTGACACAATGTGTGTTACGTGTGTAAGAGGCTTCTGAGGAAAAAGAGAGAAATATAGGAGTGTAGAAATTATCTTGAAATGTTTATTAAATACACTGATTGACCACAACTAGAAGGCTACAGGAGTCTACAGATTATAAGAATGGTGATTAATTGTAATAGCAGAATATTCAGGAGGATGATGTGTTTGTTTTGAGAAAACTCCTGCACACCTCAGTTTAGTGAACCTGTGGTCATAGCTACTGCATCAATATAGAATTTCTGTTTTCTAGGGCCAGGCAAAAGCTGTACTATACCAAACAATCAATTTTGTATCATTTCCACAACTTGGTGCTGGGTAACTGTCTTTCCTCAGTATTTCCCATTAAGAGAATGTAGAAAACCTCATTAAAATTATCTTTGCATAATTTAAAGGGTCTCTTCTGTAGGAAAAAAATTAACATTATTCTATAATTCTAGGATTATTTTATAGTTAATTTATTTGCTTGCATGTTGGTGTCCATGTATATGATCGTGTGTTTGGAGAATTATTGAGGAAATTTCAGCTTAGAAAACAGGCTTTGCTTTTAGTTCTGGCAATAAGGTAGTCTCTATTCTTGGTGGGGAAGTGTGTTTCAGGATTTGGCTTTATGATCTGTGGAAGGTAGTTTTCATGCTTGAGTCCTTTTGAGTGTGAGCTTCTGGTGGGGTGCAGTTGTGACACTGTGGTGGTGCAGGAGTTGCTCTCCTGGGAATTAGTGGTGTGGGGAGCTTGTCAGCACAGCAGGCTGTGGCACAGCTCTGCCCCAAAGATCTGCAGCTGCAGCCCTCGGTTGCCTTTTGTGGAAAAGGTGCCTGAATGCTTAGCATTGCCTTCTGCATGTCGCGGATATAAGATTCACAGCAGGGAATGCTCAGGTGATTTATAGGAAGAGGTGCTTATCCAAATGATTTCAAATATACATTTTTGCTGGCACAAACATCAGTAGGTACCAAGACTGTTCCCTGGCAGTTTTTGAACTGGAACAGGATACAATTTACTGGATGAGTAATTTGCTGAATGGTTTGTCCATCTCTACTCTAGCATTTTCTAAGCAATTGATTATGACAAAGTACCAGGTAACAGGTTTGTTCAGGCTGTGCTTTGAAACAAACAGCCTTTGCTGTGGATCCAGCCTGCTGGGCTGAGTGAGAGCTACTGCCCCTGAGCTTGTCTGAAAAGAAGGATTCTTAGATGTAACCAATCTGTAATTAAAACCTTGTATCAGCCCACCTTAGCTATTTTCTTTTAATTTTTCAAATTGAATCCCATCTTTTGCTAGCAGTGGTTGTAGTGCTGGGGAGGCTCCACAGTCACCCTTCCAGTGGTCTGCTTGGCACACTGTGACAGGGCAGGCTGTCTTTGTAGGTAACAATAGGCTTGGTAGCTACTCGCTGGCACAAATTGCCAGAAGGGACTATAACAGATTATTACTCTCCAGGAAGCTTTCTCTGGTGAAGGTTTGTTCTGCCCATTTTGTCCTGGGAAGTAGTCAGTCCATTCCAGGGAGAGTGCTATGGCCTTTGTGGTGTGCATCATTCACGTTTCTTAGGCTCCCTCAGGACAGGATGCCTGGAGGATTGGCAGACTTGTGTTCCTGGGCTAGATTTAGGGTTGTCTGCATCCCTGTCTGCTGCCAGCACAGCTTAGTGAAATTTTGGTATCCTGTTTTGGGTGGAGGAGTGATATGGTCCTCTCTTACATGTTTATCCCTTGAAACAGGTCATTAAGATACTGAAACAGACTCTTCAAATAATTTCCCCATATTTAAGGAGATTTTCCCCCCCCTATATACTATTGGTACCCCATTATAATAATAAAAAGCATATACTTCACCTATAAAACTTGTAGCTTGCTTCTACATTATGAAGATTTTCTGCTTATGCTGCCCAATTATGAAGGCAAAACTTGTAAGAGAAATCTGCTTGTATTGAGGCAGGGTGTTTTCAGCCTTATGGGAATATTATTTTGCAATTTCCAATTTTGAAAAGATCAACACATTCACAGAAAAACCAGTGCTCCTTAGCAGAAAGTTATGTTACTTCACAGTGTCTCGCTATGTCTTGTACTGATTGTATGGAAGCTGTTATTTCACGTTTAAATATTGGAATCCAACTCATTGTTACTAATTTAGAAGGGCAGGATTTCTTGGAATGACAAACCCCCTTACAAAAGTGCTTTTCCTACCCCTCTTTTCCATCCATCTCTAGCACCCTGTAGTAGTGTCTCTTTATTTCTTTCCTTTGATAGGAGGGTGTTACCCTGTAAATGGTATTGAAATCAGGTGAGAGTAATCTTACTGTAAGAACTGTTATCAACCTGTACTACTGCATGTATGCAATAGTATGATACATATTATACAGTATGAAATTCTTATAAAGAAATAAGGTAGTAATCATTGTTTTCAGATAAAGTGATAATGACTATTCTTTTAGTTTATAATGATACAGTAGAAAGAAGTTTAATTTCTCAATCGAATAACTAATGTTTTTACAAATGCTGTATTGGTTGAAAAAATATCTATTTTGTTGAAGCTACTCTGTACAGGGGAAAGGTTGAGGTTTGTTTTATGGCTTTTGATAAAAATCTGAACATACTCCACTTTCATAAAACATCCCTGTATGACATAAAATACCTTTTTTAATGAATAGTCACATACATTTTCACATGTCACAGAGGAGGTTTCATTGTCAATACAGGATTTAATTTCTCTGTTTAGCTGAATTGAGTCTGTCCAAATTCTGTGTAACTGATTGTCTGGGATAATAGCTGCCATTTCATCTAGACAGGAGAGGGGAGATCAGAGCAAGAAAGTAACTTTTCTCTGGTAATGTAATTTGTTGTTTTTCTTTTGGGATTTTTTGCCTCCTTTATCAGTTCTTGAAACCTTATTAGCATTTTTTTTTTTTTTTGTTTTGCAACTGGTATGAAAAATAAGGCAATTTGTTCAGCTTCACATGGGCTTGTATTATAAAGCATATCTGTAAACATATATAGACACATATATTTATAATAATGAAAACATTAATGAGACTAGGTGGTCTCAGCTGGTACATTGGAAGAACCAGCAAATAAAATGTCTGGCTTTTCAGTTTCAAAGGATATAAAAAATAGAAGCTCAGATAGTGTGGGGAACACAGCTTTCACAGAATTTTTCAAATACCTGTCTTTTTCCATTTGTTAGAGTCCAGCTAATAAAAAGGTCTGATTACTAGTGCTTCTATTTTTGCTAAAACAGATACATTTTTTTCTCAATTCTGCACACCTCTCCCTGCCCCTCAGTTTCCAATGAGATAATACAGCAACCCCCACAGCTTTCAGAAATATTTGTTTCTTGAAGGCATCAGTTTGGGTGTAGCAATTCTACAGCTAGCAAGCCCCAAACCTCTTTGCAAGAGCTTGGCCTCAATGTTGTTCCCTAACAAGAATTACGGTTAATACATAATAATACACACTGATCATCTGGGCTTTGCACCTACCCTAGTGTATTTTCTGTGGTTACTGTCATCCCAGAGAAGAGTTCTGTTGACAGATAAATGTTCTGCTATTATGAATAAGAAGACAGGCAGATGGAGAGCAGCTTGGCTTTTACCATTGCTCCTCAGTGCCCCAGAGCTGCACAAACACAGGATGCACTCCCACTCTCAGCTAAAGGGCATCAGCCCCTTCCAGCTTCTGGCTTGTAAAGGGATAAGCATAAACAAAGGCAGTCAAATGGTGGAAGGGAAGAACGTAGGAGAAAAAGATTGAGAGAGAGAGAGAAGCCAGCAATAGGAGTTAAAAACTGGGCAGAGCAGAGAGTTCTAAAGCTGGAAATGGTATGAAGCTTCAAAGTTGCAAATGTGCCAGTTAGCACCGCTGGTGTAGAGGAGATCTAGGAAGCAAAGCTGAGAATAGAAATCATGCATTTGAGAAGCTACTGGTCTTTCTCAGAAATAACAACCTTTTATCAGATTTTTACCACTTTCAATTGACTCATAGCCAGAACTGCAATTAAGCTTCAATATATTTTATAAAAAATAGTACTTAGTTTACTTTCACATAAGTGAAGAGATACAATTGCACAATGGTGGTTACAATGGTAGAAATACATACTGTTGATAAAATGTTTGCAAGAGATTTAAAAACATACTGTACAGCACCACATCTGAAATTGGATGATGGCAGAATGAATCATACTCCTTGTCTAAGTAAATTAAATTCCTAAATCTTTCTTTCGGAATAAATAAAAAAATACAATGTGCAATATGTCTGACACTACCGAAATGTTTCCTGAAGTTAAGCAATATATTAAAACAAAAAATGAGGTAAAAAAAGACATTCATGCACTTAAGCCACCATTAGTCTCTGACTCTAAAATAAGGCAGATCATAATCTTTTAAAAACTGTCTTTAGCCATTTAAATCTTCTTTAGTGCTTTTCAAGACAAGGTCTTGACAGACCTTGCAGAATCATGAGTTTAGATGCTTTTTATTTCTGACAGGTCATTTTTGACAGGTTCAGCCATATTTGAAATGCATTACATAGAAGAAAATGTTGCTTTTGTTTAATGAAGAAAGAAATGTAAATTAAAAGGAACCGAGAGAGATGGATGCTTTTAGAGTTAATCACAAATGAGACTGCTTTGAGAGAGGGTGGTAAGGGAAAGAAAATTATGTGTCATCCTCAGTTTTAATGATGTGGAATAGGGTGACGTTAAACAGGACTTGATGTCCATTATTCCAGGCATAGAGAGCTCTATCTCTTGCATTGTAGTCAAGCATGGATATATGAAAATACTGATTATGGAAAGGAATGTCTGTGTACTCATAAGTGGAGGTTTTTGTGGAGTAGGAGTAGTAGACCTTGGCTCCTGTTAAGTGCGAATTAGTGACGTACAAGGTGCCACAGATCATGAAGGATTCTCCAGCACTTCTCTTTGGGTAGCCCGTGCTCCAGCTCTTCAGCACCTCCAGCGTATCCTGGTTCAGCTGGCTGATGACAATGTTGCCTGCATTCTGGTTGGTGGCATACACAGCCCACAGCCCAATCTCATCTGCCATCAGGTCGATATCAGAGAAGCCACCCCAGGTGTAAGGGTAGACGTTGTGGAAGCCAGCGTACTCCAGGCTACGCTGTGCCAGCACCCGCCCCGTGTCAAAGCTGTACTTGATGATGATGTTGCTCTGGTACTTGTTGAAATAGAGGGAGCCATTGTAGACAACGTGGTTGGTTCCTGCCCATTTGAATGGGAGGTTGTATGTCCTTGATTCGGCCCCACTGACGAAGTCTGCGATGGATTTGTATTCACGGACGATTTTATTGTTAGTGTAACTATCCATGTACCAGACCTGGAAAGAAAACAAGGATTGGGAGTGAACATCTTGAACACAGCGTGTGGTACGTAGTCATGATATGCCATGGTGGAGACATTGCACAAACAGAAGGGAAACAAGTTTTAGATGTGCAGCAGGCCATCAAAGTGCAATATTGCTCACATTGCTTCATGTTGCCAAAGCAGAAGGAACTTTTGAATTTCTGAATCAAACTTACCTGTATGGGTGAACTCTCAACACAGCTGTTACTAACTACAGTATCTGCATTTTCAGAGAAATTTAATTCTGGACTATTCAGTGTTTGGGCCTCTGCTATATGGTGCTTGCTTAAAGATATTTCCAGAGACTAATAATTTAAGAGAGATATGGGAAATGGCATGTGAGATAAACTTGAATTTATACTTATGAATAAATGTGGTTAAATATTTTTCAGGCGATTCTTTATTCAAAGAAAAATAGTCTTTTCTTAGTAAAGGAAACAAAAACAATAGCAAGGAAAGCAGTGTGTCTCAAAGCCATTTTCCCCCCTTAAAACAGAATTATTACTTCTTTTTAATGTTCTTTATGCAACTTCTATTTTTCCATTTTTTTCCTTCATGCAATTTACTTTTTCTCCTTTTAGTTTCTCAGTTTGTTGCTCTCCTAAAGGTAATTGAGATTTCTGGAGTCAGTAGCAAACCTGCATAGACACAGCAGGCAGGGGAGAGCTGCACACAAATCTTTATTTATCGTCATTTTTCTGTTGCCTTTTCTGTTGCCTTTGTTTTTTTTTTTTCTGTATTCAAATAATGCATGTTGTAGGTTTCATACAAATGAAACATAGTGTTTTGACTTCCAAAGCCCTTTGATGGAGAGAGCTTCTCAAAACTGTAGCCAATTTGAGATCCAAACAACAAAACAATAACATAACTTGGATGTGATGGAGCAAGTGATCTGACTAGAGCCTACATGGACCATAATCCTGCCGATTCTAACTGTGCTGCATTATGTGTCCTGCTCTTGGGTAAAAATGTTGATGTTTGTTTTAGATTACTCTGGTTCTTAAAAGACCTAAGTACAATTGAATATATTAGGAAATTAAAAAATTGGGTTGTCAGTTCTGATAGATATTTGTCAACCCTGAAAAAGTTGAAGGAAATGGCACAAAAGCGCTTAGATAACTTTTGTCTTTGGATATTTTTCCAAAAACACTGTTGCTTTTTTTCTGGAGATGTTTGAGTGTGAAAATGACTGAAGTAGAAAAGCATCCTTGGGACTGTAACTTCCTAGGGAAAAATATCTTTTAAAAGATTAAAATAAAGCAAGTAAGACTCCAGGAGACAAAGATAGAGCCTTAACATACTCGGTTATTTTTCTCTGATGCCAATGGATCCGTCATCCAGGCTCCAAATCGGGTTCCAGATATCTTCACTGTAATGGGGCCTGTAATTTTCATCAATTTGCCACATGCTGAAATCAGAAAAACAAATGCATTAATGCACAACTTTCCTTAACATCAGTTAGAGCACAAGACCAAATGTTCCAAACTGCATGGTGGCTACAGGGGATTCAGGCTTATGTTGAAGGTTGATTGTCACCTTCACTGGAGGAACATTTCCATATTGAAGAGTAATATAAATATGCAAAAATATACATATAAATATTTATTGGTATATATTTTTGTATTTACATCTTTTGAAGCACAGTTATGGTCTTTGGCATAAGCTAAAATACAACTGGTAAAATATCTTCTGAGCTGAAGTGAAGAACATTTAATAATAAATGAAATGAAGACATAATCCCACCCCTCCCCTTTTGCCCTCAGAAAGTTCAGCACAAAGCTGGGATTCATGGATGTTTCAGTTTTCCATTGACCAGGGTAACAAGGGGGTTAAGGGCAGACACAAAAATGAGCTTGTACACACAACACTGCTGTGCTCAAAGCTTGTGCCCAACTGCCCCCTGCCTACACACACACGGCTCTTTCTATACTGGAGGCTGCCTGAGTATGAGAATTATTTAGTAAGCCTGGCTGTATTGGTTGGCTTCTAATCCATTTGACTGACTGGGAGGAAATAATGAAAGTCGATACCATCTCGGATGCTGACCTTCCTAACAACTCAAAAATCTATATTTTAGGGGACATTAATAAGATACTTATTAGTAACAAGCTCCTGATGGAATTCATGTGTTTACCAAGATTTATTATCACACAGCGGTGTGCACGTAATTAGAATGAATAGTATGTTTTTAAATAAAAGAATGTAAAAAGAAGTGAAAAAAAATTTAAAATTTAAAACCAAGTGCTTATCTGTGCTAAATGGTTGTGCTATACTGATAACCGTATCTATCTAGGAAACGTGGAAAACAAACGGTATCTGGTGTTGAGAGTGAATTTATTCAGCTCTAAAGAGAGGATCACATCAAGCCTGAAGTTTGTACTCTAACTGGAAATGAATGTATAATGCCAGCCTATCTTGGTCACTTAGAATGGGGTTAATGCTGTGGTGAAAACTCAGAGGCTGCTTGGGTAGTTGTTCACAGCCAGGGAAGTTGGACGTATCAGAAATGAAGATAACTGGATGGTGCATGCCGAGACCGCAATGAGCAGGGTAGGGTGTGCCGATTTTCTGGGTCAATTAAGAGACATTATTAAGAGACATATCTCAATTTTTGCATGTTGCAGTATTTTGAAGATTTTTCAGAATTTCCCATTTTAAGGAATCTTACAGGTTTTTTAAGACTTGGTTATGATAGGATATAATTTTTTATTCTAGATTTTTTTTTTGTAGGTAGGCTGCTAGCATTGTGTGCTCAGTGCTTTTTTTCTACAGCATGAACTGCTATTAGCTTGAAAGGTAGAGGACTATAACCTATCAAGGTGAAGGCTTTTATTTTCAGGTGGTCTGTTAGTGAATAGCCTCAGAAATGGGCAAGAGATAACCCTTCTGAAGGTCTGAGTTTGAATTTGGAATACTTAATTTGGAATGAGTTATCAGAAAACTAATAAGCAGAAAAATCAGAATAACAATTACTCCTGAACTTGTGGTTTCTAGGATAATTAAAACACAGTGAATGCATGAGTTATAAGGTATGCAAATACTAATTGGTGCCTTTACAACACAGTACTGCAATTAGTGGGAAAGCATAAAAAGAATTTGAAATCTGAAGCACTGTTTCTTCTATGAAAAAAAAAAAAAAGAAATCCAGGAAGCTAAAAGTGGACTCGTTATGAGTTGTGAAATCTTGCTTCTGAATGGGCAAAACCTATGGAAGAGCCCCTGGCAGAGCTGTGAGGACTCCCAGAGCCACCTTTTGTGTCACACACCAGGCAGGGCAGGTGTGTGAGCACTCTAGTGCGGCTCAGCAGTGCCAGGGCATGGGGGTAGCAGCGTGGGCACACAGCAAGCTTGGGGCCCGGAGCTGCAGCAGGACAGGGGAAAAGCAGGTGCTGTTTGGAGTCCCTGTGGGGTGTGCACGCAGCTCTGGGGCTGCTTGGGTGCTGCTCTGTGTGTGAGGAGCTTTTGGAGGTTAGGGAACAATTCAGAGATTTGTATGCTGAAGTGTCAGTATTGTGGTTCTTCTGTTGTATTGTATTTATCCTGAATATATAACTCACTGATTAAAGTTAGTTACAGTGTTCATAATTAACGAACCTCTTCAGCCTTCATTTAGTTTAAACTATATGAACTGAGCTGTGATCACCTGTCACAGGAGTTAGATGCTTTTAGAGAATGATCTTTCAAAATGTATTGAGATGCTGTTCAATGTGAAAAGAGATGACATACTATTTCAGCTGCTAAATGATCAGCAGTTTGAGTCAGGGTATATTTCTGATCAAATTTTTATTCCCAGACAGCATGCAGTGATCAAGAAAGGAGACTCTTAGGAGAGCTGCTGTATAGCTGAGGGGCAGCTGACCGAAGAAGTGACAAAGCTTCCCTTTTTGGCATAGCAGAACAGAGCACTTTTTAAGAAGCATGAGGATTTTTTTTTCTCCTCCTGCCCTATAGTAGGTCTCATTTTTGTTTTCCTTCCTCATTAAACAGAAACCCATAGATCTGCTTATTTTATGATATAACTTGATGGAACTGATATTTAAAACTAAGGAATACTACAAGTATTTCTTCCACATATGATAAGTGATTCCCATTGTATTAATAACTCATATGCCATCAGCAAGCTTCTTCTGTAAACCCCAGCAGTACCTGAGGTCTGCTGACCTACTTGCTGACAGCATGGACAGCAAAAAGGAGGCAGCAGAGCTGTCAGAGCCCACCTCTGTCTTGTCAGCCCAACCTCCTCATAGCTGAGAGATCCTTTTGACTGGGTTTCTATTTAATGAGCAAGCAGAAGAACTCAAACCAGTCAGAAAGTCCTCTTAGTTCAGAAAGTAGTGCTTGAAAGGACAAGGCCCCAAAGCAAGTCTTGGCTGAATGGTCAACTGGAATCAGCTGATGCTGTTTTAAACTGCTTAAGGCTGCACAAGTAACTTTTGCAGAAGTCATGTTTAACAGCTCACTGAAACAAGATGAGTTTTCTCTTGGTTTTAAGCACTTCCAACTTTGCTTTCAGTCCAAGAAATTTTCCTTACTCCTCCACCAATGCTGGTAACAGCTTCTTCTTGTCTTCTTAAGAGTATTGATCTAATCGCTGTCTGTATTTGCAGCTGCAGAATGAACCTTTTAATTGTTTGGGAGGCTGTATTAAAGTTGATCTTGCATGCTGAAGTTTTTTTGCTAGGGAATGGTAACACTAACATATTGAAGGCATGATCATTTACCTAAAATTTTTCTGTCATGACAAGCCTGGGATTTTGAAATCAATGAAAATTCCAATTAGCTTCCAGTTGAGGCATTTCTTTAGCTCATTTTGTATGTAGAGAAATAGAACAGAGAAAAATATAATGCAAAATGGAAATCACCTCTGGACTATGAATTTTCCATAGTAGTGGGGGGGGCTGACAGTTACAACTAGCCTATGCAATTTTTTTTTTTTTTAACACAGCCAAAACCTCTCTCCCTTCCCACACTTTTTTAAAAAATTTTTTTTAATTTTTTTTTTTTAAAATTTTTAAAATCCTTTTCTCTGGCAGAAGGGAACATATGAAAAGTTTTGGTTTATAGCAATTTGATTACCTGATAGAAGGACCTGATGACAGTGAAAAGTTAGGTCAAATATATCTCCCTTCTAGCACATGTGAAGAAGTTCAGGTACCCTAAGAAAAAAATGATAATTCTAGCCTTTTATTTTTCTTCTCTAAGAGGTTCAGTGGGATTTTTAGAAATCCTCAGCCTCTTCCCCTTGGCTTTGGAAGAAGCAGCTGCCTGCATTAGAAAGTCCCACCCATAATTGATTGTAGTAGTTGGAAAAGCCCAATCATAGAGTCTTTTTACATCCTAAACTGAGCTGCACAAGGAACATCATATCCACAATCCAGATCCTTCTGGCTTGATTTCTCTCCTGTAACAATTCTGTACAGTGGACTCCTGTAAGTCTGTTCATGATTTCCAGTATTTCTTTATATTAAAGATGAAGTTGAGCAAGAACTTACCATTAGAAGAGAAAACAGATGTACTTTTATACAGCCTGTGGGCTGCAAAAATCTATGGGGCAGAATATGTCTGAAAAGCTCCAAAATGAGCAAGTACCAGGGGGAGACTGTGGAGGCTGTGCTAGCTGAGCTGGAGAGGAGCTGATTTGGAATAACTAGAAATGGGTAGATTGTCCCATTCTCTGTGATGTGACTGAATATTGGTAGCTGCCATACAGACAACTGAAGGTATCATTTGTGGAAGGACTGGCAAGGGAAATAAAACCATAACATTCTCTTGAAATGTTCATAAGCATCATTATTATGGCTTTTTTTTTTTTTTTTTTTTTTTTTTTTTTTTTTTTTTGGTAATAAATAGGGGAAATTAAGATGGTTTTTCTTTGGCACTTGCACAAATGAATGACAAGTGTTTTACTGCTTGTACTTTTCTGCTAATGGTCAAATTTGTCATAATATACTAATATGAGGGAATGGAGAATTAATTCTTAATGAACGTATCTCTCTTTTCCTACAGTAAATGAATCCAGGAAGCACTATAACATGGTTATTAGAGTTTGCTGAGAGGAAAGCCCTGGATTTTTCTGAATGGGTGCCATGACTTGCTGTGTAATCTTTGGAAAATTCATTTACACTTTTGGGCTGCTTGTTCCTTCATCTACCAAATAGGGATGGGAATCTATATGTCTATTGCCCAGTTTTATACTAAATGATATTTGTAAAGTTCTTCAAATCCCAAAGGGAAGGAAGTACCAGAAGTACCACTGCAATCAATATCAATAGTCTCATGCCTGCACTAATAGTTCCTCTGCCACTGATGCAACAGAATTTCTTTGGATACATAGAATATTCTACTTTTGAATTTCTAAAAAAAAATGTTACTGTAAAATATAGTTCAGAGTCTACATTATAACCAGATGTAGCTAGACATGAATCCAATATATATCTACTCTAATTATATGTCAGAGTATTGGCTTCTATGAATGCTACCCATGTAAGTTTTATTCCAATTTCATAAACAAGAATAGGCAGGACTCCAAGCATACTGTGCAACCTGCATTCTCTTATAAATACCCATGACTTACAGGACTATCAGCAAAGGACCCATACATGCATAATTACATGTGAATTTGAGGCGTGTGTAATCACATGCACTCTTCCAATGTGTTTAGTGCATACACCCTTTAAAAGTTTTGTCAGCTTCATCCCAGCAGCTTCATCTTGAATTTTCTCTTATTCCAAAGAGAAGGAGCAAAACCAGTCATCACAACTGTTGTAATCGCTAAACTTCAGTGAAAGTAAGGTAACTGCTTAGTGTACTGTTATGAGTGTTGAAAGTGTTGCCAGTGCAGACGGAAGAATCCTTTCAAGTGGCCAGGACAATATCAATAATGCATTATACTGCAGAAAAACACCTCCTAGGGAGAAGAATAGAGAATAGCTATTGCATGCACTGATTGGAAAGTTGTATTGTGAAATGCAACAAAATCTGTGAAGATTCAAGCCAGATCCTGTGGCACAGTGGGGCCCTTGGCTTCTGGCTATCAGGCTGGCATGGATAGGCACAGCTGGGCCATCTCCAGCGTGACCAATGTGGCCACAAAGCAGGTGTTGGCATGAGAGCTGCTTTCCCCTCGTGCTCTTTGATCTGAGCACACAGCCCCAGCTCTCAGCAGTTACAGGAAGCCGAACTGAGGCTGTTTGTACTTCAAAAGGCACACAGGGATAGGCCAGAAAAACAGCCAGCCCATTAGCAGGGGATCATAAAAGTCATTTAAGCTTTTAAGACCAGGGAATAATGCCAATAAGGATGAATGAATCTGTGTTAGGTCTTAAGAAGGTCCACTCCCTTTTGATAATGGATATGCTTAATAATTTATTTTATAGAAAAACTTTCTCTCTGCTGCTAATACATGTAATTTGAACTTTTTTTTTTTTCATTAGGTATGTCAAGAGATTAGAATGTGTTGCAGGAATTCAGAATGGATAGGATGTCAATACACCTAATAATTCTGTTGTCCAAAATATATCTCACACTGTTATTGCTTCACTAGCTGTTGTTACAAGATGCTGTAAAAGCAAAGAAAAACAACATACTTGTTGAACTGATGCTTTTTGGTATCTAATAACTTCCTGGAACATTCATTATCAGAAAATGCTGTTTATTCATAGGAATTTTCTTGTTTGCTGCAGTATTGCACCACAGCCATTTTCTTGTGACTGCCTTCTGTCAATGCAGTAATGTGCTATTATGTGTGTGTACTCAGGGAAAATAGGATCATAAGAAATTGGTTTGAAGAAGTCTTTCATACATTTTAGCACATCATCATTGTGCTATTTCTAGAATAAAATAAAGAAATAAATTATTTAAGAGGCTAACTTAACCTAGATTTTTCTCATTCTACTGCATCACAAAAATAAGAAGGCTCTGCTTATCTAGTTAAGAAGATATCTAATGTCCTGGGTAGCATTTAAAAGTAAACATCCCACACTTGACAACTGAGACACTGATCACAGGCCTAAACCTTGAAATTTCAAGTTTATTCATGTTCAGTGTTAAATTGCAAAGTGTTTTTTTTTCATAAAGGGGCTGGATTGTTTGCTGTAGTTATCCAGGTTGCAACAGTGATCCATTCAGAAATCTCCAAACGCATGGATAGACTGGGAAGAGGGGAGACTGCATTGTGTTTGTCAAGCAGGTTACCTATCCCTAGTGGAAGTTGAGGCTAACACTTGATACTGATCCTTCAGGCCCCTAGTTTTAGTTTTTGATACTGAGCTAGTGCTGATTTTCAAAAATGCTCAATGTTTGGCTTCTACCAAAGGCAACATGGGAGCAGCCAAGATGAAGGTGGCCTGAGGTAAACCTGGTGCAGCAGCAGCAATGGATTGCTGCTGTTCATTCCGCAGAAATCATGCGTTGGTCCCTTTAAGTTAGATGCGAAGTTTGGTTAGATTGTAATGTGATTTGGAGAACGGGAGATCTCCTTAACACTAATATTACAGGCTAAAGACATTACAGTCAGAGTGGCCTCTCAGGTGATACAGCAAGATGCTGGGGTTATGATGTGGACATCTCAAAACTGATTCCAATCTACTTTTCACTATTTTTTTTTCACATTATCAACCCAAAGATGACTCTAGTAGCAGTGTCTGAGGTTTTATGAAAGAATATTTGTAACTCTCCAAGTGGTTTAAACATCAGATTTTGAATTTGCATCTGTTCTGATTTTTCAGCTAATTTCTTCTGTATACAGTAATGCAGTACATTATGTCATGTACTTAGAATGATATAACTGACTTTAGGTCAAGTTACTCTTTTTTACTAGGGTAGCACAGATCAAAATATAATGCAGTCTTTCATCAAAGAAACAAACAAATCGCCCCCTCCCCCCAAACCTTAGTCTTTCTAAAGAGAGACAACTAAAAATGCACAGCCAAGGGACCAAATTTGCCATGAACTTGTTAACTTACTGAGCTTTTTCATGCAGTCACGAAGCCTGGTTTCTAAATTGACTACACGCTGGTGCAGTTCCTCATAGTCATAAGCACCAATTTCTTCCTGAATCCCAGTGAGCACAGTAGACAGATTCCTAATTTCCTCCTTGAACTGTGTGATCAACTTGGCATCAGTTTTGTATTGTTCCAGAACTGGAATCAGTGGCAGGAGCTCATCCATCTTTTCTTTTAATTCCTGTTAAAGGCAATCATATGTGCATTAGAGAAATTTAAAGGAGTTCAATCCCCTAATTTCCTTTAATGTAATATTTATGCCAGATTATTAGAACAACTTGAAAATGATTATTTATTTTAGTTACAGATCTATTTTTAGTCTACTGTGAAAGTCTCAGACACCTCAGACATAACTGTAGTTAGCTATAGATTAAATGCATGAGAGAATAGTCTTTCTATTGAAAGTAAAGAGTTCTCTTCAAATGATCTGAATCCACTGACTTTCCATCCTCCCCATCCTGAATTCAAGAAAGCAAACCTTCAGACAAAATTAGATCTTAATTGTACTGGGTAAAAATGTTGATAAACTGATTTATTATAGCCTTTCTTCCCTTCAACTGCAGTAAATGTCATGCAACACTGAGTGCAGCACTCTACTTGTTTGCTATGAATTCGACTGGATCTCCCCCTTTAGCATAGGAGCTTGAAAAAATACGAACTTCTCAGTATGACAAGCACGTTGATACAGAAAGAACAGGAATCTGTTTATAGTGACATTTCTCTACTGACTTAATAATTAATAATTCCTCCCAAATTAAATTGAACAGAGCAAAAGATTATCATCATAAAGGAAGAATTATTATGCTTTTCTTTTGAATGGTGCTCTTGTAGGAGCATTTCAAGCTGAGACCTTAGCAGTCCATTCGTTGCTACTTAGTACATTGTTTCCAGCAAGCTGGAAAGTTGCTGTAAAATGGAACCTACTTGAAAGTGCTTTGTCATTAACGTCTTCCGATCATCTTCAATTTGCCGAAACTTGGCCTTCAGCCCTTTCATTTGTGTTTCCATTTTTAAAACATACTGGAAATCCCTCTGAGTCCGTAGATTTAAAACTTCAATAGATTGGGACATATTCTGAACCTGTTAAAGAAGAACAATCTCTAAATGCACTTCTTGTTGCTTTGCTTTTTTTTCCTGGTTAAATGTCAGGCAATGAAATGCACTTCTGTCAATTAGTTGTGAATCATTTCTACCTCAGTACAGTTCTACATTGACAGTACAAATATTGGGGAATAGGGCAAGACCTTGAAGTCATAAATTGTTTGGACTAATCAGAAGTAAAGAGAGAGAGAGGTCTTTTAAGCATCATTTTCCCTGGGCTCAGGAAAGGCTGTCAGGCAATAAAATCTACTTTGAGACCTGTAGTAGATGTGACTGTGGTTCAGAAGGTGCTCATACAGCATATAAAGGGACAAGACTGAAATTTGGAGATTTTGGTCAGTACGAGGAGCATGACTTTCATTGTTAGTAGGCATTTGTAGAATCATTCAATATAAGGCATTCATTAGACTACCCGGAGATAAACTGGGGTGTGTCAATCACAACAGAGGTGTTTCCTCATAGTTCTCTAAGTAAATGTAAAATTGGAAATTTTATCCAGTTGTCTCAGTGGTAGAGAACACCAATTTCTTTCTTTCTTTTTTTTTTTTTTAACAGATGTAAAGTAGTGAATGCTTAGGTAACTTTTGTAGTGGAATTCCCTTCGTAGCTATAGTGAGGACTTTTACCACAGTGATGCCACAGTAACTGTCATCCAGAGTAAACTATACATACTTTTAAAAATTTTTGTTACTAATGCAACACTTTTGCTAGCCATAAAAATGACACATTTTCCAAGTGCAGTTATTCTATTTCAGTAAGTGTTTTGTTCCTAAAACATGAGAAAACTAGACTGCTGTAAATGTATTAGGCGCCTTATTGAAGTTTTGGCTCAAACAAAACATATTGTACCTTCTTAAGAAAAGACAAACCCAGCAGTACTCCTGTGGTTTGCAAGAATATGCAGTATTTGAATGGATATTCATGTTTGGAGCTAACTCATAATGATCTATAGAATGTATGGATTTAGAAACTACTCTTAAAAATAGTATACATTAGTTATTTTACAGTGGCCATTAATAGTTCTGAGAAAGGATTTTTAGTGAAAGAAGCAGTCTTTTTTTTTTTTTTTTCCCTTTGCTATTTAATTGTTGAAAGCAGGCAAATAAAGTCCTTTGGATGCTGGAAGGACTTTGAGAATTAATTTGTCAGAAGACACATTCACATAGAAGCTCTAATTAAAGGACTGTATGGACTCAGGGAAGTAGTAATACGTTACATACCCATGATTGCCACAGTCCTAATCATAAGAAAATAGCTTTTAGAGGCTGATGGTTTAGGTTCATTTCTGTGGCAGCTCAAAAACTATCTTGTGTTCTTACACACACCTCCAGTCCCCATCTCAAAAGAACATGTTGGTTTTGGTTTTTTTTTCCACCCCCCAGTAATATTTTAGTATTTGGGGAATATGCTGGAGCAAAGACTGAAGTGTTCCTTTCTGAAGTAAACCGGCAGCATGAGGAGAGCAGCTCCTTTTCTCTCTGCTGGTCCATCAATGTCCTCCCCACGCATCTCGTGTTCTGGGTTCTGCCAACTTGAAACAGTCCCTTCTGAAGATCATGGAAGCGCAGGGAGCAAAAATCGATGGGGATCTGGCACTATATTAACAATGGACTGATTTTTCTATAGCTAGAAAAATACTAAGATTTATGTGCTAAAAATGTATTTTAAAGTCTATATTTTATGTTGATTTTTGCTGCTGTTCAAGCACTCTCTCAGCCTCAGGTTCTGTACCACTGGCTGTAATATAGTAACTATAACCTTGGTTACTTACACAGGGAATGCAGAATGTTTGTGTTTTCATAGTTGCAGCATTTTTTCTGTTGATGCAAAACAAGACTTCATTGGTTTCACCATATATGCAATAGTGGATAATACTGGAATTATTAGGGCAGTTGGGAAAAATTTGCACTGCTAGAAAATAAATAAATAAACTTAAGGAAAAGAAACAATGAAAAAATTAGAACTGTTTATGTTCTGTGCAGTTTGCTTTCAAGATGCTCTGGTGTCTCTCTCATTATTTTTTGATAAGAGATGCGAAATGACCTTCAGCAGTCTCACATGATTGAAGCAGAAGCTGTAGTTTAAATCCCACAGCACCAAGCCAGTTTGAGGTGGGATTTGTAGCTGGTTTTACACAGAAAAATCTATCCTGTTTTATGTAAGAAAAAAATTGGGAAGAGTGACTAAGAGAGAAGACGTAAAGGGTTGGGAAAGGTGTGATGTAAGGAAAAAAGATAAATAACAACCAGAGATGAGAACACAGGTAGGGGATGTACCCTGAAGAACAATTTTAATCAGGTAACTCTTCATTAGTTCACTATGTATTAACTGAGAGGGAAAGCAGTAGATTTCCATGGGAAGTTTAATGACCAAGAAGAGGAATTTTTTGGGAAGACTCACCTTCTCTAGTAGTTGTCTGAGTTGCCTGCTTTTGGCATCTCTTGAACACAGGTTTTGTTCAGGTGCAACAACAGTGCAAATGCAGCGGCCATCAGGATCCTGGGCTGAACTATAAACTTGCCACCCTTCCTTGGGGCTAATCTGAGTCTGTAACAACAAAACAGAAATAATCAAAGGAACTGAATTGATTTTTTTATTGTTTGAAAAAACCACTGCAGCAGAATATTTTTATTTTTGCAGTACATGTCTGCAGTGAGGTTCCTACTAGTCGACAAATATTACTCTTAACTAATTAGTTGGTATTTTCCCAGTTTTGCCATATCTCACACCTTTGCAATAGTTGTCTAGAAGAGTTCAGCACACACAGTTTCCAGGGCAGATGAGAACAGTGTTCTGCTTGTGACTCAGCACAAACCCGGTGATTTAATTCTTTGCAGAGAACAAACATGTCCTTTCAACCTAGATGACTTTTACTTTAGACTAATGGAAACAACAGAGACAGGAAAGAACAAACATATGAGCCCGGGGAGAGCACAGTGTGTGACTCACAGGTGGGAATTGGCTCAGCAGCAGTTTGGATGTGGGGGACAGGTTTGCTCCTGAAGCTGCACGTCACAGGAACTGTTCTCCACTGCACTTAGCCAAGGGAACAGGGGCACTCAGGGCAGGATGGAAAAGTGTCTGGTTAGGCCAGGGGAATGGGGCTCTTGGCAAGCCACAGGGTGATTAAGACACTGCATGTCCTTCACTGGGACAGCAGAAATCTGGAAATTCCTGACCTGTTCTTTTTTACAGCAACCATAACTGAGAAAGAAAGGGACAAAAAAAAAAAAAAAAAAAAAAAAAAAAAAAAAAAAAAAAAAAGGAAGGAAAAAATCATATTTGTTTGCAGAGCAAGGTAACACTGAGCTGCATTTAATGTTTGTGTGGGATTTGGTGTCTCTTTAGTGAGATGTACAGAAATAGTGTGGGAATGACAGAGAACAATATAATGAGATGATTGAAAGCATTCAGGTGATAGAACTTAATACAAGATATGAGAAGCAGTTTTTGAACTTTCTTTTAAAACTGTAATTTAAAATTTATATTGTGCCTTATTCTTTCCTAATATTGTACTGGGTGATGAATTTCATAGTGCAGATGCTAATGGATTTCATTGAAGTAATTTTGGTTTGGAAACAGTTGGAATCAGTTGCTATTTATATTATGAAATTGTACTCAGTGCCAGCAGAGAAAGTGATTATTTAAACTTGGAAGCTTTGATATTGATGGCCTCCTGGCAGCTTATAGTGCAGGAGATGCAGAGTTCCTCATGTCTGAAGCGGTGCCAGTATCTCTGTGGACTGAGGTAAGAAAAGAGCGCAGGCTTTTCACAACAGCGACTCCTCTGAAGGAATCATTGAAAATGGCAGTGAAATTCTACTGCAGTTAATAGAAATACCAAAACTGTGTTACTACCATGTTTTGCAAAGAAAAAATAAGTGCTAGAATGTAGATGAGTAGAAGCAATGAGGGAGTTTGGCCTGTTGAGCCAGGAAAAGATGACTGAGAGGGGACCTCATCAATATCTGTATCTGTGGGAGGTGTCAGAGGAGGGACCAGGCTCTGCTCAGGGGGGCTGAGCAGCAGGACAAGAGGCAATGGGCAGGAACTGATGCACAGGGAATTCCACCTGAACACGTGGAAGAACTTCTTTGCTGTGCAGCTGACCATGCATGGGAACAGATTGACCAGAGAGGGTGTGGAGTCTCCCTGACTTCAGGCCTCCCAGAATCGTCCGACACAATCCTGGGCCAGGTGCTCCAGGGTCACTTTGAGCAGGGAGGTTGGAGCAGATGACCCACTGTGCTCCCTTCCAACCCTGACCATTCTCTCCTTCCTGTAAAAAGATGATCTTGCCTTAGGTTTTGCTAGAAAGGCACAAGCAGCGTTCAGTGCTAAATTAAACTGCTTCCATGGCATTCTCTGCACCTTAGTTTTTAGGGCAAAGAGAATTTAGCTTAAGACATGGAGAACAATAAAAACTAAGTAAAATTACATCTGCAAAGACAATTGAAATTGGTTTTGAGAGGATCCTAAAATTGCAAGCTTTAAGAAGTGAAGCCTTTCAAGACTGTAATCCTTGAAAGGTATAAATTCTATTTACTCCAATAGTTTCCATGTTTGTAGAACTTACAGCCAAACAGTGTGGTCATGCAACAGCAAGGAAACAAAATTTTTTGTGGAAGTTCAGGAATATGTTCAGGAACCCAGAGCTTCTGATCATAATTCCTTTAGTAATTAATACAACTTCATGAAAACTTATATTTGAGCCTTATGCCTTCTACATTTAGATTGAGGGAAACTGTTTTCACTGGATTCAAGTAAGTTTTCTACAGTGGGCAATGTATGAGGCACCAGGATCATGCAGTCCACAGTAAAGCTGTATAATCCTGTCTGAATTAGCAAAGGTACTTGTTTATGCCAGAGAGGTTGTAAGTGTCTCTCTCGGCTTTATCTAAGGAAATAGAAAACATTTTAATGATTAACTCAGGTATTCTCTTCGGTGTCTAAAATACAAAATTTAGGCTACAGTTCTATGAATTTTTCTGTGACTCCCTCTACTTGAATTTTAGGCTTCTTTCATTAATTAGGATGGGTAATGGGAGTGATGGCAGAGAAAAACATGCATATGTGCAAAGGTGCACTTTGCTTTATTTTTCTGCTATTGTTTTGGTTTGACATTTAAACCCTACTTCAAGCAGAAACTGCTGTGCAAAAAGAGCTAGAAATCATCAAAACCTTACAGAAGCTACAGCATCAACTTTTCAAATGCAGTTTACTGCTGACAGGCCTTAGCAAACAAGCAAGAAAAGAAATAACAAGTGGAAAACAACAATAATAAGTTTTGCTATAACAATTAATAAATTTTCTTGACAACCTGGGGAAAACAGAGGAGTCCCTATAAAGCCCAATATGCCATGGCAGGCTGTTGTATTAAAGACTTATTTCACTTCTGAAAGGTTTATTTTTTCACTTGCACTTTCATATATTCTGATAAAACTGTTACAGCCACCTCTGTTGTTACTATAGTGACAGGTCAAATACAGTGCCTTATTTAGGATGTTTGCTTAAACACAAACAGTATTTTCTGGTTTGTCTTGCAATTTCAACCCTGGTACTGAAAGAGAGCTCAAAAGAGGAGGCCCTTTACCTGACCCCACATCCTTGTACAGTTCTTCCAGCTGAAGGGAGGAAATTGCGAGGTTTTGGTCTTTTTTTACGTTGTACAATATACACAATTTATGAGCTGTGTATGTGCTAGGGAGAAATTCTGGAGAAGTGCTCATGCTGCAGAGTTCAGTGAAGAAGCTGCCAGTGGGAAACTCTGGATGGCAGCCAAAAATCAGTCAGTGATAACCCTGGTATTACTGAGCACTTGGGGCATAAAGTCTTTCAACCAACATCTAAAGTTTTAAGAAAGGTACCAGATTTGTGGTGCTTGGTTTTGTGCAAAAAGAACCCTACATGACTGAAATTCATGTTTTCTTTATTTGGCAGATGTTGCCGAGCTCAGATAATCAAGTTTTTATGATCACTTTCCCAGCTCTACTGGCACTACTGCCACCCTTATCAAAACAAAAAGTATGCATGTTGCTCAACTCAGTGAGTGGAAAGAAGATTCTTGAAATAATATTTAGAAGGGATTCCTGTCAGCAGTGTACTATTGTAGCCAAGGGAAGCATGGCAGTTTTGTACTACTTGGAATCTGAACATATCAGCATAAACACATACATTTGTGTGTGTATAAATATATAGATATCTCATAATAAATAGTGTGCATCTTCTAGTTACTCAGTTGCAACTTTAAACTTGGATGTAAATACAATAGGGAACTTCTACTT
The DNA here is from genome assembly GCF_029207755.1 of Chamaea fasciata. NCBI lineage: Eukaryota > Metazoa > Chordata > Aves > Passeriformes > Sylviidae > Chamaea > Chamaea fasciata. The sequence continues at coordinate 13,398,153 of NW_027094095.1, read as the reverse complement.
ATACAGCCACAAGAGCTAGCAATATATACTGTAACTCAGTGAGATAAAATTACATTTAAGGAAAATAAAATAGAGCATTTCTTTGTAGTCTCATCTTGCTGCTCTAAAAGATAACTGAATTTTTCTTACAACATAAATAATTTTGAAGTAGTAATATTTATAGACTAAATACAGTGGTTTTCTGCAGTAGTATTTTTCCTGCGAGCATATATTTACTTATTATATGTGGGTTAGTAAATGCATAATTTTTAGTCACAGAATTCTGAGTTTTGAGAATTGTGAGCTACTAAACAGATAGTTAAATTTGTATTTTACATAACCTACTATTATGTAAACATCTGATTGCAGTTACACAAAAATACATAGAAAAGAGTGTTTTACTAAGCATTTAGGAAAATGATGTTCTAATTTAATATATAAATACCAGGATAGTGTTCCCTCTCACACAATTAAAGTGTGACTTGACTTTTTAGGCTTCTCATGAATTCATAGCAATTCAAAGCTTTCCTGCAGGTTTTTATTAATTGAGGCTGCTGCATATGAGCATGAACGATACAAAGTGATATTTCTATCATTTGTATTATTCCCATTATCAGCCTTTTAAAAATTCTGGTATCTAACCTCCTAGAACCAACTTTATTTTGTTTCTAGCAGCTCTTTATTTGTTCAACTGTATTCCAATAAAGAAAAATAGAAAGGACTCAGACCCGTTGAATATGGTAGTGAATAGTTACTAGGTAACATTATCCAATTTTCAAAAAGAAAGCTACTGCCAGATATAATTTTTCTAAAGAACACAATGCATTTTTCTGGAGCAGTAAAGATAGGAAGAACAGTCTAGACAAACAAAAAGGCATTACTGTACTCTTTTTAGCATTTCGTGCTCTAGATGAAGGCATTTGTTCTTACATATTTATGGATACTATTTTAAAACCTTCCCTTTCATAGTAAGACCACAACATGTTCACCAATGTGCAGTTTTATGATGCCCAAAGAGAAGCATGCATTAAGAGATGATAGGAAGATTAGTAGCTAGAAAAGAGATTTACAAAGAGGCAACAAACTAACACTTTTGCTGGCACTTACATACTAATTCAGCATTAAGATGGCTTGCAACAAATAACAGCTACTTACTAGAGTATCTGAAGTGGTTATTCTGGTGGTATTTAGTCCTACCAGAGAAGGGAGAGTTTGGGACATCCAGTTAGAGATCATTGCCATGGTACTAAGAACAGCACCAAGCTTCAGCAGTGGAGGACTCATTGCTGTGGAGCTAATGAGTTTTCATAGTGAGTGATTATGATCCCGGTGCAGGCTGGCAGTGAGAGGCGTGACTGCAGCACACAACATCCACAGCATGAAAGGAGATCAAGCTACCCAGATTTAATCATCCATTAAAAACATTCATATCCTCATTTGCCCTCTTTCTGCTCTTACTAACAAATACTTATGAGTGTCTTATGCCGACCACTAAATAAACAATCCTTTCTATGCTAATAGTCATTGCAGTTTCCAGTGGGAGATGGCGTGGGTGAATTATCTCTTTATAGGTGCTAGACAGTCAATTAGCCCTTAATTAGTTCAGTCCAGGCAGAGCAGTGTGGTCCTGTCTGAAATGCAAGAGCGTGAGCACAAAGAACCCTCCCATTTCCCATCAGTGCTTTGGTAGAAATATGCTGAAGTCTGTTTGAAAATGTGGTTCTGTACTTGTCCATGAGGAAGGGGCAGAACTGTCAACCTGCACATCAAAGCACCAGAAACCTTTCTGGACCTCCTGTGATTTGCTGATCTCTCATAAATTACAAACATCAGTGACTTCATCAGTGACTTCATTATTTGCAGAACTTCTTGCTAAGATCTTTATTGTTCATAAAAGAACAGTGAGGCTGTGAAGAGTCACATTTCTCAGTGTTGTTAGTTTACAAGTTTTTGCACCAAGAGTTATTGCATTACTCCCAGGGTTGGCAGACTCGCTATGTCTTCATTGGTGCCGGGATGTGAAGAGGAGATAAACTGGGGATTGCACATTTTGTGACATCTTTTGACTTTGCTGTTAAATCTACTGCTCCCTAGTGCTGTAGAATGAGCTGCAGGTTCTGTAGCAATTTACCTTACTCATATATTGAGTGTAGTGGGGGAAAGAAAAGCAGAAAACACAGTCTAGAAATCATTGAGCCATAGGGGCAGTTTTACTTTGTAGGAATTATTTGTAAAAGAAGTGCTGAATGAGGATTTCTAATGGCAGTTATTTAAGACAAAACTTGCATAAAGTTTGCTGAGAGACAGGCTACTGCATTTTCCCCAAGGCATTTATGGACTTAGTTTCTGAATTTGCTTCAGAAAAGCAAATTGCTTTTTCTTAAGGACTTTTGGCAGTTCTGTGAAGGAACCCTACTTGCAATGAAACTGAAGGGATTTATGGGTGTGGGTCATCATGGATGTATTTATTAAAGCTGCTGTAACCCCGCAAACAGTTTTTCAGATTCTCAGAGCTTGTACACCAACTCAGGCTAGACATTTCTCTTTCAATATCCATTCAAACGATTTCTATAAACCTCTGCAGTTTAAGGAAGACACACGTAAACTTATTTTTAAAAAAGAAATTGAAAAACCCATTGAGAGCTATTACATAAACTTAAGGAGATGATCAGCAATAGAAAATCTGTGTATGTAGGTGTTAAGTATTTTGTGGTAGTCACACGGTAAGGTGAGCTGTGAAATGTTTCAAATCCTCAAAAAATTATTTCGCTGAAGAAATATCTGAATACAGTGAAAGAATGAGTTTGTGTATGTAAAGCTTCTGCACAGGAAAATAAGATTTTGCTAGTTTCCCTCTCTATATAAACATTGCACTAAAAGATCTAAATGTGAAAATAATTAAACACTAAATATATTTTCAGCATACTGACTGCAAACTCTGGTTTAGGGGCCTTAAGGGGTGGAGGTATTTGAGCCTTTCCCTGAATCAGGATTTCTGTGGAGAGGGGCTCAAAGCTGTCCGCTGAACAGATGTGCAAACTGAACTGTCCAGACTGACATCAAAAGTGAGGCTTTTTGCTGAACTGTCACATCTCATTTCCAATTGGTCAATTTCCCAAGCACCTCCACTGATTACTTCCAATATGGATTAGGTAACATTTGGTAATGTTGGATAATTTTCCAGTTTTATTAGATTCTTCTGAAGTGTCTCAGCAACCTATCTAGACCTAATACAGAAAAAAGATTCTAATTCATCAGTTTTATCACCTTTTTTTACTCCTGTCCTCTTTCGGAAGTTTATTAATCACACTAATTCCCTCAGTTCCAAGACATTTCCTGAATGCAATGATAGAATTTTGTTTTACCACACTGAATTTTTTTTTTGACATTTTTGGTTTTCTTCTCTTCAACATTTTCTGTTTCACAGAAGAATTTAGTTGGTCTCTTCCTAAATTTTAACATTGCACAAAATACATTCAAAAGGCAATAAAAGACTTTTCTGATGCCTAGATTAAAAATTATTGCTGATTTTTCTTCATCCAGGGTATTGTCAGCTCCTGGAAAGGATGCTGTTTGTTGAGTTACTGTGATTATTCCCAACAGATGACATTCTCCTTGATTTTAGTGACAGAATATTCATTAGTGCAGCTCAGCATTTTATTTTCTTCCAACTGGTTTAACTGTGAAAGAGAAAGCTTGCTGCCCTGTGATTCCCAGCATTGCTGCTGGATGCATCTCCACAGACCTCAGCAGGAGGTGATGCTCCAGTCCTCTTGGCTGGTTATTTAATGTAACATTACGGGAGCACTGGTGCCCATGGTGCAGAAATCAGACCTGCTGGAGCTGCAGAGGGGCTCCACAGCCCCTGAGTGCTGCACTGCAGGGATGAGGGCAGCTTGTCTGGGAGCCCAGGGGCTGCACGGGGGAGGCCCACCCTGGGCGGCTGGAAATGTAATGCCAGCCCCGGGTGTGCTTACACACACAGGGACAGCACGTGCCCCGAGGAGTTGCCAATATTCCGTGTATCTGGTGTTTCCCATTTTGTGCACCCATTTGTCAAGGATTGCTTCAGAGCACTATTGCTAGAGAAGATGTGCACAGGTACACAGCCTTAAAAAGGTTTCCTTCCTGGACAGTGGAAATACTCAATGAAACAATATTTTGGTTGTGTTTTTACCAGAACTGTGTCAGTGTTCAAACATCCTTTTTGTTAAGGAAATAAAATTTTAAAGTAATTTTAGCTGTATTTAACCATAAATATGTGGGTAAATAAAAAAAATGGCAAGCAAACAGTAGAAAATTTTTCTACCACGTCTGATGTCACAGATAGAAAGATCATACTTTAAGCCACAGAATAACTGAAGAGTTATTCTCATATTGTTAGGAAGTAGAAACAAAACTGTGTGATCTGTGTTTTATTTCAGCTCTTTATTTCCTGTTTTTTTTTAAGCTGCAATTTCACATTTCTAGTTTATGATTAACTGCTGTGAATTAATTTTCTGAACAAAAGCTAGAATGCAATAGCAATTTTAAAAATCTGAACAGTATTCTTTATTACCCTAAATTTCTGATGGTATGATAACTTCCTCTTTTAGTTAACTTCTCAAGTCAGTAGAAGCTGAAGCATCTATACAGAATAGCTTTAGATGCCATATTTTGATCTTGCATAAAATCTGCCAATCTGTAGCAATTTCAATGTTGTTCTTGTATGCTAGCCCTGTAATATTCAATTACTATGTTACAAATTACTAGGGTTATTAAAGGTATTAAGACCCTTTTTTAATAAATAGTCTGAAGGCTCTTCTAGTCTCTGATATTTACTTTCACTTTGAGATCCTGTTACATTTTGATAGGAGTAAGTCTACTAAAAATGAGATAACATCCCAACATTATCTTACTACAACTGAGGTAGTATGAGCTCTGTACTGTAAAAACTAATTAACATCAGTATTAGGAATAGCAACTATTCCTAGACAAAATGTCCTGAGTCAGCAACATGTGAAAATATACCCAGCCACCCACCCCAAAAGCTAATTACCTGCAGGTCAGAGGAAAATAGTGACTGTAAGAAAGAGGAAATGGTGAAAATCAGCAGCAGCCGCTCAATCCTGACGTCAGTGCATTTAATATGTGTAAAAACAATGCTACTTTAAAATTTTCTTACAATTCAAAATTGTGTTCACGGATAAATGCTATCATGTAAACACCTGAAGACTAGCATTTTATCTAGAAGTGATTGCATACTCATGGTTCAGCTGGTTTAACTAGATTCCTTTGAAGCAGAACAAAATCAGGAATCTTAAGTCTCAGTAAGTTTGTACTTTGACAGGTTAGGTTTAGAAAGTAAGCTCAAAAAGAAAAGCCAAAGCTTCCCTCATTGCACTGTTGTTCTATAGTGTGTTTAGGTCTTTATCTTCATGTGATATATTGTGCTCAGTAGTACATTGGTTTAAAAAATGGCAGCACATTAGTCTGTTCCTGAGCCTGATTATTTATTCACATTAGGTTAATGCATGCACAAAGCAAAGTCCTCAGAATTGGAATGGCAATTAACATTCACAGAGCTGCAGATGGACTGAGAAAGCACAGACTTGAGCTATCAGTTCAACTGCAGTTCTCTGAATTTAGAGAATTGTGCCTTCTTCATCTTACTCTGTTTTTGTTCAGCCAAACCCTGCGGCTTTGCAGTGCTACTTGTGAGTAGCAATATCCAGGTTTTTTTAAGGGCAGTTTGAGAGGTCTGTACCCTTTCCACAAAATCTCTTTTCACAGCTCATCAGTGCATATACAGTGACATTCTGCAGTCGGGTGTCTCCACTGAGAGAGGTACTGAGCTAGGGATTTTTAGTCTGTTGTCCATTACATGTTTCTGTACCAATGCTCTTGAGGTGACCTTTCTGAAGTGGTCTTAGCTATCTGCTTGTTCGTTTTCCAGGCTTCAGGGAGCCTCTTTTGAATGAAAATATTAAAGAACATTTTCATGGTTTTTTCACACCTATTCTCTTGTGTTCTGCTGTTAGCAAATCCCAAGTGTACAGAATAACAAAGTAGTGTCTCCACAGAAGAATTAGTTCATTATGAGAATTGACTGAAACAGGAAGCAGGATGGGCAGTCTGCATTAGGAAAGTCTGCAGTTAATTGAAACAGCTGGGAAAAACAAAAGAGTGGGGAATGACTGAGTGAAATGGAAAGAAAAGCTGCTTCTGTTGATTTCCCGCCATTTTAATTTTCAATAACGTTTATATCAGGTACTCAATAAAACCTCATAAGCTTTTCCCTCAAATGTGTGATATGATGATGGATCTAATGGGAGAAAGATCACATTTTCTAAAATATGTGGAGACATCTATTTAGTAGATAATGACAAAAGATTGTGCAGACAGTCCTTTCTCCTTCAACAGGGGCTGGAAATCTGCATGTTTTTAGAGGATTCTGGGATCCCTTACCTTGCTCTGAGCATTCACAGAATGGGTGAATGTTGGAATGGTTCTGGGTCTGGAATTTGTTGCAGTTTTGCTTTCCTTTGAAAACTGTATGGATTGGATATGAAAAATTATACAGAATTCCTCCTGGATTAATTATCATGCTTAATGTGCAATTTTGGTTTTCCATCCTCAAAATACATATTATTCTGTTCATGCTGGGCGAGGTAGGTGAACTGGCTTTTATTGAGAGTAAATTTTAAGAAATTAAAGGAGCTGAAACTGAAATTCCCCATTAAGTTAGATAATATATAATCCTGGGGAGAGCTTGAGCCATGAAAATCAGTAAATTATGTAGTAATTTAATAAAATAAGTGGTTTCAGCTGGCTCTGACTGCAACTAGATGTTTGAAAACAGAGACCTAAGCTACTTAGGGCCAAAGTGCATTTACACTGTGGAAACGGGCAGTATAGCTGGCCCTTCCCCGGTTAATGTAAGCTTACAGCTTTGCAGTCAGCACTTGCACACCCCTGAACTGGAGCTTGCCTGTGGACTGTCACACTTAATAGACACAGGTAAATCTGTTCAGTGCCTTTTAAAAATCTCCTTGAATCTTTGCAAGTGAGTAGAAGACAGAAATGAAGAAAGTGGAAAGGGTTTGCAAAATAAAATTCCCTGTCAAAGAGGAATTTTGTCTTTGGGAAGACTTAGTGGGGTATGTCCGCACTTATAAGTACAGCCGGGTTGGGGTGTGGGGTTGAAAGCTGGGCCATACCAAACTGTAATGTTTGTTGGTGCCACACACCCTAACTACCTTTTCCTTTTATGCCGGAGTATGATTCAGGTTAGATGGTTTGGACATGGATGCAGTATTTCAAGAGGGAAAGAGTAGTTTTGCTGTGTGGAAAGGAGCTGTCCCTCAGAGCCCAGAAATCAGCTCATCTCCTTTTTATTTAGCAGCATGGCTGTATTTGTATTTGGCCAAGTGCTGTCTTTGGACCTGAGAGCAAAGGAACCATTTACTGTTTGATTTCTGCTGCATTCTGACAAGCAAGTCTTTGTCTGTTCTTTGTAAATTTACAGCTTTGCATTACAGAAATACTTGGCAGTATTCTCCTGTATTTTACAACGCAGATAATTGTCAAGACTGACTAATAAAAAGTAAGGTGGGGAGGGATATCCTGCTGACTTGCCCTTCATCCCACCATGTCTCCATACATTCTTTTGGCAAGTCTCTTCTACTGCCACATCATGCTGATACCCTTTTCTAACATATCCCTGTCATATTCTCTGTAGAGATGAAATAGGGAAAAATTCTTCAGAAGTTTAAAGTTGAGCTTACTCCCAGTGGTCTGGCAACCCACAGGCTACAGCAGCAACCAAGAGTTTATAGGTTTAACCAGCATGACACTGGTAATGGCATTTAAAGGCTGTAGCATCTTCCTGTTTGGATTTTCTAACAATGGTGGCATTAAGATTTCCTTCCTGAGATATAAAGACCTTTTTCTGTAGGAACAAAGTCCAAGAAAGAAAATTACATTTCTATTCAGAAAGCACCACGTTTCCTGCAGTATCTTAAAATAACAAGGTTTTGTGAATGTGTCTTATTGCAAGCAAATCCATTTTTAGTGTATACTGCTTTTTGACATCATCCTAGAAGGCCTAGTTTACTTTTAAACAGGGATGAAAGTTTACAAGTAGTGTAAGTGAATATTGAGAAAGTTCTGTGGGCAATCTAGCCTGCAAGACAGAGGTGTTAATCCAAACTCTGTGGCCAAATTCCAGTTATTAGCTATGTTCTGTCTAGTAAAATGCTTCTTGCAGTTTCAGTTGGATACTTACACTGTTCTAAATGCTGTGTAGTGCTCTGAATACAATGAGCCAGGTGCTGTGTTTCAGCACAGTAAAACATGCTGCGTTTCAATAGTGGGTAAAACTGGATATGCCACAAAGTGTGATCCCAGATGCTGTAAAATACTTTTATGTTTAAATAAGGGTATAAAAAGCAAACACTTGCTGTTTTCTAAGGCTGTAAAAGTCCTGCAAGTTTCTGAACTGAATAATGCTGAGAAGAACTAAAGGTATTTATTTGGGAAAGAATCAAAATTGTATTATTTGAAGAAAAATAATAGAGAATATCCATAAACCTTACTGAAGTTTATGACATACTGTTTGTCTCGCGGCCTTTTTAATTTCCTATTTATTTTTTACAGAACTGAAATAAAAGTTTAAAATAATATTTCACTTTAAGGGATTCAATTGCTCATTTCTATTAATCTTCCCCTTCTACCTTATTTTTTTTTCTTTTTTTACTGAAATAATTTAAATTGGTGTGTGACCCTGAGGGGTTGAGTTAAATCCATCCTTGTAAGGAATGGGTGCTGCCCTCCATAGGGCTGCTGAGGGCCAGAGTGCTATTAACAATAGCACCTTCCCACGGATGAGGAATTTGAGTGTCAAATATGAAGGTCCAAAGTTCTGTTCCCAGCCCCCTGTGAGCAAAAAGAGAAATTTATTAAATTGGTGCTGTTGTCTGAAGGTAGTACTGTGGGAAATGTACTTCTGTAATGCACAGCAATGAACAACACCAAATAAAAATATAAAAAATCCCCCAAATGTGTCCCAGATCTTCTGAAGATCAGTGTTCTTATCTCTCAGGCAGTAACAGTGTCTTGTGTAAGTAAATAAAACCTAAATAATGTGTGGTTTAATCTTGGCTACCATTTCCCTGAAATGATAAAAGGCCAATTTTCTAAGTTTTGATTTGGATGACCGAGATTTCTGCATATGGGTGAGAAGCAAGATTGTAAAAGCTGCTCTAGACTTGAAAAGTTTACAACAACAACTTTGTAAAACTCTTAGGAGGAAAGAAAAAACTGCAGGAAGGAAGAGATGGGGAAAAAATGGCTCTGAAAAAACTGTGACGTACTTAGTGGTGAGCTATTAGGGCTTACTGCCTCTTTGCTCCTAGCTTGTCACTTGAATATATCAAAAGAAAGATGCCTACAAGACAATTCAAAGCATCTTTTAAAATAAATTTAGTATTTATGTATGGGCACAGTGGCAGTCATGGTAGTGTGCCCCATCCTCAGCCTGGTTGTTCTGTCACCTCGGGCACACTGCCTGCTGTGCGGAGGTTGAGATCCTTCCCTGAGACTTAACAAAATCCTGAACTGGTTAGCAGTCTTAGTTGCCTCTTTTTAGAGTCAAATAAGGCTACTGTTGTTCGTATAGCTCATGATATTCCAGGATCCCAGCCTCAGCAAATGGCTTGGATAACCAGAGATCTCTACATTGCTTTGAAAGAAGTGATTTGAATTCTGACTTCCCTTCCTCCATTTCTACCAGGGATTTCACTCAGGTGTGATTCCCACACCACTGTGTAGACTTTTAGCATCCGCACAGTGCTCAGAAAAATCCATCAGGGCAGCAGTTGGCAACTATTAGGAGAGGCCACATTCTTTTCATTACAAGAGAGTGGTATACACTGAAAGTTCTCGTAAAACTAGCACAGAAAATTGTGAGCCAGAGTAAACACTGACATAAATGTAGGTATTTTTTCAAACTTGTGGAAAATGAAAACTGGAGACATAATCTAAACAACTATGTTCACAATAAAATTATGTAGCTTGCATGGTGGTACTTAAAGGTTAAAAATTTCAACAGTAGTGATTCTTCACCCTGTCATGCGTTAACCTTTATGCCCTTCCTGTGTGTCTAAAAGAGGCATTGAATTCTGAGTTAGAAGTTGTGATTGTGGACTAATACCGGGTGGTTTTTCAGCTACTACAGACCAGGATTGCAGCAGTTGAGAAGCTGGTGGGAAATGGCAGGGCTTTGTGCTGCTTTGCAGTCACACAGAGCTGATACTCCAGGCTGTGACAGTGGAAGAGTACAAAGCTGTTACAGCTCAGTAAGCACTTCTGACATCAAACTGATCAATGACTTATCCCACACAAAAATTTCACTTTTCATCTTCCAAATGAAGATACAGATGTATTCTAAAAAAACCACAACAATGCACATCAAGTCACATTACAGTCATTCTTTTACAGTTGCAGTTTATGACCAAAGGAAACAAGGTCATTCCCAATTTAGGACATGACCGGAATTTTGCAGATTTGTGGGATTTAGTGAGCTGACAACAGTGGAGTATGAATGATGACGACTCTGGCGATACCCCATCAGAAGCCTTTTGTTTACTGACACTCTCCATAACCTATATTTTTTAAATGTCTCTTCAGCACTTTAAGTCTACTCTTTTATCATCTCCAGCACATCTCCCTGTGTGTAGTCATAATTCTCTGTTTGCAGTATCAAAATTAAAACACCACTATTATCTCACAGGGGAAAAGTGTGAAATGCGTGAAGAGTGAGCATCAATGAACAGTTCAGAAGCAAAGATTTCATTTACAGAGAAAAAGGTTTCTGTCCACAAGAAGTTCAATGCAGGCCTTCTTTCTAGCTTTTATGAGGGGAAATTAGGAATCCCCAATTAAGAATCACAAAGTCAGTGAGTCTTTAAAGGACTTCTTAGCAATGTGACTATGAGAATAAAATTCATGGGCAATGCTGGTGAAGTTTTACATAAGCTTTTAGATCTAATTAATAAAAAGGGCCAAATTTTGATTAATGAAGGCATTTACATAACCTTCAAGAATTGATATTAATTTTACAGGGAGATTTAACTAATTTATTAGCAAATGACAGCAAAATTTAATAAAATACTTCTACTAAATCTTGTAATTAATTTCTGCAGCGTGGCTAGCAGTGCTACAAAAAGTAGAGCTACGTGTACAAGGGCAAAAAAAAACTTTGAACACACAACTTGTGCTGGAGCTCCTGAAAGTGTTTTCAATCCAAAAATACAATTTTAGAAACATGCACAAACTCATGTCAAGGACCACGAAACAAGAAAAGGATATTTCAATCAAAGCCACTGTACAGTTCAGACTATAAAGTTCTTATCTATATTTTATAGCCCTCTGTCCTAACCAAACAAAAATTTTGTTCTGAATTTTTGTCTTGCATTAGTGTATTCCTAGCCAAGATTCCCATCTCCTGCTTCTAAAAAGGCGTCAAGACATTAAACAATAACAGTAAAAGCTACTAAGATGAAACTGGGAAAAAAAAAATTCTTAGCCAATTTGTCAAAGTGCTTGTGGTGTTGAGAGAATTAAATAGCAATAAAAAAGCAGTAAGGCCCATAATTGTTACCTTTGAAAATCCATTTTAGATTTATAACTAGAATAAAATGATTTAAAATCTATATTAAAAGAGATGGTTTGACAGAAATAGGAAGATGCAGAAGATAATACTCTGGAACTCAAAAGTGGGAAAGTGAAGAAACTGCATTTCACACATACTTTTTTATTGACTTTTTGCTTTTGACGGACTAAAAAATTATTGCTTATTTGCTTTCTTATGAATACAACAGAGTCAATCTGTCACAAATAAGGAGAAAAGTGATTCCAGATGGAATCTACCTCAGCCAGTCCTTTGGGAAAATATTTGTCTTCTTTGGGACCAGATGGAATGCCATAGGGCTATTTGCAAGAATTACTTTTTGTGGGTTTTTTTTTTTTTTTAGTGTAGCATATAATGAACAAAAAGAAGGCAAAAATTCATTCTCTAGTATGAAAACATGGCTGCTGCCGGGAAACACCTCCTGCCTGTGCTCCTACTTCCCGTAAGCTCTCTTGTGGACAAGGGGGAAGGCAGGCAGGCACATTAATGCAGGATTTTAGCAAGGGACCATCAGGAATAACAGGAAAACATTCCTAGTGAACAGGCAGTAACAGCCAAATTAAAATACACTGGCTTTTTCAGTAGAAATAAACCCCAAGAAACCATGCATTAGCTTGTTGCATCTTCTCATCATTTCACAAAAATTCAATGGCTTATTAGTAAGAAGAATTGATATTTTTGGCTAAGCAACAAACTCTTTTTCAAAGTGTTTAGAATAAGTATCAACTTAGGTACTTTATTTCCTTTGAAAAACTGATAGAGAGCTGAAATACATTTATTTTGTTGCTTGACAAGTTACTTACACCCATATTCTATGGGAATGCTCCAGTGCCTGGAAAGCAGGCTACAAAAACACACCTAAATGGGGACATCTAAGCAATCTTGTTTTATCCTGAATTCTATCCTCATGTTTTGCTGCTGGCTTTCATGTTTGTTTATTGTTAAATTACATGTCTGAGCTATACAGAAGCTGTTGGCAGCTCTTGTGTATTTTTGATTCTTCAGAGCTCCTGGTTATGGTTTCTTAAGCCATATAAATTGCTGATTTTTTTTTCCCTTAGCAAACCATCGTCTCTATCTGTTGGTTCAGGAAATGATACAATTTCCTAAAAATTTTACCTGACTCATATGCATACATGAACCTAGAACACTCTCTTAATGCGTATTAGTTTCCTGTGCTACAGTTTGCTTTCTGGGATTAGAACAATTGAGTTTGGATGAGATTCACAGATATGGATCTCTTTGCAGAAGAACTTTGGCTCCAGATTTTCCATCCTCTCTTGCAGGGTCAAAGACTCCCCTAGGAATGGGAGCTTGAGGGTACCTGTATTAAGTAACTGAGGTATCAGACTGTAGACTTAGCTTTGCTAAATCTTACTAGTATGATAAGCCTTCCTAGTTTGGACTTTCCTCCTTGTTCCTTGAGGGTATAATGAATTATCTATAAAATAAATTTTGGACTGAGCACTACGTGTAAACCAGACAGGAAAACACAAATTAGTATCTCAATCAGTGTTCCTTGAAGATTTTCATTTCTGCTATGAATTCCTAGATGTACAGGAAATGTCACAGCTATAAATCCCATGAGCTGATCAGCAGTCTCAGAGACAGAATATATTGGATTTGGAAATATTTCTTTCAAAATGTAACAAGACCAGGTAACACGCCAGAGCAAGACGGCAGAATGGAGGAGATAAACACCCTGCTTTACAAGGCAGATGAGACTTCAGCTTTCACCTCAGTAGCACTGTGCTCTGGAGATAAAGCTGGAAAGCCAAGGCTGAACGTATAATGCAAATGCTATCTCGATACAAATGTCATTTATTGCTTTTACTCTTTCTCTTTGCACTTCGAGTCTTGGAGGATTTAGTGTTTAATTCAGAAGATATTGTTCCTGCATTACTGCAAGTTTATGTTGTCCTGGACTTGGCAGGATACTAGAATCTAATTAAACCAGTACAGGAATGAAGGTTGAGAATCAGTAGGTGCAAGAGATCCACAGAAAAAAAGGTAAAATCTTTTGCTTTGACTCAAAAGTGAGGTATCAGAAGTCAAATACATTAAGCAGGAAGCAAATGAAGTCTCTAGTGCAGCTTGCTTGGCAGTCAAAAGAGTGTTATTATAATAGCTTTTTAGTGGAGTGGACATATCCAATTTCCCCAAAGACCAATCTGGCTTAGCAGTGCAGACTTTCTAACTTCATATTCTAATACTTCACAAGATGCCTCATTTCTCCTTATGTAATGAATTGGAAACAACATTGTTTCAGACCACAAAGTGCAAGTGCTGCTCCATTAGATAAAAGAATTCTCAAGGAACTTTACAAATAATAAAAAACAGAGAAAACTGTCCCTACAGTCTGCAGGTGAAAATTTTCAAATTTTAAATATTAGATGCCTCTAGAGATGATAATCAAATATTATTTATCTCTAGGACAATCTGAGGAAAATAGTGTGGCTGATGTGAAATACAGATCCTTTAAAAATGCAAAAGAAACTGAAAGGGCTGACAGTTGGGAATATCAGTATCTTGGAAAACAAGAGACCCCTAAAAAAGAACGTGCTTTATCAGATGTTGAAGGACTGATTATATTTCCAAATGACTTAACACTGTTACTTATGCCAAAGGCATAAGTGCTGCAATGTAGCTGTAACATAGTACACTGTTTTATGCATTCTGAATGTAACCATCAGGATAAAAGCCTTTCAGCATTCTATACAGACAGTTACATTGCTGCACAAAGTCCGTCTTCAGTAATTATGAAGAATCTAAGGCAATTCACAGTCTGTATTCATATTGTAATTTCAGCCTTCTGGGTTGGCAAACAGTTGTCTGCAATCTATTGTAAGAGAGGAAAAAAGAAAAAAAATACTTCACATACTAATATAAGATTAAAGAAGAAAGCAGGGAAGAAGAATACAAATAAACATAATAGATTAAACTGAACAAGATAATATTCTTTATTCCTTGTTCTTCATGACCCTTTCTTAAGATTTTTCCTCAGTCTAGTATGGTGCTCCTACTGGTAAATACACTTACTGTCTGCCAAAGAAAACTACTGCAGCTGAAAACAGAGCTCTTTCACAGAGAGAGCAGGATGGAAGTTTAACAGTGAAGGCTGACAAAAATCAAGAAACAGGAGCTTTCTGATTTGTGTTGGGATGCTTTGGGACTCTCGAGCTGTCCTGCAGTGGCTGAGAAGGGATGTTTGAGCATGAAGAGCTCTCTGCATTACACGACTCTCTTGCTCACTGTCTTCCTAGACTTCTGAGGCATTTGTTGACATCACAGGCTGCACTCAGCTCTGGGTTATGCTGCAATAAGCAGGGACTCCTGGCAATGCCAAGGCTGCATAGCAAGTGATTTATGGCCATGTCAGTCCTTCTCTGGTGTTTTTACTGGATACATGTCAGAGGGTCCAAAAAGGCAAACCTGTAATCTTTAGGAAAATGCAGCAGAAATGCCAGGCTTTAGTACTGAGATACAAATTTATGGGAAAAGGACAGGTGTGTTATCATCTCTCATGAGTTCCTTATCAACAGTAGAGGAGTGTGCACACATCACTAAAAATCTTGTGTACAGTGGTGCTTTTTGATGGTTTTTATTCCATCCATGGAAGGATCACCCTACCCTGGGCTGATTTAGTTTTACTGAAGCACAAAGAAGTGTAATTATGAATAAAAAAAATTTATGGCTCAGTGAAACATCTGTTGTTCTAATCAACAACTGGAGAGAATTTTCTGTATGAATTGATTATTTAATCCCTGAAATTAGATGAGAAAACCTTGTATTTCACCTTATGGAATCTTACTGATTGTTATTTCAGCACTTATTTTTGCCTGTTTATAATACAGATTCATGGATATCCCATAACTAAAGGAATGCGTGAGACTCTGAACATGGGTTCTGCCTCTGCTCTTGAAGTAATATGCAAATTACCGGTTACTCTTTGAAAAGAACACATAGATTTGAGGAACCTGTACTGCAGCTTTTTAAAGAGTTTTATAAAATATAATATGAATTTATAAAACTTTGTCATACTTTCCATCAATTAGCACATTGCTACTTGCAATGTTCCCTGACCAAGTATCATTGACTTCACCGGTATCTGCGTTAGTGGGTTTCTGAAACAGGAGACTGAGGTAAACCTTTGCAAGCAAGTCCATCCTGTGCGGCACTAAAGAGAAGAGCACTTCCAGAGGACAGCAACACCCGCACTCCCTGAACCCAGACCTTGCACACTTCTGAAGGAGGAGGCTCAGGTTGTTTAAATACAAGTAGCATCCTGTTGGTTGAAATAGAAGGGCTCCAAGAAACTTTCCTAGGAAATCAGGGTAAAGTTTCTTCTTTGGATCACGTTTTTAGAAGTCACAATGTAAGTTATCATCTTTTGTAACTGAGACAACACTAACAAAGGAGTTAATGAACTGAAAGTGATATAAAGCCTAAAGGGGAACATAAGGAATGCCAGTTACCTTTAGAATAACATTCTTGAACTACAGGCTGCATATAATTTGTGACATTTGATCGAGCACTAACTGGATCAACTGTTTTCCTTTCTTTTCCATAGCACAGTATGTAGATCTGCTCAATCACACCTGCACATTCCATCAGCCAGCTGCACACATAGCTACAAGTTAGGAGTGAAAACTGTGTATTGCTCAGACGATTAATTCACTGATTTTGAAGACTTTAGAGCAAAAGGGCTGCAAAAGAGCTGCATGGCCTGAAGTCTTCGTTTGAGACAAATGTGTTCATTTCACTTTTGAGAAAATGCTCTCATGACATCATCTATCAGCATAAAGCACTCATATTCTGGCTGTATTTCTAGGATGATGCAGGGCTAAGAGTTTATGTTGCAAGTATGTTAAATTGTTCTGTTTTGGAGGAATGGATTAAAGACATTTTGAAGCTTCTGTTTCTAGTTTATCTTCTATGATTCTGTGAGTGTTCTGGTGAAGGTAAGGAGCACAAGATTTGTTTCTGGGTGGAATTAGTGAACTGGGAATGAGAAAAAATTCTCAAGTACCTAAGATACTTTTTTGCTTTTCATTTGAGATTAAAGTGGGGGCATGGGATCCCCCAAAATACCATTAAAATGAGCAATGTTTTTAGAGGGCAGCAGAGTGAGAGAAAATGGGCTCTTCTAAGCTGACAAGAAACCGAAGCTAATGTCAGAAACTATTGATTAGGCTCTGGTCCACTAAAAACAGTCAAACAGAACAACGGTGGGATCTTAGTATAGATGAAATAGCTGTGCCTCCTAAAATCAGTAGTTTAAGTTTGGAATCTATTTAAAGACACTGCTTCATTTAAATCTGTTCTTGGTGTTTGTGTGTAAGCTCAGACTACGAAGTGAGGAGAAGGCATGATGAAAGTTAATGGAGCTCTCTGGGTTCATGCAACTCGCAAGAATTAGAAATAATTTACTAAGAGGAGGCTCACCAAAATCAAATCTAAAAATACTTCATGCAGAGTTCATAACAGACTAAATATCACTTCCAGACAGCTGCAATGTAATTTTGCCAGAATGAGATAAAATAAATGCCAAGTAAGTGTCAGAGGGAACAAAGGAAGGGTCCCTCCTGTGTCCCTTTACAAATACTTTTTCTTCAACATTATTCCTTTTGTAAATGGGGAAGGAATAAGAATGGAAAGAACAAGAAACATTAAAAACCAAAATGAGCTCTGGACCAGTCTTTCCCTCCTCTCATTGGTACAGGAGAATATACTCCTGAAATCTCATAATCTGAAGTCAAACACAACAACCATCATTCTCTCTCTTATTTTGGTAAACACTTGGAAGCATTATGAACTCAGCATCATATTGTGAGATCAGCTGTGTGACTGCTGAGGAAGAATGAGTCCTGTTCTTTTGTTCTTCCCACAGGGAGCTATAGAGAATTTCAGAATAGGGAGGAATACAAAAACAATTCTCTTCTCAAGATAATAAGCCATTGCAAATGAGGCAGTGTGACAAGAATAGTAAATACTTTCTTTTATTAATAACAATAATTAACATCTTTGGAATTAAAGGGGAAAACAATTCTTTCTTTGTGCTGTTCATATAATAGTAAACCAATCTGATGATTATTTAGAATCGTATCCCTAGGGCATAATTTGGAAGTAGATGACCTATATACTTTCCAAAGGCTTCCTTTACAATTTTATAAAGAGAGAAAGAATGTCTCACTTCATCTGGAAATGAGTTGTACTCTACATACTAGAAAAGCTTGAAGGTTTTGGAGCATAATTTTCATTAAGGACAAGGGATCAACTTGTGTCACTCGGCAAATAATTCCACTGCACTTTCACCTTTTCAGGTTAAGTCAGCAGAGTAGACTAATAGTACAGTGACGGTTTCCTGATGGGCACCCTGTGGAAACTCCATGGAGGGAGAAGCTGCCCCAGCAGTGCAGTTAATCAGTCAGCTCCTAAGTGCCACAGGAGCTTCTCAGAGGAACTCCACAAAACTCCTTCATAAGGGTTAATCTTAGG
The DNA here is from genome assembly GCF_029207755.1 of Chamaea fasciata. Taxonomy (NCBI): domain Eukaryota; kingdom Metazoa; phylum Chordata; class Aves; order Passeriformes; family Sylviidae; genus Chamaea; species Chamaea fasciata. The sequence goes on along the minus strand of NW_027094095.1, from coordinate 13,380,005 downwards.
TTATCCAAGCTTGGGTTCTTTGGTCAACTGAATTTGAATTCACAGAAAGCATTTAAGTCTGGAACAAGTCTGACTGAATTATTTTCCATTTCACTGTGTTTCAAATTTCTCCTCAGTTTCTCTTTAATAATAATACTGATTTTAATTTAGACAGAGAATTTAACCTAAGGATGTCATAATATTTTAATGTGTTTAGTCCAGCCTACTAACAAAGAGGAATTCTAAAATCCTTTTACTTTCCATGTGATATGAAGAATGTGTGTTCCTGTCATGGGTACGAACCTACAGTTAAATTGCTAAAACCCTGGAGTGACAGCAAGGGAGGCAGAACTGGAAGTGACCTCTATTGATTGTAATTGAATACACTGGTGGTGAAATCTAGCCCGTGAGGCGCAGATTTGGTATAATTAAAATATAGCTTGTGTACAAGGAAGTAGCACATTTATATCCTATTTCACAACATATAGAAAAATAGAAATGCGTGAGACAACATCACATAAATGCACTTCGTTTCTAGATTGAGTACAATAAATACTAAACACTAGGTAATGACATATTCTCTCACCATTACATAGGGTTAAGGTAATCATATATTAATAATGTGAAGCAACTGTTATGCAGAGCTAAATCCCTAAATTCTTACTCAGTTAGACAGGATAAGGATTAAGAATTTTGTCCTGTACTGCCTCTTTACTAAACTAATTACTTGGTTACAAGTGTGCATGGTAAAAGAAATTGTCTGTCACTGTGCCCAGAATGAATGGAACCATTCTCCTTTTCACACTCTGCTATTGCACTCTTCTCAAACTAGTCCTTGAAAATTGAGCTGAAACCCACCCCCCAGAAGTGTGAATTCAAACTACCATATCTGTGCTTTGTAGATATCCAGTCCTGGTGTTAGCAAAAAATGAAACAGTGTCCGCATGATAACTAACAGAAAGATGATGAGCAAAATCCTTACTGAATATAAATGATGTTTAATTCCGTAAGCATTTCTGTGTATGAAATGCAACTCTGAGTGTACTTTAGGGTGGTTGCTAGTGATGACTCTAAGCATTAAATGTCACCGTATTATGCAAGGGTATCTGTCTTCTCAAAAATTAAAGAGGCACATTGTGTCTTCTGATATCTAGGAGTAACCCTGAAGTGACTGTCTTCAGTATGGTACCTAGTTTACACCACTAAGGATGTCACTATTTTGTTCTCTGGAAATTGCTTTTGATCGTTGCTTCACCAGACAAATAGAATGAAGAGACTCAGGATTATTTTCTTCTCTTTCCAAACATAAAAAACAACTATTGTTTAGGGCAGAAAAAAGTCTTTATTTGTGCCCAATCAACTCCCAGTGATCTGAGCAATAATGGATGTGTTTGCCGGAGTATGTTGGTTTATTTGAATATTAAGGTTTTACCAAAATGAAATATTTATGGAGTTTTATGTAGCTAAGGATGAACAGGGAGTAAATAGCAGCATGACCTTCTTTGTTGAAAAGGTTTCAAGGAGAGGAGAAAAGGCAATTAAGAATTCCACTAAAGAGAAAACAGAGTTCTTTTCAGCACTGGAATGGGTCCCCACTCAGCTGGACTTCTCTGAGAACCTCCGGTGACAGAAAGAATGCAAAAAAATGTCTTGTTATTTCAGCCTAGGATTCCTTTAGTGAGGAGGGAAGGAAGAAAATGGGGGCAAGGATATTAAATAATGGTGGCCAGATCTCACTTTTTAGGGCTGTGCTGATGTCAGGCCCAGGCACAGCCAGTAACTATTGGCTTGAGGATGGCAGGATCACTCTAGACTCAGTAACACCACAAAATTACAACTGGGAATTTAGTTAGGGTCAGATCTTCAACTGGTATAACTTGTTTGACTTCCGACAGTGCTCAGGGGCTGCAGCATCTCTTAATTATAGAGACCAGAGATAAAGCCATAAGTCAATCTTCAGCCTTTGCCATTGTTTCCCTGCTGCAGTGCAGATAATGTTTGCAACTACACTGGTCCCTGGGAAGAAATTGGCCTAGGGGTCCTAACACATTTTAATTGTACCTCAGACTCCAACACATTCTCTTTCCAGCTATAGAATAAGGAAATCTATTGTCTTGAGATTGTACTATACAAATCCCTTGTGAATCCCATAGAAACAGTCCTGTTTTTTGCTCTGCTTACTCTTTCTCATATGGAAGACTTCTTTTATTTCTTCTGCAGTAATGTATGATATCCTCAAAAGAAAAAACTCTGGACAGAAAAAGAACAGGGTGGCTTAGCAGTTCCCAGAAACACAATAAAAGATAGTACAGTTCAAAGCAAATTCACACACTGAATCCATTCATAATTGCATATTCACAGCAGGCCTCCAGAACAGCAGCAGTGGTACGTGTTAGGCTCTATCTCGCTCTCCTCAGAAGTGCTGAGAGCCCCACTGCCTAGTTAAAAATAGACTGCACTGTATTCTCAATAATAAGGCTAAGCAGAATATTTGATCTAAACAATTTATCAAAATTAGCTTTCTCTTTTACTAGAATCAGTCTACAAAGAGTGCTATTTTCAGCAATATTTCTATAAATAACTCCTAGTGCACAGCTATTTTATGAATAATTCACAAATCTGAATGCTAAAATTTGAGCAACTTTGGATTGATAAGCCATGAATATATTGGTATTTCTTACGTGAGTACACAAAGTTTGTTATCTTACACAAATGCGAGTACAAATTATAAATGTGTATTCAAAATTATGGTATTCACCTAACATTCTGCTTCATCATTGATTTTGCTTGATAGGAAAGTAGTACAAACAATTTTAACCTACATTTGTTTAAAAATTGGAGTAACTATTTGTGGAAGATTTTACTTCTGTTTTCTTTCCTATCTACTGAGGGCAGTGTGTTAGGAAATATAAATATTGAACAATTTGTTTTTTCATCCTCATTTTCTTTATAGGCATCTTGCACTGATGTGCTTGTCCACAATAATCTTCTGTCCAATCTTTGATGGGCACAGGCTTGCTGACCCAGCCAAAGGTATGGGAACATTCTAGCTCACAACTGATGGATGGGCAGAGGGAGGTATAGCCACAGGGCTTTCTTCAGGCACTCAGCAGTGTATTTTTTAATGAAATATATCCCAGTCCTAATCTACTTGGGTACTGTTAGGCTTATTTTTATTAATAGGTCAGTGCCTTTATGAAAGACAAAATAGTCTTTAGGTATTAGCAAGTTTTTTCTGATATTTCCATTTTCAGTGTTTCCAGGCTGTTCCCTGTAGAATTATTTATTTTAACCTCACATTGTATCATTTGGATTTCTTTTTATCTTCCCTTTCTAAGCCTATTCTTTCAATTTTTCAGAGTACCTAGTACATTTATCACAACGTGTCCCTTATTTAGCTTATTACTTTCATCCTTCTTTTCATGACGAACTCTCAGTTTCACAGGCTGTTCATTTGAGATAGATTTTACATTTCCTCCTGTAAGGCTCATATCTCATGCATTTTTATAATGAATGTATTTTTCCAAATGACACTATTCAAACCAAACAATTTTGGTGCCATGTGACAACAGAAGTTGTTGTCTCAAGGGACACAGTGCAGGTGGTCTTGCATATAGCTTTGAGTTGGATTTAGAGTTCACTTTTCAGAGTCAGCAGTGGCATAACCTGCACCCACAGTCAGGCATTTCAGGGTTTTTTCTGAATTCCCCATTACCTCCAGTGTTATCTTTGGCCTTTCATCCAGTTACTCTTCAAGGAAGTTGATCTCCAGGTAGAGCCTTGTAATGAACAGATACCATGGCACTCACTTATACTGTGGAATCAGCCCTGTCACTTTGTCAGGCAGAATTCCCCCAGCATCAGTGTCTGTGGGTCTGAGCACACTGGTCCTAATGAAAACAGGAGTGTAAAGCCCTACTCACTGGAAATGGGGAGGACATGCTCTGCTTGGTGTGAAGATGTCTCTAACAGGATGTTGCCAATTTTAAAATGGTCTGAATTCAAAGCATTCAGTGGATAATGCAGAGACTCTGAAGTAATATGACTGATCTCCAAATGTGACTTGTCTGACTGGGTATTTAGTTTTTTTAAAAAATTAAAATAACCAAGTAGATTATTAAAAAATATTTCTTTACCTAATGCTCAAGTTGACAGTGGTAGGTGGGCTGATCATTAATTCCTCACATTACAGTCAATACTTTGTTTAAACAGATTTGTGTTATAAGAGGCCTTCCCAAAACAATAAATGTTAAAAAAAAAAATGGCTCCTTTAGGCTGTGGTAGGTTCTTTAACCTCCCTGCCTCCACTTCCTGCCCTGCCCAACGCCTGACATAAGGTATTGTAATTAAGCTGATACTAATTGGAGTAACTGATCCAGAATTTGAATATATGCCCTTGGAAGGATAGCTGAAGGTCTTTCCAGTCCAATAAACAAGTTACTAGATCTGTCTGTTACATACTTCTAAGTAAAATCAAACATATATGAGGCATGAACCACAATCATGTGAATTGTTGGAAGTCTGGGATATTTCTCCTAGGTAAATAGTGCATTTGGCTTGACATGCTCTTATTTGTAGCTCAGAGGAATTAATTTCAATTATCATTAATGAAAATAGAAATAAAAAGTCATATGAAATAATACAGAAGGAATCTGTCAAAACTTAGCAAAACTCTAAATCTCTCAAAGCCAGAAAGTATCAAAAAGATTCCTGGAAAAAGAAGCCATCCTCTAGAGAAAACTGAATGGCAAACACAAATCCCGTGCTGTTAGGGGGATCTCTAAAGGACGTGTCTAGTCAGAAAGCATTCCACGATTGCAAACAAGAAGTGTGTGGGTACAGAATAACAATCAGCATTTTGGAGAGAGAAGAAAGGAGAAGCCTAAGGACCTTGGTATTAAATTAGCTAATGATAGCAGATTTTTTGCAGAGGAAGCAGAAACACTAGAAAAGAAAAATGTCCCATTTATTAGTTTCATAAAATATGCCTCAGTTTGGGAAACTAATGATGATATGATACAGTAAGTCATTAGGAATGTAAGAAATTTATGACAATGGATAAACAAAGAGTGATAATTCAACGCAAAAATATTTGCCTAAAAGAATACTTACTGAAGGTAGGGGCCCAGAGGGACTAGAAAGTGAAGATACAACATGGTCATTCTTAAGTATTAGAGGCTACTAAAACCAGAAAATCACAAAATACAAATAGCATATACCCAAGAACGCTAAGGAGAATGGGATGTGAGTGTTGGATGATATCTAATTGTATGTGGTTTGGGAAAATGCTGAAGGACAAAAGATGCAACCTTCTGTCTATTTAATGGAAGAACTGGGCAGTTAGGGCTTATCAGGCATATTTTTCAGTAATCAGCATTATTCTTACCATCCATTTAGAAAGTGATTTGGGGAACCACATGAGAAAACCTGGACTGTTTTCAGGGTCTGAACAAGGTGGAAGAAACCTAAACTGAGTCAACACAGTCCTTCTCCTTGTGCATCACATCCACCAGGATAATTTCACTGTATAGTCTGACAAGTAGAGGAACAGATGTGCCTGTACGTCCCTCCACACACAGATGGTGCTGAAGGAGTTGGAAGAACAGATGAGTGGCATTTGTGGTCATCCTCATGTGCTACTCTCTGAAGCTCAGAGTGGGAGGTGGAAGAGGGGGAAAGCTAGCACTGACTGAAGTATAAATAAAGGTGTTTTGGGGACAAGAAACTACTTCTCTGCCTGCTCTAAAATCCTACAGTCTCATCCCTGGTGATGCTCACAAAACCAAGTTATTGCTTCATGAAATACTTTTAATGATGACTGAATGTTTTAGTCAATACAGGTTTTTTTTGAGTGCTTGAGATGAGAAAGACCACCTTAGAGAGGGAGAACTTTGTCTCTAAAAAAGATAAAACACCATGCTCTAAATAAATTCTGAGAACACTGATTCAGTAAATACTTCCATTCAAAATTGTTCTTTAGATGAATGCCCTTTTTCACTGACAAGTAAGAGGGGAACTATACATATATGTATATATATATATGTGTGTCTGTAGGCTAGAGTTGTATTTTGCCGTTTTGAAGAAAGGACAGAACATTGCTGGCATTGTGAGATCTCACAGAATGGTAACAGCAACATCCACTCCAGGTAAGGATAACAGCAACCATTTAAAGCAGGGTACCATATGTAAATTCAAGGCCAGTACCCAGAACTTTGGATACACTTATTTTGCTCTGTTCCCACAGTGAAGATATTCACATTTCACTGACTTGAACTTGAGCAGCAGATGTATGTGGCTTTATGAGAAAGCAAGTCCAGAGGCCAAAGATCAGCAAAAAACACTACAGCACAGAAATCTGAGCTTCTTGAATTGTGCTGGACAGAGTGCTGATCACAGCAAGATGTATGGAAAGGAAACAAGGTAGAAATATATATTTGTATCATCTGCTAATGTGGAAGTATTTATTTTAGCAGTGTCTGCAGAACTAGTATAGCAGAAGGTCAGTAAAAATTATTTTTATAAACTCTCTCTTGAAAAGGATCAGAATGCAAATCATCTATTTAACCTTGTAAGAGCCACAGCTGACAGATTTTTTTGATGTCATAAGTGAACCCCTTACATCAAAGAACGTAGGATTATGTCGTGCATATGTAACTTCAGGGGTTTCATAGCCACTCCTACTATTTACATGCCCTCCTACCTTAGAGGAACTTGTTTTGTTCTTTGCATCTTTGCATATACTAGTATTTTTCAGGACCAGGAGACTTCTGTGAGACTGAGAACTCTAAGTTTTGAGTGACATAGTACTCAAAGCTTAGAATATAGCTTCCAGTTTACTGATTTGCCTTTCCGACTATATTTTTGCATATCTAGTTTAATTGCACATGTTACAGTATGTACATACTGTAGTCTGTATTATTTTAACATCAACATATTAACCCCAAAGAAAAGTAGAGCACTTGCAAAATTTTTGTTGGAGACTGAGGAGGTACCTAGAAGTCAGTAAATTCCTGCCTGTTATGTGGCAGGCAGAGGTGGCAGTAGGATTAGCCTCTAGGCTAAAGAGTCAGAAGTGAACTTGAGGCTTTAAAAAGTCAGAAATGCAGGAGACCATCCTGTTTGCTTGTGGCTAAAGCTGATTCTCATGGGAGATTGTTAACATGTTTGTTTTCAGTGTTTTGGTAATTTGTGCGTGTATTCAGAGACAGGACAGAAAACAGATCAGCGGCAATCTTTGTATTTAGGCTACTCTGCCTGACATGCATCTCTATATTCTTTATGCAGGTGCCCAGAAACACCTGTGATGATGGCAAATAATATTGATCTGAGATCTCATTATAAATGCAAACCTGCCACACACTTGGCTTCAGGACTGGATCTACATTTTTTGTACCATCATCTACTCTGTGTACTGTTGGTTACTCAGTACAATAGTTTGTTACAACTACACTGCCTTCTACATATTTTCTTGGGAAAAACATCCCAATACCATATATTGAAAATGCAAAGTCTTACTATAAGAAGGTAGAATAGTTCACATATGTAGGAGGTTACACAAAAAGAATACAAAAAAAAATTGTAGTAGGGAGGCTGAGACTGAACAATCACAATTAATATGAGTAAGGAAGGGTGTGATAGGTTTGTGTTTATGAGATCTCAGATCAATAATATCTGCTGTCATCACAAGTATTAATGTATTCTAAATGCAGTTTTTATTTGTGGAAATCTGATTTTAAATCTTAAGTCCAAACTCAAATAGCATTTACAATTTCATACATGAAAAACCACTTATGTGCTTAGTTGTCTTCTTGAAAGGGACACCCTGAAACACATTTTGAAGTATATTCCTCTAGCTGTGGTTCTAAGAAAGGAAGTCCAAGAAAATCTCTATAAACGATTTTTAATAATATGCCCCAGTAATTTAAGAATAATATTCACCATGTTATGAGTGGCACTTAATAAGAGAGTTCACTCAGTTCTCACTCAGAATGGAGTTAGTTTTTTCCAGTTGTTCTGGTTGCCCCCTTATGGGTTACTTTACAGCTTGAGGAGGGTGCAAACACTATTTCCCAAAACCACAGAAGTGAAGAGGGCTACTTATTCTCAGAATTTGCTTAAGCTGTTGCGATGCTGACTGATATATGCTTTTTCAGTGAAACAAGTAAACAGAATCATTAAATCACAGTTACAAGGATTTGTTTGGTTAGAAGGTAGTGCAGCAGACAGATGACTGTTCTTCAGGGGAATGCAGGATGAAAAACATTGCATTTGTGTTATCTGGGGCTGCTTTAGGTTAGTTACTTAAGTGATTTAGAAGTCTGAAAAAGGCTCAGAAGAGGTCAGAATATGAAAGTTTCTTTAATTCCTCCTGAGGAAAAAAAATGCTTTAAATAAAGAGGACTGCATATTTTATGAGTAATTACATAAAATGTTTTTCTTTCTTGTGAAAAGACATAGCTGCAGAAGCAGCTGGCTGGGAATTTACAAAATGCCATATCTATTGGCCTAGTATTCAATCTACTTTTGGCTATAACTCAAATTCCAGTTTAAGATTGTTTACTAACTTATGAAAAATACACCTGGTTGTTTCTTTAGCTTTTCTGATGTGCAAACCTCTGTCACGAAGCTGAAGGCAGCATAGCATAGTATGAAAGGGAAGTATTCCATCCACCATTAACACTCCTATACCCATTGATACAGTTACTTCTCAATGTCAGCTGCTTGTATCACCAATATTTCATGCTGTTTCCTTCCCTAGGCCGGCACATGTTTTGTGGTGTATCCAGTTAATTGGTATCAATCAGTCCTGTTGTCAGAAAAAGCAGTTATTTGGAAACCATCTTTACAAGCTGGCCAGTAAAGATGAAGACTAGAGATCATCTAGTTTTAGACAACACATGCCTAGCTAGACAAATGGTACTTTTTTTTTTTTTTAATCTGATACGCCGATTATTTCCCTATTAATTAAAAAATCTTTTAGTCCTATTCCAAACAGAATGGAATGGAGATAAAATAATCTATACAGGGGGCCTTGTTGCTTTGCATTTTGGTGTCTTTTTAAGAAAGAAATATAACTTACTCAATTCCAAATAAAACCAAGGCTGGACTTTAGAGCTCTTTAATGTCAGGAATTAAAGACAATAAAAAGAGTAATGTTTTTGAAATAGTTTCAAAACTAAAATAGTTTTGTAAATAGTTCTAGTAAACAATGCTGCTGATAGAAGGCCACTTTTCTCTGAGTCACTAAGGAAAAAATTAGAGCTGCAGTCCATGCTTAGAGTGAAGTGTCACTGCAACTTGGAAGTAATGCTATCACATAAGTCATGTCCCATATAAATTTTAAAGTACTTTTAAGAAGAATATGTATTGCTACTGTATTTCTGGTTTTGTACTGACTTAGAGCACTAAAAACTCTACGTGCTAGGTTCTTAGGTGGAATGATTATGTGGATAGAACTATGTGCTTGGGTTTCGTATCTTGATTTTAAAACGTGAGTAATAGTTATGGTCTGGAATTCTGGGTAAATCCAAGAAGTTCTGAAATTCTCACAGTAAGTTACTTTTTCAGTGTTTCTGAATTCTCACTCATGAAAAGAATTCTGTACTCAAACCCAGGCACACAAAGTCCTTGCTTTCTCTAGGTTTGGTCCTAGACAAGCAATCTACTGCTTCGTGGAGTGAAGCAGTAGGATAGATTGCTGCTCTTGTGAAAGATGGTCCATGTGAGGACTTGTCCCACACTCCTGCTGCAAAGACTTACAGAACGCTTTTGAATTTCCCCTGGCTTTCAGTCAAGATTCACTAAGAATGCCTAAGTGATGCCCTGAACCATTTTTGTCATACTGCAGGTTTGAAAAACGGGATTTCAGTGCCCCAAATAGACTGGGTCCTCTCTGAAGACTCCTTGTTCATTTCTTAATAGGCCCCTTAGGAATTTCACTTATTTGAACTTGCAATTTTAACACAACTCTGTTAAATCTGCAGCCAACTGGAAACACCATTTTTAGAGCTGATGTTGTTTTAATAGCTTCAATACTGCATTTCTTGTTCCTGACGGTTGCCTTCTCTGCTTCAGCATTTTCTTTGCAGACTTAGTAAATTGATTCTGTTTCACTGGCTCATGACTTGGCCAAACATAGAAGAAAGGTGGAAGTCGGGTTACCTGAAGGCAATATGCTTCTACTGGAAAAAGAATTGTTTCCTGTGAGGATATGTCTGTCTGTGTATATGTATACATGTACAACTATTTTTGATACTTTGTATAACATAATTGGTTTTGAGTGCATTGAAATGAGTAGCAGTCAAGATAGCCATGAGCAACAGAGGAATCAGTTTTTAACCAGAGGGAAAAAAAAAAAAGACCTCTTCCCATCCCATCATTAAAAAGCCCTTAAAGACCACGTGATATCTGATAGCAACAGGGGAGTTAGCGCTCATGCAGATGTCACCCACATGTGTTTTTGCATATTCTCTTCCAATATCTTAATTTACGTTAATTAAAATGATGCAGTGAATACCTTTCTGTTATTTTATATAATGTCCTAGTGGGTGTGTGTCATTGAGTGTAGATAAAGCGGAAATACATGAAGCATCCTTTTTTCCCAGGACTGAAAGGTTGGTTACTGCAGGAAGAACAAGAAGTGTTAACTACAATCTTAGGTCTTAACATATTGACTGAAGTTACTGGAGTGAGAGTAAAATATCTGGAATGACACCTGGCAGAGAGCCCTGGGCATATTGATAGCAAACGGATGTTCTTCAGTGGCTATCGAGTCATGTTCCTCAGACATGGGAGAGCAGACACCAAGTGAGACTCGACCACAGTCAGCAATTAACTATTTGGAGCATTCTTAAACCTTGGAAATTAAATAATTATGGATGATTTTCATACTGACTAACTACTAATACTGTAAACAAAGTAAATTCATTTCCAAGTAGGTAGCAAGATTTAATTTAGCAGTGTATTGTACTCCTATGAGTCATATTTTCAGTAAAAAAGTTTATTGTGATAACCCTTTGCTGTACATAGTATTCTTACAAATTCTTGCAATAGGGATAAATTAATTTGTATTGTTAACGAGCACTAAAGCAGTGCGCTCTTCCTACTGAAAACTTCTTGAAATCTGGGAAACATAAAGATTTTAGTGGTTGTTTGTATGGTCTGATTATGTATGAAAACCATAGGTTTTAAAATCTAGAAACACTGCCATTCCAAAGATGGAAAGTTGAAGCATTCAAAAACAGATGACTGATTTCAAACCAGCTTTTGTTTCATAATGTTAATATTCCCAACCATCCCATTATCCCATGCAATGAATATAAATCACAGTTCCTTTCTGTAACTGTCCTTAATAATACTGTACTTAGGTTCTGTCTGGGAGTGTACTGGGCAGTCATTTTCTGGAATATTTTTTTGCAAAATTCAAACAATGGAAAATAAAAAGACGTAGGATATAAAGCCATTATAAAATTTAAAGGCCTAAAGGTCATTAACTGCAACGAAACATGAACATTTTTATCAGATTTATTTAGATTTACAAAATTTAACTTACAAAATGCCACCTAGACTTCAAAAACGCTGAGCTTGATTTCTATGTGGAGCAGCTTTATCACACTACAAAATGCTTACTTGGTTATATATACCACTGTGACTATCAAAAGATGGTCAGCAAAGCAACCCTTATGAAAGAAGTCCACTTTACATACTGTGAAGGGCATTACAGAAAACTCCCAAGTGGAGAAAAGCAGCACAGAGATGCCATCTAGCAGTAACTCTTAGAAATTTCCTAATACTGGATACTTCCTTCTTTCAAGATAGTGCACTTATGAGTAGGAGAAAGGAAGATTTTCTATCCAAATCCTTTCACTGTAGGTGGCTTTCTGCTGGATGTCTAGCCACCCTGTTGGAAATAAATCTTTAATGAAATATATTATCATGGATAATCTATTTTAATTCTCCTATGCAAATACAGAGAAAAATAGAATAAAGTCAACAAATATAACATTTAATAATTATCTTAAACTGAAATTCAGTAATAAGCACTGTGTTAAAATTTATCATCAGTGAGCTGCCTTCCAGTTGTTAAAGAATTTTTACAGTTGATCGATATTTTATTTCAAGTTTAAAAGAAAGAATTCAAGAGCATGAGCAATAAATTACTATGGTTGAAATAAAATCTTAATGTTTCAGAGATTGGGGAATAAACTATATAAAAATTTTTGTTACATATTTTACCATAAGATGGCGATACTTAAACACTTTACTATCAGTAAATAACGGAGTAAGTTGAACACAACATCTCTGTCATAATAAGAGTGCCTGAAGGCAGCAGTCCTGACTCAGTGATGGCCTGGTACTAAATAAAAGAGTTTTTTTACACCCCAAGGCATTATTTTAAAACAGATGATCAATAAAATGAATTATTACCTGAAAATTATGTAGGACATGAGTAGAAAGGTGTTGTGTATATACCGGAAATATCTGCTGGGATTTTTCTCCATAAGCTAAATAGTTTGTGAGTGTCAAGGGCACATAGAAAGTTGTCTTTCTAGGCATGAGCATACTGTACAATTCTTTCTGGAAACAAAAAGAATTTACCATCCCCTTGTTTTCTACAACTACGTTCAAATCACAGATTTGCTTCCCAACCTGCAGGGCAGAAAATTTTTACTCTATTTCAATTTAGCATGAATCAAGATATAAATAATTGAGCACTAGTTCCATTTCTGAAGCGTGTTCAGCCAGAACGTGCACTTTTTTGCTATAAAAATGTTGTTAAAATTTTTACATATATAATTTTCCACAGAAATATGAAATACTGTTCATAGTCAACAAAATTAATTACTGTTTGCCATGTGGCTCCTTCTTATGTTTAATGTGGTGTAGGATCCACTTGATCTCCCTTTTTTTAATTTACAAAAACCCAATTAGCTCTGATAAAAACCAGATTTCTGATTTTAATGTAATCTTAAGGACTTTTGAGCTTTTTTATTTCTGACCCTTGACAAAGTCAAAAGAGCCTGGCAAAAACATCTAAATATCTCTGAAAATGTCACACAGAGTGAAGAATAAAAGGGCATTTTCATGCCCTCTGCAAAGCATGCCACAGCAAAAAGGGCTAGAAGCAAAGTTTCCGAAGTTCATTTGTGCCATTTCATTCCAGTGCCTCATCCTGTTTTTCAGTGCTGGATGGTGACAGAGACAGAAAATGGAACATTTTTTCCCAGTGTTATTTTGGGGTCTGAACTAAAAAGAATTGTTCAGCCAGATCTGTTTGTTTCATTAGTGGTTTTACTATTCTGTGGACAGAGAATGATATGAATTTGCTTTTCCTGCTTTTATGCAGTTCTTTAGTAGATCTTGCTAAGTGCAAATGAAGACAGAAAAAGAAAGAAAATGAGTGTGTGGAAATCTGTAAGTGAAAATGAGACCATGTGCTGCTGTTCACACAGATGTGAAACTCCTGTGCGTGCATTGCCTGACGAGTCTCCTTACAGGCATACCTGATACTTCCAAAGAAGCTCTTATTTTACAGAGCTGATATAACTAATTCCTTGGGTAATGTTATCAATCCTCTATCACCTCCTGCTTTTTTAAGTTGTCACTGTATCTTACTGATTGAAAGCAGTCAGAATACTGCAGGTGTAAATCAGATTTCCCCTGAACTGCTTTTCAGGTTGTTTTTGTTTTTAAAGAGGAGCATCCCTTCCGTACTGTTGGACATTCAATACACATTTGTATATGTACAGATTAATATCTTTATTTACAGATTAATATCTTTATTTTAAATGAAAAACCTGCCAGAAGAGCTGAGCATTGCCTCACATGGTTGTCTGGTACCTAACTGGTATCATTAATATGACATTCACCACAATATAAATCGTGGCAACACGGTATGGAGTGCTACTGCAATACTATAGCAATGTTTTCTCTTGTCACGTTTTTATAATGCTCACAGTTACAAGACCGTATGCCACAAAAAACCGACTAATGAGACAAGTTCTACATCTATAAAATACAGCACTACAGACATCTGCAGACCTGGGGGCTTTCAGTCATTACTGCTTGTAAGTGGTAGAGTGCAATTCCGGTTTTCTAAACGACTTAATCTGAAATCTTCACCAGCCAGGCTGCATGGCTAAAACCTATTGTCTATTTTCATCATTATTTCAATTTCAGCTGCGATCTCTTGGCGACGCGAACGCGTTTGTAAATAACGGAACTGCAGCATCCCGGAGCGTGGCTATAGTACTAAATTCAGTGTCTTCACGTGACGCCTCCAGTTTCACTCTAAACAAATTTATTTCCAGTCGGAGGCTGCCGATCCCTGCTTCCAGCGCCTCGCTGCTTCCCCAGGACTGGCGCAGTCACCCAGCGCTATAAACGCCTCCTTGCCCGGAGCGGGATGGATCGCCGCTGGTTTGCGCTGGACAGCGACCGGCCTTGGACAGCTACCGGGCACGGCGGCCCCGTCCCTCTGCGGCGGACACAGCTCGGCTCCCGCGAGCCAGGGCCGCTGCCGGGGGCCGCGGGCAGCTGCGGGGGCGGGGGTGCCCTGCCCTGCCCAGCGCCCCGCCGCACGGCGCCCGCACCCCGCTGACGGCGGGCACCGCGCCCCCCGCCCGGGCCGCCGCCCGCGGCCGGCCGCTCCCGACGCGAGCTCTCCTCTCCTTCCTGGCCGCTCGGACCGCCAAGGACGCGCACCCGCCTCTCCCCGGAGCCATCCGGCGCATCGCCCGCTACCGCGATCGCCGTGTGCGAGCAGGCTCCGCCGCTGCGAACTTGCCGCCCGGCCGGCTCCTACCTTGGAGGGATCGAGGCCGGCCAGCAAGGACAGCAGCAGGAGGTTGAGGATGCTGGCGGGAGCCCGCATCCTGATCCCGAGGCTGCCTCTCCGCGCCGCTCCTCTCGGTCATTCACTCCGCTCCCGCCGCAGCGACCGCGCCGGCAGCCGCGCTCTCTGCCCGCTCGCCGGAGCCCGAGTGGAGGCGGCAGCGGCAGCCGCCCGGGGGACGCTCATTCCGCGGGCAGCCTCGGCGCGGGGAGGGCGGGCGAGGACGGCGCTGCCCGAGCTGGCGGAGCGGCTCCACGGCCCCGTCCCACCCCGCCCCTCCCCTCCCCCCGGCCAGCCCACCGCAAAAGTTTGGGCCCGGGAGACGGCGGAGCCGGCGCGGCTGGACGGGCGCGGGCGGCGGATGTGACATCAGCGCCGGCGGGAGGGCGCGCGGGCGGGGGGCGCGGGGGCTCCGGGACAGCGGCCGCGGGCTGAGGGGAGGCGTGGCCGGGCCGCTGGGGGGCGCGGTGCCCCCTGTGAGGGGCGGCCCCACCGACCCGCACCGGGCTGCGGGTTAGCGCCCGACCCCGCACCGGGCTGCGGGTTAGCGCCCGACCCCGCACCGGGCTGCGGGTTATCGCCCCCGGCAGTGGCCGGCGGACGCCCGCTCCCCTGTGGAGTGCAGCTGTAGGCGGGGAGGAGCCGCTCTCCTCAAAGGAGCGCCTGGCACCGTGGCAAGGGTGGGTTGATGTGGGGAGCTGCGGGCAGAGGCTTTTCCTCAGGGGAATCCCTTTCACGTCTCCGTCTAGTACGTTAAGTCAGGGCTTGACTGAGCTCTGGTGAGGGTAAAGCCACCTATGCTTACCAGCTGGCCATGGGCGGCAAGGGACCATCGTGCCTCCTTGGTTTGGTCTGTGAACTGAGGTGGGAAAGCCTGTGCTGGTGCAGGTAGTGGAAGTCATTTGCTGAGAGGAGCCCTGGGAAGCCTTTTCAAGGGCAATCAGGAGTTTCCTTTTCCCTACATCAGCAGCATCTTTGCAGTCGAGAGAGCCCTGCTTTGCCAGCCAGGGCTCTGGGCGTGGCCGCTGTCCGGGTCAGTTTCACAGGACAGGCAGCGATGGGTTTGGCTTCCTCAGGGATGTGCGTTCAGCACAGCTCAGCATGGCCCAAGTGTAAATAGCAGCACTATCCTGTTAACATGGGCGAAGAATCGTAATGGTTCAATTATTTTCCCTTAGAAGATTCAAACTCAAGATCTATGGTTGGAATAATGTTATTTATGTTATGTTATTTATTTATGACACCATCAAGATTATTATAAATGTGGTTTTCAGCTTTGTGTGGTAAAAATGTATTCGCTTTACAGTTGGCAATTTTTTGGTCCTTTTTTTTTTTTTTTTTTTTTTTTTTTTTTTAGGTGCTATATAATCTTTGCTAAGGGAGAAGGATAAAAATATCCTTAAAAAAAGCAAAACCTAAGTGTTAAAATACCAAACTCCAGACAAAACAAAACAACAGGTTTGGGAGGGTGGTAGGTTAAGTGTGAACAAAGCATGGTTTTCTGTTTCCAAGTCTACAAGACTGGTGTTTGCCTTCAAGAGCTAAGACCACTGCTGAAAGACAAATGGAGTTTTGTGCTCACAGGCTATCTGAAAAGATTACATATCCTTGGCATAGTGTTCCCAGACCAAAAATGCTGACTTTTCCTGTGATTCCCTGTGTTTTATGACATTTTTGAATTGCTACTACGATTACAATAACTAGATTTTGTTTGTGAATTAAAATATATGTTTTATGCTAAGATATCTTAGACACCCCCTTTTCATCAGCAGTATCTTTTACAGAGATACAGTCTTTCATTTCCTTGGAAGGTAGGTCTACAAATTATGTTTCCTTATGGCACGGAAAGGAAATCATGAATGAGCTTTCATTGACATTCCAGGGTCAACAGTGGAAAGAGACTCCCCTCTGATACAACTGCTTTTGAATTACCTTCTACAAAGAAGATATAAAAGATACAGAAAGGAGAATTTCTTTTTACCTTCCTGTAGAAATTACGTAAAAGCCCTATCTTTTACTAAATAGCACGAAAAAATATAAAAGGGGACAGCCACATAGATTCATACAAATTAAATATAAAATAATGCACTGAAAACCTCAGGTTGTCCAAAGGACAAAGTGAGTGGTGCTTTCAGCAGAAATTATTTCATATGAAAAAGGAACATAGATTCAAAGCCACAAAGGCGAGATTGAAGATATTTTTTTTTTTCTAGAGCACTTCAGTGATTAGTTCTCTAATTTTCCCTAGCTTTACTTTCCCCATGCTTTTCTCCCCTTCTTTTTTTTCTCAGTCTATCATAGATAAAATTGGCAAAGCATATGAACTCTTAAATTAATCATAGAATGAAAACTTTTTAAGGAGCTCCCGTGATGTGGTATGTTTTTCCACTTCCTGATGCTGCTTGGAATATCTGTCTTTGAAATCAGTAAAATATCGAAGAGTAAATTTGAAAACTAAAGCCAGTGGTTCCCCTCAAAGCATACACCTTCAGAACTCCTGAACTTCTCAGATACTTTCATGTGTTACAAACTAATAATTTGTTTGATATATGAGAAGGTACCAAAACACGTTTCAAAAGGATAGCATGAAATGACCCAATTGTTTCCTGTTTGATTTTAATAATCCATTCAGAAGAAAATGAAAATATGTAATAGACTTAATCTTCCACTCTCTAGCAACCTGACAAGTAATTTTTTTTTTTTTTTTTTGCCAGAAAAGACTGTCTGAAAACTGGTGAGAATTATTACCAATTAATACCTGAAATAATTCTGTTTGTTAAAGTTTATCTGAAAAATTAAACAAAATTCAAGTCTTCATGAGAAGTTTTCACTTCTGCCATATATGCTGAAGCGGCAAGGGAATACCTGATTTTGAAGATCTCTCTCTAGCAAAGCTTTTAATGATCCCTTAAATCCTATGAAACTCTGTGTGAATGACATTTCTTCTGGAGGTCTTTATATGGAGACTGACTGCTGCAGTCAGGGGGAAATACATGATTGTGAGAGAAAAGAGATACCAAAAGCTTTCCTGCAGGCATCAAGGGACAGAGTATTAGCAGAATGGAGGCACGCTGTGAATACAGCTTGTCTGGATGGGGAAGGATGTTCTCAGTCTGTGCCTGAAGTTATAGCAACTTTTCTTCACACCATATTGCAAGATGTATTGCTGGCAGTTGGAGTAAGACAGAGACTTGTTCACTTGGGTGCACGGAAAGTGAAGTTGATAAATTTGCTGTGGGTACCAAATTATACATAAATAAGTAAGTTTGAAGTTCTGAAATCTGTTTGGCAGCTGGAAAGTAGTGATGGGAGTTACGAAATGGGACACTGTATATGTGCATCTGTGGAAAGCAATCTTTCTTTGTAGCAGGTAACATCTGAAAACTTTTGAATTGCAGTGCTAACAAATATGTTTTCCAAACAGGAAAATTCTTCATTAAATTGGTCTTATACCTAATATTTCATGCATGTTGAATTTTCTACTTAGTTAAGAAGGTGGTCTAGATTTTGAATTTTAGGCATTCTTCTGACTGTGAATATTAAAAGTTTAGGGAATTGGAAAGAAGAGTTGAATACTGACCCTTGTTGATGTTAACTGCTCTGAAAGGTCCTTGAAGAGGACAAATTTGTTCTTCACTACATAAAAGACTTTGATGTCTCAAGGAAACTGAAGAGAGAGAAAAAGGTGCAAACAAAATTAAGCTATCAATGGTACCGAAGCTAAAATTTTGACACAGTATATTTGTTTACATTTGTAAAGAACGTGACAGAAACAGAACAACTGAAATCAGATGATTATAAAAATTAGTAAAAAAATAGTTTAATTTAGCCAGTGGAGAGTACAAAGATGCTAAATAAAATATAAAAACATTGTACATGTGGGATAAAATTCACAGTGGGACTACATTAAATGATTAAATTTGCTAATATTTGGATAGTTTTTGCCATCAGATTGAAGCACAATTTATAATTATCAATCATATTAGCAGAGTAATTTTTGGAATCTGTCAATACTATGACCTTGCTTTCTAATCCAAGTCTGTATTACTTAAAATATCAAAATGAGGCTTTAGAAGCATGTTTTGACAATATAACTGTCCTAGTGATGATTGTTTTTCTAAACAGAGAATTTTTTGTAATCCTACTATTACCTGAAAAATGAATTTTGATTTTTTTTGTACGTTATCAGAATTAAAAGGTGACTAAATAATAATTGCAAATAAACTTATGAGTTGATGTTTTTCCTACTCCTTGCTTTCTGGAAGTGAATCTTTCATAAGAATTTTTCTTATTCAGAGTTGTTGTAGGAACTTTTAAGTGAACATTGCCTTTCTTTCCATATCTCTGTAAGAGTGCACTGGAAGTGTTTAAAATCCAAGTTTCTGCAGAAGAGCAGCGCTGCTATTTCTCTGTGAGCTGGTGCCGATGCCGGTGTGAGGTGTGCTGTGATGTGAGGAGCTGTGAGTCAGCATCGGGGTTACTGCCTCCCTCAACAAACACCAAACACCTGACACACGGACAGAAGTATATAGGTTCTGGGTGATGTGGACAGGTTTAACAGAACCAGTGAGTCAGGCACCTCTTTAACTCTTTGTTTAAAGCTAATCTGTATCTAGAATTTACTTTTGTTGAAGTTTAAGTTTGACCTTAATTTTCATTGGAGAAGAGGTGGCCTTAGTAAAGTATTCCCAGGCATTTACAGCTCACATGAAATACAAGAAGGACTTAAATCTGTGGAAGTTTAAATTGAATATAAAGCTAAGATCAATATTTTTAAGCATTTCTGTGATTTGTCTTGCTTTTTTTTTTTTTTTTTCTTTCAGATTCCATGCTTATTTATTTACTTTTAAATTCAGGATTTATAAATGTATCAAAACCAAATCTATTAAAAAAATCCTCTTTCTGGCCTTTTAGAAGTTAACATAATCTTTAGAGTACGATATAGCTAAAGGATATTCAGATTTATAGTTCAGTTATATTTGAATCACTATGAATAGAAACGAGAAAATGTAATTAAATATTTCATCAGTGTGAAATGTAGGAAGGGCATTCTTTGTAAAAGTGACAACATCTATAAAGAATGTTTCTCTATCAAAAATGCTTTTCCTAGAAGATAATGGAACTCTGCTCAGAAGTGTTCTGGCATTTTCCCCTTCCAGAATGGACAAGTACTTCACATCAGATCCCATCAGAGTAGCCTTTAATTGTATTTTTGGTTATGTGTGACTTTTGTAATTTTTAAATATTTGTAATAAAAATTTTGTAAATATTGTAGTATTTAAGAATTATGATTTTCTTCTACAAGATCAGAAAAAATATGATCCTGTAGAATAACTGAAGCTTGGAGAATTAAGATTAAAATACTTTTTGTTTCAGAATTGAGTGCAAATAGAAAAATTTAGAAGTTTGATAGAATTTGGTTTGTTTGACTCAAAATGAGTAAGATTAAAAAAATTTTTAAATGCTAGAATACTCACTTGGCAATGTTTGAAATTGCCTATTATCTCTAAAAATACAAAATTTTTAGCCTGTCAAGTCAAAATTAAAGTTGAGCTAAGTAGTTGATTAAGTCTCCCTCAGTCACAGGAATCTGTAGATCATTTAGTATTAAATACCTCCTCTAATTTATGTATTTTCAATGTACTTTGCAAATACAACTGCAGAAGTAACAAAGGGCAGTGTTCTGTATGATGACACATGTATGAATTTATTTTGGTATATTCTCTAAATATTTATATGCCGGCAAAACTGGTTTGTGTCTCATAGCATTTATATGAATATTTATTGACCAAAGTGTCGTAGTAAAGAGGCTGCTTGGAATATTCTGGTGGAGCAACATGAAGTTTTTGGGAATTGAAAGGCCAGAGTATCCTCAACTGTTGATCATTGTAGACTTCCTGGGACAGCATCTTACGGAACTGAGTCTCAAGGAAATAAAATAATAAGAAGGAATCACTTGTAAAAGTTCAGTAGCAATACCAGTCTTTGTCATAACCACTAAGGGTGCATTAAATATTAAGGGAAATATTAGGTCATGATTACAAATGATGGTGCAATTATTCTGATGGACTTTGTGTTCTGTTTCATTTTAAGGTTTTGAATCAACCATCATACCTGATATTTTTCCCCAAAGGAAGAATCAGTGTGTGTAGTATCTCTTTCTTGAGTGCAGAAATTTCTGCTGGAATGGAGAGAGAAAGAAAAGTTTACATAAGAACTTGTCACAAAGACAAATCGGCTTAAGAGGTGGGTGTTTTCTGTAATACAGTAGTTCATTGCTTTGATTTTTAATAAGTTTCAGTTTTTAAGGGAACCTACCAGTGTGGTGCTATTGCAGTATTCATAATTCTGTCCCATATAGCCAAGGGCTTGTTACAGCTGATGACAAACTCAGGCACTGTTAGGATAATTTTTGTAAGTTGACACATATTTGATACTTCAATTTTAATTAAGGTAGATGTTAGAATATAATTAATTAAAAAAAAGTAATTTTTCAAGATGATGCTTGCTGAAATGCCCCGGGTGCTTCTTTAGGATTAGATTTTGAATAGTGATGTGGGTGCAGTAAAAGGAGCCTGTCAGTGTGCTCTCTGAGAACAATTTGAGTAGGTAGGCAGCTTTTTAGGAGGTAAATGTTAGGATAGGAGGAGAAATATTTTAGAAGGTGGCATCCAAGAAATGCACTAGAAAGTTGGTCTCAAAGTGGTGCAGTGAGCTAATAAAGAGTTGTGCTGGCTGGGCTGAACAGTTCAGCTACTTTGGCATTCCACAATGTTCAGTGTCATTTGTTTTTCGTTTTCTCATTACAGTGTCAGATTTAGGGGTCTATAACTTGCATGTGGGACATATTATCTCCTCTTTATCCTATTCCATTTACCCAGTGTTACTTCAAATGGTTGAGAGTTTGCTCTTATATTGTTTTAATTTTCCTCCTGTCCTGTTGTGCAGCAGCCACAGAGGGACAGATACGATGACTCCATTTATTCCAGTTCCACTCATAGCTCTGGCCATGATACTTGGTAAAAGTAAACATTTGGTCTCTTCTTTAGAGAAGAAAGTTTATGAAGGTTTTATTCGATTTTCTGTAACATATCAGCCCATTTGTAACTTGCAGAGGGAACAATGGGATTAAATAAGCTATAAAAAATAATTCTAATAAAGTGGTGCTTTGGAGCAAAATGTGTCATGTTTTTCCCTCAAACTGTGGTTTCCATCCAGTAATTTTATTATCTTTTATAAAGTCACCCCTAATTTATAACTAGTGTGTCTGAAAAGTGAATCATACCTACAATATATAATATTCAGGGAGCATAAAAACTACAAATACCTCACATTTTAAGACATAAGGGAACTCTTTTTCACTATTAAGCCAAGCAGTGGAACAGGTTGCTCGGCAAAGCCCTACCATCTGTGTCCTTGGAGGTTTCCTAGACCAGATTGAATAAAACTTTGAGTAACTTTGAAGTTTGACTTCACAGCTGACCCTGCTTTGAGCAGCAGTTTGAGCTGGAGACTTCCTGAGGTCTCCTCCAGCCTGAATTATGCTGTAGCAATGTGAATGGTGGTGAGTTACACAGCTGGCTTGTCTCTTCTGCTATGAGCAGGACTTGGAGCCAGCCACCTATCTTATTCCTCAGCATATCTGAGAAAGTATAGGTGCTGCATTTCACATCAGTGTGGGTTTTTTGACCAATATGATGTATATTATATAGTTTTATATATATATATGTTATATATATATATTGATATATTGCTATGTAGACCAGTTCAATATGGATTTTAATTACAGGAACAGTACTGTACAAGTTGAAAACGTATGTGTTTTGGAAGCTTTTTTTTTAGAAGCTAGCTGTAGTCTTTTTAAGAATGTTGTCAAACTCTTTCATAATTAATAATTTTAAAAAGTTGCTTCTCTGTGCTGGTCCCTGACCGTTGTTTTACAGGCAGTTTTGCTTGCACATTAATACGACTTTTTTTTTGTCCCAAGCTAGAGGAGAGCATTTTAAATCAGAGTAATACTGAGGGTGGACAGTGAGGTGCATAGATTGTGAAATTCCTTTCTCACATCTGCACTGCATGATTGTTCATAGAAATCTAATGATAATTTTGAGTATAACCTAGCTTCAGCTGTTGAGCAGCGGACTCAACTCCAAAGTTTTAATGAATTTGCTGAGGTAGTGTCCTTTTTAGTTTTAAACCCATGGGTGAAAAACCCATGAGACACTACTAATTCTTTTACAGAACATGAGCAGTCTTTATTTGACTTGGGAATGAGGAGTTTGATAACATACTTCTTGGGAAGCAGCACAGCTTTTCTTTCAGAGAGAGCAGCACAAATCCCTTGTTGTCATATTCAGCAGATGGCAGCATGCATGTTAACTGGGTATCTGCTCACATCTTTCAGCTGCCATGCCATACTGATGAGCAAAGTAATTAATTTTTGAGTGTCTTTAAGGTCAATCACAATGGAAGCTTTCAGTGTGTTAATATAAAATATCATATTTACCCTGAGGGTGCACTGTCACAGCAGGTAGAAATTAATTGTGGAATTAGATAATTTTCTTCCTAGAATACCACCATGTTGAAAAAAGAAAATGTATAAAATCAGTAGAGTACAATTCAGAAGGCCAGTGTTTCAAATGTTAAAACACCAATACGACATTTCCACAAATGCATATCTGAGTGGCACCAGGATCAGGGCCTGGCATTAGGCCATGAAAAGCCATGCAAAAAGGAAGAAAACAAAAAGAAAAAAATAAAAGAAAGGGGAAAAAAAATAAAAGGATGACCAACAAAGGTTTGTCTGTGATTATATAATGGCACTTCTCAAGTCACTTGAATTTGGCTGGTTCTGTTTTATTATAGCAGATCAAGTGTGGAGTAAATGACATCAAACTCTGAATATAAATAATGAAGGCATATGATAACTACATAAAATAAATTGCCATATTAGGTAGAAAAAACCCTTTAATTTTTCCATTCTACATGGTGTTTTTTATTGTAGTCTTTTTGTCAGACTTGCAGAAACAGGAATAATGGGACACTTAAGACAAAAATCTAAAATGCTGTCTGAATTTTTCAGCTATGCTGAATTTTGTCCAGGGCTCTTAAGGTGAACTCTTCTGTGTGAAGAATGCTACAGACTTTGACTATTGCTGAATGTTGTAAATATTCTGTTTTAGCTGTCCAAGAAACATTTCTTCTATTTGTGTGTTTGTAGAAATTGAATTTAAAGGCATGCCGATGGTATTTGTGTAGGTACGAAGAAAAATTGGTATCTCACTATCTTCCATTTATTTAAGAAAGGTTAGTGAAATACTGGAAACATTTAACATAAAGGGATCATTGTATTGTGACCCCAAAAAATCAATTACACAGGCTACTATTAATTTATGAATGCATATTGCTGGTTTGTACCAAGTCCTGTATAGCTCACAAGAAATCTTACAACTAAAATTTGTTCGGAAAACTGTGAAAATTTCCCAATGAGTAGATATTTTAGTCTAGTTACAGATAATTGGCAATAAAGGAACATGCTATTTTTGCTCACTGATTTAATGAAAAAATTATTCATTACAATTTAAGTTCTCTCTGAAGTAGTGTAAGCTCCTGATCCTGAAAAAAATTATGTGCATAGTTATAACCATAGATGAAGTTGGTAGGAACATCAGCCAGTGAAGTTAAAAAGAATGTTGCCTGTCTGTATTTCCATCACTGTGAAGTGGTTGCATTTATTGCAATTCAGATGAAATATGTTTGTAGATCTTTGTAAAAATAGGGTCTTCATTTAACTAGGTTTGTTGTTTTTTTTTTTTTCCTCCCCAGCTCTTAGAATTAAGTTCTAAACTGACCTTTCTTTTGGTTGCAGATTTTTGTTTTAATTATGGATGCAGAATTCTGAAACTTTTTTGATGCCTCATTAAAATTTTTATATGGTGATATAAGGGTGTGCATAACCTTCAGCTAGGTTTCCAGTAGAACCATAAAGAATTCACATTGTGTTTCCATCCTGTGTTTGATATTATGGAGGCCTCCCTTCTACACCCATCCTTGGAAAATTTAATTTCCATAATATGGGATGTAATGGGTTTATTTCACAACTAATTGATTTCTGCAGTTAATACGGAGTGGGAGTCATGTGGCTCTTCTGTAAAAGTCAAGAACAAACTATTATAACATATTTGACAGGATTTAGGGAATACAATGCGTAAATCAGTGTCCCTATCTTTGTACAAGTGTATTAATTTCTCAGCTGATAAAAGAGGACTGGAGAGAAAGAAAAGCTTTATTCACATAATAACATCTATTTTTCTTTCATTTGAATTTAAAGGCAAATATTTGCTTTCTCATGTTTGATCTCGTTACAAAATAAATGCCCATATAAAACCACAGCTCAGAATATTAATGTAACATTGAAAGAATGAGATGAAGAAGGAAAAATAATTACCTTTAGCCTAGAAAGTCTTTAAAGTTTTTTTAAAGACAGGCTATGACGATTAGTTTTGATAAATTCATTCAGCCAAGAAGACCAACAGTTTAGTCTGCTGTAAGCTTTTAGTTTGATTCCTTTATAGCTGTCACTCTGCTGTGCTGAGATGCCTGCAATTGAATTAGGAGTTATTGCCACTGTCTAGGGCACTACTGAATAGTTTACATGTAAATCCATTGCAGTGGAAATTCTGTTTACCTCGTGGAAATGGCCCAAACTGTCCAAATTATTGTAGTCGTTTTTTGTGTGTAGACTTTCATACTTTAATGAATACATGCAGTTAAGCATAGTATGAAAAAGAAGGAAAACTTCTGAGTGAGCAGAACTGCAAGGTGAACCAGGAAGAGAATGATAACAGCTTGTAAATTTTTAATGACTTCTAAATTCTCTATGCGAATTAGTTATTTGGAAAGTTACTGAAGCCCTTACTGCCTTAATAAAATATTTTCTATGGGCATCTGTTGGTCTGTTGGTTTACTTTAATAACCGGATGCTAGAAATCACCAAGTGCTCAGTGCTAGAAATCTCAAATGCACAGTGGCTCCGGACAAACTTCTGACAGAGGCTGAGACCTCATCATCATACCCTTGCATCATTTAGTTGAGAAGATGCTGTTTCCTTCTGCCAAGGCGTAGGATTTCTTTGCTAAGGTATGAGGCTTAAGTTCCAAAGAACATTAAATACTTGAAAATAATTGCCCAGAAGAGGAAAAATAATGTGTTGCTTTTTGGAGGACTCTTTGAACACCAACAGACTGGCAAGGCATGAACTATGTTAGAAAGTGTTTGGGTTGACTAGCTCAGAGGTTTTTTTATCATGTTTCCTGCAGGAGAAAAAAAGCAAACACTTTGTTTTTTCTGTCCATCTTCCCCTTATTTTTTTGAGATGAAATGTTGCCTAATTTAATCCAAATTTAAGAGAGGGATAGATGTGTCAAGAAAATTATTTTAATATTAGAATTTGGGGGAAAAGTGGTGGTACAAAGGAGAGACCTATATGAGGACTGCTTGCAGAGAGATCTTACATTTCACTGCTGTTTGCTAGTCAGGTGATCAGCATATCTTTACTTCTGAACCAGTCATGAGCCAAAGGAACCTCTTATGCATTTGATATTGAGAAGTCCTTGAACAAGGCAAGCACATTTTGAATGAGAAGTATTCCTAATCTTTTATTATGAATCTTCAGTTGAAATCAATGACATTGGTTTGATGGTTTCTTGTTAAATAATCCAGTTTCTAAGTGCTTAGAAAAAGAATATCTGGAATGTATCAGTTTTCAGATTGATCAATATCTGTCTGTATACTATATGGGTCCGTGAAAAAATATATTAGAATAGTACTAAATGGTGTTATCTTATAGATCTGAAACTAACTGCCACTCATATTCAAATATGTTTGAGTTCGGTGTTAGATAGAGGAGTACAATTACCTTTGAAAAAGCAGGCTCCCTGGGCTGGCATGAGGCCATTGTTACTGACATTTCCTTGTTAGATTCTGTAGGAATGAGGTTTGCTATGTTCTAAAATGTAATTTCCCAATTAGTTGCCTTCACCTAAGTGAAATTAGAGGCATTCTGCATACTTTGATTGTTCAAAAACACTGAACTAGAGGATCTTGATTTTTTTATTCATTTTAAATTGAGAAAATGTGTTGCCTAACTAGATTTAGCAAATTAATTCTATGAATTATATTGATATTAATCTAAGAATTAAAAACTACCTTTTTCAATCAAAGCTCTATAGAAATCTTACTAAAAGATTTTTAATGGTCCCGCTTTTTCCAAAGTGTTAAATGATGGCTTTTAGAAACATGCTAAGGATTTTAATGTAACCTGGGTTCCCATTCTGTGAGACTGACTGAAACAAGATCAAAGCAGGATCAAAGGCATTCATAAAAACCAAAACCAGATATAAGCACTAGGTGCTTTCTCAAGAAGATTTGCATAACACAACAAAGATTTGTGAAGATGGCACAGCTCTCCAGGCTAGTAAAGGAAAATATTAGAAGTACTTGAATAAAATTTTCCATTTGTATTTCAGAATTTCAGCTGTAGTCGTCAGGTGGGTTGGTTGAAAAGTTGCATGTGAAGCTGTTTATACTAATTTATTTTTATATGTATAGAACTTATGTACACAGAGGGAAGACTAACTGAAATAGTATTCCTGGGTTTTGTAAACAATTTTCATTATTTGTGAGGGAAAATGGTGGCTTTTGGTATCTAAGAGAACACGAATTAGAAGGAAATCTTTTTGATTAGTCTTCATATTTTCTGGCCTCATCAGTTACAGATTTTTAAAATAAGTTTGGAGTCATATCTTAGACAATGTTTATGGAGTGGTGATATTATACACAGTATAATAGCAGTAGAAGGGAAATGAAGGTAACAGAAGGGGAAAGGCTGTGAACAGAGGTAAAAAAGAGGGAAATGACTGAAACAAAAAAATATTGAGTGACAGGCAAAACAGAAGCTTTAAAAAATCCAGAAAAATTATCTATTTTTTTTTCAGAATTTCTGATTACCTACTTAGCTTAAAAAGCGCCAACCGTAAGCACATGTAAAGACACGCTCTACTGAATTTGTATTATTTTGAGTTACGTTATAAAGTTTGAGTTTCAACTAAATAAAACTGAAAATGCAAAAAAATTCCCATGTAATTGCATTTGTAATGTTTATAATCAACTCTTAATCAGCAAGGACTTGTGATACAACCCAGTGTCATAGATACACTTGTTTTTATAGATACGGCATTCCATGCGTACTGAGGGTGAGCTGACTTGAAATTGAGGAACCTTTTGAAATTTACTCATCATTAATTTGTAATATGCCTTTCCCAAGAGTCTTGGTTTGCTTGGATGCTGACATTTAAGTCACTGTCAGTCAGTGTAAATGACATATATAACATGCATACATGGCTAAGAAAGCTGTTTCTATTGTGTAACACAGAGCCTTAGAAATGTTTAATGTCACTTAACTTTCAGGCAGAAGAAAAAACAACCCCTTAGGATATGGTGGGGATTTTTCCCCCTTGTATAAGGTACAGTGATCTTAGAATGTAGTTTAATTGCTCAGATGATGAAGTGTCCCTTATACTGGAAAATATTTGTGGTTTCGTTGTCACTTTTATATCTCCACATCTGAGTCACAGTCAGAATTGAAGGAAGACTGCCTTTTCTTCTCTCTCAAAAGCTGTTTGAGAAGTGCTCTTGAAGAATACACACCTACTGCCTTTCTATCACAAAGTAGCATCAGGAAATATGTGTGAGCTAAACCTCAGTTAGGTGCAGCAAAGAATGAGTACAACTAGCTGGAATTTCCCCGTGTCTACTAGGACAATGCAAAGTTTACTCAGTTCTCACTTTTTACCTGTGGTGCCAAACTCAATGATTTTATCTCTCTATTTTTAATTGTGTTTATAAAAACTAGTGCAGTTTTGTCTTCTGGTTTTTCTACTAGGCTCAGACCAGGAACTATCAAGTAAATACTGGAAATATTGAGACTAAGTCTAACTGTTGTTGCCAGTTAAAAACAGTGGAGTGCACAGATCCTGGGTATCATTTTTGTTTTTTCTAAAAATTTCAGAAGCGTAATTGCTGGAAAAATGTTAATTTCCTCTGAGCCCTGTGATAAGCTACCCACACTGTGCCCAGTCACAATTTATATGTGGGTGAGGTCAGGCACAATGTAGTTGATGTAGCAGGTGTGCTCTCTGGAGTATTTTGCTGATTTTATATGTTGGTGTTGGTATGTACTCCTTCATATTACAGTGGTCTGGATCATTGCAAATTAAATGAAAGAGTAGATGAAAACTCCTTGTTTGTATTTTCTCTACTCTCTAAGTGTAGCATATGGTCTTGTACAGACTAGGAGTTATTTCTGTGCCAGATTAAATACTCCAAATATCAACAGCACATGAAAATTAAGCAAAAAGAAGCATCACAAGAAAAATGGAAAGCACAAAAGATACCCATAAGTGTACGCATATAGCATTAGGGTCTTTGTGTTAACAAACATGTCAAAATCCATAGAATTTCTCACTCTCTTGTAGAAATTTAATGGCTCCAGGGCATAAGCTCATGGATCACTTGCAACACTGAAGAAGTTCATATTTGTTACCTGTTCCAGCTACTTTGTGTATGAATCACTAAAAAAATGGGCTAGTATGGGATATGCTAAGGCCTACAAATTCCTGTGGGGAAGAATGGGTCAGGAGAAATGGTGACAGAATTTAATGTCATTTGGTTGTGCTAGACCCAAGTGTAGACCCTGTCTATCCTTGCCCTCTGTATTTTTGTTGGAGGAAGCCAGGAGTCCTTTGGAAGATTACTCGTCTTGCTTGGGATCCTGTCTGAGGGGCTCTCACAGTTACAGACACTTAGCATGTGCCTGTAGGAAGAGGACTATAAATGACATTGATGTAAGGAGGAAGATAAGGAAAGTTTTCTCTGAGTGGACAGTATTTGGTGATGTGGGGGATGAGAATAACACTGATGGTAAGTGCAGTAAGTTTCTGCACACAAGATGGAGTGTCTACAAATCCTGTCCACTTTCTGGCTTGAGCTCTGTCCCACCCTAAGAGTACAGCTTCCACCCTCCCATGTGTCTGGATTTTTTGTCAGCTTCAAGTATGTTAGTCTCTCTGGGGAATGGGAAGCTTCTCCTCTCAGGTTAGTGCAGGTTGGAAACTTCACACTAACCAAAGCACTTCTGCGTGTCTTGTCTATTGAGAAGATAGTTCAGAATGCCACATTTCATCAGGTAGCAGATTGCTGGCACAGTTTGGCCAGAAGGGAACTGGAATTTTAATAAGCCCCTAGAGCACAATGGCAATCAAGAAGGTGCTGAGGAGGGTTAGAGCACTGAGGGAGGAATTGGGTAAAAAGCTTCAAGAAAAGGCTGTGTAGCCTCAACAGTAGAGGGGCTGATAACAATTCTCTTATCAAGAGAAACAATCAAGTAATATACCATGATCTGTGCTGTTTGAGACAGTGCTGAACTAATCATTTTGCTTAGGTAAACTATGTCTTACATGACGGCTTTATTTCCTGATTTCTGTTTAACAACTCCAACTACCTTTTCTATAAAATAGTGTTCATTGAAGACTGAAATAGTTCAGCTGTGAAAGTAGTCATGGAATTCATTTTGATACTTCAAGTTTGGAGGAATAATTCTGAAGCTGCATCAAACATTTCAGACTCAGAAGTACCATAGCCAAGATATATACCAAGTTGTGGTAGAAACTGTGACTTCATAATTTAACTACAGCTGTTTTGTCTTTATTGTTCCTTAAATGTAGGTGTGAGTATATGTGAAAACGGGAGTTCAGGAATACCTGGGAAATTATTTTCCCTAAACCTCAAAATTGCAAGCAATTATTTAGGACTCTAAGTGGACATGGTAGTGTGTATGCTAATCCATAGACCTTTAGTTTGTGTGTCTTCTTCAGTGAAGACATGTGGTTTGGTTCACCAGTAGAATGTAGTGGATAAACTACATACCCAGTTACTGAGCTGAGATATCCAGGATTTGGCATTATGTATGACAACATCTTATCAACTTTTTAATGCTCCACTATGCATATTAGCTTTTTAAGACTACGCAAAAAAATTATCATTTAAGTTGCAATTAGTCTTTCTTATACTTAATGAACCAAATATTTCCACTGTTTCTCCTAAGTATGTGCAGTACACGAAATCTCAGTCTTGCAGCTAAGAAAAGGTGACAACAATGATTAAAAAACTGAAAACACTGACATGTGTAAATCTAGTGAGAAATGTTTTTAAGACATTGAAAAAAGTTCTGAAACCCAATTAAAAATTACAGCAGAAAAACACTAAAATGGGAGGTAAAAATGTTTCCTGTCTGTAAACAGCAAAGTGGCAGTCAACTGCAAAAATCAATATATTTTCTCAATAATATCATTATTGATTCTTTAATGTCATTTGTATGCGTAAAATTTCATTGAAAATTCTTACAAATCGACACAGAATCAAGACTTCGTTGTTTGGATGAACATGAAAATGCTTACCTAGTGTTCTCATCAGTTTGATAGTAACCCTCCAGAGGTACAAGCAGACTAAGAATCCTGGTCAATGTCTAATTACTGTACACTTGAAATGATTGTGAGGGCTTGGAGAGAGTGGGAAAGAAAATAATTTATTGTTGTGTGAAAGCAATAACCTGAAAATGAGATATGCCTGGTTTTGTGTTTATTGATGGCTCATCTTAACAGCTCCATAACCACAGAGGAAATAGCTTTCTTTTAAGGCACTGTAGAGAAAGCACTATCTGAAGAGGGCTTATTGCTTCCTATCCTTCATGAAAAGATGTAGCTTTTGATGATATATGCATAAAAGTCATTTTAGATATGTGACCTACATAATCACACTTATCCTGAGAGGCCAGGGTAGAAAATTTTTCTATTCAGAATAATTAAATTCTCCCATTGTATTGTTCCTCATTAATTCAATATTCTTCTAAAAAATAAAGCTCCCACAACAGTTTTAGTAATCAGCTTTTCAGATTTATGGGCTATTTTTATGCTAGTATTGTTCCGTGAGACAAGGCTGCTTGATCAATTGCCAGGTAACTGTTTCAGTCTTTTCCCAACACCCTGCTAATCCAGCACATTAAATTATTTTTAATTGAGTAACTTCATTATTCAAAAAATCCCCTTTGTCATGATTCTGTAAACATTAACAATATCTTATACAAATGATTGTCTAAATATAGTCACGTTGCTTCCTTCATCCCCATATCTCTCTTGTGCAGAAAAAAAAAAAGTTCCCAAGCAAAGAAGGAACATACTGGAAAAATTAAAGAAGCTTATTATCATTGAAATTATTCTCCAAAGTACAAGACCAGTTTTAATCATAGGTCCAGATATAAGAAAACTCTAAGAAAAAATTTTGAGAGGTGCTTTCAGTATGCTTTTATGTATAAAAAAACCCCAGTTATTCTGCTTGTCTGCAAGGAAAGGTTCTATCTCAAGACTTTGTAAATACACATTCAATGAGAATGTAAAAATTAAGACTTAGCTGAAGTGATTCTGGTAGTGAATTTTCAGGTTGAAATAAGGAAGAGATTACAGGGGAAGTTTGCTTTAAAGCAGTATGTGTTATGTTACCCAAAATGATGGAATCATTGAAATTAATGTTCATGCATTCTTTGTTGCATAGTTACGGGGTACCAGCTCCCTCCTTTTCAGCTGAGGAGTGGCTTTTTGAGTTCAAGTGCTCTTCCTGAAACACTTTATTATTCCAGTTATACAGTCACAACAATGCCTTTCCTAAAAAACACCCAAAAGTAAATGTAAGGTGTGTCTGAAAGGATCAAGAGGGACTGAGGGGGAAGATGGTGTATCTGCCTTTTCTACAGCATCTTCTTTGTTCTTGTAAGACTCAGAAATGCTTGACATTCATGACAGAAGAGGAAATATTTTCTCTCTGTGGTGAAAACTTTCTATTTTATGATTTCTTGTAAGAATCCTTCACATAATGGTATTCTTCTCTTTACCAAGGGTGGGAAAAAGGCATTTACATAATCTGACATGCATATTAAAAAAAAATGCATCCATCATGACAGCTGCTGATCTGACTGAGATTAATACTAGCTATTAATACTATGGTACTTGTTCTACTGCTACTAGTGCTACTATAAACTATTCCTCCTGCTGTTGACTACTGATCATGCAGTCGTTTCTAAAATTCTAGCTGCTAACAGAACTTACCCTGCTTCCATTTACTTCTGTCATTGGTGTTCTTTGGAATTTCTGATGCTGTGTGGTAGAGTCTTTAAGACTTCTTTAATGCTTTGCTAATTTAGTGTTTAATGGAAAAAGTGAATGCCATATCAATATATGTAAGCCTGTTGAGCTTTTTTCCTTCTCAATTCTGCCTTTGTGCAGACTTGTACCACTTTCTTCATAAACTGTTTGCATAGAGTTGCATGTAGAGGTTGATGGTGGTAGAAAATTTCTCCAGTTGTTGAAATTGCCTTAATATCTCTGTATGATAAATGTGTGGTAAGGTGGTTTATTTCAGTTTGTTTTGTTTAAGGTGACTTGTGGTATGAAATACATAGTCCTTTGCATATTTTTTCTCTGCAGGCAGTTCATCGATGCAAAACAAGTTCTGTCTTTCTAACTGGATATCTAACCCCACTCATTGTAACAGTTAAAGACATGAAAAACAGCAGGAGATTTGATTAATTGCCTGTTATGACCCATTCAGAAAAGTTTAATGAATGAGATTTTTATTCCTACAGTTTAATGGATTAAAAAGAGTCCCAGTCTCTCCCAAAATATGGTGTCATGTATGGTAGTGTGCCTGATTTTCTTTTCCAGGGAAGTCTGTGTTTCTTGTTATTCAGTGGTCTGAGTCATCATTTCTGTTGTCAGTGTATCCTTGAATGCAGGCTATTCCTATTAATTCTGCAGTGCATGAATCATGTCAATCATCCCTGCATTCTCAGTTCATGCCCCTGCTGTGTCTCCCTGCCTTATGGTTTTTGTCCAGCTATTTCCCAGTTTCTCTCTCTGGCAGTTTCCAGTCACAGTGAGTGACTGGGCTGTCTATGCTTCAGTGTCTTCCTTCTCATTTGGCCTCTGATATACCAGACTTCTGGATGACAATACACAGTTGTCTCTGAACTGGAAAAATCATTGGATAACTACTAAGAAAAGAACTAAAAGTGTTCTTTTTATTTAATCCTCCCTGTTCCTATGGTTTTGTTGTTTTAGTTCTATGTTTCTTATGATTTCATTGTGAACTTGAATGCAGGCTATTCTGTATTGGTAATTAGTTTGTATATGCAACATCTCTATTTACATTTACGTTATGGATATATATCTACATTAAATCTTTGTATATACATCTATAATTTAGATATTGACTACTGATCATCACAACTGGGAAAACTTTCGGGGGAAAAATTGTTTCAAATTCCTGCTTTTCTCCCATAATAATTTACAGTTACTAAAATAATTTTTGAATTTTGAAAGGAAGAAACCAAATTATTGGTGTAACATGGATAAAACAACAGAAGATGGATGGAATAAAATCATGCATCACTGTTTTTAGTGTATTCAGTCATTTCTTTGTACTTGAGAGGAAGCCAGAACTAGAACTAAGGTTTTTCAAATGGAGTGTCAATTCCAGTGCTCACTATTGTGTACATGGGCACAGTTTGAGGACCAGTTTGGAAAAATCAAAGGATACCTAACACTGCAGTAACTAAACGAACTCCTTATCAGATCTCCAGTACTGTAGTAAAGATCAAAGGTTGTAACTGTAGTGTGCTGCATGGAGAAAATGTGGATACTAAATGAGCCTTGTAGATATCTCAAAATAACAGTAAATTATTCAAAAGCTGGGAGAGGTACTCATGCTTCACTCTGTGTAGGATGATGAGGGGAAATTGTTGATCTGGTGTGGAGAGGAAACCCAAATACCTTTGACTCTGAAGTAGGCAAATAGCGTGCAAATGAAGGTCCTGAGGGATATTAATGAAAGCAGGAATGAGGCACCCTGGTTTTGCCTCCCTGGAGAGGTAGTTCCAATACTCTGTGGCTCCTCCTTATAATTAATGCATTTTCTAGAAAATTGGACTGTTGTGCTAACATTAATCCAAGCCTTTCAAGTTTTGTGCTTTACTGAAGGAGAGTTGAGATTCATAGAAAGCAGATATTATGAAGAAGATGAAAGGCTAAGTATGGGTTTGACCTTGTATTTAAAAATCCAGGAATGATTGCTATTAGTTAGTTCTTAGGCTTTTGAAACTTTTTGCTTGATAAAGCAATTTTATTCCTTCCCTTGTGTGCCTTTTTGAAGAACGTAGGGTAGGGTTTTATGTACATCAAGGCTATACTTTGTTTTACAATATTGAATTATAATTAATTGGAGTAGAACCAGCTCAGATACAGAATACAGATATTTCCACATACTCTCCTGTTTATTTATAAGATGAGGAAAAATTAGATTATGGGGAAGCCACTTTTGGATTGGCCTTTTCAGGGACCAGAAGCCATGGACTACATTCTTGTATTCATACTTCTCTTTCACAGACACTTCACTTGGTGCACATAAGTCTTCCTGCTCCTTCCTTCCACCTCCAAGGTTCAAGACTTGCCTATAGTCTTATGTGGTTTTGCAGGTACTGGAAATGTGTTAGTCCATTTGGCACTGAGCATTATGGTTTATAGAGCTGATATTTATTATCCATCTGTTCAAGAGCTATTTTTTTATTGTTTCTAAGGAATTTAAAGAAAGTTTTTCAAGTAATGGGTCTGTTTCTTCCTGTCTTTGAGTGCTGTTTTTGATATCTCTTTCACCCTGGAAGCCTACCACGCCATTTGGAGGCTGATCACAAGGCTTGAAGTGATGTGTCTGCCTGTATTTAAATTCAACAGCTGTCAGCTTAAATTATTGTGCTTAAAGTTTATTTATTATAACATGAAGCCATTCTTTTCCTTTTCTCTCCCTTGTCTCTTCTTCTTGTCTCCTGCCTTCTTTCGGCTTTCATTAACAAAGACTGAAAGACTTTGGTACTCAAAGGCAGATTTGCATTTCCTCTGTTTCCAGTCTAAATACATTCCATTTGCTTATGAAATTAATTTTAGACAAAAAGTTCCCTTACAATTACATTTCTATACATTTTTAGTAGTGTAATAGTGGTTTTCTTCAACCATCACAGAAGCTTTATGAAGTATTGTATTTATCCTCATGTATTTATGGATGAAATAACATTCATCCATTCAAGCTGTCTCTTCCATTTGCAAAACATAATTTCTAACTGAAAGCGTTTGTTTCTTTTTCTCTGTACACAGGCTTTAAAAAGCTTATGAAGTACGGTTTATAAATGAAGGTCACTGCCTTGCGTTGGAGCTGTGGATCTCCTAAATGCAGGTTAGCTGTAGCAGGCCAAAAGTAGTTTCAGCACCAAAGGGGATAAAGCTACACAAAGATCAATGAAGCTGGTAGTTCTGGCTGTTGAGAATTTGAAGGTTTTAGGTTAGGATTCTGTGTCTGTTTTCCCTAGACACTATTCTTTGTTTCTTGAGTTTTGTTTGCTGAGTCTAGGATCATATGGGTGTTTGATGAGAACATCAGTGAGGAAGGAGGAAAAGTCTCCAGACCAGAGTTTTCTGGAGTGAAGGCTGAGGAAACCACTAGGCTCAGAGTATGACAATGGCCAGATCATGCCCTCTAGACTCCCTCTTAAATGCCTGTGTAATTCTGGGACATTGACTTCTGGCTTCCTGAAGTTCTTTGCTTGCTTGACAGTCTGGTAGTAATGCAATTGTCATGCTAGGTTGAAGTAATTTAGCCTAAACCAGCTGAAAATTATTAAGAATCTAAAACTTTATGCCTTAGAAGGTGGCAATTGACAAACTGATCATGAATCTATTTATCTATCTATCTATCTATCTATCTATCTATCTATCTATCTATTCATCATCTCCTTGAAATAATTTCTACTACCTGCACCTCCTAGTGTTACCTACAGCAGAATATTGAAGGTAGTTACCTGGTAAGAATTTTAATTAAAAAATGGCCATGTAGCTTCACATTTTGCATAAAAAAAGATTGCAGCAGCTGAGAACAGAAAACTGCTATTTTAAATACATATGTCACGATGAATATTTAACATATCTCTTCAATCTAAATGTAAGTATATTTTGTTGTGTATTTCACTTGTTCCTTTCTCTGATTTTCACCTAGATGGCTCCATTTTAAACAGGCACAATGAAGGAATTAGTAATGCCTGATTGTTACTTTGGCTCAGCCTAAAAACAGTGCTGAAAGGTAATCAAATATTAATGTAGGTCAACATCATCCCATGAGTCAGCACTGACACAGCACTAGAAACCTTTGTGTTCAAGGTCAGCATCAATTTCTTCCTATTAATATTGTTCGTAATATACAGTGAGGCACAGGTTTTGCTCCTTGTATTTGAAGCAAGATTTCTCTTTTGATGCTACATGCAGACAGAGAGCATTCTGAGCTAGAGTATTTTTTTTCAGTTATATATGTGTTTAACCATTTAAAACCTGAATAAACCCACTTTATAATATTGCTCCTCCTTAGGTATATATTTTTAAATAATCTTCATAATTGTTATTTTCTCAGAGAGAATTTGAGAAGTACAAAATAATAAAATGTCTCACAAAATAACAAAGTGGTCCAGGAGTGCATTTATTAGTGTGTTCCTCATAAAATGTCACACTCTAGTGATGATTCCCCATACTGAACTCACAAAACAGTTCAAACACGTCACTGTATTAAGGAATTATCTATTTCTACATTTTAAAGCACACCTTGAACAAATTTTAGTTTATAATTAGTAAAGCAAAAAAGCCAGTTCTATTAAATGAATCAAAATACTTCCATTCTTGCCTCTTAACTGTTAATTAAACCCCAAATACTGGAAACATCAAATATAAAGGATTGTGAGGAATTACTTTTTGAGTCAATTTCCTGTGATTTCTTTATGAAGAAAAAGAACTCAGGCCATTTGGTATTTTTAGATTTTTCTGGTTGAACATTCTGTCTGAACATGAACATGCCATTAAATAGCAGATGTCAAAGTAAAAAAAAAATTCCAGAATGCTGAGGGAGATCTTTAAAAGTGGTTAAAATATCGTCATCCTTTTCTATTTCCTGTTGAAATACAGAATGTGGAACAGAGGCACATAAAACCACTTGAAAAGACAGCTTGTCATACTTCTGGATGTATTTGGGAAAATAAGACATTTCACTGAAATGCCATGGAAGATTAACAAATTAATTATGTATAAGCTGACCTCTTATATCCTTGGGCTCTCACTGCTATCTCATTCTCTCTCAATGCCACTCTGATACAAACTGAATTGGAAACACAGTTCCTTATGCCAGTTTGACTTTGGGTTTTGTTGTTTTATTACTGATGCCTTGCATGGGGAAGATTACCTCTAAAAGCAGGAAACATGCATTCTCTTTAATAGTTTTTCCTCTGCTTCAAATAAGAAACCTAATTCTAAGGAATATGGAATGCAGAAACTGCTGAACTCCATATTGGCATTAGGATTAAACAGAATTTCTTTGGACATTCCTCAAAAATAAAACAACAGCATTCTGTAAACAGCATTTAGTACATTACATGCAAGAGACCTTTTAGAGAAGAGCAGATTTTATAAATACATTTATAAATATTTTATAAATACATTTATATGTATTTTTATACATATAAACTGCTCAACTAGTCTACAACACACCTCCAGTATAAAGCTTTTATGCATGTTTTTCTTTAGTGTTTTAGGGACCATTTAAAAATGAATCAAGTGATGTAGCAAGAGAAAAGCATCAGTAAGCAAAGCTCTGCATTTTTACCCCTGAAATTCTCTCTTGCCTTTGCTTTTCATTAATTTATTTTATTCATTTATTCTCTCTGCTTCTAATGACTTGCTATTCATAACATTGTTATTAAAATATCATTTGCACAGAAGCATAAACAGTGTCAAGAACAGGCTGCACAAGAAACAGCATAAACAATAGCAGAAACTTTTTGAAACCATGTGTCCTTGAACTCTTTACTGCTGCTGTGTTCTTCCTTCATGCTACTGGAGGTGTCCTGAGGCCACACTTGTCAGAACACTGTGGGGAGCCACAAGCAGCCACATCAGGCAGTTGCAGAAAGGAGCACCAAGTGAACCTGTTCTTTCTCTTTCCTAACACTGTACCACTTTGAATGAGTGCTGTAGGAAGGAGCATGTCTGTTGTACAACGAAGGAATGTACCCGTGAATTGAATAGAGGTGATTTGAGGTCATAGTGGACATGGGCAATAATTGCTATGTTTTCCAGAGATCTGCGGCATGTACTGGTGGTGTACCACAGGCCAAGTCTGGGGTCTAACTTCATTCTCCAAGGAAACCCTTCTATGTTGTCAGTTGCACACATATTCTCCTTTTCCCTTGTGTTAAATTTTCTGTTGGTCCAGAAGTAAAGTTAGCTGGTGTAAGGCAGCAGATATCCTATATCCTGCAGGCTTAACCTGACCTTCAGAGATTAAATTAACACACTTTTATCAGTAATAGTATTTTTTTCTCTCTTTAAATTCCTTGGACCACCTGCCTGGTCCCACAATATTATTGATACTTTTCTAAAACTATTATGTAAACTGTTATGTAAAGTCTCCACTTTATGCTAAGCCATAAGGTAATAGCTGTGGGGAATAACAGCAAAGATGCTTGAATATTGTGAATCCAGTGCTTTAGACTCTGCATGTTGGAGGGAGGTGTGAAGGGAGATAGAGGTGCCCTGGAGCATGCTAGAGAAATGCTGGAGGAAAGAGATATGGTTGTTTGATGGGGAAGAGGGGTGCTGTACTGCAAAGCCCCTCTGGGAATGGACCCTGGGGCTTGAATGGTGGCTGCTGCTGTTGGTGTAGATGCCTAAAGCAGAAGAGACACTGCTGCACTCTGTTATGGCATCAGTTGATGATTATAGTGCCAGCAGAAGATCAGAATTCAGTAAAAAAAATCTCTTACTGACAGGTTGAGACTGTGGTTAAAAATTTAATATTATCCTTCTAAATTCTAGAAATGCAGACCTGTAAACTTTGGTGAGGTGAAAATTAGTTTCCAAACCTTCAGCTTAAGTATTTTCACAGTTTATTTTGCAGCAATGTTTTTCTTATCTGCTCAGCTGCAAGTGAATGTAAGTATGTGCAAGTTAGGGAATAAGAGATTGAAAGATTTCAGCAATGAGAGTATTTAGAATCTGATAAATCAGGCCACTTTGAAGCTTCAAAGAGAACTGTACTAGAGTGACATTTAGTAACAAGACATATTGCCAGTGCCTCATTTGTAAAATTTATTAATAACTGTCAGCACTTCAGAGCAGTCAAATCTTATTAACAAGCTTATCCTAAATTGATGGTGGTGCCACAGAGCTGTACAGTTGGTGCTGATGGATGTGCTTGTAGCCACTGAAATTGAGATATCAGGCTATAGAGCTCTTTGCTGAGAGGAGATGGAAGCATAGTGGGTAAAGCCAACCTTCCCTATTTTTTCTCTCCCACTGTAGGTGTTTCTATATTCCTTGCCCATTTATTATTATGTCTTTTACTTATCTGCATTACCAAACGGTTATATGAGATGACAATGTATGTTTGTGTTAGTTTAGAATACCTATGCCTGTATTCAAGAGAAGCAAATATTAATTATAACCTGCCCAACATATTTCTACTTTATGGGTTAAGCTGGCATCTGCTCTTGCAAGAGCAGTGTAGCATGTTTTTCTTCATTTATTTTCATAGCAAATGTAGTCTGTGATTCTCCTGCAGTCTAAAGTTTTCTAATGTAAAATTTTTAGGTACTTGCTTTGGAAAAAATGGTACATTCTGAATTTATGTTAGTATCTGGGAAGAGCAGAGATTGCCAAAGGATCCTCTCTAATACAGAGGGGAACATGTCATGGTTGGCCTGTGTAGATTCCCTGGGTACAAGCAGAAGAAGAGCTTCACTCCTGAAAGAAAAGATATTTCCCTCCTTTCTAGCTTCAAGAAGAGGCTGTTCAGATGAACTGACTGGGCAGGACAAAAAAAGAAATCTCCGGCCTTGAGAATCAGTGGGTGCTGCTAGCTTGTCTCTGTAGTTTGAATTCTGGACCTTCTTGTTCACTATGTCAAAAGAATAGAATGGCCTTTTTGCCTTTCTCCATATTTCTTAGCTTTCATGATCTTGTTAAAGTGTGAAGTGTTTCATTTTTACACTCTATGGGCTTGTACTACTTAGTGCCTTATAATACTGAAGTTTTGTACTGTGAGGGGTCTGACTTGGTGGTATGTGGCTTTCTCAGCATCTAAGATGATTTCACCATGAGCTGGTCACTTGGCGTCTGAATACTAATGATTTACAGAGCAAAGAACTTCTTTGCACCCTAGATGAATAATAAGAGAAACTTCTGTAGTATGGCAAGCAAAAGCCCTGTCTGGATCAAAACAAAAAGGGCTCCCCATGAAAAATTTTATGGATACCGAGATAAAAAATTTAGCACTGGGTGCTTATTTAATCTCTGTGTATTTGTAATACAGATGTTTAAAAAGGTCACCTCTAACTGAGTAATTTAATACTCTGAAAAAATATTCTGTTGTTTCCTTACTGCTTGTTTCATTTTATCTTTCTTGCAGTGCTCTTCTT
The DNA here is from genome assembly GCF_029207755.1 of Chamaea fasciata. Lineage (NCBI taxonomy): Eukaryota > Metazoa > Chordata > Aves > Passeriformes > Sylviidae > Chamaea > Chamaea fasciata. The sequence continues at coordinate 13,338,528 of NW_027094095.1, read as the reverse complement.
TAATATATAAAAATTACTAGCCTTATGCTCATCACTTGTTTTTCTTGTGTTGTATGTTGGCAAGATTGTAACTGTTGAGACTCTTCTTGGTGTTTTCCAATTTCAGCATTTCCTTTTTTTCCTTCAACGTCTCCATTTAGAAACATGTAGAAAATATTTACATAGAAATATATGGTAAAGACACTGAAAAGAGAAAGAAGTAGGAATTTTTTTTATTTCAGCTTAGACTTTGTCATATGTATCCATCTGAAAGCTTCTTTAAAACATGCAGTGTCCCGAACTCTGTCACAATTTAAAATGAGATCATTTCATATTCCTTTGCTTGACAATTGCTAAATGAGATCTGGAGCAAGCACAGCTTTGATATCACCTTCAGACACAAATTTTGTGTCTAAGCACAGCAGATACATTTTTAGCTCTTCACCTCAGCACTTCCTATGACTAATCCCTGTAGCATTATCTTTACTTCCCAGTATTTAGTTTCCTTACCTGCCCCCATAATTATTGGCCATTTTTCTGTTCCTCAGCTGGGATATCTCATGTTGTGCTTTTTAACACTGCTTTGAATAGCAGCTTTCTCTAATGTGTTGGTACTTTTTCTAGTCATTGTGGTTTTGATTTTTAAAATTATGCTTATTTTAGCTAAAATACCCCCAAACCTGAAACCAACCAAAAGCTTAAAAAGACAAATCTAGACAAAATTACAAAGATGCAAGAAATTCCCTATTGCTTTACCTAGGTGACAAATTCTTCAGTACTACAAACACCATGAAACTACAAAGGAAAATTTTCTTTCATTTGCTTTCAGTTTCTCTTTTTTAGGGGAAATTTCCCCCACCAGAACACTTGGTAGCCACTTGCCAATTAAGACCAGATAGTTTTGAGTCACCCCTGGTGACAGTCACGTGGAGTGAGTTGTGTGTAGATTATGGATTCTTAGAACCATAGAATGGTGTGTGTTGGAAGGGACTTAAAGATCTGTGGGCAGAAACACCTCCCACTAGACCAGGCTGCTCCAAGCCCCATCCAGCCTGGCTTTGAACATTTCCAGGGATGGAACATCCACAGCATGTCTGGGCAACCCATGCCAGTGCCTCACCAGCCTCACAGGGAAGAATTGCTTTCTAATATCTAATCTAAACCTACTCCTTCTCAGTGTAAAGTTTGTCCTAGCACTGCGTGTCCTTGTAGTTTAGAACTTTCTGCTCGTCCAAGTAGCATGACCTCAGATAAACCATGCTGCAAGACACTAAGGGAACACATCCCTGTGAGCTCATTGCTCACCTGACAGTGAGCTTTATTGCAGGCAAATCTGGCTGAATAATACTGTTTCTGTCCCCAGGCTAGTATGTCAAGGTGTAGAACCAGCTCATTTTGTTGCAAACACAACAGGCATTGTCATTGTGTTTGAATGTGAATTTCCATATTTTCATCTGACTATACGTTCTCCAAGTTTGTGTAGTCTTCAAGAGAAAGAGAATTTTAGCAAAAGGTGAAATATGTTAAAGCATGAATGATAAATACTTTATTTTTCTTACTCCTGAGGGCTCACTCCTGTTACTAGAGTGGTCTGCTCAGTTAAGAACCTTTTACAATCACAACTTTGTGCCTTTTAGAGAAGTGATGGTTAGTAAGAAGATGAGTTGTTAAATACACTAAGACAGCAGGTAATTTAGAGTGATAACCAACAGAGATACATGGGCAAATGTGTTGGCTTATGCTGCAATATTTCTGACAAATGTATTTCCCAATTGCATTATATGTAACCATGTTTATAGATGATTGTTTTGTTTTTTGTTTATTTTAGAGTATTGCAACACTGTCACTGGAGTTGATATATTTTAAAATAATTTTCGGAAATGAACTTCTGTAGTTGCAAATATTAAAATTTTATAGAATTGAGGCCAGTCATAATAAACAGTGCTTCATTTAGTTGCTTTTTATGAAGAATCTTATTTAAGTGAAATGCCTATTTAGGCTTCTGGTTGGACCAAAGTTTGAATCCTAGAAAAGCAAAGCTGCTTTTGTTATTCTAATTAGAAATTTGCCTAACAGTTGGAAACCCTAGGCAATTGGTTCCTTTGGTAGGATTCCCTCAGTCTGAAACAAGCAAGATCAGATCATCCTCTCACCCCTAAGAATTTTCCATGTAAATCCAAATTGAGATGTGGTGGCAAGTAAAGAAAATTGCATTCCTTGCTACTTTTGGCAGAAAGTGAGTCTTGGAAGAAACTGGGAGAGGCAGATTAGAATTTTCTTGAACTTGGGAAGATAGTAGAAAATACTTTGGTGATCCTAGAGAAGAATATGCATAAATCTAAACTGATAGGAGAGTGAGAAAAGAGTGCTTGAGGTTAGAAGGGGCCTGTGAGGGAGAAGGCCTATAACAAGAAGTATTGAACCAATGTAACTGAGCTGTCACAGCACACTGCAGGTCAGATATTTTGGAGAGTACCGTATTCTGCCAAACTCCAGTTAAACTCCAAATGTATCCTTCTGTACATTTCTTTTTCATTGCAGATATTTTAGATATTTACAGGTTAATATAACCACATGTAATACCATCTCATCTTTTTTCTGTACTTCTGTACTATCAATCCAGTTGTCCTTTCTAGCCTCTCTTTATTTCTATCAGGTCAGCAGATCTTGTCCTGCAATGCTTTCTTTTCTTTTCTTTCATCTCTTACTTTGCTTAGAGAATTGAGAGTTCCTTAAAAAGAGATCTTGTCAGAACCTTGAAGTCTTTGTCTGTTCACAGTAAATGAAAAATTGTGTAATAATTGAAATTAAAAGTATGCATAATATATATGCACGTATTGTGAACCTCTATTGTGCCCCCAGCAGGAGTATTCACAAGGAAGGTGTAAATAGAAGCATTTTAATAGCTTTAGTTTTGGCCATATGTTTCAAATAGATGTTAGAAATGTTATTTCAAATTTAATGTTTTCAAAATTCAAAGGTCTATAGCACATGTTTACCATCAGGCAGTAGAAATAGATTGTTCCCTAGAGAACCGGCTGTGACAACCTAAAAATCATTTGTTCTTGTTCATACGGTGTGTTATGAAGAAGGGCTTGTGGGAGATGATATGAATCACAGTCCATCTCCTCACCATAAAAAGAATTGCGATTACGCTGGGAAAATATTGAGCCAGCTGCATGTTGTGAGAGGTGCTCTGGTTTTGTACTCTGCAGCCAGAGCCATTGACTGCAGCAAATCACTGATCAGTTTAAAGATCTGTAAATCAATGTCAGAGCCCATAATTCATCGCAATGTCCTAAAAGGGAGCTGACAATTTGTTTTGAAAGGAGTTTTCTCCTCCAAGGTGGCATGGGGGTAATACTAATGCAGGGAATCAATGGGTCAGACTGACAGGCACGCCGGCAAGGGTCACCCAGATTTCTAATGGCTAAATGCCTTATTCATAAGAAAATCTGAATCTTATTTTCATGCATTTGGGAAATCCCTTGTACAACGCCATGGACTTCAACTGGATTTATATTTAGAATGAGTTTGCTTCCCACAAACTTCATAACTGTTTTACCTATGATTGAATCATGCCTAATACATTTTTAATAATCATTGTACAAGGGGATGAAAGTGTGTTCCAACTTATTTATTAATTTTCAGAAAAATTGGCCAATACTTATATTCCTCAGAAGGCAATTTCATGTTTTCCCAATATGCGGTGCCAAACAAGAGGATGTTTCAACTGGAATGCTGCAGTGAAAATGTTCCTAACACAAATGTGATAAATTTAAAAGAAAAGGTTGGATTTATGACAGCAAGTCTAACAATGCTGCTTTTAGCTCAAGTAGCTGCCATGATTTTAACAGAGGTATCATAAATAAGGAGCTTAAAGTGTAGGGTAAATGAGAGCTTATCGTATTATTCTGGGTTATCATTTAGGTAAGCTTTATTGTTGCTAAATGAACTTTAGTCACAAAAGATCAAAATTAATGTGTTTTAAAATAACTTTTCGTTCTTTTCTGTTAAGGTGTCAGTTTATAAATAACATTGTACTTAGTTTTTATATTTCAGTTTTCATTAGTAGGTGAGAAAGAAGAAGGTAAGTATTATAATTTTCTCACTTTCTGTGTGAGAAAAGCTATGGTTTTCTTTATGTGACTCATCAGCAGAATGCAGACAAAAACACAAATCTATTAAGTTGCCTCTAGTACACAGTCCAACAAACCAATTTTAAATTAAGTTCTTTAGGTGATTTACATGATTCAATTCAATTATGAAATCCTCTAATATTCAGGAAGAAACCTGCAGGCTATCCTTGAGAAGCACTTATGCAACAGCTGCTAGAACACATAAACACCTTTTATATTGCTGGATGTAAAGGTTCGGCACTCTTCATGATCTCCTCATATTCCATGCATTAGGAAATGAAGTCAGCTGTTTTTTGATTTGCAGATGATTCATTTAACTACTTCAACACTGTTTTGAGTGTTTCTCTCTTGCTTCATAGAGTCTTCCTTTGGATTGGTGGCTATGGTATAAACCCCAGTGGAAAATCCAGCCAGATAAATACAACCATGGTCTGAGTGTAATTTGGTCTGCTTTAAACCAGGCAGAAATTAGACCAGAAAAACTATCTAATCATAATTTTCATTAATTAACTTTTAGGTTAAATTCACTGGAGACAGTTTCTGATCTGAGCTGTGCTTATTTTAGTCTACTCTGTCCTTTACTATGTAGCTCACATTTCTCATCAGTGTGAGGAAGGAAACTTGCGCATAGAATAGTGTGGTTTGTATTTATCTTCATACTTCATCACTTGCATTTCTTTTTTCAATGAATACAAAGTGTATTTTTCCATTTAATGTGTTTGAAGTCTGATTTTTGTAACAGTTTTTTTTTTTTTGGTTTGGAATTCAGCACTACTATTAACAACCAATGAAAGCCAGAAAGCCCATAAGCTTAGGAAGCTAATAAATGAAAGTAAGTGTAAGGCTCTTGTGATGTTCTTCAATGCCAGTTTATAAGGAATTCAATGGCTGATTCTTTGCCATCTAATCAGTAAACCACATTTGCAGAAGTTATAGCAGTTTCAAAAGAAATGTTTTACTGACTTTTCTGAGTAAACAAAATAAGGGACAGAAATAAAACCTACAGACCAGTGAGATCACAATTCCTTTGTGTACAGCACAGGAAAACTGAACCTGCACTAATACCGTCTGTTTTGGGCAGCAGTGAAGCAGGAACATGAAGATTAATTGGAAATAATTCATGGGAAAGAAAAATATGTAAAGTTGAACGATATACTTTAAAACTGTGGAAGAGCTATGTATGTAGCTAAGATACTACTTGCTGTAAGATTACAAAGACATTCTAGCTAACATTTTAAGTGAGAAAATAATTTTGGCAATGGTCCAGGCAGCAGGACGCATTGGCACAAGTCATCAGCAGCACTGATGTTATGAGAGGCAATGTAGATCCATTAGAGACGTGAAACTTTGGCATAAAGCACAGGGAGTTAACTGCAGGTTGCTGTGACTGCCTCCTGCTGCAGAAAGGGACTGTGCAATTCAGATTGACCCAAAACAGTCAAGGGGAGAATAGTAACTATTAGTGAATGATACCCAGACTCCTGAGTTTGACTGATGTTCTGAGCTGGACAGAGAAGCTTCTTGGAGCTGAAAGTCTGGATTCTTCTGACAAGCCATGCTGTGCCTGTGAAAGACATTGTATCTAACATATAGCTATGTTCTTCTTCAGGAATCAAGCCAATTAACTTGGTCAGAGCTGTCAGGAAATGAGAAAAAGAGCTGCCATAAGTTATAGGGAAAAAATTAAATTCTCACAGATAACATAGCATTTATCTGAGGGAAGGAGCTAAAGCCATTGTCAGGCACTTGTGCAGGAGAAGCTGCTTGCATAAATCAAGCTTGAAAAGAATTGAAGAGACATTCAGCTCTCTACTGTCTAGCTGGTCCCAATTCCAGGTGTATGAACAGTTTATTTGCTTGAGAGCATGATTACAAAGAGTTGTTTATATGTCTTTGCCCGGCTGTGGGCTGTGACTTGTGCAGTAGGGCTGTATATGAGAGAGAAAGGGATAGTGTCCAAATTAAAACTAAGTCTGTACATCTCTACATTATTTACATACAGTCCAAACTGTCACTGAAATCAAATATATTTGTTAAATTTCGAGATTCCCAAATTGACCAAAGCCACTCAGATTTCAAAATCAATTGAAAAAAGATCAGGCAGAATTGTGTGTATTTTCATTGTTTTTCTTTTAAATGTGTGAGGGTATACTGTTTTTCTCCTACATTTAGGATTTATGTGTAAACAGTGTATTAGCAGATGTAACTGGACTTTTCCTTTAGCAGTGGAGTCAGTTATGAATGGCTGCATTCCTTCCTTCCTTCTGTATGCCAGATCACAGTGCAGTGTGGTAAGAAGCGGAGTCAGGAGCTGTCAGTGGCGTATTCCCTTGCTCAGTTTACTGCAGAGTGATGCTGAACTAGGAATAATATTTCCACTATTTATATACTCCTAAGGCTTCCACTTTCTTCAGTCATGGAGCAGTAGCCATGACAGTCTGTGTATCAGGCAGAAGTTTTATCCAGAGAAATACAAAAAGAAAAATTACTTTTTGGCCCTAGTGCTAATGCTGAACAAAGAGGACAATCTTTTGAGTGCTTAAGATTTTGTTCATGTCACTGGAAATTGGGAGCTAGGTTGACTAGAAGTTAATGGGCTACAGCTGAACTTGGAATAAAATAGTACTAAGTTCTATGAAAACATGCTTTTAGGTACCTTGCTCTCGAATTGCTTTGATTAAGGGAATCTCTTATCCATTATTACTAAATTATCTTTGAGTTGAGGGTCTAATGTGGTTAATATTGCTTAAAGAGGCCAACTAATTACTATGGACCTTTCAGTTCTTGCTAGCAAATAGGCAGTTGTCCTTTTGCTCTCTGTTGTAGCATATGTTGATTGCTCCCACATGGTTTAGTCATCAGATGGGGTTTTATAATGAAGTTTTAGTTATTATCTGTATTGCAGGACAAGTGTTATGTCTGTGATAAGTGTTCTGTGAATAGCATCACATTATGGATACCTGTTTTTTTAGCTGGGTCATTCACTACAGCGCATAGACAAAAATAGCCACTGCAGCTGAATTATTCTGTTTGTTTTCCTCTAAGACAGCAGCTGTGGTGCATGTTTGAATTGTCATACTTCACTCATGTGGCTATGGAATGTGATGGATAGGTGCACTGCAGTTATAAACAGAGGAAGAAAAGACTTGCCAGAAAGCAAGCTGGATAAAAAAATACCATCTTCAGAGTACAACTGAAAATACTGTGCTAAATACAGATCATTATTGCAGAACAGAACGGTTGCATAAACAGTAAATTTGGGGTTATGTGGGTGAGATATTCTGTATTAAGCTCCCCACTTTTTAAAATGTAGTTTTAATCTTATACAACCTTGCTTTTCCACCAGCAGAGGTGAGGTCCAGCTTGGTGGCTCTGATAATGTCAGGTTATGCCAGCAGTTGCTTTGCTTTGACTGAAAGTTGGGCACCTTTTATATACTGAAGTAACTTTGAAATGATTTACTGTGTGCCTATTAATGTGATGCTGAAAGCCAACATGCAAATGTTGTCAATCTATGGGCAACCAGTTATTGAATGATAAAGAAATAAAGCCAGGAATAAGTATTGGTTGCTTTTGTTGAAAGTTGTAATTTTGGAATTTTTTTTTAAAAATATAATATTTGTAATCTCTATTTAGGGGAGATTGTAAGTACACTATAGGTGTGTTAGCTTTTCCAGATAGTTTTTAAAATAGATATGTAAAAATCACGTCTTGAAGAAATATTTAGAATGGTAAATCCAAGCAGAGCATTTGATACAGCAAATGCAAACATACATGGTTGAGAGGGGGAAGCAGAGCTCTTGATCTAGAAAAAGGGTTCAAATTTTTCTGAAGATAGGAAAGGGCCATAAAGTTATAGTGTAGGTGAGAAATTTTGATTCAAGAAAGCATTTTTCAGGTAATTGAAAGAGCTATTACAATTCGATATTTTTCTGTGTAAATAGTTACTTTAATACAAATGATTTACATTTAATTAAATGTGGTTTTGAATAAAATTGTAGACACAGTTTATTAATAAAAATCATATTATGCTATTTTGTATCTGGCAGGTATTCACTATTTCCCATGCATATATTAATTATTCATTTAGAGCTTGAACAATACTGAATTTCAGTGTTTAAATGATGACAACCTATTATGGGAATTAAAGGGTACACCTAGCAATTTTAATCTTGTTTCAGCAAGATTATTGGAAGTATTCTGTGGCACTGATATGTATTGCTAATGATTTCCAGAGTTCCTTTATTCATCTGAACAATAAAGCGTGCGAAGGGTAGTTTTGATGATGGAGTATGATTCATTGTAATTTAAGAAGTTACTGTTTCTCTACTCTCTGAATTTCTTTGCTTTGTGAAACTTCTGTTGAGGGTTTTTCCCTCCCTGCCTCTCAGCTCCTGTGGGATGTCAGTGTTATAACTTAAGGAAAGTTCTAGCACTTCCTCACACTTGGCTTCGACAACTCTGGTGTGAAACATTTTCACTGCAGGGTTTCTCTGAATTATTATTAAAGTAGACACTGTATCATGAAGTTGAAAGTCTGAAAAATATTTGATTCCTTAAGACTACCTTTTAAGAGCAGAATTCTTGCTTGTCAAACGGTTATTTTATAACAAATGAACGATGGTGAATAATTACATTTCTGTGAAGCTCTTGGTGTAAAGTGTGTCCAGCAAGGCAAAATAAACTCCCTCAGTAAGACTGGAAGAAGCAATTATGAGGCTAACAAGACTAATTAGTTGAAACAGTGCTTGCAGATACTTGAAGTCTTTCAGAATTTGGCTGCACGTAGCCAAAATGAAAGAAATGTCTGAACTAAATAATATCTTAGGCCCAGCTGTGTCATGACCATAAGGGAAGTGATCAGTTCTACTTGAGGTTTGTTAGACCCCACAACAACTGCACTGAAGGGTGAGCTGCAATTGATTGTAGACTAGAAGGCTGTAGCGATGAAGATGCATTCAAAGATGGATTTTTTTTAAAATTGAAGTGTAAATTCTTCCTGAAAAAAACCCAAAAACCTCTGACCTCAATTCCTAAATCACTTGGAAAACTCTTAAAATGCAGAATTTAATGTTCTAATACACTGGACAATTATAGAAAGTTGTGTTTTCTGAGAGTCATTACATCTCCAGTTGTTTTATTTAATTGGTGGAAAAAGTGATATTAACTGACCCCTGATTCAGTGCCATAACAGATTTTAAAGCCATTAGAATTGTTTAAGTTTAGTCAGGAATGTAAAAGATACTGAAACTTTTGATGCACTCCCTGTGGATTATATATGCAGTAATTTATAAGTGCTATGGGTGCTTCAAACTTGCCTGTGTAATTTTTAATTTTTTTTAATTGTTACTGTTTTTTATTGTCTGGTTGTTTACAATATTTTTGATTCTCATTTATTTATTCCTTCTGCAGCAACTTAGTGTAGGTATTAAATGGTGTGTTTCAGTAGGAGTAGATAAAAATACACCACAGCCTCTACTATAAATTGAAAACTTTACCATGTCTGCAGAATTTTCACAATGACATCCCAGAAGGGGAGAAAAAAGCTTTCCCATCTAAATGAAGGAAGAATTGAATAGATAAAGTAGTCTCAAGAGTACAACCTGTGTGTATGTGTATGTATAATCCTTTTGATTACAATACATGAAAGAAAGCTAAATGTAACTTTAGGATATTGATTATTTTACCTTTGGGCTGTATTGGCTATTTACTACCTTAGTGGTAATCCTCACATGAGAGATTTTTTCTCTTGCTGTCTGAGCGGTGCTTGAAATTTAGAAGTGGAATATACTAAATGAAAAATGAAGATGATGCCTTAATACGCTAACAGTAGAGAAACATCAGCACAAGTACAAAACATAGATCACAGCTGCAAAAGACTTGAGGCTTTGTGGGTATTTTCCATGTTTCATCATGCTAAAAGAAAACATTTTTTTAGTCTAAGCCTAGTACCAGGTATGTGACATGCCCCAGTGTTGCTGCCTGACACCTTTGTAAGATTAATCACTGTAAGATGAAGTCTGGGGATGCTTCTGATAACCTGGACTATGACAGAGGCAATATGAAGACAGCATCTTTACAAATGTACCATAAATCTTAGTGGGTCACATGCTACATGAAGGAAAAGAAGGGTTTATTATAAGAAGTAGTTTTAACAGAATGGTTAACCTTTATTAGGTGCATATAAGTAAATAATTCAAATTAAAAGAGGCCATGGAAAATATTTTTTTGTCTCTGTGGATACTAGCTTTAAGATTTGTCTGGGAGAGTTAAACTGATAAATGCAAAAATAAATGTAAGTGCATCTTACATTTCATCTCATGGTTTTCAGAGTGTTTGGAATTGATCAGCATTCTGTTCAAACCAAAAGAGTGAATTATTCAATTTACTGTTATTTTATTTTGTGCTTTGTACATCTCTGACTTGAATTTCACTTGAAATTACTTGAGAATATAGCTCAGTGAAGGCACTGAAGGTGTCCTTATTGCCTACTTCTTGAAAGGTCTGGAGACATTTTAAGACACCAGTAATCCTAAATTCTTGCATTAAGATTAATTCTTTTGTCTACACCTTTAAGACCATCAGAAATTACAGTAGTTGAAAGTAGTGTGTAGAACTGGACTCTTTTCAGAACTACAAACAGAGTTAAGGCCTTGATACTTGTTACTTTTTTTTTCTGGTAGAAAACATGAAAGTTTCTCTACATTGATCTAAAGCATCTGATGTTATCAGTGAATGATTAAGTGGTATTGTGTCAGCTTTTCACAAAAATCTAATGGACAGACATGTTCACACAAGAGCCTAAAGATCCTGTCTCTATTGTTCCAAATGAACATAGTCCATAATAGAAAAAAACCCACAACTGCTTAGTAGAAATAGATCTGTATATTTCTGGAAATTGACACAAAACACCATCAGCTGAACTCTTTTTAAATCCTTCCCAATAGAAATTTACAGTTTTTATTTAGAAGGAAATGGGCCATGGCTCTGTTTGTATCTGCAGTCTGCATTACTTTTGTTCCCTTATAAATGAGTGCTGACAGAGCTTAGCCAAAATGGTAAATGCTGGCCAATACTGTTTAGACTAACAGTATGAATTAGAGCTCAAGAGCTCTCACCATCCACAAGGCATGTAATTAACCACTCAGCAGCCTCCTACCACCACTTACTCAGTTTTCGCATGCCACTGGTGACACAGTTGCCATGGCTCTTCTATTGGAATATGTGTCCAGGAGCCCTTCCCAGTGTGGAGTTGCCCAGGGTGTTGCAGGTACTCTTACTGAGGTAGATGCTGGTAGCCCCTGCTGACCAGCAGAGAGGAGGCACTGCCACACCACGGGGTGAGCAAACACAGAAATGTGCAGGGCTTGTCACAGCTTTCAGCCCAAACCGCTGTGACAGACACAATGTGGGGGAGGCATTTTTTCCAACAAGCAAAGTGACTGCTGGGAGGAAGGAAATGCTTTGATAACAAAGTAAAAGGAGAATGGAATGAAGTGGTAGAGCGGCAGTGAATAGAATAAACTGCAGAGAAAGAGAGAGGAAAGGAGAAAAGGAGCTCAGAACAGCCACTTACACAACATGGGGAGACAGAACTGAGACAATCCTAGAGACTCTCAGAGTGTCTGCTGCTGTTGTTGGGCTGTTTCTGCACCTGTTATTTTCAAATTACCTTCAGTTCCCCAATAGGAGGAGCTTCTAGTGTCCCTGAAATAAAGGAAGGATTTTCCTTCCTCTCTTGGCTTTTTTGCTACTCAGAATTTTTCATTCCAAAACTGAATTAATGATAAGTTACCAAATGAAATTTTACTCTGCATTTTACCTATATCAATCAGATGTTACTGACTTCAACTTGCCTTCCCATTTTTTTTTTTTTCCTGTGGTCTGTACCCAGGCCAAATTTTCTAAACAAAGTTTAGCCCACTTGGTTCCTAAGAGTAGAGCTTTGAATTGCTTTCTGGGGATACAATAAATTCCTGTGTTCATGCTACCAGTTACACTATGGATAAAATTACAGCAGATGGGCCTCCAAATGAGATGTCAAAAAGTGATGTGATGTGATTTTAATGATGGAAAATAGCAGAATGTGAAAAACAATGAACAGTACTTAATCAATTTATCTCTTATTTTAACTACCACAATCTGGAATTCAATAAAACAGCACTGAATAATTTCATGGGCACCAGGCACAATGCTAATTTTCTTTTACTTTCTAAGATGTAGTGAACTTATTGAGTACATCACACAACAATGGAAAATTTTGCAAGAGGACAATAATCATCATGCTCAGGTAACAATCAGAATATATGCCATTATCTGAACCGTTCACATTTTGTATCAATTCATGATCAATTTCAGAGAAAAAGTTGCAGTTCACAAGAGGGAACTGTGAAATAGTCATCAGAGAGATGGGGAAAGTATGCTGACTCCTCCCATTGTGAAAGCTCAGTGAAAGATGTATATGTAGTTCGACAGGAAAGGGGCAATATATGGACAGAACATTCTGAGCATTAGCCAGTGTAGTCTGGCACAAACACAGAACTACTACCAGACAGGCACCAGACCAAACTAGGAGGACAGGCATTTTATCATCTTTATGTCATTGTTTATCCGGTTTCTTTCCTACTTCTGAAAGGCAGAGGAGTAGCAAAGGAGATTATGTACTGTCCTATGGAGGAATTAGAGGTGGCAGATGTGCAGCATATTGTGAACCATTGTCTAGACTGGCTAGAAAGTCAAGAGAAGTCATTTAATTTTTGTCCTGCATAAACCCATTGTTTGCCTGTTTCATATTATTCACTAGGCATTTTAAAAGGAATGGCAGGTGAGTTAGCCTTCATTGCTCAGATGATGTACTAAGTTTCAGGGGCAAAGAATTGGCCTCTTTTCTGCTCCATTAGCTCCACCAGTATCACAAGGACAGTGTAATTATTTACTCAGCTCAGTGGGAAAGATCAGCTGTACTCCATTTAGTGCTTCCTCTGCTTCATATCTGTAAGCAATGGGAACCTATCACTAGGAATACTTTAGCATTATAAATATACTGGACAGGCATGAGGGTGCCCAGAGACTAACAGTGTAGTATCTAGTAATTTTTCCTGGATTCAGGTTTTTTTCCCCAGACTGAGACTGGTTCCTTGGTAAGCCCATACTATTGTATGTTGCAGAGCATTTAATTGCAGTGAAATGGTTTGTAAACATTTTCTTAATTCCTACTGTATTAATAAGTTAGTGCTACAATATGTAGAGCTTTAAGTATTAACTGTTGGATTGAATCTTTAAGTTTAATCTTGAAAGGATAGTACAGCTTGTGTGCAACCACTTTTTCACCCCTCAGTTATACAGAACCACCTGTCTAGTCAATCATTAAAAAGACATTTGGGATCTTCATGGTAGCCTTCAGATGGTGGAATGGAAGATGCTGGAAGATACTTGTATGTGGAATAGGTATTTCATTCAATACATGAAAAACAGCCTGGTGGGAGAGAGGAAGCAGTTGGGTTTTTTTTTCCTTTTTCTTTTTTTAGAAGAAAGCTTTAAAACTTTTTCTTGTTTGTGTTCCATGCATTCAGCATCGTAATGGAACTTCAGAGTCTGAGCAGTCTTTTCTGTTAGGAGCAATGCAAAATGGTGCTCTGCTGTCACTGCTGGGTCATCCATGGTTCCATGCCTCTTTTTAGTGAGCATGCAGTGCTTTCCTTGGTGAGGTGTAAGACAAGCAGGTAAGGCGGTATGATTCCAAAATGTGGAATTCATTATGCTGATTTCACCTGAAGAAGCTATTTTTGAGCAGCTCTATATCAGTCTGCTTAAAAGACTTTGCAGCAGCATCTTTGGAATGACAGGATTCCTGTAGAATTTTCATGTATTTCCTTCACTTGTTTCTCATGTTCCCACAGGCTACACCCTTTTGAGGCTATTTACATCTCTATAACAATTTGAATATTCCCCTTTTGAATATTGTTTTCTCTAAAGCTGGAATGTGGTAGCACTCTAATTTTGTCTTTTGAATTTCATACTAATGTTTGTTACTGTTTGGGTAATGAGAAGATGTCATCCGTCATTCTTAGCTCAATGGAATTTACATATTTTATAGAAGATTCATCTTCTGTGTAAGAAATTTTGCTTCAGTTGCATAAAAAACTCCTGGTATATGATGCTTCCACTCCAAGAAGATTGAAGTGGTACTGGGTGATACTGGGAAGAATAAAATGGAGGGAGCATGGACCAAGATGTAAAATGAAATTTAAATTCTAAACCTGTACTTAACTTTGTAAGAGAAAAGAAATCTTTATCATGAAATGTTTGGTAGTAGATCCCTAAATAGCATTGTGTAGAGATGTTAACAGGCGAACATGACAGAATTGTCTTCAAAACCCATTTCAGTTTCTTCAAACTGTACTGTGTATGAAAGGAGAACAAGCTCTGTTTGCTTTGAGAGGGAGAAGAGAGAGAGAGAAGGGTGGGTCAGCCTTCTCATATTAAAGAAGGATGAGAATTTTGGCAGTGGAAAGGCAGTGTGTAGCAGCAGAGCTTGGAGGAAAATCAGGAACAGGAGGAGATTTAGATAATTCACAGCCCAGGATTGTATTTTCCAAGGAAATGTCTGCATTTTAAAGTGCTTGAATGGTTAACTCTGGAAACTAATGACTTCAAGCCTAGCTACTGAGTATGCAAACCGGGCTTCTTTTTGCCTCTCTCTTACACATTTGGTACCATGCTAACTGTCCATCTGTTTCTTTCACATGGTTTTAAGCTATAAGATCCTGATAATTATTGTGCTTTTCTTGCTTTCCTTGGATGATGTTTTAAGGTTTGGGTTTTCCTTCCACTATTATCAGCCAGAAAAGAATAAACTATCCAGAAGACTGGATGAGGCCAGACCACTAGCTCTCAGCTGCTAAACACCTTAAGCCAATGTTTTCTTATACCACTTTGAAGCGCCGTGAATATCTTATTTCTTCCATTGTGCTCTTTTCTATTGATTTTCACCATAGCAGCCTTGCTTGATTTAACTTCTGTCAGTCAGGTGAATTGATATCAAACTGATAACCTGTGTAGCATATACCATCTATAGAAGCAATGCATAACTGCTTAATTCTCCACAGAAGATGTCTGTGATACTCATATATGAAAGAAATTTGAGAGATATGTTAACCTGTTGTTTTTATATGAATGGTGTTCAGTAATGTAAAACAGTTGTAATTTTGCGCTGCACTGTTTTTGCATTAAATGAGTTTTTATGAAATTCTATTATTAAACTAAGCACATCCTTGACAGTATTTCAATACTGTAGCCTAATTAATACTTGTAGAAGGTGCTTTTATAAAGAAGAAGTATTTAAATGCAAATGCAGTTCTTCAGACAAATGTCCTTTCTTGTGTTTGGACAATGAAACAAAGCACTGCTTGTTATTGATTCACTGCAAGGCTGTCATTTTGCACAGTTCAGTCTGCATGACATAAATCTAAAGAACAAAAGCAAATAAGTAATTTCACGATTATGGAGTAGACCAAGCTTAGCACTATAACCTGCAGTGTCTGTAATGTATAATGGGATATAACTGTGTCACACGCAGCATTTAACTCAGTAGAAAACAAGCACTATGATAGGCCTTGTGATGTGAATACATTGACCTATTTTCACTTCTGTTGCTATTCACTGCATATTGATTTTTGCTAACTGATCCTGTTTATACTGCATATATATATTCATATATAGCCTTCACTGCTGGGAGTGATTAAAACAGAAATTCCTGTGTATTTCAGTAAACTGTGATGAAAATTTTGTGGGTGTTACACAGTGCTTCTCTTCTGCTTTTAGAGAGTCACCCTGGTAATTTAGGTTTCATGCTTAGTCTCCATTAAATATAGACAGTTAAGGCAACCTTTTAAGGTTTATAAAATGTATCTGGAGCTTATTCATACATTATTTTTCAGGGTTGGCATTTGCTTGAGTGGATTTAGGGAAATCTTTTTCATCATGAGGACAGTTAAGCAATGAAGTGGTTTGCTCAGAGAAGCGCTACAGTCTCCATGCTTGAAGATTTTCAAGACCAGACAGGATAAAGCCCTGATCAACCTGGTTTGGTCTAATAACTGGTCATATGTGATTTCTAGCATTAATCTGTGCAAATTAAAATTCCAAAGACCTTACTTAGATAAAAAAGTGGTCTATTAAACATCTAGCTGTGCTGTATCAATATCCATTGACTATAATTTCTTGAGACTGGGAAAACATTTTAAAGTGGTTGGATAGGCAATGGTTACAAAATGACTTAAGTCATCTGGGTGCAAAGAGATGAGCAGCGAGAAATCAACATGAAGCGATTGCAAAATGCCATTGCCGCTTCATCGTGTAGTAGTTGTGTTCCCACAGTAAAGTAACTCATGCCCAATGGTGGTAATTTGACGACAGACAATGGCAATGATTCACGTGTCTAGACAGGAGAGCCACTGTTCAGCTGAATTACAAGCATATAAATTAAATGCATGGATATCTGTGAGGTAAGATTATGGATAATTTGCTGGAGAAGCACAACGTATGGCACTCATGATCAAGCAGTATAATTACTACATGCTCTCTCTGGTGTCCCATAGCCAATGGGCTTCATCTCTGCCAGTGTGTATTCCAGCTGCTGTCACATCCCTCAACCTAGATCTCTCTTCCATTTGCCATAGGCCAGGAGGATCTTCCCTCTTGGCAATTTTTTGTATCTGTCAAGATATATCATTAGTTGCTATTCCAGAAGTAAAACCAGAAAAACAAGCGTAAGATGACTAGAGCCTGCAATGTTAAAAAAAGAGCAGAGTGTGAACCATTTATTCTTAAATCTCCAGAATTTTTGTTTTGTTAGAAGCTGTGTGCCCTAAGTTGTACAAAATACAGGTAAACAAAGATTAAAGACTGTGAGCCATTGTCATGTCACTACTTTTGACTTGATTCCTTTTCTGTCCCAGGGCTATCATATCAGACTGTGTTGAGAAGAATAATTCTTTCTTTCAGGAAACCAATGCCCATTCTCCTTCCAAACAATGCCTTTGATATGAAAAATACTTTCTTTGTGCTTTCCCTTCTTCCAAGTAACAATGCTTTTCTCCTGACACAGGGTTTTGAAACATGTGTTTTGTGCATGTTGGAATTCTTTTTTCCCTTGGTGTTTTTACCTGAGCAGGAAACTTGTTCCTTCTGAGAATACCCCTAAGTCAAATTTAACTAGAATATTGTAATGTAGATTGTGATAATATATTTCTATTTCATTTATCAGTCTTATTCTTTAGCAGTCTTATCAACTGGATTTCTACTCAATTAGGAAAGGAAATCTGTTACTAAGGGATTCTATTTATTATTCTTTTTACCATTACCCATCTTCTATGTTTCCATCTTCCTGAGGAAATGTAATATTACATTCTTACCATTCTGCATTTGCTTTGTCATTTGTTAATGTACGCTCTTCGGTTTCAATAGCACGAGTGCACAAGTAGGGCCTGTAAAAGAGGGGAAAGCTTCATCCAAATATGAGTGAATGATGAAAAATAGTAGTCTGGACATGGTTTCAATTTTGGAAATCTATTTCCCTAGGATCAGATTTCAGAAAATTCAACAGTTTATAGGAACAGATTGCTTATTTCTTCATTTATTTAGTAGTTTGACTGAGGTCAGAATTTGCATGTACAATTTGAGCGTGATAACAGGTCAGACTAAGTGTCCCTGTACTGAAATAGTAACAACTTGTCATATACGTGGTGTGAAAATCCTTTCTTTTCATCCTTTCATCCTTTTACAACTGCGGTTGATTTTTCTCCAATATAGTGTGCAGGATTAAATTTTAAGAGTATGCAGTCTGTTTCCATATTTATTGGAGAAAAACCTGGGAAACTGAATCCTTGAAAATCTTTCTGTAAGTATACGTGTGAGCAGTAACACAAGCCTTTCCTTGGACAAGCAGGTCCAGTTGCATGAATAAAAAGCTTGTATTGGTCTCTGAGTTGTGAAAATTTTGTGAAATTGAAAAACTGTCTTTCATAATTAAACAAAATAAAAACTGAATTATGTTACTAAGTTACAGGATATGTGGGACCATATGTCAATGCACTGAAAGATCTATAAGACATTAATGGTAATACAGTTTTCCAAGTTCAGTTTGACCTATCTTCTGTACTATCACTCAAAATCTAGGTATTGTCCTGGTGTGGTAATTAGGATGCATTAGATTGCATTGACCTGAGCAGTTTTGACAATTCCTTTTTGTTTTCTCTTCCCTGCCACCCCCCACTCCCGCCTTTATTCTCACTTTCTTTGAAAAGTATCAGTTTTAAGTCTACAGTAGAATCTTTACACTAGTGAAACTGGATTGGAGGAACAGATTGAAAGGACATAATCTTCTTTTTGTCACCTGTCATAAAATAGAAGCAAGAGTTTACACACACACATTTACCAAATTCAGTAAGCTGTAGCTGTTAAATACTGAGTTGATTTCAAAGCCTTTGAGTGACAAAATAGGCTAATGCTTCTACTGCTTCTGCTTGACTCTTATCAGTGAACAGAGTGCAATTTTTTCATCAAAACCATTTCTAAAAAATCTCTTTTATATTATTCTCAATAGTCAGAAGGAATAATACACATTCAAAAATCTGGAATGCCAAATAATACCTGGTTTGCATACATATAACCATGTAGTCTTTATAAAGCAGCTAAGTCATGTGAACCCATAGGTGGACAGGCCCCTTAGGAAATATTTATAAATGTTAAAAACCCAATCTGTATCCATATGTGTTTACTCAATTTCCGATAAAAGGGAATCTTTAAGATTGATGAAGTGCTTGCCAGAGAACCAGAGAGTAATGAACAAATATTTCTTTTCTTGTAATTGACAGATCCCTCTATCTGTAAGTGTGTAACTTGTAGTTTTTTATTCGTGCACCTAAAGTCATATTTGCTTTATTGGGGTACTTATGTTTGGGAACAAAAACGTTGAAAGATTTTTTGAAATAGAAAATTTTCAGGAGAATCGGCAAAGTTGAAAAGCATTCCTAAGCTTGAGAGTAATGTCCATGGAATTTATTGTTTGAGCTTACCTTCTAAGTAATTTTATTCAGTTCCAGTACTTGTTTTACGAATGTTGTGAAAACCAGTGTTTGAGACTCTCAGGGGACAGACAAGCCATTTATTTAATTTGTCAGGTCTGGCATAAATCATAACCCTGTTGCACTTGATGTTGTACAAACAGAGTTAATAAATGATCCTTGCCCCAGGTGCTTAGGAATTAAGTCTAAGACATAAGGTGGTGTGTAGGTATGACAAATAGAAAAGTAAAGAAACCCGATAAATAGTGCCAGTTAGGAAGACAGATTACTTCCTGGCATGTCAGCATCAAGGGTTTTGTAGGCTTCCCAGAAAGGCCAGGTTTTCATAAAGGATATAAAGGGTGAGGGGAGTATCTTTACAGTATTTATAGGGAAGTCCTGGCAATCATGAGAGGGAATATGGAAGAAAAGTTGCAGCAGGCTTGTATGGAAGCTATATAGACAAATAAGCTTGTTATAGAATTATAGGGCATAACATTTCACTTCTGACTGAGGGTAAGTTGCAGCTTGCCTTATTACCATTTTCCTCTAGATTTAGGGCATAAGTAGGAAAAAGGTTAGTAGGTGGAGATGTGAAGTAAGATACTCTGGAATTGCTAAGGGGAGTTCCAAAGACTGTTACTGTTATTCCTTTCTTATTTGACTGACAGGCCTGAAAGTTCAGTGTTAGGATACTCTGGATTTCCCCTCTAATATGTCACTTCAAATTTCATGAGCAAATAATGATCTATTGTGAGTTTCCTAGTTCTGGTACCAAGATGAGTTTGGGTAATTACTTTAATGAGAAAACAGATATATGTATGTGATATACACAGATATATATCTGTATCTTGAGAGAAATGTACCTAAAGGGAAGATGCTGAGTATCCCGTAACAATGTAATAAATAACTTCCTCATACCAGTAATAAAAAAGAAAACTGGCAGAGCATCTAAAAATGCAGAAGTAAAAATAGTTTTAGTTCATCATTTAGAGGAAATTATCCATTGAGAAGTCTGGTGGACTGCCAGTGCCTCAGCCTTCATACCCAAATGCATGGGTATGAAGAATAGAGAGGCAATTAATGAAAGGATTTTTCTTTTGTAAGATACAAAGTTCTTAATGGTTTTACAGCAACTGTAATTATTTAAGAACAGCACTTATTCCAAGCAGAAATTTGAACGTATGGGTAGTTTGTGCAAGACCTCACATTTGTACTGTAGAATGAAAAAAAAGATAAAATTAACCACATTTATTTACCAAGTAATCGAAAGCAGCAAAAGCTTTTTGCTCTGAGAAAGTAATATTATGAAAGCTATATAAGGCAACAGGATTAAAAGAACTAACTGAAATCATCCTGATTCAGCAAAGCTGGCTGAAGTACTTACACGTTCCATGTCAAGCAATCTTTCTATCACAATGTGATCAGACTGAACTAAATGTGCATAATCCTTCAACAGCTTGCAGTCACCATAACCTGTAAGGAAGAACAAAAATGCTGAAGATTGTCTCTGGAAAAGAGAAGTTGTTACAGTGTACTAGTGCATCAGTATACAGCGATCTGTGACAGTTCAACAGGTCAGAAAAGGTAGATTATCTCAAGGAAGAGCATGGCAGAAAAAAACTTGATTAAAATTGCAAACATCACATGACACTGCTCTGAAGAGGTAGTGTGGGTATATCTAAATATTATTGGTTTGTGTTACTTAATGTAGGTCTGGTGTAACTGTTATTTTCAGTGACAGTACCAATGTCATTCTTTATAAACATGTTTGAATACATGATGGAAGCTACAGTTTGTCTCATGCTATGGAAGAGGAAAATTCTCTTTCAATAGTTGAGTAGGGCTTCCTTGGAAGTCCAGTTTGGGTGGGCTTTTTGTGTGTGCTAGTCTTTCTGGTTTTGTTTCTTAGGTTTTCATTTTTATTTTAATTTTTTTTCTTTCTTTTGAAACGAACTGCACAAGCTCTAGTAATTATTTTTTCAATACTGTGGTTCTGTGATAAAACATACAGTGTAATAATCAGACCAATTTTTTTGTGTAATTGTAAGTGACAGATGTCTGAGGCACACAGTCATTTTAGCCTGACATTTGCAATTATTGCAGCAGTATTGATGGAAGAGGATTAAGGAGCTTTCAGATGCCAAACCTCATTATTTCAACTTTATGTAGAGCTGTCAGGTCCTAATAATTCCACAGGGATTTAGCCTTTACTGCCTAAAAAGGCATGCAAAAGGTTTTCATAACAATCCTAAAACTATTATGGACCATCAAAATGTAAATGACCACAGTTTAATGAATATCTAATGACTATATTTTTTAACTTTCACTTAGTAATTTTAAAATTATGCCTTATTTTCTAAGTGGCACAGTGGTCAACAGTAATAACCCTTAAATAAGTATTAAAACTGTATTTTTCCTGGCATCTTAGAATTGTGATTCATGAGAGTGCATAGTCTAGTCCAATGAAAATATATCCAGTGTGCAATAAAATAGATTGGATGGTTTTTCTTTTCATCTGACATCTTCATGTCAACGATCTGCTGTCTGGTCTTTCAAGTCTTTTCAAAGGGAGATAATTCACAAAGAGCTTCTGTGCTTTATTTTTAAGACACTTCCATGAAAAATGAGTCATACCCAGTACGTTGGTGAACTCTTTTGTAGTATTGTAGGATACTGTAAAATGAAATGATTCCGTGGAGAATTGATTTTAGTCTATACCCTCTTCTTTTGGAGATTCTCAATATCTACCTGTAAAACGCTATTTTTTAAATCTTAGTGTGCTCAGGAAGCTAACTCAGGCTTAAAATCTCAGATGAAAGAAACATATTCTTTGCATTAGACCTAGCTATTTCTCTTCAATGCTTTTTTTTCTGACACCCTCTGCAAAGGCAGATACTGGATTGTGCCTTGAAGATGACCCTTCATATCTGCTGGCAGACCTCTTAACACAAAGACTTTTCCATAATAATGATTCTATTCCTTTAGTAGTTTAAAGTTTCACAAGAAATCTACATGAAACTCAGCACTTTGACCAGCACAGTTATTTTCTCTTTATGGATGAAAGAAGCTGATGTTTTAGAGATAATGAGTGGGCACTGAAAATGTTTCCAGAGACAAAGTAGGCTCTTATGGAATACCGGCATGTTCCACTCAGCTATGTTTATTTGTTAAAACTTAGATTGACTCTATTCCATTTTTCTAATTGGATTCAGAGTCGTTGATTTAATTCCACATTTGTAACAATGAATTATAGCATTCTAACAGAGGGGGTGAAAAATATGGCAGGTGCAGAGCGAGAGGCTGCAATAGTTCTGTTTGACTGAAATAGTTCTGTTTGACTGAAATGAACCTAGGTTTAACTGCTGTGATAATGTGTTTGTTCAGGAATAGCAACAACCCGATAGGAATTCCAGTCTGCTCTTCTGGAGAAAAAATGCCCATAAAATGCAAGCACACTTTTGTTCACATTCTCAAGGTTGTTTTTGGTTTTCAGCCACAACCGGTAACAAGTTCATAGTCTGATAAAATAGTCTGATACTGAAATAAAGTTTGCATTTATCAATTGATTTGCTGAAACATATTCATACTTCTGGCAGCCTCCCATGATATCTTTGACTGTCTCAGGATGGAAGATGTTGCTTTTTCATGACCAGGCCCTGGTTGCCCTTTCCTAATTGCAATTAGGCATGGACTTGTGACCACTGTAAGTGCCCTTTTGAACTCCAGCTCTCTGCACTGATCCTTTCCAAGGATTATCCAAACATTTCAAGGCAAGTGCTGGAATATATCCAGTGAGGTTTAACACTAGTATACTTTTGAATGAAACGGTCAGTGTCAGTGATAAAGTAGATGCCCACTTTGTGAGCAGCAGACCTTTAAAGGAGACAGTAAAGTCATGGAATATTTGGAGCTGGAAGAGATTCCAAGGGATCATCAAATCCAACTCCCTACTACTTCAAAATGAACCATATGGCTTAGAGTGTCATTGAGATACTCTTTGGTTTCTGACAGACTTGGGGCTGTGTCCATTCCCTGAGAGAGCCTGTTCTATTGACTGATCACCCTCATGATGGTAATTTTTATTAGAATACATAAAAATTATGTTATTGAAGAAAATGCTTGGTTTTTTTCAGTATAGCCAAAACCTGAGATTGGTGAATAATAACACTTCTAACTCCTACCTATCACTTTTGGATTTTGAGAATGATTATTGTGTATCTTACGCTCAGTCTTTTTCCCCACTTCAATTTGTAGTTAGCTAGTTTGCCTAGAGCCCAGTAATTTGTTGCTATGACTGTTGGATGCTATCCCATGCTTATGTCTTTAATGAGCTCAATGGTTTGTTTTGAGCTTCTGCATCTGGTTAAGATAATAAGGATGACATCTCTGTTAGTCACAGCCCTGCCTGCAGTGAAGGGCACACTGAGTTTTCGGGCTTAAAATAGATTTTTCTTCTATAGTCTGTGTTCAAGCCTACAATAATTACTGAACAAAATGTTCTTAGACATTTGTCTGAATAGCATCAATCAATGGTACTGTTTATGAAGGAGAAAGCTATTTTTGAGACATAAAGAGGCTATACATATAAGCTGGCGTTTACTTTTCTGCAGTTCCAAAATCTCGACCTGACATTTTGTTTCCATTGTCATTTAATCAAAAGCTGCGCTTTGATCAGACAGCTAAAAGTCTGTGTGTGCTCTTTACCTACAAAACAACAGATTGGGGGTGTCACTCCCTTTTGTCCTGAAACAATAGACCATTAGCTCTTCGTCACAACAACAGCCGTATTGAGGTGGTTTTAAGGGAAACTCACAGCATTCATCTCTGCAACAGGAAACTGACAGGAATAAAATCCAGGGAGAGTCTTCACATAGTGAGTGATGTGAAGAGGTGGGGTTTGTTTATCCAGACATTAGGGTTTATTAAAATGGACTTTGTCTCTCTTCTGTAGAAATTAAGCAAGACTAATTTAGCCTCTTGTTCTGCAAGTTATTCTCTCCAGGAATCCTCCTTGTAACAGGTAGAGCCTAAAACCAGGTAGCTTCCACGGAGTTTCATGTCTGAGCCTCTTTCTTTGAGAGATGCACATTATCTTTAGGGGCCAGCTGCTGCAGCTGTTAGTCACAGTGGGAATTGGGAGAATATTTCTTTGGAAATACTGTATATTGGCCTTAAATGTTTCAGAAGATGTAGTATCTGGTGTCTGGCAGTTCTCCATAGATTAGCAAGTCATAAAGTCCCATGGTCATATGAACAGGGTGGATGAGTAATTAGAGCACAGTCACACAAATGTTGCTTTGGAGTGACAGGTTGGGGCTGGCTGCTGATCTGAAAGAACTGCCACGGGGCACACTCTCAGTCAGCTGCAAATGCAATTAGCATTAGCTGAGTACTGTGACTTGTCCAGGCGTGTAAGCCATTACTTAACAAAATATTGTTTCTGATATGCAAGTTATTAAAGAAAGACAAGAGAGTAGCTATATTTTGGCCATGGGGTACAATTAGCTTTTTGGGAAATGGCAGAATTTGGAGGAAACAGCTGTGCTAGCCATGAACCATGTTATTCATTGTATTTGCTTCATAAGGAGTCCAGTTGTCTGAAAAAAACCAATCAGGACAGCATAAAAAGTATTTATAGGTTGGGTAAGAATGAAAAAAGAAGGAACATAATGTTTCCAGACCTTTCCTCTCACATGATGACCACTGAGGCCCACGTGGGTTTGAAGAAAGGGTGTTTCATGATTTCTTCTATCAGGTGAAAGAAGTCACCAAAGCCTCATGGCTGTGTTGAATAAATTACTGCAAATGACTCGCAAAGGCATCAAAGTTAGTAGGTTGCCCTAGACCTTGCACATTTGATTTTTTCTTTCCACTTAAAAATCAAGAATAAAGATCAAGAAGGGAGAGAATGTGTGATTAGTTTTAGAATCTGTGAACCTGGATCTCCTAGTAGATTTACAGTGCATTTTATTAAAAAAAAAAAAAGCCAGAAGGGGCAGTGGTCTTTCATATACCAGAAATTTCTGAGGAATCTTGCACCAGAGACATAAATTGTGAAAAATTATACAAGCATTTCAAGAAATCCAGTAATAATATTTAAAATCAAATATGTAGCTTTAAAGTACTTAGGAGATGCTGGTCTCATTTTGAAAATGTGAATTCATAATTGTTTTGGTTTGCTGCTTCTGAGGTAAGATAAGTAGCCTGTAAACAGTTATTGTTATAGAAAACAAAATCAGTGTCCTATTGACAGGAATTAACAAGGAATAGTTTCATTGCCTCATTTTAAAGAATGCAATCTTGTCTAGTAACTTGAAAAGGCAATTATTTGGAAGTGAGTTTTTAATGTGGAAAATTACCTTCATCTTTCAGTATCTTTCTGAATTGGGGTCTAATGATGGAAAAATGATTTCTCAGCTCAAGGTGTAGTTTCAGTTTCAGACACTGTTGACTTCTAAATGTAAAACTGCCTCAGTGTGCCATTTTTGCTGACATCTCTGTTAACACACCTAAGATGTGCACAGGGTCTAGGCCAAGCGTGTTCACTAGATCACATTCAGAGAGGGAGACAGACACTTCTGTGAATCTGGCCATGTTTTGCTGCTGTATGCTTTGTGGAAATCTTGGCACTATTAGAGTTCTGAGAAGTGGAGAAGGCTATGAATGAAAACCATGGTATTTCATGGTGCAGTTATGACACAAAGGAATCTAAAGCCAGACAGAATTGAAAAAAAAAATTTCAAGGGAAATAGTGTGAATTCTTCTGTTATATTTTGAGTGCAAACTCTAAGCTGTTATGAGAAGCAAGAATAAATAAGTGGCTTCTTGCTCCATAGTGCTATTTTTTATTACATTTGTATTGACTTAAAATGTGAAAATTGTCAAAATAAGCTCCACTTCTCATTTGACATTTAGTTTAGAATCCTAAAATCTTATGAGAAGCCTTTAGGATCCAAACCTAGCTTTCACAGATCAGACTTCTTTAGTCCAAGTTGAGTGCATCCATCAAACAGGCAGCTTGAAACTGGCAGGACTTGGAAGAAGTAGATCTTCTCAGGATGGAGGGTATGACTATGGCAAACATATGATTGACAGGACATTTTTTACCTGCATACCATTTCATACCATGCAACTTTTTTTCCTACATAGAACTCCGCAGGGTTATATTTCCTGTAACAGAAAGAGTTTCACCATATAAAAAATATGAAGAAGACTTCTTTAAAGAAGAGGGTTGTGGTAAGTAAAGCCCTCATGAGATTTGTTTAAAATAATATAAATTTTTTTTAAAAGAATTGTTGTTGCTCTTAATATATGTGGTTAGTGCCTGTGTTCAGTTGCATCACTTTGGTCAGTCTCATCCCCTTTCCTGTGTTTACTTGTTTCCTGCTTCTGTTCCCTTGGGAATTCTCAGGAAAGGAACCTTGACTCTAAGACTGGAAATCAGTAACATGGGATCAGAATACCATCAATACCATTAAATAGTTACTATCCATATTAAAGCCACACAAAAATAGTAAATACCCCAAGTCTTACTTCTTGCCCCAAATATTAAATGTAAAGTTAAGCAGGACCTTTAGATTGTAGATTCTCCTTGGCCTGTTTCATAATTTCTACCTTTGCTACCTCAGGTATTAAGGTGGGAGTATGCAGAGCTGTGGGATCTAATACCATCAATGCACCTTAAAATCCAGAGGGATTTTAATGCCAGGCGTTTTCCTGGGTGATGGGCTGGTGAATAAGATCCTGCTTTCCAAAAGTTTTAGAGGTTTATGGGCAGTCTTCATGAGCACTCTTCATTGAGTGTCTTCATTTCTCCACTGTTCTTTTAACTTCTGCACCAAAATGTATATGTATATGCAATTACTGCAATACCAGTTAGGGATGCATCTGAGAAAGAAAGCATCTGTGCACTTTTCAGATCTGAGAAACTTGTGCTTATTTTCCTCTCCTAACCCAAAGTCTTGTAGCACTTGAAGGGGAAGTTAAGTTTGATAAGTACTGAAGTGAATCTGCCGTTGGAGGGAACCTGTTAAGTCTCTGCACAGTCTATATTAATTTAATTCTAAGGAATGGTGACACCATAGAACGTTGACGTTTCTCAGTGTTTCCTTATTTATTTGGGCAAGAAGACGTAGGGAATATGTAAGAAATATCTCTTTCTTATCCCATAGATTTTCCTTGGAGCAGTTTCAAGGATATTTCCCTTAAAAAGTAGAGGGAAATCTCTAAAAATATTCGTGCTCTGAAAGACACATCTTTACAGATGAATACATTACATTAAACAATATAATTAATATGTCAATATATGAAGGTCTTATAACTCTATAAAATATTAATATTTCAAAGTGAAACTTGGCAGCTTCTCTAGTGTTCCCATTGAAACCAATAGGATGGCATAGGAAGAAACAATTTAGCTTTGCATTGGTATGTATTTCCAAGCTATATATTTTTTTTTTAAATTTTTTTTTTTTTGAGTAGGTGCTTCAATCAAAGTTCTGGCTGAGGTACTGCTATTCAGCCATGGCTGAATTTACAGCAGGTCTGAGGCTGACATGTCAGGATACCTCAAGAGACAATGCATGGGTTTAATATCGTTTGCCAGTGGAATTCCTGGGGCTCAAAGTTATAATATCTTCTACATTAATGTGCAGTGAAGTGAGTGTAGCATTAATCTTCATAGAAAGTTCAGTTCTCTTGAGAATGTGGAAGGATAATATAAACCATTATAAGAGGAGATAGGAGCCAGGTAACATGGGGTTACTTTTATGTAATTTCAATCTGATTAAAGGAAGTTAGAATTTTCTCTCTGCAATTTGTCAGAAGCATGGCAGGATGGCAGATATGAACCATTTCAATACTGTGAGCATGTATATATGACTCATACATCTTACTTGAGTTTGAAATTTTAAGATCCAATTAACAGAAAGAATTATTTCTGAAGTTACTGTAGCATCATCATTTATGCTATTGTACCTGAGAATCTGGATATTATAAATGGCCCCTTTTCCAGAGGCTGTATTTCCACTATGAGAAATGTGCCTTAGGCTGAATCTTAATTAATGATTTATCAGCTGAGAATAAATAATTTTCTATATTAGCAATATTTACTAATGTAGCCAGAATTTGTTTGATGGTGTATAGGGAAAAGGATGGAAAGCTGGGTGATTTCAAATGGGCTGACCTGGTAGTACAGAGATGTACAAATGAAAATGTACCACTCTGCTTTGTTTTTTTCCTTTATAAACAGAAATTTTTTTCTATTTGCAAAAGTAGTTAATTGTTGCTCCTTTAAAGAAATGTGACTTTGTAACTTTCTCCTTTTTTTGCTATCAGTGTGATTAGAATCTCATCAACTGATTTTAAGCATGACTTCAGGGTCAGAGGGATGTGGGGTAAGAATAAACAGAGCCCGTGAGAGTCATTGAACTTGATGTTGCAATGGAGGGGATGTGTGGGAGAGAAAGTGTGCTGGAATCCAAGAGAGGATTTGATTAAGAGGTCAGAGTTAGCAGGAAGGTAGTCTGGTGATCTGCTAGGAAAGCTGTGCCCTGCATTCTTTATGAAATGTTGTGCAGGACCAGCAAGGACTTTTATTCAGATGTGTCAGAAAAGGATTTCTGTCCCTATGGCTGCTCCACGTGACAGCCTCAGCTCACACTTTCTGTTAAGGTCAGCTCCCCAAATACTTGGACAAAGCAATACCCCAGGGACGTAGGAGGAGTAAGATGACAGGGGGATGTTAAAGTTCACGTGTATTCACTGAATTGTACCTAAACCAGCACGACCTTACCATGCTTTGTGTCTGCCCTGCAGCTCAGCTGCTGTCTCTGTGTACATCAGGCATTTCATTTTACTTGCTCTGTTGAATCCTAGGCACAATTTTCCACACCCAAATTTTCTTACATGTCCTTTGTCATTTTAGAACTAATTGCTGGATCAAATCCATTAATTTTTGTAGCTGAGGAGGCAGGACTAGAGTTGTTATTTTCTTTGTGCAGCAGAAATCTCAATGATATCAAGGGAATTGGCCTACACAATACCAATACCTCAGTTTACAAATGAGGAAACACTGAACTTCTGACACAGTGTAATACTGAGCTTTAATTTATGGATGTTTATGCAGCACTTCAAAATTTCTGAACGTATGTATCACTCTGCAAGAAATACACTGCAGCCTCCTTGATGGGATCTCTTACTGCACACAGGAGCAACCTAGACTCTTGTCAAAGGTCCTTGAAATCAGTAAAGCCAGTCAGCTGAATGCAGTTTTGGTAGGAGAGCATTTTAATTATCCCAGGTGGCAATGAGCAATTACAAGTTTTAGTTGGGTAGAAGTTATAATACAGTGTCTAGATAGAGACATATCTATTTTAGTATTACTAGGTTCCTTTAAGTGTCCACCTCTTGTTTTTTTTTTCCAAGCATGTAAGATTTTATGAGTAATTTCTTTTACCATCTGCCTAATCAGTGGTATGTGCTCCAAAAGATTATTAGGCTTCCTTATTTTCCCAAGTATGGGACACAAATGGCTTTTATACATAATAAGATACATTGAATGGTGTGACAATTAAAGCCCTTGTACTTCTACGTGAAGCTTGAATAAAGACACTAATAGATCAAGGAAACTTAAACTTACTGTCATGGTGGGGCAAAATTACAACCAGCTCTACATCCAGTAGGTTGTAGGAACTTTTGTCTTCCAGATGCCTTCAGAAAGTGAAGGTTTTGCCTAGAAGTAATGAGAGGTTTTTTAGAAACACAGTTAATAGACATAAACATCAGAAATCTTAGGCTACTGCAATTTTCAAATATCTGCACTGATGTGCAATGTTCAGCACAAATTCACTGAGTTCTCTGCACTGCCCGTGGCTCTTTCTGCCATCTGAACCTTAGACAAATGGGACAGTATCCACTGCCGAGTTCCTCTCAGGGCTTTGCCACTGTTCTGTGCTGATGTAGCGAGGGAGCAAGAGGACAGTTTTGATGTTCACATGAGAATGATGGCCAGGTTTCTCCTTTATGTGGGGATGCAGGTTCTGATATTCAAAGACAGAATACCATCTTTGGGATGACACAGTACAGAGTCAAGCAGGAATGTTGTAGGTGCAGAGTTGCAGTGACAATGCCAGCAATGGAAAGCATATTGAGGGAAGCCCAAGACAGAAACATCAATCCCTGGGTCAGTTATCTACCTGTCAGAACATATGGCCTTCCTAAAAAACAGTAGTTTATGAAGAAATGCAAGTCACCTGAATGAGCCCTTAAGAAAAAAACCCCACAAACCATGTTGCTTTAGTGATATATATATTGTATTCCATAGATGTGCACACATGTAAAAGCAGGTCTTAAGGAAGGGTCACAATAATTTCAGAAGTATATTCAAAACTGAAATTATACCTCCTGTGCCTCTTCTCTGTTCTTTGGAAAATGCTGTGTTACACAAAAGGACTGCAGGGATTGATTTTTAAATACCTGGAGTGTAGACAGTGCCAATTTAATAATTACAGGTAATTAGTTCACCAGATAATAAAGGGCCATGGTTCATGCCTGTATGCTGTGAGGTTGTGGGTGTTTAAAGTGGCAGGAAGCAGGTGGACTGAGCTGCAAATTATGAAATAAATTCAATTAGAGCTGTATTTAGGACATCAGAATTGTGTAAGGATGAGTTTTTCATTAAAGTCTGAACCTTTTATAGCTTCTGTCTTCAGTTTCTAGAACTTCATTTTAATGTACAATATTAATTAATAAAAATCGCTTTTAAAATTACTATTTCAAAGAACTTCTCATATCAAAATAAATTCTGAAAATACAAGTGTTCTACAAGGAGTCCATGGTAGATTCAAAAGGGCTTTTCCTCTATTACATATGATGGGATATGATGATATCACTGTTTAGTTATTTATAGCTGTTACAGCAGTGATAAATTGACCTCAATCTTGAAGTGATTAATATGTGATAAGGTATAGAAACCAAGTTAATAGGAAAGTATAATAAAATATGAATTCTGCCTTTCTGAGATAAGTGCAGAATTCGAATTCAGACCTGCATCTTCTCTTGGGCCAGGCAAGTAAATGATACCTTGTAGGGGAAGAGCGTTCCCTTACAGTATGAGTGCTCTTTGTGGATTTCTGTCTGCTCAACACAGCATTGAGTTTCTTGAGTGCAGTTTGTAGAGTGCTGGGGTTTTTTCACTGATACAATTTTTTCTTAACGGTGAAGTGCTAAGCATCCCCCTTTTTTTCTGCTTTTCTTCACAGTTACTTCTTTCTCTACTGAAATCTTTAATTTTTAGATTGATTTTCCTCCCAGTTTTTCTTGGTCATTACATCTTTCTGTATAGTAGCAAAATTCAATCTTATATTTAATGAATCAAATAAAAAATATTGCTAGAAGCAAATGATCATACAGAGATATTAATTGTTTGAACTAATAGCATTTCTTTGCACAGAGCCATGATTTAATGCTACGGTAACAGAAAAACCATTCAAAGATCTTGAAAAACACTCAAAAAAATTTTCTGTGTCAACTGGAGTGTACTCTTGCCTAGAGGTTGTAATGCACAGACATTAGAAATAGGGCTTATGGTTTTTTTCCTTTTTTTTATTTTAAATGGTGTGAAAGAGGAACCATTATCTGACTAAATGCAGGCTGGAGCTGGGAACTGTAGTTATGGGGGGAAAAAAATCCTACATTAAAATGCAAATAAAAAGGAAAGTAAAGAAATTGATATCAATTTAATTAAATATAAGCTATAGTATATGCTGTTGAACTACTAAAAGGTAACGTACATTTGAATAGAATTGAATTAATTTTTTGTCCAGTTCTAGGGTTTCACTTAGTTTTCTTCCAAAGGTCTGAGATATTTCCTGAAATAAGAAAACACTTTAGGGAAACTCCAATTAAATGTATTCAAATGCTTCTGGAAATTTAGAAAGTATTCACAGTTTACGTTCACATATAAGACAACAGCTACAGGAGAAAACGAAGATGTTTTGTTATTTTATTGTTACTGAGCATGCAGTATTTTTGGGTCACTTTGAAGCAGAATTTAGTACTGGGTATATGGTGAGCAAAAGCTTCAGTCATCATTCAGTATCCCTTTGATGTGTGGAGACTGAATAGGGAGAGCCTGAGAAGATGCTGGAGGAATAAGAAGGAACATAAGGCTCAGTCATGCTTTCAGAAGGTTAATTTTAAGTAAAAGTGGTAAAATTCTGGTGTGAGTCACTCTGAAGTCAGGGTGATTGTGTATGGTATAAGGCATTGATTGCAAAATACATTTAATACATGCTTTAGTAGTTTGTGAAATTGTGGCCTAACTGTGCAGCTTTACTGGGAAAATATAACTAGAGAAGATTAAAAGAATTCTGGGAACAGAACCCAGCACTAAAGTTTTCCAGAGTCTGAAAATAGGTTTCATTACTTTATCATGAATCATTAGTTTCCATCAAGTCAGACTTGCATGCAAGGTAATAGAAAGTCTGAAAATCATTTTGGGATAAGGAGAGATTTTTTTTTTAATGTATTTCATTATCTTTCTTTTGTATTTCAACCTCTTGTCTTTCTGTAGCTATAATTAAGGGATAACCGTATTGCAGACTTGCGATTATAACTGCTTTTTGTCTTATATTGAATTTTGTTTTAGGCACAACAGAGCTGCTGGATGAAAGTGTCAGAGCCATAAAATAAAAGAGTGGGCTAGCAAGTGGGGAGGTTGTTTTTCAGAAGAGAAGTAGAAATGGAGAGAAACTATGTTGGTTACTCTTATCCTTCCTTGCAACTAGGTCTCGCAGTACATCCATACTCTGTTTAATTAACATCATTCATACATTAGCAATTCCCTTCTTTATTATTGGTTAGAATTTTTTTTCTGCTTTACTGAGGGTATGTAATACATGTAAAAGCAGTGCAGCATCTGCAGATGAAGATTCTTGCCTTTTCACTGTAAAAATAGGAAGAGTATATAATGTGAAAAATTTTTTTAAAGGCAAGGTTCACTTCTTGTTTCAAGGTTTTACAGTCTCCTAGAAAGTGCATGTTCATATAGAGGATCTCAGTGTTCCTATCTATAATGGTGTTAGGCATTGCTTGTGCTAAAATATTTATTTAGAAAACTAGATTGATTTGCTATTTAAGAGAATGATCTTCTGGTTTTTATTTTAGTCTTACTTTGCACCACATATGATATAATTCTGGAAAAAAAAAAGTTGCTTTTTTTATCTGTGCAATGAGGGTGGCTCAATATTCCTTTACAGCTCTCATGGGATGTAACGTGGTTAAATTCAGGAGTGGGATTATCAGTAAGGACAAGGGCTGTGTGATGAGAAAGGCTGTGTGCCTGTGCAGCCCTGAAGCCAGATGACAGCTGGTTCCTCTTCTCAAGTACATGCTGGTTTCTTAACTACTTACATTTGCTTCAGTGAAATCTAGACCGGCTTGTGATTTATGGAGACATTCTGATCCATTTCTGATTCCATCACTGGGGTTGCCCTGCAGACCCATTGTGAGTTAAACATTCAAATTCTGTGTGCTGCTGAATCCTGCTGAGACAAATCTTCACATTGTAATTATTTCTTTGCCCCAAAGTGTAACAATAACAAGTCTTGATATCTTTAATGGTAGCAAATTTTTAATTATGGAAAGTTATTTACTACTTACTGTTTTTATATTCAATATAATTGTCCTGAAGGGCTTTGTATATGTAATTAAATTCCCCTGAGATTATTCAAGCTAATGGTTTATAGGTAATTTAAGCATTAGATTTGTAGCTTAAACAGGAAATTATTTCATGTGATCTGAGCAGTGTAGCAGTTTTACGGAAATAGAGTATTTCAAATTCTTTGCATGAATTATTTTGTTTTACATTTTCTTTTGTTATTTTAATGCCAATCCTATTATGGATGTTATTCTACAATAGATACTAGTGTATTTAAATATTTTATGAGTGCTATTATTATCCTGCCATGGAATGATTAGTATTCTGTATGTTTTTGAAAAAGAATTTTCTGCAGCATCTTTCAGTCTTTGGTGTTCCTTTGTATAAATTATAAATAAGAATATAGCTATATATTTATTTTTGTAAGAGAATGCAGACTGTGATTGTACTTTGTTATCAGTCTATTTTTTTCTTATTAATCATGCTGAACTTAAATTTCCTATTTATTGACCTAAGTAGGTGATATGAATAAGTGCATTTAAGAATTAGGTTATTCTTGAAATACAATTATAATATATGAAGTATATTAACTTTTAGGTGTACACCTCTGAGCTTCAGTCATCCCTCAGTAGTCAAAGCTAGTTTCTCTTCAGTTGTCCCTTTTTAGGACAGTAGTTGTTTTCTGAGGTGAAATAGATGGTTCTTGGTACCACAAGTGTCATTTTATGTGTCTGTGAAGTTGTCAAAAAGAATAATCTGTAATCTATAATGTTGACACAATAAAATTGCAATAAAGTCTGCTTTAATAGCATAGTTACCTAACATTTGTTGTAACAAGTGCAACAATGCACCATGACAGGGTCTGATTAAAAACATTGATCAATCCCATTTCTCACTTCCTGCTGTAGACAGTCATGGGAATTTACTGAAACACCTCACATTTCTTATTTCTGATTTTTCTAGAGGGAAACTGTGCCATGAAAAAATTGGTCAGTGTAACGGTATTTACAAAAATAACTGTGAAATTTATTAGAATTGATGGATAAAGACAAATATATATATATATATATATATATATATATATATAGTTCCTCTTATATCACTTTTAATACACAAGTGCTTAGAAAAACAATGTATTTGATTAACACAATTTTTATAATCCAGGGCCATTTTCTTCCAAATTGAAAAAAATGGCTTAAAATTTAAAAGATAATGTGTGTGTAACAGAAAAGTTCCTCTTTTTTATTGATTCCACTTTTTCCTTGCTCTGTCCACTCCCTATTGCCTGACAAATGGGATTAATTCCATTGCCCATGTCTGCACATGAATCAGACTGGGCTCTACTTTCCTCTGAAGTCTATTGTGCAGAGTGATGTTTAGATAACTCTTAGTAATCACATGAAATATTTTAACAATACACAGTGTAGTAATTCATTTTTACAAAGCAATGCATTAAATATTGTTAGATAGTTGCTGATGCTGCAATATTTTGAGAGAAAATTGATTTGTTTATTGGTGTCCCTTTCATATGTACCTTGCTCTTACTTTATATGTCTTCCTTCTTGCTAGAGTATGTGTAAACAATCCCAGTTTAAGTTGATACATTCATTCCGAGGCCAAAAAAGATGCTTAGGGAAATTCAGTGACAGGAGAGGGATAGAACTGAAAGCTTCTGAGCCCTATCCATGACATATCATGCATTATTTTTCATTTCCTAAAATATTTCATATATGATAGGGAACCATATAATTTTAAATACTTGGATCTTCCATACATTTAATATATTGTTTGTGATAGCTCCTTTTTTTTTCTGAAACTTGCTCTCTGTATTTCTTTATCTCCTACCCCAGGATAGGTGCACAGAGTGATTTTGCCTTAAGATGGAAGGTTGCTCACAAGTCTTTATGCTCCCTGGATGTAGGGGGCAAGAGACATGCTGGCTTGATGAACAAGACTGCTTTTATATGAAGGAAAAAACTTTAGTGCCAGCAGAGCTGTCTGGGAACACTGTCTGGGCCCTGCAATGTGGTGCGGTGACTCTGGTGTTGATCTCAGTGACTGAAGCAGCTCAGTTGCCCTGGATTTTAGGGGGGAATTCAGATATCCTGCCTCTGCCTGTGTTATCTCTTTAGAGCAGTTTTTAGTCTATGACAATAGTGTATTTCACCCTTAGATAGCTATTGAGATGCTTTCATGTACTCTGAGGTTTAAACTGGTGTGGGGCATTGTATCTTGAGAAATTATGCATTATTATTTCTATTAGGTTCAGCAAAATACTTGATAGGAGGTTTGCTCCAGAGAGTATCTTCATGGCTGCAGCTTCTTTCTTTTAAACTTAAGAAGCCATGCCACTGAGAAAAAAAAGAATCTTTTGTAAGAAGATAAAAAAGCTGGTGGTGTCTGTGTTCCCTGCTGTACTTGGTCAGGTTAAATTTATAATTATCAATGAATTGGTTCTCCCTAAAGGCCAACTGACAGACAAGTCACTATCAAGTTCAAGGAGTGAAAGTGTGCTTATATGAATTGATTAGAAAAAAAGACTTTAATCCATTTGTCAGTTTTAGTCATTACACTTACTATTACTCTGACCTCTAAAAACAATATTCCTGTGGATAAAACCTAACTTTTTTTTTTGCCTCACTGTTCATATAACAACATCAGCATACCCACTTCCTGATGAAAGACCTGCTTTTTTCAGACACAGTGATGACAAGAAAAAAATGTTTTTCTTGTTGTCTTTAGGAGGTATAGGAAAAAACTCTACTACTATATGATCATCCAGCTGAAATATTGTCATCCAGAAACTCCAGAGTTTAGTCATATGTACTCCCCATATCCATTTGGTTTTAGATTTGTGAAGAAATACACTGTTTTGCCAAAGTTCTTCTTCCACGGAGCAGAATTTGTCACTCAGGTTTAGAGATTGCACTGAGTGGAGCGAATGAAATGAATTTCTATTTATTGTCTAAGTGCCATTTCTGAAAATAAAAGCTCTTTTGAAAGGCTGTTGAACAGTCACTTTCTCCCCCACCATGCTGTTCTGCATTACACTTTCTACCTTCTTCTGCCACCTTCTAGGGAAAACTTTACGGATGCTGCACTGTTGGTTGCTTCTTTTTTTCTGAGGAATACCAGGAGGGATGCTGCTGAGAGCGCTGTAAGATGTAGCAAGGGAGCTGTATGTCATGAATCTTGTTACGACTAGGAGCTGGTAGCTTCTGAGCTATTCTTTCCTCTGCTTTTTCTCAGAGAGAAAAGTGCATTAACCACCTGAAAGATGTGCTTAATTTCCTCCTGATATTTTCCTTCAGGAATCTTAGAGCTCAAGCTTGTTTTGAAATTCCTTTTGGAATTCTGGTTGAGCAGAAGCTCTTTGTAAAACTTGTGGTATCCTATGCCTTCTTGTTTAGCATTCATTTATTTAGGATTATGAATTTTTTTGCTGCCTTAATGAGGTTTAAAAAGGAAAATTGGAAAACCAGCTGACGAACAAAAAGGACTTTCCACCCCCTATGAATATTAAAAGTGATAGTCACAGTTAAAAATGATCCACTTTACTTCAAAAAGCTTTTTCTCTCTCTTATGTTAAAATAACTCTTGTGAATGCTAACACTAAAAATGGCTAGAAGATTAAAAAATAACTCACCCTGAAACAAAAGCAAGCATGGATGTGATCTGCAGAGCTTTTAGTACTGGATGACCCCTGGCTATGGAGTGCATCTTTAAAAGGAAAGGTGCCTGTTCCCCTCATTGCTGAGGCAGCAAAGGGTTTATGTTTAGATTTGAGTAAGAACCCACTGTATTGTACAACAGAGATCTTACTTTTCTTGCACTTATTTTTACTGCTGTTTCTCCTGTGCTCCACTGGCATCTCACTTTGCATTCATTCTGTGGTTGAGCTAGGACATATAAGTGGTTTGGTTTTTGTGGTTTGTTTTCTTGTTTTTCCCTGCATAGCTTTATATTACTTTGTTTTGAATTCACATAGTTACCAGTGTTACAAGTAGGGTGGGGAAAGGAAAGCATGTTTCTGACAAGGCCATTGGCCTTGTTTTCATTTGATGGCACTCATAGCTAAAATCAGGTCTGTCACTGATGTCAGCACTTTACTTAGAGCTGCCTGAGTTTCTTCACCACTGTTTTCATCCTCAGAATTGTAAATCAATACCCTTTGATCTAAACATAAAAGCCTGGGAGGCTTATGTTGAGGATATCTTCCCTTGTGCCTTGCTTCCTTCAGTTCAGCTGCTAAATCTGGTCTAAGGAAATCAAAAGCGATTCTGAATTGACATTTAATAGCTCTCCTTAAGACTGCCAGAAAGTAATTTCTCAGAAAGTTTGAAGTTTGAAACAAACTTTGGGTTTTACTGGTCTATTATTAGCACTCCACTTAGCATACGCAAGTAGCTTTTTGAAAGCAGCACATAATATCTGAACAAGGAACTCTAAATGCTTCTGCCTTAATTAAATTGAATTTTCTGAGGAATAATAAAAAGATATTCAAAGGAATGTGGTAGGGGAAGAATTCCTGCTGAGAAATTCTGAGGAACAGATGTGTTTTGTAAACTGTACCAGTTTCGACCATATGGAGTAAACTGCAACTAAACTAAAACACAGTTGCCTCCAGTTTTTGAAAAAAATAGTTTTTTTGGCTTTTCAGTGTCCTGTTAGTTCACTTCTCCAGACTCAATGGTGTCTCTTTTAGTTGCTATTGCACAGTAAGAATTAGTGTTTTTTTGCAAGGTGCCAGGAAGCCTAATATCTATTAATCCGCTGTTACAAACCTGTGGTTTCTTTTAATTGATTCTGTAAGGCAGTAGTGAGGGTTGTATTCAGAATTTTGCAACATGTTTGGAAAATTAAAATGCATGGGAAACATTAAATTGCTGTTTTGGTTGAGTATAAAGTAAATACCAGTGTCTCTGCCAGTTGGACTAAAGTGAGGAGACTTCCTGGAAAGCCAAGCTTTTTCCTGTGTGACTGCCGTTGTAATGGGGGGCTTAGTCATTAGCTACCTCATGTCTTCAGCATTTGAGCAGTAAGTGCTGTTATGTCTGGGAACTCAGCTCCTTGGACAGAAGGAAGCCTTATTTCTGGTCGTTTGCCTTATAGGGGCACCTCATCCATCACAAATAGTTGTTTGTGACACTTTCTGAATATTTTCAGCTGAGAAAGCTTTGATATGGCCTGCAGTAGTAACATTTTATCCTCAGGAATGTGGATATATGGAAAAAAATGTTACTCTCACAAAAACTTCACACAAAAAGAAACCTGGCATGACTAATGAAGCCTAGTGTTTTCTCAGGAATTATCTCAGTATAGGTGAAAGCTGATTTTGACTTACTATTTTATGTTTTTCAACTTTTATTTATTAAAACCCCCTATACTTCTTACATATGACATAGCTTTCTGTTTGCTAGTTCAGGTAGAATACTTTTCATGGAGAAATGTCAATGAAATTATACTGGGAAAAACAAGATTGAAGTTTAAGGAACAACTGTTACATTTCTTATGCAAGTCCTACAGCACTTAACATCTGATATCTGCTGCAAACCAATAATTAATGAAGCTTGATAGGAATGTGATTTTAAAGTACTGAACTACCTGAGAGAAAAAAAGCTGTTTTGGTTAATTGCACCTTTGCAATTGAAATTTACTGAAAAGCATGGCAATTTAACTTGCATGTAGAAATGGTTAGGTTTTCTGCTCTCAACAATGGTGTTGCAATGGAAGCAATTTTCCATTTAAACACAAAAACAATCAAGTATTTCTGAGATAACTAAAGTTTGTAAACTCAGTACCAGCAGGAACTAAAACCACTCCAATTTGCCTGAAATTTTCAGTCCAGTTTTCAACTTTCATTCCAACTCAGAACAACAAGAGCTCTAAAAGGTCCTAATAAAGATTTTCCTGGTTTTTAATTTATTAACTTCTGAATCTATGTAAAACAAACAGAATTCTCGGTGTTTTATTTTGCAAACTGGTTATTTGGAACTAAAGCAACTGTAGTAAGAAAATCTTGGCCTAAAACTCAACAGGTGTTCCTTGGCCTTCAAGGGAAAAGGGTGTGTTTTCCTGCCAAGAAATTCATAATAAACCATCACTACTCTTTATTTTTTGGCTTTTTTAAAAATAATTTTTGTAGGAAAAATGCTTGGAGAACAAGAAGCAGAAATAAATAATGCAGAAATAAATACTTTCTCTTTCCAAATTGCATATGTATTCATGGGATTTTGTTACAATTAAAAATATCTACCTTGCTTCTTCCTGTTTCCAGGAAGGTCACCAAAGGAATGTTGACATTCTCTTTGATTTTAATCTTAGTAGTGATGTGAACACTGAGTGTTTCTGGCAGTTGAGTTCTCTCTGTGGCAGATCTGTGGATTAAAACAGCCAATAAAGCAGGGAGATGGGTTAGTTGACTTTTCTTTGCATGAATACAATTTAAAAATACAGTGGTTTTCAAAATGTCATTTCCTGATTGGTGCCCAGTTGTATTAACATCACTGTGGTGTGGACTTGCTGTTTCTACTGAATTCAAATATGTTAGGGCTCAGTAAAATGGCAACTGTGTTATTGCAACTTAGTAAGTGTTTGTATTGCAAAAAATGCAGTGTGCTGCACGACAGAAGTGAAAATGTAAATACAGGTGATATTAAATGCAATAAGAATGATAACAGGGAGAATACTTGTTTGTACAATAGTTCTTATCACAGAACTAAGATATTGAAGGTAAACACTGAAACCTGTGTTCAGCCTAGCAGATCAGGAGGAAGATCCTTAGCTGACACTTTCATGAAGCTCAGATGTCAGTGATTGTCACAGCTTTCATATGAACTTGAATAAATTACTATAAATTTTATATTTTATTTAAAAGTGGTTTATTAGTGTTCATACCTCAGTCAGCTGAAGCTACATTGGTTTTTCCTTTGATAATGTGGTAATTAAATTTCTGTGTTTATATCAAAATGACTAAAAGAAATTTTAGTAATTTTTAATTTATTTCTACTCTTCTGGAATCTAATAATGAAAATTAAAGTTTTGTCCTTCCTATTCAATATATGAAGCATAGATACAGTACAATAGCTGCTCTTTCTTTCAGGTATTTTTAACTGGAGCTGCTGTGGCATCATTCTGCTGAAGTTGTACAGAAGTCAGTATCTTCAGCCATTTTCAGTGTCAGGGATGCTGAATTCTTTAAATTGGTGGCAGTGAACACCTACAGAAGTTGATTGCTGTTCACTGTTGGATGAGGAGTCTGGAGAACATTTTGAACAGTTTTCATTCATAGTGAAATTTGCAATCTGTTTTCTGAATTGTCATCATTCCAGAGTAAAAGTGATACTTTGATGTCTCATGTTATTCATCATCACACGGTGTGGGAAAACTAACTATATATACTGATAAAAAACAGACACATGGGGGAACCTTTACAGTGCTTAAATTCTCAAGTATTCTACATTGAAATGGCTCATTGCTTCTCTGCTTAATAACCCTCACTTTTTCCCTTGCTGCTCTCTTCACATGGGTTTCCTATGTCACTTCCATGACAGAAGAGAATTTTATGGAACTGTGAGATAAAAGTACAGAAATTCTCAAATATTTTTGTTCTTCTTTACTAGTCTGAAAAAGCAAGCAATACAAGAGGAGGGAATTTTAAGGCTTTGCTGTCTCCTTTTAGTACATTAACCCAGGATTTCACATTAGTTTCAAGTAAGAGTTTATCACCTAGTTTACTCTTCCTACCAGCAGGGCATCTAGTCAGAACTAAGTGCTTAGGACAACCTCTGAGGTTTTGAATTGCTCTAGGTTCTACTCCACCCCTCTGAGGTGCCAGACACAACCAGAATGTGTCATTGCCCACAGGGAGCTCTCACCACTGCTTGTGATGAGAACCTTCAGAGCTGATTGCTCGACGACTGAGGTTAGATAAGACTGAATTTACCTGGGGAGTTCAAGTGAAGTCTTTAGTCTACTTGTTGTTTCTAAGTGCTCTTTATACCTGAAAATGATTTTCAGTATGAAATATACTTGAGTAGACAGTGCAAAAGTGTGTCTGCCTATCTGTCTATCTATCTATCTATCTATCTATCTATCTATCTATCTATCTATCTTTATTTTACTGGTATACTTGGAAATTCCAGAAATTCCTCAAAGATTTATTTGTTGGGACCAATTACATATCCTGACATGTTAATCGGTATTGCTTTTGTATTTGTAGGATCATGTTGTTCTGAATATCAATTCCTAACTGTCCCCTTCCACCAAAATAATTCCATTATGTTGGAATTTTCCACTTCTCTGTGTAATGTAGTGGAATTAATAGAGTTTGTGAAGACTTTTTTTCATGGCTATAGGGATGTTGAAATAACAGGAAAAGTTTATAAAATTTATGAGCCCAACTCTAAAGCCAGGCCTGTTTGTCAGTGGTAATAGGTAATTGAAGTTTGCCAGTTTTCCTAAGGGAGGAATAGCTTTTCTAAAAACTGAAAAGAAGATTTTATTGATATTTTTTTTTGGAGAGGTTACTAGTTAAATATATTTGGATACTTGAGAAATAGCCTTTATCCATCTTGCACACCATGTTATGTGGAAGGTGGTACATTGTGTGCTTTAGTAGGTGGGAGATTGATTTTAAACTCTTTTAAAATTAATTTGCCATTTTTTCTGTTTGAATTTTGAATGCTATTGATAGCAAAAGAGAAAAAGTAAATTTCTATATATTTTCTCCTGAAGAATTAAAAAGGTTTTTTTTTAACTTTTTAGCTTACCTAAAACTGCAGCAGCTACACAGCAATAATAGCAATAATAACTAGCCTGAAGTTTTCGGAAGAATATATTTTACATGGTAGCCTTTCAAGCTGCAAGATGAGATTTAACATGTAATCTTTATGCATATCAACACACAAATGCATGATGCATGTTTTCGTATAAGCTCAGTTAAGAGAGTAATTTTAAACTGTTCAGAAATACTTTAATAAGACTGATTTTTTCATGTTTTGTATGAGCATAGCCATGCTGTCTGAAACAGCAAAATCTAAAGGTCTCACAGACTTTTAGAGAGCACCCCTTTTCTCTTGCTTCCCCCCATCACTTGCTTTCCTAGGAATATACAGTAGTCTGTCCACGACAAGGAGAAGCTCACTCTCCATTTTCCCAGTAACGACAACATCCCTGACAGCTTCTTACCTCAGAATCTGACACTTCTAAACACAATTTGGTCTTTTCCTGAGTGAAATTCCCAAATATTTTTTCAGACAGTCTTCTGACATCTGATGACCTTTCCATTTTCATATACGTGAAGTGGAACTCTTAAGATGATTTTTCCTATTGTTAGAGATATTT
This sequence comes from Chamaea fasciata, assembly GCF_029207755.1. NCBI lineage: Eukaryota > Metazoa > Chordata > Aves > Passeriformes > Sylviidae > Chamaea > Chamaea fasciata. The sequence continues at coordinate 13,295,341 of NW_027094095.1, read as the reverse complement.
TGTTATCATTTGTAATATTTATGCTTTTTGCTGGAACGGGCTTGGTTCTGTTTGAAGAAATTACTGCAAAAGTTCCAAAAGGAGCCATAGTCCTGCTTACAACACAGAAATCCAGCACTACTCCAGTGCTGCTCTGAGAGTGGATATGTGAGTGAGAATTACTAGAGCTGAAATGTTCAATGAAGTAAATAGAGCAGTGCAAATCTCAAGGACTTCTGAAATACAGAGTATGCAAGGACAATTTTGAGAATGTGTATTACATTGCTGCTTCCTCTCACACCATCTACCAAACATCTTTTTTCCTCTCTTCAGCTTCTAAAAATCAATTTGATGTGACTGCCTCCAGTTTGAAATTAGCATGATTTAATCTGGTACAGGAAAAATCTCTCTCCATGGAAAAGACCCAAATGGGAAATCTAATGATAGCATATTCCCCAAGGAAAGCTGCCACCTTAGACTGTGTCCCTGTAGGAGGGAAAGTGAACAGCTGCAATATTTTGTGTATAAAATGTGTGTGTGTGCATGTGTATGGTGACATGATACAATGCTTTGTGACAGCTCATTTTGTTCTGGGTTCTTCACATGACAGATGAAATGATTTCTGTAATTATTCTTAGGTATAAGACCCAAAGTCAGTTCTGTTAATACTTGGGCTGTTTGGCATAAAATACATTTAGGTATGTCATTTAAACATCCCTCTGGAAAAAAAGCTCTGGAAATCAGAAGTGATTGAGTGGATGAGCTGCTACTGCGTTGCTTCTAGGCCCACTAAAAAGGCAAGTCTAAGGGGCTGATTTTCATTTCAAGTGTTTCATTTGAGGTGAAGTTTCATCCCAAGATTTACATAACTAGACTAGCTTTTCTTGTAGTTGAATTAGCTCTTGTTTTACTTCTAAGTTAAATTAAGATCATTACAATTTCAAGCTAAGAAGTAGGAAAAGTTTAAATATATCCTTGCTTTAGAACAAAAATATACATTAGTCATAACCAGAGTTAAAATACTACTTGCCATTGCAAGACTTTATTACTATTTAGGATTAGAAATAGATCAATTATACAATTTGACATGCAGCTAAGGAAATTATTGTACATGTATCTATGCCTTATTTTAAAATAATTGATGGGTTTATAATTTAATGTGAATGTAGAGTTTTTAAAAAATGCATACAACAGTTAGTATAATAAGTGACAAAAATGTATGTAATCTTCTAAAACTTGAAGAGGATTTGTTGTGTCTGTATTTATTGTGCAGCAATAATGCAGTTCTTTTTATTCATTTAGAGAAAATTCTGTTTAACTTTGGTGAAAATTTTCTCTTTCTGAACATTCAGTATGACTTTGTCATGCATTTTTAGGTTTCCAGCTGGGCTGGTTTGCTTTCATTCAGGATTGTCAGTTGCTGTGTTTCCAGGATTACTGAAAGCTTGAACCTACTTCAGTGATATATAGGGTCTACAGAATAACAGTTTTGCAACTTATATGATTAAGAGAGAGGGAATATGTTCAGAAAAATTCACTTAAATCATCTATCAAAGGTGCCAGCGCAGCTAGTGGCTTTATTTCTCAGGAAAGCAGAAAGAGATGAAAGGTCATGAGGGGAGCTTTTATTGATTGCTTTCTGGGAAAATTATTCTATGAGTTACTTTTGCAAAGAATGTAATTTGCCTGGGGTATAGCAGGAATAGTATGAAAAGCTCTGGGAGAAATAGTTCCCTGATGGATTTTTTTTTTCAATATGAAATGATGGTGTTCTCTCAGAACCAGAACTGTATCAGTTCCATAAATATCACTAGAGATGGGTATGACTTCATGTGCTTGATAATGCTACAGGTAACTTTTGGAAGATCTACTGGAATAAAAAAGTGAAAATTGGGAAGAAGAGAGACTTTTACTTCTCAGTGAACTGTTCATGTAATAAGAAAGAAGGCAAATAATTAATTGGGGGATATAACACCCTGACTGATTTACAGGGCTATTTTCTTTTCCATTTCTGTGATGAAAGCCTTGAATATATACTAGTGCAGGTTAGGATACTTTTCACCTGTACTGTAAAGTTTACCATTTTAAGATCTGAAGCCAAAAGCATTAACATCCTTAAAACTGAAGCTGGGACTTGTACAACTCTATCAGTTTTTCCACCTCACATTCTATGTATATAGCTGCCAATCTGTGATTCAGATATAGGCTCATCTCTCACTGGTGAAAGCAGCTTAAAATTAAAAAAAAAAGAAAAAGAAAAAACCCCTTCAGTTTAGAAATTGTATTATTTTATGAATTTGTTTAATTACCATTTTGCTGTATTACAGGAATCTGATAAGTGAATTGAAGTTGAAATTGAAATTTATATTAATGTTGATGGAAAACTAGTCTTATGTAATTAGGGAAGAAAAACAATATTTAAGAAGATAAAACAGGAAAAGAAAAAAGAACTCAGTGCTCCTGCATGTGATAGATGGAAGGTCTAAAGTCCGAGGAAATTGGATGTCACTCAGTTACTATCAATCCTCATTTCTCACTATCACACTGCAGAAAAACAGTTAATTTTTTCTCAGTTGCAGAGTCTTACTGTACAGCCACACTTTGACATCATTTCACATTGGCATTAATGTACAATATTTGTAAAACAATTGTGTTGTTGGAAAACATTGCTTCAGTAGTCGAAGAGATGGAGGCATGTTCTGAATTTAATTTTGATACACTGTATTGCTTCTTAGAGCAACTGCAGACTGTATAGGTACTTTTGTGTTCAAAAATCAGGATTGCATTTACAAGAGGTGAATTGTTTCGTCTTCCTCCAGACTAAGAAGAGACCCAAATAATTTGAAGTTCACAAAGACGGCAATCAACAAACCTGCAGAACTGTAGATGAAGAACTGTTCTCTGGTGAGTAAATTGAAGCTTTCATACTTTGGGCTTCTTGAGTGAAGATTCTGTGGCACATACCTCAAATAGGTAGAAATGACAAAGTACCAGTAATAGGTTGAAACCTCAAGGAATTGCTCTTACAGAAATAGTACTAAAAACGAAATATTACTGTTTCACTACTTTAACTAAAGTATTCCATTCTACCGCAGACCTTTATTTTTCTTCTGATTTGATCAATATTGTCATACTTTCCTGTCATCTTGACATCTAATACTATCTATTGTAGTTTCCTCCAACAATTTCTGTAGCTGATACCATGAAGCACTTTCGATTGCTAAAAAATCTCCTAATCCTTGACAAGCTTGTATCTGAACATCCCATTGGTGCTGTAGTTGCAGTTAAGCACTATGGAGTGGCACTTTAGGCATCGACTTGTAGGGACCTCACTGTTTTCATCTGTTCTGCTCACAGTCAGCGAAGAGATAAAGCCCATTTTTGCCAAATTGGATCAGTTCTCCTTGGAGATTGTAATGTTGCTGGCATGAGGATGCTCCTTGGTGCGGCCCCTGGCCAAACAGCTGAGAGAGAGTTGCAGCAGGCAGAACAGGATTCTTCCCACAGGGCTGAGCCCTTGGTGACAGCTGGTAATGCAAAGCACTTCCTGAGCTGAGTGCAGGGGTTCTAACACTGCTCCTTTGCTCTCCTGATATGCACAGTCACCACTTTTCTGGTAAACAAAGCCCAAGTATCTATAAGTAGTTGTGAAAATACTGAGCTTTGTTCCTGTGAATTTACTGTTTTTGGGGGGCTGACTGTGAAGAGGAAGAAATAAAAAGGAACTAAAATTTAGAAACATTCCTTTTCAAAATTGTCTCTTAGACTGTTTTACTGAGCCTTGAGGAGTGACACAGCAGAATTTGTTTAGTGGAGTAAATTGAAATAATCTGAAAATTATTTGGCATGCAGATACCACATTTTACAGCTAAGAAATTATTTTAAGGATCTCTTGATAGTTGCAGAGAAAAAAACCCCACAAATTCAAGTGAGATTTCCATGCTTAAGTCCTTCTGAACCAATATACTGGTCAGTAGCAAGAAAATGATGGCTGGAAAAGCTGTTGCCCGAGTGAAGGCATTTTCCTAATTCTCCTTCAAAAGGAACCAAGGTTGGAGCTGCAGTGGTTTCCTAGAGCATACAGAACTTGTCTTAATGGATTAGCCACACTCTCTTGTGTGGCTTTTCTCTCTTGTAACTGTGCAGGAAAATGTGTTTGCGATGCAGAAGCATTGAGTGACTACCTCATCCCCCAGGGAAAAACAAAAAGACTTTACAGCAAAGTAGATTTTGCTCCTTAGTAGTTGTAATGAACCACAGCGAGCTTGTCAGTAAAAATTATGTATATATATATATACACACACATATGTATATATAACATGCACATCTTGGTTGTTGTATGTGTATAATATTTATATTTGCTATACATATGTATATGTTTAGTAAATGCATGTGTATTTATAAGTGTGTACTGCTATATATGCACATATGTAAAAGAGAAATCAGAAAGTGGCCTTTAAGCTCTGTGGAAGAAATAGAAGATAGTGCTATTGCCTCCAATATGTGTCGCATGGGAAGTCTCACTTGGCATGATAGCTGTTGGTTGGTAATGACTCTCTTCAATGTTTGCTCACTTCTTCAAGCAAGTGTAAGACTGATGGTAGAGCTATTACATTCTTTGTATCTATTGCTTTCTTTCCTCTGTTCTTTATTTTCTGCCCAAAGTTTGTTGCCCCATCCAATAACCCTTTAGCTGGTACTTTCTTAATGCATTTGCACTCAGTTCAAAGAGTTTTGTATTTCTCTGGCAATGGTGCCTAAAATGAAGAGATCCAACACACCTTGTGATTGAGCACTCTGCCAGCATAACAGATGGGTGTGATTGCTGGCAGCCAAGAAGCCTTATGAAATATTGGTGTCAAATGGTTAGAGACAGCATTTTAAAATCAAAAATACATGTTAGATGCTCTGGGTTTATGCACATGGTGGAGCACAGTCTAAACGGGTTGACTGAGTTATTTTAAATTTTAAACTATAATTCTTCAGTGTACAGTTTGAGTGTTAGTTGCATAACTTTCAGCTGTTATATTTCTGTGTCTTCAAGAGCTATATTTACTTTGCCCTAAAAAAAATGTGTTAGGAATAAGTTCAAAGGACTAATACCTGTGCTGTCTTCTTAGACCATGTTGTGTGTGATGTGATATGATATCAGTATGATGTCATGTATCCTGATCCCTTGCACACATCTAGATCATGTGGAATTCATTGCAGGCATTAATTTACTTTTCTCTTTTAATATCACATATGACTGCATTTTCATGTTGTATTATTTTATTTTAGCCAATTTAATTCTGCTGAGGTAGGGTGACATTTTTGAGATATAACCGACTTACTACTCTTTTCCCTTCTTTTCTCTTCCACATGGAGAGAAAATATTTACAGGTAGGAAACAGGGTCATTTAGGTATTTAGGAGGTCCTGTTGGATGCTTGTCTGTATCCCTTAGTTCATAACTACCTTGGAAATGGACCAATTAAATAATGTTACACCATACTCCTTTTTATTAGGCTTTTGTGATCCGAAATCAAGTAAGTGCTTTAAGACATTTACCCTAAATAATAAAGAGTAGACTTATTTTTTTAAAATTATTTGGTTATCTTGTTGAATATGAAATGCATATTCAAAATACTTGGGATGCTCTGGTTTGTTATACTGCTCAGCATAAGCCCATAAAACCAAGTTCCTGCCTTATTCGTTAACATGTATTTCTGTTAATTTAATTGTTAGAGGGCTTTCTGTATCAGAAGGTGAGGGGTGCAATGGTATTTGGAAACTTGTGGTATGTAATTTGCCACCAAATAGTGTTTACATCCAGATAAATGAAAGAGGGAATATGTTAATGAAGAAATAGAGACAAGGTGTTCTAAAAAGAAGATTCACGGCTTATAAAATCACTGTAATGTGATAAATTAGCACATTAAATCCAATCCCATAAATCAATTTTAAGCTAAACACAGATAGTTCTACTTCATATTTAAAATTAATGGCTGAGGATATCTTTTAAAAATGGAGATAGTTTCATTTCAGAAACTATCAGTATTCTCTGAAATCCAAAGCACTATTAAAGAGATAGGCAAGCCAGTAGATATCAGGTTGAAGAGTCATTGAAAACAGGCAGTTCGATATTCTTATCATAAATGTGCTGAAATTACAATAGAGAATGTCATGAGGAATTTAATGGAATTTCCTTCATCTTGAGGTTAAGAAGGCTTCTGAGTTTGCATTTATTCTGGTTCTCAAGCACACTTAGGATGCCTGGAGATGAGAAATCACAAGTGCTTATGACTACATGAATATAAAGTACAAAGAGAGATAGAATAACTTATAATGCAGTGTTGATGTTTCTGATTTTAAGACACCATCAGGTCAACCCCATTTTTTTCTCCATCATATTAAAAAGAAAATGCATGTATTATTCCACAAGAGAGTTTGTATTACTCCACAAGAGAGTTTTACTTTAATTCAGGTTTCATATTATGCTTTACTTATTCTGCAGCTACCTAGATATTTTCATGCCAGATATGATAATTAAATTATATACTGGATGAAAGTGTATAGTCAGCATTTTACAAAGTAATAAATATTATGGTCATCCAAAGTGGCAGATTCTAAGATGGCACAGTAGAAAAACCTCACCAGTGTCTATGTGGTCATGTGTATCTGTAAGATTCTTGCCTCCCCTGTAAAGTCCAAATCTAGGATGTTTTTATATTAGACTTGAACCATAAAACCCCCACATATTTTTTAGTCATGTGTTTGTTACTAGAGGCTCAGCCCGCCCCTCTTCAAGTTTATAGAGAATTAGAGTTTGGTGTGGGAACAGGAGAGATCACCCTCAGACCAGGAAGGTGATGACAATACAAATCAGTGTACTCACCTATACCCTAAGGGTACTGGAGAGGGCCTTTACTGGGAATAAAGTTCATCCTCCCAGTTTCCAGGGCTGACTCCCACTGCTAAGCATAGGCACTTGCAGCGAGAACTATGATCAGGTATTGAATAGTTCCAAAAGCCAGGCCAGCCTGTGACTGCACACTCCAGGAGCAGGATGTCTGCTGATGCAATTGTAAGGATCTTCCAGGAAGTCAAGGAAAGGCTATCAGACTTGTTCCTTGGCAAATGCCTTCAAAGGAGTTTTTGCAGTGAAATACCTCTACTGCATTTCAGCTCTCACTGTTTTCAGTGCTGGCCAATCTGCACACTATTTTCAGATATACTGTCACAGCATATGCTCCCTCTTTGACTGAAATAATTTTATTTGATTTCTAGAAAAGCAGCAGAACAGAGCAGGTTGAAATGGTGTTCTTTTTGGAAGTGGCAGAGCAATATGTCAGTGTTCTGTAGGATGCTCTCTCTCAAATAAAAGTAAAAGAGACTTTAATTTTTCCCATCTCCCATAATAAAACACAGTTTGCTCAAGTTAGAAAATAATTTAGATTACTTTATGAATTTTCTACACTGCTTTTAGGGGGTGGATGAAAATGTTCTAGTTCAAGTTGAAAGGTTGAAGCTGCATCAGCAGAGATTAAAATGCTGAGATGCATCGTTTAATTCATGGTACTGACAGATGAAGTGAAGTAAGGAAGTGCTGGTGTAAATTGGTGCAGGGCAGTGGGATATGGATGTAATTCAGAGTGAGCCATAGATTCCAAAGGTGCTGACAGGCTCAGCAGGGGACTGATGCTGACAGGTAGCCCTAGCACCTAGGTCAGGGGCTTCAGTGGCTGAGTGAGACACAGTAAAGGGAAGAAGAGATTCAGGCTGTTCTCCAGTTCCAAAAATGCTGGTAAGGGCTGATTTTCAGTACTTGAAAGAGTATCTGGAGTAGATTTAATGTATAAACATTATATATACATATATAAATATATATAATAGCACATGAACCGCAAATACAAATGAGCTAGAATAAAGTGTGAATTCAGAAAGAGGCTATTGACACAGCTAAGCTAAGACCTGAAGCTGGCATATGCCCCTTGAAGACCTTAAGTTGAAGTGGGGAAGTATCACTAAACTGTGGATAAGGGATTAGAGCTGGGCTTTTGTTAAGGTTCAGGTGGCAGGGTCATCGAGTTGGAGAAAAGTTTACCTATAAATGCCTTGGTATTGATGGTGAGGGGTCACTGGCTGGGCCTGGGGATTGTGCACGGGAAGGATGATGTGTCCCTTGCCCAGCTTGATCGCTGGTGGTAGCACTGACTACAGACTGCTGATGAGGCAGGTAATGGGTGCTGGACACTGAGAGGCCACAAGGTTCTTCACTTCCTTTGGCAGTCATTCATCAAGGTGATGAATAGCTGTGCACAGGGCTGTGTATTCTTTGTAAAATGAAGATATGACTGCTCAGACATACACACCAGGCATAGCAGCTGTTTTGGCAGTTACAGGAATTAAACACGTTCAACTGTGATCCCCTACATGTGATATTAAGTTAACCATTTTTTTTTTTAATCAATAGTTTGTAAAAAGAAAAAGAAGCAAAAGGCTGTAGAGCTGTGTGCTGCTACAAAAAGGAGGTTGTGAAAGTAAAGAAAACTTAAAGAAATCAGAGGAGATAGATATCAAAGATGACTGGGTTTACTCCTTCCTATTTGAAACCACTTGCTTTTTAGGGCTCAAATTTTTTAAACCATATTAGCATCTGCTTAACCTTTATCACCTTAATAGTACCTTTGATTTTGGTGTATTTACATGGGTAAAGTTAGAGATGTGCAAGAATCTGCAAAAAGTAAAATAAAGGTAGCCATGGTGGTAATATATTTATACTCTTTCACCCAGTTTACACTCTAATGCTGTGTGTTGAAATCCAAATGAAATAACACACAGAACACCGTGGTAGTGATAAGAATTCTAATTCTTAAGTTTCCCACTGGGATTTAAATTAGAATCTGATTTGCAGACATCAAGGCTACATTCTGAAGGCAAGTCAAGTCTTGCTGTAATTGCACTGGCTCCGATTTGTTTCCTAAGCCACCTGTTTCTCTGGTTGTGCTTATTTTAGGAAATAAAGCTTATGTTTCAGTGATCTGAAATCTTACAAAATGTGCTCTATATCTGTAAACATTTAGGACAAAGACAAATTAACTGTTTTGAAAAAACACAAGTACAGCAGGAGTAGAAATGTAATGTAGAGATTGGACAGAGCTTTTTCATTGGGAAATCTATCACACATTTAGATGAGTCTTCCTGTAACTTAATAACTACTTTTATACACCACTATTTCAATGATTACTACATGCTTTTGTTCAGCAAAGGCTGTATCTTCCCTTCTGGCCATTGCTGTATTTCCAGCTTCCATCAGTGGTAGCCCTGCCCTGTGCTCCAAATCTACTCTGCTTTAGCATTTACCAAAAGCTTGGAAGTGGTGGTGGCTCAGCAGGAGAGATCACCTCTTGGCTCTCTAATATAATCACATCACTTCAGTGTCTTTCTGTGGTCCCTTTTTCTCAGCCTTTCTCGTTTCCATTGAGACTTATTCCTAAAACAGACAGTCACTGGGATGTAGGATGTTGTAAAAATTCACTTTTAGAAGCAGTGAGAAGCACATCAGCTCCTTGAGCAGACAAAGGTGAGCTCATGCCTTGCAGGGAGGTAGCAGGTCACCAGCAGCCTTCTGTCTGAGAGCTGGCGGGAGACACTGCTCAGACTGGGAAACCTCACAGTGCTTCATGGCTTCTGAGGCCCTCAACTCTCTATGGCATTCCAAGGGCTAATGAAATCCAGAACACTTGATCCTTACCTGTCCATGGCCTCCATCTCCTACCCTCTTAAACCTACATTCTGATTTCCAGAGGAAATAAGTCTGTACATCAAGGTCAGACTGAAGTCACGTCCTTCACATTGGGAGCAGCACCCAGCGTGCACCTGCAGGTCACATTCTAAATGCTCCTGGTTTTTTTGGTAGGGGTTAAATCTCACTTTTCACCCTCTTGGGATTGATAGAAAACCTGAACTTTGTCCTAAGGAAGCCAAGTTTTCCTGTCTTGGTGTGGTAACTATGATATTTTAGTAACTAACTGTGATATGAGAAATCCAGGTTAATTTTTCAGTTTTGACCAAAGATGTTCATCTTGCTGGCATGTGGTTCTTGAGAATGCTTTAACCATGATGATGGGATAGAGAAAAAGGAGCAAGGAAGAGGTTGAGGAATTGTTTAAATCCATTGAATTTTTTCCCCAAATAGTGGTACATACCTTGTAGTGGTACAGTGAAAAATTAGAGGAACTAAACATAGGAAATTAACATTTTAGAAATGCTTCTAAGCATGTCTAATCCTTTCAGATCCCTTGGAGCAGCATTATGAAAATGAATTCAACCTAGGAACAGCTCATGAAAATTAATGCAAGCTAGGCATATACATGAAAAGCTGCTAAACAATGCAACTGAAACTGAGTTACATTCAGGTATTCAGGTCTTTGGAGACCTGTACAGTGAGCTGGTGATGTTTCTTTCTGGTTTGAGTATCTTCAGTGTTAAGTTAAAGTCCAGTGGAGATTTTATGATAATTTGGGAACTAGGCTGTGAGTTTTCATGCAAATATTTCTGTGATTGCTTTTCTTGAACCTTGCCCTGGTTTTTTCCATATATCCTCTCCTAATGCAGTGTGTCCTGTGACTAAAATTTGGAAGAATACTCCGAATAAAATAACAATTTTAAAAAATAATGTAGTAATATCAAAGCCAGTAAGGTCAGTGGGATCCACACTGTTCTGGAAAGTATATTAGGGTAATTTTCACTATAGTTTTATTCATAATACTGTGAAATCTATGAGAGTTCTGTTTTTAGCTTCATTCGGTGGTAAACCTCAGCCTATGACCCTCTACCTCAACTATGGTAAAGATATCTGAATCCAAATAACTGCAGCTGCAGTCATGTATTGAACATTTTTGTGTTCTTACAGCTGAGTTATTGCATCTTTATTTGAAAGAGAAATAGAGACTTTTAAAATCCTACTGTTAATTAAAAATAATTCAAAGAGTTGTCCTACCACATTGATTTTGAACAAGGAAACAAAATATGCTGATTAGTACTGAATAATGCATAAGAAAGAGTCAATAACACACACCTCCCCACTCATTTTTAATGCTTAAGACTAAGCCTTAAATTGTAGCTTTTCTCTTGAAGATCTCCTGGAGAATGTTTGCTGAGGAAATTAAATTCTTGTCTTCTCCTAAGGGCCTCTCTCTTTTAGCAGTATGCGGGAGAGTTTGGGGACTAATTTGTGTCCACATCTTCAGCTGTGAAATGTTATATCACGACTAGACTGGTCAGAACTGATGCCCAGGTTAAGTTAGACCAATTAAACAGCAAAACATGAATTTCTCAGATTATACTTTCTTTTAATTTGTGTCATTTCATTGTGTGGGATTAACACTGATGATTCTCTTATATAGCTTTTTTTATGGTAAAATGTGATCTTTCTAAGCACATCTAAAAGAAATGCCTGTACATTCCAATCTAATTCAAAACAACAGTTCTCCTAAGCAGGAAATATTCCTATCAAAGACCAAGCTATTTTGCTACTTTTTAAGAGTGCTTCTCTGAAACACTGAGTTCAGCAGGGTGTATGTACTTGAAACCTTTGAATTTTAAATGTGCTTCATGATATATTATATATGTCATGGGCTGGTAATATGGTAATATTTCTCAGGCTGCTGTTTAGATGCTTCTGTTGAGTGATGTGAATTGATGTCTAATTCCAACTCTTGATAACATTGTTCAGTCATTATTTAGTGCTGTGAGATGTGGAGAACAAGCTGATTTATGCAAAGAAGAGGCCTATGGGATTAAGTATGTTTTAAGCAGAGCTTAAGTCTTATGCTGGACTGCAGCATGTGAGTGGATGTCATATTGAATGAATGCGATCATTACAAAAAACCCCTTTTTTCATGCTAGAAAGTCCTTCATCAAATCTCACTAACTTGGAATTTATTAAGACTCTGGAGGTTAGGGAACTTTTTCAGAAGATTAAGAGCTGGTGAGGGGACAAATATCTTATAATATATGAATTGAAAAAACTCTTAGTTTGGAGAGATACAATAATTAGAGCAGGCATTTGGTTTTTTACAGTTCAGGAAAGTTGGTCTTTGGAATTGTGTTGGTATCTACCAATTTCTTTCACAATTCCACCTGTAGTTAGTAAGTTTAATGCCGTTTTTTGAAAATAAATTCTATTATTCCTATTGGAAGTGTGGCACCACATGTGACACTTTAAAGTCAATTCATATCCATGTGATAATGTGGGACAGAAGAGGAGGGGATCAGGCAATGGCACCAACTCTGACAGAGGGAGAGGGAGTAGCAAGCTTTCTATGAGCCTGCTTGCAGCAGCCAGGTGAACAGAGCACAGCTGCAATGTGCTGCATCCATCACCTTCCTTCTGATCACTTCCTTTGGGCTTTCTTATCTTTTAGAGCACCTGTGCTTTAAACACAGGCTCCTGCCAGTCTGTTTGCCTCTTGCTGTACTGATTCAGGGCACCTCCCAGCAGTCGTTTGCTAGTCATTAGGATGAATCCCCACGGTAGTAACTGGGAGCCAGATAAAGACTGGGAGCCTGGAAGGTGAAGCTGACATTGGCTTAAGTTCCTTCCATTTTTACATAGCAAACTACAGCAAATAAAAGAAGTCTTTAAAACACCCTTATAGCCATTTTCATCTCTGTGACCATATGAGATCCACAGTATCTGTGCCCTGAGCCAGTGGCCAGTCTGCACATCTGGGCATGCACTGAGTGCTCCTCACTGAGAGACACCAGTGTGGCCTCAAGGGAATGAATTGAGAAAGTCGCAGCTTCAGTTCTCACCAGCTTAATGAGGTTAGTGATAGACTTCGAAAGAGATCATTTGATTGATTTCTTGGCAAGCAGCAATTACAGAATCCTCACAAGGATGTCTCTTTAAGTCTCTCCTAAATTATGGTGATCAAATAGCCTAAACCTGACCAGGACCAAGAAGAAAAGAAATGCACTTAAAAGGTTTTTTTTTAGGGCAGAGTAAAGTGAGCAATTTAGAATATACACTTGATTTATATCTGGGTAATGTTAGTTCTTATTCCTACATTGTTTAGGTTGATGATTTTTGTTGCTGAATGTCCAGTACAGCAAACGTAAAGTTTTTTTTTTTGTTTTATTAAGGTGATGAGAGGATGGAATTTGGTAAAGTTACAAAGCGTGGGATAAAATAAGACCTAAACAAGATCTTAAATTAGGTTTTTCTCTTTCTCTCCATTTTACATTAAAATAAATATACATTAAAAGAAATAAAGTATACCTGGGTAATTTCAGTTATTTGCATTCCCCTGAATACTTCATGTGACACCATAGCACTGCAACGTAAGAGTTGAAAATGCTTTCTGTAGTGTAGGAAGTCATCCACTAGCCCATTAAAAACATAAACCTGTGAAAATTGGGACATGTCAGCTATTTGGAAGTTTGCAACATGTGCAAATATTACTCTAGGTCTCCCTGCTTGCCTGTGGGCAATTTGTTGAAGTTGCACGTGGTTGATTGTCTAGTTTGTTCAAGTGGGTTGTCCCTCTGCGGGGATGCAAAACTGCCAACACCAGATCTATAATTGAATGCTCACAAAAATACTGTAAACATGTATTTTCCACTGCATTTACCCACCTCTTAGGGGGAAGAAGTGGAATCCTGAGGTAAAGTAATTCTAAAAATCTTACACAAATAATTTCTAATGTTAATTTAGACTTTATTGGACTGCTGTTCCTGTCCACAGGCCGAATGGCTACCAAAGTGTATAAAGGTCATGCAAGCAGAATTCAACCATCAGTGCATCTCGGTCGTACACTCTTACCTAAGGATACATTCCTTCCTCATTTGCCCGTTGTTGAAAACAAAATGCCAGGCTGAATGCATCTGTGGTTTTCACTGGTACTGCCTTCCAACTGTAAATGACTAATGCCTGCTGGCTACATTACAACTGCAGTCCCACACACTTCATGAATATTCATTAAAAGGGCAGGATTATGCATGGGAAGTAAACATAGAAAAGAGGTAAACTTAATATAAAAATCAAAATACCCAAGTGAAATTTCAGTGCTGTTGTGTGCCAACACAACTACCATGGAAACTTTGTTATCGTATTTTTAAAATATTCATCATTGTTTCCTTTTCAGTTCAAATAGTCTTGTTTTCTAAAGGCACAATTTTTAGGAGATAAAAAGCATTTGGCTGGGAGACCATTTGGGGCTGAGGGAGAAGAACTGAAGTTTAAGTGTAGTGAACTTTTAGAATACTTCTCCACCAGAAACAATTCCCAGTGAAGTAAAGACATTTAAGTGGAGTATGGGTTTTTCATTTGCTTTTGGTGTTTTTTTTTTTTTTTTTTTTTTTTTTTTTTTTTTTTTTTTAATTCTCTTGGTGGTTCTCTCTTGGAAGGTACCATCTAACTGATCTGTTTGATTTCATATAAAGAGTAGCAAAAAATATCAGAACAAGAATGTCACCATGTATATTTCTAGAAAGGACAGAGTAGAAAAAAGAAGAGGTATTGTGAATTTAAAGAATTAGATTGCATGCTGTTTTTCTGGTGTATCTTTCTAAAGTGGTTCAATTTCTAGCTTTGGATCCCCCTAAGGGAAAAATTCCTGTAGATTTTCTCTTTTGCTCTGTAAGCCCTCACAAGACAGTAGATGTGTGGGTCAGAGATAATTGTTTTCCAATTTACAATTCATGGCTCACATTAACGTGCTCTTCAAATGCCCTTGTTTAAATATTCAGTAGGAGAACAAGAGTCCTTATTAGTTAAACATTATTTACCAAAAAGTGCAACAATTTTGTTATATTTTTGAGCTTTTTGTTTATTCTCTTCTTTGAGTCCCCTGCCGTTCTTTTATCCCTGCCTAAAATCATGATAAAATGTGGCAGTTAGTATTTCAGCAGGTACTGTGGCTGTTACCTCAACAGCTAAAAATGAACCAATCTCTGAAGGGTTTAAAAACTGCTCTGAAATGAAATTAATGCTGCAGAGCTCTGTTGTATTTTTATCATTACAGATTAAAGTCAAGGGAAAAAGAACTATTAGGAAAAAGAACTTCATATATTTGAGAGGAGGAGGGCCCAGCTCTCCTGTGGCATTGACCCCATTTTGATTACAGCTGGTCAGCAGACACCAGGAAAGCTGAGACAGTCCATCAGCTCTGTTCTGTAGAGCTGAGGCTGACTGTACTTTATAGCATTTAATTCCCCTTACTAGTAAAAAGAGAAAATTCACAGAATTGAAGTTATGGTTATAGTCTTAGCTGCATATTCAATTTGTTCAGGACTAGAAAGTTGGTTGAGTGGGACTTTATATTAATTGTTTACCTCTTGGGAATGTGGGGCATTTCAGGAAAAACTTAGTATAGTGGAAACCCAGCTCTTCCCTCCCACTTGTAAAATCTGAGGACATAAGCTATGCTTTTATTCGGTTTTATGAGCAAAAAGGGTGTTAATCCATGGCTTATGCTGCTCATCTCTACCCTAGTACACTTCAGCAGAGAAGTGGTAAGTGGTTGCTTGATTAATAGACAGATTAATGGACAAGGTTTGGGTGGTGGGTTCAGTGGGGTGTTGTTGTTTGGTTTTTTTTCCCTTAATCAACACTTAAAAATCATACAGGATCAAAGGCAAGCGTTTTCCAACTAATCCTTCCCATGATCCGTTTGAAATTGAACTGTTTGAAGTATTCGTGTATTTTATAAAAAATCAAAGTGGGCATGTTTTGAAGCCTAGTTTTTTTTTTCTTTTTTTTTCTTATCTGTATTAATCTTTGTACACTCACCAACTTCTAAAATGTGAAATGCTAATATGCAGCTAATTTTAAATGGATCTTCATATCTCTTCCTACTAATATAAACAAGACAATTCAAATTGGTTTTGTCAGTCTCTTATATAACCTCAACCATTTGTTCTACTGTTTTGAAGTACTTATTTTTCTCGGTGACATTCAAGAGGAAAAGATAGGTCTTTCCATGCTTCACTGCACAGCTCTTAGGTTTATCTTCATATTTTTGATGGACAGTTACTATATTTTATTGATCTGTACTTCACGGTTGCCATTAAGCATATCTGGAACCGGAAAACTTTGTCCTCTAAAATAGAGAAAGTTTAGTTTTAAAAGTTATTTTTCCAGTCCATTTACAGAAGTGGAGTTTCTTAATATAAGTATGTTCTTTTTTATTTTTAGTGTAAATTAAACCAGTGGATGCTACACTATTGCTTTTCTTCAGTAGAGAAACAGGCTGTCACTAGAGAGTAGTTATATAGTATTTTTCTGGCTGACTATGATTACAAGAAAAATTGAGATATTCAGCAAATCTTGCAGTGGTGTTAACTTAAATTTTGGTTCTTATCAAAACATCTAAATACTGGCATCATTACAAATTTTCACACTCCGAAGAGCTAATCATGTTACCCTCTGTAACTGAGCATATACTGGGCACTGATTGTGAATGACTGTGCCAAGGTGTAATTAGAACACCAACTGAGCTGCAGAACTGCAGGAATTTCTCTTTCAAGTGGGAAAAGGATTCCATTTCTTCAGTAATTTTCCTACAAGCCACAGCACTTAAAGGGTTTTCTTAATTTGCTACTATGTCACCACTGCTGTGTTTTAGAAGATTTTAAGAACAATTTTTTAAACAACCTGAGTGCAAAATCCATCTCTTTTACTTTTCTGTATATTCACCTTGGCATATTGGGGGGATTTTTTGTTTGTTCAGAGTATTTGCAAGACCATATAAGCATTTCTTGCTTTCTTTTCAAAATCTGAGACTTAATGACTGTAATTTATTTGCAATTGCAATCCTAAGCCATTGCCATGGTTTAAGCTGAAGGCTGTGACAATGTAGGTTGTTCCCTCTTCAGAAATCTCTTTCCTTTGCACTGAACTTCTGGAACAAGATAAAGTAAAGCAATATATCTTATTTTGTTTCAATCACCACCATTCCGTTCTTGAAATAAATTGCTCCTGTTAACCTTAGGTTCATTTCCTTCACTTCCTGGCTTGTGTTTTTTAATGTTCATTCTCAAGTGTAACTAAAAAATAAATTAAACAAATGTAATAATATAACTATGTGATGATTTCTGATGCAGTTTTCATCATGCTAAGAGTAATTATTCATATCAAGCCACGTGATGCATAGTTAGTTTCATCCTCACTATTAATAAAGGGTTCTGTTTTACAAGTCATTCTGAACAATTAACAATAGTTACTTTTTGAAATTGAAATGAAGAAAAATCAATATTCTAATGTTCTCTGCAGATAATTAATTTATGTGAAACCTAGTCACTAGGTACAAGTCGTATAGATTTTTGTAAGTGGAGTTAAAGGCAAAATAATTATTCATCTCTATTAAGCTCTCAAATGAACAAATTGCTATAGAACTGCTATTCTTCTAAAATGAAAATAAGTATATGTCCACTTTTGTAAGTGGTTAGTAGTCTTTTTGTTACTGAAGAGCACTCTAATTTAGTAGAGAAATTCACTCTAACATTGTTAAAACAGCACTATGAATTCTTCATATGTAACAAACATTTCTCACACAGTTCCCAATAGCGTAGGTACTTCTGTTCTGTGTGACAGTGGTTTAAAGGAACACATCAGGACTGATGCTTCACCTCCCTCTGAAATGCCAAAGCCAAAATAATACAAAGTCTAGCAAGCTGACTGTCTCTGTGGCTGATACAGATGCTAAAGAGAATCTCACCAGCAGTATTTTTCATAGATGCATAGAAGTAGTAACAAGAGTTTTGTCTGAGATTTATCTGGGTAGCTTTACTATCAATTATAGAAATAAATACACAATAAAAATCTTCCCATTATGAACTAATTGTCCCTAAAAATGTACTTTTTGCGAAGAATGTCTACCATGAAAAATGGTGTAAATCCATGTGCTTTGCTGAGCACTGTGGAATACTACAGACTATTGTTTTGGGTATGGGAGGCTGGTAAAGAGTTGTATCATCACCTTTAATTGGCCAAGAGTATTCCAAGAGGAGGGAAGAATTTATTCCTCACCACTAGTGTTTAGTAGTTATTCATCTGTCTTGAGGAATGGCAGCTAAAAGTCGAAACATCAGGGGACAGTAATAGAATGGTCTACCTTCCTAAGCTGCTGGACATTGATGGCATTGAAGTTACTGGGGAATTACCCTGCAATTTTCTTTGGGAGTAGAACTTATCTGGTTTTAAAAGTTTGGAGTAAAGGCACCAAAATAGTGGGTGCTTTTGAGGGCAGTGACTGTGTAAGAGAGCTCTACCTCCCATGCACTCCATCTGACAGGGTGCACCCAGCACAGGAGATGCTGTGGGGGTAGCAGAGGCTGCAGCTGCATGGAGACTAAAAGGTTACTAAATTCCAGAGAAGTCTGGTCTAAGGCCTTGGACTATAACTAGCCCTCTACGTGTGCAATATAAAAACCAAATTATAAGTGGTCTTCATTACAGCCTTCTGATTTGTCTGCCCGTCTTTTAATTTTCTCTGTATCTCCTGTATTTCCCCTGCTCCTGCCAAGCTTTATTGCCTACACTGTTCATTCAGTACATCAAATATTGAAGGTAAAGCCTGAGATAAATAAAATAATTCATGCTGTTTGTGTTGGCTTGGCATCAATAGCCAGCTAAAGAATACTCTTCTGAGAACTTTTTTGTCATCAGTTGCTGAAGCTGCTGTGTGCAGCAGGGCCTTGATGGGTTAGATTGCTCTATGTGAGGTGGAGGCTTTTTGATTTTGGACCCGGAAAAAATCACCCCAATTTCAACTCCAGCTAAAACAAGAAAAGTCTCTGTTTTGGAGAAAGAGAAAAGGACCGGAGCAGAAAGAAAAACTGAATAGTTGGTGCCTGTATATCTCAAGCATTTTAAACAGCAAGTGAATATTATGGAAATTGTGCTAACTCTCACATCATCTGCTGAGATGATTTAGGTTATTCAGACCACAGTGAAGAAATTGAAAAATGAAGATGACAAATTAAAATGGGTTGGTTGTTCTTTAATGAAAGAAGTATGCTTAGATCAAAGTGAAAACTGAAAAGAAAAGCTAAAAGGTTAGCCATACATTAATAATTCAACATTCCTTGAGATTACTTTCATTATAGTAATTTTAAAAAGTGCTTTAGTCTGTGTCTTCAAGATCAGCACTGAGTCTGTGTGGTGTCTTTAAGCTGTGATATGGGTTGGCAAATAGGCAATATATAGCATTTTGGTCAGTTTGCCCCTTTTGCTGCCTGGAGAAAGAGCTCCAGGGCTTCCAGGGGACACTTCTAGTCAGAGAAGGTGAAGCTGAGGGGGTTAGCTGAGTAAGATAATGGTATTCTGCCTAGAAGTGATCCCTGGAAAGGAGAATGAGATGAAGGGAGGAGCAGAAAAACTTAAGAACAGAGAGCAGCCTCAGGGGTAACTAGAATTCATCTTTTTTTTTTTTTTTTTTTCTCATTTATTTGTGGTGTCATACTGGTGGTATGATGCATACAACAAAATAAATTAACAATGTATGATAACAAAGATATCTATATTTTGGAAAGCCAGATGTACCTTAAATTCTTGGGTTATTGGGGAATGCTGCCTGTTTTCACATGACAGTGGCTCTGTGTGTGTTTGTACATAGTGCATCATATAATGTATAGGCCTTGAACATGCAGGTATCAGGTGGCACTTTAAAACGTTCAAATTGTGCTAAAATGTATCCATTACCAAAAAAAGGTAATTTTTTCTCACTATAATTAGTGGTTATTGGATATCAAGTGTTGATTCCTACTTTCAACAGTTTAGTGCATAAACCAAAAATTTTCCCACGTGCAGATGGCTTTCTGAATTCCACACTGTTATCATTTACTGTTTCTGAACTGTCAATGCATGAAGTGAACACAAATTTTAGTTTGAAGAAGTTAGACCAATTGAAAAAGAATCTATAGAAGTAATCTATGAAAATAATCAGAATGTTTATCTACGCTTGCATGCCCAGTTGTCAATTTTGATTCAATAAAGAGTTGTCTGTACATTAGGCAGCTCACCATAGCAGTCCCTGCAGTTTAAAAGATTTAGTGAATCTGTTTTCCCATCATTAGACTTACTGTGAACATATAGGCAAGACTGAAGTTGGGGGTTTTGTGAATTTGTTGTTTTGATTTGGTTTGTTGTGTTTGTTGGGCTTTTTACCAAGTTAGTAAGGGTTTTTCAACAGTTGTTACATTGAAAATCACATGACCCTTTCCAACTCTAAAATTGAAACTGGAACAGCAAAGAGCCAGGCAGACAAGATTTGCAAATATCTAGGCAGGGGAAAAACTTTCACATTCAGCTTTGGGAGAATTCAACAAAAATCTTTGGTTTTTTACAAACACAATTTTACCAGGATTATTTGAGTGCTTGCATTTTATGTTCTGGTAAGGATGGGGTTTCATCAGTATAGAATGCTGTTAAGCATTTCCTTGGCATTTGTTTGAATGATCATGTTTTAATTTTTTTTTTTTTTTTTTAAGGCAAGGTAATTGATTAGACCACCATATTTTCAGCAGGTATGTTGTAGTTCTGCAAATACACTCACTGCAGACATGGAAGGGTGAAGGCTTGGAAGTAAAATTTTGAGAGAGAATAAAAATGCAAAAGGCAGAAATATTTAATCTTGAAGTATTATTTAATGAGATGCCAGTCATATTTGTGGAGTGCTAGCAGAGAGATCTTGACAATGATTTATGAACTTTCACATAATTATCATTGCTATGGATTCCTTTTTCCCTCTATTCAATGCAGCTCTTTTATTACTTTTATCCCACCTAGGATTTCTCCTCTGAACATGGTTTAGTGAGTCATTGTATATTGTGTTTCAATAAGAAAAATGGCATGCTAAAGAAGAAAGAAAAATAATTCAAAGAAAGACACCCAAAGGATTTGAAAACCGAATTCTTTTAATCAATTTTTTTTCCACTTTTGCAATAAGAAGGAACAAGAGTAACTTGGGAAGATACACTCAGCTTATGTTTATGTTTGAAGACCATAATAATAAATATTAATTTTTGGACCATATAGTTGATGATCAACAAGATGACTGACTTCTTGTCTGGCTTTAGAATAAGGTATTGCAGATCCCAAAGCTTGTATAGGTTTCTTTTCTCCCTTTTCACAAGGATAGATATTTTTGTGCTGTTTTAATGTAGATGTTTTGCTTTGAATTATGAGATACTTAATGTTAAGAATAGGTCAAAGAAAAGTCCATAAGCAACTCTATTTGCCAGGAGAAATAAAGCTGTCATGTTTTTCCCTTCTTATCCGGTGGCACAACACATGGTCTCAGACATCGTGGTTACTTAACATTCTTTAATACCACTATCCCAGCCTCCCGACAGGGATAACTTACATGGAACCACTTAATTCTTATCATCTTGGCAGTGTACAGCATTTCAATGTGCAGACTCCTCCTTCAGCACCTCTGCAGCTGGACATGCACTTCCTGCTGCTCCAGAGAGCTCCTGCTTTGCAGTGACCTGGGCAAGCATCCACAGCTCTGCCTCACCGATCACTGCTGTGACACAGAACTGACACGGACAGGCTTTCTTAGGTCTCCCTCACTTTTATGCTATGGTCAGTTTCTAGTGGCTTTTAATCTTTTTCTTAGCTCCTGTAAATTAATTTTGTCCTATATATTCTAAAATAGGTAATACATAATCTATTTGAGTCAATGTACTAAGTCCTAGAAAGAAGTATTTCAAGGACTCTGTATTTAAAGTATTTTTTTAAATGTATAATCTGCCTTTCCATTTAATACCTAGCCCATTTCAGATAGTTAATACTTTCCAGTTACTGTGTTTGAGAGCTCTAACGAGTATTTTTTTTCAGCTTTGGCTGAAATCTGCTGAAGGTTTGCAATTTTTGCAGTGAATACTGTTCAGAGTCATTGCAGAAGCCTTCCAATGTGCTTGAATATGCAACATATACAAAGTCCTGGTGGGATTTGTAAATTATTTCTGTAGAAAAACTATGAGATACAGGACAAGTGGTAGAAAAAGAAAGGCTAAGATCAGAGTAATTGGAAGAAATGGGTACTGTGTATATCTTAATACTACTTTCTGCTACATGCTCCGTGTAAGTTCTCCAAACGCCTTGCAGATCGCGTGAGGGAGTGTGTGTGTAGTATGTGTGCAAGTATCTACCTTGCCACTACTGTCCATTACTGTTGGCATCCCTGTG
Organism: Chamaea fasciata; assembly: GCF_029207755.1. Taxonomy (NCBI): domain Eukaryota; kingdom Metazoa; phylum Chordata; class Aves; order Passeriformes; family Sylviidae; genus Chamaea; species Chamaea fasciata. The sequence continues at coordinate 13,273,180 of NW_027094095.1, read as the reverse complement.
AGGCAGATAAAATGTGTTTAATTAAGGTAGTGATCCTCAGCCATTGCAGCCCAGGTATGCCAGGTGGTATGTGCCAGATGGCATAGCCCTGATGAGGGTAGGCTTCCAAATACCCAGCTCTGAAAGACAAGGGAGACATCAGTGACAGCGTTAGGATGATACCGTGCCCCTGAGCAGATACTCCCAATATTGTTTAAGTATGCCTTGGTTTAGATCTTATCAGAGAATTTGTGAAAGCCAATTTGTTTTTCTCATTCTTTTACAGAAGTGGAATCTCCTGTATGGTGTAAATAAGAGGCCATACAGCTTCAGGCATAGAAATAGCCTTAGTGCCTTCATAACATTAACGTTACACACAGGTTCAATTAGCTCAATCATTTATGACTTTTGATTGTTTAACCACCAGTGAAACATTTCCAACAGTTTTTTAGCTTTGCTTGGCTATGTGGAGTGTCAGCACAGAGGAAGACAAGATAGAAAGGTTCACAGAAAGGACTAATAGATCATTAGACTCTTTACAAAAAAATAATTGCTTTAAGTGGTAAGCCTAAAAGCTTAATTGTCCTTGGATGTTCTGATCAATATTGCCAAAACCAACTGTTTCTTCAGGTTGATTAAATATAATGCCACAGCTGAGGCTGTTACTGCACAATTGTAACAAATATTACTCCACATAAAAGAAGACAAAGATGGAAAAATAGAGAATACCTGAAAATATATTTTTCCTGAAGGTTAGCGAAAAATACTGTTAATTCTCATTGCAATCAAATTCTTAACAGCTTTAAAAATTGGTGTCTGGGGGATTTGATGCCATGTCTTTTTATTTTATGTCACAGAGTAGCTTTGCTGCAGAAGTGAGCTCTTCATCTGAGCAGTCTCTTTCATACTTGCTGGGCTGTTGCTGAGCTTTCAATATCTGACATTCTTAGCATGGAGCCCCTGGTAAAACAAGACCATAGCTGTGTAAATTCCTCCAGTTTTTGTTAGTGTGACCTGTGTATCCATCATTTTCTCCCTGCCATTTCATTTGGAAGTCACAGTGCCTTGTTTTTCTTAAGTTCCAATTTAATAATTTTATAATGCCAGCACTAAATGCATGCCCAGTCAACCCTAAAAGCATAACATAATACTAACCATTAAAAATTAAACTGCTTTTCTGTTTTGGCTTCTCAAATTCCTGCAGACACTAGAAGTTTCAAACTACATTAATTATGCTTATGGTAATTGCAGCAGAGTTGCACATTTTTATGATGTTGCAGGAGGTCTCTCAATATTGAAGTTCCCTCACTTAAGCTTCCCCAGATAATTTAAATGATGTTGTATTAGAATATCAATGTCTCTTCTGTTTTCTCTTTTCTCCTTTAGGATTGGTCATAAATAATTTGGTTATGCTGGAGAGTGATTTTTGTCATTATTAACTGACCCCCAAAACATTTTCCCACAAAGAAATTGACAGTCTTTTTGCAACATGAATCAGGTGATATTATCTTCATGGATTCATCTTTCATTTTTATTCCTGTTGAGTTCTCTGTACACCTTTAGAGACATCCCTAGTGCAATTGTTGGTATAGTGGACTAGATTGCAGTGAGAAGAGGTCAGTTCAACATCTGTCTTTCCTATTTTGCCTACACAGTAATGCACACATTCTGCTACTTTAGAAATCTCTGGAGCATAATCCAAACTGAGAGTTAATGATATGGAACCTGCTGTTTCAACTGATACCCTGACAAGCTCCCAGCCTGCTGTAGCTTATGCAAGACTGGTTGGTTTTTATTTCAGACTGTATGATATCACCAAAACATTTTTAATCGCAAACTTCAAGGTAAAACTGGTGCATACAGCAATTTCTTGAATGAGAGAATCACCTCAGTTTAACCTGTCCCACTAAAATGTCCCTCAGTTTTTTATTAATTTCTGCTTTCAGCTTCTCTTAGGCTTCACTAGTTTTCTGGGAGGCATATCTCTTCCTATGACACTTATCGATGCTTTATGATAACAAATGTGTGACATGCATCAGAAAAAGTGATTGGTTTTTTAACTGAAGTCATTAAGCATGTCCTATACTCCGACAAGTTACAAGGAGCAGGCAGTGAGCAGCTGCCATCAATGTCAGTACATCAGAGTTGGGTCTTGGTTGCCTAAGTCCAATCACAGAAATACCCAGGTGAGCCACTCTGCTTTTACTGAGATGTGGGTGTTGTGGCTTTTTCTCAGTGCAGGTTGTTCTTGAGTAAGCGTGTGCTTCATTGTTAGTGCAGTTCAGCTAAATTCTGCAATAGCAGAGGGTAAACTACTTTTATTTAATGTGATCTAAAAAAACAATCAGTCTCACTTTTCAGTAAAAGCAAGGCTTAGGCTAGGTGTGGAATTCTTAAACATTCTGAGTTTACTTTGTTCCATCCATTTTGGAGCATAATTAAAGCAGAGAAAAGTTCTGTTTAAAAAGAGATTTTGTGGTCTTTTTAGTAGAGAAGAGTCTGAGTTTTGGGCTTTTTACCGTCATTGAAGGTTAAAGTAACAGGTAACATGAATACATTAAATAAACATGGTTAAAGCATTGTGTCTGGCTTTATATGTTCAAGAAATTAGTATGTCAATTAAAAATTGATTGATTTAATTTGTTAATTGCAGGGCACTTAGCATTTGTCTTTTCCTAGTAATTTGCTAGTCAGGTACCTTCTCTTTGGATATTGTTCATTCAATAAATTTCAATACAACTGGATTACTTTAGAAATACAAAGCCATGCTCCCCCTCAGAGCACTTTTCTGTGGAAACTAAATGTTGGCTTCTATTCTGGAAAGCCTGTGACTGCAAAACCATTCATGGAATTGATTTCTCAGCTGACCAAACTGAGACTGCCCGAAAAACGGGGCAGCATCTGTAGGTGCCTTGCACAGGCTGTCTTTGGAAACTGGAGTTAAAATTAGTCTCTCCATGCCTGATGTTCTAAAGGAGGCCAGGAATTATGAACATATGAGTTGTAGTATATTTTCTTCTTCAATTTTAAAAACTCAAGGCCAGAATAATTCTGCTCTCCTTGTCCTTGTTTGTTGAGGGAATTTTTCGGTCATTCATACTCTAACAGTGAAGACCAAGCATTAAGATTTACAGTAGTGTGGGTTGCAGTCCTATAATTAATGTAAAAAAGGTAACCTTGTTTTGTAGGCTCAGGGTATATGGGATTATAATACAGTCATTTATGTTTGTGGGTCTGATCAAATCTTTCTTTTAATCTACTTCTTGAACCTGATAAGAAGGTGTTGTGAGATTTTTAGTGTTATTTATTATAACAAATAGTTGAAAATTGAAATATAATTTGAATTTTTTTGCTGCTTGTAATCGGTTCAGGAAGCTGTAACAAGAGTTTTAACACTTACTGATGGCTCTGGTCTAGCTGAGTTCTCACAGAATACTGCTAATATTAGAATGAATAATGAGAGTAGCAGAAAATATATTACTCTTTAGTTGTAGTGTTTTTGAACTTACTGCAAGTGCCCAAATGTACAGTACTAAAATTTTATTTTTTTCTTAAGTTTTATGAAAGATCCAGTAATATTAATATTATATAATTCCAATATGCTTGGAATCTTGGGAAAATGAATTGATTTTCCTTACGTTCTACAATGCTACATTCAAAAAAAACCCTCCAACTTTCAAGAACTTTTAAAAACTTGGGAAAAAAAGGCATTTCAATAAGAAATGATGTAACTGTTACATTGATGGTGTGAACAAGTGCTGCCAGAGAAATATCCTCCCATAAGTCACTGTTAAATATACTGTGTAGGTTCTGTTCTCTCCCTTGATCTCTAAGCTCAAGCTAAAAAGTAGTATCTGTTTCAATAAATATGCCCTTTTTATTGTATTTTACATTCCAGAAGGGTTTCAGCAAGGTTGACGTTGAGGAAATATTTCTACCAGGTAGTGAGGCAGATTAAACCTTTTTTCTGGATTAAACAAAAAGGAGATTTTGCTGCCATTCTGGTCAAACTAATCTTTATATTACCCTAGATCAAGAGAATCTATCGATTTTCTTCATTATTCACACTTGAGAGGTTCAGCACTTATTGCACTGAATTTTGAAATGCAATCCCAAAGGACTGAAAATTTATGAGTTTTGCCTCTAATTTTGACTGTAACCATAAAAAAATGAAAGTTCGTGCAAAACCTAGGCATTGAAAAATCCTAAGCAATTTCTGTTTCTTATGTACTAAGGCTGTAATTGTGTCCTGGCATCTCTTGTATGACCTTTCTGAAAATGCCAACCATTTTTGTTTTGGAACAAGTTAGCAGCCATGGTTGAGTCTCCAGACATGGTGACTTTCCAGTCCAGCTGAACCCTTTCTCGGCAAACCCCTCTCTGATAACCCAGCTTCCAAATAACAAGGTCTGTGGGAGATTTCTTATTCCATTTTGCTCCTTCTGATTATCCAAACAATAAAATTACCTTCCAAATTGGACAGTTGTAGAATCATCCTAGAAATCTCCTTGGGCTACGTATTACCCCAAATATGCTCATGAATTTTAAAATGTACTTTGGCGGTTTCCCAGGTTTTGGTTTTTAACTGACCTGGAAATTCTATGTGTATATTCCTATTTCTTGTAGTTTTTCTTTGATGCAAAAGAAAAAAAAAAAAGACATTTTCAGACTGTTTATCATGAAAATGCAGTATGAATATTGTCTTTGATGTCCTTTCTGGCTGATCCAAGCTTGTTTCTTCTGCAGATTATCTAATTTTTTTGCAGCTGTGAAACATACCCTAAACCTGCTCATTCCGTGAAAGAGCCAGAGAATTGCATTTCCTTGTCAGGTTGCATTGCTTCATTCTGTGCAGCACATATAAACCAATTTCCCTTCATTGCTGTAACCCTTGCTGAGTCAAGTTCACAATGAATTTTTTTTTGATGCAGCTCATCTTCAGGAATTAATTCACTTCCTTCTCCATAGGCAAGGGAGAAAACTTATGCAAACCTCACTGAGTTTGTGGTCAAGTGATAGCGTTGAGTTTCTGCAGTGGCAGCAAGTATTTTCTTTGGTCTTTGTGGGATCTCTAAGATTTCACAGTAGGTTTCTATTTCTCATACCTTCATTAATTTCCATTCTATTACAGAAAACTCCCTCATTTTCCTCATGGTATGATGGTGGTGTAGGGCTGGGGAGCCTGGTATTTGAGGAAAGGTATTTTGAGAGGAAGGATTAGGGACTTTTGCACTTTACAATCTGAGTTACTTATGATGGGCTGGAGTCGTAACATCACTTTTTATGGCTTTCATAGAATCATGGAATCATTTACTTTGGAAAAGTCCCTTAAGATCATGGATCCCAACCATTAACCTAATACGACCAAGTCCACCAAGACTTTGCAACACTTCTGCAATATCTCTCCATTAGAACTGTGATTTGATCTTTACAGATGGCTCAGAGTGTCTGGCTTATGCACACCATGAATGTGGGAGATGCTCTTGAATAACTGCGTTCATATTAACCAGAAGATGATTTTAACTGGTTTGAGATAAATATTTTAATTTTACGTAGAAGCTACACTCTCTGGTGGAGACCTTAAATATCAAATTTATGCCTCAGATGAATTATTAAATCTGTACTGCTAGCATCTGAAAAGTTGCAGTTTCAAGGGAAATAGGGAAAGTGTAAATAGGCAACTAAACAGAATACTCAAAATACTTTTTTTTTTTTTTTAAAAAAAAAGAAATTACCCCAAATTGTTTTCCTTTAATTTTCCTACTCCCTGCAGGGCTCTTCTGACTGCCACAAGTCAAGTTACTTCTGTTTTCTCTATATGCTAAAAGACAGAAAAGCTTTTGTTCTGCAAACAAACCATATAACCAAGAATTACCCGTTATGCTTTTGTTTGTTTGCTTGCTTTTTTCACCTTCTAGTGCAAAAAGCCTGAGGTTTCCTTAACTCAGCGAGTAGAGGGCTGAGTGTCTCAAAGACTCTAGGGCTTGCAAATTAACAGATGCATCTCTGCTTGAAATCCTTGTGCATACAGGGCTGTATTTAACATGATCCTGTCATTTAAATCAAGGTTACACAAGGAAATTCAGAGAATTATTTAAGCATCGGTTAAACTTTTTCTAAGTCCTTTGGTTTTTGTGGTATTTTATGCTCTGATAAATGTCAAATTAGGAAAACATTTGCTCTACAAAGAAAGAGATTCTTATGATTGAGCACATTACCAAAAGTGTGATAAAGCTGTTGATACATAGAGCAAACAATCATCAATGGCATTCTCTTCTTGGAGGACTAATTTTTATTAGCCATCGTTTGCAACTACTGGGCCTCCACCATATTGGTTATTTTAGTCATGTGCTAAGAATAACCAGGAGCACTCGGAGTTGGACTGCAATTCCAGTTTGCTCTGCAAAAATAAGAAATCTGAGGATTGAAAATTACAAATGATTGGAAAATTTCAGGAGGATTAAAGAAAACATTTTAACTTAAGTAGGTATTATAAAAATATTCCTCTGATTGTGGTCAGATTTAGTTGCAGGATTATGTGTGTTGAAAATCCAGGGCCTGAAAATAATATAATTATTTAAAATACAACTCTTAGCCAAAATGATGTCATTCACTATACATTCTGGGATATTGAAACGAACACAAACAGGAACAGAGAAAAGCAGCTACATTGCCTTGTTATCTGAAATATGCACTTTACTGTGTAATTAAATTATTCATTATCAATGCTGTAGAGTTTAATTACCGTCAGCATTTTTAGCATCCCTCTCCTTTGTTACCTAGTAAGTTTTTTGGGGCTTTTTTGAGATCAAGTGGCTAATGATGATTAATGACAATCACACTGCCAATTTTTAGATGCCGAGCTGAATCTGAAGGGTTGGTTCCCAAAATCAGAGGGCAATGCTGAATATGCAAAGTAAAACTTCAAGTTCAGTTGTCCTAGTAGAGAGAGTAATGATTTCTTTAATGCCATATAAATATATCCCCCATATTATTCTTTACTCAATTTCTTTTCATTTTTGGGTTCTAGCCACAGATTTTCCGAGGGACTTAAGGCATCTATAATGAAGCCCAGATAACTATCTGGAATGTCTTATAATGCTATAGGTTTTTGTGAGGAAGATAATAAAAAACTTTATTTTTTAACACGTAATTTTTGCAAGCATTACTTAATCTTAAAAAAGGTGATTTTCCTTTTGCTTTACATTCCTGGGCAAATTTTAATGGAGGAGCTTTTTACTCTATAGAACATATTTACTAGCATTCTGATTGAGGACATTTAAATGAAATGCTCTTTTCTTTATTGCACTGTTTTAATTGGATGTTATTACAATTTATATGTACAAAGCCACATGTCTCTTGGAATTGTGGAAATCCCTTGATTTCACCTTCAAGGTGTCACATGTCTTATTTTTGCAACTGTCATAATAAAAATATTCTGGAGTTCTTAATTTGCTCATTTAATGTACATTAAATGTCCCAGCTAACAAACATCATTTCTTTCACACAAAAGGTTCATTAAAACTTAAAAATTAATTACTCATGACCTGGAATGATACTGTGTCTTGGCTGGCATGATGAGCACTATGGTTTTCAAACCATATTCTCTTTTTTTAAGCCATGTTACATCAACTGCTATTGATTAAAACAGGCTGGTGCTGCCAACTATCATACACTGAGTGCAACAGCAGAGGATTATCAGGAAAATCATTAGACTCCAGCAATCAAACACACAAGTGTACAAATTTACACCACTGTCTCTTAAAACACAGTTAATTTGTTCATGTTTTTGAAGAGCAATTAACAGCAGGCAGGAGTTTTAATGAAATAAGCTGGTGTTTCCCACGGGGACTATTTATAATGAGCATTACTGAGTAGCAACAGCTTCAAAGTGTTTACGTTAAGACATGATTAATAACAAGGCTGTTCAGCTACCTGTTAGGTAAAATGAAGACCCAAATCAAGGGATATTTCTAATGAAGGAATCGGATCCATTGGCATATTCCCTGCCTAAGTATATTTTTGCAGAGAAGACAGGTGGAACTTATCTCTCTTAAACCTTTTTTGTGCAAAATCAACAGAATTCATGTCACTTCTTGCACAAGTGTAATTTTCAACAATGTAATATTTTAGTAAAGTGGGATTGTATTGAAACATTTAGAAATTTTCAGTTGTGTCTGCTTATGAGTTACTTGGAGCAGGACAAATGAGCTGTTAAAGGAATTAATTAATTTTCTGTTAGGGTTAAACAGGATGTTAAACATGCCAGTGGAAATCAATTTTGGGAGTTTAAAAACTTCAAAAAGTTTCATAACTATATTCTTAATTTCTTCATGATTGTCAAACAAAACATGCTTTTTTTAAAAAAAAGAAAAGGTACTCTTTAGGTGAAATAATTATCCAAACATGAGAAACATTTTTGAGAAACTTCTGCTTGAAAGTGAGATTTTTAGCAGAACCTAAGTGATATAGAACCAAACCTACCACTTGAACTCAAGGAGATTCATGCTTCTAAAGAATGTAAGTACTTACAGAAATCTATGGCATGATGAAATAAATCCCTGGGTTTTTCAAAATGTCGTATCATTGATCTACAAGACTCTTGGATGTCCTATGAACTGTAGTGTGATATAATTTCATACTTATTGGTATCATTGAACTCAAGCTAGTATTTGACTGGCTTTAAAATACTGTCACAATTAAAATTCTCTGTTGTGTTTCAGTAACCTCGGTGAACGTCAGCCTTTTGACTGAGGGGCCTTGATGCTTTGGCACAGTCTTTGCCTTGCTGTTCACAGCACGGGGCCTTTAATCTGATTCACTGTGGCAAGTTTGGAAATGAGAAGCAGTTGTGCTTATAGCTTCTGACTGAGTAAACTAAGTCTGCTGTTTTGATTGCGCTTGTCTTACTGCAGCCCTTTAAAAGTGGGACACATTAAGTAAAAAATGTACTGCCTTCGTTGTGAACCCCCCTCCAAAATCAACATAATCAAAGAGTAATCAACATTTACATATGGTGTCTTGCAAATCAGGATTAATTCTCTGATTTTGGATTCACATTCTTTTCTTTATGGAGTGCTTAAGCATCACATTTATGTGAGAAAAAACAGTTTAATGTAATTTGTAGTTGTTTCTGTTTGGTTCATTAGGCGTTCACTTGTGTTTAAGACAGGAGTTCTACCGGGGGCTGTTATTCCATGAGGAGACCAGGAAAGGCAGTGCAAATGGGAAGTGCAAGTGAAGGAGCACCTCTGCTCTACACTGCCTTACACACAGCAGGGAAAGAATTTAGCCAGGATGCAAAACTACACTCTACTAATGTGGACAGACTAGTCTTGTGTGCTAATGCATGAATAGTCCAGTGGACAAATTGCCACTGATTTCTATCAAGATGAACCTAAAATTTACTACAGTGGTGCTTTTCATTGTTGCTGAAGTTGTCAATTATTGTGTTTTCTATGCTACTTCAGACAGTTTGGAAAAAAAATCTAAATTTATAAAAATTAATGAGACCATTTATATTTATAAAATGTTATTGCTTCTAATACTGGGCCTAAGATTTGGTGACCTGATCTTTTCAGAGAAAAAAAAAAAGACCATATTATTTATGTTGGTGGACAAGACCTTAATTTTAGGTTTTCTAGGGGGTAAGATGGATGGTTCCCTCTACTAGGACAGGTTAGGTAAAGAAGGGGCCTGTAGTCATTAGAAGATTTAGTCTATTAATTAACCCTTCAGATTTAGAAAGGTTACAAATATCTGTTGTAGTGACTCATATGAAGCTCTCCTTCATTAGATATCCTGCATTTTTCTCTGATGATGATAATTACAAACAGTAATCAAATCCCTTCTCAAGCCTTTGGTAAGATAAATATACCAGTTTCATTGTAAGGCACTTTAAAAACAATATTCTTGTTGGGGCTACCTTCTTCTTTCTAATTTTCTCTCTTCTCTAGGAATTATTTTGCTGAAGCATTTGTAAGGAGATTTTGCTCCTTCCAAATAAATCCAGCTGAATAATTGCTGTTCTCTATTCTTGGGTTAATCATTAATTCCAAAGCTATTACAATGCCTCTATAAAAGCACAATTACACAATTTTATTATACAAGCCAATTACTGATGTAAACATTTGTACCTACAGGATAAGATTATAAATTGGAAAAATATAGAATGATTTTGTGAATAGAATAAAATATCCTAAATATGAAAGTGATTTTTTTTTAAGTACAGTGAGTCCAAAAATGCATTCCATTTTGGTTTATGCCCTGGTGAATATAACACCAAAGAATTCACACTGCTTCTTTTTGGGTCTAATCCATGGGTTATATTTAAAAGGAAATAAGGAAAAATTGGTTTCCCATCCAAACAAGTACAGCAATGACTCTGGTAGAAGACTCGGTGTTGTAAGATAAACACGATCTGATGCGATACACTCAAGGGCTTCTTTGAGTCAGCTCTTGGCCCCGGAACTCCAATTAGTAATACAGGACTCCATCTACATTCCCAAAGTCTGCAAAACTTTCCTTCCAGCATGGAAGGATAGCCCCATGCCAGGGAGTTCAGAAAGCACAAGTCTCTGTGAGCTAAAGGACTGTTCTAGATGCAGAAATGCAGTGGGTTTAGATACTTGCCATAAAATCAAAACTAAGAGAAATTCTACAACACTTCCATTAAATATGTTCTGTAATAGAAATAAAGGGCAGTTGTGGAGAGCTTGGATAGAACTGTGGGCATTAACATTTCTAAATCTAGTAAACCTTTTAAAACAGCCGTTATAATCAACCAATGCCAGTGTAATTAAGTATAAAGACTGCAAATCATACATTAATTCTTCTTTTTAATTTTCAGCATCACTTCATCAAAAAAACCCCCAACTACCTCTCAGCACATCTGTTGATATATTATAAATTTGCTATTTATAAAATTTTGGAAAAGCACTTGCCTCTGATTACCCCATTTTCATTATATACATATTCAGATGTATAATTATAGCAATTCAAATGCAGTGTGTATGGTGCAGTGTTAAACACAAGACAGGTTTCAACTAGATATGGGGTTTCTATTTTTTATTTCCACTGCCTGTTTTTAGGTATTTATACTTTGTATTTAGATATTTATTTCTAGATCCCGTTTTACTGAATTGTTATTGTATATTCAGTATTATTTCACCCTAGTTCTGTATATACACGAATCTTCTGTGTCTGACTAGAGGAAATCCACGTTTCCTACTGCCACCTTAAACTGCTTTTTTCCTGTTGCTCTGTCTATTCTATATGTAAAGATTTATCTTTTTTCCCCTTTTTTTCTGAAACCATATGGTATTCTGTAATATTTATTATCTTAAAGGAGGAATCTTTATTCTCTGTTTTTTTTCTTGAGGTAGCTTTGATTTAGGTATTGATGGTATGACCAGTAGTGTTCTGCAGTGTATTCGGCACAAATGAGCAAGCTTCTTCCTAATAGTACACAAGTACCTTATTCCTTAAATATCCCAGTGAATCATGATTAAATACATGGATTAAACCACAAAATATTTCAACAGCACATACTTGCATTCTGGTTAGTTTGGTTTGTTTTCATCCAGGTGGAAATGAAGAACTGCAGCTGTGCTGTGTACACTCAAAAATTATAGCAGAACAAAACTTTCCTAAATGGAATGTATCTGCTTTTGAAGTGTGGAGTTTCAGCCTCCTTATTCCCTCAATAAACATCGTGTGCAGAGAGGTTTTCCCGCTGCACTCGCGTGAGTTGACTCAGGCTTTGTTGCCAGTCTCTTTGCAGAGGACTGGCACTGACAGAGGAACCCTGCAGATCGCTCGGGGGCATTTCTGCATCGCTTCAACTGCAGCTATGATCAGCTTTTTAAAGTTCTCCTTGAAGACGGGCTGTAGTGGTTTGAAAGACAAACAATTCTGGTAACAACACCCAACCCCTGAAACTCACAGCAGCTGATGACTTGCTTAGAAGACAGAAGGAGAAGTATTACAGCCAGGTTCTAGGTGTACACTGAAATAATTAATGGCAGGTCAGTGAAAATTCCTGTAAGGTGAGTATGTGTGTTGCTAATTTTGTGTGTCGTCAGGGACAGTTCTGTCACAGCAGAATGAAGAGCACAGCCTCAGCTATTCTTTCTGATGAGAAATTTAGATAACAACACAGAAAAGTGATGGGATTTGGAAAAATATCTGTAAATATCTGTAGTCAGCACTGTGGGCAAATGGGTTAGTAAGTGGAATGAGAATGAGCACTACCTGCTGGAGCCACAGAGAATTTGGATAGGGAAATTTGGAGGAAAGAGGTTGGAGAGGAAAGCCCAGGTGTAAGTAATAGATGAGAAGGGGATTAGCTGAGTGGATGAGGAAGACTGGAATTGGGTGGAAGCACAAAGAGCAGAAACAGAAAAGCAATGCTAAAAAAGCAGTTTTTCAGGGTGAAATAGAACTGGAGCTATGCCTATCATAGCAGTTTATTTTCCTGAAGCTAGAATAGAAATGAAGATTGTGAGATTTTTCCATGTCTGTTAGCAAATTGCTGGGAAGCCCAGTGATTGTCCTGTGGAACTCTGGTTTACATCTATGTTATTGAAAGTATGAGATATCTCCCGCAGAAAACTGCAAGAGAAAACCGTGAGGGACTCGAAGATTTCAGCACTACTTATTGTCTGACTATATAGTGTGCTGTCATCCCAGGCATTTTATAATCCTATAAACACTTCAGTTCCCAAGAAAGTACTATTCTCCTTTAAAACAATGTGTCAGTTCCTCATAAAGTGCCTGAACTTGTTATTCTTTGTAGTATGTTTTTTGTCACAGTGTTACTAAGTTTCCCTTTTGAGAGGAGGAAAACAAAATAAAACTTATTCAGGGAGATGGGAGCCATCTGTGCCTGTTCCAAAGAACACCAATGGGATTTCACCACTTTTTAGTTTTTTAATCAATGACAGATTGTGCTAAGTCAGGCACCCAGTAATTTAAGAAATGCCAGTTTCTGATTCATAAAGCTTGCTGAAAATTGACTGAGTGAATATCTGGTGGCCCATATTATTTTTGAAAACAAGTTCAGTGTATCTTTCCAAGGCAAACCATATGGATGTTCTAGCTGATGAGATACAAATCAAAAATAAACATTTGAGCAGTGCATTTTAAAGGGAGTAGACACCAATTAATATGGAAATAATTATTGCTAATTACTAGACCTGAACAGGAATGGAATTTTATTTGGGGAAGAAAATATTGTTCCCTGCAGCTTTCCAAAACTGAATAAAACAATCCATTTAAAAGAATTAAATAAACCCTACAAATGCTCAAAGTTTTTCAGCTTGATACACTAAAAGAATTTCACTTTGTTTTCAACCTTTTTTTAAAATTATGTTTATATGCTATTCAAATTTACAAATGTATTTATTTTCAGGATATTATTATTTTTCCTATTTGATATATTTATACTGAAAGTAACTCTTTTTCCATTTTGAAGAAGTTAGCTTGGGTGACTTAGAGCTTTAGCACAAGGATTTTTCCATTCTTCTTCCCCAATTCCTTTTTCGAGATGAAGCACTGCTGAAATTACGCACCCTACCAAATGGTTTCCTCTGGTCAAACTCCCACAAACCCCTGAAATTTGCTGATAAGTTTGACTTCTTTCATATGCACAAGCCATTCAAAGTTTTAATAATGCAGATAGAATATCCCAGTAAGTTTGCTTTGCTGTATGTTCTACTTTAGTGATCTATCTGGTTGTAAAACAGGTTTTCTTTAAAGTACACAACAAAAATTTAGGAACACTTAACCCATTTGATTTTAATTATTCCAGCTTTTAAATTTTCATTTTACTAAAGCAAATTGAAATTTGGCTTTGCTGCATCAGAGCATTTCAGGAATTTGAATCAAGATACACATATTTTCCAAGTGTTTTTTTGTTATATATGTGTGCAAATGAATTATGAATAGAAAGTTTTAAATTAAGTTAATATTTTCAAAATATGAGGTCTGCTTTCAAGCAGCATATTGGTACTAAAAATAAATGAGAAAAAGAAGCACAAGCAAAAGTGTGTACAGAGAAGATTCTGTGTAAGAATAAAGAAAAATGGCAGACATGAATGAAGAATGGAGGTCTTAACCAACTGGCTCCTCAAAAGAATTATCTTACATCCTAGAAAAACATTGTTTAGCAACACATGGAGGGCAGAGCTTCCCTTCTGGGTCATGGATACCATGTGAACATTTGAGTCATCACTTGGAAGTTTGCTCAGATAAAGGTGTTGCAACTCTAGGTCTCCCTGCTAAAAGTGTTTCCTGCTGGGGGAAGTGTCTTGCTGCTCATAGTCTTTAGAGTGTCCTTCACTCTGTAGGAACTCGGCTGCTGCACATTTCTCCCCAGCCAAGAGGCATTTTCAGTATTTCAGAATGGGTTATTAAGCCATCATCTTCCCATATATAATGTTACTCATTAGTGTATTCTGACACAAAGGCTAAGTCTGATTAACTCCAAAGTACTGTAGAAGATCCAAATACGAGAGAAAAGCTCCATAAACATAAGCACTACAAATACTTTACTCTTAGGAAGTGCTTTCTATCTCTTAGACCCTCAGTTTGTATCTAAATATTTGCATCTCTGTCTTGTGGTTGGATATTTTGGAGAATAAAAGGACAAAGCAATTGCTCAGCATCAAATAGCAAGCTCAGAGAAACCTCCTGCTTTTGTGACTTAAAGCTAAGATAAAGTATGCTATTTTCTGTCTGATGAAACCCATCATAATTAGGTTCATAAAAGGAATGAATAGTGAATAAAAGGTCCAGCTGATGAGAGAGGAAGACAAAATTTCCATATTTACCAAATATGATGCAAATTGTGATGTTTTCATACCTTTTTTCCCCCCATCTGTTCTTTTTGCTTGTATCTGTCCTTCCCATATGTGGCTGTAATAAGAAAAGGAATAACTTTGCCCCTCTTCTTAGAAAGATTATTGTTTCAGTGATATACACGAATGACTTGGTGTGAAAAGTTGTTCTGGAATTACCACAAGAAGGTATTTTCCTCCTAAAATTTTAGTTCTATATCATAGAGAGGTCAAGTCATTGCACATTTAAATTAGATTATTTCCTGGAGATAAAGCACCTTTCAGTTTTCCAGGATAAATTTCTCCTAGGTAATAAATATTAGTTGTTATTGCCACATTGTTTTAGCTCCCATAGCTGTCTTTTTCCTACATGTTGAACCTTCCAGCAGAAATCCAGAACTCCCTTGATCTTCCTTTGCTAGGCTCCCTTTGAGCAAGCTCTCTGTCCTCTCCACCTGTAATACACACATTATTTCTGGTAATGCCAGCAGCCTTCCAACTCATTGTTTCAGTCTGAGTTCGAATTGAACATGGATTACCATAATTGTGGTAGTACACTTAATCACTGTACTTATTCAAGATGCTGCAGCTGTGTTTGCTTTCCCTGAAGATTCCAATTGTTGTGTACAATTCCAGCAAGAAAACATCTTTTCAGACTCCACTAGTTTTAATATTAGTCAGGGAACTTACGGGAATTTTAGTCTACAGAAGTAGATAGTATTTGGAATTTCTTAAGGCTGTTTTGAGATTCTTGCCTACAGATATATTTGAAAACAGTTGAAAGCCATGCCTGCATCTCAAACACATGCAGGGTTTTGTTTCCAGGATTGAAGCTCATTTTTTCAATAGAAGATTTCTAAAAATTCTACTACCAGAGTCCAAATTAGAAAACAAGCATTCATATTCTAAGTAAATGTTCAGATGGAAGTGAAAGCCAAGTGAAATCCTCTCCTTTTCATGCATCATGCCCTTTCATAAATATTCTGTAAGCTCAGACCCTAAGCTCCACCTGTGGAAATTAATTTTGCAGTGAGGTGGCATGACTATAATTAAGGACAGAAATGACTCTGCAATTTGTAATCCAATTCAGGTCCTCAGTGGGTATGAATTATCAGACATTATGAACTTCATTGGAGCTGTTCTTATTTATTCTTGGTACCTGACACACGGTTCATAAGCCTGCCAATACTTGTTGAGGGAAAACAAAACTTGGCTCACTTTCTCCCTGGTCTTAAGGCTAATGCAATTTAAAAATGAATTGTTTTCTTTTCAAGTAAAGAAATGAAACTAGGAATACAAAGCAGAGAGTGGAACAGCTGAGTTGGAAGGTGACATTTAAACAAGATCATTTGGTCTAGTGGTTTTGTATTTGTAAATTGTCACATATTATGACCTAGTAGGTGGCTAGATGTAGATGTCTAAAATTCTGATTGTTGGGTAAATTCTGCACTGCTATTGTCAGAGTAATTATCTGCCAACAAGATGCTGCAACATAGAATATCACCCACTGTTACTGTTTGAAATAGCTGTCATTTGCATTCTTCCTTTTTTGTGTTTTTTTTTCCTTTTTTTTTAATAATCACTGATTTCACCGTCTTTCAGTTGAATTTTTGTCTTACTGTTTTAGCACAGCTGAATTTCACAAGGTGCAAGAAACCTCACACCTTAGTTATGCTATAAATTTGAAAGACTATAGGCTGCAAAGAGGTTATCCCATAAAAATAGATCCATGACTCTATAAAAAAAATTCGAAGATGACACTTGTTGGATAATAGCAGTTTGTACAACCTGTCTTATAAAACCAGAGTCACTGTGTGATAATTTGATACCAGGTCATCCTTTTTTCCCTGTGAGTAGGTCTCATTCTTTAGGTTTCCATTCAGTTGACATGGGGTCCTTAATGCCCATGCTACCTCCTTTCTCCTAAGTCCCTATGAGCCTGAATCCTTTGTTTCTGGGTGGCAGCAGGAACCATCTGTAAAAGCCAGCGTTTGGGGTGTTTTCCGTTACCTGTGTTCCCTACATAGACACTCACAGTAGATGCCCTGCTAGCCCTAGCCTTTGCATGCTCCTTTGCTGAATCCTTTGCAGAAGTTTAATATGCTCAAAACATTTTAAGGTGCATTGTAGTTTTGGTTATTTTTTTTTTTTTTGAGATTATAACAGCCCTTGCCGAACAATAAAAACAAAGCTTAATGTTATTTTTTTTTTCTCTTAGGATATTTAGTAATATTATGAGTAAAAATATCTATTATGGAGAAATATTTCCGCAATCTGTGTGAAAGAGCTAAATCAGACTGTGACCTTTAGTGCAATTGTAGCTAAAGAACAGGCTATAAAGGTGGAGCAAATCCATCTTGGAATGACTGCAGTCTCTGATACTTGATCGTGCATGAAAGGATGATTGATCTTCTGCTGTTAAAAGAGAGTACACTGTAAAGGCTTGTATAAAAAAAGTCAATGATAGCAAAAAGCAGGGACATAAGGGAAGCTGGAATAGCTGCTCAATCCATAACAATGTCATGTATTTGATGTAACTGGCTGACTTGGAATAGCAGGATTATAATGAAGAAGTAATATATAAAAAAGGTAGATAATATTCCATTAGCTCTAAAAGAAAATTGAAAAATTAGATTGGAAGCCATGTTTCCAAATTATTCCTACAAGTAGCAAGTCACAGACATAATGCTCCTGCAATTCCACCTCAACCCCTTAGCTGTGGCAGCTGTCCATACACATGCTCATGGCACTCAGGAAAGAGGATGCAAGCACAGCTCTACTTGAGAAGATAATGAGGGAAAAAAAAAAAAGGAAAGAGGAAGGTGTAAAATTATAAACTTCACGGGAATGATTAGCTACAAAGATATTCATGATAAAGGAAAGTGTGATACAAGAATGGACGATGTTAGGCATTTCTAGGCATGTGGGTGCTTTGTTATAAAGGCTAAACATTAAAAAAGAAGAGCTTGAGAATAACATTGGCAAAAGAAAAAAAATAAAAATTGGGCACTGCCTGGTAACAACATCAGCCTGCAGATGAAAAATCTAACGTATGACAACTTATGGCAGAAGAAATCCTTGGACCCTGCTGGAAAAGTAATCAAAATGTTGATGTTTCTGAGGATTTTGACTTCTATTCTTTCCATGCTGGGTGTTAAACCTAGAGAGCAGAAACAGTGGTTTCTTTGAGAAATTGTTTCCTGATGAAATTAGTGTGTGTGGTTATCTTGGCTTTTGACAGATGTTGAATGAACTGAATGGGTTACACTGCTTGTCTTCAGGAACATAACTCAGTCACACCACAATAAGGCAAAGTTTATGCTGCATCATACTGAAACCCCCCCCCCTACCCAAACCCATCTTTTTTTTTCAAAATACCTGTGTGCCCTGAAGTTGCCTCATGGTCAGTGCTTCTCCTGAGCCTGAGTCAGAAGGCTGGAGCGTTAGCCTTCGTTTCTCATACAAAGGCAAGAGCCAAGCTGTGCACGGACCCAGTGTAAAGCCAGCTGGCACCAGACCCTTCTGACCTGCAGACCTGATCTGGCAACTACAGGAGCCAGTTCCAGAAAAAAAGACAAATGCTTGATTTTAAAGGAACTTTGTTGAAAAGGAATCACAACCCAACTACTGCACTATAAATATCTCATGAAAGATATACATAAGTAGTACAATTTTAGGTTCCACTAGGAAAGAAAAGATACTTATTGCTGAAATCCTAATAGATCTTACAATGTGAAGAAATAGTAAAATGTGACAGCCTTTTCAGGCTAAGTTATTCCTGTGCTTTAGATGCTTACTTGGGAGGGAATGCAAGTCTTTATATGTCATTTCTGAAAATAGATCCTTTAGCAAAACATGACAGTTTCTGTTATTTATTTTGTTGTCATTATCAGAAAGCTGTTATTTTACAAATATTTTAAGTAAATGCACTTAATTTAGCATCCTCTTTCTAAGGAGAGGAATCTACTCTTTAACCTTGTTCATATTCAATGGTTACATAAAAGAGTCTGATCATGTCATGGCCTCTAGCTCCATCATTTCTTAAATATCTCCATTTTGTTTGATTCTTCTGTGCTTTACTTCCCTTTTTGACCTGATTAAAGCCGAAAACTTTAGCTTAAGAAGCATTCTGCAAAAAGATCTGATTCTCTCTTTCTGTTCCTACCAACTCTTTAAAATACGAGAAGTCACGGGACTCTTGCAACATGTTACATAACTGAGGTTGTGGAATCTCCTCTGGAGAAATTCAACCCCATGGTTACTGGGGAACCCGCAGTAACGTGCTCTAGGGGACCTTCCTGAGCGGGGAGGTGGGACCAGTCTCCAGTGGTGCCTTCCAACCCTGCCCATTGTGTGTGTGATTCTGGGATAGCACAGCTTTGGGCTGAGGCTGCGTGCTGCTGGTGAAAGTCTGGACAGCCCTGTTCTTGTTGGGTTCCTCTGGCATCGTTTGGCCATATTTTTCTTTCTAGCAGATCAACCTTTATGTTTCTCATTAACAATGATATCATAAAAAAAGTCACAAGGTCTTTTCTCTGAACCTTTCTTGTTGGGAGAAAATAGAATGCTTGTGGAGAAAAAAAGTTTGAAAATTTTGGAATCATACTATTAGTCAGAAATATATTATTTGCTCTATTTTTTGGCTAAGAAATTAAAGATATTTTGAAAATATAAAAAACTTCCACTGGGGAGAGGAAAGTTGGTATCAAGTTTTAAATATTTTATTGCAACAGTAAAATGCTTTGGCCTAGAAAAGAAGCTTTACTCAGTACTAAAAGCCATATAGCGAATTAACTAAATGCCTTGGGTTTTTGCCTTGGTTGTTTTTTTTTTTTTTTTTTTTTTTTTTTTTTTTTTTACAAAAGAACATTTTCAAAGCAATTCCAAAATGCCAAAGTAAGAATGCACTATTGGGTAGTTATATTAAATGTCCAAGACTTTTAGGGTAATAATCAACTGGTGTGAGATACATTTTCTCACAATTTTGATATTTAAAATAGTAATTATAAAATATGTGGGCTTTCACAAAAATAAATTTCAGTCTTAACAAACATGAATTTCTGGGAGAGTTAAAATAAATCATATTAAATCTAATCATTTCCTTACTCACTTAGGGAACTGTGAATTAAAGTGTTGAGCTGTATATCTATTTATGGATTAACAGATTAGTGCTGTGTATTCAAGATCCAGCAGCATCTCTCAGACCCCAGCTCCACAGGGTTATAAAAAGAACATTCTCAGGAAATGATGAACTTTTGCATTACAGAAATATTGTCCTTAGAGGCTCTCACAAGGTTTTATTTCAAGGGAATGAAGGCAATATTAGAGAAAATGTATTTCCACTGAGTCATGATGACACAATTGTAACTTTGCTCCTGAAAAAGAGAGACCCGAATGATATCAGGAATTTGTGCAAGGCCCATTTCTCTGCTCATCATAAAAAAAAGTAATTTGGCTTGTACATTTAGCAGAGTTTATGAAAGCTATAATTTGCTGGACATTTCTCTTTGCTGTATTACACTTCTACTTCTGATATTTTGTTTTAATATTGGGGTTTCTGTAACACTATACATTTGTTTTGATATTGATTTGATTATGTCAGATCACGATTCCATTACATTGGTAATACAATATTTTCCAGAACTGTGTTTAAAGGGAAAAATACACTGAACTGAAATACAGTTAATATCAATGTCTGAGACTAAAAAGTCCATAAAATTTGCAAGTGCCATGTCAAAAGTGCAAAACCAAACTATATTTATCTCTCTATTTTACAGAGTTCTCATGTCAGCATGTACAGGGTTAATGTGAACAATAATCTCCTAAGATTCTTATTCCTTAGGCCCCCCCTTGTTGAATGAAAACCCTAGAGAGACATGTCTGCAAGAAGTGGGGTGATGCTGTGGAGTAATGGAATAATTTCAGGACTGAGAAGACAAAACCTGCACTTTGCACAGATGTGATAGAAGTCACCAGGCAGTGCGGGAGAACAAGGAAACTTCCTCTTGGGAGAACTTTGGAATGTTAACAAGAGCTGTGGCTTCTGCAGTGGCAAGAAAATAGATTATAGAATTTTTGGGGGTGGAGGGGGAACCCCCAAAAAAATGCTCAAAACAAATGAAGAACTCTTGTGATTCCCTAGCATTGTGTACGTTTCTCATGCTACTTACCTCAAATGATGTAAAGTGGTGCATACCTGTAAAAACAATAATTGGTTCGCAAGCTGGAAGTGAAGTGCTTAAGATCTCGGGGCAACTGAGTACAAAATAATTGGATCTTATGAAGAAATTTGAGAAGCAGGAGGAGAATGCAAACTTAGAAATTCACGGTTTTCCTTATAATGACAGAACTCTGATGTGTAATAGTTTATCTGTGGCAGAATTTATCATCTTAAATTGATTCAAGACACCCCTCACTCTCACAAGGGTTAGCTGACCTAGGTTCTTGCCTTCTCAGGAAACCTTTGTGTCTTTATTGCAATGTCTTATAGCTGAGAGCAAAGTCTTGCATTCTGGGTTGAGTATTTTGTCCACATTTACTTGACATTTTAAAGAATCATTCTACATTTCAGGAAATAATGGGAGGGTTTTTTGAAAATTAATTACAATATTGGGGATTCAGTGTAAATAACTTCATGCAGAATGTAGCTCGTTAAGGATGTATTACTGCTGAGACAGAGAGGAGGACAAAATGGAGCTAAGAAAATATGGGGACTGTCAGCACTAGAAAGACAGGCTCCATTTCTTTGCTAATAAGGTAAGAACAAAGGTAAAGACTAGGAATTCTTTTCATTACAGAAGTGTCAAGTCTACTGGTCATTTAGTGACCATTCACCATCTCCTTGCAAGGCTAAATTATTCTAACATATGTGTTATACTGGTAGGTATGTCAGGAAGAGAAAGAGAAAAACACAGCAATGGACAATCTGTGATAAGGTAACTGAAAGGAGAACTCTCCAATTCATCTGTTGTTATCCAACCTTTACTGTACCTTCCCCTCTGCTCTCTGATGTGGCTCATCACCACATAGACCTTCCAGCTGGTAAGGGAAATGAAAAAGGCAATTCTGTCCCTTCTGATAAATAATTTTTAGGCAAGGTTTGTAAGGAGTCACGATGTCATTTCATAGGTGAAGCATCTGAAAGGTTTGCTGTGAATAATAAACCTTCAGCAGATGAGCATTTCTTCATGTGTTCCAGTAGCAGGTCTGAAAACTCCTGTGGCATTTCCAGCTAGGCGAGTTGCTACAGTCAAATGTTCTCCTCTCCCTGTAGGCTTTGGCTTTTATTTACCCTTAGGCCACTAAGGCTGCAACAGCTCTATAATAGGAATTCCAAGAGAAGCGTATTATATAACCATACAACCATCTTATCCACTGCATGCTGAAGGCAAACTTTTAAAAACATTTAAAATAATATTAATGCAAATAATTTTGATAAATTACAAGTTTCCTATTTGCATTAGGTTCAGATAGAGAAGGAAAACTTAAAAATAGTCAAAGACAAATTTGTAAACAGATCATCAGAGGCTGAAATCAGGTAAATATATTAATTCATATCCTATAGCTTTGAACAGAAGTGATCCTAGGGACAGCAGTATGTGACAGCATCATGACAGTACTGCAGAAAAAAATGGTGCGGGTATGTGTGTGTACTTAATGCCTATAGCTGCTCAGCCAATTCTGCAAGCAATTCCCATAGGGAAATAGACATTCTGACACATAAACATGGCTTTAAACTCTTGACAGGCTTTGCTGATGTTGCACATGCAATGTGTTTGCTGGATGCATGACTGTCATCTGAGAACGTTACAGCATCTAGGCATGAGGATGTGTTGTTATTGATCGTGTTTTAGCTGCAGAAGTTTTGAAAAATAAAAAATGTTTTCTGATTATTTTGCCCTAACAGTCTTGAAGAAAGTTGGATAAGCTGCACAATCGTTCTAATTAAT
Organism: Chamaea fasciata; assembly: GCF_029207755.1. NCBI lineage: Eukaryota > Metazoa > Chordata > Aves > Passeriformes > Sylviidae > Chamaea > Chamaea fasciata. The sequence continues at coordinate 13,250,415 of NW_027094095.1, read as the reverse complement.
TCTTCAGTCACTGTTGCAGATTCATCCTTAAATGAGGCTGTTCTAGAATAGGTCAACAATAAATCTTGTTGCCTTGCTGATGTTGCAATTAACAGGTCAGCCATTGGCAAGGAAATGCATGTAGATTGGACCCCTGAAATAGTAAATTAGGATGGTGGAAACTTCAAGTGACTTATTAATGAATTACTTGCTTAACATGAATACATTAACCCACACATTACTCAGTGTTGGAAAAATACATTATATTCAGCCATTAATCATTATTCTTCAAAATCTAATGAGCCCTTAGGAAAAAGACGCTGCAGTAAACAACATAAGTTGGTAAAAAATGCTTAGAGTGAGTGTTCATTATTACCTTTTGAGCAAACTGAAATGTAACTAGTCCTTAACATCTTTCTGCAGTGGGAGAGAAATGAGCTTGCCTATACTGAGAACTTACCATTGTAAAAAAGGGGAAATATAAAAAGGAACTTATATTAAGGAAGTATAAATGAATGTAGGGAGAAACTGGAATTTTGACACCTGGTTCTGTACTCCTCTGCATTCCAAGCCCATGATATTGTAGTTAAAAAGCAATGTATTTTCAGTGTAATCACGGGAGCAATGAAAACAAACATTTAAATACAAATAGAGTTTTAAGTGTTCTCCATAACACTGTCTGCAGGTGTACCTAGGAGCTATGTTACTTCTGCTCAGAGTTGAGCAAAGCAGCTAAAAATATCCAAAGAATAGTGATAAGGAGGAGGCACAGGAAGAATGAATAAGAAAGGAAGTGAAAATCCATATAACAAAGAATAGAAGGTCGGTTCTGCTGTTCCTATTAATGGATTGAACCATGTGAAGCAATGGTTAACTGATACCTTTGCAATTCATTTGTGATTGTATGTTTAGTTTGTATCACTGCCTTTGGAAACATATCAACATTACTGCCTTCCTTGTTTTGTTTGGGTTTTTGAAAAATGTTTGTGAGAACTATGACTCAATAGCAATGGAAGGAATACAGAATTTAATTTGACCTCCCTGATTGTAAAGCAATGCATTTCTTTAAAATGGTTCAGCTTTGAAGATGCTCCCAGAGTTTCAGCCTGTTTGCTCCCTGATCTGGAATAATATGATACCAACCAAATGAAACTGGGCAGTTTTCTTGAGTTTCCTATGGTGGTAGATTTTTACAGTGTCTGGATTCTACCCTCAGAGGAAAAGGCTAAGACAATTTGAGTGAAGTGTATTAAAATCTATGAGGATATTCTTGTATCTGTGCTTTAATGTCAATTTCAGTGCCTTTATTTCAGCTTTTACCCAGAACCTTGGTTTTGCCCTTAAGCCATTGCAGACAGGGAATTGAGGAGTCAACTTACATTATTTTTCTCCAGTGCTTCTAAACCACAGTGTTTGAAATACACAGAAATATTCACTAATAATCATGATTTTTTTTTTCTCTAAAATGTGAATGAGAAGGATGACCTAGTAGTGATGAACATCTTTATCAGTTTCAACTCTTGCTTTAGGAATCTTCCTTGTCGCTTTCCTCTTTTTTCCATGTCCCAGGAGAGATTACAATTTTTTTAATGTTGTGATACAATTTGTGTGTGGTACCCCTTGTTCCCACACACAGTTCCAGAAGTCTGATACAGAATTCTTAGACCAAAAAATTAAAATTCACAATTTTTCAAATGCAACAGTAACCAGTTTTAAACTTATACCAGGCCACCCATTAAAATGACATAAAAATACAGTCAAGATACAAGTACAAGGTAACATTGCCCAAAGGACCAGTAACATGGGATTGATTGTGCAGATGTAGAGTAGAATAGACAGAATAGAATAGACTATTTCAGTTTCAAGGGACATACAATGATCATCTCTACTCCAACTGCCTTAGATAATTTTGTTCTCCAAGTATTGCAATGACACTGGAAATAAGAGCAACTACTGTAAAACAAAGACAAAAAAAAAAAAGTCACAGAATGCTGTTTCTGGACTTGCTCATGAAGGTTAGAGAATTAAATGCCCTCTTTCACAGCACAGAATGCACACTGTATTTTCCATATTAGCAGCCTGTTTTCAAGGGTGACCATGCTACTCCCTTTGGAATTAGAAAGCAGTGTTATTTTCATGATTGTTAAATTATTTGGCTTTTCCTTCTACCTGTTCCATAACATAATTAGGGCCGTCTCTAATGGCAGAAAGATGAGCATGCAAACCCTGTTGTGCCAGATATGCAGAATTGAGCACTGCATGGGAAGTTTAATTGCTGAGCCCTTTGTAGAGCATTCTCTGCTTGACTCCAAACTGGGAAGAACTGCAAACAAATTAGAAGACAAGAGTAGAATTGAAAATAGTGTGGACAAGTAGGAAATATAAAAAACCCACCCAAAACCTAAAAAATGGAAGGCAGTTCTGTGAAGCCAAGTGCAAAGTACTGTGCTTTTTACAATACTGGTAACCAGCTGCAGAGTAGAAGGTGAGATATGCCTGGCTTAGCAGCACTTTAATTGAATCTATCATTCCGCTGTTTAAGAAGAGGAAGGAAAATGCCAAGGTGTAAAGGGTATAGAATAGCTTGTACTATTTTTAACATAAGCTTAACAGGAGTTTGAATATTATCTCCAGATGCGTGTGTACCAGACTGCAATTTAAAGATGGAAGTTTACTTTGGAGAAGGGAAATACGAAAGAGTAGGTTACAAAACAAGATCTTTGAGAAACACTTTGATGCCTTGGGTTGTTTTGTTTAGACAAGCTAATATATTGCTGCTGTACTGAAACCATCAGAATTATTTCCTGTCAGCTGACTCATGAAAGCCATGAGATGGCTTTTACCTTGCCCCTCTTGTAAGAGGCCTTGCTTTTAACTTCAACTGGTTTTATGTACTTCCCTTCACAGCTGAGCCAGGAAAGAACAGTGGAGTTATCTAAGGTGACTTGGCGGGTGCCATAAACACATGACCTGAGATAAGTTTAGGTTTTGGGGTTTTTTTTAATGGATCCTCACGAAGAACAGACATAGTAACAGTCTTCAAATGTTTAAGATTGCTGAAAAGAGGAAGAGACCACATCAATCTCCATATTAATTGTGTGTAAGAGAAAAGACTGGCAACTACAGCATGAAAATTTTAGCTGTTAAGATTAGTTTCTCAGCTATAAGGATCCTTAACACTGCAGAGCATTTCCTAGGAAGTCTGTGTAGTCCCCATCAGAGGGGATGATGAAGAATACACTAGGTAAGTATCTGTCAAGAACTGCTTAGGTGTAGTTGAGCTTGTCATGAGGACTTTTTCTCGAGTCCATTGAAAAGAGCAATTTTTCTTGCTTACCTTTTTTCAGACACATAAAACCCATCCTAAACAACAACAACAACACCCTCTCCCCCCCAAAAAACCTCCCAAACGTAAATCAGCTTACTTCTAATTGTTTTATATCACTCAGAGTGAAAACAGTAAAATTTCTACAATAAAATTTAATATGTATGTGCCAAACCAGAAAATGGCTACTGGTATATGATCACATATGGACTTTTTAAAATTAAATACTCTGACAATAAAGGCCAGATGCAAGTTATCCCAATGCAGCTTCAAGCTGGCTTTATTTAAAGCTCCAGACTTTCTGAAGTAACAATATTGCTCTGCTTTGCTTGTAAGAAGTAAATTTAACTCTCTGATACATACAGAGTAATATCAAAGATCCTCCTGCAGAATTAGCTATACATGACAATTTTTCTGTTGATTTTTTTTTAAATGAGTTTTTTTTTTTTTTTAAATCATACTTAATTTCCTTCTTATTTATTTTACCAGAATAATTTTAAAAAAGATGTTTAGTCAGTCAGCGGTGCATTCTGCCAAAAGACAGCTGGATAAAATTATAGCAGATAGTAAGAAACTCACATTTATCATACTGACTGATTTTTCAAAACATTCAACTACATCAAAATGTAAATACTATCAATCTTTGCCTGGTATATAAATCTTCCTGAGAACACACCCTACCAGAGCAGTTTCAACTGAAATTTGCTAATTTCTCTTTCCTACCACCTGAATGCTTCTATTGCCATGACAACTAACAAGTTCTAACTCTGCTCAAGGTTGAATAGGGAAAAAAAATTGTTTTGTAACCAGCTGATGTGCTTCAAAAATTATGCAAAGGGGAGCTTTTTTCCAGCCTGTTAATGGTGCATATTCAGTACATAATTTTTAGCAATGCTACTAGTTAATGGAAGAATGGATAACCACTGATAAAAGATATGTCAGAATGAGTAATTATGTATGTCACTTCGTAGGTTTGTTATGAGAGAGTCATTTACTTTACTTCAGAATAACCTGTGTCTGGTTAGGAAGACTAAGGTGGAAAGAAATGGCTCCATCCCATTCAAGATGACACATGCAGCTCAAAAAAAGTGGTAACTTTGGGCTGGTTCGAAGTCAAGTTGGGCAACAGGCAACTAATTTATTGTATCCAAAGTTTTAGCCCCAGAACCATCAAGGCCTGGACCATACAGTTGTTCGACTGCTTTGCATGCAGCAAAAATGGTGGTTTAGTACAACTGGGTGGAAAACCTACCACTTAACCTGTTTTTAAACCCAGGATGTTTTGATTTCCTTTCTAGGAAATGAAATTCCTACTGGCTAGGCTGAAGAGCCTTTTTTGAATTAAGTATCCTTATAATTGGACATGATGGCCCTGATGGTCAGGCTGTTAATCTATTGATCACACTTTGGTGGCACTCTTTTTTTTGAGCTGCAGAGACCGGGGTATAGGCACCTGCCCTTTCACCAGTATTTAATATATAAGTGCAGTGCAAGATAAGGTTTCTAGTTTAGGAATGCTGTTCCTTGCTCTGAAAAGAACCCTGAAACCCTGACACACTATCTTGTGTCACAGTGTGGATTCCACTAGACAGCTGAATTTGCAATGATTGTTGAGTGCTGGGCCTCAAACCTTGATCTTCTGCCATTGGCACTGATAGGAATTTAGTGGCTCCTTTCAAGTATGTAGAAAATTAAATCCTTTGTTACTTCTGTATAACAAGTTGCGAAGAAGATTAGCAATTAAAACTGTAAGTGTAGAGTTGTTTTCCTTTGAAGACACAAAGAGTCAGTGAAAAAAAAAATAGATTCTTTGGAAATCTTGACCTTTTGAGAGGTGAGAAAGAAAATCCTGCCAAATATTAGGTGGAAGGCTTACTGTTTCCTAAAAAAACCTTGGTACATTCTCATATCTCTCAAAACCCCTACTCTCTGTCAAGCACAATGCTTAGGAATAATTTTCATTCTTTTTTGCAGTTGAGAAGCTAAAGGACTGAGGAAGATGGGATGGCAGATGAATTGTCTGTCTCATTAACAGAAACTCTTGGGGTTGGCAGAGCTTACAGGGTCCATAGGCAGAATGCAGTGGAACATAAATTGTAAAAAGCCTGAAATCTCATGTGAACTGCTATTGAACCAGAACGAGGGAGACTGCCGACAAGATGTATAGAATCTGAAATCTGCACCATCTGAATTTGTCACCCAAATTAACTGCCTGTGTGTCTTTGGACTCTCAGCAAGAAGAAATTATTACAGCTTTAAGATCTAAATCACAGCTGCTTAAAACACTATGACCTTGTAAGGGAAAGGAAGGTATTGTTTTTTAACCCAAGCAATAGAAATGCAAGTTAGAAGTGACCTGTGTCTTGCAAAGGTGCACAGAATTTTCCTGGAGGGGGCTTGTGTACATTGTGGTCTCCCTGACCAGTGCCAGGCCACCTCCTGAAATTCTTAGCCAATTCTCTCTACAGCTTAACCACAACCTCCCTTGAGGTGGGGAGAATGAATGAGAAATAGAAGACCGTCTCTAGGAATGGAATTCAAGAAAAGGGGAAGAAACAGAGGTAATCCACTGTGTTGAAAATATGCTTTCTTTAATTTCCCACTTACGTCTCAGCAGATATTAAAAAAAATTAGACAGCTTCACCTGGATCAGAAAAGGTGGCTGAACAACAGGCCAGTAGGTTCAAATCAATGAAAAAGCAACAGGATAGTTGCCAAAGGAAGTGATGATATAGAGAAGTATGACAAATTTCAGAATCAGTGACAAATGTCTTTGAAGGGTAAAAGAATAGAGTGCTTTCTAATGAGAAATGCAAAGATTAATTTATGTCTAAACTAAATATTACAATCTAGCTATTTAACAGCTTTCTAGTGTTAATTCGTGACGGATGAAGGCTCCAGCTCCCCTTGCCTGCTTTTCAGAGCCAAGTAAGGTTTAGTGGGAGTCAATAAGATTCACACAGCCACTCTGTTCTAGAAACTGAGAAGCAGATTCTAATGTGAAAATGAAGAAATCAAAATCATTAAGCTTAGCATGTAGTCTACAAATTAGTATTTGTCACAAAAAGTGTATCTAAGTCCAGAAAAGGGAAATTAGTCATTTTATAACATGAATAAAAGGAAATCTTGTTCTAATGAAGCTGTGGGAATTGAATACATGCTGTGACAGGAGATGGATTGAGCAGAGCACCACTGCTTTGGAAGTGGCAGAATACAGTACTTGAAGCAAAGGGGCATTGTCTTGGAAAGAGGTGCTGAGGCCTGACTCAGAAGCATATTTTTGCCAAGAAAGCCAATTTCCAGTCCTTTTGTGCTTTGAATACTGCCAACTGTGTTATTGATTTGCAAGGAGAGGACACTGACTAACAAGTTGTGTCTGACAAAATTTCTTTGAGAGGTATTAAAGAACACTCAAGGTGGTTTTTCTCTAGTCCTACTTCAGATTGCAGTTGTTTCATACAGAAATTGGAGAAATGGGAGGAATAAGAGTCTTCCAGGAACATGTGTGGTTGAATCTATTTTGAACTGTATTTTTCCTCTTTTGAATTTATCAATTATGGGCTTTTGCAACTATTAGTTAACTTTTAATTCCAATGAATTATTATTTTGAAGAGGAAACTTCTTATTGTGCTGGTGAGAACCAGTCACAATAATCGAAACATAAACTTCTGTTTTGGGTAGGGATGGGGAAGGAACAGACTATGGTCTTGATAGCAAAAATATAACAGCTAACAAAATTCCACAGAAGTCAGATTATATTACGCCAAGTCCACCAATTATTAATTTTGTAAAAATTGGTGTAGTCTTACTCTGGTATATTAATCTAGTGGTGATTTTTACAGTAAAGTAATTACAATACTTCCATAAATGGTAAAGCAGAATAAATAATTTATGATAATGGCAGTAATTGCAAGTTGCCTACATAAAACTTAATAAAATCAATCCTGGTAGCTGAGCATGTTCTGAATTAGCTTTCTCTCAATTTCCCTAACTGCAAAAGAAGAAAAGGAGAAAAAAGCTGATGTAATGCCTAGCAAAATACCATGTGAAATGAAGCAAAAAGGTGAGACAAGATACTGAAAAATAGTGCATCTGGCTTGTAATACATCCCAAAAACCAAATATCCTGGAATATTAAGCACCTGGTGTTGTGTTTCAGGCTTTTCAATTTCTGTGAACAACATAGGAACTCAAGGTATGGCTTTGTTTTTTCAAAGCCCTGTGAAAATGGAAAAATTGGGAGAGGAAACAAACCTCTTTGAAACACAATGATGGATTTGAGACCCTCCCTTTTTGCTGGATGTGGCTGGTTGGCAATGGTGAAAGATGCAAAACATCCTTCTCGTCTTTGCACAGCCCAAGTCTTATTTTTTTTGCCTTCCTGGATGCACAGTTCTAAGGCTGTTTAAAACCAGGAATGCAAATGTGGGCTTTTTTTTTGCAAGAGTGATGCAGGATTGGACAGTTGCAGGACCAAATTTGTTAGGGATTTGGAATAAGCTACAGAATGTGAAAATTTCTACACTATATTGGTGGTGCCTGTGCAAAAACATTAACTTCCACACTTTTCCTGGAAGGCCTTTTGGGAGGTGATTTGGAATATGGTAATCAGTGCACCCTGTCTTTCACTGATTCCCCTGCAGGATTAGCCAAGCTACAAAGTGCTTCGGAGCCTCTCATCATTCTGACTTCTCACTCTGCAGGCCAAGCTAAACAAGAATGCAACTCCTTTGGTTTTGAATTTGGGGAAATCTTGGTGCCAAGTCTGTATTTAGCAAGGGTCTGTGGAACTGTGACTGCTGTTGACCAGAATGCCTTGCAGCATCTCTCTTTGACTGAAGATTTGTATCAAATTAGAATGTATTTTATCCTTAACAAAGGTTTATTGCTAGAAGAAATAATTGGTTCATTTTTAATGACTTGAAGGTTGCCTGGAGAACTCTTAACACACCTCCAATGTTTTCTGAATGGATATTTTGGATCAGAAGAAAACAGAGATCTAATCTGATGGTAACTTGTTTGTTCCTTGGGTTCATTATTTGGTGTTTTCTACTATTAACCTGCTCTAGTAAGAGAAATTGCCATTGTTTATTCCAATGGCAGTGGTTTGATGGAAAATGTGACTGCAATATCATTCTGTATGAAAGACAAACTGTGAGTGATTAGTGTACAAAGAAGAAGAAAAATAAATATGAGATAACAAAAAAATAGGAGCTAGAGTGAAAAGCTAAAACATGCAGAACAAGGCTGGCATAATATGTCAGGTAAAGACTTCTTCCTCATCATCTTTTTTCTCCCTTCTGAGGCTTGTTCACTATCTAGTCCTGCATATTCATTTGCTGGAATTGAGTGTCAATTTTGCAAACTAAGTAATGAATCCATCAGTGGTATTTTTCTTTACAATAGGTAATATACTGTATGGTTGAAACATGAAAATACAAGAAAGGGTAGGAAATAAAAGCATAGAAATCTGAATAAAAAATTAATCTGAATTATATTAGCTATGCCTACCAAATTTAGAAAATTAGGGACAAGCCTGAGATGCTAACCTGAATAAGTTCTGAATTTGAACAACAGAGCTCTGATGGGAAAGAAGTGATATCGTGTCAACATGATATATATCAGGCTGCAGAGCCTATACATTGAGGTGAAATTCAGTGCTGTTCTTCAAAGAGTTGCAGCTCCTAACTCACACCCATGGAATGGCCCATGGCATAATTTTGAAAGCCCCAAGGAGCTATCTAAATGAGAACAATCTGTCTCTGCCTACAGGCCAGCAGCACTGCAAGTTCCTCTGCAGCTCTACCTGCAACAGTCCTGCTTTTGAAAAACCTGCCCCATTTTCTGGCTTGTCTCAGATGTGTCCCTTTTTAGAGGGTTTTTGAGACACTCTTTATAGACTTTATGCATAACCACTTAGCTGCAAGAGATGAACAAAAACCTCATCCCAGAAAAACTGTATTGATGGCTTCAGATACATAGGATAGAACTGTCTGTGTTATTGAACGATACAGATCTATTATTGCTGCACTGAAGAACTTCCCTTAAGATAGAAATACTTAAAAGTGTGAAGTGTGGAGATGATGATAGCAGAATGGTTCCTCTAACAAGACTAAAAACCATGGCAGTGCTTGTTTAAGCTTTTGAAGAATCTATAGGTGAATGATCTGGTGAGATCATCCATATCAGTGCAAACTACAGCAGACCTAGCTCTCAGCTATCTGCAGTAGAGTTGAGAAATAAATAAATCGGGGTAGAACTTTGTGCGTAGATTCTAAAATGCAGATGATATGTTTTGCACTTTTGAATACTTTGGGATCCAATTTTGAAGAACTGTCATGAAATTAGAGCTATTAGAATGGCTGGAAGCCATTGAATTTTGAGAGTCTCTGTATACATGGAAAATCATGGTTCAGAACAATGCCAGGGCTGTAAAACTGTATTAAGAAGTCAGTTGGATAATGAAGGTTTAGAACTCCAGCTGCTAGACTTGCAAAGTGTTCTGGTTTTGGTGAAGCCAGGTCAATTTAAACCACCTGAAAAATTTGCTTTAAGATAGAGGATAATCATAGAATTAGAATAGAATCATTGAATAGAAGATAATCATAATTTATTTGAATAGGTGATTTTTTTTTCTTTCTAAGAAAAAATATTTTAAAAATATTTATTATGCTACCTGCTCTAAAACTTTTATTCTGGATTATCTTTCACTATTCACCAGAATTCTTGCAAATAAACACATTTCTGACTTCTGATTGGGAACTTCAGAACTATAATTTAAATACCTTGTTAGAAAAGTTGTGTTGAAAGTATAATCACAAAAGCAAAGCCTAAGCAAAGCCTAAGCCTAAGCATGCCCCCATGTTACAGCCAACTGACTTTATAGTTGACATAATATTTCTACCAAAAACAAAGGTGTTTTTATTTGCAGTAGATCAAATGTTAAGTCAAACAATGAAATATGTATTATTTTTACCAATCAAATATTTCAAAGGTTTTCTTAGAAGATTCCACTTTGAGCACTCCTGTATTAGTGCCATTCTAAACAATAATGAAAAGTAAGACAGCAACTACACTAGTGAGGACTAGTGAAGCAGTGCACAGCTGACTAAGGTTAGAGAGAACTTGGCAAGGAAAGGAATCCAAGCTTCCAAACTGCCAGGTTCAGCCTCAGTTTGCAATATAAACCTGCCTGTTCATCCTTTTAGCACTCAGTGGAACTGAACTGATTGGCACACAGTGTTTTCTGGATGGCTTTAGATGGAGCAGCGCAGTCTCTTGAGACAGATATTCCATCTCCCATTGAAGATAAGCTCTTCTCTCTGCTTTTCCTCAGAAGTTAAAGCAGAGTTTTATGCTTACTTGGCAATGTAAAAATAGCAGTGCTGAATATGCTTTTAACTCTTAAATGTGCTTCAAACTAATTTTTTAAAATCCATAACTAATCTGAAAATTCTGCAACTCTTAGGAGAGAAAATGATCATCGTGAGAGACTTTGGTCCTAATAACCTGAGAGCTGTACAGTCCAGCAGGGACTTGCTGAGCATCTCTTTCCCAGGTGGTCAAGACTGACAATACCTTCTGAAAAGAGGCTTTCTCTCATGTGAATCAGGCAGCATGGGCTTAGCAAAGCAGCCTGTAAACAACGTGCTGGCTAAAGTAGCCATTATTTTGAGAAATACTTACTGGAGGAAAAATTAAAACTAAATTTATTTTTAAAAAATCATAATTCTAATTTTTTTAAGATTTTTTTTTTTTTTGACAGCAGACAGGTTATTCTATCTCTGGAATATTGTTCCTAAAGTGTTGTCATTTCTGGTAAGATCTGTGAGGATCTAGGGGAGAACAATATTTAAAATGAGATATTCAGGACTAAGCAAGACATTTTCTTGTGCATGTGTTTTTTTCCTACCTGACAAAACTTGTTTTCACTGGTTTAAGAAGGTAGTTCTTCAACACATAGCACTGAGTAGCCCTATGGACAGCAGGAGTTTGAGGAGTGTATGGGAAAAGCAGCTTTTGCAGACTTCTTTTTGCTGCTCAGACAATCAAATTGCTTTTCCTATGAGCAATTACTAAATATTGTGTGAGCATATCTCGAGGTAATGTAGTATTGTGTCCTCCCAGTGTTGGAAGAAAGTACCCAGATGAAAGATTATCTCAAAGATTATCTCAGCTATTTCTGACATAAGCCCTAAGTTTGGTAATTAAGAAAAGGTAGTGCACATCTGGTATCTTGTGATAATGGATCATCAGAAATGAAAATTACGTGACAGTTTTATACAATGCATAGTTCCAAACCCATAGAACTCTTAAGAGACAACATTCATGGGAATAAGTAATGGGTGGAAGGAGATTGATTAGAATCACCTGCTGTTTACTGTGAGATGTTACAGGTGATTATGATATAAGGAAGAAAACAAAACACTTATTTCAAGAAAATTAAGGATAAAAATTACCTCTGATGTCACTAGAAAGGAATATAAAAGCTGCTAAAAATTATAACCTCAAGCATCTAAAAGCTGCAAAGCATTTATTACATAGCAAGGTAGGGCAGAATATTAAATAGCTGCAAATATGGAAAAATGAAATATGAGCAAACAGTACTACTCTTTTATCATCAGTAAGTAGCTTTAGGCATAAATAGTCCTCTTGAAATCATCTAGATTTTTTTTGTTGTTGTTGTTAAAAAGGAGTAAAGTTTTTTAAATAAGAGGAAAAGCCATTAAAAGTTTAATGAGCACCCTGTGAGAATTGTGATAATTATTGAGGTCCTGCAAGGTCATTATTGATAATTGAAATCTGATCACTTTTAAAACCCAACATGCCCAAGCAATTGCAAAATGTTGCATGTAAGTACACTCTTTAAAACATTCCTTGAGGGAGCATGAAACAAAAAGAGGAATTCAGTAATTTTAAAGCAGCAATATATGTTTTAAACTTGTTTAGTAGAAGTTTAATTGGAAGCCATAGATTTAAAAGAAATTATATGAGAAGATGGAGAATTCTTTGGAGCTGAGCAATTGTGAGGAGATCTCAGGTTACATTTTCAAAGCTGTGTAAGTGAATTACAGACATGGGCACCACAATTTTCATCACAAGGAAACAGCCATAGAGAAAACATGAAGCAATAGTGTTGTCTCAGTCCCAGAAGTGATTTAAGCCTTTTGGACATCCAGAGGTGTTTTCCATAAAATAAATGAGGGAGTTTCTTTGAAGTGTCTGTTGACTTTCAGCAGAACTTTGACACTTGAGTACACATGAATAGTAGTGGGTAGTAGGAGGTGAAGACGTTTAGCAGAAAAAAATGGTAACAATTATTTTGTAAATACGTCTGCAAATGAGGAAAAAAGATAATCCAAAAGTGGAAGTGCTGAGTCAATTTTATCTGTTAACTGGAAAAAAAAAAGAATAACCATACAGCGAACATAATATTAATGTGTGCAAACTGAGTGACAGAACAAATAGACAAATCCAGTATTATCTTGAGTAATTTAACTTTTCTTGTTCCCTTATGCCAGTCAGTTATTCTGCTGTAAATGCCTTTAAGACGTGTTCCCTAAGCGTTCAAGCTGAAGATAGGCTGGGTTTGAAAAATTGATTTCTCGTTCTCTAATTGATTTCTCTTGATTTCTCTTGTACGTTATCAAGCTTTCAGATCTATTTGATGACAGCTTCTTAGATCAGACTCCTGTGACTGTCTAAAATAAGATGGCAGCTGGATTATTTTCAGATATAACCAGTGCTGCCAAATGTCTTTCAGTGGTTCTCTCACAAGTTTGTCATGCTTTTTATTTCTACTTAAAGAAATACCACCTTATATACCACCTTTACTTCCTTTTTAGAGTGCTTGCATATGTCCTATATACTTACAAAGTATTCAGCTGCTATGTGAAAATGTAGTAACTTCAGCAAAGTAAAAAATCATTCATGAATGCTAAATTTCCTCCTTAAATCATGAGTTAATCTAGAGTACACATCAATAAATTTTTTTTATTTTTCAAGAATTAGGATAAAAAAAAATCTCTGGGGATGATTAAATAACAGTACTGTGTTACAGGTTTGGCTAAAATAGAGAAAAAATGAAAACAAAACAGAAAAAACCCTTTGAAAATTGCCTTAGTGAAGGCAATTCTTTATACATGTTAATATATCTCAAATAAAGATTGAGTTACACTTAAAATTGTCCTCTTAGAACAGTGCTGATTGGAGAACAGTTCTAAATTGAGGGGGAGAAAATAAAACCTCATTGGGTGATTGTTGCCAAAGCCAGAGAAAATTCTTATTAGAGAAGTGCTAATACCTGAACAGTCCTTGTGTGCTTTTAGACAGACTTGTGCACTGTCATGTTCCCACCTGTCCTGAGACACTGGCATCTGGGAATCTATTTCAATATTTATAACCCTTTTTTCATTCTGACTGCTTACAAGCAAGGGAAATGCTGTTTCACACCTGCATGCTGGTAGAGCTGACTCCACACAAGCAGCAAGGGAGGTCAGGCCGACCCATGGGCTAACAGATTTAAAGAGGAATACCATTCCAAACAGATCTTCAGGAATAATAGGAGCTTTAAAGTGCTGCTGGTGGTCTGCACTTTGTTCTTGGCACTTGGCAGTTTCTGGCCTATTATCTTCCTGGAGTCAGGCATTTCCAGCTTACTGCATCAACACTGGCAGCTCTCAATGAGCACTGCCATCAGAATGGCAGCACCTACTCAGCACTCAGGGCTCCTCTACTCTCACCTGGGTATATATATTATGACTTTTTTATCTTCCTCTGTGTAACTGTGTTTGCCTGAATGATGTCACCTTTCTGGATTTCCCTGACAGAACCCTGTGATATGGCAAAGATTCTAGTCCCTGGCATTATGGTTTCTAAGAAAAGTTCAGTTTTAAAGCTAAGTTTCAATATTTGATCATGGAAATGCAAGACAGATGATCCGCATACTGAACAGTGTTAGAAAGATGGAATCAGTGGTGAAAATGAAGTTATTTCATTTCTGCATGATGTTATGTAGCTTTTCATATCCAACAAACAACACAGTGTAAAACATCACAGTATCCTGCTGAGTGATAATAGCAATTCTAGATTTCTCAGCACCTTTGAAAAAAGGAAATATAATTTGCTTATTACTAGTATGGGAAGTGTCTGAAGGGTATCAAAACTCAGAGTGTTGTCTCTTTAGATACGCAGAGAAAGTAAGATGTGGCCCTAGCCCAAGAGAAGGGAAGAAAAGGAATCACTTTCCCATTTGACAGAACAAAAATGTATAGCAAGACAAGGAAATAAACAAATTACTTTGGATATGATATCTTAGACAGTGTCTCCCTTTTTAGGTAATGCCCCTTGTCAAGCTCAGAACTATCCATTTTGTTGAGATAAATGTCAGTCCTCAAAGTCCTGCATATACTCCCTCTGGGATCACACATGGATAGGATATCTTCACTGATGGAAACCCTGCATTTGTGAATTGAGTCATGTTTCTCCCTGAAGTCTATTCCCTGTTGTGCTGTTAAATAGAAATGCTGTTTGATGTGATAAGTCCCAACCCTTGTTGTATGCAGTCATTAAAGGTCCCATTATCTATTTACTGAAACCTAAGCCATACATTCTACTGTATGAAATCTTCAGTTGGATTCCCTTCCTTTATAATACATTTGTTATGGGTATAGTAGAGATATATGAACTGAAGTGAAAAGAAAAGAAAAAAAAAAAGGTGATTTTTGACCTGTCTTGTAGTGAAAGACTGAAGGGTTATTCCCTAGGAAATGCTGAGGTAATTTTTTACCTTGTTTTGTGAGTGTGCTGTTAAATAGCTGATATGTTTCCAATGAGAGGTGGCTGCAATGGTGGAGTTAAATCAATTGCTTTGGTGAAATAATCCCCAGAGCTTGCATAATTGATTGCATTTTATTTTAGGCTTGCATAGTCTTTTGATGTTCTTCAGGACCAAAAGCAATACAGAGTTATAAGGTTGCTTTTACTTATTAATGAGGATTTTTTAGCACTGAATCTACCTGAATGCAAAGAAGAAGTTGAGATTCAGAGAAATGCAGACAAATGAAGATTCCATCTCTTCTCTCTCTACCCCTCCCTTTCTTTTTCTCCTTTTCCTTTGACAATAACACATCATTCTCTTGGTTCAAGAAATTGCAAAAAATACAGGAAAGTGAGTGCAGGATAAAGTAATTAACTAGATAAAGACATCAAATCAATCGTCTCTATTATAGCTTCTTTTTTGGGTGCTATTTGGGTTAGGTATAGCCCAGCCCTAAGAATGTCACATGATGGAGAGAGAAAAAGAATTAATATTAGCAGAGTAAAATCATAGGTGGGATTAATAAAATCTCTGTATTTACCTTCAGACCTCACCTCTGAGCCAGGATTACTTTAAACATTGCATATTAGCACTTCTAGATACTCGAGGACAACAGTATCAGATATAATGAGACAATATAGTAGCAGAGCCAGTTGTTTTCATTTATGTTTTGACTTTACTAATTGTTTTTTTCTGCAGAGAAGCTCAGGTGGGTTTCTACTTTTCTTATATAAACGTGATTTGACGTTCTTCAGAGTATCAGAACATGGCCAAGTGCACCTGTTGGTAATGCTTCCTTTGTTTTGCTTACAAACATGAGACTGCAGTGTTAAAACTACTACGTCTTTAATAATTATCTTGGGCTACCTAATCAGTAAATCTCTCCCAGATGACTGCTGCTAGTGCTTTATATTGCAGTATTTTAGAAGTTACCGGTAAGTTTATAAATTCATCCAAATTCTGCAGTCTACCCAAAGGGCAGCTGAGGTAAACATAAGCACCAGAGAAATAATGCCCAGGAGCACACACAAGGTCCTTGTTTTAATTTGCTGCCAAGCATTTCAGCTCAATATATTCTAATGCAGAGTGTCAAATTTTCAAGAAAATAAAACTTGATTTTCCTTGTATTTCCCTCCTGCTTGATATCCAATACACTTTTTAAAAAATTCTAACTAAAATATTCATTTTTTGCATGTCTGTTAATTAGTGTTGCAACTGTATTCACTATAGCTTTATTCTTCTCGTGGGTTTGCTTAGCTTCAAGAGGCAATTGTTAAATAAAAAAGTGCCAACAAGGTATTATGACAAACCTATCTACAAGAAATCCTTTCCTGATGGTATAAGAACAATTAGAAAAGCTCAGATGAGCAGCTCTGCATTGTTTCTTGGCTTATGTTATATGAAACCCAGAATCGGTATTGAACAGCTGTAAGATAATCACTAGAGACTCAGACTTCAGCAGTAAGACCCTCTAAGGTCAGAAACATCCCTACATTTTGTTTTTAAAGGAGAACACTCATTAGGTGCACTTTTCTCACTGGACATCTGAAAGAGGGAATCTAGTATCCCAAATAAATCAGGAGTGGAAGGAATTAAGAGTAGAAATTTATTTTTCCTCTTCTTTTGGAGGGGAAAAATATAAATACTAGTCTCTCAATCTCACAAATACTTTCTCAATATAAGAAAAATTTCCAAATCAGATGGAAGCATCAAGATCAGAATGGGATGATTAAAATGATAATACTAGACTTAGCATTGAGCTTTATTTTAACTTCTGAAATTATGACCCACTACAGAGTGAACAAATTTAAGATCAAGCGTTTGAGTGGATCTGGCCACAACTTTTTCTGAGGATATATTCTGAGGTGGTGGCATTTTGTAAATGCCTTTAAGACATGTAAATGACTGTGCCAGCTACAAGATGGTTCATAAATGGTCCCGGATAGGAGGTCTGTAGCACCAGTGAGCAGATTTACCATATGTTGGTGAGGTGAGCAGCCAAGTGGAAATTTGGAAGACATGAGTTAAAAATAGGTGGGTAGAGTTATATGAAGAGAGGGATTTAAAGCTAAAGCAGGGAGGAAGCGAGGAGCGATAAATAGGGCAGCAAAGAGAGAAGATAATATTTCTTATGTGCAAGTGGAGCAGATGGTCACTTGTTTTATTTAGGCCCTGAATTTTGAGTCTGGTTAATGTAGGTCTTATTTTTTTTGGTTTCAGAGTGAAGTCATCATGATTCAAACATCATTCTCTCTGAGGTTTCAGTCCAAATATATGTGAAAGTCCCTGTGCAAGAAAAATATTATTGCTACAGATATGATGTCTTTGATATTGGCTGGTACACGAGAAGAACCATAGATCTCCAGATTTTGAAATCATGAACAGTTGTAGCATGAGCTTCCCCGACTAAAGCTGGGTAACTTGAATTTGCTGTATCTGAAACTGTAGTGGAATCATGATCTATTTATTCATTAAAGAAGTAGAACAATCTTATAAGGTGGTCAGGCATGTACTGATGAGGAAGGGAGCTGAGTTTCATGCTGGGTTCTCTCTTTAGCTTGTCTACAATAAGATGTGCTCTCAGGATGATAGAATAAAGTATCTGTTTCTTGCCTGTTGGGAATGCACTGATCCAAGTATTAGAGAGGAATTTAATATATTTATTTATATTATATGAATTTTTTACCTGCAGAACAGGCAGCCTATCCCACCAGTTACAAACCCTGCTAGCATTCAGCGTTGAGTTGAATGCCTGAATATAAACAATGCTGAAGAGGGAAAATAAAATTTCTTGTTATGTTTTGAAGTCTTGAAGGTGAAATTTTGGGAAGGAAAATCTTATACGAAGAAAAGTATGTTGAAGAATATTTTCTTCTTATATGAAGAAAAGATGTGATACTACTTATCTTTAAAGGATTTCTATTGTATAAAATTACATATTTCTTTCTGAAATGCAGATGACAGATGATATGGGTAACTTTTAGTAAACACTTTATCTTTCCACAGACTCTTGCTGTGAAAGAGTAATTGCATCCGATTCCTGTTAGGATGACTTGAAAGGAAAAAAGTTGTGGGTCCTTTCTTAGCTTCCATTTAGTATGTGCAACTCAGTGAAAAGTCCTAAATTACAGTGTGGCTTTGAGGAATGCGAATGTTTCCTTATTTGAAGCTTTGTTCTTTTGCATTACAATTTCAATGCTTGGCTTTATTTCTATATTTAGGGGATTTACCATGTTTAACCTTTATACTAAGGTTAAACTATAATCTAACTATAAACTATAATTATAGTAAGGTTATACTATAATCTCTTTTCTTGGATGATTCTTGGGTAGTTTCAGTAACTACAGTAGGAGAACTTTTGCTTGGAAAGGTCATCTGAGAGTTATTGACTCCAGGCCCCCACTTGAGGTGGTGCTGTTACTAGAGCTTGGTGCAACCAGCCCTGGCCTTGTTTTGCTGAACCTCAAATACCTTCCAGGTATTCTCACTGAACAACCTGTCCCTGAGCTGCATTACCTTCCTTAAGAAAGTTTTTTTCTGATGTCTATGTGGCTTCCCTTCAACTTGGTTTTTTGATTATCACTTTCATATTAATCTTGAGCTTTTGGAGCAAAAGAAAGCCTTTTGCAGCTTATGTTTCTGTTCTGTTTTCCTATTATGAAAAGCTGACAAAATCCTTCTGTGATTTGTTGGGGTTTTTTTTCATTGAATCTTGCAGTATCATCAGGGAAAAAAAAAATTAGTTACTTCTAAGAATTCTGTTCTTCTATACAGACCACAAACTTTTTTTAAGGAGTACACAAGGGGAAAAAGAAAAATGAACAGATTTTCAGGCTCCTAAATAAATGAAAGCAAACTTTTTTTCCTTGCACAAAAGGGACATTCCTAGTGAAAACTTACATTTTGGGGTTTTGAGTAATAAGTGCAATAATTGGTTGTAAAAAATAACTTACAAATTTCTAGCTGAATATCTATTTAGAATTTTATAATAAGAGTTGAAAACAGTAATGCAGAAATCCCAGTGTAGTGGATAATCTGGTACCAATGAGCTCTTTGAAATCCTTTTACATCTTCAAAGTGCAGTACATTTCCTAATGCTAACGGCACCTCGTGGCTACAGGATTCTTAGGGGAGCTAATTACTGCTGGCCTAAGGACACCTCCCTAGCATGTGCTCTTCCCAAGGCTTGCTTATGTACTTCAACAAAAGCTGTACCTGCAATGAATGCAAGTCTGTTAGGGCCTAATTCAGACACCCACTCCTTACCTGTTATCACAACAAGGGAATCTCAGTGACATTTATGGCTTTCAAAGGTACCCTGGGTTAAAAATAATTTCATTTGTTAGAATACTGACCATCTGAAGCTATAATTTAAGATTATGGTGGGGTTTTTTTACAATTTCTCGATCATTTGATATCCATAAAGAAAAACTAGGAGAACCTTCCAGTCAAGACTTTTTTAAAACGCAGTATTAGAACTAAAATGGACCTCAAAAAGTGGTGGCAAACCACTTGTTTGTTTGTTTTGCAGTTAAGTTATAGAGTCTGCGTCCACGAGTTTCTGTCTGTGGCTTACATTTTTTTGTTGAAACTGAGACCCCCTATGAAATGAGACCCACTAGGTCCTGAGATCTCCTATGACCTTCCCACACAGAGAACAAAAAGCCATTAAGCTGTAATTTATGTCATCTCTGTGTCCTCTGGGAAACATTGTGAATTGTTACTCTCACTTCATTATGAATACTCCAGTCCAAGAGATGAGGATACTATTCATGCAAGCAGCCTGGAAACTTGGGGTTCTTTAAAAAACAAAGAGGATTTTGAGAACAGGTACATTGCAAGGTGGCTCCCTGTATCTTCTGTTCTCTTGTTGTTCCTATTTATAACAAACAAATTCTTTTTGACAGTTGAAACAGAATGAAAAATAGAGGTCTGGATAATACATCGATCTAGGCTGTCAAGCTGAGGGTTGATTTGAAGGTCAGTCATATGTGTTCTTTTCCCACATATCCAGAAAATGATGACTATTAAAATATATGCGTAATCTAATTTGGGAAGAACAAAAAACAGTTTTCAGATTTCTGACTATATTTTTGTATTAATATATGAAAGTAGATGTTTTCTTTTAATTGATACAGTTTTATACATCAGTGCCCTTGTACCGTTAGTCATCAGTGTCGTGCCCTTTTTGCCTTAAGTGTAAACACTGACAGAATCAGAGCAAGCTGTCCTGCATGAGCTTGTCCCTGATTTGGTGAGATTTCAAGGGGAGTAGGATGTCATGTTGATGCTTTTCCTCTCTCCTCAGAGAGTAGAATAGACCAAGATTCTTTGGAGGTGCAGCTGCAGCTGCAGTGGCCGTACTGGGGTTAGCTATTGGTAACACACATTGGTCAGGGAATATGACAGGGCAGGTACATAAAAATATGCACACTAAAAACACATTAGTTCAACAATTTGCAGTTTAGCAGATTAGATTTTATTTACATAGTCCCAGTGCAGGCTCAAAACAGCCAATATGAATACATGGGAATATGTTTCTGGAAAAGTGGTGTAGAGGGGCAGGCAGGGAAGAGAGTTGAGAAGCTCTTCAAAGAGAAAGTTGTTTCCAAAGCTAGTCTTATAAAAAAATTTAGGAAAAATTTTTCAGGAGTGTGATTGTACTAGTGTAAAAAATATTTCTCTATATCTTTCAGGGATATAGATTATAAGAGCTTAGTTAACACACATAGACGTAGATATTTTACTGGACTGCTGCTTACTCACAAAATTACAGTTTGTGGTGATTGTAGCTGGGGCTGGTCTCCCCTGCTGGTGGGGTCGTGGTTTAACTCTGCTGATGGATCGAGGAATGATGAGGTCTCTAAGGAGGAAAAGTAGCAAGGGTTTGTAAATATTATTAGATCCTACAATAATAACTGAACATCAGTGCCAGCAGTAATGAGAAAAGCAGAAGGTGTTAAAATGAACTAGAAAGCTTTTAGGCCTATTAGTCTCTCTGCCAAATGAACTTTTGACCTTAAATACACAAGCTTTTAGGATGCTCATGCAGTTAACTCTCTATGTTTTATAATGCTTGTCTTGTCAGTAAAAGAGAATAATTTCACTGAAATACAAAACTTTAGTGAAAATATCTGCTATTTCCTGATTGCTTAACATTCTGATTTCTTTTGATTTTCAATCCCATTGCAAGAATTACAAGTGAAGGAGGACTCCTATACAGCTGCTTCAGGAATTGTTTATCTGCAATAGCACATTTGTTTTCTATCTGAGTGTTTGCCTAAATTGCATTTCATCCCTCATTTATATTTCTCATCTACATGGTAACGCTGTGGACGCTGATGCAGTTTCTCTTGCTATCATCCACATGACTCTTTGCGACTTCATTTGACACTGCATTAAGGTAAACCACGATCTTGTTAATGGCAATAAGCACGAAGGTGTTTGAGTGCTCCTTCGAATGAAGACAAATTCACGTAGGGAAATGTAATGACTATGAACACTGTGAAGTAAAAGGGCTGTCTTAATGAACTAAAATCAACTTATGTGGATAAAATGACTTTGCTAACACACAGTTGAGATCGACTTGACTGATTCAGTGAGCAGCCTGCATAAGGTATCTTACTATTGCCATATCACTGAGGTCTAAATCATAACAGGCTCCCTGAGTCTGATACCTCTGGTAGCACTCATGCCTGTAAAACCTAAATTTTACTCCTGGGTAGGTACTTAGTCTAATTTATTTCACTGCCTAATGCTTATTGCAGAGAATATATTTGGACATAACATTTGTTCTCCAGGTTTTTGATACAAAAACCCCCTCAGCTACCAGAATGTCCTATGAGAACAGATGGTACAAAGAGAGTGGCCAGTTCAGAGAATTTTCAGTGAAACTGACTCTGAAATCACACTAAGCTTTTCTGTATTCTAATATTTATGGACTGCTTGAACCGTCAGCTGCTAGATGGCACAATATATTTCCAGTTGCAATAGATATTCACACAAACACTGCATTATACTTGCGGGAAAAACACATGAAAATGATTTTATTATGGTTAATGGAGCTGTAGAACTCAACATACTAGTACAACATGCCTGCAAAAAAAGGTTGGTTTTCCAGAGCTTGCTAAGACAGTTAAATTGGTAGAAATAGTGGTAGAAAATAAACTTCAATATTTGAGAGATGATTCAAATAAAAATAGTGTAAATCCAATGCAGGATTAAGTAAAAAACAGATGGGAGTTCTCCTTCTTCAATCTTTATTTTATACTTCTGTTTCTAACATACAAAAACACCACTGTCTTTCAATTTCCAATTTTTTTTTTTAATAATATCATTACTTCATTGTGGTTTGTAACAAGTAACATCCCTGGCAATATATCTATGTATGTATAAGAACAATTTTTTCTAGTATTTTTACTTAAAAGTTTTGATAGAGTGAAGTGTAAATGTAGCAAGGTGCGCTATTCTGTATGGCAAGGACTTCCCTATCTTAGGAAAGATGGAGCAGTCATTTTCCAGGAATTCTCTGGAGAGAGAAAACTTTGTCATGCTTTTTATTTTTGACAGTGAATTGTACACATGGGTCAAGAATGGATTCAACCAAAGAGCAGACTTTAAGGAAACCCTGATGTCTTGGCAAACCATTTTGGTTGGTTGGCTGGTTTTGATTCAGTATCAGCATGCAGAGGATAAGGAGATGGGAAGGCAATGCCCTAAGGCAGGTTGGGCTTTGGATGACTTGTAGCCAGTCTCTTACTCCCGTGGTGCAGCTGACTGTGGAGAGTCCAAGCAGTGGCTGCTACACCTGGCCTGTGCTGTCCACTACGACCGGCTCATGTGCAAACCATGGAAATTTGAACTCCAGGCAAATGCCATTACATTAGTCATGTGAGTCTTAGTGATAAAGTAACTGCCACACTACTTCAAACTTTGCTAAGTATTCCTCTGTTCCTGACTCTGAGCAAGCAGCTGCTTTACTCAGAGAATAAATATCAGAGGCCATAACTATGAATGCTGCTTTGTTGTTTACACTTGCAGTGATTTTTTCCCTACTAACTCAGTCTTTGAAATTGTATTCTCCTTAGTCTACTTTCAGATTCCTAAATAAAACAGGCAAAGGGAGGGGCTTCCAGCTGATTCTGTGGTGCACAGTACTCTGCTGTGCTGAACGTGTCTGAAATGCTGACCTACTGTTTTGCAGCTTACCATTTTTTTAGCAAACTTTCTTCTCCAAAATCTTATGTCAGTAATGAGAGAGCAACACAGTAAATAAGTAGGTACTTGACTAGAAACTGCAGCTACAGACCTGCCTGCTAGGGATGATTTTACATTTCCCAGCATGCATCCATTTTGAAAGTTATTGAGGGGGATTTGGACTTCCCGGCTACTGCAGTATAATCACTGAACAGTTATTTGCTGGAGGCAATCACCATTATTATGGCCCTTACTCCACATCTTTTGAAGGCACTGAAGGATTGATATTGATTTTTGAGTAGCATTTATAAGGGGCCTGTGCACTTGAGAGTAACTGGACCATATCATTAGACTACCTAGGGGATTTTCCATCAACTATATTTCTAAAGGTAACACTAGTAGACGAACTCTTAACCTCTGAATCAGAAGATGGATGTATAAGACATTAGTATTTTAAAGGAAAGGACTTCAAGAAAACAGCAGCTAAAAGACTGAAGTTACAGATTGCAAGCTAACTCTTGATTTATGAAGGCAGCATAGTAACTGTTCCCTAATTAATTGATCTGATTGTTCTCGAGAGTGTTTGAGTTGTAATACTCATGGAAGTCAGTGATTAGGAAAAACTATTTCTTGGCGTCAAAACAAAGGGAACACAAAGAAAAATAAAAGACTGTAAGAAGTGTTTGGCCACTCTCATTGCACGAGTGGCAGCTGATAATGTAGAATATGAGTCCTGGCCAAAGGACTGACTCACCCAACCTTCTCCTGTGACGTGGTCCCTCTCCTGCTCTATCTGTATTTTAGGTGTTCCCAGCTCTGCTCTGAAGCTCCCTGGCTCTGACAACGCTGGGCACTCAGGAGCAGTGGTGGCAGGTGCAATATGACTCCAGTCCACAAGCAAAGCTGCAGCTGGGGCTGCCGGTGTGACCCGGACCCCCGTGTAGTCTGAGATACCCTGGTTTGCACTAGGCTTTAGATTCACTCATCTGAATGAGTTTCAGAAATCCTGGAATTTCGTAACAAGATTTTAAAGTCAGGTCAGATTAAGATAACTGAGGTTTAGGTGAGATTACAGTAAATTTTACTTCTAGTTAGGTGAGCACAGATGGTACCTCAGCCAGAGTGTCTGTCACTATTTTTTAAGGAAAAAACACCCAGATTTCACACCCAAGTTACAAATAAAAATTTAACAGCTTAACTTGGAAACAATATCTGCCACACAATGACTAAAGTTTATTTACTGCAAGGAGCTAGAATGAAATAAAAAAATCAATTTGACCTTTTTTTCTAAATTTCTCTTTTTAAAAAATTAGGCGCACAACTTGTCTTTGCCTTTGATTAGTTTTAATCTCAGGTTCTCATGCAACCTAATTTACTGTTAGCATAAATAGAATCCCAACAGGAATGCTATTTTTTAAAAAAAGAAAGTACATATTTCCAGGGTTTTACACTCAGAATCAAGCAGAAACATGAGGAAAGTAGTCTTCAACTTTCAGATTTTTCTTTCTTACTACAGTCTGGTAGTTATCTTGGCCACCATCTTAGCTAGTAAATTTACCCACGTATCAATTCTGCATTATTGTAATTGCTACTGACAAAATGCCTAATGAATAACCTGTCCAAATTTGTGAAATTTTTTAAGAAATGAGAAATATGAACTTGAGAAAGCCAACATATTTTTATGGTTTTTAGACTGAATGTGTCCTTCAAAGGGACACAGTTTTCCCAGAAGTTTGGCTTTAAGAAGTCAAAAGGCTTTTGAAAATATTTGCTTAAACCACAAAACTTTGCATGTGTTTCCCTTGTAAATAAAGGATAATGTAATGCAGAAGAATCTTATTTAAACTTTGCATACAAATATGCATGAATGCCAATTGGATTCAATTTTCCTGACTTAATTTGAATTAACTGATGGGTCTTTTGACACAAGCTGTACTAATTGTTGCTTATTTGGGTGCACTATATCAGTGAGCATGGCAATCAAAAGCTCAGCCAGATGTTCATATTTTCTTTGATTGCCCACAGCCTTAGGTTTGAAGAAAAGTCAATCAGCAAAATTATTCTTCTTAGCATCTGTCAAGGTACTGATCACATTACCATAATGGCAGTCAGAAAAGCAGAATGGCTCTGATTCCCTTTCACTTAACCTGGCATCTGCCTTCAGCCCTCTGCAGTCTTGGTTCGATACCATCACAAAACATGGAAATTTTGTGAAATTAGACTGAATGTATTTATAAGTGGTTGAGTTCACCAGAGTGAAGAGTGAATGTATTTTTATCTTCATATGAACTTATATTTATGTGAGTAACTTCTAGAAAAGTATATTTTGTATATTTTATACTGGCATATATTTACAATGTCTTATTGACCAAAGGGATATTTTTTCCAAACATTATATAAAAGCTTTTAAGAAGTTGAAAAAATATATTCCACTTTTGTACAGGAAATCTAAGCTTACTGAAACAGTTTCAGGTTGGACACCTGTAAGATGCATCATTTATATTTTGGACACCTGTAAAATACATCATTTATATTTACAGCTCAAGCAATTTTTTTTTCCAATTCATTAGTATTTTCATGAAAGCATTAGAGAGAAGTAATTTTTGTGGGTTTGGTTTTTTCCAAGTTCTAAAAGCATCTGCCAGAGAGAGATTTTGCATTTATTTCCAGATGGGTTACAGATCAAGATTGTCTTTACCTTTCTCTCCTTTCCTTTCTAGGTGTTTAATATGCATCTTGGCATTTCCTGCATAACAGCATCGTAGCTCATTAAGGGTAGGACTTTTTTTGCAATCCCATAGGAGCAGTGCCTAGCAAGGGAGAATGCACGGTTTGCACCTTTGTTAATTTATGAATTTGCCATGGCCTGGAGTTCTACCCTGCTCAGGAGTGTTTTAATTTGCAATCCCCACCTGCCTGCCTGGCAGCTGAGTATTTTGAGCAAGACTTATCATTCCATTTGTTTCTATAGGATACTTTCAGCCTAAGACAATTCACAGCTAAGGAACCCGGAGAAGAGAGCCCAGCCTAAACCACAACTGTTAATTTGATGCTTGTCTTTGTGTCAAACCAGTGCAGGTCTCTCACTTTGTTGTACATGTTGCATAGAAACATCCTAAAGCTGTGAATCTAGAATAACCCTTGCCGTGGTCCTTAAAGGTGATGGACTGTGGACAAGAGAATTCTTTATTTTCAAATGTTTATCTTTAAAATTCTTCTGAAATGTCCTTCATATTTCACCAAGTGCAAAAGCAGACCTGTGGACCATAAAAACACTCTGTGCTGCTTCTGCCTATTGAGTAGTGAAACTTTTGTTCCCCTTTAACAGTGTTTAATGTGTGTCATGTGAAAAAGATGAATTTAACCTGACAGAGGAAGATAATAGGGGAAAGATTCTGAAAATATTATTATGGCTGATGAGCTATAGCAGCAATTAGTTCAGGAAGGAGTTTACTGAAGGAAGCTCCCAGGCTCAATCACTAAACCCTGAATGTGGCTTAGTTCTCAATCAAAGCTTTCAGAGAAAGAAATTGCATGAAAGAGGAGCTGCCGTATCTGCCACAAAGCTGCTTAATATGACTCATGTCTCAATGGAAGTGTTTTCAGTGTAAAAACTATTTAGATAGTGCTTCAAAACCAATGACACACATCCTTAGATCATTTATAGAGTTGTTTAAATATTGTTCGAGTGCGCACAGCTACTCAGGTTGTGCAGCCCATTCTACCACAGAAACACCTGGATAAAGAAAACAAACCCTATCCGTTCCTTCATTCTAAAAAGGTCTCTCACCTCAGGTTGCAGACATCAAGCTTTGGAGAGAGTGAACCCCAGAGCAGCGCTAACTCATGGGAAGCGTTTTGCACGGCATGACAGGAAGAAAGGTCAGAGTTCCATCGCCCTGCGAGCACGAAGGGCAGGGAGTCAGAGTTCAGAAGAGGAGAGGGCAAGGTTTGTGTTTGGTGGGGTTGAGATTTTGTTGGTGGATTTTTTTAAACTTAATTATGCCTTTGAAGGGGTAACAACTAAATGTGAATCCACTTTTTTCACATGCATAAAACTCTGTAGGTGGTACATTTTTAATATGATGCTTTTAGGAGAAATGAGAATTGAGGGGAGGAAAATTCCCAACAAAAAGATAACGTTGGGTTTTGGCTAGGGATAAGTGGAGATACATCTCTTTTGACACACCCATGGGCTCACGGTCACCTTGTGGGCTGTGGAACCACCTGGTAGAGCACAGCCCCCCTCAGGCCAGGCCCTGAGTGGTCACCCAGGGGCTGCTGCCTGGAGTGCCAAGCCCAGGCCTCTGTGGGGAGTTTTGGTCAGAACACGCATCTAAAAACATCCTTAAAGCCACCTCTTAAAGACGGGCTTTTGAGTATTTCCTGGAGAATTAAACTGTAAGTATTGAGTGCAGTTTTGGGTGCCACAATGGAAGAAAGATTGGAGAGCTACCAAGACAGTGAAGGGCCTTGAGGGGAAACCAAATCAGGAGCAGCTGAGGTCACTTGGCTTGGTGTGGAGGAGACACAGGCGAGACCTCAGGGCACTCCACACCTTCCTCACAGGCAGAAATGGAGGGGCAGGCGTTGATCTCTCTCTCCGGTGACCCGCAGTGGGACTCAGGTAACTCATGTGAAGCTGAGAAGAGGCTCAGGGTGGTTATGAGGCAAAGGTTTTTCCCCCGAGGGTGGCTGGGCACTGGAACAGGCTCCCCAGGGCAGTGGTCACAGCACCAAACCTGGCAGACTTCAAGAAGTGCTTGGACAGTGCTCCCAGGCACGCAGTGTGACTCTTGGTGATGGGCCTGAGCAGGGCCAGGAGCTGGACTTCGATGATCCTTGTGAGTCCTTCTGAACTCAGGATACTCTGTGATTTTATGATCCCTCAGCTGTACTCGGTCATTTTCCTCTGTAACTCTCCCTTGCCACAAACATATTGTTTGGAGGCTCTGAGCTTCATCCTTTGCTTTTTTTCTGCTGGGTTGGTACAGCCCTGACCTCTGTGTTTAGGAGTGATCCGGTATTTATTTACAGAGATCTGGAGGCACACATCAAGCTCTGTCTTCCTTCACAGTGTTTAAACAGAAAAGGGCAGAATGCTATCTGGCTATCAAAAATATTCCAGTGTTGCAAGAGAGCCCTTAAGTACCTTGTGGTTTTTCTTCCTCTGAGTTATGTGTCTGATTAGAGTTAAATGTATCATTTTCTACATCATCACAGCTGAGTTCCACTTGGGTAACATGCATCCAAATTTGCTGTATATCTATATGATGTATTTACTGTTCTGCATGTTAAGAGGGTATTAACTAACTGCTCTGGCATATGTTTCAGCCCTTAGCTTTCAAATTTGTGATTTTGCTTTCATCTTAGTTTTATAATCGATAATTCTAACCTTCTCATTAAGTTTAATGAGTAATCACATTGGCTCACTGCTGTTTCTACATGGTACATTGTGCATACAGTCATCAGAAAGATTATGCAAAACATGAGAAATGAATGCACACATGCAAAACTGCATAATGCATTGAAATAGTCAAGAATCATTTAATCAGGAGGATTTTCAGGTATCCTCAGTTCACGTGGACTGTCCATTTTAAATTTTTTTATTACGTTTTCAGGAACATTTTCATGGAAAGATGTGATGCTAGTTCAAATGTGGTTCCTCAAGATATTGTGGCTTTGCTTTGAGGTCAATGTGTTCAGAAAATGAAATAGGTCAATTTTAAAGTGCAGAGAGAGGTTTCAAAGGGTCAGCAGTGTGAGCTGATCTCCTCATGGTTTTTATCTGACTTTTCTTTCAGAGACAGCCCTCAGTGCTGCCATACTTCTCTGTGGTAGGAAAAGGACACAGAAATTGCCTAATCTGGATGATCCAGACAGGCTTTATATTTTATGAATCTGGCAGCATGTTAGTGTGGGTATATATTGATTTCTGAGCTTGCTCACCCTCCCCCATGATCCATTCTCTCTTCTCTTTAAAAGTTAAGCATCCCATCCCCTTTTTCAGATCTCCTGTGCTTTCCAGTGCCCCAGCCAAATGTGGCTGCTCCACAAGAACAGAGGTCCTGCAGAGGAGGCAGTGTCAGGAGTGTCTGAGAGAGGTGAATGTGGGAAGGGAGGGGAAGGAGAACAAGGCACAGGGATGTGGCTGCAGGCAGTGCTGGGGCATTTCCCACAGGGGCCTGCAATCTTTGCTACTCTTCAGGTGTGTTCTTTATAAACCAGATTTGCTGCTGCCTCCTAACTACGGGGCAGTGCACCCTGCCTTTGCATTGACTGTGAGAAACAAACCTGAGCCCTGCATAACCAGCAACCACATGGGATGCCCCCAGACTGCCCGTAAAGATTTCTCACCCTTCTGCCCTGTGTTGAGGGAAGCAAGTCCTCCTCTCATTCTTTTCCCACATATTTCCCTACTGCTTTCTTGTTTCATCTTTCCCCCCTTACGACATTTTCCTCCTTTCTGTTATACATTGACAACTATTTTATTGTGCCTTTAGCTCTTGTCTCCCAGCAGATGGGAAAACAGTATTGGTGAGGGTACCAGTGGACTTGCACCTATCAATCAAATGCTTTCAAAGAATTAGGACAAACACATCTCATTGTTTCAAATGGAAACATCACAAATAAAAAAGGGGAGAACTTAGAAGGTGAAATGTATTTTGTTCTTTTCAGAATTTGGAGTGCTGTGGAAAGTTTTCACAAATTAAAATTCCATTTTTGGCCCTTTCTGAAAGTAAACAGCTTTGATCTTAATATCTGTGCACTGAACAACTCTGCAGGCTTAGAGCAAAGTTGATATTTCTAAAATCCTTCTGAGGAATGACAAAAGGATAAATGATCCCTATACATCCCAATCAGAAAGTTAGTGAATAGTGAATGTGAGGAAGATTATCTATTTATGCATTCTTCAGAGCCTGAGCCCTGACATTGTGCTATGTTATTTTGTGAGCTAATTTGGGCACCAGGTCCACAAAGCACAGTATTTTCTCACCTGAGCTGCCATTGAGATGATATTGTAATAAAAAAAAAAAAAAAAGGCACAGGCTCAAGAAACTGTAAGGATAGAATATAAAACCTTACCTCTTTTTTTTTTTTTTGTTTAATATTTGACAGAATACCTTTTATGTCAATAAAACCAACTTCATTCTAAATCTTTCCACCTCTCATTCCACTTAATATACTTTACTGCTGTAATGAGGAGGACCTGCTCTAGAAGTCATGCAGCTCCATGATATACCCTGGCTGACTTGTGTGGGCTTTCTGAGTAACATTCCGAGTAAACTAACAAATAAGAATTCACTATTTCCATTTCAGAAGCAGCAATTATAGTGTAATGTTTGTATTTTCTTAGTCACATCTCTTGGAAATTTAGTCTCCTGAGTCTCCTCATTTAGTCAACATTTTAAATTTAAAAACTCAGCTTTATGGCTCTGCTGTAGCTATGTTTATTTTTTACTTGTGCTGGGAAACTTCAGAGCTTGCAGGCTGGGCCTCTGCAGCCCACGGGGGCTAAGGCCATATGCAAGATCTCTGCCTGTGAAATATTTCAGCTGAGAGGGGAGCTGAGTGTGCGGCTCCTGTGTTCATCCCTGGTTATTAAGTTGACCTTGGGGCTCTGGGCAGCCTTGTCCCAGTCCTGTGAACTCAGAAAGGTTCTTTTAATTAACCACTGAAAACACGAGAGGAGATCCAGTTTAGAGAACTTCTGGGGCTAGAAGAGAATTAATTTGGTTTCCATCCAGCACCTTATTGGATTGACTGAATTTTTAATTTTCATCCACATTTTAATCACAGTGCAAGCTGGAGTTCTTTCATGCTTTAGCAAGATTTAGCTACATTGCCTTTTTGATGTTAAAAAAAAATAATTTTTTATATTATAATAGGGAGCGGAGGAGGCACTTAGATCCCAGTCCCACTGCTGAGTTTTTAACAACCCTTGTCTGTCTTAGTGAAATTATGTGTGTTTTGATGGAGATCACTTCTTCCACCCTTGAGATATTGCAAACAAAGCCAAGGTCTGCCAAAGCTCCCTGGACAACCTAGACAAAACATGTCCATTGTGGGCTTTGGCTGCATCCTCTCTCATTAGAACAGAGCCTTCATTCACACTGCTGAGAAAGAAACAGGGCCAGTTTTGGCTAGAGCAGAGTGTCTGAATATCTGTAAGCTTGCAGCCTTCCTCTCTGTATTAATCTTCAATGTTCTTATTGAAAACAAAATGTATAAATAGCTTTAGAGCAATCTACTCCTTGGCAATAATCTTGGCATTGCTTTTCACTGAACTAACAATGAGCCTCTGATAATTTATGTGCTTTCAAAAGGAACACAAATAAGACACGTTTCTAGGTAAATATAACAGATGTGGCATTTAATATCCTGTCTTTGTAATTTTCAATTTTTTGGTGCATCTACAATAGAAGATGTTCTTTCACAGAAAAATGAGTGTGCTTGCAATAGAAAAATCAGTGGCTATTAAGGCTTCTCTTTCCAGCCATTAGCATGTGAAAATTAATTTTAAAATTAACAA
The DNA here is from genome assembly GCF_029207755.1 of Chamaea fasciata. NCBI lineage: Eukaryota > Metazoa > Chordata > Aves > Passeriformes > Sylviidae > Chamaea > Chamaea fasciata. Next base: position 13,218,565 of record NW_027094095.1, on the reverse strand, counting down.
AGCTGTTCCCAAGGGGAAGAATCTTAAGGAACTCACTGTCCTTATTTTTTTGAAGCTTTGTAGCTTTTCGTGGTGCAAGGTGACTGTTGATGTTAGCCATAATGGCTCTCACTTGGACTGGAAAAAAATGTCTTCGTTGCATTTTATAAAGTTTTCCAAGAGGTGCCAGTCGTGGTGAGTTGATACTGCCCTATCCTGGGTGAGAGAGAAAGAGAGAGAAAGGCAAAGAAACTCCAGTCATGCACACAGAATAGTTTCTGCCACTCTAGTCATAGCTTGTCATTTAAATCTCTCTTGTATGTCCATGTAATTCTGGACAGAACATTGCCTCAGTCTCGAGTATGTTTGGGCTTGGTTTGCCATGTGCTGAGTTACTCCATTTCCATGCAACAACAACCAAAATCTGTGTTTGCAGTGAAGAAACTATCTCCAGGATGGCTTTCTGTTTAGAGGGGCTTGAAGCAAACTTCCAAAACAAATTGCCCAGTCTGCTTTGGGTAGGGTGAACCCTCAAGATCACAAAACATCCAAGTTCTGTTTCTAGAGGTAAAAATCCAGATGTTATATAACAATTTCAGCCTTTTTGTGATTGCACAGGTTTTTAATTTAGTATATGAAGACTATTGATCATTGTTTTATTTTGGTTGAGTAAGGAATTTGACTTGCATAGTTTTGGAGGTTTGATTTGTTTCTACGTATTTTATAATACTGAATCTGATGTTTTATGTTTTTAAGGCTATTAAGATTTGACTATAGAATCTGAAGCTTTTATCACGGGAAGACCAATATGTGAGTTTTGATGTGAAATTTCTTTCTGTTCTGAAGTGTCCTTTTGGTTGGTTTGTTTGGGTTTTAAGCACTGGTAATAGGAGACTTCCTGCAAGGGAAAAACAAGAGCATAATTTTTGCTTGAAGGCAAGAATATATAATGGCATTTTCCCCCCTTTTAATATGAAACTTGAAGAGAGCAGGACCAGCAGATTGAAAAAGAGAATGGACAAAGAGGAGTTAGATAAATAGCAATGGTGAGAGCTTTCATGACAAGGATAAATAGTAAGGTAAGTGGTTAAGGCCTTAAGAAATGTTAAAGAATAAACCAGATGGCTCCTTGCTGAAAAGTGTAGAAGACGCCAAGTTCATTTCCTCCTTTGTGGTGTTGCCGACACAAACCTTGGCAAGATTCTTGGACTAATTCTGGAAAAGATTTGGTTTTGTTTGGTGGCTTGAATACATCACTGCGTTCTTAGAAACAACATTCTGCTGCAGACTAATCCTGATTCTGCCAAACCACAACCATCTTTATTTTTCACTCGAAGGCACTCAGCCGAAGAGGTTTTTTTAGATAGGCTTGAACAGGTCAGTTCCTAACTTAACCCAGCCCTCTTGAGCAGAGAAAGTGGCTGCTTCTCTGCCAAACATATTGCAGCTGCCCTCACATCTGATTTAGACATAGCCAGAATTAATAAGAACAGGGAGCAGATTAAAAAGAGAGAAGGTTTTTTGGAGAAGGGGGCATGTGTCATGTCATTGGACCCATCACTGGTTCTGGTTCCACAGTCTAAAACAAGGTGCCAGACATTTTGTGTTCCACTACTTTCCAAGTCTTGGTCTCGTTCTTGTCTTCCATTTCCTATTAATAAATAGGGCCATTTGCCTACCTGATGGAGTCCTACAAGGATAAGCACAAGATTGAGGAATGGACAGTCACTGTAGGTTGTGAGGCACTAGGGAAGGAGTATCAGTGTCCTGTCTTGTGTTTGATGGTATTATCTGAACTGCTGGAGCTATAAATCCATACCAACCAGGTGTGAACTGATCCCTGCTGCCTATTGCCAGTGGCCAATCAGCACCCTCTCTGTTAACCCTTCTCTTCCCAGTGCTGTTGCCCAGTGCTAGCCAGGACATCTAGTAACATTCCTTTCTTTCAAGCCTGGATGGTCTGGAAGCAGAATGAAGTTACAGTAATGGCAGTGGGTGAGTTTTGGACATTGAAATAAGAGAATGACCAATCCAGATAAACAAGACTTGATTTTATTAATAAAATTTGTATTTCCCTCTTTGAGGTGACAGTTACAAACTTTGGTTCAAAAATAAAAGAAAATATGAACAGCAAGATGTTGATGTTTGGAATCTCACTTTTACATGTATAAACGTGCATAAGAAAATACCAGTTGGAAACGAGCCAGCAGAAACTAGTACTATTTAATTTAACAATTTATAAGAAATAGAAACAAACATTTCTTTTCAAGTCTTACATATATTATGAAAAATAATTACAAAAGGATTTGTGTTGTAAAGCTAAAATGTAATTTCTACTTCCAACTACCTGAATAAAATGTTCAGAGGGAAGGCCAAACCAACATGTTTTTTTGGTGAGCTTTGAATAGTGAATTGTAAGGGTTTGGGTCAAAGACAGCTCTTTAGGAAGCAGTCCCTCGTATGTTGCTTAGCAACTGTGTAGAATCACATGACCTAGACATATTGCATCCCTGGCCTTCAGGTGGAGTATCAGGAAGAAAAATAATTCATATTGATGGGACGGGCAAATATTGTATGGACTATTCTGTGAAACCTTTAGGATCCAGTTCAGGAAGCAAACATCCATCATTGCTTACATAAACATCTAAGTAAACACTGCAAAAATCCATAAATAACTGTTTCAAATCCAGTTTTTATATTTATGTAGACCAAATAAGCACAAAGGAAACAAATCCAGATGAGATTAAAAAAAAAAAAAAAAAAAAAAAAAAAAGGAAAGCTATATGACTAATTTATTTCACAGATTTTTAAACAGTTCTCTTACACAGAAGTTTGGGTTTCTTCTTACATATCTTCCCCACCCAAAAATATAAACTTGTTTATTTTAGGTATATACAGTTATCTTATGAAATTATGGAATTAGAATAGAAAATAAAAAGTCTGAGGTATAGCACCATGGAACACAGCACCTTTGAAAGTGCTTTAATTTCATTACCTAAATTCACAGAGTGATATCAGCAGAAAGGAGTTGTTTGAGTGTGCTGCTCAAGATCTTCCAGTTTTGCCACCTTAATTTTACTGGCGACTTCAAATAACAAAGCTCTTCAACAACAATATATACAAAGGGATTTTATTATTAATCAGAAATGGAATTGGCTTCACCGGCAATTACAGTTTTATTTTTTCAGAATACATACACAGTATTGACAATGTACTTTGTAGTTGTAAAATAAGAGCCAGATGCAATTCAGAGACACATGCAAGTTTTGGAAGTGGACAGAGAAATCACAGTATAGTACTGTACATAGAATAATTACAGTTTATATTAAACACTTTCTAAACACCTCTTTGTTGTAATGGAAGGAGCACCATTGTCGTTGGTTTTTTTACAGCACCAAAGGAATCCAAAGGGGATGTTCCTGAAGTGAGCCCTATGTTGTCTGTCTGTGCCACAGCATCTTTGCAAAATAAGTTTAAGTCATGTGATTCTGGCCCTACAAGGGCAACGTTTACTTTCTAGATAAGACATACATACACAGCAAGACATTTTCTATGCCATCCTTATTCAAAACTTGCATGTGGCATGAAGTGGGTTGGTAGCACCAAAGTGCAACATTTGTGTTGATCTGACTTTGTCTTAAGCTTAACCAAGGAAGCAGACAGGACCGACCTCAAATCCAAACTTCTGGTTCTGATCACCAAAGTCATTGATCATCACATCAACTATGGGCACTTGGTCTATTTTGGGCGTGTTGATTTCCAGCACCGTCTTTGCATAGCCCTTTCTTGACTGTTAAAAAAAGAAAAAACCCAAACTGTTATAAATCTGAGCATTTAACATGTGCTGTAGATTTTCCTAGTTTATCTCTGAAGCATAGAATTTTTAAATTATTGCCCTGTCATGCGCCAGATATTGCAAACCCTAAATCTTATGTTTTCTTATGATTTCATTTTAAAAACGTGACAAGGAATGTTTTGATTTTTGCTGAAGAATGACCCATAGGTTTTTTACTTACTAAAGTAGGCCTACAAAAGAAAAATAATCTAAGGTATTTCATGTTTCTTAGAGAATTCTCAGTTCATGTCTATACTATACTATTTAATAAACAATAATCTGCACATCTTCCCTGTTAAAAAGAATCACTATTTACTTCTGAAAGAGAAAAGATCCACTTCTAAGAAGAAATACTGTTACTGCCCAAGAAAATGTTAGAGCAGCTATTTGGACAGGAAATAAAGTAATTTTCTGACAGAACTGCCACCTGCTGCACTTAGACTCCAGCTTTGAAGGCACACTCTTGCTGCCTGGAGAAGACTCTGTAGCTCCTCTATGTATCACATAGCCCAGCCATCACATCACTTGTCAGCACTGAACTTCCTTTAGGTGGTCTCCTATATCTGCTGAGACCCCTTTCAGCTATACCAGGGTTTTGGAGTTCAGATGAGCATCCAAGCTGACAGACCTGAGTGTTCTCAGTTTACTGACAGTTGCAACTTTTTTTTTACTCTCTCTGGAGCCCTACATTTACCTTCTGTGGATTACAAAAGTGAAATGAAAATACAAGGCACAGAGAAAGGCTGACATGAAGCAGTTGTGTATTAGAGTCTCACTGCTGAGGGGAGGTGCTTTGCACCTCCTGAGCTGCATCTCTGCCTCAGAGCCAGATGTATATCCTGGCACTTTCAGGTCGCTAATTCTGTATCTCTGACTTCTCAGAAACTGCCTTTAGAATGCTCCTGTATCAAACCCTAAAATAATTAATGAGGCTTCAACTGTCACTTGTTCCTTTGATGTCTTTGTTTCAAAGTGTCTTTGTTTTCAAAATAGAGACTGTTCTAGTTTTGAGAAGTGGTAACAGTTGCTATGCCCACAGAGACCCTGAAAGGGGAGTGCTCAGAGAGCTGATGCATGGTTGGACACCTCTGGGGATTTTTATCTAAAGGAGGATTCTGAAAAGTAAAATCCACAAACTTCACTGGCCTTGAATACACAAAACAAGAAAAGAAAATACAAAGTCACATATCAAACTATTAAATTAATTCACTATGTTTGGGTACATATATAGGACTTATGTGATACTTTTTTTCCTGTATTCAGTAAATATTCTATTTATGTATAACTTGATATTTAGCATAAATATCTTCTGCTTATAGGCTGCCTCCTCTCATTATCCTTTTTGTTTCTGCTCCTCCCTTATACTGTTCTCATACACAGTAGCAGATAGTCTGCTTTCAGCACAGTGGGGCTGACAGCCTGCATCCATTCCAAGTTTCGTCACTTTCTACTGCTTGGCTTGTGGTTATTTCTTTTTTGGTACATAGGTGAAAATTGAATATGGCACTAGTGTACTGTGGTTAAAAAATCTACTAAAAATCAGTATATGACAAGTAAAGTATTTACAAAGCTTTTCTCAGAAGAAAGCAGTGAAAAAATAGATTTGTTTGATTTCTACTTTAAATGACAGGTTGGTTTTGTAAAGACTCTTTGAAGCTCTACTTACTGCACAGCCGTCATGGAGAGCTTTGATGTAAGGATTGTTGTCATAAGACATTTCTTCATCATTGGATCCTAAGAACCTTAGTGCTTTGTCATAGCTGTCAGAGGGTGCGTCGTGCCAGGCTACAGACTGGTGACAGTTGTAAGTGAAATTTTGTCTGGCAGAGGCACTCAGTAGTTTAAGGAATGTCATTTGGACCATATTAATGGAATTGCCTTCAACATCCAAATAGGAAAGCTGGAAAACATAAAAAGTTAGATGAATATTTATCTGTTTTCCTTGGTACAATGCAAACCAAAATTATTCTTGACAAAAGAGAACCGTATAACTGCCCTTAATAAAAATATCCACCAACACATAACATTTTATGAAGTTTTAAAGGTCAATACAGCTATGACTCAGTGAATAGATTTCCATGATGTTGCAGTATATTTAGGAGGAAGAATTACATATTTCAGCTTTGTTCTACTGGGAAAGACAGAGAATTACTCCTGCCTTATAGTGTAAATCAGCAGAATCTGTTTGGTAATCTGTTTTTAGTTAATCATAAAGTTAGTCAGCCTGCAGCCTTGCCTCTACATACTCAGTATATTTCCAGTTACCAAGACTGGGATGGGGGGTCTGTGCTCCAGCTGCTTTCCTAAGGTTTGGTGGTGAGGTGTTTCTGCCAGAGGCCAGATCCTTACCACCAGCTGTGCAGGTGACCATTGGGATCACTGTGGGACAATGCAGAGCAGGCTTCTGATGCCCAGGGGCAAGAGGCCATGGAGCTGCTGTAATATTTAGGGCAAAAAGGCTGGGTGTCTTTTCATTATGTAAATATTTATAAAATTCCCTGTGATCTGCTGATTGCTGACAACATGTACGTGATTTGTGAATACAGTTATATTACAGTAACAACTTACAAGTTTGCCTCGCTTGAATTCACTAAACCAAGATCCTGGATTCTCCTTTGGCCACGACGAAATTCTAACCTGTGTGGTCAAACAGCAGAGACAGAAGTATTTGAAACATATGTTGACAGATATGAAGGTTTTACTTTACTTGGGACAAATATCACACCAGATAATAAAGAATGCTTCTTCCTGAAATCTCAGCCATCTTTTAAGGGTCTAAAAACAGAATGTTTTTCTTGTTGAGAATGCCTTCAGATTAGTGACTTCAAATGGAATCCAAGGGAGAGTTAGTTCTATTCGAGGTAGATGGTCATAATCTGTTAAGAGTCAGGTAAACCGCTGGTACAAATTGTTGCTGTGGAGTATCTAAATGAGTTTTCACCAGTGTTAATGCTAACAGATCCCTGTAATTTAGGCAAGATTTCAGAAAGCTTTCCTCTCGACACCATATGTAATGGTGCAGATGTAATCTTTAACAGTGAATAAGGACACTGTTAATACTGATGCCTAGAGAGGCTACCTGGAACAGAGGCTAGACAGTGTTAAAGGATTAAAGTAGGTATTTATTAAAAAGGCCTTCAAAGGACACACCTTGGGAAGTACACAAGCCTGGCCGTGGCTCTACCCAAGATGGGCCCAAGCTGGACCCTGAGTCACAAATTTTCACACTTTTATAAGTTTTGGTCCATTTACATATTGGGGTTAATTGTCCAATTACAGCTTCAGGTTATGAAGTCCCATCCTCCCAGATTGCTCTCCTCAATTCACTGTTTATACTTTTTGGGCCTGAAGCTGCAACAGTGTTCTTGGTTCTCAGGCTGGAAAAGGATTGTTTTGTCAAACTAAACTGTGAAGAGAACTTGTTAACGCTTTATATGAAGTTCAGAGTTACATACTAATGCAGTACAGAACCTGGAAATTATGAAAGCTAAAACTTAAGGCCTCAATACAGTCTTTTACATTTACTTTGTATAGGAATAAATGAATAGAATTAAATGAACCCACAAGAGAAACAAGGGAAGGTTTAGCTTTTAGGTGAAAAATACTAGATCATGTACTGTAAGTGGCTGCTCAGCTGTGTTGCATTCTGAAATGTAGTGAAATGTTAGCAAGCACGTGCATAGATTCCCTACTGACGTTGAAAATGGTATCTGTTAACTCTGTACCATTTTACTGCTCCATTCAGATATGTGCAAATGTAAATGTAATTAGAAAGACAGATATGTGAAAATGTGGCAATGTAATTATCCTGTTTAGTTCAACATTGTAACAGCCTAGTAGGAACTGTCAACAGTCAACTGAAAACACAGATTGGTACTTACTCCTTCAGATTTCTTATCTGGGTAGATGCAAGTTTCCCCGCCTGCTGTGAAATTGCAGTATACTTTGAAGGAGTCTCCAGAACAGCCCTGGTTAGGATCAATCCAATATTCCCCTAAGACAAAAGAGAAAATATTTGCCATATACAGTAGAAATGGTATTCGGAAGAACCAGGCTTTACTGTTACCTAATGGTGACCCAGAGTTTGTAGGAAAGTTATTTTATCTGAATGGTTTAGGTCAGGGAGCAAAATCTGGAGTGATTTGCATCATTATCTGCATGCAAAGGTGTTTGCATAGGGCTTGGTGAGTGTAGCCTGCACAAACACCCAAAACTTCCACTGAGAGGGATCCACCTCAAGCAAAGACTTTTACTCCTGGGTTATGAAGCTGCAACACCAGTGAAGGCTGGGCATGAAAAGAGCTGCAGCCCATCCAAGGTCCATTCACAGTCAGTGCTTTTTGAAATCTGCTATTCTAATTAGAATGATGATCTCTGTGATGAGGGTTCTTATCTTCAGATGTTTCACAAACAGGGCAGCAAACGACTTTCTGACAACTACAGTTCTAATCCAGTTTCAAGCAAACAGTGGAGGGTTCAGAGAGAAATGACAAATCTCTTCACCAGTTCTGTCTTCTGAATATAGGGCATAGACAAAGTATTTATGGGGTTTAACAGTTCTGTTGATTTAGGCTGTATATTGAAAACAGTCTTCCCTTTCTGTAAGTCTTATCCCTGGAGAATTTTGAATTTTAATGAACACATTTGCTTTTATTTTAACCAAAATAAGATTACTTTTATACGAAGACAGCTCTAAAGAAGAACCAAATACTGGTAAATGAAGAAGGTGTTCGGTAAAAAACATTCCTTATTATGGAGGGTACTGAATTGTAAAATATGTCCTTTTCATATAGCACATACACTGCTTAACTACTCCTCAAGGCAACCATCTGTTTTTATATATCTAGAGTGAAAGCAATAAAATATTATTAAACTGTCAAAATCTATTTTTCCTCCCATTTAAAAGCAAAAAAAAATATGCTTTGAACTGGGAAAAATATGCATTGCAATTGAAAAAATTATGAAAGGATGAAAATTTAGTGAAGTCTGGCTTTCATTTAAACATTTTCAGAGGGGTAAAATTATTTAGAAGAAAGAAAGAAAGCAACAAAGAATAATAAAATCAAGACAGTTCTTAGGAACACTGTGTCTCTTCAAATTACTTTGCGTTTTATTCCTCTACTACTTGGTAACATTAAACAATATCAAAGAAACTTCCATGCAACTTCCATACTGGTTGATCTAGAAAAAACAGTGATGATGCAGTCAGGAAAATTATTGCTTCCAGGGCTGAAAGACTAGTAAAGTTTTTGAGAATCATTATTGAACATAAATCTCATATAATACCAAACTATTTCATATTGTTATACTAAGCTCTTTCATCACACTACTGTTTAGATTGTCCTGGAAATGCAAGGCCCACCTTTCAAAACAACAAATGCCTTTTATTCATCACTTTAAAAGGTTTTAACTTGAAAAGTAGATCAGGTTATGTATTTAAAGAGCTTTGACTCTTACCAAGAGAACATGTGTTACATTTTTCAACTTTTATGCCTCTAAAAATGGATTCAGTGAGGGTGTACTTGTTGAGCAGCTGTATGAGCCATCCAGCAGTAATGGATGAATGCTGCCAAAGTGCCCTGGCAGAGCCCAGGCTCTGGGCCTGTGCAGTGTGAACTCACCGTCTGGGAAGTCGGGGTGGCAGAGCTGCAGATCTTTGCAGGTCCGGGCTGGGTTGTTCTGAGTGCCCATCGGAAACTTCATGTGCTCAATATCCTGCTTCAGTGAATTCAGGGAGCCAAAGATCTCCTCCATGCCGTCAGAATAATCCAGAATATTATCACCAGCATCAGACAACATATAATCAGGAGATCTTCTTGTCTTCTTGGATGACTGAATTGGCAGTGGCTGGATTACCTCACCTGGAGGGCCCTAAGTGGAAAACAACATATCTAATTATACCTTCCCGTTAGTTTTTCAGCAGAGAAAGACCACAGAATGTGGCTTGGAGATGCTTTGAATAGGCTTTCTTCAAGGCAGTTATTTCTTTATTTCACCTTTTCCCCTCTAGATTCATATCTATGTGCTTTGATTAGCTTGAAAAAAAATATTGCAAAAGGCCAAACCATTGTTGTGGTCCAAACTCTTCTCACTATCTTGCTTTTTGAGGAAGAGTGTGTTGCCCTCACAAAAGTGACATGCAGAACTGACTCACAGTTGCCTCTGTATCTCTGTTAATTCTCTCAAGGACAGACCTGTTCTATGAAAATTGAAAACTCTGGATGTTTCCTATGAAAAAATTCCACTTGGGGCCTAGGAAAAAATATTTAATTTCAAGAAATGGAAACACCACTCAGATTTGGACCCTTCATTTTAGTTTGTTATGATATGAAAAATAAATATGGAAACAGAAGAGTATCATCAGGGGAAGTCAGTAGAATTCTGTTTTCTGTGCTTCAATATAACACCTATTGCATGAGGGGCTTCTTTGTTTGGGGGGGCACAGTTTATAGGATCTTTTTGGGGTTTTTTTAAATTTATTCTTTTATGTATTTCTGTGTTGGTGGATCTGTGTTTACTGAAAAATGAATTTTCAAACAATCATTCATATTTCAGTTCCCAAACGCTGTTTTCTACCCTTGTCAAAACAGGTTCATCATGTCAGTGTAATGCAAGATAAGAATTCTTACTTACTGGAGGACCAGGCGGACCAGGTAAGCCACTGTCACCCTTCTGCCCAGCAGGACCCTACAGAGCAATGAAAGAAGTGCAGAAGTGTTGATCATGCTACACCACATTAAAAATAACACACACAAAAGCTAAGGAAAAGGGCAGAAGGTGTTGGTGAGAGTTACTCACACTGGATCCTTTGGAACCTTTGGGACCCTGGGGACCCTATGGGCAAGAAAAACATATAACCCTGGTTGGAGTGTATTGCACACAGCTTGGGGGTGGTTAGAACAGGAGGGCTGGATGAAATTACTTACAGGTAGTCCAGGAGGACCAGGGGGTCCAAGTGGACCAGCAGGACCAGAAATTCCCTAAAACATGGAATAAGAGAGTAAGCACAGAACTAAAATATTCTACATACTGGATTGTGTTAAAAAATCATAGCTACAAAAAAGGTAGTCCCATTAAGTGTCCACCTGTGGTGAGTTTTGAGTTAGGCCATGTGCTAGAGGTCAAAATACGCAAGTTTAAAATATTATCTGACAATCTGAGTTGCGCGTAGTTGTTCTTACACTGACTGCAGTGGATTGTCACAGCTGTGTTCCTCTTCAGATTGGCTTAGAAACCTCACATTTTACATAGTGCCCTAAAAACATGCCTTAATAGCTAGAAGAGAGGGAGCTGCTTTGGGGGATGTAATTAGTAAACACAATGAGATTGCTGCTGCTGCTTTTATCTTGTTGCTAACTTGTTCTGTGTGCATATTGGGCTGTATGTGTTTCCTTCATTTCCTCAAACACTCTATAATCTCATTTTAAGATGTTTAATTTTGCTGTGTTTGTACAATGCCTAAGAAAGTTTCAGCCTCTTGCAGGAAACTCTGGGTATTAAATGTTTATAACAACTTTATGTCTTCCAAAAGGAAGCTTGGAATATATACTCCTTGCTTGCATGGAACTTGAATGGAAATACAAGTATGTTGTACTCACTGCATCACCCTTGGCTCCAGGAGATCCCTGTGGGCCAGGAAGACCCCTATCACCCTTTTCACCCTGTTCTCCTGGAGGTCCAATCAGGCCAATCAAACCAGGATGTCCCTAAACAAGATTTAAGAAAATACAGTTAACATACACTAAAGTAAAGGTGTTTTGCAAAGACATAAATTAGACCTTTCCCATGTTACCACTGTTGCTTGTCAATAATCCACCTGAAAACAAATTATTCTAAAAGTGTATTTATTGTTGTTAGATGGTCTTTCAAATCTTTCAGATTATTTGCAAGTTATGACTCCTTATTCAGTGAAAGGTCTAAGTGCAAGGTAATCCTTACTGAAACCATAACTGGCACAGTACCCTGGGTACAAATTTCACACCAGTTTTCACATGTAGCTGCTATCAGCATCTCACAGAGTTCCACGTGTGATGTGGCTGCATAAACAGCTGACCCAAGCAGATAAAGAAAACCTGCAGTTCACAAGGCACAGCCATATTCATGTCTCTTTCTCTACAGTTTTTCTCTGATACACAAACAATCAATATATTGTTGGGACTCCATAGGAAAAATGCTATCCCAGATGTCCCAATCCATTATTTCAAAATAAAGTATTATAGTTTTTAAATATTTATATTTTTTTCTTTTAAAATAAAAATTGCCAATACTCATTATTTCTACTTGCTTTGTTCTTGTAAATCTGACAGTTCTCTTTACATCAATACCTTTGAGATTTTCACTGCAAGGACCACATGGTCAATAGATTACCACACAGGCAGTAATCTTTTTCTTTCTAGGTGTTTCCAGGATATTGGATATGGCTTAAAACTTCATGATGAATATTAAGGCTGTGGGAAGCTGTTTGATAGGCATGGTACTATGCCTTGCTGTTACAAACCCTTCTGGTTCTTTCTGCTAAATTCATACAGATTAGAGACTGGGCTGAAGTTAGAAAGACACAACCAATTAGCAAAGCATACCTTCTCTCCTTTGGAACCTGGGTCTCCCTTCAGTCCAGGCAATCCAGGTGGGCCCTATATAAATCATGGGAAGTAATGTTAAAATAAGTTTTAATATCCTGTTCAAATCATGTTTTCTTGAAATGTTCTTAAAGGCAGTTCAAATCCAAGTACACATTCAGTGGTTGATGGTTGTGATTGATGATGTGATTTAAAGCCCAAGATGAAGTTGGAATGTATGTTTAAAAAATCATAATGATGCTACAGTGGTATTTAAATTACTTTATAATTAGAAATCAATAAAGGGTTGTATGAATACAAACCTATGAAGCACAGGCTCAACTAAATTCTGGATTTCAGAAATCTTTATATTTTATAAGTATGGCACTGCTGGTTTTGTGTAATTTGTACAGAATGAGGTAAAATTGCACAGTCCATGCAGTGTCTGTGCAAAAGACATGAATTTTTCAGAGGCTGTTAATCTCACACTGCACATGTGTCCATGACGAGAAGAGCTGCTACACTAAGTCTGTGTCTCCTCACCACTGTTCTCCTGGTGGCAGTGGACAACTTCTGCTATGGATAGGAGTGATAAGAGACCTTTTCCACCTGGCACATATTCAAAAATACCATAACATTTCATGTACAAAATACAATTCAGTGCTTATGCTTTCCATCTCCACTTCAGGATATCACTAGATGCAAAAGCCTAGGCAAATACATAATTCATGAATGAAATGGGAAAATTTTAAGCTTTTGGAATGCAGAGTCAGACTTTTCACCTGCAGTGTGTTGTGTGCAGTGTCTACTGCAAATCAGGCTTCACACTCTCCTGATAGCAATCTCCTGTGGAGGATGGGAGGGGAAGGAGTGAAACCTAACTTCAGAAACTTCTGCATATCAACTTTACTTTCTTAAAATCCAAAATTAAGTTGCAGCAATGCATTGAAAAGTTCTTGTTGAGCTGACAGGAAGTCTGTACATTTGTAGCCATATAGTTCATTAATATACTCAGCTCCAGATTTTAACAGAATATTTAAGCTCTCAAATGTTAGAAGTAAGATCTTTTGGTGATGTTTTTGGATGCTTCTGTGGCTGACTTGTGGGAAAAGGATGCTCACCAGAGGTCCAGGAGGGCCATCCTGACCTGGTGCTCCAGGCATACCTTGTTCTCCCTAGAAAAAACAAGAAGCTGGCTTTACCAGAGTATACACAGGAAATGCAACATTTAAAATATGGCGTGCTCCATTACTTACCACAGGGCCAGGAATGCCCCGGAGACCCTCTGGGCCAGGTTTTCCTGCAGGTCCCTGTGGACCAACTGGCCCTGTTTTTCCAGGAGCCCCTTCTGCACCAGGTTCACCCTGGAACGAACAGACCAGGTCAGAGAAGAGGGGCCGACTAAGTTTGGCACTGGAGGGATGTACAAGAGGCAAAGTGTTTTTTAAAAGCCAGAGTTCTCCACAGGATTATTTCCTGAGGGAAATTTCTCTGGCTTTACAGAGAGATGTGGGGCCAGCAGAGCAGGCTGTCCTTGCTTGTTACAGGTGAGCTGTGTTGGACCTGCACTGCTGGGTCCACACCATTACATATTGCTACTGATTCTGGGTCTGAATGGGGATTTTACAGATTACCTATTATTACTTTTTGAAAAGTTCCACACTCAGTGCATCATTAGCAATTTACTTTTAATTTATAAATAGTTTATACTTCCATCCTTCAAAAAAAAAATCTTCAGTGTCTTACCTTTGCACCTTTTTCACCTTGTCTGCCTTCAGCACCTGTTGCTCCCGGAGGTCCCTGCAAAATTCGGACACTGAACTCAAAATCTCAGTTTTTTCAAATATAACCAGTGGAAAAAAATTTTAAAGTGCAATTCCCATGGTATTAATAAGTAGCAAATGCCTACAAAATAACATAAAATTTCTTTTTTTGACATATACCAAACAGCTCTTATTCCCTTATAAAATTTTCTGGGTTTTTAGAATATCTAAAAGATGATGAGTTTCAAACCAAAGAATTAGCTTGGGAAAATAAAACAAAAACAACAAAACAGGATATAAAAGGAAAAAAATCAATACTAATTTATATGTACAATAACAATTAATTTTAAACTTGCTTTGCATTGACTTCTATCTATTCACTGTGGTTTATCCACTGATTCCAAAAAGGCCTCTCTTTCTACAGTGCACAGCGTGGTAAATACTTCTTTATTCCCTAAGTCAGGGATGGGCTCAGTAAGGGGCCTGATTACACTTGGACAGCCAAAAATTGGCATATTATCCACTAAATATGAAAGTGAAAAATAAAAAGCCATTTTTCTCCTCCAAAACATCAAGGGCTGATTTTTAGGTCAGGTAATTAATATTCATAGCTTCAGTTATGAACAGGAGCAGTGTCTCAAATTTAATGTACTCTTCTGAAAATGGTTCTCTTATATGCTTAGTTTAGAAAAGATGCACTCAAGATAATGGACCAACTGTTCTCTACAAGGTTAATTTTTAGCCTGGGAAATGTCTTTATTACAAGTAGCTATTTCTTGCCAACCAATGAGCAGCTTAAAGGAAAATGAAAGAAAAGCGACCATGCTCAAATGCTGTCATTTTGTGAATCTATCTAAGACTTATCTGTTCATCACTGCAACAAGCAGATTGTCATGGATAAACTCAACTAAAAAAAAGTTATCAAGACCAGCAACAAGAAAAATTCAATCACTTCCATTTATTTACTGCTTTTTACTTCTCGACAACATACAGAAAAACAATTCAGGCTCCCTATAGGTAAAGCACCAGAACACAATTTTAATTTTACAGATAAGAACTGTACTTCCAGTCAAGCATCTGCCTGTTTGCTTTGTGAGCTCAGGGCTTTGGATCAGTATTTGACCTAAAGCCATTTTTTACACTAGAGCTGAATTTAGCCCAAACTTTTTATAGCCTGATGTATTTCACTATCCACTGCTACTGGCACATACCTTGAGCAACTCCACTGGTTTTAATTCCTGGAAATTTATATTCATTTTACAGCTATTTACATAGGAGTATATTAAGATCATTCATTTGCTTCTGAAATTAAGCTTTCTCCAGGGTGACATTGAACATCTGTGGCACTGCATGAACCTTTTGGCCAACAGAGATAGCTCAGACTTTACATCAAAGATAATGCCAAATGAATTGAATTACCCACAGAGGACTTTGACCATGTGTTGCGGGTATCAATAGCTTTTTTCTTTGGTATTTTTAAGAGCTGTAAGCGGTAAAGGACTTAGTTTTATTTCTTCAGAATACAGAGAAGCTTAAAAGCCCTGGGCCAAATGCTGAGTTTTTAAAACAAGAAGTATATTTTAAATCTCTGCTGTTCCAATAATAATTAATGATGTCTGATGCATGTATCCCTTTGCGTAGGTTGTAATTTGTTGGGTGGATCACAGTCTGCGGTGATTACAAGAAAGATCAACAGGTGCATAAATAAATGCAGAAACATTTTAGAAACATGAGTTTTTATCTTACATGAATTAATTTACATGCCCATTGTCTTTACTGCTTGAAAATTCCTTGCCCTGAAGTTCCCATCTGGATTATAATCCACCCTATCTAAGAACCTGAGAAGGGTTGAATGTGGCAGTTTGTACTTGAGAAATATGGTCTCTGCATCATCTAGAAATGCAGCTGCAGCATGAATTAATTAGCAGGGCTAAACCCAGTGTGATGGCTAAAATACAAATGGAATGACTGAGGAGTGCTGAGCAGGGGTGTTCGTTATCAGGCAGTGCCCAGGCTGCCCCAGGCACAGAGCTGCTGCTGCTGCAGGAGCCGCTCCTTGGCTCGGCCGGGGCTTCTGCCGAGAGAAACTGCTCATTGTTATTCATCTTACCTTCCTGCACTGCCCTTGCTGGAGCGGCTGGGAGATTCTAACTGACAGAAAGGATCTCGGGAACAGTATTTTACATTAACGCACGATTCTCCCCCTCATCACCCCAGCTACCATGCTGATTTTTATGAACATTGCGCAGTAATTATGGACATACTGCCTGATACATTTTACGTACCAAGAAGACAAAAGAAATCATGCAGAAACAAGCTCGTTCTCAATTTTTGTTATGTGAACCTTTTGAATATTTTTTCTCTGTTCTTCCGTATTTCATTAAAATAATTTAAATTGCTGTTTATAGCTGTCTGTCATCTGCCTTAAAACACGATTTCCAGCACGGAAAACCATTACCACATTTCATCAGCCTGTAGAGATAGGAACCTGGCATATTGTTAGGTATTCTGTGCATTCGCAATCAACAGAGAAAATCAGCTTAATTTTTAAGTGGTGAGTACACCCTGCTGAGGCAGCATCATGCTGTAGCCAAACTGGAAAAAAAATCTCCTTCATAGAAACACTTTATTTTTTCCTAAGTTATTTAACATTGTATTTATAGGCAACAAACCAAATAAACTCCTGCTTTGCAAAATTGCTGGCTTTGCTTCCATATTGACATCTCTTCTTTTAATGGAAGAAGATGGTATGGCCTCCAGATGAGAACAAAAATACATCTTAATCTTAAGTTTTAAATTTCTAGTACTTTTTGGTTGGTATATGGAGGTTTATGTGTACGTGATGTGGACATCTGATTGTCACTCCTGGGGAAAGCAGCTCAGCAGCAGATCCCAAAGCTCAAGTGCCTGGCACACTGAAGGGCTGGGAGGAGCACAGGCAAGGAGTGCTGTCTGTGCTGATCTGTATTGATTGCATATTGATCTGAAGGACAAATACTCTCTGATGGCATCTTTTCCTCATGCTATTTTTAACATTTGTCAGATGGAAATCAGTGAATTCAAACTAGACATTTTACCCAGTACTGTATGGCAAACCAAAAGGAAGTCCCAAAAGTAAGAGCAAGGGATTAATTTTCAGACAAATAATAATAACAACCTGACTGTAGAGGGATTCAGTCTGTATCTCTATTTCTAGATAAGCAGCCACAATTACTACCATCACTTGCAGCTAAGTTACATTGATATATAAAGCCTTCTGAGCATGCATTTTTCTGATCTGGTGCATGTGCAGATCATTTAATAAGTCAGATTATGCAAAATAATAGTTACTATTTAATGAAAAATTTTTAAAAAAACACTTTAAAAGACTTTATAAATTACTATGTCACAAAAGTCACCTTTTGTAGATTATGGTTTTTGGTTTATAAATTTCTTAGATACAATGGAAAAACAGTTCATGTCTTTACCTAGAACTTATTACCCAGGGAGAGCTGGAGAAACTTTGTAACTTTGTAAATAGAGATTGTTCAAAACTCTGACACCTGGTAATAAACATGATTTCAGAACACTGGGCAGTAAAACTGAGCTCAGGACAGTTATAAAATAGAATGGAAGAGGGGAATGAAAATGAATAACAAAATAAATAAGGGGCATACTGTTGAGGATTTCAAGAGCCTTTAATTAAAAGCATGAATTCTGAGCTCTGCCAGCTCATTATATCAGAGACAGAAAACCAAAAAATGGGGTGGGATATTGCTTTCTAGTAGTACAGCCAGAGCTGCCCCGCACGAACTGCAATATTACTGCTGAAACTGTGTGTCCTTCTCAATCCAAATTAAAAGACTCTTGTTGGGGTTTTTTCTTAAAATTGATTCTATCATACAAGTGATGAAAACTAATGAAAAGCATTTTTTCCAGCTAAGTATGAACCTTTCAGTCTTTCACTGTTTCTATCTACAGTAACATCAACATAATACACACTTCCTACAAGTTTGAAACATTCTGGTACTCAAGTCATGTTGAATCTGATTTAACAAAATGTTTTCTTCAAAATTCGGAAATGGACTACATTGCAATGTTTAGCCATGCATTTTCCCTAAATTGGAAATGTGTCAAACCACAGGTAATAAAACTGGGGTTTTTTGTCTAGGTACAATCAGATAGAATATAGCCCATCTGTGAGGAGTGAGCTATTGGCTCTCTGTATAATAAAGCAGGAAATTTTAATTTGATGTCAAGCAAACATACTAATTGCTAATATTCCATCGAGCCATATTTCAGCTCTAGTGATAGGGTTGCTAATGTAACCATAATCATTTAGAATATTAAAAATACTTTGCATGTTGGTGGATCAAATAGATTACTGTGTAAAATAAATACAACTAATTAGGCATGTCAGCTCACTCAAGCCCATTAAATCAAGCAATTTAACATGTTTTGTTAAATAATTCTCAGTTTACATTTAATAATGCCACTTCTTCTGTTTTTTAAAGTGTAAAAACTGCATCTAATGGCTCTCTGAAGCAGACCTAAGGGTTGATGCATCTACTACAGTTCTGGGACAGCAACATTATTTACTGGGTTTGATTAGCTATATTTGTAAAGCCTGTGAACCTTCAAAGGCTTTAGAAATAATGGAATAGCTTCATAAGTGACAGAAATGTCTGCCTGTTAATTTTGTATGCAGAGGGGATGACATAGTTTTGCACAGTAGCTGCATTGAAATTATTTTATTTTTGGGACTGAAGACACCAAAACAGACACATTCTTCCTGCTCCCTGATAGCAGACATGTGCCTGAAGATGATGTGTGTTATTACTGTTGTACCAACTCACTCCTGTTAGCAGACTTATTCAGTAGACACTGAATTCTTGAGTGAAAAGAAATAGCACCTTTATGGGCAAGCAATGCATTCTTCCCTGTGTATTTTTGTTCTTATATTCCATGTTAGCCATGTTAAAGAGCTTTCTCTGCTGTTTTTATTTATTAATTTCTCTCATTACATTACTTAAAAGAAATGACAGACATCATATATGAGTGTCCCAGCGTGGAATAAGTAGCTGAAATTCTCTAGGACACATTGGTTCAGAAAGAGAAGTATACAAGAGAACACAAGATATTCCTTACTCTTTTTCCAGGAGGACCAGGCGGGCCAGCTTCACCTGAAGGACCTGGTGGACCCTACAACAGAAAATTAAAAACTCAGCAGTAAGAAAGGATGAAGTTCTCATCTTTATTAAATACCACAGTCATCTGCCACGTGTTAGGCCTTTTCAATGGATGGAATCTACAGAAATAGAACTTTGATGCTTAATATGGGTATTGCTCAGATACTGCTTAAGATCTTGGCTTAATTTCATTACTTCAGCTAATGAAGATTATTTGGCTGCAGCAAAAAATTTCTTTCTTATTCTCAGAGCTGCTCTATTTTTAGTGCTCCTCAGCAGAAATCCTTTAACACATCACTACTTCTAAAAGAAATTGAGCTCTGGCTTAATTGTGTTACTGTAATATGGGCAGTTCTACCTCTGAAAGGAAATAAATAGTTATTTTTCAGTATAATAGAAAAAGCATTCACTCTGAAAATATTTTCAAGAGTGTGACTGCATAGAAACCACTGATTTGGCAAAAGATACTTTCCTATGATCAGCTGATCATGCCAGTCAAATAAAATGAGAGAAAAATCTTACAGGTTGACCAGGATCACCATCTTCACCCTTCTCTCCACCAACACCATCCTGACCCTACAGAATTCAAAGAAAATAAACAAAATTAAAAATTCAGCTGATTTAAGTCACTAACTTTCATATGTAAATATCAGAGTATTATTTTTCTACAGAGCCTTTTCCCAAAGACATTATTTTTCAAAACTTTTAAAAGATTTCTAAACATTTTTAAGCCTTGAGAAATGCGTGAACAGAAAAGCAATGGATTTTACAGGCAAGAGCTCATCCTCAGACAAGAAAGAAATAGGTCAACTAGAATTAAGTGCAAACTAAGACTAGGACCTAAACCTGTTTTTAAGGTATACTTACAGCTGGACCAGGCTCCCCAGGGGGACCAGGATCTCCAGGAAAACCAACTGGGCCCTAGATAGATCAGGAAAAAAAGCACGGAACGTGTCATCCATTGCCAAACAGGTAGCACTCATCACAAATCTTTTATGAAGCATATAATGAATGTAGTGCAGTTGTACGAAATGTTATGGTTCTGTATTCACACAACTTCAGCAATGCTTCTCAGTGGTTTGGGTTAGAATTATGAAGCTCACTTACTGGGTTACCCTTAGGCCCATCATCACCTGGAGGTCCTTTAGCACCTGGTGGTCCGGCTGCTCCAGGTGGACCAGCTTCACCTTTTTCTCCCCTTTCACCTTTTGGACCCTGTGGAAAACACACAAACACAAAAATGCCATCTGGAAATGGAATGGTCAAAAAAAGGATCACAATGGCAAGCTAAATTTTCACACAAGGGCCATGTTACTCCTCAATAATTAATACTCTCATCTGAGTGGGAAATTAGGACCTCTCAGGTCAAGTGCTAAATTCTGTACCCGGTTTGCGTCAGTGAACTGTTTCCAGAAAGAAAAAGATGCAAGCCAAAGTCAATACTTATGGAAGGAAAATAGGTATTCTTTTGGGAAGTCTTCATCCTCCGTTAGTAGAAGATGTGGCTATGTTTATAGGGAAAGAAATGTAATTTTAAAGGTATGAGTTCTTCATTGAAAATTCAAAGAAAACATACGCAAAGTACACAAGTGATCTTGAGAAATGCTTACCAAAGAAAGCACTGCCAAATACCTCAGTTCACCATAATAAATGTTAATGATAACAACAAAATACTCACAGCTGTTCCAGATTCTCCAGGAGGTCCAGGGTTACCAGCTTCTCCAGGCTCACCCTATAGATGCATAAGAATAAATTTATGAGTAATTATGGAGAATATTTCTATGAATTTACTTCTGTTATTACATATTCTTCCCATGCTTATTTATGTAAACATCTTATAAGAACTGGTATTTATTTGGTCTACCTAGAGGGGGTTGATTTCTGTATGTGGTTTTGCAGAACTGGAGTCTGAAATTTGAGAGATAATACATCAAACTAATATTTTCTTGAGCCAGGGAGACTAAACTTCCCTTTGGGCTTTGGAAGATGTTCCCCTTTATTATCCCATATACTCCAAATTTCCTGTTTGTGATTATTGCTACAGCTACTGTTAGAAGAAGAAAATATTATATCAAGAAAAACCTAAGGATGAAACAATAGCATCAGTTAGAAAAACTTTCTCCACAGGCTACAGAGGTGTGTGCTATGTATTTCCCAGTGATGGAATTTATTTCATAAACCAGATGGCTTTCTGGTTGTACCATATGAAAAGAAAGTCTGTGAAAGTCAAAGACTGTGCACTACTAAGTCAACATTTAAGATCATTCAGTCTCCTTCTGAGCTAATACACTGTATTAGCTCAAGGGCTGTCTCTTCAATTCTTCATTTTAAAGTTTAGTTATGACCAATTATTTTCTAGCTCAGTGGTCTGATGCATAAACTTTTATAGAAAAGTCTTCTGTTAGTAGAACATTTAGTTATTAGCATCACAGAGACACAAATCATGGAAGGATAACAGAATATGCTTTGTGATTGTTATGGAGTGCTTAGATAAGAAATACATACTCCTATCCCAAAGGATTTTTCAATCCAACTGCTAATGGGAGGAATTTCGCCCCCCGCACTATATTCTTTTTCCAAATCAAATGAATGTTGCCAATAATTACATCTATGAACAAGAGTAGTTCAGTGCTGAAAGTGCATTTCACCCAATCATTTAGTGAATTCAAAGACTTGGAATAAATTTGTGTATCCTTCCTAACCTGTGTGACCTGCACACCCCTCTTCATTTTATGATAATTCAGTTAATTCATGCATGTCTGTCATTTCCACATGGTCAGTATAAAACTAAAAATCATAAAATACAATTTTAACCCAAAACTTATGGTGTAGGTACTGAACTTCTTTTCAGAGAAGCTCATAGCAGCATGATAACCTCACTGGGACCAGGATTTGGCCCAGTGCAAATATTTCAGTAGGTTAAAGGAAAAATATTTCAGTACCCCTCAACTGAATTCCAGACTAGGATAATTAACAGATAACCAACAATTTAGGAGCAATATTAAAATGCCCTTTAAAAAGGGCACTATTAAAGGGTGAATGTACCTTTAGAAATCCTGGTATGTTTTATTAGATATACTTAAATTTGTAGGAATCTCAAAAATTAATGATCACTTTTAGTGTTTAATATTAATTTACTTCTGTGATGTGGCATTCATTTTAAAACAAAACAAAACAAAACTTGTAGTGGATGCTTCAGGTCAATAAGCATTAAGTATGTTTTCTAGGAAAATTCATAATCTTCATTTCCTTATTCTCTGCACAGCATTTATTGAGTCTGCAGCATCATTAGCATTGGGGTTTTGTCCATGCCTACTGTCAATCAAATGAGATTTTTGTGGCAGCAGAGAATGAAGTCTGGAATCAGCAAAAATATGTTTTTCGAGTTAGTAGCCATATTATACCCATAGAGTCCACTATATAGAGCCCTTCCAAAGCTGAGCCCATGGCAAGACAAAATAAAGCAGTGACATAAGAGCACGGATTGTGCCCAGTCTTTGCTGACAAGTACTTGTGCAGTGTAATCCCCTTGGCAGCTTCTCAGACAGAGAGTTCTTTTTCTGCCTTTCTGCCTAATGATATTGTAATTTATGAGGATCCACATTTGATTTATAACACAATTCTTACCCTTCCTGTTGACAAACACATCTTCATTCTATCATGCAACACTGGGCTCCCTCTGACCTACACTTGGGAGCACCAGGGGAGCACTGGGGGTGCCTGCTCCAGCACGCACAGTGATGTTGGCTCTGTGCCCAGCAGCTCCCCAGCAAGCAGCACTGTGGAAAACTGAGAAATTGGAAGGGCTAGAAAATGTCAAGATGTTCCCTTAAGGGGCATTTGTGAAAGATGAGACCAGTTAAAGTTTCATCTCATATTAATATTTCTATATCACTGTTCTACTAAAAAAATGTGCCTCTTCCATGTATGCAGTCCTTGTTTTATCTGACAGTGATTTTTATATTCCAAGTATTAGGTACAATGAAATGCTGTATTTGGCTTAAGTAACTGTTAAGGGAGTTAAACAGTGTTTTGATGGAGAAGATTGATATATATTTACAGAGTGCATATTTACAGCTGCTAAAACCTATGTAATCTATAGCTATTGTTGGCCTCATCTTTCTTTTCATTTTTAGTAACAATGGCATTAATTCAGAATCTGATGTGCCTTCTCCATGGGAAATATTTCATGTTCTGTTTGGAAACAGATTTTATGATCTAATAAGAGGCTTATTCCATCACTGGAGATTTTTCTCTCTTTTGTTAACCACTCAGATCTTTCAAAAGTTACTGTGGTCTTTCTTAGGCAAAGCCTTCCTTTGACAGAATTTCAAAAAGGAAAGACAGCCATCCTAAACTACAAAGGGTCATGTCATTGTGCAGACATGATCAATTCTGAAAACCTCCTTGGATTAAGCAAGCAGTATGGTTTCTACCAAGCTAGGCAAAGTAGTTTGAAAGTTAAAATTTAAAAAAAAAATTATTAAAAAGTTTTAACGTTTAATAAGTGTTGTTTTCCTTTTGATCAGTTCTAGAGAACTGTCCATACAAGGCATAGAGAAAGTGGATGGAAGGCTGCCACCTTTTGGTTAAATTCTGGGACATGGTGTTTCATTTTATAATGAGAGGCAATTTTGCAACTGACTGGGTTGTGAAAAGTTACTTTTGCTCCTTTTTGCCATTCTGACCAAAAAAAACCCAAACCAAAACAACAACAAAAGACAGAGAAGTTGCAACTCTAGAAGAGAATCACTTTTGCATAGGTCTGCATATGTGTTACATAAAATGGCTCGGTGGAGAACTAAATTCAGTTGAGAGAAATTCTAAAGGCTATGTTTTCTGGGAGGCTCTTGTTTACAAGCATGTTGGAGAGATGGAAAAGGATGAGAAAAAATCACAGTCAGGAGGCCATGCAAAGTTATTAAAAGTAATTTGTTAGGATGGATGTTCAGGTAGCCTAAACTGTCACAGATGCACTTTAGCAGTGCCTACACACAGATGTGTGTAAAAATGATATGCACACAGAAAATTGTCTGTGAACATTTATCAAACATGTTTCTAAACTTAGAACCAGGACACTCAATTGATTTTGTCCTCTCGCTTCCATCTGCAGTGTAAATCAATGATTAAGCAGGAGAACTATTGATCTCACTTGTTTACTGTCTTGGACTCCCTATTAGTGTACTACTTTGGAAAGTTTTTTAGAACAATATGATAGGAAGAAATTTAAACCCAGATGAGTATAGTGGTTTTCTAACACCATACTTTTTCATGCAGTAAACCAGGTCTGAACTCTGAGAGGCTACAGAATGAATGCTTAGGTTCTGCAGATGCTGGGTTTGCATTGCTCTATAATTCTGATGTTTTATAATGTGTTGTGGAAGGGAGAAGGGGTAGAAGAACAGCACAGTGCTCAGTGCAGTTATCACAAATTAATCTAAATTAGAAAGGCAAATTTATTTAATTAGGTTTTGTGAAAGTGTGGGGTTCACATTACTTGGTCTGTTTCCCCTCTGTTGTAAATTCTTATGCACATTCTAAGGCACAGGTTAGAGAAGTCATGAGCAACTTCCTGGCTATTTAGAGTATCTGCATGTTAGACCTTTGATATCAAATTAAAGATAAGCATGTGTAGGTACATTTTGGTTTTCCATTTTTTCTTAATTAAAAGCAGAAGAAAGGGACTGCTCTCGGTGTGGCAGCTGGATTTAAGAGGTTCTGCTGAGTGTCAGTGCCAGGCCCTCGGTGGAGGTTACAGCATTAATAATGCAGGGCTACAGGAATTTGCAGCGCGGATGCCTTTGAACATTCAGGCCCTTGTGTGCAGAGCAGGGGAAACAACAAGCTAGTTAAAAATGCATGGCACTAAGTGTGACAAAAATTGTTTATCTCTGCCAGAAGATAAGGGGGCTTTGAAACCCCTGTATTAATTAAAAAATATCTTCTGGTCAAACCTTTAAAATATGCAAGTGAGCAAACCTACTTCTCTCCTCAATAGTGACAGGGATGATGTCAAAATGGTTTTCCACATTCTACACTCGATGTATTGAATTATCCTTAGTATGCTGTGTCTTTCCTGAAAGGGGTGCAGAGGCCAAAGCATGCTGACATAATAAGAAAAACATTGGGGGAAAGATGTGTGGGAAGAAAAGGAAAAGAAAAAAATGCATGTTTTGTTTAAAAGCATGACCTGTCCTCCCATTGCAGCAACTTCCCCTGACAAAACAACTCTTGATGATATCTCAGCTTGAAATCTCTTTAAATGGAACTGAAATTAAGAAGGAAGATAACAAGGAAAATACCCTGGCAGGTACTCACACTTGAGGAGGAGGGAGGAAAGTAATTACAATTTAAATAAACTTCCAAAATAATACGCTTGGAAGCTTCTCTTTGTGAATGCAGAGAATATGGGATATTAAGCTAGAGGAAATAAAAAATGACAACCAAGTGATGAACAGTCTGAATTTTGTGTTGTTGAATTAAATTTCATGGCCTAATCATCACAAACAGTGATTCTAAATCACACAGATGAGTTGCAGGGAGAAACAAAGGAGGAAGCAGTTCAATATAAGGCAATATGTTTAGAAAATGACTGGAATATAATTTGATCATGAAACACTGAAAATTAAAGAGGTGACTGAAACCAATGCAAAATTCCGATCAAGTTCAATGGGTCACAATATACAAGGTGGGTTTTTTTTAAGCACTGAATAAAATTGGGTGTTACCCTGGATGTGGTCATAATTAACATTTTTCTCAGTAGTGGTCACAGGAAATTTTTTTCTTCCCACAATGCCCATTATTTTCTGTATTCCGTTGACATACAGACTCCCTTTCCCCAGTAACTTTTTATTTCTTTCAACTCTTAGACTGTGTCACATTTTTGATACTCTTCCCAGAGGGAAGAAACCAAATCCTGCAGCCCTTCATGAGGCCAAGATCTTTTTTAAAGTAGACTGGATGAACAATGTCATGAACTTGGGACATTAGAAGGACTGTCCTTGTTAATAATGCCGTCAAGCAGGAGGGCATTGAGTTTTGTGTGTCTTGTGCAATTTTGGGGAAAAAAGATTGAAAATACCCAAATGCTGCTGCTCCAAGAGGTGAGCTGATGCTCAGAGCACCATTCTGAGAAAGAAGCACTGCAGTGAGCACTGCCAGCTTGACACAATGACATCTGTGTGGGCTCAGTACCCTCTGGTCTCAAAGGACAATAAGGGAGACAAAGTAGGATATTTCTTTATCAAACCAAATATTATACTATATTATTCTAGTTTGTACTTTGCCACATCCCAGAGCACTGGCAAGTGATTTAGTCAATCAGCATGTTGGAAAAAAAACCATGAAACACCTGAAGATTCTTTTAAAAGACTATTTTAGTTAGAAAAAGGGAAATCTTGCTTCATGTTCTGAAAAGCTAACGATATGGGAAACTTTCTGAAAAGCTACCAATACTGACATTCCTAGAGATGCCTTTTCTAGGATTCACTGACATCAGTGTCTCTTTGAATATATGTGATACTCTGTGGCAAACAATTAAATACTCAAGAGCAATCTACATAGTTTCTCCATAAGCAATTTATATAGTGGCCTGGAATATATTTCTATGTTTTTTTCCTCCATCTAATGCTCCACTCAGAATCTTCTTTCCCATTCCAAAGTTCAGGAAAAAATTAATGTTAAATCTGTAACATTACAGCCAGAGGCATTTAGGCTTACATAGGTGATGTGGTTGAGGTCATGTACCTTGATAAAATAAACATAAACAAGCATTTTAAGCTTCTCTTTTGAACTTTTTTGCTTGCACTAAATAATAGTTTACTCTGTTGCTTCAAATCAATCACAGAAAAAAACCTTTATATCTTTGCATACCTCATCTTTCCTTTAAGAACAAGGAAGATACAATCTGGCATGTTCCTTGGGTAAAATATGAAAATAACAAATCCCAAACAAACTCATTCCATATCCTGGCAGACAATTTTCTGAACAGAAAATTGAAAATAGCAATGAAAATAATTTTAATGAATGAATGCTATATAGCATTCGTATTCTACTGTTTTCTCTTTCTAGGGGGTTTCTGTCCACACTCACCTTTTCACCAACACCTCCAACAGAGCCGATTGAGCCTGGGGGGCCTTGAGGACCCTACAGTGATAAAAGATATTTGTTATCCCAAAGATCGTTATCCAAAATAGAGTGCTTGTTACTGAATAAGCAAGACAAAATTTGATTCTTACATCAGCTCCATTAGGACCCTGGGGACCTCTTGGACCTGGTGGGCCAGGTGGACCCTGTATCAAAGAGACAATGTGATATGACAGAATCATAGAACGGATATAATATAGTTAATTAAGAATTAGTTAATTAAGAATTCCTGAATAATCAAAAATTATATACTCAATCTGTAGAGGGCTTTTAATCTTCACCATGCAACAGGAACAGCAGGGCCAGATTGCTGCCCACTGGATGAGTTCACAAGGTGACAGGAGAGCCAGGCTGTGTCACACAGGACCTGAGCTGGACATGACTTAGGACCCCCTGAGGACTGGCTCTTTCCCCACAGGTTCCCTGCGTGCCCAGCCCACTGACAGAGACCCTGGACCAGCTCAAGTATCTGTGACAGCCCTGGGGCAGAACTGCACTGTGGTGCCTGCAGATGGGCAGGAGTGAAGCATGCAGACTTGGCACAAGGTGCTGGAGGCTAATGTGGAGAGTAGGGAGCTTGCACGGCAGTCAGGAACACCCCACAAGGCATCCTCTCAGCAGGAGAAACAGCTGGAAAATGCATCACCCAGGGAAAGTAAACAGAGCCAAACTGTGTTTACCATTGTCTGGCCTGCAAGCACCTGACTCTGTATGTTAATAACAATGGCCTGAACTTCAGGAAGGCAGCTCCAGACTCTCTGGTGCAGTGGTGTCTACTTTTTCCTCTTTCCTGAACCTGATTGTCACTGTCCTGTCTCAGGCACACAGAGCATCTGCTTTGCTATCTATTTTTCAGTATTTGCTCATGTTTCATAATTCTCAATATTAATGATGAGGGGATAGATGTGGGAAAGCAAAGTACATCCCAGAGAGAGTTTATGTTACACAAGATGTTTCATACTCAGTCACCAAGTTCAGGAGTATCTTATCAAATGGTGAGCTATAGAAAAAAGACAATAATATACGGAGAATATTGATGTCCTTCAGAGTGACAAGTGGGGAATAAGTCTTACCATTGGGCCCACATCACCATTTTCACCTTTTTCACCTGGTGGGCCAGGCAGACCCTAAAAAACACAGAGAAGAATACTATAAGTAGGGTCCCAGGAATGATTAGTTATAAATCAATATGAAGCAATGTAAATCAGATCTACACATCAAACTTGTGAACTTGGGAGGGGGCAGGATAGTGGAACAAGAAGAAAAAGATCCATTTGCATTAAAATGGAAAGAAAGGGAAGGGAATTTTTCATATTATAGTAAATATATAGGTATAACTAGGTGACACAACAAATCTGGGGGAAAACCCCCCCGAAAATGCACACAGAAATGCTATACTGGGTGATTTTAAAATCACTGCCAGGATTATTCAGAGCTGAGATGGGAGCCTGGATAATTTATGCTCTGATATATATATATATATATATATAAGTCCTGCTGCAATAAATCTGTTGTTTATGCATGAATCCCATCAATATGGGATCTTTCAGTTCTAATAAACTGATGCTACCTTTTTTTTAATAGAAGACAGCAGTCATTCAATTTCTGACACAGAAATCAGTCTTCTTACAGACATAAGATAAAGGAATTTACCTGTAAGCCAATAGGGCCTGGGGGCCCAGGGAAGCCTCGAGGACCTTCATCACCTTTTTGCCCAAACATCCCTTGCTGACCTCTTGGGCCTGGCTCTCCATCACCTCCCTGTTTGGAAACAATGAATAGCAAAACTATAACAGCTCTGATAACAACAACAGGAAAAGCTCCATGGAAATGACTGGAAACCAACTACAAAAGGGCTCAGAATCACACCAAGTGTCTTTACAAATGCATGATCACCATCTTGACTGGAAGAAATCTGTTACACAAACACAACCAGAGCACATGCTCTGGTTTAATGTAGGTCAATTACTGCTGCATGTCTCACAAAAATTTTCCCTGAATTCCCCCTCTCTATCATATCTGCATAAACATTCTAGCTGTTGAATACCTAGGTAAATATGAGTAGCAATGAGGTCTACCAATACTCAGAGTAAAAGGATTCAGAGCCTTCTAAATAAAAATAAGAATTAATTGACTTGGTATCAGGTGGTTTTTAAAAAGAGACATTTCCTTTTAACTGCGTCTGTACTGAGCTGCCAAACACACCACCAAACAAGTTCACTGAAGCCCCCATTCACTATTTACAGTATTTAATTTTTAATAATTTTGTAAAATTATTGCCCTGCTGTAAATCTGCCATACAGTAAGACCCATGCAGGCTTGTCTACAATAAAGAACTGCGTGTAAGCGGGCAGGAACAGAACTGTTAGTGGCGTTTGGAAATATATTCCTGAGTAAGGAGCAAAAGTTCAAAGAAGTCAGTATCAGCTGTTCTGCAAGGTTGGGGCTGGCTCTGAACGAGCGACTTACAGCTATACCCGGGGCTCCAACAGGACCCTGCAGACCTGGGGGACCCGGAGGACCCTGCAACAAACACATCCAAAAGGACAAGTTAGTGATTGTGACATCTGCAATGAGTCTAAAAGCAAACACAGACATGAGAGAAAACCCGGTTTGCAAGATGACAATCTATTCCATGTTTCTCCACAGAGGATGTAGCATCATTCACTAGTCCTTCCCATTCAGTACAGACTATTTATCTCTCAGAAACTCAGATTTTCACACCTATAATAGACAATGCTGGCATTTGTTAGAAGCTCATTTTTAATGAATAGATAGAATAGTTTCAGAATAGATTTCTGTGCAAACATGAATCAAAATGAATTTTTTTTCACAATTAAGAATTATCAAAACTTTCAATGAGATTCATGCAAAATATCCTTCAATCTTTAAAGCATTATCTAAAAATCTATCTTTAATTCAAATGCCTATTGGTTGGAGTAGTTTTTATGAAACTGCTAATTATTTTTGCAATGGCACAAAGCTCATTTTGACCTCCAGGAGACATGAAAAAGCGCAAGTTCTTGCTGAGCAGTGGCAATCACATTCTCTTTGATACTAGGTCTCTTTTCAACAGAATAGCAAAAAAAAAACCCAAAGAGGAACATTTTTTTTTTTCTTTCTCCCTGCAGAATAATAACTAAGTTATATTGCACATAATTAGAAGTCAGTCATGCAGATGTGAGATAATGAAGCTATCAGAGTACAGGAATGCAAGATACTACTTTATGATGAGGTTTAAATGATGTGGTAATTTGAATCTTCTTTTTGCAACACGAGAGGAAGTAGACGGATAAAGAGTGACACTAAGAAGGCACAAAACTTAACACCTGGCCTTGGCTAATTCTGGTCTATTTCAGATGCCAAGTTGCCTGCAACTTCTAGGCTTCAAATTCTGGTTTAGAGCAGAATAATGCTGGGATTTATAGAACTTTACTAGGGCTAAAATTAGATTATTTTGCCCTTTATAAGGGGAATTAAATAAAGGGACTTCTTAAGTCTTGTAGTCTATTTCTTTGGATTTTATATATATTTTGAAGCATTTTATTCTCTAGGGAGTATGAAGCATCAAGCTCTGTATTTCTTCTCTTATACAGTTTTATTTTTGTCCCATACCTGATGGCAATACATAAAACAAAGCTTCCTAGCCTCTGTGGTGACATATCTAAATGAAAGGACTCTGAGGAATGCTACAGCTGACTGGGAAAAACTGTTACCATGAGAAAGGGATTTGGCATGCATGGATTTTTCTACACTCTGAGATGCTTCAATGTGCTCCTTCATTTTATAGGCTCTGGAATGAGGCCTATACATTTTTAAACTCATTTAAAAACCCATTTTGATATAAAGCACTGTTGGAACATACTCTGCAATTGATTAATGAGGAATTATTTGGACACATG
Organism: Chamaea fasciata; assembly: GCF_029207755.1. Lineage (NCBI taxonomy): Eukaryota > Metazoa > Chordata > Aves > Passeriformes > Sylviidae > Chamaea > Chamaea fasciata. Next base: position 13,187,215 of record NW_027094095.1, on the reverse strand, counting down.
GCCAGATTCTTTTTTTCCATTGCTCTGGAGGGCAAATGGAGAAAGACTGATCAGAATGATGAGAGAATCTTCAGTTAATTAAGGCAGCTGTGATAACTGCAGAGGTTTTGGAGTTCAAGAGAGGACAGCACATCAACAACAAAATTGTGCTGTCTTAGCTAGAATACGCCAGCATAGTTAGGCACAGTATTTTCAAATCCACAAAAATAAATCTTTGTTAGTTTGAATGGGGAATTGAAGATTTTTCCAGCTTTTCTTAAACAGGAAAGATGAATCAGTTCTTTGATCAGGATCCTTGCTGTGATCAGGCTCTAAATGCCCACCAAGATCTTTTGTGGGTGGTTTGAAATTGTAAATATCTATTCTTTATGTCCTGTGATTTCAGAACTGGATACTTCCTCTTCAGAACCTTTCAGAGGTGACCTAGTCCTTTCTCCCTGCCCCAACAGGCATCTGTCAGCATGTTGAAAGGAAAGCAGATTTAAAATAAACACATTCTGAAATTGTCAGGGTTGAATGACTGCGGTTGAGGACAGATAGATTCAAGACACGTGACTTCAGCAACCGGAGTTACATTCATTTCAACTAAGGCCTCAACACTGAATCCTGCATTTCAAGAAAAATGTGTAATATTCTCAAATGCATTAAACCTTGAGACTGGGAGTCCAGGATACATTCTCAAATGATAATGCTACAGACAGTTTGTAAAGCAGGTCTGCTGGAACAGGCCCAAATACATCAGTACTCACTATGGGAACTGTGGTCACAGTCTAATGCTCAGCATACCTAACTATGGTAAAAATATCTGAAACAGAAGAGTGCAGCTTGTGGTTTTTTTCCTGAATTTCTCTGATGGAAAGCATCTCTAAGGAAGAGGCATGGCAAAGGGGAAAACAGGATGTGCCTGGGATCACATGCAAAGCCTGAAGTGGAACTGGATCAGAGGTTGGAACTTGATCCTGAAGTTCATTTCCAGCCCAAGCCATTCTGTGATTCTGTAATTCTGTGACCTGCGATTTGCTTGAGTATATACATATCCTTCCATAAACATCATCTGATAATTTGCCAGCCATAAATTTGGTGTAATTTTTAAAGTAATATACAATTCTGTAACTTGTTAATGTCAAAAATCACACTGTTTTCAAGATAAATATACTTAGCCATGAATACCCCTGTGTTGAGTTTAGAGCTTTGCTAGCTGTGAATAGTGTTGAAATACTATTTAAAAAATAAAAGGGATCTTTCTGCCATTACTTCTCAAATTTTTTCTTAAGGAAAAATATTCAAGTAAAGTACCAGTTTATCTTGAAATTGAACAGAAGTGAAAAAATACCATTTTGAATTTTTAGGAAAGAAACCACAATCAAACAGAAATAAATAAATACCAGTTTTATTCTTTCTAGCTTCAAATTTCACAGTGAAAAAAAGCTTAATTTTATATGTCTGGCCTAAATAAAAAAAAAGGAAATGCTTGAACTTTAGAATTAATTTTTGAAGACATAAAAATATCAAATCAAAACAGTAGAAACTTGATTAGTCCTAGGTTCACAAATAGGCCTAATGATAATATATGAAAACTTGTATAAGCCATTTCATCTTCATTCTGCCATCAGTTAATTGTGCTCCCCAAGAATTAGATACCCTTTAAAAATTTTAAAACTACATTAGTAGATTCCACTACTGAGTCTCCATAGTTTTTATGCTCATGGCTAAGAAGCCAAAGCTGGGTATGTTCACACAATGTAGTCAGTAAAGTTCAACACACTAGGAGAACGTATGGGAATTCTTGGTCACTCCAAATTCCTGAGAATGGAGGAATTTCAATGATACAGGAATGTGTATCATTATCTTAATGTATCATTAAGAATGTAGTTTATATTTTGTAATGATTCTGTAAGCTCTAGGAATATGAGCAATACTAAATACACACCTGGATCTGTAAGTACAGACCTCTACTGTTGCATTAAAATTATTTTGAAGGAACATTTTAGGAGTGTGTCTTTGTTCCTGTTCATTTATGTAGCAAGGCTACCTGCATACTTCATGCACGAATACCTTTTATTTATAAAGAACAGATGTAATGCACAAAGGATTTTGCTACTCACATTTTCTCCTTTGTCACCTTTACTTCCTTTCTGACCTGGTTCACCAATTTCACCCTGTAATTGAAAGTTAAAAGTTAAACTTGTTTAAAATCGTCTCCTTCACACTTAGCTGAAGTCAGTATCATGGTATCTCTAAATGTTCCCTTTGATATGATTATTCTGTGTTTTATGCTGCTGCTTCAAGTGTGAAAGTCTCAAGGGAGCAATTCTGCAGTGATCAATAATATGTCATATTAATCCAGATATTGACTGTTGAATTGAAAAGGGCAACAAGACCTGGCTTTGAAGTATAATGCATCTGAGCTCTAAATAAAGGAAATTGTGTTGCTCATGTCACCTTCAATATGAACTTATAATGAAAGTACCTGGATTTACAGACTCGCGTAACTGTTTCTGACTGAACAACTGCTTCTCACTGGAGCATACAGTATTTCAAAACTTCAAAATTATTCAAATTGCCAAGAAACTACGTTAAAAAAGACTTTTTCTATTAAACAATAATAAAAGACAATGAAATTAAATCACAGAAAATACTGTCTGTGGGATAAAAACCACTCATGCATCACAAAAATGAATGTTGAAATCTTCACCTTTACCCTGTGCTAAGAGAAGTGCTGGGTCAAGCAACCATACCAGATGATCCTGAAAGGTGCCGAATTCTAAATTCTGCCAGAGGTCAACAGAATATCTCTGGTGTGAATATAATTATTTTGACACCCTCAACCCATCAGCACAACCTCTGGTAGTTCTGAATCCCTGCATATTTCTGAAGACATTTCATCTTACTCATTCAGTAGACCAAGTTTCTAAAATAGGCAAAAATCAAATTTTGCATCTCTTGCCTTATTTTGCCACACTTTCATCCTTGTTTCTTTGCCAGGATAAATGTTATTCTTTAACACAAATCCCAGTGTCGCATGGCATCTGTCCCTCAGACATTTGGTTATAGAAGAGGTTTTTAGGTATTTTTTGCAGTAGGCAGAGGGAATTTGGGCGAGGCAGGGATAAGACTTGTTGCTTCACCACCCTATTTATTGTGAGGAAAGCTAGAGAGAACTGTACTGACAGATCTTCTCCCTGATGCATTAGTACCAATTATAATGCTTCACCTTGTCACCATCTTCTCCAGGAGAGCCACTAGGACCAGCAGGACCGGGAAGTCCTACAGGACCCTGTATTCCATCACGTCCAGCTGGACCTTGGGGACCTTTTTCACCCTGGTTTTGAAGAAAATTAAGCAATTCACATTATCACAGGAGAGTAATGAAAATTCCTTCAGTACAGGGAGTGACAGTACCAATACAAAATGAAAAAAACCACCCCCCTCCAAAAAATAACCCCAACAAGCCAGAAAACACCACAACAAACCAGAAAACACCACAACGAAAGAAAACTATTAAGGGAAGACAATATATATATGAGAATTGTATGAAGTAATAATAGAAGCTGATGTCAAGTACACTTGTACTCTGATGCAGAGTGGCTGGGTACAAAGTTTTAATGAAAGACTGATTAATATCCACTCCCTGCTGTGATATTAACAGGCTTAACCCTTCCCGATCTTAGAGAGCAGGATAAGAAATGTTTTACAATGTACACGTTTGTATCTCTAAAATGAGTAGGTTGGGTGTTCTGAGGGTACATATTGAACAGGCGAATACCAGAGTGGGAACAAGGAGCATTCTGGCATGAGAAGTGTGGTTACTCACGGGAGCGCCCTTCTCTCCGGCGGGGCCTGGAGGGCCCTGGGGGCCGGGGCGGCCGGGCAGACCAATGGGGCCGGCAGTGCCCGCGGCTCCACGCTCTCCTGGAGAGCCCTGGGGAAAGACACAGAGCATAAAGGAATTCAGAGAGAGCCCTGGTGATTTTCATGAGGTGGTTTTCATGAGCCAAGTCACAGAAGCTGTTTATCAGTGTGAGTTCAGCTGGTCGAAGGTTATGCGTCCATCATGTGTGCAAGTAAAGAAAAAAGGCTGAAAGGACAAACTTGAAGTTCGTACTCAATACCATTCATACAACACTTATTAATTATTAATTATAACACTTATTAATTTTATTTTTTGTAAATACCACTTCCTGTATTTGTTGATCATAATGAGAGTGACCTTAAAACCAGCCTGTTTTCAAGAACTTATTTCCCTCTACATTTTCAAAATATATTATACTATTTTGATGAAAGAATATTCACCATATCAAAATACAGAACTAAGCCACACCGCAGCCAAATTTTTTAGTAAAGTTTTGTGCTGTTCATTGCTGTGATCACATTTCTGCATTTCGACTCACCTTTGCAAAAATCCATTCAAGTATAGTGACTAATTTACTGTGTTCTACAGAGGAGGTTTTTTATGTATAGGCATCTTTAGATAAGCACAGAAAAAGTTAAAAATCTAATATTATAAATTAAAGGTCAAACAACAGGCACTATGTACTGAAAACCACTAAAACTGCATCATTGTTTTCTGTCTTTTAAATAATGTACAATTTTTGCATTAAGAGAATACTGTTAAATATTTGCCGTACAAAAAAAATATTTCTCCAACTTTTCAGCCTTACAACTTCAAGATAGTTTGCAGTTTTTCAAAGTTATGATTGGTAATTTCACTTCATTAACTGAAAAAATAGAAGCAGAATGATAGATCGCAGAATAGAAAAGTAATAGGTAGTGTACCCTGAGACTCCAAATAGCCTTTTTTTCATGTTTAAGGAAGATCAAATTTGCTGTCTTTTAGATATTGGAATTTTAAGATGCTTTCACTTATGAGGATCCTATTATTTTGCTTTTACTCATGACATACTTGTCCCAGACTGACCTCATTAGCATAACTAGTACTAATTTCATATTAAGGTGCTTTTCCCTCCACATAAATGTGACAGAAGAGAGTGCTGAATGGTTTCTCAAAGTATTTTAGCAAGTTATTTCACTAAGGTCTAAATTTGCATGAATGTTCAAACAAAGTATTTGTATGGAAATCATAGATGACTTTATCCTTCCAGGTGCTGTTTTTTTTTTTAAGTCTGGGTGGCTGCCTAAGTTTCTGTCCTATTTCTGTTATTTTAGTTCCTCAGGCTTCAGTGAATTCAACAAGAAAAAGTCATTACCCTACAGCGATACTACCATGGTCTCTGATCTTGTCAGCTCTCATAAGTGAAACAATTTTAGGTTATCTCATCAGGAAGATGTAAGAATGGAGAAGAAAAAACCCAAATAACTCATAGATCTCTCCTGTGTCAGACAGCAGGCACTAACAGAAGCCATAATTTCCAGTAGCTCTTTTTATTCAGCCAACTTTTAACATTTATCTTTGCATTTCACATGAGTTCTGAAGAGGGACTACACGTTCTGTTTTCAAGGAACTGCTCCTTTCTCTGAGAGAATGGCCTCTGAGCACAGAAGAACATATTAAATTACAGTCTCAACTCAGAAAAGCATTTTAAGGAGCTTCTTAAGCCAGTTCTCTCTTTTCGTGTTCTTTTTTTTTTCTTTTTTTTTTTTTTCCTCTGGTCACTCTATGCCACTATGAAACAAGTTCCTTATGTTAACCTTTGGTCTTGTGGTGCTCACATCTTGGAATCTTTTTATTAATTTGTTTTAACTTTTCTATAGAATGGCAGTGTCATATTTTGTCTTGTATTGCCACTGTACAGACTATAAACTCATTAGCAACCTTGGTTATATCTCACTTCCTGTGAGGAGATTTGTAATGACAGCTATTGTATACATTGCATTGTAGCAGCAATACTTTTTACTGATGGTTAACAAAATGCTCAACAAGTGAAGGTCCCCATGACTGCAAAATGTTGTCAGATAGATGAAGATAGCTCTAGATAGTTCAGTACTGATAATTGGGTAGCCTACAGCTGGCTTATTCTGAGTCTAATTTGAGCATCCTATTCCTAAATGAGTAAATGAAAAATGACTGCTTGACATTCCAAAGAGCTTTCTCTCATCAGGATTCAGCATTCCACACCATAGTAGGAGGAGGGAAGAAAACAAACAGAAGCAACAAAGAGAGCAGATAAAAGAGAACTGTTTAAAAAACTCAACTCCCCCCTTCACAATAACGAAAAGACAACCACAGCCACCCCCCTCCCCCCCCCAAAAATAATCCCAAACCATGAAAATACCCCCCCTCAATCCTGCAGAGCCCCTTCTTGCTCTGACATGCATTCATGCATCTCTTTCTTTTGTCCAAATCCCTCTAAACAGAGTAATTGGCATGCACAGTATTTGGAGCAGTCATTTGTTTGGTATGCGTGCAGATGTAGGCAGCAGCCAAATAAAGCGTATAATTGACTCTATACGCTAGTTAGAAACAATTGGTATTGGCAGGGAATTGGAGGAAAGTCAGCCAGTGGCATGGATTCTCTTCCTATTATACATGGCAAATGAAGACTCCGCTACAATTACACTTCTGTGTGTACCCACTGTTGGCTAAAAATAGATGGGAAAATATTTTCAGAGTATTTGATGCTCACGGTCTGCGGTGAGCTTCTGTGAAAAAAAGCAAGCAATTGTGGTTTAATTGTGCTGCTTGAAGGTGCACACAAACCCAGTATTAAGGGCACCTACACACTTTTTTTTTCACTGAATACTGTTTTGAGATAAGAAGTTAGTAATTAAAGATGAAACAGATAAAAAGTCCTACTGAGGACTCTTGGAATACTTTAAGGGCAACGTGGTCCTGTTTGTGCCTCAAGTGGCCTGCTTGCACTACAGTGAGCTCAAATTATATTTAAAAAAAATTAAAAATTTTCCCTTCAAACTCTCTTTCAACTACTGCTACCACTGCATCTATTTCTTAAAGACTAGAAAAACTATATGCAAAAAATTCTCAGCTTCCTAAGGGTCTGTTTCTATGACTGTTTACCTTAGCAGGAAGGGTGGCCCCAACAGAAACTGGTTTATGAACTGAAGTCCTGGGTAGTGTGATCCTGATACCCATACTCTGTGTGTTTCTGGACTAGAATTAATGATGATTTCAGTCTGGCACTGAACTCCCATTAGCTGGGGAGCATTAATAGTGTTCCTGGATTTTTTCTACCAATTTAGTTTCACATGAAAGGAATACAATTCATGAGCTCTGAGAGAGCTCTGATTTGAACCAAAGGATGGTAAATGGGGATAATTGAGACATCCTCCTCAAAAAAGCTCTGATACTTTCAACTAAAACACTGACTTATACACAGCCTATAAGAATTAGAAAAACATGGATCATCTGAATTTCAATTCAAACGTATGTATTTCAGAATACAGACAACTATCACTAAATAAGGTGTGTACTTTTGCCTCACATCTTGTGTGACGTGTCTTTCTGAGCACCCATGACAGGAGTGGCCCAGCTCCAGTGTGGACAATGCTGGCTGGCAAAGGGGGCTGTGTCACACGTCAGCTCTGCCCGTGCTGGCTGCTCTGTGCGTGCCCAGAAGAGCTCTGGGTCACTGCACCTGAACCATATGCCTGAGAGCTCAGTCCAGCCTTAGGGGCTCCTTCAACAAAAAATCAAGGCATGACCTTTAGATTGAAGAGACTATTCTGGTCTATGCTTTCTTGACTTTGATTCATCCTTTCTTTTAACATTTCAGGTTCCTCAGATGGGTAAGAAGATATCCCTTTTCAATCTCGCTACTCCCATTCCATTCCATTCCATTCCATTCCATTCCATTCCATTCCATTCTTTGTTTTGGTACCTTTTGGGAATATATATATATATACACTGCACAGTGTTAAGAACTGTAAATTCAGGTTTTTTGCATTAAGAATTCAATAATTCATTTTAAGAATTTAAGTCCCATGTAATACTTGTACTGTACTATGCGCGGCTTTTTATCCTTGTTTAATGCATTCTATTCTGAATACGAATTGCGAGGACATGAGAGAGCTTTGTTGAAGCACACAGAATTTCAGCTCCTCCATTACTTTTTCTCCTAACATGAATAGCTGTGATGATTGATTCTTTTCTTTTCTAACCTCAATTGCACTGAATGAAAGAAATGAGATGACAAGATGACTGTCAAAATCTAAACAATTCACATTTGGGAATAACTCTACCATGTTTTGAATGCCAGTGCATCCTTGTAGAACTTCTGTGCATAAAGCATGACAACAGAGAATGGGTAACTTGAAGCATACTCTACTATTGAGCTTAAAATGCCGAGAGGGAAAATTCCCGCATGACATGATTTCACACAGTTGTACAAAGGGAACACAGGAGTATTGGGTTTGTATGGCAAGGGTCTGGTAGCAGGGGACTACAGGGCTGACTTCTGGGAGAAGATGCCACTTTCCCCCAAGTCCAGTGGAGCTCACAGCAGCCAGCTGCACGATGGGCTGGCCATGCCTGAGCCCATAAGTGACAGGGGCAGAACCTCTTGGATAATCTATTTAAGAATTGGGGAAAAAATGCACAGCAGAGGGGGAGCAGAGATCCACCCACAGCCCATGGAGGAACCCCCACTGGAGCAGGTGGATGCCCAATGGAGACTGTGGCCCCGTGGAGAGCCTGCACTGGTGCAGGATCCGGGCAGGACCTGTGGCCCTGTGGAGAGAGGAGCCCACACTGGGGCAGCTTGGCTGGCAGGATTTGTGACCCCATGGGGGACCCACGCTGGAGCAGCCTGCTCCCAAAGGACTGCACCTTGGGGGGGACCCAGGCTGGAGCAGTTCATGAAGAACTGGAGCCTGTGGGAAGGGCTCACATCGGACAAGTTCAGGGAGGACTGCCTCACAGCCAAGGGACTCCACACTGGAGAAGGGGAAGAGTGTGAGGAGTCCTCCCCATGAGGAGGTAGGAGTGGCAATGTGTGATGAACTGAGGGCCATTCCCCATCCTCCTGCACTGCTTGGGGGCAGGAAAATGCAAAAATCAGGAGTGGAGTTCAGCCTGGGAGAAAGGGATGGTGGGGAGAAGGTGTTTTCAGACTTTGTTTTTGTTTTGCCTTATCTATACTACTCTGATTTGATTGAAAATAAATTAAACTCATTTTCCCAGTCTGTTTTGCTTTTGATGTAACTGGTGGCTGATCTCCCTGTCCTTATGTTGACTCTGTATCTTGTCTTCTCCTCTCCAGCTGAGGAGAGCAGGGATAGAACAGTTTGGTGGGTACTTGGCATCCAGCCAAGGCAAGCCCACCACAACAACATGAGTCCAACAGTCACTATCCATGGATTTTTGCTCCATGGAAAACCTCTCATCTCAAAACCAATTTGTATTAGTGACAAGTACTGGGCAGCAGACAAGTAAATGCCATAACTAAATCTAGTGACAGAAGGCTTCAGATATTTCTACCTTCATAATCCCTGCATGTTTATTAGTATGGACACTTAGTAGAAGTCTGATCTGTCTGCTGTTTTACTGACTGCGTTAATGAAAACACCACAGCCTCTAAAGAAGAAAAAAGGTTATTAGGTCATATTGTTTATATTTCCATAAAATTATTATGTTTACTTACCATTGGGCCAGGTGGACCCTGTGGACCTTCCCCTCCTTTCAGACCAGCTGGACCCTAAAAAATTGAAAGGAAAAAAAAAAGCTTGTCTACTAAACTGGAAAATTCAAGAGTAATTTTGCAACACATGTAATGGGAATCATGTAAAGATCCAAAGAAACAAAACTGAATAAATTCCTTTCTTCTTATCTAGAGAAATATATTTGGCAATGTTGGATGCTTGATGTTTGTTATTTTTTGGCATTTATTTTAAGTACTGTAGAAGACTTCGTGAAATAAAGGAGTTAATACATTGTTTCATTTATTTAGAAATACCATGGCAATTGCTCTAATGCTTGTATCATACCTGAGCACCAGGAAGGCCTCTCTCTCCAGGGAAACCCCGAAGACCTGCTGGTCCATCTTTCCCAGGAATGCCTTGAGGGCCTGGATCACCCTGGGAAATATATAACATTTTGATTAAAAAATATGTTTAAAAATTATGTGAAAAAATTTTTTTAAATGATGAAAATTAACTACCAGATCCTGGTTATAGTAATGAAAACAAAGATTGTGCCCCCAGCTATTCCCCCACAAATTATTTTAATGGTACAATATTATGTGGTTAAATTTATAAAGAATTTTAACAAAATACAGTACCAGTTATGGAATAAAAATAGTGAAAAACACAACAAGCCATTAAAATATGTTTAAAGACACATTCAATAAAAATTTCTGATACCTACTTATAATCAAAAATTTAATAGAATTACATAGTACCTTGATAAGTGATATTTTTCTTGTTCCCCAATGGTAGCCAAAAATTAAGCAAGAAGTTAAATTTATTCAGTGAAATTCTGCCTTTTATTCACACATCGGACTTTAAATGCCAATGTGCAATTTTCTACCTTGGTGTGGCTATGTCATTAGTAAGTGCTCCATATTGAATGCACAGTACATGCAAAAATTTTTTTTAAGTTTTTATTACAAAAATATTAATTTTCAGCGTAAGAGAATTCTCCTCATTTCAGTGGAAGCAGACACAACTCTAAAATTGGAATCTTCCAGTCTTCCAAGTCCTTCTGGGTGAAACCTGCCAATTATGATTTTACACCGGATGTTCTGATTTTATTCTACATGTCTGCATGATGATTTGGAATGTCACACTGTCAGCAGTTTATCTGTCCCTTCCTGTTTGTTCCCCAAAGCCACGTCATACCTTGGCACCTTCTTTTCCTGCAGCACCTGGGAGGCCTTGTTCACCTGGGGGACCAGGAGGACCTGGATGGCCCCTTTCACCAATGGGTCCAGTCTCACCAGTGGGACCCTAAGCACAAAAGTACCGCTTTAGTCACCTGAAGTTGTTTAATGTCTTGCAGGGTGTGGGAGGAAGTGGAGAGGAGCAGATTCTCAATATCCAGCTGTTATGTTACCGAACAGTATTGCCATTGGTTAGTGTACATTCCTCACCTTCCCTCCAGGCAAGGCTGACTTACAAAATATCTTTGTCCTATAAAATAAATCTTGCATTGCATTTTGCCTGCAGACACGTCTGTGCAGCTTCCAAAGAGTGAAATCCTGACCTTGTTCCTTAAGCACTGAAGCTTTAAAACACAGCGTGTATGGGAGAAGGTTACAAAAAGGACACGGCAGAGAAATCCATGTACTATTCTTGTCTTGAAACACTTCTCTACTGTTGTCCTTCTGAATACTAGGAATTGTAAGGCAGGAGAACTGAAAGATCTCTCTTCAGATTCCCTAGCAGGAAAGTTCCATTAAGGGAATTAGCTAAAAAAGCTCTTAATGCTTGATTAAGTTGTAAATTAATAAGGTTAAATCAAATGAAATTTTGATAATTTATCTTTCCACAATCTAAAAGTTACTGAAAATTTTTCTCTGGCAAGAAATTCACACATTGCATTGTTCTTTCTAAAATGTAATGGTAGAAAAATCTGTCTCCTTGACTTCTGTAAACCACTAATTTCATAATCACATAAAAAACCCCTAAACCAACAACCAACAAAAAAACCCAAACCAAAACATAAAACAAAGTGGAAAGGTAACCCAAATATTTTCTTCTGTTTTGTGGAATCACTGATGATTACTAAGTATAACTTTCTAATATGGTTATGAGACTTCTATTACAAAAGTTAATATAACCATTGATGTGGTCGTGTTAGCATGGATAAAGCAACTGCCTTATCCATAATATAACCATTAAACATTGGTCTCATTACGTCAGCTATGAAATGAAATTATGTACCTGAGGGCCAACAACACCACCAGGACCAGGAGGACCAGTTTTTCCTTGAAAACCCTGTAAAATAATTATAGAATATTACATTACCTTTACAAGTTATTGAAGAGCAAAATTCCTATCTGTGCTGAAGAGGTGAATGAGAAATTCCATGTCACACATTCCTTCTCTTCAGGAAATAAAACAGAGAAATCATTTTTGTCTGTGTATGCTTAGAAATGAAATGCTGATTAATCCCTCTTCCGTCTCTCAGTTCCCATCTCTCTGAGGTGGTACAGCAGTAAAAATTGCTGTCAGTTTTACAGATCTCTCTAGGAGAAATTGATTAGATGAGTTTGAATGCATAAGTGATGCAGCTAAAAGACAGTTGAAAATACATTTTTACATATGTATATTATGAATCATAAAGCCCAACATAAAAATGCTTTTTAAAGAAAGACACAGATGGAAGATTAAGTTGGAAGGGCATTAAAGATAAAGTGGAGGTGAGACAAAAATAAATGAAGAACTAAAGATCCAGGGAAGGTGAAGGATACATAGAAATGGTAGAAAAGGCAATGAGTGCCACAAAAAGGATGAAGCTAATGAGAAATCAATGTGATGTCAAAAAAAGAATAGAAAGGAAATGCTTTTGAGGTAACTTTTTAGAAAATGGGCAAATTTTACAGGATTTTAATTTTCTAATCAGAGGTCCCAGATTTCAGGCCAAAATTAGTCAATAAGTGGAATGAGAACATCACTTTATAGTAGCACTGTTTAATGCATCTTTGAATTATGCTCTATTATTTCTTTCAAATATTGGAAGAGTGTTGGACAGTCACGTGGGTGGGTCACATTAGGGTCCCACACAATATTGCCTGCCTAACAGCCTGTGTCTGCCTCCTGCTCTGCTCTCCCCTGTAAAAGCAAAAGGCTCATCTGGCCTCAAATTTTCAACTATTGGGCCCTACTCAGTTTTCCTCTTGGCACAGTCTGACTGATAGTTGCCTCTATTTCAATAGTTCCTGTTTGAGCTTTCCTGCCTCAATCTGATTCTGTTCCGGCTGCCAGCCTGATGTTACCAGGGTTCAGTCTGGCCCTTAACTCAGGCGCTCTCTCAGACCTCTGAAATGATCTGGATTAAAAAACAAAAAAGAAAAAAAAGACAAAAGCACCCCTTTGTTCTACTGACAGAAAATCAGAACTGCTCCAGATGGAATCATTCCCATGTCCCTTTCTTTACACAATCAAAGCTTCTGCTGTAAACCTGTTGTCAGGAAAGACAAAGAATTTTGAACATCACCCACTTACTGAAAGCACCTTGAGAAGACCTGCTAATCTCAATTTTGCAGAATGCATTGATACTTAGTTTCTTGATGCTAATAATGGGTTCACTACTCTGCTTTCTGTCTTCTGTTACAAGCTTATCTATTCCAACAGACCCAGTTTTTGAACGATGTAAAAAACAAAGGAGATTTCAGCAGCAACTACTCAAGAAGACATGAACCTTCCATGGCTTCATCTAAAATATTTAGCAATAAAAAAATTACACTAATGCATCATGTGTTCTGATGTGCCTAAGTAGCCTCTATATTTTTTTATTATTTTCTGTGAAAGACAATTTAATGAAATAATTTATTGCAGCAAGAAGGCCCTCAATTAATTCTAATAGATGACACAGGCAATATATTTCTATTTTATCTTTTCACAAGCATGAAACACTAAATTCTTCCATAACAGCAGACAATCTAGAAATTTTCACTTGATGTCTCCTGCCAAACTGAGATTAACATCACTGAAATTTATAATCACTTCTAAGGACAAACTGGCATAATATTGGTTTTCAGTACAAAGCTTATTCCTGCATTTATAATCCAAATTATTTATCAGGATATTACTGTTCCCATGTCTACAATTTCAACAAACAATGTCAGTTCTTCAAAGTGTATATGTCTTACTGGGGGAAAAAATTGCAGCCTCTTCTCCACCAATAGTTACCTTGGTTGCTGTCAACATGTGCTTATCATTCCATAAAAAAACCAAAAAACCTGCAGAGTGCAACCTGTGAATCTGGCTCTCTAATTTGACAAGCTTGACTATGTCTCTTATCCTAATTCCCTAATTGCTGAAATGCCCATATGCACCAATGAGCCTTATAATAAGATATGTGTCTAAATAAGAAACAGAATTCTTAATTCCCTTATCTACCAGTGAGTGCAATGTAAGTTTTCTATTTATACATTTTTAAAAAACTTGAAGTGGATATGTTCATCAGGAAAAGAAAGTCAACAAGTCTACTGATTGATTTAAAACCATGTGATTTTCTACAAAATCTGTGAGAACCCATGGGGAAAAATATTTTAAACATAGTTTTGGCCCAAGTTTACAAACACAGAGGGCAGAAAACAATTCTAAGAAAAAGCTGCATTTGCTCCTAAGTTACTCAAGTTTTTTTTATCAGTAAAAGCTTACTAAACCCAAAGTGAGACAAAATTAGAGAACCACACCACTGAGTGAATCCTGAGGGACCTGGTTCAAATTTCACACAGCAGCAGAGTCCATAGTTTCACTGTATTTTGAATATTTTGTTACAAGTCGTATCACATAATCAGAATGGCTGAGGTTGGAAGGGACCTCCAGAGCCATTTTGTCCAACTGCTCTGCTGAAGCAGCATGCTGAGAGCTGCTTGCTCAGGAATTTGTCCAGATGGCTTTTGAATCCCTCAGATGGAGACTCTGTAGCCTCTCTGGGTGCTCTGTGACAGTGCTGGGTCACCCTCACACGGAGAAGGCATTTCCTGATGTTCAGATGGAGCCTCCTGTGTTTCAGTTTATGCCCATTGCCTCTTGCCTTGTCACTGGGCACGAGGGGAAGAGCCTGGCTGCCTCTTCTTTACAGCTCACTTCAGGTACTTCTGCACTTGGGTAAGACCTGAGCCTGCTCTAGGCTGAGCAGCCCTGGCTCCATCAGTCTTTGCTCACAGCAGAGATGCTCCAGTCCCTTAACCACCTTAGTGGCCCTTTCCTGGCCACTCTCCAGGAGCTCTCCCTTGTCCTGAGGAGCCCAGAACTGGACACTGCTCCTGGCCTCAGCAGGGCTGGACAGAAGGAAAAGATCCCCCTGCTGCAGCACAGGATGCTCTCTTCTTTCTTTGCTGTACTAACACATTACTGCCTCATGTTCAAAGCAGTAAAACTAAAGGGAAAACTGTAACTTTTTAACAGCAAACTAAAGAACAAGTTTGAGCTTCCTGCATTGTAAACAATGATTAAAATTGATCCTTATGGTACAGAACAGTCTTTGCATCCTTGCAAAGGAAAAGAACAAAGGAGTTAATCATGTTTCACACACAAAAAAGCCAGTATCATTGCAAGGCATTACAGTGTCAAAATGCTACAATAGAATGCTACTAGTAGAAGAAAATAGAGATTTTCAGAGGGATGTGTTACTCCAAGCTCTGTGCTCCTCCTTCCAGCATTGGAAGTGACTCAGTAGTCATTTAGAGATTTCCAGTGAAGATGGAGCCTAAAACACATTCTACATGCTGAGAAAATTTCTCAATAAATTCATTTATGTCTTTCTCTAGCTCTGAAAAATCCAAGTGAGAATTTTTATTTTATAATGGAATGTGAGTAACATTCTGACACTACAGAAATAGTGTGTTTTTTAAAGATAACAGAGTATTTTTAAAGTATTTCATAGTATTTTTTTTTCATTTTTACACCTGAATTTATTCATTGTGATTCCTAGAGGAGTTGCATAGTTTAAAGTTTTGTTTTATTTTATTTTAGTAGGTTCAATCATTCCTGACCCTACTTTCCAAAGGTCTTGGCTTTTCAGTTTTATACCTGTTTATCATCAATAAGGCTTTTTAAAAATGTTACTATTTTTGATGTATGGCATTCAGTGAGAAAACTACTGGATAGTAATTGTCTGAAAAACCTTAATTTAAATTGAGATCTGTGTATTAATTTCTTTTACTTCTATTGAATATTTAATCTCATTCTGATGTTACTGACTGGACATAGCAAAGAATAACCTCACACTTATATCATGGGAGCAAAATAAAGCTTTCTCATGCTCCACCTAGAAGAAAAGTACAGTTATGTGACCTCTTCGTGCCAGGTTATTTCCCTTTCCCTGTTGTCTCCATTTCTTTGGTTTTGATCACATAATCATGACCTTTAGGACAACACTAACACAGCAAAGTACATTTACTTACAGTCTCACCCCGCTGTCCAGGGTGCCCAGGCAAGCCATCTTTTCCAGGTGGACCCTGAAATTATAAAATACATAAATAAAGCAATTTCTTAGCCATCCACAAAAAAAGTGTGAAATTAGCTGTCAGAATTTCTGCTCTGTTTATTTCTAGACTAGTCTTTGGTAAATTTTAACTGCTCCTATATTAGCTAGCCAGGATTTTAATAATATTTTGCCTTGTGTCCTTCCTATTGTGTCTTAAAAATTTCTTGGAGAATGACTGTTGTCAAATGCAAACATGTCCAAAATAGATTTCTATAAATTCAGAGATCATTAGAAGTCCCTATATTTCCACTTTTCTTTGGTTTATGAATCAACACAAATCTAAGCATTACAGAATTACTTGATGAAATTTCAGGTTTTGGAATTGGAAATAAAACTAACAAATGCATGAGAGAAAAAAGAAATCACAGGTGGTTTGTTGCTTTTGTACTGCACATGAGCAGAGGCACACCAGAGGAGCACCTAAACTGGTTCAGGGGCCAGCTGAAGTGTGCTTTTACTTCTATATGTTCCTGCTCCTAATGAATGCCTCCTTCCTCTTCACTTTTCCTTAGTGAAGCAATCATTCAAAGGAAATATACAGCAGCAAAGTAGCATTTTGCCTGAACTCAGTGAGTCACATGGTCACTGGCAGGACATACCAGACTCGCAGCGTTTTACTCTCAATGT
The DNA here is from genome assembly GCF_029207755.1 of Chamaea fasciata. Classification (NCBI taxonomy): domain Eukaryota; kingdom Metazoa; phylum Chordata; class Aves; order Passeriformes; family Sylviidae; genus Chamaea; species Chamaea fasciata. The sequence goes on along the minus strand of NW_027094095.1, from coordinate 13,170,513 downwards.
CTTAAGAGCTGCACCAATGACTGTATTAAATATGTGAGTCCAAATCCTTAAGGCTCAACAAGAATATTTGTAATCTATACATAAACCATTCCTTACATAAATTATTCACTTCAGAGGCACTCTAATAAAATTACCATTGCTGTTGTTGCACATACTTAACAAAAGAGATACTTACTGGAGGTCCCTTTGGTCCGGGGAATCCAACTGGTCCCTGAGGCCCTTGTGGTCCCTGCATTAAAGGGAACCAAACAAGTGAAGTTTTACTCAAGCAGGATTGAAAAGTTTGTTTCAAATATAAAATATAGGAACCCTGCAGGTAATGTCTGGATTTAAGCACAAAGCCTCAGCCACACTGTCATAAATATTGGTAGCAACGAGTCACATGCACAGACACCGGAGAGATTTCCTGAAAGCAATAGTGCTTGTGTAGGAATGCAGCAAAAAAATGAGGAAAACTATTTACATCAACTATGTTTGCATCTTACCCCTGTGCATAATAAAGTAGGAACCAACTGTGAGTTAGAAGCACTGTTCTTCCATGTTGCATAAACCAGGGGATTTAGTTAATAGTTTGGTGATCTTTTTAACTTTCAGTCAAACATTCGTTTTTGGAAATTCCTAAACCTTGATAATATTTCAAACCAGTACAACAGTAAAAAATTCCAAATAGAATAAACTTTTCAGAGTTATCTGGGATTAAATACAGCATTTTTGCAATAATAAAAATCAGTTTTAAAATCCCATGATATACGAACATTTTATTTGTATAGTTTTGTACATATATAGATGTATGGAGAGAGAAAATTTTCATGCAGCATGGTCTTACAAATTTAGCTAAACATGATCAACTGAGAGCATCGTGTGCACGTGTACATACATGTATGTTCACATGTAAATATCTATACACATAGATATTTGGACTAAGTACTAGCTTACATGACTCTTTCTGAAATTGTTATCAAAATAACCCCAGAGACCAACTTTTAAAATTTACTGTTGACATGCTGAAAGGTGCAGTGTCAACTGATGAAAATCCTTTTTGCTCTTTAGTGTTTAGTGTACTAACTGAAATCTTAAGAGTCTTATTCATTTATCATTATCCTCTTCTATTTAGTGAATGATGTGTGGGTTTGCTATGACATCAGCTGTCCAAATACGTTAGAAATGTTGGTTTGATGCAAAAGACTTGAAGCAGGAGGCCACATCTCCCAAATTATTCTACCCTTTTGCTCCATGGAGTTCCATTAGCCTCATTCCTTAGAGCCCAGGATTGCAGAGTACAGCCGCCTCCTGCAGTGGGCAAAGCAGTGCACAAATGTAGCCGGGGAGAGGATCCCTTGTGCCCAGCCTGGGAGAATTTGATCTTAAATGAATCTTATTCCAGGGAAGACTTCTATTATACTGAAATACTAAATCTGAATCAATTAAGAAGTGTTAGGCAAAGAGAGAAATCTTTGTGATCTTACTTCCCTATCCATAATACTATTTTTTTCCCCAAAAAGATGTAAAAGTTTGTTTCTGAAATCTTCACAACACACAATATGCTCCATATGAGGGTCTGGGTCCTTTTTCAATATGCCATGTCTGTGAACAAATTAACTTTCCCCATTTGTTTCTGGGTATAACATAAAGCTTAAAAAAAAAAAAAGAAAAAAAAAAGGAAGAGATTTATAGAGGAAAACTAATAAAATTGACTCAGCTACAAAATACCTGAATGAAATTGGTTAGTCTCAGAAACTAGGTTATAGGCACACAACTCAAAGTTTTACATTTAAAGGCACCTTCTTTCTCAATTATTTCCCCTGTTCTCACACTTTGAGGCTTTCTAAGGAAAAAAAGCTTTACATTTTTCTTTTCATCACAATATGGCTTGCAGGTTTCAAGTCAGTGGACTGACATTATGTGAGAAAAAGCACTAGAATACTAACAGCGTGCTATTAAAATTACATTTCCATTTTTGTTATTAAATTTCATTTTAACGGTAGCTACACAGGATATTATTTATTATTTTTGTGATTGGTAGCTGAAATAGTCTCAGAGGAGTGAGATGACAGTTTTATTTTTTGGCTGACACTCATCCTCTTGGGAAACAAATAGATGCCTGAGACTTATATTAAACAAGTGATGAGAGACATGGTGCTCCATGATTTTTCATCTCTTTGCTTTTATCAGTTTCTCCCCAGGGATGCCTTCATCTTGGATTGATCTTCTCATTGTTTTAGTATCCCCACAACTTCTCTTCCTTGCAAACTCTTGGAGCTGTCAGCAAACTCCTCTTCCACAAGGATCTGCTATTCCCCTTCTGGTAGGCTGCCTCTGATCCTCCTCAGTGTAAAGCAGCCCACATTCCATTCCTGCCTCATACTCTCCATCCCACATTCTCGCTAATGCCAAAAAAAGTGACATTATGGAGTTGGGGAAAATGCATAAGGAGCTCCCTCCTGAAGAATAACACCCCTACAGAACACTGGGACTTTGCTGTGGATATGGGGAGAAGATCTTTAGGCTTTCTATATCAAAAAGGTTAGCAGTTTAATGAAATATGACTACAAAAGAAAAGTTTAAGCTTTTCAAAAATACTTTGGCAGAAAGCTCATCCACTTAAACTGACTGGGTTTTCAAGTGGTGCCATTACGAATACGATTTCTTAATACTCTTTTTTCTTTACACTGCTGTAAAATGAGCTGTGTAGTGCACTTGTGTATTGATTGGTATGATAATAGCAAGCAGAAAATTTTGTTTTAGAGAGAACAATAGGATTTCTGAAGCATGCAGAAAATAGGTTGAAGGGAATTCTAAGCTGATCCAAACAAAAAACCTCATCTGCTTCAGAAAAGCATCTTCTGGATGTGGCTTGAGTGTTTGCTAATCCAGTGAACAGGCAGTAAGCTGCAGTAAGTGAGGAATTCAGAAGAGCCTGAGCTGTGAGTACACCTGTAATTCACAGGGGTGTACACAAAGTGCATGGATGTAACACAAAGTGTGTATGTACTCTCTGGCTCCTGTATGTACATGACTGAGATACAGCTGGAAGCTTTGAGCAAACTGCAGCCACCTCACTCATAACTTTGTGAAAACATCATTGGAACCGAGGTTTTGTTAGTTCTGGGTACACTGGTCAAAGCACAGAGATATGAGAGGGATAACTGAAAATAAAACAACCCTCCCACCCCCAATCAGACTCCTATACAGGGGGAAAAAACATGTACAAAGATGGCTTTCACAAACCCTTTCGCCTGGTGGGCCAGGAGGACCATCATTGCCTGAAGTTCCCTGGAAAAGAAAGACAGTATGTTCAAGGATTCACACTTATTTAAAAGAAACAGCCTGTAGCCAATCTATACAGTGCGCTTGACAATTACCTTTGGACCTGGTTTACCAGTGGGACCTCTGGGACCTCTTGAGCCTCTTGGACCCTGTCAATTTAACACAGATGCACTTGATGATAAATACCAGATATTACAATCTTAAAAGCAATTCTTCACAGTATAGTGGAGACAATTTACACAGGGATGCTTCTAAATTGCAAATCAAAAGAACGTACTGTTGGTCCTCGCTGTCCTCTGGGGCCTGGTTTGCCATGCAGCCCCTGGAAAGAGAAGTTCACAGAAATCTTAGCAGGCACTCTATTTGTGAGATAAAGTTTTTTTACTGGAGGCAGAGAGCAACTCCCTTAAGTTTAAATGTTATTTTACCTTTAACTATCTACTTTGCATTTCAATTTACAGAATCATGGTCCTTGATAAAATTGGTTATCTTTCTGAGTTCACTGGGGCTTGTGACTAAATGCACTAAATTTGCCTGAGAGTCAGATTCTGTCAGAGGCATTAGAACGTTTTAAACGACATTAAAACAGTATTGAAGGTGGCACAAAACAAACAGAGTCCCTCTGCAGTAAAGGACTTGGCGTGAACAGCCTTTAAAACGAAGTTCCCAGGTTCCTGTGGACAGCTCCACAGGTTAATAGAGAAAGGAAAGGGCAAGCCTCTCTTCCTCTATAACAGGAATGGGCACTGTAATACTTACCAAAATTATGCACACTTGACAGAGATACAGAACTTGCCAGAATACCAGTCCTTAATTTTTTGCTTTAATATATCTCCTTATCATGTTCAACATAATTTTTTCTTTAGCCTCTGAACTGGAATTGCTGTACTTTGCAATGCAAAGAATCTTAAAATTCAAGAAAGTATTCTTCAGCTAGAGAAAGGAACCTGATGGCCGGTACTTTCTGATCTCTGAGGTAAACAAACCAGCAACTAAAAATCACTAGAGATGTTTTAGCACAAAGCTCGCTTTTATTGGAAACCAGCTAAATGCATTCACATGTGTTCTTGACAAGTTCCCACCCCCTCCACCCCCCCCCCCCATTTTTTTGTACTGTTGGTTTTATTTCATTTGTCAGAATAAAATTGATGTGTTGTTTTTGAAATGCTACTCAGTCTGTGATCTTCTCAAGGACAGGGACTGTCTTTTTTAGTGCTTGTATGTGTGGTAGCATAAAACATCATGATAACCCTCTAGGCAAGATTAACAATAGTATCTGATTCTCATTACAAAACCTGCAGTTAGGGGCTCATTGATGATCAACATAATATTTCAGTGTACCAGCAGTTTCATGGTATTAATTATGTGGTTAATACCCTAGTTGAACTAAAAGCTTTAAGAAGACCTGAAAACAGATCAATATAATATCAACACATCAATTTTAAGCATCCTATTTGATCCTATCATTTCGCTTTTTTCCCAGACTGCTACCTTTATTAGCAGTTGCCTCATATTTTCACAACACAGATGAACTGAGCATTGCTTTGTTGCTTGTGCGTGTACATAACAATGCATCTTTATCTAAGCTAAAATAACGAAATAACAATTTAAACTGAACATGAGTGATGCAAATGCTATTGGATTTCATATATTTAATCTTAAAATAATGAATTTCTGCTTTAAGAATAATAACGTATATTAACGGTTCGACTTGATGTTGCTATCAGCTATGAATTCTGACTCATCAACTTCACCAATTTTCTAACATACCCTGCTATATTCCATTGAGTTTAAGAGACAACAGTACAGTGACCTTCTTTCTAATATATTTTAATTGTTATAGTTTGAAGAACATGCTTAACACATTTCCCCTCACCTGCTTCAAGTGAACAAAGCAGCACCAGACATAATTTTACATTCTTCTAATACATGTATTAGTATACGTTCTTCATCTTGCCTGGTATATTTTGCCTTTTTGAAGCTAAGCTTAAAAAAAAAAACCTTTGTGGCAAGTCAGAATATTAATGAAATACAAGTTGAATTTCCTTGAGGGCAAATTGCATGGTAGCAGGATAATTCATGGGATACAGGAAAATAGTTCTTGCCAACTCATTCAGCTATACTGTCCAAAAAAGCCCCCAAACCCTTCAGCAAAGGAGATTTTTATTCTCTTTTTCAAATTATATAATTATGGCAGTATGTGCAGCAAGGAAGTGTCCAAGTTCTTGTACATTTAGATTAATACCTTAAAGAATTGCAAATAGTGCCTCAGTATGTCCTGTTCTACATAAAGATGGAGGTCTGTCTTGAATGTGAAAAGCCTGTTTCTATTGTTCTTTAGATAGTAACTTGTATCTTTAAATTTCAGTCTTTTCCCCCAGCACATAATTTTAGAAGTTAATTAAGTGTTATGCAAGAATGAATTATCATACCCTTGCACCTTTCTCTCCGTTGGCACCTGGAAATCCTGGGAAACCAGTTGAGCCCTATGTAAGAAATCAATGCAAACGTCAGAGGGTATCAAGAGCAAAACAGTGGAGACAACATTTAACAGACACATAAAGCACAACTCCATGTACACCGTACATGCCAAGCTTGCAGCGTGACAGCTGTAAGTAAACTTACCATTATGCCTCAAGTCCAGAAAGCATTAAAAAAAAATCAGTGTATAGAATGGACATTATTTGTCATCTTATTTGGCAATAAAATATTCTTTAAATCTGCACCTTTTTCAAAGTAGGAAAGTAATTATTAGTAACAGCCCACTAGAAATAACTGTATCATAATGAAGACAAACAAACAAAGCCTTGTTGTCTCACAGTAAGATAACTCTTTTAAAAAATAATTCCAAAAAATGGTAAGGATTTGCCACATCCTCTATTCACTTTACTGAGCTGTAAATTAATTACTTCAAGTTCTTTATTCGCTGTAAACCAACCAATGGACAGTTTCATTTAACTGATCCATGCAACTCATACATAGGCAGAATTTATGAGATTATCTGACTTGAAACTGCTCCCAGCTCTATTCCTCCTCCTTTCTTCCTCCCCTTTTCTTCTGCTAACTGCCCAGTCCAGTGGAAACAGTTATTATTTTCTTTGCTTCTGGCACAAAGGTTCAGTGGGACAGCAGACCTTTTACCTGCCCAGGTGTTAATTTTTCCTAAGGAACTGGGGAGGCAAAGAGGCAATAATCATGATAAAATATACTTTTAACTGACTGGGGATGAAAATGAAGAGAGTGTTTGGTTTGGCCAACCACTAAAATTTACTAGTCAGAGTCCCTGCTGTCACAACGCATCTAGGTCTGTGCAGCTTGCTGTTAGCATTTTAGTGGCAAATAAAATGGATATAACAGAAATCTAAAATAGAATTTCTTGGTGCTCTTTGAAATGAATTTTTCTTTCTTTTTTCCCCCTCTTGTTCTTCCTCCTGTTTTTCCTCTAATGAATGTTGTTTTACTTAACCATTCCAATTATCCATAAAAGACTTAGGGGTAGTACAACTTCACTAATACAGATTCTAACGAAACCCTTACTGATATTGACTGGTGGTAGAAAAGTAATATTTTTCTCCCTTCCCTTCCCTTCCCTTCCCTTCCCTTCCCTTCCCTTCCCTTCCCTTCCCTTCCCTTCCCTTCCCTTCCCTTCCCTTCCCTTCCCTTCCCTTCCCTTCCCTTCCCTTCCCTTCCCTTCCCTTCCCTTCCCTTCCCTTCCCTTCCCTTCCCTTCCCTTCCCTTCCCTTCCCTTCCCTTCCCTTCCCTTCCCTTCCCTTCCCTTCCCTTCCCTTCCCTTCCCTTCCCTTCCCTATCCCTTTTCTCTTAACTTCCTTTCTTACTTCTTAATTCCTGACTAGTTATAACTTTATATAAGAATAAAACTAAAGATTCTAGTCTGTGAAGCCCAAGCATGTGCTTTAAAATTAAAAGGCTGAAAGAACCGGAGCAGATGATGGGGCACTAGTAGTTATGACTTGGTTATAAATATCTTACATGTACAGCAGTTTTTGCAGCTGCGCTAATGAAGAGGACTGGATTGGAGGAAAAAAAAGTGTGCTGAAAATTATCAGACAATGGCAGTACTCTGAAAACATTTCTTAGAAAAAAAACTTAAAGAAAAGCAAGTATCAGCAAAAAGAATGATGTCAACTTTCTTGATAATACTAGGACAAGATCTCCTATTTGTTTTACATAGCTAATATATTTTTCTGCCTTTTTTTTTTTTCCCACTCCCTCATGTTAATTTGAACTGGCCTGTGACTCAGTTTCCAAAGAAGTCTCTAGTAAGTTTTCCATTGTAGCTGTCATTAATCTTTCTTGGAGATTTAAGCAACAAATTGGAAGAGCAGCAGTGAATTCAGCTTGAGAACTATTTTCAATTTTTGCATGATAAAAATTTAATGCAAGGAAGTTCTTGATCAAGTCTTTGTTGAAAAAACAATCTATCAACTTTTATGTGAAATGTTACATCATTTTTGTTCTTAGAACTGAATAATGCAATACTCTTATCTTAGATTTTTCAAAAGACAATTCCAAAGGAGACAGAAGTCTCAGACATTTTGAGTTAAGAAACTGAAGCCAAAACCCCTGTGTCTTTCAATGTGAATAGTTTTCATGAGTACTTTCCATAGATAATTTTAATATTTTTCACTGATGCAGTGTTCAGTGAATAAGCATTCTTCAGATAGTCCATTCACTTGTCTAAAAAGGCTCAAAATATAGGGCAGAGTCAGAAAAACATTTTGCCAGTCAGGAAGATGTATTTCATCCAAAATGCCCCACAATTTCAAATTTGGAAATAAAACAAATCCAAAGTAGAGCAGAATTGAGGATTTTACTGCAGGTTGACTGTTCAGATGTGTAGGAATGTTAAGGGATTCTTTTTCTTGTGATATTTACCCAGACATGTCTTTGAGAGGGGCCGGAGTTACAATGTCTCCCTAATAGTCTCCTCTACACAGTGTCCGTAGAGCTTTGCTTTTATTCCATCTTTTTTCTTTCTAATCTCAGAAAAGAGATCCTGCAATTAATTTAACATGTCCATTTCTAGAAGAGGTGTTAGGATGAAGTTGATACAAATTTGTTTCATAAAAATGTTTGAAACCAGAAGCCCCTGTGTGGTTTTCTATTGCAATCCAAATATGTAAAGTAGGTGAAGGATAGATATAGACATTCAAATTAACCAAGGATTGTGTTTTTTCATGCCTGTCTTAAAAGAAACTAAAGGAAAACATGAGAAAAATTGTGAATTATATTTCAAATTTTTCAATTTGTAAATTTCAAAGAAATACGGTTTATTTCCTGGAAGAAGCGCTAATGACACAAATGGAATCCCTGTACCACACTGAAAATTCCCATCACTGTCAGCACCCATGTAGTCAATAAAATGCCTATTCTCTTTCAAGAATGTCAGCAATTCTTTCCTTTCCCAGTTTAGTGCATGCCAGTCTGATGCTGGTACAATACAACTCAGGAGAAGATGCTAAAGGGTAGTACAGTAAGAAGAGGTGCTCCATAAAGAGACTGATATATGGAATCCTACATTTTTAAGGATTTTGCTTCAGAATATGATTGTTAATAAAGAAAATGAGAAAAACAGCCCTTTCTTTGGTGTCCACACCCTGCTTCCCCAAACAGAAATGCCATTGTGACCAGTGCCAAAACACTCAATATACAGCTCATTTACAGCTCACCTTTGGACCTTGTCTTCCTGGATATCCTGGCAGTCCGGGTACACCAAGCTTACCCTGAAATGAGAAGGCAGTGTTAAATTTTACTTTATCCACTGTTAAACTTTACTGTATCCTCCTTTGCAGTTCAGCAAGCTTCTATACAAAATAATTTTTCCACAACATAGAGTGATGATACTCCATGGAATATAATATTAAATTAAATCAATTTCTCATTTTTATAATTAATCACCACTGGGCTTAGTGCCTGAAACTGAAACAAAAATCCCACTCCAATGCATGAATCCAGAGAAACTAATACCTCAAAGGTTTTTTTTCTTCCATGAAGTGCCATGCAGTTCTATGTGGTTGAGGTCATTAAAAAATAATTATTCTCTAAAAAATCAGGGTGTTAATAGGTTTAAGTGAGAAGACATTATTTTTAATTTATACTTTGTAATGGCTGACTTTCATGAATAGGCATTTGAAGAATCAGTTCTTTTCCTGAATAGTTCTAAACCGAGACTATGATAAATTATACCCCACAGATTATTTGCTGACAATGGATTTGTCAACAACCATTACCAACTTGCTATGCTCAGAAAAGACTGATCAGCACTGACATCAACCATTCCCAGAAAAGAAATACAGTACCCTACTCCATTGAGTTGGTCTCTTTAGACCTCTAGAGGATGAGTGATGGTTTGCCACTTTCAAAGGCAAGGGAAGGCAGTTTCAGACTTTGAAAGATGGGAACTCTGGGGAAAAATTTCCCTAGGTTCTAGAATACCAGGTTCTGGAGAAGATCTAAGTGGAAAAGATGACTGTAAAGTATCCTATGGTACTCTGCAGTAAGCACAGATAACGCAAAATAGGAAAGAGAGACTTGCATGGAGAAGGAAATTTTCCCCAAAATGTCTATTGGTAAAAAATACAGCACATAAATAAATATGTTGAGTATTATCCCATTCATGTAAGCACATGTGTCTGGTGAGACATTATTGGGAAAAAATTTTTACATTTAAGAAACTACTCATAATGCTGCCTGTTATTTGCCACCCTGAAACAAGCCACATGCATTGCAATGATTTAAATGTTTTGCAGCATGACAGCACATCAAACTCTTGCCAGATTCAGTGAAAGTTTTGTCTCTGATTTTTTGAGCCAGTAAGTCAAGTTGCCTAGGTTGTGAGTGTGAATAAAGATTTTTTTATTATGAGCTCATTTCTGATACGCTCCTAATTTTTTTGGCACCCTACTTGGGATTTCATTAACCAAGCAAATCCAGCTTTAGACCTACTTGGGAAATAGAGTTTTCTTATGGAATCAGATGCACACAGAGAACAAGAACTACTGCAGTAATTTCACTACTTTCCTTCCAAGAATAGTACATTTGCATTAAATACATCATAAGAATTACAAGGGAGCAAAACATTTATATCTGCTCTTACAGACTTTCCAAATATTGTGGAAAGATCTAAAAGTTCACAGTCATTATTCCAGTTTTTGCACTAAAATAAATATCACAGGAATAACACCAAAATATTCCTCTCTGACCCATTCCATTCTGTCCAAGTATCCACAGAATACCCACAAAAGATGTGTGTCTTCCAGTGGGCAAGAAAAGCTGTAAACATTTGTAGAAAAGGGAAAACTGTGGGTCTAAAATTACAAGGCCAGCTAATAGTGTTATTAACACCAACTTTTTTTTTCAAATATCTTCTGATATCTAGGGCTTCAGATTCTTGACTTGTATACTGGGAGAGTCCCAAATATGTCACAGTGAAGAAGAAACGGTTGAAAACCTATATTCATAGGGAGTAATTTGAATAAGAACTGAAAATAACTCAAATTTGAATTTAAAAACTACCAACTATTAGAAAAAAAGGTTTGGTTTGTTTTGATTTGGTTTATGCACCCCCTATTTTTTTTTCAAGAGAGAACTAGAATAGAAGCTATAGTTCACCAAAAAATTTAAAGGGAAATATATTCATCAGCATCTTCTCATTTAAGTGATATACATTTACATATATATAGCATATACATTTTTGAACCATCATTTTTATGTTGTTTTATATCATCATACAGCTCCAGTTATTTATATTACCACTGATGAAACCACCTTTCCTTTCTGACAGTACCCACACACACATTTCTCAGCCTCCTTTCCATCCTTTATACCAAACTCAAATGGTTTTTGTTGAAGCCAGGATTCTACAGAGATTGTACCCTGTGCTTGATCTCTCTTTTTTCACCATCCTTTCATTAGACCTCCCTCTTAACAACCCTTTTCCCTTTTGCCAAACCTATTTGGGATTTTTATTCAGGAAAAGTTTTCCATTTAAAAAAAATTCCAAGTCACCATTTGTTGTAATGTGACTCAATATTAATTCACTCTTCAGCGCACCTTTATCCTCCTTTGTGCCCAGCTATTTTATTTGTGCTGTTTTCCACAGTTGGCATGCACTGTATGTGATGTGGGATAAGAATGGAGTTGCCTTATGTACTGGTGGAGTACTACAATGCCTTTTTGTATACTTACAGGACAAGAATTCCCAATCCTTGATCAAATGGGAACTCTGGTGGCCTGTTGCAGTAGTGTCACAAAAAGATTTAGCAGACCTGAAGGCTTGTTTTTCAGTGATGGAGATTATGTTATGAGGCAATGGCCTGTTTATGTTGATTTCTGGCTACTGACCTTTTCCCCAGCTGGACCAGCAGCACCTGGGTCCCCAGATGGACCTGCTCGACCTTTTGGACCTTCTGGGCCATCTTCTCCTCGTGGACCTGGCTGACCAATTTCTCCCTAAAATACAACAATGGTCTTCATGCATATATTGGAAAGATTACCTACAATTACTTGAAAATAAATCTGCAGTAAATCTAAACAGAGAATAGAATCATACAGTATTTTGGGTTGGAAGGAACCTTTAAAGGTCATCCAGGCTTTCTGCAGTGCAGAGGGGCATCTGCAAATAGATCAGGTTGCTGTAAGCCCTGTTCAGTTTCCTATTAGGAAAATACAACTACTTCTGTTCATTATACAAATGCAAATATATAAAAATTAGACAATGAATATCACTTTCAGTGTGTTAGAGCCTAGTTGTCTTGTTTGAAGACAGCTGCATTTGGTAACTGTAATCTTAATTTTTGAGATGGCATCCTGGCAGTCCATAGAAAGAAAATTGTCTTTATCTAAGTACTTATGTGGCTACCACCTTCACAGTTATTTATGCATACAGACTACAGATACAGGCAGAAGCCTCTTATGAAAAGCTTTTTTACAACCTTCACAACACTTCCTATGAAAGGAAGTAATTGCTCACTGAACTTCATAAACAGCATTTTGGCAGAGATATATGCAAAATGCTGGGTTGGAATGGAAATCCTAGATAGATTTATCCTAGATAACTTTTCCTCAGGCAAATACTGGAGATCTTGGAATCTGGAAAAGGAGCTTCCCTAGGAAGAAGCTCAGTGAAAAGGATATTCAAGACCGACATTCTCTTCCTCTTTATGATTGTGCCATTTTTGATTCACAAGAACCATATCTCTGGATCGGATTTGTGCATGCACAGGGAATAGAAATATTTTTAAATACTAGCCCATATTTTATTTTTACTTTAAGTACTTTTGTCCACTTCAGTGTTCTTTTCAAAACAATAGCATTTAAACTTTTAAGAATATTTGGGCTATGAATAAATGCTTACCCGGTCACCTTTAAGACCCATGTCACCTTTAAATCCTGGAAAACCATCTTCACCCTAAAAAAGGCAGAAATGCATTTAAAGACTTAGTAATATAGAGCAACTTTCTTTTTCCTACAAAAAAAGGTAAGAAAATAAATTTGCAACAGATTAAAATAACCTGTGTAGATCAAGTGGGAACTTCAGAAAATCTAATCTGACTGCTACTGCTTTATAGAAAGAACACCAGTGCACTACACAAAATAATTTTAAGTTTGAAAATTCTTAATACCAGTTGTTCAAAAATCTATTTAAAGTAGAAACAATGCCATTATTCTGTTTTAATATGAATTGTCTTGCAAAGTCCTTTCTTAATTCCATTTTTGATTATCATTCTTTTTAATAGTCATCCATTCAATAAAATAAAAAAAATCGGTGACAAATAATTCAGCCTTATTCTTTTGATAGCAGAACTTTCCTCTTAAGTAGCTTTTCTTTTAATCTTGTGCCTTAATAAAATCATGAAAGGAATCAAAAGTTGACTGCTTGTAACATCTTAATAAATTGACACAAAACCCAAACATAATAATGCTTACAGCTTAAAAGAAGTAGTGATCACTATACAGCAGTCTGATATCCAGCCATGCTCAGCCCTGCCTACTCTCATTGGCTGAAGTGATTGAAAGAAAGTAGAAACACAATAAGCATTAAGACTGAATCCAAACAGAGGGGCAAAACAGGTGCACATTATTGCTATTTCTAATAAAAATCATTTATTTACTGCCTAACATGGGTTGGATTAAATGATCTTGAAGGTCTCCTCCAACCTACTAATAATAAAAAAATTCTGTGATCCTGTGTGACTCATCATAAAACTACTGTTCCAAAATCCAGGCAACAAAGATTCCATTTTCATCTGATGCTTAGTTGTAACATGGCAGCAAACGTCTTTATGATGAATAAAAACATAGTAAAATGTTTTACTATGATGCTATTAGTTTTTTATATGCTAAAGTAATACTGCTGACTTCAAATCTGAGAATCGGAGTAATATTTGGACTGTCAATAAAACCAGAAGAAAGTGACAATGTGCTCCACGTTACTGAAGAAAATACCAAAAGAAAGAAAGAAAGTTTTGTATTTAATCCTCATGTTCAAATAGAAGTTTGCTTTTTTCATTCCTGGGCTCACAAAAGTTTTATCTTCTCCCTGATCACCAAGTGAAATGGACTGCAGGGCTAAAGCCATTTTGAATTTAGAAGCAGTCGTAGAGTATGAAACAATAACCCTAGAAAGGGTGATAGAAGTAGATCTGCTTGTGGTAAACAACTCAAAATAGGCAAGGAGGCATCAAAAGTTAAAAAGAAAAATCCAACAAACCAAAACACAAAACAAAACAAAAACACACCCCCAAAAAACCCCCATCCACCAAAAAAAAAAAAAAAAAAAAACCAAAAAAACCCCCAAACCAAATGAAAAAAAAACCCCAAACCAAAACAAAAAAAACCCCCACAAAACAAATCAAACAAGTAAATATAGTTTTTGAATAAAATGTGTTAATGTAAAAAAACCCAAAAGAGGTGACACTATAATTAATTTCAAAAATATACTACAAACCAAAAGACTTTTAGACAAAAGTCTAAAAGCAGTTTTCCCATGCTTTCCATACGATGAAACAAAGTTTTATGTCGTCATCTTATATTGCATAAATTAAATTTTTAAGTTGGCTTTTCTTAAGATTTATAAAGAAATGAAAAAGGCAGTGTGAAGAATACATCAAAAAACTTCAGTTTTAAAAGGTGCTCAGTTACGGCCAATAATATGACCAGTAATCATTACATGCGAATTCTTAGCAAGGACTGACCATGTGCCAACTGCTGACCAAATGGCTGCCAAATGAACTGAAACTCTTCTTCAGTTTTCACAGTGAGATTCCAGATTTTGAAATCTGTAAGAAGCTGATTTTAATCTGTGTAGGAGGAGAGAGCTGAATGCTCTATTTCCTCCTCTGCTGATAACAAAAAATAAAATAGCTAGAGTTCTAGCCACATTTACTGGTCAGTATAGAGATAGGCTTCCTGGACAATTCCAGATCTGTGGGGGCTTCCCTAAATGATAAGGTTATTTATTTTGTTCTCTTGCAGTGCTTTCCCCCATGTAATGGCAGCTGAATAATTTCAGTTAAAAAAGGCCTGTGAACAAACCCCTAAAGCACTAAGAGAACAAACTATGCAATATCTTTGTGTGACTTTTGGAGGTATTCAGTAGAATTCACTCTCTTACTGCAACTGTGAGCTCAATTTTAGGAACACAGAAGTATTGGAGGCATTGTGCTAATCAGTATTCAGTGATATACAGATACATATACACACATATATGAAATGTATTTATATACAAGTCCTGTATTTTGTCCAAGCATGATATTAATCATCCAATAAGGCCCAAGAAAAAGCTGGGGTTTTGAACTGTCCAGTCTCCATGGATGTTATACACACTCTTTTTCAGCTTAGATTTAATGAGCAACTCTAAAATGAGCATGCAGTCTAGACAAACTGTGGCTTAGGAAGGCTTGAAAATGTACAGCAGCTCTTGGCACTGGAGGCAAGTTCTGAATCAGGGCTTTTTGGCAAGACTGTGTCTTCTGCTTTAGAAATATCTATAAATATCTATATACCTATATATATATATTAGCCAGCAGAGCCTCAAGAGTGGATTAGCCTGTGTGGTCAGGAGGTATGACTGATGGTCTGTTGTGTGTCTCTCATTTTGAGTGCTGAAGGAAGTGTGACTTTAAACCAACACTGGCTGCAGTTTCAGCCACCACAGACCATCAGAAGTCAGTCCAGATCCCAGTGGTTGGTGTTTGCTCCAGGGAGAGCTCTACACACAGAATTAATAGTATCAGGGGAAATAAGAGCTTTTTTCACATTCATATATATGGATCCGACTGGGGCAGTCCATCACTTCGGCAAAGCCAAAGGTCTGGGACAAAATACCTTGAGCCTAGTAAGCCATTGCCCAATGTACATAAAAAATACAGATCTATCTTATGGCTCTATCAAAACAGATAAAAACTACCCCTGTCACCACAAATCTCTCTGATGCACCAGCCTCTCCATATCCACTACAGTATCTACTGTATAATAAGGGAGGGGGTGTCTAACTCTTTACTCAAGGCCACTTTAGAGAGAAGTTACCTAAACTGGTGCAAAGAGGATTGAAAACATTCTAATAACTGAAGGTTTTATATGCACTTTGTACCAGCGTACAAAGTAAATATAAATAACCATGAAGGTCACTGATTTAGGCACTGGGCTCGGGATGTCTTTAGGGAAAGGCAGAAATAAATTCACTGCTGTGAGATAGAGCATACTGCAGTGAAGGAGACAGAAGAGGCTGCAGTGTAAAAAGGGAAAAGAATTAACTGCAGTCAGATTTACCTTTTCACCTTTGGATCCCTTGAGTCCACGGACACCATCAGCACCCTAAAGGAAGAATATAAGGAATTACCCACAAGTACATACATTCAAAAGGTGTGAGAGGAGGAATCCAATAACTGAATCTTACCTTTACACCACGAGGACCTGGATATCCAATTGGACCCTGAGGACCTGGAGGCCCCTAAAATATATTGAAGCACAGAACCTTTGTTTGTACAGGTTTTGGTTAGCAAGCAGTTCTCTTCAAAATCTAATCCTTATTCTTTCACTACAATGTATGAGACAGCAAAATAACACTGGGCTGCCTGTCACTAAGAAAAGTTAAGGCATTAAAAGCACCATGTTACTATAAATTATTAATAGAATTGTGAACTTGGATTTAACTTGTATATTTGGGAAGCATCTATGCATGATATAAATTATCTGAAACAATGGTGATTGTAAAAAGGAACAAACAATCAGAAACAAACAAAAATATGGCAGTTAGAAACCAGTGGTGTTTTATTGGTATAATTTACAGGCTAATTATGATGATGACACAAGTCAAAAATAGAGACCAAAATAATGGGCAGCTGAAAGACTAATGGTACTATCTATACTGACTGGTGCCTGGATTCCTTTAGTTACATTTTACTGAGTATTTTAAAGATGCTCTGCTTGGATCTATGTAATCTGATGGAGGGCCTAAAGAAACTGCGTTCTGTGAAGGGTGGAAGCCAGGAGCCCTGGAAACATGATACCTCTGTCGGAGGCTGAGCTGCTCTGCTGATTCTCCCGTCTCTGAGATGGACAGGTAACAAAATCTTTTACTAATGGGGACATTGATAGGGTCTTTTTCCTCTCTCCAATGTGTCTTTTCACAAAACCTTCGGACTGTTACCATCTCTGAGAAACTGAATTTTCTATCAAATTTGGCTGAAATTGATCAGTAAATTCAAAAGACACAAGAACTGGCAGATGGCCACGTGTTTGGACTTTCAAAGCATAAATGCTGTGTGTAAGCTTTATTTTCTTGAGAAATCAGGATAAAATTTACAAGTCTTTTACAGATTACAACACTTCTGACAAATATAATGTGCTGATGTCAGTGGTGCTGTACTCTCTGAAATGTCCCATTAATTCACTCTTCACGTCATCCAGAATACAACCTTTTAGTATTGCCCCTGAAAACTGAAACTGAATTCAGGTGCTATAAAGGGTACTATTCTGGATAAATAAAGGTCAATACTGAGTAAGCAGAACACTTTAAGGAGCTCCAAGGCCCTTTCAGGGCTTCATAAGGTAAAAGAAAATACTTTACTCTGACACTGAGTTGAAGACGACCTAAAAAATGCATGGTCTCTTTGCATGCACTTTTTATCGCTTCAAAAAAAGGAGATTCTGAAGAACATTTGTGAGTACTCCATACAAAGAACTGAAAACTCAAAATATCTGCAAGTTGTTTGTAAGAAATGTGTGCAACTTTTCATTGCCACTCAGCCAAGATGAGGTTTAATTTAAAAGAGTAATCTTTATCCTATTTACCATCTCCAATATTATATATATATATGTTTTTCTACCATCTCTAATATTTTTTTATATGTATGCTTATCTGTGAAAAGATGCTTTGAATGTGTCATGGGTTTTCTTAAATAGTTCTTGTAAGCAACAAATGTGTAATAAAGATGAAAAATTACCAAAAGTTTTCTTGAAATCTCTGTAAATAAATGGAAAAGTTTTAAAACTCACCAATGCACCTTTATCTCCAGACTGACCCTCTTTGCCAGGATGACCCTGTTTTAGAGAAATGTATCTGATTTGAAAAGTAATAATTTCTAAGGAGTGACATTTTATTATTAAAACACAATTATTTAAACATTTGAATTTCAGGACATTAATCAGATTTCTTCTGTATTAGAATGGACACACAAAATTTTGAGGAAAGGTTATATTTTACTTTCAATACTAATTTAATTAACATAAAAAAGGAAACACTGGACTAAAGTTACATTTTTGTCAATATTTTCAGGAATATGCTGACCAGTCCTTCTGTTTAGTTAATGTTTCAGCAGTAAGAGGCTTTTAATGCAAGAGGCTCTCACCTCTGATTTTGAAACAAGGGTGATTTATTTTGTAGCATGAAGACATTCCTAAAAATATTTTTAAAATTACAGAATTTATCAAAAGATTCAATAGAAGGTTGTTTTAATTTCAACATTCTATGTCTTTGTTCTAAACTGTGACTTGCTTTTTAAACAAAACGAATTTACATCTCAAACTTGGCTCTATATCACTGATGTTAATACTATAGCACTCAAAACATTAGCCAATCCACTGTTTGCCCTTCTTACAAAATTTGCACTTAAATTGCAAAACTTAAAGGCAAATTAATGAAGCTAAAGATTAACAGATAATTGTGACATGGCTGCAGGAGGGCACGGATCTGTGAGGGGACACAGCTGGGACACTGTTCCAAATTGACCAGGGGAATGTTCCATACCATATGAAGTCATACCCAGGGAAAGGAGGGAGGACATTCATACTCAGCTTCCCAGCAAGTGGCTGGCCATCTGCCCGCAGATTGGCAGTAGTGAATGAATCCCTTATTTTACTTTGCTTGTGTGCACATTTTTCCACTTATTAAGCTGTTGTTACTTCAGCCCAGGAGTTTTCTTGCTTTTGCCCTCGTGATTCTGTCCCCTACCCTGCTGTGGGAGGAGGGTGTCGGTGGGTGCTTGGCTGCTGACTGGGGTCAACCCAGCACAGCACACCTGTGCTAGCACCTGATTATCTTTTACAGCATTTTCTCCCTGCTTTGAAGGTTTAACAAGATGCAGATGACAAATAATGCCTGTGTTTGGAAATGAGCATTGTTTCCAGTATACAGGACTGGATAAGGGGAAACATTCAAATATTTAGACAATGATTCAAGATACAGGCACTCAGCTGGACTATCATTGCACACTTAACATTCTCCATTAAATTGGCGCTTTGGCAGGTAAAAGGCTAGATTGTGAGAGCCCTGGGAACAGTTCTGCACTTGCAATGTATTTGCAATGACCTTGTTAAACCTTGCTAAAAATCAGGCTTAAGAAATGCAGATTTCACCTAAAAGAAAAATGGTAAGGGACAATTGCATGGGGAGGGTAGACAAGATCTCAGAGGCTCTTAGTGGTATAAAAAAATGTTTTTGCAGCAAGAAAGCAAGTTCAGGGGCATGCCATTATGGCCAATGATTCCATTTAAGCTGAAAGCCTAAGCCATGCTGCTCAGCTGGTTACACTCTCTGCTCACATGAGCAATTGCAGCCTCAGAGTGAAACTGAATTCCTTGGCAATCACAAAGTTTGGCTTAGGTGTGTCCCAGTCTAGGCAACGCAAGAAGCACCTCAAACACATAATATGGACCTTAGGCCAGGAAGCTGAGAAAGATGAAGTCTGTTCCATGTTTCCTCAGAGAAAAGTGGTGAGCATTTTTACAGGTGATTTGCTCTGCCAGACTGACAAGGTAGGATACAGCGGAACAGTGTCTGGCCCTTTGTGTGTTAGTAGGTTATTTACGCATCCCTGAAGATGCTGCAGATGCATTTCATTTTCTGGGACCACATTTTAAAAGCCCACAGATGTTTCTAGCAGCTGCTTCAAAAATGTAATTCTCCTAGTCTGAACAGCTCAAATGATATAGGGATTTTAGATGAATTTTATAATGCTGTTGCCAACTAGGACTACCATTGCTTTTCCCCTCCTTTTTTTGTTTTAGTAACACAGGTATCCAGAATTATTTATCCCTTAGTAAAAGTAGTTAAACATTCAAAGGATTAAATATTTTTTACTTACAGGAGGCCCATCAGAACCGGGAAGGCCAGGAAGGCCAGGCTTGCCTTGTGGTCCCTAAATGCAGTGAACAGACACACATCTTAAAAACAACTGCAATCATAAGCCAGAATAACACTTTCATACCATATATAAGTACAAGGCCACTTCTGACAATCTTTAGCCTACAAAAATGATCCATAACTTTCAATGAGATGCTTGCCTGAGAATGCGCTTCAGGACTTACCCTATGAAAATGCACACACGTAACACGAGGTAGGGAAGAGTTTTCCAGTGTACAAAATTAAGTACTATTTAGAATTTCAGGAATAAAAGGATTCACCAATGAAAGTTATCAACAAGTTCAAGAGGCGAAGAATGCAGGGTACAGAACCCCAGAGTTCATAGCTGAAAGGCCTTTTTGAAAGCCTAGGAAATGCTAATATCATGGAACTTGTCCATTTTTCTAGAATAATACTTAAGCACACTGACAGGTAAAAAAGTATTAATTTCTCCATAAGAGCAGAGTACATAAAAAAAGAAAAAAAAAATCAAAGAATGAATTAAGCAGGAATTCAGCAAACATAAAATTAGCATAAATTCAATAGTGACATTTTTTAAATTAATAGAGGGCCAGTTTCAAGCCACAAGAAAATGTGCAAAGAGATGAGGAAAAAGCCACCAAAGGACACTACAGTATGCCAATTACACTGCAGAGTTATGCCATATTATAATCCTTGAATAAAGAACAGAATCAGACTTGAATAGGTAAAACTTCATTATGAAAAAGAGACTAAGAAAAACAATCTTTGCAGTTTGCTGTGAAATCAAGTAACATACAAGTACAAATTGTTTAATATTGTAGATGGGATTCCGAAGGTAATAGCAGAAAATTAATCCAAACTAACGGGAGGAAGTTGTGCTTGTGAAAAGGTGTATATGAGAGGAAAGCCATTGGCTACTCATTTACTTGACGATTTCAGGAAGATCTGATATTTAAATTTAGCTTACTATTCCATAAAAGATAGCGAAGCCTTCAAGCTCATAAACAAAGTGGCTCAGAACTGACTGTGAAATAACAAAATAATGCTGTAACTTACTTTTTCACCAGGAGGCCCAATAGGACCTTGAGGACCAGGAAGCCCCTGTTAGAAAGAAACCAGTGTGAGAGATCAGGGAGAACAATGTACATACATTCACCCTACTAAAGGTCCCTCATTAATCTGTTTAAACACACGGGCAAATATAAGTGGCTTTTTTTTCTTTTCACTTACAAGTTAGATCAGGAGTTTTGTGCGAGCCTTTTGCACAAGCCACTATTCTGGCAGTAGGTCTGTAACAAGATCCTATTCAGAACCCTCCTCCAGGTGTGGCCATTCCTGCTGCATTCCAGGAACACTGAATGAGTCATTTTTCTCCTGAATGAAAAATCCCTCTGAAAACTTACTTGAAAACTCTGCTCCCACTGCCCTCGGCACATTTGCAGCATTATTTATAAAATCCTTGAAGCTTTATCAGTTTCGCACATGAAAAGCTAACCTTTTAGTGATTTCCATCTATTAAACATTTGCTGCACGTTACATCATATTTCTTGAGAGTTCTTTTACACTTACTTGTGGGCCTGGAATTCCTTGCTGACCAGGAGGTCCTGGTTCCCCTTGAGGACCCTACCATGCAAAAAAATAGTAGGGCATTAGGTTTGCATTTCTGCACTACAGATCTTCATTGTCAGGACTAAAAGGAGTACAAACTCATCTTTGTTCCTCCCTCTTTAAAGTCTACCAGCAACTTTCTCTCCAGTATGAATTTTTTCATGCTAATGAATATCTTGACCTTTTCTTTAATAGAGAATAACAGCCCACACATAGGACCTAAGCACTGGAGTCCATGGTGCTAAAGGAGTCTGAGAGAAAGCATGGTCAGGCCTTTTGGCTGGAAACTAAGAACAGAAGCCTTGTCTTTTCCATATAAAATCATAATGAATCCAAATAGTTGACATAAAAGTTTAATTAAATGGAAGGGATGGCATAGTTGCAGGGATGAGAGAATGTGGAAAGCATTCTTAGAAGCTTTCTAATTCCCAATTTACTTACTCACCATGTTTCCCTTTGGGCCTGAAGGTCCATCAATACCTGCAATGCCCTACAACAAACAACATAACGAGCAATTTTCAGTGGACTTCCTTTTTCCTTCTGGAAACTGCAAATACTCAACAGCTCATACGTACAGGTTGTCCAGGGGGCCCAGGTGTTCCTCTGGGGCCCAGTAATCCCCGTGGACCCTGCAAGACAAGAAACCTGTATTGACACCTGCATGATTTTTTCTGAACAGAGATGCCTGTGAGCAGGACTGGCCAAGGAGTGGAATAAGGAGGAGGAAGGATGAAGGGAAGGCAGTGTGGTTGTAAGAAGGAAGGAAGGAAGGAAGGAAGGAAGGAAGGAAGGAAGGAAGGAAGGAAGGAAGGAAGGAAGGAAGGAAGGAAGGAAGGAAGGAAGGAAGGAAGGAAGGAAGGAAGGAAGGAAGGAAGGAAGGAAGGAAGGAAGGAAGGAAGGAAGGAAGGAAGGAAGGAAGGAAGGAAGGAAGGAAGGAAGGAAGGAAGGAAGGAAGGAAGGAAGGAAGGAAGGAAGGAAGGAAGGAAGGAAGGAAGGAAGGAAGGAAGGAAGGAAGGAAGGAAGGAAGGAAGGAAGGAAGGAAGGAAGGAAGGAAGGAAGGAAGGAAGGAAGGAAGGAAGGAAGGAAGGAAGGAAGGAAGGAAGGAAAGAAGGAAATCACTGATAACAGATTTTCCTCAAGGGCACTATATTTCTGAACAGGATGTCAGTGTAAGGGCAAGCTTTGATTTAGCCTCTTTATGGTCACTTCAGAGAAAGGTGGGAGATTGATATTTATATTTCCCAGTGCAGAACATGGGCACAGCATCTTCCACTAAAATTTCAGCTGTGTCTTGGCCTGAAGGTCTGACCTGAACAGTAACATAATATTTGCATTCCTTTCTTTTGAAAGCCTTATGGTGTGTCATACTCTATACTAGTATTCTAATACAAAATAGTGTTTATATCTGTAGTAAGGATTCAGTAAGTAATTAAAAGTTGCTAGTAATTTTATTACAATAAATACAAGACATTCTGGAAAAAAAATTTAGATTTTTTTTTTAATCCCTAAAAACTTTCAAAAAAGACCAATGGCTATTCTCATAAATAAGGTGAACAAGATTTTGGTATATAACATAATCTTTTGCCTCTATACTTATGTGAATAAGTAGTAGTTTTCATTATTGTGTCATAATTCATGTTCTGCTGCTAAAGGAGGCAGAACTGAGTCTCCAGCCTCCTCATACAGTCACAAATCACTGACACTAACTGTAGCGGTCTTTGTGCTTCGTGAGTAGGCAGTAGCAGATCAGAAATTTAGGGTAAAATTCCCCTTTCTGAGGCTTGAGTTCTTGCCTGCAATGCAGAACTCTGTTCTGCAGTGACAGCACCTGCAGAATTCCAACTGACAGGAGTGGAAATTCTGTACGTGAAACAAGTGTAAAATACACAATGAAGCATGGTAGTGTGAAAAAAGATGAGAACCCAGGCCTTACTTTCTAATAAGTAGATATTTAGGCAACGCTTCAAAAGCAACAGGGGCTTGGCTATATTCTGGTGTATCAAGGACAGCAGGGACTGATTTTACACAATTGGATAAGAAATAGCATTTGTGATTCTGGAAGTTGTACATACTTAGCTGGATATATCCTTAATTCTAATCCCGTAAGTGGTGTTTCAACCCTAACAAAACTGTCCATTTGTTTGCTTTTCAGCCAGAAACAGTATTCTCTATATACAAACACATGAAATAACTTTTATACCTGCAATTCAGAACAGTTCAATAGAATGGGAAAATATCTGAATGTGACTTTTGTTTGTAACAGAAACAGAAGAATAAGAAAGAATTGCTTACAGCTTCACCTGGGAGACCTCTTGGACCAACTTCCCCATCTTCTCCCTGGTTTTGTGCAAAAGGAAAACAAGTTTTAGAAAAAACCAAACATTTATCATGACCTTATTCCTATTATATGAGGATTCACTGTAGATTTTCCTGTGTGAACAGCAACTTACTCTTGATCCATCTTCACCAGGTAGGCCAGGGGGTCCCTGTGGGCCACGGTCTCCCTGAAGGATAAGAAAAGTCATTAAAATAACTGCTGGAAACTTTCTGCTGCTGGAAACAATAATGGATGGGAAGGGAATTGAAAAAAAATATGTTAGCTGAAGTTTGATGTGTCAAAACATGTCTTGACACAGTCATACAAACCTGTAAGTTATAGTACTCAGTAAAATCTTTCATTACCTTAGTATAAGAACAGATGAGCATTTTTGAAATAATGAATAATTTGTGTTTGTACATTTTCACTCTGTAACAAGAGTTGGACTTGGTGATGCTTGTGGGTCCCTTCCAATTCAGAATATTCTGTGATTCCCTGATTCTGTGATTTTTGGCCCCAGAACATAAACAAGATACATCTACAAAAGGCACTGTTACCCACATTTTCCTTTGTCTCATCACCACCTTCCCTCTCCCCTACACAATGTATTACTGCAGTAAAATAAGACGTGTTCGTGGGGCAGAAGTTAAGAAACGAGTTGCAGGGCCCAGGAATATGCAGAGATTTACTAACCACCTTTCAGAACCACACACCCTGGCACCAGCTACTGAGAGCCTTGGGACTGGTTTGTCTGAGGCTTTGGAAGGCAGCCAGACTGCCACACTTCCCCTCAGAGGCTGGGGCTTTTCAAGTCTATATATGCAGAACCTCAGTAGATTCTGGACCATACTTTTAGGATTTATTTTTCTTTCCCAGTTCCTAAAGAGAACTAGTGTGCTACAGAGCTCAAACACCACTGACTGACCTCCTTCTGGGCAGCAGGCTTTGAGACTGTGACTTCCTTCTGGCATTGGACAACACCCAAGTATTCATGCTGTTTGCCTTAATTTTATCAGTGTCTCCAAGGAGCCTGACCACTGCTGGGAATTCTGGTAGAGATATATGGAGCCACTGTTCAGTGGCTCTGTTCTTTACACTTCCAAGCTTTCCTAGGGAATTTTAGGTAACCCTCATATACCCAGAGCACATCCCCCAATTCCAGGGATTGTTAGGATTTTCTTCTACTGCCTTTCTGTCCTTCCTCAGCATGGAAGAGAAAGTTAAATTTTATGAACTGCTCTCTAATACCTTCAAGATGAATTCAATACATGAATTGCTATTCATATATTTTGCTACGCTCTGCAACTACTCTATGTTAACTGCAGGTAGAGAATGTGGTTTTCTACATGTTAGACAACACTTATGAAAGATGACATGAGAGGCATGGTCTTTCCTCTGGCTTCCTATTTATATCCACGTGAAGACTGACTTAGGCTTTCAAATACTGAAAATGCTCATCCCCTTAAGGGCTACCTTTCTCTTCTGACATGGTACTTAGATATAGATTAGGAGTGTGCATTCAGTGTCCTGGTATTGTCACTCAGTAAGAACAAAACTTCCTATCATTATCAGCATTCTCAATTTTTCAGCTCTATTTCTTCCCTTCAAGTGTTCTCTTAGAGGCTGAATTTCATTTTCCTTGGTTCAATTTTAAAAGTATGAAGTGTCTTGCTTTTGCACTGAAGAAGAGTTGTGCGTCTAGTAAATCTAAATCAGAAAAGTTCAAAGTCACAGATAACAGGGTTAAAAGAAATATGGCATTATATGATGTGATCTGCCCTACACTGGAAGTCCAAGAATCTCAGTAACTCCTGTCTGAAAATTTATGGGTTTTCAACGCTGATTCTTTTACAGCTGAAATACAACTTCAATAGAAATATTTAACTTTTCTTGCCATGTTTATTATTGCAAGCCAAAGTGAACCGAACATTTGCATTGCATGTTGTCACTATCTAAGACTGTGAGAGCTATAACCATCTTATCTGGCTTTGAACTGAGCTGCTTGCACAAGGACAATAGTGCATACTCTTACAGATTTCCATAGAAACACAAGAATCTAGTGTTTTTTAAATAGTGGGATGAGAGAATATGGAAAAATGTAATTATTTTCATTACTATTTCAAAGTTTTTATCCCAAACTTATTTTTCTGTTTTTTTGGGTAGGGAGGGGAAGTGTGTGTTTTAATTTTGGTATGGAAATATGGAAAAAAATGAATATTTGAAAAATAAGAAATGTCATTATGACTTGGAAGGTACCACAGACAAGTCTAATATTCCAGGCTGGAGAGCAGACACACACTGCCTGACTCAGGCCAAATTTCCGCTCAGGCCTCTGAGTGCAGGTGGCAAGTGCTTAATGCTGAGCCCCCTCTGCTGTTGGCCTGCTGAGCATGCCGGGCTTCCATTATGGGATGCACTGACTGCTTTACACTCTTTACCTAAACCAGGATGATGAAAGAGGAGTAAACAAATTCATGATGACAGCAGAAGTTCCTTACCCATTGCAAACAGAACTCAAAAGAGTACCCTTAGCTGCTAATCGAAAGAGCTACGTTAGGGTCTGGTAGCCAACACAGCCGAGCTTTTCTAGAAGTACAACTGTGCTTACCCACTGAAGGGTGAGGGTGAGGTAATAATTCCTTGGTCGCTGAGCTTTAGCACATTTGGAAATGGTTTTGCTGACATTCCCATTCACTGTTTCTTTCATGGTGCACTGCACTTACCAGGACAACAGTAAAGGAGGGACACTCAGCAGGGTGCTAGCACCTACATTAGGAGTATGATCTGAAGCAGAAATCCCTGGCTGTGATTATTTCTGCACTTTGTAGGGAAAGATGAAGTCTCATTCCATAGATTTGTATGACAAAAGGAACAAGTACTTTAGTTGTTTTAAATATTAATAGAAATTTTCCTAATTTATCTGACTTGACTGTGACCTTTTTTAAGCTGCAATTGTTGCAATAAGCCCCACTAACCAATTCAGTTTGTAATTGAAATATTCATATTCATTTTTTGAGCAAGCTTTTAAGCAAGTTAAAATTTGGCATGCTCCTGATACAGAAACTTCATGCAATTTCCTTTCTCTATTGCTCTTTCCTTTAGAGCAATGACTTAAAAGTCCAACAGGCAAATTCCTGCACTAAGAAAAATTAGAGCAAAACCTAGCTGAAGATATGATCTAAATTCTGCAAATATATTTAAACTATAAATGTATATATTTTTTGTCTATTGACTGATATTACTCAAAAGTTTCACATTGGAATACATTGCCTGACAGTAAGCTATTATTTGTAGAGTGAAAAGCTGACATTCTGTTTTAACTTTCCCCACAGTCCTTAGTGCTGCTCTTAATGAATAATGAATTATTTCTGGGACTCTATTAGTTTGGTGTTGTATAAATGTACATATTTTTCTTCTTACCCGGTTACCTTTGTCACCAGGGAGGCCAGGAAGACCATCAAATCCTCTGTCACCCTAGGAAAGAAATCACTTTAGTAAATGAGGAATCAGCTTTAGTAAATGACTGTTAAATTGTCTGAATAAATAGTGCCTTCCCCCTGAAAGTTAATTTCTACCCTTGGGTTGCATGTGCACTTTTGTTACTGAATGAAACACATGGGGCTAAGCATATAGATCAAACTCACAAACTGTTCTACTACGAATTGTAGCAATAGAAGACGCCACAGTTTTTCACTGTGCTGTAGTTATGCTATTTATAAAAAGAATTTTCATACTGAAATGAAAAGCTTGATTACAACTGCACTTTGCAGTTGCAAAACTGACTTCACTGTTACTGATACTCTGTAACTAGAAACTACCTCAGAGAGAGAGAACTCATGCCCCAAGAATCAAATTTCTTCAAAGTCAGACTACTAGGAATTACCATTAATTACCATATTTTAAATGGATGATTCATTCTCAGCTCTTGCATCTGACCCGGCTCTCTGAAACCTCAGTATTTTCACTTAAGAGAAGAACTTTGGGTTGGCCTGGGTGAAACTGTGGTACCTACGTAAAATCTGTCTAGCCCATTCCACGACTTAACTAAAGCCTCAAGTCTCATTATTATTTACCTTTGCACCAGGTTCTCCTGGCATTCCTCTGGCACCATCAGCTCCAGGACGTCCCTGCAAAAACCCAAAGGGGCAAACACTTGAAAATGCAATGAAATCAATTTATATTTAAATACATTTAAATAAAAACTATTTACCTAGAGCAGAACTGATCTATATGCTACCTACCCTTTTGCCAGCTTTTCCACTTGGACCGGGGGCACCTTGGACACCACGAGGACCCTAAATTTAAAGAGAGTAACACTTAGAATTCCATGAATGTCAGCAAAAAGCAAGTAAAAAACCTCACCTCAAGAACAAAGTAAGATTTTTTCCTACACAAAGCTGCATTTCTTTCCCTAGGAGATGGATTCTGGTTCCCAGATTCCCAATAGTTTTAAAAGCACATGGGCATCCAAACTGGCCTTAGCACTATGAATTTTAACTCCAGTTTTCATGAGATGGCATTACACATGCCATAAGTCATCCTTTTAACATGTAAGTTTCTTACATTCTTTCCATGGCTTTAAAGATGTCAGCCTTGTTGTTTGAAGAACCTTCTTCCTCTCACACCAAAATTATTTTATTCCCATTATAATTATTTAGGGAAAACTGAAGAGTGCTTACAGATATATACACAAACATGAGTTGTGCTAGTAAAGATCTCACATACTGTCTTAGCTTTACACAACATGGGTTTAACTAGAGAGAGACCAAATTACCCCAGACTGAAAAAACATCTCACTTTCCAAACACATGTAACTTTCACTGACGACTGTATGGACGTTAACTGTGGAAATTTTCTCACCTCCCACCCAAATGCATTTTCAGGTGAAAAAAAGCAATGGTAAGGACAAGCCATCCAAAAATATTATGTAGGAAAAGAAAAAAAAAACATTAAAAATGTAAGTAACGAAACTGAGACTGTACAACTCTTCAGAATGCTTTTTTTATTTTCTTTTTTATTGTTTTATTTTTCTACTGCAAGTATCCACGTGCAGTTTTAAGACAGCCTCTTAGTAATGTATCAAATCCATGATACTCCTTGAGATCTGGAAAAATCGTTGTTTTGGATACTTATTTCATTATTCTTTCAAAATCTTTTTACTGCTTTAAGTTTAAATGGAGAGATTTCCATGTGTTTCAGTGCTCTTTGACATGACTGTGGTGAAGTTTATATAATAGCAGGCTGAGAAACAAAACATGCACTGAGTCCTAATTATTTATTCCTGATCTGTCACATCTTTCTTGAAAATAGCCTGTTTAATTACCAACCAAATTCAACCTCCCTCACCTTATGAGATCTGATAAGTTCAGAGCCCAAGGTCATCCAGTTGCAGACTAACATATCATTATCGAACAGAGAAAAGAGCCTGAAGTGACAGTATTAAAACTGGTTTTCAACTGATGACACTCTACATGTGATAATTGCATTTTGTTATACAAAGATTGTTACTTTCATATTTCAGAATGAATAATCAAGCTATTGATTTTAACTACAATTTTAATATTGATCAAGCTATTGAAATTATAAGATTGTATTATAAAGGATATTTTTATTCAATTGCATGCAGGAAGCATATAATTGATTGATTTCTTCCAACTGATAAGAATAAACTTCTTAAAGATGAAACATGCTCAAACATAGCAGGGAATACTAATGTACCTGGGGACCTGGTTCACCACTTTCACCTTTAGCACCTGCTGCTCCAGGTCCACCCTTGATGAAAAAAAAAAATGAACATATATTGTTTAAGTATACAAAAGTTTCTTTAAATTAATAAGTTACTTTCTATTTCCATACATGAATTAAAGGGATAAATAACAAATATTCCTCGATTCATCAGGAGGTGTGAACTCACCGTTCATATCTACAGTTTTATCTACCTTGATTTATCACTGTCTAAACACTGGGCAGAAATATTTCTCTTACCAAAGAGAACTCCCATGAATTTGAATGCAAAATGTAACTCTTTGTTCTGTGTTAGTATCTGAGAGCTAAGTATGAGCACAGTAAGAATATAAGTAATCAGAAGTGCATCCATTGTAGGGAGTAAGAGCTGAAAGCCACCTCTTTTTACCTTTATTTCTGTGCTGTACAAAAATAACAGTCTCAGAGTTCGATCCAAAGATCACTGTAGTCAATGAAAAATACCCTGTCTAATCTTGTAATGAACTTCAGTGATGTTTTAATCAAGTCCTTTGTGCACTTGTCCCTGAAGAAGTGGAGAATCTATATAACTACATCTCTTTATTAATATGAAATGAAGATATAGATTTTAAGAGTCAATTTTAATCATAAACAGGCCAAAACCCAATATTCATTCATATTGTACATGGAATCAGGGGCAGAATTAGTGAAAGTAAGTTAGAGGTCTCACAAAAACAGACAAAGTAAACCAAAAAATCTTGGCATGCACACACAGAATACAGTCTCAGGGAAAGAAGATATGGGAGTGTGTTACTCTGTGCAAAAGAATAGTTGCATTTTTGACCTTTGAAACAGGTTGTGACCCAAAGTATGTGTTTAATATGAAAAAAAATATTGCAGACCTTTGGAAACTGGTAATTCTTCTAGGTTGACATTGGAAGGAAGAAGTAATCTAATGGCTTGGCTTAGTGCTGAGTCTCACATCCTGAAGCAGAAAGATCCCCACTGACCTTGCAGATATTAATTCAAGTCCTAATCAAACTGAAAATCAGATCCCAAACTGGTACTGGCAGTGGAGAGAAGATTGGTTTTGGTAGGTGGTGACTCTCTCTCGGGGTTTCTCTGGTGTAAGCTCTGCTTTTAATTAACATAATTGATTACATTTACTATCTGTAGGCAGACATTTATTTTTTATGCTAGGTTAGCTAAGCATGTGAACACCAGACTCAACTAATGCTAGACTGGGGATTTGACACTATGTTTAAGATTTTTTGTAACTAATACATTACTACTCTATCTTATTAGTAATAATAAGAAACATTACTATTACTAATAATGTAATTATAGTCATAATAATTACTATAATTATTATAGTAATTAATTAATAATTAATTTAACAAAATAAAATTCATGTAAAGAGTAAAAGCTCCAACTTTTTCATTCTTAAAAGAAGCTGGGTAGAAAAACAATTTACAGACCAAGAAACTTGCTGTTGGAACTGTAGGCAAAAATGTTTCTAGATCAAAGAGTTGGATTTCTAGAGCCTCCTGGTGGTTTAGAAGCAAAACAACTATTAATATTATTAATTTGTTGAATTTTGCATACCAGAATTCATGAAGGCTTTTAAAACACAAAAGCATGAGTATGAAGGCAGGTTATACCTCTGCTAAAGGTATCCAACCTACTGTCAGTATCATATCAGCCTTTGCAAAGTCTTCCTTGCTTACAGCAGTTCCATAGTTTTGTCTGTACAGACTGAATGTTATCCTGTAGATCTCTTGAATTAAATACGTTGCTGGAAATAGTGTATGAGTTTGTTATATAGACCAAATATATTTGACTCTTTTTAAGTATGGCATACCTAATTGTGATGAATCAGGAGTTTGTGAGCCAGATTCTCTGCTTGGTAGCCACTATTTACTTTGGAAGAGCTACTCTAGAAAAGAATTGCTCTTGTACAGATCTGCTTAAAAATACAAGTATACACACTCCGTACAAACACTAAGATATTTTAACATCCACAGGGCCATTTCCAGATAATTTGGTGTTAGCAGTCGAGACAAATTCAGGATTGAAGTAAAAAAAAAATGGTAACTCTTTTAGAAACCTGTGGCTCTTAATTGTTTATAGGAATGCCTCTTACAAAGTTTTCAGGCTTAGCTTAAATATTGAGCAAAGGTGATTATGCAACCTCTTGCTTTAGTATCTCTTTCTGTAGAGTTTCATATTTACTACAACAAATTGTATTAGTAGAATTACAGAGATGTTAGGCTATAGAGGCATATTTATGTAAAACTATTCACTACTTTTTTAAGTCCAGCGGTGTGCTCTGTCCAAACACCACAAAACCTATAATAAAAACTCATTTAGTATTTAGGTTGCATTGCAGATCTTGAGTTAGAATACAAGCTATAACTTTAATGATATAATACTGATTTCAAATAAGTAGAAAAGAAGTACAAATACAGAGGGGTAGGCAGAGCCAGAATGAGATCTATGGGCTACAACACCACGTTCTTAAACCTGAGCCCCTGTTTTGTCTACTTACCACAGGACCTGGTCTTCCAGTGAGTCCCATAGGACCAGGTGGACCTCTCATAGCAATCTAAGACAAACAGAACACCAGGAGTCAAGAAAAAGTTGCCAGCCAGCATACATATCCTATACTAACAGAGTTTTAGAATGTTTTAGCAAATACCCCCATCTTTGACTTCACATCCTGCAGGATATGAAACAAATTAAGTTTTGGCTCCTTGTGCTCACCCTGGCTTGCTGAAGAATAGCTTGTGCTTGAGCTTCCTGAGCTGAGATTGTTGGGCCCTTCTCACCATCTCCACCAAAGCGAAACTGCAAGTACCAAAACATGAAAAGGATTTAGAATTTATCAAATCTAAATCATACTTCTTGCTTGCTGCAACAGTGCAAACTGCTTCAAAGTCACAAGGTCAGTCTTTAGTTCATTCTACAAACTTCAGAAGACGGCTGCATGGGGACCACTGCATCCAACATGAGTATGAAATCATTGGTGATTGTAACTGAAGTCTAAATTTATTCCCTTATGAGCAAATATCTTCCTGAGTTTATGGGATATTGGTTTCCATTTGTTTGTTCGCTTGTTTATTTAAAAAAGAGGCCAAAATAGACTTTACTTGCCTGCAAAAGTCAATGAAAATATGTACCAAAATTAATTAAGTCTCTCTACACTGGTAGCTACCCACATTAAAAGTGTAATTTAATTTAAGGCAGACACAAATTTGAAAAATGTTTGGTATCTAAAATAAAACAGTTTTGTGTTATTTTGGACAATTTCAAAAGAAATTACAGAACAAAAATTTAAGCGCTCATTCCTGTGCTTCTGCACTGTTATTGCTAATGAGACTGCTGGCAGAAGAAGCTCTTCAGTGTCGCAGAAATACTAGGCTGCAACAAGAAGCATGGCTTTCCAAAGGTATGGCACAGGCACACGGGGTATCAGGGCCATGAATCCTGCACTGCCCACAACAGTTTGTCCAGTTTGCCTATGCCCAGAGTTGACACAGATCTTTTTCATCCATACACACACTCAGGAATAATTAATTCCAAGCACACAGTGCTTTTCACACCCCAGCACAAGATACTTTAACAGCTTTGGGCTTGTTCCTCCACCTGCTAAAACAGATGGTGTTTTGCTTTGACTCCAGTGGGAGCAGAGCTGGCTATGTGCATATATTTCTATTCAAAGGATGCACTGACTCTTCAAAGAGGACACTGAAGTCCGATTTGAAGCATGGAATACTTAAAAATCTCCATGTCAATGAGACTTGAAAGCACACACGCCTGTAGGGAGTACAGGCCCTCTGTACAACAGCAAACCCCTTGTTTTGGACATATAGTAGCAAAATATAGTTACTGTTAAAAATATAAGGTGGTTTTCACTCATGAAGGTTCCAATCTGTCAGGCATGCAGGAGCTAAAGCATATGTTTTTTTGAGAAAAAAAAAGGCACCATATATATGAATTCCAAACGATTACACCATAAAAGAAATTCTGTATCATTTTCTCACTCCACAGACAAAATTAGATGAAACAAGAAAATACCTATACATTTCTTGAAAGACACTTCCAGTTTCTGTAGGCTGCTTACCCTGCAACCATAACTTACCGGCAACATTAACATGGTACCTGGGGGACCTGCTAAACCATCAGCACCAGGAAGACCAGGGCGACCAGGTGGACCCTAAGAGAACAAAGACAAGAGAGAAAAAAAGGTGAGAACAAAAAGATTATAATGTAAGAGAAACCTTTTGAGTCACTTACATAAATTTACACTCATAGAATGGCTTCAAAAGGACCTTAAAGATCTAGTTTTAACCTCCCTGCCACGGGCTGGGCCACCTTTCACTAGGCCAGGTAGATCAAAGGCCCATCCAACCCTGCCTTGAACACTTCCAGAGATGGTGCAGCCTCCTGGGCAACCTGTTATAGGGCCTCACCACTGTCAGCGTAAGGAATTTCATCCCAATATCTAATCTAAAGCTGCTCTCTTTCCACTCAAAATCCTTCCTTTTGTCTTATCACTATGGGCCCTTGTAAGAGGTCTTTCTCCACCTCTCCTGCAGCCATCCCCCACAGCTCAGCCTGTCTTCACAGAAGGGGCACACAAGAGTGGCAGAGGGACAGAACCACCTCACTTGCCTTGCTGCTCACGCTTCTTTCATGCAGCCAGGACACGGTTGGCTGCAAGTGTATGTTAGTGGGTCATGTCAAGCTTCTTGTCCACCAACACCCCCAAGTCCTTCTCTGCAGGGCTGCTCTCAATCCATTCTCCTCCCAGCCTAATTGCTGCAATTATATATTTGTGCCATGTCTGGTCCATGACAGGCACATGACGTGCTTAGTCAAGAATTTCCTTATGATGAATTCAGTAAGCAGCCAGTTACAAAACTAAGTACTATCAGTAGTTCCATTACTAGGTGTTAAAATTCCCATTTTACAAGTTCAAATTCTGGAATATTTACTTAATCTACAGGACAGAAATATGAAAGAAGTGTGGATGCAGACTTAGTAGCAAGGTAAAATATTGTTGGGATTTTAATATTATCTCATTATACAGTGATAGCATCCTCTCAGCATCTTATATATAAATACAGCATGAACATGCTGAATTCACCAGTAAACTATCACTCATAAGACACAGGAAAGTTTTTAGTAGCTTATTTTCCTCAAATAAATATTTAGGCTGTTTTAAAATTGTTTTTGTGGTGGCAGTAAGAAAAGGCTTACAAGAACATGAAGACTAAAATAATAGCTTAAATTTTAACTAGCTTCATGACTCAGTAGGTTTCTCAAGCTATATATTATCTAATATGGCAAATAAATTCTTCCAAGGTCATCTAAATATAATCCATCACTTTCAATATTCTTATGTGTTTTGATTCTGAAAGCCTTTTTTTTTTCCCTATATTTGTACATATTGTAGCTGAGGCCATATTGATTTTTTAAAAATTCATTCAATCCATATGAAATGTTTGTATATGTTAGTTTAGTGTATTTCAAAACACATCAAAACAGAAAAATACTAACAAATCAGAACTTAAACTTCTTCCTGTATTTACAGCACATATTTCTCCTGCTAAGAAAATGTTTGTCCAGATTCTCAGATTGCCTCTCAATTCTCCAGATTCATCTTCTCTGAACGAATCAGCCACAATTCCACTGAAGTTTCTAACCTCTGGTTCTATGTCAGATCAGGATCTAACTCACCCTCGTAGCAATTAGTGCAAGATATCCCATGAATGCGTGGAATAATCTGTTTGTTGACTTACCCTTTCACCAGGGTCACCTGGAGGACCAACGGGACCTTGTAGACCTGGGGGACCTGTAAGACCCTGTAGAAAACGAATGACATAATTATCCTAATGTTTGCAGACTTTTGAACTATTCTTTCCCTGAAAAGTTATGAGAAACACATATTTGGATAAAATAATTTATAAGACAGAGTATTGTTTTTTCTTACAAAGATTTATAATCGGTATTCAAAACTGAAGAATTTCATGTGCCCTCAGCTTGGAGCCTGCTGTCACTGAAAATGTGAGGTGACCCTTTTCTATACCCTTCTAAAAGTGCTAAATCTGAAATACATTTGGGAATATAATAAGACCAATATTGTGTTAACTTGTGAATAGAAAAGCCCAGGGGATAAATCAAACCAAATAAAGGAAATTGTGATTAATCTACTTACAGCAGGTCCTCTTGGTCCTGGTGGTCCTTCAATGAGCATGCCCTAGGAGTGGATGAAACACAACATTGCACTTACTAGTTTGTAGAAAAACAAAACATCTTTTCATCTGAACTACTGACGTCTGCATTTCTTAGGGTTTTGATAATTTTTTCCAGGAATCTTCTCTCTACAGTTACTAGAACAAGAATCTGAATCATTACGTGGCATTAAAAGTGAGGAAGACTTCCTTGCCCTTGCTGAAACATGTAGTGATGGTGTTACCAGTGGCAAAGCTGAAAGTTATCTGAGTAGATCTTTCTAAGACGTAGTTACTAGATGGCCTGAAGATCAGATCATGATCTGTTTTCCTCTGCACAAAATTTTCTTTTTTTTAAGGAACATGTGGTTAGTCCTTCAAAAAACTGGAGGAGTAGCTGGAACAGGCCACTGTTGGTAATCACTTTATACCATCCATGTTACAGGGACTGTTTCAGAGATCATGGATAGTGTGCATGCTGTCATCCTATCATGAACAACAACGTTTCATAATGATGCATTAACAGTGAATATATGTTATACAGTGCTACTGAAAAACTCCCTGACATCTGTACTTACAGGTTCAATCACAGCTGGTTCTCCCTTTTGGCCTTTTTCTCCATAAGCCCCATGTCCTGTCACCTGGCCAGTAAAAACAACCCCAAAAACAAAAATAAGTAGAAGGTCTAAGGACCTGGTACAATAAAGAATTGCAGCAACCTGTAACTGAAAGCTAAAGCTGGAATTGGTCTGTACTATAAAAAAATGTATCACAGCTACAAACCGTATATATCAAAAATACTTAATACATGAGAAATGGAAAATGCAAAAACTCCATTATTGGATATTGTCAATTTGTAGTTTATGAATGAGATGTGCATCCCGTGAGTGTTTACCCTATGCTTTACATTAGAACTTTGAAATTAGAATCTAAAACTTCTATGTGCAAGTGACAACATTGGGTTTTTTTCTTATTTCATTGGAAATATTCTTGGCAATTGACAATAATCCTTCATGGCTTTATGAATTAAACACCCTAAAGTAAGATGGAAAGAAAGATCCCTTGGTCCAATATGGACAGTACCTTTCAAGCTCCTAATTTCATTCATTAGACATCCACAACATGTAAAGTAACCTGAGAAGGGTCTGTGCTTTCATGGCATAAATGAGAAAGGAGGTAAATGGCACTGTGGACACTAAAGAATGTTTCACAGAGAAATGATGATTCCTCATCACTACCTGAGTTAGCATCAACTGCCAAATTCTTTGAGGACTAGCTCTGTGGGAAGTTTTGGGTTCAGGATTAAGGTAACAGAAGAACCTAAAACAGTAATATCAATAACACATTCTAATGGAAGAAACAGATTCAAGTTTCAAACAAAGATATTTTTTTTTTAATCATGAAATAGTGTATTTTTCTTCAGAAGTACCTCTTTTCATCACTAACATATCCACTAGAAATTAGGTTCTGACCGGTTTGAAATTTAAAATTACGTATCTCTAGTTCAGAACATGAGAACTGTAATATAGCTTGCACAGACCAGAGCCTGTGTTCTAATTCAAGATTCCTGACTCCTTCAGCTTTGTATCAAGGCATTTTAAGTTGAAATTTACACCAGGGGATAGAGTCTACACCGCCATTTGCTTAATGCAGGACAAATGGTGCCTTATGGGCTCTTTGCTTCACAGATAATCTGAACTTTTCTGTGTCATTCTGCCACAGTGTCCCCATCTGGGCTAGAAGGAAAAGAGTACACTTGTATCACATTGCACAGATAAGGATCATTAAAAAATACAATGACCCCAACAGGGTTTAGAAAGGAGCAGTAAATGAAATACAGAAGGATGGGTTTCAAGGTTGGCAGAGAAAAGCATCCTCCCAGCATTTGCTGTTATTTCTTGGATCCTTTGTAAACTGAAGTTTTGTCTTTGTGAGGACAAAATAAAGATAAGACTGAGCAAATAGTGCAAACAAAATTCTCCTTTTCTACTATATTGAGAGTCTTCCTAACTAAAAAATACAAATAGGATTTTTTTTTCCTTCCAGTCTTAGCCATATTAATTTTCTTTGCAGCTTCCATAGCTGGTAAACTGGTAAACAAGGATCTTGGCACAACTAAAGGAAAGTTAAAGCCTTGCTGTTTAGCCTATGATTAAGTCAGACTGAAAGAGAGCTATAAAACTCAGAATGAAGAGCATGATTCACAGGATCCACCAAGTCATCCTATCTTTATATTTACCAAGCTGTTAAATCACTTCTGCAAGACCATAAACCTGTCACCA
The DNA here is from genome assembly GCF_029207755.1 of Chamaea fasciata. Lineage (NCBI taxonomy): Eukaryota > Metazoa > Chordata > Aves > Passeriformes > Sylviidae > Chamaea > Chamaea fasciata. The sequence goes on along the minus strand of NW_027094095.1, from coordinate 13,132,473 downwards.
TTGACTAAGCTTATTTTCATGAAAAGGTTCAGGCCTTAACCTTCCCACAAATGAATTTTCTTCTTGGAAAGCAGCAAAGGCCATGAGATTCTAGACATCTACATGCATTTCAATTTCTTAAGGTAATCATATAAAAATATTAATTACAGCACTTGGACCTGCATCAGAACTTATGTTTTTCCAGCTTTAGCTCTAGTTCAGAGAGATTTTTAAAACTGTTCATTTTATAATCTATTATTTGAATTCCACCTTTTCTTTCCTTTCCCTCCCATCTTCTGCCCTCCCTTATTCCCTTCAGCAAATGAGACAAACATTTAACACGATAAAAAAAAAAAAAAAGTTCAAGACTACTAAAACAAGAGGATGGCCTTGATCCAAAGGCTACCAGAAATGAGAATACATCTAATATGTACAAGAAGCTCTGGATCAGGGTCTGTGCAGTTTTGAGACTGCGCAATTATAAAAGGATTGCTAAATTAGATTAATCTGCATTATGCCTCCAGTCAACTTACGCTTGTTTCTGTGATATCGGTCTCTGCAGGAACACCTGGACCAAACTCCTCATTAGTGGAATCAGTTGGTTTCTCTTCATATTCTTTATATTCATAAAAATCATATTCTCCTAAATCTCCATCTACCAGCAGATCAGATTCACTGAGGTCTACTCCTCTGCTTCCATATTCAGTTGCCTCAGTTTTTTTATCATAATCCTCTCCAGTTATGTATTCTTCAGCAAATACTTCTTCAACGGGATTTTGCTATTCATATCAGTAGCAAAGATTTGGGAATAGGAGGAATATGTGGGTTATTGTTAGTAAAGCAATGTAAGCATACGCTCATCCACCATGATGACTTGTCAAAAGAAGAAAGAACAGTAGAACTACAGCATATTGTCTTTTAATTAGAGTCTGAAGGAATGGAAGCTCAGCCTTTCAGAGTAATTAAAAGATCTTTGTATAAGTAGTACAAAGAAGTAATGTTTCCATACGCTTTGGTTTTTTATTTCCAAAACCACTGAATTCAATATATCCAGTATTATGTGTACTGCTTGCGTAATGTTACTTTAGTGCCAAATATAGCTGAATTTCGCTGCTTGGTTTCACTCTTACAAGTATTCATGAATGACTATATGCAATGAGCAGTGAATAAGTTCAGATCTTTTTACAATAGCACTGTGGAGGAGGTGCAAGCGTCACTTTAGTTAAGCCCAGCCTTTTTCATTATCTTCTGTCTATAAATACCAATGCTGAGCTAAACTTCTTTTCTCCTGTTAATGATTTTGAAGTTTATTTACCAGTAAATTCATGACTCATGTGTGTCATGGTAATTTATGTTGTTTTTTTTTTTTTTTTTTTTTGTTAGAGTCAAAGTTCCACCAGTACAAATCAGAATAATTTTAAGATTTCTGAAATCTAAGCTTTCATCTTAAAGTATGTAAGCTGTCAAACCAAGCAAACAACATAAAAGCACTAAAGCCGTTTAATAGAATGCTATATTTGAGATGTACAAAACCAGTTGTGAAATAAAGGAGGATTGCTTTATTGTATTATAAAGGTCTTTTGATAATTTTGCATACAGCATAATTTTGAAAGAAATTGAAGTTCAGATATTCATTGATATAAAAGGATCAGACAATATGAAGTAGTATGATACTGAAAATATTCAGGAGCTAATCAACATCCAGCGTAAATAAAAAAATCTTGATCTAATAATGACATTGAAATATATTGCAATTAAAATAGAAGGCCAGATTCTGATTTAACGCTTGCCTAACTCCATTAATTACAGGAGTATGATTTCTACCTTACAACTGGAATAAACAAAGAACAGGACCAATTTTAAGCCAGATTTTACCTTTAGGAAGAAATGCTCTCACCAAGGAGAGCATTTCGCATTTTGAATCTACCTCATAGCTCTACTATTGTACAATCAGCTTAGAATTCCCCAGAAAACTGAATGATTTAGACACATCTGTTGATCAACTTGTGAGAAGCAAACGTGAGATTGAACACAAGAATGCTTTACAGCAAAATGAGTAAAACACACCTTAGTTCACCTTCACCTTACAGAATACATAGGAGGAAAACCATAGAAAAAAGGGGGACTCTTTTTCTTTTTTCAAATATACGGGGGAAAGGGGTGAGGGGGAGTTTTGTACATCTTTTAAGCAACAATCTTAATTTTGAAAGGAAAAGGTAAAAGAAAAATGAGAACAATGTTTCTTAAAATCCGCCATCATTTTTCTAACACTAGTGCTAATTAATATGCAAACATATTAATCAACACTGGCTTAGCTGCAGTAATTTTAATAAAATAATGTTTAGACCTGTTATTGTGGCTTTCTAGAAAGGTATTTTCCAACATAAGTCAAAATAATAATTTTACCTTTTTTGACAGTTTAAATTATAATGTTTCTTTTGAATAGAACAAGTGAAAATCAAATAATTTGATTTTGTTAGCTGAAGAACTGTGGAAAGGAAACTATGGCTTCTGACTCAACTTCCACATGCTGCTATGGTGGCAGCCATTCTTTGTCTTGTGTTAGGCTCTTTTTATGCTGCACCTTAAAAATTACAGGAAAAATTAGAGACTCCATTTCCCATTAGATCAGGAGGACTATGTCTAATATCTAACCTAGTTTATGCTAGACATAGCCCCATTCACATCCACACCAAAAACAGCAACACTACATTCCCACACAATCTACCACTGAATTATTGCCAGAATCACGAACTCTGCAGGTGAAGATTCGGCTGATCTCTTCAGAATTAGTGGGAATTCTGCCCAAGAAAATAGTAGTTTCTGATATTGGCTGAGAAAGCAGAAAACTACATTAAGTTCTGGTAGAGTTTATATCTTTCACATAGAAATCCTTTTAAAATGCATTTGTACTTTTTTAATGACTGACACCTGGTGGGACAAGTATTTTCTTGAGAGTCTTTATTACCTCATTTGCTTCAGTAGCTCTGGAGGGAGCTTCTGTCTGGGGCCCATAGTCACTTTCAGCTATGCTATAATCTTGAAATCCATCAATAACGTTGGCCTAGTATAAAAAAAACCAAAACACATTATTAAAATAAATCATGTATGAAAAATTCAAGAGGTATTGCTGTTATTCAGGTTATGGTATTAGCCAGATGTATTCATCTAGTTGGGTTAGGTAAATTTTTTTCTTATTATCAAAGATCTTCCAGTCTTGGTCTGGGAAAGATCTTGATTATTTCTTGGCTACCTTTACCCCTAGTTTGTCTTTTGTTGCTGCTTGAAAACTTTTCTTCTTCTTGAATGCATATTTTTCAGATTTTTTTGTTGTGGCCTTTTGAGGTTTGTCCTTTGAGCTAGGGGCCACTGTCCTCTTCTTCTTTTTGACCAAGGCTTTCTTTTTCTGCAAACGTTATGAAAGATGGAATGGAAAAACATAAATAAAATGAAAAGAAAATTGAGAAAGGGTGAATGAAAGAAGGGTAACCAAATACGAGATGAGTGCTGTCAGCCATGAGACCTTCCATCTCCAACTGAAAGCAAGAGTTACAGCTCCAAACAAAGAAATGAGTGAGAGGAAAGCATTAAGCTATGTACAAAGACACAAATTGACAAACCATGTGGTAGGGGACAGCTGGACACCACACAACAAACAGACCAGATTCTGTTACCTCTGTTTGTGCTACTGTCTCTTCAAACAGTGGGAGTCCCTCTGTTACAGAATCAGTTTCTTTATAATCTGCATCCCCATACTCATAGTCATATTCGATTAAATCTTCTGGTGTGTACTACATTGCAAATGGAAAAATATCAGGCATTCCCATGTTAGTGGTAGCAAACTATATTAGCAATACTGGAAAGTATCTTCACCTTTAATTAAGAATAAAGTTTAACAAAATTAAGGCAGTATGAACAATTCAATGTAATTATTCATTTGGGGAAAAAACCTCACAGCTTCTTATTTCTTTCAAAGCACAGTACAAAAGTAGTAAAACAGTAAGTAGTAATGCCAGGAAAAACCTCTCTTTTATTGGACTGCAAAGAAGCATCAAGTATAATTTTGACTACTGGGAGCAGCAACAGATCTTTGTGAAACCATAAATTTACTTAATCTTTAAATTTCAAATAATACCTCTTTTACCTGTATTTTTTTCAGGTGACCAGAAGAGCAGAGATGCCAATATCTGACATGAATAAATGATTTCAGATACAGGAAAGAGACCACAGCTCACAAGTAAGCATGGCTATCTTCCTCTTCTTTGATGTTGAGTTTGAAAATCAGGGCAGCTCCACGGTATAAATTTCCTGAGCAAATGCCTCACTGCTGTAATTTCATTTCCAGCTTCTGTAAATTGCTCCATAGCTCTGTTTCTATAATTTTTATCAAATGAAGATTTGGCACACAAACTTTTACAAGAGAAAGTAGCTTTAGAATCGGCTTATGTAGCGTTGTGAACATAATCTAGGGAGCCAGGAACTCCTGAGCTGTACTCTTGGCTGTGCCAAGAAGATCCTGGTCTCCATATTGTCTGCACCAGGTACAACTCATCAGAAGTGAGAAGAAAGGGCAGCTTTAAACTTTCTTTCCAATCCTACCATGATACAAGAACTGGTTGTTCTGGTAAATTAAAGCAGACTCCTGGTTGCTACCAGTTCTCTTTATGTGCCCAGGGACCCAAGAGAAGTCAGAATTGTGGCCAGAGTCTGGACAAGTGTTTGCATTCCCTTTAGGAAGAAATATTCAAAAGTGCCTCATGTGAACTTGTCCCTTCTGAAATCTCTCTCCTGTAACAAGTCAGCATCATTGTCTGTAAAATGAAGACAATATCTGTTCCATTACATTGATGAGAGAATTAGTACATTACACTTCCAAATCAGTCTGAGGATTCATAGAAGTCATCATTATCAGAAAGAGATGGACATGTTAGAAGAAATAACAAACTAAAATAGATCTCCATATTCCAAACTATATTCTACCATGTGACCAAAACATTGGTTTAACTATTCCCTCTGGCAATGTTTTTTGATATTTTTCTTACTTTTAATTTTTTTATTATTTTAATGCTCACAAGTTGATTTCCTCAGCAAGTATGACTAATGCTGAAATACCCTTAATCACTTAAAAATCCTTCTACATGACTTTCTATTACCCACTCCTGTGACTCCTCAGAGTCTTACCATGATCAGCAGCTTTTCTTAAAAGGAAGACAGATTTTTTTTCAGAAGGCAGATGCTTTTTGCTCAGTTATCTTTTGACTATTTCTACCCTTGCACATAGGAACTGATTAGTCATGAGATTCGGTAAACATTTAAAAGGGATGTAACACACTTTTGGTACTCATTCAATACTATATTTCACATTAATAAGAACACTTCAAGCTACATTGAAATAACAAAACACCATTTTAGGTGGAGAATATAATTTTTGTGAAGTATATGCGCACTTTATATCTACCTCATATAACGTAAGCAATGCTTTGATTTCATCAGTGGTATCTTTTCCATTATCAATAAAAATTGACACTATTTATACTTTTCAAAACAAACAGCATTTTAGACTTAACCACGGTAAATAACATGTGATTATTCTCTCCCTGTTCAGCAAATTAAGATTCAGTCCTAACCCCAGTGAAGTCAATGAAACATGTTTGACCTATACTTGGTATTGTTGGAAAGCAAAACAGCAATTATACATTTACAGGTCTGTCAAAGTATAAAAGCATGTTTTCTGGCTCCTGCAGTTCTGGAAATGCAACTCCATACAGCTTGTCTCTAAAGAAGTGTGTCAATGCCACCCAAAAAAGAAAATGCAATGACAAGCTTCTAGGAGATCACAAGCAGCCACAAAAAGGAAGTAAGGGAAGAACCACATAGACAACACCAGACTTTTTGAAATAGTTACAGAATAGCATTGAAATTGCAGTACATATCTGGAAATTATAAAAATATCTGCAAGTGATTTGCTTATCTTCACTGAAGAAGTCCACACAAACTAGGTTTATCTACAAGGCAAAAAAATAGCATTCAGTGGAATATACCTCTCTAAATTCAGTCATTCCACCCTAACAGTGGTAACCAATTCCATACTTTTAAATGCTTTCTCAGCCAAACAACATGAATCAAACACTTTGCTATGCAATTTTTACTGGAACCCAAGCAAAGGACACTACCTATGTTAAATAATATTCAATATCTTAAGAGGTAAGTGGAGCAACATTTTTCAGAGAACTACCATTTTGTTAGCCAGATTTAAGTTTAATATGCTGTTAGGAGTTTGTTTTAGTATCCTATAGACATATAGACTCCTCTTTAGTAAGCATGGTAAACCTATTCTGAAACTGGAAGCATTCATTCCAGCAGTCACTGTGATTAACTGACAAATAAAATATAGCTCTGTGTTGCTCAGTATTATAACTGTTTTGCAAATCTCAGCTTTTCTCAAGGTAAGCTGAATGGCTGTGCTGAATTGTGCCAACCACATGACTAATAAAATTGTAACAGTGGGTTAGAAGTAGTTTTTCAGAGGCCATAGACTAAACAGAAATGTAGATCAGGGGAAAAAAAAAAAGGAAGGAAAAATATCTGTGCCAAGCATGCTAGTATTAAAAAGTAAGTAGTGAATAAGGTGATCTTTATGCAAAGAGGCCTAGTTCAAAAAGTCAGAAATTTATGAATGAGAACTATAAAACATACAAAAAAAGCGCAAGTATGTGGACAGATCTATTGCATCATGCATAATCACACAGAAAATACTTTTGGGTATTGTGCTTCACTCATTTCTGTTAAAGAAAGTAAAATTTTCCTTATATGCAAAATGTGATCACAAGTACAAGAGTATATTTTGGTTGCACTGATATGCAGGCACACAGAAAGAAATAACAGGGATGGATGAGAATTGGGGAATGTCAGTTTCCATGCTGGAGTGAGATTACTGCCAAGCAGGTGAAGATCTTCCACTTAAAGAGAACTGTATCAGAAGGGTATTACAAAAATTCTTGAACTAACAAGCTAGGACATGTGGCCACTATGACAAAACCATATTCAAGGAGTTTTGAAACTGTAGTAATTTGTAGTCCCACCAATACAAGGAGGACAAGTGAAAATATGTAGTAGCCTAAACGTTCTTCAAGATAAACTTTATTCTTAGCAATCTTTCCTTTACCAAGATTTTTTTTTTCCTGAAAGACCAGCAACCCTCATTTTTCACAACAGCAAATAAACAGAAAATATGTTTTGTATTGAACTCCAGGGCTCCTGCTGCAAAGGGTTAAATATAGATGAAAAATCTTCCAGGTGTATCTCCTGAGGCACAATCTGTCCAGAGGGAGGAACACATCTCTACACCCCTAGCTGATGTACAGATGCACTTCAGAAATATGATTTACTCACAGAATGGTTTTACCAGCTCTACCTGATGAAGGCTGTTCCCTGTCTTTAATAGGAGAAAACAGGAATAGAGAAGGACTAGTCCTGTAAATGAAGATGAAATATACAAACACCAGGGACAGATTTAATGGCTTTAGTCACCAGCTGTGATGCTGGCAACTCACACTTACCCTGCTATTAACAGTTAAGACCGGATATTTGGCACATTCCCCTTCTTTTTCTGGAGCTACCCAGCCAAAAGTTCATCTTTATCAGATGACCAGAAACAGGGGTATGGTCCACTCAGTTTGACCTCAACAAACCTTGAGAAAAGTTCCTTTACATTTTGGATATGCAAAACCTAAGCCTCGCTGTTAGTTCACAGAAGTTGGCGAGTTGGCGAGTTCACAGAAATCTATCATAGTTGCACTGGTGATCAAGGAAAGATAATAAGTAGACTCTTGAATAAATAGGAGAAAGGATCTAGAATTTCAAAATAAATATTATGTTAAACTCAGTGAGGGATTTCAGCTGAGAGACATCAGGTAACACATACTTCAGATGTGATGCAATTTTCTTCCTCTTGCTTTTTTATCTTCTCTAGTAAGGCCACCAATAGTCACTAAACAGCCATTCTTGTAATGAATATTGCATATGACTATTTTCTTACAAATGAAAGGAAGAATGAAACCTGCTGCTTTTTGATGGGACAAAATGTTTCCATTATGACCTCATGCTTTCTTCACCAGAGCAATTCTATTGCACTACCAGATCATCATGCAATTCCAATTTAAAGAGATGAACTGTTTTCTCCATCAGATGAATTTTAGAAGCAGAGGATCGGCAGTATGCAAGGCCTGTTTGAACTGGGAAATAACTTAAATATTCTGAAGGAAACCTTACTTTGGAAACTGATTCTTCTGCTATCCATACTCTAAAAACCTAACCTTCCATTCCAAAATTTAGATTTTAGCAGATTTTGCTTTACATTTCCAAATTAAAATAATTAATAAACTAAATCATAAACCAGAGAACATTCATAAGCTCAATTTTTCCATTTCCGAAAGATTTTGCTAAATCATGTGCAAGCTAAAGCGGCAAAGATGACTTTGAAATATTCTAGGCTCACTCACATTTTAGAAAATGCAATAAAATAAAGGATGCCAAGGAAAATGAGAGTTTTAGAAATCAGCTCCAGTAATATAAACAAATGAATGGTAGAAGATGTCAATCTTAGGGCAGACGTAAAGTTAAAAGATTTAAAGGATGGCCTCTTCTACCATATAGTCCTTATATTGCTCATAAAAGTGATAAAAGCAAGGAGATAAAAGGAGATAAGAACATTATCTTCAGTTTCCAAAGACATTCTATTTCAAAAGGAGAATAAGACTTTTAAGGTTCTTTATTATGTTACTCCCTTATATAAAAAGTCTATATATCTATGCAAAGAAAAAGAGAGTCAGGATGATCATTATTTTTAATATCTGCTAAGTTAGCTAACTGCAGTTCTAAAGATAACAATAAACATAAAAATAAATAAAAAAAATAATCATCTTTCTGCATTTTTCAGAAAACTAGTCTTTCTGATCAATCAAACACACAAAAGACACTAAATTAACAGGTTCTGAAAGGATGCTTGAAGCCTCCAAGTCAACATATTTGGGAGCCATTTGCACTTTTAATTTGCCAAATTCATTTCATTAAAGGAAAACATTTCATGTGTCCAAATAATCCATGAGTTTGGGATAGATCCAAAATAAATAAAGCCGAGTTCCTTTAGGGAGCCATTTCTTCAGCACAAGTCAGACAGTGTGATTCACTGCGTTACAGAATAATCTTCTAAGAGAAGATTTAAAAGACTGATAACTTGTTCCTTTGAAAAGTAGACCTGATGATAATCCAGAAAATATAGTGCCCAACATCAAGGTGATGACGACTGGCTACGTCTGTCACTGCTCTAATTTCTGTGAGCTGGCCAAGCATATGTGATTGAACTGGAAAGGAATTTAATACATTTCCATTTATAGCAAAAAGGGGTTTGAAAACAAGACAGAAGCCAGAATGTTCACAAGGTATTTATAAGAAAAGCATAGGTGTGTATCTTTTAGAAAAGCAATGTTGACAGTTTTAAAATATAATTTCAGACCTATATGGGAACCTTAAAACCAAATCATACATTCAATGTGAAAAAACCCGAAGTTTCCTCAACTTTTAGGCTACACCTTTTTGTGTAGTATGAACTGCTGAGGTCATCACTCTGACTTGACAAGCTACAGAGATTCATACCCAGCTTTTCACAAGCAAGAACAAGGAAGACTGACGCACACTTCAATTAAAACATGTCTTGAAGACGGAAATAAATGATAATAAATAACAGAGTAAAGTGTGTGGATATTACTATTAATCCACTGCTCTCCTGTTTTCAGACTGAATGACACTTAGGTCTGATGAACAAATCCCAGGGGAATAGAAGCATTCTGCATAGGGAGGGTTCGGACATGCATCTATCCCAACAGCTCAGCCTGAACTGCTCACACAGAACCCACAGTCCTGGCCAGCAGCCAAGGGCAACACACTCTGCAGAGCCTGAACACAAAAGGTAGTTAGAGGTTGGCCAGTTAAATAAATCTTGTTTCAGCATATAATACAGTCACTTGGGCCCAGAAAAGGACTGACTGAATTAAAATGGAAATATAAAGACCCAATCAGGTCCAAAGCTTGTATCTTGAAATCCTCAGGTCACCCCTTGTAGGAAGGGAGAAGAGAGGATGGAGGAGTTGACCTTGCTAAGGAAGAATGGCATGGAGAATCAGCACAGCACAGCTGGGTAAGCAGGCAGACAAGGTTAGAATTTAAGATAAGTCCTCCCTTTCTAGGCTGACTGGTTCTATGTCTTTATTCACAGCTTGCTATTTTTGTGAGATGCTTGATTCTTCCTGAACTTTGTTTAGGGTAAACTTGGCATTTGGTTCAGGCATGAAGAGATGCTGTAAGTAAAAAGTAGGCATTGAAATCCTCTCTGTTGGATCACCCAAACTGCAGTTTGAATGAGATGCAAAAGCAAAATAAACTGCAACAAGAAAAAGGAAATCTCACTGCATCACTTAAAGCATCATTAATAAAGACAAAAGATTACAAATTAGTGTCCAGTAAATTTACATATGAGAGCACAGTGAAGGTCTTAAGGCCTTGAGAAAAACTCAAATATTTTAAAAAGCAAATATTTAATTTCCGGTGTTGCAGTGATGTGACATGCACTCTCATTTAATCAAAACTCACCAGAATATATTCCATAATTTTTCCAATTTTATGGTTGGCAATTATTTTTAGTCTAGATGAAGTCTTAGACCCTTCCCACAACAAACATATAGACAATTCCACCAGCTGAACTGGAAAGAGGGCATAGTGTGGAAATAAATTCAGAAAATGACTCATTTAAATCAGCACTACTATTGAAAGAAATGCCCCCAAACCTAAAATGCTGGATATTTGCTTATTTGCTCCTTTGGAGAAAAAAGCACTGCCTAGAGCAATAAGGATTACATGCAGCTAAACAAAATACTCGTGCCTTTAAACCAATATCTTTTTACCTAAATCCTATTCTCTCAATGCTTCTTTAGTGGTCTAAAAATAATCCAGCTTTTCAAACTGAATGCCTTCCTAGGCTGTGAGCTTGCCAAGAGACTACAAAAGTGTGCAATTTCAAGAGAAATCTTGCTCATCTTCCTAAAAGCAACTTCACAGATATAATTTTCTATTTTACTAATGAAAAGTCAATCACTTCCTCTGGGTTTTGTAATCACTGCTGGAAACACTCATTAATGGGCTCTGAAATCACATAATTTATCTCTAAGCCAAGTATCAGTTTCTTATTCTGGACTGCAATAATTCAAAGGCTCAGAGACATAAGGCCAAAAGGGACTATCAGACCTTGTCTAACTCTTGCGTACTTACAGACTTCAAAACTTCCTAACATCACTCCGTAACTGGGTCAACTAAAGTACAAATAACATTTCCCCAAACTTTCAGAAAGGTATCTACCCTTGGCTTGAAGATATCTAGAGATTCACCATTCTGGTAATTTCTCCTAAAAATTTTAGTAGATATTTTCTTAACTGAAATTATCTTTCTCCCCCCCCCCCCCCCCCCCCATCTGCAGCCAGTATTTTCTTTTTGCCCTGGATCTTTGCATAAAGTGAGTTACACATGTGATGATGCAGTCTATGTTTCATGTGACAGCATGCAGAGGTAATATTGCATCTGAATTCTTACTTCTTTATTTACGAACCAAGATATGCACTGTGTTATTTTGGGAAAAACTCTTTCCCTTCTTTAACAACCAGAATATTTTGAGTCTACTGCCCAACAAATATTTTCAGCTTCTGCTGGTTTAATCCAGACTCTGAAGACATAATCCTGCCTAGCCTTTTGCCCAGTTTTCTCTCTTCCCTCTTCCTACCACAAGAGTTTGTGTGAAAACATTGAAGATCAAACCATGAAACCAATCAAGCTGAACAATAATCTTTCCATGTTGGCTTTCGGCATGATTAGTATCCCAGCTGGGGACAATCTGCTGCAGATGAAAGGTTCTTCTATTACCACATGCACGCAGACTGTTATTGCAGTGTACTTCTGAGATCATCATGTTTGCCCTGCAGTTATTTCTTTGGCTTGTATGTGTGTAACGTTGCCTTCAGTTGTGTTACCATCACTGTTTACTGTCTGCAGTTTCATTACTCTGACAATTTTTAATGCCATCCATTTTACACACATCTCTATATTTCTAGCAGAATTACTAAGAAACGCTACTAAAAATTTAATTCAGTGACAGCTAGTTGTTTGTAGTAATTTCTGAAGTAAGGCACCCAAATTTGAATATCTTTGTCAGGTACTTTACTATACAATATCTTTTTTAAAATTAAAATTTCATATTTTGACAAGTCAGAAGCTTTTCAAAGGTCTAAGTCTATAAGTTCTATCAGATATCCCTAATCAAAGTTATAATCTGCTCAAAACATGTAATCAAGCATTTTAAAACAATCATTTTCCTTACAGACTAGCTGCAAATATACTTTCATCTTTTAACATCTTATTTAGTTTTGCAATTACAGCTTACAAAAATCAGCACTGCTATCTTCTATACCTTCTTTCAGTACCTAAATAAAGCTTGTTTCATTTATTTCCTTAAAATAAATTATCTGTGTGATTTGACAGGCTGCTTCTCAAAAGATAACAAAGTAGCCTGCCTCCACAAGCTGGTTTTTTTACTGTTTAGCAAACAATTCTATAATTCTATAAATTCAATCAGTCATTTATTGTATGGCATATTTATCATACTGGTAGCATTGCTGATGGGATTATTTTAGATCACTATTGCATATTAAAGAGATCTATTGAATTCACTGGGAATATTTATACAAAGTGACACATAAACTCATGGAGCACAACAAGAAAATTATGTCTTAGGTCAGAAAGCTAAGCAAAATAATCCAATCACCACTCTCAGCAAAAAATTGAAATAAATAGAAACCGCAGTTCTCCATTTTATTAATCATTAAGTGCTTTTCAATTTATTTTCAAATTCATTTTAAAATGTCACACTACAAATCAAGATCTTACTTTTTTTTTCTCTGTAGGTACTCCTACAAACTCTGTGTGTTACCAAGAGGAAAAAATAGGCCTTTGAAAAAATATTAAAATCCACTAAACCCAAGAGCAACCAAATGGCAGCAAACCCCAGGAAAGTTCCCAAATTTTCTTTGAAACTTATTTATGGAAAAAAAAATAGTTCTTGCTATCTTTGTTGTCTTTGCATAAATTACTAGAAATATGCTTCCAATCTGTTCTGGTTTGGAATATGGAGATCCAGATATGCAGGCACACAGACACCAGGTCCTCTGGGATCCTCCTGAAAAGCCCAGACACCTCACACTGTAATGCAGACTAGAGTCCTCTGCCTGTGAGTAGGTGACTTGACACATTTTGAACTACACCTCAGATTGAATGGATGTGGGAGGGAGTCCCTCTGAAAGAAATTCTGCACCCTATGGGCCTTTGTCTCCTGCTGACATAATTTTAAGTCAGAATAAATAGTAACAACAAATGAGATTACCATGTGTTTGGGAAATGTTCACTCCCAAAACAGGCTCAAAGCAGACATCTAAGAACAATTCAGGAAGTTTTCAACGCTGATCTCTTGAGCAATCAGTAGTAATAACCAGTCAGATCACACATGATGTGCATACTAGCTGTTCAGAGTCAGGTTCAGTTATGATTTGCTAAATTTTGGAAAAGCTTTTCCCTTTACACTGCTCTATGCACATACTTAGAATGTGTACAGCAATACATAAAGTGCTCAGAGGTCGTATCTGAGGAACTATCTTGACCTGGGTGAATTACTCAGTTTGTGGCTGTGAGAACTGTCTACAATGACTAATGGTTTCTCTAAATATCTTTCATGTTTCTGGGAAAAATTCCTACTCTGTTTTGTCCTTGTTGGTTTACCTCCTATGAGTGGAACTGGCTGAAATACTTTTGTTTGCACATGCATTTGTGCACACAGATCATTAAAACACAGGGAACTTTTAGCAGGAGAAGTTTACAACTCTGGGATACTGAAAGCTCCCACATCTTTTAAATGTGGCATTTGCTGATATCCAGCATCAGTAAAATTATAAACTTACACAGGAAGAATAAATATGCAGGAGTAGACAAACTCATACTGCTATAATTTTTAAAGAGAATTACAGTATAACCCCATTGAAAATGCTGGTTGTTCAAATACCATTAGGGTGATAGGTTCCTTCAAATGCTTGACATAAATGAGTGGACAGCAAAAATGAATAGATTCCTGCAACCTGATTTCTTCACCCCTAGAACAATGCATGCCATTTAGCTGTAAGTGCTCCTTGGGTAACTTTTCTCCAGCACAACCACTAATGTGCAATAAATCCAGTAATACATGACTGATTACTCACCTCATCAACTCGAGGATCTTGAGCCTGAGCAGCATTGGGCACTGGGGAGTCACAGTCTGGGCTATAATGCTCACAATAGTCAAATGCAGCTCTGGGATCAGCTATAATCAACAGCTGCTGGATCTCACCCTGCAGAAAAGCATATGCAGATTAAATAACAAAACCAAAGGTAGTGTACAGTTCATCAGGAGTACAGAGTTCACATTCAGAAACAAAACCAGACATACAATACTTAGATATTTCCATCTGTGGTTACAAATAACATATCCACTTAATTTCTGCTGCTACTATGGAAAACAACTATCGTTCACATGGCAAAACAATGCAAATTCATAGCAAATGGACTCGGTGCAAAATTCTGGCTTAAAATCATGTCTGGTTTTGAAAGGAGAGAGTGGGAAGGTATAAGTTCTGATCTGTGATTTTCATGCTGTTTGTTTACTTCTTCACTGGGAATCAGTCTAAATACCTAAGATTTAATTCAGGGCACTTCCTATAACCAGCATGCAGCTCACCATGCAAGTGATCAACAGTATAATTCTGAGTTTGCATCACACGTGCATTCTCAAAGAAGACAATAAAATAAAGTAAAATAAAATAACAAAATAGTCTGTACCAGAGACAGTTTATTTGAATAAAATATAATTAAGTGAGCACTGTGCGAATACACGCTATAGAATGTTGAAAAAACCGTAACTGCTAAAAAATGCTGGTTTTGCTTCTATTCCCATATATCATGCATTAAAACAACATCACAGAAAGAGACCCACTATTCTGGATAATAAAGATGGCTCTGTTGAGATCCCCTACAGAGACCTTGTATGTTTATCATTTTCCACAGAAAGCTGTCTGGTGTATTTCTTAACATAGTGGTACTATTTAAGCAGCATTAGGTTAATTCCTGCCAACATTTCCACTATAAATTTTCTCATCCAGGAGCTTCTTATGCTTACATAAAAATAAGTTTGTTGGAAATTGGCACACATTCTTGGTCAAAACCCATTAATTTCAATCTCTCGCTATTTCACCACAGGGAGGGATTTTTAAGATTTATATACTCCTAACATGATTTTATTTTGGTTTTACCCAAAATAGGGGCAAATCAATATCTTTGTTGGTAAACCAGTGCCTGTTTTGTCTTTAAAGACAAGATATCAGAGCTGATGAAAATCTACAGGTGGGAAAATTCACAATTCTCTCAGTATTTCCAGAATCACTTTACATCTACCATAACAGTAACCTTTAACAAATCAAGAAAACTGGAGAATATTTTAAAAAAGTAAATAATAATTGCAGCATTCCTTCCTTTCAAATTGAAAAAACAGAGACATAAGCAAAACTTCCTCAAACTGAAAAAAATCAAACAATAATCTGCAAGTTCACTAGTTCTACAACTTTTTTACTAATTTTTCAGTCATAAAGTAGGAAATAGTTTCATAGCACAAAATTTCTATATGTTACAAATCTGCTGTTTACAGTATTCTAAGACCACTTCACTTTTATAGACTCATATGTGTCTCAGATTAATTTAGATTTAGAATATTTTTTTCTTAGCTTCCATAAATACTACAAATGCAGCAGTTTGTTTCTCTGTCAGCAGTTCTGGACTGTCTCCTATACTTTCCTTAATTCACTAATGCTTCCTGATTTGGACATCTTACAAAACCTACTACATTCCCCCTTTGATTTCTTCCATGAGTCCCTCAAGAGCTGGAGTGCTTTGAGAGGTTTTATACAGTCACTGTCAACCTGGGCTACGCATCCCCAATCTCCAGCGAAGTGTTTCCAAAGTGCTCTGCCCTTTCTCCCTCACCAACCACATTAAAACCTAGTGAGGCAGAGGAAAAAATGAGACAGCATAAGGAGCTGTAAGACAAAAGAGGTAAGTGACCCTTTTGAGCAACCTTGAGGTGGATGTGTAGAACCTCTGCCCTCACCCTGCTGCGCTCAAGTCATGGTCTTGCTCTTTGGTCCAGAGCATTCCTGGCTGTCTGAGGTGCCTGGACAGATCTCCGTGTCTGCAGAGTGCCAGCCAGCGAGAGCCGTGCCCAAACAGCTCCTGAAACTACTGTTTAGTCAGAGAGCCTACGAGAACACAGGCCCAGGAATACAGCCAGTACTCTGGAGCTTTGTGCTGGTCTTGGATGCCATGGAATTTTGGCACGGAGTTCTGTTGGACTGTGCGCTTGCAAGAAGCACTCGGTATGCTGTTACCACTTGGCGTAAATGCTCCTAAATTGGTTAAAGCTGTTCCTGATCCATTGACTGTATTTCCCAGCCCCACCTGTCTGCCTGTCACGGCTCCATGTAGATGGAGGCCCTCAGAAACCCTGCACAGAATACTTAAATGTTTACAGAATACGTAAATTACTACTGGCTATTCATGTGCAAGAAGTTTACTGAGGAACAAACAGATTTTACATTTGAAACCCCAAATTTAAAACCCCTAATTTCCCTGTTTTTCCTTCAAGATGTGCTATAAAAAAACTGCCAGTAAATTACGCATTTTCCTTTTCTAGTTTTTGTTTTAATTTTCTGTCTTTGCTAATTAAATTGTTTTCTGAGTATTTTGTTCTGTGAAGTATTGGCTGTACTGTAAGAATAATCCAAGAGTTTTCCTTTTAGATCAGGTCAATCATGTCAGCCCATGAAGTTCCACACTCATTACTGCAGATTTCATTACTGTGATTTAGTTACCATTCTAAGGTATTGGAAAAATCTACACTCTTTCCCTTCGAAAATTTTTCACAGAATTGCTTCAGCCTTTACAAACACATTCTTTGATTTTAACTGCTTGACTTTGAGACCAAAATAGAGTTTTATAAAGTTCCTTGTAAATGAACTACAAATAATCGGGTCATATTTCATGACCTGGAGTCATAAATGAGGCACGTAAATATCTATCTGCACATGTCCTGAGAATGTTGAATTATGGGTTATTAAGAATTCCAATAGCTGACCTGTAAAAAAATACTGAGGTACCTAAACATGTATGCATATGTCATATCATTTTTCTTACATGAAAATTTCAGGAAAAAAGGAAGCCTCATGGGGTAGAGTGATAAAAGAAAGAGAGCAAAAAGGGAGGAGGAGAAAGAAAAATAGATCAAAAATATAAAAATACACTTCAGCATCCTTAAAGTACTCTGAAAAGTGCATAGAGAAAAAAAGGAAGTACAAAAGGCTACTGTCTGTAGACTAGTTCTTCCTTCTCTATGAAAATTTCATGACCACATCTGCTGGCAAAGACTGCTCAGGCAATTTCAAAGTTGGAAGTTGTTATCTAGCATGTTATTGAAGTAAAGCCTTTCATGTCTCTACTGAGCCAGTTGTCCACCGTGCTTTGGTGACAGAGGTGAGAGGGACGACAGCAGAAGGCAGACACAGAGAATGTGAGGTGAGCTATCAGGCAGACATACACAGCCACTTTTCCATATTAATCCTTGTAACAAAGTGCATGCTGAACTTGCCCCAGAAAGCTCTAAAAGCCTCGGTCACCTTTGAGAATCATAACCCATCGCCTTGCAACATTTATAACTGGATAACATTTAAAACAATGTATTTTAAACAGTGGTTTGTCAGATATTTAGTGTAACTAGCTAATTAGGGATAAGAAAGATGAGAGCTACTTCTCAGTTGCCCAGAGGTAGTGGAGAACATCCAGCAAGGTATTCTATCTAACATTAACCATACAAGTACTTAGGAAGTAAAGTGGACCAATTAAAAATTTTAATATTTAGTGTGGATCATAAATTCTTTATAGAAAAAGGCACTAAGTTCTTTTCAAAGCCAACACGTAACTCACAAAAGCAATGCACAGTTCAATAATTCATTGCAATATGGAATAAAAATAGTTAAAGTCTATGAACATTTTCATTACTCTCTATTTCAGGGATATGCTCATAATTAAAATCAGAGACTTCTGAATCAGCCTCATGGTTGTATCATAAAAGCTGCCTGAGAATCATAAAATATCTTGTCCACCAATTTTCCTAGTGTGAAAACATGGTAGAGAAGGATTCCTTCTAAGAGGTACTCCAGCAAATAAGTTATTCTTTGCAGAATCCTCCAAGAGTAGTAAAAGGAGTTGTTTTGATTGAGGAGCTATTCACTTCTTTGTTGCATGCCAGAGCAAATGTGGAGAACCAGCCTAGAGAGCTAGAAGGAGAATTCAGACATTAACTCACATCAGCTGTACTACTACAAGGAACAACCCAGCTAAGAATGAGAAGTGTGTGCTGAATTTACTCATTGAAAATTCCTCTGTCAATCTCACAGACATTCCACACTGCCCATCCTGGAATAAGAAAATCTATGTGCATGTACACTTCCAGGACTTGCTGAAAAACTCAAAGCAGTAATATACAAGGTGGGGTATCTGCACTGGAAAAATAGCTTTGATGTGAAAACAGTGCTACACTAGAAAAATGCAGCATTGAATAACAGACAAAGGAAATGGAGACCAAATTTGCAGGAAAGCAGCAAACTAACAAGTTCGCTTTCCAATTTTGGCTACATCTTCATGCGATTATTGCTTTAACTCACTTCATGGTAATAATTGCCACATGTAATTCCAAATTTTTGGAGTCTTCCTTAGATTCCACAGCAGAAATAGGAACAAAGAAAATTTTTAGTTAGGTATGGTGTCAGATTTTCTCAATGATGTAAATCAACAAAGACCTGACTAGTAAGGAACTAATTCTTTTATTGTTATATCAGTAAATGCTAATGGCTGCTTATTGCCTTAATTAACTTCATAAAATGTTTTAGATATTACCTGTCTTCTTGAAACATTCTCTTCCCCTTCTAACTAGGTAATCTTACTAATGCTTTCTACATATGGTGCATTAGAGAATTAGAACCATAAAGTAGTCCATTTATAGTCTATTTATTATCTAAAAGTTCTATCATTGAAAAAAGACACCTCTACTATAAATGGCCAAATTGATAAAAAGGCAAAAGTATGAATTCATAGAAGGCTGTAAGGGCAGTGTATGAAGAAATCAGAGCAGAAATTACTGTTTTCTTCCAGTGCGTGAAATTTTAATCGTCTAGTTTTTCTCCAGTTCCACAAGAAACTCAAACAGTTTAGAGGCAGATTTTTGGGATATCTCTTTTACAAGAATCTTAATAAAACAATAACCCTGCCAGGTGAAAGTTATTCTGTCCAGGGAATAGCAGGTAAGCATTACTTCAGAAGCTCTGCAGATAAAAAAACCCAAACAAACAAACTAAAAACCTCCTAGAAATTACTTAAATGATTAATTTATATATCAGAGGTTCAAAAATACCTCACAACTAGAGTGTGTGGGTTAGAATTAGAAAAATACATCTTCCTGATTCACACTGGATAAAATTAGTACCTTTTATGTGCTTGCAAGAATAATTAGATTTTAAAGATGTTTACATAAATGGCAACAAAAGCAGAACAAACGCCGTGCTAGGCACTAAACTCAGGAAAAAAAAAATCAATATCTTTCATTTAAATATTATGGCTAAAGCCTAAAAATTACAAAGTGAACTTTTCAGTAGATCAGCAGAAATCAGCACAAATACCCTAACTTGAGTATTTGTGGCAACTTTCCCTAATTAGTTAAGTGACAGTACAGCTATAGACTCCAAAGAACAAAAGTCTAGACAGCATGGATAGTATTACTATAGAATTTACAAAAACCTGCTGCAGAATTCATTTAATCTTGCTGCAAAGATTTGAGGGATTGAGGAATTCCAGGAGCTTTTAATATAATATTCCATAACCCAGGCCCATTGCATAATATAGCTGGAGAAAGATATTTAGAGCCTGCCAAACTGAAGCACTGTAAAAGCCATAAACTGTGGAAGCAGAATACTGTACGGGTCAAAGTTTCCACAGAAATCAATGTCTTCTTCCTTCTTTGAACACCATGCTTATAGAAGGATAAATTCAGCTTGGTTAAGAAATAGGTTGATATGCCAATTATAATTTTTGACCTTCAAAACATAGCTGTTCACAAAGTCAACTGCAATTCTTGGCTGAGAGATTAGATTTTACCACAATGCCTGTGCAACAGCAAGTGTACATAGATAGACAAAGGCATGCACGTGTGCCCAAGGACATCCTATTTTCTAGATAAAAGATCTACAAATCTCTTACATTTCCATGTATCTTTGAAATCTTATTTACATCTGTTGTTTAAAACTGAAATGTATTAGATATAATAATAAATGAGGTGATAATAAATCCTATCTGTTAAATCTTTTGACGCTGATGCAGCATGCAACATTCTTTGATCCCAGGTTGTTTATTTTAAATGCAATTACAAACAGTTTAGTTAAGTGACCATTCCTTTGTTTCTTGGGAACATTCCTTGAAAATGAACTTGAATTCCTATGAATTACCAGAACTTTGCCTTCTTCTTTTTTCCCCCTCCTGCTTCCAAAAATAAAGGGAAACTGGATTTACCTTTGTTCACTGAACATAAGTTTGGAAATACTATAAAAAATAGATAAACACCAGATCACCAATTTTTGAGATAAAAACAGAATAAAGTAAAAAAACCCAAGCCAAAAAGAAAGTTTTTGGGAGAAATCCTGTTTTTTTATTAGGTGCTTCTCAAATTAAAAAATTGTCAGCTTTGCTTTACTTTTTTTTTTGGTGTTGGTTTTCTTTTCACTTCTCAGTGCCCAAGTAGGCACCACTTACTCTGGTGTTGATATCTAAAAGGCTGATTCTAAGTATTTTTGCCTGGAATGTTAAACATTTCTTTTTAGTCTGACAGACAGTCGGTGGGTCAGCAGCAATTACTACATTACTAGAGTGGGAATAATTTTGACAGTGTCTCCATGAGCTGGTGGTGCAGCTCCACAGGGCTATGTGAAGCAGAGGATACTGCACTTGCCCACTGGGGCTTCCCATGCTCACAGATATATGAGGGACAAGTCCTCAACTGCAGGCTAAACCACACTGCCCCAGGGTTATTCAGTCTATCCCCAGCTGCTCACTTAGATATTCCTATTCCTTTAAATAGGAATCCCATGCTGTACACAAGTGATTTATTGCTTTTTTAAATGAGAACAGATTAATGCCTAGTATCAAAACCTTTATTAACAAGTAGTACTGCAAGGATTTAATCCATAAACTGTGCTGTTAAAGCTTTCATTGGCTTTCAATGAGACTCTTACACATCAGGTTTTGTCTTGTTAGCCTCATTTACAGCAAAGTGCTTAAAAAACTATGGTATTGGTCTGATGTGTGGAGTTTTGAAGGAAAAAAAGTGTCTATAGGGAAATAGCTGCATAAAGACTCTGTTAGGTAGTAAGTTATTATAAAATACTAATAAAAAACTTGTACTGTTCACACCAGCAGTATTAAATGAAGAGTGACAAATCCTTAAAGCTGGCAAAGAATAAAAAGATCGCTATTATTTATAAAACATTTAAGCTACAAACATATTTCAATGGATACAATTCAAAATTCCTTTACTAGGTACCATATACCACCATCTCAAATCTTTTTTTTTTGTTTGCTTGTTTGCATTTTGGGAATTCTCTTCTTTGCAGCAAGAACTTACCAGATGTTCTAGCAATATGTATTTGAAAACATAGAAGACATTAATTTCAAACGACACATAAAAAAGTTTGAGGAATGTTGTGACAGTCTTTCAAAAACAAGCATTTACAAATTATTCCCACTGATATCAAAAGATTCACTTCAGTGAGCAAGGGCTTAGCAGTGTAAATGAAGGTCTCGTAATTTGGCAGTTAATAATAATACAGTTTCTAGACAGCATAATTTTATTATTTTAAGACGCAGTCATGGTTTATAATTTGCTTCTCATCATTTGTATGCACCCGATGCTTAGTGTTTGCTGAATTCACTATCTTGTTTTTAACATCATATCGATTTCCATATTAAAAAAGCACAATGACATAAAATCTCAGATTAGCCCTTATATTCAGGAATAAGCAGCAGGCAACTCAAAACTGGAATTTTCTCATATAAAACACCTAACTGTCCGCTAGATTTAGAAAGCACCTTAGATAATTTCTTTTCTTCCTTTTACAGCTAAATGAGAATCTTTCTGACAGCACCACTAAAAACAATGCCTCTTAGCTTTAGCACCAGTAGGCAAATTTACCAAAGAATATTTTGTGTTTTGGATATACAAAACCAGCAAATTTGGCAGCGATTTATTGTGCTCTCAGGACATTAATCAGCCCTTTTCTCCTTTCAGTGATTTACCTGATCTCTGGATGCCCAGTATGCTTACTTATTCAGGAATTATTGACCATCATAGGAAAGTTACGTATTGAGGTCATGTCACACCAATTAAAATGTATGCACTTAAAATTTGCCAGTGTGCTATAACATATTCTTGTGTTAGTAACAGTCAGACTGCCAGAATCAGAACCAAGATAGGACAACTGCCTAGAAACCAGAGGTTAATATTAAGAACAAAAATAAAAGGAAATGGTCAAGAATTTAATTTAGTTAAATCTGGTATTACAAACTTAAAATAACACAATTAGAAAAAAAGAAGAATATTTGAGCCACTGGGATGTAACATTGTTTTACAGTAAGCGTGAAACATTCCTCACAGGAACAATATTTATTCTGAAGCTTCTGAATGAAAAATCCATGCAAATATATTAGAGCAATATGACTGAAAGAGTAATTCCTTTTTCAAAAGATACAATCAAGTTGTGAGGAGGTCAGAATAATGTAATGTAATAATACCTGTTTAGGACTCATTTGTGTACACCTGCTTTCAATGGGAGTGAGTTACCTTAGGGACACAACAGGTTTTGGTGCAGTTATGTTCTGCTTCACACATTGGTTCAAGACCAAAAAGAAACAGTATCAACTTCAATTAGTAGGTCACTGAATTCTAAGAGTCCATTATATGTATCTACAGGTTATTATTTTCACATTTTAAATTTCCATTCAGTTTGAGGAGACTGAAGAGTGCTCCACCGCTCCTATGACCAAATCATTGGCTTCTTATGAGCAAAAATACCATTATTACCCAAGATAAGATGACTTCCTTGATGCCTGGATACAATATTAATTACAATCCTTCTGACACTCTGAGTAAAAGGTAGTTGTTTTTAGTGACTTCCTACATTTAAGCTAACAAAGGCTGTAAGTGGCATATAAGAAGTCTGTCATAAACAGTTTTAAGTCTTAAACAGTTAAACCTAATGTCGTGACTAGATAACTTCTGGAATTTCCTGCACACAGAATAAGACATACTGTGTTATGTGTATCTTCAGTGACTATTGTGGTCTCAAGATACAGCAGGGCTCATAACACAGAAATACTAAGAAGGAGACCTGTGAAATCACCAAATGTTACTCTGAGCTGCCATGAATGAGAAAAACAGAACATTTAACACACAGTCATGACACTTTCAAGCAGGGATAGATTTCAGGAAACAGCACTAAACTTTAGAAAAAGTAGCAGCAGTAACTAAGGGATGGATAAATTCTTGTTAATAAAACAAAAATAATGTTCTTTAGAGAGTAGAAAAACAGTAGACAAACTCAAAGTGAACTAAATTGTGTCCTGTTTCGCCAGACTTAGGAAAGAGGTCACCCTAGAGAAGAGGAGACAATGCAGTCTGCAACTTCCTCAAGAGGGGAAGAGGAGGGGCAGACACCGATCTCTTCTCCGTGGTGAACAGAGACAGGACGCAAGGGAACAGCATGGAGCTGTGCCAGGGAAGGTTTAGGTTGGATATCAGGAACAGGCCCTTCTCCTCTACTCCCAGAGGGTGTTTGGGCACTGGAACAGTCTTCCCAGGGAACTGGTCACAGCACCAAGCCTAAAAGAGTTTAAGAAGCATTTGGACAATACCCTCAGGCATAGTGTGACTCTTGGGGAGTTCTGTGCAGGGCCAGGAGTTGGACTCCATGATCCTTGCGGGTCCCTTCACACTCAAGATATTCTATGATTTTATGATCCATTAAAAATGTATATGGCCCAGTATTTTGTTTAAACTTTGAGGTACATTCTAATTTCAGCATGCACATTTTTACCTACAGATTCAGATAATTCAACATAGACATAAATTATTCCACGGAGGCTGTACAGTAACAAAGAAAGCAGAAACTCATCCCAAAAGGATTGAAGGCTTCTAATTTAAGTAAGACTTGAGACTAAATCTAAATCCTCATCAATTTCAAGAAGAGCCTTACAAGATGGTAACTGATTTCCCTGAATAAAAAAACAGAAGAGAGGTGCACTCAGTTGAGTAAGAAAACCTAATCACTGAAGAAATTCAGAAATGTACAGTGAAGCTAAAAAAGGTAGAAATGTTGCTGTTCTCAGTACTGAATCTTAAGATTCAGCCTCTAAACTGACCTTACAGACAGCTGCACAATCTCTTTTTTGAGTCCAAAGCCTCCTTCTTAGTGGGTCTCAGCTGGAATTGAAGCAGTGACTTGCCATGTCAGTGTCCCAGATTTCAGAAAAAAAAAAAAAACTGGCAGAGAACCAGCTACCACTACTTTCCTTTTCCCTCCTTGCTCGAGTGACAACACCCTCAGAGAAAAGTAATTTAAACTCATTCTAGCAGATTCTGTAAAGTTATATCCTTGTGTCCATTTTGACTTCACACAAGTTTGACTTCAAGAAAAATGCAGAATTACTTTTGAGTTTCTTCAATTAATTTGGTAATTCTGATTTAAGTACTAATTTCAATTTGCTAAGTTATGTATTCATCCAACTTTACTGACTCTTCCAACAGTTGCTTACCAAAAAATAATTGCATCCTATCACATCCCTTCCCATCTTTTAAGATAAATGATAAAATAAATATCTCCCTTTATGCACATAAAAAATCATTTCCAAACAGGCATGAATGATCATTTCAGCACCTCTGAAACTTCAGACATATTTTTGTTTAGCAATTGCACTGAGTTAAACAAACCAAACATCGATGTTTAGTTATTGTGCATTTCCCTGCTTGACAACTTTTAAAATGGTTACAAACTTCGCAAGATCAAGACAGACCCTGTGCATTAGCTTCTCTTATAATCTAAAATCACATGGAAAACACTAAAAATAAATTACTTCACCTAATTTTATTTTTTTTCTGAATTATTTTTTACTTCTGCATATTCACATTGCACACATTTTTGACAGTTTATTGTCAAACACAAATATTGAGGAAGCTGGTTTCTGACCTAAGAGAGAAATACAAATAAAAACTTAAAGTAATTATCCTATGAGGAGATCAAAAAATTCCTGTCACATCCCAGATAGAAGCAACTGTGCAATTTACCTTCAAACAGAAAATAATGTTCCTCAGATGTGCAAACTGTATTGGGGACTACAGGTGAATTAGGCTGCAAATACTAAACATATCATACTGGTTGATCCACTGGTGGATCACTCCAGAAATTTCCATATTCAAAAGGCCCACAATTCATCATGTCCAAGAAAAACAAAGATAACAATGCCACAATGTTACACTCAAAATTCCTATTTCCCCTCTTGATACCTATGTGGCTTCTCAAGCATATGTTCTGCATAAAGCTAGGACTAAAACTGAGGACATTTAGAGAGCACAGATGTTCTGTATATGAAATAATTACCAATCTGCAACTCCTTATTTTTCATTCTAATTTAAAATTTTCAGTTTTAACCATATGTATATGTATGTTATAACAATGTTATAAAAGAAATTCAAAAGTGTAGATCTAAGAAGCTTCATAATTAGTCTGCAAAAATAATTATTGACATAAGTATTCTACCCAAAAAGGCCTCATGATTGGCATTTACTTACTTTCTTAAAGGCATTTTACCCTTCCTATATGTACTTCTTGGCCAGTAAATGATGGAAACATATATGTCCTTATTGCCAAAGTATGTTCCATTTACTGGAAAGAGTAATAAGTGGGATAAACACTATAACAGATTCATATTACACAGAAAACTTTCCAGGTCCTTCTCCCCTATTCTCAAATACTGTTAGCACACACATATATCTGCAAATGTTTAAGAGAGACAGAAAGACAATGATTTAGTGTCATACTACACAAATTTTCCTGATTAATTCTCCCAAATATCTCAGGTATCTCAATATTAGGCAGAAAGACAAAAAAAGCAACTTTCTTCCAGATACAACAAAAAGGACAGAAAAATGTACCAAATCTTCCAACAATACTCTTCCCTATTTTACTTCTCTTTTATTTCAGTCTATTCTAACGTGCTTCATAAAAAAAAGTTTCTACATTATATCAGCATTTGACCTAAAAAATTATTCTGGTTTGCATTAAGCACCTCACTCAATAAAAAAATAACTGAATTCCATTTGTTCATTATTGATTTGTACCTCAAAAACTTCTTCATCCAGAATTCTGGTTCCAAAGACAGTGATGCCATTGGTGTCCACAACTGTTTTGTCACTTCTGTCAAGTGGTTTTGTAGTTTTTTTGTTACAGTCAACAATCATTGTAACACTCTTTTTCTCCACACTGATAGCTACTCGATGCCACCTATTAAAAAAATCCAAAATAACTTGACAGTAATTTATGTTTTTAAAACTAGGTCATCATGTTCTTATCAAATCACTCTATAGGAGATAGGACACCAATTCATTCACAGATAAAATTTAAAATGTCTCCTTTTATTTCTTTCTTGTATACATACACAAGTGTACAAAGTGTTTTGACTATTTAATGTAAACATTCTGTATTTCAGCTCAAAGGAGTCTGATCCATAGCTCGTTGTGAACACCCTCAGAAAGGTGACGCTCAAGCTGACCTTCTTTGCAGCTTTAACCAGAGAACATTACCAAATTCAAACTAGAAGCCAGTGCATGGTTTACATTTTAATAGACTGAAAGATCTGACAGCAGATTCTTTTTTTTTGAATATGTTTGATCTTCCAAATTACTTGGGCAAATATAATTAACTCAGCAGGTTATTATTTACAATTTAGTATCTTTTCTGTGTGATCAACCACCAAAATTTTACCGTGTTATTTTGCATATTTGAAGCTATCCCATAGCTATAGATATTTTTCAAATACGTACAACAATTCCAACAAAGATACTTTTCCAGATAAATACGTATTTACAAATACTTGGCACCACTCCTGCAACAATAGCCTTGCCTACATAATATTCACCAAAAAGTGAATGAAGTGATTCAGAGTACCGACAAGTGACTTTATTTTACAGACATTTTGAATAAAGCTTTGTATGTTTTGCCCAACTCTACTATGTTCTTTATGAATGATCATGACAGACTAAATTAATTTTGCGAGCCTCTCTGCTATGACAAATGTTTAAGAACAAAAGCAGACCGCTCTGTAATCCACCAAGAAGCAAAAGGTTAAAGAATCTTTGATAGACCAGGGCAAAAAATATAAAATATGTCATGCTAGTGACTGATAAGAGGAAGGCTGGAATCAAATTATTTTAGTTGGCATTTGTGGCATTAGGGTTGCCTAAATCAGAGAGAAAGCTTAGATCATTGTTACAAAGAGTGTCTGTGTATCAAAAGGAACACCTTGAAGCTAATGGAATCTGACTGCTAAACAGTATCACTGAGCCAGAACTATAATTCCATGTTTTCTCTGGAATGCTGTTAAACACTATCATTATAAAAGCAAACTGGCCATGCATCCTCAGGCACATTGGACTGTTCACACTTTTTAAATATATCTCAGTTTGAGATGAAGATTGTTGTCCTAGATCCTTCATAAAATAGCCGAGTCAGAAGAAAATTGTTGGCTTATCTTTTGTAAGTGTGTAGAAGCTGAAAGCATGAAATCATAGCTCACTGTGCCTAGGACTGACTCCAGTTGATTTAGAAGTTGCATAGTGTCACTGTAGAATGTTGTACCAAACCAAGTTCATTTTTATTTCTTCATTTTTCTAAGTTTATCAACATTTTGGATGAAATTCTATGTCAAAACTTTGATATTTAGCAAAAGTCCATTTTAAAAAATCTGCTTTGTTTTTTATCACTTCTTCTGCTAGGAAAATGAATCAAGTCTAGGTTTCATCATGTAATTTCATTGTCTGGTAACACTAGGCCAAACAGACAATTACTTTTTTCCTTTTTTTTTTTTTTTTTCTTCTTTATTTCTTTATTAAGATATTTCATTATAGTTCAATTTTAGCCCTTCCTCACTGAGTTGTTTTGTTTTGCTTTAGTAAAATTTATTACTGTGTATCTCTGAAGACTGCGGCTGCTCCTCTTGGACTGCAGCACAGCAAATAAAAGCCTTTGAAAGAATTAATGTCCTTTTACAAGCACTAGAATGACATTCACAGAGAATGATTGCTTGTCTACAAAGCTACAAAAAACTGTGTTACTAATCCAACGGGTGTTTGGGATTAATTCCTTTATTGGGGGTGCAGTAAAAATCCTTGTCACACTTGGGATTAATTGTCCAGTTTATTCTTTCCTGATTTCCATATATATAGGATTTCCTTATACACAGATATCACAAACTATTTTATTTACCTGCTCGTTTGGCTCAGGATAAAAGAAATACTATGCTGTCTTGTCAACCTGTCTTCATGCTGCCTACCACCTTCAGATGGACCAGACATTTCTTTTAGTGAGACTATTCCTCGAGACTTTTTGAAAACAGCTTCTCTGTATATTGCACAAGGAAGAATCTTCATAGGTTTAGTTTGGGTCGGATTAACTTCTATAACTATTTCCACACCCTTGATTTATAAAAATGGCAGATAAGAAAGGTGGTTTGTTTCATTTATAGCTGTATGCACTATTTGGAGCTGGAACTGTATTCTGCTGCAAAGCTTCCCTAATTTTGTACTACACCAGTCCAACTAGCTAGAAACTATGTTACTGACTTATTGAAATATTTAAGGAAACTGTTTGTAAATAGATAATCATACATACAGTGGTCTGCAATACATTTTCCATTTTAAAATTTTACACTTACTTGCCATCAGCGATGTTGACTGTTCTGAAAAGAGGATAGTCTTCTGGGGCAGGTTTTCCATTTTGGTCTTCAAACAGGAAGACAGGGGATCTACCAACTTCAACACCTACTTGCTGAATTCCTTGCTCATTGTAGATAGACAAAAGAAAAGACTGAATACCCTTTTTAGGTTTTACTGTCATTAATATTGAAAAATCTTCTGGAAAAACACCACCTGTAAACAAAGTGATATACACAGTTATAAATTCAGAAAAGATGAACCATTTTTACATTTTTTTATATGCACATAGGATCCAGCATACAAACTTCAGAGTTTTCCAATTCTCAAAAAGAAGTCCAAAAAAAAATATATTAGGAACACTTTCTATGTCTTTTTTTTTTCTTTCTGGTCTCAATTTAATTTCTGAAAGTTATACCTTAATGGTTCTTAAAACCATAACTTGTAAATTATACAATGATTTGGGTTGAAAGGGACCTTAAAACTCATCTCGTGCCACCTCTTGCCATGGTGGGAGTGCCGCACTAGACCAGGTTGTTCAGGGCCCCATCCAAGCTGGCCTTGAACACTTTCAGGGTTGGGGCATCCACAGCTTCTGTGGGGAACCTGTTCCAGTGCCTGACCACTCTCTGAGTAAAGAATTTCTTTGAAGCATCCAATGCTACTTTCTCCTTTTATTCTTTAAAGCCATTCCTCCTTGTCCTATCACTACCTGCCCACGTAAATAGCCCCTACCTCTGTTTTTTAAGGCTTAAGAGTACGTAAATGTTACTGAAGGACCCCGCCCCCCATAATGGGGTGTACTCAGAGCCTTCTCTCCTCCAGGCTGAACCAGCCCAGCTCTCTCAGCCTGTCTTTGTAGCAGAGGTGCTCTGAATCTATTGTGAATTCATGTAATAACACGAAGTATGAAAGAACCACAATAGTTTCACATTCACTGCTTTTTAAATTCATCTTCTGTCTAGCAACCCTCTAATTTAAAAGTGTGCACCACAATTTCACTCAATGGAACAAGCACCAGTACCATAGCAAAGACTCCCAAGGTGCTTCAGTAGCCCTTGATAACAATTTATTCTAGTTTCTCTCCCACAATATATATTTGAGTCTTTCTGGAATTATATTGTGCATAACATTAAAAAAATACATAAGTAGTCTTCTTTAATGGGAGATTTAAGCAAAATCAAAGAATATTACTTTTCACTTATTTCCTGAGGCTTTCTTTCTGAAGTAGAGTTGATACATCAAACACTGTTTGCACCTTTACAACTAAACAAAATTAAAAGTAGATATAGTTTATAAAGGAAGTATTGAAGTACTTCAGTACTGTTGAATTACTACTGTTGAAATACTTTCACTCCTGTTGAATCTTGTGGTAAATCTCCGTTTCACTTGATGCAAAACTCCATTAGGCTCAATAACAAACGAAGTTTAAGACTGAGATTCTAAAATTCAGAATATGCTCTGGGTCCCTGTGGCTTCAGTTGTAATTTGACATACAAGAAATAGATGAGAATCTAATAATAACATTGGCAATGAATATAACTGCAGCTTTGTGTACAGGAGAGTGGATAAAATGTTCTTAAACATTTTAATATAATAGTAGAACAAGCTTTAATAAAATAATATCTTGTGGTTTTGGATTGAATTAAAGCATGTAAGAATTCATAAAACTCTGATTTTGGAATTTCTTCTTCCAGTGGAGAAAATATTGTTTCCAAGATTGCTTCCAAGACAGGTATTGTGGGAAAACTCCAGAGATTCTAGATTCTTCCTTGAAGACAAGTTTTTACTTCTTGAATTACAATGTGTAAACAAAACGTGTAGAATTTTCCTTGCTCTTCAAATGACATATTACCCTTCTAAACCAGAACCCCCTGGTCTTACATTTTTATTTTATCTGCTGCAAAGACACCCTATGGGCTATCTACCCCTTTCTAATTTTTTTATGACAGCTGGTTGAAACACTGTAGTAACATAGACCATGTTTATACATCGTTTTGACATCTTATTTTGAAGAGATCAGAGCTCAACAGATAGGAAACATTTCAATTACTCTGGTGAGTCATTGGTAAAAATTTTTCATGACAGGGTAAAGCACGTTAAATTAAACTGTATGTTATACCTTCTAATGTCATGGCAAATAGATGACAAAAAAGTGGAACAGAAAGAAGATGGCTATCAACAAAGACAAAAGAAACTATAAGAAAAGCACTGAGTACCTGCCCTATCTGCACTGTTAATCGGAAAGATATGTTGAAAGTGCTTAAGGCAGGTGATAATAATTCAGCTTGTCTGGGCATGTGCTGTTCAAACACATAACATCCTAGCGGAAAATGTGAGCTGTTTAAGAAAGGTGACTAAAAATGAGTCGTGTCTCAGCTCAGCAGTTTGGATTTGCTGCTATGACATAATATTCCCAAACATTTTATCTTGAGTCTACTTTGGGTAATCAGAAGAAAATTTCCTCCAAACACAGCTTCCATTGAAAAGTCAAAAAAGAAATGACATTTTAACATGAAAACTATATGCATATATAGTTCTTGGACATATATCTGGAATAGTCTTCAAAGCCTTCTTAAATACTTTTAAATTTCTTGTTAATTGGAATGGTTCTATTTGAACAATAACTATGGATACCAGTAAGAATTGGAGGGAAAATATCTAGAAAAATCTTTTTATATATCTGGGTTATCATTCCTTTATGCTTTTGTAAAAGATAATTAAGAGCATGTACAACAACAGTACGACAAAAGTCTAAGCAGTTTACATGTCACAATCATATAATGCCTTCTAGTCAGTGAAATCAAGGTCCATTATATTCTGTGAAGTTGGTAAATAAAATTAAATTAATTTTTTAAAAGATAGAAAAATTACTGGATATAATAGTTCCTGATCAGCTACAGGAGTTAGATGAAAGCAAGGATGGGACACATTAAAATGTGCATTGTTCAGCTGAAATGATATCTCACAGCTTGCTTATATCTTGGAGATCTTCTAGTCTTTCCACTGCTAAAGAGCACTAAGACAAAGGGACAAGATCACTCAAATTTCTTTAAAAATAATCTGAAAAATGAGGATTTCCTGTAGTGAGGAGAGAGGATGCTTGTTCCACAAGATTGAAAAGGAATTAGTTACCATAATCACCTCCAAAAAATTGTTCTGATGTTTTTTTACTACTGTAAAGGATAGTGGGACATTTTCCATTCAACTTAATCAAGATGATATATTAAAACTCGATGAATTATATTAAGAATAATATAAATAATATATCTGTAGTGAATTTTGCTCAATAATAGTAAGTGATGAGTTGAGGGAACATGTAAGTTACTCTTGAACTGTGTATAGCTGTTGCTCTGGGAACACATTATTACTACAAAATAAAGCATGCTTGACCCTCTTCTGAGTGGGATCTATACAATTGCTACTCTGAAGGACAAAAAAAAAAAGAAAGCATTTCTCTTTGCCACTTCTAATCTGTATGGATTCTGTATGACTTGTTCTAACTCTACGTGATGTGTCAAAACATAGAATTTAAATCTTCAATGAGTTGGGTTTTAATATTCTTACTATTATCTTCCTCAACAGTTTGAGTCAAGTGACAAGTGATAGCGGAATAATGGAATAAAAGTCTCTCTCTAACATCCAAAGAATCTTTCCCAAAATTTGACTACTTCATTTCAGAGAAATTTGAGAGAAGATGAAATCACAGATATCCACAACTAGCCTTGTTTAGTCCCCCAAATACCCAGATATTCTGAGGTAATTCTTACCAGATGGTATTTCTGGGAATGATTTTGCAATGGCCAACCCCAACTCATTTCTCCCACTGCAGCATTACTCCAGGAAGTACAACAGCTCTGAAATGCTCTACTGAAATAGGGGGAAACTTCCCAAAGCCACCAAATTAGGTTTCCATCAGATAGCATCATGAAAGAACAGGTAAAATGACTTAAAAGTCAATCCCAGCAGTGACAGAATTTGATGAAGAACTAAAGCAAATAAAAACTGAATTATTTAGTGGATAGAGCCCATCCTGCCATTCATATGCAGGCCCAGCTCTAGGGATAAGAGAAGTGTTTTGTGCTACTGATAATGGACTACATGCTAGGCCTTAGAGAACATAAAAACATATGCTGCAAGGTGATGTACAAAAGTAACACCTTTCTGCCAATCTTACCTGGGTACAGCTGCTTTGTGGGGGCACTCAGCTGTGCAGTTTTTGAAACTCTGTAAGCAACATCCGATCCTTTTGAATTCCTTCTGTTTGTGCAAAATCCTGCTGTTCTTGCTACTCCTTCTGGAGAATTGTGAAATTCTAATGCTTTTAGCACATCAACAGGTTCAGCTGACAAAGTTAAAAAAAAAGCAAAAAACAAAACCAAAAAGAATTATTTATCTTGCATCTCTATGGCATGCAGCCTCCAAAAAGGCTTTTAATGCCTTTTTAAAAGTATACGTCTTATCAGAGCAGTAGCTGCATCTTCTTTTGGCTTAGTGCACATTACTCCTATACCATAATATCATTTTAACAGAATTATTCATTTTTAAATATGTAAAAGTTCATCCCATTCAATGTGATTTTTATGATCAAACTATGTATGAGCAAATTATTTTCAAACAACTTGCCTACACACTGAAAATCCCCAATTGCAAATGCTGAGGACCTTGCTGGTTCAAAATTCCAATACATGCTTTAAATGAGTGACTTCTGAGAAGTGGAACCGATCTTGAAAGTTTGCACAAAACTTTCAAAAGCATTCAGCTGGTGATAATCTGCTACCACAAAATCATCTGTTGGTAACAATAAAATATATTCTGATTATATATAACTGCTTTCTCAGACACGAAAGAATAAGGAAGCAGTTAAACTAATTTCACATCCAAGTTAGAGAAAGAAGTACTTTGCCTGCAAGGACTGTGTCTACAAGGACTAAATGTAAAGAACGGCAGTCTTTCATTATTTCCAAGTTAAAATGCAAATTTATACTTTAGAGACCAAGTAGACTAAGATTGCATCTGTTCTCAGTGTTTAACAATCTAAAGTAGAAACCCAGAGATGCTATTGCACTGATATTGATGCAAATTAAAACAAACAAAAAAGCTTGCATATATATAAAGCCAACAAAGAGCCTTAATTTTTAAAAGTGCTCCATGGCAAAAGTACTGAATGGACAAGCACTTCCAGAGAGGCGGTGAGAGAAAACAGTTAGCATACTGCATGTCTTTTCTCCTAGGAAAAATTAAGGTGCTCATTCTCATACTCCCTGCAAATCATGGCTTTTTTAATCTATTTTTTTGAGTGGAAATAGAATGTCAATAGACCTTTTTTCACTTGAGCCATTCCACAGATTTTATGTTGGCAAACTCATAACCACTTTATTTGGGAAGACAAAGTTTTAAACGACTTTCAATGTTAAAGCTGAGAAATGAGCTTGATAAATCTGACTTCACTTCTTTGACCTACACTGTGGCATTAACTACAGCTGATTTATTCTCTGTTATCATTCATATTACTTGTCAACAAATATCAACTTAATGTTTCAGATTAACTGCCTGTGAATATTCAACTATTAAAACTACTATTTGCACAGATGTGAACAAAGTTAACTTTAACTTGCTCTTCCTATTCATCTCCTGACACTGCCAGACCTGAAAAACTCAATTTTGTGGTTAAACCAGTCTTTGTTTTCTCAGTCTGCCTAGAAAGCACGTAACTTCTTCTTTCTTAAAATATATTCACAAGAAAATGCTTGTGAACTTTTAAATTTTTTCCTTACATCTTGCAATTTTTCATTTCCTTTTTGTATTGGATCATCATTGTGTTATTAAACTTTAACCAAATGTTCAATGTTTGTTGCAAGCTAACACATTGGAAATGAATGTTACAGTACACACCTGAATTTACATAAAATCCACATAGAAGACAAATTTAATAAATTAAGTTTAAACATTATCAACAGAAAGGTTTCATAGTGTGAAAACACTGTGGTATTAGTCTAACTTCTCTGCTGAGTACTGAAAAAATAATTTTAATGGATATAATGTATTTTCTATAGGTGTTCCACACAGTTCTGAAGGAATTGCCACACATACTGAAGGAGCATTTTGAAGGAACTGCCACATTTTTTTCTAGTAATCAACAGCTGTTTTTGATGTACCCATATTATTTTGAACCAGTAATGTAGAACCACTCACCAGAAATAAAAGTTAAAATTTCAATTCACTGTGTAAGTCAACCACTGCTACATTCCTTTATCCTTTGCTCCTTTCTGTAATTTGTACCGGAGTCTTCATTATTTTTTAGAATAATGGTTTTTCTTTGCCTGGCTGACTGGGAGACTATTCACCCATAAACAAGATTATTCATTACTCCCCGCTAGTTCTGCTGCTAAAAAACTTCCAGACAAGAAACAGAATAATAATAGGACAATCTTCAAACTACAAATTCCAAATAATAAGAACAAACATTCTGCTAATTGTCCACAGTTGACTATTTATTTATTTCCACAAATTGTGATTCACAAAACTTAAAATAGCAGGAGTAGTCAGTTTAAAATAATTACTAGAAATGTGATTATTCATTGAAGCAACAAGTTAGGTGAAATGACAAGTTATACAGAAATGACAAGTTACATAGAAATGACAAGTTACAAGAAGTAATTAACACAAAAATGGTAATTAGTCTATTCCCAAAGATAACATTGCTGACCTATAAATTTCATATACATGACAAGTAACAGAAACTGCTTTCCTAATTTATATTAAAGATTTCAGATAGCCATTTCAGCCAACAAGTAAAAAGTAAGGAAGTTCTTTAGAAGTCTTAGATAACAGGAATGGCAGGCAGGAATGTATAAGAAGCATGAATCCTGCTGTGTCATGGCTGGGGCTACCATATAGAGAAGTTTCTGCAGAAAACTCCTCTTTTTGTAGAGATTTTGTCTCAGGGAATTTTCAGGATTTTTACTGTTTTTTGGGGTTTTTTTTTTCATTTTTTTTTCCATTTATTGTAACAAGCATTCAGTAGGCTTGACAATGCTGCTATTACCTTAGTCTTAAAATTCTTGATGAGCTCACTGGGCCTGCTCAGATAACATGGTCAGTGCTTCTCCAGAAAGCAGCAGATGCAGTTGCCACAGAACACACACATGTAGGAATACAGTCTAAAATAAGCAGCTCTCCAAAAAGTGCAGCTCAGGCCCAAATGGTTACAGGTAACCTGCTCAAAGTGTAAAACACAATGAGCAGCCCTCACACAGCCAACACTGCCTGCTTAGGATACCAGGCACACAGGTAGGAAGGCAACTCATAATAAGAGAAAAGCAGAGCCTGTGGCTTCTCTCTGCCAGGGTCTGCAGTGTTCAGTGTCACTGAACAGCATCATGACAGCTTCTGTTTCTTCTGAAAACTGCCTCTTCTCTAGCATGCTGCTCCCACATGATTTCTTGGAATGGTAAGCAATAACCAGAAGGAGCACCAGGGCTAAGGGCATGCAGTTTGCCTGTTTGTGTGGTCCACAAACTGAGACCTCAGCTTGTATTTATATGGGGCAACATTAATATAACCCATATATTGACAGGTCAAGGGTCATTCATGAGACATTCTTTATGGTGCATAAAGCAGCTTGCCTAAATGATTTTACTTTCCCCGATAGTTTTCTCAAAAAGTAAAGAAAAATGCAGATTAATGTTATATAATGTAATGCTTTTGTATCCTTCCAATTGTCAAGATTTCAGATGGCAAGGAAATAATAAACAAGGATCATGCAAACAGCTCTGTTCACCAGTTCTTGGGATGGAGTTAATTTCTCTTATGAAACTAATGATGTCCTTATGACATCACCTTTGAAAACTCAACTGTTTGCCATGGCAAATTTGACAAAATACAAGATCCAGACCTGGAAAGCAGGTCCCTAATGTAGATGTTTATGGCCATGTTGCACAGCTGCTTGAAGGCTTGCAGGCCACTTCTTGCAGGCAAGCCAGATGATACCACAAGACAACCCTGTGAAAAGAAGCCTGTGTTCACCAGGGCAAACCTGCAGTCTGCAATCAAAATGCAAATTTCCACTCTGCTACTTTTGCAGAGGATTACTCTTCTCACTAATGACTATAACGCAAATTTCAGTGGTGTTATGTCCTTGATTCAAGAGAGTTCAAGAGACATGTGCAGCTCTCACTGCCACTGAAAGACTGTGCAGCAGTGGCCAAAGCAGAAATACTTAAAAATACCAAGATTTCTGGAATGGAAAAGGTGAATTCTTCAAAAATCCCTTTTTAAAAATCAGAATTGTGTGAGATGGGAACCTGAGCGTTCCAGTATCTTTCAAGATACCAACTGTTTATTCATTTAACTCCATCAAAAGTTCTTGTATTTTCAAATATAAAGAAGGTAAAACACACAAAGAAAAGTTAGTGGTGTCACATCTCAAGACCCAAAATGACTTGTAACTGATATTTAAAACTGTAGAGTCAAATTCTGGTCTTCATTATTGTGGTATGAATGACGTAGATCCATTCACCCAGTGAGCTTTCCATACTTACAGTGGTATGGATCAGAACATTTGGTCCAGAGCATTTCATAATAAATATAACTCCAAAGCCATATTTACCCTTCCCTTCCCTTCCCTTCCCTTCCCTTCCCTTCCCTTCCCTTCCCTTCCCTTCCCTTCCCTTCCCTTCCCTTCCCTTCCCTTCCCTTCCCTTCCCTTCCCTTCCCTTCCCTTCCCTTCCCTTCCCTTCCCTTCCCTTCCCTTCCCTTCCCTTCCCTTCCCTTCCCTTCCCTTCCCTTCCCTTCCCTTCCCTTCCCTTCCCTTCCCTTCCCTTCCCTTCCCTTCCCTTCCCTTCCCTTCCCTTCCCTTCCCCTTTCTTCCATCAGGTAACTTATGAAAAAAAAAACCCCAGAATTTCTCTGCTGGAAATGAAAAGGATTCACTGAAGCTAAGCAGTTGTAAACTGGATGCTAGATCACATTTCTACATTGCAGGTCAGGAGAGACTATCATGCATCAAATTCATAAGGGGAGCTTCATGTGTTTTCTGTTTACTTGGAGAGGAAGAAAATGCATATAAAAATTTACTTTCAATTTTTCTTAGCATTTCCAAGCCTAGATTTCCTCTACAGACAACATCATATTTGTTTTAAAGGCTATGACAATGCTTTCTATTCAATTAATTCATAACCTATATTGTAAAAATAGAATGTCATTAAAGATGTCAAAAATCTGTAGAAATCTAGACCTCATCATTATCATATAATCACAGTTGAAAAAAATCACAGCTTTCATTCACTCCACAATATCTAAATTGAAATGGAATCTGTGATATATCATTATTAATAATATTGGCACAACACATATGGATCTAATTCTGCTGCCTTTTTATTGCATTACACCTAACAATTACTACCATTGCTCAGTGCGGTATGATCTGGAGTTAAGCAGAATCTGGTGAAAAGAGTAGATTAATTTCTGACATGCCCTAATGTCACAAATATTAACAACTTTCATTATTCAAGTTCAGAGGACTTGCTTCCTTTGCTTAGACTTCTGACATTTGAGCTGGAATCTATTACACAACATGGCTCTGCCTTTCTCTTGGTGGACACTGTCCATGGAGGATGTGCCCAGGTTCCACAACAGTACAAGTTATGATAGCAGAGAAAGGAGGGCTGAGAAACTATAAAGGAGGACAGAAACTAAAGTCTTTTGGACACACAACCTGTTCTCATGACTTATTCAATGTGTGACATTGAGCTTCCTCCTCTTAAGGATGACCCCAATATTCAGTAAAAATGCTTAGCAATTCCCCATCTCCCTATGAGAATGCTAGAAAAGACATTACAAGAAAGGGACAAGTTGTAACATATGCAAGAAAATTTGCATTGGAATGGTCATGTCTGGTTCATTACATTTGCATTTATTTAAATATAGACAGTAATTAAATGAATGGTGCTTAATCATATTTTATTTTATGAAATATGTATCCTGTCTGTAACTGAGATCATGGTGACTTTCGTACCTCAGTAAAAGGCAATAAAATTCCTCGTTTCTGCTTCAGCAATCAGCATTAAATGTCTGCATTGTGACAAAGCCTATCTGACCCTGCAAAGGCAAACTGCACAGAACCCAAAAAAGATGGATCAACAGTGCATCTAATGGAAGCAACATCATCTTTGGAATTATTTTGAATAAAAGAGTAAAATCTATACATATTATCTTTCTAGCTACAATACCTTTTAAAGGTTAATTATCTTTATTTTAGTGCCTTTGCAATACTAAAAATGTTTCGATCTAAAACATGCTTTTTACAAAGATTTACTCAGATCAATTTAGTGAGTGACATTACTGTCAGTGTGAGGTTTGTAAATTTTAGGCCATTAACACACACTGAAAATAGAGCTGTACTGTTTCACCTAAGTAGAATGTTCTGTCCTGTAGCACCCTAAGTAGCTAATGTGCATGTTTCAATAAATTGACACTTAAGTATATGAAAAATCTGATTTTCTGTTTCTTAGCGTACATATAATTTTCCAATCACAGTATCTTACAAATAATTTAAGCCTGCTGTAGTCAAAAATAAATTGACAAATTCTGTGCCATATTCTTTTCATTCAAATAAAATGACATCAACACTTTATTACTGGAAACTCTTTTCCTGAAGAAAAAATTTACCACATACTTGTGCTTTTTCAGAATATTTTTTTGACCCACCTAGGCTAGCTGGCTATCAGCCAGGTTTCTAACCTAGGTACAGCTGTATTAAGAAGCAGTTTATGTGCCAATTCCATGAGTGGCTGAAATTCCACATTAGTGTGTATCTCACGTGGTATTTCATGTCTTACTCAGATCTGAGGAGGTCAAACATTTAGAGTGATCCCATCCCACATGTATACAGTGGTCCTCAGTAGACTTGGAATTACATACAGATTGAAAATCTATTGCTCACTGAATAGAGAACCTCTGAGTGAGTTTGATAATTCCTTAAAAGATAACCATGGAAGTCAGAACGGGCCTATGTAAAGGTCCAACACCTTAAGTTTTCTTCTGTTTAACATGGAACATGCTACAAACCACCTACAAGCTGCAGTTGGAATGGAGCCCTGAACCTTTGCAGATAGGGTGTACCAAACTTGACATCTGTTCTCCTGCTATGAACGATAGAGCAAAGCACTTTTGAACCACAGATGAAGGTGCAGGAGCCTAAAGACCAGACAGTTCAAGACAGTTATTGAAGATAGGGTAAAATCATACTGAAGATAGGAAACCATTATGTGCATTTTCAGAGGGAAGGATTTCACCATCATGCCTCAAACTGGAGCCCTCCAGGACTGACAGGAAAGTGACTGCGGTGGCAATGTCTGGCTGCAAAACCCATTCCCATAAGAAATTGTCCAGGACATGACTCATTTAGACTAAAAATATGTTTATTCCTGTCCAATTACCTAATAAAGCAAAGAAGTTGAAATCCTATTATATGTAGATTTTGGTCTGTTAACTCTTGGATATCAGTCTCAATTTTATGAGAGAGCACAGACACAATGATCCTTCCCTATTCAAAGGCTCTGTTTACCTACGTAATTTACAAGATGCTTCCAGATTGCCTACTGGAGGACATGCTTTCAATGCAAATAACAAAACTCAAAGGGGAAAAATAAAAGCAGTATTTTTTACTTGACAGATACACCTTAGCAAACTGAGGGTGCAACTCAGTGTTTGCCCTACTGTTAATACCTATAGTAACTTTGCCTTTCCTTCTTTTTGATACAGTAAGGAGTACTTTTAAACAGTATTATATGCTTTTCTGATATAATAAACAGATAAATTCTTGAGTTCTCATAATTCTTCAGCAATGCATGTTTTTGATTGATGTGAAAGTGAAAATTTATCAGTGTTCACTCCACAAAGAATCTTTAAGAGTTACAATAAATAACTCCTAATTAGGGAGATACAATCCTGGAGTAGAAAGCTTACATTTCCCCAGTACAAAGAATTATATGAGAAATTTAGGAAGACTAATGTTTCTAAGTTACTATTATTTTACTTCATATTTTTCCATGGAAATAGGCTTCATTCTGCCAGTAAGCTGTTCCAATGGAACCACTGCAAAAGCTAAAACTTAAAGAGCCTTGAAACATTAATCTTCAGTACTAAATGTTTTCTCAAAGTTTAGTCCAGTTTTACGTCACTGTAACAGATCATTTAAAACTTACAAGCCGCGATGGCCTGGTAGACTAAAATGTGTGTATTTGGTGAGTACTAATGAAGGGACTCCTTATATTTGTGACCAGAATTTTGAAAAGAAGCTCCCTCTAGTTGGATTTCTAGGTATACATTTAAGGACCTAAGTAGAAGGGACTGACTGCACCACAGGTTTCTGAAACCATGCTACCTATTAAAGACATAATAAGCTATTGTTGTTTAGTACATTTGTTTTTCTTAAAACTTTGAATCTTTATAACTCTAAGAGTTCATTCTAAGGACATTCCGTCTATTCTATATGTGAATAAAGATAAACGCTACTATGATAAAAGTTTCTAACTGACACTCATTAAATGGTCCAAGACCTAATGAATGTAAGAGATCTTTACCTCTTTTTTACCAGCAGCATTAGAAACTGGATGTGATAAACTGATAGTTTGTTGACTTTTAGGATACAAAACCAATTACTAGAAAACTATGCTATTTCTAAGATGGTGAGAATACTTCTGTTCTTAATTTTACTCTTGGACACTTTTACTTATAATGGGCAGTTATGCTGGATATCCTTTAAAAACTGAAATACGTAAAATGTCATTATGTACACTTATTATTTTCACTGTGTTCTTCATCTGTTAGGTATTAATACAGAACATCCAAAAGCAGGAATTGAAAAGCATGTTATGCCCAACTGCTTCACTGAGCTTTGCAGTTCTTACAAAGGACTCTATTGCCTTCCCACTGCAGGCTCTAGTCTCTGTATCCCAAGAAATGACTCCCTACAGTTCAGCCATAGGTGTCTAAGCACCAGAAAAGGATCAGGCACTCTTCTGTCCTCACGATTTCCTACTGGCCAGCCCTGGGCAGAGCAGCTCTTCACACAGGCTTTTGGGCTTGGCAGTCTGAGAACCGCCTGCCTCCCAACTCTGCAGAGAGCCCAGCCCTGTAACAGAAGAAGTGCTCTGGGAACCAGCATCAAAGCACTGGTTCTGCAGTGTCCTTTGGGAAGACTCCAGTACTTTTCACAGATGGACTTTATAGAACTGGATAAAATGAAGTCTCTGTTTTATGGGCTGCAAAAGTGAGTTACAGAGCATCTTCAAGGTACAAAAATGAAACTAATTGAGTTGTCTTATTACATGGTGCTCCTGAAAATTAAGCTGTTTTTTTCCTAGGAATACAAATGTAAATCTATGAGATTAACTGAATACATTTTGTATATACTTCCAGGGACATACTTCAAGGTTGTTATACCTGTTAAGAATTTTCCTACGTGAATTTCCTAGATGAATTATGTAATTGGAATCTTGACTGGTGACATTTTTAGAAATAGGTGTTATTGCACTGCCTTCATATTTAATGCTTACAAGAAGTAGAGATTATCCAGATGTGCACAGGAATGCTTTAAATAGCCTATTTCACCAACAGAGGCTTCTGTGAAACTGCTCAGAACTGGCTACTTCTGTTTTCACACCAGTAATTTGGAATTTCTTCATTGACTTCCTATGCTGCAAAATCTACTAAATATATTATAGTCTTTCAAAGGCTATGCAGACAGTCTAGGCATTTACAGGAGGCAATTTTGATACTCACCAACTACTAACTACATCTCACTTTAAAGACCAACCTCTGACACTCAAACAGTACAAACCAAAACCCCAAAAACCACAATCCTTTCTGTGCTCCACTTATATCCTATATTGAAACCAGTGGAAAACTTGTCTATGTACAGCAACACATTCAGATCTTTAGCAACATTAGCTTGTGTGCTGATTTATTTACTGGACATACTCAGAAAAAAAAAATAATAATTCTTTTAAGTTTTCATTACATTGCATAATTCTGAAGTGTAACCTAGATTTTGAGGCTTTTTATCATAATGTATTTAACTACAAAATGTGATTTCTGTGTTATTCAGAGCCCTCTTGAGACTGGATAGATTGCACTTTTATCACTTGTTGAGCAGCACTGACTGCCATCAAGCACTACAGACCTGGTGGTGATTCCATAAAAGGTTTTGCTTGCAACCCCCAGAAGACTGGGCTTGTTCATCATCTGTGCAGATCTGTATTGATCCATTATTTTACAATACTTTAATATCTGTCTCCATATTTCTACAGACTTATTCTTATTTTGCACCACAGCAAAATCTTTTAGGACTGCATTCCAACTGTCCAACCATATTGAGGCCTCTGCTAAAGATTCAAAAAGCTCTTTTTGTACAGACTGCAGACACAGTAGTTTCAGCTGTGAAAATCAGCAAAACAAGTATTGCATTCTTGAGTATCCTGTTTCTATTACCATATAAAAAAGAGACACAGTCTAAAAATGGTCCGTGCTACAGAAAGGGACAAGGTGTTCCTTCAGCAATTGAACATGAAAGAAACTGAGTCCACTTAAAGTTTTGTCATCAAGGTATTTATTGAGAAATAATCCAAATGAGAGTTTTAAAATATCTTCCAATAAATGAGAGCTTTCAAATATGGAACATTTGTACATTTTTCAGCTTTAAACACAGAATACAGCCAAAGACAAGATTTAGAAATTGTGCCATTTAACGTAATCCTATTTAATTTGATAGAAACAACTTGTACAAATTAAATCTTTCACCATGTTTTCCCCAATGTCAAAAGTGTCATCTCTCTTGTGAGAGCAATGCAAGGAAATCAGATCCAGTTCTTTATCCTACCAATATTAGCAGGAACTCCTCTTAAGCAGACACCAGGGTTGTAAAGTCTTGAACTATCTCTAAACTGTAAACGTTGATAATCTATCAGATTACTATGACAATTTGAGTAACATAAAGTACACAGGTAAGGGACAGAGTAGGCAGCACTTAGCCTACTTTAAAAATGTGACCATAATTTGATTTACTACTAAGCT
This sequence comes from Chamaea fasciata, assembly GCF_029207755.1. Classification (NCBI taxonomy): domain Eukaryota; kingdom Metazoa; phylum Chordata; class Aves; order Passeriformes; family Sylviidae; genus Chamaea; species Chamaea fasciata. The sequence continues at coordinate 13,088,165 of NW_027094095.1, read as the reverse complement.
AATTTCTATCATAGACAAAGCTTAGCTGCCAGTGACATTATTTATAGCAGGATCAAGATCTAAGTTGTTTATTCTATTCATCCTGTATTTTATACCTTTCAATTTGGTTTGCAGTGAACACTCTGCTTCTATAATATGAGCTCTGCCAAATACCTTCTATTTCACACATTGTGTACATTAACACTTGGACTTGCAGTGAAGTCCCAGATCTGAAATTCACAAAGGTTTTTACAGTCCCTTATGTGTGCTAATGTGCTAAAAAGAATTTAAGTTCTGCCAGATTCTGCTACTATTGTAATAACTGAGTCAACAATTAATCCTTACATTTACAGGCTGTAAACTTAGTATTTAATACTGAGTAGAACAGTTACAAGCCCTTGCAACAGGCATGTGTGTTAACCTAATTCCTTTTAAGTCACTGTTCTCTATTGTGTCCATCCAGAGGGCAAATCTCTATCACTGCATGAGACTTCACATTCTTAGAACGTAAGAGATTTCTCTCAAGCTCTGCTTAATTTATTCCCTCCTATTATCAACAAATACTCAGAACAATGATAAATTAACCAACGCTAGGAGGATTTCTTCTGTAAAGAAGCAGAACGCTCTACAGAGAAAAGAAAAGCAACTTCTTAATCTTGCTGGCAGATGGAAACCCTACTGTTCACCACTGTACAAAACAAATCCGGGAAAGACATAATTGCTCCAGTGTGTTTTAGGTATAACCTCAGAAGTAATGTCATGGCTCCTTTAGTATGCTGCAACTGTGTCAGAATGAAGGGTTCTCTTTGGGGGACATCAAGTACCAATTTTAGAAACAATTGGAAGCTCTGGGGGTGGGTTGTTTTTCATGGGCTTTTCTTAGTAATCAGAACAAAAGATAGCACCAGGAAAGTTTTTATATCAAAGATTTTTTTTTTCTTATTGTCATTTCAATCATAGATACTAGGGAAGAGATTATTTCAAGCCAAACCCACAGAGTATTTCTGCACCTATATACAGTTAAATTTGTTAAGATATACACAAAACTGAAGCTGAGAAACTTCTTTTCTGCAGAGGTAGGAAAGGGACAGTTTCCTGCAGCCTGAATAGTCCTTTCTTGTATCCATGTGAGGTCTCCCTCTATTCAATGCAAGGATACACACTCTAGAGAATTAACAACACATACCAGTCTTTTTTTTTTTTCTGTATCTGATGTCTGCTGCTGAAGTTGAAATAATTATTTTACATTAGAAACAAATAAGAAATAAAAATTACATAGCAAAACAGATGTATACATGCAGGTGTTTCTTGCAGTATTCTGGGGAGATTGGACCATTTCACCTGCTGATCCTTGGGACTCAGAAAAACTTCAGCTAGAACCACTAGCTGCATCTAGTGAAATCACCCTTTGATTTATTCATTTTTGCCAACTTTGAGAATAACAATCTGAGAAATGCACACAAATTATCACACACAACAATTTCACTGAAAAATAAAGGAATGCTTGAAACGTTGTATTCTCTTTCAATCTTAAAAGTTAATTGATCAGTTAAAATTGAAAGTGATTTATATCACAAATAGGTCTGAGAAGAAACTTGTACTTTTCTAGTTTAAAACACATTTTGTACAGGTTTACAGTAGCTGGATGCATTCAAGAGTTCTCATTCAACAAACAGATCCATATCTTCCTTACTAAGCAAACACAAGTAAGTAGCAGTGTTAAGTGCGCATCCACAAAGAAAACTCTCCTTTTGCCATCACTAATTGGCCCAGTTCTGCATTCCTTCTGCACCTAGAACTCCCACTGCTTTCCAAGCCTGTGTGTGGGAAGCACAAGGAACCTTTATATTTCCTAAGATGACAGCAAGAAGTATCTATTTATTTTAGAAACAAATCTGCTCATCGTTTACACAGAAGGTCCAAAGTTTTCTATATATAGGTTCATGGCCTCATTTTCAGTAAGGCTTCTTAAATCCTTTTTTCACTCAGATTAAGAGCTGTATTTCCACTTGCTTGAAAAAGCTTATAAATAATAAAAAGGCTGATTTTTCATTTCTTGCCCATGAAATTTAAATCAGCATCACAATAGTGCATTGATGTCAAGCCCTTACAAAAATTTATAGTGTTGAAGCCATGCCATTTTGACTAAATGAGTTTATTCATTCCAAACACATTACCAACAGTTTTAGTATTAAAGGTGAGGAAGGGGAAAGGAAATCAAAGGATGTCTTTAAAAATACTGAATTTTGTTTACTTTAGCCAAGTCATAAAGCAAAAACATTTTCTGAAAAGAGCCACTTAAGAGCTGGTAGGCACTGAGCTGACCAAGTATGAGTCACTGCTTTTCCCATTCAGTTGATTCTCACTTCTGTAACTTTTTCTGTCTAAAGAAGAAATAACTCAAGAGCCCAAAAACTTCTTTGCACACCATTTCTTACAAGTATGAGACACCTCATACTTCCCTGTGTTTTGGGGGTTTTCTCTGTTAAATAAAGAAACTGTTAAAAAAGTCAAGAATTTTAGGAATCTGTTGAGTTTTGTCTTCATGGAATGGTTTCTGTTTTTTTAAAAAAAGTCTCTGCTATATGATTAACACTTTATATGAATACACCATGTAATTTTCTTTTCATAGAGTTAGTTTATGAAAATTGAAGAACAGAAGATTTAAAAGAGTTAGAAGAGCAACTCATATTTTGCCCAACATTCATATTTTATCCAGCATTTTCATTTAGTCATATTGTTTACCTGCCATTCATGCTATTTTATTTTATTCCTTGGTATTTTCCCTCTCTAATTTTCAAATAGGAATCATTATGCCCTATGTTATCTTTTACCTACTTTAAATAAGATTAGAATGCATAACAGATGATTCAGAAACAAGTCCCTTGTACTCAGTTAAAGAAATTAGGTCAAATTCTAGTCCCTCTGTAGTCAATGGAAAAACTCTTACTGACTTCAATAACAGATCAAGCCCTGAACACATAGCTCCCTGTAGTTCCTAAGCAAATAGCATACTGTATCTCAGAAAAGGTCAAGAACTAAGTTCTTTTCTGAATGCTTCTACAAAGAATAAGAAGCCTGTAGTTCTATATTTCTGAAATGTCCTTTATCCAGAAGACTAGAAGACTATCAATATAGCCTTTTAGTTTTGAATAAAGTTACCACAACCAAATTAGTCTGCCTAATGTTGTTGAATTCAGTGCAGTATCAGTTCTGTTGACTTCAGTGTAAGTTCTGTTGATTTTTCCTGTCCTGTTTGGGTTTAGATTTCGTTTTAACTTGCCATTTGCATCCAACCCATTATGTAAACATAGTCTACATAAACCCTACTTAATTTAGTCAGTACTACTGGGAAAAGTGGTATAAGAAATCAATCGTGGCTTTGAGGACGGTATTCTCCTTGAAGAAATTTAGTTTCCACATAGTAATGAGCAGCCGAATCCTTGAAGCTCTGCGAGGTTAATGCACCCTGGTGTAACTCTAGCGAGTCCGTGGAATTGCAAGAGGGATGAAATCTGACCCCTGCAGTCCCTGTCAGAAACGGGGCCAGCAGGGGGCAGGAGCCCTGATTGATCTGACACCGTCAAGGTTGTGCCCAGGTATAAAGGCTTCAATGGAAACTGATCACCTTTCCCTGCTCCCTCTAGGACGCCTGTTGATTCTGGATTCAGATCGAGAAGTACCTCGTTAAATTAATAAATACATAAAAATTTAAACCTTTCATTTCGGAGAGTTAAGCGCCTTCGTTGATGTCAGACCCACAAAAAAATAAAAACCTCAGTCCCAGCCAGACTGGCCTCCAGATGCGCCCGCAGGGTCCGGTGGGAGGGAGGAAGGAAGGGAGGAAGAGGCAGCGTTTTCACCCCCAGTAGGAGCGGAGAACTCTCCCACCACCGGAGACTCCGCACTGCAGCTCGGCGAGCTGCGAGCTCAACCCAGAAAACGCAGCTGGGCTGGCGGCGGTGCGGGGAGCCCAGGGAGAGCGGTGCGGACGGCAGAAGTGCGCAGAACGCGAGGGGCGGTGCGGGGGAGGGGGGGGCGATTCCTTTCTGCTGAGGCTGCTCCGCTGCTGCCCGGCTCTTGTTTCCCCCGCGGGCCGCACCCTGCCCACCAGGTCCACGGACACCTACGGGACCACTCGATACCCCGGGGAGGCTGCAGAGTTGGGAGGAGGCTGGGGACGGCGCCCCGGCGCTGACACCGCCCGCGGGGAGTCCAGCGATCCTGGGGCTGAGCCCCCCGAGCCCCCCCGGGCATCTCCCGGCCCGGCACCGCTCGCACCACCTGCGGGGCGCCGCTGCCCCGGAGCTGCCCTCCGCAACGGCTGGCAAAGGGCCCTGCCAGTGTGTTTGCTCCTCCGCTTGAGCCCTGGAAAACTTTGCGACCACTAAAACCCGTTGTAAAAGAAAAAAAAAAAAAAAAAAAAAGAATGGAAAACGGAGAAAATCAGAGCAGAGAGCCTCCGCTCCCAACTTTCCTTGCCCCTCCGAGGAGAAGGCAGATACTTGTCGGTCAATTTCACTCACAACCTGGTGAACTTCAGCAGCTCAACAAAACAAAGTTGGACGCACACTTCACCAAACAAGAGTCCAGTGCTGGAAGAGGACAAGTCTCTCTGTTCAACAAGTATTTCTTTCATTTTCCCACCCCGCCAGTGCATCTCCTTTACCTCATTAAAAACACATCCAAAGTTTAAGGCTGACCGAGAGCCGTCCCTCCGCGGCACCTGGGAGGGACGTCTCAGCCCGCGCTCTCGCCTCCCCAGCTCCGGGAGTTCTTCTGACAGGTTTCCTCTGAAACGCGGCCTCAGCCGTGCCCTGGGTCCTTTCCCCGAGGAGCGGAGAGAGGCGGCTGGACTCCCGACTCCCCTTTGCTTTCTTACCTCCTCTGACCTCTGCAGCCCGGAGAAGGAAAGCGAAGGTGATGAGCACGGTTACAGCCGAGTCCCAGGGCCACCTTCTCGTTTTCCACCTTGTGGACCATCTCTGCATCTCCATGCTGGGCACCCACAAGTGTGAATTAAACACGGGCGCCTTCAGTTTATACCAGCTCCGTCCTTTCCACTATATTCCCAGAGATGACTTCTCCTATAGAGCCATACGTGATAAACCGAGAGGTTTTCTCTCTCGCCCCGCTCCCGCTCTGCCTGGCCTCGCACAGGCCCCTCCAACCCGTCCTCCCCGGTGCCCTGCCTTCAGACTGAGGGGAGATGAGGGGCTTTAATCAAAATGCAAAGAGCTCCGCATCCCCCTAAAGGCTTCATCCCGTCAGAGGGCTGGGCGAGCGGCTCCCAGGGCCACCCCTGGAGCCCGACTGACACGCCAGCCGCCGGGCGGAGGCCAATCGCGGGGCTCCCCCGGCCGCCCACAGCACCGCCCTCCGCCTCGGCGGCGGCACTCCAGCCGCTCCGCGGGCACCGCCGGCCCCCGCGGCGGCGGAGAGCGGCCCTCCCGAAGGCGCTCGGGGGACGCAGAAGGCGCGGCGGGAGCGAGCCGGGGACAGGGCTGGGGTGTCCCGTCCCCCCGTCACCGCCGCCCCCCGCCCGCTCCGCGGCGCTCCGCGCGGGCCCCCTCGCCCCGAGCATGCGCAGAGGCGGCCGCGGCGCCCCGCGGAGCGAGGGCGGGGGCGCGGAGCGGGGACCCGTGGGGGACGGGCAGGGGGGCGACACTGGGGACAAGCGGGGGAGGGGGCGCCGGCAGGGGAGGGAGCGGAGCAGGGCAACACTGAGGAGAGGAATGTGCATGAGAGGAGGCGCTGAGGTGAAGCATCTGCGGGGTGGCCCTTCGGACTCCCCGAAACCGCCCGCCGGCGTTGGTGCGGCGGCAGGTCCGGCCCCGGCCGCTCGTTCCCCCTCACACCCCTCCCGGGCGCAGCTTGTTCTCTCTCACGCACCCTTGGGGGGAGCCTCCGGGGGCTTCGCTCTAAGGCGGCTGAAAGAAAGGAGGGAGCGGGGTGGTGAAGGAAAAGCCCGCCACCGAACACCCTTCCCCGCCTCGCCACATCCTGCAGCCCGGGGAGCCAGGTGTCCGCTCCTCGCCGGGAAACCTCCCGCCCGCACTCCCGTCCTGCCCCACCTGTGCAGCAGTCGGTATCGGGGCTGGCAACGGCCCGTCGGCTGGAAACCTCTGGCAGAGCTTACTTGTGCAGCAGGTCCAGCCGAAATCCTCGGCTGGGGTCAGGTTCTGCCCTGGCTCCTCTAGAAAATGAGAGAAAAGCATGGTCACGTTTTGGTGGAAATGTATATATATGTGTAAATATATATATATGTATGTATGTATGTATGTATATGTGTATATATATATATATATATACCCATATATATATATATTTAAATCGCCCTTCACTGAGATCTTTAATGCCTTACAGCAATTAATAAATATATGGTTTATCAATGAAATACATGTTTTCTTTTATGTGTCAAATTATGCTTCAGAAATTTATTGTCCTTTCTTAAAATATCTTGCATTTTGCTGCGCTCCATTAATATACCTAGCTTTTTCTGTCCTTGGTTTCCTGGAACGGTTGGTATCATTGTCATTAGATTTGCATCTGGGCGGACTGAGGTGTGTAGCACGGTTACATCTGAGCTCCCTTAAGTGCTGTGCATTGGGTGCCGTTCAGTGAAGAGATACTCAAGGTTATTCTCACACTCCAGGTAGTAACCCACAGTAACAGCTATGGAGCACCAAAATGCCATATGTATCTGACCTTTCTGTGCCACAACTTAGGCACAGAATCATTAAAGTTGGAAAAGACCTCTAAGATCATCAACCATTTAACCCAACAGCACTGTGTGCACCACTGAACCATCTCCCTCAGTGATTACTAGACAACCTGTGGCTTCTAATGGAATATTTCATCCTGTCTTACACTCGAACTGCATACAGGTCCCCTTAAGTCTGTATTACTATTGTTGCCCTGCTGGTCTGTGTAGTTCTCAGTCGCTAGATGCTTTGTAGAACAGACCAGATTAACTTGCTGTTTCAGCCTCCTTCCTTTACAATATCAGTAGGTAGTCCCAATGGCAATTCATTGTTTTTACTCAATACTCTGTTGTCAGAAAATCTCATATGCTATAAAGTTTCAAGTTTCCTCTTCATGCTTATGAATTATACATCTTTGTCACCAGCATTCTTGCTGCTTCCAGTCTCTTATCACACATTGCTTCTCTGACTTTGTTTTGAGCCTTTCTGTCTACCTGAATGGATACAGCTAATCTCTTCCCTAGGAAGAAGGAAAAAGTCTGTCTCTGCCCAGGAAAAGAAATGGAAGCATTTCAGGTAGTGGTGAAACAGAACAAGTATTCTCATAGTGTAGAGAATAGTAATTTCACACAGAGCCTTTATGGGTATTTAAGTTTAGGGGATGTGGTTCATCTCCCAAAGTGGCAGTGGAAAGATACCCACTGATTTTTGTGGCTCTACATCAATCCAAAGCAGAACAAAGAGGAAAAAATGCTAAGTATTAATTTGGGTGAGGTAGCATACTTACATTAATATAAAAATATTTTTAATTCTATATGAATTCTGGTACCAGAACCCCCTTTAACTTGCCAGCATGTCAAGCCACATAGATATGTAATAAATTGCCATCAGAGTCAGCAGTTACAAGAGAAAAGTTACATGCCGTTTAGGTGAAGATCCACATTTTGCCGCCCATCAAATTATTTATTTAGGGATTATTGATTTAGATTTAATTGATTTACATTTAACTTATTTTCCTAGCTATTGTTCATAATCTTCTGAGTTGTAATGATGGTGTCCTAGTGAAGTGCAGAGTGAAGTAATTGCAGCCATGAAAATATGTCAATAATAGCCAATGATTCGGAGCATAGATAAGTTTTATGAATGCCATAAAATTAAAGATTTTTGTAGAAATTTTCAGCTCTTAGATGTAATTTCAGGAGAAATATTTTCTTTCTTGAATCTGAAAGAGGGCTAAAATGTGAAAGTATTTTCAGAGAGAAACAGAAGAGAAGTGAATGATGTTATTTATTAAATCATCTGTGATCCATAGTGGTTTGTTCTTTCTGTCGGCTTTTTTGTTCCTCATTACTCTTCAAGACAGTTTTAGTGAAAAGAAAGACTAAGCACTGTGACATTCATTATGTTCTGTCCCTGATACATCAAAGTTGGCAGATTAATCCATGTTTAAATATTAGGAATTGCTCTCTTGTATGTGCACAGATGGGTCATTGTTGTATTTTGGGGCAGAGAGGGGGAGGGGTTAGGAACTATGGAGAGGAGAATATGTTTCCTTGGACCACTGTAGGTCACAAGAAATTCACAGCAGCAGCTCTTTCACATTCCTCAGGCTATAGGCACATAATGAAATGTAACTGTAAATATGGTGTTCTTTGGCTCTCTTGCAGTCACTTTGGGTTTTTCTAACGTATTTCTTGACATCACCAAAAGTGATAGACTTCTCTCTCTATAGAAAGGGGTCATTTCACTGGGAATAAACAATGTACTGTAAAGACAAATATTTTTTTTTGTTGGTTTACCTGTATCTCAGGAATATTGACTTGACTTCTTTTTTTTTTTTCTAATTTCACACAGATGTTGATGGCCTCTCCAATTCCATTCACAGCACATAAGTGAATATTGCAAAATAAATGTCTACCTTAAAAGTCATCACCCACTGCCTTCTCTGTTGCTTTAATTCTTTTGGTTTAGGTAGGTGGGTATTTTATCATTGTCTCATTTCTGGTGCCAGTCTATGTTTGCTGAGAGTTGTCTGTTATATGATTATTAATATGAAGAAAAATGAGTTACACTGCTTCAGAGAAGTGAACCCTTGTAAAAAACGTTGTCTCACCGATGGATATCAGTGGAGTGATCTCTGCTAGATGAAATACTAATCAGCTCATTTTTGTAGTTTTAAATGGAGAGAAACATATAAACATATGCATATACACAAAATAATGGCAATGTTATTTACCATAATTCTGCCTTCAAGAAGGGTAATGTACCTTCTGCTAATATGAATAATAGCTTCACTGAACTGCCCCAGTTCCATTATCTAAAGTTTTGAAGGATGAAGCCAAGGCTTTCTCTGACCCTCAGCAAACCCCTTTGGGCTAGGGAATGGCTGTGCCCATTGATTTTTTTCTATCAGATTCCCAAGAATTCAGGAAGAAAAAGGATAATGTAAAATAAATTAAATACAAAACAGCATAGTTCAGTATTTATTAGCTCAGGTACCACAAGACTACAGAAATTTTATTGTTACTGCTTCTATTCCTAAGGAGAATGTATTGAGAACAACATAAGCAAAACTGGAGTGGCAGCTACACTGTGCAACATACACAGATCCAAAAGCAGGTCTGTGGTGTGGCCAGAAATTGGATACATGTTTGTTGCTGTGTGTATATTGAAGGTTGAATTTGTGCAGTGTCTGGTGAAAAAAAAAAAAAAAAATCCTTACGGTTTTAAATTGAATGTTCACTAAAGGGAGTTGCTACCAGAAACACCAACATCACAGGTTAAAACTTCTAGGCCTGTGTAATGAATGAAGTCAGTATTAGAGTTAGGGATTGAAAGGGTTAAATGACATGACTGCTGTTTGAAACAGTCTGCTGATTTGGAAGGGGGCTGTAGTTGGTAGGAACTTACACAGCTCTTCCTGCAGGGGTTTATCCAATTCTTTAACTATATGGTTAAAACTGAGAGTTAAAAATGTCAACCATCAAACTTGTATCCTGCTCCTCAGCACCATGAAGATAAGGACAAATCTGGAGAATCTTATCTGCAATTTTTCTCAAAGATCAGATCAAAGCAAGACACTAACTCATGCTGCTTTTCACTTCAGGGGTGATACTTCAGAAACGAGTTAGTAGAATCCTTCTTCCAGAACTTCGTTGACAGAAACATGGGATATTGTTAACATTAAAAAAAGGGAGATTTGGCACAGGGGTATGGGGCTGAGGATTTTCAAGTCCTAAGAAGGCAGATTGTTCCTGCTGACCCCTGGAAACAGTAATTGTTTTGATGGAAACCTGTGCCTTGAGCTGTATCTCTTTGAGGAGCTACCACATATTCACATTTGTGAATGGAATAAATTCTGACCAGAATTTTTCTGGGAATGCGATATGTGTTTGGCCTCAGGTTAAAACAGAGTCTGCCTATGAAGTTCATTGGAGAAAAGCAGCAATTACTGTTTCCTGGTGTCATTGACTTAGTTGGATCTTAATCATGACTGTCTTGTAGAATAATCTGGTCTTCCTACACCTCCCTCTCCAGAAAAATTATTGCTGAAAGAGTGTTTTACAGCATATAAGCAGGACATCTCCATCCTGTTCGGCAAACTGCAGGAAGTATCAAATATCCTGCAGTATTACTAGCTCAGTTTTGTCCTTCAGTTCAAGTTTTTGGAGGCTTATTTCAGCCAAACTCCTCAAGCTTTCAAGGCTCACCTACTGGTATTTTATAGGACTGCACTGTGTATGTGATACAGCAACCCATCATTCTTTTAATTTGTATGAATTTCTTTTTGAGACCATAGCCTGTTGTAATCATAATTATACTTCATTCAAGAGGAAAAAAACAAAAAAGAACAATTAGTGTAATGTGCATAACATCTTCTGAATTATAATGCATAAGGGATACCAGAATTTTCTTCATTTTAGACAACTGAAAATGAGACACATATATTTGATGCCATTTCTAAGTTTCTGTTTAGTTTTTACACATTGCTATTACACACCAGGACTGCCAGAAATCCACATTTTGATTGCCATTTCTGAATTTTTCCAATGGCTGACTAAAACTCAAGTCTCTCACAGGTTTGCAACACAACACTTTCAAATATTTGTCTTCAGTTGCTGGTATCTTTTTGGTTCCTAAGTTTTTTGGGGATTTTTTTATTTGTTTGGTTTTGTTTGGGGTGTTGCTTTGTTTTAGTTTTTGTTTCGTTTTGTTGTGTTTTTGTTTTGGGGTTTTGTTTGTTTTGTTTGTTTGTTTGTTTTTAATCTGAAAAACTTTTATCTGAAACTTCCTTTTGCAGGAGACCAATTGAAACAAATACCTGGGCTGGGAGAGCTAAAAGGGGACAGTGTAGGCCTGCTCAGTTACTCACATTGGCAACTGTTTATCGTATTATCAAAGAGAGTGTCCCTGTTTAGTTCTGCTTTAATCAGTGTTGTTCTTGAAGCAGTGGGCCAATATCTACATACCACAGTCCATTTTTAATTATGACTTGGGACAAACTGTGAACACAGATGTTTGAGTATAAAAGGCCTCTAAAGTCCCTCTCCTGCATTGTTTTGTGGCATTGTTTTGTGTTGGGGGAGCACTGGTGGCCAATCTCCATACACAAGGAGGCAGTGCAGGCACAGACTAATGGTCTGCATGTGTCACACACTTGTAACATGTTTATTAGTTTTTGGCAACATTAATGCTACCACCCTCACAGTTCCTTTTAAAGGGAAGAAATTAAGACATGGAGAGAGTTAAGAAGGTGAATTTCTAACAGCAAATGAATTTATGTCCAGCCATGATAGTCCTCTACTTCCTCTTCCTATGCATAGAAACCTCATAACTGATCACTTGTTAAAGCATTTTGAAGTACAAAAAAGTTTATCCTGTTCTATAAGAAAGAGCACAGAGAGAACAAAGGTAATATTTCAGGGAGCTGTGAACATTTCCTTGTGCCTCAGGATGCTCCATTTCATACCTGCCCAATTTTGAGAAGATGAGGGCCAAAACATAAAGTACATCTAACTAATAATAAAAGAAAAAATACATTAGTCATTTATAATTTAATAAATATAAAAGTCCCTTTTAATTCAACTCATTCCCCCAAAACGACACATCCTCTCAAAGAAGTCGCAGAGGTTGCAAGTTGAGGACTGCTTTGGAATATCAGCACTCTCAGACTTCAAATATTTTTTATTATCCACCTCAGTTCATAAAATAATGGTCATTTTACTAGTCCAAGCTGATGAAAACTGAATCACATGCATTAGCATGTCATGTAATATATCTTCTCTAGACCAAGTTCCAGTTTTATCCCAGGAAATAAAGAAACCCCTTTGAGGAAAGTGGTTGAGTTACATGTAGCAGCTTTAAAATTTAGGCACAGAAAAGCTTTTAATTTGAGTTGGTGCCTTTTAATTGTCTAAGATTTGAAAACCCTGTTTTGGGCTGACTATTCCCTTTTGAAATGCGAGGCAGCCTTCTGTACACAGTCCCTACAAAGCCTTAGGGACCAGTCCCAGGAGCCCGGTGGGCTGGGTGTGTTAACAGCAGCTCCTAGAAGACGTTGAGTAGTTCATGTGACAGGGGATAGTGGAACAAGGACTGCACTAAAACTCTCAAATTGCCTTAAGCTTCCTGTCCATGGGTATAGATTTCTGCAGAGCACAGAATTCCTCTCTCAGAGGTGGTGTGCTTACATGTTGTTTGGGCATTTGTATGAATTTGAAAAGGCAAGTCAAAATCATTGTTTAATGTAAAAAAGTGAATATTTCCATCTGATATTAAGACAAACAGAGGAGAATATAGCAGCTTTGTGAGAATCACAAAAGAATCAGTAAATGCAGGATGAGCATAAATCTTTGCATACACATTTTCCTATCTGATGTTATTTTGAAGCTGTGATACACCTTTTTTCTCTATAATGTGTCTTAGACTAAATGATCAATGTGTTGATTTCTACTTCATCCACTTTTAGTGGTGTTCATTTCCCCTTAGCACTTTAAAAACACGTTTAACATGTGCTCACAATGCTTCAGTAATTCTATTGCAGTCAGTAATAATCTCAGCTGCCCATATTCTGATCTTTTTCCAGGAAGTGATTATTTTCTAGTCAATACCATGAAAATTAATAACTTTATCAGAAAAACGTCAAGTTTTGCTTTCAACATGCATCTTCAAAGCATCAGTGGGTGTCCAAACCCTGCTGTCTTCCAGGCACATTGCCCAAACTATAAAATAATTAGATTCATTTGTAGCCAGTCTGGACTGAAGGAAAAAGTAACAAGGTCTACAACTGTAGTGGTGGTTGAGGAAGATGAAAAGATACAAAATATAAAACTCTGGATTAAAATATATCTTAATTTACTTGTATCTTAGTGAAATTCTCTAAAATGGGCAGTAAAAAAGATACGAATACGGAATTTCACATTTGGATTCTTAGTTAAGAAATCCAAGTTCCATTACATTGCTTTTTCCACCACTCCATTATTTTAAAACTCATGTGATCAGACACTCAAGATTAAAGGGTATTGATTATCAAACTATCATAGCAATAAGTAAATGTTGTACTATATAACAATCTTCAGTGATGCTGATGAGCCCCAAATTCATATATTTCAGTATTAAATTAGTTCTGGTAGTTTTTACATAGATTATGAGAATGCAATTTTTTTGCTTATTTACATAATTAAAGTTCTGGAGATATAATTAAAAACATTTGATGAACTCGTACATAATGACTTGAGATAAAATTGCTAAACCAAAACATTGTTCAGAAAAAAAAAAAATCTGAACATTCCAGAAGGTAGTACTGTGAGAAGACTATAAAATCAGTTGCAGAATTTCTGAAATAGAGTGGACAAAATACTGAAGGTTGAAATAGGCCTACTTGTTTGTAATGCTGTGAGACATTAAAACCAGAGACCACCCGTCAGTGACAGGTGCAGTGCTGGTGCAGATTCTCAGTGTTTGGGAAAAGTAAGGCTTGGATATATTTATAGCCTCTACACTGTATATTTTCAGGTTGTGAAGTACAGGAGGCAATGTTTGTTTTATACTAAGGATTAACTTCTTGTATCCAGTATGATTCCACGTGATGACTGCAGTAGTTTCCCAAAATTTATTATATGGCTTAGTCTTCTAATTCTCTACCAAATCATAATCAGATATGAGAACAAGACTGAAGATGGAGAGGAAAAAAAATTACTCCAAGTATTGACTATTATATATATGATACCCTGCTATCATCCCTAGATTGCTCAGAATCCCTTAGTCCTCCTAAAGATAGACCTTAAGGATCATCAGATTTGCAGACAATAGCCTTTTCAAAGCTGGGTTTTGTTATGCCAATAGGATTTTATACATCTGTTTTTATTTTTAGGTATGGAAAAGGCTCAAAATTCATTCCAGATGAAATATAGCAATCTTGTCTTTAAGTTTCCCCTAGATAAAAACATCCAACCTATCTTAACCAAAGAACCTCTTTCTGTTCTTTATTTATTCTCACATCTGCAAGCCAGCTATGATTATGATCTTTCTAGTATTTTGGCAGGTGCCTAATTTTTAAGCATGTAAATGTATCTATGTACCTATTTGGGGTTTATATTTGTTTGTGTCTTTTTTTTCTCCCCAGGAATTGTTCCAACTACTACAAGGTAGCTAGACATTTCTTTAAAAAGTGTATATATCTGGGGGGTTTATATAGGAAAAGTAGAATCAATATATATTTCCTGGGCATTTGTATGGTGCTAAGACAAATATAAACCAGAATGACGTTACCATCATTTTTTGAGTTGGAAAAATGTTGGAGTGGATGAAAAAATCAAAAAGGATGATTATTTCTCTGTTTATACTCTTCTGTTAGACCCAAGATGATTAAGGTACTGAAAATACCTGGAAAGACCCATAGGAAGGCAATGAATGAGAAAGGCTTGTTTGCAGTGCAGTGTTCTTTGGGAAGAGAAAATGACTAAATGAAAATGGCCATTCAGTATCCACCATTCAGAGATGCCTGTGCTGCAAACAGCAAGGGGAAGAGATGATGAAGTGTTGATGCTAAAACTCAGAACAATTCCAGATAGTATCTGGATAAGCTGAGATAAGCTACAATCTTGCAGTTTTGCTGTTTGAAATAATCCCTTAAATTCCTAAAAATCTGGGCTAAATTGCACCTAATTGAATAGGTCAGAATTTCCCACATTTTAAGACACTGACACAAAATTCTTCATGAATATATAAGCAAGCATAGCTATTGACTTCAGTGGGCTCATGTCAGATTGCTAGAGCTCTGAATTTGGCCTGTTTGCCTTTGGAGCCCAAAGTGAGTGTTTTGTCAATGACAGTGTAGCAAGAGAGATGCATTTTGACAGGAGTGAGAATAATGAACAGGCAGGTGAAAATACCTGGGCATGTTATGCTTTGTGGCAACTTCACAGGCAGGAGAGCTGCTGCCTTCAGAGTTGCCTGTGGGTCTGTCACTTTGTTGTCTCTGTCAGGGTTCATTTATCAGAACTGCTTTGTCTCCAAGGCTTGTATTCCCAGTGGCTTACCTTAGCCTGTAAGGAATTTGCCTATTATCTGCTTTGAATATGTCTCAAATTCCCAAGAAAATTCTGAAGCTATTTCTTTATCATAAAAAAGAAATGGCAAAGAGATGGTAGCTTGTCATCCCGTTTTTAGAAATGTAGCTTGTGTTACTCTAACTTTATGATATGTTTCTGAAACTCACTGGACTTACTGTTTTTGAGAAATAAATATAATTTAAAAGTACCCATTAAATTATCCTACAAAATGAAGCTCCTATTTTTTTTATATATTATTTACCCTTACACTGTTAGTCATGTTGTGAAATTTAATCTCAAACTGCATTGAGAAAGAGGAACACCAACAGTGTTTTAAGAGTTTTGGTGGAGAGAGCAGTAGCACACTGTCACAGTGCATATTCATAAAATTTAAAACACCTACATTGATCAAACAATAAAAAATGGAATGAAAGAATGCACAGTTTGATTTCAAGCATGTCAAGCTGGTACAATCTACTAACTTTGAAACCTGACCACAAGTTTGCATTACCCACTTTTTCTGTTTAATTTCCAGCTGTGGGAGCCACAGGAATGGGCTGCAGGCATGGGAATGTTGCTGCTGTCCCTTCAACAGGGAGTTTCCCTGTTCCTGACTTCCCCTCCCCAAAGGCAAAATGGTCTGGCCTGTAAAACAGTGGCTTCTTTCTATGCAGAAGACAGCAGCATGAAATGCAGGAATTATTTTGTTTTTGAAAAATTTCCCTCAAAAATAGATGTTCAGTGGTTTGCTTCCTCTCTTACTTTTTAGGCCTCTCACTTTAAACATGTGCTCATCTTCACTTTTTTTAAAAAATGCTGCTTTTATTTAGTAATATTTACCATGTATTCTGATGGTCATGATTTTGTAGACAGCTCCGATCCAAGATTTTTAATAATTTGTTTAAAGAAAAGTTGTTAAACATCAGGAGTTGCTAAAAATTGAAGCCCACACCAGCCTTTCATAGGTCTCTGTCAAACCTATGTTTGGGGAGTGTACAAAACCACCAAAACAAAACAGCAAACAGTCTAATACCAGTAAAGGCCACTTCATGGGAAAAGATGACCAACCTCAGAAAACAAACCCTCCCCTGCTGTTCCCTCACTAGTAAATTGGCCTGCAACAGAAATATGCTCTTTTATCCATCCAGAAATTAAAAAGTCCCATTTTAAGTGAAAAGAGCAGAGATCAGTGAGCTCTTGATCAAGCACACATTAAACACAACCCTTGTGGGGCTCCTGGTATAAGAGCTCCTAAGGATTCTCCACTGTTGTGGTAGTGCCAGGAAGCACAACCAGGAGAGCTGTGTGATACAGAACATCCTGCTGTACTGTGAGAGTAAGCAAGTTAAATTTAGCAGTAAGATATTTTTAAAATCAGCAATTGAGCACTGTATTCCATCCATGGTGTGATGGAAGGTGTATTTTGTCACTTGTTTGGTCACAGTTTCTTGTGCACTACACTTCATAAAAAGATGAAATTAGGGATTTCTTCAGTTCAGGTGAACTTTTTCAAAGGAAGGGATGTTGAGGCTTCCCTGGAATTAGCTTCTGAGTGTTACTGGCCATGCTCACCTGGCAGAGCTTTCACAGCTCAGTACAAGTAGCTGAGGAGTTTGCAGCAGACCTGCGAAATTTTATAGGGTAGGGAGCAGACATACAGCTACATATAAAGGGAGAAGGAAAGCCACCTTAGGCTTTAAAGGGGATTACTGAACGTGTACCAATCCAAGGCTTGAAAACTGCTGGACCTGGGAGCAGGATTTGGATATACAGGCACCAAGGATAGGGAATAAATTGTTTATGAATTGTTGTCTAAACCTGCCTTTTTTAAACAGATCTGCATTCTGTCTACTTGAAAAGCAACCTTGCTCCATTTTGGGTTCTACTAAAACCTAGCTTAGGAATGGAAACCGTTTAATCACTTTTGAACTGCTGATCCTAAGGAAGGTGCAAATAATTCTGCCTTAAAGTCCTGCTTTGCTCCCTGTCCTACCCTGTCACCCAGGGTTATAGAAGTCTCCTCTAAAGCAGATACATTGATGCTTGTGAAGCTAAGCTGGGTCTATCTCTTTGTCTGGCTTTTAGCATATGGCTGTTGGTGTTCCTATAGTGCATCTGAGTTATGATAAACTCCAATTATCACCCGTCTTTCATGATTTCATTTGGATTTGATTTTTCAGCCAGCTTCTTACAACATGGCTGTAACACTCCAAGCATTTGAGCAGCCTCATACAGCTGTTCTTTTTTCTTTCTTTAAGTAAACTGCCATAAAAATGTACCTCTATGCATTCTTTGTGCCAGTTACGGAGCTTCATCTCACAGCTTTGGTAACCTGAAGACCATAAGGACAAGTTTTAACCCATGTTGAGTTTGTTTGAGATTGTCTATTACACCAAAAGAAACAAGGAATGAGAGCTAGGACTAGAAGAATAGTGTAATTGAAAAGGGGAAATTCTCTGAGTTACTAAGTCCTGAGATGCCAGAATTTAAAGCCCAACATTCCTATGTAAAATAAAACTGATCAGGTTGATTTTAAAAACAACCAGTAAATAGCATTTCTTGGTTATATTTTTTCTCTTCTTCCAAGTCTGTAAAATGAGACTCATCAGACTAAGGCAGCTAGTGCATTTTGCAATCACAAGAATTTTAAAGTATAATTCAATTTAAGTGTGTTAAGTTCAGGAAAATGCCTAAAAATACTATATATTCATTTTGTTTTAAAAGAAAATTCAGCTGCATGGTTTATCATGAAGTTTTCATCACTCCTTCTTATGCTGTAACTTGATGCTAATTCCTGCCGTGGTAAGTTCTGTAGACTTCCCTTCCACTCTTTGTATTTCGACATCTACTGTGGAATAAGTGTTCAGAAACCAGCAGCAAGGAGGGTGGATAATGACTAGCTTGAGTTCTCAAACATAAATATCTGTAAGAGAACTTTAATTCAGGACACACACAGTATAATCTCATCCTGACACCACTTTTATTTACATGGTTGTTTAAATAACCTTATGTCCATGTAAGTCAGCAATATGTGGTATCAGAAGCACATGATTAGATCTTCATTAGCTGAGATTATGCTGTTCATTTTCTCACTATAAATCTAAGAAAATCAAAGTATCAGAAATATAGAGGGCGTTTTGCTCATATTCTTACCATGATAGATTACTATGAGTGTATTTGTGAGATTTTTCTGTCCTTTGCTAATCAATATGTTCCTAAGAGTTCTTTGCCTATTGTTTTTTGACAGGTGCAAAAATGGATCCTTATTTACTATTTCAGTACTTTGATACTCAACAGCAGACTTAAAAGGAAAGTTAATTCTGCATGTCTACACTTCAAATTTTCTGTTGTGTTTTCTGAAAATTTCCTGGACTTTTACTTCCTTTAGATTGCCACTATTTTACATTGGCCAGGGTAGTGGAAAAAGTTATCCAAACTCTTCATCATTTCAAAGAACTTTAAATCTACTTTTTCACAAGGAGAAAACAAAACAAACATATCAATGATATATTAAACTTATCATAATTTTCCCCAAAATTGTAAACAAAGAGAAGATTTGGTGAGGTAATGAAAGTTGTTCCTGAGGTCTTTTTGTTTATTTTTGGTTGTGTTGTTTTTCCTGTTTCTCACTTGAAAAATAGTTTGCGACAGAAGAATGGAAAATAAAAGAATATCTACCTAAGCAGTATTTAGGTAAAGATGCTGTTTCCAATCCAAAGGGTATTCAGTGTAGAGCATCATTTGGATTTCCTAGTATCAGTTTCTCTTTTGTCTAGTGCTCTTCAGTTAGTGTCAATGAATGCACATCAAAATACACAAAACAACTCATCCAGGGGGCTTTCCCAGTATTCTGGAACTTTGAAATTTTGCCGTCCTCTTTGTAGAAAAGAAAGAGGTGGGGAACACTAAGGTTTGAAATATACAGATGAAGAAACCGTAGCAAACCATATAGCCACAGGCTGATATTGTGGATATTTGCTAAGCTGGAATAAAATGAGTTTATCCCTATGGGTGTCTGCAATAATAGGATAAAAAATTAGTAGATTCTTGCCTTGTTCAGTAGTGGTGAAAGCAAATCAGACTGGGTAGTTGAGCTCACCAGGTTTTCATTCAAAGCAATAGCGAGTGTTCTAAACTTGTATTTTAGTAAAATGCAAAATAACTGAATTTAGAAATGGATAAAACCAAGATTGTGGATTGTTGGAAAACCTCCCTAATAAACTGGGCAAATTGCTTACTCCCTTTCCTAAGTGTTAACTGGATTTCCTTTTCAGGTCTGAAAAATATTTCAGCCACTTGTGCTGTATGTAAATAGAGTCAGTATCTGCATTGCTTTAACTTCTTGCCTGGTCTTTCTATTCGCCTGTGGAACGTTTGAAGACTGACTCACAGTGTGATTCTCTAAAGAGTGAAGCACAAATCTCCCTTGGGAGTTCATAAAATGCAAGGCACAACTGTGTCTGTCAGTACAAGTAAAATTTCTTTCCCTTGCTGCCAGGTAGGCATCCCTCTAACTCCAGTTAAGCTGTCTTAACATCTCTGTAAAGCTTTCCAGGCCTTCCTGATGGTGTCAACTACATGAAGTCATGTACTGTAAAAGTATTTTGAATAAAATAGTCCCAACTTCCTGCTTGCCATTGTTTTTCTGCTCCTGGGCAATGTTCTTAAGTAATTATTATAAACCACAAATTTCAGGCTGTAAGATAGTATGTTTCAAGCACAGTGCTATTTCATCTCCAAGGTAATGATTTCACAAAAGTTCTTTTTGTGGAACACACTGGCTGAAATTTGAACGTATAAAAGACTTTATACAAACTTTCCTCACCCTGACTTGTACTTCCACATTCAACTGGGATGGGTGTATATTTAAGTTGGAAATTACCTTAAAATAATAATACTGACCTGAAATGGGAAACTTGGGTTATATAATGTAGTTTAGTCCATGAAAGAAGATTAAAATGGCAATAGGAGTAGGAAAATGTTGGTAACTGACAGAGGGAATTAAGAATGGGTCATGGAGTATGACCCATTTACCATGAAGAAAGAAGGAAAATGCATGATGAGTTGTTTGAGAATGGGGGGGACCAGTCATTTTGTCGGGAGCTTGTGTGATAGTAGGTGTGTTTTCTGGATGCTTAGAAATGTATTTTTCTGGCACAATTGTTTTTTAAAAATATTTTAATGGGGAGGCTTTAGTTTTAGTTTTTTCTTTTAGTGTAGGATAGTGCACAAGCAGCCACATCACACTAAGGTACAAGGACAAAATAACACACACATGGAAGCCTTGGTAAACACACGATCAAACCTACACATGGTTGATTCATTTCAGAGTTTGTTGCTGGGCTAAACACAGGGTCTCCAACTTCTGAAACAAAAGCTCTGTTATGAAGCAAAAGAAACAGCTCCCTGAGCTCAAGCCAGCTGAGTTTGTTATATTCAGTCCAGACTGCTTTACAACCAATAATTTTTCTAGTTTATGCACAGTACCCTGCTATTTCCAGAGGGATGGTTTTATTTGACTGTCCATTCACCTAGGATACAAGTTTAACTTAAACTTGATGGTGCCAAATATGGCAAGTTGATCTTATACCTCTTTGATATCCCATTTTGCAAAGCCAAAGCAAGCATTACCAAGCTCTACAATTGTGGCTCACCACATATACCATTAAATGCAGCATTTTAAAACTTATTGTGGCATATCAAAGCCATGTGATCATTGAGATGCACAAGACCAAAATTACAGTGACAGAATCATATCATTATATACAGTTTCCTGCATTTTTTAATGCTGTCGTGAAACACAAAATGGATGCTAAAAAACGTAGATCAAGCAAGAAAAAACATTAAAGCATTAGGAAAGCATTCTTACACTTGAAAGGTTAAGGAATGTGTAAAAGAGCAAGAAAATCAAGTCTATTATAAATTTATCAGGCCTCATCTGAGATGATTTCAGCTGTTTCTGTAACTGAAAGATTGTACCAGAAGTCCATCCTTTGATATTAAAAAGAGCCTTGTACTTTGCTGGCTACATCTGTCTATGGCTAGTTTATCATATATTTGCTTAAAAATACTTGTCACTTTTCTTGGTATATTGATGGTAAATTATCATATTCTCTATTAGCATCAGCTTAGGTAGACTGAATCAGGAAGTACTTGTAATCATTTCTTGTAAAAAAAGTTCTTGTTTTCTCTGTCACTTTTTGGCATCCATTTCATTTTGAATGCATCTTTTGAAAGAAATGATTAGGATCTTTACAGCAGTAAATTACTTTACATGAAATATTTCTGCCTTCTTGTTTGATAATAAATTCTGGTTGGTTTTTTTCTTCTATTTTTTGTCTTGATGCAAATTTCATGCTGCAATGCAAATCTTGAATACTTTTCTTACTTTCAGCAGAGATTTTTATTGATTGACAAAGTATACCAAAGCTTGCAGCTTGGGCCCACATTTTATTCTTCTGGACCTTTCAGGTGTGAAGAAAGCTATGCAACAAGTCTCAGAAATATTCTCTCTTTTTTAAGATTTACTCTCAATTTGCACTATTATTCACAAATGTATGGATGATAAAACTCTAATGTCATTAGGCTTATATACCAACTTTATTAAAATGCAGAAATTAATTAAAATGTGAAGAAAAAAGCCCCAGTCTTCCAGAAGAGCCACATGTCTGGACGCAATAATGAACCAGTGCTAAAGACCTTGCTTTAGGCTTAATCCCATTCATTACTTTGACTAGGAAGTATCTTTCAAAAAAACCTTTAGGATTTTCAGCAAAGTTCTTGATACTATAAGGATACTTGTTTTATTTTGTTAAGAAAAAAAATTTTAAAGATCGGTTCAAATTGCAGTGACTGTACTTTAGAGAAGGGGAACCCCTTCATTCATGTCATTCCCAAGCTACCCCAGCTGAGTCTGAGACAGGAAAGAAACCTTGTACAAAGACAGTAAAAAGATGGCTGAGAGTAAAAATCTACTTTGTGATTCTGTCACTTCTGTAGTATGCTGCCGACTTCATTTTTTTTAAATCATGAGCTGACTCTGTCAGGCTAAATTGGATAAATTTATTACTAAAAGATTTTCCTAACATAAATCATAAGACAGGATGAACTATAGAGTGAATGTGCCACAGTGATATTTGGAGATGAAATATTTTTAAATTAATATCAAAGTATGTGTATCTTAAGAATAGTATTGTTTCCTCTTTTGCTATGTTGACTCATTTCATCAAATACCACAAGGGAGGCTTTTTTTAAAGTGTCACATGGGTTTAAAACATTGGCTCATAGACTTGAAGAATCTAAAAGAATCACTTCTATGAGAAGAATTGATTTTAAATATAGATTGGTTATTATACAAAAGAGAAGCAAATACTGTAGGAAAGTAGAGCAGGGAAAACCTATGCAAATCAAAGAAATTTCTAGAGACGAACATGGGGAAAAAAGGAAAGATCTAGAGGATTGATACAGAACAAGAAATGAAACATTTTGGACAATATTTTATTCTGTAGTGAGATACTACACTTTGCTTTAATGTCTTTTTTTTTTTTTTGCATCTGTAGTGTACTGATGCAAAATAAATATCCTGTACAACACCTTTCAATGAGTGAAAGAGATGCTTGATTTTGATTTCAGAAAGCCAGCCTTTCTGAACAGAAAAGATTCCAATTTCTCAATTGTTTCTGAGCCAGCTGCTCATTGTACAATAGCAATTTGACATAACTACTGTGTGATTCATATTTAACCTATGCTTCATAATGTGCATGATTTTCTTGCTTCCTGCTTAAATGTAGAGGATTTCTGTGGGTTTTTAAATGTCGATTTTAAAGTGAAGGTACCATTTTTTCAATACTTCTTCAATTTGCATTTTTTCTGTGTATATGTGAATAGCTACAACTTCTTTAGTGTTTGTGCCAGCTCTTCCTGAATTACTGAACTACCTTAATATAAATCAAGGCTTTATCACCTCAACAATGCAATTTTTTCTTGGCCTTAAAAATCTCAAAACAGAGCAAAAGGTTAGTTCTACTGGCACTAACCAGTTATGAATAACTTCCTTTCTCCTTGGACAAGTGGAACAATGTACTATGGCTAGAACCATAGCTGGGAAGAGCTGAACTGGATGAGTGACAAATCACTTCAAATACTCACAATGTTTAAATAAATTAGTTATTTCATTTAATAATCAAATAATTTAATGCAATTCTCCATGAGAAAGTAACCTGAGTTATTTTAGCTGACTTACAGGTATGGGTTTGGTCTCATCATGCAAACTTCTTTTTTTTTTTTTTTTTTAACATCAAATCACTTCATCAATCACGGTCTTGAAAAAATTGTCAGCTATTTGTTTTTGTCTCCACATTAAAACTAGAAAAAATCTCAGGTAATATAAAAATATGATTGATTCAGGAAGTCATCTGGCTGTCTTAAGGAGCTACAGTATAAAATGCAGTATTATCTAATTTTTTTCTCCTGCTTTTTTTCTACTAAGTTATCATGGCTCTTGTAAGCCTAAATGTCTTCTTTGCAAGGCTTGCCTTCCTTAGTTGTTCATATTGTCCTGTGTCTTGGAGCTGTGCATTCAAAGGAAGAGAGCCCTTGCTGTCATAAAGAGTCTTCATTGAAGACACTCTGGGATTACCTGTTTCTCTTGCTCGTATTTGGTAGAGCTTCAGTAAAAGGGAAATGTAAATCACTACATTGCCTTTTTGTTCAGTAAATATATTGTTTTATTCATTAGTAGTGTTAATTGTTGTTAACCCTGTGAATTTGGAAAGCATTTTAAGAGATACCTGCCTTTCCTACTTGGTTGCCTTGCCTGTGTGTATATGCGATAGAGCTGGACTCTCTCTGGGGTTTCTGTTACTACTGTATTTGCGTCACCTAATTTAAAACAGACTTTCTGCTGTTCTCAGCTATAATGGGTTTGTGGCTTAGTATGTGAAATAGAATTGACTGCACAAAATGTGAAATTCTGATGCTAGACATTCCGGCTAGGTCTCTACAGACAGGAATGTGCATTTGTCTGGGCAAGCATTATAGTCCTAGGGGTGCTTAGCTATTTTGGTGACAGCCTGAATATGTTGAAGTTGTTTGATTTAAAAAAAAATTAAAAAAGAAAATAAAAATTATTGTTAAGAAAAGAAGAGACTGCCTCAGCAGAGCTTCAGCATTTTTGCAGTGTAAATCTCATGCAATACAACTCTGGAAAAATTAGCAAAAAAGACTGAAAGAGGAATAAAATTTCTTATGCATATAAAGTGTAAATATTAAGTAAGCTGTGTAAAATAGGATGAATGTTTACTAGCAGGGGTAAGTCCTACTGAAAGAATCTGATGCATAGATTGCTCCTAATTATCATCTATTTATGATACTGAACTGTATCTGCAAAGGAATGCAAACATATTAAATCCACAAATCCTCTAAAAGTCTTTAAATTTTAAAGCATGAGGTGGCTTATCCCTTTTTTTAGTCCTCTCTCTGTCTTTTGGAGAAAGCAGATACTTCA
Organism: Chamaea fasciata; assembly: GCF_029207755.1. Taxonomy (NCBI): domain Eukaryota; kingdom Metazoa; phylum Chordata; class Aves; order Passeriformes; family Sylviidae; genus Chamaea; species Chamaea fasciata. The sequence goes on along the minus strand of NW_027094095.1, from coordinate 13,063,425 downwards.
CATTGCTCAGGTGATGAGCACAAGTCACTACTACAACCTCAAGCATTCCATAATCAGAGAGCAAGTTGTTAAACTGAAATTGTCCCTGTGGGAAAGGGATAATCTCTCCAGCAGGGTTAGGAGAGAATGAAGAATGAGGGAAGAGAGACTCCTGCTCTTGCATAGGAGAGAGAGAAGGAGTTTTCTACGACAGAAACTTCTAAGTGTGGAGTGATGTGGCTACTGAAAGTTCAAGTACTTGGGTTTTTATTTATTTCAGGATTTTATTTTCAAGTTTCAGAATACAGAAAATATATTACCTTCAGCCAGCTCTAAGAACCACCTCTTCCCTCTGCCTGAAGCAATGTCAGTCTGTCTTATTATGGCTTTGCATTCTGGAGCTGCCCATAAAACCTTCAGTCATTGTTCCCAGGAAAAGGAGCAACGAAGTCAACCCCTCTGACAGACACACAGAGATGTAGCATGACCACATCATCCTCCAATAGAAAATCAGCTGAAAAATACTTTGTTCCTTATTCCTGGCCCAGGCACTGCCAGGGGTCTTCTGTGGCCAACTCTGCTGCTTTTCTTCGGCAGCCTGGCTATCTGAATTGATAGGACTCCTCTTAGCAACTCCCAAGTGCCAGATCACTAGCAGGAATTTTTTTTAGAGGCTCCCTGCAGCTCTTCTGATGGCTTCAATTAACTCCTGGAGCAGAGTGCACAGTGTGGGAGATAACAGGCCATAGACTGACACTGCAGAAATAACAAATTTCTGACAGTTTCTGTAATGTCAGTTTTATATGTTGGACTCTTGTAGCATGAATGGCTCATCACTTGTTTTAACCAGTTCTTACAAATACTGGAATGGAATGAAAGTAGAATAGCACATGGTTTGGATCTGTTTTTATCATTGGCATAAAACTAATTTCCAAAGTAATGTGTCGGCTACATTTTAATTTGATTTCTTTTATATGAATAAGGAGATTTATTTTTGTTATGAACTGAAATGAAAATGCTAAGAGAAAACAGAGCTCGTATTTATATTGTATTATACAGTAAGGCACGAGGCTCCTGAAAGACAGGAAACTGATTGTTTGATTTGGTAATTCTCATTTTTTTTCCATTCTGAAACTCTATCTGCTCTAAGGACCTGAGTCTACTCAGGAACTAAAGCTGATTTCCTGTCTATTGAGGAAGTATACAGTAGCTAGAGGCAGAAAAACAAGTTAAGAGTTAAAATTTAAATCCTGTATGATCACTGGGAGAACTGTATCATGCAAATTCCTTTTCTAGTATCCTTGGAAAGCAGTAGGGTGCTTTTTTTTTATTCATATGCAGTTGTATAAAATGGAAAGCACAGGTAAAGTGTCAGATCCACGATCCATCTAATCCTTTATTCTGTCCCAAAGAGTGGCCAAGAGTGGAAGCTCACAGGTACGTAAGAACATCTGTCCCTATTCAAAGGAATTTGCTATAGAATATGGTTCCTCTTCAGAGCATCTCTACTGTCATGTTAGAAAGCTGGTGACAAACCTATTTTGTACTACTTTGCTTAGTTCTTTTTGAATCTGTATATTTGCATTCAAAATATTGAAGTTATAGATGCTAGCATTTCAGGATTCAATATGTGAAAAAACAACTCCTATTCTTAAATTTAAATCTACTGAATAATTACTTCTTTGTGCGACTACCAGTTTCCTTGAATGATAAGAAACACTGAAAAATTATTTCTGACCATTTTCTCTATTGTAATGTTTAATTTTTACATCTAGTACAACTCACATCAAAGCTGAAGTTTCTTGACCTTTTAAATTTATCCTTGTTCAGAAAACATTCCATACTTCTGCTTGAACTGGTTGCATAGTGTGAAACTGAAGCATCCTTCTGCGAAAGGTGATCACTCATAGCAGTTTTAATGTGTGTGCTACAGTTCTAGTCAGTGTTGAATGATTATTTATCTCTTTTCTTTTCATTTTGAATTTTTGTCAGCATATGAGTATTGAGCTATAATTTTCAGAAAATTATCCAGAATAATTCTAAGATATTATATACATATTTAAAGTAATACAAGCAGTCTGAGAAACACAGGTGTCTTCAGCAATGCCAAAGAATTCTGCCATCTTCACACAGTGAAATCACACTGGAGGTCTGTGTGGCAGGGGAGGGTTGGTATTTGACACAGTGGAGTTCTGACAAAGCACAGTTCTTGTGAGCACTGTAGAATTTGGACTGTGTTTTTCTAGATGAACAGTTTGGAACACCTCATACTGACTGCAGATTTGCTGTGACTGCTTTCTAGTTCTGATTAGCCACAGGAAAGGTGTACTGGTGTATATATATGCACTTAAGAAATTTAATACTCCTTCCAGATTATCTAAAGTATTTCGATATATATAACAGAATTTTTGTATGCTTTGTATGACAGCAAGCTGATGAGAAAACAGTTTGTAAACTTTCTGTTAAAAAAAAAATTAATAATGAACTGATACACACTTTAAAAGCATGTTTTAAAGGGCTTGTAAAGTCTTGCCATGTTAAAATATGATATTAAAAAAACCTATCATACATTAATGTAAATGAATGTAAAAAATTTTTGGAAAAAATTAAGATGTAAATGAATGTTCATGAACACGTACCTCAAAAACTGCATCCAGGTCTAATCATTTTATGCATGCATACTACAGATAGTTAATTGCTCTCTTAGTGTCAGAAACAAAATAATATGTATTATTCTAATCTTAATACTTTGTGTTTACCAGCAACATATTTTATGATCTAACTGCTAATTCCTAAATTACAAACTCCAGAATAATTGTCCTCTTATTCAAGCCAAAGTTACTATACTTAACCAGTAAGTTTCTAACCACATTTTCCTGTGTTAGCTGCATGAAAATAAGGCTTTTTTGTAAGGCTACATATTTAGAGAAAATGCTACAAAATTGCCCCTGTATTAATAGAATCCAGAGCATTCCTTGGTGGTGGCTCAGCACATTACCATGTGAGTTGCCTGCCCTTGAAAAGGCATAATTTGATCTTAACAGTTTTCCTGAATTCTCTGCTAGTTACAGAGAACAAGTGACCACAGTTCAGCTCCTCAAGCTGAAAGCTGAGATTAGAACCACAGGGGTGCTGACTTATATATTTCTGAATTTCAACAAGAGAAGGAAATTTTTTTTCTTGAAACTTAGTCTTTCTGATTCTAGTGAAAAGCTGGAAAGCTGAAAATAGCAAAATGGTCCCAGATGGGTGTATTTTCTTTTTTATGAGAAGCTTCTTCAGTCTGTCAGCTTCTGTAGGCATCTCTGTGTGAGGTAAAAGCCTGGGTTGTGTGCTAGAGCCAATACGGATGCCTGGTGAACACTAGGAAGGGCAACATTAGTACTCTTGAGCCTATAAAAATTACACATTTAAAGGAAATATCCTCAGTATTGTTCAGATTTCTTTTAGCACACTTTATTTGCATTGCTAGAGATAAATCTTAATTACCAAGGAAAGGAGTGGTAGTAATTTAAGTGATATCCAAGGAATCAATTTGCCCCAAACACAAAAGATTTAATAGAAGGTTGGAAAGCCTAAAATAAAATAAATAAATAAATCATATCAACTGCTTTTAAGTGAGAGAATGGGGTTCAGAGGCCAGATGCTGATCTTGGCTCTGGTAGGGCAAATCCAGAATGGCTATCTGGGAAAACAGTAGAATTGCTGAAGATTCATATCATCTTGAATAAAATTAAAATTTGGCCATTAGAAACTTAATTAGGAGGGAGTGTATCTTATCCTGCTAAGTTTGTTTTGTGTTTCTTCTATCCAGACTTTGGTAAATTTTATTTGTAGTTATTCCTGCAAGTTTTTCCTTAGGTTGATTTTTCTTTCCTTGACTTGGCTTTGAGTTGTCCAGCAGCATAAGGGTGGCCTGCTATTAGGTCTTGATTGTGTTTTATTCAAGTAACGATGGCTTTTGGATTAGTGAGATGATGTGAAGTGGTATTATTAATGGACATTGACCAGTAACAAAACAGAGCTGCTTAGGCAGGTCTCCAGTTGGCAGAGTGAGGCACAAGTTGGAAGCCAGCCTGGAGCAGAGGAGGAGGGAGCCTCAGCAGGGCACAGCACACAAGACGTCTCTGGCAAGCACATACAAGGAGCAGCTGAGGGGATTTGACAGACAAGCAGAGATGGCAGATACTGGATCTCCCACAAGGATAAACAGAATGCCAAACAGATAAACATGGTTTAGAGCTTCCCTGTGGTATAGCTAAGAAATGTGCCGTAATTGGAGTGGATAGTTATTTACCTCATAACTTTATATCACAAAACTTGCTTATCAAGATGATCTTAGCAATTTATCTTAAAGTTAAAAAGAAAAAAAATCATTTACATGCAATGAGAAGTTGTGTAGCATGCATAGTACAGGTTATAGAAATATCATTAGTTAATCTGCTGTTCAAAAATTATTTAAATTAAAAATTTATTTTATAACTCAGTAGATGAATTCAACCTAACCTCTATCTTTGAGATAATGCAGCTGGCTGAGAAAGGAATGAATTTCTGTGTTGTTTTGTTGGAGGTTTTGTTTTGATTCATTTGGGTTTTTGTTTGTTTGGTTTTTTTTTAATTGAAAATTTAACAGCTTATCCTGAGAAAATGTTTGTGTGATCCTTTTCTGGAAGTTTGCTCTGGGTTCCTTTTCTTGTGTTTCTGTGCTGACTGGTCCGTCATCCCCGGGTCCTTGCACTCATGTGAGTGCGCGCACAGATGCACAAACACAGCACGATCTGCAAGGCGAGCAGTCTCTGAAATGGCAGAACTGAACTTGTAATTTATTTCTTCAGGCATCTCAAAATGCTGACACCACCACCCACAGTGGGGATGAGTAAGCGTGGATGGTACGTGAGCGAGAGGCTGAGGCTCAGGTTATAAGAGGAATGTATAAGGTGACAGGGCCTGGTGTGCAGGAATTTTTTGTGCATGGAGAGAGCTGGAAGCAGAGCTCTAGAGTAGTCTGGCAAAGGGCAGTGCCTTAGTGCGGTTTCTCTGGTATTGCCATGGCGGCATGGGTGTCCGTGACCCTCTTATGCAATGACCCTCTTATGATTTCTTCACAATATATTGGCAAAGTCACTGGTAAAAGCAGCGCCAAGAATCAATATCCAGCCACAATGGTGAGTGTCTGGATTGCCTCCTCCTGCTCTCCTTCTCTGACCTCGGGGGTCACAGGCCTGTTAACCAGACTTTTTTTTTCTCACTGCTCAGCATGTTTGTGGCATTTTCTCCTTAGATATTCTTTCAGAGAGGCACCAGCAGCTTCCCTGAGGGCTCAGCTTGTCCGGCCGTGGGGTGTTGTAGAGCCGGCCGGGCCTCCCCTCACAGCAGCCACCCCTCAGACACCTGGTACAAATGTGACCTTTCCTAGGAACGGTTTTAATTCTGGCTCATAAAAACCTCCTGGGAACTAAATAGAACTTGCAGATATCAATGGAGAAGGGAATAGTTGAGGTGGACAATGAAAATTTGTTTCTCTGTGGTGTGATTTGGATGAAGAGCGTCAAGTCTGGGAGAACAACAGGTGTGAATAACCTTCAGCAAGATTCTGGTCCCTAACTGAATATAAACCAAAATCAGCAGCCTGGGATTTTTCCTGCCTTTTACATATTTGTGGTTTGGTTCATTTACAAAACTGGACACCTACCTCAAGCTGTCTGGCAGAGCCAGGAGGGTGCTGAGAACGACTGTGGTTAGGCCTGGGCTCTGCACTCTGCGCTACCGTCACCTCCCCCCTTTGTATTTTTGGACACTTCTTTATTGGAACTCATTAACTGATTGAAGAATTAACGGTGAAGATGGGGTGGTATGAATTAGCTTCAGGTCTGCATGATAAGGTATTTGGTGGAGCAAACAGCTTTCCTTGGAGTATACTCCACAGCAAAAGAGATGAAACATAAAAATATATCCCAGGTTTGTAAACTCCCTCTTTCAGTGCCTACTAAAACTAAAATATTTGTGTCAGATGTGATGGATGCTGGTTATATGCTTTTTTTCTATTTCTTGTCACTGCTTGCATAAATTAATGTGACAGAAGTAAGAATGGAGCACATGCAAAGGAATGTCTCTAGCAGGCTGCTCTGTCATCCATCTACTGGTTTTATGACTTGCTGCCTTTGGTTTAATTCCTTTTTTCATAATAATAGAGACAGAGTTCCATGAGGGGATGAGGATGCCTATGCTGTGAAGTAGATGTAGATTTCTTATGAATTCTGGAATGCAAATTTGGCATTTTGCTTGGTCAAGGATTATCTTAGTCTGGTTTTAATTTCGTGAACATATACATTGACATACAGAAGGCAAGTAGTGGTCAACGCCAGATGCTTCAGGATTAACTGGGAAAAGCTGCCTCATGCTTCTAATTACATCTTAAATAAAGCAGACATGTTGGAAAAGGGACTTCTACCTAAGAACTGAACTGAACCATTGGGACACAGGGAAGAAGATGGTGAGGGTATTGTTGGTTTTAACATTGCTTACATATGCAATTCTGGAAAGACAAAAGAGGGGCTAACAGGCTTTCTCAAAGGTAGCTAAAAGGGGAAAAAAGGAAATGGGAAGGTAAATCAGCAAATTATATGCTTCTGTACACATCTGCTTGGCTCATCCTGGGCAACTCAATTCATGAGTATTAAGTGAAGCCAAAATGAGAGCTTTGTAGATACATTCCTGGAAGTTACAGTATGAGCAGGACTCAAAACCTGACCTGGAAAGTTGGGATAAGGTCACTAGGAACGAACTAATATGAAACCAGAGTTTGGAGTACCCATGATAACTTTGTATTTCGTAGAATCTCTGTTCTACTGGTGTTACCTTTGAGTCAACCATCTTGCAAGTGCTCACATCTTTTGGACGTCAGTACACATGGTTTTCACATGAAATCACAAAGAACTGGGATGTCTTCTGGACACTGCAAAATATGTGGAAATTTGACTACGTACCCAAAGTGATTTTACTTAAGTATAAGATGTTAATGCAGTTATCAATGGGATGTACCTGAAATATAAAGGACAGAAAAAAATTTTCAAAAGTATCCAGCTAACAAGCTAACTTAAGTCACATTTTCAAACCTGATTAAGGCACCTACATTCCTTCGGCCCTTTGAATACTTTGCCTCTGGGGCATTTGAGAAATATTTAGTGGAGATCATGATGAAAACAGAATGCAAAAAAATCCTGATTCATAACCATAAAATACCTATTTGAGAATATTATTATATACTTTTCTTTGTTTGGTATTATTATTCTATTTGTTACAGTCAGATGAAGGATTCTTTTTCCTCTGACAGCCTCTGGCATACAGTAGATATTCAGCTAATTATTGGCATGTGTTCTTGAAATGGTTGCTCAGAAGATGGCCTGTAGACTAAACAAAATCTGTGGAATCTGTTGCACTACTTAAACAAACCAAACAACTGGTACTTAAAGAGGCAACAGGTAACACTGGAGTAAGGACTTATCTCAGCCTCATTTCTTACTTGTCCGAGAGGAAAAATTGTTGAAGGCATTGTGCATGGGTCGCATAATTCTTAATACCTGATTTCAGAGGTAATCCAGAAGAAATCAGGTCTATCAAAAATTAATTACTCCTGAGGTTCAAGACATGTCCTAGAACTTGCTCTGAGGGAAGGCTTGTGTAATTTTGGGGAAAAACTATGCAGCCATGTTACCTTATCTTGCATGTCCAGTCTTATTGTTTCTCAAATTAGGAAATAATTTCTTATATTTTTTTTGCCCTTCTTCAGAATCTAGGAGATTTCTTTCCTTCTTTCACAGCCATCTATTTTTTGTTCCCCCATTTATAATTGCAGTTTGCCTTTGAAGGTCTGAAAAGTTTTGATCCAAGTCTGTATTTTGCCAAATTTTTGCCTTGTGATAATTTTGTAACTGCCTTGAAAATACTCTGAAAATAGTATTCTTTTGCTCCTTTTGTTTACCCTTTATTTTTTTTTTTCCCAGGTGACTGGCAGTTTGCTGTTGACTCCCCTTGTAATGTCCAGCTAATTTAAATGCCAGAGATAACACAGAGGTGAGGAAATGAAATGTTTTGAATGAAACATGGGGGTCCCATAAATATGTTAAAAGTTTACTTTTTTTCAGGGAACACCATGTCTGCTCAATGTCTTTTTCAGATGTGAGGAGGTATTGGAGTTGGAATAGGTTAAAAATAGTCTTTCCACTTTTGGGGAAAGGAGATCCAGGATTCTGGTCGGTTTAAAAAAAGAACCTTTCCAAACCAGATCAGAGTACTAATAGACTTGTTAATACTTATTATGAAAAGCTCCATTTTCACTAATATCAGACCTTAGTTTCATACAAAAAACCTCAAGGTAACCTGTGTTTATGGAAAATCTTAAAGTATTGCAAAAGGAAGCTCTGTGTGTGAAAAGTGATGGAAAAATGTCCTCCTTATTTATTTCAAGGTTGCCATGTACATACAGCTGTAGCTTGATCTCTTATTTAAATTGTAGTTGTCAGTATCCCACTGCAGGATAGGAGAGGTAGAAGTTGATTGTGGTGAGGATGGTGATTGGAGACATAACTGTAAAGGTGGGTGAGAGTTGCAAGACATAAGGAAGGAGTCTGATAAGGAAAAATTATTTCCTCTTGGATTTGTTTGAAAGATTTGATTTTAGAGCTTTAAAAAAACCCAAACCAAAACAAAATAAACCCCCACCAACCAACACACTAGCAACCAACTTTCTCAAAATGTTAAAATTTCTTCTTCAAAAAGATTCACCCTTCCATGGAGTGGAAGTTTCCTGGGCAAAGCACAAGTCCTCTGTGTTATTACCTGTGGTGCTGGAGCCGTGGCTCTGAGCACCTCCCTGAGCCAGAGCTGGCACCCTGGGGCTGTGCCAGCTGTGGGGCAGCTGTGCCAGGGCTGCACTCAGGCTCTTCCTGGGCCCTCACTGTCCCCACAGCCTGGCCCTGCCCAGGGCTCTGCAAATCCTGCCTGTGGTGACAATCACACCAAGGGTCTGGCTTAACTCAGGTGAAAGGCAAAGCACTAAGAAATTGTATCATTTGTGTACAAGGTCACTTGAATTATAATTTTTTCTAGGTTGACCCCTTTCATTTACCCCTTGCATTCAATACTGGCATTCAATCTACAGAAAAAAAATACTTAGCTAAAGAGTCTCCTAAAAATGAGATATATTTATTACTTTGTGTTTCTACTGCATTTTTTGCCTAGGATTTGTATGTCTTTCCAAGTGGTGATATTTTGACAAACTGGTTAGAATTTCTTTACCAAATACAAATGAAGGGAGGGAGATTATTATCACTTGATAAAATACTTCAGTCAAAGAGATAACAATTGGTCCAATATCTCTATATTTAGAACAGCTGGAGGTTTACACTACTCAAGAATATGGATGAATATACATTGATCAATACAGGTGTGTCTTCTAAATTAATTTTGAAAGTATATTTTAACTCAGCTGTTAGACAAGGCCTAAATAAAAATAGTCTGATTTATCTGCTTTTCCTGAGAAAAAATGTAAGGGAGTGGACTGGCTATGTATTCTTCATTGACTTCTCAGCATTCCAGCATCTTGTTCCCTTAGTAAAGTGTAGGATGTAGTCCTAAGCTTGTATCTCACACAGAAAGAATCTGATTACATAAGTTTATGATTTGATCTTCCTCTTAGTTTGGAAAACCTGTGATTTCACTAGACAATGTTCTATAGCAAATATAGGCTATTATATATTTTTTCTACATATTTCATACAGTTAATTAGACCATCACATAATGGTTTATATTGACCTTATTCTAATTTGTTCAAGCCTTTTCATCTTTCTTATTAGAATATCCATTGGGACATATTTTTAAAAATAGTGTACTTTCTGGGATCAATGTAACTGGGGTTTTTTTTGAAAACTTAATGGCTTTTCTCCAGTTAAATAAAATTGGGACTTCCTTCCACTTTCTCCCTTGAACTGGAGATGCATTCTATATACAAAATTTGATTAAGTTGAACAAAGAACTAGTAGATTACTTGTTTATAATCTTGAATTTCACATGGGTATTGTATTTAAGATTGAATAGTACACACCATTTTTCCTTAAAAATGGTAATTCTTCTTTATTCCACCATCAAATATTAGATTATTCTGGCAGATTGTTCTGCTGCTTCTGCTATTTCTGATGTGTTCCTCCCTCAGAAACCACCTTTTAAACCTCAAATTGTCAAAATTAGGAAAAAAAATGTGAAAAAAATAAATTCCAACTGGAGTCCGAATTTACTCGCTCATTATAAAGTCTCACTTTGTCCCAGTAAAAGATGGATAGATTTGTGTGGGAAATAAAATGGAAGTATGCTATAGAGTCTTCTCTAAATATCTTTATGAGAACAAAAAAATAAATGTAATGCAGAAAGTATTTCTGTCAAGAACCAATAGCATATAATTAGCAGCCAATGTGTAGAAGAGGTTTTCCCTGATATATATCTTGCAGCTAAGTACTGACTTCTGTCTGGAAATTCCATTTTATTATGTAATATATTTTGGAGCAAATCAGCAGCTATAGAGCCAAGACACAAGTGCTACAAGAAATGGAATTTTCATTACTGCAAACCACTGCTGTATCTTTCAACTGCTTTAAATAAATCACTGAAAGAAAAATGTATGAACGAAAGCTGGTACTTAAAAACCAATTTCCACAACTTGCTGCATGGCTGTATCAAGTATTTTTAAGAAGTGTGTTATACCTTGCTGCAACAAACACTAGGCTAGAAGTTTTAGAAAGACTAAGCATATGACCAAATTGTTCTTAATTTTCCTCTTTAGAACATGATTAGAGATTTAGGAATTTCAGGAAGGAATTAAGATTATTTAGTTTTTTCACATTTGTCCCCATGTCCTCATGATTCATACCTGTGATAACACTGGCAAATCCCTATATTCCCTTTTATAATGGCTCAATAATGTGCTTGGTATCAAGTAAAGTCAGTGATAAAATCTTATCAGGGCTTAACTCTGACTTTGCTGGGGGGTTTTTCTTATTTTTCTTTCCCTGCCCCCCGCCCCCTTTATAATGAGTGTATTTGTCCTTAAAGATGGCAGACAATGAAGTTGTTGCATATTCTATGAAATCATTAATTTTAAGGACTTTAACTTTAAGGATTTTAATTTTTAAGTCCTTAAAAATCCTTTACAGGATTTTACTCTTTGAGGTTGTGGAAAGATGAGAATTCAGAGACAAGGCAGAAAATATCTCTGTAGTCAGGAGTATAGGTGCATGCTGGTTATAGATTATTGAGGCTGTGCAGGTACATGGGCAGCAGGCTTGAAATATTATAATCAGGCAAAGAAATTGGGTAAGTGCCAGGCTAACTCAGCCCTGTAACATCTGGTGATAAGCCACAGATGCATGCACAGGAAACTTACCATCAGCACCTCCAACCATCAAGCAGAAGTTTCAGATGTGAGATTTGGAAACAAATTCTCTGGTTGTGCAGTATAAAAGCTTAGATTTAAAAATTCCTGGACTGCCTATTTCATGCCTTACTCTGACTGGAATTTCAAGTGCATCTTCCTGGTAGAACTTAAGGATTCCATAATCCAGTTTTGGGGAAGTTGTATGATATAACAATACCCAAATATATATAATAATATATATGTAATAATAACCCAAATATAACCCAAATAAGCTTGACAAATACTGAGAAAAAGAAGTATATTTAATATATGAGAGAATCTCATTGCTTCTGGATTGCTTTAGTAACAATGACTAATAAAAGTATTTAAAACAATTTTGGTTTTTTTGAAAAATTCAACTTGCAAAACCCAGAAAAGCTTAACATCAGTCTTCCTGCAGCACAAACCTGGTCATACTTACCCATTGAAACACCTATTTATGAATAACTCGTCGAGCATTTGGAGGGTTTTTTTTGTGAAAATGTGGTGATGGGCCTGGTAAAACTACTTCATTAGCAGTGGTTTTGATGCCTCTCTTGCTATTCAGTGTTAACTCCCCTGAAGACAAGTTTAAGAATGTAGACCTATTCTTTTGTAACATCTCTCAAAATAAGAAAAGCAAATGAATTTCATAAAAAGCCCTATAACAGTTAAATACTGGAATATTCTGTCCAGAGTTGTGTTGGGATCTTTCTCCTGGGCTATAGTCAAGGCTCAACTGTACAAGGCCTTGAGCAGCCTGATCTAATTTTTCCTCTTTTGAGAAGCGGGTTTGACTAAATGATCTCTGGAGGTCCTTTTCAAACTAAATTATGCTATTTTCCTCGACTTAAGGGAATACCGACTTAAAAGTGGAGTAATCCACTCTTGTTGGTGAGTAATATTTCAAGCAGGGGGTAAATCAGCAATTACCAGAATACCACTGTAGCGTGCTGAGGCACTGTGAGTTCATTTGATTCTGTCTTTAATTGATGAAACCCTACTTAGGTGTGAGTTACATTTTCTGAAGGAGTATCTTTGGTTGTTTCTTGTTCAGGAGTATACTTTTCATACCTACCTATATGTTTGTGTTTATATTATCTAGGGCTTGCAAAGCTTTGAGTACAATCTCATTTTATGATGTTTATGACAAATAAGGCTTGGGAAACCTAGGGCACTGAAGTTTGTCTCTCTCTCAAGGAAGGAAAACTGTGAGTTCTGAACATACCACGCAATCTTTTTTGTCAATGTCATTGGCTGTACAGCTGGAAAGTTCCCCTGCTGCAGATTGAAAATGAATTATCTGGTCTGATTTTTTGTATGAAGAGCATCTTACTCCTCTTTTTGTTCCGCATACATGTACCTTTTCTTAGTCTGCTCTTTAGAGAATAAATCAAGTTCTTCCAAATATTCTGCACACCAAAAAAGTTTTCACTTTTTCTCCATTCCTGATTCTCCCCATACATTTCACATGAAGTGGGATGCCCAGAGTGTGATACAACCTTCTGGAGAAATATTTATCTGTGCTCTGTAGGATGATTTAATTTTGTATTGTGTCAGGCATCCTTTGCTGTACCCCAAGCATGATCTGTTGCCTTCAAATAAAACTTTCTAAAACTGTTTAGTTTAGATTAAAGATCTGATTTTTAATGCAATTGTTGTTCTGAATGCCTCTCAGTTTAGTTCAAGTTGCTGCTTATCTACATGTAGCACTTCACTCATTTATGTGTAAATACAGTTTGTAGCTGTTTTATAAGATTACTCTCTGTTAATTTTCAAGGCATAGAAAACTATTTTTTTCAGCTGTGCAAGATAAAAATGCATTGTATGTGCATTCAGAGCTATAACAATAATGTCAGCTCTAATTCCCAAGGGAGCTCGGGTATTAGAGCTGGTTTTGAATGCCACCAGTGAAGGACTTGCTTTCCTGGCAGCTGATTAAAATTTCAGTCAAATCAGAACGAATTATGTCTGCGACAGAGAATTGGCATAATGTAGTGATGTGTGTTACCTTAAAATACCTCTTGATGAGAAAGGATCTGCCTACAAATAGATGAACAATTTCACTGAACTTGGGTTAAAAATCATACTTTAGTTTAAAAAAGGCAAATATAAATGAGTCAGCTGTAGGATTTAGGTTTGACTGTTCTTGCTCTGAGGTAACCAGACTTTCATCTGCTAACTTGCACTCATTTACAGCTGCATTCAGTATACAGTGAAATAAATGAGGGTTTGTTGGGTTTTTTTTTTTCCCCTTTGCTTGAGATGAGCTGAATAAAGTCATCAAAGAGAAACATTTCTTTTGGTATTCTAGCTACTTTATCTGGTTTATCTGGTCTGGTGGAAGGTGTCCCTACCCATGGCAGGAGGATTGGAATGAGAGGATCTTTGAGATTTCTTCCAATCCAAACTGGTTTATGATTCTATAAAATTACTAGAGAGGATTTTTAGCAGTAAAACCCCACTTTAAAAGTGTGACTTGCTTAGGCTCAAAGAAGCCCAGACATTCAAATAAAAGACTAAAAAGCATACTTGAAGCCTTGAGCATTTCTCTAAAGACTGTTAATCTGAAAGTTGTCACGTTTCTTCTGATTAGCTTTTGGGCAGAGGATCCAAAGTTTGTTTCTTTTAATGATGCAAGAGAAAAAACTAAAATAGCTATGCTTGCAAAGACTTCACTTTGATGGAATGCCAAGAGTCATTGTAATTTATAGTTTGAATTAAAGATTACTGGTTTCCCAAAACAATGCACTGTGTCCCAGAAGGACATTATTATCAAGTCCTTGTTAGTAAAAGGCCTCACAGTATGTAAGTGCTCACATTCTCTTTTTAGGGATGTTTGTAAGTAGTGTTACAATGCTGTGAAATAGCATTTCATAACAGTAATATGACAAAATTGTCACCTTATCATGTATTGTAGCAACTTTATGCGCTTAAAATAGAAATGTAGAAAAACAGTATATGTGGAATAATCAGAGAAATAATTTCCTTTCTGATAGTGACTAATGTCAATAGCTCTGTTTGTTTTCCTATTTATAGTACCAAGTTGAAAGGAAGTCTTTAAATCTACTGTGTAATTAGTACATATTTTCAATTTTTTTTCTCTGACCTGCTATCCAGTTCTTAGAGGGAGAAAGAAAATGAGTGGAAGACCTAAGAGTACAAAGTTCCAAATCTGCAACAGGAAAGTAAAATAAATTTGAAAAATTAATCCCTTTGGGCCCTGGAGTCCAATTTTCCAGACACAAGCTCCACTGGAATCCACTGTTACCACTGCCAAGGAGTTGAGTTCCTTTGATATATTTTGTTTACTTATCCAACTCACTTTGACTTTTTGGTCTAGCATGTTTGATTCCCCACCTACTGAAAATGTATCAGCCTATTTCACTTCTAAAGACAAACCAAAATAAGCACCCCAGCTGCATGGGCAGGAGACTATCAATTTAAAGCACTGGCCTCTGCTTCTCTTTTAATGCTTTTATTTTCAGCAAGAGTGTTTCAGACAGCCAGGTAAAATGGTGTGGTTCCTGGCTGGTGTGTGACCTCAGTTGTTACCAGTCTCTGTTTGTTCAGAAGGGCAGTGCTATGGCAAATCTTCCAACTCTGTCCTACATTGGCTGAACTTCTCTTGGGACAGGGATGTGGTGGATATGAAAGGTTGTCTTAGAACATATCAAGAAAATGACATAACTGTAGTTCCTAGTATGTACAATTCCATGTGGTGACACAACTGTTTGTTTGACTTTTGAAAATTTTGTTATCCATTCCAACAAGAATTTCAACTCTCCTCCCACTGCTGCAAAACCAAAACAACCAATAAGCCAAACAACAAACAAACAAAAAGAATGATTAAGGAGCATTTCTGAAAGAGCTGGTCTTGACTCCACAGCAGTAAACTGCTGACCTCTTGCTTGATGGGGCAGAGATTCCCACTGGTGGGAGAACTCATGTTTTTTCAGCTTTACCTTCCCCAGAAGGAAAAAATAATTTTGGTGCAGACATCAGATATTAAATGGGAAAGCTGTTCTCATAATCTACCTGAGCAGTGCAACACTGCCTGTATTTGTAATAGAAAGTTGAATAATGATGCTCAATTTCAGCGGCTATATTATCTAAACTGACGTTTTTCAACTGCTTAGCAAAACAGTTTCTGTGCATTTTCTTAGTGAACTAAATAGTACTGCTGCTTGGAGACTTAATTTATGGTGTTCAAATGTTAATGTTTGCCCTTAGGTAAAAGAAAACATCAATTGTTAAAATGAGACATGAAATATATTTGAACTCATAGTGGCCTTTCACTGGAAGGAACAATATTTTTGTTTGAATGAATGAAAATCAGTGATATGGATAATTGTTTTATTAAGCAAATTTGATCTATTTACAATAAAAGAAATTGTTCCCTTTCAAGTTAAGTTTTAAAA
Organism: Chamaea fasciata; assembly: GCF_029207755.1. Taxonomy (NCBI): domain Eukaryota; kingdom Metazoa; phylum Chordata; class Aves; order Passeriformes; family Sylviidae; genus Chamaea; species Chamaea fasciata. Next base: position 13,047,582 of record NW_027094095.1, on the reverse strand, counting down.
AGCTAATGTATAATGCCTTAACTTCAAATATCTAGTGGTTTTAAAATCCCACTTGTGAATGATGAGGATGGTTCATTTTAGATGTTTATGTAGCACTGAATTAATATTTAGTCATATGTAAGGGAAGTTGGAAAATGAAGAAAGTGATCTAAAGACTTATGCTTGTCTGTGAGCTACACATGTATGGTTCTTCCATGAAGAACAGACTCACAGACTCCAGCATCAAAAGTAGGAAGCAATTTTGTCTTATAAAAATAATTTTTACAGAAAAGAGAGAAAAACTGCCTCTGAGCTCACTGCAGCATTGCTGGTTTCAGTGCTAAAAGGGACTGGCGTCTTCTCAGTGAGCACCCACTGAAAAACAGCCCAGTATCCACCAGCAGAGTGAAGCCTTTTCTCAGCATTTTATTCCTCTAAAGAACTAAGAGTCTCAAATGAAATTCATCCACAGCTACTGTAGCTTGAATGAGTTTTGTTTGGAATGCATTACCCAAATAATCAATACAGTAAAGGACATACAGGTAATTGTAAAATAGTAACTGAAATATGAATGGTAGAAATAAACTCAGTGATGAAAATACACTGGTAAGGCCTGGGGCACTGCTAACTGGCGCAGCGTATTGTTGTCCAGATTTCTCTTCTCTATTGGGCTGGGCTGACTGACATCAAACTGGCTAGCAGTTGCAATTGTGCTGTTCTCTTTATTGCCATGGTTTCTTGTATAGTGATGAAATAGACTTTTTATTAGATGGAAGATATGTACCTGGTATGTGATGGGAGAGAGCTCCTCATATAACTATAACTGGCCAGTCATTTGTCCATTTGCTCCAAAAAGAGGTTCTCCCACCAAATTAACAGTAGAATTCTCAGCTTAGTGGTTCACTGAAAGATGAAGTCCAGCTACTTAAAATTTGAATAGTCAAAAGCAGCATTGCCTAAAGTACAGCTTGTGGAGTCTTTGTGGATTAGTGGGATTAATTCCTGGGATCTGTGATATACTCAGTGATGCTTATTCCCAGGAAGCCAGAAGTCCCCTCCTGTCAAGTACTGGCTTCAGGTCTGGCTTCAAGGAAGCAGCGGGCTGGCCAGAAGGCAGCCATGGGACTCTGGGGATGACAGCTCTTGGGAACTGGCCATATTTACTTGTCTTGGCTCTGGCAGTCCGTTTCCAGCCTCCGTCACTGTTGGGCCAAAGAGTTTTCAGTGTAGGCTGAAAGCAGACTCTGGGCAGATCTGTTGCCTATTGATTCTACTACACACAGCCCAGCAGTGTCACACACACACCCAGCAGTGTCACACACACCCAGCAGTATGACATACACTGGCATCTTTCTAGGGTTACGTTCCATATACTAATAATTGAGGATGTCCTGCCTGCTCTATCAGAAGAATTAGTCACCACTGCTGAAATGCAAATTCTGTACTTTGACTTAATTATTTATCTCAATTACATTTTTTTCCAATTAGTCCATTTTTCTCGAAAAAAACCCAAAAACAACAGTATGATAATAACACAAATGTAATTCTATAATTTAATGGGCACTGAGTGCTGTAAGAGTGAATCTGAAGCCATCTAATTAACTCCTTGAATATGTTGGAATGTGTTCATAGGTAGAAACTCTAAAATGGGTGGAGTAATCAAAACTTCCTTTGTCCTCTCTTCTGGGGTGAAGAGCAACTTAGATGTTACGTCACCACATATCTTTGCCTTGCAGCTTTTTGTTCTTTATTTGCAGAAAATAACATTTTTGTCTCAGAGTATAATTGCGTTCCCAAGGTTCAGGTCATTCATTTCAGTCCAAAGAGAAGATGAAAACTGGCCAAGAGTACATCTGGGAACAATGTAAAAAGCAGACAATTTCTGTATACTGAGCTATTTGGCATATCTGAAAGATGAACAGAGAGGGCTCACACCACTGATCTTCCAATATGGCAGCAAAATGTCTGAATTACTCTTGTAACAATACCAACCTCTTGGATGGCTCTCAACAGCTGATATGGTCTTCAATTGTTTGTTTGTTTGTTTGTTTGTTTTTATATCACAGTTTTAATCATATGGCACCCTTCTAATTAATCAATCTCTTACATGTGTCTATGGCCCCACCCTGTTCATTTTGAGAGATGAATGCAGATGCCAACATATGAAAATAAAGCCCATTGAAAAAATGGTTTCCTGATATGCCTTTAGAGCAGCCAATTGAACCAATTCCATCTTTAGCTTTAGTGTAACAAGAGGGTATTTTTCTAGCCCACTACTAGGCTCAAAAATCCAAAGTACTTTAGTTATATCTTTACAAGATCCTAGCTTTCAACTTATATTTGGCTTTGCTTTGTTGCCTTGTTTTCTTTTCCCCAGTTTTTCTAAAAGTTAATCTGGCAGGCTGCCCTCTTGTTACTTCTGCAGCAAATGCTGGTTTTTTTTTCTCCTGGAATTCTCAGCAGAGGATGATGATCTAGGGTAGCTGAGCTGTCTAAACCCCAAGTATTGACATGTTATGACGTGTTTAGCAAGTGCCACTCTGGTGCCCTAAACCTGACTTTAGTCTCTCACTTTGGGTCATGACACTCATGAAATGAGGCAAGAGAATTTTGCAGTAACACATTTGCTTTATTTTGCAGTCTTGATCACTTTCATGTGCCATCATCTCTGTTCCTGAACTTTTGTGTGAAGTGATTTAATGCTCTTACCAGCCGCCACTCAGGCAAAAGAAACTTCTTAATGCTGAGTTTCAATAACTTCAGATTCTTCAAATGGATCAACCTTTTTTTGTGCTTATCAAGAAGCCAGTTAAAATCTTGGGGCTGTGGGGAGGGTAATAGAGGTAGAAAAAGAGGCTGCATTTCCTTTAGTTGACTGGAGAGTAATATTGTAAATCTAAATCTTGTCTTTTCCCCTCCATATTACACCCATTTACCTTTGGGATCGTACTTTCCTCCCTGTTTGCATTGCTTTCAGTTCTTCATCAAAGCTTCATTCAGTTCAGTATTATATTTCTAACAGGAAGAAAGGAAATAATTCCACAGATTAAATCATCCAAAGAAAAATATTTTTATACCCCTTGTCTTGCTATCTTTAGAGATGTTATTGTAAACATTTTTTCATTCTTTTAACTATCCTATACTAGATCTGCATTATTATTATCTTGAGAGGTGCTTGAGTAATTTTAGGTCATCTCTTTTTTTAGGCTGTAATTCTTGCAGTTTTATACAACATACGTTGATGCATTTTATTGTTGGTTGAGCTTTCCTATGGGTTTTTTACTAATTATTATTTTACTGCCTTCATTAAAAGCTTCCTGTGGGATATCCACAGCCCCACATTGTCCTTTTCTTTTCCAGATAACTTCAGTGTCTTTCATATTCACTGTTCAATGCAGTGAACAGGATTTGTTAGCTTGGCTTTTCTGAAGTTTAAACTGAAATCAGATTTCAAAACACTAATAAATGACTGGCCACTGTCCTGACAGTAGGTCTGGGTAGCTTCTTCTGACATGATTTCTGCAGGTACTTTTCCCTCTTGCCTATTTGTTTTTCTGGCAGCTGAACTGCTCTGCATCAGCCCTTCACACTTTTTGCCTGTTTAAATCCTTAACCTACATTCCCTATTGGGCTGTAACACTTCATTATGTCTGCTTTGTCCCAGCACTCACACTTGGCAGCTGTGCTTTGTCCACATCAGACTGCAGAGAGACGTGCAAAAGTAACAGTTCAACAGTCTATACTGAAAATTATACACTTGGCCACTGTTCTTAGCCCTGCTGATTTTCAGCTCTTGTCTTTTGACATAAGGGATGTGATAGAAGAGTTTTGTAATTTTTCTGCAGTAGAGGTTATCTGTTTTCATCTAATGCCTAACTTCGAGCTGGCCATGTTTTTTTTCTCATGAAAACTTACTCCGGGAAGTCAGATTCTCTTTTAGCAGAAAACATCCAATGCTAGTTCCTGGCTTTCTCATTTAGAAAAATAATTAAATTAATCAGCATGAAACATTTTATGTAAATTTTCACACATCAGGAATCACTAAAACATTTGTTGGACTGCACTTTGGCATGACGGTTGAAGGAGCTTTTATGAAAAAGAAACCAGTAAAAGTAGGTAAGAAGAGGTGAATTATGGGGTAAAAGCTCTGGAGGGATCATCTGAAGAAAAGTGAATTGAATACATTGGCTATTTGACTTTATAGAACTGACCTGTTAGGAAGTAAAAAAGCACTAGTACAGAGAGCGGACTGTGCTAGTGATCATATCCAAAAATTTATTCCACGTGTTCATCACAGTCTCTGGTTTCTCCTGTCTTGTCCATCATGATGGTTCATGAGACTGTTTTGCCTGTGTAATGTAAATATTAACATTGGTTGTACTGTCTTTTTGTTCCTGGAAGGAGGGAGAGCAATCTGTCAGGTACAGACATGTTAAAAGAGCTTCTTGACAAGTGATGACAAGATGTTTGATTGCTTTTTAAGTATTTCTTGTGCTCTGAAATCCATCTCAGTTGAGATTTCTTCCTAAAAGTCTGTTGCGCCTTTAAGTGCCTTTGTTGTTGCATTCTGAAGTTTGTTTTGTTTGGGTTGTTTTTTTTTTTTTTGTACCAAACTCTCTGCTTGGATATCTTTGCTTTTTCCATTCCAGCTACAGTGTAGACAAATCCGTAGCAAGTTGAGTTTGGCAAATGACAAAGTATTTGTTATAAAGTCAGGAGAGCATGCATCCAGAGTCTGGACTAGTCATGCTGGAGACATCATCCAGTCTATGAGAAGATGAGAAGAAAATGATTGTAGAGAGTCCAAGAAACAATTTAGAATGTAACTACATAATGGCACTGAACTTGGTTCCGTTTGTAATTAAGAAGGACTCTGGCAGAAGGAATCATTAAATGCTTTTTCAGTGTTGGATTTCTGTCAATAAATAGTGAAATGTGTTGGATTTCAGTTTGAATAATCTAAGAAGTAAATGAGTTGAACAAGTATAAATAGTATTGTTTTTTCCCTACTTAGAAAATCGTGATAAATAATTATACAGTTTGGTTAGCTAATGTGAATAGTTTAGATAAGTGTTTAAAAGCCCATGCAAACTGAACAGTGCAGCATTAGAAAATTTTACCTTTTAACCAAGCTACTTGAACTTCCTTCATGCTGGCAAATTCATTGTCATAATTAAATGTGCTTTTTTATGTGTCTAGTACAAAATGGTTTTTCATGTTTAAGTGGCAAAATACAGCTTTTAAATTTTTCTCTACTTCTAATTAGACCCCCTGAGGTTTGCAAAACTAAGGGCTGTGACTGAACAGATAGGACTGGACTTCCTTTTTAAAAAGGTATCAGCCAACAGGATACAAAATTAGAGGATCTCAATAAAGAAGTCTTCTTTTGTTTACAGATAAAATCCTTCCCAATGAAGTCATGGGTGAAACTCCCCTTGACTGTCAGAGGGGGCAGGATTTTATTTCAAGAGATTAGGATGTGAAATTTAGATTTCCCATTGGCTTTTGTCCAATCTGTGTCTCTCTGGAAGTAGGCACCTTGCAGCTCCTTAGCAGAGAATTATGATATTGCCAACCCATAATTGTATAATATCCAGAGTAAAATTAAGTTAAAACATGCTAAAATTCTAACTGTTTTGAGAAATATTTCTCAGCACTCATTCTTTGATTCATGTATAATCTCAGGGTGATCTAAGGTTGCAAGGTGGTTTTCAGGTTCTATTGATGATCATTCTGCCTCTATTATAAATACCAGTTTTGAAGAACAATTAAGTGTTTATTACTTCTGGATGAAACAGATATTGTTAATTATAACCAGTCAACTGCATTTTTCTTTGTTAAATTCACTATACTCACCATGTAAATGAGTTCACAAAGATTGTAATTGCATCTAATTGTGTTTTAGAGACTAATTTTAGTAAATTTGAGGGCTTTTTATAGGGCAACTGAAATAAATAGCAGTCAGCTGTTTCAATAGTTAATGCACAGGGAATCTCAGAGGTGGAACTCTTGGCATGAATTCTGTGATGTTATTGTGTCTTCACAGAACTTACTATCTGACATTGCAAGTTGATCCTGGGGGAAATAAAATAAATCCATGTAGATTATGTGGTGCACTGACGACTGTTTCCAATCTGTAAAAATAATTTTTAATTTACCTGCTTCAGATGTTTCCCATGTCTGAAAGCAGTGGTTTACATGTTGCAGTGATTGCTTTAGCAGAAACTGTGAATTCATAGGTTCACTGCTGTGTTTATCTGGAAATATTTTTTCCAGTCACTAGAAGTGTCATGAGAAAGACACGGACACATTCATTTTGGGGTTGGACATAACAGTTTACAAGTGTATTTACCTCTCTAAGCAAAGCTGTACTCATTGTATAAACTATTTAGCGATAAGAAAGTAATTTTCCCCTTATACTAGAACTTCCATTATCATAAATCCTTCAATAGTTCTTTTCTGTGAATTTTATGTACATTTAATTAAAGCATATGCCAATTAAGAAATATGAAGAGATTGTTGTGGTCAGGCAGCATTGATCCATCCACTTATCTATAGATTGGGATCTTGCAAGGAGCTCAGGCAAGACAGGCTCCATCTAAGCCCCCTCCAAAGGCTAATATCTACCAGCAACTTTAAGGTTTGGAGTCAAAGGCGCAACAGTGATTAAAAGAACCAAACCATACCAGCCAAACAAAATAAACCCACAACCAACCAACCAACCAAAAAAACCCAAACCCACAAAACAAACAAACAAACCCAAAAACCTGATTTGCCTTTTCAAATTTTAGACCTCTCAAATTAGACCTCCCTGCATGATCTGAATTTGTAAGTCCCTATCTGAAACACACTTCTAACTTCCAAATTAGGGTACATCTTGAAGAGGAAATGTTGCCAACATAAAGGGTGCATAAAAGGTAGAGCAAAACCAAATGACAAATGTTGGAGGTTTTTGTGCTATCTGTGCATGTCTGCTGAGTGTCTCTAACTGCAAATACATAGTGGCAGGATTTGTTACATTCCCATGAGATACTCAACTGCTTAAAATCCTTACACTACCCGTGAAGGGATATGATATGACACAGTCATTACCATCAGAGAAGAACACCTGCTAATAATCTTATGTAGAGTGGGTGAACAAGAAGCAGCTTTTTAAAGTAAAGAGAAAAGATTCATAGGCAGAGAAATAGAGTCATCATTCTCACTTTTTTTTTTTTTTTTTTTTTTTTTTTTTTTTTAGAAAAGGACAGTAGGAGACCTAAGGGACAAGAATTCATAATTCAGTTTTGAGGACAAATACGTGGTGTTGATGCATGTGCTGAATGTACTGAGTATATGCCAGCACTAGTATTTCCTACAACTTCCAAGCTGAATTTACTTGTCACCTTAGACATTAGGGCAAAGATGTGTGAGCCAAAATCTGGAGATATTTACTACTGGCAACATCCAGAAAGATTATTCAGTCATTATTCACTTCTGTAGATGGAAACTGCTTGCTCCTTGACTTTTAAAATAATTCATTGTGGCAAGTTAGCTAAATCTAGCAAGTAGGAATGTAAACATATATCTGCAGTAATAAGAGGATACCATCAGTATACCCAGAACACCATCTCCAAAATGATTTTTTTCTGAAACAATTTATTACTATTAAAAATATTTTTATCTTCTTGAATTGTAAAGTAGGGGATTTTCAGGTGGTGCAATTGGTAGCTCTCAATGAATTTCTAATAATGAAGACACCATTTTATGCACCCAATGACCAGCTGAACAGCAGAGTAACAGACATTGAAGGCTTTTTTGGTGGGTGAAAAAGGAAAACTGGAACTGACAATTACACAGCATATGGAGACCACCTGGCCCAGAACACCAGTTACAACTAGAGCATTTTTATATTTTTCCTCTCTCAAAGCTGTTTAATTTGATTGTATTATAAAGACAACTGAAAGATAAGAACTCCCTTTTGCTTTAAGTAAATGTTGTATTTTCATGTCTGAGAGTGTATTGATTTTGTTTATAGTGGCAACTGCCATGTCCAGTTTTGTTGATTTTTTTAAATCTTCTTATATATATAAAATGATTAGTACATGAACTGAGTCCAATCCATTTCTAAAGTTATTTATTTCTTCTCTTATGGGAAAATGAGTAAATAAATGTAGACATGGGAAAAATTGTGATAATGCAATCCTTATGAGTGCATACTGGCTTTAAAATAGGGACATAAAGCTATCCAGGTGAACAAGAAAAGCAGAAAAGAACATAAATTTTTGTTCTTGTATTCCTATATAGACACAATTGTCTAAGAAGCTGGGGCCTTAACCAACATTCTTGGAAGCAGGAATGCAACAGCAGTAGCTGGAAGGTAGGAGGAATGCTATCACCCTTTGTTTTTAGTGTCAATAAATAAATAAATTATTAAATTTATCACATATTTGGGGTGGATTGTTGATTAAGTGATGGGGGTGGCAGTTTTGTCCTTTCTACAGCCAGTCTTTTGTATGAGCATATGAACCTTTGGCACCAGTGACCTGCTCCAGCACACCTGAGCACTCAGGAAAGAGTGGCAAGGACAGGGAGGAATGGGCTTTCCCTCAGGTGCTGCATATTGCTTGCATGTCTTGGGAAATCCTTCTGTTGAGTTACTGACTCAGGACTAAAGAATGAGGCCAGTGTGTGGATTAGAGTGTGCCTACGGAGAGAGTGAGCAAAAATAATTCTAGTTTACATTCATACTAAAACTAGAATTGGTCCATTTCCTTGTCTGTGCTGGTGCAGTCCTTCCTCTACTTTTCCTTCTCCACATGGTTTACTGAATTTTAGATTCTATCCATTTAATGAAAATTGCACAACTGGTCATGGACTCCCACATCTGCATCTCTCACTTGGCAATATATATATGAATCCTGTCAGGCTGAAGAGGAACCTTCATGGTTGGAATTTCATGGACAAATAACCTAAGCATTAGGTGATAAAAGGGAGTAACAACTTTGGTTCCTTTTTTGCTTTGCAGGTGACATTTAAAAGGAATGTGGGTTGGGAATGGCTTTTACTTGCAGCTTGGTAGTTTTCAAAACACTCATAAAGCATCGGTTAAAATAAGTTACAGAGCAGCTACCTGCATATTCGGAATATTTTCAGCTCTTTTAGGTCATCTTATAACTCAAAAGCCTCAAGTTGAGCAGCTAGGGAGCTGAGATCCATAGATAAGATGTCATGTATGTGTTTTGATTTTGTTGTTTGGTTTTGTTTGGTTTGTTGATGTTTTGTCCCCTTAGGAAGTACTTTATGGGGGTGGGGAGAGCTGTTGGCCTTAACTTCAAGTAGGTGAACATCTGCTGTAATTCTCAAAATGAACGTATATATTTCTGTGGTTGGTTTTGTGCAGTAAATATATGATTATGCTGTACGTTGTATTGTAATCTTCTGTATCCCTCTCTACTTGCAAGAGAACGCCTCTCTCTCTTTTTTTTAACATTTGTTCTTTCATAAAGCCACAAATGGCAACCTAAAGAATAACTAAATATTCACTCTACAAACCCAATGCTTTTTTCATGTGTCGTGCCTTTTGCATTAGAACATCACATCATAAAATTGCTTTGTGCTGAGGGACTGATGCATGTCTAACTGGCAGAGGCAGAATTTTATACAATGTTTAAACTAGAAATGGTTGGAAATTTCATGTAACAACATAGGTAATGCAGATTTTACAAACAAAGCTTTTTAAGGGATGTTTAATTTTTTGAGTTGCTTTTTCAGATGGTGAAAGTCAAAATTAATTCAAGTCTTTAAAACATGCCTGACCCAAATCTGAATTTCTTATTTATTATCTGAATTAAACTGTTATTTCAAAACATTCGAATAAAGGACATAACTGTACTGCTCTCTAGGGACATTGCTTTGATTCTTTATCATCCTAAATAGGTCTCCCAGCTGGCTTATAATTCCCATAACTTATATAATGTTTGTGAGATCTGGAACTGCAGTACTACTGCGGAGGTAATGGTGCAATATTAATTTATTAATTTAAAAATGGATTTAATAAAACTAAATTATTTCTGGTCGTTTTTGCAAGAGAAAAAAAATCTTCTTTCTCTTTTAAGAATATCACAAAAGTAACACTGAATAATCAAAGTATGGTGCGCTCTGAGTGCAAACCTTTACTGTGTGTTTAATCATGTTGACAATGTCAGGATTTTATATTTATTTTGAAAAATATGCTGGCCCTTTCTAACATTTCTAACATCAATTCTAACATTGTAACCAAACTCATACTTTATGTAAAAAAGCCTGCAAAAAGGTGCTGAAACATTTATTTCTGGGTAAAAATACTTTTGTGATAAAAAATATCCTTACAGAGAGAAAAGTGGCTCTTTCCAGTTTTCATACTGCAAGCTGACTATACAGTAGATAAAAAGAAAGTTTTTATGTAGGACCCAACAGAAAACAAACATACACTTGCATTTCAAGGGTTGATGGGGTGTTTCAGTGCCTTTTTGTGCCATTGGCAATGCTTACCCTGAGATGAGCTCAGTGGGTTGAGGCATGGCAGTAATAATGCCAGGGTGGTGAGTTCGGTCCCCACATGGGCCATTCACTTAAGGTTGGTGTTGCTGATCCTTGTGGGTCCCTTCCAAATCAGACTATCCTGTGATTCCTCTGACTTGCTCAGTTTAGTGTTCAATGCTTTCTGACAGAACTGGTTTCTGTGCTGCTCTCCCTTTTCTGAACTTTTCAAGCTAAGAAAATAGCTGCTAAAAGATGCCAGCGCTTGGCCTAATTTTGTGTGGTTGACATATGTTACTGATGAACCTGTTTGAACAGCTTTCCATAGACATTTAATCAGATAAAGAAAAATGAACTGTCACAACCACATAAAAATTCAAAATCTGTGAAGAACTAAGATTTTTTTTTCCAAAGACCTGCTCCAAATCAAACAAATTAATGAAAAGATTTCTTGTTGTTTTTATATGCTGAAGTTTTGACAGTAGAAACTCAAGTAGGAGCACATCATGAATGTTTCTCAATTCCTCATTATATCACTGAACAATATTTTAAACAAGGAGAGTTATTCTGAAGTATGTTAAACCCCAAGAATGCTGACCTACCTCCCAGACATACCTACTCCTCCAGCTCCTCCAGCTCCTGATGAAGATGGTGTGCAGATACATGTAGCAGCAGATGGTGTGCAGTTCAAGTAATTGCAAGCTTGGATTTCATTTTCTAGAAGCAGGAGACTAGAAGACCATTTGTTTGTGGTTTAGTGGATTCAACTTCAAATAAATATAGAACTACACCTTTCAAATGTACAATTTTCACTGACTAACCATAGCTAAATGTAAAGGACAACTTCTTTTTTTCAAGTTTAATATTTAGCAACCAATAATTTAATGCCTAAAACGTTTTACTAACTAGAAATAAAACTCCATGCTTGAAAACTTAAAACTCTAATCTTGAAGGACTTCAAGGTCCACTGGGGTGCTCAAACGAACTTTCCAAATAATAAAAGTAGATTTGAAGATTTTTTGGGGGTAACACCTCCCCAAAACAAAACCCATAAAAACCCTATAATTCTTCAAACAAACAAACAAAACCTCACTTATAAAAGTGGCATTTGTCATAGTTATGACTAAACCTTGGTTGTAGTTGTCATTAAGACCAAGACATAGTGCCTTTATCTATGCTGGAATTATGACTTTGTATAGCATTGTCACATATTATGAAATTAAGTTAGCTGAAAATTCATCTCACAGCAGTGTTCTACGAAGTCATGTCCTTATTATAATAATCTTTGGAAAATGAAAAATGTAGAGTTTGGAAAGGATGGAGTAATCAAAGTATTCTAAGGGGAAACCTGGCCAAGAATGTGAATGGGTGGTTGATCTTCATCTATCTCTTGGGAAACCCACACAAAATTATGACGTGAGAAAGTAACAACAATCTACTAAAAATGGTCCACAGAGGAAAGCATTAATCATGGTGGTGTAGAACTGAAGAGTGTAACAAATATTTGAATTCAAAAAGTTAGGGAATGGTCTAATAAAGGAATTAAAGTGGAGTTTAATACCAGCAGTCCTGACATGTTTTTCTTTGTACTTGTCCTCCTGAAATGGAATTCCAATTCCATTTTTGTTCTGTCATTGTTACTGCAACACAGGAAAGGGAATTTTAAATGCTATCTTAAAATAGTGTTTTGCATTAGAAGACTTACTAGAACATCTACTTTAGATACGTGAACTTCTCATAAAAACAAGTGATAAATGCCCAGCAGACAACAGATTTATTTGTAATAAAACCAACACATTAAAATGGTTGTGTGAAGCCCAGCATGCATATGGCTGCTGTCTGTACAACCATCTATAAAAATGTGTTGTTAGCACGATGAACTGTGAAACAGAACTACATTTAAAAACAAACTAGGCAACACCAATCAGTGTTGCTGCTAATAAAATGACACTGTTCTTCTCTGGTTTCTACAAACTCAATTTGATAAAAATGAATGATTGGAAGTGCTTTATATAGTCAAAGTGTGTTGCAATCATACTGTCTTAAGAATTAAATAGCATGAAGAAATAGATTTGAATGGGATGGGTTCATTTTGCAGAGAAGGGGGTTGTGCGCGGGCTGCAGCGTAACACGGAAAAGGGTGTGATGACACAGGTGTGTAAGTGCAGATTGTCAAACACTTTGCTAATTACTTTGTTGAAATATTAAGAGGGTGGGATAGCAACGAGATGGTATATATCATCCTGTGGGGATACCAGTGCATCATTAATTATTTTGAGCAATAATTATTGTTATTGTTAGCATTAATCATTGTTAGCAATAATAAATTGCATTTATCTGTCTACAAAAACAACAGATCAGACTTTCCACAGGAGAACATTGGAAGCAGCTGAGGAAAAGCATATTGTAGTTGGCAGAGCTGAAAATTTGATCATGTTTTGGCAAAGTCAAAATTATTAAAGATTTGTGGAAAAGGTTATCAAATGTCATGTTACAGTGTGAAACTCTCCAATGTGCATAAGCTCGTTAGAGAGATGATTCTCTGTCCTCTGAATTTAAAATCATAAAAACACCACTCTTTAATTTACAACAGGAATATTAGCTTAGGTGTCAGAAAAAAAATGAGTAGAAAACTCAATTAAGAGTACCTTAATGGGAAAAAAATCACTACACCAGGGTACCTTTTATGGTTTTGTCCAATCATTCACAATTGGAGATAAGGTCAGACAAAACCTTGTTCTGTGTGTAGCTGATAATGTCTTGTTTCATGCACTAAGGGATGAGTTCTGCAAGGAATATCCCTTGTAGTTGTACATTTCTGTGATAGCAAAAGTGCTGAGCAGAGTATCTCCTGAATACTGCAAACCTTCAACTGTCTTTGTGGTATATTTATACTCCAGTGGTTTCTGTGCAATATTACTGCACTTTTTTAGAGATGCTAGATGGGTTCGAAGTACAGTGGTCTCCAGTTTGCTGGAATTATCAGCAACAGGAAAACATATGGCAATAAAAATAATTCAAAGGTTTCCCATTGTTGTATTTTAAACCATACCTGAGCAGTTTGCTTATAAAATCAGGGGCAGACAGGAGTAACAAATTCCATATAGACTTCAGGATATGTCAGCTTTCTTCTGGATTTAGGATATAATTTTTTTGCAGGGCTTTTAACTATTCCTAACTAGATTGTGGCAAAATTTTGGCTTTGTATAAAAGTGTTCAGCCAGATCCTAACAGGATGAAAATTTAGTATACAAGAGTATCCTGGAACGTGGACATCTTTCCAGCCTGTCAAGATCACTAAACAAACTCATTCTCACTTTGTCTGAAATAAATCTCATTCAGTTTGTTCTTTGAACACAGCTCAGAATGGCAATGGATGACTGATGAGCTCTCAGGGGACATTCAGTCGAGAGTCTGGAGTACTGATGAGTGCAGAAAGATCATCTGAGATGCAAACTTGCACATAGCTGAATCAAATGTAAGAGTAAGAATTATGTTCAGAGTGTGGGAAAAGTCATGGAAGTGTGACTGAGGGGGATGTCATGATGGAGAAAAGCCTTTTTTTTTTTTGTTTCGCCTGTTTCAGTGAAAAGCTATGATGGTCGAGTTGAACTTCATGCCCTTCCTGTACTGAGGTTTGTTGTTTTTCTTCTCAGCAATTGCATCATTGTGTCTCAAACCAGAGAGCATCCTGAAGAAAAAGATGTGATAACATTTGCAACTCTTCGTGTAAACCCATAGAATTGTGCAAGGTGGGATTACTTGAGAAGGAGGGAAAGAGAAGAGTTCACCGAGGAGCAGGACACAGGGAAAAATAACTCAGGAAATGCTCGATTAATCTCTCAACCCACATGCTGCTGTCTCTTGAGTCATGTTTCTCTTTTTTCTTTGTGTCTTCTTTATATGTAACTAATCTGCAGTCAGCTCCTCTGCTTGGACCATTTATCCTGGTCAGCAGCCAAAAGAGCTCCGAGCACCCGCTCTCTAATATCCCGAGTAATGTTTTCACAGTTGGATAAACTATGCTGTATGAAAACCTTCTTCATACCTTTCACAAACACTTGCTATTTTATGCCTTGATCAGGTACTGCTTGTTCCTTCACTCTGTCCTGGATGCCTGTGGCTTATAAGTTATGCAGACATTTACCAGCACATAGCAAAGAGCACTATTGATAAAACCTGTCTTGGAAAGTGAGGGAAATGTAGACCAAGTGTCAAAGGCTAAGAGGAATTTATCTAAAAGTTTCTATTCTGAAATTAGTTTAGATTAATTTTTTAAGGCACAAATATAAGTCTCGTTTTTTCCTCAGGGTGCTTGTTTTACTTCCACAAAGACTGACAGTTTTCATTTGAAAACACAAAAAATCCCTACTACTGTCAGTCTTGAGCAGAGTGAAAAAATGAAATCCATATATCCTCATGACAGGAAACACAGAACAGCTACTATGTTGAGAAAGTATGTGTTAACCATGTTTCCAGCTGAAATAGCTCCTCCTGGCCTTTATTAGTGGAGAAGATGGAAGCATTTCTTAAAAGACAAAATGCATTCGAGGCCCTGTTGTGCTTTACTTTATCATACTGTGACCTTACACCACTCCTGGCACACTGGCTGGGTCACGGCTGTGCTGCACCACCACAGGATTACCAGTCCATTTATATCTGTGTCTCAAACATGGCCAGCAACAGAGCGTTTGAGAAATGCCATCAAATCTGCCATCCTTGCACTTTTCAAGTGATTGTTCATGGGAAATTGTTGCTTATAGAACAAGGCTAAGAAAAGTCTCAGCCCAAACCAAGTGTGTCAGAACCACCAAATTTTCTGAACAACTGCCTCTTATTTGAATTTTAAGTTATTGTTTTCAGTTACAAGCACAGTTCACATCATTTAAAAACATGATTACCTAGATAAATCATATATAATTAGTCACAACTCGGAAACTTATGGAATGTGCTACCAAAATTATAGTAATTTTAAATGAAGATTCTTGCAGAAGATTTTACCACTAGAACAGGGTATGGTGTTTATATAAGCAGATACACTAATAAATATCCCTCTGATGACCCAGCAAAAATTCAGCACTATGTAAGGAATAATAGTGACAGGGAGGTATAACACATACTCCTAAAACAAGGCCCACTAGCAGTAGTCTCTAATCTTAGCTGGCACAGACATACAAACCCCAGTGCATCCAAGCTGAATCCAGAGGCAGTGGAGCCTGGTACAGTTTGTAGCACTGAGGAGTCACCTCTAGACCTCTAGAGCAGCTTAGAGAAAAATTGTCAATATGGGCAAGGACATAGATGGTTTTGGCTCAAGCTGGCCAGACCTGGCTCACAAACTTGCATTAATTTAAGACTCTTGCCTACTCAAACATTCTTCAAAACAAAGTCAGTCAGGTACTACCAAGTTTTTTTAAACTACCTATTTTTTAATTCTCTCTGAAACACCAACCTGTTTATTTAAAATAATAGAATTCATAGAAAGTGATCTTAAAAGGTTTAATAGCAACACAGGAATATGTTTTATCCAAAATAACTGCTTGGAGACTTTATACGGTTAAGATTACAGAAACAAGCTGTAATTGCTGAGATCCACATGATAGCATAGGCATGTTTTTGTGGCTGGGACATAACTGCAGATTTCAATTTGAAAAAGCTATGTATGGTGTTTTGGGGTTTTAGAAAAGACAAATTATAAAACGGCAGGTATTATATGTCCATCCAAATCTTTTTATATATTGGTAAGCTCTTTCATTCAGGATTGGCAATACAATAACAGAAAGGAAAAAATACAACGGAATTTGTACATGCTGCACAAAAGAAGGGAACAGAGCCAGTGCTTTTTGTTGTTTCTGTATATCTATGGATGACATTCAATGACAATTTCTGATTGCATTCATCACAGGATGAATGAGGCATGATTCTTTCCATGCTCATGGAAGAAGAATCCTTCTCTTCAAAAACTGGTTTATGTTAAAGTTTTCTATTGTAACTTGTGTTACTGCTATATTACTTATGTTCTGTTCTCTGAATCTTTTAGTTAGTTTTAGAGATTTAAAGAGGTTTTGAGACTCAGAGGCTGTGGCATCCTCATAAATATGGTCCTAAACTGAGGTCTGAAATCAGGTGTGTCAATGCAGAGAGGCACTGGGGATATTAAGTGTAGCTGCTGAAACCCTTGGGTCCCTTTCTTCTTCTCACCTTTGCCTGGAGAATCTATTCCAGCTGCAGATAAGGCCAAACACATGCTTCTGCACACTGCCCTTCGTCCTAGCACACAGGACAGAAAGAGCAGAGCAAATGCTCTACAGGATCCATATGAGAAACATTTTCTCTAGTTTGAAACACTTCATCATGAGCAGGGAGCAGATGTTACTCAACTGACATGAGCTTGATACAAAAGGGCCACTTAGAACAATCAGCACTAATGGAAGAAATGGCAATGAGGTCATGTTTAAAAGATAAATGCCAGTGTCTTGAGCTGCCTGCGCTGTCATAACAGCAGAGATATTACCTCAGGCTGACATCCAATTATCTGACTTGCTTTTTAGGTAGGTTCTTGAGTTTTGCCACGGCTACATAGCCAGCAATGACCAGATCACTGTGGCCCTGCTTCTGCCTACCTCTCGTCTGGAGTGTTCTTCTTAGATAACTTCCAGCAACAGAAAAATGGTAGCACAGATGTAAGTAGGAACACACCATACTGAAAAATTTTATTTTGTGTAAACAGACCTGTAGTCAGTAAAAGATTCATTCTGACTCTGCTCCTGCAGGCAATAGCTGGAATAAAAATACTAATTTTTGCGCAAGATAATGTTGGTGCATAAAAATAGATCATTCTGGAGAAAAGTGTGATTTGGAAATGGCTCTGTCCTTCCAAATGACCTGGACAAGGAATGAAAGGAATACCCTGCACTGAAAAATAATAGACTTAAATAATCTTTTCCTAATTTCCTGAATACTGTGGTTGGACAGGGACTGATATGGTTGCAGTGAGACAGGCCTTCAGGATAAACCTGCTGCAGTTCCTCTGCCCCATGCAGCAAATGTGCTACAAAATTGATGTTGCTCGGACAATCAACCTCCCCAAGCAAATCTTTCTCTTGTTTTTCCACAAAACTGGGTGTTTGTTTTTTACTACAGTTTCATGTAAGGGTAACACTTGTTTCAGCTGTCAGGGTAACATTTCTTTCATGGCATTCTCATAGCAGTAGCAGTAGATGTATAAATAGGGTTCCTTTAAAATAATGTAGGATTAATGGCCAGCAGTTTCTCAGCCTGAAATACTTGTGTTGGTGGAACATCTGTGCCGAGTACAATGTTTCTAACGTGTACATTACCACTGTGCAGCAGTATAGTGTGGCCTCATGAAGAATTATTTGGAAAGCTTGTTCACCAAGTATATCACCCTGAGTGAGGTCCTTTGTTGAAAAATGCTTCCAGCTACCATAAGAGTATTCAAATAGCATAAAATTCTTATATGTGTCAGGGACTTATCTGGAACACATCCATGAATGGCTGGAAACAGTGAACAGTCTATTACCAGTGTCGAATATCAAGGATCCAACTTCAAGTAAATGTTCTTTCTATATAGAGGAGATTCCAAGTTTATATTAGAGTTAAATATTAAAAAAAAAAAAAAGTTGATCCCAATACCTTTATTGGGGTGTTAAATATACTTGATAGCATCAGAAAAATTGTGTATCACATACTGTGGAATAAAGAGAATAATGAGCTAGTATTTTTCTGACTCAAAATAAGAAACCAGATTCCAGGGCAGATTACGACTTCTAAAAGGAGGTTCACTGTGAATGGAAGAAAAGGAACCACGCCAGAGCAGGGCTCCCAGGAGAACTGCAGCTGAGTCAAGTTTCTTTTTTCTGGAGACGGTAGAGTTAAGAGGGTGAACAGAGTAGCACAAGATCTGATCACCTTTCCACATTAACACATTTCACTATGCACGAATTTTCCTCTGACCCAGGGTTTAGTTTGAGCTAATTACCCAAATTATCCTTCTTGTACGCTCCACTTCAGTGCAAGACAGAAGGAATCTATAAATGCTAGATGGGATATTCATTGTTTTAATAAAAGTTTCAAGTAGAGATAAAAGTTCTGTTTGCTTTGGAAAGTAGCCATAGACAAAGTTTATTTGCTACTTCAGTGCCAAGCTGAACTGCAAATAAAGACAGCAATTCTCTTTACCCTGACCACAAAGCACATGAACCTTTAAGCCAGCTAAAGGAAGCCCCTGTTTGTGAAAATTAATGGGAACATTTCAATTTATGCAGTCTTTGTGCATGCTTTCTTGTGTTTAATATGGTTCTCCTCTAGGATTTTAGAAATATTTCAGTATCACGAAACTGCAACTCTCTCTATGTGTAAAGGCTGGAACGTGGCTAACAGCGGGTGACCAAGGCGTCACCAGCTCTGACATACGGTTCTTTACAGTCCAGACTATAACTGCCACTGCCAGCATTTCCATCCCCCCATGGACTTACTGGCACAGGCCCACTGTGCTCCTGTACCTCAGTGAGTGCAGGTTTGAGAGATGAGTAAGTCAGAGGTAGGAAATGGGGTGGTTTTTTAGTGTGTTGATAACTTACAAACATTCTTTTCTATCTCTGCGATGAAAAGGACAGTGATACAGCCTAGCTTGTCTCTTCTCAGGCAGCTTTATTCTTCTATGCATGATTTTAATGTTCTGTGAAAAATACTTGGTGCATCCCTTTCCCTATTTAATTAGTTTGATTCTGAAAATCTTTTATTTCCCTTAATGAATGCTTTTATGAATCTTTCTTCAGATTCATTTTCCAAGAAAGGTTCTTACTCATACGCTTCCAGTGTTGATAACAGCATGGTCTTTGTAAATGTAACATCCAGGCTTTGGCTTGCAAACAATCTACTTTTGTCAAAAGTGTAAACCTACATACAAATACATCATTCACTGTGTTTTATAACAATGATAAAGGTAGAAAATGTTTAACACAAACACATAATGTTTGTCTTGTATAACATTTATCTGATGGTTAGGACTTTTCTTCTGACACTTCTATGTCACTTCTAGAAATAGCAGTATCTTCCAGAATAATTTAACTTTAGGGAAAAGTGATGTATTTTATTTATAAATAAATTCTACTTTCACATGCAAATTCTAAGTGAGAGTACAGATAAGCATAAGGAAAAAGTTTGTCTGCTAGTACACCTCTCCTGGTTTTCCATTACAGCTATGCTAAAAAATTATGCCGAGACTGTAGATATCTTTCCAGTTTCTACCCAATTATTGGAAACAAGATATTTTCTTGCTTAAGGGTCCTTAAAGCAAGGTACAATAAAGGAAAAGTGAAAGTGTAGCTTCCCAGGGCCTTTCACATGGCACAGGCCATGCTCGCCGTGATGTGGGAATGGTCCTTCGATAGAAGATTTTTCATGAGCAATGCTTCATTCTCCACTGCAGAGAAAGAGGTTTCAGAGCATATTTCAGTGGTGTGACATTCCTTTTCAAACTCCTTTCTTCTGCACACAGAGTATGGCCACACAATACCTGCCTGCAAAACCCTACAATACAAAAGTCAGTAATAGGACAAGAAGAATTTCAAATTAGTATTTGTCAAAATATGATATTACTCTTATGCTGACATTGGGAAACGTACTGAGGAATGTTATGTGCTTGATAAGACAAATGTATCAATCTTCTTAAATAATTCACAAATTGGCAAGTATGTAATCTAGAATTTTACCACCTAAAATCCACCTGAAATGTGCTTTGCTTTGTAGTATCTGCTCTGTGGCTGGAATTTTTTACCTTGAGTCCCAACCCTACTCACACTGACTTCAGTGGTATAGATCATATCTCAATGTAAGAAGTCAGTTCCTGATTGTGAAGCAGTTTTATCTGGTATATTATTCCAGACTTTTAAGATTTCCTTTCCTAAATATTAAGACAAGCTTTAACTCTAGAAAGGATCAATAAACCAGCAGACTGAAAGAGTTTATAGATGAATGACTGACTACTATTTCAACCTGTTCTTTCCTTCGTCATCCTGCCCTACTCCCCAATAATTTCATTTGTCAAGAGATGAGTTTGAAAAGGCATATTATTTTTCAATAACACTGAACCCTTTAACAAAATTGAAACAGAACCATTCCTGGTCTCATGAGCACTTTGTCTTTCTACAAACTGGTGTTTTCCAACAAAAAAAAGGTTTTTTGCAAAGGTTTCTGCATGCCCACCAGGTGTGAAGTGCAACTTCTTCTCCATTGGCTAAAAATGTTGATTCAACAAAGTCAACTGTAGCTGTAGCAAAGACTCTGTTAAAGACTAAAGTTGAAATTACTTGTACTTTATATTGCATTTTATGATTCATATTTTAATTCTTTATCAGCTGTTATATTTTCTGGAGTATGCCACTAGACTTTTATTTAATGTTTCAAACAAACGATATGGGCTTCTGTTTCTTCATATTAAATAAGAAATATTTTGATAGTCCTTCCTGTCTTTCTGAGTGTGAGGTTGTGCAGTTGCAAGAAAAGTCAGAAAAGGTTTAATTCATAACATTTGTGGATTTTTCTTCATAGAATTTTGCAGATGTTCCTTTTTGGTGTGGCTTTTTTATTTGGCTTTGCCTCTGCTTTGTTCTCATGTTTCAAATTTCAGTCTGAAGTAATAAATGACTGTGGTACACAGAGAATTTGCAGATGGATCATGATTTCCATACCGTTTTGGAAAAGTCATATTGCATTCAGCTTCTGACAAAACGCTTTAAAAATACAAAGATCATTAAGACTTTATTGGCACACGTTCCACAAAAGCTGAAGTGAAAAATATAAACTGCTGAAAACAAGATAAATTAGCACTTTCAAAGAGTTGGTAACACTGAAAACGGCTGGCGAATTACTAAAGTAAAAAGCTGTGATGGGCAGATTGCCTCAAAAGGCTGTAGTATATTGAAACACTCTGTGCCATCGTGCTTCTCTTTGTTCCAAGCGCTTCCCAGGTCGTCCAAAGTGAGACGTTCAGCGGCAGTCGGTACCGGGGACTGCCAGATTCTCTGGCCCCCTCTGCAGGCCCGCAGAGCCCGCGGAGTCCCGCGCCGTTTGAGCGGGGCAGAGCGGGGGAAGAGCCGCCCCAGGCTCCAGACACACCTACACCCCGTGTCACTGAGCCCTGGAGCCTATGAGCTGCTGGCTGGGGGGAGGGAATGGCCCTGCAGAGCTCCAGCCGAGGGCAGCAGCTGAGACACCCTGTGGTCCCTGCCGAGGCTGTATAATCCTGCGGTCAGCAGTGTCCAGGGCCCGCACCGTCTCCTCTGAGCTCGGCTGCACCAGCTGAACCAAGACAAGATGACTGGCATGGTGAGAGGATGGGGGCAAAATACTAAATGCAGCAGGGTACCATCCACTCCTGGTTTGATTTCAGACCTACAGACACCTACAGATGTAAGCTCCCTTCAATATTCTTTAAATAAATCTGACTTTCTCTCAAAGGCCTACAAAAGATCTCATTATCTCTCTTCCTCACACACACGAGCGCACTGCTTCTTTTTTCCTTCTCTTCCAGGAAACAATTTAAAGAGATTTCTAGGTTTTGGAATGAACAGGACTCACACAGATGATGAGATAATACTAGCACAACATTAGATTTTGTAAAAGAGAAAAAATTTTGACTGCATTTTGAGTTCTAAAAAGAATAATTTTTATGTTAAAGATCAAAAATACGTTGAAAAGTTAAAAGCGCTACATGACAGTGTCAGTTACTGAGCTGTTGATTTTTTTCCTGCAGAAAGTCAACCCCATAGGAGTGTGTTGTAGAATTACAAAGATGTACAGAGTAGGTGTTTTTTTAAATAATTCTCGTTTGCTTTTTTTTTTTCCTCTTGGAGAAATTTTGCCTTGCCACAGGTTCTTACCAAGATCCCTGCTCTTTTTCCAGAAAACGGACTGTGTTGACTAATATTAACAAGCACCCCTTTATACCTTTCGTTCAGAGAGCACAAGGATCCTTTTGAGCTCTGTAGTGAAGGTTTCTTCCTGAAATGTACACACTGAGCTTAGCTCTGCCCTGGCTGTGCAGCACTGCATCCCCATCGAGTGAGCACAGAGGGGTTACATGGGGATAACTGAAGCTGACCTCCTGACTGCCATTATAATAAACAAAGAAGAATTTTTTTGCTTCCTTTATAAAGGTTCATTTTTATCGAGTCTTTCTAAAAGCTACACTTTGGGACCTCAATTCATTTTCTGAGCATCCAGGCAGAGAATCCTAACAGCAATTTGTTGATATAAAGCAATGATCTCTCAGACATTCTGATGTAACCCAGCAACAAATCACTTTTCCCTCAGTGATGTGGAAATGGGACTGCAACAGAGTCCAGGAAAGTTGATAGCACTCACACAACTTCATGTGTACCCTGTGAGCTGGCTCTGGGCTCTCACCAGGAACTATAGATA
Source organism: Chamaea fasciata (assembly GCF_029207755.1). Taxonomy (NCBI): domain Eukaryota; kingdom Metazoa; phylum Chordata; class Aves; order Passeriformes; family Sylviidae; genus Chamaea; species Chamaea fasciata. The sequence continues at coordinate 13,024,656 of NW_027094095.1, read as the reverse complement.
TTTCCTGTTTGGTGAAATTTTCTTGAGCCAGCAAGTGAGTGAGGAAATTTGAAAAAAGAACTTCAGGCAAAATGCATCCCTTAAAGATATAAGTTGGGTTGTTTTTTTTTTTTTTTTTTCCCCTATTTTTTTTTTCCTGAAAAAGACAGTTCTGACTGATATTTTACAGTACATTTTCTGTAAATACCTATAAATTCCTATATCTTCACCAGCACACACAGCTGTGTATGAAAGTGTGCGCACACATGCACTCATTGGGAGACAGGTCATGTAAGACAGGACCTGCTCACCTGCACCAAGGATGGTTATTTTGTCAGTGGCTTTGTGCCCCAGAACAACTCCTGAAATAATTGTTGCCTTTCATCTTGCACAACAGGAGGTGTTATATTTCAAAATGCTTTTTTTAACCCAAATCATACTCTGTCATGCTTGCTTTTCTTTCTCTTCCCCTCCTCCTTCAATCTTAAACTACTGAATAGTTCCAGCTTTCAGTGGTTTCAGTTCATGATTTATTAAAGTTATTGCTATTTCCTGAATATCTCTAGATTCCTTTCAGTGGAAAATTCTGACAAGTCCTTCCAAAGACAGCTGGAAGCTACTTAAACCTGCTCCATTAAAATCCAGCTGCAAGTAAAATGCATAATTTCTCACTGCAAACAGGTACCTTTCTCTGCTGGAAAGAGATGGTCACATACTGCAGCCATGTAATCAAGCACTAGTAAGAAAATATATCTTTTATTTATTTTTGCTTTTCCCATGCACATATAGAATTGTGTGCTCTGTGGGTCTTAAATGCCCTCATGGGAGGGCAAGCTAGTATCAAAGCAACTATTCCTATGCAAAGGAATAACTCGAGAACTGTAGTAGTTCCAAAATGTGCAACACTTTGGTAAGGTCAGCAATGTATTAGGAACTACACAGGCAGAATGGAAACCTTGAGATAACAAAAAAAGTTAAAAATGTTAATTCAACATGTATTGATTAAGCAGATATTTGCCTTGCTATGATGCTTTATGAGTTTTTTTTTCACTTTAAGAAAAGATTTCTTAATTCTCTCTCTACTTCATTATTTATCAGCTTTGTTAAAGGGCCTGTCAGGGAGGAACTGTCTTCAGGTAACTCCTGAGAACTCCTGAGAGCCTCACAGAAAAGAAAAATGAAGTCCCCTGGATAGCCTGTGCTCAAGTGGCAAACATTTTGTGTAGAAACTGCCAAAAGAGATGGTACCAGAGGAACCAAATGAATAAAGGCAATGATGGATAGCTGAGAGGGAAATTTTCATGGCCCTGAAAGTATGATGAAATCTCAACTAGATGGAAGATAGGCAGAGCTTCTGAGGAAGAAGACATAAGAGAAACAAACTTCACTTAGAGAGGTCCTGTGTTCCATGGCATGTGTTAATGACTGTCTTAGACCTTGGCATGTCTTTTCCGATACTAAAGAGGGTTTCATCGAAACCTGCTTATAGCTGATACTCAGGATATGAAAAGAAAGCCCATACAGTGGCAAAAGAGTTAGGTCTTTCATTGTGAGTTGCATCTGAGAGTGTGTAAGACCTTGCTCTTTGGAGTTTGTTGTTTTAATGAAGACCACTTCACTAAATTTTTAATGATGGACTTCCTTGAGTTAATTTTCTTTTTTGACATGAACACTTAGAACTCACATGCCTTTTTTAGTATTGCAGACTGTCTAACATTTGGGATTCTACAAACATTTGCTACCTGGAACTGTGCAAGTTCCTCAGACAGCTTTCCAGACCCACACAGACAAAAGTCCCATTGAAATGAATGGCTCTATTCATTTGCAAAAAGGAGGGAAAGGAGCAAGCATAATTTTAAAGGACTCTCAGTGCATTTATATAGCTCCTGCAGAAGTCACCAGCTTTAGTTCTAGAACAAGTCTTTCTATTCTCATTGTTACATTGCTTTGACCATTTCTTAATTGCTCCTTTGGACTTCTTCATGCTCCTGCTTGGGATCGTTTTTAAGTGTCTCCCTTACTAAAACACAGCCAGCACATGGCAGGAACAGTGAAGAACAGATCCAGGTTTCTAAACTCCTACATACATGAGGAATTTTAGTAACATGGAATAATTCCAGAGAAGTAAATGGGATTTACTATGCAAGTAAAATTACCTACATGTATGTTTGTAGGATTGGACCCAAGACATTCATTATAAATTGTAAGGTTTTATATTTTTTTGCTTCTTGTAGGCTTTGAATTTTTAGCCAGAAAGGGTGATTTGGCACCTCTGGAACCACAGCAACTAAAATAAGGAAGAAATATGGGCAACAGCCCTGTTGTTCTAACCTACTAATTATAGGTGGTGGCAAAAAATTCTAGCATTGTTGCTAGCATTCCTCAATTTCAACCAAGTGAAACTTCATCTTTTTTGCAAACTGAGGTTTTGTTGTAAATATAGTGACATTTCATACCTTTGAATAAATAGGAACCCTATACACATCCTACTGGAATGTTATCCACTAACCAAAAGAGTATACACATTTCCAGTTCCTTGTTTCCATTTTCACAAAGTGAGGGATAAACAAAAGGAGATTTTTCTTTTTGTAAGAACATAAATCTGACTATAACTAAAGAATTAGGTCTTTTGCTTTGACATAGATCCATATTCATCACAGAAGCCAAAGGATACATCCCAGTTAAGTATATTCAAATCTGGCTGGTGTGAAGAGTTTCTGCAGACTTAGTCTTATTGCTTTCTTTAGTTTCCTGTGCTGTTGCTTCATCCTCATCATCTCCTTGACAACTCTTGCCTTCCCCCAGCTGGACTTTTCCAGTCTAAGGTGTTGCTGCCAAAATCGTCATCATAATCTATTCTAAATGCTTTTCCTTTCAGCATCTTGAACCCATTTATTGACTTCTCACCTACTCAGCACATTATTCTCCTTGTTTTTTACCTTAAAGATGCTGCACAAAATAGAAATTGCTTTGGCCTATACCCTCTTTTTCTTCCATTTGCTTTTCTGCTCCTTAATATCTCTCATTACATCTCCTTTTGCCTACCTATACCTATCCTAACTTTGTTGCTTACCACCACTGTCTCTTGGAAACAATGAAATTCAGAGGGAAGAAAACATAATTTCTTTGCTGGCAGTTGCCTCTATTATTTATGGATTCAATTCTTTTTTTACATCTTCTTATGGAAAGCTAATGTTTTCACTCTTCACCCTCTAGCAATTGAACTTCCCATTTTTTGTCTGGCCAGCAGGAAGTCAGCTGTAGGATATTTGGGACCTTTGCTTTAATGTTCTGAGTAGCTGTGTGTATTTACAATACCACAGAGATGTCGCAGAAGTATAGGCAGTGAATTGTGAGCTGACAGATTAAAGAGAAACAGCAGAGCTAAAATGCAGCGAGTGATCATCTTGATCTCATTTCCGAGAGCCTGGCCTGCCTTCCTCGCAAATCGACGTGGATCAAGCAGATGTCCAGTCAGATGAGTACAGAGATGCTGGGGATGCTGGCTGGGGGACAGTCACTCTGGACTTGTACCCTCAGTTCTAGCCCCAAATGATCTTGAAGGCTCATTTGGACTCTGTCACTGCTCATTGCCCCTGCTCCCCGAGTCCACCCTTCTGGCTGATGGGCAACTTGTGTTTAATCAGTTGAGTTTTGGGGGAGAGTGCAACCCCCTGCGTGGTTTTCTTCGTAGGCAGAATTGGGTGTGACCACAAGATTGATACAGTACCTCGCAGACCTGTCGCTTCTGTCAGTGTTTCACCGTTTAGTCTTAGATTTCAAGGACAGAAGTTAATTCTTCGTGTACACTAATTACAGCAAACCAGTTTCATTTAGCTTGTTGAGCCAACTTGACAAGATGGAAAATACATATAGCAAAGTTTAGCCTTTAGTTTTCCTTGTTGGAACAACTCCAAGTTCCTTTATTTTTAAATAATAATTAGCAGCAGGGCCATAGCTTGTACTGAGACACAGTTTCCAGACACAAAAAGTAGATAAATTCTGGGAAATTTGGACCTTGGGTAACACTGTTCTGGTGGCTAAAATCCTCTAGCAGAGGGTAACAGGGACTGACCACTGAATATTGCTCTCTTCAGCCCAAAAAAGCTGCCCTACCAGCATACTCACATAGGGACCTCCTGTCTTGGAATGCTTCTGCAAGTGTAGAGAAGCCATGTGGGACTGTTCATCAGAGCACAAATACCTCAATTCAAAGAGATATTTGCTGATCTGTTTAAATAAGTCAGCAAATTACTTCCTTTTTTACAAGCATGAACACTTCAGTGTAAAACCATGTAAAGCACCTTAATTTTGTCAAGATGGCAATTTTCAGCAAACTTCATTTGTATTATCAATGTTATCAATATCATCACTTATTATCAATATAGCTAGATGACAAATGACCAAATAATGTGACGTCACATACAGGTCATTGTTGTTTTTCTGATGAAGACTTAAGTGTTTCTAGGCTTTATTTAGTATGGGGTGTAAGGATTCCTGCTAACTTCTTCAGAACATACAGGATTAAATCCATGAATAATAGACACAGTTCCTTCAGTGAGGCAAAGGCTTTACCCATATTTGGCAATGAAATTTAAAACTGGCAGACTAAATAAAATTTTCTTTTTTTTCAAAGGCTTTCTTTCATTTATAGAATGTATACTTTCATTGCAGTTTAATTATCATTTCAGAGAAAGGGTGTTACACTGATGCTAGGTATTTTGAAGAAGAATATTTAAAATATGCTAATGGAGTATTGATTTAACTGTCTCAGTGTGTGTGCAACATACTCTTCAATACTATAAAAACAATTTTTACAGGATTTTTGGATCATATATTTTTCATGTGTATTAACATGATCCCTTTAATGAGTTCATTAAGAAGGCTGGAGAAGGAAAATAATCAAATCGTGCATACAAAGTATGAATTGCTTGACTTTGTGCTTCCTCTCTTGAAAACAGTTCTTTTCTAGTCTACATTACAGTTCTTACTTAGAGACTTACCCATTTTAAAAAGTCTTTTTCTCTTTCCTTTCTTTTACTTTCTTTCTATAAGTATCTTAAAAACACAGCTACCAAATATGGCCACATTTGTAGAATGTATTTTATATTTGAGCAGATCATCTAAGCAGCAAAGAATGGGAGACTGCTTTGCAAAGTCTGTTTCCACTCAATGATTCCAGCTTCTAGTTCTACAAAGCCTTCTGGGAATACGTTTTCCTGGTCTGCATTCCAGTAGCTTTTTATTTCCTGTAGCTGTGTCAAAAGCAGTAATAGTAAGTCTAAAGAATGGAACAGGTTACTTTATAATATATGTACCATATGGTTTTGCAGCCTTCTTTCTTCATTTGTTTGGAAATGATTGCAGAGGATAATAGTGACTCTGTTCACTAATTGCTGTCCCATGTGCCATACTCATATATTTGAACTGGGCTGTCAATGAAGAATTTATGTTTTCTTTTTGTATTTTCTCTTAGATAGTATTATGATCAGAGGAAGTTAATTGTCATTTTTTTGAGAAACCGCAATATCTTCTGGATCATCACAAAATCCATACACCATACATACACTCTTCTTTACTTACTGTTTATATTCAAGTCTGCTTTTCTAGAAATGTCACTTTTTACGCTCACCTATCTCTTAGCATCATGTGGTGCTCTGGCATCGCCAAATTGACAGTGAGAAGATGGTATTTTACAGAAGCTGCAAATTATCTTAATCAAAACTGCAACACCAGAGCTGCAGACCATAGTGGGATAACATTCTTTATGATATATTTCCAACCACAATCTTTATGGCCTCAGATATCATTTATTAAAAGAACCCAGTGTTAATCAATGTGGTCTTTCACAAGAGTGTTGCTCATCTTTAATTTAAAAGCTACACAAATAATATTTAGTTGCAAAATAAATTATAAATTTTACTGTACAGTTATAAAATCTTGTTGTATCAATTTTTTTAAAAAGCATTATTAGAAGTAATTTAAATGCTGATATGAGAGGCTCCCTTGATATTGAAGTACTGCTTACACTTGAGCTTTAACAATTGTTTTATTTATTAATTCTTTTGGTTACAAGCTTACACAGGTTGTACGGCAATGTAATACATAGTTTTGATGTTGCATATTGCATAAAAGTTCAGTGTTCTCTCTACATTCAGTGATTTTTATTTCTGGTTCCTTTTTCCTATCATTATACAAATTGCGCTAGGGGATTAGTGCTGGCAGAAAGTTGTGTGCATTTCTGAGCTTTTGGCTTCACCTGGCTAATTCATCTGAGCCACAGCTGAGACTGGGGGGAAATCAGTGGGAAAAGAGGGCTTTTGGCATTTTTCCAGTCTTGAATGGCAAGACAGTAGAAGGGACATCCCCTCACAACTGTTAAAAACAGCAGAAAGAAGTAAGAGCAGTAAAAGAGACAACACACAGAGCTTTTTGTCCAGTGGAGTATAAACGATGAACAAGGTGAAAGGGACAGGGTGAAACAGAAGACACTGAACAGCTAAAGGCGTTGTCTGGAATAGTCTTGTACTTACTGATATATTTAGTTTATAAGTCAACAGTGCTGAAAGAAGAAATCAGGGATGTTGATGGAGAAGGACAGAAAGGGCAAAGGAATCCTGACCAAACAAGCTTGTCTTTTAACTTCAACAGACATTCTGGATAATATAGCATTGGGATGGACTCCTGAAATAAAATGAAATGGGGCTTTTATAAGTTGCCTTTAATTCTGACTCTTTTGAAAGAAACTCACAACTACTGAAGTGTAACGACTCCTGAGAAGAACAAGGCTGCCTTGTGGGGCCAGCACACCATTAATCAGCCAGGGTGAGAAATGCAGGTGGTGGGTGACTGGTGGGATAAGGTGAAGGGATTCCTTGGCTGCACAGACTCCTGCCGGTGGTCTTACTTGCAGCCTAGCACAGATTTCCTACGTGTAACTGCAAAATGGTAAAGCAAATTTTCCACTTAAACTTTCGGAAGACCTTAATCTTGTAAACCAAAGAAAAACCTTCTTATTCCAGCATAGGCCAGCCATGAGGCTGTGAGAGTCACAGAGCTGCTGGTTTGTCAGAGAGAACTCAAGGCTGTCTTATACTGTAACACCAATAATTCTGTTTATGTCTATAGCGTTGCTAAAATGTGTCAAGTGTAAAACCAACATCTTGAAGCACTCAAATTTGGATAAACAGCCAAGGCAGAAAAGGAATAGAAGGAAAAAGACAGCTATTTAATTTTACATTGAGCTTTTTGACACTATCTAATTACAGTTTGCTGTTTTAAAATTAGTGATTTTCAATTAAATACTTTAAGAAACATTTAGATGGTCTCACTCATAATTTTTTTTCATTTTGATGTTTAATTCTCACTTCTCTGAAATTCCATATGCCTGAGGACTTGAAATTAGTGTGTTCTTTTCCAGTTTCTTCTTGCTTACCACTGTACTTATTTCTCAAATTTCCTGTCCTTTCTTCCTTTCAAGAAGAAGGACAAAAGGAGGAGGGAAATACTTGCCTGGCAGCTGTAGACTTGAAGAAGCAAATTACCCAGGGTCTAGTGATGGCACAAATGAATCAAGTCATCAGATGAGAAGAAGAGAAAACAGTAGCCAAAATATCAAAATAAAGGCCATAGGGAGCAGCTACAGAAGGATAATGTGGGATTTGCTGAGCTACATTATCAACTCTTTACTTGTTGTTCTTTGCACTCCTTAACAAAGAGTGAGCTATAAAGTACCTTTAATCCACAGCACTCTGGGGCACTGAATTTCACTAGTGAACAGACTTCGTGATTCTGATTTGATCCTAAAACCTTGTTTGATGCTCCTTGTATCTTGTACTAGGACAGACTGAGAATGTAAATTTCTTACTCACCTTTTCCATGTAACTATTAATTTAATGAGTATTTAGCTTAATTTTATTGCTTACTTTAATCCTTTCCATTTTCTTCTTTTCGGGGTGTAGTTCTAATTATTTTCTTGTACAGAGACAGTCCAGTGTCAGCATCCTTGCTGTCCTCTATAGCTTTGTCTGTGCCTGTTTATTCTGTGATGAGGAACTAGAACTGCATGCTAATCAATTCATATGGACCTTCTTGATTAAATGCTGTGATTATAATGCTTCTGTTTCATTCGCAGTACCTCTCTTAATACCTAAGATTGTAATTGCTATTTCTGTATAGCACTAAGCTCAGAACTGATTAGGAAAAGAGGCACTGTCATTTCTGCTATCCCTTTCATTGCTATAAACCACCAGAACAGGGAACTAGCATATTCCACATCTACTGATCCTACTACCCAACCCATCTCTGCACGAGCTGTCATTAATCCATTTGATGCTTTGTAACCTCCACTGGTTGCAGTAACAGCCATGATGGCGAAGTTGAGGATTCTGCTACTTGGTGAAGCCTGTCTCAACCCAATCCAGGAATTCTGTGTGAATCAGAGGTGTCTAAAGTTGATCTTCTGGGTCTAGGTTTATCCTTGAGATATGTTCTTAAGTACCGTCCTCACAAAGAATCCAGAAAGGCTGCAGAACATGTGGCCAGGACATCTGGCAGCACTTTTGTGAACCAATCTGAGTTAAAAAACAGGACCACAACTCAGTGGTGCTTGGCAGCTCTGCAGAAGGCCTTTCTGGAGCATGCGGAATTAGAAGAAAAAGTTCAAGGAGTCCTAGGAGTGGCCAAACTCTTTTATTAACTGCAATCTACCCTTAACTGAGGAAAAACCTCCAACTCCACCTGAGTGTAGAAACACTTGTTTCAAGACTCTCCTGCTTGTTTCACTAAAAGCTTTGCTTTATCTCTGCCCTGAAAAGGAATGGATTTCAAAGGCTCTGTCTATTTCCTGAAATTTTGCTTTGTCCAGAAAAGGAGGCTTCTTTTGAGGATATAGTCCTTTAAGGCTTTGCTTTTTGTTACTACAAGAAGAAATCTGTGTTTGTTCTGACTCCATCTGACAACTATTTTTCATTATTAGTCCAAAGAAAAAAGAGAAAGAAGGATTTGTCACTATCTAGGCAAGACAGTTTGAGGAATAAATCCAGATGTTGGCATAACATGAGGGTCTAAGTAAGAATAGAGCATCACAATACAAAGTAAATAACAGTTTATCCTTCTGCAGTTTGAATAAGTGAAAAAAAATCTAGGCTCAGATGGTAATTTCCAACTGGTCTTCTAAAATCTCTGTTGAGAAAACTGAGAGGGTAACAGAAGGTAACGGAGAGGTATTGTTCTATTTTAGAGTATCTGCACAAATAATTAATAGTATCTCTTGATAACTGATGCAAGTAAAGAGATCCAGTGTCTGCCACTCTGCCCTGACAAACATAATACAGTGGTTGTACTAAAACAAGTCCCTGGCTCAAGGTAGGATCCTTTCCGTTAATATGTTCAGCCTAACTTCTTCCTAACAGGGAAATTGAGGATTCCCTAGGGTAAGCTGTAGACAGCCTGCTGTTACTTTACGCCAGCCATTATTCTCATTGCTTAGTCCACCCACTGCAAAAGACATTTGGGAGCTTGGACTGAAGGGGAAAGAGAAGATTCAAGACAGAATACATACCTCATTACTGAAAGGGTTCAAGTTGATCCCGGGTACAGCAGCCCTAAGCTGCTGCTGTCTGTTCTCCCACTCAGCTGTGCTGAATAAGAGCTTGGCAGGGCTGAGCTTGAAGCCCAGCTTCTGAACAGTGAGCATAATTACCTCTGTTTAAAACATGTTTGCAAAAGGGAAGACCAGTGCTCAATAATGACCTAATCTGGCAATTACTTAGATATTCAACATATGGCATTTCTATTTTTAGTTGCCAGGGTATGTCTGAAATGTATTTTCTATGTCATTTTGTGGTAGGAAGGAGAGCATATTCATAGCCCAAGTATCCATGTCTCCTTATCCACTCACATACAGAACCTCTGACTAAGATTTCATGTGTAAATTTGCAATTTCAATCAAGTCATTTCAGTTGAAGAACCCATGTGCACTTGTACATATCTGTGCTAGAGACATTTCAGTATTGTTTCTTTAGCATCTCTAGTATGAGTGCATTTTGCAGAGTGTGCAGTTGAGTAGCTATCCTACAGGTTTTAAAATACTAATTCAACATGTTATTTTTTAATGCAGAATTTCACAGGTTTTGTTTTCATATGTTGCTCTTCCCCTTGTCTGCTGATCTCAATTTTGTTTTGGTGTGGTTTGGGGTGGTTTTTGTGGTTGACAAAGTATTTCATACTAAGGTTCAAGATAAAATGGAGACAATGTCTGTGGTTTGATAGGGTAGCTCATTGGAATTAATGTGGTTGAACAGTGTTTCTGTTCGCAGCAAAAATGGTAAAGAATTGCTTTGAAAAATAATGCTTGTATTTAAACTTTTATTTTCTCCAGAAGGCCTGACTGGAACTTATCAGCTTTAATACCATTTGGAGCAGTGAGCAGAGGGATGATGCAGGTCCTCTCTTCCCACTGCCATGATTATCCCAGTGCTGGGAGCCCCCTGTGCCTGCCCCAGCAGTGCTCCCAGCATGGGCACTGCAGCCAGATCACAGCAGAGAGGGAAGTGCAGCTCCCAGGCTCTCTCAAAGCTACCCTCACTGACAGACTGTCTTCTGGGAACTCTTGCCAGCTGGCACAGGCTGGTACTGCGCACAGGTTGCACTAGTGTGTCCAAAACTGAGAAGAACAGGAAAAGAAGGAGCACAGCCAGCTCCCTGATGGTCTCCTCTTTCTGCTTCAGTGAAGCAGATAATGTAACACTCAGTGCTTGTGTCAGACACAGTCTGAAAGGATGGCTCCTGGTGCTGCTGCTGTTTCATTCCTGTCCCTCTCAATAATAGCAGACAGAGACCATGATCCCAAGAGGGACAGAGTCCCATGGAGTGCTGTGGAGAAGCTGATAAGCCCCATCTAAGTTTTCACATGAAGGTAAGAGTTAGCTGTTGGCTTCACAGGAAATAAAGTGCTGTTACTACATCAGCACTAGCTAAAGGTAACGTGCTGAAAACCTGTCAGACCCATTGGTCAGATGTCAAATGCCAGAGGTCTTGTTTAAAACAGGAGTTCAAATGAATTCAGAGGGATTCTAACTGCTCTTCAACCAAAATTTAATAACTAAATACCAGACTGATAGCATATCATACTTCCTTATGGTTCAGAAGCAAAGGGAGTTCAGCCTAAAATTCGTTTGCAGACATCTGTAAAACACATTGCTGTGGAATGACAATAGAGGTGATCCTCAACTTGAAGTGGGCACTTGTTCTTTATTATGAGATACAGATACAGTGACACAAAGCATTGCTTTTCAAGTAAAGTGTGCTCAGTAGAGTGTACAAACACAATATAACTTCATGCCAGACATTGATTTTCTGTTGCTGATGAACATCTGTTTGATGTACACAGACATCTTGTGATTAGGCTCTGCTCAGTAGCTAGACCAGCAAATGACAGGGGTGGAGCAGGGGAGGATGAACAGGCTTTCTTTCTGCAAGCAATAAACAAACCATAAATGTGTTTATTTCCATAAAGAGTGGAAATAAAGATTCAGTGTTCAACAGGTATTTGCTTTCAGCACGCTTTTTCATTGGAGCTGGCTTTACTTTTTATTGACAGTCATCTATAACCCAGTGTTTGTTCTGGCAGAAAAGAGAGTTTCGTCTGCTGAATTTAAAGATATAATGAATAAGGGAACAACGTGTATATTAATTTATTTTATGCATGAATGACAAACAAACTGACTTACTAAATTAATTATCCAAAGCACTACAGAATAAAAATGCTATAAGCTATTGTTCTTAAGAAATGTTACATCTCACCAGGGTTTAAAATCCTCTAATTCTTGTGGGCTGTAATTTCCAGTTGCAGAAATTTCTCCGTCAGCTCTGTACGTCATTGCAATAAAATCCAGTTGGGGCCAGATGTGACCATGATCCCAGTTTCTTTTCCTGAGTGACGAGTACCAGTGCTGCTGAATGAACTGGACATGGGCTCCATTCTCCACATCCAAACCAAAGTATCTCAATAACTGCAATGGCCAAAGGAAGTGTCTGCTCTGGCCTGGCAGCCAATTTATACATCTCATATTTGCAAAGACATGTTAACTAGCTTATTTTCCCTTTGAGTTTGTTTACTATGTATTTTGGAAAGAGGACACAAAATCTCCAGTTAAGGCACTGGTTAGAAAATTAGGCAGTGGGGGTTCAGTTCAGAGATCTGTTAAAGATTCCTAACCACAGCTTATAGGTTCATCAACCTTCTCAGTAACATAACTGAGAAACTTTTGCTAACCTCTTTTCTGCCTGGGGCTTTTTTGCCACTTGAGAGGATGTTATATTCTCTAAAGCCACAAGGGAGCCTTTCCTTTACATCTTGCAAGTCATGCTGAGGGGACTGGGAGTACAACCACTGGTGGGGCTGAGATTGGTTGCTGCAGTCAGAGGGAGGCACCTTTTGTGTAGCTGAGAGTTTTTTCTTTCTCAGTGCCAACTCAAAGAAGCATGTGGCGGTAGCTCATGGCAGGTATGTTGCTCTCTGCTAGGGCACAGGCAAGCCTGTCACTGTTAATTGTCCATTTTCATCCAAATATGTTGCAGGCATTCAGCCTAGCTAAACATGATGAAAGTAATGCTGGGTTTTCACTTGAGGAAGGAAACAGTTCCCTACAAAGACTGCAAGGAAAAGGAAATAGTGACTCTATGGGAACAGGAATCATGTGACTTTGTTACAAAAAAGAAGATCCTCTGTTTCTTTGAACTAGTGTTCAAATATGCATTTCGCTTTTTGATGATTCGACCCAGTCCCACAAAAATGTGTGTGTAGCCTTTTCTGCTTCTCAAATTTGCTTTGTGTTATGGGTTGTTTCCTCATAGTGTAACTAGCATGTACAAAACACTTTCAACATTACAGGGAATGAGACCTACAACTAAATTTACTGAGTTTTCCATTATAAGTTCCTATTACCAGTACAGATTTTAGCTTTAATATAGTTCTGTGAACTGTATAGAGATTATTTATGAAAAGTATCAACAAAGTTCTGAATGGTACAGTTTCTGGTAATGATGTTAGGTATTTAAGTGATGCTATTGGTGATTAAAATTCATCACTTTTCTTAATTCAGTTTCTTATTTGATATCTTCTGCATACATCAAGGTAATGAGAATTTAATAAAAGTGCAATAGTTGCTTATATATTAGTCCACTGGCAGGAACTGTGAGGTGCCTCATGGAAAAAATGTACTCATCAACTGTGGAAACTAAAGCTTCTTTTTTTTTGCTGATGGCTGCAAAACTGAATCAACTAATTGACTCCATCTATATTTTTACAGTTGGCTTCTAACAGATTCTGAAGTTGGTTTTGAATTTCTGTTTCATGCTTCAAGAAAACACTGCCTTTGAAAATGGTCTGATCACCATTATGCTATAAGTAATAATCAATTTATGGTAGAGTAGAAACACAAGCAGCATCCAAATATACTCTACAGAAATATGGGAGTCCTTTAACCTGGACAGTTTCTCTGCTTCGTACTGAGAAACAACACACAGAAAAGAAACTGCGAACAGATGGTGTTTGTCATGCCTTTAAATATAAAGATGAAGTAAACAAAAATTATTCATCTGTAAAACCAGTGTGAAACGGGGAGATTTAACATTTACAAAGTACTATCTTTGAAATCAGAGTGGGTTTTAAAATACTTTCATTTTAAGTATTTTTTGTTCAAAACAACGGAAAACAAATTTAACAGCATGCCGGATTTTAATTTTTTCGGAGCATTAAAATGACTCCTCAGAGATTCCAGGAAATTATTTATTCACAATAAATTAGAGCTGCTGAAACTGCCAGCCAGACTGTCTGCAGAGAAACGTACAAATGTTTTATTGTCCAAGCATCATAGGAGTCTGCCAATAAAACTGGGCTTCATTCTACAGTCAGTGAAATATTGTAGTCCCTCTCTATAGGGTGGTTCATTCAGTATCCACTCACATGGTGTGTTTATGAATGTGTGTGCATGTGCACTGACAAATGTGTGTTCTAAAGAGGAAAATCAAAACAGACATAGCTGAAGACAGAATACAAGTACCTTATATTAACTTATTTTCACTCTGAAACTTGTTTGGAGATCCAGTAGAGTATATTGTCCTCCGGCATTTACGATTTATAGTGGGCTAGTGAGCTGTAAAAATGAACTGTTGTTGAAGATTTTTATGTCGTTGTATTTTTGCCTCTTCATTCAAATAATGAAAAATTTATTTTTGAAATTTTGGAGATGTCACAGATGAACCAAGAGTGACACCCACAGTATGGCCCCAAATATACTTTGAACAGAAGGCCAAGCCTTATCTATATGGTTTTTGTTTCAATATTTATCTGGAAATATTACTTTAAAATTGAGAAAAAGATCTTTGTTCAGTCTTTAAAATAAAAAAAAAAAAAGATTGGCAAGGCATGGAAATTGTAAGAGGAGCAAGTTACAGGGACGCAGATAAAAGTCCATGCAATGTGCCTGGTGGTAGGTGAGGAAGTAGACTGAAAACATCTCACCAGAAATTAGAGATTTGTAAGAGTTATTGAGGCTCCTTCTAAAATGCCCCTTGTAATGAACTGAAATCTTTTGACTGGCTGCATCAAAGTAAGCTTTGGATCAGGCACCATGCCATTCCACAGTGGGCCCACACAGAATCTGAGCAGAGAGGGAAAAGGCCTCGTGCAGTGGTTTCTACCACACCACTGCTTCTGAGGAACGTGTTTTTATCTTAACTGTTTAGTTACAGCAGTGTACCAATTTCACTTTTTAATCCTGTCAGTAAAAGTAGGTGAATCTACAAGGCTGAGTTACAAATTTACCATCTTTGTCATTGAAGTGGCCTTTGCATCTCCCCAGTTTGTGTAGAGGCAAGCGAGTCATCAGCAATGCACTCACAGTAATAATAGCAATATCTGTGGGGGTTTTTGGTTTGGTTTTTTGTTGCTTTGGGTTTTGTCTGTTTGATTTTTTTTTTTTTTTTAAATTTAAGCTAATGACTTTGATAAAATAGATCAGGTAGAGGAGCAAACAAAGGGGGAAGGGAGCCCATGGAAATTTAATATGTATTTTAAGGGAGTGTTCTGATCCTATTTCAACACTCATTCAATCAACACTCCTGTCTCCCATGAGGCTGATGTTGCTTTGCTGCAGTGTTAACACAGAATCCAATAAAGCCCAGCTGTGAACTTGAAGGAGGAAAAGGAGACTAAATTGCTCTGTAGCTCGGACTGCCCACAGTGTTCTTCCTGAAGGGAATGTCTTAACAAACAGAATACATCAAAATGTAATACTTCCGGGGCATTTGCTGTATTTCCCCCTACAAGTTTGGAGAAGTTTGAATCTAGGGAAGCTTATTTAATTTCCCATTTCAGTGGACCTTTGAGAAAGGTTCCTGAAGGGGCTTTGTGAAACCTGGATAGACTGTGGGAATCAACACCAGAAAAGTAGGTTTTAGCTTCCCCTCCTGCAATGGGAGGCTGCTATGCAACTATGAAGAAGCAGAGAGAAAGAGAATGAATAACCGGCCACCCAAATTCCCGAGGCCCTACTTGTCTTAATTCTTTACAGTCTAGCTTTGAAAGACTTTAAGAAAGAAATATTTTTTTTTTGTTTTCCACAACCAAATTGACTGATGTTAGGATTATATTTAACAATAGTATGATGGAAATTAGAGATCTCTATAGGTCTGGCCTGCTCATGATGGAAGATGTCATTAGTAATGTACTTTTTTCATTCTTTCAAATATATACTACTTGTTCTGTGAAGTAGCAAGAAATGTAGAATTTGATTGTCATTTGCTAGATGGTTACCATATTCCTGCTAAAAAACCTGACTGATGGAATAAAAAGAATTCTAGATTTCTTTTCGGACAGTAATGCAACTTTCTTTGTTGTTTCATTACAATTACATTTTACATTAGCTATTTTGAAAAGAGAGAGTCTCCAATACTTAAATAATTATGAGTCAATTTCTGCTGCTGTTGACAAAGAATGTTCAGTCAAAAGGTCCTTGGGCTTTTCTAACAAAGTGAGGCTGTTTTACATCTTAAATTGATTCAGAGATTGTTTATGTATTTCATTCCTGCCAAGGGATAAGAGGATTTTAGTCTGATTTTTTTTTTGCTTGGAACTGATAAAAATTGCTCTGTGGATCAGCTGCATCCCGCTAGTTCTTTCTAGGCCTAAAATCTGTGTCAGGATAAAACTCCAATGTACATCTTCTAACAGGTTTCCTTGGACTACCGAGAACTCAGAATTAACAAATGCTTTTTATACCCTTCCAGTCTTTCTATTTTACTTTTATTTTTTCTGAGGGGTTTGTCTTTTCAAGGCTTCCTATCTAGTCTCCACCTATGGGATAGGAACCCCTTTGTTAGGTACCAGTGCAAATGTGAATGGGAACTAGTAAAAACAGCAAAAATACTCACTCTTTTTGAAATACTGTCATTAAAAGCAAACCTACATTCCATAAAAACCTATGTACAGCAAAAAGGATGCCAGTTTGCACATGTAGGGTGTAGCTTTTTCATCATCAGTGCCGTGGTTAGCACTGTAGGAGGCATCTTTACATACAGGGATTTTTTTATAACTTTCAGAATTCTTTCTCTGTCTCTATATGAATGGCTCTATTTACTCCTCCAGGAGTGGGGAGAGCAGGGTGTGGGGTGGGGAAGAGAGGGCACATTTCAGCCCTGAGCAGCAAACACTCAGCCCTGGCGTTCTGAGGTTCGCTCTGGGTCAGGTTTCATGGAGCTATTTTGGTTTTCTTCACAGGTAATGGGGACTACAAATTTAGCCCATCTCCAGTGGCTGGCACTCAAAAGTGAGAATAGCTGCCTTTGGGTAGCCCAGTGAAGGAAAATATCCATTTCTGTGCTAACAGACAGGCATTGTGTGTCCCACCAAGAACACTAACCGACAGCACATTCTGCCAGAGTTAGAACTGATAGCATTGATTATATTTGTCTTGCTCTTCCTAACTGAAATTCCTATAAAACATTGAACATAGCCTGTTTAAAACTATTTTCTCTTTCAAGGAAAAAAAACCACCACCCAAACAAAACCCACACCAAAAAATTCCTTTTCTATTATTTTGTAGGAAGGAAAAGGAAAAGGAAAAGGAAAAGGAAAAGGAAAAGGAAAAGGAAAAGGAAAAGGAAAAGGAAAAGGAAAAGGAAAAGGAAAAGGAAAAGGAAAAGGAAAAGGAAACTTGATTGCAGGAATTCTGAGGATTCATCTAATTGATGAAGCTTACATATAGCATCGTAGCCAGATATATAATCAATTTCACATGTCTGAAGTAGTGGAAGCTTGTAAAAATTACAAAAAGAGAGAGATAAATAGGTTCCCTTAAGCAAAGATCAGCATAATTGTTCTGGTTTATTTTACCTCTAATAGTGTGCCATTTAGATTATAACTGCTAATCAGGAAGGTATATCACAGAATTATTTGTGTGTTTTTTTTTTTTTTTAAACACCCCTTGATGTTTATTTTCCCTGAAAAGAGTAGACTACAGTGAACCTTCTATTTATATTTCATCAGTTTCTGGATCTCTGTTTGTTCTAATAAAAAGCATAGCACTGCCAACTCAAACAGCAATGTGGTGAAACAGAGTTCCAGCAAACAAGAAAAAACAACTTCCACACATACAAATAAAGGGACTGAATGGGACTAATGATAACCCAAATACCAAGGTGGTTCTGCTTTTTTCAAAGTCCAAGCCATCAACAGTTCTAACTCTGTACTAAATGGGAGACTTGCAGAAAAACTGAAATGGAACTTCAAGGTGTGACAATGATGGAGAGTTCTTGAGGATTTCTTGTGGTAAAGCAAGACCAAGGTTGCCAAAAGAGCTATTCCAGTAATTCTAAAGTCCTTTGTATTATCCAATACTGTAGTTATTAAATCAAATTCTAAAAAAATGAAAAAATAATTTAAAAATAGTATTCCAACAATATTCTTCGCCTCACATACCTTTGCAACTGTTCCAGCCTTTTCAGCAGGACTTGCCCCAGGAGAGCTGCCCACCAACTTGTCCTTGCTCGTGCCAATAAGACCTGTTTCTCTGCCATATCGACGGACTGTCTGTGGAAAACAGATCTATCTTCCCCCTGCAGGAAACTGCACCAGCGTTTGTGAGGGTGGCATGGCTGACCCACTTTCCTTGGAAAGCACCTCCAAGCACAGCACAAGTCCTGTGAGCACATTCCAGAGCCCCCTTGTTTTCTCTTCACCCCAGAAGCCATTCCTTGGCAACCTCCCCTTGGTTCTTCACCCTGACTTGTCAAACCTGCTCTGAGTGTGCTGCTGCTGCTAAGCCTGATGATGTGGAGGCAGCTGCCAGGAATGGGCAAAGAAACCTGGAATGTGACTTTCAGCTTTTGGATGTCCAAGAAAATAGGCAAGGAGCTTGACAGATATTTTTTCAGTAATTCTAGAGTATGGTGGGAAGAGATTGAGGAAAACAACACCAAATATAATAATTGTACAGGTACTTAGCAATGGTAACATAAGCACCACTGATGGCACTGCTGGTGTCCTCACAACAGCAGAACCAACTGCTGAGGATTTGTGAGGTAGGCCTGGCAACATTCTAACCTGAATTTGCTCTCAGAAAGTAGTTCAGATTTTAGCCCTTGAGTTTCAGTTTTCAATTATCCTTCAAGTTCTTCTAAGGAAAGTTCAATAAGCATAATATTCACTGTAACATGCTGGAGGCAGAGAGTGCAAAAGTTCTCAGAATTTGAGAGGCAAAATACTTCTCAATGTAACAACTGCCATATGAAAGTGCATTGGGATTTTGTTGTTTTTGTTGTTTTCTTTTTTTACTATGTAGAGAAAATAATCCCATAGAACGTGAACTGATGACATATTCTAGCTTAAGAATTCTGAATATTTACCAAATCATCTGGGAGGCTTCTGTAGTTGTCTTCACAGAACTGAGAGCCCTTGCGTCCCTTCCAAATAATGTATTTGGACGTTTGCAGTATGGGGGCTCTGGAAATCCAACCTTTTCATGTTCTGAGTTCACTGTGTTATCAGTGCACAGGCAGCACTCATAGCCTCCCATTCTGAATGTTTTCCAGTGAATTTGATCTTGTTGTTCTAACAAATCAACTGGAGTGACTGTAATATGCTTCTTGAAATGAGGACACCAAAGGACATCTCAGAGGCCTGGATTCATGTACGCCTTATGAGTGTTCTCCATACTCAAGGCAACATCCCCACAATAGCTGCCTTTAACTTGCTCTTTCTCAAAGTGAAGCTCTGGCTAAAGAAGCACGAAAACCACCGTGCCAAAGCACTGTGACACCTCTTGGAGACCTGTTTCCTGAGCTCTGTGGACTGTTTAGCCCATGCCAGAAAAAACCTGAGAGAGAAGTTGTGGCATGAGGTAAAAGACAAATTTAATGCTTCATGGGGGTCTCCTGAGCTGTGGGTCTAGGTTGTCTCTTTCTACCACTAACCAGTTTTGCCAGTGCTTCCATGATAGACTCTGTCTTCACTTTTTAAAATGCTCACAGGCTTCTTGTGGATGGGATCGAATGACTGCCCTGTTCCCTTCACCTGTGAAATTTCAGAGGTGACTTGAAAAGGGCCATTGTTTCCCAGGAATGCCAGGCCTAGTCCAGGAAAGTCTTCATTTCTGCAGGAATTTGGAGTCTGCTTGAGAAGGCCTTGCAGTTAGTAGGTGAAAGCTACGGCACATTTGTTAAACCTCTGAACATTTATAGTGGCTGGGCCTTGCCCTTTCTGGGTTCTTTTGCTTCCCCTGCTGAGTGGGTGGGAAGGGGACGGGGAAGGGGAAGGGGAGGGGAAGGGGAAGGAGAAGGAGAAGGACAAGGACAAGGACAAGGAGGAGAAGGAGGAGAAGGAGGAGAAGGAGGAGAAGGAGGAGAAGGAGGAGAAGGAGGAGAAGGAGAAGGAAGAGGAGGAAGAGGAAGAAGAGGAGAAGGAGGAGGAAGAGGAGAAGGAGGAGAAGGAGGAAAATGAGGAAAACAAGGAAAACGAGGAGAAGGAGGAGAAGGAGAAGGAGGAGAAGGAGGAGAAGGAGGAAAACAAGAAGGAGGAGAAGGAGGAAGGCTTCACTACTGCACCATTGGGTTTGAACTGTGACCAGCCTCCACACACAGGGCTCTCTGTTCTTGCCTCTGTCCTAAGCATTTAGAGCACTTGTGTGCTTTCTTGTGAGTAAGGTTGTATGTTTAGTTAGCATTTTGAAAAACGTTTCTAGTAGATTATTCCTGTATTTGAGTACAAGGGACAAATCCAGTGAATGTGCTCAGGTTCAGACAGATGAAGCCTGCTTCAACAAATTCAAAGTCACTTCTAGGGTGAAAACTGGGAACAGAAGCCGTGAGAATACTTTGATCTTTTTAAAACCATTTGAAACACAGGCAACAAAATATACTGGGACTAGCCCACAACTTTGCTATCTAAATTTAATATCTTCTTGTAAAATTTCTGGGCTATTTTGTCAGAATGAGTCGAGAATGTTGCCAGGACGGACTGATGATGCTAATAATCCTTATTAGGAGTATCTGAGTTACTGTCATGAAATCTTTAATGCATTGCACAGTAGATACAGAACACAAATGTGAAACACAAAGTGATAATGAATAATATTATTAAATTTGCGACCAGATGGGTAAGGGGAAGATGGGAAAAATCTTCAAAGGGTTTTTCAACCTGTTTTTCAAAGGAAGGAAGAATCTGACCTGCATATGAACTGATGATAATAAGTACTGTGCTTAGTGAGCTGAAGCACTGGAAAATTTATTTTTTGTACAAATACATTTTTTCTGTTTTGGTTTCAGACCTCATCCAACCTCCAAATGGTAACACTATTGACATTAAATACTCAGATGATGATAAACTGACTGTGACTGTTTTCTGAAAGTATAGTCCAGAATGTAATAATAGAGCTAAAAAATAATGTATCTTAGAAAGCTCATGAATATAATTTATGACAACTTGGATTTTATTTCTTTTCTTTTTCAAGAGGTTTCCTGTGATCTAACTTTAAAATAAAATAAAAAAAAAAAGTTGTAGCACTATGTGTTCTTAGACCCTGGTATAGATGGCACACAAAAGGAAGCTTGTCCTTTTGGGACCTGGCTCTGAATCAATTACAGACGACAGAGAAATACTCTTTTGTGGCTGCTAAAGTTCAGGAATGAAATCTGGCAGGCTTAGCCAATTCCCTAACGCAGCATCCACATTACCAACATCAAATTGGCAGCTTTTGCCTGTCCCAATGGGGACAGGGTAATGAATAGATTTAGTTAAGGTGTCCTGACTCATCTACAAAGTGCCTGGTATACGTACCAAGGCTCTCCTGTATAACTTCCAAAAAAGTGTCATTCAAAGAAAAATGAAGTTAAGAAGGTTTGCTGGCTAGCACTTCTACAGCACACGACTGAGCTTCAGTCTGCTCCCACTGCCCTAGAAAAAGCCACTGTTCATTTTCCTTTTTCACTGCTACATGCTTAGGTACTGTAAGGGAAGTTCATTTCTCATAATCAATGATTTTTCACTATGTTGTCAAGGAAGATAATTTCTTCATGATCTTCACACTTTCCTTTTTTCCCCGTCACTTCAAAATTACTTATACCATGTCAAAAGACTGCTTGGCCTAATGGTAATTTTAAATGATTTTCCTTGGAATGAGGCACTGCCACTCTTAAATCCCCAGGCAGTGTCCTTCTGAATTTTTAGAGTGTGATACAAACATAATTTTCCTGTGAGGCTCTTCCCCCTGACTGTGCAGAGAAGATTGACAATGGATCCAAAAGTAACTACATCAGAAAGCCCAATGAAATCCAGCTTCTACAGGTGGGATTCTTTCCACAAGTATCTCTAAATATCTACTCTTATTTTTTTGTTTGTTTTAATAGAAACCATTCTTAAAATTTCCTTACACTTATTTCTAATGCAAATACAAAAGAAATGGGAAAAAAAAATTAACTCCAATTGTAGGGGGTCTTTTTTATTTTGTTTTGTTTTTTAATTCTCACTCATGTCCTTAGAATCCACGCCAGTGCTCAGGGAAAAAAAAAATCTAATAAAATAAAGGTAAAAATTTTGACTCCTTACACACACTCTTCTGTTTATCCTTCCCTTTTCCTTCATTCAGAAAAATGAAAGAGAGTAAAATAACCCAGGTTAAGTTCAAGTTTCCTTGTTCATTTTGGTTGCTTCTGCAAAGATTAGTAACATTCACAGACTCATCAGGCATAGGTGATCCAGTGCAACAGAAAGATAATTAAAAAAACAAAGTCATTTGAGTCATTGGCGTGATCTTTTGGAATGTTTCTTTCAGTATGAAATGGAACTCTTGAGTTTTTGAAGGGCTTGTGTCAGTAATTCTCATCTTCAAACTACTGTAAATGAGTTTCTATTTCACTGCACAAAATTGTATTGGACTGGTGTAATTGGTCTAATGTCTTAGGAACTGAGCCCATGTGCATAACTATAAATATGTATATATGGATCTACAGTCTCCATAGGATTTGTTTGTTCTTTCAATACTTTCAGATTAGTAATTGATTTGCTGCCATGCAGAAGTCCCCCAAGGAATTACATTAGACAATCATTTCAAATATTTGCAGAACCTCTCAAGCAGAATACGTTATAAATGTTGAACGCAGAGAGACATATCATCCATTTTTCACCCTGGCTGTGATAAGCAATATGGAAAAAAAGAGAGAGAAAAAAAGTCTCAATAACAAAATCCACATTGAAAAGTTAGGCACTTTGAACTTTCCCATCACCTTACCAGTGTTTCCCCACAGGCTGTCTAAAAGACAACTCAGCAATGTCTGAATGGGGCTGCACACAATGGCTCCTTCACAAGTAGGTCTTTAATTGATTACGGCTGTGTTTATAGAAGCAGAAGAGAATTTACTCAAAATGACAGATTGCCTTTAGTGTTAAAATAGTTTAGTAATGTTAATAGTAAAGGAGGTCCCCGCCACCTCCTCTTCAGCTGCATGAAGCCCTAAAGATGAGCTCTTTGTTACTGCAGCCCCCAATCGCTTTTTGCTCTCCCTCCTCCCCTCCCCGTTCCCTTCGTGCTTCCAGAGCGGGACGCTCCTGGCTCCAGGGGCCGCACACCGGGCACGTTCACACACAGAGCAGCAGCTCCTGCCGAGGTAAGATCCTGCAAAACTGCACATTCCATCGCAAATACGATAGAGAATACGCAGCACGAGCCTCCGGGAACTCGTCCCTGTGCTCGGACACCCCGGGGCAGCGCTCGGAGAGTACGGCCGAAGGGCCAGCCCAGCCCGGGCGCTGGAGTAAGGGGCGTTTCCCTATTAATGTTCGAGCACCCGCAGTGAGGAGGTCCCGGTGCGGCGGCTGGAAGCGCTGGATGTGCTGGATGCGCTGGGAGCGCTGGAAGCGCTGGATGTGCCCCGGGCCCCCGCCCCCTCCCGCGGGGCGCCCGACGCGGGGGCGGCATCTGCCGGCCAACACTGACCCCTGGCGGCCGGTGCCGCAACAGCGCGGCCAGATCCCGCCGGGAATGCCGACCCCCGAGCTCCCGCCGGGACTGCCGAACCCCGAGCTCCCGCCGGGAATGCCGACCCCCGAGCTCCCGCCGGGACTGCCGAACCCCGAGATCCCGCCGGGAATGCCGACCCCCGAGCTCCCGCCGGGAATGCCGACCCCCGAGCTCCCGCCGGGACTGCCGAACCCCGAGATCCCGCCGGGAATGCCGACCCCCGAGCTCCCGCCGGGACTGCCGAACCCCGAGCTCCCGCCGGGAATGCCGACCCCCGAGCTCCCGCCGGGAATGCCGACCCCCGAGATCCCGCCGGGAATGCCGGCCGAGCCGTGGTGACGCGATGCTCAGCGTCACGGCACGGGGCGGCTTTCAGAACTGCCAAGTACTGTACAGCCTTATCGCACCTGCCAAGCCTGGTGGCAAATGTAATCCTTGATGTTCTAATATATATATATATCTATATAGATATATAGATAGATATAGATATATAGATAGATATAGATATATAGATATCTATATATAGATATATATTCCTTCCCTCTTGCCCCCGCCCCGATATTTTAAAATCCCCATAAACAAGGAGTTAACTGCTGGAATCTCAGAGTAATTTGGTTGACAATGATGAGCCATTGGAGTTCACAAACCTGATTTCTTCCTTCTCCATAACGGAACGATAATGATTTCAAAGACTTCTCTTTGGTTCTAATGCAGCTGGATTAGTTGAAGCTTGAAGTAAGCACAAACAAAAAGACCGACCATTAGAGATGATGCTGTGTAGTTAACTCTGAACTTGGACGGCAGTGTTAGTGTCACCAGACTTAATATCAAAGATATTTAAAATGGATTTTTTCTTTCATCTGTAGGACTTCTAGTATCAGGAGAGAGCTATCATAAGTAAATGATGGCATTCCAAACAGACATTAATAAATCAGGTGAAGATGATCAATAGCAAAATAGCCTGAAGAAGACTCAAGGGGTGTAAATATCCCTGCCAAATACCTTCTAAGCTCTGATTGTGCTGAATGCCTCTTGATTAGAAAACATGTTGTTGTGATGCTTTTTAGTGAATTTTTCTTTCCCAGATTTGAGTCATGGATGACTCATCATGCTGCCTTCTTCCATCATCAGGCTGAAATATGCTGCTAAAACAACAACCTTTTAGGGAATAGTAAAATCTCCATTGTAAGAATAAGAAGAAAGAACCCATTCCCAAGGGTAGTTTGGGCAGATATAAACAATGACTTTTGCTAGGACAACCTGCCCTAATGAGATCAAGCCTCCCATGCACTGCCAAGCTCGGTGCATGAGGACACAATTTAGAACGGTGAAGTAAATGTTGTTAGTGACATGATAAATAATTTATAAACAATACCCGTAGTTTTCAAATCCCAGACTCTAGCTCCTTTTATATCCAAGGGAGAAGAAGGTCGCCCAGAGGGGTCAAATAAGGAAGTATTGCTTACTCAGCTTACAGTAGGCTGTAAAACTGGCACATGATTATAGATTTCATTTCACTTCTCAATGATACCATTATTGCACTGCAAGAGCAACACATGGCTGTAGCACCTTCCACCTCTGCAGTGTCAAGAAAGCTGAGAGGAACAGTCTTTGTCCACCCCTGAATTCACATGACTCTTCCAAGTCTGCTCCAAAATGGAACCTTGTTTTTGTCTTTCATTCTCCATTAGGACTGTCTTTGCATATTTCTTCTGAAGACTCAAAACAGAATGGAGCTGCTTAGATGAACCTAAAATACTGAAAATATGCCCTTAAAAACAAACAAACAAACAAACAGCACAAAAAAAAAAAAAAAAAAAAACAAAAAAAACCCCAACAAAAAACCCACCAAAACTGAAGCATTTCCAGTTTGCAGTTTTGAAAAATACAGATCACCTGAGGCTGCGAATAACACAAACATGTTCAATAGATATGGGAAGGCCAAAAGAAATAACAATAGTCCCACTACAATCTCATACACAGTACATAATTGTGACAGAGACAATATATCTTGCGCAAACTCACAGAGCTATAAATACATTCTCCTTCTTTAAGCCACAGGAAATGTCAGAGTTGTCAGTTCCCAGTGCAAACACATTCAGAAATTCAAAAATAACTATATGTAATATTTGCTCTTGCAGATGTACATCCCATTCAGGAGGCAACTCGAGAAAAGTAGGATTAACCCTCCAGTTATCAATACAGTCCATCCTGGTAGACTGGAAAAATCAGTAAATGAAATCTCAAGGTGAGCTCATGAGTGTGATCCTGAGTGTATGAGTTAGTGGGGCTCCCTTAACATCAGTTTGGCTAATGATGAATTTGTTCAGCTGTTTCTGTTTCTGAAGAAATAAAGTTGCCTTTGCTATATATCTGCTTACAATCCCTGTAGTTAACAGCCTAGAAGGGGAATCTGGCCTTTGATTTTTAAATATTGGAAAGGCTATTAAATCCTTGTGCCTAACATATAATTAACCTCTGAGACTGCCTGGCACAGGCTACTATTCTGACAGATGCAAAAGCAGATTAAAAATCACACTCCATAGGAATAACACTTGCAGTAGCAGTAGCTAGGACAAAACTTAATAATAAGATCAGTCAATCCTGAGGCTTTGAGGAGTGTATTTCTTCCCTTGCACAGAGACAGGAGTGTTTATTACAGCATTATGTCATCTATTGCTTGCTACTTTTCCTTCAAAACCTGTCATTAACAGGGTGCAAAGTGGTGAACAAGATGGAACAATTAGTCTCCTTGTTAGACATTTCCTGCACTCTTTGACCACTGGAAAAGTATGTACATGGAGTCAAGGAAGCATTAAGGAATTGCCTGAGGCCTGTTTTAAAATGCCATGGAACTCTTTATGAGTGCTTCAAATTATTACTTATTTTTGATTAATAAATGTATTAGTGGAAATGAGGCATAAATTGATCTTGATAATCACGGAAAATGCAAACAATTTTATTAATCTGCCCCAAACACAAGATAAAACTGTTCCTTTGATTTCATAACATTATTACTGAAGCTGCAGTCCCAAAGGCAGAATGACATTCTGAGGTTTGCCCCTTGGACATGTGGAAACACAGGGTGGCTGTGCACCTCTTCAGCCCCCTAAACAGAAAAAACAGGCCTCTCCTCAAGTAGAGGAAATGCCCCAAAGAGGGGGAGAAAACAAAGAGAAGTAAGTCTTTTTAAAAAGCTCAAAGATCGTTCTGAAGCAAAAATACAGAAAATGTAATACAATGGTTGTATATAGTAGACTATTAGTGTTAAATAAGCAGTGAAATCTTACAGAACTCATCTCCTACGAATCACACATTCGCTTCTTTGAATATGTCTTAGTTGTCTGATGAAGATGCCAACTCAGAGAATATCTAAAATAAAGAGGCTATATTGTATTTACATTTCCAAAGTAATTCATGTCATGGAGTGTGAGCTGCTTCATAATAAATGGATAATTTTGTGAAGAGAACTTTAAAAAATGCCATTGTTTTAATGAGGTACTGGTGTCCTCCCTGCCCAGATTAAATCCTGTCAGAAATGGAGCAGTGCTGTGGCCCTTGCTGTTGTTCAACCCAAATTGAGCATGAAGAGAACTACAGAAACAAGAATTTCCTTGCTCCCACTTCTGATCCAGGCAGTAACACGGGTATGCATTAAATGAGGATAATGTGTGGCAATCCTTTGGAGCTGCTGTACCCGCAGTGTGACTGGAGCTCTGCCCATGGCTGAAGTGTGGTGCCAGCTGGGCAAAGCAGGAAAGCTGGGGCATAGCTCTGCTCTGGCACTGCTGAAATTCCACACAAGTAGTTTGGGGTCAGAAAATACGATTATGTTAACAGCTACAAATACGATACAGGCTAAAGAATATCCTTTACTAATCTCTGCATCAAGTTCCTTAGCTGGGCACTGAGTCTGATCCAGCTCTCGGTGACAGCTGCAGGATTTTTCCAGCTGACATAAATGGATTATCTTTGATGTTGGGCACTTAGGAGAATGAGCAGGGCTTTCACTGTGTTGTTGGGAGGGACATTTTCTCATGTGGTGATTTGCATGGCTTTTGCAAGGTACCATCCGGGGATAAGAGCTCCAGTGAATCAGCACCACTTGCTGACAGCATCTGGACATCTCAGTGTCTCAATCCTCATGTACTGTGCCTGGCCAGTGGTCTGATACAATCACAGTCAAAAAACAATCAGAAAGAGGGGATGGTGTGTGACAAATGTAACGTCTTTCTCTGCTGCAATAGTTTATGGTTAAGGATTGCTGCTATATCTTCTATTGCAACTTTCCATTGACTGAATGTTCACATTCGGAAAAAAATGAACACATAGGGCTTATTTTCATTCTTTTTGTTACACAAACAACATAAAAATTATGCTGTGTCCAGGAGGCTCTAGTTGCCTGCTCTTTATAAGCTCAGCTTTGTCAGAAGACTCTTGCTATGGTACATGCTGGAATTGATAAACCAGGTTTTACTTTGAAAAAGTGGGTGAGCCTAACTCAAAATATGTTAGGTACCTTGCTAAGCCTTTCTCTCAAGAGCTGTTTTTGTAAGATTTGCATATTCCTTATACACACTTGACTTCTGCACTTTGTGTATTGCAGTATGTACACGTCCTAAATTAACCTATTTAGAAATTCTGGGGAAGCTCATTGCTAGCTGTATTTGTATGAAGCGTACTTCTGTCTGTGGCCAATGTGCCCCACATCAGTCATATTCACACCAACTTGTTTTATTCACCTTACCCAGATGCCAATTCAGGTATTTCCCTATGAAATTACAGACTGATCTGTCCTGTAAAAGTGACTTTTTTTTTTTTTTTTTTTTTTTTTTTTTTTTTTTTTTGACAAGAGTGTTCAGTTCCCAGTGTAAGTACCTGAGATGAATACCTAAGTGTAGGTGATAATGACCTGAAAGTCTGCCTCTAACAATGCAAGTTATTCCTCAGTGGGAATCTTCCTCTGATAATTCCCTGGTGTTTTCACAGTCTGAGATACTTATTTTCAGCAGCGGAGCAGTCTAAATATATCAGTGGACACAGATGTTTTCCATTGTACACATCCTCTGCAGGCTTTATTAAATTGTCTGTAACTAAGCAGTAGGAATGAGCCCCCTCGTTGTGTCACGCTTTCTGTTGGCTTGTTCTGGGCAGGTCTTGGTGCTGCAGCCCAGTTAGACGCACTTGGGGCAAACCCTGGCACACAGGGCATCCTGATGTGTTCCTCCACATTTACTTTCCACTTGATATAAACCCTGGAGGAAATTCCAGGGCTTAGAATTCAAATCCCAATATGCAAAATGACTATTTTTCCCCCCCATACAATAATTATGAAGCCTTTATGATCATCATAATCCTGTTTTGTACAGAGCCCTAATTAAAATAAAAGCTTGGTGTTGGTACATAACTGGCTTGTGATCTCCTCACATACTCATCAACTTACCTTCTGCATTTTGCTTTTATTTGCCCCTTCCTGCACATTTTGCTTTGCCAATAGATGCCACAGTTAGCTCGCCAAATTGCTAGTTGGAAACTGCATTTACAGTTTCCAAATTATATGTTAGGTTTTCATAATCCCTTAAATAGACAAACATTTGAAGAAAGTCTCAACAATACAGTCTTACATTTTCCTGCCTTCTGAGGTAATTTTGCCAATTAAACTATGAAAAGACACGAGTTTGGGATGCAAATCAGGTCTTTGTTGTTTGCATAACTGAAGTCCTTTCTCCTCTTTTCCATGCAATGCTTGAAGTTATGCAGACATAAAAAAATAAAGACAATATATTTCAGTGGAAATATACCTAATCCTAAGCATATTTCCTATGTGGAAGAACGGGATAGATGATTTACCAATAATAAGAATATTTTATCAATGTAAATCTATCTACACACTTAAATATCATCAGGTATTCAAACCACGCCAAGTACAGGAAAATTAGGACTGTAATAAATTTCCTAGAACATGGTTAAAATGAAAAATAAAAAAGTTTGGTTCATCATAATGAATGCAGTCATTTATGTCCTGATTTGATATAACCAAAAATCACAGATAAGGAGGTCATTCAAGATCAGAAAATGCAGATATTATTTTCTTATTTTGTGGACCAGAAAAACTAATTCTGACAGTTTGTCAGTCCAAATACTCTAGGTAAAGAAACGTAATTTCTCTCTTGTCATTTTGACAGCAATATTATTTTCTGTTGTTCTCAAAGACCTCCTCTACTTGAGTTGAATATTATAAAATGTGAAGATTATTACACTTTTCCCTAACAGGACTGAGTGTTCTCCAGCTGCCATATATATGTGATACGACCCTTAATATGAGGGAGTTGGAATATATAAATTACAGCATACATGTCTGTATGCTCATCTATAATGGAGTGAAAGACTTCCTGATGGGAAGTAACAATGATTTCGTTGACAAAACAAAATGGACAGAGAGAAGCATTTTCATGTCACCCACTCAGATGATTGCAGAGAGGCTGATGTTTTAAATGCATCATTATAATGTCAGATGGCTTTTCCTTCTCAAAGCTTTATCATTTAGTTTTAACTGCAGAGCTTTGAGTTTTGTGGATCTGGATGAGTATGAGTCATCCGTATACATGACTCCTGTGTATGTCCTTGGTAAAGATTATATCACAGACACTGATGCATAATAAACTTTACGGAATAAATGAGGCCAAACAAATAATGCAGGATTCTACACTGAGTAGAACGGAGACCTGCTGTTAACTGAGAAAATGGCTGGGAAATCTCAAGACTGGACCACCCTGCTGTGGCATTCTCTTTCCACTTGCTGGACATTCCTCCCCTTTGGGCTTTTAATACTTGGTGCCATGTACCAGCAGTGTCAGCAACTGCTGTAAGCAGGGTCTGGGACCCAAGTGGTACCAGAGGTCTCTTTTTGGGCTAGGACAAGCCAATGATGCTGTTATGGGACGTCATCCTGCTTGCCTGTGTTTGGCACAGGCTGGGCGATGCTGGGAAGCTCTTTAATCAGAAATGCTTTGATGTTCCATCAGTTACCCTTTGCCAGTTTTCCCAATGGAAAAAAAAAAGTTTTTGCAATAGCACATAGTAAAATTGGAATATATTCTGTTTCTTTTATATAAATTCGTTAAAGCCAGTTTCAATGTAGGATGGGTTTAAATAGAGATTGATAAGATTCATTTTAACTATTAAAACTGCTAAATAGAGCAGGTTTCTTAGCAGTTAAACCAATTTTCTCAGAAAAAAAAATTACAATCAGCTGCTGGCTTAAAAGGTGTAAAGCCATCAGGATAAACATTAAAGCAGAAACTTTACCATTTTACAGATTAAACACTCAATTCTGAACAAAAGACAAGTTAATGCACATATTTACATTCTCATTGAGCTTACAACATTATCATATAACTAATTTTAAAGAGATAAGAAACTACACTGCACATTGGTAGACTTATTAAAGATAAGGTAAAATTTATTAGGAAAAGAAATACAAAAAATATTCATAATAAACTTTTTTTTTTTTGTAGGACTTCCCCAAAGTTTTATGCAATGTATTAATACTATCTGAATCTGTGGATTAGAGTGGACATTCTAGTGCATATTCAATATTGGGAGCCTCGAGCTGAAGCTTCCTTTACATGACACTACTCATCTGTTTCAAAGCAATTCCTGCAGACTGGAACTGTCTATGACAGGTTCTGTAAAAACAATGCAAAAAGAGGTATTTCTTCAGCATATTTAAATTACATACAAGTTTTCAAAAATTCACTAAAATTAATGGAAGGAACTTGCTATACTTCAGTAGACAGTGGACGGGCTGAGCAGCTTCAGTCTCCCAATCCATAAATGGGGCTCTGCCCCTGTGCTGTTCCAATGGTGGGACCATGGCCTCATTTCAGACCTGGTGTTACAACCTGACAAAGTGAGCAAGCTGGAGAAGAGAAGGTCTGAAAAGGGAGTAAAGATGAAAGGACTGGGTATGAATAAACCTTACAGGTCAGGGGTACTTCCCTGTTTATATGTAAATAAGATGAACAGTGACAGCACCAGACTTTGCTGCCTGTCCATGGCATTGGCTCACACTCAGTGTGCCTGTCACAAACTCACTGTTGTAGGACTTCTTCTTGTCCAAGGCACTGATTTCCTGCTGTCTTGTACCTTGTGGAGATACTTGTCTCAGAGCCAACTGCCTTAAACTGTACTGGATTTGACGGATGAGCTTTATTTGCAGCAGCTCTTTCCAGGTTGCTGAGACATCTTTGATCTTTGTTGCTATGTACCTGGTCAGCAAAAGAGAATCATCGGCAAGATGCAACTTTCTTAGCAGACTTTTTAGCTGATGCTACATTTTAGAAAATGATATCTTTTATGTATGGTTTCACTCAGATAACTGCTTCCTGATGCCTTCCTCGGTTCTTAGATGTGATGTTACTCTAGGCAAGCCCACAAACCCAATATCCTGTCAATTCTGGATGCCTGCAGCACAAAGGAAGGGAAAACCAGCTTCTTTCCTGCATGGACTAGAATATATTGTTTAACTGGATTTTTGATGCGAAAGCAGCGAAGTTCAGTGGCCATCCAATCCTATATTAAAGCAAGATGAAGACCTATTTCAAACTTCTGTGTTGTTAGCTGTAGCATGATTTTGCTGAATAGCAGGGGCAGAGGCTGTTTTCGGAGTGTTTTAAAAATAAATTATACAAGTACAGACTGTACTGGACACTGCACAGAAGAGCGGCTTAGCACAATCTAATGATCATGGAAAGCACAGCTGTCCAAGATAATTAAGAAAATCCTGGGAGATCTGCAGCTTGGTCAGCCTAGTGAATGGCCAGGACATTGCAGTGCTGGGGCTGAAGGCTGATCACATTCTCACTCTTGTACTCGCACTTTCCAGCTAAATAGTGACCAGGAGGCAGAAGAGATTATCAGTAAGGTGAAAACCAAACACTGTCTGTTCCCCTGTTTTCTAGTAATGCAGCACCAACACAAGGTATAAAGCTTTTTAGACTCCTGCTTTACTCTGATTTAATACCAGCTGTAAAATAATATAGAATTACACCATTTTTACTTCACTATTATTAGGCTTCTGTGAATTACTTTTATTTCCCTCACAATTGAATTAATCTGCAGTATGTAAATTCTAAGTAAGAAAAGAAGGACTTTTATATATCAAACTATTTGAAAGATCTTAATTTTGGATTTACTTTTATTTAATCACACAGAAGTACAATTACTAAAAAAAAATCCTGTGACTCATTTTCATATCTTGGTAGCCAAGCAAATGTATTATATTGTACTTACAAAAATTATGTATTTAATGTTAACATCCATAGCTGGCAAGACCATTCCTGATGTTCCTTAGAACCACAGTGTAAAGTGCCAATGACAGATTCATTTTGCAGTATAATTCACCAGAGAATTTCTCTGGTTCAGTGATATTCACTGGGAATTTTTCTTCTTCAATGGTGAGGAATTTAAATGCAAAAAAACTGTGGTTCAGGCCATGTTAATAAACAATAAAACAATATACTCAAGGAAAAAAGTACATTTTCTTAACTTGAAACCTAGACTTGGGAATTGAAAGTTATATCTTATTCTGAACATTACACTGTCTGCAGTGTAGAGCACTTTTTTTGGTTTTCCAACTAGAGCACTTCTATAATGCTAGAATAATACAAGTCAAATAAATGGATTTGGAATGAAAAGGCATGAATTTGTCCACAGAGAGTTGTGGTATAAAGTAGAAATATACTTATCAGAGACTTTTTTCCCACTGGCGACTTTTCTAAAACTAAGCATTTATGGAGACTCTGTTTTCACTGAGGGAGTTTTTTGGGTTTGTTTTTTTTTTTTTTTTTCTTTTTTTCTTATATTGTGTATGCATTACTCTGACATATGTAAACTAAGACTACTATAACTTCTAAAAATACAGTTGGAGAACCAGTAAACACATTAGAATAAATATGTTAAAATCTGTATGGTTGCTTTCTAAAATACTAATCACTTGAAGCATACTGGGATAGCTAAAAGCAGTGACTACAAAAAGGTCAGACAGATATGCAACCAAAATGTTGAGCTATTGTTTATTGTATTCAAATACAAGGTCACCAAATTAATAAGTAGGTCATATGCACTGTTATGGACAGAATCCAAGCAATTTGATCAGTGTTTTATTATTTACTGCTTGCTATTCATTAGAACACTTGCATAGAAGTGGAAGGTTACCTCAGCTTTTTGCATTTGAACTGTGGGATATGTTCCCTATCTGGGAGATATTGCAGCTTAACAGATGTCTCCCAGATGGTTCTCTGATCCAGTCATACACAGAAGTCAGGTCAGCAACTTCGGAAATAAAATTCAACTCACAGGAAATACTTATAGTTGATTCAGTATGCAGCAATATGACCTCTTTTAGTGTTGAAGGAAAAAAAAAAAAGCTTATATATTTAATATATACTTAGCTTTTGCTGAAAATTTTTAGTTTGGCATTCCTAGGGCTTACCCAAAGTTAAAAAAAAAAAAGGAAAAAAAAAAAAAGAAAAAGGGTTTAATGGAATGATGAACTTTTTGATGAAATTATTAATGAAACTCTTAGTTTGCTATTCCTGAGGCCTACTCAATGTAAAAGAAATTTGACACAAGATGCCTAATCTTTCACATACCCTAAGTGCCTTTTTAAGATGTAGACACCCTGCAAACCCTGCATTCAAAATGACAATAAATATTAATGTCCATAGGTATCTATCTGAGGCGTTACTTGCAAAGACTAACTCCACAATCCCTAAAGCCAATGCAGGAAGAAAAGCTACTAAAAAGTGCTCTGTGTTATAAATCTCTTCTGGGGCAGGGAAGCAGCAGCATCTCAGGCACATGTTAAAGAAAGGGAAACAATCCTGCTCTTGTGGGGTTAGCTCGCAGCCAGAGCAGCAAGCAGAAACCCCATGTGGTGGGACAGGAGGAGCACTCAGCTGGCACAGGGAACACAGCAGAGTGTGTGTGCTTGTAATGTTCACAAAGAGGCCACAAAAGAAAACAGATGACTAAAACTTGCATTTGTATGCGGTTTCAGTTACTAGTGTCATCTTTATGGCAGTGTCATTTGATATGTGCTCCATTTTTTCAGCATGCTTTGAAGCATTCTTGCTGCACACCAAATTAATTCCAAATTGGCTGGTGTGATATTTATCTGTGCCAAATGTAACAATTAGTTGTGAAGTGGACTTTCATATCCTGAAGGTAGATCGCACATTTTTAAGGCCTTACAGAATGCCAAGGTCACTGTGCTCATGTCCTCTTGGTGTCAGAGACCTCAAGCACCAATAGGCCTTAAGAGCCCTGACCAGTCTCAGCTGGAGCCTCCACTCACACCCCTTGTCCATAGGCCCAGAAGCTGTTCTTTAGCTGAGCCTTTGGCTTTCAGTGGCGTGGGCAGCACTGTCCAGGAGTGCTGCTCTAGTTCAGTGCTGGTCATACCTGCACTTGGCTACTGAGCTCCTTGATTTGGGCCTTACCTTCAGACTTCACCCTGGACTATTGCAGTGCTGTGGACCTGCCTGGCAACTCCTGGAACTGATCCTGGTGTATGGGGGCATAGCTGTATCATCACAGTGACCTTGTCCTGTGACGTGGACTCTTGGTTGGATGTGGTGGCTTTCTCTGGAGGTTTCCCGCTCACCTTGCTCAGGTGCTGCCAAGGCTGTGCCCTGGCTGCTGTTTAGCTCAGCTCCTACCTTGCCTTTCCTGATGGCCAGAGATGCTGCCCACTGAGGCTTACTATTGTGCAGCTTGACCTTAGTTTTCAGTGTATCTTCTCATTATGCAGTGGTAATTAATATTTATGAGGGTTTTTTTATATCTTTCTGTTCCAGATTTTCTATTCCTTTTTCTCTTCAGGTTTCCAGTTGATTTTACCCTTCCTTTTGTACCCTTCTTCTCAGGTTCTCACTAGGCCTCCTAGCTGTGGATCTCACTCCTCTCTCAAATTCCCATCTCCTTCCTTTAGGAAATCCCTGACAGTTGTCTTCAGTAGAACTACTTCATGCCTATCCCTGATGGATGAAGATTTATGACTTGATCTGTCTCTAAATCAAGCACTTCCTTAGGCAGCTTCCTCACAAAATACATCAGAAGAATTTTACTGGAAGTGAAAGGGAGAGAGGAGTTATAAGAGAAGTAATAATTTATTATCTACTCTTAGTGAAATCCAAGAAAGGTCACTGCACTTAGAGGACTGAGGAGGAATGGGGGGGTTGGGTGTGAAATAAAATGCCAAGCTCTCTCTTAGTTTAATCTTAGGTGTACAAATCCAAGCTCTTCCTATTGAAAATATTAATGGAAAGTTTCTCTTGCCAGAAGTGCTGAATAAGCAGAAAGGAAAATGTCATAATGGTTTGGTTTGGTTTGGTTTATTTCTGGGCTAAAGTTCTGGCATAATTAATAAGTTAGCAGAACGTTCTGTAGTAAAAGCAGTGTTTGAGAGATGTGCTTATTTCAGAGTAGACAATAAGTTTCCTCCACTAACTAAAGCTTATGTAAAATGTAAATAAGGATCTGCTATTTGGTTCCTTCCATCAGGGGGTACAAGCCAGAAAGATTATTAGGAGATGTCATGAACCCCATGCAAGCTTTGTGGTGTATTTTCTACACTGATGAACCGATTTACAAATGAAAGGACTAGGTAGGGAAAAAGGAAAAATAAAACCCACAAACCCAAGCAAATTATAAAAATTTTTAAAAAAGAAAGGAAACAAAAACCAACACCAAAAATGAGGCAAAAGGGAAAAAACCATGACACCAACAGGAAAAAAAACCACTGAAAACCAAAGCCCCTAAACAGCACCTGATTACGGCCACACAGGGACAGTGGGGCTCTACCTCAGCACCGCTCTTGGAAGCGCTACCAAAGCAGATTCCTCTTATCCCTGTTGTTACACTGGCAAGGGGCAGCTCTCTCATGAAGAAAATCATTCATTTCCCACTCCTCCAGCATTCATTTTCACAGCTTTCTGGTCCAAGTGTTTTGCTGAACATGAGATTTGGGTTTGTTTTGTTCTTATTTTCCCCACTATGTGATGCAATTGAGAGTGTCAGGTATTGGTTCATTAAAAATTCTTTTTCTGTGACAGGAATCAAACCATAGCAGCCAAGGTTTCTACATTTCCAAACCTTGCCTTTGTCATTCTGATTGTCAAAAGCTTTTTATGGCCTCCTGACTACCATGTTCCCAAGGCTGTGTTCAACAGTGTCTTGTTTCCATTTGTTCCACCATTTCATTTCACTGCTATATCCCTATAGCAGATGCAAAGGCTACTTTAGCAACTAAAAAGGTAGTATTTCTTCCTCCTAAATTAAGGAACTAAGAGTAGGAAATTTCAGTGATCCCCTAGACAGAGTATGCCATCTGCTCATTCTCCTTTGATGAACAGAAAATTCAAATTGCAGCTTTTCTGGTGGCTTTCTGATCTCAACTACATTGAATGCTCAGACTCCAATCCAGCCAGTAATTAATGGGACTAATATGCTTCCAGCTTGCTTCTGAAGGGCTCTGCTTGGGGCAGAGTGCTCAGCCCCAGGCCCGTGGGAGCTTTTGGCAAAGGGAGCGGTCTGTGTGTAACACTGGGATACCGTGGAACTCCATGGAGTGGCCTTGCGTAAGGTAGCCTGGTCTGACAAATGTTTATAGAAAAAAAGGATTACTAAGATGATGATCTTTCACTTACAGCCCTCTTCCAGATTATTCTGGAAGCACACAGATGAAGGCAATGCCACGCTTCACTGCGTAGATTTTATTAAAACTGCACTACAATAACTGTTCTAAGTGTATAAACAACTTGGTTAGCTTCGGAGTTTTTTTATCTAGAAAAAGAATGTTTGTCTCGGGAGGATAATTAATATTTAAATATCAAAATATAAACATGAAAATAATTTGTTTTCTAAAAGCTAGGGGAAGAAAAAAGTGGACTTATGAGAGTGTGCACTTGAAAGCTTTTCAAAGCAGTCATGCTTGTATTCAGTAGAACCAGAATAATAACATGCTAGATAAAACCTCTAATTAGGGTACAACAAGCAGGTCCTAGGGGGAAATAAAGCCATTTATAGTTGTATCTTAAATGAAGCAGAGCTGCAAAGTAAATTTTATAGACACTCTGCTCTGGAAAGAATTTAGCCACTAGTAAATATCCCTACATTCTACTGTTTGCCTTAAAATAGTGTCCCTCTCATTCTCTTATACTTCTCATTTTAAATAAGACCTGATTCCAATCTCTAGGCTGACTTTGGCACAATATATAAAGTGTAGATGTACACATCAGATATTAATGATTCTTTGAGCTCTTCTATTTAGCAGTAAAAGTGGGAAGTCTGTGTCATTCCCATATGAAATTTGTTATCCTTTTCCGTGATTTACACAAAGCCTTAGTGATAAGCGAGCTGCTGTAATACAAGTCAATAAATCACCAGAAGACTTTTAAAATTATCAAAGAAAATTCTTTTTGCAGCAGAGAACTTCTTCTGCAAGAAGAATGAAATTCTCACCAATTAAATTCTGCCACAGGAGAAGTAGATGCACTTCCTAGCATTAAAAAATAGAGTTGGGACACAAAGAAGTTAAAAAAAAAAAATCACTCAAACAGAATAGGAGTCTGTTACAACATAGGACTCCTCAGAATTTGGGAAGTATATAGATTTTTTAAATAGAAATTATGGTGATGAAGACTCTTGTATCAATTTTAGTCCTTACAATTGTATACCAATAGTTTTAAGACCAGAATAAGTCCAGGTAGATATTCTTGTTGCTGATCTTACCATTACTGAAGAAATACTTCACACAGTGCCTGGGTATCAGTGGGACTATTGCTGAAACAAGGGTCTAAGTTGCCTGGTCACGGGGTAGGAGAAGAAAAACAAGTGGCTTTTAACCATTGCTGTGAGTCTCTTGGAAGCCAAGGCTGGCCTCTGGTTAAGGATGAAGAAAACTAGAGGACTTTCTGTGGTGCTGCCCCATTAGAATGTGTTACGGCAGGGACACTGCAGCTGTGTAAGCATGTGCTGGACACTTGGGCTCCCTTGCACTGCTATCCCACTGGCACAGTATTTGCAGCAACTCTTAATTGCAAGTTCTTCTCTTAAAGAGTTTTAAACTTTGGATCCTTGTTGCCTACATAACTATATAATGTCTTTTACTAGAAGGCAATATTAGGTGTTTTTGAAGGTGACACTAAGCTTACACCTGGAAGGAAAACGAGTATTATCCTATGTATTCAACAAAATTCCTGCAACCTGGTGATTTCATACAAGCCTACCTCAAAGTAAATTAGTGAAAACATGTTCAAAATAAGAGCACAGTTATGTGACAGGAGCTCAGTTTCAGTATGTTTGTTAATGAGTTTGCAAAAATGAAGCTTACTTTTAAAATGAATGTGAATTACCCCTCACCTCAGAGCCTGCTGTGGATAGAACAATGTCCCAGTGAAGGTGGAACTGTAGTGTGATGTAGGCATTTCCCGATCAGACCCCAGTGTGAGTGGCAGATGCCATTTCAGCGAGGGGAAAACCAGGCTTTATGTACTCCTTACCTTTCAGAGAGTGTAATTTCCTTGCTTACATATTGAAAATAAGATCCAGATCTCTGACTGGCAGAAGTGTGCTACATGCATGTCTGAAAGTGGGAAAAGCTGATATTAAGCTAGCTCCAAAGCTCTTTTCTGCTGGAACTGTCGGGCACTGACCTAGCTTGCAAGCTGTTCTGAATTGTGTAATGTATTTTCATTCTTTCTCTGATTTTGACATATGGGGTTCACCTGAATGGAGCTGTGCCTTTAGCACTTCTGTACAGAAGGTAGCTGGTTGAGGATGTTTGCTTTGTCTGCTGCAATCCATTCAGCCTTATTGCATTAACATTTGTGATAAGAAGATGGAAGAACTGCTGCAAAAAATAAAATGTGTTTGTAGGAGTTCACAGAAATGGAAAATGGTGAAAAACCATTAGCTCACATGAAAGAATGCTGTTCTCTTGAAATTGCTTTGAGAATATCATCAGTACATTGGTGTCAGGGGTGAAAGTCTAATGGAGCTCTAGGCTAAGACCCCCAACACTGTGGATCAAACCACTGCACTTCCAAATATAAAAGTGGGAAATGACTTACGGAAAAAGAAAACAGAAAAAATGCCTATGCAAATAAATAAGTCCACCTTTTTCTAAGCAATAATTGATAAATAGAAACGTTCTCCTTAATTCCAGATGCTCTTACAGCACAGAAAAAGGAATTCCCAAACTAAACCCACCATTCTGACTATGTCACACAGATAAACAGGAAGAAACATAAATATAAACCTGAATTAGATCTCTTAAATATCTTCTCAGTATACTCTCCCCTTTTTGCAAAAGGCTTTACTCAAAGCAGTCCACATCTTCACCTAGGGAGAATATAAGAACAGCTTCAAAAATGTGAAATTCTCCTTATTGTCAGAAAAAAGCTATTGCTAAGATGTCTGATCTATATGGATTTGTATACAAACTAACCAGCTGATATGTTCTTACAGGTACAATGCATGTAAGAAAAAGAAAACACCAACTTTTCACATATAAAAATGCTGCAGTTCTATAAAATAAACCAAAATGTTAACAGTACAGTATCATTTGCAATTAAGAGTCACAGCATCATCTAGTGGTCAAATATGAAACGGAGATTTATTAGGATTATCCATTGTTTTTGTATTTTATTCAGACAGAAATATTAAAAGCATAAAGAAAATGGCTGCTTATGCTCAGGAAAGCAGTTACCTGACTTAAAGCCTTTTTTAAATATCAACTTTCTCTTTTTGCAAGAAGTCGTTTTTACAGCAATCATTTTGCAGTCTCTGAGGCTGTATGTATGCCTATGTAGCTGTGGATGCCAGGTGCATCCAAAGCTCCTCTCTGCCTGCCATTCTCAGCAGGACGGGACACAGAAAATATAATAAATATAACAAATACGGATGGGGAACGCCTGTCTTGGGCAAAACAGTGGCAGGTTCACCTTGGGGCCAGCTGGCACAGCCTCTTCCAGAAGGGGAAACTTCCAGAAGCCACCACTGTAGCCCCCTTGCTACCAGAACCTTGCCACCACAGAAACTCTGTGCAAGAGGACCTGACAAAATACAGCTCACCACGTCTGCAGCCTCTGTACCACAGACACCACTCTAGCAGTAAGAGCCAGGATCCTGCCAGCCTCACCAGGGCCGTTCTGCTGCCTCCTTTCTAAAGCTACTTTCTTACACCACTGTTGTTATGGATATGAAGACAGTTACTGAACTGCCACCATAAAAATCAAATTTTACCCAATAGTGTTGTCATTTGTACCTCAAAGCTGCTCTGGTGCTTTTTTTTTTTTTTTTTTTTTTTTTTAACCTTAGTAATCAAAACATTTCAGCCTGAGGCTTCCAAAACCCTTAACAAAAAAACCACCTAGCTAAGCTTGTGTAGCTCACAAGAAATTAGGCAGGAAAAATATCCTTTGGGATACTGAACATCTAATACTGCCTATAACTCCAATATTTTTGAGCTACAGAGTTGTTATTGCAGCAATGACCTAGTAATACAGGATGTTGGCCTGCAGGCCAGTAAATACAGTATTGCCACTATTAATAAAGAGCCACAGGCTTTCAAAGCCTCAGGACTGAGGGATGTCAGATTTCTTTTGCTTGAACTCACATAGGCTTGTCTGGAGCTCTGTCTTAACTTGTTTAGATGTAGCATCAATTTTTCTTATGAGCTGGCTCTGCCAAATTTCATTTACTTTTACCTCTGCGCTGAAAACCAGATTTGATCTAAGCTGTAGTAACAAGTAGTCATTCTGTGGAGAAGGAAATATTTATCACTAATGCAGAAAGGCCTAGCATGACAGCAGAGGCACTGGAATCGATGATGTGTATGGACACACACATGCAAACATACAAGAGCAGCTTAGCTTTATAGAAACTCGAGTGCCACACAGCATTTGGAACCCATATTTTGATTCTATTACGGAAAAGTAATAGGAGACTACACTTGGAGAACCACTCAAACAGCCCTGGCTGCATAATCTACAGTCCTGCAAGTCACTGTTTCTACAGTTACAGATCAGACCATCATTCCTAGCAACTCAATAAATTTTATCTGGAGTTTGAATTTTTGTCTTCATGAAGTTACCACACATTTATAAAACTATAGTCATGTTCAAATGGAGAAAAAAAGGAGAAAAAAAATCACTAGGAGGTTAATTAAGGCACGGAAAAGCTTGTCTATGCAGGCTGTGGAATCTTCACCCTTAGGGCCTTTTGACACCAGGCTGGAGAAAGTCCTGAATGATGTGGTTGGATTTCAGTATTGAGCTTTGAGTAGGAGACTGGACGAGAGATTGCTGCAAAAGGATCTCCCTCCTTTCCCAACCAAATGAGTCTGTACTTCTGGCTCATATTGGTACTGCTAAACCATTTGCATTCAGTCTCTGTATAAGCAAAGAACTTCTAAACCATGGATTTTGACACAAAAACATGATGCATTGGTGTTGTGGGACTCTATTGTTCAAAAATCTAACAAATTCAACATCTTGGAAAGCAAAAAAGGTAACATATTATTAAAATATAGACATGATGGTGAGAGAAAATGATTTTTTTTTAACTTTCTTTGTCTTAGAAAAAACACATGCACATTTTTATTAGCATGTTGCAATGTTAAACTTCTGCTCTAGAGGTGTTCACCTTCAGCAGCCTGGTCTAACAGGGTAAAGAGATTTTAAAAGAGTTTTTCTCTTTTTTTGAGGGGGATTTTGTGCTAGGAAGAACAGGTTTGCCTGAAGAGCCATGAGATATTAGTTATCTCAAGTGAAACAGTTCTTTTCAATTCTTCAGTGTAAGTAAGGAGTACATATTTTCCTCAGCCTTCTCTAAGCAGTAATGGGATCAGTGTTCCTTAGTTCTGAGGGGAAAACATATTTGAAGTTATATCATTTCACCAGCTGGTGAATGATGTGCAGATTAATAATTGGAATGTACTAGAGCATTAATAGGGAAACAGGAAGGTTTGCTTTGCCTACAAGTTTCACACATCTGCTACATAAAACGTTCTCTGGAGTCATTACCCAGGAGTGAACTACAAGTCAGGCCAATTTAAACAGGATGCAGCAGCACAGCCACCACAGGCTTGTTTTACCATTGTTATCTTCCCATCTGCTACAATTGCATGTTGACCAGCATATCCCAGAAAGTCTTCTGGACTGGACTTTGCATACAAACCACAAGCCACACACAGAACTGGCTAGGCTGGCCTGTGTTACTTTTAAAGTTTCAAGAGCCTCCGAAAAAACACAGTACTGCTGGTGTTATCAAGAGAGAAAACACTGCTCTGTTTGCACAGTGTCAAATATTCCACCTGTTTCCCAGTTCATAGATACTTCCTAGCTTATGCTTATGGCAGCAACAAAAATGCAGCAACAGATCCTGTAAGAAATTGCTCCTACATTTCCAATTTTCTTACAGATCCCTTTAGAAGATCATTTTTTACCCAACTCCTCCCCAAACTCGTTTGGGACGAATTTGGATTGTCATCTGATCGACCTAATGAGACTGCTGTGGTCACCCACAATGGCCAGGTCTTTGCCCAAACTGTCCGTGTTCAGTCACCAAGTATGCACGGCCAAGACCCTCCAGGTGCACCGTGAACACAGAGCTGCGTCCATCATGATCACTCAGGAAAATTGAAGGGGCCTTGAGGATTTTATGGACTGAAGGCTTTGCTTTTTGTACGGAGACATGTAGGAAACACCCGTCTGTATTGACCAGGTGCCAAGCACGTTTTGTCTGTGGCTGGCCCCGGCCCAGCCCAGTGCAGAGCCTGGGTGTCCCTGCGTGCTCCCGCTGCTCAGAGCCACCAAGGCCCGCAGGCCCTGCACTGCGGCATCGGGCACCGACCTCGGCGGGACCCACAGCCAGCGGCAGTAGTGACACAGACACGCACGGCTTTTGCCGGGCAGCAAACAGCTAATGAAGTACGGTAAGATCTGAGATTCCATCAGTCAAGGTTGGGGATTTCACGCTCTTTTGAGAGCAGAGTCTGTATCCTCGAAAACAAGGCAGGCTTCGAGGCCGCCTACGTGGCTGCGGTGGTAGGTGGCAGGAATCTGCCCATCCTCACTGCTCACGCTGATTATCCCGTCACAGGTTGTAATTATGGCCGTGTTTCCCCGAGGCAGCAGGCTCATGTCCCAGCCACGCCTCAGTACCTCGTTGTTCAGGTGAGAGAGGGAGGGAATCTGCAACTAAAGGCTGAGAGGGCACTTTTGAAAGCAACGCTTCTCAGGATTTGGCGCGCAGACAAGCCGCCAAGCATTGAAGGGCGAGGGCTCCCGTCCCCCTCAGCAGCCGTATGGCGGACGCCCCCCGGCGGGCTCCGCGCCGCGGTGCCGCTCCCGCCTGAGCGCGCCCTTCCCGCCGCCTCCGCCCGCGGCGCCAGTCTCGCGAGACCTGAGGCAGCGGCCTCGCCGCGGCTCTCGCGCGATTAGCGCCGCTGGCTCCGGCGGCGCGCGGCCGTGCCGGCGCTGCGCGGCGATGGCGGCGCCGGGCGCTGAGGAGCTGCGGGCGGGCGGGCCGGGGCCGGGGCCGGGCCCGGCGCTGGGCGCCGTTCCGCCGCACCCCGGTGTCTCGCGGCGACGCGGGCGCACGCTGCTGGTGCGGCACCTGCCCGCCGAGCTGACGGCGGCGGAGAAGGAGGATCTGCTGCAGCACTTCGGGGCCGTGTCCGTGCGCGTCCTGTCGGACCACGGGCGGCTGGTGAGGGCCGGGGCCGGGCAGGGTGCGGGGTCCCGCCCCCGGGAGCCCCGCGGGGCGGGCGGGACAGCGGCCGGCCCCGGGTGCCTTTGCCCGCGGCTTTGGCCTCTCGCCGCTG
Source organism: Chamaea fasciata (assembly GCF_029207755.1). Classification (NCBI taxonomy): domain Eukaryota; kingdom Metazoa; phylum Chordata; class Aves; order Passeriformes; family Sylviidae; genus Chamaea; species Chamaea fasciata. Next base: position 12,980,268 of record NW_027094095.1, on the reverse strand, counting down.
CCGCTGAGGCTGGGGTGAAGCAGTGCAGAAGGGCCTCTTGGCACGCGTAGGGATGCAGTTTCACAGGTCTCTTGAAATCTCTGTTTTGCTTTCTGCTTTCTCCAGATTACAAAAACACGGATGTATTTGTTTTGTGAGAAATGCTCTTCATAATGCTCTTCCTTGTATTTTGCAGAACTGCAGATAGATGATGTCTGCATATTTTATCATGCCTTATATATCAGATGTACTAACTTTATTACAGTGATTTTGGGTGTGGAACTATGTAGTGGCAAGATGGGGTAATAAAGTTTGTTAAAACAAATTTAACTTCGAAACGTGTATTCTGTTAGGATTTGATTTAATTTGGAAAATTTGAGGGGAAGTTACAAACCATTCAAACGTTCAGAGCACAATTGTTGCAACTTTTGTAGCAGGAAGAGCATTACTTTTAGGAGTTACTTTGATGAAAGTGTTTTGTGAGATGCTCAAATGAAAATTTTGGCTTTGGAAGATGATTAAACCTCTCTATCCATATGTACTTTCTTGCAGTTTAGAATGGTTTTAGCTCGCTAGAAAAAAAACACCTGCTCTGTATTCCTCAAACTGCTGAGCTCATGTCTTAATTTTGACCGCAGGAGATACTTTTCCTAAATTCATAAGAAAAATGTTTTCTAGTCCTTCATGTTTGCCCCAAATGGGAATTAGATGACTACCACCTGGAGGCTTTCAAATAAGCAAACTTGAGCTAACAAGATGCTTGTGGCTCAGTGTTTTATGTGCAATCTCCTACCTTCTTCATTCAAATACATTATAACTTTCTTTTGTTTTCTAGAAACATACTGCCTTTGCCACCTTTCCCAGTGAAAATGCAGCTGCAAAGGTTTGTATTGAGTTTGTCGTTGAATATTTTAGCAAAGCACTGAATTGCCGGTGTTCTAATATGGTTTACATGTCATCTGCTACTTAGTGCTAGGAAAAAACAAAGCAGCACAGCGTTGTATTAGAGTTGTGTTTCAGGATTTGCTTGCAGGACTTGATGAAATTCTTGAACACTTCTGTAGAGCCCTAAGAAAGGTGGATTGAAAGGGGTTTGTGGAAGTCATCTGATCCAGCCTGGCAAACTTACAGAAGCTGAGACTGCTCAGAGCCCTGTTTAGGATGTGTGAGCATTTATATAAAAGCTATAAACCAAAGAGAGTTTTCTTGTCTCCTGTGTAATTGTGTATTTGCCATAAAAGTCAGCCCTGGTGATGCTCACAATCCAAGTCTGCCTTCAATGCCCAACTTTGATAAGAAAAGTACTCTATTAATAGAGGGGTATGGATGCCAAAAAGGTAATACTAATAATGCTTTTTAAATAGTAGTGTGGTTAAAAAGCCTGTGTCAGAACTTTTCTCTTATACCTTGGGTTTTTTTTTTACATTGCTTCTATTTTTTTTAAGGTCACATTTTAAAGGACTAAAAAAGTTAAAGATTGTGTGAGGTGAACAGGGGTGAATTAGGGGCTTGTGCCAGTGTTAGCAGCCTGTTGTGTTCTGGACGTGAAGAATGCTGGTTCTTCCTAGAGCCACTGCTGGAATCTTGATTTTAAGATTCCTAGCTGTTACTGACAGAGCTTAGCATGTTTGTACTTCATGAGCAAAAGGCTGAAAACTACTTGAAATTCCAGCAATTTAGTAGGCTGTGTGGAAAGTCTGGTTGTTAAGGCTGCTGCTGTGCTCAGTGACTGGCCTCTGCAGTGGTTCTGGTCCCTCTCCTTCCTGCCAGCAGGAAATGCTGCTGAAAGCAGGGCTGGGATGACACAGACAGTGCTCAACTCTCGTGTCCACAGTGGCACAGACTTAGCTCAAAGCAGCTGGGACTGCATCCTGTGGCCAGTGTACCACTCAGAGGAAAAACACTTAAGCTTTACAGTAATTCTTATGTTTTTCCTCTTCCCTTTCTTTTCTCCTCTGTAATTACTTGAAGGCTTTATCAAGACTGCATCAGCTGAAACTTTTAGGTCACACATTGGTTGTTGAATTTGCAAAGGAGCAAGAGAGTGCCCAGGTACTTAGTCAGCCTTCTGTCTCTGACAAGCACAAAAGGTATGTGCAGAGTAATTTCCTTGTTGTGTTTGTGGTCAAGGAAAGGGAATTCAGGATTCATGATACTTTGGTAGTACTTTTAGCTCAAAGGATAAATTGTAACCACTTGAAAGTCTGTTTAACAAACAGATTCAGATCTATGTGACTGCATTCCTCCCAGCAGAACTGTGTCATTACCTGTGCAATGTGCAAATAAGTGATAAAAGCTGTGTGATAGTGCTTTATTAAAAACACTGTAGTAGAGTTTTCAAGTTATTTATTCCACTTTCTGAATATGAACAAATGAATTATTTAATACCTTTGATTTATGGTCTCTGAACAGAGTGCATGATAAATAATTTCAGTTCTTTTCCTGTGAGTGGATTTAAGTCAGGAGTGTTTGAATATAGGGATAATAAGTAATATATTACTTAAATCTACCTAAGTATTTATTTTAAAAGACGGTCACTACTGTAATTTTCCACATGTATTAATTATGAAGAATTGATAACAGCTGTAGTAATGCAATTGCTAAATGATGTTAGAATACCTGTGCTACCTTATTTTTTATATTTATTAATACATGATGCATACTTTATATATTACATAAAACATACTTAAATTTTGCCCTGTTTTAATTAAGACTAAATCAATTTTCAGTTTAGAAGAACCAGTGAAAGAAGAAGAGAAGACAGAACCAAACTGTGTTAAAATAGAGACTGGAATTGCACCCAACCATGGGTAAGTGTTGGGGTTTTTTATCTTAATTATTTTATTCTTTTGCAAATTATTTTGAAATGTGTTATGTACTGTTGAACAAGAGTTTTGTTTCCTCCTGTGCTGCTGTTCCTCATGCATAGCTGTAGGAGTTGCATAAGGATGATGTTTCAGTTCCTCAAGTTTAGAATCCTCATAGCTGGGTAGTGACTGGTGCTTTGAGCTGTGAAAAACAGCCTTCTAGCACTCTGCATTGCTTTCTTAGGGGATTGGAGAGCTGAGGTTCTCCCAGTGTTAACAGCAGAATACCACTGACTTGTTTTTCCTCATGTTTCTTCCTTTTTTTTCTCCCTATTTTCATTTTAGCATACAGAAAGTAGTAAATTTTTTGAAGCTAATGCAGCCCTTTGAGCGTTGAGTTTATGATATTTGTACAGCCTGCTGTGCTGTGCTTCTGGTTTTGGACACGTTGATTGTTTCTGTTTGCTTTAGGCTTCTGCATGGCTTGATTCTTTCATTATGCTCAAGCCCAGTAAATCTGTCATGCGTTGGGGACTCCTTGATGTTAAAGGCATTGTAAGTGGCCCAAAACTGTTCTAGGGGAAGTACTAATATTTCAGTGTTACTTCAGATGTAATCAGTAGTTAAGCCTCTAGTAATCATTAATTTTTACCTGTGATTAAGTGGCAGTGTTGTTAAGGTGTCTTGTTTTCAATCTTTTTTCCTCAGCCTCACCTTTCCCATCAATTCTTGCCTCAAATATTTGTATCCACCACCTTCAAGTGCAATTCTAGCAAATATAGCAAATGCCTTGGCAAGTGTGCCCAAATTCTATGTCCAGGTAAGTAAAAAACAGGAAATAAAAAGAGTATAAAATTAAAAACATTTAGCTTTTCCTCTTTTGGTTATCCACAGAAGTAATTATTTTTGTCATAGTCAATGCTGACTTGGTTTTCCTGTGATAGTGTTAACCAATCTTAGTTTTTTACTATGCTGAGGTAATGAGATTTTATTAACCTGAGGTAGATTACTTAATTGGCACTGAAGACTTAACTGGATATGCTCTTCCTAAGTACTTGAGTACCTGGAATTTCATTCTGAGAAGATGCTGTGCTTTTTCTTATTAGCCTTATTAGAGTATTGCTTATATTGACTATTAGTGTTGGATCTCAAGTGCAGTTCAATGTTCCCATTGTTCATGAACATTTAAACTGCTGATTTACACCTGCCAGGAGTGACTGGCTGTTTGACCTAGCAGGGAACTGTTATCACTTACTTATCCAAAGGAGACCTAATTATTTTGACTCATTTCAGGTACTTCATCTGATGAATAAAATGAATCTTCCTCCACCTTTTGGACCAATTACCGCTCGCCCTCCCATGGTAGCATTTTAAATATATGTTTTCAGTACTGTAGAACTGATGCACAATTTAAAATGTTAGCAGCGTGGTAGGAGATATAAATTTTAAGAGGATTGCAAATCCTGCTGCATTTCACTGGGTCCATGTTGCTTCTAAAGCAGTTCTTTTGACTGTACTTAGAGAAATACCCATCTATGGTAGTAGCACTGGAATGTTTCAAACTGTTGGTTGACTGTTGAAACTGAGATGGCTTTGGAGCCTAAGCCTCCACCCATATGCTTTGACTGTATTCTTCTCTATATTCCTCTCACTGGAGCTGAGTGCAAAGCGAAAATCCAAGGCCATGGTTGCTGTACTTTTTTATCACCTCAGCTTAAAAGAATTAAAGCATTCACTGTTACGCTTCAGAAAGCAGAATTTTTTTTTTTGCTTGTGGAAGGTTTTTCATTAGTAATGTAGTTTACCAAAATGGTATCTAGATCCCTGTAAGTATGCTTTGAGAAAATACTTGTTAAATTATTCATTGCTTTGACTGATTCATTGCTTTGACTGTTTTTATTAAGAAAACAAGGTACATTTTGGTTTTTTCCTTCAAAAAGTTTAATTTTTTAAACTTCTCCCCCATAATTAGTATGAAGAGTATTTACCAGTGCCTGTACCACCTCCCCCAATCCCACCTCTGCCTCCTGAAGAGCCTCCTTTGCCTGAAGAGGAAGAAGAACGACTGTCTAGTGGAGATGAATCAGAATATGAAAGTGATAATGATGAGGAAAAGGAGAGGTATGCATTTTACAGCCATTTGCAAGGTGTTGGGCTCCCTGTAAGTGGTGGTTCGACTTTTCTAGCTTCTAGTTCAGCAGATGGTAATGTTTGCAGTATAGAGATGTAGCATCTGGTAGAGAGTGTGTAGAAATCTTTCCAGATGCTTAGAGAAAATCCAGAGTGCAGAAGGTCAGTGCAGGTTTAAATGCAGTAAGAAGAGGAAAGTGGCCTGTTGGTGTGCACATTTTCATTTGTTCCCATGTCCAAAAAAACCCAACTAAACAAAAACACAGCTTAAAGAGTGCAAGTGTAAGGAAGCAGAAACTAGATTATTTTCTGAAGTTTTCATTGTTCCACAATTTAATAAATTGACTCCTCAGCCTGAATCGTGTGCACACCAGCTTCCAGAACAATCTTTGTACATCAGCGGGTATTGCTAGGGGTGATACTCATGCTGAGGATTCTCTTGCAGTTTTGGGACTAAATTACATCATACCTGTATTTTTTTTTAACCTTTAAACTAACACTAAATTAAAAAGCAGCTTTTTTTTTTTTTCTTTGCTGTCTAAACTCAGAAATAAATCAGAAAATCCCTATGCTATATTTGGAAAAACACATCATTTGGAAAAAGGTACCTCTGTTGACTTACAAAATCAGGTTCAGCTTGGGGCAGCACAGCTTCTCTCACAGCTTCAGTGTCCCTAGAAGGAGCATGCTTGGGGAGGGAAAGGCATCACTGGCATGTTAGGATTTTGGTCAGTCCTTAAGTGCCCTGTGTTTATTGATTTGCTCTGTGTTGTTACAGTTTTGGTTTTAAGGTAGCTAGTTTTACAGTCACGATCTGAAAAGTTCCTGTGTCAAGGGCTTTAAGGAAAAGGGAGAGGGGTTTTAAAATGAGTATTTTCAAATAAACTGTAAACATCTTTGTTTTGGGTTTTTTTGGTTTTGTTTTTATTTTTGTTTAAAATAGAATGACCAAGTTGATGGAATTAGCAACCCTTCAGCCTAAAAGACCAATAAACACAAAGAAACGTGGTGTTAGAAAAAAGCAAAGAATTAAAGACATGTTGAATGTTCCTGTGTGTACGTCCCACAGGTTTGTGGTTTTTGCACTTATCCTTTTGATTTTATTGCTCTAAAAATCCAAATTTTGCTCTAGTGTGAACTAAAATCTGCTCAACAACCTTAAAATATGCCTGATTCAAGCTCTGTTTCTCTTCCTGTCAAACTAATAGAAATTCCTTTTCATAAAAAGATAACTAGTTTGACATCACAGCTGTGACAGAAGCAATTTGGATTTATTGTTTGGGCTGCTGCTTAAAACAAAAAATTTAAAGTACGACACTGGAAGAGTAGGAACTGGCTTGCTTTAAAGTAAGTTTGATTCTTGGAACTGCAGTTCTGTGCCACAGCAGTGCAGTATTTCCATGTTGTGATGAATGATTGTGAATGCATTTTTACTAATGGCTGCCTCCTTCCTCTAAGTGATTTGCTACATTTTTTAAAAATGTGGTATATTTTATACACTAGGTGAGAGCAGCAGCGAGGCCAGTTATTTTTCATGCATAAGTTACTAGTGAAGGTTTTAATAAATACCTGTGTGTTTTATACTGTGGTAAATGATGGTTGGTTTTGCTCCCAGTGCCAGACTGACCTACTGTATCTGCAGTGTTGTAATCACCTGAAACTCTGTTTGGTGAAATATATGGAATGGAGAATGTGTGTTTGTGGGAAACAACAGCATAAAATCTAACTGGAAGAAGTCTTGTATTTGACCATGCATTCATCAGTGTCTGAATCTTTAATTAACCTGTTGTTGTTTTGAACAGTAACTCGCACCCTGCACTGTCACCTTCAGATGTCTTTGAGCAGCCGCAGCACGTGGGTCATAAAAAAATAGAGTTTCATATTAGCACTGAGATCCCAGCTGTGCTTCAGATCAACTCAGAAAAAGAAGAAAAAAATGGTAAGAGAGTTTGTACTTAAAAATGTATTTACTGTTAAAGTCATGTGGCTTCAGTTTGTAAAAGGGTGCTGAAATTTGCACGAGGAAATTCTTTTCCCTTATTGTATTGGAGCTTTCAACACCAAGTTGCATCATATTTGTATTTGCTGTTTTTCCCATGTTACAAGCTTGGAAAGGATCCAGAGAATTTTCAAGGTTTCTCTCTTATGTGCTCTATGGGTTTATGGTGAATTGCACTGTCTTTTAAATGTTAGGATGCAAGTGTTACAAATTTTCAGTATTTTTTGGTGTAAATGAAAATACCAGGCTAGTTTCAGATTTTCCTTTTCCAGCTCTTAGAGAGCAGCATCCGAGTGACTGCCAGCCCTTTTCTCTGGGGCTGCACTGATTATCTGCCATAAAAATGCTGGGCAATGGTAGCAATGAGGTGTGATGGCTTTTTTGAGGGTTTTGGTCAGTCTGTGGTTCTTGGTACTTTACAGTAATATCCAGTTTCTTTAAGGGAAAATAGTGAAATGGGTACAGGATTGAACAGCAAGGCGAGTTTTATTCTAACTAATGTGTGCCATGACTTTTATTTGTACTACATGGGGTTTTATAGGACTGTGCAGAGCAGGTGCTTTTGTCAAACCAAGGATAAAGACTCATTTTTTAAGGATGTATTCAAATTACCTTACAAAGTCTACTCTATAATAATGTTGCTGGAAAGAGTATGGTGTTCTTGCTGGCTCTTGATCTTGGTGTGAATAAATGTACAAACCACTTACATAATTTGTTGAAATTTCAGACCTTTATGCAACGACAGAAGAAATCAATAATACAGGCTTTGGAAGGATTTTCCCAGCTCCTAGCTCAAATGATAAAATGGAAACTGAAGAGGAGGATGATGAAATACCATCAGAATTTATTTCTAGAAAGGATCTAGAAAAAAACAGACTTTCTAGAGAAGGTATAACTGTGAGAATAGATTATCTAGTAATAGCTTTTTGACTTGTTGCAACAAATAGCTTAAATAAGTGTTTCTTAATTGAGCATATAGTAAATTATTTTATACTGAGCAGATGTGCAAAGTAAATGCGCTAAAGCGTGGTTGTTTTTTTTTTTTGTCTTCAAGAAATGGAAAAATATTCTGTTTTCAAAAACTATGAGCCAGGTGATCCAAATTGCAGGATATATGTGAAGAATTTAGCTAAACAAGTTCAAGAGAAGGTAGGTAAACATGAAAATTCAATATTTATCAAAAGGCTTTTTCTTAGCATTTTTCTTACACCTGCACTTTAATTTCAGGATCTTAAGTTCATTTTTGGAAGATATGTTGACTTCCAGTCAGAGGTGGAACGCAATATGTGAGTTCATTTCGTACTTGGTTAAAATTAAGCCTTTTATATTAACTTCTATGACACTGCTGAAAACTGGGATTTTAAAAATAGCAGTATTTACATTTTCTGTGTTTCTGCATAAACAAAAAATGGGTTACACGTAACAATCTTAATTTATGCAGATTAAGAAATAGATTTATTTTATGAACAGTGACTGCAGACCCTATTATTTTGCCTCCATATTTTCATTCCCAGATTTGCTTTTCTCAGCTGTGTAACACCTAATGAACCGTGCAGGTGTTTGTGTGTATCTGATCATTTTGCCTATGTCCTGTTCAGTAGTACTGCACATCAATTTGCCATCCTGCAGTTTAATATTGCCTTTTAGTAAATGGTTTCCCCAAGCCAAATGGTCTCCAAGGACATCATGCCTCCTTGTAGTCTTTGCTTCTGTTTCTGCTGTTTCTCCCACCTGAAGGATGAGGATGCACTTGTACTGTGAATCTGGAAGGTTTGTTAAACATGAGTAATTCCCATTTTCCATTGTGCCCCCAGGTTTGATATCCGTTTGATGAAAGAAGGCCGCATGAAGGGCCAGGCCTTCATTGGACTTCCCAATGAGAAAGCAGCTGCTAAAGCACTAAAAGAAGCAAATGGCTATGTCTTATTTGAAAAACCCATGGTGGTTGTATCCTTTTCTTCCAGCATTTATGTTATATTCTTTGTAATCTCTGCCAATCGCTAGTTTTGTTGTCATAGTGTTTTCTGCAAAATAGAAAATGCCAAAAGAAAACCCGTCAGCATAACGTACTGTGCTATTTATGGTAGCTGAAAAAAACCACAGAGGCAACTCATCTGAAATAGGAAAGTAAAAGTGCTTTATTTAAGACCAAAATTCACTGGTCTTACATCTGTGATCCTGCAAAGACAATACAAAAGAGAATTTAGCTTGTATGACCACTGTATTTAAATTAAATACAAGACTTGTGACTTGGTTAGGTCTGTGTTTACAGAATCAAGAATGTAAGAAATGTTTCTGGTAAAAGTAAGTGGTCTTAGACTGGTTTTTCAGCTGGAACTGTCACTTCTTGATTGCATAGCACTGTTGTTTTTTTTTTTTTTTTTGTGTGTGTGAAAGTCCTTTCTTATTTTTCACTTAAATATTTTGTAGTTTTTTTCACTGATATATTTCAGTTTCTTTATGCTCACATTAACCCCAGCACTTGCTGCTTTTACTGTTTTTTCCTTCCAAATACTGAGACATCAAAGTTAAGAATTAACATGCTGGGTTGTAAGTTTGTAAATATCAAGCATTTATCCTACTCTAGTTACCCTGTTTGCATCTAACCCATTCCCAGTTAGTCCCCCTTATAGGCCCTCTAATGACTTCTGTACTGTGTATCAGTGAGGTCCCAATCTTTGACTAATAGTGTTGTTACTATACTTCATACTGCAGTGGAGTTGATTCACAGATAAAGGTCACCTTCAAGACTAACTTGCAGAAGTAATCTTTTTTGTCTTTCTTAATATACTGATACTTATCAGACACTTGTAGTCCTTAACAGAATCTCAGCAATTTGCTCGTTCAGCTAGACCAAAACAGGATGCCAGCGAAGGGAAAAGGAAAAAGTAAAACACTGCACAAGGTATGGACTCTGCCTGAAAGTAAAGATAAAGTATTGGGCTGGGGGGTTTTGCTAGTGTGTGGTTGGTTTTATTTATTCTCTCTTTAACAGCTTCTTTAGAAATACTCATGATGGAGAGGAAATGTGCCATACAAATTTCTTTTCTTAAATGTGTGCTTATATCAGAAAAACTGAGTACAAGGTATATAGTTGGTGTAAGTTTAAAACTTTGCTTTTTTCTTTGTTAAAAACCTCAGAGACTGATATTTTCTTAATCCTGATATTGTAGGGCACTTGTCACTTCCTCTAATCCTTAATCTGCAAAGATGAGGAGAATACTTTTGTGGAATTGGACCACTTACTTTTTAGTAATCTTCCAGGGTCTTGGTATTGAAAAGTATTGTCTCTTAACTCCTTCCTTTCCATCCCTGCCATTGTGAAGTGATCCTGAAGAACTGGTTCCAGCAATAAACTGCTAGCTCTGAAGGATCCTTTGCTATCTTTAGAAAATGAGTTCCTAATGCTGTTGCAGCATCCTTTAAACTTGTCTGAATTAGTGAAGGATATTCTGTCAGAAAGTGCTGCTTAACGTTACATTGATCAAGGCTTCCTTTGTTGTAGAATGTGTAGGTCTTGATTTTTGGCATTACTTAAACATGTTGAGAAAGTAATTTCTAGCAGAAAGTTGTTATTTAACTTTATTTCTTACCATGTAGCTTTACTTCACTGCTACCTACTCTGAGTTTAATTTATGCAAGAGTAAGTCAAGCAAAATCAGCTCTAATTTACCTGAATGGTTTTGTGGCCTGCAAACATTTGCACAGTGAGCTCTCAAATGACCATGTGAAGTAACTGATGCAAGAATAAAAAGCATTTATTTCTCAATCTGCACTCTCTGATACATGAGCTAGCTCAAATTTATAGGGCATTGACCTTAATTTCTGGTTACAGTTGAGATCACTCTGGTTATGCCTCCGCTTAAAACAAAATTAACTGAAATCTTAGCCTGAGTGCTTATGAAACATTACTTAACCCGTGGTGTGTGTTTTCATCTGGAGCTTGATCCTTGTTACTCTGAAGAAAACCTGATTTTGGAATAAAGGATGTGAACAGTTGTTGATTTTTATAAACTGGCTGTAAAGCCCACAGTGTGGTCATAGTGATGGTAGTATTTCTGTTTTTAACAGCTGCTCTAATTTTAGGTTCTTCATTCTATCCATTGTCTAAGGATTTTTAAAATCAGATTTAAGCTTGTTTCCCTTGTAGCTGAGATGCAATTTGGTCTTACTTCCTGTTTTGTGTTATTGTTTGTGGTTTGAAAAATCTGTGTTTTGTCAAAGTTCGCTTTTTTATAGGCCTTCTTCTATAGTGGTCATTGAAAAGAGAGAAAAGAGCCTTGGCTAAAGTGTTCTATTAGGATCAAGTATTTATGAGAATATTTCAGTCTTGTTTCTCCTTTCTTGTTAGACAAAACCTTCTATTTGTACTATCTAGTGTCTAATAAAATTACTAAGGTTTCTTATATTAAAAAAAACTGAAGCATTTTAGCTATTGAAGAGCCTGATGGATGAAGTCTGAGCACTTTCATTCTTTCAGAAATTCCATGTCTTTTCAACTTATTTTGTACATTAATTCTGAATTCATTAAACATGCTAAATACTTGAATTGCATGAAGAAAATAACAAGATCCTTATTTGTTATTATGTTGATGGTCAACTCAGAAGCTTTTTCTAGAGTGAGCAAACCATACTTAGGCAAGATTTAATTGTGCACCTGAAAGTCTTCCATGAGTTACCATCTCACAAGTGTCCCTGGTGTTCTGTCCATGGGCAGAACTTCTCACTTACCTTGATTGTTTATATGTTGTAATCATAACAACGTGCCATGGAGTTACACAGGTTTCTAAGGATCCATGAGGTTTAATTAAAAGTATTTGTTGCATTTCCCAAGTAATGGTTAAGCTGAACCCTATTTCTTCATGACTGCTTTTCTGTTCCTGCTGGGATATTCTGATAGATGCTGATTTATGATGCAAAATTCCACGATAAAAAACTGAGTCTAGGGTTGTCGTGGTGTGGTTTTTTTTTTTTTCTCTAAAGGTTTTATCCTTTTATTTTTTGACAAAACAATACATATGGTCTATAAAAATACTGCAGAACTCCTTGCTGGCTGAAATGGTTTCTTTATTGATGTACTGGCAAAAAGTTCATCTAAAGTGACTTTTTCCTGTAGCTAAACTACAACTTTTTGGGAGAAAAGTTATGTGGAAGAAACTGATCTTGAGAAGTCTCCAGCTTCTTCATAGGGAAGAAGTGTTTTGAAAGCTGGCATTAAAGGGAAACATGATTGGGTTTTGGACCTGATGGAAATAAAGCGAGTCTGTAAAATGGCAAAGAATTGAAGGAGATGGGAAAATCTGCTGGTGTCCTAATAGTTCAAGTTATCAAAAATGTATTTACTTTTGAATACGAAGTTTAGTGTTGATGGACTCATCAGCTCTCAATAAATCTCATAAGGGGTTAGAACTGTTTTTTATCAAAGAGGCATATTTGCTTTTTTTTGCTAGGTAACATAAAGTTATGTGTATGCAATACTGAGAATCAAGTAAAATTAAACCACATTCTGCTGTTCTTCTTTAGAAACATTCCTGCGTAAATACTGCAGTAATACTGTCATGCAGAGTGTATCCTTTCTTGTTGTATCCTTTTTTGTGCAATGTTTCCTGTAGCACTCAACTGCATCTTAAGTTTTCATATAGAGTAGGTGTGGGGAGGAGTTAACATGTTTTAAGCTTGAGCTAATCTAGTAATTTTAAAAAGCAAATTTTTTTCAGGGGGGAAAAAAGAAACCAATGATTTGTCTGTGTTGTGTGAATAGACACAATGAAGGTTCTTAGTCTTAAAAGGTGGCCTTCTTCCTCAGATACCCTACTAATTTGTGGTCCTATTCCTTAGTGGAACAGTTCTAGCTCATAGCAGCTGATCTGTGTGAAGCTGTGCTGAGCTCACACTGACCAAGTTACCTTGTTTTTCTTTAAATACATATTAACATAGTAATATGTTGGCTAAAATACATTCCAGAGCAGTCTTAATATTTAAGGGGTTGACCTGTATTTTAGATCATTTGATGACTACTGTTGTCCTGGTACATAAGAAACATTCTGGAGTTGATTTAGTTTATACATTGCTTACTTTGTCTTTCTTGAGTAAAGAAGAAGATTAACAATATCTTGCAATTAAGTATTTGGAGCTGGACTAATAATCAACTATTAATCACTGCTACCTTTTTGTTGGTTGTTTGGGCTTTGTTAGATTGCTCCCTGCACTGAGGTTGTGTTGTTGCTAGTGACTTAAATGTTTCCTGTGGGTTTCATACTACATTACTGTTTAACTTTCTATAATATATAATTAATACAGCCTGCATTTATTAAGATATATTTTTCACAAACAGTAAGCACTTTTTAAAACACTAAGCATCTTTCAATTCAGTTGTCAAAAGCGAGTATAACACTGCTGTTTTTTGGTAGTTCTCACTTTTAACATGCCTTTGTGATGTTCCAGGTCCCTTTTGTGTTCCATCTCTTTCAAGCATTACCAAGCTGGGGAAGAAGCAGTGTAATCATCAGGACTCTTGAACTGTGCGTAGTAGAATTTCCAAAGTATTAAAGGCAGAGAATAAATTTTACCATCTTAAAGATTTCACATTATCTTTAAATATCACAAGACTTACATCATAAATGTATGTTAGATTGCTTGTGAAATCTAATAAATTATTTCCCTTCTCTTCATTTGGCTGCCTTCTTTTTGTTTTGACTTTCGTTCTTGGGGTTTTGAGTGGGATCTTGTCTTGGATAGCAAGCAGAAGGACTGGTGCATTGGCCTGAATTTGTGGTGTGAAACTGGGCACTGTTCTTCCTCAGTAATAAACTTGCATTGTTCGTCTGCAACATGAAAGCTGTCACTGGTGAGATTGAAGTCATTAAAATCAGAGTAGCAGTTAAAACTGGTATAGATGTGGGCCTTGCCCTGTTGAGGGTGGTAATAACAGCGGTCACATAGTAGGATTTGCTACGTATTGGGCTGGTTAGTGGAACTGTCTAAAACCATGTGGGAAACATTGCAATGACATTATTAATAGACAAGAGATCCTAGTCCAGTGGACTTGAAGAAAAAGTTATTCCATAAATGACTAAATGATGGTTGATGGTGTGGGAGCTGACTGGTGTAAAAGATTTGTCATTATTCCAGCTGCAGTCTAAATCGCTAGTATTGGTGGCTGGACCAAAGTCAGTCTATCTTTGCTATTTTTTTCCAGTATGAATTGGCTTAGCAGATTGCTTTAAAAACCTAATTTACTGGAATTATTCTTAGCTTACTTGCTACATTCCCATGGGGGCTGTGTAATTGTTCATTCAATCTTAGAGGGCTTTTTCAACTTAAATGCTTCTATGGTTCTACAGTAGTATGTCCTAACGCCCATGTTGAGCTACACGTACAGGACCAAAGGCCCGCAAGTGAATTTTCAAACGGCCGAAGTAGGATAACAGGCAGGTGGTGCTGTGCTCAAGGACAAAAATGCTTTCTAAAAAGGTGCGGGGAGCGCACGTTGCGAGAGCCGCGCCGTGTGCGCGTTGTCGCAGCGGCGGGGCGGGCTCGCCGTGCGGCGGCGGTGGCGCGGCGGAAGGGGCGGCCCCAGCACGTACGGACCGCGGGCCCTGCGCCGCGCCGGGGGACGCGCAGGGGGCGGCCCAAGCCGAGTGGGTTCGCTTGCAGCGTGCACGGGCCTGCTGTGGGGCTCTGTGGGGAGCCGCTAGAAGGGACAGGGCCACTGTTGTGCTTCCCTGTGACAGTTTTTAGCAGCTGCAGCTTCAGCAGCTCGGCGTCGGACGTCCCGCAGATCTGCGAACGCTCACGGGGCTGTTGGGGGTGGCAGCTGGGCGCCGCAGCTCGGGCTGTAGCCCCGCCGAGGACAAGGTGACCCGAGCTCCTGTGTTGGCCCAGACAGCAGTAGGGCTCCGCAGAGACGTTCTGCTCCCAAGTTCTCTGCACTGCAGTCAGTGTTGCTCTCTTCCACGTGGCCTCTTAGCATTTTTCCAAGTCTCAAAAACATTCTGAAGGTAGAGCCTTCAGAGTGCGGTGAGGATTTCAACATCCCCATTCTCTTATTATTGCATGTGTTGAAGGTGGGGCACCCATAAGCCTGGTGAAGAGAAATGAAAATCTACATCGAGTCTTTAAGCACTAGGCTTTGGAGCTGGTTGGGTTAAGGTACATTATTCTTACTACTTTGTGTAATTTACTGCTTTCTGTATTTACTGCTCTAAGTAAAACTTGCCAATCTGATAAATGGCTTCCCTCATCAGAGAAGATCGAATTTTCTTAACTCATTTTCACCTAATATATGTTCCTGTCAGGACCAAAAAGCATTCCTTCATGAAAATGGAAGCATGCAGAACAACTGCTTGTGGCTGAAACTTAATCTGCATACTTTAGTGAAGATCTGCAAGTAAATTGTATCAAAGTTATTTTGTTCACAAGCAGAAAAGCAAGCTAGATATACAAAATGCTTAATTCTAAATAACTGCCTGCTTTTGAAGAACAGTGGCAGCTGATAGCAGTAGGCTCTAGAAGGCAGGTTCTACGCTTAGAAACTGATGTATTTTGTGCCTAAATTTGCTCCAAATAGTGCTCCACTACCTGAGGGATATGGATCATCCTTTCCTTGAAGCAGAAATGAGGACAGTTTTGTAAAAATCACTTAAAGTTTTATATAAATTTATGTCTGGGTAACTGTATCGCAGCAGGTTGGAGTTTTCAGCAGTGCATTCCCAAGTGTGTATTAAATCAGGAAAAGCACTAGTTTCCTTCATGTAGCAAACCTTTAGGGCCCTCGTGTTCATGTTTAAATCTTCACTGAGGTGTTTGGTTTCCACTGTGACAGGAATCTCTCTTTGTTCTGTGTTGTTTCTGTAAGAGAACTTTTTATAAAGAATAGATACAGGAAAGGAGCAAGATTCTGTATTTTTTTATTTAAGGGAAGTATTAGTTCAGCCATTTTTTGTAGAAGTTTTTCTTGTAGGACTTTTTTGTAGCTCAGACTCTTTAAATCAACTTCTAAACCTGGAGTGGGAAATGAAGTTCTCAATACAGTAACATAAACCCTGATAGTTGTTTAGTTTCTGGTTTGTTACATGTTGTATTTTTCTAGGTGAGGAAAAGGAGAGGCAATTTTAATATAAGGATTGTTGTCTTTGTTTGTCCCTAAGTAAATACAAATAGGATGTGAGTTGGGAAATGCAGTTCCTAGCCTAGCTCATCAGGAGGTAATGTAGCTGGTTTCAAGCCTCTGGAAAACTCCTTTGGCAGAACTGGGTACTTGGGTACTCAGAAGGAGACTTCTTGGTTATGGAGCTTCATAGCACTTCTCACATCTTCATGCCATTGCCCATGTTCTTAAAAGGAGAATATCTCCACACAAATCAAACAGGTGTGCAGAGATCAGACATTTAGTATTTCTGTGTTTGAGTCACTATAATTAGTCATTTCTGTATTTGAGAGATCTTCCAGGTTTTGGGCTGTTGTTTGAATGAGAGATGTCATGCATGTCTTGAATGACAAACTTGCATGTGTTAAACCTCCAAAATATCTGGGGTTTCATAACAAATCATGGTAAGAAATATGCTGCCTCTGCAAGGTTTTATCCAAATAAGTTCAAGTTGTAGCAACAGCAGTTTGAAAAGAAATTCCTATTTATCCTGTCCAGGATAAATAGGAATGTAAAATAATGTACATTACATTGAGAAACAAAATGTCCATTTCAGTTTATGTAAGTATTCCTTTGCCCTTTGGGGTAGTTTTGACTTTATGCTAATTAAGCCACAACTTTTGTATTCTGGAGGCAGCCTGGATGAGGCAACATCTGAGTTTAAACTGCATGAAAACAAAGTTTTTTTTAGTACAGGAATTTGATACAGTTTAGATAAAATCCAGTTCTCATATAAAATAACAGGTAAATAAATACGATGCCAGAGATGGGTGTTTACCTTTAAATGTGTGTTTTCTAATGTGTACTTTACCCTCTTGCAGGAACATTGACAGTAAGAGGAGCAGAACTGGTCACAGAGCACTGGATGGGGGTCTGTTTCCTGCTGTTAATTATAGGGCTTTGCTGGGGGCAGTACAACCCCAACACTCTGCCTAAGAGAACCTCTATTGTGCATCTCTTCGAATGGCGCTGGCAGGATATTGCTCAGGAGTGTGAGCACTACTTAGCTCCTAATGGATTTGGAGGAGTTCAGGTATGCCTGTCCCTGTCAGTAAGTAGTAAAATTGCTACTTAGATGATAATTTGTTTTTCACAGAAAATGTTCAGTTTGTCAAAGGACAGGTACTGAACAAGAAAAATAGAAATTGGTAATGGAGGTAGTAAATGCTGACAAATATATTCTTCAGCTGTCATCAAGTAAGCATGAATTTATTTCATTGCTCCAAAGTGCATGTTTTGCAGTCTGTGCTATTGCACTTAGATGAATTAGAATTGCCCATCACTTGCTAAATTTTTTTTTACTGCTGTGAAGAGTAACCTATGTTTAACTGTTTGATGTTATTTAAACCAAGGGAAGCTCTTAAGTGCTAGATAAATGTAAAATGGAATTATGACTGAACAAAAGGCTTCCAAAAAAAGGGTTGAAGGTTTTAAATAATTAAGTACAGAAGGCTGCTACTTGTGTTCACCCAAACTGGCAAGTTTCTCTCTGTAAAGCAGTGTCACAGCAAGCGGCTAAGAGACCCTTCTTTGCAGGAATCTAGTGTGAACAGGCAGAAGTGAGCTGAGCACAGGTTCTGGTGAAGGTGTCCATGTGTGAGTCAGTTCTGTCTGAGCAACAGAGACATGTTCCTGTGGAACCAGTACTGGCACTTGGGTGGGGTAGCATGGCTTGAGAACAACCACTTATTAAAATATTTGAGTCTGCCTGTCCGACTGCGCGGGAAAAATTGGTGTGAAATCTGCCTGGTTCTTGTAGCCGAAGAGATTGCAAGGTGGCCTGAGTGAGAACTTTCCCATAATTTTCAAATAATCATCATTTCTTTGCAACCATCTGTCCAGGCACACAGACCAGATGGATTTTAAACTGATTTCTCAGACTGTGGCCTACGCCTGTTTATCTTTTTAATTGATTCTGTGGCAAGGTCTCAGGAAGTTTCTTTCAGATGACTTGCTGAGCTGGTCAGGAAGGTGTGGCAGCTAAGTGGCTGTAGGGATCTTTCTGAGAAATGCTTGGATCAGGTTGTTATGCCCCGAGGCTTAGAGGTAGCAGCAAAAGCTTGTTGCCTAAAATGTATCCTGAAAAGTCTGTAAAAGGAAGAGGTATAACTCACCTGGAAACTTATAAGAATCAGGTCAAAAATGCGTTCATCCAAAACATTACAAAAATGGGAAGTTGGATCAATTTTAAAGGCAGGATATTATGTTAGTTGTGTGTAGTCACTTCCTTCCACTGCTGACCTAGTTCTTCAAATGCTTCTTTTTGAAGCTTGCAGTCACAAAGATAATTAGGGCACTGTTCATGGACCTAATTTTTATACTATGTTTCTACCTGTTGAAGGCCAGGCCTACGTCTTTTGTTTCCAGCCTATTACAGTGTAAGCAGAGGATACTGAGGATCTAAATGGGTTATGTTCTTTCTCTAAAAATACTGGGCAAACAAATTAACCATTATTGGTATCCCATTACCAAGTATCATTGTTTTATTCACAGATTTCACCTCCAAATGAAAATGTTATCATTACTGACCCCCACCAACCATGGTGGGAGAGATACCAGCCCGTCAGCTACAAGCTGTGCACGAGATCTGGAAATGAAACTGAATTTAGAGACATGGTGACCAGGTGCAACAATGTTGGAGTAAGTACTTTTAAAACCTTCTGGTGTTTGCAATGCAAGGATATAGCCAAGCAGTGATTCTACCAGTTAAAAAAAAGGATGCAGTGTTACCTGCCTGTCTGTTGAGCTGGATGTTTTATCACCCTTGCTGTATGCTAATAAAAAAAAAAAAATTGAAAAAAATGTTGGGTGAAGCAAGCAAGCAGAAATAGGGGGATAGGGCAGGAGGTATGGGATAGAGAACATTAATTAGTGGTGCTGTGGGAAGTAGCTTTTTCAATTGTTATGTGGGTACTGTTGTCTAGGTGCACATTTATGTGGATGCAGTAATCAACCATATGTGTGGAGCTAATGCTGGGGCTGGTGACCATGCAACTTGTGGAAGCTATTTCAATGCAAAGACTGAAGATTTCCCAGCTGTGCCCTATTCTGGCTGGGACTTCAATGATCGTAAATGTAAATCTAGAAGTGGAAACATTGAGGATTACCATGATATATCTCAGGTAAACCTACTACTACAGTTTTCATGTACATCTGTTCCTGTGCTGTCGTTTCTTTGCTCTCATTTACAGTGAGACATTTTTGAAAAGGAATTAAAAAAAGCCTCATGAAAAGCCATCCAAATTAATAACAGAGGTTAGTGTTGCTAACAAATTAATAAAAGGGGTTAGTGTTGCTAATCAGGAGCACCACTTCTTAAATGGGTAGCTGTACTTGAGACAATGGCTCAATTTCAGATTCAGACAAATGTGCTTAGGTAATTAATAAAGACAATTTAAAGCTCATAAAATCTATTTAGTGTGTTAAAAAAAGGTAGAAGTTATTTGTGGACTTATTTCTGGGTCTGAGAAATCTGAGAGATTTTAGCCTGCTAGCAGCTGCTAACTTTTTCCCAAGGAAAAATTTTTCAAGAAAGTTCTTTCTCAAAACAATCTTGGCAAACAACTATCCTTTCTCAAAACAATCTTTCTCCAGGTGGTGTTTTCCTGTTTCTCTGGTTAACCAGTGGGATTAGAGAGGTGTTGTTCTTATTCACCAATCATGTTAAGTCTGTGTGGGAACACCTTATAAAAGGCAGTAAGAATTAAACAGTAAAAGCCTTCTTTTTCTATGCTCTTTGCCTTCTGAAATATTTGGAGTCTTTTCTTTCACGTCCTACAGCGACAGTTATTATTTGCCTTTTATTGTAATTTTGAAGTTTTCCTTGGTCTCAATTTCAGAAAAGAGGGGTAAATGCAATTTCGTATTGCAGCTTCTGTGTTAGGTGACTTTCCAAAGGAAAGATATGCATGGGGAACAAAGGCTACTGAAGATTTTATTTGGCATCATACTATGGGCAAAGAACATTCAAAGCGTGTGTAGAACACTACGGTAAGTTTATTAGGTGAAAAGTGTTGCAGTAGGACACGAAATAAAGATGCTTGACTCCAGTCAGAAGGCAGTAGAAATCAGGGCTTTATTTACAATTCATTCAGCCCTTATATAACGTGCTGTGCTAAAAGGCACCTTATTGGTCTGTAGGGCTGACACCTCTCCCATTGGCTAAGTAACAGAAATAGCAAACAGCACCCATTGTTTTGGGAAAGGAATATTGTTTACACAAGGTTGTTTTGGAAAAAGAAAACTGTTGAAAAGTTTCCCTTGCGAAGAGCTCAGTAATTCTCAGGCTCAGAAAATATTAAGCCCACAGAAAAGTGTTTGATTTGAGAATTGCTGCGCAGGTGCGGGACTGCCGCCTGGTCAGCCTGCTGGACCTGGCGCTGGGGGAGGACCGCGTGCGCTCCAGGATCGTGGAATACCTGAACCGCCTCGTTGACATCGGCGTGGCCGGCTTCCGCATCGACGCTGCCAAGCACATGTGGCCTGAGGATGTCAAGGCCATCTTAGATAATCTGAAAGATCTAAATGCTCAATGGTTTCCTGCAGGAACTAAACCTTTCATTTACCAGGAGGTAATCTTTATTTTTTTAAATTTTACTTCACAAACGTGTTTTTTGCAGGCCCAGTACAGACTCGGTCAGACATGGCAGTGCTTTGCGTGGGCTGAGCCCAAGCAGATCTACAGAAATCATCCTCAATACCATTCTCAACCATAATCTACAAATATCTAATCTGCCCATAAATGGTAATTGATGTGCAGAATGCCCCACTTGTTTTGGACCTTCAGGAATAAGGTAACCTGGGAGTTTTATTGAGGTGAAGTTTACTACATTGAAGTTAGTGGAGAAATTCTGTTGGTTTAAAAAAGAGATTTCATTTCTCGAATTTTAAATTCTGGATAATAAATTGCAACAGCAGACATAAATGTTGATTATGGTCTGAAACTTTATATTCCAATGGCATAAAAACTATTTCTTGATATTCCAAATTTGTGTTTTATGTTTGAATAACGAATTGGAGCAAGCAGGTAAGTGTTGGTTTCAGTCAGCAGAAGCTAAACTTGCTGCACACGTTTTATTATATTAGTGTCTTGCCTGCAAAGTCTAGACAAATAGAAACATTCTTTAGCTCCATAGTGAAAGGATGCAGCCCAAATGCTGGAAGCAGAGGCATTGCTGACCATACTAAATATAAAGTAAGTACAGCCCAAGCCATAACTATGAGTAAGTGGTCAGTTGGGGTGAGGAGATACAGGATAGAGATGAAAAAGAGGTTCGCAGCTGGGCTGAGCGAAAAGGAGAAAATAGCCTTACATACAATTTTGCAAGAAAGCCAAATGAAATAATCAACTCAAGTACTGTCTCCTTACTTGAACCCATGTCTAAAGCAATGTTTTTTATTTGGTTTTTGAGTAGAAAGAAATGCTATTATGTTTCCTGTACCAGGTAATTGACTTGGGTGGAGAGCCCATCACAGGCAGCGAGTACTTTGGAAATGGCCGAGTGACAGAATTCAAATACGGTGCCAAACTGGGGACAGTGCTCCGCAAGTGGGACGGAGAAAAGATGGCCTACTTAAAGTAAGGATGAAGGTGCTGCAACTTATCCAGGATTCACGGATACACCAATTGACAGGGTAGCTTCAAGTCTGTGTTTTTGTTTAGGAACTGGGGAGAGGGCTGGGGCTTTGTGCCTTCCGACAGAGCCCTGGTCTTTGTGGATAATCACGACAACCAGAGAGGACACGGGGCCGGTGGAGCTTCAATTCTAACCTTCTGGGATTCCAGGTAAGGAATTGCTCTTGTGTGGGTGATGCTTCTTGCTTTTGCTTGTTTGTCTGTGTGTTGTCTGGCAGGTTCATCCTTCCATGTCTCATTCCTTGTTTGTCCAACCAACAGGCTCTATAAAATGGCAGTTGGTTTCATGCTTGCCCATCCGTATGGGTTCACACGTGTGATGTCAAGTTTTCGCTGGCCAAGATATTTTGAAAATGGAAAGGTGAGCTACTAACGCTGAAGATCCATCCATGGGATTACAGGTCAGGACAGGGCCAGCGAAGTAGTCCAGTGCATTTCAATTTGTCAAGTGATTTCCCTGTCCCATGCTGGATGTAGCTGGCGAAACTTTGATGCTCTCTCTAACTTTGCTCTCCAGAGGGGCTCTGTGCGTTTTCAGTCAGAAGATATAAACCTGTCTTTTTCCAATGACAGGACGTCAATGACTGGGTTGGACCCCCAAGTAATGCAGATGGCTCCACAAAACCTGTTACAATCAACGCGGACACGACCTGTGGCAACGACTGGGTCTGTGAACATCGCTGGCATCAAATCAAGTAGGGCACTGGGGAGAAAGAAGCAGGAAAAGCAGTTGCTTTTTCTTTGTGCTGCGTGTGGCCTTAGAGGCGCTGCAGGTGCAGTGACAGACATTGCTTGTGTTTTCAGGAACATGGTTATCTTCCGTAATGTGGTGGATGGTGAGCCTTTCTCCAACTGGTGGGACAATGGCAGCAATCAAGTGGCTTTTGGCCGTGGTAATAAAGGCTTCATCATCTTCAATAATGATGACTGGTGAGTAAGAGGGAAATAAATTTTAATTTATTGTGATTATAAATTATTATGTTTGAAATATGTATTTAAAAATCTAGCTAGTCATGAAACCTTTTAAGCTGTTGCTAGCTTGAATAGATCTTTCTAAGGGATGCCTCAGTTGTTGACAATTTAAACTTGCATTTTCCACTCTACCGTAGACACTCTTCACTCTTGGCAGTTCAGGCCTTGTACTGTGGTCTTTCTGTTTCCCATTTCTGAAGCTGGCCGTGTCACAGGCCTGGTCAGCCAGAAAAGTCTAAATTTATAGAAGTGAGGGAACTTGTGAACTCAGGAATATGTTCCAAATGTGACAGTTTTAAAAATTGTATTGGAGTCTTTTCTGCAAGAATGAGATGATAAGAGAATGGGTGTATGTCAGGGCTGTAATAATTCCCTGTAGGTTGTGGTGATGAGCAGTTTGAAGCATGTAGTGATTGAATAGATTAGGCAGTGTCCAGAGAAGTACTAGACTTCCTGACTACAGAATCACATAGTATCTGAGGTCTCCAGTATGATTTGAAGAGCATTTTAGAGTGCTCATAAGGCTTACTGCACTTCACTCTTTTCCAAAGGTCCTTGAATGTATCTCTGCAGACCAGTCTGCCTGCTGGGACTTACTGCGATGTCATTTCTGGGCAAAAGGACGGTGACTTCTGTACAGCAGTTGAAGTTCATGTTGCTGCTGATGGCATGGCTAATTTCCTGATTGGGAATGAAGACAAAGACCCATTCATTGCCATTCATGTTGATGCTAAGTTGTAACCAGATGTGTTGTGCATGTGCTGTTCCTTCTCCTCTGTATCTTTATGAGCAGCAAACAGATGTGCAGAATGTCCTGGCTCTCAGCACTGCATGAACCAAGACAGAGCCAAGTGTGTTAGCTGTAATACTAATGAAATGGTGAGCAGCTGCTGTACAGATTTGGGAACTGGTGGTGCCAGTGCAGCTCTGGGAGTGGTGCTCTGCATCTCTGTGCATTTGTAAGTGCACTTTATTCAGTTAAGGTACTAATAAAAAATGGAAGGAGAAGATTTACATTATTAAATTTAAAATCGTGCTGCTCTGTGTAGTTCTCTTTAGGGGCAAGCAGGACTGGGAATTGACAGGATATCCAAAAACCAAGAGAAGACTCCTTTGTGCTGAAACATGGCACAATTCAAGTTGATATCAAGTTGTATTATATAAGTTGAAAATGTGTTTCTTTTTTTGGTCTGTACATTGTCTGGTGAATGGCATTCAAATTGAGTTTATCCCTTTTTGTGACTAACCAAACATAGGGCTAGGGTCAGAAGGAGCTGGTCAATGCCAGTCAGTTATTCCAGCCTGTGGCATCAATCAAGCCTCTATGTTACCTGGTTCACAGTCAGCTTGTGCCTGTACAAATCAAAACCACACATCTTCCATCGTTACCCCAATACTGGCTTGATCTCCATTGCTCATGCCTATACTGCACTCACCATTAGGATGGTGGGTACTTCCAGTTATAGGAAAGGAATATATGGGTTGAAACGAGCTAAAGCCCATTGCTACCCTCAGAAAACTTCTGTTAGTTGTTAACTTTGTATAATCCTCCATGCTGAGTGAGCTGTGTGTACACTCCTCCCCATGCTGGTCTGGCTAAACCAAGGAGCCTTCACACCCTTTTAACTAACACTCTCAGCTGATGCACTCAGGTGGCACAGTTTTTTTATTTGAAATAAAGGCTACCTATGAGCCCTTTGTGCTGACTTTTAAGTCAGCATTTTTTTGCAACCTGCTTGAACAGACACAGGCTGCCGAGCCTCTCATGGGAGGGCTACAAGTCCCCTTTGCCAGTGCCTTTGCCATCCATTGCATCAGGTTATTGAGGATGGGTCTATCCTGTTCTTGGCTGACAGCAGTGTATTTTTCACTGGAAAATGCATGCCATTGGAAACTGTAAGTCATGCAGTGACATTCCATCACCTCGGTGGCACTCCACAAGGAATGGTGATGTAAAAATTAACTTCAGGCACATTTGGTTGCTTTTAAAAATATTGAAGAATGAGGGATTCTGTTTTCACTGAATTGGTAATCACAAGGTGCAGTCACTCACTGGTTCCTTGCTGTTAGTGAGCAGGCAAGGTCATTTGCAGTGACTTACTATTTCATTGCAGCAGTGGAAAAAGAGGCCTTTAATAAGGTCTTGATATGAAAATGAACAGGTGGAAGAGTGGGACCTGCTTTTGTTTTTTGTCCTTGAAGACCAAATCTGGGCAAGAGAAGGATACAT
Organism: Chamaea fasciata; assembly: GCF_029207755.1. Lineage (NCBI taxonomy): Eukaryota > Metazoa > Chordata > Aves > Passeriformes > Sylviidae > Chamaea > Chamaea fasciata. Next base: position 12,955,368 of record NW_027094095.1, on the reverse strand, counting down.
GTGACACACTGGCATGGCTGGTTTCAGAAAGAACATACCAGAAGCAGTTCAGGTGAGAAGTGCACTGATGTTTCTTTTCTCCTGGAGTAACTGTAACTTTTTTGGAACTTTTTTTTCCTCATGAATGTTTGATGAATATTCATCAAATGCCAGTGATTTTTAAGTCTTTGTGTTCTCTTGAAGCATTGTTTTATTGTCAGTATGACTCAAGTTTATTCATGGAGGATTGTCACTGAGACATTGGTCTTATAAGTCAGTTCCAGATGAAGACCTGAAATCATTTAATGAAGAAAAGTCGAAGGTCTTTTCTTTGAAGGAGGAAATTGTAGGAAATGCAAGAAAGAACTTGGAAAACAGCTCTAGCTTTCAAATTCAGTTACATGACAGGCAGCTAAAACTCTTCTGCACTATCATTTACCTCTGATTTTGTGGTTTGTTCCTTGACTCAGATGAATCATTGATCGCTTAAAATGAGATGAAACCTAATGCAAAGTCTCTGCCAGAGAGGTAAATGCAGCTGATCGCTTTCCATCAGCTGCTCTGCACGAAGAGAAGTGTGAAGAAAACTACTAGCATTTCTTAGCAGGGACTGGGCAATGACACTAGAGAAACATTAGGTATGAGAAAGTGTCAGTTCCTAGTTACCAGTGGGATTCACCTGGTGAAGACCCACAGCCTCTCATGTGATAAATCTTTTACTGATTAAATACTGCTGTTTTATTGGTTTTGCACTGCCTGTTTTTTGGTAGCTGGGGGACCACAGAGGTGGCTCCTATGGGAAGCTGCTGGAAGCTTCTGCCATGTCCAGTGGAGCCAGTGGCTGATGGCTCTGAACATGGACATGCTGCTGGCCAAAACTGGGCCAATGAGAGAGGCTGGTAATGCCTCTGTGCTGACATATTTAAGAAGAAAATCAAAACAAAGTCACATGGTTTTTCTTCTAGTCAGAAAAGAGGAGCAAGTGAGAACGTGTGAGGGAAACAACATGGAGACACCAAGGTCAGTGCAGAAGGAGGACAGGAGGTGCTGCAGGCCCTGGAACCAAGATTCCTCTGGAGGCTTTGGTGAGACCATGGTGGAGCAGCTGTGTCCCTGCAGCCTGTGGGGATCCACAGGGATGCAGAGATCCACCCACAGCCCATGGAGATCCACAGGGATGCAGAGATCTATCCACAGCCCATGGGGATCCACAGGGATATGCAGAGATCCACCCACAGCCCGTGGGGATCCATGGTGGTTGCAGGGATCCACCCACACCCAGTAGGGATCCATGGGGGAAACAGAGTTCCCCCTGCAGCCCGTAGGGGAGGTGCCCATGCTGGAACGGGTGGAGGCCTGGAGGAGGCTGTGATCCCATGGAAGACCTGGTGGAGAGAGAGGCCCTGGTTCCAGGCTGGAGCAGCCTGTCCTTGAAGGACTGCAGCTTGTGTAAGCGTTACCCATGCTACAGCAGTTTCGGGAGGGCTGTGTGCCTGTGAGAGGGACTCAACACTGCCGCAGGTGCGGTTTGACTGCTGCTCGTGGGAGTGGAGCCAAGCCAGGCCAGTTCACAGAGAACTGTCTCCAGTAGGAGAGACTCCATGGTCTCACAGGGGAAGGACTCCTCTTCCAGAACAGCAGAAGAAAATGTCAGCAATGAACATACCAAAAGCCCCCTGCCCCGTCTCCCTGTGCTGTCTGTGGGAAGGAGGGAGGGACTCAAGGGAAAAAGGTGTTTTGAGAGCTTATTTTACTTCTCATTATCCTCTTCTGATTCTGTTAGTAATAAACTCACTTTGCAACCTTAAGTTGAACCTGTTTGCCCTTGAAATGTTTTGTCCTGGTCACTCATGAGCCTTTTGTTAATTTTCTTTCCCTCTCCACTGCCCAGCTGTAGTAGGGGAGGGCGAGGGAGCAACTCCCGTGGTTGCCTGACTTTGGGCCAGTGTCAAACCACAACAGTTGTTCATACCCTGCTCTGAACTCAGTCTAATCATGAGAGCCACCTCTGAATGCCGGAAAACTCTTTCATTCTCCTAATGCTGTTAGATTTCCAGTCATCTTTAAATCACCTCCCACTCCTTTTACCTTCTAGAAACCCCTTTGAGGGTCTGTGTGTTATGTTTTGGAATACTTTTGATAAAGTATCTTCGTTTGTGTGATTGGAAAGAGTGCAGTTCTGGATTTGGGTACACTGCTCAGGGACCACTTGGTTTATGTTGGCGTATAATCATTGTGAAAAGTTACTTTGTCTTCAGGTGTTGGGTAATCAGGAGAAAAAAACAAACGAAAGGAATGATACCTAGCTAGCTATCTAAATAATGACTGTTGGCATTGATCCATGTGAATTTTGACACCTGCTACAGGAACTTTGTCATGTTGCAGGCACATAAATAGTCAGTGAAGAGATCACACAGCCTTACACTGAAGGCACCATGCGAGTCCTCCTCCTCCTCCTCGCAGCTGCTGGGCTTTGCTGGGGGCAGTACAACCCCAACACTCTCTCTAAGAGAACCTCTATTGTGCATCTCTTCGAATGGCGCTGGCAGGATATTGCTGAGGAGTGTGAACGCTACTTAGCTCCTAATGGATTTGGAGGAGTTCAGGTGAGTTGTTTCCTGTGAGTAGTAGTAAAATGGCATTGTAATATTTTGTTAATAAACCAAAATGCCCAAGTTAGACACAGTCACCTCCAAGTAACTTTGCTGCTGAGGAGGGAGGGTTGGAAGTAGTAACTGCTTTTAGCAGCAATCCTAACCCGGCAGGACCAATGAGTGATGGTGTATCTCTAGCAGAATCATCACCAAGGGACATGCTTTCCTCTGAAAGGCTTCCCCTCAAAGCTAAGTAGACAGTAAAGCTCTTTACTTTGTTCTAAAGGAAGTGTGGAAGCAGTGAGGTTTGGCATTCCTATGGCTGTCATTATTACAAGTAAAAACAATTCCTGTAGCTTCAGCCCTTCCATGCACATGTCCTTGAAAGCAGGCCCATGCTGGACCTGGGCAACTCACAGGAACAAACCAAAATGTCTTTCTTGCCAGTGTATGAGACAGACGTCAAACCTGAACTTCTGCTGTGGGAGAGAGACTGGGTTGGGTACTAGCTTTCCTCTGAGGGCAGAAGTCCTGAGTGCAGATTTTGCCCTTAAAATGCTGAAATAAAACTATTTGATTTCTCATCAGAGTTCATAACTTCATTTGCAGGTTTCACCTCCAAATGAAAATATTGTCATTACTAACCCTAACAGACCCTGGTGGGAAAGATACCAGCCCATTAGCTACAAGCTCTGCACTCGATCAGGAAATGAACAGGAATTCAGAGACATGGTGACCAGATGCAACAATGTTGGAGTAAGTGCCTTGATAATCTGTGTCTGATACAGCAAGAAGTGGTGTATCAGCTGAGGGAAGGTCCTGCTGTCCTCAAAAGAGATGTAAACTGAGAAGAAACTGAAAGGGATTTAATCAATTTAAAATCAACTTAATAATAATGTGGTAAAGCCCTGGCTGTGATTTTACATTTGCTGCAAAACATCCTGAAATGCACATGTTGCTTTTCCAGGTTCGTATCTATGTGGATGCTGTTGTCAACCATATGTGTGGGGCTGCAGGTGGCTCAGGCACACATTCTACCTGTGGAAGCTATTTTAATGCAGGAAACAGAGATTTTCCAGCTGTACCATACTCTGGCTGGGATTTCAATGATGGCAAATGTCAAACTGGAAGTGGAGAAATTGAAAATTATGGTGATATGTATCAGGTAACTGCCCCTGGCAAAATTTTCAAATATTTTTCTTTTTTTTTTTTTTTGGACATGTTCCGTTAACTCTCGAGTAAAATCAAATGGTGTGGTGCCTCACAAAACCTGTGCTTAGTCACTTGACAAGTGAATGAAGTAGTGACCATAGGTACGTGTGGCACAAAATATTCTAAGTACTGAGGAATCAAGAACCTGTGTGCAGAAGTTTGCTCCTGAACTGAGCCCAGTGTACTCAGCTCAACGTGTGAGCTCATTTTTTATTTTTCTGTTGCACAGGTCCGGGACTGCCGCTTGTCTGGCCTTCTGGATCTGGCCCTGGAGAAGGACTATGTGCGCTCAGAGATTGCGGAGTACCTGAACTATCTCATTGACATTGGTGTAGCAGGATTCCGACTTGATGCTGCCAAGCACATGTGGCCTGGGGACATAAGAGCATTTCTGGACAAGCTGAAAGATCTGAATACTCAATGGTTTCCTGCAGGAACTAAACCTTTCATTTACCAGGAGGTAATCTCCATGTTTTCTCTTTTATGTTTGCCTCTGCCTTTTGTGTCTCTTTTGCCTCCTCCTTCAGAGGAACAGCAATACATCTTCATCCAATTTACCCTAGAAGGAGCTCACAATTTACTTAGAGCAGCCCTGCAGACATAGATAGTTTTGATTTTTAAAAATGCCTCCACAACAGATTGTCAATCAACTTTACCTTTCCTTTCTTCAGTCATGTTTTTACATGTGTCCATCATGTCTTATACTGACTTTGTGTTGATCTACACAGCACAAATGCATAAACTCACATTGAGTTTTGTACATTGCATTGTTGTTTTTTGTGAGACAAGAAGGGATGTAGGTTTTCTTTCCTGTACCAGGTAATTGACTTGGGTGGAGAGCCCATCACAGGCAGCGAGTACTTTGGAAATGGCCGAGTGACAGAATTCAAATACGGTGCCAAACTGGGGACAGTGCTCCGCAAGTGGAACGGAGAAAAGATGGCCTACTTAAAGTAAGGATGAAGGTGCTGCAACTTATCCAGGATTCACGGATACACCAATTGACAGGGTAGCTTCAAGTCTGTGTTTTTGTTTAGGAACTGGGGAGAGGGCTGGGGCTTTGTGCCTTCCGACAGAGCCCTGGTCTTTGTGGATAATCACGACAACCAGAGAGGACACGGGGCCGGTGGAGCTTCAATTCTAACCTTCTGGGATTCCAGGTAAGGGATTGCTCTTGTGTGGGTGATGCTTCTTGCTTTTGCTTGTTTGTCTGTGTGTTGTCTGGCAGGTTCATCCTTCCATGTCTCATTCCTTGTTTGTCCAACCAACAGGCTCTATAAAATGGCAGTTGGTTTCATGCTTGCCCATCCGTATGGGTTCACACGTGTGATGTCAAGTTTTCGCTGGCCAAGATATTTTGAAAATGGAAAGGTGAGCTACTAACGCTGAAGACCCATCCATGGGATTACAGGTCAGGACAGGGCCAGCGAAGTAGTCCAGTGCATTTCAATTTGTCAAGTGATTTCCCTGTCCCATGCTGGATGTAGCTGGTGAAACTTTGATGCTCTCTCTAGCTTTGCTCTCCAGAGGGGCTCTGTGCGTTTTCAGTCAGAAGATATAAACCTGTCTTTTTCCAATGACAGGACGTCAATGACTGGGTTGGACCCCCAAGTAATGCAGATGGCTCCACAAAACCTGTTACAATCAACGCGGACACGACCTGTGGCAACGACTGGGTCTGTGAACATCGCTGGCGTCAAATCAAGTAGGGCACTGGGGAGAAAGAAGCAGGAAAAGCAGTTGCTTTTGCTTTGTGCTGCGTGTGGCCTTAGAGGCGCTGCAGGTGCAGTGACAGACATTGCTTGTGTTTTCAGGAACATGGTTATCTTCCGTAATGTGGTGGATGGTGAGCCTTTCTCCAACTGGTGGGACAATGGCAGCAATCAAGTGGCTTTTGGCCGTGGTAATAAAGGCTTCATCATCTTCAATAATGATGACTGGTAAGTCAGTGGCAGAAATACTGTCCCTAGGGAGAACAATAGCATTCCTCATGAGCAGTACAATGTGAATTATTTGTGTGTATATTGGGTCCAGTGTGCTAAAATGGGAGTGTAGGAGGGGTAGGATCAGAAAGCTCATTCTCTACAATGCCCTTCAAATAAGGGAGTAAGATCAGGTTCCGAAATCTTACGCAATTTGAAATACCTGTTTTAAAAACATTGTATAAATAGTGTTTATTTTCTCGTAGGAATATGAATGTCTATGTGCAAACTGGACTGCCTGCTGGTACCTACTGCGATGTTATTTCTGGACAAAAGGAGAACGACAAATGTACTGGAAAGCAGGTGTTTGTTTCTGGTGATGGAATGGCTAATTTCCAGATTAATACTGATGCTGAAGATCCATTTATTGCAATTCATGTTGAAGCCAAATTGTAATTCAGGAGAAATGTCCTCCTCTGTTTGGTCTGTGTATTACTCTTTCCCCCCTCTGTTAGATCCTGGTTTTTGAGCATGAGTGACTCTCTATTGAATAATAAATGGCACTCAAATTGAAGAGCAATGTTTTTCCCTTACTGAATTAGATGAAACTTTATTCCCTCATAACTAGTGGCAATACACTGGTTAGTTTTAAGGCATTGCAGCACTCCAGTTCGCATGCAACAAAAACACTGGAGAAAAAAAATAAAAATCCAAGCCAGCACCTGGCTAAGCTAAAATGCAGTATTTCTAGGTCTGATCCGTACACACACAACACTCACTTGTATCCCAGAGCAGCCACCTTGTGAGCTGTCAGCTACGAGCAGTGCCTACATGGAGAGTTTATCCCTTCCTTAAGCCAAACCAAGCCTGGGGTCTGGGTCACTGAAGGAAGCTGAGCTGTTCCAAGCAGTTACTCCAGCCTGTGGCATCAGTGAAACCAGCAGTCACCTGGTTCACAGTCAGCTTGTGCCTGGACGAAGCAAAAGCTTTTGCATTGTTTGCCCCGTGGTCTGCGGCAAGCGACCACTCCCTGTGCGGGTGCTGAAGGTACCTGAGAACACACCGTGTATCCAGGCATTGCTGCCGCCTTGTGCCGCCGGCTGAGGCACAGCAAATTCCTGCCTCTGGTGCGTTAGGCTCCCTTATTCTCTAATATCTCCAAGAATTACGCAAACAGAGCACAGGTTTGGCAGCTTTCCCAAATCCTTTCTCTGTCAACTGTGAGAAAATGCTGAGGTAAAAGTGAGTGTGCAGGCCTTGCTTTAAGTCAGAATCTCTGCTAGGCCAAAAGTGCCGACTGCATCCCATTATGGAGGGGAAAATGGAAGGAGGTTGCTCCAATTTATGGCCAAGGTGTACTTTTGAGGGCTGTTTGCTTTCTGTGGTACTGGGAGTGGGTATTGGCTCTCTGTGTGTGTCCAGGTGTCTCCACTCCAAGTGTCTGTCAGGGCAGTCATGGTGTGGGAGGTGTATCCCTGGCCCAGCACCGCACCTCCGTCTGTCTCCCTCGCTGGCTGTGGCCAGCACCTCCTCAATCCATCCACTCAGCCCCTGCATCCACTGGAGAGGTGCCAAAGATCTGGGGACTCCTGTGGCAGGGCATTCATAGCCTTTACAAACCTGTTATTTGCCCACAGGGGCAGGTCAGGGAGTCCTCAGGCCCCTCTGAAATTGATGGGAACTGTCTTAAGCCCTGCATGCAGCTCTACCCCTCAGAAACTTAGGATAGGATTCCATACTCTATTATTCAGACATTGCCCATTTCCAAATGGAATAATCAGTTCACACTTCAAATTGCAAATCCACCCCCCAGCACCACAGCTTTTGTGGCAAATGTTTGAAATGACACACACTGAGGTGTCCATAAATCAACAGGCTGAATATGGAGAAGATTGTCTGTGCCTGTGAACGTATGTGGATCCATTTTCCAAGGATTATGGAGTGTGGTGAATGTTTTCATGTAGCTCTGCATTTCACAGTGGCATTAAATAGAACATGGAGAAAAAGAAATCATGAAGCACTTTCTTTAGGTGTAAGTAAAACTTTGTGGGCCAAATGTTCATTGCTTTGAAAGGACCTAACTTGCATTCAGACCTTGGGTTTTTTCCTTTTATTTCAGGATTTTGGCATAATTGCCTTATAATTTGAGGATAAGATGACGAGAAAGCAACAGTATCATCCAGAGCAACACCAGATCTTTCAGATAACTCACTAAACCCAGAGTTACAGTCAACATTACTGCTGATCTCTAAGTTTTCAAAAAAATGTTAGAACTAGGAAATGTTTATTTATATAATTTCTATTGCCACTCTTCTATGTGAAGTGATGACACTAAGGCCTTATATTTTATACCAATAATCCAAGAAAAATCGAGTTATGTTATGAAATTTATCAAATTTAAGGTAAGATGTTTGCTGGGGCACAACAGGATGGCACAACAGATCTGCTGAATTGTAAAATTTTAGAATTTTGTGGCACAATGCAGTATTTAATTTTCTGTTAGAAATAGTACTCACTTTCATTGACCAAACAGTGAATTTAGCTGTGTAATTAGTCTCTGACTCTATAAATGCATTGTAAATTTACAATTAAGTTCATTATTTTCTTTTTTTTCCCTCTGTCTCATTTTTCTATTCGTCTTTTTCTTGTCCTCTATTTTTTTTTTTTTTTTTCATTTTGGGGATTTTTCCCACCATAGTTCTGTGTTGAAATAGGGCTTTCAGCATAATAGTGGTCAGAATTTAATGGAAGTGATGCACAATAAAGCCAAGTGAATGGCTGCTTGTATGTACAACTGCTCACTGCTCATATTTAAGTTATATATTTTTATATATATATATATAGAGAGGGAGAGATTCAGGCAGTAAACACTTTCACAGTCATCCAAACAGAAAAAAAGAAACTATGATTTGATTATTTATCCTTCTAGTGGGTTTAATCCACAGAGTTAATATTGTATATTTGTCAGATAAGGGGAAATGAAAAGTGAGATTAGAAAAACCATGAACTCCTAGTGTACTATCAATGAGTGGACCAGAAAGTTGTTTACTGAATTATTCATGGCAATTTATTTTCTCAGCTAAGTGCATCAGCAAATATAGAAACTTTTGTTCAGCTCTGCATGCCTTTGTGTCATTTCATTTTCTCCCTGAATCACTGCTACTTTTCTAAGAGAAGAAGGAGTTCTGTAAAGGGAAACTAATAATCTATTGTCTCTTTATTGTCTCTTTTATGGAGACTGTAAAAATTTTATTCAAGTTATTTTCTTTTAAGGGGAAACAAATGAAAAACTCAACACACAACACTAACTTTTAAATTGCTGATCGTGTGTTTATCTGCAATCTGTGTTTTTTAACAGTTCTAGTGTATTAGTTTCATTGTACAATTCTGAACAGCATACAGATATCTCCTTTGCAAGTGTTTAATGCTGTGGCAATTTTAATTTTGCTTTAATGTTAAATCAGAATGCTTGTAAGAATGAATACTGCTGACACTGTTAGAGATTATAATGGTGAATTATCGCCAGTCACTAGAGTCAAAGTGAGAGTGGGTGCTTGGATTTTCACCCAGTTGGCTCACTAAAGCACTTAGGGTGGGGATAAATAGCCAGAGCATTTAGTGTGGGATTAAGAAAGGGAATTACACCCTGCAGGAGAGCAGTGAAGTGTGAGGTGTGCTGTGGCACTTCTGAGTTCAAAATGGAAATACCAAACGTTTGTCAGAGAATGACAAACATTTCGTATTTCTTGGTCCTAAACTAATAATTGGATTGCATTATTCAGCCAACAAGGCTGAGAAGTAGCCAGCTTAATTAACTGCATTATACTTTTCTATTATTCCAAAATTTATGTGACTTTTTTTTGTTTGTTTGTTTGTTTTTGGGGGGTTTTTTGTTTGTTGTTTTTTTTGGTTTGTTGTTTTATTGGGATTCCCTTCCTCCCCCCGAAAAAAAGAAAGTGTGATGTCATGCTAAATATGCCATCATACTTTATTTTTCGTTTCAGTTGGAAGAAAGGCTTTGGGAGCTTAGCACTTCCTGTGTGTTTGTAGATGACAATGGATTATAATTGTGGATGCTGATTTCTGCAATCTTCTGAATACTCTGGAGCATGAAGTCAGTCAGAAGACCCTTGAAGAAAGTTAACCTTCAGGGTTTGGGCAAGGTGACTGCATGGAACTCATTATGTTTATAATAGTGAACATTCAAATTTTGGCCTAATTTACATTGGTGTTATTCCTGAGCTGTATCCTTACAATGGGTGTGGAAAGTGGTCCCTAAAATGTTGATTCATTATCTTACAGGATCTCATGGTAGATTTCAAGTATTGGAATTGGTCTGCATTTAAAAATGTGCCATTTATTACACCATTATTTTCTAGTCTCTTCTGTCTTTGAGATTCAGTAAGCATATCTGTGCCTTGGAAAATGTCAAGACTAAGCTCATATAATTCCTGCCTGACCTCACAGAATAAAAAAAAAAAATCACTTGCAGAGTAGCTATGGACTGAATTTTGGTCATTTAAATACCAATCAAGTTGAATCTCACAAGGTTGTTATGTTTAGCAACAGTAAAAAGAAGAGAAAAGGTTGGACAGATTGACACCAGGACAAAGGGTAATTATTTTCCCCCAGGTGTTTTCTTCTTGTTTTCTCTCATGCCTCTTCTGGTACTAAAACCAAAGTGAATGGAAAAAGCCTATTCTATACCCCTAGTTAGCAGGAAAACTGAGGTTAACAAACTTTTGTTAAGAAGTCCTGGGGTTGCATCCCACTGTTAAAAGCACAGTAGATGCAGCAGCAGCCTTGGTCTGCAGACCTGCTAATGCTCCTCACAAAGCAATATGATTCCAAAAATAGCATTTCTTTAAATGGAAGTTTCATGGAAATGAGGGTAGCTTCACAAACATATATCCACGCCTCTACAGACATCTACACCTCTCTTCACTTGTCATTTACTCTCCTGCCCTTCAGCATTTGCAATCACCCTTTTGATTATATTTAAACATATGTAATTTACGTGGTCTGGTGGAAAATGGCAGGACAACATTTTACTGTAAAGCTGCAGCAAGATCATATTTGGATCAACAACATATCAGGATCTTTCTGCTGAGATCGATCCTGGGATGTCTGAACTGGCATGGACTGAATGTGGATTTCCATGGTCTGGTATCATTGCATCTCAGAGAAGTTCCTCTGAACCTTGTTAAGTCAGATAGTGGGGCAGAACAGTAAGTAAGGCAATAAAGGCTAATAATATGAGGTTTCTCAGTCTGGGTTCTGTGCACATTTCTGCCTTTGCTCAAGTACTCCTTGAATCTACCTTTTTCTAGACAGTGCAGTTAGCAAAGGACAGCTGACATGTGCAGTGGTGACAGGGACAGGTCAGAGCAATCAGAGCAGTGTTAGACAGACAGCAGGGCAGAACAATTAGATAGGTGGCAAGCTAGAAGGAATACCAATATTGACAGAAATGGTAGCTAGAACACGACAGAACACAGAGAGGAGGCCAAGTGCTGGATGACTTGTCTAGAGGACCAAACTGTATTCATGGGTAAAACTGCAGAGTGAAATGGCAAAAGCAGGACTAAAACTAGTAGTTCAACAAGCGCCATGTTGGCTCTTGTAGATAGGACATGCATGCTTTAACTGGGAGAAGAAATTATATCTTAGAGCAGCTGTGAATGATAGAACTTTATGGTGCTGTAACCTGTTGCAAATTGTCTATTTAGTTTATGGTAAAAGTAAAGACCTTGTGCTGACAAATAAATAGATAGCCATATTTTAGTATCAGGCTTGTAAACTATATAAAAAGAATAGGATGTTAAAATCTCCTGATAAGAGAGCTCAGATGACACAAAGAGAGAAGAAAATGTGTCAGAAAAATGTAAGCAATGGATTTGGATCTACTTTTCTACTGTTGTTTGGAATCCATTTCGGTATCTCTCCTACAACTGTTTAAAGTTTGCCATCTTTTACATATAATAGCTACCACATTCCTTGCCAGCCTCGATATCATAAATTAAGTTGTGGTCTCCACATAAATACCCCATTTCTTGCCAAGGGAAGCAAATGTGGCAGTTCTGCAAAAAAAGGCCCTACACAGGCCAAAACAGAAACCAAAATAGCTGAAATAAAAACCCACTTTCCTGATTCTTTTACATTGTGGGAAAATGTTTTCTGCAGCTCTTCAGGAGGAAAACCATGTGTTGTCTCTGCTGATGTTCCTCGTGGCACTGTGTGGGTTTCAAAATCTCATTGTACAACTGGCCAAGTAATTTTTTCATCTCACATGAGACTGGACAGAGCTTGTCTTAACAAATCTACAGCATATTTACAAAGGTGAGAAACTGGAGAAGGGATGTAACTTCACTGTGGAGGGCTGTGGGTTTTTTTCTAATAGAAGGAAACATCCCATAATTCAACCATGATTCACTATCTTCCTATTTGTTATGGATGAAATACAATTGCCCTTTTACATGTCTGCTAAAAATACTCATCTTCTAGAGACACAGGTGGCCTTCTGTTCATTTGATCTTTGCACTCAAATGCCATGTTCTGTTTATCCTACACTTAGAGATCAGAAGGTTGGATAAGACCATTGGGGTCATTTCAGTTGCACTATAATTACAAGATGATCCCCTCAACAAAACTCTTAAATGTTTTATCTGGTTTGCTTTGAACATGACTTTGTTGATCCATCCATGACTTCTTTTGAAGTGCTACTCTACTGCCTAATGGACTTTATGAGTAGATTTCTTTTTATCAGTAAGATAAAATTTACATTTTCATATTATAGTTCATTGCTCTTTAATCACCTTAAAAAACACCTTTTCTTTCCCCTGACAATATTTCCTATCAATAGCAAAAAACTAAGTGTATGCTGCACGTCAGTGTAGTGCTGCAGTGTAGAATTAAATCAACTGCCATAAAATTAGGTGCACTTTTATTTTTCCCTTCCTCTTTTTTATCCAGGTAGACACAAAAAACTAGTAACAAGATTTTTCTAGTCCTACAAAATTCAGTAGAATTTTGGCCTCAAATGATCTGATACTAACACCCTTATAAATTTTGTTAGTTAACCCATAATGACTGCAGGTGTAAATAACCTTATTTCAGTGCATCTGTCTGCCCTGAAAATATTAGGAAACAAGTGGTCTGACTAGTGTAAAAATCAAACAGCATGCAATTGTGTGTGTGTATATATATATATGTGTATATAGTGTGTGCATCCATACACACATATACACACATATGCACACATCTCACACATCTACATCAGTGTGCTGGGGGGTTTTTTTAATTCCTTATGCTTCCAGGATATCCCTTAGGCTCTTATCTGTAAATTAAAGGAAATATTTATGCATCACTTTATGCTCAATTTCTGCAAGTAACTTTTTAGGAATCTGAATTAGCAAATAAGCTTATATTCCTGGGAAAATTAATGGCACAATCTCATATTTTTTTGTTCATCCAGATTTTTCATTGAGATCAAATAGATATTACTATAGGGGAAAAAAATTAGCACTGAGACTGACAAGATACAGTTAACTTGTTTTGTTTATGCATATTTCCCTTAAAGTGTTTGAAATATTGAGTCTTATTTTTTATTTAGTTCTAACTGAGATTAGAACGTCTTTAAAGATGCTTGTATGGTTTTGCAGTGAGATGGAATTTTAATTCACCCTTATCCCAACACGAGGGAATAGTGGAGAATTTTTTACTGAAGCCCAACACCCTTTACACAGTAAAGCATCTTCAGCCTGAACTTTTCCTACTCCTATTTCTCAGAAATGGCAGTTCTTTTTCAAACTTGTATTTATGGGGGTTTTTTAAAGGAAACCGGATGCCTGTCCTTCTCCCTTCACTATTTTGCAGGGATACATTCTGGCTCTACGTGGCCACTTGAAATATTTACTGCGGTGTGAAGTGACTTAAGATTTGGAAGAAGGAAAAGAGAACAGATGATTTTCTTCTCTTTTCGTGTGGAAGAGTCTCATAAAGCAGGAGAACTGACAGGTCTATTTGGTGTTTCATTTCTAGGCAGTAGCACACAGAATGAAATAATTACTTGCTCAGCTTTTCAAAATACATTTGTGCTGCTGCTAATTAAAATTACTTTGGACTTTTAGGAACGTCGTGCTGTAGAGCACCTTGGCAACAACTCTTCAGGCCATGGCTCCATGCATTTTTCTACCACTCTTGAAAAATAAAAGGCATTCTGCTCTCAAATATCAGGAAAACACAATACCTTGTGTCATGTCATTAGAAAACTATTTTCTTCACAGCTGTGTAATAATCTTTAAGATATTCTTAGCACTCTTTACATCCTTTGTCTGTTTTTAGCTTGGAGCCGTACTACATAAATCCACAAATGCTTGTATCAGCAAAACTGAGGACTTTCCAAAGTGTTAAGAAGTGTGAATGTACAAATTTTCTGAAACAAATATCTCAGGATTTTAGAGAAACTGTCCATGCTGCCATTGAAATCATGGGCACAATTTTGCTAATTTAAACTATGCTGCTGTTTACTTTAGAAACATTATGCACTAAGCCAGAGATAAAGAGCGGATAAAACCAAAATTCTTGTGCTGTCCGATTCTGAAAGTATTTAAATTGTGCAAAGTAAATATATTCTTTCTCTAGGTAGTGGTGTGTTTATATTGCATATACACAGAGATACACAAAAAGGCAGTGCTGGATCTCTATTTGTAATATAGATGACATCATCTGTGTGGTTAAGAGACCCTTCATTTGTACAGAGTGTAGCAGAGTTGTAAGCTTTGCTGAGTATCTCACTGAATTGAAATAAATAGCTTAGGCTCTCCAGATTCCATTTTTATGCTCAGCAAACTGTCACTAAGGAAGTAGCTTTGCACAGTTTATGACATTTTCGAGAGATTTGCAGTTGTGCCATGAACGCATTCAATTATACTTAGTATAAACCTTCAGAATTACTTTTTACCATTATCCTGACAACTTTAGCACAGAAGAAAGTGCTTTGTTCAGAGATAGTATTCTGATGTCATCTCTTTGAACATCTGACTTATTGAAACAGGCCACACTCTCTGTAGAGGAAAAAATGCATCAGGTTTATATGAACTATCCGAGGCCCTTTCCCCCCAGTTTGCCCAGCCCAGCAGTTAAGCTGCAGTGACAGGAGGCTGAGGGAGACAGGCTGAGCCTGGGAAATCCCAGCTGCTGTGAAGCTGTGTAGTGAAGAGAAACATTGATTTTTCTTTTTAATTTCAAATCATCTCTAGTCCTTGAATGCCATCCTATGATTTTTCAATTAAAAAGTATTGCAAAAAGATCATGTGTAATTCAAAGATAAGGCCCAATTGCTACATGTTTCTGGGAACACAATGTGTCAGTAATGAGTCTCTAACAAAAAAAAAACAAAAAAAAAAAAAAAAAAAAAAAAACCAAAAAAAAAACCCAAAAAAAAAAGACTGTCTACAGAAGTGCACTCTTACATAGACATACTGATGTGCCTAATTAAAGAAGCTGAATCATGATCATCAGGGTAATGTAAATACTAATAATGTTAATAGCTTAGCTTTGTCTAAATTGGACTGTTCTGGAAAATAGCCACTAATTGGTATTGATAGGAAATGATGAAGTAATGTAATTTTTGCTGACAGTACTGTACCCAGCACACAGAAACAAGCTCACTCCAATGCTAGACAAAGGATTTCTGCTGAACTGCAAATAAGCAGAACGCATAAATGGTGCCTTTTTCTAAGTGCTAAGCATCAACAATGCAGCCTCAATTAGGGAAAACTTCGAGTTTTGGCAAGTGTAGCAAACCATTGTAAGCGTTGGCAGGGTTTGGAGGCCCAGGTCAGCTGGCTGGGGCTGCAGGAGCAGACACGTGGGGGTTTCTCTCTGGAGCAGCTCTCAGGCAGCCTGAGCCAGGGGATCCAAGCCCCAAAGATCCCTGGTTCTGGGAGATTTCCCTCTTTGGGAAAGTTATCGCTTTAAGCCTTTACAACCCTACAAAGCTCCCTCCCACATTCTTTTTGTTAAAACTAAGACAATAAAATTCTGCCAGGCCAGTGATGGCTGTGCAAGCAATACAGAAACACATTAACCAAGTCAAATGATCTGATAATATCCTGTTTTCGAACACTTTTCTCTTATTGAGCACTGAAGTAGAGTCAAGGTTCTAACATCTGCCTCTTACTTTCCCTCATAAAATGGAATATGCTCTTCTGCAGTTTGAGAAATTATATTAAAAACAGAACATTAAAAACTCAGTTTCTCATATGAAAAACTAGTTTGTCAATTTGTTGTATGATTGTATTACACTTTATGCAGTGATAAAACCTTTCTGCATTATCGTGTACCCAGAAATATAAAGATAAAAGTTCAAGGATTTCATTGCAGATTTTAGTATCACCTTAAGAAAGGTGTATATATTTTAATTTCTGTGTCATTGGCTTTTATAGCTGTCTGAAATTTCGGTAGTACAGTTATACAGAATGACTCTTTTAAGCAGTACACCTATTATGATGCCTTTTAGTCATTGATAGAGCCTAAACATTTAAACTGACGTTCTGCTTTCTACAGCTCCAGCTGCTAATTTTGACTCAATGAGTATGTACCTGCTGCAGGTCACCATCACTCCTACAGATGGATACCATTAAAATGTTGTTTCTGTTAAGCGAGAACAAGGTACACAAGACAGGTGATCTTTTGATTTAGCTCTCAGAAAAAGATCTTTGCTGATGACAGAGCAGATGGTCAGTTTTGTTGAACAGGAGAATTAAAATAACTAGATATGTTTTGGCAGATGTTCACTACATTCATGCATAGATAAATTGAATCCTCATCTTTTATCTCAGTCAGGTTCTAGGTGTAAAGGATGTGCAGTACATCATGTGTAGCGTGTTCTGAAATCTCAGCCATCACAACACTACATTTTCTGGTATCACTGCAGTGAAAGAATGATTTATTTTGCTTTTATCTGTCAGACGACATAAAGAATGTTAAAATCTTAATTTATTTTCATATGTTTGCTTTCTGGTTTCTTACAGAGGGAAAGTTTCTTACCAAGCAGAATAGTGGGTTTGGGAAAGGCTATTCATTTTTGGTGTTAAAACAAGAACAATGTAGCACAGATCTTCCAGCAATGCTCACAGCTCAAGGAAAAAACTGAATGTCAGTAAGCATTGTAACTCAGTCCTGAAACTCATACGTAAATACAGATCCTGTATTTTGTGTTTAGCGTATTTCCATTAGCATGCTACTCTCTTTGGGACTTTCCAGGCTGAAGATAGTACTTCCACAACCCATCTATTTTGATTAGTGGCCAGGAAAGTTAAAACAGGATACTTCACCAACATGTACAGCTTCAATAAGCTTGAATATGGAGGAAGTTTGTCAGGAATCCTTGATTTGTCAAGAAAAGTTTTTTGCCAATAAGATTCCCTCCCTAACAATGTGTTGTCCCTGGACTTTACCTCCAATCCAGAAAATTTTTCATAAGCTCAGTGTCCTGAAAGAAAAAGATGGAGTTTATGTGTTCTTGTACACTATACAGTGTTTCATCCTGGTGAGATTTTCAAAGGCACCTGTTTAGTAATTGGCAGATTTCCACGGGATCTCAAATCCAGACTATTGAAAGGTACTGATTTTATAGCAGGTAGAACAATTCCAAGATGAGTGTGAAAGAGCAAAGATGCAGGGAAACCACTGCTCATTTACAGGGCCTTGCTTCACATATGGGAGGCACTGGCTCTAGATGTGTGTTGGGTAATATTCTCTCGGGGTCACCAGACGATTGATAAGAATATAAGAAGTTCTGATATAAGACTTGCTATTTGAACAGAAAATAAGTAGCTTGACATTTTTCTTAAGAGAGACAAAAAAATTCTTGCCTGTCTCTTAATCTGCGACAGAAGTCACAGCCTCTTTCTGTCAGTGGGAGCATGTAACACCACGTGTTACTCAGCACACGAGAAGAGTCCAGACACTTGCTGAAGGATCTGTGTCTGGAACAAACTAATTTCAAAACTGGGCAATAATTAATGAGGCAGCCCTTACAAGCAGGTGTCTCACAATTACCCTACTCCCTTCCTTTCAGTGGAAGAAGAGAAAATTATGTTATTCAAGGACTGATGAATATTCAGATATATTATGACATTCGGATATAGGCTTTTTTTCTTTCCGTGAATCTTTTATAACTGAGGCAAAACTTACACTGTTGCATGTGCTACAGCATTTCAGGAATTCTTGCCAATAAATAAAGACCAAAAAGTTGCAAAAAGAAACAAAACAATAAAACTTGTTGTACCACAAGATGGCAGTACTGTTTAAAATATCAAGCTCACTCAACCGAAACAGTAGTATTATGAACATCCATAGCAGATAGTACACACACCACTTGTTTACAACTATACTGTGAGATGGATATTTTCAAGGAAGATAATCACAAGTCAGTGATATCTGCAGGGTTTGTTTTCATTTTCCTTTTAAGAAATACTGTAAAAAAGGTTCTTCCATATTGCGGCTCAGACTCCAGTGGAACAATGTAACTGGATTTCAACAAAAACTGTGTAGAGATAAGAATGAACATATTGCAATCAATGAACATATTGCACACTCGTTTTCTCTTTCATGTCCTCACTTTCTGAAGAAGAGAAATTTGAGGCCATTAAATAGTGTCTGGTAGCTATTCTTGTTGATTAGCTATCACGTTAATAATTACAGCCACTTTCAGGAAACAGAGACAGCAGATGCAGGAAGCTGCCATGGCATTGCTTCATCAATATAAAATGTGCTGCATGCAAAAGGTGTCATTCAGAGCAAGCAGATAAAACGATACTGTATACTCAAGGGTTAACATCATATTCCCTTTTCTGAGGCACTGCCTGGTTATGTTATTAAATTGTTATTGCTGTTGTCTCTTATAACAATCACAGCACAGTGTTTCTGCAGCACAGCTCCAAGACAGGTGTGGAGCTCCCAACATGGAAGTGAGAGCTGGGTGGTGTCACAGCCAGGCAAAGGGGGTCCTCAAAGGCAGAGGAACTCAGGCACAAACACACACAGGCAAGCTTTCACAGTACTGAAAGCAGTGGTGGAGAACTATAAAGTTCTATTCCAGGGAAACACATAATGATATAAACCCAGAAAATCTGTCTTGCCTCTCCCCTAATGGCCAGGGGACTCCTAGACGCATGCATGCCTCCAGAATCATGAGGGAAATCACTCTCAGCAGGTCAGCCCTTGCTGCTTTAGTCCCTACGTCAGGCAGCACTGCTGGGAGCTGGCAGTTGCAGCTGCAGAGCTGCTGATTTGCCACACTAATGATTTCTCATGGTGTAGTAAGAACTTGTTAGTCTGCCCATTGCCATGACAGGCCAACATTTCTATTTCTGTTTGCAGTGGCAGATGCAAATAACTACATAAATCACTACTACAGAGCCTAATTCAAGGCATGTTTTTCAGCAATGTGAACACAGTGCCCAGTAGTGGTCTATGAAGAATAATGTTATTATATTTAACTGCAGGGTGTATCTTTTTTTCCTTGATGTATACTGTGGTATGTAACTCCCATTAACTTTAAAAGGCTATAGACTCTAGGAACATCAAAGTAGAACATACCCTGAGAAAAAAAAAGTCTGTCCTTGGATGCTCACACAGCTGCTATTGACATTAACTTAAGAGTGCAGTTCTTAGCCCTAAGTATGCCCCTTTCTGCTGGATATGGAACTGAGCTCAAATCTCATAGAAAAACTTTACAGAATTTCCAGAAAATAACAACTCTTAATAATATGTTTTAAACTAAACTATTTAGAACCAAAACTTTATTAGACAATGAGATACTTATTGCATTGCACAAAACTAATTTCAAAATAAACAACAGCAAGTATCTCACCCTACTTTATTTGTGGGTCTTATCTGTCTCATATCTTGAACTGCATAGTCCCATTCTTGCTGATTCTTTCCAAGGACTTTACATCAAGAGCCAGATGAACCCACCTTTTCCACTCATTGCTTGCTTGGACATCCAAGCATTGTGAACACACTGCTCAGGCATGATTTTTAACCTAGATTTTGCTGCATAATTATAATCAATCGCCACCAATATCTACTCTTTATGGAAGCAAAAAATTTCACATTGATCTCAGTGTAACTTCTCTGTCATAATTCAAGTGTTCCTGAGAAAAATTAACAGTTCTCCACACAAATATTAAAAATTGAATTTTCTCCTATACCTCCAGTTCATACCTCCTCCCCTGTTTGAGTGCCCCATGGGGGAGCTCTGCCTTTATCGGTGATTAGGCAAAGAACTCTCTTACCTGCCTTCCAACTCAAATTCTCAGGTAGTACGGAGCGCAGTGGGGTGAAGGATACGTGTGCAGCAGGCTGAGAACATACAGCTTTTAGTATCAAGTGTATGGGGTACCTACCCTTAAAAACAACCTGCCATGATTTACCATAACAAGTCAAACCTGCTCCAGGTAAGGATGCAAAAGGGTTCACTGAAGCAGTGGAGATCTGGAAGGTCAGAAGAGGAAAGGATTTAGCAGAACTTTCAGTATTTTCCTGTGCAAACGTGGAAACACAGTGTGGGCCAGACTGTCATTCACAGGTGTATCTTCAAAGCAATATGAGACACACACACACATCATAATTGATATTCCTAATTATATTATTCACTCTGCATTGTGACATTACCTACCTCTCCTAAAACTCAGAATCTTTTTGCTGCATTTTTTTGTAGCATGACAGTGTGGAAGAAAGCATAAATAAATAATGAAGTGACCTGTAGGCTAATACGCTCCCTAGTTCAGAAGTATTTTCAAGTATATATTTTAAGATGACATGCCATTAAAATAAAAAATTAATAAACAGAAGAAAAAAAGAGCAACATATTTCATTTCCCATTAAATACATCTAGGTAACTTGTCACTTTGCCACCCCTTCTCAGAGGATGACACAGGGAACAGACACCAGGACCAAAGGACAACAGCTGGGCCTTAAGTCACCTTGAATTTGAGCACTGGTCTGCTGTGCCAGAGCACAAGCCCCACATATCCTGTCCAATATTCCGTCCTTGAAAATGACCAGCATCTATAGAAAGTGCAAGAAAAAGATGGAATGGAATATTATGGGATAGCTTCTTTAGATGTGAGGGACTGCTCAATTAAATGAAATAAAGCACGAATCACCAAGGTTTCTAGCCTTTACACTCCTTTATTCTATCTTAAATATAACTAGATCATTCCTTCACAATGTTTTCAGGTTAAAGAATCTTTACTACAGCAACAAATATTTTGCTGCCCTTTTTATTTGCTATTAAAGAGCAATAATGCTTCCATAGAGGCAAGGAGCACAGGTCTTATTTTTGTGTTTGAAAGGTGGCAGAAGGCACTTGCCAACAGAAGACACTGGCAAAAAATTAGAATAATGCTATGGCCGCAAGACAGATTGGGAATTACAGGTGACACAGATTAGGGTGTGGACGGAGGCATTTAGCAAGCAGCAGCTGGCACTGTAAGTGGAATTGGTTACCTTGTGTGTTTTGCCTGCAGGTGCTGTATGAAGGAAATTCACAGAGGAAAGCCCCCTGTGCTATCATATCTTTATGTTTACTCTGCAGTGACTTCCTACATAAACCAGCTCTTACAGGTGAAAAACAATACTATTACGACACTGAAAGTTTGTGGAGACAACCATCAGCAATAAGAACCTGAACTGCTCACAGTGAGTGGTGTAGAGTTGCAATACTGACTGCTAAAAGATGGCTTCTGGCCACGTTTCTGTGGTTTTGTTTACCCCAGTCACTTTAGCAAAACCTGCCTGCATCTCATCTACGTCTCTAGATCTCTTTGTGCATGATTTATACATCTTTTCTATGAGACTGGAAAAGTTCTGCAAGGCTTTATAGTCTTTCCCCTGGTACTTGATTCCTTTTTTTGTTTTTGAAAAGTGACTGAATTTCTGACAGCTTTCTTAGTAAAAGAAAGACAACATTGTGTACAAGTCAAATGTACTTTTCTGCCTACATTCAACATGAGCAAAGGAGTCACCATTCTGCTCCAAATTCAACATCTCCTTCCAATGTCCCATTAAAATCACTCTTGGTTTAAATTTATTGTCATTGAAACATTTGGAATATCTCCCCAGTTTATCTCCTTCTACTCCAGTGTATTTAAAAACTTTGTAACAGTAGTGTTTTGGATTCCCCCCCCCCCCCCGCCCCCCCCCGAATCAGACTAATATAGAACTGCTAGAAAGAGGAAGAGTGATAATGAGCAGGAAGACATGATAAAATTTTCAGAAACCTCTGGATAGCATATAAAACTAGGAAACCAACAGTAGAAGTAGATGAATTTTCAAAACCCAGAGACTTAAAAATAGTGAAACAGGTGTTCTGTTAAAAATTTAATATCAGCACACTTGATGATACTAGATATTGTTATATTTCCATCATATCTATTAAAAAGCCCAAAGATAGTTGTATGATAATTTTAACATTTTTGCATGAGAAGTGATCCAGTAAGCAGGTATTTTAATTTTATAGAAGCAAACACAGCACTGTAGATTTAGCTTCTGAACATGTTAGTGCAATATTGACCAGAAGAGTAAAAGCTAAATGAGTGAGCAGATTTCCCATCTCTTTGAACACCCAGTGCTTACACTGAACAGCCCATAAAGATATGCCAACTTCAGAAGCTTAATGCACATTTTCAAAATGCATAGTCCAGAGAACAATTCAGACAGAGCTCTCTGGGGGCTACTTTTGTGTTTCCAAGTATTCAGCTGAATTTCTAAATTGGAAGAATAGAAGCTTACATTTAGCAGAAAGGTTCTCAGGAGCGTAGACACTTCTAAGCTCCATCTCAGTGATTTAGCTGGAAACTTCATGAAATTAGAGGAACCTGCTAGGGTGCTTTTACTACCCAGTATAACAGAACCAAAATTCCATCAGTTCATATGTACTCTAAGACAAATAGCTTTAAATACACTTAGCATGTTTAAAGCATCTAAGGGATTTAATATTAGAGTCCTCTAACTTTTCTTCCTTTAAAAGAAACACGTTCTGACCTTCCAGGGGAAAGTTTTAGTTATAGAACTTCACATGAATCACAGTACTGATTTGTTCCTGTCCTGTGAGAGATGAGCAAAGTTTTTTCTAGCCTAGATGAAAATCAATCTTAGAAAATCTTAATTAATAATAGTTGTTTAACAGAAAACATGTGTGGAAAAAGGCCGTCTATAGGTTTGTAGAGAAGGTTATTATTTTATTTTATTTTATTTTCCCCTAAGGCTTGGTCCTATTGGTTTATAGGTAGTGGAGAGGATATGGAGTGCCATTGCAGCACTGTTTCCTACCGAAAACTGGATACTGACAATATTTCATTGATGGAATGGTAGTGCAATATCCCTGCATTTGTTTGTTTTCTCATGCATAGAAAGCATGAGAAAATGCTGCTTACATCACCAAAACAAACTTTCATAGAAATTTTAAAAGCCAGCAAAGCACAGATGGTTGAAGGCATATGTTATATCACTATTATAGTTTATTTGCCTAGGAAGACTTTCTCTGCTCAGGTCCTCAAAACTTCGTTAGAACTCAAAATGAGAAGGCAAAGCAAATTATGTAGCATATCTGCATAAATGTCCTTTCATTCCCCTATAAGGCCTTTCCCAACAAAAATGCAATTGAAAACTTTAAAATAATTAAAGTATCCATTATTTATAATTGTTTCTACTAGGTTTCTCTTTAGCATACTTTTATTTTAATGGGCAAGGCCAAAGTGCAAATCACTAAAGTCAGTTTATGTTAAAACTCCCCGTGTTAGATAAGGATGGAAGGGTCATTTGTTTTAAAGATTCTGCAGTTTTCACATTAAAAAAAAAAAAAATCTGTGAATGAGTTTTTTACTCTATGTGCTATTTCATAGGTTAAAGAGGCAATTTTTAAAAAAGGCTTTTGCTTTCCCATTTAGAATTGTTCTTGCACCTTAGTTCCTATGGATTCAGGCAAACCTAGGATACCCACTATCAGTTTGGGTGCCAAAACTGATCCACCGAATCTGTGTTTTTACATCTATTATCTAGCAAGCTGCAAACCACTGTTAAAAGCTCATGGTGGGTGGAATTTAGGGACAACAATATTTTATTTTCAGCTGTGTAAGTCTTTAGAGCTCTGATGTCTGACTTACATTTTGACACATATTTTCATCACAGCAGTAGTCCATGGAAAGTCTCTGAGTCACTTTTTCAGCCAGGGGTCTTCCTGGAACACAGCTAAAACACACTGCAATTCCTCATTGTTACTATGCACTTGCCAACAACAATAGACTTGGGATAAAATCTCATAAAGGATTTTTTTTCAGCCAACCTTTCAGGAACCTTAAAGCCTCAGATTTTTAGCCTTTATAAAATTTAATCAAGCATTTTATTTCACAGGGTGCTGTAAAAAGCAAAGCGGTGCAATAATGTAGCCCAAGTGCATTGCCACTTCCTCTCAGATTGACAGTGCACTAAAACAATTTCCAAACAGTAGCGAGGCTTCAAATATCTGAATTGAAACATCACTTACACATAAAGATGGGAAAGCCCCAGCAGCCCCCCTGTGCACACACACTGCATGAAGCTAGAGGCTCTGGAAGACACCACTGTGCAGTAATTGTCTTTCCTGCCTCTCCCAGCCATAGAATCCACAATTTGTCCTTCTGCCTAGCAAAGGCAGCTGTGCACACCAATAGCTACAACATGCAGGGTGGGGGAGCATTTCCTCTCACCAGAGTCTTAACAGGTCAAATGAAAAGGTTGAGACACTGACTAAACCTGTGAATTAAGTGTGAATTTAGAAAAGTTTAGTCTGGGCTCTAGGAAGCATTTCTTTCCTGAGAGGTTGGTCAGGCACTGGAACAGGCTTAATTGCAGTTTTGCAGTTTTACATAATTCCAGACAACAAAAATCTCAGGCATACATTCTAATCAATTCTAATCAATGAAAGGCATGATTTGTCTACTTAGCTACTGTCATTTAGCACAGTCACATATATTAATCATACGTGTCATACTTATAAAAAATCATTCACATATTTTAGTCAATAATACCATGGAACAGATACACGTGAACATTGCAATATTTATTTCAGGTGATTTATCATCAAAAGAAGTCTGAATCTTATAACTGATTACTGAGACTTGATTCTTGACTCTAAAGCAACACAAAAGCACATCAATATTTGCCTGAAATTTTGATGGGCTGAAGTACATCAGGACTGTTAGATTTAAGTATCTTAAAATCGATCGTGGTTAGAATGACCATACTAATCCATCTCTAATTTGCTTCTAATTGTATCTCATATATCCATCATCATTCAAATTGCACTTTTAGGCTGTAGAAATAACTATGGAATTCACATGTCCCTTAATGGGCATATTTCTTCTGAAAAGCTATACTAAATTCTGCTTGAAAATAGTTTTTGGTAAAAGCTGTACACCAAACCAATAAAATAATTTCACAATGGCCATTCTGAGGTTAAGTTCAAAAATGGGCCACTCTGAGGTTATGTCAAAAATGTTCTGTTTGTATATATTTGTGCACAGAACATTTGCAGCAGAGAAACTGTGGAAGTACTGGTTCCATTTGAGACAAGATAAAAATCAATGTTTCATTAAGTGTTTGACTCTGCTTTATATATCTCTAGCTACATTTTCATAGTAAAACAACCATCTCAAAACAAACAAATAAGAAAGAGCCATTGGGGGATATTATTAAATTAAATAATCAACACTTAATTTAGTATTTCTAATTTTACAGCTATGAAGCACTCCAAACTGAAAAAATATGTAGTCTTGGAAGGAAGGAAGGAAGGAAGGAAGGAAGGAAGGAAGGAAGGAAGGAAGGAAGGAAGGAAGGAAGGAAGGAAGGAAGGGCCCAAATTAATATACAGCTAAAAATGAATTTCCTGTGTTAAGAAGTTGAATGTTTTAAACCAGCTTGAAAAGGCTGATCAAAAATATCTACAATGGAGAAATGCTTCCTCTTTAAATACAGCCCATTTGAAAGAGACAGCGAGGACTGAGACACTGAGGGTAAGAAACTGCAGATTTATTAAATTGCATGTTTTGCTCCTGAATTTCTTGATTAGAAGCAAAGTGAAATGCGCCAGGGACCATATTTCTTCATGGGATAAAGCTGAAATTTTGAAATGTTTAAGTACGTGTCTGTGAATTTTAGTTATAATAGGTAAGAAGAGACTAACAATGAATTTTGCCCTGCAGAGTATTGAATTTACATAGACTTTACTTCAAAATCCATAGTTAAAATTTTTCTTATGGTGGTTAAAACTGTATTTAACTTGCTTTTCTCAATTCTTCATTGTCAAGGTCATTTACACTCTCACACATAAACATACATGCACATTTTTTGCCTAAAGCTAATTTAGTTTTGCTGATTATTCAGCAGTGGAAGTCATACACTTCTCCCAGTAGCATCATTACAATGAATTAATAGCACTGTTACCTGTTACTTTTATTGGAAAAAATGACTTTCAACTGTTATGTCTCAGCTGGAGCAATCATATGACATCTTAAGTTATCTTATTCATGCCACATCTTAAAAATAACTTGAGTGCCAACCTTAATTGGATGAATATTGTAGGATATATTAAGACAACATAATGAAACACTTTATTTTCTTTAGACATTTCCCAATATGGGTTTAATTAAACTTCCTTTTTCATAGTTGTTGATAATTCTGACCAAGTTTTATGAATCAATCTTAAAGAAAACTAAAGAGGAGACATTTTTTGTCCTAGAGGCCCAATCCTGCATTTATTATTTGTGACACTTCCATGGTATTCTACTAGAAATTTTAGCGTGAAAGGACAGAGGAATTACACCTCGGCAAGGAGAAGAAATAGATAAATCAATTTACCTCTGCTAGGGACCAAATAACAAAGACTGAGAATATATTGATTACTGGAGCACCGAGCAAGGCTAAGCATGGGAATGGAGAAGCCAGACACTTGTCACCACCACAGGCTTCCAGGGAGCAGGAGCTGCTCCCTGGCTGTGTCTCACCTGCAGGGCAGGGCACCGAGCCCAGCGCACCCTTGGGATGCAGGAGCTGCTCCCTGGCTGTGTCTCACCTGCAGGGCAGGGCACAAAGCCCTGCACACCCCTGGGTCCCACAGCCTGCCCACTGTGGGCTGTGTCAGCGGGCAGGGGCTGCCTGCATGCCCAGGACACTGCTCTCAGGGTCAGCCTGGCTTGTCCTTGGCTTCCATCAACCCCTGCCTAAAGGACTGAGGGAAATGATTAGGAGATTAGTGCTATAAAAGGAGTCACAACAGCCTGTACACTTGTGGCAACTGAAGGGTATGTGGGTTTGATTTCTATCCTCTGCATGGAACAAAATTTGCCCAGGTGACCCTTTGGCCATTAGAGGTAACGGCTCCTCTCTTGCCGGCTCCTGTAGCAATGTATTCTCAGTGTGTTGCCTGTCTCAAGAGTAACCATCACAAAAGCCAGAGAAAGGCAATCAACCACCAGGAACAAAGCAAAACAAGACAGCTTTCCTTTTCAGCAAAATAAAAACACGGATCGTTTTTCAGCTTACTCTTGGGCTCATCTTTTTATAAAGTGATCATAAGTTTAAAGACAGAGGAAAATTGCCCAGAAAATCCAATAAAATTTAGAATATGCAGCTACCAGCAATACCAGGGGATTTCCAACCAATATATTAGCCAACAAATCAATAACAAGAGTAAATCCTTCTGCATTGAGGGCAATCAAATGCTCACTAAAAGGTACTATCACCTATATTAATATAATCCCCCAAGTGTCAAAGTTAATACCAAAGGAAGCTTATGCTTCACATGTGATAAGCTGAAGGATATTTCTTAATAATGGTTTAAATAAAAGGAAATTGCATGGAGATTTTGCATTAAATGATCCTGAACTGAGTCGGCTCTGCTGAAGTTTCTTCTTTCTGGATATGCCTTGTTTGCTTATCCCAGAGAACATCCTGGTCCATTGGGACTGTTATGCTAAGCCAGAAATGATTTCACAGTGCTTTTAATCTAAAGGCCATCTAAAAGTGGCTCTCTTTCAGTATCAGGAAGTTTACAAATACATTTTTGTCCTGACCTGTGAAGAGCAGGAAATACATTGTAGTGTTTATTTCAAACTTACTTACTACCTGTGTAACTTTCCAGATGAGAGTCTAATATTGGTATGTCAACCAAATACTTGCTTATCATTATCATTAATAATATCTCATCTGGACTGTGATTACATAAGTATGCAGTGAGAATTTAAATCTTTTAATCTGAAAGGTCCTACTGGGGTTATTCTGCGATTTTGTTTTAGGGAAAGAGGTATTTTTTGATTATTTACATCTGTGCATAGTCCAACTCCAGAGTCTGGCCAGTCTATCTGATTCTCCTGGTCAAGTTGTCTTCAGGATGTTCCTTTCTCCTAGGCTGTTCTCGTATGAAAGTGCACATAACAAATAAGTGATATAAAAGCAGATAAAGTAACCCGGAATAGTCCCTGCTGCCTCAAATCAGTTAGAGGTAGGTAGGTAGGTGAATTTGCCTTTACCTTATCTGATTAATATTTTCTAGCAGTTAAGGACTGGCTCGGAGGCCTTACCTTTTCAGAGGGAGCAGTGTTGCAGTTAAGGCATTTAGTGGCTTTCTGGAAATTCAGTTGCAGAGTTGCTACAGGTCCTGGGAAAATATACATGATTTCTCCTTGTTTTACTGATCCATACTCAAAAAGATAAAATACATAATCTCCTCTGTTGCTCAGCAAAATGCACAACAATGCATTTTTGGACTGGGGTAAGCTCTCTAAGTTAATGGTAACAAGTGACATTCATCCTGCATATCCCACATCACGCGCTCTGAATTCAGAAGCCTACAAAAGAACATTCAGGATTTCACAGAGACATGTGCAAAGCTGGCTATGTGCAAACTGATATAATCAGCTAAGTGACAGAAAGCACTGAAACATGAGACACTGCAGTTTGCCAGGAGAAGCAGCATTCTGTGCCTAACTAGGTGTTATTGTTATGGTGCTTATGAGCAAGATCAGTATTTTGTAATTAACAGAAGGGAATTTCAGATGCCAGACTGATGAATCAGAAGTTCAAAGAGTAGGTGTTTAAAGGATATTTATAATATAAAGCAGTAACAAGCTGCCTTTCACAAAATGGTTCACACCTAAATAATGGCACTCTAAAAATTGGTGCAGGGCAGATGTTTTTTAACTAAGCAATGCATTAACAAATTGAAAGGTGTTTCTCAGATATAGTCAGAAAAAGGGGTATGAAAAACCTGCTCCTTTGCAGAAACATCTCTCTAGACAGAAAGAAATGAATTCTCATTGCAGAATACTAAACAAATAAGACGGGCTTTTGCACATATATTAGTGAGGACGAGTAGTTTAAGGGAGAAAATCTGCTATATAAGGAAGAAGACCAAAAAAAGACCACGCTGTTCTAAACTGAATGTACTTGTATGTGGATCTCTAGCACCAATGAGAAAGAGAGAAATCAAAATGGCTAATTAAGAAATGATGAACACTATGCATCTGGTTCCAAATGCATACATCCATTAACATGTTTCAGGTGAACACTTACACTGCTCTTCATGTTGTCGCAAATCTGATGCCCAGGTGAGCTAGTCAAGAAATGCATGGAAAACTTTAATACAGGCTCATTAGCAGTTCTGTGTGAAGTACATTGCAGTGTTCATGCTAATTACTTTATATGATTAACCATAGAAATATGTTGAGAGTATTTTATGGCCTGGTTCTGCAAGAGTTATCTATATGCTTCTGTCAAAAAATATGAGCAGTCTTCTTTGCATCATTAGGATTCACATACTTAAAATTAGCCATGTGAGTATTTTTTTTTCTTTGTAGGTTAGGGCTTTTGCAGAACTAATGAAACACCAGATGGCTGGATGGCACCGAACTTCAGAAGATGAATAAAGAGTAATAGTGGAAATGATCATCTGGTAAATCATATTACATTCCCTAGGAAAATAACAGAAGTGGGGTTTTGGGCTTTTTTAAAGGAAAGTAAGCAGCTGACAGCAGAAACAAGAGCAATAAACAGCAATGAGTGAAATTATGATCCCAGACATACGTGTTGGATCACAGGCTGACTACAGTGGGGAGTCACAAATTTGTAACCCTGAGCAATTTTGGATCTTGTATCCAGTATCAGTAGACAGCAGATGCAATACCCCAGCAATCGTACTTGAAAAATTAAACTCAATTGGATTAGAAATGAGCGCTGTCCATGGAGTTTAAATTGGTTGACAAGTTATAAAAGAAGGGCAATGATAGATGGTGAGACATTGAGCTTAGGGAAAAAAATGCAAATGTTTAAGCACAGAACAATTTGACTGATGGGGAACATCTATGAGAATCATGTACTGTAGCTGAGCATTGACCAAAGGTGGCACAGTAACTATGACTGTGTTGGGAGAGGAACTTCAGAGAGTGGGATGAGAGAATAATGCAATACAGAAATCAGAAATAATGGGACATTACAAAAGCAGATGAGAATAAAGGGAAATGTCCTGACTAGAAGCCATTTTTAATTAGGAATAGTCTCCTGTAAGAAAAGTTGCCTGATGTATGACTGGGTTTAAAAATGTTTGGATGGCAAGAAACTTTGTGGACCAACTCCACTTATAGATGCGGAAGCTGAGGCAGAGAAGCCTCATTTTCTGCTGTAATAGGACAGCACATTTATATTTACTGGCTGCTTTTTGTGTGCATAGTATTGAATTTATCTGTATTCTACTATTATTATCCTTAATCTATTTACTTCCATTATGCTATTGCCATGTGAGCAAGTCAAGAAATTTAGCTTTGTGCAGTCCATCACTCATGTACTCCCATGTGGCCATCCACTGTTTTCTGTCTTCATGTGGAAAAACCAAGGCTGGCTGCAGGGCAAAGGAGCCATCTGTATCCACAAAGAAGCAGGATTAAATTCCTTAATGCAGATCAGAGAAGTGTGCATTGATTAGTCATGTTCACATGTCCTCCACACCTTCTCCTATTTGTGACATTATTATGTTTTTGGCTTAAAGACACCAGTAGTCAAAGAAGAAGCTCTTATTAAACTTTACATAAAACACCAATGTCCACTTTTGTGTTGCAAAGAAGTACAGTAAGATAGCCTTGGTTTCTGATGTTCCCATTTAATGATCTGGCAGGGCCTTCGTAAACTAAGGACTTTTCCAAACATGCAAGGTAGCAATGATTCAAGCCTACAAGTCCTGTCAAGGTGACAGGTATCTGGTGAAACCAGGAGTCACAACAACTTTTACAATTTAAAAATCTGGAGTAAAAACAAATCAATAAACTGACTGAAGTTATTTCCAAGAAAGAAGAAAGGAAGGAAGAAAGGAAAAGTACATAGGTGAAGATTTCACACTGCAGGTTGGTAAAGACTACAAAGCAGCCTCTAGCCATTTTCTATCCCCAATTGCATTTCCTCAATTCTGCTAGCTCATACTGAAACACTATTTATTGGCTCCCACATTTTTCTGTTCCACTATAGTAAGAAATGTTCATTCAAATTTAAAATAAGAACAATAAGGCCACAGATTACACCTCCCACTCTAATGCTAAATAGATGTTTTCTCTTATCATATTTCAAAAAGTGATTTCAGTGCCCAAGTAATCAAAAAAAGTTATAGGAAGAACACAGTGGGTATGAAAAAATATTTTAACTGGCCAAAAGCCAAATTCTTTTAATCTAGCACAGAATTTGAATATTTAAGCTTTTTTTTTTTTTCTCATTGCATGGCCATGCCCTGAATGTGTATCTGTTATAATTACAAACTGGTATTTTAGTTTTAGGAGGGGAGTAATACTGCCAGGAAACTAATTTTTAAGGTTCTGAGTCTAAATGCAAACAGACCTAAATAACCCGCATGTCTGAAAACCCCAAAATTTTGCCTGCCTTCGGAAGGCTGAATATTTTGCTGGGCAGAAGTAACACTGTATTTCCTTTTTTTCCATGTATCCCTATAACTTTCACAGTTGTACTATTTATAAAGCAGAACATTTGGATGATTTGATCTCAGAATAATTATAAACATCAACTAGTACTAAAAACCCTTTATTCACCAACAGTTTGCAGAAGCAACGCAAACTTCTGAAGGCCTAATTAGATAAAGGTCTTGGATCACCAAACTCAGCCCAATCTGTCTTCAAGCACTCAGGTTTTTACTCTATTATTGCTTTGCTACTTGACTGGGCAGAATGTGGACCAAGGTCAGATGATAATTTCTTGCCAGAGGAAGGTTGCTTGGGAGAGGATGTCCTCCTTCTCCAGGGCCATCAGTGCAGTGACACCTTCTGCAAGAGCAGAGGAGCCAGCCTGGGTTTCAAAACAGCCACATAAAACTCTCACACCAAGCTCAGATTTTCTCATCTGAGATACACCATGCAACACAAAAAGGCAGTTCTGCTGGCTGAGAGGTGTGCCTGCACTGCACCCACTAACAAAGCATTTTTTCCTTGCAGGTACATTCATTCCAATGCATCTCTAATATGTATCTTTTATTCAGCCTTCCTATAGTTCTCTACTTGTTGTTGTACTCCCTTCTGCTTTTTAATGGATTTATTTCAGGCACTCAGCAGCTTCTGTGTATGAAGTCAGAAAGGAGATCTTCAAGAAGGCAACCCAACACAGCTGACTGAGTTTTGCACCTCAGTTTTTCAAGGGGCCTGTCTATAAACCTTCTGAATTGTAGATAACTTTTCCCAGCAGCTCTGTCCTGTAGTGGAAATCAATCACTCGTCTTATGAGTTTTCTTGGACATCTGGGATGCCAAAGAGAGAGTTCTTGACCTATGTTTACAGGGACTGCCCTGAGACCAAAGTAGGTACAGCAGCCACCAGCGTGCTGGATCCCAGCATGATGTGCCGTAATGACCTGTCAGGAAGCAGCCTGTGTACCACGACACTGTGAAATGTCCTGGGGGACTCTCTTGATGAATTCAGCATGCCCTCAGGCAAGAATGAAATCACACATCATTTAAATATTGTTTCATACTTTTCTTTTAGGGTGTCTCATCCCTTTCTTAGGTCTGTTCAAATATGTATCTCTAAAAATTTTCAAAATAAAGAGAAAGCCCTGAAAAGGCCATTTCAACCTTCCCACAAAAGTGCTGTGTCTTGGAAGTCGCGGGGTTTTTTTCACATGCAAACCCCTTTTTTCTCAACACGGGTTTGAAAAGGCAGACAGAAAGATTTTTCTTTTTTGTTTTTTTGCTATTATCTGATCATTTTTAACAGGAATTGATTGCTTTGTTTTATAATCTTCAAAATTTGGCAGCCATTTTCAAGGAGTGGTCGTTGATGGGGAAGCAACTTGCAAACCGTCTTGGAGATAAAAGGAAATATAATTTCATGCCCTTAGTGTAATAAGATGGTGCACAATGCAAGAACACTGAAATCTCCACTGGAGATAAGGATAAACCCCAAGTCCTTTATTTGCAAATGCCTTTGTCTGCTGGGTTTATTTTTTCTTTCAGCAAAGACAGTAGCTCTGCCACTGTAGTGCTCTTGCACCTTCTGTTTTTTCCCTGCAGTGCTGACGTTTGTTCCCAGGTACAGAGTAGATTGCCAAGGTTTTGTCTCCCAGCCTTGCTGATGACCTCTGTGGCTCTGCCCTCCTGCCAGCTCCTGCACCCAGGGAGGCACAGCCTGCAAAGGGCTGAGGGCTCTGCCCTGCCCCTGCTTCATCCTGGACTATTCTCCAGCTCTGGGCCATAGGAATGCTCAGGGTTGCCAAGATTGTATGATTTGTCCAGGTCACATGAGAAGGGGCAAACCAGATTTCCTTTCTTATGATGAAATGTAGTAAATAAGAGTCTGCTCCTGGAAATTTTTTGTGGTTACAGTAGGAAGCAATTTCCATCTTCTGAACGTCATTGTAATTTCTATAATTGTAAATTACTGTCCAGAAGAAACTTCTTTTCCTTGTGTGCTGAGCCCCTGTTAAAAAGGAGGGCTTAAATATACTCAAAGAAGCATCATAAATAGTCTGAAAAACACCTCTGCATATGAAAGCCCCATAAATGACTCACAGAGACATGAGTCAGATGGAAAAAACACATTCCAGGTATCTGTAAAGGCCTGCATGCAGGGCCTAAAATGATGTTAATTTCCATGGACTATGAAATAGAAGTGTAGGCATGCACTTCATTTTCTCAGCAAGCTCTCACTGATAACAGCAATTCAGAAGCTTCATCTCTTGGAGCTATACATTGTTCCACTCACTTGAGAGCTAAAAACCAGCAGCACAGACAAGAGCTACCTCGACCAGAAAACTTGCACTCTTTTTTCCCCCTTCATCATTAAGGAGAGTGCGTCATTAAAAAGCAGAATTTCTAGTCCTTCTACTGAGAGCTGCAACAGAATGGTTACACAGGGAAACAATACTTAAGGGGAGAAAGTCAAACTACTTTGTTCAAAAATTCTGTGCCTCTGTTTCTTGAAATGGGCTTATGGGTCAGGAATATATGGCTAGTCAAAATCAGTATTTCTTTTCTTTAGAATAGCACAGCATAAAATCCACATATCTTGTTGAAATATTCAGCGAGTCGCTCCTGCCCTACAAGTGCATTATTACATTGTCTCATGCTAAATACAAAGACAAACAGCTGCAGAGAGATTTTTGCCACACTTCACATATATCAAGCACAGCAGATGTAGCAGATTCCTTTTCATAGCAGTCATCCTTTCCTGTATCTGAATTGTCTCTGAGGTATATAAATGAAGATGGGATTATGTCTTTGCTGGAGCAGCAGGTGAATGAATCACAAAAGAGCCTCAGTCAGACTGTAGATGAAACGTGATCATTTTCCAGGCATTGTGCCTAAATAAAGAGCTGCAGAGAAATGGCCTGATTTTAGAAAGTGGTGGAGAGAAAGGAACTGGTGGAGAAATGCTTATTAAAAAAAAAAGAAAAATAAAATCTTAATGTATTGATTGACTGCCTGGCTTAACTTTTGGTAAGTGCTCATCACTGTTCTTGACTATTCACATAAGCAAGCAGAAGTGTGGTTGTGAAGGGGGTAAAGATGACGGTTCTGTTCCATAATGTATTCAGCCAAGGTGCCCTTGCTCATGTATTATACACATGGGCATTTTTAATATGCAGGTTGCAGCTATTTAAAACCTTGCTAATGCTTCATGGAGAAAACTGAATCAGTCTACTGAGATTTCACCTATACAGCATGTCTTTTTCCACCCCCCCCCCCCCCCACTATTTTATAAGCAGAAGCTTTTGCACTAATGCTGAATCTTTCTCACTAAAGAGTTTCTCTGATTTTGTTCTGAGATGCTTGACTGAAGTTACAGCCCTCACTGATATCTCTCAGCGTCTGCTGTGATGACACTAACTGGTTCCTGTTTCCAGAGAGAGCTTCTAGCCCTTTCTGAAAGTGGCAATAAAATCCTGCTCTCTCTCAGCTTGAGCAGTGTGGTTGTTAGGAACTGTGGGTTTGTCTCATCCTAAACAGGATTTAAATCCTTCAGATTTGTATTACTGTTGTATTCACACAGAATGTTTCTACAATGAACACTGAAATCAGAGGCTGACCTGCCCTTCACAGTATTCTTTAATCAGAAAGGAATTTTCTTTCTTGCTGTCTTAGGCCACATTGCATTCAATTTCTGTAAACAAGAGTATTCTGCTCTGGACTGTTTGATAAACACATATGAATACTCTATTCAATTTACCTGAACCATTTTCAAGACAACAGATATTTCTTTATTGATTCTGTTTGGCAAGGTAATTAAAGCATGTTCATATCAAAAAATTCTCAACTCTTCAAGATTATTAATATTGTATTCCTTTTCAGGGAGCTACTCACAGGGAGAAATAAAGACAGTTAATATTAAAGACATCACACAGCTGAAGAAAAACAATCACATGTACTGCAATGGTTCTCATCCAGTTTCACAAACAAAATGTACCTTAGTTCTTAACTGAACAAGCTCTGGCTGAATTGTGCTGATATCAGAATTCCTTTGCCTCTTGGACTACATGTAGGTACTGTAATACCCACAAGAAATAAGATACCATGAGCTATCTTCAATTATAGGTCAAATAGTCACTGTTTGTTTGAAGAGTGGTGATTTTGTCTTATTCAAAGTCTTACTGATCTCTGCTCAGCCTCTGCTTGAGTATCCTAAAAATAAATGCATTCAAAGTTTTTCATGACCCTTGCCAGGCTTTTCCTTTTAGAACAGTAACTTGAATCCAGCACAGGTCAGCAGAAAGAAGCTGGAATTATGCTCATAAATAGACAGTTGTTTGTTGCAGCTGGAAAAAGGAGGTCACAGGGCTTGCTCTACTTCCCAGGCCACTGCTGCTCTTGCCACAAGTGACCACTACCAATTTACAGTCTTACTAGGCATCTCAGCGACAAGTGAATTAAACAGTGACTGAGCATTGTCATTCCCCTACCCTAGACAAGAGTTGTTTACGCTCCTGTTGCAAATTAAAAGTATAGTGAATGTAGATAGTTCTTAAAGAAGCCTGCTGTGTACATGAAAGTTGTGAATAACTTTACCATCTTAACACACAGAAAATATTTAATGCACCAATATTCCATTAGCATTGCATTTCTGAAATATTAAATACATAAAAGTTAAGGCATTTCAATGGCCTGCAAGACTTTTTGAAGTGCTACAATAAAATACTTTTCATAAATGTATTCACATGCATACATATGAAACACCTCTGTGTAATCCATCCTTATTGCTGTTGCACTGTTGCCTTGCGTTGGCTTGATTCTACAGCAGTGAAGCCCATTCTTTTTTTTTTTTTCTCTCAGCAGCAGCAGTTAGGAATCATCCTCAGTTGGCTTTTCGCTCCAGAATAATAAAATCTGAGGCAGTTATCCATTTTTTTTACGTTATTTGAATCAGCTATGGATAGAGCTCATACGCTGACACAGGTAATACCACACCACAACATGCTTCAGCACCTCGACTCAGCCAGATGTCCTTGGGCCTAGAAGAACTTGTTAATCAAATGCTTAGACGTTCCTAATAATGCAGTTGAACATAAAAACTGAATTCTATTTTTATTCAAGGTAAACATGGTAAGTGATGAACTGTATTTTCAGTTCTAATGCTTCTCAATGCTGCTTGAAGTTCCATTTTTCTTCCAGAGAAATGGTATAGAACTATAAACAAAGCATATGCTCAGCCTTTTTGTTTCTGTCACAAAAATTACTTTTGTTAATTAACAGTTTTCCTGGCAGGCTCAGCAAAACGTCCAGGAAGATATTTTCAAGAGCCATCAGATTTTCACACTACATGCTTTTTAGACTATAAACAGCACACATGGCCAACCCAAAAAATAGGCCTTCCCACCCCACTCCTGCAAATGCACATATTGCCATTGAATTAAATGGCAGGGAATGCAGCTGAATAAAATTGGAAATATCAGAAATGTACATGACATGGAGATATGTGATAGTTACAACATGGAATAGAAAGCCAAGATGGGGATCCCATTCCTAATTTCATCACTTAACCCTCCCATGGATTTGAGGAAGTAGCTGATCTGTATGCTATCCGAGTCCCACCAGCTAATATCCAGGGATAATAGCAATATTCACACAAAACATTTTGAAATCTTGCTGATAAAAATGCTAAGCAATGTAAATATCTGTAAAAACATTCTGATTTTTTTCTTTTCACATATTTTCTGGGGTTTGGTGCATTCCTAAAATAGCAGCAAATAAGCAGCTTTCCAGGACAAGGGACCTACACATGCCATACATTTCAGGCAACAGAATGAACACTGGAGCGTTTTTTTTTTTTTGTGCAAAACTTGCTTTTAGGTCACTAAAATCAGGCACTGTCACAACTGGTGGCAGCTGAAGTTGTGCCACGTGCATTGATAAACTGGGCTGAAGTTTGGTTTAAAAGGCAGAAGATGGCCTGGTCCTGTCCAAAGTAGCAGGAAGCGTGGCCTCTGTCCTGAAAAATAATTGGAGAGAAGCAGCCAAGGCACAGTTTGCTCTACAACCACAATTATCACTGCAGCTGTGATATGTTTTGCTCAGAAGTATTAGTTTGGGGCAGAAATAGTAGAGTCTGTCTTCTAAAATACAGATTGTCCTCATCATGATAGCAGTGAGTGAGCAGCAGTGAGCTGGTTATTAGCAGGCCATTACTACCATGTTGGAAAAAGATGTTCCAGGTCAGCAAAATAACATGCACTAAAACTTCTCACATCACAGAAGATTTTCTTCAATCTTTTGAGTTTGCTAAGAAAACAATTCCTATCACCCATTCATCCGACAAGCCAACATCTTACACCAACCACAGAACTTTCAGAGAAGCAACTTCAGGCTCTTGGCTGTACTCCATCCTGTGAAAGAGCTTCTGGAGGAACAGCTACGGAGGTTCCTTTTCAATCTCTTTTATTATAATGCACCAAAAGTAAGAGACACTATCACACTGCTGCTGCTTAGTATCACTACTGTTTAGCATTCAGTGTCATGTAGCCTTGAAGCACTCTTCTTATCTGTCTTGATATACATGTGTTATTTTTTGTCTTCTACCCAGATTGTAAGTTTCCTGTGGCATTAACTAAATGGAAAAGTGAGACAGTGCCCACGTCTCTGGGGTGCTATAATGTTTGAATAATAATTATGCTAATAGTATCTTTCCAAGAAAAAAAAATTGGGACTGGCAGGCAGAGACCAATGGAGTCAGAAGAACAAATATTGTAATGATACCTTAAAATGACACTGATGTTCTGCCAAGGCAATATTAGCAAAATCAAAGTGAAACTTAATGCTACTCTAGTGAGTAAGGCAGAAAGAAGGAAAGCAGAGGATATACCCTTGACCTGGAAACTGGGAAACTTTTTTTTTCAGCTTGGCCCTTACAAGCAGACTATTGAAAAGTGACAAAGAAAGGCATCATGGCTAATCCACAGGAGTTCATGTAGTACATCCCTATTTTATTTTGGCAGAATTGCAAAGAGGAATCCAAACACCAATGGGAAAAAATCCCACCATATTAAAAATGCCATGCATTTAAAAAATTCTTCTGTGACTTATAGCTACTGGATATGGAGTTTTAAACACTTGTGATATTAGTGATAATTTTGTGGCATGGGATGCATTATTCATTAGGGTATCCTGAAATTTCAGCTATTTCCACTGATGATTCTCCAAAAGGAGAGAAGTGCTGATCTGAAATGTTCACTGAAGGACTGTGACTTAAGTCTGCATTTTCTGTCCTTTTCATCTGGATTTCTGAGATGCTACCACTGTGACAATCAGATATAAATAACAGATTTATAATCTATTTTTGCAGGATGCAGGAAAGATATATAAAATGAAATATCTTCAACCCAGTGAGTGATTTAATTTTTGAACTTTTTCTCCCCGGGAGAAATCTAAATGGGAAAACTGGTATGGCAATAAACATTGACACAGAGAAAGGTGAGACCCAGTTCACCAGCACAGCATCACAATCTAAACTCAGCCTTTTAAATCCAGGAACTGGGATAACTGGACGGATTGCTGAGCTATGCAATGGGTGTTTATATCTATTGCAGCATATTTTGCCACTTTACCTCAACTAACTTTGAGAGGAGAATTGATTTGGTCATTTGGTTAATCGGAATGCTAAAGCAAAAGGTTTTGTTTACACTGGAAGCAAGTCTTTCATGAAAAGCTTTGTCCATCTTAAAAGTGAGCTCACAAAGCAAGGGAGATGTGATGGTGGCCACTAGAGAGCGGGAAGATGAACGTAAAGTGAATTGCTGCCTGCAAAGTGCTGCTTTGCCTGTCTCAGGAGAGCAGCTGCCAAGCACACTCGAGAAAGAAATCTGAAATCAGACATCTGTATGTGCATTGCGTCCACCATGTTTGCTCTGAGGAGAGAGAACCATATGAAGCAAGACAGTAAAGGTGAAATCCAGCAAGACATCCTACTTTATTGCCATGGCAACCCCACCCTGATGAAAAGTAGAAAAACAATAAAACATCTCCAGGAAAAAAAAAAAATCAGTGCTATCTACCAAGGGAATTGAGGAAGATGCCCTTTAAGGAAGAGCTTGGCATTTC
Organism: Chamaea fasciata; assembly: GCF_029207755.1. NCBI lineage: Eukaryota > Metazoa > Chordata > Aves > Passeriformes > Sylviidae > Chamaea > Chamaea fasciata. The sequence continues at coordinate 12,915,541 of NW_027094095.1, read as the reverse complement.
CACCATTTGGTGACTCTTTGAAATAAAGATATGGCTTCAGTTTTTGCAAGCTGCAGAGTTAGAACATATTGTACTTGATAAATTATTTAGTTTGTTTAGCAGCTAAAGTCTGAATTATAAGTGAAAGCTGTAGTTACAGATTAGAATCTTTAATGCTGCTGTGGCTAGACAGAATACTATTATTATGATTTTCCTTGATTTCTTCTAACATCTGTCATCCTAGACTAGCTTAACACTAGAATCACCTTTCCTGCATTATACTTTCCAGGATGGGTGTGTATGAGTGTGGATAAACGTGTGCACCTTATGTAAGCATATATCTGAGTCTGAATGTTTGGGCTTGGAAACAGTTTTATGCATTATGTGGGCTCTCTCTGAATCGGTAGTTGATTTTCAATGTGAATTGCAGTTGGTCACATACAGAGCCCATGTAAGGGCCGTGGCCAAGGAACCCAGCAATGAAACATCTGCTTGTAAAGAAAGCAACACCACCTCCTGCATCTCCATACTGACACAGAACCAGTATATGATAATGGAGGGTGCAACATGTGCTGCCAAGGGGGCAGAGCTGGGGCACGTGAAGGGCTCACACTGGGCACCTTGTCTGTACAGCTCTTGTGAGAGCTGGAAACTGCTCTCACACTCCTGCTGCCTCTCTCCAAAGGCTGCTGGAATGGCCAGACAGCTTCAGTGGTACAGCCTGCTGTTCCCTGCAATGAGGTATTCCCGCGCAGCACGGAAGGTGTAATCTCTTCCTCCCCCAGCCTTAGGGAATCTGATCTAGCAGTTGTGTTTGCCAAATAAAATCCTTTCATTTTCATCTGCTATTTGCAAATATTGTTTCTTGTAACTAATTTGCATGGGCAATGGTTATTCTAATTCTGCACAGTAATGAGAAAAGCAATAAGACTATCTTACCAAAGGGCACTTTTAAAACTAAATATATTGCTCTCTGTTTTAAATAGCTTATATCTGATGGGATTGTTTTTGTTTGTATTAACTGTAGCTAAGCTCTTACAATGGCATCTAGAGATCCTGTTTCAGGGTATAACTCTTGTGTACAAGGTGGTAGATAAACGAAAGAATAGAAAAAGTAGAATTTGTCCTAGAAATATGATAATTGTAAGATATGAAGGTAAGAACTGGTAGAAAATCACTTGATTCCCAGTTCAGGACTTGATGCGATCACCTTCCTCTGTCTCCATATACATAATGGAAAGGGAGATCAGCATTCTTCCTTAGCTCTGTCTGGTCACCACTGCTCACACCATGTGGACAGCCTTGCTCTTCAGCATCCACCCAAGCAGTGCTGGCCCTTGGAAAAGAGAGGGGGAAATTCTCCCCAGAACAAAGCCCTCGGCTTCCCTGCCACATGGATCCCTGAGCTTGCACTGACTGTAGCCAACAGTCCTGGCACGTGTTCTGAAGGAGACTCAAACTACAGTCCTACAGAAAAGCCAATGGAAACCACTTGGCAGGCGTGAGAACACATTTTTGAAAGGGTTACTGAAGTTTAATGCCTTTGTAACTGGAGGGATAAAAATCTCTGTCTTGTAGTAAATTCATACCATTTTTTACTCTGAGGGGAGGCTGTGGCCTTTAGTCTCTACTATATTCATCAGGAACCATGTCAGAGTTTAACACAATACTGCATTAGTGCATGATGTAAAATGGAGTCATGATGACAAGAACTTATAGTAAATTTGGTGTGCTTATGGCAATAACTCAGCAGCTGGTGTGTGCCACCCTATGCTGTGAAAAGCATATACAGACTTTTCTTTGAAATAGCAGCAATTCAGAAATACATTTGTTTAAAAAAGCCCACACAGATGACATGCTGTCTGGTTCCAAAGAAAAGAATGTTTGGGCTTTTGCAGAGCTACTTCATTCGTGAGGTAACAAAACTTATGCCTGACGGCCCAGGTCGTGGAGACTTGGATCATCCACAGAAGGACAGCACAAACTGAAGCAGTTTTGGTACAGAATTAACAACAGCTCAAACTTTCTCTTTCAGGATGTGTCAGGAATCGCTTTTTCCTTACAGTAGTGCAATTTTCCTCCTAATATTAATGGGAGATATGACTTCCTGCATTTTCCATCAATGTTAATGAGAGATGCACGTGCCACTAATGCTGATGAGAAACACACGTGTGTGTAATTCCCATTAACGATCATTAGCTACCCACAGGAGAACCCTCATTAATGCTAATGAATGTTGCACGTATATGTAATTCCCACCAGTATTAGCCCAAGATCTATGTGTGTGTATTGCCCATTAGTGTTAATGAAAGATCCACATCCGTGTGGCTGGAACTGCCATCAGTGGTAATGGGAGGTATGCAGGAACTGACAAAATAATATACTTTACCTTGATAACAGGAATTTGCTCTTGGTGTTTGGGTTCTAGTTCATCTTCAGGAAATGCATTGCTTTCTGTTAATAATCCAGTTTGTGAATTATGCTGTGTTCTAAGCACTGTGCCAAATTAAGGCAAAATGCAAATATACATTTTCCAGGCAATGTGAAGCTTCTATGTCACAGATCAGAGAACAGCAATCTCAGTGTTTATGCTGGGGTCAGTATGTGGAGTCAGTAAATACATGCCTTGATTCAATGGGGTTTGATCAAAATTGTCTTTCTTAATGAAAATAAATCTCTCCCAAGGCTATACTCTGATCGGTACTTGTGCAGCTGTGATCCGCCTTGAACTTGGGTCCTGCCAGCTATGCTTTCATTGCACCTGTGAAGTTTGTGGCAATTTATTGCACAAACTTTCTTTCGTAGTTAGTTGCTTCTAATCAATTAGAGGCTGTGTGTGGAGAGGGAGTCTGAATTGTACCCTTCAGTGAAAGGAGTTAGCGGAATTTACAAACTGCAAATATCATGTATGGGCTGCAGCCTTTGCTATTTCTGGGGGATCATTTGTGCAGATACCAAAATTTGCTTCATATCCTTCACATCAGCAAAAGCCTGTAGACAGACAACAAGAAGACAAGACCCCAAAGTATTAAAGATCACAGTCAAAATATAATTCCCTGCAATATTCTTTTTAAAAAGTGCTAACAGAGCACACCACACCATAACCTCAGAAAATCCCAGAGCTCCTTACCTAAAACAGGTCCTGTTATGTGCTGCCTAGCAGCACGTAGAGCCACCTTTGCCTGGCAAAGCCCCTGAAGCAACATGATAGAGTAGAGAATATCATTCCTACGTGGCACCATACACAGGACTTCTTAAGGAAGCACCCAGAGAAACATGGGTTTGTCAGAACTACACCAGTGTAAAATATCTTGTGTCCTTTTCATCCCTGTTTCTGTTTCAGGATTGCTCTTATTCGTTAAGACTGGGAGATAAGTGACTGATCAAAAAGGGAACTTGTCAGCTCAGTAAGACTTACATGTGTAAGGAAAGGGAATCTCCTGCATTGCTCTACTGTTTTGTGCTTAGAAAATCTAAAGTGTAACACTACTGTCTTTGTCAGAGAGGGTCTGTCTACAAAACATGTTCACACAATTGGTATATCCAGGCTAAGAAATTCCTGCCCCTCAGCACATCTCTCTCCTCAACTCTCCCTTCCCCTGCTTCACCCCAGGGCTCTAAGTCATGCCAGCAGTCTTTATGGAACTGTGCAAAGAGCTAGATAATTGAAATCAGCTGCTTTAGTGAAAGCACCCAGTACCAGGGTGCTCTGCTTGTCTTTTTGTTTTTCTTGTGGCCACATGGTTTGTATGACCCAATTTACCAGGATAACTGAGGGGACTAAGGACCACTGTGCAAAGACAGGAAAAGGCAATTTTGAGAACGGTGGTCACCACAAGAGACAAAGTCTCACCAAATTATTCTGAGGTGCAGCAGCCAGTCTTCAAGTCAGTCCTCACAACTCCTGGAGTCAGCAAAAGCCCAACATCCTCAGATTTTGAAGGACTTAAGGCCACACCTGGATGGCAATTAAGAAGCAAATTAAAACCTGTGGCTTATTTTTCCTGTTAATCACTTTTTCTAGATGCTGCATCACATTCTTCAAACTACACCTGCTCTTAATTGCTTCATTGCTACCAGCCAGGAAACAAGGGCATTCCAAGTCAGAAGAGCAAATAGAAAATGAGAAGAAAACAATCCCAAAACCAAAGAAAATAACCACAAAGCATGCTTCTGGAAGAACATGCACTTCAATCTAGGAATAAGGAATTAAATTTGGCACTGGGCTTCATGTTAACTAAAAACTAACAGAAGTCTATCACAAAACTGCGACTTAGGGCTCAATTTTCCTTTCTGAGCATGTAACCTTTGTTTACATATTTGCAGCTCTGAGGCTCAGCACTGTAATCAAGTAATTAAAAGCTCCTGCTTTTAATTAAGGGAGTAAAATTTACATATGCAAACTCCCCTCTTACTGGTGTTAATGCCTCAGCAATGCCAGCAGCTTTGAAGGAACTAAAACAATAAAAGGTAGAAATAAAAAATATCCAACAACTAATCAATTTTGTTTCACAAAAGTAAGGGAATGCAGAGAAGATAATATTAAATATTTCCAGCCCTAAAACAAACATGGAGTAACAGAGATTCTGGACCATGTTTTAATTATGGAGGTGTTTTCATAGGAAATACAGAGTCCTCGTCAAAGGGCCTGAGGTAGATAACTCAGGAGCAAGGTTTTCATATTGTGGGAAAGCCAGGCATAGGTGAAAACACTTGTAGTCTTGAGAGACTGCTGTTTACAGAAGTGCTCCTCCCTCCTGCAGCCTGAAGAGATGCTCCTGGTTTGAGAAGTAAAGCCTTGCACTTCAGGCTTTCCCAGGACACTCCAGCTTGCTGCTTCACCTTCCTCTTTGGATCACCACAAACATACAGATCCCCTCTGCAGGGAAACACTAACAAAAATCGATGTAAGACAAAGTGTGTGTTATTTAAAAAAAAACCCACTAAATTTGTGGGCTTGAGAGAATGTCAAGGAGATATTCACAGATGCACCAGAAAAAAAAAGATTTTCAAGCAAGCAGACAGGGATTCCCAGAGAATTGGAGGAAGTTTTGGTTTTTTCACATTAGTTTAACCATACAATCCTCCAGTGAAATTTGGAGTGTACCATCAAATCCCACTGGCCTGATGACAAGAGAGAATGCAAGTCTCATTTTATGGAGAGAGACAAAATCTTGGCACAACAAAATGCTGCTAGGAACAATCTCCCTGGCCAGGCAGGGACCTGGTTAGAAAGGAATCAGTCCTTAGATCTTCCTGAAAGGGCATGCCATGAGTATGCCTGCATTAACATTGGAATTGCAACCTACTACAAAATGCTTTGCAACTTAAAAGGCTCCAGAGGAGCCAGTATGGTACACTGAGTAAAATGTGCCCTTTTATAATTGCTCAAATGCATTTTGACATGATAGACCAAAAATACAGAGCTGGTCTCTTGAATAAACACTGCAGTAAGTTTCAGAGATGTTACAGCTTATTCAGTAAATAATAAAAGTTTTTAAATGGTCCAAGCATATATTTTAACAATATGACTGAATTGTATCAGAGAAAATGATTGTGTTGATTCTCAGGCATGTCCATGAGTGATTTCCTTTCTTTTCCTTTTAGTTTCCCCATTTAGCCTGACTGTTATGCATGACAGTTGCATAATGATGTCCCTGGGCACAAATTATGAGAAACCTGTTATAAATTCACCCCATGCTAAACTGTTTAGCTGCTGTGGGTTTAAAGACCAACCTCAGTAAATATTTTAGCATAATCTGGGAATAGCGGGAATGAAAGGAGGTGCTGAGAGACAAAAAGGTATTTTGTAGCAAACTGGCTAGAGATGAAGAGGTCTTTCTCTGCCTGCTGTCACCTTTACCTTCTTCATTTTTTGTCCTGTTTTTTGACTTGATTCTTCTTTCCTAAACTAATAATGGTAGGAAACCTTTTCATAACATTCCATTTCATGACGGAGAGAAAAGGCATCTTGATCCATGTCCATCATTAGTCTTGATCATAATTTTTTTTTCATCCAGTGTCTTGAAAAGGCTTATAGAGAACAAAACTAATTACAAGACTGGTAAATCTTCCCTGTGAAATACAATAAATTAAGAACACATAAAGAATTAACTCCTACAGCAGTTAAAAAAAAAAAAAGTTTGTCTAATTATCCAGGACCAAACTATCCATAACTGACATTCTCACAGCCTATGAACAGCTAAGTTAATATGGCTACATTTTGTTGTTACATCTCTAAATCAGAAGATACTCGGATACTCCTCTAGATTATACAGCTGTAATTGTAAATAGAATATTTGAGTCTGGAATACTTTATGGGCTGTCCTATGAGCTTTTCTGAGCATTTTCTTTAGGAGATACCCCTGACTTTTCCTTGGTCCCACTGAGAGCCTCTGCACTGAATAGCCCTGTTCACCCAGGAGGCAGATTAGGTGAGGTGTACAGAACACTGGAGACAGAGTTTTCACAGCCTCCCTTTCACTTGAATGCAAAATAGATGGAAAAATACAGAAGATATTTTTAATAGTGTGCTAATCCTAAAACAAAATGCAAAGATAAACAACAAGCAAGGTAATGTTCTGTTTAAAGATCAAAATTGAAAGCATGCAAAGAGTTACATGATTTTAAGGACAAGAAATCCAGATTTTCAGGAAAGGAAAAAGTAATGCTCAGGCTAAACCAACCCTTTCTGTTAGTGAAACCAAGGGATAAGCTTCTGCAGAAAGAGACTCATACCTCACCTGGTCCTGGAACTCCACCAAACAAGCTGCTCATAGAAGAAGAAACCAGATTAATTCTCAGACAGTGTAAGTTAGATGCAACTAATTGTGGACATTGTTTCAGCAGCTGAGGTTTCAACAAATAGGTCCAGTATAGAATACAAGGCATCAGAGCTTATTGACAAATATCAGATTTTTACTCCATGCTAGACGTAAAGAATGTAACATCATGGGGTTCTCAGTTTTTACTGTGTCTTTCAGTTAAGAATAAGAAGCAAATCCAAAGTTTTGAAGAGTCCAAAAATTGCTGACAGCGTGAAAAGAGAAGCATAGTAACACTGAATTTTTATGAAAACTCTGGAGCAGAATGCACTTTGAATTATTTTAAGTTTACAATGCATCTTTCAAGCAGCTATAATAAGACACAGCTTCCAGCAGTTACCAGATTCACTGCATAGAATATTCAAAAGTATTTCCAATATGGAAAACAACACATCATGTATCAAATAATAATTTTAAAAACAATGCTTAAATAATTACCAAGACGATCTACCAGTTTCATGGTGACTTTACTAATTTTTATTTGGAAAATGTTTATCAGTCTTTGGGGTTTTTCCATACAGGAGAAATGGTTAATTCTCTTTGGTTTCATGGTAAATAAAACAGCCCAAGATGTTTACCAGCAAGGCTGTAAATCACGACAGAGCATTTTTGGCCTTTTTATTTTAATGCCCCATTATGAAGACCACAATGATTTGCAGTGTTTACTAGCATGATTATCTGTCTAACATAGAAATTAAAGAATTTTTGTTTTGGGATTTTTTTGTACCTACAAAGAGGCTATATGATTTTCCGGGTAAGAGAAAATCAGAATACTTATGGAAAAAATTGTGGACTCTTGCTATGGTAGGGCTAAGTGAATGGCTTAAGGCTGAGAAAACAAAGCTGTGGCACTTCCACATATGCCAAGTCCATCAAACCCAGTGCTTCTCAACACTATATACTGAGTAAGTTCTTCTACAGACAGCTGTTTAATATATCAGAACTCCTGTTTTGTATTTCAGAGTCACAGTCCCAGGATACTTTCCCAAATTCACATTAAAAAGTCCACTGTGGCCCAGGCATGCTTGAAGGTGGCAAAGAAGAAGTTCAATGCCAGACATCTTGTGGAGCAGGTCTCCTCATGCAGTCCAAAAGCAGTGCTAATCTAGCCCTGAGGACACCTGGGAAGAAGGTGCTGCCCACACAGGGACTCGTTTGGGAGAGGCCAGGCCCTTTTCTGGGCGGTGTGGCAGTGTCTGGGTGTGTCTGGTTAGGTGGTGCACGGCACTCACTCGCTTGTTATGAACTACAGAAATGCCAGGCAAGAACTAATGGTGCCAGTGGCCTGTCAGCGCCTCCCACAGTGATTTGGTGAGGTGCTAGCAGACTGCTCCTACCACTCCTGTATGAGCTGCCCAAGGAACTGGGGAAATAGGATCCTTTATCTTGATTTGGCAACTTGTGCATTTTACAACCAGTTCAGGATTTCACACTTATTTGTCACCTGGCTAAAGGGCACTTTATTTTGCAGAAACTAAGTCAGACCTCTTAAGCAGAGCATATGCCAATACTATCTTGATTAACTAGCAGTCAATACTCTAGACTCTCACCAGTTTCCACGGAGATAGACCCAATATAGCAGCTAACCCTATTCAGTATGGCCCAGCTGAGTATATAGTAATAATATTCCACATTTATATAAGCCATTCATCCTCAAGCCCTTCCGAGATTTTCGTGTTCTGATACCACTAGGGTGACTGTGTCATAACTGCTCCCATCCAGCCACACTGAACCACAGCAGTTTTTCTACCATGGACGCAGGAAAAAATGCTGCAGTGTTTCTGAGAAAAACCCATGACACTAAAAAAAAAACCAAAACCAAAACCAAAAACCAACCCCAAACCCCAAAGTTTGTTGAGTTTCTGAATCTTCCTTTGGAAGAAAGACTTTTAGATTTAGAACTAATCAGAACAAATCCATGTAATAAAATGCAAAGACCTCAATCAATTTAATTTGAGAAAACAGCCAAGACATCTCCTCCTATACATGATTCAATGGATCCTGCAGATTAAATATTTCAAAATCTCTTATTTGGACTGCTAAGCTCCCTTTGCCAGTGACTGAATGCTGAATTACTGTTGGATGTGTTTTCCTCCCTTTAGTACCTAATTTCAGTTTTATTTCCTCTTTCTACTGTAGAAAGTATTTCTGACTAACCATCCTCTTCTACAGCCCTTCATTTTTTGTTATAATCCTATCCTCCATTTTATAAACGCAGAGAATATCTCATCTTCAGCCACATTTTCTAAACGACAGAGGGAATGAAAATGAGGTATTGAATGCTTAGCTATTACTTTCTCTGCAAGAGTTGTGCAGTACTTTATATACATGGCATATGCAGCATCTTGTTTAGTTGTTGTGGATGGAGTGATGCATTCACTCATAAGAGAAAAGCAACAATATATTAGATTGAGAAAAGACACTGAGTTAACAACACTGCTTTAACAAGATTTGATGGCGAGGTACACAAGAATTTACTGCACAAAGAACCAGAGCAGACAGAACTTTCAGGAAGACCATGAGGTTCATAAAGGACCCCCCCTGCATTCTAAACATCTCAGGGGAGAGTTCAGGAGCAGCTGAATCCAGACTTGGTCCCAGACTTGGTCAATGGTTCATGTCCAAAGGATTATATACTCACCCTCCATCCTTATGTCACTTAGCTAAGATTTCAGAATTTCAGTGTGTCTATTCCTAATTCATTTACTAAGTATCTGATGTGATAAAGAGTTTCTCAGGTTTGAATAGTAGAAATGTCGAGAGGCAACCCTACCTCAGGAGAGATCCTGGTGTGCAGCCCACTGCCAGGCAGGAGATCTCAATGGGCTGTGGGCTGTCCACTGTTTATGAAACAAAATCACAGAATCAGAATTCCAAGTACAGATATCTATTTCTTGCAAATTTGGCTTGAAATGGACAGTGGGCAGCTCTGTGCATAGGTGGGTGTATTGCTCAAATTAGCCCTTAGCTACTGGACTCTTTGCTGCCTCCTCTGGATCTGCTTTGAGCTGGTTGCTGCCATGATGACCAGCACATGCTCTAAGGCTGCCACTGGTGGTTTCCACTTGAGCAGGGTTATGGAAATAAAGTTCAGGCTGGGTGGGGAGGCACATCATTACAGAGGTCAGCTCTACCACGCATGCGTCCCTTTCCTTGATAAAGTGTCTCCCTCCAAGTTCATTCGGGACTGTACTGACACTGCAGCTGTTGCAGTGCCCGTGGTTAAACTTTCCCAGCTGCCTACTGGGATCCACCCTTCTCATATGCTCTGTTAAGCAAATATTACCTGCAGCAAACAGGGAACTTAAACCACTTGTTCAGGAGGTTGTGTTCGTCTGCTGGATGTACATCCCTAGAAGAAAGTCAAGGTGTTTTTATGCCAAGTCTTGCAGACCTACCATTTTCCTTTAGAGGTGTCAGCTTTCAGTTCTTCAGACCTTCTGCTGCATTTTGTAAATGCTATGAAAATACTATTTATAAAGTACAATATTTTAAAATGCTTTTATGAATAGAAGTTCAGTAAGATTATTTGTCTTACTGACACTCTCTCATTCAAAAATGGATGAAGAAGTTTTGCTCAAACTTGCCAAAATAAAATGGTTACTTTTGAGAAGGAATAAGTTCAGAAAGCTGTTTTAGCCTGTGTTTAGCTCTGGCATATGGTGACTATTTGCTGCAAGGGGACCTAATTCATTCTCAATGCATTGTTTTTGAATAGAGAGATTTGCTGGAATTGGAGCTGAAGTCCCAGAAAGTTTAGCATCAGAGATAAATGTTTTGGAAGGTTAATAGCCTGTGGAAATAGAGGAGCCCCATATTATGTTTAGTACTCACTACAGCTGAAAGATGAAATAGAGACTCTCTTCACCCAGGCGCTGAAATGCAGCCACCTGTGGGGAGTAATGTGCCAGCTCTTTAGTGCGACAGTGCAAAACCATTTAAGTGGGAAGTGGAGCGTTATGCTCAGTCCAAAGGGAGTGTTTGCCATTGCTATTACTGAACAGCATGACATTTTTCTCTGGGTGGAAGGCACTGTTTGTGTAATGCCATGTTTCAAAAGAATTTGACATTAGATACCCAGGAAATGGGATCCGGCCATCAGTTAATCGATAACTCACTGCCATGGACCAATCTCCCTACTTAGCACTGGAAGAAACCAGCAGAGGCAAGACCAGGAACAAAGTGAATGTTACTTAATTTGAGTCCCCTCTCCAGTAGGGGTTCTTGTATTTATAATTGTTTTTTTCACTAAACTTAAAGAGAAATTGAAATGTTTAGTACAGGCAAATAGCTTTGAGAATTTTGTTGTAGATTAATATCACTGTTTGATTAATCGTAAATTTCCTTTCTTTTCCAGCAGAATTAGTTGTCTTTCCTTCATTTAGGGAATTTCTCTTATAAATTTAAGCTTAACTTTGACCTGAATTTCAACCAAGCCAATTTAAAAATCATCTTTATTCTTCCATATTAGAAAGGGAGAACTTGGAAGAAGTTTTGCAAGAGGCAAAGCCACATAAAAGTAAACTGCAGGATTCTAGTTCTCTGAGGTGATTTGTTCAAGGAAACCACACAATGTTTAATGGGTTTAATGTATTAACTGTGGTGCTTTCTTCCACTCTTTGTTTTACTCAAACTCAAGGAATTGACTTTCCCCAAGTTCAGCACACCACCCTGTCTGCTCTTCTGTGCTCAACTGTCAGAAGAAAAATCATAAACATGGTTTAAAAATAGTTAAGATGAAAAATTTTAAGAGTATGTGTGAAAAAAGTCTCCTTAAATGTTTAGATACACTTTCACCTGAAGGTGGCAATATTTAATAATGTTCTGAGGAAAGAAGCTTCCCATATAGATACCTTTAATTAAAGATTTTATGGTTTTAAGTGGATATCCTTCTCCCCCATTATTTTTTCACAATGTATTGAGAGAGAAGTATGATGAGGTATCATATGCTTGTTTCAGACAATCTAGCACATACATTATGCAAAATTATTTGCAATTAAAATTAGAGCTAACATATAATATATAAGCCATAATTTTTATAATAAAAATATAAACCTTATATAATAAGCCAACCCTTCCCCACCCTCAATTTAAAAGCAATTTTAAAAGAGATAGGCTATATATTCCTTTTCACAGTATTAATACCAATATGCTCTTAACTCCAAACCCAACTTGGGGCTGATTCTTTCAAACCAGACCCTGTCTTTATGCTAAGTTATTTCACCTGCACTCAATACATGCTGTGATTTAGAATGTGATGCATCAGCCAGGCAAGAAGAGGCAGCGTTCTGGGTATTGTGCTGTGTGATGGCAGCACTGGGGTGCCCTGCAGACCAAGGGCAAAGTGCTGTGTGCACTCAGCGTGGGCTAATAATCAGTAAAAAAGGTTGGCCCAAAGCATTTTCTGTAGAACAGAAGAAATAAGGATTTAAAATATAATTCCTTTTTTTTCCCTTAAGACTTAATAGATTTTTTTTTCTAAAAAATAAAACATAAATCTACAGATATCTGTCTTTGGATTATTAAGGAGATATAATTCTATACATTTCTTAATCTTTCTGTCCTAATTCATCTTTCACTCCTTTCCACAGGGCTCAGTGATTTTTTTCCTTTGATTTCTGTAAAATTCAGTGTTTTCTGCAATCCCATTGATTACTGTCCTTGTGGCTACAAGCAGTAAGATATTATACACGGAATTGAAATGTTTTACACAGTCCTGGCTGGTAAGGCTGCATCTGCAATGCTCTGAGCATTCCCTACTAGGAAATCATGTTAGATTTAAAGAAGAAAGAACACTTAACTAGGGCAGGCAGCAAACAAAAAAATCCTCAAAGTTCAGAAGACAGCAGCTATTGTGTTAAGGGGAATCAGGCAAGAAAGCCAACTGTTGAATTTGCCCTGTCTAGAGAAAAGATGAAATGATAACAGGCTGTGAGTACTTAAGAAGAATTAATAACAAGAAGGTGGAGGGTGGTGTGGGAGGACGGTTGGCAGCATGGGGAAAGCAGGTAGAAGCATAGTAATAGCTCAGAATTACTGAAGGGGAAAATGTAGATTCAATAGGCCTAAATGAGAGAGGAGGGAGGTAATCTGGCACAGAGGGTCACTGATTTCAAGGCAAATGTTCATCCCTGAGGATCACGTCAAGCTACATTGTTTGCAGAAGCCAGAGCTGGTGACCCCAGGGGTCTTTTCAGCTCTAATATTTATGGGTCAGATGACTCCTGTCTTTGGCAACAACTGAAGGAGGAGTGTTCTGTATGGAGAGCCCTGCTTCCTGAGGGACTGCCCTGTGCAGAGCAAGCTGGGAGCCTGCCTACCTACACCCTGCCGGCTCCTACACCTTGGGAACAGCCCCGAGCTTTACCCAGGCTGTCCAACTTGAGAGAGGAAAACAATCTCTCACTGACAATGGCTCCTCTTGGCTCTGGAGACAGGCTGATATAAATAAAGCATAAACAAGAACTGGAGAGCAGTTAGTTGGAGCACTGTTAGTCGGAGTACCATTGTTTTGATTAGAAAAAGTGCCAGTGATGAATTGATGGCTCCAAAACCAACTAGTTCACGTAATTTCTGACAGAAGGTTGATTTTGCCTTCATGTCCATCCCTGAGCAAAAGTGAACAGTAAATTATTATACTTCCAAACCAGAAACAAAGGCCATTTAGGAGGGAAGGTGAAGAAAATAAGGCTGCAGTCATTTCCTGCATGTTATTCCTGCCCAGCCACTGTCCTGGCAGGTGTGAAGTGACAAATTTCCTGATGCTGTCCCACCTCTGGGAAAGAGACACAAACTAGCTCCCTCAGGGTATGAAATGAGGGAGCTCTCTACTACACAAGACCACCGTCACAATCTTGCTCCTAAAGATTAGCCAAATTTCTTATTTGGCTTCAAAAGTTTTTTGGGGGAATGTCTCAACTCCTTTTTCAGTGCATCCACTCTGTGACATTCAATGCACTTAGTCATTAAAGTAGGCTCACTACCTTTGGCATTTCTATTAAAACTGCATGTTCAGGAAAGGAACAGTGTCTGAGTGAATCACTGACAAGAAAGCACAGGTATTGCAGAGGGAAAAAGGGTGATTATCTCCAGGCATATTCTGCTGGAAATTGAATAGACTCAATGAAGAATTGAAAAGTTGTAATAAGAAGCACAATATCACAAGGCAACAAGGCAGAAAAGCAAAATTAACACAGTCCTAAGCCTATGCATTCAAACTTCATGGTCACAAAAAAAAAAATCTTAATACAAATGACAGAAAGACTTCCTGTATACTCTGAGACCAGATCATTCACTAAGCAAACGTGACACAATATGTTCCTGAGCAATGTGTGCAGATTAGTCATTTGCCACAGCCATAGCTAAAAAATATTTTCAGCCTGCAGCTGTAGGGAAAAATTAAGTGAACTCATAGACAGGATGGTGTCAGTGTAAGAATCTCAGAACAACACAAGTGAAAATGAATTGAAATACAAATGGAGGAATGAAAATAACATATAATAGATAAAAAAAGATAAACCACAGTGCCATCCAGAAAGTTTTGCTACAAACAGAGAAGTTTTTATTGAAGTGTCCAAAGCAAATGCTTTTGGCCCTTCTTAGACCAGGTGGGATTTCAGTCTGGAGGCCTAGATCTGCAGAACAAAGCAGCCACATCCAAGCCTCAGTCACGTCGCTCATGCTTGGCTCAGGGAGGAGCAAGGCAAAGGCAGTGCTGGGCTCCCTAATCCCAGAGCTGGAACTTGGCAGATCAGTCCCAGGCACAACACTGTGCAGGCACAGGCTTTGTATCTCAGCACCAAGGAATGACTGAGCACCATCTCCAGCACCTCACTGCGCTCCAGCAGGTCTGGCCTTTCCCTGAGGCTCCCAAGGAAAGCAGTCTGCTGCTCGAGGGTGGGATCTGCAGTGGGGCTGCAGAGTGCTGCAGGCTCCCCTGATCTATGGCTTGGGGCACTTTGCTCTTCAAATGATGGGAAGTGAAGTACCAAGGGGCTGCATGCTGCCACACAGCCCCTCCCACTTTCCAGGACCGGCTTTGCAGGATTAACAGATCCAAAACCCCAGGGCCTTGGCTAGAACACTTCATTATGGCAAAGCACTGCTAAAGCTATGACACGTTTTGCAAAGAATAGCTTAATAATAAATTTTAATAGAGTCACATGCTCTACTTATTTGTGCTTTAATTATTATGCCTCTCCTACTCTGCTGAGTTGAGCCTATTTTATTTTCAATAAGGATGCTTGATGAAGATGAATTAAAACCTGTAATACCTAATTTAGCACAGAATAAAATATTTAGTGTGTTAGTTCATATTCTGATGGGCTAGGCAAAATTTTCTCACACTTAACAAAATTTAGGGTCAGTCAAACAGCAAGAATCTGTCAGGCCCAACTCTGGCTATAATGATCTGTGGTTTTGCCGGATCTCTTTCACGAAGGAGAATCTCAGTAAATCTTTTTTCTTGGTGAAATCACATTGCAATGTACCTTTGGGACAGTAGATTCATCTAGTTAATGAGACATATTTCCAATGCACATGTAGGATGGAGGTGGAAGGGTGCTGGTTTTTTGGGTTTTTTTCTCATTTCGCTTTTCTAAAAAACCTACACAGAAAAGGTTCTTTTCTTTTTGGATTCTCTTGCAGTTAGTTCAGGGCCCTGGAAATGGTTTTATCTTTTATTAACCAGCGGGTCATCTCTATTATCTCAGATGGAACAGGCTGTCCTATTTACAGCACTGCCTCTGAATACATTTTCTGTGTTTCCATATTTTTCCTTTACTAAAAGAACCCACTGTAGAAAAACAGAAAAAATAAATTTCAGGTTGAAGAATCCTTTACTAAAAGGAAGAAGTACTACGGCACAAGAAGCAGGTCATTCCATAAGATTCAGTAGCTAAATTTTAATGTATGCCTCAGCAGGGTGGCATAAGTCTAATTGGATTTGAAAATTGTGTAATAAAAGCCATATTTGCCAAGGCAGCTACAGGAAAACATTATTCCTATTGGGTCTTAGATTTAAGAGACATCAGAATGAAAGAATGAATAACAAGCATTCTACAAAATACCCTTCCACATGACTGTGGAATGCTGTGCAACTTCAAATCACAGTTCCAAAAAACAGGATTTATATTAGGTTTATGTTGTCTCCTACCAACAACCTCATATTGATAGAATACTCGGGGGGAAGCCTTAAGGAAGATTAGCAAAATAATCCTTTCATGCTGGGAGTTGCATTTCTTCAGCTAAATGGCCATTGCAAGCAATGAAAACGCAGGCAAAACTGCCAGTAAAAGAAGATATCCACAGAAGACTGAATCTGAGTGTTTTCTGGAGTCAGCTTAAATTATCTGTTGATGGACAGCTATCACGCACATCCCTCTCTCAGTGAAAATGTATGATCTATATTATAACAGCATCTGTTAATGAGGTGTCACTGACACAGACAACATTGTATTGATGTAACCTGCTATTTAATTTCTTTTTTAGCTGGACAAAAATGATATGAAGTTTAGCATTTAGATTTTTCATTTATTTCCTTTTTAATACATTTAGAAGTATGCAAAGGAATTACACATGCACTGTCTAAATCTTGTGAGGGACATAAAGGTTTTCTCCCAGCACTTAATAAAGCTGAGCATTTTCTTAATCCCACCTGCAATGTCAGATCAAGGTGAATTTTGTTCTTAGAAAAGACTGCCTCCAGAAACACACCTTTCTTTAAAGGACAATGTATGGGAGTAAGAGTTGAGGAGTAACTCTACAGTCAAATGTGAAAACAGCAGCATGTGACCTGGCAACAGTGTTGAATAGACATGCACGTTGTCTTTAAAAGATACCCTGCACAAGTACTTTTACATGAAAATCACTGGCTTGAGTTCGGGGTTTTTTGGTCTTTATTTTTCCATATTCTTCACAGAATAAACCAAGGCTACCTCTGTTTTCCTATCTGATAGTTAACTATTTTATTTCTGTTTCAGCACCCTCCTTTAGATACAAAAACTCATGTATAAAGTAGCTGATCTCTTGAGGTAGCCATAGGTGATATTGCTATCACCCACTCATATTTTACAGCAGTCTTGCTATGAAATCAGCCACAGAGAAAAGGAGGCAGAACACTGCCCTTCCTAGGATGTGACACAGCATCACTCAGGCCTGATGGGATACAAAGCAGTGGGGTTTCACCCAATAAAAATGAGGGAATAAATATTTGTTTAATTTGCTTCCTACTCGGGAGATTTTTAGTCCTAGGCTGAAGGGCTGCACCACAGAATTTCCACTGCAGAGGAGAGAGATTTTTTTTTCCAGTTAAATGTGAATCCCAAGATACTCACAATGAGACCTTTTCCAAGTAAAAAGTGATCATTTATGGGGAATTTGGGCATCACCTCGGCAAAAGTCCATTTGACCATATAAAATGCAACAGTGGGAAAGCAGGCCATTTCCCTCTCTTTCTAAGCAGCCAAAATAAAAAAAAGGAGAAAAAAAAGAAGAGCAGTTGCAGACCAGGGACATGACTATGATCTAATTCTACTCTCATCCTGAGGTAAGCCACTTGACAGCAGTGTACTTTCATGCAGGTCAATATTAGGATGGAATCAAGCCAAATGAATTTACATCAGTACATGCTTTCACAGTTACTGTGAGAAACAGTCCCGAAATTACAGAGCAGTTCAAGCTGTACTCTGTCATAGGCTGGAGAGGAGGCAGGTCCCATCTCCATGTCCCCGTGTAACACAAGTCAGTGAATTTACTACCTTTTTAGGGAGAGTTATACTGATTGACAAAAGACTCAGATTGATGGTTGCATCCATTGTTGTGCTTCTCACCAAACACAATCTCCACCACTACCACAACATTAACCTTGAGTGTTTTCAGGGGTTGTTGGTTTCCCCAGCCAATGCCAGAAATTTAGTGCAGTTTGAATCATCTCCCTGAATGCCCTCTCTGCTCATGAGTCATGAAATCCCCTCTGCCATCCCTGCAGATGTACCAGCTCATGGTTAGTCCAGTGTCTCAAAGGCTTATATTTGCTACTGAGAAAAATCTCTGCATAATTCTCCCATCCTCCAACACTCTGCACATTCTAAGAATGGGAAGAATTACCAGGATCTCAGAGCAGGCAGCACCAACATCCAGTACTTCCTTTTTGCTGCCCACATCCCACCTTTTACTGTCAGTGAACTTCAAAACTGCACCTCAGAAGATTAATTATTAACCAATATGACAGTTCTCACTCAGATGTCAGCAGTGATGCCTTTTCAGTTAAAATAAAAGCTATATTCCACAGCAATTTTTCAGATGCTGATATATTTAAATAGCAAAACAGTTTAAGGCAAGAGAGACAGTTTTCCAGATGACTTACCTCAAGTAATAAAAAATCAAAATTGTAATAACTGTACGTAGCTTTCTTTTTGCGTCACTTAAACTCTCTTAACAAATTCATTTGTGAAGAGATACCTCCTTTAGTAGCCGCTCTAGGTGAGTGCATGGAAAGCATTTAAAAAAGGTCCTCGTGTACTGCTGGATATTGCTCTTAACCTGCCTATACATTAAACTTCTAGTAGAGACAAGGTGAAATGGATGTGAATGACAGAAAAAATTGTTCTCCTGTAGACACGACTTGTGGCACAAGAAAGTGTTTTGTTTTGGTTTTTTTACTTGATTAGGAGGTGTCCTCAGTTCATATTCCCAAAAATAGCCAGTGTCACTCTAACTGCTAATATGAGCTCATCAATAATTATACTAATTATTTCCAACCTGCAGTAAACTGAAAATTCTTAGTTTCACTTTTTTTCCTTTAAAGCATACATTCTTTATTTTTGTTGTGTAAACTTAGAAAATGGTTCAACCCCCTCTTCTCATAAGGGAGAAAGAAGAAGGGTTTTTTTTTATTCTACATGTGTGTAAATTAACCTTTTTTTCCCCCCATCTTTATGGTGATTTTTGTATAGTTCTGGATAACAATTTGGCACCTGTCCTGGAAAATCAGTTGTTTAATTAAAATACTGTTTTATGTGGAATTAAAGAAATAAGGAGATGCAAGATAGCAACAGGACCAGTTGACAGATACGGGAAATGAAGAATGTTGGTTTTGAGACTCAGACTTCTCTGAGTTATTAATACATCTAACTCTCTAAATAAAAATCTAGGTCTGGGTTCAGGCTGACTCAGGATCACTGGTGATGGCACCAGAAATTGCAGTCAAATCAAGAAAGCTCCATCCAATTATCAGCTCACTGACAAGACATTCTTACTCCTTTCATTTTCGATGCTGGCAGAATTTTTATAGATAATTTTTTTGAAGAGGTAAACTATCTTTTTAAAAATACACATAGGTGAATAAAACTTACATATGCAATTTCTAAAATTTCAGAGTAACTAATACAATAGAAAGCAGGAAAAGGTCAATAATTGATAGGAAAATATCAAAACAAACAAAAAGCATGGGAATGTTATGCTCATCTTCCTCATAGGAGATGATGAGACAGTATTTTGAACTCACATACCAAGTGTGATTTTTTCAGTTATCTGCAAATAAAAAATTTTATAGGACTTTTTAGATAAAATTATTTGAAGAAAAGTCAGATCTTATAGAATTTCAATAATGCCCACTTGAGCTATTTTTACAACTCCTTGTAGTGGATGTATTCTGTAAAAACTCTTTCTAGTTTTTGAAGCTTTTTAAATTAAGCAAAGCATCCTAATTTTAACAATTCATACTTAGCTAGATTAGTTGTTTCTCCTATCTTTTTACATTAGATGATAACATGAGCTATTGTTCTCTTGTTTAAGCTTTCTACTGATTTAGAACTTCTGTGGCCCTTCAAACCACAGATTTTGGAGTCCGTTTGAAGATAAGACAGACCTCAGGCCAAGTTGAATTTGCCCAGAATTGCTTGTCCAGTGCTTTCACCAAACATTTAATTAGCATTATAGAAAAGAAAGAAAGAATACTATTTCAAGGAAATCACAAGGATATTTGATGATTTATCTGACAAAATATGTTTTAAATTATGTTCAAAGGAAAAGGTGATGGAAAGACATTGTACAAATTGCTATTATTCTCCCTCTGTTGGTCCTGGTACTGAAAAAATCTCAGAACTAAGTCTGGCATCAAAATTAAGGAAGAAGTGAATCACAAAAGTCAAATGTATCTGAAACAAGTGATTAGAATTGGGAGTTTTCTCAGTTTTGGCACACAGGCATTTGGACACCACCACCATAAACAGTCACAGTGTAATTAGGAAAAAAAAAAAAAAAGAAAAGGGAGTCCCATGGGTTTGGTGGGTCCATGGGTCAGGACTCAAGCACAGACAGGGCAGTGACTGAGCTGATGGTGTGAACAGTCTGTGTTAATTACTTAACATTTATTGTCTGGGGTGCTGTGTCCCCAGGGAACTTGGCAGCATTTGTACACTTGCCCTGCAAACATAAAAGGAATTCAGGAGGCAGTGCAGAATTGATAGTAATACAGATTATGATGCAATTACTCACAGATAGTGATACTCCAAAGTTGTGATTTTGCCAAGATGACATAACACCTCCTGTTATTGTTACTTATGTGTTATCATCACTGGGACTGTTTAGGATGCTGCACCATCTCAATCTCACCAGCACTGGGCTAGAAATTGCACAACTTCTCAAACAAAATGAAGGGTCATCAGTTGCTTCTTGGGCAAACTGAGTGATGAATGTGGTGTGTTCTTCACTAGCTGCAATTCTGTGGTGCAAGACAAGCAGTATTGTTAATGTGAAGGGGGCAGAATAAAATATACAAATCCTCCATAATTTACCAGAAGGTAATAAATAAACATCAATGCATTTAATTAAATTATCTGAACAGGAAATAATCTCCTAGATACAAAAGGCTTGCATTCAGCCAGTATGTATTCCCATTCTTCTATCGTGTCCCATTTTCTGTGACATCCTTATGTTTTCTTTCACTGATCTCTTCTGTCATTTGGCCAAGATCAGGTTCAAAATCTTTTCCTTGCCATTAGTAATGACCCTTTGCACACCCTGGGAAATCATCTTCTTTTTATATAGAAAATACTTCACCAGAGCCTTGGCTGTCAGTAAGGTTGAAGGGACATCTCTACCCCCTAATAAATACAGAATAGATTTAGCAAGGAGATTCAGAAAAGTTAAAAAAAAAAAAAAAAAAAAAAGCAGATGAAAATGTAATACAGCATTGAAAAAGAGAGCCTTGAGACTTGCTCAGAAGATTAAAGGATTACTTCTATCTTGGAAGCTTGTGAGATGAAGGGTCCAGGTAACCTAGGCACCTATGTAACCTGGCATACTTAACTTTCCTGATACAGATTTATTTTTCTGGCATTTTTGCAAGATAGAGTAGTTAACTGAAGCAGTCATGATGGCATTGAAATAATGAGCCCTCTATCAGTGAGGCTGGAATAAATGCCAAGATGAGAATAGTCCACTACAATTTGATGAAGTGTTATTTCACTGTAATCTGGTTCACACTTTTACAATTTATCTAGGAGTTCTAACACTAATGAATTTTCTTTTTTTGCCTACAAAATGTTATGAAGAGTATAACTATTCTCCCCTAGGAAAGAAACTATAGTGGCCAACACTTTAGGGATCAGGTGTGATAGCCTATATTAAAGTGCTACAAATTTCCTTCTACAACAGATATTAGAATCAATGACACAAATTAATATAACATAATATAATTACTATAATATCATATGTTTGTCCAGGAGTGTTATTTTTCACTTGCCCAACTAAGCTTCTTTTGATACACCAGGACTCTTCTATATTTAAATAAATAAGCAAATCTGGTAAAACCCTTATTGTGCCACTGTATTATGTATTTTGACATTTTCTTTTCATGCAGTATTAATTTGGTTCATTATAATATAATATATACATACATATTATAGCTCTTATTCCTACTTTCAATAACACAAAATATCCAGAATTTTAGCTAAACACCTCATTGAATAAACTAATGAGTTAATGGGTCCAACTTTGTGGTGTCACAACCAGAGAGGAGACCACTTCAGGTGGGCTTTGATAGGGAAGTATCCTGACAAAATAATGGGTTTTGCCCATTTACTTCAAGCCTTTCAATGGTCTGTCTGCACCTACAGAAAGCTGCTTTTATCAGCACATTTCCCATCTGCTCTGCACATTGGCAGCACAGCCGTGTCAGTGTGAGCTCCTAGCAGAGACAACCTGTCCTTCCCAGCCGTGGAGTTCGAGGGCAGGGCCTGTGTTATCTGGCCCTTCCACAACACTGACTGAACTTTCTCCAAAGCCACGGACAACAGAAAGGCTGACGAGGACATTCGGTGTGAAATAACCCACTTCAAAGTGAATTTTGCATTTTGAAGTTTTCAGAGACTGTTTAGCACCACCAGACAGACCAAACCCATGAGGGCACTGCCCACACGTGCAGCAAGCACCATCCAGGGAGTGCTGAGCACCTCCAGCTGCACAAGGAAGGGACATCCTGCAAGAATAATCAAGGGACATTGCTAAACTTGGGCTTTAAAAATTGATTTCCAGCTTTGGCTTGTCAAAGTAGATGATCTAGTTGTTTTTATTTGGCAAAGAAGCAGTCATACAGGAGGTTTGAGGGTCAGGGAGATAACTTGCTTCTGTAAATTATATAAAGATGGGATGTGGCCCTGAGAGCATTTGTAATTCAATTTCCGAATAGTTTCACTAACAAGTATTGCAACATCTTCTCCACCTTACTGCTTTTCAAGGACTAGTAAAGCTTAAACATTTACTCTGAACTTCCAGGTCATGTAATTCAATTCTCATAAAGGAACATGCAGAGCACCTGGGTATCATAAAGATGCCGATCACTAGAGCAGACTTGCATGTAAATGTTGTAAATGCTTCTGTTTGAGGTTTTTTCCCCCCACCACATTGTAATAGGATTCTATTATGATAATGAGACTTACAAGGAATTGTTCCCATCATAAATTTGGATAGAAAAGCTGAGAAGTCTATTTAACTCAAGTCACCATCATGAAAATCTATATAAAGCAATGGAAAAAATTATTTTCTTGTGAAATGAAAGAGGAGTAAGACTCATTTTACTTTGCTCTATCTTACACATTAAGGTAGCAGGAGTTTTAGAGAGAGCACATAACCTATTCTACATTATCATGAGAAATGAAAAAATTGAACATGTGTAATTTGGTATGTGCATGTACATTTGTTTTCCAGCAGTTAGTGTTAAAAAGGCTAAGCTACACAGTTGGAAATTATCCTTTTTTTTTTTTTTTTTTTTTTTTTTTTTTCAGTTTTGCAGGTTCAGTAAGTTCACTGAAGTTCCTTTCATCCACATTTTGTGAAAGAAGAATCAGATCAATCAAAAATTAAAATCCTATTAGTGGACTTGGACAAAACTGATCCTTATGCAAGCCAAATTTAATTGTGAAGTTTCCCCTGATTTAAATTCCACTTAATTTGACTGAAGCCAAAATCATAATTCTGCCTTCGTACCTCACTAACTCCTCAAGTGCACTGGGAAAGCAACTAAAAGATGTATTTAATAGGCTGACCTATGTATTCTGCAGGTCAATAATCTTCAAGGATCAAAAGCAAAAGAAAATGCTGAATTATACCCTGCCAATGACACTGTCTTTCTTGCAACTGCCAAAATACCTGCAGAGGGTTATCTCAGCTCAGCTCAGTTACAAGGGCAGAGCATGACAAGAGGAACAGATTTGAAAGATCCAAAGAAGAGACTGAAACCAAGAACCTGCACTGAATACAGAAAGAGTACATAAAATCTATCTAACACATGATAATATGCTCTGTACCTACAATGCTTCTGAACTGAAAATGGAAAATAAACCTTACAAGATGCTCAGTGTAATTTAAGCTGGGAACCAAAAGCCAAGGATAACCATTCTGAGTGACCTGGACAGAAAAGGGCACAGGGCACCTTTGGCAGCTGCAGGTGGAAAAAGTGCTTTTGGTATCTTTATGACACCATCCAGAAGCAGATGAATATCCAAGAAGATCCTTTTACTGTGAGCTTTATTAAGAAAATGATATGCTGTTTGCTCAGATAGTTATTCTACTAAAAGGAGTTATTCTTATTTGCCCCAGTTGTTTTACTTCTCAGCTAACACATGTCTGAGTTTTTACCAGCAATGGAAAGAAAATCAGAATTTTAAAACCAGTGTTGCATGGGGTTTCACTAAGAATTTAAATAATAAAAAACTTTAGCATCCTCAAAATACCATTTTTCATTAGTGTCAGGAAATACTGATACCAAAGGCCTGTCCCAGGGATTTTGAAACAACTAATGAAACCTTTGCTTTGTAAATTCTGTCCAAGAAGTTGCAGAAAGTCAAGTTGTGTCAGGACTGTGGAGGACATCACAGTGCTCTAAAAGTCCTCCAGGAATAAAATCTTTTTCTTTCAATCTTTACAATAAAATGTATGGATTTTTGTATGTGAAAAGACACATTTTCTAATTTTGACATTTCCTTAAATCAGCTCTTCAGCCACTGTTGCCCTTTCTAGGGCTGAAAAGCCTTCACTATGCTTCTCCCAACAGCTAATTTCAGCTAATTGAATATCTTTAATTTTAATCAGAGGGACAGCTCATATATGTATGTGAAAAAATAACATGTTAAAATAAAATACTGTATTTGTATAAAGTGGTCTAGAAACGAAAGTCTGACTCCTTCTCCCAGTCATGGAGGTATCCAATGTTTCCATTTATCTGATGGAAGGAAACTCCACCTGGTGCCCGAATCACACATTCACGGCAGTCCACGGAACCTTTGTTCAGGTACAGTTCTCCCACAAACACTGTTCCCGGGTTTGGGACACTGTGGGTGCCCTCAAAGGGCTACTTCTGTGTAACAAGAGGGCAACCTACTATGTTCATCTGGACTCTAGACTTCAGGAATAATTTTTTTAATGAATGTAAAAATTGAATTTTACTTATCAGGTTTATAGAAAAAAAAAGTGTTTAAACTAAACTAGAAAGAAGTTTATACTTTTTTTTTTTTTTTTTTTTTTTTTAATTTTACGTTTCAGACTGAGCACTTTCAGAATAGGAACAGAAATCCTGCCAGGCAATAAGACCCTGAGCTAAATCTGGGGTCTGTGACAATGCATGAGGCAAAGCACTGATAACCCTCTCTGGTAAACAGACATCTAACCCTGACCCAGCACCTTTATTAAGAAATTCACTCACACACTGAGCAAGCCATTGCTTTCCAGAACTTACTTCACATCTATTTACTGTAATAATTTTCCGTATAGAGTATAATACACTTAGAAAGCACTGAGATCTGGCCAGACAGCACTTATTCTTTCACCAGGAGGAATAAAACATTCTACATTGAAGCAAGCATGCATTTTCCTTTGATAAAAGGTCTTTTGCCAAAATCTGTCATTGCAGTTATTCAAAAAATATTGATGAATATGGTTCAAAATGACTAAATACCCACTGAAAGATGGAGGCAATTTAAATCATAATGTTGATGTGGAGAAGTTTCCCTTTGGTGGGATAACCTGGTGGGTAAGATGGCTGTGCAGTGCTGGGTTTGCAGCGGACTGGGTTCTCAGAAACCCTCCTCCCCTCTTGTGTAACAATCTTTAAAATCCATTAGCTTTGAGTAAAAGAGAGAGGAAATTACATGACTGAGCATGTTAGCTAGAAAATCCTAAGTGGTACAAAACTTTAAAAGAAAACCCTATAATTCTATAAAGAAAATTCTATTTTTTGTTTCATACAAAGAGATAACCCCTTATTCTGTATTCCTTCTCTTACCCTTTCAAAGTGATCTTAACTGCTACAACAACTCCAACGTCCTGCATTCACCACCAGCAATACTACAAAGTACTTAACAAAAGAAAAATGAAAAGAAGAAAAAAAATAGTCCTTGTGAACTTGGATGGCTCAATTATGGTGTTGCTGTGGTCAATCTTTCCAGCCACCTTATTTATGATGGCCATAAATTACTCAAAGATATAAATCACCACCACATTTCCTAATTCTGTTTTGCATGTTATCTCTCTGTCATACACTAACACATAAATATCTCCATATTCATAATTCATTACTGTTACTATTTTCAGGGCCTATTTTCAAATGGGCTTCAAGTAAGCAACACAATGTCGTTTGTTTTTTGTGAGTATGAGTGTATCTGCTGAAGTAAGGGATGACAACAGCATTATAAATAGTATTAAAAAACTCTTTTGGGTGAGTTTTTTAAATTGGAAATTTAACAAATAGATACTGTCCCAGAATACAGAGTTTTGGTTCAGCAGGAGTTATTTCTCTCCAAATGGAGGGACCTCATGAACTAAAAGAGCTTTTCTTTATGCGACATTTGGTTTATTTGAGAGGGCCATGTTTGCTCTGTGATTGGTTCATAATAACAGAGCAGGGAAATGTAGAGAACAAACAGAAGTGGCCGTGTTTTCAGAAGTCTGAAACGCTAATGAAAACATCCCAGGAGTGCCCATACACATCCTGGTCCTTCCCTAACAACGGGGGGAGCAAGAGGTCTGGAGTTTAATTTTCTTTTAGGGCAGCACAGTAATACACCTTCATTCATTCAGTACTGACTTGATCCTGACTCACAGATTCCTGTAAGGCCACAGGGGAAATGATGGGAGGCTGGAAGGGTTATTTCTCACCTCCTCCTGCAAACAGCCAGTGGCAGAACTGTCTAAGGCAGCAGAAATGCCAGGCCCTGAAATAATGCTGGAATGTTACAGAAGCTAAGTGAAATGACAAAAGGCAAGGCACAGCCCCCACACCCTCCCAGCCCACTCTGTTTTAGCCAGAGTCATCTCAAGGGCTTTGTGTAACAAGGGAAGACACAACATTTTCAGATGGAAATGTGATTTTCAAGTTGACAGTACAGCTTTAATTAAATGGGAGTCCAAGGAAAGAACATAACACTGGGAAATAAATAGGCTATAAAAGAAGAAAACCACTAGTGTGGATAGCCAAGGAAATTAAGGGAGAGAACAGGAAAGAGCAAAGGCCATGTAAGACATCTATTACAAAACATCAAGGTTAATGCTACAAGTGGAGGCATAGACAGCCAAAGTGATAGAGATTACGGAAATGATCAAGGAAGCAAAGATCAAACATGAAAGGAAATTGGCAGATTCTTACTCAGTGCATTCTGTCTGCACTGACCTGAAAAAGGGAACTTTTGTGTTTTAAAATGTTGCAGCTGAAAAAAATGGCACTGAAATGTATTGTAGCTTTTTAGACAGTGAATTGACTTAAAATGCAAGCAGCTATAGAAAGCAATTATTTTAATATTCTACATAAAATTACAGACTCTCTGTCACTTCCTTAAAAAACTGTGTCCCAGATTAATATGAAGGAAGGCACTTTGAAGTATCGAACCGGGAACTTATGATTCTCTAAGTGTAGCTCCATAACTGAACACTTCTGCCATTTTCTATTTTTCTTCAAAAACTAGAAAAAAAAAGAAATTGCTGCCCAAAGTATTTTGGAATTAAGGAAAAACAGAGCCAGACACCATGGTGCAGAATTAAGGAAAAACAGAGCCAGACGCCATGGTGCAGCTGGAGCATGAGCTTGTGCAGCTTCCAGTGGGAACAAGGACACCCCGTTTGAACCGGACACCTGGACTCTGAGGCAGTCTGAGAGGAAAATCAAATCAGTGTTTGCTCCCAGAGCTGGCTTGTGCTGGGAAGTTCTTCTGTCACCTTGAGGAGTGTAATTCTGCTGTTTTGTTGCTTTCCTGATGGTGGTAATCTCTTTACCCATCATGGTCACCACACTGCTCTCTGCTACTTTTGTTTCATTCTACTTCAGCCAACTTTTTACTGCACCTTGTGTTGTTTGCTGCAGTTATTTACTTAATTCAGCTGAGCCCAATCTGATAAGTCACAGTCAGACCCTGAGCAGACACGTAAAAAGGACATTTACTGCTCTGGAAAGCTTGTACTTTGTGTGTCAGGGAAGAAGACATGTTCTACTTCATATCCAATCTACCTGGCGCCAATCCTCCACATATTAGTTTAGTCATTATGACATCTGTTTGGATGACTATTATTCTAATCAGTGAAACAATAAAAGAATACAGATACACTCATGCACACTTGAATGAGTTTTTTTTAAAACTTTTTGTAAAACTGTCAATTTTAGCAATTATTTTGCCTCATCTTGAGACTCCTGTTGTTTCCTTCTGTCTCAGGTTTTCGATTGTACCTGCAGCTCACATATTGTAACCACAGGTTTTCAGCTCTTGTAGTTGAACAAGAATTTGCCTTTGAGATAAAAATGAAACACACTAAAACTGACAATTTCTGAGTCAGCCCAACTTTTTTTCTGTATCCTAAGGGGAGAATTTCAAAGGAGCAGCTGTACCCCTGCTTATATGATTCTAACAATCATTTTCTAAGGAGGATAGCATTATTCTATCTGTGATTCACCATTTATAGCAAATCTAAAGTGAAGAAAGGCAAGCAAAAGCAATTAAAGAATGTCTATTTTTTCTTCCAAAGAATTAAAGTCTATTCTTGCAAGATTTATATAATCATGCTCTAGTTGCACTTGACTCCAAGTGTTCGATTCCCTAAGGATTTAGGAACAGTGCTACTGCCTGTTCATTTTCTTCAGGGGACTATAATGGGAAATGTGAAATCCAGTCTGTCGGAGGAGGGCCTGCAGAATGCTCTCATTGCTAGGATTAAGGAGCAGAATCAAGGAAAGGAGCAGAATTATTGTAATTAGTCTCTTCTGAGCACATCACAGCCTAATTTACTGTCCAGTTCCACAAAAGGGTTCATAATTATCTGTTCCAGGGTTGAAGTACTCTTACTCTTAAGAGAATTTTCTCTTTGGTGAGTGGAGACAAAATCACACCAGTCTTGTCAATCTTCGCAATTTCCCTCTGTTGGCTACTCTCTTCTCAAAGAGCTGGGTGGAGGCATTGCTCCTTCAGCTCCTTCTCTGCGCAGGGGTGCCTCCCTTGGCCTCTGACTGATCTCACAGAGAACATCCCATTCACCACCAGGCACAAGAAAACGCTGCCAAGCACAGCAGCAAAGGGAAATGGTTCCATTTGACTTTTGAAGAATGTTTAGAAGGGTAATATACATGCACAGGAGATCAACTATGCAGAAACTCAGTGGGTACATGACAGCTGCCTACAAACACTTGAAGGAAATAAGCACTGCTTTAGTGAAGGTATTATTTATCATAAGCATTGGGGAAGCAATGCAAACACTGGATCAACACCTGGGGACTGAGCTCTTTTAACTTGTAGAGTCAGTTCCTGTATAAACATTTAAACATTTGCAATAAGGCATAATTTTAGGAAGGTAATTTGAGGGCCTATTTTACTATAACAGAAAAACACTCAGAGACTGAATGGGTTTGGAATCAAGTTATTTTCCACCACTTACAATCTCTCTTTTTTTTTTTTTCTCTGTAAATGTAGAGACACGGGGTCATTTTAAACCTATGTTTGGTCAAGGTTTTTTCATGCAAGAAATTAATGCAAATAATACATGATTTTTAGCTCCCTTGGACCAGTATCGGTTCACTGAGATGTGTTTAGACAAAGCAAAAATGGAGTGCAAAAGCAGAGAGCTTTGAAAGGAAGGGTCAGTGAACAGTGATGGCAGAACTAGCCTTTTAAATTGGCTTGGAAAAAACGTTTCATTTCTTTCTAGCCTTTGAAGGAAAACAGTGTCTGTTTTTTTCCACTGCAGCCTCAGATAATCATAGGAAATAAAACCATACCTGCTCTTCTGGGGTAGTCAGAAAAGAGACGTGAATCAACACAACTCCTGGCTGATTTGGTTATGGCCTCTCCAAGGCAGAGGGGTCTGTTGAATGCCCTTTCCTGTAGCAAATCCTGTGGCTACTGGGAGAAGGAAAACACTGAGATTATAAATATATTCCTAAGAAACCTTTCCATCTTCGTTTTACTGTTGGGTCAATGTCCACGATTAAAGTAACCTTTGGATAGTATATCTATTATTTATTTTTATGACTTAGCCTGCTATTTCAGAATAGAAAAGACAGTCAGAGTTATGGATGATGTTGACAGAGCAGCAAAACTTCAAAGATCAAAAGATATTTCTACTTAGAACTTTCACAAGTCCTTTAAATCTGTGTTTCCCAGCTTGGTTTCCCATACACCAGCATCTATTTCTTCTGAATTGATAAAATTCTCGTTTTGCAAACCAAAAATTTCAAGCATTTTTTTTATACAGACATAAAAATTAAATTTACAGAACAACTAAATGAGTGTAGAACTGATGAGCATCCAGGATGTCTTTATATCCTTTATGAGTAACGGTAATTTTTTTTGTTTGTTTGTTTGTTTCATTTGGTTTAATATTATAGCACCTGCAGCTTGTTTTGGCTCTGTAGAACCAGAAATAGTCCCTGTTGCAAAGACTTCTCCTTTTACTTTTGGACATATTTGTACAAATACTGCTAAAAACCATTTATTTTAAAATTTGTGCGCAACTCAATGTGCTTTTTCATTCTATACTTTTAAAAAAAATCTAGTCTCTGTCATCACTATCTTTCTCACATTTTTGGCCCCTCTTCTTCTATGGCTTCTGTCCACTAACCAGTCTTTCTCACTTCTCTTTTCTCTTCCTTCTCTCAGTATTTCCTTATCTCTTTATGACACTTCTGGCCTCTCCTTTTTTCCCTTTCTGCCCATCTCTAGTCATCACCAGTTTAAGGAGGAGCCTTGTGGCCAGAGGCCATCCCTTGGGCAACCTCAGCCTTGTGATGGAACACAGACCTTAGAGGGGCAGATGGAATGTGAATGCAAGCAATCGATGTTGTTTTTCTTCCCAAGCTAGAATGGGGTCACTGTGAATTATCAACTAGAGAGTGGCAGAGAAGGGGTTCAGGACATCAAGAAGTCAGAGTTGGAGAAATTAATTCTGGTCCAGAACAGAGGTAGAAGTGAGGGCATTAGAAGGAAAGAAATACTGTGCCCCAATGGTTGTGGCCAGCTATGAAAACTAGATATCAAAATGCTTTCTGGGGTATTATCCTGGATGTGAGTCACTCCCTGGACAATGGCAGACATCCCCATTTTTCAGCCATCTCATTGCTAAAATGTTTGTCATTATTAGATGAGTGGACAGCATCTACACTGAAACAAATAGCAAAGCCATTCTAATGGTTTCAGGATATTTAGTACTCCCCACTCATTT
Organism: Chamaea fasciata; assembly: GCF_029207755.1. Lineage (NCBI taxonomy): Eukaryota > Metazoa > Chordata > Aves > Passeriformes > Sylviidae > Chamaea > Chamaea fasciata. Next base: position 12,884,546 of record NW_027094095.1, on the reverse strand, counting down.
CTTAAGTGCACATAAGGCCCATTAAGTCATGAGTCACACAGGGTAAACACCAACAGTAAACTTAAGCTTATAAAATAATGACTCATCGTGCAATTTTATGCATATGAAATAGAAGAAAATATTTCAACCATCATCTATCCCAGCAAGGAAAAATGTGGGTCAAGGTTTACTGAGAGACAACAATTTATAGAGCAACAAAGATAACTTGTTTGAGCACATTAGGACTCTCCATTATGCATTTCCTGTGATTTTAGCTTGTTCCTATAAGCAGTTACATGGTCAGATACAAAGTGTTCTTTCCAGCGCTGTCACAGAATGAGGAGTCTCATCTGCTTTTCTTGTCTGTGTGTTTTATTTTAAGAAAGTGTTCACAAAAGAAACTTGCGTTAAATTACCCAGATGTAATGTTTTGCAAACAGCCAGTGACAATCATGATGAGTGTTCCTAGTTAGCTGATCATCAAGCCATAATAATTTTAGGATAAATTAAGCTATGGATATTATGGAAAAGTATAGAAGTGTTAGTGCCAGGGATTTTCTGTTGCTTTTTTTTTTGTTTGTTTGTTGGTTTTTTTGGGGTTTTTGTTTGGGTTTTTTGTATGTTGCAGTCAGGCAAGAAGGGCAGAAGAGGTTTGTTTTGCACTTAACCTCTGCTCACTTGTACTAAGCAAATACAAGTTTCTCAAAGCTCAGAACAGAAATCATGGTTGAACTGAACTTTTCATTACCAAATGGGATTTTCAGTAGTGGAGAACAATTTGTTTTTGTCAGTTTTGACCCCACTTGTCTTCATCAGGTTACTATTTTGAAAGAAGGCTTCAATGATTACCTTAAAGAAAGAAATGATGTACTGATTTAAATGGCCCTGAGTGGTATTCTCAGAAGTCACACTGCTATCCTGGAAAAGGCTAATCAAGAAAGACCATCTCCTCTTCTATGACACTTCAGTGGCTGACAATACATTACTAAAAATCTTTTATATTCTATGACACAAATGAACAGAAAAAAGAGATACATAGACTCATAATAATCTATGTAATACTCCATGTTTGCAGACATCATTATGATAAAAAAATAATTCTACTGTGGCAAGTGCTAGCCAATATGAAAGACATTAAAACTGCTTAATTTAAAGCATGGTACTCTTCATTTTGGAGGTCTTTCAATCCATTTCAAAATGAGCAGTGTTCAAAACCATCATGAAATATGGACATTCCTATAACACTTCTCCTGTTTTGCTACCGGGGGCAATTTAAGAAGGTCTTGCTTTTACGGGTTCTATGAGATTAAGCTCTCTATTTATACACGAACCATGGCAGTTTCAATTCGTGTTTCACAGACACTGCCCTCAAAGCCTTCCTTAAGATTTTAGCTCTGGAGTAATTATGCTTCATAATACATTTGGGCCCTCAAGTTGGAACGAGGTTGGCATGGCAGATTAGCACATACTGGATTAATTTCATGAATGCAATGAAATTTTTCCGCTCTGGTGTAAAATTATGAAAATTTCCAGTGATGATGAATTTAGAATTTTAATAGACTGCAATTAATCTTTTGTATTCCCCCCCCCAAAAAAAAATCTAACATATCTGTCTTCCATACTAATTAAAAGAGTGGCTGTAACAGTGTAATTTGTCATGAAAAACAACTGCTTCTGGACCTCCTGTTACACAGGAGTGAAGGAATTTGGTTTGGGCTACGTTTGGAGCCAGAGAATTTCAACATATAATTAATGATATCTAAGGGCTTTTCCTTTTTCTTTTAATATTGTCCCAAAAGAGATGAAGCTAAAGTAGGAGGGGCATTGTAAAAGTTCAGTCCTGCCCTTACTGCCTTGTGTCTCAAGCTTTTTGAATACTGTTGCCTCCACAGAGCCACATTATAAGTGTCAAATATAAGACTCAGTATGACACAGGTGTTTGTGTAACCGCAGGTCCAAGTTTCTTTTGACCAGCTTGAACAGACAACATTTTTGCAGTGCTACCTTTATATTTAAAGGGATTTTTTTTTTTTTTTGGTATAAAAAGTCATTCTAAAAAAGCTGAATAGAAACAAAGCACTGATCATTTTTTAAAAAATAGAATGTGCAGAATTGTAACCACAACGAGAGACGTATATCGGGTATCAGAATTTCATTAGTTCAAACACTAACCTCATTAAAAACCTCCTTAAAAGGGAAGTATTAAATATCATTGCCATCTCTGGCAGTAGCTAATAATCACAGAATCCATTTAGGGATCCACCCAGATTTTGTGCAGATGTGGGAAGAAGCAGCACGAGAAGAGATGGATCAAAGGCTGGACAGAATTCCTGCCTGGGCTCTGCAGATGCCTGAGAGAAGACAAGAACTGTGGAAGCTCAGCACGTTTCTTCTGGGCTCTGACTGTCAGCCAGGGAGAGCACAGCTAAACCTGAATCTCACCCAAAGATCATGGGAAACAAACAAGCTAACAAAAAAGCAAACAAATAAATCAAATGCATTCCCTGGGGCCTGCTGGGGATGTCAGGGGAGAAACAAAGAGCCTCTGGATGAATGGAGCAAACAAGGATCCAGAACTTAAGGACCATTTTTTCCTCAGGGACAAGTAATGCCAGATATGTATTTTGAGGTATCCCAGACATAATTTTAAGGAATTTGAGGCAACTGCAGCCTCTTCTACTTTTAAATAAAACTGTGACACCCAATGGCTCTAAAATTTCAGCTCCTCAGTTTCATGCAGGGCAGTTCGAAAAGGAGACTCTAAGAACTGAGTTACAACTCTGTCATGTCAGGTTTTTGCTTGGTTTATTTTCTTTTTCTTTTACAGGCAGTGTGTTTGCTTGACACTTTTCCCCTTTCTATTTTAATTAAAATGAAGTATTTAATGTGAAATTCAGTATTTTCTACCTACATATAAGAATTCTAAATAAAGCATGAAGCTCTAAAATTAAGTGTAGATATGTAGACAGGCCTGTCCTTTTAAAATGTTTTATTTATTTCCCCATCAGTAGTCTGGCTGAGTAGGAATAAACTTTTTCACCTGATATCCCTTATCCAAATTGACTGAATGCAGAGGAATCCTGAACACAGAAACGTTTTCTGAGGAAGCACACTGAGTTTTTCTGACTGTCCTAATTTACTTCCAGCAAATGAGGGGAGTCAAATGATCATGCAGGCCCAGGCCTGCTTTAGTAACTGTGCAAAGTAGTTGAAAATTACAACAAAGTCAGAAAAAAGAGGGTTTCCTGGCTGTTTAAGCACATCTAATTTCTGTCTAGATGCAAGACAGAAATGAAATTAATTTCAAAACCAGCTTCTTAAGAGTGACTATTTCTAGGGGAGAAGGACCTGGTTTTTTTCAGTCCTGTAAGAATGTCTATGGTTTGTTTTTTCTTTTTTACAAAATAGAGCCTTAGTATGAGGTGCTTTCTATAGCGATTCAACCAATATTTAAAAAAAAACCAGGTTTATCAAGCCTTCAGGAATAATTCCCTGAACTCTTTAGCTTTCTGTTGCCTTCCAAGCTTTCCTGCACTCATGCAACCTGTCACATTCTTTGATAAAGATGGTGTTTTGTCACTTGGCTCAAGTTAAGGTTTAGTACTACAGATCCTAATATGAAGGGATCTAGGCAAGATCACAAAGACCACCAGATTGTTTTGATCAGATCCCATTCTGCAGCTGGGAGAGGCTCTGTGTTCTGGCATTCATTGACTGATGGGAAGTTAACATGGGAAGTCTTTCATGTTGAACAGTGCATATGGCAGTGGGAATCCTGAAGCCATATTTACCATATGACTGTCTATTATGGCAAGTGTTAATTACCATGCTTAGTCTGAGCTGCTGTGCTGAAATGACACCACAAGGTGGGTATGTGGAAACTGCGCATCTCGAGGAATCTTTGTACACAATAAAAGCAACCTTAGTATTTAGTGAAGTTCTGATGATTTATTTTTCTCACTACATGCTAATTAAACTAACTGTTAATTAAATGAACTAAATTAATATTAAAGGACTTCCTTCTAATTTATTTTTACCCATGCCACCCTAATACCATATCGGACTGAACCTCAGCTTTGGGAAGAAGGAGGGAGTAGCTGAAAGGAAAGAGAGAGAAAAAAAGGAATACACATAAAATTCCTTTTCATTAGGAGACCTTCCATTCCTTCTAACATTGATAAGATAAAATTTAGACTAGTGGTCATGGTCATAAACTAAAACCCAAGAAGTTTCACCCCAACATGAGGAAGAACTTTCCTCTGAGGGTGGCAGAGCACTGGAACAGCTGGCCAGGGAGGTCATGGAGTCTCCCTCTCTAGAGACATTCCAATTCTACCCGGACATGTTCCTGTGTCACCTGCTCCAGGTGACCCTGCCTTGACCCTGAGGATCTCCAGAGGTCCCTCCAACCCTAACAATTCTGTGATTCGGTGAAAAGATATCTGCTGGACTGCTCATGCCTGAAAGTCACAAAACTTAAAATGGTTGAAAAGGAACAGAAAAAACCTCACAAATATACATCCATGAATAGTCACAAGTCTGACCAAATCCTACAATGACAGTGCTGAAGAGGAAGGTTTGCCATCCTTGGTGTAGGAGCCCAGCCATTGGCAGTTTTCTGATAGCTTTGTTAAAGCAGGATTAACAAACTTTGAAAAACTTCAAAACTTGTCTGCTCCATTAAAGAAGGTATCATTTTTCAGTTGTTACCAGTGAAAAAATAGGCTCTGCAATGAAATAGCTCACAGACCTCTTCGTTTGCATAGTGAGGCATCCTTTGAAGATTCCTTTACTCTTTTTTCCCTTTGATTAAGGCCCAGATCTAACACTCAGTCTCCCAAGGTCTATTTGTGAGAGCAACTGGCCTCTGTATCTTGAGAAAAACTTCAGAAGTGGCTTCTTGGAAAGTGCCCCAGCAAGGTAAGTCATGACAAAAGACAGCTAAAAATATAGTGTTAGATTTTCTTAAATTAATCTCTGATCATCTCAGAAAAGACTGGGTGGAAAATGGTTTATAGTGACAGTCTCTGAACACCTTTAATCTAATTTCTCTTCTCATTTTTTTCTGTTGTACTCCCATTTATTTAGGTAGCTGTTGGAGAGAAAAAAAAGAAAAAAAAAAGAAAAAAAACCAAAAGAAGAAAAAAAGAAAAGTAGCCCTGTATCTGTGATTTTTCTCCTGTCTAACAGGAAAAATCCCAGCCTGGTCCTGGCTGCAGCTGGTGTAGCCCTCACATCCTACTGCTCTTGTACACAACAGATCACACACAGCCTTCACTACACCTCACACACCAAGAGAAACAAAGAGTTAGTAACTCCAGTAGGACTGAATTAATCACTTGTACTGGGGAAAAAAATTCCATCTTTCCACATTCCTGGCTTTAATTTTTTGGATATTTTTCTTGGCTGATATTTATATCTCCACAGCTGGCAGAGCTCAAACCTTCTGTAGTTTCAGCTAGGTCTCAGAGCTCTCCATGCAAGAAATCGATAAAACTGATTAATGAAAAGCATCATTCATCAAACCCAGCTCTTGGATACAGCACTGCAGTTGATAAAATAACTTAGTTGTCTTATCCTTTAGCTAACTGCCTCATGTGTGGCACAGGGGATTAATTGATTGTTTGGCAGTACTCACACTTTTCATGTATTTTAACTAGTAACAAGATATTCTGAAGACATCCACTTGAATGTTTTAATTATAAAAAAAACACTATCCTGTAAAAATAAGAATCAATTCTGGCAAAGAGCAAATCTATAAACAATATTCTCAGTTATTTTTGGTGAACAATACAACATTAAGTAAAAGTTAAAATGTGATGACAAGGAACAATAATGCACATGGACAAAGGTAATAAAAGCCTAAAATAATATCATGTTCAGTTAGTTATATTACTCTTCGACCATTAAAATGTTAACATGGTGATAATCAATCTTAAATCAATTACCGTGTAATTGCTGAGTCAATGGAAGTGCAGTTAAATATTGATAAGTCTCTAAAAGCTCTATCAGGACATATTGACAACTGGAGAAATGAATGCAGGCCTGCGCAAAAGGAAATCTTGACTTGCATTGCTTTGATGGAGAGCAGCACAAGGCTGAGTTTACATTCTTATTACCAGTTAGACGTGGCAATCGATACAGGCTGCCTCTGCCCTGTCAGCACGGAGCAGTGAAGTTGTGTTGGTGTTATTTCCACTATTTTCATCTTTACAACAGTGTGGAGATGACCAGCTAACATCCTGGGTAGTAGAGGACAAAGCACTTAACAGTCCAAAGAAAAAAAAATCAAGTGATAGGAGAAAAAACCTGTTTGTGTCCAGAAGGGTCACTGCTGTTTCTGCTTAGCATTCTCTGGTGTTGCTAAGGTAGTCAGAGTAGCCTGCAGGAACACTCACTGGAGTGGCTGTGCTTATAAATTATGAATTAAGAGTCCCTTTCTTTTGAAGGATATAAGCAAAATAGCTCCAAAGATTTACACCATCTTTTGCAAAATTACAGAGACAAGACACATTTTAATAAGACACAGCTTATTTTTTATGATGCTGTTTATCAAAGATATCACCAGTTTTGTTCCATTAAAGTGGAATAGTCATCCCTATCCTCCTGTTCTCCAGTTTATGAAAACTCTCTTTGCTTCTACAATACTGAGCTACTTGTGTTCCATTTGTTTGATGAAGTCATTATGTTGAAGCAAATACCCTTTACTATTTCTTTTGTATCTATGAGTGGATGAACAATTGCTATCTAGACACTAATATTCTTTGAATGAAACATGCTCAATTTTATCTGTAGCCAGCAGCAAAATATAAAGGAACAGAGAACAAAACTGTTTGGTTTAGGATTTGGGTCAGATAAGATGCAGTATTATAGTAAGCTCCAGTAGCAGTAGCTGGTAAGGTTAAGTCAGGAGTGCCAATATAACTTTCTGTTTCTTTCATTCAGATAACGTTTTGAAATATTCTCCTTCTCTGGTGATATTTTCCAGCTTTGTGGCTGCCCAGGGGCAAATGGTTTTTAGCAGGTTTCAGCTGAAACTGTTTAGCCATTTCCCTTTACTGAAAGAAAAATTTTCACTTCCCTCCTAACCCCTTATTATACACTAAGGCAAAGTTTTGTTCTTGAAGTAACAGCTGAGTAAACCTTTCAGGCCAGCCCTCATGGCTTATTTTGTACTTGGCCCTTCAGGCTGGCAGCCAGACACAAAATACGTGAGGACCATCTTCCTGCATCTGCTGGAGTCGGTAGCAGACATCACCCTCAAGGGCTAAGCCATAGCACAGAATATGAGAAGCTGGAAAGCAGGGAGTTCAGTTCAGAAGTTTTTGATGAGAAAAATCTGTGTCATACACATGACTTCCATGGCACGACTTTTAAACCCTGCTGCTGGAAATTTGCCCTAGAGTTCCAACAAGCCCTGTGTGTTTTGCCAGCTGAGGGGTAGCCTTCTAAAAGCTCTGCCCACAATGTATTTTCCAAGCCTTCACAACTCCTCAAGTCTAACAGCTTCATCAGGGCTTCAATTTTCCTTTATCTCAGGAACCTCTAACACTTACGTTTGTCTCATAAACACAAAAGGGCTTGTGGTTTTGCTTGGTATTGTATTGTTCAGCAAATAAAGGATGAATGGTCCTCAGTAACAGTGACCCTTTGCCTTCATGAGGCTTAGATGACATTGGACAGGATATGCAGCTTAGAACAGTCTGGTGCAGGTAACTAAATTGAAGTTTGTTGCTCAATGAGTAACAAAATATGTTTTTATAAACCATTTACATTGCTGAATTTGCTCCTAATAGGGGAAAAAGAGAAAAGAGAAGCATTTATAGGTTCAGTTTTATTTCCATCACTTACTTCTTCTGAAAACTTCAAGAATGAGAAAGTCCGTATTTGCCTGGATGGTTGGTGGTTCTGGGAGTGGAACAACTGACATCCTCAGCAGGAAAAAAACCCCTTTACTGATGAACATTCTGAGGCCAAGATACAGCACACCCTTATAGAGAGATGAGAGAGATTTTGGTTACTGTTAAATTGATATGACTACCCAATTGCAACACAATGTGGAGAGTGGCTGCCTAAAATTCAGGAGTGAAAACTGTGTGGATGCAAAGTTAGCTATGGCTCAGACAGGCAGAGCAAACAAACTCCCACAGCTGTGGATCAACACTTTCTGTGCTGTTTTGTCTGTGCAGAGTGAGCAAAAACATACAACTGTACAACTAAGACACCAGTGTCTTATTTAGATTCAGGATGTGGATGGGGTTATTTTCTAGCAGGAATAGACTCTCTATCAATCATTGCCATTGATGAAAAAGTCACTCTAATGGGGAAGAATGTTACTCTTTCTAACAGGCAGAAATTTTTTTAAAACATCAAAGACTTTTGATAAGTCTGTTAAAAAATTCAGTGTTTGACTACAGACTGGTTTTATCAATTGTTTGGACATGTTACATGATAAGTTATTATGCTTTAGGAACCATTTGGAAAAATGAAACAATAAATTATAGATTAACGTCTCTCCTAATGAGATCCCCGTTTTAATTAAAGCTCTTTAGCAGATGAAACAGATAGGAGTTCAATAGTCTCCAACTTTTCCACTTTTACATCTACAACAAAGCATGCACTCAAAAAGTGAAATCTAGACGTGATGTACTTATTCAGATAATGCAGTAAGTAGCAATTAAGACAAATAGTATCTTTAAAATTGTGCTGAATTCAGCCTCCAAAAGAGATACAAATTATATTTACAGATTAAAAAGAAGATTTAAGGTGCTTAGTAAAGATGAAAAGTCAGTCTTAGGGTGAGCTGTGGGGCAGGGGTGCCACAATCCCCACGCCAATCCCTGTGGGCTCAGGCTCCAAAGGGCTGGGCCTGATGGCAGCACAGTGCACACGCAGGGACAAAATGTCTGTACTCAGTCAGATCTCTCCCAGGTCTACATTTCCCCAGGTAAATTTCTTCAATTGCAGCCAGAGTCAGAGCCCACACTACGTCAGGATGAAGATTCAATTTGGTTTTCAAAACAGGGTGTCAAGGCTAACCCTCACCATGGCGTGTTGTTTAAAGACCACAAAATGTTGTCTGATGCTCCACTCCTCAAAATAGGCCTGAAGTGCTCACTAATGCTGCTTTTAGTGTGAAGAGAAAGAAGTAAAGATACCTCGCACATTTTAATAAGTCCAGATAACTGATAACAGCAAAGTACCCATGAAACAAATCAATTTGACATGGATTTTTTAGTGTTAGTCTCAAACAAAAAGTAAGAATTATCCCTCAGACTTCTCTATTTCTCAGTGGACACTTTGACAAGGAAGGCTATGGAGCTGCTCATGCTCTCTAAATTCCCCCTGTTACCTCTTCTAAATAAAATTGAAAACCCTATATATTTAACCTGATTTGGAAAAATAATAAAAAACTATAGTTCAGAGTCTGAGATTATTTAAACAGCAAGATAATTACCTCTGAGAAGAGAACTGGTTATTTATTTATATAACCACTGAAGAGACCACCTTCAAATCTGCCTTTGTCACTCACTCCTCATTAACATAAGCTTCACATATTGAAAAAGTGGATTTTAAAATGTAAGTCTAATACATTCTTACGATTAAAATATGCCATATATCATTTGGGCTATGCAGCTTAGCCACATTAAATTAGAACAGACCCACCTTCTAAAATATTCTGATTTTGAGTGTCAGATATTACAGTGCTAGCACTGCATTAATGTACCATTTTGAAGCACAAACTGTTTATATTTATTATTAAATTTATAGGCGTGGTTCTGTACTCCTGTAGAAGTGTGAAGAACTATTCTATATATACCCCAGTACTCCTGCTAGGCCTTTGCTTTGCAAAGACTAACTGCAAAACCAAAAGAGGCGTGACACTTCTTTACAAGCATGACAGGGAATCTGTTCAATATTTATTACCTTCAGATGTAAAAATGCTCTTTATCAGCTCCTGTTTTGCATTCTATTCAGCTAAAGTCACACCACAGGTCAGCTAAAAAGACTATCACTAGTGCAAGATAAATGAGCAGCTAACAGCATATGTGAAAGGCTGCAAGTATCATAGTAGTCTAAGTGGATAAAGTACAGGATTTGCTTTTACAGGAAGAGGCAAAGTCCTTTGCAAATTATTAACAAGGAATGAATTGATTTGTGCTTTACACAAAACACTTACTTTTGGAAGAAAGAGAGAGGATAAGCTTCAGCTATGTGATTTTCAAGGAAAATCACAAACGGGAGATTTGTTGTTGCATTCAAGGCTAAGTCTTGCAGCATTTGTCAATCATTCATGTCTTCTGCTGGTGTCCCTGTTGCTCTGGGCCTTGGCATGTGCACCTTCCAGATATGAACTGTGCATACATATTATGGTTTTGACAGAAATAAAAAGTGTGCTTTTGCCCCAGCTGCTTCACTGTGGGGCAGGAAGCACCATGCAGTGGGGTCTGTCCTTCCGGGGCTGGGGCAGCAGCACATCAGTGATGAGAGCCTGTGGAAATACCCCATTTTTGCTGACATAAGGCTAAGTTCAAGGAGATTCACCCTCCACAGGAACCATCTGTCTTTAATGAACTGCACTGGCCTGAATCCCTGGAAGATAAAATCACAAGGCCCCCACATAGAGGGATCTAGGGTTTATAAAGGTTTTTTTCTTTAATAGGGTGTCAATTTTGCAGAAAGAGGTAAGAAGGGTTCTACTGTTAATCAAATAACACTGTTTTTTAAGAAGTCGTTCCAAAATAGTGGGGTTTGTTTATTTAATTTGTTTGAAATTGCCTTTTCCATCTGTCTGGAAGGTAAAAATACACAAGTCTTGGAATCACTGGGCCAGCTTGTCAGGAGTAGGAAAGCTGTCAAATGCTATTCCAGCAGCACTGTAAGGTGGTTGGACACTTCTGTGTTCCCCTGCACAAGGATCATAGAAGGCCTGTGCTTTTTCAGCAATATACTTAATCGTATGAATGTCCAGACAAATAAGGACTGTTGCAAACAAAAGCTAGAAATACTTTCCATTCCAAAGGAGGCAGGAGATGCTGTTCTCCTCAGGTTCTGCTCAGCAAGTCTAAAAAGGTGATCTTTTTCCAGCTAAATGGTTTTATTTCCCACAGACGCAGGAGAAAAATTGCTGTATGTATTAATTTTACAATACTGCTGAGGCCTCACAAGATACACATGCTTAAAACCAGTGCTGGGTTTGGGGGGATGCTATTGTCTGTCCTGCCACATATACATTATCTAATAGCACTCCTAAGGATTTCAGATCCATTCCTAGGTCATCTTTCCAAATCACGGGTGAGTGGAATGATGTTACAGTGCAAGAGTTGGCCATGGATAAGTCAACGTAGTCCCTTTTCAACAGAGAACATTCGTCATAAGTTTTTGTTAAAAGTGAGCAGCTCCAGTGCACATGTGCAACTTTTTACAGATTAAGGAAGGAGCGGACAGGAGGTACAAGATATACCACTATGCTAGCAAAGATTTTAAACATTCCAGGAAAACTGTCTTAGCAAATCTGTAAATCGAAAATGAAAATTCAGATTTTTACCTCATTGTCACTGTAGCAACTTTTATTTTAACGAGTTAAATCTGCTCCACAAAACAAAGCATTTATCATCTTTTTATGCATCACACATTTTCTCTCAAGGCATGTTCAATCATTTATTTCAGGCACTAATCATTTAAGGCTATAAAATTGATTCAAAATAGAAGTCAGTGTACAGGTATATACTGACTTCGCCCATGGAATACTAATGCATTCAACTGCACAGAGTTTTTCATGGCAGATTTCGATTTGACTTTGAGGAAAGGCTAAACACAGCATTTCTGACTAAGTTAATGCTACACATCCGCAGGTACATCATGGGGAGAATGTATAGTTGAGCTTTAAGCTGAGAAGCTGAAAGAAAAATTCAGTTCAGGAGGTTTTTAGTACCAGTATAAATAGAAGTGTCTGTTTAAAATCTGTCACGGTATTTCAGCTTTGTATACTGAAGAGCCCTGAGCAAAAACGATTTCTAAATGTGCCTTCTAGTTATTTTTTCTAATAGTGTGCTAATTATGCTGAAATTATGCTGAAAATTGGTACACTAAATGTCTTGGTGCAGTCTATATTTTTCTCTCTGAAAAACATTGTGTTTATTTTCACCGAGCTGTTTTCAGTATCAGCAGTGGAGAAATTTTCCAGTAATGATCCCAACAAGCCCTTCCCTAGGTACCCACTATGGAGATTAGGATTTTCACTGAGGTTGACTTCATTCTCATTCCCATAGCCACAGGAGCCCCCAGACCCTGCCTGTGCCCCTGGGGATGTGTCACAGGGAGCACGACACAATCCTAAGTTTGGCTTTTTGTCAGTGGTGTTAGGAGAGCCCAGTGCTTCCTGCAAACCCTGCCCATGGCAAGGCTGACATGGCCCAGATCCCAAAACAGGGAGCTGGAGGGAAATCTGAGGGAGTGCATTGTGTACCTGCAAACCCAGCCAAGAGGTCTGTGTTCTGAGGGTCTGTGGTGGACTGAATGTAGTGCTGTCACTCTGGCCAGCAGCAGGAAAGAAACTTTTTTGTGTGCTGACCCCTCTATGACATCTGGGCTGCAGTATAACATTGACAAAGAAAGCAAGCATCTTTTTGAACCATTTTTTGGGGCTGACAGCTGGACACATCTGATTTATATTGGCTTTGCTAGTTTACTTTTCATGCGTTTGGGGAAGTATCAAGATATGTCCTACCTATGACCTCCCACCATCAAACCAGTTTGCTTGTAAATTAGACTGGCATCACTCTAGGGTGTTCCCCCAATGTTGTAAGTCTCCTAATGCTTGCAATGCTGTCATTTAATATTTTGATATGTTTTTAGATATTCAAGCCAGGTGACAAGCTGCACAATACAAGAAAGTAGTCAGTTCCTTTTAAATGTAGATGCTAGATGTGCTCTTCTCTACTTTGTCTCTTTTGCTCCTCAAGATACCTCAACTAGTTCCTTGAGGGCTCTGCTGCAAGTTCAGTTTTTTTGTTGACTTTTTTTGTTGACCTCTGATTTCTCTAAAACTACCCTGCAGTCTATTCTTTCCTTACCTTTGGAATATGCTTGTGATCCTTTTTTCTTAGTTTTAGTACTATCAAACATCCAGTAACATTAAAGCATTCTGTAAGTCAGCAGCAAGAGAGCATTTAACGTTCAATATTTTCCACATCATCCATTATTTGTTGCCTCTTAAATAACAGACATCCACAAGCCTTTCCTCTGGTTGTAGTGAAATTATTCTCTTTGATTCATGGGCAGTATATTATAGCTAAGAACCTCTACTGCCAAGAACACTTAGACAAAAGAGACCCAGGAAGAGCTCTACTTTCATCTTCGAAACTTTCCTTGGTTTGCAAGTATTAGAGAGGATTACCTAACACATTCTTACATTAAGAACAAAGTAAGGAGCATAGGCTAAAAATGGGAAAGTCCAAATGCCTGAAAGTAAAACACCAGAACCACGGACCACTGTCAAAACCTTTGATTGAGTGGTCATTTCCATTAAGTTGTGTATTTTCCTTTAATTTACTCCATATTACTGCACTTTGTGGCTTTCCCCTGGGGATTTAATTTTGTTCTACCTCAGCCTAGAATAGTATAAAGCATATTTTCAATACAATAATTAATTTTTCAGCTTTGTATTGCTTTTTTCATCTTCTTTTATCAATGACCCCCAGGCTGCTGCACAGAGCAATTTTTGCATGTGACACCGACAGAACAGCTTTTCATCAGTCCAGGGGACAGCAGTCAGAACAAGGAAATTTTTACATGAATGATGAAGGTTCTGACAAGAGCATTAGAGCCAAATTGTTTACATTTACTTTCACCCACTTTTGATTCTGTTCTTCAGTGTGGTAATTAGGTACACATACACCAATGAACTGCCTTTGTGAAAAAACAGAGCCCAATGGCTTTTGGTAAGTTGTATGCTTGTTATTATTTTTCATCATGCACTCATTATGGTAACTACTACCTTTCCATTAAAAAAGATAATGAAATCATTAATTACTCCTGGTTTTCAAGTGAGTTAGAAACCACATGCATAGTCTCTAGAAGGTTCCTGGGTTATGTGCTTCTGTGTGACAGTACTGGCCTGGAGAGGATACAGTACAGCTGTGTACAACATAGATTCGTCAGAGTTCTTCTCATGAAATGTACACATGTGAAGAAAGGTATTTTATGTCTGAAATTAGCTCTCATTGCTTTCATGGTCAGTAGTACCCCTCCATTAGGGATTACCTCAGGATAAATGAAAAGAGAGTTTGGTTTCATATTACTAAGATGCACAGAATGAGAAAGGAATAATTGCCAGTACGAGTTACTGTTATTTTGAGCAGTTACTCAATAGGATAGAAAACAGAAGGAGCTGCAGTTTCCTTTCATAGGCGAATTGGTTTATGACCAATATTTAGGCAAGACAGAAAATTCCCTTTGCTTCTCAGTTAATTTTCATTTCACTGGACTGCTTGTGCACCACCACCATGCTAATATGAAGAGAGACATCATCTGGTCCATGAAGGCAGAGTACACTTGTCAGTGTTTATGATTACAGAAGTCAAGCTGCTTTCAAGTCACATTCAGAAATGCTGAAAATGTGTGTCTTTTGATAGCCTGCCAGTAGTGTATAGATATATAACCAGTATGGTTACAGCACATCATAAAATTTTATTTCCTGCAGATTTGTCTGCCACAGAACATTTACTCGCTGTCAAAAAGGTAAAAAAATATGCTAACAGCTCTGGGTTTCCTCTACACACTCTGAAATTTCTGAAATCATCCCTGCAGCTACTGTTTTTTTCCTTCTTTCACCATTTGATGTACTCTACTTTTGATGTATGAGGAGAATTTATCTTTAGAAATGGATTATTTTCATATTGGTATCTAGGGAACAGCAGCTTCTGGAGATATGATTTAATTTGGGTCTCCACCATGAGGCTTAGGCACGAGCCTGCCACATGGCACTTCACATCATCTCTTTCTGGAAAGAGCCTTCAGAGAGTGACATTTGTGTGGTTTATTAGATCCAGGTATTGCTTCACTCAAGCCTGTTTAAGCAGAGATGAATACAGAGCAGACCCATTGCCACCTCAGTTGTTTCGTGGTTGCCAAATACAGGGGCTAAGAAGTCTCTCCAGGGCCACCTAATGCAGCAAGTGTTTTTGTGCTTTGTCTCAGGCCTTCTGGTACAGCATCAGAACTCAGCTGACGGGGGCTGAGCTGTAGCCTCAGCTAAATAATTAGAGACCAATCTGGAGCCACCTCAAATTCAGTGCTCTTTGAACTCTGTGGAAGCTTTACTTAAGTCATCCTGCATCATCAAATTAGCTGAAGATCTCTATGGCAAATCCTTCATACAACTGGGCATTCCCTCCTACTGTACCATAGAACAACCCAGGTGGGATCCCACTGCAGACTGGCAAGCCTAAGTTTTTACTGCTTTTACTCAAACCATCCCCCAGTGTAGAAGGATAAACCCCACAGCACTCATGCTGAAAAGTGCAGGGAAGGTGCACAGCTTGCATCCATCCAGCACCTGGCTCAGCTCTTCCCAGCAAGTGCTGCTGCCCCGGGGTTGAAAAGGAAATAACTCATATTTAATCCTCACATTCAGGAAGCAAAATTCGTGTCCATAGCAGAGCACAACTCTAGTGCCAGGAAGATGTTCATCCAGTCCTTTTCTATTTAGGGGTTCTCCCAGCACTGATAGCAGTTCCCCAAGGAAGCCCCCATTCCCTGAGGCAGCCTCAGCAGAGCCCTGACAGCCCACAGCCCCGGCACAGTCCCAGCTCAGCACTGCCCGTGCAGGGTCTCGAAAAGCCCAAGCTCAGCACTGACCCCAGCACACAGGTGTGCAGGGTCTCCACCTGTCTCCCTGATTCCAGCAGCTGTCCTGCCTGCACCAGACAAAGCTTTTCCAAGAAGTTTGCTAATGACACTGTGCACGTGAGAGAAGAAGCCAGAGTCACCAGCTGACTGAGCTCAGCCACTACTGGAGATGGCACGACAGCTCTGATCTACCAGCAATAGCTGGGGTACTTTCTGAAACCATTAAGAGCTTCTTGAACAACTCTGGTCATACTATAATCCGCTCCTTGCTAGAATTTTAATGAAAACAGCTTTCTTTCACAGTATGTGTGGCATAGAACTTTTGGGAAGGAATATCTTACACAATTAACTTCTACTTTAATTTTCTTTCTGTCCAAAACTAAGCAGCAAATCAGGTCTGAAAGGTAAAGGTTTTCCAGTCCTAGATGTTTTTGTGTTGGAAGAGGAAATCCACAATTCCAAATGCCTGAACAGACAAAACCCACAAAATTACTTCCTAACTAAATATTAAATTTTAACCTTAAACCTTGTAGTACATTTCATGCAGGAATCATCAGAATTATACATTTAAATGAAATAATTTATTACAATAAATTACCCAGAAAGCAGAGGACTGTTTTCTGAGGAAAAATGATTAGTTTTAGTGAATGAACAGCTTCTAGCATTTTTTTTCTGAAAAATCCCCCAGCAATTTGAATCAAATAATAGTAATACCACTTCTGAACTCCATTTGTGTTCCTTTACTTTCTCCTAAGTTAATGGAATGCTCACAAGATTACAGGGAGGAAATCCCCCCTGAGTTTTAGCATTTGGAAAAGGAAACATAATAGGAACCAGTGCACTCCTGTGAGTGCACATTCAACCACCCCCACACTGCATCTGGCCACACAGCAGTGCAGTGTGTTATGAGCAACTGCATTAAAGTGAAGTCACAGACTCATTTAAAGTGAAAAAAACCTTTAAGATCATCAAATCCAGCCATGAACCCAGCACTGTCAAGGCCACCAATGAACCCTGTCACCACGTATCACACCTCTATGTCATTTAAATACTGCCAGGGATGTTGATCTCACCACTTTTCCAGGCAGCCCATTCCACTTAGCTAATAATTTTACAATTATAAACTGAGAGCCTTTTAGTGACAGACAGCTGAAAAAAGCCCCATTGCAAGAGTTTTCACCAGCCTGGATGAAAATATTTGTATCTCTGTCCTGCTAGTGCTTGGAAGGACTCTCCACTTCAAAGCCTGCTGTTCTTCCCCCAGGCAACTGAAAATACTGACTGATGAGCATGGCTGAAAGCTGGATTCAGGCTCACTTCAGCAAAAATGTGAAAACCAAGTTATTTCAGATTTTAAGCTACAGCCACTGCCCCTTGGGCACGTTTCCCTACAAAAGCTAGCAAGGACTTTCCAAGGACCTCTCTCTGGGTGCAGGCTTTGAACTGGAGCGGAGCTTGGGCCATTGCAACTCTTTTCAGACTACATTTTAAGCAACTAAGCTTTGCGTTCAGAGTAATAATGGCCCAAACACAGCAGTGTTGTGAGCCTTATGCGCTGTTTGCTGCATTATTTTATGTGCATCAGCTCTGAATGTCTTCTGCCAATACTGCACAATATTTTTGTTTGGTTCTGTGCTCTCCTCATTATGAAAGTACAATAGCATGTACCTAATCCCTGCTAGGAAGCCTGGTTCACACAGACCTCAGAAAGCTACATTTGAGTTGGAAACAATCTCTGTATCTGGGGGTTTTCAGAGATCCATAATATTTCTATTTATATTGTCATTGTGTCTTTTTTACAAATTCCTAAACACATGCAGAATAAATACACCCAATTCCCTGTAGAGTTTTTCAGTACAATAGGCATTTATGACAAGTAAATTGCCAAGAAAACATTTGCAATGCATATAATTTTCATGTGAAATCAGACCTTTAAAATAGAAGTCATTTTTTTTTTTAGAGTTCCACAGTTTTTACAGCTAAAGCTTGAGGAAAGAGTGTTTCCCTTCTGAGAAATAAAGCAATAAGATAATTGCAGAGCTGCTGTGAACCATTTGGCAAAAGCTGCTTGCCATATTTGAGATTATCCCTGTGGTAGGTTTTACTTTTTCTCATAAACCTTAAAGCAGCTATTAGATGAATAGTAATGAATGAGCCTGGAGAAATACCCATATTTGGCCATGAAGCCAAAAGAATATTAGTATGTTACTGTTTTACTCTAAGGACCTAATGGAAAGACAGATTAACTGAAGGAAAAAATGGTTGGATCATATTCTGTAGGAAAACAAGATGAGTCTTAACCTGGATATTAACTAACAATGGAAGACTCTTGAAGGGAATCAACCTAATTCTCTTTTTATTTTAATAATGTGACATCCTCTTATGTTTCTAGCTAACAAGTTATAAATCCAATGGAAGAAAAAATTCAAAAATGGAAATGGCAGCATTAAAATCAGTACTTCTGAAAGGTTTCCCCTTGAGCTTTCCCTCCGTGTAAGAGAAAACAATTAGAAATCTGGACAACTGCAGGCCACAGCAATACAGGCAGCAGTACAGTCTGAAGGGGAGTTGCACTTCATGAACCAGGAAATTAAAAATAAACAAATAACTATTAGCACTGGAAAGTGTGGATTTCACACTTTCCAACAGCATATAACATGTGTTGCTAGCTCCAGGAATTTGTGCAATTATGCTCTATGGTACAACTGCTCTTTCCAGGCCAAAACAGGGCAGCAAAACCAATCAGGCAGAGAAGCCAGAAATGCCCTGAGCACCGAGTCAGCTTTCTGCCACTCTGCTGTAATAAAGTCATCACAAATACTAAAATCTGTAACAAATAAAACTGATATTTAAGATGCTTATTCTGCAGAGTTCAGTGTTTCACTGACGCACCTGAAGGCTGGTGGCAGAACTATAGCAACCAGAGGTATTTATGAAGAGCTGCTTTTCATTAAGAAACGTAAATCTCACCATGCCTTTAATTTCAACTGTCAAGCCCAGTGATATTTCTAAATATGCCACTGAACACACTTAGCTATGTAGACCTTTTATAAAATACTGAAATTTCTGAAATATGAATGAATACACTGCCACCCCAGTTAGGAAAAAAGGGTACCTCTATAGTAATAATTATAATAAGCTCACAACTGAACTTGGTTTTCTATCACAAATAGCCACTCGTGAGAACTGAATGTTGACTCTGATCTTCATTGGGGGCAACATGGAAAAGCACGACGAGTTTTAAAACCTACAAGAAACTGTTTGAAGAAAGAGTTACTATATTTGGTGTTGTGTCACTGAAGAGTACCTATGACCACTGAAAAGATCTCTCTCTTTCTCTCCATGCCTGAACTCTCAACAGCCTGAACATCAATTTAAGAAAAGCTACAATAAATGGAAGTTCTGGCGTACCATTACAAAGATTTTTGGTTTGGCTGTTTGTCCAGTGCTGTACTAGTACTTGACTTATTTTGTGCAGATTTGAACTGATATATTTTAATTTCAGGGTTTCACACAGCAGTTTTGTAGACTGTTGCTGTTCTCACCTCTTTACCAATATTATAAAACTAGTAAATTATTAATGAATTACTAGTCAGATTTTGGGCTCCAGTCTAAGCTTAAGACAATACTACATGAAATCAGAGCACGCTGTAAAACAGGACATGGGTTTACTAGTCCCAGATTATGACAAACATGAACTATTGTGAGCTACTTTTCTCTCATGAGCTCTTGTTTTCAGAGCTCATGAAAAAAGCTCTTGTGAGGCAGCAATGATTTGCATTATTCCTTTTAAAATAATGTGTGCAAAGAACCAAGAGTAGGAAATAATGAGTGGGATTTCTAGAGAAATTGTAGAACACAAACCTCTGTAACTGCATTCACAGCCCCACTAACCATTTCTAGTGGTTGCACTGACAGGAAAATTATATGCTCTTGTTCTGAGTAGGTAACACTAGATATGAGCAAAGGTGTGCCTCTGCATATCTCACGAGAAGAAGAAAATTACTGTTAAAGTTTGTGAAGCTATTTAAAGTAAAAATGAGATTCTGCTGTAGAGGAGTCCCGTAATGACTACATTTGCACAGATAACGGCAGTGTTTCTGCAGTGTGCTGATGTGTATGGTTGACTCCTGTCCCTCTGGATCATGTGTGACAACTAATTGCATGGACTCAGAGCAGTGGGGGTACTGAGACCTTTATTGCCAGAAACAAGCTGCCTTTATGCACCCCTTCAGGACACTGTTTCCTTCTATGGTATTTTTCGCTAAGCAGCCTATCACGCATTGCCATGTCAGCAACACCCTTTAATGTCCGTATGGGGGTGACCATGTGCTGTTTACTCCTCTGCCAGGCTTCTCTCTGTAGGGCATCTGCCATGCCCCATTTCTTCCCCCAGAGGTCTGGTGGAGCCAAGCTTCTCTGTGCTGCCATGGAAATCTGCAGGCATGTCCCACTGCACCTCAATTCCATCTTCTCTCCCTCTACAGATCATAGTAATATGATGTTACTCTTCCTGAAGATGCCAGAAAATAATATTTTCTGTAAAACCAGCAAAGGAAACAGTGACTATTGGTCTAATCCCAAATTAATGTGCCACAGCTGTGTATGATATTCAGAAGAAAACTAACAAGATTTCCTCTGGGATTTTCCAGGACTGAAGTATCCCTTACATTCTCTGCTCAGGTTAGTAAGAGACACACTGTGCCAGTGACAAAGGTGAAATGTCCACAGGGTGCGTTTTCAGACTTATTGAAAAAAATATTGAAAAATTCTAAGAAGCATAAAATTAATGCAAACTAACCTGTTATTTGTGTATCCTATGTGTCACCATGCTTGATGCAGACATCAGAGTCATATTACTTGCATTTATTTATTAGCTAAAAAAATACCAAAGCAAACCCCAACCAGAAAAACAGAACCAGGCTGAATTTTATCCTGTTTAGACATGAATTTTATCTACTCTATCTGGATAAGCCACATGAGAGAAAGGAAAGCAAAACTCATTTTCCAATTAATATTCTTTGTTATGCGCTTGTGGAGGGTGAAGACCACTGTTTCCCATGACCATTGTGAAACTCCTAATATTCTAGAGTTGTTAGAGCACATAAGAAAGAATTAAAACCCATCTTTTCTAAATGCAAATCCTTCATTTCATTTACACTTTTCCCTCTGATGGGTATGGCTTTTTTTTTTTGTTTGGAAATCTAGCTTGTTTGGTTACACACTACAAATCAATAATATATTAATAAATGAATCTACTTTGTTTAATGATACTATTCCACTCCCAAAATTAGGAAAGAGACTTTTTTTCCCATCCATATACATGACTTATTCTTTTAGGTATTCCCTTTATTTTCCTGTGCTTCTATTTAATATAGATTTTAAGCCAGAAAAAGTTTAGGCAATTAAATCTTTGAAGAAGATGATAAAGTCTTCCAATTAAAAGTAAACTCATATTTTGACCTGTTCAGCCTTTTATAATGTACCTTCCTTTATTTATTCAGTGGAAAGCTGCTACAGGAGAATTTAAAGCGGTAGCTACAGTTATTTTTTTCTTTCTGAAACCTGAGTCTGTCTCTGGTTATTATGCTCTTCCTTGGTTACCTGCTGCTTCCTAATCTTTCTGTCCCTGTGCTTGGGCTCACTGATAATAATCCATTTTAATTAAAGCTCTCTACCTCAGTATTAGGTCAAAAAGGAAAATGTAAAAAGTGATGGTTAAAAACACAGATTTCATTATATTACTGGAATCAACCCAAACCTCTTTTGCACTGTGCTTAATTTCCTTTGCTGTAAAGGAAGTCTTTTTCTGGTGCTACTTGGTTTGTTATTTTGTTCACTATTGTGCACTGAAGTATTGAAAAAATGAGGTTTTTTGAGAAAGTGATTCTGAGTGTATTTGTCTTCTATTTGAAATGTGCAATTTTATAACTGTACCTCCCAACTGGTATAGCTGTACCTCCTGTTCAGATTCCCTTCATAACAGCTTCAGGCAATGGACTTACTTTACTTGCACTCAGCAAAATTTTGAATTCTGTGTATCTGGCATGGCTCCAATACTTTTTAAATGGTCTGAGAATGAGATGCTTGGAAATACAATAAATGGGAACAGAAATATTTTTCTCATGTTACGCTACCATGATTACAAGAAGCCCTGTTTTATATAAGGAAATATTTGTGACAACTTTTCATAAAGGTTTTCTTCTTGATATAATTAGTTGATCTTTAAGTCTCCAAGATATTCTATGATACCTCTGATGCCCACATAAGAATTAATATACTAATTTGCAAGCCATGGACAGGATGTAATTTCTAGTAGAAAATGCTTTTTTTCTGTTCATGATGTAGAATTTATACACTGCTATCATTGTCACAGTGTTTTAGGATAATAGAATAATAAAGAGGTAGACATGAATGATATAAAATGAGTTAATGGTAAAGGTGGGGTAAAAGCCTTTTTTCAAGCTTGTTTGAATGGCTTGCCTTTTTACAGACTGCAGTCTCATTTGCTGATAATTGGATAGTGGGTAAGAATTGTTCCTATCTTTTCCCACCTGAGAGGACTGAACTTAAACATTTATAGGAGGCCTGAGTTGACTGTCTATATTCCAGATACCTCTGCACATGAACCAGATATTCCCGTTTCATTATTTTATTGCATACAGCTAGGAAACCTTCCTACCACCCTCTGCTCCAGTGGACCTCCCTGGATGCTGAGGTGCACAGTAATAATTACCTGGGTTATCCATAGTGGGTCACAGGACAGTCACACACCAAACTGCATAAGCTACTGTGAAATAGCAAAAATCACTTAAAAATACGTAAAAGGGAGCCTCATTCTAGAGTTTTCTTTCACTGTTAGTTTTCTAAGAAATGTCAATCAGAGAAGCTTGTACTTTCAGGATGATACACTAGTTCATAAATGACTTCACCTGTGTGCAAAGTGAAGGTTAGCTGGAGAAGGACAGATGGTTTGTAACACCTCTCAGATAGAAGAAGTACCTCTTAACCTGTGCAGGCGGAATAGTGATCGTGATGTAGTTACACATAATTGAGGAAAAATTGTTAGATTACAAAATTGTTATTGGCCATTGGAGTAGCTGACATCAGCACAACCAGCTGTACTCTCTGCGTGGGGATGGCATCCCTTTGCAGCCCAGTTGTCAGGAGCAGATGTTCTGCAAAGTACATTTCTATTAATCAATTCAATATTCCAATGAGACTAAGCAAGAAAGTTTTTCTGGCTTAATTTTTAGCGGGAAGAAGCACACTTCTGCTCAGTGAATCAGTGTGTGTCAATTTTGGAAAGGGATTCACTGCTAATAATCTCTGGAGAATATTGGTAAGCATTGAAATAGTGCAATTACATCCAAATAAATACCTGTCTCCAAATAAAAGAATTACTGAAAGAAAAGACCTTGGATGGACATTTTTCCTTGACTGGGGAAAGATAGAAATATTTTACTGAAGAAAAGTATTTTAAAAAAAGTTCTGCAAGCCTGAACACAAAGAATTTGAATAGTCTGCAAAGATTATTAAAAGGACCAGAAAAATCTCATTTCTGGATCTTCTCAACGTGTCATGAAAATTTGGAACCAGGTTTTAAACCAGAGGAAAATGCAGATGAATAAATTCAAGCAATACGAAGCATGATGGTACAGGAATAGAAGAAGTGTGCCCCCCACATTCCTTTTTGCAGCTCTGGTGTGGTAGGAACTATACACCCTAGGAAGAACACTTTTATTTGTAAAGGTGATGCCTTAAGCTTTAGTTTTCATATTTGCAGATTCTGTGCTGCCTAGGGATGTAGCTCTGGGCCTCATATTAATACCTACTTTAGCTCTGTCCAGTGTCTGTTTCAGGTCAGCCTTCCAAGGCATCAGAGGAAACTGATAAATTTTAGCCTTGCACAAAACTCTAAGTATTCCTGCAGAATTTCAGTGATGTATTTTG
Source organism: Chamaea fasciata (assembly GCF_029207755.1). Classification (NCBI taxonomy): domain Eukaryota; kingdom Metazoa; phylum Chordata; class Aves; order Passeriformes; family Sylviidae; genus Chamaea; species Chamaea fasciata. The sequence continues at coordinate 12,860,762 of NW_027094095.1, read as the reverse complement.
AACAGTAATTTCAACAACATGGGTTTTGAGGGCTACAAAACAGAAAATTTACATTTAAAAAACCCCAAAAAGCCATACATTTTCCCACCATCTCTCCCTGATGTAAAACTAGCCAACTGATTTCATTCCTTTTTCAGTTCAACAAGCAAAATGAGAACAAACCCAGCCAGGAACCAAACCAAGTAAAGTTAGTGCAAGTGCTCATCATAATTCTCCAATTTCAGCCACCTTGAATCTCAGGGACTGGCATTTCAATCATTGCACTTACTGAAGGAAACAGGTTTATGATCTGCACCATCCCTGCTGACTTCACTGTGGCATTAGGAAATTTTCCCTAGCGCATAGTTTTTATCATATGCCTGGTCTCTAGCAGAGATCAGTATAGAGATGATTTAAAAGATTTAAGTAAGGCTGAAAGGCTTCTGAAATGGTAAGTTACAAATGAATCTGAATGGGATGTGTTTAAAAGATGTTCACCTACACTAATCCTTTCATGGTGAAAGGATGGGAGCAAAAAGGAGATGATGAGAGAAACAGAAAGAGGCAGATGTTGAAAAGATGAACAGTCAACATTAAAGTAGGCGATGGATGCAGACTAGAGTCATTCCAAAGATGGCTGGGCTCCCAGCACCGCACTGTGAGAAAACCAGTTGATATACATATCTTTTTTTCTTTTGTCCCATTATATAAAAGCCTTTCTCTGACTTTACTTCTTATTTTGAAGGAATTTTTGATGAATCACAATCAAAAGCTTATTCCTGATCAAGCTTTCATGGAAGTTTGTGCCCAGGCATACTCAGAAGCCCCTGTGTCTATCCATCTGCATATTAGTTAACAGAAACTTTTCAAAATCTGGCTTTGTGTTACCAGTTGTCAGTGCAGATTGAATTGCTGAACAAAAACTACTGGGAGAGAAATGTGTGGGCACACATTCAGAAACAGAGGCTTTTTCATGATCTGGTTTCTTTACATCGCCTGAACATTGCGAAGCAGACAGTCTGTTCACAACAGGCAAACAGAGGATTGTCCTAATGCATGAGAACACTGCACTCCACAGAGCTGTTAGATCCATCTCCCAGATAAGCAATGCCACCACCTCATGCAGCAAACGAAACAAGAAATAAGCTTTTGAAACAAAGCAAAGCAAAGCAACCTTTGGCATGACAGCCAGATGTGAGTTCTGCTTTGATACTATAAAGTATATATTGCGGTGGCACCAGGGTCATCTTTGCAACTAAAACTTTGTAATCTCTGCTTGTATATTCTGCCTGCAACAACAAAGCTTCTGTTTCTGCCTGAGTTGGTTTAAGCTGCATTCAATCTGTTTTTTTCAACATTCATATGAATAATACTGCTGCTTCAGGTTTTGCAGACATTCCTTTTAATCACAAGAACAAGGCCGACACATAAACTGACATCTGCAATAGTACCCTGTAATTTCACTCACACATCCCCAAAAGCTAAGTTTGTGACTTCTACTGTTATTAAAGCTAAATTAGTACAATTTTTCTCAACCTTCACCTGGTTTGCTCATAGTTATTAGTTTTAATGATATTGCTCAATTTTATCATTCATTTGATAAGGTGAAGTCTTTTCCTTGGTGGGTCATTTGCCTCATATGTTGGTAGCATTTAGATTTCATGGCCAACCTAATGACAGAAAGAATATTATACTGTACCATTTCACAGTGTTATGGTCTAGTGAAACACATTGTGATGCAGAAATGGTCAAGTGCTTACTTTAAAATGGGCTGGAGATGGCCATCTGCAGTCACAGATATTTCCATGTGTTTAGGATATGCATGTTTCATGCATTGCAGAGTCTGGTGTCATTGTCCTTCTCCCACTTGGCATTAGAAAGATATTACGTTCCCATGAATGATGAGTGACTACAACAGTTCTGGCACTGACAGAAAATGCTGCTATTGTAGGATATGCAAAATATGGCTTCCAGCAGAGACCATCGCGGCATGGTTCTCAAAAGCCTGGCCAGAAAGTCTCTTTCCAGTTATTCAACAGAGACTCTCTTTATTGAGCACTGTGGTTTCAGCACAACAAATGTACAAGCCCAGACTGTGATAAGTCACAAAGACAATACAATTTTGAAGATACTTCAAGAGCTATATTTTCCCTTCTGTGGTGTGGTGGTAAACCCAAGATTCTACTGGAAACACACTGAGTCTACATGTTCATGCACTGAGTTCTGCACAAACACCAACTAAGGAGAAAACACAGTCTGCGTCTTACAAATGGATTATAGCCACGAAATAGATGCTGACAATTGTGTAAGTTTTCTTCAGTGTGCGACTATGGGCAATCCTAGAGAAATAGCGTCTTTCTGCTTTTCAGTGGTTTAAATTAATGGAATAAATATGCACACTGCACAGGGAAATGGATCAGTGATGCAGCCTGGTTTTGCTTCACTGAATTTAATAAGTATCAATTTAAAAATTAATTGCTAAGGAAGCCCTTCTTTGTGCTTTGTAACCTCAAGGTTCCTTAAATTGATCCCAGGTGATCATTGCCTTTCTCCAGTGAACACCTCTGACCCTTTCATGTCATAAACTGATGACATGTGGAAGACTCTTGACCTCAGCAATGAGGGCTATTTTAGATAGTGCTGTGTGTAGTTTATTGACTGAGAGGAGCAAATGAGAATCAATGATAAAAACATCTTTGGTCAGTGAGGAGGGATCTGATCTGCTGGCCACTGAACTGAAAGTCCTTTTTTAATTATTTCAGAGGGAGATTGGCCTACACACACAAAGCCTCTCACCTGTCACGAGCAGAAGAGGCACCACATTCCAAATTCACCCATGGCATCCAACAATATTCTTCTCAAACAACCCATGTGATTAATACAACATACTGAGAGCAAAGATTACAATTTTCCTGACCACCAACCAGCAGTGTTCAAAACAATAAATATTTAAAGCAGTGATGCTTTGTATCAAGCTCTACCAGCCCATCCCTGTTACACTTTTTTTCATTGCTGTTATTAATTTAGAGCTGCATTTTCGGCTCCAAGAAATATGTGCATGCTCAGCATCATGCAGTCACCATTTTCCTTCAATCTCATGCTGTACACACCTTGAATGATATGGGTCACTATATGTAGTTACTTCACATTTTTACCTCTAAGTTCTTTATCTTTTTAAAAATAGCTTCTTTGTTACACTACATTAAAGCAGGATAAAAATTTCTGATAAACCATAACCAGTTCCTGGTAATTCAACTGTATAGAAAGACTTTTGTCATCTTTAATATCCTTGATGTTGAAATTCAGTTTCTAAGAAGCAAGAGGACATATAACAATATCACCCTGCTGCAGCATAACATACAGGGAATGCTTCGACTAAGAAGTTGCACAAATTGCCTACAAAATTTTCCACGTATCCCAGAGAGACAAACTCCTTCCTATCAGGATAGAACATACTAAGCCCTCAGATAAGACTGCTTTTTAAAAGCAGAAATACCTCTTTTACATTTGACTTCTCTCTTTTTCAGGTTTACATGCCCCTTGAAGGCAAACTAGCAAATTACACAGGAAAATTTATGTGATAAGTCAGTAATTTCTTATGCAAATATTATGTTCTGCTTCAGGGTGTATCCCTAAGCTGCATCAGATATTTACCTCAGTTTTTGAAAATTTCTTCTGCTAGACCAAAATGCTGTCTTGTAGAAAGGAAATTATACTGAAGTTTGTGATAAAACAATCTGCAGGCATTTTAAAAGGCATTATCCATAGAACTAGTAAAGAATACACAATGAGATTTTGTTGCCTAGCAATCTTCTATGTATTTACAATTCATATTGGGTCACTGAAAATCACAGAGATGAAAGAAACTAAAAAATTTTGTTTCTCAGAGCTCCTGGAATGTGTCCAGAGGACAATGGAACTGGGGAAGAGTCTGGATAGTAAGCCATATCAGGAGAGTCTGAGGGAGCTGGGGGTGTTTAGCCTGAAGAAAAGGAGGTCCAGGGAAGACATTATTGCTCTCTAAAACTACTCAAAAAGAGGTTGTAGTCAGGCTGGGGTTGGCCTCCCCGGCAAACAGACAGGATATGAGGCTTGGTTTCAAGCTGCACCAGGGGAGGTTCAGGCTGGACATCAGGAAGGATTTCTTTACTGAAAGGGTGAAGAAAGGGGCTGCCCAGGGAGGGCGTGGAGTCGACATTCTTGGAGTATTCAAGAAACAAGCGGTTGTGGCACTTAATGCTTTGGTTTAATTGACAAGGCTCAGTGTTGCACTCAGTCTTGGAGGTCTTTTCCAATCTAAATGATTCTGTGATTCTGTTTAAGCCCTTCTGACACAATTCACCTTTACTTTCCCACCAACAGCCTCTGATCTTCATGACATAAAGCAGTATGAATAATTAATTCACTATTACTTCATATTTTGTACTCTAACTAGTATATATTGTCAAATTAGCAACTGACAGATTTTCTTTACATCCTAGAATTTTAGATAAAATATTCAAAATTGCCTGGTTTTTTGGATTTTTTTTTCATTTCCTGACTATATTCATAGTTAATGCTGAGATCTCAATGTTAGCTCTTCCGACGTTACAATGACCTGATTTTGAGTTCCTAAAGTTAAACATTATGTGCCAATTTCAGATACACAGCCTTACCATTCTGGCCCACATCAAAGCAGTAAAAAGGTCTCAAGGACATCATTCTGAAGGGTGTGAATGAAAGTCCCAACTATACAGGTTTCCTTCCTGGAAAAATAACACCTTTGAATTGGGTGGGGGATGTGCATGAAACTTCTTTAGATGTTGGAGCTTCATTATGCAACTGTTCAGATGTACCCATTACCATGACTGAAAATTCCAGCTGCTTTTTACTTCAAGGCAAAAATTCAAGGTTACTTTAACATAGCTTTCTCTGCATTTGATAATACGTCTTTTCTGCTAAGGAAAAATTAGTTTAGAACTTCCCCTGCCTCACACCGCAATTATTTTTTTCATCAGTTAGAGCAGCTGCCAATTTACTACACTTTGTGACCTGCATTAGGTTGGTTTAGAAGCCAATCTAACAGTAATAAGCCTTGCTGAGCAGGAAGAGCCTCTGTGTTCACGATTCAGGGGATGGAGAGAGATGATAGCATCAACAGTCCTTATCAGATAACAATTGCAAACCCAGTTCTGACTCAATCCTCTGAGAGCTATGAATCGATTGGTTTCCTCATAATATTTTAACTCAAAAATCTCTAAAACAAATAATGCATCATGTTCATGAAAAAAAAATAGTTTTCAAATAGGTTCTTTAGAATTAGTTCTTGTTATAGGCATTTCCCATTACGAGTATGGCATGTTTGAGGATACCACTGCACACGAATATTTGACAATATGGAAGCCAGTACAGTAAATCTGAAGATAACTCAACAAATCGGCTATAACTTGCATATATAATTGCATTTACAAAAAATAATCACTACTAAATTTATTAGAGAAGTCAAGAGAAGAAAAATGTGTATTAAGAAACAAAACACGTCCCTTTTTCTGACCAATATTGTCGACTGTATTATCTATAACAGAAATTAGATTTGACATCCAGGAAACATTTTTAGACACACTGCTACATGGCAGGTTAGTAGTTTGGTCTTTTTTTTTTTTCCTTAAGGATCATCAGATCTTACTTGAATTTTATGGTTAAAAGCACTCTCTGATTAGCCAAGAGCTATTTTTATATTATTTCTATAGTATTTTTATTAGTATTTCTATTAGTATTTCTGTTAGTATTTCTATACTTGCACTAGCGGTAATTATTACCCTTTTACTAAAAAAGTCACATCTCTGCCTTTGCGAAAGCTGGGCAGAGACTCTTATTTATTTGGGAATTTACTTTGGGATGAATATCCCCAAGATCAAAGAACTCAACACTTCTGCCCCAAGTGCAACAGACTATTATTTCATCTCTCTCTGCAGCACAAGTAAACACGTCTCATCTTTCAAAAATAGCAACAGAAAACCATACCAAAGGAAAATGTTCTCCTGCAAGTCTAAGGAGAGTATAAGAAAGAAAATATGCTGTGACAGATTTGGTTACTTAATGTGCCACTGGGAGGTGCCCAGATCCTGAGGTAATAAACACATTACAGAAATTCATACGGAACAGAATAGTCTAATTCACATGCAAAGCACTGTGCCCAAAGCATCAGGTGTTCCCTAGAGGGATATAATACAGAGGTGATGAAAATAACGGACTAAAAGAAGAAAAATTATTTAGAATAACAAATCAAATAAGTCAGAACAGTCAAGCTTTCACAAGGGAAGATATTAAAGACAAGGAGACAGAAAAGACAGTGACTCTGGACATCTGAGATGATTAAAGTTCAGTCTGAACTATAATATCCCAGGGGAGTCAAGGTATGCCATGAGGTACAGTAAGATATATGTGAGGTATATCAAGGAATCCAGTGGTAAGGAAGAAATAACCTGTATTTTGTTATGAAAACAAAACCACAGTTTTAGAGATTGTGAATATCATCTTCTTTTTATTTAATGAATTGAAGCTTGATTTCAATTCTAGATCGCTTCTACTTTTTTTCACTGTCTATACAGATAGAGAAGAATGCACACATTAAAAGAAAAAAAACCCTAGTCATTATTCTTTACAAGATAGATAATTTTTGATTGAAAAAGGCCCTGACAATGGCAGCTATGTTCAGACACAAGGAAGGGTCACCTCATTGACGAGTGTGTGTTATTCGGTCCTACCAAATGTCTTCCATGGTTTTACTTTTAAACAGTTGTAAAACCATGAAACTATCTGAAGACCAGAATAAGGAGTTAATGAGGAATCATTATTTCAGTCAAGCCATGTTTCTCCTGAAAAAGTTATACTATCCATACTTATCATGTATGTATGAAATGCAAACAAAAGTAGCATAGGTTATAATTATTTCAGCTCTTGTTGTAAGAAAACCCTACGACTTAAAATACATTTTGATTCTTCTCTACTATGAAATATCTACTTGTGCTTGCATTTTCAACTGCTCAAGTATAGCTATTTAGTCGTATCTCACATAAATGTGGGAAATACTGGAGTTCAGGGAAATAGATCATTCCACGGCAATCTTATTAACAGGAAATCATTCGTGCAGTGTTTTTGTATAAGGGGTACTTACCATTTTGGTGAATGATTCAGATTTTTAATTAAAAGAACATAACAGAAATAAAAGATCAGGAGTCATAAGTTAAAGGCACAGTAAAAATCTCTTCAATTCCAACTATCTCAAAACCATAATGAGCTCAGATCCAAGAATTTCACTCAGTTCACGTCATAGCTAATATGAAGACATTTACAAGACTGAGATTCTGACCATCACTGCAGGTCTGATGTCCAGGTCAGTGTCCTACTTTAAGTCTCTTGCAAATAAAAAAATAGAGAGTGCAAACTTGTTAAAAATATCAGTCCCTCAAAAGGCAATTTTTTAATATACTAAAAATAGGAAATATATTAATAAAGATATAAAATGGCTTAGGCTGTTATTGACTCGTTATCTGGGGTAGCTGGTTTTACAGTGCATTTGTGTTGAGATTCAGACATCTTTACAACCAATCTAGCTCTTCTTTATGTATGATACATGCTCAGAATAGAGGATTCTGAGGATCAGAATAGAGGGTTCATCTTACTGAAAAATGGAATTATTTGCAGCAACCCTAATGTTGCAGATGTGCCAGCAGAGAGCCTTACTCTGCATGATCATGTTTCAAGAGCACATATATGTCAAATTTCAGCTGTTCTGTCAAAAGGGATACTCGGATGCATAATAATACATTTTCTTCCTTATTGAAGAGCCTCTTTATGCCATACGGTCTAAGCAAAATTGCAGAAAAAACTTTCCAATGTTTCTGTCTGAAAAGAAAAATAGATACTGCCTAATAATTTTATTTGCAGCTTTTCTTTATGATAACTTTTTAATGGTCAAATACAATTTAATAGGCATGATACCTATTAGAAATTATCCTTATTATTCCAGTTCACTCCCTAAGGCACTTCTAGGGTGTGCCAGTCAGTATTCTCTGGAAGATTGTCTTACACAGCTAGTGCACAAATGCAGTGCATCTGGAGTCACTCACGCAAATCCAGAGAGGAAACTTAATGTGCATCTCATATGTTTTGGGAAACTGATCTGAACATAGGCTGCATCTTCCCTAAAAGTAAGACAGAGCTTCTACCAGATAAGAACATGAGGATTACCGAAGATATTTTTATTTTAAGTAGATTTCATAAGCATAAAATCTGAAAGTCTCAGTCTACAGATTCCTTTACTATTCCAAAAGCTCTGAGTTGATAGAAATGATATTACAGAAAACATTACAGAGGCCTTGCTACAAAAGATGCCACAGATGAAGAAAGCAGATGATACATGTTCCAGGAAAAATCAGGGCTAATCTGTACCATAGAGTTACACCAAAGCAAATCAAGAGTGAGAAGCAGTGACAGAAGCAGCTCAACAATATTCAGAAATCTATTCTTGCAGCCCAGAAATCCAACCATATCCTGGGCTGCAGAAAAAGACCTTGGGCCCGCAGCATGAGGGAGGTGATTCTGCCCTTCTACTCAAACAGCAAAAAAGTTGGAGGAATACCACGAATAATTTTAAAAAATCCTTATGCTAGCAATTCAAGTAAAAGAAGGGTCAATTCTCTTGAAAAAGAATTGCTAACTCATAAATCTAGCACAGTAAATTTTCTCTATCAGAAAACCAATCACAAACATTTACTGATGTCTAAATATCTATATTTTCTTTGATTTTAAGCAGACTATATATGTAATGAGATTTTTCTGATGAGCATAAATGATTGTGGGTATCAATTAAAGACATTTCATTTCAGGTACAGCATGGGTTGTTAACTTCAAGTACTTCCAAGAAGTAATACCTTCAGTTACATTTGGGTGGCTTTGCTTTATGAAAGTCACCCTTTATCTGACGTAAATTAAACTAATAGACAATATTAACTTTTACAGAATTGAGGATTAGAAAGAACTGAAACTCTAGGGGGGAAAAACATACAGAAGAAAGGTGCTTAATGGCTTCTTCAGGGAAAGCCTATTATTTTTTGAACATTAAAAATGTTCAGCTCTTTCAAGTCAGAGTTACAAAGTGATACAAGCATTTCACACAGCTGGAATTTCAATATTAGACCATTAGAAGACCAGAAAACCTGAAGAGATATTTTAATTACTGGTGAGAGTACAATCCTTTTCTGGCTCACACATAAAATTTTTAATCTCAGGATTCTTCCTAAATATGATAGAAGGGTACTAATGAGAATCCTTTCTGTTGTTACATTGACTGTTTTAGTCAAATAATTTAATGATGGCATATCATGCAGATAATGAGGTATCTGGGCAGACACCCTTTACTATTTCTCCGTATATTTATAAGTAAAACAAAACTTTTATTGGCAAATGCTTGTACTCTTTAATTTTCAGTTAGTAACTCCATACACATTTCAGGTTGTTTATAACTACTCTACAGCATAATTAAGCAATATTTAAAATTTATTTTATTTTTCATAGAATCCTTTATGTTGTCTAAATTGGAATCACAGACAGCTCTACAAGCTCCTAACAGTTTTGAAGCTACAACTACTTTCTTTCTTAATATTGTAACAGAGATGGATTTCAATTATGCCTTCTTATCTTCACTATTGTGCTCTATTTACTGTCAGCTCTCTTTCCAATACATTTTGGTAACAAAACACAAAATATTCCATAGTGCTAATTACATGAATGCCTAAAAGTGAATAGTTAAGCTTCCCAGACAAAAAGGAGAGTAATGGCCACTAAAATTTGGAAACAGGTAGATATACAGACAAGGGGCATTTCTGTCCTTCATAAGAATCTATTTTGCATCAATATTGGTAGCAGTTCTCTCTATTTATTATAGATAGTATATTTCTACCACCTACCCCTGTCTGGTGCTTGATTTGGGCCTGATTAGCAGCACTCCCAACCTGAACAAGCCACATCACTGGATGGATCAGTCTTCCTGTTTCATTCCTGTTTGTTTTTCTTCTAATGTCACCAAATAAAAAGTGGGAAGTGTGATGATTTCCCTTTTCGCAATGCAGAACGGAGGCCAGCAAAAACTTGCTGGAGATTGACAATTAATTTATCTTAGGAAAGGCTATGCAATGCAATTATGCTGCCTTCCAGCCATAGCAGAACTAGCCAAGGCTCACACATATTCAACTATCCTAGCCTAAAACCATAAAGCATTCACATGCTGTTAAAAGTATTTCTAGTTCTCTCTCTCTAGCTATCGAAACCTCGATATCACTGGGTGCCAATCGATGCAGGGTTAGGATTACCATTTGCAAAGCTATTAGTGTTTGCTCTACTGCACCACTGGCACATCTGAAATGATAATTTTAAAAAGTCAAACAAGAAAGGAAAGGCAGTTTCTTGCATAAAAAATATAGGTCATATGAAACTGGTTTCCTCAAGGAGAAAATGCAGCCTGAAGGTTACAGCTCTGACAGTTGTTTTCTACTGCTTCTGCTTTTCAAATGTGATAATATCCTTTTATAAGCACCCCAGTAAGAATTTAAAATCTCCTCCCAGGGATTGTAAATCCACTGCTTTTCTCCTCTAAATTTTTAACAGATACTATTGTTTCCTTAAATTGCACACAAGGGGGTTGAAAGAATCGAGATTATCCTCAAGTACATTAAATTCAGTTTCAAGGCCCTTTATGACACACAAAACTGTATCAAGGGACAATTAATAGGCATGACAGATTCAATCCTGGAAGGTGAAAGAGCACTGCACCAGCAGATAAGCAATGCTAACCAAAACTACAACAAAAATCATCAGAAACAAAGATGTGCTGCCCAAGGAGTCCCTGCTTATGCAACATCAAGCCATTAATTAATATAATTGCAATACCAAATAGTTATTTTTATTTAACCCTCTCGAGGTAAAGCATTGAGATGAGCTGAATATATTTCAGGCATAGCAGAGCACAGATGTGTCTGACAGGACACTTTCCCTTGCTGATCCCTCTGTACAGACACCAGAGTGCCAAAACGCACTCCATCCAGCCCAGGGGAATGGGCTGGGGTTTGGGGCAGTAGAGCCCTTTCTAGAGCAAATCAAAGAGTGGGGAAGCCCTTGAATCACCTCCACAGCAGAACACTAAACCTCAGTACAAGAATTCATCAGAAGTTACGTTTTGAAACAAATCCAGTTACCCTGCTAGTTAGCAACATCTTTACTTTCCACTACAATTTAAACAGTAAGTTAAAGCACTGGATCTGTGTGTGTGTCATGCTGCTGGGAGAGGGCACTGCCCAGCTGCCAGGACTGAGCTGGCAGGGCTGCACACCCCGCTGTGCTCCGTGGCCATCAGCTCCCTATGGAGCGCCCACTGCTGCTGCCAGAATTCCTGCAACCTATCTTAGATACACAGCTCCTCCCCACTCTAGTCTGAACTCAGTGTTCAGCAACTAAATGCAGGATTTCAGGTAAGAACTTAATGGTGCTTTGGACATGGATAGTTTTAGCTCTATGCACATCTACTCAGACCAGACTGTCAGACACACAATAAGGCCACAGTGTGTTCATTCAAGCCCTTGGCATGCTCATGACTCCAGATTACCTGGGATGCATAAATATTCACTCAGATAAACTACTAGTCATCAAACCATGAGAACCTCCAGTCTGTAGAACTCTTTGTTGCATGGTTGAAAAGCTTGTGATTAAACCTTGCATGTGCTTTAATAACTAGTGTTATTTCATGTGTATTATATTAATAAACCCTTCCAGCTTGCTTTTTTTCCCTCAGGCAGCTTTCTCCCCATACTATTTTATTACTTCATTGGACCACTCCTTGTTCTGGGTTGTAGTACAGGATGTACACAAAGTATTCTATCACCATCTCCATGAACTGTTGAATCCAGGTGGGGCAGTGCTCTTCCCAGGCCTCCTCCCTCTGGGCCATTATCTTCTGTTAATGGCCCATCAGATGCCTTGCCCATGACTCATAGATAACTCCCTACGGGAGCTATCTCTGTTTAATGGGCCATCAAGGACCCCTTGCATGACTCATCATCCCATTGTGAGATGCTCCACCCTGAGGGAGGAACCAAGCGTTCTCACCTGGATATAATCTGGGGTTTGGGACAGTACAGGGGGCCCTTACCCACTGGATTCCCAGAGGACCAGAGCTACCAGACCTTTCTATGGGATCATTGCTTCAGGAAGACCACCTCATCCGGACTGCTTCTATCACCCTTCTCAGGTTGTATTCTGACTCTGTCAGAGGTCTTTTGTATTATTGCATCTATTTTATTTTACTTTCTTCCTGTTAAATTGTATCTCTGACTTGGAGCCTCTCATTTGTTTTGCTTTCAAACCACTACACTCCTATATAGATCTTTAGAGAACTCATCCACTTCAGAAAACACCCCTCCATACATCTCATCATCTCCTCTCCAAACAGCTCTTTGGTCATGTTAGATTTTTCCTCCTGGTCCTCATTTTATTCCATGTGCATGATTTCCCAGGTGATACCATATCAAAAGCCTTACTGAAGTCCAGAAGCATTTCTTTCAAGCTTTTGTTGCCATTCCAAGCTGGTAAAAATCTTTGCTACAGAGAGATTGCTTCTCAAAGAGAAGACATTGAAGATGTGCTGTAAAGCACATACATGAAACTTTGATGTTGCTTTAAATAATAAGATGTTTCCTACTTTAACAGGCATGTTATTTTATATTCTTCATTAATCACGATCAAAGATTAGAGGAATGGGAGGAAACCAGGTCTGTGCTTTAGCACTAATTAACTGTTGCACATATATGTGCGCATGCAATAACAATGAAGGATCAAGGGAAAAAAGTGTTTTGTTTTGATTAAGGATCCTAGTGGAACGAAGCAAATAGTGCTATAATTAAAGCTGCTTAATCCTAATGCTTTTCTGGAATTTTTTGCAGCTTCATTCCTGTCTGGCTTTCTGCCACATCCATCTTATATTTCTGCTTGCACATTTGTAGATATAGAAAATATATGTGGTAAACCTGAGCTCAATTTAGTGAAACCTCAATTAATGTTATGTCTCATATTTATTGAAGAAATAAACAGATATTTCTTAAAACAATTCTGTCTTCCTCCTGCCAGAGTGTTAACACAGTGACTAAACATATTTCCCATCACGTTTTAATTCCCCTAGTAAGACTGACAATTTATACAATATGCATATGTGGAAACACTTCCTTTTACTGTTCTGAAAAAAAGATCCTTATACTGATTACTTTTAGCTCTTCTAATTCAATAGTGATAGATTTCAGAGGAATTTAATATGTCTAAAAAAATCTGCTTTGTATTTACAGATATCATTTTATAAAAGGAGGTCTGACAAATTTTGCTTTTCAAAAGAAAGGATATCGCCTTTGGAAGCAGGAGGCCATTTAAAGTTAACGAAGCAGTCATTATGCTCCTGTTCCAAAGCGTTATCTGTCATTTGAGTGGTTAAATTGCTTTACATATTTTCATTTCCTTTCAAACATACAGATCTATTTGTTTACCAAAATCATGGAATATCAAGGTTGGAAAAGACCCCCAAGATCAAGTCCAGCCTTTGGAAGAGTGGCACTTTGTCAGCCTGCTCATGGCACTGTGACCCGTGAACCCTTCCAGGGATGGGGACTCCACCACCTTCCCGAGCAGCCCGTTCCAATGATGAACCAAGTTCCAGTGAAGGAATTCTTCCTGATATCCAACCTGAGCCTCCCCTGGCACAGCTTGAGGCCATTCCCTCTTGTCCTTTCTCCTTCTTCCTAGGAGGAAAGCCCAACCTCCACCTTGCTACAATCTTCTTGCAAGTAGTAGTAAGCAGAAATAAAGTCTCCCCTGACCTCAGTGCTGTGTCAATTTACACCAGTGAGGCCTGTATTGCTTTAGAAATCAGACCACTGACTTTTAGTGTTGACATTTATGTTTAGATGTCAAAATCTGGGTATTTTGGTTTGAAATTATGGCTCTGATGGAGTCCAATTCTGTGAGAAATCAGTTTTCACTCTTCCTTCTTCACTCTTTGATTCACAAATGCATTTGTCTTTGCTTGAGTTCACTTTTCTTTCCCTTTGGGTCTCTTCTATTTCTCACTTATTATTCAGTTGCTCATTTTCTTTTTTTCCCCCTTCTCCTTTGTCTCTTTAGTTCCTTAGCCATTTATTATTCAGTTGCTTATTTCAAAACATTTTACAATGCATGCAAGTCTGCTCACATTTTCTCAATGCTGAGTAGTCACATCAGGAAACCTTTTGTCCTTACAACTTAAACTTACCACAATACCTGTTTAGTTTTCAAGCACTCAGGCCAGCAGCTTTTGTGCCACCATTTATTCAGTGAAAGAGCTGAGATGTTAAAGCTAAGACTTCTGGTCCCTTTACAAGGACATTGCCTGTCATTCAAACCACTCATATAACACAGTTTATGCTGATTGCAGAGTTGTAAATTATAATTTATTGTTCTCTCATCTCCCCTTCTTTCTGGGGATGAGAGCTTGCTTAGGATCTGGTGAGAGACTCATTTCTGACACATCACCCAATATCTCTGGTTTCAAATTGAGACATCCTCTTCATAAGACAGCCCAAAATACATGTTAGAGGTGATATATCCTGTCCAAAAGAATACCTGTATAGCACTGACTGACTGGTCAGCAAGGAAAAACAAGTCCTGAGCTTTCCAGATTAGCCTTCCCCAACCTGACAAGCACACCCCCTTCAACAGAGTGACAGGCCAGGCTCTCACATGCGTTTCAGTACAGAATGGGAGATTTTAGTGCAACCAGAAAAATTAAGTGCCGCAATGCATTCATTGCAAAGATGCACAGTAAAGCCAACTCTATTAGTATTAACTACTCTGAGTTTTCCTTTGTATTTATTAGATCACCACTGGGGCAAATTAACAAGCACAGATATTACAGGTGTATTGGGCTATGTGATACAGCTGAGCACTGTGCAAAGAAGACAAACCTGACTAATTAAAAATGGAAACAGCTCCCTCTTTCTAGAATATTTATCAATATTCCATACTGGATAGGTAAGACTGAAAAATGTCTGTGCCATACAGCTTTCTGACCTAATTCAAGACAGATCTTTCTCCCTCCATAGTATAAATGTTACATAGTGCACACATAACCTAAGTCTCTCTGAGGCTGGAAGAGCCAGTCTATGGAATAGCATTTAGCAGTAACCTATTTCACATGGGTAATGCAACAAATACTGAATTATTCAGCATTGAGGTCTTAAATATGTCTTCCCACATGTGCGTCCCGTCTGAGCCAAAGTACTACTAGGGCAGACATTTAAATTAAGTCTACAATAAGGATACTCAGTCAAAATGTCATTTTATAAGCTATATATCTTTCCATCCTATAGAGGAAAGAGGAAAATAACTTTCTGTGTGTATGCATAGAATTCTTTTTAAACAAGAATGACATATTCTTATATACTGTATGTCAAAAGCCATTGACCCAAAGGTGTGGTATCTGGGGTTATTTAGTGTGAGGAACGTGCTACATGGTGAGTCTCTGTACCTCCCATTCTAGATGATTTGCACAGGTGGTCTCTGAGCTTAGACACTTGGATATCAGATAAAGGGGATGTACTCAGCCAGATATTCTGAAAGCATAAGCTCACTAGCCATTATTTCCAGGTTATTATTAGCTTTGCAGCACTTTCATGTAGTAGCAGCCTGCTGCTTCACGACCAGCTGGTTATCATTTTCAAAGGTCTTCCAAATTCTTTCTGGAGTTTCTTTGGACCTCCCTCCGGAAAGATTTCATTTTCTTTGGAGTTAAGGGACATCAAATGATTAGATTGTGTCATGCTTTTTAAGAGCTAGCTTTATTCATCTCAGAGTAAAAGAAGAATTATCAAGCTACATCTAACAATTCCAGCCTTCTGAAAAATCTTTTTGAAAATGTTAAAGACTAGCCAAGTCCGATCGTGACCTTGTTCTATATTTAGTACTAAATGTATTCTGAAGGCATACAGAAATTTGGAGTTTGGATAAGAAGTACCCAAATGAGAGAGATCAAACTGAAAGCAATTTAATTGTAGGGTAGCTAGCAGTCCTGTATAGCAGGCTTTTAATTAAACCAGGAAGAAAAAAATATATTCATTTTAGATGAATAGTAATTTCACTACAACCAAACTTCTAACAGATAAACTGTCCTAATACTTATAAAATAACATAATAATTTCCTTATGAACAGCTTTCTATGCAACAGGATGAAAAGGCTAAAGGATAAAGACTACGGATAAAACTGATACACCTGGCAACCTTGACTTAAAAATGCTTCTCAGGTCCCTCTGCTTAGGACTGCACCACATCATGTTCAAAACCCCATCCTGTGCCCAGACCTGCCCAAGACCGGGGACCTTGAACTTAGTCCGAGCCTCCAGATTTATAGTTGCATAAATAATAGTTCCCTGTTTCTTAAGGTCATCATGTACATCTGGGAGTGGAAGGCAGGAAGGTGCCCAGCATGGCAAAGATGAGACACAAAGGCACTCTTGTGCCCCAAGAGCCTGGCAGGAAAGCAGTTAAGAGTTGGGACTAGAAAAGGCCCTAGCCAGACTTACTTGTGCCATAACTGGTGCCTTTCTTCACAAGTGGAACATTAAAAACTCCTGTCTCTTTAAAAACCCACAGAAGACCCAAGATGCATTTTTGGCACTAGCCCTTTCTTGTAATTTTTCGTTATTTTTCTCTGTTAGACTTAGCTGTTCTTTGACATCTTTATGTTCACTATCCTATCAAGCAATGCACTGTGTTACTCATACATATTTAGGAGGCGGTATTTTATATATTTATTTGCACAAAGCATGACCAAAGACAAGACTTCACTGTTTCCAGTGGCTCATATCAGTCTTAAGGAGACAATAAAATTGCCTTGCTTCATTTACTAAGAGAATTTATGTACTTGTCCTTAAAATGTATTAAGTACACAACAAATTAATTTGCAACTAGATAATTTCATAAATGACTAGTGTTTATTTCTTGCATTTATAACATTATATTTACTTGCAATTGAAATAACAGAAAAAAGGATTGCCATATATCACCATCTTTTCAGATCACAAGAAAACTGTACCTTAAATTGCATTTTTGGCTATGCACCATAAACACCTAATGCAGCATCCTCACTTCAAATGTTCAGGTCTGTAAAAAGATATTTTTTGCATTTCCACTTGTATAAAAATGTCATTGGTGGTTTATACTCTATGAGATTCCCTCAATACGATTATTTGGCTGTCCCTGATTCATGCTAACTGGCAGAATACACACAAATTCCTCGCTGGTTAATGAAAAACTCCACTAACCTTTTATATTTGAAAATCCTAAGCATACAGAGATTTCAAAATACCTTTATGTGATCATTTTTAAACAACCAGTGTTTTACCTCCTCCAGGCTTCTCTGGTTTTAGTTATAAAATATACTTTACATTTAAAACTACAGGTCCATCCTCTGTTATTCCAAATGTTCTATTCCTGTTCTTAAGTCACCTTTTATTAAGAGTCCCGATCCATAAATAATTTTAACTTCATTTTACCAAAAATAAAAAAAAAAAGAAAAGAAAAGAAAAAAACTTCTTCAAGCATAACAAGTTACATAAAGTGGGTTGACTTGTGTACTGTTTGTCTTATATAAATTCAAGCCTGGAAGCATAGAAATACAAACACATCCTGATTCCTCTGAATGTCATGAGCTCAGCAGGAGAATAAGGTGACAATCTGGCCTTCACACTTGTATTTCATTAGTAACTCTTCAAATAATCGTTACACATTAGAAACTGAACTAATAGAAAATACTAGCGGAGGGTGACATCCCTCAAATCTCTCTTCAGCACTGTGATTCTGTCCAATATTGTCAATTAAAAACGCCACAGTTCCTGATGGTTGAACAGAGAAATACATGATAACACCTGAAGAGTTTGGAGTTTCATAATCTGAGGTGATATTCAAACACAATCAAGGAATACAAGTATTCCACCATTTATTTTCCCTGGCACTAATGACTGAACAAAAAAAATCTGAGCTCCAATTACATGTATGAGAGCCTGGGATTATTAATAATGATACTTTGTCTATGACACTAACTCCTTTTTTCAGCTGGTGTAAGTCAATGTGATATCACTACCCACTTCTTGGAGAAAAAAAAGGAGTTAATACCGATCTTTGATTGATGTCTTCTCAGAACCATCAAACACATTTGCACCTTCTCTTAGTATGAAATACCCATTGCTTGAGGTTATCAAAATACACCCAGAACAATTCTCAAAATTATGTCAAAGTTATTTCTCCTAATGCCCAGATCAAATCCTGAATAAATCAAATCTGTGACTCAGAAACCCTTTGGAGCACCAGTCAGTTTGGAGGTACTTAGGACAGACAGGAGATGGAGCAGCAGAATATGAGCGAGGCACAGATGCTGCTCCCTACTATGAAGTGAATGGCAAAATATAACCTGCTTTCACATTTGCCTAAGTATAACTAATAAACTAAATAACTCCATTACCTCCTGCCTCCCTGGGATCACATAGCTGGAGATCTGCAACCGGAATGCAGAACTGTCACATGCAGGCAGACCTGGCTTTCTGCTTCCAGCAGCTGGTGGGAGCAGATTCCTATACAAGAATCAAAGGAGAAATGAATCAGGATGTCCCTGAAGCACAGGGAGGTGGTCACTCTGTTTAGCATTGACCATGTTAATGTAAACTAGACAGAGGTATGCCATCTTCTACCGTAACAACACGGAATAATGTCACCCTGTAAGCTCTTATTCTACACAGACACAGAGCAAGCAAAAATTATGCAAGGATTCTCTCTGGAAAAGCAATAGCAAGTATAAGCAGACAATTTCAGAGCCTATATCTGACCCAGCAGGGTATGTTAATCTAATCTAGCCATGCTCATAAGAATCTGATGCATATTCCAAAACACATTCAATGTTTTTTGTGAACAAATTAAAAACTCTACTTTAAGGCTTTTAATCATTTCATGCTTATCAAAACCACTTTCATAACCAAGTGGTGCATTCCACAGTAACAAAGCAAAGAGAAACTTTAGCAATCCTCAGACTCTAGGATTTGAAAAGCTGATGGTAGAGCAATAAGCGATACAAGCAAAGATGCTCAAGAAACAGCTCACACCATCTGATTTAATTGGGTTATAGAATTAAGTTGTGCCAGGAAAGGATTTCAAACTTTGCAGTCATTTTAACAGCCATGGATAGATAGTTTAAAGGCCATCAAAGTGGAAGCTCATGATAAAATGAGTCAGAGAACTGAAGCTGCCAGGAAATGTGAAGGGCATACATAATAAGTACCTACTAGGGATGCCTGGCGATTTGGTATGTACTGTACAATCCATTGTTGAATGCACCACCCTAAAAAGCCATAACACAACAAATAAAAAAGTAGAATCCTTCAAAATCTTTTGTTTCACTGAGCTACAAAATTGTTACAAACTGTCTCACTGCTCAGCTTTGTTCTTTCCGTTGTAAGGGTGGGATTTTCTCAGAGTTCATCTTATTTAATTGATTTTTTCTTATGTATCTTAGGACAATGTTTCAATTTGGTGAGTAGGAAAGCAGAAATGTGGCTAATAGCCAACCAAAGAGTAATTTAGACACCAATAAATATTTCAGAGAGAGTTGGTTAAAAAACTAGTAACATAAAATATATGGCCTATATTTGGCTCTCTATGATGAAAAAAAACCCAAGTAACTTCAAACCTTCCCTCACTAAGGAGAAATGACATAAACTTGCTTCCCTGCTAAGCCATAACACAATTTAGTGATCATTATCTACTACCCCAAGATACCTCCTGGGTGTTGGGAAATGGCCTGAGCAAAGCATAAAGGTTGAAGTTTCTTTGCTTCATATTTAGTCCATGCTCATCCTTTTTTGTAAAAGACAAGCTGTGAGTAAAGGATATTTGGTACTGATCAAATGGGGACTGCTGAACTCTGCGACATTCTCTCAGTGAGCCCATTCTCTGACTCAGCTCCCAGCAAGGAGGATGCAGGGACTGGACACCTTCAGCAGCAGGTGTGCTTTGCACATGAAGTGCACACAAACAAGCAGTATATAAATAAGAAATAATGGAAAGAATACATTTACATGCCATGAGAAATTTTAGTATACTCAAGCTACCTAACATTCTCTTCTTTTACAAAAAATTCCTGCATGAGAAGACAACAGGGGACCTGCTTTAGAAGCAAATCTGTGCAAAGTGCCAGAAGTTTTAACCCCCTGGCAGGGGGAAGTGCAGGCATGCAGTCCTGCCCCTGTTCTACTGCCTTCTGGAGACAGTTCAGTCTAAAGACAAACTTCTTTTTCTTTGACCTAGACATTTGCCTTAAATATACCAGAACTACATCTCACTCTCACAAACAGAAAGAAATCTTGTCCTTAAACAGCATGCCTTTTTATGATTTTGTGAGAACAGACAGTTAGCTATTTCGAGGTTAAATCCATGCTGTTAGTAGTTATCTGCAGCACAATATCTATTCTGGGAATGCATTTAAGACTTGAGAATGAGCTAACCTCTCTGCCAAGAAGGATGACAAAGAAAGGCTGTGTGCCATAAACCCACCTGTAGCAGGGCTGTGCTCACATGAGGTAGATCCTGAGAAAAAGCTGTGTGCCTGTGGGGAGGCAGGGGAAGGGGAAAGGGCAGAGCAGCAACAGAGTCATACTCAGCTATGGCATCATCCAGCTGCCAGGGCAGTACATCAGAGCACAGCCATCATCATCCTGGAGATGCTGTGGGAATGACAGATGAAGTGCCAGCACAGGGCCAGTGGTGAGGCTGCATTTTTGACCACAGAGTGATGGATGGTGCAGCACACACGGGATGAGGCCCGGGGCAAGCTGTGCCACCCAGCACAACCACCATCAGCCACGCTCAGCCAGGCAGTCCTGGCTTGCAAAGCAGGTTAAGACCACCCTTGCCCTACCAGAGGCTCTGGAGATGCTGCATGTGCAGGTCCTTGTGCAGAGAACTGTGCTCTTGACCACAGCCCCAGGTCACTGCGACCACTGATTCTGGCAGCACCTTCTGCCAGGGCCAGCCTCACCCCAAACAGGCCCAGAGACAGGGGCTCCCCTCTGGGGTCACTGCTACGGAGGCACAGACACCAGCCTTCTACAGGGGCACAGAGACACAGATCAACACCAGACCTGCACACCCCAAACAGGCCTCCTCCCTGACAGAGACACTTTGGCACCCACAGCGCCTCAGTACTCAGCATTTAGAGATGGTTTGCACACCAGAGAAATCATCCCTTTAAACACTATTTCTTGCTCACGTGTAGGTGTGGTCCTTTTGGGCATTTTTCCCAGATTGCCCAAGCACACCTCCAGCTTGGGAATACCAACATTAGCAAAGCTCATCAGCAGTGTGCTGCCATGTTGCTCCTAGCCTTTTGTGCAGGTGCATCCAAAACCTGATTTGCTCAGATGATCTAAAAGAACACTGCACATGGAGCACTGTATGGCTCAATCCCAGTACCCTAAGGTTTGGAGGTATCACGTTTGGATAATCAAGGAAATTTTCTCTGTTATTCACAAGCTTCAAGGAACATCACTCTGTTCTGAACAATGACTTCCCAAATCACTGCGGTTTCTTTGGTTGAATTTGAACTGTACATGTAAACAAAGAGGGGAGGAAGAAAGATATTTGAAGAAATCAAAGAAATGAATCAACCACAAGACCACAGAAACTGAGTATTTCCCTTGATGGTTGGGGAGTTCAATACAATTTGATTATATTCAGTAAGTAAAATTTTGGCTTCTGATATTAATGGGCTCATAATAGCTTCCTTTGGGATATATATTACTTCCACTTCTGTTAAAACTTCCTTTGATAACTTATTCATCACTTTGCCTTTTAAGAGTTACAACATGTTTCTTGATACATTTAGTATGCAAGTCCTCCTGGAAAAAGGTTTTTGACCTTAGGTAATTTGAACTCTCATGATTTATTGTGCCAAAATTAGAGAGGGCAATTTAAATAGTACTGTTCAAAAAGATCAAGGAAAAGACAAAAGGAGAAATAAAAAGTCATTGTTGACAGAGACTATAATCTCAGAATAATTTGGGCTTCATGAGAATATTCTAATTTAACTATAAATAGTATAAAAATAGAGAGCGTATATAAAGAATGCTAATTATGGAAGGATATTGTGGTAACAAAGAAAACTAGGCAAACAAGACAACATGGCAATACTGAGCATTACTGAACATTTTACAATCAGTTGTATTAATATTTCCTTTATAGCTAGTAATTCTGACAGTAATTCACGTCATTAATCATATGGTTTGAAAAACTGCTGTCCCTTCATGACACATTACTGGGGGAAAATGAGGGTCAGTGGAGAAATCAAGACTGATTATGAAAATGTCATGGGTTTTGTAAAGAGCATATTATTCTATTCCATCTGGGTGGAGCAGAATTGCTTATCTTTGTCCAAATGGGTCAGTGTCACTTATCAGATGGTGGAGTGCTACTTATCTCTCTTCATTGTTTCACTACTTCCATGGGAATGTCTTCTGCTAATGGACCATTAAGAGCTCATCAATGACATGACACATTACAGTGCACTATTGTAAGCTGCTCCACACAGGGAGGAGGAGCCAAACCATCTTAACCTAGATAAAAAGGAGCCACAGTCCCACCAGGTATCCAGTTTTTCCACCGGATCCCTGGAGGAAGACCGGACCCATCTCACCATTACTGGACCCTTCAACGGGACCATCTCTACTCCAACAGAACCACATCTGCCACTCCAGGAGGGCTTACTTTGGACTGCTTCCAACAGCCTGACCAACAGGGTGTCAGGTTGTATTTCTGACTCTGTCAGGGTTTTCTAGGATTTCTTGTTTATTTGTTTGCTTATTCTTCTGTACTACAACATCTGTATTTTTATATCCCTAGTAAAGAACTGCTATGCCTATTCCCAAAATCTTTGCCTGACAGCCTTTTAATTGCAAATTTATGATAATTTGGAAAAGGGGGGGAGGGGCTTACATTTTAAGGGAGACTCCAACCCTCCCTGGCAGATAGCTGTCTATCTAAACCAAGACAGAAAATAAGCAGCAAGCATAGATTTGCACACACTTACTGTGTTTTAATATATCTATGAAATGCTTTTGACTTTATCTCTGATATTCTACTTCAAAAATGCCTCCAAATGCATACACACAAATAAAACAAAAGCTCTTTAAAAAACAGAGAGACAGAGAATGAGACATCAAAACAACCTGAATCCCCAGAACACAGGAGTTTATAGATAAAAGTCACTGTTTTCCTCTGTATAAAACAAAGAAATTGGTAAAATCAGATGCTTGGTGGACAGACAGGTAAAACTGATGTTAAAGGAAAACAAAGAACACCCATTTTTGGGCTTCTCCGTGGTAGAGCGCATGTACAGAATGACCTGAAGTGAGACCTTTATTTCACAGCTACTACCTAGGCACAGCAGCTTCCTTATGTGAAATGCAAGATAATCTGTACAGTAGAGAGACATGGGCTGTTCTCACACAGCAGAAAATGTTTACTTAGAGAAGATTTTATAACAGAACCAGTAAGTCACGACATAGGTTACCTAGTGGTAATTTTACTACACATTTCAAAAATAAACCAAAAAATATCAAAACCCTTGAACAACTGGAAACACCCACACACCCACTCCCCATCTCAAAATAAAGGATTAGGAAGCAGCACTCTATTACCAGCATACCCTCCTGCATGCCAATACTTTCAGGTCTTATTCAGACTGCAAGAAATTATCTGTGGGGGGGACATCGTCTAAGTGTTTATTTAGGTTTGATGAAATAGCTGTAGGTAGCCTGTTGAAAGCATTTGCAACACCTCCTTGCTCAAAATCTACCTTTCCCACTCTTCTGTGTACACTCTAGAATGGACCAACAGCTTCTGGAGATACAAATACATAGAGCAAGCCTCTTGAGTATCCCAGAATGAAACAAAACAGAAATGCTTATAATCAGCATCAAATTCCTATTGCTATCAGCAATCACTTTACAGATTTGGGGGGGGATAGTGTTTGACTTGAAGACCCCAGCTGACCTCACCCTTGAGGAGGAGGTGGGAGAAATACAGCTTTCTGTCTCTAGCATGGGGTGCCTCCACAACTGCATTAAAATAAGGCTTCCAAATGAATGAAAAACATCATTGTCCCCTGCAAATGGGAATGTATACTTCTAATACTCCTAACTCTAGCGTTCCTCTCCTGAAAAGGCCCAACAGCAGGTTAGCAACAAAGGCTACCAATACCCACTTAGAGCTTTTCAGATGGTGATTTACATCATTTTCTGCTATCACCATCTTCTCATGTGGATATACCACCTTCCTAAAAAAAAAATAACCAAAAAACAAAACAAAACAGATTCCCAGTGATATCATGATATCACTTTTTTTATTAACTTGAGTGTTAAAGTGCACTTGAATGTTGCAAATATTGCTGTAGGACTGTTGGGACATCTGAACTCTGAAACTCTCATTGTGTCTGTCATCCAACGTGGATATTTTCTACTTCCCACTCAAAGAGAAAATACAGCATCTGGCATAGGGCAACTTGTAAAAGGATTGCAAAAGTTATCTGATTAAATGTCCTATGCAGTTTGACATCTATAATAGATTTCCACTGATCTAAAAATTAAATTTCAGAACTTGATTGTTCAAAGAATGGACGGAAAGGATGGGGGGAAAAAGGTCCCTGTCCCAAGTACTTTATAGAAATCTGTACTTTCAACATTGATATTCTTGGCTCCACTGAAGACTATTTCTACACATCATAGTCTGTATTTGATTCTGAAGGCAACAGATGTTTTTGTGATCTATACTTTGCGAATCTTTATCCCTACTGTGGTGCATAATCCCTGCATTTTAATAGCTCAGCAAATCAATTATCTATTTTGCTCTACTGAAGCACTAACATCAACAGTTTAGATACCTTACTGAACACAACCACGGAAGAGAACATTTCTAGCTTTTTGACTCATTCTGAAAAATATATCCAAAGATAGTCCAACAAAGATGGTAGTTAATTACCAGACATCACTTAATCTGGGACTTGGAGCTGCTTGAAATTACCAGTTTGCATAAAGCTTACAGGAACATTGTTATAAAACTGAAGTGTGCCTGTCACAGGGAATTTCATGCACTGCTTATGGGAAAGATTAAGGTTTTTTATATTACAGAAAAAAATCAAATGTTCTTTGTACATGTGATAGAAACTTTTAAATTCCAGTACTTTATGTTTAGATGACTGAAAAGACTTGAATACTGTTCAGTGCAAACTCCTACTACAGCATATCATGCCATATCTCGTATGTGTATTAGATTAGTGGCTCAGGAAATTCAGATTTTCAGACAGCATTTAGCATGTGAACATATACATAACCTAAAATAGTTATATATGAGGAAATTTACACTGCTCAGTGCGCTAACACTCTTTTGGGCTTTGGATATTTTTGGTTGAGGTTTTCTCAAGTTATTTCTTCTCTGCCTTTATATTCTTCTGGTTTGATCATTGACTATGGTTAATTCTTCTGGTTTGATCACTGATCTCAAGGCCTCAGCCCTTGCTTTGTTTAATATCCCCACAAGGATCTTAAGTATCTTTTGCAAGGAGGCAGAATTTTTCTCTCCTAGCTGATGGAATTCACATGACGGGAAAAGATGCAGTCCCTCAACCCTAGCTCAAGAAGTAGAAGCAGCTGGAATCAATTTCCACACTCTAATCCCAAAAAACCTGTTCCTGTTGCTAAGGGAGGGTTAGAAGAAAATTCTTCATTGAAAGAGTACTTGGGCACTGGAATAGTCTGCCCAGGGAGGTGGTAGAATCACCGTCCCTTTAAACACACCTGGGTGTGTTTAAAAAAAGTCTGGACGTGGCACTCAGTGGCATGGTTTAGTTGATGAGGAAGTGTTAGGTCGTAGGTTCGACCAGATGATCTCAAAAGGTCTTTATCAACCTAGCTCATTCTGTGGTTCTGTGAAAGTACTGTGCTGGTGCTTGAGAAAATCCTCACAAGCAGATTTGTAATCCAAAACAGATTTTTTTTTTCCTCCTTTCCTTTCTTCAGTCCATCAGGGACTCTCCAGGCCCTCATTTACATCAATCTCAAAACTTTGTTGCACCTGTTCCATATCTTTCAAATATGCTTTACTATTTGAATGTCTAGTATTCTAGAGAAGATTCGACTTTTCCTCAGCTGAAAGAAGTTCAGCTGATACATCTGTGTTTTTCACAGCTGCAACTTACAGCTGGTCCCTAGCCAATATCCAATTAATTAATGCTCCAAGGGCCTTCTGGTGCTCTGGCCTTCTCAGCTGAAGAATTCCTGGCCTATTGCTGAAATTTTTGTTTTTACTTAAGTGCATAGGTTTGCACTTTGTGTGTTATAGCTCATTTGTTGCTTTTCAAGCCTAACAAATCATGTTGTCAATAGATCTCATTTGCCCACAATTGTTTTTTTCCAAAAGCTGTGAAAAACAAAGCCCTTGAATGCTTATTTGGTTAGTTTAAGCTATAAGTAATTGCAACACCCAGACCAACTCCTGTCACCTCTGGAATGTTTAAAATATCACACTCTGCTCCCTAGGGAGAGGCTATCACCCCTGTTCAGCTGCTGGAGGGAAAGTTTTGTCCAGTCCTCTGAGCCAGACATCCCACACCCCAACAGCCTTCTGGGGCACATGGGAGGGAGGAAATGAAGTATTGCTTGGAGTATTCAATGAATACTTCATCCAATAAGAAAATGAATAATTTTTCTCCACAGACCCAACCTAAACCATAAAAAATGGTTTTTGTGCATCCGAAGCACATCAGGACTTAAAAGCACTTATGAGAATAAAAGAAGTAGTTTTTTCCGTGTAGGAATAAGCTTTCAGAGGTATTGGAAGCATTTTGCTTAGAAATGGATTGAGGCAAAACAGAAAGATACTGGCATTCTGCAACACAGCGTAAGGTCCTCTACCAAGCATTATTTGTCAGAACAATATTTGTGTAGCTTTTCTAACCGATATTAGGATTCTGAACAAT
Source organism: Chamaea fasciata (assembly GCF_029207755.1). Lineage (NCBI taxonomy): Eukaryota > Metazoa > Chordata > Aves > Passeriformes > Sylviidae > Chamaea > Chamaea fasciata. Next base: position 12,833,659 of record NW_027094095.1, on the reverse strand, counting down.
TGCTCAAAGGTATGAGACCAGTCTGGAACATTTGATCCAATGTCTCATTTCTGTCTTCCTCAGTTCAGCAGGTCAGAATGAAACCTCAGCAACTTTGTAAGTCAAGTCTATGATTTATCTCCATTGTTTTATTTCATTACTCCAGCGCATCAGATATCAGTTGTAGTGCTTAACTTGAAAGTGGAAAGAGAAAGCAAAAATAATCACTTGGAGAAAGACAAGCTCCACATCAGTGACTTGGTGTTCAGGCAAAATTTAAAAGCCCCTGAAAATATGAGTCTCCCAAAAGCCCTGTGCTGCTGTTTCATGCAGCACACAGTGAGAGTATGGTTTGCCTGTTCATGACCTCATGGAGGTCATGTCATCACTTAAGGGTGGCTTCAAAGAATGTCATGGACTGACTCAGCCTTCCAGGTTTTAATCCTTACATTCATCCCCTCCATGTGCTACATTCTCCTGGAGTGCTTATTAACAACATCTTGGGGAAATAGGAGTTTTTTGGATAATTTATTGTCTGAGGTTGAAGCAATTTTCTGCTGTGTTATGTTCATGATACAGTCAAAACCTAGGACACCTGGAAGACATCACTAAGTGATACATTGTCACAGAAAAAGAGTCTTTTCCTGGTGACATCATGATGATTTGACATTTATGACACTCTGCCTGCTCTTGTTTATTTTCTCTTATTTTCCAGTGACATCAACAATTTGCCTCTTGTCAAGCCTCTTTCCTCTGCAGGTGCTACTTTTGCCTGTCTGCTTTTCTGTTCCTGTTGCCCATATTATTCCAGCCAACACTATGGTAGATGCTGCTCACTTGCTTTTAAAATTCTGTCTAATACCTCTGTAACATTTTGTTCCTTAAAAAACTAAACCAAGCATGCAAATAAAAAACCAAATCCCAACAAAAACAAACAAACCAAAAAAACCTGCAAAACCCCCCAAGAAACCAGAAAAAAAAAACAAAGAAAGAAAGCTTATGACTCATGTTTAATCTCAATTAAGAATTTAATCAATATCTAGAAGGTTTCAAAATACTACAATAATTAAATAATAAGGGAAGGCTGAAAAGTGTGGCTGATCTGATGCCCCCTGAAGCCATGAAAAGCACACTTGTCCTCAGTAGACATCAGATCAAGTCTTACTTGAGTGTCAATGTTTCAGCAGTTCTGTAGCTTAAAATTTACTACCTTTCAAGCAAAGTCACTGACTCACTATCATTTGATGACATAAAACTTTGCTGGCATTTCAAGTCTGGTCACAAAATCTTACTGACTGAGAAACCAAACATATTTTTCGACAAAATATCTGTGTTCTTCAGCCAACATGGAAGGGTTTTTAGCACACTGAAGAACCTGGGTGTTACTCATTATTGAATGCAACACTGAAGTCCTTCATTTCTCCTCCTACTAAACCATGTCACAGATAAGATGTCAATTTAAACTTTCTGTTCATTGTCAGAATTACAGGTTTAAATGACATATATATAAACCCCAGCTAGATTTCTAGTTCAGTAATTGTAGCATTTATTTAAAGGAAGGTGATAATTTATGTTTGCTAATCAAAACTCTGGCACCTACTTGTACCTGTTTAGACATTCCATTTCTATTGTTGCTGTCAGCTTTTTGAAAATCCATTTTATGACAGACAAATCTAAATTAGAAAAAGCTACGTTTTGTTCTGCTGCTTTCTTCGATCCAAACACCTTTTAACCACAGTCTTCCAATCAGAGCTCAGAATCCACCATCAATTAATTATCTACTGAGATTTTTTCTTGGTTGACAAGAAAACCATCACTGTTCTGAAGATTAGATTGAGCCAGTTGCTTCAGTAATAAGTTATAACTTAATGCCATCTGAACTCCAAAAGATTAATTCTTAATCAAAGTTTTCACACTTTCATGGTGCGATTGGTTTTACTAAAATCTACTACAAATAACATTCACAAAAAAATCCTGGTAGTTTGTCCTTAATATAAGGTTATAAAGTGCTCAGGTTTGTCTTATTTTCCTACTAACCAGCCATTCAGAATTTATTCAGGAGAATATGTAATTCAGTAACATAAAGACAAAAGTCATCTGAGAAAAGTGAAGAAGAAAAATCAGCCTCAATGTTTTTCCTGAATGGAATGAGCATTAAAACCTAAAGAGTTATTATCATATGATGAAAATTCCTTTCTTTTACTTTAATCTCTTGCTATGCATCTCTAAAAAAATGCTGCTGAACCACAGATGCTTTAAGCAATGTGAATTTCAGTATGCTTATAATCATTTATCGAAGCAGAACTTTACCCTCAGTATTGAGCCAAAGGTCCTCCCTTTTACTGCCAAACCTGTAACTCTTTAGGCATTAAGCACAGCCACAACACCTGCTTTTCTTTTTATAATTAGTCTGTTCTTAATGGAAAACATTAATGGCATTCATTTACATGTGTAAAATACTCTATTGTACTCATATGAAATCTAACTATAGCTCAGAATCAGTACATTCACATTTGTATGGACTTCCCTACATGAAGAATCACCTACATTGGCTGAGATTTCTTTTTAGCCAAAACAGCACTGTGAAGATTTTTTTAATTTATTTTTTGACAATTCTAGAATGCTTCATTCTCCTGATAAAATTAATTTTGTTTTTATTTTACAAAACAGATGTCAAATTTAATGTCAAATGTTGCTTCAAAGGTTAATTTACCACATCTAGTAAGGAAGCAAAAGTGATCATAAGATCATTATTTCAAAATTATCTGCTAGATAAAAATTTTTAAATAGCTATCTTGTGAATACTGCAGGAAAGAGGTTGCAAGAAATTGTTATATGCAAAAATATTGAAGCCTTTTCTGTGTAAGAGTTGTATTAATTTTTGGTTTGTGAGTGCAAAGTAATTCATGTAGAATGTTCAATTTATAATTTATAATTTTATGATAAATAAGTGTTCCTCTGTAAATTCCTCTGAGAATGGCCCCATCCAAAGCAGCAGAACAGCACAAAGCCCAGCACCAATTTTACCCATAGGCAGGCCACTTCCCTAGAAAAGAGTAAATTTGTCAGAAATCATTTCAGAGGGCCAGCTGGCCTGAGCACAGCCCCTGAGAGATGGGCCCAGAGGTGCCAGCTGTAGGCTGAGATGGTTATGGTAAGCTTAAGAAAAAGTCAAATGTTATGTTTTGCCTTTGCTGAGTTCTTACATAGGGTCAGATGTGGGAGGCACAAACCATTTTTGAAATTATGTGGTACAATCGAAAAGCTGACTAGTCAATATGTTAATCTTCACTAAATCTACTGATTTCAGAGACCAGGTTGATTGGAACTGGGAATTCTTAGCTATTAATCATTGCTAGCACAATAAGATGCTTGAAGTGTAATCTGAATATTTTAATTACATGGATGAGCTTGAGGATGTGCTCAGAAACACCTACAAGGAGCAGCACAGCACAAACCATGGATACATCCCACAGCAAAGCACACTGTTCTAGGCAGAGACCCCGGGGGAAAGGAGGAGCCAGCACACTCTTATAAAGCCAGGGGTGGCACAGGCCAGAGTCCTGTAAAGTTCCCAGACCTCAGTGGTGCACACATAGATGGAGAACACTTTCCTCTCCCCACCATATGTGTTTTACCAAGAGGACTGGGATTGGGAGCTCTTCCTTCCCCGGTGACCCTTACCAGGAAGGATGGGGACAGCTTATCTCCCACTCCATGTACTTTCGGACAGGCCACCAGAGTGTACAGCTTCCCACTCTTTTTCACTTTTGATATTAAAACTAAATATTCATTTCTTCCCCCTAAAATGTAATGAATAACATATGCAGTTCTCCCCAAATGAACTCCATGCCCATACCTTCATTCCCCTCCCTTTCTAGCATCTTGGCTTTATTGTATTTTCTTCTAACACTGCTTTCTTTGTTTTAGTAGCTAATGACAATGGTAAAATAGACTAACACATTTGATTCTCATAATATTCTTAGGAAAAAATATTCAAATCATCTGGAGGCTCATGTGTTTTAAAAATAACTATTAATCAACTAAACCTCAGTAAGATCAGATTGTGTAAGTCAGAAACCCTCCAAAACCAGCCCTTTTACAGATAGTCTAGAGAACAAAATGAATTGCAGATAAGCTCTTTTGGGTTATGCTGGATGAACTCATACAGTTTCATGCTTTTCTTATCTTATGAGTTACTCAATACCCCAGATCTTTCCAACAAACATTGTACCTCCAAGGGTCCCCAAATTAACCCCAGGTATCTGTCAGTTGTCAAGGACACAACTATTGACTTGAAGTGCAAGTGCCTTTCTCAGAGCTTGGATTTTCCAGCAATCAACACAAGAAAGAGGCAGGCACATGTATATGACATTTTCAAAATGCATTCCCCTTGAGAACTTACTGTTCTTTCCCATTTTAATTGCATTTTCAATGTTCTAATTGGTTTTGGCTCTTCTGTGTGCAGGCAGCTCTTTGAAACGCTTTTACGAATAGCAACATATAATTTCTTCACCATTTCATGTTGTGGACTTTTTATTGGTAATAGATAATAGGATCGAATGAAACTTTCAAATTTCCATACCTCAAGATAAAAAAAAGAAATTCTCAGCTCTTCCTCTAAAATTCCTAAATAATTTCATGTGTTGCTACCTTATATTTGGTTACCTGTAAATTCTTGTTGGTTCTGTCAGTGAGGAGTGCCTAAGAAAATTACCATCTGAAAACAAGTGATTTTCTTTATAATTCTGAAAGACCATAAAATGAGTCAATAATGTGCAAGCAGTTTCTGTTCTCACATGTTAATGCCCAACTTTATGCTTCTTCACGAGAATATAAAACACACATTAAAGCCAGAAACAAAGTACCAGTGAATATAGTCAGGAATCTGTCAGCCATTCTGCAGTTTTCTATGAGCTGCTTCTTTCAGTTTGGTTCCTCTATGAGTCCTTTTTTGTTTTCTCTAAAGGGTGTTTTTAATACCTTTTTTTTTTTTTTTTTTTTTTTTTTTTTTTGAGTAGAATACGAAAAAGTCCTTATCTTCATAGCACACCTATTTTAATCTCTTTGATGCACGGTAATCCAATATGCATGTAACCTGGGGCTGCTTTCAAAAAAGATCTGCAAATGATAAGAGCCATGTAATTCAGCATGACAGAATTTAAAAAAGGCATTTGCAAGGCTATTTACGAGAAGAGCAGAAACTAACCTTTCATCTTGGTCTTGTTAGTATGGATCAAGATGGTTAGACGTAGATTGAGTAATTCTATATTAGTCAATCAACAGCTTCACTGTAGCTGCTTTTAAATGTTCACAGTCTCGTTTGTGAGCACTTGAAAGGAAAGATGCAATACCTCATGCCATAAAATCAGTAACTATATTTCTATGCACAGGCATGTACATGTGTACATAATGTATAGCTACTAAAAGTTCCCTCAGAGCAAGACACGTCAAGAAGTTTGTCAGTGAAAACAACAGTGTTGCTTTTATAGAAGGGAAAATATCCAGGGAATTAGTGTCAACAAGAAATGCATCAAATCAGTATCACTCCTCACAGTCCTTCTTGGTTACACATGCTTTTGCCACTGCATGAAGGAGAGCTTCAGTGTCACCTCAGTGAAAGACCCAAACAGTTGCTGCTCAAGCACTTGGAGAGAAGTAGTTCTCTCACAAAATAAGTGAGCAAACAATTAAGCAAAATCTAGAGACTGAAATCTGTACAGGGAGGCAAACTGATGGGATCTGCAGGAGTCACCTAACTTGGGGAGAATCTTCAGGGGGTTACAAAATCTGTAACTGATTTCTAAAAGATGGGTCATGCTGATAACACTTGGGATGTGATACCACAGAATCTACAAGGTAGGAAAAGGCCTCTGAGATCATCAAGTACAAAGATTGACCAGACATCACCATGTCACCTAGACCATGGCACAAAGTGCCGTGTCCAGTCTTTTCTTAAATACCTCCAGGAATGGTGACTCCACCTTATTTCTAATAAGAAAAAGGAGGAGGTTTCATGATAGAATTTCTGACAAGATCAGGAAACAATCTTTTCCTCCCTGCACTGGCAGCAGTGCAAAATCAGCTAGAGGGCTGTTTGGTTGTTCACACCAAGCACAAAGCATCCCTCACAAATATGAGTCAAGGCATTTTAAGCAATAAACAGAGTGGGCTAAAAGGCAACTCTGAAATTTTGAAAAGAGGGAAATTCTGAAAGAGATCTCTTCAGGCTATCTTGATGTTTTCACTGCTCCTACAGGAACATGAGCTTGCACTGCTCACAGTAACCATAATTGGGACATTGCCTGTTCATCGCCTACAGTTGACATACTTTAGTAGCATATAACAAATAAGATCTTTTCTGCTGTTAGAAAAACAATGAGTCTCAAGGTCATCTCCCACTGCAGACTTCCTCTTCAACATTCATGTTTCTTCCCTTGGCTGAGGAGGAGTAAGAAGAAATGCAACATAACATTTACTGTACAAGTGATAGCGTATCTGAAGAAACAGTAGCATCAAACCAAGTCAGGAGCAGGAGACAAACTGGATTCAAAAGAAGCTGTCAAGGACCTATGCCCAACACAGGAGACGGTGCAACCAGGCAGGCTATGGCTGTCAGAAGCTGCAAACTGCATTTGTATCTGTTCTTGCAAAGCATCCTGTGCAGGCAAGGCAGGCACCTTGGATACCCTGGCAGGGAGAATGGCCAGCCTTGCACTTCCTACTTGTTTCTCACCAAGACGACTCACTAGTACATCCTTATATCTTGACACACTTAATCCTCAACAAGCAGGCACTATTCAGGCATTCTTAAACAGCAATACTTATTTCTGGGCTGTAATTCTTAAAGCTGCTATAGCTGGGCTAACACTAGCTTTTCTTTCTTGCCAGCACAATAAAATCACTATTTCACTTGGATCAATGACTAAAAGGTTAAGACTAACATTACCAAGTGACTGCCACTTGGGCGTGGTGTATTGTAGGGTACTAAAACACTGGTCAGCAAAGTCATATCCAGGCTTTCTGCCCTGTAGGTGTAAGCTTTTAATGGGAGACAAAGGTCTGTGTTCAGATTGATTCTCAAGCAAAGAAATGAGTTAAAGGAGTTTGTGCAAGGCAGTGTTGTTTTAAGAACTTGGGGTGCAACACAACTCAGAAGAGTTTTAGAGTACCTGCTAGCAGAGCTGTTTCTCTCCAGCAGGTTCTTCCTCCTCAGCACCCTTCTGTTCCCACAGTTTTTTTCTACCATGGACACCCTCCCTTAACTGCCTCCCATTCCTGGACATTCCCATGACTTTTCGGCTGGTCTAAGCCAATCTTTTTCTGTTCAAATATGACAATCTGATCTTCAGGCATAAGCTACAAGATTTGCCTTCCTTGCAATGAGCCCACGCTCCCCCTTTGTGGCAGTGCATTGCTGGACAGAAGAGAGAAGGAAAGGACCAAGAGCAGCACTGACTGCTCTGGGTGGGAGCAGGAGATGGGCCAGGTGGAAGCTCCAGCTGAGGGAACAGCAGTGGCAGAGAGACCTTGGATTGCCTGGAGCCCTTGGGCAAGGCAGAGGTGCCCTGCCAAGAGCCTGGCAAGGCCTGGGCAGAGCTTAGCCCTGACCCTGCCCCAACTCAGCAGCAGGAACAGCCCAGGGATGCTGCAGGTGTTTATGGATTTGGGGAAGGCATGAACAGAGGATATACCCAGAAAAGCCGTGCTTGGGTGAGTTTTTGGCAAAGCAACAGCTGCTAGAGAAAGAGCTTGATGATGATATGGTGCTTCAGAGGCAAGGACAGGCAGCTCAGCCACCCCCTCAGCTCCTCCGTGCTGAAATCATCCAGCCCTGTGCCTTTAGCTGCTCTTCTTCTGTAGAACCTATGTTTCATGAGCAAAATTTTGAGTTTTAGATGGTTAGAAGAGGTGAGAAATCTTGCCACAGATGCTAAGCCAGAGGGAAGCAGAGGGCAAAGGACACGTCCCAGGATTGTCATTTTTTCCTTTAGGAGCTAAGAAAAGAAGAGAATAGCATCTCTGTCAGATACAAGTATTTACAGTCTTGAACAGGGAATTAAATGACAGAACCATCAAAGTACAGAAGCATCAGCAAACCCTATACCTCCCTGGGCTCCAGAAAGCAGCTGGATCAAACCTTCAACCACCAGTTATCTTTTGTTTTCCCCAAAGACATTGTATTTAAAACTGCTGCGTGTCTTCATGCTTTTACTTTCAAACTCTGGTTACAGAAAGTTCACTGTTGATTAAAAATGCGTCAGGAAGAACCCATCTTGAATTTCAGATTCAAGCTTGATATTGAGAGATTTTAGGGTGGAGGAAAAGTTAAAAAAACCAAAAAAACCACCAACAAAAAACTTTTGAAAGTTTTTCCCTAATGCAGATCTTTGCTATTTCTGTCTAAACTACAGAAATGGTTTGTAGAGCAAAATTACTTTCTGAAGCTTAATGATGTAGCAACAGTCCAAGTGCTTCCTGATATTATCCTACAATAGTAGCAATAGACAAGATTTTGTAATAGCTTTCAAATGTTTTCTTTTTTCTCTTCTATTAAGTGCAATTTCCCTACCAGAATAAAGAAAACATGCTCAACATCTTTCTTGTACAAGAAGCAGCACTACTTTTGAGAAGTCATGCCTATCTTTTGCCTCATATGAAAGAAAATGTCTTTGTGTAGGGGAGAAAACTTTTACCCTGATGATAGTTTATAGATGTTTCATATTAAGTGAAGTTCATCTAGCAGAATGTTGAAGCCATCAGAAATAATGCATTTCTGTAAGTTTTATAATCAGAAACAAAATCAATTTTTTTTTCTTTTCCGTTTAGGCATGCAAAGCAAAAGCTATACACTTAATTCAAATATTTAAGCGCTTAAGGGCTTGTTTAGCTGCAACCTGAAAAAGTGGCTTCAACTTCAAGCTGAGAAAAAAGTTTCTTTTATTGCATTGCACCCTCCTTGCTCTAAGGTTTTCCTGGGTGTTTGTACAAACTTTTATAATAGAAAGTGCTGGCAGAGATTAAAAAAAAATAAAAGGCAAAAACCCCAACATCAACAACCAAAAAAACCAAAACCCATACCAGCCACCAGCAGATGTACAGAATTTGACATGAACTGCAGTTTAGAGATTTACTTGGAGGGATAAATATCTGGCCCGAGTGGTCCTAGGGACACACTCTACCCTGTGCAATAAACAATAATGAGCCCTTCAGCTGTGCAGCTTCCATTTCATTATTTCACTATTTTAATAATCAGGGACATTTGTGGAGAAAGTTGCAATAAAAACCAGGGAACATAAAAAATTTTGAGATACCTTTAGGTTATGCCTAAATACATACAGGGAGATATACTAAAACTTTAATTAAAATAGTATTAATTACTAAAGGAATAGCTGAATTACTGAGGGATAATGAACATGAAGTAACTGTTTTCAGATGGTCTAACTGGGGCAAATTACTCTCTAGAGAACAATATTGCAGTCACAAAATCAGAACATTGTGGATGTTAACATATGAAAAAGGACAAATGAAGGTCTAGTTAACACTGTAACAGCTCATTTTCAGAACAGCACAGAACAGACATTTAGGCAAACCTCATTGCTTAGTACCTTTATGAAGGTTAAGTAAAGGAGGAAGCCATTAGAACCCATCTTCTTTATGGAACTTTAAGTGAAAAGATATTTAAAAAATGACCCAGTGAAGCCAGCGAGAATGAGCACCTGAGCAGCATTTCTGCTCCATCCTGTCTATCTTCTTGCCAGTGTATGCAGTTGTATCACTGCTTTGATTATGGGAAGAATGTGATCTTTGTCTCATTGTATTATGCAAATGCATACTTGACAGAAGGAGAAAATCCCCCTGACCAGAATGGATGTCTTAGGACTAGTGTACCTCTATCAATGAAGTGCTACCATAATATAAATAATCATTTTTGTCCTGATTCCTAGAGCAGTGAAACTTACATGACTGTTTCACTGTTTTTTACCTTAATAACTGAGAAATTCTGCTGTTTAATTTTATCCAGTTGACACAGGGTAGGGGACAGAAAAATTCTCAGAGATAATTAAGTTCCTGAAAGTTTTGGGGAAAAAAAATGTGCCTGAAAGAGAAAGAAAACTCTAATTAGTGCTCCCACAGATGGGAAAGCAGGTAGGCTCATCTCCGGCTTGCAGCTAGTGACTGACTAATCTACACCCTGGAAATGGCAAACCATCCAGCACACAGATAGCTCCAGACAAGCACTGGAGAAAACAAGATTATTCACAGAAGCTGAAGAATAAAGGACAGACATGGGTGGGAAAATGGCTTAATTACTATGTATGAAAAACCTTGAGTTAAAGCCACACCCCTCATTAGTGACATTCTGTGGAATAAGTAATTAAGCATCCAGTTCCCATTCTGTGAAACTCCCAAGGATATCTACACTTTCATATAAAATGCATTATGGACATAGAGCAGCTAAGCTTCCCTTTGCAGTGATAAATCCTCCATTTACACAGTTCTTCCAACACTACATCTACAGTTTGTACAACGTCTTCAGGCCAAAACAGCTTCTAGTGTTGCTATGACCTCTGTGCTGGTTCTGAATTAGTATTCTAAAAGCTAAATTGGACTTACTCCTCTCCACTTCCCCACCATATGCATCTTTTTGTCCTTCCATCTTAGCAGGTTTCTAGCTTCTCCCCATCCCACAGTTTGATTCCTTTGATACCTTTCCAAACACCAGACATTTTAACTTAGCAAACACCATCAGTCCCTGTGCAATTTCTGTACTCTCTCTACATTAAAATCTGAAAGGTACATCCTCCTTTTGACTTGCTATTTAGCACTGACAACAGAACAGCAACAAAGCTTCCTGCCCTCAAATCAAGCCCAGCATGACTGAAAACATCTAAACCTTGCAGTTATTCAGAAAGTCATATGCTGTCCTGAGCTGCTCCGTAGTAGCTGCAAAATCTGAGCAGAAATCAATGGGAAGGGGTGAATTGAAAGCTTATCTCAGAAGAAGATGGACTTTTCTGAATAGAAAAGTTTTCAGGTGCATCCCTGACAAAACTTGCTCCCTGTTAATCCAGTGTATTCTAAAAAGCAAAACAAAAACCCCCAAAACAAAAACCCCAACAAACCAAACCAAACCAACAAACCCCCCTAAAACAAGAGAAAACAAAAACCCTATAAGTTTTCCTCATAATAATAATTCAGCTCAAATTATCCTGGACACACTTGCTCTTCAAGAGTGAAAGTTTTCCTAAATAGGTATTCTCTGTATATGCACTAGGATACCCATCTTTTCAATTGGATTTGCACATTTTAAGCCATAAAAGTATGGTTCTTAAATAAAAATTATAGCAGTGGTTAAATGACACATTTGCAAACACTTTCATGGTCTCTTGTAACTTCATGTGTGTTGTGAATTGAAATTTTATGCATAATGGGAAACATTTCAGAGGAGCCAAATACTTAGTCTCTATCTTTAAAAGAAATCCCAACAGCAACAAAAAGCCAAGAAAGAAGGATCGTTCATTCTTGTCCACAAAACTATGCTGAACAAGTCTGAGCTGAAAAAGACTCCTGGGCTCCTTGTTGTGACTGTGTTGTTGGTAGAGACATGAGAAAATCCAATGCTGTATCAGGCAACTCCACTGGTATGGTAGCAAAGGAACTGCTTCCAAAAACTTGCAGCTGTCAATTGCAGAGGTATCGCTGACAACAAAACCCTCTGTGTTCTGCTGATCTCTTCCAAGTACAATGGAAAAAAAAGGTGTGTGTGTGTTTTCATGGGAATACATGACTCTACACTCAAGCTTCACTGTATTTTCTGTTGAAGTTTTGTAGGATGGGCTACTTTTGGTTCTTGGCTGGTTTACAATTTGAATATATTTCTGTTGGAAGGATACTTTTTCCTTTGCTTTTCTCAGTCAGAGCATTCACAGCAGAAATGGACAGCACATAGCAGCCATTCATGTTTGTACAGTTATTTCTACACTGTCAAAGAGAGGCAGCTAAAATTGGGAATTTCAAGGCATCATGTTCTCATGATGCTTTCACAGTCATATTTCCTGTATCACTGCCTGCCCTAGATAGAGCAATAATACCAGTAGCACTCTCACTGGGAAGTGCAGAGCTCGTTTCTCCAGTGCATCAGAAAAGAAACCTTGTTGGTACCTAAATCCTTTTTTTTTTTTTTTTTTTGGCAATATTAACATCAAGTTTTGGAGCTGCATTTAGTTATCATGGCCTGGGTGGGATAGACTGTTGTTGAGGTGTGTATGAACTGAAGTGACATAAAGTACAAGACAGACTATGTTACTTTGAAGAATATGCAATTTATAAGCTGCATTCTCTAATAAAAAGTAGCTGTCAGAGGCACTAAATGCTATAATGTGTAGAAGCAGGCTATTTGCAGAATGACACAGCTTAACCCAGAGAGAACAAACACAATTTATAGCCTAGTATTTTACAGGCAAACTAGGGCTGCTCAGTGGGACACTATTTCCTAAAAAATAAAATGTTCATTTGAGGTTATGTATGCACAGTTATAAGTCGGTGGATATATCCATAATAGAAGAATGACTATGGAGTGCATGTGCACAGAGTCATGAAGATAACTACACTTTGAAGTTGTGTTTCTTTTAATATAAGACTGCAAAAATAGAAGTGAGGCCTAAATAGGCTGGTGCCAAGAGTTGCTCAGATGATAGTCACAATATTTCTTATTCTCTCCACCACACAAAGCCATGGAGCATAGTAGCTGTTTTGAAGAAAACTGTTCACATCAAGATACAGTGGGAATTTGGGAACAGTCTTTAACAAGCACTGTCTTGTCCTGTCTTTTATGTATTTCTTCTGCTCCAAGTATAGGGCCACTTGGCACTTGAAATATATTAGCACATAACCAAGGTAAACTTGCAAAAGGAATGGTCTAACACTTCCTATTACAAAACTGCCAGAGACAAGCGGCAAAGTTTTAATTCAATACAAAGAGTAAATATTAAAGAGACAGAGAAAACAGCTTGAGGAATAGATTGGAGGGTACTTTGTAAAATGTGCTGTCAGAAGAGGTTGCAGACACTTTCTTTGAAGCTAATGTACTCAAGTTTCCTGAGGCTGGTGCAGCCTAAGGCTGGAGCATCATGTGAACGAGGCACATTTCTGTCTAATCCTGCTGAAGACAGATAAGTCTGGCAATTGAGACTGTGCAGGCCTGACAGCCAACGGCACCAGCTTTTGTGATAGCACGAGATTGATGCTGAAATACCAGCAATGCAACACTTTTTGACAAGAAGAAACCAACACACATTGGACAAGAAATTGGAGACAGGATATTTTCCAGTCAAACAAGGTGTCTCTTCATGGAAAACATCAAATTTACCTTGCTAGCAAAGTTCAGTATTCATTTGATTGCTGATGTTTTACACTTTCTCCTTTCAGAGGTGCAGTAAAATTTAGAGGAACGCGAATGAGACTTCAGTGCTCCTCATGCTTCTCAACAAGACAGCATCCTCTGTCATTTCTCCCTCAACTGGCAACTTGAAATACAAATTTGAATAAAGTTTGTCAAAATTTTCTAGTATTTAGCATATTTAGTGTTCTCAGAGTTATCTTTCACACTTGCTTTATTCGTTGAGGCTTGGAGCAGATTTAGATAGCTTTGTACAATCTTATCATAATCCTCTCCTTTTACCTTCATTTCCTGCACAGCTCTGTATCAATGACCACGTTTTCCATTCAAGACTAGTTCAGAAAAAAATAAAGCTCCCATCCACTCAGGATGATAATTCACCACAAACAAAAGAAAGGATTAGATCTGGTGACCAGTTTTTTCTTGTTCTGGAAGCAGAGGAAAGGAAAAATGGAAGGGAGTGATGCCACTTTACAGGAGGAATGATTAGTAATTGAAGTTAACCAAGGCTTGGTTCTAAAATGAAAGATGTCTACACAATCATTGGTTTATAAAACCGATAATAGGGCACAATTTACTTACAACAGCAAAATTCAATCAAATAACCAGAAGATCCTTCCACTGTTACACCAGGATTCCCAAAAATATCAAACTGACCCAGAAATGTAACAATTTTCGGAAATTTCCAATACTTCTGAAGAAGAGCGTAAATCATAAATTTGAAGAAAACCAATCCCAAACACTAAATCAATACGAATTTAAAAATTATCACTTGTGCACTCTGCTCTGCTGCTTCCAATTTTCAGAACTTGAAACTGACTTCTGCTTTTTGAGGATCATTTCATTTGGATCAGAAATTACTTTGTGCTGGAACTATTAAACAACTTTGCTTTTATTAATATGAGAATTTCACATGGACAAACCTCCAAATCTGAATAAACAGCATCTCCTCATGATTAAGAAGTAGGCAGGTGTCTTGTTCTATGAAAACAAAATTCCAAAAAGCAGCAAGCCTTTCATTTTAATTTCTCTCCAGTACACTATATTGTTCCCTTTTTTTTTTTAATAGAAAAACTAGCATGCAAAACAGAACTACACCTGAAATCATAATTATATTCCAGTGCAGTCTGACAGAAACAAATACCATTTTGAGCTAATATATTAAAAATGGGATGAGGGAAAGTCAGAAAGTGGAATTGTCTTAATAAAAACAACAGCACCAAAAATAATTTGATATTATCTTGTAACTTCATATTTTAAGTCTCTTTTACAGAATACCTTGATAAATAAGCACTGGAAATTTAATTCTAAGCCAAATCGTACTGCTTGCCATTAGCACTCTTTTGCTGACAGGAAAACCCAGTAGAATAGGATTTCCAGAAAACATAAATTGTTTGTCTTTTAAAGGAGCCAGAAAAAAAAAAAATGGAAACATGGAGACAGGTTTTTTAACAGCTGTTACAAAGACAGAGAAATGGAACATTAATTTGCACCCAAAGCAAGGGAAGTGAAGCACCTGTGACATTGCGGAGTTCACAGTGCTTGGAACCAAACCAGTTGGTTTGGTTCCAAGCACTGTCACTGCAGTGGTTTTATTTATCTCCAGGTACAATTGCAAGCAGACACTGCCTGCATCTGGAAGTGTGGAGCTAGATATCAAAGTCTCCTTCTTGGGATTTTGGGGTGGGAACCATCACATAAATCAGCAATACCTGTTCCAGTGATTTCCTGGTTTTGCTGAAATGTCAAGCACTTGCAAAAAACCTGCCTTCAATCATGCTTAGAAATGAACCTGGTCTTAAACATCTCATCTTTGGGAAGAAATATTGATTTATTTAAGTTGCTAGCAATGCACACAGCACCACACATAGTAATTTTCATTTTATTGTTTAGGCTTTCCCTTCAGCATTTAGATATTATCATGTCCATTGTCAAAGGTTTGCCACACATTAGCATATCAATGTTTCTGAAAATGCACCGTTACTGAAATAATCTATAATTTCTACACTGAAATCTTGATGATAAAATGTCTTTTATCCAGATCTCAAACTCCAAATCAAATATATGATGAACAATATTAGCTGCTATTACTTCATTGACAAGAGTATGTGACCTCAAATGGTTTATGACAAGCCAAGAAATATTTTAATAATATCCACACATTACAAAGAAAAAACAAACAAAAAAACCCAACCAAACAAAATCAAACAAAATAAACCCCCCACAAACCAAACCGAGGCACAAACAAAACCACTAAACAAAATCAAACAAATAAGAAAACAAGCAACAACAACAAAAAATCCCCACAGAAAACCCTGAAGAAACAAAGCATACTTGAAGAGAAAATTCTGAGAAGACCACAGCTAAGGTATGCAGCAAGTAGTTTTGAAGCTAACATACTTTTTAATTATAACTCCGACAAGACATGAGGATGAAACGGGCATTAGATACCACAAATTTATGGTAAACAGCTCCCCAATATTAAAATATGTTCTCTTTGTATCACTCTAATTAATTTTGAAAGCAAAGAGCTTGCAATGGATGCAATAAATTGCAGTGTACAGACACTGGATTTTAATTAGAATTACCTTTTTATAGGTCACAACTCTTTGTTTAATGATTAAGTAGTTCAATTTGATATCATTGTGCTGTTTACCAACTCAAAACCACTGAAGTGTGCTCATGCAAAGCTGCTTGCAATGTTATTTATTAGCATTTTTTATTTCCTGCTTCTCCCTGTAACAAATTCTTTGCTTTTAACTGGCTGGGGAGTATGAGTAGTTATTTGAACTTGAGCCAGGGGGATTCAGGTCTCCATAGTCACTGAAGTGATCTTTACTGAGCTACATTTCATATTTTGCTAAATAGTATCCTAGAAAAAAAACTTACCTAAATGACTGAACTGATCTGGTTTCCTATATTTTTAAAAGTCTTTTTGTAGTCAATGACGATTTTAGATGTAGACTCTCTAATATCTTCTTATTGATCTCAAAGAGTTAGGAGAAGTTTGCATGGATTATTATGAAAAATTCCTAGCTGCAAATATCAGTGTAGTAAGCTACAAAACAAAAACACATGCTTAAAATTAAGTATATAAGATCAGGCTCATTCACATCTTTATTTGAAAAAGGAATTGGGGTGCATTCTATTTTTACACATACCCACATTTTTCTATTTTAAGTAGTTTTTTGCCAGAGCAGGCAGTTTTGCCTTATTATCCATAGCTTATTAACTTCTAAATCTTTTTTTGAAAGAGAAGAATGGAATAATTTAATACCTCGGTTCGTGAGTAGAACAGTACCAGACTAGCAAGTGAACATGTGGCAGGAATTTGCTATACCCCAGGTTTCAGGTAATTCCCAGAGCTGTAGATAATAGCCTACATTAGATCTGTGTGGACTATAAATATACAAAGCCAACTTTCCAACAAGATTTCATCCACTGAATGTGGCAGGTGATTTCACAGTGTGTGTTTAAAACACGCACCCTTATTGAGGACACAATATGGACTGAGATGTGATCTTGTGAGGACAGAGTATGTCATAACTTTAGTGAATCAAATGACATAAAATATATTTACAATACTGGTGGCCAGTCCTTAACTAGTGTCTATTTTCCTTAACAAAAGGAAATCAATTTGTAGCTATCCCAAATATTAAACACAAAGACAGGCCTAGAGTTGGATAAACAGGTGCCTTTTAATATTTTCTGCAATTCATAAAATAATCCTCCAAAAACCAGAGGCAGAGTATAGAAGTTGGAAAATAGTCAAAATATGAAATAAAATCTGGAAAGGAATGGACAGAATACCCAAAGATTTCCTTATTGGCTTTTGCACACCATGTAAAATTTATCCCTTGCATATGCTTTTGAAATTGGAAAAGGAAATATTTCCTATGGTCACCTGGTTTCACACTCTCTATGTTATTATTTTATTATGGATTTAATCTAAGATGCCTTTCCTCCTTTGGTTTCTTCTTGTCTATCCTCTACATTTTCTTTTGTTTAAATCCCTTTTCTGAAGGAAAAGTACAAGAACAGAAGGAACCTTATAGTCCCTCTCTATTTTCACTATTTCTTTCATTGTAGTTTATTCCTAATTCTCCTCCAGTCTCTCATTTATTCTGCAAATGTATCCTTCTATAACTTTTTCTCCCTCCCTTACACCACTCATCAGTTCCTCGAGCTGTCTTACCCCCATGGTTGCCTTAAATACGTAAACTTTCAAGTTTCCTTTCCCTGTGGCCCCAGGATGCAAACCAGAGGGTTCCCTTGCTCAGTGCCAGGGTTTCCCACCAAAGCAGAGGGTAACAACTGATGGGCCTAAAACCACTCTGCAAGCCCTTTGTACACTCCTGCACTGGAAAGCAACAGCAGCTGCTGCTTTTTTTCTTTCCAGAGGTTGAAGTAACAGAAAATACAGAACTATTCAGCCATCATAAGAAAACCACCTTATTATTTTCCTTAGTTAAGGAACAAAGTCCTCCTCCTTCTGAGCAGAACTCATTATCAAGGACAAGTCATGTAAGAAAACCAAAACTGATGTTCCCTCCCTCCTTCCCAATCAGAAAACAAAGCATCCATTAAGAGAACCCCTGTAAGGTGTCAGCTTTTCACAGAACATTTGTGCTTGTGCCAGCTGGCTGAAGGAGGAGGTTGGTATCTCTAAAAATGAGATTCCTAATATGACAGGGAAAGAAACAAGATTAGAATACACAATATTCCAAACATCCATCTTTCAAAAAGGCCTGATTTCCCAAGCTTAAAATAAATTAAGAATAAAATTAAAAAACAAAAAAAAAAGGAAAAAGGAACTTTCTCCAAAAGCTACTTGCACATCAACACTCTTTACAAGAAAATTACTGCAATTTCAGAAATATCTCTCTGAAACAGTCCTCTTTAGCTTTGTTTGTTCAGGAAAAAAACCCCCTGGTTCTAGAGACGAGAAAGCAAAGTTGGCCTTAAGTGATTTAAACCCCCTAAACTCCACATTATTTCTTTCTATTATTGAAGTCAAGGTAGTGTTTTTTGTTTGTGTGGGGATTTTTTTTTAAAGTTAAGAAACAACATCTACTTGTAGAAGTAAATGTAACACCCCTAGGTACCCTCTGTAGACCCACCACGTCCCTGGAGCAAGGGGCAATTCAGAACATGGGATGCCAGCCTGAGGCAGCCTGCCAACCATGAGGGTCTAAAATATTTTTTTAAGCATCTGTTTAAACTTCCTGGAAAATCCCAGTCTGAATGGTAATCCCAGTCATCTAAGTAACCTCCTAGCTAGGAAACTTGTTATGGGACTGATCAAATGATTCAATTCCATAATTCATGGAAAACTTTGTTTTAGATTAAGCTGTTGAGTCCTCCAAAAATATGGGGTTTAGGCATATTTTGTCAAAATTCTCTGCATACATTTTGAGAAGAACTAATATTTAATATTTTTCAGACAGATCCCTTCATGACAATCTATGAATATATATTCACTCAAGTTTAATAGTCACGTTTTTGTTTGGTGAATCCAATCACATTAAGTGAGGAAGGCAAAATGCAAGCTTTGTCTTCCCCAGAGTCAGTGTTGGATGGCTGTTTAGCAAGTTGTGAACAAAACAGCAAGTGTCCAATGATTATAATAAAGAGAAATCCGGATGTGAAACTCTCCTCCAGTCTCACAAAGGCTCCTTAGCTCTCACCAGGATGAGCTCTGGACCATTTCAAGTAGAGTTCATGCAAGTAGAGCTTCATGGAAAGAAGAGAAGACCCTGAAGCAGACTCCATGGGTGTGTGAGAGTGAGATGCAGGTTCATTTCTATTCATCAGATAATCTGTTGAGATTGAGGATTTAGAACTCTACCCCTGCCAAAACCAATATATAATTCCGGCAGCACAGACTTGGTTTTAAGAAATCCACATTTCTGGGAAAGAACGGTGAGGATTTTCAGAAGTTCTGCAAGAGCGTTACTAGTTCTGATGATTGCTAAAGTCTTTTCCTTCCCAGCTGTAGTTACGTGAAGTTAGAAAACAGTAAATCATAGATCTTGAATTAAAGTACTGATCAGAGATGCTCATGACAGTACAGCACCAGATGGTTCTATTCCAGATGGGATCTAGTAGCATATACTAAGAGAATTCTTATAAGATATACAAGATAATTGTAGTCTAAAATAACTTTCTGACTTCCAGCAAAAAAATTAGGCACTACTGAGTTAGACTACCCATTCCGTCCCAATTTGTCAATTTTTTTTTTAACCCATTTACTCTTTTTTGCTTCACTGCGACACAGGATTGGCTTTACCACTGGAACATCACCTCCCCTGACACCATGCCTGAGGGGAAAGTTTGCCACAAAGTGTGGCCCAGTGAGTGAATCAGAAGACCTTAATATCAGAACATACCTTCCATCAGAAACAAGCTGCTCTGCCTGAGTTCCATGAAAGTACTAGAAAGAGCAAAGATCAGTGATTTCTATCCTTAAGAAGAAATCGACTTATTAAGTGCTAAGACAAGTGTGATTTGAAAACACAGGAGGGTATTCTTCTCTTGTAACTATATTTATTGGCACTTCTTCAAAGTTGTTGTCTGTACTTTTATCTTGAAGATAACAGGACGAATCATACAAGAACACTGCCTTTTATGTAAAATTTGCTGAACTGAAAAATATAAAATCCTTCAGAAAGATATCTTTCACCTAAGCAAAGGTAGTTTCAAGAAGCAATAAAAATACTTAGAGACTAGTTTCCTAGAGTTACATTCTTTAATTTCTATGCAGTATTTATAAGGAAAAATATACTGAACACAGATTCTCTTTTCAGAGACATGATTTATTACCTCTATTCTAATTTGAACCTTGACTTATAGGATCAACCCCTAATTGCCATGTTCTTCAATGAACACAGCTTGCTCAGTAACTTTAAAAGGAATCTGGAAATCAGCCTCACAAAAACTAGTTGCTTTAATTCCATGTCTATAGAACTCTTAGACTATTTAAGACAGGAAGAGCTTGACCCAGCATTTCATTTTTATCAGCCTGATAGGAGCTGTACAACTCATCCAGAAGGTTAACTACCTGAAGCTGTAAAATAGAATATTCAAAGTATCTCTCTAAAAATATTCAACAGGCTTTTGACAAAATTCTTTTAAGCTTGTCAAGAGCATTTCTGGTAAGTCAAATAATAACACGGGGGAAAAAATTAACCAGACTTTAATATATCAAAATCATATCAAATGAACAAATGGTTCAAAACTATTGACCCCATCCCTTTTTTCTAAGGTATGATTCATTCCTCTAGATTATAGTCAATGTTGGATCAATGCTGTTTTATCCCCTTGCTTACATCATCATTATAACTAAGCTTTGTTTCAATTTACATAAATGTCCTCCAAAGATCTGGGGGAAAAAGTCCCTGTAATAAAAAGAAAACTGATACTCTGCATCAGCAGCAAAACCAGAGAATACTGGGACAATCAATATGTTTATAGACAGATGGCAGAAAGGAAGGAAGGGAATAAAAATAACCATGCCATGCAATCCAGAAAAGACTTAATGATTTGTTTTGAAAAAGCTAAGTCATTTAAACTGCACTAGAAAAAGGAACTTTTGTAGTATCATTTCTGATATCAGTGCTGGAATTTCCATCCCTGAGCTACATCCTCACACAGAGGTAAATACATACTTCACATCTATCTAGAAGAAAACGTGCTGGTGAATAAACTTCGTATATGCAAAAATTAGACCAGTTCCCTCCACATTTCCAAAAAGTATATGCTACTGATAAATCTGTGGGTTTCTATCAGGAGCATAAAAAACCTTTCCATGACAGGAAGGACTCAGTTTCTCATTATCCCCTTTTCCTTTACTGAAATCCCATTTAGAATATTTGCACTAACCTTCAATTAAAACAAAAGACTGCACTTACAGTCCTCAAACGACTGCAGGTTGTTCACTCTACAACTCAAATGTGGCCACATATATTTTTACTAGTAAAACAAAAGACATCCAGTCAGAAAGAGGATATTGCATTGCATTGGATGATTCTTCTGATACATAAGTTGAGAAAACGAACACAAAAATGTTTAGACTATCATTAATTTTCTTAAGTAACCAATTTCTCAGCTAAAATTCTAGATGTGTTTACTTCTTCCCAGATAATTAGGATATTACTGTGGTGTTTTAAAATTTTGGTGAAATTTCCTGTATATATTTTGTATATTCCACATTCTGTTCTGTTTAATTCCTTACAGATTCTATTTTTCCAGCTTAAGGCCATTTAATATATCCAGCTGAAAAAAAAGGAAAAAGGATTTTATGTTTCTCATGTACCTGGTAGAAAAAGAAGTGAATGGGGCTTTTTGATACATTGGACTTATTTGAGCTATTTGCAATCTTTTTTCCTCTATTCCTGGCATTATTATCCATTTAAATCACCACCACATACAAAGAGTTCTTGCTAGATTAAAAACCAATTTCTTTCTTGGAAAAAAAAAATAACCAGTTTTCATAAACAGCTTTACTGAAACCTCTAAACTGAGTTACGAGTTTACAGGCTAAGATTATGCCTCACTCTTTTCAGCCTCTTTCCAACAATGCTGCTCGGAGTGCTTCCCAGGCAGGTTGGTTTGGTTTTCCCCCCCTCCATGTTTGGTTGGGGGTTTTTTTTGTTGCTCTGTTAGGTTATTTAAAACCCCAAACAATTTCTAGACAGCAGCACTGAAGTTAGATCTGCACAGACATGTTTTGATTTTGGCAGAGCTCTCCCATTTATTTCAGCCCTAAAAATTTTGTTTTAGCCCAGAAAATCTTGACTAGCAAGGTGATACATTTTTTTCTTTTCCTAGTAGGACTTGCCTCTGCTATTTTTGTCCAAATTAAAAGTTACCTAGATCCATGTTCTTACATCTAAAGTGTTATGGAAGGGATCATAGAAATCACATCCATAAAGAATACCTTATGGACAATACTCCTCAGAAAAAGCAATATAATTTATCTGTAATACAGTTATTTCCAGTTATAACAAGTGCAGAAAGTTGTTTCTATTGTGATTTTGACAGGTTACATGATGGGATGCAACAGCCATCCCTGTTTATCTGCAGGAGCAGCATAAAACGCAAGCACCCAAAGGCAGGGATTGTGTTGGGCTTTGCACCCACTGGAAGCCAGGCTGGTTGATGCAGTGGAATCCCTCCCAAACAGGGTGGTTTGGGGGGCACGGGGGGCTGCCAGGCCCCTCATGGTGCTGGTGTGCTCCACATCCCCCTGCTCAGCAGCATCAGTGTGCAGCCGACTAAGCAAGCTCTTCTGAGAAGCGTTGGTGGCATCCTAAGTGCCTTTGATCTATGGGCAATCTCAGGCCTCGAGGCTGCAGGGTACTTAGCATGCTCATCAGCCAGGCTAAATAAAAAGCCTGAAACAAAACAATTAAGCTTCTTTATGGAGTGAGATAAAGAAAATAACAGATGCTACCATTAAAGATAGAGTTACATGCAATACTAGAGCAAGAGCTAACCGGGAGAGAGAAGAGCACGGCTTCCCAAGCAACTAACTCCACACACAGGACTGGGCACATTGTGTGGTTAAACTGAAAACATCAGGATAAAAGCAGGAATTCAAGGAGAAAGCTCCGGGACAAGAAAAGACAGTAAAAAGCATGAACCATGGAAAAAAACCTGGTGGTGCCAGTTGCTTTTGTTTGTTTTTGTTTTTGTTTTTGTTTTCCAAACAGAAAACACTCAGAACCATGGTTAAATATTGATTATTTCAGGGATTCCCAAACCTGCATTTCCCGAGTACTGACAACAACCATCCATGACTGATGCTAGGGTCGGGGAAGGTGTTGCTCTGAATTTATTATATGTTGTTTATGGCTGGCAGCAGCTGCAGATCCCAGCCCTGCACCCCATGTCACATATAGAAATCAGGTGTTCTTATCCACCCTTTCCAACTGTACTCATCAGGCAACTTCCTCCCCACCAGTGCAGCCTTACTCAGCAATACCTCACTCAAGAATCACACATTCAAACACTTTTTTGCGTCCATTTCCTTAGATTATAAAATATTTCCAGATCTACAGTCACTTCTAATCCAGATGTACACTGTCTTGGCTATGAAGTGCTGACCTTTCATCTGTGCACAGGTGCTTATAGAAATAAGAAGCCAGCTGCTGACTGCCTGCAGAAGCCATGCCATCAGAAACTGAAAATACATTCCAACTGTCCCCTATCTGCTGTCTAATAAGGTATCATATGTTAGCAGCATGAAAATTGCATCAAATCTATTTCAAATTCCTTACATTTTTTCAGCCAGCTGTGAGTAACAAAGCATGCATAGTTTCACATGAATCAGTATAAAGTTCTTTTCCTCCTCTCATTCAGGCACAGTAGCACTTTCAACACCTCCTTCGCTTGTTTATTCTGCATTAGCCACAATCAGATAAACTGCTTAGGCTCCCCTTTAAGAGGCTTCTCATACAAAACACTTTAAAATCTTTTCAGCTGTGGGCTGCTCAGATGCAATTACAGCTTAGCTTCTAAATTTACTTCTGTGAATTTAGTGAGGTCCCAGTTTTGAAAGGAATATTATTTAGGGGTTTGAAGGCTTGATGAATTTGATATTTAAAGCCAAATTACATACTTCTCAGAGGTGCCTCTACTGAAGTTTTCTTGCAGCATTCTGTAATTCAGTACTTAAACTGAGCTAAAGCACCTCCAGCAGGTCTTCCACTCTGGAATTTGTTGCTCCCCACCTGAAATGCCAAGAGCCTTCATGATACTTGAAAACACAGTACTTTAGTGAGTCCAGCTCAAATGAAACCTGTCAGGTCATTCTACTTCTTCAGCAGGGAAATGTATTGTGAAGCAGCAAGGTCACAGCTCAGGAGACCATATCACGGAATGGCAAGCAGACCTATTAACAGGAGCAGTGTAAGCTCACTGTAATTTACATCTAGACAAAACCGGTAACCTCAGTGACAGAATGAGGAAATCCTCCAATATTGTTACTGTAATATTTACAAAGAATGTGTGTGTGAGTGTATATATATTGAGGTGGTGAGTCAATCATATTTCTCTATTGTAAAGTACCACTTGAGAATAAAATATCACAGTCTAAGCTGAAAGGAAAAGGAGATGTTTAATTGCTTCCTACTTTAACTTATCAAAACTCTTGCTGAAAATTATTTGGATATGTATAAAAAAAATTAAGGAAGCATTACAATAGGATTCCATCTGCCAAAATTGTTCTACTCCCACTGGTAATAACATAATTATTATGTCTCTTGTAATATTCTCTGTGAATGTGGCTGTGTGTCAGTGGGTCAAATAGGTTTCTGCCGGCCTTAATTTTGTTCTTCTCTGTGACACTGCCATTCTAAAATAGCACTTTGATACAAGAACTACGGATCTTTGTCTGAGGGCAGCAGTGGAATCTCAATGAACTACACCATGCTTGTGTAAGTAATCACAACTAAATCAGGAATAAAGTTGCACATCCTAGGGTTAGTGGAGAAATATTTAAGGACACACACCTCATACACTAAATTGTGTAGGGAAACATTTCTTAGTGTTCCCAGAATTCAGTCAAGCTCCTTACAATCTGCCCCACTAGAATTACTGCTTTTCTATAAAGTACACTGTTTCACCCTCTGGCTTCTGACAATACATTAAAGGGAAAGAGTACCTGCTTTTTGTATATGTATTATGACTGTCGGTCAGCAGGTTCAAAGAGCATAATATATTGAAAATTTTTCATCTTCCAGACCAATGACTTTGTATGTACTGGTGGCGAGGTAGGAAACAGACCCTTTGGGCAGCTGAAAGATTTCACAAGGCACATTATGACCCAACTTGAAGATATCAACCCATAAATCTGGAGAAAAATATCCTAAACTTTGTGCTATCACCTACTGTGCTGGATTTATATCTACTTCCTAGAGCAAAATTTTGTATTAGAATTTTAATTTTGTAGAAAGAAATTAAATACAATATTTAGAGATATGAAAAAAGCCAAGGTATAATCTGTTCATAGATATATATCCAACTGTTGACTAAATATTAAAAGTAACTCAGATGGGAGCTGCATAATTGATTTCTCTTTTTCCTATGGGACAAAGCAAAGTTATAAAAATAATTGCTTTCAAATGGTTTGCTGAAATTATTCCTGTTGTAGTTACATTATATCTAGTACAGGAAAAGCCTCTTGGGTTTAATCTATGCCTCATTGAATGTTATTAAAACTTTTAATGCTTCTTTCTGTACATGCTATGTAGCGTGAATTCTGTCAACAGCCAAAGAAGTCATTCAGGTTCCATGTACAGCACCATTTGTGACACCCCATGGAATGTAAGGCAGAAAGAATTATACTTAAACTATGAGAACGAGGGCCCTGAGTTACTGATCTAAGGAGACCAGCCATGTCATATCTCCAGGATTTTTGGTGTAGGCCACATTTTTCCATGGTTTCAGCAAGTGTTTTAACCATCACTTGGCAAAAGCTGTGTCTGAGCACTGTTTTGGCACAGCACCAGTGCAATGGAACTTGACCCTGAGAGCAAGCTGGTAGTTAAACCCTCAGTTATGAGGCAGAATTCGTTCTGAAGCTTGCAAATATTTGCTCTCAGCCACAGTGAGTGACATTAAAGTGTCCAATATACAAAGATTAAAGGAATATATGACTGAAGGGAACCTGTGGAATGAAGTCACCAAAAGATATTATTTGATACTTCTGGTAACAAACATGCTGGGTTAAGGTTTTTTCTGTTTCCCAATCTATAGGAGAGACTGTGTGACTGTAAGAATTAATTTGTAATTAAATTTCCAGAATTCAGAAGTTTCACTGGGAACAATACATATTTATTTTATGACATTTTGTCAAAATACTCCAGAATATATTTTAATAAAATGGGTTACCCCTCATTTGATCTGCTTTTGCAAAAAAAATCTTCAATTCATTTATTTAACATAATTTACTTAACAGCTTCAGTTAAAAGATTTGCAACTGCAAATGCCCTCTGACAGAGAAAAGGTTGGCTTTTTAAATGTAATTATATCTTTAATGCTGAGTCATGTATTTCATAAAGTGCAAGCAAAAAAAAGGGCTAGCACAAAGTGTGCCACCACCCCGGAGTGTGCTGGGACAGTGTTGTTCCTCCCACTCCCCTCTGAGTGTTCTGTTTTCTCACAGAAATTTTAAAATGTCTCCTTCTGTCCTCTGAGGCATCATTACAAACAGACACATCATGTAGATGCATTTCCTGAGGGTGCCACAAGCCTGTGAGTTAACAAAATGCATCATTTACACTCTGTATTTGATAATTCTGTTAAATTAAAAAAAATAAAATCAAAATAAGTTTCTTTGTTGGACCCCTTGCTGCTGACTTTCAGTGAATATTTTACTCTTCTAGCTGAGTATCAGAGAATACTATTAGAGTTTCAGAGGTCCTGAACAATAACCACCTTCTTATTTACAAATTGTCACTTTTTCTGTAAGCAGATGCATTTCCTGTTGGATTTTATGCCATGGAAAGAAATGGTGGAGAAAGTCCCAGGCAGATATGGGAGTGCAGCCAAAGCAACCTCCAGAAATCAACAGGAATTTCTGCCATAGGGAGATTGTGATCAATAGGAATCTAATTTAATTGCGATTAAAATGGATTCTATAGAAAGCTGTTTTCATTCCCATTTCAAAGATGCCTATGCTCCAGTAAGTTTAATTTTAAATATATTTTGATAACTCCTTTCCCCAAAACAGAGATCTTGTGCAAGTGCTTTTAAGTGCACAAAGAAAAATCAGTTTGCATTGCAAGTTGCTCTTAAAAAATGATGAGTCTGTTCTGCTCCGATCCACTTTGCTACATTAAAATAAAATTTTAAAAAGTTGCTGAAATTAAGGATTTCATTTACATACTTCCAGTTATCAAAGTCTTCCATTGCTTTCATTTTTGTGTTTTCCTACAGCATCTCTTGCAATTGTTGCATGGATGAAGCACGGGAGGGATAAGCTGCTCTGTTCTGCACTCCACAGCATGCAGAGCAGACTCCACAGTTTCTGCACAGATAAAAATGTCACCACAGGAAGAATGACAGATGATATCAGCTCTCAAGATACTACGGGAAGCACAACACACTTATGGCCTATGAAAGAACAACAGGTGCTGTTTATGGAAACACCTCAATGTGCTGACAAATACGTAACTTATTTCAGGCACGTGCCACTGAACTCGTGAGACAGTGACAGCTTTCGACGCTGGCGGTCACTAGATGATGACTAGATAAGGCGAACATGTACATGCCCTCATTATATTCTGCAACCCATCACACTATCATTCATTTTAGGGAATGTTCTACTTAGGCAAGTTCACATTTTATTTCAGTGCTGTCTTAGAAAGTGTTTTCCAACTACACTTAGAATAATAAGCAATACATTTCTTTAATAAAATCCAATTTCAAAGTTGTTAAAAACAGGTTATATAAATCATTCTTTTTCTTTGATCTGCAAGAACTTGCTTCTTGCTTCATTGAAAAACTCATCTCTAACATCTACGTAGTCTGCAAGTGTGGGTGCATTTGTTTAAATGCAGAAATAGTGAAGAATGAATAAGCTTTGAAAGTTAGAGACAGTAAAAATAAAATGTGCAGCAGCAGACTCATCAAACCACATACACCTGAAAAAATGAATGCACTGTGTCAATGAGTACATAACTATGAGAGTTTTATTAGACCTTTTGAAGTTTCTTTTACTTTTTTCTTGGTCAAATTTAGTGTTCCACATGGTTGGCATTTCAACTAGATAATCAATAGGCTAATCTAAAATTTTGTACACATGGACTGAACATAGCAATCAGTCAGCCAGCTGAAGTGCTGCACTATCTTATCAGCTCTTCGTTTCCTCCAATTAGGAATGTATGCACCTCATCACATTTCCATTAAACAATTAAGCCATGAGAATTGTAGCTATAGAAACACTGCCAATTTATTTCCTTCCTTATTTCATGTTCTTGTCTTATTACTTAATCATCCTGGAAAATAATACATGGGCCATGAATCACTTGGTTCAGTGAAATGATATATGAGCTGTAGGTGTTGCTGCACAAATATAATATCTGGCTCTGGTCAGAGCTGTTTTTCCACCTATGTGTGCTAGATGAATTAAAACTGTGAGCTTTTAACTGGTACTTGCAAAGGAGACTTTCTTTTTTAATCTATAATTCTGAGAATTTGTTTTCACATGGTCTTATTTTTCTTCACTTGCTGCCACACACACAAAAGAATTTTCTGCAGTAGTGTGGGCTTTCCATGGAAACCGCCCACTGAGCAAAAACACAGTTCTGCAAATTCCACCCAGTTTAGTTTTTTCCGAATAACTTGATATGGCACTAATTAGTCTGAGAGTCCAAAAAATAATTTAACTTGCTTAAGAAGACTTGGTGTAACACCAAAAATCATTTGCTACTATTGCAACCATTTTCTTGGCAATGTCTATTGTTATATAACTTATTTTGAGCAAACTAAGAGACAAGTAATTTACATTTCCACAGAACACTTGAAAACTGACAAAAAAATTCTGAAGTGCTCTAAAATGTTAAACCCCTCCAGTTTATCAGTTTTCTGTTCTATAAAGAGAGACGTACAACAGATTGCTTATTTCAAAAAAGAATTTAGAGACTTACTACAGACATTTATTCTATTTTAATAATTCTAATTACGCTTAAAAAATAACCAATGAATCCTTTGCTCAAAGTGTCCTTTTTCCACATTCATTTTTAAAAATCCTCTTTAATCATGGGAGGCCAATAGCACTGTAAAAATACTGTCAGAGAGGCACGAGCCCTTTAGGTTTGAGCTGTTTTCCACCGTGCCACAGCAAAACATGCATCAAGAAAAACACAATTACAGAAACTGATGCTACATTTTTTATACTAATAGACTGTAAATTCTGCTGAAAACCAGAACTCACAAGCAAGAAGTATTTGAAGAAAAGTGACACATTTAGGAGAGCAAAGTCACATTAATAGCACTATGTAAGAGTGCCATGCAATACACTGTAATCAAGGGGTACATTAAGGTTTTAGAGGACTTACTCCAAAAAAATAAGGAGATTTTTGGAACTCCTTGGACTCCATCTACTTCAGAAGTCACAGCACTACTTTAACACAGGTTTGGTGTGCAGTACACCACATTTCATTTCAATCCACTCCACAGGGAGAACAGATGAAATATGAATTTGTTGCTAAAATGGTTCTTAAAGGTAACAATTCCCATGATAAATAAGTACTGTCAGACTGGAAGCTGAGATACTCCAACAAAACTCGGTGCTTTCTGCCTATTTCCAAGAGCACGGGGGCCCAGCTCACCCAGAGGAGTGGGTACTACTGAGCTAAAGAGTTTATTGTTGCAGTGGGAAAGATACAGACCGATAAGCCTTTGCTATTTTCAAACCTTGTTTTTAGTCTTCATTCTACCTCTGGTACACGTCTGGACATAAATAACCCAGATTCAGTCTCAGACTTTTTGTGACCTTAATGTTGCAATGACTTGAAACAGATTAGGATCTGATCCAGAGCTAGGCACTTGCAACCCATCTGCATTGCAAAACACAAGTTCAGCTGAACCCATCTAAACAGTTCTTTGATTTACTTTCCTTGGTACATATCAACCACTGTTGAGATGCCATTAATACCATCACATCCAGACATAATTCATTACAAAGCCCCATTTCCCAACTGGACAGTTCCACATTTCCTGTGGTCACCTAATTAATGGATGCCTATCAGCCCCATCTGCAAATCTTACTAGGTAATACTTCCACAAAACTAAATTGAGCTTGCCACAGCAGAAATGATGCAGTACCGTGGGGTACAATTAACTATACAGAGACATACTTTATCCTAAGCCTTAGGCACAATCAATAATGAGTTTCTTTCCTGAGATGTTATGGGGATGTTATAAGCACAAGATGATAGCCTTGAATTACTTAAGTTTTGGTGACCTTTTTCTACTTGGCTCTTAACTCTCAGCAAATATGCAGCTAGACAAAGCTTTATAACACAATATAACACAATTACATTTTATATAACACAACTCCCTACCAATTCTAAAATTAAAAGGTTTAACTGCCTAAATATAAAGCAATATCTTGCCAGTGAAAACTTTAAGAGTTATAATAGTAATGAAACAATGAGGACCAACTGACATCTTTTCTATGCTTCATTTTTCTGGACCTCAGCTGCCTATGGCTGCTAAGCTTAAGCACAGAGTACATGCACATCCCCGAACAATAGATAATCTCACCTCGCTGGTAACGTATTGGATGTCAACTGCCCACACACAAATCTAGAAGGCTCTAAGATTAAGTGAGACTAATCATCTAAAAGTCTACAGAAGAGAAGAGAGAACAGATACAGTGTCCAGGAATTGCCTCCACCTACATTTTCCCTCAACCCACATGGTCTCCAAACACCTCTAACTTTCTTGAAAGTACATAGTGAAGTAGAACACAGATTTTAAGTGGATAACAAAATCCAACCGTGCTGGTGGTTTGCCATGCCAGTCAAACTGGTTTTCATCCTTTTAACTTTAAACAGGTCATGAGAAAATTATTCATCTATTTACAAAGAATTTTGTGGCAGCCATGGAGAAATAACATTGGAATGTACAATTTATTACTTGGTACTTTAGAAGCCAAACTATTTCAGCAAAAGCCTAAAGGTGATTCTCTAACAAGACTATAGCATGGGGGGAAAAAAAAGCCCACATAGAAAGTTAATTTCAAATCTAATTTCAAAATTCACAATGTTTATGCCTTTCCAAGGTCACACAGCAAGACATGTGAAATCAGGGAACACAGCCTGAAGCGCAGGAAGAAAAATGATTGGTATAGGCAGTAAGTGAATAAGCTATAAAACCAATTAGCAAACGCGTGTTGTGATGCATTAGGATTTGTGCTGTACAGGAGGGCAGGCAAAGCTGCCTGACCTGGGACTCGGGCTGCTGGACCCACCCAGCTTTGTCCAGCTGCAAACATCCCGTCGGTGCTGCCCAGCTGATGGCCTCCCATATGCCAGGTTTGCTCACCCTGTTTCTGGGATAAAGAAAGTACATAGCCCAAAAACTACTGGTGTTAGTTAGGACCAATGTAGAAGCGGAAAAAAGAGTAAATAAACATGTTTGAAGCTGGGAGATAACTCCCAAAAGACAGAGGAGAAACTTGATAGATAATGATATTCAGAACTTGGGAAAGCTAATGCAGTTCTTTCAATACCTTAATAGCTACAGACAAAGAGATATTTCTTATTGAAAACCCTCTGCCTCACTCCCAAATGGGTAAATGAATATTGTTTGACTTTTATATCCTTGTTCAGGTACTAGAACGGTCTAAAATATCCTCCACAGTTACAAGTCATTTGAGTTTCTTAACCTTTCTTGATTTCTTATGTGGTGTTGTGAAGCTGGCTATTTTAACTCTCAAGGTTGACGCAGAATGACAAATCTCCTCCTTCAGTTCCACCAAATCTAGAAATCCCCCAAGAATGTCCCCAGGATGAGGCAGTCTCCAGGCCACAGAATACTGCTGCATATGCCGCTCCCATTTCCTTCACAGGTGCGAGGATGCTTTGCTGTGCCCTAGAAAACCTCCATTTCTAAGTGGGCCCTGGGGAACACTGGCAGCTGAACATAAAATGGAGCAGCCTAGAGGCTAGTCTAATTAGGAGGGGGGATCCATCTTGACCCCTGCTGTGCCCAGAATTGCAGAGGTTTACTTCTGCCACCCACATGCATTCAACTTCACCACTGCTAGAAAGAAAAATCATCCAAGGTGGTTTTATAGAGCACTTTTATGTAGGCTCAGAACATCCAACAATATTTATTATCTACTGTAACACATGGACTTTATGAAACAAAGTTAATTCACTGGTGTTCATAATTCAGAATTTTCTTTATGCTCTGTTCTGGCAATGGTATTTCTGTTTACTTCAAATGTAGGGTAATTTCTTCAACTTTTCCCACTAAATGCCATTGACAGTACAGAACTTAGTTCTCAAACGGTATGATATTTCCATTAAGTATCACTCCAACTAAATTATAAACAGAATTATTTCACATAACTTTCAGGACTGAAGGACTCCACAGTGAAGTTATTTTATTGATGCATGCTTATTTCATCATGCAGTACTTGACTACGTAGTGTCTCATTTGCATTTCAGATCTTAAAAAGACATCAACAATTCAGTGTCTTAGTAAGAAAATTACAGGAGGTTTCAGTGTGGTTTCACATCCTGAGCTTTCCCATGAATATTTTCTGATAACAGATTATGGGCTGCATTAAACTTTCACAGTCCTGCAAAGACTAAAACAACTTCAAAGACTGTTATATTCCCTTGGGTAATATCTATGTGGCAGATATTAACTTTAGTTAGGACCTAGCCTTCAGGATTTATTCAGCAATCATAAAAGCTAGCTTGTCAGTGTTAATAGGGTTATACTACAAATACATAGTACTTGTAAGAAAATTGATATCATTCATTACATACAACACTGTTTTCAAAGCTTGGCAGTCTGTACAGTGCAGCAAAAAACCCCACAAACAGCATGGAAGCTAAAGACAAAAATGTGTGGGAGCAAAGGAGGACAAGATGTTTTGAGCCCATTGTATAGGAACGAGAGCCAGGACACCTGGGTTCTCTTCTCAGGACCCCTTTCTTGTGTGACCTTGGGAAAGCAAATGTCAACTCTCTAATTGTCAGAAGGCAAAAAAACACAAAGCCTAACTCACATTAATGAAAACACCTCTGAGCATCAGTCTGAACAAACTTTAAGTGTCAGCAAGGCAGCTCTATTACACGGCTCCTGGTTCAACACAGAGCTGTTAGCAAGGAGCTTCAAGATCAGTCCTTGCCTGAGGGGAGCTGACACCACATCACATCCTCTTGCAGCAATAATGCTTCTCCTTCCTGCCCCTTCGCCAAGAAGAGGAAAAAAAGAGTCTTGGCTTAGCTACAAGTCAAATGCTCATCACATCCCTTAGGTGGCATTGTCTGCTGGGCCAGCTTACACCTTTTAGCACTGCCAGAGTGGTACAGGGCATTTACCAGGTGAGCTGCAGTGCCAACCTCCACCCAACGTGTTCTGAGTCACTTGGTCAGTTCATGCAGTGACAGTCATAGAAAAGCCAGAGCACCTTAGGTCTGTAGGAGAACTAATATTTGAAAACTTAAAGGAAGTGGTGTCTTCTGCATATGAAAATCTTTAGAAAGCAGAAGGTCTGAACCCCTTTTTCCTGAAGTACTTTGATACTGTGGTTTTGAATTATAAACTATGTTGTGCTTATCATACTCCGCAGCTATCCAGTGTTTGGCAGAACTGTTGTGCCTAAACTCTGCTTTGTAACTCATGGATCATTGGAAAAATCAATAGGTCCAAGAGCGTTCATAAATGAACAGACAGAGATATTCCTTCTGCTCATGCCAGGGAAAGAGATGTGGCTTCAAGTCCAAGCTCATTTGCACCCAGCCAGTTTCCTGCAGGCAGAGCCAGAGTATGACAGCCAGCTCAAACTGCGTCCTTGCTCCAAAGCTCATATGGTGTTTATTGAGAGGAGTGGAGACCCACAGTGCAGTGACTAATCCCTGTGAAAGCCTGAGCTTAAAGTGACTCATCCAACTTTAGAAATGAAGATATTAGTATTCATTTTTTTTTTTTTAAAGCTGAATTTAGCTTTCTGTTTAGTGGGGGTCAGTCAACTTTTGCTCACCTCAAGGAGAGAAAACACTTCTCTTTGATTTCAATCAGACATTTCTGGAGCATGGCAGTAGATCACATCTGTCAACATTTGAAAGCTACCATGTGAGGAGAAAAATAGGGATAGACCTTTCATTGAAATACTCCATTGAACTCTATTGAAATGCATTAGTCTAAGAGATCTTTTGTTCCAGAGGTGCTTTCTAGGGCACAGATCAGAAATGTGGCTGCCTTTTTTTATTTTTGCTTTTTTTAAGGAGATAGCAGTAGAATAGCTAATAGACAGCCATAGAAAAAATGCTTTTGAAGGAGGAGTTGACAAATATATGGTTAATATTTCTAATATACTTTGCTTTAACCAGGCTAGTGCTTGTGAATAATTTATTTACTCATCCTTATGACAAATTTGAAAGTAGCTGTGAAGAAATGCTTCATATACTTGTTAGTTAGCTTTTAAGGTCAGAATTGAAGAGTGTAACCATGTAGTCTGATTAATTCTATTACTGTGGCTACAGATTTTCAGTCAGTGTTTCTCCTTATATGTAATGGAAATCTAATTAGCTTAATAATGTCATTAATTTCTCTAACTATAAAAAAATTGAAAGCAATAATAGTTTCCTATACTATTTCCAGCCAAACTTTTCATTTCGGCCTGCAACATTTCCTAAAGGCTTTGCAAACATTTGGGGTTCAACCATAGCTGAGATAGACATAGTCCAGAATGAAAGCTAAAATCAGTTTGCAACACCCTTCATGCTTCCCTCTCAGTCCTCCGCCAGGCATCTCCACTCCGATGAGTGCATGATCTGAATGTACTACAACCTGAACGTAGTTCTGCTAAACTAGAAAGCATCCTGAGGACTTGACCTCTCTCTTGATATGGTGTTGGTGTGTCCTAAGTACAAACCTATCAGAGTCCCTCTCCACAGTCTCTGCTGGTTCTGTCCACCAAAGACACCTGCACAGAAACTTGTTGCTATTTCTCCTAATTTTCAGCATTGCCAGTTTACTCCATGTGCCACTTCCAGCCCTTCATTGCCTCCAGGGGTCTCTCTCATACCATAAAAAAGAGATAACGAGTAACCTGAGAGGAGCTGGGTGATGCTAATGCAGTTCAAGGACATCTAGGATTTCTAATGTTCCCAGCATGACTGGGAAAAGCCTTTTTGGATGAAAGCGTTCAATAAATAGTGACCTCAAAACTTGAAAATAGCATAAGAATGATCTAAATGTTTGTAATTGTGTGTATTAGCCTAGGGACCAATGCGCACAAACCACTCACCAGTGTCTCCAGTTGCAAAGACTGGTGCAGCCTGTGAAGCAATCCAAATGATGCCTGGCTCTAAAGTGGGAAATATCTAACAAAAAAAAGCTACAGCAGTCTCTGTAGCAGACAAAAACCAGTGGTGTTAAGCTATTATAATAGACACAATCCCAAAAGTAGGGCAATTTCAAAGGAAGTTATAATTTAAAAATGCTGCTGTGTTCTTCACTGTTAACCAAATACTGTTCCCACAAAAAAAAAAATAAAAAGAATATCCTCTAAAAATTGTAAAGGAACAACAACTGTACGAATTCCATACACATGGTTTGCTAAAGGTAAAGGCTAAAGAAAAGGAAACGTGCACTTTCAATACAGCGAACACCACACTTAAGCTCACAGTTATTGTACCTTTTTTAGTGGTAAGGAGGAGTAAAACAAAGGAGTAAAACACACGTGCTAGCTGGCTGAAATTATCAGTAGACATGATGGTGTGGTTACATTCTATAAGTGATTGCAAAATAGCTTTGAATAAGCCTTCCAGGGGAGCAGTGGTTTTTATACCTCAGCTTCCACAGTGGTTGGTGTGATAGCTTACCTTTTACAGCATTGGGCCTGCTGTGGCTCAGCCTAAAACATATTCAAGCTTATCTTTCCTCCAAGGGTGATTCTCATACCACGGCTTAGAATTTTAAATAAAATGCTGTATTCACTTGTGACTTTGCAGGCAAGTACATTTTCCATGGAAGCTCTTACATGGCACAGCTGACATTGAAAACTTTACATTTAGTCAGTGACAAGTAAAAACTTAATATATATATCTCCACGTCTGATAGTGATATAACAAGGTTCTGTGCTGCTCATTGCCCAAAGGAAACATTTGTGGCATATAAACAAGCTGATATTTACAGCTACTTCCAAACAATGTTAATGACACTTTATTGAAAAAGATCCCAAAACGCTCTCGTCCTTCATGTGGTGTCCTTTCTGCAGTCCAGCAGCAAAACAAGCGCCAGTTAAGCTTCTAACACCACATATGCTCAGCTCATGCTCCTTTCTGTTAGATTCGGCTATTGATGCAGCAGGTCACAATGCAATTTAGAAGCAATTAAAAGGTAATGAATGTGCTGAACTGAAACCACTGCCTGGGAGGCTTTTTCTGTGTACGAGGGAAAGAGATAGATTTGTGTCCTTCAGTGGTTTCTGTTAGTGAAATGGCAAAGAAAAATGCGTCTGAAATGGCCCTCAGATGTCTGAAGGACAGTCTGTTTTTGCAAATGCGAGCGCTGCTGAAGTGCTGTAATACACCAGCTTAAACTCCTACACACAAAATCAAAGAAACTTCTCAAACTGGTAACTATTTGAGAATTCTCCCTCCATAATAAGGCTTTGGGGAAAAAGAGAAAAAAAAAATTCATACCACTCTTGGGATACCATGCCATTTCCACATACTGCTGCAGAGCTCTGGAATTAATATCCTATTAAACAAGGTAGACATTATCTCTACAGTTAATGATGGTGTATGTCAAACACTGATTAAAACAATTACATTCTATTAAGCCACATGTACCCAGAGTGGTTTATCCTCATTTAAAAGCTTTGTTGGAAATCACATTTCATGGTTCTCTTTTCTTTAAAGTTATTTCACTCTGTATATCTAAACACTCTGTTGACATTTCGCAGTGGGTCAACCAGGTGCAAAAACAGTGTTCTTAGCTTTCTACACCTGTTAATTTATGTGTAAACTTTTCTTGCATTTTTAACCCTTTGAACACTCTCATTGGAACTAATGGATTAACTGGCTTTAGACCTATTCCAGCCACGAGATGTTCAGGATGTCAGTCTTCTTAATATCCAAACTAAGCAGTCACAAAAATCTTGAAAAGAGATACACATATACACACTAGTGTGCACAGTTTTAAAACCACAGTGGCTGTATGTATTCCTTAAGATAGGACACACAGAAATAGGTTTGAAAATGGCCATCTAGATAATACTGTGTCAGGACTTTATCTGTCTAACAAAATACACTTTCGCATGCACCTTAACTTCCATGTACCAGAGTTTGCTGCCTCTTCTCATACTTAGCAGCATCTGAAGAAGCAGGAAACGTTTTCCAGCACATTCAGGCAGTTTATGCTCAGATTACCCAGAGACTGTTTAGCGATGTTTTGAACTGCTGATATTTCCAAGAACTGCACAGAACTAACCAGAACATTCATTGCATTATATTCTGTTTTATGAATTGTTCACAGGCCAATTAGATTTCTTGAAGCCAGCAGCACCAGGGGCTGCCAAAACCCTCTGGTGCCTTTCTGGCCTCTCCAGGGAGGGCTCCACGCAGGGAGAGGAAAGGGAACAGTGTTTCTGGCATAAGCAGACTCATTAGTGACAAATTCTTCTAGACCAATGTATTCAAAGATAATTTTCTCTAGGTATTTCAAAAGCGGCAATTCTGACCTAGACTTTTTCCAGAGATCAGTAACAACTAATATACAGCCATGCTGCATGTTGAAATGTGGTACAGGGTTTTATTTATTAAAAAAAAAAAAAAAAAAAAAAAAAAAGAAAACTCTCATATCAGCTATTTTTAAAAAAGAAGTATAATTTTTAAAGTATTACAGGATGGCAGCCTTCAAAACTAGCAATGTCTTACTCTTTGGAACAGAAATTTAAACTTTACTGCTGTTCCTTCAAAAACAGGTGTCAAGTCACTAGGTCCAAAACCTGCCCTTTTGGAGACGACAGAAAAGTACACCCCTCACTCTAGAATTTTTTTCCTGTGGTTCACAGGTCAAGAACATTCAGTGACATGCATTTTTTTCTACTTTAATTATTCTAAGACAAAAGTAATCTCTATTTAATCTGCTGTTTAACACAGTATTGACAATTCAATGAGACAGCTGTAAAATAATACATAACAGACCATAATAAATTGAGACTTAATAGACTAATCTTGTGTGCACATAAAATATCCTTATCAATAAAAATAATTCACAGTTCACTCCTGATATTTGCTAAGGGATTTTATCAAAGTTTCTCTGGCAAATATATTTTATACCACGCACACCAAAAATCTTTTAGAAGCCACAAAACATTAAGGTATCCTCATGAAAACCAGCTAATAAAAAATTGGCTAAACTTCTTCCGAGTTAGCATGCTTTTTCTGACATTAATAAAGACTGCAGGATCAGGCTTAAAGAAGAAAAGAATCTGTATCAGACTACTCTTGTACATGGCTATGGATTCTGTTTAAATTACTTTTTCCAAGGATAGGAGGGAAAGAAAGAAACGTTTAAATGCCTGGGGGTGGCTTTCCAGCTTGCATTTTGTGAGAATGTGAATTATTTCACATGGCAGAGGATAACTGCACATAACCCCATTTAATGTGGTATGGCATTTTTTTAAAAGCAATTTATTTCAGCTGCTCATAAAAACATGATGAAATCCTATTAGGGAGAGTCTATCAGGGCTGCCTGTTGTAGCTGATTTACAAATATAGGTATTCTGACTCTACAACAAAGGTTAGTTCTGTTACTGGGTAAGACTGAACAGCACGGAGCAGACACCAGCTCTCTAGGATGGAAATCTATGTGGGAACACAGTCTGTGTCTCAAAGTAAATTGCTATTTTGACAGGAAATACTGAAATGTTTACAACAGAAGAGAAAAACAGAGAAACCAGGAATCAAAAAAAAAAAAAAAAATGACAGTAATCGACTTCAGAGAGGCATTTTCTGAATATGACAAAGAGAAACCTTCTCTCAAAGATGCCTGTAACAAAAATCTGCACAGTCTGACTGGTGTTAAGGAACAAGCCTCAATCCTTCCAGTGAAGCACTCAAGACACGAACTCCAGACGTTTGTCTGATATACTTAGAAAATTATTCTGCAATTACAGGAAATAAGTAAAATAACTGGCTAAGAATGGCTGAAACGCCCCCAAATTCCCGCAGCAGCCACCTCCAGACCTTGGCCTATAGAGGTAAAGTGAGACTTAGGAATACAAACTGCAGCTGCTGGAGCAGCTCCAAGTGGAGAGGAGCAAAAGAGTCACAGCTGATGCTTGAGCTGGGCAGGTGCAAGGATGGAGCTGGAAATCCCACCTGGAGCTCCTGCTGCTCTCTGCACCCCCCATCCCACCAAGATGGGCCCAGAGCACACAGGTCATGCTCATAATTAACAGCTCCAGTACTTATCACCAGGAAAGAAAAATGAGTGATGCCGGGCTTTTGAAAAAGCTGCTTTACACGTGTTGAGGCTGTTATAAAGAGTAGGGTAAAGGGAAATTGACTTAGCTCCAATTTTTAAGGCCTGTATATATGCAAATAAATGAAAGCTTATGTGGGATCATAAAGAGAGTGAAAGGGTTTGGGTTTTTTTCCGAACCACCTTGAAATCACAAGAAAGTTGCTACTGACCTCAGATCACAAAACTCTGATAACCCACAGAAATTGACCTGAAAACTTTGTGCCCATCCCAAAAGTCCATTTTTTTTTTTCTTTGGTAAACCATAGTAAAAAAAAAAAAAGAATAATCAAGTAGTCTGTTGTTTTTTAGCCTTTATACTAGGTATTGGATTGAAGGGTCCCTGGTAAAAAAAAAAAATAAAATAAAAAAAAAAAAATAGAAAAGCTTGCCTTTGCTGCTAAAAACCTAACACAGTCTAGGTCTGGTGTCAAATTATGACAGAGCTACTCCTCACAGTGGCATTGGAAGAGTCCTCTACAGCTCCCTATATCCTTCTCCTGTACCTGCAGAGCACAGCTTCAAATCTTGAATGTTTGTTCATAAGATTTTCTTCCATGATGAAGATGGGAACTGTACCATGCTCAGCATCTCTGGAAATCAGCCTACTGATTTCTGGAGTTCTTCACTCACATGGTAGTGCAGTTTCAAGCATCCTGGGTTGTCCATGTTTGGCTTCTTAACTCCCTTGATGGTTCTGACATACTGACAATTGCCAGTTCCCAGCTCTGTGTCCAGCACTGTTAAACCCACTGAGAAGGAGCAGAATCATGCAAGTACCCCAAAGGATGTAAATTCTTGAAACTTTCTGGAATTGAGTATTTAGCCCCAATTCATCTTGGAAATTCTCCTTTCGTTTTTGATAGTAATGATCTAAAAATGTCATTTAGGAAATGTAGTAATTTTGGAAAAGAAACTTAACTGGATCCAATTCTGCCCTTCTAGCATAACACATTGTCAGAAGAGGTCTGGTTCATATGCATGTCAATAACACATCTGTAGAGGGAATAAGTGAAAAGACCCTGGAGACAACAGTAGCAATGGAAACAAAAATGGTGCAGATTTTATACATGGAAATAAAAAAGGAATAATTAGCATAGTGATCTTAACCTCAGAAAAATATTAGCCTCTCCCTTTAGGAGTGGAAAGAGCAATTCCATTTTTACAATCCTATAGTTGCAATAAAAACAGCTCTGATTTAAAAAAAAAGAAAGGCAAAAAGCAGGTTTTTGGAGTTTTATGGTGCTCTGGTGCTAAAGCAGCATAATGTGCCTCTCTGGCTGAAGGTATTCAAAAGCTCTTGTTTTTCGTTTGGGTCTCTGGGTACCTTAGAGGTCTGATTAAAAGCTGTGGCATTAATGAGTCTTTCCTCCAGCTTTAGTAGGCTTTGGACCAGACCCTGCATCAGCACAAAGCAAAACAGAGCACGTATTCTGGAGAAAGCTTAATCGCTCAATTGTTGTACTCTAAGTCAAATAACCGGAAATAAATGCACAGCTCTACACACAAGCATGCCATAGGTTTGTGCTACCAGAGAGGTTACTCTGGATGAATTTTCTCTCATACAAAAACATGCAAAACATTCATGTTCCTGCAAACCTCTTAAAGGGTAAAGCTCACAGAAATCTCACTGCAGAGTTAAATGTATGTAAGTGCTAAATTAAACATGGAGTTGCACACTCTGCCTGATTCAATAAGATCCTTAAAATGCACTTACTCTAAGTGCATTGACTTCATAGGTTTGAAGTTAAGAGTATGTGTAACATACTGGATCAGCACTCAGGAATCCATTTTACTGAGACCTCTTCCCAGGAGACATCGCCTACTCCCTCCGACATGTGTATCCCACCTTGTATCCCTTCCCAAATCCTCATTTCTTCAGCTCCCTTGTCTACGTTTCCAGACTCTCTCTCCCTTGTCTGTTTACCAACATTTCAGGTTACCTTTGTCCCCCTTCTGTCCTTTTCTACCACCAGAAACAGCAGTTCCCCTCTTTTCTGTACCTCCATAGGGCCTCACCCTGCCCCGTCTCCCCCTTGCCTTGGGGTGGCTTTGGTGCCCCTTGTCAGCCACATCCCCCCTGCTACTTGGGGACAAGAGAGCCTCAGCAGAGCTCACAGTGTCAGCTCATGGTCACCTTCAAATTCTGATGACAAGCACTGAACTTGTCACAGCAATTAATTCTGATCATTTAATAAATCTGGAAAACCATAAAAAAGTCCAGAAGGTGAGTTGCTGGCTAAATGCAAACCATAACTGGTTACATTATTCTGTATTTCCACCAGACAGGAAGGATGCTGAAATCATAAACAAAGAGCTTCTTCCCACAGCCCTGCATACAGCAAGGTCCAAAATCCAAGTAACTGGGGATGAAACAATAAAAAATATCTAATGGGGCAGAACACAGCACTGTTTTTGGTCAAGAAAACCCCTGATAACTTTTTCAAGAACTCCTGAACTATTCCAAATGAAAAGGCATGGAAAACCTGACTGTTATTACAAAGAAATTCTCTCTTTCCCTGGTTAAAAGAGAGAGAAGATATGGCTACATAGAGTGGAAAATGAAAATAAAGATGAGTGTTTTTAGAGGGAGGAAAAAATGTTCACAGTGACAAATGTAGTAAGAGGACAAAAGTGAGTGAGGAGCCATAGGCAAGGCTGGAAAGATCAGCCGTCTGATTTTCCTGTTCCTTTCTCCAACACACAGTCCCTGCTCAACCCCCAAAGACATAACTTATCTGGAAACAATTGAAAAGTCAAACACTCCCTCTATCCTTCTCAACTGTACAATTTCACAACATTTATCAGGTGGGGAGGCCTCCTTTGAGAAGCAAGTGTTTAACTTACACATCAGGAGCAGCTAAGGCTAGAAGCAGGTATTTGATAACCCTAAACCAAGCCAAATATTTTCAAAATAGATTATAAGGCAACAAAATTCTTGAAGTGTCCGACATCCAAATAAATGATAGATTCTTTGAATCTTAAAATGTTTTTACCTGTGAATTTTAGTTATCTTCCCTTGAAATACTGTATTCTAAAGCACAAGGTGGCATAGTTTTGAAGATTAAAGATATGTGAAAATCAGAGGTAAAAGCTGCTTAAGCTCTTTTATTATCTTGTAATGGTGACATTTCTATGACATACAGCATCATGAAAGGCAAGATGATACAATTCAATAAGACATTCTTTGACATATGTTTACAGTGATCTCCATAGTGCTCCAGTTGCTTTGCATACAAAATGAAAGGTATTTGCCATGCCTGCTGCAGTTCAGAAACACATTTTGATAAAGCCAAGGACCTACTTGGTGGTAAGAATTCAAAAGCTATCTTGAACTGGGACACTCAGTCCCCCCTTTCTCTACTCACATAGTTTACAGGCCTCCTCCTCTGATTTATGCACCACCACCACCACATCAAGTTGTTCCACATTTGAGATACAAGTCCACAAACAGTTTGTGCTGATACTTGACTCCATTTCCAAAATTAAACTATACAAGTTAAACTAAATTTTCAGCCTTTTTATCTTTTTAATAAAAGGTCACAATTTCCTGCTTCAGTAGTATACATCAAACCATACAATTCTTCAGGGAGGATTATTTCTAGCACATTACTTCCTAGAGCATGACTACTCTGTAATATCCCTTAACAATCAATTAAGCCTGAAACAAAGTCTGATACAGAGTTAATGGCTTCAAATCTTTCCTCAAATCCTTTGAGCAAACCAGTACCTTAAAACTGACAGCATTTGAAAAGCCATAGAAATTATAATACTAAAACTATTTAAAAATCTTCAGGCTAATGCCACCTTCTGCAGTACTGCTGTCCTAGCATCCTGAGTTTTCACTCATCCAATGAATTGATGAAAATCATGGAAGCATCACTATGATGGTTACTTTTAATCTATTATTAAAACTCCTGGGTCATATTCAAATCTTATTAATCATCTAACACATCACAACACTGTTTTTGTCATAAGAGCTTAACACAGAGAGGGGAGCAAGAGAAGGAAGTCGTGATCAGGGAAATCTGTACCAACCTCACGCCTCAATGAATAGACACCAAACACACAATTACCTTTTCTGCTTGTGACCAACCCTCAACGATTCAGAGGGGTTTTTTCAGGGCACAAAGATTTTCACATGCATAAATATTTCAGATATGAGCTTAAATTCTCAGAGCCTGCCAAAATACCTGTATCCAGACACCGTGCAAGCAAAACAAGAGTTTTGCTACATATCCTGCAGCTACATGTGCTCCCCATGGACTCTCTTTAACAAGTATACTTCGAATTCAGAGGAAAGAGTCCGGAATATTGAGACTATAATTAGCAGCAGTTGCAAAGACATTTTTGCAGATTGAACAAGTTCAGGAGGAGATGTGTCACCTGTAGATGGCAGTATCTTATCACATTGTCCCGACGGGAAAGCGATTCCCCAAGATTTTGTTCTAGATGGTGAAGCGGCGGGGAACGGGGGCTAAAAAAGCAGACCCATTTATGACACTAGAGAGCTAAAACTTGGCGTTTTCCCAAGGCTGTTCATTATTAGTAGGATCTAAAGTGACGGTTTGTTGTTAGTTTGTTTTTGGTTTAAATCGTAATGCATTTCTTTCCCATTAGAAGGTTTCTTGCATTTATTACCCATTTTTACAACAAGGGTACTGCACTAAGTTTCATGGGCAAATCAATTTACCAGCACTATCAACCTTGCTCTACATTCAGTTTTCCTGGTACTTTGGGGCAACGTTTGAAATGTTTTCTAGAAAGCAGAGATCCATGCCAGCACCAGCTGAGGGTATGTGGATTTTCTGTGCATCTGGATAGCAGGATATGTGAACACAATCTCCTTTGCACGTGGGTTTAGATTCACGGGTCCCCCCCATGCCACAGCATAGAAAAAGACATTTTTTTATTTCAGTTGCTAAGACCAGAAATCCTAACTTAATAATTTCACCATTTCCCACAATTAAACACATCAGCAGCCTCACTTTGAAACACAATGAACTCCTTAAAACTCAGTCTACTACTGTCAATTTCATTCATAATGCCTTGCCCAGGTGCTGCATTTCAAATAAA
Source organism: Chamaea fasciata (assembly GCF_029207755.1). NCBI lineage: Eukaryota > Metazoa > Chordata > Aves > Passeriformes > Sylviidae > Chamaea > Chamaea fasciata. Next base: position 12,788,973 of record NW_027094095.1, on the reverse strand, counting down.
TTTTGTGGTTGCTTTGCATAAACTGTGCACCTGCCTTTGAATTCACAATATGTTTTTGTATAAATTATAATAATCTTCAATATACTATAGAAGAAGCCATATAAAGATCCACCGCAAACAATAAAAAAAGTAAATTAACTGAAACATAAGAAATGCTTCTTAAAAAAAAAAAAAAAAGGTATTATCCCCTCAAGAGAGATGCACCTCCCTCAAATAAGCGGAGAATGATAGTTATACGAAACAGGGAAATCCAGAATTGTTAAAACAAATTTGTCCCAGTGACAGAAAGAAAACTTATGTGAGAAATAATTTCAGTAGTGACAAAATCTTCAAAAAGAGAAAGCTGGGCAGATGCACACAGAAGTTACTTATCAAAAACTTAACGTGGCCTTTCACCAGGAAGGCCTCCAAATTGGAAATATTCACAAAAGGGGAATTATAGAAGTCTTATAGGTCTTATTTTTCCACCATAAAGTTAGAGTTCAGGGGGTGTGGGGGAAAACTATGGTTTCTCAGCACTCTAAACCAGGTGACTCCATGACGAAATACACTCACCTGTGTGAGATAGACGTATGTGCTATGAGAATCTGCAGTTTTTCTAATTCTGTTTCTATTATTTTATTAAAATGAGAAACCAAGTTAGATATTAGATTCAGTAGCTCAATTTCAATTCTCAATTTTCATCTCAAAGCCTTTAATTAATCAGTTTACTCTTTTTACAGATAACTCAGGATTTTTAATCTCCCTCTTTCCACTATTCTTCCCAGGCTCCCTAATCAATATATTCAGAGAAATCACTCTCCCTTAGTAATCTCCATTTTTTAAGGTAACCTTTATTGTTATTTATTTATTGCAGATGATGGATGCATTTCAGAAATTTCTTTTGCTCTTTCCTAATTTCTCCTTTAGGGGAGGCAGCTGTATCTTCCCATTTGCTTCCTTGTGTAGCCACCCATATTTACATCTTTGAAAGCAACATCAGACTTTATAACCTTTCTCTCTTCAAATAATATCCGTTTTGGGATGTTTGAGGTTGTTGGCAAACCAATGCAACTCTGATTTCAATAGTGACTTGTCTTCTAGGTAAAGATGGCTGCTGTACTGAATTATTTAGCTTGAAACAAAATCATTTAAAAGAGAAGATGACAGTTTTCACAAAACTGAGGCTGTCAAAGGCAAGGAGAAAACCAGGAAATCCCTCTGAGCAGTAGACAGGATAAATCTGCATCACACAATGCAAGAAGATGCATTTCACAAACCTTCCACCTCATCCAGTGTAGTGCTCAAAGCACTTGGTGTGAAGGAGCTGGAGTATTGGAGGGAGGACTTCCAGTTGGAGCACGTTTCCTTTACCCATTAAACCATCTTTATCTCAACCCAGGATTCTCACTTTAACCCTTACAGTTTCCTTCTCCTTCCCGATGTGGGGGGAGAGGGAGCATCTGTGTGGTGTTTATCTGCCACCTGTGGTTAAACCTCTGCTTTATATCATGCTGTTAACTGGATTGTAAATAAAACTGACCATGTTTCTGCCTCTGAAAAAACACACCCACGCCCAGAACTTCCATTATTAAAAGGAAAATTTACCAAAACAACAATGCATTCGTTTTCTGCCTTAGGTTTTTCCTTGTATTTGACTTAATAAAAGCCCAATAAATTTGAGAGTACTTAGCACTGCACCAACTCCTGTACTGCTCAATAAAAATATCACTGTAATTTCCTGAACTTTATCATTCAGTAGAAAAGAACTAGTGCATTTAGGCCTATAATTTTATGGATTTTTGTTTGGCTCTGTGCTATGACTAGTAAAACATTATATATGTCTTAGTGGAGCAGTTTGGAAGAATTATACTACAGCTGTACAGTCTCCATGTGCATGTCTCCATCTAGTGCTTGATCCCAGTTCATAACTTGTCCACTAAAGGGCTCTGAAGTGATTCAGAGGTGTACTTTGACACTGCAGACCTCGGGTTTTCAAATCCTCCTGAGCCACTGCTTTCCGGGGAACAGAGGTGAGAGCACAGGAAAGGGAGGCTGAGGCTCTTTGCCACAGCACCGCTCACAGTGGCCCCAGTCTCCTCCTTAAGGAAAAACCCTCTGCAGATGCACATCCATGCCCCTCAACACCTTTTTTTCACTTCAGATTTGCAACAGGAGGTCTTGCTGGAATGCAGCTGAAAGCTGTGGAGAAGGCATCAGGACCCTGATGATGCATTCCCTATAGGTAGAGACCCTTTCCCATGGATCCCAGAGCAGGGGGAATGCGGAGATTTGGCAAGAAAGCAGCACCTGTGTGCTACTGGAGCAAGGGCAGCCTGGGACAAGGAACAGCCTGAGGGAGATTTCTGCAGTGCCCTCAGGTCTGAAGCAGACACCAGCATGTACAACTGTGCCTATAAGGATACAGCTCTCTTGCTATTAAATAATTTATACACGTGTGTTCTAGATATAGTTTTATGTCATTACGTAGACTGAATATACATATTCATAAATATACATATTTATTATACATCTAAACACACTTGGGATAAAAACAACTTTCCAAGAGATAAGACTTAAAAAAATTAGTATTTGAGAATAATTTTTAAATTAAACCTAAATCATTGTGCAACACTACCCTGGAGCCAAACTAATTTGAGCTTTTCCAAGCCCTTAATTTGTCACGCTCATGGCTCAATAAATAGTTACTGGATTAGTTCCTTCCATTTAGCCTGCTTCTTCATCTGTTTTCCCACTTTGCTCATTTCTAGATCTTCCTGAAATTATGAATAAACACAATTATCATTGACCACCAAATTATGTTTTTATTCCTCTCTTTGTCTCTAGCTACATTCCCATAAGTTACGAATATTCTCCAGAGAATTGTTAAATTACTGTCTCTCAGGAGGAATTGAGTGCCTTTTATGGTCAACTCCACAGCTTGCATTTATTCTAACTCTTGCTCAGAACCTGGCTCACATTTCCTAATATATGACAATGATTTGAAAATTTTCCTTGTTGATGTTCTTGTAAGTTACATTAGTGGCACTTGTGCTTGACCAGTAAAAGCTGTGCTTCAGAATCCATAAAATCTAATCTAGTGCTTCACTTGGTGTGATCACAGTTGCAGATAAACAACCTAAATTTAATGTAATAGGTAAGATACTGAAAACATCACTTTACAATACTTGAAAATAATCAGAATTGGTTAAAAATTAACCTTTGCAAAGAATGGTCCAGTCAGATTCACTGTGGCCACCTGCTGTGAGTGTCAGAGCCTCAAACACACACTAATGGCAGAAGCATGTGATAAACCATGCTCCTCTCCTCGGCCAGCATTAATAGCTTTGAGCTCCAGCTAGTACTATTAGAAGAAAAATGTGTGAATGGAGAAAGTGGTGGGGGTGGAGAGTTGTGAGTGAAAATAGGTAGAGGTGCTTAAGCTCACTATTTCCCTAACAACCTTGTACAATGCAACTAACAGCATCTTTTATGCTGAAGGCACTGTTTTGGCCTAATGGCTTGGGTCTGTCTCTCTCACCACTACATGCTGTCACAGCACCCTCTGCATCACCAACAGCTCTCTCCATTCTGAGAGGATCTGTGGATGTGAGTCACCCATGCAGAGAATGTTCTACAGGATTACCAGTCTTCCACTTTAACACCTTAAGTGGAGCTTGTTGTGGATCTGCACAAGCCTCTACACAATCTCTGGTGGAGCAGCTGGAGAACAGAAGTGGGGTTGCTTTTTTGAGGGTCTGGTGGGTCTCAGGATGCCTCTGCTGTGCTGAGCTGCCCAGCTGCAGGAGAACAAGAGTGTGTGGACACTCAGGTCCTTTTCTCCATGGAGTTATCAGCCTTGAGGACATTGGGACTTATCAAACATCCATTCCTGCTGAAGCATCCCATGGCTGAAGTAGCACCATGTCTTCATGACTACGGCCACCTCACCTTTTTATACTCACAAACTGATCCAGCAGTACTTTTAACACCAACCATAGTCTTTAGATCCCCGCTGCAATTAGAGGAAGGCTGCTGGAGAAGCTCTAAAGTTTATCCTTTACTAGAATACACTTTTGTTCTGAATTTAAATAACTTTTTTCTTCCCAGCACAGCAAAACAAAAGCTGAAAAAGCAAACACTTTATGCTAGTGCATCAGAGGTCTAACAGTTGCAGCTTTTTCTTCTCCTTTTTCATGGCAAGTCATGCACTCACATTGCTAGACCTTTATCTGTTCCCATTTGAACCCATCTTCTTAAACAAGTCTAGGTAACCAGAATTGCAGTCAGCTTTTTTGAGGAGTGTCACTACATTACTTTGCTCAACAACATTAACATTTCATTTTCTCCCTTGAGAAGAAAACTCACATATTTTAATGCATCCTGAAGGATCGCATTTATCTCTCTTATGTGCGTCTATCTCATTAGTGCCTGATTCTGTGAAAGAGTACACAGTCCTTTCCTCCCTCAGCCATTTCCAGCTGATGAGCTTCACACTTGGTGCAGAAATCCCTATTGTTACTTTCAAAGGGCATGAATTTGCATTTTATATAACTGAATTACAATTTTATTGCCTTTATTACAGTTCTCAGGTTCATCTAGTCCTTCCTTTGATGACAATACTTCCTTTGTGGTATTGTCCTCCACCTTTGTACTGGACACTTCCACATACGCAATACTCATCTCCCCTACTGCTCAGGGAAAGGCTCTGAGTAGCTGAATTGCTCAGCCTGATAAATCTTTGATTCATTTACAAGAAAATGAAAGAATTGTAATAGTTAATAGGTACAATTAAAGCCTTATGACTTTTATAGCCATCCTTGTATGCAAACACACAACTCAAATACTAAGATTTTCTACAAAAATCATAACATGGAAGTGATCTTGAAATTTGCTTTTGCATTCAAGCACTATCAAACCGTTGTGGGTAGAACTTTACATTTATACCCTCTTTACTCAGATATAATCTTATGTTATAACAAGTTCCTTAGGAATAGATCCTCATCAATGTTTACTTCTTGACTATTACTTTATTCCAATGTTAATGCCATTATTCCAGAAAGTAAACAGCAAAGAAAAAAAAAGTCTTAATTAGAAAACTACTGTCCTGACAGGCTGACATCCAAAGCAGGACCAAATTAGGCTCTCCATTAGAAAACCGTGCAAGTCAGAAAGCACTAAGCTCAACTCCTACAACACCTTGTAGGAATTCTGTAATACGGGTTTCTTTCTTGAATATCTGAAAACAAGGGCTTCATCTGGCTTGTTGTTAGAATCAAGTGGTCAGCTGATATGAAAGTTTACACAGATTTAGTTTTTGTACTTTCCAGACACTGTAAGTTAGCTTTGTACAGGTGTTCTTCTTTGGTGCATTTTTTTTTCTTCTTTGTTTTTTAAGCAAACGCCAGAAAAGACTTTTTGGCTTGAAACTTTGCTGGCTTGCTATTAAAAAAAAAAAAAAAAAGCCATATCACTTTTCCACAATTTCCTTGGAAGACCTACCTCAAAAATAAATTTTGCACTAAGAAATTTTTTTTGAACCACAGGGTATTGGAATATCTTTCTCTGTTAACTATACCCTCCTACATATTCTTAAAAATGCATGCATCAAGTCAATTATAATAAACCTGTCTCCGAGATTCATTTTTTGAGAGCATCAGAAGTAACCTTCCCCAAGGGAACACACTTGAGGTGTGCAAAGGGACAGCAAACTTATACCACAGTGACACAGCATTAAGAAAGGGTCCCTATATTCCAGGCACCAGCAGAAGAGGAGGGAAGGAAGTAAACGCTCCACTAATTACACCATTTTCTTATTAAAAGTGCTTGATTTAATGGGGCAGAAATGTTAGTATGATCCAAAGTTAATGCTTAAATAAGAACTGCTTCTGAAACCAAATTTAAGAACTAATGACCTCAGGGCCTAAATATAAATGAAGCAAAAGGAATGTGACTTTATTGCTCCATTGTGGGGATAGCATAGGAATTGTAGTGGAAAAGGAAGTGAAAGGCGAGAATTGTAGTGTTAGAAAATTATGGTTGAAAATCTGGTAGACAAAATGATTAAGCTGACATTGATGGAGGTAGATGACAGGAATCTTCAAGCATAGGCCCAAGTCTTTTATGTCATACAAGCACTGGAGATTAAGGCAGAGGACTCTCCTCTATTTTACAGAATTAAACTAATATGGAATGTGTTCAACCAAAAAACAGTACACTTCATTTCTATCTTCTGCACTTATCATTAATAACTTCTAAATCCCAAACTAAATTGGCATCCTGTCTGAGGGCTGTGCCCTGGCTGTAACCTCCCAACACCTGTTTAGGGCAGTGCCACTACCTGAATCACCCAATTGCAGTCTGCAACTCTCTTTTAATCCATGTGTCTTTCCTGCGAGTACAGAACCAGTCTGGGTCTTTATTCAGCCATGCTGGGACAAGGTTGCTTGCTACCAGTGCTCAAATGCATCTTCCCCAGAGTACAATTGTGTCAAAGCTTGTCCTCCCCACCGTGAAGCCCAGAGCCACTGAGGGAGAGTCAAAAAGCACCAATCACTCAAAGCTGCTGCACAATGCATGCCATTTTCAGGCTGCAGGTTCTCCTGTGCTCTTGGCCAACTTCAAATCTGTTCTTTAGAAAAGAACATAGGCATTGTGCAGTCTCATGCTAACAGCATAACCAGAAGAACTAACATCACTTCAAGTTTTGTAATCTATTAAATAAATCCAACTCCATCCTTTTCAGAGAGGACAGCTTATACCTGTAGGTCTATTTAACACCTGGTTAAACACTACTTAACCTCACTGCACTAGCCAACTACTTTTCATAGAAGCTGAATTTTGGCTAATAATGTCCCAATTAAACAGCAGTCATTGTCATTCACTATCATTAGGCTAAATTGGTTTCCTGGGAAATGTCCCAATAAAACAGCCATCCTGGTTAAATGCTTACCAGTTAAGTAAGATATGTGACACAGAAAAGGGTTTGTGAAAGAAGAAATTCAACCTCTTTTTACCCTGTTCTATGCAGATAATTTGCCAACAATTTTAAGGTCACGTGCACCGAACCACAGAAACTTTGACTATTAGCTCTCGAACATAGGTGTGTGTGACTGATCTGGCAGGCAGTAAAGAGCATGTGCAAATCTCATTTCCTTGCAGAGCTAGGACAATGTGTAACACAGACTTACATAATATATGCTCCATGAGAGGAGAAATAACAAAATGCTGTAGGAACAAAAAATTAGAAGTAGCTCTGAAGTGCTCAGTGGGAGTGGGTTCAGAAGGTTAATTTAGAATGATCTGTGTTTAATATTAACAACTGAGAAAAACGATTTCATGATTATTTCACAGAAGCCTGGGTCCTCCTTTCCAAATCTGGTATTTGAAAGTGTCTACCCAGAACTGCGATAAGCTAGGCACCCAAGGCAACACACAATTCATTTAAATTTCGCCATTTAGAGCAAGATGTCCAAACCTAACCCAGTTGTTGAGAATTTCTCAGATGTCAAAGCAAGGCACTTCTGGTTGCAAAATCATTATCTCTGATAGGAAGAATGAATAAATTTCTTCAGATAGCGATTTATCTCTAATCCCCATCGTGTGTGCTCATCCAAGTTAGGTAAGGCATTTTCTACTATTAAACTCCACAGAGGCTGCCCCAAAGGTCTGGCAGAACTGCCTTTCCCTGTGTAGTCTTTTTGCAGGATAGACAAGAAGCAAGTAACCCTGAGACTGGCAAATCCAATCATTCACCTGCACAGGGCATGCAGCAAACAGCACAGGCTAGAAAGGATGAGCTGTATATCAATCTCACAATGTCTTGGACAGAAGAACAGGCCTGAAAGAAAAGCAGCTTTTATATGATCGTGTCAAATAGATATAATCCTGTGGACACACTGTCATGAAAAGGTGTAAATCACAGCTTTAATAGCAGAAAAAAGAGACAACTGTGTTAGGATGCTGTCTCTCTAAGCCCATTTCCGAGTTAACACACCCTGATTCTTGGAACACAACCTCTGTAGGTTTTGTAAGACAACAGGACCACACTACTGTCTACTTTTCCAGGGTGCAATTGTAGTCTGCATCATGGCCTGCATTCCATGTAAGAAAAAAATTGAGCCAGGATTAAAGCAAAGTGAAATAGTAAGTACATCAAATCACACCTTCCTTGCACACAGTTCTTAGAGCAGAGAACTATCTAACACACATCTAACTTCTCACTGCCACAAAAATTCAGCTGAGCATAGGGCTCTGTGGCCTGCAGTCACAGCTGCACAAAGCAATTCAGGCTTCCCAGGAGCTCCTTTACGGTCGTGTTGCCTTAAAAACCCAAAGAGATTTTACCACTGCACAGTTAAGTGATATTTATAAGAGTTGCCTCAACAACCAGGAGTAAAGAGAAAGGATTTATATGTTTTAAAGGAAAGCTAAAATTTTAGTACTATTTAATGTTTTTAGAGTTTGTGGCCTGTATGGTCTAAGCATTGAAATGGTCTCACGACAGCTTTTGTACTTAGGTCAGCAAAAGCCTGTTCTTGTAATGAATTCTCCAATCCTTTTCTCTCTTTCTTTCATGACTAGAGTCAACAACGAATTGCACTATTTGCAAACGCTGACTTTGTGGAAATTAGGAAACAAGCAAACATAACAGATTTTTTAAAAGCAGTACTCTCAAAGGGAGAATTGGGTTTTGAGCTTTTTTCTGAGCTTTGCTCAAAAACTTCTGCCAAACAGGAAAAGAAAAAAAATTAAAAGTTGTTGTTGAGGTTAAAGTATGGTTGGTTTTCCCTCAAGATAGTGTATCTGGGACAATAGGGACACACCAGGGACACAAGAAGAGCTCCAGAAGCTGAATTTAAAAAGTCTGATGCTGATATATTGTAGAAGTCTATACTGCTGCTTTATTCTATGTTTCTACTTACAGATATTAAGACCAAAGAATAACATGCTTAAGGACATAGTCTCAACTGAAGATCTCCAAAATGGACCACCAGCAGAGACTTTAAATAAAAACAATTAATATCACCTTTTGTGCAAGAATACAACCTCCAACTGCAGGTATGTGAAAACCCTGAATCACCATCCATGCTCCCTACAGTCTTGCAGGTAATTTAAAGACCATGAAGATTTCTTTTTCTTGCTGTCTGTCCCTGTCCCAAGGGGAAGATGTCAGCGCTTCCTGAGGTCCGCACTGCAGCCTCTCCCTTCGGCAGCTGTGGGGGGTGGATCAGCCCATACATCTTTTGAAGAGGTGAATTATTTACCCATCTTATAGCTAATTAGCATGAATTGAAGTCCTGTCCTTCATCATTCTCACTCATCTGCCCTTTTGAAGTACATTAGTACCCATCTCCCTTGCTTTGTTTTCCCTTTTTCTCCTTCAGCTCCTTGCACTTTGGCTGGTCCTGACCTGCCTGAGTTCCTGCCTCACTGCCTCTGGTCAATAAAACGTGTTATAGACCCTGTCTTCACTCTGCTCCACACCTGGACGTGACCTTATCTAGGTATGTGGCAGTGCAAGGAACCTGCCAAATCTTGTCTGAGCTTTTACTAAGAATAACTAATGTGATAGCTGCCCTGAGGTAAGAAACCCCACACCTTTCATGGCAGTGAACCAGTTGTGTAACCAAGATCTTATTGCTTGACATTGGGAAAATTTGTTTTAAATATTTTATCCAATGATATCGAGTAAAAAGTGAATGGTAGATCAAGCACCAGCACTGAAAATCAATTCACATGTCCAAGTGCATAGAATAAACGGTACTAAATTCTTTTCATCTCTTAAGCACAGATAAAATAGAAAAGGCCAAAACCCACTTACAATTTACCTATTTTTACCTGTAAGTTTTTTGAAGTTTTTTGAACCTAGCTCTCTAGCTATTAGACAATCCCGATTCCACCAAAGTTTTGATAGCAAAAACCTAATTATTCTGGAGACAACCACGTTCCACACCTAATTAATATTTATACAAAAAAAATCCAATTCTTGAAGCTTAACAATTCAAAATCCCAGGCAGTTTAGTTAATCATTTTTCTGAAACACACCTACAAGAGAGGAAGTCATAGGTCACACATTTATGAACATTTTGAAAAATTAAATACAGCCATTACCTGGAGAAAGTAATCTCTTTGATGAAATGTTATACCAATCCAATCTTCAATTACTAACTAACTACTCTTCCCTCAAAGGCTTGAAGTCCAAAATCCTGCCACCCCTGGGATTGCTGCTGGTAAACAATTACTTTTAAGCATGAGTGATAGAAGCTCATAGCATTTCTACCCCGAATTGATGAGTCTGAGCACTGATGCTGCTGCCCCTATGCACAGCAATGAATGGATGGGCCTGGGGTCTGCACCTGCAATGCATAACTGAAATGGCACTGAGCACAGGTGCCACATCAAACAGAGTGCAGCTCTGGCCCAGTTTTTTAATAGATGATTAAATCATGGTTTTAATTGGCCCTCTCCACCTTCCTGAAAACTTCTGTTGTATTTAGCTACAGCTGCGAAAACGTGTCATTTGTATTGCATGTTTAGGGAAGGCAGGCAAGTTAAAGAAAATGAAAGAGAAGACAGATTTTATAGGATGCTCTTTGCTTATATTCCTTAAGAGAAAACAGAATTTTCATGCTGCTGCAGCCCAGTAGCACTTGACAGCAACCTCCCCATGTCTAATCCTCCTATCTGTTCACATCATCTTTATTATTTATGCCAATGACACTGCATCACAGAGATGTCTCTACTGAACAGTAATGATATTGATCTGCACAGGTTTATTTCAACAGTACCATGCATTAGAGGTGTATTAATGAGAATTGCAATATCCCTATTTTTTACATTCTGTTGGTATTTGTCTAATAAATTCTGCATCCTGAACATCCTATCAATACCAGAGAAGCAGTGCAAGCTGCTCATGCAAATTATCATGTGAACTTCTGTCCTATTTCACCAGCAATAACTGTATAATAGATAAATGCCTGAATTTTTAAGCTCATTGGAATATTTTTAATGTGAACTGACCTTTGCAATCAATTGCATCTCATTCTGGTGCTTACTTTAAAAATAACTAAAAGGATTAATGAGTTTGTGTAGCTTTCATGACAACTTGGGTGTTCCTGGTTGAATAGGTCTTTTTTTCATGCCAACAATACAATTACAACCAGTTATGGTAATACATGGAAAATAATCAAGGCACCAAATTTGGAATTAGTTTTTCTAAATACGGATGTGGATGAGTTTTATATGGATAATATATGATGAGATTATATAGATAGGGTAAGATAGAAGTCGAGGCAGGGGGAAAGAGTGTTGTAATTGAAGACAAGTCAATTTCCAAGTGCCAAACTCCAGATGTTCAGGACAACAGCAAGTATCATATATAGAAGATATATTCTATTTACTGTCTGGCTTAAGGGGTTGGATGTCCCACATCACTGGGGATGAACACTGGGTTTTATCAAGTCTGTCTGATGTCCAACACCCATTTTGCTTTCACTGCACTTTAATTATCAAATATTATGCTTGAACATGATAGAACTAAGCACTTTAAATCTGTTTGCTGCTTAACATTTACACACATCTTTAGCAAAAAGAATAAGGGTCACATTTCCATTTAGCACTGATAAGCTCATTTCACTCTTTCAGCACCTTTTTCTTTCCTTCTCCTCAGAGAACAGCGTGAACAAATTCTGATTCTATATTCCAGGTGGAGTTAATGTAGGCAGAATATGCGACACTTCTGTGACATTTTACTACCTTACTTCCTTAGGCAAAGTTCATCCCTGTGCAAAGGGTCAACATAAAGACTGTTCAACTGCTGCTAGTATGAAACTTGAGGATTCAGTCTCTGCACAAGAATTTCAGCCAAAGTATATTACATAGATATAATTTAAATTATGCTGCCTCTAACAGGCTCAAATACACCATTAATTTGCCTACAGTTTTATAGAAGACAAAACGTGAGCACAAATATCAGATACAGAACTAATGCTGCATGCCCGAGCACAATATTCATGTAGTCTGCTCTAAATACTGCTCATGCCAAGGAAGACAGAGCCTGTGCTTGCAGCTGGTAAATGCAAGTAAAAATGCTATTAGAAGAGTTCCCCATTCAGACAGGAATTTTGCCTCAAAATTTTAGAACCAGTTTCCAAACCCCTACGATTTTCTGAAATTATCACGTGCTACATATCAACTTCTCCCTGTCAGCTTAAACCTGTTTGAAAAGCATCAACTGGCCTAGCTCTGTCAGTTTAAATAGTAGAATCACCATATGCACATACCCACCGTGGGTTAAACCATTACTAACAGGGGATCCTGCACTAACACGGAATCCTAACCTGTCTTCCCCTGTCAACAATTTTAATGCTGCAGAGGATTCCAGCATGGAAACACAAGAGCACCGTAATATTATAGTGGCTATTCAAAACTTTTCTGACCTTTTAAGGTGTATCAGTTTTATGCCATGAGGAATATCTTATACAAGTTGTAGATCACAGGTATGTGCACTGAGACTCTCTGTCCCCTTCCCTTTGCTGATAAACAGAAGAACTTGCAAGATTTTAAATTAGGTACTCCAAATCTTCTTCCTTTGTCAGAAGTGACTTAAACTTCTAGAACCATGATTTGTAGACACTATCCCTCCAGATGACAACAAACCTGAGATTATTTCACTCACTCCCAGTTTGGAAAGTGATTCTACACTTTAATATGTTCAATATATCCTCTTCTGGCAAAATCAGAGAACTGGGGATAGATGAATGTTGGCAATTAGGGGTGTAAATTCTTATAGAGAGGCTAAAATTGCTAGCAGGGATGCTTGTCTAATTGCACAGGTGCTAGACAGCTAAAAAGTCAACAGGGAGGATCAGGAATAAAGGATATGGCAGAAATCACACAGGTCTCTATGTCCCCCAGAACACTTGACTGTAACTCCAGATATCTGCAAAACTAAACACACATCTTCTGTATCATGTGGCTTCTCAAAATACAAGCAACAGAGAAACAGGTTTTATTCATGCCTCATTTTCTATGTTCACTCCAAATAAAACATGATGGTGAATTTGTCAACTACATAAAATTTTATCAAAATTGAGGATTTTCTAACAGGTATTTCTGACCCTTTATTTTAAGAAAAAAACCCAAAACATTTCTAGCTTAATGAAAGCATTTAACAGGTCCTTGACCAAAGAGAGTTATGGGGGGAGCCAAATAGGGAAACTGTGCAGAATATTGTATATTTATATTCCAGCCTGCATCATGTAAAAAAGCAGCAGGTTCCCATAGACATTGGCATAGGATACTTACCAAAATGGAAGCAGCATGTGAAGACTCATGTAACATGTAAACAGACCACAAAAAACCCTTTTTTTTTTTCACCTTTGCAACTCACAGATCCCTTTTCAATAAGAATGGATGGTAACAAATGGGTACCCTGCCTTTCTAGGCAGCCAGGCTTCAGCAGCAACCTAGCTCTTCAGCAATCCATTTATAGGCAGAAGTACCAACTTTTTCCATTTTTCAACTTAACTGCCAAAAAAACCCCCTAATTCTGTAGTTTGATGTCTTCCAGAAACTGAAGTTCTTGCATAAAAAATAATCAGTTGCACTGAATACAAGGAAATATTACAATAGCTGGAAAAAAAATACTGTAGCCACAGTTAAAAAAGAAGAATAAATTTACACTTGAAGATTTTATTGTATATTAACTTTATTTTCTTTCTTCCTATGGAACAGCTCTTCAAAATGAAAGCAGATGATGCATTTCGGCAATAATTCAATAGTACAACAATGTTTATTTCAGCTTCTGTAAAATCAAAGGACTTTGTTACCTCTTCAATAACATCAACAATTATGCTAACAGAATAACAGTAACTGTGGAGGTTAATTAGAAGCGTGCCTTCAAACACTGTATACACAATTTGCTTTCCTGTTGTGTTGTCTGGAAATCTCTCCTTGAACAGAGAAAATTTTCTCCTGATATGAAACAGATATGCACATCTCTTGGACTCCATAAACTTGTTTGTGTGTCCTGGTAACCTTGTGGCAGCCCTGTTCCCAGAGATACTGATGGAAATTGCATTTAGCTCTAGAATATTCTGAAAAAGCTGTGAACTTCAGAGAAGTCATTCTGTCCTACTGCTGAGTGTGAAGCAGTGAGAAGAGATGAAAAGGTAAAATGTTTATACTTTGTATCCCTTAACAGTTTTCAAAGCATCTGTGCACTGATTTAAACTGTGGAGTCAAGAGGAGGCAAGGAAGGCATTATGAAGGAAACAAATGAATCCACTCCTTTTCCCCCCCATAATTTTACTAAAACTGTGAAAATGCTACTGGAAAGCTCTAAGTGGTGAACTCTCCACAGGCATTTCTGTAAAACTGGCACACAATGTTCTTATGGGCACGTGGTGTTAGAATACAAGATCCAGTATAAAAACACTGCATGATACTTTCTGGTTTTTATTGGTCTTATATCACCTATAAAGAATTTTAATTTTTTTCAAGAAAGCAACATGACTAGGTTTACTAGTAGTAGGTTTAAATTTCTGATGCAACAAAGTGAACTACCTGAAGAACTGCTTGTATCTGAAAAGCTGAATCAAGATGAATTATACACTTAATATTTCTATATTTGAAGTATTAAATTGTTGTTTAAGAAATTAATCAATGTCTGAATGCTACCACGGTCCTTTTCACTGGCACGTTATTGTGCCTTACATGTACAACAAGGCAAATGAATTTAGCAGCCAAAAAACCAGCCTTGCACAGAATCTATAAACACTCAACTGCCAAACAGTGCAAAATAGGAGGGATAATCATTTCTCATAAGAGATCCTAAAACACGGCAAGTTCAAGTAGATATAATTCAACATAAGGATGCTGCTGTTTACTCACAATGGGCCAAGTGTTACTTTCACAAGGGTTTTCTTGCTGGAAATCAGCAGGTGTCCTCAGCTGGCAGTAGGCAAAGGGAGAGCATCACAGAAGAGATCATGTGGGACCAAGACAAAAGTGCCATGGGACAGGCCAGGAGCAGCCAGGATGTCTGGGAGAGTCAGGCTGGGGACAAGGAGAGTCTCTGTGCTGCAGCAGTTGCTGACCCACACACACACTCCTGGCCCCTTCCCAGGAGCAGGCACCAGCCTGAGGCACGAGGGCTTTCACAGGGGCAGGAAAAGCAGAGCTACCCTTCTGCTGGACAGCAAATTCCCAATTTAAAATGCAGATTACGTATTTTAGAGTAGAGCTTGGAGCTGACACCCTAGTAACATTCTGAGACTGCTGTTCAAAGTGGTAACCCCTCAGATCAAATGTATGCAAAACACAGTGATTAAAGTCTAGAGCTTAAATCACTTAAAACAATTTACCTATAAAAGTAATGAATACCATCTGTGTTTTGATTTTGTTTGTCTTCAAATTACTTGGGAAAAAAGGTAGTTTATTTCTTATCTGCGCACCTTGGTGAATTTGACTCTTTTTTTTTTTTTTTTTTTTTTTTTTTTTTAATAGCACCTTTATTACCGTCACAGGTCAAAAGGTAAAGTGTCCCTGCTGCAACTCATCCAATGAGATAAACTGGTACCTATGCTGATGTGAAATCTGGGAAATATGCTGCTAAAAGGGACTGGAGTGGCACACAGCTCTACCAGAATGTGGGAAAAAAATCTGACAGGTTCAGATTTCACACCAACCCATGTAAACCCACAAATTTTGTGTCAGCATACAGATATATATATATATAAAATGTAAACAGGATTTCACAATGGCAGGTGTAAGGAAAGATGAAGCACTCAAAGATAACACAACCATTATTTTGAGTTTCTAGATACAAAGTTTAATTAGACCAAAATGCTGCATATTAGGCACATGGACAGAGTTACCAACTGTCTCGCTCAGTACTCCAAAGGTGTTCACTTCCCACGTGAACTTTGTATGGATGCACTGACGATAATTTTATGACCCATTTTGCTTCTCAGACAATGAAATATTACCAGATTCCCATATGGAAATACCTCAAAATAACTCTACACCACTAACACTCTGAGAGAGTCATATTACAGTGTTAGAACAGGTTAGTATCCCCAGATGACAAGAATCAATTAATACATAAATAAGAATCTAGTGCCTCTTGAGTGGAGTTTTTGTAAATAAAAATGTCACTCTTCCTTTCTGTGCAGTTTGATTAAAAAAGAAATTATTTCCTAATCAACTTTAACAACTGAGGCACAAACGTGCATAGATGAACCAACTGCCTGTTAAATAAATGTGCATTGTTAATCCAGAAAAAAAAAACTAGGTAATCCATCACAGTAGCAGGAAGAGAAGCTATGTTTCCTTTAGAGGAGGAAAGGAAGAGGGGCGAAGTAAAAAAAACACAAAACTTAGTTGTGTAAACATACAGAAACACAGACCAAGTAGGTTACTTTCCAAATCAAACAAAAATATCTGTAATCTCACTCTTGAATGTGCTTCTATTATTAAATCAAGGAACAGAATTGCATAATCCTGAAGTATTGCCTGGCAAGGTCTGGCATTAATCTATCACTTTGGGAGTGCTTATATAAGCTTGTTGAAGGCTTTTTTTCTTCCCCCCAAAAGTTTCATTCTTCTTTCCAGTAACGAGCACATTCAAGAATGAAGGGTATTGAGGTTTCAATAATTGTGTTATCTTTTTCCAAAGTATATGATGGAACTTGCTGTCTGAAATTTAATTAATAAAACCTACCCTTTAATTAACCTATTAAGTTGTTAAATGCTTGAAGAATTGCTTTATCACCTTATAAAAGCTACAGCTATGTAATAGATAATAAGTACAATTGACGTGACATCATGAGTAATTGAAGAAACAGTGGGGAAAAATATCATCAGTGCAATACTGACTCAAAGTCTGTCATGGAATTAGGAAATGAACAAATGCAGCATTGTAGGTAAGAATTTTTTTTCCCAAACAAATATCTATGTCTACAGAGGATTGCAGCATGAACATTTGGCAATTATTTGCACAAAAGCATCTATTTCAAGGGAGATTTAGAAACAGGAATTGATAGCTCCCAAGAAGAAAGCAGTGTATGGCTATGGCTTCAGCTACTGCCCTGCTGAGACAGATGCACCCACCCTACATCCATCCCTTTGGACAGGTGCTGCCAGACACTCCCCTGGCTGGGAAAAAGGAGCACCTTTGAGGTTCATAATCAGACCCTGAGCATCAATCTAATCACACCTGGCATGGGGCTAAAGGCCAGGAGAATAAATAGGGAGCTCTTAAACTTTTGTGAGGTGCCAGGACAACAGGAGCAGCAGCACCTGCCATCGTGCGTGACTGAGGGAGCAGAGAAAGGTCCTACACGAGTTCAAAGGGACTGAAACTTCTCTTCTGGAGAAATCCCACATTTCACACTTCTGAGTAACCCCAAATTACCTTAAATCTTGGCAGCAGCTCTAAGCTTTTTATTCCACAAATCAGAAATCCTACACATCACCTTCCAGAGCACATGGGAGACCTTATTACTCTGGTTAATTTTCTTACCAGTTATCTACTGAGAAAGCTTCTCAGTGAAGTTATTCTCATCTGTCACAATTTTTTTTCCTCTTAGCTGCTAAATTCCTTACCAAGAAGCCAACAACGGACATAGAAATCCATGCCTGAACAAAATTACAACAATCTGAGAGAAGTTCAATGACCTTCTGGAAAATTTTTTTTTTCCCCACCCATTTAATGTCCCTGCCATCTGAAATCTCTTGCTGTTGTAGCAAGTCCTTTCTGCAAAATCTTCCTAGATTTTTATCTATCTACACCTGAGAAGATAAAATGCAG
Organism: Chamaea fasciata; assembly: GCF_029207755.1. Classification (NCBI taxonomy): domain Eukaryota; kingdom Metazoa; phylum Chordata; class Aves; order Passeriformes; family Sylviidae; genus Chamaea; species Chamaea fasciata. Next base: position 12,771,179 of record NW_027094095.1, on the reverse strand, counting down.
TTATAATAACAAAATTTTGGCTCTTCAAACAGTCTGCAAAAGTTAAGAGATATTTTGCAGATCCCCAGTGGAGTAAGAGATACAGCCAAAACAAATTTTTTGGCAGTAGCTTAGGATATTTGTTTGTCTAGAAAATCGACAAAGTATGTAAGGAGGATTTTTTTTTTTAAACATGTCTGAGACAGGTACACTGGAAAAGCTTCAAAATACAGATATACCCCAGTTTCAGCATCTAATTAAGAACATGAACAGCACAAAAATGATGGTAATTAGAAATTATATCATCATCTGTTTCAATACTGAAAATATTTACTAGCTACAGGATGCTGCTGCCTCAGAAATTAAACCTCAAGAGAAGTGTTTCAGTATCAGCCATACTCATCTTATGAGAAAATCTGAATTTCAGACATGTCTAAACTGAAAACCAGCAAAACTTCCCCTTAAATTCTTTTCAGTGCATTCACAGGAAGGTGGCAGATAAGGGCTTGGAATGAAGAGCCTATTCAGCCACGTAATATAAGTTGCATCTTGTCAACATGAAAAGCAAAAGACAAGTTGTCTATGCTGCAATATCACTGTCATACACTTTTTTTTTGCAGTGCCAGAGATATTTTAAAGGGAGATTTGGCTTTTTGAACACCTTTAATAGGCTTCCTCAGAGTTTTAATTAGTAGGACATCCAAGCAGTAGCTGACAGCTGGCAGAATCTCCTGTCGTGAGTTAAAGTCAACCTAATTAAGATTCTGGAAGGAAAACTCATTCTTCCCAACACCCTTAATCAGTCAGGCTTGGTTGAAAATGCAATGCAGAACCTTTTGCCTTGACAACAGCATAACCTTCAAAATATGGCACTTCCAAACAACAATAATAGTGGAGTGATTTCTTCATATGGAAATTTAGTAGAACTCCTACTAAAGTTCTGAAATACATTCTCCACCTTCCCCTTAATAAATGTTAATATAATTTAGGATTATTTGTCATACTTAAGATTTGACATTTCATGACTGAGACATTTTGTGATATCAGAACCACAGACAATGACATATAAGCTGCCCCTAAGAGATGAAGCAACTTTTTTTCCCTGGCGCTTGTAAAATTGTCTAACTATTTACAGCTTGAATGGAAATACAACTAGAACAGTCAGGCTGAGCCTGATATACATTAAGCAAAAGGAGATTTGTCTTCCTCACAAGCTAAGGGCTCTCTTGTCAGCTCAGGTTCAGGTGCCAGCCTGAACCTCCGGGTGTCTGCACACCTTGTCCTCTGCCTCTCAGTGCAAAGAAACCCTGGCACTCAAACTTTACCTCTAAAACACTACAGCCATTACTACCTCAAACTCTGGGGGTCTGCAAGCCTAATGCAAGCCTTAGTACAGCAAGAAGTCTGTTTACTGTTTCTTTTTGGTTTTGTTTGGGTATTTTTAAGTGAACTGACAAAGCATTTTGGTGGCACGTATCAGTATCAGATTTGTCTTTATGTTTACCTAAAATCATCACTGCCTACAAGCAGCTCCAAACACGTGACCCACTCCTGGAATGGCAAACTGCAGAGAGATGAAGATCTGGAAAACCACCCAGCTAAAAATAAACACCCCAGCACAGAGCACTGTCTAGAGTGAGGGTTGCCTTGAAGATCAATACAATTCCCAGCCATTCCAAGCACTACAGCACACAAGGGTAGATTTGAAAAGAAACCTAATTTAGAATTACAATATAAGGTCTCCACTGTCATCTTTTCTCTTTCTACACCCTTTCTCTATCATGCATTCACTTACACCTCAGAAATACCTTAATACACAGATTTCCAACTCATTCTGCACATGCCCTGGCTCTTCATTGCTACATGCAATGTACAATCAGTCTCTCTGCTAATGTAATAATACCACAGCCATTCTAGTGTCATCACATATTATAGTCCTTTTAGACAGTTGGAAATGACTGCAGAAGGTACAAGGCAGTCAGGAATCAGGCCTAACAGTACTTAAGAGTGATTACAATGAATATGACAATAATCCCTCTCTTTGTAAAACAAAATCCCAGGAAATGTGTATACACGGAGGTTAAAGCCTCTTGGAGCAGCTGCTAAGATGCTGCTTAGACTACTCAATTATGCTATTAAACCAGCAGCAGCCACCAGGTGATTTGATTCTCAGCACAGAAGCTGTGAAGTACAAAGTAGAAGATGCTGATTTTAATAGCAGATCTAAGGCAGTCCAGCCAGCACAAGGTGCAACCACCATGAAAGAAGCTGTGCCAGCAAACTCTTCTGTTTCCCCAGTCACACCTGAGTAGTCTAAACAACAAATGTAATTGTGGTAGCTGACATCTCAGACTTATCAAGTGACTCATGAAAGGCACAGGGAGCTCTGGCAAAAAAACACTGGGAACAATCTTTCTGCATGCTGCCATTTTGTACTGTGATAATAAAATCAGAGTCAAAGCTGTCCTTGAAGTCCAAGACAGCATTATTAATACTAATACTTAAAATTGGTCCAGTCTTATTTATCTTTTGGAGAGGGCTTCCAGACCTGCAGGATATAGCTCTCCTGGCAAAGAACAGGGAAGAGCTGCCTTTTTTCTCCTGATGAATTGCTCTTTAGATATTCAGATGGGTAGCTACAGGGCCACAGCCAGGAAAGCTGCATTTCCATTAAGTTACCGTATTCTATAGACAGGCAGTCTCCTTGTTTTTCACTTTCAGTACTCCACATTTCCTTTTTTAAGTCAGCTAATTTTACTTCTGCCTTTTTCACTTCAGCTCAACATCTAAGTTACAGTTCCAAGTCCAGTGCAGTTAACATCTTACTCTCTGTCTTCTACCACTGTGTTTTCCTGTGAAAATCCAGAGCACACAATTTATTTCCATTACCAGGACACCTCTCCTGCCTGAAGCTGCTGTGACAGTCACACCAGACACACAGTTACCACACTTCCATCCTCACTCCTGCCAGCAGCCACCAGGAAGCAATGACAATCCTCTTGGCATCAGCCCTCTCCTCCCTCAGCTGTCCACAGGCTGCCCCAGTTTCCCTGAGCCCTGAATATCATCTTCTACACTGAGCTTTCCACCTGCCCATCTTTCAGGGACTGTACCTGCACCTCTACAAATGCTCTTACTGGTACGTGCATCTTCTTTTAGAATAAAAAAATCAAAGACCAATATTTAAATGAAGCAAAAAATGCAACACACAGTTGTTCCACTAGATATGATCAATAACTACTTTTATGCTGGTGCAACATCACTGGCTTAATTGAGTTATCTTGTAGGCCAAAAATCCCAGCTAACATTTAATTTCAGCTCTAGAGCACATCACCTAAACCTACATGCTTTTAGGGACAAACAAATGAAGCTAGGATAGGATTTTTTTAAGAGAAAAAGCAAATTAGGAAGGAACCACAAAGCCTTGCAGAAAATTTCATGCTTCAGGACATCAACTTGAAACAGACCAGCAAAGCCCCAAACCCCAACCAGGAGATGCAGACCTGAACCCCCACCCTCCCCCAGGGAAATTGCTGCCCCTCATCATTTGGAAAGGCCTCAGGCCACACTTTGATTAGGTAATGAAGGCAGAAACTAATACAGAAAAAGACAGGTTTCAAAAATAAGTGAAGAAAACAGGGAGACACCTGCTTGTTTGAGGGTGGTGTGCTAAAGGGTTTGTGTAACCCAGGGCTTGGCACAGAGAATATCTGATCGATGCCAACAACTTTACACACATATTTCCATGCAGAAATAATAACTAGGAAATTGGAATTGAAGTACTTAGGATTATGACATGATACAAATCAAAGAAAAACTAGACTCTGAAGTAAACCATTCTCGAAACTGCTCCAGTGTGGAAAATCTCCCACCCTGAAGACTGATTTTTTGAACAGTATCAAAAATTCTCTTCTATAGGTTTTAGTTTGTTGCACTACTGTTCTATACAATTTGGTACCCTGCCAGAAAAACTGGACAATAACTGATGCCTTGGAGGACTTTCTGCCCTGTGACAGCTGCTCTGCTTGCATGAAGCAGCACAAAAAGCTGTGGATATGGAGTTAAATTTTTCCTGATCCCCGAGGCAATCAGTGTATTCCTTGGAGTATGAAATTTGATTACACTTATTATCTTAGCTTGCATAACTCTGAGTGTCCTTACTGCATATAAAATATTTAATTCCTGTTAGAGATCTTGTACAACACTTGATAGCTTCCTCAGGCAGGAGTGCTACAGGTGGACTGTGCTCTCTGAAAGTTCACCAGCCCAAATGTCAAAATATTAGATTTTATCTGTAGGAGTTTACACCATGGGCCAAGGTGGAAGCATGTGATAATGGGACAGCCTGGGGAAACTTCAACAGTCATTATAATGCAGCACTTGTCCTAGAAGTTAAATATATTTATTCTCCATCCTCAGTGGCTGTCAATGCAAGCCCTTTCAGGGACACTAATTTTAACCTCAAAATTTGACAAATGATTTTATACTTGGCAGAAAGAGGGAAACAGTCAATGGAACCTAACTGAATGAGAAATCACAAAATACCTGAAATGGAGAACATGTTTTTAATTGCTTACTTCACTCCCACCCTAATGTCTGTCTGTGATGGATGATGTGACAGAATAATCCTCACGAAATTCTAAGTAAATCAGAATTAGCAGAAGTGGCACTACATTTATCTTATTCAATAAGGCTTCTTTGTTTCTCTATGGTGTCATCCTTTGGTTTTCTAGTAGATAGCATTATTCAGTGTGAGGGATGAGATAAAAAGGCTAGAAGATTAATAGGGGAGAAGGAAGGGGTGAAGGCCAAGTGTTCTCATGACATGCAGATTAAGTGCATTAAAGAAACACATTATGATCAAAATATTTCTTTCTCAATGACAGCATTTGCTAAATAACCCATTGCAAGAAATTGTGCTTCTGAATGTAGCACAGTTTGCTTTCATGGCTTACAAAGACACATGCACTAAAAAGGGAAACTTGCTTTCACTTTATTTTCTTTCCACAAAATGTCTTACCTTGTTGCCCATTAATGAGGTGAAGGATAATAACGCAAACTATTTAAAAAGCAGTGCATTTCAAGGTTCAGTGCTAAAGGAACCATGTCTGCTTAATACTTTATAGATATATATATATATGTGTGTGTGTGTATATGTTATTTGCCTTTGCAAGTTGTTCCAGAAAAAAAGCTTGGTCTTTTGACAGTGGTTGCCCAACACTACGTAGATGGTCTCTCCTACATACCAGAATTACCAAGCCAATTCTGATAAATACTGCCTGGGTGAAAGCACAACATACTGAGCAACTGGACACCACAACTGCAGGAAGGTTCCATTATTCACTGTCCAAATAAGCCACATTCACCACATTTCAGAATACAGCACTGACTCAAACGGCATTGTAATTGTAAGCTCATTTATTCAGCAAAGGCGTGGAATGCTGCAAGTTTCATTTACTGTAGTACTACAAGAAAGCCTCAAATATAGGAATAATTATTTAACAAATACATGCTGCCAAGGTTGAGAGAAATTAATTTGGAAACAAGTGGCATATTCATGAGTATGTTTCCTTTGCAATTTGTATGCCTCCAACAGGATCCTAATAAGCATTTCTGAGGAATAATTGACTTGGTCATTCAATCTGAACATGTATTTGAAGGTTATTAAACTCAGACACATGTCCACAGAATTAATATATTGAAAACTCAATTAAAATTGAAATATAAAATCAGTCATCTAATTCCTAGTACAGTCATGCTGTCTCACGACAGTAAAACAGAACAGCTCTCACATTAGTTGCTGACACTGCATTCACCTCCACAAATCTTGCTTTCTCTTTTGCCTAATTCCCAATTCAGTTACCCATTTTTTGTTCCAACTATGAACACCTGCTGTACTAACAATCTTACATTTGTTAAGGCTGCAAACCTCTGTGTGTGTATGTATGTGAGCATATAAAAAAAAATAAACATGGAGCTGTTTCAAAACACGTCATTAAGAGGCACAAATGCCAGTAGCCATAAGTAACTTCCTTAAAAGTTTTTCCCCTTGTTTTGTTTATCCCAATCTTTCCTGAAAAACTTGAGGACTCTGATCAAGTTTTTTTGGAAAAATGTGCACCTTTTTGACCTAAAAATGGATATGAAGGTACAAGAGCTGAAGATATAAACAATAACAAAAAGGTCTGAACACATCCATGCATGTCTATTTTAGTATAAGTAAAAGATATTAATGGTGCCAATTTTTTTGAAGCTTATTTATAGTCACATTTAGATGCTGACAATTTTCTGGTATTAAGAATTCAATTTAAAGTTTAATTTAATCTTAAACCTTAAATTAGTAAGACATCTAGTTCAAACCCACTCCACATTATTAACAGCTGTACAGTCAAACCATCACAGGGAAACTGGCCTCTAGCTTGAGGTAACACTGTCAGATTTAGCAGGATAAAAACCCCAATGAAAAAAACCTATTTTGTGGATGCAAAATCTCTATAAATTTATATAAAATAAGAATTTTGTGATCTTCTATGAATGTAAAGGATCCACAAAAATAAAATATATTTTCAGGGTGACCAAGATCTACTGCTCAAATTTATACACTCTGAAAGATTAATGATCTAGTTAGATAGATGAAGATTCATGGCAGAAAATTTGAGTTGTCATAGTTGAAAAAGAGATGGATTGTCAGAAATAATAAATACAGCAAAATACTTCAGGTCCTATTAATTCTCAGGTTTCATCTTAAGCATCAATAATTTCCATGTCTAAAAGCATAAATGCAATTAATTAAGTTGCAAATAAAGAATACTCTCTTTCATCACACCAGATTAATTTATCTCAGACAGATTGTGTTCATATTCTTAATCCTAAAATGTAAATAAATTAATGGGAACTTTCAAGCTGGGTAGCTCTGGACATGCAGAGCTACTTGGAGCTATTGTCCTTTTAGGTGAGTCAATTAAGAATGAGTTAGCAGTTTTGCCTGTGCTATTGTGGGTCTAAAAAATATTCAAGTCATTCTGCAAAATAAGGCTCTGGTAACTAAATGTGTGTTCCATTTTATTTTGAAGCACTTATTCTCTATTACTGACATAGAAATTCTAATAAAGAAATATATGTAACAGGTACAAATGCTCAGGTATAAAATGAGCTCATTTATGCCAGTTTTAGGATTTTGCTATGAGGGTGTATCAACAAATCTTTTAATAATATATATATATGTAGCCATTTGCATATTAAGCATAGAATTTTCAGAAGTACCCAGGTGTTCTGGGAACAAATATTCCTTGTCATTCACTGGATTAGTTTTCCTAATGATGCCTTTGTATAGTGGCACACTGATACCTAGGGAGCCCCTGCATAGAGACCTCAACAAATTGGCAAGGTGGGTAATCACAAACTGTACGGAATTCAACAAGGGCAAGTGCCAAATTCTGCACCTGGGATGGGGCAACCCTGGATGTACATACAGACCAGGGAATGAGGGGCTGGAGAGCAGTGCCACAGAAAGGGGCCGAGACGTCCTTCTCAGTGGCACACTGGAGCAGAGCCAGCAGCGCCCTGGCAGCCAGGAGGGACATCCCTGTCCTGGGGGCACCAGGCACAGCATCACCAGCCAGGCAAGGCAGGGGATTGTCCCCTCTGCTCTGCACTGGGGCGGCCTCACCTCCAGTGCTGGCGGCAGTTTTGGGCAGCACAATATAAAACTGACATTGAGCTGTTAGAGATGCCCAAAGGAGACCACGAGGATGGTGAAGGGACTTGAGGGGAAGCCATGAGGAGCGGCTGAGGTCACTTGGTCTGTTCAGCCTGGAGGAGCCTGAGGGGAGACCTCACTGCAGTGACAGCGTCCCTGTGAGGAGGAGGGACAGACACCGATCTCTTCTCTGGGGTGACAGCGGCAGGACCCCAGGGAATGGCCTGAAGCTGTTTCAGAGGAGGTTTAGGTTGGATATCAGGAACAGGCTCTTCACACAGAGGGTGTCTTGGCACTGGAACAGGCTTCTCAGGGCAGTGGTCACAACACCAAGACTGACAGAGTTCAAGAAGCATTTGGACAACACTCTCAGGAAAATGGTGTGATTCTTGGGGATGGTCCTGCACAGGGCCAGGAGTTGGTTTCGATGATTCTTGTGGGTCATTTCCAAGTCAACAAATTCTGTGATTTTGTGATATAACCCGTCAGCAGCGACTCACTTTGGTTTGAGTAGGAAAATTCTTCTTTCTTACTTTCAACTGCAGTTACAAAAGATTAACCTGAAAAGAAGTTGTCTGATGGAACATCACCTGCCCAGGGATACCACAGCTTCACACTGCTGATAGAGCAGAAAGCAGCAGTTCAGTTTAGAAAAACAGAGACCTCCCGGCTCTGAATTCAGGGTCTGTTGAAGGATTTTGGTGCCAACGTGAACATTCTGCAGGCTCACAGATGCAACACCCTGGAACTTACTTTTGCAAATTAGTAGATTGTGCATGCTTGTACATATTGTTGAGTATTCTGGTTATTTTCAAAGCTGTAGCTGCTGTTACAATGAACATTGTACACCATATAATAACATCAGTGAGTTTAGAGAATGAAAAATATGGATATTCAGACATATCTTTCCCAACTACTTTTTGAATTGTGTTCATTGCAGAAATGTCCTGTGACAAGCTCTGAGAATGGCAATCCAGCTAATGCAATGCTTTCTCTGAGTTGCTATAAGGACAGTACTACAAACTAATTTTTGTATCTGGCAGCAAACTGGATTTTGTTTGGGAAATTCAAGGCAATAATGTTCACATTATACACATGCGCATATTTTTCTCTGTATTTCATCTTTGTCAGAAAGATCTCATCTATTCAGGATGAAATTTCATTCCCATTTAATAAAAATGTAGTGATGCAAAGTTTACACTTGAAAAGTGTCAAAAATAGACACAAAAGTGGTCATTCAGTTGTGTAACTTTTAATCACAGAACCAGTATCAGTTCAGTACAGTCAAACCCAGTAAAATTGCTTTTCCTTCTATCAACCCCGAATTTGGATATTTGACTTCAAACGGAATTTTAATAAAAAGTTAAGGTACCACTGGGCACACGAGGCTGGAGTTACAGATTAGAAATATTACTGGAGAGGAAAAATAGGCTGAAACAGTTGAGGCTTGAGTGAATGAGATCCAGGTTAAATTCCTGTTGGGGACACCACATTACTTTCAGGCACTGGACAAATCACTTAAGATTTTGTGTTTTGCTCCTCAGGGATAAAAACAAAGGAATCCTTTCTTTCTATCCTTATAGAGGGTGCTCCCTTAGCTTTAAGGACAGTTTCTTACCTTATGAATGAATGTGTGCATGTGTACACCTGCATGTGTACACATAATATACTTAAATGATCATCTATACACATATATGTAATCTCCCCTTGAAAAGCACACTCTGGTGTGGATTCCAAGCACGAATGTTATATAAATCAGAATTTAACTGTCTCAGTGCAGAAGCAAAGGGGTATGAAAACAGAATTTCCCAATGTTTCTGGGTATCTATTTTTGTCTGCCTACACGGTTGCCCTGATTTGTGATTAATCCAAATCATAGTGAAAAGGGAGGGAAACATAAAACCAGATAACACATAGCTTAACATTTCTTTGAAAAAGGAACATGAACAACCCTTTTTCACTGCTGGTATTCTAAAACAGACATACAACATATGGAGTGACATAATTTAGTTTGACATACCATCATTATTTGTTATGGTAAATTAATATGCAGCACTTTTGGGTGCTGCCAATTCATTCAGTTCCTGTCACAGCTGATTAAAATTTCTGACGAAGATGTAAGAAAATGGAGAGTGCATTAATATATGATAGTTTCCTTTGTTTACTTAATGCAGAACAATTACTGCTTTTTTACTTCCCCGATCACAATTTTCTCATAAACAGTGAGCATTTCTACCTCTTGCTTACAGGGCTGATATGGAAAGAGTCATTACTCACAGTTTATTATTGCCCAGAGCTCTTAGTCACTGTGAAATAGAGGAGTTGTGGTGATTTAAATATGTAACATGTAGTCTAACTAATCCCATTTGTTCAAAAGATCTATGATTAGCATTGTTAAAACAAAATCACAATGTCTGAACATTCTATAAATTTAATCTTAGAATATTGTACCCTCATTAATATTCCAATAGTTTGTACACTGTAGACAACTTCTCATCAGCTTGAATATTACAAATATGAGTAGCTTGAATTCTTGAATCAACTGTATTCCATTCCAACAGCACTGGCTTTTACAAAATATGTTCAGGTCATCCTAAATGAATTTCTCACTCTTTACACACTGCAAAAAAACCCACAAAACTTCAGCTTAATTTTTATAACTGTCTTCGATTACCATCATCTTGTGGCATGTTGCAGATTTCTTTTCCAGTTACTACTGTACATTATTGGTTAGTATCCCTTCTGTTCTGTTTACTGCTACTACATCTTTGCTTCTGGAGATTGCAGGAGTACTCTCCAGGAGTAGGCATATAAATACTTTAACCAATAACCTTCCATAGGGAGCAACATTATCTTTGCTTTACTCTCTCAAATCTTCATTAAAGGACCTGATTCTATTCCAAGGTTATTTCATGTCATTCTAGCAATTTAAAGAGTACTTTCATTGTCTGTACAGACTATTTGCTGCTAAGGGCAGGTAAATCCTTACTGCACATGGGAACCAATCCTAAAGGGTTAAATGAAGGCCTAGCTGAATTGTGATCAGTGTAGTACTGACTTCAGTCAACCTAAAATCCCATTTTCTTTCCATAATTTATGACCTTCACTGTATGCTGAACTTTTCCTGCTAACGGGCTTCTCTATAATAAAGTTGGACAGTGTGAATGCTGTATTGGCTGGCAGGAGCCCCCCGATTCTACTGCTGGTGCTGATATTCCCACTGTGTCTTTTGATAAGTTAATGAAGTTTAATTTAGTAGGAGCTGTGGGTGATAAACATACTGAAAATCCAACCTTTGTTGATGGGTTTAAATCACCTAATTTCGGGGAGCTAGGCCCCCTGCACCACTTAGAAATTTCAGGCAATAGGCTTGAAGTTACATTATCAGGATTGATATGCTAATACAAGAAAATTTGCTAATCATTACTACCCTATAGAATCACTCACACATAAACTTTAACTTTGTTTTTCTGTGGGACATTTGAAACCACAAGAACAAAAAATTTATGAACAGGAAAGCATCTGCCTTCTCTACACTTTGGAGCCTGATTGTGGGTAAACCATAATAAAAATCTAAGGAAACCTTTGCCATTATTATTTACTGGAACCATATTTTCTAGCTAAACACTTTTAGGGATTTTATTTGCATAATAATGTCTCAAAGTCCTTAACAGATTTCATCTGCAGATTACCTTTGAGACTTTCTATTCTTCTCTGAAGCCAAAAAGGAAAGGAAATGGGTTTGGCCAAGATCAGACAGAAATTTGGGCTGAACTGCAAACTGAAATCTTTAAATGATATGGCTTTTGCCCCTTACCAGTATTTCTTCCACCATTCTGTGCTGTAAGACAGAATTTTTTTCTGAAGTTATTCTTGCTTTGATTTCTTGTGTCACAGAAATATACAGGGCATGGGAAAACCCAGCAAAACATGCAGCACAGATGGGGAACAGCAGTTTTCAGAAGCTGTAATTCAGAGGCTCCTAGAGAGAGCCTACTGCAGCTCCTCCCAGACAGCTTTGTGCCAAGTGCAGCCATTGAGGATGGCAGCATTCATTGCCCAAGCTGTTGTAGCCCGGAGGCAAAATCAAGGGAATTAAGCCTTTTAAGCTCCTCTTCTTTCCTGTAGCTGTTGCCCAGACAGTTTTCTACATATGATGAAGAGGTGGCCAGCAGCTCTCTTGGGAGAAGATCTCCTGTGTGTCACAAGCTTAGCCCAGCCCCAGAGCCTCATGGTTGCCCTCTGTAAAAAAGACAACAAGCTTTTTGATGTGCTACAAACACCATTGCTGGTGGTGTTCACCTTGGACGTGATGGGGAATTGAACAGATGTCCTTTTTATGTATCTTTGGTAGAAAGTCAGCATTTCATGGAAATGGTGCTTGGACCACTTCTCTTTCATTTAACTAAAAAATTATGAAATGTGGGGAGTGATGGATGGAGACGGCCTGGTCCCAACCCCAACGAGCTCAAGGGAATGACTTCCTCAGATAAATGGACACTGCATTAGGGGTTAAATGCCACATGGCTGTACAGACTGCTGACACAATCACTGTAATTTCACAAAATAGCTTGTTCTTAAGAGACACCCTGAAGTCTTCATGTGTTTAGAAAAAAGAGGAAGAAAGAAAGAAAGAAAGAAATTTTCCTCCTAAGTCTGTATAATCTTCTTAACTGTATCAAAAGGCATGGGAAGATTTAGGAAAATGAAGCTCAGAGGAGAAGAAAGAGCCAGTCAAAGGATTTTTGAAAGGATTAAATATTAGTAGGGGATGATATGAAGGAATACAATAGAGTCACAAGGTTTGAAGATTTACCTGTTCTCTGCCATTAGGTGCAACGATTATTTCCTCATCTGCCATTGGGAAGAGATGCTTTGAGGGTAGAAAAGGCATTTTTTGTAATCCTAACCATCACTCTTACTGTTATTATTAAACCCTTACATAAGGGAAATCCAATAGGTTCTTTGAAAAGCAAATACTATCTTAAAGAGGAATTTCACTTGCAAATATACAGCCTCTAAACATGGGAGACAAAAAGTAATACAAAAAAATACAAACACTGAAAAAACCTTATGCAGTTATTTTAATTATTGCTGTCCTGGATTCAAATTACAATTAGCTTTTAGAGGTTTTGTACAAATGAGAAGTACTTGGGGTTCTTCTATGTCAGGAATATGAACTTAAAAGCATCCATGCAGTGATTATGCAAAGCATGGCTAAGCCTACTCTGATAAGCCTTAATGTGGTCTAATATGAACAGCAAATGATGGACAAAAGAGTATCCAGGCACCTGGACAAAACCCAGAAAGTCTAACTCTGCCATTTTGGATGTTTGAACATTTCCATTGGATTTTAACACATATGTATTGTTTGCTCTTTGAAAGAATGCTTTATGAGAAATAATGTAAAAGATAACTGCAGTTACATGCAGTTTGAAGAGAAACAAAGCAGGCTTATATAGGTATCCATTATTCTACAACAGGTTCTAACCTCAGTTTCTATGCACTGTGCCTTCTTCACACATAACAAGAATCCATTCTTGTTCCATATGGCATCATGGGCTAGGCACACGGGGTGACATTTGGCCTAAAGTATACATATTGGGAAACTTGCTCCAACTATTCTGTCAGTACGCACTGTCCTTTTAGATAAACTGATCTGGCTGGGAGACACTGAAAGGTTATGCATTAAAAACAACAACAAAAAAAATCTTCCTGCTCTCCTATTCTTTTCCTCAAAATACCATCTTTCATCTCTTACTCCTGACAGTCTTCCCACCCTTTAACAGATTGTTGACAATACCTACAGACAGGAGATGGGTCAAGTGTGTCAGGTCCATCAACCAATCCTTCTCCTACCATTCAGGTAGTTCAATGTTACCTGCGAGGAAGTATAAGGGAAGAAATACAGGAAATATGTTCTCCCAAGTTTTTAGCACAAATAATAGAAAAAGCAAGAGCTGAAAACCTTCTCGCCAAATACATAAAATGCTGGTGTCATGCTGAGGGAAGAGAAGGGGAGCAAAGGCCAAGCAGCTAAATCTGATACTAATAGGTCAAGATTTGTCAAGTGCGAATGGTGTTACCAATCATAGACAGATTCTACACCTAAATTCCATACCAAGAGGAGTTGGGTCTTCAATCTTTGCCTTGACAAAAGAAAATATCAGTACAAATATACTACACTGTATTTGCTACAGAAAAAACATTAATTTATTATGAATTATAAACATTCAACTGCCATTTGCAGATAAACCTGTAACTTAAATATCATTGATATTTGAAATAGTTATACCAATGTTTGCATTACAAATCGTGCATCCAAAAATAACTGCTGTAGGCAATAACTGCTAGTATTCAAAGGGTTTCAAATGAAATCTCCACCTGGTTATAAGTAGTATTTTATTGGGAACAATTGGAAAACCAGTAATTGTGCATATTTTGAATCAAACCCTGTTCTCTGCAGTAGTACTGAGGAACTGTCAGTTCCATTGCTGGAAATGATCCTTATAATGTAACCTCAATCAAAAGATATAATAATAACATTGATTTCAAATCCAGCTGTTAGTTTTCCAATAAACTCCAGACATAACAGCAGCTATTTTTCCTCCATGAATCATATTTTGACCGTGATCTTTTTGTGAGACTGCATCCTAGTGCGTTATTAGTAAAAAGAACACAACTTACAGCTTTTCTCCTGGTTTTCATCTAGTCAAATTATGTATTATTTCCTTGACCTTAATAGCAGAATCTAACCTTTCATTTATTTAACCTTAGCCAGAGAGGAAAAAATGCTTTTACAGTCCAGACAAGAAATCTGAATAAATTGGTACAGTAAGTATAAAGTCCACAGGGTAATGTGTAAATGTAGATTCTGCTTTTCACTATAAAATACAGCCATGAAGTACTTATATGTAAAAGCTGCACTAAATTTTAACAATACACCAGAGCTGTAAGTCTGTATTTTAAAGTGCTGGGATGTTTTCTGCTGCCAAATAAATTTTTATTTGTGAAATAGAAATATGGCCTCAGAAGCCTATAAATATGGGCTTTTCTTGCCTTGGAAGGTTGTGAGATTTATCTAAATGTGAATTGTAGGTAACCGCAATGACACACTGTAACTTACCACGATTAGGTGAAGATAGTAACATCTAGAGAACTGTTTCCTTGTAATACAAGAATCTTACTCTTTGTGGGAGGATGAAAGAACAATGTCATGTGTAACACACCAGGAAAATAAAACAACACTCCACTCTATGTTTTTTCATCACTTCAAAGTAAATGAATCCCCATTTTATATTTCAGGGTGATATATAGTAAACATTTGTGGGAAGGGGTATAGGTAGCAAATGTTATTTAAACTAAAAAAATCATGCAAATCTACAAGGACTTCATTTTTTTAACTTACTTTACTCTTCTATCACTGTTAAAAATGGTCTGTGTCTTCAATCGCATTTCTCATCCAGCAGCCTCAATATGCATGTTGTAAAGATGAATGGATGAGGTGTTTAGAGTTAATGATCTGTATCATATTGCATCCATTTAGCTAAAGATATATAATCCCACGCAGTTTGGTTTGTATTGACTCTTATTCAAGAACTACATCTTCGAAAGGCCATCATGCTTTCCTGACAGGCTAGAAGATGAGAATAAATAAGACAATATACTCAGCTTTCTGTTTCATAGATAAAGTCTACAGGCTATTTGATAGTTTTACTTCTATATTTTACAGTGATATTAGATTTATTTATTACCAAATTACAGTCACTTTGCATTTTATCACTTTACTTTTTGTGCTTTAGAAACATTTGTAGTTCATTTTATTTCTGCTAGCATAAACATATTCTATATCTGAGTGTGCATGAGTATATATTCTGAATAAATACATCTGATTTCAATGCTTTTTATGCATCCCTATCAACTGCATCCTTTTATGTCCACAGAATGAGATTCACCTCAAAGTAACAGTTACCACAAAAAAGACGCAATTTTAAATAAAATACCTGCAAAGAGACTTGGACAGTATGAGATGTAGTTTTTGGAAGAAGAATGATTTAGTTTGTTCCTGAGCTCAGAGCTGTTCTCTGTTTTTTGGTTAATGCTGCCTTTTAGAATTGCACTGTTGTGCTTCAAGTCAACTGAGGAAAAGTCATGGGTAGTTTGTGTTTGTTAATTCCTCAGCTAGGTTGGGTCAGCAGGGTTTGCCACTGGATATCCCACATCTAGAGAGGAAATTTTCACCAAGTATCAAAAAATGGCTGTAAAATGAGCTGTGATATTAATTTTCTGACCTTTGTACCTTTTGTTTCATCTTTATCATCTCTAAAATAATCTGTAGCCTCCAGTATACTACTCTCAATAACGGCAGATAGATTTTCACAAAGTAACCATTGTATGGTTTCACCTTAAATATGTGCTGTCTCCACAGTCTATGGTCCAATATTTGTATTTATCACATAATAAGTTCCAGGTGTTGAACACATGACCACGAACATGCATATAGGCCGTGTAGAACAAACCACTGAGTCCTATATGATGTATTTATGGATCATCTGTGCTCTCAGCAGAATCAACACCACTGATACCAAATTGTGATGCCAGGCAGAAATTTTAGTAATTTTTTGAGATAGACCAATATCTCAAAATATCCTTTTACCGTAGGAGAACCATAAGAGGGGGTTAACTGTGGAGATCTACAAATATCTGCAAGAGAACTGGTGTCCCTCAACATATTTATTAATGATCCAGAAAGAGTCTCTGCAGTGACAGAATGAAATTGCTGATGTGAGAAAATTATTCAAGGTACTAAAGACAATATCTGCAAAAAGCTCAGAAGGATCTTATGATACAGAGTGACTGAAAAGGTAAGAGTGGCAGATAAAATTCAGCATCAAGAAATTCAAAGTAACGTATCAAGAAGAAAACCAATTTTAACCACACAGAGACACTAATGGCATCTAAATTAGCCATTACTCAGAAAAGAACTGTTAATATTTTCATGGGCAGACAATAAAGAGTTATCTTAAAAAAGAGATGATGATGAAGATGATTATGATTTGTTAAAACAGAATCAAAGACCTAGCCAGAAATTACCACTGGTGTCACTGCTTTGTCCCTTGGTTTACCTGTACCCTGAATACTGCATGCATACTTGTTTTCTTCACCTTAAAAAATACAGCAGAATTAAGGAAACTTAATGGAGATTGACAATTATGATTAGATCTAATGGGTCATCTTTTGTGAATAGAGAGACTAAATAAGATAGGATATTTTAATTTGGAAAAGAGATGTCCCGAGTAAAATATGAAAGAAAACTATTAAAAAATTATTAGGTCAGAACAATGATAGATAACTATTTTACATTACTTTCGCAACAAAATAATAGGGAACATAAAATGATATAGTTAAGAAACACATATAAAA
The DNA here is from genome assembly GCF_029207755.1 of Chamaea fasciata. Lineage (NCBI taxonomy): Eukaryota > Metazoa > Chordata > Aves > Passeriformes > Sylviidae > Chamaea > Chamaea fasciata. Next base: position 12,754,078 of record NW_027094095.1, on the reverse strand, counting down.
CTACTCCAAGTACTTGTCACACGGAATGCATAAGCAAATAGAGAAGTTCACTGCTGCACAATATTCTTGAGTAACAATGCAGGTATTTGTTGGGTTTGGTGGGGGGTTTTAAATAGCACTATTTGAAGAAAAAATCACCAAATGCTACTAAACCCAGCCTCTATCTTAGCAACTCCATTAGCCAGAGACTTTTGGAAAAATAAGACTATCGGAGACAGTTTGACTGAACTCTTGATCTGTCCTTACAATCTTTGCCTCAGCTTTTAATGAAGCAGGTTGCACGTTGTGCTCTGTCCATACACTGCCTTATTGACAAGTTCTCAGCAATATAAACGTTTGCTTTCCAAAGTATAAGCATACCTTCCAGTGCATTAATAGAAACTGCTGTTTAATACCAGAGATTACATCAATTCTACAGATTTTTAAATGGTCTCAGCTGAAGAAGCCTAAGTCTGACAAGGCAATTGCTGTAGGTGTCACTAAAAACAGTGTCAGTGCCTGACACCAGGCACTGAAAAATAAATCACTGAAATTACTTCTATTCCTGTTCTTCAATAGGCTTATATCTTAACACACTAGAACCAGCCATGCAGACCCTGATTCAAAAAACAGGGAGCATTTAAAGATGCATCTCTAGTCATGAGCTGCTACATGACAGGGATGCACAGAGTTGTACTTCCAGGCCACTTTGTGGAACACCAGTTTTGAAGGAGCTGTGTGAACACTCCTCTCTAATTTCCCCAGCTTATGAGGCACAGACCCTGGGGACAAAGAGCTGCTGCTTTTCAAGCTTTGATGAACAACACTTCCTGCTTCTGGAAGGCCCTGGCTCTGACCCTTCGTGCTGCTGATATAGAAAGTACACTTGTGAGAGACTGAACAGGAGGCTTGAGCGCGTGAAAGGTGTGTTTCTGTATTTCACAGATAGCTGCAGTTTGCACAAGCAGAGGAAGGCCATATCTGAGAAGTTTGAAGACAGTGGAAAAGACATAGTCCTCATTTGCAAGGGTACAGACTAACATGGAAAGTCAGGGGACAGTGCAACTCCTGGCCAGGTGACATTTTGGAACACTGCTTTAGTCCAGCCAGCCCAATTTTCTGTAATCCTGAAAAACACAGGTGCCTACAGGAGAAGAAAGAAGAAGAATGTTCATATCAAACAGCAAATTTCAGCATAAACTCTCTTAACACTTGTCCATGATTTCTTACTCACCTCCAGGTGGAAAATCTCTTCAGAAAACAATCATACACTTTGTCTCCTTCCTGTCAGCAAAATCAAAACTCACTGAAATAACCTGAACACCACAGCAGAGGATGTGACCGATTGGATTTTTACTGGTTCATTTACATGAACTGCTGAGAACCCCAAAGGATCTGGAAACAATGATAAAAGGGTCAGAGAACATTTCCAATGCGTATTTTGACAGAAGACAACCCGAGCAGGATATAACAATTAATGAAAACAGTGAAAACCTTTGCACTGAAAGAAATTTGCTTTCCCAATGAGTGGGTCCATTGTGCTGGCAATATACCTGGAGTAGACTATAGGATTCAGCAGATTGCTGACAGTCAGCCTCATTATGAGGCCTTGCTCCCAGATTGCAAATTAAAAGAATGTATACTGCTTCCTTTAACCCCACATATAAATGGTGGAATAGAATCACGGCTGAGGTCTGCAAATCAACTTTGCCTCTATTTTCTTCTTCTGCTCAAGAAACACATGCAAGTTCTCACTAGACTGAGAAACGAGCCTTGATGAGGTAAAATATTATGTGTTCTGATATGTAACATTCCCATGGAAAACTCATTCTGTGTCATTCTTGTTGCTTGGAAATATTTCTTTTTCTCTTTTACGACTGTACAAGTGTGTAAGACTTCTGTTACTGCTCTCCCCCAGTTTTCTCTTTCCTTCTGTTTTGTCATCTCCCACTTCTTTTTTGACATATTGTCTCTCACTATATCAGTACAGAAATTTGAAGGAAAATTGGTGAATAACTTGTCTTATCAGAAATGTCATTGGCTACAGATCTTCAGTACAAGCCAACACTATTTACTCTCCTGAGTATCATGAGAAACACATGTAGCAGTAAAGCTGAGCTGTGTCAGGGAATAAAACACCTGGGTCCATAAAAGTGATGGAAGGAGAAAGAGGAGGGACAGGAATATAAAGCAACAGCGAAAGAGTAAACTGCCAACAGTACAAATCTTTTCCTTGCTAAGTGGCTGCTTACCCCAAAATACCAGGGACTTTTTCAAAAGTGGTGATTTTGTGGAATTTTACCTGAAAAACAGTATCAAATTTCATTGTGCATAGGCTTCTCCTCATTCCTTTCTGCATTCATGTGGTAGACTTTCAGGAATGAATTATCCATTTAATTTTCCACTCATTCATGCTTCTGTACAACAACTCATGCAGGTTTAGACACAGGTTTACACAGCTGGCACGACCTTTTTGCATACACTTGCAGGTTTACAAATTTTACATGTACTCCTGGACAAAGTGGCACTGAAGGAGAAATACTTCCATTGCTGCGAAAACTCTCCAAAGAGGAGCAGGTAAATGACACCCAAATCAGCTGCCCTGGGAAACACAGAAACCCTGCTCAGATGGGGCTAGTGGAGTCTCTTGGCTTTTATCAGCTTTTCACATCCTTTTCCGCCAATGATGTTCTGATAGTTTGATCCCAGATCTCACTGTGTTTAGTGATGAACTGCATCCTGTCAGACACCATGCTCTAGGCCTTCATGGCGCAGGAGTTGTAGCACCCAGGGAATACATTCTTGCTGTATTGTGGCACTGTGATGCTTCTTCAAGTAGAATAAATCTGTTTGGGTTTATGATGAAAAATAATGTGCAGCATGCTCAACTATGTTCACACGGTTTCTAAGTGTATTTCATAAAACTTTATGATTTGCTACTTTCGTGGTTAGACTGGAGGGTTTGATGAAAGGCCCTGTGAGTGACGGGAGGCCTGTGAAGATGAGCAAAGGTAGAAGCTTGCACTGCCAGGAGCTGGGGCTGGGACTCAGATTTGTAGTAATTCCCCTGGAGCAGTGATTTGATATTAGTTTAGAACTTCTATCTGTTCACATTTAAATTAATCTAGAAAAAGCTGACAAGCAGCAAAGAGAAAAAGAAGGCAAAATGAGGAAAATCTGAGCTTATGCACAGAGGGCCATTAGCATTCCATACTGAAATCTTTATCATGCACTGATCCCTTAATATTACTTCCATATGTTATAGAAAAGAGAGAAATGAAAGAAATTCATTTTGACCACAGCAGAAAGAGATTTTTAGAAGCATAAATATAAAATTGTACTTAAAATTTTGATATAAATGAAATATTTATATCAGAATATCTGCATTACCTCTATGTTTTCTGAATAAATATTATGGCAAGGAACATATCAACATTGTAAGTTCTAGTCTAGTCTATCACTACAACTGCTGGCTAATTTTATTTGAATGCTACTCTGTCATCAGACTACGGTTCAATTACAGTTATATACATAAACATAGCTGTTGCTTAGCATTTAGAATACTCTTGCCTTATGTTCACTGATTTTTTTTCTGTCAAATATTTCTCTACGTCCTTTCAGCTTCCCTGGTGAATTACTACAGTCAACACCACCATCAGGTCTTTCTGCTGCTTTTAGTTCTAATTTTATTTTCAACTTTAACCTTTTGTTGCTTTTAGCTCATCTGCACAGACTGAAGGGAAGTCATGAGGCTGCTTCCTGTAAATCCCTCTGGAATTAACCTTTCTGCTCTCCCCAGACTATTAACTAATATATTCACTCCTTCTCCTCAAACTGGAATCATTGCTCTCTCCTTGTCTATGGTCATCACATCTGAAACCTCACCCCTATAGTCTGCTGCAGACACTAAAGATCACAATCCTCCTTGCTTCTTGGACTAGATGACACAGTTTACATACACCCAGCCTTTATTTCCCACTACATGAAGAAAAGGGTTTCTGGACCCTGTCAACAGGCCTCTCAAGGCTGATCTTGCACTGATTCCAGAGCAACTCCCAGTGCACTGATAACAAACATGCAGTCTGCAATTTTCTACTGCTCTGGGGAACATCTTCAAAACCCTCTCCTACCTCATAGTTTTAGATTCACAAAATCCAGTTTATCCTCTTCCTTCTTGTTCTCATCCCTTCCATATTGCAAACAGGAGTCTGATTGACCAGGAAGGGAAGTGTGACTGGTGCTGCTGGATGGCCAAGGACTGCACACATTCCTTTTCCAACACTGATTTGTCTTCTAACCCCACCATCTGTCTCACCCCCTTTTAGCTTGTAAATCCATGCAGGGTCTATGATTTATAATACATTTTTACATCTCATGGCACTGCCTGGCATGTGCTCTGTCTGGCTCCCAGCAGCAATTTAAATTACCTGTATTTTTTGCAGATTTTTGGTTTACTTTTCCATAGCCTAAGCAGGCCAGAGCTTTGCATGTGAACAAGTATTTTTTACATTTTCCCTCTTATTTAATTAACAATGACAATCAACATAAAGAATCACAAAAAGCTTTATTTACTTTAGTTTCCTAGAATTTTTTCCATCTAGAAAGACACAGATGACAAAGCCCATTTCAGGTATGATAGTATGAAACTAGAATTGTTTTTTATTTTCATTTTATTACTCAGTGATGTATCAGCAATATGAAGAGTGAAATTCCAGACTCCATGTCAATAAAATGGAAAGAAGGCAGGTAAAACAAAAGCAGAGAGAAGGGAATGAACAAATACACACCGAAGATGGAAATTTAGGATAGAATTACCTTTTGATCTGCCTTTCTGTGATGTCTCTGATATAGAAGGAATGATTTTCTTTCCATGGAATCCTACAGAAACAGAGAAGTTTGCCTACTTGTTAAATATAAAAGGTTAAGTATAGTGTTAGGAAGCTAATTCAAAATTCAAGACTAATTCAGATTTCTTGAAATAATCATTATGACCACAGCACTAGCTTCTTCTTATATATTTGCCTAAATAATAGTTATAATAAAGTTAGCAAGAATTTAAAAACCTTTCTTGTCAGGAGAGGATTTTATGCTCAATCCTGAAGAATGGCACTTGAATGCCCAAGTAAAGGGCACCCCTACAAGATACTAAATCAATGAATCAATGAAAAGCTGAATTAGGAATTTGAAAATATTTTGAGAGATTAAGACTGCTTTAGAGGGGAAAAACAGGAAATGATTAAGGAAGATTGCAAATTGCAGAACGAACAGTCTGAAAGAAAACATGCCTAGTATAAAAGATTGATTAAAAGACATCCAAAAGAGGAAGAAAAAGGAAAGCAGAAGAAAAGAAGAAACCTTATAGACACAGTATACCATTATTGCTCTTTTGTTTTATGGAGGGTTAGCTTTAGTCCAGATTTTGCCATGTCTCATTGTCACGGTGAATTTAGCTACTTTCAATAAAACATGAGCCTGTTGTGCTGGCCCCTGAGCAGATGCAGCTGTGGCATTGGTCCTTGAGTCCCTCAGAAGAGAAAATGCTGATAGTGAACTTTGTAAGCACAGCTCCTCCCTGGGTACCAGCATCACCTGAGAGGCTTCACCCTGTCAAACCTCAGCCCTCGGGCAGGACACTGTGACTGGGGACACTGCTGTGCAGCCTTTGGTTTCTGCAATTTTCTCTCTTCTTCTCCCTTTTACCCCCCACTCACAGTGGGAGTGAACAGGGGCTTCTGGTGATACCTCAGGAAAACAGGAGGGTGCAAATGCAGTGATCCTTGATCATGCTCAAGTCCTGCACACCCTCTCAGGACAGAGGCCAGCTTCTGCCAGGGTAATGGGAAGGCAGCTTATATCTTATATCAAAATTTCCCAAGGTCTTCTGTCAGTCAGCCTAGATATAATGGGCTGGGCTTCTCCAGGAAGCAAAAGGATATACTCAGGCTTCTTATCCTCACTTTAAAAGTAGACAGGAATTTCAGAAATCTCTAAAACATATCCCAAGTTTTTGTACTGACAGCTACATTGCTTTGGAGAAAATAACTTCTCTCAGAACCAAGAGGGTTTTAACTTTTACCTATGAATGACTTCATACCTGACTTCTGTATTTTTAAATGTATGTGCCTCTAAGGTAGAAGATGTAAAATCTAAAATAATTACTAAACCTTGTAGCCAAAAGGAAAAAAAATATTAGAATCGGACTTCTGTGCTGGAACTTTAACCTATCAGAATTACATCAGGCTCAGGTTTTCACACTGGCCAGGGACATGCTATAGCATGCTGAATAGGATTCTTTATCTAACAGTGACACCTGAGAGTGTTAAATTACAAAATAATTTTCAAGTCCAACTACTGGAAAAACTGCCTCCACTTGGGTTAGTCACAGTTCACAAGCAGGAGCAATTTTACCATTCTATACTTTCAGTGACATCTCCTTTTAATATTTTTTTTTTTTTAAATCCTGTCTCCTAGAGTTTTTGTCCTATGCTGTTGCTAGAGGATTTAAACTTTAAATGTCAAAGTCTATCAGGAATGAAAATGTTCCTCTGGAAAGGTGAATCAACTCATGCATTCAGGAAAGCATGACATGAATAAAACCCTAATGTTCAGAAAAAGACTAAAGCTGGGTCTATTGATAAAATAAATGCTCAGTTCCAGTGTTTGGTTTTCAGCTATAATCACTATGATGGGACTAATCATACAGACAAAAATAAGAGCATGAATAAATGCTTTTGAGAGGAAATTAGAAGCAAGCAACAATTTTTTCTATGCAGACTGATGTTAGTTAACAAATAATTAATAAACTGAGTAAGTATCTTCATATGGGGTGAAATGAGGATTTATTTTAAATAAAGCATATTATTCTTATGACTCATACTGGGGGGTTTAAAACAATTTAATATTTTAAAATAGCCACTCAGGGTTCCTAAAGGATATATGAACCTACAAAGAGAGATTCTGATGGGAAATGATTTGAGTTAAGCAGTACAATGTCACTGGAATGAACTTCTTTTCCCTAGAGTTGATGACAATTTTTTCACCTATTTTTGTCCAGAAATCTACTGTTCCTCCTTTCTGCACAAATGGAATCATGGATGTAACTCTAATCACAGAATTAAGTAATTTTATATTTATAATGGGTAGTTTCACTACAGAATCTGCAGTAAATTTTGGAATGTCAATTCTGAATTCATTATCATATAATAATTACATTCTAATGGTCTAGATTGGTTACAGTGTTTTATTGTACTGCTTACACTACATTTAATAAACATTATTGCATTCAAAAGATTAGATATTTCATATCTGTTAAAAATATTTCTTAATGCAAAATAGTATCTCTAATACATAGTGAAGCATCATATTTCACACAGCAATGTAATACTGAGAAATATCTTAACTGATGTTACTAAATGAAAAATTGACCAAATACTGACTACTATTATTAAATTCTATCAGGTGCTAGTTAGCAGGATGAATCTCAGTAAGTTCATGCCGGTTTGCTGTGGCTGTGCCAAGAGGCAATGTCAGTAAGGAAAAGTCACACCAGCAGCACTTGAGATGTGGATGCAAACTGTGGAAGTCAGCCAGCTCTGGAGCTCCCCTGGATCTCTGCCTCCCTGCTGCGAGGGCCAGGGGAGGTTTGCTGTCTCTTGCCTTTGCTCAGTATCAGGCTCCTACCATCCCAGGCTTACAGATGATCAAATGAGCTGTATTCTGCTGCTTAACATGTGCAGGGGGTTATATCTGTTTATATTTACTATATACACCCCTGAAGACTTGGGTCTAGAAGTACTGCAAGCATAATAAACATAAAAATAAACAGAAATCTAAGATGTTACATAACCATAAAAATCTACGAGGCTGCTTACATCTCAGCAAGAACTTGGTGACCTAGTAAAAGTTACATCTGTGTCTATGTTTGAACATTTCGCTGAATTAAGATTGTTCCCCACGTCGTGACCTATTAAAAAACCAATTCTGCATCGAGGTGATGGTTTCAGTCTGTTTTTCAGTTCTACCATTATATTTATGTATGAATAGGATGCAAGTTGGTGAAAAAACCTGGTAAGTACTGTAACTTTATTGGCCCCAGCCAGATCTACCAGAGCTTGTTTGCTTGGAGCTTTTGGGCACCACAGTGATCTCCCTGTTCTAAGTGTCATTCTGGAAATCTTGCCCTTCTGTCACATTCTTTCCATTTTATATCATTTGTCTACACTTTGGACCCTTTCTAATACATGAGTGGACCAGCTGCATGATGCACCTTAGCCTGGAACAAAATGTGGCCACTTCTTTACCTGTTATTTCAGTTTGGTCTTGTTGTTTTTGGTTTGGTTTTTTTTTTTTTTTTTAATCACTATCTGGAGAGAAGGGAAAAAAAATGCTATTTGGGGACCTGGAATATCCTCTAGGTCATGATTCTCAAGCACAGTACTACAGTACTTTGCAGTCAATCACAATTGCACATTGTAAGAGAGAAAAAGAAGGCAGCAATCTCTCTGCATCCTCCAATGCCCGGGCATTCCCTCTGTGGGAAACCAGCCGTGGTACACACTGACACACAGCTGCTTGGATAAATGCTGTGTTTTATGATCACATGGACAACCACAAAGATTTCCAGCCTCCAGATGTGGGATGTAATAGTAAGAGAGAAGTCACTTATGTATAAAATTTACAAGCGTGCTGTAGGCTATTCATCTCCCTGCTTGCCTCTCTAACTCTATGACGTTTAAAAAGCTGATACACATCTTACATCCCTTCATCATGCATGAGGTAAGAGCATAGAAAACCTCAGTGTTCCCAGGTCTAGGACTCGTAGACACTGCAAATCACAGCACCATTCCCTGGGTTCACAACAAGTTCAAGTTTCCAACCTTCAAAGAGATCAGGCTCATTGTATTTTAGAAGCCTGGTTATTCTGACGTTTACGCTTGAGTAACAGAAACACACATTTAAGTGTTTGCTTTCAAACAAAGAGAAAAAAGCCAATTTTCTAACTGAATACAAAGTGTACCTGTGACCTTGACCTCAAAAACTCCTCCCAAGCTGATTAAACATCCACTAATGCAGTGTTTGACAAAATATTTTACTCAGGGCAGGTGTGAAAGACCCAGACTAGTCCCAACATTTATATATTAGACACACAGCACACAACTATGATTATAAATCTCCTCTAGATGCACAAGCTAAAGATCTCACTAGCCCTCTGTTATTTTGAGAAAATAGGAGGAAGAAAAGAAACCTTGGAGAACTCACCTGCAGCCTGACAAATTACCTCACCCATTGCCACTAATATGAGCTTACCAAACTGAATTAATTTCTTTGCCACCATGATGTTTTTTCTTGTCCAGAGATCAAGGTCATGTTACACCCACAGAACATCAACCAGATGTGTATTACTCTTCATGAGATGTCCTAATTCTTATTCTTGAGGCAGTAGCCACTAGTGGCCTATTAACTATTATATATTATAAAATCTTTCATATATTTCTGTCATTTACACCTCCTACAAACTGCCCTTGCACAATGTAGTAATACATAAGGCTTAGGAAACTGACCTCTACAGAATATTAAATAGCTGTGTGGCAGATAAAAAGCAATTATCTCTGCGACTATTTAGATATACCTAAGTAATTTTTAGCATTTATAGTGTTGGTAATGATCCCTCTTGGTGCTTTGATATCCCAAATCATGGCTAATCTATGCCCACTGCTTTGTGTTACAAATGCAAATGTGTTTGCACTGATATAAATACTAGACAAAATTAAATTAATGCCTTATTATTTTCAAGCTTATACATGCAAAGCTACTTGGAGCTGTCATTTTCTTTTCTATGATCTAATTACAAAGCCTAGAGGGATACAGAGATGAAACCAAGTATTTGAGGAAATGGGATATACATGCTGCAAGGGTAGTCACGAGCTCAGCAGACTGCAGGAGCAAAGCCCACCAAGCTTAAAACATGTTAACAGTCAGCAGAATGTGTAGAAACAATGATAAATATCTAACGACAAATGAGAAAAAGCATCCCAGGAGAGCAGTGTAACTGCCATGTGACTGAACCTGTGTAGGAAACAGCTGCTTTATGCATTGCTAACAGAATAGGTAAGAAAGCAAAGTTTGTGAGCCAAGAGCGTGCTTCCTTTGTTGCACCAGGCCCAGCAGGCCCTGACTTTGCTGCCACTCTGACAGAAGCAAGAAGAGGAGTTCTATTTCTGATGAAACCACCTGTCCTTAATGGTAACAGGCAATTTCTGAGGTTTTTCACTCCAAGTTAGTGATTCTTCTGTTCTGCACAGATTTTTAAACACGCCTGGAGACAATTCCGTTGGAGTAATAAAGACAATCTCTGGTGGTTTGAAGGAGATTGAGGGAAACAGGAATAATGATGTTTTATGTGATCAGCTAGAGCAGCATTTAAAAAAAAGTAGCATCATGGAAAAGGAAGTAGTTGTAAAATTTTACCTGAGGTAAAAATGATCTATTACGCAGTAGTCACGTAGCCTGATTCCTCCCAGCAAGGCCTAGATCAAGGCCCAAAACTTCCCTAAATTTAGATAAAAAGGGAACAAAATTATTCAGGGTAATGCATTCCAGTACCCAACAGAATCATTTTTACCGAAGTTGCCACACATGTATATAAACTACCTGTAAAATGTATAGAGCTAGGCATGATTTAAACGTCTTCCCAACTTCAGAAATTAGCATTGCAACTTTGCAGCTCCTAAGCAAGTTGCTTTTACAATAATAGAACTCTAAAATTCCATGGAAGGATATGTTAGAAATTGCCTGTTCAAAGAAATTTATGATTTTATTATAGCTGCATATTGACTATTCCTACAATAACCTGAAGGCAGAACCAAACAGTTTATTTATTCAAACTGCAAATGAAATCGGGCAAGAAAAGTAATTAGCAAGCAACAAAAAATAATGGAAAAACACCATAAAAGCGGTTTTGAATTTATGTGGGTTGTCAGATAGTTAGAAAAATAACAGCTTAAATTTAAAAGGATCAACATTTTTATTTTTTTTACTCACAGCGCACAGTATATAAAGATTAACCATGAAGCTGGTTTTGAAAAAGCCCAGAAATCACAGAGTGCTCTGCACATTGCCCAGCCACTGCTGCTTCTGAGTGGAAATGTTAACTCGAGAAACGGAGGTGCTCCTACAGGCACCTGTGGGGGACAGCTTAAAGCTATGCAAATAATATAAACTAAAAGAGGCTCATTTTCCAAAATACAGATCCTTTGGAGGGTTCTTCCTACCACAGTATTTAATTTTTATATTAAGAGGTTACATTTTCTGTGAAAATGAAGCCTAGGAACTAGGAGGTTTTCTGTAGGCCAGTAATCTGCTCCATCTTCCTCTTAGTTGTGGCCCTACACAGCAAACTCATAGCTACAGCCCCACAGCAGCTCAGGGTCCATAACCAGCAAGTTCAGTCCCTCTGGCTGTCTTGAACTGCAGATTCCACATTGCTACCTAACCTCCTCACTACCCCAGGAAGGACTTCAACTTCCTCAATAGCCAGCAGCTCTTCAATTTTCTAAACTGAGTTTAAATCACAAGTCAGTTGTTTTGGGGAAAAATGTGAGTGTCACTTCATGTAGTAATGTTGCCTGACCCCCATGTAATCCATTATCCTTTCTGCTACCAGTCTTCTGCCTTAACTGTTCAATCCCTTTCATTCCAGTTCTAAATCTGCCCATTGCAGTCTTGCTTTGATTCTCTCTCAGCTGGTTTCCACTCACACGTGTCTGCAGGCTGTGATGCGCTGACCCCTGGTGCTGCCAGTCCTTTCCCTGGGGGGAACAGAGACACAAGGCTGCTGGACACAGGAAAATGGGACCAGAAACTCAGGCCAACACAGGCCCAAACAGCCCAAGGGCCCTAGCCAGGGTGTTTTTTTGGTTTTCTTTAACTATGCTAAAACCTTCTCAAAAGACACTCTGCTTCAATAGGACTCTCACTTCCCCTGCCCCTATGAAGTAATTCATACATGGTTTTACCCATGCTTCCCTCTATTCCCCAACTGCAGCGCTATCTTTATAAACATTTTCCTACTGCTAAATGCAGCTATGAATTTCATAAAGCTCAAGGTAAAAGCAGCAAGAAACAGCTGGGTTATCACTTTGGCAGTTCTGTTTTTGCATGGTCACTTTCCTGTCAGTGTGGAAAGAGAGTAAATAATGGCTATTGCTATTTTGATGAATAAGCCCCCAGTGAGGGTATAATCATAATTTCAAAAATAAAAGGGCAAATTCTTACTCTTATTTAGAATATTTCTATTCTTTTTAACTGAATGGTCTCTTATACCCTATTTTACTAGCAAGGCATATAATTTGTTTCTTTTATAGGTCTGGAGCAGAATGTTCCTGAATAACATAAAATCCAGACTACAACCCCCACCATGCAGTTATGGCTTGTAAAGCCAGGCTTTGCCATAAGCATTAGGATTTCAGTGAAAATCATTGTAGGCTTTTGTCTTTGATTTTTATAAAATATACTCTAGCAATCAGATGTGAATCATGTTCAAAGTCTTGAAAATCCGTAATCATGAGAATTTGAAACGAGAATGGAAAGAGATTGAAAAAGTTATTGCTTCTGATATTTTGTATTATATCAATAGCTGCAGTTCAGCGACCAGTCATTTGTCTGAGACAAATATCTAAGACCTGTCTCCTAAAAAAAGAGGGGTGAGGAATCTAACTAAATATTTTAAAGATGCTTCTAAAACAATTTGATGAATGAGAAGAAGCATTGTAACACACGCAAGAAAAACCAAAACCAAACCAAACCCAAAAAAACCCCCCAAACACTTACTGTACAAAAACCAGCAACATTTTGAACAGAAAACTATCAGCTGCTCTTTTAATATTTTATAGTTTCACATTTCCTTCTCCTTTGAAAAATAAAGACAGAAGAAAGCACTCTAACTGGCAAGAACAATAAGGTGCACAATCCTTCCACAGACCAACTCTATTTAAAAGCAGAGATTATAGAAGTATTTTAGTAGAGAGCAAGACTGCAGTTTTGAAAAGGATTGCCTAGTTATGCTCGCATCACACAGTTGCTTTTGGGTTACAGAGTGAGCTTAGAGGAAACAGAAATGGAATCTTTTCTCCTTTCACTTGAAGCTTAGCCAGATGTGGTCCAGGGAGCAATTCTCTCTGAACAGACAGCACTGGGTGGAGTCTGAAGCACCTCCCAGGTAATTGGTACAGTGTGTCCATGGCTTCACCACACAAGTACTGCTCTCAATTACTTCCACACGTCGATGAATTCAGCAAAATTTTTGCTTTCAATCTGCACGAATTGGGAATTCCTTTGCCATGCTCTATTGAGATGGCAGCATGGTTTTCGGACAGAGTTATACAAAGTTTCTATCTGATACATTCTATTTCTTTTCAAATACTTTCATGGAGACTTTCTCCATCTGTGTCAACAGCAGAATAAAAATTATGTACGTTGGGTACTTATGTCTACCAAGTTACTGGTTGTTTATTTGGGTATTTAATATAAAATAATCTTGCTTTAATTCCCCAATGTACATATTCCAACGCAAAAGAAGCAGCAATAAAAGAATTTAAAAACTCCCTAAATTTTTGGATGCATTAATGCAAGTTAGTTGCATTTAAGTCCACAATTAAGTTCTTTACTAGAGAGAAGTCCGAAAATATCTCTTGTGTGTTATCTCCTGGTTTCTTTCATGCAATGCACTTTATCTCAATTAGCTTAAGGCTATAACACCTCTGACAGATTACCATTATTTTACATCTGTTGTACAGAAATAAATTTGTAGCACAGAAATTATCAAGTTTCACATGGGAAGTTCTAGCAAAGACAAGTTTACCATACAAGAATCCAGTTCCAAAATATCTATACTCAAAGTCTTTCATGGGGTACTAAAATCCATAGATTCAAAATGTATTTCCAAACACAGCAGTGTGCAGGCTTATGGCAGATGGTGACAGACGACTGGGCTCAACTTCTGTGTTTGTCTTTTTCCCAGCTCCTCTCAAAAGGCAAAACCTACTTTGTCCTCTGCAGAAAGGCTCACAGGTCCTGGCCCCATGAGAGTTTACCTACAAAGTGAAATCCAATTCCTGCTAAAATTCTTATTGACCCCAATATAGCCATGATTTCACCCAGTGATTTCACCACACCATCTCTACAAGCAAGCCTGGAAAACGACCTTACTGCAGCTCCTTGGATGTCAGCAGTCAAAACTCTGTTGTTTTTCTCAGAAACACTCCCAAAAGGAAGGTACCATTAGGTGGTGAATATTGAGACATATCTGGATAGCTCTGGATACACCAAGTCTCAAAACACCCACAGCTCTAACAACTTTACACACAGGAATAACTTCTAAATGACAGACCTTAATCAAGAATAATACCCAAGCTCAAGCATGAATAGAAGACATGTACCAGGTGATTCTCTAATTAAATATGGAGTCAAATACTTAAAATTAATTAATATGTTAAACCCTTGGGGTTTATCTCCAGACAGAAATTCTATAAGAGAATCACTGGATACATAAATTATCTTTCAAGACAACAACATTAGTGTTTACCACTTCATTTGTTTTGCAATATTACTTCCAGAAATAACTTCCATATACATATTGGCCCACATTATGTTGATCTGTAATTAAAAGATGATTATTAAGGTTACAGTGTTAAACTATCAGAAATTAGACATATGCAGTCCCAGTTTCCCCTTAAGTGTTGACTCCCAGTCTTCCTTTCTTCTTCCCCTCTCCATTCCCAGTCCTCTTCTGTCTCTCCGCCACCCTAATGCAATCAGCACTCTGGGCAGGAGTAATCCCAGTCCCTCCCACAGCTCTCCTTCTCTCAGACAAAATGCCCTGACTCCTCAGCAGTCCATCAGTACAAGTTCTTCCTCAGATTTCTGCGAGCTGGCCTCAACATCAGGTGATACTGAGGAAAACTAAATCCCTGGGTTCACAGATTTGGAGGTCAGACCCCACACAACCCTCAACAAGCAGAAAGTTTAATGGCAAGGACTGTCCTGCTCAGTGTGGGAACATGCCCAATGCAAAAAATATTCATGGTGCTCAGCCTTTAAATCTGAATATTCTTCCTGGTCTTGTAAGCACTCAGACATTTGCAAACATTCTAAACCTGTCTAAGTTCAGATGCTCTTTACAGAAGTGGTGAAAGGAATGTACCACTGGCACATGGGATGAATTTTAAGACTCCCTACACAAGGAAATTAGGACTTCTCAAGGAATATATTGTCAAAACACTTCAATATGGTTAATGCAACCAAGATACCTAACAGATTCTTTAGAAAAGAATACTGCTGTCTCACTTATGAATGTCAACATAAATAATTGCAGATTGGGATACTGAAACATCTCAAATAATGTCTCCAGTTCTGACACCTTAGGAAGACACAAAACTTCCACTCTACATGTACTGCACTTAGGGAAAGTTCTTTTTAAATTTTATGATTTGTGATCTCTGATTTCCATTTCCACAGAACCTCAGAGAAAATCTTGTCAGCATGCAATATTACCAGCACAGAGTAACAGAAAGTCACTAACAGCAGTCAGTAATAGGAGAGTAACCTTTGCCACAGAGACGCTCATGCAAACATGCAATGGGATGCAGCAAAGCACCCTCTTCAAAATGCACACCACCTTTTCTGCTTAATTCTACCTCAGTTCAACAAATACATGCATCAGAATAAATTTAATCACTTCTAGATTTTTGTATTAAAAGCAGGGAAGGAAACAGCAGAGGAATGAGATAATAATGCTGGGGATATCTTCTGGTCAAGGACCGAACCTTAAAGGTACCTTGTGTGTATTTTGATGTTGTTTAGCTATACTAGTAACTCATATTCAATAAGTAATAAAGGATTCCCATAACTTTCTGCTGATTGGATTAAGATTGGGTTCAACTAATGGTTTATCTGAGATCACCCAGTACATTTTTATGAGTGTATTATTGCTTTCTCCAAAACAATTCTGGAAGGTTTCAAAACCTTCCAGAGAGAAACTACACCATTTTATTCCTTTTCCAGTCAAAAGAAGTGCAGTTAATCATCTATAACTGCTTGATAAATGTCATTCTGCAGTGTTGTAAGGTAGCTGGTGTTTGTCAAGGATATCTCAAAGGGTAAGTGATTATTTATTTTAAAGTTCAAAGGGTAAATATAAATTTAGCTGGTATTATGGCAGAGATGCTCTGGCTGGAAGAATACCAGCAAATGTACTGGGCAGCTTTTCCCAGTCCATTGTAAAGGGTTAATTTTCATTTCCCTTTGTATGGCCACTGAGGGGTTTTTACTGCCACTTTTCTGTTCCCTACTAGCCTTTAATTTACAATTCTTCCAGTAAGGTTGGCCTGAGAAGGCCTGAGAAATCATTAGCCAATTCCTGAAGTGCTAAATCCAGAGATAGGCACCATCCCAGGGCATGCACAGCAGTAAAGCAATTCAGTCAAACCAACACAAAATGATTTGAGAATGACAGTGATTTAATAAATTAGTTTCATATTGGTTTATTCTAATTCTATAAATAAACTTGTATAGTTTATATTTGCTGACACACAGGTTTTCAAAACAAGTTTCAAGACAGAAATTATGTTTAGAAAGGTTTAAAACACACACACAAAAAAAAGCCCAAGAAAAAACAAAACCCTGCAGGCTGTTTTAGGAGCAAATTCTGACATCTGTACTCCAATTTAGCATTTTGAATCAGGCTGATAAAAACATTAAGTCATCTCTAACTGGTGATAATAAATGCAATCAAGCCATCTCAAGAGAATTATGCTTCTGAATAAATGCCAATTAAATGATTAGAATTTACTTATCACTGTCATCACTTTATTCTGAACAAAACCAAGTTTTCTTTTTTCTTTTTTGTAACTGCTAGACATACTGCATGTACAATATGCCATTAGGAAATTAAAAATCACACAATTGCCTCAGGATAAGATGCTTAAATTATAACTATTCATTTTGCTTCAAAAATCTCTGTTTGAGCAGTATTTTAAACATATATTAATATGCAATCTCAGTAGACTGTGGTGTGCAACACAGCATTGTATGTTTTATTAGAAACTAGAAAACATTTCTAAAATGCTTCAGTTTCTTGTAACTGAGCTTGTGTAATTTTGAACTTGTGGTGGTGTCTACAGTCTCTCAATGGATCCCAGCGCAGAGGCTGAAGAGTTTCTTTTGCTTTGTTGGCAGAGACCACTGGTACTCCTGACTACAGAAAGATACCACAGGTGTAATCCATAATGATCCTGAATAGGCAGGAGTTTGGAGTTTTCCTGCAGAAGTTTTCTCCTGCATAACCCCAAAATGCACTGCAGAAGAGACTACTTCCCTAGAAAACAAAATGGTGGAAGTCCTACTGACATTTTATTATTTCATTTCATTTTCATTAGTGGAAAGTACTTCTCAAGAAATCTGTCAGGATATTTTCCTAGAGCCACATTTGAGTGAAGGACTCAGTCAAAAAGAAATGGAATGATTAAGTAGAAATAAATAGTCTTAAAGCAGAGGGGTAAAACTAACATCTCCACTTCCTACCAATAAAGAACAAAATTCATTTATTAGTAAAAAAGAGAAAGGAATCTTTTAAAAAGCTCTATAAATTAAATAGCAGCAGCAACCTGAAGTAGTCTAGACAGTAATGACCCACAGGTCAACAAATGGTAATTATTTTAAGCAGGGGTATTTGTTAAATTCAAAGCATTGAATTTTAATTCATTTCTAAATAAAATTGGTAATAGATACATATCCTTTCATGTCACATAAGTAGCAAAGATATCTTACTTTTTTTTCAAACAGGGGATCCATATGCTCAGGTCTCAGCCATCTTCTGCCTGAAAAGGTCAGAAGCAGTTATCAGGATCTGGAGAGTCAGAATTAAGGAGAAGTTTGGATTCAAGTCAAAATTAAGGGAAAGTTTGGATTCAAACTTTGCATTATTCCATGTCTGACAAGCTCCTGCAGCAAAAACCTACCCGTGCCAAACTGAACAAAATAATCTTGGCGCTGCAGAGAGTCCTTACCTGTGGGAGTCATTGTAGGAAAACACAATTTCAAGTAATGTGATATTGCTCATGCAATCTGAGACACAAATATCAAAACTGCTTCCCCAAATAACATACAATGGGGACTTCAAGGTTTGTAGGCTTTTTGCTGAAATCTTGTGTTGTGATTATTATCACATCCAAGCTGGCAGACTAACAACAACAGAGCACAAACAACAATATCATGCCATGTGAGCAGTGAGTGAATGACAAAATATTATAGCATTTCCCCTTAAAATAGATCTCTATAGCCCATTCTCTGCTGTACAAACAAAAGCAATGTGTGATGAAATTACGCAAACAAGTAACATCACCATTCCTCATGTGTGGCAGCAGTAAGGGCGTGTTTCAAATTTCAGGTGTCCTGGAGAATGCTTTAATAAATGTGTTAAGTGCCTGCTTATTCTTAAAATACTTACCTAAAGTGATTCTAAGATTAAATCAACCTATTGCAAATTTAGACAAAAAATCTTAAGCACTTTTTGAAGTGAGTTGAGAGCAACACATTTTGCCCGTTTCCTTAACCCTTTCAAAAATACCATCCTCACTATGCTTTATTTTTTTTTTAACTCTTAGTGGACCAGCAGGTCTTAGAACACACATCTATAAAAACACTCAAGATGTTTACTGAAATTTTTTCTTGCTAGCTGCAAGAGTGCTCCACATTCCTGTGACTACACTCAGTGGGACTAATTTCACATGGAAGAAATGCAGATTCAACAGGAAGAAATGCAGTCAAATATAGTGAGAAATCCTGTTTCATACCACTGCAATAAAGAGAAATAATCAGCATAATCATTTCTTTTGGGACAAAGAATGCCTAACTCACTGAAATTAGGTTGAAATTCACACTTTCAAGGAGGTGACATAGTAGGAACATGTAAACAGGACAGAGGGAGCACCCACAATTCATGTGCCTGGCAATGAGAAGAACTTGTCCTGGGAATTCCAGACACACGATCGACCCTTGTAAACTCAGAATGAATTCTACTTCCAAGGTGTCTTAACATTTATGAAAAACCTCTGTCTTCCTATTTCTTCTGGAGTTCATTATAAGTTCTTAGTGGATATGATGTGTCAGAGAGCAGGAGATAATCAGGAAAAAGAACTTCATTTTCAGATTCTACAGGAGACATTCTAGCATTCACTGATAATAACTGTCTGACACATCAAAACACGAGGAAATAGCTTGATTCTCCTGCTTGCCTCTGGCCATTTCACCTGGTCAGGATTATCATGTTTAACACCTTGTCACAGGAAAGGGCTGGCATTCATTGGTTACTCAGTCACAACTCAACCCCCCATATACTTAGCAAAAACATGGAAGTGAAGTGTAAAACAGAATTTTAGTTATTAGTGCTTAAATTCTTGAGGAGGTAAGAAAAAAGTCTTTTACAAAAATACATTCATGGATGTTGAAGTGTTTATACAGCTAGGAGATTTTTTCCTCAATAAACTGACCATACCTGTAATAAAAAAGCTCACCTGGAAGCTATAAAAATAGTCAAGTTCCAAGGTGTGACACATGAAACAATGAGAAAGTCTCCAAAGTCTAATGAATTTTAAAAGAAAAAAGAAGTCATTAAGATAGAATTAAAATCAGTGGGAAAAGAATGGCTTGAATAAAACAGATTTAATCATAAATTTGATTGAGATGTCTGTGAGAGTTGATAATGGTTGGCAATAAGATTTATAAGTAAATTAGGTATAATAAAAAGGTGTTAATTTTTAATGAGATGAGCTCTCATTACAGACAAAAGAAAGAAATCTAGATTTTTAAAGTTTTACACTTCATTTATGATGGTATCAGAATTTGGTCTGAGCCTGTGACACCTTTACAAGGCTTTTTTGTGATTTCAAGGAGGTTTGCTGGCTGTGTAAGTTTGCAAAGCAGTCATTCCTTATTGGTTTATGCTTACCACTGATTGCTTCATAAATATAATTTTATTTCCTAAAGATGATTTAGATGTTTATTCCCATATACTTGGA
The DNA here is from genome assembly GCF_029207755.1 of Chamaea fasciata. Classification (NCBI taxonomy): domain Eukaryota; kingdom Metazoa; phylum Chordata; class Aves; order Passeriformes; family Sylviidae; genus Chamaea; species Chamaea fasciata. The sequence goes on along the minus strand of NW_027094095.1, from coordinate 12,734,027 downwards.
CCATAAATAATTTCTCAGCACTCTGTTCTATTGGTGATCCAGAATCACAAAGGAGAGTTGGCATTTTTTAAAGAAAAGGGGGAGGAAAAAGGAAGGCAGTGCCCACAGCTCCATGCCTGAAAGACACTTATTCAGGAGGGGATTCAGTGTTGGGAACTGCAAATCTCCATAGGCATCTTCCTTTTACCTTGTCAGTGCTCTGGGGTTGTGAGAGGATTGGAAATTAATCATAATCTTGATGGCACTGATTCTCTAGGACAGGAGAGCATCCTGTCACAGACACTCTTTTGCAGGACACTGAAAAAATGCTGCATGATCTCTCACAGAGCTAGGAGCTGCCATTTCAGAAATTAAAACCTAGCAGCAGTGCCAGTGCTCAGACCTGCCAAAAGGGTTTGTGAATCTCTGCTGTGAGTTCCACTCTGCTGCAGACATGAAGAAGTTGCTGCTGCTAAAGCAGTTAATATTGAATTGACCTCCAGAACTCAACACTAAGCTTATCCTGATCCCAACCTACCTTTCTAAAGTATCATATTTCAGTTCTTAGTGTACAAAGAAGGAGAAGTTATCTGATAGATCAGTACTCAAAGCAGTGCTGAACATTTCATGCCTTTAGAATCCATTTGTTGTTCCACTCCTCACTTGGGACAGAGAAGAGCTTGAAAGATCTCTTTTCTCATATTGCTGTAGCAAAGAATACTGCAGAATGGGGGGAAAAACAGCAACCCAAACCCATTACATTAACATTCTGAAGAGGAGATGAAAATGGGATTTACAATGTAATCAATCAATGTACATATTAAATCCGATAGAATAATAAGACTTAATATTTGAGCCTACTCCAGCCTACTCCTACAGCATCTGTAGTGGTTATGGATACGGTTTTGAAGTTAGGACGTACTAATAAGAATATCAACAGATTCCAGAACATTTCACCATAATATGTACCACTCTCTTCTGACACACGATAAAATATCTTGTCAGATAGCCACAAAATCCTGAGAAATTTGTGGAAATGCATTGTGAAAATGCTTGATTACTCGTGGTCAGAAACAAATTTCACCATTTAAGCCAGATTTAAACCCCAGGTGTGCTGACTCTCTTTTATCGTGTTCTACCACGTGCATCAGCTGTTTTCTCATGCGACCATTCAAGGCGGTTTCATTACATGTGACAGTGCAAAAATATCAGTTTCTGTGTGCTGGGGCCAAACCAAGGATTCTTCTCAGAAAAAGCATTATTAGTAACACATTAACCTAAAATGTTAGCACAGTTTCTTCACAGGACTAACCAGTGTTAGTATTGGGGATCTTACAACCAGGGCTACTAAATCAATACCTCAGATCAAACTCTGAGCACATGTGTGTGCAGGCTGAAGATCCTGTGCAGATACCTGCGCAGGCATATTTCACATACAGGCCCTGGTGTTTCCCTGAGCATGAGGCCAGGGTATGATGGAAGCCCCGGTCACAATGCAGAAACACAGAGAAGTAAGTGGGTTTATTTAAACTCCTCAGCTTTGCAATATGCCTGTTTTACACTAGCCACAGGTATGTCACATTACCTAGTATCCTGTCCTTTGGGGAAGAAATACAGAAATATAAACAGGACAGGATGAAGAGTTAATAGATTTTGAGTTATACTTTTTCATATTTATCAATAAGTCACACATCAACGCTGAACAGGAAAATGATATTCTCAAAATCATCCAAAGTACAATAAACACAGTTTGGAGATGAAAAAACCAGGCTAGAAAAGAAGTAATGGGATAATTTCATTTTCCTGAATACATTTTGAGAGGGTAAATATGGAATTTTAGAGCTAAGCCATCTGTCATTCTCCTTCTCCATGAAGTGCTATGAAGAGAAGAAACACTGCACAGCAAAGATGACCTTTTTTACAGCCCCTCAAAGTTTCATCCCACAAGAGGATCTGATCACAGGGCAATATCTTAGTAATGCAAAGTATGGCTGCTCTATTTTCCCTTGTTCTTCTATAGTAAATATTATTGACTTCCATATATCCATCTTATTGATTTTTTTTAATGATATGCACAGAAAAAGTGATTCCCAAATGTTCACTCTGTCACTGTGACTAATCATTTTCTCTCTTGTCTAGATTTTACACCTTGACTTGCATCAATGATATTTTCCATTAAAGTGTTCTGCAGATGTCAAGAGATAAGCATTAATAGGCAGATAAACCTTATAAAGAGCAGGATGCAGTTTTAATACTAAATAAAACTAATAATCAATAAAGAAACTAGACAGAGTATAAATTTGCCTATTGTAAATAATTCTCTTCAGCCATAAAAATGAAGTGCTGACTAATTAGTTCCTTTCTCTCTTAAGTTCTTGAGTGAAAACCCTTTATGTCTTCCTTCTTATTGCTTCCTTCTAATGTGTTGTTTTAATGTTCATAAAAATGTAGCTGTAACACTAAACTCACTAGGAAATATTGAAGACTTTCACAATATGAACAAATTTGGCTTTTTTGGACATTATTTACTAAAAAGTTACCTGAAATGAAATTTGAAGCATGGTGTAGAAAGCTGTCTAAAAGGCACCTTTTTTCCAAGTTATTGGGATGTTCTCAGTTTTATCTAGGATATTTAAAGCAATGGCCAAAGTGATTTTGTGATTTTGAAGTTCTTTATGATTATCTCACAATGTTGTCAGAAGATGGGAGATAGGACAACAAAGTATTTTTGTTAAAAAAAAAACAAAACAAACAAACAAACAAAAAAAAAAAAAAAAAAAAAAACCACAAAAAGAAAGAAGAGGAGGAAATAAAAATTACAGGCCAGACAGTTACCTTCAGTTCCTTCAAATTTCTGCAACAACTTACTGCAGGAAACACTGAGACTGTATAGATACGTCAGCACCAAATTTTCTTTTTCAACAGGCTAGAGGATCTTGTGTGTTTAAGAGATGGGAAATAAACACTCTTGCATCCTGATTTTAAGAAAACTAAGATAACATCTCACCTGGCATTCTCAGCAGCACTCAACGAGCACTCTGGGCAGTAAAAAGAAAAAAAAAAACAGGTGTAACACCTGGCTGAAAAACCATAGCCCAAACCTAGTTTTTCATCATTTGTTACCAAAAGCAAAGAAGACCTCCTTGGCAGAGACCTTCCTGGGTTTGGATCCATCTAGAATTTTCATTCAGACTACTTAGCTAATGAATGTGTATTTTCCAGAGATGAGGATAGCTTGAGGTTGAGGACTGCAAGTATATGGTAGAATTTCAAATTAAATTTTCAAATTGAGGGTTTGAATAAATTGAAGTAAAAAATTAGGATGAATAAAATTTGACACGAGTAGGAACATCAGCTACACAACAAACAAACAAACAAACAAACAAACAAACAAACAAACAAACAAACAAACCCCCCAGCACTGCTGAGGAGTTCTTAATATGTCTGTAAAGGGAAATAATCTTTGGTAAAGGTGAGCAGTCACTTCCAGAATTTATCCTACTTTCAAGACATGACAGCTAGACATATGCTGAAATCTAGTATATGGGTAAGGAGTACTGCATGTAAAGAAAAAAGCCTTATAATATTTTTATAAGTGGTAATTTGATAATTTCTGGATTAAATTATTCACAACTCTCTCATAAACAAAACAAAACAAAACCCCATTAAAAAACCCCAACAAAAAAACACCAAAAAAAAACCCCCAAAAACATTCTTCTGTTCATTATCAACTGTCTCTCACTGCCAAATTAAAAGCTTGCTCATGTAGGAGCTACTTTGATCTCCAGTGGCACCCAAACTGCAATGAGAAACATTCATCAGACTTCAAAGATAAAATTACAAGTGTATATAAAATGCAGAAAAAAAGTATCTGAACACACAAATGCGTTACTAACTAGCACTTACTGAGGGAACATGTGTATATTTTCCAGCAGAATGGTGACAGCACTCAAAGAACAGCAATCATATTCATTCCAGAAATAACCACTAAAGAAAAAGAGCAAGGAGAAAAGAAGCATTAAAAGAATCAGAATACTGTATTCACCGTGCAGAACCTTCACCAGCTGTGGCAAGGATATTACCCCTGTGACCCTGCTGGGTAAGCGGCATGATATGCTTTGCATGTGCCAATTATGAGGAATACCTTCATCAGAGATATTTAGAAACTAACTCTTTAATGCAAATGATCACAAGAAAGTAATCAACTTCATTCTCAAGTCTTTAAATTTTTGCTTTTTTTGCAGAGCTGCTTAAAGTGTAGCACATAACTGGACTGGCCCATGTGGAGTTTTTGAGAGAACTGTGACTTCAGTACTCCTATAGTTCTTATTTTTGCAACCTCCATCAATTTATCATCAATGAAGCACAGCCTCTGACCAAATTTAACTCCAGGACTAGAAAGGACTGAAATGTGGAGCCATGGAATTCAGTTCAAGCCAACATTGTCAACATGTTTTCTCCAGTACACAAATAGAACAGCAAACCTGCAGTCACACGGGACCTCCTTTCCACACCCAGGTTTGGCGCATTCCATGAAGATCTCAGTCAGGGCAGTTTTCATCATGACCACCACTTTGCAGGGTAAGTGCCCACATCCCCTGAACAAGGGTACAAAAAACAATTTGTGTCCTGCATAGGAAACTGTGTGTGAAAAAGAAGGGCTGCCAGAGAAAAATGTGTTGAAAGAAAAGAGTTATCTACTGTTTCTTCATGTTATTGAAGTTGTAAAATAGTCAGCATTATTCACCTGATTTTAGGCAATACAATTGATCTGCAGTCAGCAGGAGAAGCAAAAGTTTTCAGTAGAGTTCTGTCCCTAACTCTTCAAAACCTACTATATTTCACTCTATGAGAAATTGGTGAATAGTCCACAAATTATGAATTATTCTGTGATATATATTAATTTATAATTTTCATTCCTACAGTTTTTAGTCTCTTATAGCTGACCTAAGTGTCAAACCCTACATATGGACCTTATGGGCTTATCTTGGAAGTCTATAGAAATATTTTCAGAGCAGCTACTCTATATATGAGAAAAAAAGATGAGAATGAAAAAGCACAGATGAGAAAAGATAAAACAGAAAATCAGTGTATAGACTTAATTAATGCATGTGAGAAAGCAAAAGCAAACCTGGAAAAATGAAAAATAAGGCAAGAGACATGCAAGAGATTAAGAACAAAAAGCTAAATCTCGGCTTTACTGAAGTAATTTAGAGTTTTGTCATGTGCCTTCTGTTTTCTAAGATTATTTGAAAGCCCAGTTAAAGGCAAAAGCTCACTTTTGCTCCTCTCTCAATTTAAATCCCTTTCCTGGGGAGCTACTGGTTTTAAGGAAGACCTGGTCCCTAACTGGGTTTTCACATGGAGATGTAGCTGCAAATCACCTCTTAATGTGGTTCCATTGCAAGTATAGCTACTTACTGTGAATATTCTACCACACTTTAATGAGTCAAATGGGACACGTATTTATGTTTGTGCTCTAAGATATAATTGAACTTAATCACATAAGTAATATTAATAATTATGATTATAATTATACTTACACAAATGCCATTATTTATATTTAAGGCTGGTATAGGTTTTAATAATTTAATCCAGTTCTGCTGTGCACAGTCTCAGGACCACACTGAGTGTAGCTGTCTAAACTAATGCATCTCTGGCTTCTTTCTAAAGACAGAAACCTAACAGCAATTGAAATCTCTCATGAAAGGTGTTTTGGTTCAGGAGAAACAGTCAAACACTGGAAAAAAATCCCACTCAGCTTTGATGGTAGGGTTGTCACATAAAGGTTCAGGAACACGACTCTTCCTGTTAATTGTCACAGTTTTTAGATTATCCACAGTCCACAAATAATTAATGTTTCTTCAAATTATTTTCCTGGGGTAATTACCTTATGAACTACACCACAGTTAGGTTTATAAGTGAGAATTTGTCACCAGAATGTGAGAAACTAAGGACAAAATGTAATCTATTCCTGAGCTATGTGGGACTGAGCAGGAACCTTTTACCCCTCCTTAGAAAGCTTAAATAAACCATTTTTACAGGTTCTGTTTTTTCTTTTTTTCTTTAGCTCAACGTAGATTTTACTGTGATTTTAATTGGTTTGTTAACATGTGTTCACTCATTAACTGGTTCACTAAGGTTAACTAAAGACTAATGTCTTATTTAAAAATATTCTGTCATTACCCTGCACCCACACATTTCAGCTCAAGAGCAACAGAAGGTGTTTGGCTTCCTGCAGTGTTATTTAAAGACTTATAGAAATAGACATAATTTTAACCTACGTCTTTATTCACTATTTTAATGTGGGCCTACAGCCTTTTTTTTTTAGAATGTATTGCAATTAAATAACTCATCCACGTAAAATAAAGATTATTATGAGACTCATTTAGATGTAACAAATCTGACCTTCTCTTGTTTTCATTTTGAAAAGATTAGCATGAAAAATTTTTGGTCTTAGTTTAAAAAAAAATCTGGTCCACATATCTGTGTATCTAAAAATCTTTATCTCACAAGAAAAATTTCAGTCAAAGAATCATAGGGGAATAGGCTTGTCCATTAGGCTTATTTCGTTAACTCACTTTTCCACTATTTTTGACTTTTTAATATTACTTTCCCCTTTCCCTTTTTTTTTTTTTTTTTGTTTTCATTTTGTAATGTTGAATTAGAATACTCAGTCTAATGCTGTGCTTGTAGAACCATAGGAAAAAACCAAAAAATTTTCTAATGGTCTTTTCTCCTTTAATTACTACATAGATAATTACAGTTCTAGATTTAGATCTCTTCATGTAATAATTTTTCATTCCAGTCTCAATAACAATGAGTAATAGAAATTCGTAAGGATTAGAATATACAGACTTACAGAAGATGAGTAATTTTCCAATTTATGGTTTACTTTGACATAGGTAAACCAATGGGCAAAAGACCCTTACATGAAAACAATTAACAATACTACATCAGTAAAAATTATTCTTATGTGTTAATAACAATCTGCATCAGGGAAAAAATCCACCAATTTTTTTTTTGTAAGTATTCTGCCGAGGGCATTAAAAAAAAGGTTGTGGAAGGCAGGGCACTGAGTTTCATAGCTGCACAAAATATCTTCTGGTAGACACCACAAACATCAAGTTGAACCACCCAAAACCACAAGGTGGGACATGCACTGCAAGTAGAGACATGAAAAAAGAGTTCCTTCATATAATTTAGAAACTGCACTGCATTGACAGATTTTTTTTTTTTAAAAATGCCAAGAGCTCCACTTTCCTCACTCCTGCACATGTTCCTGTATCAACAGCACCTGATCTCCAAGGATCACAGTGGGAACTGCTCAGGCTGTGGAGGGATGTGCAGGAAGTGCTCGGTTCATTATGGACCAGGCACAACCTCCCTTCCACAGACATTCCAATCCCAACACTTCTGCATAAATCCCTGCTGTAAACATCCGGATCTCTCATTCACCATCTCTTCTGATGTGCAATAAAATACAATAAGATTTTTTTTGCCCTGGAACGATGTCACACTGAAATATATTGAGCATCTAGGACACACTCACTCCTGGGGAGGAGAGTACAGGATTTTTTCTGAAAAAAGATGGATATTCCTTTTTGCTCCACAATTCAAATCTCCTTAGTAAACAGTTTGTAAAACTGACTAGCTGAGCATAAAGGAAAGAGGTTTCATGTGTTTCTAAAGCCGTAACTTAAACTGAAAAGAGCATTTTTCTAAATAAACAAAGGAAGCCATGTGAAAGTAGGACATGACTGGTCTATGCATCAAAATGAATGATAATAGCATCACTGTGCAACAGTTTGTCTCTGTTTCAGATGCTGTATTTTTACTTCATTGCTTTGGCAAGCTCTTTTACCATGTGAGACAAAAGTAAGAATTGTTTCCCTGATGGTCAATACTGCACACAGGCTCCAAACCACTGCTACTGACATTTTATAACCACAGTGTGGAAAGATGTGACACTGACTCTATATGGAATGCAACTGGAAAATCCTTTACTAGCGCCCTTGGCTGGAATTCATACCTGAAGAGTAACAATTTATGCCCAATTTTCATTTTTATAGAATAATCACATGTACTACAGGACATTGGTTATTTTCAACTTATGAAACGATCAGGTTTATGAAATCACTCAAGGTTGAAGAGGGCTAGTCAGTCACTGATTTTGTTAAGTGAATAATACATTCCAAAATTCAATAACTGCAGTAATTTTTTGTTGATGGGGTTTTAGTTAGTCACTTGGTCAGGGTTTTTAGGGTTTTTTTTGCTTGTTTTTTTAAGAATTTCCAGTGTCCTGTTAAATCTTAAATCTGTTGAATAAAAGATAACCAAGTGAGACTCTGAAAGCAGGCTGTGTCTGCTGATTCACTAGGTTTAGAAATCACAGGAAATTGTGTTTATCTCTTACCTATAAGCCATTATTCCTGATGTCTAAACTATTTGCTGGGAGTACAAGACTAACACGTGTATCTGTCAACAAAATGGGTCACCTCTATACTCCTCTATATTTTCTTTAGTTGAAATCAATAAAGAAGAAATCAGAAGCATCAGACACTGGAGGGCTGGAATGACGAAGTGCTTAACATTTCTCCCTGATGTCTGTATCACAAGACACATGGCTGCTTCCCAACTATTTAATCAGTTGTCACATTTTACCTGTTTGTGCATCCTCTGGCCCTTCTAATTCTTTTGCCTGCTAAGACTTTTTTGCCTTTCTCACAAGGTTATGAACAAGAATTCTGTAACATATTATCAATTTAATTTTTCATGCTTTGCATAAAACTAATAAGCAAAACACACAGCTACAGATTACATCTCCCTCAGTACCACACACACAGAAATTAAAGTGCAGGGAAAAACAAGCATGTCAACAATGCAATGTTATCCTATTGTAACTAAAGTGTATTGTTTTCATTGACACATAAATGAGGGATGGGTTATAATTACTTCATTGTTTCATAATAATTATAAATAATTTCTATTTTTCTAATAATTTAAAAGAGATTGCTTTATGACCTAGAAAGCCAGCATCAGCATCATATCACATACAGAGGAGTGAAATATAAATCAGTATTAATGCAAAGTAGACACAGCAGCACCAAATCACAAAAACAGTAAAGCAGACAAATTTTCACCCTTTCAGAATGCATCCTCTGAGTACGCCTTGGCTGCAAGTTCATTAACTCCAGATATAAAACCTGAAAGTATTACTCATTGGCAGTGATGTCACTACAGATGATTAACCTGGAAACTGATTATGACACCTAGGAAGGCACAGAAGTAGGTTTCAAATTTACTAGGTGACTGAAATAGAATATTTATGGGAGCTCTTCAGAAATCCAGCAGAAAACTGCTTGTATTAAGATGCTTTATTGAAATGAGAACAATGGGATGTATACAGAGAGCATGTGCTGGCTTACTATCAATTTTGTCCTTGGTTTTTCCCATTGGAGAAAACCCACATAGAAGCAACAGGACACTCCTGCCAGAGAGGCAAGTTCATATTATATCCAAATTCTACATATCAAGTAAATATCAAAATACATATTTTAAATTAATGCATATTCAGGATCGAAATCTCATAATTCTAAAATATGGACCTAGATTTCAAACTATTCCAGTATCAGAGGGATTGAGATATATGCATTTTGATTTAGAGTAATCTCAATAAATGCTGCAAACACTCTTAGATGGCCTGGAGAGGTTGTGGATGCCTCATCCCTGGCAGTGTTCAAGGCCAGGTTGGATGAAGCTCTGCTCAGCCTGGCCTAGTGGAGGGTGTTCCTGTCCCCACCACGGGGATTGCAACCAGATCATTTTAAGGTCCCAAACCATTCTATGATCCAATTACATGCATACGCCTCATTTTATCACCAACCAATTACCACACAGACAGCATCCACCAGAACCACTCAAAAATACTACTGCAATGTTTGTTTGAGACAGAAGTAAAGAAGCATGGTGTAAGCTGGTTTGTTTAGTAATATCTGTGTCTACACAGGGCTTTGGAGAGCAGAAGAGCATTGCTGGGCTACCCTGAGCTTTTAATAAAATATATGCAAACTCTGTCAAAAATTGTATGTTACAGTTTGAATTTCTCAATATCTGTCTGAATTGAAAATATCCATGACAAAGTCTTTGTGTCTCTGAACCATTTCTCAATTTTTGGTAGCAATTTTTGTATGTAAAGGGAAACAATTTATTTAACGGCCCCATATTCGTCCTACTCATCACCAGTTACCAGGAGATCCAAGCAGAAAACACAGAGAGCACCAAGGGAGAGTATTTAATAGCTTAAAATTTTGTTTAGTCTAGTGGGATTTTTAGCACTGAAATACAGAATTCCCAACTGCTCAGATTTATTGAAAATCCTTACAAGGGTTCAGAACTAAGAACTTACATGACATTAACAGCTCAGTTTAAGCCCTGCAAACCTCAGCACACTGAACCTTCCCCCCATGACTGAAAACATATCTCAGTGCACTTTTCATCTGACAAGAAAAGTGGCTAAAATATCTCAAAAAGATGCAGATGTCAAACATTAATCATAACCAATGCACACTGCTATGGCCCAGTAACTGTTGGTACTTAATTTCAACAAAATCTCAATACTCTCTCAACCTTTTCTGTGCGGCTGTGTAAACATGACAGCAACTTTAAATCTTGTTGACAGTGACTTCCCTACCCGTCAGCAGGCAGGCAGCTGCAGTTCAAACAGTGCTGCACACAAAAGCACTTCTGAATTCCCACCCTGAGCTCTAAGCTCAGCAATGTACTTTGGGACATGGTTGAATGCTAAGTCAAAAGTGTCACTGCTTTACAAGCAATTAAACAATTAAGAAGAACGTCTATGAAGTAGGGAGCAAAAGTTAATTAGAAAGGAAAATCAACTGGAATTTGAAACAGGGAAGAAAACTTTTTCAGAGATAATTAAATCGAACTTGTAAGACCACAAATATAAGGAAATTATATCTTCAGTAGTATGCCCAGATTATCATAATAATTAGGGTCATGATAGACAGGTAAGTACTTTTATGTAGATTACACCTAGCTGCCTACATATGTAAAAGTTGCTATCTAAAACCCCAGTTAGTAAGTGAACTGGAATTAAACCATAGTTTCCACTGCCTGTACTAACAGATTAATTTGAGAAGTCTGAGTAGAGTCAAAGAGTAGAAATAAATTCATTAGCCAACCTACAAGATTCTGTTGCTTGATTATTTCCTTTAATAATCTATCTTAGATTGTTTCTCTGAGTATGTGTTTTTTTTGTTTAGCAACATTCTGTTGATTCAAGTAACTCCAAACAGCAACACACACACTAATGGGTTCAAATATAAAATGACTTGAAGGACTTCTGGATTGTCTGTAGGCAGAATACGATTATCTGATAAAAGATTTTAGGAGAAATGTCAGGTAAAGAGGTGTAGTAGTTTGAAAGCAAAACAAATGAGAGGCTCCAAGTCAGAGATACAATTTAATAGAAAAAAAAAAAAAAAGGAAAAGAAAATAAAAGAAAATAGATGCAATAATACAAAAGACCACTGACAGAGTCAGAATACAACCTGAGCAGAGTGATGGAAGCAGTCCAGATGAGGTGGTCTTCCTGAAGCAGTGATCCTGTAGAAAGGTCTGGTAGCTCGGGTCCTCTGGGAATCCAGTGGGTAAGCGCCCCTCTGGTGTTCAGAGTCTCAGCTTATATCCAGGCTGGAATGCTTGGTTCCTCCCTCTGGGCGGAGCATCTCACAATGGGATGGTGAGTCATGTGATAAGGCCTGATGGGCCCATTAACAGGAGGTAGTCCAGGAGGGGGTTATCTGTGAGCTGTGTAGCAAAGGTGCTGATGGCCCATTAACAGAAGATAAGCCAGAGTGGAGGAGGCAGGGAGCACTGCCTCACCTGGTTTCAACAGTTCATGAAGATGGTGATAGAATATACTTCAACCCAGGACAAGAGGATATGTCTCAGGTTGGTCTAAACAACATATTTAGACCTACATTCTCTGTATATTTTTGTGCTTGGGTTTTAATATCTATCCATGTGAATAACATGAAAGATCAAACTGAAGCTGCAGTAGGGCTGTTTGTCTTCAGTATCTCAAGTCTGCTGTATTTTAACACATCAATCCCTAGAGCAATTTAAGTCACCAAAAGCATCAGCTCCTGCAGACTTCTGGTTTAGAGAATTTTTGTTGAAAATAACTAGTATATTTCTAATTATTTTCCATTCCTCTGGAGAGAATCCCTGTATTGTAACTGCAGCCTGACATTACAGTGTGCAGTTTCTCGAACTAAATAAAGAAAACATTAGCAATTTGCTCAGTAGAACCTGATTGCTTTCCCTTCCTCATTTACAGTTTGTTAAATGAGAAGCTGCATAAAACAAATAAATGAAGCAGGTGCATGTCAGGTTCTGGTTTGAAAGACTGCCAGCTGATCAACTCCACCAAGATTTTATTATCTAACCGGAAACATTTTTGTGCTCAGATTTTTCCCTCAAGAGTAACCTCTGCCAACTGGAAACAGCTCAATGAACAAAATGCTGCAACTATTGAAGATTCAGGTAAATGCTTTGTAGCAATCATTGTGCCCAATAGGCTCTTATCCCTCTGTATATGCATATAGACACACATATATGTAGGCTAGTCTGAAAATATACTCCAACATTTATGTCAAAAACCCACAGAAATAACAGCAGGCCATCAAAAAGAGAGACCATGTTTTTCCACTGACTTTGTGATAAACATTAAAACAATGATTGAACAGAAAATCTCATATTTGATAATTTGGAGGGAATATTTTCCATCTGGAGAGCTTCCTTTGGACCCCAGTAAACAGCTGGAGGGGATGGATAGAATATTTGGTAATACTGTCCATTTGGCCTTTCTTTTGCTTTCATCAGACTTCTAAATGATGGGCAGTGGAAAAGCAGGATTGTAGCGTCTTGTACTGGTGCCCAGTGCCCATAATTTGGAGGAATGTCAGACTGAGTGATCTGCCATGCCATGAATGTTAACAGCTGTAACCGATGCCTTAATGTTGCCCCCAGTTCCTGTTAAGTACGTGTTGCAGCTTTGTTGAAGTTGCACTTGCACTGAATCTCAGCCCCTGGGCACTGGTTTTAGCCCTCCTCCCAGCTTAGATGGGAAGATGTAAGTCCTGCAGCTAACACAGATGCTCAAGAATTTGCTGTCCTAATAGGAGCTGCAGATTTATAGAGGAATGCATTTTTAAAGCATCAGAACTGCTACTTTCAGGAGTATTTAAATCAGTTCAGACATTAAGATATTTCTTCCACTCTGCATTATAAAAAACATTTTAACCTGTTTATTGCTCCTCTTTTCAGCTGAAGGATTGTACTCATAGCATGGGAACACGTAATAGTGTGCTTTCCCTTGGGAAAATGTTCTATGAGTAATGTTTAAACTTATTTACTTTGCATACTTTTTAATATATATATATCACTGAGTGAAAAATTTACAAAAGCATGTTTATGGTAGAAGTCTAAATAGAATTGTTCTTCAGCAAGGTACATGCACTTTTGCAAACTGCATGTCAAATTTGATAGTAGAACTCATGTATTTTTATTATTGCAAAACAGTTTATAAAAAAGAAATCTGTAACCTTTCAGAGAAAAAAATGCTTAGTCCTGATTGCTTTTTTAATATATGGGCAATATGTGTGGAAAATAATAGAAAAAATAGTTGGAAGAGACTTCCAGCAGACTCCTACCACAACAAAGGATTAAAAATATCTAATCTATTTTTGGCAGATGGTTGTACATCCTGTTCATAAAATCCCTTGGTGATGGAGATTTAATTCTATTCTATGAAACCTATGTGAGACAATGTCTCCCACTGCCCTTACTTTGGGAAGGTTTCATTAAGGCTATATATAAATCTCACTTTCTGAAACAGAAGCTCAACTTCCTGGGAGGTTGGGGGAGCTTCTTGCATTTTTCTTCAGTTTTCTTTAAATCATTTGAAGACCTGCCATGCCTCAAGTCCTGTCTTCTCCATTCTTAATACCAACAATAACCTATTTCTTTTTCAGAAGTTACGTTTGCTACATTTTGGATCCTTCCTTCTCTGCGTCACTCGATCCTCCCCAATTTGTCCTTACATTTCTTGAAGTTTATGTCAAAAAAATAGCAAAAAGACTCCAACAGAGGCTTTATTCACACTGAGTGGAGCAGAATGATTATTTCCTCTTTCTGAATACACTCATAGTTTCACATCCCAGAATGAGGGCTGCCTGCCTGTTTCCACAATAAAAAAAAACAACACTGATTCATATTCAGTTTATGATTTGCAAAGGGGCAGTTGTAAATCACTAGGCTTGTGACCAAGATACTGCTACCCTATGAGCCAGTCTCTAACTTTTATACATAAATTTCCTTCCTTAAGGGTAGTACTTTGAACTCTCCTTAATCAACAACAGCTTTTCACATTAGACCATTTTTTTCAATTCTTTAGAAGTTTCAAATTGCAATTCTGTCCTACAAAGAGCATGGATCCCCTCCCACCTTGGTGCCATCTGTAAATTTAGCAAATGATCCTCTATGCCTTGAAAGCCATCCATAAGAGGCATTTAGAGTATCTGTAGGATAACAATCCTTTTTCTATCTATATCTATCTGATGACAGAAGTGAAACGCCCACGGTGACAGAACATCCCCTAAACTTACAGAACCAAGGTTTTCTTGTTTTGCAGAATTCCAGTTTCATGTTTCTGTACTGATGGCCCTCACTGCCCACTATGCCACAGCTCTACCCACAGTCTGCATAAAGACAAGAGCCTCTGTCAGAAATGCCAGTGACTGTGTTGTACCCAAGACACCCCTCAGCTGGGAAGATTTGTTTATGACATTTACTGTGGGGTGGGGGAAGACACCCTATCATTTTCTCACTTTCTAAAGCACTAAATTGATAAGAAGAGAAATTGTTACAAAGACAATGTCCTGGGGTGTCCATCTGAAAATTGTCCTAGAAAATCAGTCCCAGTAGCCTGGACTGCTGAAACAGCATGAGGCCTTGAGCAGCTGCCTTTTCTCTGTCACATCAATTGCTGGCTGGCAGCCTTTTTTAAAATGCAAGAAATGCAGTCAACACCCACTGCTAAAATTTTAAAGCTAATGCCTAAAATAATGCTTTCACAAGGAGGCAGTGCTGTAACACCTCTACATAAATGGTATCTCCCCTGCGTCAGCTTACTCCCCTACACTCACTGAGTTTCAGCTCACTCCTCTAAGTTTGCAAGGAACTTGCTCACCTAAACTTAATGCACTCAAAATCAAGCAAGATGCTTTCACTTTAAACAGAGACCTAATTTTAAAAAAGGATGGCACAAATTTTACCTTCAGTTACAAGGTAGGGGTTGCAATGCATGAATCTAGCTTTGTTCCAAAGTCTCCTCAATTTCCCTTCAAAAAGAAGGGAGAGACTCATGCAAGAACTGTATGACTCAAAGTGAGCTACACCTGCGGTACACTTAGCAGAAGAATTTGATGTATGAGTGAGCTCAACAGGGAAGATAAGAAAGGTCCATAACAAAGGATAATGTCACTGTGGGACTCATATTTCCCTCTTACAACCTGGGCTTTCCTTCAGGTGTGTAGCCACACTCATTATTTTATTGCTCTAAGCAGAGGAAAAGAAAACATAAGGAAAGAAAATCTCTACCTTAGATTTATTATGAAAGGAATTAAAAATTTCACTTTCTAGATCAGGATAGATCATTTCTAAGAGACTTTCAGAAACTAAACTTTTCAAACTTTTGGAAAGAGAAATCCTTCTGAGAACTAATTTCCTTTGGCTTAATAGAAACAAATCCATAGTTTTGGAGCAGAAGAACACTGTGAACATGTGGTGCGTACTCAAATAGCAACTCACATGCTTCTGGTGTGACCCCTGACAAGCCAGGCTAAGCAAAAGGAATTTAGAATTCACAATTTGTCTAAAATCTACCGGATCAAGGATTCACCTCCAACAAAAGTCATTACAGTTTGGCTGAAGGGCATACAAACTTCTGCATACACAAAAAATTTAAACAATCAAAAGGATGAGAGGCAAAAATTATTTTTAAAAGAGAATTAATCTCTAATTATCTATTACAAAACTCCAGTAATGATAAAAGCGGCTTTTTCAAAGACATTTTCCTTCAGTATTCTGGCTAACAGTTTCATCAACAAGAATCTGATCCAGGAAATGAATGTGTTGTTAGCTACCTTGGTAATGATCTACCGGTTGCTACCTTTAGTCTGCCTTTCAGAGGTACTCCAAGCTCAGTTTTTAATACAACTGCTACTTCCTCTACTCTGGGATAGAATCTACCAACTGGTAGACAACCAAAACCAATTTTTTGCCCTCCTTCATCATCCTCGGCTTCACAGACCATCACCATGATTTAGGATGCTACCCAAGAGAACCATTCTGTATGGCCTCAATGAGTAATGAAATCAAGCCAGCCATGATACCCATGGCAAGTCACAGAGCATAAACAGGCTTCAGTCTGGAGAAGTTTGCCTGGTTTTGAGATGCCAGATGGAATTCTGAACTGCCTCTTTCCATCCCTTCCATCCACTTTCCCTTCCACCCCAAGAAAACACTATTAACTGTTATTTGCAGCTGCTCCGCATGGTCTATGCTACAACTTTGCCATTTGAAATACCAAACTGGGTAACGCCACAATTTGGGTAATTGTTTCTGTGCTGTCTCTGAAAGGATGAATCTGTCAGCTGAATCAAACCCCCAGTTTTCTGTATGAAGAGAAGCAAAAGTCACAGACATTGCTGCTTCTCCTCTCTTCTATTTATGGCACTGACAATATGACATTATTTTGCATAATCCAGCACTTTATGCTGGAGTGGCCCCATTGGAGCAAAAAACAAAACCAACAAAAAAGGGATCTGGGCTTGTGAAGTCAGTGGTTTGTTAAGTAACCTGCTTACCTGTGATTCACTTTAAAACACATTAAAGCACCTGGAAATGGTTGCTTTTCAAAATACAGCTTATTCCCAGAGTGCATTCATAATGCATGGTTTCATTTGGGATTTTATCCCTGGAGTGGGTTAAGCCAAGACAGGTAGAGAGGCAACTCAGAGATGTGCATTTATTAGGTAGCAAAAATTGCACTGAAAGGAAACATCTTCATATAGATTACAAGAAAATCTATTGCCCAGGAAAGAAACAAATTTCTGAAGATAAGGACGACTATTATGATGCTCAAGGGAGAAGAGCTTGACAGTAAACCTAATGGGCAACCAGAAAAAACACACAGTTCATCTCATACAAATTCAGAAGAAAAGGTGTTTTCTATGCTTTATAATCACAATGAAACAGACCAGGACTGGGATTATATTCTATGAAAGGACTGCCTACTGTTTCTGCTGCAAAGCACATGCATTAACCCATGAATCCACAGAGAGCAATACAAGTGTGTTTCTGATGGTTTTGTATTTACAAGGACACTTTTATCCATGAAACATTTACACTTGAAAACTGTGAGCACCATAAATGTAAGAACTTGGCCGACTTGCAGGACTGGTTTAATCCATGAGTAAAAAAATGGCAAACCTTGCTACTCCTCCCTTAGTAGGACCAAAAGCAAGACAAATTGAAAGAAACCAGGTAACTGACTGAGAGGAAGGAAAGGAAATAATCTGCTTTTCGTATTAGAGGCATGCATCCCTGTCCTAAAAATAAAAATCTGATACACATTTGAACATCAAACTGAGATCTCCTGAGTCATATCTGTCCCAGTTTCTTGCAGATACTGCATCACACAAGGCATTTAAGAAGCTTCTGTAAACTTTTGCTAAAACTACATGCTCTGCAATATTTGTTTAGATAGTTAAGTTATAACTTCTAAGTTACATAACTCCTGCCTTGTGCAATCTTGGGAATGAAAGATGTTAATTGCAGGGAAAGAAATGAGCAGTATAGCTATTTTTAAAATTACTGTCCAGGGGCTTGGCTGTGGCACTGAAAATTGCTTGATGATAAAAGAACTGGATAAATATATTTACAAACACATCATCATGATTTCTGCATGTATTGAAAACCTGCCTTTTGAAGCAAAAAAACTCTCTTAACTTTTGAGAATTAAACAAACCAGACCTCCTCAAAAAACTTACAGGAAGAATGTCAAAAGTAAGAGAAATAAATTAGAAGCACATGATTTTTAGCTACATATAAGAATGTGCAACACTTAGCCTATTCAAGCAACACCATCTTCTAGTACAGAAATATTAGGCAATAATATCTCTTTTGCAAACATAAGCTGAGTCTTTCTAAAATGAACCTGCTACAAACAACACACAACGCAGTAGAGTTAGAACATATATAAACACACTCTTTCTAAATTCCATGTAGGTCTCAAAAGGAGAAAATAATCTACTGTAAAGTGAACAACCATATTCCATCTATCCATACTCATTCTGCTTTTCTCTTATGAAAATTTCATTGCACTTTATAAAGAGTCATAAAACCTCTGGAGCTGTTCCACTTGTATCAGTTTTGTTAACAGGAGGCAGGACAGAAGAGTGGAAAGCAGGGACAGGGACCAAACTTGTTTCTCTACAAGAACAAATCCTCTTTCCCTCTTCACTCTGGTCTTTTGGTCAGTACAGAAATTTTCAGCTTCCACCAAACAGCTGCACATATTGCAAGTACCTCTTTGAAGCCTTGGTGTAGCACAGTTCTGCCAACAGGAAGCATGCATAAAAACAAACCAAAATCAGGGTCCCTAAAACTGTAAGAATAATATAGACCAGTGACTTTTCACAAACATCACCATCTAGGCTTCTATTTGATTCTGAGCATGATGAGAAACTTTTGATTTCTGAGTATAACGAGAATTCTTGGTTTTTCCTAGACAATATTTTTATGTATAAACGTATTCATATGGCATCAGAAACCTGATGTTCTTTTACAGTCATGTCCTGTCATTCAAAACCACTTAAATTCACCAATAGTGAGGACCGGGAACTTTCAAACACTTCCAAATTTGAAAGTTTTGTTTAAAAACACTGTCCCTCCTGAAGGTAAAGAAGATTCAATTGATTCAATTACTGCTTAGCTTGTACTAAGGGGGGGGGGGGTTTCAATTAATAAAACCCAACTTTATTTTCTCATTTTTAATAATACAATTTAAAAAGATATGTTCCGAAGATGAGATCTACCAGTTCTATAGCTCTGATCTGAGTAGCTTGGCATTTAAACTCTACTATAAAACTTCTGCAAAACAAATCAGTTTTGGCATAAATTTGTTAAATTTTATTGAACTTAACTCTATATGCACATGTAGACTTGTTTAACTAATAAAAAAGCACAAAATAATTCTATAATTCTATCCTAATTTCCACTCAAATACCAATAAAAGGGTAATTAAAGAAGACTTTCATGAACAGCAAACAGCAGGAAATTAAAACATATATAAAGGCAAAATTGCTTTAAAAAATGAAAACCAAAGCATTGCAGCCTCCTGAGTAGGAAAAAAAATATCTGTTTTCTGCAAATATCTACTGAAAATTTATGAATTGGGAAGTTCTAACCAATGAGAGCTTAAAATTACTTCAGAGAAGGGAAAAATAAAGCAAGCTACCATCAAAGAAAAAGGTCAAGTGAATTATTAAAAATCAAATTCCACATCACTGCTGTAAAACATGACTAGATCTGATGATTTAAAATAATCCACAGTACACTACATAAAACTGTTTTTAAGGGACAATTAGTAGACAACTGAGCATTCAAAGGTTACTAAATACTTCTGTATATGAGGAGAAACAGATATGTGAATGTTGTGACATAATATTTAAAATTTTGGTACCAGAGGCAACACAATGCCAACCTGAAGATTCACTGCATAATCAAGAAAGTAATTAAGGGAGTAATACAACTGAGATTTATAGTCTGTGGTACAACTGAGAAATAGTAATTCTTTTCTTGAAACTCTAAAAAGTTAAAAACCACTGTATTAATTGCCTTTTATTAGACCAAGAAGCCTCAGAAGGTTGCAAGACTGGATGCGTGACGGTTAACATTTCCACTAGAACTGAGGACATTATTACAATTTTATGAAAAAAAGAAAAAGAAAAAAATAAACCACAAAACAAACCAAAACCAAGTCAAAACCACAAACAACAAAAACATTCTGCAAACAAAAAATCAATTCAAAACAAAAAAAATAACAATCTAAAACCCAATCCAACCACTGTTAAAAACATTTGCACTTTCTGCATTTTCAGATTTGGCACAGCTGGGCCTTTGCATCCCTACGCACAAAGGTTTCATAGAGCAGCAATGTGCTCTCCCTGACCTTGTTAACATCAAAGCACTGCAGTTCCAAAGAGGATGGACACGGTGCAAAGCAGGGAACCGTGGAGAGAAAGCTGGGAGAGCCTCTGGTGGCATCTGGGGCTGTGGTGCAGCTTCCAGACATGGAGCAGAGGATGCACCAGCAGGCAAAGAGAGCAAACTGCACCTCCAGGCTCTGCAGAGGGACCCCTGGAGCCAAGCTCCCCCTCATTCAGACACAAGGCTTTGCTCTGCCCTTCTCCATCCCAACAAGGAACAGCCCAGTAAAGCTGCTCTTCCTTACAGGGTCTCAGACCTGCTTCTGATCTGTCCCAGCAAAAGCCATGGAAGAAGATCAGGCTGCCCTGTGATCTCCATGGCAATAACTACACTTCATAAATAGGTTTACATACAATCAATAAAATTCCTGCCAGAGGTTTTCCACAGATATACCAGGTTTGAAATTTAAAAACATCAATTAAATCAGAAAAATGATAAAAGCTTCATATGACCTGCTTCTCTACTGCCTTTAACTTTGAAAATAATTTATGTCTGCTCCAAATGGGTTCAGAGTACTACCATCCTCATGGGGTAATGATTTATGAAGTGTTAGCACACAGGTGAATGTGTGTAGTGAAAGAACTTGCAGATTCAAAACCTTTGTTTCCCTTTGTTGCTATTTAATTATGAGTGAAGGGGAAGCAAAGAGTTTAAATCAACCCAGTCAAGTGTACATTGCCAAAGAAACGCTAGGGGATTCAACAACTTAGTATAACTTTCCATGTATTTAGACTTTATTGCTTTTTAAATTTGGGTACCGCCCAAATCAGGCAACTTTGCCCATGCTCATTTCACTTTTTTTTTCTCTATCAGAGTACTCTCTATTTATTTTGCAATTCTACTTCACCTCTCCCCCTGGAATGAGTTTCTTACTAACACATTTCTGAAGACAGACTCAGAATCTAATCTAATTCTCCCTCAACAAAAATGCTACCCTTCCTTGGTTTTCAGCTTTCAGTGGAAACCTCATCTTAGAAGAGCATTCAGTAAGGAATCAAGAAGACAAAAGTCTGAAGACAACTTTTGTCTTGTCTAGCACCTGTGGTCTCTCTCTCTCTGCTGCCTTATCCTGTTGAAATAATGGGACATGCACCACTGCTCTGCTAAGCTAATAGTCAAATTTTACAGTCACTTGTCTTATAACTAACCAATAATGGGTATCTCAAATTTTCAGAAAGATTTTCATATATGTCAAAATAATCCATTGTGAAAGCCACAGAGAGAGAACAGATTTTAATTAAAAAAAAAAAAGAACATGAAAAGCAACATGGGTGGTGTCATTTCATGCTTTATTCCTGCAAGCTGAAGGGTTTGCATTTTAGATGATCTGCCTTTAAAATGTTACGGTAAAAAATTAAACCTAAATCACATTTTCTTTACAAAGAATAAATTAATTGTTACCATCAGTATAGAAAATCATATCAATGAATCAATCCAAATTCTCTATTCCATTGCATTATCTAGGATATAAAACTGTTTTCATGTCAGCCTATAATTTTATATTCCAACAAATGTTATTTGGGAACGAAGATTGAAAGATGAAGCATGGAAGAAAATGACATTTTGTGTACCGTCTAATTACCAATTATCTGCCAGTGGAACTAATCAAATTGTATAAATTTAGACTGCAGATTCATCAACCAATTACCTTAGAGAACATGTTATACCCCTCATCAGTGATTCAACCAACAGTCCAAGTATCAAACAACTTACTATGGATATTATAGGGATCTATTTTTTTCTGGAGTAACACATCGCCAAGCACAGTAATTAAAAGCTGCTGCAAGTTGTAATATTTCTAAAATACTACCACTGATGTAAATGTATTTTAAAAGTGTCTAACAATAATTTAAGTTTGTAATTTAACTTACAAACAAAAGGAGTGATTTACTATACTGGATTAAAGCAGATTGAATTTGATGTACTGTATTCTACAAAATCACACCTTCCATAACCTCTGCTTTTTACACGGACAATAAAATGATGAAATACAGGTCTGGCTTAATAACCATTCATGCATTCTAAATAACCATTCATGCCTTACTTGAGGTGCTTCATTTAGATTTAGAAGGAATTGTTTGGAAATGCAGCATGGCACCTCTTATCTGTGAATTATTTGTCTTTACATATGAAAATTACCGATTAAGTGTAATCCTATTTTCACACCCCCCAAATTTTACTTGAATTATCTGTAGGCATTAATTTGAAAACACACCACCTGCTGGTGAAAGTCTTTCAGGATATATTTCAAAACAAGAAAGAATAGTATGTTTTCTTTTCATCAAGACACTCAAGTACATAAATATGGTCTGGTTAAAAGCACTAGGACACCTACTTATGCTAACACAATCTGGGCTTTCTATTATTTTGCCTGAGCATTCTTCTGGGATTAATTTCTAATTTTGTTTACAGCACTATCCCCAAGTTTGCTAGGAATTACTATTTCAACATTGATGAAAATATTAATATCCCCTTGAGACTCAAACAAACAACTGGAAATTTAGCTCAAAAATAAGCTTTTAACTCACACTTTTCTCTCTGCACAAGCAATGTGTCTAATTCAAAAATTTCTAATTTGATCATTTAATATGACACGAAGTATATTAAAAAAATATTTTGGCTCACTTTCAATCTTTATTTGTTTTATGTTTTAAAAACTCTAGGTGTTTCCCAGTTGATGCCATGCAGCTCTGTAGACTGCTGTGTGCAGTGTGGTAGGAAAGAGAATCCCACATGTTCGGGGTGCAGATCACAGCTTTCCCCAGGCAGGACCATTCCCTTGAATCTCACCTACAGGCCCAAAACTAACAAGAGTGATAAATGAAAATTACTCAGAACAGTTATAAGGGAAAGAGAAAGGACATGGAATAACTACTGAGCACAAACTAAATGTATTGCAAAGCAGCTCAAAGGTGAAGCTGCAGCCCCATGAAGAGCAAGGTGTAGAAAACTGCATAAAACACAGAAATTATCAGACCTTCGGAGAGGAGCATAAACATCAGCATGACTGCTCCAGCAAAGGTGAGGAAGCAACCTCCGTCAGCAGCATGTAGTTCCTTGCAGGATCCCTGCAAGCTGCTGACAATACACTGCAATCCCAAGATGGCCTCTGCACCTGGAAGGGCAACAGCAGGTTAAGCATAACACCAAAAAGTGGAAAGGCTCAACATTCAAGAGTTCCTTTAATTTTTAAATATAACTGAACTGTGTAACTGACACAATGCTGTGAATAGGAGTACCTTTGTAACTGAACCAGTAACCACCATTGTATTTTAATCCTACTCCTAATTAAACTAACAATAAAATCTGGGCTTCATATACCTGATGCACAAAACAAGACTTTGAGCATAGGAATGTATAGATGTGGAAAGGATATTTGTCCTGTCCCATTTTCATGTACTAAATTTCAATATGCTGCATATAAATAAGTCCATATGTTCCCAGAATCCATTTGGAAATCACTGCTTCCTCAGAGTGCTCATTATACCCAGACAGACTGCTTCCTACAAGCATCCTAATCAGGCAGTGGTTATTCAGCTCTCTCAGCCTCCCAAAATACCACTCCTATTTCCAGTAGACAAGCTAAACTATGGCAAAGTCAGGTCTAATTTTCCTAAATCTTGGGATACAATCAAGGAATTAGATTTCTAAATATTTCTTTTGCTTTCAGTGGAAAAGCTCACTTCTTTAAATATAATTTTTTCTCTCTTCCCATTAGAAAAATGAGCTCCATTTCTGGAAACAAGCAGTGGTAGGTGTACCTACTCAGCATATCATATTGGCCCCCACGGGCTCAGACTGAAGGTTGCACCTGTGTTTTCCACAGAGTTGATTTAGAGGAGGTTTGGTGCTGCTAAGAAAACAGATGAAATTAACTCCTAATGTCATTCTCTTTACCCAAAAGAAGAATTGAGCTGTGATTCCTGCTCTCTGAATGGGGATGGCATGCACATTAGAAGGCAGCTCTGGGAATTCCTTTTCTGTTATTACCATGAACATAATATCTCCACATCTCTCTTCAGACAATATTGTCAGTTATACTTTGTCTAGCCATAATTCTCCCTTTGGGAGCAAAGAACACTAAGACAACAGCTTTACAATTTAATTAAAGGCAACAATGGAAAAAATAAAATAATAAAGTGTGCATAACATTTCATGAGAGTCAGATACAAAGGAAGAGATTGTTGAGTATCTCATTGATAAAACACTGAAACCATTTTACATTTTACAAATGAGAGTAGCAGTCCCAGGAGTTCATGCTGAAATGTTGAAGCTGGTAGGGTGCTTTTACAGTCTCAAACTGTATTTAGAGAGAGAGGAAAAGGAGGCAAAACCAATGTTTTTACAGCCAAAAAGAGCATGAGATGCACCCTATTTTTAGATAAGTATCAGAGATAAGACAGAGTCTCTCTATATGAGAAATTTCTCAATAACATCTGTTTACCAAGAGTTTCTGACTTTTGACTGCAATACCGGCCAGAAAACAAGATTTTAGGGAATGGTCCTTGGTCTTTAATGTCTATACTTTATCTTTACAGCTTTGTGGTAGTTAAAGAAAGCATGTTATGTAAAATAATATGTACATTCTTTGCTTAACTATTGCTGAGAGAGACTGGGCTATGTATACTGTTCCTTTAAAAATTACTCAGGAAACCATTTCTCTGAGATAGGTCCAGTTTTTGAGTGGGAGGCTTGGCAAAGTGGAAGTCTTGGAAAAGTGAAATGCACTAAAAAGGGTAACAAGACAGGTTCAAAGGACAACTTAGGCTCAGCCATTCTACAGGAAAAGGCAGCCTAGTTCTGAGATGCAGCCACCAACAGAACAATGATTTTAAATAAAACAAACAAGGACAGGTAAGAGAAGGTGATTGTACCATGGGCTTTCTCACAGGTAAGCAGACAGTGCATTTACCTGCCATGCAGTTACCTTTTCTACTTCCCTTTCCATGTGGGCACTCCATGCACAGCCTTCAGAGAGTTGGTTTCAATGTCTTGAGAACTCTGTCACAATAGACGGATTTATCTTTACTGGATTCTCTATTATTCCTCTCCTGATAATGTCTTTGCACAAGTCTTCCCCTCTGCCTATTGGTCCAGGAGGCAGAAAGAGACCTCCCTACTTTTTCCTTTCATAGGGAAGAGGTAATTTAGTGTCTTCCCATACAGATTATCTCACTAAATAGAGATATTTTTTTTAGCTCTTCCCTCTGAGCAGGGACTCAGAGTGGGTGTCCAGCATCATTTGTGACCTTGTGTCAGCAGGACACAGGACTTCACAGAGCACTTTGGGCGGGGAACATAAAGCTTGGCATATGCAGGAGCAGCACAAACCCACACAGCCTGACTGTGGGCTTGGGAGGCACTCAGAGTGGCAGAGCCAAGATTTAGAGAGAGGAGATCTCTTTCAAGAGCTAGAGTTTCTATAAAAGTGAAGTTCTACACTGTAAATAGTAAGAAGGTAAGCAGAGTGCCCATAATTCTCTTTATAATGCCTTATGATGCCTTTTATCTCTCACTACAGGCAGTTACACCTTCTGAGCATAAGACACACAACCACATCTAAAAGATCATCTGAATTTACCTCTATCACTGCCACTGTAACATTGATCATGGCAATAATAGCATCTGAGGAAAGCATCTCTGGGTTATAAAGTGTGTCTTAATTCCCTTTTTTTTTTTAATTTGTGAATAATGTCTACCTGAGATCCCAGGAAATATGGTAATTAATTAAAAATTATACAAATATGTGTGATTGAAATGAATATTTGCCAAATCCAGTCTTTTCACACACCTGTTCTTTCTCAGATATGAGATGCAGCAGTTGGCAGCAAAAGCAAGCAGAGAGAGGAAAAAAGTCCTCCTGTGTAAAAGAAAGAATGTCCATTAGCTAAATAGAAAAAACCCAAGATGACAAAGGGGAAATAACAGACTAGAAAGTTCAAGAATCCAAATTAGTGTTAACAGTTCAATTTATCTTGCATAATATTACAGTAATTGGATTGTGTCTATCATGCTGCTGTTGTGACACACTTGGTTTGCTCTCTTTGTTCCACCAGTTTCCCACAGAGACTTCTGTTAGATGGAGATCACTTTTGCAAACTCCAGCATCTCTATTCTCCCTGCTACCACTGCTGAAATGCACATGGCAGGCTGGGCTTCCAGCACCCCAAAGTCCTGCAGAGCTGGGTGACCTGGACTGCTCCTCTTCACTACAGCAACAAGACATACACAAGGTGAAAAAGTTCTCATTTATTAATACTTTAAGACTAAACTTAATGTGGCTATTAAGAATGTCAAGGCATATTTCTTGTCTTGGTGGTTTAGTCATCAGCAGTGAAAGGTAAAGGAGTAATTTTCATCAGCCACAGAAGACTGAATATAGGTCATGGTGAGTGCAAAGACAAATAATTTAAGAATCAAAGTCTCAGTGGAATGCATCAGATGTAATGCCAAGTAAATCACTGTGTCAGTATGACTGATTAAATATTAGCAAAGAATGTGAATTGATCTTTAAAAAGAAGAAAAAAGAGCTCTGTATCTATTATGCTCTAAATATTTTTTCCATGTTACCATTACATTATCCATTTTATTGTATTGACCTATGATAAAACTATAATGTTTGCCTCAATAAGGTTAAGCATTTTAATTTAAAATCTGTAAAGGTGAATCTCAACTAGAAACAATGCAAAGCTAGTCAACACTGTGTAATACTCATTCAAAGCACTGTAGTCTTTACACATAACTCTAACAGAATAAATGCTGCAATTCATCTTAAATCTCAAAAATAAGCACTGAATTTCATGTGACTAGTGTTCAAGTAAATTGTCATATTTCACATGTAACAACAAAGCCCTCAATCTCAGTGATGTAATATTAGAGATCAGCTAAAAAAAATAAAAATAAATTAAGAATGTGCCTTGAAAAAGGTGAATAGAAAATGTTGATACAGGAAAAAATTCAGAACAACTTCATCCCTTAACACAAAACGCACCTCTGGAATAAAACATTTATTAAAATTCTAAAAGACCCCTTCTGCACATTAAAGCTCAGTAAGGAATATCTTTGAAAGTTACCAATTCAAATTGTAAACATCCTGAGTTTTATTAGAATTGTCATCTTGTGATGGGATGATAAGAAAAAACAGTCCAACTTGTAACTACGATAACAACACTAGTCATCCCAGAAATTGGTTAAAGGGAAAAATTAAATGATAAACACTAAAACGCTTTTGAGATGTACTCTATTTGGATAATAAGATGTTTCCAAACTTGCATATATAAGAGAATAAGAGGAGAAAAGCAGGGCAGCAGTGGACAGGCTTTGTTAGATTTGTTAAGCAGGCATTTCAGACTCTCCAGAAGGAGAACTGCTTCTTACCATTTATGCACAGCAGCCCTGGCTTTTTCTTGAATGAACAGACAGGCTGGCCATTTATAAGTTATGACCTGTCCACTATGAAAATATTGCTTTTTCTTTACTTGCATCGTCATGGTTAAGCAAACAATTCAAAGGGGATATTACCAGAAGACATCCTTCTGTGAATTTCTATAGGTTACAAAACAAGATATTTAGACAGACTCCTTCCTACAAGAAAACAAAAAGATATTTAGACATCCAGAAATAGTAAGCTCATCAGCTACAGAAAGGAGACATTTTACTGTCCAAGTAAATGTGGAGTCCTTTTGTTTAGCGCCGGAAAAGGCATCAAAATTCCTCTCACTCCTTGGACATCTCATGAGATTTCTCCAGCCTCAGGGCTGCAGAAACTAACTCTGTGCTTGGAGGTGGAGATGCACATTAAAAACATAAGTTGAACAATGAGAGACCTGGAAAGCTCACCTAAGCTGCTCTTAAAACTGTTCAGTAACTCCCACATCTCTATTCATGGTTTATTTATAGGGGCTGACCCGATTGGTTACAGCAAGTAAAATGTCCTCTGGACATTCATCAATATACCCAAGCTGAACTATTAACCTGAGTTTACTTGACAAAGCAAACTTCTAAAATCTAATTCAATATGCAATGTTTCAGTAATAATAGAGTCACAAATTTCACTAAGATGTCATTAAGTATCAACTTATGTCATAGTTTACATAAATCATATAACTATATGCTGCAATGATTTCACCTTCTAGTGTTTTATTTTTGGCATTAAAATAAAAATACATTCAGTTATAGTATTTGTATTGCAATTATTTCACCGTGGAAAACTACAAATTCTGAGCTCTTAATTTAATTGCAGATGTTACTCCTCTAGATATAGAGGAGTAACATCTGCAATAGTATGAAGTATAGTATGAAGACATCTTTTTTAATATTCTAATATTTTTTTCCCTGTGCTATGTTTAATCTCTGTTTCCTGTTTTTCTTCTAATTTTCCTTTAGAACACAACAGCATTTGATAGCTTTTTCTCCTGGGGAAATAAAAAAAAAAAAAGTGTATACAAAGGAATATTTTTATCCAACCACAAAATGATGCCAGAAATCCAACAGGGACCAAACACCATGTTGGAACAAAAATAGTCCAGAGATACACTTTCAAAGTTGAGCACCTGCTGTAAAATAACCATCTGTGTTTAACTGTAATTTAATTATAGGTTCATTCCTTTTGTGCACACTGGAAGGATCTCATAGGCCTTCCCTAGCTGGTCTGCAATCAACTTCTGGCATTTTGCAAAAGCAACAGACATGTTCTCTCAATAACACTTGCTAACTTTTTTCATCCCTGTTTCAGCAAAAGTCCTCTGAGATTTTACAATGCTGCGGAGAAACAAAATAAAAATTATTACTAAATCTGAAATAAAAACCTGCATTAATTAATCACCTGCCCTAAAAAGCCAATATTATTGGCCATCAGATTACCATTTCCCTTTCCACAAAAGTAAATCAAGAATCGCAGAGGTAGAAGATTTTTTATGATTATTTTTGAGGGGGAAAGAAAATCAGTATTCTCCAAAGATCTCCAAGCTACCATGGCAATCTATATTAATTGAAAACTGCAGTGTTCTGTACAATACCTCAAAGCAAACTAAAGTTCATAGACATTAATACTTGCCGAAACTAAGCCAGTCTATTTGAATTTATTGGAATTAGAACAAAAAACAACACAGCAACTTCTCATGGGTAGAAGGATCCAGTCAGAGACCCCAAATTTCATCTTAGTATGACCAACACATTTAGCCAAATGCTTCAAAAATAATGGCCAAAGTTAGCCATTTAATAAAAGCTTGATGTCAGAAGAATTTTTTCTAAGACTATTTAATTGACTACTTAATTAATTACAAGATAAAGTATTGAAGTTCATTATGTTTTCAGTGTAACTTTATATATTGCTTGTATATATACAAATAAATTGTTAGCTGCTGAATGTAAGTCCTATGATGAAACTGCAGAAAGCAATGTTAAAGCCCTGAAGCCCACAGTGCCTTGTAATAAAAATTCTAATAATACAAACTAGTAGCCTCAGAAAAAAAAGTGGAATTAGTCCTGAATTCATCACTGGCTAATAATAGATCATATCTCGAAATATAAATATAGAAACTAGCTTCCCTGAACATTCAACCACTAGCTGCCCCATTACCACGCATTTTTATAGATAAGAATATTGGTAAGGGTTTTCTTGTGAACTGTTGTAGCAATTGGGAACAAAGAGACACAGACGCCCTTATGCATCCAAAGGAGATCTCTTCATTGTAGAAATTGCCCCCCCTTTTATACCTTTAGTCTCAACCAGACAAAAGCAAAAGGTAACAGGACACCCATTGGCTGCTCAGCTGCAGTGCTGCTGTCCACGCATCATAACCATCTCTCATTCCAGAGCTGACTTCCAACCATCCATCCTGCAGCTGTGCCTTCCCAACAGGGCCTTCTGGAGAACACAAGCCTTTACAACTTTAACAATCATAACCCCATATCCCACAAAGAGTGGCTGATAGAAATATCAACATTAGCAGGATGCAGAAACTTTCATATAATTCTAACTATTACAAACTACAACAAAATCAGCAGTGAGGATGTCAACTCAGACAAAGCAGTATTCTCCCCTAGACCCTAAATCATATATCTCTCTACTCCTTTAGCATTATTGCTGGTTTTTTATCTTTGCAAATTTCTACGTACCTTAAGCTCCTACACTCATTAAGCAAATTCCTGCAAGGGACAACATACTTTTCAGGTAACCTAATAGTGCAAATTACCACTCAAAAGCTGACACACATTCTTCCCTGACACTAAATCAATGCAATCTTCTAATCCTGAAGTAGCTTTGAGGTAGTGAAGAAGAGTGGCCAAATCCAAATTCATATGTAAACCTAGGTGTCATTGAAAAAATCCTGCACTTTGCTCGCTGAGTTGGAGCACAGTTGCTGAATAATTTTTGATTCTATGTGAAGCAAAAACATTTCATCAAGTGGTATTCTCCCTTTTGGTGAAATAATTTCAAGGAAAACTCTTACAGAAATGACACTGAATTTAAAGTATTCAACAAGTTCCGATCTGTCAAACTTCCTCAGTGCCACGCTGACGTAAATCAAGTAAAACACCTCTGATCTCAGATTTCTGTTTGTACTTGCACCCCACACAGACCTAAAGCAATTTTTCAAATGTCTGTTAGGAAATGCCATTCCAGTAGCAACCACCCACAGGCAGAGAGGCTTTTCCTGCTTGAATTCGTAGCAAGAACAGAGGCCATTCCATGCAACGTAAGCACAGACAGGATGCACACAAAGGAAATGGGCACCTTGACTAAGACTTTGGCATATGATGAACTAAGAGAGAAGGTGGATGCATCCTTGCAAATGGACAACCTTTCTTCCTTTTTCTTTTCTTTCAACAGCTGTGAACAAACAGCTCTAGACTTGGTCAGTAGCAATTCCCAACTCCCTACCCATAAGCAGCCGTATGCATGATTTACTCCAGCTGCTAAACTAAATATAAAACAGGTGTTTTATTGCAAGTCTGATTGAATGATCAAGTAAAAAATTCTCTGAATAATCACCATTTCTAAAAAAAGAAAAATATTGAAGAAACTCCCACCTCACAAGTTTATGAAAGGTGGAACTTCAGTACTACCACCAGCAAACCAGGAAAAACCATGAGCAATTCTGATGGTTTTACCACATTCTTTGTACCTTTTACTCTCAGCTGCACAAACCAGCTCTGAGCTGTGGATCCTCAGGCCTGAGACCAGCAGCTGCTCCAAGGCGGAATTGCCTGATGGAGCTCTAAGCTGACAAAATTGGGCAAAGTCTCTTTGGGAACCATCACAGCAATGGCCATCCCTGCAGCCCTCCCTGGCCTCTGATCACACAAGCTTTCCAAGCAAGTCTCTACATTCCCCAGCTCCACACCCTCATTTCAGCAGACAGGGTGTGTATTTCACAGTGACTCGGGTCATACCTTACAGGAGACCAATTTTGTATAGAAGATACTACAAGCCTCTCTCTAT
Organism: Chamaea fasciata; assembly: GCF_029207755.1. Classification (NCBI taxonomy): domain Eukaryota; kingdom Metazoa; phylum Chordata; class Aves; order Passeriformes; family Sylviidae; genus Chamaea; species Chamaea fasciata. Next base: position 12,702,241 of record NW_027094095.1, on the reverse strand, counting down.
TGCAGAACGTGGTGGCAGATCAGGTTTAAAGGGAGAAGCATAAAATCAGAGTCCAAGTGACTGCAGAGAGACAACAGCATATACAGGGATGGGAGGAATGCCACAGGAGCAAAAAAAATCCAGAAGACATTAAAGGAGGACACAGGAGAACATCCACTGCTCTGCAGAGGTGTCTAAAAAGCTTGGTTTGACCCTAATAACTAGGTTCCTTCCCAAGGAGCTATTTTTATTCGGTTGAGGCTTAATAATGCTGCATAATGCAAAGAAAAGATGCAGGGGGAAATTCATTCACAACTTTACAAATTATGCAGTAAATGAGAAACTGAAATTACAGTCTTGGGCCAACAGTACCCTAAATAGCACCCAAAAAAATATAGTTACAGAATTTTACAAACAGAGGTGACACTTAAACCATTTTTCCTCTCTTAATAATTAATTACAGTCTCCTCATATTCTGGATGCCCAGCAAACACTGCCTGGGCTACATGGACAGTCATTCTAGATGGAGTGCTTAGCCTCCTAATGTAATTTTCAATTTTTCTATTCAATTAAAGAGCTGGAGGTCTTTTTATCTGTAAAAAAATATTGGCCATAAATCACTTCTTCTTGCTTCCCTCTCAACTCCAGAAAAATAACTTTCTCTAAACCTCTTAAAAGCTCAGTTATTTGTAAATCGCTCTTTTTGCCTTTAAGAAAGAGCTCAGTTTTCTTCTGTTTACACTATTCCCTTAATTTGCTTACAGCTAGGATTGATTAAACACATAATAATTAAACCTTCTCTTGAAAGGCAATTTGCAATGGCCATGCTGCCATGCATTTTAGATTATATTTTTAAAATAACTGTTTCCTCAAGGGTATTACCTCACCTCTAATACCACTAAACATTTTAAGGTTTGCATTTAAATATCCAATTTCATATACAAAAATAACTCTGTTTGCTACAAACCCAGTCTTCTCATTTCTTCCCAAACCTTCTCAAACTCTCACTCTAACATACATTCTTCACCCTCTGATCCTGAAGTGTTTTTTTAACGTTAGGGGCTTGATGAAATATCAGATTGAATAAGACCTCCCAAAGTCTTTTAAGACCATTTCTAAACCTTTTATCAGAACTTTTTAATGCTATTCATTGACCACAGGTGAAATTCTCATTACTGATAACTAATGACATTGCTTCCATAGATAAAATCTGTCATTTATTGCACATGCCACTCTTGCTTCCAATGACAGCCTCAGCTAAGTTAGTTCTACTTACATTTTACCTGAATGTTCAAACACATAATTTCTTAATTTAAAAAAAGGGTAAAAAGCTGATACAGTAGAATGAAAATAAATGAATCCCAGTAACGCAGATGACTAAGTGGCTGAATTCAAAATTTAAAAATTACATGTATTTTATTAAATTATAAATACATGCATTAGGAACGTATTATTTAAGAGTTTGGCTTTTGCACAGTTTCTGGTGAATATTAATTACTAGAGCAACTAACAACATAGAGAATACTTCTAACGAGTTGAAGTCATATGCTTTGCTGTCACCCTGGAGTTTTAAAGCACCTGCCATATGTTCTCCTAATAATTGCCACTTTTGCTTTCTGAATACAGGAAGGGAATTTATGAACTTGTAAAGCTTCTGACATATATGCACTTGTGCCTGGAAATGGGAAAAGAAGGCCAAAAATCTTAGTTCATTCTTATGCAGTCTGATTTAGTACGAGGTTAGACCTAAGGACAGAGGCTGAATTGATATATTTTCATGGAAAAGCAAACATCCAGTGAAAAATCATCCTTTTGAAAGCATATGGAAAATTAGGAAACTATTTTGAGTTTAGCAGCCACAGAGATTTTCAGATCAAGTCTGTCTGATTGGGTTGCATTCCACCTGTAATGCATTTCTAAGTTGTGTTTTGTTTATTACTATTTTATTTATATCCATTTTCATTATTAACATGCTGTGCATGAAGTCCCCCAGTATTCACTCATTAAACAATAAAGTGTTAGCTATGCTTGACATTTGCTTGTTGCAACAAGCTGTACACAAATACATGGAATTTGATGCTATTTGTGAGAAGAATTTCTATCAATTTTGTACCTGATGTTTAAAACATCTCAAACTCTAACCAGCAAACAAAAATTAGTATAGCTTACAAAGTAGACCCTTACAAAAAGATCCCTACATTTTATATATGCTAAAATTCTTCTGTAAAAACAAAAAAAAGGAGTCATATTTCAAATAAAGGAACCCTAGCACCCTTACGAAGAAAGAAGTTGATTATTTAAAACTATCTTATGCAACTCTCATTCACCACATGAAAGAGCTTTATTGTTTTGTATAATTAAATATGTAATTTACTGCAAATCCTGTCATCCAAATCTAAAGCCTTAGAGAGACTGGTCTTAAATTAATTGCTAATATAGCAATTTCCTTTTACTTCATTGCCAATAAATGCAGCAAACAAAGTTTTAATTCATCATCTCTTGATATTTTGGAGTTGAAAATAGCATTAGCTATTCATTTTACAGCCATGATAATATATTTCAGCAAAACTACGTGGTTTTTCTTGTGCTGAAATCTGGGTTGTATTGAAGCAAATGAAGGATTCACTTTTTACCTCAGTGGAGCTGAAATCTCATCCTAACATTTAAAGAAAACAAACCATCAGTCATAAAAAAGACATATTAAAAAGATAAGTCCAATTTATCAATATTTTTCTCATCAAAAGCTTCATACCAGAGTTGGTTGAGGAAATTGGCTTTAAATGGTTTTGAATCCTGCTCTTCTTCAGGAGCTACCCTGACTAAAAACATTCAGAATGCCTCAGTATCACTGGAAAAACACCAGGCACAGTCGCCCTGGTTAAATACAAAACAGGGGTTAGCAACAGATCACCCGTGGATCTATATCTCTAATCTGCATTTTTATGTATACCTATTTATCTTTGTGTCTCTTTATGCAGAAATATGTGAGGCCAACAACAGAAGAGTATTCCTTTGTAGAAAGTTTAAAGTTTTCTTCAGTGAAAATTGCTAGAGCCCATTCCTTCTGAAAATACCTGAATATTAAACGGGACATTTCCTTCAGCAAAGCACAAGTGCCTCTATCCCACCCACGCCAAAACTTCACAGAAGCAGCACTTTTGGCATCTTCATATTGCCATGTGTTTAAAATATTCTTTTAGCTTGATGTTATAATAGACAATCCAATTCCCAGGGCTTTGATACCTGCACTCTTAGCAAACCTTTGCCCAATGTTTTTATTAACTCGATTTAATGGAACCTTTTTTATGGTGACCTTAAGAATTTAATAACTCCACAATGCAAGGACAATACCACCTGCAGGCTCTTCTGGGATTAAACTGTGGTAGTTCAATATGTCTGCAGGAACACATAAAAGAAAAGTAGGAAAAAAAATGTCAGGAACTGCACAAATCAGTCCCTCATTGCTGAAGCTGGGAATTATGCCTGGTTATGGTGTCCTGCTCTGAGACATGTGGCATAAAACTCTGCATCTGAAACATGCTGCAGCCTACTTAATGCTGCTTAATGGTATTAATCTAGCTTTGATCATATCAGATATGCTGGCAATTTTCAATTCCAGAGGGTCTTCCTTTCTGACAGACATTCTGCATATCTTACAGATGCGATCAATACATTATTAGTCAACAACCTGAGAAGAGGCACATAAATTAATCCTTTTCTGTCAACCCAGCAGTTTGTACTTGAGTGAAACCTCACCCTTGCAGTACGTGTGAGACTGATCCTAATCCAATTAGGGAAAAATGAACTTTTTTTTCTATAGCACTCTCCATCTATGTTAACTCAACCCCCTGAAGACAGCTGCTCTGAGGAAATAACTTTATGCTTGACCTTTTATGGGCAAGGTTAAAATCAGTAGAGATCCATATATATGCAAGGAAAGTCAATAAGTTTGCTCTCTCTTGATTCCTCCTTTAACCTCCACTAGCACCTGTAAAATGATGCCAGGGAATGCTGCTGATTTCAATGTGACAGGGATGTATTTATTTTACTTGCATAAAGGACTCTGTCACTTCAGCTTTACACTGAGCACAGCATGTACCTTTGTTTTGCTGAGGGGCAAATTAATACGGAGTGACAGCTCTGTCTGTAGTATTGTGGGATTTGACAAGTAGAAGATGTTAACAGCCTACAATATGCAAAACAAATCATTTCTTCTCTTTGTGATAGTTATCAGATATAATGACAACAACCATTAAGGATACAAGACTTGCTTGGTGGTATTATTTATCCAGTAGGAAATATAGGAGAGAGGATATAGCTAGAGTGGATTTGAACCCATTTTGATGGGAGTGGAATAGGGTGCAGTTCTGTATAAATGATGCAGTGCATGCTGGAGGGGGTCCTTAGTAAGGCAGTCCTTAACTGACTCCTTTTTCTCAGCTTATCCCACAACAAAATGGAATATCATGGCTATGAGCCATAATTACTCTTCTTTCACCTAAACTTCCTCTAAATATCTCCCTGGACCTTACCTAACTTCCCTGTGTTAAAATTAAATTACTAAACCCCACCCCATCCTGCTGACTAAGCAGGGTAAGGAGGGTACCTGGAAGCAGGTTGCAAATAGTGTTGCACCCGATTGCAGCCAGGAACAGAAAATAACAGAGGAAAAAAAAGGCTGCTGCAAACTGCAGAAACAGCCTTCTCCTGGGAATCTCCATGCTTGTCCCTTTCCCTCACTGTCCATGCTCACCTGGTGGCGGGGAGCAGGAGTGTAACACACTGCCTCTGTCCCTTAGCCCTGCCCAGAACAGTTGGGGTATTCACAGGAAATGTTAACACGTCAAAAAAATGACCTAACGGCTAAAGAAAGAAGAATCAAAATCTTTACTTTGTCAAGTGCAGTGGGCACCAGTCTCTTTTCCAGTCTGGATTCCTTACATATAACATTATCCCACTAACAGACAAAAAAGAAAAAAAAATAAAAAAAACAACACAAAAAGCTTGTTCTCTGAAAACTTCCCAAGGCAAAGAAGATGAAGCAAAGACTGCTATTTCTCTATGTAGAAACATGTCATTTTTAATCTAATTTATGGGGGGCCCTGCAGTAGAGACTATATTCATCTTAAAATCAGCCCAACGTGTTCTAAAGCACTGCTCTTAGCCTCTGCTTCATCATACTTAATTTAAACAACCACTTTGCCTTGTTTAAAACTTCAACATTTTTATTCCAGCTGAAGACTTTAGTCCTGAGGTTTGTTCTACTTGAATTTTTGTTGTTGCTATCTAAAACAGGTAGCTTCATTTAATCAGGAAAACCTTATTTTCCAGCATAATTAAAAATGAAAAAATAATTTTATCAAAATCTCAAAAGTAAAAATAGTTCAGAAGAAGACTAAGCAAAGAAATCTATAGGTCTAGAGTTAGGAGTTAAAATATGTCTAAAGGAGTTATGGATGAATAACATACATAACAGTGCAAACTTACATCCCATCACACCACCTTAGCACCCAATTCCAAACCTGTAAATCATCATAGCATGCCTGTGCTGTGACAGAATAAGAATGAGCATTCCAGCTAAGAACTATTTTAATTTCCTCATTTTCCATATACCAACATGTATAACTATGTCAACTGCTGTCTGCACAGCTCCTTCTCTGGACAAAACTCTGTAGTCAAATTCAGTTCTCAAAAATACCTACCAGAAAAAGACTCACATCCCCCTGGCACTAAGTGTCACACCATGAAGGACGGGAAAAGCACAGAGATGAGATGAAAGGAAGTGTCTTTGAAGAAATATTTCCTAAAGGTAAAATTGCATTCCTCTCTTTTTCCTGAACTTCCTAATCCCAACAAACTTCTTGGGAAGTTGCTCTGTGGATGTTCTCAGGCAAGAAGAAGCAAGTTCACCATCAAAGCAAAGTTCTACTTTTCCCCAATGTCAAAAGGTTTTCCATACCCAAAAAATATAAATTCAAGGAAGAAATTATTGTTTGGCAATGTCCTAGACAGCTTAAAAGGAGATAGGAGCTACATAACTAAAAGCTTTGTGTGACACAAACTGTCAGAAGTGCTGCTGAATATCTGGCTCTAATCAATGGTGGCAGTGATCCCTGTCTGACTTGACTCGGTGAATCTTTCAGTTCCCGACATATTCGATCATACTCGCAAATATGTCCTGCAACCATGGAACTGAACTAGAGTTTCCAAGACAAACTGAAGTTTCTTTCATGAGACAAAATACTACCTGCATATAGATCTTCACAAGAATGACATTACACATAAACACACCTATGTAACTTGATTTATCAGGCCACAGCAACCAAACAGCAGCAGTCAGCAGCTCACAAGGAGATTGTAAATCCAGTTAGGAATACTTTCACATATAGGAAGATGTTTCTTCAAAGTATCTTTTTTTGCTAGTGGGATGCCAATGAAACATATGATAAAAGCAGTGTTGATATTTCAAACTAGCATGCAAGAAAGCACAATAAAATTAAGAAATCTAAACAAACCTAATTGCAATAAGGCCAAATCAAGCTATTAATTCTCTAAACTGGAACACAGATCTCTTTTCAGTTAAGGATCATGCTGCAAGGTGTAAAATTTGGTTGCAAGTTCAGATTTTTTTATAGCAATAGTTTCCTGCTTATTGTTTGAAGAAAGATTTTGACTTTAGTGTTTTGATACAATAGAGGTACTCAATCTCTCATCACCAAAATGCTGTGCTGCCTGTCATAGCAGGAAACTCACTGGAATATTTTTTCACTATCAAAAAGCTGTTTGGGTTATTTTTTCTACAGAAGATACTTTCCTCCTTTTATCTTTGAGTGCACCTCAAAGTAGAACTGGGAGTGTTTTGTAATTGGAATAAAGACTCTGCGAATTACTCTCATGCACTGAAGAAAATCAAGAATCTGAAGGACTTTAAAGTCAAAAGCAAGTTTTAATAATTTATAAATTAAAATACTCTACCAACCAGCAATAACACGGAATTAAACTATGGGGGGCAAAGAGTAGTCATTACATGAAACTCAGATACTGGTCATTTCTAACCTAATGAATGGAATGACAAGTAATGCAGTATGAAATGTTTAATAGTTGTATTTTTAAAAAGCACTATTCACAATGGCAGAATTGTTGCAATTTTTAAAAGATTTCAGCAATCATGGGTTTCCCCCCAGTTACTTTTTCTATCTCATAGCTGAAAAAGTTAAGTATTCCAAATCTTATAAAAGACCATTTTTACCCATTTACACTTGAGAACTATTAAATACAACACTTTATAGAGGAAAAAGAAGACACACACAACCATGCTTACATCTCCTTGGAGATAGCCAAGGCACAATAGAGCAGGTCTCAGAAAGGGCAACTGTCACATTATTGCAAGCTTCAAAACTCAACAATGACTTTTTTATTAATAATTTCAAACCTTGTCTTAGGTTTTTCATCAAGAATGCAGAACAATTAAACTCTTCCTACCTTTTCCCTAATGGCGTTTGGAACTTTTACTGAAAATTTCTGATTTTGCTGTGTTCTCAGTAAAAAAAATAGGGAAATATTTTTTTTAGGAAGGAAATATGTTTAACCTTTTCTTTCATTTCAGTTCACAGCTTCTCTAACAAGGTTATCTGAGCCTATGCCTCTGACATGCAATAATGAAGTATTTTGTTTGTATGCTACTTGAACCCAAGCTGCATAGAAGAAATCACAGTTCAGCCAGCTCATCTCTTTTCTTATTTTTAGTTTAGTTTCATTAAATGCTCATGAAACTCCAATGGGGCAGCATTGGATAGATGTAATCTGAAGATTACCACACTGATTTTTACAGAGACTGACAAAGACAGTTGGGAGGAATGACTTGGTCTTAATTCTTAAGGTGTTTCCACTTCACTGCAAAGAAATACTATTTGAACTGTGGTTCTCTTTCCCATTTCCTCTTTTCTCTCTTTCATTTAAAAGAGACTGGTAAAAAATAAAATAAATATTGACAAGAAAGTAAAACAAAAAAAGTAGAAGGAGGGGAAGGAAAACACACAGGGCACAAGAAGAGCAAATTATCTAACATGGGAAATCTTGTTTTATCTTTTCTTGTGTGCATGGCTTTTGCTTTCCCTGTTAAACCATCTTTATTGCAACACACTGGTTTTCTCACTTTTCCCCTTCTAATTCTCCTCCCCACCCCACTGGAAGGGGAGGGAGTGAGCAGCTGTGGGGTGTTTAGCTGCCATCTGGGCTTAAACCATGAGACCTACTCAGGATCTAACCAAAACCACACCTTCTGCAGAGCCACTGCTCACACTGAAACAAAGCCTAAATGCCAACAAATTAAATGTGCAGCCTCACACTACACAAAGAGGAAAAAAGCCCCAAATCTGGATATTAGTATGTGTCTCTCTCCCAGTCAGTCCTAATTAAATATAATCTTAATAAAGACAATTATTTTGAATCACAGAATATAGCCTTTCAAAAAACAATATTATTGTTTCATACAAAATACAGTGATACTGCCTCAAGCAAAAATAAAATCTATTTCCAATCACAAGTTTAAAGGAAAAGATAATCACTCTATGTCAGCCACACTCAATTAATTTCTCCTCAATAGCAGCATTCCAAGAAGCTTAAGTAAGCTATTTGTTAAAGAATAACTGGTACATGGTATCTACCCTTCCTCATGAGTTTTCCTAACTGCATTAAAAAGGAATAAAGAAACCCTGGAAACCTTGAAGAATGAAGCAAAATCATGTCAAGTAATATAATAACCAGTAATTAAACCAGTTTTCAATCTAGTTGAAAACCTTAATGTGTTTCCATAGTGCGTTCTGAAATGGTACTACCAACGCCTTTGTTGATAATAAAAATTCCTTTAAAAAACCCACAGAACCAACAAATATGTTCCTTATCTGGGAGTTACAAGTGGGAGCACATTCTGTACACTTTACAACTCATCTGCCAAGAGCCCTGGAAAGGTGCTGAGGTCTTGCCTTCCTCAGCATTCAAGTGTTTCTCTAACAAGTCTCAATAATGGCTCTGGATGAAGCCTTGCCACTGAGAGTTCTCCATCTTTCATTCTGCTTTCAGAAGTTATTTTCCCTCTATAAAGACAAGTTGAAATACCATCAGTACTTAAGAAATCTCTGGGATTAGTGCTGGAACATTATGTAATGAAAAATCAGTTTGTTGTCTGGGACACTGGGGCAGAGTTTGTATCACAGCACTGTTCAAATCAGACAGACAGAAACAAGACCTACATAGGCTCAGGGCTCCCAAATGGAGTCTGAGAGTGTAAAACAGTTTGTTGTGTCTTGGGATCCTGCTTTTACCCCATGTCAATATTTAAAAAAACATTTTAGCTTAATTTTGAGTCAGATTTTTGTTTATTCAGATGAGTTATTTGTATGACCATCCTTTTAGTTCCCTGTTTGCCAAGGGCAGGAGAAGGATCTACCTTACCTGACTTCTGAGCCCTGCCACCTGTGCTGATCATTCCATAGCAGCTCACGGAGAGACTCTGCAGCTGATCCGTGTTAGACTTTAATTTTGAATAAAATGGATAATCTGCATAGGAGACTAAAACCCAAAGTTGTTGATGTACAGGTGCCTTTGCTTAGACTGATGGATCCTATCTTGCTCACCCAAATAAACATGAGATTTTGGGAATACAGAACTGAGGTACAGAAGGTCACCTAAGATACAATCTGAATAAAGATGATTTGTTTTTGTCTTGTTGTAACTCTGTAACTCTAATTATAATTATTGGGATTACTAAAATTGAAAATCAAGAGAGAAACTAATGACAAATATCCTAAGTTAAACCATAATAAAACACTAGGTAGAAACTGAAGTGCAAGAAGACTCAGATCAATCGAAAATGGATGACAGAAGGAAACAAAGAAGGCTCACTGCTCTTCTTCGTCCATATTGACAGCATGAGGTCAAGAAGGTCAGAAAACAGGCAAGAACAAGCCATTTTTCTCTTTCTCTTCTGCTCATCTCTTTCCCCTCTACTACACAGGTTCATATTTCATCATCCTCTGAGGCTAACAAAATTTCAATTTCTGTGTACTTCTAATGAATTTAACATGACATCATCACACAAGAACTCCAACATTTTCTGCTGTTGTGTGCACTTTTCCCAGGAGTGATTCTCAAGGATAGGTCAAACCCACAAGATTTCATCAAGTTCTCTCAGCAGAAATGTCAGCATATTATTACTGACCAGGAAAATTTATAGCAAAATAAATATCTCAAGGGTAATTTTTTGTTCTATTAAGCAAGAGAATATTATTTCCAACAAGAAGGCTGATGTGACAAAATACAGTTACAGACTTACAAAATGCATGATATGAAGTCTCCAGAAAGATGTTTAAAGAAGTGACCCAACTATCAGTATTCTTGACATGCCAGCAAAAATTCCAGATACCCTAACATGTTTAAAATAATTTTTTGATTGGTTTATGTTATTATTGACAATTTGAAGCCAATTAGCAATGAATTAATTGTGAAATAAAATTCCATCTTCCTAGTAAAAGAAATGGATTACTTTTGCACATTGCTTTCTAGGAAGGATAATGCTTTCTGAATTAAAAAGTGCAGTTCAGAGCATTCCGAAAGAAACTGTGAACTACAAGATGTCTCCTAAAAAACATACTTTATCATCACAATAAGAGAAAAGTTTATATTCTTTCCTTATATATGTAAATCATGCTAATATATGCCTGGCAGGGAAAAAAAATTAAAAAAAATATTTTACATGTAATACAGGCTTATCCTAAAGATTTTTCCACATTTTTTTCCAGATCTCTATCAATACACACAGAACCAACCATCCCTTTGATCAGGGTCCTTGTCAGCTGCCTGTTTAACTGACACCTGTGCAACAACAGCCTAAACACAACACCATTTGTCAGATGCTGCTACAAACACCTCAGCAAATGAGAAACTCAGAAAGGAAGCATTGCTCAGAATATTTAAGCCAGATTTGATGCTTCAAATGAATGGAAAAGTTTGAGTTGGAAGGCACATCTGAAGGCCTGCAAAGACCAGCTTCAAAGTGTGATCAAGTTACTGAAGGCCTTGCTCAGGCAAGATTTTTAGAACTGCAGGGTTGGAGTTTCCACATTCTCTCTGGACAGCCTGTTCCAGAGGATGATCTAATTGGCATCTTACCTTATAGTTTAAAAAATTCTAATTTCCAATTATTTTCCTTTATTCCTAGCTATGCATTTTATAATTTTCTAGCACTACTGGAAAAGAAAATGAAAAAGCTGCTTATAAAAGCTATCACGACACCACAGATAGTTGTGAAAAGCTCAAGTATAAAATACACATCAGAAAAGCCATGTTTACTAATTTCATTTCAACATGTTATTATATCAGTGGCCTATACTGATCTTTACCACAACTTTTACTTGATTCAAATTTACACTGAAAGGAATTTGGTTTATTTAGTTTGAGAGACACTGCAAAAAGACTCAGCAAACAGACAGCTGACTATTTGCAAAGACTCAAAAAGCCTCCCATCCTCATCTGAGTGAAAGTTTCTCTGATAACCAAAGTTTAGGAGGGTAATGCAAACAATTTCTCTGAAAGTGACCTAGTAAAACATACAAGCCTGCTATGAGATATTGTTCCCACTAATGTGGTCAGCACACAACTTGAAATGTTCCTTCAGTAACCACATGCCCAGATGCCAAACCAGTTTTTATACTTTGGTTTCTCTTAGAATTCTCTCTCAATGAATTATCCTGCTCCATTCAGAAAACATAAGGACACTGAAGAGGTGGGAAGACGTTGTAAGTCCCTAAAAATGGGCAGTGCAGAAAGCTGGAAGCTGACAATGACACTAACCAACCTGGGCAGAACAGTGGGTGTCTCATCCCCTGCAAGGCAAAGCATCTTGAAGAAGAAAGCAGATGGACTTTTTTCCTGGTTGCTACAGAGGAGGGTAAGAAAATGGCCTCATCTCCTGCCCTTAGGAGACTCTAGCATAAAGAGATTAGTAGCCCTTAAAATTAAAGGAAGTAATTTGATGTATGGTGGTTCATTTTCTGAAAGTGAGAATATATCTAAAATTCTTATTTCTTTTGAATTGTCTGAAACTAATTGCTGCTTTCCAAATTTTGTTTAGAATTTGCTCCTTTAGCCTTCAGCTTCATTTTCTTTTTGAAATGGTGGGGTCTTTGGTGAAATACAATGTGTACAAGGCTAAGAAATTCCAGTCTTGATCAGAATAGCAGAGCATCTACCCTACTAGCTCGTCCCAAATACTTCTGAATAAGTCAAAACAAATGCTGAATTTTCTCAGAGAAAGCATATACTCCTGCTTCCTGCTTCTTTTATGAATTCCAGATGATAATTCTTAAAACCATCCAATGCTGCCCTATATGATCTTTCAGGTCTCTTCCAACCCCTCCAGTCCTAACCATTATATGATTCTATGAAATACTGCAAGACAGCAGCCTCCCCAGACAAGAAATATCCTGTACAGTGGGCATGTTTGTACTATTAATCTGGGGGACTTTTGTGTTTTTTAAGCTTTCCAGCAGCAGTGCTTCCCTGTTTAGCAGCGCCTGCCATGGCACTCCTTTACACCCAGAACTGTTTTGCTGTGGGGTCAGAATGAGACAACATGACAGTTCTAACCTGAAGGGATGCTCAGGTCATGAGTCTCCAGATATGGCCTTGTGATCAATGAAACATGGTAATGTGCCTGATTTAAACAAACCCCAAAACAACAATAACTCTAGAAACCTGGTTCTGTATTTTTATAGCTCCTATTGTCCTTATAAACTAAATTTAATTAGCGATTAATTTGTGACTCAGGAAATCCCCCGATCTCAAAATTCTTTGCTATTTTCAGAGCCATCTCTCACACTTAGCCTTCTAGCTCTCTCACCTTCATGTCATACCATATGCTTTTTTCAAGCTCACCTTCCTTTGCTTATCTTCTGCTTCTGTGCTATTAGTAATGCAAATTGACTGCCAAAGCCCACAAGAACATTCTCACTCTGTCCCCCGTCTCTTCTTTAAGAGTTTAATATTCCTCTTACTTCATTATACACTGATTTTTCAAGAGGCTTTAGCTCATTCCTTTGGCAATAATGCTCACATTTGGCCAACAGTCAAGAAACATTGACACAGACCTGCTTTCAAACCAGAAAGGATTTACCAGGCTGAAGCAATGACTGTGTGGTTGGATTTCCTGGTTTTCCAGCCTATTTCCATGATTAGAGTGTTGCAAACTGGTTGCTTCTCCCCCTGCTTACCCTCCTCCATATCTAAGGTAAAAGAAGAGCATGTATCACTTCCCCTTGATTATAGCACGACTGTTGTTTCTCTGGGGGTTAAATACTTGGGTGCTTTGGATTTCTTTAGTCATAAAATAAAAATTTCATTCCTTTAAAGCTCGTGGATATATAAGATTTTCTGACTATAAACCTGTCAGGTGCAGACTTATGCAGACAGGAGTGACTAAGAAGCTGTTCTTTATTCTCTTCTACCTTCTGTATTACTTAGCACAAATAAAAAGACAAGTGACCACACTGTAGGTCTGCAAGCTGAACTAATGTGCTTCACTGCCTCTAATCTCCCCAATTACTGTTGAATTTTCAGTCAAGAAGCATGACTGATTTTATAACTCACATACCATTTTATTTTCTTTGGTTCTTATGTGACTGTGGTTATTTATTCTTTGGTACTTGAGAGTCATTTTTCAGTAAAATCAAAAGAGCAAACGGAACATATTGCCAGTAATCCAGCGCAAAAAATCATAGTGTTAATTTAATGAGACCTCTGCTATTCATTTGGCAAATGAGACAGTGGAGTGGCACTGACATATGTAGAGCAGGGACCAGTCTGAGATGAAGTGGCAAAGAGCAGCTTAATGTAACTCGCTGATAAAACTGTCACTGATCTTGCTCTCTATCTGGGATTCCAAGAGAAAATGATGGGAAAGACATTCTGTGCCATTAATGATAACTGAGTAAAATGTGCCAATGAGCGATAATAACACACCTACATGACACAGACCATTAAGCAGCCAGTTACAACAGTCTCAAATAACACAAACAAATGAAAATAACACTTATGGTCAAACCCTTGTCTTATTAAGCTGTTGAATGCTTTTCAGAATAATTAATATGACCTGGAACCTATAATTCAAAAATTTAAACTACTGCCCTGTCTGCTTTCCCCCAGTTAATAATTATTTAATCCAGCAATGTCAAGATGTGCAGCAGTAATAAGCAGAACTGTGCTGAAGGAAAGGCTTTTGGCTACAATTCCATCTGCAGAAATAAACAGAAAGGACTTCTACCCCCACGAAAAGCCACTGCCAGTGTGCTCTCACAGGTATGTAAATAAAATTTGCTTTGAAGTTAAAAGCAAAGATTAATAAAATTGAAAAGAATATGAGAAATATCTGTAGCATCCTATTTATCCTTTTCCTACTGCATTGGACAGGTGTATGAGTATTTTTTTATCTGCTTTTGATTTTTCCTCTAAATAACAAGTACACCAGACTTGTCCTTTCTGCACACATCTGCTGATGCAAGATCTGGCTGAAAGAATTCAGAGATACCACTCCCATGGACACCTTTCTTATGTCTTTATGGGAACTTCGGGTTCACTCATAGGAAGGGAAAAGACGAAGGGTTCTTGAAAACATCCTTGAAGGCATGTGATCGCCACTTACATATGCAACCCCAAATAAGAGCTGTGTGCACCCAAAGTATTGCATCCTTACGTGTTCTATCTTTTATAGACTCTCAGATGAGAGTGTTGACAGGACTGCAGCAGACGGCAGGCCTCTGTGAGGACACAGTCCTCCTCCTCTAGGCACCTCCCTGCCTTGCCCCAAGCAAAGGAGGACACTGCTTCTCCCTCACAAAGTGAGAGATTGTCAGCCCCTGCCAGTCTCATTCCAGGGCTGGGAACGTCAGGTCAGTTACCCTGGGTCAGTTTCAGCATCCAGAGAAATGAAGGCAATACACAGCTGGCACCACCAAAACTATACAGATTTAACAACTGTGGAATGCTGGGGCCTCAGGGGAGCTGGGTCATAAATGTTTCTTTGGAAGTGAGACATAAGCTAATACTATAACAAAACAAGGGAAACCCTCTAATTAAATGAAATTATGTTCTTTCAAGGATTTTAAACATCATTGCAAATATGTTTAATCTTGCCACATAATATTTTTATATTTCTCTCTGCATACTGATCAATATCCAATATCTTCTTGCAGCAGACACAATTTACAAACCAAAAGTATGGATAACTAAATGCCCAATTTAAATATTTCTTACACTGCATTTTAGTGCCACAGTTTTCACACAGTTTAATTTCAACACTTCTTAGTATTTTTTGTTGTGAGTAATGATAGAATGTTTTTATTAGGAAGGCCTGGATTTTATTTCATGCCAAAGCAGATCAGACACTATAATGCAATGCTGTTTCTTTAAGTAAAATGAAAAATTTATAAGCCTTTAAAAAAGTACTTTACTTCTTACCTTTTAATTAGGAAAAAAAAAAAAAGTTTGAAACAGGGCTATATAAATTTCTGCATTCGCTTCCAAATAAGAAAAGTAGTTTTACTTTTTATTGAAGCAAGCCAGATTGGTGAGTGTCTAGATTCTGGAATAAAGCAACCAGAGAACAAATCTTGTGGATGTTCCTAAAACACAAAGACAAAATTCAGATATCTTTTATTGTGCAGATTCCTACAAAACATAACCTACTAGCTTCCCACTTTTCCCTTTTTCAAGATTATTGAAGTAATCTGTTATGTGAGAGGCACTTTAAAAAACTCTCTTCTTCCACTGTGATGTCATCTGCTTAACTTGCTTCAGCTCAAGTGCATCTTTAACATTCTACTCAAATGCAGTTGCCTTGGGGTTTTGGTTTTTTTGTTGTTTTTTGGTGTTTTTTTTTTTTTTCTTTTTTTTTCTTGCTGCTTTGTTTTGCTTTTGTCAGTCTGGTTGTGGATTCTCTTGGGCAACGACCAGCTGTTAATATGCACGGCATCTCCCTCTGTAATCAGGACTTTTGAAAGGTTGTTACTAATGTTCTTGGAGAACTACCACAAATCATAATTTGTGAAGAAAGAAATGTTTAAGTGTAATAAAAAGTGTTTATTGTGTAACGAACAGGAAGCTTACATCTTGGCTGCCAAATCACATCCTTTTATTTTCCTCTCTTTTCTCATCACTTCATACACCAGTGACTAAATAAGCCTTGGGCATATATACACCATTTAACCCAAAAATGATGTCCAACCATCTTATCCTTTGATTAAAAGGCTATTTTTTTCTTAATGTTGTGCTCAAATCATTGCATTTTGTGACAAAAAAAAATGAACTCACCTTGCTTATCTCCCTGTCCCCTTCAGGGACACATCTCATTAAAAGCCTTTTGGTGCAGTGTACCCTTTCACAACCCCTCTAAGGAAATGTAAAAATGATCTGATACTGTACCTTTTGCACTGTCTCAAAAATCAGTACGAGGATTCCTGATATTATTTAAAACAACCTGACACGGAAGTAAATCCTTTTATTGTGCCAAGTATTTTATGAATTATTAATTGGTCCATTAAACTTTTGCCTGCAATAGGAGTAAGTTAAAAAAAAGGACAAAAGTACTTTGAAAAGTGAAACTTCAAGTGGTCCTGCCTGATTAGCCAAGTTCCTAGAGCTGCATTTGTGTTTACAATAAAACCTCTCTGCTAGTTTTAGGTTTGAAAGTTTATGGTATCACCACAATGCATAGTTCAGTGAGGGGATTCAAACAGCAAGAAGAAGAAGATGGTAGACACATTTTGATGAAGCATAGCTGCAATGTCTAAAGATATCTCTGCATAATGCTGTTAATGGCTTACTGAATTGATCTGTTCAATTTGTGCTATTTAATGAAGCAGAGCACCTGACACTTTATCATGAGCCTGTACTGGTTAGAAGTGTTTAGCTAAATGTCTGTACTGCTAATGGTATTTCCATGCCATATTTCACTTTGCAGATTTGCAAAAATAATAGTGTGGATAAATTCCAGGTATTTCAGACTTTGGAAAGCACACTTTGGGAGGCAAAAGACAGACTAGTAAAGAAAAGGCCCAGCAGCTTTATAATACAAAGAGTGTGAGCAGCAAATAATTGTGCCATAATTAAAGAAAATAAAACATGTCATCATACTTCTAGGTGGAAAAAGCTGGAAACAAATCACGTCTGGCTTTAATAGTTCCAGTGCTCATGTGTAGTATAAATCTAGCAAAGTAGAAATAAAGGCTACAGTTTCAGAAAGAAAGCATTCAGGTTTTCACACTGAGAAATTGCTTCATTCTACTCATCAGCTTCTAAAATTTAGATAGACCTTTAACAGTCTTCTAAAAATGTATTTATAAGTTCAGTATTCACTAGATTGTGTTTGTTTTTAATAAGATCCATAGATTATGTTTATAACAAGAAAATTAACTTTCCCTGCTCTTGGTGGCAATGAATAAAAACAACAACAATGAACAGAACACATTTTGTACAATTAATAACCAGCAGTTGTCATTGGACTGTTGACATAATTAGAAGGATCTCCTAAAAATTGTCAGAAACAGCAAACTTGTTTGCCCATCTGCATTCAGGGTCCTCTGGAGTCCTAAGCAGTTTCATTTGCAAATGAATCAAGGATGCCAAGGCCAAAATCACATTTCACTAAATATAACACATTGTGAAACATATGTTCGTCATGTGGACTGGTTCTTGTTTTATCTCTTCTGTATAAAATATACCTTGAGACTTTCACTCTGGGTTAATTTGCACAAACTTTTGATCAGTATTAGCAAAATACTCATGGTCAAAAATTTCAAGATTAGCCTAGTATATTATCCTCTTCAGATTGTAAAGAAGTAATTCAGACAAAAAGCATTGAGGAAAGCGTATATATATCAATGAGAGTGATTCAGCCTTTCAAATAGCAGCAATGACAAAATGCTTCAGAAATTCATGGTTTAAATGACTTTTGGGTTTTTTCACTAGTGTACCATACTGCCTTTCAAATACTTCTAAAGGTCTGGGAGTAGAGAAATGCTTGACAGCAATGTGATCACAATGAGCTGTTCTTTGTCTTTCTGAAGTTGGTTTACTGGTTCCAGCAGAACTGAGTCAGTTTGCATCAAGGCCCACTAGTAGCTCAACAGCTCAAGAATGCTGCCTTAAGCTTTTAGCCTTCCATGAGCTCTGCCATGGAAAACCATAAAATGAACATCAATAATCCATCCCTGTATCACAAAGCTCAGTCCGTATTATATGGGGACCAACTATTGCATCAAAAGGTTACATATTACATATATTTATGCAATATTTATATGCTACCTTTATATAGCACCTTACCCAGGGAAACATTCTGTTTCAGCTTTCCCAGCCGCTCTCAGAAATGACTGAAGACAATACTAACTGAAGAAGGAAACCCACTCATTCATTAAACCTCCGGGTCCTCCGCTTTCAGACCTGTAGAACCAGATGTACACTGAGAGAAATGTTATAGGACATGAAGAGCTACTCTGACCGAGTAAGCTGGCACCTTATAACCTTCTAGAACAAAGCAGCACCACAGACTCAACTGCAAAGGAAAAATACCCTTGGAATTCAAATTTCTGGCCAAAAATGGAGTCAGTTAGGATTCAGAGCTGAGTTTGTCCACAAACATTCACTGTAATTCTAAACCAATGGATTCAGGTCCAAATTTTGGCACTGTCCCATTAAACAGTTTCCTCACCAATTATGTAACAATTCTTGAGCCACAATAAAGGACTTCTGTAGATAAAAATACAGAAAAGAGCGACTCTGTCTCTACTTAAAATGGGGATAAACCCACTACCTAAATACCAGACTTGCCTATCTTGTCCCTCCAGATAAGAGTAGAATAATCTGTTTATTACTGTATAGATGGGAGGTGCTTAATACAATAGAAGTTCTAATTTTTGTTGAGAGGCTGCATGTACTCTTTTAATAGATATAGTATTAAAGGGTTCAGGAGAAAAACATGCTGAAGTACAGAAGGTACAAGATAAAAACATAAACCAGCAATTTCTAACCACCCTGCATAAACAAAATGCTACCTTTTCTAACAACTCCAGTGCCCAGCCCTAATAGTGAATATGTAGAGTTAGGAACTAGAATATATTAGTGATTGCATTATGTAGTTTGAACAAGAAATTGTATTTTTTAACAAACACAGTAATATAACTTGTGAAATGTTAGGTCCAAACTAATTTGAACAAATCATGATTATCATTTCCCTGAAAAATTTTGGCTCCTTTTTTCTGCAGTAGGGAAAGGGAACTAAAAATCTTCGACATTCCAATGTAATTTTCAAATTAAAAACAAAAAACAAAAGCCTCCTTACTAGAGATGGTAGATATTCATTGCTGTTCTAAACAACTCCCAAATACTAAGTGTTACTTTTCATTTACAAAACTGAAAGTCAAGTACAGGGCACTTTTTCCCAAACAGATGGTACAGCACCTGGAGATTCAGTTCCCAGGAGGTGGTAACAAACACATGCAAGTCACAAGAGTCAATAAGTCTCAAAAAGTAAAGGCAACATGCTCCACTTTGTTCAGAAGCAAGTCAGCACGACATCATTACTTGAAAAATGCCCAATAGCCTTTAATTCAAAGGAATATTTTGTTATAACTCTCATCCTGATTTATAATTGCCACCCTCATGGGTGAAGGACTGGGCATGAGCCAACAGCGTGTACTCTCAGCCCAGACTGCCAACAGCATCCTGGGCTGCATCCAAACCGGGGCAACCAACAGCTCAAGGGGTGGGATTCACCCCCTCTGCTCTTGTGAGAGCCCACCTGGTGCCCTGTGTCCAGCTCTGGAGTCCACAGCACAAGAAGGACCTGGACATGTTGAGCAGGTCTAGAGGCGGTCACAAACACAGCCCCAGGCTGAGGCACTGCCTCCTGCAAAGACAGGCTGGAAGAACTGAAGCCTGGGGAAGGGAAGGCTCTGCAGGGACCTCATTGCAGTCTTCCAGTACTGAAAGGGGTCTAGAGGAGGTTTCCCAGAGAAGCAATGGATGCCCCACTCCCAGAAGTGTTGAGGGCCAGGCTGGATGGTGCCCTGAGCGCGCTGATGCAGGTGAGTGCCATCCCAGCCCATGGCAGGGGGCCTTAAGGTCCATTCCAGCCCACACCATTCTATGACTTCCTACAAGCCCTCAACAAGACCATCACCACCACCTCCCTGCCTTACAGCACAACCCACTTTCTCATCTTTCCTGACTTTCTTAAGTGCCCTGAAGTCGTCCAACAGAATGCTCAGTTCCATGGTATCTATTTCTGGTTTTGTAATTCCAGTGATGCCACAGCCCTAACCACGCCTTGTGCTTGCTTTCCTTTTAAACCCCACCCCATTTGTGGGCTGAGTCTCCAGCCCCCTCATTTAAAGTTCTGAGTCCTCATTTTCTGTCTCTTGCTGCTGCTAGAAATTCACAGTAGATTCTTAATCCCTTAGCATATGAAAGTGAAGTGTTCCTAAAGTAATAATCCTGTGTGGATACTGCTCAGAGCTGGTGAAGCAGTGCTTGTTGTTATCCAAACCACAGCAACAAAAACATGCAGCCTGGCTCAGCATACTGGGGTTTTTTCTGCACACAGAATATGCCCAGAATTATTCTGGTTTTCTGAGTTTCATGTCATCAGCTGTCTTTACAGAGCAAACTTGACAAATCACTGTGTTTAAGGAATTTAACTTCAGGAAGTCTGCTATTCTTGGTGTCTGCACCCACAGAAAAAAATCAGTATTATTATCTTCATATTAAAATACACTTTGGATATTGCAGAAATTAACATGCAACATGACGTTATATTTTTTATGGTCTGCCAGGCTGATCATAGACAGGCTGGAAAGATTTTCAGTAGGAACATTCTCTCAGGTTGGTGGGGGTTTTTTTGGGTGTTTGTTTTTTGTTTGTTTGTTTTTTGTTTGTTTGTTTGTTTGGGTTTTTGTTTTTGTGGGTTTTTTGTTTGTTTTTTTGTTTTGTTTTGGTTTGGTTTTTTTTGTTGTTGTTTAGGAATTTTAAAATCTCCAGTCTGAAGTAAGAAAAGGACAGGAAAAAGTTAATTCCCTCAACTAGAAAGGGCATCATGCTTAAAACACTAATTCCTGACATGTTCAGTTCCCAAGATGCCCATCTTGAGAAACTGAAGCACTTGCACTGAATGATACACTGTGAGAGTGGCATTACTTAGCCCAAGTTAAACAGAGAAGTAACCCTATTTCTTCCCTTAAGCACCAAACAAGGGAAAACCACCACTTAATCTTTGGCATTTGCTATTTACCTTGTAAATCATGGCTCAGCAGGGACACTTGCTGCTTCTCCCCTGTAAATATAACTTGGTTGGAACAGAATGGGCTCACGATTATATTCTCTCTACAAAACTGGTACCAAAAAACTAAAAAATATTGATTTTTTTTTTTAATAAATAAATAAAGATCCTGAAGGACATTGACTAAATAAAATGCAATTTTAAAAACACAGTAATTTCAAGCATCCTCCGTTTGAAGTAATTGATAAAATTTTGCCTTTACATTTCTCATGGAGTAGATTTCAGAACTGAAACAAGCTTTTTTGAAAACTAATTCAACTACTCTACCTCTTGTATGAAAGAAATAGTCACTATACTCCTGCCGTATCTAAGCACTGTGTAGCTATTTCTTAGCCTTTTTGTATGCACCTGTACTCACCAAACCAACATGTATCTTACACCTGACAGTTGCTGCCATTCCTAATCCAGAATCCCACGCTATTGCCAAGGGCAGACAAAGGTCTGTTGTCTCCATGAGCAGCTTTTGCACATTTTTACAGGTTCCAGTACCCTTTTTCTCCCACTAGGAATTATAAAAAAAAAAAAAAAGCATTCAACAAGTGTTGGAAGAGAGCTATGCAGGAAACAGCAGGCACCGTTACATTCATGCATATTTTCAAATAGCACAGATAAAATGTATTAAATGGAGTTTTAAAAAATTCCTAGTTGTTTCTATGAAGATTGTTGCTTGTTGTTTCAAAATCTGGGTTTGACTATTTTCTGCTGTTGTAATCAGGCACCAAATTTTCAACAGAAATGTGTATGCCAAAACATTATAGCCAAAACCCCAAAAGATATCAACTTAGAAATGCTGCCACAACACAGAAACATCATTTCACTGATCATTTTCATATTCTCCTAGTGGAAGAATCTAGTACTTTTTAAAGATGCAGCTGAGGAGACAACCTGACTCAGAGATGAAGCTACTGAACTGCAGTGACTGAGAAATACGGAAAAGAAATGTATTCTTTTTCAAAGGCGTCTTTGAGCAATTCATTTTTATATGGCAAACTATTCAAAATTATTCATGAGAAGCTTATCCTAGGTCCATAAAACTAAGATTTTTTTTGTTGTATTCAGAGCATGTTTGTTATTATTCTTTAAAAACTGCAGTTAGTGCTGAAGATAAATTAAAACTTAACAACTACTAACATGTTGAATAAAAAAGAGCCATAAATTAACTAGTTAAGCTTTCAGTCAGCTGCAATTCATGTAACTCTAAATAAATTTTTAGATTAAACTGGAAATCATCTCCTGAACGTGTTTCTTACCCGTGCCATGCAGAGAGGTCTGGATTGGAGTGCTGGCAGATTTCAGTACAGAGACAACACCAGTGACACTTTAGAATGAGCTCTCTGAGCTACACCCAGAGCCCAGCAAGAAGGATCAGCCAAGGCAGGGTCTGGCAAGCCAGCTATAAAAAGTGCTGCTGCTGGGACTAGACTATGCCTAAACTGCATTGGCAGTTTTATTACGACTTATAAAACTTTTATGAGCTTTATTTTCCATGATTTAAACCATTGGTCTGTGTTAGGACTCTGGAAGGGATCATTGCAGTTCATCTGGAGAGAGCCTTTCCACTTGCAATACCATGGCAGTCCTCAAATACTCAAGATAGCATTCTAAAAACTCAGCACAAAGAACCTACATGTCTTTGAGTCTCTCTTTAAAAAAATAAATTAGAGACAATTTATTTTGATAAATTTTGACCTTCAAGCATAAAAATATTAGTACAGTGTAGGTAAGCATTCTAGCAAATATTTCAAAGCCAGCCTTTACCAAAAAATGATTGTCACTCTTTCCTCCTTTGGTACAGTTTGATGCATCTCTTAATTCTCTGACATGTAGAGAAAGTGTAATTACTAACATGGATAAATCAGTTACATCAGAATATACAAAGATATTATTACAACATTTAGCATTAACTCAGTTATTAAGCAGTCGTTAGGGAGACACTGCCCTTAACAGAATTAGCTCATTTCCACAAACCTCAGCACATAAAGCAGATTGCAACGTTTCTGGAGCTGTGCAATAAAATAAGCTGAATTCAGATATAGGACTATTTTCTTCTGGATCTGGCCATTAGGGGCTGTACCTACCATTATAAGAAAAGCTTTAATATTAAGAGATATAAGGGACTTGAAAAATTATTATCCTATTGATTTACTTTTGAAAACCTTTCAAGAAGTTTCACTAAGTGCCTAAAGCAATAAATAATATAATTTTATTACCCTCTTTAAGTTGTTTTGGTGTTTTTTTGTGATATCTTTCTCGAGATAGGACTTCATAGATCTTGAGGAGCAAGTAAGATTTGAGATTTTTCTAACTACTCTCTGAAGTATTTTATGGAGTTTTTTCCCCCATTTAAATTTATATCCCTTTTTAATTTTAAATTCTAAATGGAAAATGGCTACAAAAACATAAAAAATTAATGAAAATTAATTAGTTGTCTTTGCAATTACTTGAGAACACCCCAAGTCATAAAGCTACATTAAATACTGCAATGTAATCAATTTGCATGTAATTTAATGTAATTAAATTAATGTAATTAAGAATTTTAGCACTTAAGTAAAGAGTGACATATCACAAATTTACTTATAAGTGCAATAATTACTCTCACTTACAAAACAAGCAGCAGTTCATTTGAGTGTGCCTGCAATTGTAAAGTCAGGGCACTGAAAGCAGGAATTCAGCCTTGGATTCTCATTTCTTGCACATGAGGATAACACTTGAGGACTCAATTTCCCTCAGCTCTCTGCTGTTTCCAAGTAGATTATCATTCAGCAAAAATGCTGAGCTACTTTACGGTCACACATTTTACTGAGAAAAATCTCAGTAAAAGAACCATACATTTTATTTGGAAAGGGTAAGAACCAAGGTCATCTTGATCACAGATGGTGGAAGTTAAAAACTGCAAGTACTTGACTAGCACATCAACTACCAATGTGCATCTTTTTAAAGTGCAAGCAAATCACAAAGAGCTCACATAGCCTTTGAATCTGAAGAACCTTCATAACTTCAGTTGAAACCTCACTTTGAAATAATGGGAAAACAATCTCTTCTCATTTCTCCATTCTCCATTTCTCCATTCTTTGTTACTGCAAAAGTAGATTCATGGACAAGCAACTGATTTTAAACCTGTGCTTGGTGTTTAACTGGGATAAATGAGAATAATTTTCCCACTGGAGCAAGAGTTATGGAATTTGTAAGTCCTTTTGTTATAGTGGCATAACTGGATGACAGCCTGGGTGCATACTCAGCTCCCTGGATGGTCTAGAACCTCCCCAATAGTCACCTGCACAGGTGGCAGTAGACCAGCTGGAGACAAGATCTCCCAGCTGCCCCCAGGGCACAGGATAAATAACTACTGCAGGGGCCTCTGCAGGAGGGACCTCTGAGATGTACAGATTGTGGTACCTTATGCAAAGAAACCAACAAATTAGGGATTTCTTTACACAAACACTCTGCCCATGAGTGTCTAACATGATCCAGAAGGGCAAATTGAATAATTTCTATGTCTGTGTGTCTGCAGCAAAGGAAAAGAGAGTAAAATTTTCTTATTGAAGTGATACTAAAAGCTTTCAGTGTCCTCCAAAATACCTTGCCAGCTCCTTCAATACTGTTGTTTGCCAGGAAACACAATATGGCTCTGAACAAGGACTATGAAGGGTTTGCATGGTAAAAAATATTTAGTTATTGACAACATGTTTCCTAAGGAACAATGGCCAAAAATGTACTTCGATTAGTTCTTCTCTTTATGTAAGGGTAGAACATACTAAATATCTATTTGAGATGACACCACTTGATATAATAATGAACTACAGGGGGGAAAAAAAAGTATTTTAGAATTTTAAATGTTCTTAAAAAAAACCCCAAAGTAAAACAAAACAAAAATACCCATATTTTTCCCCTATTCATTTTACAGATAGATATCAAATACTGTTAACCTTCATTGAATTGTATCTAAAAAAGATTGAGTGTAAATAAAGGTTAAGAAAAAAAATCCACAAAAGGGAACACAAGCACGCTAGAAGTAAAAAAGAGAAGCAGGGACTGAATAAACTGAAAAATTTGTATCTCGTTAATTTTTGTTAATTTCTATTCTATTTATTTTCTATTTAAAATATGGAAAGAAATTGTAATAT
This sequence comes from Chamaea fasciata, assembly GCF_029207755.1. NCBI lineage: Eukaryota > Metazoa > Chordata > Aves > Passeriformes > Sylviidae > Chamaea > Chamaea fasciata. Next base: position 12,676,756 of record NW_027094095.1, on the reverse strand, counting down.
AAACCTTCTAAAGCAAAATGACATATTTTAGGTTTCACGGATATGACGACTGATTTTTAAAAATCCATTAATCTGCTAAAAGAGAAAAATACACTTAAATAGCACTTTAAAATCCTCTGTTTCTACAGATCCTTATAGTCCTTCGTGAAGCAAAAATGTTTTTTTTATGTAATGGTAAGAGACCACATTCTTGGAAGTTAATTTTCAAAAGTTACAATATGATACTACTATAAGAATAAATTTACTGTGCTGAATACTTAGAGAGAAAACAATACTTTGGTTTCAGATTTAGTGAGCCTCTTGCTCCGGTATTTGCAATTCCCACATGAATCAAAACAATCATATTTCCAAAAGTCTAATTGGAACACACATCCTGAAACTTGACTTATTGTCCTTTACATCTTCTACTCCTTTGATAAAACTCTGGAAAACACTTCTACAAATTACTAATTTCTATTTAAAGCCACCTTAAGACCTGTCACACTGAATTTTAATTTTCTGGGCATGCTGCTGCAGCTATAGCATACCAAACGCCAGTGCTACCAGCACTGCAGGATTCAGTTCCTGCAGAATTATTTCACCCAGGAAACACCACACCTTTCTGTATCCATCACATTTGCCACAACAATTTTCTTATCTTTCTCAGTCCAAACTGGACTTTTGAACACCAACGTGCCTTTTCAAAACCAATGTTTTTAGTTCTAACTATTTCACAATATCAGGCTCAGAGTACTACTTCTAAGAAACGTTCATCTTCCCGCTCAACTATATTTTTATCAAACTATTGGAATGCTTTACATTAGATGCATATATCATTTATAGTACAAATACACTGCCTTTTGTCCCCTAATTTCAGGAAGGGACAGAGAGGTTAAACATTAGGTATAATAAAAATGCCTATAAAACAAAGAATTAAACAAAGATATGTAAATAAAATCTGGAGCCTTGAACATGGTGCTGAGGCTCTCAGCAGAGAGCAATGTAAGAATATGGCAGAATTCAGTTTTGATTGCCCTGCAGATGCTGAGCTGCCTAAACACTGTATTTTCTTCAACAGCCAGCAAATAAAGACAGAGTGATGCCAAGTGTCCTGCGCCTGAAGAGGAAGCATCTCTTCGTTCACGTCCACATTTCCTCTAACACAAGGTGCCTACTTGCTTCTCTTCTTTTAAAAAACTGAAGGAAGTTGAGTCTGCCTTTTGTTTGTTTCTTTCCAGGTGACAGTACTAAATCTAATAGTTAGAACACACATGCAGGAAATAGGAGTGTGAGGACCCATTTCCTCTATTTTTCTAAGAAATTACGGTAGCAAATATCTTCCTGTCATCTAGCATAGCTTGGGTGAGGGAGATTCAGTTTTTTCTGCTCAACCAAAAAGGCAGATGACAAGTAAACGTAAAATTGTTTTCGTATCCTGAAATACACTCATTCTCATTTGCAGGCTTGGTTTGCTCTTGCAGTTTTGCCTGGGTGATTATAGAAAAGTAGGAGAAGGACGAAATACATTAATACCTTTTTCCAAAGAGCCTCTGCCACAGCAAGCATAAAAAAATACTTACTGAGACTCTCCTGCTTTAGCCAAAACCAATATTGAACGTTCTCTGAAGCTGAGTGGTCCTAAAGGAACACACTCCAACAGAGTATGTTACATTTAGTCCCTTAGTCCTGGATGAGTGGTTGAAGGAAGTTCCCAGGTTCTCACACTTAGGCTGCCAGACAGGAGTTTCTGTTTAATTTTCAATGTGTCCTTGCTGATGCAAATAGTTCTATCATAGTCAGCATAAATTTTACAGGCGTGGCCTTGTTCACATGACTTCTGCCACTGCCAGTGGAAGGTCATAGGTGTGCCCCGTCTGGAGAGCAGAGCCCCAGGAGCTCTCTGGGCTTGTGTTGGGCAGAGCTGACTGGGATTGCCCCGTCTCTGGTGGCCCTGTGCCCATGGCCTCCCTGGCTGGAACTTTGGCTCTGCCAGTGCCAGAGCTGGGAGGCTGCTTGGGGTATTGAATGACAACCCACAGCCCCTGCCAGCTCAGCCTGGGAGCCATCGGGAAGGCAGAGAGTGACAAAAATATGGAAAAACACATAGCCGGGACTGAAGGAGATCTCCACCCTTCCTGAGGTACATTATGCATTTTTAACAGAGTAATCCTTCTGAAGATACACATTTTTGTGTTGGGAAACCAGTGAAAGTGAGTTAAGAAATTTTTGTTTTTATTTTCCCCTGTCTCCCGGGAACAGAAAGGAGGAAAAGAAGTGAGCTTCAGTTTAAATGTCAGACCTGTGTTCAGATTCTATTTTCCGTTCAAGAACACAAATTACAAGAAGCGAGGGGAAGATCTACAAAATCCCTTTGCATCAACTTGGTTTCCATTGAAAACTTACTGGAGAGGAAAACTTAAATTCCCTATTGCGGACGACATTATTGTTGAAATGGGCCATCCCTCTTCCTAACAACTTCCTAACAACTTCAAACTTCTAGCAGATCTTTTTAAAGTTTCTCTTATAACACACTACAGTGGCTTGAAAGAGATGCTGTTCAAATTGACAAAAGACTGGTCAGAACTGGTGTCCTGGTGCTGCCTAGATTTTTGGGCAGGAATTCACCCTTTCAGTGCAAGGATTGTCATGCAGACCTGCTGTCTCGTAATCACTGCATCAGCTGCTAAGGTGTATCTGACGCAGCAATTTCTGGGTCTCTAGAGGATAGTTAGGTTATCATAATAAAAGTAAGAATTAGGGTGTGTCTTGTATGCTAATGAAAATTATACAAAAGTCTTCTTTTTCATAAGATGTGACAATCAAATTTATCACATACTCTGAACACAATAGCATTTCTGTCATTTTGATAACGAGGTGCCTTATTACACTGAGTGTTGAAAAACTCTGGTAACACTGTAGAAAAGCTTTAAACAAGGAATTTTCATCCAAATAAAACTGTCTTAATAAGCTTTAGAAAGCTGCAGTGTTATGACTCTGCAAAGACAGTTAATTGTGAGATGCTCTTAACCATAAAACATGCCAAGTGAATTTTACAAACGTGATATAATGATTCTATATTCCTCCAGCTTCTTCTGACACTTTAATGATTTGTCAGATTTTAATCTGAGAGCACAATCTACCTTTGGAGAGGTAGGAGAGAGGAGATAAGTTTCTGTATTTTAATCCAGAGTGGCTTGGCTGGCACTGGCCCAGGCAGCCTCCAGGCCCTTCCTGAAGGAGCTGCCCTTGCAGCCAGGGGGAAGAAGTGCTGTGGCTGTCTCTTCATGCATGAGAATGCCGCTGGCAACGATGAACCGTGCTGTTAAATCAACTATTTAGGATATGGAATTGTCACTCTAATGACTTATGTGCGATGTTATCTTTAATTTAATGCACCTTAAATTCCTTGTGAACTTAAAATGCAGCGTACTTTCAAATTACTCAAAAGTCTGTTCTGTTAATTAAGAGCTACAGACCAATATAATGTGCTATCTTAGGGTTGGACAATTAGCTCTACATTATTATACAAATGGAGTTGTGTTAAATGAGCGAGAAGGGCAGAGTATTTTGTGGTACATTGACACCCCAATCTATTTTCAGTGATCCTGCTGTAATATCGTGTTCAGTGAATACTGTAGATTTACGTTGGAATTAATTAAAATCAGAATTTGGACTTTGAGTTTTAATCTACCTTGGTTTGTGTGCATGTCTCATTATAACTGAGCATAAACTGTTACTAAATTATTTCTATTATACAGGACTGGTTAAAATGCCTGGAGTTTAGGTATACATTTTTACTGTGCTGCATTTCTCTGAAAGTATTAAATGATGATTGAAATTTTTATTCCTGCTCACACTCGGAAAAAAACTGTCCAAAAAAAGAGAAGGAACATTTAGAGAGGGGTAATTTCTCACTGTAAGGTATTTGGTTTCATTTCCTTGAGCTCAGTCCTATCCCTACTAACACAAACCAAGCAACCTTGAAAGTAGAACTAATGGCATATTTTCAATGTTTAAAAATGTTACACAAATTCTTCACTCTCTTTTTTCCCATTGAAAATAAAAATCAAATTGTGTCATGATTTTTAAGTGAATAGAAACTTAAAAAACAAAATAACATTTAGTATTATACACTAATTTGGCATGCTAATTGAACTTGTCAAACACAAGATGAAGTTTTTAAAATCACATGTCATTAGTGTAATTTTATAAGCTTTCAGCTATCACTAAGAAAAAGATCTTTCTGCTACAGAATAAGTTTAAATAGTTTCCAGCCATGGGTTGGGATTTTTATGGAAGTAGCTCATCTTCTGAGGAAGCAGAGGCAAGGTATATTTCATTTCACAACGTTGCAAGTCTCTGGCAAGAACTCCTCACCTAAAATATGGTGTCTTAGATAAAAATAAAGACAGTAAGCAATACTTCTATCCATTTGCAACGTTTAGGAAAGTAGTTGTCATGACTTCCTGGGCAGATTTTTAATTGGTTTCATGTTTCAGAAATCAGGATCCTGGTCCTGCCCAAGGCTGGAAAGTGATGGTCTGGGAGGCTGCTCACAGGGGCAGCACTGCAGCTTGGTTTCCCAAGCAAGACCCCGGGTCCCACATTTTCACTTGGCCTCAAACTGTCCACAGCACAGATTAAATTTCCTTACAAAAGAGAAGAAAGAAAGGAAGAAGTAACGCCTAAGGTTTAACTTCTCTGTCAGTATTGGCCACATACACAAACTAGCAGGTGCTGAAAAATAGTGAGATCCAGCACCTTCACGGTCGCTCTTACCTCGATGTGTTGGCAGTTTGAATAGCCACACTCTCCTGCCTCTTCCCACAGCACTGCCTCAGCACGGAGCCCCTCGGCTGGGCCCTCACCCTGGCTGGCAGGACCCTGCCACACCCTGCCAATGATGGCAGCTTCTTTTTAACAGGGGAGCAGCAATTGTTAGTGCTGAGCAGAGGCTGAGCCTGCAATCCCTGGGATATTCTTGGTCCCTACTCTTGGTTCTCTTTAACACTTTATCAAACTATTCAGTATCAGGAAACACTGAGCTCCTTAAAAAGCATTCAAAACAGTACATGATCATGGCTTGCAGTGCTGCACTGCTCAAGGCAGCAGAGTCCAGTCTGTACCCAGCACATTATTCAAGCAATATTGCTGAAAGTGGAAGAAAAGGATTTAATTTCTTTCCTTACATAAAGGAAGGAGTGTTAATACACAATACAGATACAGTCAGAAACATCAACAAGAATATGTATTCACATTCCTCTTTAAGCCGAGTTTAGAAAAAAGGCTGAAGGAAAACTTGCTCAGTTAAAAACTTAGAAATTCTCTTTTCTGTCAGGGTATCAGTAGAGATAAATAGATATTATTTCAAAAAGCTTGAAGCTTTTCACGAAAGTGCCTTGATTACAATGATGACTTTCCCTCTGATGTGGAGGACAAAGGTCATGCAAAGGTCACACCTGCACAGGTACCACTGTGACTGCACATCACCCCAGCCACTGCACAACACACACGGACCGGGGCTGATTCACAAACAGCAATTTCTATCAGTGCCTGCACTTTTCACACACTGCAAAGCAGGATTCGGTCTTGGCTTAGAAGTTCTATCAAAAGTGACCATTGTGAGCTGCCATGTTTAAACAACCTCACCATCCGAAAGCTTAGACGTTCTCAGGGCGTGAGTTGGATGCACATGCAGCAAATGCTTGCTAAGACTAGGAGATATTACTAAAGATATCATATTAAGATGCTATTTATATATTATTATATTATATTGAGATAGTATTATCCTTATCAATTATTCCCTTGAAATCTATGGATATAAATGTGAAATAACATAGCTTACTTTAGACCATGTATTATGCTTTAGGATGCAGTTTCAAAGCCACAGATCAGTAATTTGAAAACCAATCAATCAACTAGAAAACAATTCTACAGGAAAAATATGACTCCTAGAAACCAGGGTCCAGTTCCATAGGTAATCAGGCCAGTCCTAAAGGAACAATATTAAGTGCTGAATCAGGTTTACTCTGTAAAGGTGAATTTTTGAAATATTGCTTCTGAAAAATAACATCCAGTTTTTGAAAACAGATCAAAAAACCAAAATCAAAATCCAAACACAACTTTTTTTTTCACTTGACCAATCAGAAAGACCAATCTCACATAAATTTGATGCAGTTGTCTATAATAATAAAGGATATATGAGGTAATTTTCCTTAAACAAAGAAAAACTCAAACCAGCAAGATTTTTCCTAAAACTGTGTCTGTTAGAGTCAGCAATAAGCCTCAAAACAGCCCCCTTCTTTTCCATCTTGCTTTGAGACATGGCACTGATGGTGTTAATTCCCCATTACTCTATCTGCCTCTCAGAACTCCCTGCTGTTTTCCTTCATAAACATATACATATTTAATCAGCACCTAAATCACATGTTTATTTTATCAGTCTCCAGGCCATGCAGTTCAGCCACAGTTCAAGCCTCACACTTTGTGCTCTGGACAAGATTCATGAGAGTTTTCAGCTGTCTTTTATGGGTATCCCTGTGCACACATAGCACATGGCAGTGACCAATATACCCCCTCCTCTGCCGGTGGTACTCTGGTCATTGTATTCCCACATCTTTCCAACCAGTGCTGCCGAGGTTTCAGAAGCATGCAGTGACACCGGCAGTTCAAGGAGTCACTTTTTCCATCTGTCATCCCTACCAAGGGATGCTATTTCTTCATTCATGCCCTGCTCTCACTATGACTCCACAGTTGATGGGATATCACAAAGACATGAGCCAGCAGTCAGAGATCGGGGAAGGGACAGAAAGGAAAACCAGCAGTGGGAGATCCTCAGTTTGACACTGCTGCCAAAGGTTCCCAACTACAGCCTGGAGCACGAGCAGCATGAGCAGCATGCTGCATACCTTGACTAAAGGAAAAAGATATTGCACTTCCCACCACAGAGATACAAAAAAGCCACCTTAAAACCAGCTCATTCATAAATTTCAGATAATTTTTTGATGTTTTAAACTATACCAGGTAGAAAAAGGCGAACTTCAAGCCCACAGAACAGCAGTTTCCTTCCTCATATCCCTGATGCTCCCTCCTCACCAGCTGAGGACTCCCCACACTAAGAAACACTTAAAGCAATGAACCAGTTTGTTGCTGATCCTCATGAATTTGTAGAAAAGGCTACATAGCAGAATATGGAGCTCTAAGTCCATATACACACCTAGATCAAAGCCAAGAGGACACTTAGCTCACAAGTTTTAATTTAATGTCTTAACTCTTAGGGGTGAAGCATGATCAAGGTGATTTCAGCTAGACTACACAATACCTCTTCTTTTACATCAAGGTTGTTTTTAATTTTAACTGAAGTGATAAAAACTATAAAGAAAACCAATCTCTGTAACAAATTAGTAATGGACTTCAAGCTTACAAAGAGCTTAAAATAACTAGAGGTTTCTCTTCTTTTCTGCCCAACAGACTTCACTAGCAGGCGAAAAGGAAAATTATATCTGTGCAAATGTGCCCAGCTTTCAAAAACAACAGCAAAAATATATTGTTCCCTCTTCTGTTTGTGTGTGTGAGGGATATGTACTGACTTCATGGAATTACTCCAGCAAGCTGTGAATGATGATGCATGAAATGAAAAAATCTCAGTCCAGTGCACAGGAAGAATACAGAGAACAGCAGGCTGTCAACAATATACTTTTTAGAGGAGAATGGATATATACAACATCCTCCTTGGATGCAACTGCTGAATTCATTCAACTCATGCTATCAAATGATGAGAGGGGCAATTTCAGGTTCCATTGGACATATTCCAATTCTGCAAGATAGCACTGAATTATTAATTAAAAATTCATTTTTCATCTAATTGAGCAATATTTTCTGTCTCAATTGCAGGAAGTTGTAAATAGAGTCAGAGGAGACAAACGACAGTCTGCCATTAGATCACTGGTCAGAAGAAAATAGCCATTCATGATCCATACTCTCCACATCTCTATTTTACTCATCTTTTTGATTGTATAAATAGGTAAAATCTAGATAAAAGAGAGAAGTTAATAAACCCTTTTTGCATGCCTCCAGCCACTGACTACAGTCTCAGTCAGGATACAAAGCCCCACTTCATCTAAAAAAATTTGTTCATTGAGAAGATTAAACTTTTCAGCAGCCAGACATCACACAGAAGCTTCAAATTCCAAGCTACAGTGTATTTGTTCCTGCAGGTCCACTCTTCAAGAAGTAAGATTACTTATTACCAAAGTCCTGCAAAAACCAAGGTAGGCTACTTTAAATGCATTGAATTAAAAAGTAAAAAATCAAGCAAAAAGCCTGCCATGCCTATGTAAGATGACAGATTCCAAAGCAATGACACTGAAAGAGGCACACCAGTGTTTTTATTCAGAAAGAGAAGAATTGTCTCCCTTTGCCTTATTTTGGAGTCTAATGTTTTCTGGAGATAGAGCTGACTCTGATACCACAGGGCTCCAGCACAGCTGATCCTTGTGCAGGCCTAAAGGGACAATAAAAGATTCCCTGTACGTCCATGTTACTGGTGCACAGGGAGTGCTGGATCTGGAAATTGTGTGATTAGAGGCATGTTTAGAGCAGCTGACATCAGAGGTACCTTTCTCCTTTGGTTTAGAAGGCAATTCACTGGAATGCTCACTAACTAAACATAAATGATTATTTTAGGAGAAAAATTATCTTCACTTACTACTTGAGCATTCAGAGATTACCCAACCTTCCAGAAAAGATATAACAATATAAGCCAAGTAGAGCCAGCGACACCATGAGGGTAGAGTGGACACACATGGAACGGCAAATCCAACTGCCCTGTGTAAGGGGTACAGAGCTAACCAGCATTTCAGTGTGTCCAACCCTCTGCTGAGGATGTCCACCAAGACACAGATAAATGGCACTGCTTGAAAAGGAAAGCTGATGATTTTCACAACAACAACAAAAAGAGTTTCCTATTATTTCCATGCAGTACATAAAGAACTAGTTGAAGTAATTTAAAAAGAAAAATATTTTTGATGTGCAGAAAAGCAACACATAAGATAGCAATGAAAAGGGCTCTAATTTCTATTTTTTTGTTGTTGTTGTCTTTTCTTTATCCTATATAACAATCACTTTCTGAAATTTCTAGACCATTTTTGCCATGCTTGCAAATCAGATAATGTATCACCTCTCAGGAAATTTGCTAACAAATTTCAAAGGCACAAAACTGTTTCTTTAGAACTAGTCCACTGTAAATTTTGTGTGACAAGAAAATTAGCTATTGGTTACAGGTGCTGTTTAAGACAAAACCCAGAGGATGGAAAAGCTCAAAATAATTGAAAAAATGCATGTCTAAACAAACAAGCTCTGGACTGGAGTCTTTAAAAATATTATTAAGGGAAATTGTTCCCCTGATATATTTCAATATATTACCAGTAAATAAGAGATGTGTAGAATCCCATTAAACACCCCATTAAGAAGGTTTCTACTGCATTAAAATAACAGTCCTTTCTGTCCTGGTTGAGATTGATGAGAAAGTATTCTGCCTGATGATCGTGGTCATTACTGTGCAACTCCTTAAGGGCTTCTGTGACATCATCCATCAGTTTGTTTTTACAGACCTGTCGAAGATGCTGGAGGACGGCCTGAAGTTGAAATTTATCTGCTGCATTTTTTCCCCTTAAAACACTGTGACAGAGTAGCTGTCAGAAGGCAGAATTTGCTAAAAAATTTTATCAAATGAGATAAACAAATGCCACCCATGAGTTTCACAAATCAAGTGAGTATCAGGTTACTAAGCACGTACAAGAGAAGCAGTGGAGAGTCAACATCCACCTTGGTCAGACACATAGAAACACATTTAATGCCAAAGGAAAAAAGACCTGAAATATGGGCTTAATTTTTTTGTACACTTGATAGAACAATTTTTATAAAAATATAGAAACACAAGCACCAGATGTGTCATTCTAATGCCAACTTTTTCATCAACCCCTCACATGTCTTGAGAGAGGAATGCAGTTGATTTCTACTTACCACTGAGAGAGTGAGAGGACAAACCCTGGATCTCTGTTTAGTACATAATCTGCTTCAGAAAAGAAAATGTAAGTTAAGCAGGTTAATTGAAGGATTAAACACTGTCACCAAAGACTCATTATCTCTTCACCAAGAGTAACTGTAATGCTCAGTTTAGGCCTTAGCTGATACCTGTTTCTGCATGAGGATGTAGATGTGTTCTCTGAAAACACACTCATCCTGGAAAAATCCTCCTTCCTTGATGATTAGGAGATAGTAGCTCCTCCTAAACTCAGTAACACCTCAGTAATGGGATTGGGACACCCTTCAGTCACATCTCAGTGAAGATACTCTTATTAAATGTTACAAAAGCATTAGAAATAGCAGATAACAGTTAATATAAAATTAACAAACTGAACAAAACAGGATATTCTACTGTGCTTTCCTATTTGGGGTTAGTTTGTATTTGTCTTTTTTCTTTGGTTGGCACTAGTTAGGGCACAAGTTTGTGAAGTCCTGGGAACCTGCCACTGATTTCCAGTAGGGACATGATCTCCAAAACTCTTTTAAAGCCAAAGCAGATGCAGTGCTCTAATGATGTGGCCAAAGGGCCCTGCTCTCTCTCTCCCTCCTGGCCAGGCTGTCCTGGTACTCCATTCTGAGCAGACAGGCTTCTGACAGGAGGCAGACAGCTTCCCTGGCTGTGCCAGCAGAACCCACCTCAGGGGAAGCCTTCTCATCCCTGCCAGTGACTCTGGACAGGTCCCAGTGCACTTCAGAAGCCTGACTGCTCAACCTATCAAGGAGGATTGGGGTCATGGCCAAAGGCAAAAATCTAGGTTAGCAGAACTTTCCTGGCACAAATATGGCAACCTTCAAAGTCTGGCACATGCTTTATTTTATGGTTTGATGGTTGTTTTTGTTTTTTGGGGTTTTTTTTTGGTCTTTTTTTTCTATTTTAGTTTTTCTTTTTTCATGAATTTGAGCTACTTAAATGTTGTACTTATCTTCTTGCATTGCTTTTGCCCAAGTTGTTCTAGAGGAATGTTTTCTGCAAGTATTAATGAAAAGAGCTATTTTTCTTTTCTGCCTTAAAGTAAGAGCAACATACTAAGCTTAAAAAAAAAAAGTAGATAAGGAAAAGTGAGAAGTAATAGAGGCTGTGAGAGTCAACTGAAAGACTGTTTTGCACCATCTTGTTTTAAAAATCTAACATTTTTTTGTACTACAAAGCAGAAAAAGTTTCAAATGAACTCCAGACAGGTTTATCTGTTGTTTCTACTGTTTCATCTTCACTGCATGCCCCACAACAGCTCTGACATGATCACTAGAGCTGGAGGTAGGTGAAGAGCAGAGTAGAAGTAGATAGGACACACAAAGTGGCCCAGATGTTGTGCTTTCCCAAAGTATTATCACCTGTTGCTGCAGGCACAGGCTGGGTATGACTGATGACTTATCTGACCCGTGTAACAGAGAAAGGAAACTAATCAAAACAAGCTGAATGGCCAGTCCTACCTCAAATGTTAATAAAACTTCATGAAGTTGCAGGAATTCCTTCCTTTCCATACTAACTGAGAAGTTCTAAGTTCAGCAAAGCCACACAATTTCTACTGAGCAAAGTTTACAGCGAAAAAGCAAACTTGGTAAATGCAAGCCAGGATTTTCCTCAAGCATGCTGTAGCCCAGAAAAAATAAACCCAAACATTTCCACCACTGTGATCTTTTCCAGCTGAATCTTGTGACCTTCCACATGCAGCAAAATAAAACTGTGCTTTCGGGTTGTTAGTTTTTATATTTTTTTCACTAGTGAAACTCTCCTCTTAGAGAGTTTCAGAGTACCTTAATTGCAATTTGTGAGCTGCAATAAGTGCAATATTTGCAATGAGTTACTGACAAAGACTTTTGTTTCCTCTAACTGCATTCTCAGGATTTTGTTAATCAGTTATTGATCCTTTTATATATCCTATTCAATACCTGAAATGAATGAAAAATATACTGTTTCAACTGCCTTGTATATGAAAATAATTCCAGAACACCTAATCTTTAAATAGAAAACTGCAAAATTGTACTGCCTCAAATGATTTCCATATTTATTTCTGGATCAATGAAGATAATTATTTGAAGGTTTAGAAATACCAGATATGTTAAATTTTGAATCAATGTTTCAGCCTAATATGGCATTGACACTGCAATACAATAGTGCCACCAATTACTTTACTAAGCAATCAAATACATGTGAAACATGTGTTTTCTAGAAATGAGAAATCAAGGCTATGCATGCTTAAGTTCAAAAAAAATCTTCCAGATCAAGATGTTAGCTAAATATAAAGTGGAGCAGTGTATTTATTACCTTTCACAACATTTCTCCTCTCAGAGCTTGGCATGTATAACAATCAGTCCTAAGAAGTTTCTTGCTTTTTTAAAAGTACTAATAATCTAGAATCTCAGAAATTTTTCATTAGAATATGGAATATTTTGGGCTGGGTGGGACTTTTAAAGAGCATTAATCACACACACCCACCTCTGCAATGAGCCAAGACATCCTCAGCTAGACCAGGTTGCTCAGAGCCCCATCCAAGCTGGCCTTGAAGGTTTCCCGGGATGGGGCATCCACCACCTCCCTGGGCAATCTGCCAGTGTTTCATAACCCTCATCACAAAAAAAAATTGCAATCTAGTCTAAATCTATCCTTTTAAAGCTTAAAACTATTACCCTTTGTCTTATTATAACAGGTCCTGCCAAAGTCTGTCTCCATCACTCCCGTAAGGCTCCATTAAACATTGAAAGGCTGAGGCAAGGTTTCCCCAGAGCCCTTGCTTTTAATTTGTTGTTATTACATGGGGAATCTCTAGGATAAAATCCTAATGGCAGCAAAGAATTTAAAGCAGAATAACTTGAAAAGTTAACATCATTAAATTTCCAAAGATCAGTCCTAGCTCTGATCATATGAGAATCAAAACTATTATCACCAAATCTGAATTTCTTCCTAACTATTTACCAACTCTGCAACATGGTCTAAGAGCACCCCAAAGCATGCTATTTTTTTTTGTGATGTCAAATCTACATCATTCACTAATATGAATTTGAGAAAAAGGATTATTTTTGTTTTGTTTTGAGATGTTTTACAAAATATTTATGCCTTGCAGGTTTTTCTTCGATTTCTCTAGAAATCCCTAACTTCTCTCAGCTTTGGATCAAGTATTTAGTGACCTACATCTCATCTAGTGCAACTAAAACACCAGACTCATGACTACTGTTATATAATCCAAATAGGTAGAGACTGACTAGAATAGCCCTCACACACACTGTGATCTCTGCAGCATCAACAGCGGTGCAAAACCTATGACACAAATCAAATTTTAGCATAAAAGTTCAGAATACAACTGCAGATGTAAAAGACATAAAAAATGTAAACCACGATTGGAGTGGGGTGTTGAAAATACTCAGCAAACACTTCTCAGTATCTCCAAGGTAAAGCATGTGGGGAAGTTAAGTGACAGAACAGGTCATATAACACACAGAGAGAGGAATTCTACGAGAAAGGGTCAAATGGAAAGATCAAGCTGTTGTTCAGAAAACACAGAATAATCAAAAGCAAACTATACTGAATGTGACATTTCACCAGTTCCAGTGTTTGAATTGCATCCCTACCCTGCAATATGACCTCTTAGAAAAAAATCTAAAGAAATCAGAAATCTGAACTAATAAAATTTTCTAGTGTGTAACAATATATCCATTACTTTATAAGGAACTGAATATTGTGAACCACATACTACAGATAAACTGAATTTAACTTTTAAATTACATTCTGTATAGGTTTTTTACATTGCAGACAGGTTAAAAGCTGATCATCTTCTCAAACCCCTATAACTTCCTATTAAAGCTTCTTTGCCTGTTTGAACAATATAACTGCCTTGATACAAAGGCTTATTCTTATAATTGTCTTCTAGAGGGCAAAATAAATGAGAAAATACAAACACAATTTCCTTCTCAGATATTTATTCTTTCAGGTCTCAGCAAGCTGTGCATCCACCATTGACTCTGTCATGGCAGTAGCTGGATTACACACTGCAGACTTGCCACCCTCATCCATCAGGGACCAGAACACCCAATTGTCATTCCAGTAAAAGAAAGGATCACACACCTCTGTGTCAGCTTACACCTCCTCTTTGACACTCACAAGTCAACTATACTTAGCATACGTACAGGTGTAATTCACAAAAGTATTAGAGAGCAATATATATAAGACTGAAGGGGTTATTTCGTCTTTGACTTGCCACTCAGCAGGATGATAAGATTTGAAAACATCTCTGCTAAAATTATCTACAAAAACAGTTCCCCACTCTCTTCAAGAGTTATTTTGGCATCAGAGATAAATTATTGGAAAGAGGATCATAGTCTGCTGCATCCTAAATCAACATGTGAGAGCTATTGAGATGTCATTATAGCTGCATACAGTATAAAATTTCTGTGCAAATTCCCTTATTACCCAATTTAATCCCCTGAAAACCAATTTAAACAAAAATCTCTAAAAAGACTGAGCAAAATACAGATGGGAGTTGCTAATTTTGAAAATACAGTTTGAAAAATCTTGCACCGGATCTCAGTAGATGTCAAGGGGACTATCTTTTATAACTGGTTAATCCAATCCGATGGCAAATGCTTACTGCATGCCATAACAATTAGGTGGACACAGAGAGGGAATGAGCAGACCCCGTGCTGTCCCCACACTTTGCAAATTTAGACCCACTTTTCAGTAAGAAGACAGTGAGTATGATCTTCCCAAAGCCTGAGAGAAACAAAGGCAAAAGTTTTCCCAGACACAAACATCATGACCAAATTGCCAGTCCCAGGGTGGGGTGTTCCCAGACCTCCCTGAGGAGCAGCTTTGAGCTGCACACTTGAGCACAGGCCAGCTCAAAGCAGCACAGGCTGCACCTCGTGCTCAGGAGACACAGAAACATTTCATAACTGACAGAAAAATAATGGTTTAATAGTTCTGAAGTCCAGGTTTGTGCTGTATTTATAAAAGGCCTGATGAGCCTTGGCTCAGGCTCAAGTTATGCAAATCCCTGGTGGCTGATCCACAGAGCTTTTGTGCAGGTCTCATTGCAATTCACTTTTGGGTAGTTGCAGTGTCTGTTCACTCGGTTGTGCTTTCTGCTCCTTGGATGTGGGTGAGTAGCTTATAGCCAAGAAATTCTTCACAGTTGTGATTACCTAATTCCCTTGGGCACTTGGAATTCACATGCAAAGTTGCATGGATACACACATGTGCACTTGTGCCAGAGGTGGGCATGTACATATACTGCATATACAAAGAGAAATACAAAGCTCTGAGCATCTGACAGAGACAACAATTATAGGAACTCTGGCAATGCACAGAAAAAATAAAATTCTTTTTCTGATAATAAAGTCACATGCCAAACTTTGTGTTTCTATCAGTCTTAGAATTACTTCCACAAACACTTGCATACGAGAATTCAAAAAACTAGCAGCATCCTCAGCCATGTGACTGAGAACCTTCAACATCTGGGCTTGATTTTTACAGTGATTTCAACCAATATTGTCAGGATGCAATTTGCATGCTGCTTTAGCCAGTACATCTGTCAGTGACAGTGTGGTCAGCCTATCAAGACAGTCAGCTAAAGAACACCAGCTGTGATTAAGCTGTACCCACCTCTGAAATCTTCCTGACCCACTAGTCACAGGATAACTTGTAAATGTCCTTGCAACAGGTGGCACCATTCACTCTCCTGATAACCTGATGTGTTAATCCTGATTTCAGACAAGCCTGAGGGGAAAAATCAATAAGTAGCATTTGTGTTCAAAGTATTGTGTCCAGCAAAAAGTTTGCATCATTTTATCTACAATGAAAATGTACTGGGGTGAATAATGTTGAGAACAGAGAGGAAACAAGAAAACAGCTTTTTCTTACTGGTTTTGCTTACTGTGTTTCATCAGGATTATTACCTCTGGTGTGTCTTATCCTTGGATCTTCTCTTTCCTCTTTCCCACAATACATTTCCTTTAAAAAAGTCTGCTTTTAGAGGAGATTCTGTGCCTCTTGGCTCTCACCTGGGGAGCTAAAGTTAGTGAACTGTGTTATTATCTTGATACTGCCACTCCACACTAAATAAACCACCTGTCAAAAACCCCTGAAAATTAATGCAGAAGGCAACCAAGAAACTTGGGAAAGGCTGCAGCTGGAGGTTAAATGGGCCAGTCACAACTCCCTGGGAACCACTGGCACAATGTTTGGGCCCTGCTGAATTCTGAACTCCACAGGAAACAGGGACCCATGTAGCACAAATGCAAAGTACTACCCATTAGACCATTAGAACAATAGTAGGGGTAAAGATCATGTCAACAAGCCACTCAAAATCTGCCCCCAAATCACTCTGGCAAGCTGACTTCTCCATACGGTCGCCCTGAGCACCACCCTGCTCTGAGGAGCACTTCTCCAGGACAGACCTGCTCCACAGTCAGAAACCCGGGCCCATGTCAGACCTGCTGAAAACACAGAGACTCTTAGACTAGTATCATCCTTCCACTGTTTGGTTTTTTTCCAAGCCCTTGCAGATGCGTTCCTGCAAAAATTTTGTACCTCAATAACTGGCAGAAAAAAGACCATGTTTAACCTAGACACTGATTCCATAATTGTCAATGTGTTTGAGCACAGTAACAGAAAAAAGAAATTAATACTATTCCAATTATTCAGATATGAGCTAGAAATGGAATGTCAAATCTTATGACTTTGGGAAGGTATAGCTAAAAGATGTGTAGCGGAAAAACAGGAAGAATTTTTGTTCTTAAATTCCTAAACAAAAAGCTCAGGTCCAAGCTGCCACCCTGCAGCTTCCCTGCAGTCAGAGACTATAACTTCATGCAAGTCTAGATAGCATTTTTTACTCATCACTACCTACCCTTGAGTCTTATATATATATATATATATATGTCTACATCAGAAAATGAGACATCTTGCATGTAAAAGGCATATCAAGAAGTAATGACATTTTTCTGTAGAAGAGTGTAACTGCTGGCAATTTCATTAGAGCAGTCTCTTTGAAGTCAGGTCCAGAATGTGATTGCAGTACAGGATTTTCTAGTTAATATCTCTTCTCTTTTTCTCCTTATTTCTCCTGTAGGTGCAGTACCCACTGACTTTTAGCTAGAACCTGAATGCCCCAAGGGAGAGAGAGTTTTTCTAACTTTCTACCTCTTCATTTCAGGGATACTTTTAGCATTTCTCTAAAGACTGTATATCTGCAAATATCATATCCTTTCTACCTCATACTGAACTACTGAAAAGAAAATTGTCAAAAAGAAAGATAATGTCACACAGGTTCAGATTGAACAATGTACTTTAGGGAAAGCAGTGGGGTTTTATGTTATGGGTTTTTTTAGGAATACTTGGCAGTTCTTTGAGAAGACAAAGTAAAGGGACATCCTGGCAAACATTTCAAAGTACAGCAAAGTCAGGGCAAGAATGGTTCTTCAAGAATCCAGGCAGGATTCTCATTATTCAGCAGAAAAAGAATGAATTAATGTCAGGGAGGTATAGAAATCTGAATTCAGCTCAGTTTACAGTGGCTTTTATGAGAAGAAAAGCTAAGTTCCACCAGACAAAGGGTCTGAAATTTCAATACAAGGTAAAAAATATGGCCTTACAACAAGATTGGCATCTAAACTCCATTCTTATTAATAGTTATATTTTTCCAGGGTTTTTTGAATCAGCATTGCAAACATGATCTTTTCAAAATTATTTATTACAATCAAAGTAGCCAGCATTCCTCATTTATAAAAATTGCAAGTTGTTCATTTTTCCCAGATTTGTTTGTTTGGGTAGAAATAATACCTGAAACAATTTTAACAATTTTTTTTGTTGAACTTTTCTGGGGAAACAAAACAGAAAATCAGCCTAATTGCATTTATAAAAGTTAATTACATTTTATTGTGCTTGTGAATCTACATGAATGAAGGCCAGGTTATTTAACAGAGAAATTCAACTTTATCATACAAACTTGAAGTTTATAGCTATTCTTTGTAGAGTCTGGCACCTGTATGTTCTGAATATCCTTTTTCCAGTGGGCCGGGATGTGCGTTTCAATGGCATGGCTTGAAAGGTCTTTCCTTAATCTCCCCTCAAACTGTCACACTGATCCATTCATGGGATCTGAGGAAAGTTCCTACTTTTCCTTGACCAAGACACTGCAGGACTGATCACGCTGAGAGGGAGGCAACAAGTTCTGAAAAGATTTTCCTCCAGTCCTATAGTAGATGTATACACAAACATTTCACCAAAAGACAATAAACATGAAGATTTCAACCAGCACCAGCTTGTTTGAGCACATCACTAGAATGGAAGTTCCAAGTAATCCCTACAGCCCAGAAGAACTCATGATGAACATTTTCAGTCCCTGGTGTTTCCAGCTAAATTGGATGTCACAGCCATTACAAAACTTAAGTCCTCCATTTTGGCTCACCAAGGAGGAGATAATGACTTTCTAAAATCAGCTTCCAAAACCAAAAATAACAGTGACTTAAGCATTATTTAACCTTCATCATCACTCAGTGGATAACAATTAGTACTGCAGGATATCAATCTCAAAAGCCAGAATTACATCGGTAATTAAAAAATAATAGTTGAACTACCTCTGAGCACAGAAGTACCAACCAACTCCAGTAACAGCTGTTCTTACAACCACAGTTTCTATCATCATGGACCTTTTCATGTCATTCTTGGGAATATCACCTACTAGGACCAAACTGACATAGATTAAAACACAGGTCAACAGGATTAAGACTGTAAATCATGCCAGCTTTTCATTTATTTTAAAACCTCACATATATTTCTATGAATAGTGAAAGGAAGAAATATAGAAACTCAAAATAAGAGGCCAGATTGAGGCAATTAAATTCCAAAGCAAAACAAATTGCCATGCTTCTTTAAAAGAAGTAATTTTTTATATATTTTAGTAAACTATTTTAAAGTGTCTGAATTAAGTTTTTAAGTTTAATTAAAAAAACCCAAAACAACAAAACAACGAAACACCAAATCTGAAACTTTCAATTTCAACGAATTTGAGGACTAGAGATTTAAAATTCTTTTAAATAAACAATGGATTGGAAACTTACCTCTTTTTAACATTTACATAAAAAAGTTGTCACTATTATTCATGTGGCAAACACTGACATTCATTCATCATGCCAGAAATGCATGTCTTCAAATAAAAAGCCGCCTATATTTATAACATTGCATTGCACTGTTTGTTTGCTTTGGTTCGGTTTTGTTTGAATACTGTGCCCATTCCTCTTCCAGAAAGTCCATTAAACTTTGATGAGGTTCAAGATAATAAGAAAAAACAGCAGATGCCATCGTTTTAATTAAATCTGAACACGTGGATTTAGGTCAGGAAATAACTGTTTCAGTTAACAGAATCTTAGAGTGATACCAATTAATTTTGCAGGTATCCCACCTTTTCAATGGGATCAGTTCACAGCATATCAGGTGGCAGAGCAAGATGCAATAAAAACAGGGACAGCATAACAAGTACAAATTGAAATCCTATTTGTTGATCTACCTAATAGGACGCCAAACCAAAAGCAAGTCACCTATATGGAAACTGTAAAAAATGCTTATGCAACAGTTATTACAACTGCAGTTTTAAAGATGTCACTTCTTCTAACTCATGGGAAAAAAGGGCAAAAGAATTGGTTTAAGTTCAAGCTTCTCTAAATGAATTAAAAAACCTCAAAAGTCTGTAAAATTGTTCTCAAGTCCATGAAAGGGATATTAAATAGAATACTAAGTAGAGTGAGCCATAATGAAGCCTGTTGATTTTTTGACCTCCAGCAGATTGCATTGTTCTTTCATTGTATGTGCACATTCCCTCTGAAAGTGAGTGTCTGGTCAATGACAATTATTTGTTCAAATACTGAGAGATGCAAATGATGTGGTCAATTGTTTCCCTTCCCAAATTCCATCTCATACATATACAGTGTATAGTGTAATGGAGTACTCAGCAAACCTTTCATGAGCATCCCACGATTACAGGATGGACATTGGTTCATCGCTTTAGAAGCAGTATTTTCCCAGAAAGTTAAAGAATATTATTAAAATGCACTTTCCATCAATTATTCCTACTCAGCATTACTCACTTAATATCATACACAGCTGCCTTGAATTACTAAATTAACATTTACATAGAATCAAAATCTTCTGCAATTAAATACCCTCTTACTTAAGGTAGAAATATTTGCATTGAACAACAAATGCAATGGCACAGTATGTACAGAAAACTGGGATAGGATGGGGGGCTGGCAGGGAAGGAGCAAATTTATAGCAATTTTCTGAACATTATTTTCAACTGCAAGGATTTAAAAAAAAAAAAAAAAAGTGTGACTTCTAGGTTTTCTTAGTGTTACTATGACAACTTTCTCTACATCGAGTGGAAGTGTTCCAGGGATGCAAAAAAGCTCCTTGACCTTTGGCAAAATTTTAAATTCTCCAGAAGTGCTCTCCCTGTAGTATCCTAAGGCTCAGATCAAACTTAAACAGATGAAATCCTGCCTTTTCAGTTATATCTGTTGAATTTCATTTGAGTCACTAGTACCACACACAGGAAAAAGAAATCCTTATCCAGTAGTACTTAATACGAGTAAATCTCAGGTTTATTTAGATATACTTAAGTGGCTTAGCATTGTTATTAGAAGTCTAAAATCTAATTTCCAACACAAATTAATTTTGACATGGAGGAGCCTTGCAGTTGGCAATGCCTTTACCCCTGGAGCTAATTTTCACTAGTTCTACTGCCCCTTTGAAAGACCACACTCAAACAAACACCACCACTGTCCTCCAAAATAACCCCAAATGAACAACAAAACCCCAAAACATTCACTGTGCAACAGATTGTCTTCAAGAGCATGCAACACTCTAAATAAAGACTTAGATGAACCTGGAAAACAAGATGTAGCTCAATGTGATTTTGCCAGCTATGGATCACACCAGGCTAACCTGACATCTTTTCCTCAATAGATTTTCAATACAACACAAGTGAAGTACAAAGAAAATCTTATCTAATAGGATTCCAGGAATGCATTAGAGATGGTGTCACATTGGAGCTTGCATTAAAGTCAGAAAGGCAGGATTAGCAGCTGAATTTAAAACATACAAGGAATTAAGGAGTTGAAGGGAAGGAAAATGACAACAGTGAAAGGGAACATATCTGGTCAAAAAAAGGTTATTTCAAATTTCCCAAGGATTAGTCCCATTAAGTATTTCATTTAGTACTCTTATCAATGACATGGACACAAATAGGAGTGAGAAAGTAACATTATCTTTAATAAAGACAAAGTCATCAGAGAGATGGGAATCTTGAGGACTGCAGTAGGAGTAGCATCAAAATTCAATTGCATAAAAAGAAAGTAATTTTCTTAGCTAACTCAGAATTCAGGCCCAGAAAGCAACTGAAGAAAGCACATGAAGGAAAGGAATGATCATAAAACTGTGACACAGACCCAAGAGATTATACTGTGATTATACTATGACCTTAGGACACACCAAGTAGGAAAAATAATAGAATTCTACAAGACATTCTCTGGATCAATGCATAATACATTCATTGAATGTCTTCAAGAAAGAGCTATTTAAACTAGAGTTGGTACAGAATGAGACCCTCAGAGTGAACAGGCACAATGAGCTGAAAGTAAAGGGAGTTTGGGGTTGGTTAGTTGGTTTTGGGGAGGGGATGCTAAATCTAAATATCTAAACAAAAGAATTGCAAGTAGAGCCAAAGCTCTGAAGAACTACTTTGATGCTGAAAAGTAAGGTTAACAAAACAAAAACCAGAACAAAACAAACCCAAACAAACAGGTAATGCCTTGCTGCGAGTAAATGTAGGCAAGAAATGAGAAAAATCCAAACCATTAGATCAACGGTGTCTTTCACAATTTTCCTGACTGCTTGAAACATGAAGCTCACTAAATTAATAGAAGGGGACAAAACCTGATGACATTAAAAGTTCTCTCTGGTTTGGAAGGAACCTTACCTCCATTACCTTACATCATTTTATGATAAATGAGTAACCTCTCTTTATACCTAGAAATCAGAAAGCAGCAGATGTAGCTGATTTACATTTAAAACCTGCCTTCTGCAGAAGAGGTCAATCTTTCTGTCCATAACAGCGACCTCAGGGAAAAAGCTTGCCATGACACATAAGGAAAACACATTGTTCAGACACAAACCTTTTGAATTGTCTGCATATTTTCAGCATTATCAGTTCCTCATTATTTTGAGACTACTTGCAGACATCTTTTAGAATCTATCTACGGCAAGAAAAAGTAATGCGAAATACAAAATAAAACTTCTCCTGATGAGAGTTGCTGACCTAAAATTTCAAGGTCTTTAACACACTGAGCATTCCTTATTCACAATCCATTATCTATAGTATATGCCAAAGTGTCAAGTAAATACAGTGAAACAATGCATTACTGAATGAATTACAGTTCTTGCTCTACAAAAAGGAAGATGCTGAAGATAGATTAGCAACATCATGCATAGATATTAGCACTCAGCAATAATCCCAAGAGTATAACTGAATGTGTTTTTAATGGATATATCACCTGATTATTTCAGGGAAAAGTAGATGCCCAAAAGAATTTTTCTGTTCTCCCATCTCTGTTTCCTGTCATTATTTCTTTATTTAACTCTTAGCCTCCTCTTCGACAGCTATTTACAGCTCCTCTGCCCTCAGTGCTCACAGCTCTCCTTCTCCTAGCCCATTCTCTGCATTTATGCATGTACTATTAGACAATATTTTAAATACCACTCACACTGCAATGTACTATTAGACAATATTTTAAATATCACACACACACTGCACCCACCCATCCTGAAGCTCAACAGGGTCCATACATGCATATGTCACTGCTAAATTGCCCTCCCTTGATTCTGTGACAAATACAGACCTTGCAGCTTTCCACAATACAAAAGTTTCCATCAGAATTTATAAAAACATTACAGGCAGGCCCACTTCTGTCACTGTCACTGAGCTCCAAGCCTCAGCGAAAGAAGGCAACCACAGAGATTTCCAAGCCAACAAGAACCTTTCCCAGGAAGGCCATGCAGGCAGGAATCACACTGCATGTGAAGTTGCCACCCCTGCCCCAAGCGCAATATGACACTTGCAGGGGGGCTCTGCTGAAGAAAACATTCCATGTGCACACCCCAGACACCAAGGCCAGGAATGAGCCTGGCTCTCTGAGGGCTTGTTTCCATATGAGCACTTCCCTTACTAAAACCCAAGCTTTCACTGGGAATGCTTTGTAAAGCAGTCATGCTGCCCATAGCACAGCAACAGGAAATTCACTGGTCATCTGCAAAGCGAAAAACGCCGTCCCTGTGTCTCTATCTTAGCTTATGCAAGCAAATATTGGAAACAGCATAGTTCTTCATTTGGAAAAAAAAAAAAATACTGCCTCATTTGGAGCTTAGCTTTCAGCTGGAAAAAACATCCAACATTGGGTACAACCAAAGAAACCATTTATTAAGTGTACACCTTGCTCTGAAATATGGAACTTCCTGGTACAGAGCACAGACTTCCTGTTTAAGAAGCAGCAGAGACACTGTAGGGCAAAGTCAAGCAAAAGAAAAAAAACCACTTGGGCAGCTTTACACATCATGTTTTCACATTCATGCTCCTGTTCCAGATCCACATCAAAATCCTAGCTGATTGTAAGCAGCATTCAACAACTAAGCTGAGTTAATAAACAAATAACTTAAAATCATTCACCAAGACCTAAATTGCTAAAATGCCTTCTATTGGCTTTCTGAGAACATCTGATGTAAAGGCTGCCTGAGAAATGAGAAGTGCTGAGCCTCTAATTTGGGAATTTTGTTTCTCTTGCGCTGATGCACTACCCTAAATTTCAACTGCTGGCAGTAAACAACTTCAATGTGAGGCCTATTAAGAAATAATCACTCAGAGTAAGCCTCATGGGTGACAGAGCCTGTGTTTCCAGGATTCAGTTTAAAACTGAACAGACACAAATATGGAGAAAATGCAACTAAGTGGAATGGATGGATGAGCCAGAAATAAAATCTGGATAACAAAACTCATTATTCTGATTTAAGAGTGTGTGTGATTTTAACGAGTATGTGTTAGGAAACTTGTGAGTAACCTGTTGGAGACTCTTGTGACATGTGGACACATTTCTGAACTTAAAAATCATTCCTAAACAGCTTTTAAGTCCTACCGTTAAAATGTTCTAGTATGAAAATGGAAGTGTTCTTTTCACCCACCATCCTATTCTCTATCTTTTCATCCCTATTTCTTTTATAAAAATCCAAAGAGATTTTGTAAAAGAAAAATGAAACCGGTTTAGATATGGTAATGATCGAATGCCTTTTATCCTATATGTATGCAGAAATACCAGAAGTCAAACACTTCTAAGCCTTCCCCCCTGCTCCCCTGAATACTCCCATAACAATTCTTTAAAACTCTGCTGTGGATTTTGAGGCAGACTAATGCAGTGGCTGTTTCATGGCATAGCCTGAGGCTACAAATGCTCCCAGCCCTCAAATGTTATCCTTCAAAGTTTTTAGAGGTTTCTCAATTCTTTGTTTAGCTATCACATGGACTCTCAAACACAAGTTTCACACAAGCTAACACTGAAAATAATTAAAAAATCCCTCTGCCTTTATAAATAATTCAATACAGAAAATACAACATATATCATAGGCTGACTTCATTTCACTGTCAAATCAGAGGTGTGCATTTTGCTCATGGGCATCGAAGGCCAGTTTCACAATGAGTGCATAAACAACACTTCAAGAAAAGATATTCAGCACTGATTTATCTCATGTCAGTTTATAATTGTGGAGAAACCCTATAATAGCTTTCCCCACCTGATTACATTTCTGCATTTTCCTTAAATGTTTAGACAAAGTAAGGAAAATTAACACAAGTTTCAGGAAAAGTCAGGAAACAGATACTTTTGACATAAGGACTACTTGATATTAAGGGCAAACCAGAGTTCCATCAGTATTCTGGGAACAGTTATCTGCCTGTACAGACTCAATTTGTTTCGGAGAGTGCAGTTATTTCCCTAAATTCACAGCAAAAATATAGCATGAGAGTTGCAGAAGGAATTAATTAGAAGACAAATCAACTATTGATGAGAAGAATACTTTTCAAAATAAATACATGATTTTCAAAGTTTTCAAGTTCTAAAAGCATAATTAGCTAAAAGGCATTAAATATTTTGATTTAGAAACATGCCTTGAAGCAAGCCTGATTTGTAGCTGTACAACAAACAAAAAACCTACTATAAACATCTAACCAAAAACTTAATATGTAAAATTAAGCAAGCAAACAAAAACCTGCACATTTTCCTTCTACTGCACATTCTGTTTCTGAGTTACGGGTTGTCTTGACAGAGGGTGGACTCGTTCTGTTGACCTGCACTAACAGAAACTTCCCCAACTTCAGGGATTTTAAACCCTCAAAGCTGCTCACAACATGGGTTTGGAGAAGGGTCTCTAATACTGCAGATTAATAACTAGTGCTTCTGATAGTCCTTCTATATTTCAATATAAGAGTAGAATGAATCTAGTAAGATGGATCTGTTTTACTGTTGCCATTAAGAACTTTGAGAGCAGTAAAACCCTTAAGAATTATATCAGTTCCAGGCTGCCACTCTGAAAGGCTACCAAAAACAAAGGATAACCGAGAAATAGATAAATACATTGATTCCCCCTCACTTCAAGGCAATGAGGATAAAATGTTTTAAATAGGGTGCATCCCCCTCTCACAACAGTGAGAAGAAATACACAAAAGAAGGAGGAAAACCTCTCAGTAAAATTCCTGCCTTTAAGTTTGAATGCAGCCAGACCTGCAAGTGGCCCAAGACAGCAGGTAAGGGAAGGGGCTGTGCAGACCTGACAGCATCCACTGAGACATCCCATTCTGGCCTGGAAGAGAGCCACTGCGGGGCACAGCACCCACCTGAGGGCATGCTCTGCAGCAGCTGATAGACAAAACCTCTGCCTCTAGTCCTGCATCTAGGGCTGTATATAGTTCTGTCTGTGAACCTGCCAATGGAATGAGAATTTCCAATTGCAGCTCACCATTTTGTGCAAAGTAACCTTCGCAACCAAAGTCCTACCAGCAAAATTAAAGACAAAAAAATGTGGCTCATTAGGGACATATTGTGCCAAGTGAAACAATAACTAGGGCAGATTTTTATCTCTGTTATTATGGAATGATTCAACTCTAACTTCACTGTCTTCCATAGTCTTAGTATCATTCATTAGTCTCCTGTGGATATATTCCAGCATAACCAAGGTTAGAATCAGGGTCATCCAAACAGATTATAACACGTCTTGCACAGGGCTGTGGTAGTAACCGTGCTGATTCCCTCCTGGTTACTTGAAACTCTGCATTTTGACTTGGATGTATGTACACCCAATACAGTACTGCTTGCATTTGTAGGATTGGGAAATTAAATTCTTTTTCAAAGACATTCCTTTTGAGCAGTAGTAATGTTTTAGCTTTCACTAATCTTAAGCTTTCAGTTGTGATTAAGGAGATCAGCATCAAAACCAAATGAAAAATTGAGCAATTTTATTTCCTTGAGTTTAATAACTTCTTAATTTAAGATAGGATATTTATTTTCACATAAAGTATTGGCAATTTTTTGGCTTTGAATACCTTCCCTTTTAAAAATGAGGGAAAAAGCATTCCACTTGTGATTGCTTTGACGTTATATTACCCCATCTCATAGAATAACTCAAGCTCTCCAGACCCAAGCTGACATCTAGAAAGCCAAATGACCAAGCCATATCAGTAACTTAGCTCCATTTCTAAATATTTGGGTATTTTGCTTTCTTCTATGTTTTTAATTGGACACAAAGACTGAAACCTCTTCTCATTCTTTTCCTGTTTTACCATTTCAGAGAGAACATTTCTGTATTTCTGATTGTCCAAAATGTGAAATGATGGAGTCCAGGAATTACACAATATTATAACATTGATTCAAGAAAAACTAGCAATGAAAGTAAGCAATTTAGTGCTATGGTAATGCCTTAAGTTTGAGTTTTCTTATTTTCCAGATTCTGTACTGCATTAGTATGTAACTCTGAACTTCATATAAAGCGTTAACAAGTTCTCTTCACAGTTTAGTTTGACAAAACAATCCTTTTCCAGCCTGAGAACCAAGAACACTGTTGCAGCTTCAGGCCCAAAAAGTATAAACAGTGAATTGAGGAGGGCAATCTGGGAGGATGGGACTTCATTACCTAAAGCTCTAATTGGACAATTAACCCCAATATGTAAATGGACCAAAACTTATAAAAGTGTGAAAACTCGTGACTCAGAATCCAGCTTGGGTCTATCTTGGGTTTAGCCACAGCCAGGCTTGTGTACTTCCCAAGGTGTGTCCTTTGAAGGCCTTTTTAATAAATCCCTACTTTAATCCTTTAACACTGTCTAGCTTCTGTTCCAGGTAGCCTCTCCAGGCCTCAGTGGGATGAAAGAGAAATTTGAGAATATGATCTTAGAGGATCATATCTTTTTAACCAGCCTCCGTGGCCCATTGACACTGGTGAGGCTACAGCGAGTCCTGTGTTCAGTTCTGGACTCCTCAGTACACCAAAGACACTGAGGGGCTGGAGCCAGTCCAGAGGAGGACAGCGAAGCCTGGGAAGGGTCTGGAGCACAAGTCTGATGAGGAACAGCTGAGGGAGCTGGGGGTGTTTAGCCTGGAGAAATCAGGCTCAGGGTAAACCTCATCAGTCTCTACAAACACCTGGAAGGAGATAGTGTGGCCAGGTGGGGGTTGGTCTCTTTTAGCTAACCAGTATCAAAGCTGTGCCTTGACTCGTTGCTGCAGATGCTTTATTTGAAGAAATTTCTCATAGTCTTATTACTGTGGCTAAGAAAATGAGAAGCAGTCCTTCTGAGAGCCTTTGTCAGGTTTCATGCTCATCACAAGCCAGCTGGTGCTTAAAATTAATTACAATTGGTTACCTTAGTAACACTAAATCATGCTTGAAAGTTTCAATATTGTTTATCCTCATAGGTTTCCACAGTAATTTCAGTTGCATTGGTAAAAGATTGAAGACCAAAGTTCAGCAGAGAAAGCAATCTAAACTGACCCCACCACTGAATCATCACCCCTTTCTCTCTCAACCTTTCAAAAATGCATTTATAGCTTGCTGCATTGTTTTAAAACATCTGATCTTTGAGTATCTACCCTTAAAAGGCTGTTCATAAAATGCCTACTGTTTCCATCGGATACCTACTGCTCAAGCCATAGATTCTTAGATCTCTGCCAAATTGATATTGATTTATGTTCAATTAAAAGCATAAGGTAACTGGGCTGAAAGCAGAGACTGAGAAGCTTGTTTTGTTGTTTTTAAATACAGAAGAATAAAGCTTCTTTTATATACATAAGGCCATTCTCAGCAGTCCAAATTTGCCCTACACTTAGGATCAAGAAGTGTCAGAAAAACATTAAGTCTTACACAGTTGCCTAGGCTTAAAAATGAAATTCCATTTTACTGGTAAGATGGGCTTTGCAGTGTACAGATTTTGCTGCAGGATAAGGGGTGGAAGGTTGTAAACTAGCTACCTAAATGCTTGAGTATATTTTGATAACCCATTCTTTTCTTCCTCAGGTTTAAAAGGTTTTAAAGGTAAAGATATTGCAATGCAATTGTCAAATTTGTAGCTTAATTTTCTACTTGAGACAGAACTGGTTTGAGACTTTCCTCTTAAGCTCTGCATAGTACAAAACGCTAACAGCTAAGAGTTCTGAACAAAGCTTCTTCACATTACTGCAAACTGATGACTTTAGTCAATCAAGTATCCATCTCCCTGCAAAACATGAGTGATAGAGTCATATCTCTTACCCAAATCTTATCCTCTCCAGCATGACATTTGCCTCCTTCTCTGAAATACAAGGAAAAAGTAATCTTTTTTTTTTTTGGGTAAAGAACTAATTTTTTTTCCTTCTACAGCCAAGGCAATCCTAACACCTCCACCCTGCAAGTGGTTTTCCAGAGTTGCTTCTTGTTCTACAGTTTTTGTCCCAAGAGCTCAGGGATGATAAATTCCACTAGATTAACATAACCTCTCTCCTTACAGGTCTGCAGGACAAGACTGGGAAACAAAGCTCAGGGTTTGAGCAAGTCATGAGTCTTGAGAGCTCAGCTACGTGGCAGGAGAGCACATAGCTAAGGCTCAAAGAAGTCAGTGGTTAACTTGTTCAATTCTCATTTCTCTGTCTCCTTGTCAGTACCTCTTCCACACTGCTGCCTGCTAAAACATTCCTAGTGAGATGCCTACTGTCTTCTCTTCCTGATCCACGTGCCAATCCCCCATGCTGGACATCTGGAGTGGAAGCCACCAGTGCCCTGGGGAGAGAGAGGACCTAGCAGAGCTCACACATTCAGAACAGCAGAGCTTCTCCAGATCCTCTGAATGGCCTGACTTGGGCTCCCACACACACGCACAGCTCATGGACCATAAAGCAAATACCCAAATCAGACCTTCCCCTGCTAGTGGGATCCCATATAGGCAGTGTAGGCATTGCCCCTCCAGAAAATTGTGAGAGAATTTCACTGAGCTCCCTTCTTCTTGTAGAGCCTGGAGTGAGGCTATAAAGAGTAAATTGACAACTGCTGAGCTGAAGAATTCAGTGACCTCCCTTGGTAAAAAAGCAAAGTATCAATTGATGCAGAATAATATCTATTCAGAAGGTGAAGGATGCAGTGCAATTAACCTCGCTTTGCACTCGAGGCATGTGTACAGGCGGAGCTCTGGCACCCATGATCAAAGCAAGCCAAAGGCATTTCCTGAAAAGCACTATTTAAAACATATCCCCTCTTTCACAGCAACAAATAAAAATGTGCTCTTTTCACTTTTCCAGATGCACAGAGAATTAGCACCTCAGACACACAGGGGTCCTTATTGGTCTAGAACAGCACTTGAAGCACATTAAAAATCATCTTTCCTTTCACACATTTATAGAAGTTTTTTCTTTATAGAAAGTATTTCTTTTGCAACTAATATAACAGGTGAAACCAGAATGCTTGACTAAGAGAAACCATGCATTGAAGTGAAAGTGTAGAGTAGCTGAACACTGACCTCTCCTTGCTCCCAGTGCTGCTCCCACTGGCACAGCCATAGAGAAAGAAGTAAGTAGGCTGTTCAGCACAGGGCTGCAAGAACAAACCTGAGATGTACAGGGGTAGAAAGTCCTCCCTTGTTCAGCAGGAGGAGGAAGAGGGGAAGAAAAGCATGCAATTAAAATAATACATTCCTCCTGAACAGAGACAAAACCAGGGGCGTACCCAGCAGGTGAATTTAGGTGCACCTTTTCTTGAAGTGATCTATTCATAGAGCAGCCTGCTACGGCTTCATTAACTCTGCACATCTGGGGCTGAGATGTACAGCATTGCCTCGCCCCTTGGATGTTACTCCATTCCAATGCAATCCTTTGTCACAATTAAGACTAGTTAAAAACTAATCGACGAGAATAAAGACTGAAGAACTGAGTCATTGGAATACACATGATACTGCAGGTTTCAAAGATCTGTCCGATCCTGCAGAGTTTATTTTACTTAATTTTTTTCTAAATTAGGTAATTTAAATTTTTTTCTAAAGCCTACCTTTCCTCATCTCATATTGACCCCACATATCTTTTCTTGGCTAAGCACAGCTGTCAAGAGGAATGCATAGTTTTGCTATGCCACTGCAATGCTTACAAATAAAAGTAAATAAACAATGTTTAAAAGCTGGTCAATTTTTCATATAGCTCTTATACAATGATAGAATCCATCAGCTACATGGCTATTTCAGCCAGAGACCACTTTATAGGAGAAACTACCAATCAAGCTGAAATTTCTGCAAAGGGGGATGATATTTCAAAAAAATTTGTCCATGCTAATGAACTTCAAAAGTGCAGCTTGGGCTCAGATTTTCTGTGTGACAGGCTAATATAGCACCTCACTGGTGTACCTGGCTCTTTTTTTGTGTTCTTAATCTTATGCTGCATGTATGGCTATCTGCCCTCTGTGTGCACTGCTCATCAGATAACAGTAGGTTGCTATAGTGATTGCTTAAAAATGAGAAAAAAGTGAAAGCTGAATTGTGGAGAACCCTGAGGCTAAAAGATGGATAAATTACCAATCCTGAAAATGAAACTTAAGTATCATTTTTCCTGAATTCTGCCAGAAGTGTTTGTAAGGGAATCTATTCACCTTTAAGAAATAAAAGCAATTTTTTTTCTTCTATTAAATCTTTCTGATTGGTACCTGTGTTGAAATGAAATCACAAAAAAAAAAAAAAAAAAAAAAAAAAAAAAAAAAAAAAAAAAGTAAAGCAAAGTGGTGAAAAAAATTTTGCATAATAATTTAGTACTTAACCAAGATTTTTGTTTTAGGATCAAATGGGGTAAAAATTTTCTTTATGTAACACAAAATGATATGAATCACAGGGAAGTTAAAAAAGATGCCTAGGGCTAAAAAGGGTCATTACTTCCTGAAACCTGAACTCAATCATTCTACATTACTGTTTCAGGTAAAGATTTATATATCAAAGTCCTTAACAAAAACGTGTATGTACAAAGACACACACACTTCCTCAGAAAATGAACATTTATGCACTCGTACAGAGTTTATAGAGAAAAAACAAAATTAGAACCAAATATCTAATCAAAGTAAGTATTTAAGCCTTGCAATCCTTTAGTTTAAAGCACAAATTGTCACACTTTCCTTCAGTGAAGCTGAGGAGCCCAACGTGCACTGGAGTCTGGATGTATACACCACCTACCCAGCACTCCATCACTGCCCAGCCCTCTGCCACACCACAGCCCGGGAGAAGGGCAGGATCCTCTCCCTGACAGACCCTTAGGAAGAATTGAGACTCCCACAGCATTCAAAGCAAATCAGTAAAACCTCAGATCAGCAAGCCTCCACTCAACAGAAGAGGGGATAGAAACACAAGTCCGGACCCAAAGTCACTAACATAAAAGGCAACATCAGCATCCCCTCAGGGAACCCTGTGGCTTTAAAGAGTTTCCAAGAGTTAAAACAATCACTTGAAAGTTATGACTCAGACTAGCTGGCTTGCTGCAAGTGCAATAGTTAAGATTCTAGTAAAATCAAGCATAGAGACAGATATCAGGAATAGCACCTATTTATGGTATTTTATTATCATTTTAGTCAAATATTCACTATTGCTCTGAATTTTCAGAGACAGAGATATCTCTATGACATCAGGCTGGTGAATTATTTCAGTAATACAGACATATTTGAAAATAGTTCCATGGGCAAATATGGGAAACTAATGCCCAACTAAACCTTCATTACTGACCTCATTTCTTTTCAGTTTCATATACCAGAGATTTTAGCTGCATGTCACTGGCACCTTCCTCAGTGATGTTCATCGCTCTAATTTTTTTGGATTTAATAATCACACTAAGAATATTTTTGCTTTAGAATTTCATGCACTGGGATATGTCAATTCTGAAGGAAAGTGATAAACACTCCAGCATCTGAAACTTTTACCAAAACAGTTAAATTGTTTACTTGAAAACTGTTGGGATTTTTTTGGTACTATTTTAGTCCTTATTGGCAAAAGTTTAGGGGAGAGGTCCTGCTTTTTGGGAGATGGGAAATTTGCAATAGCTTTCATCTCATCCTTCTGTTTTCTTAATTAACGGTGGGTGTTCTGTCTCTCAAGATACAGAGCCTTTGTCCTGATCCTTGACTGAAAGAACCAGCTTTAAGGTAGTGCATAAATTACCTGATAAATAGCCATCACCTCCCTGTCTATAAGGCTAAACCAGCACAGATTTAAACAGGGCATTCATACAAATTTGTGCTCTTAGGGAGAATATTCGAATACAAGCACTTTCTCAGTTACTGAGAAAAGCCATTGAAATATCTCCTTCAGATCACAGAGGAAGCCTGCCAGCCACTGGGAAATAAAAATTTTAATGAAATTAGGGAAACTAATCTGAAAAATATTTAGGTAAATTTTGTGGCAAATGGCACAATTTATTGCCACTGCCTCATTAACTAATTTCAAAGCTTAAAAAACACCAAACCAAACCAAACCAAACCAAACAAAAAAAAAAAAAAACCCACACCAAAAAACAAGTGACCATTTAAGTTTACCACTTTATCACTTTATCTGAGTGGGAAAAAAAAAAAAATCAGTGTCTTCCTTCTGTGAAGGTTTGAAAAGTCTGAACCAGGGCAGACAAAAAGAAGAAAAGAAACTGTTTGGTAAAAAGCAGGAGACTCTGAAGTCTGTTACAATTCCAAGACAAAACTGCTACATTTTAAGTAGATGCCTTAGGGTACCTTGTGTAATTTGTGGAGAGATGCAAGTTTAGAAGCATGTATGACAGCCACAGAGTTTCCTACCTATAATGAAATTAACTAAGTGTATTTAAAATGTAATATCTTAATCTAAAACTGAATAAAAGCCATAATTTCTCTTATGGGTATTTATACATTTGAGATAAAGTGATTACACAATGGAAATTCTGAAAGTAATTACTTCCCATACATTTGTATTCCAGGCCAGAGATCGAGTACCTGTTGGTTGCCTTTCCTACAGAGAATTACTTGAAAGTTTTTGCATTCTCTCCTAGGGCTGAACTACAATAGGAATCCACAGAGAACATCAATTTTCTTTGCTTTTCTAAGGTTTACGACTTCCCTGTAGTATTTATCAAGAAATATACAACTCCCCGTAGTTAGAGCTGTGCAAGCTAACAGTAGGAATTCTTGGTGTTGATGGAGCTATTGATCATCCAAACATTAAAATTATGTCTCCTGTAGTAAACGCCAATAAAACAGAGGGACATTAATCAGGAAATCAATGGGCTTGTCAATAGAAGGGCTAACTTTGACAATGTAATGCAGCAGGCAGACTGACTGGATGGTGGACCAGAACACAAGGAACCCAGGCAGTGACCTTTGTGTTTGACTTCTGGCTGTTCCCAAGCACTGTAGGAGTAACTGGAATGCACAGAATAAAAGGAGAGAGGTGAGGAGTTAGCTGTTTAAATTGTTCCATAGGAACAAAACTTATTGCTACAGTGACCTTTAGTTGTTCACTTGAAAAAAGAAAAAAAAAGGAAAAAGGAAAAAAAAAGCGGGGGGGGAGGGGGGGAACTACAACACCACAAATTGAAGGAAAATACCACCACCCCTGAAAACCAAAAACAAGACACAAACCCAAAACTCAAACTCCAAACTTCTAGGTCATGTTTTCAATTTCGCTATGTTAACACCTTCTTCATAGGGTTAACTAAAATTGCATATTCTAATCCCTGACTTTAGGAGATGGTACAACTTGACTGAGCCCTGCACTCTGAATAAATATTTCTAGTGTTCTCAGCCTGAGCACTGTGCTGCAAGATACTGTGGGAGAACTTGGCTTGATTTTTTCCGTTTGCTGAAGGACACAAATTTACTGAACAAATACTTGAAAGTTTATATGTGAAAACCAGAATTATATACAAGTTAATGGGGAAAGTTATTCTTCTGAGTTACATTTAAATATTTTACAAATATTTGATGAAAAAGAGTGCGTTAGAAAATAGAAAAGCAGGTTGCAAACAGCAGCTTATTACAGACAACTTATAATTAAAAAAAATATTGCATAAACTTCTGTTATTTGAGCTATCTACATGCAAATGCAACTTTGTAAAAAAAATAAATTGATTTCACAAAGGGGCAGTCATAGAAGGTTCCTGACATTCTGTAA
The DNA here is from genome assembly GCF_029207755.1 of Chamaea fasciata. Taxonomy (NCBI): domain Eukaryota; kingdom Metazoa; phylum Chordata; class Aves; order Passeriformes; family Sylviidae; genus Chamaea; species Chamaea fasciata. The sequence goes on along the minus strand of NW_027094095.1, from coordinate 12,641,987 downwards.
CTCTCTTCTCACTTGTGTGTCTGGACCAATATATTGCAAAGCAACACACTTTCCAAACATGCATTACTATTCCTGATGCCCAAAATTAATCATTGTTACATCCAGGCAGAATATTTTCTGCCATATGAAACTAACTGCAAAGACAAAGTTTACAAAAATAACCCTACCCATCACCATCTTGAGTGTTCTCTAAAGTCAAAGCTGTCCTTGTTATGCTTTACTTTCCCAATACAACCTGGGAAGAAAACCTGGTCTGAATCAGGGTGAGAGTATCTAAATCAGTATTTTCCACAATGCAGATCAAGCTTTTAATTAATTTTTTCTAAACATTCCACAGTGGGCCAAAATCAATTCTCAATTTTACAGATTCCATATACGGAATTGTTGTAGACTGGCCATTGCAGACCTGGCCACTTCATCTTGTATTACTACTGAATATATTGATTAAACAAAGACCAGAAGCTGGCAGAAACTAAAGAGCCAGTGTTGGAGTATGGATGATTCTGTCCATCCAATTTCAGATCAATTACTAAGCTTCTGTCAGTGAAGTCTTTGTTTTGAGGAGGAATAAGGAAAAAAAGAGATCTGCTCACTGACTTGCTAAATAGTATTGAATATATCAATCAGGCAAATTTATAAAACAGCAAATGAGCTCTATGTGCTACCTAGTGTATTAGGTTTATCTGAAAACAAAGGGAAAATAAAATTTACAAGAAGATTTTTAGCTATCCAATACAAAGGCAATATCTACTAGAAAAGCAGCCCACATGTGTATACACAGGGGTAATTAATAGGCCACTGATATGGTGTCCAATACAATGCAGCAGCATTCATAATAATGTCAATATCATGTGAGTCAGCCCCAAATGTAACCTCTCCCCTTTAAGGGAGAAAAGGGGAAAAAAAAAATCCTAATGAAAGAAAAAACATCAACTCTCATAAAGAAGCATGTTTCATCTTGGACCTATAAATTACTACTCACTACAGAGAAAAAAACAGCTAAAAATAAAATGCAGTGGATTCACTTAAAGATTCTTTCTGCGTGCATGTTGAAATAAAACCTGATTTTGTGGTACTATCCAAAGTACATAGCAATAGTGCAACATAAAGTTAATCATACGTCCTGCTAATGAATTTTCTATGGCGGCAAAGTTTAGATTCTTAAAAGGATAGTGAAACATCCACAAATTTTATTCCTCAACTAAGTTCTGCAAGTGATTTTATTTTCTCATTTTCTCAACTAAAAAAAAAAAAAAAAAAAAAAAAAAAAAAAAAAAAAAAATCTTTTTGTCTCTCACAGCTCTCATTTTCTCTCTTTTCCTGTGTTCCTTTCCTCTATTTGTGCAAAACATTAACAAAGTCGTAACTGGTGAAAGCCCAGGAAACTACTTTTAGGGTAATTTTGTTTGATTGTTTATAAGCTCATAAAAACATCCTTAAGTATCAGAAATCCATTGCTTGCATCTTATGTTGTTCCACATTCTTCTGAGGGAAATCTGGAGAGAATTCAGACAATCCCACTCAAATAATAACTCCAAAGTCAATGCTTGATTCAGCAACAAAGTATGACTTAGTAAAAAAAAATAAAGTTTGGGACTTTTGCTTCTTCAGGTGCAAACTGACTTCATCACAATGGAGACTGGCCCTGTAGCCTGATCTGATTTATCAAGAATTCTGATGATTGCCCAAGTGCTACTGGAATACAAAACCATTCCATGCCACTAAAAATGGGTCTTTTAACAAAGATTAGTGTTGACCATTGTGATAACTATTTACTTTTCTAACCATGCTGGGATGTGGGACTGTGAAGTCATGCAGTTTTTTGTCTCTCCAGTATTTTCTTATTAGATATTTTCTTATTAGAAAGGCTCCTCCACTTTATTTTTGGTCACCTCCCTTCCTTTTTAGGTGTATTTCCACTTACGCGTGTAATATGTCAATTTTTGTTGAAGATATTTATGGAGCAGCAGTCACTACACAATCTAGGTGCTATAAATTTATTTTTATTCTTACCACATTGTTTCCTTCTCACACACATGTATGACCCAGTTATAGTGCAGAATATGTATTTCATAGCTGAAAATAGCCCTGGTTTTGGAAGCCAAGTTATATAGACTCACACTGGGAACAGAAGTTATAAAGTTGGGTTTTTTTGTTGTTTGTTTTTTTTTTTTTCCCATAACAGGTAATGATAAGCATATTTATCACTCACATCTCAGAAACATTCCCAAAACACAATCTACTTCAGCAAGTCAACAACAGGAATAGAACCAGTTGACCCCTCTGCTCAGCACTGGCCAGGCTTTATCTGTCTGGACTACTTCATCTTTTTCCTCTCCCTCCAATTAAAAAAGACTGGATAGCAGGTCCAAAGGAGGGTCACAAAGTTTCCCAAAGGGCTGAGAAGCCTGCACTTTGAGGACTTAGATAATTTCATCCTGGAGAATAGAAGGCTTAAGTGGGAACAACATCCCAGTTTTCCAGTGCTTAAAGGGCAACTACAATATGAAAGGAAGGTCTCTCCTCACAGGGAGCCACATGGAGAGAATAAGGGACAATCTATACCAGTTGCACCATAAGACATTTCACCTTGATATAAGAAAGAATGTTTTTTTACAGTGGGAGCAACCAGTGACTGGAACAACCTTCCCAGGTACAATGGTAGGACCCCCTTCACTGGAAGTTTTCAAGATAGAACTGGACTGACATTAGATAATGTCACCTAGGCTCGTTTCCCACAAAATTTTGCACCAGGTGAATGTTCCGGGTGTGTGCAAACCTAGGCTATTCTATGATTTTCTGTTCAGAGCTTCAGCATGTCTGGAGTAGGAGTTCAGGAGACTTTAAGACCTTTTGGCTGGAAAGAAAAGCTAAAAAGCAGCTTACCATTTTTCAGTGTCTGTCCTAATATCTCTACAGATTCCGACCTGCATTTTAAAGTCATCCTTACTGTTTGTCACAGAGACACCACCTGTGTGTGTCCATAGTACTCAGAATGAGCACATGAGCTTGACAAAACCTCACCTCTTCAACCTGGCTGTCCAAGCTGCATCCCTCTTAACAGGAGCAGCACAGAACTGAATGGAGCACTTGAAGTTGAACACGCCACAAAGACGTTTCATTCCTGAAGGAATCACCTCAGTTAACTGAACAGTTCCCACAGTTAATTGCCTATTAGGAGATACATATAAAACTGCAAGGCACGGCTTGGTAAACAAAAACAATGTATAACGACACATCATGACAACACCAGACTGTTCAGAATTCCAAAAAATTTGAGGTCAAAGAAAAAAAAAAAGCAACAATTACATGCTCCCAATGTAATTGCAAGGTTAATGAAGTTTGCTAAGAATACTGATCAAACAGTATGGAAACATTTGCATCAGATAGTAGAAAATGAATCTGAGAAAATGGATAAGGAACTAAGTTTTCTGGGTTCAAGAAATGAAAATACTTTTGGAATAAGGAGCAGAGACAATTATCTTACAGGAAGGTGTCAAAATGACCTGAGGAAACACTTTAGATGATAGGTTCTGGAAAGATAATATAGCCAAGAAAGAAAGGTAAGTAGTTTGAAGTTCAATTTCACTTTTCATTCTGTGCTCACAGAGTACACAAGCAAGCCCACAGAGTAAGAGAACAAAAAGAGTTTCATACCAGGGTAGGAAAAAAAAAAATTCCTTCTTGTCCCAATTATTACATTTCCTTCTTTCATTCCATAGGATTCACCTAAAAATTAAAGGAAAAAACAAACAAACAAGCACAACCAAACAAACCCAGAAGAAAAAACCATCCTAGGAAATTAATTTAATGATCATGTATATTAGTTGACTTATATTACTGAAATGGGAATGTGATGTACCGATAAAAATGTGTTTTCATATAAAATACAATAATGTAATATAAAATAAAATATTTTATCCTTTTGATGTTTTATTCTTTGAGCATTTGCTCAGAATAGGAGGCAACAAACATCGCTATTTGTAGCCATGCTTCCTTCATAGGAATATCACATGTGTATTTGCTCAAAACCCAGAATCTTTGAAAATCAGAGCTGTAGGTAAATAGGATTTTTCCACATTCAAATTTTAAGGTACTTGTAAATCTTATACAGGTGCTTTTTTTTGGCTGGGGTTTTTTTGCATCAACACTATTCTGTGTAACTAGAAAGCCCATGAAAAAGAACTTCCAGCTGTTTATGACCTCTCATTCAGAAATGCACCTATTCCAGTACTAACAGCTGCAAAGCAGTAGTGATCTTTTCAAACGGGTCTGCAAACTATCCAAAGACAAATAAGAAAGAAGACTGAATGTCTGTTTTTGTGCAAGACAGCTTTTTCTGCCTGCGTCTTCACTCTTGAAAGCTTCTGGAGGAGCTCACAAAACCCCTCCTGTAAATTAAGCGTTTCTTCACATCACACTCTTCCTGACAGGTAGATGTAGTAATTACCTGCAGAGCACCCAAAGCCTGTAGAATAAAATCTTGACTGCTAAAACTGTTTTTTTTCAATTTACTTCATCACACTACCTTAATAACTGAGCATCTGTCAACTGCAGTTTCTGTGTCTGTCCTGCTGTTTATCACGGAAAGATTTAGGGCAGTAGATTACAAATTCTGGGGTGGTGACAGACTGAATTATCTTATGAAAGAGGGTCTGTTTGGTGGGTGTTTTGAGTGAAATTTAGGAATTCGGCAGAAATGTGTAACTTAATGGTGTCTCACAGTGCTTACATGAAAACACACATCCTGAAGTGGAAAAATATTATGAAAATGTATCAACATATTATCCTTATTTTTAACTGCATTAGAGGACAGACATTTCCAGGATGTGGTTCCTTTAGAGGCTGATTTAAAACTTACAGATGATATTAACACACACAGACCTTAACTGAGACAGGAGTTCTGCTACCCTTGACACTGTAGAAATACATAGAAAAAAACAGTAGGTTGGGAAAAATGATCCTCAACCTTCATTTTATACACATAAAAAAGTAAAGGAAACATCAGGGGGCTGCAAAGGCCTCTAGGCAGGTAGAGAAGTAGACTAGGCAGGGTATTTTCTCTACAGTAGGGTCTGAGAAATGAAGGGGAAAAAAACGGTTTTGTTTGTATCTTCTAATTCCCCCTTAACCTTTCCAGCTGCTTCCATGTACTAGATCCCTACTTGCTATGTAGCAGCTGTAAGCCTGAAAAGAGGAATGATGCTATTTAGTCCAGTCCCAATGTATTTTTGTACCCTAAAGAATTTAATTCCCAGATTAGCACAGCTGAGTTCCTAACAAGTTATCTTACTGTGAGATAGGTCAGTATTGAGTCAGGCTGCATTTTCAACTACTAGTATTCTGGAATCAAAAAGGAAGAGAATTCATTGAGAGCAGAAGATGAATGGTACCAATCCTGCACTGTTTGCAGCCAGAGCACATCCTGGGAGCTGCGACAGAGCTTGTGGTTTCCAACTACTGTGTCCCAGGGGGAGTCATACTCCCTCTTGGCAGAAGTTCTATCTCAGAAGCGGTTTTTTTATTATTATTTTTTATCTGATTTGGGTTCTTATGACGAAGAGGCTCATGGTACTTAAAAACTATAAACCTGTCCCCACCAGAAGGTCTAAAGGTAAGTACAACATCCTCATCTGATCTCCTGTTTGTGTACAGCAGAATCAACACATCACATGCAAACAATGTGCACTCATATAACATAAACTGATCCAGGATTACACGTGGGGGCTAATAGTAGTAGAAGCTCATCATGACATTAAAGATCATGAAATTCTTCATGACGGGCTGGTGAAAATAACTGGATGGGTTTTCTTACTTATTTCAGCACACATTACTACTAATATATTTTTAATGCACTTCGGGTGAAATCCTGTACAAGTGTGTGCCAGCTATTCTCCATAAGGCCATCAAAAATAGTATTTCAGAAGGAAAATTGATTTAAAGGTGAGGTAAAGTGATTAAACCACAGCCATACAGGACTGGAGGCTCTGCAGCACAGAAGTAAGATTTGTTTGAGAAAATAACTCTCATTTATATGAGATTTGATGAGATTATTTAGACAAACAATCTCAACAACGTCCAAAATGCTTTCTAGAGTTATCTTGATGCAAGCATTGTGGTGCTACAACCTACACTTCCAAACAGGCTTGTTGTACATAACAGATAAGAGCAGAGATCCCCATCTTAATACCTCTTCATAATCTGAACTATTTTATCTTCGTGAAATATCAGTTGAAGGCAAGTGCAAGGTATATGCATGATATTTGCAGTTGTAGCAGAGGCCCTGAGTCCTTAAACTTTCATAAATTTAATTGTCTTAAACAGAAAAGAGAGAAAGCCAAGAACAGGACATGCTATACTGTCATGATGGATGAAAATGTAACACCAAGAGGTGATTTACCAAAAAAAAAAAAAAAAAAAAAAAGAGAGAGAACAGACATTGGCTCATATAGAAACTGTGGAGGATGGAATGGAGTCAATTTCATCTCCGGAAAAAAGGCACACTTCGGCTGATTAGAGACCAAAGCAGTTATCTGCAAATGGCTGTCTGGATTTATGCTGAATTTTGCCTCATCGCTGTTCGGCACCATGTCTGTAGCCTGAGAGGAAAATGAAAACAAAAGTGGGGAATAGAAAATAAAAAGAGATCAGAAAGAAGAAAAAAGATCTCACTTCCTTGCAACAGATATGCATTCCCACCAATCTTTTCTTCAAAACTATGGAGTTTACTTTGCAGGAGAATTATCTGAAATAAAGCTGCTGAAAAATAAGTCTAAAGAGGGGTTATTTGGTTAAAAGTTTGAAAATAACCAACTAATTTTAGACCTTGTGTATATTTTCATTCATGCAAAAAGAACCCTCCTTAGGCACATTATAAGAATGATATGATCATCATGTAAGCTTTTCTTTCTAGTAAATGTGATAGGAATCACATTCCTCTTACAATGTCTATACTTAGTTCTGTAACATTTAAATGTAAATATTTTCTTTTAAAAATAAATGGCTCAAGCACAAGATTTCCTCTCACATCATATTGTGCTGACAGTTGAGTACATTAAAAGATACATTTTTTTCTAAATTTACAGACTTAATCAATCCATTTTATTAGCTGATCGTTTCTACAATAGCTTGTTTGCAACAAAGCTCCCCACAAATCCAGTTATCAATGGAAAACCTAATTGTCTGAGCATCTGATGGTGATCCAAGTATCGAATTAGCAACATTGTCATAGATTTGGATTACTGTTATTGTTGCCAACAATTTCATAACTTCATTTTTAAAGGGCAATTACTCCACAGCTGTTGATTGATACTAAACTAACATAATCTTTGTGCTGTTTAAATACTGTTGCACCTGTTTCCAATTGAATTATTAATGGAAATTGTCTATTGCAGTTATCTTGTCATTTGCTTCAGTACAACAGAAGAAAACGGCATGCAATATCTGTCACTTTTAAAGTTTTATTCCTCATTTTTTAAATTCTTCTAAATCGTGTTACTTCAGATATGGAGACTTCAGAGATTAAGGAAAAACTATCTTCTTGCTTGCATCTACTCCTTCCTATCCTTCTCCAGCAGGTATTTTCTTCATACCTGACATGTTCTTCATATTCAGAAACTGGTCATTAGTAGCAGATGTGTCTGCAGGAAACAGATCCTACAAAGTCCATCAAATTTCTGTTCCAACACACACCGTTGAGCTATCCCCCAGGACAGACTGGACAGAACATGTGGGTTTATTTAAACTACTAACACAGCATTCATGTTAGACAATTAGTTCAGACTAGAATAGACTTGGAGAATAACAGGGGAGGAACCAAATGCTCCCTTTTTGCCTCTCCCAGTGTACCACTTTTAGTATAATTGTCCAGTAAAAGGTATTTTGCATTTCCCTTCTGAGTCTGTATCTCCCACTGTCACAACAGATGGGCAGGCAGTGATCAGAGCTGCAAAGACTGCTACTCTGGATTGCCACAACCATGGCTTGCTCACTTGTTGGTTCGTTTTCAGATGCCAATAATCGTTACCTTTAAGGCCCAGAAAACATTGCATAAATGGTGACATTTTCATTAAGTTGCAATCAAATATCATATTGACCCCAGCAATGTTAAAATAAAAACCCCAAACTTTAGTAGAAAAATGTTTTGAATGGATTGAGAGGTTTTTGCCACAGAAAATGGAGTGCTTCAATAACAGCAGACACTGAAGTAGAAACTCATTAGCAGTTCCTTTTGGTTTAAATTTTACAGAAATATATTAATTAGCTATGACATTTGTGGTACATTTCATTGAGATCACCACTTTGGTACAAAACTATTTTGCTTGTGTTTCATAGTCTTAAATATTTCGGATGTTTCAGCACAGGAAAAGCTGTAATCTCCGTGCTTCTTATTAACTTAATGAATTTAAGGAATTGAAGTTGCTCTGTAACTTTGATTGCATAATGGTAGAACAAATAATAACATACATTTCAAGTAACTGAAATCATTACTTAAGTTTTAGGTAGTGTTTCAGCACATTACCTAATCAAGTCTGTAGGTACTCCTAATTTTTTTGAAACAAATAGCATTGTACAAAGCCCTCCTTTAACTAAATAAGTTAATAAGGATGATCTTGTTATCTTAATCTTCAGAAATTAAAACAGATTTATCAATCTCTGTTAGTTGAGTAAAATCCCTATAATCTTGTGACTTTGCCTCTTAATGGCTAGGTGTATTTTAAACCTCCAGAGTAGCCAAGTTAATTCCTCTGTATAATAGTGACTGTTGTAAAATTTGACTTTTACGGCATTCCAATTCTCAGAACCAATTAGCACACTTTATTACCCCATTTGGAACAGTTCCAAGTTTACAACCATATCGCTATACTTCATTATTACTTTATTTAAACAGTCTGACTTAGACCCTTGCTACTCTAAGGTGGTCTGCTATCAAATTCTGGAAGTATTGCTTATATTAAACAGATGTCAACACTACAGATTTTTAATTAACTGCCCTTATTTTGTAACATTTACTCAGGCTCTTGAGTACTGGCACAATTTGGTGCCAGACAGATATGACGTCCTTCAAATTGGACAAGAGAGGAAAAGAGGTCATGGGAATGAAAACAATAAAAGGTCAAAGTCAAGTTTAAATGTGGAATAGCTACAAGACACTTCAGGTAATAGCTTGACAGGGTAAATGTGGCACACAATAGAGAGGTTTGCAGTCCGTGGAAATCATATAAGCTTGTCCTTGGCTTTCAAGCACAGAGAATCTCAGAGATTTTGGTAAGTACCTTGATCTCATAATTTGCAATCTGCTGCTATGGCAAAAAAAAATTAATCAAATCCCTTTTTCAGCAGGGTTCAAGGAAGTAGTCAGAAGAGCAGATTAAACGTGCAGAGGAGGAGTAGTGCATCTCACCTACCCTTTTCCTCAAATCAGCAGTGATTCCTGTACTGTTTACTCCTACGAAGGCTGAAGACATGAGCAAACTGGGTCATTCAGCGGCTCAGAATTGCTGCCACTTATTTAGAGGATAGTTCACCATTTGCAGCTGTGGTTTAGCAATGAGTCAGCAGCCCAGTGTCATGGATGTCCACCTCTGATAACCCTTTCTTAAAAGGTAAATCTCCATGTCACTGGAAAAACAACCTGGGCACTCAGCAAGATATTTCTGGCAAACTCACTCACTACTGTACTTTCTATGTTTTGTCTTCGTCAGTCCAAAAGAACTCTTCGCTATAACTTTTGTTGCAACATTTCAGACCCATTTACAATAATTTCTAGAAAATGCAGTCTTAAGTTTGCTCGTTGGAAAAGAAATTCAATAAAGAATTTTGCTGAGCTAAGTCAACATGAAAGATATGAAATATTGCATCAAGAAGTAGAAGTGAAACATTTCTATTTTCCTCACAGTTTTTTTACCAATTGTACTTCTCTTTGCATTTTGAGGGAAAAACATTCTGACACCCACCAAAGATCTGAAGATACAGCAATTGCACTTTCCTAACAGCAAAACTTATAGAAGCCTAAGGGAAATCAGGCTATTTATTATTGTGTAGCAAGATAAAAGTCTGAATAATGAATGAGAAAGGTGGTACCAGCCTGATTCTTGACCCATTGCTGAGGCAGTGAAGCTGAAAACATTTTTAGAGTTGGGGATTATAATGTCAGAAATATAAATAAATTAATGGGGTACTATTTTCTGTGGGATTTCAGAAATTGCAGTTTGATGGGGCTCATGGGGCTTTTTTGCCTTCACATTGAAAGAGCCTACTTCCAGACACTATGATAAACTTCTACAGAAAATAGCAAACGTATCTACTAATGCCACGTATTTATTAATCCCATACTTTATTTTCATTATTCCTTTTTCATTAGTGAGGAGCCAGTTCTGACTGTTCTCATGCAAGATCCTGAGAGAGAGTAAAAACAGGGACTGGCAGGACCAGGCCATCCCACCCACATTAAGATCTCTCTTCTTCCTTCCAACTCATACTCTGAAGTAGCCACAATGGGCATGTCCCTTCTCTGTAGCATTTCATCTCTGAAAGTGACCAAGTTCTGTAGACATGGTGGAAACTTCGTAAAATTCCTAAATCCCTGTAAGGGCCGTATGGCCTTTAACAAAACATTCAGTCCCAGAAGAAGAAGGATCTATCACAGCAGCACCTGCATGCAGGAATAAGAATCTAAGTACTCTGAGCACAAGCTGGAATAAAGCTCAGTCCTAGACAGGACAGGCAATTGCATCACTGAAAGAGGCTCCAGCCCTGTGGCCTCTTCAAGGCAAAGCCAGCTTGAAAACAGTAGCCTCTTCTGAGGTGATAAAGCATTAGCTTCTTTCCTGCAGAGGAAGGAAATTTTAGCTGAGTAGGAGATAAATGAACTCCAAACAGACAAAACTCCCTAGCAAAGGTGGGTGAAGTTTGTAACTCCTGTGTGGATTTTTGAATTAGCTTTGCAGGTTTTTATCTACACACTAAACTTCAAGAGCATGTAAACTTTGCTTCATGTTACATTTTGAAAGACGTGCACAGTCTTACTGAATTTATTTCAAAGAACTAGCACAATCCAGCTAATCTTTTAAACACATCATAATCCACAGAAGCTAAAACTTTACTCTTAATTTTAATCTATTTTCTGAAGTCAATAAATCTCACATGACCACACTAGGTTTACACATGCTTCTCTCTCTACCCTTCACATCCATTTAAAAAAAAAAAAAAAATTTTCTAGCTTGGCAACACCTTTTTTATCAAAGCTGAATATCACTCAGGTTTTCAAGAGAATCAAATATCTACTGCTGTTGTGAAAAACAGATAGCCTAAAAGACTGGTGACAAGGCCTAAGCACTCTGCTAGAGGAAAAAATCTTGATGTGTGAGTTCTCATTGTGTCAGACCAGATGAGCATCATGGAAAATATTTAATAAAATCACAAGCAGTGGGAAAAATTGAAAATTGAGATTTTTTTATCACGAGATATAGATACACTGGAATGTGTGTAACTTTTAGTTCTGATAGAACTATTTTTCCCCATCTAAGCCGCTTCATTTTTTTTCAATATTAAAGACCTGATATTGACCATCCAATATGGATACTATAGTCAAGTTTTCTGTCTATTTCTGTTGATTTACTTTAGTAGTGACACAGTTAATTAAAAAATCTGAAAGTTGGAGTGTCACGTTATAGTTTCAGAGACAGTAAAAATACAAAACATAAGTATTTCTCAGAATTATACCCATTAAAATATATGGTGACAGGTGGGGTTTTTTTAATTTTCTGTTATTTTGAATATTTTCTCACTTTACTAAAAGAAATTAATGTACATCACAAAAAATGCCAGTTGCCAACAACTGACAGGATTTCAAAAAGTACTGAGGCATTATATCAGCTTGACTGCTGACTTTGTGGAATATGAAGAAAACATAAATTAAATTACTATTTCAAAAAAGCAGTCCATAAAAATTAATGTATTATGCTTGTAACCTAGTAACAAAACAAAACTTTCAATGAATGTAGTGTAAGCCTTGACATGGGAAATATTTCTGACAAGTTTGATCATGTTTTGCTCGAATATAAGATTACTTAGCTTAGCAATAAAATCTGATATGCCTTTATTTAGTTTTAAAGGTTTCTTCCTCCCCCATCCCCCACACTTTAGCTTTCTTGTTTAAAAGGACAAAAAAATAATTTTTATTCAACAAAGCTCTCCAAATTTAACACATCAGCAGTCCAACTTCATAAGGCTTTATATATATATTCAATTTTTTTTCTTTATAATATATCACCTGCCCAACCTATCTCAGTTCCTAGAAATACAATAACAGCACACTGCACCTTTTCTGCCAGGAAAATTGGATAGCATAAGAAGGAAAAATTCAGGTCAACTTCATTTTTTTCATTGAGAAATATGTAATGTGAAATTGGCAAGGCAGCAGTGAGGAAAACTATGGGGAGACTGAGGAAGTAGGCCAGCAAAGAAAAGTACGTGTACCTCCTATAGCTGGTAAAAGGGTCAGGTAGAATATAAAGTGGGCAGAAAAAGATCAAACGGTAAAAAGCAATTAACCCCTTGGCACTGGGAATTGGGATTTCCTGACACCAACTGCTAATACTGGCCTTAGGGGGTTATAGGATCAAATAATAAGCCAAGTCCTGAAATAAAAGCTATCATTTTAGACAGTAAGGGAAGGCATTTCAAGTACATTCTGGGCTGCCAGACTGGCATGGTACAAGGGGAAAGGCATAGAGGAAAAACACACTGAAAGATATATGGTAAAAATAGTTTTCCAGATTTGGACTCAAACAGATTTCAACAAAACTTTTTTTTTCTTTCTGATTTAAACACAGCTTTGTCCTCTATATCTGTGATCTGTGACCTCACCCAGCTCTGTTCTGATACACAGGGAGATTTAACCTCCATTTTTTGGGCAAAAAAGGTGACTTATTTTGTGACTAACTTCTGAACATTATCTATACTAGCTGTAGGTGGTTTACTTAATTGCCTCAAACATGATGGTTCTTTTATTTCCGCCTTCACAGAAGAGAAAATAACCAGAGGAAATTAAAAAGGGAAGTGACAACAGCAGAATTCCATAACAAAAACGCCAACAATTGATAGTCAACCAATCTATGAGATCACACAAATCTAACAGCATTAGAACTATGATAGTTGTGGTAGAGGTGTTGTCTGGGGATTTTCTTCTGCTCTTATAAAAGCTATTTATTTCAGGACATCTCAGGAAGTACACTTATTAACTGTTTAAAAAGTTACTAACTAACAACTTTAAATTACTCCTTTGTATAAAAAATTCCTGGATTTCTCAACCAGTTGATGATTTATAGTATGGAAACTTTTTGAAGAGAATGAAGCTGATTGGTTTTCTTCTGTGCAAACCAAGCACTCAGAAGCTGTTATTTAAATGCTGATCTTATCACAAAACTTCAGTGGGTGAAAATATTTTAGCCCTAGTGAAATCAGTGAAACTTCATTAATTTCCACTAGCTACAAATCCAACATGCCTGCATTCTGAAATTTTAAACATTTTTCAATGGCACTTAACCTCTTACCACTTAGAAATATTATAGGAAAAAAACCTTTGACATCAGCTTCAGTGTTTGTGTTTTCAGTGGTCCTGGTCCAGGCTCTGAGAGAGAACTGGAAACAAGAACTTCTACAAGGATTAAGAGCAGTTCAAAAGAGAAAAAATGAGAGAAAAGATACAGCAAGACATAAAAAAAAGTAGAAGAGAAATGAGGAGTAAAAAAGACCAAGCTGTAGAGAATCCCACTGTGTGACAGTTCCATACAAAAGACAGTGAAAACGTACCTATTAGAAGCTGTTTTACCAAATATTAATTAATTAAATAAACAAATAAATAAATAAAAAGTGCTCCCAGTTGGCAAGACCAACAGATCTTGCAGTTCAAAAATCAAAAGGAATACACGACATAGCCCTTTGCTAGGTGGCCCGAAAATATACAGAGAGTGGCACTTCATGCAAAAGTCATGACGTGATTCTCTTCAACACCAATCACAAAATGGATCCCTGAGGAAAAGTTCTTGCCAACAGCTTCCTCTCCCAAAGGGAGTACCCAGCCAGCATGTTACGTTCCTTTGAAGTGCTCTACACAAACATTCTCTCAATGAAACATCATATCCAATTCTTTGCTTCCCCAAACTTCTCTAATGAAGTGTAAAATAAATTATTTCCCGCTAGGACAAAACAGAGATGAAAAGTATGAGTTTGATAAAATATTAAAGAATATTCAAATTATTACCAGGGTCCTACCATTCTTCGCAGTATTCATTCTCCAAACCATGTTTGAGAAGAAAGGAAATCCTGACCTCCTAGAGCCTGAGAATATAGTGTGACTCCTTTCAAGACCAAATAAAGTTAAGTTACTAGAATATAAACTCTACCTTTGGGTTGCTACCAATTAATACCCTTGTTCTGAATTCAACAGCTTCCTAGAAAGCAGGGGAAGAAGATGACTAACAGAAAAGATCACACAGTAAATGATCAAATAAAGTTTAAAATATATGAAACACATATTTTACAAATATATTAAGCTTATTTGAAGTTTCTTCCAAATAACTCAGAGCCATACTATTTTATAAAAGTCTGCATGGAACTAAGACTAATTTTTTTTAATTGTATTATGCAAGCATATTGATATTCTAATAAGGCAAAACAGCCTTTTAGTGAATATTCTAGGCTCAGAATACACTGTTGTAGGAAATTGCACCAACACCCTGGTAGCATTATTTAAAGTCAGTTATCTGTTCTTCCACTGCAGCCTTAGGGAGAGACAGTAGCCAGTAGGATATAGAATTAAAATTCTGAGGAACAAGTGAACATAGGTACAAGTTGACCAAGCAAATAACAAGCAAAACAAGCTTTCTTCTCTCCTCAGAAGCTGCTGCTGTGACGACAGAGCTGCCTAGCATCTGCAACAGACAAAGACACGATGAAACTCATCATGACTCAGTTAAATGATAAAAAATTCCACCTGTGTGCTGGTGATTGCTTGAAAGAGCTCACCCAAATTCCTGGGACAGCATGAGCATCCACTTGAGGAATAGAATTTTAAAACTTGAAGGGGGTCTGACATGATTCTCTTTCCATACTTAGTCTTTCACTGACTTTTATAGTTTAAAAAAAAATTTATGGAAATCTAAGATGGTCCTGCTGAAGTTGTCTTTCTTATACCCACTATAGCCACGATCCCTCCCCATGATCTTCAGCTTCACTCTCCACAACATCTCAAATTCATGCCCAATCATTCTCTTTGCAGACAACTCCAGGGAATTTCATATATATGCTGTATGCTGAAAACAGGTAAACCGGTGCCCACTGCACATAATTAAGCATGTGTCACTAGTGACAAGGAGATCAATTGAAAAAAAAAAACCCAAATTCAATCACAGTTTTGGCACAAAGACTGAGATATTCCTGTCAAGTAATCTGCAAGCCTATCTTATGCCAAATAACTTCTCTCCCCAATAAACTTCTTCTGTTTTTGAAATAATTTCTGCAAGCTATCAGAGGGTTCTGACACTGCTTGATTAGGAGATTAGCAGCCCTCGTTAACTCTGCCAAAGATCATCTCTCCAAGATATATTTCAAACAGAAATGCAAATGCTTCGAACCAACTTTTGAAGGAAGGCCTTCTTCCCTCCCCACCGCCTATGATGAAACATATTCTGACAGGTACCCAAACCAGATCAGAATGCCATTCACTGCTACTACTGGAAGTCATTTTCTGCGTAATTTTTTACACCTACAAGTAAGTGGGGTAAGGCCTCATGAGAAGATTAATGAACTGCAATCCACAGATGGTTAAGAGATCTTAGCTCATCAGAAAAAGGCTTTGAATTGATGATCATAGAAAAGCAATCCAAGCTAAATCAAAGGTTGCTTTCTTTTATCCTGAAGTGGAGGGTGGGGAAGGTGGGAATTCCTTTTTGACATCACAATTGCTAGTTAACAAACAAGGTGGTTAATGACAGACAGAAAGCTCCCAGTTTAGACCTAAGTCAGTTCCTGGACTGGTAAAAATATTTACCACTACAAACTGCTCTCAGCTTATAGATGCAGTGCACAAACACTATTTTATTACTGATAAATCTTCTATTCAGAAAAAAAATCTCTTTCCTTGCCAGAAGCTCTTCATTCCATGGCTTTTAACATTCTACAACTCCTTCATCTGTTCAGGGTTGTGAATAATTGGAAGTCATGCTGTACTTGCAAAGTATTTTTCCTATGTAATCATAAACAAAATATATCACCAATATCTAATTGAGACTGGCAGATTAGCAATGCTATAGTTTTATTCTTGAATGAATAAACCTGTAATTGCACAGTATAATTTAGCAGGGATCCCTTAGGAAACACTGTATTAATATACATCATATTATTCTAATTTCATGTAATATTTTCCAAATTATATTGGTAATTATTCAGAAAGTCCAGAGAAAAAAATAGCATCCACACATATCTGTTTCAATATACATTACCTTTTATATGTATTCTGTAGAAAAGATTTTTGCCCCCCATAGTTATCCTTGGATTGCTACAAAATGACAGCTATAATTATACAGGAGAACCTTCTACCTTCCCTGAAGGGCAGAAATTACAGCAGGAAACAGTCTGAAAACCAGCCAAATGCTTGTTTAAAACTGCTTGAATGCTTTGCAAGTGAGGTATTTTTCAGCTGGGGCTCTTCTTTCAACCACACAGAACAATGGCTCATATAAATGCAAAACATGTATGAGGAGCAGGCAGCATGGTTTCCCCAATCTGAGGCTATTAACCATCTGACCCAGCATTGGCAGGATGCATCTCAAGAACGTCACCACTCCCTCTGACACAGCCCAAGGACCAGAAAACATATTGTGAAAGATAAAGGGGCAAAACAAAAAGTATAAAGTCCTCCATCCTCCTAGGCAAAGAAATACATTGTAGTAAGACTTTTAAAGTATTTTTCCCTGTTTTATACAGCCTGCTTTTTACATAAAGGAAACAGGAGGACAAAGTCCTCTCTCACACACACAAAACCTTTGAAAAGCTGTTTGAAAAGCTTTACAATTTCAACAGAGGCTTCCTGCAGCCCTTTGAGAAGGCAAACAGTGCTTTTAAGTGCGATATTCTTATTCTTTTCAACCTGTAGATAAAATCCAAGTCTGATGGAGAGCATCCCCCACATGCACTAGTTTTGCAAGGGAAGCCAAATTCATCTCACTGAGAGCGTCACAAGCATGCAGTGGACAAGAAAAATGTCACAAAATCACCACAGTAAAATGAATACCATCAAGTCTGCAGATGTGAGCACAGCATCAGACAGACACATTTTGGGCAAGGTTGTTAACACAAAAAAGTTTTAGTAATAGAACAGTAATCATGCAAGCTCCTCATGTGTGGATAAAGACAAGTAGATGATTATAAAAGAGGGATTAAACACCTAATTCCCATTCCAAATCAGTTGGTATCTAAATTACCAGAATTTAATCTCTAATCTCAAAAAACCCAAGGAGTTTCCTTGCAAGGATACAACTTTTCCTTGTGACCATACTTTCCCTGAATAGTTTACATTCTTGCAGTGGAAACCTGGTTGTGAAGATACAGAAAGAGACACCGCACATCTAAATACATGCAAGCCTTTCAACAGTACTTGCAGTTAAGCATGTTCAACACTGTATTCCATGTGCTAAAATACTGATTATGTTTTTTGACAGTAGACAATCACAAGAGGTGCTGAAAACGTTTAATCATTTTTCTTCCTTCTGGCCTGGCAGTGTGAGTCTTACAGGCTGAATTCAGATGAACCTCTAAGAAAAGCATGCGAGTATCACATCCTGTACCAATAACCAGGCAGCACACCTTTCAGCAGGAGTTTCTCTACTGCACATATGAACCGGAACTAAGGCAAAGGTTCAACAAAATACCTTGAATCTGTGAAATTGAAACCATAAATTAGCAGCTCTTCATTTCAACTGGGAGTTAGGCTGTGCTTAAACTTTAGCTCACAGGGCAAGGATTATGGTTCTTAACCATAATTAATTATTGAAAGGATGAAATCCACCAACACCTCTGTCTTTTGGGTATTCACATCATGTATTTAATACTAGCTCATGCTTTCAAGCCTGTTGATTTTGCTGAAATAACATACATTCAATGTTCATAATTTTAACTTCCATTCAGTTCCATGTCTCCATTCTGTAGTGTCTTTCACTGAAAAAAACAGGTATTTTCCTTTACTGGTCCCAATAAGAACCATGAAACAGGCTGAGAGGATACCATTTGGTTACTTACCCATATTAGTAACTAGAGAAAATAAAAGAAAAAAGAAACCCCAAACCAACTAAAAACTATTGTATAAAGTATTTGGGGAAAATCAGTCCCCTGGGCTGTTCCACTGGCATTCATGTTATTTAACAAAACTGCAGACCAGATCAGGAAATAATAAAATGTGACAGATTAGGAGTTTTTCAATTTGGTTTAAATTCAATATTTTCTGAAGAAATGAAAAATAGACACCATGTGCTGGTTCCAGTGGTAATTATCCAACTCTGAAATTAAAAAAAAAAAAAAAAATAACATATGAACATACATCATATAAAGGGATAACTATGCTGTTTTAAACATGATTCTTTCCAGCCTGTATTTCCACCTTATGTAATGCAAGTTACCTGCTGATTAATCTTTAAGACCCAATTCCAGTTTTAGCTCTAAGGGAGACATCTCTGAAGACATTTTCTTAACTTATTAAGGTAAATATGATGTATGGCATTAATCAAACAAGACACGAAATTATTTTAGGCATGCAGGAAATGAAAGTCAATTTCCACATGTATCAAAAATGCATGCAGGTTAAAATTTGCACAAAACTCACCTTGGAGAAGGCTGAAAATGTGTTACTCAGCTGATCTGGGAATATGAAATTAGACTTTGGTTAAATATTAGAATCCTTGGTTTGAAAAATCTATGGATATAATCAGAGACTAAACATTACTAAGGCACAGCTACCATCCTTATTGAAGGAATTCTTATGAAAGTATTTATTTTGATCTGTAATAAGCATATGCCACATAGGTTTGGAACAGTGACAGGAATTATTCTGCATTCATATACCATATTTTTAATTTTTTTTACCTCTGAGATGACCTCAGTTGATTGGAGTAGGCTGATAACACCAAGGTTGTGGCTTTGATCCCCATATGAGTCGTTCACTTAAGAGTTGGACTGGACGGTCCTTGTGAACCCCTTCCAACTCAGAATACTCTGTGATTTATTTTAATTTTTAATTTAAATTCTGTCTGGACCACTTTGAATATTCTAAAATCCAAACTATAGCAATTTTACTTAACTTACCCATCCATTCTACTATTCTACAGTTGCACAGTACTTCAAAATAATTAATATTATTATCACTAATTAAATAATTAAATTATTAAAATTATTATCAAGATGATATTTAAGTTTACTGACAAATGTAGCAAAGTTTAACAAAACATTTTCTAATATTTTGTGGACAAATAAGTGAAAATTTGCCTTTTCACTGGTTTTCAGACCAAGGATGAAAAAAATTTGCACCCATAAATATGATAAAAATCTGGCAAAGAAAGAAATGAAGTACTGAAAAAAAAAATAAACCAGCACACTGAGTCAAATGGAGGAAAACAACAGTACAGACTTTTGACAAGAGATGGATATTAAGACTACTTTTTATTTATTACACACATTTGCAATGTGCATCTGCTTTTTATATCAGCCAATACAGTGTTTGCACACTGACTGGTTCCTACACTCTCCTATTCCTGGACCAGGAGAACAAATCCTTGCACTCTTGCCCTTTGAAGCAGAACTCACATTTACAGGCAATCTAAAGCAGCTGCCTTCACTGGAACCACAACAAGTATTACAAATGGCAGGGTAGGGCAGCACACCACTACCTCGTCCACTGGGCACAGTGCCTCTCCCCACAAGAAATCCATTATCCTCTACTCTGCTAGGCATGAAAGGGTCATGACTTTCTGTCATGAATCTGTGCCTCCATTGAATTCCTACTCCCATTTCTGTACTGTGCCTGAATGACCTTGATATACAGGCATATATCAGGCAGTTCTTAAGCTCCATAATTACTTTCTTCACTCAAAATTCTGCCAGTTTTGGTTTTTCTCCAAAGAAATATCTATCCACATTTTAGGAGTACATGAAATCATTAAAGATATGTTTAGTAATCTGTCACCTCCTTTCCTTTCTCTCTTTCTACCACAGTCATGCTTGGGCTTCATTAGCTCCAGCTCCTTACCTTTCCTGGTCCGTATTTATATTTCTGCAGAGAAGAATTGCATAAAGACTGATGCACTTCACTCATAAGGCAGAAACACTGGTATATTCAATTGATATAGGACAGTGAGTTAACAACCTTTAGTGGTAAAGGCAACCCTGGTTTAACAAGATTTGACAGCAAGGTACACAAGTATTTACTGTATAAAGGACAGGTTCAGACAAAACGGTCAGGAAGACCCTGCCTTTGAGCCATGAGGTTCAGGAATGACCTCCTTATGTTCTAAACACCTTCTCAGAGAGCAGTCCATGAGCAGATGGATGCATATAGTCCCAGAGTTGGTCAATGGTTTATGTTAAAATGTCCATATACACACAATCAATAATTTCTAACAGTTAGCCAAGATTTTAGAGTTTTGGTTTGTTCCCACATTCATTCCCACTTTGTTTACTGAGTAACTGATAAGGATGCTCTCAAATTTGAGTAGAAAGCCCGAGAGGCACACCATCCCTACTCCAGGGGAGATCCTGGTGTGCAGCCCACTGCTGGGCAGGAGAGCTCTACAGAATGTGGGCTGTCCACTCTTCCTGGAGTAGGATGATTAACGTAGCTCTTAGTATCTCATAGCTGTGAGGTGCAAGAAAGCCCTGGGCTGCTATGTTGCCATTGGCTCCCTAAAGTCCAGCTGAAGCTGGATGTACACATCCTTGGTGCCACTAGTGCTTATTGCTTAAGTGGGACAGGGCAGCACAGCACCACAAAGAGTCACTGAACTGTTCAGGCATAATAAAGTCAAAGCAGTGGTCCAGCAACATGACCATTTATATTATTGATGATTTTCAAATTAAAAGCTTGCTAAACCATTGATAGTCCTCATTTTTATGCTCTTCTGCTTGTCCCATTTTCCAGCTTTTTCTGTGTCTTCAGTTGGATGAGGTGGGAATTGCAATGAATCAGATTAATACATCTCTACACCAAAACCCAGCCAGAACCAGCCCAATCCCTCCTTTGGATCTCAGTGGGGCATTTCTCATTTACAAGTTAATTAAGCTATTAATTAAGCTAATATTACCATCAAAAAAAGACAAAAAATTTTAGTGTAACCACTAAATAATCAATAAATAAATGATCAAATACAGGAACGTGGTAGTAGACTTCTGGTAAACCCAAAGACAGCTTCAAAGATAATCTTCAAAGCAAAACAGGACAAAATGCCTGCACCAATACTGAGTCAAAAAGTAAAGTGAGCTTATTTACATGCTTCTTGTTGCAGCAGACCTCACATTAGAGAGAGAAATGAGACAAGATACAGTCTTGTTCAATAGTGTGAAAAGTTCTCAGTTTATTCTTCCTCACAGCTCAGCCAACAGACTCCAACTCCAGCAGGCTCCCACTACAGGCTTCCCTTACAGACCCACCTCACAGCAGACCCCTCACAGCACCAATTCTCTCTCCCCCTTGGTCAGACCTTCCCTGAATACCTAACTCACTCTTTTATCACACTTCTCCTTATTGGATATAGTTGTGACTTATCAGGGGCGAGGTTGCCTGTAATCCATTCTCCTACATTTCCTCATGCATTTCTTGCTACAACTTATTTACACATGAAACTACTTGTAGTCCAGAAAAGAGTGTCTTTTTACTGATCAAGATAATGAACTTTCAAAGTAACTTAAACTTAACATAATCTGGTTACGTGAATGTTAATAAAGAAGTAATACAGTTTTTGTGCTCATCCTACCCAATTTCATACCAGTTTTTATGTTTAAACAAGCTCCTATACAGTTGAAACTCTGTTTATCTCCAAGGAGGAGGGACCTAAAGGATTAATCTGTATCTGGTATTTTTCATTTGCAATAAGACCACAGCTGGATGCCAAAATAACTTAAAACCATAGGCCAGGTGGGATGGGGCCCTGAACAGACAAAACTAGCAGGTGGCATCCCCACCCATGGCAGGGAAGTTGGAGGCCTCCTGCCGGAAAATACAATATATTCAATATACATTGGAAGGAAAGAAATGCCATAATGAATACTTTGTTTTATCTCTATTTTCTATAGAGGTTGTTCAGCATATCTTTGTAAGCTAAAGCTAAACTCTGTATATCTTCAGATAAGGGGCATTCCCATTGTTTTCTCTAGGTATTCATGAAGGTGCATATCCACACATACAGAATTCAGTATAAGGTGGTGATCTCAAGTATGATCACATAGTGAATTAAGAGTTGAAAATTCCCAATTTTGTGCTTAAATATATTGTTTTAATTAATGGGAAGCCACTTTCTGAATTTAATATAGAATCTCTGCAAAGTGCTCATTTTTTGTTCAGCTTTTCAAATCTTCTCTCTCTATGGCAAGTGTGTGACTCAGAAAGGATTTTCCGTAAGTGGTATCAAGTGGGCCCAAAATACCCATTGACCTTGAAAGCAGAAAATGGAAACAGTCACTTCAAACAATGTAATTTGTATTTGCCAGTAGTGTTAGAGTGAATACCATCCAGCTAATCTGTAGAACTCTCAAACCATTATAATTTACCATATAAAACAGATCATTGTCAGAAGAACTGGCAATATTGAAGAATCACTCTTCACTCAGCTTTTATACAACAGTCAAGAGATCTCTGATGTTCTAAGGGATGTAACCATCACAAATATTCTGGGGGTAAAGACTCATACTGTTTCCACAGATCACAATAATGCAAAAATACCTCCAGGCAGTGAGTGACAGCAATTTGAGAACAGTGAGGGGTTTTTAAAAACCTTTGGAATTTCAAAATATGAGTATTTGCGACTTAAGTAAGACAAAAAATCAGGGACAGGTCAGTAATTTACATTTTACATTACCAAAATGCAATAACAAATTTAATGGGTCAGAACAGCAAATTAAAAAATCTTTCCTAAGCACAGACCAGTAGCACTGAAAGCTATTATGGACAAATGGAAGAAACGATCCTATTTCTTGAAGACAACAGTGTTATCAAAAAGAAAATCCACCACAACCCACCCCACCCCATAAATACAAAGTTTATACTTTATAACTCTATCTTAGAGGCCATGAGCACTTACTATCAGTAACAGTCTTGCAACGTAATTCTTCCTCTCCTTCTCAGAGGAGTGCTGAACATCTCCCTGAGTTAGTGTGGTAACAAACACATGCTTCTTGTAGCTCCCCACCTAGATACGAATAGTTTAAAATAAATTACTTCATCCTTATGTTGCAAACTAGGCTTTCACCTTTCACACAAAGCCCCCTTTTCTTCTCCCTCTCCTAAGACAAACCTATTTCTAGAATGCAATCATATCAGCATTAGCACTTCTCCCAGCATAATAAGGCAGGTTTTCATCTGCTCTCAGACAATCAGCTCTCCCCTTCATTGAAAGCACAGGCAGCACAACCATCCTCCTTTCCCAGTGGCTATGGCTCTGCAGTGTTAATGTGGCACGGAAGGCAGCATACACAGGGAATGCACAGGCCATATTTCACTGATGGATATCTGGATGGAATGAAACAAGCATCAGTGATACTGTCAGCTGCAAAGTACAAATTATAAGAATAACAGTGATGATAATAATTCCAGAATCTACCTACAAATGTTGCTGTAAGTAGCAAAATCCAGATGCTGTGAAGTCTGAGGCAGGCATTCAAAATATTTTTATATGAATTCTTAAACTACTTCAATGAAAATATATTATCTGATCTCAGGTCAAATTGTTCAAGACTTCTAGCCAACACTATTAATTTATGACCACAAACATCTCTTCATTTGAAAAAAGAATGTACACAACTTCCTACTAAAACTGTAAATAACAGTGTCAAAAATTTTAATGGAGCCAAGTTAATGATATATCAGGGATTCAACTCTGTATAAAGAAATTCCAGCTAGTTACCTTCTGACATGTGCTAAACTGTGCAACTGAGGATGCTCCACACAAAATCACTCTACTATGGAATGAAAATACTGTAACGCTGAAAAATTATGAAAATCATTTACAACTAAGTTATATCCTGGTCATAAAGCATGTGACATGCATCACCTGTGGCAAAAGAAACTGTTGGTATTACACAGAATTTATACTCTTGTTGACAGGGAAGAGAAATCATTCTCAGAAGAGGTGGAGGAAAACACAGTGTACACAGAGTTCTAATGAAATATATTGAAAATATTTCTACAATAATTAAATCTGGTTTATGTACCAGTTCTTGCTAAGATCATTATGTCATGATTTATTCTATTACTTTTAGTTTTGCTATGTTAGAGTTGTAAATTTGAAGCATTCTCTGCTCTTTAGACAGAGAAAAGGCTATATTATTACTCCTGAAGATTCTGGCTTAAAGGATGATTGTTACAAAGAATATTTGATCTGAGGGCATATAAGGAAAGGAGATGAATAATGCAAACACAGGGAATAAGAAATGCTCAGATAGAAGAGAGGCTTTAGTTTCTGCACACTAGTATGCAATACAAACTGGGAAATATGTAGGTAGTATCTGGCCCAGAGAGAGAAGGAGAGCTATACAGGGTCATAAAGCCCCGAGTGTTCCTGTCAAGCAGACATGACTATCTCACAAAATTTCAAAATCTACATTAATTTTGGTGGCTCCTTTGTCAAGAGAGGGAGGTCATAAATTTTGTGATGTAGTTAAAGGTGTTAAATTCCTCCAATCCTCTAAATATTTTTTTAAATATTTCCTCTTACTGTTGTTAACTCCTAAAACAGTGCTACTCACAGACATCCTGCATTTTTTACAAAGCACTTTCTTTATGCCATCATTTCTGTTTTTTTTCCAGTGTAGTGATGGCCAGTACATTGGAGCAATATTTCATTCATGAATGGAAATAAATATCAGTTTCTTCCCAGGTAGTATTGTACCTTGCTAAATATATCACATTCTTTAGCTGTCAAAATGACAGCAGCTGCAAATGTCCCTCAACTATATGCTGATATGTCTTGAATGTGAATAAAAACAACTGAAGTCCTACATTTTAACAGATGTAAGCAAGGTAATGTATATGTTTGATGCAACACATTTGCAAAAACATTCAAATCATTTAGACTCTCTACACAGAGGTCCAGAAAAGCCTTAGTCCAGCTGTCAACTCTAATCCAAGATCTCCTTTTTACAGACAACTCCTCCTCAGATATTGTCCATATTTGCATCCAAGTTTTGCTTTTGTGTTATTTAGAATCTAGATTGATGTTTGGATGTGGGGAAAATGCAGACATTTTATCTTTTTTCATAAGTGAAATGCTATTGACCACAAACAGACTAAGCATATGGCTACAGGAATTTTCACTGCATTTATTTTCTTCAGAGCAAAACAATCTTATAGCTGTTCATTAAAAATTACTTAGGTTTACCACCTCTTTATATTCTGCCCACATCCCATCCTTCTTTGACTAAGGCAGATTTATGAAGGAGCATAAAAGCATGGGCTTGACTTTGAAAAATATAGAAGCAATTGTTGGTGAAAATATGCTTAGAACAATATATAGGTTTTGTGGTTCTTCCCTGATTTGGATTAAATCTACTGCATTTTCAGAAGACTTTGAAAACAACTATTTTGAGTACATTTCTTTGCATCCCAAATAATTTCTGTAGAACTCATGTCACATCAGGGGTGTGCCTCAGCGGACCTAATTCATCAAATACATTTCAAAATCCAACCAAATGAAACTAAGCAGCCTGGGTCCTTAGAGACATATGGCAGTAAATGAAATACTTAACAATGAATGAAAGAGATAACAGCCATCACAATACTACATTATTCTTAGATGCATATGTATATAATATACAGAAAAGGAAATGCCTATGAATAGTATGAATAGTAAATTACAACCTCAATAGATAAACTGATAAAACAATGTCAGCTGAAAGGTTTTCATTTCAGAAATGATGAAAAAAAAGCTTTTAAGTGGGAAGAAAATATGGTTTTAAATATGTATTTCAACCATCAAAGTATGTGACTGTGATTAACAAAAAAAAAGAAATCTCCACAGTAGAAAAAGTAGGTGGGGCAGAAAATGATACCACGAGTGTTATCTTAAAAAGTATCCTTTGTTCTCCTCCATGGGTTACCATAAACCTCACTGAGATCAATGGCAGTAGTACAGAAAGGCTCAAACTGTTTACAGGTGATGACAATTTCAGGAGTTTGATATAAATAAGAGCAGGAACCAGCACCTGAAACCACTCAGTGGCAATCTGATATTATCTACAAAAGATGTGGCTTTAATACACAGTAATAGATTAATGTCACTATCTCACAGCATAGTGCAAGTGAAAATATCAATGCCACAATGAATGCAGTTTCAGAAATTGCTGACATTTGAAAAATAAACTGCTTGACACTTGAACTCTTGAGTTCGTTTTACAATTTATATGAGGTGTCCAGGGCAGATGCACATTTTATTAAAATGCGTGTGCTAACACAAATCAAAGATTAAACTAATTCTGCAGATATTATGATCAAATTAAAATTCCAAATATTCTTCTGCTGAACAATCTTAGAGGCTGTCATGTAAATTAACTGGTTTAAAAGAAAATCAAGTAATAACTATCTGCAATTTGAAAAGGAGGGATATTGTGTTTAGGCATCAGATATATTTTGCAGAAGAAGCCCCTTGACTTTTGGGCTTTTCTCTCAGTCACCAGATGGGTTGGGATTTAGCACTGGTATGATGGCAAAGGAACTGGGCCAATAAGGAATAAAAAAGTACAATGTTAATAGCAAGATATATGTATGACTGACCCAAATTCACAGAAAGCTCTCATGACTAACAGCATAACCATTTTCAGCATCCATCAGGAGCACAAGCAGACACATTTCAGTGGTTTGTTCAGTGGTTTCTCTTTTTATCCTTTTTCTCTAAAGACTACACAAAACAATTCGGTTTGAAATTAAATTACTGTTTTAATGACTTTTTTTTTTTACTGATACAGATATAGTCTCTCACTTGGCTTATATTTTAGAATTTTTCATTCATTATTTTATTACTATTGGTCCCTTAAGATTGTCATGTTGAGTTTTCCTAGTCTCTGAAGTAATGAATATTGTAATTAAATCTCGGTTAAAGGTAGTTCACAGCCAAATGGTGCTCATTTCTTCCAAGCATCTGGTTGCCAATTCAACTTTTAGTTTGCTGGCTTTGATAATTCTTTGACCCTGATCAAAGAACTTTTTAATAGAGCTCTTAGTGGCTATTTATATGGGAAGATAAGAAAAGAAGAACAAAACTACAGAAAGAGCTTATTAAGAACTAAAATTATGATGGGTTTTACCCCATCTTACTCTCCCCTCCTTCTGAGTAATCGCAAGGATACAGAAATGAAAACAGGTGGAGTTCACTAAAAAAGCCTGTTCATTGTCCCAAAGGGACTACAAATCACATTAACAGCTCAATCCTGTCCTCCTCAGTCCCATGGAACTCAGGGGTAGTTTCAAGTAAAGCAGAACCCAACCCACCTGGCAGATATATTAACAGAGCTAGAATGTGAACACCTAAATTTAGTGAGAGTCTGCTGTGCAGATGCTGAGGAGCAATTACCACATGAGAGATGAACTTTTGTTGTGATGTGCTTGTAACTCTTTCAAGTGACATGGAATCTCAGTCCCACTACATCTTGGACAAAAATACATCAGGACAGGAGAGTATAGAATGAGAAGGGACAGAGATTATTCCATAACAGGGAATCCAAGGAGGTCTGCTAAGAACAGCGATGGGGTAACAGCTGATCTCCAGTCAGCCTCACAGGCAGAAGTGGCCTGTGAGAGTAGAGCTCTTGTTGGAAGAAAGTGTTTCTCCAAAAATGACAACAGACAGAACTATCATATTCTGTTTTCTTCCTAAAAGTACATCTATTTTAGTGATCATATAAACAGCAGAGTGTTACAGCAAACTAAAACAACCGCCAGTAAAGTAACAGAAAATAATCCATTTCATCCATGTGCTCCTCCCACCAGTGACAGCACTCACGGAAACTCCGCCCTTAACCAGCAGGAATATGCATGTCTATAATAGCAAATGTGGTATCCTTGGACAATTAAAGTCTTATAATCTACACTATTATAGATATTTGCAGCATATCAGAAAGGATCTGGTGGGGGTTTTGGTTGGTTGTTTGGGGTTTTTAATCTTTATTTGAAGCAGCCTTTTGAGATTCATTTTTAGGGATTACAGTTTGACAAATACTCCATCTGAATACGAGTTTCATGTGTATACAAACAATACACATGGACCACTCCTTTCTCAGCATGAGCTTTGACATTCCTGTTTTTTCGATTCCTAGACTGTCTTAAACACAGTGATACTGAGAAATACGAGTCAAATAAATTATGCCCTCTCCCCACCAAAAAAAAAACCAAAACAAAAAACAAACAAACAAACAACAACAACAAAAAAAAAGCCAACCAAGCAGCCTTTGGAGAAAGATTTTCAAGTGGGAGTTTTGTATTTCTAGCTAATTAAGGTGCAGTAGTTGTGCTTTCCAACCTTGGAGGAGTTACAGCACTGTCAGTGGGATATTGCTGCAGGCCCACAAGTACCTATCTTCCAGGATTAGCTAAATAGCAAATCATGCTGTGTGCCTCTGGTATCTGGAACTGCCTTGCAATGGCACCGTACCAACACTTCTAATACATTTCATTACAGGCACAAAAAACTACTCTATGTATATACATTATACTCTTTCAATATTCCCAAGGTACTCTGTCCACTTCCAAGTGTGTTTGTCTTTTTAATAATTCCAGTATTTCTGTAAGGATTAAACAATCTTTAAATAGCAAAGACAGTAAACAAACTAAGAACAGGGCTCTATTGATAAAGAAGCAGCCTACATTATTTGAAAAAAAAAAACAAAAACAAAAAAACCCAACCAAAGCTAATAAAGTATTATAGAAAAGGATCTATAACAGATGAAGGGTTGTAACAACTTTTGGCACAAATCAGAACCAACTACTGGCAATGAAACACCTGAAGCCTCTTCAAGTGAGTTCTCACTGTATAGATAGAGTAAAAATAGAACTGCGTAAGATCTTGCTCACCATTCATAACTAATGCACGGAATAATTTCCTTTCTCCATTTCACCTATTTGTTTTCTTGAGATAATAAATTACAGTTATTTTGTCTGCAATGGCTGATCACTTCAGTTTTATACGTTATAATCACAATAAAATATTACCCATATAATCTTAAAGTATATCCACTTCTGTACAACCAGATCAGCACACCTTGGATTGCTGAGATTTACTTGATTTTGGGGGCTGACTAGGTATATCAGCAGCTTCTAGGACATATGTCAAATAGTCACCATCTTCTGGACTCCTGAGGAAAAAAAAATAATCCTCTATAGCAACAAAGAAATTTGAACCTAGAGTCTCCCCTTTTCTGAAACTCCATAAGATATGAAAAGAGTCACAATCCCAGCTTTGCATTAGTGCAGTTACAACTTCAGTTTGAACAAGCTACTAAGAAATCAGAACAGGAAAACAAAGCTTAGAACTCCTTACTCCATTTGCACTTTTTCTTCTGAAAACTCTCAAGTAGAACCCAAACATCAGCTTTCTTGTCCTCTCGACAAGACTGCAGCTGCCTTATATGTCATGTATTAATTTCTGTTCCATGGGATGAAACAAAGCTTCCTTTTAATATAAGGGTGAATTGAAAATGGAACATGAAAATTTTGCAGAAATATGGAACTCAGATTCACTGTTGACATTTGAATCAATGTCCCAAACCAAACCACCCAGCCTTAGCCTAATTTACAGTGATAAAATATTTATCATGCACACATGTGCTGTAATGACCCAAAGCAGTTATGTTTTCAAAGAACATTAAGGAGAATATGATCCCTTCTGGTGCAATTGTTGTCTCTCTCCTATTAAGACTAATGAGAACAAATTCTACCCAATCCTAGACCAAGTGGAAAATTCAGTTAACTTGACAACTGAATGACAATGATATAATTAGCAAACCATACAGCTTCCAAAGCTCACAATCCCTTCCATGCAATAAATAAAGGAGATTATTTTTAGTTCCGTGCATGAGACATTCTCAAATAGAATAATAGGAAAGTGACCTTATAAAACAAATAATAGTAAAAATGACCCTCAGGAAAAAACATCTCTCAGTATAACGCAGCATTTTTTTTTCTAGCTTTCTTGCAATAGTTTATCTATAGTTTATAGTCCATCCTTTTGGTTCTGTGTTTTTACCTCAGTAATCAGGAGCAGGGGAGAGAGGAGAGTGTCTTTTACTTTTTTCTCTAATACATACAATATGAAATGCTCAGGAATGCTGAGAATGATGTCCTAATGGGATATTTTTACATTCTCACACACTGTTTCTCACAAGACTAAACCCAAGATGATGGATGGCTCTTTCTCTACCTCACTGATAATTAGATTCCAAGTATCTATTCTATTTGTTGCTCCCCTTTAATGGTTTTGAACACCAGAATTTTTGCCAAATAGCAAGACAAAGGCAAGAATCTGATCAAAATTTTCCTTGTTCAAAGTCAAAATAGCAGTAAAAACATAATTTGTAAAGAAGTTTATCTGAAAGGTCAGTAGGTTTCTAGCCCCTAGTAGATCAAATTTACCCCAAACAAATATACCTCAGGTTCCCTGACTACCTGGGGAATATTTCCCAGGATGTTACAAAAGCAGGAATTCCTCCATATTTTTTCAAGTTGCTTTCAAATATTAACATTTTCCCTAATGTTTCCTGCTTTCACCAAGAGTAGGAAACAACACATAACTTGGGGAATTGGGTGTATCCATTAGATAGGTAATTAGAACAAAAGAAGAGTATAAAAAAAGAAACTGAACATGAGGTTAATTGAAGTCACTGGGGGTTTGGTGCTGGGACAGACAAACTGCTGGCAGAAAATCACAATTAGAGCCAAGGCTGAAGGCTTTTAAGGTAACAGTTGCACCCACGGAAATTTCTCTTGAACCAGAAAAATGCTGGATTAACTCATTCTATCAGAAAAAAACACAACCCCCTCCACACAGCTGAAAAAAACAAACAAGAAAGACCTGAAGTCTTATTATTCTCAGTTTCTGTTACTAATTTGTCTCCTACTGAAGGATTGCTTCACCAACATGTGTTATGCCTTTTTATTCCAAATCATCATGCCGAAGAGTGTTCAAATTTATCTCCCTCAAGATTCCTGCAGAAGAAAAAGTGGCAGAATAAAATTTTGTTTCCTGTCTTTCTTTCATTTAGCTTTATTACTTAGAAGCAAGATTTATTTCAAATTTTATACAGAAGTTTTAGTTTTGGGGTAAGAGATGAAGATTTTTTAAATGAAAGCACGTTTCTGAATATGTATATAATCATATACTCCCACAGAGCAATGGTAGATTCAAGAAAATGCAGAGCAGTTTATAAACTTTCAAGTAGAAAAGTGCAAAGAACAAGAAAAAATATATTATTTGTCAAACTGGAATTTGGCTAGTCAGTCCCAGTCCTTTCCAAAAATATATACATGGTGGGGGGAGGAGGGCATACTATATTACATGGGGTCAATTTTACCTTGGCACTTCACATAATTAAACCCTACTCCTTTTAAAATTGGTGCTCAAGACATCTAAATTTTTTAAGATTTAAAAAATATATCTTCCATGAGAGATTACCTAGTGTTCAAAAACCTGCAAATATATATATATATATATATATATGTATGTATGTAAGTATGTATGTATGTATGTAAAATTTTTTAGTTTGTTTTTCCATGGAAACAGAAAGGAAATGACCCTGAGGAGTATGACTTTTTATTTCCATTTGCTGTCAGCCTTTGAGAATGATACAATGCCTTATCCTGTGAACTCCATCCTCATTATAATGTCACACTTGGGAGTCAAATGTTTTAATCATTACAGAGGATGTAGCAATTCAAGTGGTCATAATGAGATTAATAAAGCAAGAAGGTCCTTCAGATAGAACCTTATGTCATGTTAGGCCTTATTAGAAGAAGAAAGTATCTTGCTGCCGTGCAGCATAATCTGAAGGGAATGTCAATAATTGACGCATGGTTGTTCATTAATTGTGATTCACTGCTTTGAGAAATTTATTTTATATCCAGGAAACCAGAACCCTGGAACTTACTTCATTTAGGATGCTGCAAATTCATACCATGCTACAGCAAATTTCAGGATGCCAAAAGTTTCTGGAAGGTTCCTCTAATTAAGGTGTTCAGTGCTGGGTGGGAATACAGTTGGCCACTCCTGACCTGCCAGCACAACACGCTTTGCTGATCTGCAAACAGATAATGTATTCTTCAGCTGGCTCCAGGTCCTGAAGCCATAAATCAGCTTTTCCCCCGCCAGGAGGAACACTACCCTCATGTTAATTAATCCCTTTAAAACACACTCCCAGCATGCCAGGGCCTTGGTTAGCATATTTGTTGTACGTTCACAAGCCCGTGAGTGAAAATATTTTTAAGCTTTACTGAATTTACAGCTAGCTGGTAATCCATGTGTTTGACTTTAATAACGCTGCTGATATTCAAATGGCAACTGAGCGAATCTCATGGCAAAATGAACTCTCCCCATATCACATTTTGTGTCTAAGCAAACATCAGTCTCACCTGTGCTGGTCAGGGCTGGGCTGTGATGCCTGGGCAGGCCCATGGAGCCAGGGCTGGGTAGAAGAGGGACGCCTTTTGCACCCACTGACCCTGGAGCTGAGATGCTCCAACACCCCAAGGCTGCCAGCCCTGCCCAGTTCTGCCACTTGCAGAGCCAAAGCTACAGCTGGGGAGGCCACAGGCACAGGGCTTCTGGACACAGGAACAGAAATCCCAACCATGGGGGCCAACACAAGCCCAGACACCTCTTGGGGCCCTGTCCTGCCAGGACAAGACAAGCAATGGCCTGCTACCGGGAACAGCAAAAGTGCTGGGGTTTAACTCCTCTCTGCTTAGTCAGTGAGCCACAGGCTCACTCAGGAGAACAAGAAAGGCATCACAAACTCCACAGCCCCTCAGGATTCTGCACCAAAAATAAGAAAAATATCTTACCAGTGTGCTTATTTTTTTCCTGCCTAGTCTCGTCTCATAACAACCTGAATAGTTTCAAGTGAGGCTCAGGCTCACATTTCCTTTTCATCATGCATGGCCATCACTTCACCTGGTAAGTGATTGATTTTTACAGCCAATGCAATTTTCACAATCAGTGACAGTATGATTGTAAAACTTACAACTAAATGCTGTAAAGTTAAGCTCAAAAGTCTTGCAGTTATTCAGACCACAGTATTGCATTTCACAGTGCAATACAAAATCATGCCTTTTAACACAAGGTCATGTTATGGGGCAGACCATAATAAGATTTCAACAATTTCTAAGCACTGAGTAAATATACAAATATAACTAGTTTCCACATACATGATTATACACTGATTAGAAAATACCAATTCCATTAATGAAGTTTGAAATCCAATACCTTCGTATATATCACACATACATTAAGCTGCTGATTGATAGAAGATTATCTAGAGACAGTTTGGAACATTTCATTTGGTGAGTAGCTCTTTCTCAGAGAGACATCTCAGAAACATTATAACAGTTCCAAAGTTATCCAAACAGACCCTTAGTAATCAAAATGAACTATTTGTATCATATAAAAATTATTAAATATTATATGCGTATGTAGAGTTTTGATAGTTCCATAAGTGAGATCTTTTTTTAATATTTTTTTAATTTGTCTACTTCATGTATATTTTAGCCATTAACTTCTGTTTTCTCCTGCCACACTTTGCAGCCTCACTATTTTCCAGATTTTTCTGAAAAATATGATTCTCAGACATACCTTAGTAAAAATAAGGAAGAAAGCCCATGGTGCTCTGAGTAAGATGACACAGTTCCTTTCTATCCTCTATTTCATGATCCTACTCAATGCACTAAAATAAAATTGAAAAAAAGGATGATACACTTGTCTTGTACATATTTGATTCTTGAAATATTGGCAAAATATCACACTATTCATACTATTACTGAGCAAAAGTAGCTGAAAAACTGAAATAAACTTTTAAAAGACTGACATTAAATATTATTCTGTAAGAACTGAAATTCTACCAGTGTACTAAGAATTTTGACTTTCAAAACTACAGGTTTGTGGCTCCTTTTTTCCCCCCAAACTTTTCTTATCCTATTTCTTGTGATGAAATAACAATACTTTTAAGAAGTCTGCATCCAGTTTTAAATACAGAAAAGATCCATCATAAATAAAATATGCTGAGCAAACACATCTGGGGCAAGACCCTCTTGAATCCTTGTAACCCCAGAAAACCCCAGAATTAATAGGGAAAAAC
This sequence comes from Chamaea fasciata, assembly GCF_029207755.1. Taxonomy (NCBI): domain Eukaryota; kingdom Metazoa; phylum Chordata; class Aves; order Passeriformes; family Sylviidae; genus Chamaea; species Chamaea fasciata. The sequence goes on along the minus strand of NW_027094095.1, from coordinate 12,607,397 downwards.
TGCTACAAGAATATATAGTTATTGCATCCCTCCCATAGTGTGTATACATTTATGTTTTATTAGCAAGGGTAAATGAGTATAATTTGACATTTATACATCTTCGACTTCAGTAATATTAAGAGCAACAAAATTTTAAAAGGCTTTAAAAATGCTAAATTTGGAGTTTAGGCACACAAGGAAAATTGAACAAACACTTTAATTTAATTTATTCCACTTTACCAACAGAGTTTCATAGTTCTAATAATATTGCCAGTAATGCTGATGCTTGTAATAACCAGAGCTCTATCCTCTGCTTAATCATCATTATATGAATATTAACATTACAAAATACTGCATTTAAATATTTCTAAGTATGGCTTTATTTATCTAACCTTAATTGCACCCAAAACCATAAAAAACTCATCCTGGGATGGTAGTATACTGCAGACACCAGTACAGTCCTAAAAACACAGTTCTGATAAATTTAAAACATCAAGGCTGAAATGTGAGGGAGGAATTTGAAAAAAAAAAGTAGTCACACAACTTTAATTTACACATATCTTACCACCAGACTTCACAGGCACCCTTGGATCCTCCTATCCCAGGTGAACAGTACATTGTCCTTATGTTTTATCTGTCTTTAACTACAGGTGATTGATTATCTGTCTTTAATTACAGGGCTTTGAAATATTTTCAGTCATAAACGTCATTATTATTGTCTATTGTCAATAAATAATAACTAGCAACCAACAATTTTACCTGAATAACTTTCAGGATAGTGGGGGTTTTTCCCCTAAAATTCAAAACCTACTGAATTAGACTTCTCCTTTAGAGTCAGTCAAGTGATCCAGATTCTCAGTTCAAGTGGTGCAGAATTACTGAACACAAGAATTAAATGGCAAGTCTCTGAAAGAAATAAAAGCAAATTTCTGTACTGGCAACAGCCAGTATAGGGTTCATGGTCCAGAGTGGAAATTGTTCTGGATATGTAGATGTTCCTGTGATTCAAAGACAATGACAAGTCTAAATCATTACAAAATGAGCTATGACCGAAGACCTAACTCTGATGCATGTCTATACTACATGATGAAGATAAACAAAGGATTACCTGAGCTGCTGCCAGCCACAGCAACCTGCCAAAATTGTCCACTCAGACACAGCTTCCCCGCTCTTGGATCTGAGCTCCTGTGTGTGGATACGACATCTGTGCTGCCCCAGGCACTGCCCAGTGCTTGCATGGTGTTTTGTACCTGTTTCCCTGCCGCAGCAGAGCTTTCCTGCTTGCCACAAGCAGATAAGACAAAAAACAAAGCTCAAAGAGCTCTCTGTATATTTTCAATTATGGAATGAAGGCAATTACTAATTTACAGGCATTGCTGTACACGGGCACTGATTTGAAATTGCAACCTAGTTTTTTTAACACTCAATTAAACTTTAGCCAGGTAACCCTGGTTCTGAGGAAATTCCTGTGCCAGAATACACTGCTATACAAAGATAGATACTAGATTCTCCTTTTACCCTCTTTAATATTTCTTCTCTTCTTTGGAATTCATCTGGCAAAAAAATTACAATAAATTTCTTCAATAATTTGCACTTCCCACAGGCGGTTCTGACATTTTTGCTAGGTAACATCATACCTTAGCACGTAATTTTCCCTAGAACATCATTCACATCAGTATAACAAAAAGAGATTGTTTTCAGAATAATTTTTCCCTGAATCATATGCCATGATCAGGGAAAGCGGGGGAAAAGGGTGTTAGGAGGAGATTAAAAAAGAGTTTCTTTTCTGTATCTATTTAAATATCAAATCTTTCTCCTAACATTTTCTATTATAATTATATTATTTATTATTTCTTTTCTTACCAGTATGGTTCCAGATTTAGACTTTGGGATGCTACAGAGAGGGTCAGCTGTCTGCATAATCTTTTCTTATCATTTTTGACCTTGTGAATCACTTCTCCAACCAGATATAGTCCAGTGAAACACTGGATATAGTTTACCCAGATATAGTCCAGCAAAACTGAATCCAGTGGGTTCTGGATTCTATTCAGTTACTTCTGGTAACTAGGTTTTGTTTGAGTCACATCTGCTTATGATTTTGTTTCAATGAAAAGTCAGCTCCTGGACTTGGGCAGACAGCCATTTGGGCAGTAAGGTGTGAAATTCATCCTTCAATTAGAAGCTTCAATGGAAACCGGTATGGAACTCTGCATTTGTTTCAGAGATAAGTCATTAAATGTTTGTGTCCACAGAAATGGCAATGAAGATGCACAATGCAGAAATCATCTGCTGGTAGAGTCTTGTGAAAGATTAAACACTGAGTATACCAGAAAAATCCTGTGAGAATATCCTGCACAATTGGAAGTTGGCATTCTAGTGCCCAAAGAGTATGCAGAATGAAAAATATCACAGCACAAGCTCTTTAAACATAAATCCTGTGAGTTCTAAATAGAAATCTTGCATATTGTCAATTTATATTGGTCTGTTTTGTAAACAGTCTGTGAAGTCAAACAATGGCCAAGTCTTTTACTTATCAGAAGGACCCGTGGATTTCTTCTGTAATCAGTAACAAATCCAAAAGAAAAAGCTCAAAGAGCACCTCAGTAATTATCTAGCATTCCCCTTTATCAAGATTATATCAATCCATCCATTTTACTAGATAAACTAACTTCCAGTAGCATCATGCCTCAAATAGTATTTTTGGTAGTTCTTTGTTCTAATCAGCCTATACCCCAAATATTTCACTGGGACTGGAAAAATCTGAAATGTGTGTAATATAAAGAACTAAGAAGAAAACAACTAGTGATAAAGTAAATAGCATTTGCAAGGAAATATTTTTTGATTATTGATTTAGAAAGTGAAGTTTTATATATACAAAAATGCTCAAACTTAAGAAAATACAGGCACTTTTGTACAAACCAGACATTCCTAGTGATCTTTTATTCATTATACACAAAATTAATCTCATGAAACTTTCCATGCAATATTGCTTCTACTCCAGATGGCTACCATCTAATAACCATCTATTTGCATTAATTTGAAGAATTATACTCCTTACTGACACATACTTCCTGCAAGACAGAAGATCATCTTGTTCTGTCAAGTGTCCATCCATCATGAGATTTTGCTTTCTAAATTTTGTGTGCTCTGGGTTAGCTAAATAATGGCATTTCTTTTTTTTTTCCATTCCAGAAAAATAGCACCAGTTTTAATACACAGTGACATTAAATAATACTCTTCTGTTTCCCAAAAACCTTCTTCATGAACTATGAAGAAGACAATTGATTCACATGAGAAATACAGCTTTTAAGTTCTATATGATATTACAGAGCTTTTCAAAACACTGGCCGAACACTACATCAGTCTTTAGAACTGGAAGCAGAAAAAAGAAATCGTTTAACTTGTGTTTTGGCCAAACTATCAGGTCAAGATTTCTCTTGTTAAGAAGTGCTGTAGGATGCCTTATAGGCATTATAGGTATTAAGAACCTGAGTTCTTAAATTTCCAAGGCTATACTTAAATTTCCAAGGCTATAGTTGTGATTCATCTAGATATGACAATGCAATTTTAACCAGAAAACCCACCAAACAAAAGGGATAAACCAATAAACCAACAAATCACCAAAACCATGCAGCAGAAGCAACAACAAGAACAACAAACACATGCACGCCCAAAAAAAAAAAAAAAAAAAAAAAAAAAAAAAAAAAAAAAGAAGGAAACCACAAAGCTCCCACCCCTAAACAAACCATATAACCATTTAACCAGCACACACCACCAGGCTGGATGGCCTTTAGCACACACCAAACCAAAGCCCTGTGCAGGCAGCCACAGGCTCAGGCCAAGGATGTTAAGGAAATTGTTGTTGCAGCATCCACACCACCTTGCTCCATAGTGGAGGTATTGCCTACACGAGCTTCATGCAGACAGCAAAGCAGACACACCCCATCCATTCCAGCCTGCACGTCCCTGTCACTGGAACAGATGAGAGGTGGATATCACCTCTTGGAGCACCATACCATATATAACTTCTGAAGTTTTGTTTGACCTCTTCACCCAGGAAAATTCCTCAGAATTCCCAAATCTTTTTTTCTCTAAAAAAATTGCCCATGGTCAGTGGATCTCAATGTACTAGACATCCAAGGTAATGGGCTAGACACTTCTACTTATGGTTTAAAATATTAAGGCTCCCAAGTCTGTTGTTTGATCTCATTTCTACTCATTTCCAACAGGAGTCTGTGCCTCATATAATCCAACCCTTATCAGAAAACTTTCCTAGGGTCACCCCTTTGCCAGTTAAGCTATTTGGCATCGGAAGAACCTCCCAGTCAATCTCATGCACCACCAGTTCCCACTGCCCTTCCAACCCTGTGTTATTGTTTCTGCACCTTCTGTTCTTGAAACAGAAGGATTTTGCTCAAAGACACAAGAAAAGCCCTTTTCATAGGAGTGTTATTCTTATTTAGCAGTACAAAAGGATTTGCACCTATACTCTGTTGAAGCCATTCAGACATTTTGATTCTAAAACCCTTATCTGACTTCATTCTTGACTGTACTTTGAAACACAAAACAAGAGAGATTCACTGAAAACAAGTGCCAAACATAATGAACTCTGAGAAAAAAAATATCAACCATATTAGAGCTCTGCAGTTTGGCATGACAGGTAAGTATTTCTTTTCTTCAAAGACCTCAGTAAATCAGAGCAATGGTGCTGATGGCATGGGATAATTGTCTCTGATATGCTGCAGTGAGTGTTATTTATGGTTGTTTATAAAATATGCTGTCAGAATGGCAGGCTGCCTAGAACCTCAGCCTTATTTATGGATCCTCCTGTCTCCACCTGCCCTTTTGTATGCCAAATTAAAAAATCCCAAAAGTTTCAACTCTATGCTCTTGGAACAAGAGCTCTTCCTTCAGAACACAAGATTTGTTACATTACAAATCTGTTATTCTAAAGTTATTCTGTGAATACCTACTGTGGAAAATATATGCAGTTCCAGCAAAATACTTCCCACATTCTCTCTCATCAAGAGTCCAAATTCTGCCACAAGTCATGATACTGATGCCATCAGCATTATACTTGATATAATTCAGGAGGCTGCACTTTTGTTTGGGGTTTTCATAGATGTCAATGGAAATATATCAACCTGTTCCCCCAGGATTTTTAAAATATGGCTCTAAATACCCAGTATCTATAAGACATATTGGAAAACTACATAAAATGTTTTGCATAATTTTGTACTTAAGTATAGCAAGTATCTACTTTACCAAGTATGCATTTAATTTAAATTGGAAAAAAATAAGCCCCAAACCCACCAAACCTCTATAGACTTACAAAAGGCAAAAGATGTTCTTATTTTCTGCCAAAGAAGTTTTAAACAAGAAGAGTTTTCAAGTTCCTTAAACATCAAACACACAACAATTTCTTTGGTAAAGCCTTGCTCTTCTTCAAAAATTATCTTTTAGCATCAGAGGACAGCCTATAGAAAAGATATAGGAGAGGTGGAGTTGTTTGAAATAGCAGAGCACAGGTATTCAGACAAGGTAGATCTGCCATCATCAGGGCAGGTTTTTTTGATTGGTCTGACCCCTAAAAAACTGCAGTAATGGTAGACCCTTAAATCAGAATCTAAGAGTGATAAAAGTAAGCAGGCTGATATATTCATACTTATTTTTATATATTTTTGGCACATTGAAGGTTGCAGATATTGTCTAAGTTGAAATTGGTCAATGATATAATAAGAATGAGAATAGTTAATTGTAATAAAGTATTCCAATATGGATATTATAGAGGGAACTAAAATATAAAATAAAATGTAAATCTATATATATTATTAAAGAATAAAATATAAAACAAACAAAAAATGTCCCAATGCTTTAATTTCATTCTTAAGTTGCAGCTTGCTATTTCTTAGCTTCATTAGGGAAGTGAGTTACATAGTTACAGTGTGAAAACACCTTTAGCAGTTTACTAAGAGTATTTCCCAAAATATAATGAACTGAGCTCCTGAGTTTAATTACACTATTTCTGGCCATGTTTTCAAAATACTACATGAAGAATACACATATATGTTTTAACTGATTCCTACCATAAAATAAACTAGTCCCAAAATTCTCAAGGAAGTTGAATCACAGGACAGATGACATTCTCTCTTTCCCAAGCAACATCTACTTTCCCAAGAAACTTTGCTGTCTTTAGGATTACTTGTTTATATTGTGAAGAATTAAGTATTCCCTGGCTTTTGGACAAAAATCCAAGCAGCAGATTTTGTTACAGAACATAACACCTGTAACTTCAATGAGTAAATTCAATTTGTATTTGAAATTGGAAAGAACTAATCTCCTGAAGTTTCCTTCCTGTTGCTATAGAAGTAGAAGATATTTGGAGCAGACTGGTCTCTGCAAAACAAGACATTTCCCTCCTCATGGGACCATACAAATTAATTCAGAGAAAAAGGGAATCTAGATTAAACAAGCCATCAGCTACGTGCATTTGCTTAACTTTTAACAGAACACAGCACAGCCATGGCATACAAGCAGTCACATTTATCCCAGGCTTTTTGCCATTGTTTCTGCCAGATATTGTCCTACTTGCATCATTTCTTGCTGATCACAAACACTTTGTGGGGATGATATTTCAAACCCTAACCATTTGGGAAAGGCAAACCTTGGGTTGTAACTATTGTCCCTAGGAACAGTAAGAGGCTGTAAATTTTACTAAGCTAACAGATTTCCTTAAGACTCTCCCTTGTGAAATCCTACTGGGAGAAACTGATGTTGAGAATGATGGAATTGCACCAAAACAATCAAAGACTACACAAAACACATCATTTAAACTATGGAAATCAGGTGCTGGCACTGACAATCACCCAAAAATTCAGGTCCAAGTATGCCTGTCCACACAAACAGTGCCTAGAACAGGAGCTTTTTTGGCTGAGCGGTCATTAGAATGCTGAACAATTCTTAAAGGCCTTGCACTCATCCAGACATTGCTGGAGTACAAAGCTCTTGCAGCTTACCTCTTAAAAAAGGTAGCAAATATTTCTGATTTCTTTCTGTAAAGGTGGACATGGTCGATTTTTGTAGAGAAAAAGTGGAGAAATAACAGAAGAAAAACAGAAGTAAAATGCTGCATGGCATTCACATAAAAGATACCAAGATGTTGAATTTAGGAGGGGAAAAGCATCCACAAGGGGAGAAAAAGAAAAAGAATTTGAAAACAGTTTGCTTTTGGGATGTCAAAATCAAATTCCTCAATTCAAAAATTGAGTTCTTCATTCACTAAAGCAGTAGGAAGCAGAATAAAATAGGATTCAAAGGAGAAAGTTGTACACACATGCTCATCCCTCTTCACGGTGATTAGTGAGGGGATAGAGGTAACTATGGCAGTTTTAGCTCATGAGGAAAGCAGACACAAATAGCAGTGGGAAAGAATTAATTTTTTCCTGCTCATTTGTGATATGATCAAGAACATGCAATACAAGGAGATCAATCTGAACATAAAGGAATTGCAGAGTCTTAATCAGAAGATAAAATATTTTTTTTGTATAACAAGAGAATCAAGTAATTCTAGTTCATTGACTAAGATCCAGAAGTTACCAGAATCTTGCCCAAACTTCCCCTTATCCACTGATTGTACATCATGTAGTAATCATGTGTTTTTTGCTGCTGGCTGGCTTTCAGCACAAAGACAGATGCCATGAGCTTCCTATTAGCACGATACAGAAGGTAGCAGCACTTGTAAATCAACATGATGGATTGCTCCAGGAAACAAGATCCTTCTGATTGCAGCATTGGCCAACGCACAAAGGGGAAGATTCTCTCTGCTTGTGGCAACATATCACTGATGCTTTAAATCTTCCTAGAAGTATATATATATATATGTATAATACATATATGTATAATATATATATATATGTATATACATATACATATATACATATATATATATATATATTAGTATTATGTACTTGGGAAGCATACTAATAAATCAGATAATTTCATTGAATAATAGAATGGTTTTGGTTCAAAGAAACCTCAAAGATCATCCAGTTCCAACCCCCCTGCCATAGGCAGAGACACCTTCCACTCCACCAGGTAGCTCAGCGCCCCATCCAAGCCTGCCTCAAACAGTTCCAGGAACGGGGCATTCACCAGTTCTCTGGACAACCCAGTCCAGGGCCTCACCATCCTCATGGTAAAGAATGTCTTCTTGATATCTAATTTAAACCTACTCTTTTTCAATTTGAAGCCACTTCCCCTTATCCTATCACTACATTCCCTTGTAAAAAGTCTCTCTCCATCTTTCTTGTAGGCTCCCTTCAGATACTGGAAGGATGCCATAAGGTGACCCCAGAGCGGTCTCTTCTCCAGACTGAACAAGCCCAGCTCTCTCAGCCTTTCCCCGTAGGAGAAGTGCTCCAGCTAAGACAGTGCCCTCCTCTGGACTTGCTCCAACAGCTCAATGTCTGAGCCAAGAGCTCCACTGAGGTCTCAGGAGAGTGGAGCAGAGGGGCAGAATCAGCTCCCTAATTTCTGCAGGTATCTTGTACAATTATTTCACACAACGTTCTATCTATAGCACATAACTGCTTTCACAGGAACTACTCTTTCTTTCTTTCTTTGCAACGCTTGCACAAAACCTTTGTTTCTTGTTCAGTTCTTTTTGAGACTAGACATGGAAAGCTAAGACTTGTACTACCACCATAGTCTGAATCAAGGGCTATCCCAACTTCAGGATATGACAGCATACCATAGATAAGAAGTACCAGTAGCCATTTCTTCTTATAAGGACAATAATACAGTATTCAGCTTAAAATACATATCAAAATTAATTTAATAGGAATACCTATGATATACACAACAAATTTACATGGCTCTAAAAGTCAACAATATCTTTCATTAACAGTAAAAGGACCATACAAGTGTAACCTGTAAAGTACTATTCTGGCTGTTCCTCCAATAGCACACCAATATCATCCCACAAGCTAGAGAACTGTAAGGATGAATTACCATCACACACAACCACATGTTATATACAACTCACAAAATGTTATGGAGGAATCAAACTACACAAAGTAGGTTCAAACTTCCTAATACCTGCAACTGCATTACCCTGCTGCTTGTTCCTTTCATTTGTAACTGAAAGGCTGCAGAATGAAAAGAAAGGTGAAGGTGCCAATCTGTGCTGCCTGGTGCTGCATAACTCCTCATGCAGAGAGAACATATTGAGTTGCAAAACACATTCCTCTGTTTCTTCTGAGGAAGGGTTTTATTGTACTAAAATCCTGACCTATTTTAGGATTAATGGTCTAGTTTTAGCAGAAAAAAAAAAATGGTTCCAGTCACCTTTGCTGTATCTTTGCACATTTTTATGTTATTACCTGCATTGCAGTTTTCTGTAAGATCAAAACAAAATAAAGCATCATTTAAATCCAATCTATTTATATACAGATGGAGCCTCACACTGAGAATGGCATGAATAGCTTCTAAACTATCCAAGCTGACTGATTAAACTATAAGTGAACCACTGGATGAAGTGTAGCGATGTAAGGAATCCATCCTGCACACTTCCTTCACTTAAGAAAAGTGTTTCACAAATGCCTACTAAAAGGCCTTTTCTGAGAACTTTCAGCTACTGGCTTTAGTAAACAAACCTAGGAAGTGCGCAATGTGCTTCATTTTCTGCATCCGTTTTCCCTAACTCTTCAGTGCCTCATGGGTTCCATCACAGTTACACAAAAAAGCAAGTGCACTGGCAGCCTATTCCTGACCCAAAGCATCACACACAGCCCCAAACAAGCACCATCACAGAGTGCCACAGCACTGTGGGTCAAGCCCTGTGGCACAGCTGCTCTGTCTGTCAAATAAGCAGGAAGGAAAAACTTACAAGAAAACCCCATGAGGTTCCCAAAAATATCCCCGACAGTTCCCAGCCACAAGAGAACTAATTCCGACAAGTGGGTTTGTATAGTTGGTTGATTGGTAGGGAGTTTTTTCATCTATTAAAGATTTGCTGATTCACAGATTTAAAGGGATGAAAAGGAAAACCTTTTCACCTTTTGAGAGCATGAAACTTCCTGCCAGACTAAGAACAGTTACAGAAAATACATATTACTGAAAGAAGCCAATACTTTTCTTCATGAAACCACATTAAAGACTTTCATCAACAAAAGAATACTTGAGCTTTTGGCATCATGCATTACAAACACCTCTAGGTGATGGGAGTTTTATCCTCAGTTTAAGTATGACCTGTTTTGTTTTTTTCCTTCCAACAGAAGCATTTCCTCGATAACAAACAATTAAAAATATTAGGTACTTACATTTAATCAAATTTACACCTTCTGTCAGTTGGTCATATACCCCTTTAATTTCAAAAATCAGCTGTGACATCTCCTAACAACAGAAGCTGTAGTGTTCTCTGTTTTGGAGATATTTTCTTTGATTTAATCAATCTAAATAGCATTAACATACTATAAATACCTGTCTCCTTGAGTGACTCTTTTTGAATGTTTTTGTAAATACAATTTTTTCAAATGAAAACTTGAAGCTTAAATTTTAAGATACACAAAATTTCTATTAGTTTATCGTTTCGGAAACATCACCATGAATCCTGAATGTGACTCAGCACTCCAGCATTTTATTATGTCAACCCAAGGCAGTTGGACCAAAATTAAAACATGCTGAAAAACTGCTGAAGGTGAATGCACACGCTCCTGAAAGTTTTCTTCAAGTTTCTCATCTATAAATACACATGGGATTTTATCAAGGGCTGAAGACATGCAAGTTACCATAAACCCAGCTGAAATCGCTACTGTGAAAATGAAGATCTTTTTAACGTTGGACAGGTTTCACCACTTCTGTTGCCATATTCTCTCAGGAGCCTACATTAAAAATTAGCTTACAGGACAAAGAAAGGTTTGCTTGCTTCTCTTTGATGATTCCCAACTGAGAAAGCTCACAAGTGCCGCCCTCCTAGAAGACTGCATATGGCAAATTTTAATACTCCTACTACTCCTACAACTACAGGTTAGAAGGAAGAAAAAAAACTGCTTTACCTATACTACAGAAAAACGTTCTCCAATGACAAACCTAGGAGGTTTGGTGTTGTACAAGGCAACTTTTTAAACCGCCTTGGAGGCGAATTTCTGACAGCTTCCATCCTTACAGCCAGTGAGGACAGATGGTTTAAATCTGCATTATTTCACTAAGCTATTGAAAAAAATGTAAATTTATTCAAAGGATCCAGATTTGTGTCTTCCTTTTCCTGCAAAGCGTAAGTGAGGGATTGAAATATACTCGACAAATAATTTGAGCAATATTTAATTGCAAACTAGAACATTCCAGTGAGAAAAGAGCATTGCAAATTTCTATAAGATCAATATCTCATTTTACCATTCACTGGCCTCAGATAAGGTCCAGGATGAAACCTGTCCCACAAGATATGGCCACACTCAGCAGTGCAGGGGAAGCATCAGCACATTTATAGAAAGGTTCCAGAAATTTCCTTTATCTTCAGAAAGATGTGTGCTGCCAACAACCTTCAGAACTGGCTGAAGATTCATCTACACCAGAGCTGCCACCTCAGTGAACCTGATCCAGCTACATCTGTGGTAACGCCCATGGAAACCTTTGGTTTTTTTCTGGCAGTGCACACGTTGCTCTGAAGGATGAGTGCCGCTGTACTCATGGGTGCTCATTATCTCAAAACAGCTCCAGTGGCTGCTGCTGGCTCCACCCTGCCATGGTCTGTCAGGAGAAAGGCAGGATAACACATGCACCAGGCACCCATCCTGGCTGGGCAGCTGACAGCTTGGGCGAACTAGAAGCCAGAAACACAAAGAAATATTTTCTAACAAAAGGAGCACAGCATGGCAGAATCAGATTTCTTCTTTGCCAGGTACAGAGACAACAGATGAAAGTTTATTGTACTTTATTAACTGGGCAGTGGAACAACATCACTGTATTTTTTTCAATTTCCTCAAATATTATTAGTAAACACTCTTGCAAGCTGTTTCAATATAGGACTTTAAGAGGCACCATGCCTTGCTGACACTCAGCACAGAACTTTCCATCTTTCACCAAGAAATATTGGCACATTCTACATCACTGTCATGGCTTTATGAACCTGTCTCAATTTACTTGCATCTTTTTGAGCTGGTGACTTCATACCTAAATATACTATTCTATTTTGATTATAAAGGTGACAGATACAATCAAAATAATGTCTCTAATGTAGTTTGTTGGGGGTTTTTTCAACACCAAAAAATGTATTATCCTTTGACAAAACATCACCTTTGCAGTGTACATTCAACTGACTATGGATCAGTTATATCTATATATCAGTATAATTTTGTAATCATTATTCATCATTCCTCCAAATACCTTTTCACTGCACTATCACTTTTAATAATTTTATATTTTCTCCCTGGTCAATGCAAAAGGTGTTCCAGATATTAGTCTGAAAAAAACTATTAATACCACAAATACTGCTAAAACTACTAATTTAGGAATTCCCTTTATTCAAGGTCCACCACTTGACTTAGCACCCTTACATTTTCTCACCTGAAATCCTAAACAAGTGCTTACAGGAATCTGTCACATAAAACACCATTACCTCTATCAGCCAATCTAAATCACATTAAAAATTATACCAAGTCATCTTGGTGAGATTTATCTTCCATCAAGTCTGTTCAGGAGTTGTTAATTTTACTTTTCAATTGCAATTCTCTTATTCAAGACTTTTTTCAATCACTCAATTATTTTGCATGGAAGTAAAGACGAAGATTCTAAGTCATAACAAACGGAACAAGTGTTAATTTTCTATTGATTTTTTGAAGGAAAAACTTTTTTCATTTTTCTGAAAAAGAATCAACAAAATGTCAATTTCCAAGTTCTTCTTAAAACAATCTTTAGAAAGAAATCTTTGAAAATTAGGTGGGGTTTCTGAATGTTTTTCCAATTTTAGTAACATTTGTTGTGCTCGTTCAGTTATTTGCCATACAATGTTTTATGTACGATTTTCTTAGTGTATTTACATTCCATGTTTTATTAACTACATCATCAATCACAAGGGAGTTACAGATGTGTAATTTAATTCATTCTCACCTGGGTTATGGAAATTGTACACATCTATTCCACTTCTGTTTGACAGATCATGTTAGTTCTTTCAAGTACATCAATTCAACTCAATACCATTATCAACCTATACCCACTTAACTAAAACCTTCAAGTCTTAGATATTTTTAATGTCCTTTATTTCCCATCATCTTACTTTCTGTAATTATTAACCCTTGCTTTGTAATTTCTCTAGTTTTGTATTTTCCTTTGGTTAAAACTTGTTTTGTAACATTGTAGAGTATCTAACTTCTCTAACTTCTCTCCAGTATAGCTGGGTTTATTTATTGTCTTCAAAAGTAAAAGGGGGTCTTTATAATACATGGTATTAGGCTTAGATATATAATTCACCAAATATTCTGTAAATCTTTCAATTTTTATTCTATTATCCTAATTTAATTTTGTATTCTAAGTCTTTTAACCATATTTCTTTAAGTGAGCAGGGTAAGATCAAAGCCTTTGCACTGAGCTGTGACAATCTTCATTTTCAGTCTGGGTGAGGTACAAATTAACACTTTTTGATTAGTAGCATTGAGGCTACAATTGGGTTGGGAATTGTCTTCTAGGATACTCAGACATGTTGAACTTACTTTCAATTTGTTTGAATGAAGAATTTAGCATGAAAACTTCATGTACAAATTTCCATCATCTCCACAATAAGGTATATTTTTTCATGTTGCATATAAATAAGCTCTTACAGAATACTCATTCTGGTCTTTAGTCTGATCATTACCAAGCAGACACCCACTGTTATCATTTTTCACTTCAGTTCTTCCAAGATTTATCCATTCCTACTGGAAGCTTCCCAAGCTATTGGTAATTCAAATGGCTAAAACTGTATTTGGCATGAAGTATTGTTTTTCCTCCCCTTCTGCCACGTAAATCTTCCCCAATATGCCAAATACTGAGTCATGAGAGTCATGCCAGTGGCTTCAGTGTTGCCCTGCGGGTATTTATTGTATTTATAAATTTTCCTCTGTGGTGCTGAGCAACTTTTAGAATACCCTCTAAATACAGTATCCCATGACAATGCCATAGACTATGCTAATTTGCATGAATTATGCTTGTTTAATTCACTTTTTAACTTTACAGCCCTCACTCTAGTCTTGTTTACAAGAAGGAATATGTCAGAATCACTGGGATGGGCTTGAAAATTGTTCTAGTCTACGGCCCAACTGCAGCATTCCTTCTGATATCTATTTTGCTAAAAGTATGCTGCCCTCTCACTGAGACTGAATTTACATCCCTTGTCCTTCTGCCCCTAAAAAGCATTTCCCTGACCACAAATAAAGTCTCCTCTTCTGAACTGATGATTACAATGGAGAAGAGCTAAACTATATTTGACGTAATTTTTTCCTTAAGAAGCTTTGATTTTAACAAATAGAATATCTTTACTCCCGGGAATAATTTCTTTGTTAGAGCTTTCTGTTTAAAGATTTCATTCAATCTTAGATGATTTCCTTCTTTGAACAATTTTGCAGATTATATTTTAAGACTTTCTTGAGTCAATGACCATACTTTGTTTGCCCAGAATTTCATTAGGTATTAAAAAAAAAAAAAAAATAATAATAAAAAAAAAAAAACAGAGCCTTTTCCTTCAATGCATTTGCAGTTTCCAACTTACATCTTCAAGCTATTCTCTAGATAGGATCCAGATGTCTCTGGATGTTGGTACATGTCAGCAACATGTAAATATCAAAAAAAAGTCAAATCGTTATTGATTTACAACACAGATAATTAGGGATGAAAGTGTAGTAAAGCTTTTTAATAGAATCCTGTCAATCATTTCCAAGCACTGCTTTCTCATTATGTATTTGCTGAAACCATACGATGGAATTCTGCCAGTGACATTTGAGTGATAGTGACTTTGATTTCAAAGGAAATGTTTCAGGTTCATTTCATTACCTTGGAAAAGTAAAAGCAAATTTGCCTTATAAAAAGCAATTACTTCTTAGCTGACCAGCGCACAATAGCAATATAAAAAAAGATTTCTCATTCCACTACTCAAATCCTAAACTAGCAAACTAGTGTTTGATTTTGCTTTAAACCAATTTTACCTTGTTTGAATTGCAAAACCATTTAATCTTCATAAAGTAGGTTATTATAATGGAGATCATATTTTATTGGTACAGTACACCAACCTGGGACAAACAGGGGGTTTTTGTGGTTTGGGGTTTTTGTCAGTTTTTGTCTGTTTGCTTGTTTTTATCTTTGCAAGGAATACTTAAAACTGTAATATCCACACCCTTGAGGTATGCAACACCTTGAAACTTTGTAAAAATACCTGCAAAAAAAAGTATTCCAACAATAACAAACAAATACAGATATTCACGTTGTACGTGTCACATAGCCAACAACATTTCAGATGATATATAAAATATAACATCTCTTCACAATTGCTGTATATATGTCCCAATATGTCCTATTTGTTGTTGATCCACAACAAATAGGAGTTGAATTCTTCACTTACACGGTTTTTACAATGAGTTGTCTAAATTGATCCTTTGTTCCCAGGGTGAATACTGGAATTTACAATTACTTAGATAGCAACAAAGGTATAACACTGGAAGAGGATTCAGCATAAAGAACTATAACTGCAACCATTTCTGGTAGTTCCAGTACCAAAAATTCTCTCATCTTCCACATTTAAACACAAACTGAGAATATTGTATCTTATGTTACCTACTAGTCATGTCTACAAATTTAATTAATATTTCCTTGGAGTTGACAACATGACGTTACTGAGCATCATCACAGTATTCCTCAGCATCTTCTATTATAAAGTCACATTGAAAAATAAATAGATCGATATGCAATTATAAGCATCAGCAACAAGCATATCATTCAGCAAATCTACACCGTTCATTAGAAAAAATTGAAAGAAAATCACAAGAAGTTGCCATATGTTTTCTGACCATATTTAAAAAGCAACTAAAATAAAATCCCTACTTATCTCTACAATACAGCATGTCTAAACACATAAATTATAGGTAATAAGCACAGTTCCAAGGCTTTTAAAATTTCTCCAATTGAAATAATGTAAAATTAGGATGCATAAATTGAAAATAAAATTAAGTGGAGAAACCATTAAATCAGTGGTAATACAAAACTAGAAATCCAAGAAAAAGCTTTAGAGAAGAAGCAACATGAAGTATTTTGAGCTAAAAACAGAGCACTTTCTCTCTCCATTTGAGTGCAAGATGTGAAGTGACATGTGTTAGCAACTGGAAAATTTTAAGAGGCAGTCCCAAACTAATTTCTACCTTTGAAAGGTAATGTAGAATAAATCTGCAGCTTTGACTTTAGGAATAAAGAGGCATTTAACACAAGCACACACTCCATTGTTGAGGACTATACAAAGTTGGAGATTAACACGTAATTGCTGCACTTGTGAAAAAGGTTAAGGAGAGAATGCACTTGAGCACAAACAATGAAAATATTTCAGGCAGTCCCATGAACCCACTGAAGCCTCTGTTTTCTGCAAGCCTTTAGTGCATGATGCATACAGAGGGGCCACATTAGGATTGAGTTTATGATCTGATAACAGATAGAGTTAAGTGTTATCTTGAGCTCTAAGTGATGCAATTTGTCTTTGTTACCAAGCTGGAGTAAATTTCTGGCCACACAGAAACCTTCCTATTAAGAAAAGTTCACATTACACTGGTACTTTCCACACAACCAAATTAACTTTTCCCTTTGCACACGTGTAAACCCAAAATATTCTGGGA
This sequence comes from Chamaea fasciata, assembly GCF_029207755.1. Taxonomy (NCBI): domain Eukaryota; kingdom Metazoa; phylum Chordata; class Aves; order Passeriformes; family Sylviidae; genus Chamaea; species Chamaea fasciata. The sequence goes on along the minus strand of NW_027094095.1, from coordinate 12,590,577 downwards.
TGAACAAATACAATAAGGAACTGCAGAACAATGGAGAAAGAGCAAGCAAATAAACCGTGCTAGTGATCATGGAAAACTAACTTCAATTGTGTACCTAAATTTGAAAGAGAAATCATCAATGCCATGGCCTTCCAGCAAAGGACTTGAAAAGTTTAAGAATCACCACAAGCATAGACAGAAATAAATATATAAAAATATTTTTCCCTGACAAAAAGCATGTCCATTCTTCTAAACACTAAACCCAAAATTTAGCTGAAATAGAAAGCTTGAATTTTAGATCAACAGAAAGTGAAAGGAGAAAACATACCTCACAAATGTTTTGTAAACAAAGACAACATTTGAACTTGCCTGCTAATAAACCAGCAGGGCGTAATCCAGAATCTGAAGTAAAGTCATCAACAACTTAGTGTGATGCAAAGGAAAATTGAAAATCCTTCCATTTAAGAGAGCATTATATTGCAAGTCAACAAGAGAGTTCCGTACAGAGGTACAGACAATCCACTGAATAACGGACACTACAAGGCCAAGCAGAAATGAAGTAGCACTGTCCTTGAATCAAGATAAATGTCAAATGAAATTGTACATCATCCTCAGGAAAAGAAAAAACAAATTATGATTCTCAGATATAAATATTAAATGAGGGGAAGCAGATATTTCTGAAAGAGGGCTGTGTTTAAATCACTGTATAAAGCAAAATTAGTACTGTGAGATTTAAAGGGATTAAAACCACTAAGCTGCAAAAATATATCAAAGAAATAGTTACCATATTATGATGGCTATATAGAAAGTGACAAAGATACTTCAAATAGAAAAGTGATTTCATTACTTCATTGAAGGAATTAAATCTCCCCATAAATGTAATAAAATCTTTCTCCACTATTCTTCATTCAATGGCATTCCTGTCTCAAATGGATGCGCCTGCATTTTCCAGATTTTTTGTGAGAAATTGAAACATTTTTCATAATAATATTTTGATCTTTCAAATTGTTATCTCTTCTTCTTAAGCAAAGTGTCAAAGTTTTACTAGGACAAAAATAGAAATTTGAGGGCTTTTTCTGTATTGAAAGGTATTTTGATTTCTGCTACATAGCAGCTTCCTTCTATTATTTCCAAAGAAAAATAGAAAATAATTTTAACTGGGCTATCAGAAAACTCCCTAATATACTGCTGCTTTATCTATACTATGCCTATGACCGCTTTTATTGCATAAATTACTTCTTCATAATGCAGTCATTGATATGATTTTAAGCCTTTAATAATTTCATGGAAAAAAAAACCTCAACAAAACACACATCACAGATATGTAAAAGGAAATAAATATAAATGGGAATCAAAGTAAGACTTTATTGCAATAGAACAGCAAAAAGTGATTTCAGTAGTAACCAGAACACTTTCTCCACACAGCTAAAATCAACTACTGAGATTTGTTTCTGAGAATTTTTATGATTTTTTTTGTTGATTTCTTGTCAATGAAAGAGCCTTAGCAAAGATATGTGGTTTTCAGCTATGTAAATCATGGCACTTTCAAAAGCAAAAATGCTGCAATAATGTTGGTTGTCAAAAGAGATTATACCAGTTAAAATAAATCAAGGGGAAGAGGTTACAAACACCTAATAAAATTCAACCTCAAAGATGCCAATGCTGGCAAACCCTTTGACAAGTTATCACAAGCAGGTCTCCATAATACTTCAGCTGAAATTCCTACCACAAATAGATCAGAGTGGCCACAAATGTTCACTGCCTCCCATGTTCCTTTTCCCTTTTATAATTTCAGCCCAAACTACAAAACATTTTCTTTACCTCTGAGGGAAAAATATAACTCACACAATTTTTAAACATACACGACATCAAAGTGGTTACAGAGATTGCAGGAGTCTCAGCATAGTAACAGAGGCACACAATTAAATCCGTATCATAGCAGACATAATAACCTGCTGCCGCTTGAGCAGAATCAGATGGATGCTCATTAAAATCTAGAGTTGGAAGTTAAAAGAAGAACTTGGAGAAGTCAAGCTGTCCTCAGGTCTCACACATTTTTTGATGTGACATAGAGGTGATCGAGTCCAATTCAATCAAAGGAAAAAATGAATAATCAAATTAAAAAGAAAAAAAAAAAGACAAGGGGAAAAATATCACCACATCATAAAGGTAAAGATTAAGGTAAATCATGCCATAAAACTTTTATTTTTTTCGACTGAATTTAGTGCTTCTGAAAAGGAGTCAGATTGACATCAGCAGAAACCAAATCCTTTTGTTCCCTAAACAAGCTCAGTACAATCAGCATTAGAAAGCACAAACTCCTGCCACTGACCACAGAGCTAAACCCAGACCTGGCAGGGGCAACCTTTCTACAGGGATAAAACAGAAATTCCTTTTCTGTCTTCATCCTAGCCTTGTTCTCTCCTGCAAGACTGTCAGCTAGTGAAACAGCTAGTAGGGGTTGGTATGACCTAGTTTAGACATAGCCATATCACAGAAGAAAAAGACCAGCAGCTGATTTATACAGGCTATTCAATCAGCATCAAACCCATTTACAGCCAAAAGCACGAATTTTTGTTGTATTAACAAATCTTGAAAGAAAGTGGATTCAGTCAGTGACCATTAAATCCTACACACACCTGTATTTTCTGATGAAGTATATGCTGCCTGCCAATTTTGGCCTAGTTGTGGCCAGATACGTCTAGAAGTCCAAGTAACCTCTTTGTTTGACGGCACAAAGGTATCCTTTCTTGTCTGCAATGTGGATATATCTACCTCTAAACTATACCTGGCCTGAGCAGTGAGTTTTCCGCACTGCAGGGACCCCAGTTTTCTCAGTCCTTCTGCAATTGCAGAGCTGCCCCTCGCCTTGGCATGGGTCGGTCCAGCAGTGACACTGCTCTCCCTCCCCCTGGTGATTCTGGAGAGATCCCATACACATCCTCAAACACCAGGACATGGCCTCAGAAAACAGCCTTTTGTCTGTGTCACCTCCCTTCACAAAGGGACAAAATTACAGAGTACTGTGTCAAAACCTGTGGCAGCAAGACTTAGAAACACGGGGTTTCATCATTATGTGATAAACAAAGCACAGGATCACCCAGACACAGCCCACTTGGCTCCACAATGCCAGAAAATAACACCACTCACTCCCATGCAACTCACTCTCCTTCTCAGTGTGTTAACCACTGCTTGTGTTGAGTGTTACATTGGAGCACCTGCCGTCAATGAAGTAATCTGCCCTGGCAATCATTTGGCAGCATTGTGCTGCTTCAAATGGTCATCATCTCCAGTGACCTAGTGAGAAAATGAAATGTATTTTCTTCTCTTTCCTGGTTGTTCAGACAGAATATCAATGAAATTTGAAAAGATTTTATACATGCTTCAGGTCAATGAATCCACTTGCCTCGGAGCAGGCATTACAAGCACTGACAGAAGCAGGATCCAAGCAATTAGCAGTTTTGACAGAAAAGCCCTGATTGGGCTTAGTTAGCAATCTACTGCAGCTTACAAAGGCATGAAAGCTGCCAAGACCCTGCCACCTTCCCATTGATGGAAGCAGACTTTAAAAATTTACCAGTCAACATGTGGCTCTCCAACCTTCCAGTATAAACATTTCATTCATAGTTTGCAGTTTTACTGATTTTGCAAAGAGACCTTACAGAGGCTGCAATCAAAGCAGCACTTGTCAGGAAAACCTAAGTCATTAATAAGTGTTATATAAACACATGGAGCCAGGCTCCAAATGCCGGAGATCAGTATTAGCCCCTTACATAAACTCTTGAGTATTTTGCAATAAATGCATGATTACCAAACTGTGGCAGATTACTGAGTCACAGATACATGTCACACACTTGTAAATTGTCTTACTCTCCAGACCAGATTATTTTGATTAACTGTGAGTTATATTTTTCCTCACCGATACACTATGGAACACTAAAAAGGGACAAACAGGATTTCTTTTCATACTCAGCTCATTTTCACTTTAACAAACTTTTAAAACAATATCCGCCTTCTGCAAACAAATTTTCCATTCTTGCTCCCTGCATTTATTTATTTATTAATATTGAGAATAAATAGTGATTCTAAATTGCAAGGTTTTAAATGTATAAATACTCGGTTCCAAACATTGAACAGTCAAGCAGAAAAAAGGTCTTTTGTAAATAAAAAGAGTTTTAGTATCACTTTTTTCCTCTTTTTTGAAAAGGAAATACTAAGTGAATCCACAGTATTCCTGTTATTATTTGTAGAAGCATGCATCTGAACTTCGAACCTGAACATGTTTAAATCCATTTACTCTTTGTTTTCTTTAGCAGTGCACAGACAATTGGCTTTGTTTCTCTTAAGTTTCTGCTAGATATCCATGCTCATTAAGCCTTTTGTATCTCACACTGTGTAACTAACTCTTGTGCATTTATCTGCCTCTAGTTCAGGGCTCCAATGCCCCTCTACAGCTCCAGGTGCAGCTCTTCAGAGCAATGTGCCACTGCTGAAGGGAAAAGCCCAGGGCCTGAGCCGTGTAATAGGGCCCAAAGAGACCCAGACAGGCAAGGAACACTCTCTTACCTTCAGGCTTCTTTGGGCACTACAAAGACTCCTTGCCACAGATCTCAGAGTAAAAATTCTGACTTCATCCCTATCCTTCCACACTGAAACATTTCTCTTTTCTCCCAGTAGCCCAGTGCAAGGCAGGAGGGACTGCCTTCAATGGAGGGTTTAGGGTTGCGCAGAACAGAAGAGCCTCGTGCTAAACAACTTGTATGCAGCCTTAATTTTTATTATTTCCCCTTGTGCTGCTGTTAATGAAAAGCAAATATGCACCATCATGAACATTATGAAGCCTGGGAGACACCACAGCCTTAAGGTTACAAAGTGGACAAAATAGTTTTCAGGGTCTAGAAAAGAAACTGCAAAGTGCAGCTACAAAGGGGGAGCTCGTTAAAGTTAAGCTTGTTCAAGGTAGGAAGAATGTCAATGAAAGAAACACCTCTACAAATTATTTGATGCATAAATAGGTCATGCTTGGGCAAAACAACTCTCCTTGTTCTCCGCTGTGGAGGCACATGTCAAACTCTAGGCTGAGAGCTCTTCCAAACAGCTGACAGCACGAGCAACTCAGATTGTCAGCAGCAGCACATTTCATGTTACAGCATTTGCAAATATATAAATTAAATTCATTGCAATAATTTTTAGGGGTGAGCTGAAGGAAGAGTATTCATAAAATCAGGCATTGTTTTGCCTGGTATTGACAACTCTACCAAGCTTTTCTTACTCCTGAGAGGACCAGAGCTCAGAGCACACAAGGATGACAACACTGCTGTGTAGGGCACAGACAGACTTGTTTCTGCACCTGGGTCTGAGCTGTCTGAGAGGTTACACATCCCCCTGAAACATGGAGAGAGTTCACAAGAGGAAGAAGTCCTTAGGTTAAATTGTCACCAAAGGGATTATAAGCAACATCATGGTCTGTCTTGGACCAGAAGCGTTGTGAAGGATTACTGAGTTTCAGCTGAAGGGAAAACTGGACAGCAGAAATTCAGATAACTTTCTACTCAAGTGCAAGAGCAGATTTCACAGCACTCCTTCTTGCAATCATCGATTTATATATTAGGATTTCCCTTGGACCCCAACCTGTTTGGTAAACAAACTGGATGAAGTTCAGTGAACAAAAGAGTATTTTATTTCATTCTATGTCCATTATTTTGTGTTTCCTCAGGTCTTTAATGCCACCTCAAAAATCTGCCATTTTACCCCGTTTTTAATTCTTCATAAGTTTTTTTCTGTGAAGTTTTCTGCTGTACCATGTCAATGATCAACAGCCACCAATTAATTTACCATCAGGATGTAAAGTTGTATTTCCTTATCTCTAGTGGATAATAAGGTACAGAGAGTACCTGCACCCTGTTATCACATGGTGACACCAATGTGTCATAGAGGCATTCACAGCATTTGAACAAGCCAGCAGCAGTTTGTCTATGACACATGTGAATTCACTTTGGACTATTAATCCTGCTGCCCAAATGCTCCATTTGCCGGTGTTTTGGTTGTCCTCATAACTCAGTGTCCCCTCAAATGTAAAGGGTTTACACACACTTGAGGAATCTGCTTTAAAGTAGCTCATTTTTTCTGAGTATTTGGCATTCTATTGCACTTTGAAAGATGTGATTGACACCACATAACACACTATGTGTCAATTCTGCACAAACAGCCTTTCGTTTCAATAAGGAGAAGTTTAAGGTCTGACCCCTCTCTTGAGGAAAGTAGGGGCACAAAAAATTAAGGTTACTGAGAGACAACAAGTCATCCAATTCACAGAAACTTGGCTATATAATTATATTAATTACTTTAAGCAGATGTCCGTTAGTAGGTTAAATTTATCATGTGGCTTCACGTGACAAAGCAGAGGATTTCCAAGGTGACTTTTAACAGCAGTGGTTTGTCTTTCACTATATGATTCTCCAACAGATAGAGAAAGCACCCTACATGCAATACCACCCTGATATTTTCACCACATATCCTCATAATGAATAAAGCAACATACAATTGAGGGGTTGGAAATTATGTTACTATCTTCATTTAAGATCATACCATCATTTCAGTGCACGAATAAAGGATTTGCCAAACTCTTCATATTAATTTAACTGTGAGCTACCCAAGTCACAAGTCTGCATAGTTAAGACCTCTTTCCAAAGGAAACAAACATCAGCCTGCTACTAGAGTTCTTACAAATCAGAAATACTATTTGTAGGTTTTAGCATCTGCCTAAAGCACATGGCAGCTATTTGAAAGCTGTTAGCACTGTGAGATACACAGTGTTGAAATAATGCAGGGCAGAACACAGAAGGGGTAAAAGAGGTGCAAGTTCAATCTGTGTTTCTTTACACAAATCAGAATGCCCTTTCAGCCCTGAGGCACCCAGTGTAACAATCATAGCCTAAGAGACAATCCATGGGAAATGAAATCCCAGACAAGCTCTGACAGAAAGGTCTGTTTCAAATCATATAATACTTTTTAAAAACATATATTTTTCCTCTAATAATTATTATTTATGAACCAAATCTTAAAATATGAAAAACATGTATGCAGGTCACTCAGGATGATAAGGGAACGTTTCTTTATTATGATGAAACAAAGGTGATGACTCACTGTCAGCTTCTGTAAGTACTTTTTGAAAATGATTATAGGGAAAACAAATTTCCTTCAGCCATCTGCTTTTCCTTCTATTGAATAAGATAAAACATTTGGCATATATTTGGGATGCATAACTGCATTTATTACAGTTTCATATTTTATTATGCAATTGATTTATAAAAGTCTCAAAATTATGGAAAATGATCTGATGTATTCTCCTGTTTTGAAAAGACACAGATTACATATATATGCAGACTACTGCTGCAATTGAATTTCGTTTCCTAATACAATACAGTGATAAAGGTCAAATTAACTTCCATTCTTGTATGTTTTGTTATTTGTAAAATCATTTTTGTCCTAGGGTTTTCTGAATAACGGTTTAAAAACACTCTTTAAGTATTAAACATACCAAAATACTGATGGATTAAATGAGACCTAGTTTCATAATCATAATGCACAGTGTTTAGTGCACAATGTTTTCTTTGTGTGTGCTTAGTACTGGCTTTCAAGAGGATCCCTTGCATTTTAAAATAGACTCAGTTTCATTATCATAGATGTTTCCTCTTTTTGAAAACATTTAGTCATTCAGATATATATTTTTTAATTTCCTGGATTCTAAACCCCTGGTGGGATAATCTCTTACCAATCCATATGGGGAAGGTAGTTTTGCAGATCAACAAATCCTACCATTATTTGATTTGATCTAAGAACAACTTAATTGAAACAACACAAAGTCATTAGAAAGGTTCTTAGGCATATCCTGGTAATGTAAATGACAGACAGCTTAAAATAATGAAAATTTTGTTATGACCAGTAGGTGACCCCATTCTCATAATAAGGAAATCCAGGATTTTCTTACCTATACAGAAAATTCTGGTTGGCCACAGAAAATGGTTAGTTTTGTGCCAAAGAAAGGGACTGGTTACAGTGATACTGCATGAAATAAAACACACATTTATATTGAGTATGAAAAAATGCTGCTACAAAACAGGCACGTGCCATAAACCAGGGAAAGGATTGAGGCAATGGAAGTTCCCTTCTGAGAGTTTATATTGAAGGAGGCTTTAATTTCAACCTATGCATCAAAAATAATTATTTTGGGTTATAAAAATAAAAAAAACAATGAAACTGCAGTGACTCATCTAGGGAAAAAAAAAAACAGAAACAAAAACAAAACCTGTACAAACATGAAGCTTTTATTGCCTTTGCAACTAAAGCAAGTATTTAGCATTCAGCCAGCATAAGAGAGATTTATGACAGAGAAATTAATATGCTACTGAAATATACTCAGGACCACAAAAAGTCTGTCAGATTCAGAGACCTTCTTGTCTCCAAATGTGCAAATATCTTACTGAAGCTACTTCATGTTTTGATTTGTCTGAACAAACTGTGAAAAAGTAATTTCTTACCTAGAAAAAAAGAATAGATTTTAGTACTAGGCTTTAGGCAGTCAAGGCTTCTAAATTCTCGTTATGGGCTTGAGGATATTTCTTAGTGGAAGGCAAGTTTTTTTGGGTAGAGAGAGAAAAAAATTAAGATTTTCTAGTGTGTTTTTACTTAAATCCTTCAAGGTAGAAGGAATTGCACATTTTCTAACTTTATTTCAGAAAGAAGAGAAAACCTGTACTTTTAAAAGAGGGAAACCCTATGCCATGAAAAATCTGCCAGTCAAAAAATCTGGTAGCTGTTCACACTGAAATAAAATGAATCATTTCACTCACAAAAGAGTGTCAATACCCACTGTAATTCATTTGTTGTCTTTAAACAGCTTTGTTGATACTTTCTGACAACCTTCATACAATTAAGTTTTTCTTCAGGAATGTATACAGAAGGAGAATTTCAGCATTCTATTTACAAAAGCTCATGACCAAAAATACTTGCATAGCTTATAGCATTTGCATACTCAAGGAGGAGTAGAAGCAGGATCCCACAGTGTATCCAAGCAACTGTACCTAGCAGGATAAGGACCACAACTACAAATTATCCCTGAATATTTAGAAATTAAATTCCAGAGTGAGAATTTCATACCTTTGAACTGACATTTCCAACTCGTAAAGCAAATAAAACCAAGGGCTAAAATAAACAACTTGTTTTGTGAAAATTATCCCCTCTGCCCAGGTATTTTTCTCGTATCTGCAAATCCCATGGTAACACAGGTAAGATGTTTCATGAGTTAGAGAAATTGATTGCTACTCCAAAATAGTGAGTTTTTGTTCTTGAGATGGCAGTTAAGTCTTTCTAATATGCTACAAGCTGGTTTGTTCCACGCATGGAAAAGTCCACCCTCACATCTTCACTGGTGGATTTTCTACACAGCAGGCATTGTGCTTACCAACATTTCTCTGGAATGTCCCCTTAGCTAATAAAATCAGTTTGCTATTTTTTAAGTTTATTCCCTAATCTCCTGGACAGACCATATCCTTGATGCAGACCAAAATAATCTGCATTCAGTGTCCATCACAAACAATAGTACTTCGTATGTGTTTCAAAAATATTGTTTATACTTCAAATTATTGAAGTAGTATTATTATGATTACCTGACCTGGTCCATAATTTTTTTTTTTTTAACTGGCATATCATGCATACTTTGTTTTAGTAGTCCTCCATGAAATTCAATAATTACCCTAAAGTAATCCAAAAACTACCATAAAGAAAAACATAGATAAATATGGCTTGATTGCTCATCAATTGAAGCAATTGTACTTGTTCTAGAGAAACAGTATTTGGCACCAAATCTGCCAGGCCATCTCCCATGGAGTATGACTCAGGCAGCGGGTCACTTTTTGGGCAGTAAATATACAAGTTTAAGAAGGCTTCAGAAAAGTAAACACTACAGTGGCCTGGTTTGTTATTTTTATTTACTCCCCTATTATTACTGTTCTTTGTTTTCCAATTCACTCATTCAGAATGGGTTAATGTTTCAAATCACAGTATAATCTTTGTGAAAAGATATCAGAAAAAAAGTTCTTAAAAAAACCAGAACTCTGCTCCTAACTCTAGGGCAGACAACTGCACATTGTGTTGACAAGACTCACTGGAGTTACTGAAAACAAACTACTGCAAAATTGGAATGCTTCACAATTAGTTTTTCCATATTCTACATTATCTTCTCTTCTTCAAAGCAATACAGTTTCTTATTCTCCATCTTTATTAGCACCCTATATATCTATTTAAATCAGAGTCTAATAATAGCAAAAGAATAGTTATTCCTCATTGGAGTAAGTGAGAATACAGTCTTGTCAACAATACATTGCTCACACAATGGGAAGAATTCTTTGTTCTATTTGTGCGCCGTGACATTCAAAGCCGCTGATTTTACTTTTGTTATCTAGATGAACAAAAAAATTAGTTTCTCATTAAAACGTACATTGGGTCGTGAGAATACGCCAGGTTTAAAAGTTTATATATTCTTTAATAGAAATCATGATCCGCTGCTGCCTGTGAGATCACAGCTGGTTACTGTGAGGATGCTGACAGTGCTGCAAATAGAGGATTATTACTCTAGGTGAGGGGAAAAAACTGCAGGGATAGATAAGCTGTAATAAGGGGTAAAAATCCTGTTATTTGTGAAAAAGCTCTAGAAAAAAAAACAAACAAGAAGAAAATAGGCTGCAGGTAATACATACTGACAGAATTATTTAATCACACTGTTTTCTACAAGGCTCATGCAAACTAAAGAGTATCTGTGTTATGTTAAAACATCTGGGGGTTTAGAGTTAGTGACAAAGGGTTAAACTCTCACTGCCACATGGAAAAAACTCCTACATTTCTGTTCATCTTGAAGGGTCTTAAGATTTCATGGCAAGAAATCACTTCTCAAGTTCAAAGAAAAATTAATCAGATTTAAGGCCATGTTTAAAACTGAGAACAAAATGTAACCATACCTATAATTTAGATAAAAATAGGATTTCTGCAAAAGATATACCTGGATAGATTTACCATTTAATTATCTTGTTTATTTCTCTACCTGTATTGACCAGTTCATGTAAGTGTATGTAATCATAAAGGAAATCTTAAAAGGACTAATTTCTATCTTGCTCTATTACAGCCAATGCTTGGAAAAACTCAAAATTTTTCTTACTCTCTTCGAGCAGAACAGTTACAGATCACCTGCACTGAGTCCTGATTATATCATCCAATCTGATGATCCACCAATCTAGAGAGATTGTAAAGGTGGTATTTTAAATTCACTGTCACTTCTGAGCAGATGATTATCACATAGAAGAACCAAAACTCCCCCAAGGGCAATGCAACAGATCATCGGCATCCATGTAATGCATCATTTTCCCTGGGGACACAGAGTGATTGATCGATTGATTAACTGTAGCTATTAAACCAGAAATCCACCCTCTGCCTTGTCACATCTCATTTACAACCTGGTTGTTGTCATAGGCAAAGCCATTTTATATAAACCTTTGTTTCAAACACGTATTTTTTGTTGTGGATGGGAGAATAAGAAAAGCCAAAAGGTAAATCACAGCAGCAGAATTCTAAGCTAAACAAATGGAAGGAATTTTAGATGTAATTAACTGTGTTCAGAGTATCAGTCACAAATTATGTAGATAATCTTTGCTATTGAATTCAGAGACAGCAGAATGAAATCACCATTTTCTGGGAATGTGTTAACACAAAAGATCAAACTCTACTTCCACAACGTGTTGCAGTTGTGTCCTGCACGGCCGCTAAACAGATGTTATCTCCCCATCAGTGTGACCAGCTGAGGTCTTAATGCACTTTAATAAATGTTCTTCCCTTTAATACAAGTTCTGAGGCCGAAAAGATCATTACCAAACACTATATTGAGAAGCAGCTAAAGAACAAACTTGTCTCTGCTCTTATTACACTTCCCCTGTTACCATTTTCCCAATTTCTTCTTTCTCCTTGGTTTCTTACATCTACCAAAATTCACTGACTCTTGTCCCAATTTTCATACAAATCCTTACTTAAAGATTTGCTCCATGAAGCTCAGAAAGAGAAATCCTTATTAGACACATTGCTACCATTCATAAACAGTTATTTGTGATAATCTGTGATAATTGCATAAAGGTTTCCTTTATGTCTGTCATCAGGGTGTCATTCTGTTGCATTTGTATTCTTTTCTGTTCACACACGATCTTGGCAGTCAAACTCACTTTTCATTCAATAAAACCAATGAGATATACTTCCCTGAACTTTTAAGATTGTTCAGGGTTTGATTGCTTTTCCCTTAGTTTGTGAGATTTCATGGAGGTGACAAATTTTTATGTGTATTGTTTACATTGAAATTTTGACAACAAATTCCAATGTCCCATCTACATATTCCAACTATCCTAACTGACAAAAAGTAAACAAACTAATTTACACTGAATCCATAAGTTGAGAGTCCTTCCCAACGATGAGAGGCTGACTTTCTTTTTAGTATCTATCAATCAAAATCACTCTTTTCACACAATTAGGAAGGTAAAAGTGAATGTGTGAATTGCTACCAGCAGCCTAAAAAGTCTCAATTAGAAAGACAGCCCTGTTCTGATAGCCATTAGTGATGAGAGCATCATGGAAAAATGAAATTATTTGAAAGACTAATAAGTATCAAACAGAGTCCAGATATTTTAACGTTAGTCAAAGCCCACACAAGTAAACCTAAAATCCAAATTCATCATGACTTTATGCTACATTTGCTGACATAGCAAAGCCCACTGTAATCACTCCTGCTTTCATTCAGAAAAAGGTTCCAAAATATTTAAGTCATAAAAAACCAAACATTTCACCTTATTTTTCTGAGTCTTTACAAGCAGATACAGACACTACTGCAGCAGAGAACTCTAGTTTTACATTCTCCCAGAATCATCAACCACTTAAAAAAAACCCTGACAGTCTCCTTTTCCATCTGACAACAGGAAATAGTCCCACGCAGGTCACATTACAATGTTCTCATCATATAGTGATTTGAAAAACAAAATTAAAAATCATTGCATACAACCACAACTACCCAAACTGCATCATTGCTCCAGGACAGAACCAGTTTACCTCAGCTTCACCAGCAGAGTGTAGTAGCTTGCAAGAAGAAAGAAAACATTTTATCTTTGAAATTTCCTTTTCCATTCAGGCTCAGAAAAGAAAAACAAACAAAAACCACAACAACAACAACAACAACAAAAGAGAAAATAAAATACTCCAGACTATTTTACACAAGCTCCAAGCAATACTACAAGCAAAGAGTCTCTAGAGAGATTAGGATGCTTATACTAATTGTATTTAACATTTTAACGTTTTATAAATAAGCCATGGGGCAACTGAATCATCTTGTGAAATTACCGTGCTTAGGATATACTCCCAAAAGAATAAACATTTGAGTGTGGCAAGTTCTTTACTTGCAGTGCCTGAGGCACCAATAGGTTTATCCTTCACATGCCTGGAGTTGGGATTTCTCAGTAACCTGTAAAACTCATGGTGCCCTTCAAGATATAAAAATCAAACTGCTCTTGCAAAGTAACTTGCGAGTCCAATGCAAAAAAATGAAATGAGAAAGAATTTTTTTCTTCTTCTTTTGAAATTTTGGGGAGTAAAACTGGTGGTTCACACTGTATAAATTGGGGTAAAAATCCAGGCTATGAGGCAGGGGGTGGCTGAGTGAAAACCTGTATTAACCTACAGACTTGATTCACCTCTGGGGACAGAAATCTTTTAGGTGGTACAGAGCTCTGTCAAGGAAGAGAACACTAACCAAGGAGAAAGATTAAAACAGAATTATGCAACCAAGACGTGTAACAGTTTCTTTGGAACTAGAAGAAAGAGGTCTCAGACACAGTAATAAGACAAAAAGAAGTAACATCAACAAATAAGCATAAAGCTTATTATTACCCACAATTTACAGCCTGTAAGTGTCATGGTGATGAGGGAATGAGTTAAAGATGCATGGTGGATGAAGAATCTGGGAGAGACCAAGCTATGTCTTCATCACCAATTTGGGGACATGTAATTAACATGAGCTTTTCCCTGGAAAGAGCAAATAAAGGGTTTTTTATCTTATTCCATTTTGTGACAGGAAAAAACAGTTAATGCTTGGGCAGAACAGTTACACAGCTTATTCATTGACCAGATGAATACCCCGGAGCAAGTAATATCATCAGTGCACTTATCAATAAACAAAGTAGTTTATTGCAAGCCCATTGAAGCAGGAGCTGTGTTGTGTGTGCCTGTACAGCTCCTTGGACAGCAGTCTCACACGGGCTTGGCAGGCCACACTGCAATGTGCCTCATCAGCAGCAGTAAAGACAGAACATGTGGAAACTCACTGGGAGCCCAAGGCTTTCAAATCACTCCAGCAGTGAGAGGTCACAATTTTAGCAGATATCTCTCTTTTTTTTTTTTTCTTCCCCTACATAACTAAAGAGGTTACAGTTCAAGAGATGCTAAAAGATCCTTTCAGACAAAGCAGCTTGGGAGATTTTGTTTTATTCCAAAATGTTCATAATACTACAGGCTGCTAAAACAATATGAAGTGATTCATGTCAGCAGAAGTATGTCCACCAGAAATCTAAGTCCTGATTCTAGAAAAATTTTAATTTAGTTTTATTTTCTAAATTAGAAATTTAGAAATTCTAAATTCTAGAAAAAGAAAAACAAGGGAAGAACTTCAGATGCCTATGAGCTGCCTTTTCCCAGCATAAGTCTTCTCATTCCCAGTATCAACAAATATCCCCAATATAAAGAATTTCTGGTCCAGTGCCTGGTTATTTCCCCATCTCCCCACCCCCCCACCCCCCATCCCTATTTCAGTAGGGTTGATTCTTCACTCCTCAAGCCAAACCAGGGATAGTGACAAGAAGATAAAAAACATGCAATATGTAATGTCACTTACTTCTGAGGCTTGGCTGTCAGCTCAAGAAATAGGGCAGAATGGTAAGAGATGCTTTGAAGAAAACAGAGCTTGTTTTTTTACTCCAGTGGGCCAAAAATTCTCACTGTTTGACTGTCCTTTCAAGAAAGGATCCTATTAGAAAGAGTGGAAATTTAAAATAGTTAAAAGCAAGAAGGCACCTCACTGTATTCATGAACATGTTAAAGAGTCGTTATGCCAAGTCCCATTGCTTGGTTTTAGAAACCAAAAAAAAGAATTATGGAGTTTCAATGTTTATTTATCTTTTCTATGACAATGGATTTGGTATTAAGTACCCAACAGAGTAGATGATCTAAAAGAGGTAAGCTTCCCTTATATTCCCTTATAAGCTTCCCTAGGATTCTTCTTCGCAGAATACATTTTAGCTGGGAAAGAACAAAAATAGAAGCAGAGTCACAGATGGGGGTTGTATTTTTCAGAATCATTGGTCCAAACTGATTTGGAGTCAATTATTTTGTTATGCTGAGGTTCTGGACAGAATTCAGATCTGAGCAAATCATGCCTATCCCACATTTTCTGTCTTAGTGATTGCTGCAAGAAGATGCAGAGTGGAAATAACATGACCTAATAAAATCCTGAACGGAATGAGGAAGAAGGACAATACCTAATAGAACAAAAAAATCTGTGAAATTTAAGGCAACGGCTGGTGAATCTTTATGGCCTTAATGCACAGATAAGTAATCAGTGAAATAAACCAGGACTTAGTCACAAATAATGATAGAAATGTGAAACACTCAGAACAATCTTCTTCTGAGCTTCGGCCCCTGTTAACTGATGAAGAAACTTGATAAGTTGCCTTTCCTTTGGGTTTTGGGGCGTTTTTTTGCCACAGCAGAAAAATGGCTTTTCTACATATTGCTGAACAGGTATGCCAATAGTTCTCTGGGACTGCAGAAATGAAACACCTAACCTGTCTCATTCCATTCAAAATCTGTGGAAAAATTTCACATGGACTCATCTCTCTGAAACTGCCTTCAAACCATCACAGGTCCACATAGTGTGAAGAGTTGCATTTCTCTAACATAAACTAACAATTACCTAAGAAAACATCATAAATAATGAGAAGAGAAATGGCATTCATGACATTCCTACCTGGAGCATCAGGATTATGCGTGCTCCTCTGTGGCTGAAACTTGTCTTGTTTTGCTGTCAGATATTCAGAATACAATAACACTACCTTGTAATAACAAAAGGCAATTCTGTTTGATGAGCTTCCTTCATTCAAACTAAATTATTTGGATATCAAAGCTTACAATGCAATACTTTCCTTTTGGAAAAGCTTCCTGCTCTTTTCTGTTTCAATGTTTCCTATCCACAGTTTGAAATAAGCCTTCTTGAACGTCTCAGGTCTGTAGACAATTCTATAGGTGAAAAGAGTTACAATAATTGCTTTGTTATAGTTTTACTGTCTGCAACCAAAGAATTTTTGAAATTACATTTGTGAAATCTTAATTCTTTAAAGATGGAATAAGCCCTATTACCAGTACTTAATTTGAATGAATGGCTGCAGAAGAACCCTGGCTTAGCAGAGAACAGTGCAAGTAAATTATGTTTCTACACCTGGCACATAGCCTCCCTCCCTACTTACCTTCTCACTACTACTTTTCAAAGGCAAAAACAACAGTAAATAACTCTCCAAAACCGGCGTCCCTGCTTGCCTGAATTGGAGAAAACGTGCTGATCCTTACAAGAAAAATGCAATGCAACACATATCACTAACCCACAGGTTTCTGCAGAAGTTCAGGCAGAAAGAGAAAGGACACCTGGGAAATGTTGGATGGGCTGATACCCTTGTTTATGAGGGTGACTCACACCTATGGAAAGTTCTATATAACCTCATCAAAATCATTCTCTTAAGAAGCACACACAAAATGGAGCTTCAGATGGCTTCCTCAGTGCCTTGAAAAGCACTTTTCCTACATTACTGTTCATTTAAGTGCATCCAGACATGCTGATAACAAATACATTGTGTACATGTTTCAAGTAAATGACACAGCCAGACCATACATAGCTTGACAATATATCTGCTTTAAGAAGCACTTGGTAAACTGCTGCTTTCCCAGAGCATTTGATTGTTACAGACATGCTCCCTGCTTTCTAAAATATTAATAAATGTCACAATTGATATTAAAATGGAACATTATTTGCTTTCTATAGCTGTCCCTGTCAACACTAGTGGTTTTTAACATTATAACAAAGCTCTTTCATCACTGAGGTAAATGCCTTTCTAATTACATATGCCAGGATTTTCCCTATTAAAATGCGTAGATTAGGATGATTTCTGTTTGCAGGGGTGGCTGAAAATAACCTCTCTTTTTTTTTTTTTTCCTTTGGTGGAATGGGATGTTAGCTCTTTGCTAACAATTCGTGAGAGAGCAGCAATTACTACCTATAGGGCTTTTTGTTCTCCCAAACCCAAAATATCTCTCTTCTGATGCATCACAGATAAACTACTGCTGGGAATCTATTTAAGTATGATTTAAAAAAGGAACTGGAAAAGGAAAAACTGGGTAAACATGGCAGATTGTGCATTTATGGTACTTATAGGATGATCTTATCCTCACTGCAATGCAGCCATTACATGGATTATGCCTGAAGTGAGGCAACAAGGTCTGTTTCAGAACTGCATTATCTAAAGTACCATAAGGCATTTTCCTCCTTTTACAACTGGTGATGAAAATGGCTGAAATTATTTTTTCTCTACACATGCACCCAGATAATGTGTCATTTATCTGCATGTACTTAATATACCAAGAAGATGGTAACTGCAGTTTAATATATGATGATGTTTTAATCTACATTAAATATTTTAATAAACCAACAGTCTTAAACAGATCTGTAGGACAGACAAATCAGCATTTAATCACACAGTAACCCAACAAGGCATTCTGTCTTAAAACAGACAGAAAGAGGGGACTAAGATTTAACCAAGTATGTGTTATGTATTAAAAATATCACTAAAATACAAAGCTGGGCTATAATACACAACCCCCAACTGCATCAGATACAGAAAAAAGACTTAGTAAAAGATGAGCATGAAACCAAATGAAACAATTTATTCTAAATATCTGGCATATTGACACCATTGATTTTTTTCACATGTTTATTTTTTTAAAACTTTAATAACAGTTAAGAGTATGGATATTTCTAGCACTGAAATTAACTTTTTATGGCTATATATTAAAAATGCGAGATCAAATGTAAAACTCTTATGCATTACAGCACTTGGTGAACAATCAGGTTCATAATATGGTCCAGTGGCTCAGGGCATTTTAAATTCTGTAACATTGAGACAAGAATAGGGTTGGGTAAGGAATAGAGATTCACAGCAATTCAACTTAGTCTCCAAAACTGTGAGAAAGGCATTTCAGCACACAGCATACCATGCTTTGACATGCCTTAACTCCTCTGAAAACACACAAGTCACGGAAGCATTTACAGTATGTCTTAGATGAAGAGAGGGGAGAGATGAACAATTAAGTGAAACACTTCAGCATATGGAATGCATTCTGGGGCAGTGGCATTCTGACTTCTTCCTGAATTTGCCTCTACTGTTCTCCCCTGGGTTACCTGAGCCACACAACTCAGCCATGATCATGTTTTAGAGATAGGAAAACAAGCTGAATAGAAGTGCTGACTGAAGCAGCATAGCCAGGAAGAGATCCCCACTTAAAAAACCCAAACAAACAAACAAACAAACAAACCAATCCAATCAATCAACCAAAAGAAACAAACAAACAAAACCCCCCAAAACAAAACAAAATCCAAACAACTTTGCCCTCTCCTATTAAAAATCCAATCTGAAAAACTACTTAGTGCAAAACTGTTATTTTTCATGAGAAAAAGAAAAGAGTAACTATAAACAGAATTCCTCAACTTTGTGAGCTGTTTTGTTTCCTGGAATTTTCACTTGAAAGGGGATTTAAGTCAGCCCTCATGATCAGATGGCCTGTGAGTCACAATGTGCAGCATATAGGGCAGCACAGCAATGGGTTCAAAAAACCCAACTCAAAACAAACAACAACACAACAATAAGGGCACCAACAGAAAAAAAAAACACAAACCCACCAGCATTACAATAGCATGCCAGTATACAGCCTGAGGAGGAAAGACAACATTAAAATGGATTAAGAAAACAGCACTTTTCATACCCATGGTTGCTCAACTTTTTGTTATACTGCTTCTATAGATAAAATAACTTCCAGTATATTCCAATTGATACACTGCAAAAATACCAATATATTTGCAAATATTTGCTGAAATAGAAGAGTCCTGTTGAGGTGAGGAGAAAATAATTAAAACAGAGTCAGGTGGAAGTCAGGCAGAGGTAATCAAGCAGGAGGATGATGCTACAGTCACCTTCTGTTGCATAAAGTCCACACTGCTGTAACACTTCCACCTGAAGGACCAGGGCATTCTCTCACTCCAATAGATTACCTTTACTGTTTATTCTCTTCACGGTTGAAAAACGAAACTTCAACTTCTTTAAACTGTTTCAGGATCATTAAGACCCTGAAAAGCAGAAACAAGACTAGAATGTGAAGCATCACTAGAGATGAAGTAAGTGTTGGCACTACTGATGGTTGACACGACTAAGCCTTCAGGAACTGGGGAACCCCAACTCATCTAAAACCCCCTCTTCTCACATAGGCTACAGCAAAATTATCAAAAGAAATTCTCACAGAATCTATGATGCTTTCCCTGCTGAAAAAGTAGATGATATTTTATTTTGAAAGAGGGACAACTGTATTCAGAGCTAAGCCTTCTGTATCCCAGAAAAGTATGGAGAGGGGGCAAGCGAGTCAAGGGAATCTGTTCTTTTCTGTTTGTACTCTAAACTAAGTTTTGTAGACTAAGAATAAACCAAGGGGAAAGGACAATAACTTGCCAATGAATGTACTGCTCATTAGCTGGAGTTTTTACAGATTCCTATATTTTATTCCCTAAAGAATACAGGCTTACATACACACAGCCCAAAATATCTGCAGTTTCAGCCTCACAAAAGATGAAGAAGTCACCTAATCTTTTCTGCAAAGAACAAGTGTCCTTGCCATATAATGCTATACTAAAAAAGAACAAAAAACCAGAAAAATAAATTCTGTGACTATTAACTGATAAGTGCCTTCTCCCATCATTAAATCCAAATCCAGCCTGTGACAGTGTCCCACACCAAGCACAAAAGCACAGTGCAGCACAGTGAGCAGAGCACCCTGCAGCAGACATGGAAAACCTGGCAAAGGGAAAAGGCTAGAACCACGTGGCTGCTCAGCCCCTCTTCACTGATGGATGAGGAGAGGCTTCATTTCACCCTGTCTGAAAACAGCCTCTCTCCAAAAAGACAAGCAAAACTTACACTGTTCTTTAAAAATACAAACAAAAAACTCAAACAAAAAACCAAAACAAACAAAAAACCAGATGAGACAAAAGCTTATTGAGCATACTCCTGGTTGACACTTTCTATAGAGAAAATGACCATGCAGATGAGCATAGAAGATTAAAATACATTTTCTCTGCTGAAGGAGGCAGTCATTGGTTGGAGACAATTGTATTGCCATCATCCCACTGGCACAACAGAGAAATTTAAGACACTGACTACAGGAAGGGAAGGTAGTAATGGATTTTATCTAGATGTTTAAGCACCTCAGCCTCTACTAGAAATTAATTTTCTTCAAACAGCCATTGGAAGGGGGCTAGTGCTCCTGCTGTTTCTCTTTAGTTGGAGGAATAGGCACAACCCCTTTGCTTTGAGGCTCTCTCTCCTGGCCATTGTCACAACCCCTCGTGGGTGTGCTTGGCATGTAGGGCCCCACACACTTCAACCACACTTTCCTTCCCAGTGCTGATGGAAGGAGTGTGGTTTGTAAACAAAGAGCAGCTTTCACTTTAGCAACGGCAAGAGGTCAGTGGGGTGTTGGGGATCAGTGAGGCTATATATGAAGGAGATTTGTCTATTCGCTTGTTTCATTTCACAGTTGAATTTAATTTTCTGATTAATTACAGAATATTTGAAGGGAATAAAAAACAAAGAAAACCAGTCTCAAGCTCATTTTTAGATAATAAAGTTACTTGACTCTAGCAATGTAACTCTGATTTTTTCCATCTGCATTGTACATTGTACAACCAAAATTTAAAATAGCCATTTACTCTCATATAATTTTTCCAAATGTATTGAAAAGTGTTTTGCATAAATTTGAGCAATGTGGAGATAACCTGGTAATGCTTGAGTAATAATGCACTATATTTATAGGCAGTTCATGAACAATGAGATCCCAGATATGCTATTATCTTTACTTTCCAATAATCTGACTCCATTATACCTCTACTGCAAGTGGATCATTTTCATGAACTCATTTGCACCACAAATCTAAATCTTTTCTAGTTAAAGCTTTCATATCACTTTTGATTTCTTCTAATATTTCCTAAGACAAAGCACAACAAATTTGCGGAGTGTTCTGAATTGCAAAGACAATGAATTCAGCCTACAAATCTCAAATGAAGGTAGTAGTCAATGAACTGAGATAGGTACTTTGAAAATCTCTTAAAAGATTTTCATGTTTAAAAGCCCTTCACAGTCAAATCTGTTCACCAAAGATAACAGTGACACAATCCATGCTATCTCTGCAAGTTCCTGAATGTTGCCCCTTATACTGTCACTGCTACCCTTTGATAGGGCCTTCTCCAACAAAAAAAGGTATTTGCTAAATCTACTGAAACCATTCTAAAAGAATGAGCATAATTCTTATATAGGAGTCATTTCCATATTGCAAACATGGAGAAAACAGCATAATCAAGAATGATATACTTAGTATTTTACTAAGTATACAAGTTACTAAATATTTAGATGCTTATTCCTGTATCTCATGGTATGGACCTTGTGTAAACCAGGAGATAATGACATATGATGTAAACTTACAAGACATTGAAGATCTGACCTGCAGGGTACTAAAGCAAGAGTAAACACAGATCTTGATTCTGGCATATTTAATGAAGGAGGGAAAAACACACCAGTGTCCCAGCATTCACTGGAAGAGCAAACTCCTCCAAATGTTCACCTGTCCCACAAGGGAACTGTAGCGAGTGCCCTCTGAGCTCCCAGCTGCTTCTGGTCCCCTGACTTGTCTATTCCTGAGTTCTTACAGTATTCACAGGGAAGAGGGCAGAAATCAGAGCTGAGCAGGTGAATGCTGCTGGGTTGCAATACATAAATGCAACCAAAAATGGATGGATGTAACATTAGCACTTTTCAGAAAATTCCAATATGTGCAGTTGTTTTCATCAAACTTACCTCGCAGCTATTGCATCTTAAATATTGTGGTACTAACGACCTGAGAGGGAAAATGATTACCAGACCACTGAAACTAACTTCATCCATTTCCCTGTCTAAACAAAGTGCAATGCAAAAAAGGTAATCAAACAAACAACCTTAACTGTGAAAACAAAATTGGATTTTTAAAATACTGTCATTTTTATTAATCTGAGGTGATATTACTGAGCTGAAGATTGCCCTTTCATTTACAACAAATGTGTTTTTTCAAGTTAACATTCGCTGTTTAACTGAACAAAGAATTATTTTTAAAAATCTGCTGTATTTCAGACAAAAGCTATTTTTTACCATGAAGTCATAAAACCCCATGAAAGAAGTTTACAATGGGAGCACTGACATCCCCTTAACTGCAGCAGCACCAGCTAAGGCAAATGTAATGGGGAAAAAATTTCAAAGATAAGAATCAAAGCGTTTTATCAAGGTTGTTCATCCTATTACAATCTCCACTTCTACAAACCTTTTAATGCAGAAAGTCACCTGCTGGACAGAAAGCTGTTGGCATGAATCTGTATATAAAAGCATTTTACAGTTACTGTCTGTACCTGAAATGCCAATAGGATGTCTTCTGTGGAATTCCATTTTAATGAATTTTGGCTTAAATGATGGTTCTAAAGTAGGTTGAGCTTGTCAATTTTTCTCTGGGTTTTTGACATGCAAAGCTGCGTCCTGTGTAAAAATTAAAGTCACATTCTGCTCTCAAAAATACCATCAAAGTGAAACCACTGAAATGACATATCTTAGCATAGGTTTACACTGCTGAGGCCCAAATCGGAATGTGATTATTGAGCCCTTGAATGTTGCTGTTGATCTGACCTTGGAAATACTGAGAATAAGCTAAATGCAGCCAAAAGTACTTTTATCTGAAAAAAACCCACTTTTTCAAATATTTTCAAGAAGAAAGGGGAAAGCTATTTTAATGCACAGCTAAATTGAAAAAAAAAATTGGGGAATTCAAAATTAGGTGAATAAATTAAAATTTTGACTATTTGCTCCTTTCAATTCTGTTTGAGTTTACTGATATGTAGCATAATCTCACCAGAGTTAATAGTGTCAGCAAGATCCCACTGGATTTGTTTTTACGGAGATATAGACATATTAATTAAAAAACAGATTAAACTACTGCAGGTCTCATTTCACTGAGCTACAGAACAGCTACTGAAATATTTCTGAGAATTACTGCATGCTCCTTATTTGTAAAATAGAAGTAAAGTATTCCAGCAGATCCCATTAATAAACACCACATAAAAAGCATAACTGGTTTATGTATTTGACAATACCTGTTTCTCAGCATAAGGTAACAGTTTCTGGAAAAATATGTGTACACAATGAAATTATCTCTTCACCTAGTTGTACTTTAAAGGAAACAACTGGACTTTCTAGGTTTGCCAAGTATCCACTAAAAGAAATGGATGAGCCAAATGTTTGTGCTCATACAAATCCCATAAGTTAAATCTGTTCAGGAGTGAATAACTTTTACAGCTTCTCTAGCAAAATATGAAAGGTTTTACTGAAAGCTCTTCACCTCCATAATTTTGTTATGAAAAAGGTGTTCTCTTACTCGCATATCACTTGTGAATTCAAAAGCCTAAAAACTGTTTCTTCATTTATGTCAACATATCTAAATCAATGTTTAAAGAGTCGAAGATTTTTTACTTCGATAAAGAGACAATTTTAGCCAAGGATATTAATCCCAAATTCCCAGATATTAAGCTGAGCATTTTTCCATTAAAGAAATTACTAAAAAATGCAGTTTCAGAATTGTATGTGAGGCAATGGTTCAATCAACTTTTTTTTTTCCTCATGGGGAAAATTAAAATTACATATAAATTTCAAGCAGAATTAGCCCAGCTTGAAATACTGCGATTGCAATATTGCAAAACACTATTTTTCAGTGAATGCAACATTTTGTTTAAGATGTCAGTAGAGCTGGAGTTTCCTCCAGAAGCTCTCAGAAGCACAGCTCACCATCCTGTTCTCACTCTCTGCTGAAATCCACTGGCACCTGGAACATTTGTGTGGTGCCAAAGGGTGCTGACGCTTGTGAGAGGCCACTGATGCCTCACAGATATTTGAGGGCTCTTTTTGTGCTCTGGTTCTCATGGTTGCTGTTTAATCTGGTTTAAATCTTTGAGCACAGAGCAATGAGGAGTCTCGTGGGACTTGGCAAGAAGCATGTCTGGATGGCCACACCAAGTGGCAGGTGACTGGCAGAAATTCCAGGATGTGTGTGTGCACAGTTACAGGCAGAATGCCCAAAGCAGTGCAGACCCAAAGCAAAGGCCAAATTTTCCAAACTTTAACTCTGCATTTCATTATCTATTTTAAAAACACTTCATTCTCCAAAGAACTTGTATTCCCTTACCAGTGTTCTCTGAAGCTGTCCCTGACATGGAATATTCGCTGCAACATCACACCCCTTCCAAGGACATGGTGGCACATAATGAAGGAGGCTTTAATTAAGATTTCCCCTTAGCAACAAACTAGCCAGGAACCAGCTGCACTATCCTGGCTTTCCATGAACTTTGCTGTAAGGAACACATGCCAGCAATGTCAAATTTAGGCCAAAGTAGAAACGAGAGGCTTAAAGGAATTCAGAAGGCATCCTGTATTTCAGAAATATATCTCTTGTTCATTCTGTACGCAAAAAAACTTTTTAGAATTTGCTGACAATACCTTTTCTCACGTGGGCTATTTCAAAATTCCATTGATTTTTTTTCCTCCTTCTGTTTTTGTTTGTTTTTTTTTTTACCTTATTTCTTACTTAGCCCATTTTCTTCCATTCCCTGTGACATTTTTTGATACAAAAAGGAATCCTGCAAACAGAGAAACCTGACACGCGTCCTCAAACTTGTAACATTTACCATAAATAATTAGAACTTCTATTATGGATCACAAATGCAAAGAACGAAAAATAAAAACTTTATAATAATTACTTGGTCTTGAAATTGATAAGCAAAATTATGAAAGAGGTTACACACCACACAGAAATTGCTAGCAGCAAACATACTGTAAACTCATTTGCATTGATTCTTCATAGGTAAGGAAAAAACATGTGTGAACATAACAGGGTCCCTCCAGCAGGACATTTTGTCTAAAAGCAGAGGGAGGAATTATACCTGAAGACTGCATTTTCTTTAAAACCCACAAAATCACACCTATTCATTACAGCACAAAGTAATCAAATCCTATTTGAGCCTATTCCCATTTCATATCTTCACCATAACCTCTGACAGGGAATTCCACAATTTAACTACCTATTTGTGAAGAAAATATTTCCATTCATTGGTTTTGAACCTGTTGCATGATTATTCTCTTCAGGACAGCATCATCCTTACATTATCAGAAGAAATAAAAATGCTACCTTTCCTACACTATTTGTCAGTTACTAGACCTTTACCGCAACCCCAGTCTTCTCTTTTCCAAGGAGAAATTATAGAGCATTTTAATTGGTGCTCAACAAGAAGCCCTTCTTTGTCTACTATTGTTCTTTGTAGCCCTTCTAGTTCCTCTGGGAACTTTTACCACTCTTGTCTTAATATTCCACATAACAATGCAACCTAGGTTTCAAAAGGATTGCATTTGTTATTTTATCTTATTTTTTCCCAGGAGGTTTTACAGAACCGTATTTTCCTCTTTAGCTGGTGCTGAGGTGACAGTTTTATTGAACTAATCACAATAATGCCAATATCTCCCTCCTGAATAGTAACTACTGAATCAAAATGCATATTTAAATACATTAGTTCCTTTCCATTTACCAAAATTGAATTTCATCTGCCATTCAGTTTCATAAAAACCATGTTTTACCTGTTTAGAATCAGCTTTGCTTTTGAGCATTCAAACAAATTTAATCAATCAACAGCCTGTATCTCATACCTAATCAGCTCTTTCCAAGGCTATTTACAAACCTGCTGAATACAACCAGCATTTGAGAAGCCAGATTTAAAGTCCTCCCTTCAAAATTCAGATTTCCAAACATCAGTAACACCCTTACAGCAAACGTACAAACCTTGGTTTGGGGTGTCTTGACTAGGGTTGCAAATCTTTCACACTTTCTAGAGATTTTATTCTGCATGGGATTTTAAATGTGAGAGCTAGTGAAACACGGGAAATGTTTTCAGAACAACTCACTTCAGCAGAATCAATTTGGATTTCAACTGTTTATAATTTATTAGTAATTTTGTGAATTTTTAAACATATTTGAAATACTGAATTTTTCTGGTTATTAGTAATTTTTTTCTTTGTTTTATCAAAGAAAAATATATTTTATAAGAAATTAACCCATAAGTGAACAAGTTTCCTAGAAAATGTCATATAATTTAATTCTAGCAACCAAACCACTGACATACCAGAATGACTTGATAGCTCAAATCACAGATTTTGATATCTAGACTCTCTGTCCCCATGTTTGCAAAAGGAGTTAATTTTTTTTAAGTTCACCATAAAATAGTTAATATTTAATTTAATTATTCCTAAATAAAAAGCGTGCATTGTTGAAAATATTATCCTAAATTAATCTGGCCAACTTCAACCACCACTCAGCTCTTTGGCTGCTTCAATGGCCTGTGTAATCTGCTCAGTGGCAGACAATTTCTGCAAATACAGAAAAATATCCATTATACTAGTTTGGGAAAGAAGAATGAAAAAAAGACGTGAAAAAGAAGAGAACTCCATTTCCAGACACAGTTTTCAAAGTGGAATCCTTCTGGTCAGTATCTGTGCAGACTGCAGTAACAAGCACTCACCTCACAGAGATCAGGGCTGACATTAGATGTTCCTGCTCAGAAACAACTGGGGATAATCATATCCTGCTTCCAAAAAATGGGAAACTAGCTGATGATGCAGGTAACAATCAGAAGAGGCCATTTCTAACACTGTGTCCACTTAGAAATCCAGTCTTGACAGCAAGCCCTACCCAAAATAAATGTATTTTATTATTAATAGTAATTAATTCTCACCTTACAGTCCTTATTTTATTATCTCTGCAGTAGTTATGTTGGCCTGCTCAATGCCCTAATTTTTTCTCACTCATAGCCATTTAAAACAAGCTTTTTGAAACTTCTGAGCTTGCTGAGCTGAGGAGTTTTTTTTTCTTTTGAACGTGTATGCTTGTCTGGCATTTCTATCCAAGCTTCTACAGCTCTGCTCAAGAGTTAAAAACTGTAATAAAATTGAAATATGTTAATATAAAAATGAAGAATGGGATTTGTCTTACCATATTAAGAAGATTAAGCAATGGCTAGATAGTCCTGGACCATCTAGGGTTTAACTTCTGCTTGTCAAAGCTGCTTCCTCATCTCTATAAAGACTCTGGATTATAGTCCTTTTCCAAGGTCAGACTACCCTGTCTGCAAGTGGAAAACATGAAAGAGATTTATTAGGCAGCAATATACATCTATGCATTTTATCTTTCTGCAGTCTAAACACCTAGGAGATGCTGGAGGTAGAGTTTAAGAGGAAATCAAATGAATTATAAATAATGATTAAATCCAAATTGATTCAAAAACGATGGGGTTGCATCATTTACATCATCGGTAATACTGAGTGTCATTTTTAAATGTTACCTCCTTTTCTGAACATGTGTCATACAACATTTATTAGCAAGATATCAGCATATATCAGACTAGCTTTCAATTGGAAGATGATCACAAGCAGGCCTGATATTACAATGGAATTTTAAAATTGTAATCAGTTTATAGGAAGTAGCTGAAGTGGGAACAAGCATCTCCACAGCTGTCATGGGCCACATAAATTCAGACACAGTGTGTACCCCTGTACATACGTATACACATAGACATCTCTCATAGAAAATATTGAACAAAAAAAAGGAAGGTAAAAGTAAGGAATCTTTTTTCAGAGAGTCCTTTGCAGGCAGATAATGGACTGACAGCTATGCAAAGAATTTATACACAGATAAAGTGAAAAGTATATAGCCCTGCTAAACAAAGCACTGGCACAAAACTAAACCAGAGAGGTCTCCCAAGATAGGTCACTTCAGGGTACATCCACGGGCATTAAAACCAACACAACATCATTGCCAACATTGCCATGCACAGTATTTCTCCTATGTTATCCCAAAGGCAGGGTCAGTGTTGCAATGTCCATCCTGCTTTGTGCCACACATCATCTTTCATATCACTGGACCACTAAGTAAAACAAAAACTGTATTTTAAAGGTTAGTATTGACCAACCCATTCTTGCCCATTTATTAAAAGACACCAAATCTTTTTAAGCAGAGAAAAAAACAACAAAAAACCAAAACTTTGCAGACAAAGAATACAGACTGAAAGATCTATTCCTCACTCTTTGAAATCAATTTTGTAACAAAAATAAAATATTCAAAGCTTTAAGACAAATTTTGTAGGCACACTTCCCACAATGAACAATTTCAGCTCCTCTCGGTGTCTGTTTTCTTCTTTCCCTGCAAGCACTCGGAGCTGGTTTTGGAAAAAAAGGGGGAAAAGCACCAAACCCACTCAGCAGATGACAGAGAAATTGTCCCCATGAATAAAATGAACCAAACATGTGAGATTGTTTTCAGATGAACCCAAGCAGGCTGTATTTATTATGAAAGTGACACACTTACACAATTGAGAGTTAAGCTATAATTTATCACACACTTGGTACTCTAAAAATCAACCTAGACAGCAGATTCTGATACCCAAAGTTGCATTTTCCCTCTCGACTCGCCCCTGCTTGGCTCTGGTGGGCACTGGCACTCCTCCAGCCCTGTGCTCGCAGCTCTCTGCAGTCCAGCACTGCAGGAGCAGCTTCCAAGCCTTCTTCATCCCTGCCTAACATTTCAAGTGCAAGATTATAAATCCCAGAGCCCCGGGAACTATTTTTTTTTCCAGACTTTTATTTATAACATGAACATTTCTGCAGGTTCTCACAAAAATCTACTGACGATTTTTATGTAATAAAAGAAATAAAGCCAAAAGTTACAATTTTCCCTAATCCTCAATCCTGAAATTTCTTCCTAAACATTATCCTTAAGGAGTTATTTAGGTGTGCACCTGTAAACAAATGATATTTAAAGATCAAGGAACTCAGAAGTCAGGATTTTTAGAGATATTCTCCCAGCAGTACTGACACAGTGTTCCCATATAGCTAGAATGAAAACCCTACCTGTCCCTTAAATTTGGTCTTAATAGAGGTGGACCTATTCAAATAGCCTGCAGGAAATTGGAAGCAGCTTGGGAAGATGAGATTCCTCTGATGAATGTCACAATACAGTCCTGTACACGGTGGAGGAAATTGTTTAAAGTGGTTTCCATCTATTTGTAATTTCTTGCTCCTTCTGTGCAGTTTGGGATGCAGTTTTGCCTATCATCCTTTGCTTGAGATCTGTGTTCACCCCAGTCCAGAATAACTCCATAATGTGTCATTTTGGATCATGTACTTATCATACCGTAAAGATCCTTGGAATCAAATTCCCACAAAAATGTCATCCAAACCCTTGTGTATTGTTTAGGTTGACACAGGCTATTTAAATGGTAATAGCTGCAAATGCTGGCATGTGGTATTTCTCCTGAATATGCTATCACTCCCTCTCTCTGAAACCACCACTACCAGTTATCTCGAGCTGAAGGTTAAACAAAAACTCTAAGCATCTTTAAATTGGATTATCCAATATGATCAAAGCTTGACGGTTTCATAAATGTCAGCACATCTACGAAACAGGACTTGAAACCTCTAAATAAAGCCAGGTCCACACCTTTTTCTATTTAGGGATCTTAAATGCTGCTTGACCTTCAGGTCTGGAGTGGTAAAAATTAATAAAGTATTGATTAACTGGAGAAAAAAAACCCAAACAAACAAAACAAAACAAAATAAACCAAGAAAAAATTATGAGTTTAGGTAGACCTTAAAAAGAATATTGTAAAATTAATTCCAACTACCTATTTAGCCTAAAACATTTTATATCATTTCATTTTTAAAACCAGATTTTGGAGCAATACAATAATATTAAGGATAGACAAAACTGAAAGGTTTTCACTCTTCCTGTTGATACTGGATTTTAAAAAAAATCTCATTATTTCTCTCTATATACAAATTTATTTTCAAACAACTGTAGCCCTTCATATATTCACTAAAAAAGATTGAGAGGAAAGCTATGTAGTAAACCTTTCACTGAAGTGCCCTCATATTTCTATCTCAATGGAATGAAAACACATCTATAGACAGCAAAATCATTGACAGATTATGATCCACCCCACTGGAAAATTGATTTACCAAAGTGACTTGAAAAAACCCTTTACCTGTTACCTGCATTAGCTATATATTTCAGTGATTCTATCCCATACACAAGGAAAGGCTGGCTGTATTCAGTTTTCAGAATTCATATAACTGGAATGTATT
Source organism: Chamaea fasciata (assembly GCF_029207755.1). NCBI lineage: Eukaryota > Metazoa > Chordata > Aves > Passeriformes > Sylviidae > Chamaea > Chamaea fasciata. Next base: position 12,559,906 of record NW_027094095.1, on the reverse strand, counting down.
TTTATAGGCCTCACAGGCACAGCCTCATTAAGAAAGAGACATGTACGTAAACAGGAGTCTAAGGAACTTAGAGCCAAGAGGCAAAGAGATTACCAAAAGCAAACAGCCAAGGGCCTTATTTGAATTTCTGAAAACCATCAGCCTCTGGCCAATGCCAAGTGCTCATCTCCTCGGGCATGGAGCTTGCACACCTCTTGCCTGGTTTGCAGTCATCACCTGGCTCTGCCTGGCAATGATTTACTCATGGATGTTGGTCAGGCTGCACACTTGATCACAGAATTTGTTATAAAAGCAGTTGCCAACTTTTAGGCACCACTGTGTATGTAACAACTGGAACCACCTCATTTAGAAACACTTTTGGTGGTTGCTGTGATCTGTGTCACAGGGCAACTACTCCTCCGTTAACAAATTTTAAAAATATGTATTTTTAATAGATTGACCAATATGGATCAAAAATCACATCAACTTTTACAGATTTCCTCTCAAATCCTTCTGGGTCAAGCCAGTATAACCGCTGATTCAGACAGCTACACTATTTTGTATCAGCTGAGAGACCGGTCACATCTGCTCACATTTTGCTTCATGGTCACATATGATTAAACTGCTCATAACTATGGCATTCAATGTTTCTATTCTATAGCTACTTTTTATAAAGCATACATGCCCCGTAATCATAGCTATTAAATGGCATTTGTGTCCTTTTTGTCATCAGAGCTACAGATTTGAAGCAACCACCTGAGGAATTAAGATTTAGCACCTTGAATTGCCAGTAGCTAAAGCAAAGTGAAGCACATAACTAAAACATTACAAGAAAGTGTCAAAACTGTATTTCTGCTTATACTGAGGTTTGAACACTGGCTGATATACATACCCACAGAAATACCTCCTTCCAGCCAAGAATGGCAGTAATTCTAAGGTCCTCTCCAAATGATGAAAGAGATTCCCATGAACTCAAAAATTTTGGTTTTCTTTCCAAGTAATCAGTTAGATTCCAGGTCCTCAGATATGGCTTGTATGGTTCCCAAAACTTGCCGCTGGTACCTGTGAACAGCAAGGAGACAATCTCCCTTCATTAATAGTCTCTTATGATAAATACAAAACCATTGCAGCTCCAAAATTTTTATTTTCCATTTCTCCACTAGTCAAAGGCCACATAAGTAGAGATCTGCTTTGCATGTAGCCTTGTAATATTCAATCAGACTCTCAAACACATCCTGTAACACAGCTGTAGTTAAAAAAAAGAAGCTAAGCCTCCAAGAGCATTGCTTTACATCTTAAAATTTGACAAACAGCATGCAGAATCTTAACCTGTATCCTACAGGATATAAAGACAATACATACAGAGTCAGTCAAAACATTTAACAAGACAAATGAGATCAAAACAGATTTTGCTGCTATGCTGCAAAATGAAAACACATGGGTATTCATCTTTGACTGCACATCTCTCTCACCACAGGGTGTAACTTTAATTTCCCATAAAATGCTATAGCATTTTCTTTTTTCCCTGACAATCAGTTCCATAAAGTTGCTCCACCTTTCTTGTTCACCAGATATTGTGTGTGTAAAAAAGCTTTTTTTTCCTTGTGCTCCTTGTTTAGATGTGCAATAATCACCTTTCTTGCTGGTCAGTTTTTTGATGCCTTCTATTCAAGCTTTGCACACCACATGCCTATCAACTAATATGACCTGTGAGTACTGTGGGACTTGAGATTTTCCTCAATTTTATTTTTTTGTTTCTGTATTTGACAAAGGTAAGGATGTCTGCACAGTACTACAGGCCACATACCTGACACACCACTATTCTGATCCATCATCTTCCACACAAACTATAGCAGAATAAAGCCTGTGTCAGTCATTTAGAGCAATTCAGCTCTCCCTTTTTTAATGGTCCTATCCTTCCTACACGGTGAATCCCAGATGAACGATTATATTGGGTCTGGCTGAGCTGGAGCTCATTTTCCCCCAGCAGCCAGTGCTGTGCTCTGCATCAGGAACTGGAAAGGTGTTGATAACACCCCAGAGTTTTGGCTACTGCTGAGCAGGGCTGGCACAGCATCAGCACTGTCTCTCACTATTCTAGCCTGAGGCAGTAGGCTGGGAGTTGGCAAGATGGTGGGAGGGGACACCTCATTGACCAGTAGGATTTTACAGACCATATAGCATCAGCTCAGACACAAAAACTAAAAGGAATTGGAAGTGGGGGCATTCTCTGTTTACAACATTTCCTTTCTGCATCCACCACTATGAGACCTAAAGCCCTGCTTCCTGGGAATTGTCCTGACACCTGCTAATGAGAAGCAGAAAATTAAATCTTTGGGGGTTTATTTTCCTTTGCTTCTGTGCACATAAACTTTTGCTTTAGTAACGTGGCTTATCTCAACTTATCTCATCTAATTTTCTTTCATCTGTCCAGCTGAGAAGGAGGAGTGATAGAGCAGTTTGGTGAGGGCCTAGCATCCGGCCAAGGCCAGCCCACCACAGTCCTTTTTGGAGCCCAGTGTGGGTGAGACCATGGCAGTTTCACATGAGTCATGCTGTAGTCATAGCAGTTATTGAGTAGCCAGTTCCTGTGCAGGACAGGGAGTTGGCAGCTGAGCTGCTTATCTCCTTATTTGCCAAGTTTGGGAACCGGCTAACACAACCGGTGGCTCTATGCTTTACCCCCGCAGTGATGGCCTTGCCATGCTGGGCAAGACGTTCATTTAAGGAAGATCCTGTGAACTCCCCAGGAAAGCAGACCAGTGCAGATGAGATTTTCCAGTACCTGAGAGATTTAGCAGTGCCAGAAGTTGTCCATAATGACATCTAAGAAAAAAGTTAGTTTAGAAAACTTAACAATGTATTGCAGAAAGATTCTTCAAGTCCCTGAGTTTGTATCACCAAGCACTGTGGTCAGTGGTGATGTAACAAACACCAGAGAGCTCTTCCCAGCATTGTCACAGGATATGAATAAATGGAGGTATAAAATGCGTGAAGGCACAAAAGGGTAATCCTTTTAGGCTTAAAAAGTTATTTCCTACAGGACTTGTACAGAGAAATTGATAAGTTAAGGTAACTCTTGAAATTAAAATACTGGAAGGAAAGTATACCATTCAAAGTTTAACTAAAGGACTTGGTATATGAATTAAAACATTTGTCTTGCCAAAAAAAATGTCATCAGATGGCCTTTCATTTAAAAAAAAAAAAAAAAAAAAAAAAAAAAAAAAAATCAGAGATTAAAACATGCCTTTTGGGGTTTTTTTATAGTTTCATACTAACACCTCAATATTTCTGATCTCAGTCGTGACACAGTAGAATATATGAATGTAACATGATAAGCTTTAAAACTGCTGACATAAAATTCAAAATCCATTTTACACTTTTGAACCAAATAACTTTGGAAGAAGAGTGTGTTTGCTGGGTGAATTTCAATGATTTCTTCCAATTTTAATACAACTGCATTACAATTACCATATTTGCAAAACAAAGAGCACAAACCAGAAAAGCCTAAAAAGAAATGGATGAAGATATTTGCATTTGCAGAGTACATTCAATGTAAGTTTGATTTTTTTTCTACTCAGCATCACAAATGTGTTTTGAAACCTCAGTGTAGTAAGCATTATGTGTTCATTGGAGGAGTTTCATTTGCATTTAATTTGCCTTCAATGGCTGGATAGGATATTGATTTTGAAGGCTTATAATAATTCCTTATAAAATAATATATGATCTAGACAAGAAAAATCTACATATTTTTACATTTTTCACACAACATTATCCTGCTTTATTACATGCCTAAAAGTACAAATTCTTAGGACAAAGTAATTTCATTTTTTTAAAAAGTATGCTCTATTTTTCAGAATTTCCCTTGAAACAGATTTTAATGTAGATCACAGAAAACTTTTCATTAGTGTTTTTAATACATATTACAATTATTTCATTCTAGATCTTCTTTGATGCTGAGAGCCTTCTAAGCTCTCTAGGTGTCAAAGGCTCATCAACTACTGAGAAACCTGAGTCTTAGTGATTAGAAAAATAAACCTAAGAAACTTTATTATCCCATGGCAGCCTTTACTAGGGTTAAGAAATCAGGTTCTGGAGGGAAGAAAGAACAGTCACTAGTGGTATAACACCACTGATTTGATGACTGACTCAACATGAGTCTTTAACTGCAAGACTTGTCTGTTCTAATAATCAAGAAAGATACAACAAAGGATGATAATGGAAGAAATTAATTGTAGTAGACTTGAAGGTGGGAGAGAAATGGATATACAGAAATTGATGGTTATTCCAAGAATTAATGCTGCTGTAAAACTCATTGTGAGAAAAACTAGGCCCTTATTCTACAGAGAAGTATTCAACATGAGCTCTGACACAAGCCTTACAGAAATAGCTCTGCAGACACTGACAGCAAGCACAGTGATCCTAATTTTTGTCACTAAATTTGGTTTCCTTTTTCTTTTTTTTTAACTTACCTTTCCCACCATAATGGAAGTGGTACCAGACAGGAAAAAGGAGCACTGGGGAGAAACCTAGGTTAGATGAAACATATTTTTATTGCAGCCAAGCTGGAAAACCTTAAGTTGCCTAAATATCACAGAGATGAATAACAGGAAAATGAAGTAGTTAGTTATGTTAGGTTTAACAAAACTAGAGGGAAATTAGTATTGCACAGGTAAAACAAGAGCAAATGAGGAAGAGAGACCACATAGTGTAGTACATATCAGGAGTTTAACGACAAGCAGAGAAATATTTAGTCAAAATGGCAGCGAAAGCAATATTATCCTACTATAGTCAGAGAAAAAAAAAAAAAAGAGCACAAAGGCATGGTTGAAAAGCTCCTTTCTCATGTCCCATGAGTGGTCTCCCCCAATAAGTGGAGAAATCCTCACATTCAGACCCCTGTGAGCCTCTTATTCCAAACACAGTAGATGCTGTACATAAACAACACATGAAACCCCAAGTTATCTGTCTGGTTTAAACTGGGGTCAAGCATCTCCTTCTATTCTGCAAGTCCTTTAAGAACTTTTTAAAGCAAGTATTTAAAATGGACTACCATGGGATGGAATTCTTGTAAAGACTGCATTGGGAGCCTCCCCAGATATATGGTAATGAATTAATTAGGGACTCTCTTTTGGGAGAAATTGAAGAATTTAATCATGTATGTAAAGCTGCAAGTGTTCCTGAAGAATCAACATTCTTCCTGGATTCTCTGTCATCATGCCAACTGCACCACTGCTAGTTCCTCATGACAGGAAAAGAAAGAGAGCTGGTATTCATGTTGGTCACAATTTATAATAGTGGCCACTGGGAGTCATGTTCAGTTAAGAGATTGCTGGTCTCACAAATTTCAACAGTTAAGAGAGAAAAATTAGTTCATGTCATTTAGGTATCAAAGGAGGCTAGTGAACAGCTGGCTGAATTCAATGGATAGTTCAATTCCGTTTTTAGGGTCAAAAATAGATAAAAGTTCAGTGTGCTCAGAAAACAGTCAGGCACAGTAGGTACTACTTTTGATAGCAAATTCATCAGTATGGGAGATGTGGCTCTAGGTTCATTTAAAGAAAATTCTAAATTTTGACCATCTGTTAGCAATGGGTAAGGAATATATGCAGAAGCCATTTCTGACAGGTCTACAATGCAATTTATAACCATACGGCATCATTTCACTTAAACCTCTCTACACAAAAATAATTGATTCCAACCCACTATTTTCCTTTTTTTTTTTTTTTTTTTTTGGAGAATTCATTACTTCTTTAACATCACTTAAAAGACGTGGGAAGGAAATCCTACATAATTTTAAGGGGCTGCCATTAGGAGTGGGAATGATTGCATTCATAAAGTTGTTCTGATCCTACACCTGACTCCAGTGAAACTCCTTTGTAAGTTCAGAGATCCACCCACGCTACCATACACCCACTGAGTTGTAAGACTGCTGGCTTATGTAACTTCCTAATTCAAGGACTAATGAATGTTGGCAGTTTTTATTCCCAAGTGCATTTTTTTTCCTGATTAAAATTCAATTCCTATGAGAAATAGAACTGTATATTATCAGACAGTTCTAGACAGAATATGTATGTAGCACCTTCACAGCTGAGTAGAATAACACACAAAACCAGGGAGAATTTTGAAAATCCATCTGCATCTCTCTTTTTGTATTCAGTGTTAAAATAAAATCATCCACTCTCAACATTACAGAAAGTTGGACTTAAACTGTTTCGAAATCCAAAGTCAGGTCAGTCAGGTCTGAACCACAGTAAGATCATACAGTCATTGCTTTTTATAACAGTAGCATGGTCACATATGATTACAAAAAACCCATTCAATTGCTCACAGCAGAGACAACTCCTCCACAAATTTCCAGGCACCTGGATAACTTGGTGGTAGATGTGCAGAGCCAACCACAGCCACCTCCTCAGCCTCCCACCCATTCTGAGTGAATTCCTCATCCCAGTAAATTAAGTACAGCCTTGAACTGCCTGGTTGTATGACCTGTGACAGAATGTGCAGTGATAAGAAAATTCAAGCTAACATTCCAGCTTTCTTACTCAAACAACTTTGAGTAAAATACTTACAAACAATTAAGAAGTAAAATTAATGAGACTAGAATAAATGGAATAATCACAATATAAAGAAAACAAGTATTATTGCTCACTGATAAAACGATTTACTTTATCTAAAGCATTATTACACACTCCCTCTTACAATGCAGAGGATATGTATTAACCCCTGTGTTTTGCTTGTGGACAAAGATACACAAGAACAAATGCTGACAAGACTGGCTGTGAGATGATTGTGTTGAATAGGGTTAAACCAGTGATTTGTAAACTCATAACTGTCATCCTCTTTGTTACCCCTTCAGATTGGGGGGTTTGCTTTTTTGTTTTAATGTGATTTTGTTTTACTGTGAGATTTTGGCACATCTGGGAAAATTTGAAGCATGACTAAATTTGGCCACTAAAGAAAATCATCAAACTCTTGCATTGTTTGAAGACTTCAGCGCCTAAAAGTCCTATTTTATCATCAGAGCTACTTTTCCATATGTATCTGGATTTTTGAGCATTTGTCATAGTAGATAGTAGCTAATTTATCACTTGAATAGGCATCACTTTCTTCCGCAGTTCATTCTGGGAAGCAACACAGGTGTTTGTTCCCTCTGGATGAAAACTACATTATAGAAACTCTCCTACAACTGCTATACACTTGAAGTTTGCTTACAACAATGGTACAGCTCATTGGTAAAAAATATAAATTAGTCCCTACAGATGTTTATGTTAAACTATACTCATGTTAATAAGTCAAATGTTCAAGGTTAGATATTGTTGTAGTAGTAAGCTACATTAATTGATCTGCAGCCAGGGATGGCCAGATGTCCTTTAGTCTGATAATCAGCACCAACGGCATCACTATCCTGAAAAACAGGCCTATGATTCACTTGAGATAAATACAATATTTTAGCCAATCACACTGCCAGAGCTGCTGCCACACGAGTTGCACTGACAGCCCCTCCTGTGAGCTGTCCACAGACAGCCGAAAACCCAAACCAGCCAGATGGGAATTCCTTGGGTCATGATAAAAACAGCAAACTTCCCAGTCAACAGCTCCTGCCCAAAAGTATTCAGAGAGATTTAAAAAAAAAATTAAAAACCTTTAGACACAGAATAGAGATGAACTTTCCATTATACTAAACTTTTGGTAAAATACGGCCATTTCTTTGGATGCAAGATAGGGAGTCACTTTTGAAAAATCTGTCTTTGCTGGCAGGTGGGAATAAAGTTGAGTAGGAAGGCATGACTCTCGGAAGAAAAGAAATTCAGAAGCTTCCCATCACTTTTACTGAAAAAGCCATCAATACCCATTACCATCTGGCATGGCAGAAATTCAGATTTCCTCAAACTGTGTTGTGATCATGTGAAGTAAATAATTTTGAAACCTAAGTGGTGTAAGACCATTTTGATAAGGAACATTTAAGGAATTTCAGAGGGAAAGAAACCATTGCCATGATATAATCAATTATACAATTGCAATAAATTCCATTTAACAACTACAAAAGAATCCAGCGAATGTCAAGGGTTAGACAGAAGACTATTTACATAAAAGTAACTGCATTCATGGATATAGCTAAAAATACTGCTTACATGCAAACTAAATGTGAAAGCCTGTGTAGGTCTGAGAACTGCCTTTTATATATTTAAAAAAAAAATACCCATGCAAAGTAATAAAAAAGCAAAATTAACAGATGCTACTGGCCTGTGTTTGGAATATTTGTTTAGCTTGACATAAATGACAGGAGAAAAATCTAGAATAGAACATTTAACATCAGGTTTTCCCTCCCCTGGCACTAATGTAGAAGAGGCAAAAATGGAAGAAAAAGTTGAGCTCCTAATTACTGAAAAGATTCGGGGAAAAAAATGGAAGATCTTATCTATTACTTCCATTGTATCACAGTCTTGTAGCACAGAAACTGAGGTTTCTTGGAAGGAAACTATTGCTCTTCAAAACTCATCTTTTTTGTTTGGTGATAGCAAATATCTAGGAACGATATAGCACACTACATTTTGCTTCTGAGAAATTTTGCAGCCATGAATTTAGACAATGTTTACTTTTACTACACAAAACACACTGGTGCAACATTATTAAAACCCATTGTATTTAAATCAGTTTGTGGAGTTGTTAGGACAGGATAGAAGTTTTGAACATGTGCCTCAAATACTGATACAAATTGGTTTCCCAAGATTATGTTCTGGGAGGTAGCAGATGTATAACGCTCCTGAAAATGAAATGGGCTATGACAGTTGTACTAAATTCTGCTTAGATAGCGTTCAGTGGGAACTGGCCCTCCTTCATAATTTAAATTACCGCTCTGACACATTTTAATCCAACAAACAGGGCCTCCAGTCACAGGATTTCCCCAGTTTTTAACTGCAGGGGACCAGTAGGTCCTAGTTTTGGGTTTTATGACTAAGATTTCCATTACCTTAAGAAAAAAAAAAAATTAAGCAGTAAAAGAAAAAAGCCACAGAAAAAAATACATATACAGTCCTGCTTTAAAAAAAAAAAAAAAAAGACAAACAAAAAACTTGTTCCTGCAACTTATATATTTTAATAGAGCCTAACATAACTAACACTGAGGCCAACATCACACACATTTCAAGTGTTTCTGCATTTTATGTGCATTTATTGTAACATGCATGTTTGAAATGCATTCTTTAGTCTTATTAGTGATTCTTTTTAAATGACAAATACTATTTAATGGTATTTTAGGCTAATCTAAATTAATTTTTTGTGGATTATTCCTAATTTTCTATGGACTGTCTCCAAGACCTTACCAGAGCAACACCTTCCTCATCTAGAATCACAAGGCTGTCTACAGCTACTTTTTTGCGTGTGCAAATGGAACTATTAAAACAAAGGGAGATTAGTGGGTATCTCAAATATGTATTTTCTTTTAAAAATATCCTTCAAGTCATTCAGATTTTGGAATTTTATAGCAATGCTTTACCTGAGAGTCCCTTTTAGGAAACACTAATAACCAAGAAATTAATTTTTAAATAATGGAGGGGAAAGCCTGTTTAAAAAAAATCGTCAGTATTATTCTCTTAAAAAGAAATATTGAATCAATTTTCTGTCAGATATTTTTAATAAATATCTAATGGCAATGAAATATCTCCCTTAAATGAGTCAAGAAGCCTGTAGTATGCAAATAATCTTAGGAAGATGAAACTAGTAGAGTTGATGAGATTAACTGCAGTACTTAAGTGGCTGTTTATTAGTTCGAAAGTAATGAACAGGTTAAAATGTATAATTGCTTAAGCTATTTGTAATATTTGCTACAATTATTAGTTAAGCCACGGCACTTTCCAGCTTTGCCATGAAAAATTATTGTTGCAGGATCTCCAAGACTCTAATGTAAGCTTTTGTCTCTTGATTTAATTTTTTTTAGCTTCTCTGCTCCAATAATTGCAAATTACACTAAGAGACTCCATTGTAGCTTTATTCAGTGATAAAACACCACACATCTTTACAACAGCAAATGAAGGATAGTTTGTACAACTAAAGGGATCTGGGTAGCCAGTCTTGAAATTACCTGATCAACTTTGTAAACTGAAATACTTAGGCCATTACCCTCTATTTCTTTGAAAATTGTGGTCTTGAGAGGCTACCCTTTCATGATTTTGCTCAAAAATATAATCCCTGGTGAAATTAATTTAATGAGCACAGCAATGCGAGTCCTTTCAGTTTGGAAATACTTTGTGCCTACTATCAAAATACTTAACCGAACAAAACACTTTAAAATTATACAAACCACTACAAAAAGATATTTAGACTTCTATGAAAATTAGCTTCAACTGTCTTTGTCCTTTCCTGTATCTCTTAATATTTTTTCAGAGATATTTTAAGATTTTGACATACACCATAATGGTTAAGCCATTGCAGTTCTGTCACAAGCAAAATTTTCCCTTCTGCTCCAAGTCTGAACATTTCAGAGGCTCCAAACCTGATGTGATCAGCCAAGTGAGAAAGGGACATCTTAAGGGCATACAAAATTGACAGCTGCTTAGACACAATTAAGTACCTATATCTTTTGGATGAATGGTCAGCCCAACCACTGTAAAATTTTCTAGATCCAATTCACAGCCATTAATAAAATATTATGAACATTGCTTGGCACAATCTATTAAATTTAGCATAGCAGTTGTTTTGGATATTTACCATTTATTATGTGAGATATTTTATTGTCCCAAGTACAAGCATCCACCCAGATTCCAACCTTAATGGACTGAATATGAAACACCAAACCTTTAGCAGCAAATGATGACAGAGTTAAAAAAAATCTTTGAAGAACAAAAAACTTTGCCACAAGTTTGAAGACCAAAAGTCTAGAAGTGTATGAAGAAGATTTTTACAGCAACTGGTCATTTTTGAACCTTCGGTGTCTGCATGCTTGATTCCTGACAGCCTGGCTTTCAGATACTACATTATGTTTCACTATTGGCCATGCAAACTCCTTTACCAGGTAGTAACTTCAGAATCCCAGAATAAAGGCACTCAGTTCCACTAACCCCTTTCTAAGATCATGGTTGGGTGGTGAACCCCAGATAAAATCAAATCTATTTAGAGATGTGATTTTTTTTTTCTTTAAATTGAAAATTTGCAGCCATGCAATACGAAAGGAAAACCAACCCAGTAGCTCGGTAAGAATTGCTTAATTACTTTGGTCAGCCCACTTAGCACATATTAAAAAATAAAAGTTGTCACTTCAAACAGACAGAAACAGCTTGTCTTTTCTCTGGTTGTAATTATCAGGCTGGTCGATCTAATTCTGACATCAATTTCACAAGCAATCCTCTGCTCAGGGTTTACCAACAAAAATAGCTTGGACATGAAAACTAAAGGCTGGTTTGCCCAGCCAATACTTTATTTCCTACTCCTACTTGATACATAAACTGTACTTGAAATTTCATCTTTAACAATGATCACTTAATTAAATAACATACAGGTGTTTTAAGTTGTTCTGCTTTTCTGGAATTTGATGAAAAGAGGTGTAACAGTTGACAAGCACTTGAACTTAAAAGAGAACATATCTTTGATGTCAAGTGTGCCTAAAGGATTCTCAAGTAAGAGTAATATGAAAATGGGCTCACCACCACTCAATCTATTCCCAACAGTTACCTGCTGGTCTAAGTGCCCCTGCACCATTATAAAAACCTGTCAAGCATTCAAAATCAATTACACACAGGATGTCAAATGCTGCCACGCCAGCTGTTCTTTCAGTGCCCGGCAGCTCTCGCTGCCCATTTCCAGTTAAAAACACATCGAGCTACGCTGTTGTTTTTCAAAGCTGTGATTCACTGCAGAACAGAATCTGACCTCTACATACCGTAATACCTTCAAACACAAAGATGAATATTTATACACAACAATTATATTCTTAATATTTGCATAATTACAGGCATAATGAAAAATTGAAGATATTTCAGGACATATTAACATCAGCTACAATTTTAAGGGGAAACCATTAAGTACTTAAGTTGTTCATGTGTGTTGCCTTTTCCAGTAATTGTATATGACACTAAAATGGAAAGGCAGTTTCAAATATATCTCCTGCTGTCTCTTCTACACAGCACATGGACTTTAAAGCATTTATTTACCATGACATGCAGTAGGAATGAATAGTGCAATTATTGAAAGATGTGAGTCCAAAAAGAATGGCTCCAAGCTCCACTTGGCTACAGAAGCAGCCCTCCCAACCTTGAGTCACATATTACTCACAGAGCTAAAAACTGTTTCATATCCACAAACTTGGAGGAACAAGATGCTAGGTATTGATAACTATATTTGATGTGAGTAACACTGAACTATAAAATAAAACACCCCATCACTAAGCCCCATCTTCACACTTTGTGACAACTTACTTTCATTTTACTGTTACTTGTTGAGATAGGATTTTTTTTCCCTTTCCATATGAATTTTGCTACTATCTTTAGTGGAGGAACTTACACTTGTGCCATAAAGATTTAACTCTGTCTGAGAAGTAAGCTCTTTTTCCAGGCAAAGCTTTTCAATGGCTTTTGCAGATTTCATAGAAGATGGTTCTATGGCCTTTCATTGAAATCAAAACTATAGTGGAAACGTTTTGTTTTCCTACAATGTTTTTCAGTCCAAAAGTTTTAAAAATCTTTTGAAACTTTTTGAAGAAAAACCAAGGCTTCTGAATTGAGAGCATCTGTTCTGACACAATTCTATTGCAAGAAAATATTCAAAATACTTTATTTTCAGTCCAGTGTGAAAAAAAGATCAAACCAAAGCTGTTGTGTGGAAGAACTGACATATCCCAAAAAAAGCTGAAAAAAGTTTACTGATAGTGTCAGGGACATTTTGTAATAAAAGTGCCAGAGGAATTAAACATGAGTTATTTGTCAAAAGCATTTGTATACATACTTACTGTGCGACTCTGTCTTTGCTGGAGACAACACAAAACACCCCTTTTGAAACACGATGCTGAGGGAGCCAACAGCAGAGCCCACTGTGCCATTTCAAAGGTACATCTAGTGACAGCTGCATTCTTCTAGCATTCATCAGATTCACACTTGCTTTGCAAAAACCTCTACAAAATAACCCTTAGTACATTTTAAAAGACCCCAGCCTTCCCACATAGCTGCTTTTGCTGTTCCCTGCAAAGCTGGGTCCCCTGCCAGCAGCCATATGTAGCTGTGAAATGGAGGTTAAGTCATACAGCACAGTGAGGCCCCAGCGTTGGGATTTTAGGAGAGTGTGGCTCCACATGTGCTAATGAGCAGTGTGATGACATTCTGTCTCTGATACACACGAGATATTGCAGCTATGGAAAGCTCTAGACATATTTTACTCTTGTTTTAAATCAGAAAGAAGGGGTGCCAAATGTTTGGCGGTTTTTATCATGGAATAATCATGTCTTGCTGAATATACATAACTACCAGTAACACTGAAAGATGAGGGTAGTCCTCAAAAAGATCAGTGTTTTTTCACATCCACCCATTTTAAACAAATATTAAACTTAACGTCCATGTTTAAAACTGAAAGCATGCTCTCTAGAATAGTGTAATCAGTGCTGTGCAATATTAATACTTGTATTTTGTATGATAAACAATGCTCTCTTTTAAAAATTTCAAAGGTTTATTAAAAAACATTAACAAACTACAGTGAAAGACAGAATAAGGAAAAAGGACAGTGTCCTGGGAGCTGGTGACCTGGCAGCCACTAGTTCATCTACAAAATGGCTGGTACGCCTTTTATACTCCTGGTGCCGTATCAGGGAACCCTGGCCCCACCCAAAGTCTGTCAATCAACTCTTCTTCGCCTTCCATTGGTGGAGGCTACTTTCTTGCAACTTGATTGGAGGTGAGGTGTTGCCAGGTCACATCCCCCCAGCAAGAAGCTTTCCCTATTCCCAGCTGCCCTATGCAGGGGTACATGTACAGACCTCCCTCCACATGTCCCGACTACCAAGGCCATCCCTTGGCCAACCATACAGGGGGAGACTATGGGGAGAACAAAGGACATCCAAACAACAAATTACAATAACATAAATACATCGATAAACTTCTCCTAGCATCCACACAATATTAGTCCCTTAATTGCAAGAGCAAATCATTCCATCACTCATGCATAACATTTTGAAACAGAAAAGGAAAATAAACTCCCAATTTATCTTTACATTGAGTCATTTGTTAGAGCCTTCTCAAAACTATTTTAAGTGTCCCATGAACTGACTAAATGCCCTCTTACAAAGCCCTCAGAAAAGTATCTATTTAGCAAGTAACAACTTTACCTGTCTCTGTTGGGCCTTCGAGCACAATATCTTCCAAGACTAAATAGAATCCAAGACTTTGTGCTTCGCTGTTCAATGAAGTTCTCCAGTGCTACAAAAAAAGGAAGTGTTCATTAAATGTACTACTACTATTAATAATAGTTTGAGTGATAACAACAGCAGATGAGTCACACAAATGCATTTTAACAAATGAAACAGGGCAATTCACTTTCTCTTCAAAACAATTTGACACTGCTGTAATAAATTGATTGTCTCTCAAATGAACATATATAATTGTTTCCAAGGTTACAGAAGGCTACAGTCCTGAATAGGTTTTGTGTTCATTTTAATGTACTGAGAATTTGCAATCGTGGTTCAGAACAATGGTTCTAACATGGTGATGGACCTCTAGCATAGAGCTGTCCACGCTGTTGGTATTGAATCGTCTGTGAAAGACAAAGAAGGGTGAAGCAATCTTGTTGGATGGCCTGAATAAATTACAGGATGCAGTCCTGTTCACATGTTCATCTTTAGAAATTTGTCACTGGAAAGCTGCAATGCTGATTTCTTTGAAAGTAGAATGATTTTGATAGTTTTGAAATGTTTCTTCATGCTTGGAAGCAACGATCTATAATGCCCATCTGAAGAGTGTATTGTGGGACCAACAGAAAAAAAATTAATATTTGTTTCAAGAAAATGTCCCTTTAGTGACCCCACCAACTTAGAAAATGTCACCATCTATCACAATCATAATCTCAACATAAACTAGCATCTCTGAAAAAGGTCAGAAATCAAAATGAAATGTAAAAAATCCTTACAAAGGAAAACAAATTGGTTCAAATACCAGCAGTGCTCTACACAAGAATGCTCTCCATGCAGAAATGGTTGAAACCCAAGTTTTTGCAGTGCTTTCATGATGAAGATGGTAACAATGAGTTTTTTGGGGGGAATGACTTTTATTTAATTGCTGACAGGAAAAACACTTAACTGCTACCTAAATCCCTGCTTAAACGAGGGACTAAACTCAAGATGGTAAAGATATCAATTAAATAGAAACAGCTTCAACCAGACCAAGTGAGGCCTTACTTCACATCACCTTTTATACATACACTTTGTCTGCACATCCGTGCAGGGTGAGCTAATTCTACCTTAATGAAACTGAACAAAGGTGTTGTGACAGTAAACAAATGCGGCTGGGGAAGACCAACAGTACAGAAAAGGGTTTCTTTGTTCAGCTGACCTGTAAATGTCTATAAAGTCCTGTGAACTGTTGAGCCCACTGTTACAGAATTTTTGGAAAACTTGAGAGCAGACTAAAAATGCCCCACTTTGTTTACTAAAAGAGTCTCACAATTTGGAAAAGCTTCATATTAAAATTCGTTGAAAATAATGCTTTCAAGGCTGGTTCATTTAGACCAGGAGAATTTATATCCACTCCCATGGGAGAATTAATACACTGATAGATTTGGCTACATGATCAGAGGAGATTTAAATGTCATATGACCTGCTTATAATGAATGTTATTCCTCCTCAGCTCCTCTTCAGCTAGTCAGAACGCTTCTGAATTTGATTCACCAGGGGGCTGAGGGGGAGCCAGGAAACTCACTGCTGGGCATGCTGAGAAGAAGCACATAAAGAAAGATGTTAAGGGCAAGTGGCATTTTATGTCCTTTTTGTGCAGCTAGGTTGAAAAGTGGCAGCTACTGATAACCTGGTTGTGCATTTGAATGATGTGAGAAAGCCATTTACTTTAGAATTGAGAGGAAAGTCACAAAGGTGTGTCAGATAAATTACAGCTTGGCTGCCACCACTGAGGCACAGACTGACGCCTGATGCTTCCAGGACACCTCCCGCACAAAGCCCCATTTCAGCCTTATGAAAACAGTGAGGAATGTGTGAAAACACAACGCACCTGGGTGAGCTGCTCTGCTTCCCAGCACTCATTTATGTGAAGAGGGTTACAATTTTCTGAATCCCTTTGCTGATTGCACTGGAGAGCACCTAGGGTGGCTTGTGGCATGGAGAGCACTGTGGCCCCAGGCCATGTAGGTTTGGGAAGTCCATTCCCACGTGTTTGCCTTGGTAGCCAGATGTGATGGGCTGCCCAAATGCAGGACAGGCTGATGGACCTGCTGCCTCAATAGATCGTTCTGCAGCAGTGCAATGCCCTAAGTAGGAAGACACTAAGCTTATTTTTTCAGAAAAAGAGACTATTTTTTTTTTTCAAGTAGGTATAGAACTGATTGTTTCTGTGTCTTACACAGCATGACAGGAATGAAGAATCCTTCACTGAGCATTGACTGTGCATGTAATGACATAGCAAAGTAATTATAAGTATCTATTAATTTACTTAATATTTAGCACAGTTGTTCGGTAATTCTCAATTCCACTTCAACTTTCTGTATCTTCCTTTCACATCATGACTGAACCAACACATTAAATGGTTCTTCCAGGAGGAAATAAATCAGCTGGTCCCTATGTCTTTGGTGAAAAAGCCAGAAAAGAGAGATTTAGACCACATCAAGACACTTAAGGGAGAAATTATGGTTATTGTTTTGGGGGCATTATGGACAATTAACCAGCACAACACACCAAGCTACAGAAAGGTGAGGTGGAATCTCCACCATTTTAAAATGTTCCTGAAAGCACACAAGCACTCATGAAAGCAGGGACATGGATTTGAGGTTTATCCAGCACAACATCAGAGCTAAAGAAATCTCATATTTAAAGAGGAAAATGCATATGATGTGTTACAAAGTAGTATATATTGAAATACATAAAATGGGCTATTACCAGGATGAATCTCAGAAAAATACATTTTTAGATTTCCTCTTCAGTGATATTCCATCTACTGCAGAATAATAACCTGCTCTCCATAGCTGGATAATTTTATCATTGCAAATGGTCTTTACTTTTGACTTGCACATTACTGGATACTAAACCAAAAAGACTTTAATTCAGCTTTTAGGAAATTGCAACATTTACAAGTTTAGCTTCTTTAAAGAATTTTCCTACTGCTATAAAGACAAAACTAGATGTTCACAGCCTGATAGATTGTCCCTGTGTTCCTCAAAATTGCTTATCTGTAGATTTCATAACACTTAATAGATTATAGGCAACGATGAGCCTGACTTCAATTGAAATGCATGTTTTAAAAAGACACAATCTGTAAGTTATTAAGACAGAAAACCTCCAGACTGCTAATCCCTGTTACCATCTGTATTTGCAGGTTTGTAACAGAATGGGGACTGATCTCCTTCCTCTGAGACCATTTGCCAATTCTGTCAGTATTCAGTGCAGTGTAATATTATTCTCCAGGTAATGCAGCTTTGTTGCTTAGCAGCAGGTTCTGCTTGCATACCTGACAGTTTTGGCTAATTTAGATAGAAGTTAAAAAAGTAAAAAAAAAAAGACCCAAACCTGGATAAACCCCACTAATAAAAAGATTCTACTATTATCATCACTGGATACTGAAACAAGCCTGGAAAGTGAAAAGAATATTTTCTGAGCTCTGACTTGTACTGAAAAAAATAATCTGACATTATGAAAGTACATAAAACTTCTTCAGCAACACATTGATTCTCAGAGAGCAAGAAACAAGTGGTGGTATTTTGGCACTCAGTGGGAGTGAGATACCAAGGCAAAGGTGAAAGAGTCAGCATGCACTTTTTTTTTAATCATCATCTCTAGAAAACAAAGTTCACATCCCATTGCAGAATATTCTACTAGACTTGACAGAGAGGCAGAAAGTACAAAATTCAGATCTCCAGTTACATATGTAGGCTTAGTGGTACAAGCAACAGACTGGCTTGTGCTATTAAGGTTCACTCATGTAATTTTGCCCAAATTTTTCAACAGGACCTTGGCTGGTTTATTTTATCTCAAAGAAATACAGTACTTAAAAAATCATTATACCCATTGTACCCTTTGTGATGCTGTGAAAAAGATGGTATCATAAATCTAACACTCTGCTGTAAAGCTTAGATTTAGGCTTCGCTTTAGATAAGACATAGCAGGTATTAGGAAAAAGGTGGAGTAAAAAGAAGATTAATGACACATAATGATCTGCTACCAAAATTTACTGAAATTCACAAAAGGTTCGTACAAAAAGTGTAAACAAATTGAGAGTTACAGAGTGAGGTGCAGAGCTGAACAAGCTTTACTGAGTTGTTGGTATATGCATATCAGACACCCATTAGACATCTTCCCTTGAGACATCCATGAATTTTTCTTTAATGGGTGGTCTAGGATTTTATCTCCAAGTGCAGAAAAAATGTAAATGCCACAAGCTGAATTCAGATTCTCATGCTGCCTCACTTCTAGAGTAAAACATTTCTCAGTTTAGGAAACTCACTTTCTTGCTGTATATACAAAAGCAAGTGGATTCAGAAACGGCAAGGAAAGAAGCGTCATTCTTCTTTCTTCATCTTTAAGCATTTTACAAAACCCTAGTTTTCACTATCAAAGCTACTTCCTGCCTTAACCACTGACTGAATGGATAGAAAAGTATACACATTATCCACTCTGGTTCTAAATGTGCCATTCCTAAGTATCTGGTGAATAGCACAGCATTTGAAAATCTTTTCTAGACGCAATATAGGTATTTCTCTTCTGCAAAACTAGACAGAGAAAAGAAGCTTACAGTGGGTATAAATAAAGCCACTTAGGTTACTGACTTTTTAAAATATAACAATTCACTACAGTTTAGACTGCTTAACTTATAATAATATGGAGAACAGGCAGAAGAAACATACCCTGAAATGGGAGAAAACTAACACAAAAAAAACCCAGAAACAGCCCAGACACAAACCTAGGTCTAGTTAAATTGAACCATCATATTCTGAGGTCTGGCTCTTGAAATTGTAGAAACAAGCAGCAGGTAATAGAATGAATAACAGTATTTCTTTTCAGAGAGTGAAAATATGAGACTGATTAATTAACTACTCTCCAATTTATATGCATGATATAGCTGAGACTGATGTTTTGATGTTTAACAGAAGAAATAATTATTTCACATGCTTTTGTTTTGCTAGCAGTACATAAAAAGCAGATCAAGAAATTGATGGGACAATTTCTTTTGGAAGGGATGATTATATTTTCTTTCTGACCTAAAAGAATAAAACCAATTTTCTAATGAACAAATTTTAAATGAGTTTTTCACTGGCAGAAATTACTGCTATAAATGGACAGCTGATTGAAATTATTATTATCATTAGGAGAGAAATAGATGAGAAAATATGTATTTGGCATCCCTCATGCACGGTAGACAGTCAGTCTGTTTATTTTCCAAAATATCTGTTTCTGTCACAGCTCTAGGTTCAACCACACAATAGACACTCTCCAATTTGATGACAAAATTAGGTGGACTTTTTTAGAGGAAAATTCCAGAGAATTTGGTATTTTGTGCTAGAATGAACTGTTACAGAACAATGGAATTTAAGTAGCGGCTGGGCTTTACTCTTTGGAGCATAGGATAAAGTCCTGATAACTGATGGGAAGCTGCAACTCACTACTGTCTCAACAATTAAGTTCTATTTCTGCAGGTGTTGTTTGTCAGACTGCCATGGCACTGTAGAATTTCTTTTCAGTCTTACAGGGGAGTAACAGTTCTCTTGCTATTTTACAAAGAGCTCCTTTCATTCATGAAGACGACAGTGTAGAAAATCATTTGAGAGGTGGCTGTCAGGATATTCAAGAAACTACAAACTTTGCTATTCCTTGGTGGAATAGCAAACAAAATCAAAGCCAGCTTTCAGCCCTTCTAAACCCAACCAGCTGTGTGTCCTGACACAGTCCCAAGTCCATCTCAGAGGGAGACCGAAATGAGCACCAGATCTCTTTCTGTGAAAGAAGAGGCAGCTGCCCTGACCGGGATGGCCAGCAGACCATGGCATGATGCAATACCTATGAGTCTGTCTCTCAAGTCTTGCTGTCAGCTGTGCTTACATTCACAGAAAACAAATCTTTGCTCATGCACACAAAAGCCAGGAAATTACAATCAAAAAGCTGTGAATTCATCATATTCTTTTTTCTAGGTTAACCATATCTGCTTGAAGAGCTTTAGTATGCTCCTAGCAAATTAACTGGTTACCGAAAATCAATCTCATTTTCAGAACCTCAGAACAAAGGCTCTTGTCACACTTGCTCCCCAGTAGCACAGAGATATTTTATAGCAAGAATGGCTGTATTGCTTTCAGTAAAGAGATGAGGGAAGAAAAGAAGCTTAGCATACCAAGAGATAAAATATACTTCGGTTTTCTCTTGTAAACCAGAAACCTCTGGGTTTGTATGGTGCAAATTAATGAAGTGGTATAAACTGTCCTCTAAAAAAAAAACAAAATGAAACTTTCAGATTAAAGGATTTGTCACTGAATATTTTATAAAAATAAATTTGTGTAAAGCCTTTGGCATTATGAAGAAAACACCTGAGTCTGAGGCAATAGAAACAAAAATATTTCACTGATTAAAAGTTCTTGAATTAATCTGCAATGCATGCAGCTCCCATATTTTAATTTCCTGTCTAAAAGAGGATATAGTTGCAATACATGCCTTTGCTCTGTCAATAGCAGATCAAAAGCAGAAATGAAACAAGGTAGAATTCTATTTTTTCCTCTTTATTACTGCACACCTGTTTATTTGTGACTTGTGGCAAACTGCTGAAGGCCTAAATTATAACCCACCTTAGTCCAAAATTGTGAGGTTGTCTCAAATATGCTCAAGCAGCTTTGCAAATGGTAAAATTACTTTATCCCATATCTTCCTACATGTTTAGGCTGATAATGACATCCATGCCCTTTTAAGGAGGCAAGTCTTGATTAGTAAAAATAATTGGAATTCAAATGGGAGCTTTAAAAAGGATTATGTTCCAGAAATAGTTTACCATTTATATGGCAATAAAAGGGTCAATTTTCACTTTGTTACATGAAAAAAAAAAACATTTAAAAGATAAACTTTTTAAATAAATGGACAATGGACTTTGTATTTTTGTCACTTTTTAGCTGGGAGGCTATGAAGAAACACACAGCATATTCTGTGGTGTATCCAAGGCAAAATTAGTTTGAGGATATGAAGATACTACTTCAAGAGGAAGATAATCCCTGAAGGTTGTTATTTCTAGAGACCTGGCCTTGGACTCTGATGTTTCATCCCAGGCCATGGTCTATGAACACATGTCTCTGTTGCTGTTTGGCAGGGCCAACAGACCCACATGGCCAATGGGTTTAGGAAAGCCACACCTAAAAGAGGAGTTAAAAATATGAAACCACTGAGGTTATTAGAATAGCAGCCTGAAAAGAAAATAAAAAAAAAAAATTAAAACTTATTATATTTATAAGGAATCATCATCCAAACCCCTGTGGAAAATGGTATGACGCCGTGACTTGTCTGGTTATTAATCTTAGAAACATGCGAAGGACATTGTTTTCCAATATTTGAGTCATGTTAAAAAGAGACAACTTGGATTATCCTAAAAACACCTCTCTGACACTAGCAAAGATATCTTTTCTGAAAAGCACAGAAAGCTTTCATTATATAAATCCTCAAGTGCTTAAGATAAAGTCTAGGGGTGCCATACAAGCCATGTATCTGAACCACATATATCTAAATGCTGGTAGTCAATCTTTGCAAAGAAAGAAATCACGTAAATACTTTTTGAAAGAATGGTGCAATCACGGATTTAATGAGATGAGCCAAATTAGAAGACCTGGAACAGCACACAACTGCTTGGTTAATTTTTCGTGTATTTTTCCAATTTTGCTACATAAAAAGGAAACTGTCTCAATCAGATCAGCCAACAGAATCTGTTTCTTCTCAAGTCTCAGCACTGTCCTGATATCAAAAACTTTTTACCTGCTTTATCATTATTTCATATTCTCTTCACATATGGCTTCCAACAGCTGTAATAGGAAAATCATTTTAAAGAAATGAAATATAATCATTAAATACAGAAATATAAAGAAGTTTAATAATTTCCAAAAAGAAGCTTTCATCTGAGTAGCCCTTGTCAAAAGCCCCTGGCTTGCAGCAAGGCTTCAAAACTTACCATTTTACTGTTCAGACAACATTAAGCTATTATAGGAGCCACCCAGGAATAGAAGAAAAAATAACTTATTTTATCTGACACTGATGGATTGGAATTAAAATATAAATGAATTAGGCACATTTAGATAATTTTCATAACTGCAGTTGCTAGATGTCAGGGTTTCAGTGCAAATCTCACATCGAATATTATTTTATGGCTTCCCCAGACAAACAGATGGTCTCCTCCAACAAGAAGGCACACCAGAGAAAAGAATGAACCTGCATTAATTCTGACAGCATACTTTAAAGTGAAATTAATCTCTTAGTCTAAATTTAAATAATCATTTAGGTCTCAAATCAGTAACAATGTTTGGCTCCCATTCTAGAATAGCCCACATAATGCCACAGGGGCCTTCAGAAGCCCAGCATGACCATCTGCAACGTAGGAGCCTGAACATATTTTTTTCTTTAAATTGAGTTATACCCTTTGGTGGTAGCTACTCGTGTCCTATAATTATCCAGGGGTGCAAATGATAGCTTAGAAAAAGAAAACAAAAGCCAAAAACAAAAAGCACAAACACAAACACACAAATTAAAAAAAAAAAAAAAAATTTTAAAAAAATCAGACCCAGCCAGACACGTATGCAAGGCGAGGGGAGAGTTATATAATTGCTCCATGGGGAGCAGCCTGCACAAGCAGCCACCTGCCCTGGGAGGGCCTCGCGCAGGGGATGAACGCCCAGCCTGCTGCCCCTCAGGCTCCTGCCCTGCTTCCCACTGCCCTCTGTGGGGACACTTCCCCTGGACACAGTAAATGCCAGGGGATCCTGCCAGCCCTGGTGGCTGCAGCCCTCTCCAGAGATGGCACAAAGGCGGCCATGGCTCCTCCCGCAGACTGCAGGAGATGGGCACCTACAGCACTGCCTGGATGATGCCGGGGCCTGGACGTGGGGCTGAACGGGGGACTGTGGGCAGGGGATGTGGGGGATGCTGTTGGGAGCAAATATGTCCATGAGGCTCCTATGCCACCTCAGCTGCTCTTGTGGCATGTCAGACACACTGCTGACGAGGGGACAACGTGGCAGGAATCCATCCTAGCTCCTGCCAAATGGTGCAAAGCTTCATCGCCAGCCAACAGAGCTTTCTCCAGGCTGCAGACACCACAACAAAATGTATGTGGGACAACCATGAAGTTATCACACAGTACTGCACCTGCACGGCTATTTCCTACCTGGACTCCTTTGTAACGAAAGGCACAATGATTTAAACCACCATCCATGACTAAATTGAAAGTCTTCTCTGGGCAGAAGCCTGGTTTTGTGAAGCATTTACAGGCGTTTTTACATGAAAAATTTTGAGCACATTTATTTGTCTGTATTCAAAACAAGGCTGGGAAATAATGACTGAATAGAAGGGAAACACTGAAACAATTTGATATTGTCATTGTTAAGAAATCAAATTATATTTATAATTGGCACTTCACTAGAACTCAGCAACTTTCTCCTGTCATCAACTCACCTAAGCAAAATTCCTGATATTCAAGTAGTTATTAATTAAAAACTTTAAACCCAGCAATAACAACTTCCATGAAGCTAATCTTTTAGCACTGAAAGAAATGAATCCATCTTAATGTGATGGTAAGTATAATGCCTCATTATCACAAGTAATTATAAGAAAAAACCCAAGGTCTGCTCTTAAAAGTTGATCTGTGTGTCATGGATAGCTCGTTTCTTTTTTGAACACTGTTAAACATTTTCAAAGGAGCATCAACATCAAACTCCAGAATTTCACATCAGGCTTGAGAAAGTAAACAAATTAGAGATGAGACATCATGATCTACACTGGTACCACGTAAGGAATACTTTTTCTTCTAGTCCACGTCATTCAAAACAAATAAATTACAAAAACCAACACTGAAGGTCCCTAATAAGGAAACTACAGTAAGTACAGCCAGATATATTTGATTGTATTTGTACAAAACTCAAATATCATTATTAAATGGTAATCTCAGACTCTCAAAAAAATAATTTAGCAAAAAAATTCAAAGTTTCTAAACCAAACAAATAGTAATTCCATCTTAAAAATGAGAAACCATGAACAGTCCTGCATGAATACCGCTGCACGAGTCCTATTCACTTGCTGCATTTGCCACACCACAATGATCACCGAAAATGCCTCCATATCAGGAGGCTTTTTTTTCTCTCATTTAACACCCAGCTACATCTTTACCAGGTCAGCTTCTGCTTGCAGACCTATCTCCCTATTTGTGGCCTGCTTTGGAACAAGAAGCACAGAACCAGCATGTGCAGGTCAGCACAGTGTCAGTGCTGTTGTTGTGTTGCAAACGCTAATTTGTATCAACAGTATTCTTCAAGTATTGTCAGTGCAATATGCTCCTTACAAATGAACAAAACAGACAGCGAATGAGGTGAAAATACAAACAGTTATACATTCCAGTTTCAAATAAGTTTTTTCTTCTCTCTCTCAATCTTATTTAAGTGCGACTTTCTTTTTCTCCTGAAAAATACCAGACATCACAGTACATACAATTTTAACATGTTCCTTCTACAGTCCCACTCTAACTTTTACTTCTTCTGAGCTTAAAGTGTAGAATTTGTTAGAAGTAAATCAGTTCTTATGTAGCATTTAGTTGGAATACATTCACAGAACTGTCTTTTTTTTCAGTCTCCTGGTGTTTTAAAATATGGCCTACACTTACTATTTTTCTGGGGTACTCCATTCCTGTTTGAATGGAACTTTTTGCACAAAGAATTCAAGTACAAGCCAGCATTTCTCATTTGTTTCTACTGAAAAAAAATCTCAAAACTATACAGGAAATTTTGTTCTAGAAGCAGTAGTACAATTAGCCAGAGAACAATCCAGAAAAGAAATGGTAAACCAAAAATTAAAAAAAAAAATCAGAAATAGTAGCAGGGACTAACATAAATACATAATAGATGACAGCACAAAGACCTTCACAAAGCTCAAATATTTAACTAGATTATGTGACAGCCACTATAAAGAGCAGAAGTGCCTTAAAATGACATTTTTGGATCATGCACTTAAAGGCATGGAAAATGTCTTTCTTATGATGCACCCAGAAGTAGTTAGCACTTTCACACCAAGTGATTTCTGCTGTGAGTTTTATATATTTTTTTTTTCTACAGCAATCCATCCTCTGACGAAGCTATCTGTATACATGCCTTCAGTGGTTCTGGAGACACAGCATGTAGGACATGCCCACAGCACAGCAGCAGGTTTTATCCATAGTCATGCTCGTTTGCAGAGACAACAATGACAGTTTGGGATATTGAATTTCTTAAGCATATATTTTTAACAATTGTGCATTATATTTCTTGTTAATAACTTCCCCTTCTCTATCAATCTTGGACTAGAATCAGAAAATGTGCTTAGTAATATCCCTTTCTTTGCAAATTGAAGTAAGGTATGTATTAAATATTTAATCTCCAAAAATAGAAAATGCAGATTTTTCCCTCTATGCCTCTAGCTACATTGAAAAATTTTGCCAAACATTGGACTCAAAGATTCTTTTGTTTTGTTGTGTTTAGTTATGGCAACCAGTTAAATATGAACTTTAGATATAAGGGCGTTGAAAACCTCAGATCTCTAAATTAGGTAGAAAATAAGAGTCTGCAACTTAAGAATATTTTTATTCTGGAGAAGAAAAAGGAAATTTTGCAGTGAAGCAAGTTAAACAGCACTACAAAAAAAAAAAAAAAAAAAACAAAAAAAAACAAAAAAAAAAAAAAAAAAAAACCCTGAACAAAACTGAACAAAAATATTCCAAAGAAACAAACTAACTAACTACAAAAGCAAATGAAAAATAAGCCCTACACCCAAACAACACAACAACGCCTTGGTAATTTTACAAACATAGAAATATTTTGTGTGTTTTTCTGGACCCCACATTTCTCTTTGGAAGTGCACCCCAGTGAGTCAGTACAGCTGAAAGGCAGCAGTAACCACTGCAAAGTTTTATGTGCCTATTTATGCTGCTATTCTATAAAAATGCCCATTAGTTACGGCTATTTCCCATTTCATGTGGTGTGTGCATGCCATTCATGAGGTGAAAGAGACTACAAATGAAATCACACAGCTACATGGAGAACGCATCATGTGATGCATATAAATATCTTTGCATGCAGTTTCCAACAAAGAAAATACTTAAGCTAAATGAAAATATGAAGGTCTGCCATAGTAACAGTTAGGGCTTTTCCTTCCCCCAAGTAGCCTTTATTTCATAGCTATCTTCACTGACACGATAGCAGAATTGACTTATAGTCTATCTTCGTTTGCAGCTGACAAGAGTTTAAAAAAAAAAAAAATAAATAGAACTTCATGGAGTCATGTCTGCATTGCCAAGCAGTGCTGTGTAATGGGAGCTGACCTGAGACTGAGATTATTGCTGCTGAGTAACCAGAGCCCACACAGCAACACCTCCAACAGATCCACTGTTAGCAGCAGCTGCCACTGCTGGCACATCCCTGCTCTCACCGGCTAGGCTAATGGCTGTGGGAAGAGATCCCTTTCGGAATGCCCCAGGACTGCTCCACGACGGGAACCAAACGAAGGAAGTGGGGAACAGTCAAGAAAACCACTGCAGAGAGCAGTGCTGGGTATAAACTGAAATGCCAGCAGGGTCCCACCCAGAAGACACAAACCCAGCCACTGAGGTGATCTGATCACTACTTCCTTAGAGTCAATCAATGAGATTTTCTGCAGCCTGAGCTCTTTCAGATGTTGGCTGCAAGAAAGCATAAGGAGCATGTCCCAGCAGGGCAAATAAAGAGAAGTCAACAAATGCCAGAAAAAATACTAGTACCTCTACTTTTACTGTCAACGACCACTGCAAATCTTCACCTTTTACAATGTGATCATATCTTCGAGGTGTGACTGTCGATTCACTGTTTTGTAATGGAAGATATTCTATTAACAAGGAAAGGAGAGTGACTGGTCTTTAAAATGCTTTCTCTTGATCACAACATAGATGTTAGAGAGATTTTAGTTTTATCAATTTTAAAGATAATTCAGAAAAAAAAAATCCTCAATTGGTTCATAACTAAACCTGTGCGAATTACTGACCAGCGGCAATTAGAGCTGCTCATTTAACAACCAACAGTGAGATAGGCATGAGAAATGCAGTGGGAAGGAAACTGTGAGAAAGAGCCTAAGCAGTAAACTGAAAATAACAATTAGGGAAGGAAATATAATCACTGAAGATCATTCCTACAGCCACCCATAGCATTTCAAATGCCCAGCAGCAGCATTATGAAGACAGTAACACTCTGAATAAAACTTTAGGCATCCAGCTCTTAGAGCTGCCCAAAGTTGGCCATAGGAGTTACTACGAACAGAAACAATTTCTGATCATCAGAGAATTGGTTTGATAGCTGAGCTGGAGGATGACATGAACAGGGAAGTAGGGTCCATGACAGAGCTGCATTTATGTGCCCATAAGCATGGATCCTGATGCCCAGTTCCTGGATTCAGGGGCACTGTATCCTGCATCCATGGGAAGGAGGTTACAAAGTCTCTCGTTCAAATTTACCATGGTGCAAACACGGAGCAGGAAATCAATCCACCTTTCCACCCTGGCTAACCACAGTATTTAGAACTGTAAAATTAGCCAAGGACCACAGTAGAGTTCTTGAAGTCTACAAGTATTTTCTCATTTTTCTCCTCCTCACTAGCTGTAAAATAGGCAAGACCTGACAATATATCAATCAAACTCACCCTGTGAAACCAATTCTAGAAATAGTGAGCTATTCCTTAGGGAGGGGTCCAGAGCAACCTCTACCATATGTTTTTTCCCCCAAACATAGGTAAATTACCTATCTGAAAAACATTCACCTGCTAGTGTTCATACTCCACCAAAAGTGGATGTTGAAGCCCCACAGAAATGACAGGTGGAAAACTGCACCACAATCTTACTGCAAACAGAGTTCCCTGATCTCTGGCCTAGCTCAGCCACATACACAATAGAGAAGAATACACGGAGAATGCGCCTTTTTTTTTTTTTTTTTTTTTTTTAAATACCAAGAAACCCCTCAAATATTTCCAGAATCTGTTTTAAACTGAAGAGAGATTTTCAGGGTTGTGGGGATCTGAAGACCTGTTCTAAGTGATGGAAAAATGTTTTGTTTAGAGATGATAGGCTGAGGCAGCAAAATAAAAATTAACCTTGAAAGAACACATGCACCTTATTCCGTGCGCAGACATGACTAAATAAAACTGCAGTTTGAAAAACCGAAAAAAAAAATCCTGTGTTGAGCTGACCTCTTAGGCTTTAGTTTGATAAGGAAATGTAAATTCTTGCTTAAAGTCTGCTAGAAAATGTATTTTAATTGGCTTAAATTAATGTTATGTAAAAAAAAAATTGTCCACAGGGAAAAAATCTTCACAATAGTAAGAGAAAACAGATGGAATTTATATGGCATTTTAAATACACATTTGCTTAATGCTTTACTTGTTTAAGACTTGACTCTCAGCCCTCTTGAAGTTCAGGTCATATTTCCACTTGACTTTTATGAAAACTGAACCAGCACTTCAAATATCAAAGGAAAAAAACCTTGAGATACAAACAATGAATAAGGACAAAATCAGATTTATAAAGTTAATAAAGAAACCAAAGTTTTCTTGTACTCAGAAGGAAAAAAGAGCTGCATTGCAAAATCTAAGGTAGAACAAAGGGCCTTTTCTGCTTAATGTTACAGAAACCAGACATTTAGGATAGGGTTCTGTACAATGCGTTAATTGGTTCAGATTTCATGATGCAAGGCTTCAACAAATGAGTTCTTAATTGTTAAAGGAGCCATTCTGTGCCCTTTCAGGGAACAGAAACAACTGTTCGAGAATAAATGTAACAGAGCACTGTCATCAACAAATATATTTTTGTTTCTAAAAATTGAATACCAAAATCTTTATCCTCAGCTTCACAAAAAAATAAAAAACTTTGTGAGCTTGCATACATAATAATTCCATAACTATGCATATACATTTATATTATGCTGGAATGCTAACCTGAATATTAGAACTACTGCCATCTCTTTTAACCCCCCTTTTCTTCAAAAGGTGGTCTATTAATTCATCTCACTTTGCTAAAAGTGTTTGAGGAAGTAATTTCCCCTTCAGAGAGAGAAACCCAGGAGGATATCCCTGCCTCTGACACATCCTGTGCTTACAAACTTAAATCTTCAAAA
Organism: Chamaea fasciata; assembly: GCF_029207755.1. Taxonomy (NCBI): domain Eukaryota; kingdom Metazoa; phylum Chordata; class Aves; order Passeriformes; family Sylviidae; genus Chamaea; species Chamaea fasciata. The sequence continues at coordinate 12,530,401 of NW_027094095.1, read as the reverse complement.
GTTCCTATAAATGTGGGTGGGAATCCTTTAAATAATGATTTATGTTCACTGTACCACTTGGTATATGCTAGGAAGATGCCACTGCCTTCTCAGTTATACATTCCCATGATGAAACATTCACTTTGATTATACCCAGGAGCAACATTTCTCATTTGGTTAACTTTTCTCTCTAGAATCCCTGCATTTTATTGTCTGAATCTTGCTGGCTTATATCCTGTTGTATATATCAACATTTAAAATTAAATGGAAGAAATTAATCTGTTTACTTTTTTAATACGAAGAAGTGACTGCTAGAAAGATTTTGAACAAATTTTCAGCTGGCCCAATTTGTCAATTTTCTGAAACTCCCATCACAACAATCTCCAGCTCCCTGACAGCAATAGACATGTGTGGTGTGTTTATTTTTAGATGTGAAAACACCCATTTGTATAATTGTATAATATCCAATATATGGGATATACATTATCCCATATATTCAGTTGGAATGGCAGCTTGATGCTCCTCAAAATCCTGAACAGATGAAAATGCTGCTTAAGTGTGAAAAGCCCAGAGAACAAGCTATATACCTCAGAGCAGAGAAGTCACCAGTAAATGGGAATTGATTAAAAATACCCCATTTCACTGAGTTCAGTACAGTTTCCAAGTCTGAATTTTGCTGGACTCCTCTCTTCACAGCAAAACTCCTGATCTTTGATGGTCCTCTGATTACTTTCTTCAGCTCATCAGCATAAAAAGCCTCAGCTGGAGGATGATGTCTCACCCTTCTCCCACGGGTGGGAAGGTGTAGATTAACTAGCTTTCAAGGCATTGACAACAGGAACAGTGTCCTTTCCACATTAAAAGGATGTCATTTGCATTGGCATTCACATTTATGATCGTTGTAGATGTTGAACAATAGTTTTAATGAAGCTCACAAGACCAGAGCTATACCAAAAGCATAGCAAATTTTTCCTTACTCTCAGAGGCATTTCATAATTTAATACTGAAATTTTAAGAACATCCCAGAGTAATTAATTACTATTAGATATTATTTGTATGCATCATCGTATTTCAAGACCAAAAATAAAACATAATTTGCTAAAGAAAGTTTTACATGGTGCGTTCTGCAACATTACAGGCACTAGAATTAATTAGATAGTGTTTAAAATCCTCTGAGTCGTTTCCTTCACACCTTATTGAAAATAGTTCTGCTATTTTTTGTTTTGTCTTCCAGCAGGATAAGGAAAATATTTCAGCACTTTGCAATCATTTTGAAGAGAATAAACTAGTAATAGGTGTCAAATGATGATCTGAATATTTATGATATGACATATAGAAAGCAATTTGGAAAATTTACATTGCAAACATTCAAAAAGAGAAGTCAAAATAGAAATGGTGCTAACTAATTAGACCGGTCTTAATAATTAATTCAAATTTTGCTTAGCAGTTTGGGAATCCTCTTTCAGGATACCTTGATCAGGTTAATTGGATACTGAAGAACATAACAGAAACCCCTTGGCAAAACAAATGTTTACAAGTTTAAAAGTTGAGACATTATTTATGGGACTGGCAAAGAAAAACAGCCACCAAAAGTGTATTTTGTAGAGGGGCTGCAGTTTAAAATATTCTGCCTGAGCCCAGTGTCTTGTTTGGCCTAATATTTTCATAGATTCAAATTTGTTCCTTTAACAATATCGCAACCATTTGGTGCTTTAAGCACAAGTTTTGAGACAACTGTTAAAAGCACCACTGAAACACAGCAGCCCAGTACTGCTGCAGCTTACCTAAGATGTGGATGGAAAACTAGAAATGTTTCAATTAATTGAGAAATTGTGATCATTATAGTGCTTTTTTGTTCAGGCATTGAAAAATTTTAGCATAAAATCTTTTAGATTTGTTGAAATTATTTAATTAGCTCTGTTTGTGCTTTAGCTGTTGCAAGGAAGTCTCAGTCATGCTAAATTCTACAGAAGGCCACAGCTTCTGCTTGGCTCATTCATTCCTGTCTCTACCTGGGCCCAGAGGATTTCCTTCCATGTGTTTTAAGGCTCAGGAAAACAAAATCCTCCAGGACTTGCAAGGAGACAGGAGGAAGAGCCAAACCCCTATGATCCTGAAGATCCTCCTTGAAGTGCAACCCAGGCTTCCTTTGGCCTTAACCCCCACTCCAGGTGCTGCTGGCTGCAGAGGACCACGTTCAGCCTGGCCGTGGTGACACTGGCACGGTGTCTTGTGGCACCCAGGCGCAGGACACTCTCCTGCCCACCAACCCCCTGTCACAGCTCACACAAGGGAGCAAACAGGGATCCTTGGCAGCCCCTTTTGTGCTTAAGAGTTTTGAGCTTTTGTGCGTTTAAGAGGAAACCAGGTGATGAGAAAATGAGGTTTGACAATGCCTCAAAAAAAAATTGTTTTTTTTAAAATACAGTCTCTCCCTATACTTTTAAGTTTATTCTCACAAATTTGGATATTGTTCCATTCTTTCCGAACATGAAACAGTGGATGCCAAATTGCAAAGACACCTTTGCAAATTGACTCTTCACAGAATTTTTAAAAGTTCCTACAATTATAAGAGATTTGCTCTAATCTGCAAGAGCTGGTGCTCCCTCTAGTTCCCCCCCTTGCTTTCTATCCAGAGCTGCACGCAACACAAAATTTATCGATTGTCTTCCTCTTTCATTTTGATTTGTCTTTATAGAAATAATTAATAGTAATTCACAGGAAAATATAAAGTGAGTAAATAAAAATTAAGTATGAAAATCTGAAAAAACATAAAATTCCATTACTTTTTCCTTTTTTTAACAGCAAAAACAATCCACCCTTTTTTTTTTTTTTTTTTAACTCTCATGGCATGTTACAATTAGGATGATATAAAATAAATAATAAGGAATTTACCAAGACCTAAACAGGGCTCCTAAAATCATCTCAACTTAATACAATTATATTAAAAAAAATCACAGACAGGTATTTATAAACACTTTATATCACTCAGAGTTAATGTTAGTCACAGCTAAATAGTGCATTAAATAATTACATGGTTTGGGCAAAAAAGAATTTGACATAATCAACACTGCATACATTAATATTCTAATTTTACAGTTTTGTTTAGAGTATATGCAGTACTACAGTTATAAATTAATTATGCAATGGTTCATCCTTTGTGCGTTAACTACCTTCACAAGTAATCATCCAAGAAAACAGAAAAAAACATTATCCGAAAAATTCATTTCACCATGCTATTCTTTGATCTCTTTAATATGTTGAACATTCATTAACTCTTGGTTATATTTTCATTATTATATTCTGTGTGAAGCTGAAAACAAATCCAGCTTCCTTCAGGCAAACATTTGCAATCTAAGAAAGTCAATTTCTATAAACAAAATCAATCTAAGGCATGAAATTTTAACACACACCCTCCCCTAGAAAAACTAAAAATCCACAAGCCAAATCCCATAAAGTAACATAAATTTCAGTCTATTTAATTGCTATTCTGTTATAATTATACATAAAATAATTAGGGATTTCCACTGAATAGAACAGTATCCAAAATTTGCTTTCATATCTTGAGCAGACTAGGTGAGCTTTTCAAAGAAGGCAGTACCAGGTGAAGTTGCCTCTGTACCACTATGATTCTGCCTAAATTAAGTTTATGCGTATTTTTTTTATTATTATTTTAGAATATTCAATTGTCTTCCAGATATAGAGCTAAGTGTGGGGCTGTTTTCCTTTTTATTATTATTCAGGAAAGATTTGCTTAAACAATTATTCTCTTGTACATTAGTTTTGCAACTGAAGAAAATACTCATTTATATTAGAATTCTCAAGATAGCAAGAGAAATGCCATATCATAGTACAACCATGAGCATATATGCACATTCAATTAAGACTATCCTTAAGGAACATCTAAAAACATCTCAAGAGAGAACAAAAAAATGGTAAATTATTAAAGTCTACAATAACTATCAGGAGGTGTGGAAACAATGTTTTCCATGGTTAAGATTCCAGTTACCTACATTTCTTCAGCTTCTTTGTAACCAGTCCCTAACTTCAGTCATAGGGTGTTTTAGGAGATCATATACACAAAATTTCAGGGTTTTCAGATGAAGAAAAAAATGCATGTAACTTCAACAACAGATTTTACCTTCACAAAGTTTAGTTATTGCAGAAGTTTTCTCTTGCAGATATATGTTATTGTGCACAATAAAAATTAATGTTTTGAGAAGACTGAATTATTAAAAAGAACACTGGACCTTGCAAGAATTTACCCCTTTAGAAAACAAACAAATGAACAAAAAAAACTCCCAACGTTATTTTGCACAGAGGATGAAGGAAGAAAAGAGAACCAGCAACTCTAAGGGGTAACTTATCAAGGAGAAAAGAGTTTGTCACAAATAGTTTCCTTGTATGGCTGTTACTGTCAGACCCTAATTAAGAGGTCAATCTTTTCATGCAGCAAATTAGTGTCCAACAACTAAAGGACCAAAGGAAAGTTTCACTGTTTCTTGCATGCCTTGTACTGCCAGGGATAAAAATGGGCAGTGTGGGATCTGGGTTGAGCTGTTGCAGAGATTGCTTCCATTCACATTGTGCTTACCTGTGCTGCAGCCATCCCTCCCTGTGTCAGTACAAAGGCCTCTCCCAGGTCTGGGCTGCAGGACCAACAGGGACATCCTAATTTATCCAACAACCCAAACCAGCATTCCACAGAAGTATCCTATCAAAACAGTAATTCACGTAAGATTGACTATTATTAGCCATTATCTACCCTCAGCATTATTTTGTCTAAATACAAAGATTCTGAAGTTAATTGGACAAAATGTAGATCCTGTAATCCATACTATTCACCTCATTAGTGTTAAGCCTTTCCCCAATCCTCCGATTTAATTGCAAATATTTGGTTCACTGAAGCTAATATCCTTTTTGTCATTGTTTTTCAGTTAAAATCAACAGAACTCTGCCAAAGATATAGATTACCAATAAAGGTTTATCCTTCTATAATTACTTCAAAGCTCGTACCAGGCAAGAAAAAGTCATTATTATGCAGGCTAAAGAAAATGACAAAGGATTTTCTGGTGCTGAATATTCAACAAATCAATGCAGGTAAGCTGTCTTCATAAACACATTACAAGACTTTATAAATTTAAGGCATTTTGGAGCAGCATTTAGATGTTTCTGGTGCTCAGAATATTGTTCAAGAGCAAATATGAGCAGCTGTTGAAAACCTTATGGCTCCAATACATTGTTTCAAAATCCACTGTTTTCAAAGAGAATAAGCCAAAGTTAAAATTTTATCTTCTGAACCTATAACTTCTTTTGAATTTCTATTTATGATCTCAATAAAGCTTGCAATGGTTTTACAGATACAGTATTTAATACTTTTGCTTCTTAATCTGATTTGTGATTCTCTGAACATGTAAAGCCACAGAATTAACTCAACTGGTCACCTAATCCATTATAAAAGCTGCTCCCATTAGGTGAACTCCAATGGGAACAAGAGATTGCTCTAGTAGCAAAATTAATCACCTGCAGATAATTTTTTTGAGAATGTTATATCTCTAATCATGTGGCTCTATTCTATTAAATGAAAAAAAAAAAGCACAAAGGGATTACATTTATATCCTATATATTTATTATATAGTCTCATGTATTGCCAGCATGAAAATGAAAGAAATATTAATATACGTAAGATAATGAAATTATTATTAATTTCAAGCCACTACTCAAGTACATTTACAATGAAAAGAAAACACTATGGATCCCAATTTTATCTTAGGTTATTGATATTTTCTTAACAGTAGCTAATTTCTATGACAAAGTTTATTTTTTTTCTTAAGTTTCTTGTGGATTCTTAATGGGCATAACCACAGTTATGTCCATTCACCTGGCCTATCCTCAAAACTCAACACGGCCACAAAAATTTATTTGCAGGATCATATCTTACCCAAGTTCTCCGTTTGCTTTCCTTAAGATAAATACCAGCACACAGCTGAAGACGTGAGAATTTAATCTCACACTTTGTGAGATAAAAACCCCTATTATGGAAGGGGAGAGAGAAATGAAATCAAAAGTGGTTTGTGAAACAAATAAAAAAGAGAGGAGCCAGTGCTAAAAAATATTCTGATGCAATCTTAAATATATGTTTAAAGAACTTTGGACAGAAAAAGAAAATGAACAGAGTACCCTATTCAGACGTGAAATAGACAACTGGAAGGAGCTTCAGCTTGAAGAAGTTCACATTTCCATAACCACCTGGTGATAGAGTATTTCTTGCTCTCTTCAAAGCCATTGAAATTGTTTCTCATGGGTGCTGTGACTTGGGCAGGCACAAGTAAAGGAAAACAGAGATCATACTGCACCTTGCCATCAGGAATCTACAGATCCTTTACAGCCATGCTGGTATTTCAACTCCAGAGGAAAACCCTAGATACGGTGTGTTGGTTTCAGAGAGATTCACATTATTTGGTCGAGAATACAACACAAATTATGAAATACTGAGTTTTCAGGCATCACTCTGACTTTTCTACTTATCATTTTCAAGGGATTTAGTACACTCCAGTGAAGGTCAAACTATCTGGCACTCTGGAAATGAAATGAAACCAGCTCTTTGGGATATATAAAGAAATATTTTGTAACTATTTTCCTCAGCTAGTCAGAAAAAATGCCTTTTCTCCTTCATAGGTAATCTAGCTGAAAAATCTCTCTTTGAACTACTTTGGCTGAAAATAAACTCTACTGGGAGAAACAAAAATATTCTGCTTTAAAAACCACTTCAGAGCAATTTTTTTTTTCATTCTTCAGCTTAAATCTCCACATTTTTTTATTTAGCATTTGACTACAATGGGTTGCAGGACACCCCCCACCCTCTGGAAGCATATAGCATTTTGTGTGCTATGTGCAATTCTCTGCTCTCTCAGGACCAGCCAGACAAGCCTGGTGACAACTGGCATTGCAGAGTTCATTGACTCAGAGGAAGTTATCCAGAAGCCTGAACAGCTACAGGATTTCTTATCCTCCTTTAAACATGGCAGAGTCAATGGAAAATAAATTCTCTATAAGGGGTGGTCACATAGGCGGGTGTGGCGGGGACACTGGAACAGCACGCAGCAATACACAGGAAAACCCTCTGATGCAGGCTGAAATTTGTTATCTTCTAGGTAGTTTTCCCCCAGTTTGTTTTCCACTAGTTAGGTTATTCATTTGACACTGAACCACCTGCTTCTCAGGGGTGCTATAGTTGCTCCTTCTTACTTTGTACGTTGAACCTGACATTTTGTTTTGCCTTACATCTCAATTTCATTGTCACTCAGACCTTTAGAAACTGTTGATGTAATACTGTAATCTATTCTCATAGTGATATTTAAATACTACGTGCTTTACTCAGAACACTGTGATAGATCCCTTGAAACCTCTTGTCAATATGAATTATCAGTCATACTTTGTTTCCTTTTAATCAGCTTCTATGCCTCAATATCATTCCATGATATAACTGATTTTTTGCTCCTGCTTCACTGTAACAGGATATAATTTTAAAATATATCTTTTAAAAAATCAGTCTGCCTTTATTCTACAGTTTTTTCTTTTATCAAATCAGAGCTGATGTTACAATGTTACAGTAGCTATTAGATTTATTTATACACAACTATTTCAGTCTGGCTTACTTGTTTTGTCAGCTACTTAAGGAGCTCAATAAGAAAAGAGTTTCCTGGAGTTCTTCTGTAGTAACAAAATCATCCCAAAAATTAATAGAACACAGTGAATAACATAAGAAACAAGGAAAATACATTAGCTTAAAGTTACAATTCAAGTTTCTACACAGGTTTTGCCTGAAAACTGTGGACATTTTAACTCTCTGCAAGCTCAGGGACAGCCACAAAAATTGCCATTGAAGACTACAGCACAGACAGAGCACACTTCTCCTTCCAGCATATGGGCTGGCACCAGCCCATGCATCACCCAAGATGAAAATTATACTCAGAAGATTTTACAAAAATTTCTTAAGTTATGAACCCTCGTGAAGGACTCCTGAAGGAAAAATAGTAGAAGCACCTTCTCAGGCAGGGATTTTAACAGTGTAGGTAAGAAACTGCAACACACATTTAGGAACATGCTCTTTGTCAGCACTACTATTATTTCCACAGAAGGTCTTAATCAAAAGTCAGGACTGAAGGACAGAACAAAAGTATCATCAGTATGAAACTTTAGAAACTGCAGACACGAGTGGTAACTGAGCTATTTGCTTCCCTGCTTAACCTGACTTAGAATTTCTGCCTATCCATTCTCATGGTAAAGACAACACTGAATTAAAATCTCCTTCCCTGGTAAATACTTATTACATTTCACGTGTTTAAGAAAAGTTAGAACATCTACAATTCATACTCAGCCCAACCCTTACACAAATCTCACATTGTGTGCCCACGCTAACTCCCACCTTCCCTCCAAATATGAACATGAGCAAAAAAAAATAAAGGGATATTTTGCAAAATATCTCAGTGGGTTGTTTTAATCCCCTATGAAGATTCTGTAGTCTCATGACTTGCCCCTCGATAACGTTATGTTCTGTTCAGAAACACAAAATTTCTGCCTCAGCACAGTGAGGCACTGCAGAGCAGTTGCAAAAGCCTCCAATCAAAAGAGGTTTGTTTTCTGGGTTTGGTTTGTTTGGGTTCTTTTGGGGTTTGTTTGTTTGGTTTTGCACAGAGAGCACAAGAGCATAGGCTTCTGGGATGCTTTAGACATTTTTCAGACAAGTCAGAGAACTTTCTTTCCTTAAAAGAAGTTGAAAATTTAGATTAATTTGCTAATAGAATGAATATGATATAGCACATGGAACTCTAGTTCCCCAAACATTATTAATTCATTTCACAAACATATACTCAAATTTTAAATAGAAATAGACACTTTAAACATGATAAAATGGAAGAATGAAAAAAGCCCTGTCTGCCTGTCATTTACTGTTCACGCTGAAGACTGCAAAACTGTTTCCTTACAACTCAGATTCTCATGACAAATAACTGCACTGTCATTTCTAGTGCCATAGTACATAATACTGAATGCATTGCAAAGCAGACAGTAGTTGATGATACACTCAAGCAAAAACACCTGACATGAAAACACAAGAGGCAACTGATTTCTCAAGTCACCAGTGTTTTTCAGTAGAGCTTCCTCTATGTACAACATTACCTATCCAGAAACATGGTATAAACTAAAGGATTTTTCTCACACAATTCCTTGTCCTCTGGTGTCCCAGATCTGAGGGATTTTTAACAGTCTATTAAAGGCTTTTCATACTGTCTTGGTGAGAGCAGGGTGCTAATAATGCCAAGGTTGTGGATTTGATCCCTTTATGGGACATTTACTTCAGAGATGGACTCAGTGATCTTTGAGGGTTCCCCTCCAATTAGAATCTATGATAAGTTAGAATTACCTATCTATCTATCTATCTATATATATATATAATTCTGATAAGACATCTGACAGTACTTTCTGTTCTTTGTCATTATGTCTGCTTATCACAATCACTCTTGAACACCTGAAGACCACATGCAGGATGAACTGTGAGTAGCCTGCCTTGAGGCTCATAAAAAGGAAGGCAAAACTGGTGCAAAAACTGAAGGGGAAAGAGAGGGGCAGAATCCCTGACCTCCACCACCTTCCCTCCCCCACCACCATCACCTGCTGCAGGACACCTGAGGCCTCCTGGAGCAGGTGTGGTGATGTCCTATGCCATGATTTTTAAAGCAACCTTAGCTTTTTTCTAACTTTTCTCTATTCTTCTCTTTCTTTCTCTTTGCCTCTCTTACTCTTAAATAAAAATATTTCCACTTTTTGGCACAACATTTAATCTCATTTGGGTTTTATCTTTGTTTGTTGGGGAATATTTGAAATCTTCAAAGTTCTTTCCATTTTATTCCCAGAGACTTCATTTCCTTTGCTCCTCTGTGTTTAACACGGGTTTTAACAACTCCTAAAAAGACGTGGTTGACACATTGAACAGGGAAGAAAAAAGGTGGCTGGGAAAAGAGCAGTTTTACAGGGTTATGCAGTGCTTCCTCTAATTTGTTACTAGATATTTTATTCTGTGTAACTGAGCTTTTAAGAACCATTTCTCAGTGTTTATAGGCCAGGCTGAGACTTGCCTGTCTGACCATGCAGACCCCTGTGCAAGGGCTGACGGTGCCTGGCAGTGGCAGCTCCCCACAGTCACACCAGGCTGTCTCACCAGCCTCAGCCTTCCCATGGCAGAGTTCCAGACATCCAGATTGTTGGGAAATTATACAAAATTGAATTTTGTTGTAACTTTATTCAGTCTTGTTTACCTTTGCCAAGGGGAAAGAAATTTTAAATTTCTTTTCAAAGGGCTGTTTCTTCACTTCAAGGCTTGATGTGCTCAATATCACAGCAGACTGGGAGTAGCAGAGAAGCTACACAAACAATAATGATCGTCCAAACATCAAACGTTATCAGTTATCAATGATAACTCCAAACATCACCTCTGGCATGGTCACAGACACCTGGTCTGGAAAAGACATCAGTCTTTCTTATCTCCATCAAGAGATAAGAATGAGGATCTAATCAGCATGGGAGGTGAAGAAATCTGTAGCCAATAGGAAACCAAATACTCAGAACTGCATAACCCTGGACCAATGAACATTGAACCACAAATTTCTATGAGTTTTGACTCTACAAGTATCTGAAAAATCTAGTAAAATTCATGTGTCATAAAACGATTTTCTCTACACATCCAGGCTATGTGTGAATGAAATTATTTCTGTTGCACATCCTGGCCAGAACAAAGTAATGACTTGATTCTCTAACCCTAAAAATGTTGTTGGAGTGTTTCTTTGTTTTTCCTGCAGTTTCAGTGACAGAGGGACATCACAATCTAGGCACTAGATCTAACACTGTCTCTTAATGAACCAAGGGGTTTTCTAGACTCTCCTGATGACTACAGAAGACATATTCTTTTTATAACCAAGCACAGCACATGCTTTGTTTCTAGATAGATATAATACAGATTTATTGAAAATTTTAGCAAAGCATTCAAGTCAGTCATTTCAGCCTTTCCCATGTATCAGAGTCAATGTCAAAGGTATATCAGTACTTGTCAAATGAGTTTATGAAATACAGATGCACTTTCTCAGGTTAAAATAAAATTAAAAAAAAACTCTAATCCAAATTATCTAGAGCTAGATTGTTGCTAACTTCATTCAGATGGGTGAGATCTTCAATTCACATTTTGTCCCTTTATCTGTATGTTTTGATACAATTTAATCAATCAGTCTGCAGAAATTCTATTTTACTATGTTAGCACTTGCCAATTATTAAGTAGCCACTAATGTCAGCCTCCTTCGGGGAGCTGACTGAAAACTTACAAAAACATTAGCAAAGCAACAGTTCCAAAGCCAGTAACAGTTCCACAGAGTAACACTGAACAATCTGCATGGCTGGCCCAAAGCAGCTGGTTTGCACATGGAGAGAAAATCCTCTCTTCCATATTGGATGAATTCTTGGCTTGTAGCAAATGAAGTCTTACATCACGAATGGCTCTCTAACTGTTGCTGAAACACCAAAACACATTTCTTACCATGGAAAACACCAGGACACGCAGTCTGAACAGCTACCAGCTTCACTCAGAGGAGTCAAGCAGTATATTTAGGATGGCTACAACATACAAGACATGTTAAGCATCTATAGCCATCTTTTGATTTTGTCACAAGAACTGTGAGGTACTCAGCATTCAATTCATATTCATGGGCTCCAGAGACATGCAGTGACATCAGGTATCTTTCCTGAGTTGAAATATCCTTTAAATTATGATCCAGTTTTCATATAGACTCTGAAACCAAAACGAAAACAGAAACTAAAATAGAAATTCTCAGAACTGGCAGCATTAGCAGCATTCATATGTCTGTTTGTACAGGCACTAAACGTGAGTCTGGGAGAAGAGGACTGCAGTTTTGAATAGTGCCCATCTGAATAGGTGTCCTTCTGTGAAACTATAATTTATTTTCAATTATTTCTGTGAATAAGCTTTCAAAAATACGTGTTGATACATTAGGATATTTAATTAACTAATAATAAGAGAAGTTACACGCAATCAGATCTATTTTTTCAACAATGTATCACTTGAATTAATGCTCAGCTTCTTTGAAATATTTACACGACTTTCCAAGTTTTTTACTCAAATGCAGCACCAAGTTACATCCTTTCTTAAATCTGATATGTTAACTTCAGCTTAGAATTTTCCATCTATCCCAGAACAAACTGGCCAAGGGAGCAAACCAGTGAAGAGACCAGCAGTGAAATTGTGGTTTTCAAATTGATTTGTAAACAGCCATAACGCAAAGCAGGCATTAATTTATTGGTGCTCAGTAACCCTGTGGGTAATTTATCAGCCCAGGCACTGTGTAGTGCAGAGAGCTCTTAGAAGGAAAGAGTCAGAGAGAGGTCAGTGCCTGAGCTGCAGCTCATTTCCACCGGGGCACGGCACAGCCTGAGCAGCACACATTAGACACTCCAGAAGCATTCCCTGGGCCTGCCTTTCCAGGCCAAATGTGGCGAAGAACAGGCATTAACGCAGATTTGAAAAGCCTCATACCCATTCTGTTAGTTCAAAGAATCCACAGTATTTGATTAGATTGCAAATAGGTTTCTGCTGCACCTTCAGACCTGAACCACCACCGCTGCTGCTGTCAGGCAGGAGAAACCCACTCACCCAAACCTGGGTCACACCTTTGTTGGGAGCACTTACAGGCATCTCAGTGCCTAGGGCAGCTTTGCAGGCATGGCGCAAAAATCCCTGCTGCACCTCACCTGAGAGCATGTAAGGCTTCGCTACTATTTTTTCAGAGTCCTTCAACTACCAAAATATGAGCAAGTCTCCCAACACAGCCACTGCTATAGGTGGGGGAGCCAACTCCTCAGTCGCCGTGCATTCTGCAGGAACAAAGACTACCACACCAAGGTAGGAGCTGTTCCCTTAAATTAACATTTCACTTAAACAACCAAATTCTTAACAGGATACTATTAATAGGGACAAGGGACTACATGCAACAGTCAGTCATCTCAAATACATTAAATTTGTATGGGCATGGAGGGAAAAGGCAACAGAAAACAGGCTTTAACTTCTGCTCTACTGCAATCAAAGGAATTGCTGGCTTCTCTCTTCCACAAATCTATTGTGAGAGGTACGTCTTTGTGATTAGAAAAGCTGCAAACCCAGCATTCTCTTAACCCATCTAGTCTGTTTCTCAGGACAAAGACAAGTGTCTGTTTCCCAGCTTTGAGACAAACTCTTTTGATGAGAAAAGGATTTTCCATGACCCGCAGAGGTTGCATGTTAAAAGAAGCTCTTTCTGCTCAACCAAGTGGCACAACAGGACCCTGCTCTGGAGAAAAGAAAACTAGGGAAGTTCAAATGGCTCAAGCAGACATGCCAAGGGTATCTGTAGGAATCTCCATACTGGCTTTCTACCTCCACTGCTCAGAGGTGAAGGGTGAAGTCAGAAAGGAGGCTGTACCTAGGGGTTGTGCAGAGCAGCCTCACCACAGTCCCAGCCCAAAGGCAGTAAATAGCATTTTTCAAATATTGAAGCACAGAAACGTAGAAAAATTAACACAGGTTTTTTTCAGATGATTAATGAAATTAAAATTCAGGTCCATGGCTTCTTAAAAGAACACATTTTTTCTAGCCCTGGTTCTTTGGACTCAACCCAGTAAGACACAACAAACACATTACCATTTAGGAACACAGGTGGAAAGGTTTTGATATGCCAAAATCTGTTTCTACATCAGTGTCATGGATTAAAAAGAATGAAAATTATTCATATCTCCAAACATATTCAATTGAGGTTGATTGTTGTTTTAAAATAGTAGTGTATCTTGTATAACTTCTGAGATGGCTAAAAAAGCTATGCATACATTTTTGATCTGGGATTTAATTTTATTTATATTTAAACACAATTTGTTGGCTTACAGCACTAGTTGGGTTAGAGCAAATATTGCATTTTAAAACTTTATGGAACTAATTTATAGTGTAGGGCAGGCACAGACTTGATCTCCTGGCAGCAAAATTTTATGTTTCCATTTCAGCAATACTGTCTAACACAATAATATCAGTCCAGCAAATCTTAAATATAAGTTAAGCTAACATGATCCATTGCCTTATAAAGCAAAAGTACCCTGTGGAGTCATGCTGAATATGCCAAGTGATTTTTCAAAATTTAATCATCCTAAATGTCAGATAAAGGTGCTTTTGCTGTCATTCTTTAAAACCGGGAAAGAAATCTGAGTGTGCCTTCAAGTTATACAGCAAACTGTTCGAAAATAGCTATGTTAAAATATTAATCTGCTGTTTGCTAAACCTAAGGAAGGAAGGAAGGAAATATTGACGTGTTTTATTGAAAAATAAAGAATTGTATATTCTTCCCAATAAAGATCACCAGTTTTCATATCAATATAGATATTACTGTTTCCTTCCAAAGTCAATTTATCTTTTGATGATGCTTCCATGTAGATATTGTACAATGACAGCAATGATATTCTGATAAAAAATGTCAGTATGCCTCTAATCAAACATGTGTTGACTTTAACTCTGGAGTTGGTCAAACAAACAAGTTGGAATGTCTCATAACCATGCTCTTAACCAGCCCCACTGATGGAAAGGGGTTGGCATGAAGACTGTTCACTGGAAGGCTGCACAAGGAAATGTGATATCACAGGCTCATGTGGCTGAATAGGAAGGAGGAGTTGAATTAAACTGAGGACTTTGAATATTTGTAAAGTAAATTATGACTCATTCATAGTGCCTCTCCTAAGGCCACCTGATTGAGGTGAGGGAGAGAGGATGCCCTGAACAATTTTTTGGAATTTCACCTTTAGAAAGGGTGAATATCATTGCATAAAATTAAGTAAAAAAAAGTAACCAGCATATCATAACTGACATTAGAAAATCTCAGCAAAGAAGAGAGGTAAAGAAATACTATGGTTAGATAAATGATCAAGTTAATCACTATTTTAAACAATGAACTGTGGATGGCATCAATGGATTTCATCCCACCATCCTCTTTTCTCTAATGTCATGTATAAAATACTTCACATTTACGGTTTCTATGCTACCACGTGGATTAAATCAGTCTGTCAAATTCTCCATGTCCTGCAGCACATGGGATTTAATTTTAGGAGGATATCAGGCCTGGAATAAGCTTTGATCTTTCAAAATCTGTAACCTTACTTGGCAATTTACACACACAAATGAAATGTGCATACTGAGTCATGGCCAAATTCAAGTAGCACTCCAATAAACAAGGCAGTGATGGAAAACCACAGCAGACATCAGGACTACAGTATTCTGTTTGCACACACAGTCTTCCATTCCACACATGGTGTAATGTTCAAACAAATAAACAAGTCAGCCTCCCTCTCCCACCCAGCACTATAAAAAACCCCAACATACAACCAAAGCAAAACCACAAACCAAACCAACAACAGAACTCATAAACCCCCAACAAAAAACAAACAAACAAAAAAACCAACAAAACAAAACCAAACAAATCTATACAACAAAAAAACCCACCACATGCATCAAAAAACAACCTTTCCAAAAATTAACACAACCCCCAAGAACACCTTAAGACAGAGGCAATGTCTACATCTTGGAAGGTGTTCAGAGTACCTATGGCTCTGCATGCCACAATGAAAGCTGAAGAGATGTCAAGAACCCTGCCAAAAGATATTCCTGAAAATTGTCTTTATAAAACCCACTTTAAGGGAGAAATACCTTTTTGCACTCTGCATACAATACAGCCATGCTTTCAACAAATAAGGCTTATCATTTTTACAGCAGTTCACTGATTGTATAGATCTTTATATATATATTTCGCTCCAAGTGACATAAATTAGGCTCAAGACAAGGCCTCAAGAAAGTTTCTAAACATGAAGACTAACACCTCCTGTCAGTGAAACTCAGCCACAAGACTAGAGCCCTCCAGTCAATGACTAATGAAACCACTGCCATTGTTCACCATTTCTACATTCAATGGCTATGTACAGCTGTATTTCTATATATTAGTGAAATTTAGGATTTTTTAAAAAATTTTCTTCATCAAAAATATTTAAAGCAATACAACTGCCACATTGTAAAAGTCACTGTCTTTTTGATAATTCACTGGGGGAATATCAAAGTTCAGAAGATGAAAAACACTGAGCAATATACACTTAGAGACTGCAATCATCAGAATAAGCATTTTACTCTGCATGAGAAAGAAAAGAGTTTATGCTTGACTGCATTTTTTACTAAACCCACAAATTACTTGTCAATTCATCTTATTACAAATTACAATATTTGTTTACTTTATTGCAGCTACACTGCTTCTAATATGGATTTACTTGTCCTGATAACTTGCATCCATACAACTTATCATCTCCATCAATTTTATTTTTGTGTCTTTGAAATTCCTCTCAAATTTTCTTGTTCGAAACAAGAGAAATCAGAAACATAAAATGAATTAAACACATAACCACATCTCAGTCATTATTGCTTAACTTTTTTCCAATGTCATTATTCTATTATTTAGCATTCCATTCTCATTTAGCCAGTCAGTCCACGCTACTCATTCAGTTTTGGTGACCACCTGACTCTGACCCAAAAGTTTCTCATTCTTTTCTGATTCCTCCAAGACAATCTGTATTCTCACAAGGTAGCTAGCCTATGCAATTACTATTTTTAAGGAAAATGCTTCTGCTAGCCACAAATCAAATCAGTTCCCGGCTGAGTAGCAATGACTTTAAAAGCATGAAAAACATAAGAATAGCTTCAGTTTAGATACAAGTGATGGTACGAGTGAGCAAGATCAAATAATTTCTCCAGCTAAATAATTTTTTAACAGAATATACTGGGGATGGGAAGACTAGAAAATATTTCTGAAGACATATTTATGTGATTAACTTGTCCTACCAGACACTACCTGTCCTTTGCCTTAAATTTTGTAATACAAGCCTGTGAGCTAAGAAAGAAGACACTCAGTTAGTTAAAGACTTGATAAATGTCACATATATTTGTTCTTTTAAGGATTGAAAACATATAAAATATGAATTCGGATTTGTTAATAAATTAACAATTAAATTAACAAATACTAAAATAAATAAACAGTGCTACTGCAGCCAAATTTTTACCAGAAAAATTTAAATCAAGGCAAAAATTAATGAAAGTCTCGCAAGAACTTGCCTTACATGCCAAAACACATTAAATACTTCATTTAAAGCAAAACATAAACGTTCCCTTTCAAAAGACTAGTGAGAGGGTCTTAAGAAAGACAAAACCACAAAAAAAAAAAAAAAGACATAGAACAGAAATAAGTTATGCCTCAGACTTTTTTCATCTCTGAAGAAAGACATGGAACTAAGAAAAAGAAATAGAGGACTAAATATTCATAAAAGCAACTAAATCGTGTCGGATTATACTTTTTTCTGACCCAGAGATGGGGCAACTGAGAGGTGTTTTAAAAACTTTTATTCTATTTTCAGTCTCATGCGAAGGGTGAGACAATACAGACGTTACAATTCGTGCCATCACAATCAGAAGCCAACTGAGATTTTGATTACATTAAGGACATAGAGTTTTCCTTAAACCAAGGTATAAAACTTTAGTGTTGAAAGTTTTATTTTTCTTAGCTGAAAGGACCTATTCACATGACAGTCAATCAGATTCCAGACTGGTACAACCTGCAGCTGGAAGAACCATTCCCTCTGGGCCAGGTGATCATATTCTCAACCATTTCATCAAGAACCTTCAAATATCCCCGGGAAATCCAGTTTACAAATCATTCAGAATTCTCTCTCAGCCAGGTAACCTTGTGGGATTCCTTACTTAGAGCCTAATCAGTGCAATGAGGTCTGTAATGCCAGGATGGAGCTTCACCCAGGACAAATCCCTACAAAATTGCAATAAGGGCTTTAGATTATAATCTAACACAATTTAGGAAAAAAAACCCCATTTTTTAAAGTAAGTACTGCTGTTACTGCTACAAAAGACAAAGTAAAAGTTTGCATTATTTTTATTGGGGTTTTTTTGTGGGGGTTTTGGTTTTTGGGGTTTTTGGTTTTTGGGGTTTTTTTTGCTTTTGGTTTTGGGTTTTTTTGGTTTTTTTCCCTTAAAGCAGACAACAACCCAAGTCAAACTACAACAGAAAATTAGATGCTGTACTACAATATTAATTTCCGGTAATATATTTATTTTCACAGCCACTTGCTCCAAGGTTTAGCAAATAATCTGTATATGGTTTGCAGAATTATCCTCCTGCTTATTAAGCAGATGTAATATTAAGCGCTGCAGGAGACTGCCAAATTGGAATTCATTATGAGTAAATCTCATAACGAAAATTAATTCTTTAGAAGTCTATTAATTTGCATTAAATGCCAGTGTATATATAACATCACACAACAAAAATGTGTAGTAATGTGTATATACAACATAGATAGAGCATATATATATATATATATATATATATATATATATATATATATATATATAGCCCCTTCTTCTCTCTCTCAAATCTTTCCTGGGTTGGGAAAAAAGGAGGAGAAAGCTGGCATAGCCACTGACGATGACACACTTTTTCTATCAGCTTTGTGTCTTTTCCAGTTTTGCCATAGCATCTAAGCTAAATCTTCCTCCTTTGGCATCATTAGCTTGATGCTTTGGCTGTGGAGAAAAGAAATGGTGAATTGAGAGGGCTTTGAAGGCCCTTCAGACTGGAATCTGTCATGAAATCCCTAGCTTGGGTCAGTATCACTATCTGGCACACACAGGGCTCTCTCCTTTGGGGCACTAACATGGGCTAGCTGACTCCCAGACCAAATTTCCGTGCTCTGCTGGGCTTTCTGCACCTCTGCAGTCAGCAGAGCACCTACTCCTGAAATCCAGGGCTGAACTTATCCCTGGAGCACAGGGAACAGCCTCCCGTGCCAGCCGTGGGGACACTGCTGGAGCAGCAGCCCCAGCACAGGAGCAAGAGTTGGGCTCCCTGAGCCAGCACAGCTGGCACAGCACAAAGAGCAGCCCAGACCTAGGAACCCCTCCAGTAAAATGAGCTGTCACCAGCCCAGGTTATTATCCTGCTGGGATCTTCTTTGCCCCTTCAGCAGAGGAGATATTCTGTCAGAGCAGCTGTACAGGCTAGACCAGGATCTCTCTTTTAGCCTTGGTGACTAAACTGCATAAAGGCTTCTATCCAATTCTACTGATTTTCTGCCTTACAATGGAATTGAAAGTTAGGCCAGCTTTATCTTAACTTTTCACTAAATTCCAATACTTCCAATAAATTCTGTTCATAAACAAATATTTTAAGTACAATATGCCAGACATCCTAGAGATCAAAGCAATTTCCCCTGAGAATAGCTGTTCTTCATTCACCCAGAAAAAAAAGAGCAATATTATTTGTGAAAGGATGATTAAAACAGAGCATCATATTCACTGAAATAAAAACAAACCTCATATTTAAATCAAAATAGTTATGATTTGTGACAACATCAATAACACTAAGTGCAGCTTTAAACGATTCAATAAAAATTATTCTGGTTTTAGAGAGGAGTATTTAAGAGAAGAAAGCTATATACTAAACAATAAGATTACACCATTTACACAAATAACTTCTGGGTTTCTGTCATCGTAGAAATCATGTCACGCGTCAATGGGCATAAGCCATAAGAGCAGGATGGTGAAGCAGTCCTAGCAACAAAAAAGAACACTGCTAGCCATTTGGCAATTCTATCTCAAATAGCCCATTTCGCACTCTGAATTCTGCTCTAGTTCCATTAATGAATATCATATTCACTACAAGACAGAGCTGCAACTTCTTGCAAGGGCAAGAACTCTCTATAAAAATGTCACTTGTTTATATGAAGCATGTCATCCATTTTAAATTGAAAAATAGTGAAAATAGCAGCAATTTTATATACTTCCAAGATAAAACTTCATGACTTTTCACTTTCAAATAGCATTATGTCAGATTTAATTTTATAAAAATTAAAAAGTTAAAAAGAGTGCTTCTCTGTCAAGTATTTATATTTTTCCCTCCAAGTGGTATTATTCAAAGTGCCTCTAAAAACCCCACAAACCTGTGTCAGATTGATTTATTTTTCTTAATTTCTTTTTACTTTCCTTTTGTTTCAGCAGTCAAGCAAAAAAATCCATTATTTGCCTAGTTCTGCTCTGCTATACTTAATGTTCTTATGGAGCTCTCAGAAAAGAACACAGGACAGCATACCAATCACTTTTGGCAACACACTGGGTGGTTTGCATGTTTAAATCAGGGAAACCTCAGACAGCTTTTGGCTTCATAGAAATCACTCATAGCTGACCCACAGCTGAGACTGTTCTGCATGCTAAGCATTCATAGCAGCAGTCCTTCTCAAAGGGATAAACTGTCTCATTATGACTGTAGCTGTATTCAGATTGGACACTAAAATATACCAGATCCTCAAGGATTTGCAATGAAAGCTGTAAGTGTTCTTCTCAGTATTCAACCTCTTTGGCTCATTTTACCTAATTCTGTCCATGAACTTTGAGGTTCTGCAGGTAGTGATGAATACTTATGACCTATATTCAAAATATTTTGACTTGCTATTTGATCCATCTGACATGCCCAAGTGATATTACTGATGGGCTCGTGCTCAGTGTTTCTATACTTGATTTTTTAGCTCATGTGTTGCACTGGGTCCTTGGTTTTGCGGAGACCTGGATTAAACTAAATTTAATCTTGCATGTTTGCAATAGATTTTCTCCTCGTCATTTTAGGGCAAGAGCAAGGGGAGTTGTACCTCCCTGTGGGGAACTATAAGGATAGGAATTTGGAATAACAGTGGGGAATATTTCTTCTATGCTTAGCATGTCCTGAGATTACTTCAGATTTGGGCAATGATTCTTCATATTGTAGACTCCTGCTATGACTCTGTAAATTAGGTCTCTGCATCCTAAATTTTATGAGAATATAAATTAACATTTTGTTAATTGAATGTCTATTAAAAACTTCATTTTTTTAATTTAACCATTAATATTCAGGAAAGAGCAAAACAGCAAGAAGAAATTTAAATCAACATTATTCCAAAGCAAAATATTTCAAAGTCAATCTCCATCATGGTGACACAGCATCATGAGTCCCATCAAAACCTTGAAAATATTTGCCCACAGCAAGCATAGTTTCACCCTTTTCTACCTTTTCTATTGTTGCTCTTATTTTTCATCTTTTACCTTATTACTTAATCTGAGACTGAAAATAGGCAGTATTTGCATCTTGGATTTCATTTCATATAATGATGATTTACTTCAAGTTTTCCTCAGCTAAAATTATTTACTACAGTTCAGATTCGATGTATTAAAAAGTTTTAAGTATAAACTCCATAACTTTCTCAGACAAGAACTCTAGCATCTAATTCAGCTTTTTCTCAGAAATATAGTAGCCATTAATCATCACACAAAGCTCATTTTTGCTCTCTCTCTGGGCAAAATGATTCTGTAGCACCACCTAGTGAGATGACATCACTGTCTGTGATGGAATTCTGAATTCTCAATCAATATTGATCTGCCACTTCCACTTTTGGAGAATGTAACTGGTTTCAAGATTGTAATTCAAATTCCAACACACAATTCACGACACACCATGATTCAAGGGGTCATAGACCACATCAAACGTGGTCTTTTTTCCACATTTAGAATGGAACAAGTTTATCGCCTGCTGCAGAGATGGATGAGTGCCTTGACCACCTCCTCCTTCCCCTCTCCTTGAGCTGTCTGCTTGGAAAGCACAGTGGTATCTGCCAGGTCTTGAGTATTCCTTTCTACCTCTATCTTACTGCACCACTGCTCATTAAAAGCATACTCTGAATTTCCTTCACTACCAAGGACTGTAACAGTGAACTCCATGAACGCCTGAAAACTCCATCGAGTTAGTGTGAACAAGCAGAGGATTTGAGGAAGAGCGTCCAGGATTTGGTAAGGAGACCCTTCAAATCCAGCAGTTTTCATTTATCAACAACCTAACCTTTCCATGAGGTCTACACTAAAACTGAAGAGCAGCAAGTTCTTTAGTGCCTAAATCCAAAGAAAACTTTCTCCTGAACTCCTGTGAAGATCAGCATATTGGCATGAAGTATGAAATTTGATTATCCCTCTCTTAGCTTGCATAACTACAAAGTTTATTAAAAGTCTGGAAATTCTATTTTACTGAAGGTTGGTTGTTCCAACCCTCCAACTAAACCAGCGAAAAAAGAGTCAGGCATGAGCTAATTTTCAATTGTTTACAATAGACAGAGTAGGGCTACACCTGTTTAGGGAAGACATTTACTAAAAAAAGGGTAAACAACATAAAATTCTTCAAACATTTAAATGATTCCTGTTACCCAGGAACTCCTTGAGAGATCCACAGAATGAAAACTACTAGAATACACAGTGAGAACTTGTAATGGCCCCCTTAGGCTGCTTAACAACTAGGAAACATCTTTCTGACAAACAGTGAAACAGGGGCCGAGGGAGATGGTGTTGAGCCACCTTGGAGATTTTCATAACTCGACTGCTCCTGAGCAACCTGACCTGACCTCAGATTTGGCCATTCTTCAAGATGAGGGCTGGGACCTGAGGAACTATGGCCTCACAAAAATGGGTACACACTACTATTCAGTTTCCTGCTTCTCTTTGCCAAATCCCAAAACATCAAAACAGCAGTCCCTGGGAGAGGTGGAGGAACTGAAATTGATTGTTATGAATGTAAAAAACAAAATATTATCAAATGTATATCCATCTTTTAATTTCCAAAAGCCAGCTATGACTTCAGACGAAAGCAGCATCATGCTTAAATCAAATGCTAACTGTGGCAGAAAGAAGGCTGCTTTGTATGACTCTGGACAAGTCATCCAGTAGCTCTCAGGGGAAATTAACCATACAGTATAGAAATCTAAAGAATCCAGCCCACACTTCACCTTTTTATAACATAATCAATTCTTTAATCAAAAACTTTTGCATTAACCAAAACTTCTGCTGCACTTTCTGCAACTGAACTGAAACACATCTTCAAATTAGTTAATTTTGCTTGGAAGCAGAGCATGCAGGTGTACACCAGCCATTAAAAGCACAATGTGATCAATTCACGCTTCTATTCATGTCATGTTTGGATATTTTCTGCGCTGCTTCTCATTCGAGACCACACATGCCTAGTGCAAACCTTTGCTTTCTTTCTGATGGATTTCTGACATTCTGATCATGAGCCTATTATCTGGCTGCTTATCAGTCACTTCCTTGAGCTCCCTGCACTCCCGCTTGACAGCTACAGAGAAAACACCCAACTATTCCAGGCCCCCAGCCGCACAAACAATTTATCCTGCACATCACCTCATCAGCACTGCATTGACTCATTAGGAGCACCCAGTCAATGAAAGGCTCCACAGAATGCCACTTCCTAGCTATATACTCAAGCCCAAGCACTACATAGTTTTAGGAACACTTTCCTAGAAAAAAAATGAATAAAATATTCCTTATTCATGACAGAAAGGAGGATGCAACTTGATATTTTGGAGCCAGCTACGTTGTCTTTCTCCAATTTTTCTCCCATCTGCTTAAGAACAGGCAGTTTTTAAAAAGAGATTTTCTCCATATTTAATTCTCCTCTTTTAATTTTCAGTATTTAATGTCACTCTCCTATTTCTGTCTCATCATATAGCATTCCTCTCTGTTACTGCTTTATCTGTATCTGTACCCATTCAAATATATAAAATGTTTCCAGCAGGAAGGACTTGGCTACACTTCAATACAATGACATGTTAATGTTTTCATGTCTTTGGAATATCGATAAATATGTTTACTTGAAATACTGGAAAAGAGTGAGGTATTTGATATTTCTTTGTCCCTGTTATTATAGCGTTTCTAAGTAAAAGTGAGTGAGGCTAATTTCTACTAGCACCATGGTGTTGACAGTGATCTAGACAAATACACAAACTGAGAGTTGAACTGCACCAGGTAACTCTCAGCCAGTGTACACAGCCCCAGCGCTGTTGACTTCTCCCTCCCTGAGACCAGGAAACACCTGTACATGACAGCAAAGGACCATGAAACATCAAAAATAAAAACCATCAGAGAAAGCACAGAAAAGTATGTGAGAGGTGATTACTTGTTATCAAACATTAGAGAAGTTGTTCAAATTTCAGTCTGTTAAACTATTTACTGGATGCTGCAAGACTATGAGGAAAAAGGCTGCAGAAAGCATCCAGAACAAAGCACTGAATAACACTTCATTATGCCACTTCTGAAGACAGCACACTGGGGCACAGGAGTCTGGTGGTATGACCCAGGAACACATTTCCTATGTTCCTAAAAATCTGTGATTTTTTCATGGTGACTATTTTCTGTGAAACAGGTGAATGAAGTGACCAGTGTCATGGCATTCACCTTCTGTATTTTTTCACTAAATACATGGAATTCATTCAGTTAAAATTCCAGCCATTACTGAAGCAGAGCACATCTTTTAGTTCTTGTATTCAGACTGCAGTTAAGTTAAAAGGGTTTGGGGTTTTTTTTGTTTTTTTGTTTTTTTTTTTTTTAATGTGTGGACGCAGTAAGTAAAGGAATAAAAGCATAAAGATGGGCCTATGCTAATGTTGAAAAGTTAATCCAATGTGAAAAGCAAAAATGCAATCAATCTAAATAGAGAGGTCCACTCTAAATAGAGAGATAGCCACATTTAAATGTATATTCCTGAAAATAATAGTTAGAAGTCTATAAAATGGACAGATTTTTAGTAGGTATTATGCACGCAACTCTGATATGAAACTACTGTGATATTTCCCCTGGAAAAATTCCCAAACTCTCTATGTAAACTCATTTTAGAGAGTACATCTTCCTTAAATTTCTGAAAGAAATCTGAATTCATTCAAAAAGAAAGAATTTCATGACTCACACACTAAGTTGTTTGGAAATGACCCTGGGTTGCAAGTGATTGTTATGAGATCTGATTTATATCAACAACTAAAATGTAATTTATGTTTTTCACATGGGTCATAATTTTTAAATGGAGAGAGCTGAAACTTTGAAAATCAGTGGCTGATAGCTGCTGATGTTCTTGGCTCATAAACAATAAAATATAATCTAATCAGGTCAAACTATCTACACCACACATATTTTAGATGCGTGGTTGCTGTCTATTTCCCTTTTTTCCATGCAAAGAAAAGGCTAAGATATCTATTGCAAATACAACACTATATCATTTTCAAATTTCAGCTTAATCGAAAATCACTAGGCGCAGAAAATTAATGTTTTTGCCATGCTGTGTCCTTAGTTTCAGATAGCCTAAATTTTACCAGACTGGACTTCAGATTATTCCTTTTTTTCAGAGACATTCTTCCACTTTTAAGCGCAAGAAATATAGAAAATAAAAACAAAACTTTGAATCAAATTCAATACGTCCAAAAAGCTCAAAATCCATCTGTGCATAAATCTTCTGGTTGAAATGTAAATAATCACAGTTTACAAGCATTTAATTAGGTTTATAAAGCAGTCTAAAAGAAAATAAACATTCCTCAGCCATGCAGTGAGCACTGCTTAGGTGAAGAATTGGGTAAGGGCATATCAGAGTCCTAAGTGCAGTTGCTCAGAGACAAGTACAGGCCACCCAATTTATGGCTCCTCCTATGTGTTTGGTACTACGTGGTTGCTGAAACACAGCACTGAAGGTGAGTCCATAAGCACACACATCTTAACTGTGACAAATTAATTAAACCCGCTTTATTAATAAAACAAACAAACGTAGTTTTCTTTTAAGCCTGCACTTTGACTCTCCAGAGGAAATGACTTTGCAGTACCCAAGCACAGCAGAGGAGGGAGAAGGTGGGAGAGCCTCTCCTGCACCAGCCACCAGATCAGCACTGCTGTTTGCCAGCTTGGACATGCTGGATTCTGTCACTCAGAGCAGGCACCAAATCAATGACACAACCACCACAACCACAAATCAGCAATTTAACTTAAAACACAAAATCTAAGATCACTTTGGGCACTGTCTTCCATTACGTCTAGTGATCGTATCTGACACTAGTGATTTGTGCTACAGGGGGAACAGGTTGGTTTTTTTAAGTATGCTCTCAGTACCTAATTCTATTAAAAATTCATGCCTTAAGCTTCTTAATTGGCTTTAAAATTTTCACATATCCTTTGAACATTTTACTTTACGTTGTTGCTCTATAAAACACCACAGAAGAGTATTTGTCTAGACAAGATCACGCTTATTGTTACCCTACTACATGAAGTATTCACTTCCATAGCTTACAAGAGCCTTTCTTTTTTTGCATACATATACAGACAGTTAGCAGAGTAATCAATTTTTAAGGTTATTGACCTCAAAAAGCATAATTTTTGGCCAAAGGATGGAAGACTTTGCTTCCATTAGCATACTTGCTACTCTAACAACCAAGGACTAACCTGAGACCAAAGTTTTGTCAGAAGCCCAAATGCCCGCTAGTGCGAACCCTTTGAAAAGGGTCCTTGCCCATTTCTCCTGCTGGGGCAAGCCTTCAGGAACAATTAAGGAGTATCTCCCTTTTTCTTCTTGGTGGGCAGCTTTTTGGGACAACCCCCAGAACTGTCTGCAGTGCCAGCTGTGGACCATAGGGAAGTCATCCTCCTCTCCAGCAAATTTCCTACACGTTTTCCCAAACCATGACCTGGTTCACGCTGGGACCTGATCTTACAGCTCAGACACTCCTGAGCAAAGGAAGTTATTCATGGTTACACATCTGTTGCTAATAACTCACACACAATAACCAAAGCTGCCTGACAGTATGATCAGATAATGTGCTCTGAAGGCATTTGAAATGCAATTGACTGTGTCTGGTATTGATAAAACAATTATCACCTTCCAGTAACAACTCACGAGAAAAATTTATCATGTTCATAAGATCAGCATATTTTGCTCAAGGAAGTTAAAAAATAAAAGGATGGATTGACAGAAAAAAATTATTCTGGTCAGATGCCTCACCAAGTGCCAGGGGAAAATTAACCTCCAGTATGATGCACAAATTGGGTGTTAAAATCCAAAGATAAGGTGTCATTTCAGCACCACCCTCTTTCAGAGAGTTATGGTGATGTCGTTAGTGCAAAGCCTAGGAATAATTACTGTGCCCAAGGATAGCTAACTCACAACCACACAAACCACTTGCATGTGACAACACAAGTTTGTCAAAGACAGCGGGATGTTATTTATCTTCTTCCCACCTCACCTGCACAGGTGAGCCATTTACAGCAACTCCAGAACACTCCACTCCCTTTACTATTTTAGGGTTATTAGCTACCCAAAAGCATCACAGTGAAACACAGAACCTCCACCTTTTGTTCCTGAGAAGCACGATGATGCCATCATTAATTCAATCTGAAAAAGAAACAGAAGAGTAGCAACTATTTATTCACTTTTCCTCAGCTATTCTAACATTGCTGCTGGCATTTCTGTCACTGCCATTATGTTGCTGTTTTAAGTATTCTTGCAATCAGATCTGAACCTTACAACCAAGTTCTTATCTTTTAACCAGTTTTCTTCTTCCCCCACAGAAAAAAGAAACTGAATATCTGTCCACAGAGAAAACAGAAAAGTACAGCCAGCAACAGTGATGAGGCTTCCAATTCCTGATCACTGTCTACAGAGTAATTTTGCTTTACAAATTGGACTACATTAAAAAAAAAAAAAAAAGTCTCATCTAGCTGATGATATATGGGGAATTTACCACCAGGCTCAAGGCAGTGCCTAGCAACAAAGTGCTCAGAGTACAATAATCACTAATAGTATTTTGTAATAATTTCAGGAGAAAGAGCAAGAATCAAATGTATTTGATGCTTCAGTTTAGTGTCAAAACACTTTAGCACAGCAGTCAGGGGCTGTGTTATGTTTAAGTCCCACACCATACATGATTTCCATATTAAGTCTCTAGTACAGATTATCCTAAGCATTTTAATAACATTACATTGACTTCACATGATTAGAAACACCCAAACCACCTCACGATCCATTTGGCAGTCCTGCTCTACCAAATTATTCTGCAAACATTCTTTCCCTGATCGGAATCATCTTTCTTTAAATGAACTCATTGTAATGTAGCATGCCTATGTACTTGGTGACACATAGTATAGGGGGGGGAAAAAAATGGCTGTTTAAATGTCATTCAAGTCCTACAATTAAAATAAACGACATGAATAAAATATCAATTAGATGTTGATAATGAGAGACTTTATGCAATTTTCTTCCCGAAGGATCAGAAATCAACAGTCACAGTGGTAGCGCAAGGAAAAGAGAATACCCATAAAAGTATTAGTAATCTGAAACACTTCAGATAGGAAACAAGCCAAGTTGTTTCTCATCTACATGAAACAAGCTCTTCCATCTCATTGAAATTACTGTCACAGTGATTCCCAAAGGCTTCAACAACAAAACTTTACTTTCTGTGTTTCAAAGCTGTTGTGCATTGGGTGGGTTTTGCAGTTGTTTCTTTTTGGTTCCCCACGCCTGCAGTTTCTACTGACTACTTTATATTATTTATGTCCAATCTCGTCAATTCTAGACAGTTCCTGCTGCAGAGAAATCACTGGAATTGCCAGATTGTCCACCCATTATGTTAATCAACACATTTAAACACAAAATTTGTTCTTATAAACAGGGCAACGCACAGCAGGAATTGACAGAGGGAGTCTCTGGGATAGTCCAGTATCAAGACGTGTTAATTTTCCTTTTTCCACCAGGCAACTCTTTGCTGGAGCACAGAACAGACTTTCCGAGTTTTTTAAAAGTGATGCTCAGTAAAGCTCTGACAGGGACAGGCTCCACTAAGATCACCAAAAAAAAAATCTGCCCAGGCCACCTCCACCTCCTCAGATATGGGTTTGACTGAAAGAGAGTGAAAATGTTCTATAGTGGACACTAGTGACAGTGAGAAAGACAACGGCGGATAAACCAAAGACCTATTCTCTCACTGGTGAAGAAAGTGGAATTTTACAAAGCAGACGTTACTTGGACAGAAGCTGTTCTTTACAGATTGCCTTACAAATTCCAAATGGCAACAGTAAATGAGCTCTCAGCTCCTGTGACACTGCTCAAGTTGAACCAAATGCCACTCTGTCAAACACTGTACATGGTGCCTCTTACATTTTGCTCCTGCTCTTTGACTTAATGTTGCTGTCCTGGAGAAAAAAATGTTGACCACAAGCAAAACCAAAGTGTGGGGGGAAACCAGTAAGCTGTCAATTAAATAAAGCAAATGTTCTCATGATCAGATGTATCATCCAGAAATCAGTTTCATTATTACTGTCTAACTTAAATATCATCTATTACTTTAGAGCTTGCTAAGTTTTCTGCATTAACTGGAAACAAATACCCAGTGTGAAATGCTATTATTCACCTTTTATGCTCAATTTGCTTACAATCTGGTAAAAGTATAATTTGTTCCTATTATAAACTTACATTTTCCTTAAATCATTCCCCTGTGGAGTCTTGAAACTGAGATACTGATGGATTAGCATTGAATGCCTCCTCAAGCCTTCCAAACCTGTAGTTTTGCACTCTGGGTTTTTCTTGAACTTAGCTGCCTAAGGATTTTAGAATGTTGTATAAAAAGCTCCACAATAGTAACTTCTCCACATAAATATTTTGATTGCTATTTAAAAGGAGGAGGGATTTGTTTTTCTGTGTTCCTAATTACTGCATCACTTGACTTATTTTTCAAGCACCTACTTAACAAGGCCAGATTTAATTGAATTACTCATTAGAAGACAGACGAACTGCGAAATACAAGCATTTTTATTCTTTCATATCATACTGTTCATTTTCACACCTCACATCTTGTGAAACATACCTGATTTTACAGGTTTTTATGTTACAACTGCATGAACACTGCAAATTGCTTGCTATTCTAAATAAAGATTAAGACTTTTCAAGACTGTCAGATGGAGATGCATGGAAATCACATTTGTGCCAAAGGAAGGCCACTTGCCCTCTGAAAAATCAGACAGCTTCAAGGCTTTCCTAGATTAACACTAAATTAAGTACTTTTACTACAGGTCAGGTGGAAGGAGAGAAATAATCGTTCTTTTGAAGTACTTCTATAAATATCTTGTATTTTGAAATCAGAAGGCAAATTAAAATTAAATCTTCATGGATTTCTCTCATTTATATCAAATTCTGTATTTACAAAGTGGAAGATTAGAACAACAATCAATCTGAATAAACAGTAATACTGATGGAAAATCTAGCCAAAGCTGAGCTCAGAGTGGTCATATAAACCAGCATCCTTCACAATATTCCTGTCTTATATACAGCATTGATAGCACAGAGATTACATGATTTTTAAAAGTAAAGATTGAAATATAAGGATCCAAATAATTCCTTCCCATGAACAATTTGAAGATTTATGCCACTATTTTTGTTCGAAACACGTTTCAAATTATTTCTTTCTGTTCAACATCTCTTAACTAGGTAATATACACTCTCCCTCTAGTGTCCTTCTGTCAATTTAATAAATTATTTGGGTGAAAAAGCATTTAATTTTCTGCCAGAAAAATGAAGTCATCTGTTAAAGAAATACAGGGAGGAAGAACTTAAAGTTTGACCAGCCAGGTCTATCAATGTTTAAAGATTTTTTTTCTTTCTGTAATCTCTCATTAGCTTATAAAATGACACTTCAGACAGTTTACTGAGTAACAGACATTTCTAACACAGCAACAAAGGAGAACAGAAAGAATCCAGGTTTAAGGATTAATAGCTGGGGGCAGAGACTAGACATGCATGTGTGTGTTTCTACTCATGTGTACGCACAAAGATACTCCTACAAGTCTCCCAGCCAAGAAATTGTAAACAGCATTACAAATTCTAGTTTTACCCACACAACTGCCTCTTAACTATGTCCCTCTCACCTGGAATAGTTTTGAGGGAAGCAGATGGAAACCATTGCAGTAAATAGGCCTAGACAGAGCTAAGATCCCATTCAGAAAACTAGATTTACATGTTGTGAATTGAGATGCTCTGAGCACTGAGTCTTTGCTTTCCTTCTGTGAAAGATAAAGGAAACCTTATGAAAGACATTGCTATAGGCAGTTGTCAAGGGGAAAAAAAAAATCTTTTTCATTCATTCTTTTAAGGGAAATTAACTGTACTACTTTGCAAAGTGAGTTTGGCCAGACAACCTTCCTGAACATAAAAGACAATAAAGAGGAAGGGAGTAAGAGAGTAAATCTCTATCTTCTATTTAAAGCGCCGTATGAACATGATTATTGCAGTAAACTTTACCAAGGCTCATCTAGAAACCTACAGAAGCCAAGTCTCTCCCAGCCGTAAGCAGCTGACATTTTTATTCAAGTGTGGATCCAAATTTCAAATCTCAGCAGTTTTGTCTCACCATTAAGACAGAAGAGATCGATTGTCGCCTGATACAAGAGTACAGATCTTGTACAAACTAAGTGCCAAGCTAATGTTAAATGAGGCTGAAAAACCCAAAACATCCTTTTGTGACTAAGTGATGGAGAATGAAGTTGTTTGTGACAGGATGTTTAAAAATAAAAGAGAATTTCAAAAAGTCAAGTTCACACAACTGTAACAGTAACACATTGTGCTAAAAAGCATGCTGTGGTATTAAAAAAAAAAAAAAAAAAAACCAACAAAACAACGTGCACAAACACATCGTTTGGTTTCAGCAGACAGCAAGCCCTTAGAGACTGCAAAAAGCCCACTGTGCTTCACGGTATAAAGCCTGAATCAGAGACATCTCTATCAAGCTATGTACTGTAGAAAGATGATCACTAAGTTCCTTGATTATGTCCTTGCAGAGAATAGCAATCCTAGTAGAGAAGGAGGGAAACAACTAGGTGGGGAGGGGAAGAAAAGAGAGAGGGGAAGTACAGAAGAGTACAAAGGAATAAAGGAATTAGAGTGATCTCTCTGGTCTATCTCATTCCAGACCAACTGCTTCTGAAATGCAAACTAGCATTTGAGACCCTGTTGCTAAGATCTGAAACACCTATTAAAAGAAAAGGAAATACTAAAAAAGAATAAAACTCAGAAGATAAAAGAACTTGCCATGGAGATTTGTTGTTACTTTGAAAAGATCAACACCTTAAAGAAGAAAATTCCCCCCATTTTCTAAGAAAATTTTCTTTTTCCTCTTTCCAATCTTCATACATACTTCTATTAAATGGACTACATTTACTGAACAGACAAATTTTAAATTTAGATTAAATTCTCAGTTGCCTTCAATTCAAACATCTAATATGTCTAAAAAAATATTCATACATTCTCTTGGCAAGCCAACTTCATCTATATCAACAGAAGAAAGTAGAAATGCAGCGGATTCCCCACTTACAGTATTAGACTACAAGAACAACTCTCCTGAGCTGGAGAATGGTACATACAAGTGTAAAGACCTCAGTTGTGCCTTTCATCTTGTAATGAAACAGTAGGACAGCATTTTCACTCAGTGAAGTTACTCTGATTTACATAGCCAAGAATATAATCACATTTGTCTAGCCCTGATTCTCACACATTTTATGAAAGGAAGACCAAGAGTCATGCTGAAAGAAACAAAAGTGGACTCAACTTTAAGGGGGGGGAGGGCAGAAAGCGTGTCTGCAAGAGCCCCATACCAATACCAATCCAGCTCAGTGCTGGCAGCACACTCAGAGAGAGCTCATTTTTCAGGGCCACTCATATGGCCAGCTCAGCTATAATGAATCTCAGAACTAAAACTCATTAAAGCAGCAGAGATCACAGTCTCTCCTACAAAGATTCTTACAGATCTTGGTCCTGCAACCATTAATCAGGAACAATTCCCTTAAAGGTTTGCTTGAGTAATGATTCAGAGATAAAGACTAATTACAGTCCTCTTCCACTCAGATGCCAAAAGCATTTTGTTTGGTTGTGTTAATACATGATTTTAGGGTAAACGTCAACTCTGATTATTTTTCAACATGGAAACATGGGTGTTTAGCCTACATATATAATCTATCTTCATAGTCAAGGAAGATGAGTGCACTCCATCCAAGAAATGGTATTTTTGTAGACGATGAACTGCCCTGTGGACTTGCTTCCCCTCTCCACTGACTAGAGAAAGAGTCTGGGGTAGTGGCTCAATTTTTCTGTGAGTGAATTGATGGAGTTGCAAAGTCCCTATCAGAGTGTTTGATCTGTAAAAAAAGTGGCTTCACAGCTGGACCTCACAAGGGTGACTACTATCTTTGGCTGTATTACAAAAGACAGCATGACACGATTTCCATGTTTAGATCATATTGAGAAAGTTAATTTAAAATATTCAAGCGTGGCAACTTCTTGCAAAAAGTTCCAATAAATTTCAACAACCTCTAGCTATGGCAAGGCTGAAAACTACTATTAGGATAATTATTCATGGAGAGTTTGTGCTTTAGGAGGAGGAAAAGTGAACAGAATAGGAATGTCATCTTTGTAAAATCATTGTTTCTGGTTTTAGTTCTTAAATAAAAACTTCCACCTATCAAGGTCTCAGAAGGAAGCTGGGAGAATTATTAGAAAGAGACAAATAACAAGTAAAAAGTGTGTGATGATAGAGACAATAAAGATCTCTGGTGACAGAGAAATATTTCTCTAAATTTTTGAGGAATAAGTGAAATGCAGATGTACCATGCAGTAGCAGATGCTGCTGGTATGGTGCCTGAATATTAATAATAATTGTACCTGGCATTTCCATGGGCCAGTGACTTTTATCAGAGAACTGAAAAACACTTTGGGTACATTTGTCTTTCTAGAATGGTAGGATCTCACATGGCATTGAGTACTTCAAGCAATAGAATTTGAGTGTGTACAGCGCAACACTAGAAATGCTTAACATTTTGGAGAATTTAGTCCTTTGGCCTCACTTAAACCTTAGAAGCAAAACACCATAGTGATGTGAAGGGACTTTCAATAGCACAAGCACAGTGTAAATGCAAAGACAGCCAGTGTGAGATTTCAGGGGATGTGTTGAAATGGCACAGACCTGACAGTGACTTACATGAGCTGATGCTTCTTGTATCACTGCTGCTATGATAACCAAACAAACTGCATTGTCCTTAACTCCTCATCACAAGAGCTCAAACAGTTGGCTATCTGGGAGTCTCACATGGAGCTAACATGAATCTAACACATAGAAATGTCTAAAGCCAGTAAAACATTGCCTTTTTGAAAACATGGTTACTTGGAGACTTGTTGGGCTGTAAATGAGAACATTTTGTCAATGTGAAACAGCCTCCACAGTCAGATTCTGCAGGTAACTGCAGAACTCTCAGTAATGTCCTTTTAATTTTTTTTTTTTAATTCTGAACTGTTAGTTCATATGACCTGCTGATAGCTATTTAAGCCTGTACATTTCCATGACCAACAAGAATCCAAGCAATTTTGTCTATAATTGTCTAACATACCTAGTCTCATGCCATTATCACTGCCATAAACAGGACAAGTAACAGTTTATGACTCATAAAAAACAACCATCTCAGCCTATTTTGCATTAACATCTAGATGACATTAAGTTTAAAACAAAAATGAAAGCTATGTGGTAGCAAAAAGTAATAGAAAAGCCAGTCCTTGGGAGAAAGAAATCACAAAAGCCATCAAGCCACACAGGAAAACAAATTTGAAACAACCTGGAGAGAGAGATATAGAGCAGGGGAAAAAAGATGTCAGAAGGTGTGAACCCACTATCTGCTGTTACCAACCTCAAATTTGGGTGGGCCCTGTACGCCTCTGTTAATCTTATGAGGCCTGTGGCTGTGTTCCTTCCTTCATATTCATCTCCACTGAGGACCACATGGTCCTGTTTTCCAGTGGCTGGTGTCCTCTCCTGCTCTTTGACTGCCACCTGCCTTCCTTTTCTGTATTTAAAGCATTACATAATAAAACCATACGATGAAGAGGAGTTTAATGCCTGTCTTGGCTCACCCTCATAAAAGTTATTTCTGTTATGGGGCTTTCTCCCTTTCCTTTCCTCATCTGGCAAACTCAAAATGACTTGACATTTTCTGTTGTGATTCTGCATGAGCTAATGGTAGTTCCTCAACAGAGAACTAACACGGGGTGAAACAGGTTCTAGATAAAGGCTACCAGTTGTGATGTAGCACCTGAGAGCAAACAGCAGCAAACAAGCTGTGGTCAGCAGTGCTACAGTACCAGCTCAGCCCAGTCAGGCTTCAGGCCACTGCTCAGAGCCAGCCACTGCTGAAAAACAAGGAGTGGGGGGAACAAAAGCAGAATCAGAAAGAGAGAATGCCATGGAGAGACAGAACACTGCAGGGCTTACTGCACCCCTAAGCCTGGGGAACCTGTGGTGCTCCCTATTGGGTTTCAGAGTTCCAGGGACCCCCAGAGTTGCACAGTCAGAGGTTCAACACAAGGTAGGACTTAGCTCTTACTCCTTAGTCATTACATACTCCTTCTTTAGTCATTTTACTCTACTTCCTTCTGGGAAATTTAGATAGGAGGCGTTTTTTTGTCTCACTAGTGTAGCAGCGCTGGCACCCACCGCATGTTTGTGGGGACAGCAGCAGCACAAGTGTCTCTACTCTCCTGTGTCTGTGGCTTTCCTGCATGGAAAGGTGGTATCTGCTCCACCCACAAACATTAATATCCCTGCTTAAGAGACACCAACCTCCTTTGGCACTTGGAGCATGGAGAATTCTCCTCCATGAAGCAAACTGAAGCCATTAAGTCATTTCATACAGGCCAGTGAAGCCAGCACATATAAATGACTCTTAATCTGGCAAATCAGGCAGCATGAATGACCTAAAGGTTAAAGCCTGTGTCTGCTATTATCTCTCCTGAAGTCAAAGCATCCCACTTGATAGGAGAGCAGTTGTACATAGACCTGCAACACTGAATCATCCATTCAACAGAAACAGTTCAACACTTCTGAAGTGGAATTTGCAAACAGTTTTTACTGGTTTACCTGAAAGTATATATTTGGGGAACAAGGGAACCTTTTCAAAATGATTCAAAAATGTTACCCAGTGGCAAGGAAATAAACATATTAGGCTTACTTGGGGAAAAAAAGGAGTACCAGAGTATCCTTGTCATGACCAAAGTGCTATGGATGTGTAATTCCCCCGACCCTGCAAGGAGCTGAGGTGCAGGCACCCCATGGAGCATCCCTTTGGAAGTTATTCAGTTCCTGAGATAAGGAAGAGCAGTTTTACTTCAGCACTCCTATAAACATCAAAGGTAACTTGGTTGAATTAAATAGCTTTGGCAGGATAAAATTAGTATGCAAAATATACAGACTGAATGAACCAGGTATGTCTATGCATAATTTCACTTACAATTCTCAAATATTAAAAAGACATCTCCAAAGAAGCCATCCTAAGAAAGCTTTATAATATCTGCTCTTGGTTTTACAAAGTATGAGAAAGTCAGCTATTGATAAAAGGCCAGAAATACTTCACAGCTACAACTATGAGAAATATTCACATATTCATATGAAGCAACAGAATCTTTTTTATCCTGTTCAGAGTATTGAAACATGCTTATCAGAGAAGAATCTGCAAAAAAGAAATTTCCTGCCTTTTCATTCCAGTACAACCTTGCAACTCTTGATCCTTAACAGATTGACCAGAGTTTACAAAATTTTTGATGCGAACACACCAAACCAGAGTATGTTTGCCCGGATGAGTCAAAATCACAAGGTACTCAGTGCAACGTGGGGCTTGACTGCACACTCCTGAGATGTTCCTCACGCTGAGTTCACACTTCCTGCTAAAATCTTGGACAACTTCCTTTGATTATCTTTTGTTCTAATACCATAACCCAATGTGAAATTTAGTGAAACAACAGAACACTTGGGTCAGTTTTTCCAGTTGTTAGCTGCAATCTGCACAAGCTCCTACTATGTGGTGTCTGTAATCTGACTGCATATAAAGCAGTACCTGGGTCTAACAAAGACAAAACGCTCCGTAAGTACAGGAGGACCCCATAGGAATGCAGCTGCCCGGTTCACTCACACAAAGCAAAAATGAATAGAAAAAAATTCATGGCATTTTTTCAACCATTTCCACTTCTGTGTAAGCATGAGAAAATAAATACATTGTAAATATAGTCATGCTCTAGCTCTCTGAGGGACAAAGTAATAAATAAAATTAGAAACTAAAACTGGAAAGGCCTGTTGCTGTCTGGCTTTTCAGAGAACATTAGTGTTAGCAGCCAAGACTTCCCAATCACATGATACCACAAAATGACAAACTTTAAGACTACAGAGAAGCTGAGTAACCAAAGTTACTTTCATCTGTTATTTTCTTTAATGAATAACAGTATCAAAGCCAGAAAAATATGACAGCAGCTGACAGTGTGGGTGGTGATATAGAAAAATATGGAGAAAAGTATTCTAAGTATTTTTTTCCCTTAATATCTTAAAACCTACCTGTATATATCACATAAATGCTGGTGACCAAAATTAGTCAACATTGTAACTCCCTACAATCTAAACAGGATATTTATATCCTGGATCTTTGAAGAGACCAAAACCCCTGTCCTTGACTCTGCTTTATTATTATTCCCAAAATTAAGATTTCTAACCCAGCCTATAACACATGGGGAGGTTCTGCTGCTCATAACCAATGCCTTAATTTTTTTCTCTAAAAGATTTTTTTTTCTATATACAAGAGAATGGGAAAATGCCTGTGCAACCTCAGTTTTGCTTTCTCATGACAGTGTATTCTGACACATAGTTGAAACTTACTCATGGGATAATTACATTCTGTTGTGCCCTAGGAGTTCCCTGCCTCATTCCTTGAGATAGCAGCACCAAGGAAAAATGAAGAACTAATGTTACATTCAATAACTGGAGTATTCCCACCGCTGTTCAGGTGCATGTGTGTAAATCCATAAACACACACACAACAGCAGTTCTGAACCAAAGCCACAAGTTGAGCCTTAGCAAGAATAATTTCATCTTCAAAGTAATGGATCCATCATTTTCTAGTATTAATGACGTCTTGGCAATTAATCTTATTATCAAAATTCGGTATGTACTTCATGAATCTCTGAATTAGATGCATTATTATAATGGTGGGCAGTAAGTACCAACTCTTTAAAATACTCTAGTGCTGTGTACACTGACTACAGAGCTATTACAGCTGTTTCAGGGTTAAGATTTGCAAGAGGCAGGAGCTAACATGCAGGCAGAGCAGGCTTTCAAACTGGGAAAACTTTGTCCCAGAGCACTTTGCTACATGCAAGCAAAAATCAGGTTCAGTTATTATCATCAGTGCTTACAGAGCAATTCCCCATTCAGAACACTTATCCCTCTATTCACCTCACAGCTACATTGTCACCCTCAATCCACCCACATCAGCACCACCAGCAAATGGGCAGCCAGGGGACACTGTAAATATGAATAACTCTTTCAGAGCACTTATTCAGAAACTGTGAAATCACATGATTATAAACAACATCATATTCTACGCTAAAAATTGCTTTTTAAAAGTTGTAGTAGCTTAAACACTCAAGGACAAAGCAAGAATCTGATAGAACTCCACAGCTGGATCTGATATCTTGAACACTCCATTTTATTTTGAAATTTGCTTTTCTTCTTCAAATTAACTTATCTGTTTATAAATGAGATCTAAACCCCTCCTGGGGTTAATCTAATAAGCACAAAATAAAAACCAAGAAGAGAAAAAGCACCTTCAAAGCTGATATTTGCTCAAAACCTGGAGCAGTTGCCATGGAAATCATATTCTTTTGATCCATAAATATCGTCAAAATAGCATGAGTATTTGAACCAGGTCCAGCTAGTTTGAAATAAGAAAATAAGAGGGAAATGAAAATGACAGAAGAAAAAAAAGGGGATAAGAATCTCAAAAAAGGTTACCTCCTCTTTTCAAGCTTTCTTTCTAAGTCTGTGCTTTCCAAATATTAATTTTAATCATTATTTAAAGATA
Organism: Chamaea fasciata; assembly: GCF_029207755.1. NCBI lineage: Eukaryota > Metazoa > Chordata > Aves > Passeriformes > Sylviidae > Chamaea > Chamaea fasciata. Next base: position 12,491,484 of record NW_027094095.1, on the reverse strand, counting down.
ATTTAAAGTGCTGAAGAGGCAAAAGATTTAAACAAAGAGACCAAATAAAGGGCAAGATTGTTAAATATTGCTTAACATATTAGCAGCGTGAATACTGTGTGCAGTTATTAGTTGTACACAGTCAAGAAAATATTATTGAACCCGAACACGTCTGCATTTAAATTCGTGAATACATAATTTAACTCAGAAGGGTTAGTCATCTTTTTAAGTACTCAAGAATCTCTGCCAAAAGTAAAGGCTACATGAAACTGTCATAAACCCCCTAGAAATCTAGGGATGATGGGGAAGACTTCACCACACAACTCCGTCCATTACACTCCACACCGGCAAGAGAGTTTGTCTTACTTGCACAGACTCTACCTCCAGTCTTGAAACACTTCCCCCTCAACTCCATTTTGCACTTTCACTGCCTTAATTATGACCAGGAACAAGCTTGAGAATTGGCTGCGCTTCTTTTGTTAATACAAACAAGATTGTAACTGAGGAAATTCAGCTTAAGTGAATCAGTGCTACATGTGGTGCCATGCTACACTTCCCAGGAGTGTGCAGCACTTCTCTAAGTGTGCCTCAAGGATCAGTGATGTCTCTGGCCATGCCTGGGTGGTAGGGCAGTGTACCATGGCAAGAAACTGGCACTTGGAAACTGACAGAGAGGACTGGAAATTTACCTCTATTCCAGGCTCAGTTTCTATAGCTTACCCAGGTAAACCAAGTCCAGGACACCCGGACTGTCTGCAGGATAACTCTTCCTGTTTTCCTTCAGCAACAGAAACAACTGAGCTTAGATTTCCAATCTCTGGATAGTAGTTGGAGATGGGGATGGCCAAAAATGGCCTAGTGTTATTTGGAAAAATATAGACTTACACCTCATGCTCCTCTCACCTCCTTGGACCCCAGCCTCCTGCACAGGAAGAGCTTGAGGATATCTTCAGCGTTTGCTGGGTGCAGTCTTGGAGAGCACACTGCAGAACAGCTGTGGAAACTCCTTTTCCAAGCAAAGTCTGAAGGCAGGAGGAGTTCTTTTCTCTACTTTGAAATCATACTTATAAAAATACTGTTCTGTGACCTGCTTCATCCTGCAATCTCACAGGTTTCCTTAGACACCGCTTACAAAATAACTTTGGGTCTGAAAGAGTTATTTTTCATTCACTGAACTGGCAATAGTGGAAGAGATGGGTTTTTTGTTTGGTTGGTTTTGTTGTTTTTTTTTTTTTCTGAAGAAAGTTGCTGCTTACCAAGTCATGTTTTGGCTTACAAAATGGTGTTCCATGGGGGTGAAATAAGATCAGTAGTTGCTGCCTTAAAGCACAACCTACTAGAGCAGGAAGGGGTTTGTGAAAAGCAAACACTTTTCTCAGTGCTGTACCAGAAGAGATCTCTAAAAAGCCTTTACCTCCAGTTGTATAAATTCTTTCTTTAAAGATACTGCCTTTAGAGCCAAAGGGCAGTGGTGATGAGTTAAGTCAAAACAAAGAAAAAACTTACATTGAAATATAAGGTCAAGCTGCTAAACTGTCCAGGCTTAGGAGTGAAACAAACAAGCAAACAAACTGAAAACCCACACACTTTGCTCAACTACACAAAAAACATGATAAAACAGAAAATTATAAGTAGCCACATGAAATAAAGTGTAAAAAAAGCCCTGAGAACTGAAATTAGCTATTTAGCTATTAGTTCAATGTAGCTGTTTTATTGATGATGATGTATCGCGATGGTCAAGTTGCTTAAAATCACCTGGCATTTGTAAAATGATTTAAATAATATCTTTCAAGAAAAAGAGAAAAAAAGAACTCAGCCTTTCAAAACAGATTTGTTAAGAAACCAATCTCTCGCTTGTCATCTAAGAATTATTTGACAATATCATTTCTTCTTTATCTTGTATCTGAGATCAGTACAATGAAAAAGCTATTACCCCTCAAAAAATGAGATATGTAGAAGAGAAAATCACAAACACCTGCATTACAAAATGTTTCAGATATTCCAGTGGAGGACCAAGTATGTTAGACACTATTTATGACGTATTTCTTTACTGTAAGGAAGTCCTGGGTCCAGAAAACTGCCATCATCTGTCCCCCTTGCTTTCCTTCCTGCACACCTTTGTAACATCCTTTCAAGCAGTCTCAAAGACTCAAAGGCACTTTCTGCTTCTTCAGTCATCAACAGGTGCCCAAAGGTGTTGGGAGGCAGCACAGACAGGCAGGGCTGGACCAGATGAAGGCAACTACTAGCACTGTGGCAATGGCTCAGCTGGGAGCACCCAGCACAGGCTGAGCTGTCACTGCCCACACCTCACAGCAAAGGACAAGGAGCCATCAGTGCCAGGAACAGAGCTGAGCAACAGCAAAGGGTACCAGTCATCAGTGAGTGTACCTGTAAACATGCACTACCTCCTGTTTTACAAGGCAGCTGAGATATTCACGATAAAGGTTTGTAGTCTATGCTTTGGAACAAAGGTATCCCAGAGGATTTCTCTGGAATCATGGCTGCATGCTTTTAACAAATTAATATTGGTGATCAGGGAGGAAAAAAAGAAGGAAGAAAAGCCAGGACCCACACAAAATGTTATATCAGGGTTAGTCAAAGAAATATCTGAATGCAAATGTAATGTCATCAAGGACAGGAGTTATTACTAACGTCCATCAAAGGATGAGATTAAATAACTCCATAATAGCTAAACAGAGAATAAAGATATATTCAATACAAGCAGATGTTTTCCCTATTATTTAACAGTGAAACTGTTTTTTCTAAAATTCTCAAGCAATTTGTCCCCAGAACAATAAAGACAATGCATACTTGGGTCACAGTCCTGCAATCCAATATGTATACTAGCATATGTCTGGGAACAGATTTTGTGTGCAAGTCTTTACACACCAGAATCCTTCTTTACAATTTATATCCCTATCCTGTAATTTTTCTACCTTCAAAACCACTAAAACTTATGTACCAGTGTTCCAGGAAATTAATTGTGGGTTTTTTTGACTGGAAGGTCCTACGTGCAAATACGTTGCAAATAAAATGTTTGCTGCATTAGTGAGAGCTCCCTGTTGGCTTTCCATATTTTGACACTCCTTTTCAAAAAGGAATACAGAAATAAAATATTTTCAAAAGTATGTGCCTCACAGAGTTCCTTGAGGCATGTGTTATCTCACTGCTACATATTCTTGGCATATGCTTTTTCTTAATAAGAAGTTCCTGAACAAACACAGTATCTTTTGTACGGCAAAAGAAAAACAAATTACTCCCATTCCATTTACACTGTGTGACTGTTACATAGAAAATCAGACTACAACTTGCTTTCTTTCTATAGAGAGGCAGGCCCAAAAAGCAGATCTTTAGGCGGGCTGATTTGTTGTGCCAAGGAACCCCATAGTTACGTGTAAATTAGTCAGAAAATGGTTGCAGATGGTAAGAAACTGCAGCTTATATGAGTCCATGTACTATAACCAAAAATTATGTATAAGGAAACATAGCTAAAGAATAGAAGTATAAATTAAATGTGATCTGCAAAAGATGTTTTCAGTTTTCTCTACACCTACAGCTTTCCCAGCATCCATAATGCACAGCTGGAGGAGGCTTGGAACAAGGCAAAACCATTCAGCTGCTCCCCACAAACACCCTCCTCTAAAAAAACCTGGCAGTCCTGAAATGTCTTTGCTCATTTCCCATCCAAAAATGTGCTAAGATTTTGCTCTGTACTCCCCATACAATAGACTCCCAGTATCTTACTTCCAAAAGGTATATGGAAGATATTTTATTTTTTAAAGAGAGACAGGTATGCACACCTGATCTAAATTGCTCCTGAGATCAGTTATCACTAGTCCTGCTTTAGTCTCTCTTCACTTTGCTCTTTCCCACTCAGTACTGTATTTGAAGTCCTACCCAATAAACAGTCCAGGGAAAGCAGCTGCTTCCTTCTGCTTTGCAGTGTCAAGAATCCCTTCTCCTGGTACAGTAAAACAGCATACAATCAAAAGGTGTGTGACAGTCCAATGGCCACCTTCATCTTTCACCCCCTAAAGTTTGTTGCCACCAAGGTAGACAGCAGTAGGAATTCACCCCAAGGAGCAGCACCAGAGGCTACAGAGACAAAAGATTCCCTGGCTCACTCCATAGGATCACAAGGCTGCAGAGACCTCCGGCCGGCCTCCTGCTCAAAGCACAACACAGTTAATACACTCTTCCCGTGACTGAGTTCTCTGCCTTGATAACTGGAAAACCCCAGCCATGCTGGCTCCCACAGAAGCAGACACACACAAACTTCTGCACAGTTCTGAGGTTTTCTTTCATTCATTTATTTATGAGGATGGGGAGAATTTGAAAGTATTCCAGACCAAATTCTTCTTTAATTTCCATTCCCTGCAAGCTAACGATGTCAGTGTGGAATTTCCTGCAACTGTAATGAAATTAATCCTTTCCTTTGGAAAAAAATAAAATCTGAGACCTCAACCAGGACTATAAAAAGAAAATAAATTATAAGAAAGTTCAACACATCCCCAGCATAGCAAAGCAATGAATGTATGCACCCTGTGAACTGGCACCTCCCCTTTCTCCAAAATTGTTTTCAGATTGTGGCCCTAGAAAAATAAGGATTTTTTAAATAAAATTTGCCCTGAGAAAAGACTTTGAATTACGAATGGTGACAACATCCTGAGATATTTTTAAAAATCTGATACACGTTTTCAAACAAGGAATCTTGTTCTGTCAGAAGTTACTTAACAGTATCAGTTTGAATCATCATTTTGAAACAGATCTTTTAGTTCTATCATTAAGCTCTCTGGAGTATTGCTTAACAGTGTGGAAGAAAGAAAAATTCTAAGTAGAAACCATGAATTAAAAAATCACAATGAGCTCTCAGAGTGAATAAAAGATACCATCATAGAAATGGTTATTGCAAGGGACCCCAAAAGGTTATGCAAGTCTAACCTCCCACTATGAACTAGAGCAGAATCACCACTAAATCAGATCAGTCTCCTCACAGTTTTCTTGAGAACCTCCAAGTTCTCACAGACTCCTGAATGTCTGGATAATCTCTCCCTGGGCTCCACTACTCATCCAGCACGTTTTATTTTAATCTCCCTAAAGTCCATCCTAAACCTCTCAAAACATGGTTTAAGGCCATTATTCACCCCTGGTGAGGTTGGATCTGTAGTACAGGGCATAGTTGTGGGCGGCCCAATTCAGAAAGAAGGCTCAGATGCTTGGGAAGGTGCACTGAAGGACCACCCCTGTGGGCAGGGACCCCCAGCACGTGATCCAACAGCAGAGGCTGGGGCACTTGAGCTCACTTAGTCTCTTTGAGAAGAGGAGCAAATTCAAAAGCAACTCCAAGCTTTGATGGTAGCATTAAAGATGGAGCTCAGACTACCAGGGTCAAGGCCCAGAGGTTTCTTGCAACCAATATTTCTTTGATGCTACGACTCCTGGGGAAAATTTGGCCTCTACCTTAACTCCCGGGGCACTCTGCTCATGGCTATCCCCCAGCCCTGTCAGCCTGACAGGAGAGTCAGTTTTCAGCCCACCATTATCCAGTCCATGGTTCCTAAGTTTCTCACAGCCTGATGATTTTGTTCTGAAGTTAGAAAATAATTCCAGTTACTTACAAGTCCCAACAGATGAATTAGCACAATGCTCCTGCCCTCCCAAAGGTGTCAATGCAATCACAAGAAACAATATAAACAGGCATGAATTAAAAGCTGTGAGCTTTCACGGACCACATTTAGAAAAAAATTTCCTCGTGCATGATCAACCTTGCTTTGTTAGGACTTTTTATAGAACAGTTACAACATCACTTTCTGTTATGCAAATACTAGGAAAAAAAACCCCTAGAAAATCCTAAAAATAGGTCACTTGCATGATTTCCAAGTTTTATAATGGGAAAAATATAAATATCAGTCACACTAAGTCCTGGTGTGGTGGTTTTTTGTTTTTTTTTTTTTTTTATATGCCTGTAGTGGTTCTAAGGTCTGTTTACTTCTTCTGAGAGTTCCAGGAGGGCTTTTTTTAAAATAAGAGATTTAAACTTGTTCAGTAAATCTGTTATGATTGTCTGAGCATTGTTAAACAATTCATCATATTGGCAATAAACATTTGCAGCACACACTAAAATGGTTCCATGGGACTTGATAATGGGATATGCTGAGAATACATATGAAGAATACCACCAAAAGAAATCCCATTAGCTTAACAAATTGCAAAACCAACTGCAATCACTTTTTTCTCTGTTGACATAATATTTTTTCCCTAAAAAACTAAGCAACTGCTTCACAAACATTTCCTTTAAAGAAACAAAAATATCTAATAGCAAGCAAGTTCTGATATTTGGATGCAGTTCTCTGCACACCTCATCTGTTACTGCTCAGTATGGATGCAAGCTTGAAATTTGGGATGATATTTTGTGCTTTACAAGGTGAAAAAACAGTGAGACACAGATGAAGCTTCCCTGCCTGAACTCTCTATTCCCCTTTGATTTCTGGTCAGCATTTTCAGCATAAAGGGGAAGAGATGAACTTTGTGGGCTCTGAAGATCTGCAGACTGTGCACCTTTGCCTGTGAGCCAGGCAGGCAGAGGGGAATAGGGGAGGAACTACAACAGCCCATAAAACTAACTTCATCATGTGAATTATTTTTCTCTGGCACTATATACTCACTTCATCTTTCACCTCAGCATTCTAAGGCCAATGTGAAAGAGCTGCTCCTATATTCAATGTGTCTTTCAAACTTAAAATTCTTTTTGCTAAATTTTGGGTGTCGGGGTTGTTATTGCTGTTTATTGGCTGGGTGTTTTTGTTTTGTTTACACAGATGCAATCAATTCTCTTTTCCTGTTCTCATTTCCTCCCCTCTCCCCTTCCTGCCCTCCCCAGGGATTTTCCTGTGTGTAATGGATACTTGATAACATTAGACCTGAATCAACTTCTGAATCCGTGAAGGGCTTTGAGTTGAAGGATAAGAATTTTTTCCCTTATAGAAAAATTTAGAAGAGAGTGTTACCAAACGCAAAAGCAAATTCACATGAGTCTCTTGATATTATTTTGTAAACAGTAGATTTCTTGTTCTGTTTATTTTGTATCTCTCAGGTACCAGATTAATTCCTGGAAAAAGCAATGTGTTTTTTGTCAAAGTAAATCCCCCAAAACAGCCAGCTATGCAGAAATGTACAGTAATCTTTTGCTCCAGTAACCTTAAACACTTGTTTTAAGGGAAAAATTAGAAACAATTAAAAACAAGTAGGTGAAGCAGAAAGGTGCTGCATGTTTAATGTTTCTGCCATGAATTACAGTGGTTCCAAATGTTTTGTGCACATTTCTGCTTCACCCACACTGAAAACATAAACCACTTAAACTGATTTTATAAATTGCAGGGTCACACCAAAAACTAATTTCATCTCCACCTGGACTTCAAAAAAAAAATTATTGTCCCACATAACGAAGTCAAAGCTCAGTCCGGGTGCATCAGTGCATTTCAAACACTAACAATCTCTGAGCAATTCATGGCTTGAAAGCCACCACCAGAATGAATAAGATCAATTAAAACAATAAATACATCTCAGAAGATACATTGTGCTTTCATAGAAGACTTGTTAAGAGGAAAAGAAGAGAAATTCATCATACAGATAATTCACTACAAAGTACTTGCTTAACTATTTAAGTCTTCAGAAGCACAACAGCTTGGATTCAAATGTCAGCCAGTTGCAGTTTATTAATACATATGAACATATATTTATCTTGAATGTATCATCTTCTATTTCTTTCCTTAAGATACGTGTGCCTGTGACCTTTCACATGTAATATTCTGGGATAGCAGAAAGGTATAGAAGAGCTGTCATTCATACACAGCACACCATCTGTGTGAGCCTCTTTGATATCTATACACAAGGCCACAGAGAAAACAAAACTAAACAAAAACTAAATCCTTTGAACAGCAGTTCACAAACAGTTACAATTCCACAGAAACGTAAACCCGAGCAGATAAACCAAAATGTTTCTATTCTAGAGCCTATGTTGGAGCTGTTCAAACCAGAGGCACCCGAAATCACACTTCATGGACAGAAGTCCTGTGACATGTTCTAAGAAACCAAAGTCTATTATTTGAATAAGCACTGAAAAAGCAGCCCTTGAACAGACTTGGGCTCTTGCTTCTAGCACTGGCAAGCATCACAACCAAAATGCAAGCAGGTGAGAGTCCAGCAGAACATGCTCACAGCCAAAATCCATCTCTTCTGACCCAAAGAAATCCTAATCAAATGTACCAGTAGGCACAAGAGAAGCTGTACAAGGTATACTTCCATTGGTTGCTCAGCCTTTGGAAAGGAGCATCCATCACAGAGCTGCATTGTGCATATTCTGTACTCGCCTAGCAAAGGCCCCCTTGCTTAGTTTTGGGTGAAGGCAACCACTTGCCCTTCACCTAAAAGCTGCATTTTGAAGTACAAATCTCCAACATAACAAGGAAAACTATTATTTTCTAGAGTTTTTCGAATAAAACCTGTGGGAAAACTAACAAAAATGCTATTTATGGACATAAGCAAATTTACAAATGCTTCATTTACACATTTGAGGATAACTAAATTTTGAACTTCTGGCCATTACTTCAGTGGAATTTCTCTAGATGAAAAGCTTTGCCTGTCCTAAGGTATATCAGAGATCAAATATTCATCCCAAGATGAATAATCTTCTAGTTAGCATATTTGCATTTTCTCATAAATAAAGCATGAATTATTATTCGACTGACAGGGGACTTAATCTCTCAGCTTTGCTTGAAATTACATGTTTTGGTGTCTGAAACAAACAAACAAAAAAAAAGCTCCTTCAAGACTTAATTTAGTGTAAAAATTTATTATCTTTTCCTTTCTTCCATATTTCTAAAGAGCAGAGGACAAACTTCTGAGCACGGTATAATTTTTTCACAAAATGGACAGAAAATTAACATAAGCAATGAGAGTTTTGTTAAAGCATTCTAGAAATATGTAGAGAACTAAGAGGAGGCTGCCTTATAGTTAATCCTGGGAAGGTTAAAGACAGAATTTTGTAGGTACATTTGTTAGGTAAGATTTACAACTGCAGGCCCATACTGCTTTAAGCACCAAGTCTTCCAGCCTTTAAGAGTAGCAGCAGAGCTGTTTTGTATACCCTGAATAACAGAGTGCCAGAAAGGATGCTGAAATTTGTCCCTTTACAATACAGTCAGTGGATTTTCTGACTCAGCGCAACTATTCTGGAAATTTGGCATTAAAAGCAACATTCACAGAAGCACAGGTTACTTCCGGAACTGCCAAATTCAATGAGAACAGCTATAAAGTCCATATCTAAGAAGCAGTGAAAATACAGTGCCCTGAGCATTCTCCTCATTTCAAACATTTTGTACATTTGCTTTAACTTCTTGAACTAATAATTTGCAGTTCTGACTCTCCAAAAGATCTTGCAGCTGATTTATTTGAATTCAGGACATTGCCATTGTGTCCGCTCTTTAAAAAGTTTTAAGGACACTAAGACATCTTAAAGAAATGCATAAAAACTAAAAGAAAAACAATTTGGGTGGTGAGGTTTTTATTGGTGAATCTTCTACTGCCCTTGAACAGCTCCATTCCAGCAAAGACAATGCAGTTTTTCCTATAAGTTTTTGAATGCTGTAAATCCTCAAGTGGACTACTTTGATGCTTCTAAAGGCTTTCAAATGATATTACTTTCAGAAATGTAAACTAATTTTTTAAAAACTATTAGTGATAAGGCACTTGAATTTTTACACAATCACTTAGTGCTTTTGAAACAACTACAACTTGCTGCAAAGTAGTCAAATACATTCTGAAGTTTGGCGTAAAAATAATTACTTTCAATTTCTCTACCAATGAATTACAGGATAAACCAGCAATCAATTCATACCACAAAAAAATAAAAAAAAAAATATGAGGCAGTTAATGTTCAATGCAGTAACCTTTAGTTATTTTAGCTGGAAATGTAAGTAGCTGAATCAAAATAATCATGGCCACTCACAAAGCATAGATGGATATTTAAGGCAATTTTTCGACTAGGTAGAAGGAAATTGGTTTGGCCCAAAAGACATAACTGTGTTTGTTGTCTAACTGGCCTAAGCAGGGAGTTATCCCAGGCTGGATACTGCAAAAGGAGAAAGCCAAGCAACCCCCAGAGGAAACCAAAATACAGACTGACTTCCTACAGCAGCTGCTGCTTCATTTACCATCAGCTCAAGTTAAAGTCAGATACAGCTCCAAAAGCCACACCCTAGATCATCACCCAAAATCAGGAGGGAATACCTAACTCATTGCATGCACACATCCGTGCCCGGATATTGAATATAGAGTAATTTGACTTTATTCTCAATATCACTCTTCCTAAAAATTACCTATGTAATCTTGAAAAGGTCTTCCACTAAGCACATAGTCAGAGTCTAAACAGGGAGCCTGTAAGTCAAGTGACAGACTTGTGCAGGGGCACTGCAACCCTATCCTGGGAATAGAGTGCCTTGGAAAGCTACAAAGATGCAGGAGATCCTTGACAGCCACAAACCTGCTTCTCACCAGGAAAAGATTAATGGTGTACATAGAGAAGGAAGGTGCTGCACCAGCTCCAACAGAGAAAAGAGCACTCACAAGTGACAGAGCAGTAATTCCTTGTCACAGGCAAGAGATTCCTCCCAGCCTGGGAGGCTCCTGAAGGAGCAGCCACAGCTGCAGTTACGAAAATGGGGAATGCTGACAACACAAAACAGAGAGTGAAAGAACAGCTAAGAGCAGATAAAAGAATTTTCATACTGCTACCTAAAAGATGTATTTTCTCTTTCAAGGGCCAAATCAATCGAGTCTCTCTCAATCCACATGAAGTTACCCAACTCATCTTTGAAGCTTCCCAATATTTTCAGTAATTATGGAGTAAGAAAAATTAAAGTCACTACATTAAAATTAAAGCCATTAAATTTCCTTGCAAATATGCTTACAAAGACATTCTACTATTGTGTTTACTATGTAACCTCAAAAACAAAATATTACCAGTCTTGTATAACATCAAAAGTCGTCTTTACTAAAGAATAGTCTTAAAGTATTGTGAAAATATGATTACAAAACCTAAATGTACACCTGTCAACAGCTAACATTTATATTTGTTATTGCCATCAACACAAGCTCGCACAGAATAAAAAATGCTATAAACATGATGAAAAATGTGACAATTCAAAGTAGCATGTTTTGCTTTCATGTGTTTTTTAAATATTCTGTAAATAGCAAAAAAAGTCCTTATATACAGCCCAACAATGTTTGGGTGAGCTAAATATTAAATCCTCTTCAGCTGTTACAAGTTTTTGATCCACTTCTTTAAAGGATTTTATTTTACTATATAAGGCCGTATTTTTTTTAGTTTTATAACCAGTAGAAAAGTTTATATGCAGAAATCCTAACTTATACTAAATGTGGATGTTTAATCAGTTGTCACAACTTACCCTTAAAATAATGTTTACACTTATTTACCTACCCCTCAGGCATTCTGCACTGTGGCCTTCATAGCAATTTCTCCACTTATTTAGAAACTCTGAGATAGGCATGCAGAAACTGAGGCTGAGCATACAAAAGGGAAAAAAGTTATATATTCTTTTACATGGTAATGTTTATTTTTCCAATGTGCTACAACAAAATACGTTCCTTTTGATAACATTGCCTTTTAAAAAAACCCTATATTTGCTCTTTTCTTCATGTCACTGCTCTTCATGTAACCTCCCTCATGCTATTTGTTTATAGACACAAGTAGCTTCAGAGAAAAGCATGCTACAGGTGGGAGTTTTCAGGCCCCTAAATATCTGTAACTGAAAGGATATTTTACTCTTCCTTGCCCTAATTGGAAGCTGGTTATTGCCATTGCAGATTTCTCTCCAGGCAGCCTGCAGCAGGTGGTGCCTAGCTGGGCACTCTGTTGATGACTGTGGCTGGGGTGGCAGCTTCACCCCCAGATTTGCCCCGCAGCCTTTATGTGAGTGCTGTTGGGGCACTTAGACAAACCCCTGGATGCCAGGTCCTGTTTACTCTGGTTGCACAGGAGCATAGCAATCAATTATTAGAGTGTTATGTACTCTGGATGAATAGTATATTGGAGAACACAGTCAAGCAATTACTGAAAACTAGAGAAGCAATAGATGTTGTTAAGTTATTAAATTAAATTTGCAAGAGAATGTCTACGTATTTAATTAGAATCTGACAAAAGTGCTTATGCAGGGAAGTTACAGCTTTACAAAATATCAATTAGTATTTCAGCAATAAATTGTTATCTTATTATCTTGCTTTAGTAGTTTTGTTAAATGCCATTGAAGAGACTACCATTTTTATAACTGGGACAACAGTGGCAGCTCATTTGGAGAAAGAGCAGACTATTTCTACACCCACTTTTAAGAACCAGTCTTATCTTTAGCTGTAGCACACTTGCAGCTGCAACTGCAGCCACAACTGACCCTTTCTTTTTCAGACTCAATTCTTCAGTCCAAAAGCCTCTCCTCCACACAAACGAGGCTGAAGACATGACTTAGACAAAATCAGCTGTCATGTCTGGGTAGCCCTTGCTGCTGCTTTGCTTACCAGTGTTCCTTGAATTCTCAGGACGAACAAATGAACAGGGCAGGAGTGTCTGAGAGTTTGGATTATGCCCCATGCCTTGATTAGCACGTACAAACACATGAGATGGAAAGGTGAGGTGAAAACTCAGAAGAAAAGCTCTAACCACTTTAGTCTAAACTCCTACCTCCTTAGTAACAATTTCCCTTCTAGACCTTCCAGTATTCACATTCACTTTTTCTTTGTGACTTTCACAGTATTCCTCAATGATTTCTAGTTTCCCAAACAACCCAGTCGTGCACATACAGTAACTTGAGCTTCTATCCAATTTGCACATATAGCAAGTGCAGTTCAATATTCAGCTTTTTTTTTTTTGGCAAAAAAAAATGTGAAGGAAATAAGAAAATGCAAACATTTTTGGCATAAATGGTTAAAATTCTCCTCAGTGAATAGTAACCGACATCAATCTCATTATATAATTCCTTTGTTCCTGAAAAATGTAGCAAAAGTAAAAGCATAGGGATGAAAATAGACAGTTTCAAACACATTTGAGGTCTTTACAATCATGACCATTACCTTCCAACATCCTTGAAAAAGAAATATGCACTACACTAGTTAAGCATAAGTACATCTCAGGAGGTGATTTTTTTAGCTGCATCACTAATTCCAACACAATAAGGAAACAGACCTTAAAAATTAAGAGCAGCATAGAATAATTTAGCAGTACCTAAACAGTGTTTGCTTTTTCTGTTATCAGCCCCGTGTCTTTCTGCTATATCTTCATTTAACAACAGGCTTGTGGAGGAGTAGGTTAGTTTTGCCTGAGGTGATGGGTGAGGAGGACTGAGAAAAGTATCAAGAACATCATTTCCTCACTAACAAAGTCACAAGTTCGATTCTCTGTCACTGCAGTTAGACATGCAGTCTTGCACGATGTGAGAGAGGAGGTGGTGTCATTTACACTTTTGCAGAATGTTGCCTTCAAAATGGAAGAAGCTGGCAATCCTTTGACTGAAAAACAGACCCAGACTTGAGCACTGAATACAGAATAGCACCACTACACTGTCTCATTAGCTTCCAGTGAGCAGTTAAGACTGCAGACATGGTTAGCAGGCATGCTAATTACAAAGAGACAACACAATGAGTCTACCTCGCTGAATACCCTGCACCAAAAGTGCCTTAAGGATGGCACCGAATTTCTTACAGAGCCCAGCAATCAGACAGCAATAGAAAAAACTAATGGCTTGGTAAAGAAAATAAAAACAGGTAAAAGAGAACCATAAGGAGTGATTAAGATCCACCTGTTAATTACAGTGCTGAATTGATTTATCTGCGTTAAGTAGGTTGCCTATTAGCATCCCTATTTAATTTTTCTCACAGTATGAAAAAAAGGAGCAAGCTGGAAGAGTGCGAGTTTTTGTTTACAGACCACTCCTTTGTTCCTGAGATAGAAACTATCCTTTTAATTGTTTTTTGCCCATGCAGTTTTCAACACCCCACCCCTGGTCTCTGTATGTTCCACCTCCATCTCTCTTACTCATCCCGTAAGGATCAAGAATCATTCAGTCTGACAGCTGTGCTTAGCAATTTCTCCACTGCCTTTGCACTTCTTTGCCTTCAAACCCACCCAGCACACTGAGCACCAGAGCAACCTCAGTAGCTTTCAAGGTTTACTCTGGCTTCCTAAGATTCTGGAGAAATTTCATAAATTGATGGAGCACATTGCTGACCTGTCACGAGCTCACTGTCAAATGCTGATGCTTCAACTCATCTTAACGTTGCTGGACACAATCCTAAAGGACACCTGTCGAGCACCAACAGCCATGAACTGGAACCCACTGTCAGTTCAGCTGCCCTGCACTCTGGGCTGCATCCTGAATTTCCCTTGTCCACACCTAAAGTCTGTGATCCTCCTCAGGGAGCATACAGTTCAGTGCTATGAGCAAGCAGCCACCAATGAGCTTCAAAAATAGTCCTTCCCTCTTGGAAAAAAAAAAAAAAAGTCTTTGATGATGATTTCTGGAGCATAAAGTCCTCCATGCCCTTGACAATTCACACAGACCATTTGTATTCAGAAAGCCAGGTTTATGAAACTCCTGGAGTAGCTCACCTTGCGCTAGGTGAAGTCAGTGAAAAGTGTGAGGGATTGACCTCCTGCTCTTTTCATCATCTTTGAGGCTCTGCCATCATGTGCTGCCCCATCACTCTGCACCAAGGCCCTGCTGGGTGACCCTGTTGCCAAGGTAACCTCTTCCCTGACAACACGGTTTTCCTGGTAGGAGCTGGGTTATTGTCTCAGATGTTTGTATTTAAACAGAAGATCATCTGCATTTAATGACCTTCTCTTATTAGGGCTTTGTTCTTGTTTCATCTCAACACAGAAGTGAGCAGACACTGAAGAAGGTAAAAGGTCACACATCCAAAATAGAGTCAGCAGTTTAGCAGGGTTGGATACAGTTCATTGGGAAGAATATATTAATTCTTTATGCATCAGAGACCTTCACATTGTCAGAGGACTGCTTTGTTAACTGTAAGGGAGCAATAAACTCTTTCCCACGATGTGCTCTGCTGTAAACTGATGAAGTGACATGGAACTAATTATAGTATATAATGCTTCCTGTTCTCTCAGAGATGGAACATCTAAAGGAGTAACAGTCACTAATTAACAATTGTTTCAGGCTACTAGGTTTAAAAGAATTTAAAGCAATAAAAATTAAGGGTCTACAAACATGTTCTATGCCTGTAAGCTTTAAGGTGTCCGTAACACTACCTTCCTTTCTTTCCTACTCTGCCACCTTCATGCTACATTACAGAAACTACTCTTATATGATTATAACCATCCCAAAAGGCCCAGGAAGTGCATTGCTCCTGGTTTAGTCCCAGCTCCATGCCAGTGAAGGGAGACAGCAACCCCAGGGGAATGCAACAAACTGCCTCCTGAAGACATCTTTTTTGGCCTGTCGAAAATACAAGGCTGGAAGACAAACTTTAACATTAGACTTCAAAGTTTCAAATGCTAAACTTTGGTAGGATCACAGTTTAATCATTAGAAAATAAATGCATATAGCTGCAGGACAGTTTTAACCTGGAGGAAAGAGGACCATGTCTAAATGAAAAAAAAACAAAAAACAAGATCGCTGCCACAATGAAGGAAGTAAATTGTTTTCACAGACCGCCATGCACAAAAAGGAAATATATCTGTTGCAAGAAACATAGCTTGGATAACAAAGCAAAAGCATTGTGATCTTGATAAACAGGTCAGTAGCCAGGCACATTATCTGGAGACACTAAAGCCTCCACAGGCTGTGAGGCATTAGGCACCCATTAGATACAATTGACGCTTGCTGCAGAGGGATATCTTAAGAGCAGTTTCAGTGTCCATAAGTTTTGTGACTATTTGTTCTTGATTTTTTCCCCTCTAAAACATTTCTCATTTGAATGTGTACACTGAGTGCTTATTTCATATGGGCCAGCCTGTCTAAATGAAGCCCAGTATTTGAATGGGCATGCAGCCTGCTGGTGATTTTCTGTTCTGAGAATCAATGCTTTGTAAAACAGAGGGTGTAAGTCTATGCTGAATGAAACTCCATGCATAATCTTCAAAGCAATCCCCAAAAGTGCCAACAATACCACATTTGTCATATAAAAACATGCACGTGCAAAGAGAATGTAGTGGCAGTAAACCCTCCAGCAGTAAAGAAATCAAAATGACTTTATTAAATTTAATAACTTCTAGGTATCAACTACTGAAAACCTAACAAACTATGCCACTTAAGCTGACTTTTGAGATTTAAAAATGTATATATAGCTTATAGTTTATTGGTATTTGGTCAGTTGTCACCTGCTGAGAAGAAAGCATACAGACACTCCTAAACCATGCTATACTGACCTTTTCAAATTTTTCAAATTCTAGTTGTTGGCCATTCCTTTTGTTTCCTCTGTCGGCAACCTTAATATTCTGTGAGCACCAGAGAAATGGAATGGTTGCCTTCTCCAAACAAGCACACTGTTGTAAAGGTTAAAGTAGTTTAAGAGATTGCTGCTGCTGTTCTGCTGTCATTTGCAAACTATACTGGAAGCCATGACTGGAAGGTGCTGCTCAGATGAGAACAGGGAGAGGAAATAAGGAGTGACAGAATTTCAATCCATTTTAGTAATAATGAGCTTTACAAAGTTTTCAAGTCTCTCTCAGCAATCTGTTAGTAGAAGAGGGAGCTTGCAAGTTGTCCACCCAATGCTAATGCAGTACTTGACTGCTTAGTTTCCAATTCTTGTTTAATAGTGCTATGTGTTTAGCTAAACACCAATTCATGAAAGTTTAATACATCACATTAGCATAACTTCACAAAGTGATTGTTGCTGTGCAGTCCTACAGGCACATATTTTGATGTCATACTGCATCAGGACCTGAGCATCCTCACATTAGATTTCTCAAACAGATGCTCATAACTTTTCTTTGGTCGTTCTACTGGGAAAGGGGGCATTATTTCCCACTGAAAGCTTGAAATTGAAAGTTGGCAACATGGCAAAGCAATGCATTTGTTACTTGGCAGTGTTGCATATTCATCCTGAGTATGTTACCACTGTCAAGATAAACTAACCACTTCTAATAACATTAAAAGCACTCATTGACACAAAACGTGTCAACTGCTGTAATTTTCCTTAGAAATTGCTCACAGTATGTTGTCACATGTCTTCTGCACTTAGGTACTCGGAACCTTGCAACAGAAAATGTATCCTTTAAATAGACCCAGGAACATGCTGGTATTTCAACAGTGGTTTTTTCAGTCAAATAGTCCAAACTGCAATCTCATTACAGGACCTGAAGCAACCTCCTTGCCACTATGCATATTAAAAAGTCTAATTTAAAATACGGATAAATTATTAAAAAAACTTCCTAGCATCAGCTAATCCTCTGACTCTATGCTCTCCTTTCCCATATCACCCAGGTTTAAAGGTTTGACAGTCTCAGCTGTCCCTAAGCAGAGCTGGGGAAACATCCCCCACGTGGGAAGTTTACATATTTTCTTATACCACTCTGCTTCCTGGGACCCTGCTCAGGATGATACAAGCCTACACTAATGGTAAAAGTCCTGTCCTTTACCCTTTTCAGTCCTATCATCAAGTGATAAAGGAAAAAAGTCCTATTTAGTGGATGAAGCTGTAACTTCCCTTCTTCCCCATGGATGCTCCCTTGGTAGGCATTCACTGACTAAGCCAGAGGAAGACTGTTTTCAATTGTTACTTTTATATGTTACATAAACTCCAACTTTAACATAAATATTTCATTAGGCATAATGTGAAGCTCTAATAATGCACTCTTTACCGCCAAAAATTAAGTTAAAACCAGCTGAAACCTTTTGAGAAAATAAATACCCAAGTGCAATAATTCTGCTCAGTGTCCTAAAATCTTGCCTTGTCGGAATATATCCTGAGGGTGAATACATTAAACCAAAACCAGCAACTAAAGGGGACTTTCAGGTTTGCTTTGTAGTATTAAAACTGAAGACAGTTGCAGCTAACTTGAAACCTACCACTCCCTGTTCCACATAGTTTTTGCTATCTAATTCCATGACTCTTCAAAACAGCTGGAAAGCTGATGAACCTTGAAACTACTACCATATTTTACCCTTTATATCTTTCTAAGAAATATACGTAAATTAGAAGGACTCAGGTGCAGTTCTTGACAAACAGAACAACTGGAACAGGAAGTAACACAGGGATTCCCACATGCGTTCAAGTTCCTTACAGAGTTTGTCTCCTAAAGCTCTTTCTTGCAGTTTGTTTACAAATTTTGCCTCTTGCAGTTTCTAAGCTCCACTAGACTAATTCTGAGTTGTTTCATGTTAAACTGTCAGAGAGCACATCCTGGAATCCAAGGTGACTGGAAACACAACATGCACAGTCTAGGGAAGAAGATCTTGCTGCAGCAAATATCCTCGTTTAGAGTTCATGTTAACTACGCCTGCCAGCTGCACTCCTGTTACCACTGCAATCACAACAGCTTCCACCACAGAGTAAGAGTCCAAATTTTTTTGAGGGTCCTTCATTCTGTGGAGAACTCCCAGTGCTGTGACTAACGTATTATGAATTTATTTAAACTAAATCTGACACATACATAAAGGAATTGCAATCACTCTTATCAGCTTAAGGCAGGAATACCCTGAATGATTTTTTTCAGGATTCCAGCTGGTTGCATGCATTAAGAGTATTTATTACTGCTCACAGCTAATAAGACTTGCATAACTGCCCCTGAGGGACTTGGAATCATTGCTATCATCTGGAGGCTCAGACACCATCAAACTCATCCAAGAAAGTCATGTTTTTGCAGCACATAGAGCATGTTCAAAAGCTAAAATATGTTATACAGCTGGAAGCATAATAGGATACACATGCTGAGCATTAATAATCCTTACAGAAATTTATCACCAACTTTTAATTTGAATGCCAAATAACATTTGATTAGAACATTTAGCAAAACTGTTACCTATTTCCAGAAATTAAATAAGAGTAGAAAACACTGCCTACCATTTATTCTACAACAGCCTTAATACCAGACTCACATACCATAATCTCATGGCCCCATGAGGTGGGAAGGGACCCTCTGGAGGTCATCTGGTCGTATCACCCTGCCCAGAGTCACCTAGAGCAGGTTGTCCACAGCTATGGACAACGGACAGCAGCTATGTCTAGGGAGCTATGGAGTATCTGCATGGATGGAGACCCTGCAGACTCTCCTGAGCAGCCTGCTCAAATGTTCAATCACCCTCACCAGTGAGAAAAAGTGTTTCCAAATGTTCAGATGGAACCAGATGTTTCATTTTGTGCCCATTTGCTCTAATCCCGTTACCAAGCACCACTTTGCGTTTGCACCCTCCTGTCAGGTACTGGTATAGATTGGTAAGATCCCCCTGAACCTTCTCTACTTTAGGATCCATAGTGCCAGCTCTTATCAGCCCTCCTTACACTGAGGTGCTCCAGCCCCTTCACCATCACTCTGACCCTTCACTGGACTCTCCAGTGTGTCCAGTTCCTCTCTCTTGTACTGAAAGGTCCAGAATGGGACACAGCACTCCAGGTCAGCCCTCAGCAGTGCTGGATAGAGGAAAAAGATCTCCTTTCCTGGCCTGCTGGCAATCCTTTGGCTAATGCAGCCCAGGACCCCACCCACCTTTGCAGCAAGTGTGCGCCACAGACTGACGTTCAGCTTGGTGCCTCTGGGACCGCCAGGTCCTTTTGTGCCCAGCTGCTCTCCAGTGTCACAGCTCCCTGCGTGGGGCATGGGATTGTTCCTGCCCAGCTGCACCACTCTGCACCTCTTCTCAGACTCCACCAGGTTCCTGTCAGCCCATTTCCCCAGCCTGCAGATGTTCGAGGTACTAAACACGTGTGAGGTACTAAATCTCATCCTCCCATTTCTTGAGATGCTGATTCTCATTCTTAGAGAAAGCTGTGGAATTACAAATGAAGAAAGACTGACATGCACTGTCCAAACTAAAATAGAAAGAAAATATAAACAGCAACAAACACAAACACCAGGAGGTCTGCCACTCACTGGGGAGTAGGAACACAGTCACTGCAAAGCTTTTCAAATCAAAGGAGTAGGGAACATATACTGAAGTGCAGACAGTTAATCAGAAAACACTTGTTTGTTTTCTGCTCATTTGTTTTCAGATGACAAGCCCAACATAGAAATCTTGTCTTCACAAAGCTGGTTTGCATAATTTACTCATACAAGAACTGAACAAGTTTCCCTGCTGTAGCCCCACGTTGGGGCCACATTTTCATACCAAGACAGAGCTCTGGCCAAGTTGCATTTGCAAATAAGTGTTGAGCCTCTCAGAAGGAATACACGAGCAGAGCTTTGAGAATTGTTTTTTTTTTAATTTTCTAGCACAGCAGCTCACTTAAAATTCTTATGCCAATAGTTAATAATGTGCACGCCTTTAAATGTTTCAATGGATAGGAAAAGAATAGCTTGAGTCTATCTTTAAATATGCTTATTATTATACAATAAGTAGTATCTGTTTCACAGCAGCACGTATAAAGTACCTGAAAACAGATATGAATTAAAAAGCTAAAATGGCACTTCTTTGTTATTATCCTTAGTATTTGTCACCCTGTCTTTCATCCTTTTGTATTCTGATAATCCAAATCCTTAAATCCTTCAAGAACTCATTTGGGTTTGGGGTTAAGAAAGATTTAGTTCAAAATGCTGAAATTCCTCCCACAAATCTATGCCTTGATGATAGTACCTAAAATAAAAAAATATTATAAAAACATGTATATAATGATAAAAAGTTTTAACGAAAGATGAAGTGTTCAGTATTGCACAAACATATTTCACAATTAAGCCTGAAAGGACAATGTGGAACTGATGACTTCTAATAACTATTAGATGTCAATACAAGATATGTGAGAAATTTTACACTACAGCAAGCTTATTTCACAAAAGAAAGGCAAAAAAATAGTAACATGGAAAAACCATCTCTATAGAAACTTGAAAATTATTAGGTCATTAATCAGATGAAATAACGCAATTAACCTATTGGTTGTTGTACCAAAAGACTAGATAAATGCAAAGAGTGAACACTGTGAGTAGTTTATTTCCTCAACATTCTTCAGTAGAGAGGAGTTTCTAAAGTTAATCGAAAGCTTATTGTGGGTAAAAGTGAACAACATTCAGATGGTGCTATGCTCCGTACTGTTTAGTAAGATAAGACCTCACACAGGTACGGGTGTTATGCAAAGACAACCTCATAGATTCCCCATCCCAGCCCATTCCAGCTGGCCATGTCCAATGGCCTAGGCAGGGACCAGCGGGGGACAACCCTTCCTGCTCAGTCTCAAACACATGAAGGTTGTTTTCACAAATTTTATTATCAAACCCTGCTTCCTTCCCCCTTGATCCCAGGCACAGCCAGGCAGGCACCCGCACACCTCCTGCTGTGCCACAGCAACCCAAAAGTCCACAGGCACTTGGCCACTGGACACAGCAAACCAGCCCCAGCCAACCCAAGCCCAGGGCAGCTCCACAACACAACTGCTGTGTGCAGCCTTCTATGGTAAGTGGGAAAGCTCTCAAAAACACCCAAATATTACACAGCATACTGCCTGGCAAAGTGTCTGCAGTTTCAAGTACTGAGCTACCAAGTAGTTTCTCCAAACTTACTATTCTTGGCTGCTTCTTAGAGCTCATCAGCAGCAACACCAAGTGGCCTTCCATTGCAAAGATGAAAAAAAATTCAAAAACAATTATCAGAGTGCAGTGCCTACTGCATATAAAAAAACCTCTGTGGTATCAAAAGTCTAATTTATCAATGCTTTGAAATGAGAAAGCCTAAAAATTATAAAGATCTGCAGGGAACCCAGGCCAAGAACTGGAACTAATTTCAGCTCCTGAATGGACACTGCAGAGACACAAGGGAGTTCTAGGAAGGCTTATCTTCAGTTACATTGGAAATGAGTTTCCAAGATACCTGCCAACAACTCAACCAGCTTCATCAAAGGCATATAGGGCGCAGTCAGTTCACCAGTGCTATCTGGGCACTTACACTTCTTTTGTGAACCTGAAAAACCCTGCATAATATTGCAAACTATGTCATCCTGGGCTTTGCGGCCCCAGAAGAACTTTTACTGGGCTGTGGAGAATTCTTGTGAGCCCATTTGTATTTCCATGCAGCAGCTGACCCCCAAACCCAGACCTTAGTTTTAGTTTTGTAAGCAGTCATTCTGCAAGATAAACATTTTACAAGTTACCTGCAAAGAACTGAGGGAATATTTCAAGGCTTTAAAATGAAAATTAGTACAAAGGATTCAGTTTCAGGTGTTTCAGTTTTTTAGTAAAAATAAAAAGTCACTGGCAAAATGACAACAGCATTATCAGCATGTAGAAATAATTCTGATACTGACTAAAATTCAGAGGTCAAGAAAGAATAGAGAATAAGGGCAATGAATAAAACTGATTCTTATTTGGATAAAACAAAGTATTACTTAGCACAGCTGGAAGTCGACTTTGATGTATGATTACAAAAAGTACCATAAGATATTGAAGATTTCAAAGCTATTCTGTGGTTAATAGCAATCGAGGGTGAAATGAGAGCCATGTATATGGGTTTCTACCCCACTGAAGACCAGGCACTACAGACTCATCTTCTCCTTGAACCACTATACTTAACTAAGCCAACACAAACTCATATTTGTAATGACAAAGGAATCACAAACTTAAATTATTCACCTGACCTTTTTTCCCCCAACATATCATAAATCCACACAACCCTTTGTGGCAAAGCAAGAAAATCCAACATCTCCTGAAGACCAAACAAAAGAAAAATTATGCTACTGCATAGCAAAAGTCAAAGAGGGCATGATGATGCAACATCACCCTGGAACAGATTGGACACCTCCACTATATAAAACTCTTGTGCAAAGCAGCTGTATCAGCAAGGAAATGTCTCTGTTTCTTCTGACCATCCCCGAGGCACAGCACAACAGAATCCTCATTTTACTGTAAGATACCTTCTGGCACTGCACTGGGGAAGCAAACATCTCCCTGTTGTACAAACCCTGATTGTGCTCTCCTGGTTTTCTGTAGGTTTATTAAATAAGTAAGAGCTGTATAACTCTTCACAATCCTGCTCTTTGTTTCTAGAGCTCAACAACTGGACCAAGTTAAACGTGTCTCTAACTAGTAGCTTTCCAGGAGTGAAGATATCTTCCATTTGTACCGCTGAGGAGAGTTCAAGGTATTCACATGCTAAATACAAACTGTCTTCTGCAACATGAACTCTTTTATTTTCATATCAACAGCAATACGAGTATGTTTGCATCAGTAGGGACTCTTAACATGTGAGTCAATTTTCACATGCGCACCCAGCCAGGCTCAGCAGATGCCAGGTGACTTGTCCTGGCACTGGGTGTTTATTAGCTGTCACCTTGTCTGTCAGATTGTCAGAGATATTTCATCCAAATTCCACAATACTGAAGCTCATAGCTCCTAATATGCTGATATTATTAGAATGTGACTTGGAGCAGAGTGAGGTACAGCATCTTGTAACATCTAATCAGCCATTCTGGACCTCCCCTTACAAGACGAATCTTTTTGTCTTTAATAACAGCAGACGGAAATATTCAAACTCCAAAGCATCACAGTGTCTGCAGATTAGATACAGATGATCATAGGCATAACTGTTGGCCTGATTTACCCAAACTACTCAATTAGACTCCCCCGATCCTGGAAATTAAAGTCACTTGCCCCATCAGCTTTATTTCCAGCAGGCTCTTTTATTAATAATTATTTTAGGCCCTTTTGTTAATAACAGCTTGCAGCTGCTCGCAATACTGTCTCCCAGAAAACTGAGTCCTGCTTCCTTAGTCAGTATGATTCAAGAAATGAAACTTCCAGGTCCTACAAACTCGGTTTGCTGTTTCCAATTCTAAGTTCACAGTTCTGTCACAGTAAAGAAAAATTATATTCCAAAAGCACTAATAAGGCATTTTCCCAAGGGATTGCCTATCAAACTTCAGTTCACCAGAGAAACATTTATTCTCTCTTGCATTACTGCTGTTACAGAATAAGTCTCTCAGGAAGATTTAAATTCAAAGAGATTTCAATAAGCAAAGCACAACTCTACAAAAACACTTACTGACATGTATTTAAAGGAAGAAATATGGGAGAGAACCCGGCTAAAACCTTCTGAGGAGCTGAGACATAACCAACAAGCATTGGAAAAGAACAGGATTAGCAGAAGTCCTGATTGAACTGAGCTGTGAAGAGGCCAGGTCACAGAACACTTGTTGGGACTGAAGGACTGAAAGGCACCAAGGAAGGAAAAGCGCCACTTGTGATGGGAAACTGATAGAAGCTACAACAGAAAACTTACAGAGAAGGTTTGCAAGGCACTTCAGAGCAGCATCACAGCATATGATGTACACACAATGGATTCCTGACTGCTTTTTCCTCTCCCTTCTTCCATCAGCTACAACATATGCCTGCCACTCTGTCAAGTGTCATGTGATGCCTTTTAACTTACACCCACCATCAGCTCTCCCTACTGCCATCTCCTTTCTGCCAGCACAGCAATATGGTTTGATCATTCTCTTGGAACCCATTAATGCCACCTTCTCACTTCCCAGAGTATTTCTATGGGATCACAGCAAGGTGTTTCTTCCCTTCAGTGCCTGTGTGCATTTGCTGTGGTCTTCTCAACGCCACTTCCTGCACTGCAAACCAAACCAGACACCAAATTCAAGGACAGCATGCCACATGTTAGCACAACAGTGCAGAGAAACTGTCAAGCCTAAGCACTAACTGTGTTCATTTGACTCAGACTGAACCTCGACAGATTTTCAGCCTAGATAAAATTTTGATCAGAAAGACTGAAAATAGTTAAGCCAGTTTTCCAAAGTACACTTACACTGGACAGTTTGTAACTGAAAAGCCTCTATGTGAATTTACGAGGTTAATAATATTCAGCTAATTAAGCAATCGGATTAACTCAGAATGATGAGCTTTGCAGCAACACTGAAGATCAAACTGTCAAAGCTGACAGTACCATGTTGCACCCAGATAGAGCAGGAAGTAAAATATATTGAATTAAAATAGAAATATGCATTATACAGAACTATTCTAGAACAGCAGGAAGATTACAAACTAACTCAATACTTAGCAAGTACCAGAATTAGAGCTGCCTGTATATCTAGAGAACAAGGAAACATACTTGGAACAACTGCAAAAAGAAGCTGATCATAAACTGCTAGGCCAGTTTCCAGGGCAAGGACACAGAGTCACTAGAATCACAAATGTAGGCTTAGAAGTCTGGTGATGCTCATATTCTACAGCTTTCCCTTGCCAGCTTTTGGATCACTGACCCCAAAGGTAACAATGTAAAGCTGTATTTAGGAATCCAGCCCACTCGCAGAAGAACTCAGTTTGCAGAGTTGTGTTCTCACTGGGGAAAAAGATTACATGGATTCCAGAAGCAATTACTAACACTGACTAACACTTCCAAAGAGGGGGAAACCCAGCTGAAATACATCTGAAGGCAAAAAGAGGCATTCTAATCAAGATGTCATCATGCAAACTTTTGCCATCTTTCCAAAACCAAGGAAAAAAAGGAATCAACATATAAAAGGTCTCCATCAGCTGCCATTATGGGGTTATTGAAGCTTTGAAACATGCTGTAGGAAATGCATCATACTTTTAGAAAGGTAGCAAAGAGGAAGCAGGTAGAGAAGGGCACTGATAACTAAACCAGCTATTAGCTGGATTATCTGACAGGTATTTGTTCTTACCCAGCTGGGTGTTATTTAGTCCTGACTCAGTGAGTCTGAAATGCTTTAGAAACACCTCAGGGAGTCTGGGTCCCTGCTGTTAAAATGACAGTGACTCAGTAAATGGGTTCCTTGCGTACATACCAGCATACTCTGCATTTGCCTGCATGATTACATTTTAACTCTTTCCAAAAAACCCCCCCAAAAAACAGAACAGAAAAGAATCATCTACAATTGTTGAAAATATTACTTAGACCAGACCATTTTTTGTAGGAATTTCAGGTTTAAAAGCTTTTATGTTTACACCTGTACAGTAAGCAAAAGATCTGAATAATCCAAGTGACCAAAACCACCCATTGCTAATTAAATTATCCAATCTCACTGGTGGCCTGAAGGCATTCTGCAATCCTTCACAGGACCAAAAAAACAAACCATAACCCACCACAACCAACTAAAGGAAGAACAATGGCTGAATACTGTAACAAGGAATAAAAGTCTGATCTATATTGGGATTTTTTGCAGGTAGGTTCAGAATCTTCACATGCTGAATTCACAGGAGGAAGGAGAGAAAATGATAGACAGAAATAATATCCGCTTATAGTATAATTGCAGTTATAGAATAAAGTTACATCATTTCAAGGGAATATGATATTACCCTCCCCAAAAATAGATGGATTCACAATTGTCACTTTACCTCCAGACCATGTTGAAGTAAACACAAACCAAGAAATCTGGGCTCTTCTGCATTATGGTAGATTTAGGTTTAAGACTGTTGCTGATTCCACAAGTAATTATTCCCCTTTAATATATTTCTCATAAAATTCAAAATTATATTTTAAGATACATGCCTACCATATGAAACTTATTTCAGCAAACTTTTCCATTGCTTGCACATGAAGTAGGTGTTGGGGAGTGATTAAGAGACCTCTGCTTTTTCTCATGGGTGCTGAAACCCAGAGACACAGCTGGCAACAAAGAACAGGGTAAATGGCAGCTTGGCCATTTGGTTTGTTACCCCCCTATGCACACTTCCAGCATCCCAGGAAAAGCCAACCCATGAAAAGCCAAAGTTGGTATCACCTTCAATTTTCCTAGGTGTCATCTTTCAGGGGAAAGGAGAGGATAAAATAAACAACATCTCAAAGATTGTCAGCAAAGATACTTCAGATACTTCAGAACCACATGCTATACATTTGATTTCAAGTACACACTGGGAGAAAACACCTGTCAAAGCAAAAGAATTAAGTGGATCACTGGGTAACAGCAAACTGGGCAAGAGATCGGAGCCAGTGTCTGTTTAAGATGTGAATAATAGATATTTTAAGAAAAAAAATCATATTGTCATTATAATTAATTAGATTTTTTTAAAAAATTTATCCATTCAAAAGAAGTGACATGTACCCAAATTGTTCTGCCTGCCTAAAGAATCTTCATGTGCATGTTGGTCTGTAAAGCCAAGACAGACATCAGAGATACTTCATTTCTAAACAGGGCATCTATTTTTAATTGCCTGCAAATTACTATCAAGCAGGCTATCTGGGAAAGAATGTGGCTTTCATTTCGAAAGTGAGCCTCAGCAAACACATATGTAAAACTGACAGTTAGCTGATGACTTTCTTGACTCTGGTAATTACTAGATTTGAATCCAAGTCAGACTTTGCACTGACGTAAAAAGCTGTATGAAAATGCTAGCAGGGAAAAGCCTAGATAATCTACACATGTCTTCAGCAAGCTATCTGTAAGAGTCAGCTGCAAGAGATAAACAGTGCTGCATAGACTGTATTAAAGCAGTGAAACAAAGGATCTTGAAAAAGGTGACTATTCTTTAAAATGAAACCTCTATTTTTGTATTCTTTAAAAGACTTTTATGCACAAAAGTCATGTAACAAAGTGCTACAAAGCTTGTCCATGTAAGGAGATGAGAAAATTTAGAGAACTCTTTGAAACATACTGAAACCTGGTTCTTAAAAATCAGAACAATGGAAGCAATCAAAATCCTCACAATATTCAAGGAATATTAGAACAAAATATAATAGTAGTTCTTATTGTTGTGCATCAGCATCAGAGTAGCTAAGTGCATCTTAGTAACAGACTCCTTAAACAACCAAGAAACACGGGTCAAATGCCCCTGATTCCTGCCAGTGCAGATTAGCAGGAGTTTCAGTGGTGACATACTGATGTATTGGCAGGACTATCAGTCTTTGGCCAATACCTTTGTGCAATTACAGTCTACAGCAGGGCACTGTGGCAGTCTACTTACACATTCTTGATATTCCTGAATTAAACACAGAATAATCCATCCCATTTATGTAGCTTAAGTCCAAAATTCTACTTTCTTTACATCCTTAAGTATTATTACAACCTTGAATTGTCTAATGTAGTTCAATTGATTAGGACAAGGCAACGTGATCTATAATACTTCTGTACTCATGACCTCTGGTGTGGGTAATCATTTTTTGCTGTAAAAAATTGACTGGCTAACCACTGACTGAGACAGAGTGACATGATCTTTGACCTAAAATAAAAAACCCTCAAAACTGAAAAACTGCCAATAATACAGCACATAACTGCAGCAAAATATTACCAGATTATACAGAATTCTGTAACAGTGATTTTATTCATTATTTATTACAACCTCAACTGTTGCTATCCATTTATTTACACCATCAACTAAGTTATTCTTTGTAAAGCACTTTTTAAGGCTCAGCCTGTCTCTCATAAGAGTCTACAAGGATAATATCCGTAGTGACATTGCGTTAGTGTCATTACCATGTTCACTGACTGCTGATTGTCACCGAACTATAAATGAGCCCAAATATCTCTCTTAACAGAAGAGACTTATGATATAAAATGTCTTTGAAAACATGCTGTAGAATTTCCAGCACAAAGAATAAGAAAACATGATAAAAGAAAATTCCAAGGACATTGAAAGACAACTTTGAAGTTATAACATTATATTTCTATAAACAGTGTATGCTTTCTCAGTATACAATATGCTGTTTCTTTTGTAACTGCAGAACTGAAAAGCTACAGCAATTACTCAATGGAAAAAAGGAAATCCAGCTATTAGAACTGTCCTGCAAGAGCCTCAGACAGACCCCTAAAGTGACACAGGTTTACTCTCTGCAGAAATGACAAGAATAGTTAGCCCTGCAGAGCAGAAGGCTAAAGATTATAAATAGACACACACTTTTGGCTTCATTCCACACAAACATTTTACTTTGTCTTACTTGCCACTTATTCTCACTTAATATCCACTGAGAAGAGAATAATCACCCTAGTGCATTTAAAAACTAGTAAATACTGACAGTGAAAAACACTTCTTTCATTCCCAAACTAGTCCTCAGCTTAAAAGGTAAATGAGTTTTGCCAACCATCTTTTTCACATCATGTTGAAGGCACAGGACATTTGTTTAGACAAGTGCTTTGTCCCTGTAAAATTCTAACATTTTGAGGGCTAAGGAAAACTAAATAATATACGAGACCTTGAGTTTTTCAAGTGTATTCACACTATCTTGGTGTCAATGACACTTCTAAATTGAAATGCTGAGCAAGCAACTTCTGTTTATGAGCTGATCTAACTCAGTCTTATGGATGGGAATTCGAGTTGTAGATTGTCCACTGTGGCACAAATTATGAAAAGCTGATGAAAAAGTAATCGTTATAATGTTGTGTGAGGTATGGGGTGTGTGAAGCATTGATGAAGGAAGGTCATGAGGAAAGAGTATTATTGTTTCCAACAAACAGGTTTTCTTTGCTGTTAGTACCTTCACCTAAGTCCAAAGACAAACCAAAAAAAAGTAATCTGCATACCCCCTGGTACAGGATAATTGGTAATACTGCTTAGTGATCAAAGAGCAATTACTTAGAGAAACAGCACTGCTTCCCCTGGCAATTAGAATTTTTACATTCTTAAGTAATTTTGTCTGATCTTTCCGTCCTGGACCAGCTCTGTCACCTGTCCCTAAACAACCACTTTCAGCTCTATTTCCATCCCCAAAAGTGCCATCAGGACTGTCCTAGGATGTGACTCCCTCCAAGCTTCTTGCAGCTCTCAGCCCTGCTCTTGCCTTTTGGAAACTCTTGATTTTAATTTCTTTCTCAGTCCAATTCCTTGTAGATATGCCAAACATCAGCTTTGGAAACACTAAAATTACTGTATGAAGCAATTTTTAGAACTCAAAATTATTTTCAACCTTCACATCCTAATTCCAACAATGACTCTCTCACAAAGTTACTTTATTCTGATGTTTTAGAAATGCCTACCAAACACAGAACAGCTAAGACTCCTGGTTTCCAATAAATGCTCGTTTGTATTCATTTAAAATGTGTCCTCCCTTTCCAGAGCCATTGTCTTCCCAGCAATGATGTCTTTCTTCTTCCTCACATTGAACAAGAGAACCACAGAATCACTAAGGCTGGAGAAGGGCTCTAAGGCCATCAGGAGATCCCACCTGGAGTGGAGCTCCCAGCTCTGGAGCCCCAGAGGCCAGAAGAGGCCACAGAGATACTCAGAGGGCTGAAGCACCTCTCCTAAGAAGACAGGTTGAGAGAAATGGGGATGATTAGTCTGGATTAAAAAAAAGACCTCTCAAGGTCTCCTAGGAGCAGCTTATAGCACCTTTCAGTAAGAGAACTGACAAGAGACCTGGAAAGAGCTTTTTACGGGGACATGCAGTGATAGGACAAGAGGAAATAACCTTAAACCGAGAGGAGGTAGGTCTAGATGAGACTTTAGGGAGAAATTCTTTACTGTAAGGGTGGTGAGGCCCTGGCACAGGTTGCCCAGAGGAGCCATGGAGGTTCCATCCCTGAAGTGTTCTAGGCCAGGCTGGATGGGGCCCAGAGCAGCCTGATGCACTGGAAGATGTCCCTGCCCATCACTGGGCAGGTTGGAACTTGATGACCTTAGGGTCCATTCCAACCCAAACCATTCTATGGGTCTATGGGTATGTATATTTGGGGTATTTAGAGCAAAGGCATGCAGTTTATACCCCAGGAAAGCTGAAGGGTTTTGAGAACTAGATGAATATTTTAAAGCACACTCTTCACAAAAAAGACATCAGCTCTCAAACTGAGATAACAGATTTCTTGCTAAATTCCACCCTAGCACTAAGACTTTTCTTTCAAATATTAAATAAATTATGATTGAACCATAATTTTTATCACTTAAATAACAGACTTGCTTCTATGATATCTTATAAATAAAAAAATCCTAGATATGCCCCATTTGCACATTTTTTAACAGAACTCAAGCAGGCAGAGAAGAATTTGGGAGAAAAAAAGCATTTGCTTTTGCATTATTTAAGTGCATAGGCAATACTTCTAATTTTGCACCACTCAGGTATTTAAAAAGCGCTCTCTAAAAAAAGTATTTATTTAAACTCCAGAGTAGTATTAAGAAAATAAAGCCGTCTCCAATGCCAAGCTAAAGGAACTTGAATTAGTAAACAATATTTTCTGAACACATCAGACAGACTGTCTGAGGAAGAATATTTCACCTCCAGGAATTTTAGTTTTGTTCTTCTATCCTTGAAGAAAGTTTATTCCTCAGCAGCTGCACATCTGCAGTTATCATCAGCAATCCTCAGGAAGTGCATTCTGCCGACACAGACACGTGTAGTAGAGTCAAGTCGAATTACTCTGCTTGCTCTACACAAGAAATTGCCATTCATCTTTTTGTTATTACTGGCACAGTTTAGTGGCTCCTACTTATTAACAGTGCAATATCAACTACTACATTTTGATGAGACAAGAACAGCTGACCCTTCTCTCCATGCATGAACATTCACAATTAGGCACACAAGGCCATCCTGGATTGACCCTTTCTACACAAGTGTAAATTGTTAGCACACTACAGCAACACTTATGTTCAGAAAAATGACATTTTACAAAAGTCTAAAAACACTAAACCCAAAAAACTCACTTCACTGCACTGATTACAGGTTAGGCATATTAATTTTACAGCCTATCCTGTAAAAAGACACAAACTCCCCAAAACAGCCATTTCCTGAGCTCAAAGAAAAGAAGACCAATTTGAAATAGTTTGAAGCCTGAATAAGAGCTAACAACAGTAAATCAAGCAACATCATTACAAGGACAAAGTCATCAGCAGGAGTACAAAAAAATTCAGAGGTGCCAGTCCCAGTCTGGGGGATATTATAGATACAGTGTATATTGACAGATGAAATAACTTCAGTAATCAGCGATGCTGAAATGAAGCATCATCAATGGAAAACAGACGCTTTCACCTGAGGAATGGAAATTGGGAAGCAAGCAAACTCGATGAAACAGAAAAGGTCACAACAAACAAGAGAGGGGCTGTATCTCAAAAAATCCAAAACTAAGTAGTTAAACACAAATTTCCACAAAATTACCAAACACCATCCTGTAAAAAAAAAAAACAAAAAAACAAAAAACTAATTTCCAGAACAAAAGGCTTCAAGGCACCCAGTTCATTTGGGTTTGGAATTGGAAAGTTAAATTTGTAGTTTATACCAGCAAGAAATAACATTCATTTTATAATTAATAATACAACAATCTTTCATGGAGCAATAGTTTTGGATTCTCATCCAGGTATTTTTTCCTGAGTATGAAGTAGGTAAGAAAAATCCCATTTCACAGAAAAGTTAGAATACTTTTATATAAAAATAAGTATCAAAGCAGCAAGGTGAATTCCAATATGCAAAGGACTCTCATATTGGCGTGTTGATTTGTAGGACTATGGAAGTTAAGGCCAAAGACAATCATTTACAAAAAATACCAATGAATCCTCCCACTGGAGAGCCAGGACTAGCTCCCCACAAATAGGAATAAACATCAGAATACTTCATCATATACATTATATATTTTATACATACTCAGATCTGAAACATCACAACCAGTTTTAACTTTCAAAACCTCTAATGTCATTCTTTTTATGAATTTGTTTTAAAGAGTATAAAACTTCAACACTTTATTATTCATTGAAAAAAGAGCAGAACAGGCTGTTCTGCTGTCATCTGTTCTGTTCACGTGAGATGCCAAAAAGAACTCTGCAAAACTTATCCTTGCTAATACAGTAGTTATGCATACCCTGCTTTTATAGGGAAAGTCACACAGACTGCAGACAAGTCAGTTTGAATCAGGTTGTGCCATTGACCCATTGCACAGTATCTCTCTCAGGGAGGAGTTTCACAAGCATCATCATGAAATCCACAGGTAACAGTGGAAAATCAAATGTCTACCTGAAGGATCCCATAGGACCCTTAAAGTAGTCCCAGTATTTTCTAACTGCAAATAATTCCAAGAGAGAGCATGACAGCTTTTCTTTGAACACACTGTAAAAATCACTATAAAACAGCCAAAAGAAATCACTGCCCTGAGTCTGAATCAAACCATGCTGAACAATCATTGTAAGGTTTGTTTCAACCTTTTATTTATTCAAGAACAAAGAGCTATCTCCTACAAAGATGCTCAGTTTTGACATTTGTGAAGCTTCTATTTCAGTGTGTTAAAAGAGTTTAAATTCATAGAATGGGTAGAGTTCATTATTAAACACTTAAGGAGAAGCTTTAGCTACACATAGTGAGGAGTCAGTTCCCATTCTACTCTTCCTCTTGGCTGGTGATGTCCCTGGGCTTTCAGGTTTCCCTTGGATATATTATGTCATTGATATTAACTGCATAAATGCCTTAACTTTGTCCCCAGTATGATGACACACTATATTATGGACTCAACAAAAAAAATCTGCACAAATTGTCTGATAGTTCATACAATCTAAATTCTAGGGATTTATTGCACAAAAAAATTCTGAAACAAGAAAACTTGATTTAGCAAATTTCAGATATGATCCCACTGAATCTGAAAAGAAAAATAGTTTTGTTATTAATGGCCCTGGCCATAGGGACTTCAACAGAGAGAAAATTCTCATAGTACCTACAGGCCATCATTAATTTTTAGATCTTCATTTAAAGGAGCCACTGATATTTACAGAACAGACCAGGTCATGTTTGGGTCACATAAATTTTTAAAATGTCATAAATGTCTTTTTGGGAAGGACAAAAAAGAAAAAGCAAAACAAAAAACACAACAAAACAAAAGTTATGAGGATGAAAATGAGTGGCAAACAGACGAAGGGAAGTGGTAAAGCATAAACACAAAAATCACGAAACGGCCAAAATCTTGCCTGCTGCAAAGTGTGAAAATTTCACCCCTTCTTTTCACACTAAGGTTTTCCTGAAAGTCTACATGTACTGTAAATTGCATGTTGTGACTACATTTAACCAAACACTGACTCACAAGTGTTTGCTATTTGCAAGGCTAAGCACAAGGGTTGGGTATGGACACCTGAAATCTTCTGTTTGGGTAACAGCCCATGTAAAAACACATTAAAATTTGTTAGCAAGAGGAAGCTGTGAGAAGAGCACCACACAGTCCCTGCACAAATGTGAAATGCGTGTTATACATGTAAATTCTTCTGAATATGCTACTCTTGTGTGGTTGGTAACAAAACAGAAATACTTGTAAGAAGCAAACTGACACATGTATCAATTTCTAGCACATCCCTGAGACCAGCTAATAAATAGAATAAAGCACTAAGGGTCTGACTTCCCTCTCACATCCAAAACATTCCTCCTTCTCCAGTAAGAAGTTCCACACTGATTTTTTAGCAGACACTAGCTAAGACCTAAATCCCATTATCTGTCCTTTTTTGGTAGTCTAAACTCAGTATCAAAGGAGTACTAGAAAATTTGGAATATTTATGCAATTCTTGAAGGGGTAAAACAAGGGAGGGAGGGATATAAAGGTATTTTGAAGCTCACAGCCTACAGGGAGGCAGCTTTGTTCAAAGTCTTAAGGAATGGAAAAGCAAAAAAGGAACCTAAGGATTTGCAGCAGGAGATACTTATCTCAACACCTTTGGTAGGAAAAACAGATTCTAACGACCAGAAACTTCTGTTGGAAAAGGAGAGCTGAACACAAAGTGTTCATCAAGAACTTGAAGTGCAGGTCAGATGCAGATTATGGAGAAAGCAACTAGAACAAAAAGGCTTCTAAATACAGCAGCAGAGGGCTGTAACAATGAGACCAATCTCATTGGAAGAGGAGAACACCACCACCACACACTTCACAGTCACCCCAACACATGAACTTCCATAACTGCATTTTAATAGTAGTCTTGTTTTCAGCTTCACATTAACCTAATACAATATTTTTCTACAGTAAGTTAGTACTGGTTGTTTGTTTGTTTTTTTTTTTTTTTTAATCCCAAAGATGGGAAGCCTTAGTAAAATTGGGATATGCAAACACTTGATCTTTATGGAAAGCAACTAACCTGAGCATTGCAGGCAGCTCACCTGATACCCTTAAAAGCAGCATACACAGCAGCATATGAACTCGAGCAACTGCAGCGTCAAAGCCATGATTTATATACACCACCAGCGTAATTAATCTGATATTATCTCCTGCTGTGCACAGGTATATTAAACATTCAACAACAATATTTCATGACATGTAGCATACGTGACAAAGAGGCTGGAAGTACATTACACACATGGCTGCAGCTGTGGTAAATCACTCCACTGGAGCACAGCTTCTGTCATTCCAGCCAGAAATGACCTACACAACAGGACCACCCCTCCAGAGGAAAATAAATCAGAAACTATGAAAATATCGCAGCACCTCAGCTTACCAATTATCGTGTTCTAATGGAAACCTGGCACACAGCTGAGTTAATTGCAAGAAAAGGACTTGCAAAGGTTCCACTAACCCCCTGGGGTTCTGCTCCCCCGGGCGGCTCCCAGTGACACATTAGCTGAGGAGGTGATCTGCTGGAAAAACCCATGTGGGATAAAAAGCCCAGAAGAGATGGGAATCGAAATGACCAGGGAGATAACGATCAGGCACAACAGCCATTGTCAGGCCAGAATAAGGACATGAAGAGCCATGAAGACACGCCAAGGACTCGGGCAGGCCGGTGCTGGCGACAGGAGTGCCAGGACCGGGCACAGAACCATGGTATCATGGACCTCACTCACAGGGGCTGAGAGATAGCTGCCTTTGGGCTGGCATTGAATGGGAATACTGTCCCTACACTTATAAAACCCTGAGAATCTATGTGCGTGTGTGCACATATACAGGTCTGTGTGGAAAAGTATATATGTATATACATTTATATTTTTATATAGTGTATTTATATGTTTATACATACATGCATACATACAAATACATATAACATAAGAACCACCACACTGAGAAAAGCCAAGAACTCCATAGGTGAGTGAAGTCATTGGTGGGCAGAGGTGGAGCCCCCCGAGCTGTGAGGACATCACCACCCCAAGTCAGAGCGTCCAAGCGATGGGGCCCAAGAGCCATGGAGAATTATTCCTCACTAGGACTAAAACTGAGACCTCCCCTATGGTCAACAAAAAAAGACTTACCTGTGTGAAGAATGGCAGGCAGAGGAGCAGCCCCAGCACTCGGTCACAGCAGCCCCTGTTCCTTGCCCCTGGGTGTGAGGAAGGCTCAGGATTCCCCGCACCTCAAGCTGCAGGCAATTAACCAAGCATTAATTGCACCTGAGGCTGGGCCCCTCAGCCAGGGCACAAAGCACACCTGCACCTCCAGGGGCCAGGCAGCCTCCTCGGAAATCAAAGAAACACCCTGGAGTACTTAGACACAATACACAAAAGCAGATTCCTTAAACTGTTTGGGATATGTGGCTTCGTTGTTTTGTTATTGTCGGAACCAGAGTACATCTCTTCTGTAAATAGCTCCTGGGACTGCAGGCTGCCTTGTTTTCTCTAGCAGTACCTGAGAGATTTACAAGAGAAAGAAGACAAAATTATAATGCCTCATTCCAAATTTGTGAGGGTCTTGTAAATTTTCTGCCTCATTTAGATCTTCCATAGAAATGAACTTCAAAAACATTTCATAACAGGATGCTCAGACTTATCCAGTGGATAAAATTATTTATCCTCATCCTAGGGTACACATTGAGAATTGCCTGGTGCAGACGGACACAGTCACTAATGCATGAGAATCTCAAAGAACATGGGGGAAATTCACCTTCAAGAGTAAAATATTGGAAAATTCTTCCAGATTCCCACCATAAATTCTTCAAACCAAAACAAACTAGGTATTCTGATACTTGTAACCTCACTGGTGTTTTGTCTTCTGTGTTGCCCCGTAAAATTTCTCTGGAATAAGAAAGGGCAAGCTAAGTTTTATCAAGCTTTTAATACTGCAGTGCTCTACACTCATACAGCACAACTGCTGGCCCAGTGAAAAAAGAATTGATTCAAAACCCAGCTGGAGAGGAGGCTGAAGTTTTAAAAGGCTTTTACTGCTTGATCCCTTGCTGCTACCTCTGCTTCAAAGCATGAGAAAAACCTAGGCAGAATCTAATAAAACAGAATCAGGCCTCTTGAGATGAATGTCTTATGTTTTCTCTTACCAATTGCCCTTTGAAATTCCTTGATGGATGGCATCAATCACATAACAGATATGTGGAAGTGTGGAAGGCAAAAGACCCATTTTCTGTCCTATTCACATGCTATATATGAGTAAATGTTATGAATGGATGAGTGTCCCTGTAGGTTGGCAGGTACAGCTAGAGCATTGTTAAACTTCATTAAGCATATTTCAGATTGACACTTCAATAGATAGCACTTTTATGACATGGTGCTAAATGCTTGCTTAATACAAAATAAATAAATACAAGGTAGCTAATGAAACATTTTCTTTCTCATTTCCCAGTCATTTCAAATTTAGGAATATTCATACACACATAACAAATAGACTTTCTCTATATAAATATGACAGCACCTTTAATAAAATACTTACAATAAAAATAATGGGATCTTTTAATAGGCAGGGTTTGAAGGATACAGTTCATGTCTAGTGTAGTAGACATAAATCATTAAGGTTTAAGGTTAAATCACAGCTATCAGGTAACAGGGATGACTTCACTATAGCGCCTATTTGACTCACAACCCCACATCAAAGCCACAATGATTATTTTGAGACTCTTTCCAAATCCCTTGAGTATTCCCCTCCAAAACAGGCGATAATTTCCTGAAAATTTCATGTGGTGTACATTTCCATTATAAGAAAACTTTTGCATCTAGTTAAACAAGCAAAGCAGAGGTGAATTTATTGACTGCATGTCAAAAATGCTTAAAAAATCCTTTTTGAATGTCAAATGGTCTTTCTTTTCCCCACCTTGAGATTCCTGCCTCTATTCTTTCTCTGTATTTCATATCTACTTGTTCTTTCAACCTCCTTGGAGTGCAGCCAGGCTCTCAGCCTCCAGTATGAATATGCTTCTCTATTCCTGTTTGATCTTCCTCCCTTGATGTGTCAGTTTCTTTGTGGCCTGCCTACTTGTCAAATCATTTTCACCCTTCAAAACTTTTTATGAATTTTTAACAAGCGATGCGGATCTCAATATATTTGATGAATTTTTCAAGAGCTAATCACACTCAAATATCACAAACATTGCTGTTCATGTGTTAATATACTAAGGACAAACATTTATTTACAAATTTCTTTGCCTGAACCAGTCGGATAGCAACAAAATACATCACAAATACACTGAGTGGTAGGTAAAAGGGAAAATACACCTCTTCTAGCTGTAATGGAAGCAACTCTTCAAAATGTGAAAACCAGGGAGAACTATAGTTAGAAGCATCGATGTGTACAAGCAAAACACTGAACTATAAAATCTTAGGAAAACAAAACACATGCAGAAGAAGAAATATCAGGTAATCTTCAATTAAAATACATATTTTAGAAAAAAACGTATAGCAATGCAACTCCTTATTATGAGGTGGCTTCATCCTTGTGTGATACAGATCAGGGTTTCTTATCAGCTCTAGTATGTGATACTCTTCACACACTAGTCCATCCATATGCATCCATAACGTACAAACCAATGGATAATAAGCTGTTTGCTAAAGGGCATAACAGATTACTGACAACACATTTTTTGGAGGTTAGTATGCTTTTCAGAGAGTTAAAGTTACTCTTGGTTTGAG
Organism: Chamaea fasciata; assembly: GCF_029207755.1. Classification (NCBI taxonomy): domain Eukaryota; kingdom Metazoa; phylum Chordata; class Aves; order Passeriformes; family Sylviidae; genus Chamaea; species Chamaea fasciata. Next base: position 12,452,647 of record NW_027094095.1, on the reverse strand, counting down.
TTCCTCATACAACAGAAGTATACATCATAAACATCAACCCACCATGTTCCCTGGGTCAGATGGGTAAATAGAATGCTAGAATGCTACAATAAAGGATGTCTAATCTCTAGACAGGAAACAATTTAAAATATTGTATTAGCGCAGTTGTAAATAACATTGTTTTACTTTTAAACTAGAGTCAGGAATGCCATCAGACAAAAGCTATCAATTAATCTAAAATAACTCGTTATCCCCTTTCCCAGGGAAGGCTACAAAAAAGCATACTTAACTGAAATGTGCAATATGCCTCTTGGAGTCAATGATACAGGATGAGACAGGATAAGTGAATATAAGTGAAAAGGTATATATGCTAAGTTGTAATAAATCAGGTTTTAATATAGAGAATATTCCAGCCAGGAAATGGTCTGTCTTTCCAGGACATTGAGAAGGTTTGTCATAACCTGTACATGCTACCCTGAGGACACTTATTCTCAGACCACATCTCAGGATATGTGACACCTTCTAGCTATAACATGACATTTTCAAATTATATACATTCTATAAAACTAACATTGCATAAAGGAGCCCCCAAATATATTAGTACAGTTTACATGTAAAAGACTGTCTTTTTTGGTAGTCATATCTCACTGAGATTTCCTGTCCCAATTGTAGAAAAAACAACCTGAAAATTTTTATTCCAATAAGTTTACATTTCAACGAGACCTATGGAATATTGCTTGCTTTACTGCATTCAATTTTTATTTTCTATTTAAAGTGCAGATGCTAGTGAATATGACATTTTTGTTCTTTCATAAGAGAGCTAAAGTATAGTAATGTACTGAAAATATATTTCAGTTTTGAAACAAGAATAATTCCTGGAAATGGTTTAATAGAATGGTTGGGGTGGACATATGCCAAGAACAGGATGTTGGTACAAACTCAGTATCTGTCAAGGTTGAAATGTATTAATTTGTCTGTTCTACTTTACAAATCACTCTGATATCTGCACCTTGAGGGATCAGGATCTCAAAAGCATTAGAGGAATGCTATCTATCCCATGGAATAGATATGAAAATAGGTGCAAAGAAATTTTTATGGCAAACTAGATTAAGGAACACTGACTTTATCATCCCGTCAGAAACAATGACCTTTACAAATCTTTCAGAGCAAAACGAAGATTGATCAGTTTAAATAATTATTAGTTCAATTGTCATAGACCACAGCTTGAGCAGGCAGCCTCAGAGGTGCCATTCTTTCAAATCCAAAAATTTACCATAAGTAAATAATACTTATTTTTGAAATTATTATTACAATAATTATTTTTGGTTTGCTAAACAAAAAAAATTTGGTCTGCACCATATTTGCCACAGGTGAAATGTATCAGCAACCAGAGGGGATACCTGGAAGAAGAACCTAACTGTGGTACATACAGCATTACTGAATCATCCCTTAATGACTCCAGGGATTTGACTTTCTTGCTTATGAGGTTAAAAATAGTTTCATTTGACAGGATTTATGTGATCAACCTACAATAAATTACAAATTGTCCTGTTAAAAAATAGAATACAAAATATTTAGCAGGAAGGAATTGTAGATTTACATCTGTTGTGACTTAGAGCACTCTCAGAAACGTCTGAAGGAGAAAAACAAGGCTTCTAAAAAAAGATAAAATCAAATAAGTACCATGTTGTGTTGAAAAAAAATTGACACCTGAGACAAAGATAATTATGAAATTTCTTCATCTCTTAGATTAGATTTCATTAACTGAATTTTTTGTCTTATTAAAAAAAAGGATGACTAAAATGAGTTTTGAGTGACCTTGAGAACAAAAAGTTTTTTAGAAAGTTATTGTCATTTAGAAGCTTATTAATAATCCAAGTCCTAGGAAGTACCTGACATAATATTAATTTTAGCTATGTGGATTCTAGAACATTCATTAGCCTTCTTTATTGTCAAATAATTTTACTGAAATTCTGTAGTAGCAGTAGATTGTAGCATGGCTATCAAGAGAAACTCACTCCTCTCCCTCCCTGCTTCACCCATCACCATAGATTTCACATGCCAACCACATAATTAAACCTTACAGTATCATTAAAAAACTTAATATTTCTTTGCCATGGTGCTGGTGGCAGAGTCAACACGCTACAGTGGAGGGTTTGCTGCCTTTAAAAAGTCTATGACAAGAAATCACAAATTTCAAGTGCCTCGGGTGCATGGGGTGTCTAAATAGGGACTTCACATATTCAAGCCATTTTTTCAAAGGGGATCATTTCTGTTGTCAGTCTGGGAAGAACAATGATGGCAGGTCATTATGGGATAAAAATGTGAAAGAATTGAATCCTGCTCTGACTGTCAGAAATGTCAAGACTGAATTTAATTCATTTTGGTAGTGGCTTTCCTTATACAGAAAGATGTTTCTCACTGTGCCTTTTGGTGCGTAAACATTTGTGTACAAATACACACTTCCAGGCAACTTGCAAAACAAGTCATTCCCACAGGTAAAAAAAAATTATAGTATTGGTTCCTCCTGATGGTACTATTTGCATTAATCATTTATTCCTGAGCACAATACTCAGTATTGAGCAAGCAGGATGTAACCAATTGATAGTCATCATAACTCCAAAAGTCATAATCTACAAATAAGCTGTTTTCAAGCCATGGATGTCAATGCAACCCAGCTCTGTAGTGTTCAGACTAGACTAGCAGCTAGACTAAAAAAAGCCTACAGATGGTAAATTATGCCTTAGCATACTATATTTTTAGAATATTTAGGTTTATTTCATAAACCAACAGGTTTTGCTGTTACTGTCATTTTTTTGTATTACTATTATGCAGATACAAAAAGCACTATACAAACAGGAACTGTTCACCTTTCTGCTGCCTACACCCAGCCAGATACAAAACACATAGATGTTATTTAATGCCTATGTTAATTCCCAAGTTTTTAGCTGAATTGGCATAAGAGCCTACACACTGCAGTAAATCAGGGGCAGTGTCTTCAAACAGAGCTGTAAAAAAATAGATGGGAATAAAATTGTTTCATTTTGTCATTCGGCTTTGGAAGGGTAGGCACGGTGTATACTAACTCCATGAAGAGGCCATGAAAAAAAAAAACCAACTCAGAAGGCTGAAGTATGCGACTGAACAGAAAATAAAGTGCAGCAAAAGATATTTAAATAAAAGAAATGGAGAAAAAGTAACTATTAAAAGAAGTGAAAAGTTCCCCATGCTGTTAAAAGCTGGAAGTTTGAAAAATTTGTTAATGTTTTTCTGTGATTATATTATTTTTCATGTATACATATAAGCATACCTATAAACATGAAAGAGAAGAAAAGGACATTTCAATAGGCTTGTATAAAGAATTTGGGATTACTGTATTACTAAATTTGGGGTGCAGGCATAGATAAGAATAAAAATCCAGCATACGTGAGTATTGGTTTTTTCCCTACTTCCAACCATCTTTTTGTTATCTTTTTTTCCAGACACAAACTGAAGAAAACAAGCCTATATACCTATACATCCTTCCATAAATTAAATCTTAATGTGGCATATCAAAACAACCCACTGGAAAAGCTGTAGAATACAGTTTTAAATTATTACAGTGCTGTGCTGTCTGAGTTGAGTAGTGGACAACTTGCTAACAAAATAAAAGCTGTGTAGTTCATTGCAAGGGAAACTTTTTCCTTTGCTTTCACACTGGTTTTATAATAGGAAGAAAAAGTAAAAGCTGCAATTCCACAGACAAACGGATCCACCCTCCGCATCACAAGAAGCAATGGATCAGTTCCTCCTCGCCGGCCACCAGAAGCAGGAAATCTTAGAGAAGGAGGGCAATCAAAAGGGATTTCTGTCTGTGTTGACTCATAAATATCAAATGCAATCTTTTTCTCAGTTGCCAGAGTGGTATCCTCAGATTAAAATTTCTTACTTATTCTGAGCAGATTATTCAAAAGCTTTATATTCTACAGACATTCACCAAATATTTATATCATAAATATATTCTACATATTTATGATATAATTATGTTCTATCCTAACCAGCAGCACAACTTCCTTTGCCTTCTTATTAGTTAGGATACTGCAAAATCTGGGGAATATCCTATAATAATTGGAGACTGCCAAACTTCAGAAGAAAAATTAATTGGATCATTCTTACCTGGAATACCTTCTCACAATAGAATGTAATTCTTAGAGGCTAAGAGGTCAGTTCTGGAACTCTACCCAGACAACTTAGAACATTGAAGTAGTTCATGTAGGAAATCAGGTAAAATAAAATTAAATCTCTATGGAATTAAAGGGCACAAAGAATAAACCTATGTATTATAGCCCTGCTTCTTATCAGGGATCTAACTATTTGCAGTGGTGGAGGGTCATCTGAGTCAACAAAATTGTTATGTTCTATAATAACGTTATTCAAATCACACACATTGATAGGAACCTAAACTTGGAATGATTTTGGCCTGGATCTTTTCTGCTCCTGTTTCTTGGCAGCACAAGGTCTCACCAATGAAAATACCATCTCTTAGAGATCCTAGGACCTTTTTGTCAAAATGCCCTTTCAGACAGCATGTCTTCTGAGGTAGAGAGCAGAGGGGCTCTTTTAATTACCATGTGAATTGCAGTGGTTGATCAAATGAGTTATTCCACTGACTGATTCTGAGGAACAGGCTGAAGGTCAATCAATGGACAGTGACTTTCCACCTTTGCTTCACTCTCATCTTTGTATGGATTTTTTCTTTTGCAGTTGACCTGCCAGCCCTGGCTTCCTGCTCTACATATTCCAAGGTACTTCCATCTTCATAGTTCACCTGAACTGGCTCTTTTTCAGTAGTAAAGTTTGAAATCTTAATTTTATAAGTAGGCTAATTTTAAGTGTAATTTTAAAAGATCTTCCCAAGTTATTTTAGCTTCCTAGTCTTCTAGGCAAACTTGATAAGATGAAATGGTTTTATTCTGTATGATGCAACTGTGAGTATTCAATGAAATTTCTGTCTCCAATTTATTATTATTCCTTTCTTATCTCTTTGTTCTAAAAATTGCACACTGTTAAAGATCACTGTATATCAAAGTAATTTCATCATTGAAAGTCTCCTTATTGCCTGTGCTACATTAACAGTCTAGAACTTGTATTTTGTTGAACCAGCTAAGAAGAGTCTACAAGATGGAGCTCTCTACAAACCCTTCACATGTTCATATTTCCCTCCTGACATCAGACAACTGGGTTTCACACTGATGTATCTTTTCAAGTCGACCTTGCAGGTATAATCTCAGTTTAAAAACTTAGGGAGGGAAGGAAAAAGAACTTGCTATAGATTAAGGGTCAGATAATGCTCCAAGTTATCATGATAGTTTCCGAACTGATCTACTACGTTCCAAGAATTACCTTCTATTGTAAGAAGGTGTTCAAAAAAAGGATAAGTCCCAGTGAACTTTTCATCTGAAGTTTGGCAGAGTCCAATTTTCTCTCTTTGATAACTGTCCCAGAGAAAATGGATTAAAAAAACAAACTTAAATAAGATCAGAATAGACCATCAAATCAAGTTACAAAACAATCAATCTTTCTGCTGCTTAACTATGCTACAGTGTAATTTCCACGGCAAAGCTGTTCCTACCTTTAATTACCTCACAATTCTCTTTGGATATTTTTGTGTTGATGCCATAAAACAGCCAATAAAAATAGCATAAACTGTTGTTGTTCCTCATTATGTGCACTGACCAACAAATAGACCTTCTGTTTCACAGTCACCTCAAATGAATGGTTCTATATGACTGCTGCTTTAGCTGACATAGTCACTAACCTCAGTTTGTGTGCTTTTTAATTAATACTATACTGTGAAAATTAACATTTATTATAGAGATCTCTTCCATGATCTATCAAAAATCTTGAAAATGAGGAGTTCTTTGCCACATTATATTTAGAACAAAACACATCTCTGCTTTCAGCTAAATTCTAAATCGCAAATAATGCCAAAACAAACAAGTGATTTTTTTTTCCAAGAAGACCGTTTATAATTCTTTTAAATAATCAAATGGAGCAACTGGTTCCCTAAGAAAAGCATCAAAAGTGATTCAAGTCACAGAATTCAGAAGCTCACCCTACCTGACTTGTGAATCAACATTCATTTCCAAGCAAGAAAATGTTGATTACTTAGAGGCTGCGCTAATTTGCAGTAATAGTTCCAAAAACCAGTTGACAAGAATGTTTGAAAAACTGAAATATCATTCACACCAAAAGAATCCCCTTTTTAACAGATATTTTGTATCAAACTATTTCCATAGGAGAAAAATAACATTGAAGTGAATTATTTTTTTAAATACAGTTTTTGTCTTATTTTCCTTTAAATGAAAAGGGAGCTGGGTTTTGGGGGGGTGTGATTTTATTTATCACCTACAAGGACTTAATTTTGATATGAAACTAAAAACATCCAGGTTGTTTTTTTTATTATTATTTTGGATGCTTCTCTCTGTCACTCAAGTAAAGATATAAACATTGGCACAAGAATATATTATGGCTATTTAAATACTAGAGCCATGTATATAGTAAGATTAAATAGAAATATTGTAAAAACTAATCCAAGCAAACTCTGCAACATCAGATTGACAGTTCACAAACATGTAAACTTTACTGAAAATAATATATTTTTAACTTTGAAACTCCTTTTTTATATGTAGTTTTGAACAATAAGGCTTTCGGAATTAATGTTTAGAGATTAAAAAGTCCATCTTCTCAATTAAAATTAAAGTCTATGAGGATCTCTGAGGTCTTGCTACGACCTCAGATCTCTTATCTATCTTTATATCTTATTCATATAATAGAATACTGGTCACATAATGTGTCTAATTTGGGAAAATTGTAAGTAATCACACAAACAGGGATACCATTACTATGTAGGCACACAAAACAGGCAGAAAAATGGGGGAATTTTAAGGTTGCAGCTTTTGTTTATGCCATTTCCAAGCTGTGGAGTACCTGACTGCATTCTTCCAATATTGTTTATACTAACTACATAGATTAAAATGTTCTCATCCTTGGATCTTCATCTTACATTACTTCTCTGGGCTGAACAGCACAGATGGTACCTGATGCCTCATCCTCTTTTTTTTTTTTTTTTTTTTTTTTCCTGAAAGTATTTAATAAACCTAAAATTCCTGGCTTGTTCTAGTTTCCACAGTAGAAAATGGGAACACACATTTTGGCTTAAGTGTTAGAAAAATCTGACCGAAAATTAGAATGCACATTTGTATGTTTTCTGACATATGATCCAGCAAAAAATTACACTTTAATTTTTATCTACTAAACCTTATTTTTTTTTTTTCCTGCACTGTTAGAGGAAAGAGAAAAAAATCCATCACAGGAAATTGGGGAACTCCTGTCCTCTGCATCTTGTTAATTTACTTTTGTTTTCTTCTTTTTCTATATGTGTGTAGTCCCCATACCTAATTATTATAATAATGTAATTGTAATCCAAATGACACAGAATTCCTATAGTCAACTGTCCAAAAACAAAAAAACCCAACTGACCCAGCCTAAACTGATAAACAATCGTAAGTAAAATAACAATTGGCCCAGTCTAAACAGTGACAACTTCTAAATTTTATCATTTCTGAGGTTTTTTCTGTCCTTAACCAATGTTTTGATATTCAAAATTTCCTTCATACTGTCATGGACTAAATCTGTATTAAAAAAATACAACAAAAATTATATTAACATACAAATAGTGCAATTATCTACATTCAAAAAAAGTCAAATAAGATTCACTATCTACAAGACCTGAAAATAGATAAATATCTATCATGGTAATAATAATTACAATTTCTATTTCAATATGTAATTTTTTTCCTGTCAGGCCTAGACCAAAGCCAATGCAAACCATTGCTGAATCACTGGATAATTAAATATAGTAAACATATTTCATTTGGTTTTATATCCTGGAATTTTATTCTACTGCCATATGGTTTTTGCTTTCTGCATAAATGATATATGATAAAATGTGGACCTATCTTTATTTTATTGAAGAGAATTAGTTTGACAAACTCTTTATTACTAATTTTTAAGTACAGTTAACATGAAATTAGTGCAGATTTGAGGAAAGAGATCAGGTGTCTGGGTAATAAGAAAGAATAGCACCACGTTTAATGCATGATTTTATAAATTAATTCCTTGTCCAAAGCCCAAAAGCACCATTACATTAAATTCTTTCGATGCCTCAAGGAGAAACAAAAAAGTACAAGCATCCAGCACACATGCTGGTGTCAAATCTGTAAATATTATGAGACAATAGGCATATAAATTTACCAATAACCCATAATTTAACAACCATAGCTGACGAAGAGTTAAACAGATTGATTATCCCAGGCAAGATCCATATCTATTTTGTGAACACTGTAACAAAGCATGTGCATGTGTGAAACTGATACGGTGCAGCACTGCCAAAAATACTTCCCAGAGCTCTGATTCTGTATTAAGGTTGCACGTCATATCTAAAATTAAAGTTCATTTTGCCCACTGCAGGCTACATGTGAAGGAAGTGTGAGAAATCAGCTGTGTAGTCCCTTCCACTTGTTTTGAAGCAATTGTTCATTTCTAATGTGCTTCAAACTGCAGCGCTGACATTTTTACCTTTGAACTGGCCAGAAACTGCATGGACTAAGTCACAATTTCTCCCTTGTGTCCATTTGGGATCGATGGGAAGAAGCAGGATCTTCATCTTTCCTCAACAAGGCACCTTCACAGAAGCCCCAACCAGGACAGGCATGGGAGTGGGAACATCTGACCGTGGTGGGCCTCTGCTCACTTGCTCCAGAAGGATGGAAGGAGTGACTTGTGCTTCCTCAGAGGTACCTGACAGTGCTGCAAGACTCTGCAAGGCATAGCTGCAGTCAAAGTACTGCCAGAAACAGAGCGACCCCACTAAAGAACCCACCCAGCTACACACAGCCCTTTCTCTCTCCTCCCTGTAGGCCAAATCCTGACCTTATTTATCATAGGTAACTGTCCCAGCTGCAAAATGTGAGTTGACTAAAAATGTGTTGAAATGCTCTCCTATTCCTGAGGGAAAGAGCTCTCTTGAGAATATTGCCAAGGAAACTGGAGCCATTTTCATGCAAAAGGCAGACTGCTTGGAAGGACAGAAACCAGCACAACAAAAAAGCCCTTTGTGTTTCCCACTCCTGTGGTACCAACAGGCTAAGTACTTACAACATCCAAGTGTAGGAGAACAAAACCTAAAAATGGTTCAATTTAAAACAAAGTGGAAATCAATATTATTTTCAAATATATATATTGTTTTGTCTAGCAGAGGGACTCCACTGTTTGACTGTTTGAAATAAGGAAAGGCTGTCACTTTCGACACTAGAAAACATTCAATATAAAGTTTAAAATTAGATCCTATCTAATGTAAGCAAGGAAGATATTTCCAATGCAGCCTGCTATCAAAACTTGTCTGTCTACAGCTCTTTGAGAGTGCAGATTATGCATTAGCTTCTCAATATTAGAATGTGAGTGGACCAAAACAGTGAGATGATCCTTTGCCTTAACTCTGGGTTAGCAAAGGTTATAGACATGTTCACTGTAGGTATAACATATTTCCTTGCTCTTAATAAGAATTTCTGGGAGCAACATTTTAGGTTATCTGTTTGCATTACTTACATGTTAGAAAAGTAATAGATTTGGTATCTATCTGTAACCCCATTGTTGGGGCTTTCTTTATCTGGTTCTGTTTGGTTGGCTGGTTTGGATTTTTTTGGTTTTCAGGGGTTGTTTAACCTTGTAAGCACCATTATTACATGCAAAACAATATTACTCTGGAGGAGCACTTTCACTGAATGACGTTGAAAAATGTGCCACCATTACAGAATTTACTGAAGAAAACCACAGATTGCCTCTACCATGTCTTATTCGGTCACTATCACAGGCATTAATATAAAACAAAATGGAAAAAAGCATGCAGCACAAAAAAATAATTTCTCCTGCTTTTCTATACTCATCTTTAATACTGAAGAGACTGACCCATATTAAAGGAACTCCTGAAGCATTTCTGAGGCTCTTTAGGTATATATATGTTTCATTGTGTTTTGATAGATTCAAAGATGCTCTCAGGGCTTTATCCTGGTCCCAGCTGAGCTGATTAAATAATTCTGACTGATGAGTTCTGATATCAGGCTTAATATCAGTAGAATTCATACAACATCACAGAGCAATAGTTTGTACTGGCTACAATTTCAAAAAAACTGGTAAAGAATCTCTGTTACTCTGGTTTTACTGGCAAAAATACAAGAATGCTTTGCCTTGGAAAGAGAACAAAAACCAAGAATTTAATGTGACTTCAAACTATGATAGGAGCTCTTGAGTTGCATTTTTTTTCATCATTGGACATTGAATGTACTTTCCAATTAATTCCCAAAGAACATATTTGAAACAGGAACAGACTGTGTAAGTCAGTGCTTTACTCTCTGCAAGCCTGGAACTGTAAGGTAGGCTGTTACTGTTTCCTGCTGAGTTGTTGCAGAAATATTTCCTTTAAATTCAAGCTCTGTGTTAATTTGTGATGGAAAATAACAGGATTATTAGGGGCTATTAAAAGATTATTTTGACTTTTAACTAAGATAAATCTCATAATGATGTAAAACAAAATCAACATTTCCTGAAATGCTGCCATTTAGCCTAAGTCCGATCCTGCATTGGAACTAAGAAATAATTTTTTTTAATGTTTGAGTTTTTTCTTTTTCATTTTTACTTTTGTTGTAATGAAGCAGTAACTATCAGATTAAAAAACAAAATGTTACCAAAATTAAGGGCCCTGTGTATTCTTTGGAAACAGAGAACCATGAGAGTGTAGTTTGTAGAGCTTGGTACTTCTCAGTAGCCACATTAGTCCTGTTTCCCTTGAGTTATTTTTATAATTGACTTCTTATTGTCTGCAAATTATATATTTTCCCTTCTTATTGAAAAAATAACATTATTCATAGACCTCCACTCAGGTAAATACATGACCCTCAATGTTCATGTGACCACTCCAGCTACAAAGCCAGTTGTAAATGCTAATACTCTGGCGCTTTTCAGGTGGTCCATTTTTTAGTATTTTGACACTACGTCTTTGCAAAAAGTAAATAATGGTCACCCGAGAACTGGCATGCCTGTTCTGTGTGGACATCAACAGGCATTCAGGAGTTTTGCCCCTCGATAACTGATTCGTGTTCACATTTTAAATCAAACATTGCAGACTACAAAGAAAAGACTCTTTAAAGGAAAATTAAGACATGACACATTATAAATTCTGTCCCCACACTTGATTTGAATCAATGCTCTAACCTTCTAATAACATTCTAAATCATCAATATTGCCCAGTTGGGCCAATTCTTTTCTCAGCTCTGACTTTCTGTTGAACATAAACACATATTTTAACTTATTTGAGGTTCTTAGTTGCATGTTACATATCACTATTCCACATGCAACACCTTTCTTCTGGAATACTTTTGCTGGATTCTTCTTTAGCATTCCTTTCATCAAAGTGCATCAACATTGATGTTTCAGGTCAGACCAATACTGTGTTTTTGACATGATTTTCTTTACTTTTCTTTGGTTTTGCATTTTGTTGTTGTTTTGGGGGGTTTGGGTTTTTGGTTTTTTTTATTTTCGTATGTCAACATTGTTTAAAGTCCTTGGGTTTAGCCTCACAGCTTTTCCCTGTTGGATTAAGGTTAGAATGGACTTCATGGAGTTTTAGGTCTTACAAGGTACGGAAGTGAAATTTTGGATAAGGTCCAATATGCAAATCAAGATAAATAATTGATCTAAGCAAATATCTCTGTTCTAGAATACTTCCCTTGAAAAACTCTTTACCGTCAATCTACATTTTTACCATGCTCAGTTGGACAACTGTTCCAAAGGCAGAGCCTTGTTTTAGCAGCCCCCAGCTAACAGATGGCAAATCCCAATGCCAGTGAGACTGAGGCAGTGGTAAGCTGTGAACTCTCCATCAGTGTGGAGCTTGTCTCCAACAGGCTCTGTGCACAGCATTCTCCACAATTTGGACTTCTCCATGGCCAATCCAAGTGCAGAGGCCCTTGGCAGGGAAGAACAACCTTGTATTGTGCCCTCTCCAATGCCAGCCTGATTTTTCATTCCAGCTGTAAACTGTGCTGACTCCTGCATTGCTGCTGTCTTTTCCTGCATCCCAATCAGGTCAAACCCTTATCAAGCAAAATCTCCTGCATTTGCATATGATAGAGCCACACTGCTGCCTCTAATCAGCAAAGTGCATGTGCAGCTTCTCAATGCAGAGTCAAGCTTATGCCATCATTCCTTCAAGGTGAAAAATGTACTTCTGATTCTGTGCCACATTCACTGCTCTTCAGGTCTCATTTTGATCAAGATCAAAATTTTAAGCTTTTTGAGGCAGAGAGTTAAGATACTTACCAATTCATGATTGTTAGAAGAATGTATATGGAATTATGCTGACACAAAGATGAGTTTCACCCTACAAATATTTCGGAAAGTGTATCCTCAGTTAAATGGTTCCTAATCATAAACTATCTTTAAATTATATCTCTTTGTACATCTACAGCTGTAGCTAGACCTGATACTGGTCCACACATATGCAATTATCAATGACAATTAAGAGAAAATAAAATCCTGTAGGTTACACTTTGAAGCCTATTATTAATTCTTAAAAACATTTCTAAAAGCGTACATCAGAAAAAAATTTTAGCTGTATAGATTAATATTCCAGGAAAAAAGAAGACAAATAATGTGGAATAAGGGGGGCACTGGAGGAAGAGGTAGAGAATTCTCATTTCTTGTTCAGAATCTTTTATTTTTCAATCTCAACATTGACTTTTGGCAAAGGAACAGAAATCAGTATATAATCAGTGGGTTTGTGCATAAACCCACAATCCTTTAACCTGCTTAGGAGTCTTGTCAAGGGAGCATGACATTTAAAGTAAATGTAAACAAATTACTCTTACTTGGGTAGCACTTGAAGACCCAGAGCCTTTGTCACACAACTCCATACAGAAGTAAGGCTCTCATCAGCTGAGCTCCAAGGAGAGCTCTGAGACAGGAAGCTGACAGAAGAGAGTTGTGAAAACAGGAAGGAATGTTTGGCATTCAGCTGTATTAAACCAGAGGCTATGAAGTTTAAATAAATTTTGTCCCAGGGTACATTCAGAGAGCCTGGGGCAGGCTTTGACAGCAGAAGAGAAAATCCAGTAGTTTGCCATATAGGAGTAATACACTGCCCTTTTTTCATTTTAAGAAAAAAAAAAAGAAAAAAAAAAGAAAAAAAGCTAGATACCTTACTATAATGAGGGGACAGAGATGCTGGTGAAATAGATCTTTATGGTGTGATTTTTAACTTCTGAGTCCAGCCAGGCTGAAATGTAGGGCAAGAAAGAATAATGTTCCAGGGCCTCAATGCAGGAAGTAAAGAGCAGAAATACTTGTGAATGACTTCTCCTCTTCAGAACAACTGTTTTTTTTCAGATTTTCAGTCATAATAACATAGAAATTTTGCTTTTGTTTTGGCTCCAAGAAAGTTTTTCACTTTCTATGTTAAAATGAGTATTTATCAAGTTAATGTTGTTACTTTTGTGTATCTAACAATAGCTGCAGGATCTATGTGCAATTTAGCATCTTTAAGAGTAGCTGGAAGAGTTTTACTGTTGTCAAATCTCTGATTGAGGCTGCAAGATTAGAAAATCCCATTTAAAAGATTTTTCACCCAAATGTATAGTATTTTGAGACATGGTCATTTTTAGAGATATGCTCATTTCCAACATTGCAGCGTCTTGAATTAGTTTGAGCTACAGTGGAAATAAAATGTTCTTTGGTCAGACTATGGGCTTAGCAGAAAGTGCTGAGTCTGCTTTCACCAAGAAATTCTATTCATAAATAACATTATTTTTCTTAGATAACAGCAAACAGAATAGAGTGCCAATAGAGGAAGACTGAATCTGACCTACTGAAGCATTCAAGCAGTGTGAAAGAGGGTCAAAATAATTTTTAAAAACTTTCTGTTCTCTGGCTAAAATGTTCACAGTTTGGACAAAATAAGCATATTCTAAAACTGGATTGTATAATAAAGGCATTCTAGGAACAAAATAGAAGGATCTTAAGTTTAGCATTACCACTGTAGTTACAATGGTTAATGACCATGCAATCAGTGATAACACACCACTACAAGCTATGTAGAATTATCAATACAGTTTATCCATTTTGAATCCAGAGAAGAGAAGCCAAAGAAATCACATATTTTTTCTCTAATGGAAGCAAGGAGCCATGAAAAAGCAATTCAGTGCTAAATGTCTAAGTTAATCGCTTATTATATGGTTCCTTTCACAGCAACACTGAAGTAAAACTAATTATAGTGAAATTTAAAGCATTAAATTTTGGTAAGTAGTTTTCAAAGATTATTGAAACTATAATTATTTGTTGATATCAGGATAGCCTTTACAAACTCTCAAGTTCCATTAAACCAATCATATTCGTAGAGCATTCTCCTGCACAGAAGCTTGTAATCCAGAAAATGAGACAAAACAGAAGAGAGAGAATAATTGTGGTGTGGCAACATGGAAATGGGTGCTAAAAAAGGGAAACTGGGACTTGGGAAATTATCTGCTCATGGTTAGAGGAGGAGTCAATAGTAAATTCAGCAAATAAATCCAAGTTCTTAATTGCCATTACTGAGGGCCTATCCTTCCGACTCAAATCTCTTGCCATCTGCATTTGTTTAAATGGAAAAAGGAATTGTCAGCTATCACAGAAGGTTTTCCTTTTCCTTTGATATTTCTATACCTTTTTTATTCTTGCCTAATAATACACCTGGTTTATTGGAAATTCTTAATTTGAAAGAATTTTCACATATTTTTGATAAAGCAATCTGAATAAAAACATCAAATTGTGGGTAAATCAATATTATCTTTACAAAACCTTTTTTCTATCTTGTTTTCCTCAAAAATTTCTCTTGATATCATAACCTATGCTACTATAAATCTTTTACAAGGGAAATACTGAAATACTGGAAACTTTTTTTCCAGAACAGCCTATTTTGTTTCTTTCTTTCCCTCCTCCCTCTCAAAACTGAATAACATCTTTGCTCAAATTCCAAAGTAATATCATACTTTAGAAAGTCAAGTCATCAATATATCTCTGCACAGGTATTTCATCCTTCTTCTTCCTAGAATTACAGTATGTCTCTTAAAGATATTTCCATCATAAGCATTAGGGAGCTTTTAGTGTAAATCCTTTTGATGATTTTTCTAGAGGGTGATGGTCAGATCTTTTACATTCTAAATCAATATTTATTAAATTTGAAAAAAGTTAATTCTACCCACAGCAATATCTTCCTGTTTATTTGTTCCAATGATAAAATCCAACAGATCAAAGACAGTTTTAAAATATGACTGAGAAAACCTCTCCCTTTTTATTGTCTACACAATTATCCGTGAAACTGTCAACTGAATTATAGCAGATTCTTAGACAAGTTTTGAGATTTACCTAAGTATATAAACACAACTAATTTTTACAACATAAATAAAACCAGGATGGGATTGCATTTCTGGACTTCCTTTTTAGTGAATTATTCTAATACAAACTGACTTTTTTTACAGTCTTAAAAACAAATTAACAAAGATAAATCAAACCTCTGCCCCTCCCCTGAACCTAGAGACACCTTTTTGCACCTTTAATACCCAGTTTGATTCTCACAGCATCTGAAAATGAGCTGCTGCCCCCAGTTCCTTCTCTTCTGGGACAAGAAAAGTGACTTGACTTGTGGAAAGAGTCAATCATTTTTCTCTAAACACTACTCTAGGCTGCTTCCATGGCTCTCAAGGGACTCGAGAAAACAACACCATAGTATCAAACATTCTGCACCACTGTCCTGTAATATTCAACTGCAGGGACTCATTAACCACTCACAAAATGTGTGTGACAGGTCTTTGAAAAACCTCCACTGATCCTCAGGGTCCTTTATTTGTATAAATGCAGCCAACCCACCTTTAGCCATTATTCAAAAATTAAGTACTTTCAATAATAAACCTTCAATTCTTTCTCTCAGAAGAATGGATAAAACTATAAAAGTGACTGTGAATTTTTTTGCTTTCTGGAATACAGGAATAAAAAGTAAAGATAGAAAGCAGATTAGATAGTGCTGCTAGAAAGAGAAGGGAAGCAACTCTATCTCATCAAAAGCACAACTTTATATGTCTAAAAATATGCAGCACAACAACCAAACCAGCGCTAAACCACATGCCTTAATTCAGCCCACCCTGTTATATCCTAGCACAGAGACATCTGGCCTAGCTTGAATATGGGAGATAATAAACTGTACAAATATAAAATCAACCTGCTCAATTTTTTTATTTCAACAAGGTGTTTTATTCCCAACTGTCAGTTTTGTGAGCTGTAAAATGTAGGATCTGCAAGAGTACTCTGAATTACAGCACTGTAGGCCAGAGAGAGGAGGAGAAAGGACAAGAGGAACACTCCCAACTCATTCAGAAGAGAAGCCTGATCAGTCTTGCCCAAATGCTTAAAGGCCACCATTAATTTAAAGTTTTCATACCTACAGATATCAAAATGCCCACACAATCCCTGCTACACAGCTCAATGTCAAGACTTTTCACTCCATATAGTTACCAGGGAACACAGTGATGTCTCTAGAAAATTGTTCACTTATTCCAGAAACAAAACCTCAAAGAGCTGGAAAATATTTGGCTTACTATGTAAAAAATACATTCAAAAATCTACACTAAGCTGAGAGTAAAAGAAAAAAAGCAAAACACCAACATAATTTTAGAGTACACTCACTCCAGCAAGTTAATCTGAATTCTATTGCATGTCCTTAGTATCAAGAAAGCAGAATTTTATCAGTCATGCTGCCACCAGATTAACTGGCCAATGTTGCTGAATTTACAGGAATATGAGAAAATGAGTAAGTTAGACATGGAGCATTCCTACCTTTACTGCACTTAACAGGGAGTTAATGGATGTCAGTAACATCGTAGGTGCGGAAAAATTAACATTTGAATATTAATGTAGCCTTGGCTGTGTGTTTTATAAAGTATTTGGCTCACTATAGGATGATTTAACACCATGAGATAGTCCATATCTCAAACACAGAATGTATGGTCAGTGAACATATTCACCAATGAAAAATTAATTTTACTACATGGTCAATAACATATTAGGCAATTAGGCAATTAAATAATTACAGTATACTTAAACACTATGCTGAAATATGCTTATGAAAGATTGCAGAAATTAATAATTAAATTTCCAACAGTACACATATGCAGAATTCTGCATATTTAACTAGTAATCCTTTATTTCAGAAGTGCCAATAAATTAGAGGAAACTTTGTTTCACATTAATTTCTGTGATGAAGCAGTACATACAAAGCCCATCAATTTCAGCAATAGAAGTAATTAGGCGTTCAGGTCCCACGAATTAACAGCACATCATGTTCTCAGGGATAAGTGGCATGCATGATTATCTCTGACTATCTATCCACTTAATTTTTAATGAATGTCGTAGGATGTATGCAGATTTTAATTGACAATAAAAACAGGTAGATTTATTAATTGTTTTCAATTTTATTAGTTAAACTTGTGCTATGTTAATGATTCTTATGCTCAGTAATGGAGATTTTTCAGTGTATTGTTGAATGTTTTCAGTGTTGCATACTTGGACAGGGTGAGAGCTCTGACAGTTATTAAATAGTTAAACTGCTAAATATGGAACAAACCAGTTGCATTCTGACTCTGCTTTCCAGTAAAGGATAATCTAGAATAAAGTCATAAAACATCCTGTTGTGGGGTATGCAAGTGCTAATAGACTCCCAGGAAAGTTTTCAGAGTTGTAATAAGTATTCACCAGTAGTTCAAATGGCTCCTTCTCCTTTTTTTATTTTTAATATATAATATAAATATATAATTTGTTATACTTTTATACGAAAGTTTTTTGCCTTGAGCATTATGAAGCATCTGAGTATAAGAAGGATAGAGCTTATAAAACTTAGTTTATGCTTTACCTTTTATATATTAAATATTATAATATTTATTTATATTCATTTATATATTAGAAAAATGTCACAAAAAGCATTACTTTCCAAAATACTTGTTTCCTTCTTTTTCTTTACTAAAGAAGCACTATTCACCCTCCACACAAGCACAGACCTACACGCTGTTATAACCTAGAAATTGCTGTAAAATGATTTAATCAATATGGTAAATCAGTGCAGCCCCTTTTCAGAAGATCTGGTGAATGAGAACTGTGGCCTCATTGAAACTGTACCAACAATTCAGCTGTGATTGCTGTTGGAGAAATGCATTAGAGTAATATCATTAGTCATGTATGCTTAGAGCTTTTTTATTTATTTAAACACATTTAATTAAAGGATATTAAAGAAAGGGCAGATGAGTAAGGGTCTACTTCTAGGGAAAATAGTGAGGAAGGTATTAACATAATTTTGGTTTTATTTCTGTACTTGTATACATCAACCGACATTGTTTTAATAGTTTCATGCTCTCTTTCATGTTAGCTTTGCCATCTTTCATTTGCAAGCCTTTTGGCACCTAAAACACCCTGGGCAATAAACAACTTACTAACATTTGTCATGGAAAATATCATCTTGCATTCAAAGGCTGAAGGACCAGAGGCCAGGAGCACATGAAAGTCACACTTCATTTACCATCCATTACCCCAGCCTCACCCTCCCCTCCTCCCTGCTTCTGGTAGGCAGTCTCCCCTGAGTGTTTATGCTCCCCTTCAGGGAAGAGCTCTTGGACTCTTTTGCTATGTCATTCTGCAAATTGATGTTTGAATCAACTCATTCTTTAAAAATTCATGAATTTAATTAATGTCACATCCTGTTGCCTGTTTCACTGGACTTGGAACATTCACTTAGTGTTACTGGCCACAGCTTTTTCTCACTGAAAGCAGAAATCAAAAGCAAACTGTGGTGTTTTTGGGGTTTTTTTTTTTCTCTTATTTCACATCAAAGAAATAAGTGGAAAAAAAATCAAATATAACATACCAACACATGCATATTTTATAATTATTTGTAACTAAAGACAGTCTTCCAAGAGAGGTAGTTAATTGGTTGTCTTAAGGTATAATGCAGCTCTCATCATTAAGTATTTTCTGCATAAATTTGATTACCTTCATGAGCGATGAAATTCCACAAAATTTTCTATTTCTCACTGATCACCCAAATATCTTTCTGAGACATAACTCATCAGGAAAAAAAAATCATCTTATTTTCTCCTCTTCTATTTGATTACCTGTTTTTCTCATCTCATCCTCATCGTGTTTTTTACCTTTATTTTAGAAGGTGTGGACGCTTACCAACCTCTGCACACAGCTGAGCTAGAAGCAAGATGTTATAGGGTGATCCAGAAGTGGAGAGATTCCAGAGCAGTCTTGGAAACGTTCCCACAGGTGCACACCCAAAGATTATGTGAAACTCACAAGCAGGACAGCTAGGGTGGTGATGAGCACGGTGTTGTTGAGCTCCTGCTTCCAGCCTGCAGGGATACAGGAAGGTCACTGGAACTCAGTGCCACAGCATTCACAGTTTCTTCATAATAAAGTAAAACATTTGTAAAGTCAAATTTTAAAGCAGTCTATGCTGGCTAAAGTAGCATCATGTTATCAAAGTAAGTTTTCGCTCTACAGTGAGAATTCAACAGAAATATTCAGGTAAAAGAAAAATGGAAATGCAGTTCTTACATAAAACACATGTTATTTAAGTAAACAGAAAATACAAGGTAGGAACCCAGTGGGAGATAGAAATGAATTTAATCATAGATTACAAAAAACCTTTAGAATTTCCCAGAAAAGGTTTTAGAGAGGAGATATAAACAAACCTCATCAAATTAATCTCTTCATTGTTCCTAATCTTGTGGGCTGTCGTAAGATTACCAATGCCTGTTCTCATATCAGCTATTAAATTTCACCCCTACACAATGGCTTGTTGAAGAAAGGGGTAGTGTAGTGGAAGACTAAACTAAAATAGAATAACTGAAATTAAATTTTTTGGTTCTTTCCAGTTGAGATTTTCTCTCCTAGCCCATCATTAAGTAGCCACAGGAGCATCACTGAAGAAGGAATTGATGCAAAGAACATCACAGCTGGAAGACATAGGTCACACTAAATAATGGTTTGTCTTAGGAACGTGAAAGGAAATACTACATTTAATGTGGAACATGTCCAGGAAACAGGAGATACTTTCACATGGTTTACGGTGAGGATTTTTGATTGCAAACATGATAAAAGATAGGCAGCCGCAGCATCTTTATGGTCTGTCTTGTTCACTCTTCCATTTGCTTGAACAAATGGGGGTAGGGAAGACCAGACCTGAAGTTCTGTGATGGCCTGGGAAATTTTATGAATAGCATAAAGTGATAAGAGATAAACACCCGCATGCAAATCAATACCCATGTAGTCCCTGGAAAAGCCTGCTTTAAACAAGATTTTAGTTCTCCATTCCTGAAAATTTTACAATTGTATCACTCTCTCCACTAACTGCTTCATATCTTCTTTTGTTTTAATTCTACCTATGTTTTTTATTTTGGAGGAGCACAGCATTTTTGCAGAGCTGGAAATTGTCTGTCTGTGCCTGCTGGTCCAGCGGGTCCCTGGAGAATGAATCCCCACTGCTCGGCAGCAGAGAAAGGTGCAAACAGCACGCAGAAGAAAGATTGCCAGAAACCAAAGGAAAAGATAAAGGACAAAACCAGGCAAAAATAAGAACTCTAGAGTTATATTTTTTTAAATCCACTCAACCATCTGAGGTTTGGATTAAGCATAAATTTTCAGCCTAATGTAACAGGCTGAAGGCAGCACATTAAATATCTCTGCCATGTGACTCGGCTATTCAGCAGGCCAGCAGAGAAATTCATTGCAACTAAATAAGAATTTTTGCTCTTTTGGATGAAGTCTTGCCCTGTCAGCCAGGAGTTGACAACAGATACAACACTCACAGACAGGTAGGACTGTCTACAACAGAACACAAGTCTAATACATGCACCATTTGTGTTTGCATTCTGTGCTTTGCAGCATTTGATTTATTGTAACAACTGTTTATAAATAATATGAGATACCCCAATATACTTTTAGAAAAGTATTTTGCGGTTTTCAGAGTCACTTAGATACCTTAAACAGATACTTGCAGAAACTCTCACTTTTCAAAGATTCTTAGATTAATCATACAAAATTTCAGGCAATATGGAAATAGAATCAGTCTGCTCACTTCAGCTCCTTGATTCTTAAATGAATTTCAGTTCAAGGATCCTTAATCTATTATTAAGTCAGACTCCTCTTTACCAACATATCACATTTTTTATGAATTCCAGGACACACTGGTGATTCAATCACTACTAGCTTTTTATTCTGCTAAAGCTTCTTGAGCTCTACTTTACACTTTCGAAACACGAGCGTCTAGTTTGCAATTTGCAGAGCTTCAATTTCAAAGACTGTCAATTAACCACAAATCTTTAGAAAGTAAAGACTTGAGAAATCTCCTAGCAGGACCAATGAATCCTCAACTTTTATCCAGTGTTATGCTCTGACATTTACCAAAAACAGGAGGCAGAGTATGACTTTCATATACAATAATGTCCAAAAATTAGAAGATGAAAGTGCTTTCAACAATGAACGATTAAGATTGCCTGATAATAAACTGAACAGTAGGATATCAGCATTGTGATTCCCCCCCCCCCAGTTACGGTGACAAACAATCTGACCCTATATGCAGTGTTTCCTTCTGCCATTTGACTGAAAACACAGAACCAACAGAAAAACTTCATAAAGTGAACTGTCTCAAGTTCATGGTGTGTTTGCAATTCCTCTACTTTGACTAATGTATGGAAAGGGCAAAAATTAGATTCCTTTTAAGTCTTTTGCTTCTTACATCTATAACCTAGAAATGAGAGTGAGCTAATGTTTCCCTGCATGTTTATGACTGTTAATTGAATTCACACACTAAATTCATACATTAAGTTAACAAAGCCATCTTGGTGTTTGTTCTCATGTCCAGGTCAATACAGGAAAATTTATTTAACTATTACTAAAGTAGTATTCTGCAAAATAACAACATATTTTCCTCTTTCAATCCAGTCTTGTGCTCTTCAAAGACAGACGCTGGGGTGCTTAGAGGTCAGGATGTTATTATGTAGTTGTTGAGGAAAAAATTCAGGTTTGTTATAGAAAACATAGATGTTACTGGCTGTATGTCTGCAAGACATTACAGTTTTGAAACAACATCCTCCCCCTAGCCCTCAGAAATACACACAAAATTCTTGGGTTTGACCTCTAAGAAAATGTGGATCATGGGTTAAGTCTGAAAATGAAATCACAAGTCTCACACAATTCTGGCATCTGATTTTTAGTTTTTCAATTGTTCTGGACGCTAAACAACTATGAGTTTTATATAGCTGCAATTGTTCAAACTGATTTTGCCTTGGTGTTGGTTTGAGGAAATGCAGGAAAAAAGCATAGAGCTCCTGCAACTGAGACCAAAAAAAATCCATTCTGACTCAGATCAAGCAAATCACTCCAGGTGAAAACAAATTATAACAAAGTTCAATTATAGAACAGGAGGAGGGGTGGAAGCTCATCTACAATGATGAGCATCTCTGAAGTAAACCAGAAATTGACATGGCACTGCCATTATGTCGAGGAGGCAAAGAGCAGAGAAAAAACTCTTTGTTCACTTTGTTTTTCCTCTGCAGACCAGCTTGTCTCATAAGATTTGTGAAGAAAAGCAGACTAAATTTGCAAGCACAGTCCTGAAAAACAATGTTTCCTTTTTTTTGGTGAAAATTTGGACAAAGACACCCCAAAAACCTGCTACAACTAAGAAACCCAGCTCCCAGCAGCAAAAATATGAGATGCTAAATTTTTACGTAAGAAGCAATGATGAAATCACCTACATGTGGTATTAAATTTAGAATACCAATGAGCCATCATGTAAGAATAGCTTTTGATAACTAACAACCCCTATGTGAAAGGCTCCTTATCCAATTTCAATTCTGTTTTGCCTTCTCTCCTTTCATACATCCTTTCCTAGTTTAGAAAGCAACTTTCATAAGCAACAAGAAATATTCCACTGAGTCTCATGTATCTAATGAATGCTGATAAGTTATTTTTCTGCCCTACTGGATACTGAAACTAAGCATCAATCTGAGAGCAAAATAACAGACAAAAGTTCATTATATTCAGAGATGAGCATCAAAATTCATGTCTGCAGTTACAGAGAATTGTGTTGTAATAGTTATTTAAAATTTATATTATATCTGCTGCAGATATAGACTTTTCCTTTGAGAATTTCTAAAAAGCCAGAAAAGGCAGAAAAAGTTTCCAAAGCCATAGGTCAATAAACCAAACTCTACTGAAGTTAATTCAAAAAATTTGCATTGTTTTACTTGAGCAAGGGAATTTTTTTGAGCAATCAGCACAGTAATACCTTCAGTACTCGTGGTGAGGAATAGATAGCCGTTAGCCTTCTGCTCTGCATTACCTTTGGCTAAAATAATTTATTTCTCCCTGCTAGCTGCAAACAGCTGTGGAAGTGGATTCTGCTGTCTCTAACTGAGCAGTCTTCTGCTCTGACAGCCGACCTCCTGCAGGCTGTTAGCATCACCAGAAGGATAATCAAAACCCACCTGTTTAAGATATCACGGCAATGTTTTTATTCAGGTAAAAAATACCAAAAATTTCCCAGACCATGCAGGTCAAAGCAGCACAGTGAAAATCAGTGGAGTTATAATGATCAGACAAGATGATCTAGCCCAAAACCCTTACAAGAACTGTTGACAAAAGCCTAGTAAAGCCTGTATTCTTTTACTCTCAGGAAGTCATGGGTCAATGGCTTTTACCATAAAGTAGAAAGGCTACATTGCCAAAGCGCTAGATATCAGTAAGGTCCCATCAATTTCAATATAGTGTTGATAAAAATATTTATGGAAAGTTATTGATAATATACTCCAAACACAATTAGAATAATATTATAAAACTAAGTCATTAAGGTCAGAAAAAACATATTCAGGTACTAGCATGCAAATTACAGTTCAATATAAGCATTTGTCTGTGAAAGCTTGTAAAATACATATTTTTGCTTGATTACTGAGAGATTAAAGCAGAAATGCATCCTCTAGGATTCTGTTTAAGAGGTTTGTATTGAAAATGAGGTATGGAATCAGTCAGCACGTGCATGTGATTTCTACTACTAATGTTTTTAAAAGCATACTTATTATTTATATGTTTCTCTTCCATGTAAAAACTGGAGTGGGGAGGGGGTGGAAGGAGGAGAATTCTCATTGTTTGGGTAAACTGTTTTGCAGGTTTTCCTAGGCAATAGAGGCACTGCTTCATGTTTCACCTACAAGGAAGCCATGCACAAGGAAAAAAGCTGGTGTGAAGGACATGTTGGAAACACGTGTTGTACAAAACACTTACACCAATTTGATAGAATTTTGACATGTCTTAGGGGTTTATCCTGTTATCACCATATCCTAACACTTTGACAAAAGCAACCAAACCCCAGAACTACAGGAAAATTCACAGAGCTGCTGCTATTTTCTCTTCTCTGAGGGAGTAGGCTCTTGCTAGCATGTTTTTATTATGAAGGGATTGGACATAAGATGAGAAGAGAATGTATTTCTAACAAGAACCACTTGAGGCACTACAATTTCTAAAAAGAATAATTTATATTACATACAACAGAAAATGTTGCACTTCTGATGTTTTAGAACAGCATAAAAACACAGAGTTGCTCTTTCATAAACTTGACATGAAAGAAGAACTAACTCAAATATATATACTGGAGATCAAGAGTGAACAATGCAGAAACCCTTAAGTCCACCATGCCACTTCCTGTTCAAGTAAAATAATAATAGTTTTGCTTTTTTGTGGAAAGATAAAATGCAGGTGGAGGACAGAGGTGTGCCCATGTTACAACTCTGCAGACAGAGTTCCATGGAGACTCCCAAGTCAGGGAAAGATATTATCCTGTCTGAATTCCTCAACCGCTGGGTCTCCAAGTGCCTTCTCTATCCACTGCAGGGAATGCCAAACTCAGCACCAAAATTCTTTCCTCAGAAAATAAACCTAATACCACATCAATGCAACTTTAGTCCCCATCCCAAACAAGGCCACAACCAAAACTAAACAAAACAAAACAAAACAAAACCAAACAAACAAACAAAAAAAAACCCAAAAAAAAAAAAAAAAAACCCTTTTAAATAGCGTAAGATCTAGAACTAGTTTTGAGCCCATTTTCAATTTATAAACATAATAAAAATAGCTCATAAAGGCAAGCTGAAAAGATCAACTACTTTCCTGATGTGAATTTCTTCTCAATCTGCCATAACTTCTTCATTTCTAAATGAAGAAACTCCATTCCAAATTGTAAAAGGTTTCAAGTTATTCAGTAAACCTACAGACTATGGTCGAGAGTTCAGAGCAGAGGTCATAAGAAAAACACCACCCTGGATCATATATATATTTAAATGTACTTAACAATCAGTGCAATATTTCCATAGCTCTGTGGTCTGAGAGCTATACATAAAAATCAGTTTTATGAACCGAATTTCAGCTTTCCTTTCTAGTTGTGTAGGAACAGTTTCCATCCAAAAGTACATATTCGCTTAACTTACACCATAGTCACAGTTCATGTTGAAAAACTCAGACTCACAGGTTGCACATCCATAAATGCCTTCGGCCAGCAGCATAATTGTCAAATTGTTTGTCTACCACAACTCAGTGCAGTTCTTCAGACACCTTATATTAGCAGCCTCCAGTCTATCATTATACTGTGGTGCCACCATTTTGTCATTCTTTTCAGTAGAATAATCATAAGCACAGCAGAGAAAAAGGAACCGAAATTACTGCTAAAAAGGAAAATAAAGCCTATTTATGCTATTATACACTCTAACCTCAGTGTTAACCAACTTCATTGCAACATCAAAATATCCAACAAATAAACCATGACTTTATCTTAGACAAAATACTGCACAGCACCATGGAATGCTATGCTTGTTAAGGGGATAGCGCAGAGTGCATTATTTCTAAACATTAAATTACTGTATGATTCATGACCGAATCACTGACAATCAAAATACACAGAAGTGCTCACATATTGAGAATTTTCTCTCTGCTTTGATCCAGCACTATCAAAACACTTGTTAACCTTTCCCTGTATTTGATACAAATTGGGATCAACTTATCTGTCATATTTGCTTGGTAAGCCTGAAATTGCTGATTGTTGCTCTGCATTATTGCCTTTATGTCTGTACAACCAGTGTTGCTGGGAGTTGGCTTCTGTCTGTGTGTGTGTTTGTCTGCATATGTGATCTGTATAATTATTCTTCCTAAATCGCTGTTAATTACATCTGTGTTTCTTCATTAAAGAGAACAGACTGATAAAAGGTGACTGGGACCATAAGACAATGTAGCTCCACAGATAAACAGGCACATGATGATTACAGACAACAATGAATAAAAACAAAATAATGCAACTGAATTTATTGTTCTAAAGTGGCTCTAAAGAACCTGGAAACCAGAAGGTAAAAATATGCCTCAGTTGTAGACTAAGTCTTGTATATGAAAGTTACTGACTAGAAATTGAGCAGAGTTGGTTTTGAAAGTTCAACAGCACTTTTAAAAACATGCATTCAGTCTTAATGAGATTAAAACAAATTTGAGATGAAGTTATTGTATCTTTCAGGTTTTTTTCAGCATTCTAGTCTTGTCTTAACCTAAAATACAGCTCC
This sequence comes from Chamaea fasciata, assembly GCF_029207755.1. Taxonomy (NCBI): domain Eukaryota; kingdom Metazoa; phylum Chordata; class Aves; order Passeriformes; family Sylviidae; genus Chamaea; species Chamaea fasciata. The sequence goes on along the minus strand of NW_027094095.1, from coordinate 12,425,894 downwards.
CCCCCATTTTTTGTAAAAATAAATAGCTATAGATATATGCATATACACATTTGCAGTACCCACATTTAAATCCAACCATCCAGAGTACAGAAAGGAAGGCTCTGAAGATAAGCCTCTGAAATGTTAAGTGTTGAACCCAGTTCCCAACGAGAGCAATAATAAAGCAAAGGAAAAACCAGACCAAAGGTCCTCAGAGCTCCATCCTCAGCAGTGGCAAACAGAGTCTGCTGAATGGCACCTTTCACTGAGTTGTCTGTATTTTAAACATTTTGCTGTTACCAAACCAATAACTCAACTTCAGTGGGATGCAATGGACGATAAACAACAAAACGAAAAAATTATTATATATGCTGGTGTTAATGCCAATTTTAAAAGCACTTCATCCATCCTTAGTAAGAGATCTCTCAAATGACAAAAAATACACAGCCAAAATCTTGCCAGGCACTAACTAGCTATGTCTTTGATTGCACTGTTTGCAAATCTGTAATAGCACTTCTTCCATCTGTTCTGCAGTTTCCTTCCATACATTTCAATTTCAAAATGAAATAAATTGCTTACAGATTTCATCCAAAGACCTCTTCCAAAGAAGTCTGCCAGCATATTGGGTATTGTGGACAATACTGTAAAATTTGGACAAAAATAATAGAACGTTTCTTCGGGAAGAAAAAAAAAAAAAAGGAAAAAAAAGAAAGAGCTGATAGGGTTTTCAAGGGAAAATTTTAAAGAAATATATATCACTAACAACTCTGCCATGGACTGCTTCTTCAACATCATGTACAACTAGTTAACAAAGCTGCTTTGTTTAAAACCTCAATGTAAAAATCTAGCTGTTTTTTAAAAGCAGAGTTAAATGGAATTCCACACATTATCTATAATAATTTTATGGTAAAGTTATCCATAGTTTCTGAAATCAGAGGGGAAAGTTCCCTGTTACTCTAGGTATGATGCAGCAAAACAGTTTGGAAGTTGTTCCCCCTGGAAGAAGTTTAGAATTATCCATTACTTCATGTAGATGATGAGTCTTATTCTAGATAGGAGCAAACATTGAAATAATAGTCATTTTTTAATATATATATATAAAGCCTAAAATACATGTTAGCAGTTTACATTACATAAAAAATACTATTAGAGAATTACAAGTCTTTTTTTGATGCAAAAAGGAAATGAGATAACAACTAAGTTTCTGTAGAAAAAAATATTCCTCAGGAATACTGAATGCTTTTTACACTGGGTAACTAGTTTGGGTTTTTTTGTTTAATTAGCCAAGCATTCAGAAGGGAATCAGATTAGAATTTTTTTTATGGCAAATCTTCTATTAAACTAGTTTTCATGTTTGTGTATGTGCATCTCTGTTCGGAACTCATGTAATAGAGCCAAAAATGAGATTTCATTTCTGTTATAATAAGACACTACCTCTGCCATTATTAATCTTATTGCTTAAGCATAGCACTTAAGCCCACAGTTATATTTAAAATGCCAATAACGCTGTTAGGCATTACTGCTGTTACTACTAAGCAAGGGCCTAACACTTCAAAGGGCTCAGTAGCTGAGCAAACCCTCCAAACATTGTTAGAATTAAATAACATGGCACTGATGAGTATAATATGAATATAGCTCATGTTTCTTTCTTCCTTTACAAGATGCAGTGAGTCAGAAAAGTAGCACTTTCTGACAGCCTGCTCTGCAGTGAATAGTGAGCACTGAGTCACCAACACCACCCCAGCACAGCATCCTTTCTACTTGATATTTGCCATTCTATAATTAGAACTAACGACATTCTTGGGACACACCAAAATGCTTTTAGTTAACTTTCTGCTTAAACCCATTTACAGAGTCTTTACTGTTCCTGCCTCAAAAGATAAGGTACACAAGCATGACCTGTGCTATCTCCACTTCAGAGACAGACGTATTATTATAAAAGTAAATGCCACCCACTTGCTAACACTGGAGCCTAATTAACTCTGCAATTGCTGCTTACCAAAGAGGGTAAAAATCACACTTGCCTGTACCAGCAGCTATCCTAGAAAATAAAGAGGATTAGATAACACTTTGTCTTTACTGATTCCCCCCCCATTCCTTTTTCTTTAATTTTTATATATTTTTATCATTAATTTCAACTTGTTTTGATTACAATTTAAGTACTGTTTTTTGTGAAAATATAAAAGTTCTCCCTGTTTTATTTTTTTATGGTCATAAACCCACTTCCCAGAAAAATGTTTTGAAATTCTTTTTATTTGTTCATCCTCTGATTCATTTTTTGAAATTTTGTCTTTTAAAAGCAGGTCGGTTGATTTCAATAGCTATACTGAAAACTGACAGCCATATAGATCCATTAACCATGTAGTGTTGAAAAGAAATCTTTAAATCCCAAGTATTTAGGACAAATTTATTGAAATAAAGGTCAGTAACTATTACTTTAACTGGCACTTCATGTTCTACATATCTGTTTAAACCAAACTTGCTCACTTTGAGAAAAAAATTCCAAAAGGATGTCAAATAAATATGCAACTCATGCAAAGAAATAAGACCTAAAAAAGTAATGGCCAAGGCTCACAACACCAACAGACACGTGCCTGGAGGGGAAAATATTAGTTACACCAGCATCAATAAGAATTATGCAGTTCAATTAATTGGCATTGGGAATAATAGCATAAGCAATTTGCAAAAAGTCTCTTAACTGGTTGTAAGTCAGTGATGTGCTTTGGAACTTCCTACTTTACTTATATTACTTTCTGTCTCCAGCAAACAGTGAGCAAATTAGCTTGTCCTGGTTCTCCAGAACAACCAGCAGCAGGGAGGGCACGAATACAAATACTTTAGAACTTCGGTCCTATGAACACTTTTAATGAGAGCTCTTTTCTTTTCCTATCTTACCATTTTTTCATGTCTAATATTGAAACCTTTTGAAAAACAGAAATGGATTTTATGCAGGACAGAGCTGTTCAGAAATGGATCCCAGTCACTGCTGGCTTCAATGATCAAGTGAAACACATCTCTGCCACCAACTGAGCTGGTGGCTGGCTGTAAAAAAGTCTTTTTGTTGTTCTCGTGTTCTGTCCCAGCCCTATAATACACAAAGAAGCAGGAGAGTTTAAAGTCTATCATATTGCTGGTTTAGTAGGACTCGCATGGTAGAGCAGAATTGCTAAAATGTCCCTCTGTTGCTACTTTTACAACCTCTTGCTGTAGGGATCAAGTGGAAAGAGGGAAGGATGTAGAGGATAGGTGGAGGTGTCCAACAGCTGGTATGTGCCACCAGCACCACCCCAGTGCAACCATCTTGTCAGACAGTTACAGGAGATAAAAATGAGCTTAAAAGAAAGTGTCCCAACAGAGTCCAACAAAAAGCACAATGTGACTGTAGTGTAGAAGGGAAATTCTAACTATGAGGTTCTGCTCATCAAATGTGATAGCTGAAGCCATGCAGGAGTCACCCAGACATGTCAAGCTCTCTAGAAGGGCCTGAGATGCAAACAGGAATAACTTTGCAATTGTTGACCTGGTATTTTTTAAAAACAGAACATAAGGCTTGTGAAGGCTTCTTCTTCCTTTGGATCTAGTCCAGCAGCCAGGCAGATGAGTTCAACCTTGCAATTGCTAGAGAAAAAGTGCTAAAGCTCCCCCTTTGCTGCCACCTATCTCTCACTGCTGCACAGCCCCTGGTCTGTCACACATGACCTGGCTCAGGAGCACAGATTGTCCCTGTCCCATCTCTGCAAGGCATCCTCAGGGACCCCAGTGCTCCTCAGAGTGTCCAGAGAGTCAGAACTCCCTACTCAGAAATCCACACTGACTCGCATTCCCCACACTTGATATTAATAATAAGCCGCACCAAAGGAAATAATCCTCCCCACAATTCCTTAATACAAAAATCAAAGTGGAATCATATATTTATTTCCTTTGTGGTAAATTTCGTGGCTAACTGATACATTATTTCATATAGATTATGAGTCCAGGTTTGCTGTCCTTTCATGGATTATACAAATCAGCGTAGACACAGACACAAGTGACAACAGTAACCATAGCAGCAATCAAACTGCATCAGAAACATTAAAGAATTGCTGTTAAGATATTAAAAAGTAAAGGGATCCCTTACTATAGTAATAAACTGTCATTTTGTTAATCCCCTATTGAAAATTCTTTTTACTGTTCAGAAATATTCCATCATTGCAAATTACAGAAAATCCTGATTCAGGCCAAAATTTTATTTTCTTACATCCTGGAAAATATACTATAAATTTTCTTCACTCTTGAAATCAGTTGGGAATTAATCCTGCTCAGCTAGTTCTCAGTTAGATGAGAAAAAAAAATGCCTATTTTCTGGCAGGATAGTATTGAAAAATTGCAAGAATAAAAGTGTCTATTTACCTAATAATTATAATAACTAGATTTGTTCTGTCAACTTTGACTTGAGCTAAGTGACAGATGCTGTTTCCTCTATACATGATTATCCAAGGGCACATTAGGGATACTAAATAATAAACAGGGACAAATGTTAGTGGATAACTCATATAACCAGAGCCAGCAGGGAAAATTAGTTTATTTAATGTTTTACTGAAGCCTATAAGAAATCAATAGCAAATACTTATGGAGGAACTCTATGCTGTAGACAATAGGGTTGATTTGGGCTATAAATAAAATTAATACTTCAATATCTATGGGTAAGTAATTTCATTACATATTTGTACAACACTAAATACAACAAAGAGTCCATCTAGATGAGATCATGGCATATCTGTAATATTTATTAACATTAATTTTATTTGTAATTAAGAATCTTATTTTCTTTCAAGTTTTTCCCTTACAAACTGTGGTCCCATTTTCTCTTAATTGAATACATACAAGTTCTATTAATAGAGTTCTAATAAGGAGAGTTTAGCCTGTGCATGAAGTGAAGGCAAAACCCTTTAATGTTGAATGTTTAGTTAAAGTTCTTTAAAGAGTTGCATGTGTGTTATAATGTGCTAATTATTTTCATATCTAACAACATAAAAACATGGAGGGAAATAATAGAAGTTTTCATTCTGACCACCAAAAGTGTGCATACAAGTTCGCAAATAGTCCAGATTCATGTAGCTACAAAATCAGGGCAGGGAGTGCTATAATTAATTTCTTGAGAGTTTTTCACATTTCATCAATACGCCACTTATAATGGGTTCTCCAAACCATCAGTTCTGCCTTATTTGACTGCAATAAACAAACTGTGTGGGGGGCTCTGTGTTTTCAGCCTATGTCAATGATTTACCAAATATCTATTTTATGATGAACACCCTAATTTCTTCCTTGTAGAATGCTGGCAAGTGTCACCCAGCAGAGTTCTTCACAACAGTGTGTGCACACACGCCAAGTGTTGTAGCAACCAATGACAAAAATAAAATTATAGTGGAAATAAGTATGTAGGACTGAATGACACCCAGAGAGCAATTGAGAAGGGACAGCTTGGTGATTCAGTGGGGGCTGAGCTGTGCTTTGTACGTTGTACTTGTGAGGCGAGAATGGCTGCCATTAATCACTCTGAAATCAGTCTGAGAAACCATTCATCTGACTTTATCCTACCCTCTGCTACTGCCTCACTGTGGGGCTGCAAGAAGGTTATGAGTTGTTTGAGGTTTTCTGGAGTTCTGGGTGTTTTCCTTGCTCCTTTCATCTAACGGACATTAAAGGACCCTTCCAAGCATCAACTCAGATATATATCTGCCATATGATCTATGCCCAGGTGTCCCCTAACCGAGTCAGAGGAGATGTAGAGTATGTCTGGGTATTCTGGCTGTGTAGTCCTCTCTGTAGAAGAGAGCCTTGGACAGTCTTTAGCAGTTCATTAAAAATTACAATGCATTCCACATAATTCACAGGCAACATGGCTATTGTGAGATTTACTGTCCAAAACTCTCCGGCCAGACCATTGCTAGCCTAGGAACTGAGGCAAGGCTGACCTGAGAACAAAAGATTTGATACCTGCACTCAGTGCCAGTGAGGCATTTTGAAGGTGCAGGAGGAAAATCAAAGTGAGGATTAACTCAATCTGCAGACATGCGACATCATACGCAGATGTGACAAAGCCTCTCAGGGGATGAAACCGATTCATTCTGCATAACTCCTGGATGACTTAAGGAGTGGCTGATGGAGGCCTGAGAGAAGGGAAGAAAAGGTGGCCATGTCCTAACACCGTTGAATAATGAGAGACTGCAGAAAACAACACAACAATTAGGACTGCTATATGGCTATGCACCACATCTGATCAAATGTCATTCAGCTGTAGCTTTACTCATTGTTGTAGGTGTTAATTAGCAGATTTTGAAGATATGGATTATAAAATCACACAATAGTTGACTCTATTTTCACTTGGAAATACAATGAAAAGCTATGAAAATACCATGAAAGTAAAAACCATTTACTCTCACCTTGGGGGCTCCCCTGTCCCCCTCCCTTACAAAGCAAAGGGTAAGCAGTCAGTAGGATCTCAGTCAGCAGGCTCAGCACATGAACATCCCACAGCACCATCTAATCAAATATTTGAGCATCATGCTCTTAAAATTTGCTCAGACTGTGAAGGACATTTGATATGTTTGTTAAATTGTTTGTATCTACTGCTGGCAATTTTTAGCTGTGGATTTACTCTAGAAACTTGACACTGAGAGTGAAGTCACAGGAAATTTAGATGTTGACATTGGCAATAACAGTACTCGTTCTAAAGTGGGAATAATAAGGATTATATATATCATTATCATTTGACCAAGTGTTGTTCACCTGAATTCCCATGTGCCTGTTCCAAGAGGAAACCTTCCCCCCGCCCTTGTAATACACCACCTGTTCCTAAGATGAGACTCCAATTATTTATTTTCAACCATTTTTGAATCGGTAGCTAATCTAAAAGCAAATATGTCCTTTAATTTTGTTTCTGTGTGAGAGCTGGGAAGCTAAATGTTGACCAAATTTATAACTGCCAAAACTAATAACATTTTAAAACATTGACATAAGGGAAAGGAATAGGAAACCATTAGGACATATCCCTTAACCACACTGCAAAGGACAGGGGAGAAAGATAAAGTGTTTGATTTGGAGAAACCAGGTCCAAGCTCATCTCCTCACAGGGTACTGGCCCTATCTCTTCATGCAGGAAGGGTACATAAAAGGGAAACATGAAGACTACAGGATCTGTGATAAAAGAATTTTCTAAAAAGATGCCCAAGCTGGTCAGAATTGCTAATGTATCTTTTCACATCTAAACTCATAATGGTACATATACAATTATCACTGTAACTACTTAATTCACAAATCCATTGGCAAAATAAGGCCTTATTCTCTACAAATTAAATTCAGTCCAAGGCTATTTTTTGATAAAAACTCCAGTCAGTCTGAAGGATACTACCCAGCCTTTACCATCTGCATAATCGCTCTATAGCACTACAGCCATTTTATCCTCTGGAAGACAAGGGGAAAGCAAAACTCTCCTCTTTCCCCAACATGCATACCATTTCCTCTAACAAGGACAGTGTCTCCTTTTGAAGTTTGATTTACAGGTGCTGTAGAGCCATTGTGCTGACTGCATGTCAGTCTCCAAGGAAACAGGTAGCAGATATATTCTAGAAGCATCCCAGGAAGAAAAGAAGTGTTATCAAAAGTATTCTCAGCATAACCTCTGCTATGAGTAGAAGCAGAGTTCAAGGTCTTCTCTTGAATGGTTGAAGGATGCTGTGTTCAAATAAAAGGCTCCTAAGGAAATAATAGCAGGTCAAGCTGTGGATCTGGGAGTCATACAGTCTCCATTTCTGAAAGGGCTGGAGATTGAAAAATAATCTATTTAAAGTTTTAGAAAATCTTGATATTTGTTATAAACCAGCCAAATTTTAGGTTGGTGTCTTCTCTTCCTACTTAGCACTTGGTGTAATATATTGTCTTTTTGCTGCAATTACACTTCTCAGCCCAATCCATTGCCCATCTGTATTTAAAAGCTGATGCTTAACCTCTGTCTAGATTTTATATCACTCATTTAGAAGACTGAAGCATGAGTTATTGCATCTCAGCCATCTCTGCAGCCCTCTGCTCCCAGGAGCCAAGCAGACAGGTTCCCTATAGCTAGGACAGACAGCCAGTGCAGCAGCAAGGCTCTGTTGTTAGAAAAGGCATCACATCAAGCGTGCATTTCCATGATAATTAAAAATAGTCCGTGGCATTTTTAAAATATGTACAGTAGAAACAATGTCATACTTGAATTTTAAATGAGGAAATAAATTCTTCTACAAGTTCCCATCTGAACAAGGTATGCTTAGGGGTTTTTTTTTCTTAAACAAGTAAGGATTATTTTATCTTTGTGAGAGTTTTATTCAAGAAGAGCTGATCTAATGCAAATCTAAAGTTACTAAAACATTTTCAGAACACATGAAATTATTGGTATTAAATAGCATGACATTTTAATTATTGTTGCTGTTGCACTGAATGTTAGAAACAAAGCTTCTCAACATTAAGGCTCATTTTCTCTATGAGTGGTATAGTTCAGTACAACCAAGCAAAAGACTGCAGCAAACAAAGCAAGTAAAAAGAGAAAAGAGTGCCACAAATGATGGATAGTTTTGTTCCCAGCTTGGATCCAAGAGGACCATGCTAATTCCAAGCATTTCCACAAAATAATTTCATTTTATCAAGAATTTACAATTTCATAAACCTCTCTGTCCAACTGTGTATCTGAACAGACACATACTTGCAAGAAAACATCTGAAGACTGAAGAATGGAGATTTAGGCATTAGCAAAGTTCAAATATGATAGTGAATTAATGGCACTGACTGAGAAAGAGTTAAAGAAAAATTTCAGAGAAAAAACAGTTGGAGTAGTCAAATAAAAATTGCTGGCAATTCTTTTAGCATTTTTCTATTTCTACTACTAAATCAGGAAAAAGGAAAAAAAAAAGAAAAGCATGTAATAGACTTATGGTCTCATTTGCCCCTGTTGTACTGCTAATCTTTACCTTTCATAACTTTGAATCCTTAGGATACATATAAGGAACAACTTCAATCATTCTCATCAATTGAGAAAATGAAGCAAAATGAAGCTGTTGCAATATAACAACAATGGCCAATCTGTAATTTTCTACAGCAATTCTATCAGACCCAGAAATGAAACAACTCTTAGTTGGTACCACAGAACAAGAGTTATCACATTCTGTATACTGAAAAAGATCTTTTTACCAAATAGCAATCATGCATACATCTTAACCTGGCTTATATTTTCTTCTCAGAATTGGCAGTAGGACAAAATAGTATTGACAAGACAGTCCTGCCAATACTTGTTCCCAAATCACCTACCTTGTGGGACGTCATCTGCAGTTACCATTGCATTATCCTCCCATTATGAAATATGATTTAACACGACATTGTGCAACATGAGAATGTTTTCAAATCCCTATGCTACCCTTTGTATTTCTTATTGAATTTGTCCTGCCTTTGCCATATCAATAGACCTCTGTTATTTGATGTTAAAACATTTTAGGTAAACACAGATATATTTTTCTATTGATTTCTACATCCCACATGAAAACCAGATTAAATTTACAAGATTCTACCAAATGTCAACACTTCATGTGTTTTTTTTTGCTCAAAAACGTGCATCCAAAGTAGTCAGCAAAGACACACTGACAGAGACAAAATAGCAGAAAAAAGAATCAAAACCTTTTCTGTCATGATTTGCATCAGTTCTTCTCTTTTCCTTGGAAAACCTTTCGCAAGCCAAGAGACAGGTGATGAGAGTTTGACATCCATATACATAACAGCATCAATGTATAGCATTTCACTTGATAGAAAACATAAGTCTATCTCAGCACCAGAACAAACAGACAGGAAATCTGACATGCTTGTTTAGAATCATGCCAGGTGGGGAAAGCATTGAAGATCAGATATTCACAGGGCCTAATCTAGTAGAATAGCAAATACATTCTGAGAAATTGCCTATTTCTTCTCTATCTGAAAGGTGATCAAGCCTTCAAATATCAAAGGAATAAAAGAGTAATGTTCAAATTTACCAAATTCAAATTCTAAGCTCTCTAGTGAAAGAGGCAAACAGGGAACAGAATGTAATTTTCATCATCTGGCAAGGATGCAGATTTATATCAATATATGAAAACATGCTCATAATGGTATGAAGAAAGGAAGGAGTATTAGTAGTAGTTTAGTCATTACAAGTCACTCACCAAAGTGAACAATTCAAGCCACCTAAAGAACAGACCTACAGTTAATTTTCAAAGAAACTACAAAAAGGTTATATGAAATTATCCTCATTAAGATCCATTAACATTTTAAAATACTTGATGGCTTTATGCAGAGAAGCACGAGAGATATGCTTTTCAAACTGTAGTGATGAAAACATAATGAGCAGATTTTGTCTCCTGCTATCATGTGCCATACAATACCGGAGGGATAATGAGCGTTCCTTCAGGCATCTGACCATGTGTAACAGAAAATCCTTTTCTATTCAAGTCCAAAAGATCTGAGAAAAACCCAAGTCATTCTCTATATGAGTTAACTTCTACTTGAAATGTTTAGTTAATAATTCCAGTCCTTCTCCATGCCCTTACCAATTAAAGGAGAATAAATTTCTGTTGCTGTTCTGTTGTTAGTTCAAACAAGAAAGCCTTAATTCTTGATCATGTATTGGCAGAGCACTGATGCTGAAACCCCAAATGCAGCACAACTCTCCTTGGATAACCTAATCAAAAACTTAGGATGCTTTTAAAGCTGTCAATATTGACCAGTATATCTAGATTAATCGTAAAATGTTAATCTTTTTATTGTGGAATTCAAATGAAAAAATTACAGTTACAACAGTATTTGTGCACAGCAGTCATAAAGTCAGGAGTATAAGATTATGGATAATTTGAAAATAATGTGAAATTATTCAGGAGTTATGCTAGGCTTGTTTTCTCTGTTTTAGATCAGACTATTTAGAGAACTAATCCTAATAATGGAAAGACACACGTTACTAAAATAAATTAATGAATTATTTCTCTCGTCACTATAATAGAAGGCAACACTCTTTTTATCTTACTTGTACAACATATTGAACAATATGTCCAATACTTAAACAAAAGGGAAATAAAAATAAATCCAAGAAAAAATGGTGCGGTTGTTATGAACATCTGCTGACTTCTATATAGGCGCTTAGTTTTACTGACACTTCCCACTACAGTTCCTAAAAAACTGACACGCTAATTATTTAAGATGAGACTATCACCATTTCAAATATATTTGTTTCCCTTTATTTACACAGATTACACATCCTGACCAAAACAATATGCTAAGTGATAAAACTGGCTTCCAGAAAATAGATGTTAAGTTGCTGAATGTCTTTCATTTAGTACCAAGATTTTCAAAGGTTGGAAGAATGATCACAGGATCTAATTAATTTTAAAATCAGCTGTTTATGCTCAGTTATCACTATTAAAATCCTACCATTGCTTGCTACAAATATTTATAGTAAATGGAGTACCTCCTCCCTAACTTTCTGAAAGGTAGAGTAGGAGCAGAGCCAGTATGACTGGAGAGCGTGACTTCAGCCACACCAAGTCAAGTGTGACATTAATTTAAGTGGGATCAGGAGCACTCTCCCATTGGGAAATACACTTTCAGAAAACAGGATTCTCTTCTACCCCTTTTGGACCCATTAGGCCCATGTATGAAATAATCTTTCTATTTCAGGACAAAATCATTCAATCTGAGTAGAACAACTTCTGAAAACCAAACAAATACGTAACTCAAATGAAGATCAAGCCAAATTTGCTGCTCCATTTCCTTTTGTTTCCAAGCATTAACTTTCCCTCTTTCCATTTCAGTCTAAAGCATCACCCGCATCCCCATATCCTGAAAGGAAAATGGAGAGCCACCTTCACTATTCCAATTCAGTTGAAGAAATCTGGCTTTTCATTTTCCTCCCCCATGAACAAATTAATCAGCCAGTGATCAGCCTGGTTAGCAGACACCAGACTGTAAGCAGAGGTATAATCCTCCAGAGGGCTCAGAAAATACACTTGTGTTGTAACCTCTTGCCCATCCCAGCAGGTACAGCAAATTTGATTTCCACAGATGAGCAAAGAAAGGAAAGACTGATTTCATCAGCATATAATGTCAACAGAAACAGGACTGTAATTCCCATGTTTGCAATGGAAACCAATGTACTGACCATTTAAGAAGATGAGCTCACAAGTATGTGAGAAGTAGATTTCCCATTTTTTTCTGTTTTCATCCCCTCACTGTCTGAATTTCTTGAAATGAAATTTTTACTTATATATTTTTTTTTACATCTGTTGGGATATTTTTAAGTGACCATTTGAAAACATTTCACTCATCGGTTGAAATCTACTTCTTGACAGAAAATATCATGACAAAAGCCAATCCCTATTTGAAAAGGCATAGGAGTTAAATTTACAGTTTTACTATGTCTGTGATGTAACATTAAAGCACCATGTAAGACCTTTCAGCTTAACTGAGATGAAGCTTTAGAACTCCCTATGAACTTTTAAAGAAATTCAAAAAGGATAAACCTAAGCATGTGTAATGCTTTAGATTTTAAAGTTGTTTCTTCTAAATCACCACTTATAAGTGATCTAAGTAGACTATGTCCTGAATTTTAATTGTATTTCTATCTCAGTATTTTTATAAAGTTATTTCCACTTCATATTTACTGTGTATTTTTCTTCATTTTATTGCTGAAATGGATTCTACTGCTCCCACTACCTACAAGAAAGAAAACCAGAAAAATAAAAATTGTCACTACAAAAACTTCAGCGATCTCTCAGTTTACAAACATTCACATCTTCAATTTCACACTTCATTAATATTCCAGGTGGTGTTAATAGGCCCCTCTGATGTGTGCACAGATCTTGCAGGGTTAGCTTTATTCCCTGACCTACACATTTGCAACTGTGGCTCAGGAAACATCTAACAAGGATGAAGTACAGCAAAGCTTTTGTTCCCTTATCACAAGACCAGTCACGAAAAAACGGTGTCAGCTCTAATCCTATCCAAGGAATTAAAGGAATTAGAGCTTTATAAACTTTTTTTTTTTTTTTTTTTTTTTTTTTTTTTTGTAAAGGTCTGCAGCATCTTCCCCATTTTTTCAGGAAAGGGAGACTTTTGCTGGAATGAAATAAAATGTGGTGGTGGTTGAGAGAGCTGTGTGACACCTGAGGTTACCTGGGAAGTTGAATAGCTCCAGTGGCTGATGGGCAGAGCACTCATTGGGAATTCAAGGGAGGACTAGAGTTACAGAGCACCGGTCTCCCACATGCAATGTAAGTACCTCATCTACTCTCTCAGGCCTGGCTATGCTTCATTCCTCTCTGCAGGTTCTCTTATGCTGCTGGACGTTTAAGAGTTAAACAATGAAATAAATCTTCATGCAAGTGATGCACTTCATTCATTGCAAAAAGAATCTACCCAGAAATCAAACAGATACAGCTAGGAATGTACTAAACTGTTGATGACATGATTTTATTGTTTCTATGAGTATCAAAACTCAAATACTGTCTTTTGTTTAATTGCAAGGTATTTAAATTTGGGTTGCATTTTTTCTCTGTTATTAAGTCTAACCAGATAATTAGATATATATATTTTTTTTTGCAAATAAAGAAACTGAGGCAAAAGGCTTACCTATCCAGGATAAATAATAAAAGTTGTGAAAGAGTTATTAACACAACATACTAACATGTCAATCCCAGAGATTTTCATCTCACGAAGAATATCTTTGCATAAGAAAGGTATTTGAGATTCCGTATGACTATTTCCTTTCTACTAGAAAACATCACATATTCTCTCTGCGTCAGGCATGGAGTGCACCTGCCATTTTCTTCAGATTAGCACATCATCATCCAAATTGCATCAATCCACCTGTTACTAAAATTTAGGGTTATGTTATCAATATAATGTATAAGAACTTACCCACACAAATTCCTGCAATTCAAAAAGATTCAATACCCATAAGAATATTAAGATATTAAGAATTAACATTAATGTGGCAGTCTTATGTACCCCTTATGTTCCACAGACCTCTCAGATTTTTTTCAAATCTTCAGAAACAGGAACCAAGATACACTTCACAGAGTAGACAAACAAAAAAACCTGGATTTTTTTCAACATAAAACTGTAACTGCCATTTTCACATCCATGAAAAGCAATTAAAGATTAAAAATGTTTGTTGTAACTGGGACAAAACCACCTGTCTTCTTGTTGCAGACTGGTCTCATAAAACACTTAAAACTTGTATTGGGCAACCACCAAAGCAAAGTAAAAAACACCCCAAACTTTTACACATGAAAGAAGTCTTGGGTTTTTTGCACCCATATGCATCAGAATATGCATAAATATATCTTAATATATCAATATATCATTCCATTCTAATAAAACAGCAACCATTTATCACAGATACTACATAAGGACCCCATTTTTTAACAGTTGTGTTTATTACTTATGCCCAGAAGGTAGAAGAAAAGGCAAAAACCCTCACTTACAGTATGCATTCAAACATGTCTGGCTCTACTCAGAGAAATCTCCTCATAAAGGTATTGATACACAGATGGAGAACTTCAGTGTGAATTAATGGAGGAATGCACTGGGAGAACGTGACATTTTCCAAATGCATATAAGTTGCTAGATAGGAAAGATTTTTATTTTTTTTTCCCTGTAAGAAAGACATAACTATATGAGATCATTGCTAAATATTCTGCGTCTGACCTCTTTCTAGCACAGAGTAATAATAGAACTAAACCCAGGCTTATGAGAGGTGACTAAATAGCACTGTCCAAGGTGGACACGGTGTTTTTTCATGGTGTTATCTGGTTGTCTCTGACAACTTGATGCAGGTCCTGGCTCCCAAAGCACAAGCATTCAGCATAATTTTGGATGCTGTAAGATGGGATGTCCTGCCTCCTGCTCCTTCCGAAGGGGCAGAGGATCATCTGTGTCCTGGGATGTATTTGCCACCCTCTGCAGGTGATGGATGCCAAAGCCACCCAACAAGGTACTTGCCTTGAGTTTAAGGAAGCCACTCATATCCTGGGTGGGTGACTTGTGGAAACCAGCCCCTGCCTTCAGGGATGACTCCCTGTAGGTTGCTGCCAAAAGGGAAGCTGCAGCTGGCCAAGCTCCAGGTGTCCCAGGAAGTGCAACTCAGCGGAAATGCTGACATTTCTGTCACTCTGTTTCTCCATAGCTTGCTTTGTAATTTTTTAAGAATTAATTATTATAAATTTATTATGCATGTTTTGTTTAATGTTTTGTATTAAAAGAAGAAAACTACGTCTTCTTAATTTAAAATTATGGAAAATAACAGCCTAGGAAATTTGCTTCAATTGAAAAACCAAAGATGTGTGATCTAGTGTCCAAGAAGTAATTTTCTGCAGTCTATATCCCTCATTTGGACTAAAATGTCTCCCCATTTCGCATGTCTATTTTGTGTCTTGAAGTTAGAATGTTATAAATTTTAGTAAAATATGAGTTGGTGATGAAATGCAGGGTTACTTTTTCCTTCCTCAGCATGTGTGTCACCAGGTGCTGAGGTTTTGGCTTTAAAACTTTAGCATATAAAGCATCAGTATGACATGGCTTCTGGTTCCCTGCTGAAGTGCACTCCCTGCTTCCCAGAAAATCATTAGATGCCATTGTATCTGACTCTATTATTGTAGTATTTTGCTGTCAACTGGATAGGAAAAAAAAAGGAAGCAAAATGCTCAGAGTCACCTATTGTTTCTCTAATTTTCATCAGTTGATCCCTGGTACCAAATGCTTCTGACTGAATGAATCTGAGATCTGTGGAGCCAGTACATTTTCCAAATTTAGGCCCCAGTTTTAATAGTTTAATGAAATGCATAACTTCTGCTCTGTTGCAATAAACACTTAATGCACAGCTACTTTCTAAGGCTCCTGTTGTTAGGGATGATTACAACAGAAGGATTAAAGGAGATGACATTTTAAAATGCTCTAATAGTCCCTCACCTAGTCCACACCTTACAATATAGGACAGAGGCAGATAAAAACCAGGTGTGAGAGTCATACATTTCTGTGTATACATTTGCTATCTGCTCTGCTGGCCTTTGTGCCACACACTCCAAAATCAAACCAAGGCTTTGACCACAAGCCCCAGCAGGTTTGTGGCACATCATCCACATCCCTTAATGCTGATTCATGGTGAATGTGTTTCATTTGCTCCCTGGATGTATCCCCAGACAGAGAGTGAGGGAGGAGTGAGATGTATTTTATGCTGCATTTTGCTGTAAGAGTAATCCTAGTGAAATGGGAGCAATATGAGATTATGGATGCCAGGTATGATGGATGGACACTTGACAAGGAGAAGAAAAGGCATCAACACCAGTGCAGTGAAGGAGACATCCATAGCACTCTAATTCAAATGGCAGAATTTAGTCCACATACCGGTCCTTTATAAAGCTTTGGAGGAGTTAGGATTTAATTAACAAGTCATTAAAAGGTTTTGCTAGCTCTTTTAGAAATGTAATGAGCTGAAACAAAATTACCCAAAAAGTAATAAAAGCAAACCTTAGGTATATGAAGAGAAATATTTAAAGACAAAGGTTAAAAGCAACGGTTCAGTCACACTTAAACTAGAATTGAAACAAAGTTAAAAATTGTAAAACTATTCCTGAGTACACAAATAAAAAATGTCTGACATGTGGATTTAGCAGCACTGAGAATTATGGTTTGGGCATGTAAGGAAGGCAGAGAAGAGAATTTTGGAAAAGGGATGAAAGGTAACCATGAACATCAAAGGCTATGACCTGTGATTAAAAGAAGCTTTAAAGCTAGCAGACAAATGTGACTTGTTAGGGTAATAACAGATCAAATTTTTCTTACACCTGCACTTTTATAAAGACTCTACAGCACAGCAATGTCATCTTAAAACCTCATGTTTCATGTCCCAAGCAATCTGCTTTAAAGCCCTAAGAAGAGCTTTAATGATGAGCAGTCTTTCAAAAGAAAGAATAAAATACATATTTTACAGCCTCCATAAAGTCATAGTGCTATAGTTTTTCTTGATGCAAATTGGAAAGCTTAGGTATCTGCTGAAAAGGACCAAAAGTCAGACAGAAAACCAAAGAGCACATCAAAATTAGACATTCTTAAAATAAACCTGTATTTATCTTAAATTATAAATGGCCCACATTGTAGTAAATATGATCATTTTCCAGGTTCTTTATCAGCTCCTCTCTCCTGTTGCACTGTTTTTCCAGACTATTCTGTTTCATGAAGCAGGGAATCATCTGCATTATACATATGCATGCAGTGCCTTCCCTCTGTTTTTCAATAATACTCCTTTCAGTGGAGCCTTGAATGTGCTGGTTTTGGCTGCAATAGAGTCAGTCTGCCTCACAGTAGTGGGTATGGGACTACTTTAGATTTGTGCTGAACACAGTGCTGATGATATAAGAGATGTTTTTGCCAGTGATGAGCAGACCTCGTGAGGAGTCAAGGCCTTTTCTGCTTCTTGCAACACCCCACCAGTGAGGAGGCTGGGGGAATGAATGCAAGGAGCTGGGAGGGGACACAACCAGGAGAGCTGACCCCAGGGATGTCCCAGGCTGCATGGAGCCATGCTCAGCACAGAGAGGTGTTTGCCCTCCCAAGTAACCATTACATGTTCCTGGGGTGGCTGAACACCTCCCTGTCCAGGGGAAACAGGGAATTAGTTCCTTGTCTTGCTTTACCTGTTAAACTGTATTTATCTCAACCCATGAGTTTTCTCACTTCTGTAGTAATACAGGACTACAGTGATTCCTTCTCATGATGAGAAGTTAGTTACTCTGTTATTTAACAGGGGTCTTTAAATATTTATTCAAAGGGGCTTAAAAAAATCAGCAACACATTTTTAATCAAAAACTGCGAGTTAACATTGTTTTCCATATTAAACATTTTTGAATGTGCAATTTTTGAATGTGCAGCTGATCATTGGAACTTATAACTCATTTTGTAGCAATGCTAGTGATGTAAATAATGAATTGCACCTCTCTGGAGAAAACGCAATGTGCAAATCATAAAACCTAAGTAAAGGCCTTAAGCAGATAATTGAAGGGTCTTTTTATTTTTCTGTTCACATGAAATTTACCTGATTCTAAATACAGACTGCAAGTCTGGATGAAATGGAATGCACACCTTAAGAATCAGCAGAGCCTGGTCACCACCAGATGTGCTGCTTGTAGGGACCCACAGAGCCCCCTGGAAGCCCACAGAGTTCACTCCTTACATTACCTGTTTCCAGTATTTAGCCACATTAGTCTCTCAGCACACACAGAACTGAGCACAAGATTATTGCCTCTGCTGTGCCTGTGGCTTCATTCTCCTTCAGCTCATCAGCCTGCCAGAATTCCAGAGCTTCAGATAAAAGATTTTGAAGGCCTCTCCTGCTTTGTACAACAGCAGACACCTGCTACTGAACTCCCTCTTTTCCATTCCACACTACACCAAATTGCTTGCCACAAACATCATGTAGTGTGGTGTGTGGACAATGTTACTCTTTCAATCTTATGGTGACAGTGACTTACAGGAAAAAACACAGGAAACACTATAGGTAAGACAGCTCTGTTTATGGTCTTTATGGCACTTCAGGAAAAAACATCAAAAAAAATTCTAAAGATCAAAAATGATAACAGATGATGAAGTTGCCTCACCAAAGGAGGTGAGAGTTACAAAGTTTTTCTTCTTTCCTTGTGTGAAGTCAGTGCATGGAAATTCCATGTCTGTAGATTAATTTTTTAAGAATTTCCTTTTAATCTGATAACATTATCTTCATCAAGTAGTCCTACTAGAGTTTTGCTGCTTTTTACTTCTGCTTACAGCATCAATTTTTTTCCAGAAGTAATTTTTAACTTTACTTCAGACAATATTTTCTCCTTGTCAATTGCATTTTCATCCAATGAAAATGTTAAGCATCAAGTTTAGATTTGAGGCTGCTGACAACTGGAAAAAATATTCTATTATAGGATACCTGCCAATGTAGAAGAAGATAATAAAACTTGATTGGTCCATTCTTATTCTTTCCAAATTCTGTAAGTTAGGCTGAGGTATGGAATGAATTAAAATACAACAATTAAATCCTTCTATTTAAGTCCCCAAAGAAGTGACACTAGACCTATTGCCATAACATTTGCAGATTAATAGTACAATAATTCCTACCAAAAACCTTCCATCTCAGTATCTCAGGGAGCATCTCTTTGCCAGCCTCACTAGACCTAGACCTTTAAGGCCATTTCACTACCGCCTGATGTTCAGTCATTTAGCATAGGAAGATGAACAAACCTATTGCAAACCTGTCACGTGTGCTGTGTCTCTTCAGCTGTACAGTTCCATCCATCAGTTCAAATTTAAAATCTGCAGGCTGCTTTCAGTACAATAATCAAGAAACCGAAGACAAAATATGAAAAGCATCATCTCATGCCACTACTATTTCACAATATCCAGTAGGGCTAAAACTCTACTTAAAAGAGATCTGTCAATTTTTAAAATACACTGTTTAGAGATGGTGGAGGAACAGCAGCAGAGCTGGCAGTAGCACCACAAAACAGCACTGCCACCCCTGCTTAGCTGCACTTCAAAGCATCCTCAGGAACCAAGACAAAGAGCTCTCCAGCTAATCTCTGGATCCTCGACACACCTACCACGTAAAAAAAAACGCATTAAGTTTTCTATATCACTAAACCTTAGAATTCTACCGAGTTGGATAAACATTATGCAAACACTGTAGATTTACAGCATATGTTCATAGAAGGTTAAGCCCTATTGAGAAGTACATATTTAGCTGTGTATACATTTACACAATTACAGAATAGGTACTCTAAGCACTAAATTGTGTTGCATACTAAGTAGGGAGACTAGTTCTTCCTGTAAACAGTTTTCAATCTGTGCTAGAGAAAAACATAAAAGGAAAATAAATGCTTAACAGACAGTTCTATTGAAATCATTCGGTGACAAAAAAACAAATACAAAAAAAAACCCCAATTGATAGCAGTGCTACAGTTGTACTGAAATTAATTCTAACAGGAGCCAATTCTGAGAAAAAAATTCTCAGGATATTTCTGGTATCTTTGTTACCCTGTAGCTGTAAGAACTGTTCTGTGTATGCTGGCTGTGCATATCCTGTCAGCCTTTCAAGCGCAGTCCTATCCTCACAGACACACTTCCTAAAGCTCAGGCTGCCCTCTTGCTTTTCCCTGCTTTATCAGAAGGGAGGGGGCAGAAGCATCATTTCAAAGACTCCCTGGGGTTTTTGAGCACAAGGATGTGCCCCTACCTACCCTCTTGCAGCTGCAGCATGGAAGGCTTGAATTTCTGCTCACTTTTGTGAACTGTGGGAGAGGGAATATATCTTATTTACCGTTAGAAATATTCATCCCTCCCCTCCGGCAAATGAAAGTGGGTGTTGGTATGGAAGACCCCCAAAACTGCACTAGTAAAGAAAGGAGATGTGAGACAGCAAGCTGGACATGGGCAGATGAAAATTTGGTGCTAGGAACCACAGCAAGATTTATTACTAACTGGCAACATTTCTCTTCCAGCTAGTGTCTCTTATAGTATGCATCGAGGTTAAAAAACAAAACAAAACAAAACAAAAACCACTTTTGATATTCGAATAGTAAATATCATCTACTGAAAGGGCTGAAATACATTTTCTGCTACAAATTATTCAGTAGGCCACTCAACTGATAGCTAGCGATGGCCCTCAGCCTGTGTAACTATGGAAAGATCTGTGGGCAGGTACTAACTCCTCCTTCTCCTTCACCCTCTTTACTTTCTCATATTTTTCACAGGTGTCTCCTTTTCTCTCTCATGTTTCTTTCACAGCCCTAAGTGGAAGGTAAACCAAATTATGTTTGAGTTAGATGTTTGACTCCACTTTGTTAAATTTACCTGGAAATCAGGCAAAAAAGTATGACTCACTTCAGTCACTGCTGTCGAACCATGATTTAACAGTGGACAAGCATAAGAGCAAAGAATATTTACTTAAAATGAAGTAATCCCTACGGAGCTTTGTTCTTCTGGCAATAAGGAGGGTGTATACCTGAGTAGGACAATGAGCACTTAACGAAAAAATAAACACAAAGATGACCATTCTAAGAAATATTTAGCAAGCTCCCACTGAGAATACTTGTCCACTAAGAAACACTCACATCCTTTCTCATGCAAGGATCGCATTCCTTTTGCTCTCATTCCAGCCACAAGTCACCCATCTAGCTCCAGTTTAGCTCTCCCTGAGGAAAATACACATACAATTCATGACCTTCTCCCCTTGCTGGCACTTCTCAGGTGCCCTGCACAGAGAAGGTGCAAGCTCCTTTGCCAGTCTGGGACAGTCAGCAGGGTAAAATCACTCAGGTGAGAATATTAGCATGAGAGGACATGGCACATGGCATTTGTGGGAAGAATTCAGTTACTAACACTTTGTGGGATGCTCAAAATATTAACAGTAAGCAAGCATGACAAGCATGACATTGAGCAGACAGGGGAAGCCAAGTGTGTAGCCTTGACTGAAAGCTCAGACTTTGGCAGAGAGGGGATTTAGGGCTGCTCCTCCAGTTAACGGGCCCTACTGATACCAATTTCGGATCCCTGTGTGGGCACTGTGCATAGCCCCTGTGTCAGGCTGTTGTTCTCTGACAGAGAAAAAAAAATGAAAACCACAGGCTAATAACTTGGGGTTCATTAATGTTTCTGTAGTAGCTGGAATATATCAGGACAACTTGGAGCAGCACCCTCCATGCACTGCGTCTTCCCAGGGTGACAGCCCAGGATTACAGTCAATTACTTTAGGTCTTTGTTATACAGCAAATGGAAAGGATGGAAACTAAAGCTGCACTCCAATTGGATATAAAAGTAATTCCAATTTATTAATTATTGCAGACCACACAGTTCTTGTGAAGCTACTTCTGAAGAGTATGTCTTACTAAATCTCTTAAAATATATTGACTTTGCCAGCTTTAGCCCACATGGCAGCTCTTCCATTCAGTAAGCAAACTGTTTCATGTAGAGATTAACCCAGTGATCCCACACTTGAAAGGGATCGCTGCAGGACTTCATTCATATTCTAACACCACCATTCTATTGGGAAAGGCTAATTAATCCACCGTAATAGCATGATGATGAAACCTGAAAGAACTGTTGAAAGATGGCTCTGCTAAGGTGCTTCAGTCAAACCAGCAAATTTTATGTATAAATATAAAATATATTATAAATATAGGATCAACAAAATTACGGGAAATAGACTACTAAATTAGCTGGATATTATATTCATAATTGGCTGCTAAATACGCCACTTCTGACATGGTGTTTGTGTAATAACACTGATCTCTGTGTGAGAGGCAACAGTCTGCAACAGCTAAACAGGGTGATATTTTTTATGGTAAAATAAACTGATGAAGAATTTCTTTTTTTTTAATCTTATGCCTGGAATTCAAAAGATTCTTTAAAAAAAATCCCAAATTTCAAGACCTCTTTCAAGAGAATGAAGTCTTCATATGAGATTTTTGTTTTACAACTTTACAAAGATATGCAAGTTCTGAATGAACACAATTATAGATTTGCTCTTTGGAGTCATGTAGCAGTGAATAATTGTTGGAACTATTGGTTATACACTTTTCTGTGAAATACAACTTAAAATACATGCACATATGCTTAAATTCCTAGTATCACACATGTGGGCCACAAACATGGAGAGAATTACTAAGGTACCGTAAATTTGTACAAATGAGTAATCTCAGCAAATACAAATTTCCGTCTGAAAAGATAATTATTCTTAATTTGTGGACCTAATGAAACACAAAAAATTTACCTTAAAAATCTTAGTTCTTCAAAAATCGGTTCTGACAGCTTTTATTTGCCATTTTTTGACCTTGATAGTAACTAGAATAGATTTTGGCTAATATTTTCCCCACAACTTGTTCGCATAACACAGAGAACTAGATCCAAAAGTCCTACTTAGACCATGTCCTTTAAACAATCAGTTTCTGTACAGTTCAGAGCACTTTCAGGGAGCCTAATGTCTCAAAGTATTACTGGAAAGAGAGATTTTGTCAGGACACAGTTTAGAGTGCCCCGGGTGAGAGAGAGTTACTCCCAGGCAGTAAATATTCAAGCATCCTCAACATTCACTAGTACAGGACTTATTAAACTGCATTTCTCACAGTCAGGCTCCTTAGAAGTTAAAAATTTTAGGGGGCTAAAAGTACACACTCAGGCACTGGAAGGGCATGTGAAGAGTCCCTCCTTTCCGGGCTTGTGAACAGGTAGGAAAAGAACATCAAATGTTTTCCCGAGTTTAAAAAGACCATTTACAATTTTATTCTGCCGTGACTGATCAAATATTTGCATATAGTTCATTAGAATTAAGCAATACTGTGTGTCTCTAAAATTGCCGAAGAGAGAACCAGGACAAACATCTTTACACCCCTACTTCTTGACAAGAGCTGCTGCAAACAACCAGAACCTGCGTCAGAACAAGTGAGAAGCATTTCTCAGAGAAGTAGGCTACCTAAAGGTCACTTCACCTCCCCTCACCTCTCTCACGTTTGCACCCCTGTCCAACAGAGCTTTAGTTTATGATCTTCAAGTTCAGTCTGCAAATGAAATTCTGTGTAAAAGTCAGAAGATGGGAAGACGTGAGTGAGGCTGCAGAGCCCGTTTGCCAATCCAGTGACTCTCACAGAGCCCTAAGCAAACAAACATAGCTCTTGCAGGGGCACCACACTGCTGTCTTTACTTGAGCAGAAATCATTCGGCTGTCTGAAATAACACACAGACCAGAAGAAACAGCTTTCTGTGAATAATTTGAATTTAGACATTCTTCCTTTCACCAGATCAGACTCAGAGATGATACCAACTCACTCTTGCATGTGAAAAGCCAGTATGGACGAGATGTTATTCAGCTGAAGAATGGTGTGGGGACCAAAAATAAAAAGGGATTGTGAGGTGCAATAGGAAATAGCAAGTGGCACTCCAAGAACCAAAGAAAAAAACTGTTGGGAATGACACTGTGTACCTGTTAAAAGCTGGACAAGATTTAACTTTGCACTGGAAAATAATTAAGATAATTTCATTCTTATAGGTGAATAAAGTGAGCCCAGGAAGTGGAAGCTGCTGATAAGATTGTAGAAAAAAAGTCACCAAAATCTTGTCCTCTGTAGAATGGCCCAGATCAGCCAGGCCAAGCTCATAAAATTAGGGAATAACAAATAAATGCCTCAATAAACAGATAATTGCCTTGTTCCTGTTCAGAAACAGTGCACTGAGCCACCCTGTCTTTAAAAAAACATTTAAATAATCCTTCTAGAAACCCTGAATATAAACAAATGCTATTTATCTCTTCTCCAAAGCAGGAAATTGAAGTAATGAGATTAAAATATTTTTCCAAAGCTACAGTCAAGCCATTTGCAAATAGGATTAGATCTCAAGATCCTAGACCGGCCTTCTGCACACTAGAATATATGAACTCTTTAAAAAACTTTGGGGAATACTTTCTTAAAATAAGAAAAAAAAATCGCTTTGTCTAAATCTGTGTGATAGACTGTAAATGTAGTAGTAAGAACAATCAATACATTTTACTGCTTAGGAAAGGATTGTATGTTGATAAAAAGATCTGATTAGATGGCTGCACACACTGTGGAACAAACACTTAACACAAATGAGAGTGCTGGGTCAGGTGCACAGATTATTCTGCAGAGCATCAGATGCAGCAGCTGGTTTCACCCATACAAGCTTTGATTCTGTGGGTAACCTTAAAACAGTAGTGGGGGGATTTCTTTACCTTCCAGTCCTTCTCGATCTGTAGCTCCAATCCATTGTAATCCAGAAATTAATATGAGTTACAGGGAGAAAATGAGAGGAGAGAGATGCTTATCAGGGTGTTCTGAGGCTTAATTAATATTTGCAAAGCTCTTTGAGCTTCTTTAATGAAAGAAGCCATAGAGGGCAAAGCGCTATCTTATTATTATTTTTATTATTATTAATTAGTTTTCTATTGAATTCATTGTGTCAATATATGGATTGTTGAACCCACTTGCTTCACCAATTGTTGTACTGTGGTCTTTACAAGTGCTCTTTAGAAGCTTCATTGTGGTGATTGAGAATACTGAGGAGGAAATGAAACAGAGTATAAATAAAATCTACTTACAAGTTACAGACACAAGTTTGAAACAAGCATTTTATCCATCGACCTGGATGAAATTGGTGCCATAGCAATGGTTACATCCGATGACACTGAGTATTTCCTTAGATACTGGACTGTCCCTTTAAAAACTGAGCTTCTGGATGTTTGCAAATAGCCTGCCAAAAAAAAAGAAAACCCAAAGGTTACTTTTGGAAGTTTAGTTGTGTGTTGCAGTTATTACCCTGTATCCTCCCCAGAAACACTTCCCTGGGAGCAGGGTGAGGTGCTGCCCATGGGCTGTTCCAGACCTCAGCTTCAAGCTGTGGTCACAGGAATGCCCAAAGCAGCACTGCAGGTGGCCCGGCAGCCTTCGTATCCCTTCCCATCCCTCCCTATCCTCCCTTCCCATGCCCCTGTCCAGCCATGGAGCGACTTCCTGGGAACCATTTGATGCCCCTGGAGGGAAACTGGCTGCCCGTCATCCTCCACAAGGGCCAGATGCATACAAGCAATACAAGTTCTACCACCAAGCACCACCTAAACCCCCAAACAGGAGATGAAACATTGAAAAGAAAATCCATACCTAGAATTCATTTGTAAATCAGCCAACTTTGACTTATTTCATATTTAAAAGTACAGGCAGCTTGTTTCGGTGTCCACATGGGTAATTTTTAACGCTTCTTTACACTCTTCCTCTTTTTGTAAAGACAGAAATGTTAATTAAAAATATTAATTTAAAATTTCCCACTAATTATTTCTCTTTCCATTAAAAATGGTAACCAATCTCATCACAGCTAAGCTCATTTTGAAGTCTGTGGGAAATAAATATTTTTAACTCACTGCTATTTTATATACTTGCATTAACTTCAGATAGGAAATCAGACATTACTATGATTCTTTATAATTGTATTTTTTTAAATATCAATTACTGCTTCCTGTTGCTGCTGAAATTAAAGGACTGACTGTCAGCTTATGTAAATCTACATTGTTGTAGTGGATGTCCATCTTCCAGCACCTGAGAATCAGGTTTCTCCATACCAAATTCCAAATCTTTTAGTTGCATGTGCTGTACTAGCAAAAGAAAATTTCTCCCTACTGCACATGTGGGTATTCAAAGACTGCATTTCCATTTAGAAAAACCATGGTTATACACTTTATGAAGTGTACATTGATTTATTTCCTCAGCCAAGGATACAGAGGAGCACAGACTCTGTAGAAAAACTGCTTTTCCAAGGGTCACCACAGCAGCCTCTCTTGTGCCAACCACTCACTTCTATCAGTCACGATTCCCACAGCCATTTTTGTACACAAGGAAGTTTTCCAACTGGACATCAAGCTTGTCTCCATTGCACAGTTTTGTTTATAGCTCACACTTCTCCCCTTTTCCCTCCCCCTATTTATGCCAAGAACAAGCTGCATTCATTTTTCACTTTGTAAGGCCATTATTTAGTTTTCACTCAGTCTTTAACAAGGTTATACTCCTATTAAGAATTAAGTATGTTTTTCCACCAACAGATTTGACCACTGGAACATACTCATTTTTTAATTTAATGCTGTTTTTAAAAAGGACGGCAAAGCTAAAATCATTATTATGAAAATTAGGCTAGCATTTGGAAAGAAAAGACAAGCACTTTCAAAGCAAACAAAGAGATGTGTAATAACACATCTCTATAGTCAGCCAAGTGCTTTGATTATTTTTTTAAGCAGTCATTTTCTTTTATTTATAAATTTGGGATTATAATGAAAGTTGGCAATTGAGTAGGTTGCAATTTTAAAAAGAGCTGCCAATAGGAATGGCAGTGAGAATACTGAAAAGCAAAATGAATAAACACTGTGGAGAATGCATAGAATCTTTTACTCTTCTGAAGTCTGAATAAAGCTTGGAGACCATGGGAATACTTGTCACTGCAGGCTGCAGAGCTGTGTGGTGATGCCCAAGCTGCTCTGCCCACAGAGCTGGAGTGCAGACCCCTGCCCAGAGCCCTGTCCTGCAGTGCCCTGCTTTCCTTAGCAGAACGTGCCACGGGATGTGGCAGCACATCACTCACTGGGCTGCTCTGCTCAGACACTGGGACATGCTCACACACAGCTCACACTTTGCAATGCCACCTCAGAAATGCTTGCAAAGCTTCTGCAGTGCACTGCAGACATGCCAAGGGGTTCAAGCGCTGTGTGCCTTGTTCACATTGATTTCCTAACTCACTTTGACTTCCTAGATTTCCAAGGAAAATTCATTAGGACCAATCTCATTTGTTTCTTCCCATTGACTACCTAAGGTGCTAGATCATTCTGTAAAATGTTTATCAGTTTATTACTTAGCATGTTATATGACTGCAATAATTGCAAGATTTAGTTCCTTAATCTTCAACACATCATCTCAATGAATCCACTTTATTAGATACATTGAGGGCAAAACTGCTTTTGTATTGAAAAACCCTGAAAGGTATCTAAATAGATTTGAAATATCAAATCTTATGACATAATTGCAGACAACATAATTATAGCCACACTGTCCAAGAATATATCCCATCAGAAAGTTTTCATTCTCTAAATGAAGGATGAGAGCAAACATATATCTTAATTAAACATTTGATCATGTCTTTGTAGGTCTCATTGCTTTGAAGCCTAAAACCAGCCTTTCTAACAATTTAAAATGTGGGCAAACAAGATATTGAGGTTGCTGTTGCTTTTAATACCTGAAAACTGGATGGTGGAATCCTCAAAGATCCTTACCAAATGGAAATACCGTACTCAGAACTTGAAAAATTTTTCACCACAATGCAGATTTCTGGCTCCTGTCCAAGAAACATTCCCTTCTCCTCAGCCTGCTTCTCAATCCCTGTAGCTGTTCTTGGCAACTGATGATATCATCTGACCTTTCCCTCTAGTCTCACTCTCTGAGGGTATGTTCATATTTGGAATTGAATATACTATTAAATTGGATCTAATATTTAATTCTGAAATATTAATCCTGGAAGAAGAGAATGTGCACTGCCTGGCCCAAAATGGATGACATGTGTCACTAAGGTATCTTATACATAGAAAGTATCAAACACACAGCCAGGAGGTCAATTACTCTAATTCAACTAATATAACCCTGTACTTCATCTACTTGGGTTTTTTTCAAAGACATTAAACATTATGTACAGGAAAAATATTTAATGCAATGGAATTTCCTAGTATTTAATTATTTCGGTGAAATTCTTGTAAACTTAGAGCTTAGTGTTCCCAACAGTGGAGGAAACTGGCTCAGGAGTGACCCCTCAGGATTAGGCCAGTTGCCTGCATACTCTGCTCTGTCTTGGAAAGGGCACAACCAATGTTGTCAGAGGAAAATTTTAAAACCAGAGCAGACCTACAGGTTACCTTTCTAGAGTGTCTCCCCTGTTTTAAACTTTGCTTTTCAGAGACTAGCTGAGGCGGAAATGATGTGTGTGCATTTAAGAGCTAGCTGACTTGCTGTATATATTATAGCATATATACTTTAGTCTTGCTGCTGTTTACTACATTACTATTCAAATTATAATAAGGCTTTCTTTCTCACTGGTGTCGTAGATACTGCCACTTTTGTAATTACTAACAAAATACTCAGATGGCAAAAGTATAAACATTTCACTTTCCCCTCCAGTTCCTGCTTTTTTAAATGCTTTGAAACAAATTTGAGCTTAGCAATAAAAGCTAGCACAAAAGAAAATGAAATAACTTAATTGTGGAAAGTAACTTGGAACCTTTTTCACTTTCAAAGAAACATTTATACTACTTCCAAATTTAGACACTCAGAAATCTAAACTTATTTTCATTGCTCTGTGAATTTTTTTGGTAATTTTGATTACACCAAATATTGGCTGCCTTGGCCAAATGAAATTTTTTCACTGCCTTTGTTTAATTCAAGTAATTGAAATGTTTATTTGACTTCCCCCCATACACACATCCTTGTCTCTCTAATCTATTTTTGTCTAACTGAATCAACTTTCCTAATATTCTGTAGAAAAAAATAACTTCATGGAAATCCTATTCTCTAAAGTAGTCTTATGTTGACAGATTTATTTCATTGGGTCTCTAAACACATTATTCCTTTACAGATGCTAAGTATATCATTTCATAGGCCATTTACCTTTATAGTTATGGACATTTTAGGACTGCTGAAGTATTAAAGTACTAGATCTTGAGCTTTATGCACTGTAAGTATAAAGATAAATAAATAAGCTGAATAAGTGTATATACATCTACTTCTCTGCACACTATACAACACAGGCACATACCAGCATGGGGTGGTATAAAGATCTTATCAACAAAAATTTAGAATAACCTCATTAGTTCTGAGTGGTGCAGCCCCAAAATGAATTACATCTGTCACATTATGAAGAGCCAATGCCAGTAGAGGGTATTGCAGGAAAGTTTTGCAGAAATGGATAAACTTGAGCAATACTTTCTTGATAACCGTTTGCTCTTGAGGTTGGCACTTTAAAATCAGGAAGTAATAAATTTCATACATCCAGTCGAGATGGGCAGATATCTGTCTACATCACAAAGTCTGGCTTTTCTACTTTTTAATAACAATTTTAGGAATGAGTGAAATGTTAGTTTTCCAGAGGCGTCTTCATACAAAAAAAGATAATTGAATTTTATCTCTAGGTCAGCAAAATTTCTCAAGACTGCTGCAATGTGACTCACACAATTCTGCCTATATGCTGTGCACCGAGGAAAACTTGAAAGACGCGAACACTGCAATGATTTCTGTGACTTAGCAGAGAAATGTGCTACAGACTCAGCACAGCAGATTTGTCAGAGCTGCTCGTTGAGGTGGCATTGGCAGCACAGCCATGGCAGCACAGGAGAGGGCTCAGCAGAGGCTGACTTTCATTGAATGTTGTTGTGACAGCACAACATAGCCTAGATAAGCAAGCTTAAAGGGAGCCTCATATACAAAAGTGCAGAGGATCACTTCACACTTGTCACTCTTGGTTGTCCAGATGGTAACAGGGAAATTTTATAACCATCCAAAACCAGAACCAATTCTCTACCACATGATCTATCATGTGGCAATGACTCCATGACAGTGATCTGCATTTCTGCCTTCACCAAAACGCTTTATACAAGAAACTGCCTACACAGAATCTCCAGGGCATCCTGCAGCAAGCCTTACTGGTAATGATCACAGCACACCTCTATTCCATTTTCCACAAAGGGGAGTAAAAATAAAAAATCAGCTGTAAGTTTAGAGTAAGGTCAGTAATTTTAAAGCCTTCAAACTGGCATGGGTCAAAATATCTTGTGGTTTCTTTTGTCATCCATTACACTTTTTGGAAGTGGTTATCATCTAAAGTACTACGGGGAACATTCCCCTGAGAGGCATTCTCTGGAGCAGAGGGCAGGCTGCTCTCCATCAAAGCCCACAGCAGTGAAACATACTATACTATTGCAGAGCACAATGAGCCAAGGTCTTCACTGAAGTCCCAGGGTAAAATTAATCTTTTTAAACAGACATTTATCCATTAAATCACCAGTATGATAGCCCAGTTTTCTTACAGAAACAACTTAAATTAATCCTATTTATAGGAGCTTTTTAAAAGTAACAAAAAAGAAAAAAGAGAATGGCATTTACTTTTTTATTTATGTCATTTTTAATATAGATAGAGCCCACAGAAATACTCATACTTAATACAAGAAAGCACTTCTCAATGTAACTATCTTGCAGCTGCTCTCATTACACTACACTTTAAATACTTGAGATTAAATTCTCCCTCTGAATGTCATTTAAAAAATAGTTTTAGGAAAGTAATTCATCCATTTTTGAGACAGGGGCATCTTTCAAACATGAAAAATAAATTGGTTATGAGAAAGTTTAACAGCTTCATGATTTGCAATGGGATTTTGCAAAGTTTGGCAGCAACTTGATTTTTAGGATACTGCACTGGAGGTAGGATATGCTCTCTACAAATCAGTCCTAACTGAACTGTAAGGTTCAAATTATTATCCATGCTTGCTCCTAAAAGGCGACATCAAAATCCCCTAAAACTTTAATCTGCACTGAGCAACCTCTTCCCTTTAGTAAACATGCCTAACTTTAATTTTTTCACTTTTTTTCTTTAGCGTTAGAAAAACGTTAAAATTCTGGTAAGCAACTACTACATAATAATACAGGAGAAATATGGCCTTTAAGTTTCTTATAGAGAGAGACCCTTATATGAATAAAAAATGCAGATTATTTAGATTACATCTGTAGTCTACCTTGTTAAAACAGAGAAGAGGTTTTCCCTGATTCAGAGCAAGTCAGGTCATAAAAATAGAAACCATCACTTTTCACTTACCTAGCAATCCAATTTACCTCTCCAAACCCTTCAAGCTACTTTCATTATTAACAAACTAGCTCAATGTTACTGCAGATGTACAGGCACTGAATGAGGTTTTTGTTATTATTTCTTTTTATGTGTGGCTTCAGATACAGAGCTGATATTAACTACTGCTTATTCAAAAGATAGTACCAAAACTGAGAAATTGAAGATGAATCTGAATTTCTTTCTATTCCTAGATTTTCTCCCTACTGGTTTGATTTAAGCCAGCTACCAGTTTGCTATTAAAATAATCCCACCATAGCCATAAAATAAATATTTATTAATTATATAATCTTTCCTGTTTATGTTGTAAATGACAAAAACTTCATCCAGTGGCCCAAAACAGAGTTGTACTATCCATGGCAGGATGGATTGTAAGGGCACTTCTGAGAGTTATAAATATTTGTGTGCACTCTAAGTCTGGGTCATCTAGCCCAGAGAAGGATTTGTGTGGCAGACAAGGCCACCATCAGGCATATCTCCCCAGTCATCCTTTCCCTCAAAGGGGAGGAGAGGGAGTCCTGTTCTACTGAAATTCATGGATTGCTCAGGCACAGTGGGACAGGAGAGGAGTCTTCTTCCCATTAAATTTTTATTTACTGCCTTGGGAAAAAATGTTTCCCTGTTAGAAATTGATTTAAAAGTGTATCAGGAGATTTTAAAGAGAAAGAGCTGCAAAGAACTCACCACTGTTACAAGCTTTATTATGAGCTATATTGTACTGCTACAATTCAATAATAGTTGGAGATACTATGCTGGTTTGAGGCATAAATTTCCTGTAGTGGTCTCCTGTTCAGTGCTTAGGTCAGGATCATGAAGTCAGACATTCTATAAACAGTTATTATAAAAGCATTAGCCTTCCTGGGTCTCAAAAAGAAGAGAAAAACAAGTCTAAACTATAAGTTATTTTCCTGGCTTAGTAAATCACAGACGGAGCTTTGGTTTCAGTGAGCTGTAGCTCAGTGAGGTAGTCCACATTTAATCTACTCCAGTCCTGTCATTACTTGTCCTTATGTCACTTTTTCTAGAGTTGCAGCAGACACATTTGCTAGCACAGGTGTATGCAAAGGTCTGCCATTTATCTTCAAACACAATAGCACTGATTTGGCCCGTCAAGAGCAGGCGGGATAGACTGTGACAGAGAGAATTAAAGTCTCACTCTGGGGAAAGTTTCATGAGGCTTTTCCTACTGCCACCTTCAAAACATCACCAAAGGGAAAGAAATTTCTGTACAGGCTATATCTGTATAGTAAGCCCTCCTCTGGGGTGCAGGAGTTCTGGGTTGGGGTAGCTGGTGTCCCAGCTCCTAGCAGATGATCAGGTGCTCTATGGGGCACAGAGAGTCTAAGCTGGCCCTGCTGATGTGCTCAGCAGCCCATCAGGGTTCAGGCCGCAGCCCCAGGGCTGGTGCAGAGATTTCTCCTCATATTTTTTCATAAAGGACAGACACATGGACATGGTGAAACTTATGGACCTTCCTGCACCATTTTGGAAGCCAGAATTAGAATGAGAGTAAATCTGGGAGCCATGTAACCCTGTCATTGTGATTCTTTTCCCAAGCAATTTCCCATGGTCTAAACTGAAAGCACTGAGCAGCCACTCAGGCAAAGTGTGGCTGCCGGGGGCTGGGTATTAGGATGGGAACCAAGGAAGAAAAAGCACACTTCACCTAAGCAGCTCTATGACCTTTTCCAGAAGCCTGACTTCATTTAAATCCATTTGTTATCCTACATTTTTGTCCATTTGGGCTCATTAGACTGTTAAGTCTTTAAGCAGGGGCTGTTCCAGGAAGCTGAAGGTTTTTAACATGTGATGCTATGTATGAGGGACTAACTGGTAGCCAAGCAATTAACAGGATTATATGCTGATCACTAAAATATTTCAAGACAGGCAATACTCACATTTTAGAACCCACTCTTACATTTTATATCAGTTTCCAACTCTCCCACTCAACAATAAGAAAATATCCATAATTCTTCAATGGCATCTTTTACTGTTTATGAACATGGAGAATGGTTGTTCTGTCCTTGAATACACTTAAAATCTACACAGAAGGGTAAATATTTAGTCCAGTACACAGGGATTTAGCTGTATGATTTTGATTTGCATTAATAAATACAAATATTTACAGTGTATTTCTCCCAGAATGTTTATGCTCAGATTTGGTGCAATAAGAGAACCATGGGGAATAAAGTACCAAAAAAGTACTCTTCCATCAAGAATATTCCCCAATATCTAATACAAATACACATCCCCCAGGAAAGACAGTTTGAGAGTGCCCTAGGGTGATTTACAATAAAAGCATTTCTCCATTTTAAACCAGTATTATCAAAGGTAACATGAAGAGGAAAGTAGAATATTTGCAGCTTTGGAACCAGCACTTCAGTACCATAGAAGATCCTTTTTTATTCACTTCTAGGCTAGACCAAAACCTTGCAGAAACTGCAATACCACTGGCATACCTGAGGCAATTTTAAGGCAGCTAACTCAGGTACCAATGGCAGTGTATCCATGATAATGCAGAATTCAGCCAAGAGAGATTTGTTCTGTACCAGCCCATATCATACTGGTAGTATCCAGCTTTCTTAGCAGTCTCTATAGTCACATGCAATACTGCACAGCAGCACAACTTAAACCTCCTTAGCAAGAGATCTTCTTAGCCCCTTCCAGGTGTCTAAATTTCAAGAGTTGCCTTTTTATTGGAAGAGACAAAGGATCAATAAAAAAATATGTATTGCTGAACTAACTTAATTAACCCTTTGAGCTGAAAAACCCCAAATCCGTCAAAGATCAGCTCAATGTTTTAATACAGCCAATGGTAACAACACTATCTGAATTCTGCATGTTGAGTGGTGGCTCTGGCTCCTCTTCACTTGTTCACTTCAAAGTTCTCACCCGCAGAAGCACTTCCTGCCCACTGAGTTGTGGTGTTGGATTTGGTGCCAGCACATTAATGTTTAGCACTGAGCCAAAGAGGACTTAAATTTATGCAGAGTTACATAGTCCTGGTGAGGATGGACCCTCTATGTCTGAGATGAGAACTGCTCCTGGTTGTCCTGCTCAGGTGACCCTGGTTAATCAGCACCACAGCATGAAGACTAACACCACAAGAAGCATGATTTTGCTTCTCTACATCCTTTGAGAAGATTCCTGCCATAGTCTCCCATTAGCATTTGGCAAAGTCACCTTCAAAGTCACGTAGATCTACTTTGTTCTTACATGAATTTTCCTTTTAAAGGCTTCCCATGACAAAGCCCCTGGGATTAATTTTTCCTTTTTCCCAGTGGAATTCATCTATTCAGCGTGCCACTATAATTTTTAAGAGTTAGTTACTTTTTCATTAAATTAAAAGGTAGTGGGATTATTTTCACTTGCAATCTGAACTAAAATGCACACTGAATAAAGAATGTTTATGGCAGAATCTCAATTCAGTGATAGAAAAATTAACAGTAAATTAAGATAGTCCGCAGATGACCCCATCCCATCCTCCAGACAGACGCCCAGTGTCTGCTGTATGCTGCCTTACCTGCATATTGTCCTGACATCAGACACACCCAGTTGCCATCAGAACTGCATTTAAAATAAAATGCTCACTTTGAAAGCTGTGAACAACACTTGTTGTCCAGCAGCTCTCCTAATCCACCTCTCTCAACTCTCAATTCTCCACTAGGATAAAGGATCATGTAAAGCCAGCTGTACAGATAACACAGCTGACATGCATTCCCACAAGTCTTAAAGCTAAATTTCCTTTTAACAGTTTAACAGCAAAAATCTAGGATTACAGGGATAAAGCTAATAAGCAGCTCCAAAGCACTGTCTGGAAAAGAACCAATAAAAGATTAAAAATTAACACAGTGACTAAATAAAAACATATATAATAAAACAAACACAGTCAAGCTATGGACTCCACAGCATAGGCAGAGCAGCTCTTCTCTGCAAGGAAGAACAGAGCTTTTTCATTGGCCACTTATGCTGTTTCCGTTTCCTCTGAGGAGAAAACTAAAACCAGAAGATGCAACCTAAAAGCAGCAGATAATTCCCATCTAAATGGTGTTTTAAAATCAAACCTTTCAGGTGTCTGTTCTTTTGGGAAATGGCACACATGAGCACAGACTGCAAATGGCTTAACAGTTTCTGTTTGCACCAGCATAAGAATAAAAACTAAAGTACTGCTATGGATGTCCTTGATTTTATTCCTTCGTCACCAATGTATACTTTATAGGAACTGAAATATTTTGACTTTTTCCCAAACTCATATGAGAGGATCTGTTTTCATACCTACCAAAAGGAACTTTGATGCTATACAAATTTATCACCAGTTTTCTTCTAAAAACCAGGCATCCTCCAGGTCATTCTGTACCCTCGCATTTCAGAGCATGTTTGAAATGCTAAGTTGGTCTTTTTTTTTTTTCCAATCCTCAGTTTGGGATTTTAAAATGCAGTTACTCCAACACTTCTGCTCTTATTGTACAGATAGAACTTTAATTCAAAAACTCAGAAATATTTTTTCAGAGTTCATTAGTTAACCCATGTAGCCTCCTGTACAAAACAGATGTTACAATTCCCATTTCACAGACTGGAAATCCTCTTACAGGGAATTATTTCTTGCATAGTACCAAACTGAAACAAAAGTTATGTCAGTATTTCTAGGGTCATTCCTTTAAACTATATTGTCACAAAACACCAGAGAGATAGACCAATTCAAATCCAGTTTGAAATTTTAGATGTTTTTCAACTAAGAATGAATCATAGAGCCTTACATAGATAGAGAGACCACCTAAAAATTACTAAAGGAAGGAACTGAAATAAGAATAAAAATATAAATACAGATTTTTGATTGTGTTCACCTAAGGTTCTCTGCCAGTATCACCCAGACTTCTCAGTGGGAAATAAAGGACACTTCAGTACACATGAGTGAGAGGACAGTTATATCCCAAATTTTAAAAGCTGACCATTAGTAATGTGAAATTCTCATGGTGGAGCTGTTAAACTGAACAAATAATGTATGATTAAGATTAACTGAAATTTTTAGATGGCTTTGTCTTTTCTGTAGAATTGGCTCTTAAAAAAACCCCAGAGTTTCTTTGGCATTTCTTTTTGGTTGCAGCAGTATTGGTGCCAGCAGTGTGGTTATAGGTCAGCTTTGGAGCTAAACAGCTTGTGGGGTACAATGTCTCTTCTCTTTGGTCCCTGAAGTATTAAATAAAATGTTTCACCAAGGAATTGTTGTACATACTTGGGGAAGTAGGTGAGGTTGGGGAAGAAATATAAGGAAATGTGAAAGCATGGGATTTAAAGCACCTAAATAAAACCTTATCCATTTTTTCCTACATATTAATTTGCTTACTTCCCTCTTCGCTGCTGCAAACCCTCCAACAGAGAATACAATCCCTTTTTACCACAGTAATAACAACAAAAAGCTTTTTCAACAGATGAACTTTGCAACAGTAGAGATAGAAAACTTAGTATTTTCCTGCAAGTCAAGTAAAACAGCCTCAGGGGGCATAAGTAATTTGCTCACAGTCACTGGGAAATTCTAAAATTATTTATGTCTTTTCAAGGTCTTGCTTTCTACCAAGAGCAAAAGATTACCCTTCTCATTTTACATAAAGGTTAGTTCCAAAGGAGAATCTAATGTCTCTGTCTTCAAAAGAATAATTTCATTCAAGAAAAGAGAATAATACAATTAAAAATAATACAATGATCTCATTGGTTCCACTTTCTTCAATTAGAGCACAAAATGGACAACAATTCTCACGTTTGTTCAACATCTCCAATTTTTTTCTGTGTACCCAATTAAATGTGCCTGCAATAAACATAAATAGACCTTCCACGATACTGTAACGTTCTAGACAACAATCTCACAGTACATCAGGTTTCCTATCATCACAAAACACCTAGGAAAGTGTGATGTTTACAGCTTCTTCTGTATTTCAAACCTTGACTTTTTGCACCTCCCACACATAACACACTTTTTGAGATTTTTCACAAGGTGAAGATCACTGATTGTTCAATGCTTGGTGTAGAGCACTGGACATCATAACCCCTTAAGAGAGCATGGGACTGACACAGGGATTAGCTAACCAAAAATGACAGTAACCAAGCCAATGAAATGCGGGGGGCTTGTTTTCTGACAGAATTCTTCAAGAGAATGGATTTTTTCTCCAGATTGTCAAGGAGTCTTGGTCTCTGCTATAAAACTTGCAAACTACCTATCTTGAGCTTTAATACCAAAAAATATTTGCCATCTGGACTGCTTATTGTCTTCAATAGGGTTTACTGATTCATGAATCCAAGATCTAGAATCCAAGCTCTTGTTGATCTACACACTGTCAGCAATAACAGCTTCCTGTACTGGCATGGATTGCCTACCCAAAATAAATAGAGAAACAGAGAAAATACAGGTGTCATGCAATGTATAGGGAAGGATAAGATCTTCAAGTGCGACAGACCATCCCATATTTGATGGAAACTAATAGTGTCACATAGGGATTCTCTATGAAGATTTTGTTTAATTTCTAATGATGAATGAAAGTCCAAATTCTGTGTGTAGTACTAGGGCACGCCCATTGACTGCAGAAGGCAGGTTCTTGAATTGTATTGCTGGTACAAATACCCAGAATTCAGTTTTAAATGTTTGTAATTATTTTTTGTATGTGTTTTGCTGATCGCCCATTACTCTAACCAAAAGCACATGGCTATGTGGTGACATCCCTGAAAATCAGCAAGCATTTTGTGTTTGGCAGTTAAGGCCAGGGAGTCAGACTGATGAATAGTGCAGAGCACTGTAATAAAAACATTTGATTCATATCAGGAAGAGTGCATTTGATGGGAAGTGTTGTGTTTATGACACACTAACAAGTATGCAGATTGAGTAGATAGTGTTAGCATTTTCATCATTCAATCTTAGCCACTCCAATAAATAATGCTGGTTTGTGGCCGGCAGGACTCTTTTACTGCAGTATCTCAGATGAGTACATAAACATTTATACTTTTAGCCACACTGCTTTCCTTTGTAAAGGAAATTAGGTTCAGTCCCATTATTTATTTGCCATGAACTTGCCGAAGGTCACTAAAATGGCCTTTGGGAGATCCTGGAAAAGAGCCCAGGTTTATTGCATGTAAATCACCAAAACATTTAGCCCTCAAAACCTGCTGAGTAGAGAAATATAAAATATAAATAACTTGAAATGGTTTTCCCTATACAAGGATCTAAGCCACAGTCTGCCTTTGGCTTAGATTGGATCTTTTACAATTTTATCATTTAAATAGTTAAATATTTCTTTCTAATAAATAATAAATGAATTGAGCATTTCCTCCCATATTTGGACAGTATATATTACCTATGACTAGATAAAAGATACAGCAAAAATATATTAGAATTAGTAAGAAGACTAAGGGATATAGGAACTTGATTTCTTTGGAAATACAACAGCCATTGGGTGCCGGACTGCATTAGGCTCTAAAAAAAATGTCTCAGGCAAATACCAAAATCATTTTGTTCTTCAGGTATGTGTTTACCTGAGACCAAATGTAATGGCTCTGTTGTGCTTCTCTGGAGTTTTAAACAGGCTATATTTGCCAGGTTTAAAGTACCCCTGAATTTGCATAATTTTCAGAATCTCTTTTCTCCTTAACCCTAATACAAAAAAAAAAAATAAAATTATTGATGTCTACAAATACTGGAAATGAATAGGTTAAGTACTGTTAAGGTACCAGCATATAATTTTATGAAGTCTGGGAACCTGTCTGTCATTTGAAGGGCCATGAGTGGATGTTGATGATACCAAACACAACTAAACTAAGAAAAAATCCATTAAAATAGGGTAAACTTGCAATAGTTTAAATGCCCTAGTTATTAATTAAGAATAATGTTTTAAAAATAAAAATGTAAGGTGGAGAGAGAAATCAGATAGAAGAGAGACTGGGAGCCAGAAGAGATGTTGATAATGAAAAGGTTTGATGGATTGAAAAGGTGATACAACAGAAATTTGCCTGGCCAAAGCCAGGATTTCAGTCTCCCCTTTCGACATTCAGAGAAGACAGTTCAATCTAGTGTCATGGTTTAGGAATGGTATTCTCCAATTTAGTACTCACACTAAAACCAGGCAACTGCTTCCCTCCCACCCCTCTCCAGACGGAGGCACAAAAGGCAAAGATCACAGGTAAGGATACGGATGATTTACTGGAAAGAACAATGAGAGAAGAAAATGAACAGTAACAGCACAATATTAATAACAAAAGGTATAAGAAAGGAAAACAATGTACACATTAAAGTTCTGACGATAAATAAACACCAGACTGCTCTAGCTGCCTCCTTTTCTTGGCTGGCTCAAACCCCTTTTCCCTGGAAGTGAATCCCTTTCCCTGCCCCCAGCAATTCCATGTGGTGGTATAGAATAATCTCTGTGTCCCAGCCGTGCCCCCTCCTGACTACTGCAAAAAATTAACCCTGTCCTGCCCAGAACCAGGACTTCTGGACAAACTCCCACAACATTACAGCAAATGAATATTTTATCATTAATTTTGGATGAACAAAGAAGCCATATATTGATTTTTGCATGCAAAAAAGTTCCCATTGCACAAAGTTCCTTTAGGCACTCTTGGGTTTTAGCTGCTGCCTAAAGTAAGGGTTGTAAGAATTTGTAAGCTGTGGGGGTCGTATTTGAATCTCATCTGCTGTCACTCACAGGACTGCATTTGGCCACCAGGCCGGGGGCTTTGCTAATGGTTAATCTGCTCTAGAGTCTAAGTGCTGGCAGACCCAAAAACAGCATATTCCACAGCTCATGCCTGATACTGTCCTATAAAATAAAACTATGGACCATTCATAGCTTCAAGCAAACTGATGTGTGGTATTCAGAGTAGAAAGAAATATCAACTGCTTCAAAAGAGCTGAAATGTACCTAAATGGCTTCTGCAGAAGTGGAAAATACACATACAATTCCTACAGGGTAAGTTTCTGGTTCATGCTGAAAAAATACATAAAATACATATAAACTATCAAATTATCTACAAGAGCAATAGTTTCAAAACCCAATCAATTATATGTTTACTCTTCCAAATTGTAATTAGTGACGGAAAATGATAATTTAAAAAATTATTTTATGCATACCTCCTTCAAAGGCACACTGGACAACAGCCCTGTGGCACCCAGAATAAACTATTCCAGAGAGTTAACCGATAAAAGTTAATTTCTCAGGAAATGAACTAAAAGAGATAATGTAGTAATCCTCCATTTTCATCTCTGTTTACGGTTTAATTACACAGAGCTTTTCCTCTATTGTCTTTTCATGTTGCTGGAATAGAGCAAGACGCTTTTTCATGGAGGTAAGTAAAATTTTCTTTTTTAAACCAAAGGTTTCTTTAGTATAAATGTTAACAAAATCAAAAACATTAAGAGTGGCAGTTTGTAGGAAAAATGAACAGTTCAATGCAGAAAATGGCAGCAATATAGAGAAACCCTGGGCCAATGTTTTTTCATATATAAGATTACAGAGAACACATGATTCTCCTAAATGTTAAAAGGGTTAAACTTACCCTGTCTTAAGCAGTTTGTAGCAGTCTCAGAAACCAGGAGATAAAACCTCAGACGATGTACAAATAATTGTAAAAGAGTAACATATCAAGCCAAATACCATTGTAAAATATTTCATTATAGAAAAAGGCAATTTGACATTACAGTTGCATGATACTATAACTGTGTATGTGACAGCCTAACACACTAACAGAATATTGCCCATTTAGAAATGTCCTAGAGGACATACTGAGTGAATGAATGCTCTGTTAATAATGGGCGATTCCAAAGATGATTCCTGGCAAAAGTAAATTTAACATGGCCCAAAGCAACAGAATTAACAAGAGCAATGGAAACAGCAGGAAAAAAAAAAAAAAAAAAAAAAAAAAAAAAAAAAAAAACCACACACCCAGATCTGCTCATAGAATGCAAATAGTCAAACTAAAACAAAAGGAGGATCTAGGTGCTAGAGGTCTATACAGTCCGTTTTATTTAACTTCATATAATCAAAATGATTCCTTGTTTTAAACAGATGATTAGCAAAGCAAGCATCCAAAATCAAGCAAACAATTAAAAGAAAACCCAAACAGCAAAACCCCAAAGACGAAAAGCTGTCACTAGCCTTGAACAAGCAGAGTCTCCAAAAGAATAAAGGAGAACCAATGTTTTGTGGTTAGAGAATAACTACATTGCACCAGAAATGGAAGAAAATGGGATTTTCCCACAACAAACAAACGTAATTCAGCAACTAATTGAAAATATTGCCTATAAGCACAAGTCCTCAGCTGAATTAAGCTGTAGCTAATACGAATTAGTTATGATCTTAGCTTTGGTTCTCATTTAAGATCTAGCAGTTGGCAATCCTAGCGGAGCACCCAACATAACAAGTTCTCTTGCATTTATAATCAAAATCAGAAATGGTTGTCAAATTATATCCCTAAGTTTTTACACCCCAGGAGATAAGGCACAAGAAATGGGGTCAGGTAAGCATGGTTCTCCTCTAGCCACTGATTTAGGAACACCACATAATAATGCTAAGAATGTCTGCAGGAATTGGAAGCCAGAGTGAAGATTGCCAAGTTAGAAGTTAACACGTCCCATGAATAGACAACATTAAGTAAACTTTATAACATGATAGCAAGCCAGACGTCTTACAACACCAGAAAAAAGAGAAAAATAAATTTAAAAATCCCACAAAATTATAAAAAATGTGCTGCTACAAGTAGTCACAAAGGCTGTGTATATTAGGCTGCCATATAAAATATTGTTTGGAGTTTGTCACTTACACTGAAAATTTGCTAAAAGTTACTCTGCATCTTGGAATCAGAATTGACAATTGTTTTGCCATTTTGACCTGTGATATTAAATATCTGTCAATGCAAAGAACACATATCAAGCATTAGAGGGAGTAGGAGTTTTTAAAGACAAAATACATTTTTCTTACTGCTACTGGAAAAAAGCCAAAACTGAGCTAAATGACAGCAAAGGAGGAGATTGTAAGAGAATTAATTGCCTTAACACTGTTAAGGGCCACAGAAGGAACAGAAGTGCACATCACTAGGATGAACAACAACAGACATCAGGTACAACACAGGAAATCTTGATTTATAAGAAGACATTTTCACAAGGCGGATGGCCACACTCTGGGAATGCATCTCTTAGAAAGGCAGTGCAGCTCTCATCCAGCAGGTACCAAAAGCCTGACTGGACAAAGCTTGACCTGCTTTGTGCACGGTGGTGGACTAGAGATGTCTGAAGGTGCTTTGCAGCCTGCACGGCTCAGTGATAAAGGACAGAGCTTTACAGGAATATGAAAAGGCACTTCAGCCTACAGCAGGTTCCTAATTTTAGGATTTTCCAGGTATTTCCTGGTTATGTCTAAAGGGAAAGAAAAAGTTCCCCAGCAGGTGGGACAAGATGAGATGAAAGTACAGTGACCAAACCCAACTCAGTTTATTCGAGGGTCTCTGTTACCAGAGACTGCAGAAAGTGAGCGAATGGTTTTTCATCTGTACACAACAGTATTTTGTGAACTACTGCTACCAGAAAGTCCAGGTTACAAAGGGATAACAGGTATATTTTCAAATTATATTTGTATGACTTTAGTTTTTTGAATTAATGAAGTCTCTACTACACTCCAACCACATCCAAGCGCATGTAGGGCAGCTATCCAGCAGTACAGTTGCAGTTTGGTTCTGAAACAAAACCCCTAAATTCTTATATGAAAATGATATTTTTAAAATTAGTTTTTATGACTTACTGATTCTTAAACTATACCATTTTTAGATAATGTATTTTCACTAATTTAAAGAGACGCTCTGTAACTGCTCTCCTAACACTGTCTCAATAAAACAACCAAAATGAAAAGCAAGAATTGACTCAATAAATATGATGACCTTGCTCCAGGCACTCAGAAGTGTACCTTACACCCCATGCAGCAGCCAACAGTTGTCTTCCTTAAAGTCCTCACTATTGATTTTAAATCTGTGGAAAGTAAGCTCTTTATCAATTCTATCCCACAGTTCCTAATGCATTCCTGAAGAGATTGATGTTTTCTGAGTGTTCAGATCTGGACATATTGAAAAAAAATCAACATTTCAGAAACTAACATTATTTGGCTCAGATTTTTTTTTTTATTGTTTCTATCTATCATGCACAGTCATGTGTGATAAACAATTACAAAAGATCCTTGATGAAATTGCATTATATTGTGTTATGCTTTTGTGCTGTATATGTGACACAAGACATTTATCTCCTAAAAGTCAAATCAATTAAAATATGAGACACTTGGAAGATAATAAGGCCTAGTCCTACAATTATTTGACTTGCAAACTGTTAGGCCTGATTTTCAAGGTAATATGAAATGTAATAGAATGTTTCTTTTATTTTAATTTTTAGTTCACAACCTTAGAAAATCAATCACAAAAAAATATGGCAGTGATGTTAATTACATTCACCTAAAGCTATTTTAGAACCAGTGAACTCACACATCAATTGTACAGGAATTTTCTCTAGTTTCTTTGCAGTGGCCCCCAAAATATATTCAATATGTATTTATATATCCCTATGTATTAATGTATAAATATAAATTTCAATATTCAATAGGTTTCTTCATTGTTATATTAACCATTGCTGCTAGCATGATGTACCATGCTGAATTTTGTAACTAGACAGTGCAAAGTAAAAGCAGGGGAAAAGGAGGTCAAAAATAATTCACTTAATTAAATAACTCCATCCTTGGGATGAAAATGCCACCAAGAATGCCAGCATTTTCCTCAGAAATATACATAACTTTCCACATTATCCCAGTCATTTGAAAACTACAAATTCTACAGAGAGTCTACAGTTCTAGAATTCAGGCAAGATAAGCATCAAATAACTCTAATA
This sequence comes from Chamaea fasciata, assembly GCF_029207755.1. Classification (NCBI taxonomy): domain Eukaryota; kingdom Metazoa; phylum Chordata; class Aves; order Passeriformes; family Sylviidae; genus Chamaea; species Chamaea fasciata. Next base: position 12,381,529 of record NW_027094095.1, on the reverse strand, counting down.
AATATTTGACTATTTTGGAGATATTTTCACAAGTCTGCTGGGACTGATGCATTTCTATGATACCTTCCTGCCTTAGCAAGAGAGAAATCAGACACTGGCCCATTTGCTCATTTTTTTCTGTAGATGACTTCCCCCCGATCTCCCTTCCCCTAATGGCTGTTTTCCAGAAATATCATAGGCTTTTACATAACAAAATACATAGAATACCTTTGCAATAGACAAGAACCTCCTGAGAATATTTATTCACAAGTATTTGAGGTTCTGTTCATTTATTCCCGTAAGGCTCTCAAATATTACTCAGAGCATTCTCCCTAAGCAAACCTTTTCCTCACTGTCACTCTGTTGGGAGCCCTGTCTTGTGAATTATGTCTCAAGAGTCTCAGCAGCTCCTTGTCTTCCAAAATTTTTTGTGAAATTCTCTTTTTCATTCTTAAAACTGCAAGATGTTCCTTCATTAGCTCCTACATAGGCAGAGCAATTTCAGAATTCAATCAACACTTGTGTGAACTGCCACTGCTAAAGAGGACTTGGAAGCAATGAATACCACGTTCTAGTTTTTAAAAATTCTGCAAATAATCCATAGAATTATGGAATTAAATGTGACATATAAAACATGTCAATATTGACATATGAGAGATAGTTTTACATGTGAGCCTAGCGAACACTTACAAGGCTGATTAGGAGAAACATAGTATCTAGCATATCATGATTACTGAAGTAAGGTACAAATATTAAAATAGTTTCCATAATTTTTACTTCTCAGGGCATGAAACACAACATGAAACAGAACCATGTGATCTTCCAGACTGAAGTTTCCAAGAAACCATGAAAGGATCATTGGTTTCATGAAAAACCTAGTTTCCACTAACCAAGAAAATGAAATTTCCTTACAAAACTACCAAGAGCATCGCAAGCAGCGATTTAAACTTCCTGAAAATAGTTTTCGACTTTGGACCCAAAACAGCCAATTACAAGACATCCATTTGGCACATCCTCCCACCAGCTGAAGATGTGTACAGCAGTGATGCCGAAGACCTGCTTTTCTCAAAGGGCCAGTTTATCACTTTGAGGTGGCTGATTTCTTTAATTCAAAGTATCTTTTAGAAACCTGTGAGCAATTTACTGTGGGGATGGCTGAGAAAGGATGAATGAGTTCCTGGTGTTGGAGTATTGCTTGCTGGACATGTAAGGTGAAGTTTTGTGGGCACAGTGTCAGCCACTCTCCTGTATGGCAACACAAGGTGCAGGTCCATTAGGGAGCTGTCAGCTCAGCCTGCAGCTGGGACAGACTGGGGGGTTTGGCCTGGGGGTGTGGAACCTGCAACATGGAGTCACACAAAGGAAAGGTTCACAGGATCAAAACAGCCTGAAAAACTGGGAAGAGCTACGTGGCAACACGCTAGCCTGGCAGTGCTGCTGCTGAAAAGGCTGGCTGGAAACTCTGCAATCTGGCCAGCTCTCCTGCCAGACCTTCAGCTTTCTACAAAATGTTTTAATGTAATCTCTGTAATTTTGAGAAATGTTTTGACATCATAGAACCTTCATTTTCCAGGAAAAGGCCACACAGTGGAAATGGAAGTGAAAGCTGCAAGTCCAGAAGTGCAGATGGGGAGAAAACTTTAAACTTAAATACACCAATTAGAATTCTCTTATCACAAAAGCACCACAAGAAAGGGATGGGACTATCACTGTGGACAGTTCAGTGAGAGTTTCTCTCAAGAGGTAAAGAAATCATAGAAGAAATGCTAGGTTGTCCCAAGAGGACAGAATGTAATATCAAAACATGAATATCTTTTCATACATCACTGGTTTTGTTTCTTCAAACACCATTCCTGTCATTTTATCTAAGAAAGGTTATCAAAAGACTGAAGGAGCTCCAAAAATGATCAAAGGTTTGAAAAGACATTCAGATAGCAAGACATTAAGTATTTGAAATTATTTCCTATAAAAGGCAAAGGAAGCAAAGGGAGCAATAGTGCACGAGTTTCTTAGAGAAACTCAGATAACTTCTGTTTTCCAGGCCTCACCAAAACCACTCACTAAATAAACTTATACAGCGTAAATTCTGGTAAAAGCTGGTAAGTGCAGGATGACAGAAAAGCAGCCTAAGAAAATGCCATTAAAAGTTTGTTCTTATTATACTTCACCTTCTTTAGGCTGAACATTTTGAGGCTGCTATGGGAGAAATCATTTGGATCTGGGCCTCAAATCTAAAATTAAATCTAATCTTAAATAAACAAATGAACCAGCAAGCAAAAATCACCACCAACAACCACCAGATTTGGGTTTTAAAACTGTATTTCAAAATCTCTCATGCTTCTACTTATTTGAATTATGCCATCCTTTAGTCATTGCATGAGCTGTAATTTCCTAAAGTCTAATTCAATGAACAATCCCTAAAAACTGGACAAGTAACAAAAATTGCATGGTTTCCTGAATGCAAGGTAAAATGGAAAAATTCACATGTAATCTTAGATATACATCCAAATCCAATAAGTTTTAAAATAGAAAAGCTGATAAGAAACTAAACCGTTATTGGCCAGCTGGAGGAAGCCAAGATTGAATACTGACAGTCACTACTGCTGAAAATGATAGTAAAAGCAGTCTTTTCAAACTTTCAGTCTAGAAGTTTCCTATTTCACCATCTATAGATTATAGAGGATGCTCCAAAGACCATTTAAACCATATTTTCAGAAGAATTTAGCATGTCTGAAAGCAGTGAACCAAGTAGCAAAATATGTAAAACACCTCTGCTACAGGGGACAAAGCATGTCTCAAAATCCAACCTTCCATTTATTCACTGGAATTATGGGACATTGCTTCTGACTTTTTTTTACAGTTTACTTTGTTGAACATTTAAATCTTTGAATTTGAGACAGCTTGTCCTTTCTCAGTTTTTTACTTACATTAACATCAGTGCCAAGTCTAACATGACTGCAGTCTGTACATCCAATGTTCTCTTTCATTAAAAATATTAAAGTATACTATGACCTCTCTTGCTGCTATTGTGCTTACACATGATAAAAGCTGACAGTAGCTCAAAGGGGCATAGAGACAGAAGCATGACCCCTGACAGGCTGGGTAGGGATACTATGCACCTGGCTGGCATTCAGGAGGTTGTGGGCAGTTCCCTGTCCCCCAGCCTGTTGTTGGTGCCTTACCTCTCAGTCAAACCTGCCTCTGTGACAAAGAGGGTCAGGATGGGAGACATTTCTCCCTTGTGGGTCTGAGTACATCTGAGATGGAGGGGCTGAGCACACAGGTATCAAGTGTGGCAGCGGCCATTCCAGACCTGACAGGATGTTCTTCACCTTACCAGGCACTTCCCAACATGTACAGCTCAAGGAAATTTCCTGTAGAGGACCAACTGTTTTCACCAAAGAGATGAAATACCTGTAAAGTGAGAAATATTGAATTATATCTAAAATGCACTAAAATTTGGGGGGTGTGTGAAAGGGTGGAATTTACTTTTGAACCTTGTAGTAGGTGTGATTCTTACTTTTCTTAGGCAACAATTCTCTTCTGAGAAGCACTAACTATGGAAAATACTCCTCAGCTAGCATACTCAATCTACAAGTGAAAACAGAGACACAAATCCCAAACTGTCCAATTGGACAAAGCAGTGACGTTTCTCAAACCTTTTTCTTCCTTTTTTGTAGTGGCTGGTGTGGAGGACAGGATGGCAAAGAGTAGGAAAAAAAACCAAAACCATAACCAACACTGGAAATAAATCCCATTTATAAGATGACCAGAAGGCAGAATTTTCAAGCAATAAAGCAGCTACCCATTCTATTTGTTACTTCCTTATGCTTGCGCACAGATCTGAGAAAATGGAACATTGAATAGCAGCGTTGGTATAGGATGGCAGCTACAATGTATAGGATGGTCTGTTGGCCTTCTCTAGCTGCCACATGGCCACCCAGTCTCTCTATCACTACCCCTTCTCAGCAGGACGGGGGAAAATGAGATGAAAAAACCTTGTGGGGTCAAGATAAAAACAGAGAGATCTCTTGCCAGTTACTGTCATGGGCAAAACAGACTTACGTGAGGAAAATTATTTTAATTAAACAACTAAAATAGATTTGGCTGGTGAGAATCAGACCACAGTTAAAACAGTAGGACTGGCCTGTCTGCTCTAATGCCACAGACAGATCAGGAATGGTGCCACAGAGTTAAGTGAAGCTCTTTGCACATAAAAGCTCCTTACCTCATCCACCCCCACACATTAAACCGTTTGCTCTTGAGCTGCTTGGCAGCTCCTGCCTTTAAAATGAAGAATCTCTGATTTGGTTTCTAAGTAATGAAGTAGTGACTGCTGCCATCATCCTGTCAGTCTCCTTCCAGGGCCAGGACTGCCCTTACTGACACCGTTCAATTAACTCATCATCAGAGGGTGCCATCAGACCTGCCACACAGCCGCACACTTTATAAATGGTTCTCATGGATGCTCACTGCACTGGTGCAGAGGTAATAGGCAGCCCTCATGCACCGAGGGCTCACTAAGTTCTGTTCTTTTCTCTGTGCTTGTAACACTCCCTGTAATAGCATTCATTTTGTCCTCTTAGCTCTAGCAATTCCTCTTCAATCAAAACAAGTGACCATAAGAAAGCATATTAGAGCTGTACACAAGAGGCAGCAGGCAGTGTCATTGCTACTGCTTTGAGGAAAACCCTGAAAATGGTCCTGATAACATAATACAAATTATCTGTGTCCCACTCTTACCATAAAAAGAATGATTGCTAACCACTTTGTTCATATAACACCATGCAGCTTACACACAGATTTCTGAATGATGCCTTGGGAAGGCTAACTAGAAAACTCTGAAACAGAGCTAAAAGAATAAAGTAGGTATTTATTAAAAGGCTGTAAAGGATATACTTTGGGCAGTGTAAGAGCCTGGCCATGGTTATACCCAAGAGGGACCCAAAATGGTTACAAAATTTACTACTGGTTACAAGGTCTCACACTTTTATAAGTTCTGGTCTATCTACTCTGTGAAGAGAACTGACTAACACTTAATAGCAGGCTCAGAACTACACCCCTAGGCAGCACAGAATCTGAAAAACATAGAGCTAAAACTTTTGGCACCATTTGTAGTAATGAAATTTGATTTACCCCACTCTGAGGGTACAATTTAAGGTAATAAAACATTTGAATTTACTAATGCATTCACTATTTTTCTTATTTGCAACTGTGGAAAGTAAAACTCTGTTCAGATTAGATTTTACGACTATCAACCCAACCAAAGTTATTATTTTCAGCAGCTATCAAAATTATCTACCAGCTAAAGATGGTTCAAAAACCATGGGGCCACAGTCATGGCTGGCTCCAGAGACATTTGCCTATCTTCCTTGCTCCACGAAAGTGATATGAGAGATGATACCACTCAGCTGCAATGGACAATGGCAAATGTCCAGAAAAATGCCCTGTGGACATTTGTAACTAAAAAAAAAATCATTCACTAAGAGAGCACTTTAAATCTAATTGCAGAAAACATTTACATCCTGAATTTAGATAAACATGAATCTACTTACCCTGTTGAAAAGACAAGAGCTTTTCTTTCTCCCAAAGACAATACTCAGCTCTGTGTGACAGGAAATATGCTAATATTTAGAAAGCTCCACCAACATCTAAGCAGCACAGAAAACAAGGAATTATATTACTGAGATTTCTTGAACACATTATTAATATTTTCTCACATGTTTGGCTAAGAAAACAATCCCTGCCACGGGCCTCCTCATTTTTTTCTATGGTACACACTCAAAAATACTAAAGTTCATCATCCCTTCCCTTTAGAAATATTTAGGCAGAACAATAGAAAGGACCACAAAAAATTGACCATGAATTCCAAATCACAATTTCCAATTTTGATGATGCTGATCCTTGACTCTGCAATGCCATATTCACTGCTTTGCTCTAATCATATTCTTTACAGTTACTTAAATATCAGCACGTAACAACAGCTTGCCATTTATTAGAGCACTACAAACCTTAACTTAAGGAGTTACGAGTTAGTTAGTGAGAGTTGGTTTTCCTTACTGATCTTATACGAAACAACTGGTTGTTCCTATTTGGATTTTACTGGAAGGGAAGTAAGGCAGAGAAGAAGATAAAGGAGGGTCATGCAGTAGGATTGCACAGCTCATGGGAGGGAACCAGACCTAGCAACTCATCTCTCAGATGATAAAGCAAATTTGCACAATTGCCCTTGAAGATGATACTCTGTGATTGGGATCCAGATATTCCTGAAATGTTCACAGAAGGTTTAATGGTCACAGAAGAAAGCTCTGAAGTCCCTGCCTCTCCTTATGCTTGTCCTCTTTATTTCTCAAGGCAAGATACAAACAATGCTGAAAACTACATTCCCAAAGGGCATCATCAGTTTTGTAAAAGCCTGTAGCCTGCTGAAATGATTTGGCCAGAAAACTCCCACAAGAATATTCCCTAAGCCTTTTCCCAAAGGAATTGTGCTCTACAAGAAAGTTAAAATCTACAGCCTCCTATGCACTTGCCTGAGACTCACTAACTAGTGCCAGGATTCTGGAGGCCTGCAGGAGCCATGGCAAACAGGTGGGAATGTGGAGAAGGGTTTCAGTAACTCACCCCAGCAATGCCTTAACATGTCTCCCTTTTTCAGACTGAAGTGCAAAGTTATCATAGACAGAAATTAGAAAGTTACCCAGCTCCCCCTCCACCTTTAAGTAACTTGGGAAATTAAGTTCTTATAGTGAAACAGTAAATCAAGATCCCTTCCCATCTTCATTTTTAAGGGTATTACATCACTTAATCTGGTTAACTTCTGGTACAATCACTTTCTATACACATAATGGCCAAAAAAAATTGGTATAATATTGATAACTTTTATACCTACTTATTATATTAAAAAGAAGTTTGGATTATTAAAACAGTACATAATGACTTTTTAATTAAAAAAGCTAGACTTTTAAAAAAAGTTAAAATCTGTAATTCTAAGAACTTTATCATTTCTAGTTCTTCATAATTTATTGCTACATGGAGCCCACTGTCATTTCAATCAGTACCATCTATAGATACAAATATATACAAATGGTGATGCATTCTTGTTTCTTCTCTCTGAGAGTCAACAGATAATATAATTAATTTTTCCTTGCTTCTAATGGTAGATATAAGTGTTAGAAATACTCTATCACAGTACTTTGTTTTCATCTCTCAGTTTGGGCAACGTGGATTCTCTCTGTCAGATATGAACATAAAAAGTTCAGAGACAGGAGCAGAAAGAATATAGTATGCTAATTCTCAAGAGTTTTCAAGGATTTAAAGCACCTAAATTGAGCAAAAGAGTTCATTCGTTAATGAATGGGAAAAACACTCCACTCCTTGGATTTGTTTGTTTTGTTTGGGTTTTTTTTTCTCCTCCTTTTACCATGTGAAAAGAATCACCAGCAATAAAAGCAAAGATACTCAAGAGCAAAGAGAATTTTTGGACTAGAGCCTCACAGCTCTGTATCTATAAGATGTCTATAATTACCAAGAAAGTTGTGAACTTTACCTTTATCTAGGGCTACCAAGAGACATAGTTTTAGTATTAATAATGATACGCAATGATCAGAACTAATTTGATACTCTGATTTTATTTTTTTTAATTAAAACAGGTGAAATTCTATCTAACCTGTAGCACACTTTAAAAATTTATCATTTTCCTTGAAATATTTCAGTTCTGTCTAAACATTTTCTGGCAGAGAACAGTTCCATCTAAATACAATGATTATTCACATAAGCATTATTCTGTTTTTCTTTTCTAGTATTTTACAGGAGAAAGAATAAAACCAACCATGGCAAGACAAAAGGCTTATATTCCATGGAACAAAACCAGCAAGAATGCCCAAAATAATTCCAGACCTCTAATCTACCACTTGAGGATGACTGAAAACAGTAAGTCTTAGGTGACAGTTTTGGGTGAAACTAACTTCGCATTTGATCCACAACTTTTCTGAATGGAATTCATACCAGGAAAAAAGACTCAATAAAATGTATAATAGCAATATGAAATTACAGTCCTGATGCAGAACAATGCAACCTTGTCATTTCTACCTTGAAATCCATGAAAATTCTACTTGTTCTTTGCAGGAAGTGACTAACATGAAGGAACAAGGCAGAGAAATTAATGCCAATTAACACTGTCTAAAGTGCAGAATGATTATTAAGCTCAGATGACATCAGCAGAAATTCACTTGTTCAGTAAAAGGGGGACAAGTCTCCAGGCACAACAGGGAACCCACAGGCATTGCTCAGTTTTTGACATCAAGCCTTTTAATTAGAAAGTGATGTCTTTACCATAAATATATCTAAGCCTTGCACCAGAAACAATTTCCTCCTTAAAAATAAGCACATTTTAGTTACTAACACTCGTCCTTTAAATTTAACTGACTTGATTTGAATTTCTTTTCTATCATCCGAGATTTTTTTGCTTTGCATCCAAAATATCAAATATATAGAAAAAAAGATAGAGTTAATTACAGACGAAGTTATAATTTTAAGTCAAATTCCATGTTGTTTCTTGTAAAATCTTCCAACATCTTGTGTTTGAGAGCTGCATTTGGCTCTTCAGCTTCATACACTAAAATACATTCAGAGCAGCACAGAATTTGTTTCTTTGTCTTTTCTATATCCTAAATGGATGTAGATATATTAAAATACTACCAAATCATTTAAAGAAGAGATCAATTTGTTTTTTACAGCTTCAAAGTAAAAATGCACTTATAGGCCATTACAGTACAAAAGATTAAAAAAAATCTATGTATACATAACAACCAACATCAGAAGTTCAAATTCAGTCCATAAATCACATTTTTATCTTTGTATGGTATTGGATTTTTTATTCTTTAAGTATTTTCTCAGTAACTGCAGATCATTGGAAAAAATGAACATCAATTCACAGCATCCAGGCTCCAAATGAAAAGTCTCCTGCTATTTCCCTAGATGGTTAATAAATTGTCCTATAGGTCTGGCAAGGAGTAGGAAGATACATTAAAATGTGTGTTGTTACAAGTTCATAGCTGTGTAACACTTATCCAACACAACTGAATTGTGGGATTGTCCTTCTCTGAAATTTAAGATGGAGACTCTTCTATGAAAATTTCTGAAGGATAATGGTTGTCAAAGTTTTAAACCACTAAACCTGAGACATCAGAAAAGATTTAAGATAAGACCTTAGCACTGCAAACAGCAACTTGTAGAAATACTGAGCACACAGGCACTGCTAAACATTCTTTGAAGGATCAGCAGCAATAGTGTGGCCACAAGAACACTTGTGGGAAACCACAGCCTGGATCTCCTCAGTGCTGCACTTTTAATGCCCAGCATCAGCTGGGACTGTGACCCACTTAAAGCATAATCCTCTTCCCCATATACACAAACTAGAATACCTGGCAAGGGTATCTAATCCTCCAATGAATAAAAAAGAAAAGCCTCTGAGATCACAATTGATTTTCTATTAGACCAGCAATTTGATGAAAATACGGATGCATGTCATTCTCTGTAATCTGTTCTAAAGTAACAACCCTGCAAATGGAATGTGATACTGTAGGTGATATGAAGGTGAGCAGACATGAACATGCCGTTCCTTTGGTTTCTCTGGGCTCCAAAATTTTAGATGTACAGAGGTAGAATTGTCCTATCTTAACTTGTGCATGGGTACAATTTGTCTTTAAAACTTTCATCTTCCCAGGAAAGACTTTCCCAAAGCATATTGTCTAATGCCATCTTCAGATCAGTTCTAAAATTTTGAGATTTGGATTACCCTCGTATCTGTCCTTTGAAATGGGTTTGCTGCTCTGGCAGATTTTATTTCAAAACAACAAGTTCTAAAAATGCCTAAAAATATTTAACCAGATGCTGTTTAAGACTGAGTTAAAACTGAATCCACATGGAAACTGCCAAGTTCTAATGGTTGAAATATGCCTGTACATTAAACAGCTTGCAGGAAAAACATACTATATTTTCATTAAATATAGACTTTTATTAAATATATATTTCTATTTTGTAAGAAAAACAGCCTAATAAAAGAATTCAAAAGTTTTTCTAAAGGATGTATTCTATAAACTATTTAAGAAATACAGAATTTCTAATAGGGCAGAGATTGTAATATATATGTAAATAACCCACCCCAATGCAGTCTTCATTTGAAATAAAGAAAAGGAAAAAGATATGGCAGTGCTCCCCCTACTAACAGCACATTAGGTCCAAAGTAACTATTTCTCCTGCTTGTGGCTGGGGAACCAAGCCTGCCTGAGGCAGCAGGTTGTGCTCTCTCCTTTCCTTGCTCCATGGCCTGTATACACATCCCATGGCCTCCAGAAACGTGCTCTGTTCTGATGTAACTCAGGGCAACACCACTTGCTGCTCCACATCATCACAGGGACTGGGAGCACCACCTAGGGATCTCCCTGTCCTGAGGACAGGAAAGAGGATCATCCCTGCCACACCAAGACACATTATAAAAGAGGGCATGGAAAGAGGCTGTGAGTACAGCCCTGGCTGCTTTCAGGACTCCAAGGGGTGTTTCGACAACAGCATTTGGAGGGAGGCTCTGGGCACGTTTCTGCAGGGGTACAACAGAGTCTGCAGCAGCAGCCTGGCAACTGAAACAGGCAATTTCCTGTGTACAACTTCACCATGGGGGTTATTAGCCAGCTAATACGGCTTGGTAATTAAAAAAATACCTGTTTTCTGGGGAACTGATATAATTATTTTTAGCCATTTCCCAGAGTTTTGCTGCAGTTTATTGCTTAGTAAATTGGAAGCTCTTTGTGGTTTTGCTTTTGTTGTTGTCATTCTTTTTTTTTTTAACATTTTAAAAGTCATCTCTCTGAATACCATTTACAATCTGAGGTGGTTTTTCAGTGCCACCTGCACATATCTTTCTGTCTCTTATATATAATATAGCCATGCAGTCATTGCATTGAGCAACACTTGTTTTCAGGACTCACAAACTAATGCTGGGGTATATCAGAGTATCAATAGTGAGAGTATAATGACCATTATTGAGAGACATTAAAATAATTGTTCACAGTCCAGATCTTGGCCTTTTATACTGCATAGTTTTATGAAGTTACAGATTTATATGCTATTGAGTTTTCCTTCACACGTTACATAAAAATTCCTTGTGATATAGCACAACTTATTGCAATTTTGTTTGGGGCAAAGAGAGGGCCATGCCCTTCTCCCCATCCAACAAGACTGACACGTGTTGCATTCAGGGAAATGTAGGGATCATGGGGATGTTTTACTGCAGCACAGCTGATACATCTGTGTTAGCTGACACACATTCCAACCATGGGCACAGATTAGAAACGCCAGCAATGTTGGAGACTGACTGGAGACTTGGGGGACAAAAACCAGCTCCATAACCACCCTCCTCCTGCATCAAAGAGTAAAAATCTATTAGGTCTCTTACTGAAGAGAATTGGTAATCAAGTTACAAAGTTGTATATAAAGTTTTCAACCCAGCATGCAGACGGAATCCAATGCAGTAGGAGAAGCATACAGTGATACAGCGTATTACTTTAAAATCTCTCCTACGCTCCTGCTAATCATGCCAGACTACAGCTCATAATTTAAATTATTCATTGGGGAAGAATAAAAGTTTAATCAATAAAACCAGGGTCAAGTCACCCATACTAGAGGTTCAGGAAAAGAAGATGCCTTGAAACTCAGCTGTAAAATATTGTATGTTTTGAAGAAAACCTTAGTATCTCCCCTTCCTCCTATATTCATTAATAATAATAAACCACCACCTAACCTGACCTTTGCCTTCCCAGGTTTGAAAGATAGTTTATGAAAATCTTTAGCATGACTGCATTTCTTTACTGCTACTTCAGTACTTACAGTACCTTCAAGAATCCTTAATGTTACAAAGACAGCTCTTGATCTTCCTTCAGAGCTATGTGTAAAACATCAGTTATAAGAAGAAAAGCTTCAAAAGAGAAAGATGTTCATAAAGATGGTCACCACTGTTTACTTTTTGTCTTCTGTTTGATGCTAAAGTGGTACAGCACCAGATTGCAATGTGCATTGATACTCCATCTTTTCATAATTGACAGGGCCATAGGCAAGTGTTAAAATATTCTGTGTAGCTGTGATTGTGGTACTGATCGATCACTCTCTAAGGCTGCAAGGAAAGCTGGCAGTTAAAGTCACTGCATAGAGCAATCATAGCAGCACTGACAGGCTGCTGTCAAGCAGGCAGGGGCATTCTGGAGACAGATAGCAGAAATGCCAAATCTGAGACAAATGCTCTTGGAATATGTAATAAATCATATTAGCTGTCTGATGCTTCTCCTTGAGTGTATTGATCGTGATTAAAATAAACTAATTAGAATCGTAATCATGATGCAGTGATACAGGAAACGAAGAGGTGAGCTATGCAACATAATCAAGAGGTGTTTTGTAGCCATCAACAGACCACTTTCTATCTTCTCCACTTATCAGCCAATTACAGCAACGAGTACATTTTGCATCAGGCTATAGAAATGTCAAACAGAAGCCTGGATATATAGCCCACTCCTCTTCACAACTGCACATAGGTGCTATATTAAGATCTCAATTTGGGCTGCTCTTCCAGGGAAGCTACAAGAGCCATTTGAAGGTGAAGTGTAGAAAGTGGATTCCACGTGTAGCCCTCCTGCAGGGCTACAGGAGACATGTACACAGCCACAGTCCTCCTGTAACCCTCAGGCCAGGAGCCAGAGCTGAGGACAGCCTCTAGCCAGGCTCATCTGCAGAGGAGGTACAGGGGACTCCTCTGCAGCAGGAGGGGCCTGCAGGAAGGCAGTGCCTTGCAATGGGGCTTTTACTTCTGTGACTTGACCAGATATATATCTATAGACATTTTGAGATAGCCAGGATCAAGCACCACTGATGATGAAGCTGGATATGCAGGAGTTCGTGCTTTCTTCCATTAAAATTCTAATAGTTCATGTCGTATTATATTGGGATGCATTTGCCCATTTTGTGACTTTCTATATTCCTCCAGCATAACCTGAAATATTTAACAGTTTTCCATGCCATGTTATGCAGAAGACAATAGAGAACAGTCATACTAAGTCACCAAGCACAGTTGGCTAAGGAAGTATCCTTATCCATACTAGGAACACCATGATAAGTTTAAATAAACATTCAGAGCTCCTGGGATAACTCCCAAAAACAGCTCTTTAGAATTTCTAGCTTCTAAATATATTCAGTTCCCTGACATGGATATCCAAGATACACAAAAATACAAGGATGTCCCAATGGTTGGTTTAAAAAGGATCAGAGGAATAACTTGCATCTGGAAGTAGGTGCCATGCATCAGTCATAAAAACTTTTACATTTAACAGGGTCTTTATTTTGTTCTGAACCAATGACTCAGTATTACATCTTCATCCTCTTTTCATTCCAATTTTACACTGACTTAACTCTACTAACATATCCCTTACCTTTAAATGGCTTATTTCAGATTCACATTAAAGTAGATCAGACAGAAGTCAGTGCTTCCTGGGGTTGGCTCCTAATACATTGTTGATGCTGTCATAAACAGCTCAGAATAAATATTTTATTGTTTTATTTAACCTATTCCTCATTTTATCTACTAAAGGTACAATATTAAAAAAAATCAGATTAACATGCAGATTTGTGAAAACATTTCAGAAGATCTACAGTAAATTTAATCTGTGTTAAATGTATGTGCAGGGAATGGTAGTATCAATGTTAAATCATTCATACAACTTCAGCTATGCAATTCTGCACAGATTTCATGTATGCTAATTTCTCAGCAACTGTAATTGCCCGTTTTTAAAAGGTCACAGAATTTCATCTCCCGTCTTGCTTAAAGTAGCAACCAATGAAGACAATGTAATGTTAGGATTTTATCTGCTTGGCCAAAAAGTTCTAACTTATCTGCCTTCAGGAAGATTCTATCTCCCATCCATACTCAGCCATTCTGAAAAGGTGTTGATTAGTTAAGTGATTAATGTTAATGGCACTTCTCTAGGTAGCTAAATTGGATCTAAGTGACTAAGTGGAGGCATTGCTATTTGAACTGATTGGGCCCAAATCTAACTACAAAGTAATTGACAACAGAGTGGAAGGTAGCTGCAACTAAAAAACTGGTTGGCAGCAAAATTAAAAGAGTGCTAGCAATTCAAGTAAGCTGTTTTCAGAATACATGCAGATAAAATTGAACCTTAAGGGCTCAATTATGGGTCCTGAGACAGCACAACGCTAGGCAGGAATGTGAGTAATCCTACCTACTCTGAAGCACAGAAAGAGCCTGACAACCGTAAAGGAAGGATGCCTCTCCTTTCCCTCCACTCCCGATCCCAGTCTCCCTGGAACAAAGCCAGTCAGGCTCACAGCTCCTCCTCATCCTCATCTCTCTCCCCAAGCCCTTGCAGTGCAGCACATTTAGGGTCCCCAGGCTGCAAGGCTGGATGTCTTTGTGGGGAGCAAAGGGAAAACAAATGAGTTTCCATTGCAAACATAATTTAGCCCCAAGAATTAGCACCCAACAGTGGTACTGTTTCAAATCTTCCTGTTTGTGGTGGTTTGTAATCAACTGACATAAGTAACTATGTGACAAGGCTAATGAGATTGATTAACTCAGACAAAAATGAGGCTATATGACACATGCCTTTATCTATGTTGCATTTTGTTCAGTTAGTTACTAGATCAAAAAACAAGCTGTTTGCCACAACATAGGAAGCAGCACCATAGAAATGCTCTCCATGATTTTTATAATGGCATAACTAGACATATCACAAAAATCAGATTAGAATAGATAATCTGGTAAAATCAATTAATTTAATTGAGGTAAAAACCTACACTTTGGCTTTCATCAGTTGTGCCGCAAGGAAAGAAAAGTGGAAAGAAAAGCAGAAATTAGAAAATGAAATTAAATGTACATCTGCATATTTAGAATTTACAAGGCGTAGTTTTTACTGGCATGCTTTCCTGTTGCAATTCCAAATTTTAGACTTTGTAACAGATTCATAGGTGTCAAAGTTGTGGTCAAGAAAGCTCTACTGGTGTTTAGCTACCAAATTGGTCAGGATGACCACAAATGCAGAACCGCACAAACTATTAAAATGGAATTTAAACCTAGAACCTTCAAGGTCTGGGGTTTTGGTTTGTTTGTTGTGCCCTGCTCTCCCAAACCTACATTCATCTACTTGACTTCAATGAACAGATCAATTTTCCAAAATACAACAATAAACTCCCTCACAAGAAGAGCAAAAATCTTCCAATCTGTTTGGAACCAGACAAACCAAAATTCAAAAGGCATTTCCCTTTATATAATGAATATTAGTTTTGTTTTTCTTCAAGTCACATTATTACATAGAAATGGAAAGCTGGGAAACTTGTTAATCTTCTTTCTTTCCTTCTCTTTTCTTCATATTGGCATAACCTTTTCTGGCAGTAGTGGGAATGCCAACGTTAAGTGTTTCTAATAAAAGAACAAACCTTTTTCAGATTGTACACCAGCTGCTAAGCATTTCTACAAAGTTTCATTTGAGAATTAATGTGCTTTCTTAAACATTTTCTGCACCTTTTTTTTTTTATGAGAGTTCTTTTAACACAACAAAATGACAGTTTCAAAGAGTCACCTGGAAGATCTCTACAAACTTTGCTAAGGCTGCTCCAATTTCACATTGGACTAGAACTCCTCTTGTGGCAAGGAGGAAAAACGTTCCTGTCAGTGAAGCTCAGCAATTTTGTGTGCAGACTGAGACATTGGTCACTACAAGAAGCAGAATTATTATACCAAAAACACCCCAACCAAACTCTACCTCTCAAAATGTTTCCCTGTCGATGGCTTGAAAACACGAGTCCCACACAAGTTAACTGGCTTTGGAAACAGGTCTTGGCAGATGGCTTCTTTGGGAATGCACAGGCAAACATCAGGTGTCCAAAGTCAGCTGGAAAGAGATACCTATGTACAGCCAAAATATTGTTTCAATTTCTGACTTCTTTACGGCCTTTATTTCCATTTGTGCAACTGTAAACCCAGTGTTTAATTTTCTGTTTTGTCTTTTTGGAGCGTGTGAAGCACTGATATTACAAGGCAGTGAGTGATTAAATTTCCTTTCAACTCAATTATTTTACTTGTTCCTTTTTTTCCCCTTTTAATCCTTCCCTTACCCTTTCCTTCCTTAACATTTAATATTCTATTAATACAGATTTTCAAATAAGGTAGCGATGTTTACCCACCAATTCATTCTTCTTGATCTTATAATTTAGAAAATAGTGGTGTTAAAAATAAGTAGCACCATCAAAATGTGAGAAAACCACACCAGCTGGTAACAGCCAGCTCTCAAAGAGCTCCAAAATGGCTGTTAAGAGTCTTCATTTCCAGCTACATAGTCCAAATAAATGCAGTTACTCCCAACCTCAAAATCACTATGAACTCTATCAGCTGGCTGCAGAGATGCAGTACTTCAAAGACTGGAGTGGGAGGAGGAAGAGCAAGCATTTAAAAAGGTAATGATAGAAATAGCAGAGAAGCAATACAAAAATTCCACTTCAAGCATCCTAGTTGAGTATGTTTCAAAATACTTGGACTAAAAGCCTGTGACGTGCATGAGCTGTCAGATCACAGTTCCAATGGTATAAACAGCACCCAAACTGATTTAAACATCTGCATTTTTGATTGAAAAAAATATGTTGCCATCGTGAGGAGACTGTACTTACAACTTACAAATAGTTTACAACCGAATTATTACACAGTGACAATTTAACAAAAGAGCTATGGATTATACATGTAGAAGTTTTTCCCCTCCCTCTCAGCATTTATCAGCATTTGTAGCAGAGAAGCTGCATCAATAATCAGACAGCAAATGGGCAAAAATACCTCCCTAACTCTGAGTGTACTTACTGTCTTCCTACAAAAAATAATCATAGCAGGAAAATCTCAGATGCATACAACCACTGGATCTGGACAATTTACAGTGAGAGTGATTATTGCTAGTGATTATTGCTTTCTTTTCCAACGTAAACCAGGAGTTACAAGAATATTTATCAACATGATGGACTAGATTTCACGTAAATGTTGGTGGAAAAAAATCTGTGAGAAAACACCTTTTTTTTTTTCTCATTAATGGGATTATTGCATGGTCAGAGTAATAGTGGTACAGGCCTGTTCCCAACAAAGTATTAATGTCTTTTCAGAAAGTCCATTCACAGTTGAAATAAAACACAGCACAGAGAGGACCTGAAAAATGCTTTTCACACAGAATATTTCTCTTTCATCCCTACCAATTTTTACCTAATTTTTATTTTAAAACATTTTAATAACTTTTCAAACAGAAAAAAAATATGGACCAGGATGTAATTTGCGTGTAGAGGATGAGTTAATTATGTTATGTTCTACAGCCAGTCCCCAGCAAGGCCTCATAACAATGACAGTTTGTGAGTATAGATAATTACAGATGTAAATTTGTGCCAGCAATGATGCATATGCATGATTTGTGGCATTTAGGTGTCACACACTTCATGTGAAAGTGACATAAATTGTGTTCAAAATAGTTACAGGTGCCAAATGATGAAAATGACAAGCAGATAAGGGAATATCAACTGATGGCTAAGCTCCTGTCTGGGAAGGAGTGGCACTTGCTGGCAGGAATATCTCATTTGAAAAACCTGCTCTGTGTAACATGGAAATTAAAAAACACGTAAAAATACTTGGTGTTAAATAAACTTAATCAACTCAAGTGTCTAAATATTTATATCCAAATATTCAATATGCACATATGAGATCAGCTTCAAAGACAAAGCATTTCAGAGTGACCTGGATGTGCAGATTCCCACACTATTCCTTTTGATTCAATGGCATTCTTTTGCAGAAAGTCATAGCAATGTCTAGCTTAATTTTTTAAAAACAATATTTGTACAGAAAAGGAAGAGAGCAGAGAGACAGAGCACCTATTCTGGCCCCTGGCTGGGAATGGCAAAGCCAGGTGACCAAGTTTCATTACTATTCCTTAGCAGTAGAGTATCCAGCTGCTCTTCGTGCCTCAAAATGTAAGTAGAAGGAACAAATTGTTACTTTTACCAAGATCATAGGTACTTATCTCAGTAAATACATGTCTGAAGATAATCCTTGGACAATAAAATTAGTTTGAAATTTCATCAGCATGAGCTTAACAAATTAGTCTGCCTTTCACAAACTAATTTATGTGTTCACATCATACGTAACACTATTAAAAAGCACTTATGAAAAACTACAGTAGAGCCAGTTGTGTGATACTTTTGTTTGCTCTTTTCAGAAGTTTCAATGGAGTTTTTAATGAAGTGTCATTCCCTTCCATCAGCAGATCAGGAAAGGACTACTTGTTGTGGCTGCAGTGTTACCCTCGCTGCCCTTCAGCCCGTAAAACATGGAAGTGATAAAAAATACAATTAGCAGCACTGCTTTGTTATGTTACACTGATTATCTAAATATAAATTTTAAAAAAACTATGATTTTTCTAGTGGTCTCAAAAATGCATCATTCCGCACTTTTTGATAGTATAGAGAAATGTTAGCTTGCTACAAGTGAAAAGATCTGGCATTTTCACGCAGCTGTGCAAATGTTACGTGAACAACCAGAAGCATAAGGTCTGAAAAAAGTAACACATTATGAATACTATGTTGCAATATGTCCATAAATAATATGCCATAACATGAGTTACTATGGTAACTATTTGGATTTGAGATCATCGGGTTGGATTTTTTTTCTACTACGTACGAAAAAAATATTCACATATTCATGGCATTATCAGGTAGGTTTGATTCCAAGTAGCTTATTGTTTTAGGTACTGTTCCCTTCTCACAAATGACTCGGGGAGAGAGCATTTTTGACTCAGCAAGCTTTTCTTAGGTCACTTACCCCACAGTGCTTAAGCAAACAAGTAACATTTAGCAAAAAAAAAAAAAAAAAAAATTGCAGATCCTTTACCTGGGAAATGCTCAAATTGGGCAAGTTTTGTTGAATAAAACATTTTTCTTCAGAAATGTGTCTTGTTTCCATCCATGGTACATCCTTTCAAATTCTGTAAAAACATTACATATGTGCAAGAATGAAATGAGAGGTGCTTCCTGAGGTAGTGGTGGAAGAGGTGGTGGATGAGTGTTCAAACAACAATCTGTAAGTGGGCAAAATGCAAACAACAACATGTCATCTATTGCTTTAGCTAAAGAAAACAGGCAAAGAATTTGCTATTTTATTTTAGCTTAATAAAAGAAAAGGCAGCAGTAAATGTTAAAAAAATGAATAACCTAAATTTTCTCATTATGTAATTATGGCTTCATAATGGTCCATATAATTGAAATTTATTTTTAAAGATCAGACAAAGGAAGGAAGAGAATCCACAACAAAGACTTTTAAGAGTCATTACTATTCAAAAATTGCATTTTCAAGGTAATATTCAACTGTGTTTGAAAACTTCTCTCAGACAGAACAGCAATTCAGTGAGTCTTTAGTTACACAATGCCACAAAAACATTTCTAAAGCTACTTGTGGAGGGCAGAAATAACAGAATATTCTAAGGAAAGCAATAAATACTTGGTCAAAGTTAACAAACAGTACCCGCTCTATACTTGAATGCATTTGCTTGTAGCAGGTACACACATATATATGTATGTGTGTACACATAAAATAAAATGGGATTGAAGACAGACAAATAACCCTTACCACTCAGCAAATATTTTCTCACATTACACTTAGGCTATTTTATAAAAATCACTGTTTTCATACATAAAATCCCCTAACATTAAAATTAACTCTCTTGTGAATACCTTTAGTTTCACCTGCATGCTTTTAAGCTGAGTAAACAAAAATGTAAGTGTTAGAACAAAAAAAAAAAAAAAATTATTATTAAAGTAGTACGGTGGGTTTAGAGCTCCTGTGTGGATTTAGGCCTTGTGATTTACCTTTTTGTAAAATAAATCAGAGTTAAGCAGGGTACCAAGCTTTGTACAAAGCCCATTGGTGATTATTGCAGGGGTATATTTTGGAAGGGTTTCTTTGGTTGGTTGGTTGTTTTTTTTGGTAGTACATTTTTTTTTACAGCTGTGTTTCTCACCCTTCCGTAGCAGCCCAGGAACACACAGAGCTGAGAGCCACAATCATTTAGTGCATTACAGACATATTTTTCAAGACAAAATTGACCAGGGCTCTTGTACGTGAAAACAATAATTCACAACTACACATTCTACAGCCTTGCTGGTTTAGGGTGTGAGTGGGGTGTCCAACCACCCTCAGCACAAGGCAGAAATTTGTCCACGCCAGATTTAACATATTTCTGCACCGGACATTGATCAGTGAAACAGTCTGTATTCTGCCTTGTGCAGAATATACAACACTTTTTTTTCCCACTTTTTAATTGATCATTGATATGCACAATAGAAGGCAGTTATCCCAAAGATTTTTTAGGAGATTTATCAGAGAGTGTGATGCCTCATTTGCTGGATAATAAATGTTCCATCATGGTAATAACTGTGGGGAAGGGTATGTTTCTGAAACAGCTTTTCTAGCTGGAGAAATGGATTAGAGAGATTACCATTTCATCAAAGTGGCAGAACAGTTGAGAGGAAATATGGAAGGAAATTTTTGTATAATTTCTGTAAAGTTGCTATTTGTCAAACCCCACTGGCATCAATCATGCTCTATCTTTTCTCCTGATGCAATCGCATCAAAAAGTGTTTCTCTTTAATATGCATGTGTTGGAGTAAAAGAAGAGAAATATAATTCAAATTTCTTTGAATTGTAATGTAATCTAGATAAGAAATGCACAGATTATACTATAATTTTAATTTCAGTTTATAAATCTTTCCCAACGTTAAAGACATTTCTTTATCTTGATCATATTTTCTATAGTAGATTTTTGAACTAGCATTGCACCATGATTTCCAGCCAGGTACTGAGTGTGTATAAATAAGGAACACATTGATTCTTGGACATGAAATTCACATATAGAAAACTTGAGAGGTCTGACATTCTTGAAGAATAATGGTGATTAACATGCCTGGACTACATTCAGTCAAGAGCCATGTTAATGGATTTCGGAGAAGGCATTCCTATCGACCCATGCAACCCTGTAGTGAAGTCATTAAAGAACAAGAAATAACCAATAAAAGGATTTGCAGCATGTTAAAAAAGTGGTTGCTGAATTAGAATAGGGGACCTTAGAAGCCAAATTATATAGGTTTTTTCAAAAGTGTTTTTTATTATATTCTGTTTTCCTTATCTCCCCTCACCCCAAGTTTCAAACAGAACACATTTTCTTTACAAAATCATATCCAAAAAAATATAACTAGTTGTAGTATGATTTCCATATGTTGTTCAAATGAGATTTGAGAGGCATCCAGAAGCTTAAACTGGTGGAAATGCTGCCTAGTGCCAAAAGAGCTGTGTCTGCTAGAACATAAAATGTCTGTGGTTGGGATATAACATAAGCATAGT
Source organism: Chamaea fasciata (assembly GCF_029207755.1). Classification (NCBI taxonomy): domain Eukaryota; kingdom Metazoa; phylum Chordata; class Aves; order Passeriformes; family Sylviidae; genus Chamaea; species Chamaea fasciata. The sequence continues at coordinate 12,360,075 of NW_027094095.1, read as the reverse complement.
GAAGATTAGTGTGTCGGAGGAAAATACTGAAAAGAAAAAGGAAAATACAGAAAAATCAAATAGCTTATCACTCAAAGTTTTGAGAGTCAGCATATGTAACAGCTTATCTGAATAATCACATCTCTTATGCATTTTGGATTGCCATGTGGAAAGCTATATGCAGGCTCCTGAAAGGTAGACATCGGAGAACAAAGACTGCAGTGCCACTGAAATTTTCTGAATAATACAAAGGACCTTAAAAATTATAGCATAGAGGCATAATCGCTTTTAAATGGTGTCTGTCAGAATTTTTTATGAGGTGTCCTAGGCCTTTAGCTCCTTGTTAAAAGGCTACAGTATGTTTGCATTTTGTTCAGTTATTTGCATAATGTAAAAATATTACCTAGCAATTAATGTATGTAGATTATATTGCAGTGACACTTCCTCACAGTGAATTCTGTTTCCCTGCAGATGTGTTTGCTATTGTGTCCATAATTAAGCAGTTTTTCTTATACACACCCTGGTATCTCAGTGTCTCCGTAGACAGTGTTTAGATCTCTGCTTACACAGCACGCTCCGTGCGGTGCAGCTGTAGTGTTCCAATTACCTCCATGCCTTGAAACCCAAACCTGGAAGAATATAACCCAAAGTGACCAGAACAGCATGTTATTCCCGGGTAATACTGTGGGATACTCACTTTGCCACATCTTCAGCAGGATTCTAACAAAGGGGTCACATGCCATGCCATATTATCCTGCTGTTTGCATTTAAGGTTGAGGACTAAGCCTGATAGATGAACAGAACTCAATCCCATCCTCCATCCATGCATCATTTTCAATGCCAGACCTGCAGCAGGTATAAAACAGGGCTAGCCTGGAATGTGATCTGGTTCTGCCTGCTGATAAAGTCAACCATATGCTTAATCTGGTTAAATTAATATTTACACAAGCTTAAAAGGTTAACAACAAAATTCATACCACTGTACCTCATTTCTCCTCAGCATTACCTGAGGATGACAGAGATCAAATCCCACAAACTTTCAGGTCTCCTCCATGTCATACGTTCATGCCTTCTCACGAAGCACTCAGATTGAGTAAACTCCAAAGACATTAATTATTCTTTCCTCAAAAATGGGACATTTCATTGGTTACATTTTTGGATAGTTTCACAATACTACAACTCAACAACTCAAAAAATGTTCACTGATATGTACCCAATTGGTCCCTTTGATCTATGAGACAGGAGTGCAAAAAAAAGGAGCTTTTACTCACTTGTCAAAAATTCAGCCTCATTTCCTTGGCCGATGGTTTTTTTGGTGCCCAGGGATCTCAGTCTGGGTAAGACAATTGAAATAATTCCAGCCTTTGGACAGTCAGTACAGACTTTGGTGTGAAATCATTTGTAATGTATCAGTGTTTTAGACTCTATTCTCTGCCAGGAGTAATGCACCTAGATGGTTCCAGATTTTGGGGGGCTTTTTGGTCAACTTGTCATAAGTTTTTAAGCAAAAAAATCTCATAAGGCATAATATGAAATAAATTTTTAAAAATTGTAAGTTGAAAATAACGTATCACTTAAGATTTTCATGTTCTGAGGAGGGATATTTTTACATAGGTATGGCAACACTTACCACATTTTCACTTCTTTATAAAAGGGACACCGCCCTAAAAAAATTGAGATATATTAGAAAAAAGTAGATTAAAAATCAAGCAATTTAGACAGCTTTGAAATTATAATCCTTCATAGATTTTGAAATTTATATTTCTTTATCTAATTTTCATAACTCTCCTGCTTAATGCATTTACTATCTTCTCTCCTCAATTCTTCTGATGCCATAGACTGACAAAAAATTATCTAGAAAATGTAGCAGTTTTGTTCTTAATAAACAAGTGCTGGTTTTAATTGGCATTAAAGTTCAGTTGGAAAAACGCATCTCCATTAAGCAGCTGTTCATCGTAGTAAGAGAAGTTTTACAGTCAGGAAATGCACTGTGCCAGACGTACAAAGAGTTTTTGCACGTGTATAGCTTTTGGCAAGATAGATTTTCCTGGCTTTTCTGGGTTTTTTCCTCCTGCAGTGCTATCCAGAAAACTCAGACTGATGGCAGGGTGTATTCAGCTGAAGGACCTCAGGTCTCTGTGCTGAGCACCTGCAGACCATCAGTAGTTCAAAAATGTGTGACTGTTGCAGCACTATTGCTACACCATTTCATCTGATCATCTGAAAAGGAGCTGTCCATAATTTGGGGCACACACAGGCACTTAAAGCCTACGCAATCCATAATCACAGTTATGGCTCAAGACATTTCTCCAGGCCAAAGAAAAGCTCCATTGGGAAAAAGGTGATGTTAAAGCTGCCAGGCTGTCCCTGAGCTCTCTCCACTGTGCTCATGAGCCGCCTCCCTTGAGAGCAGCACATCCACAACTGAACCATCAGAGTGGATTCAAACATTGGTCTCATTTTCCAGAATGGCACCTATGAAATATGATTGCAGTGCAGAAAAAAAATCATTTACTGCTGCTACATATCATTAGTCTATCACTGGTCCACTGAGGCATGCAAACACTTTTGAATTCTTTGCCAAGACAACAAAATTGCAATAAATATAACACTGCCAACAGCCTGCACGCTAGAAACAGGAAAAAGAGCAAAGCTTGAAATTCACAATGCATTCCCTGGAAAAGAAATACCGCTTTTAGAGAGACCAACAGCCCACGTCCTGGTGGTCAGCAGCTCTCTGTCAGGAGAGCTCCTGTCACCTCCATTTCCTTCCTCTTGGCAGAAAATGGCACTGCTCAGGGCCTCCTGCTCATCTGGCAGGGAGGCAAAGCCTTAGATTCTTAATTCAGCCACTCTTAGAGAACATATTATATTTTCTAGGAAGCTGGGAACTTTTACTTAATTTGGATCTACTGCCAGCAAAGTAGCAATGTGATATGTAAACATGGCCTCTTCTAAAATCCCCTAATATTTTGCTTTCTGTTTGCAAAGAGATTTCCTAGCCCTCATGGGAAGGTACATGGTATCCCCCTTTAATGGAGATGTAAGCATGCTGTTGTGGGACCAGGCACAACAAAGCCATGCAGCACGATTTCTTGAGTTCATACTTACTACCAGAAAAGTAAAATTCAAAGTCAAAAGTTCTCCAATTTTGCCTCTGTATTTAGCTTAAAAATTGCCATATATTTATGGCTAGTAACTACTCCTGAATGAACACCAGCCAAGACAACAAAAAGAAAACAACTTTGCCCAAAAGGATTATGAGGACCTCACCCTCTAACAGAAGCTATGAATAGGATTAAAGGATTAGTTAAGCAAACAAACAGCAGCAGCAAAAATGGTTGAACCAGCTTTTAAACAGCACCGCAAGAAAAGGTGAGATAAACTGGCCAGAAAAATCACAGGTTTAAGCCAAGGGCCAAAACCCACACTGCTTCTGTCTCCCAGAAGAGAGAGACCTGAAGAGGATGTCTAGGAAAAGATAACTACAAGTGTTTCAGTCTTACTTTTATGTACAAATAAAAGGCATCTCAGCTGAATGATCAGCTGAGACTGATTTAATATTGTGGTGACTGCTTGTAATCTCTTGCTGCATATATATAGAGAGCTAATAAATAGTTAACTACCTCTTTCTCTCTTCTAGGGCATAGCAGGTCATGGGCATCACGCTATAAAAGCATCATGAAGAACACCTCGACCTCATTACACGATCAAATGCATGGACTTTACAAAAGAAATCATAATGCGTGCTTCTTTCCACAGCACAGCCAGGGAGGGACATGCTTGCTGTGAAACAGAGTATTCCCTAGAGCACCTATGGAATGAGGAAAATGCAAAGGATCTTGGTATTAGAGCAGCTGGAAAAGACCACAAAATAATTACAAGAATCTCTGAAATACCATCAGGAAACAAATCATCTTCTTCACAAAAATGTAAAAGTACAAAGACTGCAATAATTTTTAACATAAGACTTCCTTCTTTCCTTCAATATTTAATTGTTGAGAAACTTCATAAATTCAGTAATTTTTCTGGTAGTCTTTTCTTTATGTATTAAAAGTCATATACCTCTGCCTGTAGTTCCGCCCATCTGGATAGTTACACAACAGAATATGACTCTAAAACACAGTAACAAAAAGAGCAAATCAAATATAAGATGCTTAAACCAGCATTCTAGAAAAGCCAGACATAAAAAAATTAATTAAAAATATAATAATTAATACCAATGTTAATTCTTAAAAAATTAATGCACTACACTAGTAGCATGGCTAGTTATCTAAGGCGCCCTTCTTGTGCCAGCTAACCATACTGTGACCACACTGCCCTTTGATCCTGTCACTGGTCACTCAAAGCCTGTCAGCATATTTTCCATCTGGCTGATGATGACGGAATGAAATCATGACCAACATTTCAAAACAGTCATTTGTTTGATTTCAGCTTCTGGCAGATCAAACAATACCTTGCTCATCTTCTCCAGGGAGATCTTTAAACTACAGTCACCATTTAGGTCTCTTTCCTGTTCCTCTTTTTCTGCCCCAGTTTAAGGACAAGGACGCCCAAAGATCGAAATATTGCAGGGCTTTTGCAGAAATAAAATGTAGGCTCTTGAAACTTAACACATTCAGTCAGATTTCCTGACTTTCATTTCACAACAAAGTTGGACAGCCAAAAATGTTATGAAAATATCATCAAATAATACAGCTACAAAGCTCCTGCCCAGTTTTGCAGTTACCAAAGCTGAGAAGATTTAAGTAAGAGATGAAATATCCTTTGTTCCCACACATACTATCCACATCTTGCATAGTATCTCTAGTTGTTAAAGTAGTGATGAAAGACCCTTGAAGGAAGTAATCTTACTCCTTTTTTTTTTTTTAACAGATCTCAGGCTGATTTAATTTTCTTTTCCCCAGATATTAATAAAGGAGCTATTACAATGCAAATATATATAGTATATACAGAGTATACCAGAGCAGGTCACTACCAAAAGATTTATATTACTGCCCATCTCTGTAATAGCTTAAACCTTGCTGTCTAAACAAGACAAGCATGTGAAATCTAAACTAGGCTGCATGAATGAACTTCCTGCAACAAAAATCCATGAAAGCAAATTGCAAAACAAAAAGTGTATTAGGAAAACTTTTTTCCTAGGTTGTGGTATGGATTTTCCTCAGTCAGTTGAATATCTCCATAGGTCAAACAAAGCATACATAAAAAACATGGCTCCAAAACTTACAGGCCAACACGCAGCAAAAGTGATGCATTCTTGTTTCATACTGATGACTGATGGTTCAATTTTCCTTCACAATTATTCAAAGTTTCTAGAAGTTGTCAAGGACACTTGATAGACTGAAGCCAAGTATGGGGAACTGAAACCAGATCTGAGTTACATGAGACTTATTGTCCTGATGTCTGCATACAAGCTCTTTCTGAAAGGAAGAACAATAGGAACAAATGAATATTAGGAGAGCAGATGGCTCTAAATCCATCTCTTTACTCTGCCTACGAGATCCCTTATTCCTTGTCTTTATTATTTCCTCCTTATTACTTTTGCTCCAAAAAATCTAGAAGTGGTTATACTGTAGTTCCAACACATTAAATTGATAATCCAAAAGTTTTAAGAAATAAAACAAAATAAAAGTATATTTAATACATGTTCAGCTCCAGAAATGAACTTAATTCTTCTTGTTTTTCAGTGCTCTTTTTCCGTCTCTCTCCCCATAGATCCTCAAAGGACAATTAACACCCTTGCAGACATTTTCAACTCTCCTTGTTCAGCGTTAGAGATGGGAGGAGTTTGGTTCTATCATCAGAATCAGAGATTACACTCTTCCAAGGAAGTGTCAAGTTTTCAAGATTTTCTCTAAGAGCCAAAAAATCATATATACAGAAAGCTGTCTATTGAACTCAGCAATAAAAGGTTTAAAGGACAAGTTGGCCAATGGATCCAGTTTGTTCTTTATCTATGGTGACGTAAAGCTAGAAAAACCCCAAATTAAACTCTCAGGGTTTCATTCATATATAACTAGTTACAGTGTTATCAGCAAGACTTCAAGAAAAATCGAGCCACGTTCTATCAATTGACTTGAAGAATCTTCTCCTCAGCCTGCACTATTCCAGAAGAAAGTTCAGGGAAGCCTCTGTATCCATCAGTTTCCTATATATGTGCTTACAGTTAAAGACTAAAACTAGAGGGAAGTGCTTCAGCCACAGGCTACTGATGTTTAAGGCTTTATTTTCCTCTTTGGGATTTAGACTGCTGATAGTCACAGTGCACTGGACCTGAACTAACTTGTTCTAAGCCCATTTAGCTGACACTACAGTTCCTTTATCACTGAAATCAAAACTTCTGCTACAGACATATAGCAGACATCATCTCAGCTCCATCTCTCCTCCACTAATACTTGATGCACAGTATAAAAATCGTATGCTTCCTTGTGAAAATATTACGAAAAAACAGTCATATTTTCTTTTTCTGAAGGACCACATAAAAGAACGAGAATATATATTTTGTCTAGCTAAATGAGTTCTACTGAGAATAATAGAGCACAAAAAAATTAATTTCTTCCTAGTGTAAAACCAGGAATTAATAGCCACCTCAAGGATAAAGAAATCTCTAACTTGTATCTATATGTGATAGCTTCTTCAAGGCTTTGATATTAAGTTTATAAATTTTAATATATTTTAATGGCCATTTGAAATGAGGTGAGATTTTAGAAGTTCCACTGCTAGTTGATTGCGAGACATGACAGTGCCCCCATGACAACATGCCACATAAAAACATTTCAAGAAACGGTGATTTGCCTTGCTCGTGGTTTTGGATGCCACAGACTGGAAGACAACAAAAACATGAAGGGGGAGGGGAGAATATTCTCAATAATTTTCAAAATTTTTTTGGCTTTGATAAGGCTATATTTTTACACTTTAAGGGAAGGATTATTGAACACTTGGCACATAAAATCCTGGCCAGATTTTTCTTGGAGCTCAGTATTCAATTGTTCCTATTTACAGAACTTACAACACATTTTCAGGTTTTGAAATAGCTCACATATTTGTTCATCAATGAAAGCTCTCCAAATATCTGATCCTAAAAATTACCAAAATTCTGAATGAAAAATTTTTTTGTGCTGTTTGAAAAACAATGGGGGAGGAAAGTAACAAGCTAGACTCATATTTTGTTCCCTGGTTATTTACTAAAATTTAATTTTAGCCAGAAATTTCAAAGCATACCTCACTATTTTTAGTGGGGAAAAATGTAACACTATTCTACTGAGTTCCAAGCATATTCGTTGGTGGTACATTCTAATAGGACTGCTGATTCTAAATTACCTTCCCATTTATTGTACTTTACAGTGAAAGCATATCTACTTGAAGAATGAAATACGTTACCACAACGTATTTGAATTTGTGGACATTTCACATTTCTCCCTGGGCAGGACAGCCTGGAGGTTGAGATGCTGAACGTGACCCAGCAATGTGAGCTTGCAGTCCAGAAAGCCAACTGCCCCCTGGGCTGCATCCAAGGCAGTGTGGGCAGCAGGGCAGGGAGGGGACTGTGCCCCTCTGCTCTGGTGACACCCAGCCTGCAGTGCTGCATCCAGCTCTGGGGGCCCCAGTGTAGGGAAGAACGTGGACCTGGTAAAGCAAGTCCAGAGGAGGCCACAGAGATGATCAGAGGGCTGGAGCATCTCTCCTACAAAAACAAACAGAGGAAGACGTGTGTGTTCAGCCTAGAGAAGAGAAAGCTCTGGAGAGACTTTAGAGACTCTTCCAGTATCTGGAGGGTGCCAACAGAGACTTTTTACAAGGATGTGTACTAATAGAACCAGGGGGAATCTGAAAAAGGGAACATTGATAGTAGATATTAGGAAGAAATTCTTCATTGTGAAGGTGTTGAGGCACTGGAACCAGTTGCCCAGAGAAGCTGTGGATGGCCCCATTCCTGGCAGTGTACAAGGCCAGGTTGGATGTAGGTCTGAAAACTCTGGTCAAGTGGAAGGTGTCCCTGCCCAAGGCAGAGGGACTGGAACCAGATGATCTTTATGGCCCCTTCCAACCTAAACCATTTTATGGGATCATAAACATGTGATAAATGCATGGCATCATAGACAATAAAGTAATATTACAAGGTAGAGGAACACTCAATATATTCAATTTCTAAGAGCTTCATGAAAAAAAATGAAGTAACGTTGGCTGGAATAATGCAGAGGTGAGAAAAAGAACCCTTTATGGTCAGTGATATTTACAGGGAATGTTCTTTAATATACAGAATACAGTCCTAAATCAAAAAAGTTAATTTCACTGCATTACAGCAAAAATGAACTTAGCCCCTCTAATTTTTGATCAGTTTAATAACTGAGTCTCACCAGTAAAAAAAAAAAAAAAAAAAAAAAAAAAAATTAAAAAAAAATAAAAAATAAAAGAAAATCCATGGTTACTTTGTTAGCAAATATGAAAATCAATCTCTGACATATAGTGAGACTTTATGGATTCCATTACCAGTAAAACAAGGCTTTAGGCCCTGGAAATGACTATATCAACTATTAAACTTGCAAGCATTATAGCTGAACTTTAAAAGGGTTCATTCCTTCCTCTGCTAAAGCCAATTCCAGATTTTTAAATATCCTGCAATGAAAGTAAGACCTGAATGCAAATAAGAAAAAGGATTGTGTTTGGTTTTTTTTAAAAAAATCAAACACTTCTGTGTAAGAAGAAAAGTGAAGTGCCTCTGACAGAAAATTTTGAAGCAGTAGAGAAAAGTATTTTATCCACCAAATGGGTTGTCTAGAAACATTATGAAAGTCTTTTACAGTGCATGTCTTCTTCAGTGTTCATCTGTGCCTACTAAACTTTAATTGTATGGTATTTTCCTCTGAAAAAATTAATCACTGAGGAATTGAAAAAGCATTTTTTAGAAAAGAGGAAAAAGTGCTAGATAGTTCATATTGTTTGGGTTTGTTCACTGATCATTTCATTTGTTTCAATATTTTACCTCTACAGCAAAAGTTTTCAGGTGTGAAAAAATCTTCTTTTAAGCCTGTCATTGGATCTAGACAATGTTGTCTGTACCTTCCTCTTCTCTTGGGTACCCCGCCATAACCTCTGACTCCACATAGTAAAGTTCATCTTTACTACAAATCACCTTCCTTCATCTGGCGAGAGGTCTCATCAGAACCCCTACCCTAATAACATTTCTTATGTTTCAGATGCTCACCAATCCCCCTCAGGTACTGTGTCTGTAAATGGATATCATAAAATATAGCCTGACTGCCTGAGGGAAATTTCTGTTTGCCACCCAAACCCTTGGTATTCCCATAAAATTTACAAACCAGAATGCAGACATATGTGCAAGTCATGCATGCTTCTGCAAGGCTTTTTTTGCACTCTGGTGAATTTCACCTGCCTTTCGTGGTTTTTTCTTACCTCATCCTTGATCTTAGCTAAAGCCTGTGTAGCCTACTTATATCTCAGCTTGTACCCAACCACCCTATTCAAAAGCTGCTGCTAAAATTATCCCTTTCATGCTGCTAAGACCCTGCCAGACATTCATATTCAAATCAAACCCTTCATCCTCTGCCTCAAGTTCACAGTTCTTCTATTAAATACAAGGCCCAGAAAAACACAACACAAACTTACACCTTGGCTTTCAATTTGCTCTGATTATTTTAAAATTTCCCTTCTCCCCATTATGCTCTTCAGACTTTCCTGTCTGTTTCATTTTCTGTACTGTCCCTAAGTTCAGTGGTTCATCTTCCTGACTGGATATAAACTCATGAGTTCATGAATTTACATTCTTCCATAAAACACACATGCTTGAACTGGGGGAGGTCATGTCAGGAGAAGGGGAGTTTAATCACCACCTCTGTGAGCCCACAACAAAATCTAGAAAATTAATCACAATTGTGTTGTCACAGTTCATCACACTTCTGAACACTTTGACTTGAGAAGAGAGACTTTTAACAGCCACTTAGACACTCAAATTTTAGGTCATCTTACTTTAAAAATGGAGAAAATCCAAGCAACTTCAGTCTAAGATGGTCTCAAAGTATAGACTTTCTAAAACAATGCAAATCTTTTGCAAAAACTCTTCTGTTATAAGAACAAAACTGATAAATAATTTGGGTTTTTTCAGAATGTGTTCCTGTTTTTTTCCTTCTGACTCGAAAAGCTTCTCTTTTGGCAAGCCAAAAAGAGACCTGACAAAAAGTAAAATAATAGTGCCCATCTTAAGCCTAATTTTATACTCCTCTGATTTCTTCTCCTATATCACTGAATTCAATTAGCTTACATTTATTCTAATTTAATCTGTTTAATCTCTCAGTACGTATCTGTGACTGACACAAGGCACTTTGCCATTACCCTGCAACCACGGCCTGCTCACCCACACATTTTGTCACTAAGGGAGCTCATCCTTTCCATTTCCTACCCATCAACGGCCCAGACACCAAGGCAGAGATGGAAAAAAGAGAAGATCAATTAAAAGAATCAGTTTTATGAAACTCCCCACCTGGTAATGTGTGTCTCAGACAGAGTCCTGTGTGTCACTGTGGCTCTCCCTGCAGCAGCTTCCCAGGGTTATCAAAACAGCACTAAGAGTCCAGAGATGTTGCCCATCATCATTTTTATGCTGAAAGCCGGGAGGATATCTGTTCCTTGATTATGCTTCACTTTAATTATCAGGGTGCAATTAACACCCTGCCACACTTTTCTGTTTGTTCTGCTTTGCTCCATTTCCTGCAAACTGATTAAAAAAAAAAAAAAGAGAGAGAGAGCGTGAGAGAAAGAGAACAAAGCTTCCGGAACCTTAGTTTATCCAAAACCATGATTTGATATCTGAAAAAACATTTTTATCTTTTAATTCTTTTTCTAATTATTTTCTGTGCCCTGCATTCAGCATTTCCCAAAATTTGCCTATCAATGACATAAAAAGATTATCTTTTTCATGTTGCTAGCAGAGAGTCAGAGAATTAAATCAATCTGAAATAATTCTAAACCTTGAGCTAATTTACCCAAGCCTTATTTCATCCTCTTACTTCCTGATTCAGGATTTCTGTGTTGCACTGTTGTCGTTGAATGCTTAGGGTGAATAGTTCCAGACATTGAAGGAAGTTTAACACTTAAGTAAAATTATGACATATTATTAGGCTTTTACTGTATAAAAAGAAATTCTTTAAAGATGTTATGTTGAAATCTTGAAAGTATTAACAAATGTTTTATCAAAAGATCAAACACCTTTTGAAGAATGATAGGTAAAGCACAGCAGCTCTGCTGGGTTCAGCTTACACAATTTCTCCTTACCTAATGTCTTCTTTTTTTCCCCTATGTAGAAGGCTTAAAAACTCTGAAAACCACGGGCATTGGGGCAATTTAATTCACTAAGTTTCTACAGTAGGATTCAGTTTTCAGAAACCTACAAATCCCTGGGAAATTTCCCGTAATTCTTAGCTTTATAGATCATAGGAAAGATGCAACAGAGATGGAAGAAGGCTGTGACACAGCAAAAAAGGCCATATAAAAATCACAAAAGAAACTCTAAGATGTAACTCTGTGTGTGTGTGTGTGTGTGTACAATGAATCAAATAAATAAACATTCTTTACATATGAAAAAAAATTTCTTATTTAATATTCTGCCTTTATAGAAGAACAGAGTAGACCTCATAAACCAGCATGATACACCTATTGACTCCCAGTATAGCAAGTCCTGTCTCCCAGTAAGGAAATGTTTCAGCAGATGGAAAAGCCCATCTGGTTCTGGACATCCAGAGACTTGTTGCATGGGTGAGAGGTGCTGTCAGGGCACCAGCGGCAGGAACCAGGCTGCAGCTGTTGTGCTGTAAACAGTTGCCTTTCCAACTCTAGTCCTGAAGCACAAAGAACCAAGAGTGGCCCCAGTCTCCACAAGCTGCTGTACTGTAAATTGGGAAATACTTTCTTCACTTGACCACTGAACATTCCCTTTTTCAGAGCAATCCTCTAAAGGAGGTCATCTCTTATGTTGCAATATTCAAGGTACATATTAAACAGGGAAAAAAGCAAGAGTTGTTGTGCAGTGGTTGATCTGCAGAGTCAGTTCTCTCACATTACATGAAATGTACTAATGTGTAATTTAATTTTTGTAGAAGTCCTTCTTCAGTAGTTTATGACCTTTCCACTGTGCATAGTTAAGGTAAAATTCAGTTACTACAGTTCATTATCAGTAAGGCTTAAGAACAAAACCCTTGTTTTGTTTATCCTCAATTGAACCTTGAGTAGCACCAACTTTCTTCTTTTGGAATAGAAAATGTCACACTGGGTGGGAAGGTAATAAGCCCTCCCTTCTGCCTTGAATCCCTTCTTGCCATCTACGTAAATGCATGTCCAACTGCAGTCACACTACAAGCTTCCAAAAGCAATCCATTCGGAGAGCACTCCAGCCAAAGCAAGGTTCCTCCCATCCTTTCTCCTCTCCATGCTGGAATGGCCACCTGTGGCAGTATCCTGTGCTCCTCCAGCCATGTTACCATTTCACAGCAAGCTAATAGGAGCAAGAGGTGGCTAACTGCCTGGAATAAGAGGATAAAGGTAATGGAGCAGAAACAGAATAGGAAATATGAGACATTTTAATGCTGTTGTAACTGCCTGCTTCGAGCAATTTTTGGCCCCGTGATTGTCTCATCTAAGATTCTAACTCTTCTAAGTTAACTGAGCTGCGTAACCCTGCACAGGGCGTTGGTGTTCCCTCCCCTCTGGGGAGCACTGTTCCCTTTCTGAGGAAGACAAAGATAACCTTGTGTCAGTGTGACAGAAACTTGGGGTCTCAGCTGCATTTCAGCCAAAACCCAGGTGAGAGTAGGCTGAGTTTGAACCTCAAAGCAAGGGTAAATCTGAATTTGTATCCTCAGCTTATGGTGAACTCAGTGCAGTCATCCAAAAATCAATGCACTGAAGCTAAAAAGCTTAGGATGGAGTCCCCCAACCTGCTTGCTCCTGATTTTTTTTCACTTCTTTTCTTTGACTCTGAGCAGTACTTTTCAATCAGTAACACACTGGTGTCACAGAAGGCTGTATAGTCTCACAAACAACCCTGAGGACACTCATTAACCTGAGGAATTCATTTTAGATCTTGTCCATTATGCAAATAAGAGGTACAATTTGTTCTCGTTTTCTGTGTAGCATTATTGATTTACATAACTCCAAGTTAGCCTCAACAACATACTTTTTAATCAGGAAAAAAAAAGAAAGAAAGAAAGAAAGAAAATGAGGCTTCTGAGTTCAAATAAAAAGGAAAACTGAACCATAGTCTCTTCATAAATTAAAAAAAGTAGGTGAAACTGCAGCTAACTGTGCGGTATGGAAATTATATTGACCATACAATATCTATTTGATGCCAATCACTGAAGTAAATTGTCCAGAATGGATGACAAAGTATTTATCATCCTAGGATTGAATACTTAAGCAAAATATACTTATTTTGATATACCAAAAATGGATTGTTCCCTGGGGATTTGATTCAGTGACAGGCTTCTAAATACTTCAAACTATGTGCTTTCTAAAACCTCCAGCAACTGATCCTTCCCAACAGAGCAGTTCTCAGCAGCTTGCTCACAGGTCTTAGAGCCAGGTGTGGCTCCAGTGCCCCAGGGCAGGGGGAGTGAGGTCTCCAGCCACCCCCGTCATGCAACCCTCTGGGACAGCTCCAGGTCCTGCACACACCCTGGTATTCACCACGCTACTTCTCACTTCTTGTCCTGTTTCCTTCAGATAACATGAGTAACAAGCTGAGTAACTCTCTAAAAGCCACATATATAAAATCAGTTTTCCTTGCAGCTCGTGGAAAAGCTCACGGCAAGCAAAGAGCAAAGATAAATCATTTAAACTGAGACACCGATCGATCGATGCAGTGATCGTAAACCCACGGTACAAATGCCAACATTTGAACATGGTGCTTCATCAGGGGCACACACCCACAAGTTGGGACTTCTCCTTGCTGCTGCCCAAATAACACAGTCAGGAGGGACAGGAGGCAGACCAGACAATATGGACAGGGGAAGAAGGAAGAACTCTCCAACATAAAAGAGTTGGGGAGAAGTATCAATGAGAGGACAGGACTGAATACTTGCAAGAAGGAAGTTTTTCCTCCTCAACACAAAAAGCACATTCAAGCTCCTCTTTGAATTTTGTGTCCTCACAGAAATGCAGTTCACAAAAGTGTCCTTTGTAAGAGTGATTGCACAGGTTTTACTCTACATTCTCATCAGGATTTTACACTAGCTATTAAGCACAGAATGTCCAGGATCACAGTTACTGTGAGCTTTCCCTAGAGACTAGATAGAAAAATAGGAAAATAAGTTAAGACCACCAGCCAAAACAGACAAAAGTCACCCACAAGCAAGAGCCTTGAAGGATTTTGTATATTTTTTTTCTAAGGGGTATGAACACCCCCAAAAATACCCTTTCTTTTTTGCCTTCCAATGAAGAGTGGATTTTGATTTTTTTTCATGGAGCATTTAGGAATCTTGATGCGGCTATTAGAGATTTGATTTCAGAGGTTTAAACAGGAAAATTCAAAAGCCTATTAAGGACCTATATGAAATAAGAAATAATCTGTACTGATATAGACTCTGATATCCTCCTGAGTCCAGGTTACAGTCACATTTCAAGGCTCCTTTACTCCCTGTCAGCTTTCCTGCTTTGCCTGACAGAGAAGGGCACTAGAATGGATAAATATGGGAATGTTGCACTTTTGTGGTTATGCAGCTGTGGTTTAAACAAAATTTTCACAATAAGGTAAGCAACGGAAAAGACCTGAGGCACTGTGAAATATCCATCTTTGGAGATATTCAAAATCTGACTGGAAAATGAATCAGGTGACCTCCAGAGACCCTTCCATCATAAATTATTCTGTGGTTCTATGAACTTTGGGTTTTTGCAATCTAATAAAACAGTTGATTGAAGGGTTCATATTTGACTGTAGCTTTGAACAATTACACTTGAAACCAAGCAAACATGACTGTGACCAACCACAGTGAACCAGGAGCACCCCTGGGACAGCTCAAGGCAGCAGCCCCTTCACCTGCCAGCAAAAGAGCTCCCACTACCCAGAGGAGCTGGACCAAAGCTGCCACCTGCTCTCCTCCTGCCGTTTCATGTTGAAACATCTCTTTATGCATAACGTACCACTGGAAGAATATAAAAATATTATATTCCCCTTCAATGCAGCTTTCGAAATGCATAAACTGCTTTTTTAACTCACTGGGGCTCTGAAACGTTTTTTAAAGCATTTTCTTCGTAATGTCAGTGGGAGTTCACTGAACCTATCAGTTCAACAGTTCCTTTTAGGAGGGTTCACGTGTTAAATGGTTGTTGGATCAGTCGGATAATGAGCAGGGCAGCCCAGAAGGATGATGAGCAAAAGGCTGCTAACACACCCATCTGCCCTCCATGGGCGCCTGCATCCAGGGCTGGCACAGATCCGTGTGTATCAGTCGGGCTGATCGCCAGCAGCCATCCCAGAAACGCCATCCAGAGAGGAGGAAAGGGGCCAAGCACACGGAGCCCTTCCCTTTGGCAGCAGCCCCAGAAATGTTTTCCTGACGTTTCGTGCACTAAGACGCTGGCAGGTTTGCAAATGACAGATACTGGAGGACTCACCATTGTGACACAGCTCAATAGCAAAGAGCTGGGCTAATAGGCTCCTAAGCACCATCTGATTGCTTTGGCTACCAGAGTTAGCTCCATAGACTACAAGCTCTAAGAATGCAAATTTCAGCTTCTCAAAATGTCCGTGACAAAGTACTTTAAATAAATTAAAAAACAAACCCCCTGAAACCAAGCTTTTCCTAGAATGAGGAAGGGATGAAGGCAGTCTTTGCTGAAGAAGACTGCCTAGCTTTTGAGCACTTTGGTTGTCAATGATGTCAGAAATATTGCTTACCTGTGTTGAAGGTACTCTGTTCTCTAACATGTAAATCTCCTATCACAAGATTCTTACTGGAGAAAGCTATTCAATCACAGCAACAATCTGCTCATGTTTAAAAAAGGGAGCTGAAAGTTCAAAAATAGTTATAAGGTACGTCAAACACAGCTGATGCATTAACCAGCCCCTTGCCTTACTCTCCTGAGGGCTGTGAAATATTCAGTTTTACTGCAGGAAAAAAGGAGACTAGCAATACAATTTTTTCATCTCACTGTGCTTTCTGCCTGGGATTTAATCCTGCATATAGATACATAATATTATTGCCAACCAAGTTATCTGTTTTGCATCACAAAATGAACCATTCCCCATTTGAAGGGGCTGTCAGTTATCCGTGTTTTGTTAAGCATAAAGCAATACTTGCTATTTCAAATCCCACACTGCTGACAGTTATTTCTTAGGAATCTGAATAAAGTCACTTGAATTATTTAGAATAGTGAATAGAATGCATTATTCCATTGTTCCATTTCTACAATTAAATCAAGATAACAAATGAGCTTTCAGTTAAGTACATGCCAATGTTTGACCCTGACTGAGATTGAGGTAGATTCAACCCATGCTTCTTTGAGGAAATAATCATGATACTCCAAAAAAACACAGGTAAAAAATAGGGTATTCTGATAATCATTTTAGGAACAAGGGCTGAGACACTCCAAGCGGATGGGACATGTATAAGCAAAATGTAAAACCTAGTTAAGGCAGAGTTTTATTAGTATAGACCTGCTGGAGAACATATCTCTTGGATAAAACTGACTATGAACTCTAATAACTGCTGCTTACATAGCCTAGAATTAATGTGTTTCCAGAAAGCAATTCAGTTGGCTGATAGATATACTGGGTTTTTTAATAAGGTGTTTACCTTTTTCATTCAGAATTTAGGAGGCTCAAGGTATTTCTGTATTCTTCTTCAGCATATTTTCTTCTTAAATTTTTTCATTTCCCCAAAAGCATGACCAGCTCACAGCACTGTGGCTGCTCTACGTGTGCTCCTACTAATCATTTATGAGGTGGTTTTTTCCTCAGGCTTTTGAATCTTATTCTTTAGATACACAATATATTGCATTTTTTAGAGAAAAAAAATTCCTAGTGACATGTGCCCCATAATAAACATTTGATAGAATTTGTAGTTCAATATAAAGTGATTAAACAAGCTGGAATAATGTCTATTCCAGCCCAGAGATGCCCAGTAACAAAGGCTTAAGAAAAAACATCATGGTAGTAGAAAATGAAGTTTTAAAGCAGTTCTGAAATTCTCCATCATGAATAAAGATTACACTTAAAAAGTAATGATACTGCAAATAAGAAAGCTGCTTAACACCTGTAGCTTATGAAATTGTCAATACTTGAGTGACATTTATCTCTAAAGCACCATTTTTTTTTTGTAAAATTATGGAAGTTTTGTTTTATACGTTATCATCAAAGATGAGGAAAATTTGTAACATAACTGTCTCAAAAGTGAGAATACAGATTTCAAAACCAAACATGGCACCTGAAGTCAAATTTGATATGGAACTTCTCGCTAATGGTTTTGACATATCCAAAGGATTACACTGATCTCTCTGGAGTTTGTTGAAATCACTTCCATGAAGTAACTCAACTTAGTATTGTCCCCAAGCTATTGTGGATGGTGTTACAGCAAAGATCTACAGAAACTATCCAAAAGTGGTCAGATTGTCAGATTTTACCTTAAAAACGCTCATTGGAGCGTCATCTTAAAACACATTTTGAAAGTACCTCTAAAAGAACAAACTGTATTTGGTCACATCAGTAACTATGCTCAGTAACAAAGATTACTGGGGTGGCAAGGAGGCTCCTCAGAGGATAATAGTCCTGGAATGAAATGAAATTCCAGAAAAACAGGTAGCAAGCAAGCTCTCTTCTCCAAGCCACCTTTTCTAAACACACTCATAAAATCAAACCTTCACAAACATAAGCAACATCTCGTCACAGAGAAGCAGTGCAATGTTTATACAATTTTTCCACAGAAGAAACATGACAGAACAAACTATATGTAACAGATTAGTCACATTACTAAATGTTCTTGGGGAGAACACTCTAAGCCACTGGTAGAACTAGAAGGTTTCATGTTCAAAATAGTCTCACAATTTTTACAACATAATTTTCCTGAACGGAACAAAATAAAAATTTAGGAAAAAAATAATGAATACAGAGGAACTGTAGAGAATGTAAGTAAATATAGCAGAGTGACAACCAAGAGAAGTAGATCTTTACCACCAGGGAGTTGAGGAGGAAGTTGAGTGGCAGTGAATACCAAATTTCCCTAACTTACCTCAGTTACAGAGTTAAAAATAAACTCTGTCAGTCCAGAAGACTGCAGTGTGTCCTGTGTTATTAGTTTTTGTACACAAGTGTGACAGTTTGGAGAATATGCCAATGTCAACTCCTCAATTCCACAATTTCATTTGACTTGGAAAATAATCTTTACTATGGACTGAAGCATTCATTCTCCAATTGTAGCTTGACACTTAGGGAGAGACCAATCTGGAAAACTCTGACAGAGAGATCAGTGCCCACAGTTACTGAATGGCTTAACCCTAGGAAAAGAATGGATTTACTACCAGGAAAGCCATTAGTTTTTCAGTGAGTTTCTTCATAGAAACTTGTTGAAGTGAGAGTCTGGAACTCCTGCTGCACATGTAGTAATATAAAAACTGCAGTTTCTCTTCCTGCCATTCCAAACCAAATGTCAAGGCTCAGGTTTAAAGACAATTCCTTTTGAGCCAAAGTGTTTGGTTTGCCTCTAAAAGCAAAAGCCCAGCAAGAAGAAATGTAGAGAGAAAAGACCCAAAAAATAGCTTTTGGGCAACCTGCAGCTCTCTTGAGAGGGCAGCAAGAAAAGCCAGTGCTCAGCACGAGTCAGGACATCACAACCAAGCAGGCAGGTGTGGCCTCTGAGAGATCTATCCCTGCAGCAAGGAAAGCCAGACCGCCAGCAGCCACATGCCAAAGCCAAGAAAGGGATGGCAGGCACAAAAAGCTGGTCTGACCACGTACAGCACTTTCCAGGCTGGAAACAGTGACTGGGAGTATGTGCACCAGTTGTTGTCCAGACAGCAACATGGCTGCTCTTGTAAAAGACATTCTTACAGTTATATTTTGGAAGAACTGCCTCGTGAGGCACTTGCAGAAGGAAGAAGTTTTCTGAAACTCATTTTGACTTGAGCTTTCAACATCGCTCTACAAGTATGTAGTTTCAAGCAAAATGAACATTCTCCTTAATTTTCTCCGTTCTCCTCAATCCAAACAGTGTCCCTCTTAGTGACTCCCAAGGAGATGGGTGTTGCGAAAACAATTTGGTTTAGTTTGGTTATCCAAAACAGGAGGCACTGTTTAGAATTTTAGCATGATCTCGCTTTCTTCTTCTTTTCAGAGGAGGTTAAAAATGATGCGCTTATGATTTTATGCTCTTGGTGTATTTCAAACTCCCATTTGAAAAGATATGCAAATCAAGCTTCAGTATCTGGAGTGGCCAGTCCAAGTGTTCTATTTTATCAATTTCTAAAGTCAATGCTCTGTGCTTTACCACATATTAAGTAAATCTTTCTATATATCCCTTATAAAAATTTAAGCTCATGCTCTTGAAAAGTACAAGTGCTAAGAAAAAGAGAGGACACCTACAGGATAAGAAATTATTAGAGCTATAGGAGTTCAGGCAATCCTTATTCTCTCTTGGCTTTTTCAATTATGCCAGGTTTGGGAGGAAGGGAGTCAACCATTCCTCCAGCAGTCCATTCTGCATATAAGGCAGACACAGAAAGTCATCAATAACAAGAGAAAGATATTTTATATCTTTAACACATACACTAATAGACTTGGAAAAGAACTACTGTTTGCTTAATATTTAAATTCCTATGCAACCATGTACTGCTTACAAAAAATGTCCCAACCTTATTACCAGTGCTGTACAAATGTGAAAAGGCTGATCAAGTCCATTGCATAGCCCTGGCTTGGTTTTTTATTGTAAAAATTACAGCAATAATTAAAAAAAAATACATATCTAATAACCATGTTTTCCCCTTACCCTAATTTACGAACTGCAGTTTCCCAGGCAACAGACTAGTCCAGGGAGCCTGTAGACCTCTGAAATTTTTTCATTCAAAATGTGAGCCATTGTTAACTGAATTTACATCAGCTTACACAGGTTTGCTTTTTGTAGACACCTGGTGTGCACTGCTTACAAGTAATCTCTATATGTGCTGCAATGGACACTTTATGTGTTCAAAACTGTTATAATAATTTGATTTTCCAAGGCAATAGAGAACTTTTTCTGGTTAAAAAAGATATAAATATGGGTGCACACAGGTTTGTGAACCCCCCCCCCATCACTCTCTCTTTCCCCTCTGCTTTCCTAAGTACACACAGAAAAGAAGAACTTTCACAAATTCCAGATTTTACATCAGTTTTTGGAACAAATTGTGCAATATTTTCTGTCCCACAATGTCAAAACCAACCCATTACACCACTAAAAGAAAAACAGTCAACAAAATGGGTATTTCTGCAGTCAGAGCCTCTATCAGTCTTGCCTATCCCTAAACATTACAAATATGCTGAAGAAGCAATTTAGTCACTCTAAAAGTACCACATTTAATTAAGAACATGAAATGTCCAAAAGGAAAACAGCAATTCTGTTAATTCTGTGCCGTCATTCCTGCAAAACATACCTGAGCAGAAAGCAGTCTGTGACCTGTAAACATATGCACAAATGTCTCTACTTCCAAGTTGTCCTTTGTGGAGAGTCTGAGATGATAAACTAGGTCTACAGTGAGAAGTTTCACTGCTATATGCCTGTTCCTCAGCTGAGCTAAATGTGCATCATTAAATAAGAAGCTATGTAAGAGCCAGTTATGTCTTCCTATTTTGGGATTTTTTTTTTTAAACTAGCTCAGAACTTACGCAAACTATGTCACTTAAAGCCTAATGCATGTCATAATCTGTTTTTTCTTACATTGGTCATGTATCTTCTTCACAGTCTTGCCAACAAGGCAGTGCAAGAATCAGCATGTCAGGGACTCCTCACAGCAGTGAAATTCCCATTTGGCTCCGTAGGCTGCTGTCTGTCTCCATGCACTACACAGATGGAAGACAAGTTCACAAATTGAAGACAACTTACCAAGATCTAAGAGTTCAACAACACTAAACATGGATTTCTCTTGCAGATCACTCTCACATGCAGCCACTGACATCGCTGTCGAAAACTGTCAGATATTTTGCCTATCTAAAAACAAGTGATTTACAATAAAAGAGAAGTCCAGAAAAGACAATATGAAATAGGTGCAGTTTTTTTCTGATTTGTTCTTTTTACTATCATAAAAATAAGGTGATTTATTTTTACTGGGGTTTTTTTACAGATTATTTTAAATATAGGATAAAATCTGATACCTGGGGCCATATTTGTATTCACCATCACCATCCCAGTGCAAAACTTTAAATCTGGCCTGAAAATATCTGAAGACTCCTGGACCTGGATCTGCCGAAAAACTTAGTGCGTCTCAAGACTGTATGATTTCACTGGGTGTAAGTTAGAGAACTACTATATTTTTTTTTTGAGTTATAATCTCTGACCAACATCTAGCTCTTGTTCTGTTTTTTTTCTAGTTATACAAGAACAGGAGAATGAAAACTTTCCCATCTTACCAACTTCCCCTCAAAGTCCATAACTTGACGTCTATCCTACAGGAGCCTTGTTTAGAAAGCAGGCATCATAGGGACATTGTCACTTTTTAGAAGTTGCTGCTCAACCTAACTTAAAAGCCCCTGTGAGAGAGGTTTTTAAGAAAGGCAACTTGTATAACTGTTTTATGTATGGTAAGAGACCACTAATAAAAGGCAATTAAGTATTTCCCTCACTCCTTTTATACTAAGCAATGGATTTTCCCCATTGTAAGAGACACCTAAAAGCAATGGTTGCCAAAGGGTTAAAGGTAGAAGAGTAATTAACTGTTCAAATCAGAAGTTCTGACACATCAAAATGGAAAGAGTTCAAACCTCTGCTGTGCATCCTGTGTTTCTACTGCTACAGAGTTCCAGCTTTCCCTCTCCCATTTTTTTCTCACTTTCAGATTTTCACTGCTGAGAACTATAGGAAAAGAATATGTTTCCCAACAGCCATTTTAATTTTAGGAACATCTATTTGGTAACTGAATTTTAAACTCAAATTATTATATGAATTCAACTTTATTGTCAAGAGGCATTTCAAAAAAGAGGAAACACAAAAAGGATTTGTGGATGAGCTCTTAATTCTGATAATGACTTCTTTTGGATTGCCAGGTAGCCCAGGAGTATAAAGCAATGTTGAAGTGAAAGGGGAGATAATGCTACCTGCAAGAGTGCAAATGTATATAACATATAACAACTCTACAAAAGTAGGAACTACTGACAAATACTAACCTAGGAGAAAATGGCAGAAAAGATGTGCAAAAGCAAGGCTTTTGGGAACTAACACAGGAAGGGCAAGAAGCAATCTTGGAAGGCCACTGAGGTTAAAGAGCTAATTACAAAATAGTGTACATCAAAAACCAGTTTATGTAGTCAGAAGATCTCAGTAGCCATAGTCTACTGATCTGGGAATTGGAGGAAATGTATCAATGGGAAACATGGAGCAAATCCATGATATGAGCTGATTAACTGCCAAGTATACAAATGTTCTTAGCCACAAAATTCAAAATTTAGCAATTATTTCTCTTTCCTTCATGTGGTCTCCTCATGAGAAGGAGTCTGTGGCCCTCAGCCATCCTCCAAGGAGGAGATTAACAGCCTCATTAATTATGACAGGCACTCTTTTAAGTGCTATTGAGATCAGTGTTACTTTCTGCAGGGTGTGAGATCATGCTAACAGTGGCCACCTCGCTATGACACTGAGCTGTTAATGCCCTACTCCTGTTTCAGCATGTTCATGCCCCATGAAAAAATGCTAATATAGCAAATGCCACCATGATTGCTCAGTGCACTCAGAGCAACTTCACAGGCACCTGTGTCCTGGGAATTTGGCAGGCAGGGAGGCAATCTGGTGTTTATACTACATGGCACATGTATGAAACATTTCTCCACTAGTGATGAAGCTAGCAAAGAAGGTCCCAGCTGTTAAGCAAACAAGTATCAGCTGTCATATTCATCAACCCCCTGAATGTGTCTGCAGCTCCTTGGATGAACGTCCTTGTGCACCTTCCCCAGGCGCCCACAAACTCCAGCGGCCCCTCTGAGACATGGCTTGGTAATTGCATGCTTTGTCCTCTCATTCTGTTAAGCTGCTGACCATTCTTCTTCAGGGAAATAACGCTGATGGAACAAGGCAGAGGAACCAGAGAAAATGGTTTCATGATTTCAAGATGCGTACAGATACAATATCCAGTGCAGCAGGGACGGTCCTGACCTCCCCACCATGACTCTGCTGTCACCCCAAAACTGCTTCCCATCCACTCAGCACAGACAGAGTGGTATCTGCTTTCACTGTTCCATGCACTTCAGCAGTGTAATGTAAACTGTAACTCATATCTGACTGTGAGAAATAAAGGTTCTATCCATAAATAATGAAGACTTTTTCTTACTGATTCATTTCTGATTTAAGAAAGAAAACAAATGTTAAAAATTCCTTTGAAAATTCTCTGAATTGCATGCGAGTAGTTGCAATTTCAATTTAGGGTCCCCAAAAAATTACTGACTGAGCTAGTGGGGACCCAAAATGCATCTCTGAAAACTATCAAAATCGCAGTATATATTGGGCAAGTATAGAGATTTCTGACTAAAACCAGAATATTTCTCAGAACACTACGAATTACTTTCCATGTCAGTCAGTAGCTCTGAGGCCCTCTGCAGTTATACAAGATGTGAACAATTTAGTTGCTGTCTCCAGCTCTCAGTAAAATTTCTATTTTGTTGACCAATATTATGCAAAAATATTACAACAGGATTACTGAGACAGAGCCCAACATTAAGGCAAGGTATATAAGAGAGACAGAAGAATAATAGAGCAGACAACTGAACTTGGCTCTTCTGTGTCCTAAGAATTAGACTTAGTCACTCAGTTGAGGTCTGTGAAGAAAGCACTGTAGCTCCAAGCCAGTAAATGAGACACCTCCACCATGGTAATGTGAATCAAACTCCCACATCTTTCCAAATAAGTGCACTGCTGGGACATAATCCAGGTTCATTTCCTCCATTTTTATGGAAGCAGATAGGAAAGGTTAAAATTCAATTTCACACAGCAAGGCAGAGAGAATTTTTTTACCTTGAAGATTTTTAATAAGAAAACTGTTTCATCCATTTTCAATAATCAGCATTTCTTAAGCTAATTCACAATAAGGAACTAAAAGCTGCGAAGTTTTCCAAGGCCACTTGGCTTTCTTCACACAAACAAGTACCCTGAAATACAGGGTAATCTGAATTTTGAATCTGCAGTTCACTTACTCTCTGTTGGTTATGCTGTTCATACAACTACTCCTCTACACTTCACTGATGATGCATTGTGCTGCTTTAAGCTAGCGTATTATCAGATAACTTGAAGGGTTCTTCACAGACTCCTTTTGTTCCTCCAAACATTGTCTCTGCTCCCCTGGCTCCCTAGTCTTTGTCTTACCCTTCCAAAACATTCACTTTTTGGGGAATTTGCAAAGTAAAAATACCAAGCTACATCCTGCTCGGAGTCTTGGTGTCCCAGCCCTGACAGCCGCTCCTGGCTCCGCTCACACCCGCTCTCCCTGCTGCTCCTGAGATCCAGTGAGTCATTGCTGGGAAACAGCCTCTTCCTTTAACACCAGCTGCTCTCAGAATCAACAACAAACTGAAAATAATATTATCTCTCTTTCACAGGATAGAACATTTTCTGACCAACCCCACTTGTTTGGTTTGGTTTATTTGGTTTTGTTGGGTTTTTTTTTCCCCCCATCTCTCTTAAGTCTTCAACTGTGTCATTCCCTCTCCCTCACCCTTGAAAACTGAAAACACAGTTAAACCTCACTGTTAACTACTAGCAAGAAAAAGATCACTTTTATAGTTTCAACATGCAAATTTTATAGTTGGGGCAAACTAAAACAAAGAATCCCAACAAACCTCATCACTTTCTCCTGAATCCATATATTTTCATGGGTTTCATATTTTTTACATACCTTTGAAATGTACATTATGTTCCCCATGTTTTGGTAGAAATAATTCCCTCTCCACTGACAACTCGTCAGGTTTCAGGATGATGCAACATGAGAAGACAGATATAATCTTCCAGATTTATAGCAGAAATATTCCTCACAGATCCATAACTAGTGCAGTGGTATCGAGTGCCACTGCAATATACAATCATAGTAAAAGTTATGTCATCTGAGGTAAAAGGCTCCCTGCACACACCTGAATGCTCTCCTGATAACTTCTAAATTTATCCATAGCAAAAGAAATTTTAAAAAATAGCTGCTTTTCACAGTGGTCTTTCCTGTTTTACATATGAGTCTTCAGTTTCTTCAATCAGTTTTTTTACTGTTTTGTTGGGGTTTTTTTCCTTTTTCTTTTTTACCACTATATCTCTCCACCCTTGGTCCTCATCAAGATTTCTCTAGGAACCTTTCACCATGATGATATCAAGCACATAAGTAGGCTGCTGAAAAGGGAAGGATTAAAAAAAATAAGTATGTGTGTGTGTATGTATGTACAGATGTACCTACGTGTCTGATAGCTCCTAAGGTATGCTTCTAATTGTATATGTGTAAGCAGAGTATCCACGAAGTTCCCAGATGCCTTTTGTAAAGAACTGATTAAGTTCTGAATATTTAGAATTAGAACTAAATATACACAACTGATGTTTCTTACAAGAAATATTCTGTTCATCTCAGAGGGACCCAGTTTGTTTTCAAGGGATAAGAAGCCAGTAAGAAAATGCACAGATAAAAGCAAATGAAAAGAAACCTTCAGATCATTATTAGAGGCATGATGTACACTTTTTAGATTCGATACACACAGAGAAACCCTTGAGATACTTTTCACATACAGCTGCATAAGAGGGCTATCCCAGAGGTCTGAGAATGAGCAGCCAGCATGCAAAGAAAAGCACAAGCAGGGCCCTCTCCCCCAGTGTCACAGTGCTGCTCTGGGCAGGATGCTCCAGGAGGTGGCCTAGCAGCAGCCCCCACGTAAAATTGGTTGCTGGCAGAGCCCAGCAGAGGTGGCTGCTGTGCCCTGCCCAGCCAGACCC
This sequence comes from Chamaea fasciata, assembly GCF_029207755.1. Lineage (NCBI taxonomy): Eukaryota > Metazoa > Chordata > Aves > Passeriformes > Sylviidae > Chamaea > Chamaea fasciata. Next base: position 12,333,958 of record NW_027094095.1, on the reverse strand, counting down.
CTCCAGCCCTGTGCTGAGGAGGATGTGCAGCTGCCCAGGTACTGACTTGGCAAGGTGCAAGCAGCGGAGTGCACCCAAGGGACTGCAGTGCTGGTCACAGAGCCGCTGCTGCTGCACGGGACACAGGAATCCCTGCTGGAGACAACCACACCAAGCTGGGCATGGCACAGATTGGGGTCTGCCACAGCAAAGGCAAACTTCACTAAATTCAAAGCCTGTGACCAGCAGCAGAAATTATTCTGATTCCGTGGCTAGCTAGATCAAAAATGCTACAGAAGGTTAATCCTTGTTTCCAGGAGGCCAAGAAATGAGTGCAAAGTGATTAGGCAATAATCACACTAGATTTCTAAAATAATGTAATGATACAGACTCCGATATTAAGACATGCTGGAGACCAACCTAGAAGCAGTGCCCAGCTTAAAAAGCACATGGTACAAGACAGAAGACACAAACGATCCAGGGCTGGCAGCAGTGCTCAGGGAATGAGCCACAAACCTTAAAACCCCAGCTAAGCCTCAGAAGAGGGTGAATCGGAGCTGTTCATTTTTAATGCTAGACATTACATAAACCCAACCTGGTTTTATTTTAGTTACTGAGACACAGACTATGTAGTTGATCCAGAAAGTGAAGATTGTTTTTCCTGAGCCAGACAATTTTAAGGGATTGATCACCCAGCTCCAAGAGACCGTGTAGAAGAATTCAAGTGACTGACTAACAAACAGGAATCTGAACATTTTTTCCTGTCTATCCACAAAGTACCCGTAACTAGCAAGGTTACATCACCTTGCACTCATCACCTCCATAATTTTCTTCATGCTTAGCCCAAGCCAGGCTCCTGTTGCTGGATCAGCATAAGCAATGAGTAGAGACTATACGCTGCCTGTATTAAAAGCGCACTACACTAATTTTCTGCAAACTCTCAGCCTGCAGGAAATCTACCACTTGGGTCTGGCAGGAGGCAGGTGCTTATAGAACCCTGCCCTTTGCCTTTTCTGTCAGGAGATGTAGTCCACACTGAGCTTTGGGGGCTGTGTGTTACAGTTCTCAACTGCAGCCCAGCACACACACAGAGCTCGGTGATGACAAAGAGGGAAACACGGCCTTACCTTTCCAATAAAGCTGCACCTGCTAAGGCTTATCCTCAACCGTAAAATGAATCTTCCACAACCCTACAGCTGTAGCAGGATGTAAAAACTTTTTCTGTCACATAACACACTTAGTGTTGGGTTTATGTGCACATAAGCCAAGAATGGGGTTACTCACAGGCTTCGAGTTGAACACTGTATGAATGCAAGCACTTGCTGGACCAGCTCCCAAGTGCCTCCTTCATTATCTCCATATCTCAAAATTATGATTTCCAATTCAGACTGCTCTGTTTCTCCGTGCTATTGTACTTCCTGCTATGCTAAATAGAACATTTTCATATTGATTTTAGCAGATGCTTTAATTTATCCTTTATATTATATTTTATTAATGTCTATTGCACTGGCATCTAGGCAGGTGGCCAACCTCAAAACCAAAGTTTTATGGAGGAATTACAATAGTCAGGTAAATGGGTTCTTCACAGCTGGGAAGCTGTTACAGTTTGGTATATTTATAGTATATAAAAGATACTTGTGAACAGAACAGATGGTAACTTAAGAAATTACCTGAATTTGGATTTTGTCCTGAATTTCAGTAGGTCCTTGTGAGTTTGACATTCAGCAGTTTTATTCTTTCAATCTCTTTACTTTCTCTTCTAACGTCACACACACAGGTTTTCTGAAAAAAGATACTTTCATAATCTTAAAATAAAGTCTTTCAGAAAGGTTAAGCAATACCTTGAGACTGTTAAGGTCAGCAGATTTCTTACAGTCAAAGCTATAAAACAGCTGCAGTGTCTCCCACAGATGTGACACAACACTTCATAAACACGTGGCTACCCAAGTATACAAGTGTGACAAACATATCAGCTCATCACCTACGTGCTTGTTTCATAAGCTATTTGGAAGTAAACTCGTAATTTAAAACCGCTTAAGTTTTGAAGTTCAAGCCTAAGTGGGAAATTTTAGAAAATGAGAGAAGCATTTAGACTAGTTTCCATGCCAAATGCACCTAAGGTACTGTTTATCCTTCCTTTCTGAGGTGATTAAGAGGCTTCTACAGGAACCGAAAGCCTTTTGTGATGTTAATCAAGATTTTTAGACACGTATAGTATTTACAAGTTCATTACACCAAATTATGCACTTTACCTTTGCAACATCTAAGTTTACCAGCTGAATTCGCAGGACAGATTTCCAATATCCAAATAGGCATAAGACCCTCGTTTCCAGTTGATTTACAAGCAAAAGAATGTAGATATTTAAACCTGAAATTCTGCTTCACAACATTTAATCTATGGCCTGGTGACCATTAACTGGAATGCTCTGTGCTGCAAGGTCTCTTTTCTTGGCACAGCCTCCCTTGCAGATTGTTAGGCTACCTGTAGCAGCATTTTCTCTATTACGGAGCACAACATGTACAGTCCTATGTTTAAAATTAACCTTAAACAAAGGTTAAATGATTTAATAAAAATTATCTTGGTTACACAGAAAATTTCTAGTCTATGGTATTTGATTGATTCAGTAGTTAAACTTTTCTGTTCAATATCCTAAGTGAGCCTTGGTGAACCTTTTACACATAAATAGAGATTAGCGAATCAGATAATGCATAACATTTGTTTTGTTCTGTTTTGTGTATAGTCACAGTCCTTTGTATTAATAAGGTAAAACATTCATTATAGATATTCTCCAGAGGGACCTGTGAGCCTTTTCTGTGGAGCCACAGAATCTGAATAAGTGTAAGAAAATAGATTGTATTTATCTCTTGGTTCTCAGATGGCTACAAATCCAGCAGGCTTCCCTAACAGGACAGCTCTGAACTCCTCTAATTTAGCTCTTGCTTGTTTGGATCAACAACAGATATGTTCAGCTTGTTGCATACCTCAATTAACTAACCTGCACAAGGAAGATATCATACAGATAATTATACAAAATTCACTTTCTCTAGGCCTATTTTGGGAGTTGCTTGGTCATAAAATCCAATCATGTATTAGGATTTAATAAAAAACTAATAGTTGCTTTGTCATATAGTTACTTGAATGTACTTTTCCACAGTGACAAATCTTTCTTCTTTTTCTTTTCATGTTTTTCTTGTACTGGGGAGTTGGGTCTGGGTTTTATGTCACAAGCAGCAAGTTCTCCTTGACACATCTACCTCTTCCCAAAAACTTTACAGGGAACCTATGGAGCCTTGTCTTCATAGTCTCTCAAAGTAACACACTTGTCTTCCAGTTAAATATGCATTCTGCAAGACTTGACTTCACTGCACTGAACTGAAAATACATTAAAGCAGTTGCACACTTTTTAGTTCCCAGAAAGTTTTCTTGATATTTATGTATATTAGACTCACAGATCATTCCGGAAACATCTTGTTTGCTGCTAAAGTAGCTAGTAAGTATTAGCAGTCAAATTTGGTTTAAATATACAGCAGTTGAAATACAGGGGTTTATTATGAAACATCTCATATATGTGAGCATGAGCAAGAATGCAAAGCAAACAAAGATGTAATGTATGTTTAAGTTTAGCATTATTTAAACTCTAAATTAATTTCAGATTTTTCCTCTACCTCAAAGATTAACCTTCTAAATCCTGATGTTTTTAGAATTAACCTATTCTACCTTATAAAACAGGAAATTGCTATCAGGAAAACCCTGTGAAACCATCTCAATCCTTCTGCTTCCTTGGCTTGCTTATTGAGGCTGGCATTGGTTCTCTTTGGGTTGTTTTAACATCCATGAAAAACAAATTCTACTTAGCACTAATGAAAATTGCAAAAAAAGAAAAGAATCCACTCAACCAAAAAAAATAAACCAACCTGAGAGGGAAAAAAAAGAGGCAATAACAAAACAAGAACCCAAAACAAAAGAAACCAAGAACAAACTCTACATCTCTTATTTCCACTGAAATCACTTTGGGCCAAATTCAACAAAGGACTAAAGGACTTGAAAGGCAGTTGCTTCAGGGCTTGTCATTTCAGTGCCTGGAAATGAAGTCAAGACAGCAGGTCCCAGGATGGGCTGTGCAGAGCAGAAGCCTCACACAGGGTTTGCAGCAGCCAAGCTGTGGGTGGGACCCATCAGGAACCAACCATTCATTGCTGGGAAACAACAGGGTGAGCTCTTCCAACCCTTCAGCTGATCTACCCAGAACCAGAACAATAGCAACGAGCTTCTCTTCCAGACTTTGGAGCAGTGGAAGAGCTGGGATTTTGCCTGTGACTGCACCTCTGCCTGTGCTCCTCAGCCAGCCAGCAGCCTGCATCCCAGGCATGGTCGGAGCTGAGCAGGGATGCAGACAGGCTGAGGCACCAACCTGCTGGGGCTGTGGCTCAGCCAGCACAGGGTGCAAAGCTTCTCTGGCACTGCAGCCCTCTGTAGCTCAGGTGACAGCTGCAGCTCAGCCTGTCCCATCCCCTGTGCTCTGGGTATGCACAGACACGATGAACACCCCTGGCCATGCCATGGCTCAGACAGGAGAGCTCAGGGAAGTGCAGGGAATGCAGAACTAGGCCAAAATTCAAAGTGAGAATCCTGAAAACCCCTCTGCAGCTACTTCCTCATCTCCAGGTTCAGGCCAAGGATTGGTGGCTCAGCTCTTTCCTAACATGGGTCTCAAAGTCCAGAGCCTGATTGCCTTTACTCACCTTGGCAATATTTTTTATAAGGGGAGTACACTAATATTTAGGCTTTCTGCAGTAGAACATATTGCTCAAAATGAGCAATGGTGGCAGAACCTATTCCAGGGGAAGGAAAAGAAAAGAAAAGAAAAAAAAAGCAATTGCAAACACTGTGGGAAACTTAACATGGACATTTTTTAGCACCAGAAAATTCTGGAGGCTTCCAAATAAACTCATAATTCAGAAGCATTTGAGAGACAGCAGTGCATCAATAATAGATTTTTAGTAGGTTATATCCTTGAAAGAAAGTAGATGGTGGAGAAGACAAAATAAAGTTGTTGGTGGCCTAATACATTGCAAGTGGCTTGTCACCTACAAGACTGCATTCTTTAAAGATACCTAACACACACATACAAAAAAAAATATCTCAAGTGAATTTATTGACCAAAACCAGTTCCACAGAACCAATTAGTATCTTACTCAGGCTGCCCTGCAAGGCTTATGAGGCCATCCATCACTTGTCCATTTAACTATTTAGCATTTGTTCCAGCAATTTGTCACACTGTCAGAATGGTAGCATTTCAGAATAGGAGTTTTGGTTGAAAGAAATCTAACTTAGATAGTGCAGATATTTCTTTTCTAATAAGACTTACACAAGATTTATGTTTCTATTATTTTTAACCTTAAGCATCTTGTCTAGAAGGTGAGGTTAATTCTTTGTATTTCAAAGTTTCCACATTTAAATCAACTGTGTTAGATGAGAATTTAAAAACATTATGCAAAATGGAATTACTTCAAACTTCATCAATTCACAGTTCTAACATCATGGAGTGCATTATCTTACAGCTGCAGTGCTTACATTTTTATCACTTTTGCCATCCAGTCATTTGCTTTTATGTTTATTTTTGGTCACTTACTAAATTTCACCAAAAGAATCATGAAAAAGTTACCTTTCCATTGAATGAGATGCAAAGTTTCAACATAACATTAGCATGTCTACTCACAAGGTATTTTAGAGTTTTCAGGCTCTATATATCTAAAGGAAAGGAAAAAAAGACTGCTGATGAGTTTCAATTACTCACCTCCAGATATTTATAAATATAAATTTAAATGAATGCATAAAAACTAAAATGCAAAAGAAATATTTCAAGCTCTGCTATCTCTAAAAGAATATTTGATGTCTATAACACAGGTGCTGGAGCTGTTTCAAAAGACTGGCACTTGCTTTTAAACCCATCCAGAGCATTTTACCTGAGCCACACATAGGAATTAGACTAACACAATTCCCACATTAAATGAAAGCAGCTATGATGAGTATGTCAGGAAACCTGTTAACACCTTGTCAGAGAACTCTTGTGATGCTACCACGCATGGTGGTGTGTCCACACACCTGCAATTCTGCAACTTCACCAAGACTCCACCAAAACAGGAGCTATTCCAAAACAACCTTCAGATTTTTTTATTGTTTCGGAAGCAGAACTCTGTTTTTTTAATGGTGCGAGGGCACAGATCAGATGTCTGCTTCCCTGATACCCCATAGAGTTTCCTGATTTAGATTTCTTATAAAGAGGCTGCAGCAAAGAAACCTGGGAATCAAATGCCATCTCTGCATCTGAATGCTGTTAAGTAGCTCCCATGGCATTTCTCCCTGACTCTCAGCGTGTGTCTGTCACTAAGCTCACTCCCAGAGATAAAACAGCAAATGTGAACTCCTGCGGGAAAGCACGTCAAGTAAAAACCTCTATTGAAGCCTTGAGAATGCTCCAGCTCAGTCAATCTTCAGGCCTTCAATCAGCACACCCATCTCACCTTGTATACAGAAGGTTTTACAGTGTACCAGCATTAGGTAGGGATAACTAAATGTTTAATAAATAAAGAGAAAAATTAATATCTCTGTGTAAAGGGCTTAGCAAATAGATAAAACAGCAACTAGACAATACAGATTAGCACTGCTCAAACACCCCAAAACAATTCCCACTCTGCTTTGATGAGAATCTTAGTGTTAAACGTGTTTGACAGTTTTGAAGCATATATTTTATTTGTCTCTACCTATTTCTGTCTATAATCACTTGCATCAGTCAATTATCTTGATATCTGTTAAATAACTGTATTAGTCTGCCTGTAGAGGACACATCTACCTTAGATGTGGGTTACTCTGCCCTCAAAATAAATAGTATAACCAGTTACACTCAGAATAGGACAGCAATTCTTGCAATACTGGAGAGCCAAAGTAGTAGAAGGAGAGAACTTTCAGGACAGACCATCAGTTCACAAGAGCCAAGGAGCTGGTTCCAGGCAGAACGTCCAGTTAGAAGAGAAGAAGATACTCACACACATAAGGGGTGCTGAGCCCAGCAAGCAAGAATGTCCAGCTGCAGGTCTCGGGGCTGTGGAACACCTATTTACTTATCTTTGGAAGAGGATTTGCTTGTTTGGTCTCTTAAATATATGTCCAACATTAAAAAACAAAATATACATGGAAAATTATTCCAGCTACAGAGAAACATGGAAGAAAACCCCAACCAAACAAAAACCAACACCCTGAAAACAAAAGTTTGCTGTGTTAAATGCAAGCCTGAGGGGAAGACTGCTCACAACCAGCAAACTGTCAGTTCATCTAAACTGTCTTTAGGCAGAACTTGAAAACCTACCAGTAATAGGACAGACAAAGAAAGTCAGCAACAAATACCATGGACTGACCTTGACACAGAGACAGTAGCGAGTCCTTCTGCCAGAAACATGAGGAAACAAGAAATAAACAAGAAGAAAGGATATTCAGATATTTACATACTGCACTCCCCTCTACTCACACGCATCCTGCAAAAAAATTTAAAAAGCCAAAAAACTTCTCTGCGCTTCTGATTTTCTTTTCATTCCCTTTTTAAAGGAAGTTTCAGGTCAGCTCCCAGAAGCTACAGAAAAGCTTTTGGGGGTTTCATAATCCAGAGTTAATAGTCATTCATTTGTCAGGTTTGGTACAGAAGGCGGGTCAGAATTAATTTCTTGCTTAACCAAGGCTGAAATTCACATTTAAAGTGTAAAAAGATATAGCTGTTACTGAAGTCTCATTCAGCAAGAGACATTCAGTGTGAGATGATCGCAGCAAGAACTTGTACTGAATATAAAAAGCATCTGGGAACAGGTACAGTCTCAAACAAAAAGATGAAAGTTGAAAGAGAAAAATAAGAAATAACCCAAATTCATCATGATGGGCCAACCCAGCCTCTGCCTGCCTGTGTGAAGCTGCTGTCAATGTCATGAGAATTGACCTCTAAACCATGGCTACTCCATCAGCTGGCACTCTGGGCAGTTCATTGCAGAACTGATTGGAATACCATAATCAGTTCAAAGAGGTTTCACAATGGCCCTAAATGTGGTCGCTATCAGAAAGGGGGCTCACAGGTGTAAAGATCAATTACTATTTAAGTAACATTCAGTGAGATACATTTATACTTTCATCAAGATGGGAAGAGGAAAGTGAGTCTGAAGAAGCAGGATTTCAAAAGAAGTACAGTAGCACTTTCCATTATAAATCTTTCCTGAGAAAGAAAATGCGTGAAATGAAATAAAAGATCTTCTGTAAATAATCACATTAAGCATTAAAATTTCCTGAAAACAGAATCTGGAACTAGAAAAGTTTATGTAAACAAAGCAAAACAAAACTATTGGACACAATATGCCTTGTCCTAGGATGCCCTTCCACATTTTCTTCGTACTGTTCCATCTACCTTATTCCATCTGGTTTTCTTGTCACATTGGTAAACTTTAAGGCCCCTAGGAAGAGGAGGACAGTTTTTTCACTGTGTGTATCATGCCAAATGTAAAAAAAAAGGCAAGTGTCCAAAGTAGACATATTGATTAGACACTTCCATTTAGAAAAAGCAATTTTAGAAAGCATGATATAGACATGCTGCTTTGAGTTTCAAATTCTCTAGGCATTTTCTTCATCTAATCCTTGATGGGATTAAACATTTTTCCCCACTTAATATTCTTGGAGTGCACTTGCTACAAAGTTAGGCATGTGTAAATAGATCTTTTGTGGATTCAGGCACTGATTTGTATCTTCACCCCTTTCAGGTATGGAAAAGTAGAAAATCTGATTCTGAAGACGACAGTGGTGTATTTACATTCATCTTTCACATAAACAAGTCCAAGAGTTGAGTTCAGAGGAATGTCTAGAAAGGATCAAATGCAAGAGCAATGCTCCTTGTTACAAGCATCAAGAAGTTAAGAATGTTCTGCTACACCATGGAGATGGGGAGAGAAGCTCTGATAAAGGAAATGCCAGGGGCCATGTCACCAGATCTCTGTTTTCTTACCCTGTTCTTCCTTGAACATTTGCTCTCTACTCCCCAAATACCTATAGGTGATTGACTTCTTGAGGTAAGATGGAAGGCAAAACGCTGGGTGCAACTGTAAAAGCCACAAAACTGAAGCTTGAGGTAGCAATAGAAGCTGGTAACTGGAGTCCACACTGCTTCCAAGGGTTGCTAAAGAACTCAGCATAGTTTGAAATAGATAGACTATATGATAACGTGGCTATAAGACATGTTCATTTAGAAAGCAAAACATACTGCTAAAGGCATTCTTAGACTGGCCTAATTGCATCCCAACTCAGAACTGTATCGATTGAAAAAAAAAAAAACCCAACAAAAAAACGACCTTGTGCTGGCATCACTACAGAACAAATCCACCCTCTGTTAATGTATACTCTGTCTGGCAGCTCATTAAAGGAAGAAGATTGTCCTATATTGAAAGATCACTGGATGCCAGCAGAGATCTCCAAGCTGCCAAGCCCTTGTTACCATTCCTTTGCACACAGTTGTTCTCCTACTCTCAGGGCACCAGGTGCATTGTTAGTATCAGTTTGATCTTTCTGACTCCACCCACTAAAGATTCTGAGCTCTAATGCTTGCCTTTGCAAGACAGGAGTGGGCAGTTTGAAAAATAATGCTAGAATTCATAATACATTCTACCACTAATAAAAATGTCACACGCACACGTATCCAGTAAACAAAAAAAGAGACCATCAGATGAGTTCCTAACATACATATAAAAATCAAGTGATATATATACAAAAATCAAGATTACCTTACCATTTGAATTAAAATTCCAGTGAAATAAGTGGCATTATTCCAAATTCATCATAGCTTATCAGAGAAGCAGATGGCTGCACAACACAACATTGGATGAGGAATTTACTGAAGTTGTATATTGTTCTCAAAGAAAAACTTGAAGAAAGTACAAATATTATAAAATGCTTTTTCTTTTAAAGTAGCTTTTGCTTTTACAGCTAATCTGGCAGACAAAAGTGGATGAAGCTATGTGATAGGGCAGTTATATCTTTTATCATATAGGAGAAATTATTCTTGTCTCTTATGCTCCTCCTAGAAAACTCGAGAGAGGCAATCCAATTATAACAGCCAGCATAACGTGAGATTAGTTAAAATTTCAAAATAGTGTTGAAATTGTTGAAAGTGCTTAGACTTTTATTCAACAGCTCTTTAACTGAAAATCAAATATGTTATTCAAAGAACGAGACTTTTTTTTTTTTTGAGAAAGATTAATCATCCTTGTTTCTCATTTAAAGTCTGGGGACACAGCCAATCTTTTCTCTGTGTTCTCAGAGGGAGATATTTCATTTTGAAAAGAAAAAACAAAATTGTTCTTATTTCCTTTATATGTTGTCATGGTGGAAAAGCCATCACAAGAAAAAAATTCCTGTTTCACATTTCTTTGGGTCACTTTTCAGCAATAACACCAATGCTAAAATTTTTATGGAGTTAATACACAATCTGATCTCTTGATGCTGTATCTGTGGAAAATATTACCTGAAAAAATGTTTTTCTTTACTATTTGGGGAGGGAGAAGAAATGGAAAGGAAATTGTAATCAAATGAGAAAAAAATTAAAACTATTTTATTACTCCTGCATTTTATGATTTCCTTTGCAATGTAACATTTCTATTTAAACGCACTGAAAATTTGGAAGCCTAGTTAATCGAGGAACTTGGTAGTAAAGGTCATATCAAAGCTCCAATGTTCCATGACTCCAAATTTAATAATTTCCTTTAATATCCAATGTAGTTAGAAGTATTTTTGCCAATATGACTGATTTAGTACTAGCCTGAGAAACTCCCTTCAGGCCTCACTTAGAGCTCATGATTAGTTGATGATGGTAGCAATAAATGCTCTCCATGGATTCATGAAATAAAACATTTTACACATTTCAGCTTTACATTTGATTGGTATTGTATCTTCTATAACCAGTTGAATTTATAAGATCATTTTCCCAGTTAAGGGATTTGAAAAATTTCTCATTAGATACAAAGAATCCTGCAAATTTGGCGTGGATTTATTGCTTATTACAAGGACTGCCTGACACATTTCATTTGTCTGTAGACACAATGTAGGAATTTAGGTTTAGAAAACAAATATATCTTATATGCATTATTGTTATGTATTTGTAAAAGCTGTAGAGAGATTATTCTTGCTGGACATTTGTACTGTGCCCTGTGTAAAGCAGTGCTGATCAATTATCTGGATGGCCCAAATTCACAGGTATTTATATTGGCTCTGTTTCCTTATCTGCAGAAGAAACTCTGATCAAGAAGATGGTAGGAGGATTTGCTTGGTAGCCAAGTTCTTTTTTCTAATGTTAAGAACACTTAGATTTCTAGGATGAAGAGAAGGGGGAAAATTTTCCTCAGGAAATCTAACTAAATCAAATGTGGCCTACAACCCAAGATACTCTTCTACCATGGCAAGCACTTCTGTCTTAAACGTAGTTTTCAACAATTGCATTCACATGTACTGTGCACATACACTGTAAAGTGCCCCACCAAAGTATTCTATTTAATAGCCTCTACACTCAGGCTCCAGGAAGAATTTTGTAGGCTCCTTGTCAGGAAAGAGACAATAATCCAATCGCTTCATCTCTTTGAACTATGTAACTAGGGATTTGGGGAAAGTTCTCACTAGAGCTGAAAAATAAAGGACTAAGACTGCAAGTTAAAAATGCATTTACTGACAGTACTTCTCTCCAGGTAATGTCTTTTCCCAAAATGTTATAAATTAACAGTACCTTTGTGCAAGCACTGCTCAGAAAAGATTCGCAAAATAATGAGTCTTCGGTCTTGTGTCACAAATCTGCTAATTCTTTTTTTGTCTTGAAGCTGTGCCTTGGAACCAGAGCTTGCAATAAGGAATAGATAGCTGTAAGGATGGAGAGGAAACTAAGCTCCAGCCCCTTGTGCACTTGCAGCTCATTCACACAGAGGAGCAAAGATCTGGCCAAAGCAGCTCCATTTGTCACCAGATTCTACTGCTTGTGCCAGCTCCCGATGACATGTCAGGCCACTTCCTCAGCCTGCTTTTCATACTGGAACTGGCATAGCTGTCTGTCACAGGACAATTGCACTGGCAAGTCCTATCAAATAACTCCTGTCACTTCATGCACTGAGCTGGGCTCTCTCTCCTTCTGTCTATGGCTTGGACAACCGTTGAGTGCTCACACATTGTGGTAAGCACACTGGCCTCCTCCAGCTTCTGGCAGATGAGAGAGGAGCAGCAGAATGGGATTTCCTTTCAATCTATTTCTGTGGCATTTCCACTTTTCCAAAAGAAAAGATTTCCAAAGCCTGTCCACAATTTGATATAAGGCCCATAATAAAAAGACACAGAATTTTTTTTTTCCTAGAATTTTTCTCCTTGTTTAAAAAAAAAGTCAATAAGCAACATAGCAATAAACAGGAATCTGCACATATACACAAGTATATTTTTCTAATGTAACACATGTATTCTGTCTGCACCTTAGAACTAAAATTCTAATAATTTTAGCAAGTATTCCGTTATACTTTAACCAGCAATGTTATTGAACAGCTCAGCAACAGTTCTTGAATTGCCAGTTCACTTTGGCATCTAGGGGCATGGATAGGAAATTATTCAGGAACACAAGATCAACCTCTGCTGACCAAGACAGCCATAATCTCTCTTACTCTCATAAAACATACCTGGCTTTGCCAAGCTTGTCCTCGACCTATAAAGTACCAGAGAAATCCCTAAAGAAAGACGAGCTACCAGCACCCAGTGGAGACTTGCAGTTAGTTTTCACCTACTCCTGATAAGCACAAAACCAACTAATTAACTTTTGAGGTCTATTCCCACTAGTGCGGGAAGGTGCTATGCGAGTGAATCAGTAGCTATTTCATTTCTGCAGAAAACAGATGAACTACCACATCAATATTATTTTATTTCCAAAAGGTTCTTCTTAAATACTGAAACACATTTCATCATGCAATATTTAAAACACAATCTAATCCTTATGCAATGCCATTAAGGCTGCTGGTAGACCTAAACTCTCTCATCAGGCAGGCTTCTGTTTATCTGCTTCTCTTTCCTCTTCCTATTTCTTTTATCTTCTTTTCTATTTCCACCTCACATCATCCTTTGTTAAAATCTATCTTTCCTCACCAAGCCCACAGATGAAACTCAAAGATAGTTGGTTGCAGTTCTTTCTATTAACAAGGTTTGACTGTGAGTGCAAAACATTGTTTCTACAAATATTCACTTTCTGTGTGTGTTTCCATGAGCAAATACAGACCACTCAAAAATGCAGTTAGTAGTTTGCCAAAATATTTTTTTGATTTCTGCACTATCATGGGTACACTTCAAAAACTAAAAGAAACCTGGGCAGAATTTATGGAATTATAAAATAGAAAAAAAAGCCATCATAAACTTAGGCATCAATGCACAAATATTAATATTAATATTGTTAACATTAATTCCTCTAAGGCAAAAGGCACTTCAATTTGGCATTACTAAAATGGAGGATTTTACATTACATAGTCCTCCAAAAGCTGTTGTCTAATAGCAAATGCCAGACACTTTAATACTTTCAAGTTTCCGAGGTGTGGAACCAGCAATGACACTGCGTATCTCAATCTCATTCCTCTCCCCACATCTTGGCAGGCTCTAACATAATCTTTTTCCAAGAAGCCTATGTCAGCTATCATAGCCTCCCCCTTCTCCTAAAAGCAATGTTCCAGTCAAAGAAAGACAACCAAATAAATTGTCCCCTTAAACAGAATCTCTCTTCCCCCTTTGGCCATGTAAAGGATGCAATCCATCTTTGTCTGCCAGAAAACTAAAAAGCAAATCTACTTTCCTATGTAGACCCCACAGTTTTGGAAGAAGCAGGCTGATAAAATGCACAGGGTTCACTGCCAGCTTCTTCTTCAAGATACCAAAAGTTTAAAAGCGCTTGACACTACTTTGTTTTCCAGGATTTGCTTAAGTACAGACAGGAAAAAAATATTCCTTAAACAAACAAAAAATACTAATGGCTTCCTATGCTGCTTGAAAAGGCTTTACCTAGAATAATCTAATACAAACTTCTTTGATGCACCTCCTCCTTGCCAGCATCCTTTGCTTTCCATTAATTTCCTCTGACTGTGTTTGAGAATCTATGCCAAGCACACATACCAATTCATGCGTGAAAATTTTAAAACAGCTTTCCATTGATTTTTAGCCATTCCTCCTTATTACAGAAGTCATCACACACAGCCAGGAGTCAAAGAAATAGTAAATTCATATTGAGAACTACACAAGTAAGACATCAAGTTTTCTATTAAGCAGCAGTTTAGCATCTTGGAGCAAGCAGGTGTTCTACACCATATAATTCTAACTTGTCCCCACCTAGACACTCAAAGGAAGGCTCACAGCCAGCAGGGAGATCCAGACATAAGCACAAACAATTTTTTTTTTGCTGTGGGCAAAAAGAAATAGTTTCTGTCTTCATTGATAAGTTCTCCTAGAAAGCATGTCTCCAAAGAAAATTAAACCATGAAAATAAAAGCTTGATATTCTCCTAGCTGGCTGATTCCTGTGCTGACTTTATTTGCCCCTTATTTCTGACAGAAGTCTACAGTAAATTCAAAAGTCAGCTCATTGAATAATTAGATTTATTTGCTCAGCACCATCCCATCAGACTTCATTTCCCTTTCATCACTACCCTTTCCATATTACTTCTCTAGACAGCCTTTTGCCAGTAACTCCAGGTTCAGTGCTAAAATACCTGGGATATCTGAGCTTGCACCTCAGCTTGAGTGACATTGACTAACAAAATGCACGTTCAATCAGGAAACACTGATTCCTGAAATATATTTCTTTCAACAAACTTCTAGCTCCTCATGGAAAATCTGCTTAGTTTTCCAATGGATCATGGAGTAAAACCTGAATTTCTGGTCTTTCAGGGGCTATGACATGCTACTACCTTGTCAAGGGAATCATCACTCACACCCTTCTTCCCCAGCTACCTTTGTCCTTGCTTCCTGCCCTCACTGCTGGGCTCTCAAATATCAGAGTCCAAGACTCAGCTTGGTTAAAATTCTAAAAGGAAAAACATAAATATTTTCAAAGATAATAGTATGAGCTCTCCATATCAAAATCACTACTTTTCCTCCAACAGAATAGGTATTTTTTCATAGCCAAAATCTTCAACTTTTTAGCAGCTTTAGGCTCAGTTCGGCAGGACTGGTACCTCAGGGCAATGGTTTTCACAATGTAGTCCACCAAGCACCCAGGGTCTGGGGATACCTGTAAGGATAACTTGAAAAGAAAACATTAAAAATTCAAGCTGATTGTCAGTGAGGCTTTAACTCACTATACAGAGATCTGTATCTTCAGTGGAAAAGGTTGAGAGGTTCACAGATCAAAAAAAGGTTGAAAATGACAAGCCTGTAGAGTAAAGTACAAGGAATTTGAAGTGACTTGATAATTTTAGAGCAAGGTCTAAATATATCACTCTGCAAATGAAATGAACTTCTCTCTCCTTTTCCCTCAGCAAGTTACACAAACATCTGCCCTACAGCAAAGGGATGCCTGCAGTCCATATTCCACTAACAATGCCCATAAGGACTTGGGCTGGGGAGCAGTGCCATGGAAACTCCTTGGTCTGATGGGGTTACCCCATCTCTCAGTGTACCTTTGGTTTTGCATACTCTTGCTGTTTCTGTCTAGGAAGACAAATAAAACAAGATAAGCTGAAATCACTGTGTTCTCTCTTTCAGGACTGTTGATGCCACCAGCAAGGTCTCTGCAGGCCATTCTCTCTAATTGTAATTGTTATGCTAATTAATGCATCAAGAGGGGAAGCTCACCCCACCATTTCATGCCCCCCGAGCCTCACAGCCTCGATAAACCTCTGCCTCTGTCTGTTCCTGAAAACAAAGTACTTTTAGCCCAGGTGTGCACTACTTCTCTCCAGGTAACTTAATCCCAGGTGTGTATTTCTGTGTAACAAACTATACACAGAGGTAAAAGGGAAAAAAAAGTGAATTTGGGGGAAAATTCTATTGCACCATTAAAGTGAAAAATGCCTTCCTCTCATTACCAACTCTCATTAAGGCACCCTCTGCCCACTTCACTGCTGTGTTTATCTCCTTCCCCTGATGGCAGGAATGCTGAATCATGAAAAGCCGTGAGGGCTAAAGCCCAGTCCCAGGCTGTCATCCTGATTTAAGTGACAGGATTGTAGTATCTGGCCCCACAACTCACACAAAAATGGCACTGACAGTCAAGCAGCATTTGGGGACCAGTGTATAGTTTATGAGGACAGCAGCATCAGGTATGGATTTTAATAAATGCATTAGAGATGGGGAAAGATACTTTGCCTACAAATAAAAATGGAATATTTTGGAATAATTTAAAGGAAAACCAAGAAGCCTAAAAAGAAGTAGAGTCTACAAATTACATATATAGTTCAAATGAATATCACACGAGTTGATAGAATGCAATTCGCAAGTATCCCCCTGACAACATTATTGTTCTCTATAATCCAAATAGGCTCTTTTTTTTTATTATTGCAGGACTGGTAGCCCAGAGTCTGTGGAGTAAACATTCTGCTGGAATGTCATTTTACGTCACTATACTCAGTAATAGAACCTTAAATTGCAATAAATATTGAAGTGAATATTGAGCATATAGGGAAGTCAGCCTGCAGCAAGAACTGTAAGGCATTTATCTAACATGAAGATATAAAAGAGATTTAAAAAACATTTCTCTTTCCCCCTGCACACACTTACCTGAAAATAGTGAAGTATTTTGGGGTTTATGACTTTTTTAAGGTTACTTTTAGTACTAATTATATATATACACACACATATATATATGTGTGTGTGTGTATATATATATAAAAAAGTCTGAATTCTAAAAAAGTCTGAATTCTAAAGCAATTTGGAACCATTCCCTCCAGTCTCCTTTTTAATACACCTAGAAAACAGTAACAACAGTCAGTAGAGAACTGGGCTATCTGGGACTAAGCCACACAGTGACTTGGCACCGTCACCTCCCCAGGTCATCATCTTTCTTCCAGTGACTGGCACATGTGCTCCAACACAGCTCTGCCCATCTCCTTGATGGCCCTTCCCTGGCTCAGTTCTCCCAGAGGCAAAGCCTAGGACCTTGTGCTTTGTCCGGCATTCACACTACTTGGGAGCAGCAAAGCATTTTCATGAGCACAGGACAAAGAGGTGAGAGGACATGTCAGTCACCACCAGAAATAATGCAGTCCCAGCTGCTCTGGTGATGAAGAAAGAGTATTATTTATGTGACTTCTGCATGAATACTTTAATTTTCAGCTTGGAATTTTGTGAGGGAAATAAAAGAAATGCAGAAGGTTTGGACACCATTATGTGCACAAAGTTTACTCACTGCTCCAGTGATCTAGTTTTCCAGTATTTAAAAGATTGAAAAAAACCCAAACACAATTTCTCAAAAACAATACAGCACACAGAAAACAAATATATGTAATATATTATCAACTCAGAAATATACTTCTCACTCTTCATATTAGCATCTCATCTTTATATTTTTCAGTGTTCAAGAAAAACTGCAGGAAATTCTCTTGACATAAAAATCTTTTTTCTTTTGAACCCAAGGTATATATTATGCACTGTATACCCTGCTAGTCAAATGAGACAAAGGAGCATTCCCAAGACCATGGGAAGCAACAGCAGAGCCTTTCTGAGGGGAATATTTCAGTCAAAAAGAGAGAAAAGGAGAGATGTAGAGAAGAGATTCCTTCCATATCCTTTACTTTTGCATACCAGTGGACACAAGAGACAAAAAATGCTCTGAGCAACTTGATGCTGCCAACAAAATGACATCTATGAAATTTCTCTCCCTCTTCTGTGACTGTGCAGTTGTTCTGACAAAAGGACATTCTGTAATGGACAGGAAAGAGTTTTCCACTTAAAACCCCTGTTAGGCCTTTCAAATTTTAGTGTTATCACAGAGAAATGACTGAAAACATCTCTCTGCATACATGAGAAGATTTAATTCTTACATAGCAGAGCAATCAGCTCTACGAACACCAGCTTGCAATGACAATGCCACTTGTTCTGCCTCACCATTGTATTCACTGTCTACTAGAAGCTTGCTGTGTTTTGTGAAATGGCTTCATCCTAGGCTAACTCACTGTACTATGAAGTATCTTCATTTTTTAATCAATGTTATCAAATTAGGAAGGAACTCAGAGAAGAGAAGGAAACACATTGTTATATTTACTGCATGATTCCCCATGTTGTTGCTTGTCTATGCTATTTTCAGCATTACCTATTTAAAGAAGTTTTATATATATATATATAAAAGATAGCAGGTAGAATGATTGACTGAGAGTCAGATGTTAAATTGCCACAGAGCTGTGGAAAGGATAAAAATACTTCTCTACCTCAATTCATTCCATAGAAAAAGTCCTCTCAGATCTTGCATCCATATCATTTTTACACTAAAAGGTTTCAAAGTGAGAAGGGGGAATAAAGGGTAGCGTTTAAAAATAAAAATACACATTTTCGCAGCGTCGTTTCTTCTTATTTTTCTATAGAGTATAATATTGAAGGAGAAAAAGCCTGCTTGCTCTCAGTTAGGTTTACTAAATCAGTCATGAAGGCAGCTGATCTAAAATGCATCAGCTGTCACCTGTTCAGTCTCAGTTTGACAGTTCAATACCTCCTCATCTTCTGAGAATGGCAGTGCTGAGACCTGAGTAAACCATGTCTGTATGCAAACTGTCACTGATTTTGTGGCATATCATCAGGCCTGATCTCCACGGCTGCAGTGACAACAGGGAACAGTACAGCCAATCATCATCAGAGTTAAAATTAATGTACGGGTCCCCACATACAGCAGTAAGCAAGGCAAGCCCCACGAGCAGTGGCCAGTTGATGAACTATGTAATTACAGCAAGATAATCTTATCCCTGCAGAGAATGTAAATGTCTATCATAAATTCAAGGTATATTTCTGCACATCTATATTTTCCCCCTCAGCATTTCTTCAGACCAAATAAGATATATAAATGCCAATGTAGCCTAGTTAAATTCAGGTAGTATAAAATAAAATATTATTCAGGGCCATGGAAGGACAATCTAAGGTACATTCTCAAGCAGTGACAGTGAGGGTCACACTCACAGTGGTTAAAAAAGTTACACGTTATGATTGCAGCAGCCCAGGCACAGCCCAGCCCAGCAGCCCATGTCATTTTGGCATACTGCTCTGTGTCCCCTGGCCCTGGCAGCAGGAGCCAGCCTGCCCACAGCACAGTGCTCCCAGCAGTGCAGGGCCCACATGGCCCAGGGCAGCCAGCCCTGAACTCTTCTGCACCTTCAGAGCTGTTTAACACCTAAAAAAAATGCTCTCAATAAATATAGAAGGGGCTAAAACCAATTATTATTCAGACTCCTCACTTTTGTGGTATTACTTACAACACAAACTACGTTTGTGCAGTCCAGGATAGTTTGTCTGCTTTGCAGTAGCCAATAAATCTCACATACCCTGTGTGTGACTTTATTCAAGTTGAAACCTCTTAACCTATTTTAAGTTGCCAAATCTAAAAGTGCTAAAGACCCAACTCTCCACTACCATCGAAGTGCCTACAACCTTTCACTAACCTATCAAGAGGCAGACTTGGTGATCTTAGAGGTGTTTGCCAATCAAACCAGGTGTCAGATATAAATAAATTCTCTGAACACACTAATTTTAGAGGGTTTTTAGTTAAAGGAATCATGGAAAGCACATGACATCAAGACCTTATCAAGCAGAAAAACTACAAGACATATTTCTGTTCTGAGAAATCTTGGACTGAGGACCAGTATCCCTATTGGCATATCCCAAATAATCAAGAGCCAGCAATGAAGTATGAGGTATTCAACAGGACCATTACACTTAGCTTTAGGACCTTGCATTAATCTTTTTTTTTTTCTTTTTGCCATGATCATAAAACCCTTTAGGCAATGTCAAAAGTTATACAGCCTTTGTCATTCTTTTTCCAGCCATCAATGGTATTAGGAACGTCCAGCCTGAAAGCAGTTTGTTCTCTTTATAAATAATGCTGGTGCTCCTCTAGCTCTCTACATTGAGGGTTTTGAGGAAAAAAAGCATGCATCTCATGAGTTTGTACAAGGCAGCAAATAATTTCAAATAAAACTTTGCATATTTCTAGACTAAATTTCAAAAACACTTTCATAGTCTTTATCGTGAGGGAAAGCTATATTTGTAAATCAGTTTCCCTTTCTACTGCATCACTTGGTACATGCCTGATAAAAGTAAATTTTGCTGTGAAAATGCTGCAGTTCTTCCAGTCTCCATGGAAGGATTTCAAATAGTCATGTCAGGGTCCACCATAAGCTTCAAATTAAGCAAGTTTTCCTTACTTTAGATTTCCTTTCCATGCTGGAAGTATTTTGCTAGAAAGTGACATCTTTAAAACTATATTTAACATTTTCATTCCCACAGCCTTATTGAAGGAGAAATTTTGAGTGTCACTCAAACTGACTAGTTAATGAGTTAATAAAAATCACAGGTAACAAAGCCTCCTTATATCACCATGATGAAGAGAACTCTAATAAAGGTCAGATTTTATGAAATTACTTCTTTTACATAAGAAGTTTCAAGGTACTTGCATCCATCTCAGAGTAAGAATCATGTGCAGAGATCTGACAGAACATTAAAGAGTGTTGTACTCTTCACAGAGCTCTCTGTAGAAGAAAAAACATTGCAGATTATCTGAGAAAAGTTCTCATCAATATTTTTTATATTTTATGTCCACTAGTCTTGTGACTTGTAAATAAACAGCCCTTAAGGTCTCTTGCAGCAGCTAAACCTCAGCTAAGCAACCTTTTAGCTAAAAACCTTACTCATTTCTTGAAAATTATTTGACTCTTACTGGAGTGCTCATGCTCATTAAGAGCATGATTCTTTTTGGCTTAATCAGTCTATGAAAATGTAATTTTAAAAACATCATCAGGAGTAAATATAGATGTACTTAAAACCCCAAGCCTTATCGCCAAGAAATGAATATATGTTTTAGAGCCCTTTATGATCTAAACTTACAGCAAGGACAAAATGTGCATGGTGTTGAACATTGCCTAAACATTTGAATGCCATGGTTGTATTCAACCCCATTTGCCAAACATTATTACTACCCCATAGACAAATAAATTAAGCAGGATATAGCTCCACAGCTTTCTCAATTTTGTCTTTCTATGGTGAATTGCGATAGAAAAGACATTTCCCTTAAGGTTAGAAATTCTGTAGTGGCTAAAACTTTATCCAAAACAACTCCTACTCATTAGGATGTCCCCACACAATTCATTTGGAGTACCACTTCATACCGCCATTTGGGAGTTCAGAGGTCACTCCTAACTGAAAAAAATATTTCATCTAATGGCATCCCGCTGCCATATTTCTCTACAGTAGCCTTCTCCACTGGCCAATCAATAATAAAAACAGACACAGAGTCCAGAACTTGAGCAGATATTTGAGCTTTGCTAAATCTCCATTCCTTCAAGGGTTGTGTCGTTTTCCATTGAAGGCAACGCAAGGAACCAGAGAGCACCAACACAGCAGGGATCACTCCGAGACCCACAAAGGGCTGCTCCTCTGGCTTCCCAATCCCTCCGACACTCCATCCCACTCCACATCTCTATTTTACTGGATTTCCAGACACATTACCCCAGATGTGATACTTTCTTCACCACGTAGTCTGTGCATGTTGAGCAGCAAACAAAGAAACAGACTCAAGGCAGTGGCAAATACCTCTGAAAGGAAAAGGAATATTGACGTGCATGTCTCAAAAGAGTTGGGTTAAGATAAAGCAGCTTA
This sequence comes from Chamaea fasciata, assembly GCF_029207755.1. Lineage (NCBI taxonomy): Eukaryota > Metazoa > Chordata > Aves > Passeriformes > Sylviidae > Chamaea > Chamaea fasciata. The sequence goes on along the minus strand of NW_027094095.1, from coordinate 12,312,106 downwards.
ATCTTTTAACTTGGGTTTCATTTGCAATTAAGTAGGTTGGGAAAACACTAATTGGTTAGAAACACATGTAGGTAAGTGTCTGTATTTTGGAAGTGTTTTTATACCATTCCTAGGAGAAATAACTGCCAAGGCAATTGCTCTCTGAGCACTACAATATCCATTTCTGGTTGAATTACTGCCCTTTGGCTGTTAGCTGCTCTCGACTTACGTACTCATACACTGATACGCCTTCTCTCTTTCCTTGTTTTTTCCCTCAAACAAGAAACATGATTTTTTTCATAGTATAGTAAGACAATTGACGGAGCCTAAAAAAGTACTTAACCTACCTATAATAATGACTACAAAAAGAGCCAAACGTGCAAGCTTAAAATCTCTTTCCTCTATTAAAGTATCTTTCTCAATATTTGGGAGTGGGAAAGAAGAAAATGACTGACAAACTACAAAAAAAATATTATTTTACATCAGCATGATGAAACTCAGATACATTTTACATTAATTCCACACCAGTTATTAAAAGATTAATGATTTCTTAATAGCCTGCTTATTATAAACTAAATCAGTGGTCTGTTTAACACACTGCTTGCAGATTCAGTAGTCCTCAATTATTTTAACACTTATTGTTGGTCTTGATGAGCACTATTTACCACACAATACTTCTGCTTGATTGTAATATATGCAATTATAGTTGTTGTTAATTAATAATCTTTTATCAAACAGTGTATTTGGTAATGCACCATATTTCATGAATTCAAACACCTCTCAGACACCACTAAAACTGACTTTATTTTCTCCACATTTTATCTGCTCCTCTGTCTCTTTCTACTATGCTAGATTCTTTTGTGTTTGTTCAGATCTCCTTCAAATGAATGCTCTTCTGACAATAAAATGCTAGAAAGATTCTTCTAAAAGGTTATTGAAAACAACAGGCCTAGAACAAAACTTCACCTTTTGCTTTCTATAACAGGTACAAGAATCACAAATGCAATGACTGTATAGAGAAAAAAGATACCATCACAATTAGAAAAAAGAGAAAAAATTCACCGCCACTGACTCTTACTAGGCCTGAAGTACACTCTCTCTTTATCTCAGATATTTGGATAACTTGTGATGACTGGGCATTACATAGGCAGCTTTTATTGTTGTGAACATTTACCAGCGCTAAGTAGTTTAGGTCAGTGCAGTCAGACTGTTCCAGGGACGTCACAACTTCACTTAATTTTAAGACACAAACAGAAGACACAAAATTATCACACCATCTACAGAATGAAAAGATAATCACATGGTAATGAAAACAAGTTAAATGCAGTAGCTTAAATGTATGTAACAAGTTTTTTTTTTTTTCTTATCTGATTAGAAAATTACCTCTTGCAACAGCGGTACAATTGTGACAGATAGCATCTCAGTAGTGTTCAGAGAAATCCAAAAAGTGTTCAGCTAAATTTCTGGCATATGACAGCTTCTACTGCAAAGCCTGTGTAATATTTTCAGAGCTGCAAGGTCTTCAGTAGAAGGAATCCCATTCTATAAAAAATAGGTGCACATTCAGAGTTATCAACACTTGACATTCATAGTGCAATGGGTGGAGTCTTCTTTGCTGTGAAAGGACATCACACATCTCCCAGGTCTTCACACCAGTTCTTTCTGGAGGCTGGGAGGTGGACCTGCTATGGGAAAACTCATGTACCACCCCAGACCCACAGAGCTAAGCTACAGCTCTGCCTCTCAGGAGCAGGACCACTGTCTTCCCTCCTTTTTTTTTAATTTCAAACCAGATTTATCAAGCTACTGCATTGTACTGATGCTGCTTATACTTCTTTTTTATATCAATACCTTATCTCATTTCTGTATGTTTTTTTCTGGGATTTATTTGTAGCCAGCCACTTACTAAACACTTCTCATTTTGCAGATGGTTTAGTGAATTTATTCTGCTTCAGCTCAAAGAGCCTACTCAAAGTTTTAGGAATAACAAGTAAATAAATTGTATCATGTGCATTTATGTACTTAAAAAGGCAGTTTAAAAATACAGATTAGAAAATATGTTTGGAAGAAAGCTTTCAGTTCCGTGGGAGAATTTAATACTGGAAAATATGTTAGAGAGGAATAGGCCTTAAGGAAAAAAAAAAAAAAAAAAAGGAATGAAGTACACAATAGCAACATTACACTCTTCAAAACCCTGATTGTTTTTATTCAAAGCAATCCTCCTCTCATTGAGAACTCTACAGGGACATTTTTGACCGCATTGTGAATATGTTTATGTTGTTATTAGTGCCAATAACAAAATTTCACCATAGAACTGTTAACAAATGGATTTATTTCTTTAAAATTATGTGCCATCATTTTCTGTTTTGTCTTTAATTTTTCATAAGAGAAGCAGCAGAGAGTCTATATGCAGTTTTTTCTCTACATATTTCTCAGTGGATCTAGATTTCAACCTTCACAAAACAATGGTTTGGAATACCAATTGCCTTGGTCTTCAAATAATTCTTGAACAATTGCAGGTGCTACTAACAGACATGTAGCGAATTGTAAAATTTAGATTTTAAACTTTAGAATTTTGAAACTGGCTTATTAAATAATTATAAATACTAACAAATCAAAAAGTTCTCAAGAACTTTGTAATGGAAAACACAGCTGTGATTATAAGTCCTTTTCCAAGCAAGCATGTGATAATTGGAGCCACGGTTCAGGTTACTGTGTGGGAGTGGACACAACTCCATGTAAGACCCTACAAGCAAGCAGTGAGGAGCAACAGCTTGCATGTTTCTCATCAGCTATCATTCCATTTACACAGAGCAGGAGGACACAGGGGTCTTTTACACAAAAAAAATCCCAGAAAAGTCAAAGATCCACTGCCAACCTCTGTGCTCCCAGCCTATGAGGAGCAGCACAGCACAACTTTGTTTTAACAAGCTCTACAATGTCAGAAGTCTTTAAAACGACAACTAATTGAAAGAAATTGCAACACTAGGATCAGTTGCATCTTTGTCCAGATCCATCTTCTCCCAAACTTCATGTAATAAATGAAGACTGTGCCTCCGGTGTTTTTGTTCATCTATCACCATGTCAATGATTATTACAGTGTTACAAAACAAAAGAGAAAAGTTTAATTTCAGGGAAAATTTATGGTGGGTGAAACACATTTAAACTTGACTAGATGACAGTAACCAAATAAATCTTATGTTTGCTCAAACAAAAATTTTTGCAAAAAAAAAACGAGTTTAAAATGTCACTGCTGAAATATTGATGTATAGTTATCAGTGTAGGAAGGAATAAACACTGGTTAATAAGACCAGAATCAGATACATGAGCTAGATATAAAGATTATCATGCAGACTACCCAGCTGTCATTATAATTTAGTTCTCTATAGTGTGACCTTCAATACTGTCCAAGCTAATTCTATATGCCTAAAATGTCTTAAATGCCCTACAATTTAAAAGCAACAAGCTTAAAATGACCTGCAGTTTTAGGCTGGGGGGAAAAGAAAAGCAGCACAAACAATCTGAGAGCTAATACTCAATGAAGCAGGGTCACTGTCCTTTAAAGACAGGAAAACTGCAACAATAAAAGTATATTTTCTTATCTTTAGCTGATGTTTTTTACTTATCTTTCCCTGCTTTAATACTAAACTAAAATGAACTATCAGCACAATGACGAACTGCTGCCAAATACAGAGAAGCACCTGAAAGGGAAATCTGTGCCCTCAGAGTGCAGAGGAGCTGTGCCCACTGCCATAGTTCAGCATCTCCATGTATTTTAGCCCACTCACATGTGGAACTTGGTCATTCACACACCCTGCCTGCACCCTCCCTTTTCTCTTGCAAGAACACAGGCAAAGCTGTGCGAGTGCTAATATTTTCTGTAATATTGTCTAAGAGAAATAGGCCCTTCCAAAAGCAAGTGGCATGGCAGGATCAGGGAGAGGCCCCATCAGAACCGCAGCCCCACAGACCTTTGCAATGGAGGATGAGCACCTGGTACGGATCATCTGTGCCAATAAAAACACTCCTCAGTCACTGCATGAGCTGCCAAACAACTACATGACACTATAGCAGGTAGCCATAACAATAAAGATCAATTTGTACCAGAATTAATTAATTAATACGTGTTATCAGCTACTACCCTAATTGAGGGGCATTTATCCTTATTTAAAATATGACAAAAATTCAGATCGTAAGATGGGCAAAGAAGGTTTAGGAAACAATGGGGGGAAAAAAGAAAGAATTCAATGACTGCACAGGATGCCCAAGTGCAGCAACACATTCACTGGATATACATCTGTGTTAGATTTAATCTGCAGCCTCACTTTAAGTTTAACAATTTGTCAACTATTTGACAGAATTGAACAATGTGTCAGTCAGGATCTTGAATCTCTATAGACTAAGCAACCACATAAATATCTTTGTACAAGGACCAAGCAAATACTGTGTCATCTTTGCAATCAATGAACCTACATAGCTTAATATTTTGTTTTAGGGGTCTTATATCTAACTGCAAATGCTCTTGAGCAGGAAATCTCTGAGGGCTGAGGAACAAAGAACAAACTTCTGCCCACCAGGGTTTTCTTTGTAAGCTCTCTATCCTGCACATTTTTTAATTTCTCTGTAGCATAAAATGAAAGGCAGAAAAGCTGAGCGGCAGAAGTCTGTTAGAGAGCTCAAGAACCACATTATTTTTCTTCTGTATGGTTCAGACACTGACCTGCTTCAGGCACCCAGTGCAATGGGGAAGCACAGAAAAGCTGTGGGTTGTAGGAGGTCCTGTGTAGCTTCAGCAAGACTGATACTTACAGGGCTCTAAAAAGAGCAGAGTCATTTTAGGCATATACTAAATGTAGAAAATGCTCTTCTCTATTGTCCTTCATTGTGCGGACATGAAAAAGTCAGCCTGAACCTTGTTTCATTTTGAAAGTTCGTTACTGTTCTTGAGATCTTATAAGACTTGCTCTAATTGTGCATAAGTCTTTGCTGAGGGCAGTGAGGTAGAAGAGGCAGAAGTAAGGGATGTTCCATCTAGAACAATGTCATTTTGAAAAGAAAAATTCATATTTTTAAGATTGAGTTATTTGCAATTACTTATTAGACTGTCAGTGAACTTAGAAAGGTGATGATCCATATATTAAAACTTTAAGATCTTAATATATTAAATTATAATGGATCCAAGGGTACAATAATGTACTATTGAACGGATAACTACACATTTATAAAAGGCAGCAATGGGGATTACGGTCTATGATATGGACTATTAGGCTTATTCTGATAATTATAGAATAGATTTTACAAAGGACACAATGGGTTCATGTTACATTCCATTTCCACAAGGAAGCAAGACAATACAGTGGACATAAGTGACAACATCATCACCCTCACAGCTGTCCTCCTTTTTCCAGCACCCACAAAAGCCCTTTCAGAGGTCTATCAGCAGATAGGAACAAAATGCAGCAGTGTTCAAGATCATTGCTCCCAAACCTTCCCACGAGTAATTAAATGATGATGCCTCATGTAACATGCTTCATTCAAACATAACCCCACTTAGAGAAATATCTTCTGAATCACAAGATCCACTATTTTTCACAAAAGACATATTCCTCAAAACTTCTGTGCTTGGAAACACCATAGGAAAATTTGCCAAATCTCCACTTCAGGAGGTCACAATGTTTAACAAAGCTTGCCTTACTTTTCCTTCTGTAATGTAGTAATAAAGCTACAAAATTACTACAAAGTAATAAAAGAAAGGAATGTTTCAAACACATGAAATAATACGCAACTCTCATCACAGAACTGACCTCAATGTGTATGATTCATTTAAGCCCCACTTTATTGCATCTCTAAAAGGAGAAAAACAGACGAATATAAGAAAATCTAGACATTTCATACTAATGTCATCTGTCATTAATAGAAATTATCTTCCTATATTTATCTGGTTTGCTTCCTGTGAACTCATGAAAATAGGAAATTCATAGAAAAGATCAAACATAGAGCAACACAACCTTTTTTTATTTTTCAACTATAGAAAAATAGCCACATAGTGAAGGACAAAAAAAACCCCTTCTTATTTATGAAAAATGCCCATACTAAACAAGGTTAGCTGATAGGACAAACTCAAACAAGTAAATGGTATAAGACAGTTGTTGTATGTATTTCCTGCACATAATATATTCATTAGTGAGAAGATAAAGACAGCCTGATTTTAAAACCTGAATTATTTTTGCATCTCTGTTTGTAAAGAAAGGATCAACAGCAGTTTTCTACCATCTTAGAATTAATCACACTGCTATATAAATCCCCTATATTTTAAGAACACCAAAAGTGCCATTTCAGAAAAGCTAAATAATGTATGAAATTGAAAAATGTCATTCTTTTAATATCTCTTCTTGTGAAAAAAAAATGCAATTACAACCATGATAACTGATTGTGGCCTTCTTTTAAAGCATTACAGAAGTTGTCATTGTTTAGTTAAGCAATTCAGATTCAGAAAACGTGACCTACCATAGCCTGAGGGAGAGACCTATCGTAGCAGTAAGCAATACATCTCTACACACTTGTAATTCAAAGGCACTGAGGCAAAACCTGTCAAAACATTACTAAAGTCGACAAGGATGTATGGTTCATTAGTCTAGGAACTGATGTGTTATGGACCTCTTTGTGATCAGCCTGATAATTTAAATCAAGTTACAAGTTTACTTAAACCTACTAGAACTCTATTATTAAATTTCAGATCATGCCTTCAACAAAGGCACTCATAATTGCAGAGATTTATCACAAGCCCATAACTATCCCCCTATCATGCCAACTTAATCAATAATCAATTTACAAAATATCATTACTTTAACAGAAAGTCTGTAGCTCTTTTTCTTGCATTGACTTTGAGGACCAAACTGCAGCATAACGACAGTAAGCCTGTCTTGTTCATTAACACAGAATTAGACTGCAAAGGCTTCAATATTTCCCAGCAGTTACATGGACAGAACAGAGTGAGCTGCAGCAGCAGAGTTCTCTGCCCCCTTCCCTGTGCTGCTCTAAGCCTGTCCAAGATGCCTGACGCTCAAAGTGGTGTGAACCTGACAGTACTGCAGCACACAACCTGAGCACGAAGCTTCTTCATTTCCCCCAGGTTTACATCCACGAGGATGACAAGTAAAATATGCAGCCACTCCCACATACTCCCAGTCTACAGCCCATCTTGTTGTTCAAACAGGACAAAGACTGGTGCAATTAGAGTGAAAAGAAGACATCACAGAGTTGGAATTGCAATCACTATCTCCATGGTTCATTCTTTGTAACAAGTCACTGCAAAATAGATCAAGTTCAACTGCAATGGCATTGTTTGCATATGGAGTGATTCTTGGGACTGTTCTGTGCAGGGCCAGTAGCTGGACTTTTACGATCCTTGTGGATTCCTTCAACTCAGGATATCCTACAGTTCTGGGATTTCAAGTGTTAAGACTGCTTAAGAGACAATCTTCTTTTTTCAGTGATAATACATGCTGGCACTTGTTTTTACAACATGAACTTTCTATCTAGAGAAAAGAAAAATAACCTGGAGATGATAACAGTGCTCAAGGACTACAAATGATCAGTGCTACCAAACAGTTCATGTGACAACCTTGATCCCCAGGATAAAGCTGCAGTAATCCTATAGTTAACTGCTTGATTATCATTTGTTAATATTCTTCTGACTAACAGCAATTAATCTAATAATATTGCATTCCATATTTTGGGCACAGAGAACCATAATTTAAAAGTTTGGTTTATGAAGTCTGGACACTAGTGAAAGTAGTAATTCCTTCCATTCTACAGTCCTGAGGAATAAAAAGGAAGGAGTAGTACTGAACATGTAAAACTTTGCCTAATTCATGTCCTTCTCATGATATACCAGAGTCCACTTTATTAATCACAAGTTTCTTGTTTCACAAAGGTTTTTGTTCACTTGTGAAAATTACTGCATGTAATGTGAAGATATGAAGAAAGATTAACCCAAAAACATGTTTAACTTTCAAAGGATTTCTTTCCAAGCAATTAATACTGAAGTACTGCATAAAGCCACAGTAAATTCAGTATTTTACATTTGTGTGATTTCTCCAAGTCATCATTAATTTAAGCACTTATTTCCAAAAGTGCCAGAATAAACATTTCACAAGCACTGCCATTCCATATTACTCCGTAACTTAATATTCTTTATCATAAAGCCAATTTCTGCAGATCAGAGTGTGCCTAATGAAAGTAGGTGTTACTTCCGCTCCAGAACTGCAGTTTCCTTCCCTTTCCTTCAAATACACAGAGCTTCTGGAAGCCTTTTCTCGACAAATTCAGAACCTGATAAAGCAGACAAACCCACAGGTTTAAATACCTCAGCTAGATTTTACCACGGCTGAACTGCAGGGGAGGAACCTGAGCTCTCTTTGTGGGCTGGGTAGCAGCTGAGCTCTGTGGGTAGGGGGACAGGGACAGAGCAGGGACACGCTGCAGACAGGCAATTAAGAACTGGCAGCACATTCCATCCTTTCAGAACAAAAAAAACCTTGCTTCAGGACACATACCTGTCAGACTACAGCTCCAAAAGGCTATCAGTGCATAAACACAACACGTCCCAGATTCCAAAACGCTTTTTTCTATACCATGCAATGTCAAAGTATCAATAAATAAATAAAATAAAAAAAAAAACATTACAAGACAAGAAAAGCAAAAATTATCTTTCTACCCAATAAAAAAATTGTGCAATAAAAAAATACTGCACTTAGGACAGACATAATGTGAAAAGCTCAGGGGACAATGTTGCTTTTCCAGGTGCAAGGTCCATTAGCTGCAGCTCAGACACTGCTGATATCTGAGAGCTTGTCAGATTGTCCCAAAAATGCCCTGGGAACAAATTGGATATTGTCTGGAATGTCTCATTTTGCTGAGGGAAGAAACTGTCTCCCTCTAACAGCACCACTTTTCAGTATTCCTGCACAAATTGCAAAAAGGGTGTTTCCCTGCAGGCCATGATCAGAAATCACTGATGCAGAAGGACATCCAGAAGACTCTGGAGAAAGCAAGAATGTAAAACACCTGCTTCCTCTGAAGGGTTTCCCTCTATTAACAACACTCGCATTTCTGTCTGTTTCTAGCAAATTACTTACTATTCCTGATCAGCATTAATGCCAGCACTTGTCTACTTCCAGGGATGCTATTTTGAATGTCAGTTACTGTGGAAAACAGAGACATGCTCGCAACAGAACATGAGGCTACTTGGGATTTGTTTTGAGAGGTATCATCATTTCAAAAGACAAAAATAGCTTGACTTCTTTAAAGTTGTGTTTAAAGCCTGTGTATTCATATTGTTCTTTGATGTCAATCCCTAGAAGGAGTGCATGAGGAAATGCTAAGTACAGCAATGAAAGAGTTCACGGCATGCCTAAACCTTTTCCATGACACAGTAACAAGGCTCCAACGATGTAGACTCAAGCCAAATGCATCCCTGCACTGATTCACAGCTGTACAAGGAAGGTATTATTTAATGACTCAGCTTGGAAAAAAACCCAAAATATATTTCTTTATGAGAATTTCCATCCTCCAAAGGATTAAAGTTTTTAACTTGGAAATTCTTGAGAAAATCTCTTGGAACATGCAGCTACAAAGCTTTTATATCAGATTTCTTTTTGAGCTCAGGGTTAAAATGAAATAAGCTTTCAAAGCAGAACAGCTTAAATTTCTTCTCTCTCGAAATCAGATGACACAATAAATGGTGAAAGAAAGTTTGTCTTGGTTTCCCCAGATGATGTGTGAATTCTTGCATGAACTCCTGTTTTTCACAGAGTCAAGATCATGGCAATGCTGTGTACTTTCAGAATTTTAGTTGCTTACTGATTTTGAAGCAAAAATTTTATATGGATCAAACTTTAACTTTTCACGCAAATACTGGTAGATAAACACTAAAGGAGCCTATATTATATTATTAAGCAGGTCACATTGCACGCTATCTTAATAATTAAACAACCTCACTTTCTTGATGGAGAGAATTCCTGGCTGAAATTTAAATGTAGGTACTCCAAACAGAAATATGCATGAGTAAACATTTGCTGTAATTAACTGAAGACCACAAAATCACCACTAAAGATTTTCTTTTAATATATTTTTTTTCTGCAGCTTAGATAAAATCCACAATTTTTTTCTCATTGATCAAAGCAGAATACCAGAGAAATGAAATCTTAACAAGGAGCAATGTGTGACTTAGGGTTTAAACTATAGGTTTCCACTTTTTTACCCGGGTCTATTCTTCTCTTTCTGCCTTCCCCCTCACAGAACAATGCTTTTAAAAGAAGATGGAGATTACAGTCTTTACAAGGCTCCATTTAAAGATGGGATTTTGGGCTCAAAATACCTTTCAGAGCTCTTACAATTCCCTGCTAATTTCATTATTTGCATTATCTTTTGCGCAAACCTCAATTTAGTAACTATATATACACCAATTAAAATTACCAATCTGTCTGCTATATATAATCACAAAAAAGTTTACAGGAGTCTTTTTTTTTTTCTCACCAGCAAGCAGAGTCATGCTTGAAATAAATAACACATTCAAATTAGTATAATTTACTGTCTCTATGAAGTCACTATAATTTTCATTCAAAATTAGAAGGAAAAAAAAAACCCTTAGTAATACCAGGAAAACAAACAGATTTCCAATTCTAATCTTCTCTGAGACTTGGTCTTGGTGGGTTTCACTCCTAGAGGTACCTCAAAGATTAAATAGTTTGTGCCCCAATACACTGGTTGGAGTACTGGCATTGAGACCTTACTTTTGCCTCTCCTCTGCCTAACTTGTCTCAGCTGGCACTTTCATTTCTAACCATCATGCTGCCGTGTTTGTCTGATAGCTCAAATAATCACCCAGCAAAGGTGTCTGCGGGAAGATAAGTGATGGTGTCTAAGCCACAGGTAAATGTTGCAATCATTCACCTGTTTATAGGAACGGGCCCCCCAGACAAGCCTCACTTACTCTTTCTGTGCTTAGGTAGGAATCAGTCCCATGGCAAGCAGCAGGAGAAGGATCAGTCTTAGTCAGTCAGGTCCCAGTGCCCTGGTTTTAACACCACAGAAACCACCCAAAGCTTAGGAAAGCAGAAACTCAAACTTCAAACGAACATTCATTTTGAAAACTGAGAAATATCGTAGTCTGGGAATAAGCCAAGCTGAGGCAAAAGGCTACTTAAAGTGCCTGACAGGTGTCTGAATCCTGTAAGGAAGGAAGGTTTATGTTTCTGCTACGGGATTAATATAAGCTATTTCCACTTGACAGATACAGCTAAATACAGCATAGTTGCAATGATCATTCACAGAGTGAAATAGAACATGAACTGGACAAAAGGAGATGTGAATTTTAAGTCTCTTTTCAAGAACATATTTAGCATCTTTGCAATAATAGGACATAAAACAAATAGATGCTTTTTCCAGGCTGAACACCAACATAACTGAGGCTCCCCAGAGCCCTGACAGGGGGTCAGCCAGGGGGGAGGCTGCATTACAAAAACGTGATGAAGAGTTGCAAGGGTTTGCACTAAGTTGTCCTGAGGTTTTAAATCAAACTTGTTTTGACAGGGAAAAGGTCAGGACGCCATTTCTCACCTGCCTCTCACCAACACTCCCAATACCAACAGAGAACTACTTCACAGTCCTGGAAAGAGTGACCAGGAGCACTTGTCCTGTTACTGAGCCATAGAGATAATGGCCTTTGCCCTGAATGCAGTAATGCCCACTGCCACATCAGGCCAGAGGATGCCTGCACACCCCAGCAGTTTTCCCTCCACATTAACCCAGCACAACAAAAGACACCTAAGTCTTCTTACACATAAGGAAGGAAGCACACATTGGATGTAAAGCTGAGAAATTTTGATTACAATAGTTGGAACCTTCAGGACGTAGTCAAAGGGTTCAGTCCAGTTTAGCAGTTACAGAAAAGGAACACGCAATGATACAGTAATCTATCATTAAATAACACAGTGTATGGTAGTTAAAGCTAGGATATATAGGCTCACTTCCTAGTGTCCATTTCTTGCTCTAACAGAGAAAGGAGTGGACTGCTGCTTGGGCTCCCAACACCAAAAGCTCCCACCTGGCATGGGGAAATGAGTCAGCGCCACCCACACACCAATTCCTTCACTGCAAGCAGCATGATGTTGACAGTGATTTCTCCAGGATGTCTTTAAGGCCATTTTATGTGTCTTCTAATACTCTTTTTCCTCTTCCTTTAGTGATCCAGACGTACTGTATATAGTAGATTTTGCATTCAAGCTACTTGTTCATTACTATCTTTCCTGTCCCAACATAATTTCTACCCAACTCCTAAGTCTGCATTTCTCTAACTGGCCACTGGTGAGTCATTTAAAACTGGGAGATCACTGGGGCCCACTTGTATGCCACATCTGATCATACCATGCCTGTACTGTTTCCATGGGGTATCCTGTGTCCTCACCTTCAAGGCCTGGCTGTTCCACCAGGCTGTCTCTCTAGACTACACCCCTTTGTTAAAATTACTAATGCTTTGTTCTATGTAAAATTACTATTTGTCACTGCTATCTTTCTGAAGACACTGTTGTTGTATGATATAGATATTACAAATATTTAGGCTACTAGTAGAGTTGCTCTTACGACTCAAAATCAAGGATAAAAAAGGCTCAAGATATTGTCATAACAAGGTGATTCAAAACATTGTTCAAAGACAATAAGGTACTTTTATGAACCACTTCAGAGACATATTGTCATCTAGAAAATTAAAAAAAAAACCACAGCAAACAAAAAAAAAAACCAAAACCTAGACACCATCCTAAACAATAAATTACTTAGTACATATAATTAATAATTAAGTAGCAATACTTAGTACTGAAGGTTTTAAAATATTATTTATATTATATGGAAAAAAGCAGGCATTCTGGGTTCCCTTGTAAAAGATGTCTTGTGCAATAAGAACTGCAAATCACAGTACGTAAGGGAAACACCTACACTGAAAACTATGACTTTCAATATCTTATTTTCCTGAAAGGACCAGAGATTTCAGAACTTTTGTCTTGATAGCAGTATTTCTAAAAACCACTTACAGCTAAATATATAGATAGATATATGTAGTGCAAATAGATACACTTCATCCAGTTTCAGATGCATTCATTCATTTAACCTGCTTCATCAGGGGAAAAGGACAGAACAAAAATAAAGGAATGTATCTGTAACTAACCTAAGAAGTCTTGAGAGCTGTTAGAGTTGTGTGTGCAAATTTTAAACTGCTTGTTACTTTTTACTAACATGTGCTTACTAGTTAGGGCTGTAGTGCAGTATATGAAAGGGTAATGAGCTATTCAGTGTCTGTTTTGACTGAGCTATTTGTGTCTAGTTAATGCATTTCAAATGTAATTGACAAATTAATATCTCCAACTTTTCCCATTAACAGCATTAAATAAGGAAATTGCTGTTCCAGAATTGTGACCTTATTATTTATTATACCAAACTCCTGTTGTAACATAGTAGTTGGTCTAAGTTTTCTTCCAATAAATCAAAGTGAAAGAAACTTCTTCCTTCTATTTATGATCTTACATTTATGCCTATTTCTTAAGACAGAAAATGAAAATTATTAAAATTAATTCCACTGCTTATATTCAGGTTATCAATACTGCAGTGTTCAGTTTATCAATTGTAAAAGTTAAGTATGTAGTTAAAAAGAGTCTGAAGCAAAAAAAAAATGACAAATGGAACACTTATGTTTGCCTTGTTGATTTCAAAATATCTTCTGGTATTAAAGGACCATGTTTTAAACAAAATTTTTTAACTACCCCTTTTCCAGAAAACAAGAAAAGAAATAGCCTCTAGACTACTATCACTATGGCAGCCTGACAACCAAGGTGTTCCATGTCATCACAGAGGTAACCAAGAATAGGTCAGGTTTTGCTCCATTACTAATACTTGAGTATCTCAAACAAGGTAAGATCAGCTCCCTTCTCTCGCTCAAATTCCTGCTTCTACCAAGGATCACAGAGTGGATGTTTTGCCTATTTCTTTTGGACACACATTTGAACATGGTTGTTTCTGTTGGTCAGATGCTCAGCTCAAAGGGTAGGGCAAAATGAGGGGTTTGACACCCCTTTACATACTGGGTATTTCTAACTTCATACAATTCAAGGCTGCTCACTCTCAGGGCATAACACAACTAGAAGACTGGCACCTTAGCAGTGCACCACCAACAATCCTACTGGTATCTGTATACTGCAAAGCTTGGTTTATTAGGGATACTTTTAAAACTCATTCATATCTTACAGCACTGATATGAAGCAAATCCCACCCTGTGCTTCTAGTGGAGAAATTACCTTTAGGTTTCTCCCAAGCTGATAACAAAGTGCATCTCACAACAATTATGGTCCTGACTACTACTTCAAAGACATGAACATTTGAGGATACCATTAACACATTTAGCTGTTTACTGGAAATAACTAATTAAAGAGGCTAGATAATCCACAGGTCAGTTGGATAACTATTCCTCTGATAAACATCACCACACCACTATCATTTTGGAAACAACCATAATTAAACTAACCCAAACCAATTGCACTCATCACCTACAGTTAAGATAATTTATACAAACTATGTATAATGTGAGTAATTTCATAGAGAAGAAAAAATAACTTACAGCTCACCAAAGTACACCTATGAATTGATTTTAAATTAAAGACATGAATTACACAGTATGCAGCTAAATTAAAAAGGCCGATTTCAGAGGAATTGATATCCTCTATAGAAATACGTCACATACACAAAAACATTTGTCAGATGAAAGCTAAACAATGTTATGGGACATGCACTTCTGTTCATGCTCTTCAGGTAAAAGGAGAAGAGATTGGCATTTAAGAATCTAGGAGCATATTTCTTTTACCTACAATCAATGATATTAACAGAAGGTCAAAAGTACTACTTGCACTTCTGACTGTTGATAAAAAAGTTTTAGCTTGCCCTGCAACAGTGCACAATGACTGGAAGAATCCTGTGCCTTTGATAAGTGAACCTTCTTATTAATAAAATATAATTTCTTAACCTGGAAATGCTCATCTTCCAATCCTACAGATCAGCAAATGCAATATGACGGAGCTACTGAAGTATTTTCTACGAATTCCAAGTCAAGCATGCGGAGATAGGAATGCAAACACAGCCCCACCTATGTAGATAAAACACACAGAAAAGACTTTGCCACCGTGATCCCTATATTCTTGGTCCTAAGAAGGAGCTGTGTGCTCTGGTAGGTGTGTCAGCTCAAGAAGCAAAACTGTTGTTTATACCTCATTTCCCAAAGCCACTGAATCATCTTTTTGTGGCACCAGGCAGACAAATTGGAATAGCAGACACGTGTTTAAGCAAACGCAATAAGCAGCATAATTTCAAACTTCCCCTGTGCCACAGATGTTGCTTTGTTAAGTGATAGTTGAGGATGTCTGCTTTAAAATGCTTGAACCAGCACAAGTGCCACTTCATTCCTATGTGATGTTTTCATTTGGCTGGACAGGTGCTCTTGCAGCAGAATATCCAAAAAAAGAACATCTAAAATATGTATTGACCAACATCTGTCTTGCTTTGACTTAAAGAAGCTACTAGGGTATGCATTTAAGTCTGAACAAAAAGTTTTCCATTCACTTTGACCTTCTAAAGAAGTTTTAGAAGTTGGGCATATGAGGTCATATGCCAAACCCCACTTTTATACAAAAGTAACCCTGACTACCCATAATGTAGGCATCAGCACCTGAGTTGAGTGCAGGAGCACAGAAAAAACCAAAGATCATAACAAAAAGAAACCTCTCAAGCTCCTCCAAAATTTTAGAGCTTAAAGCAATATATTTTTCAACTGACACATTTTGTAAGTTTTCTAAAAATTAGGTATCACAAATATGTTTAATATATAATTTTTCAATTTTAGATATATAGACATAAAGATAGCCTTTTATTTCTAGGGTATGTTAGTGATGCCAATTGCTTCATTTGAGAAAATTACTTTGAATTTGGATTATTGTCTTGGTTTAGGGCAAATTTTGAGAGGAAACTTCTGAATGGGGCTTTTTTAGAAAAGCAAATTTTGGTGGCCTTTTTAAAACTGGTTTGGGAAAAGATTTTTTTGAAGAAAAATGGGAAGAAATGTTTATTTTACAAGCAAAGTATTCACAAGCAGAAAATAATTGGATAACATTAAACAATGGAACCTCTCGCTGTTCTGAAGAGATGGCAAATTCAGACAGTCCTTGTCCTGGGGTGTAGCTCTGCTCACCCAGTCTCTTATCAGTCCCTCCTGCCCTGGAAAATGCCACATCCTGGGCCTGGCAGGCCACAGGTGTGAGCTCCCAGAGTTTATCTGGGTTTTCAGTCCAGAACAGGCTGATCAGTTCCAAGAAAAGCCACAGCCTGGGGATTTTCTCTGCTTCAGCAGAAAACTACCTGAAAGCCAAGGCGAGCTCTCCCCGCTGTCCGTGCTGCAGACAGCACCGTCCGTGAGGAGGAATGGGGGGAGCAAGAGCAGTGTCTGCAAACGAACCCCACGCTGCTTCTTCCCTCTTTGCTCTCAGAACCAGGCTTAAAGGTGCAGAACTTAATATACAGAATAAACACAACAGTCAAGTGGGGATACGGGCATCATAAAGTCACCCTAAGACATTTTGGACATTTTGTTTATTTTTCGTTCCCATCTATTTATCTGCAGCTTAACCTGTGTAGGAGCGTTTCACATTAGATGTAAAAGGTATTATTGTTGTAGTAGTAGTAGTAACTTCCTTACTTATCTGTCAAGCATTTCTGTCTTGTGTAACATTATCCTGCCCAAAATGGTTTGCAAATAACATACATAAATATTCCATCACCAGTAAAATGAAGAAAAAGAACTACATGGGGAAACACAAAACTACACTCAAATAAACATGGAAGAAAAATGAGGAAGGCTGCTTGAAAATGAAGAAGCTGTTACTACCAAGAATGTTTGTATAGTAAGATTATACTTTTTTTTTTTTTTTTTTTTTTTTTTTTTTTTTTTTTTTTTGTAACTGGAAACTTGGGATTTTAAAACTTGGGTTTGCTTTACACCTTAGAAAATATATTAGTATTGTAAGGAATCTTATGTACAATATGCATTTGTACATTCTCCTGTGTATGTTCCTGGAAGACTTTACCTGTGTATCCATTAATGTGACAGACCGACAGGTTTACAGAGAAAACACAGCCTAGCTCTGTTTTGTATCTTCAGCCTGGCAGCAACAAAGCAGTTGATGGTATTGTAACATCTTTACATAACTGGTAATGCCAAATCAATTAACTAAAAATCTAGAATCCCAAGAAGTGACAAGTCTTTTTTTTCCCCAGAGTAAATTTTTCTCCCTATGCCAAGTGAAACTAAAGAGTATTCATCAAAATCCATGGTTTCTTTGGAGTTTTGTTTAGTTGTTTTGTTAAGGCGAGCACCGGAAAATGGTACTGCAGAGCCATTATTTTCTAAGACAGGATTAATTTTTATACTGCCATTTATTCTTAAACCTAAATATTGACATGAGGGAGAGGTGTTGTATCTGACTATCAGTGTGAGGTAACTCTTTGGTAAATTGTTAAAACGAAAAAAGGGATTTTGCTATTAAATTCCCAGTGGAAATACAATTAGTCCCACAATTTACTTAGAGTTCTTCAAAAATACATCATCATACCACAAACACAATGGAAGGAGCATCATATAGTGGAAAAGAATTAAAGTCATGCCAAATTCTAATACTAAAACAAAGCTGGAAAAAAATCAGCTATAATAGTCTTTCTCAATCCATTAATGTGATGTTCAGGAAGTTTTTAGTGGCAGGATACTGTAATGCAGAATGGAAAAGCTAAATTGCTGATGCTACCAACCACTGGATAAAGAAATGGAAATGCAGGGAGTCTGGACTCACAGGATGCTTGCTGGAAGATACAGTTTTGTTTTTATTATTTGTTTATCCATCTTACTTTACAGTGGAAAATGAGGGTTAATATATCTGTGAACTTGCTACATGTTTAGTAGCAAGAGTTAAGACTTTTCTCAGAGTGCAACACCAAAATTTGGCCTGAGAGTTAGGAAAGGGAAGCAAAAATGTCCGGAGTTCAAACGCTTTGCCTCAAATACCACAAGATATCAACATTTCATTAGTCTAGCCCAGATGCCACTCAGAATTACATGAAAAAGGGATTACATAATTTATTTCATGAACATAAAGGCTACTGGCCTCGTTCAACATTCTCAATTATTTTGGAGCAACTGAAACAAATACATTGGAAGTTTGAAAATTATTTTCTATGAAAGAGTGATGACAGAAATGGTGACATGTAATGATAACTGACTTCTGTCCATAATGACTGAAATAAGGAGTAAAACAAACTCAGAAATCTGAGATGTGGATAGAAAATTACAAGTGGTATTCAATGAGTTAAAACATGAGGTAAAACATCTAATGGAAAACCAGGCATATTACATGAAAAAAATGCACAGGTGATTTTACTGGAAGATGTTAAGAAGAAGAAATAATGAATAGAAAACAGACATGTTCACAATAGAATAGGACAATAACAAAGGCCTACATAAAATTGTGTGATTGTGTTTTGGTTTTTTTTTAATCACACAACTATGCATATCTGAAAATAGACTGTTAAAGTCTACATATCTGAAAATAACTCCAAAGAGCCAGCAAATATTTCTATTATTGCAGTGGTAACTTGGATATATTAAAATTAGTTTAGGTAGAGCACTAAAATCAGCACATTATTGTAAAACCCTACTTTGGAAGAAGAATCAGAAAATCTAAGCTGTCTTTATCCCTCACTAAATTTTAAAAAAAATATTCAAACCATACTATCAATGCTACGAGAAGAAAAAAATATCTACCTAAACAAGTACTTCCCTTCACATAATCAGTTCTTTTAAATTTACCTTCTACCAAAATAAAATTAGCAAGTATTCATACATGATACATAGATTAATTTTTAATACTGTTGTAGATGTTTGAATATTTAAGGAGAACACTTTCATTAATGACTACAACAATGAAACTATTTCTTTCAGACCAATCCTTGAACATCTCATCCTGTTAATTGATCCCTCAATCTCCAATTTGAATAAAAATAGATATTACATAAAGGGCTTTCTCATTAAAATGCTTTTCTGACATGCTCATATGCATTATCATCAATTCCCTTAGCCAGTGTGCTATCAGGGGAAAGAAAGTCAATGGCTTTTGTAATATAAACAAGGCAATATTTGTTGTTGGTTTCACTTCACTCATTTTTGTCATCATCATTGCTTTTGGGATCAGTGTATTGTGGTGGGCCTCATTCACATCCAAAAATTAGGTTTGATACAAGTAGGGCAGGCAATTCTTCAGGCTAGACTTTTTCATACCAGTCAGAAAATTCCCTCTGTGACTTACATTCCCCAGGTTCTCAAAGGACATGGAATTTGCAGGTATTTATGCAGGTACAAATTTTAATGTAAAATGTCCATAGTTGAATCACCACTTATCATGGTGTTTTCCCCAAGACCTTAAAATTTCCAAAAGAACAGCCTCAGAGCGCTGCAAGTAATCCCATAAAATCATAGAATCCATCAGGTTTGAAAAGACCTCTTGAGATCAAGTCCAGCCATCAAACCTAACACTACCAGGTCCACCACGAAACTATGTACTTCGATGCAGATAACTTCATTTTTCTCACTGTTTTCCACAAGAGACTTTTTAAAAAAAAATTAATGACAGCCACCCAGAGTCTTCCAGTGACTCCAAATGCCCATGTGAGACACTTGATATTTTCACATACACTACATAATTCCTTTCACTCTTCCTTTTAATAGTCATTTATGAGCAAAAACAAACAATTCCTATACCAACCGTAACCAGTAAACATTTTAAATTGAAAAGTAATACTCTTAGGATTATAATATGATAGGCCATTTATCTGAACAAGAAATATGAATTCTTCTCTGAAGCAAACCAGCCTATAAACTTAAAGGCCTCATCCTAGATTTGTTATAAGGTCTTGTGAGCAATGGGATGAGTGGATGCTATTAAAAATAGGAGCTCCTTTCCTGTGCTTTTTCTACTCCAGGACAGATGCTTTTTGGAAATGCTTGGATTGCAGAATTTGAACCCACTTATCCCTCTCCTGAAAGCTTGTTGTGCAAGGCAGGGGCAAGTCTTCATATTGCTCAGCTGACATTCCAACTCTCTAGAAGTCTTCTGACTACATAAATATTTCAATCAGCACCTGGGCACAAGCCATTTGATAATTTGGTGGTGAGCAGCTTCCCACCCCTTTGTTCTCCTAATGGCAATTGAGCTCATATTAGGAATGCATTTGCTACCAGGAAATGGAAAAGGTCCTGGGGAATATGGACTCTACAAGAGAAAGGACTTTTAAAGGTCTCATATTAAGGCATAATAAATGAGACCTGTTAGATACTAGCTATAATGCACCACCATATATAGTGTGCCAATACCCTCTAGTGGATACACTTGCCTGTGTTTATGTCACCTTTCACTAGCTAGCTTACCTAGTCCCAGGGAGTCGTATAAGCCTTCTTATAAAAGATTCCCCCGGCTCATGTGGGAAATTAGGACACTTTTAGAGCAAGAGTCTCCTTAATTGGTGTTCTGCACTCTATTGAGCATGAAGGTTTAGTTAACATCATCTCTACAACAGCTTCTCCCTCTCCCAAAAGACGTAACTTGATTAAAATACCGGTGGAGTTTTATGAAGCACAGTGTGCATTCATGTGGGGTAATAAATAGATATAACTGAAGGCAGCTTGACACTTGTGTATTTATTCCTTTCTGCTTACCAGCCTAACAATATCTTCTGTTACCATAAAATGATTTATACAACTTTGTCAAGCTCAGAACGTGTTGAAGAGGAGTTCGCGTGAGCCAGACAGGGGGTGAGACAGAAGCTTCCATTATCAGCAGAAAGGCAGAGTTAAAATTGATTGCCATACAGAGAGAGCTTTCTGAATTGGTAATGTTTTTTTCATCTGCAAGACAAAGTCCTTGTGAATAAATGGATATCCCTACAGCTGATCTGTAATCATTTGCTATCAAACAGTAGCAAGGAAAACAACCCCATCTTACTGGCTTGCAAGTAAGGTTCTGGTTCTTACTTGTCAGCTAATGATGTAAAGATTCTACATAGCGTTTCCTGGAACTGTTGTCTATATTTCTAAATTTAGCAAACGTTTCTCCATAAAGGCAAGAGTCTGTGTTCAGCTTAAGGAATTTATGGTTTTCAGACTGAAATTCAAGTTCAAGGTTTTAGAAGGGCAACTAGACTGCATGCATGTGTGTTAAGGACCAAAAGGAAAGGTCTTTGGTGTGCAGAGTGTTCCAGCAAACTTAAAAATTAATTCTATACTTAAAACAGTCGCTTGCAGGTTATTTATTTGTATGAAAATGTTACTGGAAGCAAGGGTGGTCTTGTATTTGAAAACCTTACTAGAATGAACGGTGCCCTTGTATTTGATCTTTTGCAAAAGCATGATTAAAAAAGCAGCCCTGCTCACAAATAACACACATCCAAGTGACATGCAAACCTCCACTAGCATTTTCTAGCAAAATGCACAGACGAAAATGTTCTCTATTACACTAATAGGTCTTCATAAAACACCTCAGTTTCTTAAGGAAATAGACTTTATGCTTACATTGTATAAAACCATTGTTGCACGCAGTGTTGCAAACCATTACTCATATTGCATCAGCTTTTCTGCAGCAACTAAAACCCAGAAGCATTTTGCTGATTACTTTATAGCCTCACTGGGCTGAATTCAGATAAAGATTTGGTTATTATAGCATGGGGAGGGACTTAAAGCACTGAACAGTAAAATTAAATACAATCCTGTATACTCTGGATCTTGACAGACCTAATCAAATAAACTGCAATTTTGAACTGCGCATGTTGCTCTTCTATAAGGGACTAACACCCTCCACAAACAGGGACAATTCTTGGTGATTGAACCCCAAACCAGATAATTTTCCATCTCAGGGTTAAAGTCAAGTCAAAGAGAATCTGAGTAGGTCCTGGAGGGAAAGCTAAGGAAAGAGAATAAACTATGGACTTGACTTCTGCTGTGCTTCAGAACAGACATGCTTTAGCACTTTTGACAGAATTTGTAAATAAATGGGTTCTTTTACTTTTTAATCATTATCACACAGAAATAGATGGGGACTCTGCAAAAAGTTCTAATTAATCACAATGAATAAGGCAAAATTGAAAATATTTATGCATTTAGAAGTTACAGTATCCTAGATTGGGGTTTTGTTTTCTTGATTATAATTGTTTCACAATCAGATATGTGGCCAGAACTGAAGTAGGAGGGAGCATAAATAAAACAGCAGCAAACAAATTTTCAGGATAAACAGCTGTCTGTTCCACAAGACAACACAAAAATTGAATACTTAACAGAACTGACCTCAATCAATGCTGAGATTTAATCTGGTGTTTCAATGATCAAAACTAATTGGTTTAAAAATGCCCATAATTAAAGGGCCAAATTCCCAAAAGAATATTTTAATTTTATCTCATTGGAAATAAGCAGTGTTCAGACCTACAGTCCATAGGAATAATCTGTCAAACACATAACAGAATGAATTTAAGAAGGCTTCACAACATGAGAGAAAAGTAAAGACATAGATAAACAGGGATGAAATAGTATGGGAGATTTAATTCATCTATTACACTTGAACAGCACTGTTGTGTTTCAGTGCTTGTTTCTCTAACAATTCTGCAGTCTCAGTTTTCAGAGTGCAGGTATATAAATTTTAAAGAAAAGGCACCCTTAGCTAAGTCTTTATCATACACACAATAGAATGAAGAAAAACATATTTCTATGAGATTAATTTTCTCTGCTAAAGAAATGTATTAATAACAATATA
The DNA here is from genome assembly GCF_029207755.1 of Chamaea fasciata. Taxonomy (NCBI): domain Eukaryota; kingdom Metazoa; phylum Chordata; class Aves; order Passeriformes; family Sylviidae; genus Chamaea; species Chamaea fasciata. The sequence continues at coordinate 12,289,190 of NW_027094095.1, read as the reverse complement.
TTAGGATTTAATGTAAGTCATGAGGAAGGATCCTATGTGATTTAAACCAGGTCAGTCTCTGTCCACCTCTTACAAGCAGATCTCAGCTCACTATTTTTCACACAAGTTCTCTTCCCAGAAATTTCTCTTTGCCAAGCTTTCTCTTAGGAAGTAGGAAATAAAATCATTGCACACGTGTTTAATTGGGCACTCATAAATACAGAAGAGAAACTGGCACCCCTCCATTGCAGGAGGAAAAACAAAAGAGAAGCATCACTAAGTACTAAGCTACTCCTGTTCCAGGTTGCCACTTCAAGTGAGACCCAAGAAGAAGACCTGCTACCTTGGCCAGAGAGCTGCTTCATGGCCCATTTTTAGCCTCCACTCTATTTTCACCAGAACTGATAACGCAGAAACACTAATAACAGCTTTATTTAGCAGTATCTGGATCAGACTTTGGCCAGAAATTAAAGGCAGCTTGACTCCTTAGAGTTTCTCCCTACATTGCTGTGATATTTTCCCCTGGCTCTTACCAGGATTCCCTCAGCAACCTGAGCACCCCAGGGGAGAGCTGAGCCCTCACAGCTGTGGCTGCTGCTGCAGCCCAAGGAGCAAACACAGGGATCTCCATTTGCGCAGCCAGAAATACTAAAAACTCATTTAGATTTCCTTCAGAGATGACAAAAATAAAAAAAAAAAATTTAAAAAAGTTTGCCACAACCACGTGTTGGATTCTTAGTTTTGCTTTTTAGCATGGCCTTACAGGAGATATGAGAGGAAAAGATGAGCAAAGGCAAGGCCTGAAGTCTGAAGGTCAATTCAAAAGATTTTTCCCCCAATAAAGTCAGTCATGACAGCACACACACACTCAACCATACATCCCAGGTCCAGACACACTGCTTTGCATCCATGAATATGGACACAGGAAAAAAAAAAAAAAAGAAGAAAAAGAAAAAAAAAAAAATCTTTTCCATCCTACATCCTGGCGGCAGACCAAAAATCAATACCAGTTGCCTAAGTAAAATCTCACCCTGACAGGGCCTCCCTGCTGGCTACACAGCAATACTAATGGTCTTGTAGTGGTCTTTAGACAACACAGGGATGTCAATATAATTTTGTTCCACTTTTCTTGCTTGCCATCACCCATCTGCAACCAATTCATAACCTCAAGTTACTCATACCTTTGCTCAAATGGACTGACTCTCCACCTACACATTTAGCTGTCCCTTTCCTCACTCCAGTGCCTCTCTGATCACTGTGACAGCCTTTGCAGTGTGTCCCTGCAAATCTGCTTTGTCTTTAATATTTCACTAAAATGCCAATGAAAACTGCCTTCACCTCCTGGGAGCACAAAAATCTTCTTTTCCTCTTCAAGCACAGTAGACAAAGCCTATTCCCATCAGCCTAAACAAATAAGCAACGGAATCAGAAAATCAGGGACATATATTGAAGGCTTTTCAAATCTTAGCCTTAGAAAGCTTCAGAGATATTAGTTAACTCCTTAGGGAAAATATTCCACTTCATAGAAAAATAAAAGTTATAGATGCATTTAGCAAGAGCATTGAAAACATACAGTGTGTACCTTTAGGTGAGCAACAACATGAAATGTTCTAAAGCCCTATACCTAAAATATTTACATTTTCTGAACAGGCAACTGACAGCAGAGAAACACAAACACAGACAGATATAAAACAGAGGACGTACAACTGGATGTTAAACACAACTGAAAGGAAGGATGCGCGCCTTTCCGTCAGCACAGCAGTCCTGTCCTTCAGCAGCGCTGGACTCCGGGAGCCCTGGAGCCGCGGCCGGGGTCTGCACCCCAGACCAGCCAGGGCAGCCCAGGCAGGGCAAAGCCCGCTCGGCCAGCCCCCGCGGGCACGGCCGCCAGGGAGCCGCTGCCTCCTCCGGAACCGCCTCAGCTAACGCAGAGAAGCCTGAGAGACAAACCAGTCGGTAATACGTAATTCATCGGCCTCACAAGGCCGCTGCGAGAGTTAAACAGAGGGCGAAGAAGGGATAATTCTCAGTGGCCTCTGCTGGGTTTCACAGGATGCCCAAGGCCAGGGCAGACCTGCAGCCTGGGCTCCCCTGCCTCAGGCCGGGCCCCACAGGCAGGTTCCCTTGGCTGCCACTTGCAGGCTGAGAACAAGTGGTACCAAAACTCGTGGTAACACAAGTTTCACACTGTGATCTTGTATAAACTTGTCTTAAAGCACAAAAGAACCCTCATCTCAGAGCACAGCTCCAGCACAACCCAGAGGGTCTGTCGGTGTCTCCAGTGCTAAGGCAGCCCAGACCTTGCTCTTCCCGCCTCAGCCTGGAGGGCATAGGCAGACTGCGCCACAGAGGGTTTGGTACAGCACAAACCCACACCACAATACCACAGCCTCTGGTTCTTTAAAGCACAGCACAGTATGCAAAACAAAAAACAGGTTAATAGATGAGAGTTAGTGCTAAGAGCTGAGATTAGAAGGAACAGAACCACAAGGATATGCAAGATCCACAGCGGTCCATGGCAAAGCCATTTGGGAGCAGTCACACTGATGATTTAGAATAACAGACTCAGTTCCTCATCCCCACTCCTCACAGTCTTCTCTTCCCTCCCTACCTCTGTGCAGCCCCCTGATCTCCAGCTATTCCAGCTGCTCACAAGAGCAGTGAACCAACACCTTGTATTTCAGAAATCACTCGCAAGAACTGTAACTGCATTGGATGGAAATCTGACATGGGTCCAGCTGCACTCAATGGATGTATGAGTTGTTTCCTGTAGTCTGCAACCATTGTTAACTATTGTTTGGGTCCAGATGAAGTACACCAGATAAAAAAACAAAACAACCAAACCTCCAGATTACAGGTATTGGTGTCAAAGACATAACCCTGCATTCACAATGCAGTAAGAATCAGTTTAGTAGAAACCAAGTAGATTGATATGGAAGGCTCTTCCCCCTACAAGTCTGTTTTTTTCTGTACTACTTAAAGTTCAACCAAACTGAATATTTCTTATAAGAATTAATATATTGTTTGTTGGAGAGTGAGTATTTGACCATTGTACCCAGAAATTTTCAGCAGTTGCTAGTATATTCAGGCACAGTATAGAAGAGTGGTTCACATTATTTCCATAACCAAGGACACTAAAGGAGTTTTATTGCTTTCTTTGCTTCCTTCAAGGCATTTTACCAAAAAATGTATTGACAATTTCAGAATGCCATTGCTACATTAAGATATGGATTTTTTTAAAAAGCATTTTAAGAAATCAAGGAAAATGAAAATTAGCATGTAAATGCCTTATGTGAAATAGAAGCACCGGGAAAGATTAACACCTTGCAGGGAAGAAGTGGGAGGCAAATGCACTAGAAAAGATGAGAAAACTTTCAAGAAGATCACAAAAAGAGCCAGAAATACTGGGAATCATGTACTGGAGCCAGGGAAAAAAACCATGGAGTACATGAGAGCCTTCGAGAATTCTTACTGCATGGATGGAAATGAGAGATATACACCACTCACAGACAAAATTCATTATTAAAGATATGTCTCTTTTGTCAGGATGCACCATCTTATTTTGCTCCTTATATGATTCGTGGGGTATATTCAATTTCCCTGCTAATATATTATAAACATATGTGTTATAGGACCCCTTAGTAAAACTGATGATAAAGACATCTGTATACAGTACTGCTTTTAGCATATCAGCATAAAATTAAGCAATTTTAAATTTTATTTTCAATACAAAGGTTATTTATTTTTAAATAAAATGCTTCTGAGAAATTAGTAAACATTCCATTATATTACTGTAGGGTGCTAGGATTTAAAAGAAGTTTATTACTTTTAAGCTTCATATAAAATATACCGAACTGTGAATTAACACAAATATAAATGCAAAAATATCTCACATTTAGCTAATTAAGAGCCAACATTGGTTTTCCTCATCATAGCCAAAATATTTGGGCCAACTCCCTGGCAAGTAAAAGTTAGTCAAGTCTCTTTACTCCAGCCTCCACTTACGGCTCAGATCTTGGCTTATACCCTGACTAAGGACTTGCACTAACAGTGAGCCCTATCAACAACTGATAGGATGAGCTTCCTACTAAAATCTCTTGTGTCAGCACTCAGGATTAACTTATTGACAAAAAAAAAAAAGAAGAGAGAGAAAAAAGGCACAAGGAAGCAACATCATCAATAGAGAAGAGCTAAGAGGTAGAAAGGGAAAAAAAAAGAAAAATCACACTGCTTCGTAAAAATCAGAAACTTCCATAGAAACCCAAAACTTTTTACACTGAATTTTCACTAGTGTGCTTACAAACGTAAATTATTTGCAAAGTTTGAAAATTGTTATTTCACGTGTTAATAATCCAGGTATGATTCACACTGAAAAGAGGGACATTTCTTCGTGGAAATAGTATTAAATTATCACTGGGATAAATTTGCACAAAATTTGTTATTTTGCCTAGGGCAAAGACATCACATTGAATTCACATGGTAAGTATTCGAATTGCAACCTCTTTCAGATTTAGACACTCTCCTCAAAAACCCATTCCTGAAAACATTTGGAAGCCAGCTTTCACAGAACTAAGGATAACTAAAACATACAACCTTCAAATATGTCATAATTAGTATGGCCAGCTTCATTACTGGAAAAGCCAACTTTTCCAGAATGCTTATGACAGGAAGTGAAGGGCATTAGGAGCTCCCCCTTGTACTCAGCGTAAGACCAACCTGTGGATCACATATTCTTCAGTTAAACCATAATGACATTTATCTCTTTTCCCAAACACACACATATAGATATAAAATCAGAGAGCTGGAAAATTATTTATACTGTCCATTTGCACTAGATGCAATTCTTCAGGAAAACACCGTGTTTTGTTAGTTCAGCTCCTGAATAAAAAAATATTCATGATGCTCAGATAAAAGAAGTAATGCATAGGACAGTGCTCACCTTAGAACAATCCAAAGCATGGGAATGCCAACACAGGAAAGATTTTCCTCATTAGACTAGAGCACAGCAGCAGGTACAAGGTCTAATTCACTCTACTAGCACCTGGCCTGTCTCAGAGGCAGCAAAGTACCACTTCCTCCCAAATCAAAGTCTAGAAATTTCCAGTAATAAGTAGATAAAGGAGTCACACGTACAGCTACAAGCTCTGCGTTCCTTAAGTGTGATATGAAGGTATCTCTGCTTCATGTCTCACCATGTATTATATGGTTTTGAACAGCTTTTGGTAGGAGCAGATGGAATTTCCCCATTCTAATATTTAGTCATATTTTAATTTACTTATATTGCAACTGCTACATTGAACCAAGTGAGATTGGCAGTGCAATGACACACAATCCCACTCCCTTTACAAAAAAATTGGTAATCAAAACTTATTAGTCCTGATGGAAAGCAGTAGCCATTGGTATTAGGATACTACTTCTTAGTGGTCTGGATTCTCGAATTGTTTTAATTTTAGGAAACTGAAAGTTTGAAAATTTCCCATCACTTCCACTATTTATATTATCCCCTTGGAATTCTTCACAAAAAAAAAACCAAAAACATTCACAGAATAACCACAAATAGAAGGCTTGGGCTTATTGTATATTATGCTAATTTAGTTGTTACTTAGTGCAGTCCCAGACCCAATGTCCTAGTGCATGAGGCTCCCAGCCTTCTCACTCAATAAGTCAGCAGCTCCAATTCAGTGATTTCAATGAAAAGAGAAAGAAAGAACATGAAATTTTTATTACAGCTTGATCCCTGACAATTTTTATTTCAAAATTATTCCATTGAAGAGACATACTACTATGGTTTTTAAGTCTTAGAAACAGTCCAAAGTGAAAAGCAACTGTGGGAATTTCTCCTTCAGCTTTGCTCCACTTGAAAACACACACAGAGATTTATACAATAAGGCAGGATAAGATGCACAGAGGAAGAAAGAAAAGCAGAAAATAGGCCAAAATTAAGCACAGTCTTAACTTCAAAAGCTTCAAGAAAGTGTTTTCTATTCAACTGAATTTTAATGGAGGGAGTGTGGGGGGCAATGTACATGTGCAGTGCAATATCAGCTATGTGGGCAACAACCAAGACTGTGCTCTCAGCAGGGTGAGATGTTACATTTACCCCAGCAGCAGTTAGGATCTGCTGAGATTTAGGATCATACTTCAAGCTCACTCACAAGTCTTTCTCCACTAGAGGAGAAAAGCAGCCTGTGTGCCTTGCATGAGGTCCCAGCACAGCTCTTGCCTCGACATCTGACAGAGCAGAGTGGTTGCATAAGTGTAAAAAAAAAGAGACACAAGAACATGGACTTGCCTACACAAACCAAACAGGATATCAAGTCACCATGACCCTGGGTGAGGGATCATAGAGGGATCACGAGCAGTACACCCGTGCAGAACAGGTTTTTTCTGCCTCTGAAGGAAATTATCCAATACTCCTTATTTTAACATTGTAAGGAAGATTCACACATTCTATTAGAAATCACTGTCTTGCTCTTTTTCTGGCTGTTGGCCACCACTGAGATGAAAATCCGTTATTGCAGAGATAAAAATATCATTTTGCAAAGAATCATTAGAGGCTATTTCCTCAGTTTTCCTTTTAAAGGATACTTTACTATGTCGGGAGTGACTAAGTGGTGCCTAACTATCAGAAAAGCATTACATATGACAGAGAATCTGGAGGTGAATTTTTAAAAAAAAGGTATTTTTTCTTTCTCCTCCTTCCTCTGTTCCTAATCTTTAGCAATCTAAAGCTAGGAGAAAGAGAATGGGTTAAAACTGAATGGAGCTGCTCCTTCCGAGGTCCAGGGCAATGAGGTTTGTAGTAACAGTGGAAATCACCAAGGCAAGACCAGCTGCCTCCCTGCAAGAGGACAGCTGATGAGCGGGGGCAGCTGTGAGCACTAGGAAACACTGCTCTGATTAACCTGTCTTGGAACAGTTAAGACAAAATTAAACAAATCAGTCACATTTGTTTTTCTAACCATGGTACAGCAACAACAACTAAAGGTAATCACCTGCCTGTCCTGGCTCCTTTTCTCCTACAGTAAAAAGAACAAAGAGAATTAAGAATTAGCTCAAACCCTGTAATGCTTTGAACTGTCATGACCTGTGGTCCAGTCTTGTTCTTTTTACTCAGCGGTGGCCATGCCCCACATCAGAGCAGAAGGCATCTACCCCATGCCTTGCTCCCATACCACTGCCAGGCATTGTCCCACAGCTGGGCAGTGGCAAAAATCTTTGATAGACAATAAATTTTCCTGGATTTGCCTCACAAACTGTTTCACATCAAAGAAACTGCTGGGGTGTGAATCTCAAAGGTTCATAGTTCACTCAATTTGGATGAGCCCTGAAGCACTCACAATTTTATTCAAGTCACCCTGCCCAGGATCTCACAGCAGGAACAGACTTCCTGAGGGGATTTCTGGCATTGCAACTTTCTGTTCAAGAGTGTTGAGATATGCTCCTATCCTTAAAACTGATAACATTTCATTAAACATTTCAGGGCACTTAATCCTAAAAATTCTGTGTGGGCAATTGTCAAAATTTGCACTAGGTAAGGGGTGTCCTAGTTCCAGATTTCTCCAACCACTTTTAGTTATTGAAGTTTCAAGCATATATTTTTTTCTGTACTTTGTTACAATCTGGTTTCCCAATTTCTGGCTGATATTCCAAAATTAGAATTTCCTGAATTCATTTGCTTCCATCAGAAAGAAGGCTTTAGAGATTCTGGGTATATTCTGAAGTAATAAATATAAAAACAAAAGGCTCACTGGCTCAAAAAAAGACTGATTGGTCTCCTAACTCTTAGGCTTTACTATATATTCCACTGTGAGATGCTCCAAAACAAAAAAGCTGCTTTAAGAATCTTGAGTCTCACTCTTCCACTCTTTCTCCATCTTTATTCTGAAGGATGCCTTCTTCCTGTCCTGTAGAGGCTACAGTACTTTCATTTCCCTGAGAGAACAAGCCTTCATTAAACACAAATATAGAACCACAAAGTGTTTTGCATGAGCTCGGGCAGCACTACAGAAACTACACTTTATTTTACCGGGTCCCCCAGATTGTTTGCAAGAAGCAGATTAAGGCTAATGTTAATTTTCACAACTGCATAATCACTTGCAGTTCCTCAGGCACATATTCTCTTAATCATATGTGTGTTAGTTCTGCAAGTCTGTAAGTGTGACCTGGAATAGCTGTGTTCTTACAACATCACACTGTCCACGCTTACTGCACTAAACACACCAAACAGCACCTGCCACAAAACCTCCCAAACCAAAAACAAGACCAAAACCAAAAACCTCAGGACCTAAATCTGAAATTTTGTCCCCCTTGAAATGTCTCTATCACCCTTTGTCTCTATCACCACTCAACACATCAAGTCAATAACAATTTGTCTGTTTCACAGATGATACAGTTCTGGTAGATTTATAATAAACAAAATGTATTAAAATGAAACACTTCAAGAAGCCAGGATTAGACACATTTAATTCCTGGTCAGAAAAACAATTGAAGTGCAGTAACTAGAATTGTTGTTCTTACTCTTGATCCCTTTATTCACAGAATCATAAAGTATGTTGATTTGGAAAGGGTTCATCGCAATCGAGTCCAACCTCTGGCCCGTCACAGAACTCCCCAACGATCACACTCTGTGCCCAAGAACATTGTCCATACACACTTCTTGAACTCTGGCAGCCTTGGTGCTGTGACAATTTCCCTGGGGAGACTGTTCCAGTGCCCAGCTGTCCTCTGGGTGAAGAACATTTTCCCAATATCTGACCTAAACCTCCCCCAGCTCACCTCCACACCACTTCCTTGAGTCCTGTCACTGGTCACAGGTGTGACAAGATTGGCATTTGCCCCTCTGCTTCCCCTCATGAAAATGCTGAAGATCAGATCCTGTGGATTCCCAGTTTGTCTCACTCTCATGGTAGATCACAACTCCAAGATACAGTACAGCAGTTCATGCAGAGAGGAAAATCATAGACTATTTCAGGAAATGCTGGCTGTGCTTTCTTTGTGGGCTACAAAAATAAAACCAAAAGAAAAAAAAAAAACAACCAACTCAAAAAATACCACTCCTAAACAACAACAACAGAAGCATGGGAGCATTGTTTTCCTAAAAACATGATTTTTTTTGTTTTATAAAATATTTTGACAGATGATTCTCAAAAATATTTATAGCACAGCTTGAATGAAATTATATAGATATCATCTCATTACACACACACTGTAAAAAACAGTCTTTAACTAGTAAGAGTTCACAAACAAAAACAATGGCATGGATAAGAGGAGAGAAGAAGGGCTATTATCCCTACAGGTACAAGTAGTTACAAGCTCCCTACAGAGACAGACAGAGACTAAGGAACATGCTATAAGGCATAAAAAGTATGTGACAGAGATAAGAACCAAGCCTTTATTTCCTCCCTCTTCTCTCCCCCCATCAGTCTTAGCCACAAGAACATCCATGCTTTCACAAGGCTGGGCACCATTTTATGGCTTCCCAATTATAGAAACGCACAGACAAATTTAGAGAACTTGAAAATTAATTTTAATTGCCCTATTATACTAGCAAGTGATTGACAACCACAGCAAGGTCTGAAAATACTCAGGTGTTTGCAAGATGGGACCCACTCAGTATTCTCAGACAGATCCATAAGAAACCATTATATTACCATGAGAAGCCTTGTGATAATTTATATAGTAAAGGAAAGCCAGAATCCAGAAACAGGAAACGGAGAGAAGAAACCATGTATAGAGTCAGAACCTCAGAGGAGGTGGGAGAGATACACATATGAGGTTTTGTTGCCATTTTGCTCATGAAAAAGAATGAAAGAAGGGGAGGTTATTTCCCCTTCTCCCAAATCAGCTATGCAAGATCACTTACCCATAGATAACTTCAGTTGATTAAGAAGTCTCAGATTGTTTGCCTGACATTCCCAATATCTCTGCTGTTCACAGGTGCAGGTCTAACTCAAGCCAAAGCTAATTTCAAGTTTCTTTGTAGCTTAACTTTACCAAGCAGCACAGCTGTAGCAATGGCCTCATTATGTATATTACCTACTGATTTCACACTTGAATCCATTTTAAGGTCCTCCATGAGCCTCCCTATTAGCTTAATAATGAAAAGTGTATCAAAGAGTACGTTGCTAAGTTGAGTGAAAAATTCAAAGCACTCCCAGTGCGACAGAGCCGCTGAAACCATGAAATAACAGTGGTCACCGAATTCTGCTCTCATTGTGATACTGCTAATTATTGTATTTGGGACTAAAACCTGAACATCTGAGACAGGCATAAAGGGATGAGTTTTTGTGTCTTGACGGATTTGCCACTGAATGTAAGAATCAAAAAATTAATTTAGGCAATTAGATGGCTGAACATCGTTTGTCTCAGCTGTCTTGTACTTCATCCTAAAATCTGATCAGGGCTTATTGTACATTAATTTAAACAACTCATCTATGAATAAGGGAGAGGAGTGTCTAGAGATTACAGCACATAACTGCTGCAGCTACAAAGGAAAATTTCATTATAGCATTCTTTTCTTGACATGCAAAAGAATCTCTATTTCATTATCACCTGTAGCAATAGCTGTATTTTTAAAAAATTTTTATTCAATTTAATAAAAAAGCAGTAGTCCAAACTTTCGTCAAAATGAAAGAAAAAGAAATCAAGCTTGTGTCTGGAGAAAAGTTAAAATTTCTATACCGAAGTACAAAAATAGGTGGATAGAGCAGTTTCTCACTAGCATTCTGGTGAGTAGAGTACCTCATTTGAAAGAATTTACACCATCAGTTAAGTAAGATTTTTTATGCAGGAAAAGGAAATATTTCGTTGTCAGCATCCTAACAGTTCAAACTGAAGTGTAATCATTGGGACCACCCATGTGTTATTTGTCATTAATAAATGACAATAAACGATAAAAAATGATGACATCTATGTAACCGGTACACTCCTTTACAATGTGCCAACACAGAAAGAATTTTGGTTTAACCTCATGATTTGGATTTATATTATTTAAATTAAAATAAAGAAACAAACAAAAACATCTGCAACAACTCACCAGAATCACTAAGCTGCATTTGGATTAAATTGTTTGTGTACCGTATGGAGAGGGGTGGCACCTGTTTTTGGTGTAAACTCAGACTCCCCAATTTTAAGAGGAGAACAGAAAATTAGTAGGAAAAATATACACATATAGAGATAAGCAAGACATTGACATGGAACATTGAAGAAAGACATAACATATTTTAATATAGTTTCAAGAAACACATTCCTGGCTAAGGGAAATATCACATCTCACAATTTGCTCTCATCACTTACACAAATAGTCAGAGTTGGTGAGAGTAACAAAGCAAAAATACCGAGAACACAATCTCTTATCATAACAAATGGGATATCTTCCCGCTGAAACAATATTATTTCACTCTCCTTTCTGAGGCAGATATGAAGCAGAAATATCTCGGAGTTTCTTTTAGGAAAAAGTAAAATGGACTGAAGCATTTCAATGCATAATGTGCAGGAGCAGAAAAAAATTTGAGACTAAAAACATACATTTTTAATAAAACCGATGACATTTCCCCCACTACTTGTTGGTTACAGAATTCTGTTATCATTACAGAACAGCAGGTTCAAGAAGGAACTGGAGAGATTACTGTGCAAACAATAAGAAACTATTTCCAAGTAACAGCTCAGAGAGAAACTGCCAATAACAGTTTATTTTACTTCTTATTTTTAAGTACTTAAGTTCCTTTAGTATGGCTGTGAAGAGAAGCTTGACTTCAGTTCACTCCAAAGATCCAAAGCCCAGAAGATGACAGAATAATTTCAATTAAAAATATTTAAGGCCTTATTCCCTCTACCCTCTTGATTTGCATATTTTAGTTGCTGATGTTGCTGGTTTCAGCTACCCTAAAATGATGAATACCCTGGATTCTACACAGAACCCAAACCATCATAACAAGGAGGAATGACAGAGATGTCCCATATTTGCCCATGTAAAAAGCAAAGGAAAAATATTAATGTGAGTATAAATATTGCGCCAAAAAATGAATTGAAGTCAAAGTCAGTGTTTCCCAAGTGAAGAAAATGGGACAGGAGAAAACAATCTTATCATAGTCTAGGTATAGGAACAGGTATAGGTAGAGGAACATGAACTTTAGATCTGTTAAGAAAAGAAGGAACCAATTTCTACACTGTTTAGCATTGGTTAGAAAAATAAAGATGAGAATGCTTCTGTGGAAAAGATCAACACGCATAATTTCAGATTTTAAAGGATTTTAAAATAGTTTTAAATACATGCATACACATAAGACCCTGGTAACATTGCCCAATAAGTAGCTAATACATTTTTTTTTCTTGTATAGCAACAGGAAAAATATAAAATTACATCTTCTTAAGAAGAAAAACATTTAAGGCTCAATTCCCATAGTCAGGAGGAGACTTGTAAATATTTTTACATACTTTAATAGCATCCAATTATAATTTTGTGCTAATTGCTTTAATCAGCCCAACCTGAAGTGTTATAGTACTTTTCCATAATTAAGCAGTACCACATGACAAGCAGTGCTTTTCAGAGCCATTATAGTACATTCTAATGCTATAATAAACAAAGATCATGCATCTTAATTATAACCAATAAAAATTCCATACACATTTAATTATATGCTACAGTGAAATTCCCATAACTTTTAAAAAAGCTCTGCCATGATTATTAAGATGTTGCTAATATGAGCTCACACTAATGGGCTGTGCCCACTATTAATGTCATTGCAAACAGTTTACATCAGGAATCTGTATCTCCAATTTAAATGTTAATGGACTGAGTCTTTTTCATTTATAGTGCAAGAAAAGGATAAAGCTGCTGAAGTAAATGAGATTATGTGAAACTGCTAACTAGCACATTACTGGCTTTATCTCCAAATGCATAGTATGGAATATAATCAGTTCTCTCATACCTGTATCCTTATGTCCTGTCAAAACAAAGAAAAATATATCCCTAATACAACTACATATTGCATTTGAATCAGAGCAAAATTATAGGTCTTTTATATGAATGAGACTAATAAAAGATCATAAATATCTTAACTTGTGTAAACCATGGATAACCTTTAAGTCAAAGGTTAACAAGGCATGTTCCAGCCCAGCACATGAAATGCGAGCAGACCCCAAGGTAGCAGGGCCATAGTACTCATCCCTACTGCAGTTCCCAAAGCAGCAGCTCCTTCTCCAAGGTGTCTGTGTGGAGGAACTGCAATGATGTACAAGTGCTGAAGCACCAGAGTTCACGCTGGATGTCACTAGTCGATAACTCCCCCAGCACAAAACTACAAGTTTGAACAGGGATCGCTCGTGATTTTAAAAGATGTGTTTAGATATTATTTCAAGAAAAAGGCCCATTTCTGAAATTTGTTCTTTGTGTGTATATGACGTGACACTCACTAGATAAATGCCCTTGATGTACACAGTTTACACCTCAACTCCATTTTTCAGACAGATCAGACTATTCTCTCACACTTGATAATGTGATACTAGATAGTAACAAAGCAATAATTTAGATGGCATATAAACAACCATGTAAAAATAAGTCTGTCTATAAAACAACGCCTAGAAAACTTATTTGAATTATTTTGAACATTGCTAAGACCTGAATAATAATTTAAAACACATTTTTTAAAAATCAAAAAAAAATGGGATTGTTATGCATTAAAACAATGCTTAGCTGAACAGCTACTCTATGTCCAGTACTTTCTATTCTATTTAGATTCTGTACATTCACAAGCCAGAGAAATCAGGTTCCATTTTATTTTCCTTCTTGGCCTCAGCAGCACTCGGACATTGACGTGTCCTCTTGAAGCCTATCACCAGCTCCCACAGATTAAATCACCCTATAATAAACCCACGATAAGACTACCATGGGACAAATCTCACAAGAAAAGGTAAAGATAGTCTCCCCTTCCCCATCCCAACATTGTTGTACCCCCAATTTACAGCCACTGTCATCATGCTGCTGTAGGAGTCTCTACTTCCAAGAGGTTCCTATAGTCTAAAGCAGGAACCTCAAGGGAGGTATTTGTGCTGTGTCTTCCGCATTTCCCTTCCACAATTTCTTTCTTCCTCTCATTTTGCTTCTTACCAGCCGTTTCAAAGCAAGACTTAAGTGGCAAGTAACAGGCATTAATTAGGCCCACTGGTGTGCTGTTCTGCACGAGGAATCCTTCCTTGCCGCAGGGATTATGGACCATTATCTCCTTTTTTTATCCTCCATTGTACTCTTTTTCCTTACTTCCTCCTGCCTGCCTTTTTCTTTCCTGCTATTTAAATTTTAGCATAGAGGTTTTGCAATACGCTCCTATTAGAACTACAAGAGCTTAGAAAAAAATCTGTATGAAATGAATTATTTTTTCATTTAAGACCTCTCAAGACCAAAGAAAGCATTATTAGAAGTGATGGGAAAAATATCTGAGTCCCAATCAGCAAAGACCAAAGTTCTGGAACTGAATTTCAATGTTGAGTAAGGAGAATCAGGTTACATGCTTAAACAACACAACTGGAAACCGTAATAACTTAGTGACTTCTTTGCTAGTCAGCGTTAATGCCCTGGGGGAGATTATGGTATTTAAAAGAAGATCTTGGGCTACTTCATATTCAGGCCACTTCTTAGAGCAGATTCCCTTTCCTGGCCAGCAGTGCTCTCAAACTCACCCACAAGCCAAGGTGTTCCCTCATGTGACCATCCTACTGCAGCATCAAAGTAGGACAGTTCTAAGGAGAAAAGATATAATGAATTCCACTGTGCTTGGTTATGTCTATGAAATTGTAATATTTACTTTTTCCTGACTGCTGAGGCTTACAAGTCCCTTATCTTCCTCTCTCTTAGAAACAACTTCAAACTTCCCTGGTCATTTTGAGATTCAAGGTTGGCCTTTGCACCCTAACTTCCCTTCCTTCCATTTCAGAAGAGTAAAATGTCAAATTTCCTGCAAAAAGGTGACAGAAAAGAAAGACATTGCAGCACAGGACAGGCAAGTGCTTGATATCTTTATTTCCATTGGCAAGAGGAAAAAGAATTATTTTTGAAGGTTCCATAAGTCCTTAAAACAACTAGAAAACCATAGTTGCCTGAAGATAAATGGATTCTTCCCTAACCCCCTTAAAACAGATTGACCACCACGGACTACTGGTGATCCACGAACCACTGCTGGTCAGTCTCATTTTAGACCCTCAGGGATTAAACCTATCAGATTGTCAGCCTCCTGGTAGACTGGGACTTGCTGAAAAGAATGAATTCTCCATGGCATTATTTATGTGCCACTAACCTCATCTAAGGTCTTCTGGCAAAAGAGCTTTTCCTACTTTACTACATTCAGTCATTGTTGTGTCACCAGTTAAACTGTGAATGCCAAACTTTGCCCCTAAAAGCATAAATGTAGTTTTGATTGCCTTCAGTGTGCATTTACTCCAAGTACACATGTACCAAAGTGGAGTGATAGTGTTACTACTCTGAGAAAAACAGATTAACAACAGGCACTGAATGCACTAATTGAACACTGCACTGGTCCCAACACCAAGTGATTAAGAATCCAAGACACCTTAAGAAAGAGCAGAATGTAGATAATTTTCTTCCTCAGAACCTAAATTGCAACTAATGTTTCTGCTCACACCAAAACAACTGAGTACATCGCTCTTCTTTAAAGGATTTGAATTCAGAAATCTTCTTAACTATGTGGAGATCACTTCAAACACTTTTAGACTGGTGTTTTGGTTTTTGGAGGGTATCATAAGGAGGTTGGCAGCTTCTGTTCTCAGCCAGGGATTTACCAGAGAGCAAAACACACCTTTTTTTCACTGTTTCCTTAATACTGACCTTGCCTGCAATGTGGGCCATCATCTTACTTGCTCCAAGCTAATTTCTCTTCTCTGCTACCAATACCAGCCCCAGACACTCCAGACATCCAAAATCTGCTCACAGTAAATTGAGATTCAAAGAATAATCTGCAGGTGTTAAGAGCAGTTAAGGAAAAAAAAAAAAAACAAGACTGTGTCATATAGTGGAATATGTGCCACTCCTGGAATATATTAATGACATAGGAACAGGTGAGAATTTTATGAGAGGCCAATGAAGACATTGCTTTCCTTCTCCCTCATTTTGATATCTTACTTTGAATTGCAGTTGGACTACTTATTAATTAAAGTATTTGCTAGCATCAGTATGGAAGTTTGGTAGAATTTGTACCTGATCAAGATTTGTACAATGAGAGCCATTATGAACATTCTATTGCTGGTCTCCAATACTCCTTATTTGAGTGTCTGTCAGCAGACTTGTTATAAACTTTTTTACAGAATTTGTAGCTGTCATTTCAATTGCTTTGGGATGAAATGTGACCTGTTTCCATCCGAGCGGAAGCCTTTCAGGCTGTCTGTGTGAAACAGACCAGAAATAGAAGTGTGTTCTTCATTGTAGATGCAGCTTCTCACACCAATCCCAATTTAAACCAGAAATATCACAAACAAATCTAAAAGGTGCAGACTTCAAATCAAGATTAGGAGTTTTACATTTGTCAATCAGCTGCTGAGCTAATGTGCTCTGGTACGGAAGAGTGTGGGAACATATCAACCATTTTGGGAAGCCATGTTCATGCACTCAAGAACAGTACCAGCCCTGGCTTTGGAAGCAAGCTCGTTTTGTCAGGGCTTTCTTGGCTTTCAACAGAAGTATTTGACTCATAAGGACCATCCCAATCACAAGTCCCTGGCCGGACTTGTCCCAATCTTACCCTGCAACCTCTCGGGCACAGCTTGCCCAAGCTACTGTTGTTGAAGTGAGTTTCAAGAGACACAGCTCCATTCTTGCTTCTTTTCACACTGCCTAAACATTTGAGATAGCACCTTCTGACACAGGGAGTGTTTTTTTTCTACTGAAGCAAAAGACTATGTAAACATTCTTTCTTAAAGCCTAGATTTTGTTGTCCACTTAAGCCAATGAAAAATTACGTGTTTTCCTACACAACAATTAAAAAATATTTTTAATTTTCATATGTTCTCCAGAATTTGCCTCATCTTTGTATATATAGTATCATATACTTTTATAGTACCATAAGTATAGCAATAATCAAAAATTTCCAGCAATAAATAATTAATCTTATATTGGGATTTTTATTAGACTAGAAGATGGTCGAAGGTTCTGAGCTGCATCTTCACAGGACTGTTACATGAAAATTTTCTGGAAATTTTTGATTCTTGATAAGCCTGCATGTAATGCTCAAATTCCAATTCTTTCTGAAAGCTCTAGTTTGGTTATAGGCATCTACATAGGAACTAACCAGAAACGTTGCACAAGAAGTAGAATTACAACAGCAGTCTATTCAAATAACTTAATTCATTTCTATTTAGGCCAAGAGGATTCATCATGGCCCCTGCTGACATAAGGAACGCCGAAGTGTTAAAGACCACAATCTTCAATTTCAGCGAACAATACATTGATGGATCATTAGGCAGTCAACAAAGAAGATTTCTTTGCAACAATCTCCTTTTCATCCTCTCAACACCTCAGCCTTTGGTGAGAAACAGAGCATATTGGACCAACCTTACCCTATTCATCCCTTTTCATCATTCAGTAAATTACAGCTTACAGGCTTCTGCAAAGTCTGTTTGTGCCACTTACTCATACAAGCAGTAACACTTTTCAGTGTGAATGCTATGCCAGGAGCCCATAAAATGAGACATTTAAACAGGGAAAGATGAATAAAAGCTACTACCATAGTATTTTAATGTGACCTAGAAACTGGGAATTGAAACAGTGCTGACAGTGGGAACTCAAGATTTTGCAATCAGAGGGTTTGTAATAGGCTCTTAACACCAGGGAAAGAGTAACTGGATATTTTATACAAGAGAAGCAGTTAGAGAAATTTTTGCAGAGAAAAAAAGTGGGAACCACAATGAAGGAACGGCTTTAGCAAGCTTTAGCCCAAACTTTTTTGGATGGATGTCATAATCAGAATAGGTTTCAACAAATCCATTAGGGTCTTACAATGAGAGCTAATTCTGTGCTGAGGAAGAAGTAACACAGCTTATTTAAACATACTGAAACATATCTAACACTAGTGTTACTTCATTATATATAAAATACAGCTGGGCTTGATCATTTAATATTTTAATTTACTGATATGCAAATAGGCACTCCCATTCTCTGACTTTTAAAAAGAGACTTACCAGAGTAAGAATGGTCTCTCTCCGTTTCAGACATTGCCTCCCACTGTCTTGAACACACAATAATTTTAAAGGAATTTAAATACACACAAAAGTGTTTTAAGGTTGTGTATTTAATTTTTTTAATTGGTACTGAATTATTTTAAAAATATGAAAATCGATCTAATGCCGATATCCATCTATGGCGGACAAAGACTCTCTAACAGTTTTAAGTTAGAAAGTGTATGTTTTACTACAACACCGGGCGGCATGCGGGATAGCTCCCGAATACACACGCGTGCTCACAGATGACCACGGGGTCTTTTTATGTACAGGAGTATTGAATACCCAAAACACAAATGTATATTCATAACTCTGGTACATCCCACTCCCCGCTTCGTATGGTAATTTTCCAAAAGCTATTAAGCATGCATGGTTTGTTCTGTGAATGGGTCAGTGGTCCTTTTTTTGGGGCAGGGTCTCAAAATGATGAAGTGAGTCTTCTTCGCTTTGACTTTTTAACCTTTTAGTGTTGCGTGACAACTGAACCCTGTTTTCCCAGGAATATTTGATTTATGAATTCATTGTACTTCTTGAAGCCTATTGATTAGTCAGAATACACAAACATAAGTTGACAGGCCTCATGATCTATCAGTTCCTTAAATCCGGCTTCTGCTTCTCTAAAGGGAAGTCTATCTGTCTTACCTCAGCAATATCTAGTTTAACTTAAAGTCTTTAATTCTTCAAAAATAATGTTTCAGTAGGACCAAGATTTCCTTTCCAGTAAGCAGAAAGAAAAAAATTACAAATGCAGAATCTGAAATGCTCAACATTTGATAAATTTAATAATCACAGTGAAAAGGAAACTAATCTGTTCCTTTTCCATGCCTGAAAACAGAGACATCCCAAATTCTGCCAGAGGAAAAATATATGGCCAAAGAACCACAACAGTACTCTCCCACCAATTCACCTTAAACAGTTCCCCCAGCCCCACAGTACAGTACAGAACAGAAAATCCCCTTTTGATGCCTCTTCCTGGCCCAACCACTATCAGCGGAAGGGAATCCAGCAGCCAGGCCAGAAACAAATCACATGAAACAGTTTAAGGACCAAGCCACACAATGCTTTGGAAATGGTTTCCACACTCTGAGTTCAGTTTCAGTAGTCAGTAGACTACTAGGACTAGCCAGTGCTTCTTTAAGATGCCTGGGGAGAAAGGTGTTTGAACATGTCATAGGCTAGGGAAAATCAGTACTTAAACTTACCACTGATAGCTTAGACTGGTCTGGTTGAGTAGGCAGTGATTTCATAACACAAAAGTAGGTGTATAGGTTTAATATAGCTTTAGTGAGAAATTAATTCTATCAAATGTAGTTTCAATCCTTCCCATAGAGAACAAATGAAAGCAATGTTTAGCCATCAGCACTAAATTCTTGATGAATCCATACTGGCAGAATCTTTTAGGAGAGCTGAACAATGAATACATTGATGAAGTTGAGATCAGCTCTTGGACAATGCAATAATTTGCAAAGAATAAATTTTTGATCTGAAGAGTTCACTAAGTTACTTACCACTTAATCGAAAACTACAGTCTTTTCTAACTGGCCCTAAAAAATACTTCATAATGGCAATAAAGAGATTTACAATCCATCTTTGATTTAGGCAGAAATTTCATTGCAACCATCTGAGACATCTGTCTCTTAAAATGCATTCTGGCCCTCTGTCATGGATTGCCCATCTGATAACTTCTATCAAGAGAATCTTCACAATTCTGGTGACAGGTAAGAGGATCGCTTTTTTGGTCATTAGGAGATTTCTCATTCCAGAAACTCAAACATTGAACATTTTCTGGGTAAGTCATCTCTTCTGTTCAAGAGAGTATTTTCTTTTCAGTCCAATAGCATCCTGCACTGTAACACTTGACCTTGGAAACATTAGGAAAAAAAAATCCAAACTAAACAAAACAAAACCAAAAGAAACACACGCACATCAAAAAAAACCTCCAGCAGCACAAGAAACCTCTCACTTAGTTTCATCTCCTAATCCATCATCAACTAGTTGAAGAACTAGGGTCAGTTGTTCTCTATCACCATGAAAGAGTTCAATTTCACAGTACTAAAACTCACCACTTCACCGCAACAGCTTTGATGACACACCAGGGTAAAGCCTTTATAATATAAAGCATGGATACCAGGAATAAATACTCTTCTGAGGTCAAGGGAATTGGATTGCATAGAAAAATAAGACCTCAAAAGCAGTATAATAGAGGTATTCAGGGTGATGGAAGTGCTCAATAAAATAGAGCTTTAGATATTTTTATAGTGATGAAATAAAAAATTTAAAGGATCACTCACAACTTAAGAAAAGAGGAATAGCAAAACGTAAGCAGATTACGCTAGGTAGTTAAAATATAATATAACACTTGTTTTGGGTTGGTTTTTTTTTTTCCACAAGAAATATAAGCTGATACACTACAACTATGTAAAGAGAGTTCCTGAATGGCTCAGCTAGCCAGTATTACAGTTCCTCATGGTAACATTTTATGTTTTTAAAGAAAAGATAGCAAAGCTGAAGGAGAGGATGTGACCCTCCTTTAACAGCGAGGTTATCACACCTCTATCAGGGAGCACATTTAAGCATGATCTGGCATGCTTAGATCTATCATTATCTTTTCTGATTAATATCAAAATTGCTGCATGTTGATCACTTAAGTAAAGGGGCTTTTGTGTGGTGAAAAGGGCTGACAAAGATCTGATGTTATGGCACAAAGAAACAAAGGGACAAACAGGAAGCTCCATTTTCAAGAGAATACCCTTTCAAGACATTATCCCCCAGGGCTACTGTAACAGAATGCTGTATTTAAATCAGCAGGTCATGCACTAGAAGATGGTTTAACTGCTAATTAACACTAGATGATATGCTGAAAATTACATGCTAATTAATTCTCTGTAGATCTAAGTGCCCTTCCTTCTATATCATTTCCAGTGAACATATTAACATGGGGAATAGAATGGCATTAATTACAGATTCACATGACAAACATGTGAAGCTATATTAAATGGTTGATGGAGGTTAACCAAAAAGAAAGATGTGGGTCAAAGTTGTAGACCACAGGCCACAGCATCATAAAGATACCCCACATTAAAGAAAAGAGGGCATATATTACCCATTCAATCTTCCTGTCAGTTTGATGTTGCTCTCTTGTATTAGATTTTCTTGCAGGAAGATCACTAACCTTAAAATAGGATTCATCTGTGCAGATTACAGTTTCACAAAATGAAGGCAAGTAAATGGGAAGTAAATAATCTTGTTCTTTTAGAATGTGACAGTAATTACAGGTTTAACCATAAACAAACCCCACATCACAATCTGGAAATGGCAGAGAAATCAGGTGTGTAGGTTACAGAGGTAGCTAAAGAATCAATATTCCAACCGGTTGTGCAATAGTCCCACTCTAGAATTTAAAAAAAAAAAAGCTTTTAAGTCAAATATGTATGACAACCATATCC
Source organism: Chamaea fasciata (assembly GCF_029207755.1). Taxonomy (NCBI): domain Eukaryota; kingdom Metazoa; phylum Chordata; class Aves; order Passeriformes; family Sylviidae; genus Chamaea; species Chamaea fasciata. The sequence continues at coordinate 12,267,540 of NW_027094095.1, read as the reverse complement.
AGAGTTACTAATTTGGTAGCTTTTAATCTGAGATGTGGAACTAGCCCAAATAAAGTAAAATCCAGTCGCTACAAACAAATCAAATGTAAGATGCTGCCCATGCTTCAAGGGTCTCAAATTCCAAATGCTAACTATAGGCCAGCCCAACATATAATATTACATAATGCTAAAATTACAATTTCTGTTTGTCAGATAATGGTACACCTACATGCATGGCTATTTTTGTAGTTTAAAATCTTGAGGTTTTTCCCTTTCAATACCTTCCAACAAAAGCACTGGTAAGTTGTCATTAGAGAAACATTAGTTATCAAGGCTTTTCCATAAATTCTTTCCTTGACCCAGTACTGATAGATAAAGATAGATGACACTTTTTTTTCCCCACAAAAAGGCATCTCTTCAATAAACATTATGTCTTTGAATTTAAAAATTAACAAAAAATAAACAAAAAAAATGTGCAAATCTTCCTAAAAATTAAAATTCTACCTCCAAAATGTACATTTGTCTATTGGAGTTGAAAATTTCTGCTTTGTTCATACACACAAATAAAGTTATTTGGAGCATCTGCATTAAAAGTAATGCTCATCTCTAGATAAGAGATACAGAAAAGAAGAATATTAAGGCTGCTTTGTTTTATCTTATTTAAATAGCAGAATAGGTAACACCAAATTAGGAATCAGTGAATTTGGTGCAAGGACTCTAATGACCAAAACCTGTGCCCCAGAGAGCTAAACTTTTATTTGTTCATGGTCTCCAGGGAAAATAGCTGACATTTACTGATCTTAGAGATTCCAGACTAAGAAACAGAACTTGTCCACACGTGTAGATAGTTCACTATCCAAAATGACCAGAATCATCTTTCATGGGAGATGCAGATGCACAACTTCAAATATAGCTTTTCTACCTAGCACAGAGTAGTACCAAAACTTTAGTGTATGCTTAAAACTTTTCTTGTTGTAGGATGTTGTTAATAAGTATTTAACTCTGCTATATGACATAAGATACAAAATCCAGAAAAAGAATGCAGATAGAATTTTTTTACTTTGCTAGAGAGAGCCACAGAACACATGCAACACAGTTCCAGGTGGTTCAACAAAAAGCAGAAATAAAGCCTTACCTCAGAGCTTCTTGAAGCTTTATAGTTCTCTGACCAAAGGAATCATCCAGTATTGAAAAACTTCTTACAAAACTTTGGCACATGCCTGCAACAATAGGCTCTTAAAGCTAGCAAGAAAACACCATACAGTTTAGTAAGATACTAAAAGCATGGAGGATAAAAGAAAAAATGGGTGGTGGGATGGGATATAAAGCAGATGAGAAATCAGATTTAGGTGAATCCAGTTTAGGCTGACCATCAATCCCTAATTCAGCTCTAATTACTGCACCTTGTCTCACTTGAGAAGTTCTTAGTGCATTCATTTCATGTCATTTCATGCATTACATTTTCCATCCAGGATCTTCAGAGCAAAAAGGAAAAATATATTGTAGATAGTCTCTAACTGTCCATAAGCCCCTTTGGTCAGGACAATAACTTTTGTAGAGATTCCCTATCTTGGAAGGATGATCCTCTAAAGCACTGATGGACTTTGAATAGAGCTTGAAAGTTTGCAATGACAGCCCCTGCACAGCTGGGTGAGCTGACAGGCTTTTTGAGTAAGTTGAAAAGTTTAGTAAAGTAGTTAAGTAACTGCAGCCAGGTGGAACTTGTCATTAGTAGAGCAAAGTTACCATACTGACAGTTACATGTCTCACCTGTTCATTCCAAACTGTGTGGCTTTTGTTGATGGATTACATTTACTAAAGACTTGAAACCATTCTTAGAATGGAGGAGTGAAAACAATTGTTCCCAGGTGGGTGTTTTAATATGCCTCCCCATTTCGTTCACGTATCCTTCCTCAAGGGTCCTCATGCACTAGGCCCAAGCTCTATTCACAAAGACTTTCACAGGAGCTCTGTATTTATAGACACAAAAGGAACTTGAACTCTGCTTCCTAGCACTCTGAAGCTTGCAACACATCTGCTACTGTCAGACAGTCAGGTATTGTCTGTCCTGCAAGACAAGCAGAGAACACTTAGCAGAAACTGATGAGGTTCTCATTGACTCCCCATGAACCAGAGCCTTTTGAACCCTGCACAACTTACCTTCCAATGAGGAGAAAAGACACCCTATATTCCCTCCCCAGAGCTGCTAGGATGGAGTCACCATTTTTGCCCTTAGGGCTTTCTAACAATCAGGATGCAATACTTTTTAAGAATGAGTAACTCCAATAGTATCTATTATTTCTTGAACATATTTTATTCTCTAAGGAGCACCTACTGAGATACTTAAGTGGGATTTCTATGGCTTTTTTTCACAAGATTTAAGTTAGGAACCATTAACGCACACGTAATACATCGCAACTGATCACACAAGGGAACCATCTGAGCCCTGTTGGCCCCAGTTACTCTATCTGAGAGAAACCCTGCAGACCACCATATTGGTATTTCTTAGATAGATAGTATCTGAATTTAAAAATGCAAGACTTTTCAACATTTTTTACACTTTTTAAGCTTGAATTCCTCACAGGAGCAGAGATCACAAATAAATCAACATCCACAAACAGCTCCTGTACCAGTTAAGGAGGGATGGGTTAGGTGTGAAAAGGTAACATCATTCCACTGGTGGGGGTATGCAGTTTCTTCTATATGAAATATAATCTGAAATCTCTTCACCTTAACTTCTTCCTTCCTTCCTTGCAGTCTGTGGGAATACATTTATATGGAATTAGTTCCAAATAAAGTAGTTGTAACAAATACCTGCCACATAGTAGTGGTAGAATTTATATTTCTTAAATATTAAGAAGAGGATTAGGTTATGGAAAACAAAAAACTACTCCACATTTTTCACTCATAAACTGCTAAGCAGAGGACCAAAATGTTTTCTTTATTTGATTCAAATTACCTAAATATCAAATAAGCAGGATGGTTTAACCACAGGACACTAAGTGACTAACACATACACTGCCTTTTTAAATTACTGTAAGTAAATGCTGTTCACCACAAAGCAAGTACCCACGGAAGCTAGGACTCCATGACATACTTACACATCTATTTTTATCTCAAGATGTGTATTTACATTGATTCGGAAATGCTTATAATTATCTTTTTCAATAAATTAGAGAAACACTTGAGATTCTGTTGATGTCTTAGCCCTTCACTGCTACAACAAGCTGTAGCAGTTGTTCAGAATATGAAATTTTCTCCAAAAGTTCTGTAAATAACACGGTTAGAAGAACGCGTGAGTTTCTTAACTTGAAGACTAAAAAAAAAAGGACTGTATATTTAGATACATATGAGTGAGTATTGACTAAAGCATACAAGTATATGTTGACTGCTGAGCTAAATACTAAAAATTCAAGTTGCTCAGTCTCCCTAAATAGTATAATGATGATATATAAAATGAAGTTGAGCCATGACAGTTACAGTCATATCCAGTGGATTTATTTTGCCAAATTTAGAGCAAACATCTAAGAAATACAACTTGTTCCAATGAAGAAAAACAGATTAGGTTTACATTTCTTTCTGTAGTTCAAGACATAGGAAAAACTTGGAAGCACACACAGAATCAGCACTCCACACCCTTAGCTCTGGGGACAGGCAGAAGTTCTTCAGGTGGAACCCCTGTGGCCAGTGCATCCACCTTTCCACCCACCCAGTCACTGTGCAGTCCCTACACTGGCTCTCCTTCCCCCAAATCCAGGGATGGCCAGAGCTCTTTCCAGGCAAGGCTTGTAGCCCTGCTGCTTCCCGGATCAATTTGGGGTTGAGGAGGAACTAAACATTCTAGTGTTCCTTTCTGGCAAGAAAAGGCTTTTACAAAACCCATTGCTCCTCTGAGCTACATCCTGCAATTGTTGGTACCAACACAACACTTTTTTTCTCTCCCATCACTTTCCTGGTCTCACTCCAGTCCCTACCGAGGTGTTGCTATCAGCTGATCCCAATCCGTAGGTGGGGCCTGTGCCCCTTTCAGGCTCTTCTGTGGGGCAGGGTTCACTCTGCTGCCTTCACAGAGCCATGCCAGGAGCTGGGTGACACAGACAGGGGGTTGTGACTCCTCAGCTCACAAAAATAATCTCAAAACTTGCAGAAATATCTAAACTATCAGTGGAACACAGGAAGAAGCTTTTGTGCTCTTTAACTGAGCAGACCTCTCAGCATGAACAGCTGAGTGAGTTCTGCTCACCTAAGGGCTAAAGAATTTGGCTTGGAACATATAAAATTTAAAGTGCTTTTTAAAAAAGGCACCCAAAATTTTATGCTGCAGTGCCAAATTAGACACTACTTATATACCAGCAATTATTTCAGGGTACTTTTCTGCCTCTGCTTCCATTTTTGTCCCGGAGCACGGAGACGTATTTTCCAGTGCAGCATAACTCAGAAATAAGTATCATAATCTCACTGGTGTCTATTCTTTGCATGAAAACCAGGAACATGGCTGTGGCTAAGCTGTTTATTCAGGCCAAGTGCCCAGAGCCCTGCAGCAGCCCCAGGGGGTTTCTCTGGGCACTGCACCCCAGCACAGCCTGGCTGCCCTGGGTAGCCTTTGATCTCCACTGCTGAGTTTCTCTCCATCTCTACTACAACTTCTAAAACTGATCCCTGCAGGAATCAAATTTAATCTGTTTCCATATATTTTATGCTCCTCTGATTTGTTCAAAGCTGAATAAAAGCATTGCAGTACTTAGGTTTCCTATTTTACTTTGGGAACTATATTATTAGTAGCCCCATTCAGGAACTAGATTAACTTGAGTCAAGCAGATTAAAAACCCAAGCTACACCTGTGGTATTCAGCTTGCTCTTTAATCTTATCCACTAAATTAAAAAAGCTCTGGATAAAAATGAGACAGGTTAACCTATCACTTGTCTCATAGAAGGGTCTTTAGGGTAAAAGAAGACTCAGTTCTCTTGCAAGCCTGGTAAATTTTCCTCTTCTTTGCTGAAAAATACTAGTTCTGTACCCAGCTATTCTATTTCATTGAACAATCAAAGCATCCTTTTGGGCTGTACATGTGAGAAAATAGTTTGACTGTATTGCCAAACACAAAGACAAACTCTATTTCTTACAATTGATTGGTACTACATGAAAAATTAAATTGATTTATTTTTAAAAAATTTTTATTCAATTACCAATAGATTTATTATTTGATACTCTATAATTTAAATTTCTTCTTTTTTTGTTGTAGTCTAGTCACATTCCAGTGTTTTATGAATGAGATTTCTGTTTTCTATATAAACTAAAATCGAGTAAGGGGTGAAAATAATAATTGTATGGAGAGATATAGATGATATAGATCGATATAGATGATATATAACATGCATATTATAAACATGTTTTAATATAACATGCATATTTGGATATAAACATATATGAGATGACGAGCTAGTAAATATTTCATTTTACTCTGTATAGGGAAGAATATACCTAGATGAGCTCAGACAGATTGAACGATAAAACGAACATGACAAAATGGGTTTTAAGTCAGGAAACAGGACAGTAAAACAATTTCCTGAGTTATTTAAATGCTTTCATTTAAGAAATGTCATTACATACTTGAATTACACTGGAATATAATTTTATAAACACCACAAATAGCAATGTTTTACCTAGAAAAACAGAAGTTAAGGGAGGAGAACTATTTCCTGAAATATTTCTTCATTTTAAGATCAGGTTCTGGTTGTTATAAGAAATAAATCAGGTGAAATGTTCTAAATTTATTTTAGGAGTCTTTGTCCTTTACACTTCAACACATACTTATCTTAAAATATCTGATAGGTGAATAGCTCCCCATATTTAGTTTCCTGCCGGTTTAAGATGCAGCCATTACACAAAAGCCCTCCCTCTGAATTATTTTGGTAACGTTAATCAGAATTTCAGCTACACAGTTTAGCATCACTGAGGATGCCTCTGAAAAGACTGCTTGTAAGCAATTAATTCTAATATTTTCATAGGCAAAGTCAGAGGACTGTATTTTGCTGCTCACATGTTCTTGATTTTGGTATTATATGTGCTGCAATTTCATCAGAAAGATCTGCCTGGTGTGTCTAGCTGAAAAGAAAGATCACAGAACAGTATTATCAAAAAAATAGAGATGATAAAAACAATCTGAAAAATTGTGTTTACTCAAGAATTTCAAAGTGAATTTCAATAGCCTGAGAGTGGCCAGATGAAAAAATAATTATAAAACATGCATTGCAGAATGCTTGTTATCTTGTGGAAATTTTAATATTGAAATATTTGTAATTGAGAACAAGCTTACTAGCTTATTATCAATCTTGCACCACTAATTTCAGAGATTACTGTAAAAAGAACTGAATAGAATCTAAGCCTTATGCAGTCCCAAAATCTGAAAGAAAACTGTGGCTCTTCTTTCTTCCTTGCTCATCAACCCAAACAACCCTGATTCAAACCAGGTGTACATATTATCAGTAAAGGTCACTCTCCTGCTCATAGTGACAGTATATTGCTAAAGGGACTTCAAGCTGTATTCTGTCACACTGTGAGACAGAAATTATTTGTCTCATACATGTTTTTCTTCATCAATTATTCCATAAAACTGTATGTTATTATCAAGCAGCTCTCCGCTTCAAAATAATTTTTGTCTTCAACTTAGCATTTGAGAAAAATTCTTGCAAGTAACCTTCTCCCCAAATGAATAGGGCACATGGAGACACATCCACCCCTCCTCTAGTAGTCCTTGCTGATAACACTTGCGTTTGAAACACTACTTGAGTATTTTAAATGCTCTTAATCTAGCAAAAGTTTTTGAGAGCTGTATTCCTCCTTGTGCAGACATGAAATAAGGACATTAAAAGAAATGAAAAGAAAGGCAAGTTAGGCTACTCAAATCCCTCAGGATAGGGAGAATTGCTCTAAAGATAAACTAACCAAGTATAAGGGGAAGTGAGGCGAAGTATAATGCCATTTGGGGAAAAAAATTAGGCAATAATATTCTTTCCCAAGCAATGGCATATAGTCTTAGCCATCCACAGGAAGTGCTTTTCCTTCAGAGTACATTTATTTATATCCCAGAATGAAAGTGAGGCATGCACAGAGGGATCAGAAAATTCTGACATGGCTGTTATAAACAGAACTGTAATGTAGTATTGCTTCAGATTAAGATTTTGCTTGTTTAAAAATACAGCCAGTACTTAAAAAAGACAGTCCACATAGTCAATAAATGTTCAATCACCTAAATATGCAATTTTTTAGAAACTCAAGATGTGGATTTTGGAGGTGATTTTTTTATCCCCAACAACATACTTGTTGCTGTAGCATGTCCCAACTGCAATCTGTCTTCTAGAGGGTGATGTGCTCACACAGGGTCCCTGCACAGACACTATAACTGCTCACTTTAACCAGTGAGAGGAAGAACCTAAATCATACAGAAAGACTTGGAAGAAAAAACTTACACACAATTCACTTTTTACCCCCAAAGTGTCAAGAATGTCATGTCAGAAGGAGTGAGGACCCAGCCTGAAAACCAGAATATTCCAGGCACTGCAGAGAAAATTTAAAGTCATAGGAGTACAAAGAAAATAAGGTAAAATTTTGTGTTTGAGGTTACTGCAGAACGGAAATGTGAAATCCAAAGAAAAATATTTCTTCTCCCTGAATGGTCTGTTAAAGTAATATGACAGGTTTCTTGAGTAATAGGATTAGAAGGTATAGAATTCTTTATGGTTGGAGACTGTGTTCAGTAAATGGCTGTGGAACACCACAGGATTTTATTATTTAAAGCGGTAAACAACAGTAGGTTTTGTTTCTAAGTCTTGCATGGCCTTGATTTAGCGCTGAGAATAAGTTCCCAGAGGTTTGTACGTCAGCCATATTGGGGCAACCACACGCGGAAACACAGAACAATGGACTGGGAAGGGCTGGAAACACATAAAGAGGGGATAAAAGTGGTGAAAAATCTCAGGAGGCTAAAGTCTCCTCAGAAAACTTGTTCAACTTGCAAGGGCCACAAGGACTCATGTCACTGAGCACTGTAGAGTTGATTATAGTAGAGAGTATTGACAACTCCAGCTTTTGGTCAAATGGCTGCAAACATCCAGCCTTTCTGAGGATTTTCCTCATGAGGAAAGGAGAAGGCAGCTAAAATGACACCAAGCAGTGTGGGGCTGCGCAAGTAAATTTCAGCCACTCATAGAAAAGTCCCCCTTATCTGCTATTGTTATATATTTGCCCCTACCTACCTTCAAGGAGCGAGCCATGTTGATTTATTTGTCCAGACTAACACCATAAAAACCAGGTTTGTTTATTTTTTTGTCCAGACTAACACCATTTAGTGCTGTTACATAATCTCTCTTCTCAAGAGGGAACAAGCTCAAGGCTAACACTGCCTTATAGTTCAGACAAAACAAATGACCCCATATTTGACTTATCATCAAAATGAGAGGGATTAAAAAAAAAAGTCAACATTTTTTGTCTTCCAATTTTCTTTAGTTCACAGAATGGCATATGAGAATCCAATTAAATTAGACAAAAAGGAAGAGAAAAGAATGAAAAGATTTTTTTTAAATACTTTTGTGCATATTTTGATTTTTTTTTTAACAGACTCTGAGGACCAGAGGTATAACAAGATTATCTAAAAAATGGCAGACACCTCATATAGTGAATTAATGTATTAGCAGGTTTATAGACCTTCCACTTCAGGCAGAGAACCTAAGAGAAATCTTTTTGCAGGTGCCTACATCACATCTTCTTTGTAAACATCCTCTTTCAGCTACATTCAGGAATTGCAAAAATACAGTGTGCAATGTCATGCAAAAATGCCTGTGCACTTCACAAATACAGCGTGTAATGTGTGCACAAAAAAGGGGTCACCCTTAGCTGGCAGTACACAGTGTTCATGCTGGTAGTAGAAAATAAGGCATTTGCACAAAGCCAACAACAGAAGAATATGCCCACTTCTATTTCAACCATGGTAATAGCATTAATATTATTCATTCCTTTTACAAAAGCTCTTGGCTTCAAGGCTTGTCCCTCTCTAGTAGTGGATACCCAGGTAAGAAGGTTGCAGTTTTGTACTGCTTTTAACATGAAGCTTATGGGAGATGGTAAAATAAGTGTTTCTCTAAGTCCCTCTCGACCACTCCTCACAGTAAGTAAAACGAATCTTTTCAGTCAACAGGAACAGCTCACCCTGCTGTCAGGCATTGCAGTTTGCAGCATGTGCAAATCTCAGGATTGCAGCGTTGTTGACTATGGATGTAATCTGCCTAAGGTTCTCCAGATGACACAACTTTTTTGAGATGACATCTTGTAGAGATTCACTGTGAGGAGGCAGGTTGCATCCATATTATTACTGTGGAAACGATGGTGAGGGACCACACAAGTTCCCATGGTCATAAACAAACAACAGAATGGATAAAAAAGGTACCTAAGAGGAGGAGAACCAATTCAGCATGCTCTTTAGGCTGATCAAGAATAGCGCTTACTTTTCATGATGACATTCTCAGACTAGCATAAATATCAGTAAAAGTGTAACTATGACATCATCAACTGGCCTGAGACCATACCCTTTGATTTTATAATGACCTCCTGTTAGCTTCATTTTACCTTTACCTCACATCTCTTTCCTTCACAAAATTCTGTCTTGAGCTGGCTGGGCTAGTGTAGGGCATCGATGGAATCTCACTCACTAACAATTATGTAACAGTTTTAACTCCTTCCTAATGTTAAACTGAAATTTAATTTTTTTTTTTTTGAGTAAAGTCCATCACATTAGCAAACTTGAATAGAGCAACTCAATGTACTAATTTCAAATACCTGCCCTTCTAAAGATGGTCTGATACTTTGGTTGTCTTTTGCTCTCCTAGCTGCAAAGTTCCTTCTGACCTTCTCTATCCCTGTGCGTCTCTATCTCCAGAACAGCTCCTTTACTATTCAACTGCCTGTAGTGTTTATCCTTCCCTGAGGAAAGAGTTAAAGAGGAAAGGAGGAAAACATCTACAATTAAATTGCTCTTAAGTTGTTCCTGCCTCTTGGCAACTGCAGGTTGTAATTCAGCAGTTTACAACTCTCCCTTCTCACTTTAGAAAGAATGAATAATGTAGAGACTTACATTCATATTTGCAGTAGAAAGGGAATGCTGGGAGTTACAAATTGCTGCTGAAGACAATAACATTCAAAGGGACAAAGGCTTCAAAGTTAAATCTCTTAAAGAGGTCTCAAAGAGAAGAAATGCCAAAAAAAATTCAAGTCTATAATGGCTTGAAGAAACTATTAATTCCAGTATGGTTGGTTTCAAAGCAGTTTGTACATCTGTCTAAAGGCATAAGAAGAAAGGAAACTTACCTCACAGAATTCCAAGAAAATGGTCAAGAAATACCTATAAAGAATTTCTTTCCAGTAAACACCTTTTAAAACTGCCAGCTCATGATTTGCACCACTGCTGACTTTTGTTACCCTTATTACCCTGAGGTTGTACAAGTCTTGCACAAACACTGGCCCAGTAGTGTGCTTTGCACATTGTATTCTCTTGACAATCAAACAAAAGTAAAGCAACTCAGCAAGCAAATTTTAAAGCACAACTGTCTTCAGGTCTAGAGTCTGGGGAGTCTGATGTGTGAGCTTTAGAATCACAGACTTTCAGACTGGCTGCAGCAGGCACCTCTGGAGGAGATTGTCCAGTCCAACCCTTTGGTCAGAGCAGGGCTAGCCACAGCAAGTTGCTCAGAGCCAGGTCCCAACAGGTTTTGAATATCTATCTCTAAGGGAAGAGACTCCGCAAGCTCTGTTGAAAATGTGTTCCTGCTTCATCATTTCTGTTCTGTCTTTCACTACATTTAACTGGAATGCCCCACATTTCAGTTGTGCCCATTTCCTCTTGTCCTGTGGAGCTCAGAACTGGACACACAACTAGATGTGTTTCATCACTACTGATTTGAGGGAAAAGTTCAGGTCTCTAGACCTGCTGGCAATGTTCTCATCCACCAGGACACCAAGGTGTCCCACTGTAGAGCTTTTCGGCTGGCTGCCTCCCAGCAGCTACTGCCAGACAGAATTACTGCTACCCAGGCGCAGCACTTTGCTGAACTTGAAGAGACTTCTGTGAGTTCCTCTCCATGTCCCTCTGAATGACAGTACCTGGTGTACCTAAGACTCTTCCCAGTCTTGCATCAACTGCAAAGCTTCACAGGGTGAATTCTCACCCATTGGTCACTTCAGTAAGGGGGTTAAGCAGCAGCTGACTCAGTATTCCTGAAGGCTGGCCTTGCCAGGAAAGACTGAGGCCAAAAGGTGCTGACCATCTTGGCCTTTCCCACATCCTCCATCAGATCCCCTGGCCCATTCAGCAGAAGAACTACATTTTCCTCAGGGATATACCTGTTCTGATTTGCAGTGTTCACTCCACCCGTCTCCATCCCAGTACTACAAAACGGGATGCTTGTTCCTGGTTTGGGATTGCTACCTTCATAAGCAGTTTCAGCTGGACTGCCCCTGGCCTATGAGCTACATCACACATCCATTCTGGTGCCTTTGCTCCTCAGGTGGTTACTTCCAGTGGAGAAGCAAGGTGTAAAGTGTGAGCATCCTATCACTGCATCTAAATCTGTCAGAGCTAATCTGTCAGAACCCTGACTTACGTTTCTAAAATGCCCAGCTCCTGAGTGCCTCCAATACAGGCAACTTCTTTCCAAAGGACAATGGGTGGAATATTGTACCAAACAGGTGCAAAATGTGTGCTCACTGGACTAGAATTAACTGGTAACAGAAAGCAACCAATAAGTGGGAGTCTATTACCATTTTTCTGTTAATCAGTTTTCTCCCTACTCTTTCACCACTCACTGTGCAAACATGGAGCAAATTTCAATTTTTTATCCATTTCCTAAGAAGGTTTCAATACTACAAGACTGTGCATGACAGTGAGGTGAGTGACATGCTGTCACTCAGCACACTGCTTAGGATGTGGCATGTTATAGAAAGGCAGTGACATATCACAAAGCAGCTGTGTGACATGGCAGTCACTTAGATGACAGGCATGCAAGCTACCCCAAGACCCTGAAGTATTTGCTTGTTTCCTCTCAGTTCCTACTCACTTTGAACAAATGCTTTTGTCAAGCATAAAATGTTTCTTAAAAAGTGCTTGGAATATATAATTACACAATAATATTTCAGGATAATTTATCTGGTTTAATTTTTTAGCACAGTTATAAGAACAGTTCGGAAAACACAGTCTCCACCTACAATGATACTGTCAGTATGCACACTACTGACAGAGTGCTCCCTTTTGCACAGCTCATCCTGCCAGAATAAATACAGGAGAAAGCAAGAATTCACAGTCCTCCTTTCGTCCTCACCAGGATCTAACATGTAGAGGAAATTTTAGAAAAAAGAAAACACAGACTGGTAGATTTTCACAAAGTGAGCATTCACAGAAAATGCACATTACAACAGGTTCCCACGTTTTCCCTACAGGGTCCGTCCTTCCTTAGAACAAAAAAAGTGTTGCAGGGAAGTGGGCATGAAAGTGGCCTTTGGCTGGAGAAGACTAGAAAAGGTGAAGGATTTGTTTGGCATGTTCAAATACCTGCTCAAATCTGGGAGTTTAATCACAATACCAGCAGGGAGAAACAGCACTGATGTCAAATCCCATTGCATGTTTAGGGGAAGCAAGATGCCTGTAGCAAACAACCAACAGCTCAGAATTAGTTCTCCAGGTATAAGTCAAAGACCCAGAGGCAACAAGGGTCTCACAGCTCACCGGTTGCAGATTTTTCAAATCAGTTTTCAAAGAAAGATTGTGACATAGTCATTGTATTAAAAAGGATTAAACATGGAATAATGTTAAAGCACACAACAGATAGAAATGAGTAATTAAACAGCAAACACAGCCATTTGCACCTCCCATAAACTGATGCTTCATTTTATGTTGACAAAATGGAAAAAGAGAAAAATAATCTCTTTTCAATAAGTTTGGACAGTGAAAACTAAATAAACAGTGCAAATAATGACAAATACAAAAGATTAAAATTTTTTTGATCTCTAAATCCCGTAAGATGCTATTAGAAACAAAAGTGAAACAATGAAGCCTGAAATAAATGCAGCTTCGTTTTCTGTGGATTTGTATCTCATGATTTATGCTTGAATTTGAGCTTTTCTTCTGGTATGGAAATTTATAAAAAAACTCACAGAACATGAGTTTCACTGCTTTCTTTCAGTCAAAATACTTATGGGGTCTATTTTTCCAAAACTACTGGGAACTCAATTATCCTTGAGACTACTTCCTTTCTGTCAAATTTGGTTGACACCGGTCAGTGGGTTTGAAAGTTATTAGACAAGACATTTAGACAGTCATACACAAACAAATGCAAAAATGTTATTGCTATAAAAAACTGGCTGAAAGTCTTTTCCAAAAAACTATTTTACCTTTTTATGTTCAGTTTCATGCACAGGGAAATATATGACAGCTGGATCCTTATAATAAGGAAATCCTAAGAAACAAGTTGGATTGCTGTTTAAGACTCAAGAGTCTCAGAGGAAAGAATGACAATACACGATTTCCTAGTAGCTGAAAGTGTTTTGGCAAACAATGACCCTTGCAAAGCTTGGCAAAATAACACCAAATGATACTCATGGTAACAAAAATCAACATCTCAACATAAATGGAAAGTGAAGGTAGCAGGCAGAGCTCACGAGATCAGATAAGGACTACAGGGCTCAGCCCAGCAGTATATAAACTGATTTCCACTTTCAAGACACCGGTAATCTGTTCAGCTCACTAACTTATTGTTTCCACCTATTTGGGTCAGATAAAATAACATGCAATTTTGGATTAAATGTAAAAGTGCAGATAAGCTGCCCTATTTTTATTTATCCCTCCCTTTACTTTTTATATCTATACAACCCTGCAGTACCCAGAGTTTACATTTTCCTAAATAAAGTGCTTGAAGTTAGGGGATTGTTAATGAATGTCACAGTTTTTAATGCATAAATTAACCTCTTTGAAAAATAGACCACCATAATATTTAAAGACAAAAATTACTTTTGTGACAGAGGTAATGTCTTTCCATGTATCCATCTATGGGAAGAAAATCACAAATGAAAAGATTAACCTGAGCACTGAGGACACATTTAACATAAGCCTTCCCCAGGCTCATCATTACCTGTATTGCACTGCTGACCTTGAAAAGCTTTCATGTTAACCAAAAAAGGATGTAGAGACCTAGGACACAGAACTCAAAAAAAAAATAAAAAGCATTGCCATGCAGACTGTGCTCATCACTTTGGGATTATCACATATTCACTTTGTGATTTATCATGTTTCTGATTATCACACATTCACTTTGTGATTTATCACATATTTCTATCTTAAAATGACATTTCAAATCTTGCTCTCAACAATTAATTTATTCAGTAGCCCTAATCAGGACAAATAAACAGAGCACTTACATGAATTCAAGGAGTATTTCTATGGCAAGACCAGCTGGGATAAAAATATTCGGTAGTTGACCTCTCATGACAGAGAAAGTCACAGACCAAAAGGCATGTTCCATCCCCCCTTTCTGAAGAGAAGTTTCTCCAGCAGAAGCAGAAAGCTGAAGGAGGCTCAGTGGAAGGTCAGGAAGGGACAGGTTGGGGCTCCTGTGGGGTGCAGGGAGGAGCCTCGTTCAGCACAGGGGGCCTGAGGTGCCATGGTGCCACCTCCGTGGGGGCATGAGTTGGGCATTGGACAAATCCATCCTGCCAGAGGGAGGCAGGAGAGTTTCCATGCTCTGAACACTCTCAAACTTCTGCCTACAGGTCAAGGACTTACTTTTCATGAAGATGCATAAGTAATCACTAAGAGCATTTTTAGCAGCAGAAAAAAAAAAAACATATTTTATGAGACTCAATCTAATATCACAGAGACAGAAGCTCGATGAGTTTGATTATTTGCAGGTTAACAGTGGTTTCAGAAATGTCACGGAGAATAACATTAAAATCAAACAAAAAATTCTCACCACAACATCTGTAAAACTTGGTGTACTTAGGATTAGGCTTCACTTGTACCAAATCAGCAGAGTGTATCAGCTCTCTGTGGCTTGCACCTCTGGAAACCTATCTTTTAGAGAACTAAACCATTAGCAAGACAAATAGGAAGTGCAAAATAAAATAAACATAGATAGCATGGAATGACATAATTTTAATCAGATGAATAAGCACACTCAGCAAACCCAGACATAACTTATCAGTAGCTAACATTTCTCTCTGATCTTCGCGGTTTTCTTCTACAACAACGGTCATAAGACAGCTCATTTTTTAATTTAAAGGTCATTTTTCCTGTGCCATTTTTCCATATAATAATATGTTGCTTTAATTACATTCACTCTGGTTAAAATGCTTTCAAAACCCAGCCAGATTTGCATTGTCTTCTAAAACTCTCTATTTAGCTATATCAAACAGTTTGGGCTGGCTGAGATCAGAAGGCGCAGTTAATTCTACAATTCAAATAGTCAAAAGCAGAAATATTTGATAATTTTATCTCCAGCCTCACTGTGACAAGACAACCAAAACATATTCTCCCTGGATGTGGGGGAAGGAAAAACGATCACATTAAAGATTTTTTTGCTATTAGTCTTTAAGCCGTGAAATAAACAACAAAAAAAAGAGCACTAAATGACAGAAAAGGCAAAAATGGCAGTGCATGTAGTGCTCTCCCAGGAGCTGCCTGTGCCAGGCTCTCCCCAGCAGCCTGCAGCTCCCCTCAGTTCATGCTGGTCAGGTCTTCTACTGAAAGAGAGTTTTTCTTTCAGTATTTATGTAGTGCAGCAGGCAACTGTTTACCTCAGAGGCATAAAAGTAAATCCGGATGTGTTTGATCCATAGTGCCACAGCAGCTCTGTTGCCTATGGAAACAAAGGCTCCTTTCAGGGAGTTCACACAACAGGCCCTGTGACGCAAGGGACCCATCAATTCCAGCCACTGGATTATTTGTAGGTATATTCCTCAGATACATATCTAGATATATATCTAGTATATATAGTACAAAATATTGTCTCTGTTATATTTCACTATGATCAAATGGGACAGTTCCTGAGTCTCATATTAATTTTATGTTATTTTATTTAAACAACATAATCCCCTTTTAAACAAATTGATAGTTGAAATGCAATAAGTGTACAACCTATAAGCATCTGGTTTTTTTCCTCCACCTTTCACCATGCAGGTTGTTGAGTACTTTGTGGACAGCAGCTTGACAAATCTGTTTCATGCTTACTCACAAATTCAGCTTTTGAAGATGATCCTGAGCATGGAGTTTAAGGATACTGTAGAGAACGGATAACATCCCAGAAGCACCTTGCTAAAGGTTTCCTTTGAAAAAAACCCACATATTTGTGAATATATTATAACTTCCTAAGTGCCATTCCTGTGCAGAGACCTCTGCACATTTTACAGGAAACTGATCAAGTATGACACATTTCAACAGATCCCAGTGCAATGTTTGTTACAGCCCTTTCCCAGTGAGAACCTGAGGGGATAAAAAGGAACGTGGTCAGACCCAGGACCTGAAAGCAAAGTTCATGATATTTTTCTCCATGTGTAATGCAATAATTGGCTGAATCTTCAACTGTAGCAGCATCATTGGCAGCATCAGTGTTAAGAATATAGCTCAATGCCTCCTTCCTCTTTTCAGACATCATTAGAGAACATTTCACAAAATTCATACATAACATGACTTTCCTTAAAGACATCCTGCATGAATCTTCAGATTTCAATTCAAGAAGGCAATTAGCAGCTAAGAGCACCTTATCAAATCTGCTTTTAATTATAATTCACCAATGTTTATAGCTCTCTTATAATTTTTGTACATAATTACATTATTAAGGATCAAAATGAGTGAACAAAGCCTTAGTTTATGTGCAGTGATAATGTTTCATAGAAAATTAAAAGAAAACAAGTTAAACTCATTTAAACGGGAATATTATTCTCCATTAGGAATCTAGGGCCAAAAATGCCTTGAAAATGTCATCTGTATGAATATTCATGTACCTGTGAACAGATAACTTCAGAAGCAGATTTGACAGAAACAAAGAATAGCTTCTTCACGTTGCAGTAGATGACTAAGATCATTTGAATGATTTATTGATAAGCCAATGTACAAAATAAATACAAAGAGAACGGGTTGGACTTGTTGTTACCAAAAAAAAATCATTACAAGGCTGCCTAGCATGTGAATTCATAAATATAAGAGAAGTGTGGGTAGGCTTACAATACAAAAAAGTCAAACATAATAAGAGAAAGACATCAATAACCCTCAATTCTCATTACTTTTCTACTTTTTCGAGGGGGGGATTTTTATTTGCTCGAGGTTTTTGTTCAGTTTAGTTTTTTTTTAACAACTGGAAGTTGTGGGTATATCCAAGTCAATAAGCACTAATGTCATAACTGCCACACGGTGGACGATACACATGCTGATCCCATCACTCTCCCTGGGTGCAGTGGTACTCACATGAGGAACCCCACTGAAAACAGAAGGATTACTTGAACACTTAGTGCTATTTAGTGGAAGGGTAGCAGGGTGGAGGCAGATGAAGCAAAACTTTTAGTTGATAAACTCATTGCTTCCTGGGGGAGGGCAAGGGGAACTTTGGGATAGCACCTAACCCCAATTCCCAGAGGCACCAACACTCTCCTACTGTAAAAGTCTAGATCCTCCAGAAGTTATTCAAACAGTCAAAAGCCTCACAGGATCAGCAGCAGTTGCTCAAGTTGTCATAGGATCAGCTTTAAGAAGCACATGCCAAATCTTATTCTGCAGATCTCCAAGCTGGGGCATTTTGAGGCCTTTTTTTCTTTCAGGGCTGTGCCTGTAGCTGTGCCAGCCTGGGAGTGGCCTGTAGCTGGGTTGCTGGTCAGTGTGCGACCCACAGACCCACTGCACTGAGGAGCAGAAACACAGAGGGGTGCATCCAGGAGTGACATATTTTTCCTAAAGCCCTGTGCACAAGGCTATGCCAATTACTTTTCCTAGCTTAGTGTAATTTGGAGTGTCCTTTCTGCTCTATGACCCAGCAAAACTGGGTATAGCACTAAAATCTTGCTATCTAAAAAGTCAGATGCATGTGACAAAAATGCTTTAATCCTTTTCCTTTCTGAACAGACAATAAAACAGAAGACGATGTGGTCACCAACTATTCACAATGATTAACAGCTGGCATTTTTGGGGCTACTTTGCTAAGTAGATATACTCAGCAAAACAAGGAAAAAACCTGGAGTAAACTCTGGCCTAGTTTTCTCTTAAAATATTGTTCTTAGATTGCTAGTCTACTTAAACTCTTGGGATTTTTCTTACTAAGTAGACAATAGAGAAGATAAAGTGTTGCTTTCGAAACCATGCAAACTATGTCCTATACTTTATTACAGCAGCCAAGACCATCCTTAATGTGGTCATTCAATTATGTTCAGAATAGCTGACATGGCAATAATCATGTAATAGATGCATCATCCTATCAACGCAAAAAATAGGAGACAGAAGCCCTAAATAAAGGATTAACATCAGGTGAGCACTTTCAAATAGATGGGAGCACTGAACTTCAGGACAGTAAACTTAAAAGAGGTAGAATAGGGGAAGAATTTCAAAAGAAAGTCCAGCATTAGCTTCAAAGCTCAATATTATTCTATGTTGTGTGCTTTTTTTTTAACTTCAGCCTTTGATAAGAGGGGGTTGAACAAGAGCAAAAATTTAGCTGCAAAAGCAGGCACATTTGACAAGTTTGGCAGCACATGAATAGAACTTAGAGTATTATATGCAGCTTAAAAGACAAAAAAAATAACAGCCTTCCTCTTAATTAGAGAAGCCATATGCTCTATGAAATAAATCCTGGTAGCTTGTAATTATACCCTCATTTTTAAACAGATCCTTTTAATTCTATTACATTCTGTATTTCAGATTTATTTACTAAAATATTCAGATCACAGAGTTGTTATTCAAAAATTCACTTCACAGTTGAAAGAATACCATGGCAGTAATATTGCTACATCTCTTCCTACAAACAGGAAATGATAAATAGGGGTCTACACATTAAAGATTATTTTCTTATCTACAAGCAAAGTAAGAAAATAAAGAAAAACATCTGCCATAGTGAGTTTGTCTTACTCAGTACTCTGCCTGTATGGATATGATATTCAATAATGCTCAAATTCAAAAAGGCCTGCGGTACTGCCTACACATTCTAAAACCAGTGGGTCACATGGGGCATCTAATCCAAGCACCTATCACACCTTCATTTTAGGACTACTCTTAATTTTTCTTTTGAAGTGGGAATGGAAGTTACTTTTTTTTGTAACTGTGTTTTCCTGAACAGTATAAAGTTTTGACTCATGCTTTTTAGAATTAATTTCACCCAGAAAAATTTAGCTGTACTTATCTCTGTTAAATGAAAACACCTTTTAAACAACATCCAGAGAATCTACAAAAGATCACTGCCATCCTCAGCACTTCCAGTCACTGGTAATAAGATGGTTTCATATAAGGACCTATCAATCAGTTTTACAGATGCAGGTATGTTTCTATAACTATATAATAGGTATCATTCACGAGCATAAATCACAGGTTTTCTAGGTGCCAGGCTTCCAACACAAAGAAGTTCAGCCTATAGAAACATGAATCAGCCCATACACATGTCAGAAATGCAATTCCCTTGAGAACAAAGCTTCTTGCCAAGAAATTTAAGGTAAAATAATTAAGTTCAAGATAGCAATTTGACTGTACTTTTAATGGTATGAGGCCCAGGTCTGGTTCCTTACTAACCTCTCAGGCTGGGATTTTAAATTTCCATTGCTCATTGATGCTGAGCCTCACCTGTAGCCACTGCTCATCCTTCAGGCAGGCATTCAGGGCAGCTTGCTTCCCTTCAAGCATTAACAGCAAGGAGCTGAAACAGGCTGATGCCAGTTCTGCTGTTCCAATTGCTGAGTAAAAAGGACAGGAAATCACTATAGTCAAAACGTTTCTAACAAAGGTCACTTTAATATGAAATTACATCAATCACCTTGGAAAAAAAAGTACATTTCAACTGATGTCATTCGTTCATGGGGGTAATATCAGCTTTAGTTTTAAAAATTTGGCCAGTTCTGTAGAAAAATCATTAAAAATTAACTATGTCTTTCAAGAAAGGTTTAAGTCTTGTGTGAGAAGATAAAATTGCATGAGTTGTTCCATATGATAATCTGAATGGCTATTTCAAAACTTTTTTCTGAAGACACCACTGTGAAAGTAGCTTTAATGCAAAAGAGTCATCTAGAGAAGATGACTCTGGATAAAGCATTTCTCAGGATTTACCCTGGTCTGGTTAAATGCAGAATTCTGGTTAAACCACCGAATCCAGGCCTTCAGCTCACAAACGTAGCACAATACAAGTGAAATAAGCTAGAATGATTGTACCTATAACTCATAACACATGCACACATTCAGAACTATTAGACACACTAGATGAGGTATCTGACTTTGTATAAAACTTTTGCAGTTGATTTTGACATGGGCACATCGTAAGAATATCTTTTAGCAGTGCAGATGAAGCTTCATACGCCTAAAACTTTTTACGAGGAAATGCTAAATTAATTTGCAGGTGTAAATGAGGTCCAGGCTTTCAGACATTAACACTCGCATGATGCTAAATTCAACAATTAAATTTTCAGTAGTAAGGGATTAAGCCCAGACATCTTAATTCAGACCATAAACTACTTTTATCTATATCAGAGTACATAAGCATGTGCTTAGAAGTCTGCTTTTCAAAGGAACTGAAGGACTTAACCACACATCAATTTATTTGCTGCAGAAGAATGTGTGGATAGTTTGGAGACAGTGATTTTGTCTACGGTGGTATTGTGGGACTGAATTCTACATGCACACAAATTCCTGTCCAATGTTATACGTTTAATCTTCACATTCACATGTAATTAACAGACATACAAAAACATGGACAAACAATATAATTAAACAATCTTGCAACACAGAGTACACATGCAATCTCTGCAGTTTTATCCTACATTAAAAATTATCTAGTATCAGCAGCATGTCTTCTGGTGGGATTAGTCCACTGCCCAATTTTAATTCCAATGAAGGTTTTTTCAAGGCTAAGGACTATCCTTGTAAATTCATATGTAAGCTGCAATTTAAAAAACAGTTCCCCAAATATTTTAATTTTTATTTATCCACAACACATATGTGTGCAGATAGTATATTCAAGCTCTTTAATTTCAAATCACACTGTTTTGAAAAGGCTGGTACAAAATTGAATGTCACTTGATTGTTATTCTGCTTAAGAGAGACTACAAATGAAGGATCAGTGAGGGAGCAGAGAAAAACTCCAGTGAGAAATAGGATGAAAACAAAGTTGAGAATGTGAAGAATGAACAACTGAGTGTGAAAAAGAGAAGCACAGAGGGAGAATATAAAATTCTCATACACTGGCATTTACGGGACAAGAAGCTTACACAGGCCACTGAGCTGTGCCATCCTCACTTTTCAAGGGTTAGTAAACTCACTCAGTGGTAACCTGGCACAGGGGCTCACTGCAGAAAAGTTTCCTACATCAAAATAATGGTTCCCAAACCGTAACTAATATCTAAAATACAATTGTGCAGGCCCTGCAAACCCTCCACCCCATCCTTGTGTATCCTCCTGTCAGTGCCCAAAAACCCCCAGAAATTTCAGTCCCTTTTAAAAGCAATGAGTATTTTCTAAGCTACATCCCTCCCCAGAAGAGGCACCTGAGGTTCTCGGCTGGCTGCTGGAGAGACCATGAGCTCCCAGGGAGGTTTCTGCCCTGCTGTGCCAGAGCATTCTCCTGGCAGATATGGGGCCACCCCAAAGAGACACAGACTCTGCCGCTCCCTGGTCCTGGAGACATCATGGCCACAGAGCCGCAATGGTGGGGGCTGAATTTTTCTCTTTCCAGTTTTTCAAGTCATGGTTTCTAAAGGTGACAATGGTAATTAGCCCAAAAGGCTTTATGTGCTATAGAGAAATGTAGGAGAATATGTCCAGCAGGCAACTTTTTTTTTTTTAAATCTCTGCCAACACTTTGATCACAGAATGAATTGTCTGGAATACTGTGAACTCTTTACTTATTAAAATGAAACTGGGGTGCTGTATCAATGAAATATATTTTATTGTGTTCCGTCAATGAGACATATGCCATTATATTGTATTATCAAGGTACCAATTCAGACTATAAAATCAGATTTCCATTTCTCTTAATGAGAGACTGTACCAAAAGTAAATTACATGAGTTTTCATCACTGTACTCTTAATAAAAAGGGGACATTTTGGCTCTTTTTGTTAAAGAGAAAGCTAATATAGTATTTATGAAGTCTGTGCAGTGAGCAGTTAAGGACTAATACTGAATATCCAAAATGCTGGAGGATCTTTAGTCAAAATGGGGGATGACAATATGAAACACAAAGCATTTTGTCAAGAAAAAGAAAAAAAAAGTAATGGGAAAAGAGGAGTGGTTATTACAGGAAGATTGAAAGGGTATAAATGGTGAAAGAGAACTAGCATTTCCAGAAATGAAAATGGAATGCATTTTTTTTAAAGAGAAGATGCCTTCTAGACTTTAGTTGTGTTTTCAGGAGATGAAAGAAACAAACTTGTAAGTCTCCAAAGAGACAGTAAATGTAGACACTGAAAAATCACCACAGCATTTGAAAAGAAATGGGATCTTATTTTATAACCATAAAACTATGAACTGCCTCTTTTATTATTTAAGGGGTCTTGCTTTTCTGTTCTATTGAGAAGACTTCAAGGTCAAAATGTCTGTATACTTAATGCCACTTTAGATGCCAATGAAAGGAGATTACAAGAAAAATGAGAACCCTGGGGCTTGCCAGGCCTCTCTGGGATAAATGCACCTGGTAAAGTCAAGGTTATATAAATGAAGAGAATCCATCATCTGATGTTGTTGTTGGGGGTTATTTACATTTAAAGAAAAAGAACATAAATTAGTAATATAAAACAGTGAAATGTTGAAAGATTGCATGAAAAGGGCAATTTCACATTGTCTTGTAATATGTGCAATAGTAAGTCACAAATTCTTCTTTCAAGTGAGAGCTGAAGCAATTGTTAGGGGAAAAGAGACAGTCATAGTTTGGTAGACAACTCCAAAGGAGGCTAAACCCTTTCTAAATTGTCATAGTCTGTTCCCTGGAAACTTAAAGATCTGCTGAAGGTAAAGCAAAATTGCAGGGAACTTGGTTGGAATCCAAGAATGTAGGAGAAACTTGCCCACACCTGAAAAATACAAATTTTAACTCCAGTAAAGTCAGAAAAATGTACTAAAGTTTACAACCAAGGACGAATTTTAAGGGCAACATTTCAAATGTTTACCATCAAGAGAGAAATGGACATGGTGAGAAGTTTCCATGCCATGGAGTTTCTGCATTCTGTAATAGCTGGGATCAGAAATCTTGCCCAGAGTCAATAAGGTTGTTCTCTGGCTTTACTGCAGAATAGCCAAATAGATTTCCAAGGTCTCTACAAGGTCCATTTTCCTCAAGGACAAAGGGATTTAATTTTTTTTTCCTTTTTCTCTGTCTCAGTCTTATCACATTGTTGGAGATGTGTCTTCATGTCTTACAGGTCTTATTGTCCTGTCTTATTACAATCAGAAACTCAACCTGCTGCACAGCTGATTTACCCTGCTAGGTGTAAATGCTGCATTAAACTCAGCAACCACAGTTCAGTAGACGGTGCAGGCATTTAATTGCCTTTGTTATACCTTGATGGAAGTAACTGAAGGTTTTCTGGGAAGTTCAAGGTCCTGAGGGCATTTTTTCCATGCATTAGCGTTCAGATTTGGAGCAACATCCCTCTTTGGTACAGAGATCTAAATGATGCAGATAACAAGTACATCAAAGAGGGAATTACTGCTCTAGAATTTATATCAAATTTCACTGTTAATTGAAAAGATCATTCCTTTGCTTAGAGATACATACTGCTTTAATGGAGGCTGTACATTTAGCAAGGCAAAGAAGGAACAGAGGCAGCTGTCAGAGAACAGTTTGTACACAGATTCCAGGAGTAAAAGCTGTCAGAAATGGTAGAAAAGGAAGGAAGAGCTTTCTCTCCATTTGCAAGGGGGCTTAAGTGAGAAAACACTGAGACCAGTCAGAACGAGAAAAAGTGGAGAGAGGCTGGGCAGGAGGTTAAGTGAACTGAGTTTGACTACTGGTCCAGATGGACAAATGGCTTTAGAGTTAAAAAACTGTCTATCAGAAGAGAGCTTCACACACTAGTGGGAGTCAAGGGCTTTGCAAGAACATCCACAAAAGAAATATTACAATGCCAGTTTCTTATAAAGCTACTGTGGTATCCACCTTCCACTACAGAACATGCAGCTCTCTTGTCCACAAAACCTCCCTTGAAATCTTTTGACCTTCGTGCATCTTCCATGGAAGAAAAAGTGCAGACAGAGTAGTTCCTGCCAAAATATTATCCTCTGGTGTTTGCTGTCTTAACCATACAGCATCAGAAAAGCAAAATCAGCAGCTGCAGGTGTTAAAAGACATATTTTAGGAACAGAATTCTACATTCAGGAGAGGTAATGCCCTTCACTTCCAAAAGGCACCTCATTATTAGGCAGGGACTCTAACACAGTACTGCAAACACTTACCTTGGCTCCAGTCTCATTCCTCTCCTGTGTACTTTGTAGATTGCCCTGTTCTTTACTAATCTCAGACTGAGGACTTCACCACCAACCAAAGATAGACAGGGGCTCTGCAGCACCAAGAGAAACTAATATTTGTCCTTACTTCCAGAAGCAGCATAAGACCTATAACCAACTTATTTTGCACATAAACTCTGCAAGATTTCTAGCTACACTCTTATTTCTGTAAATTTAAGATGTGCCTTCTTACATAAGGACTGGAGGACCAACCTGGTATTTTGATACAAAAGTGCTCCAGAAATGTGGCTCTCCTAAGTCATAGAACTAGCCAGAGAAAAAGAGTTCAGGGACATTCTGAGTTTAAGTCCACCAGAGTCCATGAAAATACTTTTTTTAAAAGAAAAAACACTGCATTTTGGATCAAATTTTCAATCAAGTTTTCTGATCTGGCCCTGAGGGTGCCTGATGTGATTCATACATACAGGCAGATGTAGAACCTATGTTGTTGTACAAGTTTCTGGGATAAGGAGGAAGGTATTCACAGCTGAAATCGGCAGTCTTACTATCAGTTCTGGGGATGCTAAAACTGCAGAGCCAAGGCTCCCCATCCTGCCTATGGTTTGTTTCTGGCTTTATCTTGATTTATATCAACATTTGTGAAGCATTATTAATGTCACAAGAGGCAGACCTGTCAACTAGAATAACACTCTTGAAAAATTTTCTCCCACCTACTTTGCCTTACAGGTTCATCAGATCTGGCATTTGTGTCTGGAGTTACCCAACCATAGATAAGAAACATGAGAAAGACACATTGCCATTAATTACAGAGGCAAACAAGAACAGCTAAGCACAAGGAGGTTGAGTAAAACCAACAATCCTCTACAGAAGCCCACTGTATTCATCTGCTAACTCCAATCACAGCTGAAAGCAGATTGCTGGGATTTTGTATTACATTAGAAAGGCAAGATAAGTTCAGAATATGGTTTGTATCCTGACATTATTCCCCCTGCAAAATCAATTCTCCCAGATATGGTTTTAGGCATTTTCCAGAGGAGATGCAGGGAGTCCCGCAGGGGAAGCTTGGCACATTCAGTAACGTTTGCAAGGTCAAGACCCTGTTCTTTTAACATATTGCACCAAGGTTAATGTGCTATTGTACGAGGTCCAGGACAAGGCCTATGAATCACTGGAATCCTTCTCAAACCCCAGCTGCACAGAAAAGCACATTTAAGGCACACACTGGTTATAGTGATACGTATCTCCCTGAATAAAGAAAATAAATATTCTTTCTGTGTGAACAGGTATTGTGAAAGGCTCCAAATGCATACCTCCAAGTAACCAGTAAGTGCTTCATTTGTAAAAAAACCCTGGAAGATCTGAAGAATTAGTGAAAAAATATCTGGGTTCATTTTAGAGACAAAGCCACTTGCTAGAATGTTGATTTCATGGCCACCTTGAGCTGGGATAAGCCTGTTTTCCTGGGGGTGATTTATCATGGCAGAGATGCTACTTTCTATTCTTAGTTGTTGCCTCCCTATAAGAACCATAAAAACAAATTTATCAATTGATTTTAACTGCACTGCAATTAGGTATTGATTTATTGGCACTCAGGAGTAGTTATAAACCTGATATTAAGAAAATGTCCTTCCATGCAACTAAATTGAAGCAGGAAAACTGATCTAGGAGCAATCCAGATTTCACAATATCGAAAGCTATGTTCTACCTCTTCATGTTTATATCTAAGATAGAGGTTCTAGATTATTTTTTTAATTATTATTATTTTGATAGAGAGAGTCCTTAGGTACAGGATCCTCAAAGAGAAAAAAAAATTAGACAGGGAAAGCAAATGAGTCATAAGGGCATGATTTCATTTGGAACAGGTCATGCAAGATTAGTACCCTGGGCTGCCCAAAGCTAAAATTTAACTATCATAACTGTGAGCATCAGGTTTGAAAAGGATGAATGTGTGAGAAAGCGCAGGAGGGGGTTTCTTTCATTTTCTCTGCTTTTGGGAAGAGGGATGTGTGAGGAGAATACAAATCCACTGATTCATACCTATCTATTAGTCATACCTCTGTTGTGCTGGTTGCTTATTCTGTAGACATTCTCTGTTGTATAAATAAGGTGCACTGCCGCAGGGCTTAATATAGTATGTCTTTATACCTTTGTTTTTCTAGTTTTGTTTCTAACCCCTGATCATTCTGCACTTTCTTCACATACTTTGTAATTCAGCTAAAGAATTTTGTAACACAAAAGTTTGTACCGTTTACTAGTACTTTCCAGCCAAGAATTGCTGGATTTTTAATCACAGTATGGCCATCCATTACCTAAAGAAAAAGATCTGTTTCTTTATCATGTTTTAGAGAACATAAAAATATTCTCTGAGAATGCAATGTTTGAAGAAATAGAGATATCTTTTAAAAATAATCTATTGTATGTACAGTGTTTTTTTCCAAAAGGATGGATGGATGGATGGATGGATGGATGGATGGATGGATGGATGGATGGATGGATGGATGGATCGGTGGATGGATGGATGGATGGGATTGCACATTGACTAACATGAAGCAAAATATTTTTAAACAACAAATTGTAACAATTTTTTCCCCTTTGAACAACCACTTTAAGGAAAAGTATTGGCTTGGCTGCAGTTCTTGATGTAAAAACACCATTTTGAATTAGGCTAAAAGATATGCCACGCAAGCTTCAAAGATAATATTGGAGAGAAGTATGCAGGAAAAAATTAAAAACTTCCTTGCAGGGATTTCTAATCTCTGTACATACATTATTTAAAACTTTGCAAAAGACTAGTCTGGAGTGCTGAATAATTATTTTGCATGTACTAGTTCAAATATTCCCTCCTCTGCTTGTGTTATCTATTTTGATTTGCCAGCAATTATTTTGAGTGAAAAGGAAAATTATATGAACTTTTTTTGACCTAAAAATGCAGAAGTTACCACAACATTGGTATTTTTACCTATCTGTTCATACTGTATGAATGCAGAAGAAATCTGAAAATTCGCATAGCCAAACTCACAGTTAAAAACTCATTAATGATATGTGATTTGACAAGGAAAAGGTTTAACAGTGATATGTGATTGCACATGCACTGACTTTCACATTTCAAGTCAAGGGTACAATAATCTCACCTGATGCGGTTTCGAACTTTTCAGTTGTGACTGGTGCAGAAATGCAATGCTGATGACTTCACCTCCAACAGACACTGAGCTTTCCCCACTCCAGTACACTCCATTCTTTTAACCTTGACAAGAAAACAGGGAAACAAGAGAGTTAAAATGATAATTTGCATCTGGAAATTATAGATTTCTTTTTTTCCTAGTAAAAACATGGCGGACAGGCTTTTTTTTTTTTAATTCCAATGAAACTTCAAAATAACTCTTGCATAAATACTGCCAACCAATATTTCTCTAAAGCAAAACATGCAAAATTCAGAAGCTGTTATTCAAGGCAAATTTGCCCTAGCCTCACTTGAGTATTTGCCCCACTACAAGTCAACAGTCATTTTTTAGGATTTAGCTCAGTAAACTTCACCTGATGACCAGGCAGGCCAGTTTCCTGTGTGAGGTTTATGGAGCACAGCAATAACATGCTGATAAATAGCATGATCATTGGTTCTACCTAGTTAAAAGGAAAAATGAATATGGTACTAATCTGAAAGCAAGCTCCCTGGCTGGGGCACACATGTAAATCCTTTGCTCTCCTATGAATACTGCCCAGTTATAGAGTCTGCTGGATCTGGAAGCAAGAGTAACCATCTAAACATCTGAGGTACCAACACAAACCCTCTCAGTTACTAATATGAAATGGATCTGAAACCTACAAGGCTTCCAGCATCATCCCTTAGAGAGGGAGACATCACAAATTTGGCCAGACCATGACAGCACCAGCAGCATGCAATTCCTTGGCTGCTTTTGCAGAGTGGAAGCCAAAATCTTGGATTTAAAGCGTCTTCCCTTTTCATCTGGTCACTTTTTCATTTGACCCTTCATCAGGCACCAAACTTCTCTTTATGAAACAAAAGACACATCTCTGTTGTGTTTGTATGGCTTCTTTGGTGTGTTTAGTGATTGCTACAGAAATTGCCTATGCATTAATTCATCATGCCTCAGTCTGGTTATGTCCCTTTCATGCAAGCCTCATAATCTTTAATTGCAGTTCTCATTCTAAGAGAGGAGAGTAAATGGCATTTTTTGTTTAGTTTTTCTGGGTTTATTTATATATTTTTTCCAAACAGATTTCTCTCCCTCATGGCAAGAGCACCTGATCTTTGGGTCTATCTCCCAGAACATCCTTTGATATATTGTCTTGGCTAGAGGCATTCAACTCTCCTCCTGTTTTGCATCTCTATTTTAAAAATAAAAGGTTTTCCCATTCTTTTAATTCTCTTAACATTAATTCAGGTCTGTGTCAAACATGAATCATTGACAGATTAAAGTAAATGTGTCACAGCGAGATTACCGCGAGCATAAAGCGGCGCTCAGCGTGTGCCGATTCCCTTTGCTGTGGGCTCAGATGAAACTACAGGATTATAGAGATGATACAAGGTACAGAGCACCTTTTATTTGTGCAACACAAACTAATGGGGGAAAAATATGAAGTCATGTTTAATTTTTCCTATGATTCATTTAAATTCTATTCCTTTACCACAGCAGCTTCATTTAAGGTTGGAGGGTACAGGGTGGAATGGCCCGAGGAAGGTTCCAGTAATATTGAAATGGAACTGAAATACATCAAACCATTGTGGCCTGCAGTATCACCCAGGAAATATTTTAGCCTAATGAAAGTGAGTGGTGATATCTGAAATTCACCTGAGAGAATATAAGAATAAAATTTCAATGAAATAAAATTATAAGTAGTGGTAATTAATATTTGATGAGTCACTAAATAAGGAAATTTGATGTCTGAGTCCTTCAGAAAAGTTATGAAAAAAAATTTTGAACCCCCAAAAAACAACAAAGATGAAATACCCTACCATAGTTTTTGTTCAATAAATACCAAAGCATCCTCTATAATCTTTTCAAAAATTATGCATTCTTGCTTGTGCAGGTTTTGATCGGGTTTTTTTGTTTGGTTTTGTTACAGAGAGGTTTTTTTACTTCTTCTAGGTAAGATTATTGAAATCATCAGAAAGAGACCCAATAATAATGAGTTCAGAATTAATTTAATCTGCTGGCATTTCAAAGTAATCAAACTAATCAAAGCCCTGAAACTGGTACTCGAACACACCAGAACAGCCTCATCTCCTTCTATGTCCCTTTAAACATCTATAATCAGACTGTTTCCTTTTGATAAAATCACCTGCATTCCAAGGAATTATTAATATAGCTAGAGTTAGAAATTTTGTAGACCAGCAGTAATCTTCATTATTAGTTGATCTATTTCATGCTTCCACCAACATGTCAGGTGCTTTTGACACTAACTGTAAACTACTAGTCTAGGGATAATAGCTATTGACACTGAAATTGCGGGTCAGGGTGAAAGGGCTTTTGGTGTCACACATTTGCAGCTGCAACTCACTCTGGTAGCTTCTTTCCACAGAGAAAATATTATTGGATACATTTAACCTTCCCCTATTCCTAATGCAAAGAAAAGAAATCAGAGAGAGATGATAATTCAATTTGGTTTCAATCCACACACAATGAGGAGAAAAAACATCCATTATAATTACAACCTATGCGAATTAGTTTTCCTTGTGCTTTATTTTCAGCGTATAAAACAACAAAAAACAATACCTATCATCACCAAACCACACAGTGATGAGAAATGTATCTCTAGACAAAGGCATTAGACCTGTGACTCTGCACTCTGTCATTTATATGATTAAGTTTCCTTGCAGTTTCATATGTTATAAGAATACCTACCTTTGGAAGTAAGGGTAGCAGAACACAAAAGTACAAAGACAGAAGATGAAAGTTTGCATGTGGCAAAATATTCAATGGAAAGGAGTCGCTGAGTAACTCCATCCTGTGATTTGGCAGGTTGGTGGGAGGATTTTAAAAATATCCCCAGCCTATCTATAGAAAACAAGAGAAAAGTATGATTTTAAGAATTCATGTAATACCTTCCCATTTTGGATCAAATTCTCCCTCAGTATACTAACTCCTTGGATTCTGTACCACCTACATTGCCTACAACACAGGCTTTAGGCAGTTTTCGATTATGTGATGCTGTTCCATGCTGCAGAGAAGTAGCTAATGAAAAATGACCAGTAAATTTCCAGTCCTTGAGCTTCACTTCTGTACTTCAAAGGTTTTCTTAACTGACTGCAGTACAGAACAGGATGATGTTCAGACGGAACAGCACAAGAAACTGCGACTGCTCATTAACTGCTTGGGTCATTCTGGAGGATTCCCTATGCTGCCCAAAGAGAAACACACACTGCCTAATCTGATTTTATCAGCTGACTGTAGGAAAGAGGAAATTCAATTCAACAACTAAGTTTGAAAAATTACATTCTTTTGAAAATGTATCTTTCCTGGTTTTATTTGTACTAAGGAATCTAAATTTAGGTTTGTTAGAAAATATATGAAGAAAGCAGTTATTTCTTTATGGCATCCTAATGTGTATTGGATGA
Source organism: Chamaea fasciata (assembly GCF_029207755.1). Classification (NCBI taxonomy): domain Eukaryota; kingdom Metazoa; phylum Chordata; class Aves; order Passeriformes; family Sylviidae; genus Chamaea; species Chamaea fasciata. Next base: position 12,236,309 of record NW_027094095.1, on the reverse strand, counting down.
TTGTATATTGTAGTACTAATACCATTTAAGACCAAGGGGATTGAAGGAACTACTAAGAACATAAGATAAAACATAATCATTGGCTATAAATAAAGGCCTTTTCCTTCACGCCCTTAGAGGCAATTCTAATTTTGTGGGGGGTTTCTGTCCATTTCCTCACACGTTTATAATTTTTTACTTCTCTAAATATATATACATTTTTAAAGATGTTAAGTCTCAGTATGAGACTTCAAAATATAGAGGTTTTGTAGGAAGTATCAGGTAGGGAGCAAAGGTCCCATATTTTCTGATCAAACTCAGTGGCAGACCTCTCACTAACTTCACAAATGATCAAATTCCATTTTCTTACTTGTTTGTCATCTGAGTGGTAGAATGATCCAAGCAGCAAAGTTGTTAGCACCATATGGCTCCCTGGATAATACAGCACACTCACTTTAAAGTTTGTTATCTTCAGCAACAGGTTTATATCCAAATTCTTAAATAAATATGCACAGGCTATGTTCATCCTAGTATTTAGTCCATTTTTTCATTTATTATTCCACTAGGTTCCTGTAAAACAATTTTTTGCAAGACTTATTTCTCTAAACCAAAAATCTGAACCCATTAAACCGAAGTGTTTAGGACTTGGGATTCGGAATTTGTGAGAACGATCTGTTTAAAAAAAGAATGTGGTGAGTTACACTCATAGAACTGGGAAACAAATACATCAAGTCACAATTACACTTAACCAAAATAGATACATTGTGGTTTCCAAATGCCAAATACTGTTAGTATTCAGTACAGTACTTTACCACCCATTCCAGCCCATATGAATACAGAATTCAGTACTCCAAGTCACATAAAATGCAAACAAAGGACATGCAAGGAAAATGACAGCATTACCATATTCAGTGGTGTTTCTTCCACAATGTTTGATTAAATAAAATTTTCCTTGATAATTTTGATTTTTTTTTTCTTTACATAATATACTCTGAACTACTCACTTGTTCCAAAACTGATATATCTAGAAACTTTTAGGGAGTGAACCCAACGTACTACATAAATCAAACAGATATTTGCTAACTTGATTTGTCTTGGACCATTTATCTTCCCTGAATTTGGGAAAAGGCTGGACCTTCATGAGGCAATGACCCTGAGAGAGAACATGTTTCCATAAGGCAGCAAAGCAAGAGAAGATCTTGTTTGGATATCACCAATTGATGGAATCAGTAATGTGGTGACCCAGATCAGGCTCTACATAAATGTGTCATCAATATTAAGTCTGTCACCTAGTTGGACCAGGGCTGTATTGCCCATACTGAATACTATCACAGTCAAAGAAACTCAAAAAAGCCATGAAATTCCACAATAATCTGGTCTTATTTTCAACTACTGTGGGAAAAGTAGTTCACACAAAGGAATTTTTTTCAAGCAAAATCACTGCTGCTTGAAAGCATGCTAGACACAGAAGGTCAAAGTAGAGTGAAAAAATGTGCATATTGCACAATTCTCTTCCTGCTTAGCCTTAGATAAGATCAAGTATTGAATACTACCTTTAAAATAGACATGAAATGCTGCAGGGATCAACAAATACAGAAGCACTATCATGTGGCCCAATAATATTTATCATAATTTTTACTATTCAAGTAGGTTATTTAAAGTTCAAATGCGCCCAAACACAGCCTTCACCTCAGAGGAACAGAGGAACCCTGGCTCCGTATTAACTCATAAGCACGAGGCCTCATTCCTGGATGATTCCTTCATCTCCCACAAGAAATTATAGCTCACCTGGGGTTCTCTGGGGTTGTGTGGCATAAGAAGGGGACTGGTCAGCAAAGAGTAACCAGACCCCCTCTGAGGAAGAGCACTGGGAGCCACAGTGGCAGAAACCTGACGCCAACGAGGATAATTTCTTTTGCAGTTAAAAGTTTTGAAGGAAAGTAGAGGATAACAAATTCATAGGAATTAATAATTTAAAAGCTACGATGCCGTGAATTCTCTTCTTCAACTGCTGAACGTTACAGCTTTCTGTATACTCAGAGCAATTCTTTTTAAATTCAGATTACATATTTCCACTAGGGTCCAAATTCTGAAGTGCTTATTCAGAAATTGGTTTAGGTAAAAGTCCTACTGAAGCTGCTGGGGATTTGATTTCAATTGAAACTGCATAAATACTGAGTACAGACTTCTGGATTTCACCCTCTAGAGTAATAGACTGTGTAAACTAGAAAGAATGATTGGAAGGTCTAGTAAGGAACCAGCGGGCTCTTCTAAGTAATTAATATTTTTTCTTATGAAAACACTAATCATTGTGATGCCTGTGACAATTATTTTTGAGGAAAAAATAAAAGAGAATACCTATTTAATTTCTAAATACTTTGAAATTAAAATCTTAACTCATAACACTGTCTTGCTGCTGTACCAATGAGTGCCCATTATACAGTCTCATCCTTTTACGTTTGTGGATAAGCCAATTTAGTATTCCCACATCTCCGTAATTAACATATAAGCACTGATTGACTATATTGCTAAAACTTTCAGCTTCAGATAAATATGCAAACAACTTCACTAAGGATGAAACAATGCAAAAACCCCATTTGGTTTCCCTGAAAAATAATCTGAAAAAAATAACCTGTAGCTGAGAGAGGTTCTGAACCCAGAAATGACTGACCCCCACAATAACACTCAGGGGTCTAAACCTAAATGCCTTAGGTAGCTTGCAGACTGACTTATAGTACTGGTACGTATACACAGATGGTGATCTGTTAGGTATTAGCTCAGCAGAAAAAACCTACAAGTTTTGACTCTTGAATCCTATTTAGCCCTTTGTGGTAAAGCAGAGGAAATCAAAATGCCCTGAACTTCCTCTCAGTGTGCACTCAGTGAAAGAGGAATCTTCACACATCCACAAACAGTTGTGGCCTGGGACAAGTTGCCTCAGTCATCCTCTCCCCTGGACACTGGAACAGATTCGGTTTCTCTTCACAGCTCTGCCAGAGATTCCTGCGACTGTCTGGGCAAATCACACAGGTCTCACTCCTGCCTACTGGCAGAACAGAACTCCTCCATGTTTCTCCAGGTGTTTCCTTATCCATAAAGCACAATAATACTAAGTAACACAGACCAGGGTCTTGAGGCTTCACCTACTTGATCTTTGCAAAATTTCTTCAAGTTTTCACTTATCCCTTCAAAGGGCATTACAGATATACATATTATGGAGCCACTGGTTAGCATGAATTAATATTCCTAATAAGGTCTTTCAAAAAATACAAATATGAGCTCCTGGTACTCTGACATATTCCATGCAACTGTACAAGCATTAGAAAAATGGCCAAGCTGAACAGAAGTTATTCACATGGATAGCAGATGCTGTCTTTAGTAGGGTTATTAGCATGAGCTATTTATCCAGGCTATAAAATTTCAGTCTGACTCTCTCTATGTATTAGTACACAGTAAGTTATGTTATTTACATTAAAAGTAAAGTATAATACAAAGTATTATATTTACATAAAGCAAAGCATCTCTGGCAAACTGTTAGGCAGTAGGTGGGAGGATGATTATTCCAGATATATAAAGGGTATGAAACTCAGGGACATATGGTAGTTGCCCCATGATTCAATAAAACACAGCAAAGCCAACACTTTATAGAACAAGACCTTGACTATGAAAAATTCTCCTTAATGATCAAAATTCTCATCCATAAGTTTTTCTCCATTCATTTTTTTTATAAATTACCATCATGTTTCTCTTTCTAGAAATTTTTAAATGTCTCCGCACACAGAGAACACTGAAGTTAAAAGAGAAGCTTGATTCCATTGCTTTCCACAAAAGAATGCTGACATTCTTTCCAAACTAACTTGAATGTAGTATTTGTTGATCAATTATAAAAATAATTTTGAAATTTATAAACTGCTTTCATATCAAACCAATTCAAACCTTTAAATTTAAGCATCTATCTTTAAATTTAATCATGCTTTATCTCCATACTATCTCCAGAAAAAATTTAGAAAAATTTAGATGCTCCACAGATTGTAGCTTTAAGATTCCCAAAACCAGGTCTTTTCAATAATTAGTTGCAACTTCAAGTGAAATGATTTGCTGGGAGCCACGTGGTATCAAGGATAATTTCTTTCCTTCACTTTCCTTCAATCTTCTTAAATTCCTTCTACAGAAAGCTTTGTCCCCAGAGCAGGAGAGGGGAACAGCATGACTGAAAAAGCTCAGTGGTTTCGCCTGGAACCTCAGTTCGCCCATGGTCCGTCTCACCACACCCTCTATGGCATTATATGCAACTGTACACACTCTCCATTGTGCTCTGTATCTACCCAATCCACACAGCAGAGCAGCAGCATTCAGAGTGCATTTTTCCACTTCAGAGTGGATTTTTACCCTCACAGAAATCTGCTGCTGTTCTTTCCCTAGACGTTTCAGATGGAAGTTGTGTGTGAATTAAACAACCTTGAAATTACCAAAATGTAAAGAAATGTCAGCACAAGGCCAGGCATAGAAATGGTCATAGGGCAGCAGAGGCAACTTCGGCAGTCACTGATCAGCCTGAGCGCAGGGTGGAGGCCAAAAGAGCTTGGATAAGGCCACCCCTCAGCCACCCAGGTCTCCTGAAACTAAGGCAACACCAGGAGGAAAAAAAAACCCAACCTGATGATGTTCACTTGTGTGTTTTGGCATCCAGTCCAGCAGGTGCAAGGACTGCTCAGCTCCCCTTTCAGGTCACACCGTAGCCCAGGCTTGCTTTCACGTTTCTGGCTGCTGGACTTGGCAGTGCTCCAGGCTCAGCCTCGGGTGTGCCCCCCAGCTGGGACAAGAAGGTGGCAGACACCCCAGCGCCACACACGGGTGGCACACACACAAGGGCTGGGAGGTGCAGCATGGGTGAGGAGCACGGGCCAGGCACCAGCGGCACCCAGGCTGCGTCTGTTCAGGAGAGCTGCAGCATCAGCACAGCTGTGCACTGACCTCAGCTCCCCCAGCATGGGCCACCTCAAGAAGATGCAGCCACAGAGAGTTTACAAAATCCAGTTTAACGCATGGACATCAGGTACTTTCATGGGGAACCTACAAATCCCTCTCACCAAGCAGCTGCTACTGGAAACCCAAGGAAGTTCAGAAGGTGAACGAAGGCACTTGAGCTGGAGCCAGGGTGATCCCCAGGCTTCCCCTGGCACCAAGCTCTCTAAGTGAGGGAAGCACTCAGCAGCCCTGCTCTAAAGCTGACCCTCCCAAACTGCGTCAAAAGAAGCAATTCCAAAACTTGCTGCAAAATCAAAGTGATAGTAAAATCTTTCATAGCAATACACCTTTTCCTCTTACATAATTCAGTTTACACTGTCCACACATGCTCTTCAGCAGTATAAAGCAGATAAAAAGACTAATCTTTTAATACTTCAAGTAAGCTAGTTTTTGCCATCTAATTGCAATAATTAATATAAAATTATGTTTTATACCATATGTCTAGTTTAACAATGCTGAAGATTTCAGACCAGACCAAAATAGACAGGTGGATGAGGGGTTTTTCATACTGCGTATTTTCAAGCATTAATAGTATCATTTGCATGCTAAAGAAATGAAATTTTGATTTTGAAGAGGCCACTAAGGATTAATTTAATGATTTGGACAGAGTTTAGGCTGCTTTGCTGTGGGAGTGAAGGTTAAAAGGTACATCTTGATAAATATTTAAAATCTTCAAACTTTTTGGTGTAGAGCCAACTCATTTGAAGTCCACAGCTCTGTTATCTATATAGAAAAATTTTAACTTGCTTGAAATTTATATTTCTGATCTATAAATCCTGAGGTGTTGTACATGAATGACTTTTTATGTAGTGATTTATAACAACATTTTAAACCTTGATGCTTTTTCAACAGCCTCATCTAATTCCCCAAGACTTCATGTTCCCATGGAGAAAAGACACAAGACTCCTCTTTCCAGTAGGGTCTCTTCCCTTTCAGTTCAGGATACAGCCCCAGCAATAACTAAATGGAGCTGTTGAATAGCTCATTTGAGCAGCTCACAGAAAAAAAAAAAAAATTATAAAATAATAACTTATTGGTAAATAAACATTTTTGCAGTGCAGTATACATCGATTAGTTGACATCTGGTATTCCCCTCACACACTGTCAAAACACAGAGCCAGTCCATATGCGTGAAGGGTTTGGCAGCAAAGAACATTTTGTAGAGCATCAGCTTTCCTTTTCTATCAGATGAATTCTCCTTTCAGTATAAATGATACATTACAAGAAATCTGTTCAAAATACAACTAAACTGAGTCATCTTTGTAAATATCTCTGTAGGCCATCATTAGTTTAGAAGGAGTGTAAAAGTTATACGCACTAGCAATAAGTACAAGCAAAAATATGAAATGATCTCATAAAAGGAATAGCAAGAGTATCTGGTCTTTCAGGAAAAATACAGGAAGGACAACAGCCCTCCCCCAAAAAAAGCTGCCTCCTACAGCTGATTTGAACCACAGACAGACATTACCTGGTAATTCCTGGTATTGATGCTCATGTACTCCAGGTGCATAGATCCACTGTCTGCTCAATAATTCTTAGCTGTTTTCAGGTGGTACTTTCCTTGACCCTAAAAATCTCAAACAGTTTTTCAGATTTTGAGACTTTCATGATGTTTTATTTAGAGGGTGGATTTTTTTCCCTAAGATAAGAATTCTACAATTTTCGTCTTCTATATTTTAATCTACATGCAGAAGTTCAAGGTAATTCTCTTTGACAATGTACAGCTCTGTACTCAGGAGTTTCAGTGGGTTCAGTTCACTGGGGGAGCACTGCAGGGCATCCTGCTGAGTAGGGCACATATGAGCTATTTGTAGGGGAAAGTGCCCATTCCAGCAATAAGATCAGAAACACAAAAACAGAATCTGTCCCTTAGAAAACACTACCCTATGTGATTTAAAACTTGCGAAGATAGCCCCAACAAGGGTTTCAAATCTAGAAAATTTTTCACAGTTCAAAGGTAAGACTTTGCTGGTTTTCAGATGCTTTAGAAAATCCATCTGGGTGCATACCTACCTCTTCTAAAAGTAGTTCTCTGGTCTTTCCACCCCCAAATAGCATAAAAATATACTGTCATATGAAACCAAAGCATGAGTATATGAGATCGTATATACTATGCTGATGAATATTCTATATTAAGTATTATAAGCTTAATACCTAATAGTAACAAATTAACTGTAGGGTGATCATAAACATTAATCAATATCAACAGAGCATCTAAAATTTGCTATTGCATTCTAAGGCACAGTGAGTCCATGTGAACTCCCAAATGCTGATTTTCATAAATTTCTGCTCTCAGTAGCAAAGACAATGGTGATAGATCACCCCTCTGTGGCTGGAACACACTGGGAGCGATGGCTTTGGCATATGCTCAACTAGAACAATCGTGATGGCTTTGAATCATCTTCAAAATCTGTCAGAAATTAAGATTATTGAACTTCAATATTTTTATTTTTACTATAACTTCAGTTTCACTTCTGGTAATATATGCTGAGAGGACTTTTACAAAGAACAAGGTTTTGATTATAAGTTTATCATATCAAGGAAATTCAGGACATAATTACAGTCATTAATTATCAGCAATTAATTTTAAATAGTTTCCTGTTCTTTATTGAAGAAGTACTGTTGTTATACTATATGTTTCCTTCTTCTAATACAATTGATTTTGACTGTCTTGCCATTAAAATGCATATTTCTAGAATTATTACCCAAAACGAAGACTCTTTCTTTAAAAAGAAAAAATGCAACTAACCATTCTGATTGCCAGAATTTCAATCAGCTACAATATGCTGTATGTTATAACTTGAAAAAGTCCATGAGCCAGGAACTGCAACAAATAGAAACACAAGCTGAGTCATGAGAGAGGGCTGAAGTAAGTGGTTTAAGAATCCTTTACTTTCAAAAAAAATTAAGCCTATTCTAATTTCCTGACTAAAGCCATTATGATTTGTAGATGGATGGCAGAGCTGGCTTGTAAAGCCAGGGTGATTTGTAGATAGATGGCAGATCTGGCTTGATATTAAATACATCAGGGAGGAAATTAGGTTGGAAAAATCAATGGCTGGTTATGAATACTAATATCAAAATACAACTTTTGGGGAATAGAGACAGGAGGCAAGCTTCCAAAACTGCCCTATTACGAACTTCTGGACCTAGACTTGTCTATATTTAAGCAGCCAGAGAAATATGCCTGCTCCTGTCTTTGGCAGAGCCAGCAGCAATGTCCACTGGTCATTTAAATTAATTCCAAACGTGCAATTGCTTTAAAATATAAATTCACTTTAAAGAATAAACAGATATACACAAACTAGATCTGACTGTCTTTGTAAGAATAGAAAGCAGGAATAGTTTTGTTAATCCCAGGTATTATTTAGCAGATAAAGTAAAACTTACTATCTGATCAGTAACATCAGAAAAAAATATGGAAGAATAGGACACCAAAAGACCCATCAAACTACCTCATGTGCACAAAAGCAAAGCATTATGCATTCTGTTGAGACTGCCAGAAACACACTGGCTCTGCTAAAAATGCTGTGTACTGTAAACGTGTGTTACTGTAATCTAAGTTTGGTTATCAGTACAGAGGTTTGTAGAGATGCACTCACCTGAGCCCAAAAGGCCCACAGAGTAAAAAAAGAGTATGAGCTAAGACATCTATGAGGTAAAACTGTGCCCAGCTCCAGGAGGGTAAGCCTTATTCCAAATTGTCCTTGCCTGCTTTAGAAAATTAAGTAAAACCATCCTAACTGCTGGTAACGATTACCTGAGACATAAGCATATGATTAAGCCTCCAGCAGCAAATTAGATTCTGGATTAGTGAAGGAAAACACCACCCTTTCTCCCTCTTCTCCAAGTGTTTCTCACAGAAAGTGATGCCTCTTCATCTTAATCACTCTCTCTGAACAGGAATTCCCTCCTCCAAATTTTAAAACCCACCCTGCTCCACACCTACTTAGAGACCCCAAAGTTTAATGAACCTCTGCTCCCTTCCAGTATTTAAAGAACATAAAAGGAATCAAGAAACCAACACTCAGTTCTGCGTTACTCAACTTCTCTAAGTGCAAAGCTCATTGCAGTAATTGAATGCACCATCACAAGGATTCAGAATCACCAAGCACTCAGCTACACATGACAACTCGTAACAATAATGTTAGAAACTGAGAAGGGAAAGTGGAATCTGTCATATCTGAAATATTGTGTCTATATTCAGCATTAGCATTTCATTTTGGTTGCAAAACAGTATTTTGCAAATGTGTTTTTAAATGACTGTATACTGTGGTTATTCCTGTTAAAATATGCTCAAAACTCTGTATCATTCATGATGAATGCATTACTGCCTCCATGAGAACACAGATTCATGCATGTTGTGAATTACTAAAAATAATAAACATTTACCAAGTCCGACTAAATGTTGATTTGAAAAGCACAGGGTAATAAAAATGTCACAAAGACCAAGCCCTGCTGCTTTTATGAAATAATCCTTTCATAAAAATGTGGACTTGCTGTTCTGCAAGACACAGATCCATGCCTCTACACCAGATAACAGCTGCCTATTTAATATCACCTGTTTGTACAAAAATATTTTGTCAAGCTTTTGAATTCATTTGACAGACTTATTGTCCAGTGATATACTCTTAAACTGAAACAGATAAGGAAATCTATTACATTCACACAATCATTTAATCAACTCAAAGGATGAATTTCCCTTGTCATTCATCATAATGTTCAACCCAAAAAACCCCAAAAGAGGTACTAAACCAAAATTACACCAGACATGTTAAAAGATAAGTAACTTCTAGAAACTCCAAATCTTAAAAAAAAAAACCAAATAGATATATAGATAATGTGGATAATTAAGATGGTTAATAATTCAAATTGGATGTGGCAAATTCTGCTTCTCCTACTCTTGAATTTATGTATGAAAGGAAGTATTTACTGCTAGGTAAATTCAAAGTTTCTGATTCCAATATTCCTTGTGTAAATTAAAGTAGTCATTATATGGAGATTGACTCAGGTTAAATGTGAATTGAAAAAACCCTATGAGATTCCATTTCCATCACTAAAAGCTCCAGCACCAACTCAGTAAAATCAGTTTACCAGGTAGCTTAACACCTAGTTCACTGGAGCAGTAAGAAGCAATGAAACAGGATAGCTTGGGCCTTGCAAAACCTCTTCATTTTCACTTTTTGTGCTTTCTTTGGAGAATCATAAAAATGGTAAAGGAATGATTTAAACACACACCTGGAAGATATTTCAAGCAGTCATCTATTGCACTGCTGGGCTCCACCCTCAGTCCTGACAGGTTTCTGTTCTGCAAATCTCTATCACTGCCATCCCACAACTTACAAAGCAAATCATTTCCCACGTCAAGACTCTCTTGTTTTCACACTAACAGGATTCATCCCCATTCCTAACACCAGTTTTTCTTGCAGAAATCTATAGATATTTCCTGTCCTATTCATTGTGGAGATGGAGAATGGCTCATTTCCCTCTGGTTTGCAGCAGCATTTTATATCTTTGAAGTGATGTTCTTCTTCATTCTTTCCCTTTTCCTTTTTAAAGCTTATGTTTCTATACCTATTTCTATTCAAATAGTTCTCTTTCCTTTTCTGTAGAATCTCTCTTTTTGTCTGTATCAGTCTTGATTTGCAGTGTGTAAACAACTACACTGCAGCTGAGTCTTGCTCAGGAACTCAAAGCTACCCCCTGCATCTGGCAGGGTGCACTACTGCACAAATCAGTCTCACAGCCTTATCAGGATCATGTTTCCCCAGAGTGCTTATGACAATTCTTTCCAGCCATGGCAAAACTGGCACATTTGCCACTTTAGACAAACCAAAGGCACGTTTGGGTCACAATCCACTAGAAGCCCACTGCTGCTCCCTGCAGAGCTTGGTAGCCAGCTGTTCCTGCTTTCCCTCCCACAGAGCAGAACCAACAGATGTCACCCATCATCTTCACAGTATTTCCCCAATTTTTCTATATAATTTTTGGATTCTATTCCCATCCTCCAACACATCCAAAGTTTCTCCCAGATGTACTCCAGATTTAAAAAAGCTGTGACACTATTCAATCCTCTAGCTCATGCACTAAGCAAAGGAATAAATACACACAGAAAATGACCAGACCCAAGGCAAGTAACTGAACAGCACTATTCAACACTGCCCTTCATTTTGAATCTGGGCCACCAAGCACCTCTCTGGGTATGGACTTCCAAATAACATCAACTACACTTTGCTCCCCCAAAGCATACTAAAATTATTTTCCTTATAAAATCTGCTAAATCACTGTAACTGCTTGTTCAGGTTTTTTTTTAATTGAATCAGCCATTCAGAAAAAGTTCCTTAGGAATTTTCTGTGACAATTGAAGACCATCTTTGTGAAATACCTTGGTTCCTTTACTGCACATTTTGTCGTTTTTTTGCTTGCCTGGGAGGATAAGGTTGTTTCTGCTCTGCAAGGTAAGAACCTTTTTAGAAATCACAGATACTATGTTTTGGCTGCCCTCATTCAAACTACCTTTGAATGAGGTAGCTACTATCTGACTTTAATACTAATCAGGCAGAAATTACCTAGCAGGTACAATCAAGTCTTAAAAAGTATCTGTCCCCAAAATCATCTCTATTACTAAGTAAAAGAAGAGACAGAATTTGATTTAAAGGATCTGACTGATTTGTTCCCTACTGTACTGTTTGTTCATAGTGAACATCCCACCAATAGTGCTCATCATGGCTCTCCTTTCTAGCTGTCACCTAAGGATCAGAGGTTTACTGTCCTCCTTGATCTCTGCCTTGGAAGGAGCGTAGGCAGATTTCACACACAGAGCCATGCCTCTTTCCTTGAAGGACTCTTTTTTCCATTTTTTTGAGATTTTGTCTTTGTCGAATAAGTTCTTCAAGTATTAGTATAGCTGGCACATAAATTACTTCACAAAAATGAAAATTCTCCACTTTGTGTAGTCCTAACAAAGACATCAAAGGTGATCTAAAAACTTTCCTACTATTATTCTCTGTCTCTTTGAACTTGTCATATAAAAGTGTATATATATAAAATGTCTGATTTTTTGACTCTGGCCAAGAAGCAACACCACTTACTTGCAGATTCTTATCATCCCTTCCTGGACCTTAATTTAAAACCCTGTACTGATGTGAGGAAGCTCATGAAAATTGGTCTAACTTCCAAGCTGAACCAAGGGATGGTGCTCCAGAAGAGTAGCAAATAAAAATAAGAATTTAAGATGAAGCATTATCACTTTACCTGGTTGCTTGTTATTTGTTACTTCTTTCTGCTCTATCAAACCTGACAGATGCATGAAAGAAAAACGCTGCAACCCACAGAAATGAGACAAAGTTAGAAGGAATTCAGTGGTCAGAATCCCCAAGCACCGCATGCATTATAAGATTCTGTTAGAAGTTACACCAGCGTGATGTTATTTACATCACTTCTGCATTAAGTTAATCACTGCAGGAATTCATTAAATCCCTTTCTAAAGGGATTTAAAAGCAGAGGAAGAATAAGAAATTTTATATTCAGGAAAAAATTGTCAGTCTGTGTATAGATATTTGCTTATTGACTAAAAAAAATGAGGTTTTCATACATAAGGCATATGAAAAGATTTATTGACACTATGTAGTTAGGACAAAAATATTGATTCAGTGCACCACAAGCAAGTTTAACCTCCTACTACATTACACTTCCACAATGCCTGTGAAGACATATGTGGTAAGCTCTGTGCACAAATTATTTTCCCATTACTTTTATCAAGTTTTTTTAAGGGAAGATCATAATGGAATAATTATGTTATTGGTTGAAAAAACACTTTCACCTAGTTCAGAGACTCCACAGATGGAGCCAAGGTGGATGTCAGACTTTTAATAGAAACTCATGGACAGAAAACCCCATCTTAAAAGGTTGCAAGCAGAAAGTTGTCTTCTTTTCAGAAATTGTTAAGTTCAAGACAGGAGTACCACCCCCACACATATTTCCAGCTCTCAAAAGCCTCAAATAAACTTGCCTCAGCCTTCGAATCTTGCAACATAAAGACTTTAAAGTAAAATTCTCGTCTTTCACTGACTTGGATCAAACAAATTTTGAAGAGTAACAGCTTAATTAAATTAAGCTTCTGCAACACAAAATTGTCTATTATATTTCTAAGTCCATTAATGCTTTAGGAGGGAATCCACAGTATATGCAAAAATATAGCAAAACCAACAGCCTTTTAAAATGAAGTGAGAATGAAATAAAGCCCAATATTTTTGTAGTAGAGTAACCCTGAAAGTCTGCACACAGGCAAGGCAGAAGGAAAAGCAGAACTTTCTCCATATTCCTACTTCTATTCAAGTCAGAGTTTTGGGGTTTTTTAATAGGGGCATCATTACTTTATTTATTGCCTTTCCTCATAAAAGAAACTGGCATGGGGCTGGTAGGGACAATATTCATGCCTGAGGCCTGGACAGGCCCTCTGAGCCCAACTGGCAGAAACACCCCCTGGGACCCCAAAATCCCAGCCTCAGCAGAGCCCCCATCCTCACATCAGAGTCTCTGCACTGTCCAAAACCAACCTGAGAAAAATTTTAATTCTGTTTCTTATTGAATTGTACGTGCTTGTCAACCAAGAGAGAAGACCACCATCGTCCTTTTCATGTTGCTTTCTATGGGTTTGTTTTGGTTGGGGGGATTTTTAGGTAATGGGCTATTTAACAGAACAACCCTATTCTAGTAACTGCTCCACAGCTAAAGAGTAAAGAGTTCACATTAGTTTTCTTCTTGTCCTGTTTTGATTAAAAGCTACAACCACTAAATCTGATCATGAAAATCAGAGGAAACCAACAAAACTAACTTAGGCCAATTACGCCAACCCAGTTTTCCCCAGCTGAGGATACAGCCTCAATAACTTCTACTGCTTTAAATAATCAGAGAAGCAACTTATTTATATACACATATTTATCACCCACTTTGTCTGTACTTCATGACCTCAAGCTGTTTTATGAAATCCATTTTTTTAGATTATTCTGGTACCATCAGTAAAGATGAAAAGTATGACCACTATTTCCCTGTCTTATAAAAGCCTGTTTAGACAGGTAGACTTCCTGAGCAGAAAGATAATTCATCTGGTAAAACTATTAATTTTTTTCATCCGGCTCCAACCTATGAAAGACAACATGTGACTCATATGCACAAACAATGGTAATTTTTTTGCATCGTAACAGCAGGCCTTGAGCTATTTTAACCACACCCCTCATGGGGTAGAGTTGTTTCCCAGCAGGCCATTATAAAACAAAACAAGATTATGTTACTGAAATCGGCTTCTGTAAAACAGAAAATACTTTGTGCCTCAGTGATCCAAAGAACATGGCAGTTTATGAACACTGCAGCCTCCTGTGGCTTGCTCTGTCACTGCTTCAAAATCACAATTACTGCCCATCAAAATAGCAATCTCCAGGAGCCTGGAATCTCTACAATGTCTCGTGTCATGTACTTTATGCAGCACTTCACAGAGCTTTGGGTTTGATACTTTCCAAGACAGGCGTTGGAGTCAGTAGTGTTGCCTCCTACTTACTCATCAATTCCCTTCTCTGGGTAGATCATAGGGGCTTAGTTGATTTACCTGACCCTGTCACAGGTCAGAGGAAGTTTCTGAAACTGAGTCAGGATGCTTTTTGCAGGAGACGTTGCAACAAGAAGCAGATTTCTCCGGTTTAGAGGCACACAGTAGCAACTAGAATAGAAGAAAACTGGGCTGCCATTCTTTTGAAGTTTCAGAGAAAACCTGTTTCCTTGATTTCCTGCTACAACAATGCAGCAGGGTGACTCGTCTTGCTGTCACCAGTCTGCTCCACTATTTCACCTCTTCTATGCTATAAGCACAACGTGTCCTCAATGCTGCCAACAGCAGTGCTGGTGTCCCCAACACAACCACTCCTCCTTTGGTACATGATGCACTCTGGCACAAGCCCCAGGAGTCACAGGAAAAGGAGACAGCACAGGGGAGGAGGTGAGGGCACTGCTCAAAGACAAGGAGAGCTGAAGAGGCCACATGCAGAGTGTCACACGGCGGGCCGAGAAAAGAAACACCTGAGAGCTCTGCACACCTCTAAATGGAGGAACCAGGGACAATAAGCTGAAGCAGTGCTTAAACAAAAGGTTTAAGAAGAGCATTGTGCTGGCTTTTAGGTATGAGGTATCTCTTCCTTGTGGCCACGGATGGCCATGGATGGGGCCAATTACACCTTTTATCTCTGAATTTGCTACTTTCTTTTTCCCTTACTTCAGTTCCCTCCTGCTTTGGCATATTTGCCTTTAAATCCTATGGATTTCAGGGTAATTTTGCCCACTCTCTTAGTTTTGCAACATTCAGTATTTCATAACTTTGAGCAAACTTTTATATGCTAGATTCTGGTGATTTTGTGAGTAGATCAACTTTTGATTTACAGGTAATAGGGAAAAGCCTCATAAGTACAAAGAAAAGCTGAAAATACATGCCCTAAAACGCACAAAAAATCGATTAGAAAGAACAGGAAGTTTCTTAAAGGTCCTACAAGTTACAGGCTTGATTTTGTGGTATTTATTAGTCTTTTAATGTTTCTCAGTGGTTATATTTTCCCTGCATAGTCTTCTGCCTCATTTCTGATTCACCCAACCTCATTTGAAAAAAGCAGATTAAAAGTAGGAAAAACACAAATTGAAGTTTCTTTCCTGTTCTACCTCCTTTTCAGTTTTGATTGCTTCAAATGCAAGCTCATGTGATACTCTTACAAATCCTTCCTAGTACTATGACAATCGCATGTTGTAATGTAAATCACAAATAACTGGCATTTTAATCAGAAACAAACAAGGCAGTCATAATCTCATTTTTTTCCAGACAGAGAAAAATAAAAAAAATTTAAAAAAAAATAATAATTAAAAAGGGGTGGGACCTTGCAATAATAATAACTGTTTTGCTGTTTCTGCAACGAGAGAAAATACTTGTTTTATTTTCACTAGAGAGTAGAGAGTATGTCCTGCCTCAGACTGAGGGACCTGCTGGACTGACCCTGCCAGCTTTCATTTTATGACCTTTACGGAAGAGAGGCTCATGAGTGTTGCAGTAACTAAGTTTCATCTACTGAAACTATAGAACTTTTTTTTTTTCCACATTCCCCTAGTTACAAGGAAAAACCAATGATATTGCTTGTTAAAGCCACTGGAATCCTCTTTTTATATGAGAAATGCAAATTCTTCTTAAAATAATGGTTTACATGCAGATGAGTTTTCACAACAGAGTTCATTAACGAGGATGCTTTTTTCTTTTGAAGCAGTTACTGTCAATTGCAAAGTTTCTGAAATTACAGTTGACAACAATTTTGCATTTTTATTCCTGAAATTTTATATAACATACGGCTGAACGCTGTTTTGGCAGTCATAAAGCACAGGTTCAGGTCTCGTAATCTCTTTGTAATCACTGACTACTAAAGTCATGATTGTTGTATTCAAAACAAGTCTCCTCACATAAACGCTGTGTGCATGATTCTGCAAATTCTCTCCTTTGGTACATTTTGGTCCGCCTTCAGGGGGAGTAACTACTGCTTCCAGAGGAGACATGCTCCGTTTTGCAGAAATGTCATCACCTCCGTAATGATCCGGAGGATCAGCCCTGGAATGCCATCCTGCACCCTGGTACATCACAGCATTAATGGGTTCCACACAATAATTGCAGAGGCTTCAGGCTAAAAGCTACTTATTGCTTTTCTTTCAGCTCATTCCCTTCTTATGCCTGGATCCACGTTTGTGCAGAACTCCACCACTTATGTCTGGAGCTCCTTCCCCTTTGTTTTATTGCCTGCCTCGATAGCACCTGGGTCATTCTTGGTGCCACGCAAACAAGAGAGAATAATGCATCACATTCATTTTCTTTGGTAAAACACATGATCCATTCCCCTCATCCCAGATGCAATGATGTGTCCCTGAACAGTTGAAATCATGTGGTTTTGGTTAGATAAACTCTATCAAAGACAGCCAATTACTTCAAGACCTATTTGTGGGAAGAATGCTTTTAATCACAGCTTTTAGAAGCCTAAATGACGGTGTTAAATAATAGACAGAGACAAAGCAATATTGATTGCCCAGGCCGATGTAAAAAAGAAAATTAATCCATTTGAGAATCTGAAAGTCATTTTATATTGTTATATATTATACTGTGTCACTTTATTTTTTCAAAATATTTAAATGTGACCACTTTGATATTGATTACAAAAATAATAAAAAGACCTGAAAGAGCATAAAGAAGTCATCCCATTTATGCCCCAGAACTTGATACAAAGTCAAGTATAACTATGCAGTCCATGCAAGATCTATAATTAAAATTCTGCTGTAAGGGCATTTCACAGCCTCCACAGGTAGCCTTTTTTGTTCTTAAATATCCATATAATTAATATTTACTGGATCTAAATCAGCTTTTCTTAAAATTAAGGTAATTAATGCCTTTTTTGTAGCCTTTTGATTGTTAGGAACTATGGAAACTTCTTCCTCTAGCCTCTCTTTTCTGTGTTAACAAATATAATAACTCCTTCTTATCAAGCATTTTCTAAGTCTTGAATGTACTGTGGGATGTGTTTTACATAAATGCATATTCAGGATCAACTCTGAAATTATAAGAGGGCAATAGTGTGTTTCAAACTTGCTGAAACAAAAGAATTTTTTAATATTCTAATTTTTATTGCCTAGGTATGTTGTTGCAAAATTCTGCAAATAGCTGGCATTTCTGAGTGAGTACTTTCCAATGAAAAACAAAGCACCAGAAGAAAATAAATGCCACAGGACCTTTTCTCTATTGGCAACATTTTAAAGGCCCAAGCATATCCTCAGATATAGATTATTTACTAAAATTAGGTATTCTTTTTTGCAAACATTAAAAGTTTGACCTTGCATCAGGCAATAATTGATTCAGACTCACATGTTGCCAAAATCATTTGTAATAACAGTCCTAGATCTTGGTTTCACTAGTGCTAAATCACATAGCTCTTTCTAAAGGAAAATATCTTTTCTTCCCAATCATCCTCTTATCAAATGCACTATTGCTTACAAAAGGTTTATACGATTTCCCTCAGATTCAAATTTAGTCAGTTCTTTCACAACAACAAAAGCTTACCTCTGAGCATCTTTCTTTCACAAATCTGAATTCTCACTAATAGAATTTTACCAAGAAAAAAGCCATCATTGCAAACTTTTGGTCTCCTACACCATAAGCCATACTTTTATATGTGACCGCCTTTCTCTGTGGAGCCCAAGAGGAAAACAGAAGAACTGGGTAATTTTACGTGAACTGGCTCAACGGACAAAAATGTCTGGAACGCTTATTAAAAATTGTTTGTGAGCGCTGGGACAGCAGCAGGGAGGTTAACAGCAGCCACTGTGTTAAGTCAAGAGCAAACATCAAATCTGTCCAGCTTCCTTTCAAGACAGACTGTGTGAACAGAAAAGAAGGAATAAGTGTCATGTTCTTTGGTTTTAGTAAAGCTTTTGACAGTTTTGCATGACATTCTCATAGGGAAGCTTCAGAAATATGACGCAAGTGAAATTACTATGAGACAGATGTAAAATTAAGTATGTAACTGACACAGAACCAAGAGGGACTGCAGGTAGCACTGACAAGCAGGATTAGTGATTGAAATAATCTTGACAGAGGAAAAAAGACGACAATTCCAAAGTGAGAAATCCAAGGTGCTGTGTGTGGGCAGGGGAGCTGCTCTGTGAGAATTCAAGTGCCTGCCCAGACACCTGCAGTGCAGGGTAGAGTCTGGGAGCTGCTGGAACTCCCAAATCAAACAGGAGCCACCAACAGCGCAAATGCTCTTTCGGGAGGCACCACCATAAACAAACCCCTCCAAACACAGCCTGGGGTTCCTCCCACCTCACCTGACATGATTAATAGCTGGCTGTCTACACTATTCACACAAGTTCTCATCATTTTAAAGACTCTACAGAGATCTTGTGGAAAAAAAAAAAAGAGATGAGCCCTTTCTTTAACTGCAGCTGCACTTCCAGTGGAACAATCCTCTGTTTCTCTTCCCTCACTCCTAAGAGGTCCTTCAGTCACTTGGAAATGTATCGCCTGTATGAGTGGCAGTTGTTCATGCATGCTCATTTTTATGATCAAGTCCAAAGGATTAAAAAAATTATCACAAAGCTAAGAAAATAAAATTGCTATATGCTGTTTGTCTAAGTTGGTCATAAAATCTGACCAAATGAATTAGACCCCAGATGTGAAGTAATTAGGAAAAAAAAGGATGTGCTGTTTGTCATTAGAAGAGAGGCAGCTATAAAGGAAAGCTTATGTCTCCTGTCAGGTTAGGAGACAAAGGCTAAAATTCAATCTTTCCTTGCAAAGTTTATGTAGCTCCTTTGACCTATTATGTAAAGTGAACCAATTTAAGTGAAAAAGCATTGAAAAATTTAGTATGGGTCAGACTTCCATATCTTTTTTTGTCCCTCTTGTTTGCTATATTTCAGTCATCTTCCTTTTAAATCTGATCTTCTCAAGTGGGTCAGATAAAGTATATATGCCGCACTCAAGCTCCTGTGGGCTGATTCAATGTGACTCTAAATCAACAAGTCTGAGTCACTGCCTATGCAATCCTTTTCAAAATCCCTTTACAGGGCCAGGAAAGTGGTACAGAAAGCTAGAAGCTGGATCACTAAACCCTGCAGGTAGTGTCTCTATCCTCACCTTCTTCTGGGGCAGAAAGGGACATCCCTTTGTCAGTGTGCTCAGGAAGGAATGTGTGTGGGTCTGATGATGTTTGCCTGAAGCACAAAAACCTGATGGGCTATGCAAGAGAAGAGCAAAGAGCTCTGACTCAGCTTCCCTGTTTACTCTTTTCTAGGTACGTGATTTATTATAGCATGACTTGAACTCGGCTGTCCACTAAGGCAGAAAGCAGGATCAGCTTCAGAGCCAGGACTCAAATACATGTGATCCCTAAAAAAAAAAAAAAAAAAAAAAAAAAAAAAAAAAAAAAAAAGACATCTGAAGAATGAGGTTCAGCAGGACAATCTTTCATTTCCCACCACTGAACAGGACTGGCCACAATATCCCTAATTGTCAATAAACACTCAAACACCCTTGCAAGCAGGCACTGTGGGCTGTTGGAGTAAGATATCTGAACTGTGTGAGATTCAGTCTTAACACACTTTTACTAGAGTTTTTGAATAGATTTCCAAGGATCATTTGGCTCTTTGCTGAATAATCCCTAGAAAGAAAAAAAAATTAAAATATCCCTTTTTTCTTTTTAATGATATCCAGTTTTCCCCTGCTATAGGAATGAGTGACTCACATTGTAAAGCATGACTCTACCCTCTTTCTTCATGTTAAGCAATATCTTTTTCATTTACCACTGTTGAACACACAGTATCAGTACTCACTATCATTAGTAAGGCAGCAGGATTTAGCTCTTGGTCAAGATACTTTCAGATAACACTATACCAAAAAATCAGTCCCAGCACAGACTTAGTCTAGTAACATCCAGTTCACAGATGCTCTGATCCCCGGAAGTCACATAAATTATCAGGTCATATAGTTTGGCTAAATTATTATTGAAGAGTGACTTTGTCTAACACACAAATGATGCTCAGCAGTTCCGCAGTCATTTTCACCTGCTGAAAAGGCTGCCTGCTAATGACAGTTGTCTTACTCAACTGCATTTGAATGAAGACCTCAGGCAGTAAAAGAAAATAAATTTTAAAAACTATACTGCATTATTTCCTTCAGAAAATTCTGGAGTTTTAATGTCTGATGATGCTATACATTTAATCAAATAGAATTTGGTCATAGAAAAGATGAAAAATTTTGTAAGCTGTGTTGACATTTTACAGTTGGTGGGAAGGATACTTCAATAAAATCGGATTCGAGCACTGGAAATCAATAAAGAATGTGAGCAGAATGAGAATACGACATTGCAGAGAAGTACCTCTGATTTCTATTGAAAGTGGAAGAGGGATCATTATTCTGAGCATGATACTGTTATACTGCAACTTCATCCACCATGGGCTCCTCAAGGTGGCCCCTGACTTGCTTTGAATTTGTGCAGGTAAAAGATTTCCCTGCAAGGACCAAATGAATGTCACAGAAGACCTCACAAGTGCAGAGTGAAAACATTTTGTAGGTAAGAATGAAATACTGAGAGAAAGTAGAAGTAGCATAAAAAACCCCTTCAGTACTTAATACAAAACCACAGAATACATTTCTCAAAGCAAGAAAAGGTTTTTATGTTGTGACAGTCTTGCTGTCTCAGCTGGACATAGTCCCAATACCCAGGCAAAAGTACCTCCTTCAAGCCTTCTGCTCCCCAACAAAGTTTTGTGATATCTGTAGATATCACAGAGGAAGTGTGACAATTTCACAGCTCCTAAAAATTCCTACTGGCAAACCTGCATGCAGCACCCAGAGCAAACACTTCTGCTCTCCTTGCTGGAGCAGGGCAGGGTACAGAGAGGGCAACAGTTGTTACTACTGGAATAAAATTAAAAGAGAAAAAATTAAACATTTTGGTAAAACAATAATTGAAGCAGGAATAAGGGAAATATCCCCCCTAATGGACTATGCAAGAAGGAACAATTTTCCTTGGTACTCTAGGTTTCTGATATGATGTATGTGAAGTTTCCAAAAGCATCTTCATCCTTTTGCACTTCTCCCAAAGTTGGACTATATTTGAGGTGCTATAGTTTGCTTCCATGAGCATTTAAATTCCAATAACAGAACAAAATTTCATCTATTTGGAATAAGTAAATAAAATTCTTGACCATACATTAAATACTGAGTTTGGAAGTTCAGGGAAACTAAAATATGGACCCAAGGACTGGCAAGAGCTTCCTTTATTTCAACCATGCAAGAGCTTGCATGTGAACCATGGCATTTCATTCTTTTACCCAAACAAAATGTTTCCCAGTGATATTCAATTGCTATTTAATGCTCTGAATGACCAAAGACCAAACAGTGCTATTATGCACTGAAAGTATGAAAAAGTAAGGACTCATCCAACAAAACAGTAAAGAAGATGTGATGTAAATGATGGTTTTTTCCACAAAGCTTTTGAAGAACCTTTTCACTTTTAAACAGCTTCCACCAGTAAAATGCAACCTTTGACCTTTATGTATTTAGCTACCCATGTTTTAAGGCACAAAGCATCTTTAAAAATATCAACACCAAGCTCATTTTCAGCAAATCATGCATTTGTTTTTATGAGCAATCTTAAGCCACCAACACTTTGCGCTTTTCCAAAACTGTCTCACCGTCTCAGCAGACCACTAATAATTATGCCCTAATTCCACTAAACCCTTAGGAGTTTATTAACTCACTGGCAGGTTGAATGAATGCCTCTTTTTACAAAGAAAGCCCCAAAACTGCCTGTTCTATGTTTTCCTATTTTTCTTGGGAAGTTTAAAGTGTCAGTCATACTCAGTCATCTGTAGAACACCTGTACGTGTGATCAGTTCTGAAAGAGCCACGCCAGTGACTTTGTGGTGATAATGGCCCTGAGAACATGAACTTCTCAATCCCAGGCTCACACACCAAACAGCAGCTAAATGGTGTTTGTTGTAAATATAGTAGTACATAATATTCTTCCTATGACTAACAAGGGGTTTAAAACGTAAGAAGGGTTATTCAGCTTTCATTGCAGTGGAATCCAGCCAGTACCAAAATAACTGTATTAAACGTTCCTTGCTGAAACTTCCCTCTCTTTAAAGCAGTCTCACATAAGCTGTGAAAACAATCCATTGAAGCATGAGCCATGACCCAGCACCACGCACTCTCCTCCACTTCTACTATATTTCCAGCTTACATCAGTGAGAAGACTGTAAGTTTGATACCAGTCATTTATAAAATGCACACCACTTGGTAATACTTGACTGAGTCAGGTTCTTCTGACAGTAATTTTTGTACAAGTTCAAACACAGACCTTACTAACTAAAGCAGTTCTGGATTTCTAGAGGTTCAGCTGAGAGCTAAATTTGACCAAAGTCGCAGCAGGACTCCTAGCAGAATTGCACCCTTTTTGCTAGATATAGGATCAAGAACAAATGTGTTAGAACATAATCCTGTAGATGGAAAAAATACCCTTCAAAATTAAGCAAATATTATAGTATTTGCCCTATACCCACTATAAATCACAGATACTTCAGATCTCTTTAAAAAGATTGGATAGATTCAAATCTGCTAACAGTTCATCAGATACCATTCTTACCATATTGTTGTTCTCAAAGGACCTGTCAAATGATTCTTAGAGAATATTTTCTGAAGCCAAATTTACCTCAGGGATTATAGTTTTCTGTCAACACATTATATAATTTGTTTTCAGAACTGTTCTATTCAAGGGCAGAACCAGAGCATATGCTGTAGCATACCTCCCCCATGTACTGCTCTACTGCTCCTTCCAGTTAGTGGCTTTCACAGAAATTAATTTAGCAAGTATATAGTAAAAATCTGGACAAAATAAGATTTTACTGGATTATGGCCAAATATCTAGATATAGCACTGCTTTATCCCTATTCAGTAACTAACACATACTTGACAATCAATCTGATACCTTCTCCTGTCTAGAATTTATGAAGGCCAAACCTTTAAAAGTTCTTGGATGTGAAATATCTGACATCTGCCTGATTCTCGCCCCAAAAATATTCCTTAGTATTAAAGTTACTACAAACCATCTGGTAGTTAATCTAAAAAGAATTAAAAAACCTTTATAATTACTATGTTTTTTCTTACATTCTAGCAAATTTCTATGCAAATACTACACTGAAAATGGACACACTTTGTAATTCAGATACCTACATTTGAAAATTTGGCTATTTTTAGTTTGTTCATTTTTCTTTAAACCCTGTCCTTACAAGGCAAATATCTCTAAATGTCTAAAGATCAGGCCCATCTCAAATGCTAATTTAGTCACATTTTCTTTACTAGGTCAGCCAGTCATCTGATAGCTCCAACCCAAGAAATTAAAATCTGAAATGCTATCATATCATGGTTTCCCCTTACTACTGCCTCTCTGGTTTCTTTCATTTCTCCATTTACTCCTTCACAGTGTCAATTCTGTTTGGCTCCAAATGTTTGTGGTGTTTCCACAAGGGTCTTTTCGTCTTCAGCCCTTACCCCTGCTGGTTTGATCACAAGTGCTAGTTTAGTTATTCTCTTGATACTGACAGTCCAAAGCCAGGGATATAAGGGGTCAGTAGAAAAAAAACCAACCCGAAATCTTAACCACTAAATTCTCAACCAAGTTCTAGCTGTCAGATGAAGCTCCCATGGGAAATTCAAACTGAGAAGGTACAACAAGAACAAACAACGCTGACTTGCATAAGAACTGGGAAAGCAACAAGAAAATCTATAAAAAGTAAGTTCCCATATTGTAACAAGTTATGACATACTGCAACTTAATACAAGACAGATTTCTGTTCTCTTTAATTTCTCTTTTGTTATGCCATCACTGCATATCCCTATAAAGTCAAAATACAGAAAATTATTTCAGCAAATTTGATAGGGTTCTGGTGGGACTCACTATCCTTTAGCAAAGAGCCACCCCCTTTCTGGACTCACTGCCTTCTCCGTGCAGCTTTGGACAGAGTTTGGTCCTCTCGGCTTCTGGCTACTCTGACACCCTTTTCTTCAAGGTTTGCATCCAGCCCACACAGCCAGAAATCTCCTGTGAAAATAATTCCACGTCTGATACTGTACCCTTTGGTCTTTGCACAGTAACAGCTCTCTCTCTCTTCAGACACGTTTTGAAAACAACATATCTGTGAGGATATAGAATTAATTTAGTGCTTGAACTCAATTAAGTGTCGCATGTGACATCATTATATAATACACGTAACTCAGCAAGTTCTAACTTCCAGTCCTGGGCACATCTCTTATTTCAACAGAAACCTTGGTGTGTGCCATGGTGTGTTCTCAGTTACCTGCTTCCATTCCTCCCTCATGGTTTCCATGAGAAATATACAGATAAAATATAAAGATACAACCCTCTAATCCTTGTACCTCAGTCCTAATTATCAGAGTACAACTTTTTCTTCCTAAACAGTCAGTTACCAGTTTGCAATGGCAATGTACCACTTGAAAAACATGCCAAAACTTTCAGACTACTACGGGGGCATTTGCTGTCACATCATTTCTTTAGTCAAAACTCTATTTCTTCTTCTTTGAGAAGATTCTATCATATCAAGCATCCCATTAAGGTGTCCCAGGTCATCAGGGCCACAGTCCCTTCACATGGGAACAAACTGACAAGGGCCCCTGTTGCACACAGGGAGCCAGGGACCTCCAATACCCTCAAAAACCTTGCCCATCACATTCCATCACTCCTATGCATTTCTTTTCATATGTCATACCTTTGTGCAAAATAAAGTCATTATAATCAGATGCCTTGCATATAGTTAAGCTATGAACCATAGAAATCACTTATGGCATTTCCAGTAATAATTTGGGTCTCAAAAGTGATCATTATTGAAATTGTTACTTGCCTGTGGCAGTCCTTAGAAGCTGCTTCTTATGCAGACTTATTATTGAAATGCTATTACCAGTTCCTTGCCCTAACCTATGCAACAAGTTTATTATCTCATTATAACTTTCTACAGCTGGCTTCAGAGCCAATGTTTCTATCAGTAAAGGCACTGAGAGAAACCATGTTTTGGTTAGGAAAAAAAAAAATCTTTGTTTAGTGTTTCTTCACAAATGAGATCACTTTATATCTTATTCATTCTGGCTCCTAACTGAGGAAGCCTTAAGAAAGTAATTGTAAACATTACTCCCATAAAGAAACTTGGGTATCTATTTCAGGGATTCTTTTGGTTTGGAGAAGGGAAGGCAGGGGTTAGGGGTTGTTTTGTTTTGGAGAGGTTTGTGTTTGGTTTTTACTTTTTAGGCTAATACTCTTCGACAGCACATTTCATACTCAAACATTTCATTTGATAATAGTAATAGGAAAACGTGACCAGTCCCAACTGAGTGAATGCACCTTGAGCTACCTTTTTATAGTTTGAGCCTGTCACAAATGCCGGTTTCTGCCTTCCATTCTAACCTGAAGTTTGTTTTGTGCATGCCTTAGTCCCATTATAACAACTTGTTTATAAACCACTGAGCATTTGGGATTACTGGGATTTCATTTGAGTTTTTCTGTGAAGCAGTCCTTCCTTTGAGATTACGGGATGCTCAAAACGAAGTTAATTCTCTGCAGCTCAATAGGTGCAGCAGAGAGCTCTTCTCTCTCTGTTCTGCTTTACCTTTGCATTTTGAACCACACAGTGTGAAGCAGATTTAATTACCAGCCTGCATGCCGTATTCTTGAATTTCTTTTACAGAAGGAGAAAGGTTGGAGGACAGTTGCCCTTGCAAATCCAAAAGGGAAAAGAAAGGCAATATTTTGGTTCATTTTTTGGAAATTAAAGTGTAGTTACTCTCAACATTTTTGTTTTCTTTTTTTCCCCTAAAAAACATGAAATTTACTTGCCATAATATGAAAAAACAACCTTCAATCTTGTCATACATGCCACTTATTTTATTTATTTAGTTAGTAAAAAAAAAAAATAGCCATGCTTTAAATTTTAGGAAGAAAAACCAGAAAGAAATCTTGGAGAATTTTGAAAATATAAGCTATGTTCACAGAGATCATTACCACACTCTTCTTCAGATCCTTAACCTACCAAAGGTTCCATTGATTTACTACACACATAGCTTTATTCCATCATTTATGCACCCACATTACCATTTCTTACTAATTCTTTACTCCACGAAGTAAAGCCTCTCATGTGTCTGCCATGGTTAGATGCTGCTAATGACACCCAAACCTGAAAGTGCGTAAGGCACCATTCCTGTCTCCTACATCCCCTTAGGGGCAATTCTGATCAGAGTGAATTAAAGAATAATGATTTGCACTATTACAACATTTTTGCATGTAAAAGTGAAAGTCAGACCACAACAAAACATGCCAGCTCTTCAATGCCAAATTCTAACACAGAAACATTTTGCACTGATCTGTTGTTCACCAATACTGGGTAGAGATCCAGTCATACCGCCAAGTTTCCCTCAGTAACACATTTTTATTATCCTTTTCTTTCTAGGATAATTTTTACTGCTTGATGTGGGGGTTTTCTCCATTCTTTCTTTTCTCTGGATTTGTGTGCAACAGCAAAATCCTTTACAGACCCATCCTTGTTTTCAGATTTTCCTATTCTGACTTCGAGAGACTGTCCCTCAGTCTTATTTTGTAGTTTGAGGAGAAGTTAATTCATTTCTTGCTTTTTAAATTTAATCATTAAATCCATTTACACTACAAGTCTTCCATCATCTAAGACCTTTTTTTTTAAATAGCTCTTTATTTTTTGCCAATTTTCTCACATCTCTTACTCTTATGCTTATTTTTGCATATTCAAATCTGCAGAGTCATGTATTGGTTATTGCCATACCCATCAATCTCAGAATTCACAGGACCCCTGGGAGAGTTACTTATTTATTCCACACCAATTCTTTTTCAGGTCATACTGAGAATTCTAATCAATAGTGCTAGGAGATTCAAGGCAATTCCATGGAAGTGGCATAAACATGATATGCCAAAAATGGGGTTGGGTTTATAAACATTCTGAGGCTGACTTGTACACATTTCACAGTTTGAAGAATTTATAATTTCCAATTTTCTTCTGCCAACATGAATTTTCAATGGTGGGTTCACACCTTTGAACCAAAAAAGCAGTGGACTGTTTATTTCCAGAAGGATACAAAACACCCAGAAAAGTCAGTGTGAAAGAGGTGTGAGGGAGGCTGGGCACTGGAACAATCCCCTCTGGGAAGTGGCCAAGTTTCCAAGCCTTTTGGTGCCCAGCAAGCATTCAGACAATGCTCTCAGATGTTTAACACTTTGCCCCTGTGTGGACTCCAGGAGCCTCATGGACCCCTTAAAACTGAGGATATTCTTTGCTCCTGTGAACAGACCACTGCTGCTTTGGGCTTCATATGCAAATAAAGTCACAAAAGCAGAGTCCAAATCTTGATGACTCATCAGATTACACAAACCAGACAAGGTCGGAATGCAAAAAAAAAACCCTACCAAGAGAGAAAGTGTTCTAAAAACACCCCAAACAAATCATGAAACCACACCAAAGTGGAAATTACTAGTTGGGGGATTTTCATAAATTATTAAATAGCAAACCTCCAAATAGCCTAGTTAAGCACTGTTCCTGGCAGAAGTACCTCAGCGTGTTCAAAAGATGTAATCCTAAGTGGCTACCAACATATGGTGATGTTTTTGTTGGGTTGTTTGGTTTGGGGGTTTTTTTTAATCCTTTCTTAAGGGTTTTGTTTCCTGTTTCCAACTCAGCTCACTATTTGAAATTCAGTTTATAATTTTGGGATAGGAGCCCAATGATTAGGCTCAGCTAGGAAGTTTTTTGTCATGTATAAACAGCAAGACTAGACAAAAAATAGCAATGACATAAATGTGACATATGACACAAGTTGGATCAAATTAAGAATGATAAAAATAGCTGTATAGCTGACAAAATTCCCTGAGATAGAGGGGAAATAGGTCATCTAGACCCCTGCTTAAAAACAAGGCAAATCCAAGAGCAGCCTAGGGATAAGCAAGAAAGGGAAGAGAGAAACTAAATTATTTCAAGTCCAGTATTTTTAATTCAGAATTTTCCAAATAAACAAATTCTGAAAATGGGTTTCCTGTTGCCACTCATTTACGGTTATATTGTATTTGCATTTAAATAAACTCTGTGGAGTAAAGCCAGTCAGAATAGGATGGGACTCCTAAACTTGGAAACTTGCAATGCTGGATTTCTCCAATGCCAAATTTGGAGATTGATGACTTTAGCACAGGGAGGGGAAAAAACACCCTCAGAATTAATATTCTGAAGGCAAATTAAAACATTATTAAATGTAAAAGTGTTAGTTTTAACAAACTTCTTAATCTCCTTGAAATTTCTTTTATGAAATTATCTTGACAGTTATGGACAGAAGCCAAAAAATGCCCTATAGAATTAAAGAAAGGCATTAGTTAGGAATGACTTGAAACAGTTCAAATTCAATTCTAGACTCGGGGAAGGAATTTGTGAATGTATATGCATATGGTCAAGAATTATTTAATAGGGGTACTTGCTTATGCATGTATACAGATGAAGAACCTCGAAAAAGTTCCTGAAAAATCTTTGTTGTGTTTGAGAAAAGAAAAAAAAAAAATCTGTATTTGGCATACCTCAAAGTGTTTTTTAATGCAATTGCTCATCATCCTTCTAAGGGATGGTTTTCAGTAAAGGAAAAGCAAGCCTTCATAGTAACTACTTGCAACTTTCTGGAAGCCCCAACTTAGAGATTCTCTGGGAGCTATGTGATACTGCCAGAAATCCTAACAGTCTGGCAAGAAAACCTAATTAGAGCAGTATTGCAGTAGATCATAGTGCTTTAGTTTGATTTGGCCAACAACATAGTTTATGAAGGGAAAAATTCTAAATGGATCTGGAGAGGACGAAGCAACAACTTTTTGTTTAGATTTCAAAAGGATAGGTGTAAAAATATAAATCTTATGATAAGTACTCTTGAATAGCAACATCCTATAGCTAAAGCTTAGAACGTCCATAGAATTTTACTTTGAAGAAATAATTCTCATTATTAATACCATGATCTATATCTAATGTTCACCAAGCTTTTGCATTCACTGCTTTAGAGAGAATTTTAAAAACAGATAACGTGGTCTATGCCTTGTAACAGTTTCTGCATAATGTCCTTGTTCTGCAGGGAATTTCATTAGCATGTGCCCTGATCTTGTCCTCCAAATCCTCATTGCTTTAGACAAGCATGGATTTAATTGAGAGAAAACCAAGCTGTGACTGTGGCTCAGGTGTGAAGGCTGTTTCCCTCAGCAAATTAAATCCAATGTAATGACTGAGCTTTCTTTCCCTCACTGTCCGTTTATGAGAGATTTAATACTGCATATTAATTATTTTGTTGGGCTAGCTTACTATGATATTGTTTTTCCCATCATTTTGTGGGAGATTGATGCACAGATCAAATTGACTGTTTAATGTACTGTGAGGATGATTAACACCTTGAGGATAGATCACAAGGTTATTACAAGTTACCAACTTTCACGTGACTTCTACTTTAAACCATGGCAAAAAATGGTAGTCCCTGCTGACAGCATGCTGTGTTTGGCTGAGCCCCACAGACTTTGCACCAAAGGGTTCTGCAGAAGGGTCTGACAACCTCCCCCATGCCAGTGGGCAGCTCTCAAAGTGACATCAGCTCCTACCCTGACATCCGACAACCCATTCCTGTTTGTCAGCAGTACCGAAACAAACATTCAGGGAATATTTAACTCACGGTACCCAACCCCAGCATAAACTAAACAGGGTACAAACCACTTGTCCTCCTCTGAAAAGCTGAGAAAGGATGCAGCCCCCTTGGAGATACTCCCCCAGAAGAAATAATGTAAAAAGCCAAGAAAACAGGGGACCACTTCCTGCATGGAAAGTGTGTCAGTACCACAGAATCTAAGCTAGGGCCGATCTAACCAAAATGTGCTTTACAGTCACTAAATGTAAATGAAAGAGCTAAATATCTCTAATTTACCATATGAAAAGTATATTCCATGCTTGCAGACGTGCACAGGCACACATACACCAAATTCATGAATCTAAAAGTCAGAGCACTATTTCTCACTTCCAGTCACAGGGAGGGAAGCAATATAACCTCTCTGTTGGGAATGCAAGCAGTAGCTATGCCTGCATGCAAATGCTGTTTATCACTATTGCCATCAAGTTTATGGGCACATAAATTTCCTTTCATAATACTTTTTCATCAAAGATCAATATGCAGCCAGTAGCAAATCTCCTAAAAAGAATGAATTTATATAATTGACTTGCTGTATTACATCCAGGAAATCATTCTAAAGTTTCCTATACAGCATGCAAAGTCTCAGTTCTAAAGAATTTAGTAAATGACAGGAATTTAAGGAAGATCAGCTGTGGCAAATCTGCTGAACCTTTTATCGTGAGCATTGAACCCAATTCATTGCTTGTATTTTAAGATCTTCAGTCCATGGATCATACTGTCAAATATGTCAGAGAAAAGCAGGTAAAACCAGCAATTGATAATTATAAATTAAACGGATTTATAATGCCCAAAAGTTATACCCCAGTAGACAGATTTGCACTAAAATGGTAAGAAAAATGGAAATTTATTAACTAGTCTACTGTCTATCCCCATGGAGTCACAGCATCTAGAAAATTTTGCCACCCACTGGATCATAAACTTACAGTCCAAAGGATATAGTGTTAGCTAACAGCTGGAGAAAGCAGCTCCTAATTCTGTCCTGTGTGCCCACTTAGCATCAACCATTAATAAACAGCCAGAAGAGTCAGAAATGCTGCTACATGTTTCACAGTCTTTGTGAAGAAATACAGTCCTATAAAAAGAGGTGGGACTAAAAAGCACTAAGATCTAGAGAGAATGGGACAGGCAGCTTGGAAAAGCCCCAGGCTGAGCTGCTCCAAGCCAGGCCCTCATAAAACTGCTCTAACCTGAGCTGCTCAGTGAGTAAACTGCACTGGGCACAGCTGTGCTGTTAAAGATGAAGGCTCAGATGTACCCAGACAGTTGCAGTGCAAGTATTTAAGTTTTCTTTTGTATGGTCAATTTAAACTGAAATTTAAAAGTTTACATACTTCTGCTCCAGAAACTTGTAGTAGAACAGAAGTCTTCCAATGGAAACAGAATGAAAATGAGAATGAAGTTAATGTATCCAGAATACCAAATAACATATCTTCTCTTCCAGGTCAACACTAAGAAATAAAAACTCTACAGTCTTAAGTGCCTGAAATGTTAACAAATCTGGTCATAACCACAAAGATGGTTAAACTCAGCTATGTTTCTTCTCCACCCTCTCCTTCTAAACATCTCCACTATTCTCTCCATTTCCCAATTTCTACATACATTCTGTATTTGCCATTTTGTAATTCAGTCTTTCAGAAACAGGGGAAAAAAACTTTTCCCCCTAAAAAGAAAAAAAAAATAGAAGTCTTTTGGTACTTGATTTGCCCCATTTTCCTCAATTCCAAAAGAGGTGTTTGTACCCATCAAATGACACATTCCTGAGAAGCTTAGCAAGAGCTACAGCACTGAACTGACCTCAGTGAATGATATCCTCAATGAATAGAACTGTTCTGAAAAAAAATTTAAAATCTCAACACCTCCACAAAACAACAATAAAAAACCCTACAAACTATGACTGCACTGGATGTGGGGTAGCAGCAGCCATATTAATCTGGCATTCCTTCATAAAAACTGACTTTCATTCCTCTGCTAATAGAAGTGCCTCAGCTCATGGCTTTCTAAAGGAAAGACCAATTTGTTTTAGCTAAAAATATACTGTGATGCTTCTGGCAAACTTGCAATGAGCTCCTTATAAGACCACAGTATTCTTGCACATTACAGAAAAGTGCTCCTCCTCTCAGGTTAATCCCCTAAACTATGCAAAGGGCTGTTCATAGTCCTACTAACAAGAACAGCACAGAAGTTGGCTGGAGTGACCTTAACCTTGCACCTCCATTATTCAGAATTCTCCAGTTTCATTGACATTCAGCCTTGATAGTGCATTCGACTGCATTTTAAATTTTGTGAGAATAATGTAGGGCTTTATAAATATATTCATATATATATAAATACTCAAAAACTACACACTACATCTACAAAATTGTATATTCTTTTAATGCTCTACATCTTTAAATTACTAGTGTGTCCTCAAACTTCTTAGCACTTTAACAAGGTATTCTGGATGGGAATAATAGAAATTGCAAAACAAGAGTGCAGATACTTCTTCTTTGAGATTTCCTGAAAAGCCCCAAATGACTGAAATGAAGGACAGCAGAAGAAACTAAAGACAAGAAAAGCAAGAAAGCCTGTTGAATCAATAATAGACTGTTTCACTCAGAAGTACTCTGAAGAGACTGCTCTCGGGTCATAAGCCTGGGCAGGTTTTTGAACACCCTACTCTTCGGAGAATTTAGCCCTTTGGCTTCCCCTGTTCTGTGTAAAAGTTATCTTGCTGCCAAGACTGTAAGATGGTATCTCAATCAATAATATCTGCTTTAAATATTTCTGGCAGGCACTCTGCTCTAATTGACAACAATCCAATTTTTTTTTTTTTTTTTTTGGTGGTGCTAATTTTTGCCATCATTTTCTTGCTATTGAATGCTTCATAGGCAAAAAATATTTATGGAAGGTTAGTATTCAGAGGCTCGTCTTAAAAAAGATTCCATAACATTTTCATAACATCTAGAAAATACTTTAAAAACAACTTACTTATCAGTAAGGATTACCTTTTCAAATTCAACAGTTATTTACATATAAAATGAAATAATTTTTTTATCATAAGTATACATATAATCCTTTTGAGAAATAAAAGAACTATTTACTACTAACAGGCCAGACAAATATCCATCCTTGTTCAGGCAAGGGAAAATGTAAAATTTAGTCTGCTTCTAAATAGTCAAAGATTTAATTTCTTCTTTTCCCCAAAGTGGAAGGACACCTTTGTACTTATTAAAGGCAAAGGGAGTATTTAACAAGTCCACATTCCACCAAGAAGCACAGGTTTACCCTTCATCTGGAAGAGGAGGATGACAACAAAAGTTTGTGTAATCTCTCCTGGATTAATTTATGGATGAGGAAGGCCAATAGTCTTTTGCTAATCCCAGGAACATAGCCAGCACCAACATTTTTTTATTATTATTATTATTTTAAAATATGTCTCTTATTAAACACACTTATTTTTATTCGTATCTTCAGATGGCTGGAAAGCCTTAGGTCACAATTTAGTAATGCATTTAAATGTGTGAGTCCTTAGATATTCAGCATGACTGATTAAACATCCTTAAAATGAAACATATACTTTCCTGTACCAGAAGGCCTTCCAGCATTTGCTCCTTGGTGCTCTTTACAGATCAAGGTCCTCTTTTGCAATATTTTCAAGTAATTGTAAAGCAGTTATCAATGAAGACTCATTTAAATTGGCACATTCTACGGTAATAGCTAATATGGGATTCATAAATACTTACATCTTCATATATATTCTCAGTCTATTCCCCCCTTTTTTTGTCAATATTGTTTCAGTTTGCCATATTCATGGCAGAGAACTGCTCAGCTACAAGAAAATGAAGGGAACAAATAATGACTGTAGGAAAAATGAGGGTAAGTGATGAAAATGGGGCTACTGTGAGCATTTCCAGGTTTAATATAGCTAGCAGCACTTCAAAAAACATTTGTCAGTATTTGAAGCTTAGCGTGCTGCCTGTCCTGTGCTGTCCAAGGAAAGCAAGCTGCTCCAGGGACTCTGGGACCAGCCATTTATTTTAGGCCACAGTCAACCACTTCCTCCAAAAACACACTTTCTGCAGAGTTACAGCCTTGCCTTAAAACTTCAGCCACAAAAGTATCAGAGTACAAGTCCCATTTACATCTTTAAGAAGGGACCAAAGCAGGATGGTTTCAAACAATGCTGCTATAAACCTGAAGCCACACAGAAACCTGAAGCCACACAGGACTTGGGTTTTGCTGGTTTACTGCACTTTATTACCACTGAAAATTGAGCTTCTTCACCTGATTTTGCGACCTGCAGAAACAACCCAGTTGCACAGGCAGGTGGTATTTCTCCTCCTGTATTATAAGCTTGACTTTATCATCCTGTTTAACTCAATCCTGTTTAACTTGTGCTCTCAATTAGTGCTTATTGTTCAAATTTGTAAGTTTATGCAACTTCAAGGGTGCTGGTTAAAACTAAGTGTCTCTAGCAAAGATTTTGGTAGATAGATTGTGCAAGTGGCTCCAGAATCGTCCTCTCATTTCAGCTGGTTAGTGACACAAGTGACTACTTCACCATACTGACAAAAAAAAAAAAAAAAGTTCCTTAGAACACAGGATTAGACTCACAGCTCAGCCACTGATCCCTCTTCTTAGGTTCAGAATCACAATTATCCTGCAGGCTCTCCATCACAGAGGAGAAGCCAACATCTCCACTAGGAAAGGACAGTGCTGGTACAGAAGCAGATGGCTCCTGTTAGACCAAGAGAGACGTGATTCAGCACCTGTCCCTGGGCAGAAGAAACTCATTTGGCAGAGGGCTGCAGCAGAGCCGTGAACAGGCTTCTAAAGGCACCCTCCCGTCAGAGAGCAGCTCCTCTGCAATGCAGCTGATCTCCAAGGGTGCAAACTGGTGCCAAATTGCCTAAGGCCAGATTCATAGCTAAGATTCAGTGTGCATTTGCTTGATTTATTTTGTTTTCCATT
Organism: Chamaea fasciata; assembly: GCF_029207755.1. Lineage (NCBI taxonomy): Eukaryota > Metazoa > Chordata > Aves > Passeriformes > Sylviidae > Chamaea > Chamaea fasciata. Next base: position 12,200,998 of record NW_027094095.1, on the reverse strand, counting down.
ACATTCTTGCTGCTCTTTTTTTTTCCAGACAGCAGCCTATGATTTTAATGGGATATGCCTTGTTAAATGCTGTTTAACACTCTGAATGCACCCACAGGATCTATTTTGCCTATTTCGAAGTGATGATATAAAGCTTCTAAATCCATAACTTGATTATTAAAGGAAATTTAAAAATGCTTTCTTTTTTTAATGGATTACAGGTTAAGTAGGTGGTCCAGGTTAATAGTGAATATGCACTTAAAAACATTTTCTGCAAGTGAGCTGTTATATCCATTCAGTCATGTCTCCAACCTGGAAGTGCTCTAAAGAAAAGTACAGGAGTCCTTGTGGTGCTGGAATACTTAAGGAATACAGGGCTGGAATTAGATGATCTCTAAAGGTCCCTTTAAGTACCAGTTTGAGGCAGACCATCTCACAGGCTGCTGGGAACCCATTAGGATGCTGTACAGAATTGCTCACATTGATGTGACAAGGATTCATATCTACAAACAAGGTTGTTGCGCATTAAATCACTGTGGAGGTACAGCCTATCTATCATTATTGGAGGACATCTATAGTTCTTGTCTAACTCACTGGAGGATGTGTCTCCTATGCAAAAGCCCTCTGTGTGGCTGTTAATTCTGAGTGTATGAGAAATACTGAGTGTTGCTGCAGGTGTTCATAGAACTCATTCCTCAAATCTGCTCCCCAGGAAAGGAATAACTGTAGATATCACTTCCCCCCCACTCCTTTCTTGCCAACAGTGAAAGCAAACCAGGGCACACTAGTCTCCAGCATTTGTCACTGTTATCTGAAGTGCTTAAGTTGGTACTTAATTTGTTTTAAGATTTTTATATAGTAGCAATAATGACCATTTTATTGCTAACCACCTAAAATAGTAAAGGCTATGTCAAACAAATTACACTCTACAGTTATCACAGATGTTTTCCCAAAATAATTAAAACCACTTATGGGAAAAATAAAAATGACATTTCCACAATGGCGTCATTTGAAAAGGTACCTGGAAGTACTCTACAAAGAATGATAAAGTGTTTTAGTAATATTTTTACATCAGATGTCAAAATCACATGTAAAAACAATGGCAGGGAAAACTTAAGTAGTGCATTTGAAATCAAACATTGTAACAAGCACAGAAGGCCTTGGAATTAGATTCTCTCATTTCAAGGCTGACTGTGAATGAAAACATTGGTTTGTTTCTTGCCTGTAAAACACTTTTGTTTCTGTTTTGAGTGATTTTGGTTTCCTTCACTCCTTGTTTTCTCTGTCCACAATATCCAGGTATTACCCAATCTGTTCTAGGTCAGTAAAAGCCTGAATCCACCCTGTACTCCAGGAGCTTCACTGCCTTCTGCAAATGCCTCAGTGTCATCTCAACATTAAAACCACCATAGGATGTGAAACTCTTATCTATGTGAAACAAAAAATCCAAAATTTTTACTTTCTGTTCATCATATTTTACTCCCTGAAAACTAAGATAAAGTCTCTCCCTCCGCTTCTACTAAAACTTGGGACTTTTGAAAATACTACCTATTAATAATAGCCTATTAAAAAACCACCAAAACAAACCAAAACCAAACCTTTCAAATAGCCTATTAAAAAAAACCCAGCAGAAACCAAGTTTTTCAAAAAGAGGTCTACTTGGAAAGATTATTCCAACTCATAGAAATGTAGAAGATGCAGGCAAGAGCATAAAAAGGTTTTCCTGGCAGAGGTCATTTTTCAAACACAACAAAACTGAGGCATCCAAACACCAAAAGTTACTTTTTTAAATGTAAAGGTCATAACAAACATCTGTCTCTCATTTTCTCATGTATAAAATAGAGTTAATGACGCTATTTAGGGTTTGCAAAGGGTCTGAGATTCTGAGAGAAAAAGTTCTTTTTTGGTGCCAGTTAGGCCCAGGTGTGCAGCTAAAGAACCAAAGCACCCACCATTTACTGCACGTTCTTGTTTAAAGACAGAAGTGGAACCATAACCTTACTCCACTTACAGTCTTCCCTCTTCAACAAGGAACTGCAGACATGGGGAGCAACGTGATTTCTACTCTTCAACAACAAAAACCAAAGCAATGTGATTTCTACTCTTCAACAACAAAAGCCAAATTACTCTCAACCTCCATGAAACAGAAGGGACTGTATGTAACTTTTGTGCAACACAGGCTCTCCATGGGATGTACAGAAGTTAAGAGATGAGTGTTATACAGGGATACAGGTGATGAAAAGGATCTTAGACTTTCATGGATGGTAGGTTATCACGGGTTAAGCTGTGTGGCCTAATCTTTGAACCCTGGACACCAAGACAAATGAATTATTATTTATCAGACAGAAGTTGTTCTCTCAATACTCTCTCTGTTTGTCCAGCTACTAAAAGGTTCACCATAGGACAAGTTGAGGATATTCCCTTAGGTTAATGAATATCCACAGATTAAGAAAAAGGGATTATTTTAATGTATGTCTCCATAGCAAGGGTGATATTCTCAATTAGGATAAATCTAGTGAGATTAAAGCTGTGCCATGAGGGAATGTGATTCCCAGTGCTTCTCTTATTGCAAATTGGGGACAGTGTAGCACAAGTTCTGCTGGATTGCTGTACTGGCTGTGTTCTGGAAAATTATTCAACAATGCAAGAGAAACTGAGAAGTAATGCACACCACATACGGTGTATGTGACGGTACATACTCAAACTGCTTGTCAACAATTATAAAAATCCACAGAAAAAAATTAAAAGTTTTTAAAGCTTATAGCTTGAAAGAATATACTGAAAAAGTGTTATGGTTTGCAATGGGTCAAAGCACTACTTTAGCAAAACCACCAATTTTTTATAAAAATGGGTAATGTGAATCATTAGTAATAACCACAATTGCACATATTGATTGAACTCTTTCGTCCAGAGGATCAGAGTGTTTCACTGTCTGCATTCACAACACAGACCCACTGTCTGAATAAGTAGGCTTCCATTCTGGAAAACACTGAAAAAATAATCGGTTGCAAGGCTCATGCTTGTTCTCAATTGTACCAATTGCTTTTGTGCATGACGTTGGCTAAACTGTTAGCTTCTCTGCATTTTCCTCAGCACAGGCTTGTGCTCTTCAGAACTCCTTACAACATCCCAGAATTTCTGAGTTGTTGCAAAGCAAGTAATAAACTAAGTTAAAAAACTGAAACAGGTAAAGGCAACCACAGCCCTATGATGACCTCCTGACACTGAAACCAAAAGCAAGTTGTGAACAGAGCTCTTTTATCAACATCACCAGGAGGAAAAAAAAGAAAAAAAAAAAGAAAAAAAAAAAAAAAAAAAAAAAAAAAAAAAGGGGAAAAGGGAAAAAAATAATTAAAAATTCTCTCATGTGTAATCTACCCTTAATTATTTCTTAAACTTCTCTTAAGTTAGTCAAAATGAAAAGCATAGAACAACCACTGTCTTAGTAAAGGCTGTTCCACTTACAGGGAGCAAAGTTTCTCCCAGCATTTAATCAAGTGAAGTGTAATTTGCTGTGAAAAAGATACATGCTTCTAACAAAACAGAGAATAATGAAAACTATGCCAAAGAGATTTGTAATAGTACATTAACAAATTAATAATGATTTTTACTCCCCGAAATATATTTATGGTTATGACAGAGTAATTACAAAATATGATAACCAGTTCTAAATGAATTCAACAAGGAATGTGAATCTGCATGGAAGGAGCTCCCTCCCAGCACTTCCAGATCAAACAGACACAGGACCAGACTTCCGTAAGAGCCCGGGGGGTAAATCTTCAAGGGCTCAGCACCCTCACTTGTGGATGGACAGATTTTTTCAATATGCCAAGGTCATATTTAGACACTTTCATGATTTCTAGAAGCAGCTGCCCCCCGTTGCCCTGGCAGTGCCACAGAGATTAGGACTCTGCGCACACACACGCACAACACTGAGCTCTTGGGTTGAATATGATCACTTTGTTTTGGTGCCTAAACTGGGGATAAGCTTTTGAAGGAAGCCTGGCTCGCATTGTGGATAATGACTTTCCTTTTAAAAATCTGCTCCACAGAGCATTCTTTGGATTTCTGACAAGAACCTCCTTTCTCATCTAAATCCAGACAGACCAAGTGGGTGACCTGCTGTGCATAGTTACATGGAAGCTGAAAGCTTATTGCTCCATCTGAAGTATGTGCTGGACAAGAATCCTAACTATAAGTGAATACAAGTTGTAGTTTTTCCTCTTCATTTATTGTAAAATTCTCAGGTCTCCCTGTCCTTCTAGAAGGGGTTATGTGGCATCACAGCAGCACTTGACAGCCTATGCAAATGAGCTCTGTGATACTGCATTGCTGCATTATTACCACTACCAAAGGTTCCAGCGGATATTAGGTTCTAACAAGTTAATTGTAGCACAAAGTACGTTGAGACAGGCTCACATGCACAAAGTCTTATTAGTAGGGTCCATAGCTAACGGCATACTTTAATAGCACGAGTTATTTTGGTGATAAAAATATGAGCACAGGACAAAGAGAAAAGACAAATTGCATCTCTGTCCAGTAACCAGCTGGGGGAACATGAGTACCCCATCCTGGGAATCCCCACCAGTGCAGCAGGTTGTCTACCAACACATCTCCCACAGTAACGACCTTGTTTTCCTCAGGACCTGATCAAACTCCCAACAGGTTGCTCCTGCTTATGATGCTGCTTGCAGTGACAGGAGCAGGCTTTAACCAGGGCAGGTCCTGCACAGCAGCTGGTTTGTCACCTTCACACATGTGTGTCACTGGGTCACCTGCTGCAAACCAAGAGCTATCACCAACTGCCAAAAGAGGTGGGCGCTGAGAGGCAAGTCTCTCATTGGTAGTGATCACTTCCCATGAGAATTGAACACTGTGTTGTTCTGTATTTTGTAGACACACCTGAAATGCCATTCTGAGCAAAGATTCAGTAAAAAGGACCCTTTGCTCAGCTCTTCCTTTGACCAGACATTATGGAAAAGGCAACATTGAATTGCTGTCGTTGTATGAGAATAGTGTATACGAATGTTTGCTAGATCAAGAAATTCACCCCTTTTTAATAACTGTGTATAAATTCAGGGATCTGTAACAAATAATAAAAAATTGCTGATTCTCAGAGAATGCTTTACTCAGTTATTTGCTGTGAAACCACAGGAAGCTCAGATAAGTCCAATGGGTAATTTACTGTGGAAAAGATGCTGAGTCCCCTGGGCACAAACAGTGCACATGTTTAGAGAGGGCAGTGAAAACCAGGTACCACTTGAAAACATGTGAAACAGGGACCTGTTTGTGATTTTTGTGGAAATACTGCTTGACTTGCAGGAAAGCCAGCTTGTCAGAGCACAAAACAAGGGGTCTGTACTCCCTGGCTTAGAAAGACAGCCCCTATCCAAGGAGTTTACAGGGTTTTACTGTGTTTGTATAGTACCTGGTTACAACAGAGTGCAAGTCAATAACTTGTGCTCCTTGGCAATGCTGAAAAAAAGAGTGCATTTCTCTGCCATGTCACAGAGTATGTCATGATGTACTTTCCTCACTCCTCCACTCTTATCTCCTGAGAGTGGTAAAACTCAGGGATTAAACAGTATTCCCTCCCACTCTCCTGTTAAGGATGCTTTAAGCTTTAACTTCCCAACAGACTGGCCTTGCTTCTCCTTGTTGCTCTCTGTGTAGGTGAGAAAAAGCTTTTGCAGACATGCACTCCCCAGGTCACACATCCTTTCCCTAACAGAGGAACCAGGCACCAGCTTCCTTCAAGGGCTTCTGCTGCATTTGTCCTGCTAAACAGTATAGGCAAAGCCAACCCCCTTGTGCTCCAAGACAGCCACAGGCTCAGTGCTTCAGCCTGCTGAACAGGTTAAATCCAACGGGCATAAAGACACTGGCATTAAGCCAGAGGCAGGAATTCATGAGGAAGGAGCAGTTAGTCCTCACCTCGGTAAGGAAGCCCTGGTTCAGGAACAGCTCACCTCTGAAGACATCCCCTGCAAATCCCCAAAGCACTCACCTCAATCTCTTGGCTCCTTTCTGCTCTCCCTTCCACATGGCCACTTCCAGCATACTCTCCTGGAAAACTGGGTCAGGGCATAGGTGGCTCCACAAACCACCCTGGTCTGAAAGCACTTCTGAATGGATCAGCCTTTGTGGTTCAGCAATTTGCATGGCAATGAGCTCTGTCTCCTCTCTGAGGGGGAGCCTCAGCAAAGCTCGTGGCTGAGGGTATGGGCCTATGTTCACCTCAACACCCCAGGGCAATCCCACAGCAACTTCCACCCCTCAGCCAGCTCCAGCCTCCCTCCCATATCAGCCGTGCCCATTAAAATCACTGAAAACTGAAGGCGGAAAAGTAACATTTTCTTCTTCTTTTCAGCTCAACAGAACCTCCTCTTCCTACCCTCAATGAGATGGATGGAAAAGGAAAGGAGATCCAGCCCTTGGGAAAGTGGGGGCTACAAGGCACAAGATACGGAAGCCACCGTGTCACCCAGGGTGCGCACCAGAAGCCTGAACTGGCAGCCTCAACAGACCCCAGGCTTTCTGGCACAGACTTGTGCATGGTTTGGGGAAAGATACCCTTCATCTCTTTGCTTTCAGTCCTCTTCATTAAAACAACATAGCACATTATTGTGCAGCTACAGACAGGTCAGACTCTCAGCACTGGGGATTCAGTCAGGAATGTCTGAAAATCAGGAGTTATACTGGGCTATATTCCTTGTGTTAAGTTGCTCAATCTTCTTCCTAAAAGCCCATCATATTTTATTTGGGAAGTAGTGAGGCAGGTGTAACAGCAAGCCTGCTATACTAGCAGTGATGAAAACCCAGGCTTCCACTGCGAGTAAATCAGACATCATCAGCATAAAAGATTTTTTTTTTCCATCTTGTTGTAATGTCTTCAAATTACCTTAACACACCAACTGGCATGACAATGTTCTAAAATTACCATAACTGTTACTATAAAAATGCTAGAAGATATTACTCCTCTCTTTCATCTTTTTTTTTTTAGCCCAAATAAAATGGAAAGCTGCAAACAATAACATTAGAGAAAGAGGGCAAACAAACAACTGGAGATTGACAAAAATGTTAATATCTTAAATTAATAAATCCTATTTTCATTTCTCTAAGGTTGTTAAATACATATTTCTTCTATTTGGTGGTAAGTGCTCAGGAAATATAATCTATGTATTTGGCCTGGGAGAGCCCTACTTGTGGTACAGAGAAAAACATTTCAATCTCTGCTCCAGCCACACAGAGCCGTAACAACAACTGATTTCTGCGGTGCTCCACTACATTTATCCCAGCACAAGTGAATCTAGACCCTGACCCTTGAATTGTTCACAGAGAATCAAATGCAGCCCTTATTACTCTTGAGAGTAGACACATGTTAGTAAAGTGGGTACTTGGAATAATGCAAAGTGCCTCTTCAATAATGCTGTTTGTGAAGCCGCATTGTGTTTCGTTCATAATGGACAGCTTCAGCCCTGGTTCGGCACTGGGCAAGAGTTCTTAGAGAATTCAACAAAGATCCATAGAGTAGCTATGCTACTGCAACAATTAAAACCACTTTGAAGAAGAGAAAATGTCCAGATGGAAAAGATGAGACAGCAACAACCACACAGTGACAGTGGTTTGTGAAAGATACCTGAAACAGAAAAAGATCTCTACAGAACAGAAAGGTATTTGTGTTGACAATGCTTTTAAGAAAACCTATCAGAAATAACCCTTTGTCCTAGGGCCAAAATGTTTTCCAGGACCATTACCTCTTCCAGGCTCCTCATCCCCTTCATTTTGAGTTAGCTTTTTCCTAGCTGTGCTTGGTTTCATTCCGCTGTAATAGCTTTTTTTTACTGCTGTCCTCATACCAGAAACGTTTGCAGGTAATCAGTGCTCCTGGGACATGGACTTCGATCACAAAGGCACAAAGAAGCAGATTTACAGGCCAGGCTTCTCCTGCCTTTGGGCGGTAGGCTGGTCTGACTAGTGGGGTCTAGTCTAAATGGATCAACAGACACATCTGCCCACTCCTAGATATCTGCCTAAAGGTAACAACAGAACCAGCTCGGAGTAGTTACAGGGCAAATGCTTGAACACGTTGTTTTAAAAGCAAACGTAACTCCACAAGCAGAACCCAAGTCACCAGAGCCACAAGATCAGATCTTGTTATACTACTGTAGCACCTCTCATTTTTATGAAGTAATTCCTGGCATCTACAACTGCATCTTAGCTTAGAACCTAAGTGCTTGTTTTCTCCATTAAGAATAAATAAACCTGTTCTATCTTCGCCTCCATGATGCACCAAAATTGTTAAACTTCTCAAAGGGATCCTGAATTTTGGTTTCACTTCCTCAAATTTCCTGAAATATTCCATAATGCTGTTGCTTTATCTGCCCAGCGACAATTGTCTGCTCTCTCCTAAATGGATTTTTAGAATTCTTCAGCAAGCATTTCTGTAGCAGCTAAGAGTATTCCAGTATGGTAGAAACAGACTAATTAACATCCAACAGCCATTTTTGCTGTTCTCATTGCACTTGAGCAGAAACGATACAAGTCACACATTTTGTGCTCTCCTTTTTCACAGATCACTCAGATCTGTGTCACTTCTCATAAGGAGTGCAGTAGAGGGAGCTAAGAACCACCACCTTCTTTTTGCCACTGACAAAGGGCATTACAAAGCTCATCATTCCCAAACACAGTCAGGTTCACAAGCAACTGCAGGCATTTCTCACGGAGCTGATGCTGCATTCATGTGCTGTTCTTCCATATGGTTTCCTACTACAGTTATTTGTAAACACACTAACAAACGTGATCAGGAAAAAACATAGAAACTCCCAAATACTTAAATTTAGATCACTAAACCACTTCCCTCTCCAGAATTACCTTTATTACGTATTGTCTTGCTTTCCTTAGCCCCTGCTAATGAGTAGGGCTACTGAGATATTAAAAAATGGTTTTCAGTTCCTCAAGGTTTCAGTATTTTTGAATATTAACTATGGGTTCATTTTAATTCTATTTTTATCTGAATTAGCCTGCCCATTTCTAATGGCTTGGTTATATTAAAAACAAAAAATCTTTCTTATTTTAGCAGAGGGATTGCAGCACATTCTCCTCCTGATTTATAAAAGTTTTAAGGTCTCAACACTGCAGTTTTTTCCTCTTTCCCATTAGTAAGGAAAGGTGCATTTCATTTTAAACTGCTTAATTAATACACATTTTGTAAAATATTTGGCAGTAGTAACTTCCCCAAAATTATGATCTTGCAATTATACATCTTAAGTTGTAATGACAGAAGACCAATTCAGTTGCTGCAAAATTAACATCAGCATCAAACGGCTGTCTCCCTGAGCCTGTTTACTCTTATCTACTGATCTGGAATCCTTATCAAGAGCATGATAAATTATTAAGATGTATGACAACAAAGACTCTCCTTGAGTGATACTACAAAGGCATTCTTCTAATGCTAAAATTCTTATAATTATCAAAGCAACTGAAAGAGGCAGGAAGATGAAGTAGGATCTGGTAGAAAACTCATTTCAGGAAGGTGCATACTTAAGTTCCTTCAAGTAAAGAGGAGAGCCAATCAAGGGAGAATGCTGAATCTACAGCATTTCACCCCAACATGCCTGCCATTTTCCATTCAGATAGTGACTGCGGAAAATGCTGAAGAAAAAAGTTATGGTCCAATATTCTGTTGGCAAAGTACAGTCACTGGCATTTATTTTGTCATCATAATATACCTTGGCAGGCTATCCTTCCCAGCAATACAACAAACATTTTAAATGCTTTTTCAGCTAGGCAGCTTGGAGAGTTGTGCAAAAATAAACCGCAAGTAAGCAGTTTCAAACCAAGAGTTAAAGCAACAGTAAGTGCTGCTTAATTCCTACTCATTTGCAGCTCACATTGTGGCAGCACAAAGAAAGTAGCCAGTCAGGATTCATTGCTTAGGTGGAGTGGACAAAACTTATTAGCTGTATAGCTGTCAACTAAGATCATAGAACACTTTGGGTTGGGAGGGACCTCAAAACTCATCTGGTTCCAACACCCCTGCCACGAGCAGGGATACCTCCCATAAGATCAGGTTGCTTAAAGCCTTGAACACTTCCACAGTGACATACTGGAGTGTTCCAGTGCCTCACCACCGTCAAAGCAAAGAATTTCTTCCTAGAGTCTAACATAAAACCCCCCTCTTTCAGTTTAAAGTCATCCCCCCTTGTCCAGCACTGCACACCCCTGTAAAAAGTCCCTCTTATAGGACTCTCCTTCAGGTACTCAAAGGGTCTCTAAGGTCTCTCCAGAGCCTTCTCTTCTCCAGGCTGAACAGCCCCAGCTCTCAGCATGTCTTTAGAGGAAAGGTGCTCCAGCCCTCTGGGCATCTTCATGGTCTCCCCTGTGATCTCACTTCAACAGATCCATGTCCTTCGTCTGTGTTTCCAGCCCCACACACAGCACTGCAGGTGGGGTCTCCCCAGAGCACAGCAGAGGGGTCTTTGGATGCAGCCCAGGGTGCACTTGGCTTTCCGGACTGCAAATTTCACTGAAGAGATACGTTTGCTCAGTGAAATAGAGTTGATAAGCCTCTGGGATGAGAAAATAGTGATTGAACACAAACAGTAATTTTCTAATGAAGAGGCCTACAGATTGCTGGCAAACAAAAGTTTCTCAGCACTCAACTAGTGTGTACTGTACTTGTACCAATAGCAAGTTTTCAGCCCACAGGGTTTTCTTAACTTTCCTTTTGTACTTCAATCTTCCCCTAGGATACTGTCCACATATGATCATTTTTATACAGGTTCAAATCCTACCTTTTTCAACAACATTCTCAAATTGCTTTATATTGCTGTGGACTGTAGGAAAAGTGTTCTCATGGAGAGAAATCAAGAAGAGAGGAGACACTGAAGTGCTCGTTTTAAAGAACTAGTAGCTTGGAATGAAAGACTTTTTTTTCCCCTAACACTACACTTGGATCAGTCACAGCCTCAGTCTCTCTTCTTCTGAGTCTCAGACTCCTAACATTGATAAGCCTTCAAGACTCTGGCAAAGAATATTTTCTCCAAATCAAGAGAATCTCATCTGTCACCCTCCTACTGCTTTAATGGGGCTAGGACACAGGTAAAAATGCATGTGACCCCCAGAAGGAGCGAAGGAATTTAAATTTAGAGAGAGTTCACCTCGTAGGTACTTAATAAATGTACAAGCCTAGGCCCAATTTCTCCCCAGTACATTCTCAAATAACACACTAAAGCAGCAGAGATACTGATCACAGAAGCACAGACTTTGCCCTTCAATGTGTGAATTAATGCCCCTACCAGACATAGTTCTGAGAAATAACACGTTCTTTACTATAAAATAAGCAAGAGTAGAAAACTAGAGCTGAGTCTTTGGATACCTTGTCTAGTCCCAACTCCACACTACATGATTGTTTCACTAGCAGACTACTTTCCTGTTTAAACTTAAATTTAGCATATTGTTTAGTATTAAGGTGACAGTCCACCCGCAATACCCACTAACAGAAAAACAGAGGCACAGCCAATACTGGCTGCTTTGCCCTCTCTAGTACAAGTCAGAGGAAATTGAGTCGTATGGCTGCAGGGGAAAGCACATTTCCCACTTACAAGTCTTGCTGGAAGGCTGCTTCCCTTACCACAGAAATATTAGGAATCTATTTCTAAATCAATCTAAACATTCACAATTTATCTTTTTTTTTCTTTTCTTATCTTTAAATTAACACATATAATGCTTCCAGTTTTCATGCATTTGTCATTCTCCATTATATTTCCCTCCATATACCTTTAAACAGTAACCTTGCAAATATTTTCTTGCCAACCAAAATGATAATGTTTTGTGCATTCCCTTCACCAGTCACCCTCTCAATGTACAATATTGGTTTAACCTACCATTGGCAACCTAATTCTGATTGTCTACTATTTATTTTCCTTCTCCCATCATGTATTACAGTTTACTTCTTTCTGAATTTTGTTGGGGAATTACAAGTCATTTCATAGTCAGACAAAGGTTGTACCAATTGACTGGCTAAATACTGTACTTTTCTAAAATGACTAATTTGTGTAGCTGATATTAAATACCTTTTCTCTTCTACAGTTAAATAACCACCCTGAACAGAAATCTGGTTACCAGAGTTAAAAGCCTTTTAAATTCCACTCCTGCAAATACATTTTCTTTCTCCTCAAAAGAAAAAGCTACAGGTATGATTGGGCTACTTGAGAACATGTCCCACAAGCCTTGATCTTGCAAGGTGACGAGCCATTGATTCTGACTGAATTTAATGAGAGTTCAAGTTCTCAACACAATTTGGGTTTGAGTCCCAAGCTCAGCACCAAACACAGGTAAGAAGTTTTCAGTGAACATGGAGCAGCCACAGAGAACAGGAAGATTGAAGATTTTACAGAAGAATAGGTAAAAGGACAGGAAAACTGGAAAAAAATAATTTGAACATAAATCTTTAAACATCTGAAATCCCAGATCAGCACCAATGCATACGCTGAATAAATGAGCCATTTTTCTTACTCAAATAATCACAGCAGCTTACATTTTGATGCCAGTTTGAAGAGATTAGGGCAGCGATAATAATATTAGATTCAGTAAACAACTACTGAACGTATATTAGCATTCTGCATCTTTTATTACTTAACCCTTTGGAATAGCAATTAGTTTTCAGTTTAATTGACCAAATAAAGTTGGCAGAATGACAAAACTGAGGCATTTTATTGATCATAGTTTTTAATGCAAACTGAGGACTGCTGAGGTAGCAGAACTGTCCACAATAGGTCACAGCATACAGCGATAAACTTCCCATCTCCTATCAAGCCTTCAGCATGCTGTTCACTACACAGTCTTTATCTTCACATGCTGACACATGTAATCTAACATTCTCACTTTGCCACAGTAGAAGCAATTGCTTGACAATTTGATTATGGTTTCCTGTCAGCTCATACACAGAATATTCTTGGAGCTTTCAAGATCTGCAAAATATTTTGATTTTACAATGATAATAATCTTGCGGGGAAAACATCATTTAAAATATTGATTTCTGATAGGCAACCTGCTCCAGATCTGCATACAGAAACTGCTGAGAACATCTAGAAGCAGATACGCCGCACACGAGAAAAGAGACAGAAATGACAGTAATGTGCAAATAACAGAGGGAGAGGGTCAGTGGATGAAAGCAGTTACTGTCTGACAGCTGCTCTCCTTGCTGTGTGAAACGAGTGGATGGTCCCAGTCTGGGCTGTGGGAGACAGGCATCCTCTCCACAGAATTCCAGACAGTCTTAGCATAGAGGCCAAATCCTGAAAGGACACAAGGGACACCTTTGTGTCTAGAAATGGTTTTGGCAAATCCTAGATGAGGTTCATGGAAATAAGGAAAGAAGACATGCCCGATTGCTGCCTTTTTAGTTGCACCACTGAGACAACTGAGCACTGCACAGAAATTGCTGTCAGTCTAGCATCTTGGGTTTGTTTTTCAGAACAAACATTTGAGGGCTGCAGCCAAAGAACTATTACCCAGGTCAGAGGTTGGGGCCAAAACTGAACTGATGCCACCTCTGCAGTCCCTCTGCCCTGTGATGGCTTGGTATTAAATTGACCCCATCATAGGTTGTTCTAATTTAGATTACATATCAAAATCCTCACTGGCTCAAGGTGATGTCTAACACCCCACAGCAAGGTCTCAGTCAAAATCTTGGGCTCTGGCCATATCCTGGAAGCCTAGTGCTCACACAGATCTCTTGGTATAGCCAGAGATGTCAAGTGGGCTCTCTGTGCTAACAAAACCACCAGAGCAGCTGCAACATGCTTGGTAAGCTGAGCCCACACGGTTCAGTTTATTGCCTTCAAATGAAATTTCAAGAAACGTTTTTGTTACAAAAGAACACTTGCTTCCCTGAATGTCAAGTGATATAAAGGCCTACATGCTGAGGAACAAATTGTGTGAACATTGTAGAGACCAGTTTCTTTCACCATATAGTCTGGATTCCTGCCTCAGACTGAAGCAAATGGAAGACAGACCTCCAAAGAGTTTTACTAAGGTGCCTGTTGAACATACATGAAAACATTATACTAAAAGCCAAATTGTCTTGGCACCTGAAATTCAAAGCAGACCTTTTATTTGCTTAAAATACTATGGGTTTGTGGGTTTTTTTGGTTTGGGGTTTTTTCTTGTCTATGTTGCTGTTGTCAAGACATCAAAATACATTTTCTTTTCATTTTTCTTGTTGCCATTGTCCCTGAGGGCAGTTACATGAAAGAACAAGAGAATAACTACAGTGATGCAAGACAGAGGAGTTTTGGATACCTAGAATCAGACTGTAAAGCGAGCACATTAAAATGGCAGAAATACCACCAAAAATAATCCCATTAGTGAAACTGCATGACTAACAATAATTTATATGCACCCAGAACATATGTGCACCCCCAGAACACAATCAATCACTTCACCTGGAATACAGCCACTCAGCACTATAATATTCATACATACAAGCTGTTAGCTATCATTAATCAAAAAGCTTTTAATTAATTACTTCAACTTTTAAACAACAAATTTATGAATTTACACTAAATTACCAAATTGCCATCATATCTTTTTTTTAACAAAAAAAGGTATCCAGCTAATAACTTGCACTGTGACAAATGCTAGATGATCTTGGTGTGTCACAAGAAGCAAACATGTCACATTGGACACCTCATGCTGTGAAAACCTTCCCAAGTGTGAAGAGCTGTGACACATTGTGAGATGGGGAAGCCTCAGAGAGCCACATGGACCCCAGAAGACCATGTGTGGCCCCCTTACATCTAAGGGGATCACAAGAAATCTCCAGACTGAAAACATCCAAATGTAAGACATCTTACATTTCTGTGCACAATACCGCAACTCACTGAAGTCAGTTAACTCTTGAATAGGAAGAACAGCTTAGGAAGTAGAAATTACCTAGCGCAGTATAAAAGAGGCTTTCTTCCACCACACAGAAAAGTGCAGAAAGCTTCTCTCAGCCTTATTAGATGAGACCGTTTAACCTAAGGCACTACAGTTAGAAGAGGAATTATTGAGTTGTAACCAGTTGATTCCACTGTTGTGCTGTAGCCAGTCTTGCCAAGAGTGTTAAAATACCATTACTATTTCATGATACACTTTTCATTTAAAAAAATAAATATGACAGCCTGTATGAGAAGGGAGTATGAACTACTAAAGCAGAGTAGTTTGACAAATGGAGTCTCAGATTAGATTAATTGAAAGTGTTGTGTTTTCTAAAATGCAATTACATATACATTATATAACTAATGCTGACTTACATGTACAAATGGAACAGAAGATAGGAAGCAATGCTGAGCAAAACATAGCTGAGCGTTTTCAATTCATATGAAACTTTTCATCTTTAAAGTGACCAAAATTTAAACTGAATTGTTTTTTAGATGGTATCTAAAAGCTGAAGGGGCCTCTTTTCTGTTCTAACTTAAGTTTTTTGTGACCAATATAGCATTTCTCACCAAACTGCTCTTTTCAGAAACACAAGATCTAAGGCCGTGCAGCCCAGTGTGTAGATATGAGGCTGTGATAAAACACTCCTGGAGTATTTTTCTTCCACAATTCTGTTTTCATTACTATGCAGATACCTTTCCCAGGAACTGCATGGAAATTATGAATTGAGTGGCATCAAAACCACATTGTTGGTCCTTTGCAGTCAGATCTAATAAACATTGACAATAGAGAGAGAGATTACCAAAAAGAACAGGCTCTCTTCTCTCTGGTTGACTCCCTGAAGCACTTCCTTTGTTTTATAAATGAAGAAAATATATTTTTATAATTGCAGTAGGTGTGGAATATAGATGGCTCTTTATTTATGCTAATAATTAAAAATAAATGTCAGGCCTACCACATCCTTGATCATTTAAGTCACTTTAATGATACATGAAACATAAAATAAGTCTTCTCTAAAGGTCTCTAAAGAGAAAAGGCCAACATCAGTAAATAAAGAAGGATTGTCATGGGGGGCAAACTTGAATGGAGATGGTATTCATCAAAAATGCAATTTACTTTGACAGTAATTTTCTGTATTTTTCCTGCTATTATAGAAGATATGTTTTTGACTAAGAACCCTTTTATTTGAGAACCCATTATCTTTGGTCGAAAGTCACATAGTCCCATTAAGTCATGTGGTAATGGCTTCACCATTTACTACATAAGAAAAATTATCATGATGTCATCAACTTGTCATTCAGAGCACAAATGCGGAGTTAGGAAACTGAAGAAAGTGTCTTGGGACATGAATTTAAAATCAGTGAGTTCAGCCTCATAGAGCTGAAATGTGAAGGACAAATACACAATCATTTAAGAATTCTTATTTTAAGCCAACAGTTAACATGGTGAAGGCATTTCCAGAGATTGTTTCTGAATTGTTATAAGTGATTGTTAGTTGCAGTTCCTGCACTTTGACCTTCAGAGCCCTCAAATCACTCCAAAAAAGGCTAACTCTAAGAACAAGCATGAATGGCATCAGATACCACCGTGACCCCTTCCCATCGAACACAGGCCATGCTTGGCATTGTAGGAAGACATGGTTGATAGCACTGTAGGAAGACCACCTCAGTGTCACTCAGGCTCTAATCTGAAACATTTTGGTATATTCAATGGAAATCAGTAAAGCCTAAAACAAACTGAATATCATATTTTCACCTCCAACTTACAGAAAAGTCTGATGCACCAGTTAGAGGAGAAGACACTGTGAACCAGTGTGCTCCTCCTTTATACCTCAGAGGAAAGGCAGACACTGCCCTCTTTCTCCTGGTCTGCACAAACCAAGAAGTGTCAGACCTGTCACCACCTCCTTGGTCCCCCTCACTCCCTGGAAGGCTAGTGCACTCCTACCTCTCCCAGCTCCCCAGCCCTGTCAGCAGCATTCCCTGGCCTTTATCAACACCGGTGCTCTACACTCACTTGCATGCACCCTGTTTCAGACTCGAAACCCTGCTAGTGCACTCTTCTGGAATAAGTTTGCCTTTATTATTTTTCCCCTAACTGTTGTCATTTACAAACCATGTAGCTGTAGAACAGCCCTTTTGGGGAGCACTCTTTGAGCAATTGCATTGGCTCATGATGCAGAGATGTAAAAAATTAGGAAAACTAGGAACACATCTATATTTTAATGCTATTGTTCCCTGCATACTTTAACAAATTGCTTCCCTCTATTGCCAACCATTTATGCCACAAAAAAAAAGACATCTTTCAAATCATAGCAACGCTGACTTTTTTTTGCTGTACCACTGTGCTCTCATATTCTTACAAGGTAAAATTAGTATAAGTGGCAGCATGTTTCCACAAGGCACAGCAATGAAGCTGTCATTTCAGGAAAGCTGGTTCGTCTCACTAAAAAAAGTTACAGAGAACACAAGCCACAGAAGGCTTTTGCTGAGAAACCATCTGCTTTAACTATCAGACCATTTCCTGCTCACTATCCTATGTTTCTGCAGGATAAGGGCTAGGAAGGATTACTCCCTCTGTCAAGCCATATCCCTGCACAAGAGCCTGGACTTTAGACAGCTTAGATATACGTGCCTCCAACATCCATGGTTTACAAAACAATCTCAAAGACTGAAAAGTGTCAGAAGTGATGAGGAGAAATCCCCCCCCCACCTTTGGCAACCAGAGCAGGAGTGACAGAGGGGCAGGGACCGAGCTTCAGCACCTGAGGTCAGAGTCATCTCTGCATCAGGAGTCCTGAATTTCTCAAAGCTTATCCAGCCTGATAGTACTCCTGTCAGGGGACTACCAAAACAAAAGCAGTTATTAAGCTACTACTCATGCTGAGTTAAAGTGAAAAAAGAAGGTAGAAAAGCAAGCAATATCAGAAATTGCTATTTAATAGTCATGTCCTTGTCCCATCAAGGACAGCTCATCCACTCTCTTCTTGCTCCTGAGCATCTCCCTACCACTTCTGAACTCTGCTGCAGTAACTGTTCTCTTATAAGGAATTTCCTTGGGGCCTCGCAATGTCCTCACCTAGCCTTCTTCAGTTGGTGAAGGCTACTTCATTTCACTTATGTCTTATTTCTTAATGATTAAAATATGGCTCGGGTTTTTCTCTTTCTTAACTCCCATACCAAGTTTATGCCTTTCTATTCAGCTGGAATCTCTCCAGTAGCTGGTGTGAAATGAGTTGGTGACCACTTCCCAGTTTTGCAGCAATACATACCTAATCCAGTTGGCATCCATGCTTGTCACATCAGACTGAGCATTTCAGCTGAAGGCCAGTAAGCACCAAACTTCTGCAATGTTATTGTGGCAATGAGGAAGGGCTCCACCAGACGAGGCTTGCTTTCTGAATGCAGCATTTGCATTAACCATACAGGCTTCAGCTTGCCTGGAGATAGCAAGAGGTGGTTGGAGAAGGGACATCTGATTGACTCCCTCTGGTCTGCAGAAACCCATGGTGTAAAGGCAGCAATACCAGCAATCTTGCACACGAATCACAACTAATGCTGCCTGCTGGGGCTGCTCTTGGTTATCTGCACTTAAGTACCGTCGTGCTGGGGCTTTCCTGCAGGGGAAGAGTCCTGAAGAAAAATGACTGCACAACATGCCTGTCCCACCCTGCCACGCAGTCACTTTTATTAGTGGTGATATCTGCTCTCCTGCTGTCAAATCCCCCCTTCCCACACAGGGAGCATAGAAAGGGATTTCATACTGTGTTTCCATTAAATACAAAAGCTCAGAAGTAACTCAAACTGTCAGGATTTATTCTGAATCAATTTTTCCCATAATAAATAGAAGTTCAGTTTTCTTGTGGTTAAACAAAATGAAATGCACACAGTGAAAAAAATTAAAGCTGTCAAGCTATTAGATGTCTCACATTAATGTGCATAAATGTTCAGAATTTGATGGGGAAAGGTGTGAGCTTTAGTAATTAATATTAGATGTTGCCAGTAAAAATTAGACTTAGTTTCAGAAAACTGGTTGACCTCTTGATCCTCCAGATCATTGCATATTAGATCCTTTTTTCATTACACAGTTTAGTGTTCACATACAACATCCTATTTCTGATGAATATAGCAGACAGAAGGGGTGTTTCTTGCAGTGATTTCCCTACAGGTTTGATAAGTGTGGAGTGGGGAAGAAGGAATTTAAGCAACTGGCTGCTGAAAAGTTGGTTTATACCATAATTACTGTCATAAATTATTTTTACCTGAATATTCTGCTCTTTATTCCAGTTGTGAAAGGATGGGAGTTTTTATTTTTTAGACTAAACATTTGAACTATTTAACATAAAATTTTCATGCCAGGCAGCGAATTCCTGGTCTCGTTCCCAATAGGACTTCTGGAGAATTAGGCAAAAATACTGAATATCTGTTCCCCAAGTGCCAATTTTTGGCTGCTGAGCATGTAGCCCACAGCAGCAGACAATGTGCTGGACAGCCTCTAGGGAACAAGAGGCATTATTTTCCGCTACAAATCTCTGCTAATGCTGAAACTAGAGCCCATGTTACTCTCTTGCTTACCATTTGTTTCTCTTTCCAGCAGAAATCAACAGACCTGCTTAATACAATGTCTGATTCAGCCCAGCTGCTGGTGGGTGGATGGCCACATCCTTCCTTATCTTTTCCATGACATGAGGTGCTCTGGAGCCCATGAGTCATGTGAGGGAGGGGCACCGGCTGGCAGCCAGAACCCTGCAGATTGACCCTTCAATAGCCCCTGGGGCAGCGACTGCAGCAACCGGGAACCTCTCTTTCATGTAGCTCATGCTATGAGCACACAGTGAAGGAGCACCATTTGGAAGAGGGAAGGGGCAGCAGGCCAGGAGAACTCACTAAGAGCCACAGATGTGTCAAGCTGCCAGTGCACCGGCACCTGGACTCACCCTGACCCCAACGCTGTGCACAGAGCAGCAGATCCCAGCCCATCAACACTGCACCTCTGCTGTGTCCATGTGGGGCAGGTAAAGCAAGAGCAGACTGCTTCTCCAGCTGTCCTCATGCCTCACCTGTACTTCCAGACCTCTCTTCTTACCACTGCACTGTCACCAAGCTTCCTTCAGTTAAAGTTACAGTGATATGCAAAGTGCTTACAAAGACGTAAGCTATGAAAAGCAACTAATTTGCACTGGCCATTCAAACTTGACAGCAATGCTTGAACAACCTGGCTGCTCAACCCTTCCCCTCCACTCCCCACCCCCTATTTGCTGCAGCATTAGATCATCCTGAAGGGAGGGAAAATGAGATTCTTTCATGAAAGCACAAAAAAAAAAAAAATAGGTATTTTTCTTTTACCTACAAGAACACTTTGAAAGGAGAAAATTTCATTAAAGACACTCAATTATATTTACTAAATTATTAATCTAACAAAAGCCAAGAAAAATCATACATTCAGGAAACACTACTTTTTTTTTTAATTAATTGGCTGAAAAGTCCCCTGGTAGCTTCCTCTAAGACTGACTATTGTTTGGGAATGAAGAACTCTTAAAAAAAAGAAAGATAAATTGTTTTATAATTAGAATAATTGGTAACTCACCAGGAATGTGAACTAACAGGTATATTAATACAGCTGTTTCTACCAATACGCATGCAAAAGCCCACTCATGCTATATTATACAAAGGACTCACTCCAGGCTTTGTACCACACAAAACAGCTCTCATAGCTGAAGTAGATCCCAAGGTGCCAAAAATTTAGAGGTTGTACTTGGGAATGCAATAGCTCCTCCTCATGCAGTAGAGTTTGACAGGCTGTTTCTGACCATCCTTCGTAACTACTTACCTCAAAAATACAGTGTTAAAATAATCCTTGGTTTTTGCATCTGAACAAGACAGTGGTTTTACAAGCAGTCATCCAGCGTGCACCCCACACAGCACTGGCCTCCAGCCTGGCTCAGGGCTGGGCAAAAGACTTGCCTGTTTCTCTCCTCAGCTATGACACAGAAAAATTACCTGGGGTAGCAGGCAAGGTCTTTCCCAGGTGCTGAGGCAACACTCACCAGGATATGTAACTGAGCCCCTGAACAGTTTCTAGTGAAAGGAAGCATTGACCCCAAAGGAAGGTCATCCACCCTACAGGATCTCCAGTGATTCCACAGGTAGGAGTGAGCTTTATAAACCTGTCCTATTCCTGGTTTACAGAAGTCCATTACAGTTTCTTACATAGCTTCAATCCTGCTGCTAAAAGCAACTAACAAAGAAAACAAACCCCTCATATTTCTTCACAAATAAAATCCAAGTTTGACAGTCCACTAGTCCTTGAATTAGTTCTCTTTGTTTTATTTTGTTTTTTGGAGTGTTTTTAGAATTTTTAAGAAAGTGCAGTAAAAGTTTATTTCGTTTCTGTAACGCATAGATGTTTACTGACCATCATTCAAGTCCCTCATGGACAGGGAGCCCAAGCTGGCCCCACTCTGAGCTACTGGTTGGAATACCACTGTAATGTTTCCAGCATTACTTATGGAAGCTGTATGAAACGCATAGACTGCCCTGCAATAGCCTTAAGAACAGTTCTCTGGTATTACTGAGCCAGTTACTAGATGTCAGTCAGAAAAAACCCCAAACATACTTAGCATTACATGCCTTGGTAAACTAAGATTCAAGAACTGGGAATTTATTTGTATGTCAAGGTACCTAGACAATAGATCACTCGACTCTCCAGTAAGGTTTTTATTTGCTGATGAAGTTATCTACTAGAAATGCTATTTATAACGTTTTACTTCTTTCCTTTACTCTTGTTATTAGCAAAACCTTTGTCAACTCAAAAGCACAAGCAGGACTTTTTGACAGAGACACAACTGCTAATAGTTGCAAAGACATTTGGTATGGTTCAAACCCAGCTCACTGCAGAGGGTCCTCATAACTTGGGACAAGTAGGCAGAAGCATTCCCTACACAGCTGTTTCCTACTTGTGTGCAGAGCTGTGTTCCAGAGCTGCCAGTGCCCTTCCACATTACTGCACAGCAATTCCAGCCAACTACTAAACAGGAGTGAGAGCCGATGATGGGCTCTATCACCTGGCAACAGATGGGACTCACTCAGCCCTGAGCTTCTAATGTCAGCACTGCTGACTTGTACCAGCCAGGGCTGGGCATTGCCTTCACTACCACAAAAAGTCTTTAGATAAATAATTTATTAAAAACTTTTTGCCTGTATTGTATTGAATAACATAGGCTTCTCTCCAACCTGTACCTCTATGTGTGTACAAACAGTATTTATTCATCTACAGTACAAAAACCCAGCACCAGCTGAACCCCAAACTCCTCATTGCATAAGGAAGGGAGGGAAAAGGCAAGTTTGACTTCATCTTTTAGAATTAATACAAGTTTTGAAGTGCCACTTAGCAAGATATAGCTGTCCTCCAGATTTATTGTCAGCTCTTTCCTACTATAGTTCTCATATGCATAAGGGTATAAAGCTTGGACACTTTTACATTTAAGCCTAGAAACTATCGGTTCAGTATTTTTAAAATTTTTATGGCCATAGCTACGTAAATTATATAATACAAGTCTCTATTTTAAAAGCTTTTTCTCATTAGTGTCTGCCCTCAGCTCTATAAATCACTGTGCTATACATGTGATTGTGTCCTGCCATACAGCTCCAAGTACAGAATGGACAAACGAAGCTGTTATAAACCCATACTAAGTGACATTTTTAACCCATAGATTTTGAAAGCTTTTTAGTTACACATTTTCTATGATTTCTGATTAAACCAAAACTGCTTTCAATGATGCAAAATAAATCACACCACATAATTATTCACATTCTTCCCACATGTAGTCAAATGATGTGTTTGCCACTTTTGGGACTAAAGTCCATCTTCCATTAGGAAAATAGTAAATTGAAAGAAAGCACCTCTAGATACTCAGATAGCTCCAGATCTTTCCTATGATTTATTCTTCTCTATCTCACTTAAGCTCCAAGGGAGGTTTACTACATTTTCTTTAGGTAGAAGAAAATTTAACAGCAGGTCTATGAGTACCACTGCCTACAAGTGACAGTGCTCTATCTGCTGTCTTCTATCAGAGTCTCTGCACAATCAGAAGGATTACAAGTTTGTGGCCAACTTGCATCCTCATGAAAGTATTACAACTAAATACTCAGAAACTATCTCATTAAGCAATACAGATTCTCCATAGCCAAAAACTTTAATAATAAATAAAGTATCCAGCAACTTATTTTCTTCATCTGTCCAGGCCTTGTTTCTCTAAGAGGTGACTTCTTGACTTTTCTCACTGTCTCAAGCCATACAATGCTTATTTCCTCCTATTTCAAACAGTTCAGTGACACTGCAGTCAGCTTCTAGAAATACCTAGACATGAAATTGCTTGATTTACAAGTATTTTATGTAAAATCCAGAATTAACGACTACAATATTGAAAGATCCTTTTATACTGATCTAAAAGAAGTCTCATTTAATCCCTTTATCATCATGGAATATGCAAATATCTGCATTAAATGCAGTTACAATCACTTTTTTACTCACAAGTCTTTATCCCTATATTTCTCAGTGTTTTGTAGCTCTATCTCAGTGCTCTGGAATGTAATGCCACTCAAAGTTCTCCAATTCTGCAAGATACAATTAAGAGTATTCTACTAGGAATAAGGGGTTTTTGCTGTCTTACAGATTACAAGATAGAAATAGAAATGTATAACAGTTAAAAAGTTGTGCTTGCTCAGCGTTAATTTACCCTTTAGAAGCACCCCATTCAAAACATTTGGGATTTTACAATCCCTGTGTCAGCCTAGTTTGTCTAACACTTACTTTGGGAGATAGGAAGGCTGGGAAGCAGTGTAATTCTTTGAGTAAGCAGGAGGAGATATTTGCCATATAGGGACTATTTGTCTTACAGAAACTATTGGACAGAAAATGACTACCAGTACAATGGGAGCAACCACAAGGCTGAGCTATAGCATGCTGACTTCCTGGAGTGGGAGAATTTTCGATGTTTAAATTCTGCTATTCATGTAATTGCTACAAGCAAAAAGCTGTTTTCCCCTATAATATTTCCTACCCTTCAGAGAGCTAAAACAGATAAGCTCCTTTCTACTCCTAAGTTCACACATCAATTTCTGAGGAAGAAAAGAAGCCATCAACAACTCAAATTCACCCCCTCAACCAAAAGTAGACTAAATTCCCTGGTTTGTTTATTCTTTATCTTGAGAGAAGCTCCAGTTTATCACAGCTCTCCCCTGGTAAGTTGTCATCAGAAAATACAAAGCCATTAGCCAAAAGCAAAAAGAAAGCAGAGGCACGTGCCTGAAACTTCACAGGGCAGCTACGTCGAAGGACAAACCTCCACAATCAGGTTTCTAAACTGATCATGCAAAACAGGTACTTTGAAACACTGGAAAACAGTACTTTTAAATTCTTCTGCTGTCTCAACTGTTGGTTCCATGTGTTTCTAGGGGAATCACACCACAAAAGAATTTTAATTAGACACTTCTTTACTCAACAACCTGTCTACAAGCTGAATGGCAGGAAACAATCAATGCCTTGATGAATAAATTGTCAATCAAACCAAATCCCTACATCTGGTTACCTTGAGCTTCCTCAGCCAGAAGAACATAGTGAAAAAATACCCATGTTATTAACCCTCTCCGCCCTGCACTGTCAGGAAGAGGATGATTAATCCATTTTCCATTTACCCTTAGCACCACTGATAAAATTGATCCTCACAACAGTAATCTTTTGTTTTCTTCTCCAACTCTGCCACTTAAGACACCCTGTCAAAAACATTTTTCAGATAATTCTTTTTCTACTGAGCCATTTTAAGCATGAAAAGTGCTAACCACACAGACTCATTTTGCAAAACAAAACATTCAATTGAGCTGCACCAACATTAATGGTGATTACTAGAGATCAAATTGAAGGGCAACCAGAAGTGACTTATCTATGCTTGAGTCTGGTGACCCCTTTGTTCCTTGCCAGGGAATGTGAAGAAACAGATTAATCAAATGCAATAGCCATATGTTTTCTTTTTTAAAAAAGAAATCAGATTTTCACAGTCAGAAAAGCACTGATGAATTGTTACACAATTTTCTCAGCACCCATAGCTCACAAAATCTTGTGTTTGCAATCTAACTGCAGCAAACAGCTGTAGCTCTACCTGTCATCACAGCCCTAAGGGAGGACACCAGCAGTGTGCAACTCTTACTCCCAGGATGTATTCCCCAGATGTTGAAAAACCCTTTGACCAAAACATACTGTTGTAGGGTTGGAAAGACAGATGTCTAAGCAGGACATGGGAGAACTACTTAATGTCTGTCTATATTTTCATTTAAAAAGGCACTAAATGTAAGACATTCTTAAGGCCTTTGTCTGAAATCCCTCTATCATTTATAATAAGACTTATAACTTGAAAATTATTTTTCCTTCCCTCACAGGCTTCATTGGGGGGGGGGGGGGGGGTGGATGAAAAAGAATAAACATACTTGAGAATAATCTTATTTTAATGGATTGACAAAGACAATTTTGTGGCTGATGATATGACTCCACTTATTCATTTTTAATCACAATGTATTAACCTGTGGTGGAGAAGGCCAAAATCAGCAATGCATTTAAGGAAGTCTTTAAATCAAAGCAGACAAACAGCCACACAACTGCGTACTACCATTAGATCATTAAGGTGCTTAGAATTAAGCACCAGCTTAACATATTGTTAGATTGTGTCCTTAACATTGGCAGAGCAGAAAAACAAGAAACCCAGAGTATTTAACTATATCTTATACATACATTCTATTGTCACAGGCTTCTGAACTCTTCTGAGGAAAAGTTCCTCCAGAGTTAGGGTTGTGGGTTTAAATTTAGGAATTTCGTTTGTAGTGAGTGACATTTTCAGTAGGATGGTCAGACAGTGCAGCTTACAGGAAAACATCCCAGCCTGAACAGTCACCATTGTGTCCCAGCAGATTATGTAGAACAAGGATTTTGACCCAGTTTTGGCATGACTATTGTTTACAGCTCAACCTGCAACTGACTGGCTTTCCTGGATTTACTCTCTCTCTCCAAACAATTTATCTGCTTTTAGATTATTTTTGTTTTCTTTAATAATTCTGTTCTAGACACAGTGCCAGGCACCCTTCCTGATGAAGCGGATGAATTTACCAACACCTGGTGCATTTGAAACCCTAGAACAGCCAGATGGTAAAGACACAGACTCTCCAAATGTCATTACAGCAAGGAAAGCAGTGCTGCTGCAGACAGAAATGCTCCCTCGGGAGGGGAAAGCAGCAGAGAGGGGAGGCTGTTTGGGTGGGGTTTTCCTAAGGGCCAGCTACTCATGCTGCTGGAAACTCAGCCCAGAGAGCCATGCAGCACACACAGACTGCAACCAGCAGGAACACAAACCACTGAGTCTACTCACAATCCTGCTGCTGAACTGTCAAAGGATTGCCTCAAAAGCCGTATTATACAGCAGCCCAAACAACAGGTGGTTTTGTGGAGCTTCAGGATTACCCACCTAATCTTCTTAAGGAATGAAATAGAACAGCCATAGAGGGCTCTACAGAGGAAGATCACAAAGTTCATCAGCTGAGATGTGATTATATGAGAGCTAATCAGTTTAGCCACAAAGTAGATCTTACTATTTGTTCTTTGGAAAGCTCCTCAGCTTTTTCAGAGATTTTCTCTTCTCCCCTTTCCCTGTCCTTGCCCCTCTTCTGTTTACTCCCTTTTGTCCAGATACACAGAAAACGTGCTATGTTAAATATTTCATTTTAACCAAGCAAAAATAAGTATCTATTAAAAATATTTGCTACATGCCAGCGTAGTACAGCAAGAGCCTTAAAAATCTAGGAAAGGATCACACCAAAATTATCGCTTCCATTTGTACTTCTCACTTCTATATGCATCTATGCTCCCTGTGTTGCTGTACTTAGTTTCCAGTAGAAACCAGCTCCAGGGTTTGGACAGCAGGCAGTGCCAGGAAACCACTGAGATGCCATAAATCTGGATGGCTAGTCCAGCCAGAACTCAGCCTACAGAAAACAGCCAGAGTATTTATACTGTTAACAGGCAAAACACTGCTATCATGTTATCTTCTAGTCCATGGTTCTCCAGAAGCTTGGCTCTCCTGTCAGGGAATAACTCTCCCTGTTGCCACAAGCTCATTTCAGACCTCTCAGACCATGAAGTAGCATCCTCCCCCATGAGCATCATTTTACTTTGAGCAATCTCTAGCTGTAATCAGAAGCAGCATCTAGTGGACAAATGAAAGGGGAAACCTTCTTGACAGTGTGATTCCTGACCCTTATTTTTTGCCTTTCAGCCTCAGCCCCAAATGACAGTTCCAGGGAACTTTCTCTTAAGATTACCAAAACAGAAGTACCAATAGCTACAGGATTTATTATCTGAACATGCACTTGTGAGGTTTGGATTAAAACCACAAGTTCATTTCACTTACCAGTCAATAAACAATCAGCTTTCTGTAGTTCCTCCAGCTCTTCAGGCTTCATAGCTCCACACAGAAGCTGAAACACCTTATACTGCAAAGAAGTACATAGCCCCTTTTTTGGTTGGTAGGGTTTGGGGTTTTTTGGGAGGGAGAGGGAAGAGAGGGTAAACCCTTTGCTTTATAAGGCCTAATCTGAAAATCTCTGACTCAGAAACAGCTCCCTTGAGAGGAGATTCCCTGATATTACTTAGGGAATGGGCTGATTGGTCACAGAACAATCACCCCCATCTTCATTCTGAGTCACTCAGGTGCCAGACTTTGGGTCTCATAATCTCCTGAGCTAAAAAGCCTTTAACACCTGGAGTTGTTTCCCTGTAGAGTACTTACATAATTAAGCCCCCTGGTTTGGGAGAAATCCTAATAATTCATTTTTTGTCATATGCTTATTTTCTGTTCTTTTCACCCTTGCTCTCAGTGAATCAATATAAGGAAGATCTGTAAGGGAACTGTAAAACTCATGGGATATATTGAAAAGTCTGTATAAATCCAAGCAAGAAAATATTTCAGAGACTAATACAAAACCTAAATTCTTTTAACTTGCATAATAAAACTTTAACTAATTTTTATTTGGTTTTGAGCCATCTCTGAGATTGCTTTGAAAGTTGTAGAAGGCTTTTCCATTTGCTACTTTAAAGAAGTTATTTTATAATAACTCTAAAATAGTTGATAATTTTTAACCATTGGGACCAATTTAAGGTTATCTACAAACTGTTCAGCTGCTTTCCCAGGACCTACATCTTCCCCAGCAGCCAATCCTGTGGTTCTAGAGTCACGAAGGAGCATCACAATGATGGTGGTGTGCTCTGTGTGCAATCAGAAATTGCTTGTCAAGGTTAAGAAATTACATGACAGAGTTCTTCAGTAACACTTCTACACACAAGGGAAGGCTTGTGTGGGAAACCCCTCTTCAATAAATGAAAGAAATTTATTGAAGTGCAACATTGAAAGTACAGCCTGGTAGTCTTCATTACACAGATCTAGCAACACCTTGACTCTGGACCAATACACTTCAACAATTATGTTTGGAAGGTTTTTTGAGGTTTCCTAATTTTTCCCATTCTGAAAGGTTTACAACAGTACTGCATACATTTTCTTCTATCTTAGTTGAAGAAAGAACTTGCACACATTCTGCAGCCCAACTCCCCCTCAGAAAAGCGTGTAAACACAGGCATTGTGTTTAAGTGCTCTTCCAAAGACATCTTCTTGAGTCAGGACTTGAACCCAGGTCAATAGCACATGGGTGAGAAACCATGTCTTTCTTATATGTTTATTTATTTTTGAATGAGGTGATATAACTCAACATTAGATCCCATGAACAGGCCATTTTTACGTTGTCATCTCAGAGGAAAGGTATTAGTCTGACAAAACCTGCAGAATCAACCCATCCTCCTAAGATGACTGAGAAATTCAAAGGAATTCTGGTTATGTTGATATTGCTTATGTAGTTAGTAGAATGTTCCACTTGCTGGGCATTATTTCTGAGATAAAATTAAAACCATAAAAAACTTTGTCATGTATTCCTATACCCTCTTTAATGATCAACTCTGGTTTTGTGATCAGGCAGGCTTTTATGATCAACTCTGATATTATATTTGCATTAAAAAAATGCAAGTAAACTTGCCTAACTAGGCAGCCAGATTTATGCTACTGCACTTTTTTTTTTCAGTGAGCTGTTAAAAAAAAGCCATGTAGTCTTTACTGAAAAACAAAACCAGTACTTGTCTAAAAATGTTCAGTGTTACAGGAATTGTATGAAGGGAACCAAAATCTGAGTTCAAAACTACTTCTCTTTAATATACACCATACTCTAGATTGCCTGTCAAGTTGGGGAACACTGCAGATATGAATGCAGCCAGTGCATATGCCAGCTTTCTAAATAAAACCTGTCAACTTCATATTCAAGGGTCTGTTTTCCACGTCTGTCTTCTCAGGCTAACCTCCCCCAGCACTCTACTGTAAATTCAAAAAACAAACTTCCCAGGAGTGTTGCTGTTGATAAAGAGTGGAGGAAATGCTACAGATTTTTGATGACTTCTGCTGCCTCAGGCATGGATGTAGGAGGAGGTGTGGGCATGTGCCATTGTCCCCCACTCCCAGGGCTGGGTGGTGGTGTGCTCTGCACCATTCTCCTCCACAAACCACCTAGTCACATCAGAGCTACTTCAGCCTTTTCACCTGAGTGATTTCAGCCCCCATTGCTGGGCCCACGTTTCTGGGATGGCCCCAACTGTAAATTATCAATTATGGCTGAAATTACAAGTTCTTTGAAAACAATGACAAAGATCTCAATGAATATTTAGGAATTTTGCCACTCAGCTACAAGAGGTGATTTTGCATTTGTGAGTCATGTTTTTTATCAATTAATTGAATAGTCTCTTTCTCCCTCTTAGAGAGTTACAAAAGAAGCTCTTAACTAGGTAGTTAGTTAGTTGGTTCGCTCACTCCAAAGCACATTTGAGTTTCCACTGTTCTCACACTAATGCCCACATAAATTAATACAGACTCACTATTTCTCTGAGTTCCTTCACCTATCACCATTGCCTCCTGTCTGATTTAGTTTCAGAAATTGCTTATCATGAGGTTTTCCTTCCTGACTGGTGGGTACCTAACACGTGGAGTCCCCCATCTGCCTGGAACATCAGGTTCAGCAAGCATTCTGCTTGGAACTGGAAGCTCTGGCTCTGAATCTGAAAGAGAACAGGTGCATGGGCCATTTCCAGTTCATGTGTGTGAGATCCACAAAGTCAGTGGCACGAAAGGACCATGCAAATCATCCTCTGCCAGTTCATGCAGTTTTGTTTTAGTACAGTAGAGTGACAATCTCACAGGTAACTGCAGGGTCTGTGCAGTTTGGATCTGAGACAGAAATCCTGAACTGGACCGTATTCAACAGGAACCCAGCAGCGAGCATAGTGCAGGGTGACATGTTGATGGTAATCTGCATTACTAAGCCAGTAAGTGGCTTGCAGCAGTTAGAGGGTTTTCACAGTATTTATCTTAAGACCTTGATGTAATGAATTGCAATACTGGAAGTTAATAAGCTTATGTACTTGGATCATGATTTCTAGACCTTTCTAAGAAAAGGAGGCTCAATCTTCAATCTGATCAGTGGCAAATAGAAAGAAGTGTGCTTTAGATGCAAGAATACAACATCAAGATAAGACTGCTGGATCATTCCCTTGACAGACACTGTGGAAATAAGGCCTAAATTCATACCTCAAGAAGCTAAACAGTTAAATTACAGTATTAGCTTTTTAAATTAAATACTTTGTTAAAGGAATAAAACAGGATAGAATCAATTTTTATTGCTCTATCATGCCTCTAAACCGATTGCAGCTGTAATAAAATTAGGGATCCCATTTCATTTAAAGCAAGGAAAGTAATTTTATTTACTTTTTTCAGTCACACCCCCACACAAGTGCATGCACAGAGCAATCAGCCACTGCACTTGTTAGCTTGCTGATTAAATACTTTGTCACTTAATGCTGCAATAATTAAAGAGAATTGAAGCTGCCTGTGCGTCAGCTAACACAGCATTAACTTAAACTGAAATCCCTACGCTTCATTCATTCCTTCTGTGCAGAGCAGGGAGGGGGAAGATCTGTTCTGCTTTCTTTTAGCCAGTAATTCCAATATATCCATCCCCAGCTGCTGAAATTTCTTTGGCTAAAAACTTCCGATGGCTGCACTAAGCCAATGAAATTTCCTTGTACCTGCAGTCTTGCTGGCTTTGTGACCCACAAGTGCTGAGCGTGAAAGGGCAGCAGTGAAAGCCAGAGAACTGCTCAGCCCTGCAGCTCCAGCCCCTGCCTGATACACACCATGCAGACCCTATTAACCACCTGCTGAAAGTGTTTGCTTGGCCAAATAATTGCTGATTGTTAGAACTTGTACAAAGTCCCACTCCTGGACGTCTGCTAATCTGTGAAAATCATGCCTATGTTTTTAAGGGGCCTAGAGACTAAATTAATAAGATTCCCAAATCTTTACATCTCAAAAGTCATGATTTCTAAGCCAACATCAGCATTCCTGAGAGTGTAGCTCCCCAGCTTCAAATTTTGTTACCAAAACAGAATTATAGATGAGGGAAAACATATAGATCAGGAAAAGCCTCCTTATTGCAAAGTTAACCACATTAAACATACGAGTTTGTTCTCTCCTCTGCAAATGATATGCACTGAAGTGACAAATGAAGTCTAGATTGATTAGCTGCGTAGGTGTGCGTCTGTGTTTGTAGTTCATGGAGCTGATCACTTAATCTAAACTGACACTTAGACTATACATGTTTCACCATCACGTTTTTTTGGAATATAACCAAACAGATGGTGCATGAACATCACAATATAGTCACAAGTTCCCAGAAGGAGTTAACAATTTTTTTTTTTAGAATGGCAGCTCATTATATATCATAACTAAGGTTGTATCACCCATTTCCCTATAAACTGTGATTTTCAAGGGTTTATGATGTAGCCATGAAAATTCATTCAGGCTAGAAAAATAGCCTGAAACCAAGAACTCTGTTTTTGTTGAGAAATGTCAAGCAAGCGATCCCACCATCACACAGTTTTCATTTTTTAAAATTCTCCCCATGCATTCTTAAAAACTGGGAGAGGACAGAAGGGAGAGCTCTTAAATTAAGTTCTTTAAAGAAGGTAAATAGTTTGTATCTTTATGCCAAATTTTAAAGGATAACAGTTTTTTATTATATTTCTGCATGTTCCAAGCCAACAAAAGCTGGGAAGCTCAAAATAAAGAAAAATTATATTTCCTGGTCAGAATACATTTTTCAATGTCTCAGTTGGAGGGACTTTAGACTCCAGAAATCAGTCTTTTGAAATATCCATATAGATTGTGCACCCCAAAGGTTGGTTTCTCCATGCCATTTGTCAGTTTCAAATATTTTAATCACTGCCCCTAGAATATTTTAAAGCATCAGCAAAAAAACCAAAGGGATTTCATCAACATCAGCCTTAGCCAATGCTGTCAGGCTGTAGAAGCACTGTCTTGCTCCTACTACAAGATGGCTTAACTCCACTTTTGTTTCACCTTCCTCTCACAGGGGAAAACAGAAGCAGAATAAGGTCTAGAGAAGGAAAATACGAGCCTCTCCTTTTAAATTTATTGTCCCACTTGCAAAATTCAGTTTAGAGTTTGTTTGGAGGTAAGGTCAGGTTTTTCCATACAGACACATGTACATGTGTCTTTTTTTATTGCACTTTGTTTTTAAAATACCAAGTGTGCCCTGCAGAGCCTCCCTCCATGCCCATCTCTGCGCTTCACTCCAATCCATCATTCTGTGGCTTACACTGTTATCGTTAGAATTTTTGGTCCTATATAAACTGGGTCAAATCCAACTCCAAATTTGCCCTCCTTACTTCCACAAGCTAAGCTGTATTTTGTTCCTTTCTTGGAAGAGCTACAGGTTAGACAGCAGATGAGATGACAGAGAAAACAAAAGCATGCAGCATTTCAGAGCTGCCTCCCTATCATTGCGTTCTCTGTCTCTCCGGTTTTCATCTCCTTCATGTTCCTTGTCATTTCTCTTACGGCTGGGTGTGTTTTTTCTCTCTCTGAGTCTGTAAAATGGGGCTTCTCTGTAAAACTCCTCAGACACCCCTGTAAGTAATTCCCCATGCACATTGCATAGCAGTGGTTTGGAAGAAAGGCCCACGATGGCATGGCTGTGCCAGCACTGTGCCAGTCCCTGACATGCCCAGCCCCAACAGGCCCCTGACCTGCTCCTGAGCAGCGCTGCCAGCGCCAGCCTCAGACTGCCCACATGGCAGCTGGGCAAAGGGAAATCACTGGGGACAGGACAATTGCTGCAAATTCCCCTGACTACAGAAGAGAATTGCCTGCAGTGGGAGGCCTGGGACACGTCACCAGCTCTGCTGGGACACAGCTCAGTGCTGCCATGCAGGCTGCAGCTGACTCACTTTGCTGTGCCTGGCTACGGCGTGCGCTTCCAGACACCTCTGCAGGCACTGATCAGGAACATGAGTGGGATAAAAGCCATAGGAGTGTACAGGCAGAACTAACTGGCCCAAAAATGGACAAAACAAAGGAAAAAAAATCACCACAGTCTTGTGCCCTTGGCCTCCTGCTGCCCTAAGACCCCAAGAGGCCACGGAGCCAAATTAATGAGCAGAGGCAAGTGACCAGTTGTGACCCGGGTTGTGTATTACACATCCCACAGCAGCCCTGGGGCACAGCTCTGGTCCCCAGAGCTGCTGCCTGCACTGACTTTTGCACATCTGAACACCAGGGTGTTTCACAGCTGTTCCTTTAGGGCAAGTTCTGGTTGGGCTGTACTAAAACAGAGGTCAAAAATGGGATTCTGAGGACATGTTTAATACATGAAAATATAGGCACTCAGGTCTAGAAAAAAAGAGTTTGATATCTGTTGCAGAAAAAATATTAATTAGGTATTACTTTAGATGATGAATTTTGGCCCATTCCCATCTGAACAGCTGGCAAGCATCCTGTTACAATCAGGTTGGATTTAGAGGGTTAGAAGTGTTGGGGTTTCTTGATCAAGATACTTTGTTATAATTACAGTCTATTAAGACTTTTTATTAGCTTATTAAGACTTTTGCTTTTTGTCTGCATGAACTATATTAAACAGTACTTAATTGAATATGAAACAATGGCACTAGAGGCAAAAAAGTCATCAAACACATTAATAAAGCCTTTTGAAAATGCAGGTGATCATTTAAGTGATGAATGACATTTGTGCACAGCATGCTTGCTTATTCAGATGGTTGATTGCTACATGATCACGATTTCTTTTGTTTTGCTCACTCAACATATGTTCCATGCCTTGTAAACTGCATACCTGTAAGCAGCATCCCATCTTGTTTAGATTAGTGAGACTCGTACATCCTGTGCTCTTTTTCTGAACAGATTTGCCAGGGATGTTTGCAGGCTGACATTAAGAAGATCCGGCAACATGCAATAGGGATGTGCTGTACTGCTTAGAATCATCTGAGAGCTTAAATGCATGCAAGGGTGGATTGGGTTTTTTTCATTTAATATTGGCCCATCCATTTCTATGATGTTAGCGATGGTCAGTGATTTCTTACTAAAATTTTTTTGAATAACATTTTCCCTTGATTTTTCCTGTAACAAAGAAAGTAAAATCTGTTGCCTTGACACACAGATGGAAAAGCTTGATTCAGCAGTTTCTAAATTATAATGTTGCAAGTATACTGAGGTCCTCAGTGGATCCTCGCATGCAGAGCTGCAGGGTAGAAACAGACAATTTAGGGTTAAATATTTCCTAAACCTGATAAAAAATAGTTCACTTTTTATGCTCAGCAAAATCAAGAGAAACCATGTACACCACTGGCAGTAGAATTTATTCTTATCTATAACATTCTGGGAAAAAAATAAAATTAAAAATCAGAGTAAGACTGGCTTTAAACACAAACCCTTTAGGGAAAAGACTGCCTTTCCCCCAGTACCCAAGAACACACTTAACCCAAGTCATGGCTCCAGCTTTTAGGAGCTGGCACAGAGAGGAATGAGACAGCAACATGTGTTACGACATCCTGTGGTGTCCTTGCAGACACCTTGAATATGGACTGCTTACTGCTTGAACCCCTTTGTAGAGGTGAAACACCAAGATTTCTGTTTTTGCTGGCCTATCATGCATATCATTTAATATTTTTAAGACTCTTACTTTGCAATTTGTCACCACATAAAATACAGGAAATGTCACTTATTATGAAGGCTATATTTAACACAGAGAAACTGCATTCAAATGCAAGTAAGATTGTGACAAGCCATGAAATGTGTAAAATTACAAATAATGCAAAATTATTTTCTTAGTCAGAGAAATTAAAGGTTTCAAAGTGCATGAAACCTTTGCCTCCTTCCCATGTAACACAGCAGTACAGAGCTGGTGGCAGCCTGAACAATTGGTAGTTTGCTATGCCATCAGTAAAGACGGAAAGGTTTCCTTTTACTCTCCCTTTCAATGGAAAATTATCTTCAATTTTTATTATAATACAGTGCAAGCATCAAGTTTAGTCTTAGCAGCATGTCTCCACTCATGTTGTGAATGTAACAGTAATAAAGGGAATCCAAAAAGATCTTACTAGTAAAGAATATATGTTACTTTTACACAGATCATTTTGGGCAGAGGGGTCCTGGTCACTTGCAAACCATTGCCAGGAGCTTGTTTTCAGACCCTCAGGGCAGTGCTCAGCCCTGTGCCTGACTGTCCCTATCTGTCCAGAGCCCAGGCAGAAGCATGCTGGCAGCTCAGCACAAATGAAGAAATAATGATGTTGAAAGTCACATCCTGTCCATGAATCTGAGATCTGAAATTGTTTGTACCTGTTCAAAATCCTTACTTCTCATTCTCCCAATGGCTTCTGGAAAAATATTCCAACTCCTTGGAATTTCTGCAGAAATCTTTGATCTTCTTGTGGGACTGGGGTCAAGATAAATTCAGCTTTTGCAAGCTTCTTGTAAGTGTGTGTCTGTTCAACCTGTGAAAGGACACTGAAGAAGACAGAAAGATACACCACTGGCTCAGAGAAGGCAAGCTTCCTGAGGACAGTTTGTACTCAAAGCTCATGGATCCTTTTCCTGATTCAAGAGTGAAATACATCTGGATCAGTTGTTTCTTCAAGAGCAGTGGGAAATTTGGGGACACTGGTGTGAAAGAAGAACTCCCTCAGAAATATTCCTTTGAGATTTTTCTCTTCTGATTTGTACAACTATTGTCCAGTAAAAGCAAATGCTTCTCTCTGTGTCTGGCTGCAATAGCTGTAAATCCTGATAAAATGCATTATGTGACAATTTTGCTTATTTTCATAAAGTATTCTACCACGTTAAAATTCTTGCTGCTGTCACAAATAAAGCAGTATAATGATCTGCTTAGAATCTCTGAGAGGGAAAAATATAAATTAGTAAATCATGATACAATTATAGTTTTCTGGATCTTCCACACAATGGTACCTTCAGTGGGCTGCAACGCTGATTTAGTAGCAGATGATTATTGAAGTTATCTTGATATTAAGTGGAAGAGTTTCCTATCTTCTGAAAGCAGGAAAAGAACACTGCCCTACAGGGCAAGATGCACCCTTCAGTCTAGGAAAGGAGTTGGACAACATATAGAAGGGCCAAGAACTGAGACGTGAAGTTGCATGATGCAAACTTGCAGAATGGACCATCAGACCAAACACTGACAAAATGTTCCAAACTAGCCTTCAGCAGAAGAGTTGAGAGAAAACAGACTTTTAAGGAAACAAACAAACAAACAAAGTTAGAAGAGCAAAAATGTAAACAAACCAGTCCTAAGCTAATGAACATCCGTGAAGAAAAAGCCAAATGTGTGTGTGTGTGCCTGCACATGCACTTGGGTAGGCACCCAACCTCCTGTGCAACCAGCATCTTCCTGAGGGAAAGGAAAGCCCTTCCACTGACAAGAACATATCTCTTCCTCCAGTATGGCTTTTGTCATTTATTCAGTTTTCTGGCTAGAAAGAAATGGTTTGGCCTCAATAAACTGTCAAGAGAAGTAGCATCTGTTATGGAAGGCAAATTGGCGTGAACTACATTGAAGTGGGATTTGAATAATGTTTGTTTTCCTCAAAATTTAGACCATTTCCAATTTTTTTTAATAGCTACAGATGTAATTAAATAATTCATATAAATTCAGGGCACACACAGGTTTTATTACTGGGCTTGGACTTCAGTTACATCTGAGCATATATTTTGATGAGAATTAGGCCTAAATAGCAGTCTCCAAAATTCTTCCCCAAACTGGTGAGGACACAAAGGTAGGGCTTTATTTGCTTCAATTTTACATTTGTTTTGCACCCTAATAAATTCTGTGGAATTGTTTCAGGTTTATTCTTGTACCCTTACAAAGAAAACCCTTGTACAAAGTTTAGTACCAGATAGCAGCTTACTCTTTTGGTCTAAATTTACTTGTCACATTGCCCTAGTATTGATAGTCCTATTTCTATTCCTAATTTTCACCAGAAGTGTATCAGCCAAAAATGTGATAAATTCACATGCATATGCTGTATTTCTCTTGATTGTGCTGTGGAAAAGTACTTTGTGCTGTAATATAAACAAGTGTGTATATATAATAGGAAGCATTAAAATATAGGATCAGTCACTATATTTTGAAGAAGCACTTTCCATTCCATCCTGTTAGGTCTACACCTCTTCTAATAATAACCAAAGCACCAGGAAAAAGGTTTCAGTTCCTTATATTCCTGATATTAACACCTTTACTGGAACAGCGTAGTGCAAACACCAGAGGCAGCAACATATCTTTGTTATGCATTCTTATTAATAGAAGAAAATGCTAAGTATGTGTTTAATCCAAACTCCTTTAAAAGAGTTGAGAGGACACTAGTAGGATTATGTCCTCATCCCTGCACAAGTCTTGAATTCCTACTTGGAATTCTGCCTGCAAGAGAGGTTGGAGCAGGGTGGCTGCCTCAGTTCCAGAGAACTCCAGGATGGGTTCCACCAGCTGAGACATGGAAGCCACTCACTGCCTGAAACCAATGCCATGTGGAAGAACAGTGCTGAGGTTTGATTTTTAACAAGTGAAATTGCCTCTGACTGATGGGGCAGTTAGAACCTCCTGCTTTGGCATTTCTGATCTAAAACTTTTCGAAAGTTTTTTTGACTTGTGGGATTATTGAAAACATAAAGTTTTGTTCTAATTTGAATAAGAGGTACTACCAAATTTTAACTATTTTCCCATGAGGGATGTTTCACTTTCAGACACAGGGTAAGAATAGGGAGGGAATAGTAAGCTGCTGACATGAATAAGCACATGAACTGCTTGTGCTTTTCCAATTTTTTTGCCCCTTACTTCCATATATACTTCACGTTTTACCTGAGCAGACCCCCTTTTTTAAGAAGAATTATGTCCACAGTTTATTCCAATACCAAACTAATGCAGATTTTACACTCAGTGTCGAAAGGCACAGGTTTCTATTTTGCATCCAATTAGTTTAGGGAAATAAAGCAGAAGAGTCAAAAATGCCCTACAACGCCTGTGAGGGGCCACTTGCCCAGCCTGGCTACAAACCCTGACATGTTCACAGCACATCCAACCAAAAGTGTTGCAAGCACTGCCAGCAACACAAGAGCTGGCAAAGCACACTGGAACCTCGCGGCAGTTCATTGATTCATAAGGCAGAGAGGAGACCGTACAAACAGCTCCTGAAAGCTGTGCCACTGAGCCACGAGGAGAGGCAGCTTCTTCCAAGAACAGGGTTGCCACAGCAGTGCTGTTCCATCAGGAACGTGTCTAGAGCCCAAGGAGGAGAGAAGGGGCAGGCAGCTGGCACACTGCATCTCCCCAGTTTCCTCCTCACTGGGCTTCAGAAAGGCTCAGGAGGGAAGGTGGTCCTGGTCACACAGGGCCCTCCAAGGGCTGATTTGTAAGAGCAGCCCAGCAGTGGTAACAGCAAAGCTGCCAACAGGGTAGGCCACGTGCGAGAGCCTCGGCGGGCACAGGGCCTGGGGGGTCGCTGCCCCTGCCCTGCTCCCCAGGGTCCTGCCCTGCCCACAGGCAGGGACCTTGGCTGGCGAGTCCAGGAATGGTGACACCGTGGACAAAAAACACGCCAAGATATTCCAGCTCTGGCAGGGATGGGCCTGCTACTCTTTCCCAGGAAAGACGTTTGTGAGAGGAAGCCTCAGAGAGCCAATACAATCTTTCAGGAGCAATCCCAGTGCCCATGTGGGGAAGCAGCCCAACTTCTGTGGGAAACGGAATGCCAAGGTCCTGGGCATGGTGGCTGCTGAAGAGCACACAGCATTGCCTCTAAGTGTGGGAGTGTTAAATATAACAGTATCCAGGAGAAACTGCAATTTGGATAAATTAAATTATTCCTGGATTTACAGTCAAATGCAGAATTATCTTTTCTTTCTCTCCCACATTGTTCTGTGATATTTCTGAGCTACTGTGGCCCAGACCAGAAAGAGGTGAAATGATTTCTGCCTTGGAAAGAAAGGTGTCTTCATTTTCCCTGTCATGTCTATTTTCTTATTTTTTTTAACTTACAGAGCAGCTAAAATTGAAATCTAGAAGTAGTGATATGATACCTATTAACTCTCTTTTCTATACTATTAAAGCAAATGTGTAAGACTGAAGTGCTTTTATGGTATCCTCGATTATTTCTAACAAAACTTGGTGGGGGGTGACCATCAGCTCAGCTCTGGGATGAGTAAATCTATTATAAATCTGTTACATTTCAAAAGGAGCAGCAGAGGTGTTATTTTCCAGCTGGAAACTTGCATTTCTCTTGTTCAAGAATTTTTGTCTTCATTATTGTTTCTCCTCTTTTGTATTTGCCACTATAATGCTTGGCATTCAATGGATCACATCAAGCAAGTAACTGAAAGGGTACACCTCTATTTATATTTAAAGACAGTAAGTTACATCCTGACCATCTACATAAAATTGCTAGGTATTGTATTATTAAATACATGTCTAATGTGTGTGCCTAATTTCTTTATAGAACAGCGAATCAGGTAAAAACATTGGAATTGGAAAACACTTTGCACCAAGCCTCTTTGCAGGTTTGTGACCTGCAAAATGCAGTTGGTTCGTTTAAGTTGTGATTTTCTTTTATGACATGTGGGCAGCTATTAAATTGAAATTATCCTCTTCAAATACAGTTTACACATTGAAGCAAAAGAGTTTTTTGCTAGATATGCCTTTATAAATGGAATAATAACAATTAATTATAATAAAAATAATAATAATAATGGAACAGCAAACTTTATTTAAGCATTTGTATAGGTTTCTGAATTTTTCCTACAAACACCTCTGTGGAAGAAAAAGACAAAATATTTGATGTAAGAATACTAAATTACAAATCACCCCATTATCTGATGGAAAGCAAGAGAGGGTGACTGCCCAAGTTTGTTTCTTACTGGCTCCTATATCATTGATTCCTTTTGGCACTTTCTATCTAGAACACAATTAAGTTGTTCAATCTTCCTCATCATGCTACCTGCCGAGCTTTGTACTGCCTGGATTGTGCTGCTTTCTTTGGAAAGAATTAAAGCTATCTACTAGAAAGGTTGAAAATGTTTGATGCTTGGGTTTTGGAGTAAGTGGCAGATTTTGGTCATCTGTCAAGAGTATAAAGAATACATTGTTGCATGTGCTGTGTAGAACTCATGAAAACTAAGTGTGAGGCAAAACAAAGACGTACAGATCATGATTTTTTGCTTTTAAAATCTGTACTCATGGTTACACAAATTTATCATTATCATGGCATCACCCATCTGATTCTTCTCAGTCCTCAGATAGTTAAGACATAAATTAGCATATGGGAGGTGAAAGTCTTAGCTCCTCTACTTCATGAAATCTTACAGCTATCGAGCCCAGCAGGAGATTTTAGCCATGTCTGTTCTAAAAATTACTCAAAATTAGGTTACTTTCACTCCCAACAGATGAAGTAACTGCGCAGCAATGAAGGTACACGGACAGTAACAAAGAGGCACTCCTCTAACAAAGAGCAGCCCAGCTGGTGATAAAAAACACTGGCCAGCAGTTACAGCATTTGCTGCTGTCCTGATCCTACTGCATGAGTTGTGAGATGAGGAGCATCCTGTAAATCAATTTTAAGAAAAGAGCAGTATGACTGAAAAATAACCGAGAAGAATTGTGGACAGCCACGGCTAGGAAATTTCTAAGTAGCATATACTGTGAGGATGTCCCTGGCTAGAGGGGCCATTGGCAGGACTTTTTTTTCCACCGATAATTACAGCAGGTGCAACGTAAACCAACCAAAATGTGCTTTTAAATGCTCATGATTGGGTGAGGAACTCGAGCCCCAGCATCAGTGATAACAGACAGCAACCGCACGAGCATTGCACTAACAGGCTCTACTGTTGCAAGGCAGAGAGAACAGACACCAGCACTTACCAGTGTTCCCCAACTGAAACTGCTGATCCAGTGAAAGACATTGTCCTTCTAAAAACCCCGCCCATTTTAATCCTAGAATACCAGTACTACAAAAACAGTACTATTAGCCTTTTGCATATACAAATATAAATATACACATATCTCCATTATAAAGGCTTGAATTATCAAGCAAATCGTTTAGGATTTTTCTTAAGGTTTTTAGCACAGAAATGATTATCAGGTTATTGAGGAGGGGTATGGCAGAAAGGAGAATTTTTCTAGCTCATTTACCATGAATAATGGTCAATCCTTATGAATCCTCGTGATCTTTACAACCCTGAGATGAGCCCAGCTGGTGAGAGCATGATGCTAATAACACCAAACTTGTGGGTTCAGTCCCTGTATGGGCCATTCACTTAAGAGTTGGGCTCAATGATCCTCATGGATCTCTTTCAACTCAGAATATTCTGAGATACGTGATTATGATTTATGACCAGTCAAGAAACGTGTATAAGTTAGAGCTGCCTCTCCACCAAGATAGATGTGACTATCAAATCCCTCCAATTTACTCACAGTTAAAACTACACAAACAGTACCTAAAATGCAGGTACTTGGTGTTCTAAACCAACACAAGGAACAAAGGCTGCATAAGAAGTCCTCTGTAGACTGCATTTAGAACACACTTCCCAAGTTCAGAATACCTCCATAGCCCCAAGAGCCACAGGCAAAATCCAGAATACCCCATCTGAAAGATCACTTTTTATGTTCCCCAGAACACAGATTGCAAAATTGCATGTGAGGATGGAGGTGTGCTTGTACAGCAATGAGTAAGTGTAACATCTCTCAAGGAGCTGGCTTTCACAAGGCAAAACCACCTCTTCTTCTTTCCTTTTCCCTCTACCCCATCCTTTTCATAGTGAGAGGAGAACTGAAATTGCTTGCACTCACTCTGCACAAGCTCAGCCTGCACTAAATCCCAACATTAGTACTTGGCAAGTCCTGCCCGCACCAAGAGCAGGGACCTAAATGGCAGCAAACAACTTCCCAAAGGTGTCCCAGCTTCCCACTCCATGCCAGACCCCCCTTGCCCACCCAACAGGGCCCACAACTTTTGGAAGGACAAAGAACAGGCTCAACCTTGCAGCAATCAGGGTGCTTCTGCCAGGCAGAGTGTAGGAACAGGGCTGGCAAGGGAGACGGTGCTGCTGCTGACTCAGCAGTCTCTGGGCCAGAGGTCACTCCAGCACAGAAGCCAGCAGTGACCACAGGCAGCAGAATTAGGATCAGGCAGAGGAAGAATGAGGGTCATTAAAATGCTTGCAGGGAAAAAGGAAAAAAAAAAAAACCAAACAAACAGAAAACAAACAGCCTGGCAAGTTTGGAAACCACTGTAGTAAGTAGAAATTCATAAAATATATCTTACTACAAAATATATTTTTCTGAGGTTTTCTTTTTATGGCAAGCTTTATTTTTTGAAAATTGATATTCAGTTTTACGGGATATTTACAGCTCTTACGAGCACAGCAATTCCTGCTTCCCTTACTGTTTTGATGTTAGAACGTGATGAACACCTTCGAATGTGCTGATCTTTATTATCAACTGCAGCTACACTAAACAACTTAAAGGAACAGGATGTTGGCTCACCTGTTTGTAAGAGCCATCCATTAAAATATGCAGAGAATCAGGCTGCACACAAACTCTAATCACAATAAGTAGGAGGCTGGAAATATATGCCACTGCCAAAACAAAAAGAAAAAACAGAAATCACCTAATCAGGGACTCTCATTTTTATCATTTTTGGTTGTAAAACAGCTGAGGTGAATCTGTTCTGAAGACACTGAACTCCATGTCCATGAAGCCAATTAGCATAGTCACTGTTTGTTCATTACTCAAACCTATGTCCTCCAATTTACACTACCCATATGCTGGGTTAATTTTGTACGGCAAAAGATGCCAGAGAAAGGTGCCAGATCCCTAATACATAAAAATTACAGATACTGCAGTGGCTCAGCTGATAGGCAGGACTGCTTCCAGGATGGAGTTCTGGACCAGTCTGTCACAAAATTCACCCTACCCATGTGAATCCTTTAAATCTTTTTTTCCCAGGCTAAAATTAGATTTTAGCATTGCGAGGGGGCAGAAGGGGAAGGATTTTCCATGATAACTGATTTTGGTGGTGACTGTGCAGAATTGTATGGGAGGTACTGAAAAAATTTAAAAAGATCACTCTAACAAGTCTGATGGAGGGAAGGGGGTGCAAA
This sequence comes from Chamaea fasciata, assembly GCF_029207755.1. Taxonomy (NCBI): domain Eukaryota; kingdom Metazoa; phylum Chordata; class Aves; order Passeriformes; family Sylviidae; genus Chamaea; species Chamaea fasciata. The sequence continues at coordinate 12,157,428 of NW_027094095.1, read as the reverse complement.
CACAGAAATAACTCTTGTAAGACATAATTTTCCACACCAATCCTCTACTCTGTGCCACAAACAAACAGTATATAACATAAGAGAGAAATATGATTATATCTATACAACAAGGCAGTGCAGAGATGCTGCTGACATGATCTGACATTATCTGACAAGAGAAGACCGTGTTTCCCAGGCAGCTGAGAGAGGAAAAGCATCTCCCTGTTTTAAGACCCTTGGACACTGATGTATGGTGAACCTTACCAGCATCAATAACATGGTTAATTTCATGGCTGACACGGAAGGCAGCAGTGAGACTTTCTGGTGTCTGGAGGAAGGAACGGGTCTTCCCTGTTTAATATCCTGGTTGCTGACGGGCACTCTCTCCGTGAGAAGAGGAAGTGGGCGAGAACATGCCAGCCACTCATAGAGTGGCCTGGTCTGGATGAATGCCCCACCTCAACCCCACCAGGATACAGCCTGCTGCAAAGCAAAACAGGGCTTTAGAAGACTCAACTCTTCCCCACCCTGGGCAGATTTGCGGCTCTAGCTGCTCTCTGCCTTTCCTGATGAGCTCCCATCCTCTTTTCTCCCACAACACCGGGCACCTCCTGCACACCCTTGTATATGGACATGCCAGTGCAGACTAAGGAAAAAGTCACTTCTGTCTATGACAGCAAAGAAATTCAGCAAACATTTAAACTTTCTAAGTGGAACATCGAGAGAAACTTCTGAAAATAAAAGCAACAGTGGTTGTGGAGTTTTTTCCCTCCCCTACTCCTACTAAGGAAGACAAAGTAATGGAGCAGAGGCTGTGGGAGCTGCTCACCATGCCTGGGCAGTTCATTACAGAGCTCGTCCAGCAGGGTACACCAATCAAACAGGCCATGGGAAAGCCAGAAACACGATTAGCACCCAAACACCAACAAGGGTGAGGGTCCTCTGTAAGGGCAGGAATTCAGGTGTGCAGCCTCCTCCATCTTCATTATCCCATAACACAAGCACATAGAACTGTCAAAGGAAGATCCTCCTGCCGAGACCTACTGCAGACACAAACATAACTGTCTCCAGAAATAAGCAAGGCAAATAGATCAGCAGAGTCTTATTGAGGCTTATGACCACTATTATATTTGGCTGCCACAGTTTTCCTGGTGGAAATCAAACACTAAGTGAAAGAGAAGAAAAAAACCTTTTGCACCTTGCCTGTCAGTGAGCCATGTGCAATCCAGCCTGTAAATAGCTGAGCTAATTCACAGCTGTCATATTTTTAAATGCCACCGAAGTGCCAAAGGGAATGCAGAAATCCAGAGCCATGCATGGTCCCTGATCAGCAAGAGCAACACTACCCACCCCTGCTCCTCCTCTGCCAAAGGCCGCTGGGCTAATACAGCTGATAAGTGTAATTCAGAAGGCCAACTGTCAAAGCAGATGAAGTGCATGTTTTCTTCCTAGCCTTGTGATGCAAATCAGTACATCCTGTCAAAAAATGACAATTTCAGGTTTCCTGCTTGTACCTGAATGAAAAAGGCACCGGTTCTCAAGACTCACAAAGTCATATCCTGTTTGTGCACAGGCCAGTGAGGGCAGCCAGCTACACTCTGAGCCTTGCCAAGGTGCTCCATGGCAGACCTAGAGCACAAGCGCAGAGGCCAGATCAGACAAAGTTTTGATGTACAGTTGTGTTCGATAGCAGAAGTTTCTTCTGTGTACACTGCTTAATTCCAGAGAAAAATGGAAACTCCCTGTTTGTTATTAATTGGAAAAGCAATAAGACTGCACTCAGAAGTACTTTTGCATCTTGTGACCTTGTAAAAAAGCTGATTTCATCTACGTTAGTGCACACACAAAAGCGTTCCTTGTGTCTTCCCCCTGGCATGAGAATCTCATTGCTTCAGAAAATAAACTTAACATTATAGGAGTTTAAGCCTCTGCCGAAACCTTTTAAAAATATCACATACAGCTCTTCAAACCTCCAGTCCCAGAGCCTTCCTGAGAATAATGGAGAAGTTAAATCAACTTTACTCTGGGATTACCTTGCCCCTCCAAGTCTTCCCCTGGTCAGAAGTAATTTATTGGAAGATTACCACCACTAAAAACAATTCTCTATCCTCCTTGGAAGTATTTCCTTCCAAAGACTAAAGAGCTTATGCTAGCTAGACTTGGAAAAGCTGGCTAATCAGAAGGACATCTCCGTTAATTTCTCTAATGTTCTTTGCAAAGTGCTGGCATGGCAGACAGGCTGCTCAGGTGTGTGGCCAAGCATCCTGGCCATTTTTCCTGCATCTATTAGAGACACAAATTCGGCCTCCACCAAAGCTGTGCACATCCTCCTGCTTTTACTAACATCTCTGACATGCGAGTGATAGGTGAGCTATCTCATTAACAGCAACTGCTTTCAGTCTGGGTATTAGTGATTTACAGTACAATGGCTGGAGCTCTCTTTGCATAGCTGTATAGCACAGTAAAAAATACAACATAGAAAAGTGTTAATGAATTTGTAAAGTATGGGAGCAGACAGGGTCAATGACATATTTATTATCTTAAAAAGACAGATTAATCGGGCCTTGCTGGAACAGGACAAAAGGTGGTTCTGCCAGCAGATACATGTGAAATCCCTATCTGTTAGTCTGTGACACAGCATAAGCAAAAAGAGCTTAAATACCACATTTTCTGTTCCAAGAAAACTGTTTCAGAGAATGCATATTTCAGTCCTTTGAAAGGGTGGAGATACCTTTCAATCTGTTTAAATTATCCCTGATTCTTGCTCAATAGCAATAAAATGTGAAAACAGCATTGGCCTTAGCTCAAGGGGAGCAGTTGTTAGGCATATCCAGAGCTGTTCTCTGTTTCTAGGTAGCCCATGCACCCCAGCACTGCTCTGTGCAGCCTGTTCTCCAGGCTGCCCTACCTCTGATAGCTGGAGAGCAACCCCTGCGCATGGGCAGAGAGGGGATATCCTGTACCCAGTAGGAACAGGATCAGGCTCCCTGCCCAAACCCACAGCTGTCCATGAACCTTTATTCCACCAAGAACCCTTAGACAGTGAGAAATAGGCTGAGAATGTAAAATGTTAATTCACTTACTTTGATGGTAAGCAGACTGGATTTTAGCTGCATTGCTTTAAAAAATGAACAAATATAAAGGGATCATAAAAGTGTAACTCCAGATTTCACAGAGAAGTACAGCTGGGTTTCATGAATGATGCCCTGACATAAGCAGCGCTAGAATAGAGGTTTTCCTCTTTTCTGACACCCCATCTCCTATTTGGTGGTATGAGCTGTATTAGTACAAAATCTCTCTGGCATTTCAGATGTATGTTCTACCTGTCCTCTCTCCCCACCCTCTCAATACTCTGTCATTTACAAAAGGAAGGATTTTGATTAATGAGTTCTTCCTGCCAAAAAGATAGCCTCACAAGCTGCAGAACAAAACTACGTTAGATTCTATGGAGCCCATAAATACAATATTTCTGCACAAAAATCTCCAATTAGTTGCCAGGCACACTTGCTTATGAGTCATTAATGAATACTTCTATATGCTGAACATTTGTATCTTTCTGTTTGTGCCACCGCCTCCAAGCCTGACCCCCTGTCATCACATCAAAAGGATCAAGATTTTAAATGAGGTATTTGCAATTTCTTAAATAGCTTTTTTAACAGCGGGGGTAAACTACTGAACCATGACTGTTCAGTCAAAGGCAACTATTGAAATCCCAGCACCTCATCTCCTCCATCCTTCAGCAGCTGAAGGCAGGAATGCCACGTGTTTTACCATATTCCTGTGTAAGAGTGATGGAATTTTTGGTTATTTAGAACCCAGCCACACAGGGAACTCTCTGTGGGCAATTTCCTGCACTCACATGGCGGTTTACAGGTATAAACAGCAGAAAAGCCAAGTTCTGTAAAACAGCATCAGGAGGAACTCACCTGTAATTCACTTTGCTTTCTAAAATGTAATTTGATTCCATCAGGTATACAGATTAGAGAGAAACTTAAATAGTATGTCTTTTATTCTGCAATTCTTTCTACTAAAACTGCCTTTTTAATTATCTGCAACTTATTCTGTGCTTTAAAGTGAGGTAATTACCAAATTTGGGCAAATCGCATTTTTTTTCAGTGTACCACAGATGACAGCATTTGGTTCTTGGACTGCATCACTACCAACAACACCAGTGAGTATCACAAGAGTAGTAAACAAGAGTTTTGAGTGACTTTGGCAAGCACGGAACAGTTTCCCTCTGCTCTCAGACATCCACTGCAGAGCCAGGATGAACCTTCCCTTTCACCCACTCCCAAAGAATTACCAGCATTGCTCATCTGATTTGTCTTCCTCCCTAGAACCCTCTTCACCCACAATGTTTGTTCCTGCTTGGTATGGGATTTGTTTAAAATCCTCAAATCTCTGTGGTACAAAGATGCTCCCAGGTTTGGCGTAGCAGGGCTGGCCATGGCATGATCCCCAGCTTTGTCCCAGTGCTGGACACAATTCCTCCCCGCTCCAGAAACCTTTCGCATTTCAGTCCTGCACATCAGCAGCTGTGAGGCAAGGTGGCCTCTCCTGGGGACACGTGTCATTGTTCACCTTCCCCTCTGACGAATCAGAGGATTTCACTGCAACCTGGTTCACCCAAAAATGAAGCAGTAAGACTCAGATACTTTCAGCTGCCCTTGCTGCCTAATAAATGAGTGCTGTCAAAAGAAATCCAGTTCTTGTTATTTTGAGGCTTGCATAGGGTCATTGTATGATGATTATACCTGGGGGGGGGGGGGGGGAGAAGGCAATTTTTGTGCTAGATTGCTCCCTTTAGACATAAAAAGGCAGAGGATGTTAAAAAAAATTGAAGTATGTGCAGAAGAGGCTCACATACACTATTTTAGGCTGGAGGAAATACCTTACAGTAAGAAAGCTGAACAGCTCAATCTGTTTATCTTATCAAGAAGACGACTGAGTGGTGAGTTGATTACAACAGATAAGCGCCTTGTAGGGAGAAAATACCAGGCACTAAAAGGATCTTTAATCAAACTGAAAAAAAAGTGTAACAAGAAGCAATGGCTGAAAGCAGATTAATTCAAACTAAAAATTAGGAATACATATTTTTAATAATTAATTCAGCAACCTATTGAGCTTGATAGCAAACAGGGAGAAACTGAGTAGTGTAACAGAAAGAGAAGGTTTGACTGGACAATCTCAAGATCCTTCCAGCCCTGCACTGATATTCATATCAGAAGGGGGGCAGGGGGGAGGACTGGGAAATATTCTGATGTAAGAAAGTGAAATTCATATTTCTTGTCAAAATCAGACAGTATCACTTGCCCATGCTTCATTCCTTTCTTCCCCTGGTCAGTGAAAGAAATAATTTCGTGAATTAAGAACATTTCAACAGCTAAATCCTTCAATTATTTCAATGCACATTTATATTATAATGTCCATCCAGAAGTCACATCCAGATAACATTTTAATAAATACCAGGTAGTAAAATTCTCTATGTATACTTTGTTAGGGAATAATTTATGTGTGTGTGTGTGTGTGTGTATAAGTATTTCATAGTAACCAAAGAATAAAGCTGGAGAAGTAGAACTGGAACCAAACAAAAGTAGCTTCTTCAGAGTCATTAGACATGACAGCTCAAAGGGGAAGCTGAAAGGCAGCGTTCACCTCTGAAACCTTGACCCCTGCACATTCCACCTCCCACAGCACATTCCATCCCACGGAAGGCACAGCACCTTTTCTGGGACAGGCAGAGTCTCACACTGCACACTGTCACTCAAGGAGCCTCATCTCAGCCAGATCAATAGAGCTGAAGCTTGGGGAGCTCTCACATGTCTCACTGGCCGTTTCTTCATCAGGCCATTGGACGAGAGTGCTGGAGAAAATATTTTGCTTATGTGAAAGCAATATTTTTCTGCACTTGCAGTTACAAATTGCTGGAAAACAAGCACTGAAAAATAAAGCTTATATAGAAATTGACTGCTTTCCTGTAGCAGTCCCTGTTGTGCTATGGGAAGCTACATTGCAATTGATATTTACCTTGGGGTTTATTCTTCTATTTACTGTGGATTTCAGTTAAAGCTATTGCTCTGGTAACCCTCATACCAATTAGTATGATTTCAATATATGCTGAACATTTCTTAAAAATGCACATGCTACAAAGAATGCAAATAACATCATAGGAACTCCTACTTCTAAATTAGAAATTGCATTTAATTAAATAAAATTTAATACATCAAATTCTGGTCAGTTCTAACAACATAATCCAATGTACATTAATACTATTACATTAATGGAAATTATGTATGTCATTATGATTATAGGATTTCACCTAGTAAAGCATGAAAAAGTGTGAATATTTACTAAAGAAATGAGGTAAGGAGCTACTCTGTGATTATCCATCATTTCACTGTCACTAAAACAGGTTGTGTAGACACTAGCTGCTACTTTGCCCAGTTGGACAACGTGGTGGGTAAAGAGGCTTGGCTCCTGGGAACAAAGTACAGCAATCTCCCAACTCAGTATAAAGATTTCTGACCATTCTCAAGAAGAAAGTTGCATACTGTACACCAAAAATACAAATTGGGTCACTCCTCCAGCTGACAGCCAGAAAGCTTCGGGAATCGCCATAAGATATTTGACCAACACTGGAAATTGCTTATGATGAGCACCCAATTATAAGACATATTGATGATTTTAGAAAAATTAAAACCACCACAGTAAAGATGTTGCATAAGAGTTTATGCAGTGTGAAGATCTCTTAAGCATTTGGGCTTTCCGTATCTATAGTAAATGTTCTTTACTAATCAGCTTAAACAATGATTTGGAATTCCTATGGACAACAAGTCCTTCAAGGTCACACAGGGAGCCCGCACTGATGAGCTGCCTCAGCTGAAAGCCACTCGCAGGAAAAGAAGCTTCTATACACAAATGACACATCAAAAAATCCACCTGGCAAACAAGATTTAAAGCAAACAGAAAATCAGATATTTAGGCAATTAAGCAGGTATGGGATGAACATGGAGTAGGCTAAAGTAGAGCAACCCATTCTCATGGCCACTGTGTTATGGAAAAAAAGCATAAACTGAAGACAGCTCAACCTGTTTGCGATACCATCTCATGTATTTCACACAAAAATGATGAGATAGCTGAGGCAAGTCCAGCAATGCAGCAGGTATGGGAACACAGGCAGAGAAACCAGCAGGTCTCCATACAGAGTTTGGCAGGAAAGTGAAGAATGCTCTATTCTACAGGCTTGGTCTCAGTTGATAAGATAAGCAAAAAAGTTAAGACAAGAAAAGGTTCCATCCACAATAAATTATCCATGGAAAGATTATTACCAGATTTCAGATATGGAAAACATAGGTAGAAACCTGGCATAATGAATTTGAGTATTACTCAGTTTAATTCCATCTGTAGTTCTGACTGTCATCTGATTTCCATGGAATAGAAAATATCAGAGAAAAGAGCTAAAAGAAAAAAGACAGGGAAAAAAAAAAAAAGGCAGAATTAACAGCCTTGCTGACGAAGAGAAACTGCAGGAAAGGAAAGGCAATAGCCTGGGAGGGGGAAGATCCCAGGGGCCTGAGCACCATTCAGAAAGGCTTTTCAGGGCAACAGGTGACATGAAAGGTGGGGATTAATCATGGACTCAGAAAGGGGCATGACGAAAGACGGAGAAGCAGCGGAAGGAGGGGTTCAGGGCGGGAGGTGTTTGCCAGTGGAAGCAGTCAGGCAGCACGGGCGCTGCCGGCAGCCTGGAGGCGGGCAGGCGGGGTGCAGTGGGGCACCCAGGGATCTTGCAGGAGGGAGGGCACAGGATGGGGGCCAGAAGAGCCTCTTGCAACCCTGCCCGCTGTGATTTATCACTTCTGCTGGGGCACAGAGGCTCCCAGGCTGTGGAGGGAAAGCAATGCATAGGCAGGCTAGTGCCCAAGTATGGGGAATCATTCTCTTAACCAGCACTTTGGTGACTCCCTAATCACTATGTGATCAGCTATTTATTGTCAGAACACTATTCTGAAAGGGTTTTCCTCTATTTCCTCTCAATTTCAATTTAATCTGGCAAAAAAAAAACAAAAACACAATGCTGAAGGCTTGATAGTCAATGCAACAACTGTTGCTCTTTGCCCATCTAAACTATTAACACATTACTGATGAGTAAGGTTGAATCAGACTTACAATTAAGATATTTGGTCATGCAATTAATGATGAAGTTATCTGACAGTGTCAGTAGAGCAGCAAGGTTCCTGTGAAGGCTGACAGGGCTTCCACTTTTTACTTCAGTGGCAGCAGGGCCACCCTAATGGTGAGCAATTCAGAACTTTCTGCCTTAGAGCTTTTTTAATGCCATGAATAGTATGGTGTATCCTTGGTAGCATATCTTTGAGGCTATCTGTTGGCATGGCTTAATTATCCAGTATCAGCTTTCAACGAGGAGCATATGAATTCTGACATGGCTGTTAGAAGTCTAACAGCTCTTTACCCAAAATGTACATGCATTTTCTGGAGTCCTTAGGCACAATTTTTCTTTTCCATCACAGCAAAATGTGACCTCTTTACTGGCATTAGCAGTGATATTGTAATTCATAAACCATCCTTAATTGGGGCTAAAAAGCATTGTAATGATGAAAAATACTTCCCTGAAAAAATAAATTCTGCTTGCTGAGGTACTGCCTGACAGCTTCAACACTCAAGAATCAGAATGCTAAGGATATTCTGACTCAAAGAAAGCTTATGGTAATAAAGTATATATTACTACATATCCTGGTATAGAGAGGGAGAAGTCATTGTCTTCAGAGTGAAAATAGAAGACTGACTCTGACTGCATTTTCTTCTAGGCTTTTCATGCACCTTATTATACGTCTCCTGCAACTGTGACAGAAGAACTGCTTTAGAGCGAGCCTTCTCCCTGGCTGCAGACCTGGACCTCCCAGCAAATCCCAGTATTCCCAAAGACAGCCCTCTCCTCTGCTTACAATGAGAAGAACAGTACTGGTAGGAACAGGCTATGGTGAAAACTGCTCTTCTAGAGAAAAGCTTCCTAATTCCATTGTGATTTTCATTATGTTTCCATTTTAAAATGCCCAAACAATAAACTCATAAAAATACATAATGAAAATAGTCAGACCACTAACTAAAGTCAAATACAATGCCACTATAATAAAACTCACAGGTGCTCCTGTAATCAGCAAAGCAACACGGTTCTGATTAAACCAGGAAGAAGGGACTCTTTGAAATCTTTTACTCCTGCTTCCAAATATGTAGAAAATGTGGGTTTAATGTAGCAAATTATGTATCTTTATGTCATTATTTTCTTGAACTGGATACTGTGACAGCAGTCTGCATTTCATAAGGCATGGCTTCCAACCAGCAAAATCTATTCTCAACAGGAAATATGCTCCACTTAGTCCAAATGTTCTGAGGACATCAAACATATTTGTATAAACATGCTGTATCATAATTGAGAGGGTTGCTAGTACTTGGGATTTAGACAGCACTTTACAGCTTCAAGGTGCTGTACAAACATTTAACTTATTTATTAATTTTCTAACTAGGGACATAACCTAGATTTAGTTAGAGGAAAGCTGTGGATGAGAGAAGGTTGGGTAAACAGGTTTATCATATTTATGTAAAAGACCATACAGAGCAGTCTTAGAGGTGCATCCTCACCAAAACGAAAAGGTAAAACATCTCAAAAGCTTCTAACTCCTGCCAGGGAAGCTAACGGGCAGCTCTGTGAAGGCCAGCTCAGACCACCAGGCCGAGGGTTTCAGAGGTATTTTTCACTGGTCTCCCCATGCTCTCCCAGAGAAGATAAGATTATTTCCAATTGGATTCAGTGGAATATTTATGAATGTTTTCAAAAACTTTGTCCTGTCATTCAGCCATGTCCTTCCCTAGTCCATAAACTAGAGCAGTGCAAACCAGCACTGGTGCTCTGACTTCTGGGGTTTATTCCTACACTCAGGTATATTTTCAAAGGCTCAGGAGTTTTGACCTAGATTTACAAAAATATGTAGATTTGTAATTCCTATCAGCTGTTTAAAATTAAGTGACATCAATAGCCTCAGTGCTCATCTCCAGAGGGGTTTTTGGTAAGAACCATTCACTTCACAGCTGATTTTTGCCCAAATCAAAAAATTGCTCTGAGTCAAGCACAGTACAGCCAAAATCATCTGACCTCTACGGGTTTATGTTCTGACAACAGAGGAGAGTGAAACTCTCTCATCTGATATAGGAGTGTCTCTGCAACTTATTACTCTTTCATTGGCACATAGTAAATTGAGCTCTGGCAATAGCAATGCTACTGGGAAATAAAGATAATTAAGAAACATAAAGCATGCCACTCTTCTTGAACCCAGTTGGAATCTTGGTTTTCTGTGTCGCTCATTGTAGGATTATGAGCCTGGTTTTAAGTTTGTATTCTCATAATTTTACATAATTGACCATTTGCAATCTTTTATAATCTAAAATGTCTAATAACTATGCACAGAAAGTGAGCCCTTTCCATAGTATTTATAAATATTTCATATGAACTGGAGTTAATACAATTTATTTATAATGCATGGGAGTCTGCAGCGGGTTTATAAAAATAATGTGTGTTAACATGCCGTCATGATTTAATAATCAGAGATTAATTTCTAAAATACATACAGAGAGTGGCTGTTTCCAGTAATTGGCAATGGGATCGAGAGGTGCAGATATTGACAGATGACTGAGCTATGGTTAACATACCATACAGGGTAGAGCAAGGATGACATTAGCACAAACTTCATCCTATTAATTCCTTAATAATTTCAGTATCCACCAGGACAAAACTAGAATAGCTTCTTCAGGATTAATTCCATACTCCAGCTAACAACCATTGTGGTAGAGGATGACATCACACATATTATGTAACCACAGTGCAATAAGATCATCCAAGGACTCCCACCTGCTCAGGAAGCTGCCAAGAAGCCATAAAGCTACATGAGCCACTAACCATCTATTAACTAAATGATTCAAAACTGTTAAAAGGGAAGGAAAGTTCTCTATCTGTTCCACAGTGAATGCATCTCTCATCTGATACACTGAGGTTGCTGAAGCAATTTCCACAGCACTTTGGAGATCTACACTGCAGATGGGAGTGAAGGAGCCTATCTGCAGGAGAAAATAGATGAAGTTATTGGATTGTCTGGAGAACATGCACAGAGCTGAAATGGACCTTCTCATTTTGACCTGTGATGAATAAAAGGATGCAGAAATAAGCAAGCAGATGCAATTGATGGTGATGACAAGACCACAGCTGCAATGAGACATCTACACACAAGTTATCATAAAGAGCCCCAAGGCAAGAAAATAGACTTTCCACACTAATGTCATTTTTGACACACAACTCAATTCATTTCCCATACTCTTTTAGCAGCCTGTATATGAAAGACAACAGAAAAACAATTATTTGTGCTTCTAGATGCTCATTTCTTCATTTGGGGGAGGGGAGAGGACCTTAAGACACACAATTAACCCATGAGACCTCTACTGCAGTCATGCACATGCTTCCTGCCTGCAGTTTCAGCTGCACATTGTTTATTTTTCATTATGAGACTAATCACACTTTCTATAATTGTCCAGTGACAAAATTACTCTAGATATATTTCTTCACATTTTTTTTTTCACTACTCATCATCAATAAAGTGTGAAATGTGTTAGAAAGCAATATTTCTAATGGCTTTCTTTCAAAATATATTTCAGGTTGTTTGTGCCACAAAATGCTTATCTTTTGTACTCTCAGGCTGTCAGGCTGAGCAAAACAGGGGCTTAAAATAATATTAAAAATCAAACAAGCCAAAAACCCAACAAAAACTAGTTCAGATCCCTATTTTAAATACAATTTTTAAGTAAGAATCTGAATGGAGTAAGCAGTTCTTTTAGGGCAGTTGGGTCAAGTTTCTCAGAAGTAAATGAGTGTTCAGGCAACAACTTATTACATGACGTGACTTAAAATATTTCAATTTCCTATTGTAAAAGATTTTGTGTTATCTCTTTTGTAAGATAACCTACATATTCATTTACATGAGAATGCAATTACAAAGACAAAAGAACCCTTAAGAACTAATATGAAATTATTCCCCTGAGTAAAGTTACTTACAAGCTTTAGCACCTGCAGTTATAAGTTGTATTGGCTTGGCTCTCCTATGAGTATTTATTTAGCAAACCCTTCCTGCTGATTTCCTGCCCCATTTTGCCTGCTGGGGGTGCCCATTATGGAATGTTTCCAAAGGGCCACTGCAGACTCCAATCAGAGCAGCATATTTATATTTCCTGTAAAAATATTGCTTCGCTCCATGGCACTGAATATATACGAATATAATATATTATGACACTCTTTAAAAAATACATTTTTTAAAGTTGCAATATATACTAGTTGAGCACACAGTGTTTCTCATTTTGGATATAATTTGTGATTTCAGACATCAGGTGAAGCATATGAAAAATGAGAAGAGGCATTTTAGTTTATGTTTTTGCATAAGTCAGAAGGATATACATGGCCAATACTTAAAGAGACAGCTGTAGCTGATATTGATTCTGATCTGCGTGAAATACTGGGCAGGACTGCAAGCTGGAGGCAGATTCCCCAGTGGGACAGATGCTAATGTCAAAACATGCTCTCCCAGCTCTCAGCCCCTGAGAACTCAGCCCCACATCTGCAAACAAAGCTCCTGAAATCAAAGAGCCTGAGAGGGTAGATGGTACAAAGGACACCTGGCAGGCAACTTTGAAAGAGCCAAATCTGAACCCCGCACCTGCTGAAAGCAGTTGTAGCTTTACCATCAACTAAAATACGGATGCTAGATGCATCCCCTTGGCATTTAACATCTGATTTTGGAAACTTTTCTTTCTGTCTTTCAATCTTTTTTATGTGTTTGTGAACCATTCTGAAAATATTAATTCTGTTAAAATATTTGCTTTCAGAGATCCTTTGTACTTTCTCTTTTATCAGCAGACCACATCCATTGTCCAGCTTTCCTCTCTTAAAAAACCCCAGGTTCTGCTTAATCCAGTCTTGCTTTTCTGAAATTATTTGTCTACTGTTCACAGTTCTCTTTCAGCTCTATTTTAAAAGTGAAACTTCCAGGTCCACATCTTTTTGTCTCTGTACATGCCTTTTTCGAGCATAATACAGTGAGTTCCCATCCTCTCAGGTCTCGAAATCAGTCCTTGGATCCCTCAAAATGTCCAAAATCAGAGGGGAGGGCATGTGTGATGTTTAATATAATGTCTCTTCAGAGCAACAAGGAAATGAGGAAAAGACTAGGAAAAGGAAAGCTTACCCTCAGGAACTTTAAAAGTCCTGTAGAAACAGACCTCTGAGAACAAACATAAAAAGTAATGCCCTCCTGCCCATTTTTTCTCCCACCTCAGGTGGAAGCCCTACCAATGGATGGGAAGCAGAGCTTCCCAAGATGTCTGAGCATGTGCAGCAGCCTGGGTAATCAGTATGCCCCACTCAGGTAAACTAGTAAACTTTTAGCACAAGAGAATACGATCATAATGATGTATATGAGAATAAATTTGTAAATATTACTGATCAAACTTCAGATCGATAGATGTTTTACATACCGGAGTAAACATATAAACTTCACTGCCAACTTAGGCTTTTAATCAGTTTATTCATTTATGGATTCATTCATCTTTCTATAATCTGATGTATTGGCCTGGTTCTCCAACATAAAAACCATTACTGCAGCAAATGTCGCCATTTTAATTTGTAACCAGTGTCCCAGAATTTTTCACGAATTAATTGGACAGTGTTGCACATTAAATATAGTAATAAATGTCTTGCAATGCAGGTGAAATTTAAATTTAAAATACAAATAAATGATGTTAGCTATAGGAATGTGAATAGCCCGATATTTATGTTTAGTATGTACACAAGTCTGCTGGAGTAAGAAAGTAACTAACATCATCTTGGCCCTGACACCCTCTCTACTGCAAGGCTGAAGGAATGGTACATCCGTGTGAAAAACAAGACAAGGAAATAAAGCCAGAACTTCTCTTCAGTGCAGTTTGGAAGAGTCATCCTGAGGCTGGAGAGGCAGCACCCAGGGGCTCTCTCCCCTGGAGCCCACTCCTAAGCCATAAGGCTGCCCACTGGGTTCTCATTAACTCAGATCTTACAGGGAGGATGAATCCTTGCCTGTCTAATCCCCTGGCCTAGGGAGCCAAGGGAAGCTTCCTCAGCCAGCAGCTACTTTTCTGTGCCTGAGGCACCACAGGTGAAATTCCAACTCTGGTACGCACCAGTTAGACTCTTTTTGGCAGAAGAGCCAGCTGTATGCCAGGAAGACTTAGACAACTTTTACAAAAAAAGTTAAACATTCACATCATGAAAAACATTGCAAAGACACAGTGTCACCATCTGAATTCACATGACAGATACTTCAAATACAGAACAAGGTATAGCTTTGCTTTTACAAGTAAGTAGATGAACTACTGTTAGCATGGACTTGTAGTATAATATCTTGACTTTCCATAGCTTCCTCCGATATTTCTCTGATATAGTCAAGATACTATTTTTGGAGTAAAAACCAAATTTTAGACGTGCACACGGGCACAGAACCTTTAAAAAGAGACTAAATAGTAAGACACCTTTTAATTTTATTCCCTCCCAAACACCATACTAAATTAGATAGAACTTTGAAAGGGTTTGTATAAGTTATACAGCTAAATTTTCACACACAAAGAAAAAAAATAAAACTGTTAATGAAAGTTTTTTCCAATATCCTGTTATACTGAGCATAAATATGAGTATCAGACACATAGATCATGAATTCCTATTGAAAAATACTGAAGGAAACTTCAGAAATAAAAGTACCAATCTTATCTACCAATTTGTGTAGAAAACCATACCTTTAGTGTTTTGAACTACAAAAACATCTGAATTATTGTTTACATATTTCTGATACTAATCATATTTCAATTTCCTAAAATCTGTTTTGATGTGTGGACCCTATGCTGCAACCTAATAAAGCAATTGAACTTACCTGACTCTTAGCAAGAGATTCAGCTTTTCAATAAATGAAATGCCCTTCCCTAAAATCCATTACAAGTAAGCTGTTAATTTGTAACTGCAGAAATCTGGTGATGATTAAGGCTCTTGAAGTTACTATTTTGCAGTAATACAGCAACACAACCATTTTCATAGCAAATTTAGGCAAACATTTAATGTTTACATCATTGTAAACTTGAAAACATAATTAGTGATCTATCTAGTTACCTATAACAGTTGGATAGTGCTGCCCTTCACTGGTTCATAATGGTATACCACAAATCAAAACTAATGGCTACCTGACAAAACTGTGGCTTAGCTGCATGAAAACTGAATTCTCCCTACTTCTCCCTCCAGGACTTCCACATTCCTATCAAAAGAACCCAAAACTGCCTTTTCACAATCCAAGTTTTCAAGTAAGGAATGTTTTTATATACTTATTTACGCCTTTAACCGGGAGGGATAAAATAGTTTCTAATACTATCCCTGGCCACTATTCTTGTGTTTTATCCCATGTCAGAGCACTACTGTAAACCCCTCCTCAGGGTTAAATTATGATTTTCCTCCATTAAAGGAATCCCTCAATCATAGATAGAACAAAGAAAAGTTTTGCTGGAATGTTTCTATTCAATCTTAAAATACTGGACAGATTAAAAGCGCTACTAAATAATGTCTGTATTTGTGTGGGAGCAGGTAAATAACTGGTATTTCTCAGCACGTGCATTTTGCCCTGCTGGAGGAACAGAATACAGCTGTTTCAGCAAATGTAATAGTCACTGTGTCCAAACATTAAGTTTCATCTGGAAACTGAATTTAGATTAGTTGGTTGTTTCAGATAGTTGTTATATACATACTGAGACCTATGTGACTTTAAAGAAGTGATTTTTCCAAAGGAAATACATTTAGGATAGTGCTAACAACTAGAAGGTGTCTGGTGACAGATGATGAATGACTGCTAATTACTGTATGTATTGTATGCAGCAAGTCCAGCCTTAGCTGCATAACTGAGATGAGAGCAGTGCTCAGTTCTGTACACAAACATAGGCAGTAGTCCCTGACTCCAAGTCCTGACAAGACTATCTGCTAAAAAAAAAAAGCCCAAATAAAAGAAGTATTTTCAAAATATAGAATCAAAAGATAGAACCTCCATTTCAAAAACAGGCTCAATATTTTTTGACAAATAATCTATTCCTATTTATAATATATTGTGTTTACTATTATGTTTGAAAAATGGCTGAAGCTTGCGCTGGTGCTGGCCATTTCTAGAGAACATTTCATTTTTAAAAGCCTTTTTGGAAGCGCAAAAAACTTGCTCTGCACATTTTGGATCAATTGTATTGATAGCTGTACCCTATGATCACCCATGCGGGTAAGTAGGCTCCCCCAAAATTCAGTTCAGTTCCAGCAACATGAAGCTCTGTGTGACTGACTGTGTGTTTCCAAAAGAGTGTCCAGAGTTTCCAGAAAAAGTGCCCAAACAGAAGCTGAACTGAGCAGGGAGAAATTCAGACAACAGGGAATTTTGAAAACTTTCCTCCAAAGCACCTTGGACAACGTTATTTAGTGAGTTTGTCGCTGTGAAGATGGCTGAGTCATCCCAGCCCAGTTACTCTGCACTCACCCTCCTTAAGGCACCTTATTTTCATTTGATTAATAAGTATTGGCTCATTAATAGCAACTGGACTTTCATGATCTTTATCTTCTACAGAATGCATAATGATTGCATGAAAATGCTTTAGATAAATCTCTTTCTTCTCTTATTTCATGGTGGAATATGAAGGTTTACTTTTTCAAGTAGGTTTGACAAATTTCTGAGGACCCTTATGTCACCCCCACTACTAACCACAACCAACGAATTGTCAACAAAGACAAGAGTTAATGGCTGGAATAGTATAAATAAAAGCAAAACAAATATATAAATAAATAAAGTCTTTACAAAACAGCCTAATAGGACATCTCATGTTTTGTTAAGCCTTTTGGTGTTAGTGCATCACTACACCTTTCTCAAAAAGTCAGCTCAGCCTACTCTGGAAAGGTGGTTATTCCCTCTGCAGTTCAGCAAACCACAGCTCCACGTGGCTTCCCTGAAAATGAGACAAACTACATTGCACCTCGTACCAGAAATCAGTGCTAAAACACCGTCTAATTTGTTAGCCGGGGTTCCCGAGCGCAGGCACAGCTCGCAGCCGGCGGCTGCTGCCGGCTGTGCTCACGCCGTGAGGAAGAGCGGTCACACTGAGAGGAAGCGCAGCCACAGCGGAGCCGGGAGCAGCCGCGCCCCCGGCTGCCAGGTGGGACAGCCATTAGCGGCAATACAACCCCAAGGCTTTGTCAGGAGGTTTCTCGGCTACTGCTGGTTTCTAGGAAGTGATGAAACCTAAAAATACTGGACTCTGGAGGGAGGAATCAATAAGAGAGAAAAGGGTGTACCTCCATCTGCTACCCTGCGCCACTCCAGTATCTTGTTCTGCACAGCATCGAGCCGTTCCCTGTCCAACTGCAGGAGTGACTTTGACCCCAAGCAGGTCATTTCCTTCTTTTCACTGCAGAAAAGGACTGATACTCTCATATCTGATCTTCCCTCCATTGACAGGATTTTTCTACATTTCTATCTGTATTTAGCTTAGGATACAGCTGCAAAGACTTTTCTATTAGCCATGTCCTCTTTTAAAATAATTATCTACTATTTTTCTTTTCTTTCTTTTTTTTTTAAAGTGTGAAGTATTTGTTAACTGCAAAGGAAAACATTTAATTTAGTGACATATCTGTTCACAAAACAAAAAAACAGTGATTGAAAATAGAATGTATGCTGCCACTTTGTGAGAGTCATTTACAGCACAGAAAGACCACTTTGGCAGATACATTTATGCCTATACGAGATTAGATTTTGCATTTATTATGTGCATGTGGCATATTATTAATTATTAACACCAAAAATAAATGTTTATGTTTGCAGAAAAACAAGCTGCTAAATACTGAAAAAATATTGTTGAGGATTTACACATTGTGTCATGTATGTTATGTAAATGGGAACAGCAGAGATTCAGTATTTATTATTAGAACAAAACATTTTTCATTCTGCAAGTGGAAATCCAGGCTGTAATTTACATGCATCTCTGAATCAACAAGTACAATACCTACAAACAACACTTTGTATAAAAAAAAACTTTGCCCTCTCATGGAGGGCACATCTCATGGAAATTCTTTGCCTGCATTTCCTGGGGAACTGCATGGGAATTGCAAACACACTACTCCCGGGAGACCTGAAACGGTCCATTTTCTACCCCAGACCTGAGGAAAGAGTAATGGGGTCCCACAGCCTGCTAGCAGGAAACAGTCCCAGCCAAATGAAAAATGCTGCTGATGAGGTACTCTTTCTCCCAGATTTCACACCTACCCTATTTCAAGATTTCAGACCCCAATATCCTGTTCAGAGAGGCTCTCAGCCCTGAAACATCATTGGGAAAGATCTCCTTACCCTCTAAGGAGAAAAAGTTATTATCAAGCTGTATGGAAATGGAGGCAGGAGCAGGATGACTCGCATATCTCTTGATGTAGTGTTCATCAGTGTAACATCATACTCCCGGCTGGCTGCCCAGATTACCTTACTGTGGGGCTGCCTCCACAGCCCTTTCCCATTGGGACTGCCCAGGCCTGCAAAGCTGGGTCTGCTGGTGCAGAGTGCTGAGGTGGAAGCTGTGGTCTAGACAAGGCACCTGTAGCTGCCGGCATTTTTTGTTCTGTCGCCCAGCCTGCTAAGAGAAAACCTCTCACAAACTGTACTGTGATGGAGGTTTCAGAGCAAGGGGTGACATTTTTATCAGTAGCCTCCCTGTCCCCTGCCCTTGAGCTACGTTGAAGCTCAAGCAGTGTCAAAACACTACATAGGGATGTCTGTGTATTCGCTGCTTCACTGAACAGAGGTCAGGATTTGTCCCCTGCCTGTACAAATCATAGAATCATTCAATGTCCTGAGTTGATTTCTAGTTCCAATCCTCCTGACATGGGCAGAACACACCTTCCACTAAAACAGGTTGCTCAAAACCCCATCCAATTCCTCCTTGAACACTTCCAGGAAGGAGGCGTCTACCACTTCTTTGAGCCACCCGTTCCAGTGCCTCACCACTCTCAGAGTAAAAGATTTCTTCCGAATACCTAATTTAAATCTATCTCCTTTCAGTTTAAAGCCATTTCCCCCTTTCATACGTCTATATTCCCTTGCAAAAAGATCTCTCTTCAGCTTTCTTGCTGTTGGTCCCCCTTTAGGTACTTGTAGGTGCTATAAGGTCTCTGCAGAGCATTCTCTTCTCCAGGTTGAACAACTCCAACTCTAACACAGAAACCTTTTGATTTTGTCATTTATCTAAATACAATTTTCCAATCTTTCTGTTGTAAGCACTGGAGGCACTAAAGATGGAAACCCAGAACGACACTCAAATTCTAGACAGCCAATTGATTTTACAGAAGGTTAAACTACTGTGGGCAAAGTAGTAATAAAGGGGACAGATGAGCTCTGAATTTGGGACAATTTGCTGTTTCTTGCCGTTTCTACCCGTGTCAGCTCAGCAGTGGGAGGCAGGGGCAAATTAGCACTACTTCTACTCTTATCTCCCACACCTTTTGCCTGCTGCTCCGCAAAAACTCCTTCAGCTGGTGCCAAAAGAAGTCAGAAATATGTCTGCAGTGTGATGGAGGAGCAGAGCAGCACAAGGGCAGGCAGTGGCTCAGCAGAGCAGAGATGTGCAGAAGCCCCGAGCCGCTCTCTGCACAGCAGGACCCTCCCTGCCAGCACTCAGCCCCTGCAGCCGCACCCACTGCTTCCCCCTCTCTGTCCTGCTGTGGCCCCACCATCATCAGCCTCGCTGCTTTGAGGGCAGGCCCCAGCACCACACCACACCTGCATTTCTCACTGCAGCCCTCAACCACCACCATGCTGAAACGCTGAGCTTCAGGCAGGGAAGCTCCCTGTGTCTCTGGATACATTCCCAGGGACAGCTGCTACTCCAGGCAAAGCCAGGTACTCTGCTACTGCCCATTGCAGCAGTGCTCTGCTGTGGGGAAAGGCACTAACAAAATAATTCTGCTGTATCATTAGAGGTCAACTTGGACTACAGCAAGTAATAAAAGATTCATAATGGCACATGAGGGGATGCACTAAATAGCCAAACCACAGCTTGAAAACATGCAAAGCTTGTTTAGATTTAGGACTTGGTTAAAAACTTGCAGTTCAGCTGGCGTTTCACGGAAAAGTTTGCAATCAGCGTTATCACTTCTTTACCAGCAATTTTTGCTGCTTCTAGTATAAATTATGCCTTGTAGCAAGGAGTGTCCTAATAGGTATAGGTGCTCCCATGTTCAGGCCAGTAATCAAAAATTAATCCCCTTCCCTGATTCTGTTAGGGGCCAATGCCAGCTACTACTGAGAAGACATAAGAAATACTGCTGGAAGCACTTTCAAGATAACACTTTCTCAGTGTTGTGACTTTCCATCCTTTGGTATTTAACAACTGGCTAAATCTTCATTTTATTCAATTTCCAATCCTGTAAGGCAGGCAGTGGGACCTGTGGTGTTTTAAAATATTCCTTTCAAACTTTGGTTAATCTTATCTTCTGTCTACATATCAAATATGCTTTAGGAATCCTGCTGAAGTCCAGTCTCAAGGTGCTGTGACAGCGAGTTGCCCAGTCCATCTACATATGAATAATCATTACTCACTACTAAAAGAGCTGTCAGAAATTTAATACAGGTATTGGCACAATATTTTCAGTTTGGTTATAAAAGCACTGTCCCTTCTCCCTTTAACTCCAGCTTATGACTCTAAAAAGCACAAAAGCAACACAGATAAATCTCTAGCTGCTAAATTCCATCTGCTTGTCTATCCTTTCAACAGCCTTTGACAAAGAATTTAAATCAGATCCCTTTTTTCTCATGAGCTAAAAATCTGGCTGCAATGTTTGGCCACATCCTCAGACTAGACTTGATTTTCTGCCATCATTTTTACCAATAAGGCACATCTAATCTCATACGTGGTGACATGGCACTCAAACCAGCTGCTCTAGCTTTGATGCAGAGGCCAATACCATTAGCATGAAGAAGTTAATGATGTTTGATGTATCAGATTATTCAGTCCTGCCTTTAATCTTTGTGGCCAGCCAGTCCCACCAGGCAAATAATGGTCTCAGGAGAGAGGCCAAAGACACTGCACAGAGGAGAGAAAACTTCCAACACATCCCTGGAGGTGAAGTTTAGGGCATGTGACCAGAGCAGCACAAGGTGCAGAGCAGGTGTGTATAGCACGCCCAGCTCTGCTCTCCAAGTACATCACTGCCAGTGGCATTGTTGTGACATGAAGAGCTACACTTTCCACATGTGGGAAGAAGGCATCCTCTCCAAATTCAAGTCTAAAGCAAGACAGCACTCCTCCAGCGCTCCCACACCACTCCGCTGGCAGCACCTGCACACAGCCAATCCAGTCTGGCCCAGAGACAGACAAAGCCACTGCACTGGAGTGCCACGAGGCAGAGAGCCCCACAGCTGCCACAGGCAGCAGGGCTGGTCCATCCGCATGTGCCACTGCAGGGACTTTGCTCAGCGTGCACAGTCTCCGGCACTTTGCTGTACAGCCCACCATCTGTCTAGCAATTAGGAAAACAACCCTTTTCTTCCAACCGCAGTGAAACTCTGCCCCTCTTCTTTACAAAAGGCCCTACGGAGCCTCGATGCCTGACATGCTTCCAGTTCAAGTGGGAAGAAAAAAATTACTTATTTCCATCTTCTATCCTTTTGTACCACCTCAGGGGACCAGGAGGCTGCAAACAAAGCAAGAACTGCCTTGCGGGATTGAAAATCCCCGAAGCTGGTTTTTCCCACCCCTTTGATCATTCCTGGCTTCCCCACACAAAGAACTTTTCCATGCCTGTGGTACCTGCACTAACACTGCCACAGAGAATCCGGTGAATGAATGGAAAGGCCAAAACAGCACCACGGCCCACACTGGGAAACAAAACCTGGGAGGAACTAGAAGGCATCTTTATTACTTTGCTGGGTTACCTGGTTTAGGGGAAAAAAGAAAACTGTCCTTCCTAATGGCCCCTAACAGTTATTTCCACAACCTACCAAATTCCATGGCTCAAATAGAGAACAAATTTCTTACTCCTCCAGAAATCCTCTGCCTCATTTCATCTGGTTACCTACTGGCATTGCAAAGCGCCAAATTTTGTCAACAAAATACAACGGCACTGTTGCCTACATAAGTACACTTAACACCTCTTAAAATGCAAAACACGCAAACAAACGATAAACGCAGCTTCTGAGCGTTCACAATGCAGCCACTGTCCCACTGCCCAGCGCTAGCAGCTGCAGTCGGTCAAATTCAGTAACCAGGTAGTTGCCAGAAGTAAGCACAATTCCTGCACGGGACTTGCTAGTCATTAGTTTTAGATACTGTTCTGTAGGTTCGAGAAATCTAAAAGGGAGAAGTGCGTGCGCCTCTCCTTTAAGCGGCAGAAGTAGAGGGCGTGCAGGAGGGAACGAGAAAGCACAGCAGAACGAGGAGACGGGGTTTTCGCGTCTTTCAGGAGACCCGAAGGGCTGGTGCGGGGCGGGCGGTCACAGCAGCACAACAGGACAAGTCGCGCTCCCTCCCTTTTGTCGGTGCCACTTCAGTGCTGTAGGCAGAGGACGAAGCGGCGCTTCCCCGGCGTGCCCGGCACGGCGGAGGGACCCTCCGGCGATTCGGGAGGGACGCTGCCCCGTCCCTGCAGCCCAGCGCGGCTGCGGCGAGGCGCTGTGGTCAGCCCGCCGGGCTCGGGGCTCGGACGGCAGCGGCACGGACAGCACCTCCGCCTGCGCGCTACCAGGCTGAAGCCGAAATAATACGGGAAAATTAAGGCTACTCCAGCGGGCAGGGAGCAGCCACAGCCCCGCCGGCGGCTGGGAGGCTCCCGCTCGGTCCGGGGCGGCGGGTCCGGTCCCGCTGCCCCCCCGCGGGGCAGGCGGCGCCGGCGGAGCGCCCGCGGGGCGGCGGGGCGGGGAGCGCGGCGGCGGGGGGGCGGGCGCGGCGGCGGCGCTAGGGCCGCGCGTTGCGCGGGCCCGGAGGTGGGGTAGCTGCCGCCGCCCCTCTCGCCGGCAGTCGCGGCGAGGTCGGTCCGAAGTGAGGAGGCGCCGCCGCCGCCGCCGCCGCCCCCGAAGTTTGGCAGCGTCGCCGGAGCCCTCCGCGCCGCAGCCCCGGCCAGGGACGCGCTCCGCTCGCCCTGCGCCCTATGCCGCGGACGCCGGCGCCCCGCGCGGGGCCGCCCCCGCCCTGAGCGGCGGTGGCGGGCGGGGAGCCCCGGCGGGCAGGACCCGCCCGCCGCCCCGCCGAGCGCCGGAGGAGTGCGGCCGCCCGCCCGCGCGCCGCCCGCGCCCCGCCAAACTTCGACGCCGACAAGTGCCCGGGGTCAGCCGCGGCCCCGCCGAGCCCCCCCCGCGACCCGCCGGTAACTTTCTCGGGGAAGAGCATCCCCCGCCTCGTCACGCCCTCCCCGCGGTCCTTCATGCCGCCACCGAGGGAGCCCCAGCGCGTTCCATCGCCGCGGCGGCTCCGCGCCGCCCCGCGGTGAGGCTCGGACGGCCCGAGCCCGCAGGGTGAGTACAGCCCGCCCGGCGCTCCGGGGCAGCGTGGGGCGCGGGGGCCGGGCGGTGCGGTGCGGATCCCGGGGGCTGCTGGCGGGGGTCGCCCCGCCGGGCTCGGGCCACCGGCCGCGGGCGGATCGGCGCGGGCCGCGCGCCCCCTGCCGCCCGCGCGGAGCGGAGCGCGGCGGGGCCGGGCTGGGGCGGTACCTGCGCCGCGCCTCCTCCGCCGGAGCTCGGAGCCGAGAACCGGGGCTCGCACCGGGCCGGGCTGCGCCACGCCGAGCTTTGAAGGGGCGCGGGCGGTGGGAGAGCCCTGCGGGAGCGAGAGCCCTGAGGGAGGGGCGCGCCCCTGCCGCCGGCGCCCGCCCCGCGGCGCGGATTCACCCGCGGGCGCCCGGGGAGAGCGGCGGTCCCGCCGGGCAGAGACGGGGGCGGCGGCGCAGGGCATCGCCCCGCCGGCGAGGAGCGGCGGGCAGGTCACTGGTACCCAGCCTGGAAACAGTTCCTCTCTTGCGTCGGAAATTGCAGGCGGCTTTTCTAAACATTCACACGCACACAGAACCCCCAAAGAAAACCCCTCATGGCGGTGAGCAGCGCAGATCAGCTAAACGCAATAAAACAGATGCTTTTCTACTCTCGAAGTTAGTGCATGTGCGGTTTTGGTCTCTGATTGATAGACTTTTATTGTTCTGCAATCAACTTTTCAATATTCCGGATCTGATGTGGTAGGAGCCAGCATTACTTCTACAGAAATGTTAGCGGAGACAGTGAGTGGAACAAGCGGTGGAGATGCTTTTAAAGAGGGAATAAGTCACTGTCTTGCCTAAGGACAATGCGGTTGAGGATGAGAAGCTGTGGCCTGGGAAACCCGTCAAAGGGAAGAAAACCACAGCAGAACTTCCCCTGGCTTGCTTGTTGTTGTGGTGGTGGTGGTAGTTTGTTTGGGGTTTTTCTTTGTTTGTTTTGTGGTTTTCATGTGGAAAAAAAAATAAAGGTTGATTTTTGGTATATTTCTGGACCTTAAAAGGATGATTATCAGAGAGTTTTGAGCAGTTAGTGGCAATACTCTCATGGAGTTATGAACTTTGTATCAACCCTCAACCCTCTGACACTGATAAGCAGCACCAACTTTCTAACTATTTATGTAAAATACAGTAATAGCACAGAACAAATTCTGCAACTGGTAGGCATTCATTTTTGAAGCTAAGTACTTTCAGTTAGAAAGTCATTAGCTCACACCATAACTTGAAAGCTTTGTAGCCCTGTACCCTGGATACTGTGTGATGAGCATGCATCACCTTATTGAGCGTGAAGAATCATTGAAACAAATCCAAAAACAAAGCCTGTAACTGCCCCAAATGCTAACTTAAATTCCCAGAGGAAAAACTTGCAGAACAGACTGATGCTAGGTTCAGAGATATTTAAGGCAATAAGCTACAATTTTAAAGATGCGAGTGGGGAAAAAAAGCAGCTATGTACTAAGGCTCTAAAATTTAAATAGCTGAGATGCTTTTTACTCCATATTCTGACAGCTGATGATACCTGGCAAGTAATGGCAGTAGTAGTATGATGTGTCAGTCAGCAAAGAATAATGTGTGAAAACCAAAAGTATTTCAAGTATAGTGCCAAATCACAGGTTTTGGTAGCTGTATTTTATTTTCTTTAGCCAATAGGTATTGACATTTTGAATTTCTCCTGAGGCAAAGAAATCTTTTTCTGCTAAATAGTTAAATAAGTTGGATAAGAATAGAACCTAACTTTGATTGGAACAGCATTTGAGGCCAAAGACACCAAAGCAGTTGCTTGAGTATACTGCATTTCAACAAGTATTGACAGAAATAATGTGTATTAAATCGTTAAATCGAGGTCCCCTTCTTCTTTGAATATATAAATAATTTTGCCTTTATAAAGGGGGTCGGTTTGTATACGTACAAGGTTCTCAAGTTGTCTAGATGTAGCATGGTATAAAACACGAGGTTAGTAAATGTAAGTTGCATGAGGGTTAGTTCTGCTTTCTAATACACATTATTTCCTATGTTTTAAACTGGCTTTAAATAAATAACAACTGGAGTGGACGCAAAGGAGCTTTTTACTTGGGCTTGATTGGATACATTCATCTGCTTAAGCTGTTCGGGATACAAACTTGAAACATGTTTCCTTTGGAAAAATCTGTTCTGCAGCTGCTGCTGTTGGGAGGTGACAGCCGGCACTCCTTGGTTGTTTCAGCCAGTTCTCAGGCGATGTAGTGCCTGGTGCTGGCTCCCATTCCTGCCCGTGTGTGCTGGCGGGGTACACTCCACCAGTGCATGGTCAGTGTGGGACGTGGTCACAGTTTTATTACCGCCTTCACGTTCCTGTGGCTTGCCAAAGAGAGAGGCCCCGGAGCCCACCCCTATGGATCTCACAGTGATTTCCCAGCAGGGAGCTCATGCAAGACCTCCAGCCGCTGTGGTTTGTGAGGAGGGAGTTATCTGGGGAAGGGGGTGGATTTTCAGTGATGGAGGGAGGCGAAGGAGGAGTGTTTGCTAACAACCCCTAATGAGACCTGAAGTTCTTCGCTGGCACTGATTCTGCCAAGATGCATTTTATCTATTCTGTAAAGGGGGTGTCTCCTCCATCTGCAGAATTAGCACGCTGCAGGAGGTGTGACTTCCCCACCTGGAAAGGGATGCGTGTGCACAGAGCCTCCTCACAGCTGATTTCAGCCTGGCGGTCAGCCGCGTGCCATTCTTCTCCGACGGCTCTGACACACCGGTGGCCACAACAGCGGCACTTCACAGACGGAGCAGGGCTCCGAGGGGAAGGCAGGGAGCAGATGTGGCCCTTGCACCGGTGCTTCCCAGGTGCCTCCTAGTGTTTTCCATAGTGCAGAGGTTGTGGCACATGGGAATGTTGAAGGCCCCAGCGCTGTTGCCCCACGCAGCAGACGCCGGGAGCGGTGTGCTCCGGAGATTTGCACGCATTAGCTGGAGCCTTCCCGGCAGTTTGCTGTTCCCTCGCCCGCAGCCAGCCAGGGCGCTGATCCCTCTTTGCCACCTCCATGGCCCCCAACACCCAGGCTGTGCGACTAGCAGGGCAGGGCGGAGGGAATCAGGGCATCAGACAGTAGTTATTCCTGGTTTGTTTGATTACCTTTGTCAAAGGTCAAATGCGCAGGCATTACTGGGGACAAAAAACCCCATTGTCGTGTGTTGCCCACAGCTGGAGGCCTATCACTGCACATCTGGTACAGCTGTAAACTTCAGAAATGTTACTCAACTTTTTTTTTTTTTTTTCAAAATAATTCAAATAGATATGTCCTTAGCAATAGGGCACTGAGATGTAAAATGCATATCGTGAGTGACTCTGCAGGAACAAACATAAGCAAGACAAATCATATAGCCCCGTCAGAAAAAAACCTGGCAGCGCTCAGCACATGATCCTTAATGTGCTTTGGTCAATATCTTTC
This sequence comes from Chamaea fasciata, assembly GCF_029207755.1. Taxonomy (NCBI): domain Eukaryota; kingdom Metazoa; phylum Chordata; class Aves; order Passeriformes; family Sylviidae; genus Chamaea; species Chamaea fasciata. The sequence goes on along the minus strand of NW_027094095.1, from coordinate 12,130,368 downwards.
TCTATATCAATGGAAGCTCATTAAAAGAAGATATTGCAGACTAACTGAGCCATGCCATACTAGTTCTTGCCAAAGCTTGACATTTTTAATACATTAATAATATGTCTGTAATGTAATGGAAAACTATTAATCAGAACTGGTTATATGCCAGAAATTTAAGCTATAATTGGTTGCTTCTTGTCAGGAGTGTCTGTTGTACACGGCTACAGCTGCCTAATGTTCAGATGTCTTGCACTCCTCTGCACTTTTTTCTTGTCAGTGCACTAAATTCAATCAATGTTATAGTCTATAATTCTGTGCAACGACTATCATTATGACTGGCTTCCTTTAATGAGAATTCGTTATTTGGGAAGTATTTTAGCACAGTGTGTTAAGGTAGTGGCTTGCTTCACATTATTTAGTCCTATCCAGTTAGTTCTGTTTATTAGTGGATCTGAGTCTCAGCAGTTGTAAAAGGTTATGGGTAACTGAAGAGCTAGAAAGGAAGATTTTTTTTTTTGCCTGAATATAAAAGGTTGTTGTCTAAAGAGAATTAAACTCAGTAACTTCTTATTTCTACACAGAAAAACTATATTTATTTACTTATTTACTGTTTATTTCAGCTGCAACCAAGCCATCTCCAGTAAAGAGTATTTGGTTTGCCATCAATTTAAAATAGTTTGGGGCCTTTTCTAGCAAGGAGTTGTTTGCCATTTTTATAGTGACTGTTCTAAGCTATGGGGTCTTGTGGATGTGGTTTTTTCCCCTTCAAAATAGTAAATACATTGGAAAGGAAACAGACGGGAAGAAGTGTCTTTAGAATGACAGGGAAAGTGTTCTCTTACTTACCAAATTCCAAAATAATATACAAACACTCCCACTGAAAAGAAAAAAAAAGAATATAAGGTTGGTGCAAAACCAACAGTACTACCCAGCATGCTTCTTAAAGAGATTTAAATTAAATTTGGTCTTAGATATTTCTACTTTTGTGTCAAATTTAGATTTGAAGCTTAAATATGTTTGAATGAATTGAGAATTGTTACTGCCGAAAAATTCAGATATTCTCTGCATATTCTGATAAAATACATGAGAGTTGTATGGTAACACTTGATAAAATGAATATAACAGAAAATTGCATTTACGTCCATACAGCAATTATTGTAAATTACTTTGCTATGGAAACACAATTCAACCATCTGTTGGCATTTCATGGTGTCTGTAGTTTAGCTCAGTTTAAGATGAAGCATTATTTAAATATAGGGAGGCTGTTTGCAAATAGCTTTGAAGATAAGTTTTGAAAATGCATATTCCCAATGTGACCCCTTAAGGAGCTTACCAGGTCACACACCTCTTCCCGTGGCTCTGGGGTGTAGGGGGGTTCATGACACTGGCAGAATTTAAAGCTGGGCAGCAAAGTAGGCTGTAGAAGGTGGCGACTTAGGGTTGTTTCTCAACATCTGTCCGAGCGGTCTGCCTGGATTTTAGCATCCAGACAAAGGAAGTGTGGAAGTGCTGCAGCGGCTGACTGAAATCTCCTCCTGCTGACAGCCCAGCGCCCTGGCTCCCCAAACTCGGGTGGTACAGGCTGACACAAATGCACTGGAATTCCTAGCCCTGGTTTTCCTTGCCCTCCTTTAGGGTACTTACTCTGTCTTTGCAGTTTCCCTCATAGATAATTTGGAGTTTTACCTGTGTTATTTAGGAAATATATCTTTGGAGTTGCTGTGATCACATTCTAGCATTTTATACCTGTAATTGTATGATTCAGGTGCTACAAAGCAAGGGGATTTCTAGTTGCTTACTGAAGAGGGGAAAGGGCATATATCTGCTGTGAAATAAATGCTGAGTACTCAGGTACAGCCACCCTCAAACCTAAGAAAATGAAGGGGGGAAAGCATCCTTATAGTAAGCTACTAAATAAGCCGTTATCCTAATCAGTAGTTTGTCATCAATGTGGTCAGTAAATCACAGTTCAAAGGGGAAAAAAAAAAAGGACTAGAGCTCTTCCAATGCTAATAAGAAGTGTCAAGGAAATTGAATTGTACTTGCCATATCTTTGTTATTCTTAAAATAACAATAACATTAAAGAAATACATACGCTTTTGGAGCTCCATGAGGTCCTCTTGCCAAGAAACTACCAGCACCTGCTAGCCCTGATGCCCATCTCTGTGTCACTTTAATAAAAGAACCTTCCTGCTGCTGCCCCGCAGTGCGGGGCTGCCTGCTCCCCTGCCTGCCTGCACCATCTGGGCCATGGCTGAGTTCAGTAGTTTGCTCTCCAGTTTTGCTAGGGTGAAAATACAGTTCTGGAAGCAGGAAACTGTAACTCACCTGGAACATTATAAATCTGTCTTTGTTAGAGTACAGTTAAATCCTTCATGTCAAAATACTTTTCACTGTGAATGATTTTGGTAGTTTCTTCATTCTAGCACAGAACCCACAGTAAAGGTTATACATACTGTACCAATTTGCTTTATATTGCATCAAACCTCCAAAATGTCAACATATCGTATATTTTGTAATGCATTGATTCTTGGACAATAACTCTAATTTTTATTGTTTCTAAAAGGGTGCTGGTGCCAGAAGAAAAGGATGATTGATGGGAAACAGACACCAGCCTATAGACAGTCACCCTCTTCCTTCGGATGCTGATTTATCAGTGTGTCCAGGCATCCCCTGTGAGCCCTGAACACGGAGGATCACTCAGGGTTATCGACAGTGTAGCTGAAGACCTGCAACTTCACAAATTATTATCTGCTGTTGGACATCTTTTATAAGAAGACCTGACAGATAAGTTATAAGATGAAGGACAAGCGCTGCATGGCTGTGAAAGGCTGTCATCAGGGCCTGGGTGGCTTCTACCAAAGTCTTTAACATAGTGAAACAAACATCCTATCCTAATGCTTCACGTTTGAGTTGGAACCTCTTTTATAAATATATACACGTATATGTACATATAATCTCTAGACTGCACATACACCAGCGCTGAGCATCCCTACGAAGCTGACATAAAAGGATTTAGAAATGTATTTGTCAAGATTCCTGTCACTTCACGCCCTCTGGGTTACTGTATCCTCCGTGATGCAGCACTACCCTTCTGTATGGGGACACTATGACGTGTGTAAGACTCAGATTTACACGGAAGAAGGAAAAGTATGGGATTACATGGCCTGCCAGCCAGAAGCCAGAGACATGATCAAATATGTGAAAGTGACTCTGGATCCCCCAGATATAACATGTGGAGATCCTCCTGAGACTTACTGTGCAATGGTAAGGCAAGCTTTTCATTCTTCATAATTAGTGGAGATACATTTGTGAGAGATGGCTTCAAAATAGAAGCCCTAGAGTGCACACGAAATTATCCAATAAAACCTGGATCATATTCCAAATGTGAAAGGTTCTGCTGTACAAAAGCTCTAAGCAGTGCATTAAGCTGAGCAATGAGATGTTCTGCTTATGAGGACCTAACTTGACTTTATCTGAATTCAGTGTCTCTCTACAGTAACTTTTAACGTATCAAAGAAACCAGCATAAAACTCCTATTGCACTAACCCTTAACTGGGGTGGCCTTTGCCTGATCAAGAAAGACTTGAATGAACCAATTCCACTAAATCAGGTTTAAAGCATCATAACATAGCATAATTAAGCAAAATTTCCAAACAGTGAGACCAAGTAAAGTCAAATTGCTATAGCTTAAAAAATGGTGGGAGTTGGGCTGTTGAAGTGTTCCCTGACACCCAAGAAGCTGCAGCAGGTGTGTATGGACAGTGCAGCTAAAAACACCTCCAAGCTCTAGCAGCTACTCACGGCTTTCTTCCTAGCTGAAACTGTAGCCATTCAAGCAAACTAAGCTCTTTATTTTACATAGTCCTAAAATAGCCTAGGTCTGAAATGTTTGGCTTGGTAAGTAAATGCCCAGGTATAAGAAACCAGGCAGACACTATATATGTATATACACACATACACATATATGTATGTATATTAGTCTTTTATAGCTGTGCTGCTCCAAAGTGTTTGATAGATCACACTGTGAGAAATTGTTTCAGTTGAAGGAGATCTTTAACTTGTAGATAACTTTTTGTCTTCACACCCACAGAGTATTTCTTTTCTTTGCCATTGAATATTTCTGTTAAATAGTAAGTGGAAGATACTGAGTTCCTTGACTAGAATATATGACTGGGGTATAAAACATGCACACTTACCTCTGTTAATACAGCTCTGGAAACATGCACTATATTACCTACATTATTTAGGTTTGAAAAAACCAGTGAGTTCGGGTAAGTGAGGTTATCACAACCGAGAAAAGTCTACAAGATACTTATGTGCCTATGTACAAATCATCATTGCTGGGTGACAGCATCCCCGCAGGAAGGAAATTTGCTTTTAAATGCCTTGTGGCATTATTTTCCACCACTGCTGTTCTGTAAGGAGTTCAGATCCAACCACACATACATTTAAGGCATTATTTGCACGCATGCAGCTGCTTCCCACGTACATTATGGTAATAGCCACGTGATAAATTGCGGAGTTACATGAATAAATTACATTCACTATGAACCTTTGACTGCACCACTTGCTCTCTGCCCACTAATCCATCTCTGCTGACGTGTCTTTGACACTCTAAACCTCCAAGCAGCTTCAAGCAGCCACTGTTTAAAAACAAGTGAAAGTCATGGCCCCGCATAATACTGTCTTACTGTTTTGTTTCCTTAATCTCAAAATACATTTTTTCCCTCTGAATAGTAATAGTTGTGATTTAGCACTCAATAATATTTAGTAGCTCATCATGTAATGCAAACAGTTGTTCTTTTAATAAAAAAAAAAACCAAAACAAACTTGCCCAGTAAAACTTGTTTCTTCCTTTCAGTGCAGATAAACATTGCAGCAGTTCCTATCTTAAGCAATTCTGTAAGTTTCTGAAGGCCTTTGTTATCAGTATGCACTCTAGTTAGAACAGCAACTTTAAACAAAAAGCAACCAGGCAAACAAAAGACATTTTGATTAAATCTAAGCATTAAAAATGGTGCCAGAACTCCCCTTGAAAACATTTGACCCCACCAGGTCATCAGTGCTGTGGTGTGGGATGAAACTTTGCCTGGGAGTGACCTGAGATTACGGCTGTAGCTCACTTGCATCTTAAGCCTGTGAGATGCAGAAGACCTCCAGAATCCTCACATGAGAAGCGGAGAAGGGGGAGTAACTGGGGAAGAGGCAGAGAGCGCACGCAGAATGAGAGTGTGTATTTAGTCACGCAAGTGTAGAGTGACTGACTCTTACAAGATAAACTGTGGGATTTGTTTCCAGGATAGATGTAGATTGTACATATACACTATATTTAGATACGCATTGGTAGTGGCTTGCCTTGCTTGAAACGTAAGGAAAATGACAGAAATATTTAATGGTCCTAAGGTACTGCCCAGGGCCCACAGCAGAGCATTCTCATCCCTGAAAATGCTTCATGTCTACCTGTAAGAATTAGATATTTCCTTCAAAATGAGGTTTTATATATTTTGTAGGGCTGAGTCTTTGGCATTTTTGAGATCTTTAATTTTTGTGCTCATTTTTAGTTTAGTTTAGTTTAGAAAATGAGTTAAGAAGATAGCACTGACATGCTTGGAGAAAGTGGGCAGTGGAAAGAAGAGTTCTTTCGTGTTAGGCATGTTCTTGTGCTAAAAAATCCCAAATTTGAAGTGACAAAGATGCAAAGGTTTCTTTTCAGCATGGTGAAGTGCCAAACTGGCTTATACAAATGCTTGGTTTTCTTGTTGTAAGTGCTGGCTATGTGCCTGCTAAACCTGTACCACTGTTTTGTTATTGAAATGAGGTTAACACTGACTTGGAAAAGAACGGGGTCTTTTCAGCTATTCTAATAATAAGCGAGGGTACCAAGCAGCCAAGTCTGCTTCTGCAGGATGACAGGGAGGTTGAAGCAGTCTCCTGTTTTATTTGCATGTCGGTTCCTTGATCAGGCTTACGAATTTTCTGTTCACCGAATGTACTAGCTGTTGAGTCTCTGTAAACCTTAGGTGTAATAGAGATTAGACCCTTGAAACAAGCCAGACTGAGAATTTCATTCAAGTCCTGCTGGGAGATTAGGGTAGAATCTAAGGCAATCTGTGAGAGTAGCTGATAATAATCTGCAATAACACACAACGCAGCCGTGCATTGCAATGTGTGCAAGCATACAATACAGAGGAGATGGGTGGTTAAATTGGCCCCCTACTTATTTCTGCATATTCCCCATGGTATTAAATGTTCTTATGAGTCCGTGATGAATTTGTATTTAGTGAGCTTGTTTAATTGACAGACTGAATAACAGGGCTTTGCATGTGTAAATTTGTTGCAAAATATAACAGCCCTAGTTGGCAGCTAAAGCCAACATTTGGCAGCTCACCACTTGCAGGTACCTTTGTGGTGTCCCCCCAGAACAGCATTTGTAGGTATTATAGGGAGCATGCAACAGAAAAACTATCCCACAGTTGCTTTTAGGCATCTATTCTGAGAATAACATTATAGTTTCTGGTGACATTCAGTATTGACAGCTCATGAGATTATTCTGAAACCTCAAACCCCTGGAGTCCTACAATTATGATTATGTGAGATTCTCAGCTTTCATTTAAAACATCATCTTTATTTCCTTAGTCCTTCTGGTTGCAGGGAAGAGTTTGAAAATGAAACCAAGGAGTTCAAAAAGCAGAAGCCATATAAATAGCCTTCCAAATTATTATTTGTTTAAAACCTCATCAGATTTAAATAATTCAGGATTTTTACAGCTTGGAAGGAATTTTTGCCCAAGAGAACAGATGCGTAAAAGAAACTTACAAACAAATAAGTGGTAAAGAGCAGTGAACACTTAGAGTTTCTAGTTGTGGAGTTGCATGTATCTGTAAGGAGGATGTGACAGCGTCCTTCCAGAATATAAACAGCGCTCCTCCTGCCTATGGGATAACCAGCCCTGTAGGAAAGGGTTCAGTGGTCACCTCTGGCTTCCCTGTCCATTTAAAGCAATCTCTAGTGTCTCAGAGTGAGGTACACATGCTGGCAGAAGGTGCATGACTGCTTTCTGTGGTATTACTTCGAGGAAATTTGGACATCTTTTGTCAGTCACAGACTTGGACTGAACAGCCACAGTGTTTGAGCCAGCGTGACCCCTTCCTGCAGGTCTGTAATTTATGAACTTTGAGCATTTGGCATTGCTAAGAGTGTGTCTGGCACCATATGCTTGTGTGCAGTTAGCCTGGGAGGAGAGAGAAGAGAGGAGAGAGGAAAAGAGAAAGAAGTTATTCACATTTTCAGGTTTGACCTGCAGGTTACACTGTGCAGAGACACTAAGCAAATTCTGAAGGACCTGGTGGTGCTACTTGTTGTGGCCTGCAGCATTTCAGTGCAAAACAAATCTGCTTGAAATCCCTGGGAGTAACTACCAGTCAGCGAAATCCACTTCCCTCTTTGTAAAAAGAATTCCACAATACTCTGTCCAGTCATAAAGAGAAACAAATCTGACTTCTCACGACCATCACCATCTTTTGCTCTACCAGAACAGTGTGTAGGTGGCTTCTGGCTTTCCTTCTAAAACACGTGCCAGCTGTATCCCTGGTACAAGCATCAGGAACCTGATGATGCTGCTCACAGCCCAGGGACCCTGTCACCCAGTCCCACCTGCCCTGCACATGGGCTGGCCCCTCTGCTGAAACCCAGCCCTTAGCATGGGGTTTGCATTCAAACCTGGGCCAGGATTACTAAGCAAATTCATCCTGAGTTTGACCAGGAGACTCCTAGTGGCTATTGCTGTAATTTGCCAACTAGAAACGGATTTATGTTACCGACCTGTGTTTGCAGCTCAAACAGCAACGTGAAAATATAATTTTCTGTTTGTGTTTAGACCTAGATATCATAATACCATCCCAACGGCTAAAAAATGATGAAATTATCATCAGTTATGGTTGCCTGCAGCTAATTTCCTTCCTAGGTTAAATAGAAGCTTGAAAAAGAAGCCTGCAGGTGGGAGTTCTGTGCATTTGTACAATTTACATAGCAGAAATGCTGATGACAGTAGAAATTTGAGCCCTTGAGTGCTACTCCGTATTTCATAGCCAATCAAAACTAAATTAAGAAACAAAGATTATTAAAAAGTATTCTGCACATGTAATTCTGGCATAATATTATGAGGTGGACATTAAATTTTTCCCTCTGAGACTTTCAGCATCATTAATATAGCATTCCTTTAATTACAAGGATGCTTATATTCCTTAAAAAGGGGGAAATACTGTGTAGCATAGATAGTGATACCAGTATTATGTTCACTGAAATAATTAAATGAACAGATACTTTTCTGAGTAATGGATAAATCACAGTGTGAAACAAAAATTATTTTTGAAAGCATTTTGGCATTCATACATATTTTCTCAAGTGAGACATTTTAAAACAGTGTTGTGCAATATCATTAAAAGATGCTGTTAAGAAAAAAGCTTTTTTCCTTTATGGGCTAAATTTGAATAAAAATGTAGGATTCTAAATTCTGTCTGTAGAGTCTTACTAGATAGCATGGGGTAGAAAGGGAACAGGAAGTTAAAGATGAAGCTATTGCTACTGACTTGTTTAAAGTCAGTTTTCATAGTTGTATATTTTGAAATTATGTACAGCTCAAAGTTACTGCAGACTTTATTTACAACATCCGCATTCATCTAATTTGAACTCTTTGGGCACGTATAAATATTACAGCTGTCACATCTTCATTGTAGGAGAGCACCTTAGCCTTCAGGCGTTTTTATTTTGGTGCCTTCTCTTAAGTTACTAAATATTTCAGTTCATTTCTAATACTTGGAGCCCTGTGAGTTTCAGCCCCTGCCCGTTGTGCTGTCCCCAGCAGGGCAGGACAGCTCAGCCCCCACTGCTGAGGCTGTTCCCATCCCAGCCCCCTGAGCCCCTCCGCACCCAGCGGGGCGGGAGGGACACTGACTGTCCCTGTGTGTCCCCCAGGGATGTGAGGGGCACTGACTGTCCCTGTGTGTCCCCCAGGGACGTGAGGGGCACTGACTGTCCCTGTGTGTCCCCCAGGGATGTGAGGGGCACTGACTGGTCCTGTCTGTGCCCCAGCTCCCTCCTGCTGGGCAGTGCCACCCGCCAGCCTACCTGTGCCTCTGGCAGTGCCTGCTGCACGCTCTGCAAAGGCTCCTTGGTCCTCGTGGGAAAGGATTCCTTGGTTTCCTACAAGATTTTTAAAAATGGATATACTTAATGACAGCAGGAATAAAAAAAATAGTTCGGTAAAATCTCTGTTTTCTTCCAACTGGAAGCAATCTAAAAATTAATAATTGCTCATAAATCAAAACTGAGCCTTGGCTGTAAAACAGATTTGCATTTTATTCATTATCACTCATCAAGATTCTCCAGTAAATCATTAACAACACTCCGTCCAGTTGCCTTTTTTGTTTTTCTCCTCAGTTACACTTTGGGTACTGGAATATTTTCAAGCCTTAAACAAAACAAAAGCACGCCCACAAAGTACTTCAGTTGTTAAAAATATTTGAGGGTAAAACAGAGTTCCTAAACAAAATCAACAGTTTCTACATATTTTCAGTTGCAGTTTTAAAGCACATGTCACTAGTACGCGTAGAACGGCATCCTTTCGAGGAGATTTGTATTTTATAAACACACTTTGTAAAAGCAGCTGTTAAGCATTTTCTATCATTGTTTTTATTCCATTTGCTACTTGCTCTTCTAGTTTGGTTTGTTTTCCCCCTGAAGTTAGCTGGGAATAGTAGACATTTTTAGACAATTATTTTAATAACAATTGATCTTAAAAAGCAAGGAACTGTGCCGGTGGAGTTTGTGGCTCTCTGGATGAGGTTCTTGAAAATACCTGAGCTGGTGCCTCTCCCCTCCTCCCTGGCCCCTCGAAGCACCGAGGTGGGTACGGGGGGGAGATATCCAAGTACTCCGTGGGAACTTGGAGTTTGGGCCTTGTTTGGGTATGGGACCAGCAACACCAATTTTACAAAGAAATAAATGTCTTCCACTGTAAAATAAATACCCACGCATCCACAGTGAACGTGAATGGCTTGCAGTCAAGGCAGTTGGACCAGAAACATCCCCTCAGCAGCACCTTCAGTGAAGTAAAATAACACTACTTTATAAATAAAATATTTACTAGTCCTATTGTAATTTGAACTGCTGCTGGTGAGGCAGAGGTGATCTCGAGCCCTTGGCTCACTGCAGGGAGACTCCTGACAAGGTTTGCTGGGGTGCAGGGGGACAGTGCAGTAGCACATCCCAACTGGTGCTCCTCGGCTGGGCCAGGCACATCCCTCCTGGGCTGACAGGAGGCAGAGCTGGGTGACCCCATTTCTTCTCTGCTAGAAAGCCTGAACAGGGAATTTTTTCCAGGATGGTAAATTCTCCTTTCAGCAGAGTGACCTTTGCTTCCCAACCTGCTGGTGTCAGGCAGGCAGCCTGGAGGAGCAGAGCTGCAGCATCTCCCCCTGAGTTTGCTTTCGCACATTTTGGTCAGGGGCACGATGCCCTGCGCTCCCAAGGGAGCTGTGCGGTGTCAGCCTTTCCAGGCTGGGGACACTGTACAAGGAGCATGATATTATATTTCTTCCCACTGTCAAGTGGGACAAGTCTCAGAATATGAATTTTGGATTTCCTTAGCAGAACTGAGCAGAGAGTTTTATGCTGCTGAGGTTTGTCCAAATTATCTGGATAAACATATTTTTCCATCTTCATTTAGTACCTGTACATCTCTGAACGCCAGAGTTTCATGTCTCTTTCTTGCAGAGCTTGTACTTTGTAAAAGCTAAGAATCACTGCAAACCAAATGAGAATTCCTGAGGCACTTCCATATATTAAAATTTCCATTTGTAAGCATCTTGTTGAAACAAAGCCAAGTGAACTCAGCTGAGAGTTCTACAAGCCTAGTGTACATCAGGACAACCATTCTGGTTAGTGGGCTCCCCAGAGTCCTTCGAGAAGGCAGAAATCAGTAAGTTGACTCTCAAGTAATGATTTTAGCATTTACACTTTTATGTTACTTACAAAGCATCCGGTCCTAATACAACCCAAATCACCTAAAAAAAAAAAAAAAAAAAAAAAAAAAAAAGTACAAACTGAGACAATAATCTGCACTTCCACCCCTTCTGCTCTATGCTGGGAAGCAGAGAGGGGAAAAATACAGACAGGCATTAGCAATCCCTCTTGACAAAGTATGGAAATTACCCATCTCATTATGCAAGGATGAAAACCTGTCATTTACTTTTAAAGAGTTTAGAAGGGGCTGAATCTGTGGGAGCTGGTCAATTTTAGTGAGAGTACCACTTTTTTTTTTTTTTAATACTGATACTGTTTTGCCAAAACACATTTCCAATACATGACATACGTACTTCAGAGTAGCTAAAACCAGGTGAGAGGTCTGTTAATCCAAATATTTCCTGACTTGTTTCAAGGCCTACAAGTACTGTCTGAATATGAAAATAAAAAATAATCCCAGATCCTATTAAGGCCATTGACTGATGAGATGCAGATCCCTGTGTACAATGAACACTAATCTCCCTAGCTAAAAAACAGAGGTAATTCTATAGCCATTTTACTTGTAGAAACAATGACTGTTATACACACTTCAGGTATGGAAATTTGTGTTTTCACAGGTCACTTGTGGTGACATCATCTTGATCTACAAGTACAAATATAGCTAAGGACATGAAAATTCTTGGCATTGAGCTGACTTGGCAACGTGCATAAGTGACTTCATGTAGCTTTGATGTTTGCTGTGTTGCATTTTCTGGAAAATGGTTTTATTTCTTATCTTCTAGTTCTTTACGCAGATTGTTTATATGGAATTTAGGAATAAAAAACAGGGAGGAAAGAAAAGGGTGCAAATGAATTTTAATTATATTTACTACCAGCAAGAGATTGTACTAAATCAGGGATATTTTATGTCAGGCTTCAGCCCAGAGAGAATTTTTATAGCTAAGTAGTTGTAAAACCTCTAAAAGAAGACACCATTATGATGAAAGGAGCATTTTCTTACATGTACATGCCGTGTCTTTCCAACATCTTGGTGCATTTTAGATTTTTATCTGTAAAACTGTCATGAGCCACACTTTAACTCATCAATTTGATTTTTACCAGCTACACCTGCTCATAAGACGCTTTCCTCCAGTGAAAACTAGAAACAGAGCTACTTGTGGGTGACATTTACAAGTGACTGTGGGTAGGGGGATGGTAAAAAATAAATAAAAAGGAATAGCAAGCAACTGCACAAAAGCCCTCGTGCTCTAAAAACTGCAATGTGCATAGCTCTAGGAAAAAAAGTACAGAATGCAATTTTCTAACTGCTAAGACAACTTCTTCTACACGTGCTATTTTCCTCATCTATTTTTATCACAGGCTTCCAGACTGACATGCCTCTTGGCTTCCTTGACCATATGGATCTGCCAAGTGGTATGAATACTGTAGGGATAGCCTGCAGAAATATCCTAGCAAGGTGTCTCACTTTGCAAGGGTTGGTTCAGACTTCCAAACACGTTGAGTAACGGCTTTGAGGGGTTTTCAAGCATCGTAGCTTTCCTCACTAAATTTGTGGGGCAAATTTTCGCTAATCGTTTGCAGCTGAAAATCCTGTCTTCCTGAAAAAGAAGTGGGATAAGCCTTTGAAAATAAAATGTTTAGAACATAGAAGCTTTTTTTTATCTGAAGCAGTGGCTCTGATTTTTTTAAAAAGATACGCTTCAATAACTAAAAGAAAATCAGAAGTGACTCATCATGTATATTTCATGCCTAAGAGCTAGTGTTTGACTTTACATCAACAGGACTTAAAATATGATCTTCCATTGAAATTAATGTGTCCTGTGTTAGGCAACAGAAGGACTCCTACTGACAGCAACGGATGGCAGCAAAATACAGCATCCTTAGTAGTGAGCATTATTCTCTGCACTGTACCAGTTGGAAACACTCAACTGGAAACCATAAAAACATCTTAAGGTAAAGTTAACTGTATGCCTTTATATGTAATATTTTTCTTGTCAGAAGCAATTTCACCGAAGTTCACTTATTTCCAGCATTTTCAGTTTTAAAGTCTTCTTTACTCATTTTACTGGTGCTGTGTTTTGGATTAGTTCAGCTGTTGTGAGCTTCAGTGCAAGTCTCTTTGTCCCTAGTGACAAAGCAGGTTTTGGATAATGGGACACTATCCATCTTTTCTTGGGTACAGTTTTGGGGCACACAAGAATGCACTGAAAGCATCTAGCTGGAAAGTGCCAGCTAGGATACATAAATAGAATACATAATGGGGTTTGCATAAAACAATATACAATTTTAGCTTTATGCATCTCATAGGTTATTTGTAAATAATTGAAAAGGACAGAAGACTATTATTGACTAATCTTTCCACAGTTCTCTGTAACTGCACCATCATTGCTTGTAGCACTCAAGCATTAGCCAGGCATTATCAATCATGAACTTCAAGTTTTATAAGTTTAAAAACAGGTCTCAGAAAACACTACAACAGTTGTCCTTCCTTTGTTAATCAGAAAAGGGTTTCAGCAGAGCTTTTTGTCAAATTTTAAGCCTTGACAGAAAGTATTTCAGTGTTAAACAGTGGACTGATGTCTAAAATGCCACATGGGGTTTGTTACAGTTTTTTGAAGCCATACAGACAATTGTTTTCCCTCTTCTACAATCTACAAGTCCTCAGCTGGTGTAAAGTGTATGTACCTTTAAGGGGATGGTTGCAGCAGGCAGTTCTCACACATCTGCCACTTGTGCAGTCCACGCAGCCCTCCAGGGTGCCAGCCCCTCTCTCCCTGTCTTGAAAGTGGTGGAGAAAACCAAGACTGAAGAGAAACATGGGGAGTTGTTCCAAGAAACAGGAGAGCCTGCCTGCCTGCATCCCTGTCTTGTCACACCTTTAAACCTCTGCACCTTGAGAAGCCACCAGGGCTGGTGGGTTTGTTCTTACGTAGACTTCTGATTCCCCATTTGGATAATACTCTTTTTTGGAAATGGTGCAGACCACACAGACCTCATCTGTGGACTTTAGATGGGCACAGGTAAAGTGTTTTCTAAGTTTAAAGAGTTCAGCAGTAGAATAGGAGAAGGTTGTGCAAGTGCCAGCTGGTTGATGAGGACCCATTCACCATGCTGCTCTTCCCAGGTGCTTCCTCTCTAGGACAGTAAATACACTGCAGGAGCTCAGAAAAAGCAGGCATAGCCCTTTTACAAGGCATTGTTTGGCTCTCCCATCAATAACAATCTGACTAAGAATTTGAAGTAAATCTTGTTCTGGTGACTGTATCTCGTCAAGGGCCTCATACTACTAAGTGATGGGTTTGGAATAATAAAATTATTAGATCAGAATAGATCATAAGATCAGAAACAAAAACCAGGAAGCAGCAGGGTACCACTGAATTTTACCTTAGTATCAGGGGCTTTTTTCAGTTGCCATCCTCAAGGTCATTACACCTATACTACTGCAACCATCAACATCCTCCTCCTGTCAGGCCAGTTCTCATAACTTCAAAAGAAGATTTACAGGAGCTGACCAAGAAAAAATAATGTTCTTCACAAATTATTAGAGATTCATGGCACCTGTGCCTGTGATGACCTGTTTTAGCACTTTCTTGATGACACCACTGTGTACGAGTTTCTCTCAACTCCCATCATGTGAGCCGCGGTTGGTTCTTTTGTCTTTCAGCCTAGCCAACCACCAAGGCTGCAGAAAGCAGATGTAAGGGCAGTGCTGAGCAAACCTTTCTGTCACTGCCTTTACTCCCAGTTAGTAATTGTTCTGTTGATTATGAGCTGTATAAAGCGTCACAGGAAAAGCAGAACAAGTTTACTTTTACAGTGGTGAAATAAATCGTAAATTCCAAACACTTTTAATTCAAAATTACCCCTCCTAACCAAGGATCAGGTGCACAGCATTTTGCTGAAACACGTGTGAACATTGGCAGTGCAGCTATAGCCAAGTGCAGCTGCTGAAGAAGAGGGCAATAAACCTCCTCATCTGAGCTAGCAGGGAGCCTACGAGGGAATGGTGCTCTAGGTGGCACGCCCTGCCCTGAATCCAACACACAGAGTGTTCCAGGAGATGCTGCAGCCCCCCTAAGCAAGCCATGCACATGCAGAGAAGTGAACAGCAATGCTGCATATCAGAGAATGGTAACAGAGATCCCTCCTATTTCTATTTGGAACTTGAAGCATTCTTGGATAATTTGTTTCCAGTAGAAATCAGCTTTCCGCTTCATAAGAAATGCGTGTGAGATTCTAACAGCATTGTCACTGCAACTTTGTTAGAAGACATTACCTGGCCCATAAACACCTGAGACAGGGGAACTTGTAATTGAGCCTGCAATACCGCTGTACCTGACAACACAGAAACTTATTTCAAGCCTGCACACTGGAGATCTTCACATGCCAGGTGATTGGGTTCAGTTATTATTGGCTTTAAGTACTTACAGTTTTCTGACCTAAGTTTCTTAACGCTTTATACAGAAAAAGCAGTGCAGATAGTAGGTACAACAAAATACAGGCACACTTTACAGGTAATTTACAGAACATTAGGCTAATGAGAAATGGGAGTCCATTTCTACAATATCTTTGTCTCAGTGTCTTTTTCTGCAATCAGTGAAACTCACAGGCATTGAGAAGCCATAGAAGAGAGCTATTTTCTGATTCGGTTTGGGGTTTTGTTGGAATGTTTTTAGCTTTTCCAAGTTTGATGAGTCAGGTTTCAGCTATTTTTTTATATAATTTTCTTTGCTAATTGTATATGCAAGGGTCACAGAACTAAAGAAAAAAATCTAATTTTAACCTGCAGTTGATTTATGAAATGATACTGAGTTCCTTGAGTTTGGGAAAATAACATATACCACTAATAATCTCTGGGAGCTGATTTAACACCGTATTCTATCGCAGTGCTAGGAAGAAGCCAAGGACTTGTAACAATCTGTCATTTGCAGTGACATTTTTATTACTCTTTCAGAAAGGCTGTGCTTTAATTGTCTCCTTGCTTCAAATCAACTGCTTAGTTTGCTTTAACAGTATTTTTTTCACTATAGTTACCATTGCCCTTGCTATAAGAAACCTAAACTCTCTGTGTATTTCTGGCATGGTGACTGCCAAGAGGAACAGGAGCAGAGAACCTACCCGTGTCCTTCTAATTTAAGAGAGTGAAAATGCTACTGATCGCAAGTCCCATTTTCATGGAATTCACACCAAATTCCTACTAGACCTGCATCCCAGGCAATCCCCCTTGATTCACTAGGACTGACCTGAGAGAAAATGCATCAAAATAATATACCCTTTTTCTCCAATATTGTGGAGTTTGCAAGGAGCTGCCCAATGGAGAAATAGCTTCGCTTTCAACTATTATAAAGAAACTGCAAGCTCTTAATTTAGTAGCAATGTCGCTAGTGCTTTAGTATCTTCTGCAGTGTGCCTCCAACTGATGAACTGAAGCACAACTATAAATAACGATGATGTCTTTGTCAGCTTGTGAGAAAAAAGGGTTGGATCTTGGTTTTGTTTTTTGGTTGTTGTGATGGGGTTTTTTTCCACATTTCCTGGAAGTACATGTAGTAGGATATCTCTAATCTCTTCTTTTGCTTAATACATAGATTCAGTTCTTTGATGGGTCACTTAATCAAACCACCAATTTGTTGCCTGCTGGTTCACGACAAAGCTCAGTGACCCAGTGACCCTCACAGCCCTAGTGTTGTATTGTACACAATGGGCACCCCAAAGTCTAGCGATTGCATCAAATCTTCAGTTTTACAGTTCAGAACTTTGAGGAGCACTTCCCTTTCCAAGTGAGAGGCAACCCCCCTCCACCCCAAACTGGACTTGACTGTACCTGAACAAACTGCATTCTCAGACCTCTGGTTTCTGTGCATGCCCTATGCATCTGAATGGTGGGAGGTCCTCTCCCAGCATCCAAAACCCACGGGATCCCAAATCCTTTCATGGTTGGGCAGCTCCTTCACCACTCTGTGATAACTAAGCAGTTGTCCAGGGAGCAAATGGCTTTGTTCATTTGGATGTACCAGCTCTGTATTTTAAGAGAGTACCAGTCAGAAAAGTATAAAGTTTCACAAATCCCCAGATTGGGGACTCAATGTAATGATGAAGAGGAGGGACTTGATGTCAGCTGTGGCAGCATAGCTGCTCTGTGCTAAGGAGGTTTTAATGGCGCAGATGAAATCCATCTTGGATTCTGAATCACGTATGCATTCAGGCAAAATATGATTGGGAAAAAAAGAGTTAGTTTTCAGGGCTTGCATGCCTTTGGATTTGTTTGCTTGAGTGTATTTTTGGAGGGTAATGTTAGATGCTAAGGGAAAGTTACAGCAAGGCTTGTGACTAATGGATAAGATGCAGTATGCTCTGTGATGCTATGATAAAAATGCTGATGCAGTTAACTGATATCAGGGACATAAAATAACACCACCATTAAAAAAAAAAAAAAGCCAAACTGAAAGATTTTGTCAAGTTTTTGAGATCCCACCTTGGTATCATTTTAGACGATGTTTCTAATTAGTAGCCACATAAACACTTGCTGATTAAATTGTTGTACAATTCGATTAACAAGGTGAAGGAAAAATAGCAACATTTTCATTTTAATGAGATGTCTGCTCTCTCCTCCTCTCTACTATGCATCTTAATGTACCTTGCTGTCTGCACTGACTTGGGGCTCCAAGGCTTTGTCATTTCTTGGCAGTTCTGTTCTCTAATTTCTTCTGACACATGGTGCTTAAATCCACACGAAATGTGAGGTGAGGCAGAGAGGATTCCTGCAGACTGCCATGCCATAAGAGGAGCACTCATTTGCATTATTCATTAGATAAACGCACTGATTTGCATCTCATTCTGGTCTCCTCCATTTCCAGGCAGGGGATGGAGACAATTCATGGAATTGCTGAATTTTTGAATGATATTAATAGTGCTCATTTGGGATTGAGTCTCCATTGTCTGCTGCCCTGTATTTTGTCCCACACTTACCTTAAATACCTACAGAAACTTCATCCTTTTGTTCTTTTAATAGTGAGCTGTGCCTATTTACTGCATAGTAAAAGGGTGTTAATTTGTTTATCATAGCAATTTTGAAAGTATTTATCAAAGCCATAATTCAATGCTTGATCATTATTTGTGATTATTACAATCTTTTCCCCTGTTGTTCTGAGGTTATGGTTCAAAAGCAAAAGCTTGTAAATCAACTGCAGTGATCTGACAGCATCTATAATTTTTTTGCCATTCAGTATTCTGGAGCAGTAAGCTTTTAAGAACTACGTGCCCTCTGTTAACTAGCATGTTAATGCAGTAACGTTGAGAAATAGTATAGCCCTAGATAACGATCAACATTCTCTCTCTTTCTTCTAAGCTTTATGAACTATTTACATTATGCTTAGCATTAATATTTGATTCAGAAATCTGTACTGTGAAAAGGAGGGGATATCACTGTCCTGTCCTCAGGGTATTGGGGGAGGAAGGTTAGTTTTGCAGGATGGGGGTTAGTACTATTGAGCTCTTTCATCCTGTTATTAAACACAGGAAACTGTCAGGGGAAATTGAGAATTTTAAAGAACTTAAACCAGTACCGTTATTGCATCAACACTTTTTGAGAAAACCTACATGATAAACACCTTCAAGTGCTGCTGCAACCCAGAGCCATTCCCTGAACCATCATTTACATCCAAGAACAGCAAACTGCAAAACCAAATAGTGGTTTATTAGCTCAGTGGGTTAGAGCATGGTGCAGACAGCACCGAGCTGGTGAGTTCAATCCCTCCATTGGCCATTCACCTAAGAGCAGGACTTGATGATCCTAGTGGGTCCCTTCCAACTCAGAATATTCTGTGATTCTGTGACTTTCAAAGCCCTTCTTTATACCTGGTGCTGCACTGGGCTG
Organism: Chamaea fasciata; assembly: GCF_029207755.1. Classification (NCBI taxonomy): domain Eukaryota; kingdom Metazoa; phylum Chordata; class Aves; order Passeriformes; family Sylviidae; genus Chamaea; species Chamaea fasciata. Next base: position 12,111,485 of record NW_027094095.1, on the reverse strand, counting down.
TATATTGCCCAAAACTAAGGAAAGACATTGCCACCATTTTAAATAGCTTAGAGCATAATTGAAACACAGATGTCCAAAGCAAGAACAAATGTTAAAAAGTGGGGCTCTGAAGGCTGACTTAGGCAGGTGTTAAGGCCTAATTGTGTATTGTTTTTATTGAAATTGTGGCATGCTTTCTGGCTGATGCTGTTGCTCTCTGATTTGCCATGCTAGACAAATTCACTTCTTGAATTAGAAGGTGGGAAAGGCAATGCCCTGAGGAACAGTTAGTCAGGACACTTCATCTGTAAGCAGGGTTATGGCAGAAAATACAATTGAAATGGCATGTGAAAATGAAACCAGTTTATATTAGGACTCTGCCTAATACACAACTTAATTATAATTGAGTTTGCCACAAGTTAGTGACAGCTGAATCTAAACAAATCACCTAGGTAATGTGCTGATTGCACTAACAGCAGTTGTTGTCAGGGGTGGAAGATGCCATATGGCTCCTCTTCTCTACCCAGGTCAAAATATCATTAGGAAGAAGCTTAACAACATCGACACAAATGAGGAATTAGCCAGTCTGGCTTTCCTCCAGCCTGCAGGGTGTGCGCATGTCCCAGGGTCTGGCCATTCCCAGGCACAGTGAGGGGCCACCCAGATTTTTCCAGAATGTACTGAGTGGAGGAGTATCCTGGTACCTGAGGACAAACAAAGGCAGCTGGTGCTCAGTTGCATTGCTCAGGCACAGCTCAGCTCTCTAAGACATGCCCAGATTACGTCTGGGCACTTGGTGAAAGGAAAATAAAGTGTAAGTGACGCAGAATGCAGAGTGGGGCAGGGGAAGGAGCCAGTGCTGCACCAGGCAGGGTCAGGTTCAGCCACAGAGAGGGCTTTCTGTGCAAGTGAGGACACCAGGCAAAGTCTCAGGCAGTGCATTTGGTACAAGTCTCCTAAAGTTTGCACAGCCTTTTCATTTTGTGAAGACAAAACTATGGTGTAAATATATTATAAATATATATGTATAAATATATAAGTATAAATCTTGCAGTGCCATGATTGAGGTGTTACATTCCCTTTTGATTTCAGAATCTTGTCCATTTACAACTATCAAATGCTAAAACCAGTCACTAATAATAATGTAGAAGCTACTGCTCCTGCAAGAGCCACAGAGCCTGCTTGCACCACCACTTTGGAATGAACTTTTAGCATTTCTGTTCTAAACTGTGTGATGCTTTTCTAGGTTGCACCAGAAGTACAGTTCATGCTATATTAAATTGTTATTAACTACAAGATGCCATCCAAAGTATAATGTTGTATCAGTTTGAATTATATATTTTTGTTACGCTTCTTGCTTTGAAAAACACACATTTGAAATTTTTAAGTGTGCCAAGTAGGCCAGATGCTGCCTTTCAGAAATAAAAATTGCCTTAACTGATTCTATGATGATTTGGGTTGTACAAGAGTCATAAAACTTCTGGCAGACTTAAAATATCTTTCCTTGAACACTGGTCCCACTGTGCTGATCTTGCTGTCAGCAAGGGTTTGCAGATCCTCAGTTATGAAACACCTTGTCACCACTCACCCAGAAGCCTGCTCCTGCTTTGCTGTGAAGTTTGTTAAAGCACTTTGTCCAGATTTTGAACTGTAGAATGTATTTTCTAGTGAGTTTTTAGTAAAATGGTTGTGGACAGAGCAATAAAACTCAGGGTAGCTATTCTGAAGAGTGTTGCAGAAAAGGTGGATAATTCATTATGCAGATGTTTTTAGATTATTCTAAACAATATCTACCCTTAAAAATGTCCTTGTCTAGTGCAAAGTGAGGACAGCAGCTGTTCAAAATTTATTTTTATCATCACTCTTCAATGGATATTAGACCTCTTTCTCTTTTGGGGCTTGCCACAGTGTCCCTAATGAATTTACTGCACGGCTCTGCCTCATTCATTACAAAGCACCGATTTTATCTGCCATGGGCTTCTCTGCACTGCCAGCAGCACTTCTGAGTCTGGAGCAAGCCTACTGAAGACACTGTGGAAGCACCTAGACGCTGGTTTAGTTTCTCCATACTGCCTTTACCATGTTGAGTAGACCTAAAAAGACCAACCAGCCTTTATGATGGAGCAGAAGATTTTTACTATGGCAAGAAAAATTCCTCCAGTGGCAGAAGATTGGCAAAATCAGCTCAGTGCCATCTGCTCTTTGATCCTCCCCCTATTTCAGAAGCTTAATCAGATGGACCAAGCCAGCAGTTGGAGGACATGGAGCAGACCTGAGAAAAGCCCTTCTAGACAGTCAGAATCATGGGACTTGTGTAACCAATACAAGCTAGAGTAGCCTACAGGATGCTCTAAATTATGCCTAGAGTTCTTTCAAGTCTTAATCAGGAAGAAATGCTCTTTAGGACTACTTTTTCCCCCTCTTCATTTGTGATGAGCATAATCTGGAAACTAAAATACACAAATATGCTCCACACTGTAGGTAACAATTTCTACAGTATGTTCATAAATTTAAAAAGTGGAGCTGTTTCAAATAAGCTTCAAGAATGACAACTGAAATAAAAATTTCAAAACCTTTCGGATAGAATAGAATCTAATCACTAAGTTTGGAAAAGACCTCCAAGATAATTGAGGCCAATCTATTACCAAACACCACCTTGTCAACTAAACCATGGCCCTAAGTGCCACACCCAGTTGTTTCTTGAATACCTCCAGGAATGGTGGCTCCACCACCTCCTTGGGTAGCTCCTTCCAGTGCTTAACTATCCTTTCAGAGAAGTTCTTCCTGATATCCAACCTGAACCTCCCCTGGCACAGTGTGAAGCCATTTTGTCTTTTCCTATTGCTGGTTGCCTGGGAGAGAGGCCAATCCCCACCTGGCTACAGCCTCCTTTCAGGTCATCTTGGAGGGCAAAATGTCTTCCCTGAGCTTCATTACTTCAGGCTAAATAGCCCCAGCTCCCTCAGCTACTCCTCATAGGACTTAGACTCTAGACATTTCACTAACTTTGTTGCCTTTCTGTGGACACATTCCATCTCCTAAAGTGAAGGGCCCAGAACACAGATCCTCACTGCTTCTTGGTACTACAAGAACAAGTCACTTGCAGCACAAATCGCAGCACAGAATACTTTACAAGATGCAGCCCTTTTAATATGTCTCACTAATTACAGAAAGCTGATCCTCATTTGTTCATCCCTCACGTGTGAAATTCTGAGAGCTGCATCAAATTAAGTTCCAAGTATACTTTCAGTTTATGCTGAGAGATGCCACTATTTCAGCAAAAAGAGAAAAGGAATATTGCTTTCCTTCAAGCAGTTCCAACAACAGTGGAAGGAGCTTACATCTGTTACAAGAGGAAAATGCTATCTTTATGCATTTTTTGTAAAGCAGCCAGTGGCTAATGGACAGGAAGTCTTTCTGAAAGTTTTGCAAATCTACATAATGTTCCTGAGGACTGGAGCATGCATTCGAATCACAGATTTAACAGAGAGAAGAAAAGCGGGGGCATTTGTGCAGCCAGATAGCTCACTGTTGGCTATGTATCTGAGAAGGGTCAAAATCACAAGACTTGCCAGCTAAGAATAGCATTATTTCAAGTTGAAAATACTCCCTTTATGATGTTTCCGTTCAGTTCATAGCACATAAATCAGTGCTGCTTCCTGCCCTTCACAGGAGACCTAAGCATTTGTAGGTGTTGTGCTGTGATAAATGTGGATCTCTGTGAGTGCATGGAGTTGGTCCCTTCTCCAGAGCAATGACTCACTTGTAACCAGGGTGCCTGACACAAATCCTGTAGAGGCATGAACTAATCTAAATTGCAATGACCAGAAATAAATGTGGACGGTGGTAGGTGATTACACTACAGTTTGTTACCATGAGCTGAAGCACAGAGTTGTAAGACTGCTTCTGAGAAATGCATTCTCTGAAGGACTTCCATTGCACTTAACATTTGTGTTGTGGAACAAATGCATCGTGGGGCACCCTGTAAAACCTGAAGACCTCTGACTCAAGTAATATGATTTATACCATGATCTTCCTGTTCATCTGCAGTACCTGTGACAATCCATGTACTTGCAGTAATGTGCTGTGAACAGGGGCCAGCACCTGCACCTCAGCTCACGTCAGTTCCATGGATGAGCAGTCAACTTCCCACAGTAATGCACTGGTGTTGAATACTGTGATTAGGAATTCTCCCAGAGGAAAATTGATATAAGAAAATTATAGCAAACCAACATCATATTTCCTTGTCTGTCTCACTGGTCACTCCAGGTACCTTCAAAAGAATTAAGGTTATTGTTTTGGGGGTTTTTTTAATGCTTTAGAGGCTATACAGGAGATCACAGAGCATTAAAGTTCCTGCTTTCATATAGAATTCTTAAAGTCAGTCACAGTGGGAGCTTTCAAGGAATAGCACTTATTTGCCATGCCAGCTAAATTTAGGAGATTGCTGCTATAACTCAGGCATTCCAGTTAATTGTTTTTCTTTTTTAAGTTGATGGTGCTATTATAGCAACTTAATTCTATTTGCATCTATCATTTCTCAATACATCTCCTTCAACTACACCAAGCTGTCCAGATCCTCTTTGTCTAAAAATCATCTCATCCTTTCTTTGTCACAAGGCAATCAGAGTTCTCTGAACATCAGATAGTGTGAGAACAACAGCAGTAACAATGTCTAAAAACTTGTGGGAGTCTGCAGGGGAAGCCAGGCAGAGAGGAATATCACACTCTGCGTCGGCACTTAATGATGCATCCTTTCCCATAAACTTAGTGAAGATGGGGCTTTAACTGGTTGATTCCCAAGTGAGCATTTTTTATGCTGTCACTGTAAAAACATTTGTACAACTGTATTTTTTAGGGTAACATGTATTTATGAGCCATTCTTGTGCTAGCTGCATGCTGTCCAAGCAAATGGGTGATCCCCTACCCCAAACGCAAGCTGTCATTTTATGGATAAGTTGTGAAATACAGGGAAGTAAGGAATCAACACTAGCCAGCATGAACTATACTAGTTGTAACAGAGCACACAATTAATATTTAGTACCATATTTCCACTTGCTGAAAAAGAGGGGCCCCTTTAAGGAGATTCATTATCTCATATCACAGATTTTTGTGGAGAACTCCTGCCAAGTGTGAAAAGCAGCACAGAAGAAAGGACAGGGGTTCCTGTATAATAAAAAAGCATAAGTAAGTGTAAAAACAAACAGGTAAGGAGTGAAGACTCTTATCACCAAGCAGTGATATAAGGGCAGCACTGACTGACTGATAACTAACTGCAGATGATGAGCATGGCAGGAACAGGCAGTGAAGGGTTTTGAAAGTGAGAGCAAACAGCTGATGGCTGATGAGATGGAGAAGGAGTAGCTGGTGCTGGACTGCAGCAAGAGCATGCAGTGAGCTAGAAAAATGATCTTAGCAGAAGCATTCTGGATTTCTGGATGGTTATCAACAGGCCTAGATTGCATTTGTCAAGGCCAGAAAAAAGGTTGTTGCTGTAATCAAAACACAGTATGGGAAAAGCCTCAATGAGAGTTTAACTAGGAAGATGGATAGGAAAGGCCATATCACAGTGATTTGATAGTGATGTAGCATGGAAGCCATAAATCATCTGGCAGAGCCAGTCCACTGTCAGCAAGGCCAATTAGCCCATGATGAGCACTGTGCTGCCAAAGCGAGGCGTCTGCTACCCAAGCTATCGGGTTTTTAGCTATCACAAGAACATCTAAACAACAGATTTATAGCTAGCTCAGTTCTCTGCTCTGTGCAACTAAATACAGTGGAAACATATTTAGCCTAAGTGTGACTTTCCAAATTAATCCACCTGACAGGCGGGAGGTACAGCAGATCCTGCTCGCTTTAAGTCATTCTTTGCAGAATGTTTCCTGCAATCACAGTTTCCCTTCTCTGCAGTCCTGCTTTTCACTTCCAGTTCTCAATTTCAGTCACTTACAGCCTCTCCTCTTGCTGATCAATTTCCCTACAGCAACCCCATTTCCTGCCCCAGCACCTCGAGTTTAAAACTGAGAATCCAGTTCTGTTTTGTCTTCCATGGCATTGCAAAGAGTGTTTGTGGAGACAGATCCTCAGCAGTGACATGCACTGGCAGGAGCGACACACTCAAAGGAATAGACATTTCCTGGATCTGTCTTTTTGCTGTATCTCTCCTAAGCAGCATGTTGTCATTTCTCTTGCCTCAGCATGTCAGGTTTGCTGTGGCTTTATTCAGGGCAATTAAGCATATGGAGATTTCTGATGTCTGCTTCCCAAAGGATACACTGGTCATTCCGAGACACGCCCAGCTTTGAGCCATTTGGCAGTTCCAGGCTGCACTGCTACAGGATGCACACATCCCATCGTAGGCCCAAACCATTCAGTGCACTTAGTAAAGAATTTTGGATACCTGATAATATTTGAGAGCTTTCTAATGATGCTAAATGATAAACACAGGCATTCTGGATAGGGGAAAACATGAAATCCAAAATGCTGCTAAAAAATTATGTCAAAAAACCTTGAAAATTTATGCTGTTTTACTTCGAATCTGATTACCATCAGTATACTGCGGGTCTTTTTTCCTAAATTATCAAGATACAAAATTATTTTTAAAAGTATTTCATATCATCGGGATGACATTTTCATAGTTATTAATTTGGTACCTTCCAGATATTAAGCCTTGGGAGCAAAAATTTAAAACCAGTGTAATATGCTTGATTGCATAAAATAAGACCTAGCTACATACACCTCTATGAACATCCTAAAACAGTATCAGTCAATGACTTTTTGAGAAACTAGAGCTATATTTACTATGAAGTACCTGTCCATGGAATGAGAAATTTAATGACTGAGACAAATAAAATTTAGAGGCTAGCCTCAATCCATTCCTCAGCAGCTCAGAAGGTCTGTGTTTTTGTGGCTGGGGCCCACAGAAAATGTTCTGGTCAGCATTAGCCAAGTCAGAGGCCGTCATTGTGTTCATCAGCAGTGCTGTGGAACACTGCAAATCTTGGCTTCTGCCCAAGCACTGGTCCTACACCAACCCAAACTCCTAGGCTATGAAGCTTGAGGTTTGATAGAAATGTCAATACTACATTGCTGTGACTGCGCTATTCCTGCACACTTTGGATTCTGCTTCCCCCAGTATTTACCCTGCCTCCTCAATTTGTCCTGATTTCATCCACTAAAACAATTTCAACCTCTGAAGCACTTGCTTTCTTTACAAATTCACAGACTAATATAGGAAAGGAGTGAAAGATTTCCACTGTAGAAGGGTCACCTGTTGTGACTGAGTGAGTATTAGAGAACATTTGATTTCTATCTAGAATTTGTATGCAAGGTTTTATCTCAATTTTATCTGCTTTAGACCAGCAGAAGCATGACTTCCCTAGAGTGATATGAAATAAGGAACATGAAAGGCATCTTCGCTTAAGCTTTGGCACAAACTCAGACTGTGCTTAACAAGTCAGTAGCTCCTACCTCATGTCCCCAAAGAATGGAAGCAAGCCTGTTCCTGCCCCCCCAAAAAAGGGCGGGGGGCCAAGAACGACCTCTGCTCCTTTCATTTTTCTGCAAAGCTGGCACTTCAGGATGCTGAACAATTAGTAGTATGTTTATAAAAGTCATTATAAAAAGTGTTGTTTTCAGCAGAATAAATTCAAGGGTCTCACTCATCAATTTTAAATGAGAGTAGCAGGACTGCAAGGTCAAAAGTATGAGCTTATGCCGTTGCTGCTTTGAAAATGCCAAGAGAGGGATTTTCACCATAACTCTGCTTTACTCTAGAGAAAAGCCTCCTCCATTATCTTTTTTAATTAAAATGGACACCAAAAAGCTAAGTTATATGAATTAAGAGAAGGGACTTTGCACTGTGGCTTGATTTAGAATAATTATAATTGTTGGGAAGTATTTTTCCAAGTGCACTTTCTGTCTCTAATTAAATCCACAGAAATGCCTCATTTTTTGGCTATTGCCAAAGTGTGTTTCAAACTCACATAGAAATGCGCAATTGTAATTTCATTAGAATTCCATTTCTCCGGGCTATACAGGTGCAATGAAAGAAGAGGTAAAATTAATTAAAATTGTGGACATGTTTATACCCGCCAGGTGTCATAAAAGGTAGTGGCTCAGACATTTTTCAAGTAATTAAGCAGGCAATTCTGCTTTTTCTGGTGAGTTATTGCCCTTCCCTCTAATCTGTGTAAGAGATTTCATCACAGAGCTATTGTCAGGTGATGGGATTGCTCTTTACAGTCAGCATCCCCCTCTGGCTAATGGAAATCACATCGTTGCCGCGGAGAGGCAGTGACATGCAATCGGCACGTTTCCAAAGGCAAGCCTCATGTGCCAAGCTCTGCCCACAATTTAGGCTAAAAAGGGGATAACACAATTTTCAGTTTAACCATATTTGGATTAAATAGCTCAAGTGTTCATTCAGGGCACAGCGCATCTTCTGAACATAAAGCACAGTTCTCCTCAGTGAGGGCAGCATTTAATCAGATTCATGTGTGTTGGTGGTGTTTGTGTTATCGGGTTTTTTCATTCCATTTCTATTTTGTCAGGAGTTTTTCTTCTGGCCATGTTGAGATAATCACTAGTTTTCCTGAGGATGTGCAAATTGCCACGGTCACATCCTCAGGCTATATAGTACATAAGACTGTAATGATGGCATTTTCTAAGTTTTTCGTGTAAGTTAGGACCAGAATTTTGTACAGTTTCTTTCTCTGCTTTGGCAGTGGATATAAATACGCCTCTTGGCTGCTTTCTTTGGGCTTCCAGTGCACAAACACAGCCTGCACGTCGTGCTGTGTGTCCTGTGCACAGCTCTGCGTAGGGGAGGAGCAGGTGCTCAGAGCACCATGGTGCTCTCTGGGCACAGACACGACCCCACATCCCTGTACCAAGAGCAGGGCCAGCCTAGGTCAGTCAGCCTGGACAGAGAAGGCGACTCCCGGGACAAACCAGCACTGCCACTGCCCCTCCTGCCGGGTGTGTGCAACAGCCCTGTGCTCCCCACGGCTCTGCTCAGCACCTCCAGTACCAGCCCCAGCACATGAAAGCTATTTCTCATCCCACGGCGAAGGGAATGGGCTGCAGCCTGCATTCGATAGCAAGTTGTGCATTGTCCTGCAGCACTGATGCAAACAATAAACCAAGTCCTCCCTGCTGTCTCAGGAAAAGTGGTCATTCGTTATTTTTATTTCCCCTTTTTCAGTTGGTTTGTATACTGCAATTGCTATTAAGCATTTTCTAATGGGCAATTTTTAATTTTTTTTTAATATTGCAAGAAAAAGAGTCAGTGTAAAATAGATTGCCCTGTATTTGACAAAGTGGAACGTGCTAATTGCATTTAGTTGCAAATATCCATAACAATGGACATACTTGGAGCAACAATAATTCTGAATGACAATATGCACTGCCTACTTCTGTTTAGAGTTGGTGCCTTCCCTGAGCTTGTTTTTTATTTAATGCTCTGTCTTTATTAACTTTTATCATTTTAATTAAATTACCTTTCATAATATTGTAATATTCTCCTGCTTTCAATGTTATCCTGTACAAGGTCATCTCTGATACATGACTAATGCATTTGACTAAAACGCACAAATAAAATATGATAGTCACATTAAAGCCTATGGGACTGTGCTGAGAATAATAACTCAGTCCAAGCTTTTAACAAAAAATTTTTAAAAAATACAGGAAAACCTTGGAGATGAAGGATAAAGTCATACACTTCCAGCACCAAATTCAGCTTGTGTATACTTTGTACCTGCTGTACTGGGGCTGAATTTGACCTTTTGAGGGTTGAAGATGAGGTTTGAAACAGTTGGTTGTTGTATTTTTTTTTTCTTTTCAAGTTTTAAATAGCCATTTTATTCTGTTTCAGTGCTGCTACAACCAGCATAAGTCCAGAATGTACCTTGACCTAAATGGTGCTTTGTTGCATTTCTGCTTCATGTTTGTTACCTTTTTGGCAATGCCCAGGCATTCAGTTAAACATCATAGGATTAAGCTCCATCACTAATTAATTTAAAATACATTGCCTGTTCCACTGATTTACCTCATTTCATTAACAAAAATAACAAATAGAGCCCTTCATTTGCTACTTTTGTGCAAGTCACACTATTCTCCCTGAACATGCTCTCATTTTTCCTGCTGTAGCAGTCAGTCCAGGCATCTAATCATTTCTATCACATGATCGTGAGTCTTTTCTATTCCTGCAATGTCCTATGTCAGGTGAGGAAAGCAAAAATATATTTTAAGTAGGGTACAACAATGATTTATGGAGTGACATCTCAGTATTCCCAGTTTTTTATCCTATTCTTTTTGCATCTTAGTGCTATGAAATTTTTTTCCCATAGAAGTTTCTGCTTCGTACACATTGTGCTGGTTTAGGTTCTTTTAAAGACTTGAAAGAACTTTGGTTTACCACAGAAAATACTTTAAAAAAAAATCTTCAGTAGGCACCTACCTCCTCAAAGCTTAAGCTAAGATACTTTGAAATCAGCTTTAAGCAAAATACAATATGGAGAGTCTTAAATTTATCAAGGAAGAAGCTTTTCTGAGAAAGTTATGGCAATTGATTATTTTCCATCCCTTACTGGAGGAGTCGTATGCTTTTAATGTCTTGGAAAACAGTTTGTATGGCAGCCAGGTGCTCTCAGAGCATCTGACACCAAGGGCAGTCTCTTACTGTTCTTTTGTGAAGTACGGTAACCTTGGGTTGATAGAGAGTCCTTTATTACTTAAACTTATTTAAAGTGCCTCACTGGGAAGGTATTAAACACAGGTTGTTTGAAGGATTTTTTCTTTCACAGTACATATCATATTTTAAATTAGAAGAAAAGAGCTGTTCTGATGGTGGACACTCCAGTACCCTGGACACACTACTGCAGCTGCCCCAGGCCTGCCTTCTGATTCGGTGTCTCCTGACGTGCTGAAGCCTTCCCTGGTGAGCCAAGGGGGCCCTGCACACAACCTCGCAAGCCTTTAGCTTTGAGAACTTGAGAACTAACATTACTGCACAGCTGAGGCACAGCACTGCCACTGAGGAGATCCAGAACACATCCACGGTGACAGCAGCAGCTCCAGCAGTGACCCAACATCAAACAATCAATTTCTTTCCTGACAGCATTGTCCTCTGACCTTCACCACTTGCTGAGAGCCCTTCCAGCAGGGGCAGAGTGAGCAACACAGTAACACACAGTAAGAGGTGAGCACACACCACTTTCAGCAGGTAAACACAGCATAAAAAGTAATTATACTGGCTGCCCATAAAAAAAAAAAAGAGCTGCAGAATTCTACAAGAATAAAAACCATGAGTCCTATTCAAATAGTTTGAAACTTACCTTGCTCAGGACTGACTAGAAGCCATCACAGCCTTCCAAACACTTAGCAACATCTGCAGATCACCCATAACAAGCTTGCTTACCTCTTATTTAACAACCACCATTTACCCTTAATTGGGTAAATTTGTGGAGGTTTTCAACCAGAAGAATCATCCATGTCTAATTATCACGTTGCTTCTGAAAGCTGGGTCCAGGGTGAGGCAAAGTTTCAGCATGGCTCTCAAAAGAAGTCAACCTAAAAAATGAAACAATGGAATTGAAAAAAAAAAAATGCATGTTACAATCCTCACGCTTCAATTATTTGGGAATGGAGCAGTCCATCAGTACTGTATTTTTTATATGATGAAAACATATTTGTGCACTGCATTTTTAGACTTATATTTTTAGAAGTAACAGTCTAGTGTGGAGATTTCATAGGATTTGAAGAATGCCTCTTTTTAATACTCCTTTTAAAATGTGAAACTGGAAGCAGAATGGTAGCACCTGAGAAAGATGTAGGTGGATAAAACTTCAATAAATAAATCAAGCAGAGCAAATCCACTGTCATCCTTGGATATCTGAAGTGTGTTTTGATGCTTTCTCGGTAGAGGATACTTTAATTTTATAAAGAAGTATTAATTTTATAAAAAAGGTGTATGATCAAAAATCCAAACCTATAAATAAACAGATATCTTGGAATAACAATTGAAACCTTAACATTCAGTCAAGCTAACTAAATCGTGCTGTTTGTACCTGTCTTCATCCCACTCTTTCCCTAGCCCACATACATGTGTTTTTCTAGGTATGGGATCACTGAATTTTTATATAGCATGTAGGCAGCTATGTATGTCATTACCAGTGTGGCAGAAACGAGTTACTTCTGATAACTAAACTTCCCCAGTGCAATTTTCTAAGTGAGAAAAAAAGAAGACAGAAAATAAAAATTGTAACCTGTCTGGCTAAATGCGAGGAAGCTGAGCTGTGCCAGCAGGGTCTGGAAAGCTGCAGTATGCATGTCTACACTCATCCTGACTTCTCTTGTCTTGGGACCACAGTCCTCTTTGGTTGCTGATAAAAGATTGACCCCATCACTGCCAGGAATGGAGGCTGAAGCAAGACACACATTTCAATAAAGCAGATGCTAATCTAGTGAAGCATCCGGAAGAGAGGTGGTAATCTTATTTGTCACTATTGTCCTCTCTATGGGCCGCCACCTCTGGAGGTTTTCTAGTTCCACAGAATCTGGTGTTTCAATGTCCTTTAACCTTCATTCAATAAGTGCACTACATGGCTAAAGATGGATTGTCCTTTGCTGGAGTGTCCTCCTCTGCTTGCTGGGGTTATTGCCCATTTCCCCTCAGCCGAGGCCACAGAGGGCTCCCCCACTGCTACAGCCCTCCTGGTTTAGCTCTGAACCACGGCCAGCAGGGCAGTCAGCAGAGCTGATGAATTCTTTACTGACATGAGCAGCCAGTCTCCTCTGCCAGCTGCTGTGGGGCTGTGACCTCTAGGGAAGGGGCCATGAATTCATCCCTCCTGCCAGAGTCACCGGGGAGCAGATGTCAAAGCCCTTCATGAGCTGGAAGTGTCATCGTGTCTGAGCCCAGCAGCACTTCGTGTCTCTCGGTTTTGGACGGGTGCATTTATCGAAACAAAGCTCCTTCTCTCTTTTGTTTTTTGTTTGTTTGCTTTTTGGTTTAGCATTTACAGAGAGAAGGCTCAAATTCCTTCAGTACCAGTTCCACTCTGTATCCAATACTAGTTACTAGCAGAGTAACTAAGGAAGAGTAAACTTGTGCTTTCTCATACCAAGTTCTCACCCTCACTTGTTTTATTTTGGGCTTGTGGGAAATCCCAGCTAGTCCTCTCAGATACGGCCACATGGAGTCATAAGGTCTTTTTGCTTCCTTTTCCTGATTCCTTCAGCAGCTGTGTTGATTTAAATCCCTACACAGCCTTAAATTGCTGCAAGCCGCAGTCCTGCCTGTTCCACCCGTGGCAGAATGTAGTGTCTCACTAGCTGCAGAAACAACTCCCCATCTTTCTTCTGGACATCTTGCAAACCAGTGTCAAAATTGTTTTGTGTCCCAGTCTCCTGCCAAGTCTCTTTCACGTTCATTAATGTTTATTCTTCAAGAGGACCAAAGGCTATCCATGAGTCCTTGTTTTCTGGAGAACTGTAAGCTTCCTAATGCAGCTTGGGAAGTTGCTGAAGATGCCTTGGCCATGTACCATAAGTACCCTTCAACACGGGTCCTGTCAGGTGGGGTCTGACACATGATGTCTGTCAGAAACATTCACAGGAACACCTTTCTTATGACCCAGGAGTCCCAACATGTGCATAATTTCCCGTGGTATAGCCAGCACTGCAGCCAGATAGTTTTGAGCTTTAAATAAATCATAAAGTCGTATTTTCGAGGAATACAGTAAAAGTCTTTTCACCTAAAGAGAAAATGATCACATTTCTTCTCTATCAGGTTGGTCTTTTCCCATGTTTCTCTGAAACTGGTCTTTTCTAAGGGAGGTGGTGGAGCCTTGTACTCACAGGGGGCCTGGGCTCGGTCCCTTGGGGAGGCTGAGCTGTGATTACACATGACCTCACTGTGCCATTATTTCCTTGAGACAGACAACACAAGGAAATGTTTCCTTCTTCATTTTCTATTCATTTGCTCACTGCTTCTACCTAAACCAGATTTTTACACTAAAGGCTTCATGCCTGGCTTTGTGGGTATACAGCTATTTTAGGGTTGTGTTCTTAGATATTTTGGAAATTGTGCTTTAGTCTGGCAGCTTCCATTGAACTTTGTCAGCGAACAGGCTAGAAGTCTGACCTAAGGGGTTTGCGTATTCATTTGCATTAAAGCCATCAGTATTTGGGCAACTCAGGATGACTGTGATTGGAAGTTCAAAAATTACAATGATCTTTTGTGTCTAGTGCATGTTATGCAGGAGAATATTTAAATCAATAATAATGCTATCAGAGCTGGAAATCAAATGCAAAATAATTCCCTGGGCTTGCCATGTATAATGACATTTGCTCTTTTGATGAATTGCTAATGTATTCTTGGACAGAAGAGCTGGCAGCGCAGCCAGCTTCACTATATAAATGGCAGGATGGAGAGAGCAGGATTGTATTTACTACTATTTACTGCTAACAAACTACACACCTTTCAACGTATCTCTCTGCTATGAAATATTCCTGTTCTGAAAAAGGAACATCTAAACAAACTTTAAGACTAGTCTTTTAAGAAATGGCTATTTCCTTCAAGGAAATGTTAGTTCACTTTGTTTGTTTTGAAGTGACAGTATCAAATTGAAACATTATCTTTTTAAACAGGCAGAAATTACTTCAGCTGTGATGCATGCCTAACGCTCCCAGCAATTTCCATGACTCTTACTGTAGAGGATTTTTTCCCTGTGTGTTCATTTCTCTCGTATTTGTTACTGACACCCTGCACAAGAGAAGCAGCCTGACCTAACCTGTGGCAAACCAGCATTGGCCGCAGTGAAATGAACTAAATCCACACTGCTGTCCAATGAAGAGATGATGAAGGCATGATAAAGCAGAGGAAAAAAATCCTCTATTATTTTCATTTTACACTGGTAGTAATTTGGGGGTTTCATCTTTCACAGTAATCGGCTAAAACTCACTCAGATGATCAAGCAAAGATAAATCTGAGAGTTGTTTTGCTTCTTTGTTTAATAATGTTACTGTAAGGTTAAAAAGGCAATGATTTTGAGTTTTATTACCCTGAATTATTAATTTTGTGAGCATTTAAAAAGAATAGTAGTTTGGAGATTTTTTTTTCTAGACATACTGCTGTGCATGATTCCTTCTCATAGTGGATTCATAAAGATTCTCAAAGCATGCAGTATTTCTGATTCCCAAAGGACTCTGGCTGAAAGATGACAGCTATAAGCCTGTACAGAAAATTTTACATTGGTATGGGCTCCAGTAATTTTTAGCAGATGCATCTTTTTATCTTGAGATTGGTTGATGCTTTTTACCTGTAATATTTAGGTATTTTACATGCTTAACTCTTAGGGTGTTGGTGCAATTGTATGATTTGTATCTGCAGTCCAAGACAATCTGCATCAATCCTGCTCTGGTAACCTTTGGTGATTCTGCTGACTGCCACTGAATTCCACAGAACATCCTGAAAAATCCTCGACTCTGATATACTGTTCCCAAAACATCTCACAAAAGGTGTGACACTATCAGAGAAGAACAGGTGAAAGTTTTCATCTTCACAGCCATCAGAGTCTTTCACTTGCCCGGCAAGAAGAAAAGCTGAGTGCAGTGCCCAGCCAGCCCCCCATGCCAGCCGTGGCACAGACAGCCTGATTATCCTCCACTCATTTCTTTTTATCATTCCATAGTCATGGGAATGCATGGAAGTTAGGTGATTCCTTCCTTTGCTTCCCTGCGGTCTCCATTGCTCCAGAGTCCTGCATGCACAGGATCAGGCTCTTTGCTTATGCAAATCACTCAGCTCAAAATATCCCCAGTTGTGTGTCCTCATTACAGACTGCAGCACGCACCCGGCACAGAACAGTTTATAGCCAGTTTATTCCCTAACAGAGCAAGTGCAAGTTTTATCAGGGTGATGGATTATGTAAGAAAATACATTTCCCCCATTGATTCATTGTTTCAAAGGACCCATTATCTCTCCCATTTTCTGTAGCATTGCCCTAAAGGTCATATCACTGTTTCTGGAACTTTTTGAGGAAAAAAAATAAAACTCTGATTTTTTTTTTTTTTTTTCAGATCTGAAAAAAGAATAATTTCACAGCTGTTGGCAAGAGGTTAGGAGTGTGCCAACAGCTCAAATGATTAGCACAGGCTGCCTCTGTAGCCTTGTTTGCTCGTTCACTGTCCTGCATGTTTCTCCAGTTCTCATTGCAGGGCCTGGAGAATCCAGGAAAACTCTCTGTGAGAAAAGCAGCTTGATGTCAAAGCAGTTTTGCTGATAAGATTCAGTCTGGCTCTCTGGTGGCACTGAGAAACCTTTAGGTGGGTAGTAAATAATAGATCTATTTGTGCTGTATGTGTTAACTGCTGCAACCCTTATAAGGCACACAGTCTTGCTGGTTTTTGACTCTGTAATGAAGTGTGTCTTAAAAACATCTTCTCTTGTAGAAAAACTTCACTGGTCTCATTTGAAGTGTTTAAACATTATGTGGACTATTCATTTAAAAGGATGTCGAAATACCTGAGGGTTTAGGTTATCAACAGGTCTGTGATACACATGGACATTCACATGTTCAGAGCATTAATCCCCCTTGGATATAACTTTATCTCTGAACAGAGGAGCTTTAAAAAGTGGGGATAGAGAGCAGCCCTGCTCACTGTGCTCCTGTGCTGGGGCTGGGGGCAGGCTGTGGGGACAGGCTGCTGCCTGTGCAAGTAAACACACTGCCCCCCAAGCCCCAGGGAACCCATGGTGACCCTGCCACAGGAGATTTAACCTATTTCAGAGCAGTCACTTGAACTGCACAGACAACATTTCTCTCTTGCTGTGCCTGACATGGGTGCCTTTGCTGACTGTCTCTTTGCTGATCATCAGTGTCATTCTCCATGGCAGGTTTAAACATGAAACCAAACCCTGGTGTAAATCAGGCACTCTCCTGAGAGGCAGATGAAGAAGCTGCCAACTGTTTGGTGCCAACTGCTGTGGGCATCAAGCCGCTCACTGTATGTTCCCCAGAAATGCAGGCATGCATTTAAAATACCCAGCCACTCTCACTGGAGACTGGATCAGTCAAACATTAGATATTCATCTTTCATTCCTGCCTATTACTAATTGATAGCCAAGGTCTTTAGCATGCATCATATCTCATTGCACATCATTGCTGTAACTCAGATAAAAATACAGAGACCCCTTAGAACTAAGAGATTTTATAGATCTTAGGTTTATGCAGTGTGTTGCCTTTTGTACAGTAATTCCTATTCTTCAGCTGGTTAGGTCCATGCTGTGCTCTGATAAAACCAGACTAAAATCAGTAGCTTTAGCAGAATTAGTATAAGTTTGCTCTCATTTTCTCTATCAACATTAGTATTTTTCAAGTCCACCATATCAAGGGTTATCAAAGCATTTAGACAAAATCTGAGCCTAAGGAAAGATGGAGACATGTGAGAGCAGGGGATGAGATGGGGTGAGCATTGTGCTTCCTCTCCTTCCACCCGCACCTTGCCCCTAGCCCAGGATTAGTACTGAAGCTCTCCCTTGATGTCGTGTCTAGGGAAAGCAAACCATTCTTCAGAGCTGGAGATTACTAGTTAGTGGGGATTCTCACTAGTTTCCATTAATTAATAAACCATTTCTAGTTGAGAAATCTGTAGAAAGAAAAAAAAAATCTAGACTATTTGAATGTCTCTTCCATTAAGCAGAACTGTGTGGCCAAAACAGGCTTGAAAGATTACTTCCAGTTTTATTATCTCCTTTCTTACCTTTCTCTCTAAAAACCCTGCAGAAAATTTGCTTGAAATGCTGATCCATCTGAACTTTAGGTTGACATCTGCATGAACTTGTTACCTGTGGTTTTGGGTCAGCTTCTTGGCTGCTGAATATATTTTAACATTTTTAATCTTTTATTTTTCTAGCCTTTTTGCACTTGCCAGATTTCAACATTTTTGCAATAGCATATAGATAGAGGCACCATTTTTTTCTGTTATCAATCGAGGGAAAGAAGAGAAGAAAAGGAAATAAGAAGAAAAGAAAAAAAAAAGAGACTTGAGCAAAAGAACAAGCACCATTATTTTTTGAACAGGCAGCTGCTCCTGACAATTCACCTAAGGTAGTTTTCTTTTTCTCTGTAGGACTTGAATGCATTCCTCTCAAGACTTTGGTATTGATCCTCTTTCTTTTCAGAGTTCCTGACCTTCCTCCTTTGCTGTCCCAGCCCAGCTGGTATGCTTTCATACAGCTTTGGTTAGCTCCTCTGCACTTGCATTTTACATTTCAGCAGGGATACCCTTCACATTTTTCATCTGCTCATGTATACCAAAGCAACTGAACAGGTGAAAGATAGTCTGTAGATCTGGCTTGGTTTATTGGATTTTTAATAGACGGTGTTATCCATTGAAATAAAGAGTCAGGTTGATTTTGTCACAACTATGAAAATCTCACAAATAAAAGTCAGGGTATGTCTAGATCTGCCATTTCTTGCTTCTCTGTATCCCAGTTTTTGCTTTTTTCTTTCCTCCTCCAAAAACCTGAATTCGAATTGGTTTTCAAAAATCAATTCAAAGGGGTTTGTGTCAACACTTTTGAAACGTCATATTTGCTAGACACAGAAATTGGTGGAAATTTTATTCCAAGTGAAATTTTTCAAATTTTCAGTTTGACATTCAGCTCAGAGCCCAGACTTTGGCATCTCAGAGTGTTTCAGGAGCTACAAGTTGTGCCCTCCTCAGAGCACGACTGGAAGCTGCCTGTGCCCCCTTTCCCAGCCTGTTCCCAGAGTGAACACTCTGTGGAGGGGACACTCCCACACAGCCTGTGCCTGGCTGTCCCTGTCACCATCTGAGCTCCCATCTGGCTCCGTGTGGGAGCACAGAGCAGGTCCCAGGGGCTGTGTGAGGACAGTGCAGGCCTGCCTGGGAGCCCTGCCCACGGCACAAGGAGCTCCTGCTGCTGGTCCCTGACAAAAGTGGCCACAGAGAAAGCCAGAGGAAATGGCCAAGCCTGACAGAGGGAGGACACGGGGAAGGAGGAGGCTTGCTTTCTGCAATTCACATCCTCTGTGGAATGGAAGGCAAAAGAATTGACTTTGGAGTTGCTGATGCCTTCTGTGGTGAAGGAAAAGAAAGTGTAGGGCATGGTGGGAATGGCACCAGGTGCTCTTTCAATGGGTGAGAAATTAGGAAAATATTTTTTCTTACTTTCATACTATATGGAGAAGGAAAACATAGGTGTGTGTTTAACCATGGCAGAGGAAGAGAAAACAGGAGCTGCCTGTGGTGCACCACAGAGAAGAGCAGAAAAAAAATATTGAAAAAATCTTCAATAAAATATATTTTACATTTTATTAGTTGTGCTGGGATGTTTCTTGAACCATCACTAGTATGTTCCCGTTCTTGTATTCCACACTTCTCTGATTTTTTTCCCTTCTTTTCCATTGCTCCTCATGCTCTTTCTTTGTGAGTAAGCAAGGTTATTTTTAACAATTAATTTTCCTCTTGACATCTAACTGCTCAACTGTTACCTGTCAGACTTTTCCATCCTTTGGCCAGCCCCACCTTTCCATGGACCTGGTATAATATGCTTAATGCATGGTTAAATTTAGGTGATGGATCTGATAAATTACAAGACAATTTCAGTGTCATTTGAGAAAAATGCCGTGATGAGCATTTCTCACCAGTCCCTAGGGAGCATCCACCCAGTCTCCACTAGTGTGAGCTACCACCAGAAAAAGTACAAGGAATTCCCATTTTGTTCCCCCCATCATTTTGAAGTGACAGCCAAACTAAATAGACAAACAGTAAATAAATAAACCAATAAATCCCATCTTTACATGTCTGACAGTGAAAGTCAGTAAGGATTACCTGTATTTGTCCAAGGAGGAGTTTATTTTTGGTGGCATCTCTTTAGGCATTTCCGAGGTTAATTTTGGTAGGTGGATTTAAAAAAAGAAAAACTGTGTAAAAGGAAAGATTGTCAGAGGTGTGTCTGTTAGAAGAAGCATTATTTTAATCCTCAGGGAAATGCTTTTGCTCTTATTAAAAACACTTGTGCAGTGCTGCCCTGGAAACATTACTGTGCACAACAGTCTCCAGCCTGCTCACTGGGAACTGAAACCTGCCCACCTGCTTCTAATGCCCAGCGTTGATGCCAAGTGAAGAGGAAACACATTCATTTTGTAAAATCTTGAAGTGTTACTTACTAATTCAGATTAAAAAATGTATTGTCTCAAAAAAATGGCATTACTATCTGCAGCTGGACTGAGTAAGATGGCACTAGGCTGACTTACACTGGCTGAAGATCAGCTTGCAGTTTTCAAATGACATGTCCTCCTAATTAATAAAGGAGAACTTCCACTGCCTGATTTGAACCTGTGCCAAACACATCTCTTCCTCCACCACTTATTGCTCACAGCCCTCGATCTCTTGTCTGAGGTTTTGTGGTTAAAGGACCGGGTGTGCTGTGTGGTTTGTGCTAGGTTTAGTGGCTTGGGGTTTTTTGGTTTCTAAGTGTGTTATATCTTTCCTGTTCTGCCTTGACACTGACATTGTGTTTTGCCTTAGTCTGAACATGTAAGAACAGACAACCTGGTCTGCATGCACCACTTGTGTCACATTCTCCTCCTGAAATTAATGTTCTTCAAAACAGCCCAATATGTTTGTATTGCTTATAACAGACTATCTGTGATAGCCAAAAAAAAAAAAGAGTACAGTATGCACACCATTTCAAGCTGATTATATTCATTGCCATTCAGGTCATAGCTTAGATTAATTATTTCATTTGTGTAGGATGTTTGTTAGGAGATTTCCTGATTGTTGTTCCAAAGATTGATTACTTGTTACATTTACCTTGTGGTTTCTGTGGGGAAAACATCTTTAAGGCTTCAACATTGGCAGATATACTGAGGGCAGGCCGGGCCCCTGAGAATGAGGATACCTACATCTGTCACGTCAGGAAGCCACGACACACGTCTGCATTAATACCAGGTTAGAAAGCAGAAGATTATAAAACAAACATTTACTTTAAAGTGCCTCAGTCTAGACATAGTAACATAGCCCTAGCTACTGATGTACCTCTCGTAATTAAAATTAAGGAAAAGGAATTTTAAAGCTACAGAAAAATGCCAATTGGCAGATATGTATAGATGAGACAAATGGTTAACAAAAGAGCCCACCTGAATCTTGGCTGTAGCTGGCACATAATTTGGAAATATCCAAGTTTCTAGGCCTTGAATCTCATCATTTGACAACAGAGTGACCCAGGCTTTGCAGGCAAATGCAATGAATTGCTTGATGTTTCTCCTAGAAATTGGCTGGTTTGAGGCAGAAGTAGGAACATGAAGCTTCCTGTGGAAAAAACCACAATGTTCCAATTAGTATCGAAATGATTTTACAGGTATTTTTAGGAACGCTTGCTTTAATGGAATTCAAAAATATGTCCAATATTCTTTTCAAAATTCAAAAAAATTCTTGAGCCTGGCATAGGATAAAGGCAGGAACCATTCAATTTTTATTTATCTCCTGTACCTCTCCTGAAATATGTTTATTAACCAGATAGACTCACAGGTCATATTTCCCACTGTTCACCTTTTTTGTCCAAACACACGATCATATACAGCTGTTTGCAACAATAAAATATGAGGTACTGAAAAGAAGACAAAAAGTAAAACAATTCAGCAATCATACATGCTCTAAATAGGTTGTTTAAAATTGCCTTGCAATGCAGTGCTTTAAAAAATGGGAATAAGCTATAAGGCTTTGTATAACTTTGCATCAGACGTGAAGCTTGTCTTCGTTCATTCATATAATTCACTTCACTTTAATTGCAGGCTAATAAAGCAGAAAAAAATAAATTTTTCTTTAAACTTAAAAATAATCACTAGAGCCTGATAAAAGATCTTAGCAAGCATTTAAGATGGTAATATTTCCAACAACAGCTTTGTTTCCTAATTGTTTTCCTGGTGGAGCCAGTAGCAGGCCCCAGTCAGAAGGGGTTCAGAGGATCCTTTTCCTTTTAGTTGCTGTAATGAGATAAACTCTCAAGTGGAGGGTTCTAGATGTGGTGGTGATGGATGTGACACAGTGACACCAAACAGATAGTTAACAAGTTTTTGACTTGCTGCTAAACTTCTGCATCCAGAAAACAAAATGCTGTGCTGCAATACCAGTCGATGCAGTGCTCACTCTCACGCTGGTCCACCCAGTAAGTCAATTAATGCTAAACTGTGACATCTTTCCCTCATGAGAAGAATATATATAATTTTACAAGCACCTTCAGAAGTAGACTTATTTGTCAAACACTGTAGCAGACTTACCTGCAAGAGTTGCCTAATGCTGAGGAATGTGGTGTCAGTGAACCAGACCAGCAGTTTATTTTTCAATGGAAACGTATAAATCTTCCTTCATGCACTTGCTGTGTCTCATACTTTTCCTTCCGTCATGCATTTAGTTTCAAAAATGGCATGTTAAGTAAAATTACTTAACATTGCAAGCCATAAAAATAAATTATGGTTTAGTTCCATTAGAAGCCCATTTCTGTTCACAAGCATAGACTCTCTATAAGAGCATCTTTTGACTATTGGGGGAAAAGGGAGAAAAATACGACTTACCAAGTTGCACTTCTGGCTGTTCTACGTGAGAAGTTCTTGTCCTCACCATTTGTTTTGCCATTTAGCATAATGTCTACTAAGCTAGAGAAGTGAAAGGAAATCAGGCAGTATGGAAAATTACTTAATGGTAACTCACTTTTTTGCAATCTGGCCCTTTTACATCCCATTTTCTTTACCCATCATACGACAGCGACCTTTTATTTCCTTTTGCTTTTCTTCTTGTGTGCAAAATTCCTCTACTGCCTTCAGACTGGGCAGTGAATTCTTTGCCTCATACCCAGCAAAATGGAAGTGTGATTTTATATGCATGATTGTCGTTCAGAAATTTGGACTGTGTTAGCACAGATTTAAAAAAAAAATAAAAAAAGGGCAGGAATGCCTGCCCATGGGAAGTAGTGAATTAATTCCTTGCTTTGCTTTCTTTATATACTTTTATCTCAACCCATGAATTTTCTGGCTTTTACCTTTCCAATTCTCCCCCCAGTCTTCTGCAGGGGGAGTGAGTGAACAGCTCCATGGGGCTTGGTGACCAGCTGACTTAAACCATGACACATATTCATGGGAATGACCTGAAATAATTGAGGACTAAAGAGAAAGAGAACAGTAACAAGAAGTTCTCTTTTTAAACTTCAATTGGCTTTTGCATTTTTTTTCTGTTGACCTCAGTGCTTCACACCCCTCCTTTCCCGTTTTGTACCACTACCACCTCTATGAATCAGTTTTGTCTGGTGTTGCTGACAGTTGTCACTAACTTGTTTCAAAATTTACCTGTACTCTTTCCTCCCCCTCTGCTCTCCCCACTTTCTTTTCAAACTTCCTTCTTGACCAAGGACACACCCCAAAGCCTCCCTGTAGGATGCAGGAGGAAGGGCTGCAGTGCCCTAGAAGGGATCCCTGCAGTCACTGATCCCATTTATGCAGCGGCACACGCAGCTCACACCATTCACCTCTCAGATACAGCTGCAGTAACTTCATGGTGGCTGCTTTGGGGGGTGAAGGCTCTGAGCTGTGAATAAAGAATTCACATTTAACTCTCTGGCCACGAGATTATCAGCAGCATGTGTCAGTAAACGCCGCCTGTGAAACCGACCAGTGTTCCTCTGTCCCTGAAACTTCCCACTTCTGCAGCAGTTAGGCATCCTGGGGCACTTGGAAAATTAAAAATCCCAATAATGATGCCAGCATCAGTTGCACTTGGTCAAGCATCCAAAATATAATTTAGTTCACATATTCAAATATCAAAATATTCAGCTTCTGAACTCCTAATGTGTTTTTTAGAGAATTTTGATTTTGATTAAAGGTACTGCAGACAACCTAATGCATGCTAAAAGATTTAATTTCCTAATTTTTTTGTTGTCTGTTGCAGCTTTAAAAAAGTCAGAAGAGTTATTCCCACTTTATCCTGATTTACACAGATTTCCCATAGCATTTCTTTAAAGATAAGAATATAAGCACTATAGTCCAGATTATCTATATTTTCACAGCACTAAAGAGTAAATGTGTATTTTTCCCGAGATTTTATTCAGTCACCCTTGATATCATCCAGAAAGCTCATCTCCCCTCAAACTCTGGAGCAGTTTAGGAATGCAACACAGAATCTCCTTTGCATGTAACTTCTCCTGTATTATGTCATGGAGGAGTGTTAAAAAACAAGAGTTTCTTCTGAAGCTGAAAAAGCAAATGTACTGCAAGAAGGGAAATGTATTGCTCTTACAAGTACTTGCTTGTGTTGAATCATTGCAAAAATTTATAAGCCTTCCTCAACCCTTCTCACTCATCTGCTCTACTACGGATTCAAAACTCAAATAAATCCTTCCTGCAGCCTTTTCACCATTGAGTTGGCTTATACTGCAATGGCTCTTTAAAGAATTATTTTAAAAAATACAAAGCATGGAATCACTTAGGACACTGCAGTCTGGGATACTGCCTTTATAGATGTATGGCATATTTTCTTACAAGATCACTCTCACAAGTAATTATTATTCTTGGTATTTCACCAGTTCAGAAAAGTTTTGGTTCCAAAGTCTAGTGCACAAATGCATCATGTGTGCCTGTTTGGCTAATGCCATGCTGCAGCCTGCCCTCAGAGCAGCAGTTCTATTTGCAGAACAGTCTATTTGTAACTTAATTAAACTCACTTGGTGAATTATTTTAAATGTCATCATTCATAATTGGTGTTTGGCACTTTTTTAATGCAGATATATTAAGGAATAATTAATTTTACATCAAGTTAGGTCCAGTAATAAAATAACACTAAACAATGAAACACAGTGAAACTCAGTCCTCATCTGAGGTGACTAGAAGGGCACATTGTTTGTTGCAATGTCATTTTTTTAACCTTTGCAACTATTCATCATTAAGAGACTGATTTTATTTGGTGTCCCACATCGAATACATTGTGCCCCTTCATTATTTTTTTCTCTCAGTGTGAGAAAATTTTGTGTCATAAGCTCTTGCTGCTGAGCAACAATAATTGGAGCATCTAGGAGCAGGTCTGCTTCAGTTTAAATCAGTGCAAAGATTCCCACAGTCTTCAGTGGGAGTTAAGAGTGACACATGAAGGACTTGTCCATCACAAATGCCACAGTAACAGCACCAAATACATATATGTATATATGTAAATATTTTCTTTTTATACTTCTGCTGCTTCCTGAAGTTTTCCTACTTGGATTTACTCAGGAGTGTAGGATGGGGCTGTTTTGCATCCCCTTCTCCAAGACACAGCAACAAGCAAACACCTGAGCTTTGCTAAGACCAGCACATGCTTGACAGCTTGTCATTGTAACAGTGACAAAAGAGCAGCTGGCCATCAACAAAATAATAAAACTGACAATGAGAGATATTAAAATGCTGTCAGGGTGGGCAGTGCCTGCAGGCAGAGGTTGTCTTCACCCGTGTTAGGACAAAGGCCCTCAGCAAGCCCTGGGCTTGCACCACTCCATGACATGCCACTGCAACACCAACGTGTAAACAAATAGTAATAATTGAGACATTCAACAGAATGACAGCCAGCAGAAAGCTTTTTTCTCTGCTTAGCTTCAACCATTGTATAAATCCTGTTCACGTAACTGAACTATATACATTTTACACAGACCTATGGTGTGCAACGCAGTTATGCCCCTTAGACCACTGCTTAAGCTGAAATCTGGCTCCTCTGCTGGAAATAAGACGCAGGATGAACAAACACTTGAGTTTAGGCTCTTTGACATCTATGATTTTTAATGGAAAATGTGGCCTGTCCACTACATAATTCACATTTTAACACCATTACTATACAACTTACATTAAACTCTCCTGCAGGGTGATAAGATTCATTATTGTATAAAAGCTAGTCAGAACCTGAACAAATCTGCCTTTTCAGTCTAATCTCTGGTAGTTACATCATCCCATGCCTACCTTCACGCTGCCAGCCTAGACTCCACTAAAAAAGCCAGGCATTTGTAGGTGTAGGTATTAAAAGAAAACAAAACAAAATCCTATTTGATGGTGACTGACAAATACAGAGCATCTTAAATGAAGGTGTCCTGAAGGACTTAGAGCCAGCAGTGTAATTTCATTAAGATATCAAAGGGATAGCATTATATCATCTATGACAGCTATTCTATTATAAAGCATTTCTTTAATTAACAAAGGCAGCACCTGAGAAGGCAAGCGCTGGTATGAAACACTTGCCTTACGCTCAGAGAGACACAATTACTCTTTAGACTTACTTGAGTCACAGTTGTTTTACTGCCTTTTCATTTGCCTTCAGGTGGGGCTGTGGCCCCCATTCCTTGTTTTCATGGACTCCCTACAGCCCCAGGATGCCACAGGGATCTTGTCCTAAGCCTTGCCACACCTAGAAGCTCCAGGACCAGAGCAGTGACTTGTAGTTTTTCCTCAATCACAAACTGCCTCCTCATTTTCCTCCTCTGCCACTGGGGAGAGCAGCTGATGGCAAAGCAGCGTCAGAGCAGCTCAATGTGTGCAGAGTTAAAAGCTGCTGGGAAGTGACAGGATGATCTGGGACTTCATAAGCACTGGGATACCTCCCGGAGCTTTCATTCCATTGCTATTCAGGTTTTATTCAGTAAGAACATCTGTTGGTTTCAGCAAATTCATGTCTAGGAATTAAATTAATTGAATCTCAGGATAGGATTTGCCTCATTGAAAGGAACTTGAGAGAATTTAAATAAACTATAAAGTCCTAATAAAATATTTTCTATGGCATAGGGTTGTTTTATAACTACTTAAATATCCCTTCATATATTCAACACACAGTTTTCAGTGGTTTTCTTATGTGCTTGCAGATTTTTAAAAAAGCCAGAAGTTTCTATTTTTGAGCATCATATCCAAACTTTTGGCATCAGCCAAGTTCAGATACCTGCAAGTATGCAGGCAGTTTTTCCAGGTTTGGGGAGTTACAGGATCCTACAAGAAAATATTACATAAAGATAGTTTGTGATATATAGTTGTGATTCTAAGTTTCTCTTATATCCGCAAAATAACGATTACAAAATGAAGTTTAGAAAAGCAGTCTAAGAAATATGAAGGAACTTGGAAAGGAACTTGAGTTGGCATAATATCAGATGGAGGAATTGATTTTATGATTAAAAGCTAGTCAGTACTGTGTTGCAGAATATATACAGATAAGTAGAGAGATACAGAGTCACAAATGTTTGCAAGGAGATGAGAGGTAAACAGCAGATTTTTTTTCTTTAATAGCTCCTATGACAAAGACAAGTATTTCTCCAGCTTCCTAAATAAATTACATTAATACATAATTTCCATAACCTTACTATGTCACTATGAACCATTGAAATCAAAGATACCTTAAGCGGCTTGGTTTTTTCTTATTTATATTTTAATTATTGGCCAGCTTTTTGAATTTGCATGTGCCCACAATGTATTATTAACTGGTGCATTCAAGTGCTATATAACAAAATTCACAAAAATAATCTCAAATCCATTTAAAATTATTTACAGCCTTATGTTTGCTTCCATTATAAGCTAAAACTCGGAGTTATTTTCCACTGATCTCACTGCAGCACTTTCAGTAAATGCCCAGTGAAAAATTAGGAGAAATGAAAATTAAAAAAATCCAAGGGCACATCTTTTGAAGTTGCTTTTTTCTTTTTTACTTTTGCATTAACATATCACAGATGGCCATGTGGAACAGGGTGATTTTGTATGCTGTCTAAAGACGTTGTTATAAGCAGAGCTATGCCACTTCTTATCCGTAAAATACTTTATTGGGGCCTGAAAATACTCAGATGCTATATGCAAAGGTTTTTTTATATGAAAAAATGTAAGTGTTGCATACCTTTAAAGAAAGGGGCATATGGCTCTGGTTTGTAGCATAGTACATTCTGTGTCAGATGAGAGAATACCGCCCCTTCTCCGAGGTCTTTTATTTTTTTGCACCCTTACAAGTACTGACTTACTTTATAAACAGATACTTCGCATTCTAGTAAGTGCACTTCATGCAGTTGCTTTCATATTAACTGGAACCTAAAGTTCCATTGAAAGATAAATGCTGAGCAGCACTGGCTTGTTTGAATTAGAGTCCCTGTAGGAACACATGGAGGCATGTCTCTCATATTCATCCCTTTCTGGCTTCAGGTGCTGCCTTGCCCAGCTGCCCTCGGTGTCGGGCAGGGGCTGTCCCTGTTGTGCCCCTCACAGAGGCAGCTAAGGTGGAGCTGGGCTGTCCCAGTACTCTCCTGTCCCTCAGCACCCCTGACCTCTGGGATGCACAGCCAGGACACTGCAGGCTGGTGCAAGGGTGTCTTGCACCCACTGCAAGAAACAGTCTGTTGGAAAGTATTCATACAATCCACCATCAAGTCATTAAACAGCATTTTTACTCGAAATTAGTTGAGCAACTTAGCCAGGCTAGGATAAGAGAAAGTAATTTTTCACATTTCAAATGGCAGCAGCTAATTGCATTACTCTATCCAAGGTGTTTCTCTTTATCACATCTTCTGTAAGACGTGTGATGGGTAGGACTGATAGGGAACATAATATGCCGTAATTTATTACTTCCCAGGGTGGTACAGTGGAAAGAAGCATACTTAGAGCTTCTCTTATCAACTTGCTCTGTAATAGATTGAAATGTATTAGGATAAAAGGAAACCCTGTCCTTAAACTTTACCTTCAGGCATCCCAGCTGGCGACTGTAGAAAATCTATTTTTACCACGATAGAAAAATTACATTCAGTCTCTTCTTGTGAGAAGCTCCTCCACCTATGCTGACCAAAAGTCAAATACTTTTTACGTTGTATTCTTTGGACAATGCTGGTGAGTTACAGTTGTCTTGTCCTAGCATACACATGCAGATTTAATCTCTGTAGGGGGTTAATAGCACAGGAAAAGAATCGGCAGCACAACATCCCCATAGGGAAGCAGCATTGAAAGGCCCAGCACCACTACACAGCCCAGGCTGCCCTGCTCTTACTGAGTTACCTGAGTTAGCTCAATTCATGTGCCATGAA
The DNA here is from genome assembly GCF_029207755.1 of Chamaea fasciata. NCBI lineage: Eukaryota > Metazoa > Chordata > Aves > Passeriformes > Sylviidae > Chamaea > Chamaea fasciata. The sequence goes on along the minus strand of NW_027094095.1, from coordinate 12,082,426 downwards.
TTCATGACTCTTCCTGGTTACACTGGAGGCAGGCAGACGCTCACAGGGAAACCCCAGCTTGCAGAAGTCTTACCACAGCTCTGTAGGGGAAGAAGTCTCTTCATCTTCAGATTTGAATTACTTTATAATCAGCCCAGCAAGTTTGCCTCAGTCCAAGGGAGTTGCTGGCACCCTGCACATCTGATGAGTTAATTGAAAGTGCTACATACATTGTCATAAGCCTTTCTTGCACTTGGAGATGCTCTTGTTTTACTTTGGGTAGAATATTCACATTCAGACCTGGGAGGTACTCTGTCATCTGGGACGTACATGAGGCTATGAAATCTTGCTGGGGACTGGTTTTATGCCCATTGCTCTGAGGTGCCCACCTGAGGCAGCAGCAGGGATCATGCAGACATTGCACCCCTGCCCTCTGCATGGAACAGGGGAGGCAGCTTTCCTTTCCCTTTTAGCAGCACTGCCACCACCAGTTGGGCTTCTCTATATCCCAGCATGCTATGATGAAATAAGCTTTTTAAATGACAAGTTGTTAGGAGGTGGTTTATATACCTGACATATAAATTTGCACATAACAGGATTAATGATTTTAGGAAGTCATTGTATATTTTTCAGGGCTGTGTAGTTATCTTCTATTATGGACAGATGTAATAAGGAAATTATATGACATTGTCTAGCACAGAACTGAACAAATTACCAGTTTATCACAAAGTTTGCAACCCTTCCTCAAAAGATAATATGTGGGGATTTTTTTTTGATTGAATTACTTACATTGGTGCAGTATCCTAATGTAGATTTGATGAGCAACTTTATTCTTTTTCAAAGTACTATGCGCTCTAATTTGAATGTGGAGAGACATCACACAATTCATTTTGAATACTAATAAGACATCCCTTCACTGTATAATGAAATTCAACATTCAAATTTGTTTCTATAACAATTCCACATTATGTAGGTATACACTGTGACTCATTAAAAATATTTATTTTATCATCCTGACAAACACAAATGGAGGGAAAACAATGTGGCCCACCTTTTAAGGGAAGTGAGGTGAAATTGGATTTCACTTACAACTGTCATTATTGTTTATATTTTTTCATTCTCCCTTTGAGTGATTCACATACATGCAAAGGTCCTCTAAGCCTGGGAATCCTGTAACAAAAAACTTACCGAATTCAACAGAAATGAGTGCAGATTCTGTAGCAATAATAAGATGGGGGGGAGGGGGGTATATATATTAAGAACAGTGTTTTTGCATAACATCAGCAATTCTAATTGTAGTGTTTGACATTCAGCGTTAATCCATCAGCTCTAAAACTTATTAAAAATGGCAGTAGATGTTATTAGTAGGTGCAAAATTGTCAAAAATAGTACTGACATTATCAGAAATAAAATTACAGTTATTGTAGAAACACAATTTTGCATGAGATCCATGAGCACAGAATCAATAACACTCTGGTGTAGGATGAACAGTGCCTACAGATGTAGACAGTCCCAAAAGCACAGCTGAGACATCCCTAAAAAGAAAAGAAATTCTTCTATCTCTTTAGTCCTTTTTATTTGTTGTCTGGCTTTGCACTTTCTTTTTTCAATTACATTAGCCATAGAATTAGTAAAAAGATTTCTCTTTGAAAAAAATAATTAATAAAAAAAATTTTCTTTGAAAAAAAGGCCTGTGAGGCAAAGGAAAAGGGTCTGGCATAGCCACCACTTGTCTGAGCACTAATTACTTCACCTCTTTGTCTGATCTCCACCACCTGTAACTTTGTGGGCAGCTGAACATGGTTGTAAGTCATTTGGAGATTTAGAGCTAAAAAAGTAGCATGCAAAACATTACATAAACATGCAATATTACATAAACGTGGATTGAAAGGGTTTTTTACAGCTTTAAGTGACCTGGTTTTGCTATCCTTATTCATAGCTACCACACTACATCCTATTCAGACTGGTGTGATAGCATGCAAAATAAAGGACTGTCAGAGTTGGGGAAGACAGCTTCTCTTGACTTGGAAAAGCTGTCTAATTTTGATGATAACAAAATAAAAGTCCAGCTTTGGGAAATTAACTCTTTATTGAATGGCACTCAGCATTTGTCTCATTGGGGTGATTAGTAAAACATCAGCTCACTGTTTTGGTAATGCTCTAATGAATATACACATTGCTTAGTGTAGGTTGTGCAGGTATTTGATTAGACCATCTGTTCTAAGAAGATTACTTCTTTAGGAAGAAATAAAATTAAATTGAAGATAACTTTTTTCTAACTATGCGTTGCATTACATTTGATGAAAGTTATTTAACTATTGCTACTACTTAGGAGTCCTCTTTAGCAATCTCAAAAGTCTCCCACAGAGGAAGCAGGAATCACCCCAGGAAAACTATTAAAGCTGACAGTGGTTTGTCACAGGCAACCATTAATGAATCCCATGGAGGATTTGGTTTTCTTCTGCTCATCGTCTTGCCATAATTCATAGTCAACATCCCACAGATTTTGCAGAATGACTGTGTAGCTGTGCATCTAGGCAAGCAAATAGCATCTTTTAAGTTGGTGAAAATTACAAGTGAGAAATAAATTGTAAGATCTTGTTTCTGAGGGTGAATACTTAAACAAGGACTGTCTTCACAAAGCTCGGTAAGGTTTGGGATTTGGTTCTGTTGGTTTCCATTTTAACTAGTTCCTAGGACAGGAGTTGTGCATTTCTGTGCATGAAAATAGTTTTGTGTAAGCATCTTGTCAATCGGAATAGCTTGGTACAGTGCCTTGGGCTATCTCCAGTAACACAGTCTGCCAGTATTCAGAGTAAAACATAAAGCCTACAATCACAATGACGTAACATGATGTACCTTCCATCACACTGCTGTACTTCCCAGGTGTAGTATATTCTACAGATCCACTTTCAGGAAAGAATAAAATTATCAGGTGAAGAAAATTAAAAATAAAGCATGCTCACACAGATATGTAAATACGGAGGAAATAAAATACTGCCAGTAGAAAAAACAGAATTCTTCTTACCTGAATTTAGATTGTTGAAAATGCAACAGCAATACCTGCAGTGCGGACCAGTGTAAGCATTTGCAGGTGCTACGTTTGCATCTGTCAGAAAGGAAATAATCTGAATTTCTTGTCCTAAATCCTGCTGCTCTTTGTAAGAATAAAATTGTAATGATGCCTTGGGGGAACACATGTAGTGAAATTAATTTTGTTGGGACAGAAATGGTTGTGTCTAAGTCCAACACACACGTACATCCCGAGTAGTGTTCTACAACATAAATAACACTTGCACATGCAAGTGGCTGTTTTTGTATGTACGTGACCTTTTAACAGACAAGCAAGAGTACCACAGCATGGGCATAATTTAGCTCTTTGTTCACTATTTATGGTGCATTTCTATGTTGCCTTTAAGCCAGTCAATCTATCTGCACTGCTTCACTTCATTCCCAGCTGTTGCATCCCTTCTGGTGGTACCAGTACTCATCTGGCCAAGCAGAGACCTGATTGGGCAAAAAACTTTAGACAACAGGAAAATTGTACTTATTTTTCAGACACATCCATCAGCATAATTTCTAGGCCCAAATGTGGGCTCTCCAAAATTTGTAGGAAATTCGTGCTTAGAGAGAAGCAGCCAGCTCAGAGACCATCAGCTCCCCAGCAGAATTGCAGGGGCAGGCAAACAGGGAGAGGAATGAGCAAGCAGAACATTGCTACACGTGAGGCTAATATTCACTTGAGGCAGGACTGAGACCATGGCAGAGGTGCAATCCTGAAGGAAAGAGATCCACTGGAAGTTGCTGAACCAGAAAAGCGCACAACAGCATTTCCTAAATTCTTTTCCAATTTTTTCAAGACCCCTTCCTTCAAGCCCAAAAGAATGATGTCTCTGCTATTTAAAAGAGTCACCTTATTTTAATTTAGTGCAAAATTACTTGTAGTGACTGGGAGCCCTTGGTCTCTTTGCGGTGCTGAGGGAGGGAGCAGCAGGTGAATGGCTGGGAGCCCTTTGGGTCTGCCTGCACACACATACACCCACCCTTAGCACTGTGGCCTCAAAACCACCCTTTGAAACTACATGATACTGTTCTGTAACCATACTTTGAGCTTCACTGAATCTGAAAATTCCCAATTTATTAAAAACTAATTATAAAGCACGTTACTTATCATGTTGATCAGTCTGCCAAGCCTAACACATAAATTGAGCTATTGTACGAACTACACATAGAAGTGCTGAAGTTGTTTTTACATAATCCTAGAGGGACATTAGCATTTTAGACTTCTATTACCTTGTTTGAACTTGCACAGAAGCCCGTAGTTAAGCGGATGTTACTTTAAAAAAAATTCTATTATTTCCTTTTCAGTTAACTGTCTGTAATAATGCAGACTTTTCTTATTACTCTATACTTAAAATACAGTAGAAATAGACAAAGCTTTGCTTGTTTAGAATAGTTTGTTGGTTTGCACTTTACATTTTTGTATGTTCTTATGTAAACCACTTTTCAAGTTTAAATCAAATTCAACAGTTCTTCCCTAACTATTTGAACACTGTAGAATAGCTGTGTGCTAAAAAAAAGCTATGAGAGTATGCTTTGGTGGACATTCAGATAGTTAATAAAGTGATGTTAATAAGCTACATATTGTTATAGAAAGCTTCTGGATTGAAAAATATCACAGCCAAGAGAAAAAAGAACAAGGAGGTTTGTACATCTTTCACAATAAGTAAACAATGCATTCAGCATTTTCATTAAGCCACTTAAGTGGCAATTTGACAGTGGAGAGTTTTAGTCCAGATCTGTTATGGACAGAAGAATTTTAAACTGCAGTATAAATCCATCCTCTTATATCCAACATTTTACCATAATAAGATATAATTAACCAGTAACAGCTTGATGAAAACTTTTCACTGTAATTCCTTTTAAACTATGTACACAAAAATCACGGTTCTTTCATTTAATGGAAAGATCCTGAGCCAGGTTGTTTTCATTCAAGTCATTACAACACTGTACATTTATTTTCCATTAACTTCAGGATTTTTGTGTTTCTATGCTGATCACTTCTGATCAGAGATGGCATTTTGTACATACATGACTTTTTCAGGGCTGTGATGATGAATGCTCTACATAAAGAGCTGTCCAAGTAAGATGCATTTACTGAAATTAGCACAGGATAGGATTGCACTGAACGCTGTTGCAGCTCCTCAGTTAAACACCACATCAGTGCTCTGTTCTGCTCACTTCATTTGATTTACACAAAAATCAAGTAGAAGTTTGCATCCTGGCCAGGACTTGTGGCATCAATGCTTTGCACAAGCCTCCATAGTTATTACTCCAGAGCTGTCCCCACAGCAGTGGGGGCCATAGGGGCAGAAGATGGAGCTTTGTTGGGAAGCAGTTTGAAACCTAAGAACAACCCTTTGCAAAAGCAAAAGCCATTTACAACCCACCTGGCTCCAGCATTATTACAGGGCAGATTTCTTCTTTTTGCCTGTAGGCCATAAAAAACACAAAACTAGTTACATTTACATGCTCAGTTGTTTTATGTACCAGAAAAGACTCTCCTGACACTCTCACACAGGTCAGGCACTGGGAGGAGCACACAGCTCACAGAAGCCACTGTGCCCGGCATGGGAGGATCAGGAGCCTACCCAGATTGCAGGAAGCTGTTCCACTTTCCTCACACCTCTGGACTCTTCCAGAAATTTTTGCTAGCACAGAATTCCCATGCTCCCACGATTTGGTATCTCATGATCTGATTTCATACTCAGCTAGTATAAAGAGCTCCACTCTGCATACCTCTCTAGGGCAAGCTGAGGAGCTTTGCTTTCCTGCTGTGGACATCCCTTCACTCCCTGCATATCCCTCAGCGAGTGCCAGGTGAGCAGCAGGGGAAGATGTGCCATCAGAGAGCCACCTCAGCACCGCCCCACACAGCCAGAGCACGGCTGGGGGACGCTGACATCCCATCAGACATCCCAGTATAATGAGTGGGCAAAGCAGGGTCATCAAGGAAGCCCCCTCAGGAGGAGAGATGACCCAAGACTACAACACAAGCCAAAGGTAAAGGAAAGACCAAGTAAAGAGCTCAGCCTGATCTTATATAGGGTCTGGCCTGGGGCCCAGGTGGGGCTGTTCAGGGACATCAACCCCTGCTCCCAGGTGGGGCTGGCCAGAGACATTAAGGCCTGCAGGGGTCTTTCATGCTATCAAAACCTGTTTCTCAGACTTTTTGATTTGCACAGTTTTCTTTTTTGGACCAAAACTCTGAACACAATCATTTATAACTACAAAGGAACAAAAAAATCCAACAACAACAACAACAAATTTTTAGTGTTTCCAGCACCCTGATTTCTCCTGTCCCCACCAGGATGATTTAATTTCTCAGATTTTGATGCTCACATTCCCCCCCATGATCACTGTGATCTTTGATAACATCTGTTCGTGATAATGGACCAGCTTTCCTCTGTGCTGGCTTTTCCTTGCTCAGGAATGGCAACTTTCAGCTGTAGTGTTTGAGAGTTCTTTCTACCTTCTCAACGGCTCCCATTCTAATCCATGGACAGTCCAAAATAATCAGAAAGTGAGCAAGATGAGAGCTGTATCAGAACATGAAACCTTAGGCAGAGACACCCCAAGCTGTTGTTACTGGCAGTAGAAGTTGTTCCCAGTTGAGGACACCCCCTGTATCTCCTGCACAACTTCCTTGCCAGAGCTCCTGCAGGGCAGCAGGATGGCTGGAAAACTGGCTCAGACAAAAATGCACTGATGTGAGCTGGGCAGGATGCTGGAGGTGGATCCGCTCTGCTGCCTTGTCCAAGGATTATTCTCATGGATGGGCTGCTTTACCCAGGAGAACTGCCACGGTTCTGAGAGAAGGGGATATTACACCCCCTGGGATTCCAGTTTCTTAAATCCAGGTACGCATCTGGTAAAAAAGAAACTCAGTTTTTCTTGGAACATTTGCAGTATTGTTCAGCCAGAGCTCAGCACAGTGGGGTCCCAGCATCAGGCATGTCATGACACTGCAAAAGCTATAAATATGAAAGTGATTATGTTGCCAGATACCTGCTGATGCAAGAGGAAAACGCCAATATTGAGCTTCTGAAATAACAAAACCACACTGGGGTCAGTGCCAGTAAGATCTGCCATAAGGTTATGCCAGAATGATCAAGTGGCCAAAGTTACATCAGCAAGTTTGCCAAGTCAGTTTCAGCGGCAGCAATCTACCAGTGAGGAAAAGAAGGATTTTCACTCCCCAGAAGTGGGTAGAAATATTTCAGAGGAAACAAAACTCCATTCGCCTCATACAGTAAATTGAAAATCATTTTCAAGAAGTAACTAAAGTTACTAAAAATAGAGAATGTTCTGCTAGGAAGCAAATGCCTTTGGCAAATGGCACCAATGCGTTTGGTGCTGCAAATATTAAAGTATTTTCCTATGCAGCATTTTCAATCAATAGCATTGAAAGGAGGCAGTAATCTGAGAACTACTCTGTATGCCAGGAATACCTTCACATCATCTACCAAAGGGCTTTGCAAGAAACAGTACAATATAATCAGGGATTACCGAGTTCATCATGCAAAATCATTTCTCTCTAATTCTGCATCTATATGTAAATTTGGTATAGGATTCCATACCTCGTGGAGGTGTTGTCATGAAGAATAATTAGCTAGGTTTGTGTGCCACATGGCAAAGTGCCAGAGTTTTAGAGGCTTCAATATCTTTTTAAAATCTGAATTGCAAGGGCCTTCTTATACCAAGTTTGTTGCACAATCAGGACCATAATCTACAATGTACTTTCAACCTTAAAAGTGCATGAAGTTGTTAAGCATTACTGTCTATTTTTGGCCAGTCACATCCTCCCTGGTTTAATCTTTTTAAGTCTCCCCAGAAGGTATTGATTTAAACATGCTTTTATTTTCTTTTTTTTGCTCATTTTGAAGAATGTACATTGTTCAGCCTGCAGCTCAGAGTTCAAAGTTCTAGTCTGGGCATCCAGATGCCCTCACTTGGGAGCTCTTGAGAGAGCATCAAATCTTCCACTCAGATTTTAGCACTTTTTCTTTCTTAACCTAAATCACTGTAACTTAAAATGCTGTCATTGCAGTGATGAAAGGCTGTTGATGGTAAAATGTTCTTGTCTACAGCCATTCCTGTCATCATCACAACAAATAATTCTGCAGACATTGACCAAGACGTTCTCAAACCAGCTAATGGATGCAGTGGCTTTGATAACGTCAATTATCATGTACCAGATCCTGGACCTTGCCAATCCTCCACCTCACTGACTGTTTGCCCTTAGCAGAACAACACCTAATAAGTAGTACCTCACAAATAATGGTTTCATAATCTGGCTCTGTCATGGTAAACAAGTCATTTCGGGTTAGAAACCACGTGCAAATCGTAAGCATTAGGGCAATTGCTGCTGTTAGCTATTACTGTCTAATTAATCACCTACAATGTACAGCATGCACCAAATGTAATGATCTTTTGAAAAGGAAAACAGAAATACTCTATTATTTCCGAAAGTGTGACTTGAATGTGGTAATTTACCACACAGCCGCACTCCAGACATAAGTGAGGCTGAATTTATTTCTTGTCTTGTGCATCTGATCTAATTACCTTGTGGCAGTGGTATAAAAATCAGTTGCAGTGACTCATTTCTTGAAAATTTATTTTGGTTCTTCTTAAAATCTTGGCCAGCCTGACCTCAGCAGCCTTCACCAGTTTGAAAATGCAAGTTATAATCCTCTGTAGGGATTTAGCTAGGTGTCCATTACAGCATTTAATCTGTGATACAGCTTCCAGTATTCACACTACAGAAGAGTTAAGCCACTCTGTCTTTGTTCCTGAGTGAGAAGGTCCATAAGGTCTTAATGTGGACAGATAACACGTTGAAAGAAGCACCATCTTCAATCTTACCCTGAGCCTGTGTGGGTGCCCCTGCGGAGCTGTACAGGTGAGAGACCAGAGGCTTCACCTGCGCAGCAGCACTCAAACTCGAACCCTTGAACAGCCCCTGCTGACATTCAGAAGTCACACTACTGCTGGACCTCTGCTTTTGACCTAAATCCTCACCCTAGGGTGACTGTGCTGTTCCTGGAGAGGCTTTTGGTAGGACACATTGCTGCCTACGGGCAGCAAAGCCAGCCCCGGACCCGTCCCAGCCAGGGACACTTACAGAGCACCTCCAGCACCACTACAGACATTCAAGCTGGCTGGCACAAAGAGACACTGCTGTGTGGTAAAACAAACTAAATCCAGCTAGTTCAGGGGAAACCTACTGGGATCAGTCAGCCCTACTCAGGAGCTTCTTCTCACGTAACTGCTTTTTCCAGCCAGGGCTGAATGTGGTCAAGTCATGTGATACAGCCACCTGTCCCCACTGTGCCTGCAGATCAGGTACCTCCTCCTAAAGCCAACACTTAGACTGTCAGTAGTTTCAGTAATATTTTCAATTCCATGAGCAGCCAAAACCAAAATCAATAGCAACTTAATTTGCCTGCCTGCGAGGAGCTGTCTAATATCCGTCTCCCATTATGCACAGGAAAACAGCAGGTTTCTTTTTGGTGGTCATGGTAGTGGTGTTGGGAAAGACTCAGCTACCTTTTATGCTAATTGGCAGTAAAGTGTTTAGAAGTATTTATCAGTATTTAATTATTTAGAACTCTCCTAATGGCTCAAATATAATTCTGAAAAGTTGTAAATATTTTCCACATTGTCCTACTGAAGAGCTGCTTCTTGGAAGGCTTGAATGAAGATCTATTTATGGCTGCCTGCTAGGCACAAAATTACTTAGACATGCTAATGCTCTAGTCCTTCAGACAGCCCCAACACAGACTGAGCTTAGTTTTCACAAATTGGGCGAAGTTTGTCTTTGCTGTATTCATTTTACTGAGACAAAAGTCTTAAAGAGGATTATCGTAGAGATCAAGGCATTAAAATACGTAACTAATCCCAGTTAAATTAATTGTTTTCAAAATGTGTGCTATGTAATAGTACATGTACTGAGGGACATTTGTGTAGAGGAAGACCCTTTTAGACTGTTTTGGTAATGTAAGTACAAACTTACCATGCAAATTACATTTAAGATTAATTAGAAGCAGTTGAAAGCCAAGTTGCTAATAGAGAAAAAGGGAACCTGATTCCAAGCCTCTGAAGCAATAATTATGTTAAATTTTTCAAAATTACATCAGCAATTGCCATGTTAGTAGACAGAGGGGAATTTACATAAACTCATAATTTATCTCCTCCTGTTAGAATTCAGGACATTTATTTTATTGGCTTATAATCAGCTTAGATTTTTTTTTCTCCTAATTTTCTTCTTTAAGTTCTTTTTTGAACTCCACACAGGTTATTTTGGTGTCATCAAATCATTCACCTCTTAAAAGAGAATTCTGTGCCATAAAATTAAAAGAATGATTCAGTTTATTGATGAGGATATGCCTGAAGTTTTTATTAGGATTCTCATTTGCAGTGATGTCCTTAACCCAGTGTTTCAGCAGCAGGTTGTGCACCACTGTTACCACTGGTAAGAGTTTCAGGTGCAGGACAGGAGACAGCACTGTGATTCTGACCTATTTCTCACAATACTCTGCCATTAATTGGAATAGTCTCATTTTTCCCTAAAAAGCTCTGTGCATGGAGTTGTAGATTGCATTTCAGTTGCAAGCTAGGGCTACCAGCTCTCAGTGTCATACATCACTTTAGCTTGTGGGGTGTTTTCAGAGCCCCTCTCCCAGTTATTCTCTAATTCTGTTGGCAGCTCAGCTTTGACTAAAAAGCAAAAGATAAAAGGCAAAGGGAGTAAAATAAATCAACTAATATAGAGAAAGAAACACTGCATCCCATACATCCTGGGTGAGCTGCTGGAAGTCATAAAACATGCTTCGTCCAGCATCCAGGGACTAAGGGATCGGAGTGGCTTTAGTCTTGAGCAAAAAGAATCACAACAGACTCAGCGGTTGATTGTGGAGCAGGAAGCTAAAGCCATCCCTCAGCAGTGCTTAATGCACCTGTCTGCCTACACAGGAGCATTCATTTGTTGGGTTTTGATACCCGTGGCTGCCCAGGGTAGTTGCTTTTGCCAAAGCAGAATCATAAAGCATATAGGTTAAAGGTACATGGATAGAAGTGACCAGATTTTTCTGGGCAACCTCAGACAGGTGTGATTTATGCAATCTGAGCAACTTCTGCTAAAGTGATATTTACATACAGCCAAAGGGTCGGGAACTTTACAGATTTCCCAGTATGTATATTTTCCCTGAGGAAAATAGGCCTATGTAAGTTAGCAAATTCTGGCATTTGTATCTGATATATTAAATGGAGCTGGGATATTAAAAAATTCTGTGTTTTCTCTCTTCTGCTTGAAACTTACTTTTAGTTTTCACTGTTTTATTCAAAAGGAAGGCATAGAAATAGCAACCATGAGCTTGAAATCAGAGCTGTAACAGATTATAGACAATATTTTGCGGAGTATTTCCAGTTACAGCTGCATGCTTTGAAGCTGTCAGTGTTACAAGCAGCATGCTGGTTTTCAAATAACCCTTTTTGTTGTCTTGTAGTTTCTTTTTCTAACTCCTAGTCCCAGTGAATTGTTGTCAGTTTTAGCATTCAGCTGTATTAACAAGAAAGAGAAAGAAAATAGTATTTTCCAGCCCAGGTAAGAGGAAGTTGCCAGTGGGGAGGTCGAAGTGAGTGCAGAAGTTCTTTTGCTTCTTTTTTTGTGGGAATATATCAAGGAGCAGAGCAGTGGCCAAGGTAAAAATTCATGTTTGAAACCTGTTTTCCACACTGGATAGCACTGAGTCTTAATTGCCCTCAGGCTTTGAGATGGAGAGAAGTATAACTGCAATTATAAGAAAAGAAAAGGTTGATCATCATGCCAGGGCTTGTTCTCTTTTCAGGGCAGGTGCAGGGAGCTCTGATTAATGACAATAACAGCTACATTAATGACCTCAGCGAGCTCTGCTAGGTATAGGCATGTGGGCATGTGCATATTGCATATTTTTCCCCAGCAGTGCTGAGTATCAGTGAATAGAGGCTTCTTCCACAATCTGAGGCAGAGGGAAGGAGACAGAGCAGCAGTTGCTCTCTGGAACAAACACAGAATGAACAAGGAGCAAAATACTAATGTACTGTTGAAAGCTGAAATTAGATATACGTGATTCAGTGCAGCCTACAGGGTCTGATATCTTGGCAACTGCTGCAAGATATCCCTAATCTGCAGACAAAATAGCCTTTGTGAAGAGGCAGAAGATTGTAGTGTGAAAGTTAATGCATCAAAAGGCCAGAAAGAGAATAATTCACTTTCACCTTGCTTCAGAGGACAAGCAGCAGTAAAAGCTGTGCACTACTGGCAAGCTTTTTTTGTTGCTGTTTTTAACTCAACCCTCAGTTCAGAGCTCCAGCCACCTCGGCAGTGTTCCAGCTGGAGCCACTGACATCTCCCACCTAATCAAGTGCTGGATTATCTTGTCCTGATAAATTGAACCTGGTGCCTCATGAAAAGTCTTTTCTGAAGTACTTTGGTACCCTGTAATAAGATGGCAGATACCTGAATCAAGCCCCAGAGCTGACAGAGCGCTGTTTTTCTAATGGCTTTTGGTTGCAATGTAAATGTTTTAAGGCAAGGCAGTGTTGAGCTGGGAGCACAAGTTAAGCATGATAAATTTCCCACCTGGGTGAAAGGAAACTTGAAAGTGTATTGAATACTGGCTTATACTGAGTACACACAGGCTGCACTGCTAACAAAATACACTTGACCTAAAAATTAGTTGTTTTTTAGGCAGACCTCTGAGGAACATGCTTGTTTCAAAAAGAAATTCTCTTTGGCTTCTGCATCTTTCCAAGGAGAGCTGGAGTTACAGAGCTCTGAGGGACTTGCATACTGTTCTTAGTCTTCTGTGACTCAATCCCTGGTCACAGTTGTTCAGGGCAAATAAGCGTTTTTCTTTCTTTAACATATACTAAGAAAATGGTTTATATTAAAGAAGCAAGGGTGCTCTCCATGTTGTGTTTGTACACTTACCTTAACAGGTAAAACAGCCAGGATGAATCTCATTAAGATAAAGTTATTACTTGTAGGCATTTCTTTTTTCTTTCTTGGCTTCCCTCCTGGAGAAAAGCAGTCCTCAGTCAAGAAAAATCTTATGTGTCACCCTCACATCTGTGGTGCCCCTTGTAACACTGCTTTGCTCTTTTCCAGGGGAATCCCTACATGTGCAATAATGAATGTGATGCAAGTACCCAAGAGCTGGCTCACCCTCCAGAACTGATGTTCGATCTGGAAGGAAGACATCCCTCCACATTTTGGCAGTCCACAACTTGGAAGGACTACCCGAAGCCTCTCCATGTTAATATTACACTGTCCTGGAACAAAACCATTGAGCTCACAGATAACATAGTTATCACCTTTGAATCTGGCCGCCCAGACCAAATGATCCTGGAGAAATCACTCGACTATGGACGAACGTGGCAGCCCTACCAATACTATGCCACGGACTGCTTAGATGCTTTTCACATGGATCCAAAATCAGTGAGGGATTTATCACAGCACACAGTCCTAGAAATCATTTGCACAGAGGAATACTCTACTGGGTACATGACAAATAGTAAAATAATCCACTTCGAAATCAAAGATAGATTTGCTTTTTTTGCTGGACCTCGGCTTCATAACATGGCTTCTCTTTATGGCCAGCTTGACACCACCAAGAAGTTAAGAGATTTCTTTACCATCACAGATCTGAGGATAAGACTGCTTAGGCCAGCAACTGGTGAAATATATGTAGATGAGCAACACCTGGCACGCTACTTTTATGCAATTTCAGACATAAGGGTATATGGAAGGTAAGAGAATATCTACCTTTAGAAACAGGCATATGTGTTTGATTTGAGAAGGTATTCAGAACTGGTTATTTCCCCAAAAAAGATGATATTTTCTGCCGATGTTCTTTGGAAATCTGTCTCAGCTGAAAGCCATTGCTGTAATACCAGAAGTTTCTGATTCAGTGGCACAAGGCCTGGGTGTTGGCTGGCACTCACCTTGGATCTTGAGCCCTGGGTCTCACAGGCAGGATGGCATTGGTTCATGCCTTGGCTCAGGAACTCACCCTAGCAGTGGGACGCTTTCTTCTCCTATGTAGTCGGAGTCTGATCCAGTGGCAGTTAACTAAAAACAGAGATTCTGTTTTATCATTTGACCTTTCCAGGCCTCTAATGTGAGCTGTGATTGATACAGCAGCCCTTGCACAAACCCTTCCCGCTAGGTCTGGCTGTGAACAAGGAAAGCAGCAGAGATTAGAGTCCATTCCTCGTACTTAAATTAGCTCTGAAATGCAGAGAAGCTGAATTAAAATGGAAAAAAACAATAGTGTTTTAGATGGATTGATTTGAATACAACAAAGATGATTATTCAGCTGGGTTCAAGACAAATGGTTCCCTCTAGGGCCAGTGGTGGTTGGTATCAAGTGCTGTAGTCCCAAAAACAATAACTGCAGTGACATTCCTATCGGGAAGTTTTCTTCCCAACTCAAACTAGCAATAGACTGATGCCCTCCAGCAGGAGGGTGATCCCTTTGTATAGGTCTTGGATGCCAGGTTGTTCAGAAGAAATAAGTGGGATCACCTCTATTAGCAATTCACTCACCAGTCTAATATACCTTTTCTTCCCCCTCTATTTCTCCTATACAGGGTTTAAGATTTCCTTTTTAAAAAAACTTTTTTCTTTTTCTTTAAAAGAATCTAAGTATCAAACAGAAAAGCTAATCTATCTTGGAAGGCCAGGGACTTTCTTTGCAGACCCAGAACTGAGTGAAAAAAATAGAGACAGTGATTATATAAAACAGTGCTGGCTATATTTTTATTATTCCTGTAGTGAAAGTCAAAATCATCAAAATACATTTCTTAGGACCAGAGATTTAACATGCAGTTACAGTCTTCTGTGTCCACACCAACAATATATCCATCCATACAGAATTACTAGTCCAGCATTTGAAAATCTAAAGTAAATGTTGCTGGTTTAAGAATTCTTTTTGCAATGCTCATTAGTTACATTGTAAATTATTTTTCAGAAGTCTCTTGGGAGGGCTAAGTGGATCATGAACAGCTTACGAGACAGTTTGAAATAGTTTGGTAAAATCAGCTTCAATATAAAAAAAAATCACACTTATTTAAATGTGTATATTTTCTCCACTGGGCTCCACATAGGTTAGCTCTACTGGAGCATCGTATCAAAGCTCAGGATTTGTAGGTCCTTAGGCTTTAAGGAAAGCCTGTTGCCTGTCTGAAAACCCGTTTGGAGCTTAGTCTGACTTCAATTAGATTATCATTACTTTATCAAAGGAAGCATCTGAAGGATTAAGAAAGAGTGCATTGCATGCAAATTAGAAACAGAAACCTTCTGCACACATCTGGGGCTCACCAGTCTTGTGAAAAATTATCTATAGAAATGAAGCGTGACCGTACAGAGAACTTATCTGATGCTGATGCTTGTTGTCTAAATGCTGCAGTAATTGGACATGTGCTTTAAAAGAAGTATCTGATGTGTAATAGTACCTCACTAGATTAGATTCATGTGAATTCTTATCACTTTTCTGCTAATGAGAAGAACAGCTCTTTTGGGATTTGGTGCCATTTCCTTCACTATCTAGTGAGCCATCCTTGTTAAAGTCTTCAGGGCTCGCTTGCTGCTGAGTAGCTGTGGGGCTGCAGTGCACCGCCCCTGGTTGTTTAGTTGCACCAGTTGTAACTTGCAATAAGCCCACTATTACCTAGTTTTAGGTATTCTTTGTCTCTCCCAGAATACTATGGCCTCTCCTCATCAGTCTCCCAATCAACATTCCCAGCATGTGCCCTGGCATGCCCTGAGCAGGGAACCAGGGGAGGGAAGCCAGGGTTACCAGGGTAGCTGTGCCACTGTTTCCAGTTCAGCTGAGCTATCCAGCTCTTGGTCCTTAATTTAGAATGTTAACTGGAGGTTGTTACAAAATTATTTTGTTTTGCCACCAAGATTCATATTCTGGGCTTTGAGACCCAGCTACTTATATAAATTTGGTAAAACTAGACTATTCCAGGAAGACAGGATACAAAGGGAGGTTACCAAGGAGCTTGACATGTAGTGGATGAGGGATGCCGGTGGACACACTTTAAAGCTAAGTCCCTTTTCTGAAAAACATAACCTGTAGGCCAAGTATAGTTAAAATCACCAAAGCTCCTAATAGCATATTTCTAAAGGCAGCAAAAAATGTAATTTGTTTCACACTCTGTTTTAAACATCAATGACAGTGAAAAGCATCTATCTTAAAACCACTATGTTAAATATACAGGATACTGTGGTGGTTAATACTTCAAAATGAGTTATAGGTAGGAGATTTGCCCACTTAATACAGGTTTGTTTTGTCATTGCTTTGCATTTTGGTGTGAAATAATCCTGATGTATGTTGCATTAGAGATGAAAACCTGTGTACTCTGAACGAATGCCTTTCCTCCTCTATTCCCACCTGTTTATTCTCCTTCCATTTACCACTTCCATTGTGTATTTATTAAGGTGATGAAAAAAAGGAAACGTGGCTGTTAGCAATTTCAGCAACCCCATTGTGCTCACATTATTCAAGAAACCTAATAATCCACATGAAGTAATTCTGACTTACTGATGGTCTGCTTCACTAAATCAGGGTGATTTTTTCTAGTGAATAATGGACGATGCAGTGTGCCAGTACCTTAATTAAAGAGAGCCTCTCTTATTCTTGATCTTATTTTAATTTACAGGGTAATACTACAATAATATCACTAATGGAAGGTACATTAAAGGGCATAAAGTAGCATTAACTGTATTAAATTATGGCACTTGTGTTAATTAACTGCTGAAGCAAGATGGTCCTAACAGCTAGAAAGGTCGACTAATGCATAAATAAAGTCTTCTGGGATGGGAAGCTAAGAAAGAGAAGACATTTTTCCCTCCTCTGGCCTTGCTGCAGAGAATCAGAGGGTGTCCTGTGCCGCAACCTCAGGAAGGTTTCTTCCACTATGCTGCCTGCAGAGGTGGCCTGACCTGTCTGCAGGCTCTGCCTGTCTTCAATTCCACATGAAGGACAGTCCTGGCAGTAAGCAGTGAGGTACAGCTCCCAGTTCTAAACTTATTTTTGTAGAAGAAGTTCACTAAAATGCTGATAATAATTCCTTTGAAGTCAGGCTAAAGGTTCCTGGCAGATTTTGGATCAGACTGCTGAAGGTTTAACCATGTTTTAAAGTATTTTTGCTCTGTTATATTTTCAGTGACATGTACATTTATACACTGTAAATTAACTGTAATTCGGGATGCTTGTAAAAACCATGGTCCCAGTGGGTAACAGAATGACTGGCTGGGTAAAACAAAGGCTCTTATTGCTTTTGAATGATTAGGTTTTGATCTAAGAGCCACCAGTTTCTTTCTGACACCAGAATATCCAGCCTCTGCACAATGTTATTAAGCCCTTTGGAATTTATTTTTATACTCCTCTCGCCTTGAAGCTTCTGTATTTAAGCCCCAGGGTTTTCTGACGGCGTCTCAGCTGCGGCTGCAGTTCCAGCTGCAATAGAAACCTCTAACTCACAGTACGCAAATGAAAAGTAACCTCAGTTTTAACAGCTCCTTGCTCTCACATTATCTATTCTAAATTTAAATCCATCTCAGCATCTGAATAAATTAATCTGAAGGAAAATATATAGGCTACGTAGGGGGTTGGGGCTTTTTTGTCTGCTTGGTCAGCCCACCCCTCCTGCCAGCTGTGAGCCTGAACTGCTCCTGAGGCTGTGCTGGATTTGGGGTGGGTGAGGGCCCTTGCCCCAGGTGGGAGCTCACCCTGCAGCTTTGGGCAGTTCCACCAGGCAGGCTGGGCTGTACTGGGTCCCATCCTCTGGTTTATTCTGCAGATGAAGTCTGTGGATGGATTTACGGAGTAAATCGCTTTGTTACTTTGTCATACACTTGCCAACGCTATATGATAATGTTCCTCTGCAATTTACCCAAAAGCAGAACTTTGCCCTAGGGAAGGGGTAATATATAGAAATGCTGTAGTTTCATTTATAATAGAAAATGTTTTCATTGATGTTCAGCTCAGAACCAGACTGTCAGTATTAAGATATGTAGCCTTCAAGCTTTTAAGGAGACAACTGAGTACCGTACTTGACTCTAGTATTTATTTACCATACTTTGTTTAATACTCTTTGTTTTACAGGAACACTCGCATAAGCGGCTTTTCTCCTTTGAGATTTTCACTAGTTTTGGAGGGAACCTAGCCGTTTCTCTGATTAAATTATAAACTCATTAGAGAACAGGAAAGAAAAAGAAACATATGTGTTTAAGAGCATGTCAATTGATCTGTAAGTCCCAAGTGCAATTCTTGCTTTTTTAATACATCTACTGTAATGTGTCACTAAGGAAAATGGTCCTTCATTTTCTCTAAGGAAATCTAGGATCATCAGGAACTGAAATAATTAAATGGTCATGGTGTTTATTAATACATGAGCAGTCTCCAGGGGTTTACTCAGGGGAGGTATCCTGGGTGGGTTTTACTCCTGTCTGTGTTTGGATAATACTGATTTCCACCCTCCGTCCTGGAGACACAAGTTCTGTCCATCAGCTCAGTACAGCCTCAGTCACAGTGGCTGGAAGGGGAGCAGAGCAGTGGAATGAATCTGAATGCTGTCTAGGGCTCTCATTCTGCCATAGGCCTTTGAAATCAGTGGGTTTAAATCACCAGGTTTCACTCACCACCTTGGCTCATTAGCATCTGGTCATCTTTTCTTTTTTGCAAGCCATCAAGTATTTCCATACTGATCTCCCACAGCTGTCTTTCAAGGAAGCTCAGTATCATGCAGGATCAGGGTTTTTGAGCAGAGGCACCAAGCCTTTTTGTAGTATAATCAATTTTGCCATTGAATATTAAAGGAGTAGAGATAAAAATCCTGATGAAAGAAA
Source organism: Chamaea fasciata (assembly GCF_029207755.1). Classification (NCBI taxonomy): domain Eukaryota; kingdom Metazoa; phylum Chordata; class Aves; order Passeriformes; family Sylviidae; genus Chamaea; species Chamaea fasciata. Next base: position 12,063,486 of record NW_027094095.1, on the reverse strand, counting down.
TGAAGATTTTTCTTTCTGTATTGCTTTGTATGCTGAAAAGCAATCCAAAGAGCCTTTCTGAATAAATTCAGTGACTCCAATAGCTTGCAGAAACTTTCTTTCCTTTAATCTTTTCAGTTGAAAAGAGTACAATTTAATGCAAACACTGAAATAAGCTTAAGGATCTCCTGTATCACATATACAAATGATTCCTGGCACAGGGATGTCCTTCTGGCTGAAATTAAAGCTGGAGTGGTACAACATATTATCACATTAAAAGTTTCAAAATTTCCAACTATTTCACAGGTAATAGGAACTACCCTTTTTTAGGTGTAGGTTTGTCTGAGGTTTTTTTAAGTTTACATTCTGATCCTTTCCATGGGTACCAGCAGGGTGGTATTGCCTGCCATTAGTTCTGTTCATGTCAGTACCTGATTGCATCTGCTTAGGAGCCGTTTTTTCCTGGACACTTCTCAGTGTGTGAAGTGCCTCAGAAAGTAGTAGCTGAACCCAAAATATCCACGTACTTTCTCTTGATATAGTGATATTTCTCTCCGTCTCTCTCTCTCTGTTAATTTTTTTTTCAGTAGCCATAATAAATAACCCATCATTCAGCTGTGATCTAGGGAAATATATGAAACTAAGAGAGTTAACTCCACTGCCTTTCCTTTCATTTCCCTTTAGAACAGTGCCAACAGTGCTCTGTATCACTCCCTATATGTTAAAAGTGAAGTATTGAAACAAGAGACCAGTCCTGATACTAGTTTCAGGTGCCATCCTGAACCCATTGAGTTTCAAATGCATGTAGGAGGAATGAGGGAAAACAAGTGATGAAAAGGAAGGGAGGGCAGAAGGAACAAAACAGGGGAAAAAAAAAAAAAGGAGGGAGGACAGAAGTCAGAAGGCTATCCCATCTTCTGTCTAAAAAAAAATGAGAAAAAACCCACACCTCCCAGTCTGTTCATCCTGTCTCATGTCTGTATGATGGAGCTCTTGTAAAGCAGCCAATTCTGTCTAGTGATAGAGTCACACATACACAGAAACTAGAAAGTGAATTAGTAAAGGCAAGGTCTAATACTATCATTATATGGGGTGTGTAAGACCCTTCCTACCATTCCCTCTGGAGTCCACCTCTGGGATTTCTGTGCACAGTAGTACTAGTGACCCGTGCACAAAGGGAATCATCACAGTCTCCATTTGATCACAGCAGGCTGTAGTGAAAAATCCTCAGTAAAACACAGGTGAAGTGTATTGTTGACTGGGCTGAACTACAGGGTATGTTTTCAACCCTGCTGTAATTCTGTTCCCATAGATTATCATCTTGTTCACGGAAAAGTAAGGAAAGAGCTACGGAAACAAATGGCAATGCTGCAATTCTAGCAGGCAGCAAGACAGTCAGGGAAAAGGAGACAAGGAGTTGCACTGCAGGTCGTATTCCCAAGAGAAAGTCTGGCTGCTGACATGTTCAGGAAAGCACAATGCTGGCTGCAGCCCTTTGCAGGGAACGGGCTGTGTCCCGGAAGAGCTGTGGGGTTTGGTAGAAATGAAAGGATGCTGAGTAGCAAGAGGTGTCCTAATGACATTAGGAGGGAGCAGGAACTGCTGAACTTCTTGACATACTGCCACTCCTGAATGAGACCACCTGTAATTTTTGCAGCATCCTTGGAGCCTTAGAGTCAGTCTGTCAACAGCATCTGGTTGTTCACACAACAGTTCATCCAGACTTTAATGCTGGAAATGCTGCTATACTCTGGAGTAACACTAACAATTATTTTGACATATCTGGGGTGATGGCCACCATTTTGAAATAAGCTAAAAAGTGAACAAAAACCATTTCAGGATAAGGATAAGGCAGATAATCCATAGCTTCATATCATAAGCTACATCTGATCAGGCCTTGGGACGTACCATGGGTAGTGTGATACATGGTTCATGCATCTGCCCATATTCTGGTTGTGCAGGGCAGGTTTCTGAAGTTATGCTCTTCCTCTGAACCTCTGAGTCTATCTTTTGACTTTGATGTTCCTGTAAATGTCAATAGTTGTCTGCTTCTTCCTTGCAAACTTTCTTGAAAACCTTGTGATTCTTATCATTTTCTCCTTTAAATCCATTTCTGTCTTTATGGTAGCTCTGAGTGCCTTTCCTCTCTGCCAAGAAGCATTCCCACTTCCACCCTCTCCAGAAGTGTGTTGTCCTGTAATATGAGCCAATATCTGATGTATTAAGATTTATAAAGTACTTTGAAATGCAGTTAAGAAGGATTGGTAGAGAAGCACAATGGATTGTTATAATCTGCCCTCTGTGCACCATCATTCAGAAAATAGGCATGTAAGGGAGTGCTGGTGGAAATGTTAATGATACCAATGCTGTCCCAATGGTAAAGTGACATGATGGTTCACGTTTAACTGCCACCAGTATTTCTGTTAGACCACACATTAAAGCTATTAACAACCAAGATGATGAAATTTTATTACAATAAGGATATATAACATTGAGATATGCATCTTCACACTCAACTAATTAGTTACCATCGACTGTTTTTACTTTGCTCGGTGACATGTGGTATATAAATCATTACAATATGTTAAATGAAAATGGTTGGTAATAGGGTAACCATCTGTGCTCACTGTTGGAAAGTTAGCAGAGGAATATAGTAAGCTGTACTTCTAGTAATGATGCTAAACTCACATCCCTGAAATACCAAATATCTAAAAACAGCTGCCTCCACTAATGCCAACATTGCTAATACATCTCTTACCCTTTTCATTTTCAGAAGTAAACCACATATTGTAAGAGGTAATTTTGTTCTTCAGCTTGAACTTGATTTCAAGGCTAAAGTCTGTAACAGCAATGTGAACCACTGTATTGGAGAGTCTGATGTTTTCCTCATATTGTGTTGAGTGCTTCTGAACAGCCAATAAATAATCAGGCTGCACACTTTTCTCAGGACATCTTTTCATCCACAAATATAATTAAACCCCCTTTCTCCCCTAACCCTGACTACCAGGCCCTTTTTCAGGGATGACATTATTTTGTAAGTGATCGATAGGTGGCACATTGCTGTCTGGTAACGTATTACACTGGAGACCATCAAAGGGTGCCTGCCGTCTAATAACCTCCCATGCCCTATAAGCATCAAAGATCACCACTGCAAAGAGGGATCAATTATTTTGCCACAGACATGTATTATCAGAGGCTGTCACATACCTTCGTAATGAGGTTTCCTGGATACCCAAGCGACAAAGTAATGCGTTGGGAAATTAGCAGTGGGACAAGAGTGAAGGACTGCCTGCCAAAGTTGAGGCTGTGCCTTCAAGCCAGAGCAGCTCCTTCACTCCTTACCCATTCAGTCATCTGCTGGTCAGGGTCACTATCACAGTGTTGACATGCTGGCTCCCCAGTCAGTAATAGATTGCACTATCACCTATCAGAGAGATTAATATGTTCCTGTATTGAATTCCCAAGATGTGGCTCTCAGTGTTAAAGAAGCTGAGGAATTAATTTGGCTTGCACCGTCTGAATGGAAGAGAAGTTTGCGATTTCATCAAAGTCAGACGCTGGTGCTGCCACGGCTTGCTCAGACCACGTTGGGAGCGAGGACTGGTGTTTGTTCAGGAGGTTACATCTGGCATGGCAGCATCTGATTTAAGATTGTGCTTCCAGGGAAGCACCTGCAGGGGAAGAGGCTGCAGGAGAGCTCATTAGCCTGGCAGTTTCTCAGTCCCAGAATGAATTACAGAATAAAATGTGTGGTCTACAGGGTCTCTAAAAGCTGTGGCTTTGTGTAGGTGTGCTGTCCTGCAAAGCTTTCCAAATTTAAAATGTTACAAGGAGACATTTTGTGCTAACACATTTTCCTTTGTTACCTTGCAAGGAAAGAAGCACCGGCTGAAGGCTGCACGTGTTTGGTGACTCCATTTTGATTCACAGTGAACACTTGCCTGTTTCAAAATGGGGTGTCTGCACTTTAAAGTTATTGGGAGCATTTATAGACAGGGATGTTGTGATGAGCAGCACTTCATAATACCTCAAAGGCATGGTGCCAGAGCTGGGAATTTGATAAGCTGAGGTCCTGAATTGGATTCCAGCAATGGTCACAAGTTTTAGGAAGCTCTCATTTGAAATTGCAAGCAGAGGAAAACCAGGATTCTTTCTCTTTAATTATATTAGTTTTATTGAACTGAAGCATTGCTTCAGTTCCCAGAACACTTTATATATATTTTAATGCAAGTTACCAGATACGGAATGGTTGCAGGACTGTTTATTGTTTCTGACTTTTATATGTGGTAAAACAGATTTTACTTATTTTCCCCTTCAATTCTCTTGTGCATTAAGGATCTTTAGATGCTGGGATGGTGTTTACTGAAATTGTCATAACCATAGTAATTTAACTTCATTGATTTGGAAATGGTTCTGTAGTGCTTTGGTTTAGGCCTGTTCAGAAAAGCCAATCCAAGCACATGAACACGCACTGGAGTCCAGGAAACTCTGGCAGCCTTTTGTGCAGGAGAGGAAACATGAAATTCATTTCTTCACTAGCTGATCTTTTTCATTTGCCTTAGATTTTTCTCGTATTTATTCAACTGTTTCTAAGGGCTGTTTCTTCCCTTAGATAGAACTAGAGCTGTTGATTTTGCCATGTAAGCACAACCATGAATTGACCTGGGAAATTTTTGGGGTTTGTTCAAAAAATTACCATTTCTGCCCCGCAGTTAGAGCACAGCAGGTCCCACAACCTTCTGCTCCCTTGGGGAAGTGGAGACAGCAGGAACAAGGAGCAGCAATGCCACTTGGGCCAGGGGACAGAGCTGCAGTATGACAAGGCATCTGTTTCATCAGTGACCCACTTTGGAAAATCCTCCTTCCCTCGTCCCACACCCTGCGTACCTCCAGCTGCTCATTTCTCCCTGTCTTTGATTCTCTTTTGCATGATGTGATCATCAGTCCTTCCACTGAAGTGCATGGGGAGTCGCTGCCCACGTGGCTCAAAGAAGGAATGGAAACCTTCAGGAGGAATATCTCCCTTTACAATAAAAAAATAAAGCTATTGTACTTTGTCAATGCAGAAAATTGCTTATCATTTAACAAGCTTCATTAAAGATCCTGCATTTATGGAACTATGCCTTCCTTCCTTTGAATGCCCCTGAAATAATTCTTCCAGCAGGACAGCAAAACAGCAAGGAGCCAGTTACATTTTTAATCACTTGCATCCCATAGGAATTGCAGTCTGCCAAGGGCAGCTCTTTCCCCTCTGCAACACAGGAGAAGAATGAAAAGATGGGAAGCTGTGGTTTGAGAATGATGGGTTACAGTTAGTAATGAGCTAAAGATCAAATAATCTGAATGTCATTAACTGTTAATATTCTGCTACTGAAAATGTTTAACCTAATCCAGAAGCTAGATGGGAGGGTGGTTAGGGCAGGGGTGAATAAAGGGCTTCATCCTCCTTTTCCATTTGTTTTATTCCTGAGCGGTGAAGTGGAGAAAGAGTTGGACGAAATTAAAAGTAAAATGAAAAATAATCTTTCATTTCTCCTCTAGTGTACATGTCTTGAAAGAACGTTTCAACAATGTAGAACCCTTATACACCCAAAGCAGTTGGCATCATTGTACCTTCTCATCAGGTAGGTGAGTTAGACACTGCAGGAGTAACCCTCAGTGTGGTGATTCTTTCCAACAGTAATCCTTCCAGATGGATGACAGCAGTGGCCTCCATTCTGACATGTGCAAATATCTCATGCTTTGGACTTGATGCTTTAAAATACATATCCAAACTTTTTGTTTTTAAAGATACTGAATCACTATATTGATAGAGCAGGTCCTGAAATATCTTGTCTTTCCAGTGGCTACTTTTGGAGACTAATGCTGACTTTGTGGTCTATATGTTGGTTGGTTTGTTTGTTTGTTTGTCTGTTGGTGCTTCATAAAATATAGATGCTTTAAATAGGAGAGATGCGAGACAGCGATACCACAGGAATGACAAAGGGTTTTGTGATTCCAAAGGATATACTTTTAGTGTTCCCTGGTTTCCTCACTGTACAGTCATACCCGTGGTTTGCCTAACAAATGCACAAGAAGTGTGTGGCTGACATTCAGCCTGCTTGTGAATTGTGGAGAGGAGATACATATGCTCTAAAAGGCTTCATCCAAAGAGCATCACTTGATGCATCACTCACAGATTTTTAGAGACGTTTGGCATTTAAAATTAAATTATGTAACAGTGGTTGAGTGCTGACTCTTGGAAAAAAATGGAGATTTTGGAAATTCTGACTGTGTTTTATTATACCAGGGCTTCTGAAAAATCTCTTGCACATATTAGGACTTGAAAAAAAGAGTTTACTGCCACTGAAAAAGATTCAGCAATTTAAAATGCAGTGAGTGTATGTTGTATCAGGAGAGAGACCTTTTGGACAATTGTGCCAATATTGCTGCAATGTAAACACAGTTAATACAACATAAAGTCCAGCCTCAGTGTCCTGTATGCAGGAGCTTCCTCCTAATTCCTGACACATAAAATGTGTACTTTTTATATCATCATAAACTTAGCACATTTAAAAAATAAAAATAAAAAAAATATAAAAAGGTTTAAATTTTCAGCTTCTATAACTACATTAGTCAAGCAAGAAAAGAGAAAGAATTGCCCTGAGTATAGGGGAGAGCAGGGCACTTGTCCTGCCTCACAGCCACAGGAGCAGGGGCTGGTGGAGACTCAGAGAGAACAGCTGTTCTGTCGGGGATGTTCTCAGAGCTCCCATTCTGCAGTGCTTGCATCTCAAGAGAAACCTGTTACAGACTAAGACTTCTTCCCTTATTTTATAGAGTTCTTTCACATCACCTTCACAGATAGGTCAGCATCTGAAAACCCAGAGAATATTATGAAGGGGTAAAATACAAAATACAGGAGTGATTTGCATAGGGGAAAACAAAGAAGAGGAATAAAAATACTGCATTCTCAAAAAAAACCAAAAAAAAACAAAACCAAGCTACATTCAACTTCTGTTAGAAGAACAGATGCCAGAAGCTTGTCCCCTTTGTGATATGATTATATGGCCACAAAGTCATTTGGCTCAGTCAATCTGCTATATGTCATGATAAATCTGTGGATACCAGAAAATCTACAAGTGCTGCCCTTTTTTCTCCTGATGTTTTTTGCCTAGTTTGCAAGCAGAGAACTGCTTTAACGAGATTTGGGGACACTTTTGAGTCCTGAGTAATGCTCCCCCCTCCTGGCTTGTGTAGGTCAACAGGAAGAAATGCTGAGCAAGCATGAGAATGGATGAGGAATGACAATGAACAGCAGTGGTGGGAAAGGAGGTCATGACTGCTGTGGGTACCATCCTAAATCCCAGTGAGCTGTCTCCTCCTTCCCCTCTGCAGCCCTCATTGTCTGAGAGAGAACACAGCTATAAACACATCAGACACAAACAATAACTCCTTCATCCCCAGAAGTATTACTTACAAAAATATTTTCTAATAAAGTGGCCATTATATTTTTCTTCTTGATTTTTTTTATTTGCATAATTCAGGGAGTTTCTCATAATTATGCCCAAATTCGTTAAAGATAAAGCTCTGAGTCACACAAGCATTTTTATAAGGATTCTCTCAGGGCACCATGCCTCTTCCTACTCATCAGGTCTACAGGACAAATACCTCTTCTTATTTTCCATGGATGGCAACCCTCTGTCAGTGTGCAAACAAAACTCAGTTCATTTTGAACAGCACACTAATGCCCTGAAGAATGCTTTAGTGCAAGGAAGCCCTTGTTCACCATCTGACTGACTGTGTCCCAAAATGGATCCTGTCCTATCTTGCTAGATCTATTCCTGGTAATAACCTGCTGCTTGAGAAATAGATACTGCTAGATCTCCCTGTATTTTGGAGGACTTTGGGGTTTTTTTTCAAATCTAAGCTCCTTCTTTAGCTGCATCTATTAGTTCTCTATTATTTTTCATACAGCTATTTATTTAATATATGCATATTAATATATTTTACTTCCAGATTAGCTCAGTCTTTGAGAAACAGAAACAGCTTGTATATTTTCCAGTGGAGTTACAGGCTGAGGAAGACTGCTTGACATTTCAGGGAAAACTGAAAAGTTCGTATAGGATTTTAAAAGCTGTGTTATGCAAGATGGAATCGCTAAGGTTTGTTCTTCAGTATAAACATGTACTGATTGTTTCTGTCAGCAGTATTTCACTGTTGCTTTCCCCTATGACAGCCTTACATTATTCATAACTTAAAATCTATTCTTTAAATTTTCAGTTATAAGAGTTTCCTGGCGGGGGTCGCAGAATATGAAGGGAAGTATTGATTTGAAACATTTAAAATATAAATGAAGTTGTTTAGTTCTTCTGGTACATGGAATATTATAGCCACTGGATCAAATTCGACCCCCTAGCATGTCTGTTTTCATAGACAACGAAAACATGTTCCCAACCTCTCAGTGGACGCTGCAGCTTCTGTGTGAACATTCTTTGATTTACTCAGTATTTGTTAAAAACAAACATGAATAATAAATGTTCCAGAGCACTTGAAGGCCAAAAGCGATCACTATTTTATTCTCATCTGACATTAGGCCAGAACTTTAAGACTTTAAAATACAAGGCTTTAGAACTACCAGCCCTTTGTCACTTAAATTTCCCAAAGCAGTGTCAGCAACCCCATTTCACAATGATGTACACAAAGTCTCTTGTCCCTTATCACATAGGTTTGTGGCTGGGACAAGTACTCAACCCAATGGCAGAGCTCTTTCGGCACTGGGGAAAACCAGCTTTGGTGGTACCACCATGGGCAGGCCTCCATGCATGTCCACACGTGTCACCTGCTCGTGTCCACATGTGTCGCCTGCTCATGTCCACACATCACCTGCTCATGTCCACACGTGTCACCTGCTTGTGTCCACATGTGTCTCCTGCTCATGTCCACATGCCACCTGCTCGTGTTCACATGTCACCCACTCACTGCTCCAAAGCAAGCCAGGTCTCCTCTGCCTTTCACCATCTGAGGTCTAAGAGCTTCTTTCCAGCCGCCTCTGCTCAGGACTGCCCAGCTCTGGCCCCACACCTTTGAGAAGACCACCTCAGTCATTAGGAGTCACACGCCAGAGCATCTAGGGACCACCTTGTGGGTCCCTTCCGACTCAGAAGTTTCTGTGATTCTGCACTTAAATTATTCCCTTTAGATTTTTCTTTGGTAAAAAGCAAGTCAAAATGGGACCATTTATCATCTACCTCAAGCATTCTAATACTAAAAAGCATTTTCAATTTTCTCATCTTCGTATAATTCCACTCACTTCACAACATAATAAAACATTTGCAGATTCTAGCCAGTTTATTGGCTTCCAGATAACAATAAGTAGTGTCTATAATTAAAAAGTGCTGTCATACAGTATTTTTGAAAAAGAAAATAAGCTTTCTCTACACAAAATCAGTAATTGAAATACATTAGATGAAAGAAGAACTGTTTTCCCAAATTAAAAAGAAAAGATACACTTAGAACTTTATTTCCTAAACTGTTTAAAATTACTCTCAGCATATAGCAGTGTGTTTGCGGTGGTGTTATACCAACAAGAGTAAAGATAGGGTGACCCAGTAACTCTTTTTCAGTATCTTAAGTTAGCTATAGGATGCTACGTTGCTTTTGGCGTACTTTAGCAGTTTGCTTTTCATCAAGTTCTCTTCAGCAGGAGAAAGAATTAGTATTTTTGAAGTATAAATTATTCACCGAAGAAATTTCTGTCCAAGATTGCTGAAAGTATCTTCAGAATTTAACCCACATTGGTAAATACTTTTAAATAATTTTTCTGAGAACCCAAAAGAGATACAATTTTTCCTATGGGAATATTTTTCTTTTAAAAATTGTCCAAAAAATTCTAAAATAGAATTTAAAATTTGAAAATAAAGCGCCTTCTTCCCTCCCAGTTTGTTGGGGTTTTTTTTCAGTTCAGTCAGTGAACTGAAAAAATCAATCATTTGCAATGGCACTACTGGTAAAAAATTCTTATCATAATCATTCCAGGGAGAATTATTCTGTGACAAGGAGCTTATATTGCATGGAATTTAGAAGTTAAAAAATTGAAGCTAGCATGATAAACACTGAGAAATTTTGTTTTGTTTTTACACTTGTCTCTTTCAAGTTATGACTCCAATTGAGATGAAAATCCAAAATTAAAAAAAAGGCAAAAACAAAGACCTGCAAATCTCTATGTATTTTAAAGTAGATTGAGAGTGTCTGCTTTGATAATAAGCAGCTGCCGATCCCAATTATTTTAGATGGAGCTGTGAGGCCTGAGCATTTTAAAAGTCAACCCGAATGAAACACCAGAAAACACCGAGACAAAATTCGTTTTGAAATCTTTACTCAGCTTCACTTGCTCTGAACAGGTCGTTAAGCAGCCTCAGCTTTGCTGGTTTAATCAGGAATACCCTGGAATACAGTCCAGAAGAGAACAGAGCTGCCTGATAATTATCCTTAAAGCCGAAGTTCAGCAATGTGGTCTTTCAAAAAGAGACCAATTAACCTGCCCTCATAGTAAGCACCTTGTTCTCCTTCACCCTCACGAGAGGCATGGAGCAGAGGCAGGAGCAGGAGCTGGCGGAGAGCGGCGGCCGTGTGCTCCTCACCCCAGAACCACAGCAGCGCTGCACAGGGACAGGGGGCATCCCAAAGCCTCACATTCAGTAGCACCTACAGGCAGCATCAGCAACAACGAGCAGAGCAACAAACCACGGGAACAGCAGGACACAGTTTACCTGGGGCAGAAGGTGCCTTTCAAAGTGGCTGCCGTGCTGAACCTTGGGCAGTGGCTTCTCTGCAGATGAGGTGAAGGTGTGAGCCTGAAAAGAGGAGTGTTAAGCTAGAATCAAGCATTAGTCTGCACAATTCAAAAATATTTCAGATATTTATCATTTTTAAATATCCACTAAGAGGACAGGCCACTAAATCATGTGCCAAAAGTTTTCAGGTATGGATTCTCAGAAGTCTGAAAAGACAACCACCTGAATTACATTTCTGTTTATGCCCTCACTTACCCCAGCAGCTTTTCTAAATGTCCAGTGTCCAGACATCCCACGGTGATATTGAAAATAAAAGAGTGATTTTATCAATATTTTTTTTACCTTTTCCCAACACATCCCCTATAAAACAAGAGAGATAAAAGAAAGAAAATCTGATTTTTTCTGTTTAAAGCACTTACAACCTGGGCTTTTCAGGGACTGTTAGGTTGTATGTAACCATTAACAGAACTTAACTTGAAAGAGAACTTAGCCTTTGTTTTTTGGTATGCTTTATTGCTGGTTGTGTGTATTGGTGGTTCACCTAAAGCAAAAGGTGGCCAACACATGTAGCAAAAAAACAAGGATATGTTCAATAGACCTTTTATCTTTGAGAAAAGTCTGAGTTCTTTCTGTCTCTTTTCAAAGAAAAGTAAGTGGGTGTCCAGATGAGCTGCCTGAAGCTCTTCTGCTGGCTCCTCTCCCTTGCTCCGGCTCCATATCCTTGGGTATGGATATGCTCCTGTCACTGGGGGCATCCGTGGGAGCTGCCATGAGCTGGGTTGAACCAGCACCTCTGGCAGAGTTAGACAGCCTCCATAAATGATTCTGCTTTGTGTTTGCTTTGTTCTCAGTACAACTCATCTTCTTCTTGGAAACAATTTTTCCCTGGTCTTCGTGCTTATTTAGAAAGGAGGCGAAAATCTCCTCAGGACATTCTGATTTGTAAAATCCCCTCACCTACAGACATAAACATAACAAGAGGGTTTTAAAGCAGAGCTGGTCACAACAGACGTCTAACAGAGAATAGGGAGAAGATTCCTCACTGAATCCTGATGGCAACACCCACAGGAAAACCTTTCCTGTTACTGACTGCAGTAGGCCAGGACCTGGCTATTCATTGCACCTAAGCCATCAGAGGTCTCACTTTTTCAGGTGATACCTGGTGTCCAAAAGGCAGTGTGGAGTGGGCTGTTCGGCACCCCTTCTGTGCCTACAGGGATCCTGCCCTCCCAGCTCTGCAGCTGCCAGGGGAGCAGAGGTTCCACCAGCAAGGACAGCAGCAAGCCCTGGACATCCCCCGCTCCTCCAGGACCACTGCTCAGAGGAGCACAAGGTGTATTTTTTCTCCCTTGGAGGCAATCAATTACAGCCCATACCCCACTCTTCCATGTACACCATCCACAGCAGTGACTACTGGGGACATGTTTGAGCTTTTGAATGCGTCTTTGGGAGGTCTCTTAAACAGAGATGCTTTAAAACCTTTTAAGAAGAGCAGCAGATGTAGGGCTTCAGAGAGCTGGTTTCAGTGGTGTTGAATTCTGTGTGCGCCATGGATATCTTTATGCTGCTTTTCTCGATTATAGTCCCCCAAAGGTTACCAAAATCAGTATGAAATTAACCTTGCTTGTTTCTCATGTAGCAGAAACACTGCTCTCTTGACAATAAATACTTTATTCCCTACTGTAACACAATAGGTGATATGCCCTGAGTCTTTTTCTAAGCTAGTAAAGATATTTCTGCTTCAGCCAGGTCTGTCCTGCATCAGTCATGGACACAAATTCCTAACATCTCACTTGGGATATTGCTGCATGCGAGAATAATATTTCTCCCATTGCAGATAGTTAAATGACATTTTTGAATGGGGTTTGTAAACCATGTCCACTTGAATGGTAATTTAATGGCCACAGTTTTAGACCTCCCACACAACAAATTGTTCCTTTTCAGTGTTGTGCTGGGAAAAAGAATTCGGGACCAGCTGGCAGCTGATGCTGTGAAATTCTACTTAAAGACAGGAAGCTTGGTGTAATCACTAGCATATTAAAGCAGCTTTCTTGGGAGTGCTGCTAAGCAGATGTAAGACTGGTACTTATTAATCAAATTAAACCCAGAAAAACTGATTTCTCAATAAACTTAAAAGTAGTGATGCACATTAGCAGAATGCCGGGAGCTTCAAATCTAGTGTTCAGATTTGTATCAGAAGAAAAGAGCAGAAAAAGTGATTTCTAAAGATTTATTAACTTCTCTTTTTAAATTTGTAAGGTATAAAACTTTGCAGTGATATATTGCCACACCTTTCATGCAAGGTTTGTGTCCCACATTCTTTAATCTAGCAGGTTGTGGTTGAGACTTTTACAATTGCTGCAATACAGTGGTTAAATTCTGCCTGGTGGTATTATCATGGTTAAAATAGAAGGTGGTTTTCAGGTATCTTTTCATGTCTACTGACTTGCTGATAATGACTAACTGCCCAACAATGAATGGCAAACTAAGACTGGCTAAGAAGGATATTGGACAGCATCAAAAAAATTAAAATACCGAAAGCTTTTCTTTCTTAATATCCTGATGGCAATGAGCAGTTGTCAAATCTCAGTTAGTCCCTTAACTGAGTTGCTCCTTAACTTCTTTGCACTTTCAGACAGAAAATGGCAGGGTCCTGCCAAGCAGACTGTGTTATTCCAGCTGGTGGAGAGAGATGTATTTCTGTCCCAGGACTCCTTGCCACGCTGATATGTAACACTATGGGGAGCTGAGGATAGTCAGGTTTTTAGCATATCCTGGTTTTTCTTGATATTTGGAGCAAACCAATTAAAACAGGAGATACGTCATGGCAACTGAGAACACCTGAGCTCTGGTGTTGACTTCTGTGTGCACCATGGATATCTTTATGCTGCTTTTTCTCGATTATAGTCCCTCAAAGGTTACCAAAATCAGTATGAAATTAACCTCTGCAACCCCTCCTTCCCCCTCTGCCGTCTCATCCCATCCCTGTGTCACGACACTGATTGCTGTGTGAAGTACAGCAACTTAGTAGGTCAGACCAAAGGGATTCCAGTGAGAAAGAAAGAAATTTTCAAGTAAGAGACAAAGAAAAAGCAAAACTACTTGTAATACTGATGTACTTTGAGTTTACATCAGCTGCTTTTTCTCAGTTCTTCATTGGTAGTCTGGGAACCTACTAAAACAATCACTAGTGTTAAACAACCAGTTGGTAACACTGGAAGAAACTGTCATTCTTGATTTCATCTTCACAAGAGGTTTTGCTTCCTCTCTGGGAGAGACATGACTGCCTTTGTCCCCCTTCAGTATCCTTCATGTAGGTAAGAAAAGCTTCCTGTTTCTGAGGTTAAAGATTAGAGCAAAATAGATGCGTGGCAACAATATGGAATACTGGCATCCTGCCCAGTCAGCAGTCCTGTCCCTAAGTACATCACACCTGGGCTCCTTATCCTCCACTGACTCCCAGTTTCCATCCCATGATTATTCAAGGCCTTGGGCCTGCCACTAAAAATTTTAAAAATATTATCTGTCATTACCTAAAAAAAAGCCACCAAGCTTAGGATAATATGAATGAAAGCTGGAAACAAATTAAGCTTCATTTCAGGCAGTGTGAACTAACATAAATTCATTGAATTTACGGGAGCCAGATGGATTTACATCAGCTAAGAATCTGACAAAGTGTGTTCACGAGTGAAAGTATTTGCAGAACACGCTGCTGGCAAACTCTAGCAGATTTTATAATCACTTTCTTTATTGACACATTTCCATAAAAACTAATACCTCTGAAGAAAAAAGCGAAAATGAATGTTTAGGAAGGGAATGGAAGTTAGTTCTCTGCAGCAGTTAACAGCAGCTATATATTCAGACATTTATTTCTGCTTTAACACTTAGATAATATGGAATCAAAGTTAGAAAAAGCATGTGTCCACTCCACTTGGCTAAGTTTATAAAAGTTTTTAATATGAAGGAAAGGGGGGTTTTTATGTGGTAAACTGAAATATCTTGGACTCAGAATTAGCTGTTCTGTTCTACTAGACATAAGCATCAGTGGATTACTTTTAGACTTCGGATCTAAGAAACTGAAGGAAGTCTGCATATTTTCTGAAGTCAGAATATCTGTTGGTCTGTGACATTGCTTACCCAGTCACAAAATCGGAACAGTTAATAAATGCCTAACTATGGGGTGTTTGCTCAGGTTACTGTCTCCTCCTTGCTGTGTTTGTGGTCAGTGCTGTTGATCTAGGCTGTAACATTTTCAGTTGCCTCTGTTTTTCTTGAAGGCTGTCATCTGGTAAACTACTGCATTTCAGAAACATCTACAGTTTGTTTGGCAGGGTGTGGTACCTTGTGGTCCTCTGTCTGAAAGGGGCAGGGGAAAAGGAGAAGCAAAGCCAGAAGGACCTGCCTCAGTGATATTTTGCTTCAAAAGGAAGACAGCATGCATCTGTCAGACAATAATCAATCTTAATCAAATACGGGTTGAGATATAAATTGATCAGTAGTGATGCTGGAGTTGTTTGTATGGCCAGCATTTACTTCACACTATATAGAAATGCTTACTAGCATATGAACACAATAAATCTTACAAACACATTAATATTTAAATTTAGCACTTGCGTACTCTTATTGTTGGGTTAGCTTAGTGCAAACAGTGGGCAATTCCATGCCCTGCTAGCTTTCTGTGAGCCTCGGGACTGTGGGAAAGGGAATTATGCTGCCCTTTTGGACTTTGTTTTCTTTTTTAATTTCAAGCTTTCCAAACTGCTTGGAAGTAGGCCGCTGAGAAAGCAGAGCAAACATGCTTTCTGTGCCTCGGCTTTGCTGTTCCCCACTAGATACATTATGTTCAGCTGAGGGAGAATAAGAAGCTATTTTCCCCAATTTTCCATACTGCCTGTGGGAATCTAATTCAATTTCCTCCCAAATTTAGCAGTGAAAACGAAACAGTAAAGAATAAAGTTGAAGAGGCTTCTGTAAATCTCTGGATTCTAAGGTACTAAGGTGCAGCAGGATTATCAAGGACAGGTTAAACTTCTTTTCTAACCACAAAGCTACTTACAGATTTAAGAAGCTTAAAAACCTGATCCAACATTAGTCCTTGCTTTGCAAATGAAAGAATAATATATCTACCTATACAAAGTTATATTTTTTATTACTGAATTTGTTTATCCCTTATGATTGGTGTAGCCCTATTCCACAAAGGAATTTTTTTTTTTTCAGTGAGAGATTATGATGTATTAGATAAATTCAGGGAAAAGGACAGGGAGAAAAACTGGTGACCAAATGCATTTCCAGAAATAAACAAGTGAAAAAAAGGACTCGCATTTCATTACTATCACTACAGTGGCTACATTTAACCATCAGACCACAGGGGTCTTATTCCTAATGTCCAGAAGAAGATGCCATGCCCTCTTTGCATTTAGATTCCATACAGCAATGTGGAGCCGAGATATTACGACTCAAAACAAATATGAATAGAAAACAGAAGTTACTTTTTTTGTTTCATTGTGAGCCAGAACATTTGCTCAGCAGACCTACTTGCAGCCAGCAATCCATGCCATTTTCTGATTGTCAACTGTCCTTAGGTGTTTTTGACCCTTTTAGGTCAGAACTTCAGATGGGCAGTCCTAACAGTGAGCACTTGTAGCCAAGATTGCAGTAATTATCTTGTTACCTCTTTGATGAAAGTGTGTCTGCTGCATCCCCATGGAAATCAATTGGCCACCAGTCATTTTATTTCTTCACAGCAGTATCCTTTATGCTTGTTTTTATCTCCACAAAATCTATTAAGCTTAGAAAACTAAGATAAGGATCGGCACACTTTGGGGTTTTGACACGACATGGAAAAATCTTACAATATAATGAATAATAATATTCATCAGACATGATGTTTCTGAGACTGTAAGCCTCAATGAAAATGTGCTCACTTGTCAGAGAAAATTAAAGAATAACCAGATTTACCAAAGTAATGTCTACCTTGTACACTCAACAGTGCAAGAGTTTCGTAACTTACCTGTACATATAGTTTCTCAAGTTATGATGGATTTGTCTCATAAAGAATAAAAAAAATTATTTTTAAACTTGAAAAATAATGATTTACTTGCAAAGATTTCATGATAAAAGGTGCTTATATTTTGACTTTTGCTTTCTCAACTCACATCTCATCTTCCTTCCTGGCTATCACTTTAAATGTATTTGTAATGTGGAATTTTCCTTTTTGTCTACATTACATTAGCAAGCTAAATCTCACTGGGGAAGCTGCTCAAGGTCATTAGTAAGCTTGAGAGGCATAATGTAGATGACAGCCTTAACACGTTTGATGTCATGATAAACACGGCCAAGTCCTTTAGGACAACTGTAACAAGGTTCTGGAAGTAGTTGCTAGCACTGGGGAGCTGACTAAGGCTCCTAACATTGCCAACAGTATTTTCAAATGCCTAATTAAAACTGTGTGGGGATGGTATTTTACGTTGTGTGGGCAGTAATGTGAAGAGCAAACACGCCAAATCCTCTGCAAGTTCAGGCTTTGCTTACCTGGGAGCAGGGAGCTGGCTCGTGGCGTGCAAAAGTGAAGAGTCTGTGCAGAAGGCTTCCAAGTTGGTTTCAAGTTAATTCTCTAAACTTTGGCGATGACCTAGAATGATTCAAAGATGTATCTGAGTGAGGAACATATGGCTAGTCGTTAAAAATGTATCAAAGAGCTCCTCTTGTCTTTCTTTCTTTCTCATGAATGATCTCCAGAACATCAAGGATCCCCTCACGTGCCCCCCAGTCTGTTGGTTGGCACTCCCCTGCGAGAGCGTCAGCACGCTATTAGCAATTACCTTGGTGATATTTACAGCATTTTAATGTCACTTGCCTGTATGTAAATAGAGTCTGTGAGGAGCACGGCGCACCCAGGGCTCCCACCACAACAGCACTGCTCCGTCAGTGCGCTCCTGTGCCTTATGTAACTGCCAAAAATATCATTTCAATTGCTTTATGACAAAATAATGAGTCTGTCAGAGATGAGTGGTCAGAAAAACAAATTTGTTCTCCCACACAATTAGGGTTTATAGCATTGGACAGCAATATCAATCTCCAGTGATTCAAAATTGGATTTGCACGTTGAGGGAAATGTGTTCTTGCATGTGCTGTAACCAGGCTGCTTAGCAAGGGGAGTCTGCGCAGGTTGAACTGGGAAGATGGATATCCACTGTGCTGCAGAACCATCAGGGTGGAAGTTTCCAAATGCAGACAGTACTGTGGGGCCATGGCGTTCACTTCCACAAGCTCAGCACTGACAGAGCTGTCCCTGCAGAAGCAATAATAAAAAAAAGTCTGCAAAAACTGTCACCAGATAAAAATGGCAGACAGCTTTTCCCTTCAGGTAGAAAGCCATTTCAAGGCCTACATCTCTCCATGCGTGACCTAATTGTCCATGGAGTTGTTGGTATTTATAATCATGGACTTCAGTCATTCTCTGTAAAGTCATACAAGCATTAGACCTCAGCAGTGCCATTTACAGTGAGCATGTACTGTATCTCAGAACTGCACTTTGCCCTTAACATTTGCTGTGTCCTTACATGAGATTTTGCCCTTAGCTGTCTGCCAGTGCAGTGCAGAGGCTGCAGCACAGATCCTCTTGTGTTCGCCAGACCTTAACCTGTGCTCTCAAACCTGCTGTGCTGATTACAGCTACCTCTGTCAGCCCTTCTCTGCACAGGCAAACCCACTTGGTGTGCCAGCAGCTGCTCCCACCCACTGCTACCCAGTAATTGCCTTTCTGGGTGTGTGTACATCATGCCCTGTACAGGACTTGCACTTTCTTCTTTGGATTTCAAGAAACTAGATGGGCATGGAATACTGTCATATGGAACTCGGTACATTGGAGGTGAAATCAGTCGTTTAGGTTTTCAGACCTTCTCCCTTCTTATACAAGCAGACAAAGCAACCACATTCTGCCAACGGAAGCATCAACACAGGCCATGGGATTGTTGTGTTGAATGTGCTTTGTATGTAATTAAAGCTTTTTTAGTATTTCAGATTGACAGCAGTAACAGCTAGGAACAGCCTTCAAAGCAAGTATTTAATGAAATAACAAATGGTACCTAGGATTTTCAGCAATAATTTATCACCATGAATATTCATATAACAAAATATTTCCTTACTTCTGGAGTAGAAAAGAAAGGTAATCTTCCATAAGAAAGAGATGAATTTGGGTATCCTCCACAGGAAGCTGATTGCACATCTTGAGTGGTCTGCTGGGAGCCCAAGCCAGCTCCGAGATCAGTGGTGCTCAGCTGATTGACAGCTGAAATTCCTAAGGTCCAGACTGTGCTGCTTTGTTTTCACACCACTGACAATCCAGTGCATCTCATCAAAAGAGTGGTTCTCTTATGGTCTGTCAGGGTGCTACTTTCATCTAAATAGCCTTCTTTCTGTAACTCTAAATATTTCTGTTTTCCTTACTGCCTATCCTGCAAATAGAAGGAGCTTTTTATTGTACCCTAGTCATCTCTCAGCCCCGCTATGCTCATTTCCCTCTTTCAGTCATCCAGAGATGTCTGTCCATCAAACACCACACGCATTTCTCTTTGCAGAAGTCTCTGAGACTGTGCATATGGACACTCTGATGAGGTCCCTGGGACAGACTGCCCAATTCCTAGTGCAACCTTTTTAAAAAACCAAAAGCACATGAAATATTATTTCCCTGTTTCTCTTACCACATACACCACAGATTTTGATACTGGCTTGGTTTTCCCCAGCCATGGTACCCTCCAGTTTGTTTTCTACAGATGCCTTTTGTTCTCTTTCAGTTTTAGCACTGCCTGCATTTTATCCACATTCACTATTCATCTGAGTCCTTGATTTGCAGTGGAAATCATGATCTATCTCTTCAAGATCTGTCAAGTGCCTTCAACAAAAGAAAATGGTGCAAAAGGAGAATCAGAGCCTCTGGTTCAGGCTTCCGAATGTCTTGTTTTACGTATGATTCCACTCTTTTACTCCTTATATGTAGTTGCTGACACTAACAAGACTGTCGGTTCAGTCGCTTCAGATTTTATTAATCTCCAGATTTTTTCATACTTGTATAACACTAATAATCATGAGCCAAAGCCAACTTTTCTGCTGCCTATACACTAAGAAGGCAAAGTTTTTACCACACATTGTCTGATCTTTTGTGGTTTGAGTTTAGGGAGGGGTTTAAACATTTCTTTTTGTGCCTAGTATAACTTAGTCAAATATTATATATTAAGTCAAATTTGACATTTTTAATACAAATGTATTTTTAACCTTAATTTTAGCTGGTCTTGTAGTAAAACATAGTGAATACATTTGTTCTTTGCTTTCTTCTCCTTAAAAAGTGTACACAGCTAAGTTTGAAGTATTCTGAGGATTCTTTAGAAATTCACCATTGTTGGCTTTTTTTTGCTCAGTTATTTACATTAGATTTGAACTATCCTCTGCCTACAAAAGTTTTAGATGAGTCCTTTATTTTTTTCCAGTGATCAAACTTATTGTTTCTCTTATTCTTCTTAAATCATACTCCTAGAAGGCTACACTACTCTCTTCTCGCTCCACATTGCTCTTTTTTTTTTTTTTTTTTTTTTCTTGGTTGGTTAGGTTGGGTTTTTTTTTTTCTTGGATTTTTTTTTTTTGTTTTGGTGGGAGGCATGCTTTGGGGTTTGGTTTGGGGGAGTTTTTTTCAGCTTTTTTATTATTACTTGGAATTGTCTTTTAAGATGGGATGCAGCATTCTGGGTAATTCTGCTGGAACAGCTTTCAAAAATACATATAAAGCATATAAATAAGTTTATTTGCGTAAAGGCATTGATTGAATGAATCTTCAATTATTCTACTTGTTTAGGAGAAGAAGAGCCATTTAGCAATTCTTCCATTTAGGAAGCTAAGTGGCAAAACTCTCCCTACTTTGTCTATTTTGTGTGTGTTTAGTCTGAATGCCCATATGGGGGCTGTTGGTTTTAAATCTGAGTTAACAGAGTTTTAAAATTTGACAGGAGGTTACCAGCTACTTCTACAAGAAAATGCATTTTGCTGGTTTTGTACCTGTATCTGGTACAAACACAGCCCTCCAGGTGTCTCATTCTGTCTGACCGGCGGGGCTTGGTGGCTGCAGTGACACAAGATGCCTTGTGCAGGACCCTGAAGCACTTCCTCTGTAGCAGCCTTGCCCTAAGAAGTTAAAAAAACAGGCACCAGAGCAGGCAGCAGAGCTGTGATGCCCGTGCTCTCTTGCCTGGGAAATCAGGAAAAGGAGGAGGAAGCCTGTAAAGAGGGGGGGGCACAGAGGGATTAGGGAAAGTGGGCAGTAAAAGGAAATTGTGAGGCTATATGGGAGTTATTTGTGTTTGCATGTGTACATCCATACATATAAATACATGCAGATGTTTTGTATATATATGTGAAGAGGCGTGGCACAGGCTGGATAGAAGCAGAGGAGGATGGAGAAGGCCAGAGTCCATCCAAGACTTTTACCCATGCAAGCAGCACTAAGGAAGGGTCAGTCTCTCTTCAGGAACACATGACAAGCTCAGCACCTACGAAGCGCAAAGAGATTTTGCATAAGGTTTTGTGACACAAGAATTCTTTATTTTCAGGTGCTTGTTAAAATAGCTGTGCATATTTACTCCAATTAGCAGATGGGCATTCCTTTATCTTCCCCGACCTCAGTTCCCATACAAGTCTGCAGCATGCTTTCAGAGCACTGGGTACTACAGCTTTTCCTCAGAATCAACCACTTTTTTCCTCTTGCCTAGATCAGTTTGCTGCCTCTGACACTGATGGGTCCCTGCAGTAAAACAGAAGTCTCCTCCTGAAAGAAATCCAGTCCTTTCCTCTCTCTAATTTGTTCTAGTTACTCGACAGCCTCTCCTGCTTTTCTCCTCTATTTTTTGGTCTTGTTCTTACTGTATATCTCTCCTGTTTGATGTCTTCCATTTTCATATTCCTGTGGACAGTAAAACAACCCATGGCTTTTCTTAATAGCAGTACCCTTCACCAAAATGTTCAGCGTCTAGTGAGCAGATAGATGTCATCCACTTATGCCCAGACAGGCATCTTTCATTCTGCTATGGCTACTCACTGAAAATTCACAATTGGTTTAGTGTTCAAGCACACATGTTTTGTAAATTGTGTAAAAATTACTCTCTTTTCTCTTGTCCAGCATATTGAATATATTTTTGTAATTTCAATTTTAAAGGTGTTGAACCTGTTTCTCTTTAGAATGAGCATTGCACAAATAACAGCAGTTTCATCTGCCTCATTTCTAGCACAGAGGAGAATGCTCCACCATCTACTGTATTACATATTCTTGTGGATTTCCTCCAGCAGCCACTTATGACAACTGCAAGCTTGTTTTACCCTGGGGATATATATGTATGTGGCCAATTGCTTCAGGTCATATTCCTTCCAAATGGAAGTCAGCTTGACAGCTGTTAATTTGCACTTGGCCATTCTACGTGTTGTTTCGCTCTAATTATTGGTCACTGTATGGAACAGGTGACAAATGCCCACATGAGAACTCTGTAAATTATTAGATGTATGGTCATTAGGAAAACAAACAGGAAAGGTCGTTAAGTACTGGTTTTCTCTCCAGCCCCAAACAGAAATAGATTTTAGCTGGATTTGACATCTCTTGGAAAAGGATGGAAAGAGGTGAAAATACCTTACTGTTAAAAAAAAAAAAAAAAAAAAAAAAAAAAAGTGAAAATACCTTACAAACTACCCATTCTGTAAGTGTCCTAGTTTCAGGAAAAGGGGGGAATTTAAGGAAAATACGATTGTTTTAAGACCAGATGCAGAATCTGGTTTATCTAATGATTTTGCCACAAGGCTTGATTAGGTTTCTTTCCCAAGTAAAATTAAATGTGTCCACCAAAATATTTTGTCTGACCTTCAGCTACTACAGCTATGTTGAATTAAAGCAGGAAAATAAATTTCCTTTCTGAACAAGACAGTACTTGCTGAACAAGAATGGCAAGACACCACTGTCGTGAGCTTTCCTTCTATTTAAGTGTGGCATTGCAGAGGATATTTAAATGAAGTCTCTTTTCTCAGGCTGCCGGGGCCTAATCTGGACCTTAATTTGGGTCAGATGCTGGACATAAGCAGAGGATTTGTTTTATTCCTCGGAACAGTAACTCCTGAGTTTTTGCAAGATTATAGACCTGTCTGTAGCAAAAATTGTGAATCATTTTGTTGTTCTTAGTGGAGCTGCATTAGTAAAAATGAGAAGAGATTCAGCATCTTGGAGTCTTGGTGGCATTTCTGCCTTTAGACCTGTGTGAGCTGAAGATCCTGCCACTTGCTCTTTGCAATGATGTCATGCTTTCATGGTAGAACAATACTACAGGCAAAACAGAGATTTCGAGCTGTTGCCATAGGACATGCTTTTCTAAAACTTGAGCTTAAACTCACCTCACCTCTAAATAATATCCCACTTTGTTTTATTTTTGCCTTTTAAAATTAGGTGTAAGTGCAACCTTCATGCTACTGGCTGTAAAGAAGAAAACAAAAGACTACTTTGTGAATGTGAACATAACACAACGGGCCCAGACTGTGGAAAATGCAAGAAGAATTATCAGGGCCGACCATGGAGCCCTGGTTCTTATCTGCCTATACCTAAGGGCACTGCTAATATCTGTAAGTAGTTTTGGATAATAAGGATATTTCATTATTACAATTCTGCCCCATATCATGACTCTGAAGGAAGATTAATGTTTGCAAAGGTTTGTCATTTCTTTCTGACTCAGCATGAATAATGGGACAAGGTGTCAATTTGTAAGTGCTAATTGTAAATATACATTATCTGTGCTCTCACATGGTTGTAAATAACTTCCAGGAGAACCACGTGTTTATATCCATCGACACATCCCCAGACACTGGATAAAAAGGGCTAAGGAATGAAAAAATTAGGACTCTTCACATAAAAAACCCACACAGATGAGTGAAAACAGTGGGAATAACTGCAGTACTGCTCCAGCCACAGTGACCTCAGCTCTCCATTCACACATCCTTTTTGTCTTGAGATTGGCAACACTCTCAGCTCAACCTGTGAAATCCTTGCTCATATCTTGTCCATTTAAAAAAAAAAAAAAAAAAAAAAAACTCAGGCCAAATTTTTCATATTGCTAGCTAAAGACCTAAAGGTTGGGAAACATTTCCCTGATGTTGACCTGCAGTCCAGATTCAGATGCACTCTTGTAGATCAAGTGTTGAAGAAAGAAAGTGAGGGCAAAAGTTGAGGCTTTACATCTGCCTGTTTCCAGCTAACAGCCACTCCACACCACTTGTGTCCTATTCCAGCACACTTCCATGTTATCCAAAGGAAGAAGTTACTGACAGGTCTATTCCCTGGTCCAGGACAGGATTGAGTCAAAATAAAACATGGTGGTGAAAGGGAGGGCACAAAGGCAAGTCTGACCATCAGTTCTCCCTTTTGTGTGTATATGAAATATGCAGTGATTCAGAATCCTCCTTAACTGACTAATAGACTTAAATTCCTTTGAAGAAAGGACTGAAAATGAGGATAAACTTTTTTGACAGAAGTTACTAGCTTCTTTTAAGAAAAGAGTCCACAGTTTTGTCCTGATTGAAAGCAAAACATTCGTTTTAAAATATTAGATATAACAATTTAGTGAAAAAGTTCTTTGAGAGAAACAGAGCTATGTATGCAGCTGAATGAAAAGTTTAAAACCAGGAGCAGTGTGCAATGCTCAGAATGTTATCTAAGACTTCAAAGCAGCAGCTGTGAAGAATCAAAACTCAGAAATGAAGATCATAGGAAGCAGGACCTTATCAAGTAAAATGTGAGAGTAATAGACCAAGTAACAAACCATGAAGTGTGGGGGCATGAAATTATGATAAAATTCTTACTGAGCAGAAAAAAATGAACTTCCAAAAAGCAGGGAAAAACATTTTGTAAGAGTATTCACTTTCTTTCGCCTGTTACAAAAAGTGAGTGTGGCTCACGTAACTAATACTTTAAAGCTGTGTTTGGGAAATATGGTGAGATTTTCCAGGTTGATTTTAGCTAAATTCAGCTCGCTGTGTCATTTACCTCATTCACAGTCAGCTGAGCACACACCAGACGGAACAGTGGAATTAGCACCTACTGAAAGAGTGTCTGAAGCTTGTTAAATCAACTTCCTGTTAAAACAACATCAATGAATTTCAGCAAATATACAATTTCACCAAAAACCAAAGCGTTTTGTAAATAATAGGCAGTCATTTCTGGGGTTGATGATGATAGCATCATGAAAACATAACCTTATTTAGCTGATGAATACTCCACTTACCCTCAAATCCTGACTTCAGCAGTGATCAGCAGCAGCAATTTATAGCAAACAGGAAGAAGCATGAAGGATTTCTTCTTCATCTTCTCAGTTACCATGAAATAAACTGGCTTTCTGAGCTGGGCTGCAGGGGCTGCTTCCTGCTGAACAGAGAGACACCCAGCTGACATAAGCTCAACCTCCGTGGTACCTTATGGCAATGCATTTCAAATTTTACTGAGACAGTGAGTGAAAGGTATTTTATTTTGCTTACCTTAAATGTTTTCCTATGGTTTAGCCAGGACCTTCTTAGATAAGGAAGGAACAAAGAAATAAGGCACCTCTGTTTACATCTCTTACACTGTTTATCATTACATAGACTTGACCTTATCCACTCCTTCACTCTTTTTTTAAATGACAAATGCGGACCTCTTTCATCTTATCCTAAAACCATGCCACATCTCTGGTGCTTTCTTGCTCTCTTCTGGTTCTGTGATGTCATTTTTCTCTTTGGTGAGGCTAAAACTACACATGATATTCTAGACGTGCCAGCAGCATGACTCTTTCATGATTACATAAAAATGTGTCTTTTTTATTTTGTTACTCTCTGGATCTGTCCTTGAGTCCTTTTTTAAGACTGTACCACAGTTAAAACATTTCTTCTGGCCTCAAGGCTGACTTAAATGACAGGTTATATGCTAGAATAGTTAGTTCAGAAACATCATATTTGAGTTCCTTTAAAATACTTCTTGGGGCAACATTTCCTTATGGCAATCCTTGTTCAATACCATTTACTTCAGATGCTAACAGACTTTGAGACAATTCTTCAGCATGTGAGAGTCTCTCTTTCTTTGTTGTGAACATCAGTGAAAACAATTAATTTAGTATTCAATGTTAAATTAACTATTAATTAGTCATAGTGTTAATAATACCTCAGTTGCTTATCTTCCCAGTGATCTCTCTGGGCCTCCTGCTTCTAGAGTGATTGTTTTAACAAAAAAGAATTACTAACTTTTGTGTCCATAGGAAGTCGATTCTCCAGATACTGTGGTTTATATTTAAACTGGCAGATTTTTTGCTTTTTTTTCCCCCGTATCTTTCTCCATTGGGAGGACTTATACTTTTGAAGGGTATCTTTCCAAAATCATCTACATTCTGTTGTTTTCAATTCGACACTGAGGTTTGTAATTTTTTTTTCTTTACAAGAGAGTTCATTTTTATAAGTTAAAAAAAAAGACGAGTTATATATGATTATTCTGAGCCTCTCATACACTTGTCTCCAGCCGCTTCCATGCTGTTTGCATGCATATCTTTTTAGATGTTCTTTTCACTTTTCTTTCATCTAACTTCCTCACTTTCATTTCCTCGCTCTCTCAAAGTTAAATATTACTGCACTGGATTTTTTTTTAATCCTTTTCCTTCTCAACAAGCATGTTGAGTTTCAGTCCAGAAGTGGTTCTCTGATAACTACTTCTTGAATTGTGTCCTATGCACTGCTTCAGAACTAAATCAGCTTCTCTTCTTGTGGGTTGTCTGATTCCTTGCTACAAGCAGCAATTATTTATGGTATGTAAATCTTCATTTCTTTTGTCACTTCCTGATTCAGGCTGCATGTGTTGGAGCATATGAAGTTATGTATTACTGTGTAAACTCTCTGCACAGCCAGTGTAATTTCACTTATCTTGTTGCCTTTATGTCACCATCTCCATTGTGTGGTCAGCAATGCAGCCCTGGTGTTATAATCTCCCTAGCCAGGTGTGGATTCTGAAATAGGTCGTGGAACACGTTGAGAAATAATTTCCCTTCAAATATTACTTCAGTTCTCTGGGGGCACTTTGTATAATCCAGTAATAAAGCGTCCCTTTGATACTTCTCCTTCCTCCAATTTTCAAAGACCATCTTTTTCATCTAAGACCAAATTATTTTAAAATTTAAATATATTTGAAGTTTACATGAACATGCTTAAATAAGATACAGTTAAAAATAGTTGTATTAATCAAACACTCTGATTTTTTTTCTTCTTTTCACAAAACAAAGAGTCTTTCTTGAGATTGTCTGAATTTGTGAAATTTGTTCAGATTCAACAAGAAGCTTAACGTCTATTTCCAAATCTTTCCCAGCTGAAACTTCTGTTATTTCCATTGCTCTGTTTCTGCCATTTTTGTGGCCAATAAGACTTCATCGTACCTTTTCAAGCTACAGCTTGTGAAACACAAGACCATTCCAGATTATTCTGTAGTCATAATGGAAACCTTGATACAAAGCTGTTTTCTTTATCCATTTATTTATCATTTTAAGTCATCCTGAGTTTTTCAGAAGAATGCAAAATATTTTTCCATGCTTTACCTGTGAAAGACAGCAAGTACTCTGTTGTTTACTGGCACTAACATTATTTCTCCATTTGTCTCCACACAGCATTTATTTTATATTTCCACTCTATCTTATTGACTATTTTGTGATTACACTCATTCCCTTGTGCTGCCACATTCTGTAGATAGTTTTCTCTGCAATATGTTTTGACACACAAAGTGAACTTATTGAATTTCTCTCTACTTGGTATTACAGGATAGCTTTTCTCCTCAGCAGCTGCGTGTGTCTGACAGCACCAGCCCTTTTCTTCTTCCCATTGTTTCGATCATTTTTGGCACTTATGTTCTTTACTCCATCAGACAGAGCTGTCTCAGACTGCACTGAGCTGCCATGGATCAAAGCCTGCTCGCTTTGTGTCAGTCCCTTCACCACCAATAATCTGTATCAAAAGTACCCAACACCCAGCAAAACCCCCTCCCAGCTGTTTCATGACTTTCCTAACTCATAGTTCAACATGAAACAAAGGACTGACCAGGACATGGGAAACGCTGGTGGCTCTTCTCAGTCAAGAGTCAGGCAGACAGTCTCAGTTTACTGAATTTCCCCTGCGGTGGGTCCCCCTCCCATGGTACAGCCTCTGTCTCAGCAGCACAGCCTTAAACCTCCCTGAAAGGGAAAAGACTTACAAGGCAGCACAGCTGCCACAGAAACGGGTTCTGGCAAAACTTATGGCACCTGCAGAAGTGCACTGCTGTCACCCTTATTGATGTTCAGTTTTCCCCATAAATATTTGCTGACAAAAAGGCATCTTGAAGGACCAGCATAAACGAAGTTGTCAAAGAAGTTGTGCTCTCTGGTCAGGAATCCAAGTAACAAGGATCCCTCTAACTGAAAGGATCATACATCCCGCTTTCCAGTCAAAGCAGACTCATAAACTAGACAGTGTCCCATTTTCTAAGGGCCTATTCTCCCAAGTAACTGGAAGTTTTCAGCCTTCCTCATGACTCGATTTGAAGGAATGGGACACTTATGTTGAAGTTCTAAAATATTGCTCCTTGATGCTTTTGGCAGTGTATTTCAAAGAGAAAAAGAAAGATATCAATCAATAAGTTACAAAACAGCAAAGCTTCACATTGCCACTATTTTATACTACATAATTAATCTTAGCCCAAGAAGATTACAGAAGGTATAAAGCCACAGGAACATGTCACACAAAAGGCTGGGAAACGTAGTGTGAGGGCAGTGTGTCAAGAGCATTCAGGCAAACAGGAGTGTCAGGAAAAATTGCAAAAACCTGCGAGTGATAAACTCAATTTCCTTCATCTGGGTATCCAGTGCAATAGCCAGCGAAACATTGCAGGTACAGACCTAAAAACAATGCACTATAAATAACATGCTGGGTTTTTTTAAATGGGGCTTGAAAAATTATCCTTCAGCACTCTACCCTCTTGTATGACCCTGCTGAGCTGGTTGTTTGTGCTGGCTGTGGTGACATCTGTTGCTGGGAAATGAATTGTTTCCATACGTCACTGGTTTCAAACAACTCTATTTTTGCCATATACAGTGAAGAGGTGAAATGAAAGAGACTTCTGGTCCTTAAGCAGCAGCAGCATGGGAAGGCAAAGTGTCTGTTTTAAGATATTCAAAGTGCCAAAAATGGTCCGAGTTTCAGGCTTTTCAAAGTTTCTAATATTCTACCAATAAGTTATGATTACTTGTAAAAAAGAATTCTTTGATCTCACGGGGTGTTTCCTAGACAGAGTTTTCAATACTGGTTTAGACTCACTAAAACATAACACAAAAAATTCCAAATTTTAAAAGATATTACCCAATAAAACAAAAACTATTTTCTCTGTCCCATTTATTTCTGGTGATATCGCTTGGGAAAGCAGAGGAGAGGGATAACAAACTTCATCAAAGCAGTTCCTTTTCTATGAATTCAATCTTTACAGAGAAACAACTGCAGAATTAACAGTAGCAGGAGTTCTGGGGCTCTTGCAATGAAACGGATGAAATTTCCAAAGAATTTTCTTTCACTGTGTGTAATCCTTTGTCAGAATACAGGTTTAACAATACATGAAAAGTTTACTCCTATGATCATAATGATCATTCCCTGTGAGGGATTACAAGACACCAGTATCATTGAGCTTCTCAGGGCTTTAAATTGCTAGAGAATTCAGAAGTTCTGAAATTGATGCTGAGCATCTGATACTGCAATCATGCCTCAATGGAAGATCTGCAAAGGGAAGAAAGACTCACTGCAGGGAGTGCTGTCATGCTGCAGGGCAGATATTCTAGCAAAAGATCAGATAAGGCATTAACATCCTGCTCTGAATCTGCAATGACAAGCTCTATATTTTGTTCCTGTTTAAGAGCCCTGCCAGAAGCACATGTGGGCACTGACAGTGGAGGTGCTAAAAGGGTCTGCAGGGTATGACCTGCCCTGAGACTGGAAGCAGCAGTGTGGTCCTTCTCACCGACAGCTTGATCCATTTCCTTTGTGTTAAGGATTTCACACTGACACAAGCTAGAGACAGAATCAAAAACTTGCTTTCTTCGCTAGCATTATGATTTGCTTTTTTCTTCATCTCAATAGCCAGCTCCATGGTAGCTAAGAGCTAAAACAACTCATTTCTGGAAGCAGGGGAAATGAGAAAATTACAGGGCAGATGCAGAAGATCGCATGAAAGGAAAACACCAGATTTTTTTTCCTCACAAGTAATGCATATATATTTAGATGCACTTACAGCGAACATGTAATATACCAAGCCATCACCCTCAAGTCAAGTCAAAAATAATAAATAGTATTAGTGACCTTCTCCTGCAATGTTTGCCATTTCAGGGGCAGTACCAACCTCTGAGCTTTTTTGCATGCTTTACTTGATGTCCCCTCACTATAAATCTATTACCATTAATAACCCTCCCAGTGATTTCAACTGGAAGATAAATTTAGGCTGAACATTGCTTTGGTTTATCAACTGAATAGATGTAAATTCAATCCCTTTTTGTACCTTGCTCAATAGAATTGTCCATCAAAGGAGGTAATGGGCCTGATCCTTCATCTCTCTAACCTGTCCCCATCACTTTACTGCTGCAAAGTTTTGGTACAAAGCTGACTGGAAACAACCCATGCCATGGAACAGACCAGGTTCAAGCCAAGGGCCAGCAGTGGTGGAGTGACCCCGAAGCCTGCTGTTGTCCCCAGCAGTGGTGGAGTAACCCCACAGCCTGTTGTTGTCCCCAGCAGTGGTGGAGTAACCCCACAGCCTGTTGTTGTCCCCAGCAGTGGAGGGACAACCCCGCAGCCTGCTGTTGTCCCCAGCAGTGGTGGGGTGACTTGCAGCCTGTCCCCAGCAGTGGTGGGACAACCCCACAGCTTGTTGTTGTCCCCAGCAGTGGTGGGGTGACTTGCAGCCTGTCCCCAGCAGTGGTGGGACAACCCCACAGCCTGTTGTTGTCCCCAGCAGTGGTGACACAGGTGCACTCAAGCCCTCGCCTGCCTCCACACTGACAGAGAGGGAGAGCAGAATCACACCTCCTGTGCCTCATTACCTAAGGACTTGTACCAAATACAGCTCAGCTAAATTCAAGAGCTAGCCTCAATATGTAACTCCAGATCTCACACAAACACTCCTTCTAAGAATAATTTCCCCATCATATGTGCGCTTTTCACACAGTGTTAATAGATCCTGCTTCATGGCCCTACATAACCAGCTCCTTTCCAGACAAACTCAGAAGTGTCATTCTCACTCTCTTTAGTAAGAAGGGCATAAAGTAGTGCACTATCAAGGCCATTCACCTCACACAGGGATACCTGGTAGTACAAAAACCAGTCTGGTTATAGAAAACCATACCAACTAAGAAAGTCTGTACAGAAATAGCAAAACAGCTTTTGAAATAGAACCTGAAGATATCTTTGCAAGGTTAATACAGGGCCCCCAGGCTAGCAGGCATCTTGTGTTCATTATTCTCTGCCCAGGAAGCATTTATCACTGTGAATTCATTGAACATTTTGAAGAACGATAATATGAGGTGAGCAGACTTGCAGGAAAACCTCTTCCTTTGCTACAATCTGTTTAGGAAAGAAAGGAAAGGATATTTGTGTGTGTGTGTGTAGGAGACAGAGAGGTTTGAGGCGGGGGAGTATACCCAGAGGAAATACAAATACCATTTCACAGTGCAAGTGTGAGTGCGAGAACACAGGTTTTTTTTTTTTCTTTTATCTAATATTTGTGTAGGTTCCATGTGTGTATAAAGGAAAACTAATCCTGCTAATTTAAACCAGCTACAATGACTTGCAAAAATTTTAAAAAGCTGCAATTGAAACTTCGAGGAAAAATATTTGAAAATTGATTGTCTTTTTGACATTTAAAATAAGGGGATAGACATTCTCTTTAATTATCCTAATTTTAAAAAGCACTTTTGGTTACTGTTAGAACTATGACCGCATTGTTCTATTACATGATATTTGCATTTAGCTTTTGATACCTCACAGTCCTAAAATTTTGGAAAATACACGTTAATCTCAGCAGAAGTAGAAATAATTAAGTTTGCGAACAACACCTGAGTGTGGGGCTGGGTGACCAGCAGGTGCTGTCTGTGGTGCTCTGCCAGGTCACAGCTGCCATAGGATATGAAACCTGAGAGCTGCAATTCTGACATGTGCCCCAGGACTGATGTGGTGAAACATAAAAAAGCTGGGTTTGCCCTCATTCTGCAAATTCGGTTACTTCAGCACTGTCTTAGCCATGCCACAAGCGAGGATTGTTCCCAGATTGACTCTGCAACCTTGCTTACATTGAATATCATTTATTCTCAAGACATTCCTTCAGTTAATTGCAGAGTGAGGTCCATGCCATCTCTTGAGTGAGGGAGAACTTTAAGATAGATGTTGAAAGGAGTGTAGCAGATGTTTAATGGAGAAACAGAGAGATTTCTGCAACAAATTTCATGCCACAAAAGTCAATAAAACTTTAAAATGGAAAACTGTATTTAAGGAAGAAGATGCAAATATGCAGGATTTCAATAGTGTTCTGCAGTTTCTGACTAACCCAAGTGATGAGGCACGGTGCCATTACAAATGGCATTTAATCTTAAGAAAATGGCATTTTAGGAAAGATTTCATATCCATGGTTTTGTGCTACACACAAAGCCTAGGTTTCAGGGCAGACCTGACAAGAAGCTAGTTCTCGGGATATCATTATACAACATGAGATCCCACACTGCTTATCCAGTAAAAGAGTTTAACTCCTTAACAGCCCCACCTCTTATGGTAAATCTCACCTGCCTCTGGAATGGTTTCCTTGCAGTAATTTGGTTTAGGAATTGAAATTAACACAAGAAAAAAAAATAAATCAATGAGAGGCTTAATCAATATGGCCAACCTACTGCATTAGATTGTTTCACTCAATTACGTTTCTTTTACATAGCTTAATTTAGATAACTGTCAGGTAAAAGAGGGAAAAATAGCTATACACAATTAATGCAACAGAAGGTACCAACTGATTTAAGCAGCTGGCCAAAGCAGTTAGCAATGCATCTATCCCTTGGTTAAATTACTCTCCTAGATCTGCATAATACATGCATGACTGATATTTTTATCTAGAGCATTAAACATAATGGCTGGTTAGTTGAAATACAAAACTGTTCTGAACAAATTCATGAAGTTCAGAGAGCTGGTATAGATCCCATCTGTCAATGCATTTTACTGGTCCCTGTAGCCCCATACTGAAAAATCTAAAAGGCTCTGCATTTATAAAGGACTGGGCATGTAATGGCAGACGCTTGAGTTTAACTATGTATTGATAAAGTATTCTGAAAATGTTTTCAAATCTTAGATGTAATAGCTCAGCCAACTACAGCAAACAGCTAACTACACTTCTTTGTGTTTTCTTTCTCTGCAGGTATACCCAGTATTTCCAGTATTGGTAGTAAGTAATAAAACCAGTATTGTTTTGCATTGTCATTCAGCTTCATGGATCTGATTTTCCAACATCCCTTTCTGGTGTAGATAATGTTTCTCTGACATGTCCTGTGGTTCAGGGGCTGTGCATTGGCCTTCCTCTCTGGCATTAACAAGTAACTGTGATTACGTGGTCAGAGACAATGTCACTCCTTACATCTGCATTCAGACCCAGATTTCCTGATCGATTCTTATCAACAGATGAGCACTGAGTCCTGTAAAACTGAGTGTGACACAAAGAATTAAGACACTGTTGCAGAAGAAATATTTGTTGAGCATTTTGAAGAAAAGCGTTTGCTAATAATGGAAGTATAGGACCAATAATTTTCATGTATGAATATTTGTGTGTAAATTCAAAGAGCAAATGGAAAAGTTGATAAATGGAATAGCTTTCATTTCTATGAAGTAGATTAGCAAATGCAGCATATCTTCTGGAATCTGCATTAACTCTAGCAGGCTTTGAACTCGGTTTTATGCCACAAAATAAATAGAATTGTGTTCCTTCACCGAAAAATCCTTTCCTGTATGCAGATAAAGACCAAAATACTACTCCTAAACTATAACAAAACCATAACATCGTTACGTAAAGAGCTACTATATCAATGAAATAGGTGATTACTTAAACAAAGCACGTGAAGAGACCAAGTGCACAGCAGCTGCGCTGTGAGCCTTGACTGATGCTGCAGCTGAGGAGTGCACACCATCATGGCACATTAGTTAATTGCCAGTAAAGCAGGGAGGGAAAAAGGGGATCCTGCTGTGGCTCAAGGAAAGAATATTCCCCACAGCCTCAGCTTTGCAGATACTTTGGGGACAACTTGGATAACACAGGACAATCAGTTATAAAATATCACAGTTGTTAAAAGCAATTTGCTGTGCCCAATATCCAAGTGAAAAGTTTTTAATAATTCGGGTAAAACTCTCTCATGTCTTATGATGCAGGGTCAGGAATATCAATTTATAATCAACTCAGTTTACTTAAGCTCATGAATAGCACTGATTTGTTAAGCTCTAGACAGCAAGTTAAATGCCATCTAAACTATTTCCCTCGCAAGTGTGAGCAGTGTTAGCAGCTGAATGCCGCAGCATCTGCTTTCTGCTTTAAATAGCAAAACAGCATCAATGACAATAATGTGCAAATGAAAGCCTTCAATCTTAATAATGTCATTTGCCTGCTCTAGTGTCTCCTCTGGTATTTGTACGTTTGCAGATTCATAGTGATGTGCTATTTTCAAAACTTTGTGTTTATACATATGTTTCATTACAAAAAAAATTCAACTAAATGAAAGAGAATAAGTTTATGTCACCACTCTCAGAAATACTCCTGCAATTAATAACAGAAATGGGATGATTGGGAAACAGCTCTATGGAGTTTGATTGTGCTGTAGTTTCTTAGTACTGTGTTGCATGGTCTATATGGTTGTGTTTTCACTTCACACCCCATACAGCCTTCGTCACCACATCTACCATTTCTGAGCATCAGCAGATGTTGGCCTTTGAAAACTTAATAGGGAAACTCAAATACCTTTTGAACAATGGTGAGCTGAAAGGATGCATTGTTGACCTCTTTGTATTTTACACTCGGGTGATTAGTACAGTTTATTTATTACAAACAGAGAAAATTATGTTTAACGTTCCATAGAAAATACAAGTTCCTGCAAATCTATGTTTTATCTTTGGTCTGCTGTAAATGTCTTGAGATAATATGTGGTAGAATTCAACATATTTCTTTGCCTACATGAAAAGGGTGAAGTATGAGCATCTCTTCATGAACACAAGTAAATACTGATACTCTGCTTGTTTTTTCCATGTGTTTTTTCTTAAATAGCTCACGGGGGAAATAACTCTACCTCCTTAATGTTCTGAACACCTTTCCTATAACATAGGAATAGCAGAATTTTTGTTAAACAAGGATAAAATCCATTCTCAAAGAGAATTTAACAGAAGTCAACACACAAAACCAAACGAGATTAATTAGTTGTGGCTGCTTTAATGGATTCTGCATGATTTTTGTTTTGTCTATGCTAACACAGTATTTGTTTTCATATCAGCAGTTTTTTTCCCCGTCTGGGGACAGGAAGTTACTCTCAGGAGATACAGTTTGGGTTTCATTTTGCCTGGCAGCAAACACCTACAGGGGGATATTGGCTTTTGTGTGCTCCCAGCTCTTTCTGCTTTATAAGGAGGATGGGGTTGGGGCAGGGGGATTGTTAGAAACACTAAACTTCCAGCATGCAAAGAAGATGCCACCTCAAGCAATGTTCATTTCACACTTTTTTAAGACTGAAATGAAAGCAAGCAAAGAGAAATAAAATATATTCACCTGTGTGCACATATATGTATTCTTCTCTATTTTCTTTTTTTTACCTCAAAGGATTTTGTATTAAAGCAGCTTATCACTAAAATTTGAACACAAAGAAAGAGTGGTCATTAGTAAACATCCTTTCTGATCATCTAGAAGAAAACAAAACTTAACCCAGAGCTTTCCCATTAAGGTCATTTGTACCTGTTGTTGTCTATCAGTTGAATAATAGGTTCTCTGACAATTTCCAGCATTCTTGATCACAATGCTGGCCCTTTCAGCATTTTTCAGCCATGCCTGAAAAAATACTGGTGAAAGTGTTAGCAATTAATGAGTCCCAAAACCACTTCATAATTTTAAGCAATGTGTACATACAGTATGTAAATATTCTGAAAACTACATTATTTTACTTGCTAATACAATGATTGTACAAGTTTACGTAGAACGGTGCATCAAAATATTCATTATTGTGACCAAATACCAACAATTACTAATCTGTACATGTATGCCTTCAAAAAGTTGAGTCTTCTAAACTATTGCTTCTATCTTTTTTTCCTGTAAAGCATAACTCCACTAATTATGCTAAACAGTTTGTTATAAAGGGTATAATTAGATAGAGGCTAGGATAGACATGATGTGCAAATAGCTCTGTGTGGGTGATTATCACCTTAAAGCCTGCTGTTGGCAGATGAGTCAGAGTTTAGAGACAGACCGTGCACTCAAGTGCAAGATGCAATCACAATAATCAAACGGTATTTTCTGCTTTGTTCTCTATGTTTTTGTTCTTCCTTATAGTCAATTTTAAATTAAGAGAACGTTTTTTTATGATAATGAATGCAAGACACAGGAGTAAAAAACAAAAAAAACCAAGAAAAAGACTGAATGGGCACTTTCTTATTTTATTGTTTTCTTAACCTTGAAAAATCTTGTAGGTGTTTTTCTGGAGCTAAAATAGTGTCTGGCTGAGTGTAGCTTTAGTTGTGTTTCACATTTGTCATGAAATTTTAATGTGGCAAACATATATATCTTAAAAAGTGGTGAGAGCAAATACTAGTGCATTTTCTTTTGGTTTTTAATAACAACACCAAGTATTTTGGACCTGATTTTGCCCTCTTGCAGTAACCAAGAAGTTCTCTCATTAAATCTTCAGTAGTGTGATCAAAGCCATTACCATGCCAGGCTCTGGACTAGAGTCTATACCCCACACATGTCAGCAGAGCATAAACAT
The DNA here is from genome assembly GCF_029207755.1 of Chamaea fasciata. Classification (NCBI taxonomy): domain Eukaryota; kingdom Metazoa; phylum Chordata; class Aves; order Passeriformes; family Sylviidae; genus Chamaea; species Chamaea fasciata. The sequence goes on along the minus strand of NW_027094095.1, from coordinate 12,026,657 downwards.
GCATAACTAGGTTGTACATTACTTCTCTATTATTATTTGAGGTCAAGTTTTACAGAAAGCTGTGCTGTTGAGAGACCATTAAGATATTTATCTTCTTAAAACATTACAATATTGTCTTCAGACTGTATCTATTATTTTAGACATATAAGCAAAATGTTCTCATTTCAATTTAATTTTATCCAAATCTGACTTTCCAATAAATAATGGCTTCCAGGCTAGGGCAATCACCTTATCTAGATAACTGATTATAATATCAAGCCAGTATTTGTTTTCCCTCCTTTAATGCTTTGAAGCTTTTGGAATCTTTTGCTTTAAAAATTAGATTTTCCACTATATTAAAACATTTTTGAGCTGAAAGAAGATACAAACAGCCTTTGTGGTATGATGTGCTCATTTGAATACTGGATCTGAGAGAAATTTCCATTCCAAATAATTCCATTACGGGTAGTTTTACCTGGTAGGAGTCACAACGAAACCAGTTTGCTGCTGCAACTAGGGTGTGACCCCTGAAGATGAGGAAGCACAACTGAGCCCAGCACAGAGTAGAAAATGCCTCTTTGCAGTGATTTCCAGGGCAGGGTCAGAAACCACCAATGCAGCCGCAGGGAGCACTGAGAGGTCATTGGGATGGGATTTGCGGGAGCCTTTGTTTCGGTTTTGGTTTTGCCAGATCCACCAATTTTAACAGATAAGAAGAGCTGTGCTCAGCAGTCTCACAGACACAGCCACTGACAGTTTCGATATTCCTCTTTCCAGTTTGCCATAATCATCTTGAGTTTAAATCAGTCTGTCAATCAATCAGTGTTTCAATGCTTTTTTATTTGCTGTAATATAGAAAACTACTAAGTTAATAGCTATTTTTCTTTTAACCATTAATAAATAATAGGATACTCTAGAAAATAAGATATCAACATTGCAATATGTACCATGGTACCCATGCAAAATACATGGCACTTGCAATATAAAAGTTGAGCTCAGTTATTCAAGGAAGTTTGTAGAGAGTAGACATGATCTAAAAAGGTATTTTAAAATCTAATTATCTATAAAGCTTGGGGAGAAATTGCTAGGAAAAAATGTATTTCTGTGTTCCCCTCTCATCTTTGTCTTTCTGTTCCTTAAGACATGTAATCAGTTTATTTCACAGACTAAAGCAAAGAATGAGGTTTTCAAATCAGCATAGTGATGTTTTAAAAAAAACTTGATTTACTGTTCATCAGTTGTGAATTACTGCACAGTAATTCCAGGCAATCAGCCAATTTTAGCATTTTTGTAGGAAAAAGCAGAACCAGTCCAAATAAAAAATAACAACCCCTGCAAACTATCAACAAAGTAATTCTTTTTTTCATGAGACGGTACCTAAATGTTTCATTCCAAATATACTTGAATTGACTGTGCACTTCTACAAACATTTTAGTGGAAATACTTAAAATTGAAGAATTCCCTCAGCCCTCACTATTTTGAGAATCAGCCAACAATTTGTTCAAATCAGTGGTATTTTTTTTCTGATATCTGAAGGTTTCCAGAGATGGATCTTTGGATTATTTTTTAAGCCTCTAAAAAGATCACTTTCTTTTTTACTCTACAAGTGGACACATAAAGGACTAATTACATTTAAATTCTTCCAACAGTTATAAAAGCTGTTATGGCTGAGGAGCTACCATAAAACAACCACATCTTCACATTTATGCAGAATTCTCCTTTTCTTCAAAGGAACAGGTATGAAACTTCCTACATTGCTCCAAGAAAGATTGCCTAATATCAGCCAAGTATTTTTTTTTAATTCATACAATAAAGGGTCGGTAAAAAAAAAAATCAACATTTCTCTCTTTCAGTGATTTAGATTTTGCAGTTTAATGAAAGTGCTAAAAGGCAAATTTTATGAGATTATCGTAACTTCAAAAAGACCAAAGGAGATAGAAATGCTGTAACAATGATATGATGATTGCAAGAAGTGGTGGAATACAATCTGATAAATAAACACACTCGATGACTCCAGCAGCTACTAAATCTGCCAGTGATTTCAGTGAGCATTATTTCTTTAAAACCCTGATTTTTCTGTTCAATATTAGCACCGAAAACTGTCGTAAGTCCACTGTCCTCAGCAGACATCTCTAATTTAGAACAGATATTCCCTGCTGCCTACTCATGGTTTGAAATAGGCAGTGGCAAGGCCAGCTTTCTATGGCTAGAGACATGAAGTTCTACTGAATCATTAAGTTCTACTGATGCAGTTTTAATATTTTTTTTGTTTTAAGTGGAAAGAAAGTTAGAAAACATCTTAATCAGCATAGCTCACTAGGGTTCCTTATTGCTATTAAAAATTAAGTTAATAATGATAGTTGCCAAGACAAGAGCTCCCTGTCTGCCACTAGTGAGCATTATTTAAGGCTTACAGATTTATGAGTGGTGATTTCCAGCAGATGCATTGTTTGTGGGCTGGGCCAGCAGCATCACTTGAAGAGGTGATGAGGCACTGGCGGCTGCAGAGCGCAGGTGCCCGGGCAGAGCAGAGAATTCCTGCGCTCCATCACCTCTGCTCTCATCCCTGAGCAGGGACAGCCCCTCCCACTGGGAACACATTTCAGTTTTACTGCCAGCTCAGTACTTGGTTGGAGTGAGAAACCAACAAAATGCCAATTAATTTCTGCCAAGATCGTGACAGGTTTTTTTCATGCGCAGCTGTCTGGCTGGAATTAGGCTGAAACGACCCATTCATTTCCTTTATTTCCCCAGTTTGAAACCATGATAGAGCCCATGGTGCACTTCCAGTGAATATTTGAGACAGATTCTCTTAGTTTAACATTGAAAGTAATTCTGATACTGTATATCAGGGAGGAAATTAAAAAAAAAGTTTGGGAGGAGAAAAAGAAAATTATCATACATCTAGTAAGTATAATGCAGTAAGTTTTTCCTTACTTCATGAAAGTAATTTTTTTTTTTCCAGTAGTTACTTTCTACATATAATTGGCTTTGGAACAATAGTAACTAAAAATGAAAAAATCTCCAATGCAAATTTAAAACGTCATATCTGATTTTCTGCTCAGTCACACAGCTTGCATACCTTCACTCTTAAAGATGCCTACAGTAGCTTCACTTTTTAAATAATAACACTCAAACATACATTTAGAAACTCTCTTTCACATTTCTTAGCCTTGTTTGCCCAGAAAAACTGTCATGGAATATTTTACAGTAGATTGAAATAGCACATCTTACAGAATACCTACACCAAGACTCATTTGTTATTCTGCTAAATAATGACTCTAATTACAAAATGGAGTTTCCAGACATGGAACTGTTCTGGAAAAGACTGGCTTATCTAGTCAACTTCTCTATAAATAAAGCCCTTAGTGGTAATCACCAAGGACTAGAAATACTTTCACAGGTTGCTGTGAAAGAATAACTAGCTGCTAAATGAATCTTCCCAGTGTCTGTTCAAGGGATGACTCATCTGCTCCAATGTACATGTGGGAATGACAGCCAGCATTCTTGGACTTGGACATCTCACCCACCTTTTCAGATAAAGCATTTAAAGTCATCACCATTAAAAAAAAAACTAAAGATTTGAAGTAAGACCTTTATCAAGAAACCTCTAATCTTGATGGAAATACAGGCCATGAATAAAGGATATGAGAAAAAGATATCCTCTTTACCAAAGATTGAAAAAAAGCCCATAACAGAAACATTAAGTCTCAGGAGCATTAACCACATTACCAAGCAGCAGCTGTTTTCAGTAGGATGTGATCCTCAACAACCTCATCTAACTTTAAAGTTGACCCTGCCATGAGCAAACTGTAGAAATAAATGGCCTCCAGAAGTCACTTCTAATATGGTTATAATTATCAGCAATAACCAGTAATAATCACTAGTAATAATACTTCAATGGTAATCTCCAGGCACTGTAAATATGCTCCTTATTGTTTTGGGTGCCCATTAAAAAACTCAGTTCAGTGTTATCTAATTTAAAGGGTCAGGGAATTTTTAATTATTTTGCAGTAAGTCACAACCTCCATTTTAAGTGTTTGCTAAAACAAGCACAGATCTATAGCATTTATAGGATTTCTAAGAAATACATAATTTTTTTTTCTGCCTTACAAGGAATTATTTTATTGGAGATGATATTACTTACAGAAATCATAACCAGGATAAATTATTTATTAAATATTACTGATTATATCAGTTCAATTATGTAAAGTATCTGATTGACTATATAGGACCTACAGTTTATGAAATGACAAATTCCAGAGGGTTAGTCCTAAAAGCTGTTTGCAAAGTTGTTTGACACTATTAATCTTACATGTGAAATTATACATGTGAAATTTTATAGTAGGTGTACCACACAGTACTCAACAACACAAATAGGATATTGGGAGCTTCAGTCTCCAGAAATGTGACAGTTTTCTGCAACAACTCTGATGCTGCACAATGGCTAAAAGAAAAAAAGGCTCAGGGGACAGCAGGACAACATAGTCCATAAGCAATGGGTTTTCCTTTTTTAACTCCTCATTTTTATGTTATGCCTAATGTCTAGTCACTTTAAAATGTTTAGGTCGAGTCTAAGTGTTCCTAAATCTACCAAAATTTTAACAGGTAATTAACTGTGCAAGTAATTTGTCAGTGAGTGTCTGAGGGGGAGGAAGCTGGTCTCAGGTACGTGGTAGCAGTCTGTCAGTGGAGGGGGTGAAGGTTACCACACCACCTCACTACGTATAGCTTGGAGATACTTTTTTGTCATCCACTCTGACTGGGGCGTCTGCACTTCCTATGTGTGGGAATTGGTGGATCTGAACTGTAGAGGCAGGTTAATGTTAGTCTATATATGGACTGCTTGAGAATTTTCTAAACTGACTCAGTTTTTCTTTCTTCTGTTTTCTTGGTTGAAAGAAAAAAGCACAAAAATGCAGGAATCTGATGTAATTATGTGGTTAAATAACAACTGGACCCATTCAGTTGCAGAAGACTGCCTAACAGCAAATGGCACAGTGCAGGTCCCCATCCTTTCCTTTAATTGTTCTCTGTGAGGGAGGACTTCAGTGACAGACACTACCCAGCCAATTTCTTTTCTCCCTTGACAAATGGGTCAGAAGATACTTTGAGATGTCTTCCTTCCATATCAGATGTTTGAAGCCCCAGTCCTTTTGTCACAGCTTCCCTACAGGTTTTCCACAAAGATGGATGTAACAGTAAAACTCACCATCTAGTTGAAGATATACAGGCCTAACCCCTTGATGCCAACCAGGTTATGACAACTGCAGTCTACTCACTAGGCAGCTGAATTCCTCATACGTAGAGGAGAAGGAATAGCTCTCTCCCTACAGTGAAGACCGATGTGACCCTTAAGAAGAATTCTGTTTGGTTCAGACAAGACACAACCACTGCAGTACTCAGAGAAGATGATAAAAACATGGTCCAAATATGATGTTCAAAATTAGGCACATGGAACTGGAGAAACAAGTTTTCTTTCCTTCCCCACAACCCCATCCCCTTCACTTTCAGCTCCAAGACCCAGCACCATTTTTTTAAGGGTTGTCACTTCTCACTTCCCCAGCCCTATAACGCATTAATCAAAGGAGATGAAGCTCTAAAGAGACACAGCTAATTCTACTGCTCCACACAAAATGCTTCATGCAAGTAACACATTTTGTAGAACTTAGAAGAAATTTAGATATTTAACATCATGACAAAAAAAAATCAAGCTGTAAAATGTATCAGCAGAGGTGACAGGAAATAGATGAAACACACAAAAGTGTGAGAGCCAAAGAAAAGGCCCACTCTACTGGTAAATATATTTCTTCTGATAACAGATATGTAATTCACTCAAAAGGCCCTGAAACAGGATGTTACAGTAAGATATGTGTCTTTGGTAAGAAATCCATATTTGTCTGATACTGTCGTTTTATCTCTGCAGAGCAGATTTAACACAATATGTTCCTGTTTTGTTCCTGGTGTTGGAACCATATATATTGGCCTAGGATATCTTCTCGTCTTGAAAAATTATATTTTAAGCCATAGAAGAGAAATTGTTATGCACAGTATTTTATGTCCATTTGGTGTTTTGGGAATCATCAATTGCTTGTTTTCTTGTTCACTGTGGAGTCATGTTCTGTTCTAGTGCAACTTAGACTAGTCCAGTAATAGCTGTGTGTAATCTCTGTCTTTGTCCATATGCTTGCCTGTTTAGAACAATATCACAGATGTAAATAACAAAACCTGATTTTTCCTGATGCATGCAGATCCTCCAAAGTTTGATAGGATATGGCCGAATATTTCTTCCCTTGAGGTTTCTAAACCAAACCAAGGTAGGATGCTGTAAAATTCCTAGTGATCTAAAGTACTGAAATTGCTCTCAACGAGTCCCACATGGTGGCAAAAGTAGTAACGATGATAATGCAACTCATTTTGCTCTGGTGCTAAGTAATGCTGTCCTCTGAGAAAATAACTATAAAACAAACCTCACCTGGAAAGGGAGTCTTCCAACACAAACTGTGCACATTACTGCAAAGATGGAAATAGTAGGCATACAGACTAAAATTTGTGATATACAGAAAGCCCAAGATAATTTCGGACTTGTTTACGTAGCACAGTCTATATTTTGACTAAGTTTTAAGATTTTTAAGAGAACAAAGGTGGTCATTGTCTACATCAAACGCATTTTTAACATCTTGTTTCCACTTTGTTTTCCCGAGTGAGCTGAGCAGCATTCTCAGCTTTCATGCCATCCACAATACAAGCAAGTTCTCTGCAGGAAAGACACCTGGTTTTCTACAATTGGAGTGCTACACAAAAAATTGCTCACATACTGTGGCATGATGATTAGCACTGAAAGAAACAAAATTACTTTTTAAGATGACCAATAAAACTAAGATTCTTTGTTGGTTGAAGAAGTATTCAGCTGTACTTCACATTTCAAAGTGATTGCTCATTATAAAAATAATGTCCTTCTGTTCTTCTTATTTACCGCCCTTTCCTCCCCTAAAAGTCCCTGCAGAAATCTGGCCTGTCGCTTGCTTTCATATTCAAAGGGTGTCCTTTCTGTACTATAACAGAGGTGGAGAAGAAAATTAATGAAAAGGTAATCTAGAAAATGGCCACTAAACCAAACAAGATGTATTGGGAATCTGTTGGGAATTACACTGGAAGGGCTATAATTAAATCTATGGATCACAATCACCAAATCAAACATATGCATGTGCATGTGAAATCTACCATGTTATATGTGCAAGTTTCTATGTGCCCAACAAAACAGAAAATACTAATTGATCTGCGCTCTCTGTAAGGATTAGAAATGTACTTTAGTTTGGACGATTCACATACATTTAAAATGAACTATCTCTGATAAAGTAGTATCTAGTATTCCAATTTCATTTAGCTCCCATTGTATTTTCCAAGTTTTTGCATGTCTTTTTTAAACAAACAAACCCACCCAGATTGATCTCTTTTCCTCTTCTCTCTGTAAGGATTAGCCTACGTTATTCAGAAGAATTTTAAATCAAAACATTCCCAATTAAATTATACTTAGCATTTCTAATGGATTTCATTGCTTAATTATACTGTGTGTGATCTAAGACCTAACTTCATTGCAAAGTACGTCTTGAACAGCACAGAATTATTCAGTGTTTCTTCCCTGAAATTAAGAGTTTAAGTAAATTTAGTTTTGATGCTTTGGGAGGGAGCACAAAACACAAAAACTTCAAAGCATTTGTATTCAGCTTTTGTGTGTTAGCAGCATATTGTTACAGTGTTTAACATATAGTGTAGATCAAATATTTCAGTTAAGGATAGTGTATGAAAAGAATGATTACAGTAATCTGCCTAAATCTAATTATTTAATTGTGGGGTTTAGGTTTATACTATTTGGCCAGCATAAATATGTATTCAAATTCAATAAAACCCTTTTCAGACCACTCTGGTTACCATATAGTCATTTGTCATGGACTGAGAGAAACCACCAAATAACCTCTAACACAAAACTGCCAAAGTGTGTAGATGTGAATTACATTCCCTGTCTTGATCTTGGATGTTGCAGCTCAAATGATTCAATAATTGATAGTGTATAACTCATTTTCTGTAACTTTAACCTTTCCTTAAAAAAAAAAAAAAAAAAAAATTGTTAAACTTAAAAGTTAGAGAATAAAGATGTTTATTTTAATATTTTGATTTGTTTATATATGATACTTTTTCTAATTTGCTGTTCATTTTATTACCTATCCAGTTGCTCCCAAATTAGCTATGTCAACTGTTTCTTCTGTTCAAGTTGCAAACCACAAGAGAGGTAGGAATTCTAGGATTCATACAGTGATCCCATAGTGCTCTGTGTTGTGAAAACATTGCACTGTATGAATCTGGAATATCTGTGCAGTGTACCCATTAGTTTACTGGTGAGGCATCTTCATTGAATACAACAGAAGCATTAAGTCACATAAACATAAGCCATACAAAGAAAAATAAATATGCTTCTTAGACGGTTGTTGGTGGCAAATAAAGTGACATGGCATTTAATTTTAAAGGAGTAAAATGTATGAATATGACTATTCAGATCCTTGCCTAGAAAGCAGATGTTTACGAGTCTTGTTTTCCTCATTGATATGCATAAATTGTAAAAGAGGAAACCTAAGCAGATTAGTTGAGGGCAAACAATCCATAAAACATCAATTGTCCATGTCCTCAAGAAGTATCTGTAAATGCCATGGAATGTAATGCATTGTTGTGTCTTTTAATGCATTGTAACTGTGCCTTATGTCTTCATTTTATTGTAAGTGTGCAAATTCAGAGTGCAGGCATTACATTTTGAACTGATGTTCCAGCGTTCTATCAAAATAATGGAATTATATGGACATAATAAAGGATGCCAATATTCTTTCTGACTTACAGGCAACCTGTTTCATTTGCATATCTGTCATTCACAGTCTGAACCTTGAGATCTTTTCATTGTTATTCCTCATCAATTTATCTGTAAAGAGTATGTATGAAGGTGTTTTGTCTTTCTGCAGCTATTGTGAATATCTCATTATTCATGAAATACATATTAACAAGCAAAAAGGTTATTAAGAAATGTTTGAACTTAGTTTGACCCATTTGATGAGATCATGGTAATGAGCCATACTGTTTATTATGAAGCAGGTAATTTCCAAGGTTACAATGAAATCTCCTTTGTTTGCCTTAGTGTATGGAGGAGGAACACAGAGTGACGGGGAAATGAAAAAGAAAAAATAATTTAATGATTTGTGAATGCACTTTTCTTGAAATATGCTTTGTGCTTTTAATTAAAAAGTGACACTACTAGCTATCTCATGCAACCTGTCTCAGTCTAGAAATAATGCTACCCTTCCATGTGTGTTTATCATTGTTTCATGTGATGACCTTTCATGTTTCAAGGGTCCTAGCTGAAGCTTCATCTGAACCTCGTCCCCACAGTAAAACTACATTATATCAAAGATGTAAATGCATAGCATTAGATAGGGGGGAAAGTGTCCAGTTTATAGAAACAAAACAATTAGATTATCAACAGAATGAACCTGCTTCAGTGGGTGATTTTTCCAAGCTTTCTGCAACAGAATCAAGATTGTTTCAATAAAATCACTGCATTGGAAAATAGTCAGGGAGATTCAGAGAGTCAATGCTTCTGTGAGTTTGCAAGGGATTTGACAGTTCCTAAATCAGCCAAATACAATGATCACATCTAACATGGCAATCCCTTTTTCCTCCACATCAAACCTATCTGTCATCACCTGTCATTACCTCTTCTCTGAGATTTTGGTTTCTGAACCATTCACTCCTTACTGTTATTCACCTTCTCTGTGTCTTTTCTGACATGCGGTACTCTGAACTGAAAGCAGCATTTTCTAACACTGTAAGAAGCTCATGTCCTTTCACAATGGTTGGTAAACCATGTGCAGCCTGATTTTGATACTTTTCCCCCATCTCCTTCAGTGTTTGCATGACTTTGCCAGTGCATGACAGTGCTTTAGGCTGCTAGCCAGAGCTATGTGCCCAAAGACCCTAAGCTGTGCTTCTGACAGGTTAACAAGCAGAACACCTTCTGGTTAAGGTGAACCACATGATAGGCTGGAAGGGCCTTACAGCACTGACAGCTTCCCAGCTGGCATGGTGCTGAATGCAATTCTGTGTGCTATGTTTGAGTGGTTTAGGGTAGCACCTCATGTAGCCAGGGGAGAAAGTAATTCCATTTCGATCATAGGAGGACTTTTTACATAGCTTATTTTCTTAAGCACAGAGGAATGTGAAAATTATTCACTGTCCAGGCCAACAGCAAAAGATTAATGCACTAACAACAGGGTGGGGAGGCAGGGGAGAAGCAAACGTTATCACAAAATTGATTTAATTGTTACTTGCCATTTCTTTTTTTTTTTTTTCCTTTTGGCATTGCTAATGTTTGATCAGATGTTGAACTGTTTTCAAGTTAACTGTAGTTTTTTCTACACCATGTAGCATTTACTAGCCTGATCAAGACTCCTAGAGCATTCCTGTACCTTAGCATTAGTTAACTTTGAGACAAAGACTTTGTTTCAGCACAGTGGTTACAGAAGAGCAATACCCATAGAAATGCAACCAAGTGTGAGAACTGGTCTCATTTTTTACCTTTGGTATTGACGACCCATGTCTGAACTTGGGCAGTCCTTCTGCATACATTTCAGAGTGTGTGCATACATCCAAGTGCTTCATAATTATTAGATTTTTCTTCACTCCAAATCATAACTTGGAGCAGGCCTTGTGTTACAGAGTGAATCGCTTAATGTGCAGCTTTGTTTCTTGTGCTGTTGTTATGGCTAATTATGTGTAGTAGCAATATTATTGAAGGTCATATTACAGTTTCAGAGTGGAAGTAGTGCAGTCATTAATTCATGAGCTATTATCAAATTTCTTTCTGCTGCCTTAAATACAAAAGATAGGGTAGCATAGTCAGCTTTCCTTTATAGTATATAGGCAAATTATTTCCTCTAAATTCACTTGGAGTATGAAAATGTTTAGCAACAAGTCTGACCAACATACCAGTACAGGATTATCTCACCAAAAGCAATTCTCTGTTGCTAGCAGAAGACAGGTCCTTTGTCAGAAGAAAGGACTGACAGCCTCGCTTCTGAATCCAAGACTCAGAAAGATCAGATTGCTTATCACTAGTCAGTTTTTCTTACTTTAAAAATCAAACACATAAACATAGTCACACCAATTTTCCATACTCCTGTTTGCTAGTGCTAGTTGCTACTTTTACATCTCATCTGTTCCACACAGGAAGTTTTCACTTGAGCAAGATGGATATACTTGGGGAGAAATGCTGCAGGGTAGCTGGCTGAGATGCTGAATCAGACTGACCAGCTGCAAAAGACAACAAACATTAACATTTTTTTTCCTCCCTATTAAATTGTGTTAAGTGGTAACATACTGAGACTGATGTACCAAATGTTTTCCTGTACTCCAGCAGTTACTGGCATCAAAATTATCAGATTAGCACAAACCACAAAACAGTGGTTTAGCAGAATAACATTGAAGAGAACAAGAAATATATGTTAATTAAATGCATATATGTAAAATGGATTAATGTTTTCTGGCAGCAGAAAGGCAGCTCTCAAGATTGAAACATATGTTGTGCTAAGTGTCTAAGAAAAATTTAATCTATTTACGGTGCAATCTATTTACGGTCCAGTACATCAGACAAAAGCCAAAGAAATATCCATGTGTTAGGAGCACAGAGCATACTCAGAAACATGTACTGGGACTGTTGTTTTTTTACAAAAACACAGACAGGCCCAAATACTGGATATGATGCCCTCCTCCACCAATTAGGGGGATGGTCAGGTGCCCCAGCATAATCAGGAGCATACCAGAGGAAAGGCAGAACAGGGGACTTGGTCGATGTCATATGGAGACATTTTACACCCTCTGCTACAGCTTTATCTAGTTACAAGGGAACTTCAAGACGTCCAAGCCCTTCCAAGTCACTGCATCCAGTGCTCCATTATTGCAAGAAACACTGTAATTTATTCTACCAGTTAATAAACTGTATGCATCTGTAAAGCATAACTGTGTTTTGTCACAAATGGAAAGTGTTCAAGAACCTCATTGCCCTAATGGCTAGATACCATCTTCTAATTTCCAGCTGAAATTTCTCAGTAGCCAGTTAAGACCCATTTGTTCTTCTGCCAGTACTGTCCATTAGGATGGCAGTAGGCTTAGCTCCTTGACATATTTATAGCCCAGTGATACCTTCCATCATCAGTTTCCTAGACTAAACAGGCCAAAAATTCTTAGTGTTCGCTTTTGAAATAGACTCAGCTTCTCTGATCATCCTAGTAACCTTTCCTGCATTCATTCTGGGCTCATAATCCCAAGAGTTGAGTGATCAGCTTACCCAAGTGTTCAACACAAAGCAGAGCTGTGTCTTCTACAATGTTATTGATACATTTCTGATTTCTTCTTTGTTCTGCATAAAGCCAAGCATTGCTTGTGATTAAAGACTAAAAGGCACTAGCATTCTATATTTAATGAAGAGTTTTTTTAAAGTGGCTGTCATGCCAACTTCATTTCAGACGGCTGCAGTAAGCATGCTTTCTAGTCAGTACCCATCTCAGAATTTTCATTATCTTTTCTGGCGCAACTGGTTTTCATCTCTGAATACAAAAACCAGTTAATGCTTACCTCAAAAGTACAGTGGATGTAGTTCTCCAATAACTGTCTTCCTTCCTTTTCTTCATTGTTAATCGTTTTAGGAGGTGTTGGCCAAAATTGTCAAACTGGAGATTTGTTTGGCCATGAAATAAAACACTCTTGTTCTTGTGGTGCCTACCAGTGATAGCTCCCCAAGCTCAATAGCATTTTTGAATATTCACCATTTCTGTCAGAAAAGTAAAAGCTTTTAAATTACTTACAGCTGTGGATTTAATCATAATTAAGTTTGACAAATTTGTCCACTGAATTTAACATTGTTAATATGAGGAGGTTTTTCCCGGGTCTTGATTTATACTCATCTCAAATGTGAAAAAATATGTGCATTTCTCTCAGCGGAAACTGAGCCTCCAGTAACCCAGAAAGGTTTACAACTGCAAATGCTTCAGTTCCATCAGGTCTGCCAACAACAGCTAACCTCCGACGTCATGCCATGGTTGTCGGGTCACGCTAACCTGCCTGAAACCAGCTCCACTCCCATTGCAGATAAACATCTGCTGCTGTCCATGTTACATTGATTAACATGTATGTGCCATTCATCCATACTTCTGCTCATGGTTCATTTTTTACTAAGCATGTAATGTGCTATTACTCTGCTGCTGTATACACTTTGTATACATTTCTGTTCTTCCTTGAAAGACTGTGAATGCTTCGGGCACTCCAACCGGTGCAGTTACATCGAGCTGCTCAATACGGTCATTTGCGTGAGCTGTAAGCACAACACTAGAGGTCAGCACTGCGAGTTATGCAGGCTGGGCTACTTCAGAAATGCTTCTGCAGAGCTGGACGATGAAAATGTGTGCATAGGTCAGTCCCGGGATAACTGCGCCTTTTCTTCTGTGCCTTTTCAGCTCCTGGCAGCTGCTAGGGACCACTGCTGCTTACTTGCCACTCAAGCCAGAATGAGCTTTTTCAATGGATCAGAACATCTGTGTAGACTTCTCACCTCATTACTATTGCCCTGGTAGCCCCAAGGAGGCATTTTGAATCCGTAAATGATGATGAACCTCTCTGGCTGTGGGTCCTGGGTAGACTTTCCCCAGAAGCCCCTGAGAAGATGAATGTGCTGTCCTTACACAGGAGGGAGCCACACTGGGGTCGCACGTGAAAATTAAGTGGCTGAGTCTAAATACCTGTTCTCAAGCTGACTTTTGCAATTATTATACAGACTCTTGAATACTTGCCTGGAGACCTACAAAAGTGCCAGCTGCATCAAGAGGACATAGGGAGGGATCTCTATTAACCCCTTTTATTCACTAAATTTAACAAAAACATGTTGCAGCAAATTCTACTCCCAGACACACGGTTGTAAAAGCCGTGCTACCTCCCCTCTACTTAGAGGAGGAACTGAAATGATGTCCGTGAGGTTAGGAACAGAATTTGTGAAATCCGTGTGACATGATGTCAATTTCGAAAAAGGATTCCTAGGTGAAAACTGTGCTTTAGAACAAGCATCTGCTATAAACATTCAAACTGCAGAATTAGAGAAAATGTCAGAACATAATAAGAAAAGCACATTAGGAAAAAATTAAGATCTTTATCACTCCAGAAGAATATGCATTGTTCTCATGTCACCACAGACATTATACAGCAAAGTTAGGACACTTTAGGTGAAGCCTGAACACGGTGAATAAAGGAAGCCTGGTACAATGGCCAGTAATTAACAGATAGCCACTAAAGACGCTATTCTAATAACAGAGGTGGAGAGCTAAATTATATAATGTTTCTTATAGACATAAGCATCAGTAGGACCTGTTCTGGATTTTCACTGGGATTTTTTTTTCCATCTTCCAGGAAGCAAAGAATAGTTAGCAGATACTGTAAAACCAAAACAGACTATGGGTGAATAAATTATATTTTAATACATTTATAATCCCTTGCTGAGATTCAAGCCAGAAACTATTTATGTTGCTATTAGTTGTTTCAGTTTGTAACTTTGACAGATTTATATTTTTATCTTGTGATAAACACACAGATCCATCCATGCACTGCATTTCATGTGTCCTTCTTTTAACTTTACTTGGCAATGCATTCAGGAAATGCATGATCTCCTTTGCCAGTAATTAGTCAGAACTAATAAGAACTTTAGTAGGCAAGTCATGATTTTGTATGACTGTGCTGAGAAGATTAACACTATCAAATGTTCTTGGAAAAAACTACTGTCCCACATATTTGTTTGATGTAGATGACAGACATCATTGGTATGACATCAGGGCTGTATAATTTCAGCTGCCTAAATAGGCCTAATGAATATGACTCTAAATTGCTCCGTTTGGAATTTTGCATCAGCTCATTCAGTATTGTTGTTTTCCCATATACACTGAAATGCCAAGACAGCAGCTGCAGCTACATAAGACAAGGAAGTTAGTAAACAAAAAACCAAAAAAAAGTAATTTTAAAATTAATTTATGAGTGATATACTTAAATGCCTTGGTAAGACAATTGTGCGCTTTGAAATTGCCAAGAACAATAATAAAAATTGCCAAGAATAACACTGAGGAAATAAAATTTTTAAATATTTTATTTAGCAAACGTCTGGGGGAAAAAAAAGGCAATGTGAAACATTTGCTGACTTTCCACCTAACTGCAAGCAGAGTTCTCATGGGCTCCCATGAGAATTGTACCATATGAAATAACTATAGGATCAAACCTTGGTTTGCTACATATTAGGCAATTAATTTTATATAAATAACATTCTTGCTGGACTAAGACAGTTTTCACAATCACAGTTACCATAGAAAATGTATGTTTCCCAATGTATGTGTCCTAGCTGATTTGCCAACTAAAGAGGTCTTTCCTACTTCTTGTGTAAAGCCAGTAAAATGAACAGACACCTGAGCACTTTTCAGAAAAGAGAGAAGTTTGTTCTTAAAGTGCTGTCTTGATCTGGGGCTCCTAAGATTGAATTGGGCAAAACATGGAGTATTTTCACCTGTGAGAGAGTTGATGGATTCACCACCCTTCTAGGTCAAGCACAGTCTTGCTCTATTGGAAACGCTCATTTCTTTTTTCTCTGAGTTCAAAAGCAGTGTTCTGTGTTCTAGTTCACAATTAACTACAAGTGCAATGTTGGCATGAATATTTTAATAAGCAGATTTCCAGTGATATGTGCGAGTCTTATTCCCGTATGAAAGTCATTTTTTCAGGCTAATTCTTTCCTCTTCAGCCATATATGTAGAAGGGTAACAAATGTTTGGATAAGCTAGTTTAATGGCAGCTAATAGGGCTTTGGCTCTGATTTATCAAAACTGCTTCACAGTTTTCAGAAATACATATGGTAAGTACATGGATAACAAATCTGTGAATCTTAGCTGATGCTAAATCAATGGAGAAAATGTAAAATGTTTCATTTTTAAGACTGAAGAATTCAAATACTGAGAATGTTTTTACCAGTGAGCCAAATGCAATGTATTATACAATGGGCTTAAATCTAAATTCTTGATGCCCTTAATTTCTTTAGAAGCAAAATAGATTTTATTTCCTAAAATGAAATACCGAAAATTTGTGGATTTGTACGTTAACAGCAAAATAACCTCATATGGGCAACTGCAGTTTCAGAATAAAGCAAGGTATTCTGAAGTTAAAAATTATTCCTTCTGTGTGAAAAAGAATTGAACAGCTTGAGGAGTTTTTTGGTTTTTGATAAAACCCTAGTAACTTTCAGTGAATGCACACACTGACAAAAAAGGTTAGCATGGAAACCACCAAGTAGACCCAGAGTAATAAAACATGGCCTTTGCCTTGCAGCATAAATACTGAACTGGTGAATGTTGTCCCACTTTTAACAAAGCCACCCTTGCACTCAAGCTTAAGCTTCAGTTAACACCAGAAGCCCTAATGACAAGCGGTTAAGTGAACCCTGGGGCCTGTCCTGTAGACACTGTCAGCCCAGACTGATAAGCAGGGAGCCTCAGCCCATTTCCCCACCTCCTTTTTTGTTTACTTCCATTGCGTTTTGTTTGAAGCACTGATAGAGTGAACCCCAGTGAACAGATTACAATTCCTGTTATCTTCCTTTACTCACAAATAGTTACCAGATGAAGGTTAGGACGAAAATTCTTTCTTGGTTCAGATCTGCAGGGGCTTTTTCCTCCACCCTGGAACCTGTGTGTGGTTTGCTTATTGGGGTGATCTGGAATGTTAGTTTAGTGTGATTTAGTGCCTTGTTGTTGCAAGGGCATTGGAGATACTCACTGCCCCCCTGTGGCACACTGAAATTGACACCTTTGAGATTTTTAATGTCTTAAGCATTTGGTAGGCCTTGGGAAGTGTTCCACAGCTTGTAATATTGTGTTGGGCAATGACCCCGAATGTTCTCTGGGCCTCTGTAAAGTCAGTAAAGTTTACATTACTGTGGTATCAATTGAGAAAGATGGGAGCTAGAATCAGTCTTTCAAGTGTTCTGATTGGATCTACTAATTTTGCAAAAGGGCCAGGCTTAAAGCTTTGTTTCTACTATTTACTTTCCCTTCAATAGCAAGATATGGGCCTGGAACTTCTTACATGCTTATGTGATAGAGTTCAATAGGAAAGGTTTCACTAGTTCAGGGCCTTGTTCTCTGGAAAATATAACATCCAATATCACAGGCTATGCATTTCTTTCACAAATACTTGTTTAAATCACTGTAACTTCATTATGTCTAACAAAGCTATTTTAAGAAGAATTGGGCCCTGTTTTTAATTAATTCCAAACTTTTGTCTTTCAAGGTTTTCTATAAACACTCTTCAAGCAAATTTTGCTTCCTGCATTCAGAATGTCACTCAAGTCCATGCCTGTTTACATAAACATTTGGTACATCTGATTAACATCAGAATTCCCAGCTTCTTAAAGGGCACTCACTTTGCTATTAATACTCAGCCTTGCACAGTATTTTTGGCATGTCAGTTTTCCACTTCATTAATGAATGTTGCCAGCTAATTGACTCCATTATTATTGTGAAACCCTTTTGCCAAAGGTAACTATTCTTCAGCATCCCAAATGTTCAAAGTGCCATCTGTAATTCATAGTTAATAAACAGTGAGACAACAGATGACAAATGTCTTTCTGGTAATTTTTTCCTGTTAGTTTTTTCATTGGAGATATGTACATATGTAACTTCCCAGTTCAACTCCATTTTTTCATTTATGGTACCACTGAGGTTTAACCCAATGCTAGGGAACAATTGCCAAGTGTAGTCATCAAAGTAGCACTGATTCAGACATATAAATCCAGTCTCCCAGCAGGTTGCCCCAAATCAGGATGCAGCAGAGATCAGATGCTTCTAAAAGGTGTCTGTGGTCTCAGTTAACAGTGAAGTTACTCTGGGTCTACATGGGTCTACATACAAATAAGATAATCCATAATTTGAAAACAAAAAAAAATCTGAATAACCAAGGTGAAGAACAGGAGTGCCAAAACTGAGCTCTGCAAGCTCCTTGCCTTTGTTCAGCTGGCTGAAAGCTGAACACAGATACTGTAATCACATTAAAGAAAAGGGCTGTGAATGAACAACACAGTAAGTGTTGTGGGAGGAAATGTGTTACCCTACTTATTCTTTAATTAGCTGAACACATGTGAAAAATATACAGCGGGGAATGAGCCTCACTGCATTTTCCATCTGCACGCTGGGAGGTGAGAGAAATTAAAATGGCTGCAGAAAGCCCGTTCTTAACGGTTTTGCATTACATTAGTGCTCACCTCAAGCTTTTCATTGCAGAATACGCAAAAGGTTTATTAATGTCACTGATAAATATAATCTCATCAGTTCAATGGCAAATATTCACATCAATTATTATACTGCTCAAACCTATAAAGGAAGACTATCTTGGAAATAAGTAAAGTGCATTTATATAGCCCTGTAAAGACATCTAGCACTTCTGAAAATACGGAGTAATACAGATAAGCCTATTTTAATAAAGCGAAACATTTCACCCTGATGGCACATGGATATATTCATACTATACAAAGCTTTTCTAATGTTCATTAAATTGTCAAAAATATTCTTGCCAAAGAGAATCTGTTACAATCACTTACCCTGAAAGACTGTGGTATCTTCTGCCTTTATATCTTTTCTGTTTACTTTTTCTCTTTGCATCATAAAACGTCTCTTCCTGAAATGACACATGCAAACAAATAAATGGACGTGTAGTAATTATATTCACTACTCTAGATATCCATAATAGACAGTCTTCCTTTACCTTTAGCACTGGAAATGCACCCTTTATTGGTATTGAATGAATTATCTCCACATGTAGACCTGAATCCAGTTGTGTATGTGTTGTCTTGTTTCTGCAGACTGTTATTGTAACCCTTTTGGTTCAGTCCATGATCGCTGTAATGACAGAGGATTTTGTGAGTGTAAGGAGGGAACATCAGGGCCTAAATGTGATAAATGTCTGCCGGGATATATCTGGCACAGCTTGGGCTGTCAACGTAAGTAACTCTGAGAGTCGCCCCTCTCCCGCAGCTCCGCTGCCTCTCGTCCGTGTGCTGTCATGTGCCAATTCTTGGGAGCAGAGAACGAGCAAAAGCTCTGGGCTGTACCAGTGCCATAATGCCTGAACCCTGGGAGACTCCCAGCTGAGGGCACTGAGTGTGCCATCCAGTTAATTCAGTACACTTTCATTGTCCTCTCTCTCCCACTAACACCCGGAGGAGCTCCCGCTGGCATAGGTAAATACACGTGTCTTGGCAACTATGAAGTTTTGTATACTAAAACATCAGCATATTACTTCCAAGTTCAGAATTCTTACTAAAAGAAAGAAGGTGATTTCTCTGCATGTTCATTTTTTTTCTGTCCTAAACTTCAGCTTCTTGACTAACTTAATTATGCTTTCATACCTTTCAACTATCCCTGGACAATAACTGCAAAACACTGGCTTGGTACCCGTAATAAATAGTGAAAACTAGATGAAAGTTAATGGTTGGGAAAAAATGGAAGTATACTTAATATCCTTAAAAATAAGAGCTGAAATTTTCCTTAAATGGTGCTAGAATACATGTTGTTTCAATGCTTAATAATATATTTTGCCTCTCTTCTGGTTAACGGGTCTTGTAAACAAGTGAGAAAAAATATTACTTCAGTATATACAGGATTAGACTTTTACTGCAGATTTTGCTTGTAGTAAATTCTTAAGATTTATTCTTTATAACAGTTTTGATCATCTACTTCTAGAAACTCTGGAGAGTCCTCTCACATTTTTCTTTCACCTTCTCTCACTGCCTTTCTGCATTCTTAAACACACACGTATTAAAGACAAATTTTTACTTGAGCTTGCTTTTGATTCTTAAGACTGAGAAACACAAGAAAATGTAATTACTGAGACCAATTAGACAAATATTATAAAATTGGTCAATAGCCATACAAATGCTCTAAATACTCAAAAGCAAATGCAAATCTTATATAATAATTAAAAAATTAAAAAAGAAAAGCAATACTGCTAGAGATTACTGCTGCCTCTCCAAGTGATGAGTACCTCTGAATCAGAAAAGCTGGACTTGTGACATCTCAACAGATTATATCTGGAAAGAAAGCCAATAAGTAATTTCAGGAAATAATTGTGATGATTAACCAATTAGCATTAAAGATAGTATATGAAGAGAAAAGAAGCTTGCCTGGGCAACACTGTAACACTGCTCAGTGCAACCTGAGAAAACTGGACTTCCTCAGCCTCTACCAGCAAGCTCCTGTTTGTATTTGGCAGGGCATTTAAACCATACTTTTCACATGTGGTTGCTGACTGTGTTCTCATTTTCCAGCTGCTTCTACTTGAGTTATGATTCACAAAATTACTGGGCAGTTAGAGTTGCAGCAGAGAGCAGGTGAAGTAATGTTTCAAGTTTCAAAGTTCTTTATTACTAATTCTTCACCAAATGAGATCCTAGTTACCTCCCAAAACAACGCGCTCAGAAATAAGAGGTCTCCCTCTGCCTTGCACCCCATATGCAGACGAAGGTTGTCACCACCCTGTGCCTTATCCTAGATACCGGCAAAATAACCACTGGAATTTGTGAAGCATTTGAAATATTGCAGACCTGAACTACAAGGGGAAAAACTGAAAACAGAAACCAGTGTGGTTCTCTGCACAGAATCTGAATAAAGAAAACTTAATACTGTGTCCATACAGTGGGTTTTAAAAAGATATCAGGTAGCTGAGATACTGAAAAAGTCTGGAGGACTGTTGAGCAAATTTTACAGTAATATACATACACCAGTTTGTCAAAGCAATTACTTATTAATTTCAGTATTTCCTATCTTTTCAGGTTTGGACAGTATAAGACAAATAATGTTCTTTTAATGAGGAGTTTTTTGAGCCCAGCATATAATTAGCTTGATTTTAGCTGAATCAAGAATATTTGTAAAAGCTTTGGACATTTTCTGGAAATGCAAGCTAGTGCCTTTATATTTGCTGACAAAACTAATTGAGTTTCCCTCGGTATGTTGTAATTTTCTGAACAAATCTCAGTCTGATTGTGTAACTGTCAGATATTTTCCAAGTTTGAACAAATTATCTGAACAATTTCAGAAGAAAAACAACTAGATGCGGTTGTCAGTTTTACGGAGCAGGCATCAAATTGCCATGTTTTGCCAACCACACACTGATTTAAATCTCATTTCAAGTCTTATCATGGAGGAACAGAATTCCAATTAATTTAATTTTGTACTGTGTCAGTTTTAGCTTTGTTATTTTCCCATTGAATTCTAAACAAATGACCGGGCAAGCAAGCAGACCCCAATATACAAGAAAAATAAGAACTCATTCTGTTGCCTTGGCAAAGCTCAAAAAGATTATTTGTCTGGACATGTAGCATGTGGGTTTGATCTGCTTTTCCCTAAGCCTGTGCTGTACAGGAACATAGATATGCAAAGATGGATACACACACTCACTCGACAGACCAATATGTGCTTCTTTGCTTTTTGTTATACATAGGCTATTGGCATTATTAAAAAATTCAATTCTTATGGAGCTTTGTTGCTAAAAACCATTGACCTAGGGCAAACAGAAGCTTGACCTATAAATAAAAAATTTAAATCTATACCATAACTAGTTTAATTACATGTATGAGTCTATAAGTAAATGGATTATCATAATTTTATATATTAGTAAACCTATTAGGGAAAAAACACAAAAGCCGAGTTGTGTTTTTCTAAGGCCTACAGTATATCATTTGATAAATTACAGTTTGGAGTCTACTTTGTACCACACGAAGTAGAAGTAACAGAAGCTATTATCCTCAAAACTATTTATTTAGGTACCTCACCCTTGGTGATTTAATCTAAACCCTCTGAGGATCCAGGCAGAGCGCTCCTCGCTTGGCGTCTCCGCGCACACCGAGGTCAGATGCAATTTTAGACTTTGCCTCCCAGATAAAAAGCGCTGTGATAGCAGCTGTTATCTTCTTGCATTCAGGGTTTGTGCTGCAGACACAGCGGTCAGCGGGGTCTGGCTGGTACAGGAAGGTTTGCTGCCCTCAGAAGAAGAGGCACAATAGACGTGGCTGTGGCTGGCGCGGCTCCTGAGCCCTCCCCAGAGCCCCCGCGGCCGCCGGCTTTGGGCGTGCTGGGCTCAGCGGGGCCTCCCTGCCACAGCCCCACAATGGATTCCTCACAAGCAAGATCAAAGCACCGGGAATGAACTCACAACAGAACAGTTTGGTCCTGAAACCCTTTCAGAACTCCTGGAACATGAGAAATCACATAGCATAGCATATATTTGATTTTTCTGTTTTATAAAAACTGAACGATTTCCTTTAAAAATGAACATTAAAAACAGAATGGAAAGCTCCAAGCCTGGCAAGAAATTTAACCTGCAACTACAGTTGATTTGGGCCACTTTTAAACTGAACATAGTGGTTTTTGATAAAAGGAACCTGTATCAAAAGGCAAAAACTTTTAAATACGGCCAAAATATTAAGTAGGACCATTCACTTGATTTTCTACACGTACTGCTCACAGTCTTGCATCTTCTGTATTTCTTGGCCATGACATTTCAGGTGACTAAAGTCCATTGCATACATACAGCAGCATTTTAAAGGAACATCTTAATTTCACTCACAGAAGCGTTTATTCCAAAACCAGCTGCTTATTTATCCAATCAGGCAAAGAAAAAGTGGCTCTTTTGCCAATATCAGTTTGGCAGCACAGCTCGAATTTTCATTAGGCATGTTCCTCATGGGGGAAAAGGTGAGGGAAGGTTCAATGACTGATATTATTCTCTATCTCCCTTCATAACAAGTAAACACACTGAACCCACAGCACCACAAAGGCCTAGACTGAGAGTTACCAATGGTAGCTGGCACCCCATAATGAATCATTGTTTTAAATCATCTTGGTTCAATGGTGCTAATCTTAAACAATTAGCAAATGAGTTTCCAGCCAGATGCCTTATATCAAGGTCTGAACAATGTACCTCACTTTACCCTTTTTCATTCATTTAAATAGAAGCAGGCAAAGGATTGTACTTTTACCTTCAATGCTCTAATTGGACTCAGTGCTTGTATCAGTCTTCCAGACTAAACTTGTATTACTCTGCAGCTTGTCAGATAATTCATATTCTCTCACAGTGTGCATTTAACAACTTATATGATTATTTAAATGTGAGCTTTTTGGGGGTGGATTTTTATCATGTGTTACAAATGTTAGAAGCTGGGGCATTTGATCAAAATCGTCATGCAGATTGAGTTGCCAAAGAAAATTAAACTGGAAATTGTAAACTTGAAACTTATATTAACATTTGCTTTTGGAAGACTGGGTTTACTGTTCAGCAAGAAAAAAGGAAAAGACATATACCATCCAAGTCTTTAAAAATCTTTTTTCAAATAAATGCACCCTGCACTTCTTTCTAGATGGATTAAATACATATAAATGGGATTGTCTCCCCAGTGGAGGTTAGTGATCTTTTACACATTTGTACACAGCTGTATTCATACCTACACATTGAACTTGTGCCTAGGGGACAAGACCAAAAAAAAAAATAAAAAAAAATAGAAACGCAGAATCAAGATGCCCTGCTTTCCAGTTCACCATTGCAACTGCCTGTGTGGGGAGCCTTAGAAGATCCACCTATCTATTTTTATATCTTTATACCAATAGGAGTTTTAATGCTGTTAGCTGGTCAGGATACAGTGGGACTCCCCTCTGCACAGATGCTGTATACACTTTCAGTTCTGGTGTGGTTTGGTGCCAAGGCTGGTACTATTAAGCACACAGCCACACTTGGAGCTGAAGGGAAGTAAAATATAAATAGAATTTATTGAAAAGGATAAAAAACTGCTGGGGCTGAGCCTTGTGGTCCTCGGGGAACAGTCATCTGCCCCTGGTCTTTATACAGAAAATACTGCTTTCAAAATACCTATTTTACATGATTGCTACACAGACTAAGGAAATTGTGTGTGTGTGTGTACAAGGGATTGGGTGCAAGAGGAACAGACTCTCCTTCAAATGGCTCCGAATTTAAATCCAGAATAATTCTCTTTACATTAATCCAGAATCCAACTGCTGCAACTCACAGCAAAGTATGGTTAACAGATGTAAGTCAAGCAAGGCAAGAATACAAACAAAATCACAGCATTATCAGACCTGATCCTCAGAGGATGCAAAGCACTGGTTCTGCTTGCCTCAGGGGAAGCATGCTGGTGACTTACCGGTGTAATGCCATCCTGATACTCTTTTAAAACCGGGGTCTTTTAAACCTGAGAAACAACAATGTAAATGTGCTTATTAATGCATTCCTCCCAAAATACACAACCCACAGAATAATCATACAGATACTGGGATACATAGGAAGTTGTTCACCAAAGTATGAATATCATGGAATGTTATTATTTTTTAATGAGATGCTAGATTTAAAGGAGAAAGGAAGGTTGATCTCTCTCTGAGGAGAAAGTATTTTAGTCAGAGTAAACATGTCAGAACACAAACACTCTATATTAACAGAAATTACGAAGTGAGGCACCTCTCCTCTATGAAGAGCACAGAGATGAAAACGTAAGATGCTCTCTCAAAGAGTTATACAGATCTGCATATTTCCTGTAGCATGTCTAGGTTGGAGACCATGCCTTAATCTTCTTTTAGCACTGCTGCCTACTAAGTGCGTGGGAGATTGTGGAAATGGAAGAACCTGCAGAAGCAATAGATTAAAAGGGTACTGGGGAGAGCTCAAGGACGTTATCTCAGTGTCTCTGTGCTGGAAGGCCTCTGTGAACAGGATGGGGTTGTGAATTAGGTAATATCTGTGTGTGGAGAAACGAAAGAAAATAACAGGTAAATATATCAAGTAGAGAGTGAGGCTCAAAAGAGGGAACTAGTTAGCATAGTTACCATGTTATTGAGAGGCACCAGGCTCCTGACAGACTGCAGCTCTTCAGGAGATTTACTCTGATAACCTGGTGATCGGGAATTGCTTTCTCCAAAGCCAAAAGAAATGGTTCAGTAGCAACATTTATACACCTGACCTTTAACAGAACAATCTCTCCCCAGCAACGTGAGGGATTGGACTGGAGCAAAGAGGTTGTTCTCCTCTTGATCTTGCCCAAGTGTCAGCTTCAAAGCTGCTATTTCATGGCTGTCCAAACTGCTCTAATTGCAACTGCTGCAATCCCTCTTCTCCCAGTTCCCCACTATTTAGTCCCACACCCCTAGCAATCTCTCAGGCACTTGTTTGACCTTTCACTGAATGATTTCAGATCTAACTCAGCAGGACACTAACCAAAAAAGAATAGTTTTCTGCTATGTTAGCTCTGTGATATGAATCATCCACTGGTTGAACAAGCAGGAGCACCCTGGGAGAGCATAACCCACTCAGCTGGGGAGGGATGGAAGCCTGGCAGCCAGTCAGGCTGGGCTGGGCTGCCATGCAACCGTGGCACGTCTGGGGGAGAAGTATTCTCCACTTCCCATCTCTAGATCATTCTACACTCTAGGACCCTGCCAGTATTTTTGCCTGACAAAGCCACATAATTTCAGATAGGTGAGCAGGTGGATAATTAGGGAAACGTCTTAAAAATGTTACCCTTAAAGAAAAAATAACAGCATTCTGTGCTGTCCTAAAATACTTTTAAAAATCCACTAACCTATAGAAAAAACAACTCTCTAATATGCTCTTGTACTGAAGCAGAATCACAACTTTTCAGACAGCAAAACTAGGATTCTGCATGCAGAGCCAAATCAGACAGTGGTGATGGATGTGAGCAGAGTGCATTTCCAAAACAGCCCAGTTCAAAAAGAGTGAATACAATTTGTAGCATCTTGTGTATTTTTAGTGCTATATCAGGGGGGAGTTCTGAACAACTAAATATCAGGAAATTCATAAAAACTTAAGCAAATAACATTATTTGTTTTCTTCAGTCAGATGATTTTAAAATGGTTAATATTTGATAGCACAATGATAAATATTTTAATAGAGTATATTGCAGTCAGTTAGGAATAGATCAAAAAGATACAAAGTAAGCTCCACTAGATAAACTTTTATTAGGTACATGAAATAGAACATAAAGCTTGATAGCAATTACTATTTAATCTATTCACATTTGGAAACGTATTGAAGAGGAAACTTATAACTCAGTTGTTATGAATTATTAAATGTTCATTTGAACAGTGATGAGCAGGACTTCTTTTCCTCTGAAAAATCTGTCAAGCTTTCCTTTTAAGCCTGCTCAGTGACCATAACTTCTGTGTAATTTGCCTGCTCACTGCCTTTTTATGAGGACAGAATAAAGAGATCAATAGCAGCACAGACACACCCAGACAAGACATTTTTATGAAGGGGCCTAAAAAGGACCATTTAGGAGTAAGTAATCTCCATCCCACTTAACTGCAGATAAAAATTACTGACCTGAGGCAAATAAAGATAGCCAAGTTTCCTATCTTGGCACTGCTGCAACTGGTGGCATTGCTGGCACCAGCACGGGCTGATTATCAAGGCTTCAGTAGTTGTTGCTTTAACTTCCTTTACACAAGTGCAAACACAACAGTATGGAAACCAAAGTTTCCTTTGGAAGGAGCTGATGGGTTATAACTTGCAAGGTGCTGACAGCCTCCACTAAAAGAAGTTAAGCTCTCCCAGTGGTATTAAAAGTAAAACAATGCCTTTTAATTACACATTAATTTAACTTGATTACACGTGAATAAATGGATGCTGTGGAAGTAGGTATACTGTGATTTTACCACCTGTAAATTTAAATTTTAAAAGACTAGCTTGTAGTTTTGATGGATTTCAGAGTTACTTTAGGTAGAGGGGCACACATGATGTTAAGGTGTGTTTCTGCTCTGCATCCAAACATGCTGAATGGATGCAATTCTAAAGCAATCAGCTTTTCTAATGTCAGACTTGTAGTTCTACAGAGCTGAGTATTGTAGGATCTAACAGCTAAGGAATTCAAGACCTTTCTTACATACATACTTGACATACTTGTTCAAAATACTTTGGATGTCTTGATTAACTGACAGTGTTATAAGTAACCTGTAGAGGTGGGGTTAAAAAAATTCAGACTGAAGGTTTTAAGGATATCTAGTCAAACTAAGGGAGTTATTATTTAGTATCAATAAAATGAATACTTCAGCAAAGACATTCTGAATACAATCAAGGTCTTTCAAGATCTGAGCTCTTAACTAAAGCACTTAACAGAAGTGCCTTTTCACATTTCCCAGTTCCTATTCATCCTATTTTCTGACCATTTTACCTGGCTCTTTTTAGAGCTGGTCATCAAAACCTTTCACTCCTGTGAGTCACATGTTTATTTATGTTCATGCTTGCATGCTTGTAGACAATGGAACACCTCACAGTAGAAACTAAAGCAGTTCTGAGTTGGACCAGTGCCCTCTATGTGGCAGTTGCAGGCTGTATGAGCTTTGGACAGCAGAGGAATCCAGAGGAATCCAGCTGCTGGAAGGTGCAGCTTATAGATTTTCTCAGCCAAAGAACTTATCAGTATCTTCATATTTCATTGGTCTCAGAGAGTCTTTCATCCACTAATTTGCCTAATAATTTCTTGAGACATTCATACTTCTGTTATCCAAATGTTCTGGGGACAAGTTAACAACAACAACAACAAGAAAATGTCTTTGTTTAACTGGTTGGTTGGTCCTTCCTGGTTCTTGAGACAGAATGAAGGAATGATCATTTCCAATTCACCTTTTCCATAACATCAGTGATTTTACAGATGTATATTTTATTTTCTTTCAATCTTTCTTCCCTTTCTTACATTGAAGAAACATAATCTCTTTAATCTCTTCTTTTATTTGGCCTGCTTATAGTTGTGGCAGCTTTTCATTCTACCTTTTATGGTAGTACTACATACATATATATCTTTTCAATATCAGGACTTCATGCAGTGTTCAAGAGATGGGCACATCATGAAGCTATATAGTGACATTGTGGTGTTTCCACTTCACTCCTCTTCCTGTCTTGAAAAATTCAATAATCTCTTTGCCTTTCTGACTGATAAAGAGCATTAAGTCAACATTTTCAATAAAATACCCTGAATTACTCTTAAGGTGCCTTTCCTAAATGGCAAAGCCAAGGATCTGTAGGAATACATTACTCTTGAACACTTGATTTGTCACCTGCACCTTAGAAATTCTTCTGAAAGTCTTTATAGCCACAATACATTTGTAGTCTAAGGAAATTTATTACATACACCATGTTCCACTCACTCTTCTAGCAGAATTCTATATGTGTAAGTCCGCATAAGACTGATTAGTAGTTTCTGACATCTACTCTTAGCCTGTTTCTTATTATTCAAGCTATGATTATTCCATTAAAAAAAAAAAGGGGGGGGGAAAAAAAGATCCTTACTGAGGGATCTTGGAAAATACTTTTTTAGAGTAAGATACACTGTCAATCTGATCTTTTGCATCCATATGCTTACTCTGTTCCTTAAAAAAATCTTCTACTAGGTTTGTACATTTTTATTTCTCTCTTTCATACTCTTCATGGTCACTCATCTAACTGCTAATTCTGTTCTTCATCACAATTTCCATTAACTTGCCTGCTGCAGAAGTTCTATTTGCCAGTCTCTAGTTCCTCCATCTCCTTGAAAATCTTTATAAAAGTCACCTTTTTTTTGTAGTTAATCAAACCCATCCTGACAATTAGAAAAATTAAATTATAAAAATCACAAGTAGCAGTGACAAATTTGTTTCTGCATTATTTTAAAAATTCTCAGACCAAAAATATTTGCTTCTGGTGATCTGATGCAACAGACTCCTTCCATTTTTAAATAATGGTTTGTATAAACTTTCAGACACACCTCTGGAACATGCCCCCAACACCATAGCCAGGAGTCTGGTAACTTCCAAAGCTCTTCCATAGTTAATAGTTAATAATGCCTTACAAAGCATTTATTTGCCCTACAGCCCTTCTAGAAGGTCTGACTTTTCCTATGTTTAGAAAAAAAATAAATGGCTAATTGGTATGACTTTACTAAATTGCTCAATCATTTCTGGCCTACTATGGAACTTTAACCTGTTCTTACAGCTCAGCTGTGAGAACATTGTACTCTTTCCTCTTTTCCTTCATTTCAGCATAACTGCACCATTTTTCTTTATCCTTTGTAAATGTATTTTCTTAGAAAGTCTTTTTAATCTGCTGCTAACAATGTAATTTTTATAAGAATCCTTTTAAATAGTTGTTGTTGGGGGTTTTTTTGATACTCACTTTACTCTGCATCTCAAATACAACCAGCTCACCAAATTACCTGTAAACACCCTGCTCCTTTAGCTTTTTCTTGCATTTCTCTCCAGTAAAAAGCATGATCATCTTCTCCCAGATCCATACACCTGAGACATGGATGAGCCTTTCCAGCTATTTCAAATTCCTCTTCAGGTTAAGCATGCAAGGAAAGATTTTGACAAGGAACATGGGTATGATAAAATCAGGAACAAAAGCTTGATCTCATAAATGTCAGTCCAGCTTTTTGCCAGATCTTTGACTACTACCTTTTATAGCACAAATTCACTGTGAAAGTGAACAGAGCTTTACAGGATTCTGTCAGTATAAACTTAGAGAGGACTCATAGCCCATACAAAAGTACCATGATGTTCAGTAAAATATTAACAGCATTGCTCTTCTGATTTCTCCCAACTCTGCACAATTTTGAGATATGGTTTTGTTGATTATGGTCTGTTCTCCTCTCCTGTTGGACTACAGTCAACAATAAAATCATTTAAAAATACTTTTGGTAGAAGCCAAGCTCCTTATAATTACCTTGGCTTCTAAAGAGAATAATTAAATTGTTAATAAAATTATTGCCTGTAATCATCAGGTGAGAAGTGACAGTGCTGGAAGTTTAAAGATGTTACAGAGAAGGGGGAAGAGTTTGATTGTAATGCAGTTGTTGGTAATTAATTTCTATAGAAGACTACTTGTACCTGAAATCAACTTGAAATATTAAAGGGACTGTATTCATTAACATCACTGATGACATTAGGTAGCTGAGGCTCAGGATGATTAAAGTGTTATACCCAAAATTATGTTGCATTTTTATAACTATATCTTGGACAGGTACTTTTTATATGCTTTTTTTTTCTTGCTAGTGACTTGTCTGTCTTTTTGTTCAGATGGACATGGAAAGCCATGTAGTAACAACTGCACTGATGCCACTGGCTGAATCTAGAGCCAATATTTTGATTTGCACTTGTCTGTAGATCAATTTACCCACTTTATTCCCTTTCTAGAGACTGAGTGGAATAGTTTTCCAAATCTTTCACACTTTTTATACATTTATATGTATTTTCCAGGTTTACAAATCTCTCTGTGGATAACCTAAAACATTGCTCCAGCTCATGGAACCAATATCCAACACTAGCCCATGTTCTTGCTCTATTTCCTGCTTAAATTTGAAACCTTTTCCAATAGACCCAACGATCTATTCTTGCCCTTCAAAACTTCTAGGTTATAAGGAGTTCAGTCATAATCTCTTTGGAGGAGGAATTCTCCCTTTAATAGGTGTTTAGGTGAGCCTTAAGAAGCAGCACCAAGCAGCTACAGACCAAGGGCACACAGGGGCTAAAATAAAGAGCTACCAGGTTTGCTCCCCACATGCACTACCCAGTCCCCAAATATGCTGACAAGTGCAGGAGGAACAAACTCCAGTGTCCTCAATATAGAAATAGCAGTCCATGGCAGACAGTTCAGCAGGGTGTTCTGTTAATGAGATGCTGCACCACTGAGCTCTGAATCATACACATACTTTAAATGGGAATTCAACTTCCTTTTTAAGCCAAAGGATCCTTGAAATAGGACTCTTACTTTGAACAATTTAGAATTTCATTTCCAAGGAGTGTAAAGAGAGTTTCATCATATGTAGCTGTTCCTTTGAAGAGCTGAAGTTGCATTTTGATCGTGAGGCAATAAGCAGTGACTAGCATCCAAGGAGCACAAGTTACTCTCACAAAATTCAAACACCTGACTTACTTCCTACTGATTTCAGGAACAGGAGAATCCCACAATCAGATTTAAACTGGGGCTGTTAATGCAAGGAAATTCATATTGAGGGCAAGTACAGCATCCTTAAATCAGCTCCATTATGTCGCCATTATGCAGCAGAGCACAGTTCTCTGCAAGGAGGCTTCCGCTCTCAGAGAGAGCATCCTATTCCACATATCTTAGAGACAGATTACAACAGCTTACTGCATCATAAACATCTCAAAAATTGAGCTGGATGCTTTGAAATGTTTCCAATTGTGTTTACACATGTGTCCTTTGATAGACAACTGGGGAGAAATATGAAAGGTGGCATGTACACTGCATAACTCCTGCAAAATATGAAAATTTGGGTTGAGATTTACACCACCTGTCAAAGCCATACTGCAATAATTTTTCTGCAATGACCTGAGAGCTTTGTTAGTTCATGCTAAACCATTACTGATTTAAAACAAAGTGCAATGACGTTTAGAGAAGTGTACTCCAGTTATATCTTTTATTCAGTGGGAACACGACAACTTAGTGATGATGCTGCAGCCCACGCTGCACTGCACCATTAGAAGGACCCTGAGTGTTTTGCAAATACAAAACATTCAGCCAGCTAAGATGTGTTGAGCACCTCCCTCACCTACTCCCACCCGCCCTGGCTTTAGCCCAAACCTCTCTGTTCCAGTTCCAACTACTTCCCTTTAGCACTCCTCCTGCTGTTTTAGCTAAACAGCTACTCATTCTGTAGCTTTCTGGCAGTCTTCAGAAAACCAGCATCCCACTCAGATCTGCCATGTTACCACTTCAGAAATGCTGTCTCACAGCAGAAAACCTTTGCCTTTCACACTGCTGTCATGCCCTCACTTCACTCTGGGGCCTGTTTGAAACCTGAACAGGCACTGTGCTGGCTGGCCATGCTTGCCAGCCCTGCTTGCCTTGGGGCTCCGTGGAGCAGGAGGAGGCTCCATTGCTGTTTACCCCCAGTGTTTGTCCCTCACAAGGCTCCAGGCCTACAAAAATTCATCCTACCTGGAATGACAGCCTTTCCTTGCCCTCCACTAGCACACACAGCCATCAGCACAGGCGTGTTGCAAATGCCTGCCACAGGAGTCGATGTCGAGGAATACAGAGTGGGATCTGATCAGTCAGATTTCCATTGCCTTCCTTGCCAAGGCTGCTGGAAGAGAAGGACAAACATGTGACAGGAGTTGTGGGAGTTCATATTATGTAATGTAGAGGGTTCTCTGGGGCAGATGACAGGACTGGACCCAATGAGAGAAACTTGCCAGGAAATACTGATTCATCACCATCCCAGTTCTGTTGTGCCAAAATTTGTCTGCTTCTTCACTGAGAGTTCTAAAATAAATATAGTCAGACACTATGTTTTAAAAGTACATTCTAAAAGTACATTTTCATAAAAATTGAGATTTTTTGTGTGACCCTTCCTTTTCCAAAGCAGAGGTTTGTGACATTGCTGTACACACAGCCTCTCAGGAGCAGGAGAAAATGACCAGGGTCTTGGTTTCTCAGTCTTAAGTGCAGGTGGAAGACGTTTTAAGTAACACAACTACTTCTCTCCATCATTAAATTTAAAGCTATTGATACAACATATCTTTAGAAATACCTAACACACTATCTGGAGTTATTTATTTGATCAGTTAATGGAGATATCCTTGGTATTTTTCAACCCTGGCATGACTTGACAAAGTAAAAACTGGAGAAAATAATTTTAAAGAAAATAAGGAAATTACTTTGAAGTGAAATTGCATTTGGCAGTTATCTATTCCTGAAGGATCCTAGGTTATTTCAGTCTTTTTTAATAATTAAATTTTAACACATTTGTGCATCACAATTGATAAATAGAAATATAAGTACATTAATCAGTATGTGAAAAGTAATGCTAGAACCATATAAAGCTCACAGGGAAACAGCTCTTACTTATTAGAATATTTTAAAAGATTCTGGTATTTTTAATAATATTAATTACCTTAACACTTCATCATAGTAAGCAAAATCAACATCCATGGTTAAGACATTATCTTTAGTTATACTGATAGAAAGAACCTCTCAGACACTATCCTGAACAAACCATGCTGTGTACTCTCTAAGACAGGTCTATGTTTATTCAGATCTTTTTCTACATTGTAGCAAAGCTTTAAAGTTGATTAAACAAGATTAATATAATTCTGTTACTATTGCAACAACTTTTTAGTGGTAGCCTGCATATCAATATTGTGAAAAATCTGTAGGTTGCCTGTGTGCCTGCTTCAGCTCTGTTGGTTGGTGTGTAATAATGAACGTCTTTCAGACATTTTTGTTGAATTGTGTGATAAGTCAGTTTTTAAAATGTTTTCAGGTAAAAAAAGCACTGGCTAAGACTATGACATTGGTTACACCTGGGTAAAATACTGCAGAAAAACTGATGAGCCTGAAGAAGATTGTGTTGGAAAGAGAGCATCTGTTATCTGGGGTTTCCCATCTAATGGTTGCTCTGTCATGAAGACAAATGCACCATGATAACCCAAAGCAAGTCTGTGTGTAGCAATAAATATCGTAGATGAAAAATAGCATGAAGCAACTAATAGCTTTAATTATTTGATACATTAATTTATTAGTTCTTATTTTTGCAGAGTGCTACATGCCAGCTGTTTGAATCATCTTACGGGTATTCTGATGAAGAGTGGAAAAGTAAAGCATTGCACCAATTAAAATCCCACTCACAAGAGAGCATGTTATCATCAGGTCTATCTCAGACAGGAATTAGGATATAAGAATCTGCCTGTGGAATTCATTTTTTAATTTTACTGTAATACAAAAATAGACAATAACAGGTAATATTTTTATATGTCAGATGAAGCAGAGTGGACTAAAAAATTTGCAAATTTTTTCTGTGTTCCTTATGAATGAATATGAAGCAGCTGAAGTTCTGATAGGTGAGATTAGGAGATACGATACACAACATTGGTATTTGAGATTGTCAGAGTATTTAATCATCTTATGCAGTCACATATGACAATTGCACAAGATTGCAGTCCTTTTTTACACTTCATAGTTTAGAAACCTTTTTAAAGCTGACTGTCAGCAAACTCCCCTGGAAACAATAATCAACTCTGCTATTGCATTTATCTAATCAGCAGTGCAATGTAGTAAATAGAGCAGGAATTCATAGGACCTGCATTCCCTCCTTTTGTTTGCACAGGCAACTCATTGGACTTTCCTTGGCATCAACTTCCCCATTGTTCACTAGCAATAAGAAGTTTTACTCTGAATAGCTTTGACACCTATAGGGAAGTGTTTTTATCCCCATTCTAAAGCTGGCTCAGCAAAAGCACTCTGCAGCATTTCATCCACGCTCAAAACAATAAATCAGCGTAGATTCAGAAAGATGTCCTGATTGCCAGCATTGTTATTTGAACAAAAAGGCCCATCCCTCACTTCATACATGTTGTAGGAATTATGCAAATGTTTTACCTTTGCCTTTGCATTGTAACTAATGTTCACATAAATTCTGAATGTTCATCTCCTGAGAGATTCTACACCATTAACTTTGCACACTGGTGATTTGATCTCCTGTAGGAGAACACTGTCCTGGTATCTTTTGACCTTTCTTTTGACAAATGCACACAGGAAGTATTTTCAGTTGCAATTATCTTGTCTGGTTTTGCTGTCAAAGTAACAAGTGTTTGGGACTATTTCATGGATTTTGAAAGTCTACAGTGTAATGTTCACTGGGAAGAATAGCCAAAAGAGAAACTATTTTCACTGTAAACAAAGAAAAATTCTTTGCATTCTTTTGTGTCCATAACATTATCCCAAATCAAACACCTTAGCAGCCAAGGATGCAGGAACATTCAACCTTTTATATAATTCATAATCATGTATTTGAATTGCTGACCTTTGCATGATCCTGCTTTGGTTTGCTTTCCAGACTTTTTCCTGTGGTTTTGTGCTCTATAAAAGCAATACTTGTTGCAGGTCTGTTTCATAGTTCTTGGGAAATTCCAAGAAAATCCTGTTGTTGCACATGAAGCAGAAAAAGCTGCTGTGCAGGCAAGGCCCCCTGCCAGCCCTTTGGCTAGGACTGAACTGGCCATAGATGTCTCAGGAGCAGTGGCAGCTGGGTGTTCCCCAGAGTGCCATTGAGCCAGGAGCAGGACAGAAGAGGTGAGGGACAGCAGGACATAGTTCCCCAGGCCAGGGGAGCAGGGCAGCTCCAGTGGCAGCCAGGACATCAGGTACAGGCTGGCTGCAGCCAGGGAAGCTGTGCCTCAGCTTGGGGAGCTGCACCAGGCAGAGCACAGCAGGGCCCAGGAGCTCCCAGCTCTGCTCCCCAGGTAAAGCTCCCAGAGCTGCTGCACACACCTGCCAGCTCCTTGTACATCTCTGAAACACCTCCTGGCACGGCTAAGGGCAGTAGCTGCTCGTAGTTAGGGAACCACATCCCATCCCCCAATCATTCATAGGGCCTTGTGGTGACTTCATGTTTTGCATCTGAGCATTTTTTGTGCTTAACCAGTTTTTATTGATAGTGGTTACATCTAAACCCTGACCTTGCTGTTGGCAGTAGGAAAAAACCCAACAACTCTGTAGTTATAACTGCTTCTTTTCCTAGTTAAGGAAAGAGAAGACAGATCATGTAAGAATGCTCATTTTTCTCCAGGCAGAGAGAAATAATGGCACTGCAGCTTACAGCTTTGTAAGTGGAATATGAATGATAGGGGCATGTAGTCCCTTTTGAGCAACTAAAGCTGATATGTAGTTTATTGCTCTCCTGAGATTACCCTAAAGTATGATCAGGGTCATACCAACTCAGTGATGCTCCTTCATAAGCAAAGCAATAAAAATAATAGGGAAATATTTCTTCCCCTCACTTTGGGAATCATCCTCTTTTGTAGAAGTATAAAATTGGAACCACCAAAATCAGAACACTGAAAGGTTAAATCATTCATTTCCTGAAACCAAGGAAAACGGAAAGGTATTAGTTCAACTATAAATTCGTAGGTAACTAAATCTGGATTTGTTTTCATCCATTTTAATACACAGTCACATGTAGTTTCTACCAAAGCTACAATGGCTATCATGTGAGAGTAATGATTCCAAAATTCAGTTCTCCCTTGTGTCCTTTGACAGGTTAGATGTGTTTCTTCTCGTAATTTTTTATTAATTAAATCCAAGGATTTTAGATTAAGAATAGAGATGAAAAATGAGAAAGCACGGACACAACCTGTGAAAAAGAGTAACTTTCTACCTCTGCTATTCTTATACTATGGTTAAAAACCCCCACATATTCTGTACAGGATTTTGTACTTTCAGTGGAGAGACATAATCAACTAAGCTTACCCCTGTGGATGCTAGGATAAATTGCTGCCTATATGCAGGAGAGAGGAATCACCATCCATTCTCTGGCTGTGTGCTGGGCAGAACTCTGAGTAATAGCTACATCATCTTGTAGAAATTCTGAAGACTTTGCCTGCAATTTGATTAGAACTGGTTTGGCTTTGAACTGCAGGTTGTGCAGAAAGAACAGAAATTACATGTAGGTAAACAATCTAAAAATTCTACTGGAAATTTTCAGTGAATGCAGCATCTCCATTACTCCCCTATTCATTTACTCTCTGATAACTTAATAAAACTGCTTTGATAAAAAAGCAAGTGTCATTTCAACTCTGCTTCTAACAGGCATTTCTAAGACAAGTCAAGATGGAGATGTCTGCCTTTAGAAACCACTCTCACTTGGTCAATGTTTATTTCCTTGTATTGCTGGCAATATAATTAATCACAACTTTGTTTCAACTTTGCACCAGAGATCTTTGTTTTAATGTTTGTCATTTTGTGACCATAATTTTTACACAGGATACACTTTAGGCTTGTATTTGTCTGCAGTGATTTATTTTGTCTAAAGAATGTGCTTTGGTAGATAAGTGCAAACCAGTTTTATTTTCATGCTATCAAAGCATCTGCCTTGTCTTGATTTGACGGTATCCTAAGATAGTTTTACTACTACAGCAAATGTTGAATGAGTGTCACTTCCAAACAAAGAAATTATGAATATCTCATTTATAAAAGCAGTAGCTGTTTTTCGTATCAGGTATGTTTGTGGATTCAAAACACTGAAGAAGTCTGATCAACACTGACAAATATTCATGGTAGCAAAACATTTTAAAGCCATTTGGCAGTAATGTAAACGGTAACGATAAATTAAATTCTAAAAATTAGAATAAAATAAGTATAATAAGTACTTCTAATTGAAAGACAGGCAGGGGAAGAAACCTCAGTGACAAAGCCTTTAACTCAGTTATTACTCACTGGTTACTCAAATGAATAAGATACTTAAGCTATAAAAACTTGAAGCTTTGTCATGTGCTGTGCAACACGAACTGTAACCATTCAGGAGAAGCCTGACTACTTCTGTTTTCCCCATGCCCTTATATCCTCTTACCTGACATCCATGCTATATAGGTGACATCTCATGAGTCAGTGGAGTTCCACGTAGAGATCTTCAACACACAGCAAGTGTATATTGTATTTCTAAGATTTTTTTTCCAAATAATGAAGATATTCGTAGCTGACTGGCAATTTGAAATATTTTGATTGTGGCCACGTATGTTTAGCTGGAAAGAATTTCACACCTTTGCATTCGAATGAAACAAAGTCTTTTGCATTCCCCAATTCCACTTCTGCCTATTTCACAAATTGTGGGAAAAATATTGCTAATATTGTCACAACTGCAGAGGTTTTCTTGCCATATATATGTGTGTAGACGCCCACATTCTTATTAGGCATACACACAAGCTTCATTCAGTGCAATTTCTTTTATATTCTGAGATGGTTTTTACCATTTATTGATTAAATGATCACAGTTTTAGAGAATAATGCATGTTAGTTACAGGCTCCTCATCGTTTTCTTAGGAACTAATTCTGCATTTGACAAGAAATCAGTTGTGCTTGGCCTGGATTTACTGAACTTATTTATGCAGCGAGACGAAACCTCCCAATTTTTTCATGGCATTTCAATGTGCTGTTCAGTGTCTACATACAGACAGCCACTGCATATGTTGGAGCTACCTATAAACATGATAACTGAAAACATGGGTTTCACTGTGCTGGGTTTTTACTCACTCATGCACAGACAGAATATTCTGTTAGCATGTGTGCTGAAATCTTCCTCATTCATGAGTTCAAGTAAAATTCTTTACTAAATGAGAAGTACCAATGAAACAAATGCATTAGAGACAAAAACAGCCAAGAAAAATTTCTTCAGCCATGAGACCTACGTGCTCTCGAAATTATGAACAATGGATGGAATCCAAGGTCAAAAATTCAGTGGTGCCAGTCACAAGAACCACTGACAAACAGTATGGAAAATTCACTGCAGCAGAAGTCAGGGCAAAGCTTGCATCAGTGCTTTTGAAAAGACAAATATTTTGTGTAATATATTCAGAGCTGTCAACCCACCAACCTGTCCAGGGACTGTGATACTCATGATCTGGGAGCCAAAAAGCAGGAAAGCAAAGGGATGGTTTAAAAAGAGAGAGAGGAGGAGAGAAGGCTGTAACATATGATGGCATGGAAGGTGCACGCTGAAGAAAAATAACGATAGAAGCGAACATAGAAAAGATTGTTTGAAATTTAAGTCTTCAGAATTCAAGAAAGGAAGCAAGAACCTCTAATAATTCTTTTTTCTTTCTACGACTTTATCATTAATGATCTTTATGCTGTTTCCACAACGAAAATTTCATCATAAATCAGGATTTTGATGCAGAAAGAGAACACCATCTATCCCTGCTAAAAACTGTGCCAATAGCCTGTCCCACCTGAATAGGATGCTACTGTAGGCAAGCTGTACAAAAAGTAAGGTAGCACAAAGACAGGTACAAATTTTATTTTCTCCCCTTTTGGATAGCCTTTGGGAAAGACAGGAGTGTAGAAGAAACTGAATTCAAGTTCAGTAGCATCTTGTTTTTCTGTCTGGGCAGCCGGCAGACCTAAAGCCCTGGGCCTGTGCTGTGTAGGTGCCCAGGCACAGTAACCAGAAGGTCCTTAAGCCAAGATCACAAGGCTGTGCCCGAGGTGCCCCTCCAGACAGAAGAGAGCAACGCCTGCATTTCTGCTTCTCTCTGTTGCTGCTTCAGAACTAAATCAACCAGAGCTCTTCTTTCAAGAAGCTGCAAAGATAGTGAAGTTGAGTTTTGGAGAGACTAAGGAACTTTCATGTATTATTCAGATTTGAACATTTAAGAGGAAAGTAGTCATTTGTCA
This sequence comes from Chamaea fasciata, assembly GCF_029207755.1. NCBI lineage: Eukaryota > Metazoa > Chordata > Aves > Passeriformes > Sylviidae > Chamaea > Chamaea fasciata. The sequence continues at coordinate 11,987,330 of NW_027094095.1, read as the reverse complement.
AACAGCTGTGCTCCTCACAATTCTTCATTTAATACCTAATACAAATTCTATGAAACACTAGCACATCTATGACAGGCTATCACTACCCCTTGAGCCAGCTCAAAGATGGGTATTTTTCCCTTGTTTTCCTTTCTTTATTCCATTCCCAAATTTATTAACATTGCAATTAAAGATCAAGAATATTTTGTGACATATGCAAGGCATGTTGTGCCTTCTTTTCTGTCTCCTTTGTGAAGTGTTTTAAGGATCCTATAATTGGACCACAGTTGGATTGTAAATTGATGAATTATGAGAATAACTTTAAAACAATTCCCTTTAGTTTACTTTAAATATTTCAGTTCATGCAGTAGCACAGATCTGGACACTGTGCTCAGAAATATCCAACAAATGAGATACCTGTTTTGGTTCTTAAGTGACCGGTTTGATGTTCTGGCTTCTAATTAAAGAAGATCTGCCAGCAAACCCACAGCTAGTTCAGCCACCCAGGTCTTAATAATCTTCAATTTGATGACTTCAGAATTAGGGGTTTTACTTGTGTACCTTCTCCATGTTTCACTCTTTGGTCAGAACTTGGTACCTGATGCCATTCAGATAATTATTAGACAATATTAAAGTTTTGAAAGTAATCCTGACCATACTTTCAGAAAGGTGAAAATGGTATTAGAGTTGGTCAGAATAAAATTAAAACAAAATTGGCAAAAAATAATGAGATTTCATAACATTTCCAGATTTTTTTTCATTTAACTTCCAGCTCACAGTTGCTATCCACACAACACATATATGTGCACACATGTCTGTGTGCAAGAGAAAGAGATAAAAGCACAGCATTAGGAAAGCTGTGGCAATACAAGATCAACAATTCCAGAATTTTCAGCTATACAGTATTTTGCCTAGAACAATAAAATCTACCTGCTTCCCTGTGAGCAAACATTTGAAAGCATCATAAGAATAATGATGAAGCTTTTGATCCATCATCCCTTCTTTAAGCACGTTTCAAAGACTTCAAGCACATTTCAAAAATTTAGAAATCAACATCTATAACACTGTATCCAGAATTTTGTAGAAGGCAGACGTTTAGAGACATTTGATAGCAGTCTGCCTGAGTGTGTCAGCTAGGAAAGCCAGCATGGAGCAAAACACCTCTTCAGCCCTCCATCTCCAGCCACCTGTAACTACAGACCAGATCTGGGCTAAGGGCCTCTTCAAATAACAGGCTACAGTCTACAGAATAAAATTTAAAACAGGAAAGATATTTGTTTTATAATACATTTTAAAAAATATGGTTCACCTAATACTTGAGAAACTTTGGTTTAATTATTCCAGGTAAGATGTAAAGTGAAACATCTTCTCTGCGGTTTAAGAAGTGGTATTTAATGAACTATTGACTCCCACTGAGTTTGTCAAGGCCAACAAGGGTCTGTACTGATGGGGCAGGTATTTCACAATTTGCACTGCCTGAACTGTAGAAAGCATCCCAGGAATGAGTGGTCTAGAACATGCAGATCCAGTAGCTGTACCATCAGATAAAGTACCTTGATTTTGCATATCGAGGTGACTAAATATACACAATCTGAATAATAAAATCAACTTCAAAGATACATAGCCTCAGTCATAAGGGATGTAATGCAAATATTGACTTTTAAAATGCAGATAATTTTTTCTGCCTGCTACCATGGTATTTTCTGGGTTGTTAATCTCATCACATTTATTTGGTGGTGACTTACCGTTTCTTACAAATTTTTTCTAATGTATGTGTAGAATATTAAAATTCAGACATAGAATCATCAACAAACAGTATTCTTGTACCTTACCATTAAATTTTTTCCACTGCAATTCAGAAACTGGACAACAATATTAAATCCATAGCTCTTTGTAAAATCCCTTGATTGCTAAAGGGAATCCCAAAAAAAATAGTCATTTACTGGTCCCCCTTAATTGCATCTACAAGTTTCCAACATATTGCATTATTTGGTCCACTTGGATGTGGAACATCAGAAAGCAGTTGTTGGAGAGACCTCCTAGGGTGAGAAAGTAGTTTTTCTGAAAGCAAGCCAGGACAGGTAAGATTACCAGTGAGTGGTGCACAAAATTGTACAGATTTATGCAGAACTACTCCACTTAAGAACCTGGACCATTTCACTAGTAGTTCTCTTGATATTTGGACTGCTTTTAAAAATAAGTAAATTAACATTTGCAACACTGTACTTCTTTGTAGCAATAAACCACAATGTTTAAGATAAAATTAACAAAACTTTCTCTATTCTGAATTATTTAGGGTAATTTCAGGCTAAGGTATACATAAACGTCATATGATGTTGAGTCTGCTTCTTAATCAAATAATCTTTTCCCTAATTCACTAAGTTAAAATTTTTACTGTTACCTTCTACCTAGATCATGGGTGCAAGTCCTTTACTAAAATTGCCTCTCTATGGAAGGCAGAGCTGTAATCCAACACATATCATACTAGTGATATCATCTGAAATAAAACACAGATTGACACATTGAATTAGTATGTTGCTCATACCTCTGCATTTTCACCCGTGAAGTATTTGAATTGATATTAAGCAATACAAAGTAAAGCTGTCAGCTTTTCTAATACTACAATATTATGCAGGTCTAAAAGTTTTGCCTGTGTTATTTTCTCTTAACTCCCTTGTCAAATCTGATTCCTGAAGTTACTATCAGGCTACAATATCCAAGATAGCTTTAAGATGCCATGTACCAAAGTAGCAAATCTAATTAGGATGAAATATTTGATCTATAACGGAAATAACATTATCTTTTATTTCCAGATGTCTGTACCATATAATCCCCATCCAACAGCATGCTGAATTTCCTGCCTGTGCTTGCCTTTTTTGCATAATTTTTTCAGATCATTATTACATGCAGTTCTTGATTATAAAACCTTGCCCTCTCATGCAGATCTTTTTACTTCAGCAAAGCCATGTTGCATTTTTAACCACTGTTCATGCTTTCCAAAAGCTCTGGATACACTGCCCCTTTCAAATAACACACACCACCTACAGTTCCAGCTTAGTAATAACTATAAAGATGCAGACATTAGCACAAGGCCGTGTATTAATATTCTTATTATTTCATTATTAAGTAGTCCTTCATATAAAATTAATCAATACCATAGTCGGTGGTGTTAAGTGAATTAGATGGTTTTCCAAGAATAGAGCCTTAAGAAAAAATTAGAAAAAAAAAAAAATTTAGAAAATCTGAGTATTTGAAAAAGCACAGCCCCTTTCAATATGTCTCAGGAAAAGGAGGGAGGTGGAGCTTCAGTTCTGGTTTTAGTGCGTTTCTGCTGTGCGTGAACTTTACATTTATTGTCTGTTCTCTCCCCCCCTTTCCCCTGCTATCTTGCAGCCAACGTGTGCGACAATGAACTCCTGCACTGCCAGAACGGGGGAACGTGCATCAACAACGTGCGGTGCCAGTGCCCGCCGGCCTACACGGGCATACTGTGCGAGAAGCTCAAGTGCGAGCGGGACCCGGGCGGCTGCAGCCAGAGCTCGGGCCGGGCGCTGCTGTCCGGGGCCGCTCCGCTGCTGCTGCCCGCGCTGCTGGCCGCCCGGGCGCTCTGCTGAGGCCGCCCCGGCCCGGCCCGGCCCGGCCCGGCCCGCCTCACGCTCGGACTGCGCGCGGCACCGCGCCGCACGGACACGGGACACCACTCACAGGCGCTGTCCGCCACTGGAACCCCAAAAGGAAAAAAAGAAAAAAGAAAAAAAAAAAAAAGAGTAAAAATAACCACGTACAAAGGAAGAAGGCCGAACTGAACTAAGCCATATCGCTCAGTCACGGACAGGGCTGCGAGTCAAGACTGTTCACCTCTGACTCGGGACACGTTGGCAGCTGCCTGTTCTGTCAAACGAACAGCGCTGGCTGCAGGACTGACATGGCTTTGACAGCCCCCGGCATGGGAAGAGAATCCCACCGACATTCGCTCCTCCTCTCTGGTGCGCTCTGAACCTCCGCCCGGCGTGTGGACTGACCAAACCACGGCATTCTTTGCTGTCAGTGCATTGTGGGTTTAAGGAAATCTGTAAAAGCTGCCATATTGGCCTGCTTCAGTCCCCAAATCCTCTCCGACCTGTGCTTTAGTGAACGTTGCTCTGTAACCCTTGTTGGTTGAAAGATTTCTTTGTCTGATGTTAGTGATGCACATGTGTAACAGCCCCCTCAATAAAACTCGAGCCAGTCATATCCTTGTATACCTTAGCAGCACCGCATCAGTGAGATGCTGTGTTCACCGACTGTACAAGAGTGGCTATAGGACAAAAAGTGTATTTATCCTTTTGTATTCAAATGAAGTTATTTTTCTTGAAATAATGTACAATGTAGATTTTTTGTATTATTGCCTATTTGTGTTACCAGACAATTTATTAATGTATTTAATTCTAATCAGGTAAGAGAAAACTATTACTTTTTATTTAGTCCTTTTTCTTTTTCCTTTCATTTAATTGTGCAGAGATTTCTCTGTATGGGCAACGTGCTGGCATCAAAGAATATCAGTTTACATATATAACAAGTGTAATAAGATTCCACCAAAGGACATTATAAATGTTTTCTTGTTGCTTTAACACTGGAAGATTTCAAAGAATAAAAATTCCTGCATAAACAGTTCCAGGATGACGTATTGCTGTTTCTCAAGGCCTTTTTAGAAAACAAAGTTTATGGTTTTACCATTCAGTATCTGGAAGAAACCCAGATTCAAAAGTGGAAATTACATCATAACAATCTAACCTGGCTTTAATTTTACTTCTCTCACTTTGCAAATGTAAAATGTTAAAGGTATCAATTGATTGAGGAAGATTTCATCAAATCCCAACCCTGAAAAAGTTGAATAGTTCTCATCTTTGTTCTCTCAATTAATCACGTGCATTATTCTAAAACTAAATTACAAGGTAACAGAGAAGATGGTCTTTAATTCATACCTTTTTTGTGGATTCTGGCAATAAGCAGATAGAGATACAGCTTACATTAGTTCTCCGAAAGCTTCATTAAAAAGATATGTTTATATATGTACTAGTCTGCTTAAGAAACTGCAAAAACAGCAGCAATCACAAAAAAAGCACCAAGATTTAACTTTTAATAAAGTCAGATTTAATATTTAGAAGGACTGTCAAAATATACAGCAGCGAGTAGATAAAAAGTGCTGCTCCAGCAAATAAAGTTTGTTTCAAGTATCGCCCAAGGTGTAATAAATTCTTGTTACTGCCTTTTATTAGGCCAATTACTGAGTGTGACAGAAAAGAATAGCAAGACTAGAGAGGCAAGCCAAAACCAGAGCAGTGTTTCAAAGTCCTGGGAAAAAAAAAAAAAAAATTAAAATCTAAAGGTAGCAGGACTGTGTGAATTCACTTCCTGGCAATTTTCATCATAATGGGTATAAATATTTTACCAACATAATAGCCTAGTATGGAAAACAATTAATCAGCAAAAGAAAAATTCCTGAGAGAAATAAATTCTACCTGGCTGCCTCTTTCAAATGGTGAACAGCAGAATTTAGGGCACTGCTTTCTTGGAGAACCTCTTTTCGCTGAGGAAGCAAATTTTGCAGGACAGTACCCAGGCTCCAGAAGTGGGTAGGGAAACCAGGTCTTCATTTCTAAAAAGAAATAGGATTCTAAAAGAATACTATGAAGATGCTGATGACATCAAGCTGCTGCTGCCTCTTCAGGCTGTTGCCCTGACCCTCCATCATGTCGCAAGTTTGCTGTTCACACTTGCACTCGTTTGTGGGCTAACTAAGATAAGGCAGAGAGAAATGAAGTGCTTTGCTGGTTGCCAGCCATGGCCTACATGAAATTGTAGGTATATTTTAGAACTATGGTCATTAAATATACAGAAGAGTACACTGAGCAGACTCAATGAGGAATATAAATGCTAATCAAGGTGACATACAGAGCTGGGGACTACCTATAACTAAGTGGATTTCTGATATTAAAATGGGGAATTAAAATTTTCTCATATTACCACAGACCAATTCAGATTGTGTAATTATTACAAAAGAAGTGCTTTAATTGTGATTATAAACTCAAGGCTTTGTGGAAGTGCTAAGTAAGCATGTTATGCTCATTTGGTTAGAAGGGATTCTGCCAGCAGTGCTGAAGTATAATGAATATAAGATCACAATCGACTCAGCTACATTTCAATTTCGTATACTTGAGATCTTCTAAACCAGGGCAGAGTATATGGCTTTCCACGTATTTAGCTACCATTCTGTGCATTTTATCCTCCCTCACCTGTTAATAAAATCACAATTTTATACAGGAATACATTCAGTGGAAAGTCTTCTTATCAATCCTGCTTTTCTTCAGCTTCATTATTTTTTCCTCCACAGAACTTTACTAAATGAAAATTTGAGTGTCTGCTACTGTATTCCATGTATACTTCTAAAAGTACATGTGCATCTTTGAGAGAGATTTACAGCACTCAGCATTACTTTACCTGCATTTTTTTACTTAACTCAGTGTGAAATGAAGGCAGAACTTGTTCCCCATTTCAGAAGCTGTGAACAACAAATTCCTTTTCCTGAGCATGCAGCAGGGTCTCTCCATGATAACTTGCAGTCGCAGAGTCTGCTTTATTTTTCACTAGAAAATATAGACCCCTTCCAACATATTGAGGTTTCTTGGAATGGGTATCCTCTCCCTGTGAATGCCTGTAAAATAACAACACATTCATGATACTGCAAAAGGCCAACCCAATCCCTACCCAAGGATTTAGCTTCTGTATCAAAACGCAGCAAAAGAAACCTACTATGGAATAATCATTTTCTGTCTGATGCTTCTTTCCTGGAAGGTTTCTCATCCAAGAACTGACCAGGCTTTAGATTGCTCAGTTTTCCAGGTTATAGTTCAGAGTACAGTGACCCTTAAACTAGCATTCATCATAATTTAGTCAGTTATCTTAGTTCCAGTTGTTTTGCTAGATCGCTCAGTCCTAGTCAACTTGTTATTCCTGTTTCTGTACCTAGGGAATGGGTTTTGAACCAGGATCCACACATGTTTAACATCTGAAAATGGGGTAGCTTATGACAAGGTGCTGCTCCCGGACAAGAGAACTGCAGAAATTTCCACTTCACGCCAGCCATCTTTCTCACAGGGAAATTAAGAGAGAGGCATCTGTCTTCATGCTACCTAATTGTTTCATAAACAAACTATCCAAATGGAAAAAAAATCTAGTCAGATGTAAATTGACCCCAGATATTGCCCTCAAAAAATAATTGATCTAATACTTTATCTTGACAGAGCCACAGGTGAGAAGTTATTTCATGTAGTGAACAGAACAAAAAAATAATGTGCAAAAGACTTCTCAAATTTAGAAAGAGCTCTTCTGCTTGCATATAATTTTATACATCTTTCTCATAACTCCAAGATGCCAGGAGGATTTGTTATAACCTCATTGGGATTCTAGGTTTATTAAACCATTGAATTAACTAGATTCATCCAGGCGTGCAGTTTATTCACCTGTGAGAAATGTGAGTAATATTTTTCATAGAATATGCAAGACCAGATTTCCAGGCAACCTTCAGCCTAGCATTCATGTTTGTCCTTGCAAATGCAAAGTTACAGATGTAAATATTAAGACATAATTCATTCCCAAGAAAAACTGTAAGTTTAATTATTTATGGATGCAAACATTTATCCACTACAATGCAGATCTAGCACTATAAATTAGAAATTTTATATTAACCAACAATACCTTTCCCACCCTCACACAGTATCAAAAAGAAGAGGATATAAGTATATGCAAAACAAACTAGTAGAGCAGCAGCATTTTGCACCATATGGTGCATTTCATTTGATGAAATTAAAGTTCATCACCAGAGCAGTATGTTCACCAAGGCACCATTTTGCCATAATATGCAACAGATAAAATTCCAGTACAAAGCATATGTTTCCCTTTATTGTTTTTCTGGCCATCATTATCTAAACAGACACAAACACATAGACAATGAAATACTGCTTGAGACTTTTTACAGCCTGAAATAGTATAGGGGAGACTAATTCATGCAATCAAGACCTAAACAGATTGTAAAGGCTTCAGGCTTGAATTTCTGCATACATTGCTATCCAGTGCTCATCCCTGAGGAAGACTGGGATAAAGATCACCCCATGGAATGTAGTGAATGGGAGTCTCACAGCAGGCAGGGAACCAAAGTGCCAGCCCAGTGAGAGGAAGTACCACAGCAGGGTGTGGGCCCTGCATCTGGCAGCAGGGGCACGTCTCACAGGGGACACCCAGGCATCACTCCCCCATCAAAGCCTTGGCATCTGCGTTTGCAGATGTGCTTGTTCCAGTTCCAAGACACCTCCTGAGTACACAGCTGCTGCCTAGTGGAGCTGCTGGACACATGTTCAAGTCTACTGTTGTCACTGGAAATACACTCCTTGTAGTAGAAGCAAACTGTTGTTGAGAAACTGAAGTAATAGCAGTGTTTTCTGGGAAAAGAGGGTCAGAGGAGGGTTCTGGGGCTATGATTGTCGGTTAAGAGAAAATGGGACTGGTTTGGGATGAGTGTTTCCCATTTCTCATATAATGTAATTTTCACCCAAGTACTCTGTGGAAGTATTTGTGACATCCAAGAATAAATAATTCTAATGTTTATATATATAAGCATGACTTCTCATGATTGAACAAAAAAAGAAAAAACTCTCTGATTTCTGATTCAGCTCCATTGAACAAACAGGGGGGTTTTTTAATAATTTTTTCTGGTTAGGACATCGATTGTTTTGAGATTAACACATTCTCTGCCTACAGAAATGCAATACCATTCCTCCACAAAACTACCAAAAAACACCTGATGAGATGTAGATCATTCAGGCCCTTACTCTGTCAGCTTGTGTAAGGTATATTCTAAGTTCCCTAGTTTTAAGAAGCCTTGATCTAGCTGATGCTTTCACATCTCTCAGTGGCTGCATTCAGTTCTACCTGAACAAATAAATGAAAACATTTCAAGCCTTCTACATCTACTGGGAACATGGTTCACTTTGCACCTGCAAATAATTGTAGATGGAAAAGTAGTGGCTGCTGCCTGTATAAATTGTTTGCAATTGACAGGACCAAGAAATCTCCTTCAAAGGCTTGGGTCCCTTTGACTGGATTCTGCAAACACAATGAATGAAAAAATTCATTCAATGAATATTTGTTTGCTATAACTAAATAAATACAAGGCTAAGTCATCCTTACAAGATTCTAATGACACTCAAAGTCAAAGCACTTCCATTTATCACAAGTGAGATACTTCAAAAACTCTCAAATAGGGCTAGACTTTTATTCTCTATAGTCTATAAATGTTCAGATACTTCAGGTATCTTTTAACAGAGATGAAGACACTGATTCAGAGAGGTAAATGAAGTTGCCTGAAACAACCCAAGAAGCAGCTGGCAAAGTCAAGGAACAAATTCAGCACACTCAAGCTTCACAGCGCATTGAATATGAATAGTGTTACACTACAAGAGTATTGAAAACTTCTTGGTAGCTTTGGTTACAACTGCCACTGTGCATAGCATTAGCATACACATAATAGAATAGTTTTATGCATAACCTATTTTACTAACTAGAGAATACAACTTCACACCTCCTCATTTTATAATGAGGATCAAGCCAAATTTGTTCTCACAAGTAACAAGCAAGACAAACAAATGTATCCCAAATGGTGTGAAATTATTCCTTGCTTGAACGGGTAAATAGTCTTACTTAACTTCATTCTTTCTTCACTTTATTAAGGGTTATGAGTATCAAGGTTATAAAGAAGATGGTATTCCTGTACTGGTGTTTTAATGAAAATAAACAAAATATAGTGGTTGATAAATTAGTGATAACAATCATGGTTTTAACAATCATGATATCTCATAAATTATTTCCTATAACTTAATATTAGTCATCTTAATTGCAGGAGAATTTAATGTATTTATAAAAATGCACTAATAAATTTAGACAAGTACTAAAATATTTTATTGTTTACTTGTTGCTGGTTTTACTGACCTCATGCATTGTAAGTGTATTACATTCTTCTTGTAAAACAGACCTGCTAAATACATGCCCAGTTCCAAGCTATGTATGCCAAACCTGTAAGCTAAAATATAATGACAGTCACATTTAAAAGTTGAGATTTGCTCAGCTAATAACACTAAAAAGCATTCACAAGAAGTGAAATTCAAATATTAAAACAAAGTCTTCAGCTTCACAGTGTAGAAATTTAAAAGGTTAAAGAGAGAAATAAATGTTGGAGCCCACACAGCAGAAACAGGTTACTGAAGAGGCAGATCAGCAAGATCAAGATGAAGTAGAACTAAAAATGTTACTACCAATCAGACACAATTTTTACCTCAATCCAAACAGAAATGTATATGAAAGGTACTGGGCTCCAGAAGGAAACAAAGCAAAAAGGAAAAAAAAAAAAAAAAAGTCCAGTTTTTCAAGACTTACAATATTCTAAGTCTTGATAAAAGACTTAAAATGAGGAAAACCTAACACCAGGAGAAGGAAAAGCAAGAGAACAAAAGCCATGTCCTAGTACCCAGTCTGGGTACTACATCCATTCTCACAAACCTGTGGGCACAGATTTTAGCGTTGTAATCTCTGATTTGGAAATTGCAGCACTTGAGCCTCGCACAGAGAGTCTTCACTTGAGGATTTCACCTTCTCTTCAGGTGATCCACTGCTCACTTACCTACTAGAAGAGCCCAGGCCCATCAGCACCACCTCTGCTTTGTCTTTGCTCCAGCTGTGCACTTCACACGAGTCTGGCCATCTAGTCCAGATGTTCATGAAGCAGACGCTTTTCCACACAGCACAGGCCTGGCTCAGGCCACAGCACAGTAAGCACAGTGCAGGAAGAATCCCCTTGTCAGGATCTGTGCCATGCCAGCAGTTACATTTGCTCTTTGCCACATACCCCGGAAATCTCTAAAAGTAACTTTTATGAGGACATAGAAAATTAAATGTGTTCAGAAGAGAAGATTCTTCCTTCTACTGGCATCTGCAGTCACCACGTACAACAAGGCCCTGGATGCACTGACTCATTTGATGCGTGTCTTCTTAACAGCTCTTACCTCTAATTACTGTTGCTTGGAAGGATGGGAGAACTAGCATGTAGAACATCCTGGTAGTTACATTTATTATACTGCTTTCTTTTGCCATACTCCAGCTTGCTTTCTTCCCTCATGTCAGAGTTTTTTCTATGCCCTCATAAATTATTTTTCTTACTTAGCTCTGCAGATCCCCCACAGGCACTAAGTAGGTGGATTGGTACCTACGAATTAGTCTTGGCAGTGCTCTTTTGCCTTCCCAGATCTGGTAGAGGCACAACGACTTTTACAATTCGCTCGTTGAGTAGGATGTAAGGAACGATGACTAAACTATGTAGATGGAGTGCTGAACCATTTTTTGACAGTTTTCTCATTTACTGACAATATCTAACATCAGAATATCTCCCAGACTGTACTGAGGTTAGCCTCATGACACTACTGCAAAGCGGGGAAGCATGTTATTTCCATTTTATTCGTAAGGACTGAATCTTGAAGATGCTGAGAGACTTACAAACTCAATTACAGAAAAAGAGATTAATTCTGACACCTCATCCACAGCAATAAGTACTGAGACCTACAGTTCCCTACTCCATCCAAATTACACAAATCTGAAGTTAAATAGTCTCCCATCTGCATGTATTTGCCACCCACTTACTTCAGATTATCCCATCCAAGTCTATTTTACATTACACCTCCCAAAACATTGGAGTTTCAATGTTGTGATATTTAACTCACACATGTGGTTTTGCTGGTTGGGGTTTTTCTCTTTGACACTTCAGTTCAAGGCTAGAAGGAAACCACAACTACTGCTTTGTGAAGGGATGTTATTTTTGAGTCAGAGTAATTGGAAGCATTTTAATAGTCTGATAAATTAAAAGACATGCATACAGAAAAACAGCAGAGCACTACCATTCCCTTCCAAAATAAAGAAATTATTATGGGGTTTCTTTTCCCTTTCCTTGTCTGACTTTTATTTAACTGGGTATATTAGAGCTCACATAATAATAACATTATGACTTGATAAATACATATAATATCTTTTATGGCTTGAAATACCTATAGCTTAGGCATTTAATTTCTTCTAAAATGTCTAGATACTGACCCAATTAGATTTTGATACATAGATATTTCTTGCTTACTGGAAATCTGGTAGCAAAAAGACACTACATTTTGAATAGGCTCATAAATATATATTGAATTTAATTTTTTAATACACAAAATCCATTTTCCTATTGTTTCGTTGGGTTGCTGACTGCTTGAGAGAAATATTTTCTCTAAATATTTTTGTTTTGTACAACTAATTAGTCCATAAATCACTACGTTGTAATAAGGCAGAGATTACCCTCAAGCCAATAGAGAACAACTGACTGAATGTACTTACTTTCTTTGTAATTTAGCTATCTCCAATGTCTCTGTATTTTCTTCTGCTGCTTTCAGACATTGTCTTGCCACTCATTTCTCTCTTCCTATTCTTTAAATGTACATTATTTAGCCAATAAGCAGTATTTGTATTAAACACCAGATTTTTTCCTGTGTTTTGAACCGAGCACAGTGGGCTGAGAAAGTACATAAATAAATAACTAGATATTCACAGAGTAATCAGTTTGATTCTGTAGTAGGAATTTTAACATGCTTTCCATTTTCACATTACTAGGGCCATTTGCTGATAATAAAATTGTGCCAACTCTTAAGCCAAAAAATGTCTCTGAAAGAGGGGAGATGAAAACTTCAAATGAAACATTCCTGTAACAGAAGTCAAAGACTGAATTGGAAGTCAGTCCTGGTGGGTAACCATATTTTAAAAATGAAGTGTAAGCACATGCTGAACTTGGAGCATGTACTTTAATAACACCAAAGTCCTCTTTAATGTATTTTTTTCTTCCTAGTCTATAATGCCAACTTCATTTTCCTCAACTGGCTTACGCTGGCTAAGAAGAGGTAAGATCCCTCTGAGGCAGTATCACCTGTGAGCTGTATGCTCTTTGTCATCCAGCCCGCTCTAAATTTATAAATCAAAACACAAAAACCAGAGAGGCAAACAGACAGGCATGACTTTGTCATTACTCGTGGAGACTTCAGTTCTGAGTGGTAATTCTTGTGTGGCAATTAGTCAGCAGCCTCAACAGCTGCTAATGGAGATGCGCACGCTGATAACAAAAGCCATCAGTGTATTTTTCCTCAGCTGTCAATCTTAGCAAAGGAGGCTGAGGGGAAGCGAAATGAAGATGAGCTAACCCTGTATTTCTCAAAACCAGGCCTCAGAGAAGGAGGAAATACACTTACAAAACACTCTGAAAAAACACAGAAATTCAGTGTAAATGGTGCTTCTGTTCTGTGAACAATTAGGTTTCATTCTCTAAGGAGTGACTAGTTTGCATTTGTTAACAACCTGTTCCAGAATCCATTAAATGCAAAGGAAAGCCTCACCTTGATTTCAACAAAACAGAATCAGGTTTTAAATTAGATTGAAAAATAATTTCAGGGAAAGAAAAAGTAATCCCTTAGGTATTATCTCTCTGATCCTACTATAATCTGCAGCATTTGTACAGTTCCATGTACTATTTATTGTGCATTATTCTATTGCAGCACTTAAATTATTCTCATTTGAATGTTTCCACAGACCCAGCAGTTCTGGTGACAAATGTCTTAATTTAAGATGCTGGTCTGTATGGCAGGCACCATTTCTATCCAACAGAGAAAGGAACTCCCTAGCTGAAGCTGTTTTCACCAACAATTTGTTTGCCAGCAGCATGTTTTCCTGTTTAATCCATGTTAACATTGTTCGGAGTTATCCTAGCTGGCATGTATTCTATCTGATAAACATCTCCTCTTCTCCCTCACAGAAACATTATTTATTTATGACATTATTGTTGCAGACAACTAAACAGCCAAGAGGGAAACACATTTGCTTTTCTACAAATACCTGCACATGCTGTTAAAACTGCATCATTCTTCTTATAGAAACATTTAAATGCTGGTAAAAGGCTTCCTGGGATGTCTTTGGTATCCACTGAGAACAAGGAACAGCGATAGACACATGCAGCAGTACAAAATCAGCAAGGGTTCAGGAGAACATGAGGAAAATAATGACATTTCAGGTTGTTAGGCTGATATATGAAACCTTCTTCTTTTCAGCCCAATTTGTCAAGACTCCACGACTGGGTGAACTAAACAGACTTCAGATAAAATTATTCAAATCAAGAGTCTCAAATTCATTCATGTTCTCCGTATCTTTGCCAGCATAGGAGCTGGCTGCTGTATTATTAAGAACCCAGTACCCAGACACACACTGTGTGCCAGCACCAAATGATCTCTGTCAGAGGTCACAGTCTCTCCCAGGCTCCTTCATGACTGACACTAAATTAAGAAGGAATAATATAAATCAAAATTACCAAGTGCCTGAGAGGCAAATAGCCTCAAATTCCCTATCACTTCACCCCAGTCAGTACCACATGTAAATCCTCGGTGTCAAAAACACATATTCACTTACAAAAGGACCCAAAAACCTACATCTGTTTCATAAATTACACCCGAAGTTGTAATGAGTCATCAGTTTGAGTCTGCACTACATGGGACTGACCATTTTCCATATCTCTGAAGTTCCTATTCCATCCAGGGTTTGTACTTTTACCAACATAGGAAGATTCTAGTGTGTCTACCTGTAGTTTTCCCACCTTCTTTCTGTGTTATGTGTCTAAAAGTGCAAGCTTCTTTACCACACAGATGTCTCCCAACTCTGTGACACAGTTCAAGACATATCCTCAATTACTTTTAACTGACATGTCCTTGGATCTTGTCACACTGGGCTAGGAATTTTTCACAGACAGCAAAGCTACTCTCTGTAGAGGCTCAGGTCAAAGGAGCAAAGCAACAAAACCTGGCAAAAATGGAATGTGTAGAGTTTAGACAAGCAGAAAAAGGTCAGTCTTTAAAGATGGACTCAACTGTAGGTGTATAATTTAAGTAATTCACCAAAGGAGAATTTCTTTAGCTTAGCCCCTAGGATTTTTTGCTGCATGCCATTACTCCTGAGAGCAGGTCGGGTTCTGGTTGGTGAGTCTTGCCTGCTTAATGTCTTCCAAAAGAGCAGGTCTTCCAAAACTCAAAAGAACTCACCCACAAACAAACAGCAACTTGGCCTCCTCCCCTGCACAATCTAGAAAAACATCTTGTTTCCAAACACACCTGAGAACTTTGTTAACTTCTTTCAACAGTGCTGAACAAGTAGAGGTAGTACTTATAAAGCCTTCTTAGAATCATGTGTTGGTTGCATTTTCAGACTCATTATTCACATAGCTCCACTCCCAGCTGAAGACGTTAACTCAAAGTGGGGCCATTGACTCAAAGGACAAGAGGCCAAACTCCAAATCCTTGCAGCCAGTGAGAGAACTGGACACTGTGCACTTTATTCCTTATCATGTCTGTGCACAAAACAGGAAGGGCTGAGAGTTTTAAATAATTCTAAGCAAAGCCTTTGGGCTTTAGAAAGAACTGACCATCTGGCTTCTTTAGCAGCCTTTAAAAATCCAAGACTTCATTGTTACCCTCATCATCATTTTCCCTTACGCACACACACAGACAGGCAGAGCACTCTAAGCCCAGCACTGCTCCTCAGCCTGACATCTCGTGGCTGTGACGGACATAACACTGCTAAACCAAGCACACAAATACCATCCCCACACACAGGAGCAGAATAATGCTGTATAATTTAAGCAAGCATAAAACAGATCTTGAGCAATGCAAGACGGTGATTTCATTTACTTAGATGTGATGTGGTGTCAGCATCATGTCCCGATAAGACAAACTGGCACAGATTGTAAAGGTAAACCACAGTTACAAATAATGCAGAGCTTTGGTTAACTGGACTACAGCAGATGATATTTTGCTCAAAACTGTAAACCTTTCTAATCTGAAATAAGAATATCTGGAATATCTGCAGTTATTCTTTAGATTAGTTCAATTTTTGCCACAGGAATTAAACCACTCCTGCTGCAAGAGTAGAATTTGAGTGCAGCAAGCTGCACAAGGAAAATTAATGTCTTCTCAGCCAGGAAGAGAAATGAGGAAACAAAGAGTGGGCTTGTCTACATACACAGGCATAGCATGGATACCTGCCTAGCAGGGGAGAGAGGGGAAATGCCCATGCTATGAAGAGCAACTGCTTTTTCTTTTCCTAAAAAGTTTTGCTATTGATTCATTTTCAAGCAAAACAACTCAAAACTCAGGGGAAGAAGAAGATTCTTCCTTTCAGCAGGATTTGCTGCACTGTCTGAAGAGGTTTGACACTCACCTCCTGTTCTCCTTTTCTGGCATAGAGAACAACAATCAAGCAATAACACAGAGAAAATAATTTCTGCAGTTTGATTAGTTTCCACACCAGATGTTCCCACATATATTCACATCTCCCCAGCTCTCCTTCTCCAGCCAAGAGTATGTGCAGCTGCTACTTCTGTAGTCAACACCAAAGCTATTTAACAGAGTTATTAGCCGAGGGTTTACATTATAGATCCCACCACTATTCTCTGGGGGTCCGCTTCTGTTCCCATTGAAGTTAAGGCATCATTGCACTCATTATCTTCAGAGAGCCAGAAAACATGGCTGGAATTTATTTTCTACTCTGTTACAAACCTGCACTTTCACCTCTTCCAGCCTATGATTTTCATTTCATTTTCTTGCTGGTACCGGAAGGCTATGCAGCTGTTCACTGGCCAGCTCCGAGTTTTCATTCTTTGTGAAATAGATTCCAGTGGCAAACAATTTTAAGAAGCACCACAACAGGTAAGAACTGTCGCTTGTTTGTTAATTAGGCTTTAATGACCGTAGATTTTTAAGAAATGGGAAGTACAAAGTTGCATCTCATTAATGTACCACTGACTGAATAAACCTCAAAGGTGGACATGAGCGTTCCCAGATGGTAACATTCATGGGCTCAGGAAAATTCCCCCGGGGCAAGGAGTGGCTGGAAAGCCAGCCCCTCGGCTCTCAGATGGGCACATTACAATAAATTACAGCTTCTGTTCATCTGGGGGAAAAAATGTTCTTACTTAATACTGACAAGAAAACTGCCACAGCTTTTGAGCTCTGGGATTTGTTCTAATTGCTCTTGTTGTGAATGAGAAGCTTCCTGTAACATGCAAAAAACAAAAACCATTTACTACCCCTTTGTATCTTATTAAGAAGGCAAATATACATGTTTTCATTTCTAGGAACTCAGTTTCCGTATAAATTCTGCAGCCAGTTTGTCTTCACAACTTCTGTGTCTTGTTGCAGAAGACACACATAGAATTTTTTTATTAAAAATTTATGCTTTTTTGATGCAAATTAAAGGTGGAAATATGCTGGTGGAAGCATTGCAGTAATAACTGGGAAGAAATCATCCTGTACACCCACAGTGCTGTCCATGGGGATTTTTTGCCACTGGGTTCTCAGAATATGCATCCGAGGACCAGTATTTCCACGGGGGTGATCAGCGTTGAAGATGAACAAAGGGCACTGGTTATCAGCTGAAAGCTGCCGCTCTCCAAAAGGGATGTTCTAAATATGGAAATGCTGGGTTTAGCTGGATTACCTTAGATAACCAAAAGCAGAAATAAGGAGCATTGCTTTTGGAAGGCAAGTGATTGCAGGAACTGGTCAGTAATCACATGATTTGAGGAGGAGGAATGTCTGTTCCTACCCCTGCACTGCCTGTAAGGAGACAAGATACGGTGCTGCACTGGACCCACACAGTGAGGCTGGGTGAGTGCTGACAACAGACTGGGCAGGTACTACCAGCAAGTAGGAAGGTACAGAAAAAATAAGACACGTTGATTAGGTAGTCCGAGGGGCCTGGGACATGCACAGGGATACGCACAAAAGATTAGCAAACCCAGCCCTCCCACGAAGAAAGGCACAAGCTGATAATCGAGGATCCCTTCAGAACAAGGGTGGTGGGTGTCATGAGCCTCCTGAAGCCTTAAAGGGAAGTTATGAGCACAACGAGCTCAGGTAATTAGGTGTAAATTATCGTATTGTTCGTTGGACTTGAAATGTCACAATGTTTATCACTCTCCTGTGGTGACTGGTATTCCAATAGAGAAATCTTGTCTAAGACCCGGCAGAAAATAAAAAGGACCCACAGAAGTAACATCATCCATTGTTTGCCTTCTTCTGGCTAAATGAGGCCAAGAAGGGTAAAACAGCACAGAACTAGAGAAAAATTACACGGCAAACAATGTCTGTACACTAATCACTGTGAGCAGAATTATAAAACACAGGCCTATTTAGCGTGTGAAATCTTGTTTTCCTGAGCTTTCATGGGTTCTGCAACTAACTTCAGTGTAGCCACAATTTTATCCAGATAAATGTATCAGGTCAAACTGTCAGAAAATGGACAGAGTTAAGATGTGAGGAACACTGCATACTTCAATATTAAGTATAAAGTCTTTGTGGTGAGAAATTTTCTCATATTTGGAAAATAAAACCCCTCTGCATCATACCATCCCAGTAGCTTCTTCCCCTCCCTCATGCACAGCTGATTATAAGAGAAAATTATAAGAGAAAACACGAGGGCCTCTTTCAGCTGCATTAGCAGAACTGGATTTTTAAAGCTCCAAAGATGCAGAAATTATGTGGAATGCCCGAATCCACCTAAAATCTGTCCTACAAGTCCAGTGGCAATGAAATAAAACAAAGGATGTTTTATCACATTCCAAATCTCTCTTAGGAGAGAACAAGTGAAAGCAAGCATAACCTGAGTAGGAAGGATAGCAGGATCTAAAAAAGCAAAGGATATCTTGCACAAACTGAAATGGTGCAAGAAAATATCATTTGGTCCCTGCCTCCCAGCCGGGAGGAATCAGAAAGCTTTGTCATCACACATGCTTGGGGAGACTACATGGCAACAAAGTTCTTCCCCTTCCACCCCCTTCAGCAAGCTCCTTTCACTGAGTTATAAAACACAAACATAAAAAGACTTCAGTGAAATTAGGAGAGAGCAGATGTTAATTACAGCAAAATGGTCTCAAAGCCAAACTGAAATTTGGTTTGGTTTTGCACAATTAGTTGGGCAGCAGTCCCAAACAGTGCAAACTGCAGGGCATGCAAACCCTGACCACTTGAGGAAGATATATGTAGAACCTTCCCATCCTATGTAACTGAATGTCACCTCTGTAGTTATTGCCAATTGCCCTTAAGCTAATGCATCATATGTCTTCTTGACAAGAGTAATGGCTGGGTTCTGACAACGAATAATTGCCATTTCAATTGAAAGTGTTAAAATATAACTGAAATCAAACATGAAATTATTAGTGAAAAATGTAGCAGAGATGATGGAAGTGTATAACTTCACTGGAATTATCAGCAGCTTGACTGGCATTGCCTCAGTTCTAATAAGGATTCAGTACAGTACAAGCCACAAAAGCAAATGGTAGTTACAGCACTCTGAGACTTAGTGACTAAAAGCTTCACTGCTAACCAGAGAACAGCCAAGCTCTTAGGTTGTTTCCATTTGCACCAAATCTAGTGCTTAATGGCCTAATTCGTCCGTTTTAAACTGTCAAACTGTTGAAAAGGTTGAAGCTATACACACTGCTCCAAAATGAGCACTAAGGCCACGTCCCTCAGGGTCAGCTGCTGGGCTCCCCCAGCACACCGTTTCTGGGAAGTAGAAAAGGGGGCTGAACAGTAAGTGCTGCCAAGTCTCTCCCACCAAACCTCAGACTTTTGTAGTATTCCATAGTCTCACTTTCAGTAATTGAAATTAAGCTCTCTAAATATTCCAATCAGTTACATTTTGATTTACTGCCTTCCATGGCATTTTCCTCTTCCATTTATTGGTGCACTTGACTTGTATTTCCTACAGGGACATTGCGTGATAGAATTATATGTCATTCTTTTAAAATGTCTCCTTCTAGTACAAGTTTTAGGCTGTACCCTGCAGAGTGCCCCTGAACTGATCTATCCTCTCCCCAGTCCTAGCAGCAATCTCCAGGTAGCAGTTTTTCCACCACAGCTATGATTAGAATACTGATCAAAAGCTTCCCCTGAATCCTGTCTCTATAGGACTGCACTAAGCATAACAAAATAACAGAATTAAACAGCATGCATTTGTAAGAGAGTAGTGTCTGATTTCCTACATTCAAATGCACCAGTTGTAGTCCTTGTCTCCCCTTGAGGAAAAATGGATCCAAATCATGACTGGACTTTCCCCACCTATCTGCAGTACACGGTAATCCAGACTTTGGGATTGTTCTTCCGACACCAGGCACTAATCATTGCCAAAAAAGTGAGAAGAACCTTGTGCCAGCTGTGGGGCAAATGGATGATGATATTATCAGAGTGGCTCTTCAAAACCAACTGACTTAGGCATCACCTTACTGATCAACTGTTACCTGTTCTGCAATGGCTGGAAATGTAGGAGTTTTCTAAAAATGAATTTAAAATATCCCTTTGTATTCTACCCAGCCTTAAAAATACTCCAGCATTCAGACCCAGTGCTTCATTACTCATACTCACAGAGATCGTTTTTCTTGACACACACAGCCCTTACCCACCCCTCACAAATGCAATGCTTTTCTTCAGCAACAGAAATCTCAAAATCTCTGTATTAATCTATTTCCAACACTGTCACGCAGACTGAAACTTAAAAGAGAAAAAACCTTTGGGATAGTAACCTCTTCTCTACAAGTATCTATTCTTCCCATGTATAAATACTGCAGAATATATCCTTTAGTCTGATGTTATTTGTCCTTAAAGTATCAGAAACTAATTAGAAAACTATGCCTATACTGTACCAACAATTCATAAGGCCAAAGAAAGTGATGGGGTGGAAATGTTTTGAAAATTTAATTAAACTTAGGAGAATCAATAAAACCATTTGTTTTGTTCTAGCACCTGTTTTTAGGCAATAATATCTTCATGCTGCTGCCTGTTTGGTTATATTAGAAATTACATGATCTGCTCAGCTGCAAAAAGACTATTGATCTGTATGTAATAGCAGGGAGAAGTACTGCCTGTTTGCAAGGTATTCTGAGTTACTGTGAACACTGTGTGTAAACAGGCAGGGACTCCAGTGTAACACCACAAGCCTCAGAGGAAGCAAGCTAAACACGGCATCAGCTGACACAGCAAGCACTGAGCCACATTCTTCGTCAGACAAAGAATTTACAAGTCTGACAATATAAAAAACACAAAAGATGTCAGGCTTTTCAACAGCTCCTTAGAGGAAGATGAGGGAAAGGGAAATAAGAGGAAAATAAAAGAATTTTGATAAACATGATCACTTACCATTCTGGCAACTTTTTTTATGCTATCCTTTCTGTATACCTACTAGAAATTCCCTAGGTACATGAAGAATTCTAAAAAACAGGGAAACACTTATCTAACTACTAACCAATGAGCACTCACTTGTCCCAGGCACTCCAGGGAGAAGCACTCACTGGTAAAAAGTTTTCTCCATTGAAAGAATAAGAGTCTGTCCATTTCTGACCATACTAGAGAGCAAGGAAACAGTCAGTGAAAGTGGAATCTTTGTCACATCCAGTACTCTGGAGAGTTTTCAACTTTTTCTCTGTGGGATTTAAACAGAACATCTCAGAATCCTTGTTGACCGTGTCTGCAATACCCATCAATTCCAACTTCCCAGCAATATTTACAGTGTCTTTAAAGCAGGTACAACCTTGTCTGACACTCCCCCAACAGCAGTATCAGGTCTCCCTGGCTCTCTTCAAGTCAATAAATTGTCTGGGCACCTATAGATTGTAATAGTTCAATTTCTACCTTCTATTGACCTAGTCAGTGCATTACATTTCTACAAACAGGCCTAACAACTCTTTAGGGCTGGTAACTGCAGGTTTGTCATTTTATGTTTATCATTGTATGTTTAGATTGAGGTGCAAGCTTAATTGAAACCTTCTGGCTTTGTTACACGCAGGACAGTAGTTGACCATCATCTATATTATGGAAAAGTGTAGATGGAGTGTTGCTTTTTTAAATTGGTAATACTAATCTGCTTAGTAAGAATGTTCTTAGTTGCTCAGTCATAATAATTCAAGAACAGAGAAACAAAGTAGCATCTTTTCAATTAACAGGTCTCTCTTGCCGTTTGGGTAAATTGTAACTGAATCCAACAAATGTGAAAATACTTGGATTTCTTCTGCATTTACTGTTGAAATCAGAAACCCAAAACAAATAATAACAAACAGGGAGGAAGCAGTAGTCCCCATCAATGCATTTCAAACCTTTTTCAGCAGATTCTTCATCTGAGAGGGTTTTCTAAAAAAGCATCAGGTATCCAGCATACAAAAGGTCTTCTCAGAGCATGTCCTTTGGTAGACAACTAGAACCAGGTAAAAGCAATAGATCTTGAATTCAAGTCTGCTTTACTTCTGACACTGTAGGATTACGATAGGTTTTAGGCTCAGAGTTAGGAATGCTTACCTCCCACTGCAGTACGAGACTGCAGTCTGTGCAACGCTGGGGTTGTGTCTTTAACCTCAGCTTTCATGCACGTGATACAGGGATGCTGACATTTCTCTCTCTGCACTGGAGATCAGTTTGCTTGAGATGCAGCTGGAATATAATTTTCTGGACAGTTATTTTATGTGATTGCCAGAGAACTATGACTTAACTCTAAGATATGGCCTCAGGCACCATCACTGATAAAACGCATGCAGCTGAATAATTCTCGAGAGCAGATACCCTAACTGAATCATATGGCTTCAGTTTGCACCAGTCTACATCTTCTTGAGAATGAAAGATCCACTGTTACAACAGAACTTATCAGTTCCAGTCAAGCTGGAGCTTTTTCTGAGGTTGTCTGCTATAGTCTATATCCTCCATGGTCTCTGCTTCACATGTTTTTGGGTTTTTTTCATTTAAAAAGCTTAAAAGAAAATATAACATGACTCCAACTACACTCCAGGAAGCGTAATAGTGAATTCTGATCTTCAAAATAACCACATAAATTTAAAGGGCATTTGAGTTTACAATTTTCCTCCTCTTACAATAACCTATTTTTTTGCATGATCAGAATGGATCATATAAATAGAAGAAATGTACAAAATATTCTGAAATAATATAAAAACTCTGTAAAGTTCCATTACTCAACAGAATGTTGTTAAAATGAGTGTTCAGTTCTCTCTTACCACAAATTTCCTCCCTGCCTCACAAGAAGCCACGCTCAGAGTATCCTATAAGATCCTATAAGAGTATCCATAAGAAAAAGCCACCAGTGAGTAGGTGACACGGTGACTCTATTTGAGGTTCTATTCTCATCAAAGCATGATGGTATTTTTGAAAAGAATACCAAAACATTGGTATTTTTGTCAAGAAGTGGAAAGTACAATATGTACTAGAAATGCTCACTTTCAAAACCCAGAGCAAATGTTGATTATACTTTAAGTGTGTGTTTTGCTATTGAATTTCCTACTACCTTGGGGCTTCTTTTATTTATATATACACCCCCGTGCTTGTTACTGTGTTGGAAAGTGTTCTGAAAGCTGCTCTATTATGCATACTTCAACACGTTGAAGCTAATACTCTAGTAAGCATTTTTCACACTGACTATGTTGGGAAATCAAAGTTATATGTTTCTTGCACTGGTAAGTATAATAAGAAACCACTGCCCAAGGCAAGGTACTCTTTGTGAAAACATGCTGGAAAAAGGCCTCTTGGTATTGCTTCCTAAAACAGGGATGAGGAATTGACTGAAGTGTTTTTTTGTTGATGTCATTAGACAAGAGGGAGAGGAACAAAGGACACAAAAGAGCGTAAGGAACCACGGAAACACTACACAGGCAGAGAAGAAAGTCACAAACGAGAATAAAAGACAAAGGATTTGCCAGAAACAGCAGCCTCTGGAAAGAAAACTGACTGTTCAGCCTGAAAATGGAAACATCTGTATGTTCCTTGTAATAATACTGGCTGTACCAATGAAATACTTTTTTTTTTTTACCCACCAGTTCCTTCTCCTAGAAGCAGCAAGATTCCCAGCAGTGGCTAAAGAATATTCTGTGTGCACAATTGAATGCATTATGTCACATCTTCATATCACACAGACAGAGCTGCCACTTAAGCGTCTAGATAACACAGGTTTTACAATTTATTAAAAAATTAATATATCAGTAGAGCAAATCCTGATATTTTGCCAGATCTTTGAAGGTAAGGTGGAGCCACACAAGGACCCATTAACATCAGCTCCAAAATAAGCGGCCATGCCACACCCAGGCTGAAGTGAAATGAAACATGTACATGCTCCAAACACCAGCCACAACAATAGGTTCTTGATTTTGAATCCAGGCTCATTTTGTGAGTAGGGACAGGCCAAACTCCAGTGACACAGGGAAGAACAAAGTGTCATCTCATATGCCACTTGTTTTCCAAACACATCCTGTTAGGCCACAGGTTAATCATTGTCACTTCGTGCACCCACATATCACACGGTTCATTAATTATTACTTAATGTCACTACACTACTAGATTGTTTGATGAATTCTATTAGTAATTAGAACTGCTCATGCAGTGACATTCAAATAAAACTTCTCTTCACAGTGCATTCATTATGAAGAGCCAGAAAGAGAAAATAGCTAGGTTTTATTAGATGCATTTCATTTAGACTACAGCTTGTTGATTTATTTTACTGTTAACTAGAAAATACTCATGACAATCTGAAAACTGAGACTAAATTCAGCTGCATGTAAGATAAGTCACTGCATCTCCTTATACATATTTAGAACAGAGAAAAAGGATGCCACGCCAAGCGCTAACACTGTTATTTATCTAGAAAAGGTCAAACAAGAAAAGGATGCTTTCAGACACCAAGCAGGATTAATCTTAGCACTGGTATTCAACCATTTGACTTCAAAAAAACAGTACAGTCAATCTGATGGCTTGTTTGCCACTTTCTGTTTTATGGAAAAATTTCCATATTACAGTACTTTTGCAAATTCTGCCTGAGAACCAAATGAATTTGGTTTGTTTTGTAAAAATATAGTCTCTGATGATTTGAAGAAAGAATGCTTGTAGCAAAGTCATTTCTTTCTCACATCTGCCATTTTCTTTAGGTTCAGAACCAAGTAGAAAGACATGATAGCTGAGCTGCCTTTCTTGTTAACTTTCCCTGAAATCAATACATACTTAACAAAAGTTTTGATTTTGACAAACCTACATATTGCAGCAACAGTATGTTCTATCAAAAATAAACTTGTGAACTGCCATAATGCTTTTTAGCTCATGCCTCCCACTGTGAACCAAGCCTTTAAGACTGTGGTTTTACAACATTTTTACACTATGAGCTAAATATGAGCCAATTTCATCTCCTGAAGAAACTGTTTTAAGTCATAAACATTCAAACTCTGCATATTTAGCAGCCTGCTAGCTATGGATGTTCACCATATTACCTTTCATTTACCTGTTCTTCTAGACATTGGTATAACATTCTAGGAGATTTTGGTGAACACCAGCAGCTGACTGAGGCACTGCACAACTGAAAGGCAGTTACAGGAAGGTGGTACAGTAGGAGGTCCAAAGAACACATGATCTCAGGCATCTCTAACTCCACATAAACTATCCCTGATAGATATTCAGCTAACCACATCTGAAACACCTCCAGGGCTGGAGTTACCACAACTTGCCCAGATCATTTTCTGTCTATGTAGCTTGTTATTCAGAAAACATTCCTAAAAACAGAATCCCCTTTTTCCAGTTCAAGGTTGTTTTTTCTGTTACTGTTTACACTGACTAGGAGCTGAACTAATTAACTGAACTAAGAGTTCTTTAAGTTATGTAAAACCTTTTCGCTATTTGAATGCTATTGCCACCCCCCCCAACCCCCCCTTAGCCTGTTCTATACTTCCAATTCAGACAATTCCAGTTTCTTCACATTTGTTAAGTCCCTTCAGGAATATTTTCAATGAGACTGTATCCTATACAGACAGGGATTAGTGGCCAAAGCTGGACAAAGCACTTAAGCTGGAGCCTTACCAGAAATTAAACTAAATTTTGACCTCCCATTTTATAGATAATGTTCCCATTACAAGGCATCAAGACAGTATTTATCTTTTTCACAGTAAAATCCTGTCAACTTCTGTTCTGTCCATGGTTCACTTTTACAGTTTTCAGCACTACTGCTGCTTAGCCACAAGTTGCCCACTCTTAACTGGTACAGAAAATTCTTCCCACCTGTAAATAAAACTTCATGGATATTGATTTGCATACTCTTTCCTAAACTACCAGTTTATCAGGATCTGGGTGATCCAGTCCTCCAGCCCACTCACAGCCCAAGCTTGCATGATATCACCTCAAAGTATTTTAAATGTATTCCAGACATAGCCAAGAAGTGGTATTTGTCAAGAATTTGGGGGGGGGGGGGGGGGGGGGGGGGAACGGTACCTTTGAAAAGGACATCCCTGAGCATGATATCTTACCTCCCTAGAGACACACTGAGACCATCAGTGACTTGAAAGGGAAGAATGTGCAGGCTGGGAACCACTGCTTTTGGAAACTTGCTTTTCTAAAGCCATGTGGCTCTTCAGTGTAGCACATAAAAGAAAAAAACATGATCAAATATTTTCTGTAGCAATCCACGTATACCTGTAGATATATATAAAAGAAAACGTTTACTAGCATGTCTTAGAACTTATAAAAAGGGGTTTGTGCATCTGGTCTTACTGCATAAATGTGAGGAGTTGTAATCAAGTTCTGGTAACAGGAAAACTAAACCTGCATTCCCATGTTCACGAGAATTTACAAAAAAGGGTATGTTCCCCTAAAGTGTGAATCAAAATTGCAAAGACTGAAAAGTCTAGACTTTGTTTAGATTTCTACAGTTTTATTTTCTATATCCCACCACAGTGATTTGGAGATCACCTGGCCTCTTAATCATCTAATTCCATCTTTACCCTATGCAATGCACATGCTTACATTAAAACACAACTGCAAAAACCATAAATCTCTCTCTTCAAAATCAAATATCAAACTGCTATTGCATCCTCGACTTGGAATTATTCTTGGGAATAGACCAGTTGATACAAAAGCTGAAAAGTGTCCCAGTGCTTGAATGCCCTTCCTGAACAATAAAAATTAATGCTAAAAAGCCAAAACTCAGGCATGACTGCTTTTATGATCTGCCTGTATTTTTCTTCTCCCCACACAAGTGGCATAAATACCTGTGGGGCTTGTACCACACCTCAGTTGCACTTTGTAATCGGGAAGGGAGAAGAGGTAGAAAAGATCTTTGTACATACCCAGCCAACTGAGTAGGGTGGGGGTCTCCTGGCATATTCCACATTATTAATAGCTACAGGCCATAAGGACATTAATTGTAAAACTACCAGAGAAAAGGTTTCTTCAATTATACTTATTTCCATTAGCCTTATGCACAAGTAAGAATTATAATCCTAGAAATAATACTGCATCTCCTTGACAAGACCTTTCAATTGCTTTGAGAAAAAAAGACAACTAATTGAAAACAGATTTAGAGAGTTATCTGGTACGACCGGGACCAAGTGCAAGAGTCCTTGATTAGGACTACATTAACAAATGTTTTCCCACACCGTGACATAAGAGAATTTCTGTCTCCAATCCAATGCTATCAAGAGACATATAATATTTTGGGCAATCATGTAGAAAAGTTACCACATATCAGGTTTTTTCTAACACATATGGTGTGGTATCAACTTTTTACTGCTTGTTTTCCAGTCTTCTCTAGTTCTGTTCTTCCCAAAGCCACATATTACACTATCAATATAAAAAAAAAAAAAAAAAAAAAAAAAAAAAAAAAAAAAAGCAGTTCTGAAAGAAGTAAACCAGCCTGATACCCCTTGGTAAACAGCCACCTCTGAACATTCCATTTTTTTACCTGTAAACTTAAGGTCAGATTGCAACATTTTATAAGAAATTCACATATTTTCCAAAAAGCAGATCTATCAGATAAAAAATTGAAACCCAGAAAAAATCACCAATAACTTATGCCTGGACACTAATTAAATAAAATCTGACTTCACAGTCATGTAAGGAGCAGAGATCCTCATAATGAATGGGCAGAATACACTACAGCAGATCAGGAATTATAAAACTAAATTAGAAACCCAAATTTCATTTGCTATAAAAACAAACGGCTCTTTGTTCTTCAAAAGGAAGTTGCTAAGATAATGCAATGAATCACCCTTCCTCAGTCAATTTCTGAAGCTTAATCCTTTCTATATTTCTTTTTGCTAATTATATATGCATCATCCATTTCAGCATTTTGTGAGAAAGTGGCTATGATTAACATCTCATCTTGCAGCTTTAGGAAGCTTAATTACTCAAAACTACCCCTCCTCCATGGAGTGGACATGCAGGAAAGAGCCAAAATTCCACAGCATGTTTCACAGCCTGGCTCCTGCTTCCTGTAGCAGCTTGGGACAGGAGTGAGCATTACACACACACACACAGAGCATCCCTGGCTGTCCTGGGTGTGCCCCAGATGTGCTGACTGCCATCACCCCAGCTCTTACAGCCTTGTGTTCTGCATCTGCAGCAAAAACACTGCTGACAACACACTGAGGGTTTAGCTCTTGGTGGACAGCGCTGCACTGCAGCAAGGCTTTCTCTAACTCTGTACCATGACCCTCTGTGGACAGAAGTTTGGAGGACACAAAGAAGCAGATGACCCAAAATACCCAAAGAAATACTCTGATATATAACACCATGCTCAGCAATGAGATGGAGAGGAGGAAGTGCTTCCTCTGTCACTCAAATGAAATAAGCGGCGCTCTGAAGAGAACAACTTGACAAAATAGTAGTGTAAGGCAATCAGCAGCCCAGTTTCCAGCAAGGAGACAAGAATTAATGGAAACGAATATTTTTGAACTGAACATTAAAGTCAACAGAACAAAACCTGGGTCTGAGGCTGGGTATTTTGTATAAATAAGCACCACCTCTTCTTTCTAGATGTATCTCTGTCTCACCTTTTATAAATGGCTAAAACCTCAAGAATTGTCCTTTTCTTCTTCTTCACAGAGCATCTCAAGCTTGCCTGTGAGGCAAAGGGGAAAGGAATCCTGGCTGGCATAATTTTCATTGTCAAGCTAGATTTTTTTCAAGCTGAGATTTTCAAGCTTCCAAGCCTTACAGTGGAAAAAAACTATTGAGAACACAGCCACAAGTGGTTCTTATGCCCTAATTACAGTGCTTTCTCAATTTCTCACCCATCAGAAGACACATCTCTTCTCACATACAAGGGGAAGGAAAATGTCTGTGACCGAGTGTGATACTGTTAACAAGAGCATTTAATTGGGACACATTTTTGCATCCCACATTAGGTGTGACTCTTCTTTATGTTATATGTTCACGGGTGACAGGAAAATTATGCCTTACATCTGCAGAGATGTGTAAATGCCTCATTAGGTTTAATAATTATCTGTTAGAAGGGCAGTTCCGCAAGAAAATCTCTGTTACTGAGAAATGAAAGGGACACAAAAAATCAACACTGCATCGGAATCACCACTGGCCTTGCTGAATTAATTCACCTGTCCAGAAATATTTTTATAAACACATTAATAATGAATGTTACATTGTAAAAAATACATGAATGGGCTACATCACAAAGAGGTTATCAAGCAGCCCATGAAATCAGACACAGACTGTATTTTCAGACTTGAGCTCAATTCAGCCTGAATTTACATGTTAATTCACATACGAAAGAAGAAAAAAGAGGGTGGAAAATATGTTGCTGTGAAAAGTTACACATTAAACTTTTTAGGCACAACTTCTTTTCAAACAAAAAAACTACAAGTATCATCTTTGACAGACAAAAATTAATAGTACATGACTGATTCTTACAGCTAAAAATATAATAATAAATTTAAAAAGCCTCAGCACCTTCCTGGATGTGGCACAAGGAATATTATCCTGACAATAAAAAGTTCTCAAGGAACGCTATACTATCCCACTTACATTGACAACTCAGTTTTACAGCTAGATAAGGAATATTTAAATCTTGGAGACCAAAACAAACCATTATCAACTTGTCACAATGAGAAGGTGGTGAAACAAATGAAGCACAACCTTCACAGTAGTGAACTACACATTTTGGCACATCATTAAACAAAAAAATTAACCAGTTTATTATATTTAACATATTTACAAAATAGTACAAATTAAAGTACTGTAACTCCATTATAGCATGACAAAAAACAACTCCATACAGGCAAAAGTAGCACATGAAAGAGATGTTCCAGAATATTAAGGAAGTCTTTGGTACTCAAAATATAGTTTAAGATGCAGCATTAACTCAATCAATACAGGGCATTAAACACAGACAATGATATGCAGATTTATGCCACAAAAGTAAAGTTTACCTATGGCTTTCGTTCTTCTCAAAGGATGACTATTGGACTCAGGAATTGCTTAAAAGCTTTATAAAATTTTTAGGATGTAGAGAATACTCAAAATGATTCTAAACCCAAGCTGTTGAAAATGACTGATATATTTTTCAACTGGTACTGAATTTAACTGCCTCTTCTCAGAACTATGTGACAGTAAAGCACTAAACACTTCACAGACCTAGAGCCTATTCCTCTACCCCTTAAGTAGGCAAAACTGGGAAAGAATCATCTTTGCCTACTTAAGGAATATAGGATTAAGCTCACAATAGACAATCAAACTGCATGGCAAAACATCATCAAAGACTGCATACTCTAGCCTACACTGCTGTACACATCATTTACAAAATCTTTATGCATCATGTACATATTTACAAATGCTCTCAATTATTCCATCAAGTAATGTACTCAACACAATCACAGTTTACATTATTTTGAGGTAAATCCTTGGAAAGTTAGAGCATTGGCAGAATTTCATCTACAAGGCTGAATCTCTCAAGTCAAGTTTCTAACGAGATGCTCCTCTCTTTCCCCTGCTCACAGCACTGCCTGTCAGGTGTAGCAGATGGGTAAGACAGTTGCAGAGAGATGAAGGGGATTTTGTGAATTCTCTGTGTTGTGCTTGATTCTTCTTGATGGCCAGGAAAGGCCAGAAAAAAGCAAAGAATCCTGGGGGCAGCCAAAAAGAAACCCAAATATGTACTAGCAGATTCTGCTCTGTGGAGAATAGGTGGAGATTATGTTGCTTGTAGACTGGGAAAAACACTGCAGTGTTAAATGGTGCAGTGTCAGTGCATACTAATTGTAAAATGCCAACAGAAAAAGAGGACAGGCAAAACCAAGAGAGGATATTGGACAGGATGAATTAACCTCATTTAAGAGCTTGATTTTCTTTCAAGTTTTCAAGCCAGGTGTGACATTACTTAAATATTTAAAACCGCACATCTGAAGACATCACCCACATTTCTTTTAGCTTATAACTACATTTCTGCCCATTCATAATTACATCAAACACTGCCTCACCAAGCATTGGACACCACTTTACAAGGCCTAATCTTTCATGCTGGCTAACCTAGACACACTTGGGGATGTTGAGAACACTGCAGCAAGACAACTCCCTCATTGAACTGTCATTAACATCCCAGGCAACAAGACAGGAAAGGGCAGAAAGAAGTTTGCAAGCTCCATTTGCATTCACAAAAGGTGACAGAAACTCCTGTCTAATGAGGAAAAGACAGCACTGAGTTGAAATTGAAGTTCATCCAAATCAATCAAGAGGTTAAGATAAACATTTTTGTTCTTGAGAAATGACATCACCTTGCATTAGTATTTTCTCCTTCAGAATAGGTCTGCAATATTTATTTAATGTTATTGCTGAAAACTTTCGACTCATCTTGTCATGACTGTCCCCCAGTTGCACTTTTATTGTCAGATGCTTAAATGAAAAAACCTCACATAAAAAGGCTTGAGATGACAATAAAAGGATCACACAATTCCACTTTGTGAAGGTTTTTAAAGCAATTCCACATCACTAGACCTTTTTAGAATGTCTTTAAATAGATTGTTAGAAAATTTAGGCAGGACCTCAAAGTAGCCAGTTAAGTAATCACATATGCATGAATGCTACTCATATTTACTACACATTTCCTTCAGAATGTTTTTGTGAGTGTAAAATGGTTTTTAAGTTGATAAGTAAAGTAGTTTGATTTCTCCAGAAAAGTCTACTGACTATACTTTATGCCCACTGGAGTGATTGAAATCTGTTTTCTGCATGCAGTGATAAGGAATAATAAGCCTTCATCTCCCTTGTATCATCACAGATGTTAGCTAGAAGAGAAACGTTAAATATTCAGCCATTGCTAGTACTCATGGTGTAGTACGGGGTGAAATGAAAAGGAACAAAGAATTTTGTTTTCCAGAGATCTTCTGGGAAGGTGAGGGTTGGACTTTGTACTGATCCCCAGTGATGGCAAACTGGCAGCTTGCTTCTTGCACAGCTCTGGGTAAGGTAACAACCTGTCAGCTCAAACTTCTGTATAAATCCCAACATTAAGACTGGAACATTCAGACAGGCAAAAGTGTTGCTGTTTAAATACTTAACAAGACCAATAATACACTGAAGATATAAATTTTTACAATCCCTGAAACTGCTGGTCAGCAGAGGATAGTTTTTAATTCATTCGTCCTCTTCAACATAGGTTGATGGAAACCAGCCCACCTAAAAAGGGGAAAAGCAGAACAAAATAATACATGAGATACACAGCTGTTTGGGGTTTTTTTTTTAATGGATGAGCTAGGCACAACAAGGACAGGTCTGTTCAGTAAATATATGAGTAAGATTACAATGATAAACTTGGCTGACCTGATACAGTGAGGGTAAATACCCTTAAGAAAAGAATAACTGACAGATATGACAATTTGGAGACCAACACCCTCTATGTCACTTCCTCCCCCAAAAAATCTAAAATACATTTGCCCAGCTTGGAAGTCTAAAAGTGCAAAAAAATGCCAAGAGTGGAAGTAGTTTTACTACAGGCAGGACACGACTATTTTTTGAATGAGGAGTTGAACTTTTAACAGGCCCCAGTCAGGTCCAGGGAATCCTCTCATAAAGGAAACACTGACTGATTTGATTGTTTTACATGGAGTTGAATTCCACTGCCACCAAAACAGGTGTTACACATGACACAATTAGACAGCAGAGTCTAGTGTCCTACACTTCAGAAGTTGTAAAGTTATCTACATTCTTAAATTAATGATGTGCCAAGTAAGGTTTATGTAAGACATACAGTGATGCAATGTCACATATTTCTTATTTTATGTATTTGCTTTAGGTTTCTTAATACTTCTTTATATCTAAAGTCAATTTAACATTCATGAAAGAACTCCAAACCCAGAGCATGACTAGAAAGGGTGGCTGCTGAAATTTTTAGATTACCTTGCCAAAATATCTCCAGAGTTGACTTTATAATGTCAAGTCCAGGCTATGAAAGTTACCAAGGAATGCCAGCATGTAACAGGGCATCTTTTAGAATGTGGGCAGCTGCACTGCAATGAGCTATTCAGCTTTCTTCACATCTAAAACATCTATAGCACAAAGAGTATTTCTTCTGCTTCCCTATTTCTTCTGGTCTAATTGACTATTTAATAAGCTTTAACCATTTAACATAACCAAGCTCATGTACACAATAAAAAAGGTCCTCCAAACTGCATAAAGCAGTAAGTCTGCACATTCATTTCAACTGCACTTGCAACTCTCATTTCCAGCTTCCAGACAATTTACATTCTTCCACCTCACATTCCTTGACCCTGCATCTCAGCCCTTTAGACATGGAACACAGCAGTCTCAAATGCTTCTGACTAATCTGCATTGTAAGGCAGTAAACTAAGACTGAAACAGTAAACCCTTTATAGGTCAAAACTGAAACTTCACTTCCAAGTCTCAGAGCAGGGTGTAAAGTGAGTTCATAAAAATCCCTGCTAAATATGTCACTTCATCTGGGTCACATTTGTAGAGATCAAAGCAGCAGCCTTCTATAAAAAGGTGCTCGACTCCATTGCATTGTAGTCTGGCAGAAAGATACGGGAAATCATTCTATGGTAAAGTGCCAAAGAGAGTTCCACAGCACCAGGAACCTGACCCCAAGTATCTGTGTGCAAAACAGTTCAAGAAAGGTCAACTGTAGCAGTGCTATTAATCCTGGTTATTTTCCAACCAAATAACCTGGCCCAAATATTCAGCCTGGTAGGTCACATTAAATAACCAATAATTTAGATGCTGGGAAAGCTACCTGGCAAGAGTTCTGCCTTGCTCGTATGAAACAAAGACCAGAACATGTTCCATCTTGTGAATTTAAATGCACAATGTAGGAACACACACCTTTTTTTTTTTTTTTTTTTTGAAACAAAATCACTGTCAGTGAAGGCAGAAAGAAACACAGGAAAGGAAAAGAAAAAAAAAAGTCTTACCCTTCCATTGACTTCACCTCTCCACCAGCCATTGGCACTCATCTTGGTATAAATTTTGACAACATCCCCTTTCAGTAAGGACAGCTCTCGCATGTCTCGTGCACAGAAGTCATACCTGGCTATGGCAATGCCTATCACCTTCGGGCTCAGCACTGAAAGGAAGCACATGGTGATATTATTAGGGTTGGTTAAGTAAAGGCTACCAAACTACTGTAAATAGAAATACAAAAAAAGGATTCCACAGCAACATACGCTGGCAATCGTTTTATGCAAAACATCTGCACTACAAAGATCAAGAAGATTTAAATATAGGTGAATGGTGTAAAAAGTTGAAGGGATTTTTTGGGATGTTTTGAATAGTCTTCTTTATTTTTAGAAGAAAAGTCAAACTAGACGAGCCATAAATAATACATTCTCCACCCTGAGATTGCTATATACATTTGCAATTATTTTATTCTTGTACTACATCATAAAACTTGCTCCCAGTTAACTGCATCAACATATTTTACAGGTCACTAATTTCTTTCCAAAAGAATTATTAGCATTTACAGTTGATTTAACTTTAGACCTCTAATGAAGCAAAACAACCAGAATAAGGTGCTGTTCTTTCAAAAACAACTCCAAGTTAAATATTAATGCACTTAAAACTGGAAGCTAACATCAGCACGAGCAAAAAGGTACAGACTTTCTACAGGAAATTTTCACGGATCATTTGTCACAATCTGCATTAATATTGACTGATGCAAATTTATTCTTTTCAGGAGTTTATTCTGTAAATCACCAATGAATTTTTTCTATAAAATTAAGGTTCAGTGAAATTAACACTTTAAAGTTTTAAAGTACATCAATATAGAAGAATTTTGCCAATGTAAAGCCCAGACGTTTTAAACAATAAAAAGCTGTTAAGAATTATTAAAAAGCAAAGGTGCAAAAAGCATCACTTCAAAAACCAACTCCTTTTTTCCAAATAGTTTTATAGGAAATTATGTTTCCAATGCTGATGTAGAATGTCCAAACTTGCAAAAGAAATCCTCAATGATTCCAGTGCGAGGACAGTGAGAGGAGAGTGGGTGTGGACTAACAGATAAAAGACCTTTGATTTGAGCATTTCGGAAAGAACATCTACTACTCCACAGCATTTTGTAGTTGGATTATTTGGCCAAGGCATTTTCCAGCTTTTTTTTCCCATTAATGCCACTGTTTCCCTATGTAAATCATTACAAGAAGAGTTCAGGAGCACAGGCAAGCTGCCTTTTAAAATATTTCAGAATTCATATGATCTCGATGGACGACTTGATATAATTTACACAGAATCATCTCTGTCCTCAGAACCCTTTCACATTTCTTAGAAATGCCCAATCTTCATTGGGAAATGACTTTAAGATTCTCGCTCAGCAATGCCCTCAACAATTTAATACTAAGAATTCATTTCTAGTTGCCTTTAATTTAAATCAGGAACCCAAAACATGGCAAATGAGCTGAGAAATCTTAACAGTTTCAGTTCTGCTTGTGTTAAAGTTTTCTTCTGACTCCACTTGAACACAGATACATAATAGTATTAAATATCTGAAAATCATTTTATGTTCAAATATTTTCAGCTTAAAGACAAAAGACAAAAAAATATTTTAAACTAATAAGGAATACTATATTTAAAATGTTATTAGATGTATCACAGAAACAGAACGCCTAAAAAACAGTTTTGACAACAGAAAACGCCCTAGTTTATATCATGTCACTGGAGTTTAGTCCAACACTCCTGACTGCTTATGTAGAGTATGCTTATCAGACACTTGATAAATTATGTAAAAGATGCCGTATAAAAGAGAATCAGCCTCTCAATTTATTGCTTATATTGATGTGGCAAAAATCTAGGTGATATATTAAGCACATCAAAGCTCAAACATGTTGTTTTCCCCCTCTTAGCCAGTCAGATGCAGATGCTACTTGTTTAGATCCTGACTTGAATGTAATGTCCTATACCTTATCAGCATTGCAGTAATCAATTTTACAGGGAAAGAGCACATCACGGGCAGAAATTGTTTTGGAGAAGGAAAACAAAAGAGCAGTTATTGATTGGAGGGTCAGTAACCATTCACAGGTGTGCAGCAAGATCACCGGCTGATTTGGAGAAGCATTGCAGGATGCAAGGAGGGATTCTGGGCAGCAGGGTATAATTTCAGATTCTACAAAGAAGATAAAGGGGCAAGGAAAAATTACAGGAAGCAAAGATGAAAAAATTTGGGAAAACGGGGAAGAAAAGAACTAAAAAGGGAATAAATGCATAGAGGAATAATAAAGATGGAAAATAGCAAGGAAAATTAGGACAGAGAAGAGGAGCACATCCGGGGGAAAGGAGGACTTTTTCAAGTCAGAAAGAGAGAGGAAAAGGAGAAGGAAGCAAGAGAAATCAAAACCATATATCTTCAAAAGTCTTGAGGCAGAAAGTAGCAGAATTTAGATTAATTTAGAATCCAAGATCCATATTTTCAAATAAAAGTGAAGCTCATGATAGGAAATATATAAAAGGAAGCCAGATGAGTGATGGAATACAGGAAAATGACAGTGCTAATTTTGGTAAAAAATATTAACCTTATCTCTCTGCTGACATAGTCACAAAAATAACTTGAGTAGAGACTATCAGCAATGAATTCCCAATTAGTGCTGCCCCAGGATAAATAAAACTTGAGGGAAGACAACACATGGAAAGGACACCTGTACAGAAGGGAGAGAGAAGGAGTAAAAGAGGAAGAATGCAGATCCTACAGGAATTCTACAGGAAGAATGCAGAGAGAGAATGGGATTAACAGTAGAGATTGAAGGAAAGAAAGACCCCAACAGGTGGATGAATACGAATGAGAAATTGAAGGGGTGGGGGTAAGGGGAAGAGAAAGTGTTAGAAAAGAAAATAAGCTGTTGAGAAAGCAGTAATAAATAAACCTTGTGTAATGAGAGGGAGATACTCAGAGAACTAACTGGAAATAGAGTGAGAAATCCAAAGGAGGTGAATAAAAAGCACATGTGTGAATGAGAAAAATATGCTTTTACTTAATCCAGCCGTTCCTTCTGCAAACAGAAGATGATGACTACAGGAACTATAATCAGCTTTGATTTACACAGAAGTATGTTGGACATTAACAGTGAAATAGATGTGCTGCAAATGAATTTTAGCACTAGTTTGAGCCACTGATGATGCATCTGGAGTGCAAACAACAGAGGCTGCCTGTGATCACAGCAGGCTGGTCTAGCTCACGTGCTTGAATTCCATGAAGGTCAATGTAGTATTATTAAACCTGTGAGCAGTTGTTTCTCTCTCCTTGTGCTCTGGCCTCCTGATAAATCTGCAGCCACTGCCCTGAGGGTTGCTCCTGTGTATTACTTTCCATGCTCCTTGAAGCCTTGTACATTTACTGTTTCGCCAAAGCTCAGTGCTGCTATCCAGGCACAGGCAACACCTTCAGTGGTGCTCAGCAGTCAGCTTAACCTTCCCCTCTGTTACCAGCTTCCAGAGCAGCAGAACTAAGCCAGCTCTGAAGATGCTCTTTTGAAAAAAAAACTTGTAATACCATGAAGTAAGCATTTGGTCTTTTAACGTAGGCAAATCACTGGGCTATTTTTAAAAAGAAGGTTTACTGCAAACATATGAAGCAATGCACTCAGAATATAAGGGGTAGATAAGCTTAATTAAGCACTACAGATCAATATTTTCCTTTAATATTTTGTACTTAAACTGGCATTTTTTGATATGCCAGACGTTGAATTGATACCTATCGTTGTAGTTATTAATGAATTTTCTGATACAGCAGTTTTTCATAGGAAAAAAAGCAATGTCATTATAATTTGTTTAAACCACATACAAGAATATAAGGGAAAGTGTGATAGGGTTAAAGTAACTGAGTCTTGATTGCTGTTCTATCATCATAGGCCACTTCACAATTTGTTCTCATGGAACAGATACCAGTTACAGTAAGAATGGAATTTACAGACAAGTACTGGGCTGTTGAATGCAAGATGTTCTCTCCTATCCCTTCCTAAAAGGACAAAAGCTCACAGTAAGAGCTAAAACTGAACTCCTTCATGTTGTTTCAAAGCAGCTGAGTGCTTCAGGAATTCCAGCCGAGCATCATGACCACAGGGCAAAATCCAAAATGGATTTCTACTCATCTTTTCTACAGATGTGTCCCGTTATAAAAGCATGTGTCAACTGGAAGGGCACCTCCTAGCTTGGATTCTCAGTCATTGTTGTGAATACTGAAAGGAAGTATCTGCCCCAAAAATATCTATATGTAAGGGCATAGAAATGGAAGAAACAACTGAGGGGTAAAATATCTAAGTGTGGTCTAAGACATGGAGATTGAAATCCCTCCATCCCCATGGGGTGAATCAAGAGAGGAATCATCAGAGATGCTCTCAGCACAAATCAGCCCAGTAACCATTCTACTACTGAGCTGCCACCTACATCCTTTTCCCCTTTGGAAACTATGGAAAGCCCCAAGAATCCTTCTCAGAGCTCTAAATAATTTGGACAACTTCTGTGGGGCAGGTGTAAAACATACTGCCCACTGAGATCTTGATGACTCCATCTGCATTTGTGCATGCTGGACACCTCCCTTCCCTAGGGCAAAAGCCAGCCCCAGTCCTGCCCTGCACAGCCCAGGCAGTGTCCCCCACCACTGTACACAAAGGCAGGCCGGTGTAACGTGAGCAAATGCTGCATTCTCCACATCAGCAGCTGCTTCCACGTGCTCCCCAAAGGCAGTCACCTTTCTACTGGCAAAATTCTTCTGAAATTGTCCAGTGGTGCAGTTCACCTCTCTGCAGACCAGATCTTAGCGATCAGAGCAAGTCATACCCATACTGATGCACTGACTGAGGCTACCAATGGTACTACCTTTAGCATCTTTTTGTAGCCTCTTTAGTTTGAAATGATTGCATCTATTAAAGCCAGAGATGGTTAAATGGAAATAAAGAAAACAATATTTAGAAAACAGATGGGCAAAATTAATTAACAATGTTAATGCAGAATTTAAAGAAAGCATTCTCTACAAAAAAAACCCTACTGTATTCTAAAATGCTACAGCAGTATGGTTTGCTGCAGGGATGGGACGAATATATTATTTACCAACAAGCAGTGAGATTTCCATGTTTGTGCATTTGAACAAATACATTAAAAATATACAGCTCATAGATGTCAACTGCATAGCAAATTAACAGTCAAGTGGTCACTGATGGAATCTGCTGCAACTATTGAGCTTTGCAACACCTACTCAAACTGCTTATTGCAATAAGCAGTAATAATTCAAAAGTTTAGGAGTTTGATTTTTGTTACACTCCAAGAATAACAAGTAATAACTCAGTTTTTGGAGTCAGAGAAGAGTTGAAGTATTAGATTCGTCCCTTCCCTCACTTGCTGCACACAGAAACAACAGAAGCAAATTTAGAAGAAATATAAAAGCAGTAAAGCAGTACCTGACCAGAAAGGAGTGGAGGAAGGGGGAACAAAGCTGTAGTCTGGAGGAGTTACAAAAGAAAACCCACAGAACAAAGAAGGGGCTTAGAGGAAAAAAAAGAGAAAAAGAGAAAAGCAAAAGAACATTGAAATATTGGCATAAGATTTAAATAATAGTTTTTTAAACTATATAATTCATTGATAATAAGGAAACTAACGTTCCCTACTAAGGATGTCTGCAAGGAAATTGAGTGTAATAACTAGAAAATTTGGATCTATGATTTAATTTTTAACAATGGCATTTTTCAAAGAGTAAAGTAGGAAGAAGTCACCCATTTAGGGTTTCAGAGAAGTAAATTGTAACTGCAGCCTCTTTGCAAATATTTTCAGATTTAACAAAAGGGTTTTTTAATTCTCTGTATGCCCCACTTCTGACCATTACAAAGGCAAGAACTCATGCATACACAAATCCTCTTGACCCCAGCAACACTAGTCACATGCCCTTGGTCAGGATATAGTCTAAATTAACCTGGAGTCAACTCCATATTATGGCATGGGAAAAAAGTACACATTCTGCCCTGTTAATCTTTAACATCAACGGGAATTCCACAGCTAAACTACATCCTCTAAGGACCAAACAGTCCTGCTCATATCTGCAGTTTCCCTGACTTCCTAAAATCCCCTTGAGCAGGCAAGAAAGCCTAAGCTTGGCCTAGGCAGAACCAGCACTTCATCCTAAGCTCCTATAGCAGCTTTCTTGGGTGAAAGCCACAGGTGCTCTTGCTCTGTTGTCAACAAAACTAAGGGCAATGTACTTTTAAATGCAAAAATTAGATGAAATTAACTAGAATTGCTTCAAGTGAAATTACAGTTTATTGACCTGTTCTCACATTTTGTCCGTCTTTTGAAGAAGCAATAAAGATATATAGTGTGCATGTCTAATAAAGTTGGGATCTTTGCTCCCAGCTGTGATTTGGAAAGGTACATCCATCTCAACTAGATGAATGATATTGTAGCCTCTAAATTACAGGTAATAATATCTGTAATTACTGAACAAGAATTTTCCTTCAAAAAGTAGCAGGGTTATATTTATCACTTACAGCTACTTCTCTGAATTTATTCTTCTGACTACACATGAAACACAGTAATTTTGCTTCAAAATGGTACTTGCAGGAATGATGACTAGAATGATTTTATGCAAGAATCCATAGTGGAGGTAATGGTACAGTTTTGTGCATCTTACCTGGATGACAATAAATACATTTGTGACAAGGAAACTACAAGCATAAATAAAATAAACAGGACTGATACTGTGTTTTAACATTCAGAAGCCTTGGGTTTAGAAACAAAAAAAAAATCCACAACACAAACCAACAGCATTTTAGGTTAATGTCTCACAGGACAAGAAAACCATGCTCCAGGGCCTCCTACACTCTGGAAACCCCCTTCTGATCCTTCACAAGGATGATGCTTTCTCCACCTCTAACACTGAATGGACTATCTGGGATACATGAGGGGTTCCTTTATACTGGAGACAGGAACACCAAGTGACAGCTCTGTGGGGAATTGCGCTACACAAACCAAAAGGGCCACTTGACTCAAAAGCAGTGCCCATTTTTAGAGAAAAATACCTGCCTTTATTTCTCCAGGAGCACAATGGCAGAGTAGAACAGCAGCCCACAGGAACACCCCTAGGTTAGGTGCTATATGGGGGATGGCTGGTCCTTAACTGAGCAGACGTCATCCTGATTTTTCTCTCTGATACAGCTGGAGGTTTAGTTTTATGTGTCAAATTCTGGACAAGTAAACCTATGTGGGCAAGGAGCTCCTACTAGATTTCTACAGATAACTGATCTGTTTTGATGATAGGATGTTGGTGTTGGCTCCTAAGCAGAAAGGCTGAATTCTTTTGATTCCCTAAGGGTTGGGATGATACTTGTTTTGTTTTACTTTACTAACAGATACCTTTACTCAGTTAATGCATTAAGCGTTAGTAGGCAGTTAATGCATTAAGCATAAGTAGGATGTCATACCTAGGAAATATATCTACTCCTAGTTAATCAAAAAAGAAAAATATCACTCAAGTAGGACTTGGCTTAGTGATTTAGGCTACTTTAAAATCTAGATTTCATAAAGATTCAAATTTCTCAATATGATTGTGCTCTACATGAGCAAATCAGAATAAAGTGCCATTATTCTACTCCACAGAGTAATGTCCACTTTTCTTCCCTTTCTGCCTTTATTTCATTAACTGGTTGATCGTTCCTGTAATCTAATGTAAGAATTAGTATTTTTCTGTGTAGCAAAACAAAACTTGATCATACTGTGTTGTGTCTAGAAAAGACTAAGACTGAAAAATGAAGAAGAAAGAATATACCAGTTCCCAAAAGATCTTCCCAATTAACTTGAATTTTTATTTTAACAAAAGTAAGTATCTGATGGCTTTTACAATCACATCAAAAGTGTACAATGAATATGAGAACACCACAGATGATTTCTGCAAGACAAGGAGACTGAACAGGAAAGTTCCAACCCAAGTGGGAAGCCAAAAATCTGGAAAGGCAAAATAACTATCCCACTAAAACAGTGATTTTTATTCTAAAACATTATTCTAAGAATCAAGTAGATGCTGAAGCAGGAATCAAATTCCCTGAAAATTTAAGAAGTTACAAGGTGACTTATTATGATTCACCTTAGAAATTACAACTTAAATGAAATACCAGTTGTTTTGCTCTTCCCATATGGGCAAATAAAAACATAACAAATACAAAAAAAAATAACACACTTCTTTTTCACTCTTTTCTAGGAAGTAGAGTCAATTCAATATTGCTATTCAATTTCACAGCAGCTCAAAGACCTTGGCAGCAGAAAATGATAAAGCTCTGTCAAAGTCTTCAGTGGTTCAACTAACATTTTTTAGAAATACTTTTCCCACTCATTTGTTATATATCCTAAAGATCAGCTGTTTTGGAAAAAAGGCTGACGTCTTTTCAAAAGATGGCTTCATTGAAAAATCCAGATATGCGAATACTGTGTTAAACCCAAATCCTGCTTTCAATCAGCTAAAAACCCACTGCATTCACTAGCTTCAGCCCTATACTGTGCAGTTGCAAAATGGAAAAACTATGGGGAAGTGCCCCTCTCCTTCTTCAGCTACTCTGCCTGGCTTCCTTCCAACAACTGTTTTTCTTGCACTTAGATTATGTGGGAAGAGATCAAAAAAATCAGCTGTGTGGTGGTGCTCACTGAGGGCTGTGACTAAACTCCATGTCCAACTGCTGCCCCACACAACTTATTTGCTTCCTCTACTAAATCAAACCGCAGCCTAAAGTTTCCCAAATTCTTTCTAAATTCAGCCCAGCAGGGTTCACACAGCCTAGATGTAACGCTTTTCTTACATCAGCTCTGTAAAACGAAAAAGACAGCTTAAAAACTGAGCAGAGTGACCCACAGATGGACTGCTAATCATGGACATTTTGGTTAAACAAATAAAACAAAACAAACAAGAAAAAACCCCAACAAATAAATCACCCCACTCATGGTGACACATTTTACTGTCCAATCCATTAAAGGAAGTGTCATTCTGAGTCAATCTAGATAAAGCAACAGAATTATGGAAATCTGTTAGATTTTACATAAGGAGTTTGGGAATTGAAAGGTTTTTCAGGTCAGTTTGGTCTAACACAAAACCTGCAGTTTCCACCAGCAGTTTGAAGCTGATATCAAAGGGCTGATAGTTACTGCAGCAGAGAAGCTCTTCCTCATCCCCTTGACTAAAATGAGAGCATCCCTCAGTCATTTCTCTTGCTCTCCTGCATACTGCCTAAAAGATCTTGTAAAAGAAGATGCTTTCTTTTGTATGATGACTGAAGTTAATGAGGATGCACCATAAATCTTGT
This sequence comes from Chamaea fasciata, assembly GCF_029207755.1. Taxonomy (NCBI): domain Eukaryota; kingdom Metazoa; phylum Chordata; class Aves; order Passeriformes; family Sylviidae; genus Chamaea; species Chamaea fasciata. The sequence goes on along the minus strand of NW_027094095.1, from coordinate 11,943,625 downwards.
ATCCTGTAAAGCCGAAAATTATTGAGCTCTTGAAGGGTATGAAGTCTGTGGACAGTACAGATACATTTCTAACTGGCCTAAGGAAAAAAAAAATAAAACAATCTGGTTCTCTCGTGGCCAATAATAACTCAAACAAACGCAAAGTAAATCAAGCAGGACATGTCCTGTCAACAATTAAAGCCTCAGGGCCGTGCAGAGGCAAGGGGTGCAGAAAACACAAGGGATGGCAAGAGGAAGTGAGAAGCACAGGGAGACCACAAGCTAAAGGGGGAGGAAAGGACAGGGCAGAGAATTTCACCAGGAATGGACATGAAGAGCACAGAGAAGAGACAACTGACAGAAGTCCTGGGAAGAGGTGAAAGAGAACAGAAATGGAAAGAAGAGGAATTGGGAGGTACAGACAGTAAATTAAATGCCCAGGGACACACTGGTTTCTTACAATCATTTGTCCTAAATTATCTTCACTTAAATTAGGAGAGGAAGAAAGCCTCCAAAGTTACAGAAATTGTACGGAACAGAGGCAAGCAAGTAAACAAAAGCTCACAAACACAGCAAATGAAAGTAACGAAGCCACCACCATCACCACAAAGGCTAGACTGGACTTTTTGGGCTTCTACAGCAGTCTTCATGTTGTTAAAACCCCATTAATTTTTCTTTTCCCCTTTTTATCTGTTACAGTACAAAGATGCAGCCAATGACTGCGGAACAGCAAATTTAGTATTTGCTCTTTGACAGAAACATTATGTATTTTCCAGAGGCCAGTGATGTAGTAGATTTTATCGTTAACACTGAACCTGCCCATGTCCTAAAAATCATGCTAACTTCCACCTAAATTGTAATAGCTTAAATAAAGAACAGCATATGCATTGCAAGCCTTGTGAGTTTATTTCTAAACTTCACAACTTTTTAACTGCTTTTTACTTTGCACAGTAGTTCATTAACTTTCAGGAGCTTAGTAAGGGAACTTTAATAAACATTCAATGTTAAAAAACACGCATGAAAATAATTATGATATAATAAATCTAAATTTTTGACACAATTATTTGGTATTACTGAGATGCTACTTCATAGGGCTATGCTACAAGACTGATTTATTTAAATCCCCTTTTAAGGATTAGAAATTGTCACAGATATTAACACTTGTAGCTGCACATATGCAAATTTCCTAAGAAACTAGGCAAGATGCAGTTTAATCTCTCACCAGCATGTCTAATAGACTTTTTGAATATCGGGGAGATTTTAAGTTTGGCAGCAAGACAAGCTTGCTAGACATGTTTATAAATCTCCTGGCAGATCTGAATCTGCTTAGCTTCAAAAAATCCTAGCTAAAAGCATTGCCATAGTAATTGGTTATATGTCAAAAAATGCAAGATGAAGAAACTCCAAGTACCTTGTCCTTTATATGTATAATACATATATATATATAGCAGAAATTAATATACAGAAATTTATAATCCTCACCATTGCCACCTGTTCTGTTACTCCTCTGTCCCACTGAGTTTTCAGATTCTTTGTATGGAAATTGAAGAGTAGTATCCAAACTTCGAAAACCTTCTTTGAGAGAGTGGTGCTTGTAGTATTCTACGAGTTCCTTTCAGAAAGGAAAAAGACTTTCATTGGAAATTGAAATCACATCCTGTTCAGCATTCCGGTGTACAGCCAATGTCAGTTTTATTATGCAAGTACCTTTATTTTATAATACATCCCATAGAACATGCTTATTTTTTAAAATATGAAGTACCCTAAAAATTGACAGCTTTCATATTGCCACTTAAAAAAATTAAAACAAACAAAAAAAGACACCCCAAAAATCAGAGAAGTAAAATCTTTTTGTCAGAGTCAACGTTTGCTACTCCTTGAAGTCAGGCTGAGGATGTCTTTGCTTTTCTGGAGTCAGGCAGAAGGCAAGGTCAGCTGCTTGCTAAGGATGGAGCAGTAAATGCCTCTGCTTTCTCAAATCTCTTTTACAATGATAAATTATGTTTATCTACAAATGTAAGTACACAGATCTGAAATAAAGCACATGGTTTGTAAGTTAACAGCAACTTCATGTGCAGATACACAAACGATGTAAAACTTCCAAGGCAGGGCAGGCTTGGGGGGTGTCAGACAGTGCACACTGACTGAAAAATCCAGCATTCCACATTCTGCTTGTACCCAATTCAAAAATTTCATCATCTGTGTGTACATCTATATAAGCATTCATAACTACACACAGGAATATTTTACATACATATATGCAAAAATTCATATATGTAAATTTAAAAGAATAGCTGAAATAGTTTATGTAACCAAGAAGACGAGTTACTCAAATTCCTGCTCTAAAGAAGGCAACACCACTCAAAATTCTGACAGCTAATGCTATTCTTTGGCAATCTTCAACCCCTGCCATTGACTTTTATATTTGAATTAGCCCTAGAAATGTCAATATCACATAGTTTGTACACAGAGCTAGGATAAGATTAAAAGTGACTGGACAATTCAAAGCAAATGTACTTCAATTGATCCATTCAAATGTGGGATTTCACTCTTCAGAAACACAAGCACAAAGTAATGTATTTACTGTAAACCCTTCACTCCATTCCACTTAGTTATATTTAGATTTCCAAAATCAGAGTTGACCAAGGCAGGGTTAAGTCAAAATTAGGAGATCATACTGTGTTTAATCACTTCCTTCTAGGGGAAGGGAAAAAAAAAAAAAAAAAAAAAAAAAAAAAAAAAAAAAAAAACCACACAAAAAACCTAAGCAAACAAACCAAACCAAACCAAACCAAAAAAAAAAAAGCTACCCAAATATTTAGCCTGTAATAGCCTACATCAGTCATACTAAGAACTCTTTGGGCTTTGCTGTTTGATATCAGCACATCCTACAAACTAGAATGTCAGCAATGAAATTTACTCCCATATCATCACTGAATATCCAGATATTCAAATTACCAAGGCAATACTGTGTGTGATTTGTAAGTAAGTAGCATTCAAAGTAGGATATCTGAATAAATGGGAAATAATTAGTATCAAACTTCTGTTATCTTTTTGCGCAGTGTAAGTCTGTAAGAATTGTGTTGTTTGGTGAAAGTAATTAGAATTCCAAATGGAGAGATGTTTGTTGGCAAAAAAAGTAAAATGGTTTTAAACTAAAGAAAAAGAAAAAAAAATCACTTCATGTCACAGATTGTTACTCTTAAAGCTTAGGTTTTAATTCCATTCTTCCATGAGAACAGCTGACTGACAACTGGCCTCTAAAACATGAATTGCACAAATCACAGTAGCAAGCTTACAAACAGATGAGTAAGGCAAGCAGTCTGTGCCAGCATGGATGGGGCTGCTCAGGAGCCTGTAACACTACCCTGATTCACAGCAGCAGCAGCCAAACTGACCTTTCACTGCACCCTGTTTTACACACTCAGCACATTTTTATCACTCTGGTGAAAGTTTCTCAAATGTACTATGAAAAGTAGACACAAGAGCTCTTCCACTTTTTTTCCCCTCCAAAGCTGTAGAAAACACTGTGTCACTGCAGATCACTCCTTAACGTTTCCATGGATGCTGCCTTTGTCTCTCTTCTGCTCCCACTTCTACTCAGACTACTTTTGTTCCTCTTTTCTTTCAAACACTGTTACTTTTTCTCTAGCATCTGCCCAGAACAAAGCAGTTGTTCCACAGCACGTACAAACACCACACTACCACTTGTGTATTTAACTCTCAAGGGCAGAATTCATAATGCTCTAAATCTGTGTTATAAAATAATTCTTTCCTACTTGAATGTTAGCAAGGCTAAGTTGGTAGCACAGTGAGGTCCTTACACTACAAATTTCATCCATCGTCTCAATTCTGTGATGCTATGCAAATTGTTTTTTGCTCATTTTTCATACAGCTTTGTCCTTTATTTGTATTTCTGCTTTACTTTGGAACCTGCACCAGTGCATTAAGCTGCATCACTGCCATAAGAAGACTCCTGGCAGCATGGGACCCCAGCTGCTGTGTTTGCCAAACTCAGTTTCCAACAAATCCTTTGTAGCATTCACAGACTAAGCAGCCTCCTCCTCGAGTGTGTGAGCAACACCATGATTTCTGCTGCTAAACAATGAAAAGATCTCAGGGTCCCCAGCCCTAAAACTAAACAATTCACTGGCTTATAAGTGTGAAATGAAGACACGAGTGCAAAAAAAGTTTGGTGCATTCTTCATCAAGAAATTTGCTGTTCTTCCTGTTCTAATGAGCACTTACAGATTATCATTTCATCTCTCCCCATCTTCTAGGATGCTCTAGTTTTACAGAGTATCTATGGTTAAACTATAATAATTTCTAAGGCTTCCTTAAAGCTTCATCCTGCTCTTGTTTTGTATTATCGTCCATTTTTACTTAGCATTTTCACATACTTGAGCATGCAGGCAGGAAGGCTGCTGCATAAATTTTAATCCAATTGATTCCTAAAACCCAAGGTTTCCAAAGACATCAAATTCTCCTTTCCAGATTCAGCCTAATTTCACAGTGGGCTAATAAATAGGATTCAAATTCCTCCTCTCTTCCACTTCACTACAAGGGACACAGTCCAGTCCTAAAATAAATATGTGGTTTTAAGCACATAAACTTATCACTTAGAGCTAAAACCATAAATATAAAAAATTATTCCATTAGTAGGAGTGGACACAATTCAAATCTCTCACTCTCGTGGCTCTCTGGAATTTCACAAACCAAAGTAGCTCTCTCTAACAGAAACAGCTACAAAGAAAATCTCACACTGTTAAAAAGCTAATCAATGCTTACCATTAAATTTTTAAATTTTCTATTTTCTGCAATGTGGAAAAAGCCATCTCTTGTTAAAATCTTGATGTGTTTCACTTCGTTATTGTACCTGTGGGCAATGAATAACTTATGAATATAAACGTGTTTTTAATCAGACACAATCAATAATTACCTGAGGGCATGCCCCTAGAACACCACACACATAAATTCTTAAGACAAAATGTATATCTCTGCCAAAACAAAGTTGACATCTAATCAACCAAACATATTTATTAAAGTACAGCTAAAGAAGTAATCTGTAATCAGGAAAAAAAGTCACAGCTAACTACTTATCCTAATTGGGAATTCCCATGTACTTTCTGCTTTTGTATTCATATTGATAAACAACATGAAAGCAAACAATAATTTGCACCCACAAAATGTGTAAACCCACATTGTACTGAATAGCGTGAGATGCAAAGGGCTTTGACTTCTGACTGAAGCCAATGAAACAGATCACACTGTACTGCAAACAATGCTTACTCTTCCCCAACATGCTCCACCATTATTTTTGTAGCCCAAATTTGCTACATCAGCATTTTAAAGCCATTGCTTCTTTCCTTCTATGAATCCTGGGTATTTTTTGATAGCAACTTCAGTTTTCCTTCATTGACTCTCTTAAAGGCTGCATCTAAGTATATCATGGAAATAGCAGTTTATTTTCTGTATTTACTTCAAATAATATCTAGACAAAAATGGGAAAAGGAATAGTTTCTTGAGTTCTTATTCCACTTCCACTTACTTAATACTAATTGCATATTCTCCTGATTCTTTGGTCCTGTGCCGCACCAGGTAAGTGCTATTTACTCTGTTAATTAGTTCACTTTCTGCTTGCAATCGTTCCATTGCTCCAGCAAACCTGTAACAAGGAAAATAAAAATTGCCTTTGATTTTTTTTCAAAGCTCCAAAGCTCTATTAAATATGCAATAGAGAGTGAAAATATTCTACATGTCATGGAGACCAAGAAGAATACATCTATTACAACTGAATACCACTTCCAGATTTCTGAATGAAGAATAAAACATGAAAAAATTCCATGGTTGGGGCTTGTGGAATTCTAAATTAGAAAAGTACTTATATGCATATTGAATACAATATCTGCTAAGGAAATGCTCGAGCCCAAGCATCAACTGAATGACTACTGGCTTGAAAAGCTCATAAAACCAACTGGTATATCTGAATCTTTTGCTGCAAGTGAAACAATACAACAGTGGTCCAGAACCTTTGAGCCTCCCTGGGTTCTAGGGAGATTTATTGCAACAGAAGGGAGAATCAGCCACCAGAGGTAGATCAGGTCAAAAAAAGACCTGTGTGAAAATTTGGTATTTAAACAAGACAATATTTTATTTGGTTTCATAATTATGCATAACCTCTACAGACTAAAGTGTAAAGGGCATACCAAATATCCAGAGGAAAATAAATAAATCCGCCAAAAAATCCGAATTTGAAAAAGCTGATGCTGAGTGTTGAAAGCTCAGACAAATAAATCACTGATTCTGCAGCCTGGCTGTGTAAGAGGGTTTGTGCCCTTGCTTTGCCTTGTGGTTTCTGTAGGGCATCATGATAGGCTAACAGACACTCATTTGCAAAAACAGAGATTAAATTATTAATTGGGGAAAGTGACCTAGCTTCCAGGGAAATAATGCTTATCTTGCCATTTTACAAAGACTGTCACCACCACAGACCACCACTATGTAACATTTCACACCAATACATCACAACCAATTAGAAAGGAGCTTTAGGTAAAAAAACAGTTCTTCATTAAAAATCCATAGAGGATAAAGACTAATGCCAGTAATACGCTTTCTGCTAACAAAACCATAAATAGACCAAACGTTAGAAATTAATTCAAAAGACCAATTTTAAAAAATAAACATTTTACTTGACTTGTTATTAAAAAAATCAGTATTTGTTTTGATGTGATCTAATTTCACTTTTGGCAAGTTAAGAGGAAGTTAGAACTAATGTCTAAATGACAAAGCATAAAACCAGTGAAAGAACGTAAGTGATGATTCTGCTCTCTCAGAATCACCATGTCCTTTCTGACTCGTGGGAAAGAGTTCACACACTCCATAAACCCCGGTGCAGCAGTGGTTGCAGTTTTGATACACCACCTTTTTCACAGAGTCATCAAGGTTGGAAGAGACCTTCAAGATTCATCTAGTCCAATCATCAACCTTGCACCACTACAGACACCCCTAAACCATATCCCCAGGTGCCACTTGTATCTCTACAGCTTCAGTGTTGGTGGGGGTTTTTAAGGAAATGCAGAATTATTCATGATAGAAAACGTATTTAACACTATTCCTTCCTTTATTCACTCAACATGCAAGATATACTTCCATACTTCATTTTATAATCATCTCTTATTGTTCTATTCCAGACCTCTGGGACTAAGGCTGTACAGCCACAGACTTGTAAACAAAACATTAACATCATTAAGCACTTCATTATATCAGAAATGCTTTTAGGCAACACATGGTATTGCTTTCCCAAACACAATGTCTTCTGAAGCCTAGAAAGGTTAAACCAATATAATTTAAATTGTAGTAAACAGTTGCTTTCTGTGACTGTTTCTCTCAGAGATTCTTGTAAGACAAGACAAAGACTTACCACAGTTGTGAAGAATAGTCTACTGGCTTAGGAACCTAAGATGTCAAAAGATACAGAGAATAAGGATCAATTTTTTTTTTTCTAAAAACCAGAAATTAGACTGATATAACTATCAATATCCAGATGATCTAATTTGTCTACAAGTCTATTTTCTTTAAAGGAAGTTATCATAAAGGACAAATATTCCATATCATTCTGAATATAGTACAGAATATTTTAAGCTCTTTTCTTCTGTGACAGTTTGTTTTGGGTATTATTACTTCACAGAACTGTTCAAAGCTTTTCTGACGCTGCCTATATTCAAATTTCATACACAAAATAGCTCAATGCTGCGTATTGTAGAAAAGTATCAGTAAAATATGCAACCAATTTACAGTAAAGTATAAAATTCATTTCATGTGTTCAGGACTGTGTGCCCTTTGACTGTCTACTGGGAAATACGGTCTATAATCCTCAGAGAGACCCGAGGATATTCCACAACTTATATTGTACGACATCATTCATTCCTTCGTATTTGACTTGGGTAACTGTTGCACTGTATCTTGCTAAGCACGCCATTTGATTATAAAATTAAATTTAAAAATTAAGCAAACTGCAATCAGCTTTCAAAATGGATGTTATAGGTACACAAACATATGCATAGGTAATGTTTGTTCATGCAAAGGATGCACAGTAAAGCAATTCCTGTGAAAATGAGCATTTCATCTTGATTATCTCCCATTAGTGTGTGGTAACTCAGTATCGCTCTACTCTTCTAAACGTGTGAAATGCACAATGCTGAAAAATGGATTTTAGAGAAAGGTTAACATAAATCTCACACACTTATAACTTAAGGTCACATATTCTTAGGTAAGCAAACATTTTGTTTTTCTTTCCTTCAAATAAAACCAATGAGTGTTTTATTTTCTGGACTCTAATAGGGAAGAAATTACAGTAACATTCTTCTCATAATTTTTTATTCATGATATATGGAATGTCACCAAAAGAGACTTCCAAAAACAAATCAAGTCAGGAAAATATTATTGTAAAGGCCTATAAACTTAAATTGATTGAAATTGCAATCAATTGCAACTCCCACTAGCTTGACCTCAGGTATCAACCAAGATCTCTGTCAAGTCTCTAGATGTGACCTTGAAATAAACTTCAGTGTGGAACACATTAAAGTTCTCTGTGATGAAACCAGGCTCACGTGTTTGGCTTGTGCAGCAGTACATCTAAACAGCTATTAAACAGTCATTTAGTCTAGTTCTTGAGAGAGAAAAAGGATTATTCCCAAACAGTGTAGACAAAGGGCTCTTTTCACAGCAGCACCTGCAGTGCTGGCAGCATGTGAACCCCTCAGGAGAGCGGGGCACCTCAGAGAGCCAGGTGTCACAGCACTGGCCTTTCACATCCCCGCAGACACTGACGGTGCTGCTCAGGCAGCTCTGCTTCTAATGGGGAGACTTGGCAAAAAGTTAACAGATTATGAATATGCAGACAAACAATTCCTAAGAGAAATGTTTCAGTGGATCAACCAAACGACACATTTCAAGGTGACAATTTCAAAAATTACAAAGCTTTTATATGTTGCGAGATATTTTTGAATATTTTGAATTTGTCAAGTAGTGCTAACAAAGTGAGAAGGATATAAAAATTCAAAGATGGTGTAAGTCCATCCTCCAGAGCAGTTAAATGATAGATGAGTAGCGGCTTTTGTAAATTTTGAATGGACAAATATATTCATGTAGCAAGTGTTGTTCATTGGCACAAAGAAGGATAAAAATCAAATGTTATTCCAGAAGCTCTTGGCTCACACTGCTTTAACTATCCAATGCCTGTACAGAAATTAGAAAAATGGAGGAAAGCTAGGAAGAAACAGATATTACTCATATAGTGCATAAAATGTCTGCTGACATATACTACTTATTTTAAAGGGAAAAAATTGTTTATAGGTACAGCTGTGAAAAGTCTGGAATATAGATATTCTGGAGCTCAGCAGTTTTTCATTCAATATTCATTCCTAAAGTCTTCTGATATATAGATTTTATGCTGTTTCTTGGCATTTTTATATCAGATGGTTGTAAAGACTGTTAGACTTAATAATAACAGTAAAAGTTAGAGCATGTTTAAAACCCGACTGATGTTTCAGTATCTTTAACTGCATCATTTATCATAATAAGATGTTTATATTTCATCCTTCCAAGTTAACAGTGGTGAAGCATCAATTTATCTTTTTGTTCTGATCATGACACCAGTTGGTAACATTTCATGAATAGTATTTATTAATTCTGTGAAACTGTGTTATTTTCAATACTCCTCTAAATAGTATATTTTAAATTTGGCAGAAAGCTTTACCATTAGAAAGAGACCACCACAACACCCCAGCAGCACTTTTCCTAACTTCAGATATTTCACGGCCAGTGCTTTTAAAGTATATTGGTGATTCATAAAAATGCTGCTACAGTTGCAGTCAGTGACACTACACAATGGCACCATGGAATGGGAAATCCACCCTTGAACAATAAGAAAGGGGTAGGAAATTCATAAATTTAACAATAAGCAAAGGGTGGAGGGATGAAAGCTAAATTCACACAACAATTTCATCTTTATTTCAGATTTGATCTCACACCCAATCTAAGACAACTGGTACCTACAAATAGCCTGTGTGTTCCTGTTCAAACAAAATCCTGGAAATACAGGGTGTTGAAGAAGTCTTATGGTATTTTAATATGCTTATACTCTTTAGGATCTCATGTATACTTGTTCTGGAAACTAAGGCACAATAAGCCCCAAAGATACATCAAAATGCAGCTACTAAGAGCTGATTCCACTTACTTATGAAAGCCATTGAAGTGGCATATCTCAATTGCTGTAACAAAAGCAATTCTACTAATAAATCAAACTGTTGAGAATCAGGTTAAAGTAAGTGAAAACTGCCTTAAAGCAAAGAAAGGAATAGGATTCATTACAGGGTTTATGGGTTTTTATCAATTAACCTCAAAAAAGGAAGTCAGTAATTTGATGTACAAGGTTACAGAGGGCAGAGGAGGAACAAGTGTAAAGTATATTAATGCACCATCACATCTGTACATAAAACTCTTGAGTACATATTATAAAATTAATTTTCTTATTACTTTCACAAACTTTTCTAGATCGAGAAGATTGTTGTGTGAAATAAAGACAGGTAAGAACCTAAAGAAAAAAGAAAATTTTTCAGGCAGTCAGAATTCAAAGTTTTATATTAGTTTTACAATTTTTAAACTTACTACTTAGGCTGTAATCCCTCTCTCTAACCCAAAGTGACTGGGGAATAGATTAGAGCCACAGCACTCTTACCTTCCTGCTGGGGAAGGAAGAAAGTGGACTTTCACATAAAATGTATTTGATCTACACTCTGGAAACTCTTCAGACAGTTCAATTTATTAATATTCCCAAAAGTTAAACCTGCTTATCAAACTTGTTTTCTTGACATGTCCTACTTACATCCAATAACCAAAAGTGTTAGAACACTCTAAGCAATCCTGAAGCCACCATGAAAGCACCGAGGAACTAGAAACAGTATTATTTTTGTAAGGTAAGATCAATCTTGATGAACTAATGAACTAGGCAGTTTTCCTGTAAGGTGGCAAACAGAACTAAGTAATTGTACTTACACATGGGCTAGGTTTTACTGCATCACTTGGGAAGAATCCAAGCTCTCCTGTTGTTAGATTTCTTCCCTAAAAAAAAAAAAGAAAATCCATTTTTGAGACATAATTGGGAGTAACAGTAAATAATAATACACACCGAGGAATTTATGACAATAAATACATCCAAGAGTCTTTAAAATAAAATGCTGTTCTAATAAAGTGTTGCTCAATATTTCTGTGGGTTTTGTTGTCGCTTTGTTGGGGGTTTAATATAATTAAGAAATAATTATAAGTGATAGATCTGAAAGCTCTGAGAGATGAGAGGCAAGAAGGGAGCTCAGAAAATGGGATGGGATTCCTAATTCTGTCAATGTCTGCCAGTGTCTGATATCTTCATTAATGTTAATTATCTCCTTTCAAGTTACTTCCTCCTCAGCTGGCATTCTACAGAAAGCTGCCACCCTGCAACCTTGCAGATCCCCAAAATGACTACACCACCATGCACTGGTGGCTGCAGCACCTGAGAGACCAAACTCCAGTGGGAATTCAGAGCTAGTGATCCAGCAGCCAATTCAGACACTACGGTAAGCATTTCCATAAGGGAGCACATCAATGGAAATTGACTGGGCAGGAGAATACTGACAGAATTAAAGAGGATTCTGACTATGACAGACTGAGATGCTGTAGATGCATCCACACAACTGGGAGACCACGGGCAGAAATCCATCCAGCACAGCCCAAACTGAGCCTTTCCCGCAACACAACTGCTGCCCTCCCAAAGTGCAGGACCACCAATTTACTCTGGCTCCTAAACACCAGAAGTGGCCTGACCATCACAAATCCATGCATCAGCAGTTCACACACAGTTCAACACCAACCAAGCTCTCTTGAAGAACACCTTAAAAACATCTTTTTATTCCTAGAAATATTTGGCAGTGAGCACACGTTTCAGAGCAGAACAGAGCACATACCTAAATTCATGAACACAGATTCATAAAATTAAAGCATCAAAATATGCATTTAGGCAAACATATGTTTTAATTTAACTAATTTTTTAAAAGCACATAAACACTTAACCTCCACTAAATGTAATATACTGACTGTAACTATAATAAACGCTCAGCATTTGGCAATGAGATTAAGCATGAGTACTTTACAAGCATTAAAATCTTGCAAATTACATTTCTTTTTTATTTTTGATGGCATACCTGCTACATAAAAAAAATTTAAAAGGGAAAAATCCTCATTAACACGCATGAAATTTCTTCAGGGTTTCAGTTCATTTTGTTTCTTTAATACTAAATGTGTAATTCTACCATAATACCGCCAGAGAAAACAGAACTCAAAAAATTCAACAGAGTGGAGCTGAATGTAAAAAAAAATAGCAAGGGTTTATGAAAAAAAAAAAAAAAAACATTCTTTGATTGGTGCTATCCTAAGCACAATAAGTGAGCGCATCATTCTCCATAGGAGATCACTACACAATTTCTCACACACAGTAGCTGCCACCTTAACCAAAAATACAGAGAAGTACACAGGCAGCAGAGGAGAGGGAAAAGCACATAGGCAGCATTTAAGCTAAAACTGCTTTATACCAGCGCTATTTTAAAAAATAATTATGTGCAAACAAGTGTCAGTCTTACAGATTTCAACCTGTGTTCAGCAGAGCTTTCTCATCCCCTTTCCCATCATCTGCTTGAATATAGGTATTTGTATCCATATATTCTATTTACTCCTGAAACACAAATCCCTCTTGAATATAGATCTAATTTTAAGCAGAGCCCTGAAACAGTGTGCCATACGAGTGATACTTATTTTCAATACTAATCATACCTGAATAGCAAGTGATACCACACTCAATAAGACCAACCACTGAGGAAAACATATTAATGTCCATCAACACATGTTTGACTGCACTTCAGCTACAGCTCAAACACTGCTTAGTAACTTCTATTATTTATTTCATGTGCTGTAAAGAATGAAAATGTTTTACCTAATCCACACATACTTCTCTATTACAATCACTTGAATTTCTAAATGGTCAACTTAGAAAAACCATTGTAATACTAGTCTGGTGGGTCAGCTGTACATTACCCTAAAAGGCCTCTTGAATAATTAAAGATTTCAATATAAATTGCATTTTGCAGACTCTTTCTTATGCATTTTAAAATGAAGATGTCATTAAAAGACTCAGAAAAATCTGTATTAAGCATTCTGTGACAAAAGAGAAAAAAAAACTCCAGAATGATGCTAATGGAGATGACAATTTCCATTAGAATTCAAATCTATTACTAGGGCTTCTAGGGAAAAGCCTCACACACTTTCTGGTTTCTGCTAGTTAAACACAATGAGATTCTAGCTAAATTCTTTAGCATGATAATCACAAACAACCTCTAAGACAATTTCCAGTAAATTGAGTTGACAGATGTGCATGAACATGGCAATAGAATCAGTCCCACACGGTAGCAGAATTTTGGCTCATACTAATTGTATTAAGTCAGATGATTACCTTCTAGCCAGTCCTAAGTCAGGAGTAGGTTTAAATGCTTCTGCACATTAAAACTCTAGACCTTGCAGAACCAAGTCCTACATACAAAACTACAAAGGCCAAACTGTCATTTGAAAAGATTTATTTGTAGTGATGCGAAATACCCATGGTCTGCTAAGTAACAGGTTGGGGGGAGGGGAGGGGGTTCGAGGGGAGTTGGTTCGCTTTCTGGGTTTTGGAGGGTTTTTGGGAGGGTCTAAGGTGGTTTGGTTACAGCTATTTACATTTTTTTTCAATTGATTAAAATAATTCTATTGCTTATTACTTCCCCCCATTAAATGTTCAGGATGTTACAGTGACATAGGAAGAGTTTACTGATCCAGTCCTGAAGAGTTTGGAGAAGATTCCATCCTAACTGTAGCCAGAAAAACAAAAGCCAAAAAAAACCCAAGAAAAAGTATGACCTAACTCACTAAATACACCAGGAAGTTTTTATATTATATTCATTACCTTATTACAGCTAAAAAAAAAAAAAATCAGGAAGATCAACACAGAAACAATTCAAGAAGACAGATATTTTCCACTTCTTGTTCTATTAATCTCCTGATAGTTCTTCTATTTAGCTCTATTTCCTTATATCCAATAATACAAACAATTAAGCAAGCAATCAAGAAAAACGAGACACATTGTAATGCATTTACTATTAAAGTGAATGCAAGTCAGCATTTTCAACATTTATAGTTCTCATTTAGGAAGAAATTTTAGTAACAATAGTAGTGATGTGAATCATGTGACAGCAAATTTTGCCATCAACAGAATATACTTTTCCCATGATTATAAAAAATCCCTATCTTTAACTGACTTGAGCCACCACCAAGTAGTTTAGGTGTGGTTCTGTTTTGCACAGCTATTTCTCTTCCCTATAAATCTAATATTCACTAACTGGATTTTGTCAACATAGCTTTTACTTATGTTGCGTTAGAAAATCAGACACTGAAAATACAAAAACTTTGCTTTTTGTGCCAAACACGCTCCTTAACTTTTATAATTTCATTAGGATTGCCACCAATGTCATGTTCTCGCAGATTTAGTCACTGGGATTTTTACTTTAAGGTTGCAAGAATGACAATTCACACCATATGGGAACTATTGGCAATTTAAAAGCAAAATTAGTTGTATAAGACATTTATCTGGATAAAACACAAAGATTTTGTTGCTGTTGTTCAAAAAGAAAAGAAGTTAGGATAGCAATATATCAATAAGAAGTTGATTTCTGGACAAACAGAATATAGCTATTTGTTAAATGATACAGTACCTGCCAAAATAAGCTGTGTGCATCTCCTCTAATGAGTTCAATAGTGTCCCCAATCTGGATGTGCAGTGGTGGCCCATCTTGGGCTGCTGGCTGTGGGATTCCATTGTAGTTCCGAATGACTTGCATTTTTGGTAAACCTGAAAAAAAAAAATTAAAAATGAGTAACAGTGAAACAGAAAAAAATCCCAAAAGCCAGAATCAGTTTTAACTTAATGACAATTTATAGAATCTGAAAACCAGGAGAGCCACCAAGGAAAGAAACATTATGTCTTTAGCAGGTACATGACTAAGGCACTAGTACTTTGTACTATACCAGGCACAACCAAGTAGAAAATAATTACTTTGGAAAAGTGTCTCTATCCCCCTTTCTACTTGGGGTGAAGTTGATTTCATGCCTATGGAGACTCTTCCCCCTACATGTGCAGCCCTGGCTCTGCATAGGGTTCAAATATTAATGCTATCTTTGTAGTTCAAGGCAAAGATCGCAATGAATTAGTATTAAAGACACCAATCTAGATAATCTCATCTGCTTTAGAACAGTATGACCAAAAACCTATGGCTGATGTGAACATGGCCACAAGAGTCAGGATCATAATTCTTTGAGGTTTCCCACAACACTTTTTTTTAAAAAATAATCATGTTATTATTTCTGCGTGCATGTAGCAAAGCCTGGATCAGCTGAAGGTTTCATTTTCAAGACAAGAACTCTGGATGCACAGTAGTCCTTCCACATCCATACAGACTGCATCTAGACAACTAAGCTGTGTTGAGTATTTTTTTTTAATTTTTTTTAAATTAAATTAAAACCCACTTCTGTCTTCTTGTACAAAGAACTAAAGCACTATTTATGACTCCAGTTCAAGAATCCTCCACAGGCGTCTATCAAATGGGGGGGCAGTCCCTGTATCTTCAGTCAGAAGATAAAACTGTGGATACTGTGACATCACGTTCTTATAATTTTAACAGCATTTTAAAAAATTACAACATTTTAAGCATTATGGACAGCTAGTGTATTGCACTCAGAGAATGTGCTCTGATACTATAAGAGTACTTGAAATCAAATGAAGCACCACCCACACTCCGTAACAAATATATTAAAGATTTAGAGGCTTTTAGAAAGGCATTTTTGCACTCTATTTACTGCCAAGGAAAGCATTTTACCACAACAGAGCTATTTTTAATTATTTTCTCTCTATCTTTTCTAAAAAACTATAGAATAATTTTCCTGGTTTTAACTAAACATGGGATTTTCAAAATCATTACCATTAAGTGGGTATATCAATTTCAAATCTTAACCAGACAGCTTGTGGTTAAGTAAGAGTTTGGTAAGAATGTATATTAATAAATACAGGTAAGAGTGACAGACTGCAAAGTCAAGGTCACTGGGCTGACATATTTAACACTTTTTTTGCTGGAAGGTCATCATTAACTTCATTCTAACAACAAAGGATCAGCAGGCCCACAGAAGACTTATTTCTGTTGCAAGGTCACTACTGTAATTTAGGTGGCAACAAACAGAAATATCCATGATCTCCTCTAAATTGTACAAAACATGAAAGAGATCACCTTCAGTAATTACTACTCTCCGTATTAATGAATAAATACTAATCCTAAGTGCTGATGAAATATTAAGCAAAGTAATACCAGTTCTTAAATTACTCAAGCCAAATGACACCTTAAATTTTACTGTTTCTGCAAGTTATCTGGCATGCTTAAAATGAGCACCTCATTATTAATAAGCCATTATTTCACCAAGGCAAGTACTAGACATTACTCTGTTTCTCAACTGAAGGCTTTCATGCTCTCATATACTGATGCAGCATCAACAAATGCTCCATGCACTGCATGGCAAACAGAAATAATGCTGCATACAAGTGTCTACCTAAAGCTGACAGCTTTGTCCTAATGCAAGGAAACCTCCCATCAGAACATGAACTGTAGTTCTGCACGTGTGGTGAGCAAACTGTAAGCAAGTACTCATCTTAGAGACATACATGGATGTCAAAAGAAATGCACAAAATATTATTCACATTATAAAACCATGTATTTGGTAATATAGTTTATCACATTTTTAGTGTGCATATATAAGATGCTTAGAACTCCACCCTTGGATCGAGCTCATCAGAATATACTCAGGAAATAATCATATACTTTTCAACGAAAATCCTGGTAGTTTTTAAAGATACTATAATGCTTAAGTTATTAATCATAAACATGAAAAAAGTACTTTTTATTTCTATTCCACTGGTAATTATGATTATTGGCATCTCTGAAAACCAGGGTAAGATAACTATAGAAAAAAAGAGAAATTGTGCTGTGTCAACTAGCAGAATTATTCAAAAGGTAACACAGAATAAATCCTGTCAAAATGGACCACGCCCAGAATACTCGTGCATAATTCAGTATGCTTGATTCTGTAAAATCCTATGGCAATTTTGATTATAAAGTTACCTTGGCAGATGCAATGTTGGGAGATTTGATCTAACACCTCTTGACATCACTAGAAATAATCCTGTCATTTAAATAGGCTTTTGGGTTACAGCCTTAATGGAGTTTATTTTCTTGTTTCAGAACCCTCCTTGAAACTTGTTTGTTCTAGTGCTTACAGGAACTGTGATAACTACAGCACTCATTTGCTTGCTATAGCTGGTCTCTGCTACGGTGACACAGAAATGTTAATTTTCTACAGTAATTTTGACACCTATTTTATCCAATTGCTGTCTTTGGCTTACTTAGGAGTTCCTTGTGCTCAGGGTTGTCATTGCTATGAATACTTACTGCCTAGCACAATGTATGTGCACCACCACCACCACACTCACATAAACCAGCACCTGGAATAACAGGGATACAAGGCCAGGATTCCAGTATTCTGCAACAATGCACAGTAATCAATGACACTGCAATGTTATTCTTTCATTCAGACACTTCCATAATGAAGTGTGCCAGCTTCAAGGCCATGGATAAAAAAATGCATGAATAAACAAGGGAAATTATATTTTGATGCTAATTATTTTAGCACATTTTAGATTTGACTCAGATTCTGAAGTGCACTTTATAGCTAGAAAGTAAAACAGCTGAAGGTAAATTCACTCTCCAACAACAGGAGTGTCTGAGTCACTAAGGGCCATATTCATTTCAGGATCAATAGCAACACACATGCACACACAGCCTGTATCAATCAAAGATATAAAAGCACTGAGTGCACAACTAATATGTTTTGCCAGTTATATGAAAATATCAAAAGGACCTATCACTGTCATATGATTTTAAACTTTTTTTTTTAAAATCCCTTTTTCCAGGAACAAAAGACTATATGAAATCTTTGAATCATCAATCAAAAACCAGTACATAATATTCTGAAATAACTAAATTTGCATTGGTACATGTTCTTCTCATAGAACTTCTCTTAGACCACCATTAAGGACAGAAAAAATAAGTGGGGTACAGAAAAAAAAATAAATCGAGGAAAAGAGTCAAAAAGCTGCAAACAGAATGCTTAACTTCCTTTTCAGCACGCACTTACAGATTTGATTACAGTAGCTCAGAAAGAGTTAAGCAGATAAACATTGAGCTGGTGGACATTTAATTGGGCAGAAACTGGTCAGCTGTCACCTCCTAACATACACAGAAGACAAACACTGGGGTGTGATGTATCCAGACCTATCCATCATTAACACATCAACCATCTCAAACAATCCATGAGTTTAACAAGCTTACCCTAAAGCAAATCTGTTTGCTCCTATTTTTCCCTCTAGAATTCTATCCTCTGTGCATTTAAATTGTGCTGGCTTTGGCTGGGGTAGTTTTCTTCAGAAAAGGCAGTATGAGGCTAACTATGGTTTGAATTTATGATGAAAACAGGGTTTGTTTACACAATGTCAAGGCCTTTTCTGCTTCTTCTACCACCCTGCCAGTAGGCTGGGGGTGCACAAGGAGCTCAGATGGGACACAGCTGGGACAGCTGGCCCCAAGTGACAAAGGGATAAGCCACTCCATATGACAGCATGCTCAGGATATAAAGTGGGGTGAGGGACAAAGAAGGGATGTTTGGAGTGATGGCATTGGTCTCTCCAAGTCACCATTACAAACGATGCAGTCCTGCTTTCCTTGGGATGGCTGCACACCAGACTGGCCAAGGAACATGGTGAATGAATTTTCTCTTTTGCTCCCCTTGTTTGTGCAGCTTTTGTTTTAGCTTTTAAACTGTCTTTATCTCAACCCACAAGTCTTCTCACCTTAGCGTTTTGTTCCTGGCTGGGGTTAAACCACAACAAGAACCTTTTACTTTTCAGTGCAAATTAGTTCACGGCCAACTTACATCCATTTAGAAACAGGAGCCTGCAAAGTTCTTTTCCTTGTCTGCATTTATTTTCATACTGGAGTTAAAGGGAGCAATCATACCCCTATTAACCTTCATTCTGCTAGGCTAAAAGAGCCAAGTTCTTTTAGCTTCCTCTCATAAGAGACCAATTCCTCTGAGGCAGTTAACCAGCTGCTTTACAGAAGTTCAGACGGGCAAGATCTAGGATATTTTCCTTGTCTATCTTGACATTTCGTTTTTAATTGGTACCTAGATTCATAACAAATATACTCATTAAGAATCCTGAGGACTTGCTGTAATTCAGTAATGCAGACAAGAAAAAGTGGTATTCTACAGAAACCTGAAATGCTTTAGAGTATAACTATGGATTATTTGTGACAGAAACAGTATAGAACCTCTATGCATTAATGACTAAAATGTGAAATAAGTTAAGCATTTAGAGACACTGCCATTGCAATGTACACAGCTACAGTAGTGAGAGTATCTGACAACGGCAGAAAACTTGTGGAAACATGTCTGGCACAAAAATGTTACTCATTAGCATGTTACAAAGAGGGTAAAATTCCAACACAAAGGACAAGATCAAGATTTCATCTATGTATTATCATTAATGTTAAAAATACCATTGGCTTCCATTAAGTCAGATTTGCACATGACAGAGTTTTTTATCAGGAAACTTTCTAATTTAAAGATACAAAAGAGCCCAGTAGTTTCCAATATTGAAATCAAAAACCAAACTTTTCCAGTTAAGACACTGATAAATAGCTAAAATTTACTTCATCCAAAAACCAGGAAAAAAACGCAGATTCCTGGAAAAGTCTTCATAGTCAGGCTCTGGGTCACAGAACTAACATAAATTGGTGATCTAAATTGTAGCTCATGAGAAAAATAGAAAGCATGATAGAGTCAAGATTTATAAAGTACTAATTAGGTTACATTATAGAAAAATAAAACCTTTCATAAACCGTACCATTCATATGAGTATTTCATCTAATAGTTATGAGTCAAGGAAGGAGGCTACAATTTAGAATTAACATAGTCCATAATAAATTAGAATATCCATTAGACAATGAAACAAAAAAAAAAGTAAACTACTTGTATTCCTGACAGCAGCTCTGCATTTCTAAACAACACTGAAAGATGCTCAGAGTTTCATGCAGAGATTCAAAAATGTTATTTTTTGCTAATAACATGCATAATGCACGCCCTATTATGACCTCTACCTGTCAAAATTGATTCCAGCATCTGTTATTTCCAAGCAACGCAAAACGTGGTTTACTCTTTGGGCAGGGATCATTCTAACACACAAAATAATGACGCAGCATATAGGAGAGCAGGGTTCAAAGGTGAATTTGTGGATAAACTTTATACTATTAGCAGAAAGACATGAAACAACTTTGTCTGCATTAAACATCCCTTCTAAGTTAATATGAAGACTTTCTTTTTCTCCATGAATACTATAGTCACCAAATATTTATAATCTGATTGGAAAAAAAAAAAAACAATAAGCAATGGAATAAAGCCTCCTGACTTCATGAGGCTTTGAGTTTGAAACAGAATTTTAGACTATCTGACAAGGCCACATCCTGATGTCTCCATAAGCTCAAGAAAATAACATTGCCTTTCATATAGGAAATGACAAAGGCTCACTAGTTCTGTCCTTTCTTTCACCAAAACAGCATTTTGGGTGTCTGTTTGGAACTTCTGAACTTGCTCTGACCCTTTTTGGTTTATATCTTTGCAGCAACAAACATAGGGAATGCAGTTCTGCTAAGAAATAAGCTGACATTTAGTGACTGATAAGCCTTCCATAGTAAAGACCAGGAGAAGGAATATTGCACCTGAAATCCCTGAGCAGGTACATCTCCATACATCTTCACACTCCAGCCAGGAAGTGAGGGCTAAGTAACTCATGGCAGTGCCTCATAGGATTAAATGTCTGAACAGTGGCCCACAGTGTCAGGGATAATTTTAACAGCAGACACCAAAGAGACACAGGAACTCGTATTGAAAGAAAAAGTTACTATTTACACCATGGTAGGTAAAATTACACTCTGAAGGTTTCTGATCAAGAAGCGCAACAGCAAATAATAAAGTAACAAGGAGTTGTGACAGAAGAACAGATGGATTGATAGGGACAGCAGTGTGAATAACAGGTGGAACTGTTATCCCTACAATCTGAGCATCCATGACACAAAATCACCAGCTTTGACACATTTTTTGGCAATATCATCTGGGTCCAGCACTAATATTAAAAGCTAGTTAAAGGAAAGCCCTAATTTGACCATGGGGTATATGAAAACAAAGTCCTTTGGCATTCTTTGTACGTTCTCCCAATCAGCTCTACCAGCTTCATTGTTTGAAATTCCTGTTCATGGTCATTTTATTGCAGAATAAACGGTAAACCTGGTTCTTCTGTCTTGCATTTATCAGGAGAGCAGCCTCCCAACTCCTCATCAGTGTCATTTATCTCCACAACCAGCTGAAGTCAATGGCTTTGTTACTGCCAAGGCAAAACTTGTCTAGAAGGCCTTCTCAGCTGGTGAAGGGACATGACGAAAGCAACACTAATAATCACTTAAAAAAAACACATACAATTTTTGAGGCTGTCTATTAATGCCTCAAAAGAGACTAGGTTGGGGTGGGATTTCTTGAATTTGGGATGACTACTTGGAACACGGATTACAGAATTCACATAAATGGAAGATGCCAACACAGTCTATTAGAGCGTTCTTCAGAGTAGCAGTGATTTAAATAATTACTATTGGACAAAATGAACACAATTAGCAAGTACGCAGACATACCTCAAAGAAGATACTTTAATTGAACTTTTAATTCTCTCAGTTTTAAGTCGCTATTTCTGTATGTCATTGTAATTAGATGTTCTAATTTTAGATACTGCTTTTAAGCCTTACATTCATAAAATCATAGAATGGGCTGAGCTGGAAGGAACTTTAATGATCATCTCACTGCAACCTTCCTGCCGTGGGCAGAGACACTTTCCCTTGGACCAGTCTTTACTACCAAATCTACGTCTTCAAATCTACAGTTTTTCAAAGATTCAATTTTTCCACCATTTCTCCTGCATATAGAAACTCTATTCTTGGCAGAGACCTCTGCAAAAATGGTCAACCATCAACCAAAACGAAGGTGTGTGGGAGGAAAAAATCTGTCTGCTAACAGTCTGATCAACAACTTGTTATAAGAAACAGAAAAACACCACAACTCAGGAAGTCCTGGTGCTTCCCCAGGTTTTGTAGATCTGATCATTAGCAAAACGCCCCCTGGTAAGTGGCTCTATCTCCATTTTCTGGTTAAGATCCACACAAAACTTGGAACTACATTGCAGATCATAGCGGGAGTTCACTGCAAAGAAAATAAACAAGACTAGTGATGTTATTTAATTTACAAGGCTGCATTTTTGAAACTGCATGAGTTCTGTTATTTTCTACACATTTGTTTTTATATTACAGTAGTTTTAATACTTAAAGATGGATGCATAGACAAATGGGCATCTTCCCCTGCTCTGAACATCAGTATGTGGCTTCACCCAAATGCTTTTGTCAGCAAAGAATTTTTGAGGATAACTGTGCTTAGTGACAATATGAGCAGCATTAATTAAATTAGCAGCATGGGAATATGGACATTCACCAAAGTGAACAGTCCCCTCTCAGTAGGAGCTTTAAATTTCCAGGTTTTCCAAAGCAAGGTCAGCATAGTGCTCCTATAAATACAGCACTTATTTTGATCAGAAAAAAGAAACTTAGCCAAGAAAATCTAAAATCCAAACTAAGTTTCAGATTTTTTTTTTTAATTTAGAAAAATAACTTCAACAGAAAGCATTTTCTTACTTCACTCTTAAGCAGGGACATTTGGCACATCGTGACACTCATTTTAATGAACCTGAAAACTCACCTCTCTGCAAGGAAACAAAAACTGGCACTACAAAAATGCTTCTGAAGAGCCGTGTTTTTCAACTTCAGAAGGGAGAGTCACAAGGGCTGCCTTTTGGAAAAGGAATGACCCTATTCTTATTCAGATGACCAATGACCATTTGTCTCTCATGCCCTTAAGGGTGGCTCTGTTCCTAACTCTCAAAGATTCACTCCTGAGGTTTAATTTACTTTTGTGTCTCAAAACAGAAGGAAAAGAAACTGTAAAGATTTTGGGAAGTCAGACGACAAAATGTTACAACACAAAAGAAATACAAAAATTACACTGCTGAAAGAATCTACAAATGCCAACCCAATACTATTTGCACAGCAAGCATTTTCATATGCTCAAACACTCATGCTTCCCCTAAAATACAAACATTTATCTTTGTAGATCCGTATTAATTCAGAACACCTGAACACGCCCTAGACTGAGAACTTCTGATTGCAAATGCAAGGAAATATGTCTAAAATAAGAGAAATTTCTTGTGCAATTCCAAAATTATGTCTTAGTTTTTATACTCAAACCCAGGGAATTTCTCAAAAGAGAAGGAGGACTCTCTCCATGACTGCACTGAAAGAAAGCAGAGCGCTAAGAAAATCACTGACTTCCTAATGGTCATTGCTACATACATTTGTGATTCATCAAGAGTGAAAACTATTTTTTCTTCACTGACAGACCTTGGTTTCCTTTTCACTGCAGCTTTTCCTTCCAAACAGGTGTTAAGGACAACCTCTTTTTGTTTTGTGTAATTTTAACTCCAAATGTTTACTCAAGCAACACAGGAGTAACACAGGCAGCTATCCTTGTTAGAGTAAGGGATTTTGGAATTGCCTGGACTGAATAGAGTCTCAGCACTTCGAACAAGTCTTAGAAACAGCTGAGCATTAAATGTTTCATGGGAATAAACAACAAAGAATAATCAGGTTCAAAAACAGAGTTTTCATTTGTTTTGACAAAGTAATGAAATCTCATCCTTTTAATGCAGTCTAGGAGGTAAATTAGGGATATAAACTTTAAAAATCATGTTGCCTCAAAAGTAAGAAGCTTCTTTTTTTTTTTTAATTAAACAAAATGGAGTTTTGGCATATGAATTAAAAAGTGTGGTACATGTGGTGTGCTGCTTTTTATAAAAGCACATGGTATGAAGATTAACCAGTGCTAATTATCACATCTTTTAATGTGATGCCATAGACAGGCATGGCATTCTAATTCCTGTATTTGTTCTAACATGCACCTGCCCTGAGGGGCCAACAACTTGCATTGGGCAGATACTACAGATGAAGGTGTGCCCAGACAGTGGATTACGTGCAGCAAAAGGCTCTGAAAAACAGGGACAAATCTTGGAATACAGAAGTCCATTATTCCACAGAAGTAATTATTTGGAGCTGTAGCTTAAATATCAACTTCCCCATGCCCAGGGATAACTCTGCAGCAAGCAGTAAGAGGAAAAAGGCTTGAAAACAGGAACCACACTTTGGAAACTGAATTTAATACTGCAAAATGCCATTAATCTTGTACAGGACCAAGGCCTTTTTTTCTAGTGCTGAGAATTCACAGACCAAATTATTTTAAAAACAACATATAATCCATGAAAATACAGATCTATGCCACCTAGAATCTTTCACAGGTATTATATTTAAAAACAAACATTGCTGAAAACGTGCTGACATTTTATTCATCAAGAACTGCAAAAATAAGAATTCAATTCTCTTTCATGCAATTTCTTCGGTGTTCAGCATTGACTAATAGCATCTGCCTCTAAGATGAAAGGCCTTAGTCTCCCATTTCTGTTACTTACAAGAATTAAATTCTCTGGCAAGAGAAGCATTTTAAATTATTACATAACGTGAAAGGGAAGTGGCTGATGCCTAGCAAAGCAGGCAGGTCCCAGCACATGACAAACAATTTTGCCTGCACGCACCCTTCTCGTAATGCTGTATAATCCTTCAGCTTTTCAAGTGTAAAGACTCTCATGATCTTACTCTTCAATCAATTTTTATTCTCTGTGGCCTCTACCCTGCTTACAACAGATACCTCTTTTACTTCTTAATTGATAGTTCTTAGCACACATGCAAAAGTTTCAGGCCTTGTACACCTTTTTTGCATGCAAGCATGAGCAGACAAATGTTGCCAAGAATTATGGAATTATATTAACGCAATGAAAAGACACCGTTGTTTCAGCTAAAACAAACCTGCTCTTAAAAATATGCCTACTTATTTCTGGTCTTATATAGGCTACAGCAAATAAATTATGTTCTTTGAGAAAAGAACTTGTTTTCATTACAGAGTACTTGTGCTATAAAAGTAAAAAAGGATGAATGTGTACTTCACTGTTAATACCACAATGCAGTTAAAATCGTTTATACCTAAAGAGTATATACTTGGGAAATTTTTTTTATGCTGCATGCTTTGCATATTTGAACTACTGGCCATCTATGCAACCAAATTCTAGAAAATCCAAAATGCATCATATTTTGTGATGCCTTCAGTTTTTCCCATGAATTTGTAGTATCCTTAGGCTCAATCAGCAGATACACCTAGACAAAGGCGTTCAGGCTACAATGAAAATATCTACTGAGTATAAAAACACATATCTTACATATAAGCTTTTACTGTCTTCATTTATGTCAGCCTTTCTTTTCTTG
The DNA here is from genome assembly GCF_029207755.1 of Chamaea fasciata. Taxonomy (NCBI): domain Eukaryota; kingdom Metazoa; phylum Chordata; class Aves; order Passeriformes; family Sylviidae; genus Chamaea; species Chamaea fasciata. Next base: position 11,917,910 of record NW_027094095.1, on the reverse strand, counting down.
CATAACTAGTATATGAAAATTTTTATGCTATTCTGATATAATGGGGTTTTTCCTTTTATCAAAGAAAAAGATTTTCAATTTTTAGTAAAAATTTTCAAATAGTTCACAAATTTAAGTAGAATAATTTTCCATGTCTACTTATAAATAAGTTCTTAAACTGAAGATTGCTTACATGATGAATAAATAATAAGCTGTAAAAGGTTCTTCTTTTAAATGCAAAAATGAAACCATACAATAAAACAATTCCTCACTTGATCTCTGTTGAAAAATCAAGATGTTATTAGTAAATTACCATAGGCAAGAAAGATGGGTATCAAATTTAGTCCCTGTCAAGACATCAGTGCTGCTATAGTACTGCCATATATATTGCCATATATAATCACGCTGCATCTCACATATTGTTGATTCCTTCTTTCCCTGTCAAGGAAACCCTCATATATTTGCTGCACAATAGTGAAGGTTCTCCTTCCATTTTCTGTTTCCAGTCTGAATGTGGATTATATCCTCCAGAAAAATGTGAGAGTTGTTAAGACAGAAACCATACCCAAAAGCAAATAAAGTATGAGGGTTGATATCCCACGTAAGTCAGGATGACTTATCTCACTTACCTACTCACTGAGGCTGCCACCGCTGCCTCCCATGACCAGTTTGCCATTATCTCACTGAAGTTATTTAGCCTGTGACTGGGTGATCCGTACATTCAAAAGAAAGGCAGTAAGGGAAAAAACACCACACCTTGTGGCAACAGCTTGTAGTTACATGAAAGAATCACCAGAGATCAAACTGACACCAGCAGAACACCCAGACTTGGTTCTTTTCCCCAGAATACTGCCCCGACAAAAAATACACCTTAGACACTTACATCCCAGCATTGGCTCTTTGACCTAAGTAGGTCATTCCGTATTTCTCAGGTGCCTGAGCCTTGTACAGAGCAACACACAATTACAGGGCTTAAATCAATTCCACCAGAAATGGACAAATAACAAAACTGGCACACAATGCACAGAAGCAGTGGGAGCTTAAGTTCCTATCATCAAGCCCCATACTCTTTTCCTTTTCAGCCTTTTTTGTCCCCAAGATAAAGCAAAAAAGGGGAGGGTGAAAATTCTAGGGCAACCTGTAGGGTCTTCTGTAAAGAAGAAATAAAGAAAAAATGTTGTAGAAGATACACCAGCATTAAGTGAATTGCAGCGTACCAAAAATGATCCCTGCCAGTCACAAGAAGACTGCTACTGCCAGGAGTGTAACGTTGTTCTGGAAGGAAAGCTGTGATCCATACATGCAGCTTTTGTTATACCATATTTCATGCTATTTGTTGCTGTCAAACCCAATTAAGGAAAAACTCCAAGAAGAGTAAACATCACACTTTTATTGTCTGAACTAAAAGAGGGTGGCCTCATGCTCCCCCCTCTCCCACATGCCCTATTCCAAACAGGCTGGTTAAAGAATAACCTCTAAGGTTAAGGGACTGAGGCACATTTTCAAGGTATCAGATAATGAAGTTACTTTTTAATTCCCTGTTGCACACTGAAGCTTAAGAAACACAAGTTACAAGAAGAGCAGGACTGAACACGTCTTCTATTTATTTGCAGGTCAGCAAGAGCAGCGATGAGGGCTGAACTCCAAGTTCTTTCACTTAATGCCTCAGAAAAATACCTTTTCTCCTGCATAAACCACATCTAACGGTTACAACTGAATAAACTGATTCTACTGAAAAATCCATCCGATCAGGTTTTATAACGTCACTAGTTGAAAGTGCTTAGTACCAAATAAATTCAAACATTACATAGCTGAGCTGTTAATTATGATCTGCAAGCTATTTCTCAAAACAACTCAGTACCATAAAAATAGGTAGCTGTATGAGAAGACAATGTTTTAAAGAAACTCAGTTGTAATCAGTAGATGTCTCAACACAAGTATCTCACAGTTGTACAAGGCAGACTAGGAAAGCCTACTATAGAAACAGAATTTACAAGTATATGGATAATATAATATAAAGACTACAAATACTTTTTAGGAACAAGTCAGGGACATTGTTTAGAGTTCTTTAAAGCAGACGAAGAAGCAGGGTTATATATTAATATGGATTAGCAAAATCATTTTACTAGGAGTCACAGTGAGGCTCTGTTCCAGCTTACATGATAAAAGAGGAAAATTTTCCTCCCCTGCCCCCAATAAATAAAACACAAAAGGACAGGACATAAAAATTTAGAATAGTATTTTTTTTTCAAATAGAGGGCAGTGTCCAGAAGTGACACCCAAACGAATCCATGCTTGGCCCTTCCTTGTTCAAAAAGTTAATAAGCACTATTAAAATGGGATATTAAAGTGGATTAAGTCTTGGAAAAGGTGCAAAAGCATTTTTCTAAAAAGAACACTATTTGCAAAGGACTGAAGGAAGATTTCATGAACAAGAGGACTCAATATCAGACAATAACTCTGGCTGGAAGGACCTTTGAAGGCCATTTGGTCACACCTTCATGAAAGACTTAAAGTAAGATATGCATTAGGATAATGGATCTGGATAATGGATATGGAGAAGTAGGATATCACTCATACACAACGATGGAGTGTGAAACAGGTATCATCATAGAGACAACTGATCTCAGAATAATTGCTAAGTATCTTTTACAACTAGTTCTTCAATATAATAATCTAATTCTGTTCTGTACAAACACTAAGAAATTACTTGTGGCAAACACAGAACTAGAATGACTGACTACTCTAGGACCTAGAAGCATGCAGACAGGCAAACAGGATGGCCAGAGAAACCCTTCTGTATCAGAAGAATTAAACAGATAATTGCTCTTCAGGCTAGAGGGCATGTGACTGGAGGGGATATGACAGACAGCTCATGAGTGGCATAAAAGTGACCAAAGTACTCACTATTTCCTTATTTATTATTCATTTTCTTGATCCAAAACCATAGAGGCATCAAAGTAATATATAGCAGGTTAAAAGCAAATAAAAATATGTGCTTTATTCACACAACTAATTACATGAGTGACAGTTAAAGGATGTTGTGAAGATTTTAGACTGATTTAAAAAGTGGCAATGAAAACACATGGAAGGAGAATTAAGAGCTAAGAAACGAACACAGGTGGGAAGTACCACAGCACCTTACCCCAGATTCTATCCTTCAGCATCCATTTAATTTGCCACTGTTGAAGGGATCCTGAGCTAGCTTGGCCTGCAGCTCATTGTTCCCTTCTCTGGGAATCTCAAAGTGGTGAGCAGATTAAAAACTCTCCTGAAAAGCAACATCAGTTTCTCAGGCTCTTGCCTCTGGCCTCTTCTACCAAGCTTTAAAATCTTCCTCAGGCAAAAGGCAGAGGCAGTTTGGGGAGCTTCTCTTGTGTGAATTTTCAGCAGTCTTTTTTCTCCCATGGGATGGCTGCTTTCAATTTTACAATGTTTCCCAAATTCTTTGTGTGAGAATTACTTTGAAGTAGCGATCAAATACTGATTTAGTTAAATGAGTGAGCCACAAAAAAAGAAACCATATGCTTTAGAGTACTGTTAAAATTCAGTTACTTTTGACTATTTTTAATCATTCATTGCCTTATTATCTTTGTTTTGCCTTCTGAGAATTACAGCACCCTGAAGATTAAAATCAGATATGAAAATAGATGGGTAAATGCAATATTCCTCTTGAAGATGAATAAGAGACTTGTAAGTCCCAATAAACTTTACCAAATACCAAGCAATTCCCTTCCACTTGCCAAGGTAAGTAAAGGCAAATTTGGGCCATATAGCTGTTGGCACCATTCTCTTCCTTTTTTTAAAATAGTGCTGCACTATTTTTGTGCATATTTAAAATACAGAACAGTGTATTTTTTTATTTTACTGGTCATACTTGTATGCCCATTTTGTCCACCTCTACCTGACCTTTTCCTTTTTTCTCCCTGACAACTTCCTTGCATTTATCTCTAAACAGTGACGTTTTGCTTAAATACTTAATACTCAGTGTTTTTATGCAGAAAAAAAGAAAGATACTGAAGGATTTTTAATCCACCTCAGTTTAAAAATTATGTTAGTATATGGACAAGCATGTATTGGACACCATTATTTCTCTAAGAGGAAAAAAAATGTTAATTGCTTAAGATATAGAGAGAGTCCCCAAAACACATCCAATAAGACAAAGGACTTTAAATCACTCAACTACAAACTAATCTTGCAATCCAACCAGACAAGGATGAAAGAGTTTGACAAAATAAATACATTTCACCCTTTGGCATCTGGATCTTCTGATGTTTAATTAAAAGAAAAGGCTAAAGGCTATGTTCTTCTCTGAATGTTAGCTCACTGCTGAGATGCCAAGGGGACAGGCACCTTTCAAACACCTCTCCCCAACAGGAATGTAAAATAATTTTAATATAAAATAAACCAACCCAAATAAAAATCATTAAACTGCATTTAAAAAGCTTCATTGGAAGACAAAACTCTGCTTCACCTTCCAGAAACGCATTAGTGGAAAATTTCTTGGTGCAAAACATTAGACATGTTTTTTCTTGCAACACAATAAAGACAAATTTATTATTTTGTGAAGCACTGTAGAGGAGAGGAAAAAAAAAGGCAATGATCTTGAATGTAGTATGTATTTTTAATAAATATGTGAGATAAATTAATCTGATCTCACAAATTGGACCACACAATTCAGTGTATCTCTGTATCTGCTGTTGAGGCCCAGCTGAGAGAAGCTGTCCCATGACGTGGGACCACAAAGAAACTCACTGGCTCTGGTCTCAAACACCAACTCCATCTCAGCCACTTGATGTAAAACGTGCTCCAACATGTCTATCAATACCAAGAGATGGTGAGGTTAGAGCTGCAATCAAAGTCCCTCAAAGAACTCCAAGATTCCATACCGTATCAGTAAGCAGCATCACATCTCTCTGGCCAAGGAGTGCTCTCTTTGCAGCAAGTGTGCTCTCAGCTGTCCCACTAAACCTGTCCTGACCTGCAATTCCTCTACTCCACAAAGATTCCTAGAGACACGTACTGGGTACCTTGAACAAAGTGCTTAGATGCTGTGTAGAAAAGGAAGAAGTATCCATAGCTGAATAAAACCCAGCCAAAAGTTAAACATGTGTCATGTATATGTAAAATCAAACCTCGTTTTCAGTTCTGTAGCTTGCTTAAAACATTGCATGCAGAGAAGTCTTAAGTTACTCAGTAAATCTAATGCTCCCCAAACACTTTTAAAGACCTCAAACTTTGTCAAAGAACTATTTCTTCACTAGAGGAAGTTTCATGAAACATTTCTCTTTGCTCCAGTATTCCTTCTGGCTTTCCTCAATGTAATTTACAATCACACCCATTTTGTCCAGCCATTAAGACACATCATTATGCTCCATGTTAACAATATCTAAAGCTGGAAAGAATGCCATATGTGTATTCTAGTACTCGAGGGATTACTATTCACTCATACATTTTATTTACAGGAAATATAATTAAATAACACTAGTAAATGTATATGAAAAACACCTATCAATGTATTTCTTGATTCTACACACAAGATTTTATTTATCAAAGCAAAAAGATGGTACTTGGTCTAATTCACCCAGATGGAGAGAATCCTAACAAGGAGATACATGACATTAGTCAACTCCTTGTGAAATACTAGGGGCTTGTTTAATGTTGGGTGGTTTTTTGGGGTTTTTTTAGACCCTTTTCTGTGGCTTAAAACCAAGATAAATTCTTGTTCTCAACACTGATACACTGGCAGCCAGTTAGTTAGTACTGGGCCACCGACACCACAGCCAGAATCCCAGGTAGCTGCTGCCACTGTTGAAGTGGAGAAATAAATTTCTGAATGCCTGTTCTCAGCACTGGGCTTCACAATGCAGAAGGTTCCCTTTTCTCATCCATGGAATAGGGCATGCTCTATACTGGGCTGGACGAGAAAGACAACAGCCAATCAGGACTAGTAAGGATGTGCCTGGACAGCTCAATAAAACAAGAAAATGAGCGACATGTTTCAAATTCTTAGTTAAAGGGTAGTTTTATCTATAAGAACTACATGCTTGGCAAAGACTTATCTGCTGGTTGGGATATCCCAGCATTTGAGTTTAAGCCAGATTTTACTTTAGGCTGGGCATACGCTTGGAGTGGCACTGAAATGGAAATCTGAGTTAGACTTGCATATCATATCAAATGTATCAAATACAAATACCTCTTTTTAAAGTTATTATTTGAACTTTGAATTCCTGGGCTGAAAAATACATTTGCCCAAGCTACTGCAATGCATACATGACTTGCTAGCTTTATGTCCCTCCACCCCAAAAATATCAGACAATATTTTACTTTCTGCGGAGGGAAATATATTGGTTCTGGCCCTTGGTTCAGAACTGAGGTTTTCTAATCTTCAATCCTTGCTTATAAAAAAACCAGCTGTTTAAGAAGTCAGAGCATGCTCAGCAGTGATCTTTCACTGATCAGATTTTGAGTTTAATCTACAATGAATCTTGACTATAAGGCTTCTAGTGTTCTATTTTTACCAAATTTATCCTTCTGATATGAAATATACTTTCACACTTCCACAGATTAAAATTCCAATGTTTATATTAGCAGAAGTGTTTAGTGTAAAACCAGTATCAAAAACACTAAGCTGTGAATCTATCACATTTAGACTCTTTATACTGTAAAAAAAGACAGCAAACATACACTGCACTATTTCAATAGCTGAAAAAGACAGTAATTTTTACTCCTATTATAATAAATACAAAATTATTTCCCTTAAAAATATTAATCAGACTGCATCATCCTTCTTAAGAATTCACACAATAAGAATTTGTGCTTATGAATATACATATGAATGCTTCATTTGTCATTTAAGCCTATAGTGCAAATCCCATGCTTAAACATGTTCCCTACACGAGAATAAAATGTCATATAATTATCATTTCACATGCCCATTCTATGCAAAAACTGACATCAGTCTGATCACTTCTCAGATGCATTAAAGCAGAATCATGTTGTTCACGTGCAAGCCGTAGACTAAATTTTCCCTGGATTTATAGCTGCAGGTGTATCCACCGGTTCATTTCATCAATGGCTTTTATTATCTCCTGCTTAATCCAAAGAAAGGCTATTTAAAACCTGTCCCACTAAAACGTAATAGATGAAGTAATTCAGGAGGCTCTGTGCAACTGGATTGCAGGCTGAAGGCCTAGTGCACAGCGTAAAGACAAAGCCATATTTTGTAGGATTTCCAGTGTTTTCTTCACCTATGCAGTTTCTGCACACTTTTCTTTTTGTACACGTTTTTCTCATGACTGCGTTCATTTCATGGGAATTTCTCTGCCTCATCATCCATTAATCATTTTTCCTTCTACCCCTCCTTCTTATTCAGCACAAAGCAAATCTCGAGGAGGAAACTGTCACTGTCAAAACTTTTTACCCAACTTCAAAGAAAAACAAATGAAAAAGTCATAAACTAACTTATTGTCTTTAGGGTACTTCAGCTAGATAGGTTCCTTCCTCAATCAGCTTTACCAGCAGGAAACAAGATATTTTAATCCAGTATCCTCCCATTGTTTTGTTTAGACCATCCTTCAACTTGCACTACTTCTCATCAAATTCAAATGATTTTTCATTCTGGACTAAACTCTGTCAGCAAAAATTGAATTTGACTCTAAGCATAAAAAGAGAAGCACCAATGCATTAACTTGACCATGCTATTCATTATTCTTTACTGCAAGGGCCAAGACAGACATAACAGAACAATCTTGACAAATTGCAACCCAAAATATTTGTATTTCCTGGTGATATCAAACTCCATCAATATTCAGTCACTGCAGGTGCTGGTTATTGATTCACAGCTAGTGTCTGCTCCCTAACCTGGCACCCATGCTTCACATCAGCACTGGCTGCAGCAGCAGCAGACCAAACCTTCTAAAGACAAAGCGGTCGGAGCAGTCAACCTTTTGACCACCTGTCTCAGCAAAAAGAGCATCCTGGTGCTCAGACTCTTCAGGACTTTACATGGTGGTGCTCTTGGAAAGCTCTGAGGCTCAATGCAGTAATGTACGCCTGACATGACTGATCTCTTCCAAGTGCTGCCCTCTGGATAGCATTTGTCTCTCAAGGCAATGTGCAATCTGATGAACAGTAGCACTTAGATTATGCAAAATAGATGCCAGGAGTTTGCCCAAGACTTTAAAAGTTATAACCACTGAGTTACAGGAGGCACAGAATGCCTACCCTGACAAAACCCAAAACAAAAAGTTCATTTCATTTGAAAACTGACAGTATATGCACAGAGCACATTAGTATGTAATATATTTCTCACTATTTAAAACCTTTAAAACGTCAGAGGTAATTCTGTAAGAAGTCTTCTAGTGCCATGTCTCTAATACAGGGACTTAAAGTTCATGCAAACATGCTGCACTTCTTTTGGCTTTCAAAAAATTATGAGGACCAAGAACTTCACTCCATAACAAGATTATCCCAACAATTCAAAGAACTGTTCTGTGTAAGTAAATGGACAAGGCAGGGGGCAAATAGAACTGTATTTTAGGCATTGGCTATATGCAGCTTTTAAACACCTATTTAATTCAACTACTTTTGATGATTTCAGTGGTGCTTAGTCTTCAATAAAAACTACTTTTAAAGTATCCTTGTATATAAAGATCCTGCAAAAACTTCTATCAGATTTCAACAGCAACTAAAATCACTGCTCAACAGGTTCTCAAAGCTAAATTACTTGACCTTCGATGACTCTCTATGAGACAGCTGTGTTTTAAGGTACTGAACCTATAAGGACTATTTTGCAAGCACACAATTACACTTCACTGCAACAGGCACCAATGAATGGGAAGAACTCAGTCTTGTTAGGAAACACTTGAAAGAAATCATCCCCTTCTGCATTATTTAATTCCTACCCTTGATGTTTTCCCCTCTGACTGTATTAATTTTCAGAGTTACAGGGTGCTCTTTTTTTTTTCTTTTATGACTGCAGCCGTCACGACACACAGAACAATTTCTAGAATCATGAAGCAGGTTTATTTTGCTAGAGGGAACAAAGTGACGATACGTGTTCCAAAACATGTCAAAGGTACGTGAGTAAGAAAGGTGTGGTCTGCTTCAGCTAGTTACAACATTTAGACTTTCCAAGCCAAGGCAGCTGCAATGCTAGTGGCACAACCAGCATTCCTACTTTTTGAAAAGTGCTTAGCTCTGCCAGGCTATAATGTGGTGTACAGAATTGCCATCCTGCTTAATGTTTAACTCCAACTATTCTCAGATGTCCACATCTAGAAATATTTAATAATCCACAGCTTACTTGTATTCCAAATAATATCTGCATAACAAATCTCCAGTAATTAAACTATACAAGAAACATAAAGGACAGAAATGTAATTACTGTAAAAAATGGCACTAAAAATATCACACAGTTGCACTGAAAAACATTGAATATTTTATACAGACATGTGATGGGTCTCCAGAGGAAATGTTCACCCACTTGAGTACACAACCTATAACCAAGCATTTAATTTTCTTAAGGGCTGCTGCTGCCACGATTCCACAGAAGTATCTACTATAAACTAACAGGAAAAATAAAATCACTTTGAAATTCAATGTAAAACTGCAATTGGTTTATGCCTTTCAGAAAAGCAACTCATACAGTTAAGCACTGAGCACCACTACACTTAAGAGCTGAGAATAGCCACAACTTGAAGATTTAGAACCTGAGCTTTATAAGCAATTGTCTGCTATTCATCCTTTAGTTATTTCTTTTAAAACTACTGACTACAGTAGGGTGGGTCATATTAACTGAAAGCCCAGAGGCATTTTGTTGTTCAAACAGAACTTAAAGAAAAAAACAAGGGAAAAAAATTAAGAGTTCAACCAGCTGACCTTATCTTTGAAATCACAAACAGAGCAATCACTTTAGACCTTCATGACTTCAGCAGTCAAGTTCTCAGCACTGCGTGCATGGCAATAACATATATAATGCAACGTAACAAAGCAAGTTACAGCTTCCTTACTCTTTTCATTTAATGTTTAAGTGCCAGAAAGTCAGGACACAAACCTGGATCCACATGTCTAGAGCTTCTTCTAATTCCATTTGTTCGTTTCTGCAGAGCAAAAATAAGAATCAAGGATATGAATAAACATGTTTTCATGGAGGCTCATTGCAATCCTTTCATTCCCACAATCTACTAGGCAAAGCTGGTTTTCTTAAGTTATTTCCCCCAACCACCAACACAATTATCTTTATCTTGTAAAAAGATCACACTTTGAAAAATATTCTCAGTAATGTTGATGGCTTTTTCATATATCCCATTTTTTCTGACACTAGGCTGAAAGAGTCTCGGTCCATAGAAGGTTTGCTCATACATCAATATTTTTTGATACTAAGAACAAATGTATTTTTTAATCATTTATGAATAGGATAGGGAAAAAAAATGCACTCTGGCATTATCTGCCCCAGATAACATCCACCAACACAAAAGTCAAAGCCATTTGCATTGTTTTAATACGTTAGAAACTTCCACTATTTCTACTTTAAACTGAAGGTAACTACAATTCCCTATGGAATGCCTAATTTTCTTACTTTCTGGGCAAGTATTTAAATATCCTTAGTAACTTGTCTGTCTCTCAAAAATTGGAGGAACCAGAGCTGTGTGAAATCAGAAACTCTCTGACAAGACTCAGATTATTTCAATTTCTTTTCTATATTTTATACAGTAAGACACTTACTATGGATCCCTGGAAATTTCAATGTGAAATAATGCATATCTCTGAACTACTCATCTGCTTTTGCAAACTTGTTTTATCTGGTAACTTGCATGATGGTTCATGCATTTATTTATTTTTTAATCAAACCAAGCAGAGAAAGGCATGTTGCATAACAAAGGGAACAATTAGGTTGCTCTGATTTACTTGCCGTTGATATAAGCTGATGCAGGACACACACCAAGGCAAGCCAGAAAACAGTAACCTGAGGCATAACCAAATTACCAAGCCCTGTAACAGGCAAGCAAAATCAAAAGCTCGGTTTGAAAATAGCTTTCAAACTCTCTGATCCTTGGACATAGTCTCTCTGAACCCCACAAGTTTAATTAAAGAAAGGATAAAAGTTTTGCTTCATCTGTAGTGGACACAATAAAAATTTAAAGCTGCTGCCACAATGAAGATATTAGTACTGGATAAAAGCAAAATCCTCAACTATATCCTATATTTTTTTTATAGATGGAAGCCATGTTACTGATAGGATCGACACAGATTGGTGAGCAACCACAGATTAGCACAAGAAAGGGAAAGGGGCAGGACTCGGAAAATATAAAGGGAAACAGAGAAATGCTTAATTGAAATAAAAACAACAGAGAGACTGTGACAACTCAAATCATATACACCAAAGGACTGGCTGGAAAACAGTTTTAAGGAAATAGCTGTATGGAAATGTGCTCAACATTCTTAAACATACTGAATTACCAGTTGATTCTTTACTTTACTGGTATGAAACCTAAATCCATGTTTTCCAAAATGACAGTTCCTCATCCATGCTTAAGTTTTCTTCTGCACAGAGAGAATTAAAGCAGGCACTTAAATAAGAGTCTTGGTAAAAATGTAATCCTGGTGTTTTGGATCAGCTTAAGAGCCAATAGCCAATCAATAGCTCCAGAAAGGAGGCCTTTATTCTCCTAAGAAGAAAAAACAGTATACCTGTTTTTTCACCCAGACACAGTATGGTCACCACAGCTAGCTTTAGGAAGCCTGACAGCCTTGTCCACTAAGCCCAGTAGATGATCTGCTCACAGCTCTCCAGCCATGCCCGCAGGACTGGAAAGGCATCAGGCAAACGGGGCACGCTGTGATTCCCATAGAGTGCCCTTCCTCAGCCCGTCTGTCAAGGCAGAGACACCAAAGGCTGGGCAGCACCTGGCCAGAGGCACGGCTGAGGATGCAGTGAGGAGAGCAGGCAGGGGCTGGGCACAGGCAGCGGCTGGGGCAGGGCACAGGCAGGGGCAGCACACCCCTCTCCTCTGCCAGAGCTCCCCCATCACCACAATTCCCCTGCCGGATCCCAGGAGCAGCAGCCCACCGGGAGCTCACCAGAGGGTGCAGAGCTGCCCTCACCCGGCCCCACTGCTGCCTGGGGTTACAGGGACACCCAAACAGCTCAAAGATCAGAGAGCACAGACGTGGTCAGGCCTGCACACAGTTCCCCCTGCCCCAGCCATGTCAGCAATAACATCCTCCCATTACCCCTATCAGCAACAGCATCAAACACAGCCATGCTTATGGAGAGCAGCAACACTTATACTCACATGCTGTCTATAACTGGCATCTCACGTAAGCAATTACTATAAACTTCTGATCTAAAATAAATTCTAGAAACTAGTATGCTCTAGGTCTGATGTGCTGCCTCTCTTTTGTCAGACAGGACAGACAAAACCCAGCTGCCATGCCCTCCTGTACAGCAGTGAAGAGGCCCCAGGAGCTGGCCAAAAAAATACCCAGGGGGGCTTGCAGCCTTCTTAGGCTGGCAGCAAGCTACACTATGTGCATCACACCACCGCCTCTGGTTCAGGTCCCATTCTAACATTCTCTCCAGACTACATAAACTCCGTAACACAGGATACCTCTGCAACCATAGCCTTTTCACACGAAGAGGCAAACACTGCCCTGCCAATCCTTCATCACCCCACAGTTCTCTGGCATGGCAGATAAAAAGAAAAGAATACTTTTAACTCTACAGTCAGATTTTGTCTAGGAACAGTAAGGATCTTAACCACCAGTTGTGAAGCAATGTATGTTTTCTTACCTGTACCTTAAAAAAGCATCTCCACCCTTTTCAGTGCTCTCAGCACTGTCATTTCGCTGCAAGTTTAATTCCCATTTTGAGCAGAAGACATTCATATTTAATCATTAATACCGCGTTGCTTAGACAACTTCTACAGCACTCTAAATAAATCTGTTTGCAAACCCAGAAGAAAAACATACCTTCTCCATCAGCATGCACACAAGAGTATTAAGGAGCCCTTATGTCACCAACAAAACAAACATCACATGCAAAAGAAAACGAATCCTTACCTCATGTTTCACGTTTCCATGTTCTGAAACATAAGTAAAAATTGGCATTATTGTCGATTGCAAACCGTGCACCTTTTACAGAGCAATCTCAGCCTGCGCTGGGTGCTGTTGCCCCGCTCCCCTTTGGCACGGGCTCGGTGCAGGCGCCCAGGGCCGGGGCTGTTGTGCAAAGCCCGCCGCGCTGCCGGCGCTCATTGGCCCCGCCGGGCTGCGCCCACGGCCGGCCCCGGCTGCGGGCCACCTGCACGCTCAGCGCCGGCACGGCAGGCCGGGACAGCACACCTGGCAAACCCTGAGAACACTGCAGAAATGCCTCAAAGGCTGCCTCCTTGGCAACTCAAAGCTGCCTGCCGTTCATCGCAAGTCGAGTTCACACCTTCCCCCCCCCCCCCCCGTCTTTTCACAGTGTGACAAGGTGTATCAAGGTTAAATGTACAACTTAAGCTTCAAAGTGTTCTATGTTTCATGTTCAATTCGGCATTGCATTAGTATACCACAGACTGATGTCACTGCTGCTTTATTTATTTTTACTGTAAGTTTTATGGTACTACTTAAAAATTAGGGAAAAAATCCTGTGGGGTATCACAGTGCTAAAGCCAGTACCGCTTCAGTGCTCACACACCACAAAAAGCACAAAAGGCGGTATCTTTTTTTTACACGGCCTTTGAATGTCTAATCTGATAGCAGGTATTTGGGTGCACTCTAGATTTTGGGTCGGTGCCTTACCAAAGCACACACAGCCGTATTTGCCTGTGTGTGCCCCTCGCACGACACACCTGCTGACACCCAGCACAAGCTGCACACCCCTGCTCTCTGTGTACTTCAGGACATCGGAAGACTTTTACTGTAAAGATTTCTGAGCGGGATGGCATACCCACAGTAAAACAAACAACAGACTTCAACTGCAAAGTTCCCTTTTGTTCCACACAGGCTCCGCTAGGCAGCGGGGCGTGGGAACACAGAAGCCCCGGCGCGCCGGGGCCGAGCCCGCAGCCGCTCGCTAGGCCGGGCGGGCGCGGCCGCCTCGCGTCCGCCCGCAGCGGCGCCGGCAGCCAGAGCGCTCCGGGGCTGGAGCCTTTCCACGGGGATCCGCCGCCGTCTGCACAGTGAGCGAAGGGAAGGAAAAGAAGCCCGCCCAAAGGAAGAGATGCAGGGAGTCTGCTGAGGTTTTTCTAAGCGGCCCGAAGGAAATAGGTGCTCAAGCGCTGCTGAAATTCAATATCATTTTGGTATTTCACAATATGATACGCCTTTCAGAATTTTTGCCAAAATCTGAGTAAAATCTCCTCTCCTGAATGTTTGATCTCAGCGTTATTAATTGCTTCAAATGAAGGGAAGTCATAGGTAAGTAGTTGCAAAGGAGGCCAAAACTTGAAACCCAGACGTTGGGGTTTTCTTTCTTTTCTATATTCTAAAGACTTGCATTTATTTCAGCAGATCATTTAACAAAAAGTTGAAATGGAAATGTTGTTCTGTCCTCCAGGTGGGAAAGAATGAATCTGATTTTTAAATGTTGCTGCTGAATATTATTTTTACCTCTAGAAAATATCCCAAATTCAACTAGTTGAATGAGCTCCATCTGGTGATCAGAGCATCCCAAAGGATTTTATCATAAATAATTAGAAAATTCAGTGATTAACTTTCAATAACTGAATAACTGGGTTCAAGAAATCACTACATAAGAAGATAACAAATACTCCTGATCATTCATGCAAAATAAATTTCATTAAAAGGGAAGTGAGGGATTTGGATTAAAAAGAAAACCAACACTGATGGACCAAAATGCTATTTTTGGCTTCACTGTTAACACTTCAAGAATAGAAAAAAAATGTCCAGTACCTGTATCTCCATCTAAAAGCCTAGGCAAAAAATTAAGGCTTTGTTGTTTCATTACAGTGTAAATATGCCTGTATTTCAGAATATTCTGTATTGAACTATTTGTGTCATGTCCTCATGAAAGACCTGTTTTCCTAACATTACACAAGTACAAGACCAAGAAAACCTTCATTTCTGCTTTTAGGGGGGAAAAAAAAAGTAATGTCTGAGGATATCTACCAGCAGATATTTTACACATAACAACTTTAATTCAAGTTTCTGCTCACCACCGGTGTGCCAATGAAATCATCAAGTGAGTCTTCAGTTCTGACAGCCACTTAATTAATGGCACAGTTCAGCACATTTTGGGGGGTTTTCTTGTTTATCCACTGAGGCCATATTACCATTGGGTCACATTTTGATAATTATATTTTACTACAGAAGCAAGAGGAGCAGCATCTGGCCTCAATAAGGGAAGGAACACAGCTCAGAAAATGGGAATAAGCTGCTCTTCAGGGATGCAACAGAGCAGCTGGATTTACATGCTAACTAAATGGAGAGTAAATAAAAAGTATATGTGATAAGCTACTCACCTCTCTATTTTAAAACAAAACTCAAAATATTTGAAATGCGGGAACTATAAACTAAGTCCCTTGGAAGGAGCTGTGGGACTACGGGTTCCTTTCCAGTCATTTAGCCAGTCATTACTCAATCAGAACAAAATTAGAAATGTCACCCAGATGTACCACACTGTAGGACCCGAAAAAATATCAAGAGCCCTAACTAGCTTTTGTTCAGGTTGAGCAAGAATCATTAGTTAAGCAATACAGTTCAACCTCTGTTACAGTTTTTAAAAAAAGTGGTGTAACTCCAATGAACTTCGGGAGATTTGAGCATTTACTTGTCAGTTCAGCTGACAGGAGAGGTTTGGAGGAGAGCCAGCAACTTTGCAACTATTGATTAAGTCAGCAAAAACGTAAATAGTGAAAGCTGCTGGTTTCTTTTGAGATGTCAAGACCACAGGCTTTTCATGCATAATCTCTAATGTGCTGTAGCAAGCAATTAGGACATGAACAGAACGGACTGTATCATTGAGCATGCAGGTTACTGTATGAAAGCAATTCTAAGCTTAACCCATTCATATGCTAACATTGTCTTTTAAGTTCATCTCACAGCTGAAGAAACTTCTTTTCCATCTAAAGAAATACAGTACTTTTTCAAATGAAATTATCCGAATGAGAAATAAATCATGTGTAAATTAAGTAAGATTTACTATAAAAATGTCCAGCTAATGTTTTTCTAATCTATTTATGACCTGATGAGACATGTCTTTAACATTCCCTGGGAAAAGCAATACAAAGAAGAAAATTCTGTGGGTTTGGCACTATATTTAAAATATTCAAAACACTTTCAGATTCTAGAATCACTGGAGGTTTCTCTAATTGAAATATTCAATAGTGAGTAGAACCAGCAAGCATTCGCCTGAGAATACTTAATTCAACATAATTTGACGGACTTGGAAAAATTCCAGTCTGGAAACAAAAATTAATTCATTCTGCCAGTTTAGACTAGGAAACAGACTGGAGTTCTTCGGTATGTTCTGGGCAGAGTGATACTGTTTTATCAATCCTATGAGGCCTCTGAAGAAATTGCAAGGGACACAGAACAGTCTGTACAATAACAGTGGGAGAAACAAGGGATACAGCTTCTCCCTTTGGCTACTCAAGGTGCATCTTACTCATGCTTGCTTAGCCAAGGGCCCAGTCTTAAGCATTCTCAGATACAAACTCTTCCAGGCAGAGGGAGAGTATCACCACATGAGTGAAATTGCTCTATACCATGAAATAAGACATAGGAATGCAGCTGAGAAGCCAGAAGACGTAGCAAGGGAGAGAAGATGCCCTCATGGCCAGCAGAGAAAACAACACATATGTCTTTTTAAATGGCCTGTCACAGAAATATGTGCATCCATTTTCTAATCCTGGTGTTAAAGGATTTCAGACAGTCTGTTTAAGATTGTGCAATCAGACTCAAAGGAGTTCATCAGAACATTAGCAAGAATTCCAAATCACAGAAAGATTAAGTGGTAGGGCAGAAAAGTAAAATATATGAAAATGTAGAGGACTATTGGAGGATGTACAGGACAGCATTTTAGGGGTGGGGGGGAAACCTGTTAAATCAATAATGACAGAAATGAGCACAGAAGACTTCAACCAGCACTGCTGATTTACAGCAGCAAGGGCAGGAACAGCAACCAAGAAAACCCAAGGGCTAAATGCAAACATTTTGTTCTGTTTATTAATTCAACTGATTAACTCTGCATCTTTTATCACTAAAATTTCTACAATCTGCTGAACTGGCCTTCTTTGAAGCAAAACATCTGAAGAACTGGCATATGTTTTTGTATAAGGCATAGCATGAGAACACAGCAATTTATCTTCAGATTTTGTCAATGTTTCTCTCATAAGTGTATCATCTAAATCTGACACTTAATAATTTTGTCATTCAAAAGGTTTTATCTGTCTTTCGATGTCTGTCTTTTGAATTTTCACAAAGTACGACTTGGAAAGAAATTTAAAAAGATTTAATCCACTCAGGGAAGGTCTAAGCATCATTTCAGAAAGGCTGGCAAAAACATCTACTCATGGTTTATAAAGAAAACAGAACCTTAAACTTTACAAAACCAGAAAATACTGAGGAAAGTTCAGATGCCTTTGAGAAACCTAATGGCATATTCCCACTGCAGTGCTTTGAACTCTGATCACCTTTTCTCAAATAAGCCTCTAGAAGTACAAGAGGTCTACAGAATAGAAATGAAATTTATTTTAAACATGGAAAAAACTTCGCTTATAAAAAGATAATTTTAAAAATTGAAACTGTTCTACTTAGAGAATATACTATTAAGAATTCAAAATAATTTATCATCAAGAACGCACTGTTCTAACACTCTGAATTGCAGTGAGACATGTCCAAATAGGGAAGCCATGCAAAAACAGTAACGAGATGTAAAAACTCTTCGGACACCAAAAAAGAAAGGAACAACGTTTAACAGGATCAAGCAAAGAGCATCATTTCTGGACATTGTCTACCACACAGAGGATTTGCACTTTGCTGCGAAGCGTCTGGAATGGCACTGGCAGAATAGCAGAACACCACATTAAACAGAAAATACATATATCTACACATATATAGATATATATATTCCGTGTCTATGGCCATAATTAATACCACATGACTGGGGAATAATAATGTCCAGTTTCCCAAAAGGATAATTCAGTTTTGTTTACATTATACCCTGTGAAAAAGGCTGTAATAGTCCCCTAGAAAAAAAATGGGGGCAGAAAAGAACAAACCAACAAAACAAAACAACCCACCAAACACAGCAATACAATGAGTGTTCCAGGCATTTTTCTGCTGTGCAAGCCTTTGCTCATTTCCCACAGGAGCAGCAAATGACACTGCTAAAAAAATATTTATCATAAAATAATTTCTCTAAATATTTCAAAAGGGAAGTATTCAAAATTAAAACTGTGTTAGAATTTTGTGCCTATAGAGCATACTTCATCCACAAAGCGCTGTGAAAATGCTGAATTTTACATTATATCTTTCTGTCTGCCTGCCTTTCATAACATTTCATAGCTTTGCAGGCATGAGAGATAACTTACGGGAGACCTCATTTCTCAGCATAGCTCTGGAATAGTTAAAGGACAGCTCCAAAAAATCATTCAAGTTTCACTAACCAATAATTCAGAGAGTCTGAATTGTCTCATCCCTTTCTGGCCCACACAGGGAAGCAAGTACTGGTAAAACTCCTCCTTAAACCTTCCCTTGGTCTGTGCACATTATGAATGGCCAGCACCGCTCAAGCAATACTTCTTTCTTTAAAAAGGCAAATAAAGAGTAATAGTGGAAAACAGTAGAGAAAAAACAGTGGATTTCCTTTCCTACTCATTGGCCGAAGTCCCTTCCTGAGGTGGAGGGATGACACATTTTCAGCAGAGTAAGCAAAACCCCTTGTTCTTTCCATGCTCACTGTTTGATAAAGCCAGGGGAAGTACAGCAAGAGCTGCAGTTTAGGGTTGGTTTTTGCAGCTATGATCAAAGAGCCGACTGTAAGGAAAAGACACAGCCCAGCACCTCCTGACCTTCTGCTTCAAGAGCAGGTTGGAGATACACAACTCTCCTGTCTTATATAGGAGCTGCAGAAATCAGGAAGTCTTTGCATAGAAGAAAAAACAGACTGAGAAGAGAAAGTCTGAAGAGAGGATAGAGGGCTGAACACCTGGGTGTAACCAAAACACGTAACAAAAAAGGATCTTAGCAACCCAGTTGCTTGCAATTTCAGTACAGTGTAATTCTACAAACATCAGGAAGATGATTTAAAGTAAAATCCAAAATACCGTCCTGTGCTTCTTTGAATTTTTAAAATTATAATTTATTCCACTTACAAAGAAGGAGGAATGTTATTTGTTGTTACTTTGTTCTCTCTAGCAAGTCTGTAGCATTGCTTAAGTATGCAGGAAAATTAAAAGAAATCAGACCTTTTGTTATCTAGGCATTTATGGTCATTCTTACTGATGCATGTTGCACCATATGTGTCCACAGATATTTACAGATGAACAGAAAGACAAGTTCCTACCTCCTGGGGTGTCAGCTATCCAATTAAAATAAAAACTATGGAAGTGATTAAAAGAAAAGGAGCAAGACAAAGAAAAAAAGTAGAAGTAGGGGCGGTTTATACCACAAAAGACAGTTATTTTGTAAAAGACAATATGTGTTTGTTTTTTCCACTCTATTAATTTGAAGTAATTGCTTTAAAACAGTCCATTTTTAAGATAATTTTAAGTATTTATTTTCCTTAGAATATCACCAGGAGGTTCTGTGAAAAGCCTGTGTTCCAAAAAGAGTTTCAGTCACAAATATTGTGATTGCTTGTATGATTTCCAGATCTACAAAACATTATTTGTAAAGGGTTCAGACTTGGAGGATAGCAAGGAAGATCTCCAATAGAGAAAAGGAGCTGAGAAAAAAGTTTACTGACTACAGCAAAAGTCAGTGCCTGCCATCCCGTTGATTTCCTGGAAGATTGGGACAGGTAATTAGCACAGAGAGCCAAAAGCCAAGTAGAAATCAAAAGTAATGCACACAGGGACAAAGACAGAAACAAGCTTATAGAATGTTGAAAGGAACAACAAGCTAGAGTCAAAATTTGGAAACTGAAGCTTAGTAAAGAGCAGTGGATGAAGTCATCATGTAATTCAAAAATGGGAGAGTATCTCTGCAACAGCACTTTATAAAGACTGTAGAGACTAATGTCAAAAAGAAAATAACCCAAGGGAAGAGGTTGCAGTAGCTTATGTGATGTATGTGAGACATGAGAAACTTCACAAATTTTTACGAAATAATTCTGAAAAGGAATGTGAAGATTTTAGAGAATTGAGAATGATACATAACTAGAAACTTCCCCAACATCTAAAACTCCACTTTCCAGAAATCATCACGTGCTCCCAATGGCTTTTCTTTTTCAAGCACAACAGCAATTCAAAATAATCTCAAGTAAAAAGAACATTTGAGAAGCTGGACAGAGGGAAGAGTCAAAAATGGCACTGGGATTATATGACTGTGACAATAGCGTATGAGCTCACTGCCACCAACAGAGCAGGTACAGGGAAGGGAAGGGTGGCCAGGGATGAGGGCAAACACTGAGCATTAGCAGTCAGAACACGTCAGAAAGACATTTACAGGTATAATACTGAGCAGAACAGGAAGATGTCAATTTTTTGGAGTTACTTGTGGGAGGCCAAATGGTAGTTGAAATCAAAAGATTCCTTAAGGTCCCAAAGAGTGGAACAACAGGGGAAGTGCAAAGTGACAATGGTCAGGGAAGAAATTCACAGAGCAATTGATTAAAAGAAAAAAAAAATAGTTCTTAGGAATGGAAAGTAGAGAACCATCAATCACCTTTTTGTGAATATTGTGAGTGGACAGAAACCATGGAAACCAAAGAGATGAAAGAGGAAGCTGAGGCAACACAAACAGCTTTAGGAACTGAGAGGAAAATATGAAAATTGACATAGACATAAAGGGAGAAGCACAAGGATGATAGATGATGTGCTGTGCTGTAGGTGTTACATATGAGCAGTCCACAACTGAAATGAGAACAATTCCTTGTTGTATATGACATTGACAGAGAAATTTGGTTTAACCTGTAACAGTTCTCTCCTGCTTTGGAACATTTCAATTTAGTAGCAATAAAAATCCCTATGAATCCTAAATGTAATTCTAATTGTGCTTATAAATGGTAGTTTCACAAGTATGCATGTTACAATAAACACAAATTAGAGGTAAATTAAACCTTAATTATATCTAGCAAGTTTTATGTCCTAATTAAAAATGGTATTCTAACAATAAAAATGACTTACCACCTAAATTAGCCCTTCCACAATTGTCTAGTCTTCCTAAACATTCTTTGTGTGCTCCAGCTCCACACTTAGAACATAAATAGCCTTGATAAAATGTTCCCCTGTAAAATAAAATTAGGTAGTGATACATTAGAGGTGACAAATTCCACACATAAAGGACATAAGAGACATGGCAGAAGGTATTAGAAGACATTTGTTGTTCTGCATAACGATAGTCCTTAAAGGCTTGAGAAAAAGTGACAGCTGACAAACAAGCAGCTCATCTGCTTTCTGTCACTACTAGCCATTTAAAAATCACAACCAGACAGTTCTTTCAGACTCCTAGCAGAATAATAATCTCCATTTCAATGTAATCCAAAGCTACTTTGGAACAGTACACTTGAAATTGTACCATTATGCATCTCTCCTACTACAGCTCTACACTTCATCTCTCTGGGAATTTGCCTAGGCACAATGAGGAATATGAGTTCAAGAGAGTTGTAAGTTTGAATGTATATTTAAGCATTAAGTAGTTTTTAGGCTATATGGAAAATATTCTAGACTTTAAATTTGTTTATTTTTTTAAAAAACCTATATCATGGACACTTCAGGTAATATTTGGAGCTGCTAATTTCTCTAAATGTCTCTGTTCCACAAGGTGGCACTTGGGAACACCCAACTGGTGGCCCATGGAGAACCAGGCAGCGTCCTGAGTGCAGGGCAGCCGCTCCTCAGCAGCAGCAGTTGGTGCAGACCCAGTAACTCAACTACACTGCTCCGAAGTCAGGAATTAGCCCTCCTGACTTTTAAGTTTAGAAATCTGCACCACTGTTCATAGTTACTTAGACCTTATTGCATTGAGGGAAAAAAGAAAAAAACTGGGAAAAAAAAAAGGCTCTGAAAATCCAGGTCAGTCTGACTAGTCAGGAAAAGCATTGCTAAGGGAAGAAAAAATGTGTGACAAGGAGGAACATAATCTGAAGTTCATTTATTCCATTCCTGTGCTTAACAAAGGCGGCACTACCTACACTCAAATGCCCTTGCTAAAATGCTGTGGCTTCCTTTTTCAGAATATCAGCAATATGCAACACAGAATCATGAAAGGGTTTGGGTTGGAAGGGACCTTGAGGATTATCCAAACTCTCTGCCATGAACAGGGACACCTTTCGGGATGCTCAAAGCCCCATCCAGCCTGACCTTGCAGGGGCAGGGAGGGGGGAGACCACCACCCAAAAGAACCTTTACAATACCTCAGAAGCATCTGACAGACTTTGCAAGATGTCACCCGACTGAAGGTATGCATTTTGAACTCATGAAAGCTCGTATCTGCATAGTCTGGCCGGATGTTTGACCTAAAAACAAAATTTGAAAATATGCATTAAATGAAATCTAGAACATGAGGCAACATTCACAGCAGGAAATCTTAATCCACAAACAAGTAGCTTTATTTAGACTTTAATGCTTTTCACTGACAAGAACCAGAAGTATAGACTTTACCAAACACCTTGAAATGAAATCTGAATTATGGTATTATGCAGACTTCTCTAAATATACCCTATTGTGACCTTAGTTGTCACAATAAATAGAGAACAAAACATTTGATTTTTATTCTTGTTTGAGTAACTAGGATCATTCTCAACAATATTTTATTATGTGAATGCACAAGGAAAAGCAGCTCACAGCCTGAAAAGCACTATATTTGGAAACATTAGCAGCAGATTTAGGACAATATTCACCGGGGTTTGGTTAGCCTTCTTTAAATGTGTTGCACAGTGCCCACAGCTGTAGATGCACACAGTAAATTTAACAAAATAAAAGATCACTATTCACACTGCCAAGATACCAACACACTACCAGCAGACTTATTTCCAAAGATCAGATTTATGTACAAAGTGTTGGTCCATCACTATACTGTGTTTTCTTTACCTTCTCTATTGATCCCTTTTAAGAGCAGGAGCATAATTTAAATGTGACCCACTCATCATTTGTTGGACCAGTGACTGTTTTCAGATATAAATTTTATTAAGTAATCTATTCTGTTTTTTCTGTCATCTATCCCATTTCCAAGACTGAATGGGAGAACAGGCATTTTCAATGATTCTCTTTTTTTTTTTTTAATTCAAGAAGATCCCCAAACTAGCTTAACACTGTCAAAATCAGTAATGCTGAAATGTTAGGTACATCACTTAATATTAATCTAGACTGTATCAGACAAGAATATATATATATATATATATATATATATATATATATAGTAAGGCTTAATGAATTTTTTACTTTTTCTTGTTTTTTCTATCAAAAAAATAGCAAGGCATGACGCATAGGAATTAAAAAAGGAAAAAAAAATCATGAGGGCAGGAATGCAAGAATCTACAGCACTCAAAGGAAAAACCAGAAGCTTTTTCTGACATAGAAAATTACATATTCTTCCATTAAAGCTGGAGACACTTATAAGTTACATTCTTATGTATTATAAATAACTTCCAGACGAAAACACAGACCAGCCACAAACTGCAACGAAACATGGATAACCATGCAAGCATCACTCTCTATTGGATGGAATTAAAAGGCTTACAAAAAACCATTCAAAGAATCTGTTTAAGTACCCAGTATCAGAAAGGTCAATCTTCAAATCCACCTGCTGAAAATGAACTTGCTGAAAATGAAATTGTACTCAAAAAGCAAAAGGAATTCTGCTTTTATGCCTGAGAATAACCTTACAATCAGTACTGTTTTAACTACCTCACCTGTGTCCCTCTCTTTTCTGCTCTAACATGCAAGATGTAAATTCCACAACTCCTGCTCACAGAAACAGGTGTGCATACTGCCCATCCACAGCAGGAAGGTACAGTAGCAGGATAAAATTAATCTCATAGAGAACTGTATGAACCAGGAGAAAAAGAATTATTATTTTTTGGCTCTTAACTAGATACAGCCTATATTTCATAACGCGTCTGCCAGAGGGCTGCCAAAATTTCTTAGGCTACACTCCAAGCAATCCAGAAAAATCCCTAGAACAAGCTGCAGTACTTCACTCCCAACAAAAGCTCATTTTTATTGACCTATTGGTTAAGACCAGGACATCCTGCAGAACTATGTTCAAAGTATAAGCCGAAAGTGCAAGACTCGTGAGATTGAAAGCATATCAAATTAAACCTAACAACCTGACGATTTTTTAAGAACACACCAAAGAAAAGATTCCGTTCATTTAATTAGAACAGAATCCATCTTCAAAACTAATAAGTGGATCAAAAGAAAAAAAAATCACAACCTCATACAGACAGTAGTTTAACACATGGATGTGACTACACAACTTTCTTCCATATGTAAAAATTCTCTTTTGTTCTTCTCTCAGGCTATCTTCCACACAGAATGAAGTGCATGAACTACTCAAAATATACCTCCTATTAACAGAACAAAGATAATACACTGTATTCATTCTTCTTTATATTAAAACCAATATTTGAAAAGAACAGTGCAAAGTAAGAAATTGTATGCTTACTCTGGAGACAGAGTGCTGTAAAGTGAAGCACAATATGGAAGATAATTACTGATACAACAAACCCCAGAAATATAAAATCAATGTGTGCTGTCTACTGCAAATGTAGAGGTGGAATAAGGAAGGCTTTGTAGAAGAACATTTAGTGCAGTGCTACTGTGGGCAGAAAAACTCTTGCACATTCTGCTACCAAATAAGTAATGCTGCATTATGGCAAATCCAGTTCTGTAGTCCCATCACACATCACATCAGACAAGCCTGAGATGAGGCACTATAGCAGCATGTATGGCGCATCAAGCCTTTAAATGTAAAGTCAGAAACTTAATGAATCTAGGGGTTCGATATTTTAGTTTTCAATATATTTCTTTTGCAAAATCAAATACGACATAAAAATAATGCAATTTGATTAATATATGAAAGTTTCCAACTAGAGATTAAGCACAACTCATCTGTGACTATGTCTAAATTCCACAAGGATCATAGAATTTTTTTTTCCACAAAACATTTCAAACTGATCATTACATACTAGGTTTTGAGTTTTCAAATACAGCTACTAAAGCTGATAATGCAACATAGTCATGCACACTATTATATAGTATGCCTACTATGCATACGACAAAATAGTCATAGCACACAACTTTTCATAGCCATGTTCAACCATAAAGAAGCTCTTTTGGTTACAGCAAGGAAGCCTTACACTGATACCCTCAGAAGAGAGAGCAGAGCTCTCACAACACAGTAAAGAGAACATTTCATCTTTCTCAAATCTTCTTTTCTCTTCTACTTCCCAACCCATAGGCATATTGCAAGACAGAAAAAGCCCCGAGTACTTATGTCAATATTGATTTTGAGCCTAATACTATTTTCCTCTTTAGAAGAAGGATTTCCTGTTGGAGGAAGGAAAAAAAAAAAAAAGAAGAAGAAGAAGAAACCCAGACATGATTGTTAAAAAAATCCAAATGTATTAAAGCAATTAACAAAATTTATTTTAAGGTCTTACACTGGGCTCCTTCACCATCACAGTGGGACAGCGAAGCCCTCCTGCAGACTCCTCAGTCTCTCCTACCACAACCACTGCTATAATGCGGTGCCCCAGGCAGCAAAAGAAATGTATTTTCTGTTTCTGCTGTCAAACAAGCTTGATGAGTGGCCAGAGCAGGAAGTCACTCATACACCAGAAATACTTAATCTGAAGTAAATAGTGACACAGAACACGTTTCTCATTTTATTGTAAAAGTCTCTTGTTTTTACGAGCAACAGCAGTGTGGGGAGGGAAAAGTCATTTCCCTTTGTCTCTTCTACTTTTTCCCCAGGCAGTTTTAACTTCCCCACTCTAGCAGAGACAAAATGTCAATGTGAATCTGTTCTTAGGACAATTTTTCCAATTCTCTCTTCAATTCAGCACCAGAGGTTTTGTAAGGGACAACCACAAGTGTCCCCTCCTGCACTGTGCTGGAACCCTATAACAAAATTTACTCCAGTCACTACTACTGCAATGTCCTTGGGCTGCCCCTGAGCCTTCTGAGCAAAGCTTTCTCTTTCCAATTTACTTACAGAATATTAGTCCCACTGGGACCAATTCACTGCTACATCACCAAGCCAGAGACCTGCAGGTGCATATCTCATGAGTCTCTGTCACATGGACACGCAATTCTTGTCTCTGCACAAGCCATGGCAGCCGCTGTTCCAGGGGCAGAATGACCATCTTCTTCGGTCAACCATCTCTGAGCAGTCCCTTTGTCTTTAGAGTTTTGAAAGTTCAGTGTAGAAAAGAGTTACCCACGTATTTTATTCAATTGCCCTTCATATCATCAGCCTTTGGAGCACTCCGTGTGCATATGAAATATTCCCCTTCTAAAAATATTCTCTCCACATTTGCAGTGCCACTTCTTTCTACTGACTCGTTCTTTTCAGAAGAGTAAATTGATCATAGGCCAATCACATCCCACCCACATAATGCAACACCTTTATAAATGGTGTCAGGAAGTGTCATGTTACCAACCGCCCCCCACAAACTTCTGCAGACAAAATCCATTCCAGTAATCATCTTTGTTTAGTTTACTGGCACAGCACACCACAGAGTAATGACATAGATAGCCCAAAATTTTCTTGTCAGACAAGACGTGGAGGTGCTTATTCCTATGCCTATAAAATAACGAATAAATTCTCCTGATTATCCTATCTCAAAATACAAAAAATAATTGTTAATATGAAAAAAAAGAAACAGTATTAACTACAATTTTCTCACACTAGGGGCTGCGATAACACATCAAAGACTTAAAACTCATGCTTAACCCTCAAAACACAAACTTGTCACAATCAAAAGCCTGACGTTTAAGTGAAGAAAAACAAAAAAAAACCAACACAATGAACCTTGGCAATCTTGACATATCCAACTGTGTAAGTTCTATGCCCCATTTTACAAATCTGAACTTTGATTATCTTTGATCCAAAGTGTTGCCAAGGTATATATGCAATGAGGTGTACATCATTAGTATCAAGCAACTTAGATAAGATTTGTTACTGTAATTTCCTTACTTATCAAAACCATATTCTGATGAGAAAACATTTAAATCAGAATGTGTCTGAAGAGCAGTAGAATACCACAGGCATTTGGCTGCCTTATAGCAACAATTTAGGGTTTTATCAGCATTCTTACATTCATGTTTGTTTCCTACAAGAAAAACTATACAGAGTACCTTCCACAACAGGTTGGAATAAACAAACAAATTACATCATCTTTGAGGGCGTAGGCACAAATGTACTTTCTTAAGTTTAACTTCCTCTACACAGGTAAGGCTTACAAAATAACATGCACCAGAAAAACTACTAAACATCCAGCCACAAAACTCAAACTTTTCTACTAAATAAGCAATTACTACAGATGTATCCCAAGAGAATAAGTAAAAGACCGAGAGACAGCTTACTATATAGTCCCTTCCTTCTATTTTTCCAGGTGGAAAATAAATATATTAAAATCCCATTAATCCCATTAAGTCTTCATTTTCAGAAAGGATATATTTCTATAAAAAGTGAAAAAAGTCTTGTAGTCTTGTTTTATAAATTTTTCTATACTGAGTATATCTTTCCTTGAATGTTTAGTACTTCAGATATTTCAGTATTAGCCTTGGAGACCAAGAACTATTGTCTCAAGTTTGTCTTGCATGAACATACTACTGAAAGCTTACTGGCTGCCAAATCTAACAGAAATATAATCAAGGGATAAAATGAAGTATTATGTTTGTTATATTAATTAAATCCTTACAGCGAGTTTAAATATTAAATAGGAAATGAATAAAATGCAAACTACATGGCCTTTACTGAAAAAGAGTGCACAAAAGAGAAAAAGTGGCATTATGAAAATGCAAAGAGTAGAAGCAAATAGAACGTGGAGTCTTTGGCTCCTGGTTAAGAATGTCAAACTCAGCTCAAACAAGCAACAAGAAGCAACAAGAAGTTATTCAGCAGCAGAGAGCACTGCAAATCTACCATCTTATGGCTTTATCTCCAGCAAGGAGTTAAAGGAAAGAGACTTCAGAACACAGCACACAGGAATGTTCTCCTTTCTTCTATTACACATCTATTTACCATTGCATTTAATGCTTCCAGTTAGAAACAGTTTAAACAACCTGCAAGGTCCAGTGCTGTTCTCCACTAGTGACCAGTTCTCTCGTTCTTGCTGTATTTTGAGGGCCATTTCTTTTAATTGTTTCCCTGGCAGCTTTTCAATACCAGCTTGACTTCAGCAATTAAGACCTTTACAGATTTCTCCTATCCCTGGATCTAGGCCACTGAAAAGGTGTTGCTTAAACCCACTACAAACAATTCAATTAATGCTGAAAAATTATTGCTGCTCTGGAGTACTTAATTAACAACTCAACTTCTCCTTCCCAAACTTCAAGTGTTTTTAAAACCTTTTTTTTTTTTTAACTGAAACGAAAAAGGTATTACAGAGAGGAAAAAAACTCTGAGAAAGTTCGATATTCCTTAGATATACGCACACAAGAAGCACATCCATGCATGTAAAGGAAAAGAAAGATTTCACACAAAGAGAAATGAAAAGTAACCCTTTGCAAACGGATCAAGGAAGTTCCTTTCAAAAAGTGAATTGGCCACAAAACAAGACGGTATCAGCACGAGCAGGTGCTGAGCCAGATACCCTTGGGTAAAGCACTGCTGTTAAATACAGAGCAAGCAAAGGCCTTGTAAACATTGCCTGAACCAAGGCAGTCTAGGACACTGATGATAAACCTCTCAGGTACCATTTGTACCCTCCAGTCTCCCGTAGCTCAGTGGCACTAGCATCTTGGAGAGAAGAGGAAGGAGCCTTCTCTTTCCCCTGGCAGCAATCCTACCATAGTTTTCTGAGTAACATGAAACAGCAATTTCTTGAGTTGGCAACAGGCTGTTGAGCAGTCATGGGCTCTGCAGAACAGTACAGTGAGACAGCTGCCCACTCTTTGGGGTTGACAGTTCTCCCCAAAAAGGAAAAAAAAACATGCTAGGGAGTGTTCTAATGATACTTCTTATTTCTGGGTTTGACTTCTTTTCACAGAAATGCTAGTTAGGTCAGGTCTCAAAGATCATTTTCCCACATCAGTCTCTTCAAGAAATGCAATCGTGTCACAAGAAATGACGCAGAGTCCAGTTGTATGTACGTGCTCGAAAAATGTCTATCTTTTTGGAAGTGCATTATATTTGAAACTGAATAGCCATTTCCCTTGATTAAAACTTGGCTTTAGAGAACAGTTATTGCATGTATACCCACCTGAGAGCCCAGAGGCATAACAAATAAGGAGATGCATGAAGTATCAGATAAAGAGTCTGCAGTGAATTGCAATTGTTTTAAGTATTAAAAGAAGAAATACTACAGGGAACTCAGATAAAACTCTATACCTTGAACTCTCCTGAACTCTCAACCTCAAGTTAGACCTTTGCATTTCAGAGTTGATGTTATTCTGCACTCCATGTTATGCCTATAATAATTTAAAATGCTCCATACAGAACTGTTCAGAATCATGGACACCCTGAGCACGAACTACTGAAGATCATTTTCAAGTGTATGTGACGTGAAATCTGATGTTGTACTCATGCAGTGTAGCTTGTAAAAAAAAGGGCACAGGTTAATACCTCTGGATACTGAAAATTTTTATTCCAGGTTTACTTACTGTATAAATAATTGGCATCACTGCAGAAAACGCATCAGTAAACCCAGATCTAATGTAAGTATTTCTAAGATATTCGTTGCTAACAGAAATTACATATTAAGATATCCTAAGTAAAATTCCTAGTTTGTGCCAAAGTGACCTCCTTTCAAAATTTTAAGCACCTTAAAATTTAGCCATGACATTTGGTACTAAGCATCTTAGAAAATTTTGGCAAACTTTACTAGCACTAAAATATAGCTATTGCCACATATTCAAATGCTACCTAGACAGTAAATAAATAAATAAATTTTTTAAAACCCACCCACAACAGTATGTTACTGTCAAACAGGGCTAAAAGCTCTCAGCCAAACCTCATATGAAGAATTTCATGCAAAGTTGGTCCCAAGACATGTTCACCTTCACTGCCTGCAGCAGATTCATCCTTAGGATGCCAGTCCCTACAAACAGAGCCAGCCTTACATTTGCACCATGCTTACTTTACACTCAAAGCATTTCAGCTTGGTGCAACTATCACCATTTCAACTGGTCACACAAAATGCTGTCATTATAATAGAAAGGCATTTGTGCAATAACAAAGTAAGAGGGCAAAGAGAAAGTCACAAATGAGTAATTTTCAAATAAGTAAAATACAAATAAGTATTCCTTTTTGAATCTTTACAAGGATTTGGGGTTGGATTTTAGTTTGTTGGTTTGGTTGTTTTTTTTTTTAAAAAGGCATTCCTAAGGGATAATCTCACTAGAGGTGAGTAATGCCATTTCACAAAGGATGATTTTCAGCTTCTTTTTTACCTTCTCAGGAGCAATGCTGATTACTTACAGCTAATTCATTTTCTCTGTTCCAGCTCGGCTGTTATTTCAGAATCATCTTTGAAAATGCTATTTACTGAAGTAATCAATCAATCAGTTCTCCATATGCTAATAGTCAAACATTCTGGTTTGTCACATCAAAGAGTCTTCATCAAGAAGACATGTTATAAAATTAAATTAAGCATATCACAAGTAAATTGGGCTTTTGATCAAGAACACACAACTTCTAAGAATTTGCTAGGAAATTTGCTTATTTGATCATACGATGAGTGGCTTTTTTGAGATCAAGGAAATTATCTTGTTAACTTTTTGGAAACATAGTGCATTGTTTCAAACAAGACAATGACTTCCTTTCTTCTTTATCAGTCTACTTCCCCAAAAAGCATGGGAGGTGAACTGCTTTCAGCTAATCTATTCCTGTATAACATTTTTGAACGCCACCTGATAGGAACAAAGCTCTGTCACACATCAGTATTTGCAAATCAAAAGCATCTATACTTTATATACTTTTATATTCACTGGCTGAATCTTATTTGTGAAAGTCCTAAGTCTTACAAATCCAAATTTACTAAGTTGCTTGTATTGATAAGCTTTAAATATTTTATCATATTCACACTTAACTGAAGAAAAATCTGTGTTTTGGAGTCAAAAACTCTGAAAATACAGGATTCGTGCAAATTATTGGATAAATACCTATTTGTGCTAAGGAAAAAGGTAACTGATTTGCAGGGAGAAGCTACAACATCTATTCATATAATCAGAGTATCAAGACAAACATGTTATGCAGCATTCTATGTTTTAACACTCAAAAACTCCTTGGACAAAAAAAAAGGCAATATTAAGATGGTGGTACTTTATTTTTATGATGTTGCATCACTACAAATTTATTTCACTGAATTTTAAAAAGCACTAATTTTTATAGTAATATTCCTCAGATATTGTAAGGTAAGTTGTAAAAACTTAAGGATTGGGATATTTTTGGGTTTTGTGAACTGGAAGACATACACCAAAGTATATTTATCATCTTCAGGTGTTTACCCAATGTTTTCATAAATTCTGGTTTGCTTACACATTTTACACTGCCCTTACACTGTGCTTGCTCTTAATCATATCTAGCATCTTCACACAGTTCTTGCTGTGTCTGGAATAATCTAAAGACATATTTTAACTATAAATATGTTGTGAATGATTGCTTATAACCCTGAAAAACATTTGATCAAAACCAACGGGAGTCACAGCAAAGAACAGGCAAGCATTCTTCTTTAACAGACATGGACTTGGCATTCATTTCTGCAGTACTGCAATACTTATACTGATGAAAAAACCCCAAGCAGACGTGTTTGTTTATCACTTTGGTAACCTGTGTGAGATTGGTACACGTGAAACACCTCTGCAGGTTATTTGAAAAATGCAGCAGACATCTTAAGGCTTTTAAGGTGCTCTGATAAGAAACCTTTAATTTAATATGTCAGTGTTCAATATGTCAGAGCTCAAATATTCTCTCAGAAGAAAGCTTAATGCGCATGCATTATTAATGCACTATCTGAGGGAACAGATCTATTTGAGTGGAATCTGACCAATGTCATTAGTCAAAGAGTGCAAAGCGAATTTGGAAATACAAATGAGAATAGGTAAGAGGACACTTTTCACCTACTTTGTGTCTTGTACTAGTTTTCTTTAAAATCTAGAAAATCAATGAGCTCTGGTTGCAATTTTTGTGGTTTTCCTAATCTAAACTGTTGTGCACACATCTACCAGGTTTGATAATCAATGAATCTCAGGATTATTTCCTTACTATCAGATGATATGTTCTGCATCCCTTGAGTTGAAACGTGTGAATTTATGTCAAACTGAAGTGGCAATTTTTCAAAAACATGTTAGACTCTATCTGAGCTGCTGCACAAATTCTCTAGTGACCCAAAACAAAGTACAGTGTAATTAAAACTAAAACCACTATTTTTTGAGGGCTGTACAGCTTTCATGTCTGAAATCTTTTATTCAGGTATTTAAAAGAAAAATCAGATTCATTAACTTCATACAATTAATGCATACCCAAATCACTCTAATGAACCTGTTTCCCACTGATTTTTCAGGCATTACTAATTAGACGTGACATTAATAAAGCTATTTCAGCTACGTCAAAGCAGAAACTACAATCATAGTACTTCAGAAAGTGAAATTTTAACCGTTCCTCTTCCTGCAAGATATTTCCATAAATTTCTTAGTTGGCAAAAGGCAATAGTTAAATAAAGCCTAATTAAAAGGTGTCTTCCAACACTGTTGCAAGAGACTTTACCATATTGGTTCTGTGTGTATTGAAATCCAGCATGGACCAAAGCTGACACAGCCCTGAGCAACCTAAGCCTTGCAGAAGACTGAAGCAAAAAATCTCCACACACCTCTTCCAACCTAAATTCTTCTTTAAATTGCATTTATGTGTAAGATGTTTCTATACTCAAGTCAAGTTTGCTGACGGTCATTTTTACAGTGAATTACAAAAACCAGTTGAGAAAGGCTTAATTAAATTAGGAAACTGGACAACATAAAGACAAAATAAATTCAGCACAAACCAGCATAAGATATTATATGTCACATTCACTAATGGATTCAAATATTGTCAGTGGGAAAATATAGTCTGCAGACTTTCATGGGAAAGATCTCTGCTGTTGTGGTGATGAGAACACACACCTGCTTCATGCTCTACTCTGTGATCAAGCAACAAACTACACACCAAGTATTTAGTGGCTGGAAGGGAGTGTTAAGTGTCAGCATGAGACAGATATAGCAACAATCAACAGATTTTCTTTTGCTATTCTATCATCTCATGAGAAAATAGAAGAATTTAAATTCTTCTCAACACTGATGAGAAAAGCAGTTGCGCTCTAATAAGAAATTAAGCCTGGTAATTAGTCAGCTAAGTAGTAATATAACTGAGGTATATGAATAGAATATGTACATATGCCTACAATAGAGGAGGGATGCTTCAACTTTCAAGGAGTATTTTCTTTTTTATAAAGAATGGTTAGCATAAATTCATTGACATAAATATTAGTCAACTATTTTTTTTAAAAAAGCATTTTTAAAACCAAAAAGCATGTGTAGAAGAGTGTTCTAGGGAGAAATATCAATCAACACTCCCACCTTTTAGCATAAGCTGAATAACATAAAAGTATTACATATTTGTTCTGATTCTTCTGGTGTTTTCAACAGGGAGCAAAGAAATTAGACAGGATGTGCTAGTAGAAAATATAAAAGATTTGTGTCTCACACAATCAGTTTTTGAGATTTTAAATGGCCTAGTTATGGCAAATAAACCATGCACTTTATCACATTGCTGACAAACTTTCATTTAATACATGATGCCACTAATTTGGCTAAATGGGAACAATAATTTGGTTTTACACTTATATCGATATTATCCTGGATATGGAATGACTTTGCATTTAAACCAGTGCTATTTGACATGCTAGACAAAATTTAAACATCCCATGTCTGGTACAGTAAAGTCTTTGCAGCACTATCTGTGAAAGGATGCTTATTTACCATTCCAGCTAAAGGTTCATCCACTGCTATGAACAGAGCTCCAAGGACAAAATGGCAACTGCTCAAATTGGCCACTGTCACAGTTAAGCATCACATCTCTTCCAAGGCAATAAGCAGGTTACACTCTCCCTGTGCATGCAGAATGTCCATTCACACAAGCAAGAGAAGAGGCACATCAAGGGAGAACTCAAGCACTTGCAACAATGGCTCCTCTTAAAACATCCTCCAGTGGCTTCTGCCAGACAGCTTTACAAAAACTTCACAGATCCACCAACCAAAATTCCAACTTTAAGAACTTGACTGCAACATTAACTATGCTGCCCCAGTGTCCTGCTTCATTTTATTGTGACCTAGGAAATCCAGGAAGCAGCAATTTTGGGTTGAAAACTTTTTTGGGGGGAGGTATGGGTAAATGAGCAGCTTCAGCTGTGGCTAAGTACTGTGTCTAGGTCAACAGCATCAAGCTCAGTGCAGCTAGACCACAGTATCATTGTTGTATGAGGATGTGCTGTATGAAGAGACTTCAAGAACACCCATTAAATTCTCAGGAGAAAAAGCAATTGTGGTGTTTGGTATTATATATTTTCTAAATAAAGCAATAGTCTCAGGAAAACAGCAAATAAATACTGAAGGAACAGAAGTGCCATAAATTTTAAAAAAATATATAAATAAAAACAAATTATTAAATTTCCTATGACCAGTAACCCAGCATTTCCAACCTCCCATAAAATAACACTCACCACACAGTACAGTCACAGAGCAGGCTAAGAGGTAGAATATTTTCACAGGTTTGTGAAATTAGCTTTCCAAGAGAAATTTACTAGTCTGAAAAGTAACACTCTGGATAGAGCACTGGGGTTTCATCTAGCCTTCCTGTAGGGATTTTCCATACCCAGTATGCCTAATGTATTCCTGCCCTCTGCACCTAAATCAAGTCCAGCCAGGAAAGCAGTGTTCTCCTCTATTTCATACTTCATCAATAACATAAGCTTCCCATATCTGGAGACAAATTCTCATCTTAACAACACCAGCATGTCTGTAATAGGTGCTTTTTCACCAAATAAACTCTCATCACTGTTTCGTACACCAGTATAAATATCTAAGTCCCCCCCTCCTTAAAAAAAGAGAAATTACAACCTATCTGAAATAATTATGCCTCTTAGATTGTTCCAGTAGCAACAAGGTTAATTCTTACTTTAAAAATAATATGAGAGATCCTAGTTTGGTCTCTTACGATGTTCTTAGATTTAACATTTGCACAAACCTGACTTCAACACACTGCTATTCCAAAGGCATTGAAATTTCTGTCTGGAACTCAGTAAACAGCATCATTTCTGATAATCAAAACCCAAAGTTATTCACCCCTTCAACTGTGCTGGGTTTGCAGTCTCATAAAATTTTTAAGTAAAGAGAAGTATTTTGCCCATGGAAGCAGCAATTATAATTGAATGCAATGAATAACAGCATAATTTCAATCACGGCTACTTTTTAGAGCAGATAAGTTAATCTACACAGTAGACAATGAGAACCATGAAAACAACAAATCGAGCCAGCTGAGCAACAGTTCAACATGCTTAGCTTTGTTTATTCTCAAATATTCTTGTATTTGTAATACTCTTGTGTCTCAACATGCATTACAATATCATTATTGCTACATGCGCCAAGGTATGTTTTGGGAGAGATGCTGAGGGAAACACCTACAGTGAAGTCAAACCCATTTGAGAGAGTTGGGGATAAGCAATGAAAACTTCAGAAGGGATAAAGCAATAATGCCACTGCATCATGTTGCACCCCAGCCCTGATCCTGCTGCTCCAGCCCTGGTGCCTTAACCACATGGAAGGAGGTTAAACTAGAGGTATGGCTTTACAAGAAGGACAAACTTCCATGCAAGGCACCACCACCCATTTTCAAAGACCATCTGCCAGAGAGGAAAGAATGGCACACAGACTCATCAACCACTGAGGTGCTGCCTGCTCTGTTCACACAGGCAAGCAGCAGCAATTACCTGGGACAGAGGCACAGTCCCAACAGCTGAGCAGTGCTGGCTGGTGCCCAGCACTGCATGGGCAGAGCTGCACACACACAGCAACACGAGGAG
This sequence comes from Chamaea fasciata, assembly GCF_029207755.1. Taxonomy (NCBI): domain Eukaryota; kingdom Metazoa; phylum Chordata; class Aves; order Passeriformes; family Sylviidae; genus Chamaea; species Chamaea fasciata. The sequence goes on along the minus strand of NW_027094095.1, from coordinate 11,881,534 downwards.
GGGCAGGGGAGAAAGGTCCTGCACACAGCCATAGAAATGGCTGGGAAGAATTGGGAAAAAAAATCAGAGTGCTCTCCCCACTCTTCTTAGCTCCTAGCCTGACTTCAGGTTTGTTTGGTTTTTTGGGGCACTGGGCCAGGATGTCTGAAGAGTGATGAGGAGTCACAATGATGAAGTTGGTAAGTCTGAGTTCCTCACTTCTCACACATGTATTAAGTAAATATAATTATGATATTACACAAAGCACAGCAGGGAGACCAGAGGGACAGAAAAAGGCACACATGCAAATAAAGACCTCCTTCCATCCCCAATTATGCCACCCAGAAATTTTTGCCAAAACACATGCCATTTTTTGCCTTCAATAAAAATCATCAAGGTGGGAAACCTAGTAAACAGGCTTTATTATATCTGTCCAGCTCAGGTTCTCCTTCTATATGTTTCCATTATATCGTTAACACTCCTCATACTGAGGCTTTTAAAAAGCCTGTATAGTTTATGAGGAAGTTTCACTCACATCAGGTCATGATAGCCTTTTTCCTGAATCCACACCCCTTTACAACCACATCCAAACCGACCATTGCTAATGCTGTGTCTCTGTGTTCACTGGGAGCCTCTCACTCCCCCTTCACACTTTTTCTTTCCCTAAAGCAAGCATCACCTGTCATCCAGTTCCCTTGTGCATGCTTTACTTAGTCACAATACCCAAGGTGTCAATAATCATGTTTGTCTTTCTGACAAGAATCAGAAATGGAAATAAAGTTCATGCTGCATAATGTAATCTGCAGTGCTGCAACCGAACAACTTACTTTTCAAGAAGTCTAAAGCAACCTCTTCTCACTTTAAAACATACAAAGGAAATCAGCCTTTTAAAACTAAGTGTAATATGCCAAGCAACTTGATTCAGCTAACTAATAAATTAGATAAAAGCCACTAGGAAAGATGCCAGGATCTGCTCCCAAACCACCAGTATCACCTTTCAGAAACATACTTCAATTAGTCAAAATTAAAATGGGATGTGAAAAAATTTCACTATTCTGATAGATATTTATTGTAAATATAATTAGTATTACCCCATATTTGGTTAAGACAGCATTGCTAAAACAGTTTTAGCAGCAAGGTAGGAAAATACGATGTAGCCTAGAGTGCCCTCTTCCTTTTCAAAGAGGAATTTCAGGGAAATATTGTTGATGAAGATGTCAATCAGTTGTTTCTCAGAATGTCAAATAAAATAGATAAGTAGACGGTATTAAAACGTGAAAAAAGTTCAGTATAATTCAAGCAAAATCTTTACATGAGTGATGAGTGTGATTCTACCTTAATAAATATATACTTACAGAGCCATCTGAAATTGTTCAAGCCATTTTTTCTTTAAGTCTTTAGTTTTGCAATAAACTTCTAAACCATTTTCACCTTGGATATGAATGAGGTAGAAGCCATAAGACCACTGCATAAGAAGATTGGTAATACAAAAGTCATCAGTTATGAAGAAAGGAAAGGGGAAAAAAACCCCTTAAAAATAACAAAGCATTTGTATATTCTTTAATTCATTAATTTTGGGAACAGTAAGACCACTTTATTGTGTTCCCTTCGAATGACTTACTCAAACATTTTAATTACCTCAAAATAAACAAAGTTGAAAGTTCTAAATATTCGCTCCAGCTTACATTTAAAATGAAAAACATCTTAAAGAAATTGTATTTACATTTTAAACTCCCACAAAATGCTTCAAATTCTTGCTAAAAATAAACATTTTATGTGAATTAGTGACAAATATTTACCTTCTTATTTTCTTTATCAGTAGTGGGGTTATTTGTAATTTTGTATTTCTGAAGATCTATTATTTCCTTCATTTCATAATTATCCCCTCTCCGTTTGCAAACAATGACAGCTAGATCAAACAAGAAGATGTGCCTATGAAAATACAATACAGAGATGGTTAAAAACACTCCAGAAAGCTAAGACCAAAAAGTCATATTTTACACACTTTTGCCAGTGGCACTTGAAATTTTGAAGGTGAAGAACTAAACTACTGGCTAATAAAACAACCAACACTGAAAGTACTTTTGCTTAAGACCTACTCCTTGTAAGGGACTGAGTGATCCTAGATAAAATAATGTAATAACTAATTTTCCATTCATCACTTTATACATTCTCTTGGGCAATGGCAGACAGGCTCCGTGAATGCCCAGTGGAATAGAAAGCCCCCAAGAATCAGTGAGCTGACCTCAAATTTATAGAGAGTTATTTAACAGGTTTTCAATAGCAAACACCACAAGTTATGCCATCACCTGTCTTGCCTTGCACGTTTGTCTAACGTTGTTATCCTTATTTCCCCGTCACCTTGAGGTCTCCCATACTGTAAGAGGGAATGGTTCTGAAATAGAAGCGAAATGCATGATTCCATACAGCAACAGTGTGAAGATTCACATTCAAATGTTAGACCACTCACTCCTTTTACCCCCAAAAAAGGACTTTTTAGACCAGGAAACAACATCTTTTCCTCACTGATATAAACTAAGTACTATAAAGAATCAGTCCATTCCATTTTTTTCTTCTAACAAAAACGTTTTCCCATTACAAAAGTATCTGAGAGGCACTGTACACATACAAACCCTTAACTATGCAAATATATTTAACTACTGACAACCAGAATAGCGAGATTTATGTACTTTAACATGCATGTCATTCTAAACCAAGCAAAACATACTTATGCTTAAATATTATCAAGAATATTATAAACTCCTATGAAACGAGGAAAAATACATCTAACAATATTTTTGATCAAAAGTGATTTGAAAATTGTATGCAAATTTAAAAATCACATACCAAATTCTCTATTGATAGTTGAAACTGTCTGATTTCCCGAAGTGTTTCATTGTCTCTTTTTACTTCATTTACATATTGAGCCAAGTCCTAGAGTATCAACAGCAAAAGGGAGGAAAAGAATAACTTTTCTATGACAGACTGCTTTAATACATTATCTTGAGAAGTTTATTTCTAATTTTATCTTCATCTTACCTACATTTTTAGTATTTCTTTTGAAATTCTCTTTAGAGTTCAAGAATTACCAATATGTACAGCTAAATAAAGAAGGAATAAAGTACCTGCATATCTTTAATAATATTTACAACTCTCTTCGTGATATCTATTGGAACAGGAATTTAGTATCAAGAAAGAGGGAAACAAGTAATAAATTCGCAAAAAGAGCTGATTTTTTTTCTGAATTTCCTTAGTGGTTTATTTTTAAGATTAAAGACAGAAACATAATTTATGCAGCTCACTACTGAAAAAGCAGTCAACACCCAACATCAGAGGTAAATAGGAGGTAAATAGAAAATATAGCAGAAAACATATATAAGACAGCTCAAAAGCAGAATGTAAGGTGTGAACGAATCATAAACCTGGGCACTTATTGGAAGAGAAAAAGCTACGACCCCAGCAGTGGGATCTTGCTCTTACTGTTGCACAGCAGAGAGAAGCCATTACACAGCAGATTTTAAAAGGGGCTTTTGAAGGGATATACTACCTGAAGTCACCCAGTGAGATCATTATTGTGCCCTTTAGCAGAACATGTACTGTACACATTTCACTAAAGCCTTTTAAATGCTCTGAAGACGCTTGAGTAATAGTGACAATTTGCTGGGGCTTCTCTGTTTATGGCTAGAGATGAGGAGTGAGCAGAAGAGGTAATTGGTAGGGTCGGGGATGCTGAGAGCAGCAGCTGGAAAAGGCATTCTGATCTTCCTAACCTGCTTTTACAGTATCCCTTCAATATGGTCACAAATTTGGAGGCTGGGAGGAAAATACATCTTCTCCCTAAGATGTTTTTAATCAGAATCTGTGAATAGCTGCAGTCATTTTGCTAGCTTCCCAAATGGATCTGTGCAGGATACATTCACATCAGTCTAAAAAGACTTAGCTTAGAAATTAAATAACATTTTTTCTTGCTGCCAAAAGAAATCCGGCAGCATAATCCTTCCAAGAATTTTCTTTCCAGGGGGGCAGTACCGTTTTGCTAGCAGTTTCTCCAAAGACATTTTCTTTTTGTCTCTCTTGGTGAAAAGACACCAGGGCTTTTAGAAGCAAAACACCAGTGCTACCCTGTTATTTCTACTACAATGGCAGGGACTACAGTAAATCAGAATGAGAGCAATGCTGCAGCCTTAAGGAGAGACACTCATGCCTCAGGAGTTTGTGGGTTTGGAGGGGTTGGGGGTGAGGTTTTGTGGTATTTTGACTGGTTACGTCCTGCCAGCCAGTGCATATCTGCCACAGACACTCTGGAAAGAGATTTCTTTGGTTTTTACAACCAACAGACTCCAACAATGAAGAAAACCAGCAAACTGGAATGAAAAAGCAGGGGTAAATATAAAATAGAGTTATTTTCTGAGGCAATTAGCAGCAACCAGGACGCATGGCCTGCCACTAGATAGATGAACACTCCATCTCTGTGCCATCTCTTTTCAGGCACCTCTCCGAGGGAAATTATCATGGTGCTCATCCCTCTATGCTTGCTGCACAAAAATGGATAACAAAAAAGGGAACTAAAAATCTCATTTGTGAGCTGGTTGGTATTCCAGGCATTCAAGGCAGTCACAAAATATGAGACAGCTGTGCGACCCAAAACTAACTTAGTCTGACTTCAGGATCTACTGTGGACCATACAGATTACAACAGGAGATATAATTTAATTCATGTTGGCTCCTTTCCCCAAAAAGAATAGAAAAAATTTCCCAATTCCAGCACATGAATGTCACTATTCATGCCATGAAGGCAACTGAAGCAGACCTGTGCTTTGTTTCTGAGGCTGTGCAGAGGAGCACAGAAATACATTACCCTGTGCACAAGGCAGCAGTTATTCTATAAAGCCTTTGTTTGTACCAACTGCAGGTGAATGTATAGTGACAGGTACCCTACCTCCAGAAAGATGTAACTGCTTTCAAAGGTGACGCACAGAGATCATATTAAGATGACAGAAAAAGGTCTTGTAAACAAAAACAGCTCTCCATCTCACTGGGAAATTACCGAATCTTGATCAAATTGACTTACAGTAGTAGAAATACTCCCAGATTTCAGAAGCAAGACCAACATGATTGAAACACCAGCCAATGCAAAAGTAGTCCAAAATGGGAAAGTTCCATTTCACAAACCCTGTACTTCAGAAAACTACTGAATTTGTTTCCCAGACTTGAGCAAAACCCTCAACTTTATACTTGCCATGACATACAAAGCTCACAGGAACCTGTGAAAACATTTGAAATGTTATGAAGAACATGATATCCTCCAGGGAACAGAATTCTGAGCTACCATTCTAACCACCAACAGGCAAAAGTATTCCACTGCCATAAATACTCACCTTCATTGCATCAAGTGCCAGTTTTAGATTCGCCTTCTCCATGGGATCAGTAGTGTGCTTTACCAGCTCCTGTGGACAGAACAGTGAAAACTTTCCACCCACTGTTTGTCATTTGTATAAATTGAAATCATCATTGGTCATCTCCACCCCCCAAAAATAAAGAAGCCAAAACCAGAAAACACAGCCCAAGACTGGCATTTTCATCGCCAGAGTGAGCAGCCTATCAGTGAGTGTGGACTATTGCAAACAGCTAATTGGCAAGTGTTTAGGAATGATTGCTGCACAGCCTAAACACTGACTTTAGCTGCTAATGAACCATCACAAGAAGGGAATTTGGTCTGTCTAGCACTAAAACTTGCCAAATCAGATCATTACCGTATGTGCATGCTGGAAGCCCAGGTAAACAACACTCAGGTTCATTTACACGTTGCTATATGGTATTTCATCCTGTTCCAAAGCATGCACTTGTGTCCACAGACAGGGATCCATGCTGGCAGTGAAACCTCAGCTGAAGTGTGCACAGCTTAAAAGTCACGGTCTCATTATACATAAGAGGAAGCTAACTCAAAAAACATATTGAAATCAAATTTACATGTTCAAAGAATTCTTTTAGCCACATCCCAAATGGAAAATACAGGGTCTTTTTTGGGCTTTATGAAGTAAAGTGTAACCTCTTGGGGAAACAGGTCATTTCTTCTTTATAATTTGAGGCAATAACTAAATATTTCAGCTCACATAGTAAAATCGTAAGAAATTAAATAGTATTTTTATACTCATATTAAAATTAATAATAAATAAGTAATTAGTACTTCTATTTGCATTACAATTCTAATAATTTACTCATTATTTTCTTTCCAAGTCTGTAAAATATTTTTCTTGTACAACATATAGATATCGTTACACAGAGCACAGTGACACTGTATTTCATCTTTCCACAATATACAGCTTGATTATAAAATCATGAGTCAGATCTCATAAGTTTTTTTTCTAAAGTTGTACCATTCATTTTGCTTTTTTCCAATTTTGCATTGATCAAAATATTGATGACTCATATATAGAAGTATTTCAAAAAATTAATATTACAAAATGTATGTTGTTCTGCAGAGTAAAAATTATGCTCCATATATAAGTAGTAGATCTTTTTAAAATGACATTTTACAAGCATCAGCAGGGTTGACAGTCTAATATAGTAATACATTTCTTTGCAGCTGAGCTAATGAGTCTCCTGGCACAGCTATCAAATTAAATTTATAAGACTCTCCACCCTTATTACAGGACTAACTGCAAAAGCTAATGCTTTGTGGGTTATAACAAGAAACATTTCAAAATAAATATGGCTTAATTGCAATTTATGACAGCTAAGAAGTGTCTTAAAAGTATGCTGTATGTATGGCCCAGCTTCCTTTTGGGGGGGTAATGGTTCACATTTCAAGTACCATGATTATGGTTTGGTACTACTAACCATTTTAAAAACCCCAACAATAAAAGGTCCAGAGACTGAGGAAACAATCGTGTTTTATTTGATTTTCCCCAGATATGCTTCAGCTCTAGGAAATGATCTCTGGGAGAAACCCTGCACTTGACTGAATTTTATTTCATAACGCATCTAGGGAAGCGTCAATCACCTTCCTTTGACAAAGACATTTAGCTTTCATTTTTACAACCCACTGATGATAAACAATCACAGTTTTGCTCTCAGCCCCCTTAAATTTCAAAAATAAAATACCTGGAGCAGTAGGTGATATTTTAGTACTCTTTGCATTGGAACCACTAAGAGATCCCGCAACGTAAATTTCCCATTATTGGCCCTCTTGGAACATTCCTAGTTCAAAGCAGAAGAAAGAATAAGACAATAGAGCTAGAAAATAAACCTATTCAAGTGATATATATGAAAATTCAGTGAGATACAAACAACTATATTAAGCTTGTGATAAATAATATCAACAAAATGAAGAAAAAGTTGATATGACAATACCACAAAAAGGGAAAAAAGCCTGCATTTAGTCACTTGTTCTTAGATGTTTCAACATACATGAGAGAGTAGAACAAAAGCAACAGAAATTAGGCATTCTGTACAGCTAAAAAAAAATTATATATTCCTATAGGGGGGAAAAATAAGCAAAAGATAATCATGGAAACCACAGCGCAATCAGTCTCAGTTCAGCACTTCACTGCAAAGTTGTGGACAAAGTCCTCTTGGCAGCAATATCTGGGCACAGAAAAAAGGTCTATGGGAATATCCAGCGTGGATTTACCACTGGTATATCTATGCCTGCCCTACCTGACTGCTTTGCACAGTGAAATGCCTAGATCTGTGAATGGATGGAGACAGCCTGCCTTGGCTTTTCCAAGGCTTCCTCTCTCACAGTAGAGTAATATCCAGATTGGGATGTTATGCTCCAGGTCTATAGAAAACTGACTGGATTATGAGGCTCAAAAAGTGCCATGACTGATGTTTCCTGCACCACCTGAGGGACAGCTGCAAACAGGACTCTGTCCAAGGCCCCTTCCCCTTTAGTGCATTTGGCAGTGATCTGCAGCAAAAGGCACAGGCCACCCAGAGCAGATCCACAGACAGCGCAGCTCAGGGTGCCACTGACACCCTTCAGCACAAACCGCCCATGAATGCAACAAGGCAAAGTCCCTCACCTGGCAGGCACTAGCCAGGGACATGCAGACTCTGAGGGCTGAGCAGGTGGGCAGCAGCTTGGCAGAAAGGACCCAGGGGTCATGGTAGACAACCCTGAAGCTATGTGACAAAGGCTTGTTCAGCCTACAGGTCCCTCCCAGCCTGTGGGATCCTGCAGCTCCACATTCCAGCTGAGATATGCTGATAAATGGAAGGGTACCACTGGTGGTCACTTCCTGAAGGAAAGCCTTTACTCTGCTAATGTCAATGGCACAACTCCCCTCACTTCAGGACCAGGATGTGCAGTTCTGTACATGCAGCACATTTTCATTTGATCAAAGGGTCCAAAAGAATGAAGGGAAACACATTCACTCATCAGTCCAGCTAGTTTTGTCATCATAAAGGTTTTGAGTTCAATGAAAGCAGGACATAGTCACAGAAACACATGGTATAATGTGTGTGTATATATATATGTTAAAAATACTGATACCTCTAACTTCAATTTAACATCTTCTTTTGTCTTAGAGATATTGTCTAAGCATGATATCGCTATCTCCACTTGACTGCAGTACTGTCCATAAATAACCAACCTAAATCAAAGGAAGAGAAAGAATGAAAGGAACATTTGTTTATTTAAGAACAACCCTGGTGATCATTTTTTCACAATCCTTGTTTCAAAAGGAGCAGTGTCTATAAAAGCAAGGATAGAATTTAGCCATGTGTTCAATGGGCAGCATGAATGAATGAAGACTATTCAGGTGAACAGTTTTGCTCTACTTTCAAAATGGTCTAAAATCATTGCATTTTCCTTTAATAGTTACATATACATAAATATGTTCTGATAAATACAGGATACATTAAAAAGTAGCAAAACTGCTGAACAGAACACTCTGCAGTGTTTACAGCAATGTAGACTTCTGAGGTTGTAACGAATAAATTTCGGAGCACAGGCTTAATAGGATTAACTAGAGCCACCCTTTAAAGAACTTGTAGGTTATGCAAACTGATCTGTCTCTAACAGTTTCTATCAGGTCTGAGCTCTCAGATCAAAATAATAATGTATGAAATCTCAAGAAATTTTCAATAGACATCAAGTGAAGCAATGCTTCCTGAAGGAGCCTGGTTTTATGACAGAAGTTTCTTGCCTCTCTGTGGAGTGCTTTCAGCTAGTGCAGTGCCAAGAGTGCTTTTTTCTTTCACCTTTTCATTTATTTCTTGAGGTGATTTCTTCTGTATGCTTCAAACCCCTTTTGGTGGGTTCCCATGAGCCTTCCACTGAGGTCTCCTAAATTTCTTTTTCTCTCACCTAACCTTTACCCTTTTCATTCGTTTCTTCACAATAAGGTGATGACAAGGATTTAAGACTTATCATTTATGATTGCTTTTAATCACTGTATGTTTCAGACACTGCATCAACCTCTATTCCCTTTTTTTATAGTATAAACTTGGTATTTCTTCTCAGTGTCCTTTGTTCCCCTTTTAGCACAATTTCAGAACAACTTTAGAAAGACAAGCATTTTCCAGAACAACTCCTTGTCTCCTTATTCCCTCCTATAGCAGCAGTGTAACAGCCTGGGAAATAACTTTGTCCTGCTTCAAACTGGAAGCTGAGACAGAGGGTCTCTGAAGGCAGGACTGTTTATGGGCAGCCTGGGACACCCTGCTCCCTTGGAAAACTGTCCCATCTAACATTCATTAGATGCTGCTGTCCAGTTTCTCACACACCAATTATTACCTCAATAATCCTCCTTCACCCATCACCCTGAAGCAAATCCAGTTAGCTCCCTCAAGTCTTTCTGACTCTTCTCCCAGAAGGATCTCATTTTTAACCAAAACCCAAAGATTACTTTAAGAGAGGCCAGCAACGTAGCCAACAGAACAAGTGTTTTTCAGCCAAGTACCATGGGCATTTAAATTCATCTGTGTAGTCCAACATCTGTTCAGTGCTAGCAGAAGGAACAATATGAAAAGGTGGGTAAAAAAATTGGCAATTAGCCCACAGGGTATGGCATGTTGCCACAGCTATCCTGTTATCAGCTTGGCTGCTTTTCAAAGCTTGAAGGCAAAGGTTGTTTGCTTTATTGTCACACCTCTGACTCAGGGTAAAGCAAGACCATAGTCTCTTCTCTTTTACATCTGCTGCTGTCTCTTCTTTCCAGTTATGACCTCTTCTGTTTTCTCTAATCTGAAATATCCCTAGTAAGAATCCTTTTTTTAATCTCTTAAACAATACTAATACATGCCATAAAATATCTGGGATTATGTGCATGAAAAAAAAATGCTGTGCAAAGCAAGATATTTAGGTTTCCATAAAAATATATTTGTTACTATCTAAATAAAAATATTGCCAAAGCTGGGCTAACAAGAGGGAGGGCTCATAAAACATTTTGACTTCCAGGCTCAAAACACCAAAACTATCTTGATAAGGATATTTACTTTGAATTTAATTCCATTTCAGAAATATTCATCAAGCAAAAATACAGCAAAATACCAAACTGAGCATATATTGGCGCAATTAGTAAGAGTGCTTAAATCTTACCTTTCCTTGTAGTTAATAAAAATTTGATATAGGTTCTGATCATTTTTGTTAACAATGGAATCGTTGATGTCCTGTGTAAGATTCCTGTGAATTTTCACCAAATCCTTAAAAAGAGTAATGGGGAGGGGAAAAGCTTTGTAAAACCAGAATGGCTTAAAGCGTTGAATATAAAAATATATTATTTTATGTTAGACCCATTAATTTCAATAAATTGAAAAACAGATCACCTGAGAGTAGAGTCTAATTTCAGGTTTGGCACATCTTCTGTACAGTGCAACAAGAAAAACGAAACTCCAAGAACTACCACTTAAAGACTAATTTATTCTAGCTTGGAACGTGCACTGTTAATTCACCTTTATTTTATAATGATAATTTTAAAATTAAGCAAGTCAAGGAAACACATTAGTGAAAAGTTGAAGTAATGATTCATGTCCCTGAGCTGTGAAAAATTATTTCTGTACATTACATTGGTCAATTAGTGATGTCCTAATGCTAAATTAACTGCAATCATAATGAGTTTCCCAATACTGCACACAACTAATGTCCGAGAGAAAGAAAAGAATATTGCAGAAAGATTTGCTCGTTGATTACTGTTGCAACTCTCCTCGCTTATACACTATCACACACAAACTATGGGAGATTGCATCAGCCTTAACACTGTATGGAGAATTTACAAGAAATTAAGTCAGAACAGGTCAAGAAGTTTTGAAATCTGGGTAACTGTAAGTAGTATACAGATCACTGGAATGAAAAAGAGAGGACTGTTTAACAGAACAAGCCACTGAAGATGATTTATTGCAAGAAATGATATTCTACAAATAATATTCAATGTTGAGTCGTGAACTAAGTTGAAACATTTCACTTCACACTGATGAAAACTAACAGTACATACAAGGTCAATCGCATCACTGATGAGGGTGCAGAATCTTGAAACAAATGAAATTAAGTTGCTAGCAACTGTATGGCCTCATCCTCAGAATGTTAAGTTGCAGTACACAGACATTATTACAGAAACGCTTCCCAATTAATGTACTTGGAAGAGAAGCACTTTTTCTAAGGAGCACACAGGGACTCAGCTAAGCAATACCTCTGAAAAACAGCTTAATGCTAAGGGGACAATGGGTCTTTTTGGGTTTCTATCTCTAATTCAAATCAAGTTTTAAACTAAACTGATGTTAACATCATTTGAAGCTAATGAATGTTCCAACACTTCAGTATGTCTTACATGTACTTTCAACTCTCTTTCTCTCTGTATGTCCATATATATAATTCACAGGCACGCATAGGTACAGATATAAGTGCATTTATCTATGAGTGCGCACATAGATGTACATGCAAATGCACATATACACAATATAGACAGACATATACAGACAAATATAGAGAGAGCCATACATTCACTTTGAAGAACAGAACTTAAAAATTTGAGTGCCAATGAAAGGCACTCTCTTTAAACTGGCAGTTTGGGGTAATTGGTTTGGAGGGGTTTTCTTCCTTCAAAATGAGGTATTTCATTATCAGCAGTTGATCCAGCAAGCATCTTTTAGAGTCTATTTAAGGAATATAACATCACCCTAAGGAAACAATCCTTCACCACAACCCCATAACAGAAGAAAATCCATTCTGTTCTGAGAACACAGCACTTGCTCTTCACATCTCACTTTGCTGCAGAGCTGTGTGTAACAGCTATTTTTAGTTTAAAACAAGCTTCCACTGCCCTCCAGCCTTCCTGCTGAGGAACTGCCACACAGACAAGGTCTGAGCAGACAAAGCGTTTGCAAATATTTTGGCTTAGGCAAGTCCTGTATTTCAATTAAGGTTATTGGATGCCTATGAAGTGTTCCTGGAGTTGGAAATAAGCAGCATCTTCTAACAGCAGAATACTGAATGCTGACAACAAAAGGCAAAATAAAACAACCCAAACATAAGCTTACTATGTGTCTCTCTAGTCTAAAATAAATGGGTTTTGTTCTTTCTGAACTTATGTGATCCCATGCAATCCTTTAACTAGCAGTGAGTGGCCTGACCTCCGTGTTTGTGCTTACAGCATTCAAGCCCTTTCTGTACTCTTTTGCAGCTGTTTCCATTGACTGGAATTAGGTCTTTCAATAAAAATAAGTCAATATACCTGGGCACACAGAGCCTTAGTAAAGAGGTTTACAGTAACTTAGGCAGGGCACATCATGGCTTTATTTACAATGAGTAAGAAATACTAATGCAGGACCGAATATAAATTTGCTTTCAAAAGCAAAGGGATCTCTGTGGGGAGCTGATGTAATTCAAGTAGACAAGTTAGTTACTGATATCTGTGACAACGTTTTGGGCAATTATTCAAAGTGGAGGACATGACAGTAATTAAGAGGCAGAGTGAAAACTTCACTGAGGGAAAAATATGGCAAAGGATAAGATATCATCAGTATAAGTGTCATAACTTACCTTCTATCAGGATGATGCTGGAACAGCAACCAAAATGTTTTTATAGACAGGCCAGGTTCTCACAGAATAAATAAAATCCCCAACACCTCCTCCTAAAAGCGGAGGGCCTGTTGGACATGCCAGAGATGGCCAAACCCGAAGTGATATTTTACAAGCAATAATAGCTCGACGTGGCCCATGGGTCACACTCTGAGGACCCTTTCTTTACAAAGGCCTCATAAAAGAACATGGCTTTCATTTTTCTGTCTTGAGAGAGGCTTCAGACCATTTCTGAATGTCTTACTTAGATGTTAGACTGAGTAAAGACATACTGAACACTTATCAACTAAAAATATATATGTAATTTTTCACACTGTTTTGATTAAGCCAAAACGAAATGACACAAAGTAGCAATCACAGGAACCACCATTGTTTCAGTCAGATAAGAGGTTTCCTAGATAGTTCACAGAGGATTTCCTTATCCTTTCCAGCACCAGATTAGGAATCCAAAACTATGAGTTACATTAACTTTCAATTGTGTTCAATGATGTAAGAGCCAGGGCAGCTACAAGGATTTGCAGAGCAGCTACAGATAGTCAGTACACAGTGATAGGTAACTTAGCAGTCACAACTTTGTACCATCATTAAAATATCAGCATTTATTAGAAGATAATCCATTTCTAGAAATTATTAGCTTTTAAGGATCAAAAATACTCCAGTTTATAACAATTCACTATCTCACATGCTAACACTATTTATCTTAACTTACTCCCTTCAAGCAGAAAAAAAAATTGGTAGTACATATTTTTTAAAATCAACTAATATCCACATAAACACATCGTGCATTGTATTTTAAATAATCATTTTGTGCAGAAACATGTAACACAAATGTATCACAATCAGCCATGAACCTCATATCTGCTCATTAAATATGCAATTACTCACAGGAATGTTGATGAAAACAGTATCAAACTCTGATGCTGACAGAAACCTTTTCAATGGCACCATGAAAAACTGAAAGAAAAAAGATTATATATACATTGGCTATTGTAATTCTATCTTCTAGACTGCTATAAAAATGCATGCTACAAGTCTGTAAGCAGCGTCTTACTTTCTCGATCGATTCCAGAGTTTCAGTGTACTTCTCTTCAGTTTGCTTTATTTCAGCTAGACAACAGCTTCTTATGTCATTTTCAGGACATTTCTGCAATTACAATGGAGTCAAGTTTAAGTCATTAACAGGCACCTAATGGATAACAAATGGGTTTATTTGTTTAGAATTACGCAATTAGGATAACTGCTTCCTGAAATTCTCTGAGTACTGCAGCCTCCAAAGATGACAGCAATAGCCAAGAATATTTTAATGTTCAATTAGCTGATTACTTTAGTAAAATGAAAATCAAAGGAATATTATGAAAAGTTAATGCTTAGACATAAAACACTGAAGTATCAGCATGTATTTTGGAAGCTGAAATACAAGGTCACATTTAATTTACATCCAGACAGAGAAATCTTATTTAAAATACTCAGCAGTTAATAATTCCATTAAACTTAATGGGGCTGAATCATGTAAGCAACTTTGCATTGCAATAAATATTGGATTCAGTCTAATCCTTGTACTTATTTACAGTTTTTCCCCTTTCATTTCTCAAGGGGAGCTTTCTCTTCAGACACAACAGGAGTATGTCCTCAGATCAGGAAGAGCAATGACCTCTAAGTTCAATTCTCACATACGTATGTGTGTGTCTCCAACAAGACCCTGGGATTTTTCCATATAAACCACCAGACTCATAGGATGTGGAAGTAATTATCAGTAATTACATGACTCTATAAAAATAGTTTACAAGCACTCTTACCCAAGATAGGATTTACAGCATTACAGCTTCAATAAAATCCTATTTCAAATAAAAGAGTAAATAACCATAAGATGATACGGAACCTTTCATGTCAAGCAAGGCACAGAAAATCTGGAGATATTAGAGGTCAGCGTGGATGTTTGACACAGTAACCGGATAGGCTTTTGCAGTTAGAAGCAGTAACAAATCCAAAATGCTCTCTCCAACAACAATAAGCAGGATCTCAATAAGCAACAGAGCTATAACATCCTTTCTGAAGCCTATTCACCAATTTGCAGCATCCTTCAGCATATCCCTGGTTTTATCTTACTCATTTTCATCCAGCGTAGAGAATTCCTATGCTGCAGATAGACCAGATGACTAGATGTTGTTTAAATACAGGGATAGTGAGGAGTAGAAATTTAGCACTGCCGTTCTTTCCATTCAGAAAAAACACTTTTATCTTTTGAACAAAAGACTTTTCTCTTCCTGGAACAGCAGAATTTCTGGACTGAAATTTTAACATTTAGCTCCTGGTAAGTTCAAGAGCTAGACTCCTTCCACTCCCTCTCTGCTGCCAGGCTGACACACCTGCTAAGCACAGCACAGAGTAAGCCACACTTACACTGTCCACACAGCTCCTATACAGCTTGGCCACCTTAGAGTGGAAAACATATTCCTACCACCTCAACTACATACCAAGCTGCAAATCACACAGGTACATAAAGCTTGGTCACTGCTTTGGCTTTACCCTTCTCTCTTTCTCTGTGTGACTCTACAACCAGCTCCTACAAGTGGGAACACAGCTTCTCACTCTCATTTACCAGGTGCTGTAATTTCAGAAACTACTCTTGAAAACCCAATTTGTGCAGTTCTTCATTTTCCCACGATGAACATGATGGCTCCATCTTTATCAGATGCAGACACAAGTAACCATTTTGCAAAAATGCAGTATGATCAGAAGAACTGTGCTTTGTGTGCATCATCATGGTCACTCTCATCTCAAATCTATCATTTATTCCCAAATTCTTTTGCACGGGGAAGGAGACACTGTCACAGTTAACTGTAGTTAATCTCTATAAAGAATTAGAATTTAACATTATTTAGACTTTCAGCTATTTTTTACCTTTAGCTCAATACTGCCCAAAACGTTTGCAGTATTTGTGCAATTACAGAAGTTGCTGTACTCAATAGTTTATATTCATTTGCAAATCTGGGGAGTTTGTTGTTCATCAATACTTATATGAGCAATGCAAACAAATCCTGGCATTTCAGTTAGAACCATTCACTTCAGTTTAGTGCTCACCTAACCCAAAGAGATCACAAACACAGACACTTTCAGCAGAAATTGACATACCAATTTTTCTATCCACACCACAAACATCTAGAATTTGAGTGCAATAAACAAAAGGAAAGAGGGAATAAGAAAATGTGTGATATCACCAGTACAAGTAAGAAAAGCTACCTCTGAAGTTCAGCTACCCCGGGAGAAAACTTAGTGGAACAGTTTACTTTGCAACATAATAACAACCTAATGATCAACAAAATATGGTTGAATAACTAAACAGGGTTGAATAAGCAGGAAATTCATTAGTTTGAAACAAATCTCAGTTGGCCTCATTAGGCTAGTTGTCCAAATTATGGCTGAAATAATATCATATACAATAATCTCACAAAATTATAACAATTTTGGAGGTAGGACACTTTCAAGTAAGCAATTTAATTTAGAATAGCTGGTAAATTTTACCACTCAAAACTATCAAAGTGATTACTGTATTGTTAACTGCTATTGTTCCAAAGTGGCTAGGAACTGGAAAACATACAGGTTGCTGTGCTGCTTCATCTTTCATTAGGTCTTCATAAACTTCCCCACCTTCATCTTCTCCATAGACACAATCATACAACTCCTCATCTTCCTCAACACCAGTTTCACTGAAAAGACAAGACAAGAAACAAACTGTGCAGCACAGACAAAGCACCACCAGCTCTGCAAGGGATACTCATTGGAGAAGTTTCTACAGTAAACAAACAGATATTCATTAATAGAATATCTAATGAAAACAACTCATTAAGGGAAATTAAGTCTATTAATTTTCTTTTCTCCATTCATTTAAAATACATTTTATAAAATCAACACAATACTGAAGACTACATGAATTTAGAACCACATGGGGACTAAACCAGACAGCAAAAGCAGCACCTCAGGACAGTTTTGTCACAAGCTACAATCCAGCTGCCCTCTTCTCCTTGACCCTTTTCCAACCACATCTAGTGAAGAAGAGCTGCCTCTCCTGACTGCCCAGCATCCCACTACACTGGGATGTGGGACACTGTTACAAGTCTTCTTCCTGCCTGAAGAAAGGACTATGCAGGGCAAAATAAAGTCCCCAAAGACTGCAGAGCCAGAACTCAGGCACTGTGCCTCCACATCATAAA
This sequence comes from Chamaea fasciata, assembly GCF_029207755.1. NCBI lineage: Eukaryota > Metazoa > Chordata > Aves > Passeriformes > Sylviidae > Chamaea > Chamaea fasciata. The sequence goes on along the minus strand of NW_027094095.1, from coordinate 11,864,324 downwards.
CCAGAATCTGGAGCATCTCATGCAACCTTCAGCTACATAAAAATGAAAAAAGAAACCAATCAAACTGAAAATCAGGCAGTTCAAAATAAGCACAAGTGATACCCTCCAATTACCCAGACCACAGAAATAAAGCAGAAAGTCAGTGCTCAACTCTACCCTCAGCTAATTCAGCTTCATTACAGTCAGCCCTGCTAAAGTGTTACCTACTTTGTGCTAGGACTGTATCAAGCCCATAATATCTTTTATTCCTGTTTCTTAGGGTATGTCTACAAAAGAACTCTAAAAGGTACTGAAAGTAGTGGAGTCACAATAACAGTATAGAAACTGGATCAGATATGCAGATAACTTTGAGGTTTTTCCTGTTGGAAGATCACACTGAAATCCTTCAGAGTAAAAACCAACAAGTTAGTCCAGCATTTCACTTCCCACCAGCAGGGATGGTGTGCTAGCACTATCCATTAAACACTGGCAGCTGCCAGATGCAGCAGACACACTCATTCCACCACCACTGCTCCAGGGAAAAAAAGCTGGTAAAAAGGCAGAGCAAGGATAGAAACATTTAACTACTACAGCTCTTTCTGACAAAAAAAAAACTAATTCTTTAAACACCATTTAAACTCAGGGGCAATTAAATTATTTTCAAATAAACTTACTAATAATTGAGGGAAACTAAAAAATGTGGGCCATTTGCATCATTCACTGGCACACTTGTTCTTGAATTGCTTCCTCCACAATTGAGACACCATGCAACTATTAAATTTCCATTAATAATATTCACAATTTGTTGCAAAAGAAGAGTTACGAATCAATTTCTTTGGTATGATTTGTTAGCTTTTTTTTCTTCAATGAAAAAAAATGTGTCTGATGAAAATTGTGTCTGTCTCACAATGCTGAATTTACATACCCATTTGAGAACTGGTAGAAATACTGTTTTCAAGCAGTTATAATGCCACCACATCTAAGAGATAAGGACATCACCTCTTGCCCACTCAGGTCTCAAAGGAGACTGCAACTCCTGCCTTCTGCACGCTCGGCTACACAGAGTGAAAAGCAATTATCTATGAGACAGTCAGTCAGCTGCAGAGACGAGGACAAGCTTTGCAGGGAAAGTGGTAAATTGAGCCATGCCAATCATGGTGAGGTTTCCCTTCTTTATAGGCACTGAAGAAACAAATCTCTGGTGTGAAGAGCAGCTTCTCTCCCACACTGCAGGAAGCGGCATGCAATGAGTGCTAGGGAACTTTGAGCCTTGGAACAGTGAGCTCTGAGCTAGCTCTTGTCCAACATGATTCCTCATGGATCTTCAGAGGTCCCAGCCATGGGACACAAGAGTATCCTGACAATCCTGCAAACACTTACCCAGAAGAGGTAAATGCACTCACATGAAGAATTTCACTGACGTTCGGGAAAGGAGGCACTTGAATTATGATGCAAACATGCATTTTCTTTGCAAGTTCAAGACAATTTCCTTGAGTCCCTTACAAGTGATATTGTCATCTTCTGAAAGCATTCTCATAGTACTGACAGGTAACTTGAAAATGCATTCTTTATTTACTTTGCTACCAGCACCCTCTATGAAACACACTGCTTTATATACACAAATGCATCATAATAATTCAAAAAGTTTTCATAATTAATTCTTCCTGGTCAGCATGATGGCTAACAAATATTTACAAATTAAATAAATATCCCATTCTCATTAAAACTATATGTTCTACAACACAATACAAACAATAGCATGGAACTGAAAGACAAAATCTGTAACTAATATATTTACAACGTACTCTATTAAATCAGGAAGACCTTTGTAGATATCTTCATCATCAACGCTTTCTTCTGTAGGGAAGGGCCTATAGAAAGAAAAATAGCATTAATTACAGACACCACTAGCCTAGTCATATAGTGTACTTCTGTTTGGTATCCGAAATTTTCCCACAGATTATTGTATGTTAATGTGCTTATACATTCCCCCCTTTCTCTGATGAGCAGTGTATGTGTATTTGTATTTTGTTATGTGGATTGACAATATAATAAAAACCCTACTGAACACAGCTGTTATAAATCACCACAAATACATATTTTTGACATTTTTCAACCAGAAAAAAATCATCAAAATTTTCAGGTTTGGTCTGGTTGGGGCTTCTTTGGTTTATTTTTGACAATAAGAATTTCACGAACTTGGCCAATTTTTCTGATTTTTTAGAAGAAATAAAGAAGAGGAACTCCATTTTTTGTTTACATAAATCAGCACTGCATCAGCTTGACTTCTGATCCCTGTGTCACAATTATCACCCGAGTTCTGCAATACCGGCTGCTCCCCTGTTCACCTCCTATTTCAGCATGAGCAGTGCACATCACTCAGGCCTTCAGCGAGTGTCCCAGAAGTAGCAGATGGCTTTTGTAACTCCTCAGAGGTCCAGAGCCTTGCTCAGCTGCTCACCTGGCACTGTGGCTTACAGCTAGAGAAGTTCTTAGTGGGGACACAGCGCCTAGTGCCTCTAACAACTTTTCCAAAGAGCAGCACACCAAGAGGCATCACTCCCACCATTCCCTACGGCCATAACATACCTTATTCCTGTGCCTAGTGCAATGGGAGTGCGGGAAAGCTTCGAAAGTGTTTCTATCACCTGCAGAAAAGGGAAACAGAAACTATGATTAGTTGTAGAACAGAAGCAATAAAATCTTGTGCTCTCTGTTATTTCATTATCAGCAGCACTACTTCAAATCAAATTATATAAACAGAGACACAATCCGGCTGTGCCGAACAGCCAATCGGACCTGGATGCACTTGTTATCAAATATTGTCCTACAGACGGCTTGAAACGCTCGTGATTCTCCCGGCATCTGCAGCAGGAAGGGTTTGAGCTTCGGCGGGCAGCAGATGGAGCCAGAGGCCGAGGCAGCGGCGCTGCCTGCGAGGCGAGCGGCCGCTCCAGGGCCGAAGCTGAGCCCGCTGCCACCGCCCCGCAGCCCCGAACCCTTCCTCGTGTCTGGAATACTGCAGTCTGCAGGACCTCACCCTAAGAGAACACCTCCTGTGCCCGCTGAGGTTACGCACAAAGCGAGGGGGACCATTAGGAAGGGTAGAATACATACACACGGTCACATACGTGGAGTTGTTTTGCTGGCAATTGAATTAATGCAAGACCTACTTTGCCTCTGCCTGGCAAGTCCTCTCCGTCGTAACTATTTACTCGTACTCAGATATGCACGTCCTATTTGTTAGAGAGAGAAAATGACCCAAAATGACACCCTGCCTGAATTTCCGTACTTCCAATGACAAGACTCCTCTGAGGTTTCAGCCTGTATCTTTTCAAATCAAAATCCATATTAAGCTGAAGAGAAATCTCCAAAGAGGGTTTTTATCAGCAGTGTCAAAATTCAGTACAGCAATTCTACGTTTCACAGGCATTTGGGAATAATCTCTACAATTTCAGTTGTTTATTTTTGAAGTTCTAATTACAAGACTACCATGACCATAAAAGAGAGCTAAAAGTGCATCTCTCAAAGGAAGGAAAATTACATGTTTACACAGGAGAATGACAAAATAAAAGCCACTGAGAAATATCACAAACTACACTTGAAACTGAAGTCACACAGCCTCCATAGTGAATCATATTTCATAGGCAGATGAGCAAAATTAAGAATTAACGTTAGATTAACCCTGTGAAGGCAATATTTGGAGTTCATTTAAGCTGCTGTGAAAATTAATGCCACCAAAAAAAATCTCATTTTGTCTTACAGCAAAGAATAATAAAAACAAATAAATATGCTATTAACATAATCAAGGATGGGGGCACATATTTCCCCTCTGAACCGAAGAAATGCAACATGGTCTAGAATAAGCTTTCAAAATTGTGAACAAAAGTTGACTGAATAAATGACAAAATTAATTCAAAACTATTTCACATTAATCAAAAGGTCAAAAGGGAAAAAGGACTCCTTCAACAAGTCTTACTGTTGCAGCACAATTCTGGTTTCTGTAGCAGACCAGAACCTGCCCCTGCACACCTGCAAGAATCCCAGCACAGGGCTGCAAGGAGCGCTGAGCCACACGAGACAAGATGTTGTGGGATTCAATGGCAAAATGATCTGTCCTGACACATGGGTGGGCACTGATCGGCAAAACCACAGGAGGCTTAATGGTTCTCAAAACAAAGAGGGGCAAGTCTGGTGAACTGAATATCCCTTACGTGTTTCAACACGATATTTCCCAGCATACAAAAAAATCTTTTGCAAACTATTCCACCCACGCAGACCCTTTTCCTTAGAGGGATTCTCACTTATCTAGCATAATCAAACCCAGCAGACATATGGCTTACTCTTCACAGCTAATTACAGTTGCTTCAAGATAACATTAAAAAAATAAATAAATAAAAAAGCTGTAGAAATAAAATTACAAATTTTAGGTGGGTAACTAGCAAACATTATTCCCAAAGTGCTCTGCCAAGTTACATTTTAGGGCTATCAATACGAACACGAACCAAAGCAAGGTTTATAAATAAGAGGAAGAGAAAAACTTTTTCAGGAACTGATGTGAAAACTTAGAGGGGGCGGGCACAGAGGGCCACAATGACACCCACACACACTGGGGAAGCCAGAGAAGCATTTACCAGAAAATGCACAGAGAAAAAGACAGAGAAAGGAACTGTACAACTAGAGACAACAGAAGACTACAAGAATCTTCCCTGCTCTTAGAACAGAAACCATTGAGCATTTCAATCTCTACTAACGATTAGAACACAAATTCAACTTCCACAGAATAAAAGATAATGCTTACCCCTTGAACCACTCCTTTTAAACCACAGCTTAAAACAGCACTGTCAAGAAACAGAACGACGTCTACTGAGGAGCATTTCTCTTACAGTTGTGGTTTCCTTAAAGAATTCTGAGAAAATGTCAGTAATCGCACATGGAATTACCACTTCTGATCACACTATGCATGTAACTATATTTGTATTTGCTCCAACAAAAAGTGGGGCAAAGCAAGATTCTCCTTCCATTTGAAATCTCAGTTCTTTGGTTCTAAGCCACTGCAGGAACAATTAAGAGTTCCCAAATTTCAAGGTCAACGGGGATGACTGCAGTTATGTATGGACTGAGTTGTCTGATAAACAAATAGACCTTCAATAGGCATTCAGCAAAACAAACTTAAATGTAGCAAAATGTCTGATTTTCAGTAACTGACAAAAGAAAGACTCAGGAGTTTTTCAGAACAGTGCTAGTTTGAAGCCCTATACAGTTGATACAGTTAATACTGTGCAATTCTGAACTGCAAAATTACAATGTACTATACACATTAAAGTCTCTAACATTCAATTTAGCACTTTGCATGTGCTTTTTTTGCTTTGCTCTCTTCCTTTCAGCAGAGTTTTAATCCCTTTTATGCATTTAACCCCAAATGATCACCCAGCTCTCTTCCAAAGCAAGGACTCTGACAGATGCTCCTGTACTTTGAATGAGGCTTAACTGGATCTTAGTTTAAGTGCAAAAGTAGCACTCCTTGCTTGTACAAAGTCCAGAACAACATGGATTCCATGCCTGTGCTGCTCTGCAACAAACATATGTACAAAGGGCTGCAGAGCTTTGCGCACACACCACCACCAGGAAGAGCTGGCAAAAAAACAGGTACTGAGTAAAGATTCCTAATTGACATTCTGGCCAGCTACAACACACAAAAAAAAGAAACATTTATACTCCAAAACATCCCACAACGACTACATTCCTTCACACTGAAAAGTTCAGTAAGTCTATGATCTGCCCGCAGGCAACCTGACACTGGGAGATATTAGCGAGAGGCTTCCAGGCATAAACGGAAGCCTCAGTGCACCCACCCCAGTACAGCTCCTTTGCACTGCCTAACACGAGACAGAGGTTAAGCAGGTCTTTAGAAGTCACATCAAAGTCACACTCACTTCAAGAAGATGTGAACATCCAAGTTTGTTTTTCAGTACGTAGCCAGTTTATGCAAAATATGACACGAAATTCAAATCTATAGCGCTGGAAGAGGAAGCACACCTCAGCCCACACCCTGATGAGTGGCTCTGCTCCTCATTCATGTTTCAGGCACTGCTGGCAAAAGCAACGATTTCACACTGTACATTAACTCTTAACTTCATCAGGAACTATAACAGCTTTTTTGGTTTTTGGCTTGATAGTTATTATGGCTTGACTTGACTTACAGTTGTAGGTCAGACTCTCCAGTTTATGTAAGAACTTTCATATGCCTTGCCAAGATGTTATTTTGTAATTTCCTGCAGCCATAGTCTTCAGTTAATCACATCAGATATTCCTGGGCCTGCTTACAGCAGCAGTACACTAGAGGGACTGTTTTACTACTTTCCATTGCAGTAGTGTGTCTGAGTTTAAAATGTCCCTTTCTAAAGTATTTTAGTGGTGTCTCTTTTTAATCTTGTTTCTTTAAAAAGAACTTGCAAATCATGCAGTTAAAGAACAGATTAAGTACATTTCAAAAGTACTTTTCCACTTTTAGAAGAAACAGAAGTAAATCATTTTGCAACTCACTGTCTCCCCAGACAAGCAATAATTCCATGATACTGACAGCTGCTGTAAGGACTATGCCCATATTTTATTTCTGATATTTACCTAAACTGAAAATTTTAAGTGATCAACAAATATTGATGGCAACAGTTTCATATCTTATGCCAATAGAACCTAGAAAGACTCACTTGTGGTTAGATCATCAAAGCAGTTACTTCCATGCAGGCACTTAAATCATGTGGTGACGCTCTTATAAGGCCAATTCTAAGTGCCACGTATCCGGGACACTTTGAAGCCAGAACTGCCAGTCATGCCCACATGCTGAGTGAGTTCTCATGAAGCTGTTTTCACTCATTCACCAGACTGGTGAGGAGGAGGGGAAAAAGAAACATCATTTTGTCACTCAGAGGTAAGATGAAAATGCTACCTATAAATATATTCTCAAATTACTTATATTATGAAAGATTTATCTTTTACTAGCGTAGCATTTACCAGGTTCTGGACAACCCTAAATCAATTTGGAGCAGAGGGGGGTGGGTGGCGGTTGAAATACATATATTGATTAATATGTATTAATATTGTACATTAATCCATCATTAACTTTTGAACCAAAAGACCTCTAGGAATCACTACATTTCCATTTTACTTGGCTAACAGATGAGAAAAAAAAGAAAAAAGAAAATACATGAAGCCACAGAACTCCAGGGTAATTACACAGCTGCTGATCTAATGAGCATATTATTCCAAGTAAAGCGTGTTCATAAGTTAAATTGAACATTTTCTCTCCATCTGCCTTGTTCGGGTACCGTGTTAGTAGTCCATGTTGGTTTAGGTTAGTTTTAATCAAACCACAAGCCTCTAGGGAAGGAGAAAGGATGAGGGCTTTTCAAAAGGGCAAAATGAATGAAAACTCCTTAAAATTAAAGGAAAGAAGGGGGGGGAACACACACACAAAACACACCCACAGAAAGAGAGAAGAAAAAACCTGACCTAAAAGCAAACCTTCGGTTCACATACTGGCAACCTCTAACAGGCCCTCAAAAAGAAAAACCAGATTTCAAATGCCAGCTGTGCAAATATGCCTCTACTAAATACTGTCGTGGCATGCACTGAAGTGTCAAAGCCATACAGACACAAAGATGTGAAAAAACAATTTACAGCCTTGGCACCTGCACCAACACCTCCTTAGGAACAGGCCAGACTGCAGACCTCCAGCAGGTAGAAACGTCATCATATGTGTTTCATTACACACAGCTTCATGTGTAGCTATATCCTGATTTTCACCTCATTCAGATAATGAAATCCAGGCTTTAGGTGTGGAGCACTGATAGGTGCAATCCAAAGGAAAGACACAAATTTACTTTCCACTGGGGTAATCACCAGCTGTGGGATGCTGCCTGTTTTCTCATTGACACCACCTTCAGCCATCCTGATTCTGGCTCTCTCACTCTAAGTGCCCATTCTTCCATTTCCACTGAACTACACCCTAAGGAAACACATCTGAGGATGCGTTTCCCTAAGGAAACTTCATCCCTCTTTCCTATCAAGGCTTAGCACTGGCATTGGAGCAGTAAGGAAAATAGACCAACTGTCCCAGGGAACCATGGCAGAGAAATTCACAACCCCGAGCCAAGTCTGTGACTGACAGGAGCCTGCCAGCAACTGCAGAAAAAAAGGTTTGAAACCAGGTGCCAAATACTTTCATGCAGAGGCAGCAAGGGTACAACTGCTGTAAAAGCTGGTTTTGGCAGTCATGCACATTTCCTCTGAGGGCTGAGCCCCAGCTCCAGCTGTGAGAGGAGAGCTCAGAGGTGCTGTTGTGCTGCAGGGGGAAGCCTGGCTGCTCCGGGCACGCAGACCTTCATACCCTACATGCACTGCCCTAGGGAAATCTCATCTCGGATGCATTCTCCCTACTGTTAGTGTCTCCACAATGAAGCGGCAGGAAAATTCTCCAGAGTGGGGTGGGGGGACCCAAAAAAACCTCCTGGGTGTTGCCGATCTGTTCGTAGATAAGCTAAATACAGAGATGCAAACCGCTGGGACTTCAAAAGCCCCGGGGAATCAACAGCTACAGAAGATATAACTTTTCCTCCAAAGTCTTCGAAGAAGGAGAGGTGAGCCAGGCAGTTTGGAACCAGGAAGGCAGACAAAGCTCGTAGAACGCAATTTTTATAAACCACTCAAAGATATGAGGACAGATGACCTGATGTCCAAATGCCCAAAAGGACAGGTCAATGCCAAGAATATTTACCCCCTTTTGCACACTCAACATTTTACTCCTTTTATCAGAAGTGACAACTCTGATCATGCAAACTCTGGAACTAGAACAGTGGGATTGGCTGACACAACTACACACATGAATCCTAAACATTAAAGGAGGAAAACCAAAACCAAATGCTCTCTAGGAATCTGTAAAACTCAATACCATGTTACTTGGATTATAATAAGCAAGTCTTGACTAATCAATATCCAACAACAGACAGGTTTTTTTTTTAACCTGTGCTTAAAACCCCATTTTTCAAATTTTAGGCCTCTGACGAGGCTACAGTCACTAGCCCAAAAGAAAGAAAGGTTCCCTAGATAGCTCTGTTCTTACAGGGAAATGAAAAAGTTTTAATTGCACAAGCAGCACAGTCATGCTCATCCCTTGGTTCATTTTATCCGCAAAACCAAGACTCCCTAACGCAAGCATGGAGGGAAGGAGTTTGAGCAGCTGCTTCCTGTCTGCAGCTCGTGGTTTTGATTCTTTGAATACCTCCCAGCCCTCACCATGCCTTCTGGGGTGTTAAGTTTGGGGCTGGTATTTTGGTTGGGTTTTTTTTTCCTCTTTTTAAGATCTTGCTTAAAGAATGACAACCTTACTTTAAGCATTGCTGTGTTATAAACACAGCAACTTATAAGTGCAGACCATGCTGTTGTTCTAAACATGGAATTTGGAGCTTGTCCTTTCTGGTGCATTTACTACATTTCAGATTTTGCACGGAGGGCAAAAGAATACAAAAGGATATTCTTAGGACAGTACTGCAAAACCTGTCTGCTATGAAGTCATTCCGCTTCCCTTCAGAATAAACACTCCAAGGATAACCTATACTTAGAAACAGCATCTTCGAGCTGTATTCAGCTTTGATCAAGTGCTTGTTTTCAATGCTTTTTGAACACTCTTACTGATGATACCATAATTTTTACTATTTTTTATATGGGTCATAACAGTAATCAATCATGAAAGAAATGGCATTTTTCCTGCATTTTAAACAGGATCTTTTAAGACAAATTTATTTTTTTTAACCTAAATGTAAGCATTCCTTTTAAATCCCTCATGACTAAACAGGGATACTATCCAAGGTGTTCAGACTTTGGATATGTAGGGGTTTTTTTTAATTGGAAAGGATGTAGATCAGTACTGTGTGTTTTCCAAAGTTACATTTCTTTTGTCTCTGCCCTTTAACAGGCTTCAGAAAATTATTTTTGCATCTTACAAAAAGAACAAGCAAATTCTCTAAACTGAAACCACTAGTTTGTACATTTTATATGTACATCTTGGGTGTTCGTGACCTTGGGTGTTTATTAAAATTGGCATACGGGTATTTTAGAAGAAAATTAGTGCTTACATATTGATTACCGATTGCACCTCCAATACTGTTTTAGGTATGCATCCTGCAGTTCAGGTGACATGTGCTTTCCTCACTCCCACTGTGTTATTTCACTTTAATATTTAAACAGATTCTTTGCCAATTTTGATCCTTGCAAGAAAAATACTCAGAGGAGGCTGTGCAATGGAGTTTTTCTTCCTCTCTTCTGCTAAAAGCAGAGGAAGAGTTTTTCTTCCTGTCTTGGGTGAACCCGTCACTTCCACACTTCTCCCTTTTCTGAGTTTACTTTATCCATTGACCACACAAATTTAACTAGCATACGGGTTTGCTTAGTGGTGCCAAGTCACACCTGAACCATGAACTGAATGTACTCCAGTACACAATCAATGAAGATAGGAATATTTATTAGGCGTAAATGCACACTGTACATCTGCAAGAAAAAAAAAATCCCCTCCACACTGCAAAGGGAAGTGAGTTGCTCTCTTTGCTGCAGTTACCCTCCAGCTGGCTCATAGTGGCTCACAAAAGCCCACAGCAATCTTTCAGGCCTCACACTCTTAGGGGATCTCTCTACCAGAAGAGACAAGGGGTTAGATTGGTCCAACAGAAAAGCACTTGCCTCTAACACTACAAAAAGATACACAGTAAACAGGATGGCATAACTCAGACATTTCACTGTCTTCCACTCATTTTAAAAATCATCCGTTTTGATAAGGGATTAAAAAAATTAAACTTGAGAAGACATTCTGCAATGGAAGAGGCATTGTCAGCTTCTACTGAAACTTGGTAAGAGCAGTGGTTTGGTTTTGTCCCAATCATGTGTTCATTTAGATTAAAAAAAAAAAAAAAAAATCCAAAGTACCCTTGTAGTAGTAGAAGAAAATATGCAGAGAAGTACATAAAAAACAACAGTTCCCATCATGTTTGTACCCAATTCTCCTTGAGATGGATTCTTATACTAAAAATTACAAAATGAATGAAAGAAACTAACTTACTATTTTTATTTTTTACTGTTTAATTATTGTCTCATTACCTTGAACATGCAGCAGCTTGCAGATTGTATTAACTATGTCCTACACTTCCAAAATCCCACTGCAGAACTAAAGAGAAAGTGGGATTGACTCCTCTCTTTTTTTAATACACTTTTTTAACGTTGTTCTTTAGCTTTCACTTGTCTGGAGGTTGAAAACAACATTTTGAGTTCTTAAAGTCTGTGATGAGGATCTTAGTATGTATTTTAGATGTAGATACTGTGGTAAATAAGAGCAAACCAGAGATACGTATCATTAACCATATAGTGGTATTTACAATTAAAATGCCTCCTGGAATCTCACCAGCTCTGCTGACTACAGAAACTTTTGTCCTCTACTTTGTGCTCTTCACTCACTGTTCTAACTCAACTCTATGGTCACGCCATAAACTACATTTGAGAACTGATAAGCAGAGACAGAGGGAAAGACAGGTTTCTTAGCATGTTATTCTGAAGGGCAGGTGAGGTCCACTGCTTATTTCCCAGCTCTGCCATGGTAGAGGCAGTAATCTCTGACATTAATACTGCCTCTTAGAGCACACAGGACTGTACCTCACTTTTACTCTGTAGGGTTTATAGGCATTTCCTAATATTCGTTGTGGAATTGTGCTTAAAAACATTTGTGAAAGGGCACAGGACTGAACACATCCCAGATTGGTAACAAGTCATAAAGCTTTATCTAAGGTCAACATCAGTCCTCACTATTTATGGTAAAAACACCAGCGGCACATATGAGTTCAATGAAACTCTTGACACAAATTTAGTTGGGTATTTCAGTCCAGTACAATAAGTCCAAACCAAACCCAATATCCCAAGCATTATTAGTCCTGCTCCAGTCAATCTCAGCAGTAGCCTACAGTGAGCAAATGCAAGAGCCAACCGCAGGCAAGCAGATGCACCTAGAAAACACACCAGAAAAGGTCATGCTTTGTAAAAAACAGGCTCCCACATCATTTGTAGTCCATGCAGAATGGCATTTTGGGGAGATAAAATTCAGAAAAAATATATTGCAATTAACCAACGTTGCATAAGTGGTTTTCTCAAACATACAACATGAAAGATAAACCTTATCTGATAACAACATTCTCCCAGCATTTTGTCATAGATATTATGGTTTCAATGAAAGGCACTATTAGTGCTAAGTGTCAAATTTTTATGGGTCAAATGTCACAGGGGAGTATTTCAAACTGAAAGTTGCAATTCATATCCCCCAGCAATCTGAACTACACCTCTACCTTCTTCATTTTTTACATCAAACTTCAAATCTAAAATCAAGATCAAAATATATACAAGCTGATGAACATTAAATTGAGTAGAACAGTCTCAATGCTGAATTGTTTAAAAGCTATTCAGCATTAGAGCTTGTAATTTTATCCCACACTACCTATAATGTTTCTTAAAATTGTGTTCCTCAACATATCTTCCTTTTTTACTTGGCAGGCATTAATTTGACTACTCACAGGTATTTCCAACAGCACAAAAATTCCCCTACCACACTCATACCAAAAATAGTAGCAATGAAACAGCATCAAAACCAGCTTAACTGAGGCAGATGCATGAAATACAATCTTCAGCCAACAGCAAAGGCAGAAGATTTGGAGAGATAGAAGTTTCAGGAAATAAGAGAGATGTCAACAGGAGAAACATGAGAAAATTCAAGGAAGGAGAATGAGGCACTAGAGGAAGAAGAAAAATATCATTCAAAAGACTTAATGTAGTCAGCTTCTGAAAGGGTTTGAAATTAAAAAGCATCACCTTAAAAAGTAGAAAACAAGGTGAGGAAACTGAAACCAAACCTGTAAAGCAAATGAAACATGAAATGAGAACAAAGAAGGTAAGAGTTCCCTCCATGGTAATTTGTTTTAAAAAAAAAAAAAAGGTTCCTTTCCACCAAAAGGAACAAAAATATCAATGTAGGAACTTTGTGAAGTGCATGAACACTGTTGGCTTGTTGCTGTAACTGAGGTACCTACAGCATGCAGAGAGCACACAATGGAGACTTTGTGAGGTGTCTGGAAAAGAGGAGGACAAGACACAGTCTAGATTTAGATTCAGTTTTTGGAAACTTTAAATTACAGCTGTTCAATGACAATGGTGCCATTAGAACCACTCTCATCCAATGCTTTTACACTGCAGCCTATGGAGAAATGCTGTTAAGACCTGCCTACAACAAATGATAATTATCGATTTTATATTAAGATGAAGGTCTAGTTGTTGGTCAAAATGAAGTGTTACATATATAACAAACAGGCCAGGCTACTGCCAGACAAGTTTAAGTTTTCAGTGGATTTTTGATTACTGACGTACTTCAGCTTCCCACTCTGTGACAGTGGGAACATGCACCACATGGTCTTCCATCCTCAGAACAACTCCTACTACAACTCATTAAGATCCAACAGAGCAGGCAAGGAAAATGGCTTCTGACAAGATTCTCTGCCCTGCAAGTTCAGGGCTCCTCTTCTGTGAGAAGCTGCACAGAAAGGGCACTTTTCCCTTAAGACTTTAGTCTGCCAAGTGAACTAAGATGGATCAGTTTAAAGCCATCATAAGGTCTGAGGCACCCTGTCAGATGGATTCTTTCCTACTGGCCAAACAGCTTTCAAACCGAGGTACAGAGTCACAACATTTCCTTGAGAATGTGGACTTGGCTTTTAACACTTTACCTTATACTGGCAAACAAATTTATAACTGAATTCCCCTTCATAGCCAGAGTTCTACGCTTGCAAACAAGCAAAGAAGCAGTCATTACTCTGGTACCATACCTACCGAAGCAACCAATTTCACTGCCTGAGAAAACTGTTTTCAACATGTACACAAAGAGCAAAATAAGAATTAATGTCAGTAAATTTAGATTACAAGCTTCATATTTTTCATTGTATTAGAGGACTGATTTTTTTTTTTTCAAATAATCCCATGAATTCGCACAGAAAGCAGCTCAATTTCTCCATGAGCCTACATTATTTTTACTTGGCAAAAAAATACTTTCTCTCAAATGCTTCTGAAAACAACTGCCTCTAAACCAGCACCTGTAATCACCTTCATTTTCCATTTCTGGACAACCACTGGAAAATAACTCAGTTTTTTGGGTTTTCATTCTCAATAGAGCAATGCAACAAAGCATCTTTCATGACTCCCAGAAAAATATATCTAAGAAGAAAAAAAAAGTCTGTGCTCACTTTCCTAAGGAGACATTTTTTTATTTAGTCATAGCCAGAATAATCCTGGCAACATTCCCTGTTGGTTTATTTGCACATACTCCATCTACATCAACAGTAGGAGATGAAGACCTGTGTTTCAGACCTTTCTATGCCTCAGACAGCTCAGACTGCCAGCACTGCCCCAAGTCTCTGCTTCTGCAAATACACACAAGCAGAAATAAAAAAAATATATAAAAGCACGAACTCACAGCAGAGCACACTGCACTTCCCTGCCTTGCATGGCAATTTTTGGGTCAGCCCAGAGCTGTGCATTGGCACAGGACTCTTGCTGTTTTCTATGCAGCATTTACTCTGCCAAGATCTTGATCAGCTTCTGGAGTTCCTAATCCAGGCTTCTAAAGAGTGCGATTGCTCTAATATTTTTTACTGCCTTGTTTTTTCTATGACACAAGCCTTGTTTTCCGGATTCAAACACCCCGAATAGTTTTTAGTCACATTTGTTAGTACTGATTTGGTAAGAAATAGAAAGCTAACCCTCCTCTCAACGTTGTTTAGTTCAGTTTTAAATGAGGAATCAGTTAACTTCATCTTGGAATTCGATAAATGAAATCTGAGACATTCGGGAAAAGTAAATCTGGTACTGGTCCACATTTCTGATTTCTTGAGACATCCCAGCAGTTCATATATGCATATATTGATCAATATACAAAGCCATACATGAAGCATAGACAGTTGCATGAATTATCTTGCCTAAAGACTTGACTACTGCATTACAAACAGACTACTGCCTAATGTCAACTTTCTTCAAGAAAATAATGCTCTAACTAAAATACACAGCTAAGTTAAAACCTTGTTTTGACAGTTTCCAAACAAATGACAGTATCTTATAGCTTGTAAATCCTAAAATAATTTTCTTGAATAATTTGTGTCAAAATTCTAAGTTCCTCCTCACAACTTCATCTTTGGAGTGGGGCTGGGGGGGAGGAGGGGGTCCACTTAGACAAAGGAAATAAAATTTCATCAGAATATCAGTGCTAAGAACTATTTTTTTCCTTTTCTGAGTTTTGGTGGTGCAAGACATCAAAGACTTCTCACTGTACAGTAAGAACATATAAAATATGCTCTGAATAAGATGCAAGAGGAAGCCAATGAAACCAAATTAAATATCTCCTCTTTAGAGAAGAAAAATTAACAAAGAGAATCTCATATTCAGGTTCTAGAGAACGGCCGGAATTTCAGTAGAAGCATAGTTCTCCTCTGATGAGTAGGAGGTACTTACCTGCTATGCAGAAACATCTGAAGATGCATTTCAATAAGCACAGGAATAATAAGACCAGTCTTCTAGCAAAACCAAGAGACAAAAAAAATTAAAAAAAAAAAACTCCAGAAACAAACCTGAAACACATAAATGGAAAAGGCCCAAGAAGCACTGCAGGGATGGGGACGTACACCAGACTGCACGGCAGAGAGCTGAGAAGGGCAAAGAATGCAGGCAGCAAAGGAGACGAGGCAGTGATGAAGAGTAAATAGCAACTAACCACAGAAAATCAGTTTGAACATTAAGTGATGAAAGCCTAAGTAGGAATGATCAGCCAGATAGCACTCTTTGGGTGTCAGGCAAGGGTGAGCACAGGTCAGCACCAAGAGGAAAGCATGGAAGAAGGAAACCAGCAGTTCTGCTGCCCAGAGCCTGTGGTCAGAGCGCTCTGCTACTTGCTGTGGTTATGGCTTTGTTAACCTGGAGTCTCAAAGTGGCATCTTTTTCTAGTATTTAGCAGACTGTTCTAGACAGAGGTGGATTAGTCACTTTCACAAGAGAAACAGATGTAAGGAATTACCTAAAAGCCCCACAATTTGAATAGAAATATTCTCATGCACTCCCATTTAACTCTGTATCCAGCATCAGCATGGTTAATCTAATTAATAATACACACAAAGGCAAGATTTAAAATCGGTTTTGTTGTGACTCCTACAGATTCCAAATTCATGCCACCCAGTTGTGGGTGGCAAATCTTCATTAAAAAAACCCAAAATGTAAATGTGAATTACTTTGTAAAAGTTCAAAAATCAAAGTACACGTTATGCTCAAGTTCCTAGTGTTCAAGTTCCTTCACTAAGTTTTGGCCAGATGCTTGCTAGATACAGGAAAATTACTCTCTTTCCTGAGGTCTGAAAAAGAGATGAATATTCCAATTCATTTAATTTTATAAGGAAATGTCCATAGAAAGAGAGACAGTATTGAGAATTTTATATCAGCTGTCTGGTCTAGAATCCACTTTTTCCATGACAAAACAACATGATAAAATGTGTTATAATATTAATATAAATTAAAAGATTAATCTAATTTAAAGCAAATTTGTACTAATTTGGCCAGGAAAAACCTGTTTGTTTTCTAATATGGTGTGATCATGCTTTTAACAAACATTTTTTTGCCACAAAAAATGCAACTGAGAAAAACCATCTTATATCCAGCCTCAAAGTTAGCATATACAAAAATGTGGACCTCACCATTTTAAAAATGGTATGATGACATTTTTAATCAGGTGGTTTAAGAACTCTCATTAACTTCACTGAGTTAATTGAACTTCAAGATTCCTAATGAAGCTTGTTTACCAACACCCAAATTGTTTCTCACAGATCAGACTGTGTCCAACCACTACTTAAGGTACTCAGTTGGTCTCAACTTTCCTTTTAGTTAGCTGAAAAAACTCTAACGGAGGTCCTCCCCAAATCAAAATACTAAAACTCAGTCTCAGAGTAAACCCAGAACTACATCACTCAACAATATACAGTAGAGCAAACAAGTTCTCAGAGAGATTGCCATATACACAAGTGCTTAAATCTCAACAAATGTGTATGCATGTGTGTGATAAAAGATATGATAAAATCATAAGAAACTGCAACAGCCATGTAAATATAATCTTAAAAATGTGCACAGCTATTCTTGGCTAGCCACTTGTTTCAAAAAGCTATTAATTTATAATTTATTATTTAAGTGAGGAAAGCATTTGACAGAAAACTTGAAGGTGAAATAGATATTAAGAAATTAGGTCTTACTCCTTGTTCTGCTGCTTTTGAAGGCATGAATACATTGTATGGGATCATCCCACTGCATGGCAACTACAACCTTTTATCAAGACTTTGATACCGATAATATTTAGACGAGTCAACTGTTTGAACAGGGTTGCTACAAGCTTCACATCATGTCTCTTCCTCATGTCATGCTTTATTCTCCAAGGCTCCTGCCACCTCCTGGTTATCTCCCCAAGCCCAGACACAACTCCCAAGATATATTCAGGTACAGCAGTCAGAGGGCACACAGCTGGGGCTATGTCTCATACCACTCAAGAATATCATTCTATTTTTGTCTAGCACTGGGGGAGGAAAAACCTACATTACACCCTACTGAGTCACTTTGCAATCAACAGCATCTCTTCAAACTGAGCTGTGAGTTTTGGACAACAGTGAAGGCTGAATGGGAATTAGTGTAAAACTCCCCAACCCACCACTGACCTACATTCAATTTTTTACTCTACTCTCCTTCAAAGGCACATGCAGTAAACCTGCCCTCAAGTAATCTACATATTTTGGTTTAGAAATGGATTACATAGTACACTGAATTGTGCAGCTCTTAGCAATTAACCACTGCAAGAAACATACATCATGTGCTTCCACAATGCCACTGACGGAGTTTTGCTCAAATTAGTTCTACTCTAGAAACACTTCAAAACTTTCACCAACTTAAAGTTGACTTGGGGAATAAATTTTACTTATGTGAACTAGCCCTCAGTTGGCTTTTTCAAAGTAATTCTGTGAAGTGTTCTTTACATGTTCCCAGAACAAAATGGGATTCAGTTGAAGACCTAAATGCAGCCTACTCAAACGTATATACAACTCTAATTTGGCAATTTTATCATATTAAGGTTAAAATTTGTGTATGAAAATACGCTCAGAATAGTACATTCCAAAAATTTAAACAATAATCTTTTGTCAGCCCTTTCAGCATCATGCTGCATTACACGGTATAACTATTACCTAAGGCTCTTCACAGGCTGCCCTAGAGACCCATGCTGGCATATCACAGTTTTAAACTCCAACTGGGTGAAACTCGAGGTCTTATTTACTTGTAGAGGTTAGCAGTAGCTAAAGTGTGCCATTTCATTTTACTTTTGCTAATATTTTGCAAATATTTTACTTGCCAGTACTTTTATTTCTTCTGTAATATTACTTTCTACTTAGCAACTGTCATTATTTACAACTGTTTCTAAACACATTGCCAAGTTTATCAGCTAATAGATTCATCATAAAATTTTACACTGAATGATTTAGTTGTTGAATGGTTGGTGTGGAAATTAAATCCTCAGTGCTCAACTACCGTTGTTTCACCTTCAAAATCTCATGAAGAAAGCCATGAAAATGCAAACAACATGTTTTATAGAACTTTTCCAAATAAATCTCATTCATCAAAGTTTCATCAATGACATTTAAGGCCCAAAACCTATGATCCCACATTTCTGCTATAACATGTTTTGACAAGAAAAAAAAAGCCACATTCCCAAATGTTTCAGTGTTTACACAGAAAGATGCATTAATTTTCCTAGCAAGATAGTCTTTGTGATCTAATCAAATACAATGTAAGTTTTTCAGATTTATAGAAAAATACAGTGCAATACATATTCTGACATATTTTTCCATTACCCATCTATTCAAGTATCCATGCTTTTCAAAGGCATGTGGAGCTGACATTTATTTGTAACACAATTATTGTGTCAGAATTAAGAACCAGAGAATACAATGACATAATTCTCGATTAGCAAACACTTCCTCTAACCTTGTCACCACCTCTAACACAGTCTGCAAATATTTCTCATTAATTCATAATACCTATTTCCTTTTTATGAAATACTCAAATGGCGTTTCCTGCTGCAAACCATTCACTGCAGCTTTCACTTTCTACTGAAGTTGGACAGAAGAAGCAGTGAGTGAATTCACAAGCAATCAAACTACCAGAGCATGCTTTACATAAACAAACCCTGAGCTTTTGATACTGACAAAGAAACAAGCAGCAACTCCTAGACTTTTCACTCGAGTACCCTCCTGGTTTCCATAGACCTCCCAACCATACAGAGCTGGAGGCAGTCACCCTCCTGCCTGCAGGACGAGGGGGATCCCTGCAGACTAAGAAGAGAAATCATGGCCTGCCTGGCTTTGCCCCAGCATAGGAATACCTCCCAGGTGTGGCCCAGGATGTCAGCAGCAGCTCCTCTTGGAGAATACTCCACATCCCCAACTCCTCAGAGGAAATCACAACACTGCCCAGGTGATGGTTTAAACCACATCGCCCTAGCAGCCAGTTTGTGCCTCTGGGGTAGAGCTCAAGAGCAGCCCAATCACTCTGATGGAGGTTTAGCACAGACACCCTTCAATCACATTTTAAACTCATGATATAAAAGAGATGGGGGGGAAGAAAGTCAGATGGGAGAGGGGAGGGTTAGGAGACATCTTCAGATCATTCAGACCAAAAAAAAAAAAAAAAGGCAGAAACCAAACTTAGCAATTATAGAATTACTATTCTCTAACTTTTTCCTACTAGAATGCAGCAATGAAAGAAATAAAATTTATTATTTTATAACTCTGCATGATAATATATCAAGCCAATTGAACACCTGTTGTCATCATTAACACATACAACAAAAGACATTTGGCAAGCAATATGGGGACTGATAAATATTTCAAGTTGTTCAATTCTCAAGACCATTTTCATTTGTTTGCGCTTCTTTGCCTCCTTATCTTTCACTTTTATCAAGATACAGTCAGCTAAGATCCAAAGTGAACTGCAGGAAACAAGAAAAGCAGGTAAGAGTGCAAAACTGTATTCTAAGTAATTCATATGCTGCTTAGGTCAGCCTGTTGCTCAGACAGAAGGCCAGGCACAGAGGAATCACACTGAATATTGGGAAAGAACAGTTTACCAGCACCATAGTAATTAAGCTAAGCTTGATGTAATCAAAGCCCTTCAAGGATAAATGAATAAGAATCTGAATACCTTTTATTTAGGTCCTGCACAAAATCATTTCCCATTTTAAATGGGGTGCTCACTTTACTATTACTTTTGAATAAACATCCTACTGTATCTTGAACATGATCTCCTTATTTCAAGACAAAAAAACATTTCCAGCCCTTCTGTGGCAGCAAACAATTTCATTGTCACAGAAAAAAAAATACACACACAAACCTCTTCAAAGTTGAGATGAGCTTCATCTGCGAATCATTAGTTTATTACCTTCTGGTTTTATCTGTAGTTTATACTATTGTTATTTAGACCAGTATTTGTAAATTCAGGAAGTCTGGGTTTAAATGTCAGTTTCACCATCACCTTCTGGTTACTGAAATGCTTTTATTATAAGCACTCCAGGGAATTAATCAGGTTTAAAAACATTTGTATAAACAAATGTGTGAGGAGATACAAGTCTTAGAGCCTGTTAAAGCTACTTATTCCTCAATTCTCCTCTTCCTCCAAAACCTCTTTCACCTCAAAAGGAAATGCACACTACCAGAATTCAGTGTTATGAGTTCAGTGTTCCCAGGATAGGTCAGTTAGACACAGAAAACATTCCAACACGATCATCATAAGAACAAAGAAATGACCACAGAAACTCAGCTTCATTTTCTCATATTAACAGTTTCTTGTTAACCTTGGCATTCTAACTGATAACATTTGCTGAAAAACTGAACAGAACTATATTATAGAAGAACAGAAATATTCCAAGCAGTCCCTTGGATAAGAATTTTTCATTAATGATCAGATATTTGTGATATGTTCAACATTTCATTATGTGGTCAAACCCAAACATTATTGTTACCCTTTTCATCAGCTGGAAGCAAATGTCTCAACTTGAAAAGTTATGACCTGAAAGAGATTAATAAAAATCCATTTTGAAAGACCAGGGAGGTGAGAGTCCACTAGTATTCTAGAACAGAGACATGCTAGACCATAATCCTGAAATATTCAGGGCTAAATACATAGGTGCATGCAGAAGCTAAAAGCTCCTGCTAATTCTCTTAGGTTTATTGAAGTTATATGCCTAGAAATTTGTAGCCTACTTAGCAATCACCACTGCAACAAAGTGTTACAGTTAAGGACACTAAATTTATCTAGCACTGGTAATGGTTTCCCTGGTCACACCATGGCAAACAATCTCTGCAAGCTTTCAGGGATGTTTCAAAAAGGTGTTTCATGAGCTATACCATTACTCACCTCACTTCACCCACCTCAACACTTTGCCCAAAACTGTGATTTATATTCTTTGGGGTTGCAAGTGATTTTTTTCTAGTTTTGCAGCAGGCTAGTATTTTCTTGCTCATTTTGTCCAAAGCATCTCCATGGAGAAGAAAGCTGAAACCTGTCCATTTCTTCTGTTTCCTCATTCCTCCACATGCAGAGGTATGTCTTGGAGAAGTTCAAGGGTCATTCATCCCAAACCAGTCCATCTCCCTGAAATGCTACTCCTGAAAGCAATTTTATAGCTAGTTTCTTGAGCAAACCATTAAGCATTTTTTTTAAGTTTTATTTTACAACTGAAAGAGCTCAGACAATGAAGATACAGAGCTCTGCTTTTAATGATAGGCTTGTTTTTATCAGTTCAATCTCCTTCATTTTAATATCTTCACAGAACTGTAGTGTGTTTTGGCATGTTCCCCCATGTTCTGAAGTTTTAATGTAACTTTATGAGTGAAAAGTGACCATATTTTGCTCTATTGTCACATTGATTAAATTCAGCAAAGAAAATATGAAACAACTGCAGATAATCTTAACTGTTTCAGTTCTACTGAAGATTTTTTCGGTACTTTTCCTGGAAGGGTATATAATTTTTTATAACAACAGTTGCTTTTCGTTGTGTTGATTCTGGTGTTTGTATCTCATGCACATCTGTCCAGTCTTCCTGGAATCCATCAAACCTGAGGGAATACTAACACACCAGGATTCTCAACTTCAGCATGACTTCCTCCTGCATCATTGCCCAGATTTCCTTTGCAGTGAAGGAGTGACTAAAATGATCACCAACTACGTGACTCGACTGCAACTCAGTATTTTCACAGCAGTTGCTTGCTTTTACATAAACCAGCCTTTTAAGTGTCACCAGAGTGAGCTACACTAGACATTGTTATAGGCTTTTAAACAATTAGGTACTTATTTCATTGGTGGCACTTGATACTTGATCTCCTTGTTTGTCTTTTTTAGATCATAATTGAATATTGTACATTATTTCTAGACATCTAATGCAGGATCCCTACAAGGAGGATTGCTATGTTCATATTAGACCAGTTATAGCATAAAAACACTCCATGCTCAGCTACACAAACTTCTGGAAATTTAAAAGCAGAGCACACAAAAGATGTTTTTTCTGACACTTTCTGGACACCATTTCCCTCCCACAGGAGCCCAAACACAGCTCTCTGAGGCCAGGGAGGATCTGTTGACATCAACAGACACCAGAACTAATCCTCATATTCCCATTTCTGCAACCCATTAGTTACAAAGTTCCTTCAGAGAATAGGCATAGCAACAATTTGTTGTGGCGCACCAAGCAACAAAGGCTGCTGTTGGAGGAGTGTGCAGGGCTCCAAGCTGACAGAACATGTACCAACAGCATCTGCTTATTCTGGCACACAGGTAGAAAGGAAGAACCCTGCGGTAGTGAAAAATGACTCTCCAGCATGGAATTCATAATGAAAACACTGTCTGGCACCTCCAGTGTGTGGGAGAGCACTTCATGCTCTGTCAGGAACTTAATGCAGCAACAATGAAATTTACTGATAGAAAGGTGAATGAGTGGGAATGCGTGAATACCGTAGAACTCCAAGAAAATCAAGCTATATATAGTTTTAAAAGGCACGATTTAAAGAACCTTCCTATTCCTGTGTAATGTAGGCCCTCTTTTTTCAAGCACAGTCAGTCTAAGAATAAGAAACTGTGCTGTTATATTTGAAACAAAAGAAAACTCTCATCTTGTAACAGCTAATACCAATATTTATACCAAATGTACACATTAAACACACGAGGTTACCTGCTTCCATTTCTTAACCTATTCTTTAGCTATTTACATATTGCTACTTCAGCTTCACCTCTGATTTCCATCCACTCCACATACACCTTTCTTTTTCTCTAATCACTGAGAGATCAAAGTCTATGCAAAGTGGAGCGCAAAGTTCAAGTCAGATTTTCATATGCTATGTCAAAGCATCTGGAAACAGCTCGTTTAACTATTAAGTGCAAGTTTCACCATTACAACAAACATTTTGTAACCAGTATTTCACAAGGCTGTTAAAAGTCTTATGACTACACTAGCAGGATACAGCTGCTACTTTTACAATGCTCTGGGTTTTTCTGCCATTTTCTTTAAAGAGTTTAAAAATATCAGAATATTTCAAAAAATACAATTGCCCTCACCAGGTTTCTCACCTTATTTTTCCCTTTCAACCTTACTTCCTTGAAGGTGGACTGTTCACTTACAGCTAACGCATTTCTCTTGCTCCCTACACTAGCACGTTTAAATAGTCACTGAAGTCTGTCATACTAAACAAAACATCCCATCTTAACATGACAAATTCAATAGTAATTTCTTTATAAATTAAACTGAAAGAGTTAAAAGTAACAGAGTAGGTTTACAGAGCCACCTCAGCAACAGTTTGTTTATATGTCACCAATAATTAGTACTTGCCAGCTTCTGACATCTTAAGACAGTTTCCAGTACATTCAAATGCACAGAAGGCTATAGGTAACGCACACACTCATCACATCACCTGTTTGAGCAAGAGTTTGGAAAACTGTTTTTAAATCATATTCCCCTTTTTGTTTGCACCTGGAATCATTTTAAGATCATTCATATTTTGTATGCATTTAGAGAGGGCAAGTCATAGAATTCTTTTCAAAATGGCAAGATGACTTGGTTGCAGTAGCAGGAAAAATCTGCAGCACTATTTTTTCGGCCTTTTGCATACATACAACTTCTGTTCAAGGAAGCTAGAGATACATAGCTAGCTGTATTGCAGTTGTTGTTGACAGGAAAATATAATGAAGGGGAAAGTTGAAAAGCAAAGAAGAACTTGAAAAAGACACTTTCCTATTCTCACCACCGTTACTAACAATCAGAATTTCCAAAGCAGTAAGTACATTATCAGATATGCAATTGAAATCACATGCCACTTCAAGGTATTTTCTGCTAACTGTACAAACAATACACTTAAAAGGCACACAAAATCACTTAGCATACCTTTTCTTTCCTTGCAATTTTACTAATTTGAATACAGTTGCCATTTTTCCTTCCCTTTCCATAGATGACGTGAAGTTCACAGCCCTTTTCAGAAGCTCACATGCTCCTTTGCCCAGGCTACAGAACATGCAGCTCAGCCCTTCTGAACACTGCTTACGCCAAGCTCCACTTGTGCATGGCAAGTTTCCACACAAGCACCCAATGGGAACAGCTGAGCAGCAGAGCCATCGGGCACCTAAAAGCTGCCCGACACAACCATTACAAGGGCTGCACAGCCTTGGTCAACTCAGCAGAGCCATCGGGCTCCTAAAAGCTGCCCGACACAACCATTACAAGGGCTGCACAGCCTTGGTCAACTCAGCAGAGCCATCGGGCTCCTAAAAGCTGCCCGACACAACCATTACAAGGGCTGCACAGCCTTGGTCAACTCAGCAGAGCCATCGGGCTCCTAAAAGCTGCCTGACACAACCATTACAAGGGCTGCACAGCCTTGGTCAACTCAGCAGAGCCATCGGGCTCCTAAAAGCTGCCCGACACAACCATTACAAGGGCTGCACAGCCTTGGTCAACTCAGCAGAGCCATCGGGCTCCTAAAAGCTGCCTGACACAACCATTACAAGGGCTGCACAGCCTTGGTCAACTCAGCAGAGCCATCGGGCTCCTAAAAGCTGCCCGACACAACCATTACAAGGGCTGCACAGCCTTGGTCAACTCAGCAGAGCCATCGGGCTCCTAAAAGCTGCCTGACACAACCATTACAAGGGCTGCACAGCCTTGGTCAACTCAGCAGAGCCATCGGGCTCCTAAAAGCTGCCCGACACAACCATTACAAGGGCTGCACAGCCTTGGTCAACTCAGCAGAGCCATCGGGCTCCTAAAAGCTGCCCGACACAACCATTACAAGGGCTGCACAGCCTTGGTCAACTCAGCAGAGCCATCGGGCTCCTAAAAGCTGCCCGACACAACCATTACAAGGGCTGCACAGCCTTGGTCAACTCAGCAGAGCCATCGGGCTCCTAAAAGCTGCCCGACACAACCATTACAAGGGCTGCACAGCCTTGGTCAACTCAGCAGAGCCATCGGGCTCCTAAAAGCTGCCTGACACAACCATTACAAGGGCTGCACAGCCTTGGTCAACTCAGCAGGGCCATCGGGCTCCTAAAAGCTGCCCGACACAACCATTACAAGGGCTGCACAGCCTTGGTCAACTCAGCAGGGCCATCGGGCTCCTAAAAGCTGCCCGACACAACCATTACAAGGGCTGCACAGCCTTGGTCAACTCAGCAGAGCCATAGGGCTCCTAAAAGCTGCCCGACACAACCATTACAAGGGCTGCACAGCCTTGGTCAACTCAGCAGAGCCATCGGGCTCCTAAAAGCTGCCCGACACAACCATTACAGGCGCTGCACAGCCTTGGTCAACTCAGCAGAGCCATCAGGCTGCTCCTAAAAGCTGCCCGACACAACCATTACAAGGGCTGCACAGCTCAGCATCTCCACCTCTACATGAGCAGCTGCTCCCACGCACAGAGCTCACCCCATGAGAGAATCCCACACAGCAGCACCTCTCAGATTTGTCACTGCATCTTCACCTCATGGCTTTCCAAGAAAGATGACCTGGACTAGGGAAGGCATTGCTTGGATGCACTAAAACTGGAAAACCAGTGCCAAGGATAATTAGCCTATTTGTGCCTCTATGGCAGCTGTAAACAGTAAAAAAATCCATGTCTCTACATTCAAATTGACTTTCAGAAGAGACATTAAAAACTAAGTATGGTGGATGGAATATAGGGGGTTTTTTAACCAGTTATTCTATTTACATAAAATCATATTCCAAAATAAATTGTGTAATAATTACATATCAAGGGTACCAGAAACATTTTTGGGTTAGATTCACCATTAATTCAGAAACTGTTTTTGCTGGGTATTCAATGATGCAGCAAGAATAATTTGCACTGTAAAATCTTTACTTTAAAACTAGACTGTATTAAAAACAGGATATCTTTACATGATACAAAATGAGAAACTTTCAGCAAGTAATTACAACATACAATATTAAAGAATCCAAATATTTGAATCAAACATTGAGATATATGACTTAAATATCTTAAACAGAACATTGCTAGTGCACACAAAAAAATAAAACCCAACAATTTCAAAATTCCTCTGATACTTGCACAATCAAAACAGAAATAAATCTCATTTTTAATGAGCCAAATTTGTCCAAAAGGATTATATTTTATCAAAAAGCTTTTTCTTAAATATGAGTTATGAGGATAAGATGTTCAGCAAAACTGAAGAACAGGCAGAATTACCAGGTTATCTGATTTAATGCTCAAAAAACTTAAAACCAGACAAAAGATTGAGACATACAATTAGATATTTTGGTTAATGATAACCACTGAGCCATTTCAAACAATCATACTGCAGCCCCGATTAATTTTTGATCTTAGATCATCTTTACCTCTATGCCTATTTATAAAAAGAACAGCACATAAAAATCAGATAGTAAAATTATGATCTCTTAAAAAAACCAATAATGCCTAAGATATACTAAATTTGAATAAAGAGCTATTTTTAGCGCTGCTTCAGGTAATTTTTAGACTTTTCCTGTGAAATTAGGGTAATGATACTATGACTCAAAAGCAGAAACTGAAGTTGAACCAAACACACATTGGCAATGATAGATCAAACAGATATGTAGGAGGCTGAACAACAGACTGGAAAAAAAGCTTTACATGTAGAATAAGTCATCAGACTAACAGAATATACTGTAAATATATCGTGTAAATTAGAATAGTCACATTAACCTACCATAGCTGTGTCTGAGCTTTACAGAAGGCTAGGAAAAAAAAAACAACTAACTGTCAAAAAATAACTTTACAAGGGCAAATGATCTGAGTGAATTTCAAGCACCTGAGAGTTAAGAAACATGATCTATGCCACATGGGCTCACAACCTACAGGTCCGGGGTTTCCAAATCCACACGACTTATGCCAAAGTGATTTCAGCAGGCAGCACTCGCCCACAGTTTATCTTCCTCCATTTCATTTCCCTTTAACTCAGCATCTTTCAAACCATTTATCTTGGCTTTTCACATGCTGAGAACTTTCCTGCCAAGTATTTTTCACTCCCCATTATTAGCCCCTCCAATACAAACCTACTTTTTCTGCTTTCTTAACTCTTCCCCACTATGTTTATCATAAAGAATGGTCATCCATTAGTCACAACTTCTGTATCACAGCCACCAGAAAAGTCTTCTATGTGCAAGCAGCGGAACACAGATGTTACTTGGGATATAATCAGGAGCATCCTTACCTTTCCAAAATCTCTCACATCAAACAAATCAAATGCTTCAAAAAGTTCACTCTTCTTCATTCCAAATATTTCACAACATGCCGAAAGAAAAGTCCTTATATTCTTCAAGCAGAGAAACTAGGGGAAAGAAAACAGAAATACTAAATGTCAAATTAGTAAATTAGCAATATACGTGCTCGCTTTGGTCACAAACACACCGTATAATTCACCAATACAATTATTTGTAAGTCAGCACTTCCACTATGCTCTGGTCCTAATTCAGCCATAAGTATTCTCTCCAGACTCAAAAGCATTATCCAAATTTTGAGTAGACATTTTGTGAACAGGAACTATTTTCTCTCTTTTTACATAAAAAAAAACGATGTGACAATACACTACTAGATCCATAATAGTCTAAAGACAGACTTTCTTTTCAGCTCCCTACAGACAGCACAGAACAAAACAACTAAGTTACCTCAGAAAATTATATTAATATGTGAAAGTTATTATTCATGTATAAATCAAGCATTTCATCTGTTAAATTCTAGTTTGAATGTGTAACGAATGCATGTGCACTCACACACTAAAGACTTTACAAATACATATTCTCCATCTGGTGTACAGGACCAGATGAAGTTTGGAGCGAAGTCATTTAAATTTACCTAGCGGAGATTTAAGATCCTC
Source organism: Chamaea fasciata (assembly GCF_029207755.1). Taxonomy (NCBI): domain Eukaryota; kingdom Metazoa; phylum Chordata; class Aves; order Passeriformes; family Sylviidae; genus Chamaea; species Chamaea fasciata. The sequence goes on along the minus strand of NW_027094095.1, from coordinate 11,835,788 downwards.
AGACCACCTTGATTTCTGTACTGAATCAAAGGCTATTTCCCTTTAAGTTATCCACATGCATTGATAATCATCTGAGTCTGAAAAAGAATAAAGCTTCTGCCACAATGATCTCCTTAAAAGGCTTTTAATGCATTTTCCTGTGGATTGTTTTGTTTGCCAAGCCAAAAGGCAGTAACTGTCAAGAGCACTGGTAACTTCAGAGGGATAGCTAAAAAGGGCAATATGCACTCTTGATAACAACTAGCTCCGTGAGGTACTAGCACCTTCTGAGGACATCAGCTTCATAAAGATGCTGTTGTAGTCTTATGAGTCACAGTTGAAAAGCAAATACAATATTTATAGGCAGCAGCATTTCAAAGGACCCCGCACCATGCTTTGAATATGCATTTTTAAAGTACTGAAACAGCAACTCAATATTACAACAGAGTTCTGCATGTTTTAGTGGATTCATGAGGATCACTCATATTAGGATGGATTATAGAATCGCTATATGTTTTGATCAAAGCAGTATTTTGATATTGAGTGTCACAGCCATACCAATTCAACAGGCAGCCCTACTTCACATCTTACAGAACTATCCAGTGAGACACGGGAAAAGCAGAGCACGCACAGACCAGATTTACAGCAAGGGCCCACATATGAAAGCACTGATTCAACCAGAGGTGCTACAAGACCAGACAGCTCCAGCAGATGGTTGTGGACATCAGGGCAGCCAAAAAACTCATCACAAAGCATCACAAAAAACATCCCTGTGCAACCCAAAGCTCCCAGGAAAGCACTTGTGACTGACCAGGGACTCATCAACAGTAAGGATCCCCAGCTGTACTGGCTGGACCTGCAGCCTCCACCATTTTCCCCCTTTCCAAAGAGCCTCTTCAGCATGTGTCTCCCAGCTCACATGGGGCAGTCATCACTGGGCTACACACTGAACTGTCCAAGGAGAACACTGCATTTATACTAGACTGCTTTTATGCCAAGTGGAATTTTAAGAATCAGTCTAGCTCACTTAGTCAATGTGGCACGCTTATCTGGTTTTACAAAGATTATAATTTTGAAATTGCAAGGTTGGAAGGCCAACAGATGTTCAACATATGTGCTTCTTCCTCCATCACACGGCAGAAAGAATCAGAAAATGAGCTGGTCTTTAAAATGAGCTTTAGAAACAAGATGGCACATACAAAGGTATGATTGTTTTCTACTGTATTTTTCCCCAGATTTTTTATTCTTCTTCTTTAAAGCTATCAAGGGCCACCAGGTTTGTCCAAGGCACAATATTTAAATACTCATCTATTTCCTTACATCAAAGTTCTCAAAACCACTGAAAACATGATTCACACTGGAAAATCCAGCTGCCTTTTTGAAACCTAAGTTTTGAGCTTTTATTAGTTAGTGCTGAAGTCTCCCAGTGCAAAGAAAGCTTACAGCTGTATTAAATTGTTTACCTCTAAAGGGAGCAAGAAGTTAAGGGAGAGACAGGAGCTGTCATGGGCCTAAAATCTGACCTAGATTTGCTAAAGAGCATTTTAGTGAGTTGCATTTAGCCTCTTAATATAGCTAAAAGAACCATTTAATGGATCAGCAGTTTTTCACAAACAAGATGTCCTCTCCCTTCTGCAAAACCCCTCCAACTATTCTTAACAGACGTCTCCGACAATATAAGATAAAGATGGCAGCATTTTTCCAACAAGATTTTTCTAGTTACTTCAAATTTCTTTAAATTTGGAGGCCATTTTCTGACATCAGCCTTTTGTTAAAATTATTGTTAGTACGAATTATATCTGAACAGATTAGAAAGCATATTACAAGATATTACAAGCCCACATGTTTTTAAGGAAATGTTTAAGCACCTACACTCTAAGTAGTAGATTAAATTCTTTGGAATATTTTAACAGTAACACCAAAGAAAAATCTAATCCCCCTGTCTTCCTCTGCCCCTCTTTTTTTGTTTTTTAAATACTAATTCATTAACATGTATCATTATGTTAAACAGGTTTGACCTAATTATGATCTAATATTCAATAATCGTATAACAAGTAACCTGTCTTGTAGGCTTTAGAAACCACATGGTAAGTATCTGTCAAATCCACTTGTGCTTGAGATGGGAGCACATCATCACTGAGTGTGTGCCAGGCAGTGCCTTCAGCAGAACAGGTATCCTGACATTACAGTTTAACCCCCTGCAAGTTCAGAGACTGCTGAGTGAGTTTGAGTTGGCCCTATTCAGTATCCATCAGTTTTCTCTTGTAAAATGAAATTTTTATTACTAACTACTAAGCTAACCACAGCAGCTACAAGGATAAAGCTGTGAAATTACTAAAACCAAAAGCATGTTCATATTTAATTGAATTCATTTTGCAGTACAATATATGGGGGAAAAAGTCTTTAAAAACCCCTGTTATATGCTGCTAATGTTTCAGAAAAGTTATTTGGTTAAATTACCCAGAAAACGTTCAGAATTCTATCCAAAACTTTATACTGCGACTTTCTAAAGAAACAGTTTTCCTCATTGAAAACAACGAATTTTATCGCAGTGGTTACTCTATCAAGATGTACAAATTAGTAAGAGAAGCCTCCAAATTAAAAAAGAGCCTACTGCTAACATCTAGGAAGTTCTATAAAAGACAACCCTCCTTGCTGGCAGTACGAGAAAGGCACCATCAGTCTGCAGGCTCTCATTAGCCAATACAGTCCTGCAGGATATTTGAAAACCTACAGCATCATTGCGTTTCTTTTTCTAAAGAAAACATAGTTCTGCACATGGCAAGGGAGATCATTAGAGCAGTTGGGTACCCAGTTTTCAGAGATGCAAGGAGAGCTAAACCTCACTCAAAGTCTCCTCCACAGGAATCACTGTCTTTCAGTACAAGAACTGTTTTCTCTTTATTAAAAAAAGAAAAAACCCACAACCTAAAAACATTCCCTTGGAATAGTTAATGACGCATTTTTTCACCCCTTTTTAAACTGCACGGCTATATTAGGAGACAGCAGACCAGAACTCTCAGTACACAGATCAGTAAAATATTGCAGTAGGGGGATATAAGCCATGAGTACAAAACAAGTTAACCCTAGTGAGAAATACAACTTCTCTCTTGCTGATCTACAGGCACGCCCTAAGAGGAGACTATATCCAGCACCAAAGACAGATGGACAGAAATCACAACCCAGCCCCATTCTGTGATTCTGTGACTGCGGCACAGGAGCCTGAAAACACTTTGCAATATTAACAGCCATAGATTATGAAGACATTTCTAAAGCATCCTAATGTTTCACGACTACAAACCCATAATGTAGCCCCATTGCCAGGGCTGCTGAAATAGTGTAACTCCTGTGATAAACCACTGTGCTTTTATGGAACATATTCTAGTGGCCTCTGGTCCATTCTGCACTGAATTTAATTTTCCAAGAGGCACTAACAACATTTATTGAAATGACAAGCAAGTTTGAAAAAAAAAATAAAGTATGTCTACCACCTTAAAAAAGTGGGTACGGTTTATATAATTAGGATTATTTTTGTCTGAATTTTAAATGCAAGACTGTGGGCAAATCAAATTATGCCAGGTTCCACAGAAAGAGCATGCTGTTTTCTCCCACAATATTTGCCACTTCACAGAAAAACATTTATTTGAGGCTTTTTCCACACAGAACATGGTTATGTGCGCTGACAGAAATGCATAGAAATATTTTACAAAGGGTTCTGAATAGAAATGACTAATTAGATACTAAAAGCACAGGCAAGGCTGAAGCTGCCCACAGGGAAGACTGATTTCTCTAACCAGACCTTTAATGAAGTGAAAGATGAAATGCAAAAGAAAAAAGGGAGGGGAAAATCATATAACCTCTATTCCCATAATGTAAGAGGTATTTCTCAAAAAATGTATTTTGGCACTGAAGTACTTCAATGGAATAAAGGTCTGTTTGATGCAGGCCATAATATTCAGTATCTAGATGTATCCTTTGTACTAAAAGCACTTCTACAGGCGTTCAGAAACCAACACAAAGAGCTCTGAAGATCAAATTGTGCCACAAGACATTTAATGAAATTCCAACATAGCAACACCAGTCAGGCGAGTGAAAACTGAAAGGCCAAGAAATGACAAGTATTCAGGAAAAACAGAGTTCTAATTCACTTTTTCTGTTATTTTAATTACCAATAGTGGCAAGGGGGGAAAAAAGCTATTTGTATTTGTTTCAACTTCCACCTCCTTTTTATTATGATGATTGAGTCACAAGCACAGATATTTAGTCACAAGCCTGGGAAGCTGGCAGTTCCCTTGTGTCTGGAGCAGACATCCACACTGCATTAAGGCAAACTAGGAACATGCTGAAGTCTGAGTTATCTAAGGCAGTCTAAACAGATGCTAGGCTATAATGGGTATTAAAACCAGACTGGATCACTGTCATTCAGTGACAGGAAAGGTGTTTTTTCCCCCCACTGTGATTCACTTTTGCTAACATGGAATACTCATCCCTTCCTGCATCACTGCACTTCACTGGCTTTTCTGCATGTTGTGTTCCCAGCCCCACACAGACTTCAGGAGGCTCCCAATAACTGCTTAAGGGCTGAGGCCAGTTGTTCCTAGCCATCATCCTGTAGAAGCTATGACAAAAGAGTAAAAACATAGAAAAGGGACTCTGCTTAGCCCATTGCCCACTAAATCCACCTTATCTCCTGTGGAAGAAATAAGGCACGTCAATCACGGAAGGTCCTGAAATCTTCCCCTCCTATTCCTCCTCTAAATGGCAGCACTTTATAAACTACACACTACAGCTATTTGCCTTTGCCTTGTCTTTAAAGAGCCATATATGCAAAACCAAAAAGTAATAGCATTTTACATTACAGTAAGCATGTTATAGCAAAAATAGCTGAGGAAAGGCCCAACTTTCAAAACAGGTATATAAAAAAAGCAACAAGAGGTGCAAATTTGGCCTCAATTCACAGATCTCAGAAGGTACAATTGCCTTTTTTTTTTAAATTTGTGAAATACTGATGTTACATGCAAGGAAGCACATTCAGGTTTGTGAATATGTGAGATTTTTCTATTGGTTCTTTCTGTTCTTAGAAGAGCAGAATTGTACAAGAATAGAAGTCAAAAGAACAGAAGAGCAGACAATTGCCATAACACTTAAATGCTCTTTCTACACTCTCAGTGCTTACTACAAAAGATGAGCTCCTGACCTTTCCTATCTGTTCCTGGAATGATGAAGAGAACAGATTAGCTGGGAATCCCCCATTTTTATTTCTACTCTGTTCCTGAGAATATATGCAAAAAGGAAAATTCTGCACTTGTACCTGTTAAACAAGAGGAGAAATGTGAAAATTTCCATAATGGATTTAACTGGAAGAATCGCTTTTCTACATTCTGTCACCAAGATTGATAGCTGCAAGTTGTTTCAGTGAAAGAAAGCACCGAAACAGAACTTGTCTCCTCAAAACTTCCTTCAAGAAGTTGATTAATGCCCTGAGGGTTGCAGATTTTTGCCTTCTCACTTGTTTCGGTATTTGTTGCAACAACTGTGCTGATAGGAGCAGCATAAACCTCATAAAAATGTTGTTCAAATCCTGCTGAGTCCAAATTTGAGACAGATCCTAGAACTGGCTACTGTGAGCAAACAGTACCATCACCTTTAGTGACCACGTCAAGATCCTGTAACAATAGCAAAGGAACACAGCAGCAAGACCAAAATTGTACCTTGAACCTACACACATAAAAGAGCAACAGTAACTAGAGATAAAGATCCAAGGGTTTCATCAGCTTCTGCACAGTGTGCGTGCACAGGAAACTTCCAGCTTCCTTACAATTCTTTCAACTACATCCAACAAAGGGAGAAAATCAGGTACTTAGAGACACAGCTCCTCACATATCAAGAGCTCCTTTCCATAAGCCAGGCTGGACAGTTCCCCAACACATGCCATCTTTGACAAAACAATCCCAAAAAGAGGGAGCATGTTATACTTCTACTAGATGTCACAATTAATTTTTTTTGCTATCTGTATGTTAATTAACAGCAGATTACTAGATAATTAGACAAAGCACCATTGTGGTACCGACAGAATTGTACAGTCAGGGTTAACAATTCAACACAGAAATCATTCCTGGCTCTTCACAGATTTCAGCAGTCAAAGTACATTAGATTAGATTGCTCTGCCAAAAGCAGTAATTATCACTATATGCAGCAAAAATAGCTGCAAGGATTTGTAAGTGAAGTATGGACCCACTGATGAAGTCTTAATTCAACATCTATTAATGTCTTTTCATAAGCCAGCAAGAGAGAAAAGAGCAATATCATACTCCAGAATGGCATTTGTAACATTTTTCTTGTTCAAATGTACGCAGCTTTTCTTGGAAATATCTTTAAAGCGGAATCTTACTAAATGAAGGCAAAAGGGCCATAAGAAATTTAAAGACCAAGTCAACATGAGAGGATGAGTTTTTTCCTATTTTCAATAAGCAAATGGAAGCTACCAGGCAAGTAAGCATTATTCTTTTTCTTAGTCTTAGATAAAATCTATTAACTTGCAAATTACGTTTAAAAAAGAAACTAACAGACACAGGAAGAACACATCACTCACATCAAAGGAATTCAGTTTTACATTCTGCATTTGACCTCCTGTTCTGCAAACCACCCCAATCATTCAGAGGATCAATATTTCTGAAGCTCTAAGCAGAAGAAAACCAGGCAAATGTTAAATACCTCCCAAACTTTGCTCTCAAAAAGCCACAAAGCAGGTACACTAATAAATAGGGAGGAGACACCACACTGAGCTCTTTGTAGAGTTGCTTAAGATTCTGATACCATTACATAACTGAAGAATTTTCCTAGGAAATGTGCTATGCAAAGAGCAACAGACACTCCTTAATTCATAGGATTAAGGAGCAGCAAGGGAGACCTGTAGTGTTATTACATTTCCAGATGTGGGTATTCTTTGAAGGCTTGTACAACACAAGATGCTGTATGAACTATAAAACATATTAAATTCCTCTGAACCACTACCAACACTATGAATATTAATAGCATGTTCTTTATTTGCTCAGTTAATGTAGTAATTAAATATTCATAGGAAAGCTCTTAAAATTCCTAACTGACTACTATTCAATTGTGTCTATTGCATTTTGGCTTGAGTATGAAGTTTTGTTTATGTACGTTTGCTCTTCTCTGTGCTTCAAAGAAAGAAAATGGAAATTGAAACTTGAAAAAAAGCTGAGAGAGCACAAAGGATGCTCCACTTCTATTAATACTGATACAGAGTGAATAGAGGGCAGGGAAAGGAGTCCAGGATTTGTTATGCATTACTGATTCTCTCCTTGGCATTATAGCATTGGTTGAGCAAGTGAGGGCAAAGAAACATTGAAATTCTGTGTCCCTTAAGTCAAGTGCCCCCACAAGCCATGAAACTGGCAATACATGGGAATACTTAGACCATTAAGCCCTGACTACAGGAATTCCTTAAGTGTAATTGGCAAGAGTCAGGAGTAGGAGAACTCAGGACAGCATCCTATTGCAAAGGGCAGTTTTTAGAGTAATCCTTTTTTCCCCACTAGCAAGACTTAACTAAATCTATTCTGCACTATCTTGTCAAAAAAACAGCAACTTGAACACACTGCGAAGCACGTAAAGCTCAAAGAAATTAGCTAGGGAGTTCCTGTGCTTAGTTTCTTTTTCAAATAAGTAGCCCTATCTGTCTTATATCCCAAAGCTGCACCTCTAAAATGTCTTTCGAGAAAAATCTGAGTGTTTTACAAGCAAATGTAAAAAGAAGGATCGCAAATGGAAAATAGTCCTAAAGGAAAACATGAATAGAAGGAAGACAGCAAGAGGGAAATGAAAAGAGAACCCCAGGAAAAGGAACAGGAAAGGGACAGACACACATTAAAACAACAGTTTAAAAAAAAGAAAATCAAAATAGACTGGAAGAGAGATCCTGGAGCAAAGAGCACTAAAATAGTAAAACACTTGACTCATTAATGATTACATTGTGCAAGACATGAAAAAAAAAGCCACACACGAGAAAATAATGTGTTAAAATTTTGATGTTAAAATGCTCCAGGCAAAACTGTTTATGAAACTGCCATTTAAAAACAGTAGTCACTGTGCCATAAGGTGTATTTACAATTGTGACATGGAAAACTGTTTCTGTAAATGGCAAAACTGTTAAGAACAGTGATTTCCTACTTGGATGTTATTGCTCCCAACACAGGTTTTCTAATCACTCAGATTTCAACTTAGTTGGTGAAATATTAGCAGTTGTCAGAAACCTCAAAACCTATACCTACCTAAAGGATTTAAACTTATTATAGGGGTGGGGGAGCCCTAAAGCCTCCACCTTAACTGATACATTTAAACAGCAAAAGGAATGGAGAGCCGGAAACTTATTAGGTCTCAATGTTTTTACAGTCAGAAAAAAACAAAAGTTGTATTCACACTGAAACCATTAAAAACCTTACAGCATCAGTATGAAACACAGATCTTCACATCTGTGCAAAACAGAACACCCAACACATCTGCTCCATCTTGTCAGCTTGGCACACGAAAAAGCTGCTTCCATTGTATCCTGGTATCTTTTATTCATGACTGTGCCTGGTTTTTACCACATCTCTAATGTTAGCACAGTAACATGAGAAAACCTCTTACTTTCCCTATACCTGTGCAAGGGAAATTAATTTGGGGGTGAGCCCTAAAGGAACACTATGAAGGTGTGACAAAAAGCTGCCACATAAGCTAAAGGCAGAGAATTTGTCAGGGGATCCACACCTGACTTCAGCTCCATTACAGAAACACAATTTCTTTCACTTACTTCTACCTCACACCTAAAAGTAACACCACTGAATACACCATCTGAGCTGGATCTCCTTTGTGGCTGTAGTGCCCTGAACACAGGCCTGGACCTCGACTATGTAATCCCTCAACAAACACCTACAGTGTGGATTCAAGAGCATTTTTAAGTTAGCATGTACTAACTTGTTCTTTTCTAAGCACTTAAAATATTCTCAAAAGCTGTCAGCACGGAATCCTGCATGGAAAATCAACACAACTAGGGAGGGCAGAGGTATGCCGATGACCTACACAGGGTTGTCAGTTCCTATTAAAGGTGAACCTAGCCCAAATAACTCCTATGCTTTTCCATTTCTTACCAGCAGATACAGATCATGTACTTGGTCTTTGATTTCCACAAGGAAGGAGCAATATTCTCATTAACAGTCATTAGTGTTAACGTGCATGATTCCTTAAATACTTTAAATGTTTTCTTCAATTGCATGTGTATTCTTTTCCAAACTCTTAAGGTTATGGAATAAATTCCCAGCAAGACCTTAAGGAGGCAAGTACAGCTCTCTACAAATTGCCCACTATGAATCTGACTGTCCTCTAGTTACCTATTTTAAAAATCTACTGTTCTATTTTTTGCTGGTGTGTCACTTCAGGTTTGCAGTTTATTAGACCATGCTCTCTATGGCAAGGACAGGGGTTTCCAATATATTCAGAGAATACTTCTCAAGGACTGCAAGTCAAGTAAGTAGAACAGGTAAGTCCAGAAGTCCAAACCACAAACCTGTGGGAACAGCCATGAATGGAAAACAAACTCCAAAAGTAAATTTGCAGGATCGGAGGAAAAAAACTCAGTGGTTGTACAGTGTACTGACTACATTTTTACACTTTGTGATGTTCTTTGAAGCTTCAACATACTGACCTGCCACTAAATGCCATCCTTCCTACATTGAGTGCCATACAGTTGCCATCTCAAAAGTGCTACCTAGCACTGCCATTGGACATCCCCGCTCTGTTTCCACACTGGAAAGGGTAGCACATAATTTTCTCTTTTCTCAGGCCTCTCTTAGTCCCCCCATTATGTTGCCTCTTGCCAAAAGCTGACAAATTCTTCATTTTCTATTGTTTGTTTGCTACAATTGAAAACTTCTACTGCCCTTGTCTGAACCTCTCATTTTATTACATGCCTTTTAAAACAGAAGACCACAACTACAGATTACTGGAGTACTGTGGCCTGTGCAGCAGACTGCAATGGCATAATGAGCCATAATGCATTACAGCATAATGAATGTTTGGGGCACAAAACAAGCTTCAGCACATGCATTTTGCAAAATTCCCAGGGTACTATGTCCTCCACTGCTACCTATGGGAACACACTACTGTTCTGAAGAATCTGGTCCGGATGTTGATGATGAGATACTGAAGTAGATGAAACTGTGGTTTGATCCACAGCTGCAATTCCTGTGATAAAAAGGACAAAAAAACATTAAGAGTTCCAAAAATTCTGAGGAAAAGGGCAGTTAAAATACAAAATGAAAAATTAAGAAACCAACATCATTTTACCCACAACTGTTTTCCACCGTGTCGTCCTGAGATCCAGCCAGTGTTAGGCAAACTGCGCTTCATTTTCTCAGTGACACGGAACCCTCCTAATAAAGGGATTCAAGTGAGGCATCTGTATAATGCAAGAATTGGTAAGTTTTAGAATCTTAATTTACACCACCAACCTAAAATCAGACGAATCTTTGTGAAGCTGCAGTAGGCTTCCTTCCTTAAAAAGGCTGACAAACAGTGAAAGAAAGGTTAAGCTGACATAAAGCATTCCAGTTGTACACCATCATAGGCACTTGCTGTCTAAAAGGCTGCATTCACTCACTCCAAGCCGTCTGCCAAAATGAAACACACCACTGAAGGCAACCCAAATTTGTGTGGGAGATGTGTCAAAATTGCATAAATACCTACTTCCACTAGTATGAATTAACAGCTGTGATTATCTCAGCAGAGGGAAGTAAGCGGATGCTCACAGAAATTCATCTGCCACTGCTATATGTGTCCCATTTCATGTGACAGCTAAATCATACTGATACCTCGTCTCACAATAACAGTTGAGGTACACCAAGAAATGGTCCAAAACTTCATTTCAAAGGATGGCAATTTGGTATCTCAGAGTAAAACAATCATGAGCATGGTCTCATGAAAATGAAGATTTATGGAAATATGAAAAGAAAAAAAATTAAAATCCTAGAGCACAAGTGAGTATTTGTTAAATAGCCTAAAATAATCAAATTGTGAATAAATCAAATACTTTGAAACCTGAGCAGCATGGTACAACTTAGCATCATCTAAGCTCTAAGTCTGCTGAGCAATTTGATGCAGTACAATTGGGGTTTTAAATGTGAGCACCAGTGAGAAGTCTGCATTACTGAACCATACTATGCACTGAGTCTTAAGATACTAATATCAAATTTTTCTGCAATCCAATCAAGAAAACAGATAGTTGTTTCAAACAGCTCACTATAAACAACATGAAAGCAGGTTCAGTAAAGAACCCAACATAATTGTGAAAAGATCTGTTGCACAGTCTTCAGCAGGTAAAGTCCATGGGAGACCATAAAAGATGACACAGGAAAGCTGCCTTTTCAACACGAGAGCAGCATGAAGCCCAAGATGCAGAGCAAGCTTAGTGTCTCCACTGAGCCTCAAACCTCAGATGCCTGAAGTGCAAAAGGCCCCCAGCCATACCAGCAGAAGCTTTACTGTTCCTGTGTCTTGGCAGTTCCTGCAATATAGACTGCACAACTCTTGGGGTGCTGATGGAGCCCAGGGGCAGCTGTTTAGAGCACGGAGCAGAAGACGTCACACACATGAAAGCCCCGCCTCAATAACCACTCGAGGCACTCTGCCATCAATACCTTGTCAAGTTCAAGTATCTTGCCACCAGATGTTTCTACTCTCTTGCTACACAATCGCCTTGGGAAGAGAACTACAGAACACTGCACGAAAATAATCATTTTAATTATTAAAGTGCAATATGCCTTGAGTTTTGGCACATTATTCCAAGTGTCCGTAGATGAACTGTGTTACAGATCTTTTTAAAGTGAAGAACTCCAGTCTTTATGCTACTGACTCACAGCTGAATGACTTCAGAACAGCACTGCATGCATATTGGTGACCTCATGAGAACCTAATTTCCTGAAGCATTTTAAAAGCACCTGTAAAAGGTACTCCTTGTTCCTGAAAGAAGGGCTGTGTAAATCACTGTTAGTTTCATGCTTGTATTTTCGGATCTCCTAAATTTACAAGACAAATACACAACAGTGCCAGAAAAAACAATCTACAAAGGCAACCTGAGAACCACTAAATTAGGAGGTCCCCATTCAGTGCTCTGCTGGTCTTTGAACTTAGTGAAGAAAGCTGGATCCTGTTTTCTTCATAAAATTAATCCTATTAAAATCTGAGGTGGTCAAGCATGTAGAATGAATTAATTAAATATTTAGTAATTTAGCAGCAGTACATGATAGAACAGCACAATTTAAATTGGTTGTATAAATATATCCCTGTCATCTTAAATGTAGTATCACCAACAACATTAGGTTTTTAAAGGGATGCCAAAATCACAGCAAGATACTGGCTATTTACACACATCTACATAAAAATCAACAGTCACTCTTGTCATGGCTAAAAATTTCTGCATGAGCAGTAACCCATAACTGGTTTTGGCACTAGTGCATACATAAAGGAAAACATGCAATCTAACATAGGGACAGTGAAAGCATCTGCCTGCAAGCTACAGGCAAATATTTTTTTAAATCTATTATACAAAAGTACACATACAGAAGCAGTACAAGCAGCTGCTGTAACATACTTCCAGGCCTCTGAACAAGCATCAGCTTACTAATTGCCTAACAGAACATCACTTCAACACAAATGGTTCCTTAGATGGTTTTTTTAAATAACATATTGAACACAGCAAACACTGGAGCTAAGCTGTAAGAATGTCTAGGAAGCCTAAATTTTGTCTAGAAAACCTAGTATTATGTCTGGTTTTGTTTAGTATTGTTTTGTTCTACAGACTAATCAGCTAAATAAAACGAAATCTAAATAAAACACAGTATGATCCTGGATTAGTGACTACCTTCTAAAAGGCATAATAGCTTATTGAGACAAGATTAGAATGAATAACAAAATCAATATATATGCAATTTGTAACTGGGAATTTATAACAATGACAGATCTTCCTTCCTCTGCCTCTCTATGGAGATGGTTCTCAGCACTGGCGAAGCAACAACAGGAAAATGGACGTGACAATACTGCAAGGCTGATCCTTGCCTTTAAGTCAAATAAGAATAGCAGCATGGGGTCCATGTAACAGAAAACAAATTTGTTTCGTTTGTTTCAAGATGATAATTTAGTGTGAACAACTAGACAGAAAAATAATTCAGCAACAGCCTTTTAATAGATCAGAATAAGTGAGGTTACGTGAAACAAGGACAGGAGAGTAATTAGGCAAAACAATTAGAATAGACCCTTGCAACCAATTTTCTGACTATATGATTCAGAAAATATTTGTATTCAGATCCTGTTCACTTTTTTCAGAAATAAGCATTTTTCCATTTGTGACAATAACATGCCACTCCTCAATATGTGTTCTTTAAAAAAAAGCAGAAATCAGTATACAGTAAGTACTTGACCTAGTCAATCTAATTATTTAGTTATTGTACCGCTCACTTATTTCTAAACGAAACCACAACAGCACCTACACATGGGTATTTTCTTTAGCAAGGACTGGAAACTCACAAGTTTGTGACTCATTGTTCCATGGCTGAAAACAGCTGTGCCACACACAAGTGACCGAACTGATCCTCTGAACGTGACTCACGGCTCTACCAAAATCTGTCCAGATCTGCCACCAGCAAGAGGCCACCCCACCAGGACACAAAAACCTCCACGCAAATTCTTGACAAACTCTCCCACAGCCTCTCTGCTCAAATCTTCCCACTTGCTTCAAGAGTGTCCTCAGGGCATAAAGGAGCTCTCTCTCTCTGGAGGAGACAAAGGCACCCACATTACTGCTAAAGCCTGTCAGGTGTACACCCCGCCATCAATAAACACAACTTGAAGTTCGTACAAATCTGTTCACTGTAATTCACAGGGAAAATGACTCTTTAAGGATGGCAGAGGCACCAATAAATTGGTTCAAATGCCATTACCAATGTCATTACCATTTCAGTACCAGTATGCCTTGCCACTCAAGGGTATTTCTGATTAATTTTTTTGACAGCTGCAGAGAACTAGCAAAAAGTAAATTGTCCCATTTCCTTATCTGTCAAAACGAGTCAACTTACTGTCTGCTAAAGGTGTAATTTTGTATATACAATACAGGACACTGAAGAGCACACATAGGAAATCCAAGGACATCCAAACAACAATATGAAAATCACTTCTTTTTGTCAGTGACTACTGTTATGAAAATTTTATAAAGTTTTTATATAAAAAAAAAAATCATACCCATTTCCAAGCCAGTTGAGGGAGAGAAAAAAAAACACCTCACACAAATTATTTGTTCATCATATGTCTTCCCAGGGAAATCTATAGCCTCTCAAGATCCCTAAGTTTATTTTTCACCTGGGACACTAATGATTGGTAAGAAAATACAGAGAAATTGTAACAGTTGGAAAAGAATATGACTAAATTAGAGTAGAACAAATTTTAAAAGGACTTTCCCTGGTTAAAGTCATTCTCACAATTATTACAGTAAAGAAAGTTAAAGGAAGCATAAAAGAGCAGGCTAGACTTTACAATGAGAACTTTGATGAGGAAAGCATGATTGAAAACTAAGCAAAAGGACTTCCTCACAGCAGCATATTTCGGTTCTGAAAGGGTATCTGAGGCAAATTATTCACAAGTTATGAAAGATCCAATATTAAAGTAAAAAAATCACTGACCTGGATTAAGATCCAATACTAAAGTACAAAAATCATTGACCTGGATTAAGTTCTCATCAGTATCTCATCATGAAACAAATAGTTTAAAGCTGCTCTAGTACTTCAAATTATATGAAACCATAGCATCAGCCAGCATAAAGGGATGAATATGACAAAAATTACTCTTCAAATGCATGTTCTCCATTAAAACGAGAAACTGCATGAAAAAAATTCATTTAGTCCCATGAAAACCTTTAAAAAATAACTACAAATAGTAACATTGAACTGCTTCAGCCTCAAGCAGAGAAATAAGGTGAACATTTACAGAACAGTTACTGGTCACTGATGCCTTGACCGTCCTGAGCTTTCATTGACAGCACATCCACTTCCATGGAATAACCAGCTGGGCATCTCCCACTTCTCTGCCTGCAACTTCCTTGAATTATACCAGGCCTATGAAGACCATGAGAGCAAACAAGCAAAACTGCAGAAACCTGAAGAAACAAACTATTCACTTAATAGTTAAGCCCTCAGAGACACCGCTGTGTAGTAACTTGTATCTCACAATACAATCAGTGTAGTGGTTGTTTCACTCTGAGTGTAAATAGTGAGTCTGGGAAGCAGAAATATAATTATCATGAGTATCAGCCTCTGAAGAGTGAGTAGAATTCACTGGAAAGACACAGAAACCACTGAGACTGATGTCCAGCACAAAGGAGATGCAAGATGAACATTCTGGCTAGCAGGACTGGCAATTTCTGCCTTGCAAGCAACCTTGAAGATCAATCTGAGAAGTGGTTAAAAATAACTACCATTCCCATCCCCACATGCTCCCTCAGGACACAACCACAGAATAATATTGCTTAAGCACTGGCATGGGGTGGCACAAACCTCCAGAGGTTGGTGGCAAGGGCAGGAAACAAGTGCTGCTGCCTTTGAAAAGTTTCCAGTCTGATTCACCCTGCAGGCTGCCAGCACTAGCTTTTATCCGCATCACTCCACCAGAGTGATCTGCCCAGTCACTGGAGCAAAGCAGCAAAAAAATTTTGGGGACACCCTCGCATATGTTACAAAGCTCTGACTACAGCAGGAAGGCAACAGAAATTTTATAAACAATGGGTAAAAGCAAAGCAATCACCATCTATCAAAAGTGCATTAAAAAGCAGTTTAAAACAGCCCAACATGAGATTGCTGGTCAAGCACTGTGTGTTCTCTTAAATCCCATTTTCACTGGTCCTAAAAGCATAACTTCCACCAGAGCCTCCATGCCCAACACGCTCATCCACGCAGCTTCCGGAGGAGATATGCTCTTATCCATGTAGGAAACACATTTCAGACAAGCTGCAGAGGGATGAAGCCAACAGGAACAGTGAAGACAACAGGGCAGGGGAAACAGTTGAACGGAAGAAAGAGCATCAGGAAAGAAGTGAAAGAGGAAACAGATGCACTGGCAGGAAAAGAAAATACGAGTGGGAGGGGAAGGCAAATGTAGAAGGTGAAAGTAGCACAGACCAGTTTGAGAGGACAGAGCACAAGCTGCAGAACAGAGGAGTCAAAACAAATGAGAATTATAGAGAAGGAAAGGTGGAAAAAATAATAACTTTAAAAAACCCAGACCCATCACAGCAGTACTTCTTAATCACAGAGCAGTCTGGGTTTCTTATAGGTGAGATCAAGTCACCTGAGTCAAAGTAGAAAAATATGAGAAACAGGGAAGATTGGAAAAAGGTTGTCACACGCAGACCTGTCAGGAAAATGAAATATTCTACAGAAAGCTTAACATTTCAAATTCTGCTGTTCTTTCAAACCAAGATGAAAGGCATTTTAAATTCATTAAACTTTAACATGACTTTATTGAAACACTGGATTTTGAGGTCAAACTCTAATACTCTTCAGCACAAAACAGGAAAAGCTGAATACTACCACATTTCTTTCCCAATTAGATTTAAGAACAGCTCCCAAGAATGGCATTTTCAGGGCTAATTTTCCTGCAGAACTGCTTCACTGCAAATTTTAGATTAGACACAACATTAGATGAAATCACTTGTTTCTCACTGGAATTGAATGATACATCACTTAGGAGTTATTTCCAAACCTAAACATTTAACAAAATATATTTGTGGTCTTACATTTTGGGCTATAAATTTGGACAAACATTTTTAAAAAGCCATTCCATTGCATGGAAATGGACACATGTTCTGCATGAGAAAGAACAAGTCTAAATTAATATAACAACTACCTTTAGAACACCTATACAGACAAACCCCACCAAGACAGCAATTTTGCCCCAAAAAAGAACATCTAAGCCCTTCTTTGCTGCTAAGCAGAGGCCACATGCACTCACAATTACTGTAACATTACTGATGGAAGGATCCGCTCCTCAGGCCTATTTCTAGTGACATGTGCTAAGAGACAGTGTTACACAATACATTCCTCCTCTTGTTTCAGGACCTTTTAATTAGTTGCTGTTTTCCTATGTTTCTCCCATTGGTCATGGCAAATAATTCATAATTTCTTTTTTAAAAATTATGATTTTTTTTTTTTTTTTTTACTTCGTAGCAGGTATTTTTCGCACGAGAGAATAATTCACATTACATTAATATTGCTAGAGCTTGTGTTCTTGAAATAACATGATGCACTATGGGGCTTCCAAGCTACAAAAACCTACATTCTCAGAAAAGAGAAAGCAGATAGTTTAAATTAAGCAGCTTCCCCAGGGGGTCTACGAATCTGAGCAATTATAGCTGGGAAGACATACAAATTTGAAATATGTTCCAGTGTGCTCCTCAGGAGCCTCTCATGAAGTGCAGCCCACCCTGCATCAGCATGGCTCAGCTACCCCTACATCCACACTCTCCCATCACCCTCTGCATTAACAGATAAATGTCCCAGGCAGCAAAGCCTTTCATCTCAGCTAATCATTTTACCAAGGTCTTCAACAGGAAGGGAAACTATAGGGCTAGGATACAACTACAGAGGCATTCCAGTAGGATTACAAGAGTCACTTCCATCGAGCTTCATAAAACCTGCACCAGCACAGTACCAGTAGGTACCAGCACCTCCTGAGGCACAGTCCTAACCAACAATGTTGCTTGAAGGCATCACTGAGAACAATTGGGGAGTTAAACCTCAGCTTTACAAGGAGTGCCATCTGTTCAGCATACTTGCAGTGAAACCAGTGGCCTCAGCACAATCCACAGAGAAGATGCATCACCTTATTCAGTGCTGCCAACCACAAACGCAAACTGAATGAACACAGACCCTAAATAACTTTCTCGTGACTACTTGTAGTGATTAACATCAAGGCACGATGGTGTGTAAATGTGTACTGGGCTCTTTCTGATGGAGAAAAAGATCAGGACATGCAGAATCCAGAACAAAATGGCTCAAGGTAACTCTACTTAGGACTCCCATAAAACCTCAGGACATTACACACCTGTTAAAGACTACTCAAGATTTTAATGTGTTCTGCACTTTTAAAAACGCTGTAGAAATTTAGTCAGATCAAACACAGCTAAGAGGACACATGCACATCCCAAAGAAGCATCCTTACACAAAAAAAAAAAAAAAAAAAAAAAAAAAAAAAAAAAAAAAAAAAAAAAGAGAGAGAGAGAGATAGAGAAAAGGAAAGTGGGAAACCAAAGCTCAGCAGGAATTATCAACAATCTTTAAAAATAAGAACTTCCCAATTCAGAAGAGAATGTGATCTGACCTGACACCCTGCATTGCCTTGCACACATACATGGAGGGCAAAACATTAAGACAAAGTGAAACCTAAATGTTTCCACACACAACTTCACACAATTTAGCCAAATCGGTACTACTGTGAAATGAAAAACTTCAGCCACAAAGTAGCATGAAGAGCTATTTTCAAAGCTCTGGAGCCATTTTCAAAATAGCTGCCTCAATATAAGTTAGGTTTTTAAAGCTTGGCAGAAATCCCTTTTCAACCAACCACACATCAACTGACCATAAGCCCAAAGGCAGCAGCCTGCAAGGGCACTTCAGGGAGTCTCACTCTTTCTATTTTGAGAGTGAAAGATGCTGCAGGCAATAGCAATAGTTTGAACATTCTCTCTGGTGTTTCCTACAGTCTACTTTTTTCCCAGGAAAAAGAAGTTCAAATCTTGATCTAAATCCTACAGAGATAAGTGGGATTAATGAGTGCTCACTTCAAGTTACAATTCCCATAGTAGCACTATGTCATCACCATACCTCCATCAAGACAGGCCTAAAATCTTGAAGTGCAGAGAAGTGTGGTCCTCCACCTGCCTTTAACCTTCTTTGTGCTGGACTCAGACATCCTTACTCACAGATCCTGAGCAATTCAGAGGGAAAAATACCGTTGCCCTGATGGCCTTTTATCAGCTGATACAAGGCATCACTGCTACATGAGGCAGTAGTTGATGGGAATTTGAAGTCAGTCACTGGAACACAAGCACAATTTAAATCTTGGCTGCTAACAGGCAAGCAGAGAACAAAGAATTATACAAGCTATGATGATGCTGTAATTATTACAGTATCTTAGTTTCGAGTGTGTGCAAGCAAAGTAACATGTTCATTTCTTAATGCATCAAATTTCCTCCACAACAGTGATGTCAGACTGCTTGGACAATTAATGTTTTTAAGGGCCAAGTTCTAATCATTCTATTTTAGTTGATTCTGAGGCTTCTTTCCATGCAGAAACAGTGTGAATGAAGGAACAAGCAATGGTACAAAATACCAAGTATAGATTATACAGCACACACAATTATTCAGCTCAGAAACAAACAGGTAAATTTGATGGTACCATGGATTAGAAGGCATATCCAAGGATTTTGGAAATACAAATCACCTTGTTCTGCTAAGCTTTACCAGTTAAAAATATGCTTTTAAAATGCCTTGCGTTGTTGGGTGTTTTTGGTTTGAGTTTGTTGGATTTTTTTTCAGAAAATCTTTGATTATAGCAATGTCTTTTATTGGTTTGTTTTGTTTGTTCCTGTAAGGTGGTACTATAACCTCTATATGATTTGAAATAAGTTTCAGGGATAACATGAGCAAAAAAATAAGTACTGACAGATTAACTGAATACCTATTAACCAATCATAAAATGAAATTCTGAATGAAAGCAAAGGCCAAAAATACTTTGGGTTGTAACATAAGACAGCTGAATCATACCTGTAGGTCTGCAAGAACATTTTAAACAGTAGGTGAGTAGCTTTTATACAAATTGCTACAATACCTCTACAGTATATAATTTGTGTCTAACGTTTCCTGTTATGAATATACAAAGAAACAAATATCCTATTAATAGTCCTTCAGTGTTTCATGTTACCAAGACATTCACTATTGACATTTAGTATAGGATGACAGAAAGGGTTATTGACCGATATTTTCCCAAAAGATATATTCTCACTTGACAATGTGGTGAACTGAAGCCAGTAGCATTCACTGAGCTTTGAGAGAACATCTTTCTCTAAAATATAAAAATTCAAAGCCTTACCATAGAGATGTCAGTTCAGATTGCATTTTACACATCATAAGTCTTAGCAAACAGCTGGTATTTCACAATGCCTCAAGTCTTAAACATTACTTGTCAAAGCAAAATAAGAGGAAAGAAAAGGTAGCTCCAGATGATGCCAAGTACACTAAAAAGTGCAGGGGAAGAAATGAACAGCTATTTGATAAACGGCACATCAATTCATACTTCTCTGTGAAATTGAATTTTTGAAATACTGAAATAATACAATGTAAGGTAGCACTAAACATTGCCAGGAAGTATTATGGAATGTGATGGAAGCACTGCAATGTTGTTTCACAACAACAGAAAGGAGAAGGAAAAAATCAAAGGTTTTTGATGGGGGATTTTTTCTGCTTGGTCTTTAACGAACTAGAGGTACAATGTTAGTATTGGGGGAACAAGTCCAAAAACTGATACCTCTATATAAAGCAAAACTTAAATAAGATAAAACTGTCAGTGATCTAATAAAACAACACATATTCCTCTGTACTCGGATACCCACACAATCAGGGCATGAGCCAGGACCCCCCCGCCTGCTGCAGGCAGTGACACACTGGGCTCTGGGCTCTTGCTGCCCTCTCCCCCAGCATGTGGCAGCACACAGAGGGGAGCACACCCCAGTGGCTTTCCTTTGCAGCCACACACACTTGTCCTATGCTCCTCTGGGTCAGCTGCTGGTCAAGGAGGCAACACCACCTCAGCAGAAGGTTCTCCTCTATTTCACCAATATCAAACTGCTCTGGAAGCCCTTTGTGCCCGTGCCTCTCACCAGCCTGCCAGCTGCTGCTCCCAGTTAACCCTGCACCCCAAAACCCACACCTGTGAAAGCCAGGCTCAGTTATGCCAGGTCCCTGCACCACCACACTCCCTGCAGGGTCTGCTCCTCACCCCTGGCAGCTGCCTTGCCTCCCTCTCAGCCCTTTCTTTCCTTACCCTCTGTATTTCCTTCTTTACAACTATGACTTCATCAACTCTTTTGACCTTCAAAGGAGAGCGGAAGGAGATGCATGTGAGAAACCCAAGCCCCTCTATCTCCCCAGTGCACCAACTGTAGTGCTGTTTTTTGCTAACCCAGCCTGATGTGCAGTGCTGCAGCCTGGCAAATAACCCCCTGGACCTCACATGCCTAAGGCAGCACGTTACAACAGACTGGCATGCCAGCAATGATAAAGCCACCAGCCATTATCATTAAAGAATAACACAGCATAAGATTGATTTTCTGTACTTATCTTGCAATAAATATCAAAATTCTTAAGAATCTTGCTTGCTGATACCCTTGTGAAACCAGCTTCCTAACTTATGACCATTCTCTCTAGTTAACAGTGTTTCCCTTGATTATATCCTCCTACTATACATATCTCTCTTCTTTAACTCTTTTGATTATGTTTCTTTTCATAAGCGATCCTTCAACTTGCCACTATCACAGGTCTCCCACCTTTGTCAGACAAGGCTCAGAAAAAAACAGCTTTTCCCACATGACGCAGCAGCATGCCAAACACAGACATTAATTTATATCATCCACTGCTGGCAGACACTACAGCCTCTGTGAGAAACCAGCAGAAATATTTTTTCTATTAATGCATTACATAGCTGCCAGCACACCAAAATTTTGTGCAGAAGGGAACATTTGAGACACCTCTTGGCAAGATGCATTTGCTGCATTTAATAACTGTACAATAAACATAACATGTAAAATAAGCTTTACCATAGAGTACAACTACAGTTTTCCCTTCCCCCGACAAAAAAGAATCAATGTGAATCAATTAAAATCATTACATCAGTTTTCAAGAGCTATTTTCATCACCTTCCTAAGGTAGGAAGAATTACCTAGAAAAACCAGGTCACTCCTTTTTCATCAGTCTTTTTTTCTTAGAACAAAACAGAGGTCATATTAAGGTTTTGCTTTGAACGAATATTTGTTCAAAATATTTTATCAAGTCCAACACATAAAAGATAAACATATGTACACACAGCACTCACATGGATAGATATATCTTTTCTGGATATTGTATCTTAGGCAAATATAGTTTTCATTTAAACGAATCATGGAAATGAAGTTAAACGTGGTGAAGATGTTAAGCGGACCAAAGTACCAGCAGGTAAGCAAAGAGACTGAAAACACTTCAAAAGTTTTGGGGTTTTTTGTTTGTTTGTTTTAATAACTGAATTCTTTCGAATGTATGTGAATACACTGTAAGATTCAAAGAATTCAAGAATATGGGGCGGTTAAATACATCTCATATTTCTACACTGACAAAAACTGAATTAGTTCCTAAACTCTCCTTTAAGCCCAGGAAGTTTCACAGTTTCAGAAAAACTGTATTAATCTAAATGTATCTTTGTAGTACTTCCTAGCACCTAACATAACAAGAAAACACAGCATAACCACCTGCAGGGAGCTTACAGAGGGGTAGGAGATCAGGGTGGTCAGCTGGGGAGAATGGGGAGGCTCCAAGCCAAAGGCAGGATCGGAGGAAACAGGGAGGTTTGTCTCATTCAGCACACCCACATCCTGAGACTACCTGATACCACCGGAACCAAGAAAAATAAACTCCTGCACAAAAGCTCTGTCATCACACCAAAATATGACATGGATGACAGAGATTACCAACTTCCTTTGGACAATATGGTCACACCAAAAAAAATAACTCCCTAAAATTAGACAGTATTTGAACTTCTAATACTAAGTGAGGGATATTTTGTTTATTTTTATTAGAATAATAGGAAATAGTTATTTTTAATATTTAATCTATGTCAACATCCCCTTTAGGTAAACTCCCATGCCAGTATTGCATTAAGTGCTGTTTTCCTGTTTAGCAATCTCTCACAAGTTAACTAAATGCCTTGCAAAAACCATTTCAAAACTAGCTTGCAAAGTATTAAAGATAAAAGATAAGCATTAAACAGATGACATCTTCTGCAAATCCATCATAATCCACTGGTTTAGGTTTTACATTTCTGGTGATAAATTACCTAAGTTCTTGCCTGATGATGATTAAACATTAGGATTAGTACTTTCTGTTATGGACAACTTCTATTTTTATGACTTTCACCAGCCAACATTAACCAAGAGGCAGCATCTGAGGCAAGTGAATGACTACAGTGAACAGCTCTGAAGACACAGATGCTGAGCTTCAGTGCTCCATCCTCTGTCTCTCTGTCACCTGGGACTGATGCTCCACTTCAGGGGAGCACTGCAACACACCAGCACACCTCCCTTATTCATTTAACACATTCCCTCTTCTAGCTCCATTCCCAGTAGCTACAGAGTTTAAGAGTTTGGTGCCTGCAGTAAGACCACGTTCACAACACTAACTGAACCAGGCAGGCCCCCCTACAGTTACAGGCCAAAAGGCATTACTTGATCTATCTTACATTTCCTTTTCTAATGGCACACACACCATGAGGTTGAAGTAGCTCAAGTTGTTAGCTCGTGGGAGTTTAAACAGCAAAGTGAGTTTGAGCCTTCACACAAAAGCTCTTAATAGAGCCAACATTTTCCTGTTCTGCTCAAAGTGGGGGAAAAAAAAAACCAACCTGGACATCCATGTCCCTGAACCTGAATTTCCAACCTCATACAAAGCCCATGTGTAATTTTTCACAGGGGACCTCACACCAAGACATACCAGCTTGTCAGACAGGATCACTGAGCAGGCAATTCAGAAGCGAAAGGCTCAATGCTGCTTAGCTTTTATATATGCAAGGTTTACACTTCTAACATCCGAGGCTCACTTTCTGGAAAGTGTAACTGACTGAATCAGCTCCTGTTCTTCAAAGGACAATTTCCACTAACCAAATATACGTGTTTTCATAAGCATACAGTAATGCAAATGAAAACAGCCAGCATTCAAACAGTTCAAACCCCAATGTTTTACACCCTAAAGCCACTGGGACATTTCTCTTGCACAGGCATTATTTCCAAACAGGTGAAGGGGCAGAATCCACAGATCTCAGACACATAAAACAGCCCACCCACAAGAACAGCAGTGACACAAGGTGCACGGCTAGTGATGGGACAAAGTCATGTGGTTCCCCATCCTAGCCAGGCCATAAAACACCCCCCATGCCATTTGGTCAAGCACCTTTGTGTTGCAATGCTGAGCATCATCAATCTCAGTTTCTACTCCTGCCCCTGCAAAGCAGCAGTGCTCCTGTTTGAATTAGGCTCCACCAACAAAGAGCATCTGGCATTGAAGCATCAGTCACAATCCCCCTGCATTTTTGATGTGGCTTACAAGGACTACAAGGCACAGCTGACTAGCATCACTGAGGTGTGATCTGTCCCATTTATTCTGAAAAAATAAATATGTAACAAAATGGAAAAATCTTGATACCTATGTCAGCCGACTGACACCTACTCCCAGGTCTGCCTCAGGCACCACCTCTCACCTTCCTGTTCTTAGGAGCTGCTGCATTTGTAAGTAGCCCCCAAGACATGAAAACTTGGTTCATAGACAAAGGCCTGACAAACATCAACTACAGTAAGAGACAAGGCCAAAATCAAACAGTCTGCCCTCAATGAGACCCATTCATTAAGCCTTCATCCACCCTTCTCAGTCTCAGCATTGATTAAAAACTGTGAAGTAAGACTCCCCTGGCCCATTCTAAGACTTAGTGGAAGAAAACATCAGATCAGGGAGTACAGGAGCTGCAGCTCAGTTTTAGAAGATGAGGGATAAGGGCCATATGAAGTTCAAACAACTCAGCTAAGGAGCACAGGCAGAGCAGCAGTTTTAGACAGACTGCATTCAGTGGCCAAGACAATATCCATCCTAATGCCACCCCTGCTCTGCCTCCAATGCCCATAGCTCATTACCCCACAAGGAAAGGTGAGCTAGTTAGTGTTTCTACAAGACCCCAAGATCCTATGATACAGCAGTTTTATGATGCAAATCTACTATGATGCAGTTATCAGTCTACTGACAAATACTATTCTGACAAAACTCACAGTTTAGGGCACAACTCCAAACAGATATCACTAACTGGATAATCTTCAAGACATTGATACTTCTCCAGAAGTTATTACTACAAGCTCTTACAGTCTCAGCCACAAATTACAAGCAACTGGCAAAATTTCAACAATTTTTGAAATTGACACTTGAATGCTCATTTCCAGCAGAAAGGGTGTCCACTTTTCAAAAAGCCCACACAGATGATCGCTGAATCTTGAACTCACAGAACACAAAGGTAACATTTCCAGTAAATTCAACACTATGTAGAGTTACCCGTTATAGATTCTGATCCACCAACAGTTCCGTTTGTTTAAAGGGTAAAATCGGTGTAGGGTAGAGAAATGCAACACTGGAGAGAGCAATCTGCAGCACTATGGAGTGCAGGTATCTCAGGCACATAGCAGACAAAGAGACAACTGTGGTAAATAATCCAAGATCTACAGTTATAATCCATAGTTCAAACATACTTAGAGAAATAAACATTAATCTTGATTCCCAAAACTGCTCTAGCAAAGAGGACAACAGAGCATCTTGATAACTTAGATTTAGTAGACAGAAGGAAACCACCATGGTTTTAATTCATCAAAAATAAAATTAAGTAATAGTGGTCCAGATAATCAGCATTAATCTAGAATTCAAGTTGATGCAATGAGTTAGCCATCTCAAAAACATGTTAGTATCATGACAACACATTCCTAGATCGTTAAAACAAAAACCAAACATAAACCAAGGCTCTGGTTTAGCAAGTGCTGAAAGTCACAAGTTGTAATGGTGCAGAGAAAAAACTGAACTGG
Source organism: Chamaea fasciata (assembly GCF_029207755.1). Taxonomy (NCBI): domain Eukaryota; kingdom Metazoa; phylum Chordata; class Aves; order Passeriformes; family Sylviidae; genus Chamaea; species Chamaea fasciata. The sequence continues at coordinate 11,809,855 of NW_027094095.1, read as the reverse complement.
GTTTCTACCACTCAGGGAAGCCCACCCTTTGTGCTCCATCACTCAGATGAAGCATTGCCTCTGCATATGCCATTCAAGCAGGCACTTGAGCTCCCAAGTACACGGAGACAGCCTTTGTACCTTTCACATCTAGTGCAAGAATCTCAGAGCTTTGACTCTGACTAGCTGAACTACGTTTTTCCTTTTGCCACTCTGAGCTTCTAGAAAACACCACCTTGGTAGGAAGGCATGGCTGCTAAAGGAAAGAATTAACAAGAAGTAAAATAACACTGTTTGTAAGCAAACATCGACAGAGACATGGACAAAGTAGTATAATTCACTCTACTGCTTTTTGCCAGCATCCTAAATGTGAATGGCAATTTGTATTACTATACATCAAAAAGATAATCACAACACTGAAACGTTACAGTGTATCTGTTTCTCAATGTTTTAAAACACACGACAGGCTCAGAAGTTAGTTTTCTTCCAAACAACATCTGCTTGGCTGCCACCCTCTCTGCCGAGGCATAGGTGTGCACGAAGCAGTGACAGGAAGTCAAATATATATAGTCTGGTCTTGAATTATTAATATAATCTTATCTCGATATCTGAAACCAACTTTATGAGTCACAGTAACAAAACATCAGTCCAAACTAAAAACCGCATTTAAAACAGGGCTAAATTAGGAATCACATTTAGGCATTAAATAATGATTCCTAATATCAACTTAAGAAGCCAAAAATAAAGGGCCTAAATTAAAAAAAAAAAAAAAAAATTACTACACAGGCAACCAGCTATCAAGATCACGATTTCCCATTATTAATCAGTCTTCTCCATTCAACTCCGTAAGCCACAAAAAGCAGGGAAGAGCAGCTGACTGGCGCTACCAGGGCTCCTTCAGCCTCCGCTCCGGGCGGGCTCAGCTCCCCGGCCACGCCGGCCCGGGCCCGCGCCCCTCCGCCGCCCTCCCTCCCTCCCCAACCTACGGCCAGAAAAACTGGAAGCAAGAGGTCGTTTCATTTGTAACCCGCTCACATTAAACAGTAACGCACACAGATGTTAAATTGCTGCCCCTGGGACTACTGCGAGAACTTCTCCTTAGCACGGCCACCCCAGGACGGGCCCGGGGGACTCCCGCCCGAAGCCCTCCGTTGTGGGTGACGAGTTCTCACGGAGGTTTCGGGAGCCGCCGGCCCGGCGCTGCCGCTGTGCCCTGTCCCAGCACCCGGGACGGGACGCGGAGAGCCCGGGCCGGACGGCTGCCCCGCGCAGGGACGGTGCCCGGCTTCGAGGACTGCCCCGGGCTGGACTGACGCCCACGGCCCTGCAGGCGCGGAGGCTCCGGGCTGCGGAGCGATGGCTCGGGGCGCATCCCGCTCCCGCAGCCCGCGGGTCCCGCTCCGCGCCGCCCGAGTCCCAGGGCAAAGCACGCGGAGACCGCGCACGGCGCGAAGGTCGCGGACACGGGCAGGGACAGGGGCCACGGGCTGGGGGAGAGGTCTCACCTGGGACATCTGAGGGCGCAGGTTGATCTCCTTGAGGTTGATGGAGTGGCTGCGGAGGTTGTTGAGCAGCTGGCAGAGCAGGACGCCGTCGCGCAGCGTCTGCGCCAGGTCGAAGACCTGGGCCGTGTCCCAGGTCACCCGGTGGTTGGGCGGCAGCACCTTGCAGCTGATCAGCCACTGCCCGCACTGCTTCCAGGGCTCCATCCCCGCCACCGCGCCGCGATGCTGCGGCCGCGGCGGCCCCTGCTGCGCCCTCCCGCCGCCGCCGCCGCCGCTACCGCCGCCGGCCCGTCCCGCCCCGCGTCCGCGCCCGCCCCGGGAGGCGGCTCCGGCGGCTCCCACCGCCCCTGGCCGCGCCCCGCGCCCGCCCAGCCCGGCGCGCCCGCACCTGCCCGTGGGCGGCGGCCCCGCCGGGACGGTGGGCTCGGAGCGCCGGCAGCCGCCGTCACCCCGCGCCGGGCTGCTCCAAGGCCAGCCGCGAAGGGGCTCGTCTCGTCTGCTCCCCCGACGATGGCGTAAACACGGCACCTGCCTCACACAAGGCGCAGCTCTGACAGGCAGGTGTAGATGGCAGCGAAATGGCATGTTCTTATTGTCAGTCCTTTGTCCTTTCTCTAAGCGAACAGCAGAGCGCTCAGATGTGGTTCAAGCAGAATACCCTCAGCGACTTCTAGAAACGACTGAGAACACATACATCATGGTATAGCATTGTTTTCCCATCTGTTCTCCCCTAAAGTACTTTGCAACGACTTCAATTTTATTTGCACTTCAAATAATGTTTAAAAATATGTTAGAACTTCCAACAAGCATTCAGAAAACTTACAATTTTTAAAAATAGAAGTGATTTCATGTTACCGAGTGTGGCAAATTCCAAAACCAGACAACACAAACACGAGAGTTCACAATATCCTCTAAAACTCAAAACCTATTATTTCTTTTTGATTTTTGAAGCAGTGCTGGAAATTTCTCAAAAAAATCACTTAAAAGGAAACAAACGCATTTTTTTCTCTATTAAAACATGTTTGTTTGTTTTAACAGAGAACCCTTTAAAAGTACTATTAACATTTATGTGAGGGGGGAAAAGAAAGACAGAAAACACAGTCCAGGATGAGAAAGCCTTGCAAGAGCAAAACACTAACATGGTTATTCAAGATAGCCTACAACTATTGCTGCTTTCCACACCTCCTCAGTTAAAACCCTGATGCTTACTTCTATCTGAGCTCAGAATAATCCCACAAACCCTTTTAATAATTTTTGAAAGAATGAATACAGACATTAGGGGAATTCATTTCAGAAATTGTGGCCAAGCAAGTGATTTGCATGTTTCAGTAAGGTCAATATGCTAATTGACTTTTTTTCCCCTTTCTTTAAACAGGCAGTAAGTCTGCTGTTCCAGGCATTTTCCGGAGCAGCCACTGGCTGCAGAACATGCCACAGGACAGCTCACCATTTTGCATTGCGTGCATCCAAAAAGACAAAGAGAATCATGGCCCAAAATGTAGGATCCAGCTCCATAACCTGTAACACCTGTGCCACTGCCCAGCAGGCGATGGCATGAGACAGGTGTGAGTTACCTCGTTAGAAGGCCCAAGTGCTGCTCAAGGGCATTTGTTTCCACTCAAAGATGCACAAAGTTACAAACACCTGGCTTAGTTTTCAGTCCTCTGCATGCCTTATATGGGCTGGCAAACCAAAGAGGCTCCCAGGTCTGACTGGTGCAAAAGGAGCTCACAAAGCCTCCCTGACATCTCAAAGACATTCTAACAGAACACAAACTCCAGTTAGCAGCAAGCAGTTCTGCATTAATCAAAAAAAAAAAAAAAATCCTCATTCCAAAGGACTGGTGACCGTGCAGCTGAGCTTTAAATCTTTAAAATAATCTTAAATGGGAGAGTGTGACATCAGGTTGAGTTGCCTCACTAGTGTCTACCTTCCCAGCAGGTCCCTCTTGCCCTGTGGCCACCTGGGCAATCACAGCCATGCAGCTGCCTTTTCTCAGGAAATGTGAATTTGCTGTTTAACAACCTCAGCCCAAACACTGGATCACCAGTAACAGGTACCTCTGCCTCCTCAGACCAACATTTGGTTGTTTTATGCCTGAGCAGCTGGAGGAGAGGGCAGGTTGCAACACAAACATGCTATCAAAGTACCAGACTGCTTGCAACCAGGCAGAATTAGAAAGAATTTCATTCCTAATTTAAATCAAAAGGGACTGAAACTAACAGTTTGTACTGTGATCATTTGGATACCGTCATCCATCAAAATAAACATAATGCAGTTTCATCAAGACTACAATAAACACTTTCTCATAGAAATATATTTTTATCTGTGACATGTATGAACTGATAAGTGAGTAATAATTCAGTTGTGCCCACAAGCTATCCACTCTTGGGCTGACAACAAGCATAACACTGAAGCAAATGCAGAAAGCAGAAAAGCAAAATAGATAAAAGAAACAGGAAACCATCTTCATTATCCACATCCCCACTTCAGCTGCCTCCAGCCAGGATTGGTGGTAGAGCACCCTCAAAGCAACATAAACAGTTGGGATGCCTTTGCAGAGATGCAGAAAAATGAGTGCTGTTCTGATTCATAAACAGCAAGAATAACACTTCAGGCTGGTTGCTCAAATCGATCTAATCTTTTTTACATGGTTATTAGGAGCAATCCAACACTCCTTAATGCAAAATTTACATCCAAGCAATACATATACTTTAAAGGTGATGGTTGAAGTTCTAAATATCTGAAAAACACACACTGCAGTTTTAATTTTTTCCTAAATCAGTGGATGTTATAGTGCAATATTAGAACCAAATTTCATTGCAAACACGCTGGTTTCTCTACTGTATCTCACGTAATCCACTAGTGACCTTCCTCCTGAAGGAGAAGAATCCATATAACCATACAAATTCCAGAAAAATAGTTCTCTAAAAGAGTTACATGCTTGAGAGAAGACAAATGGATTCAAAGCCAAAATTCATGGTCAGCACAGTCTTGCTACAGCAACAGTAGTCTTGCTAGAGCAGAAGCCAGAAATATTGCACATTCACTTTCCTCTTCTCAGAGTACTCTTAACTCAGAGTACTCCTACATTGTCCTTGGTCATTTATTGGAAGGGGTTCAACTTCTATTTCAATCCTAAAATTTGTTCAAAAGCTACTTTTACATGGACTTTTTTTTTTTTGCAATTAATAGATTAAAAAAGAGAAAAAAGAAAAATCTATACCTCAAATATGAAGCCCTTTAAATTAACCAGTTGCTGAAGATATACGGGAAGTTTGTCCTTTATTCCATCCTCTTCTTCTCCCCATACTCCATAGATGTACCTGGATTGAAAGAGGGGCTGATTTACAGTCACCTCAGTCCATCTTCTGCAGTTTCACCAGGACCAATCTGGCAGACAGATCTCAGCTTAGATTTTCACAGCGTTCTATGTACATCATACTTTTTTTTTTTTAACACATCAATAAGCCATTTGCTGATGCAGTTTCTTCTTTAGATTTTCTATAAAGAAATTTATCTTAAAAGAACAGCAAGTCTGATGGAGAATTGTTCCCCGAAATGCCCACAAAACCCCAAGGTTTTGCATAGTTTTTCTCTCCTTCCAGGAGACAACTGTCTCCTTACTGGGGACATAATCATAATCTTTTTCTTTACTTGTATCCTGTACTGCATCCTATGAAGGCAGCACCTTTCCAATTCTTTTCTTGTTGCTTTACTTAAACGAACGAACCAACCCAACCTACCTCCACTTGTTTAATAAGGGGCACATTTGCAAGCTTCCTGAAATAATTACTTCCTGGTGTCACCACAACTGCTGCATTTAAACTACTTGTGTTTCTCAGCTTCGGGGAAATTAATAAATAAAATAGAAAAAATAATAAATCAACACATGTACGCAAATTCCCTCTCCTTCAGTTACTCTTGCAGACAAAATAGTGCCCATGAGCTCCAGGCACAAACCCACTTTGTGCGAGGTACCAAACAAGAATAACAAAATGGTAGATCTCTTCCCAAAGAGAAGCTCTTCACTTCATTTTCCTACTTATTCACTTTATCAATGGATTCTTCAGTTCTGGTGCTTAAAGCTTTCCTGCCTTTTGATGATTGCTCTTGAGTGCATTTTTAAATGCTAGAGGCAGAAAGAGGTGCAAGCACAAGCAAAGAACTGCCCTCATTTGTGGGTACCAAAGGCCCACTAAAGCCTTGGCTGAGCCAGCCATGCTCCAGGCTCACATCCCAGTTAGATCCACTCAATTATACCAGTAAAATAACTGAATTTCATGTCATCTGCAAATGAAAACATGTAGTCTCATGTCTTGGCCATTTGCATCTTTCTCACATTTGGATACACATCGAACTACCACTGCTCCTGGCCAGAACCTCCCTTGAGCCTCTTTCCTTTTGGCTGGATGGGAATAACAGGCAGGTGGCTGTAGTCCAGGATTTCATAAACCTGCTTATCTTCCACTACAAGTAAATGAGGATAAGATGGCTGACCAGAATTCTTCAGCAATTTCTGACTGCTGCACATGAGTATCAGCATGGATGAAGGTTTTCCAGATGCATCTGGCTGTATCCTATAACTACAGGCTCCTGTTTCAGAATTACTTTGGGAACTTTTCAGCAGAAAGTGAAAAAGCAGCACTACTTGATTCTTATTAATCATTTGTTTGTGTTATTGTCTTACACTACGATACAACCTGAATTTCAGCAAAGCATTATGTTTTACTTGAAATAACTGTTTCAAGTAAGCATGGAAGAAGTTATAGACAATTGACCTGAGATCTAAATGAAGCATTGAAAATAAAAATCATATTAAGGAAATAATAAAGTAGGGGGATGTATGGAGCTCAGAACTGAATTTAGTTTTCATTAAAAACCTGGAAGATGCAGAGAAATAATTTGATGTATCGATATATAGGTATTTATAAACTGAAAGAATTTCTAAATGCCAATACACCAAACAAACACCAAGATACTGTTTTCAGAAAAAAATTGCCTGAATACACAAAACGCATCTAAGAAATCAGTGATGCTGCAAGGGAAGATCCACCCAGATTAGTCAATGTGACGATAAGACATTAAAGCTGTCAAAGAGCCTGCTTACCTCTAACAACTAACTACCAAATAATCACCTTAAGAGTTGAAGGCATTAGCTCACCTCTCCTGACAAAAACCTCCTTTTTATTGAAGTTAACAGAAATTTGTCCCATTTTACTGTCCAGAATCCTGTGCTGAATTCCTAAAATAGGATATTTGATTTCCAGAAGGCCAAGTTTCAGCTTTCTAAAAACCATTCACACAAAAGGAGAAAGCTGTTGATGTGCCACCTGTTTATGCTGAAAAATAGAGAAGCCAGACTCAGGCAGCCACTCACCTCCTGCCAGTGGGAAGCCATAGCATTTATGATAAGGAAAACATTTATGGGCAGGCAAAAGTGAGGAAATTGTCCTGTACTACTTAATGTATTTTAACCAAAATATCAAAAAGACTTCATAAGAATCCAAACAATTTGATATAGTAAATAAAACAGTAACTTTGCTCCTGGTTTTTACCCCTTTTTCCCCAGTTTATCTCCATTTCTCATCTTCCACAGGTTGTTTTCAACAGTCTGATGATGATTTCAAGGCAAACCCAAATCAGATTACAGGATAGAAAAAACTCCCCTCTTCGCTCTAGACAGAAGGAAAAGAGATGCTGACAAAAATAATTTTGTGGTCTCAGCTGACAAGTGATATTTTTATCAGAAGTCAGGGTGTTCAAGTGCATATAACCAAGATATGAAAAGCTGGAAACTGGCACAAGTAAGCCCTAAAGCAAGGAATAATGGGGGGCTTTTATGGTTTTTTATAGTCTATTCAGTATCCAGAAAGGTTTTCCTACATGAAAAAAGAGATCAATTGCTGAAAGTGTGACACTTACAGGAAACACTGTGCACTGGATGAGGTCTGAATATATGGAAAACCAAGAAAAAAATCCACATTAAAATAAAGAGTCTCTATCTACCAAGAGTTTGAAAAAACTAAAAAGTCCCATTCATGAAATACCTACTCAAACAGTGAAAGAATATCTGGAGTAATGTTTCTAACTTTATTACTAATAGAATATTTATTTTAAAATTACTGCTATTAGGGAGTTGAATTTTTCATATCCTAAAGGCACAATTTACTAACAGCCTCTAGTCTCATGCTGTGTTAACTGCTAGAATAAATAGGGCAGTCACACAGAATCTGAGACACTGTTCCTATTTTCCATTTACAATGTTAAATCAGTATTTACATACTAATCTAAGTTCAGTAAATAAAAGTTTCCTTTTATGCTTGGAGTCAAAAATATTAATAATTTTTAAGAACAGAACATTCAAATTTATTTTTAGAGAACTCAGCAGGCAAAATACTTCTAAACACTCAGTAGGCAGTGAAGCTTCATCTCTAACGTTACCCATATTTGTCTCACCTCAAGAATAAAGAACATGAATATTTCAGAACATTCTGCTACCTACTTATTTTTAGCCTTTTATAAGTGAGTGTACCTGGTTATTGTTTGTCTAATGAGGCTGGGCCAACACTAGACCGCAAATCAGCAAAGATCTAAGAGATAAGGGGCTCTTTATTCAGGCCATTGGGATTGAATTTGCAGCATCATGGACAACCATGCTAAACCAAAGTAATAGGGGCCATGGAACCTTCACCTACAGAAAAAGACCATCACAAGCTTGGGACAAGAATTCTCAGATGTCCTCTGAATGTTGCATACTTCTATATCTGCAGGCTCAGTTTTAGACATGTGAGACCCCACTCCCCTGGGTGCCAGGAACATTTATTCTGGAAAAAAAAAAAAATCAAACACACCTCATTCTAAGTTTTGAATTTTACTAGTATTCCCACTTCAGTTGAAGTCAGTGGTATCTACTGCTGCCAGTAACCTGGCTTATAAAGCTGTGTATCCAAATTAGAGACCTTGTTAATATGACCAGTAGTGTCCTAAATCAACTACAGACAACCAAGACGCTGATGGGCAAAAATTATCCTCTATCTTAAGACATCATCTTGTTGATATCAGAATTCCCCAGTCCTGGTTGGGTTGAGAAATATTGCTCTTGAGATAAAACCATCACAGTGAAATAATGATTTAGACACAAAAATATTGAAATTCAGATCTACTATATAGATTAATGTTAGAAATTAATTACCCTGCTCTTGCTATATTAGAAATCATGGTAGATGTGTGCCAATTTAAGGCACTTCAGACTTCCCCATGCCATGAAAGTACCAAGCAGCTCACATGGCAAGTATGTCCCTCATTAACTGCCTCTCCTCCTGCCGCAGTGGAAAGTGGATTCCATAATATCTGAATAAAGACATGCTGCAGTGGAAAGTGGATTCCATAATATCTGAATAAAGACAAAGAGCCACACTGAGAAGTTTCTCAGGGGTTCATTTTCAGGTACGTTATAACTTAAAAGATCATAAAGCTGCAGTGGAGAAGACAGAAGTTGCTCTGGTAGCAAGGTGCATTTATAGCTTAGGTTTATATGAGGTCAGTGGTACATGTGGCAAACCCAAGTTGTAAAACTATTTCATCTTCTCTCCATTTTTCTTAAAAAGCTGTGCCAGGACTAGAATAGGAGTGCAGGTCCATGACTGCCTGCAAAAAGGCCTACAGTTAACTCTGGCCTATCTATAAATTTGTTTTGTGTTCTGTGAGCCACCATCTCATCCTCAAGAAAGTGAGGGATTGCCAGAGAACAGCTCACTGAAGAAGTAAAAATGATCTTCTGGAATGCAACAGTAAAGAAGCAATACTCTCTGTTAGGATGCAGGTTGTCTTAAAGGCACAGTGAACACAAACACAACTTGCCTTAAAGAGCTTTTGAAGGTAATATGGACTTCAGTCCACCAAGCCAAAGGTCTAACCACAAGGCACAGCAGAGGTGTCTGCTTAAGGAGTGATCTAATAGGCAAAACTGAGAGAAAATTCAGTGTCCAAACATCACTTAACTTGCCTCCCATTTTTATTCATCCGTGTTTCCTGAAGTCAGACCTTCTTAAATCACTGCAACTTGCACACGAGGTTCAACCGAAGAAAACAAAGCTGAAATTAAACCACCTGTGTACCACACTGCAGCACTTCCCCCACCCTGTGTAAAACGCCACTTTACAAAACAGCCTGAAAATGTCGCTAGTCCAGGCACAATTGTAATGACAATAAATGCTTATATAACATCAAAAGGCTTCAGATCCAAATTAGATAAACTGATGCAAACTATGTTTTTTAAAGGAATAAAAACACGCAGTAACAGAAAGACACAAGTATGACCAGCACAAATTCAACCCCGGCAAATCCTCTCAGCGTGAACTGGAGCAGAATCTGATGTCGCAATCACAGAGAAGATACTTTCCATTGCTCTGAGGGAGAGCTGTTCCTACCAATTCAGTTCTCAAATTGCTGTTTTATATTGCCTCCTTCATTGGGTTTACAAATAGGATATACGATTGAATGCAGGAGGAATTACAGAGTTTGATTTGTTGGCTCTTACTTCTCTTGCTCCCAGGGAGGTACCGAAGGGCAGATGAAGCGCGGGCGAGGACCAGGCAAAGGTCTGGCAGCAGAGAAGCTGTCCTGGCGCTCAGTCCCTGGAGCAGGAACAGCGCTGAGCAGGCAAGAGGCCCGAGCTCCGGGCTGGCCACTAAAAGAAGCCCCGGAGGTATGCAGAACACCTGAGGACTGATGCAAGGCAAATCATCAGCCATTCCCAAAAGCAGTCTTTAGTCTCCAGGGAAACTAATGGCTCCCAGGTGTCTCAGCCAGAGCTTAACTGCTCTGGCACCCAGTTACGCTAAACCAAACCTCCTCGAACAGAATTCATGTGGGCTTACGGAGCTCCCGGTTGGGTGTCTAAGTGAACACAAGATAGGTTAAACTTGTGTGAACGCTGTTCTTGGAGTGTTTTGTGGTTGGCAGGTTTTCTACAAATTTTTCTGCCCTGCCTAGTTTGTCATCATCCTCATATGGAAATAAAGGGGGTTGGGTTTTTTCCTCAAACAATTTATGTGTTATAAATGCAATAATACAAGGATTTGTAGAGATCCAGAATAATGGCGAATGATTGGTACTCCGCTGATAATCGATGCCTTTAACTCTGCCAGCTCTGACATTCATTCCCTGCCGCTGGAGACAGCAGAACTATGGACAGCAGTCACTCGGGAGCTCTTGTCTGCAGGTGGTGCATATGCAAAGAGTCTGCCATGAATCTGAAAAGGCATCTGAAAAGAAGCACGTTTCAGCCACCCGGGTGGTGAAATGCGCTGTGTTTGAGCTCGGCTGATAAGGTGCAATCCAGCTGCTGTTCGGCTGCCTAAGTAAGCACTGCCTTGCATGGCAATGTCTGATAATGAGGTCCCAACACGTAGCTCAGAATTCCAGCCCAGTCTGCAAGGATGAGAAAGAACTTACAAATCCACTACCGTAACAGGAAAGAATGCAAAATGGATTTTTAAAGGATACAAAATTGATACAAAAGTACATGCACAATGATATACTTACAGTGTCCTTTTGCTCTACAATTAAAAATTAAACAAATATTTCCAATAGTGTGATCCATCCACCACCATTTTTTCCAAAACAAAAGTGTGGCAAACATAGGGCTGTATAGATCTAAGCAAATTCCCCCTCTCGATAAGAACAACACTGGAAATGTTTGGCATGGGCTTTCCCCCCTTCTGGAGAAGGTGTCCTGTGGCACTCTGGGGTGGGAGCTGTGCAGCACAGCCCGCAGCCACCTGCCCATGTGTCCTCGCAGGCCCCCGGCTTCTCACTGCCTGCTCCATCAGCTCCAGGTCCCCAGCCAGCCAGCACTGCTGCCAGGGACACAGTGCAGCAGAAGCCAGCCTCCAGTTGTGCAGGATTATATTCTGAAGACAGCCTCAACGTTGTCTTGGCTTCCCACTGTGGGATGGCATTCGCAGTGATGAAGGATTAGCCAACTACAGGATGTCACATTTCTCAACAGCACTCTAAAATGCAGGACTGAAAAGGATGACGGTCCTCTGCGGCAACACTCACCATACAAGAGCCACAAATTTCTCCTCAGTTTATCATTAACTACTTTTAAAATATTCCTTAGCATATAAGAGGTGTTTGTTTATATTTGTTTGGAATTCAGGTACCCATGAAAGCAAATGTCTGAATTTCCTTTCCATTTGCAGGATGCTTTGCTCATTGAGTTTAACATAAATCTCAGTTTCCCTTCAAAGACCCCAGGCAGCACATGTAGTTTTTTAGAGGGGTTTGGTTTGGGTTTTTTCCTAGGAGTGAGGGTGGGACACCTGGGGGGAACTCACAGAAAATCTCGTGTAAGTGACATCTTCAAAGCAAGCAGTTGAGGTCTGGTTGCTCATTTCATGTTCAGGGCCCACTACTAACAACCCTCTGTATGTGTCCATGGCACTTGTAGATACTGAGATAAATTTATCCCTGGTGAAAAAAGCTAATTTCAATAGCTATACTAGGCATGAATTTGAGTCACTATGTCCTTTCAAAATGAGCCTGTTGGGATTACAGGACTGCAGTTAAGCTCAGATATAAGGGTTAGCAAGATCAAGGCCACTGCTGGATCACATTTACAACTGAGAAAAACAAATATACTAATGAGCTGCCAGCCAAACATATGAAAATGAATAGCAATTCTAAGTATCAGCTACTTGTAACAGCATGCTCATACTTGGACCTCAGATACCTTAAACAATCTGGAAGTTCAGTATGATGATTAGTCTGAAAAAGGAGAAAAAGCCCATGTGGATAATAGTTGTTAGGAGACAGTTATGTTTTAAGCAGATGGTAAAAAGTGTCAGTTTGAGGCAAAATATAGATCTTCCTTCTGTTGAATAATTAATGAAAAGCTCTTTCCCAGCTGTAGCTGTTGTAACTGTGTGACTGAAGGGTCTCCATTTAATAAGGCCTCATGTGTATGAGCTCAAGTCACCTTTTACAATCAGTTTTTTTTTCCAGGACTGTTATATGTTGCGCTCTCTCCCTCTCCTGAACCTCTTCCACAGGGCAAATTCTGTTGTGTCGAATCAAGCAGAGCTTCCAGTGACAGTAATCAAGGCAGTTTGATTTAGCAGTATAGCCTCCTTTCATTAGAGAAATTCTGACTCCACTGAAGGCAGCTGAAGCCTTGACATTGACTTGAGCCAAACAGACATGCCATGTGCTGAGTCCTCCCTCTTCAATGAATTGTATCCTTCTGCTGGTTTACACCAGGACAAAGGGAAATTTTCTCAGAAAGAATCCATTTTTCAAGTATTTGAATATATTCACTGGAAGTGTTCAAATACACCTGAACTAAAAAAAATAGATAATGACACCAGCTCTAATTTCAGGGATATTATCCTAATATTTAGAGCTTCTTACGATGCCAACTGCCATGAGCTATTGCCATTATGTTCTTGCATGTGTTCCATAACAGAAGGAGGATCTGGGAGCCTAGGATGACAGAAAAAGAAAAAAGGATGAAGTGAGATCAAAAAGGGATAAAAATGAGAAGAAAAGGAGGTGGTCAGAGAAGGGCACAAGAGATTATGCCCTAACTTACCATGAGCTGAAGGACTCTGATGTAGACAAAGTGGTGGGGCAGGTCATGAAAGGACATTTGAAGCCAGCAGCTCAAATGGGCAGTAGTGCCAGCCCAAGCAGAGCATGAGCAGAGGGGAAGCAGCCACTCCATACTTTCTCTTAATTAATGCATTTAGCTGCAATATTTGTCACAAAGTACTGGGTTTGTGCAAGCCCAGCACTAGTAGAACTCAAAGCCATTGTCAAATTCTGTGTGTACTTGGAGATTTTTGCAAAAGTTACCTCTGTCTCCACAGGCAGGGAAAGCAAACCTTTAGAACCACATGATGCAGACAGCAGGGAGCTGCCAGCTCAGCAGAGCCACTGTAATAATTTGAATCTCGACCTCTGGCTCTCCCCCACTGCTAGGGGTTCAGTCCTGTCAGCTACAGCCCCCCAGGATCTCAGGGAATCTAGCTGTTTTCTGGGAAAGGATGAAAATGCTGATGGGTGAGGATGGAGTGGTGTGGAATGCTTGCATTTCCTTACCATGCTGAAATCACAACTAAGGGGTGTTTCAGTGCAAAGTTACCGTTTTTTAAAAGTGGGCATTACTGCTTTTCCTTACCAGTAAGGGATGGCTGTGGCAGCTGGAGGGAAGGCACCATTTACCGTGCAAAAACAGAAAAGAAGGCAAGAGGCACAATTGTTCTCTACTGGCTGGACTACAGGAACCCGGCAGTGTAGCCCGGGATACTGCACTGAGCTCATGCTCTTGCTACATTAAAGGTTTATAACTAGAGAAAGAGAATTAATTCATTCATGTTCACACAGGGTGGGCAGATGGAAACCAGACCTTTTCTCCTCTCTCTGCTGCCTCTCAGCTCTGGGGCAAGACTCCAGAGTCCTGAGGCGTTGGTGCCACAGGAGAACAGTCAGTTCACCAGAGCTCAAGATCAGAACAGCACCCATCACTTGGTATATGGCAATAAACACTGGTGGGTGAGACAAAGCTTCCATGTTCCCTCTTACATTCACCTTAGCTTCTGCAATTAATGATAAAACATGATTTCACATCAGAGGGCATTTCATTCAGTCAGTCCATGCATGCAAATAAATGCCCTTCACCAGAGCAGCAATGGAGTACGGAAATGCAAGCATTAAACACACGAAATTTTTAGTATGGCTGTCAGAGTAGTGTAAACAGCTCTTCCTATTAGTTTCTGTGATCCAGATCCTGCCTGAAATTAAATCTTAAATCTCCTCTTGGAGATTGCATGCTAGCAGATTTCTTTGTATAATACTCACAGCTTGCCTTCAAACGTGTGCTGCATAAATAGCTCAGGGAAAGGAAATAAACTCAAAGTCACGCTTGTAAATTATTTGATCATGCTATTCAGTATTTGCCAAATCCCCTCATCTTTCTACAGAAAAAGAGAGGTTTCCTGATGCCCTACGATCACAGCAAATTCTTTCAAGAGAAATCCCAAAGCTGACAATCTGCAGCCCCTTGTAAGACACAGCGAGGCAAACAAAAGACATCTGATACCGATGACTCTGAAGAATGCTGCTGTAAATCAGCTGTATTGGTCTTGCAGAAACCCTGAGCTATTTCTTTAAGGTTGTTTGCCTTCAACTTTCCAACAAGGGCTAGCAGCTAATGTAATGCTCCTGCAAGTTTACAGAAGACTCTCATTTTAAAGAATCTGAGGACTCTTGCACCAGTCCTGAAATGGCTATGGCCAGCCAGGTCCTACATCCCAGGAATACAAAACTTGCTGGGTACAAGGTAAAGCCGTTTTGCTCCAAACCAAACTGCAGAGGCTGGAATTACACTGGGAGCTAACCTGGTCCCTCTGCACTGCACTTTGTGTGTGATTCTGCAATAATCCTGGCTTTAATCACATGAGCTCAGAGCAAGGCTTCTTTGGCTTTACAGGGTTGTCACAGGAAAGAGCTTATGAAACAAAATTCATGTTGAAAATAAAGATTATTAGAATCCTTGCAGTGACCACAGTTCATATCTAGGAACACTATTAGCATGAGATCCTCAGCAACGTGAGCACTGTCTTGAAGGCAATCAGTGTTCACTGATCAGAGATCTTGCTTTAGCAGCATTGACCTTGAGTTCTAAACACAATGGATGACAACAACCAGGTACTTACTTAAAATTAAGGAGCAAGGACCAGCCTAGGACTTCTCAAAAATCAAAAGCACAGAAACGGCAGCAAATGGCAATAAAGGAAGAAGCCTTTGAAGTGTCACACAAGGGTATGCCATTCAAGTAAAATGCCACTCTGACAGTCAAAAACTAGAACAATTGTTCTAACAAAAAGGAAATAAATGAAAATTGAAAATATTTAAATGCAAGGCCAGGCAATGAGCTCAGAGATAAGGATTTATCCATCATCTGTTGGGGCACAGGCAGCTCTTACTGGTATGCTACAGCACCTTTCCTCAGCTGAATTTGCAGGGGAGACAGGGATGCTTTTGTCCTTTAGCATTCCACCCAACTGCATCTTTGACACGTGATCCACCTGAAGAGTGAGTGACAGAGACAACCCAATTCCAACCTTTGCTCATCGTTTGCATTTGGTACATTTGGTACATTTCTGGCTTTTTTCACACCTGCTAAGTATAATGCTGGGTGTGAAATGGGGATCATTTCCCCTTTTCTTGGTGCTGTCTCCAGTTCTAAAGGCCCATTAATTCAGTAGGAACAACAATAACAAACCCAAGTAATAACTTCCAACCAAATGTTGCAGATAACAACAAGCTTCACAGGAAACTTTCAGGTAAAGTGCTAGGGATTGCTGAATGAGACTACAGCTAAACGTTCTTTCACCGTGTTGTACACACGTTTTAGTTTTCTAGTTTTAAAGAACTGTTTGGAAAGACAAGTGGGGACTTTTTGTCCACTCTAACTTGCCAAATTTTGTTAATATTTCAAAGCAAGAGCTACAAATTCTCAGGATATTTGATTCATCCCTCTGGTACTGCTGGACGCCTGACAGGCTGCTGAAGCAGAACAGGTGTATGCAGCCTCCGCACAAGCAGAGACAGCTACACAAAATGCACATCAGCAGAGAATCAGCTGCTTTGATAAAGGAGTGCTTCAAACAATAGGAACTTAGGGAGATAATCACTTTTACTGTCACTGTGAGCATTTCTGGATATTTAAATTAAGCTACTGATGAAGTTAAAGGAAGAGGTGCTTGGAAGGTACCAGCTCTTACTTTACGTTAGTTACCATCAGAAACTGTAAGAACATGGGGCTGCAGGTGTGACTACAAAGGAAATAAGTGTTACATTTGTATATTTTCCACAGATAATAACCTAGGAGCCTGCAGTAAATATAGGAAGCATGTTGCTCCTTTTTAAGATACTGGGTTTAATTTTTTAGCTAAAATTCTTCCAAGGCCAAACTCTATTATGATAGAAGAGCATATAAACATGCAATTTATCATTTCGTACTGCACTTATTGCGTTTTACTGACTCACACCTGATCATGTTTACAAGCAGATGTTATACTTTCATTCTCTTTTGGTCCATGTAGTGGATGAAGATGTGACAGCTTGGGAATGTGTTTATTAAACAATGTGAAACATCTGCTTCTGTCTTTCAACACACACTACATGCTTTACCTATTCACAGGACACACAAGTTTATATACAATTCACAATTACACCCACCAAACTATTACAACTATTAATGCAATTATAACATAAACCTTAGTGCAGGAAGTAGCAGTTTCTTTAACCGCCAAGGTATTGGGTGTCTGAAATACCCCACATATTTTATGTCTCCAGAGCATATTTGCATGTCCCACCATGGATAGTAGGGACTATAATAGAAAAGTCCACCATGGAAACGCCACTCACCCATTTTTCACTCCCAGAAGAAGCCTTGTGCCTGGACATACAATGAGGACAGCTCCTGTCCTCGCCCAGGGAGGGAGGCTGGCACACAGCAGGGGTCCATGCTGCACACAGCAGGACAAGGTGACAACACAGCTCTGCTGCTGAGCAGGTTTGCATGGCTACACTCCTTCCCACACAGCTCCTGGCAGGGTTCAGGGCCAGCCAGGGCAGCCCTGCACCTGGGCATAAGCTCCTGTTACCTTACAGGCATTCAAATTAGTACCCTGCTCCTGGTGCCATTCTAATGAGTGGTTACACAATGGTACCTGCCTGTGGTCTGGCTGTACTCATTAGGAAACAAAGAAACCCACACAACCCTCCCCACACACACATTTTTTCTTACACTAAGTCTTACAAATAGAAATCTAGGGTTAATGAGTGTCTAGAGTTTGAGAGTAGATAAACAAAAGCAACCAAGCAAGAAGGAGGATGGTACAGCTAATAAAAAAGATAAGCTAAAAGCACATATACTAATGATTTCTGACATTAGAGAAACCCTTTCTTTTCATTCATGAAATAACCTGAAGTTAAACTATTTGGGGAAGCAGTCATCTTCTAATAGACAGGTTGCATATTTAGGACTTAAAACAGATTGAAAGTGAAAATTTTGCAAAAATCATTGGGGAATTTAAATCCTTGTTTAATTGGTGCTGCATGAGCTGCCAGGAATAATTACTAAGGCTAAAATTAACTGCTCTGGCAGTACTTCCCTTTCAGACACAGATTGTTTGGCCAAAGGCCAGGAGATCTAAAGCAGGTCTATCTCTCCAGTGGTGCCAGGGAAGACCAGAGCTGAAGGAGATGTGATTCTGAAGACCTGCAACCATTTTGTGTCCAATGGCAGTGAAAAGCAACTCCTCTGCTATAAGGTGCTGTTTCAGGCTGAAAACTTTTCAGTGTGGCTGCAAACCGGTGAAACCAGGTGCAACCAAACAGGCGGGTTTCCCATCCTCGTCTGTGCTTTGGTGTGTGAGCTCTCGCTGAACTCACGTGTTCAGCTCAGGAAGGAAAGAAAACCCCGACACCACACAAGCGAGTGATGGAGGGTAAGCACTGCTTGGGGTGTGGGGAACTTGGTTTTGTGAGATGTGAAGAGGTGAGTGACATTTGCAGCCCAGCCTGAAGGTTGGTCTCCCTCAATTTCCTGCCTCTTGCAGGGCAAAGAGCAGAAGAAACAAGTATAAACTTGTAATCCCCCTAATTTAATTTTAGCATCCTCCTCCCACTGTTTTTCCTATGAGAAGTTCAGGCATCTGGAATAATACTGTTGCATTTAGAAATGAGAAACAAATTGCTGAAGGGCACTGGGATTCAGGCAGTCTAACCCAGTGCCTTCTGCTGGCAAAAACAGCTGCTCCTAAGAAAATCCACCCAAGATGCTGCCTTCAATTCTCGAGGTGCAAGGCCTAAATTTGAAGGCAAATCAGACTCCCAGCAGAACATGATCACAGCAATTCAAATGGCTCAGCAGCAGCTTCAGCACAGCAGTAGCTCAGAAAAAACTCAGCTCTGGCAGCAATGTGGAGCTGAAAACCAACCTGCCAGTCATGGCAGCAGGACCTAACCTGGGTGTTAGTTCACTGACTCTTTTTGCGTTCTACAGCAGGAAAACATGAGTCCAAAGCTCGCCCCTGTTAGATGGCAACAACCAGCCCTGTCCCATGCATAACCTCAGCTTCTTCTTTCTCTACCATGTAATTAAAGAGAAATAAAAGAATGACCCATAAAAACCAATTGAGTGGCAGTTTACAAATAACTGTATTCTCATTAAGTACCACACTGTTTATCTGTGGGAAAGAGCACCAGGAGGTTTTATTACCGTTGTTTTAACACCAGAAATTCTGCAAAGCTCATATTGGGTGATGCACACAACTGTTCTTCAAGGTACAGTGAAGAAAAAAAGTACTCATAGCAAAGACTGTCTTGCACAAGTTAAGAAAGTTTTTATTTTGATCCACAGTGGGAGAAGAAAATGCTGCAGACATAAAAGTAGTTGTCCAAGCATCAAGGGAGCAACCATAGCACAGCAAGAGCTTTAAATTATTTTAGCACCCCAGATAAGAAATGTTTTAAAATCCAGAACATGCTATCCCTACTCAAAGAGAAAATTTGCTTTTGTGGTTAAGATGAAACTAGAAATTCAAAACACATGTTAATTCCTAGCCTGCCTGACATGGGAGTAATTTGATTCTGTGTCCCAGTTCCCCACCTATAGCTAAAAATATTACCTTTTCTTTTTAAAGGCCCTGCCTTTTTGATTATCAGCTCACAGAACATTTATTACATCTTATTTTGTATTAGGTACAGCATTAAGAATAAAGCTGGTATAATCTCAGATGGGGAAGACTACACTAAAAACTTAAATTTATATGTTAAGATTTTAATTTTAACCTAATTCCATGTCTTGTCAAGTCTTGCTTGGGATGAACTTAAAGGAAAGTCAATAACAGCATCACACCTATGTTTAATGCAGTGTAATAACTCTTAGAAGAAAAACATACCACAGAAAGTGAAAAATAGATGAAATATAACTGTAAACCTTGCACTACCACAGCAATGGCTTCAGCTCACCTGTATATGCTGCGAATGTGGAGCTGACCCTTTTACTTTCAGTTGCTCCATCAGTGGCTGCCACTGTCATTGTGTCTTCTCACTCAGCACCCTGCTGCCACCTCCTCTCCTGCTTCTCACCCCTCACATCTGCACCACCATTCGAACCCAACCTGAGGGAGCTGGAGGGTGGGGGCCATGAAACAGGGGCTGGGCAGAGCAGGGAAGGAGAGCAGCCCTGCACATCTCCCAGCAGAAGCATTGCTTTCTGCCTGCCTCCCCTCAGGAGCACGGGCTCACACAGGCTCTACTCTGCTCCACTCCTTGCATCTTTCCAGTGCAGACACACCTCCTAAGTGGAGGATGTCTGACCCCTTTGAGCTGCTGCTCTAATCCCTGAAGCCTACAAACCCGCAGTCGTTCTCCACGCCTGGGAACCAGCACTCAGCCTGTAAACCTGGGGATTCCACGTGCTGCACATTACTTTGCATGCTTTCAGCCAAGATCCTGTCAAACCAGCAGGATCTCTCCAAGCACTACTGCGCGGCCTAAAGCAGCTGCCCTCAGCTCCATGGGGAGCTCCCTGCACTTCCCTGAGCCCCAAGTGTCCCCTTGCCCCACAAGAGCACCCATCCCTCACCATGAGCCAGCACCACTGCCTGCAGACTGCTCCTGCCCTGCACAAACCAGCTGGCCCAGCTGCCTCTGGGCACGGTTCCCTCCCAGTCCATTTCCCCTCATCCATGCTCAACCACGCCCCATGCCCTCGTCAGACCCGCTTTCATTCTTCAGGCAAATGTAGGCAAAACATCTGCCTGCCACAGCCGCTTCCCATCCCTCCATGCAGGCTCTCGGTCGCTCTCTCTTTGGAGGAACACCTGGCTCCACCCCAGTGGTTGTTGCTGGCTAAGCTTGGTTTTCCTGGGGTTGCCTATGGCAGCCTGTGCCATTTGCCAGGGTCTTTGCTTCCCTACAAATCATTCACTCCTCATGGGCCGGGCCTGAGCAGGCTGCTCGGAGCACATGTGATGGTTCCCATTGCCACACAGGTTAATAGAAACACTGCTGGTGTTTCAACATCGTTTGCAATAGCTGACTCCCAAACTAGCCTGGCATCTTGAGCTGTTAAATTCCCCATCAGTGACTTCTAGGGACAGTCCTCCAAATGATTTGTCTGTTCAGAGCCCCAAGCTGGATCTCAAACCCATATTCCATATTCAAAATAGGCTAATCAGTGAATTTATAAAAAGAACAGTGGAGGCCTAGATGGCTGGCAGTACACACCGAATAATAATTTGAACAAACACTGCCTGCCTGTGATGATAAAGGACAATTGCACAGCACAGGCAAACACATCCCAAATAGACTGCAGTGCAATCTGTCTCTGTATAGCCCCATGAGTCATGCTGGGTTGGAAAATACTTTATAAATGCTAGTACTGGCAGGCAATAATTTTAATTAGATACGGCCTAATTAAAAAAGAATAGAGGCTTTTATAGTTCATGCTTCCCCAGTGTGTACTAGGGATCCCCACTGGTTGGCAAACAGGAAAAATGTTTGTATTATTTAATAAGCACAATGTTATCAGCCGAGCTTTAATGCAGGATTTAATGCATTTGCTCTGGCTCACCAGAGTGAATGGTGAATGGCCAGGGTGCAGCCTGGATGAAGGAACATCACAGCTATTTCACGTCTCCAAACGAGATCTCAAAAGGTATTAAAACAATGAAATACACACAAGGAGCTGGCTCAACCTCCTGGGTATTTATTAAGTTGTATGTGAGCGTTTGGCAGATTCACTGAGAATAAAAATTGGCCTAAAGCTGCAAAGAAGCACCTCAGGTTGATCAGCTTCTCTGCCATCATAGCGTTCTGAGGAGACAGAAGTGATCCCAGTGCCCTCAGAGCAGCTCTGTGCCCTCACAGCCCACCCTCCCCAAAGAGGACCATGCATTCCTGGGTGCTCAGACCTGGCAAGCACTGCCATACTGGCCCTCAGGCCTCCACTGCAGAGATGGGAACAGCCACAGAAGGCACAAATTCAGTGCTGCCGTGACCCAACCCACCGGCAGAATGGATTCCTCTCTCATTGCCACAGGTCGTTGTGTAATGCTTCCACTCTTCTGGCAGAGGAAGCAAAAATACCACAAGAAAAAGCACTTCCTGCAGTGTTTGTGAGCTAGTCAAATCCAGGAAATTATGGAAACTACAGTGATGCACAGGCTATTTGGGTTTCTGGTGTTCTTTTGCATTTCTGTTATTTCCTGTGTTTTTCACAGAAATATCTGAAGCCATAAGGAAGATAAGCTTGGATATACATACATGATAGCATTAGAGTAGTAACTTCTCCCAGCACATCTTTAAAATAATAGAAACCTTTAGTGAGCGATGACTGCGCATCTCGGTCACTGCATTGCCACAGCCAGACTGCTCAGTCTGCAGTACCTTGCATCTCGGGGATGCTACAGACAAACTGAAGATCATTATTCCTGCTCACAGGATCCCAGTGAGCCCATCTCACAGACCAGCCCAACAAGCTGAAGATCTGCAGCGTCTCCCTGACAGTGTGCTGCTTTGCTACAATCCAAGGACCTCCACGAGCTCAAGGCACCCTCCACATTACCTGCTCTTGCATGTGGGGGTGCTGGGGGCTCCCCAGGGCCAGGACAAGAGGCTGGAGTCAGGTGTGGGAGGGCTGCCATGGGGCAGGGGTTGGCTGGGGCTGCCTAACTCTGGCGTCAGTAGTTCTGCTGAGAGCAAGTGCAGCTTCCAGCAATCCTGTATTGATTTGCCTCACCCAAGGTCACCTTAGAAGATGATTTATATCAAGAAAATCAATTTTTTTAAAAGTCCTTGCTGAAAGCAATGCTTGATTTCTAAATTCAGAGCACAGCTGAACATGTGTCTGGATTACCCAATTCTTATTAAAGGCAGAAGAAAATCTGTCCACACGATAGCTTTACACTGGAAACATATACAATGAAATTTCTATCACTCACTATCGTAACTCAAGAAGACTTAAAAGCAAAAGACTGGTTCCTTATAATTTTGGCTTTTTCCAACCCCACCTGAAGTTGCTAGCAGCATCTGCTTTGTCCTGGGAAGGAAAAGAGGGTTTTGAAGTGCAGTCCTTTCCCAGTATTTTGCCCCAGTTTCATAATTTCCTTCCTCAGTGAAACATGCATATTCACCTCCTTTTCATTAACAGAGAATCAGATGATACTTAGTCATCCATTACTCAAGTCTCTGCACAGATGTCATGCAATGTGCACAGTAACTCAGTAGTGTAATGTCAGGAATATTTCCCTGCTTCCAAGTTCATTCATGTTTTTCTCCTAATGGATAGCTAGATGCTGTACACACATAAATGTTCTGTATGTAGGCCTCATGGAGGTCTTACGGTGGTCTTATGGAGGTCTTAAAAACCTTTTAGCAAGTTCTTTTCAGCTCTGAGGGTCACTCTTTGTGATCTTGAGTGCCCGAGAGTCCCTGAGCCATCACACCATCCAGGACAGTGAACTGGCTGCTGCTCTGGCTCGCTCCTGCCTGCAGGCAGGGTGCAACCAAATCAAAATACAAATGTCGCAGGAAGAGGTGAAACTGGGAGAGAGCGTAGTGGGGCAGAGGCCCTGGCTTGCTGTGGCCTGTCTGCAGCTGCATTAGACAATCAGGCCAAGTTTCCCTGGTTTATTTACACCCAAGGAGGGTATAAATAGTGGGATGATGGTTAAAGCATCATGACATGACATCTTCTTCTACTCATACCGTTAACCAATGGCTGAAGGACCTGGGTAGAAGAGTGAGAATTGGGCTATGAGCAGAAGAGCAGAGGCAGGAGGTGGTGTCCCTGTAAACCCCATGTTCAGCATTCTCCTAAAGCTCCTGAAGGAATTGATGTATACACAGAGATTTTTCTCAAACTCTGTTTCGGAAATCTGTCCTCTCAGCCAGAACCTGCCAGCCAGAGCTGTAGTTATACCAGCTTGCTGCATGCTCGCCTTCCTTCAGACTGAGATTGATGCTTTGCCAGTACTGGGGTCGTCAGGCTGCTCTGCCTCATGGGTGGCTGTAGGACACTGTGCTGGGGATTTACAGCCTTTACCTGTGTTTTCACTACAGGAGAACCTGAGCAGCACAGCATTTGTACAAATGCAGCCTGGTTCTGACAGCTGAGGGTCTGTGGAGACTGTCTGTGCATCCACACTTGAGCTCGATAAGGCTAAGCTTGCAATATTATGTGACTATTCCAAGCATTTCCCTCCAAGACTTGGTCTGCCATCAGTATGTCTCCTTAGAGGGCTGTGAACCAGCAGCCTCTTCCCTCCTTTACTCTCTCACCTCACCCCACTTCTCCAGGCAATCACATAAGTCCTCGCTCTTGCTGCTCCACTTTGCCAAACTGCCCCTCTGCAGGCAGGAGACACCATGGTCATCTCCTGTTACGAAAGGAGTAGCAGTTGCAAGAACAATAATAACTTGCCAGTCAACCTGCACGGCTCCTCTGACCCGCCACAGGTACCTTCAAAGTCTGAACTATCATCCGAAAAAAATACTGCATTCTTAAAATAGTTTAAAATATATTTACACCTCCAAAAGTCGCTTAAATAATACATTAGTCTGTGATAGCTGCTAATTTTTTGAAGTCTTCACTAATATACATATTTATGCACATAAAAATGTAATTACGTGCTTTATATAGTCATTTATCCTCCTTTCAGTCCAGCATGACGAGCTGCCAGGATGCTGTCAGCGCTGCAAAGCACTGACGGCACGCGATGCCTGCGAGCTGCATCCAAGCACTTACAGAATGCACGTGTCAAGTGCTGCACATTTCCTGGTGTCAGCACCATTTGCTTAACACATGACAAACAAAAGGATGAGTTTCGGCTTTCCTGCTGATCTTTTTTTTTTTTTTTTCCCAGAGAATGGAGGTGCCTGTTCCTGAATCTATCAAGTGAAATACAGGTGAAGTGTTAAGATTACCGATATAAACCGAAGTTGTTACTGCAAACCTACAACACAAAACCTTCATAATTACATAAGTATAATAAATGGTTCTCTGAGTCATCTGTAATTGGGAAGCATCATCGAGATGCTTCTACCAACACAGCTGGGCCTGGAGCAAGCACTTATTAAAGCTCCTTAATCTGGGCTACCTAAGTAGCCTGACTGTTCCTGCACTTTGTGTTAAAGCCAGCAAGATGAGCCATATACACACACCAGCTGAAAGAGGGAGGGAAGATTATGAATCCCTGCCCTTGCAATAATTAGAATAATTAGACAAATATATTCCCACTCTCATCTGGTATCACAGTAAGTTTGGCAACTATTTGCCAAGGTTATTCAGTGTATTAGGAGCTTCCTCATCACAGAAGCCTCCTTTGGCCTTCAGCTTTGAATTTTGTATTAAGCAGTCCTGACTGGTCCAAGATGTGTTATAGGAGTTTTCTGGAGCCATTAGCATCTAAGTATTTTCGCAATAAATTTTCAGCCATCTGTGAGCAGACTAATACAGCAGTACTGACAGGTTCTTCTGTCTCCATGACTGGATTACATAAATTCAATTACACGGTCCAGACAATTTTTTTCTGAAGCATTTGCTTTACATCCCCATTCTTTGCATTTTATGTCCTTATCTGTAGGACAATGCTCTATACTGACTTTGTGGTTTGCTTTTTCCTTCACAAATTTAAAAAATTAATTTAAAAAATGTATGGAGACACCAGGACCAATCTGCCTCAAATTCAAAATGAGAATATTGAAGCTCACAAAGTATGCCATTTAAAATTATGTAATTACATGATGGGTGGTGGGGAGAAATAAGATACATCCATATATTAAAATAAAAATGCAGGGTACCATTTCCTACCCTGTTTTACATTTGAGGAAGTTAACCTTTCTTTTTTTGTCCAATATCAATATTCTACCTAAGACTACTGTATTTTAGGTCCAGCTGGATGCTTTTATTCACCCTGACATTAAGAGAAGTGGATCCTGATACCACATTTGAAATTGAATTTATGAGTGCTGCCGCTCAAAAGCAAGGACCAAGCAGGACTGGAAGGATACAAGACTATGGAAACATCAAAACAACTCAGATAAAACTGTGTGCAGCTGTAGGAAAGCAAAATAGCAGCTTTCTACAAACAATGAAATAAGGCCCTCATTCCCTTCTGTCTCTTGCAATGGTGATATATATCCTTTCCATCAGGAGGATTTTCCCCTTGCATGATTTGAAATGATGGAGATGTGTGACACCACAAGAAGGAAGGAATTCAACCAAGGTTTAGTAGAATCATGAGGGACAAACAGTGAGTTTTCCCAGTGCTGTAGGTTTCACAGAGTGAAGTGTTGCTAAGAGTTTTGCTTTGGAAATAATCCAAACCCAAAACTCTGCCAGGAAGTGTGTACTACCAGTGAGAATATACATCACTATGCAGCAGGGATACAGGCTTGCCAAATCCTCCCCAAAAAGCCAGCTCCTGCTGGTAGATGCTGAATCACCTGTGTGTGCATTGTGGCATGTGGCTGCCAGACATGGCCCAATAACCCAGCAGGTACAACAGCTATGTCAAAATTATTATAATTCTACTAAACATTAGGGGGGAAAGAAAGCAATGAAGTTAATAAATATTTAAGGTCCTCAGAAGACACACTACTGAAACAGGTCTGTGGCTTTCATAGCAGGGCCTGAGAATACCCCCAAGAAGGAAATCAGTCAGTTCCTCCAATCTGCTTGCCTGAAGCAAACGGACAAGGAATGATACTGATTTGGAGGAAAAATAGGTCAGTTTTATCTCAGCTATTTTATGCAGCTACTTTCTATGATGAATAAAGATTTCTAGTGAGACAATCTCACTTTCTGTATGGTACATTATATATTCCATTCATTCATCTACTTTCTAAGATGAAAGACCTGAGTGACTGCACTCGGTTTGATAGAATATTAATTAATGCATAACACTCCAGTGTTTAATTTAGCAATGGTCTAACCACATGATAGTCATAAATGCTAAATGATTATCCCTAAGCATACAAGTTCTTCCAAGAGAACTCCAAGAAAGTATGGCATCGAAGATTTAAATGCATGAACCCACAGAAATTGAGAGAGAAAAGAATTCCAAATTCATTTTTTAAAAAAACTGGGAAACCTCAAAACTGTATCGCCGTTAACCACTTAGTCCATAAGGCTGGGAGACCTCTGGACAGCAAATGCTTTATCCACAGAGAGCACAGTTTCCCTTCCTTCTTAGCAGCTGGCTGAGAGGAACTAAACTTAGCAGGCCTGAGGTATAGGAAACCAGATAGCACAGTGTATGGCTGGATAGGAAATACAGGGCTCAATGTGTTTGAGGTTAAGATTAAGCCCTGACTTCCTTTGGGTCTATTTTAAACAGTGGCAAATGATGGCATGCTTTCTTACAATAAAATGACAGATGATCAAAGGTCGAACATGATCTGTATGTCAAGCATTTGTAGAAGGACCTTTCTTAGGGGGACTGTGCAGGAAGCATTTTAACATGGTGTCTCATACTTCCCCTTGTCTGTGTTTGTTCAAAACATGCCAGTAACTGGGGAAATCTGGATGAATGGCTGCAGAGAACTGGCCAAGCAGCATGTGCCTGCACAAGGAAAACAGTTGGGTTTGGACAGAGGGAAGGAAAGATTGCCACGGTCCCAGCCATCGCTCGTGTGAGGAAAACAGTGAGACAGCATTAGCTGTGCTCACACTTGCAGGTGCAACACCCAGGAAACAAAGACACAACATGTTAAGGCCATCTTTCCAGCCCCCCTTCTGGAGGTAGCCAGAGATCAAACCAGAAAAAGTGTAAAAAACAAATTGGACCCCTGCTTTTTCCAGCTGTCATTTTAAATACAGTTTTGCAACACCTATAGCAAACAGGATGCACGACTCGGTGCATCATGCTGAATACCAATGGCACACTTGCTAAATTTGCTAGCATTATACATTACCCATGACTGGTGCTGAGGCAGCCAAAGGAGAACTTCACC
This sequence comes from Chamaea fasciata, assembly GCF_029207755.1. Taxonomy (NCBI): domain Eukaryota; kingdom Metazoa; phylum Chordata; class Aves; order Passeriformes; family Sylviidae; genus Chamaea; species Chamaea fasciata. The sequence continues at coordinate 11,782,328 of NW_027094095.1, read as the reverse complement.
TTTATGTGAAATTGAAAAACGGGAACACACAAGTCTTCATCCCAGAGAGTGAGGGAGTACCTGAACACCACAGCCATTCTCTCTGTCACAAGGCTCACTACCTTCTCACCCCCTTTCTCATACCTAGAAACCTGCAGAACAAAAGGCTGTGTTTGAAAATTCCATTTAATCAAAATTTTCAACTTGCCTCAGGCAGTGTTGCAACAGTCCACAGCTCCAGCTCTGACCTGGAGCCTGCTGGCAGCTCTGTAGCTGCCCCTGCCAAATACTTGTCCTACTTCACTAAGGCAAAGGAAGATGTTGTGGCTTATTTTAATCTAAGAAAGATAACTGGGATCACTTTGCTTCTCTGAAAATCCACAAAACCCAATTTATTAGTTACAGCAAGAGTTGAAAATAAAACTGTTCAGCCCACAGTTCCTGAAGATCCTACTGGCAGCACCTATTCTCATGAAAAATTGGTCATTTTTAAGTGCAGTTGTGTGGACTCTTAAAATGCAGCACAAAGCTGCTTCCACTGAGATTTGACACTGGCTTAACAGAGCAGGGAGAATTTTTAAGTATAGAATATTAAATATGTATTTGAATCAGAAAAGCCTTCTCTGATGTTAAGTGGGTGGGAAATCAGGAGAACATTTTATAAAAGGCTGTTGTGTTTTCTCTACACCCTGTCCTTCTGCCTCTAGCAGCACAGCCCATTTAACTGGCTAACAGGATGCCAGCAGGAGTCCTGGGAACTGAAGGGCCGTTTTAGAATGCACACTATGGTCTAAACAGTGAGAGTGAATATCCTCTGAAATGCCTTTGTGTAGTGCAGAGGAACACAGGTACCATTTCCCCGTGACCTTTCTAGGGTTTGTTAGCTTCCCAAGTGGTTCTGTGAGCAGTTTCAGGCCATAGCCAGCTCCGAGTGTGAGTGAAACCCCATGCAGAAGATAGTGGGTACAGCCTGTTACAGGCATGCTGTATGTCCCAGTCCTTCCATGACCAGCAGGAGAGGGCCACATGTTTCTCCTGCTCAGGCAGCTCTTGGCAGGTATCTCCAACCACTTAAAAACAAGCAGGGCAAGGAGATGCCAGCAAACTGGCACGGGCAGGGGGCATTTTACTGCTCTGAATAAAAGAAACCCATCAGCAATGCAAACATTAGAAGAAAAAAATAGGAATAATCGCATCTAGATGCACATGACAATAAATCTAGCATCTGACTCACACTAAGATGTACAATCTATAGTTTTTGGACTAGTGACTGACCTGTCAAAAAACTTGGGATCAAAAAAAAAGATCCAAAACATTCTCATTCAATGTGAAATATTCTTACTACCAGAAAAACAGAAAAAAATAGCCAAGTTGCCATTTTGTGCTAAAACAACTATGCTGTTCAATAAGTTTTAAGTTCAGGATTTCATAAAATCCAGTTTTTCTGTTGTTTTTTATAATAAAATAGTGAGAGCCCAGAACTGGACACAGGATTCAAGGTGCAACCTCACCAGTACCATCTGCAAGGGAAAAGCATTTAGAAAACACTAAACCATTTTCCAAGTATCCTAATTCCACCTCGTGTCTCTGTCTGAAAGCTTTTACTAAATTCAAATTAAAATTACTGACACTTTCAGTTTCTGTAACCTGTTGTCTGGCAGATCACCCAGCTCTAATGGGCAATTAACAAACATGAAACAGGGCTAACTCAGCAACTCCCCTGAAGCAGGGGATAGCTCAACAAAATACTGAGCTCAGTTCTGGCCCATTCTTCTCAGTTCTGGCCCATTTTGACATCTGTCAAAATGACACGCAGGAGCAATTTAGATAAAGACAGGCTGTGGTGATCAGGAGAAGCTGACACAGGAGGACACAAGAATCTGCTCCCTGGCACATTCCTGTCCCACAGCTTGCTGTCTTCCTACATCATGGCAACTGTTAACATTTCAGCGTGCACACTACAGACCAGCACGAACACTGAGGCTGCGGGGAAGAGAGGACACAAATATCTCAGCCTTCAGGTTTAGAAGATCAGCAGCATTAAGGCATTAATTCCCTCAGCTGTAAAAGAGTCCCCAAGATATGTCTAAGAGTAGACAGAAAAGCTCAAATGCTGTCACAGTGAAAGGTATGGAGGTTGGCAGGGCCACATTTCCTCACTGGCTGCGCCCAGGTTAGCTGACTGCCAGCAAAGGGCATCCCCCCCCAGCTCTGCCCCGGCAGGGTGTGCTTGGGGGCTGCCATTGCTGAGCTTCCCCCACCTCCAAACTGCGGTGTAGGGAACGCAGAGTAGGATCCTCAGGGTAGGAAGGGCCACGGCTGAGCCATTGAGGCCATTGCAGCTGCTGGAGTGGATCCCAGGGCACAAACTCCTGCTCCACCTTTGGTGCCAAAGCCACTGCCAAGGCATTTCCCCTTAGTGTGACCCCCTTCTGGCTGAAGAATGGAAATGATTTTTCCCTCAGAGGAGGCTGACAAGGTGGAAGCTGAGCTTTGACCTACATATCTATTAAAAATGACATTCTCTGTGTCCACTTACATAAGCATTTTTCTAGTATTTAGACCACATTTTTGTTTGTAGGGTTTCTCAAAGCAAAACTTTACCCAGAGCCTTCTGGAGTCACTTAGGATATGATCTCCTCACAGGACATGGAAGGTTTGAGGAAAGCATGGGGCCTTGGTTAAAAATAATTTATGCCATTTAAAATAATTTACATAATTTAAAAATATTCCCTACATTTAAGCATATCAGACAGAATTCTCATGGTCTCACAAATGCTTCTTGAAGACTGTGATTGACAACATGGTCTCCACAGAAAGACTTACCATTTTCAGGTGCTCCAGCTTTGATTCAGCACTAAGTGAAACAGCAGTATAAATAATTAATATTGTCCTGTGATACCAATGGCCAGATATTACATATATTCTAATAAGGCCTGATAAACAGGCTCAGTATTTTTCTTCTGAACATTCCAAATACAGGCCTGGCATGGATTTTCTGGGGGATGCACGAGGGAGTTGTAGCCTCCCTTCTAATATTGCCCACACTTTGTGTCTGCACCCCAGGGCAGCAGCCATCCTTCAGTATGATAGGTTATGACCAGAGACAGAAACTTTAGATCTGAAAAAGTACTGAAGTGTTCAGAAAGGCTACACAGGATAATGGTGAAGGGTTTAATTCACACTGAGCCAGTGTGGCTGGAAGGATAAGCACAAGCATTAAAGCACAGGAGTTCTCTTGCCAGCTCTGCCACTAAGTCCATGCAAATCACTTAATCTTCCTATTTGGTTACCCCTTTGCTAAAAGGGGAATGTTAATATTTATTTACCTTCCAACTCACAGGCATGTTGTGAGGATTAATTAGTTAATAACTGTTAAGTGCTTTGAAGATACAAGTGACTCTGCAGAATACTAAGTATTATTAACTAACATTAGGCTAATGATGCAGATAGGAGTGGCAATTTTTTCATTAGCTGTATTAAAGCAGAGACCAGGATTCAGCACTGAGATTCATGCTAGCTAGTGAAAAATTAACAAGGTTATGAGAAAGATTAAAAAATATGGTAAATTTATTTCCACTGGAATGTAAAAAAAAAAAACCCAAACAAAAAAAAAAATAAACCCAACCAAACAGCTGTGCAATTCCTGACCTAGCAAAACCCCGCCTCTATTTATAACTCAAGACCACATTCTGAAAGCTGTTGCTTTGCACCTTGATTAGTCATTTCCAGTATGCAAAGTGTTACGGTTTTGAGTTGGTGGCAATTTCCACTCCTACATCTTGCTCTGCACCTGTGAAAATAGTGGCACACAGATTAAAGAGGCAATAATCAAGTGCAACATGCAGGCCTAATATACTAAAACTTCAAAATAAATTTTCTTGGCATTATTTTCTACCAAACTTCGGTGAGAAATCCAGACAGTTCTGGTACAGCCGAGTGAGAAGGCTGGTTTTGCATGCAGAGAGATCTCCTGATCCAAAGGAAGGGACAGCCTGGGGTTTGTCAGGGCTGGCTGCTCAGGAACAGCGTGCACCTCTGCCTTATGCTACTGTATAATTCTAGCAAAGAAAGATGCTAAAGACACAGCCTGGAAAGTTGAGACAGCAACTAAAATAACTTCGGAAGATGCTTCCTCAGAGCAGCTGTCCACATAGCTCCACTGAGGAAGCCAGGTGCAGCTCCTAAGAGCCATCAGTAGCTCCCACCTGTGGACCTAAATCACTTGCTGCTTATACAGAAAGACCAGGAATTCCTCAATTTCAATTACAATCAAGCATTTGGCTGCTATTTGCAAACCATTTACAATTCAAGTATATACAGTATTTATTTCTATCTTATTATCCTGTATGATTCTCAATACTGTAGTTCCAGGTCCACAAAGCAGCATTTTCTCAACTCTCTTTTTTCACTTCTCCTCCTAAGCCAGCAAACTTAGTTTTGGTTCTTTATTTTTTAAGTTACTTCAGTGGTAGCAGAGGTGGGTAAACACACAATGATTTTAGGAGGGAAAAAAGATAACACTCCATAGACCTCTTTTTTAGTAAGTCTTCATACAATTGTTCTCATCCTGGACAAAATTTTTAACTTCTATTATTTCACACCTTTGTTGTACAATAAAAAGATTATGAGATGGAGCAACATAGGACTTGAAAAAGCTGAGAAGAGAGAAGGATTCCATTTACCTTCAAAAATCTGCAAAACTTTTTTTGAGAGTTACAGAAATACCTTAAGCCCAGGCGCTGTGGATGTCTTTTGGCAGACACAGGATTCATTGTGAGGCAGAGGTGACCTAAGATACCCACAGACTCCTTTAGGCTGAAGACAGCGGCTCTCAGGCAGGTGGATGACTGAGGAAGCAACACAGCCAGGCTCTGCTGTACTTGTCTGACCCAGCTGAGAAGGAGGAGGCGATTCCTCCACTCTCACTTCCAGATTACATACAAAGCTCAGAGGCACAATGTGATTCTCAGAGGTACAGGTTTGACACCAGCTTGAGAAGTCTCATTTCTTTCTGCATTACAATGTGCTAAGTCCTTTGGGGATCCCTACCTTGTGCTCAGTTTCCCAGGTACTCTCCTCCTGGGGAGGGAGGCAGAAATGCCTTTGTGAAGCCATCCCCTCAACAACACTCTTGTCAGAAAAGAAGCAGCTTCTGCAACTAAAACAGGCTGGGAGAAGAGTTTCTGCTGAGCCAAGTGAAAGGTCCTGAAGCCCGACATTCAATTACAAGGCCTTTTACAGTGGGGTGACAAAATGCAATTAACCATTAGGTACATTAAGTTATTGTAAAACTTAAATACAGCAAATATCTTCAACAACTGAATCTCAACACAGGAAATAGAGAGGTTGAATTTCACATTTCAGTGTAAGGCTCAAAGCAGTGGTGACTGTCAAGGATGCTTAGCATTTTAAGTAGTCTTCTGATGATCAAGTTCTGTTTTCAGATATTTACAACATGACTAAAGCATATTGATTTGAAGTTAAGTTTTTTGTAACTCAACCCTGAATTTGATCTATTTATCTTAGCAATATGTGGGGATTTTCCCCTTCAGTGAACAAAGGGGTGAACAAAGTGAAATACAGTGAACAAAGACTATTTTGCATGTTAAAAATACATCCATTGTGACATACCTCTTCCTGCATCTTATTTACTAAGCTCTAACATCTGCTCAAGATTTCTGTTTGACTGCAAACACCAATGCACATTATGAATATACCTACAATCCACTTATAACACTGGAAAGGTTAAAAACATTTAAGCAAGAACAAAGGCCAAATACCCACTCTAAATATCTTGCCCTCTGGACATACTGTTGCTTAATCAATTTTCACATGGGTTTTACTTTTGCTGCTGAAATTTCTGGCTTTTGTTTGACACATAGTGTTGGACTCAAAATGCTATAAATCTGAAATGCTAATGTGTTTTCCACTGTGTGTGATTCCTACCAATCAAATTTATCATCCACAGTCACTTTTATCTCAAGCCAAGACTAGCAAGGGCAAAACAGAATCTTTTATTGGCTTCAGAGCTTCTTCTGTTGAATTCCCTGCTTTTTCAACCTCCAAAGCAATCACAGGCTGACAGCACCATCCTGGATTTTATTTTGCAGTGTTATGAGCCCCTCTTCCTTACACATGGAGAATCAGAGGGGCTGGGATCCTTCTTGAGGCAAGAAGGCACATTACTCACAGGCTGCCTGACAACAGGGGAAATTGCTTTTTCTTTTTGAAACACACAGTGAAGGGGCAGGCTCAGCCAGGGCAGAAGCTTCTGCAGAGCCTCCGGGAAGAAGAGGAAAAACACTTCCTGCACCTTGCCAAGACGTTTTAGATGCTAAGTGGAGCAGCAGCAAAGCTGAACCAAGTGACTAAAGCCCTCACAAGCCAGCCATGCAAACAAGGAAAACAACCCTTCAGGAACAGATATTTTTCAAACAATCCATAGCAAAACAAGCAAATGCACATGGTTACAAAGAGCATCGCTGCTTATCATACATGAACCAGAGATGCTGCTGTTTAAAGGATGAAAAAATTGGGTCTCATGAGCACAACATCCAGTGCTTCAAAACCTGCTAAAATACCAACACACCTTCTACATTTTGCAACAAAGGCAAGCACTCAGCTTCATCACACACAGCTCAAGCAAGCAGATCCAGCACACTTTAAATTGCGTTGAGCAGACCTGGCACAACTTTTTGCAGTTCAAAAGAACCTGCCACAACATCCACAGAGGATCTGCAATTGCTCACCCTGGTGTCCTGGGCACAGAGATGCTGTGAACACAGTACAAAGTCAGCACAAGCATCTCATAACTCTTGTTGACATTATGACAGCTCCCAAGGCCAAGAGCCAAACACTGTAATTCCTACTTGTGTTGCTCACAGGCTAAAGAAACACAGTGTCACTCTGAGGGCAAAAGCATTTTTCCATTTTCTTGCATAGCTGATCTTACATATAAAAGTTAACATTAAACATCTGACTAAAACTGGCCAGAGAACACCATTTTTTCTCTGAAGAAAAAGAGTGTTGCAGCATCTACCATGGCTAAAATCCAAAGTAACATCAAAATGCTCTTGTATCCAGGGCAGTGGAAAAAGCCCCATCAGCATTCAAGACACCAGATTGCCAAAGCTCCTGCCTACCAATTCCCATACAGAAATTTTGTTGTAAGACCCACACAAGTCCTCATAGCTAACTCTGAAGAATTAAGAGGGCAGCAAGGAATGAGAGTGCTGCTACACCTCTAAATGCTAGTAATTTTGTTGTGTTGTTTCCTCACGTAGCAGCTACGCACTTTGGAAAATGAGATATGAGTGGATATGTAACGCTACAGTGCTAGCTGCTTACAGCAGGGTCATGAGATAAATACAAACACTGCTACAACAGATGCATTCAATTTTGTATGTACAGAGGTCATTAATAAGTTAGATTCAACAATGATAATAAACCTTGAAAAGAAATTAACTGGTTGATTTTCTTCTGACTTAGTCCACATATTTCTCATTTGTTCTGGCTGACAACATAGCAACCTGTTAGTTAAGAGAGGTTTGTTTGCTTTGTCAGAGCTGTTGTCCAGATGTCTAAACACATATATCATTACATAAATTACAAGTTTAAAATCGAAGTTTTTGTTAACATCAGAGTGCAAATTCATAGAATATGGGGGGGGCAGGGGGGGGGAAGGGAGGCATTTTGGGTTTTTTGGGAGTTTTGTTTGGCAGGCTGTATTTTTGGGTTTTGGGGTTTTTGCTAGACTTGAAATAAAATGTTACCTAAAGGAGACAGGCATTCAAACACTGAAAATCCACATCAACATGCTGAGTTTATTACAGAACAGCTCGCTGGAAATTATTGGGTACTAATCTTTTAATACTGCAGCTGATCCTCGGTCAACCTGCTACAAGAGCAAATTGCCATTCCCAGCTGTGCCATACTCTAAGAGGATAAACATCAGAGTGGCCCTTAGGAACAACCTATTTCAAGAATATCTCCTCAATCTTTTACAGCTAATCAGAGCGACATTAGCAGAAGGAAAGCTGCCAGAAGGGAGTGTATGTAAACATCAATCCAACTGGATGCAGTAAAGCACTGACTACCTTTTTTTCTTTAAATGTAGTAAGATATTGAAAACTCACTATTAAAAGACTGCAGAATTAAGACTCGGGGATCTACCAGAAAAAAATCTGGGCCTAAGTACTTAGGTGAGTCTCTTCTCTCTCATTGCAATAAAGCCACAGTGGAGCTCAGGAGGGAGTTATGTACCTTAGCGCTCAGCCTATTTCAAGGAGGACATGGTGGACTCCCACCACTGAAGTCGCAGTGCCAACCAGAGCATGACGTACATTTGGGAATCCAAATGTCTCTGGATCTCACCAGGTGCTACATAAGATAAATTTCCACTGAAACAAGTTGTGATCAGCAATTTTTCACTCCATAAATGCGTTTTCTCTTTCAGTTTCTACAACTTTCATTTTCATTTGCACTGACTCTACCTTGGGCTTACTTCACAATTTCAAGAGGACTGCTCTAAGTCACAACTGAACAAAAGCCCCCCTCTGCACTCACAGCAAGTCTTGTCTAAAAAAAGGCTGTCAGCATCTGTAAGCTTTTTAAGGCAGAAATATTTACTTATTGTTTGCACCACACCTAAGGTATGAGACTGCCAATCTATCCAAGGTCTTTGGCCACTACTGCAACATTAACATTACATAATGACTTTAAATTTATCATCCTTTTGCTTTCTATTGCATATGGAAACGTGTATTCATATTAATTGTCAGATGACTAAACACCGCTTCTTTTTATTACCCCCACCCCATTCCAAGATGACAGTATAGAGTAACTGCAGAATCACACTTTATTTAAAGTACTACAAGATGGCAAATAACCTCCTTCATTTCCCAAAATATTTATGAGGATAAACACAGGCTTCTGGAGAAAACTATTTTACTGTTGTCTTTCCAGTAATTACAGAAACATGGACTAGACAACTTTTAATACTGATAAAACCTAGCATATGGGCAGGGCCAAGCTCTGTGAAAGCCCTCCTGATGCTTCTACACCCTAACCCACTCTTCTGGGTCAAAATATCAGAGGAAGGAAAAGATATTTCTCCACAAATAACCACCCTCCGAGGCAGCACCCATGCCATGGTGTGGGCAGGAAGGGCTGTGTTCCCTGCCTGCTCCCTCCCCATCACAAACAGTTCAGCTGCATCCACACAGCGTGACCTAGGCCACTGAACAGCTGACTGTCTAACTACTGCTTTGAGTGTTAATTGCTGTCTCCCTGGCCTTGCTTTACATAGTGTTAGTACTCACACTGTCGGTTCCTGCTGGAGTTACAGCCTGAAAAGAGAGTGGAGGGACACAAAATGTCTTGACATTTAACTACTGAAACTGGGGGGGGTAATCGTTGAAAATACGACAGTATATGAGAACTGCTAATAAAACAGATCGCTGAATATAATTCATACATATTTTCCATTACTTCTGCCAGAGCTAGATCTAAAAGCCGGCACTAAAGAACAATTCTTCTTACCAGTTTTACAAGCTCTTCCTTGGCACTTGTGCCTGCTACAGCACAGACCAAAGGGCTTCACAGGATGGACAGGCAATAAATGCTTTTTTTCATCCCCCACTTACTAACCTCTTCAACAAAAATGGTAGATTCATCTTTGACCTTCTACCTGCATGGGGAATATTTGGCCAACCCTCATAAAATGAGCACAGTTTGAAAGCAGCCAACTTTACAAAATAATTTTAGGCATGCAGACAGGCCTTCCCATCAAAACCGTGTGTCCTTCTGCTGATGCTGCCAGAACCACCGGAAAGGCCTCTCCAAACCCACAGAAATGACTTCCCTTTCATGCCAGTGCTTCCCTGTGTGCAGGAGGAAGGATGGTCTTGTGGCTCACAGACACTTGGCTGTCAGCATGTGCTCCTTCTATTCCTGGTGGTCACCAACTTCTCTTGTGACTTTGGGAGAGTTGCCAAACTTCTCCACTCATCAAAATCTCTGTCTGCTATACAACATAACAATTCAGTTTTGCCCTTTAATGGAAATACCTTTGGAAAACTTAATGGCTTGGCATAGACTGGAAGCTGCGTAAGAGTTTAAAAAGTTGTTATTTTCATGGTGCTATTATTTAGTGGCATTTCAGTTCTCTTTGAGTAAAATTTTCATCAGTTATATAGCATCTCTATCTGAATATTGTCTACACTGCCAAGGCACAGAGAAGTAACTATTTAAATACACCTACTTTTCTGCACCTGAGGATGGAATGTGGCAAGTACAACCAACGCACATCTTGAACTCACTCCACCTTCATAGTTACGGTAATTTTCGAGAATAAAGACAGCAATACTGTTTATACGTATTTCTTGTAAACCCCTCCCCAGGCAACTGCTATCAGATCAATATTCCACATCAAACAATTACTGAAAATTTTCAATGTCTGCCTCATTTAATTCTAATTAGATGTATTTCCAGAGCCCACCAGCACAGTGCAGTGTGACAGGTGTCCACCTGAGCAACACAACTCACATGGCTCAAAGGAAGGAGCAGCTATATTGGAACACATTCTTTTACTCCTAATTCCCGGTGCTAATGTGGATTTTGACACAAAACCAAACAATGTGCAGGATCTTTGTGATGCTGCTCTCCTACAAAGCTGGTTGGAAAGATGATACACAAGAAGGTGGCACACTGACCACATTCTAAAATATTTTCTGCAGGTTAGAAACAATTGTTTTCAAAAAAGTTTGAATTCCACAAATAGAGAGGCATCAGGGAGGCTTCCACTGACAGACTTCAACCACTATTTATCTGATATAAAGCTGAAGGCAGCTTCTTTGTGAACCCAGGGTAAATCAATTTCTTCAATCTTGACATTAAAGAAAAAAACTGTTACCATATGTACATAACCAGGCAATCTTGAACTGGAACTTGCAATTAATTTAAGAGCTCATGTTCTCAGCCTTCCTCAACTAAACAAATTGTAGGAGGCTCATCTGAACACAGAAAATGAAATAAATTCAGTCTGAAACAGAGGTTTAAAAAAAAGTTTGAGATACAATTTCTTTTCCTTACATCACACATTTTTCTCTTCAGCTCTGGGGCTGCCTAGCTCAAGGGCTGCTATAACAATGCAAGAAGTGATGTCATCCCAGGGAATTTTTTTCCATCCGAAGTACTGTATCGATCACCATTAGCTATGACTTGCCACTCAGTTTCAAAAATAGTTCATATTAAATTAAGCTATTAAGCACTGGATTACAGGTGTCTTTTCACATTTTCATTTCTTAGATAGAAGCAAAGTGAAATTGCAATCTAACACATTCTGCTGCCTTTTATTATTCACAACTTTCTGCTGAAATGATTCCAGATCTATTGCAGAAATACTAATTCTGGTTTTGTTCATGGAGCTCCTGTGCAGAAATTTTGCTCCTGCAAGGTCACTGTGCACAGAATTATCTGGAAATGCCATGTGCACTGTGAGTATGCTGGGTGTGCAGGAGGAGGTCAAGAGATTTTGTGCTCCACATCACCATCACTAAATATTGATGCAATTAGGGTACATCCCCAAGTATGAATAAGCTACTCAGGTCTGCTTCTCTGCAACTGTAACACAATTACAGTATTGTTGTGTTGGTTGGTATTTCCTGAGCAATAGTCAAGTGTGCACACAGTTTTGTGTTCTCCTTTCATACTACAATAGGAAAAGCAAGTCAAACTGTCCCGTTGTTTGACTGAAAATATGGATTATGTAAAAATGAAGTTCCTCCTCACCCAAACTGGTACTAACAGCACTGCTTTCAAGCTAGTCACCCCCTCCAATGAAAACTGGTTTCTTCAGAACCCATTTGATAATTTTCCTGTAGCATCTATGTCTAAAGGGACAGCTCTGTGCAGAAAAAACCTATGGAATCTGTTAATGGGATCAAGCTGTTAATTTTCATTGTCTTAGCTCCCAGAAGCTCCAAGAGCCAACATGGAGACTACAAGAGAAACTTAGCTTTCAGAACTGATTTCAATGCAGCACTATAAACTACCATCACTAATGAAGGAGTAGAGTTGTTTTCGTGACACAATTTGAGATGCTACAGGGACCTTCCTTTTGTGGAGGTCAAGTTGAAAATCAGAACAAGTAGCAATTAATCCTTTTCCTCCTCATGCATTAAATTCCTTGTCAACGACAAGGAATCCTCATTCCAGAGGGTCACATACACCACACAGGGCATGAACATACAAAGCTGCTGCATGTGTCTTTATCCCACCCAAACTGCAGGCTCATTAGTACTGTCCTGAGGGAAACAGTTCTATTTTTATCATTTGTCCAGCTATTTTTATCATTTGAAAAACTTCCCAAGAAATGTCATCATCTCCTGCTGTTTACTGATTAAATTACCTATCAAATACAGTATTTAAAGTCTGATGAAAGGAGGTTGTTCAAGCTCCTCCTCTTTACCTCCCCACTACAGCTAACAAAACCCAACAAATTAAAACCCACAAACTCAATTATTGTGAACAGAAATGGACAATAAATTCTCCTACTTTACAACCAGCTAAGGAAAACTGAAAAAAAACCAACATTCTCCCTGTTAGAAAGATACAGTGCAGTCACAGGAATATAGAAGGAAGGAGAAGTTTGTCTGCCAGACATTCCTAAGCAGTGTGTCCGAATAATTAGGTGTAGGGACCACATTTGCATATAGTCTGAGAAAACTCTGATTTTTTTTGCTTGAAGTTCTCAATAACTAAAAATTGCATTAATTAACACCTGAGGGAATATTCATGCATTTTTCATGCACGAAAACAATCTGCATGCAAATGCCATCCAGACTCTCCCCAAGTGACTCAATCTGACTAGAGCCAGTCAGTAAAGAAAGGACTTTTCAGCCCTTGGACTCGCCCCCAGAGAGAGCACACTGCAGGCAGGAGGCAAAAGGAGTTTTAGCTGGCTTAGGTTACATTTAGTTTCATGAGGCCAGTGCCTACTGAAGGACAAACCAGCTGCTGAACACAATCTGCTTTAGTGTAACATCTTTTCCCAAGGTTCCTAGTAAGTTTTAAAAAAAAAGGTGAATAAAAATTGCCTGTTTCACTAGAAAGGGAAAACATCAAACATATTCTTAGGAAATAAGGTGTGAGAAATTATCAAGAGATAAGCAGTTTAAATGAAAACATTGAAATGTCTGTATGAACATAGATACAAGAGAAAGGCTGCTTTATTCTCTCAGCTTTCATATCAGCTGGCAGATGTTAATTTTCTGTCTCTTAAAATGAGCACTTCTGATAGGAGATTGCCTATAGAACCAAAGAGAAATTAGGCATAAGATGTTAGTCCAAATGCCTCGAATTTTTACATCTCTTCTTCATGTCTCCATTGTACACTTCTAGTTTTTTCTAATAGGACTTTAAGACCTTACACTTCATATTTAGCTACTGATACACAACTGCAAACCAAGGTTCAACAACATGATCCACGAGTTTATTCATGAACACTGTGTATTTCCTCACCTTGAGAGTTTAAAACAACTTAATGAAATATTTAGTACTGATTTAAACTCTTAAATCTGAACCACATTTGTGTCTTAATTCTACAATCGTAGAGTGACACATCAAAATATGCAATCCCTAAAAATGGAAGAAACCTCCAAAACACTCTCTGGCAGATCAATAGCTTTAAAGGTATAACTGACAAAAAGTAAAATCCCCTTAGAAACTGTTTTTGTTATTTTGTCCTGAATTGATCACTGCCATGTACATTAAGCACTGATCCCTTCTGATAAGATCCCAAAATCACACAGAACACTTTAATCCCATATATGCCACTTCACAAATTCCTCAAAAAAATGGGAGAGTGAGTAGCTGCCTCATGTAGCAGCCTGCAATGGGGAACAAAGTGCTTCAAGAGTACAAGTTGATGACTTTTATTCCCATGCGGCTATTGAAGCCTCTAAGAAGGTCCTTGAACTTCCACCTCTGGAAACCAATGCTAGCTGTGAGGAAGCAGCTCATGCTCTAGACCTGTTCCAGCCCTGATGCCCTGCTGAGGCTCTGGACAGTGCTCCTGAGGAGAGTCCAGTGCATGGGGGAATGCTCTTTCCATGACATCCTTTCCCTAAGGAGGCACCTGAATGATTTTCATACAAGCAGTTGAAAGCCACCAAGTCACTAAGAGCTTCAAAATTGAAGCTTACTTAGGGAGGACATGAGAGGCAGCCTCCCCCTTCTGAAAAGCACCTTATAGGGAGAACCACAGAAAGGCTTTTGTCGAATTTGGGTCATTTTTGAAGTAAGGCCCATTCTCAACACATGCATTCTTGAGTTTATACTTCAACTATGAATAAGGTATACTTAAAAGTTAAATAGAGAGCCTGTAATTACAAGTTTCAAGTAGTTCCACTGAATAACAGCTTCTGGGGATAGAGAGAGATGCTTTGAGCATTGGCTTTCATGGCGAACGCCAGCCTTTGTACCTTTACATGGAGTAAATCACCTGAAAGTCGACTTCTGGCATCTGGAAAACTTTCAGAACTTTGGGGATCTTAGATGTTATTTGACTTGTTTCTTAGAGCACAATGGGAAATTAAAGGATATGAACATACAGAGTGACTAAAGAAGATTAATGCAACTAGCAAGAGTGAAATATCCAATTATTTGTTCAAAGTTTCTCATGAGAAATTAGTGTGGTCAGAGCGACCATCAGATTTCAGCCCAGAATGCTTATTAAGCCTTTGCATTTGCCTACATACTTCATTTAGGCTCAAGACTGCTTAGCTGAGGCATCCCAGGTCCTCAAACTCCAACAGAAAATTTTAATAGAATCGAGATTCTGGGGATGAAATAGGCTGTCCTGCTGACTGCTAAAAGGCGATCAAAAAAACCTTTTGTCTTTGTGCGTATTGCAGCCCTAAATGACCTACAGCAGTAAAGGACTGTCTGTGGTACGTGTTGCCATAGATTTGAATTATTCTATTTTTAATTAGTGTCTCAAGCAATAGGAATCCCTTGGGGAGATTTCTGCCCTGTCAGGAAGAAATTGCTGACCTTCAGCCTCGGGTTTCATTGCTCACTTCGATCCCACCTCTCACTGCTCTCCCCTCTAGCCCACCTCCCACCTCGGCGGTGGGAAGCCCTCCGCACGCCCAGAGCCTGACGGCGGCAGACAGCCGCAGAGCCGGACATGTCGCGGCTCGGCTCCTTCCCGCGGATCCCTCCCAGCCCGTTCCCACCCGCGTCCTGCCCGGGTCCTTCCCCGGTGTCTTCCTCAGCTCCTTCCCTGGCTCCTTCCCCAGTGCCTTCCCCAGCTCCTTCCCCCGTGCCTTCCCCCGTGCCTTCCTCAGCTCCTTCCCTGGCTCCTTCCCCGGTGTCTTCCTCAGCTCCTTCCCCAGTGCCTTCCCCCGTGCCTTCCTCAGCTCCTTCCCCCGTGCCTTCCCTGGCTCCTTCCCCCGTGCCTTCCCTGGCTCCTTCCCCCGTGCCTTCCCCCGTGCCTTCCTCAGCTCCTTCCCTGGCTCCTTCCCCCGTGCCTTCCCCGAGGGCGCCGCGGCGGGTGCGCCCCCTGCCGGGCCGCGCGGGAGCTCCGGCCGGCGCCGGGCAGGGAAAAAACCGAGCGGAAAACAAGGGAAAAAAAAACAACAAGGAAAAGGAGCCGAGAAGCGGCTGCTGCCGGCACTGCCCTCCCCGCCCCGGCACTGCCTGCCTCCTGCATGGAAAGTCCTGCGCAAAACCCCAATATTATTATGGGCAATTCAGAGAGCACAAGAGCTCCTCGATCCACGTGTATTCTCCGAGGGCCGAGAGTGCTTCCAGTGAGAGAAGGCACTTTAAACACTGGGCCCTGTAGTCTGGCACTTTTCTTCTTCTTTAAAACCAGAATTTACCACTGCAACTCAGTGGGTTCTCAGCGTTTTCCGAGAGAGACAGAGAGATACGTTCTTTACCGCCAGTGTTAGAGATTGCTGTATTAGGGTGTGAGACACTACTGCCAATTAAAAATAAACTAGGAGAAAAGGCTAAAAACAATAATTAAGAAGGAAGCCAAAATTTCTTTTTAGGGATGAGAGACTATCTTTAAGATTAATATTAATTTATCCCAGCAGGCAGCTTTGGCAATCAACTTTTTTTAGAATATGATTGATTTCCTGCTTCCATTAGGTTTCCTCTCACACTGTGGTATTATCCTAATCATCAAAGCAAGAGAAAACCCTCTGCCAAAAAAGTAAGCACTGCTGTAGGCCAAGGGCTTGATTTTCAATCAGAATATTATTTGTATCATAGCACAACCTGAGGCTACACACTGAACCATCACAGTATGATGATAGTCCCAGAGAGCTTAACACCTCCAAGACAAGAAAATACCAGGACCAGAGATGCTGGGGAAGGACATAGATAAGATCAGTAGCAGAACTGAGATGAAAATTTCCGTCTGCAAGACACTCTCATCTACAGGATCACACTGTTCCCCATCAAAATGCCATACGGTGGAAAGAGAGCCATTAGATTACAGCCCAGCAAATGCCTCACAGCAAGATATGGACATGGAGCACAAGTCTGTAGGAACAAGGCAGAATACTGAATAAAACTCTTCCTTTATCTGTTTCTTCTCTAGGAGAGCGAAAGCAACTGGAGAAGAAAACTAAAATCAGATACCCCTTAATGGACCAGTGGGCAGTAGTTGATGTCTAAGCCACATTAACTTCAAGAGGATGGCAGTGTCGTGGCTGATTCAGAAGTGCTCCTACTCCAGCACCAATTCCCTGTGGAGAAATCCAACACCACACTTGCATCTTTTTTTTCTGCTGTACAGCATCTGCCAAACTCTGGCTGATTGGCAAAAGAAAAATTAAACATTTATGTGGCAGATGGATCAGATGTGTGCACTGTCACTCATTCATCACTACAGACACTTAATAAGGATAGGTTACATATTGCTGCCACCCCAGAAGCTTTGTATGAGCAAGTCATGGAGCTTTGGGGAGCCCAGGAGTTTTCCACCCACACAGCACAACCTTTCCCTAAGCCATAAAGAGTAATTTCAGAACTTCTGTTATGACCAAGATCACTATGGTGATGCATGAGTCAGAATTTTATGTCCTTCCTCATCCCCACCAAAATTTACAACTACATCTCACTCCTTCTTACCTGCTGAAACCTTTGCAAAATCTGTCCAGCTAGTGAGAAATAAGCAGCAACAAACTTAGGAATTTTAAAATGTAGCTCTTTCCTGTATACTGCAAGCAATCTTTGCGCTGACAGTAAAAACCTTTACATTTAAGATACACACAGAATCTGAATTGCTAGCTTTAGAACTTATTGTACAAAGGTGATATTTTTTATACGAATCTATTTTCAGAAGCATGGCTTCAGAGCTACTGCCAGGATTGAGACAGTAATCTGTACCACCAAGATTACTCAGAAATCCTATTTGTAAACCAAGTCCTATTAAAACACCCCAGTCCCTGAACTTCTCCTCCTTTGGTCAGTTATTGCCCAGCCCCAACTATTTGAAAGGCTTGCTTAGTTTTTTTACACTGGAAGGAATGAATGGGACACATACAGACACACACTGAAGTAATTTAATGAAGCTAATTGTCCTGCAGTTATCAGAGGCCATAAAAGGAGCTAAGAGTGTGGAACTTAAAAATCCATGAAGTTATGCTCTGTTAGCCTAGTAGGGTTTGATAGAGCAAACATACACTAATCACCTGTAAAGGTGCTGTCAGTGCAATGAATGGAACTGCTGGAAGAGGCAGAGGCTGTTGCATCTACACAGCAAGCCAGTTAAAGTCAACGAATTTATTTAGTTAGGGAAAGCAAAAAGGCTCCATTACCAAACTGCAACACCCATGGTATGGAAGCACGGGGAAGGCTGCAGGGACATGCCATCACAGAGACCCATTGCCAGGGCCAACAGCACTTCAATAGTTCCCTTCCAAGCCAACAGATTCCATGGTTCTGTGATAAAAACATGGCTTAGTGGGGCTTATCCTGCGCTGTTATAAACTGCTTTTCCTCTGCTGTGAAGATAACTGCAGGGAATGAACTCAAACGTTGAGCCTGCCAGCCATCCCCCTCACAACTGGGTGTTCCAACAAGACAGTAGATGGCACTGCTGGAATGCAGTCCGAGCCTGCACGCGTCCTGCAAACACAGCCCCGAGGAGAGAGGCTCTTAAGGCTGGATGGAGAGAGAGTGGTTCACACACAAGTTTGTAACACTTAAAACCCACGGCATTTGCTTTAGGGAGAGCATGAGTGCTTCTGTATCAGA
The DNA here is from genome assembly GCF_029207755.1 of Chamaea fasciata. Taxonomy (NCBI): domain Eukaryota; kingdom Metazoa; phylum Chordata; class Aves; order Passeriformes; family Sylviidae; genus Chamaea; species Chamaea fasciata. The sequence continues at coordinate 11,764,070 of NW_027094095.1, read as the reverse complement.
GCGTCAGCAAGAGCTAAACTACAGGTCAAGTCTGTTAACAAAAGGCTTAGTTGAAAATGGCAGGAAAGCCCATCCAAAAGGTCATCTACTGTACACCCACCTTGCAAGCCACTGGCTTTTTTGCAAACGCCTACTTTAAGGGCATGGGCACTAGATATTCCAGTTCACATGAGCCTAGGAGGACAAACAATTCTGGATTTTAGTGTGAGTGCCACTGACACGTTATTTGAGAGCTTACTTCTCAATCTCCTACTTTGAGCTTGCAGGGGAAAGCTCTGCAGCAACAGCGGTTTCAGGGTGCCAAGAGTCTTCAAATAAAAGGCCATTCTGGAAGCTGTTCCAGCTGCTGCACAAAGGAGATGCACAAAGCTGGTGCACAGAAGAAAATGTTTTATACATGTATATACATAAATAGATGTAAATGCATACACATACTATGGGTGTTTTCTAAAACTTACACAGTACATAACAGACTTCTTTGTTAGCCCCTTGGCAAAGTAGAGGCAATGTGTGAGAGATTAGGTGCACAATACTCAAGAATTTATTTAGTTGCCAAAACACAGACAATTTTTACCCTGAACAAATATTGACAAAAAAAGTAATATTTCTACATGTTTTCAGACACCAAGAGGGCTTAGAAGCTAGAGCTAAGTTACACACCAAGACAGTCAATATTCCAAAATCACTCTGTGTTAAATATCCAGTTCTTATCCATTACATTCTCCACAACTTACAGTTTAGGATCAGTATCTTGCTTTTATTCAAGTCCTAAAAAACGTTCCCAAGACAACTCTGACATCAGAAGGGGAAGCATTTAAAAACCGCACTTCCTTGCACAGCAAACAGCCTGCAGGTTGAGACATCCTTGATATTTTAGTAATCTATACATGGCAATATCACTTACTGCAACACACTTCTTGCTGTACCTTATCCAACTGTTAAATATCAGAAAGGCATGAAGAGAAAGCTGCCAATACATCCTGCCCGTCCCAGCGAGTACAGCCAGCTCAGAGGTGTGAAGCAAGGCAGGGAAGGACAGGAGTCACCTCAGCCTGGGCCACTAAAGGCTAATTTGGGCACCAGGCAGGCCCACACCCAGTCCTACCTGGGAGTGCTGGGCACCAGGCATTCTTTAGCAGCAGGGAAAGCTGCCAAGGACCTTTCAGCACACAGATTTCACCTTTCCACGAGCAGGTGTGCCAGGCAGCTTGGGGCTGGGCTGGTGCCATTGTAAGGAATGCCCCTGCTGCAGCAGGCATAACCTGCCAGGAAGCCCACCACAGTCAAGAGAGAAAGACACACACTGGCAGCCCTGTTTTAGATTTCATGCCATTTCTGCAGTGTTTTCTACTGTTAATGGTACTGAATAGCTGTCACACCTCACATACATCTTGAAGGGAAAACATATCTTTCTCTTTCCCTTCTGGGTTCTTCTTACAGAGCATTTGCAGTTAAAAGCATTCTTCCTCAAGTCAAATTGAATGTCAAATTGCTCACTTAGTCAGGAATCATACACTGTGCATCTACCTCTTCCATTACTTAAAAGAAAACTTCTAAATCTTGTGTTACAAGAACTGTATTTACAGCAATCAGAGACAAGAAAAGCTCCCCTTAATTTGTTTACAATTATCTTTAACATTTGAAGGATTTGTGTGAAAAACTCAAAAGGAAATGTCAAAGCTGGCTGCTAACAAGCTTTTAGTAGCACAGCCATGCTACACATGCAGAGTAAATTAAGTCAATTACCTTGAAAAGATTTTATATTGATCCTTTGACTAACAAGTAAGATTAACAACAAAGCAAGATCAGCATTAATACAAGCAAGTATGTTTGGCCCTGATTATTAAGAGTTCTGTCACGCAACACACACAGAAGCAAATTACTGGCTAATGCTGTTCAATGAACAAGCAAAAATATTAAACATGTGGTCTTCCATTAAGCAATAAGACAGTTTTAAACAGTATGACTTATCTTGAAATGTTTTCAAGTATCAGTGTAATAGCAAAGAACAGTCTAGTCTGAAACCTATTTTTAGATCAGTTGCCTTCATTTTTTACATTAAGTATTACTCATATAATGCAACAAAGAAGTGTCATCTATCAGACCAGGAAAAAAACATCAGCACACTCCAGCCAGATAAGGAAACAAATTTTTATTAGAAACTGGTAGTTTTGTAGAGCTAGAAAGGTAAACATACATTTAAGAGACAAAGAATACACAATTGAATACAGTCAACATCAAGGCACATAATGAAAAATCAAATCTGAAACAGCTCAACTTTTTGAGGTTCGAAAAGGTCACCATAATTTCAATACTCATAATGGCACTTGCACACTATAAACAAAATGGAAAAGTCTGGAAGATTGAAATGCTAAAGTCATCTTTATATCACACACACAATACATTTGCTCATTGGTCACAGTCAAACAAAATTATCGGCATCTGATCTCACAAACCCCACAAAGGTACAAAGATATTGGCAAAACCAAGAAAAGCTCAGATCAGAAAGGCATTACACATATAAATGATTTGGATAGAACAACTTTTTTTTCTCTTTTTAAAAGTGCAAAGTCCAACGTTTCCCTAAAGGGAAGGCGAAAATACAGCTAGAGCTGCCATTTTCTAAAATGTGATAAGAAATTTATAATACAGATTTTATGGAATTGCTGTGTATCAGTTTATGGAGAATAAACACCAGCCATGGAAGAACAGAACACAAATTTACGTATGATTGCTGTTTGAACAATATGGCCCAAAGCATATGTAGAAGAAGGGAGATTCAGGCAGTTATTTTTGCTTGCTTGCTTATTTGTCGCTTAAAAAACAAACAAACAAAAAAAAAACAAACAAAAAACCACACCCATGCACCCCTCATGCCCACCCAAAAAAAGAAAGAATTAAAAAGAAGACCCTTAATGACCTTAACAGAATAAAGTTCTTTCTTCTGTAATCCAATTTCAGAAACTGGTCTAAGAGCAGTAGCTTTTAGAAGGTCAAGGTCGAATTTACCAAGATTAAGACACTACACATTACAAAAAGCAGAAAAAGCCTAACAAATGAGTCTGCTAATAATTGTTCATCTATTTCAGAGTTCAGGCCTGAAGGCAACTGTGTGCCCTTCACAAACACAAATAAAATAAAATAAAATAAAATAAAAATTAAAAAAAAAAATTTAAAAAAAAAAGGAAGTCACTTTGGGAGGACTTGTACATGGAAATACGTAATTTTCTGCATTGAGGAAGGACTGCTTTGTTTTTTTGAGGAGGAGCTGTTTCTCAAGCATGCTTTGCATGCTACATTAACATCAATCTGATGGGCACCTGAGGTCAGCACTGCCACTTGGTCACCTGGACAAAACACTTCAGTATTTTATTATCCCAATTTCACACTCACAGCTAGTGTGCACAGAAGACTGATCTCACATGACAAAACTGTAAAAAAGCCTTTACAAAATAATGCAATCCTCTACTGGCTAAGAGCACATAGCGGATGCAGCCCTCTGAATAAGGGCAAGAATGGAGAGTGCAAAATGAGAAGCATTCCTGTTTCCAAGGCAGCTTTGAACAGCTCTGCCATTGGCTGTATTACAATTCCTACCAGCTTCATATTGGATCCTCCATCCCGTTTTTAAATAGCAACTTGCACGTGTATGGAATGGATCTAGCATCCAAGCTTTTTTCTGTTCCTTTGCATTATGATCCTATAAAACATGCAGCTGTAATGCAGATTTTGCCATGGTTAATGGTGCTGACATTTACAAGTGCAATGAAAAGCAGGTCCAGTGAAGCAAGTTATCAAAATTACTGATTGTATTACAAAAATACTGTGTAAATCCATTTGAGGTATTCTGATACCACAGAACAGCAGTTTCTCAGGCTCTTTCAATAATGAAAAATTAAAAAGAAGACAAAGGTGATGGACTACATTTTAATGTGTTATTCCATCATTGTGTGTATCCAAGATCCTATTTCTTATGAACTTAACAATCAGTCTTCAAAAATAATAGAAGTGCTCACTTCTAGGCATGCAAAATATCTCCTGTGAATTGCTTGAGTATAGGCAGCGTGACAAAACAAAAAGTCACTTTCATATATTCAGTATCAAGGCAGTATAAACTTCTCCTACCTTTGGTTTGATCCAAGACAAATACACATTTAGAAAGGACAAATTTTAAAAAAACCCCAGTGAGTAAAATACGCATGATTTCCTAAAAATAAAAACATACTGCTGATTTAAAGACAGTTTCTTGATCTTTTTTTCAACTCAGTGACATTTTAAAGTGCAATATAGGTATCTGTTTAGAAATGGTGAACTAAAATTTAAGAAAGGTTCTTCCCAGTTAAGGGCAAATGTGGAAGTTGCAGCATCTCTCTATAAAGATCTGTCTCTAACTGTGAGAGCAGATTACTTGAGAAAACATTCTTGTTCTGGTGTTTCCAACAGTATTAGAAGTATCTCACCTTTTTCCTTCATTTCACGCTATTCCCAAATTCTGTTTCATTTTTTCATATACAACATAGCTGATGCTGACAGCTGGAAGCACTTTCATAAAATTAGGGGCTATGCCCCTATAAAGTCCTCGGAGTCCCTCTGTAGCAACAATTCTTTTAAAGAGACCAACCATGCTTAGCTGTGGAGCTCCTTCCACTGAGGCTAGAACAGCAAGATAATGTGTTATAAAACAGTTTTAGTAATATTAAAAATCTTGAGCAAGTTTCAAACACCTGGTTCATGAGCCTACTATCATAGGGCCATTGAAAAGAGGTCTTATAATCCCAGACATCTGGGAGATACCCATGTGTCCAAATCCCACTGGAAAGCATTATCCACATATGTTCCTTTGGAAATCTAGGCTCTCATTCTTAAGTCCATGCAGAAACCTATCAAATAAAAATCTCAACAATGAAACTACCATTATGAAATGTCCTACAGAGCAAACATTGCTGTCTACCCTGACAGGATAATTCAAGCCCTATCATTTAATCTCTAAAATTTAGAAAACATTGTAAAGTTTAGAAGAGTGCTTCCAGACTATGACAGGGGCTCTGACTGGTAGCCTTCTATGGAATGTGGCTCTCAGAATATGCAAAGCACCAGTGCTTGAAATTGAGTACTTTTTAATTTGAGTATGAAGAACAACAGTATTGGGGGTAAGAGGGAGAAGGGACCAACATTTAGAAGAATTTTCCAGGTATGTCATTAGTTTTTTCCAATTTTTTTGGTGGTTTTTTTTTGTTGTCGTTGTTGTTTTTGCTTGTTTGTTTAATTTCTATGTCTCTGCCATAGCTGTTCCACATGATACAATTTTCATGTGACCACCCAGAAGCATTTTCAGAACAAGAGAACTCACCTTGAGCCTGCATACGTGTTCTGATAAGAGCAAGAGGGTAACTGGCCAACTGCCCACATGTGCTGGAAACAGTGCCACACCCCAACAATACAAAAACACCTGGGTTTGCAGAGCTGGATGCATAGTGTTCTAGCCACGTACTCTTTAAGAGCTGCCAAAGTATAAAAAGAAACAGTAATACAAGAGATCTGCATTCAAAAAGGTAAACAAATACTTCTTTATTCATAACAAATCCTAAGGGCTCAATCCTGAAAAGCACCACTTTCACTGGGCCAGTTCTACGTGCTTGAAGTGCACAGGTAAACACCTTAGCACACAGAGAAGGACTTCAACCAGACTACAACAGTTAGTCCCTAGAAGAGAAATCCTTAAAAGATCCAGCAGCAGGAAAGTGCCCATGCACCTGTAATACTTTGGGGAGAGGAGGAGGGAAACAACTCAGCACCCCACAGGGTGCAACAAAAGCTTATGCAGCTGAGCACATCATCCTATGCAGAAATAAGGATGCAAACTGTAGAAAACAAATTCCATATAGCTTTGAAAATGTTTGTTCAAGCAGTTCTGGTGATTACTAATGCAAAAGTGTCAAAAAAGGATTTGTCTAGACTAGAAAAAATACTAGTCTGTGCATCTGAGTTATTTAACACACTTTGAAGCAACACTTATTATGTAGGGTAGATAAAAGACTTTCAGCATTTCTGGTGGATGAAATGGGTGCCAGTTTCTCTGGAAAGCAAAGACAGCAATGCTTCAAGTTCCTCAGAAAAGCTGTGTCAGCCAGAAAGAATTCCGGTGACATGCACAGACATATATATATATATATATATATATATATATATATATATATGTGTGTGTGTGTGTGTGTGTGTGTGTGTGTATGTATATATATATATATGTGTGTGTGTGTGTGTATATGTATATATATATATGTATGTAAATTCTTTGAATAAGGAATTCAGGTTAATATAATCCACTCATGAACCCAAAAACTGGCCAAAAAATGTATAAACTATCATAATACGAATATCCTTTTAAAGGTATATATTTCCTACAAAATGGGTATGTTCCAGTCTAACAAGGTTAGGTAAGTATGAAAGAGTGCTACTGCCAAGGTCTGTATAATCCTCTCACAGCACATTTCCTGCTTGGTACTCTTGCATGGAAGGGCACATCTGCCTAGGCACTCCTCAAGAGGAGCAAACAGAAACACTGAGGACTAGTAACATTAGTGGAAAGTCTCATTTGTCTTTTTAAAACTGAACCAGCTGTAATAGTACAATAATACAAACATTCTAAAAAATATTTATGCTCCTTGTAAAATAATTAATGACAGCTACATGCATCCAGTGATCTAAACTCACCTCATAAACAGCAAGGTCAATGCCAGCATAAGGAATTATACCCAGAATATTAGGAATATAGCCTTTGTAGAAGGCCTTTGGACCTTCTCTTTTTAAAATCTTCTTAGCACAGTCAAACATCCCAGAATATTGCCCTGTTTTACCCACAGCCAATCTGGTCTTTAAAACCTAAAAGGAAAGCAAATAGCAGTCTTAATTACAAACCTATTTATTAATCTATTTTAGATACACAGTAGACCTCTGCTTATTCAATTCTCTAGAACTGCTTTGCACTTTGTTGCTGCAAATCTCCTTTGATTAGTGGTAAGGCATTGTTAGCAGCAGGCTTCTTCAGGTTCTGTTCCCAGTGCAGAGCACCACACATTACTATGTACCAGCTTACAGATTCTTAGCCCTTTAAAACTGCATTTTAGCTTTACTTTCTTGATTAAAACAGGTAGTTATTTGATCAACTTGAAGGCAGCAGTGTAGACAATATTCAATAGGAGTACTAGCTAAGGCACAAGTGAGAGTTCTAACATGCTAGCAGATGATACTTGTGGTCTGGGAACACTAAAGCATATTAAGAAAATAATATTTCAAAAAGTATGACACTTAGAGAGGTAGTTGAGAAGTATATGGATTGTGCCTCACTACTGAAACCCAGCACCTAATTAATAATGCAAGTAAGTCTGTACTGCATCCTAGGACAAAGAAATTAATAACAGCATCCAAAAGAAACCACAGAGGAAGTTTCCCGAGCAACAATTTGGTGTACTTTAAAAGCCTCATAAGACTGCATCTTCCTCAGGAATTTTCTGGCATTTGGCTTTTCTCTCTTACTTAGAAACATTCTAATAACACTTCTAGGACAGTACCATATCTTTGTGAGGAAGAGCAGAAGATATTGTAGAACAGTTCCCTTGTCTCCACTGATGAGTGTAATCCAGACAATCTACATCATGTTTATCATGTTTCAGTTCTTCCCTAACTTAAAACATCTTTGTACTCAGGTCAGCTGGGATTCACCCTCTGGAACAGCAAGGATGGTCTTTAAAGAGATCATTGTCACTTCAGCAATGAAAGCAGTTCCATCCCTACTGAAATCCCCACCCATGAAAAAGCTATTTATGTTACATTTGCCATTACTATCAAACTTGATGTTGGTATAGGTTTAGCCCCAACCCCAACAACTATTCCAACAAGGATCTGCACAGGGGATAAACCTTCTGGGGAACCAGAAGTAAAGAAAATACATCCTGTTTCTGTGAAATGGTGTGTAACAGTTACACTACAGCAGTTAAGATAGTAACAGTAGTTAAATTGCAATGTGTAGTACCACCCACAGGTATGTCCTACAGGGGAAAGAGCAGTCAGTCCACCCAGCCTGAGCTGTAGGTGTTACATCCTTCCCCCACACTGCTCTCCTTATCAGACACAGCTTCCCAACATAACACAACAGAACTTCAGTTCTGTCCAGACAAGACCATTCCTTGCTTACATATAGCAGGAAAAGGGTTTATGCCCAATTTACAAAATGCTTGAATACATACAGAACTTTAAATGTTCTTGGGTGATCTTTTCTCCTGCACTGGGTTTTATTTAAATATTGTTTTTAAAAATATTATACAGCAAAAATATATGGAAAAACGACAAGAATCAATTAGAACATAGTGTATTCTAAAATGCCTAGCACTAAAAACCTGAAAGGAAGTCCAAAATAAAAATAAATTAGGATATCAGACTAGAGAGGAATTTTTACAGAAACAAAGCTAACATTTTGCAGGCTCCAGTGGAAGCAGATTCTCTTACCTCCATGGGATAAATAGAAGTCTGTGCTGTTGCTCCAGCCAAAGAACCAGATACAAATCTTTCAACAGTGCCTAACTTTCCATCATCCCTAGTGAGTATCTTCTTATACTGCACAGTTAAAACACAAATAAACACACGTTTTATAGGTGTGGCAAAAATTATTATAAAAGGCAAGAGTATAGTACAAAATGTCTTTTCGAGCTGTTCTTAGTTAACAGTTACATTTGCTAACCCAAAAAGATCTCCAGAACACAATAAACATTCCAGCCTGCAAGAATTCTTTAGATTAAATACCTCAGTCACCCACAGTACCATCAGGTGTTCTGCAAACAGCCAACTCAAGGGTACCTACGCAAAGAACTCCAGAAAGCAAAGAGAAACCAAATTCCCTTTCAGGTCCAGTTGTCCGACCAAAGAATGAAAGATCAACTATCAATTTCACAGGAGCACTGTGAGCGCTGTAGATACTGTGTCATTCCAGAAGGAAAGAATAACATGCCCAGGGTTACTCTGTGGCACCAAAATCTGCTGTTCAGTCTTGCAACATCACCCCAGAGTTTATTTGATATTTTGTTGCTTTTATCTCCTCCTTGTACAGAGATACCCAGTATGCTCATTTGGTCTTACTGAGGCACCAGCAAGCCCCACGGAGCAAAAATAAAGCTCATTTAAATACACCAGAATGGGAGTTCATTTCCCAAAGGAGGATTAGGCCTTAACATGATGCTTAAAGCTGATTCAGAGGTAAATATAACTCTGAAATCCAGGATGAGGGCATCATACATAGCACTGTGATATTTGACTTTAAATGACTCCCCTGTAAGTTCAGCTAGCATAATGTGTGAAGGTTTTGCCTGCTGTCACCTCGATGCAACAACCTAGATATTAATGCAGTACTCCACACTAAGCCATGCTGAATCAGGGACAGTTTAAAGCATGTAACAGATATAATTTATTTGCACTGCTTATAATACAACAGTAAAATCTGCCCAATAGTAAGTATTCTATAGACTATTTTAAATCTGAAAGTCACTCAAATTACTATGACAAAACCCCCAAGCACAACAAGTCCTATATAATACAACAGTGCCAATAATGAACAGTGAGAACAATTTAGGACTTTATTTAGCATTATTTTCATTCTTGATTTATCATCCTACCTGTTCATAAGCCCAGAACTTAATAGCTGTTTCAGGAGCTATTTTCACAACATTGACACCATTCCCCCTCCAAAGGGATCGGACACCACCTTCTTTCAACATTTGCTTAAAACCGCTGGCTATATTCATTTTGTTTGACTTCGAACCATGAACCTAAAAAAAAAACCAAATCCAAAGTCACAGTAGAGAACACTGCCCTGATTGGATTATAAAACTCATCAGTATTAAATTGATTAAATATATCAACTAGTGAAACCATATGCACTAGTGAAAAAAAAAGATCTCTTTTTAGTAGCAATACTGTAACATTATGCTTACATTTTTTTCCCACATGTCTATAAAACACCGTTTTTATGAATACAAAAACTGGCAATTGTCAAAACATAGCCAGACCCCTGAAATTTAAACACTGACCTTGGCCCAACAATTTTTTCCCAACAGATCCTTAAAAACTGAAGTGATACACTGGAAACCAAGGAATTCTTGAAGGTTTTACCTACCTGCATCATGACTTTAAGGCGATCTAAGGGTGCTGTACCTGTTCGAGAGACAGCACCAGCCACTCCTCCTGCCAACAGCTGCTTCCACCACTGCCCAGTCTTTTTCTCTTCCTCCGTGAACTCATCTGGAACAGTCAAACTATCTCCTATATCCAATACCTTTATGAATCCAAAGCAAAGGTGTGCAAATGATTATCTCATTCCATCACCATCATCGGTTTTATCCACAGTTCCAATCCCAAATTAATATACTACCTAAGAATGTGCAAATAAAGTGCTAGTAACAAATTAAAAAATCACTCCAATTTACATTCTATAATTAACTCGCTATGCATTGCTATTCAATGAAAAGCAGCTTTAAGTGACTTCTACATAGATATTAAGCAATAACACCACAGACCCACCATTTCAAAGACTGCACCATCATCATTAAAAATTATGACAAATTTTCTCCTTGAGTATGGCCCGAGCAAAGACATTCTGTCATGATCAGCAGTCCTTTAAAGTCAGCACTAAAGCTCAAATGCTTATATGCTGCAGCTAACCTTTCACCAGACAGTCTTGTGGGATTAGTTGGGTAATCTACTAAGGTTGCTAACAAGAGATTTCTCTCACGGTAATTTATTCACACATGTGGGATGTCTCCTTCTCCCACACTCCTTAACATGTTAAAGCAGGGTTTTAACAGCTGATATATCAGAATATTCTATTTCCAATAACTGCTCTGTATTATCCTACAAAACAAAAAGTTTGAAAAATGCCCCATAGATTTTCTTATCATCAGCTATACTGAAAGATACTTTAATTACTTTTTTCAGCCATATAAGTTTGAAATTTCACTAAGGGGGACGTGCTTGTATTGCCATTGGATTTGATTAAAGCACAACATTATTATAGGTTTTAATGATAAAACCAAGACATAACACTATGAAATCTCACACGTCACTTTTGCTCTTAAGCGTAACCTATAATCATGATACATGAGAAAAAGTACACTGCAGATAATGCAAATCTGCCATTACACATACATTTAGAAAAAGAACAAAAATGTATTAATAACTGGTAAGTATTGACCAGAAAGTGTGTTAACTGATAAACCTTTGAACCACCATTGATTTTAATTGTAGACATTATATCCCTAATTTATGCTGCATTCTCTCTCTGTAAGTAGACAGAATACTGTCCTGGTCATTTGGGACAAAAATTGCAGAATGCAGAGTGTATAGCCAGTGGACAAAAAGGATTAGCACCAACTATTCTGGATATTGAACACAGAGCAGATTAACTTGAAAATCCTTTCATCTTTCTCACATTTGAGGTTTCAAAGTAAGGTGTCACCAGTTGCTCAACTACATGGAAACATCAAAAGATCAATCAAAACTCTCAAAACATAAATTCAGTGTTCTAAGAGATATTATGCATTTCTACCAGGGTTTAAACTTTGTGTGTACTGAGACCTAAACACAACTAAGGAGAAAAAAGGTAAATTTGAGGGTGTTTATAACACAAAGGCTACAGCTACATAATAATTCTTTGCCAATGTAGCTATCTGCTTGGAAGGGGCTGATACAATAAAAACAGAATTGTAAGAGCTGTCTGTCAGTGCCAGCCAGGCTGGGAGGTCTCACATCTGCTCTTATCTCAAAGACCAGCTGTGTTGCTGTGTAGCTGGATCTTGCCTGCTGTGATAACTGGGTCAGCAGCTGACTGCAACACTAAGATCAGAGGAGACTCCCTCAGTTGTTTCTTGGGGGCAACTAATGACATTCCATAATAAAAAAAGAAGAATACAGATCTTATGTTTAAAAATAGTAAGGAGCATTTTATTAAAGCAAAGGGTTTTTTCTACCAAGTAAGCTGGAATCAGGACTATTTGATCTCACAGCAGTGCTTCAAGTGCTTTCTTCATTAAACAGGGAGCTAACTCCCTTTTAGCAAGCATTCCTGAACTGAGGTTGTACAGTGTCAAACACTCAAAGCTCTCAGATCTCATAAACTGTTTTTTATTATGGAAATGCTGACTAATCCCCAGAGATATAAATGGTCTCACTATATTCAAAGGCATCTAACCTTATTTTATTTCCTCCAATAATCTACAGGAAGGATATTTAGCAAATAGGATTACTGTTGGTTTACTTTATTATTGTTCTTAAAAATTAGTCACTGAGGTGTCAACAGGTCCATTCAATAAAAACTTAAACATTTTCTCTGCACAGAGGAAAACCTATTGCTGCATATTCTGTATGCTTAAATTAAATTCTATGGCACAAAAGAGCACGATGTGCACAGAAAATCACCAGTAAAGAGATCAGGGATTTTATGATAATTATAATGATACTGTATAACTGCAAATACTAATTTCAACATAAGAAACAGTTAAAATGTCAATATAAATTGTTTCAACAAATCAAATCGTACTGTAATGTGCAAAGAAAAAGATTTAATATTGTGGTTATTATTTTTCTGTGAAATATCTCCAAAAGAGGAAAAAGATTCTGTCCTAAGAATTACTGATAATTATTTGCAAAGTTCAGATGAAGTTGTTCAGAAGGAACTCATCTGACACAAACCTGCTTGTAAATGGGAGAGCATGAAGTGAAAAGGAAAACCAAACAATACAGATGTGCTTGAAATATAACAAGTGTGAAGCTGTAATATCACAAATTAACACAGCGGAGATGAACTTAAGAGCTGCACTAGGTTAAAAGAGGAGTTGAACTTACAGTGGAATGTTTCCAATACCGAATTATTTCTTCAATGTCCGTAGCTGGATTAAACATAAAATGATCCCTCCACTCATTCCAGTCTACTGTCATTGTCCCATCAGCATCAATACTGAAAGGAAATTGAACAAAACTATATAAGGAAATAGTAATGGTGGGGTTTTGTTCTGGTTTTTGCTTTTTCTTACCCTCCCCCCCCCCCTTTGTTTTTTTTAACTTGGGTTATCACATCGATAACAAATGACTGTAAATTCCATATAGTGACTTCAAGGCTGAATCTGCCATGGCCTTTCAATACTATGCTTCTCTTATCCAAGTGCATCTGTCCTATTCCTTTTAAAAACATAATACATAATATAATAATACATCATAATAATACATAACGTTGCTTCTTTCTATTAGCAACAATTACAGAGAAATAAAGTAACCTTCTCCTCCCAGAACCAGATGCCCCAATAGTAACTACCAACACCTTTCAAAGTCATAATTCCATTTATCCCCCTCCCTGAAACAGAAAAACATAAAAATTAACAATACAAGGATGATTAAGCTGCCTCAAAAAATAATCTCTGACCTTTGCAGGATCTTTTCTGCCTGTTTTTCTGAAATGTTTATACCCAATATCTTGAGGGACTGGACAACTTCTGAGGCTTCAATTTTTCCTTGAAACATTAAAATAAAGATGATACATATTTAAAATGCAGATCTTAATAAACTTAGCACCTTGGAACTCATTGCCACAGCTGAACAATTGCAAAGATGATTTAAAAATCAACTTATCACAGATGATGTGCTTTGATTGTCTACTACAGGGACAAAGCAAGTGGGATGCAACTATACAGTTAGTTAAAAACTGGTTTATCTTTAACAGCTAGAAATAGTCAGAATTTTCCTCACAGTTTCTCCATCTGGGGAACAAAGAGCCCCAGTTCAGTTCTATTTTCACTTGGAAAAATAGAAAGAATAAAGACCATAGGCGGGGGGTTTTTTCCAATCTGTAGCAAACTTTAATTATGATCATGTTAAGGAAAAGAGGTAAGGATTCCATATTCACAACTTTTTGTTCCAGTTCAGACAAATACAAGTTATATTACTTTTAATGCACTTTCTTCAAACAATGTTTGAACAAATAAAATAAATCAAGGTATACCATCATTGTTTTTGTCCAGGCTCTTAAATGCCAGTTTCATCTTTTTCTCATGTTCTTTAAGATACTGCATAAATTCTTCAAAATCCAGCTGTCCATCCTGGTTAGTATCCCCAGCTCTAAAAATTTTCTGTTGAGAGAAAAATGAATGTTTTATCTGTCCAGAATTACAGCAGGTCACAAAACATCATTTTGTTTTCAGAATTTAACACGTTCAATATTTGCATTGAGAGAAAACACTTGGCAGTAAATATATATTTAAGAAAGCATTATTTATTATTTACATAACTTTTCTGTGCAGAAGTTTTAAGGTTTCTTTAAATTCTTTCAGCACTGTCAAGTTATACCAACAGGTATCAAATAATTTGTGGAGGAAGAGATGGGAGACAGGAGAAAAACCTGAGAGAACAAGTTTAAGCCTGTGAGATTCCTGTACATGAAATCTATTAGTAAAATAAGCAGAACCTTAATTATCATCTTAATCAAGTGATCCATTAACTATGAATTATAAAGATAAAAATACAAACAGCAATTAACTCTTTAAATGCTGCCCCCAAAATTACAAAGATCTTGCCCCACTGGCTCTTCCAGCCCCCAGCGTTTGAATGAACATGGCTTTGTGCTTCAAACTGAAGCCCTGACTACATTTTAAATGAACTTGTAACAAATACAAACACACTTTTCTTCCTTTCTTGCATGTGCTTCCCAGGAATTGTCCTGCAGACAGAAACACTTCACATAAAATTAACTATGCACTGAATGCATGGTATCCAATTGCCAGGACTGCAGAAAACAAGTCTCTAGTGGGCTGCCAGCTTTTCCAGGAGTGTGCTGTGGGAGACAGTGTCAAAGGCCTTGCTGGAGTCCAAAAAAACAACATCCACAGCCTTTCCTGCATCCACCAGGCGGGTCACCTGATCATAAAAGGAGCCCAGGTTGGTCAAACATGACCTAAACCCGTGCTGGCTGGGCCTGATACCCTGGCCGTCCTGGAAGTGCTGCATGATGACAGTATAAACTGCTCTGTTACCTTACTGGGTACTGAGGTCAGCCTGACTGGCCTATAATTACCAGGATCCTCCTCCCCACCCTTTTTGTGAATGGGTGTCACATCGGGCAGCTTCCAGTCCTCTGGAACCTCACCAGTGAGCCAGGACTGCTGGGAAATGGTGGAGAGCAGCTTTGTAAGCTCATCTGCCAGTTCCCTCATCACCCTGGGATGGATCCCGTCTGGTCCCATAGATTTATGAACATCCAAGCAGCTCAGCAGTTCTCTGACTGCCTCTTCCTGGATAACAAGGACACCCTGACACCATCTACCAGCCCAGGAGAACAGCTGTCCTGAAGACAAGCCATCTTCCCACTAAAGACTGAGGCAAAGAAGGCATTAAGCACTTTCACCTTCTCCTCATCTGCAGTTACTAAGTTCCCCACACGCAGCACTTCAGGTTACGTGTAAAGCACATACCAAAAATTCTTCCAAGCATCTTCAATTTAGCAGACTGCCTTGTGCAACTGTAGTTTCTGAATAAAGTCACCCCAGGACATTAAAACTCAACAAGATTTGAATGGCTGTTCTAATCTGCAAAATCTGGTTTTAATTTTGTTTACTCCTCTTTAATTAGTAGAGGTCTCCAAAAGACCAAAGTCCAACAAGTTCTAGGCTACAGAAACTAAACACAAAGGAAGCAGAAAACTGGTGTATTTGTTGCAGGTGTCTAAAAAAGACTGAAGACATCTAAACACATTTATGTTGCCTCCCTCATCTTCTCTATCCGCCTACAGTAAGTAATGTACTTTAAAATTTCATCTCAAAAAAACAAAATTTATAAGATTATCAAAGATTTCTCGATGAAATGGAGCAAAATGATGTGGTATGCCACAGTGAAATATGCAAATTATTTACCTCCCATAATACAGCAAGTTGTGCACAGATAGATATGCTCATGAATTCAGTTTCACGCCTCTGTCAATATGGCTAAAGCTGTTCAGAATTTCCCATTACAAAAAAAAAGTTAGTTTACTTTTACGGATATTTATGGATACAGTCCTGACCACAACCTTCTAACAAGAAATTAAGAAAGGCTAGTGGATTAATCATTTAAAAAAAAAACCCCAAGCATAAAAACCCCAACCAAACCCCACCACTAAAAATTACTCTAGTCTGAAGAGTCACATCTCAAAGACATTACAATCTCAAGCCATCTTTTACTCTCACACATGGCACCTCATGCTGCAGGGTCTGAGTGTCCTGCTGGGCTCCCACCCTCTCCTGAGAAGAGGTGACACTGTGGCGCTTGTAATCACTTTGTGTGAGTTCTGCTGGACACACTGTTCCCTATTGCTACCTGAACTACACCCACCAAAATGCAGAACAAGTGGTTTTCTGTCTCACAGATAGGACAAAACTTGAACTAAATGATGATTGCAAAACCTCCACTGCTGAGGATGATGTGAGCAAAAGAAAACAGGAACTCCTAGGAAGTTTAGAGAGCTTAGCATTTCTCTGTGTGAAGGGGGGCACCTCTCAGTTCTTCTGCCAAAGAAGTGGATTCCATGTTGCAGCAATGAGAAAATGGTAAGCACAAACATACGCTCCATTTCCTACTTTTGTTTTGACAGTTACTTTCCAGACTTCAAGCCAGTCTCAGCCACTCTCAGTGAAGCACAACAGAAACGACGGGCAACAAAAACGTACGGCACGTGTGTTTTTCTCTCAGTACAAATCTAAAAGCTCATGCAAACAAAAGCCTCTTGATATCTATAAAATGAACTAATTATGTGGGTGTTAAAGTTTCAGATTAAAGTCAGCAATTTGCAAGTTTGTGGAACTAGCAGGAACAACAAAAGACGCTTGTCTTCTGCTTGGAGGGCAGAAACTTCCTCCTGGGGGGTTCCATGCTCCATGGGCATGGCCAGCAGGTAGACACCTCCTGGATTCTGTGCGGAGCCTGGCACACTAAGTCCTAGGTACAAACTGCCCCTTCACAACATCAAATAATAATTCAAGTTGTTAGGAACTTTTGGAGTCCGTTGAACTCAACCCCAGCTCAAAGCATGTCTAATTAGATCTAATTAAAACAGTTGTGTGGGACCACATCCAATTGAGTCTTGGACACCTTGAAGGAAAGAGATTCCACAGCCTCCTCAAGCAAACCACTCCATCAGTCAACAACTCCCCACTTCAGTTCCACGCTGAATCCAACTCTGCTGTTCTGCATTTAATATACTACCAGATTTTGTATAATTACAGCCACTTGTCACTCTGCCAGTGCCTGGGTCACCAACTTTTGAGATGGAGGAGAACTGGATGCATTTTAAAACAGGCATGCTTACAATAGAGCAGGAACCAACCAAGGTGCCAACACTCCCTTACAAGTCCTGGGAAACAATGTTTGGCATGCCTGCCACAAAAAACCTGCCATTTCTTGTTACAGCCTTTCTGTGGGATCACCTCACCTTTACAAAGGCCCAGACCCAAATGTTTGTTTTTCGAGGCACACCATTTCTTTTCTCATTGTCTAAAAACTGTAACCCCAAGCTATAAGGATAATTCACTGGACAAAATGAAATGGTGACCACATAAAGAATTGTTAATTACTGACAGGTACAGGAGGACATGATGATGACATGAGCTAGCAATGTGTGCTAGCAGCCCAGAAAGCCAATCGTATCCCCGGCTGCAGAAAAAGAAGTGTGACCAGCAGCTCAAGGGAGCTTCCATCCCTCTCCTCTGCCCTCATGAGACCCCACCTGGAGTTCTGTATCCAACTCTGGGGTCCTCAGCACAGGAGAGACACAGACCTGGTGCAGAGGGGCCTGAGGAGGCCACAAAGATGATCAGAGAGCAAGTGCATCTCTCCTGCGAGGGGTCAATGAGGAAAGGCTGGAGTTTTTCAGACTGAGGAAGAGAAGGCTCCAGGGAGACCTTATCGCAGCCTGTTGGAACTTAAAGAGGATTTTAAAAGAGATTAGAACAAAAATTTTAGCAGGATCTGTAGCAATAGGACGGTGAGTAATGGTTTTATATGTAAGAGAGTCATTTTAGATTACATATAAGGAAGAAGTATTTTACTATGAGGGTGGTAAAACACTGGCACAGGTTGCCCAGAGCCTGGCAGATGCTCCACCCCTGGGAACATGTGAGATGAGACTGGGTGGGGTTCTGAGCAATCTGATATACTTGAAGATGTCCCTGCTTAATGCAGGGGAATTGGACTACCAGACCTTTTAAAAGTCACTACCAACCCAAACAACGCCATGATTCTGTGATCTTTCTTTCTAATGCCTTCACACAGACTAAATGCTCCTGTGCTGACCTATTTGGTCATTACACTGTCACCTTCGTCTTTTCTCCACTTTTTTTTTCTTCATAATTCTACTATTTTTGTTCTTTTTCTGTTGCATATTATGTTAATACAGCTACTGCCAAAGTCCTGCACAACCAGGCAACAGCAATGCAAGAGGCCACAAGCAGACTGAAACACTGAAGGTATTTTTTTTAAAAAATCCCCATTATATAAATCATGTTGCAGTGTTGAATTCCTACTCCGTCAGAAGACCTCTGTATTTGGTGTGGAAATGTAAGTAAGTCAGCAGGTCTGTTGAAAAAAAAAAAAAGAATTACAGACAGGCTTTATATACACATCAAAAACTCCCTACCCTTCTCTGTAAGTGTCCTGATGAATTATTAGATTGCTCTATGCCGAAGTTATGAACTTTAACACATTCATGGCTACAATGTAAAGACAAAGAATGCAACACACTAGAAATCTTGATTTTTTATGTAGACTTTTCTTTTAAATTCACAGTCTAATTTTTACATTATTTAGTATTGTTATCTGTGTATTGTGCGTGAGCCTCCACATTCTGTTTACAAAACTGAACTGTACATGAAAGGTGGGGCTGCTGAGTACAAAGGATTACCAATCTATTCATTAGCTTGTTATTTCAGCTAATTAATATAATGTAAAGAATATTTAAAAGGAAGTGATTCATCAAGAAGTTACTGGCTTCCTATCATGCTATCTACAAGACACAAGCACAAAACAGCACTTGAAGATACATCATTGCAAGTAGCAATTAGGTGTTCTGCAGTCTGCAGCCAGAGTTCCAAAGGACACAGATACAAAAGCTGCATGCAAAGAACTCCAGGAACACCATCGTGTCTTTAGACATTCACACATTCCACATTTGCTTTTAAAATCAGAGGTACTATATATAAAACCAATCATGATTTTTTCCCTTTTCTTTTTCCCCCTTTTTCAATTCTTTCCCTCTAAAGTATTTTATTAGCCATTCACATAACTCTGCAGTCTACAGTTTTAAGTTACTCAGCTGTAATATTATTGGATGCCAAATTCAGTCACAGCTGAAATATACACAACACTTCTCCCTTTACAGGACACACAGTGGACAACAGTCCTTTTCCTATTTATATCTGCTAAGACCACACAAATCCATGCAGACTATAACCCAAAAAACACTAGCAAGGATTATTAAAGTCAGCCCTGTCAAACTCCATCAGTTGGGAGATAAATCCAGCATAAAGGGAAAGGGCCTGAGGATGTGTTCACACAGCATTATAGCCCAGCGAGTCCACGTAACACATGAGCTAGACTGACACTTCACCTCCAGAAATCCAGCACAGCACTGAGTAAAACAGGAATCTGCACTGCCTCGAAAGGCCTCCTAGCTTGTCCAAATTCAGCATTCATGTTTACCCTCTTTCCTCCCAAAGGATAGCACCAACATGTAAACAGCACCCAACCAGGCCCTTTAAAGCTGCTGCAGACATTAGGAGCCCCCTTGCTCCTTGCGTTAGGAGGGACTTGCACCCTTGACAGCAGCAGATGTTGCTATCAGCTGCAGAGCTTCCTTTTCCTGCTCCCTGTCCCAAGCACTGCTCTTCCCTGCAACAGGACAGCACTAGCAGGGATCTTCTCCCTGGTCCATTTCAGCTAACAGAATCTCTAGACAACGAGACAAAAAAGGACAAGATGCAAGTATGAGTGTGCTCTCCCAAAATGCCTCGCAGAGGCTGCTCCTCCAGGACCTGGATAAACTCTCTCAACTCATAGCTATGAATTAAATTTCAAGAATCTGAAACAGCATACATGGAAGATGCAAACTATCCCTAGAACTTTCATTCAGCATTCTTTGCAAGTTACACTGGTATTTTTGAGCATACTTGGTAGGCTGAGTTTTCCCATTAAACAGGACCACTCTGCTGCAGAGGCATCCTGGCCATAGTCACCTCAAAAGATTTAACAGTTTTCCTTGTTTGTTCACCTGGGACACACTGCTGTCTCAAGACAGGGAATTAGCAAAGCATTTCAACACAGTGGTTAAAGCTGTCTCAGAGATGAGGCTTCCCATATTTGGGGATTCTTGGCATTCTTGCATTCTTGCACTTCGCAGCAAAAGGAGGAAGAATTAATCATTCACTGTACCCTGTCACTGTTCAGGGAAAACACTTATCAAGTTAGTATTAAAAAATAATTCATTTTATCTCCTTGGATCTTTAAAGTGTTCTTCAGATTCATTTTGCTCTTTCATATGGAGACTTGGAGACTACAGCACATATGAATTAAAAGCCTCTGAAGCTGTGCACACAGAAATGAAATAATGATTTACATGTTTGCTTACAATGAAAGCAAAGTAAATTGAACACATTCAATTTCAAAGTTACAAACTGAATACATTACTGAAGATATTTGGGGTATTTCACAATTAAATCCCCGTAACAAGTCATAATTATCACGTCTATTACGACCTGAAAAGGGAAGTTTAAAGGAACTAAATGGTTCCAGTTTTCTACAGTCACATGACATGACATCTGTTTTGATAAAAAGTTGAAGATGTCAGACTACTCTAAATCTATAATACCAGGTTTTGGGCAAACTCCTAAGGTGAGAGAAAGCTTCAATGCATATAAAGAATGGCATAGAGACAGGGAAGTACTGAAGCTTTTAAGACTGTAACTCTGCATATGAGGTATGACAAATTCTAAGAGTGGATAGAGTGTGATATAAGATGCCCATGTATCTTCCTCAAAGCTGCCAAAGTGATCAATCACTGTTTCCTCTGTTTCTAGCCAAGCTGCAACATGATGAAGGAGGCTTCAGTTACCTTGGTGTACTACCCTTCTAATTTTGCCATACTGGGGACATCACCAAAATTAAAATAAGTGCAAAAATCTTAATAAAGCAGTGGAGAAGCATTTAAGGACACGTTTAGCTCAGTCACTAAACAAAGGTGTGCTTTCTGGACTAAGAACTGCTATGGAAAGTCCAAGCTCTGAAGCACTATCCAACTGCAGTTTTTGGAGAAAAGCACAGAAGGAAACAACACACACCAGGACTGTTCTCATCCATCCTCATGCTGAGACGCAGCAGTGGAATACAGCACCGGGGCCTGCCCCACTTGACAGAATTCTGAACATCCTGTGGTTAAATGCAGAAACATACTTCAAGTGTTCCGAGTAATTCCGACTTGATTGGACTCAAATTTTCAGAAACTGTCAATTACTCTAAACAGACGATGGTCTGGTTGTTGCAAATTTAGTCTCATCAGGCCCTGTCTCCACCACACAGAGTTGTCTCTTCACGCTGTTTATCCAAAAGAGCTTTAATGCAGCCAAAGACTTATGTCAAAATGTTACAGAGAGTTAGTCCAAATAGGATGATTAGACTAGTTCCAGAATGTAGTTACTCATTTCAGTAATGTCTTCCTACTCCTAGCTCCAGAACTCAATGTATAAATAGTACCTGAATTTGAATACTTGGCTGTTCCTATCCCAAACTGAAGATTGAAATATGGGGTTCACCTCCTACAGATTTACTGTAAGGACTGATTGCAGCAGAAGGATGAACAAAAATAGTATTTCATCCAACCACTCACACCATTTATGGTGCTCCCGCCTACAAGACTCATGGCATTCTGAAGACACAGCATGAGATCATTTGTGATCTGATCCCAGCATCTATTTTGTGTCTCTGCTTATCAAAGTCACTGTACAATAGCTGTTAATATTGCTTGTAGAGCAACCTTTGATAGTTACCACCCTGAATTCGTCCCTCATAGATAATGACACATTATGTCAGGAATCTTCTGCAAAGCTTTGCAAAGTAACCCATTCCTGGCAGGTAATATACAATATAAAATAGGAGCCACCCTGGCAGCCTCCAAGCAGCACACATTCCACATTTTCCAGCCATTTACTTTTGTCTGTCAGATACTGCCACAAGGCAGGTCAAGTAGAACACAGTCAGGATGTTCTGTCAGCTTGAGCTATGATGTCTTGCTGTGGGGGAGAAACGATTCTTCCTTAGAGGGAGATGCAAGCCACCTCCAAAGCCTACCACACAAGTCACAGCTGATGGAAGGTGCATACCTGTAGTCTATTGCTCAAATGGCTAGTAGCTTTGTTTCGTTTAAAAACATGCATGTTCCTTCTAGAGAGGAACTGCACTTAAAGACAAAAGAGCAAAGCAGTACTAGTAGCACAAACACTAATTTATACTGTGAAGGTGGGACAACTTTGGATCAACCAACTCCCTTTGCAGTGAAACCGACACCACTCAAACAGCCCCTTTTCCACAGGTTAGCCAGAAAGCAGCTGTGCAGCTCAGAACACCAATGGCCAACACTCCCAGGCATACAGATTTCGTACTACATGTTGGAAGCCAGCCTTGCAAGAGATTTTTGGAAACCTAACACAGACCAGCATCAACATAATGAGGCTTGAGTCTCTGATGCACCCATGAGGCACCAAAGCCCACTCTGCTCTAGGACATCCCAAGCTCTGCCTATGCCATGGTGCCACTATGCTGGCAGGGCTGAGCAGCTCAGGAGATAACACTTTGCCCCATTGTATAATATTTTCATGTCTCAATTCCTTGCTCATTATCTATTAGTAATTATAAGACTACTTCTGCCTCTCCAAATATGATGATTCAATATCTGACTTCATTAATAAAATACCTTTTTACCAAGCAGCAAGAAAAATGAATTCAGCGTCACTTTAGAGCTTCAAGTGGGAGAAGGCAGCTTTGAGCTGCAAGAAAGTACAGGAAGCAGATTAGACACCTAAAGGCAGGAAAGAAGCAGAAGGCAAGACTTACTGAGGCTCTCGTATTACAAAAAGTCTAGTTAGTAACAGGTACACAGCACTACTCTAGTTTCTGGTTCCAACTGTGCCCACTATAGTTTATAACAGTGAGCACACAGAAGTTTCCCTGCACTCCAACAAAGCTTCTACCCCTGCCAATCGAGAGGATGACTCATGGATTCTATTGTTTACTCTGCGTGTCTTTAACAACTAAGGCAGCAGTTCCTGCTCTCTGCTACATCCAGGTATGTCTAGCTCATGTCTATCTATTTCATGGGTATCCCCTTCAGTTTATCCTGAAGCAACTGAGAATAATCTGACACCTACTCAGATGTGCACTGTTAATGAAGATCACTGATTTTGAGAAAGAACTTGAAACTTCAATTCTAAGTTGCTCATATCTTCAGCAGCACACCAGGGCTTTCGGTGAATTATGCGGGAAGACCACCTTTGTTAAACACCAGAAAATTATCTGGTCACCTGTTTCCCTGTTGTTCAATATAAGTAAAACCCCCAAATTGTTACAGTCAAACTGGTACAACAGGTCTACAACAATGTGTGTATAACCTGTGACTGAAGTTCATAGCTAGCACGCTCTGAACACTGACAACTCTCATGGATAACCATAAAGGCCAACCTGTCTCTCCTTTAATTACAAAAACCTAAGAACACAAAACATGCCTATTGTAAAGACGATTTTGACCAGCAGCAATACTGAAGTGAAAGAGTGCTTTCATTTATACTATTGCATAAACACCATTCAACTCAAGAGGCCTGTTGGATACTTTTCTCTTAAGTATAGGAGACAGAATTAAATATACCAGAAGGAGGTAAAAGAGAGACCAAATAATGAGACCACAGGGAAAAACTGTCACACAACCTGCATAAGGTCACTGAATTATTGACACAACACATCTTTTAACAATGGAGTTGAAATTCAAGTTCCTTTTCCTGCACCTCTTTCAGAAAGTATGCAACAGCTAGTACAGGCACAGCAGCGGAACACCACTCTTTAAACTGAAACAAGCAGAATTGTTACAATAGTAGCGCCCCCCATACATCTCCCCTGTACCTACTCAGCCTAAATGAACCTATGTGTGTCTTGTCAGAGCAGACTTGCCTTACCACATAAACACTTGTACCTACAGAACTGTGCATTAAATGATTTTATTTGCTGATCCCTGGGGATTACTGAAAATAATTAGGAAAGAGAAGTTTCTCTTCCAGGTAACAGGTTAGACCTGCTAAAGTAAGTCGGCATCACACTGGAATGCTCGATGACTTCAGTTTTACTGACTTCTGAGGTCACAACATTGATACAAGGGACAAAGGAATGTAATAGTCCAACTGATCACTGCAGAAGCCACAGCACAGAGTTTCAGCACTGTCGGGTTCGTGGTTTGATGGCTACTGTTACAAGGGTGCATTTTCTAATAAAGGGCCTCGGCATCTGACAACAGTGCATGCCAAGAAGAATAATTTCCATGCCCATGTGTTTAGCTTAAATAACTAGTTCTGAAATTGCAACCTACGGCTATGCAGGTTTACACCACCTCCTGCCCAAAGCAAACCCTAGTTTGCTCTAATTTAGATTACGCATGGGTGGAGCGGCGGACAAAAGCTGTAAATTACCATCCTTTATCATGCTGGAAGAGGAAAGTGCTATCCAGTATCACTCAACAAGGAATCAAAGGATGTCAAAAGTCCACACACGATGAGTAAACCTACTTGGCAGAGGAACCGCCGACAGCCGTACGCGCCCGGGACCCTTCGCCTACAACCCGGGGCGTGCCGTACAACACGGCCCCTGGCGCTGGAACTGCGGCCCGGGAAGGAAAACGCCGGGCCCGAGGCCGCCTCCATGGAGGAGCGGCCCCAAGCCCCGGACGCGGCTCCCGGGCGCGCAGCGGCCCCGGCCGGGCCGTGCCCCGTCCCTGGGGCCCGCCGAGCCCTCCCTTCCCACGGCCGCGGGGCGCCGGCACAGCCCGCTCGGCAGCGGCCGCGGCCCGCTCACCTCCTCCGCCTCTTTCCCCAGAGGGATGCCCATGGCCCGCAGGCCCGTCTGCAGCTCGGCAATGTCCACCCTCCCGTCTTCGTTGAGGTCCAGTTTTCGGAAGAGGTTGGCGTAGCGGGAGTCGCCATCCCTGTTCCCGTCGCAGGCGGCCGCCGGCAGAACGAAGCCTCGCAGGAGCTGGAACATGTCGGGGCCGTGCAGCGCCCACAGACGCGCAGAGTCCCGCGACTCCCGCCGGCTGGGCGCGGACGAGACACCGCCCGCGATGCTGCCAGCGATCGCAGCTGCCAGGGGACGGCACAGGAGGCGAGGGGAGGGGAGGGGAGGGCCGGCCCGGGCCCGCCCGGCGGAGGGAGGGCAGCGGGAGGGCGGGGAGCGGCGGGGCTCGCTCCGCCCGCGCCTCCCTCCCTCCCTCCAGCCCCGCCGCTGGGCGGGAAATGTGCGCTGAGGGAAGGGAGCGGCCCGCAGCCCCTGGGGCTCGTCACGGCGCTCCCGACCGCACTCACACGCTTGTAGCAGCTCAACGTTTCCAGCACAAGCGGAGAAATGCCACAAACGGTGCGAAAGACCTAGTTAGGATACTCGTTCTAGTCCCTCCCATTCTAGTCTAGCGGTGAAGGGCTCAGTTGAAGGTGTATGAAGAGAATGCCAACCTAAAGGCAGCCTGAAAGAGCTTGGTTACTTGGCCTAACAGAATAAACATTAGAAGACTAAACATCTAGGGTTTTTTTTCTTCATAATGGCTTCATAAATAAAGCAGTGGTGCTAATGGAAAAGTACACAGCTGGTGTAAGAGTAAATGGATAGAAAATGTCACTGAACAGTCTCTCTCTCCACAAGAGAGTTGCAGTGAAAAGGAATTTCAGCTGCCACTGAATTGAGTCTTACTTTCCTGGTACATATTCAGCCAACATACAACCATGGAAAATGCTTTTCAGCCTTCCAGCAGAAACTTTGTAACCTTGCTCACAGAGTTATTAATAAAGCTAATGTGCTACAGTGTCCGACCATGGACTAGGGTTTGAAAAAGGGCTACATGCTACCAGGACTTGCATACATAAAGATTGCTCGATTGTGTTATAGGTTCATTGTGTCACCGAGCAAGTGGTGTGGGAAGTGACCTCCTGCTCAAAGTGGGCTCATCCATGGACTCTGAACAAGTTACTCGGGCATTTATTTCAATCTTGAAGACCTCCAAGGATGGAAACTGGACAATCTCTCCAGGCAGCCTGGCCTAGAGCTTGACTGTCTTCACAGGGAGGAAGATCTTCCCTTCTAAACACTGAGCTGTTCTCATTCCACTCTGTGTCTGCTGTCTTTTATCATTCCCATATCAATATGGTATATTAAGACCATACCCCACTACAAGAAGCCTGATCTTATTTCCTTCCTAAACTCTGCTGGTACCTATCTCTCTGTAGGTACCAGCAAGGTGGAGGCCTCCATTTAAGTCACCCCAAAGCCTTATTTTCTCTTGGTTGGCAAGTTCAGTTTCCTCAGCCCCTCTTTACAGAGCAAATGCCCCAGCCCCCAGACATCATGGTGGCCATCTGCTGAACTCTCCAGTTTATCCATGATCTTCAGGTATTGGGAAGCCCAGAACTGGAACCGTGTATAAATGTAGTCCAACTTGTGCAGAGTAGAAAGGGATAATCTCCATCTCCTGGCCATTCTCCTGGATACAGCCCAGGATGCTGCTGGCCCATGCTCAGATTGCTCTCTGCTAAGACCCCCCACGTCCTCTTAGCTCAGCTGCTACCCGTGGTTGCAAGGGAGTATTCCTTCCTATATGCAATTCTTCATGTTTGTTCATGAATTTCATAAAGTCCCTGTCACCCCATTCCTCCAGCTTCTCTGAATGGCAAGTACACCAGGGGGTCCTCCACTGTTTGTGGGAAATACTGGAAAACACTGGAATAGGCAGAACCAGAACATAATTCCCCTATCTGGAATAAGGAAAGTGAAGACTGCTGAATGTCACTGCATCCCAGCAATGTAATAATACTGCTAGGTAGTACAACCTTTGATTCCATTTTTTCCTCATACCATCATCCTTACATCTTTATCTTATGAAGGAGCATTCTCTTTTGTACCTAACCAGAACATGCAAGTAGTATTTGTACTCGTTACTGAATACAATACCCGATAGATACATGGGAATGAAAAACAGTGCTACCTACCCTAAGTTCTCACTGCCTACCGATACCTTCCTAATAACAATCCAGCATTGTCACTGTCTGAGGTCTCAATGTTACACTTATTTTCTTATGCATCAAACTAAGTGCTGTATGTGTATATTAAGACCAAACATAAATTAGGACCACTCAAAAAGTAACACAAACATTCTGTCATTAAAACGTGAAAATTAAGTGCCAATAGTTCAAAATTCAAGGTAATCAAGGAAGAGATGCATTTGTTCTTCCTGAACAAGAAAAAAAAGCTACCTGTGGCAGACTTGGCTTTCATAAATGCATCCTGCATAGGTACAATTTATATGGTGTGCCATACTGTTCAGAGTTGTGTAGGAATAAAGAGAAGGCCACAGAGAAAATGCAGGTAATAGCTTGCATTGAACACAATGAACTCGTGTCAATAGATTCTGCTTTTATTTGTATGCACAGCAGAAGTTGGAAGTAACAGCTGTGTATCATTGATGCAACTGCTTATCCACGATGAGACAGCAGTGAAATTCATTCTTCAGGTTGGCACTGGTCTCCCTGAAAATGGAGTAAGTGGCATAGAGCAGTGCAGAAGGCTTAAATGCTTTGACTTGAGGATGACTGGATGATAATCATGAGGAGGTAAGAGCCTCAGGTATTTCACACATGTTAGATAAAGCAATAGGAACACACCTGAGAAAGCCATTGCTCTTTGGAAGATACAGACACTCCTTAGGTCTAGTTAACCTCCTACAGGAACATCTGAGACAGTGACCACAAACACAAATCCAGAGATCTGCCTCATTTACATCAACAAGAAAATGAGTCTCGCCTATGATTTGGAAGCTAGCTCTACCACAACTATAATTTCTTCTACAAATGACCTTGTTTGGCAGGTTTTGGAGTTGTATAATTTACAAATGTTAAAAAGGAGGCTTGAATAGTCCATTACTTTGCACATTGATTTTTACCTTGCTTGAAGGAACGGCAAAGGACCTGCAAAGGACATCTGAGTCAAGAAATACTTTGGCCAAGACATCTTGTTTTAAATGTTTGGGTGAGAGCTTCTGGTTTTGGTTTGGGTTTTTTTAATTCTATCACATTTCTATTGATTTTAGTATTATACGGCTTTTTTTATATCAACACTGATTAGTATCAGAAGAGCAAAAACATAGAAAAAAATGCATTTAACTTACCAGAAAAAACTTTTAATTAGTCCTATATCAATACATATACATTAAATATTTAAATTACATCAATACAATCCACTTAGATGAAGTGCTATAAATATCACAAAACCTCAGAGACTGTAAGCAGACTTGATATATATTATTAATAGACTAAAAGGTAACTTAGCTGAACTGCATTATTAGGTGTCTGCTCTAGATACTGTAGCTCTTTTTCCGTGACTAAGGAAACTCTTCATAATAATCCTAAGATTTTGAAAATCATCTACTGCATGAGCCAGAAATAATTTCTGGCATAACTCCAAGGACTGCAGGGAAGATGAGTAATTTTTAAATTATGAGATCAAATCCAGTTCTGCCACACATTTAAAATGGTCTGTTAAGTACATCCAGAAGTTTTATGCCACCTGATGGAGCAGTCTTCAGTTCACACATGGGAGGATATAATTAAAGAACACAAAGACAATAATTATTTAAGAGGCAACAGTCAAAGTTCAGTGTTTCTAATTTATTAAGGTAAAACGAATACTTGCTTTGTTATATAGATGTAATTAGCTCAGTTTTAAACTAACATTATAAAATAATTCTTCAAAAAAACATATGGAATCTCGTTATCATATAAAAAGTTATAGCAAATTTAGATTATTTATCTATTTTCACATATTTTTCTATACCACTTTTTGTCTAGCACACAACATTAGACTGGCTTAGCCTGAAAAAAGGTACTGTGTCTTAATTCAGAGAGATTGGTGCTGTAATTCAGGTAAATACCATTTACAAGCTAAGAGATCACGATTTAAAATCATCAGTGGAGGTTCAGCTGGGTTCTGACTTCTCCTGTGACACATCCCCATTTTGGAGGGCACAGAACACCCCAGGACAGGGGCTGTGACCTGAGCTTTGTTTACAGCACAGCTCTAAACAGCCAAACCACACGAAGGCAGGGATCCCTTAGAGGGTAATCCTAGGGTCAGCCCTGTGGGTCTGTACCAGACAGGCACAAACACATTTGGAGGACTGAGACTTCAGCAGCATGAGAAATGTCATTATTATAGAGTACACACATTTGCATTTAGCTCCCACCAACCTCACTTTTTGGTTTCATTTCATTTCAGGCATCCAAATGAATCTCTTCCACGACCAAGACAAAGTGCCTACAATGTGCTGCTGCTGGAAGCACTGATGTGGGTACAGGTTGGAGCCCAGACCTTACATCAGAGCCAGAGCAGTGATCCATCTAGAGCCAAACGTAAAAGAATTTCAGTGCTTTTCTGATGCTACTATTCTCCGGAAAAAGAGCTACAAGTCAGAAATCAAGTGCCCAGCAGGAAAACAGTGCCACAGAAAACATACAGGCCAAGTGGCTGAATACAGATCACATTAGCACAACCTCTAACAATGATGACGCTCAGCAGGATTTAAAAATCCCAGAGACCTGTGCTTCAGCTGTCCACTGAATCACCCATCCATAAAGAACATTGCCCATTATCTCCTGCAATTTTGTGACTGAAATCTTTCATTCTTCGGGAGAGCAAACAGCTCTTGAATAATTTGTTTTATTCTACTGTATAACTGGGGCATTTTGTAAAACATGTTTTTCTTGAATACTTGAGGGTTTGTGTCTGTAACATCCAACTTCCTTAAAGACTTAGGAATTTCTACCTCCAGTGCTTTAATCTAACAGAAGTTTTTTATCAATGTCAACACGGGATTGTAACATTACCTACAGCGTTCATCTGGTTTTTTAAAAACTCTTCTGCTATTCTGAGAATCTTTTGATTAAAGATTCTAAATATATTTTAAAATCTATACTTCTGACACTTTTGACTTTGACTTTTTTGGTCAAGAAGGTTATATTGAATATAGAGAGTATTTTCTAGCCACCTGTTCAGAACATAAATATAGCCCTAGAATAGATCGGGCTTTTTCAGATAAGGGTTGCCTTTGACTCAAACCTCCTAAAATCCTTTGGCAACCCCTCTTGTCGTTTTTCCAGCAGTCAGCCCCGCAGGATGGCAGGGCACAGCAAGGGCCAGCTCTGTCCCCAGGAGCAGCTGGATGGGTGCAGGAGCCCAGAGAGCAGGGCAGGGCCCCGGGCAGAGCCCACCCGGCTGGACCGGGGCAGGGAGAGGAGGCAGCCCCGAGGCTGCGCTGGGAACACCGCAGGCTCCAGCAGCAGCACACACAGCCAGGCACACCCACAGCAGAAAGAAGGCGCTGAAATCAAGCTAAGAAATCAGCCTGCGGGTCAGGGCCCTCCACAAGGCACAGACAACACAACAAAGAGACGGCAAACAAATAGGTAAAATGAGGTTCAAATAAGGACTGCTGGCTCATGGCTGAGCTTAAACCGGTCCCTGAGCAGGGGGCGGGTGAGAGCCCAGGTGAGGCTGCTCAGGGCTGTTGTTGGCTAAACTCTTACTACTGCCTAAGGGGCTTGGTTATATGGGGAAGCTGCTTGCATGGGCTAATGCTCAATGTACGCACAGACTTTTATAATTTATGAGGGTTACTGATCTGCTTCTTTGATTGAGTGAAGTAATCCAGTTTTGCTATAAAATATTGATTAATAACTGGATCAATTGCATTTATTGAACTTTAACAGACAATTTATCTGGCCTGTAACACTATTTTTCTTTCTACATCTTAATGCAATGGACCTTCCAGATAAAAAGAGTAATGTCTTTTATCAACCTCTTAAAAAAAAAAAAAAACAAAAAAAACACAAAAAAACCCAACAACTATAGCTGTGTCTTTTACTTTAAAAGAAAGGAGGCTGTTGGTATAACTTGATACCAGCTAAGTACTAATTTAGTCCCTTTAGGTGCTGAAAGCTTTTCACCTTCCATTTCTTTGAACAGAGAGCTGATGAATGCAGTACCCAGAGATTCGCTTTGTATGATACACTGTAGGCGCTTGTGGTCTGTTAAACAGAAAAGACTTTCAGGATTACTTTAGGGCATACCAAAGAAATGTTCTCAAAGGGGAAGCCATAGGTCAAGGCCAAACGCCTAGATCTCCTCTCTAAGATATTTTTTTATTAATTTCACTCCAGTAAAAAGATTTCTTTCAGAGCCAGTTATTTCTTGACATTTAGGAGTTTTGTAGGGCATTCTTTGTTAGGAATGCAAAACTGACAATGGTGTCAGAACCACCCTTGCAGTTTATTTTTTCCTAGACAACTGTATATAAATTATTTTTATGTATGTTTTATGACAGGAAAAAAACAAGAACATTTCTTTTCCAGACACTCCATTTTTATGTTTGTTTCTGGTTTTTTGTTTTACTCTTTACTATTACTTTTTTTTTTTTTCCTGGGATTATGCTACAGGACAGTTGGGGACATTTGATATATTTAGCTGCATATTATTTGTGCTACCTGTACTCATCAGGTATGTATTCAATGAAAAATATATTTCTATGTATTTATACTGAATGAGGGGCAGCACTACTTCCACAAGCTGCAAGAAGATTACGGGGCAGATCACACTGCATACGTAGTCTTACAAGTTCTTTTTCTTACCATGTGATTAAGTGCTTGGTTGTGGGAAGACATGCTGTGTGTTTCTTACGCAACGCTGAAAAGGGGAAACTGATCTGCTGATGGAGGCTGCTCGGAGCTTGCTTTATGTTTAAATCTCCTGGAACGGGTTTTTAAGGTAAAGCTGTTCCCTAGAGAGCACGTGCTGGTGTTGAACTATACATTAAAAAAGAGTGTGGCGTATTGTGTTGTCATAATCATCTACGCCACAGGACTGTTCGTAAATGTAAACACAGATATGTACACCCTCCTTCTCTACAAGCCCGTGAGCATCTGTTGCTTGTAGCAGGAGCGGCGCTGCTTGTAAATTACAGGTTGAACGGCTGTACGCGACCCCCATAGGGTTTAAATTGCAGTAGAAAGAACCTAAATTCAGAGTTGAAATGTGGACGCCTCGACGATGCTTGGTTATGTTACTGTTCTCTAAATGACGAGCTGCGAGCAGTACGGGAGGTTTCCTCGTTTCCTCTCCAGCGGGGTCCCTGCGAGGCGGGGGAGCTGCCGGGCCGGGCTGCACAAGCCCCGCTGGGCCGGGGCCGCGGCCACGTCAGTGCTCCGGACACCGTGCGGGGCGTGGGGAGCGGCACGCCGAGCTCCGGTTACCGAACAGCCCTGCCCCGGCCCGGGCCAACTTCTCGGGGAAACCGCACGCCGGCGTTCGAGCCTTCGGCGGCAGCGCTCGCCAATGGCTCCGGCGGCCGCAGCCGGCAGCGGGCGGAGCGGAGGCGGGCGGGTTTGAAAGGGAGGCGCCGGCTGCCATGTAAGCGCTGGCCGGGAGCGCCGCGGCCGGCAGGGGCTGAGCTGGGAGCGGCCGCAGCTCCGGCCCGTCCCGCGGTGCCGCCCTCGCCCCGGGCATGGGAGCGGAGCGGAGCGGGGTGGCCGGAGCGGAGCTGCCGTGGGGGCGGCCCCTGGGAGGCCCCTGACCCATGGCCTTCATCATGATGAAGAAGAAGAAGTTCAAGTTCCGCGTGGAACTGGAACTGGACGAGCTTTCCTCCGTGCCCTTCGTCAACGGCATCCTCTTCTGCAAGGTGCGGCTGCTGGACGGGGGCAGCTTCAGCGGGGAGTCCTCCCGGTAGGTGCCTCCGGGACTCCGGGCAGGCCGGGGTCTGCTGGGCTGCCCGCCCCCGCGGCCAGCCCCGGCCGGGCCGCGGCCGCCCCCGTCCGACGGGCTCCGCTCCGGTCCGCGTCCCCCCGAGGGCAGGGGAAGCACGGCCGCCTCCGCAGCCCCTCCGCCCGCTCCTTGGCTCCCTCGGCGAGCCCGAGGCTCCGGCGGTTCGCGCTGGCGGGCAGGCGGGCGGGGACCCGGGGAAAGGAGGGGTGGCTGCTCCGGGGCTCCTGGCGGCTGCGGCCGTGCTGGTCGCCGTTCCCCTGGCCGAAGGGGAAGCTCCTGTGGCACGGCGAGGCACTGGGCAGGCTGGCCGTCTTCTCGTCCCGCCTGCTTTGCCAGCATCAATGGCGAGAGAACACATGTGGGAGCACTTGGAACTCCTCGTCTGCGTGGCTGCTCGCTGCCTGGAGTCGTAACGTTGTAAAATAAATATTGAGGCTCCTAAACACGGAGTAACCGAAGAAAGGAATCCCTGAGTGATGAGGGTTGTCCCAGAGAAACGGGTCTCTTGTACCATAATGCTGGAGCTGCTGAGGGTATGGGTGACAAGAGGGGAGAGAGTTTCTTGTCCCCAAGCCTGTAGTGTGAGCAGTCCCCTGTGAGTTGTGCGACCTTATTGTTTAATTATTGAACACTGGTTTGCTGTGTTTCGTTCTGCAGATATTTACACGGAGAGCTAAGTTCCATGGAAAAGTCCTCAATTTTTCCTCTAAGTGCTCAGGTCATGTGTTACTGACTTTGTTCATGCTCAGTTCTGCAGTGCAAGTACAGCAAGGCAGATGTCTTTTTTCCCCTTTCTTTTCCTTCAGTTGTGCCTCAGCAATGGAGGAGTCATCTGTTGTGATGGTGGCTCCCCAATCCATGGGTAGTGATGGGTAAATAGAGTGCCAGTGTATTAATTTTTTTACAAGTACCAGGCAGAAGCAGAACCTTGTCAATAGGAAGGATGTGTGCTGTGGCTTCAGGTCTGGGGAGGAGGACACTCCCCTCCCATTACACTTGTTCTTGTTGTATGAGTTATTATTTTACTTTAATATTATTACAAAGAGGATTTACTGGATAATGTCTCATAGAATTCTGGGAGAAGACAGTAACAAATCCATGAATATTCAGTTATTTTCTTATTAGGATATTGTTGTTACAGAGCTTTCTAAATCATCTGCTTTTGATTCTGTAAATTAAATTAATCAAGGAGAAGGGATGAAAATGGAACTTTGGCCTAGAACCTCATTTAACCATTCTATTACACTAGCATGTATAATTGAAGATAAATTTTTCTTCTGTATGGTTGGAAGTTGTTCACCTCATCAGTGCTCTGTTCTCATTTCATGTCTTTCCTCAACGTTTTTCTTGTGAGTGACTTCATAAGTAATAGATGATGATGATGACAATCATGATTCAGGCACTAGTGTGCCATTACTGTCCTACTCCAGCCCTTATTGCCTTGAAGTCATTTCCACAGGCTGACATACATCTTCTGGACAGGATGTCTATTTTCAAGGACTTGCTTTCAGCTGAGCAGATGGTTTTGACACGTTATGGTGATCTTAGTCTTTTTTGCCTTGCCTATTTATGATGCTAAAATTAAATGCTTGAAAGCCTTCATTCATATCTTTATGAATGGTTTATTAGAGTAAAACGTGTGTGGTAGGATGTAGTGTGTGTAGGGAAACTGATGTAAAAAATTGTGTTGGAACTGAAGCTTAGAAATTCTTCCATTTTCTTTTTCGGAGGCTGTGGTTTAAAAACTAACAGCAGTGGAACATATGCTGGTATGTCAAGGTCCCTGTGAGTGTAACTCATTCCTGCTGGACTGAGAAGTGTTTGGGTATGCTGGTAGGGACGTAAAGAATTCTTCTGCAGTGATCCTTCAGTGCCAGTTTAGGGAGTGCCTTTGTTCTTGGCTTAAGAATTAACAGATGAATTTTCAGAGTGGTGATTCAGCAAAGGGCTGAATAAATAAGGAAGAAATTAGGTTTACACCAGTGGTAGTATTTCAAAACTTGTCAGTTGCAAACTTTCTGATGCCATAATCTTCTAGTTACATGTATTTGTTAGTTTTGCTGTGAGCTGGCAGTTATATCCCTAAAGTGGTGATCTTTTTAGCTTTATAAAAGATATTCAAAGAATTCTATTTTTTCAGAAAGTAGTAGACAAACTCATTCCAAAAAATTTAGAATACAGGACGAAACTGACTCTGTTTTCTTAATAGGTTTATTTTTGTTATTCACTGAAGTCTAGTAAACTGTAATTATTTTGGGAGAAGTTATGAAATTTTTGAGTTGGTACCCATACAGACCAGTAACCTGCTGTCTCTTGCCTTAAAGTTAAGGGGGGGGGGGGGGGGGAAGGTCCAATTAATAGTCTATAAACCACCCTAACATTATTAGCAATTTGTTTCCAAAGCTTACTTGCAGAGAAGAATGTCATAAAAACCCAGGGCAGCAGTTGCCTTGGAATAGGGGCCCATATGTATGTAGCAAGTTGTCATGAAAACACTTTCAAATGATTGTCTTCTCAGCCCTCTATGGATCATGCTGTATGAATCGTTAAAGTCCTGATCCTGCAAGCAATGTGGTACCTTCATCATCCCTCTGATCATTGAAATGAGGTGAAAAGAAGACTGATGAAAGCTCAAGCTACTGAAAAATAGCTTTTTTAAACTTCTCAGATCTTTGCTGAGAAAGAGCTACCTAGGGAATACATTGCAGAGACATGGGCCATGTTATTGGAGACTTGTCACAGTCCAGTTACTTTTCTGGCTCCCACAGATGTGTGCCTGAAGTGTACAGAACTTCTGTGACCAGGTGAAACCAGTGTGTACAGTGCAGTACACAGTGATCTGGATGGTGTGTAAATAGCAACCACATCACTTTGTGTTTTTGTGTTTGCATGTAGCTTTTTAGAACTCCAGTTAGCAAACTTCTATTTGAAACATCCCTATGCACATCTGTGAATCCTTAATGTAGGAAAATTCTGGATTATAACACTAAAAGTTTAATTACCTGACAAGAATATTCAACTTTTAAAGTAATCTGGTAGTGCCAAATAAAATTTTTATCCAAGGACATTGACCAGTCAAGTGGCAGCAGTGTTTAAACTGGGAAAAACGTTTGAGTGTTTCTGCAAGAGCAGGACCCTGGAATTCTGGCAAGAATGAATGTGTTATAAGCTTTGACTCTCGACCAGGGAAAACCTTGAAGAGTGTTGTGGAAGGGGGGTGGTTCAGTTTGGTTGTTTCAGCAAACAGACAATCAGCCATATAGTCTAATTCCTGCCCTCCCCTTCTTGAAATTGTTTTCTAGCATGACTTCTGGAACTTTACCATTGTGTTTTAGATGTTAGAATAAAGGCTGGATTTTCAGCCAACAGACTGTGGATATATGCAAAGTTACGCTAACAAACATCATTTTCATTTAGGAAACTTTCCTGGCTTAAGCCTGGTTTCCTGTGTGGCAAGGCATCTTTCTACCTTTCTCTGGGATAATGACATTAGATCTCTCTCTTTGAAACTGGATACATTAATACAGGACACTTGTGCAGATTCCAGGATACTGTGTGTCTATATACTGCCTGGTCATAAAATAGTGTGCACATAATGGCTAATGTACCATGAGAGGACTCAAGGTTAGTTCAGGGCAGAAATTACACCTATGAATATTTTGAATGGAAAAAAAATACTATTTTAAGGTACAGACTTGACTAAATTCTAAGTGTATTTAGTCGTGGCCATTCTAATGTAGATATAAATAGATAGCAAGTATAGATTTTCTGTGACTGCCTCATTTTAACAGGCTGAATCAAAAATTAATAGGTCCCTAGAGCAGATAACTGAGGCTCATAGGCTGAGCTGTTGCTCAATCAGCAGTAAATGAACAGATGGAATATGAGGAAATCCAAGAAATTTTGGGAATAAGGATCTGATTTCTTGAGGGTGTACTTTCAAAGCTCTATCAACTGAGGCTACAGTAGCTGTAAGCCTGCTAGTTCCATTTTTAACTTGGTTTCCAGCTGCACCCCACTCAAGAAAAGGACTTGGTTGGCGTGTTCTTCTGACTGCAGCCTTCAGTTTGGTCATATTCCCCATCCTTTCAGATCTGATTTCTGACAATTTCGACTGCTGATATTTCTATTGTCTTTCTTTTACACAACAATATTCTAAACTAAAAAGCTGATTATGATTGCTGTATGTGACAGACACATTCAAGGTGGCCAAGAGCTATAAGTTTTTCATCATATCATTTTATTTTCCAACAGATTTCTGCAATCTGGGTTTTTTTATGTACCCTCTTGAGTTCTGAGAGGAAGTCTTGGGAGATCATGCATGAATATATTCTTATTCCTAATAGGTTAAGGCTAGAGCATGTAATTGTTTTCTGTAGAAATTGATTTCTTATCTGCCAGATAAGTACTTCTTAATTCCAGTGATGCATGGCCACCTCCTTCTCAACTGGCTAAAACTTCATCTATTTTTTGTGACACCAGCAAGTAGGTTTTCTGCCTCACTGGATTCTTCATCTTTTTACCATTCTTTTCCTGATTGCTGCTATTGCATTTGAAAGAGAAAAACTCTCCCAATAGTAGCACAGCTTAACTAACTCTCTGTTTTTAAATAACAGTATTTGTTAGAAAAACATACTTGTCACATGGAATCACTGTCCCTATCACTCTAATCTTCCTGCATGATGTATGAATCCTGCTGACACTCTTCAGAGCTGGATAATGCTACTTCTAATAGCTTTTCCAGCTGTAACTGGATTTGCAGTTGGGGAACTTGAAACAAAATATGTTTTTAAGTACTGTGAGGAATATTGGTAGTGGGATAAAAATCCTACCTTGCCATTTTGTAGCCACTTTTTTTCAGATTCTGGAATGTCCACTTAATGCTTCCTCAGTTGTGAAGAGATACTTGGTTAAGCAGCTTTCAGACCCTGTCTTCTTTAGGGAGGAAAAGGTAAGAAGGAGAAGTTCTCTACACAATGTACAACTTCTTCAACAAGTAGTTTGTACTTCTCCTTTCATTAATAGTTAGAGTGACTATGTTTTAAGTCAACTAATTTAAAGAATATGGTTGAGAAAAAACAAAGAATCAGAGGAGTAAAGAGTATTAGTTTTGAAGGGGTTCATTTTGGGATACAGTAGAGGAAAATAAAATGTTTGTACAGTCTACTCTTTGCATGGGGTGTAAGTGGTTATTGCAGATACAAAAAAGGCTCAATCTTGGGAGGCTTCTGTTACTGTAATTGTAAGAACTGATAAGAAAAGTTTGAGAAAAGATACATGACAGACATCTGTTAAAGAGGGAGAGGTGGTGGGGAAAGCTTTCATGCTTAAGGTGCCTGGCTTGTGCAGAACTGGCACTTGGGTTTAAAAGAGCTGGTGTTGGTTTGCTTTTTCCCCCCCGACCCTCAGCACAGTACATGGAGTACAGTATTTTTCTGCCACAATCTTGCCATTTGCAAGGACCATAGCACCTGATTGCCTTCACATTTTAAGGACTCTTTCTGTTCATGGAATAATTTAGGGTGAAGGAGAATGCTAGACATCACACAGTCCAGCTACCTGCTGAAAGCAAGACTAATTTCAGTTGGATCAGGAAGCTCAGAACTTTGTCCTGTCAGCTTTAGAAAATCTGCAATAATGGAGATGCCAGTTCTTGTAGACAACCTGCCCTGTTGTTCAACACTTTTATTGTGAATATTTTTCCCTTATTTTACTGGAATTTACCTTGGTTTTGCCTCTTCTCCTTTCTCTCACTAAGAAATGTCTGGGTCCATCTTCTAACATAGTAGAGCTGACTGTAGAAGGCAATTAGATCTTCCTTCACCTCATCATCAGATTGTAAAAGTCCCATGTTTCCGAATTCTCCTGCATCAGAGAAGAATTGATCTGACTCTAGACCCTTATCTCACATCCCCTGGATTTGCTTCAGTTCCTCAGTGTTCTGCCAAGAAGGCTCCAAAACCAAGCATGCTGCTGCAGATACACTCTCAAATGTTCAATTTCCTCTGACTTGCTGACTACAGTCTTCTACTGCAGTTTGCCCTTCACAGTGCTAATTCCCTTCCTAGGTCTCTGCATTTGCCTGTAATCAGCAGTTTTTCACCCATGATCAATTAATATATCTTTTGTAAGAAGTTGTGGACATGAAATGCTGCTAGTTAAAAATGTAACCTGTTTTATTATGAGTAAAAACATGTGGAATAGAAAATGATTACCCTGTTCAAATTTTGCACGTACTAACAGCAAATTAACTGGAGAGCTGTGCACTGTAAACAAGTGGAGCTCTTCCTGCAGAGCCAGCTGTTTGCTTAGTCCTGAAATTTGTGAACCATTGAAGCTCTGTTTGTAAATGACTTGTTTTGTTCAGTTTTTTAGCAATGCTTAGGAAAAAATGTTTTTGTTGGAGAAAATGCAACCTCTTATATGCCTCAGGCATGGGGGAAACAGAATATTAAAGGAAAAGTAAACTGAATTTGTTCCTGAATGGAGAAATATATTAAGCTTTGCATAAGCTTATCGCTATAGCACATATTTTGGAGCTGATGCTCTAAGCACTTCAAGTGATGTGCTTTTCTATATGAAGCCTAAATTTAGCATTTTGGTTATTGGATAACAATTTGAAGTGTAGCTTAGTACTGCTCCAGGACCCTATTGCATGGGTACTTGTATCTTCCCCAGAACTATGACACTGCGTGAATTTTATATAGAAGTAGATTTTGGGTAGGAGGAGTGCAAGAAGATATTTGTCTCTTGCGTGCCAAATCTTTCTGTGTTAATGAGAAATGAGAATGTTAATGTGTTAGTATAAATGAGAACTCCATATCCAACAGTACCTTCCTAATACTAAAGATAGCCTCGGAAATGTTGAATCTTAAAGTACCTGAACCTGAAGCCACTGATAGTGGGGCTACACTGTTAGATTGTAGGTTAATGCCTTAATTCCTGTCTCTGTAAGGTAGGATCATGACACTGGCCTTTGTTGGGTGTTCCAGCTTTCTGCAGAAGAAAGATGTTAGATACATAAAAAAGTATATATATATAATATCTGTATGAATGGAATATTGCTCCCATTTTAGAAGACTATGTACCACACTAAAAGAAACTGCAGTCTACTAAATACTGTATTTTTATCAGAGGGACAGAGCTACCTGTATTAACTTTATTCAGAGAAGGGTGGATCAAAGGAAGCTTTAGGTGATGAAAGTCCATTTACACACTCACAAATGAGTGCAGTCAGCAAAGGCAGGGGAGGGTGGAGGGCCTAAAATAATATCCAGCTCCAGCTATTCCTAGTCCTGCCACAGGAACCATCAGCCCATCAAAGCCCATCTACACAAGCTCAGGGACACACAGGCAGGTGAGGAACTGAAATTATGGGCTTGGACAAGGGGACACCCTCTCTGGGCCCCTCCCAGGGCTGTCCCAGGAGACCCTTAGCCCCATTGTCCAGGCAGGAAACCCATCATGCTGAACTAAAACTAAAGCATGTTTTGGACTGAGGGGAGTGGCTGCCTAGGAGACACATCTTGGGATACAAGGGAAGAGGCTTACATGGGACAGTTTGGGGAGGAACTAAAGGTGGAGGAAGGGATGAGTTTGAGGAGAAACAAGTGTGGGGAAAATACGGCGTTAAGGGGATAAAGAGCCAGTTGGATGTAAATCGTTTGCTGGTTGTTTGGTACATTTGTCTGTTTCTAATTAGCAATGTCGGCTGTATCTTCCTATTGAAGTACACTGTGACTCTTTCCTGGGGAGGGGCTCTCTGTTCAGTGTGCGATGTGGGGCGGGGGATGTCTGAGTGCCAGCAACTGCAGTCAAGAGTGTCACAGGGCTGCCAGCAACAGGAGACGCCAGTGAGCACACTTAGGACATGGGAGTGGGACTGTGGGTCACAGGGCCCTGTGTGTCCATTGTGCCAGCAGCTGGAGAGTTCCGATGGGTTACAGCCAATGCCAGCCCCTGGGGTGGGACCGGCAGTCACAGATCCCTGTGCCTGTGGTGCCAGCACCTGCAGCAAATGCAGTCGGGGATGGAGGGAGCTGGACTGTGGAGCAGGTGGGATAGCCTGGGAGCCGTATACAGACAGGTCTCAATCCGTGTATGTGAACACGGAAACAGCAGTGAAAAAGCTGTTTTTTCACAGTATTTCTAGTGAGTAGATAACTCATGTTCTGTTCACACACTGTAAGATGCACTAGCAAACACCGCTTTCTTTGACATAAAGAAGTGTACAGATCCAGTTGAATTCAAAAGTAGTTCTGGAAGTATTTTCATGTGAACATAGTCGGATATAAAGACTGAATGGCATCTTAAAACAAATAATCCCAATTTATTGTTTCTTTGGTGACCAATAAATCTAAAATAATTGCTCTACGAACGCAAGCAGTTTAACATAATCATCCCCATATGGCTAGAGATCCTAATAGGCTGTTTAGAATAACTCAGATAAAAACTAGAGTAAATTTTCTGATTAATGGAACACAGTCTTTTGGTAAATGTCCACAAGGAGTTTTGGCTTCTTTATTTCAGAGCCTCTCATGCTAAAGCTTTTCCATTTAGCAAGAAGGGATTTTCCCCATGACACTAAAGGTCACTAAAAGTGATTTATTTTTGGGTTTGTAGCTATTTGCTGGAACAAGCCATTATTCATAGATTTTATCCATGTGGAAATGAACAAACAATCCGATGAGCATAAACACCTTTTAAAAAGTCCATCGCTTGTTAACAATTTAGGATGAGGAGGTGACTGGATTAGGATTTACTGTCTATTATTTGAGTTTATTTTTTTTTCCTCTGTTGTGTGTTAAAAGAAAAACTCAATACTTTTATTCAACATTTTAAGTGGCAATTGTGTACAGTACACAAAGCATCTACAAATAAAGACCTGTTTACATCTTAAATCTTGCATTTGAAATTGAGTCAATGTGAAATTGACCCTCTAAAGAAAAAACAGTGATGGTAGCACACTGTAATTTCGAGTAATTTTATCCTACAGTATCTGTTTATTAAATTTATTCTTGGTTGCATACTACTGACAGCATTTATTGAGTTTCACCAAAGCACTACAGCCTACTATGTATTCCAGTGCATCTTGGTAACTAAGATACATTTTGATTAAGAAAACAACTGGTTTTGCTTTGCACGTGGTAAAGTGACTGGGAGGCTCATAGGAAACTGACTCAGAACGGAAAGCTCTCCCCAGCGTGCCTGCAGCACCGGCACGGCAGCCAGAAGTTATCTGGGTTCATTTCCATAGCAGCCAATCAATACAGCTGCTTATTTTCTAAAGGCCTTGCACTTAACTAAGAATCTTATAAACTTAGGTGTTACTGCTGAAGTTAAATCTTCTCACTATTTGACCTTTTTTCAGCATGATGGGAATAGCTAGATGGTACTCCTCTTTACTAAAAAATTTCCTGAATTAAAAGACATCAATTTTTTTCTTTTATATAGTGGAATTAGAAGAACTGTTTAGTGGGAATAGGGGCAATTGGTTGGGTTGTGGGAGTTTTGGGTTTTTGTGGGGTTTCTTTTTTCGGAGTGTTGGTTTTGGTGGGGTTTTTTTGTTGTTTTTTTTTTTTTTTTTGTTTTGTTTTTTTTTTTTTGTTTTGTTTTTTTATTATTTTTGGTTGTTGTTTTGTTATTGTTATTGTTTTGGTGGTTTTGTTTTTTTTTTTTTTGTTAATTGTGTACAAATTTTTCAAATATCTTGTGATTTATATGCCAGTGAAAGAAACCGATACTTTTTTTTCTGACATCCTTATGAGAAGGAAGCAGAATTCCTGGTTTTATTTGATTTTATTTTTAGAAAAATTAGACCATCAGTATCCACAACTGAAGCCTTTTTACTGCCACTTCTACTTGTTTGCAAATCCTGGCCTGTGATATGAGTGAACTGAGTCTATCAAAAACAAGAGTGGTTTCGTGCTATCTTCTTTACTTGAACCATTATACCCACATAGTAGTATTGGTATGTTGAAATAAATTCAAAATCCTTAAAGGTTTTAAGGATACTTACATTTCTCATGCAGATGTTA
The DNA here is from genome assembly GCF_029207755.1 of Chamaea fasciata. Classification (NCBI taxonomy): domain Eukaryota; kingdom Metazoa; phylum Chordata; class Aves; order Passeriformes; family Sylviidae; genus Chamaea; species Chamaea fasciata. Next base: position 11,720,874 of record NW_027094095.1, on the reverse strand, counting down.
CTCACATTTATCTTGCATTTACAAGCAAAAATGTGTTGAATGTTCACTGCATTATCTTTCGCTACAATGTGAGTGATGTCTGGAACATTGTAACTGTAGAATGTGCAGCTGCTTTGATTTGCTGTGGAGGCAGGAGGCTGTTCTGAGCAACAGAAACAACTTGAACCGTTATACTGGGTAGTACAAAGATTTTGGCACATGGCTGTGACTTTATGAGTTTACAAAAACACTTTCAGTGGAAAAAAGTATCATTATTACTAACTGGAAACGTTACAGAAGCAAAAACACTACAAGAACTAGCGAAATGATGAATAGCAGCAGAGAAGTGATGCTGTTATTGGTAGAGCCAGTGGTGTCCTGGGTGAAAAGGAAAGGGTGGGAAGGATGATGATGACTGCTGTCTTACTGCTGTAACAAATAGATGCAATGAGAAAGGATTCTCTGACCTTTATGGATGACCAGTGAACTCTTTCAGTTTAGTGGCACTGTTTTATATGTGTCACAAATGTTAGCAGTTATCAATTATCCCTTTTAAGGGTGTATTTTATGTGATGTCTTCTTGTCTGAGCCTGTTTCAATAGAGACGTAACTATTTGTAATTCGCCTTTTTTGAATTCTGGTTCTTTTGTGTATTTAAATAACTCACATGGCAGCAGGATGGGATTATTTTTTTTTCCCATAGTACAGGAAAGTTTGCAATGTAAAACATCCCAGATAAAGAGTAGATCATGGTGTTTACAGAGCGTGTTCCTTTCAAGTCACATGCCTGAATGTGACTCAGTGTTGTATCATCAGAATCTGTTAGTCTGTTGTGGTCGTTACACTGACTCATTTTAGGCTGGCTGATTTATTCCCACCTTAGGAAGTCACAGTGCCAGTGAGCCCGGGAGCTGGCAGTCTCACCAGCACAGCAAAGGGAGCTTCTGTGAGCGCCCTGCAATTCCTCCTTTTTCTACACATGTGATGAACTCTGGCTTCAGCTTCTGCAGAACCATAGGATTCTATCTGCTAAAGACTCCAAACTGCTTCTTCAATAATAAGCTGCTGTCAGAAGTTTGTATAAAACATAGGAAGGTATGTATTAGGAAAATGGAAGAGGAAAAAGGAGAAACATTTTTATATGTGAAGATGGTACTTCAGTGGTTAGACTGACAGAAAGAATTATCAGTTTCTTCACAGTTCCAAGCTCTGAATTTAGAAACATGGGGCTAGAAAAGAACTTTCGATTATTGAGGCAAGTCCTCAGAATCACAGTCCTTTTGCCCCATTAGTGACAAACTGGCCAACCTTGTCATGAAATACAGTAAAGACTTTTTTATGTGTCTACTTCTCTTATTTGAAAGCTGTTCCAGAAACTTGCTCTGTAGTTTGAGGCCTTCTAACTTTCAGTTTTAAATGGATGTTTGGTCATGCTTTATTTTGGTCTTAACCACTTCTCATTTGACTTAAAAGTTATTTGGTCTCTCAAGTATTTGAACCACTAGTGTAATTTTTTTTTTTTTCTTTTAAGATACAGGGGTTTTCTAGCTGTCCTCCCTGTGCCTGTTCATTTCAGAGTTTGTTCTTGGTCAGAATTATCCAAACAGAATGTGTTCTGTCTGAGCCTTATAAAATGACATTCATAACTGAAGGCATCCTACATCCTGCCTTTTTCTCACTGCTTCATACTGTCAGATTGTTATCCTCCTGTGAGAAACAGATCCCCTTCAGATGTGTCAGCTTATTTTGCTCTCAAATGGCAAACTCACAGTATGTAGCTGCAATTCTCATTTGCCTCAAGTGCATTTCTTTGTGTCTGGTTATTGCACATCATCTCCTTTCTGCTTTTCTAGGCTTCAAATTTATGTAGTTTTGCTTGTATGATGCTCCTTTCCTCTGAACTGAAAAACAACTTGTCAAAGATGCTATCTTGAGTGCATTGCAAAGCTCAGCAGCTTGGGAGACAGTGCCTGGGAGCTGATATTCAGGAAGACTTCACTCTCCTGAGGCAAACTGAAGAAATTACACTCTCAGTCATTTGTAAAAACACATGACTGTTGAATTCTCCTGGAGGTCTAATACTGTGTTCAAGGTTTGGAACAATTACTAGTCGTGCTGCACTGTTAAGAGCAGAATGGGGGATTATTATTATTCAGGTCTTGGACCAGAACTTGCATGAAGAGGCCACTCTACAAAGAGTGGAACCAGCTTTTGTTCTTGAGCTGTCTAATTGCAGTGTATGGTTCTGAATGTATGTGCAACCAAGACTGAGCAGATGCTCTCTACTTGCAGGGAAGTAGTACAGGCAAATTGTGTCCGCTGGAAGAAAAAGTTCTTCTTTATGTGTAAGATCAGTGCCAGTGCCACAACAGGGATTCTGGATACTTGCACTTGCAGGGTGTCTGTAAGAAAGGTAAGCAGTTTTTTTCCCCCTCCTCTTCTCTTTCCTTGCTCATTCTTCCTTTGTTTGAATTTTTGAATGTGTGATAAACTTCAAAAAGCAATTTTTAGCTGCAATCACATCAGGTATTCATTCCTTCAGTCAAAATTTTGTAGTAATCTTATTACTTACTTCACTTTAATTCAAGGGGGATTTATGTTTTCACTGAAGAAATCCCATTTTCCAGCAGGGCAGCAAAGGAATTTCTCTTCAGTGTTTATAAAGTTAGTTCTTGATTGACACTTCAAGCAAGCAGCAGTATGCTTAGAAGTCTGAACTGTGCTAAGTACCAGAATTTTGCATGTAGCACGTTCTGCCTTTGTGGCCAGACCTTGTAAGAGCCAAATGCCAGCTGGCATCGGGCACTTGCTGTTCCTCTCTCCAAGACAACAGTGTCTGGCTGGCCTGCTCCAAAGGCATTACGAATATTAAGGTCTAAATGAGAACAGCATAGTCTAGCAAATGTGTGGGGAGATATTTTTAAAAAAAGATTAATGCCTGCTTTTCTAACAAAAAAAAAAAAAAAAAAAAAACTCACAAAAACAAACAAAAAAAAACCCCAACAAAACAAAGAAAAATCCTGAGTCAGTATATTTAATGGCTTAATCGTGTGTCTTTTTTCTCTTTGTCTTTTTCTAGGAATTAAAAGGAGGAAAGGCATATGCAAAGGTAAATTGAGATGTAGCTAATTTTGCCTACAGATAACCTTTTCTTTCTTGCCATTTTATGCCCTTTTAAAGTAATTCCAGAATAGTACTTAATACCCATGACTTCATAATGTGCATTATAGTGACACAGTGCTGTTGGAACTTTCAATCAGTGTGTTTAATCAGTACATAATGATGTTGTATCACCAGAACTTTTTTCTTTTGGGCTGGTATGCTAAATGGGTTAGTAAAAGTAAACATTTACATTAAAAAAATAAAGAAAACTCTCTTTTTTCTTTTTCTCTCTTGGCACTTTATATTTTTAACTGAAAATAGAACTGTGCTGGATTTTACACTCTGGGTTTGTTTTCTGCTTTTTGCCTCAGTCCATTCCCTTTAAAGGGCATCCTCTTACACATGTTTGAAAGAAACTGCTATTGAGTGGTATCAATGTGAAATTAGCAAGTACCTTCATTTAGCCAAATGCATACTACTAATTGTCATTTTCTCCCAACAGCTGGGATTTGCAGATCTAAATCTAGCAGAGTTTGCTGGATCGGGAAATACCACTCGTCGCTGTTTACTGGAAGGTTATGATACCAAAAATACAAGACAAGACAACTCCATTCTCAAAGTAATTCTTTCTTTTATCATACTTAAAGCAATAAAGCAGAGAACAAGTGCTATTATTAAGCACCTAATGAAATTTAAAACTCATTTGCTGAACCTATTTCTGGAAAGAAAGCTATTTCAAGTAAAACCAAAAGTGTTGTTTAGAGACAATCATTAAAATCCACGCAGTAAAAAAGTAAAATTTGTCCTATCTTTGAAATGGAGCTGGATAGCTGTAAAAGAAAAGCTTTTAAAAGGTGTTCCTAGCCTAAGGGGAGCTGAAAAATGAACAAGTTAACACATGGTATCTTCAAGACTGGGCAACTTTCTGTGCATATTCGAATCTGAGAGTGAATCTATTAATTGGCTTATCTATGTACAAGCCACCTTCAATACCTCCATGACTCCTGGGATTTTCCTGTTTTCTTTTTGATAGTAATAACTGTAACAGCTGGGGAGAATTCTTGCAAAACACCCACTCTGACATCTTCTTCCCTTAGTCCAGGGAGTTAAAAAAATTGAATAAGCTCCATAAACCTGAAAATAACTCCATTGAGATTGTTTCAGATAATTAAAAAAAAAAATTATTTTCCTACTGAGACCCTGGGATTAATTTTCCACATTATTCAGTATACAGCCTGTGCATGGACTTTCTGATCTGACAGTCACAGCCTGTCTAGAACATTTGTAATTGATGCCTTTGACCTGCCTAACAAGCCTTCAATGCACTGTGTCCTATGGCTTATTTACCCTGTGTGCTTTTGCTGTCTCTGATGTTAGCACAAGCCGTCCTGAGAGCCAGCACTTTGCTGAACACCCTCAGCAAAGAATATACTTCAGCACCCACTGGTCTAAATGATGTTCTGTTTGCTCATTCAGGTTTTAGGTTTCTTAGCTCTATTTTTCCCTTCAAGCCATCTCAATTATTAATAATTCTAAGATTCACCTTGATATATGTGTCTTTTTCAGAATCTTGTAACTATGTTACTTTAAATGGTATTTTGTGTTGTTTGTATGCCTAAGATGAAAGATGTCTTTTTTTGCCTCGGTGTGTTTATTTGCATGTGTGATGATGGCATTTTATTTTCCTTAAATATAACATTTGTGGCAAATATAACTTACGTGATCATGTATGTGTCACAGACAATTTTTTAAAATGATGGTGGATTTTGTTTTCTCAATGCGTAGGTTTTGATCAACATGCAGCTGATGTCTGGAGACCCGTGCTTTAAAACGTAAGCTTGTAAAAAATCTCTGTGGGGTGGTGTCTTGATCATACATTTTACGGTGAGGACTACACATCTAATTTGTGTTTTTACACCTCTCCAATCTGGCAACAGTATTTAAAAAAAAAAAAAAAAAAGCCACAAAAAATGGAATGGTAGCTGAATAATGATTAACATGGTAAAATTGCCAGTAGAAGTGTCATAGTTCTTGCTGTTAGGTACTTAGTAGCAAGCACAGAATACTCACCTGTACATCTGTAATGTAAAAAAAAAAAACACTTCAGGGAAACTGTTCCTGCAGCAACCTTATATAAATATGCTTGGTAGGGGGTGATGTGACTAATACTTGTGCCTGGAAAATGTGCTGCTGTACCTTTTATTCACAAGTCTCAGATGATTTTGAAATATTCATTTGCAAAAAAACCCCAACAAACAACAGAAGTGTGATATGGCCTAGTACAAGAGAAAGCACTTACAGATGTTTAGTTAGCAAAGACATTATGCAGCTTAGTAAAAGATGCAAGAGGTAATATCTGAAGGGCAGGTAGCTAGGAAAATTCCCTGCTATACCTTGAGGCTCCTGTGGCCTCCTTGTCCTTAACCTGTAGTTAAGGAAGTGTAATAGTTGTGCTGTGGTTTTGTTACACTGAACCCTGTAGAATCTCATCTTGTGGTTACTGGTACTATCTGAATTTGTCTGAGCAAAACTTTTCTGTATCCTGAGCTACTTACAACCTCTTTTACTTCAGTACAACTTTAGTAGATTTGCTTTAGAGTCAGTCCTACTAACAACTACATCACTGGAACTGATAAACAATTCTTCAAATCATTAGTCTTGGATACTAACAAATCAATGTATTTGTTTTTTATTGCCTAGTACTGAAGGAGTTGAAATTAGTACCCAAGTAGCTTTTTGAATCCCTAGGAAAAAATCTCTTACTCCAATTATTCAGACTTGGCATTTTCTTCCAAATTAGTGGTATAACCATTTCCTGGAACATAAACTTTCAACACAAACAGAACAAAAAATTTATCTATTCCAGATGTCCTTTGTAGAAGGAAAAATAAACCTTAAAACAGTTTCACAATCTGGAATCAACTACATATTTTATGAAGAAGCCTAGAAGGCTTGGTGTTTGATCTGGGATGACATCCCTGAAACCATTCAGTTCTTGCTTTCAAAAGTGTGTTATGCAGTTAAGTCACACAGGCACTGTTATTTCTAGAAGTGCTTTTTTCTTTCTCTCTTAACTTTCAAACATAAGCTAAGAGGGGCTATGTTACTCTACTTGAAGACAGTGATTCATTTATTGACTATGTCAAATCTAAAAATGTCAACAAATACCCATTTGTATGCAGACCAACAGTTTGTTCCCAAAGTAGAAAGTAACAAAGCATTAAAAAAACCTGTAGGTAACATCTTGAAATGTATTTTGGTTGAATTTGCTTGCAAGAGATTGCTTGCACTTTGTCATTTTATAATCAGTGTCTTTTGCACTAGCAAAACACAAACTAAGATATTTATTAATTTAATAAGATCTCTTTTTAGGTCTTGGTATTAACTCAAGCAAGTACATCAGCTTTATTAAAAGCCTTTTAATATTGAACTAAAATTTAAATTATGTCATATGTGATGCTTTTTTACTTTGTAGGAGGTAAAATTTAGAGGGCAATACATGGAGATGGTGCCATAGGCCCCTTTATTAGGAGCAGGGATGGTTTTCAGCCCAGAGTAATTTCCTGTCCTGTGACAGGGATGAAACAAAGCCAGGAGTATGTCACAGCACAGAAGCCAACTTGGCCAACTGCTGTGCATATTGGGTTTTTTTTAACTTACCACCTCTTCATGTATTCCATCAGGTACTGAATTACACATATTAACATGTCATGTGATTCATACACTTAAAAAAAAAGAAACAACTTCAAATTAAAGATATATCACTCCACCAATCACCAGGAAAGGAAAAGCCTTTCCCAGGAACCCCAGAAGCCTGAGGGATGAGCAGATTGATTCTGTAAAATGTCCTTAAGTTCAAGAGCAAAAGCTTATTTTCCTTCATGTCCTTCAACAGGGGACTAGGAAGCATGTTTCCAGAAAAGAACTGTAGGTCTGTTAATGTATGCACAGTATGAATTATGCCAACATATTTGAAAGGAAAACTGTGTGCTGATCATTTTGGAGGGATTACAACAGAACTACAGCAAATCTTTTACACCTTTTTCTTACAGGCCTCCTTCCACAGCAACATCTATTGCAATTGCTGGAGAATCAGAGTCTTTGCATGAAGACAGGAAAGGTGGAGAAAACTTAAAAGTAGGACATCTGGGTATAGCAGGTACAAAATAATGCTCTTAATTTTTCAATGATTTTATAACTGGCCTCATAGTTTCAAGATGTTCAAAATACTTCAAATCTGAAAGAGATGCTGACAGTTGGCCTGCAAAGGAATCTTCTTACATGGCTTGTGAGTTTCTGCTTCAAACACAGCTAAGGTTTCTAAGCAGGTTAGCTTTTCAGACAGAAAACACCTGGCACAACATTCTACTGGGGCAAGAATGCACATCTCTTTAATATTGACACCAGACAAACCTACAACTACATTTCATACAAATCTATTTAACCCAATGGTACTCTCTGTTTTGCTCAGATACGTATTATGGTGTTTATTTTTAAAATAATGTATATTCATTAACATGCATGGTATTTTTGCAGCACTTGAATGTCTAAAAGGTTTGTAAAAAATCAGTGACAAGTCTCTAATCCCTCTGGGAAATGTGACATCTCAGTCTAATGAGGATTATAGGCAAAGTAGCAATGAAGGTGGCTTTAGGAAAACTGTCTGACTTGCGCATGTTGCAGATGTCTCATCGAAGAGTGCCTCAGTCCCAGATGAACTTGGTGCATGTGGACATTCCAGAACATCAAGCTATGCAAGTCAGCAATCAAAACTGTCAGGTAGCTGTTCACAACTTTGCTATGAGTTGTTGGGGATTAACTTTCCTTCACAGGCTTAGACAGTGGAAGATAAGTTTACTTTATGTTTTTAAAAGGGTTTGGGTTGAACACTTTTTCCTAGGAGTTTCAGGTGTGGCAAGGGTAACATTTTTTCCCCTCTTAAAATTTACTGGATTCACTGGATTATCTCTTCAGATGCAAGACAGCTTTTTGCCTTTGTTCCCTCCAAGTAACATATCTGAATGAGATTTTTACCTCTTCCATGAGTAAAAGAATGGAGACTTAGCTCTAAAAGCTTAAGGCGATATTTAGCATTCTAATTGTTCTGATATAAACAGGAGTTACTTAGAACAAAAAGAAAATGGCAGGTGCTAGAATACAAAACCTGAAGTCAGTTGTCTAGTTGATATATGCACATACATTCAAAGGGCTTTTAAAAGTCCCTTTATAAGAAGACAAAACACAAATTCTGCTTTCAGGATGGACCTGGCCTGTCATGAACACACCTAACCCATCTATCCCGCATTTTTCCAGCAGGATATAGCACATGTCACTCTAGATCATCCAGTCTGTCTGAACTCTGCCATAGGAGAAACACCTCAGTGGGGAGTACCTCAGTGGGAAGTACCTCAACAGGAACTGGAAGTATTCTAGAGCCATGTGAAGAGACTGAGCCAAAAGTAGCTGAAGCTGATTCTGATACATCTACTGAAGATGCACCACCGGAAAAACAATGCAGGTACACTTAATCTGAAAGCCTTATCTAGCACAAGTGGATTAGTTCATCATGTCTAAGAGCTCTAAATATATTTATTTTTGCAGACATCCTGTAAAGCAAGACTCTGTGGAGTCACAGCTGAAGAGGGTTGATGCTACCAGAGTTGATGCTGATGATATAGTTGAAAAAATACTCCAGAGTCAAGACTTCAGTTTAGACTCAAGTGCAGAAGGTATGGAGATAAGTAAGGAAACTTAGGGAAACTTTGTGTACATTAGAGGTCTTAGGAAAACCCACTCTCTCCACAGTCCCTGTTGTTTGTATTCATAAGGAGTGTGCTACATTTTCTACTTCATCTTATCTACCAGAAATTGAAAATACCCTTATATGATTCAGGGAGCTGTCCTAGACAGTTACTTTAAACCTAAAAGAGCAGGTGCAAATCTATGACAAAGGTACTTCCTCCAATCTGCACTGTGTTGGTTCTTCATTACCTAAAGTATCTGAAAGTATCAGCTACAAAACTGATAGATTTAAAATTACTTAGATTTAGCTAGGGCAACATTAAAGAAAGCTAACATATTTTTATTCATTTGCCTTTTAGAAGAAGGTTTAAGATTATTTGTGGGCCCTGGTGGAAGCACTTCTTTTGGAAGCCACCATCTACCTAACAGGTATGTAGCCTGAACAACTAACCCATAGGCAATACTAAATAAAAATGCATTTCATACAGCAATTGTTCTGTATCTACATTCTTGACCTTTGTATCTTTCTGTTCTGTATCATTTAAAAGCACCAAGAGAGCAGATTGTCTGTTTTTAAAATAGAACACAGATAAGTTCCAAAACAGAACTGATGTGTCAGCCCTAAGAATTGTAACTCCTGGAGTTTCTGAAGAGTCTCAAGGTTTTCAGATACAAGCAGTAGGGACACAGGAAACAGACACCAGGTTTAAATGAGGAGCTCTACAACCTTGTTGCGTTACTCTGGAGTGGGAAGAAAATTTTAAGTGTTTTACACATCTCCTTTACAGTACCAAACTGTTACATTTTCCTAATAACAAGCCTCATTTTCTTCAGTTTAGTTTTTCTCACAAATCCTGTTTCCATTTGTTACATTATTTATTTCAACGGTTTGTTCATTTTTCAACTATTTGCAGCCCTAAACTCTTTATTTTGATAATCCGCTTCCGATTATCTTGTCATTTAGAACCAGAGACCTTATTTTTCTTGTCTAAACCTTCTTCAAATACTCTGATAAATGACTTGACCTGAATGTGTTAATCTTCAGATGAGAAAGCGTGAAAACCAGGCAAGAATATGCTCTAAAACTGGGTTTCAGCAGTCGTCCAATGTAATTCAACATTTTTAGCTGAAGAACTCAGAATAGCCTCAGTATTTTAGCAATTACTATGAACTTAGGTATAAAGGCAGTTAATAATATATTGAAAGTCATAAAATAATTGCATTTCATACGTGCACATAATGCTAATGGTTAAAAGATGATCCCTTGGCTCATGTGCAAACTGGGCACACCAGTATCTGTCTAGGATCACATGAATGGTACAGAACACACTCCTGCAGCACACAGAGACCTGTCCTAATGCAGCTGCCAGAACAATCCAGGCACAATAGTGTACTAAGGCAGAGCTTGCCCTATTAATTTTTTACATAATACTGCAATTTGCTGTGTAAAACCACCCACTGTGGGCTGTCATGTGGGAGGTGAGAAAGTTTTGTTTACAATTCAGAGTGAACAAATAACTGAAGATGTTTTTCTTGTATCTTAATATGACAATCAATTTCGGGGTATTTTAGACACGTTGATCTGTTTATGTATATGATGTGATACAGCTGTGGGGACAGGTACCGTAAACACGATGTTTAGGAAAGTCCAACAGTAACTTCTTGTCCAGTAACATTACTTTTTGTTCATTTTGACTGTAGTACAACAAAATCTCTTCAGTGCGTTAAAGTGTAGGTGACTCCATGGCATGGTAATAATGACAAATGTTTTCTACCCTTCACAGTTAACTGGTTTGGTATTTGCTGTTTGGTTGGAGAGGTTTTGTTGGGGTTTTTTGGGGAGGGCTGTTGGTTGGGTTGTTTAAACAATACATTTGCTGATATGTGATACTTGCTATTTAGCTTCCATTTAAATTGACATTGAACTAACTTTTTTCAAATTTCCAGAGTAGGATCTGGAGCCTATGAGCAGGTGGTGATAAAACGCTAAACTGGAATATCAAATGAGGAAAACTTGGAGCTCTGGTCTTGATACTTCTGGTATTGTTTGCTCTGTTGCAAGAGCTGAGAAAGACAAAATCAACTCAATGTAATCTTTTTCTAAAAAGCAGTGGAATGCCTCTTGCTCGTAGAGCAGCATCTTCTGTGGTATGAAGGCAACGTTTAGCTATGTGTACCTTGTGAGAGCACTTACACTGTTTTTGTAAGGTCTGTCTGATGTTAGTGGAATTACTTAATTTCTGTGAAAAATCTGTGGAAGCATGTCCCATTTCAATATTTTATATAAGAGATTACTTGGGGTGATAGACTTTGTTCATAATGTTGTTTCTAAAGAAACTTCTGAAAGTTGGTCTTAACCTGAAAAAAGTAATTACTGAATTTGATCCTACATGCCATTTTAGTTTTACAGAAGCTAATTACTTCTGTCAAGTCAGTTTTTATCAGGTCAAAGTTATGGCCTCCAAAAAACAGGTCAGCTATGTTTTAACATAACCAAGACCTTCTCTTAAAAGAGTACTGTGCACAACTTCATTGTAAGGTTCAACAGAAGAGGTGAACATCACATACATTTGAAACAAATCCCCAAACATAAATAGATCTAAAGCAGCCACTAATCAGTTGTGTTAACTGTAAATTAAGGCTACAGGTTTAAATGCATCAAATGTGACTTTTTTTGTTTCAAGTGATGAAAAAAGTGGGATTCCACACCAAAACACTAAGGCACAGTAGTGTTTCATTAAGAAAGCTGCCTTGATTGTTAAATCTGGAGTTCAGCAGCTGCTCCCACAGAAACTCCCTTCGATAATGCATGAACATTGAGATTCAATGGGATGGTACTGTTTACAAACCTAGTCAGTAGTTTACTACCGCTTAAAGTTTTTAATCGTAGTTTAATCCTTCACAGTCAGTGCTTTGCTTGTGTTTTGAATGTGCCTTGCGGGGTTGGGGGTGTACAGGGAGATTTAACCATTTACTAAGAAATTTAAGCTTTAAAACTAGGTAAACATCTATACTATTATTAATATAACGTGTTAAGAGAAGCACTTTATTGTAGACATACTCTGCACACTGAAAAAGTCTTGGTGTGCAAGAGCAAAACTCATTTTTTGCTATCTGTCCACTGTTACATTAGGTCAATGTACTGTATTTAAATTTGCACAAGCAGTGATTTGCCTGACAGGCAAGGAAGAGCTCTTTAAATTTTCATTGAGAATATGAAAGCATCCATTTTTAAAGGGATGTGTTGGGTAACAAACAGGTGTAATTAATTGTAAACTGCATTTTACTTAAATTTTTTTACATTTAGTGGTACTGTTAATCAGTTAAGGCCTGGAATAAGTAAAAATAGTGTGCCCACTTTTGAAAGCTAAGAATGCTTCAAATTTTGCTCAGAGTGATGCTTGACACCTTTTTATTGACGTAAAAGTAGGCCACATTTAATAGGCTAAGTTAGGAAAAGCAGACTTTGTTATCCAGAAATCCATAGTAGAACTATTAAATTTTTATTTGTATTTTTAAGGGAATTTCAGCTTTCAAAGCTAGAATGCTGTTATCAAATACGATGAATATGAGCTATTTCTCAGTTTTGGTACTTGCATACTTTTATTTCTACTGTTAATTATAATCTCTTTACAGTGTGTAATTAGGTAAAAGAATTAATACAAAGATTCTATTTTAGCTGCTCTTAATAGAAGTGTGGTATTATCAGTTTCTGTTCTCCACAGGAATTTTAAACAGAAACTACTCAACTGCTGGTATACAACTCTCTCTCAGAACATTATAGTCTCCTTACCTGTTATATAACTAATTCACACCAAAAAATCCCATTGCAAGCAAAAGATGCCAGAAATTTGAATACATTCTTTGCTTTCAGTACTCTTTGACACTGCTATACTTGTTGACAAATCTATTAAAATCAGTAGTAGTTAAATGGTAGTTTACTTACATTTACTAGGAAAACAACATGTAGTTCGAGGAAAACAGACTTTAAAAAACCATTGTACAGCTACTTATGTAATTCTCAAGGGAATTTCCACAGCCCATTGCATTTTATGTTAAACAACACAGCTCATGGTCATAGATTAGATAATTTGTTTACTAGAAACAGAATTTTCTTGCCTGAGCAAATCTTTTGAGTAATAGGGAAGTTGACATAGAAATCCAGCTTTTCATAAAACTGTATCTTAGTAATTTATTCTTCTGACTTGACTTACAACTCTTCATGAAGTGATAATCTAATTGTGCTTCATGTAAGTGGAACATAACCTTCACATTTAGGTGCTGTATTTTTGTTTTGGTAAACTATGTTATATGAGTACTGGAGACTTCCATGTTGTAAACTGTTTGGGATGTACTGGTGGATTATGTGGGTTTTTAACTGTATTTAAATACAAATCTCTCAGACATTCAATAAACTCATGTCTTCAGCTTGGAAGCCATTCCTAAACAATAGTCTCCTTTTCTTAATGCAAAAAAATCACACTAAACCGTAAGTTTGGGTTCATTTCAGTTTCTCTTCCAGTTAAGAACTTCTTTTTTAAATGTTTTGCTTTTTTCTGCTTCTGTGTTATCACAAAGTGACATCCATATTATCAGGAAAATGTGTTGTTTAGATCACGTTCTTTTTCTAATCTAGAAGGAAAATTTTTAATTCAGAACACTGATCAGAAGTGTTCTGTTCAACTATTTTGACCATAACCAAACAATAGATATCCACATTATTTCCCTTATATTCAGGATACTGCACTCTTTTCTTGATGTTGGTGTTGGAGGGGTTTTTTTGATTGTGTTGTGGGGTTTTGTTCTTGTTACATTTTTTCCATCTATTCTATTTGGATTTTACAGTTTTGAACAACAGCTGCACATGAAAACACAGAAAATTCTTCAAGTAAAGCAGAGCCAGGTTAGCATTCACAATTACTGCAGTTCTTTAAATTTTTTAATTTTTTTTTTTCAAAAACAGAACAAAGATGCTGGTTTCATATTTAAATTCAGCTAGAACAACATTTGGTTTCTATCAAAGCTGAGTATATATTCATCTTGAAAAAGGCATCTACAAATTTTATAGAAACTAAGAAAAAAATTGCACTAAACTTATGTCTGACTCACATTATTCAGCACAACACAGGAGATGGTAAAACAAACTATCCTTGAAACTAACAAGAGACTACCAGAAATAATCTAGTAAAGATAGCTACAATAAAGCAATGGAAAGCAAACAGAAATACTTGATTTTCTTCTTGGGAACTAATTATTTCCTTTTAGCCCCTGATACTCTACTTGAAACCCCTCTGAGTTATTGTTACCTTTGTCAGAAGCACTCACCTTCACTCAATTAGATGTGCAGACAGATAAATACCACTGATGGAAGGTTAGGAAGGAGTCTGTGCTCTTGTTAGCACACAGAACATACAATTTCACAGCTTCTTAAACACCTACTTTCACTACTTCAACTGAGCTTTGTGTGAGAAATCTGTGATCTAATTCTCTTCATTTTCATGTTCAATATTGAACATAACAGCAGAACCATCACTGCTCAGTGTGACCTTGCCAGCAATAAGCTTGCATAATTTCTCAAAGGTACCACAAAGTCGATTCACTTTGGGAAAAGAAAAGATGGTTGTGAGAGGTATGTAAACCTCATTTCCACTGACAAATGGTTCCACGTTTTTTTCAACAAGCACTTTTCCAAGATGGTCTGAAAAACAGTCCATTGAAGGCTGGAATTTGGATTTTCTCTCAGGATCGTCACCATACTCCTTATGTTTTGACATTAAACGGTGCTTAATGATTTGGGCTGTGGAAATAACTTCACTGATCACTGCATTCTGCAAGTACTTCTCATCTTTAAGACTTGGGTACACTGCTTTGAAGACCTTTACAATATACAAGAATACATAAAATGTTTATCACTATCACACACTCAGATTTTAACATTTGCTGTCCAAAAAAACTTCTAAAATGTGAACATCTTTTTTTATTCAATCCTGTTTTGCTTATTAAACAGTTTCAGGTAACGAGAACTAGGCAATGAGCTGGTTTTCTCTATTACAACTACACTGGCAGTTAACTGAAATTAAACACCCCAAAACCCAACAGGCTATATCTGCAAGCTACACTTGTAGATCAGGCAAGGTAAAGCCCTGCACTTCTTTACCTCTTTTCAATAATTCTGTTACGTCTCGCATTATGGGGTTCATTATGGGAACAGTTCCATAGTGACAGAAATTCTACTACTTCCAAAACCGTCATCTGGAAACCAAGACTACAGCATGTCATTTATTGTTTTTAGAGTAAAACATTAAATATGCTCTCACAGCTGTAGGGAATGCTAAAAATAGATTGTGACATCAAAATCTGTGAACCTGTAGTGTGTTCTACACTGAGCTATACTCCAAGGCAATTAAGGAAACTAAGTAGGCAATCTCATTCCCACCAGGTTACTAGGAAGTGCTTTATACCAACACACTACCAGTGAAGTTCCACTGTCTGTAATTATTTCTTACTTTCCAATTACATCTTGAAATGTTGAATTATTCCCATAAATTAGTTACCTAAAAAAAATTAATTTGATAAGAAACACACAACATAAAACAAGAGTGTTAATCTCAAAGGATGCCCATGCCAAAACTCTCTCCAAAATGACCCTGTAACAGGAGCTAATGGAAGCAATTTCTAGTGCATGTCCATCACCTAGAGGTACTTCCAAGTCTGGTGAGCATTAAAGAGCACTTCATAATTCTGTTAATGGCAGTAGATGACAAGTGACATTTCACATGCATAGAAATTTCAAATACAGAAATTACAAATGTTTTTATAGCTTGGAAACCGTAAAAGATAAAGCCACAACACCACTTTATGTTTCAGTTCAGGTCACAAGTCATTTGAAGACATTTAGATATTTTTACATGAAGAACTGAAATATTAGAGTATGTTCACTGAAACAAATAATTTATGACCTAATAAAATTGAATAAAACCCCAACAGTGTATTTATTTTTGCATTGTTACTTCATGTCAACTCTGAAAAAACTTTGATTTATATCACATGGCATTTAGTAAGACATGATTTTTAAAATTTTTTTATGCATCTGAAAAATCTGTGTCATTACCAAGAGCCACATAATAAATAAAATTAAGGACTAGAGGAAAAATAGCTGGCAGAAAGGAAAAATTTCATTCCAAGGATAGGAGTATCTTAAGATAAGAATGATTATCCATATTGTTATTTAGCAAATACCCTGAAAGTTCAAGGCCTTTGTACAACTGGAAACACAAAGAATGAGACTGTCTTGTTCTGATGGCAACCTCACAGGCAGTCATAGACAACTTTACTCTTTATTCATACCTCTAAAGGAAGAAAATAATACTTACTGTTTTGTAAACTGCTTCAGTGGGTTTCTCAGACTGAAGAGATTCACCAGTTTGGGGATATTTTCTCACAAACACACCTATTTGGGTACAAAACCCAACCTTCTCCATTCCTGTTGGTGGGTGCCCAACACCAGTAAATTCCACTGAGTAATTATAGCATCTAGCAGTCTCTAGAGCCCTAAGAAAGACAAATTATTCCAATTTATGAAATATTCATCTTTCCATGTGATAAAGACCCATTCTTAAGGAGGAGCAAGACTTTAGGGCTGTGAAGACTCGAACATAATTTCTCTAACAATACTCCCATGCCTGAAGATAAGCACTGTCACATCTTGTGCCAGAGCTGTAGGATGCCTACCATAGTCTGAATCATTTAGTATCAGTAATTGAGCCATCCAAACATTACTGTTTCTTCTAAAATACGTGCATAGAATGTTAATGCTCACAGTTGCTTGGTCACCAACCTGGAAGTCAGCTAAAAATCGATTTTCAAGAACAAAATTATTTCAGAAGAACCCATAAAAAACATACGCACCTCTAAACCACAAGAGACCAGTTAATAGAGAAAGAGTGGTTTGCTGTAAATATAGAAAGACTAAAATCTACCTAATCAAGGTTACAACAGTGTGTAACATCTAAATGAAAAGTATCTTGTAGTACATCAGCCAGTGTGAACAAAGGGATGGGGCAGGGAACCAAAACTGCACCACTTACCTGAATCATTCTCCATGAAAAAGAAGAAAACTAAATTAACATCTCATGTATTTTAGAGGATAATGTAATATTTCTATTTCACAACACAAAGGCTTTCTCATGTTTACAGCTCAAAAAACCCCCACATTTCTTCAGTGATATCAGTATTTTTAACTCACATCTATCTAAAAGCAAAATCTAAATCTACTTGAAGTAATAGAAATTGTCTCTAAGGTATTCTAAGGTAGCTAATTACAGGCAGGTTTTAGTATCATTGTGTATGGAAAAATGCGTGCATCCAGCTTTGCAAAACTATTTACTCAAAAATCACTGGATACTTTAAAGTGTATGGCAGAAACAATATAGTTTAAGGGGCAAAATTTCCAGGATAGATACACCAAGAGTTGGCTATTGAGGTATGGCATTCTTTATTGTACCATGTATTTTCTTCCACAACTGCTTGACAGTTGAATGTTATCACAGCATCCCACTTTCCCTTTGTTTTATTTTTATTACATTCCTGATATTAAGGATGAGATAGATTTTATGGAACCCTCTGTCATGTGCATATGATTTGCATTAAATCCTTCCTGGTGCCATGATCCATTAAACTATCCTGTGCTCAATGTGCCCCACTGCTGTGGTTATCTGATAAATCTGCTTGCATACTCTTACTGAGTGCTTTGATTACACACCATATATAGCAAATCCATTTCTTGGATTTTATGAAGAATTTCTATAGCAGGATATTATGCAAAAAGATTAATTGATATCTTACATTTCAACTGTGTTAATTGTAATAAAGATATATAAAAATTAAGTAAAAGTTTTAAATCTTTTTTGCAGAGCTGTTACAGTAAAAGCCAATTTAACCACTACCATAAAATATAAACCCCCACAGAATGTGCTTAACTGCTCTTAACAGCAAGGAAACCACCAAATCAGGAGGTGACACTTCACTGACAGCAAACCACATGAGGGAACCATTGTGAAAATGCACAGCCACTCATTTCTCACACTACTGGGCACTCAGAGCTGCATCATATGCACCCAGCAAATGATGTTTAGTACCTTACCAGCTCTGAAATTGTGCTTGGCTCCACTCGAATTTGTGGTCTGGATGCCTGTATAACATCACTCTTGAAAGCAAAGGGTTAAATTCAGAATTTGGAGTGCTGATCACAACTATGCTTGGAGCCATGAAACCAAACACCACTTCAGGAAACTTCTTCAGCTCTGATTCTTCCAGATGTTCTATTCTGAAAAGAATAAGATGTTTGTGTTTAAAAACACACTACTGTAATCTTAACAACCAGTCAAAATAACCCCAAACCCTTATCTGTAACTTGTAATTTTACACCTATCTCTGCAATATGAGCACTGGCACTGTGGCCAAGTGGCAGCACAGGGTTTTTGCCTGAGCAAATCTCCTCTTGCATCTTGTACTTTTTCATGAGTATCCTCCTCCCACCACAAGCACTTCTTGAATTGCTTAGTATGGCTAATTTAAACACAAGTTAGAAGATACCACTTTTCTAGTTTTCTAATTCTACTCTTCTGCTTGAAGGGGTTGATCAGGCCTGTTTGGAGCATGTACAAAATTCCAAACTGAACTCTAACAGACATAAGAAACCATTCTGTATTGTCCTAATACTCACAGTTCAATACATGTGACCAAGTCAAAACCAAGCATGCAAGGATCTTTATGGGCAACTGAACCATGATGCAAGGTAACAGTTAGGGATCTTTCAGATGGTTGCAAATAATCAACAGGAAGAGGAGACAATGTATGCCTACAAAAGTATTAAAAATATGATGTTACAGGAAGAACCTTAAGACAAGACAAATAGTGCATGTAAATGAACTAGCTAACACTCTGCATAGATACCTCATAAATCTCAGAAAGGTTAACTGCTTTACATGAATATAAAAAAGAATATGCAATACAAACCCTTTTTGTAACTACCTACAGTAGGACAGAAAAAGCAGAAGTTAATCCAGAAACTGTCCTTTGTGTTTATAAAAATTTCCATTATACTCTCAAGTCACTTGGAGAGCCACTTGTAAATTCTGGTAGCGGTTCAATTCCAGACATACAGTAAGTCTGTTTTAGACAAGCCTTGCAGGGTTTCAAGGGGAGTTTTAGGCAAGCATATTACCTATTTTTTCCAAGTAAAAGACACAGAGAAACCAAAGTA
Organism: Chamaea fasciata; assembly: GCF_029207755.1. Taxonomy (NCBI): domain Eukaryota; kingdom Metazoa; phylum Chordata; class Aves; order Passeriformes; family Sylviidae; genus Chamaea; species Chamaea fasciata. Next base: position 11,701,787 of record NW_027094095.1, on the reverse strand, counting down.
CGTGTGCAAATTTCATTCTGAAATACAGCACTAGACAAAACGCACAATAAATATTAAATATAAAAGGTTACTTCTCTTCATTCTTAATTTCTCACTGAAATGGTATTAATCTGCTTTCAAGACACCTGCATTCATCTATCAGACCAATGCTTCAAAGATCACAAGAACCTCTCATTTTAGACAGTTCTAAACCGGACACCACACATCGAGCTAACCTTCCTAATTCAAAATGACAAACAAGAACAAGTCCCCACCATGGTGACTAATAGTTCCATGTAGATTTCAAACAGACCAAAACTGATCTTTCTGAAGACAATAATGACACATATAAGCATACATAGATATTCCTAACTCCATGCATTAGTGCCTTTACAAAGTGTTTCTTTCACATGTGCACACCCTGAGGGCCTCTGCATGACCCAGACCTTTGGCTGCATTAGGTGATGCTATGGGCACCTACACCAGGAGTCCCCAGGCACAGATCCAGTGTAACCAACAGTGAAACAGAGCTCTTCATTTGCCAAACTGCTATTTCTGCAGTTACCCTCATTTTGAAAGCCTCTACAAGAAATGCTGCACCGTGCCACTTGTATTTGGTTTGCACGGCAAGGCAGCCAGGGGCCATAGGAGGGGCCTCTCTGAGGGGAAGGCCATGCTGGAGCAGGTCCTGGCAGGAACCTCTGCAGCAAGGAGCCCACACTGGAGCAGCTTGGCTGGCAGGACCTGTGACCCAGTGGGGCACCCATGCTGGAGCAGCCTGCTCCTGAAGGACTGCACCCTGTGGAGCTCTTCATGAGTTCTTCTGCTCATGAAGAACTGCAGCCCTGGGAAGGACCCATGTTGGAGACGTTCAGGGAAGTCTGTCTCCCTCATGGGGCAGGTGACAGGCTGGAGCAGAGGAAGGACTTCTCTCCCTGAGGAAGCAGCAGCAGAAATAACATCTAATGAACTGACTGTAATCCCTATTTCTCACCTCTCTGCAGCACTGCAGGAGAGGAGGTGGAGAATAGGCAATAAAGTGAAAGCCATGAAGGAGTGAGGGGTAGGGGTAAGGTGTTTTTAAAATTTGCTTTACTTCTTATTATCCTACTCTGATTTTGATAATAAATTCAACTAATTTCCCCAAGTGGAGTCTGGTTTGCCCATGATGGTAACTGATGAGTGATCTCCCCCTGCCCTTTAACTCATGAACACTTCGCTGTATTTTGTCTCTCTGTCCAGCCAAGGAATGGGAGTGATAGAGCAGCTTTTGGTGAGCTCCTGGCCTCCAGCCTGGGTCAACCAACCCACCACACCATTAGGTCAAGACAAACACAACTTCAAAACAACCAAAGAACTTACATTTTCTCTTTCATTACATTTGCACAGATATCTAGCCCAGCTAACACTTCAATGCAACTGCAGAATTTCAGCATCCAGAGAAGGCTGCAATCAGCACATCCTAAATCTGCCACCTGTAAATTACATATTAAAACATGCATAAATGCTATATATTTCTAAGTAATTTCAGAGACTTGAAAAATTAAAGTTCCATACTTATCAAAATAATTTCTCAATGATAAAGCATTTCAGAATCATAACTAACACTTACAGCTGCCAGCAAGCAGGACAGATGCAGATTTGAAAACTATTTTTAAAAAAGTGTATATGAAGATCCTGCAAGATTTAAAAAAAAAAATTAACCTTTTGTTACTACAGCTACAAACAAATACATGTAGGACATCCCACTGACTCTGGAGAATGTCTTCCACATGGGTAACAATCAGGTATGATTTTAAGTATAAAAGCTGCAGCAATTTTCACATTCACCACTGCCTTTCACTGGGCTCTCCTCTGTATTTTCAGTCCTCCCTTCAAAACACTGAGAACAGGTTCACCAGCAGTCAAGTTAGCAGCAAAGACTCTGCATAAAACAAGTTTACAGGCTCAGTCTAATGTTTAAGTGGGGAACTCCGGGGATATTCAGACCATGAAGTCAAATAATAGATATTCTTTCCTGTAAGCTGAAAAGATAGTTGAGTATGTAAACCAACCCCCACTGCTGTTTCTCAGGCTCAGTCAAGGCTGAAGCACACTGCTGTTCTCCATGTGAAAATCCTGGTTTGTTTCCATCCAGTTTATCTATGTAAACAGCAAGTTCACCCTCCCACCCCTTCCATATCCTGAATCAGAAAATTCAAACCTTTAAAGACAAATGTAAAACTGGTGAATATGTTCTCTTTGAAAGCAGATTACAGTGCCACTGCATCATAGACTGGATTAGATTTTTATTAGCTACTAGAAGTATGATTACATAAGTAATGCAGGTGCATCAGTTCCTTGCACGTCCCCTAAGATATAAACATCAGTTTAAGTGTTAAACACTGCATACTTGAGAAGATCTTTTGGGGAAGGAAGTGGGGAGGACACATTAGATGAGAGCAAACACTACAGAATGTTACTTAAATCATTTAAATTTTCACAGTGAGTAGTGAAACAAAGCTCTGGTATATTGGGTGAACACAGGTGACAACACAGGTGGAGGGCCATAAGACTTTAAGAAAGTGGAGATGAGTTAGCCTCACATAATCCCACACTCCCAGTGTCACTTCTCATCTGAGGCTATCTATGCAAATGGTGACATAAACCTGACATGCTACACAGAACTAACAGCTCTGGAAAGCAAAACACAACTATGAGGAAAGCAGCTTGAGCCAAATTCTGCAGCATTAAATTAAAAACAGAGTGCCCACTACTCTCAAAAACAGTCTAAGGCGTTTCTCTTGCTTAAATACTCCACTCTTCCCATCAAGTAACATTAATTTTGTGTACCCCTGAAAAACAACATATCACGAGGTATCTGCTAAGGCCATTCAGTTTTAACACTTCCTCCACTACTGTTGTTTGGTAATTAGGTCAACAGGTCATTTAAGCATTTTGTCTTCCTGAGATACCAAGAGTCAACTTACTTGCAAGTTTATATCCTAAAGAGACAAAACTTACCAACCTTCTTAGGTTTATACTTCTCCACTAAATCTTTAACGAACTGGTAGCGTTGTTTGTACAAAGGAGGTTGAAACTTAATAGTTTGCGTAAACCCTTCTTGAAAGTTCTTATCCATAGTATTCTGGCAATGCTAAAATAAAAGGTTAACTCTTATTTTCTGAAGCACTTCATAACATATCTAATTACAAAGTTTTCAGTGGTGTTTGAGTCCGAATTAAGCAGGGGTAGACCTGATCTGAGTTCTATTCGAAGAATGACAAAAATATTGGGATTAGGACGATTAGGCTGTTCCCTTCACATGTAATTATGTAAATAACCTTATGCAAACAACTACAAATCATATACAAATCTAAAGAAGCAAATTTCATAATCTAACACTCTCCATCCAGCAGACCTGGACAGAGACTACAGCCAAATGCATCTGGGCCAAGCCTGCACACAACTTCATTGCTCTACGAGGTCTTTTACACACAAACAGAAATATTTATTTGTGTATATATAGGCACAAAAGCCGGCTGGGCGTCTGGGGACTGACCCGTCCCCTGCCGCCTGAGGAGCTAAGCGGGCCCGCTGGGCTCCCCTCAGCAGCGCCCGCGTGAGGGGCCCCCCGCGGCACCCACCGCCTGAGCCCCGCCGGCTCCCGAGACACCCCGGCCCCCGACCCACCGCCTGCCGGCCCCACCGCCTCCCGGCCCCCGACCCACCGCCTGCCGGCCCCCGACCCCACCGCCTCCCGACCCCACCGCCTGCCGGCCCCCGACCCACCGCCTGCCGGCCCCCGATCCCACCGCCTGCCGGCCCCCGACCCCACCGCCTGCCGGCCCCACCGCCTGCCGGCCCCCGACCCCACCGCCTCCCGACCCCACCGCCTCCCGGCCCCACCGCCGGCCGGCCCCCGATCCCACCGCCTGCCGGCCCCCGACCCACCGCCTCCCGGACCCACCGCCTGCCGGCCCCACCGCCTGCCGGCCCCCGACCCACCGCCTCCCGGACCCACCGCCTGCCGGCCCCACCGCCTGCCGGCCCCCGACCCACCGCCTCCCGGACCCACCGCCTGCCGGCCCCCGACCCCACCGCCCCCCGGCCCCCCACCTCCCGGCCCAGCCGGCCCCTGCCCCTCGGCGGGGCTCCCCCGCCCTTCCCGCTCCACCTTCTCCCCCACGGCGAGCTCCCTCCTGGCACAAGCGGGGTGCGGCACCTCCGGGGAGCGCGGGGAGCTCCAAGGGCCAGCCCTCAGTGCGGGGGACGTTCCCTAAGGCGCCTCAGTGCGGGGCGATAAACCAGCTCCAAGGGCCGGCCGAGGGCTCACCTGTTGGACTGATCCGTGCCACCCTCCCTCGGTGCGTGGTTTTTTTTTGTTTTTTTTTTTTTTTTTACCTCAGAGAGAAAGTTTATTAAGAGAAGTCTTACACTTACCAGCTTACAATGCTATGGATTCTGGCATCACGTGAAATTCTACTTACAAGTCAGTATAATGGATTCTTTAGAACAAAAAAAAAAGTACAGAGAAGAACAATAGTAAAGTTTACAGTAAAATCCAATTCACAACACATTGTAAATTCACACTATGTTCTCCTTCCTAACAGTTCATAAGAATTCACCCTAAAATATACCACTGTAAGTGAAACCTTCAGAATTATCAGATGTTATAATTCTCCACTGTGAACAATATAATCTCAGAGATATCCTTTCTGATTGTTCCATATCAGGTGATGACATGGATTGGAGATCCAATCTTTGGAAGACTGGCAACATGAAAGAGATGGTGAGCACTACTTGCAGTTTTGAGCTGGAAAATCTGCTTTGACTCCAGGGTGTCTGATCTACTTGCTGAAAAAAAGTATTGAACAATTCTTCTGATTTTTCCCCATTAAATAAAATAAAGGGCTTTTTTTACTATTTTCTCACTTAAAAAAAAAAGATTTAGTCTAGTTATGGTTAAAATTTTTGTTTTATTTTGTTTTTCTCTTATGCAGTGGCACATCTACTAAACAGTCTCAAGGCATCATAGAATAATTTATGTTGGAAGGGACCTTTAGAGGTTACCTACTGCACCCCCTACTTAAAGGAGGTCCAAGTCAATGATGCTACTTGGAAACTTCAGTTCCAAGGTAATTTTGACATTAAGTCTAGAATTTCAAACTGAATACTCAAATTGTGTTAGCTCAATAAGCCACAAGTCAAGCAGGTTTTTTTAGAGAAGCCTTTTACTTTTGCACTCTACACAGAGCAATAAACGATATGACTATACTGGAATAAAAGCATCTCACAATATAAAGTCATGAATCAAGAAATCCTAAACTGCTGACATTTATTTCCTTTAGTAACTGGAATGAGAAAGACAACTGTAGGCAATTCCAATACTTTCCCCATAAAGTTGCAGTGATTGTAATTAAATCTGATAGCAAAAGAAACTTAATGCAGCACTGCTGCCAGGAGACTCTAGTCCATATTGATATTTGACAGGAATATACATACAGCAATACTGCTTAATCTCTAATTCAAGAGCTAAACCGTCCTCTCAGCCTAAATTCAGAGGAGGTTTAGTGACTGGAGTACTAGTCTTTTTCTCCTCAGCTTCAATTAACACATTTCGCCCATTAAAAAAAATAAGAAATCATCTGTGTGGATGGAAGTGAAGCTGCTGTTACACACAAATCACATTCTTATTCACCTCGTTTTGGGGTTCTTTGGTTTGGTTTTTGGTTTGGTTTTGTTTTTCTTTTTGGCTGTACTCTGTAAAAACCAAGTGGGATGCCTGGGGGAAGAAAATCTAATTAGGAGCAAATGGATTTATAGGTTGCAACTCTATGTGAGGTTTTAGCATCACCACCAAAGAGTGAAAGAAGTATAAAAACATGATCTTATAGAGAGTAAAAAATACTGAGGTTTGGAACATATTTGACTAAATATTCCAACAGGAAAAGGTAAATGCATGGAAACACAATGAGAGCAATATAAACTATAACAGAAGTATGGGCTGTCTTGAAGTGGTTACACAATAAAAATTAAGGAAGTGCTCCAAACAACAATAACAAAACCATTGATGTTCAAAGAAAAGTTACCACTCCAGCTGTGTCCAAAAGAAGATCACTGTTATAAAGATACTTTCTTGGAATTAATTTTCTAATTAGTTCTCTGATTTGATATAAGATTGTTAAATGGGTATTTACTGCATCAATAGGGTAGAGCCATGCAAGTAGTTAAGCTTTTGTGAACGTCTTTGGAAATCAGCCAAGATGAGAAGAGGAGGCCAAAAGGAGACGGGTGGTTATTTCTAGAAAAGAGAGGTGAAAAGTCTTGATAGCAGGACAGGCGGCTTAGAGAAGCTGTTAACTGCCAGGCCCCTGATAACACTTCTCTGCTAGAGTACAAGCTCTAAGGTACTTGAAGGGCCAGTGTAATGAAAATAAACTCTTTCTCAATGTTTCAATGTGTAATAAAGAGTGAAGGTATTTTAATGTTACTTCCAACAGTATTTAACTTCTCATCTCTAAATTAAAAATCTGGGTTAGCTTTAGCATGTAGAGATGCTATTCCCATGGATGATTTCATACCAGCTTCTTCTCCCTGTAGCTGTTTCCCGATGCACTGAGCAATGGGGAGCCCTTCTGTGTACAGCTGAACATACTTTGGCACATTATGCCCAGCTTGCATTCATTTCACTGAACTATTGGTTTATTTTTGCACAGTCATTTGATATTTAGAATATTTTGCCAATTCTTTTAAATCACACTTTCAGTCTCCCTTTTGTACTTTAAGATTGACACCGAAGTATGTAACTAGTTATATTGGGTTTGGGGCAGGTTTTTTGTTGTTATTGTTGTTTAGGGGTTTTTTGTTTGTTTGTGGGGTTTTGTTTTGTTTTTTGTTTGTTTGGGTTTTTTTGCTCTTGTAGGCAAAACCAGAGGATTTTCTCTTTTCCGTTTTTTCTTAGTAATTATATGTAGACAGTGATTCTCTCTTAGCTGTTTAATTCCGTTTGTTCCGAGTCTGTTTGATGGGCTACAAGTTTCCGAAATGGCTTTTGAGCTGGAATCGAGCAGCAGGGAACAGTTACTGTTTTCTGGGTGTCTGGGGTTTCTCAGAAGCTGCTCAGAAGCCAGGTCCCGGCCAGAGCAGTGGCATGAAGTGAACAGGCTGGGCCGTCATTGCCCTCCGGGGCTCCAGCACACCGAACACGCCCGACGTTTCTTCCTTCCCCAGTAGGAAAGCTGAGGATGCCCCATCCCTTCAAGCCCAGGCTGGATGGGGCTTGAAGCAGCCTGGTCTAATGAAAGACGTCCCTGCCCACGGCAGGGGGTTTGAACGAGATAGATGGTCTTCAAGTTCCTCTTCCAATGTAAGTCATTCTATGACTTCTTTGCTTCTCCACTGCTGTGGAGGCAGAAGCGGCCAGCGCCAGCCGTGCCGTGGCCTCATTACCAAAGACAAGGCACCGAGGGGACCAGTTTTCAACTTTGTTCAATCGGTAGCTTAATCGACCGAACTCCGTGTAACGGTGTCAGCAGCCGCCCGCCTTGGGGCCACAGAGTGCCCTCGCTCTCCCTGCCGCCGATGTCCCGCCTGCCGGGCCGCCGCGAGGCGAGGCGAGGCGAGGGCGGGCAAGGCGCGGGGACCGGCCGGGCCGCCGGCGGGAGGAACAGCCTTGCTGCCGGCGGGAGGGGCCCCGCCGAGGCCCCGGAGCTCCCCCGCCCCGTCCCCGCCGCTCCCCGCGGGTCGGTGACGCGGCCCCGGAAGGCGCCGCCGTCACTTCCCCGGCCGCCATCTTGTCGGGGCTGAGGCAGCGCCCGCCGGCCCCGCTCCGTGTGCGCGGCCCGCCCGCCCGAGCGCCGACCCGCCATGGCCAACAACAGCCCCGCGGTGGCCAACTGCCAGGGGCAGCAGGCGGCCCAGCACCCGCCCGGCGCCGTCCCGCCCGTGCAGCAGCCGCTGCAGAGCGGGGGCCCCAAGCCGGCGGCCTCGGGCAAGCAGGGCAACGTGCTGCCGCTGTGGGGCAACGAAAAGACCATGAACCTGAACCCCATGATCCTCACCAACATCCTCTCGTCGCCCTACTTCAAGGTGCAGCTCTACGAGCTCAAGACCTACCACGAAGTGGTGGACGAGATCTATTTCAAGGTGAGCCCGCGGGCCGCGCTGGCGCCGGGCCCGGTTTGGTTGCGGCCCGCGCCTTTTCGCCTCTTATCTTGCGGTGAGGGATGGCAGTAAATATCGGCTGCGTTGCTGAGCTGGGGGAATCCAAAGCTCTGCCTTCTCTGCCTCACCAAGGAGGCGCGTTCCGCGTCGGCTGTGGAACTGCGGAGCCGCAAATTGGGTGTGAAGAGGGCAGCTGAGCCAGGGCGGTGGGGGCGAAATGGCCGTCCGAGGGCTGCGCCGTGAGGCGGAGAGAGCGGCGCGGGCGCGGAGCTGCCGCCGCGGCCGCAGGCCGGCCCTCGCTCCGCGCGGCGCGGGGCCGCACACACGGGATGGTGGCGACCGGCGGTGTCTGCCTGCGGCTTTCATTCTCAGTTCCAGGGTAGGATTCCCTCCTCCATAACTCGGCTTACGACTGAACGGGTTCGTTTTAGCGCTTCTCTTGGCGTTAAGTAGGATGTGCTGGGGAGATGAATGATCTGTATCAGGGCACCTATGTCTCGGTTCTTGTTTTGTTAGCAGGATTGAATCAGTTTTGCACCGGGGCTTCCATCAAGCCACTCTCCCAGGTAGAGGTATGCATAATTAATGCTAATCAACGCAGCCACTTTCTTTGTTCTGATAACGACACCAAAATTTAGATAACTCAAGCCTAGATAGTTCAGTTAGACACCTGTGTTTTGGTCGTTATTGGCATATTTTTTCAGGTGAATTCATTTTGCTTGATAATGTTACTATGTCAGCTGGTGGGTTTCAGTATATTTGAAATAAATAAAATAAAAAAAGCAAAGGTAGCCTTTTTGTTTCATTTATCCAAGCCGTATCAAGTTACTTAAGGCACTATAACTCTGAAAAATAACTCCACCACAGTATTTTGAGATTTTTGGCAGTTTGTGCTTACTTATGCTACTGTTTTTTCACATAAAGATACATTTCTCTGCCTGTGCTCTGTCATTTGGAGCTGATTATTTATTTCTTCTAATGCTTAGTGCAACGTATATTGTCGGCAGCATCTCTCCAGTTAATTTACTACATGCTGCATGTGTGAGAGACTCATGACTATCCAAATAGAAAGTAGAAGACTGTACTTATGCCATTGACTTTTAGAGCTGAAAAAATGGTGAAAGAAACATATTACCAGAAAATTTGAGAGCTTACTCTGTTTTTAAAGTGAACCCTTTCAGATGCACTAAAAGGTATTTGTTGTGATTTGTCATCTTTGTTCTGCTAGAGCTCAGCAGCAGTAAGTTAAATACTCCATTTGCTTCATCTGCTGTTTCATTCCAAAAGTGGTTTTATCTTAATTTTGGGAAGAATTTTGACATGCCATTAAAAATCTGTACATTGATCTGATTTGTTTACTGAACTTGGCACTTAGTGACTCAAAACTGCATGCTAAATAAAGAGAAAACTCAGCCCCTTACTCACTCATGAGTAATGGTTGTGAGGGAGAAGATAACCTGATGGTTAAGCTGCTTCATTGATATGAAGAAGATTTGAATTTCCTTTATGTTTTAAGGTTCCTGAATAATTACTGTGGGGTTTTTTGTTAGTTGTTGTTGTTTGTTGTTTTTTTAATGAGCGTGATGCCTGTCATAGCAGCTGTATTTTCAAGTGTATTTGTCTAAGAAACAAGTGGCTCTTCTAGAAAATTTTAGAATGCTGGGTGCTGGCTTATCAGGAAAGGTGATTATAAGTCGCACAGGCAGCTAGTGATAAGGACCATCTTTGAAAATATGGATTGTGTCCAGATACTTGAATTAATTAATTTGTAATTCTGGGCTCCTGTTTCAGTTCTGTATCTACAAAGTGCAGGACTTCCTCTTTCTTTTTCCCTGGCCTTAACACCGTGTGCATGTCCTCAACTTCATTTCAGCTGTGTGTTTCCAACAAGTAAAGCGTACAAAGCGGTCTCTGTGGGATCAAAACTTAAAATATCCGCTTTTGAAATGAGTATTATTTTCAGGGTTTTGTTGTTTGTTTTAATTGATACCTGTCAAAGCCAGTATGTTTACGTTGACTGTAAAAAAGTTGAAGACTAGCATTTACGATAGTGTTATAGTCGATCCTTTGCCTAAAAAATACTTTTCATTTCCTGTGAGAGGCAATACTATATAACCAGGATATGCAGTGTTATTTTTGTAGTATTTGTGAACTTCTCATGCTAACAGTACAGGAAGTCGTAGTGGATTTTGAATTCTACAGTATTGGCTTCTCTCATATTTCCTGTTTGGCAAAGGCAGCAACTGTAAGAAACCCAAGACAGTTCAGCAACTTCTGGTGTTAGTGTACCTCTGATTTCATGTGATTGTGCATATAACTGGTTTTCTTTCATGTATTGTTAAGGAATGTTAATTTGTGAAATACCGTACAGCATGAACTCTTGCTCCCAATCCAGTGTAGCACTATTGTATCCTTTTTTGTCTTTTACATATATTTTAAGTTGATGTGTTTAGGAAATATATTTGTTCATTGAGCCAAATATTGCTTCTTTGAATTTCAGAATTTCAGATGTAGCATAGGCAGTTATGTGGTTCTGAGCTTGTTTATGACTCTTATTGTCAAGTTTTAGGAATGGTGTTGATTACCTGTGTTTGTGCACTCATCCCTAAACATATCTCACAAGATTTGTCTTGGGCAGATTTTACTTGTTGGTACTTAGGAATCATTTTATCTAAGGACATCACTGCAGTCTAAGGGAAAAAACATTGACTTTATGTTAGAATACTACGCTTGATAAACACATTTCTTTTGTCCTAATAGTAAGTGATAAAGAAATCTCTAGTTAAGTTCACTTCAGAAATAAGACTTAGGAATATGAAACTGTCTATTTTGATTCTTGTAGCTGTCTTCAGCCATTAGCACTAAACTTGTAAGGTTGTTTAATCACCCGAGGAAATAGTAGTGATGGGATTTGGTCATAAAGTATTTGAAAGTACATGGAATATAGAGTAAGCCTGGATATTTCCTTTGAGATTATGGGATTTTGTTTGTTTTAAGTTTCATTCAAGATTTTGGCTCTAATTTCTTAATACAATAATTTAAAAAGCCAAGTGCTTTGCTTTAATGACAAAGCAGACTTGATCTTGAATTTGCTAGAAGGCAGTTTTTAAGTTTGGTTTAGGATATCCATTGTTGAATTGTACTTGTGCAGTCACCTAACACTATGGAGGTTGTAATGGTAATGTTCTTTGTTTCCTCCTGTCCCCCACCTGACTCTTGCAGGTTACGCATGTTGAGCCATGGGAAAAGGGCAGCAGGAAAACAGCAGGCCAGACAGGGATGTGTGGAGGGGTAAGTAGAAGTACGTGCCTTCTTCAATTTTTCTGTCTGGTAAATAACTTCCCAAAGCATAGATAAAATGACCTTGTATGTTGGCTCGGTCTCTAGATATAAAATATTTATTACAAAGAGTAGATACATCCTTCTCGCTTCCAAAGCTGTGGATGTAAGTAGGGTTACTTTTCCCACACAGCTTTGTTTGTGGATTTAGATTTTATCCTGCGTTAGTTCTCATATTCTTTTGTAGGCTTAGGACAATGTCTTTGTGACTTCCTGCATTCTCACCTAACTTTCTGCTTTTGAAAGGTGCGTGGTGTTGGAACTGGAGGAATTGTGTCTACTGCTTTTTGTCTGCTCTACAAGTTATTTACACTGAAGCTCACTCGTAAGCAAGTGATGGGCCTTATCACTCATACAGACTCCCCATATATTAGGGCTCTTGGATTTATGTATATTAGGTAAGTGTCCATATCATCAACTAATGACTGATGGAATATGCAGAAAGCTGTATTAAAATTTTACATTGTTTTTGTGCTTGAAGGTACACACAGCCACCTACAGATCTATGGGACTGGTTTGAATCCTTTCTTGATGATGAAGAGGTATGTCGGCGAGGGTAATAATTTGTTTTCTTTTGTTTCTTTTCATGTTACTATTTTAGGCTTAAACATTGCTTGATAGGGTTTTCGGTAGTTTGAATGTTACAATGTTATGTTCTTGTTTACATTATGTACATTAATTAGTGCAGGAAACAGGTTTGAGCTGGGACCGGGATGATTTCTCTTAGATTTTGAAGATCTAACAGATTTTTTTCATTGGTTAAGATGTTACTGTGTCAGATTTACAAAGCCATGTGGAACAGGTATACTGAATCAGAATGCAGACAGCAGGCTGTGTGAATGTGTGTCTTCTGTGTGTTTTTTTAAATCATAGTTACTTTTAGGTAAGGTGTAGGAAATCATGAGAGTGCTAAATTTGTGTTATGTATTTATTACTGGGATAGGGGAATTGATGCTTACATAAAAGAGTGGGAACTATATGGTAGAAACCAACGTTCACCTTGGAAAATACCAGAAATCTTTGTGGTTATTATTAATGTCCTGGAACAACTAAACTCAGGATTTCTTCAGAGAGAAGCTAAAAGCCTGATTACTGCATAAGGTGGCATTATTTCTGGAACCTTGATGTCTTTGTTAATGGGGCACATAAGGAGATGTGCTGCTGAAGAAATTCAGTAAAGAAATTCCGTAAAGAGGCTGCATTATTATGCAGTCAGATTGGAGAATACCTTTAGTATCCTAGTCCTGATTTACTGTTTGGGTGAGGTTTCTTGTGCTGTGAAGTTGAATACACAGTCTGGTACATACTGCTGCAACTTTTATTTATTGAGCAGGTTTTAAATTACATCCTAAATTTAAGACTAGAACAGGAAGAATCACTTGCCATCTCCAGTGTGACAGTAGGCATCTACTTGAAGAAATTTTAAATGTTGGAGTTGCAAATGATGTCCAAATACTGGTACTAAAAATAATGTTTATTATACCTGTGTCTAACTGCAATGCAGTGTATTTATTTTAAATGGCTTCTTTCATGCTGAGTATCAAAAACACTGAGCAAAGGAAACAGCTGGTAATTTCAGGTAAACTCATGCTATAGTAGACTTCTAACAAAAATGAAACCAGTTGGACTCTTGTTTGAATCATTGTAATGTCCTTCTCCCCCAGGTGGGGAGAGCTAATACGAATTCTCCTCTGCAACACTGGAGTGTAATTTATGAGAAGGATTGGGGTGGCTTCATTCTCAGGGTCCCACAAAGTCAATTCCAAGGACAGTAAAGCAGTCACAAGTACAATACATTGTGCAGGTCTTAACTGGTTCATTATTCAAAGCACTTTTTTGAGTTTATACATCTCAGTTCTTGCTCATACTGGGTATCAAGATGTGTTTATTTCTTGTTGTTTAAAATCTCCCACTATATTTTTGGAATTAGTGTTTCTTTCCCAGCTGCTCTCAGTAACTTTGTGTTATGTAGAAAACCTGCTTGGGGCTGCTTAATTTCTTACCAGTCCTGGTCAAGCTCAGTAGGATGAAGCAAATTTTTATATATGGAATTATTTAAACCTACAGGATTTTTTTTTCCCTCCAGTTCATAAATTGTGGAAGCAGTTCATCTTTTGTCATGCTGCTGTGAAAACCTTCCCAGGACACAGAGTTACTTTTCAAAATGCTTCTTATGTTTATTTTGTTTAACTGTACGTACTCTCCAGGTGCTACGTTTAACTCCTCTTTTTCTTCTTTAGATCTCTGCAGCGATTATATTTGGAAAAACTGTATATCTGAACACTTAAATGTGTGTGAGTGCAAGCAGTTTTACGTTCAGATTTTCTCTTCCTGTTTAGATAACAAATCTCACTTTCCTTGTGTGCTTGCACTATAGGTTTGGGACTGACAATAGCTGACTAACATGTCCTGAGCTGTGAGAGGGCATAGCAAGAAGGCCTTCATGCGGTAATGACCCTTTTCAGAGACAATGGTCATCATGGATTATGCGTTTCCAATTATTTGTTCATTTATTTATTTTTTTACATATTTCTAAATTAGAAACCTCACTGCTTCATGGCAGTTGGTTTGCTATTGCTTCCAATTCTGTTAGGATGCCATTTTGTACTAGAGGTTTTTCTATGATCATTTTTAGATAGGCAATGATGTAGCTCATAAATGATTTAGGCCACAGGGTTGGGTATGATGGTGCGCAGTTGAACATCCACAAAATGGAGTATTAAATGTAGTTTCAGAGGACTTCTCAACTTTGTGGCATTTAAATACAATGCAAGATCATACCATATAACCAGACTGTGTAAGGGGATTTTGCATTAATCTCTTCTTCGACAGTCCCTTACCATCCAGATGGCTGCAGGATTAGTATGTGCCTGCATGCATATATATTAAGTCCCGTTCCCTATCTGTAACATTCTGCCAAATCCAAAGAGTGCAGAGTTTGAATTTCTCTAAGGAAATGTATTAGAATATGAGACAAGTAAACTTTCATAATCATGAGACTTCAATAGGACAGTAATGTAGCAGCATTTTTTTTTTTAATCAGTAAAGAATGTTTTTGACCATCAGGATATTTTTTGCTTGTATTTTACAGGACCTGGATGTGAAGGCAGGTGGGGGTTGCGTTATGACCATAGGGGAGATGCTTCGTTCCTTCCTCACTAAGCTTGAATGGTTTTCCACGTTGTTTCCAAGAATTCCTGTGCCAGTCCAGAAAGCCATTGACCAGCAAATTAAAAGCAGACCTAGAAAAATCAAGAAAGATGGCAAGGAGGGGATGGAAGAAATAGACCGGCATGCAGAACGTAGACGTTCAAGGTCACCTAAACATTATTTTTAAAATGAATGTTAAAAGTTCAATATTGAACTACTTATTACCAGCAACATGTTGTCTTTTCACTGAGATGGGTTTTAAGGCAAGAGGTAATGGATGCTAGTGGATTAAAATAATCAAATGATATTTGGTATTTTAGATTAAATACAGGCTCTGTATGTAAAGTATAAATTGGAAAGAGGATCTCTTAACGACTGAAGGAGGTGTTTCATAAAGAATATCTTCTATTTTAAAAGGTCTCCAAGACCAAGATCCATCAGTCCCAGGAGGTCTCCCAGAAGATCCAGAAGCAGAAGTCACCATCGGGAAGGCCACGGATCATCTAGTTTTGATAGAGAACTAGAAAGAGAACGAGAACGGCAGAGATTAGAACGCGAAGCAAAGGAGAGAGAAAAAGAAAGACGGAGATCCCGAAGCACCGATCGCTCACTGGATCGGAGGCGAAGCAGAAGCAGGGACAGATACAGAAGCCGGAGTCGAAGTCGTGACAGGAAAGGAGATAGAAGAGACAGGGATAGGGAGCGAGAGAAAGAAAATGAGCGGAGTCGGAAAAAAGAGAGAGATTATGATAAGGAAAGAGGCAGTGAGAGGGAAAAAGATCGATCTAGAGAAAGGTCGAAAGAAAGGAAAAGTAAGGGTGACACAGAGGAGAGAAGACACAAGGATGACAAAGATGAGAAGAAACACCGCGACGACAAGAGGGATTCCAAAAAAGAGAGAAAGCATAGTAGAAGTCGAAGCCGGGAAAGAAAGCATAGGAGTAGGAGCCGGAGCAGGAACACAGGTAAGCGCAGCAGAAGCAGGAGCAAAGAAAAATCAAGTAAACATAAAAATGAAAATAAAGAGAAGTCAAATAAACGGAGTAGAAGCAGAAGCAGAGGAAGAACAGATAGTGTTGAGAAGTCCAGAAAACGAGATCAGAGTCCCAGCAAAGAAAAATCTAGGAAGCGAAGCAGAAGCAAAGAACGTTCCCACAAACATGATCACAGTGATAGCAAGGACCATTCTGACAAACATGATCGTCGAAGGAGCCAAAGTACAGAACGAGAGAGCCAAGAAAAGCAACAGAAAAACAAAGATGAGACTGTGTGAATTCTTTCAGAAGTGGATCACATTGAATCCTATAAATGTTTGATTAAATCCTGCTTATTTTTTCTTAAAGTTGAGATTGTGCAGTAGTTGATGAGCACTCTTCTCCAACCTCCCTCTAGGCTGCAGATTGTCATTTCCTATTTTGGGTAGGGAAGTGCCTTTGTAAACCCATTCAATGCATTGACGGTTTCGAACCATTTGTTTAGTTTAATTTGTAATGCGGAGATTGTTGCATTTTTATTGTTCAGATGTTTCTGAAATGTACAGTCTGTACATATGTCCTGAAAATGTTTTAATTCCTTTGGCATGGTTGCCATGTTGGTTAAATTTGTATGAGGCAATAAACTGCCACTAATTATACTTTCCTTTTGTAGACGTGGAATTATGGTTTGTATCCTGAAGTTAGCATGGCTGTGCTTTCCATAATAGTATGGCTTTTAGGGATGGATCTGGAATGTGTATTATAGCTGAGATATTTATGTGCGTACAATGTACATTGAGGGCTGCAGATTTAGAACTACCATTTATGTCCACTGTACCTGCTGTTTTATCCAAAGCTTTTAAAATGTATTATGTTGATCACCAGTGGTGTTAAATTGAGTGGACTTTCAGAGATAGTGGTTTTGATGCAAGGATTTAGATTATGTTTGGGCTCGTGTAGTAATTCTGTAGAAAGGCTACCTCAAGCGGACACTGTAAAGGTTGACGGATGAGTACCGTAGCCATCTATGCATTTTATTTGAAGAGAATCCATGTAAGCTTCCATTTTATTTTTTTTAGAAAACACAATTTATCCATTTGTGGTCCTTTAATGTTTTTAAGCAGCTGCACTCTGTCATTTATGATAATCCTGGGCTAATAAAGGCATTTAAGATGGGAAGAGGGAGGTAGGAAGAAGAAAAATATTACAAAGGATTTCAGTTTCAAGCTTCCAAAGCATTTTTATAAGTGTAAACATTTAAAATAAGAATTAACTGATAGTGTCCTTTTTTAATTCATATTTTCTACAAATAGTAAAGATCACAATTTGTGCTGAACATTTCATCTGGCAGATTTTTTTTTAAACAGGTTCTTAGAAGCAAAAACCAAAATGCATTATAGAAAAAGATCGTATCGTTAAAGTCCAAGTCTATTTCATAGATTATTCTGATGACTTGTATACTAAGTGAGGAGAACCATCTGGAATAAACTCTCAATTAATTCCTTTGTATTGAGTGTCAGCTTTTCCCTGCACGTTCATTACCAGTTAAAGAGTACTTCAAGTCCTCCACATTTTATTTTCAGATCAAGTGACACTTTGTATGCATAAGGGATTTTATGTAATAAGTAACTTACAATGAAGATGTAGCAAACAAATGCCACAGCCCCAAGATAGGAAGAATGTGAAGTGGGAATCAATCATAAAGTAACCAGAGGGTAAAAATAAAATATTTGTGCCTTTTTTGCTTCTGTGTGATGCAGGTGATCTAGGCATATTTCATTTTAAACATCCAGGGAAGACAGTGCTTTGACTTCTGACAGTATGCTTAATTCCATAGTATTCCAAGAAGCAAACTTTCTTCCTCCCTGCTCTTTCTGTTTTTTGAACTTTAGTAGTCTTTCCTTTATCACCATGATCCTTCGTAATCAACATTTTTTACTACTGATGTTGTTAAGGTTGTCTGTTACATTTATATTTGTTGTCACCTGATTTTAAATCTGAGCTTGAAACAAAACTTAAGCTTCAACAAATTCATTCCCTTGCAGCGCAAAACTAAAATACTGAACTTTCATTTAAGATTGGAGAAGAAAAGAAATATCCTGTCTAGTAGATTATTAGAACTGTCTCTGCAGTCTGCCAAGGGATTGCATGGATTCTGTCCAAGCAGTGAGGACAACTTTAATTTATCTTGTTTGTGTCTAGAGGGCTTCTTTTGGCCTTGTTTTTAACCTTCAGTTTCTGAAACAAATATGTTCTTGGGCAGAGAGGCTGTAGAACCAGTGTTTTGTCAGGGAAAATGGATTACTGATTTCTAGTTGTTCCTTCAGGGCTCTTCCTCTTCTTCTGTGACAGCTGGGCAACACAGTGAAAGAATGGTTTATTTTCAGGAAGAAATGCAGGTATTTGAGAGACAATCTTTGACCTGAATGTGGACAAACAGTCTCACTATAAGAAGATGGTGAACATTTTGATACAGCTTGTGCAAAGACTGGCCCATCCCAGTATCTCTTTACAAGTGCAGTAATTTCAGGACTGTGTTTTATTTTCCTATTTGATAAGCAATCCTTTCTGACCTCTGAATTTAATATGATCAATATTATGTACTTGAGTTAGCAGTGTAATGGACAGCACAATATTCACTGCCAACCAAGAAAAAATTACTTTAACCAAGACACCTGTCTGAAATTATCCTTGGGATTTACTGTCGTACAGCTCTTCAGTTTGTAGCCAGGGTCTCTTAATTCCTTTTTGTCTTCCTGATGCCATTTTATTTCATGTGCCCTTAAAAAGCCGAAGGACCTCCAGGGCTGTGCAAGCAGCTCTGATGAGCAGGGGCGAGCTAGTGGAGATGCCGGTGCTGCCCAGTCTGGTGTGGTTGGTGCAGTGCAGTACAGCTGCACTGGACATTCGTCTTGGGGGTGTTAGAAGAAAATTTCTGCCACTTTTAGCTGGAGGAGCTGTGGTTGCAGAGCTGTTGCTTCTCACAGTCTGTGCACTCACTCTTCATTTCTCAGGGTAAATGACCATGACCAAAGCACTATGAACCCGAAGTTTCCATAGTATGCCACATTTCCATAATAGCCTAGCTGGGGCAGTTATCCTTGTGAAGCCTCATCTGTCTTGGAAATTTCACGTGGCTCCAATGCTAAGTACTGGAATAGTAATATTAATAGCCTCCTACAGCATACAAGTTCCCCTCTTCAGGGGAACCTGAAGGAATTTGATGAATTCTGCTGGCTTTAGATGTCTGAGCCCTTTTCTCCCTCTGTGAAGTGCATGCAGCTTTAGCTATGGATGACCACTAGCTATTAAGCAAGGTAAAACAGCATTTAGGTGCAACTCTTGGTCTTTTGCAATGAGGTTGTCATTGTATCTTTTTTACTCTCCACCAGCAGTAGTTAGATGCGGTAGTACACTAAATTTCAGTAAATTTGGGTCGTGTCTGAAATCAGCTGAATGGTAGATTTTTGCCAGTTCCTTCAGTGGATTGAAAACCTAAGTTTTGAACTATTCTGTGCCAGATGCAATTAAAAACAAAGTCTATTTTAAATAATATTTAAAAATTTTTTGCAAGTGTTCATATTTATGTAATTCCAACTAATACATCTTTACTATTATGCATTGAACTTAAATATTTTATTAAGCATTAATGAGGTCATCTGCTGTGTAATAACCTAGGTGATTTTAATCACCTAATTTGTTAGTCCACGTGATTTCACAGATATGGCTCTGAAAGCATCCATTTTAGCATTTCCATATGCTGCCTTCCTCCAAGCCTTCAACAGGAATTTTCTTGGTTCTCAAGTCTTCTTTCAAGAGGGGTTGGGTTGCTTGGGATTTTTTGGTAGGATTTTTGTTTGTTTGGTTGCTTGAGTATTTTATTTCTTGGGGTTTTGTTTTTGTTTTTGTTTTTGTTTTTTTCTTCAGAGCAAAAGTCCAGAGCTTCATACAGGTAAATACTACAGAAACAGCATCTATAAAAACACAGTATCTGATTATCCTTGTCCCTGTGATCTGAAGTCAGCATGACCCGTAAAAGTGTGTTTACCTCTATCTGGAGAGAACCTGCAACCAATCCTGACCACAATTTTTAATCAGCTCAGTGAACGCCAGTGCCATCTCACATATCGCCAGTGTTGACTATAAGACAGTTGTTATTAGACAATACCTAATGCCTGAATAACAACACCTTGAGGTTACACACTGCCATAGTAGGAGGTGTATATCTGACTCAGTTTCATTGTGTTGCTTTTCCTCCCTGTCTTGCTAATTGTACGCATCTGCTACCCACTTTTTTTAGAGCTGAATCAATGTGGTTTTTTCTTGAAATCATGACTCATTTTCAGCTTAGCTTTTTTTTCCCCTAACAGACATACAAGTAATACATTCTGATACAATTGCACTTCTTCTCAGTGACAAAAGGGAGAGGAGCTGATGAAAATAGTTTTACAACGTTGTTTGTAGTGTGTAATTGAGGTGTTAAGGTCTGTATGCCAGGGAGAATTAAGAAAACCTACACCAAGAGTTTAGAATGGCTTAAAGTACATTAGAGTTACTATTAGAGCATGGAATTATCAGAATTGCTTTGGTGAAAAGAAGTAGTTTGGGGCTTGAATTTGGTTCTAAAAGAAACCAATTGCCTTAGATCTCTGAAAACCTATGCTGTGGTGACAGTGTTTGGCAGTGATGTCTGCAAAGAAGAAATATTGAAATGGAACCCTCAAGGAATAAGGCAGTTTATTTTTTTTTTAATTAAGTGAGAAATAAAACCAACTTTTTATTAACTAATGCAGAACAGTTTTAAATAATGTTTCCTAAAGAAAGACTTGTTTGATCATGACAAAATGCAGATCATATTTCAAAAAGCAGCATATAATTCTTGGGTCGTCTACAAGCAATTTACTGAAGCATGAGATTCCCATGAGATTTTGCCCAAGTGATCAGAAGCATTGGCTGAGATACCTAACACCTAATGTGTTCTCTGAAGAAAGGCAATTTCCACAATGAATAGTGCCTGTTTTCGTAAGATGAAAATAGTGCTAAGAACCCTGTAGTCTTTGGATACCTTTGTACACAGGAGCTTCTGAAGACTCTGTTAGATTACACATGTGTTTGTAGAACCATTCACCTTAAACTTTGTTTTCAAAGTCGCCTGAAAAAGTAACCACTGTGGAGTCTGAGAGAAAGTCCTGCCTGCATTAGGTCTGATACAATGAGGTGTTCAGCTTTCCTGCTCCCAGTCCTCAAGCAGCTGTGAATGTTGCAGTTAAGCACAGATGTGTCTTGCCAGCTTCAGGGGAAAAAAGACTGAAAATAACATTTAGGGGGAATGGTGTTATGAACAATATTAATATCCAGGATAGCAGTAGGTGAACAGCAGCAAAAAGGAGATCAGCCTTAGGGGGAAAATGTCAGCAGTGATTTCTTGCCATCCCTCTGAGACAGGAGCAGAAAATAGTCCAGAACACCAGGAGAAAGTAAATGAGTGCTGAAGAATATTTTTATCTGTTTGGCTTTTAAGGGCTTTTCTGGGGAACTATAGCATAGTGAAGGGAAGGCTTAATGAAGTGAAAGGTTGTTATAAATGGAGGAGAGGACAAGTCAGTAGTGCTAGTAGAAATAAATGAGATTTCAGAGGTAAACATGGATTTTAAGAAACCACTTATGATACACAGGACTATGAAATGTTTCCCTCCAATTTCAAAGATTCAATCAGCAGTAAAAGATGGATTCATATGTTCTAATATGAATTGTGATTCTTATAACTTACCTCCTTATCTGAACCAGAATATCATCTAGATGTGTTTTGCATTGCTCTTTCCTCTGTAAATAACTAGAAAAGAATTTGGAAATTAAGACAATTTCAGTTATGGAAAAGCAACTGTCTTGAGAAATTTTTGTTTCTGTGGCTGCTTTTGTAGTTGTTTCTAGCAGTTCACGTAGGCAAATAAAGCACCATCGTGCTGACACCCAGAAGGTAGAATGGATTGAGGTAAGCCACGTTTATTTTTACCTCTTTGAAAATAGCAGAAGTGCCACCTCGCTTCATTTGTAATGGGGTGTGGGAAGGCTATAAAAGATAAACCTGCCTTTTATTATGTGCTATCAAATGAGTAGGAAGTGTTGTGACCATGCATGATAGTATGCAGGCCACAATATAAGTTTGTTTGTTTGTTTTAGGGGTTTTTTTTTGTTTTTTGCTTTGTTTTTTTTTAAAATTATACAGGATAAGATGGGGGAGGGGATGAGATAAACCTGCATAACACTACCAGAAGCCTTGGCTATCAATTCTATATGCTATATGCATCTTATTTGAAGATCATGCAAAAATATTCTATAAACTTCATTAATTTTTAATGAACGTACTGCTCTTACCCATTCCAACAGAGCTTCCAGAACAGGTGACTGAAATTACATAAACAGTGGTACATATGTTAGGTCTCAGCTCTTGTAAACTGGAAAATACTTGTAATCTGCACTATGTAGTCCATCTATACTACTATGCAATCCCATCAGATAGCAGTAGTTTCATAATGGATTAAATCCATGCCTTGGGAAAGGCAAAGTAATTTCTTCCCCTTTAAAAAATTTTTACTTAAAAAATGTGTTTAGGAGTGATTAATTGCAGTTACTGAATTGTTTATTTTAAAAATACATTAAAAAAGCTCATTTATTTGCTTCTATATTCTAACCATTCCTAACCTCCCAAATGAATGTTAACTTTCCTGTATTCACCAGGATATGGGTGATCCTGTTAAGAGGCACCTGTGTAGATAAGTGTGCCCACACTCAAAATGCTGCTGTGAAGTGCCCATCACAGATACTGCAAGACTGCGCTCATAAAGTTTACTCTGCAGTCAACACTAGAGCAGAAAACTTCTATTCCATGCCACCTTCACCTGCATAACTTTGGATTATATTTTAGCCATCTAGCATGCATGGACAAAAAAAAAAAAATCAAAGAAATTTAAATTCTACCTGAATATATTTTCTTAGGACAAAATGAAGAAAATAAAGTGAGCTTTGGCCCCTTGTCAGTCGCTGGAGCCACTACCACAGTGTAGACATCTCCACAAGGTATCTTGGTGATATCACAGTGACTCAGACCCGAGCTGGGGGTACAGCTGAAATTGCCCTTTGAGCCATGTAAATCAGCTTTATAGTTGATTGTTTCATCAGAAGTTCGCCAGAACACCCTGATGCCATTGTTGCTGAGTCTGTAGAGCTTCACCCCGGAAGGGCAGCAAGCACCTAAGAAAGACACCTTTATGAGCACATTTTGTGAACTCAGAATGTATTAAAAATTTCTAGAGTGCAGTTTAAACCAGATTACTATGATTACCAGCATTTCAAGGAGAAAATTATTTCACAAAACCAAAACAATTCTTAAACTGAAGTAGGAGAGAACAGTTTTATGAGAGTCATTTTACGGAGCTGGAATTCAGTCATTGTTTTACATGTTGGAATATTGTTGCTCTCACCTGATGTAAGACCTACCTTAGAACACCCAGAATCCTTTTGAGGTCTTTAAAATCTAATTATGCCATAGCATACTTTAAATTAAAAACTGTTTCTGGAGCAGTATTATTAGAACTTTGTTATATGGCCAACTGATGGCTGTCATAAGAACAGGTCTTGATTATATGAAAATAATCCGAGGTGCATTTATTTAAAGAGGGAACTGCAGGTGTATTAGCTGTGTGTTGAATTTCAGCTGTGCTACTTTTATGAGAGGATCACCACACCAGGTACATCGTATATTGAGTGTTTTCCTTCCCAATTGCATTCACACTTTACGTACTGGAAGAATATCCCCGATAGGTGCAGCTGGATGTCAAACCCGTCTCACTGATGGCTCTCAGAGACACTGTATAGTTGGTGCCACATGTGATACAGCCCAGGAGACAGTAGGTCTGAAGTGTGTGACACTTTGCTTGTCCTTTGGGAGACTCCAGTGTTGTTACATATGTCTGTGCACCCCTCCCAACAGACCAGCTGATATTGGTTACCGACTGTGTCACTTGAGTTAGTGTCAGGTCATTGGGGCAACAAGGAGCTGAAAGAGAACAAAAACCAGAGAAGTGAATTCTGTGTTGAACCTGGAAAATGGGAGGTATTTGGAGGGTTGCAGGTAGAATAGTGCATGATCAAGAATAAAGGAATGAAGAAGTGCATACTCTTCAGGCGTGCTAAAAAATAGTTGACTCTGCTGGCAAGCCTCGAATGAACAGAATGTCAGTATAAGACCAATTTGTCTTTTAACTGTGGTTTAGAACTCTGGAATTATTATAAAATGACTGTTCCCCAAGATTCTAAAAATTACAAAGATTTTTCATCAGAATATCAGAGTACATCAGTAGTTCAATTAAGCAGGGTCTGTCTCTACCCCTCAAATCATGTATCTCAGTCCAGCTCTGTCTCTGTTTAAAGTCTCTTCCTCTACAATGTAAAATGACTGCAGCCTAACTGCCTGTTAAAAATAGATCCTGGTGTATATTAATCTCTGTACTGGGCCTGGGGATTGTCTGGAGAGGTGGTAGAGGACAAAACCTGTTAGCAAATTAATAGCAGGAATAGTGGGTAGGATGTGCTTTAATCTGTTCTTTACACTGCTTATTTGTTGACATGGACATTACCTCATTGCCTCTCCTGGTAATATTAAATATCAAAATGCTGACAAGGAAGTTATGCTCTACATTAGTGGCTTATATTAGTACATTTTAGTTAGCTGTGCCAGAAGATAATTGGTTGCATTAAGGCTTCTCAGTCTGAGGCAACTGCCAAATGACCCTTGCATGTCACACACACAGACAGGTTTACAGAAAAGGACATCCAGCAATACATAGTACAGTGTGCACATACTGTAAATAAAAAATAGCCAAAACCATAGAGTCATAGAACTATTTTAATATTATGCTATTAAGTATGTAACTATGTACAATTCCCCATACCTGTCTCTAAAGGGATACTGTAGCTTGGGAAGCTCTGTCCTGCTGGTGATCTTGCTATAGCACTTACAGAGAAAGCAGATCCACAGGGAAGATCCATTAGGGTACAGGAATTCGTGGTGCTTGTGCAATGCCAAAGTCCAGCCTCTCCTCTGGCAGTGACAACATATGTAGCTTCTTCATTGTTAGGTTGCCACTGCACACTAATTACAGATAGACCCTCCTTTGAGATATTTTTAATTTCAGGACTGCAGGGAGCTGAAATATTTCATATTAATAGTATTTAAACAGATTGTTTATGCATACTATATAAGTTAGATGTGACTATTAAATTCTAGTTAGAACTGACAAATTACTTTGGAACAATATTGATCTTTATATGCTTTACTCCTGGTGAGAAATTAGACATTGTGACAGAACAGACAATGTAAGGATTTTGTGTATAAATTGTAATTCTAATTTTCAAAATATTGGAGCTATCAGAAGCTTTCAATACAAATTTGATATAAGTTCCCTTCTTGTAGTGTATTCTTAAGGACTTTCAGTGTTGGAGTTGCTGGTATTTTGGGTTTTCTAAAAATGTTAATCAGTAAACTTAGTGAAACAGTTCAACAGTAACTTAGCACTCCAGTAATGTTTTTCATCACGAATCACTGTGGTGTACAATAATGATTTCTTCAGCGAAAGGCAGATGAGTGATCACACTACCTGTTGCCACGTACTGAGGCACACACGAGGTGTTGGTGCCGCGGGCCTCGCTGAAGGAGGACACGGTGATGTTGTAGGCGGTGCTGCACTGCAGAGCCGACAGCGTGCACGCCGTGGCCGTGTCCCGGCACAGCACCACGCCGCTGCCGCCCGCTGCTCGCGTCTCGTACAGGTCAGCGCCTCGCACAGGAGCCCAGGTGACCCGCACCGTGTCGCTTGACGTGAACACGGCCCTGAAGCCACTGGGGCAACAAGGAGCTGCCAACAGAAAAGGCAGACAGGGAAACCCAAATGGAGTGGAAAACTGGTGCAAATAAGAGCCCTGTTTAATTTATCTATGTCCTTCATGTCCTCTCCAAAGGTGACCAATACTGTGCAAACAGTCCAATGAATCACAGATTTACTTCTTAATTCAGTACCATTCCTTCCAAATCAATAAGAGGACATACTAGTGTTTAGGTCAGACACAGGAATTATGTATATCCTTGGTTTCAAATTTTAAAGGTCTAGAGGTTAAGTAACAATGTTCTCAATTTCCCATTGAACTTACTACTTTTTTCATTTTCCAAGTATGAAAACTCCCTATGAAGAAGTTGAGGACTTTGGTACACTCCTCCTGAGGTAAAGCTAAAGAAAAAAAACCAGACAGGACTAGAGTTCAAATGTTATGCCAGGTCTCTGTGTTATTCATATGTCCTTGCCTGATGACTGTGAATTGTTAAACTGTTTTCAAGTTTGTATGCATGTCGTTGCAGTTGACTATGCAAATCAAGTTTAATTGCAATGTGAACTGTTTCTTTTTCTCTGCCAGCCTTTGTATGTTATACCCAAAACCTGAATAAAAATAGAAGTTTAAGTCATTATCTTCCCATAAAAATGTCCAAACAGCTCTACCATAAATACAGATAAAGGATCCAAATGAATTTGCAGGAATAGATGGCTACTTACCAGTAGTGTAATTGAATACATCACCTAAAGGACTCTGCCCTGCCTTGTTATATGCAAAGACACTAATGAAGTAAGTGAAACCACAGTCTGACTGGAAATGGCATTGAGTAGATGATGTGTTGCAGTGCACTTCCAAGCCATCATCACTCTTCACAAAAACCACGTAATAATGACCCAAAGTGACGTTAGACCATGACACCAACAAGTGACCAGGTTCATCCTCCTCGATGGATATATTCACTGGTGCACAAGGAACTGGGGGGGGGGGAAAAAAGAAAAAAGAAAACTCAATACAATTGAGTTTTTTTCTTTCTTGAAGTTACATTCTTGGGGAATAAAAGAAAATCAGGGATATATAGAATTATTCTACTCAGCTTGAATAGTTGCTCTATCTTGATGAAGAAAACAGTAACTTAGCTGCCTTTACAGAGGTTGCTGCTTATATTTACATGACAAGTGGGTATGATTTTTACAGAACAAAATAGATGCTACCATCATGTTTCACAGAAACATCTGCTTAAGTAGCCCTCTGAACAAAACCAGTGACAGCAGGCAATATTTCAAAAGGAACTGGCACAGTGTGTGTTCACAAATAGTAGGTTTGGATGATAATTGGAATACTAGCATAAATAGCATTTGGCATCCAAAAGCCTCTATATGTGAAAACCCTTTATATTTTTGTGTAAAGTTTACTGGCTGTATCTGAGTAGAACTATCCTTTGTTTAAGTTTCCTTTCTGTTGGCATTCCAAAATGCCACATTAAGCTGCAAACTCCATGGCTTTTGTTTAAATAACATTTACTTTCTTTCTACTTCAGTAAAGTGCAGCTTGCTATTTGAATATACATGATCTAGCTGAAGCAGTGTTGGCTGAGATTACAGCTTAATAGTTGTCTCTTGCATAAGGCTCTCTCATCCTGTTGGATGTACCACAAAGTTGCTCACATGATTGATCTCCTAACTCCTATCAAAAGTCAAAATGAGGCAGGTTACATCAAATAACTAAGTAAATAATGTTGTGTATTTCAAGTAGCATATAATAAAAAGAAATTGCTTAGATTTTGTTTACATGGGCAGTTCATCTAACAGGTCAGGAAACAGCAATCTCTGACATGGCAGTGGTGCTGTAGCTGAACTGAGCAAGCTCTTGTCCTGAATATGGCTGATGGTTTCTTGATTTAGTCTAGTGGTGTTACTTTGGCTGAATGTGCTTATGTTGACTCCCTTTCTCACTAACAGCTTGACATGGCCCAGAAGAGTTCTATGCTCAGAGGCAGTCCTTAATGCCATTTCCTCACAAATTTGTTCCACCACTGCGAGTTTTTGCCACAGAAATATGAAGAATGTTTAGGCTCTTACCCCTGCAGTAGAAAAGTATGTGGCACAATTCATGAACAAAGGTCAAAAGCAGAACTATTTGAGAATCTCCTGTGAACTGCAATGGACCCATTTTCATTTGAAATAAGAGAAGTAGATGTTAAAATGCCATAAGCTACATAAGAATCAGTGACACATACTAGTTTTTAAGCTTACTGCATCAGTAGGTTCACTGGATCCAGCATCATTGTGTGCTGTGACAGACACATAATATTCAGAGCCGCACTGGAGGGATGGCACTGTGCAGGAGGCAGAAGATGTGTTACACCTCAGCTTCAGGAGTCCACTGGAGACTGTGACACTGTAAGTTAGAGCTCCTTCTGTAGGCATCCAAGAGACAACAGCTCTTAAAGCACCACTATTGAAAGCTACTTTAACATCCACTGGTGCATTAGGACCTATGGTACATCAATTTGGAACACATAAATATAACTTAGATTATGGCCTACAGACATGATCTTTCACAACTTGCAAACTAAATCCATTTTTTGGGTGCAAACCTTACCCTCATTCATGTTAAAATGACATTTTAGAAAAGAAATAGTTCTAGTTGACCACTGCTGAAACTCCCTGCTAATATATTTGCTTCTCACAATTAGAAAAATCCTCAAAATCAGTCTGAGCTTGCGTAACCCTTTTCCAGACCTGTCCTAAGTACAACTTCAGTGACAGTAAATGGTATCTTTGCCTCAGTGATGTTCACTAAACATAGCCATGTCATCTGAGCTTTCATAAACTTTGAGATGGGGCAAAAATATGATCTGAAAATCTACTCAATGTGTCCTTGAAAAACATAATACAATCACACATACACCTAAATACTTTCTGGTATATTGTTGCTATGTTGTTTCTGGAATGCTGACTTGGTTTCAGAAAAGAAAATTTCTTACTTGTTCTTTGGTTATATGTGAAATCATCTCCAGGCATCCCATTGGCATTCCAGGCATAAGCCTTGATAGTATAGAGAGCTCCTGGATCTAGATTGGTAAATATCAAGGAGGTATTGGTGGTGTTCTGCTTCAGCATTCTGCCCAAACCATCTGATCTCATGAGTGACACAGAGAATCCAGCTGCCATATGCACAGCTTTCCAGCTCACTGCGATGGAGTCACAGCTCAGAGAACGAACAGATAGCATCGGAGCAGCCAGGACTGGTGAGAAACAACAAAATTATGCTTTTGGTTTTTCAGAAGTACAGTTTGAAAAGGCCAAGCTTGAAATGAGTATACAGAAAAAACAGTCACTACTCCTGAGAGACAAATTCAGTCACAACAGAATGAGAAAAAATCAATTAATGCAAGATCAACAGAATAGAATTGGAAAGTGATTTGGTGCATCAATTATAGTATTGCACATTTTGTGAAATGAACAAAAGTTGTACAGGAAGTGTGAAGGGCTGCATGTGTTGAAGAATGAAAATCACCAAGAAGATACTGCATTTCCTGTCCTCCAAGTTTCACATTGTCTTACTATTTTATACTTTTGGTTGTTTCTTCACGTCTTCCATTCCTTCAAGTTATGCCTTTTGATAAAGTAAAATACATATATTCATACAAATTCTAGTGAAACGCCCAACTGAACTTTTAACTTACTGTACCATCATAAAGTAAACCATTAATTCAGACTTTTGTCCTGGTCATTAAGTCAGATGGCTGAATTCTAGTCCTCAAAAACTAAAAGGAGAATGTGATCAGTACAATTTAAAATAAAGATTATAATAATGTAGGACAGGTACATGCATGAATGCTTTATGTTATAATAACATTACAGACTTTAAAATACGATTTTGAAAGTCCACCTGTTTTCACTTTTCTGAAAGGTGAAGGCTGGCTTTTTCCTCCTGAATTCATAGATCTGACAGTGATTCGGTACAAGGTGGCAGGCTTCAGTCCCGTCACTGTGCCTGGAGAGTTTTTTACTATAGTTTCAACGAAGGAATCTCCATCTTGTGCAGTCAGCATGTAATTAGTAGCCCCAGGTACTGCTCTCCATTCCACTGTGATACTGTTGCTAAGTTTTGAATAAGCTTGGTCAATAACAGGTATATCTGGAGCTAAAATGGAAATAATGATAGAGATACTGAAGCTGGAAAACAGTCCTGTGAAACACTGTGTGCTCTGAACATTTCAAAATGACAACATGTAGCACAAACAGTCTACACTTTCTATGAATGATTAAAATTTAAGTTAAATGGACTTTCAGTGAACGCTAACAAAATACAGTCTTGCAATATTCTAGACCAAATTTCATCTTTCCATAAAAATACTCTAGTATTCTGAAATCACTGTTGTAAGACCATTATTTAACCTAGGTTGCACTGAGAGGTTCTCCTTTAAAACAAATCAACTGTATTACCAACTAAAGCAATATACAAAGCAATATATACAAAGAAGAAGTGCAAGTTTACACAAAGCAGTCTGAAATAGGATGCTGAACCATAGGCATTTCTATTTCAAAGCAACACACAATAATCTAGTCTGGAAGGGATCAGGGGAACTCACCTAACCCCTTGCTCAGAGCAGATACACTTCAATAACATGACCAATCAAATATTGCAACAATGCTTTGGTGTTATGCTTTGCCATTCAGAAAGAGCTCTTGAGTACTGCAGACACAAAACTAACTACACAGTGTATTTCTTAACCATGAGTAATTTATGTTCAGAAATCAGAATTTCCATACTAAAATCAGCATTTATAAAGCAATTACACATATTGCAAGGCTGCAAAGCACTCACTAGAAGAGAAAAAAGATAAAATGAAGGTACATCACACATTAAATTAGGAAAAGGAACATAGAAGTATTTGGGATGAAGTAGGTACCTTGAGGTAAACCCATTCATAGCAAGGCAGCTCATGTGGGATTTGGGAGACCTGAGCAAGCACAATACACACTGCTCAGCTAAGTGCTAACATCCATGTGCTATATATTCTCTACTTGACTGTTAGGCAACACTTAGACCTGGGTAAGGATTTCTTGCACAGAAATTTTTATGAATTGTTACCAAAGACAATATTTTAAAACCAACTAAAAAATATATATAATGCAGTATTTTGCTCCATGATTGT
Source organism: Chamaea fasciata (assembly GCF_029207755.1). Classification (NCBI taxonomy): domain Eukaryota; kingdom Metazoa; phylum Chordata; class Aves; order Passeriformes; family Sylviidae; genus Chamaea; species Chamaea fasciata. The sequence goes on along the minus strand of NW_027094095.1, from coordinate 11,671,151 downwards.
GAAAGACTCATCTGCAAATGTTCCAGAGGCATGGTCAGACAGAATATCTGGGACCATTTTTACAAATGGAGCAAAAGAGGGTGTCTGACTGTAACTGATAAGAAAGTGCTTGGGACTAAGAGCAGATGACAATGCTTAGTTGAGTAGCTGTGTATTAAATTCCAAAACATTGGGGATATTTGTGCATAGGAGATTGTTCTTCTGGTGTGGTTTTTATTTTGGTGGTGTTTTTGTTGTTATTGTTTTTTGAGGGAGCCTGAAGGAGTTTTCTTTTGTTTGTTTTGTTAATTATTAAAATACACAACAACTAATTGGTTGCAAATATGGGACAGTGTGAATCCCATTTGTACCACAGCTATGTAATGAAAAGCAGAATTAGTTCATCTGAGTGTTCTCCCTGGTTCACACTAGTATCAAGGCACAAGTCTGAATATTTGCGTGAGTGTCCAACAGAATTTTGACTCCTAAAAAAAAGAGATTTAAAGTTTATAAACACATCAATGTAATTTTTTAAGCCTGAATCAAACACGAGAACAATTTTTGTTTAAAAAGCTGCAAGAACTTACAGAACATTTTATTAAAAATCACAAGCGGGTGTTCTCTTCAGACACATTCAAAAATAGGCAGGCAAAACCAAAATGCTATTTTGAATAGTTACCTGTGTTTGCTGAAAATATCTGAAAAGGAAGACGTAACAAAATTAGAAATACAATGTGACATTTTATTTTGAAAATTAACAATCTAAGAATGTTAGCATCAACAACCTAAAACCACTATGTTCATTAACATATTTTACTGATATGATGTATTTGCTCAGATTCTTTAAGCATGGGAAGAATACACAACCAGTGAGATTTGGTACAGGTATGCAGATTGTACTGCTTCTGCATTTTCCCCTCTGAACCTGCCCATTAATCCCGTTTGCATTTGTTGACACACTTCGAAAGTATTTTTCAGTCATATGTAAACAGCGCAACGCTGTGATATTAACGAAATGCCAAATGTGGAAGCGGATGTCTGATAGTGCTCCACTCTAACATTTAGTTTACTTTTCCGAAGAATACAGTATCATCGCTAAAAGCAGCTTTACAGCAAGCAACTCGCACTCACCATTCCCAGGCAGCTGAGAAGCACTCCAGTAAAGGCCAATGATTTACTGTTCGCGCTGCACATCCTGTCAGAACTTCGTTGCAGCCTCACACGGGGGCGAGCTGAGGCCGATGCCCAGCGGGGCCGGCACTGCAGGCGCACTCCCGGGGAGAGGAGGTCGCGCTGGGCTGGCCGCTCCTCCCTGCTGGACCACAGCCGGACAGCGGCCACCAAACCCTGGTGACACCGGGCCACCACGGCACTCGGCTTCTGGCTGCATGGCTGGTGGCTCTTCCCTTCTGCTACAGGGTGCAGATTCTGCTTGGTTTATACAAGACTCATGAAATAATTAAGCTAAATGAAATTTGCTCTTCGGCTCATTGTCTATCGCGTTTTTTGCCCACTCACGAGGACCTTCTCTGTCGGGAATGATGCCCTCCATCGTACTTCCCTTTGAATGGCACACCGCCATACAGACTGGGAACTAACTATTCCTCATCCTGGCGTGGGGGAAAGAGGAATTTTCCTCGCATTCCTTCGTATTTGTTCCAGCTGCTGGTTCCCCTTTGAGAGCACGACTTTGTGTCTTCAGACTGTAACTTCTGACACGATTATAGGCGTCAACAGCCGCGATCGTTCTACGACCCGACAGTTTTCCTTAGTGGTTTACACGCATGTCAGCGGGAACCTGGGAGCCGTTTTCGTGAGGGAGCCCCGGTTTTCCCCGAGGGGACCCGGGAGTGGGGCAGGGTTCGGGAGCCGCCCCGGCCAGGCGGGGTCCAGCTCCCCCCTGCTCCCCACACCTCGCCAGGGCGGCCTCGGGGGTCGGGAGCGGCTCCCGCCGTCCCGGGCTCACCTGAGGCAGCAGGAGACGAGCCCTCATCACCGGGCACTTCCCCAGTGGGAATTTCGGACCGCATGGAGGCGGACGAAGACGTCCCGGCTCCCGGCGGTCTGGTCCGGGCTCCTGAGGGGCTGACCCCGGCCGGCAGGAGCCGCCCCGCCCGGGATGGGGCTGCGCCCTCCGCCACCGCCCCTGAAGAGGGAGGGGAAGGCAGCGCTGCCAGGCGGGGCTGGCAGCAAGATGGCGCCGGCGGTGCGGGGGCTGAAGAGCTTCGTGTGGCAGAGTGAGTGACCGTGGGGCTCCTTCCCCGGCCACGGCGGGAGCGCCCCGGGGCCGTTCGGTGGGCGCGGGCCGGCCGGGAGCCTCCGCCGCTGAGGCGGCGGCTCCGCGTAGCCCCGTGTGTGGGCCGGGGGTGCCCGCCGAGGGGCGGTCCGGGGCCGCTCCCGGCGCGGCCGGAGCCGCGCTGCGTGTCGGAGCCGCGCTGCGTGTCGGAGCCGCGGGGGCCGAGCGGGGTTGGGGCCGGGCCCGGGCGGCTCTGTGGGCGGCCGGTGTCCGGCGGAGGCTGTGGGTGGCGGCTCCTGCGGCTATCACAGGTGGTGACTCGGCGCGCTGGTGGGAGGTGGCTGCCCCGGCTTGCGGCGTTGCCGCGGGTGTCCGCAGTGACAGCGCTGCAGAGAGAGTCTTGTGCTTTTTGCCGAGATAAGGGTGAGCTCTGCAGGCTGCAGCCCGCCTGACGGGCTCTTGAAGAGACTAAACTTAAGTCAGCTCTTGGAGCGCTTCTCTGTTACCTCCGAGCTGCTACTTTTGGAGAGTGCTCCTGCCCCAGAAGGGGCTCTCCGCTCTCTCTCACGGAGCGGCACCTCCCACTTCGTGCTTGGCTTCACGGTTTTCGGTAGAAAAAGCTGAAGGTGTTCCCGAGTAGTCTTACAAATGAACTGCAGATTTTTATCTCCGTGTTTTGGAGCAGGTTCTGCCGGTGGTTGTCACAGAAAATGAAGTTGTAACTGCTCCCTTCTTGCCGGAGTAGAAAGGCTTATAGTATTTCAGGTAGTGTGAGGCCTCTGGGGAAAGGCATTAGCAGCCGCCTCATCCCGAGCTTAATTGTACTGGGGTTGTGACTCCCTGAGCTGCTCAGCCAGCCTGGCGGCTGTCCCTGACATGGGAAGGTCCTGCTGCCGTCATGTTTTCGTTTTTCTCCTCTGCTTCTACCTGAAAGCTGTTTGTTCGTGTCACTAAAAGTGAAAAGCAGACTGTCGCTCTGAAGTTCGATCCTCAATTGCTGGCACCTGTGCCCTGCCTGTATGAATTAGATACCTTTGTTTAAAACTTAACCTTTAGAAGTCTGCACCTTTGCTGTTTTGCTTATTCTGCTGTCTTGCTCTGTTATTTGTGAGTTTGACTGTACAGCCAGTGTTTTGTCCGGAGATATTTTATAGAAGACTTGGACCTTTAGAGGGAATAGTTTGATCAAAGCATGTGTGTGTCACCAAGGGCCATAAAGACTTTTGAAAATGTTGTTGCCAGTGTGAACAACAAAGATTAGAGTGACAGTGAAGCAGTGTGAATAATAAAACATTTATGTTGCAAGCTTAGTTGAAAGAAACTTCTGAAATGAATGCTTTGTTAGTCAGCTAGTTCCTCTCGTCTTTCCAAGACTACAACAACAGTGAAAATGGATGAACTAAGTTTTAGACATTGTCTGACACTTTTTAAATGGGTAATTGAAGGCCATAAACTTCTGCTCCCTAATGTTTCAGCAGATATGTAAGTTGGGGGTTTTATTAAGGCTGATTTGTCTGAAAATAGTGATGCTGATGCTGTATGGAGCAGCTTGTGCCAATGTGTGTCTTGTTCCTTCTCTGTAAACAGGCTTAGGAGTTACACCTGTGGTGTGTGGAAAAGTTAATTCACACAAGTTTGTTGTCAGTTAAATTCACAGATATGAGGACAGAGAAAGCTGCCTGTATTTAGGAGACAGTAGTTCCTGTGGGTATAATCATGAAATACAGAGAGCTGCTGTATATAGTTAATCTCTAAATGAAGCTCTTTCCACAAGCAACTCTGTCTTTTATTTTTTCCCCCAGCTTTAAATTGTTTTGTAGACTTGTATAATAAGTTCTAGCCTAGCCATAAATAGCTATATTAATTTTTCTAAGTGATTCAGCATTTCTGCAATTTTTTTTTTTTTGTATCACTTGCTTAACAGTCCTCTCTACAGGAAGTGTGTTATAAACGGGTCATTAGTTTTGCCAAGGTGTGGTTTGCTTTTTTTTTCTCCCCCCACACAGGGTTTTGGCAGCCTGCTGTTCTGTCAGGGTTGTGTATAGTTCTTTTTCCTAGATTGTGAAGAAAAGGTAGAAGAAAAACAGCCTTTGTAAAGTAATTGAATGTATTCAGACAGTACAAAACCTGAAAAGGTAGTTAAGGTGTATGGTTGGTATAAAATCTGTGAGAAGAAAATGAAAGCCTAGACAAAAATGCAGCACTAACCTGGGTTTGGTTTTGGTGTGTGCAGAATGCTTGCAGGAGAAAAATGATTTTGAGATCCTGTAAACCATTGTAGGCCACTTATTTGGGTGAAGCAGGTGCAGGTTGAGGGCAAAATAATTAGCACCTGGTATAGTGCAGGGGCAAGAACTCAGAGTCTGGTGCACTGATAGCTTGGAATAAACTTTCATTTTATTATGGGAGAAAACTGGCTTCTATTTTTTAACTGCAGAAATGAGGTTCAAGACAATTGAGCTCTACATTTGTATGTTCTGGTGTCTTTTATAGGCGAATATTGTAGAAAAAATATATTTGAGATTATGGACAAGGCTGTTGGGCATTCAGGTTATTAAAAGGAATTCTGTGTAACGCTGAAGACTAATTAATTGGCAAGGGTGTTCTCAGAAAATATGAATGTTAATAAAATTTTCACATGGTTAAGAGCTTGTTATTACACCTGTGTGCAGTCCTAGAAACAGGCAGGGACAGTTTGTGGTGAAGAATTCTGTGCAGCTGTTTATCAGCATGGGGTTTTTTAAATTTTTCATTTTAGGGCTCTGGCTCTGAACATATGAGTCTATATGGATGAAATTATTTTTTTCTTTCTTAGTAACAATTTGATTCCTCTAACTGGTAAATTGTTTCTTCTTACAGAGCTGAAATCAGCAGTATTTGATGACTTTAGCAAAGAGGAAGAATGGAAGGTACAATTTTGTTAAAATTTTTATAAGAATTCTGTCATCACTTGAATGAGAAATCTGTATTGCTGTGTAGAGAACAAATACAAAAAAATAATGGCTAGTATTTGCACTTAAAATTGTTTTCTGTCCAAGTAATACATTTTGCTTCTGGTAACTCAGATCTCTGTATAACATGTATTGAAAAATCTATAGGGTAGTACAGGAAGAACAAATGGTTAGTAGTCTCTTTTTATTAGTTGTGAAGAAAAATTATAAACTGTGTTTATCTTCACTTTTCTTTTGAAAGACTTGTACTTTATTAATGTCAAAAATGACACTGCTCTGCAGTACATGTGGAGCATGATTCAGCAGTTTGATACCTGTTAGAACTGCTTAAGCTACAAAACAGTTTGAAAATAAATACAGATATATTTGAGCAGGCCATGGGGTAAATTAGCAGGAGTTCAAAAGACTTGTGCCCAAGTGAAACTTTCAAAGTACTTCCTAGTATGAGTAGGGGGAACAAGACACATTTTTAAGATTGAGCTCATCTTTGGAAATCCTCTACATTAGGAGCTGCCTTCTGAGGTTAATGTCCCCCTGCAGTGTTGGTGTATGCAGGTAATGAAAAAAAAATAGAGTAATAAAATAGTTTTAGCTTCAAACTTCTATGGCAAGCTGTTGAGGAAATGACATGGGTTTAATACAGCTGATTAATTTATTTAAATACTTGTGTGTTTTCTTTAAATCTATTTAGATAATGCTTTTAGATGATTACACTACTAAATTATTGTCACTGTGCTGCAAAATGACTGATCTACTGGGAGAGGGTATCACAGGTAAGCATAATTCTTATTTATACACCAATGGCAATATCCTGGTAAGAAAAAGGAGAAGACTGAAAATGATGAAATGGATAGTACCCTTGCAAGGAATGGTCTTTATTTGGCCGATGAAAACAAGTAGTTATGGGATATTAAAATAGCAGACTTTCAGGCTTCTGCAGTAATTAGTCAGTAGTGATTTTTTTTTGGGGGGGGGGGGGGGGAAACCAAATGTTTCTCTGCCTGAAAGCTCAAATCCCCCTTTGAAATATTTTTTCTAAAGATTGCTCTAAGGGTTTTTTTTTGTTTTTGTTTGATTGGGGTTTTTGGTGTTTTTTGTGCTTTTACTGTTTTTTTTTTTGGTTTGGTTGTTGTGGTGGTTTTTGGTTTAGGGGTTTTGGTGGGTTTTTTTGAGAGGTGGAAAGGGGTGTTTGTTTGCTGATGCCTGTTTTTGAAATTGAAATAAATTCCCAAAATGTGAATGAACTAGTTTTAATTTGCTTTAGGTCTAGATTTTCAGAAATGCTTGTGTAAGAGGCCATTGCTTAGACTTGGTTATTTACTCCACAATACTATTCTTACTCCAGTTCTTCAACATAGCATGATTATTCTGGAAATAAAATAGTAGAGCTGTATCAATTTTGCTTTTTGATGTGTATTTTAAATAATAAATACTACTTATCCTTTGTGAGAAACTTTTGGTGAGGATGTATTCTCTTAATCAAGAAGAAACCTTTTATTTTTAGTGAGCACACTGCTGAAAGGAACCTGTCTTTCCACATCCACATGTCTGACATTACTTATCTTCCTTGTTCTTCCCCCACAAAATTTCTGAGCCGCAAGAACCTCTCTGCATTCTCAAGCTACTGTATTGTAACACTACACAGTAATGACTTTATTAAACAGAGAAAAACAAGAGATGAGTGAAGCTGATTTGCTGAAAATGTCTTAATTTGTGCCTGCAATTATGTTGAAACAGAGTAATTGCCCAGGAAATAGGCAAACAAAGGACAGAAGAGGCTGTAGTCCAAAATGATGCCCTGCATAGTTTCTCTGTCCCTCTCCTTCTGGGAAAAGAGCTGCCTTGCCAAGAGAGCTCCCACTGGGCCCCATAGTTGGAGTATGTTTGCATTGCCATTTTGCTGTAGAAGTGTAGAATACCTAGGAAGACTTCATTCCTCCAACTTTAGTTTTTAGTAAACTGAGAGTTGAGAAAGCCTTGTGGTAACCTTCTGAACATAAAATGTGAAAGAAATAAATGAAAGCTCTAGGCAGAAGGTCTGTCCTTACCTCTAATATTGTGGACAACTTGATTGCTGTTACTTTATTTTTATCAACTCTATATTAAAATATGTGCAGTGTTTTCCTTAAAGATGCATGATGTTCCCAATTATAAAAATGTATTATGTCTTACTTTATAGTGGTGGAGAATGTACATAAAACCCGTGAGCCTGTCCCACACATGAAGGCAATATATTTAATAACTCCCACCAAAAAGGTTAGTATTTTAAAGTGTTGCAAGATCTTTCAGACTGAAAATACCCCCTTTATTTTAAAATGTGTACTGTGTACAGCTGTCCAGTACTTCTGCATTTTCTGTGATACTCCTCTGTGTGATGTCTGATTTCCCGAGATGAAAAGACAATGTAGTGCCACCGTGGAACACGTTGCAAAGGTGTGCCTTGTGGTCAATGTAGGCACTGTATCATTGCTTAGCAATTGTAACCTCACTGACATGAGGTTACACTGAATGTTGTATCATATAATGATGCAATACATTGAAAAATAGAATTCAAAGTAATGGCTCTAATAAGAGATTACTGTTACTTCCTAAAAATTCTTGAGAGAATAAATCTCAGCATTGTTATAGCTGGAAAATGATGCAAATACTGTGATGTGTATGCTTCCTGAAATGAGCTTGCATGACTGACCCTCTGTAATTGCTTGTTATTCTTAATCTGGAATTAAAAATCTTCAGTGTTTTCTTATATGTTGAATTGCAGTATTCCTAGGTGGAGGTTAGTAATAGGGCAGGAGGAGAGGAGGGGGAAGCTTTGTCTGCTGTGTGTAGAAAGGCAAAACATTGGCATGATGTTGGTTTCTTTTTACCTTATTTTTCTTGTCCCTATAAGTCTGTAGATGGACTGATTGATGACTTCATCACTAAATCATCCAGCAGATACAAAGCAGCCTATGTGTATTTCACTGACTGTAAGTAAGCTTTTGGGGTGTAGTTTGGTAACTTTATGTGGATAAATAAGTAAGCTGCTCACTTCTCTTGTGTGTAGTTGAAAATAAAAATGAGAAGTTTGGACCCTGTTTCTTGCAAGAAGCTTTGAGACTCAAGTCGTTAACCATATATCTCGGTTGCCAGGCCGTGGTCACCCTGCTGGGTAGCAATAGTAATTTCTTTCAGTTACTGAACAGTCTTGATTGTTCTCCACCTCTGGTTTTAATCTAGGTAATGTAGTTTTATTTTTAAGTATTCCAGTCTTCTCCTGTCTTGGAGTGTGGAGGAAGACAATTGGAGTCATACTATGTATCTCTACATAAACAAAATAGTACTAAAAACATAACTGCATGAGGACTTTCTGCAAGGGCTGTGTTAGTAATTGGTTGTTTCAGGTAGTTCCTTCAGACCTGTGAGGCAGCTTTTTCCCTTCCCTGGAAGAAGGGCCACTGAGCCCTTGCATGCACGACCTCAGTTGCCTAGCAGAGCAATTAGTGGGAACGGGATTAGTGTGGCTGCACATGCCCCTGCAGTCAGTCATTGTGACTAAAACGACCTGTGAAGAGGGGAAAACAAAAAACCCAAATGTGCTGCTGAAGGCAGAGACTGAGGCCTGCCTAGCTTTGTGGACTGTGTGTGTCTGCTGCTGGATGTTCTCAAAGCAGTATTAAATTACTGTTCAAATTCTTGGTTTCTTATTTAATTTCATGCTGAAGCAGCAGTTACTGTTCTGGAAAAGTGCTGCTATCTTGCTGTATGCTCCCTGGTTGCAAGTGGGCAAGCTTTCAGTTTGAATACATGCCAAAACTTTTCCTGTTGAGAGAAGTAGCTCCTGAGTTAGAGAAATAACTCTGTCACTTCCAAGTCTGTGTAGTATTTGTGTCATCCATGTATCCCTTAAAATCAATTTCTAGACTGGCATCCAATGTAGCCTGGAACTGTGGTGGGACACCTTAGAGATCTATAATTAAATTCCATATTTCTATGTTTGGCTCTTAGATATGTACACATGATTTCTTTTTGTAGCTTGGGAAATGTTCTTTCTCTCCTATGTGACAAGAAATAACAGAAATGTTTACTTTGATACAATCAACATCTTTCACAGTTGCAGATTGTTAATGAGTGTTCAACAATGTTTTGCTTGCAAAAAGCCAGTGGAAATTGAGCAGTGGTGCTTTTCAAAAAAGATCTCATAAACAAAATATTGATTATATAATCCGTTTCACTTTAGGAAGAGTAGGCAACTTTTTTCTCGTATTTTAATGTTAATTGCGTCTTAATTTAGATTTGTCTGCTCCGAATACTGTATGCTTGTAAGTGAGCTGACAGCTGGAATAGTACAAATTATTTATACTTCGGGTCTTTTTTTCCCCCCCTAGTTTGTCCTGACAGCCTCTTCAATAAAATTAAAGCTTCATGTGCAAAATCAATAAAGAGATGCAAAGAGATCAACATTTCCTTCTTCCCTTATGAGTCTCAGGTAAGTTTAATTCTTAATCTTAACAGTAGTCTGGAGGAATATTTTCAAGTGCTACTGGCCTTTTAGAAAACAATGAAATAGCATGTAGCTTTTGACTGACAAACTCTGTGAGATATTTCCATTTGGGCACATTTCCAGTGCTTGCTTATGCTTTTCAGATGAAGATAAGTGCTCTTGTACTCCAGGGTTTACTCTTTACACTTGACCTCTTTGCAAGACTGGTGTCAGTCGCAATAGGGAGGTTAAAGAAGGAATCTGTTCTCTAAGAGCAGGCAAGTATTCTGGTTGGTGTTTAGTAAGAGTTGGTTACTGCTGATCCTGAGGTGTTACTTTGATAGGTTGGGTAGGTTGGTGCATGGGAATAGGAGTAAGTAGGACTTGGTGACAAGTTAGGAAAGGAGAACAAATGGACTAAGAGAACTGGAGTGGAACAAAAACTACTACAATTTGACAGTCTTTTTAGTGAGAGGAGAACAAGGAAATCCTGTTTTCTCAAAGATCTATATTACCAGTGGAAACCAATGAGCGTTTTCCATGTGCAGCCACTCAGTGGGTGTTGTGTTGAGAAATAATTTGTTGCTCATGCACTTCATCAGACACAGAGGGCTGAAATGCACACTGATACTCATTAAGATGGTGAAGGCTCCAAGCTCTGCCCAGTTCTGGGAGCTGGAGAGCTAACCATGAATGTTTCCTGTGTCAAACATTATCAACATATCAAGGGTGACAACTCCTATGCGTACCAAGTGGCAGGTGAATATAGGGATTGCTGCTAGCCCTGTCTCACTGTGGTGCTGTTTCCTGGTTTGAAGACACAATCCTTTGTATTATAAAGGGCTCTTTAGTATTTTGGTTGAGAATCCATCAGGGGATAATGAGTATGATGGCCTGTTTGTTTGCTTTCCAGTGAGGTTAATGTTTACAAGTTTTGTTTCAAGCTGGTTTTGGGAGCCCTGCCAATTCTGCCCTTCTGTACCAGAGAATGCCTATGAAAATATTGTGGTCCTGGTTCTCTGGAGGACTCACCATGAAAGCAGAAATCAGGACTACTTTTCTGAACTTGAAAATAAGCAATACTTAGGCTGGGCAGCACTCTCCTTGTTTTTACTGTAGTTTTGTATTCACTGTATCTGGGGTTGTGAAAACTTTTTGAATCTTTAGCAGAGGAAGAGTGTTAACTGGTCTGCCTGCTTTGTGGGATGCTAAGAGTAAATAATCAGGCTGAGTTCTGGGCAAAGTCCAGGTGATTATCTACTCAAGAGAAGCAAACACCTTTATCTGGATGGACGTTCTTCTTTGACTCTGTAGTTACAGAGTCCATCTGCAGCTAGAGAAAATCCATTTACTGACAATGGGTTTGTTCCCATGTTTGCATTCCATTTACAAAACTGTTGAAAAACCTCTCATCTCTGTAATACTAAGCTGCTTTAATTAAGATTTTATGCATTTAAAGAATTTCAGCTATTGAAGCTAAATTCTCCATATCAAAAGCAGATACAGTATGTAAAATTTTGTTTTAAACCAATTTAACCTTGATACCTTCTATGATAATTCTGATATTGCGTTGTATAGCTCTGTACAAGACACTGATGGGTGTTTAGTTCCTTCCTTCCATCCATCCTTCCGTCCTGTAAGCAATTTGAAGAATAGATTAATTTATGTAGGAGAGTAATAGGGGAAGAGTCTGAGAACAAGAAGATGAGCTCAGCAGGGATAGAGGAATGAAGTGTGGATTTGTTTGGGTTTTTTTTCTGAAGTGTCCTATGTTTGGGTTTTTCTTGCAGCATAGAATTTTAAATTATTGGCAGACTTTTTACCAGGTGCTTTAGCAATCTGCAAGTTGGACCTTTTTTTTCTTGCTTGTGCTTTATGTAGGTATTTACTCTCAACATCCCAGATGCATTCTACCGCTGCTACAGTCCCACTCTGGAGAAGACAAAGGACAAAGATGCTGTACTGCAGGTCATGGCTGAACAAATTGTTACATTATGTGCCACACTAGATGAGAATCCAGGAGTACGATACAAAAGGTGGGGCAAAATTAGTGTTTTATAGTAATTGCTTTCTCTTCTAGGGCTTGCCACAATATTTGGTCGTAGCTCCAGGCTGCAGCATAGTTTGATTTTTTTTTTTCTTGTGGTTGTGGATTAATTGTTCTCAATTCACAAGTCTGAAATATGGAATGATAGGAATTTGTGAGGTGTAGGGAGAGCAGTGTTCTTCTGTGTACATTCATGTAACAGAACTTGCGGTCCCCTGTCTTGTTCTGAATGGTTTGTTTCACGTCTGGTCAGCAGGGTGACACTGATATGCTGCATTCTTGTATGCCACATACATAATCCTGTAACAGAACTGCTGCTGTTTGGCTGTTTGCAGCTCTGCTTGGCACCAAGGAATTCAGAAATTGCTGGGGCACATGGGATCAGGATTTCTTGTAGTAGAGATATTGAGAAGAATGCCTCTTTTGAGCTTTGAAAGGGATTTGCTGTCTTTGAAGTCAAAGTAGGCTTCTGAAATTGCATTCAAGGACTGCGTTCTGTGGTGTAATGTGAAGTGGTGTCTTATTCCCTGCAAAGGTAACAAATAATTGCTTGACTGTTTTTTTTTCTGTTATTTTTTTTTTCTTTCTTTCTTGTTTCCCACTTCTGAGTGAAACTTCAGGTGCTGGGCCATGTGCCAGCTAATGCCAGTCTTTTGGCTGAAGCTGTGTCTGTTGTGTAAAATACCTGAAGCTTTCAAGTATATGAAATCATAATGTGGAAGTGAAAATATATTGGAAATACTTAGAATGCAGTTCAGAAACTCATTCAGGAGGATGAATCTTGGGAATTCTTTGTTGTAAAGATAGCATTTTAGTGTTCTGATGAAGAAATATAAGTTATTTTTGCATGTTTCCTTTTTTCCCAGTGGACCATCTGATAGAGCCAGCAAACTTGCACAGCTTGTTGAAAAAAGTCTTGAAAACTACTACAAAACAGATGAGAAAAGCCAAATAAAGGTAAGAAGTGAACTAAAAATGTTTGATTTCTTTTTTTTTTTTTGTAAGTCAGGAAAACATCTTTGGAATATTGTTCAACAATTAGGTTCTACAAATACAGATCTTACTTAATAATAAAGGTAACTAGTTGCCATTTAGTTGTTTTTGTGTACGAAAGCAGTGTAGAGGTAGTAACTGTTGGAGTAAAGCTGTATTTGTATGATCAAACTGCTTTTATTGGAAAAATTAGCCGTGATAATGTAGAGGGATGCTACAAACCTGCAGACCAGGCGATAAATGTTTTAATATCACCTTCCATAAGGCCATGGGTGGAAGAGGCTTCCTGTGGAATTGATATGTTTCCCCTGAAGGGATTTATTGTCCACAAAGATTCAGCTGTTCACATAAATAATGGTTTTGATCTGTCACTACAAATAAGGCCTGATTAGGGCAACTGCTTAAACACAAAACCATGGGATAAACCATTCTGACTTTATGACTTTGCTGCAGAAATAAATGTACCTGCTGCTGCTGCCACTTCACTAAATCCCAAAATGAAACTTCCAGTTGATTGTTTGGACGTCTTTTTCTGTATTGCAGCACCATCTGTTCTGCAGTACAAACAATGAAGTTATCTGTTAAATCTCTGGGCAGCCTTTTTGGGGTTTGGTTTGTTTTTCTTTTACATTTTTTGTTCGCTAGATGAGTAAGAATCAGACTTCTGAGTGTATTGCAGCAGGCTAAGAGCATTACCTTAAAATTAGTATTTAAAACCATTGTATATAGTTAAAATGTTCAAACACTTGGGTCACAGTGCAGTGTTTTAAAGTTATTTTTCTAAAAATATCTGCAGTGCTGTGACTTAATGCAATTAGATGTAACATGCATTGACTTTGTACTGTGTGTCTTAAATTTGTGTTTGTTTGGTGGCTTTCTAGGCTAAAACCCATTCCCAACTAATAATAATTGATCGTGGCTTTGACCCAGTATCAACTGTGCTCCACGAGCTCACCTTCCAGGCAATGGCATATGATCTGCTACCCATTGAAAATGATACTTACAAGCAAGTACTTAAGACAAAAGGCTAAATAGTTTTATTCTTGATTATAAAATCCCTGAAATTGTTGAGCTCAATTGCACCATGGCAATATTAGCTGCTCGTATTGCATAATGGTTGCTTCACTTATTGTTAGTCTTTCCTCTTGGATTTGTAACTTCATCTTTTTCCTGGCTTCCTCCCTTAGCTGAGATTAGGTAGGATCTAATTGGCTTTTTTGCTAAATTTTGAGTCCGACAAATTGGATCTTTTAAGAACTAAGAACCTTATCCTTTTCTTGAAGTAAAGCCTTGGCAGTGCACATTGAGATTCTCCAGATGTTCTTTCATATTCTCAACTTTTTTGGCATAGCAAGACAAGCAATGCCACTAACTGAATACTGAGAAAAAGCTAGGTTATTTCTCAGGGGTGCTCACTTTTATAACTCCAGTCAGTTAATTTGTGTGGTTACTAAAATTTACGTGTTTTATTGCAAATACACATTTAAATCAGTCATGTTCAGTTTATAAGCACTGTTTGGAGTAGTGTAATGTTAATTTGCCTAAGTTACATGCTTTACTGTCTGACTGTTCTGACAACAAGGATTTTGGTAGGACTTTGCTTTCTGATGACCCACTACAGCAAAAGAGACCTGATGGCCTCATTGCAAAGAGGAATGTGTATCTCCAGTCAGAAGCACTGAGTGAAGATTTTGATAGAAAGTGTAGAGTTCTATGAATGTGGGTTTGGTTGCTGGGTATGAAGATGTAGCAGAGTATGTTTTGTATGTAGTCACAATCTGACTTTCATCATTAATCTTGTAATTTTTTCCTTCTTTTGCTTTCTGGCAATCTACACCACGTGAGTTTCTGTAAATGTGGAGAGACTATGTGGCATGATTGTTGTCTTATTTTAGTTTTATTACTGTTTGTAGTCGTGTAATAGCTCCTCTGTAAAGCTGTGCAGCAGTTTCTTTCATATGTGAAGTACTTTGTCCTGCTTAGCATTTTGTTGCTGACTGTGATTTCATTTTCCTTTAGTTATAAAGTCTTATAGTACACAGAGAAAACGGCAGCTGGCAATTGCAGTGTGTACTATTTTGTGCAGTTTGCATTTGAAATGAAAGGGAAATTGACATTGAAAACTGAAGAGAAGTTGAAGTGCATGTAAATGTGTGCTTAAAACTCTAGTTACTGTTGGTTTAAAAGAATGTCCAGAAGCTATTTCCCCAAAGAGTCTTTCTAAAATTCATCTGCTGCTTCTATGTTAAAATATGTAATCTGTAAAATCCTTCTGTAAATTATATTTTGTCAGGCAGTAGCTTGGTTTATAAATTAAAACCTTTGTCTATTACTGCTGTTAATTTATGTTGATTAAATTGTTACAAATGGTACTGTAATAAGTGGTGAGAATTGGGGAAACCCAAACCTCAAATAATTGTCTGAATTTTCTCTTGGAAGATACAAAACAGAAGGCTCTGGTGGGAAGGAAAAGGAGGCAATTCTGGAGGAAGATGATGACCTGTGGGTGAAGATGCGGCACAAGCACATTGCAGATGTGATTGAGTATGTGAATAAATAACAAAGCCAGCTGGTTGGTTTCTTAGAGAGGGAGCGTGTTTGAGCTGTTCAGTGGGAATACAACCAGTAATGGACATGATTTGCAATACAGACTGGATTCAGTTAAGTAAGCGATTGTACTTCAAAAATACAGTATGTACCCAAGTATGCAGGTGTGCTTCTTGCAGTTCTTGAGGTAAATGGAAATCAAGTCATTTCCTGGCAAGTGTTTTCAAATATTTTAAATCTGAAGGGATTGTTTTGCATACAGTACTACCAAGCTGCTGCATCAAATGACATTATGAAGGTATTGCAAATAGAATGTTTAATGTTTCCTTTATTAAAAAAATCACTCTTTTCTCTGAAGATAGACCTGTATTTCAGGCTTTTACTTTCATTCAGAAGTTCTTGTTGCACAGTTCTTTTAAGACTTTAAGAAAAGATTTAAGAACTCGTGCTGTTGCCTTTCATTATTTTCTTCTTTTCTTCAGGGAAATACCAAAACTTTTGAAAGATGCTTCATCAAAAACAAAAGCAGCTGAAGGAAAAGTAAGTTGTTTATGTTGAGGTATTGTTCATCCTGGTAATTTAGTTATGTTCAGCTGATCAGATCCATGTAACTCATGGATCTACTACAGAAATTAAGATTTTTCTCAACTGGAATTTTCAGGGGTTGTGGGGGAAGCAAGGCTGCAACAGGAAGGGAAATAAACATGTCATTTATTGGGGGAACAGATTTTCGACTTGTGTCATTTCTTTCCAGTTATCCATATCTGCTCTGTCGCAGTTGATGAAGAAGATGCCACTCTATCGTAAAGAGATTAGTAAGGTAAAGGTGTCTTTTGTAATCACAACTTCACAGCAAATAACTCTGTGCCCTTCAGCTTTGTTTTGTTGAAGTCTAGTTTTAGTCTGTCGTTTTCCTGTAGTTTGTGTAAAATAATGAAATAATTAGTGTGCTTTGAGCATCGAAGATATCAGTTTAATGTTTCACAAGGTATTATGGGGGTCAGTCTCTAAGTGAAGGGGAAAACGCAGAAAATGCCTGATGGTACTGAAGGATTGACTCTTGTAACCAGTAAAAATGATGGATATGCTGGAACAAAATTCCAGCTACTGCAGCTTGTGATTTTTTTTTGTTCTTTCTGTCTCATAGCAAGTTGTTCATCTTAACATAGCAGAAGACTGCATGAGCAAGTTCAAATCTAACATAGAAAGGCTCTGTAAAACTGAACAGGTATGTTTAAAAAAGCCGCAAACCGAACAGCAACTCTGCAAGTATTGCAAGTACCGCTCTTTTGTTTGCAGGAATAGAAGCTTGTTCTAACTGACTAAACTACTATGTCTCTTGCCTTTATTTTGTGATCAGTTTTTGAGGTGGTAGTATTAAAGCTAAGTGTAATATACAAGGCTCTTAATCTCCAATAAAACGGTATTCCTAAGAGTTTTTGGGGTCTTTTTGTCTTGAAATCTGGCTAATTTGTTTAAAGATCACCTTTGTGTCTGTGGTTTAAAACTCCTATGAAGTTGCTTTAATATACTGTGCAGAGGGGAAGCCCTTTTTAAATGTCTGGGAAAAGCATATTTTAGGGTGAGGCATTACATTGTGACTATAACTGACATTTCCAAAAATTCTAGAGTTCACAGTTTTAAATGTTTTAGAGTGTAATATAGTGTTATTATAATGATATAACTATTGAAATAAATGTCAGACATGTCATACTGAGTTTAAATTGATGCAGCTTGATTGTTTCCTGAAACCTGTGGTTTCATAAAAATGCCTTTCAAAACACAGAGCTATGTTCATTTAAATTACTTTATAGAATTTAACCATGGTGTCTGTTTTTTATTTTTAATTAATTTAGGACTTGGCTCTTGGAACTGATGCAGAAGGTCAAAAAGTAAAAGACTCTATGAGGGTCCTCCTTCCAGTTCTGCTCAACAAAAGTCATGACAGCTATGACAAAATCAGAGCTATTCTCCTGTATATCTTTAGCACAAATGGTATGACAAGTTGCCCCATTTTTTTTTTCCTCTGGGCAATGACCTTGAACTCAAGTTTTAGGATAGCATAGTGGTTTTAGTTAACCTAAATATCTGCATTGGAGTTGATAGCTGGGTTTGAAAGGAATCCTGTCCATCCTCTATACCTTCTCTCAGATTAGTAGCAAAGATACTGTTAGTAAGGAGTTAAGAGATGTAATTCAAGTTTAGATTCATACAGTGTTTTAATATTATTCTTACTCTTGCATGTGTGCAATAGTTTCTTCTTATTTTCACATGGTATTGAAGCTGTTAAAGGGGGTGCTCCATGTCTGTTGCATCCTGAAAATTAAATCAGTGGGGAAAAAATTGTTGTAGAGAAGGAGCAAATTGGCAGAATGTTAGTCTGAGGAATCTGTAACAATATTGAGTTTTGGTCTCAAGATTGGACCATTAAACAAAATTTTATCTAAAATATGGTATCATGTTAAACTTAGACTGGTCACACAGAACAAACAAGAAAGTTCTGGACTAAATAATGGCCCAGGATGTGTGAGACAAAACTGGTCTTACTCACAGTCACTTGGTAATTGTTGTCTGTTTTCCATATGTTGAAGGAACTACCCAGGAGAACTTGGACAAGCTGATCCAGAATGTACAAATAGAAAGTGATAGTGATATGATAAGAAATTGGAAATACCTTGATGTTCCTGTTATCTCTTCAGTAAGAATGTATTTATTTATTTTGTCATTTCCTGCTATCCAAGGACCTACAGCTCTTTCAGTAACTCTTAGTGATATTATCCCGGTCTGGGTTTGGAAGCAGCTAATTACTAGGAATTTTTTTTTGTAATGTGTTTACGTGGTAAATCCTTTGAAAATTATTAATGTTAATTGTTTAAAGTAAGATACCCATAATGTTCCCTCTGCAATTATCAGCTTACTTAGTTCCTTGTCTGTAAAGTTAGTATTTCTAGTGTATCTAGAATTGTGAATCTAGTGAATTCTAGAGGTATTAATTATTGTTCTTTATCATTATTTATTTAAAATCTCATACTTATCCCCCCTCCTTCTGCTGGTGACTGCTGATAAGTTTCAAAAATCCGAACACTAAATAATGCAACCATATTTTGAAAACTTTTACAGTTTGTTGCTCAGCAGCATAAATACACAAGAAGGGACCGTTCTAAAGAAGAAACCTTTCAGCTTTCTAGGTGGACTCCTGTTATCAAAGATGTTATGGAGGTAAATTTCCTTGACTAATTAATTCATGGGTGCAGTGCAGAAATTTACTTGAGTGAACTGTTATAGCCAATCTTTGGAATTCTGTAGTATTTTGAGTTAATTTTGTTAAATACATCTGGTGGGCAAAGTGATCACTTCTAGTCTGTCTCTAATATAGAATTTAGACTGCTGTTAGTAATACTCCTTATTAGAGGTCATTTTAAAGGTGAAGCAAATGAAAGTGAAAGCAAGAAGTCTTTTAGAACAGCTTGTCCTGGAATTGGCAGTGTTTGGTGTAATTTAAAGATGTGTATCTTCTTGGTTTTAACTCCAATGGGTCTTTAAAACTGCAATTCCAATCTGAACTGTAGTGTGGTAGAGCCTGGAAGGTGTTACTTGCCAGAATTGTGGTTTCATTGTTCTTAAACATCTTCCTAAGCATCAGTCAGTGACTGATGTCACAGGATAGTGAGTTTACTGGAGTGTTAGTCTGACCCAGTGCTACCATTCATAGATTCTTGGTGGCTTTCACATGTTCATTTTTGTTTTCAAGGGGCTCTGACTTCTCTCATACATTGCCATATAGAAATGAAATACATTAGGGTTATTACAGATGAAAAGCTGCTAGTGAAATCTGAACAGTTAATCAGTAATATGTTTATAAAAAGAGCGTATGTACTCATAATTCCTTGTGATACACAGAACACTTATGATACATTTCAGCATTATGTGGTCTAGCATTTTGTTATGTAGGAGCATTACTCATGAAATGCTACTTGCAATTATTTGTTGGGCTGCATGTGTTGGCATGAAATTCCAGTTAGACATTCTTTGTGAAAGCTGGAACTTGGTGGCGTTAAGGTCTGGATGGCTTTTTAAAGTGTGTCGTTATTTTGCACTTCAGGATGCTATAGAGAACAAATTAGATTCTAAAGAGTGGCCTTATTGTTCCCGGTGTCCTCCCACCTGGAATGGTTCAGGAGCAGTAAGGTAAGTGGTTTAATTTCCTGAAACAGAATTTCCCAGAATCTCAGTATTTTTGTCATGTGCATTCTAAAGCCTTCCAGAAGTGTACTTACTGAACAGTGAAATAACACATGTAAGGCAATGTTAATGTGCCAAGCCTATATTTTTATTTAATCTAAAACATACTCAACTTGGTTGTTATTTTAATACTTCTTAGTAATGTATATATTTTTTTATTTGTAGTGTCTTCCTTTTGCTTCAAGGTTAGAAATAGCATTTCATATTCTCAGAATGAGAAGTTGAAACCTTGAGCTTAGTAGTGTGAAGTAGTTTCAGGAATGAATGTTCAGTACTGTGACTTAGGTAAAAAGAATGTTTTGCTTCTGAAGTTATCTCTGCTATGTTAATGGTGGTGACATTATTTGGGTTAATGACCTCGGGAAATTAAATTCATATTCTGTAGACTCTCCCATTAGGAAATATGGGCCTGTTAGGCATTTGACCCCTCTTGCCAAGGAGTGGTTTAGAAAAGTCCAGGACAGTTGGAGGTCTTAAAATTAATTCTCTGCTAATGAATGTGAAATGTGTACTTGCAAATTTAATGATTGTCACTGAGAGGTGATTTTTTTTTTTAGCTTACCTGTACTGTTCCTTCTTTCTCTTTTTAATTTCACTAGCTCTTGAACCTCATGACCAATACCTGCCAATTTGAGAGCTTTATCACTTTTTATAATGTTATTTAAATGGTGAGACAAATGAGTAAAGACTCCCAAGAGTGTTTCTATCACAGGAATGCTCACTAGGAGTGTTCCTCTCTCAGGAATGCTCACTGAACTAATCAAATGCTGGAATTCAGGGAGGGAAACATTAAGGATATCCTAAGCGTGGAAGACACACTTGAATTGGAATTTGTGCTAAATAAAAAACAAAAAGGAGAGATACACAGCCTTAGGAAATTGTTTTTTTACATCCACTTCTAATTAAACTCTTGGTGGTGTATCCTTCTGTTCCTGGATAGGCACTAGGATGGTCAGTGCAGGGGAATACTAGAGCAAGTCCCCGTACACTGGAACTTGATCTCTGTCTTAGAGGCTGGTGAAATGTGGGAATCTTGAAGGCACTCTAGCAGAGGTCAGGACTGCAGATGACTTATCCTGAGTCTGCAGTTACTACATGTATATTAGACTTCTAAGCACTTCAGGCTGCTTCTGGTTTTCCTAGGTATCTGAATCTGATTTGATAACACACAAATATTTTCTTTAGTGATTCTGTTCATGTTCAGAGATTTGAAGAAGCTGGAGTCTTAGGTTTTTCAATGAACCTCTCATGAAAAATGCCACTGGAATTGGGAGCATGCAGAGTTAAGCTGCATGGCATGAGTCCTTGGCGTGTTAGCTGTGTGTGCAACAAGGTTTTTGTTTTGTATTTAATTTCCCCCTGGTGATACCTAAACAGTTTGAGTAATGTGATAATCTAAAGAATTTAATAAAAACAAGTTATCAATTAATCTAAATACCTCTGCTGAAATGATAACCAAGCCATGAACTCCATGACAGAAATTGCCACTGCTTGTTGAGTGTATAATTTTAAGCAGAAGTGAATCAGGCAAGCTGTATAAATGTCACTGGTGCAACGTTTTGCAGTGCACGCCAGAAGCCCCGGGCCAGTGTCCGAGAGGAGCGGAGGAGCGGCGCCCGGCTGATCCTGTTTGTCATCGGGGGAGTCACGTACTCAGAGATGCGCTGTGCCTACCAAGTCTCTGAGGCCTACAAGGCCTGTGAGGTTCTTATTGGTGAGCTTGCCATGGGAGAGGGTGGGCTGTACTGCATGTGCTTCTGGAAAATGTGAGCTTCATTTTTCTTAGATCCCCTCTGTTGGATCACCACTCTGATACTATATAGTCGGTGTATTAAAACTGTGCACTTAAAAGCATCTTTTCAGGTTATCTCAACTGTTTGATGTTCAGAGGAATTTTTTCGGTTTTTTTGACAGTCATGCTCTACAGAAGAATTATGTCAGAGATGTGTCAGTGTATAGCAAACAGGATTTCGAGAGACATCTATTTCTTTGCATTACAATTTCCTCACAAATTTTTGCATCTGCTTGTGCTTTACCTTCAGTGGCACTTGCTACTCTCATTGCACTTGGAAGTAAGAAGGCAGACAGACTAGTGCAAAATTGCTCACTTTGGAAGGAAGATAAGTATTAAAAAACCCCAACAATCCTAATCAAAATTCCACCCGAAAAACTTAACAAATAAACCCCAAACCACTTTTTCAGTGCAGCTGGGTTGACTTTGCAACATTTTCTAGTTGTGGCTACTTGAGAGGCTTTGCATAAACCGCGCAATGATTAACTGCTTAGGTCCTGAAAACTCCACTGCTTAGAATTTGGCAATTGGCAGCTGGTGTAGTAACCTCTTAGCACTTCAGAGGTAGTAAATGTTTGTTCAGTCAGCTGCTGTGCTTTAAATGAATTTGAAATAGCATTAGAGGAAACAATTAGGTGCTAAAACATGTACATATATATAATAGTATACAGGAACAGAGCTCCTAGATATGGAACCTGAGCACAGACCTGTGTCCATCTGCAGGGCCAGCTGATGGCTGGGTGCAGGGTCATCTAAAGCACTCTAAAATGCTTAAGAGGTCTGCATCTGGCATTTAAATTTAGTCTTGAGATTCAGTTTGACTCTGTCTACCATCTACCATGATTTTAAATACTCTTCCCTAAAACAATGCCAGCCTTGATTCTGAGATCTAGAGTCTGTTACCTCAAAATATTCAGGGGTATTGTCGGTGTGTTCGTCTGTGGTTGGTTTTGCTTTGGTTTGGTTTTTATATGCTGGTTTCATTGGTCGTGGTTGAGGTAGGTTTGATGCTGGTTCTAGTTCTGAGTAGTAATGGAAAGACTAGGACAACTGGAATGTAGTTTGACCAGATTATTTCCTCATCTGAGACTTGTTTACAATCCCATGTTTAGTGTAGATGACTCTTTCACTGGGGTATCTGGCACTCACCACAGCACCATCTTCCCTTTTGTTTAGAGATGATTCTTGTAGTTTTGTTTGTAATCCTGATTTCTGAGGGAACATGATAGTTGCCAAATTCTCACATGGATTACTGAAAGATGAACACTGGACTGTGTTCCTGATTCAGAACTCAGGAATATTAGCCCATTCAGAGTGACACTACTTGTTGCTTTCAGAACTACAGGGTGATCCTTCATGGCAGAAGTTATAATCACTCTCTCTGAGACTAAGAGAGGTAGTTGTGCATTGAAGAAGAATAACGATTTTCTTTACTGTGCTCAAGACTCGAACTTTGTTTTTTCAAGGAAATGTTAGTCAGTAAAAGCCTATTTTCTGTAACTGGTATTTTTGTGAAACACTACTGTTTGTGATAATCTTGATTCCAGGTAGTTTATTGATCCTAGGGTAAAGCCTCTCATTTACTCACTCTTTCGCAGAATGGCAGGTTTCTGGCAGGCTGGGACAATTGCCCAGGTTCAGTCCTGTCTTTCAAACAGGACAGAGCAGGACTTGAAACTCGTGTTTAAAGTGTGAGTCCTGATCTGGATGTCTGAGTGTGGGAAGAGGGACATTACTTACCTAACAGTGACACCTTCATCATGGTGCTTTTCATGAAAACACTTTGGAGTGTTGCACTTGGCAGTTTTCTAGGTGTAATAAGAAACACTGGCATGTCACTGATGTTTTAAAGAGGGAATGTCTGAAAGTCAGAATTTGACTGATACAATTCATACTTAATGTTCTTTTGTCAGGTTCTACTCATATTTTGACACCTAGAAGACTACTGGAGGAAGTGAAGAGCCTTAGTAAACCCAAGGATATGGTCTGCATTAAGGATGAATAGATGTGGTGATGTTTATGATGTATTAAAAACACAAACAGTATGTATATATTCTAATGCAACTGACTTTTCCAAATACTGCACTTCAATACTACGTGGTCCCTAATGGGAGGTTGTGTTATAATTTAAATTTGCTGCTTTTGGGGGAGTAGAAGGCAGAGAGATAAAAAGATAAACACATTTGTTTCTTAGGCTCTATTTAGTATAACTTCAGGTTCTATTTATTATTGCAAGTTCTTTTTCAAAAGGGCATGTTTGTTCCTAATTATGCTAAAAGTTATTGTAATTATATGTAAACTGGAATTGTCTTTGAGAACTGTGAAAGCTTTCTATAATAGAATTTATTTCTAAAAGTGACTGAATTAAAAAGGGCATACACTCTTGGGAAGGGACTTCAAGAGAAAACTTGTAAATATGGGTTTATGGTAAAAATGTTTCATCCAAGTTCAGTGTCTTAAAGTGTAACGTTTTCTGTAAAAATAACCTGCTGAAATTTCTTTAAATGTGTGTAATTGTGAAAAATCTAAAGGCTTTTTAGATGGTGCTGGGTAAGGTAGATAATTAACCACAGAATTATTGAGCCGTTCCAATCACGTAAATAACTTTGGGGAAATGCTGTCAACTGTGCACTGAAGTACACTTTATATTTAAGTATATACAGAGATTATTACTGAAGCTTTTTTAAAAAGTTAATTTCTAACAAATGCCATATGATTGTCTACATAGTCTGTCTGTTTCAGAAGTTGAATTGCCTGTGATACAGAAATTCCAAAACTAAGCATGTTTCTTTCAGTAAGTGGAAGCAAGGGGAAAGGAGAAGACAAAAAGGGAAGCAGCTCAGCCTTTCAAAGGGCTTGGTAATTTGGATAAGAAAAGCACAAAACAAACAAAATGACAAAACCTGATGTACTCAAGAGAATTTACTTTTTAAAAATTTTGTTACATACTAAGAAAGAAATACTTAAATTTGCATTGAAGGGAATAAAAAATCAAATTGTATGAATTCTGTAATACTGGTAATGTTTAGATTTCTCTTTAAAAATTAATTAAATTAAAATTACTGAACTTTTAAAGGGATGGTGTATTTATGTGCCTTGAAATGTTACTTTGTTGTATGTAGAATCCAAGAGAAATGTTATAATGAAAAAGAATAGATTACTCATGGCCTTTTGTTTACAGTGTTTTCAATGATGAGTATTTTTTTTTCTTTGTTTTGTGATTTTGGGCTTTTTCCCTTTATTTTTGCTCTGAGGTTAACTAGTACTTTCAGAGAACATCCTTGTTAGATGAGTTCATTCAAATTAGAAGGTGGAAAAAGGTCAAGTTCTCCCCCTACATCAGGGAGGAACAAAAGGGGAGGGACAGGATTCTAAAATGTTGCAGGACATGGGGTGTGATGAGAATAAGTGGCTACATGAGTTTGGAATTAAATTTACACTGACTTTTCTTTCAATAAGACTACAGAAGCAACACTCTTAAGTCAACTGGTTCATCAAATACTGTGTACATCACAACCTTAACAAAATGCAGCAGAAATATCTGTGTGTTTTTGTGAATTCTAGTTTATAACTCTATCACAGTAAAAATCCAGAGTAAAAGTACTTATCTAAGAAATGCTGTGTTCAATGTTTTCTTACCAAAGATGCACACTTTGAAATTGGTACTGAAAATGACATAAAAATGATATATATTTCTTACACCTTTAGCAAGAAAAAAAAAAACTTTACAAGTTTGGTGTAACAGCTATATGTAGGTGCATTTTTTTTCCTATTCCTAAAGCTGGAAAGTAGTTAAGTACAGAAGAAAATAGCTGATATCAGTATTACACTTAAGGACTGAAATAATTGATTTCAATAGTATCTTAAATCCACTGTGTTGATATTATTTTAATTGCATAGAGTTGAAGAAATACCAGCTCACAATTCTGGATTAGTTCTGTATATTCAGGAGTTAAGTCTTTTTCCATGTCTCTGTGTCAGGCCTAATTTCTGTCACCAGCTGATAACTCAAAAGTCTTAATCTGGTTTTTGGTACCCCTTATCCACTTTTTCCATCACGCAAAGCAAAGCCAACTGTTACTGTAAAGGTACAGTAAAGGTACAGTAAAGGTACAGTAAAGGTACAGTAAAGGTATTACCTATGCTTTATGATAGGAAATCTGGCACCAATATGTAGCTCAAAACAGCTTATGAAGCAGGTAAGTAGAAGTTCTATTCAAGATATCTGGGTTTTTTTCCCCAAGGATCTTCTCTGCTACATTTTTTTCTAGATCAAGAATCGTATTATCAAGAATGGGAAAGGGTTCTGTCAAAATAAACAAAACCTTAGTATTTCAGAGTACATGTACAAGGTATATTATAATTTTGAAAGCTCGTATTTTCATATTAAGCATATTAAAATACTTACCTAATGCTATATGTGGGCCCAGCAATTGATTTTTAAAGTTGAATCTGGAAATCTGGACAAAATTACTAAGGAAATTACTAAGGAAAATGAAAGCTATGGAGCAATCTTCATGTCGAGAATGGCTAGACTAGGATCCTTGATCAAGGGGAGAAAAGATGATGGTGGAGTGTGTGGTGGAAGCCTCAAAAATCTGTCTAGTGTTCAGACTGAAGGGTTATCTTCCTGTTCAGTGTGTGAAGTAACACATGAAATCTGTAGCTGTCAAATCAGAACAAAAGGACCTTTAGTACTGAGATGTCATGCAATAATGACATGCTCAAAATTGTTATAAGGGAGAAAAAATCCTCAGTGTAAGACAAGGATTTATAGGGCCAGTAAGTATAAATGCTGATTTGGAAGGATTCTGGGCTTTCAATTTGCCAGAGAATGTTCTGAGGAAATGTCACTTTGTGATTGTCTTATTCAGTCTGATTTTTCTTAGGCAGTTGCTGTCAAGCATAGGACAGCAGGTGCAGGGATCCAGGATTAAAGTTTTAGAACAAACTGTTCTTGTGGTGTGGAGAGATTCTGTGGAAGAGGTGAATCTTTTTTTTATTATTATTGCATCTAGGAAGCTGCAGCAGTTACTTCATTTATTAAGTTCATTTGCAAATACTGGGGATGTTCCAAATACGAAACTAAATAAAGCGAATCCAGGGAAAATAAGCAGAGGCAAATGAAGTTACAAGGATGTACAGTAAGAGGCTAAGGATAAAAAGAGTTGAATGGTATTGTTAGCTGTGAAGGGTGGAAGAAGCCTGAAAAAAGCCTTTGACTCAGGCTAGTGAGTAAGTGGCACATGGCAGTGAGTTTAGCAATCACTGCTTGTATGAAAAGTCTGGATCATTTCTGTATCCACAGCTGATGAAATTGCTCAGGTTTGCCTGAAAATGACTGTCCTTTTTAAGGAATGCATTGGCATTTCTGATTTGGTTTTCATCACTCCTTATGTACTTAGGCTTCAGTGAGCAGCATCCCTGAAAAAGCTGTTAACTGCTTGCCTTTAATCACTGCAGTTAGATGGATGTTAGGAGGCAAATAATTGATGACTTTTCTTGGCTCACTGAATTTCTACAGTATTTAAAAATTTTCCAACATACTTACCGGTAGCTAAAATCTCAAAACCAGGTATCTCTGACAAATTAGGGACCTCACAATGAAGGAAACCATATTTAATTGTTATAAATAAGTAAACAACAAAAGGTGTAATTCAGTCATTGCAACATACAAAGACGTTTCTTAAAAACAAACAACTCTCAATGTAGGGCACTCTAAAGCCAAAATAATTCCAAATGTTGACTATGACTTGGTATGTTAACATGATGATTGCTTCTGGATGTCTGAGGTACAGAGGCTGTTTTCTCTTGGTGTGATTAAGCAGCTGCTGTTGAAGTGTGGGAAGAAATGATATGTAGTAATGACTGAGGTTTATTCTTACCCTTGGGAGTCGGGGAAATCCAAGTCAGAAAGTTAATTTTGCTTGTTTAAGCCAATTTTTATTAAGCTGTCTTAAGTGAATACTTAGAGAATGTTTCTGTACACAGTAATGGGGAGTAGCCAACCTACTAAAGACTTTGAGTGGAATTAATAATTTGGTTTACAGTTTTAAGGCTGAGTGTAAACATGGAATACCTGTATACTCTGGTTTGGTTTAGTACCAACAGGTACAGAACAGCTGACAAAGCTGGCTAGCTGACTTTTTCATGTTTATGTTCATGATTTTATTTTTGCAGAGATGCTAACACTTCAGTATGAACCAGGAGAACAATACAGTATTTGAACTGGGTAATCAAAACTCTTTTCTTTTAACTTTAGCTAGATCTTCTGAAACTGCTTGTACCATTCGCTCTGTAGCTTTCTTCAAACTGTTTGCTGTCTCTATGGCATGATCCAGAGTAGAACTTAAAATCTGCTGGAAATAATAAAATGTAGCCTTGTTAATAGTGAAGGCAAATGTATACATAGGTACTGGAAAAAGGAGATGTTTAAGGTTTTCACTCTGAATACGTGTTAAGAAGTAAAAATTGAGTCGTGATAGACTGCTGTAGGATTCAAGTTGGAAGTATCTGTTAATTATTCCACACTTTTACTGCGTATTCGTCTGAACTGAGGGACATTCACACCTTTCTAACGTATCACCTCCAGTGTGGTGCATGTTTTTGGTACTGAGGTTAGAAAACCTTGATAGTGGTTTGCCTAGCTAGGTTTTCTTTCAGAATATGAAACACAATTCTAGAGATAAGATCCAGTGCTATTTTTTGATCTGTTTCACCATTTATACAGGGACTGAGTTGCACAACAAGCCTGTACACACCTGTATGAAGTAATACACTAACATATGAGTAAAAATGCTTGGAGTTTGAACTCCCTCTTGTCTTACCCTCAAACAGACTACACGTGCTTAGGTTGTAGTAATCAGCTTGCTAAGAATGGGATGTTCTACAGTGCCATGATGTAGGGAGGTAATCCTTTGAAGAAAGTTGTGTGGCTTTTAATTTTCATTCAAAAGCCTTACATTTGCATAGGGATCATTGGCGTTTCTGATGCTGATTGCAGATTTTCTTTGGGCAGATTTCTTGCTGGGTATGTATTGATGTGAAAGGATAATTTTATCGTATGTTCTTGAATAGCAGGTTTGGGCACCCTCAAAGGATTTCCTAAAGATAAGATATAGAGAATAAAATACAATTTAAGTAAGAAAAAGAACTTCTAAACTATGAATCACATACATACACCTTGATAGCACATGGTTGCAAGTCAATTTAACGGTGAGTAGAATTTTCTATTGAATTGTAAAACACAGCCCATCATTACTTGTGCTCTATCTGCATTGCAATGAGACAGGAAATGTTCTAGGATGCAGAGTAAGGAAATTTCTCCTAATAGCAGCACTGTGCTGCTGCTGTAACTTTCTCTCACAGTGTTCTGTGCCATTGATTCTCAAATGCAGCTGCTGCACTTCCAGGCAATTACTGCTGTTGAGCAAAGCTGTCAAAAATACTGTGACAAAACTTGTTTGCATTTCAGTCTAGTCTGTGCTACTGTTAGGAATCCATTTTATTTCTGTCTCACAGTGTAATTTAATGTTAACAACCATTAAAAGTAGGATTGTTACTTATAGAGAGAGTTGGTAGCAAACAGCTGCATCCTGATACGGGCCTGCTTTTGAATCTTTGAATGTGAACATCCTCTTAAAGTGATTTTTTTTTCATTACTAAATGTGTCAGCTAAAGAATTTGCATTTTTACTCTTCATTAAATTAGGAGTGAAGAACTAATCTAAGAATTGTTTACACATGTTCTTAGAGTAAGTATTTTAATTTCACTAAAGAGTGAAATTCTAATATACAACATGCAGTGCGAAAGATAAAACATTCTTCCTGCTTATGATACCTGCTGTGCTTTTCCATGCTGAATCTTCAACCATGGGGTTTGCTGTTGTACTACACAGTTATTGCTTACCTTTCACAAAGCCTGGTTACAACTTCACCTGGCTGTTTGGTTTTTTGAGACTTTTGATTGGAGATTCTCTTCTGTGAATAAGCTGGAGTTGTTGAGGCAATGTTTAAAAAAAAAAAGGTAATTTTCTGTGTATTTTAACTTTTTTTATCTTCAGCATAAATTAAAGATCAAGTGACTATCGCTGCTGAATAAAACTTGAATATGTTTAAAGTTTTTTGTAAATGAGGACAGATTAACCTTTTTATGTTTGCTCTTGAGTTTAGTTGGCAAATGGAATGCAGATTTACATTCAATTTCATACAGTGAAAGACTGCAGTGGGGAAGTGTAGAATAATCAGTGTCGTAATCCTAATAATTACATGAATACCACTTTGATTTGTAGTTTCACGGGATTGCTAGAGACAAATGGCTAATTTATACTTGATGAAATTTTTCTTTAAGCAATTTTTTCTTATGCTAGAGAGAGTCTAAGTGACTTTAAAAAGTACATGTTCAGATGATCAACATTTATTTTTTTTTTAATTAGGCTCTCCTTGACTTTGCTGTATGTCATACAAGGTGAGGGTAGAGCTGGAATTTTCTTTAGTACTTGTTTATACTACGTTAGGTAATGGCTGGCACTGTAAGAGTTGGCACAGTAATGCCTAATTTTCATATCCTTTCATGTGGCTCTGCAAAATGAGATACTCCTGCTGTAAATTTAATATGAAAGGGATTTCTCTCATAAAGAACCAGGGTAAGTTAAATCTGTCATGCATGGGGATTAAACTCGACCAGGTGTGTAAAAGTTGGATTTACAGTGCTAATGACTGCTTATACTAAATTAAATGTGGCCTGGTCTGTGCAGTGTGGCTTTCTGTCCCTTAAAAGCTAGCCTGTGTTTGTTGGTAACACATCGTACTTACAGGATGAACCACAGCTTCTTTTTCTACATAGGGTACAAGACTGAACAGATTCTTTGTAATTCCTGAGTTTTACTTGATCTCTGCTTCCCCTGGGGCACCTGCATCTAAGTCCTGGAAACAGAGACATGGTTTAGAAAAACAAAACTATAAGCAGTGTTTCCTTGTTCATGTTTTTACAATCACTGTACCTTTTCTCTCTCCACATAATCTCGTATTTAATGATTTGTAACTTAGAGTCTCGCAGCTGACAAGGTCCTTGCTTTGTGAATCATTATAAGAATCACAGCCTGAGAAGTCTTCTGAATCGCGGCCTAAAATTCAAAAAATAAGTTAAAAGGGTCTGAAATATGAGGAGCTTTGGCTAATGTACTCAGGTAATTATTTGACTTCCAGCACTATAATTTCAGAGCCTTTTGCTGCCATTAATGCTACTGCAATTTGAGGAAGTAGTGTTCACCCCCAGGAGAATGGGGACTGAATTCAAGATTAGCTTTCAGCTGTCTGCAAGCTTTGAATGTATTTTTCTGGTGGTGCTTATTTTCAGACCAAGAATTGTTTGGTTTTTTTTTTTTTTTAATGAAGTTCTCCATCTCCCTGTCCATAGTGTTATGGAAACAGTGCAGCATAATAGGAATGGGATGAGAATTTGAGCAGCTCTAGTATGGCACTGCTTTAACTACTGCACCAACCAGTACAAACAGTAATCCCAGTGTATTAAATTAAAAGGATATCACAAGAAAGTCAAGGACAACCGATAGACAAAAGGTAAGAAAACCTGTATATTCAGACTTAAAACTGAATGTAGGACAGCTCATGCTATTCTCCTTTAGTTGCTGGTTACTAAAAGCTTCAGAATCTTCTGCAGTGGAAAGGTAGAATTGTTTTTAAGCAGAATAATGAAGTTGAATCCAAAAGCTGAAAGTGGAAGTACTGATACAAAGTGTCTAAGTTGTCAAACTTGGAATCACCTTCTAGAACATGAATTAAATGCACATCACAAGAAAAAGCAAAATCAAAGCGTTGTGTGCACATTACTGTCATGCTCTTGAAAATGTTAGCAGTGGCCATATTTGGAAACTTATCTAGAAAGCTGAATTAGGTTTAGAGTAATTCAGGACAGGACTTCTGGAGGTCATCTGATTCTGTCCCCTCTCAAAGCAGGCCCAACTTAAATGAAGTTGTTTAGAACCCTGTCCATTTAAATTCTGAATATCTCTGAGAATGGAGACACCACAGCCTCCCTAGAGCAAACTATTTCAATGTTTGACCAAGTTAAAAATCTTGCATTCATTTGTAACTGAAAATTGCATTTCAACCTGTCTGTTGCCTTTCTGTCTGTCACTGAGAGTTCCACAGTGAATTTGAGCTGGTGTTCTTTTTAGTTTCCTTTTTATTCTTAGTGTTTTGTGCTCTGCTGAGCAGTAACATCTGTTAAAACTACAATTTTCATGTTGAGACATAAAAGGAATGTATTTTTTCACAGGATTTCCTAGCAGGTATAAGCACAGTTCTGACCTTTGTATGCCCTCGTGACTTACTCAGGTTGGTATCTGATAAATCAGTTGGTTTTCTCTGCACGAAGAGTGGAGATGTTTCAGTATTTCCTTCCTGGATGTTTCTATTTCTTTGAGCATGAAAACAGAATATTTTAACTGTATCTTAATATTTCTATGATGAGACTTATAAACATCTTGTATGAATTATTAATTGCTTCTTAATTAAGAAGAAATCAGATTTATTCACAGAAAGAACTTAACTTGTATCAGTTATTTGAAAACGTGGTAAGGGGAAGTTTAATAATTAACCAGTTGAAAAATAATGAACCCTTTAGTTAAGGGACACATTCTGACAGAAACAGCCCGACTTCCCATAGCTGTTAAAAATGCTTAAAAGTAGAGACATCTTGATAATCCTATATTGGACTAGTAAAGTAGTATGAAATCTTACCTACATCCGTTACCACTGATAGTGTTTTGATACACCATATGTTAAATATGATTTGATTTCTTACTAACTTTGAGCTGTTATTCAGGTTTTAATTTAATGCCTTTAGATAATTAGAGGAATATTTGAGATGTACCTTCTGAGAGAAAAAGAACAAGGTTCCTTGTTTGAGTTATTTGATTTGTATTTTTAGCTTTGGGTGTACAGGAGCACCAAGTTTATTTGGAAAATTTTCTGCCCATCCATGAACAGAATGATCAGATGTTTGAACCTAATATTCTTTCAATGACAGAGAAAAAAGTGGAAGCTAGGTGAGTTTTACTAGACAGCTATTAACACCTACCCTGTAAAATAGTCTGACAGAATTAGTTTAATGTGACTGTGTTCTTTGCTGCATGCATCCTTTTCCCAGAAGCTCTGCTTCTCTACCAGAACTTAGTTCAGTTCTCTTTTTTTAACCTTAGATTGGTTAAGGGGAGACCATTTATTTTATTTTTCTAATCTCGCTGAGGTGTTTAACACCTGTAAAATGCTTCCCAGGAGGGTGGAGATGGTATTTAGAGTTTTCACAAGGTTTTGATCATTAATTATGTAAGGATCTGCATCCTTCCCTTTTCTTGTTTAATTAAAAATACCACACAAATACTGGCAATTTATCTTTTACTGGCACTGTACTCTGACTAGTTATTCACATCCTGAATTTGTTTGGCCGTCATGAATTCTATACAGAAATATGATTTAACTCCTCGGTGAAAGTGATGGTGGTGTTTTGGCTTCAGGAAATACTTTCAGACTGAGAAAGGTAGGAAGACCAGGCTAGAGGAATTCTTGGATATCTAGTTAGAGAATTCTGTAGAATTTTTATTCTGGAAATATTCATGTTGCTTTTCAGAGATTTCAGTCATCCTAATTTTCTTATTCAGCAATTAATTTTATGTATGGTTTTATAAAGACTCCAACAGCTGTTTCCAAGTTTTCACTTACATGTGAAGACAAAGATTGCACTTTTTGCCTTCTAAAGAAAGTTGATTTGTTGGTGGGATTACATCAGTTCTCTGACTTCTTTCTTCCTCATGGTTTTTATGAAAAAATTGAGTTTCAGTACCTCTTCTTTGTGGAAGGTCAGCAGTGCTTGAAGCTGCAGAGCTCTGTGCGAAGTAACAAAGCATAGACACAGGTGTAAGTGGGCCTTGCATTGCAGGGAATGACTCCTACCAAACAGCGTGTCCTCAGGTTCTCTTACCATTTTTCTCTGAAGCCCAAGTTACCTAAAACACTGATTATGAAAGCATTTGTTGAGACTTTTGTGGAAGGCAATAGGATTTTTTGGGTGGGGAGAGTGTATGTGTATTTATGATCTGGGAGAAAATATTACTGCTCTTAGGAGTAAACTCAGTTTTCTCCTGCACAGTACTGTTTGGCCTTCCAGTAATTCTGCAGCCTAAAATCTTGGACAAAGTAATCTTGGACAAAGTAATTTTTCCTCCCATGAAATGATAGTGATTAATTCCCCAAAACAGTTTTGCATAAGTTAAATTAGCTACTTATATTTTCTTACTGTGAAATAAATGCTCTTGACACTGGAACTAAGAACATTCAGTGTAGCTGTGTTTTTATACTTAGGTTTCTATTACAGTTAATTACATATTATGAAGTTAGTATTTCATTAAAAATATTTTCTCTTGAAGTAACATGCTATCTAAAAGCATTATGCTCTTACTAGAGGAGAGCACACAATCACACAACTGCACTTAGGTTCTCAACACTTGCATCAATCAAACAGAACAGTTGTAGACTTTAATGAAAGTCAGTTACCTCACAGAGAGACTGGGCAGATTCACAGGAAGTCAGTAACGATGACAGGCTGCCTTTGCTGCCATCAATTTGTTCTCCAATGTCTTCAAGCATCATGCCAAGTCTGAATATTCCTCCTTCCACCCTTCTAAATCCAATCACAACCCACAGTTACTTAAAACTCTCTAGAGTGATCTTTCATTTCTTACCATCATATCCATAGTGGACATCACAGTACATTTCCCCTAGGAAAAAATAGAATTTCTGGAGTTGACAGAGTCCCTTTTAAGTATTTGAATTAATCAAATAGACATCCCAATTACAAGTAGGATATATAAAGCCCAAGGTGAATTTTGGCCAAACAACTTTTAGTTTACCAAATTAAGATAATTTTTTCACTTCAGGAAATCTCTAATGGATAAATGAAGTAAAAGCTGTAAGACAGTCAAAGAAAATATACTGATGTACTACTTAGCATTTCTCTTCTAACCTCTCAGGATCAAACTCTCCAAGGTCGATAGGCTTGTCCTTGTAGTTCTGCAGCTGTAAGCTGTGGTGCTCTTCTCTAGCTTTTAAATAATTTCTTTCCAAAGCATCAAGGTATCTTTTCAGTTGATTTAATGCCTTCACCAATAAGAAATAATTCAATACAAAATGTCACAATAACTTAGCATAAGTAGCTATCACTGTGTCTTGCTATGTAAGCCA
Organism: Chamaea fasciata; assembly: GCF_029207755.1. Taxonomy (NCBI): domain Eukaryota; kingdom Metazoa; phylum Chordata; class Aves; order Passeriformes; family Sylviidae; genus Chamaea; species Chamaea fasciata. The sequence continues at coordinate 11,636,643 of NW_027094095.1, read as the reverse complement.
GATATTATTTGCAGTGCTGTTGGTAAGAATTCTGGTAGTTCTCTGAATTGAAACAGGACTCAATATTGTATATTTACCATACTCTGTGCTGCTCTATTATGTCCAAGTAAAATAATAACAACTGTTTCTGAACTGATGCTCTGCATGTCAAAATGCCTAACTTACATGGCAACTTCAGGCCTTTTTATTAATAGTTTTAAGTCAGAATCTTTAAAAGTTTAAAGAATTCGTCCATCTACTGAACCCCTTCACTTTTGCTTCCCTAATCTCATACCTTTAGTCTGAATTGAGAAGAGTAAACATCCATTTGAGGTAAACATCAAGCATCTTTCCAGAAAATTGTAACTCTACAGCCATTTCACGTGCATTTCAGATAGCTCAAAATATATAAATCATTTACCAGATACTTGTCTTGTAAAAAGAGTGTTTCCTGGATCATGTGCTTAGAGAAGTCTTCCACCTTCAAGACAAAATATTAGACTTGTATTATATTTAAACAAATTTGCCAAGTGAGTGTGGAATTTGAGCATCAGTGCCAAGTATATATTGAAACAGAGCTCTTACTTTCTTATTGAGTTGCTCTGTCTGATCTTTTAGTATTTGGGACATCTTTTCTCCTAGTGTTAGTTCTGGCAGTGAGTCTGAAGGATTTAGACACTGTGCTTCTACTGTCCCAGCTGCTGGTAGTGCTGATGCTGCTGTTTCAGGCTGCAGTCCTATGGAGTACGAGGTAAGATTGATCAATTGCAATTTTGGCCCAAAGGTGTAATCAAGTCACATTAAATAATAATTTGCATAGTTACTGTAATTTTATTTACTCGCTTTAAGCAAACCATGTGTAGGTTGTACAGGGACAGGAGCATGTAATGTGATGACATCAGGTGGTGTCCCAGTGTGTCCTGAGGAAATGGCAATGCTGGCATTTGAAAAGTCTGACTGAGGAAGTATCTGTTGAAATGAGAACCTTCATTAGAGATAGAATGCATAGAACACTAATAGACCTGGACAAAAAAACTTTAACTCAAAATGCAAAGCATTGATGAAATGTTGGTTATAACAGTACCATTTAATTTTCTGAGTTGATAGTTAGATGTGCAAAGCGTCTCATTGTATAAATACTTAAAATACTTCTGCTCTGTGTTGTGAAAAATAGAGGATTTGAATAAGTGGGAAATACAATATGAAGGTGAAAAAACAGTTTTAGGGGATAGTCATAGTCCTAGAGGTAAAGAAGAATGACTTCAAAAAAGAAATGTATTTTGAGAGATTTACCTTGGGATTAAATCTCAGATGGTCAATATGATTCTGGATGTCAGCATGTTGTGTCAGCATCTCATTTGCAGCCAGGAAATAATAGGGAAAACTATTAAAACTTGTTGTGTCTCAAGCAGTTTACTAAGATGTAAATCTAGGAATGGAGTTAAGAATCTGTAAAGCTCAGTGAGTGAGCTCCATTTCAGGGCATGAAATTGAGCAGTGGTTATCTAATTACTAACAACCTTTAAAATAAATTCACTACAGTAAGAGAAATGTTGTTGAAAAAATCCTTTAGAAAGAATTGACTTGTCAATAAATACCAGTCTCAGTAGCTGAAGCGTGTTAGATGTGAAAAAAGGCAAAGATGTCTTAACATGGGCATGGTATAAAAATAGAACATTGTTCTTAAAAATGTATTTGAAGTATTCTTTGTGAATTTAAACATCTAAATACAACACTAGAAATAACTATTTATAGTGGATATCCTAATGGTTTGATAGGATGCTTTATTATCACAAACAATGCTCCAGTGTTATGTACTGGAGTAATAAATAATACTCCGCCTTTAAATAATTGGTAATGACAGTTCTGTATGAAGTCAGTCCCACAGAACTTTATTTATGAAAGCAGTTTTTGAGTCAAGTGAGGTACTCACTGATACCTACAGAGTGCCTAGAGAGCTAGTCATGTTCTGTTTTATGGGATACAGAACTTCATCTTACAATAAACCCCTCTAACCCAGTATGAAAAATTTCTTCAAGCATCCTAATTACCTGTAGCTGTTGCAGCAGTTCTGAAATAGTCCTTTCTTCTTGATTCTCTACTTCAGCAGAATTGAAGTAATCTTTATTTTCCAAAATGTTGCTCACAGTTACTGATTTACTTAGCAAAATAGGAAAGGGTTTTGCTCTCTCAGTTGAAGGAACTGAGGTAATATTGTCAGGTTTTTTTAGTACTTTAACTCCTGAAGCAGCTTCAGGGAAGTCAGGAAGGCAATAATGAGCTTGCCCTTGGCTGTATTTGAGTTCACAAGGTGAAACTGTTCTCTTAAACGAGGCCCTCTCATCTTTCATGTTTTGAAAGGTGTGTGTATCTCCAGTCTCATCAATCAATTGTGAATATTCTTGTCTGCACCCACACTGACCAGAAGAAAAAATAGGTTTCTTTGAACCAGATCTGTTTTCATTTAATGAGTTCCCATTTTTGTCACAAGCCTCTACTTCTTCATGCTGTTCTAAGGGATATTCCTCAGAGCCGCTTGCCCATTGTTCATGCACTAAAGGGCCTCTGATGTGTTCTGAAGGCTCAGGTTTGCTCCCCGTGTCATCGATACTCTCAGTAAAGGACACCTCTGGTATTGTCTCATGTTCAATTAAGTGGCATGTGCATGTGCTCAGTAATTCTCCCCTAGAAAAGTGACGCAGGAGGACATGGGACATCTTGGAGGTAGTTACATGTTCTTTGCTCTCTGGTTTACTGGAACTACCAACAGGTAATTCATTCTTAAAGGAAGCTTCACTTCCAGGCATTTCACTTGGAACTCCAGTTGTTCCTCTGGTGCCTCTGTGATGACTGGAGAATTCTTCAGGCTGTAGAGGAGTTTCATAATTGGCTGCTGCTTTTATGTTTTTGTTATCTTCAGAACAGGCTAAGTTTAAAATATCAGAAATATCTTTTGTACAACTACAGGCATTCAGATGATCTGAATTATTGTTGTATTTATAGCTTATTCCTACATCTCCATCATAAACTAAATAATCTTCTTCCTCTTCAGTTGCATCTGTGCTACAGCGTAATGCATCTGAAAATGAATTATTCATTTGGGCTTTCATCCAGTCTGACAGTTTGCACTTTTCTGTAGTCTCCATATCCAGTTTCTGTAGAATATCAATGCCATTGCTTTGCCAGTTATGGACAGAGCTTTTATTATTGCATGGATCAAAATCTGGAATGTATGATTAATAGTTATTTTATACTCAAATATACACGACAATAATACCTGGTTATCTATATAATTAATATTTAATTATATCCCTAATGTAGCTTTTTTAGAACAATCGTACCGACATGGGTGCTTCCCTATTTGCACTAGTCTGCATTAACTGCTGGAAGAAATCAGACACAAATGACAAAAGCATCGGGAACAGCAGCTGCTGCCAGCTACCTGTCCTTGCTCATTAATCCCGCTGTAGTGATAAAGACAAAAAAAACTTGGTAACAAAGCCACGAGTGGTACTAGACTTCAACCTCAGGGTGAAAAAAACCCAAACAAATCCCCCGACCCCTTTCCTCCCCGCTTTCCCTCATCACTCTAAAGCGTTTCTTTAGCTTATGCTCTAGAGAAAGATCACAAACTTTTTTCCGATTTACTTCTCGTCCCCGTGCATCAGACAAAACGCAATTAATCAGCGGCTCGGCATCATAAACCGCGTTGTTTCACCTTATCTGCAGTCGCTCGAGGCGGCAGAGCCGAACTCGCAGCCCCGCTTTGTTACGGGCGCCGGTGCAGCGGCGCGGCCGGGCCGTTCCCGTTCGGGGGCCGGTGCCGGGCGGTGCCCGCTCCGAGCGCGCCCGGCCCGCCGCCCGCCATTGGCCCGTGCGGATGATGCGGCCGCGCCGGCCGTTGGCGGCCGCGCCCCTGGGGCCGGGCGGGCGCCGCGCCGATTGGCGGGCCCGAGGAGCGGCCGCGCGTGGGCGGGCGGGACCCGCCGCCCCTCACAGCCCCGCCGGCCCGGCACGCACAGCGCCGGCCCCTCGCAGCCCCGCCGGCCCCTCGGAGCCCCGCCGGCCCCTCACAGCCCCTCGCAGCCCCGCCGGCCCCTCGGAGCCCCGCCGGCCCGGCACGCAGGTGAGCGGTGCGGCGGGGAGCGCTGGGTGCCACAACGGGGGCTCCGAAGGCGGAGCGGCTGCGGCCCCGAGCGGCGCGGTGTGCTGGCGAATGAAGCGGCCGTGCGGCCCGCTCCGGGCAGTGCCGTGCCAGCCCGGTGCCCTGTGCCCGCGGCCCCGGCGCGGGGGGATTGTGTGCCGCCATCGCCCGGGGGTCTCTGAAGGGCTGGGCACCGGGCGGGTTTGGGTGCTTGTGGTGTCCTAACGAGATGGGTAAATAAATAAAAGCACAAGGGCGGGAGGGAGGGAAACAGGCTGTTAATAGAACCGGAACCGAAGGATCTGCAAGCGTAACGCGAGGAGTGAGGTATACAGGCAACATAGCTCTAGACTCTTGTTCGAGAGTTTGAGTTAGGCATTGCGTTGTGGCATATCTGAACTCGGATTATACCAGAGCCAGTCTCATTTATCGACTAGACTGTCGGTTTTGCTAGTGTAGTTCCTGCCCTTCTATTGCTATTGTACTTTTTCGATGGAGGAGCATAGTAAAGCAGAAATTGCTCTGTATCCCTTTATTGACCTGATTGCTAAGACATAAATTTTAACCCACCTTGAAGCTCTGGCCTTTGTTCTGCTTTAGAATTTTTTTCAGCCTAATGTGCTGTTCCTGTTAGATTTTTGCCAGTGACTGCAGGGCTCATGTACCCTGGGTTGCCATGGAGAGCTGTGCAACCATCTCAGAATTTGGAAGAACGTGCTGAGTCTTGCATCTCAAAAAGATCAGTTAAGAGATTCTAGTCCCTGCTTAAATTTTGTCTGGAAACGTTATACCTCTTTTTAAAGTGGTAATTCTATTAGACCTGAAAATGCTAGCAAAAAGACGTCTTCTAATAAAGGCCTTCTAAATTCTTTGCTTATATATATTTATAGTGCGTTAAAACTAATTTGTAGACCTGTCCAAGTGTTCCTTCTTACTAGTTTGATTAAGGGTTAGCAGTGGACTTCTTCTGGACTGTGGTTATGCATTGCTCTTTGGTAGGAAGGACTTTGTACTTCCAGTAACTTCTGTATAAAGCTGGGACAAAACTTACCTGAAACCTAATACAGCCTCATTGGACTAGAAGAAACCTATGTGAGTCTTCTCAGTTGCTTTATTTACCATGCTGTTGTTTAAGTGCTCTTGTAACTCTTTCAGGCATCTTAAAACTAGTTAGGATTGTACATTGCTGCTACTCTTGCTGCAGAATTACTTCACAAATTGATGCTTTGAAGGTCAGAGTAGATCTTAAAAAGCTTTTTTTTTTAAAAAAATGCTCTTTGTCCATAGTTTTAACTTCTGAACATAAGGAGATTAAAATTTTTTTTAGAGTTTATAGTTTTTTAATTTCTCCTTATCTTCCACTTTTTAAATTTAATAGCCAACAGAGTTGTACTTTTTGTACTCCAGGTTTATTTTAGTCTTTGTGGGGTCAGTTTCACTTTCCACAACTTACTCAGTCCTGCCCAAATCTCTATAGTCCTGGTCTCAGTAGCTTTTAAAGTTAACGTCTTAATGAAATTGGTTTTGTTTGAGGAGTGGGCGATCATATTGAGACTTTCTGAGGGATCAGCCTGTTATTGTTATCACTGCTCCTGCAAATGAAAGCCAAGAGAAGTACCAGGTGCAGAAAAACCTTAAACTTTTCTTTAGCTATTTAGCAGTAAGTCAGCTATATGTGTGATAATATCCAAAAAGGAAAAAAAAAAGTATTGTTTTGTGGAAGAGCACAATATTAGGAATGCAAAATACAGAAAAACCAGAAGTGGAAGGACTGGCAAGAGATGGTCTGAAACTCATACAGTGTTGAACAGATGATTAATGTCAAGTTGCCTCTTGGGATTCAAATTTGGTAATGTTTGAGAAATATGGTTCTTGTTCATATAATTAAACTTCTTTGTGTTATAAACCTTTTACTAATAGGAAGGAAAAGGTAACAGTAACTGAATTTACTGTAACCCAGTAAATTCGGCTGGGTTACAGGGAATATGAATCACATGTGATTTATAAAGAAGGCTCTCTAAATCTATTTTATTTCTTGGTTATTTGTGTTTGCTACACTATTTTTTCTCCCGTTGCCATGTTAGTATACTCCTAGGAATTTTGTTCCTTGCATGATAAGGATAGCTAAGTCCAGGCTCCTTGCACTTTGGAGCCTGGACCTTATCTAGTGGTCGTTGGTTTGTTAGAGAATGAGATGTGCTAATGTGACCAATTCTGTCAGTGCAATAATGCCTGTACATAGGGGATAAATGGCAGTGGGGGCACAGTGGGCTGCAGTCCAGTAGTCATCACACTGATGGAAGAAACTGCACTGAGGAGATTCTCAATAGATTTGCAGCTGCATCCCAAGTGTTGGAATGAATGTGCAAAGCAATTTACAACTTGGTACCTCAACAAATACTGTTTTCCTTAAATCTCCCTAGGTGAAGACTATAAATACACTGTACCTGTCTGTAGAAGCAAACAGTGTGAGAAGCAACACGTGGTTTTCTCACTCTTGTGAGTGTTCATCCTGCACCCCAGCTTTTGCAGGCTGCAGCTGTAGACTCCTTAGAGAGGATGTTAATGGCTATGTTAGTACTTGGCAACTGAGGGACACAGGTGAGGCACCACGCACTGCTGCTGGCATTGACCTGTTGTGGATCATTGCAGTTGTGTCACAGAGGTTCTGTGAGAGGTAAAACCTGGCTGGAGTGGTAAGGATTCGTTAATGCTGAATGTCTGCTTTGGCTCTGAATGAGCACCACAGTGCCAACTAGGAATTTTGAAACAGCATTCATATTGCTTCACTTAAATTGCTACTGTGTCTTACTGCCAGTGATTCTAAGGATTGTTATTTTTTAAAAAAAAAAAGTTAATGGAATCTTAAGGTAACTTCGTCCATTTCTTTGTAAGATGCTTGTACGATGTTTGTCTTCTTTCTTTTACATACCAGGGTCTCTTTTTAAGAGATATTATAGGCCAAGAAGGGGCTAAGCTAGGTGGAACATTTTATTGGAGAGATTTGTGATCGACTTGCTCTATCAGCTGCGGTGCAAATAGCCAGCCTTTTGTGCTGAACCCTTCCTATGTGGGGCTCTTTCACGCTGGATAACATGCTCCAGTTCCCAAACTGAAGGTAGCCGAGTGTCTGGTTGCCAGGGAGAGGCCTCGTATATGTTCATTTGCATGATGAGATTGTCCCAAAGGAGCAGGGTTCAAATTTACCTTCAGAACTTGGTAACAAAGCTGTTACTGATTTATTGGGAATGATTTCAGCTTAGGCTGTGTATAAAAGGATCACAAGTTACCGCTTCGTTGTGAACTGTCATTGCAGTCTGTTGTGGCATTTGTGCGCTTGAAATGCTTGAATGCAAATCTCATCCCCAGTTGTGGGAGATGTCGGAAAGAAGGCAGCACAAAGTTTGTTTTCAGTCTGTGAATGACAATTTGTAAATAAACTTGGATCTGGTTCTGATAAAAAGAAAAGAAAAAAGTACAAGGAATCCTAATACCTTGATGTATCAAATATGTGGAAAAATTCTGACCTATTTTGACTTTATGATATTATTCTGCACTGTTCTTCTATCTGAAATCTTAATCTTGCTGCATGGAGAATTAGTTTTCAGTTGCCTGATTAGTTTTATGATGGGGATATTAGTTATATTTTGCTGGCACTTCATGTTCTCCTTTCTTATTTTATTTTAGAGTGGGATTCCCCTAATTCAGGATTTAAATAGATGGCTTCCATAAAAATACTCATGGTTCCTTGTGTTAGCTACATTGGGTCTTTTAACCTGCACACTGGACAATAATTGTGTACATTAGGTAGCAAGCTGTTTTCCAGTTAAATAATTGTTCTCTTAGAAAAAGAAGGGGAAAAGGAATGAGCAGGATGATAATAATAATAGGAATAAGCAGGATATACAGAGTTTGAAAGGCGTGGCATGTTGCCGACCTTTACTTAAAGCCCCAAACACTCCATTCAGCTAGGTCCTCTACAAACAGAGGAAAAATCCTCCTCCTAATCTGCAGAACAGGTGGAAAGTACATGCAGGAAATGCCAGAGGGCAGGTGGAAATGCTGCCGGGCTTGTGTTTGCCTTTCACAGAGTGCTGTGTGAGCCAGGGCGTGCCAGCTGTGCCAGAGGTGGGAGTGCAGGACCAACCAAGAGGAGTTAACCTGGGAAATGAAGGAGATGAACCTTCTCCTACCTGTGTTTAGAACCTACCACGAACAACGTCTGTTGGGTTTAGGCAACCAGTGAAATAAAGAAAACCCCAAACAAAAATGTGTACAAATAGAGTGATAAATTAAATCTCTCTCCTGTTACCGTGTCTGTCCTAATGCAGGGCCATGTTAGTAATTAGGTAATGGATGTTGTTTCTGCTCTGGAGGTGTGTTCCTCTAGTGGTCAAATCCATGATTCCATTTCCAGCTGTGGATGGGTTGAGAACCTCACTTCATTGTGAGCAAAATTTATCTCAGAAATGCTTGATGCCTGTCATTGTGGTGAGGGTTTGTTTGTCTTTTTTAAAACTAATTTTAAATCTTGAGCTGAGTATCTCATTGCTAGGACCATTTTAAAGGATTTAAAAAAAAATACAAATAGAGCTTCATAAACTAGTATGATTTATATCCTGTAATGTAGTTTTGGGGTTTAATGCAATATTTTCCATACCTTGTTTCATTGAGTTATTAATATTTTCAATAAAAATTTGTATACGTACTTGAGACTCTTTGGGACTGTTCTGGGGATACTTGTGCTCCTTTGTCACTGGGGGGTTTCTCTTCCTGTAATCATATTGATGACTAAATTAGAGTAGATTGATGAGTAAATTAAAATAATTTGACAGAAACCCTTTTCTTGATTTGGGTTTATGTACAGTGCTAGAAAGAAATTTGGGAGAGGAATGAAGAAAAGAATCAGATTACGCTGAGGTTTGTGACGGACAATGATAGAATTTGTGTAACTACTCGTTTGGCAATTGTTTTGATTTTTTCAGGAGAGTAGTTGTGAGTATCTTAACTTCTATTATTGGTATTTTTCTGGTCTTTTTTAACCTTTTGTGCTTCTGTTGGCTGTCTGGAAAGACTGCTGGTTACTAGTCATTAAGTCTTGGGCATTAAGTGGCTAAAAAGGGAGATGGAATAATTTCGGAGATAATGGAGTCGTTTCCCTCCCTCACTCTAACTCTTTCTCTTTGATTCACAAAAGGCAGTTAGCTCTGCACCTGTCAGTTCTGGTTACAAAATGCCTGCCTAGCCCTCTGCTCTCAGTTACAGTTTGGTGATTCTCTTTCTAGCAAGGAAATGATAGTTTCCTATGTCCAGGATGTGCATGTCGTTTGGGCAAAGGAGAGGAATCCTCATATTTATTCTATTTTCTATTAAAACATTTTTAGTGAAATTCCAGGCTTGTGGAGCAGTGGGGTTGATAGGATTACAAGTCAACATCGCCTCTGGGGCCAAGCCAGTGCAATACCCACCCCTTCAGCCATGTCAGGGCTGTCTGCAATATTCGGCAGTGCTTTTTAGATTGGTGTGGGCCCATATTTATAAGTCAGCATGGTAAATATACTGGGGGTGGAGGAGGAAGCATCTGAACCAAGGAGATGAAATAGCGGTTTAATTTATTTGCAGCTGGTCTGATGAGCCTGATGGCATAGGATGTTTAGGTGGGGTCTTTGCCAGGCTCTGTAGTGATACAGGCTCTGTCACTCACACCTGGGAGGAGCAGCTCAGGAGCTGTTTATGAACTTCAGCTTTCCTCTTCTGTCCATTGATGTGTGATGTGAGCTGCAAAGTGGCTTTCGTGCTGCTAAGCCAGTTCCTAAAAGAATCCCTGTGGTTTACTCTGGGGTTTTGTGCTCAACAGAGAAATCCATCAGGAGACAAAGGCAGTATTTCAGAGCAGGTACTGCTCCACATCATCATGATCCTGAATAAAACCTCAAGTTCACCTCATCAGTGAAGGTGGTTTCTGTGTGCACTCAGCTAATCAGCTGTTGAACAGCTGTCAAAAGTGGTGCAGAGAGGAGTTTAAAATTAAGCTGCCAAGAATAACCTCAGTGGTCTCAGTACATACAGTTGTTTCTTGTATTTGCATGATCCACTCTCATGACTAGTCACTTGTACTGTGCTCAGGGTTTGGAAAAATCAGCTTTTCCCCAGCATGGCACACATTTACTTAAAGGCTCATTCACAGGGGAATATGTATTCCTGCAGAAATGCTGATGATGATGCTGTTTACTATGTAAATACAATATTACACTTGATGTGAAATTTTAAGGGTTTTTTGGTGGCTTGTTTTAGGCTTATTCATTAATTCAGGTAAATTTTAAAAATATCCTTGAACAGCATTGAGGACTAAAATAGAGAATGCTTTACTTCTGAGTGTTCCTTGTGCTATTTGTATTTATAAGCTCTTTTCTATTTTGAAGGTCTGAAGCCAAGCTGATCTCTGTATTTCAGTAATCGGACTGTTGGTGTATTTTTATTTTTGTGTGGTTTGGTTCTTCATTCACAGGGTATGCAAAAGCTCTGTTCTGTTTTTAGATGATCCAGTTCAAGCTTCTTTCCGGTTTTTTCGTTGTTTTTTCTTTTTTTTTTTTTTGTCCTACCCATTCTATTGCATCTTTCTGAAAGGAAATTCAGACTTAATTCACCGTTGGGAAATTTGTCTCGATCCTGAAACAAGCAGTCTCTGTCACCAGTTTTTCTCAGGAAATGCAATTTGTGCAGTAGATCTGCCTCTATCTGTACTTTCCTCTTTTGAATGTCTGTGGGTGATGAGTTCATTTGGCAGATGCTCCTTTCCCACAGATTTGTGAGGAATAGCAGATGGGGAGAGAAGGCCTGACTTAATCATCTCCTTTAGGGAAAGGCAGGAGGAAGGGAACTGTTTAATATTCCACCAGCCCCAAGTGACCGGTCAGGGGCTGTCAGCTGTTTGGCCATGTGACTGCATCAGCAAAACAATACTTTGGATCATCTGACAAATTCCAAAAAAGATGTGTGTTGAGGAAAAAAGCAAATGATGCTGCTTAAAATGTACCATTTTGAGGTGATGAAGGAGAATAAAACCATCTTCTCCAACTGTATTGTGATTATTAGTTCTGTGTACTGCAAATAAATTGCAGCATTTGCTTTCTGTTGCTTGCTGATCATTTTTCACCTGTGCAGAAATCTGGTTTTCTGTCAAAAGTTTAAATGACAAAATCTATGTAGACAGTCAGTGTAACTAAGACTTGCAAACTGATTAAACTCATTGTCCACCCTTGAGATAAAATTTGTAGTATGTAACAGAATCACTGCTGAAATGGAAAATGCCTTAAAAGGTGAAACACCTGTCTGGAAGGTGTGATAGCTGGAACTACGAGCTTGCATACAGGCTTTGGGGAAAGGATAGCAACTATTGTTTTATCACTGTCAGGAATTTGAAACATACTGATTAGAATTAAAGAGGAGGGGGCTTGGTTTCTTCTGTCATTTTTCTTGAGAGAGAGAGGGAGCCTTATTCCAGTCTTAGCATTTGTGTCACTGATTCAGTGCAGGGATGTTATTGGAAGGTTGAGATGTACTTTCGTCATGCAAACTCCATCTATATTTTCATATCTTCTATATAAATCTGTGATTTAATAGGAAAAAAGAATGAAAAGTGACATTCTGACAGCAATAAGTACATTTTTTTAAGAAAGAATTTTGAATTGAGGCAGATCTACCTTTTTATTGATGGTTTAATTGAAAATGCTATAGCTGTTTATAGCAGGGTGGGTAACCGCTGACTATGGCTCACCATTTTCTTCTGACAAAGCATTGTTAGGGTGCATGTTTTGTCTGTTGTGGGCTCTGAAGTGGCTGCCACATTCCATTGCCCAACCTCTGCCTTGCTCCATTTGATTTGGGGGTGGTGAGGCTGATGTTCGTTTCTGTTTCGGTATCAAACAACTGTGTAATTAGTAACAGCAGTTTAATTATCCGCTTCTGAAGGAGGCCCAGTCTTTTCTCTATGGGGTTTTTGCTGCTACTTTGAAATGACAGAAACCCCTGAGACTTCCTGCATTTAGTAAAATTGTGCATTTTAAAGTTGTGTATACAACTTCAGTTTTCTATTTCTGCTTTCCTGAAAGCCAGCTCTTTAACATGGATAGAAATTTTATATTTCTCTGAGGTGTGGAGAGAATCTAAAGCAGCTTGGTTGCATTAATACAGATTTTTTTTTTTTCATCATAAGCCCCAAGTGATTTTTTTCAAGCTACATAAAATTTTAATTAAAAATGCAAGTTTAGGAGAAAACTAACAGTGAAACAGGCTCTGCTGACAGAGTAGAACTTCTCCTGAGGTCTGTTAACTCCTTAGGCTTTCTGCTGGAGCCTGTGTCCCCTGAGCCAATTCCGTGCTGGTTCCAGAGATGCTCTCAGCAGTGAGGGTGCAGCAGTTGGCAGAGCAAGGCTTAGTTTGGTGTACCCCAGTCCTCCCAAGGCCACTTTACACCTGACAGATGCTGTCCGTGCCGGCGTTCCACTCCCACCCCCTGCACTTTGCATTCCCCACTCTAATTAACGTGCTTTAGGTTTGGTTACTGATGACACCTTGGCACGGCTGGAGGCGTAATTGACACCCTAATGAGGACGCGTGAAGAAGCCGGGCATGAAGAGCAGACCCGGTAATTTTGGTCGGATCTGTGATGATGATGTGTTGGCCAATGTGGGTGTGTCCGTATCACCCGCCTAAGACGAGGAATGTGCTGTATGGCCAGTAAGGAGGGAAGAAGGCAGGAGTAATTGTTCCAGCTCTTGGGATGTGGTGGCATCAGCCACACGATGAGGACGGATGTAGCTCAGATATAGTGAAGCTATAAACACCTGATGTAAAATGTGCTGCTAAAAATAACTGGTATTTAAATAAACACAGATGTTCTGATGTACCTTTAAGTATAACTGGTTGTGTTTTTTTTAATTAAACTTGACTTTTTATTTAAAAAAAAAAGCTTTTCAAATTATTCAGGTAATTACCATTACAGTATAAATATACAAACAAATTACCACACTCATCATTTCGTGATCTATGGAGGTTGCCAGAGTACACACTTTTTACTTTGTGGTGTGTCCCTCTGTGGAAGAGAGCTTCCAAATCCCTCGGATTTGCTGAGCAGCAGGAGTGCTGGAGGGTTGCTGTAGACTGGGTGGCTTAGGGCCATTGGCCTGTGTGAGTTACCTGAGCTGAGGCTGCACAGACTTCCTCAGAGTGAATCCCTGGGACACAGCCTGCCCAGTGTGTGGGTTGCAGTGCTATTGTAACCTCTGGGTGTCACGCTTCATAATTGCAAAAATACACCCACACCCACTTGTTGATGCCAAATAATTCTAGTGATGAGTATGGAAGGGCGAAATACTTGTTTAATTGGAAGAATGTAGATAGTCTGAGGGCTGCTGTCAAGGTAGAGTAGGATGGGAAGCATGAATCTTCACAGCTGGGACTTGATAAAACTATTGAAAGGAAAAGGCGTGGGTTATATCAACAATTAAATATACAGCTTTACATGTTCTTCTGATGACAGCTCTGAATCTGAGCTCTGTTCCTGTCTTTTTGACACCTCTGAAGTCTCTTGATGAAATATGCATTTGTGAATTACACAACTCTGTTTACTTGCAAAGGAAGGTAATATTAGTTCTGAGGCATAAATGTGTCACTGTCTCTACTAAAAATACATTTAAAAGTGGGTAAACTTTTGATTATAGGGTTTCTTTTCTGTTAATTTTTCCCAGCCAGCCTAAACATGTCCAATATTTACATGCTGGCTTCTGCAGTCCCTTTGAAGCAGAGTTTAGAGCTCACATTGCAGAGCTGCAGAATTTTTGAATAGGAAGCCGGCGTTAACACCCCTTGCCCTCCAAACTCCCACACTCCCCCCTTTTCTTTTGGAAGCAGGGAGGAGAAAAGTGAATATAAAGCTTAAACATGCTGTGTTTACAGTATTCCAGGTGGGACAATCTCCAGAGGGGATTGTGCCCACCAGTTCTGACTGCTGTGGGCCTTCAGCTGATGATCGGGGTTTCAGTGGCAGTGTTCACATGTAAAGCACTTTGTGATCTGTTCCATATCACGCCTTTCATTCTGTAGTTTTCATCCTTAAAGGTTTTTACCTGGAACTTCATGAGGCCAGAAAATACTAACAAGGGTAAATTCTTCCAAGTCTCCAGGAGAAGTGTGTGTTGGCTTTTGTTAAACCTCTTTGGCTTTTTCACTTGCCTACAGGAATTGCCATGTCTGTGTAGAAGGCTTTGGCTCTGCCTTTAAGTTCTTGAATGACGTTTCCTGCGTGGTAGGAGCAATGTTATGCTTTTACATCAGCTGCAAATGCTGATGAGTTATTACGGATGAGACTTCAAGCCAAGCATCTTGTGTTCCCTTTGCAGAACCGCGGCTGAATGGAGCTTAAAGGGCCACAGATGAAAGAAAGAACATGAAGGTGTGAGATGTGTCTGGCACTGACCTCCTTACCTCAGTAATAAAGAAGAGTTTTTCTGCAGGAGCTTAGGATATCTTTACACCAGCTTCTTAATGTACTAACTGGAATGGTGCTCTGACAACAATTCTCCATAAAAAAGCACTTACCCTACTACAGAACAGGATTTCTTTCTCTACTGATAATGTAACTCAATGGCGGAAAATAATGTTTTGATAAGCATGCCTGAGGATCGTTCCTTTCATGTGCGATACAGGTAAGACTCTGCTCGTTTTGCTGTAGATGAATAAGTGCTGGGAATAACAGAAAGATAAACAAGTTGCAACAAATAGCTTGATATCTCTGCTAGTAGCATTATTGAAATTTAAAATTAAACCCACCCATTTCTTTTCTTGAATTTTGAATGATGAAAATTTACTTTAGCTATGTAGCAGATTATATTAGTATGATTGCATGATTGTATAGTGTTGGAACTTGTGTGGTAGCAGAATAGTACATATTGTCTGTATTTCTTTGTGTTTGGGATAGAATGATATGAAGTACAGTGTCTGCAGGATGATAGCTACTCCCTCTTTAAGCTCTTGGACTGCCTAAGCAAATTGCTGAGTTTTGTCTGCTAAAGATCTCTGTACTTGGCCCATTACTGTTTTGATGAATGATGAGGTATTTTCCTTGCTTTACATAGAGAGGTTTGTTTGATGGATAGAAATTGCCTTGGTGCCTTGCACTCAAAAGTACTGTTCTTGCAAGTGAAGAGGATATGGGATTTCCCTTCTGAGAGCTTTTATCATTTTCCTTCTGAATCCCCTTTACAGACGTGGGACAACGTGTTAGCGTTTCAGACTCGCTCTAATGGAGCTGAACTACAGGAGCATTGTGTAGGGCAGGGTGTTTGGAAGGGTAAATCTTGTAGTTCATTCAGTAGGAAGAGACACTGGAAGACTGAAACGATTGTTTAACAAGAAATCAAAAATGTGGTTCTTGTGTGCTCCTCCCAGCTCTACCCTGGTCATCCTTTCTTTGGAGGCCTTTTCTCGCCAGCTAACAGCAATAAGGGGGTACCTGTATTTGTAAGACAGCACATGCTATGGCTTAAAATGAATTCTTTCAACCTTCTGACAATGTTAGACTGCTGTTGGAGTGGTCTTCTCTTCCAGTCCATAGAAGAGAAGTCCTTCATTTAATTTCATACAAGTCCAGTGTCCTGGTTGGCAGTGCAGCCAGCTGGAGAGGCTTTTTCATGGTCAGTAAGGAGAAAAATAAGCACATAAGCTGTAATTGACTGTTTTCTCTCTTTATTTTGCTATAAGATCTTTATCCTGTGGCTTTGACCCTGAGTGTGTAAGCATAACTCTGCTGTTTCCTGAAGGGACCTGCTTCCCAGCATTCCTCTACCATGTTTCCCCACGCTGCTGCCGATGCTCTCAGTCCTCCCCAGACAATTGCAGAACATCCTTGGTCACTCTTGATTAAAAGCAGGAGCTGTTCAGGGTACTATTATATAAGTAAATGGATGAAAAATGTGTCATGGCCAATTGACTGGTTTAAACTGACGAGTTAAAAAAAAAACTTGAAAAAAATTTGGCAAGCACAATCAGGGCACAATGTCTTACAGGTTTGAATGAGACCAATTAAAAATATGAACAATAACAATATTCTTGACCTTATTTAACTTTTTTGGAAGAACTATAATCTGATTCACATTTAAAAAACATGATGGCAAAATGCTTCTAATTTTAAAACATATTAAACTTTCCTAAGACTTTGAGAAACTACAGATTAATGTATCGACCTGGAATTTTATGATGATTTGGATAGCTATAATTTGGAAATATTTTATTTTGTTGGAGTTTAAAATTTAGCTGTGGGGGAGCTGTTGGCAGCGCTCGCTTTGCTCACCTGGGGAAGCCAAGAGTGAGGGCAGGAGTCAGGAATGGGGTGTCAGCTTTATTACAGGATACTGTGCCATTAGTGATGTGTGCAGCTGAACTAAAGAGATGTCACAGGAGTTGTTTTGTCTCTAGGTGTGTTACTTGGACCAACATGCTTCATGGCAAATTGGTGACAGCCGTGTTCCCCCTCAAAAGCAAAAAGTCCTCTTAGTGGGAATTGAACTGAGTCGAACTAAATTGTGTTTGGAGATTGTAGTAATCAGTGAGTCTTGCTGCCTTCTTTCACTGCCTTAATTCTTACCACTTTTCTTGTCCTTATTGTAAGATGAGAACAGCTGAAGGGAGGGAGACAAAAACAAGGAGGCAATATGCTTAGGGTTAAAATTCTTTGGAAAAAAACCGTTTAAAACAGAATGTGAAAAAGGTCAGAGAAGAACGGGGTGGAGAGGAAGAAAAGCAAAAATACTGGGGAGCCAGGCAGGAGGAAAAGCTTTGAGGGCCAGATAAGGATGAGGTAGTTTTACAAATGAGAAATTATTCAGGAAATGCCAGGCAGCTATAGACAGCATAACAAAATGAAGCCCTGTGTGAGCATTTCCAAGTAATATCTGGGAGAACGTTATCCTGTTCAGCAGGAACTGAATTGCATTAGAAGTGCACAGATGAATAGGGCTTGTTCTCTTCTCCTCTCTGCAGAGTCAATGTATCTCTTGTTTGGCCACTGGGTGTTGAGTAAATAATTCAACTCAGCCCAGGGAACAGAGAAAGTAATGTCATATTCTCCTTGTAACTATTTAATGACTTCCTAAAACATTGATAACCTGGCCCTGTCTAGTCTGCCAAACTGCTCTTTAACCATTAGCGGTGACAGGTGGAGAACACCTATGTAAATCCTTTAAAAAAAAAAAAAAAAAAAGTGTTAATTTGCATAAGAGTCCTTGAAGTATTAGAGGGGAGAAAAAACCACAAATACACACCAAACCTCGTCTGAATCCAGTTTTGGTACTCGATGGAAAAGCCTAGGAAAGTTTTAAAATAACTGAGTGATTTCATAGCTCTTATATAACCTGAATAAAATATTAATATTGAGTACAGGCAACTGTGAAAATAAGTATTTCATTTTCTCTGTTCTATTTTGGTATAGCTTATTTAGATTTTGAAATGATAGGTCAGAAAGAATGGATCCAGATGGAATTAAAACTTTAATTTGCTGCACAGATTCTAGCAACCTGTTAACACACCCTTTGCAGAGTTGTGTAATTTTTGCATTTTTTTTTATTCCAACAATTATTAATTCCCATTTTCATTTACTTCCTGTAATTCTGGCTGAATTTAAACACTCTGTAGTAACAGCAGATTTTCATCAGTCTGAGTATAAGCCGTTTGCTTCTTAGTTGCCTTCTGTATGAAAGACCCCACATCTTTCATTTTTATAAGTTGCCCTAAATCTAGGGTGGCAAAGTCAAATGATTGTACTGCAAATTCCCTGATGAAATGGTAATGCTGCCTTGGCATTTGGCATTTTTTGGTGTAGTGTGAAATTAGATTAATGCGGTCTCTTAGGGGAGCTACATACTGCAGCACTCTGTGATATTGCCCTTGTACTTTTCTAAACTGCCTTTTCTTCACTGATTACGTGTTTGATGCATCACAGTTAAAAATATATATATTTTTTTAATGGAATAAATTCATTTTGGAAGCAGAGTCCAGTGTAGCATTTTCACTGTTATGTCACACACACATTTTGCTGAAATTTCTGCTCTTTTTAGCCATTCAGGCTAAAAAGTGTGGCTATGTAATGGTCCAAATCTCTGCACTGAGAAGCACCATATTTTCTAGCTGTCACTCTAATTGGTCATGTCAGTTAACATGAGGTGCCCGGAGAGAACCTCTTTGGATAGGATTAAGCTTACCCAATGAAGTGTTTTAAGTCTTAAACCTTCAGTTGCTGATGGTGTAATCATTTCTGCCTTGCACTTACTTGTACTTAATCATTTCTGCCTTCTTCTGCCTTACATTCCACACATGCACAATGTCACGAGAGCCAGGTGGTGCCCTGTAGCTAATAGGAATGCTTTAACTTCTCCAAGAAGGGTTTCCAACCTAAAAATATTGCATGTGTTATGGATATCCAACCTGAGAAGTTGGGCTTGGCAAGAACTTCATGCTGGAGTTACCTTTTGCTGTCAGCATCTTTAGCAGCTCCCAGGCAGACACTGCTTTTGGTTAAAGCAAACATGTCGCTCATCTCGCTGTGCTTGAATTGTGGCTTGTCCAAGACCAGCAGGTATGGTAGTGTTTTGTGTTTTCTTTTGTATTGTTATCCCAGTTCTTCTAGTCCTTTTGGAAGTCATTAGATTTTTCAAAAATATTTCCTCCCTGTTCAGATTTTAGTAGAAGTTTGTATAATCAATTTTTTCCAGTTTAAGAAAATAAAGAAATGTAAATATTGCAGGTATGTTAAAAACTTCATCACTGTGTCAAGTCAAAACAGGTGCTTCCACTAAAATAACTTCTGCAAAAGTCAGCATTTGATTGTCCACTTCTTGGCAATATTAGCACATATTTTTTCAACTATTACAGATTGTCTCCTACATACAGGGTTTTCATTTTGAAAAAAATCTTTAAAAAAAAAAAAAAAAAAACACTGACATTTTTGCAAGCTTTTTAAAATGCATGTGTCCTGAAAAAGCTGGAGAACCATATTGCTTCAAGATCGAGACCTGGAACTGTTGTCTTTCTCATCTTCCTCTCCCCTGCCTCCTTCACATCTCAAAACTGGAAAGTGGGAAATGTTTGGATAAAATTCTTAACACTTACTGAAATGTTACATTTTGTACTCCTGAACTCACAGGGGCAAAAATGCACATGAAAGGTTCCTGCCACCATTTTCTATCAGCTTCTTTCTTCATGTTTAAAATGTAATATTCTACAAATTCATTCATGACTGCAGTAATTTGTACCTGTATAATTACAAAATTACTTGTTCATAAGAATAAAAAATACTCCAGCGGGTTCTGGAATACCAGTGTATCAGTGAAGTAACTTAAATTGACATACATCTTGTCATTAATTGAATCTAGGTATTTTTTCTTACACTGAGAATTTTCATAGCAGTGTTAGTATAAGAAATGAAGTGCCAAGGAGTCATGAATTACATAGGAAGCAACTTGGGGAAAATTAGTCAGTCTTTGACACACAGAATATCCTAATTTAATTTTTTCCTATGAATCATTTTGCAGGATACTATGGCATCACCCTAAAAATTTGAAGTGCTTGCATTTGTCAGAGTCAGTATTTGTCAGGAAAATCTTGATTTCTGGGAAACTTCTCTGACATTATCTAGATGGTGAAAACAGTTTTTGAATCCTTTGGGTGCTGCCTATGGACCAAGCAGAGTTTGATCTCTCTGTGAGACTGAAAAAATAAGAAACTGTAGCTGTTTTTTCAAACGTTATTTTGCTCATCGCTGTTGAAGTTGTACACCGTTGAAGTGTATTCTGCAGTACTCTAAAGCAAAGCTCACTGGCTGTAGCGTGGTGCTGATTCCCTCTCCTAACCAAGCAGAGGCCCTGTGGGTAAAGCCCTGCCCTGTCCAGAGCTCAGTGCTGGGCACAGTGTGGCGTTTGCAGTGACTGTTGTTCCCTTTGTCCCGGCGCAGGATGGAGGCGTCGTGCCTGGAGCTGGCCCTGGAGGGGGAGCGCCTGTGCAAGGCGGGAGATTGCCGGGCGGGGGTGTCCTTCTTTGAGGCCGCTGTTCAGGTCGGGACCGAGGATCTGCGCACCCTGAGCGCCATTTACAGCCAGCTGGGCAATGCCTATTTCTACCTGCAGGAATACGCAAAGGCCTTGGAATACCATCACCACGATTTGACTCTTGCAAGGTAACGGTTCTCCATGTCCTCCCATCCTGGTAGATAGGAGCAGCTGACTGTCCCTGTCCTGCCAAACCCTGCATTAATCCTGGCTAATGAGTGAACGTGGAGGTGGCAGAGGGCTGGGGGGCCTGGCAGGTCACTTGGGTGCCCTCTAACCTGGCAGCTAATACTTGTTCTAGCACCATAATCCTAGAATTGACTGAGGCCTCACCAGGTTTCTGGATAATTAACTGGCTGCTTTAAATCCACCCTTTCCTTACCCTTATGCGTTTCTAAAATCTGTGTAAAACTCACAATGTAATACTGTGAAGTCTAAACCCCTATCCCTTTCATATTCTATTTATGTATCTTTTACTGATTTGTATAGATTCAGTAAAAGACACTTAACCTCAATTTAGGCATAAATCTATCCTTCCCCCCGCCTTACCCTGCTCCTGTGCAGTGACCTTGGGACATTTGTTTCGTTGTGTTATCCCCCAGGTATGACAGTCTGAGTGGTTCAGTGGCAGTCTCTTGCCTTAGTCTCCTTTAGAATATAGAAATGAAGTAGTGCCTTGAGCTACAGAGGAGACTGTAAATGTTAAACCTTACAGTTAAGTGTCTTGTTAAGTAGAAGGAGACTTACTTAAAAGGACATGGTCAAGTAAAACACAAAGGCAATTAAAGCTCTCTTTCTAATGCCAGGACTGTCCTTCTAAATAATCTTTATGAATTTTCTCTCTATTTTCTTCCTAAAAAGTTTGAATTTTTAAAAAAATGTTAAGCAGATGATCAATACCATGAATACCAGCAGTTTGCCAAACACCACAGACTGAAAAATGTTTGAGTGCATTTCAGATATAAAATGAACAGAACACATACACGTTTACATGGTTGTGGTCTCTTTTCATAAACTCATGTAATTCTCTACCATACATTGACCATCTGCTTGGTTTAAATTATACGCTGTTTTCTGGGTACTCATTTCTGCAATTTTAGGACAATTGGAGATCTACTGGGAGAAGCTAAAGCTAGTGGGAATCTGGGCAACACATTAAAGGTACTCGGGAATTTTGAAGAAGCTATCGTTTGCTGTCAGAGACATCTGGATATTTCCAGAGAACTTAATGATAAGGTAAGAACTGTGCAGGAATCTGGATGTAAAGTGCTAACACACATTCCTGAACCCTGTGGTACTGGTAAGGAGTGTGCACCTTTCAGAGGGAAATAGTGACTGTTCAATTATTTCTTCTAGGCAGTAAGAATCTATTAGTTGGAATCCAGTTGTTTGTATCTGGAAGACTATAGGTCCAGGTTAGATATTACCCTGTTTCGTGGTGGTTTTGTTTTTGATTTTTAATGGTAATGGACCTCAAGAATGCATCTTGCTCTTCAAAAAGTAGTGTGCAAAACAGTTGGATTGAGGGATATGACTGGGTAGGTGTTAACATGTTCAGAATGGGCCAAGTGTGTATTGACAAGTAGTTAAGGAACTTTTTCCCATCTGTGGATTGTACAAATAGTTGTTGTGACAGAAGATTTTGAAGCGCGAAATTTTAATGCCTTCTTTTACTTCTGGTTCAGGTTGGAGAAGCAAGAGCACTGTATAATCTGGGAAATGTCTATCACTCTAAAGGGAAAAATGTAGCTAATGCTGGGACTCATGATCCAGGGGAACTTCCAGATGATGTGAAAAACGCTTTACAAAAAGCTGCAAAGTATTATGAGTAAGTAGTAGGTTTCAGTGTTGGGGGCTGGGAGGATATGATCATGTAGTTCATTAGAATGTGGGAGATTTGCAGTGCCATGAGCTAAGCTGTGGAATGCTTCTCTGCAGAACTGAGGGACCTGTCAGTTTGGTCTTCTCAACAGGACAGTGCACTGGTTTTTATCATGCCCTCACTTGTACTGTACCTGACAGCCCTTAGTTACAATCCTGCAGAACTCTTCAAACCAGGCTGAGACAACGGGACCTTGTTATACCTGTGTGTGTAACTAGAGGGGACCACACTGGCTTGAGTAAGAATGCAGTGGAGTTTGGTATCTAACAGGAAATATTTCCTACTCAGATTCATGGTTATTTAAAGGCCATTAACATAGGCCAGAGTAGGATACCTCTGCCTTTTCCTTTATATAAAGAACTTTAAAAATTATTATTTAAATGACTGTGAGAAAAATCCCAAACATTTTAAAAGTCACTATTCTCCTTCTCACTTTCCCCCAAAACAGGGAAAACCTGTCAATAGTAACAGAGCTGGGTGACAGAGCAGCACAAGGGCGTGCCTTTGGAAATCTGGGAAACACACACTATCTTCTGGGCAACTTCAGGAGTGCAGTTTTAGCCCACGAACAGGTACAACAACAGTGTGCTAGTAATGAATTCTGTTCTAGCAGAGTATCGGGTTGCTCCTGACCTTTAGTACATGTGTTGTGCTGGATCTTGTTGCAAGCTTTTCAATGCAGCTTTTAAATCTTAATTGCACAAACTTCAAGTTTGGCAGTTCTTATCAAGCATTGACGACCTAAAGAATACAATCGTTTCATGCATTTCTGCATAGAAATATATGTTACAAAGTATAAAGTGGAGTAACTAATGCAGTTATTTCACATTTTTAAGCGTCTCCTAATTGCCAAAGAATTTGGTGATAGATCAGCAGAAAGAAGAGCATACAGCAACCTTGGAAATGCCTACATATTCCTGGGGGAATTTGAAACTGCTGCTGAATACTACAGGTGAGTGACTGCTGATAAACACCATTTGTACCTCTTGTACAGTCGACTTCTGTTGTGTCTGATACTGTAGCTCACTGTGGAACAGCTTTGGAAAAATTATACTTTGGAATAAATACATATACTTTGGAAAAATTTCCATTTGTTTAGCAAAAGAAAATTTTCCTTTGTTGATTAACTATTCTGATTCTTTTAAGGGGGGGCAGTGTTAATGCTTTTATTTTTTTAACTCTTACGCTACTTTAAATAGATGTTTTGCAGTGCTGTAGACAGACATCTTTCCACTGCTAGGCATTTATTCCCATTGTTCTAGAAGCAGGCAGTACTGTCTCAGCTCTTGGTGAGTTCTGGAATGATGTGAGTAGCTTTCCTACCCTGAGATGGGTGCCTGCCTCAGCTGTGCTCCCCAGCTGAGAGAGCTAGTGCACAGCAACACCAATTTTCATCTTCAGTCTGTATTTCCAAGCCAGACTTGTCTTGATCTCTGCACCACCAAGCAGTTGCTGCTGTACCTGGGAAAGTAAAAGCTTGGCAAAGATACAGTATAGGTGTTATTAGCATCTGACTGGGATTTCAGAGCACACCTGTTCTTAGGGAAAAAAGCCTCAGTACTGAGCAGATCTCTCTGAGCACTCAAATTCTTGCTCAGCAGGGCTGGGCTGGCTTGGTGAGCATAGGCCTGTCCTGTCCATGCTGATGGGAAATTAGGTATTGTAACACTGGTATTAAACAGTGCAACCTGTCAGGGAAATTCCTACAAATTAGTAATGAAGCAGTAAATTAAAAGATGCTGTTTGAGGAATTAGTCTGCTTGCTAATAAAGTAGGTGGAAGTAGGTTGCAGTGGAGGGGAGTGGAAGACTTTACAAGTGTAAGATTGTAAGAATTTACAAGATAGTAATTTATTAGCTGATAATTTGCCAGCCTGCTGCCCTAATTTGAGTTGTATATCTGATTTTCAGTTGTGCATGTGCACTTCTGAAAGCTTTTCCTTGCAGTGGTTTCTGAGGTTTGTGGGGTTTCTGGGGTGTGTCCCTCTCCTGCAGGAGGACGCTGCAGCTGGCTCGGCAGCTGAAGGACAGAGCTGTGGAAGCACAGGCCTGCTACAGCCTGGGGAACACCTACACTCTGCTCCAGGACTATGAGAAAGCAATTGATTATCATCTCAAACACCTGGTGATTGCTCAGGAACTACATGACAAGTAAGCCCTGAGAGATTGTTTAATGTATGTGTGACACTCGGAGCAAATCCTGTTACCTTCAACTCTACTGTCATTGGTCCCTGTGTGACAGCTGCATTAATGTGAATTCCCGCAATGCTGGGCTTTGGTTTTCATATGGAAAACAGAAATTACTCACAATGGTATTTCAGCTAATGAGTCTGAGATGAAAGACAAATTGAAGAATGACTGTTTCTACATCATCTCCTGTCAGCACGTCTGTGTAAATTAAGGAAAAGAAAAGCAGATCTATCTTTCAAGAGTTCACTATAATAATTCACCCTACTTTCATAAGAATCTGTCTTCTACTTGTCCACAAGTTAATAATACAGGAAAGGATGGGGGAAGGAGAATAATACAGCAGCAAGTAATGTTAATATTACAGTCCTGATTTCTGAGGCCTTTTTTATAGTGTCAGGTGCAACCATAATTTTTTGCAACATTTAAATGTACCTCTTCTTAAGTCAGTAAGAACACGGAGGACTAATAAGGCGTGCAAACTGAGGAAAAGCAGAGTTATGTTAAACAATGTTCCACACTTACAAAACTGACTAACTTGTTTGCTGTGAGCTTCAAAATTAAAAATTTTGATTAGATTTGTTCATATTTATTTATAACCAGATCACAGTCCTTTAAATGCAGTATTTAATGTTTTGGTGTTAGAATGGTCTCTGATTGCCTTTATTTTTTTGGCCCAGCAAATTACTTTGGCAGTTGCTGTGAAAACCTGACCTCTGGTGTTCAGCAGGTAGAGGTGTAATTGCAAATTGTGTTGTTTTCAGAATTGGGGAAGGAAGAGCATGCTGGAGTTTGGGGAATGCTTACACTGCTCTGGGAAATCATGACCAAGCCATCCATTTTGCAGGAAGACACCTGGAGATTTCAAGAGAGGTACGATTTTCATACTCTCACTACGTTGGCTGTTGGTTTTTGCTCTCACTCACACAGGTTTTATGGAGGTGTGTTCACGCATCTGATTTTTGAGCAATGGAATGCATTTTGAATGATTCCAGAGACAGCTGATTCCATGTTATTTCAGCCACCCTCTCACTGCAGTCAGCTCCTTAGTTCTAGTGTCACCACTCAAAATGTCATCACGAACTCCAAGTTAGTAGCCTAGCAGAAATTATTTTAGGCTTTGTTATGTTACCTGTTAGTTGTTACTTCTTTAAAAAGATGTTCTCAGTCTTCAACCAGGAAAACCTTCTCAGCCTTCTTCTCTCAGAAGTCTAAGGGACAAGGATTGCTTTACACTTACACAGGTGAGTATTTGTTAAGGTAAAACAACTGCTTCTTTTATTTGCTTGAAGGTAGGAGACAGAAGTGGAGAACTCACTGCCAGACTTAATCTCTCAGATCTTCAAATGGTTCTTGGATTAAGCTACAGCACAAACAACTCCATGATGGCAGAAAGCCACGCGGTGGAGAACAGTCTGAATGGTATGTGCCTCTTTCTGCAGTACTTTCCCAACAGAGAACCTGAAAAAGAATCTTTTGTTTGAGTTCTTTACTGACCATGGTTGAGGATACAAGTTTGCTTGGTTTTTTCCCCAGCAGCTAGAAAAGGTGCTGACAGTATTGGACCCCTTCAGCACCTCCTTTTCTGGAGGATTTATATTGGGAATCACAGGTTACTGCTTAGTTTCTTCATGTCTTCTAATTGTGTCTGTGTCTTGGACTTTGGACCTTAGATGAGTAGAGCCACAGCTTTGCAAGTGACATCATACATTTTAATAATGAAAAGATGAATTTGTCTCTTGAAGGTGGCAGACCAAGAGGACGCCGTTACAGTATGGAGAACATGGAACTTATGAAATTAACACCAGAAAAGGTTGGCACTTTGCTTCTTTCTGTTCTGCTGCTGAGATTGCACTTTTCTGAGGGTGTGCTGATGTGCCATTTGCCATTTGCCTCCCTTTTTTAATTTAGTTGATCATAGGAGCTCCGTAACAGCAAGTCTAACAATACTAACAAACAATGCTTTTGTCATGTAGGTAACAGTGTGTGACAGGTAATGGCTGTAATGGCTTGTGGGAAGCTTGCTTTATTCCCTGCACAAATGAGAAAGAATGAGGTTCTGTAATGAGCATCAAAGGAATACTTTCATCTCTTTATAGAGATGGATTGAGGTTGCAGCATGGAAGTAATTCAGAATAAAATTCCTAAGCTTTAGCTTAGCTCTTCTGAACACTTTTTCTTTGGTTACAGTCATTTTATCATCACTTAAAATGCATGCTGGTTTTTTCATTTAGAGATTTCAACCAGCTTGCGAAGTGTCAGAAGCTTCAACCTCCATCTTGAGTAAGGATGCTATTTCAGAAATGTTACAGCTGAGTCACAGGCAGAACTTCCCCAAGCTCAGAAATCTCTTGGTGATGGGAGTTCCTGATTAAAATCCTTGTCTCAGTCTATGAGAGATTTCCTTCACATTCTGCCTTTCAACAGTGGGCTGGCAGTTCTGCATAAATGACTCCAGTGGCAGACTAAAATTGCTATTTTTCCCTCCACACTGGGATGTCTAGTTCCAGTCTCTTCAAGTGAGGCAAACCCTGTCATGTTCATCAGTAAAATCTTAAAGCATGTGTACAGTCAGTACAGCTGAAATCAGCTCTGGTGCTCAAGAGCCTCCCTGGGTACTGCTTTAGGAACACACTGTGTATTTAGTCTAGGGCAAGGCCTCTGCAGGGAAGTTTGTAAACTTTTGGCCACTATCAGCTGGATTTTCTTACTCCCTGAATCTTATTTATCTGGGAGCTCTTTTAAAATATGTATCCTCTTAACAGCCTGTGCCCTAAATGTGCCCTAAATGCGCTAGAATGTGTCCTGTAGATTTTTTGCATTAATTTATTATTGCAGTCTGGAGCTTACAAAGGGCTTTTTTCAAGGTACTTGCTGAGCAGAGTAACTTCCATAAATGTCTGATACATAGAGCAACCCCAGCCTGAGCATCAGGGTCTGATTGTACAGGATGGCATCTTCTCACAGTCTGTGTGCTGGTGTTGAGTAAAACCTTGAAAAGGGAAACCCACTGGGTAGGCAGTGTTGCTGCAAGATTTGTGACTGTGTTTGTGATTCCTGATGTTGAATCAGGAAAAAAACTGGGTTGTTTTTATTCAGTTACACGAGTCTGTCACCTGTGGATAATTCTGTTTATTTTAGAGGAACTTTTAGGGAAATCTGTGAGGTTGATACAGTTATCCATTCTGTTGTTTAGTGAAAGGAGGTGGTTATTCCTGTTTTTTCTTGTTCTGGCATTTGTCTCCCTCTTTCTTTTCAGTCTTTATTGGGAAATTTGTGTACATCAAACCTTGAGGGAAGGCTGGCTGAGTAGCTGCATTTGTAGAAGGGTTTCTTTTGCTCTACCACTTTGTATAAACACTTTGTGTAATGTGGGGTTTGTTTTTTAATTTTTTTTCCCAGGTTTAAAATGCCAGGTAGGAAATGCTAGCTGTGCCTGCAGTTCAGCACTTAAATTAACTGCCTCTCCTGCACTGTAGTCAGCCATGACAATTTCAGTGTATTTAATTAAATCTCTGTCTGATCATGTTTTAATCCATCAGGTGTTACAGCACAGTTCAGTTCTCAGACTGAGCAGTAACAGCACTAACCTGCTAACAGCAGCTCAGGAATTGTAACCACATCCTCGTGGCTGCATGAACAAAATAGTGTAAAGCTGCCTCATTTTGGGGAGGAAAAGCAGCAGCAAGTAAGAGGTACTGGTAAAAAAAAATCAGAAGGCTTCATTTCCTGACTCTTGTTTTCTTAGGTTCCAAACTGGAACAGTGAGATTCTTGCTAAACAGAAACCACTGGTTGCCAAAACTTCAGCAAAACTTCATTTTGTAAATCGACTAAAAGGCAAAAAGTACAAAAACGGCACCACCTCCAAAGTTTTGCAGGATGCCAGTAATTCCATTGACCATCGACTTCCAAACTCCCAGAGGGTAGGTGTGGTGAGCTGTGAGATCATGGCCTTTACTCATCTTTGTGTGATCAGAATTGTGGAAAACACCTTCCTGCAGCTGTCCTGTTCACTTTAACTTGATTTAAACACTGTGGCTCTAAACTGACGCAGCTCTGTCAGGGGTGGTGCCAGCTTTAAGATTTTCCTACACCTGAAACATTTTATTTGTGGTGGATTTTTTGAAGTTAAAATTCAGCTTGCAAACGAAGTTTATTTCTAAGTCTCTTCTACACTCCACATCTCCTTTTTCTGATTCAGGCAGTGGGAGGTATTTTGGACATACTTTTTATGTTATTACACTCCTGAGAGCAGTCAGTTCAAAATAAAAGAACTGAGTCATTTGATCATAGACCTGAGGAGACAATGGCAACTGTTCATTGCTGCTCTTGTTTCTTTTTCCTCTCATGGGCATTTGAGGTTTTGTTGGATAATGGCTGAGGAGGAGTAACTCCCATTGTACCATGATCAGAGCACTGTTTCTTTCCATTTCAGAGAATGAAACGTTTCTAATATATTTCACTCTCCAAAATGCTACCCTAGCAATTCTTCCTATGATAGATCTCTGCCTATAGAAATGGTTGACTAAAAAAATTCATTTAATGAATTTCAGATATGTAAATATCAAAAATATCACTGGACTGAAACTCTGATGCAGTTGTCCCAGCTGTAGGAACTCTAAGGTCAAATACCCTAAATCTTCTCCTTCTCAGAAAAGCAGTCGTGAGACAATGGCAGACGAAGGGTTCTTTGATCTGCTGAGTCGCTTCCAGAGTAACAGGATGGATGATCAGAGGTGCTGCTTCCAGGAGAAGAACAGACTCTCAGCTGCTTCAGTGGCAACATCTTCTACTCCACCTACAACGATGATAAAATGTAAGTTTCTAAAAGTAAAATCTGTATTTGACTCGACTTTTGCCACACTGTTTGCATACTGTGTGTGCACGCAAGGCTCAGCAGAGCAATGGCCCGACTCCTGGGCTAAGGGTAGCTTGCTGTGTGTCCTGGCAGCCCTGTCCCCGCCGGCGCTGTCCCCGCACACGGACGAGTTCCTGGAGCTGCTGGCCAGCTCGCAGAGCCGGCGCCTGGACGACCAACGCGCCAGTGCCGGCGACCTGCCCGGCCTGCGGCTGCGGCGGCGCGGCAGCCAGGCCCTGCTGGGACACCTCGTGGCCGGCAGCAGCAGCCACCTGGACGACGACTTCTTCGATATACTGATTAAATGCCAGGTGAGTCTGAACAGCCTCCTCTGCCTCTGGGGGCTGCATCTGTGCCTCCTGCGACTGAACTCCTGCAAGGAAGCCACTGTGTTTATCATGGGCTTTAGGATACGCATCCATCTGGCAGGTAAGGAACAACAGAAGAGAACAAAAGAGTAGAGTTGGGGTTTTTTAACTATCCAGTGTCTAGTGTGATTTTGGTATTCATACCACAGTAACTATTAAATGTAAGAAATGCTTAAAAAGGGAAGAAAAACAAACTATACAAGGCTATACAAGGAGTATGTAAAATGGTTTTGACCTGGCACTGAAAGAATTCAGTATCCAGGTTTTGGTGGTAATAGTGTATAATCATTCCCATGAGGTTAAGTTTAAATGATAGTTTATAGCAATATACAAGTGAGGTGACTGATTTTCAATTAGAGCATGTGCATATACCAATTAGACCAAAAAAAATTAAAGACTTGCGGGTTTGTCTGATGGGTTGATAAGCAGCCCAAAATACTAAATTCAAATGCTGAGTTCTCCACAGGTCAGTAAGTATGGTAGCTTGGGTGAGAAAGCAGCACCTGGAATTGAGTCTACAGTGACAGTGTTCATCAGCCCATGGAAATACCATGTTCTGTTGTAGCAGCTTGTCTGTTTCCTTCTGTGGGTCAAGCAAAGAATCTAGTAATATTCTCTTTCAGGAATGGAAGAATGTTTAATCTCCTGTGACCAGTACAGTGTTTCAAACAAGCACAGAAGGGTTGCTGCCTTTGAGCCTTTTTGTCTCAAGGGTGCCTGTCCCATCCACCCAGCACTGAAAGCTGTGCTTTTCCTCCAGCAGCCGCGTGTTCCTGAGCCCTGAGGTTTGCCCCCTGCTCTGGAGCCTTGGCATTAGGCTGTGCCCAGCTGCACACTGTGGAGGCAAAGGGCCCTCAAGGAAGCGCCTTCCCACATCTCACCCCACTGCAGCCGTTTTTCAGTCCCTCTGTAAGGAAAGGAAGACAACCGTACTTCCTGGTGTATGAGACCAGAAAGACCCCGTATTAATGCTAAAAATTCTCCTTCTGAACTTAAGGACACTTAAATCTCATTTTGCAGTATGTTCAAGAACTCAACTGAGGGGTCATTTTCAGAGACATGGGGACAAGTATGTCAGAGGAACCATTTTAGTTACACTTGGACTCTTAATATTTATTTAGCAAGTTTTATTTGAAACAAAACTTATAAATTAAATCTCTCTGCTAGCTTTAAATCTGACAGCAAAAGCTTTTAGTAGTTTTTTCACTTAATATTGTTCACTTACTCCACATTGTCTTGTAAATATGCAGCTTTTATTGCTTGGTCTGTCTGCAGGGTTCCAGGCTGGATGATCAAAGATGTGCTCCCCCAGGAGCTGCCAAAGGCCCCACTGTCCCAGACGAGGATTTTTTCAGCCTGATTTTGCGCTCACAAGCGAAGAGAATGGATGAGCAGAGAGTCCCCTTACCCTCAGCTATAAAGGGACCCAGCTCCAGCTGAAGACCCCAGAGGAATGTACTGTACAGCAGCATCCTAGGGATCGTTTGGGTTTGCTGGAAAAGCACACTTGCCTTTTTTAAGATGACTACAATTAGTAGCTTTGTCTCCTTTCTCCTGATTTTGCGCTGCAATAGCAGCAGCGTCACACTGGTGAGCAGCAGTGACAGAGCTGCCCCTGCAGTGTCTGAGGTACTGGTACTGTGTCTCCCTCTAGTCTATCAAGATTATGATGATTTTTTTCTCTGTCAATTCTCTCATTGCTCATGCGTGGATTCTACCACTGTCTCAATCTAGTGTAAGACTTAAATTTTTATGTTCTTTTTAAAGAAAACTTGATATTTCCCCCCTTATTTGTACCTCCTGAAAAAAAAGTTGTTTTCTTTTATACTTTTTTTAAAAAAATAATTTTTAAAAAAAGGAGAAATAGCTTCAGTATTTAGTCTCTTTGCAGAAACAGAGTTTGGAAGAAGCAATCATTTCTATAAAAAAATTAAACCCTAGTTTTAATTCTGTTTAATAAAAAATAGTTTTTTTCAAACATGATGGTTTTTTGGTAATAATTAGTTAACTGTTTCCTGCATTAATTCAGAACAGTTTTGCAATCAGCAGAAGTTTTCAAGGAGTACTTACTTTCAAGACACAGCTGCTCATGCTGCTCTACAGCCTGTGTAGTACATGCCCATGCACCAGGAATCCCAGGGGTGGAGGGCACTGAGCACCAACTCCCAGGGGCCTGGGGTAGTTCCTGCAGCACCCCAATTTCCAGTGTCACACACAGGAACTGCACAGGGGCTGCTTCCTGCACCGACCTCAGCTCCTCTCCTGCTCTGGCTGGGGGAAATCTGGGGACCTGCCACTGCAACGTCCATCCCCAGAACAGCTGCTGGTCCTGGCCCTGTTCAGCTTTGAACTGCCTAAAAACCGCCTGCTACAACATCAGGTTCTCACTCTGCAACTCATTACACCAGGAGGAAATCCATAAGCTGTCCTAGAACTGAGCTGACGGGAAGCAAACTGGTTTTAAAGAACTTAAAACCAAAGCCAGACCTGAGACACCTGAGCTGGGAATTAGCGTCACAGGAATTACTCAAAAGTTATCACAAACCTGATTTCCAACAAGCAGCACCACTCCAGAAGCTTGGGGGGGGGGGGGGTGTGTGCCACTTAAAGGTTAACACCTTTATTTCAGATTCCAGACATAGTGCCTTGTACTCACTCTCCCAGATTTCACAAGCCCACCTTGCAGCTTACTGATGTTCTCTCTTCTACACTTCAGAATGAGAGCAGAATTAGCAAGTCCATGACAAGTAAAGATTAGACAAAACTTACAGCAGAGCCTGCGTCTTCCTTAGTCTCTTTCCTGGGAGTCATGTAAAACACTCTTTTTCTTCTCTTCACATGGTTCCATGGCAGAACTTTTCCCTTCTAGGTTTTTATCAGGGTCACAGTTTTCTCCAGTCTCTCCTGCTTTGCCTGTCTCCTGTTTTTGCTGCTCGAGTACAGCTTCTTCATTAAGGTTTTCAGCTTTGAGAGTTTCAAGTCTTTGAACTTCAGATTCAGTGTGCAACCTGCTCTGCAAAAAAATTAATAATAATCTATTAATTAAGCGATCAAAAGTGACGGCATCTGTTGTTTCAAGTGCAGCCCAGCTCAAGGGGCAGGGCTCACCCAAAGCATGAAAAGGGTTATTTTTTTTCCTCTCACAAAACAGAACATGTAAATAAGCCCAATACAGAGCATAAACCTTGTTTTGAATTTTCTGTAGTTTGCAGCGAAGTCAGCACTGCTTTTTTCCTCAACATTTCTTCTGTGGGTTGTCACGATTGCCCAGGCTGACATGCATACTGATCTCTCAATACTGAAGTTGTTCTTCCTATAAAGGGTTTTAATTCAGTAGTCTTCTCCTGCCACAGTTAGCCAGAAGAAACACAGCCAAGGAACTCTATCAAACTGTTCCATAGGGGAACATGCAGTTCCTTCACTCCTCTCTCGCCCAGCTCTGGGTTAAGCCTGTTGTTTGTGCGCTCCAGCAAGTGCCACTGCAATGTGCTCAGTTCCCCGCCAGCCCCCAGAGCAGGAGGCACCTGAGGCTGTGCCCTGTGGGTACCTGTGCGTCGGGCTTGTCGCCGGCGTGCGCCGTGTCCGCGCTCCTGCCACCGCCGCCCGCCCTCACCGCGGGGACAGGCCTGCTGGGGCCGTCCCCGCTGTCCTGGTGGCCCCTGGGGACACACAGGGGCTTCTGCACAGGATACTCAGCCACTGTCCTCCCATCGGAGATCTGCTCCTGCTCGCTGGCAGCCACAGGAAGACTCTTCTTCTGAGAAGATGTTAAGTATCTTAATGCAGACACTGATGATCCTGCACCATAGAAAAAAGCCTGGGGGAGAGCAAAACAACCCAAACTGAGCAAAACACCAAATAGCTGCAGCCTATGGTTTTCACACAGATTTCTTACCATGTATCTGAAAGACCCTGAAGGAAAAGCTCAGGTGAAGAGAACAGCTCAAGCTTTCTGCAGTCTGACCAAGCTGCCAGTCTGGATGCAGTTCATTGTTGGTGTTACATGTTTAAGGCTCTAACTCAATGCCTTTGTGTTAAATGCCAACTACATGCATCATCATGTCATGACCCAAAGCATCATGAGTAAGTTTACTGCACCTTACATCAAGATGTGAGGTGCAATAAACTGTCAGAAAGTCTAAGACTTTAAGCAGTTTAACGCTACTATATCCCGCTTGGGGAGTGGGAGAGGAATAGAGTTTGAATACAAAACTTGGCTCTTTTAATTCCTGGACCAATTGTTGTATGAAGCCTTTGTCAAGAAAAAATTCTCTTGCAGAACTAATTTCTTTCTGCTAAGAAATCTGTTCAGTTGTACAAATAAGTAATATAATAGATAATACTTAAATACATTTAATATTTAAAAAATAAAACGGAGTTTTTAAATGTAAGATGAATGTGTACAAACCAGGACAGCCAGAGCCATCATAATGAGCACTGGAACCTGCAGAATTAATGGTATCTCCTTCATAAGTGCCTTGATGAATTCACCAATACCTTGTCCTACGTGCTTCAAAGGCTCAGTTACAAAGTTGGTGAAAGTTATTGCCAAGGCCTAGAAAAATAAACAGAAAACCAGTGTTGTCACACAACCAACAACCATGAACAGTCCCTTTGGGCTTGGCACGTACCTTGGTTGGTGGAACCAGCAAAATAGGATTGACAATCAGAGTCTCATAATACTTCTGACAGGGATCATCCTGAAACGTCCATGTACTTCTAAGCCATTCTGAAGTCAAAGCAGAGACATATTTTTACTACTTCTTAAAAATACATTTTGTGCACAGCAGCAATACAGAAAGGAGCATTTCAGTTACAGATGGAAGAGAACTCTTCTAGATACAGCTCAAAAGTGAGATTAATTTTTACACATCTGAGATTGGCTTGGCAGTATAGTTTATCTAGTCAAGGGGATGCAGGAAGGAGAGGGAAGGCTGGAGGAAAGAGAAGAACCCGAAGTTTTCCCATGTATAATCAAGAAAACTCTTTAGGTGAGACCAGTTCCTGGAAGCTCAGGGAAAAAAGTCCCATCTGTGGAGAGGATGAACTGGCACACTGTGTCCACAGCTACTACTGCCACAGTGTCATTCTGTGTTATTGCTCATCTGCCAGGCTGCAGGGAGATTGAAATCACCTACTTGGCTTGCTAGATGCAAGGGTCTGGTTTAGTTACAAGCAGGAAGGCTTACTTCTTAAAAGAACTTTCACATTATAAACAAGTGATTCATGACATCAGTGTTTCTGTAGTTCGGTTTTACTGCAGTCGGAACATAAATCATTGACATGTATCAAAACCAGAACTGAGCCAAGAAATTACATAGGGAAGACCATAACAAGCACTCTAAGAACTGCCACCCTTCATCTACCTGCTGCAGCACTGGACAGAAGTAACAGCTAATAAAAAAAATCAGCTTTCTCTGTAAAGTAATAACACCTGTAAAATAATAAACAATTCCAGATCCAATTCTTGAAATCTACTGTACTCACAGGCCTGATAAAAAAAAGAATCCTTGTCCTGAACTCTGCCTGCCTATCTTTAGTAAAGGTCACGGAAAGGTACTGGGGGCTGCAGCTGGGGAAACACAGGTAAGTAACAAGAAGAAGAAGTGGCACCATGACATACTCCAAGTACAGTGCTGTGATCAGCTCTCCTCCCAGGGCCTAGGAAACAAAGTCTTATGGGATGGAAACATGGTAAGACCACATAATCACGTATTGAAGAAAATTCTCGGCACTACTCTTGAAGAAATCTGAGTATCCTGGGATCCTGTGAATGGGTATTTTGTGATGTTAACTACTACTGCAAAGCCCCAAGAGAGGAACTCACCGAAGAGAGTCCCCCTCCAATCCAGCTTCTCCACGCAGACGCTGTCGAACTGCCCCATCTTGGCGATCTCAGCCTGGTGCTGAGCGAAGGCCAGCTGCAGGTACAGCACATGGGAGACATGGGCTCAGCTGGCTGCAGCCAGGACTGCTGCTCCTCACCCACCCCTGTCTGCTCTCAGCAGCCTGCCCACCGTTCACCACACACATGAGAATTTCCCCATTGGCCCCTTGCAATGGCAATTCCCCATGGAATATGTATTTGGAGAAGTTTACTACTGAAACAATTTAATGGAGTTAAATTCTAAGAACTTCCTAGGAATGGACAAAACCCCTGAGATAATGGCTACCTCCAAGTTATTCTCCAAAAGGAGTCTGAATTGCCAAAGGACCAGACTCCAGTATTCAAAGATACAAGTTCAAGGCAAAAGTAAACTGATGACATCTTTCCTTAAAATGTTTCTGGAATAGAGACACAGCTGTCATGCAATTACTAGTTAAACCATCCTCTTTTATTTTCAAATAATTCCCATACGAAATACCTGTAAATATTACAGTTTTGCCTTACAGTTTGCAACTGATAATCAAAACAGAAAAAATTCGGTCAAATCATCTGTTGCAACACCAACATTCTTCATTGCCTCAACCCAAGCACGGCATTCCACCCCCATGCCAGAGCCATCCCACCCTCCACACTCTGCAGTCCCTGCCTCGGACAAGCCGTAGTTCAATCCTGACAGACAAGATGTGAGGGAAGATTTTAGGCTGGGTGTTGATCTGGTAGTTTAAATTCCTCCTCAACAAAACTGATCCTATTGTACCATCAGCCACTTCATCACCATTAATGAGGCATTTACCTGGTCTACCACAACAGACAGAGTTTCTACCAGGGAATCTTAAGGAAAAAACTCAGGATGTATTTCTGTGTAACTTCTCTACCAAGCTGCTTCAGTCAGAGGTCACATCTGCCTTGCCCATGTAGTGAAATCAGAATTCTAGTGCTCTCTGAATTTTGTGCATCCCTACAGCAGGATAAAGTTGTCAGGGTTTCTTTTATTCTTTACACCTAACACATCCATCAACATGCAAAAGAAAATGTATATCCCCTTATTTTGCAATTAATTAAAAGCTACATGTAAACTAACCAAAGGAACTAAACAACCTTAACTCCCTGATAACTGCAAAGTTCTAAGCCAAAAAGCCATTAAGATTACAGAACTTACCTTATACAAGTAAAGCCAATTCCATGCAAAACTGATGAAAAAATTGATTAATAGAATACGTTTTAGCTGAACAAACCAAAGAATCCGTGTCCAGAGTTCTGTAGCTATTACAATTACAATGCACAGTAAGCACAAGAGTAGCTGAAAAAGAAAAGAGGAAAAAATTATGACCCACATTTGAACTTTCCAAGCTTACTGACAGTACACAGGAAGAAACTTCCAGAATAGCTGACTTCTCCCTTGCTCCCACAGCCCATCTGAGCAGCACAAGGCACAATAGTTTTGTGGCAGTACTAATATTCATTCCTGCCTTACATTGCAGTTGCTCATTTGTTTGTGATATTTAGTTATTTCTCCCTTAAGATGTTTTTTATGTTAGTGACTACACTCCTAAATTATCAAATTGGTGTCAGTCAGTGCTTGAGCAGTTTGTGCCTGCTGTGAACCACAGAACAACAGCTGCCAGCTCCTGCGCTTCGGTAAAGAGACAAAGCTACAGTTTGGGCACCAGCAGCAAGACTTCAGAGAAGCACTTCACAATGTCTTTCCCCCTGAGGACCCCTATCAGAGGTTACTGACAGCTGCTTCTGTCGTCTGCCTTCCAGGGACCCCTCAAATCTAGACAGGCTACTTGCAAGATCATGTCAGCAATAAACACTGGCACATTCTGAATTTTAAGATTTATGCAGAAAGCATCAGCTTAGCACTTTAAAAATCCCACAGTCATGCTCTCCTCTCCAACACTACACAATTTTTCCCACAAAATTTGCAAAAGCCTCTGACCTATAGAGTTCAAATATATACTTGTCTCAGTATAAATATATTCCAACTCTGGGAGAAGCCAACAGCTTCAACAACTACATGAACAAGAGATAAACCTGGAAGATCTATAATGCATGAGATGTCTAGTGGTAAGAAAGTGCTAGAGCATAATGAGTCTGGTAGCACAGATATAAAAGATTAGAAAAAAACCCAAACACACCAGAAAAAAAGCCCCAAACCAAAGCTACAATGAGAACAGATGACCACAGGAATAAAAAACTTGAATTCCTTCTTAAAGCAAATACATCCTTCAGCAGCCACAAAAAAAAAAGTGACTCACTGGAAGTATGATGGAAAGAATTGCTTTATCTGTGGAGTTAAGATGGTAATACTAATTGACTAGCACAGAGAAACTGAAGAAAACAGCAATTAAATAATCAACCTTTATACTCTTACCAAAAACAAATTATATAGATCAATTCCAAAGGCATCTTCAAATCTCCACCGCCAGGCTTGATCATCATGGTGTTTGAAATTGACCAAAACATCACTGAGTGCCTCATCCAGGGCCCCCGGCTGCCAGGCCTCCTCACTGACAAACCTCAGCATCTCCAAATACGTCTGTCTGGTGAGAATGATCTCGGCGTCGTAATGGACATGGTCCACGTTCTCCTCAGGCTGGACTCAAAGCAAAGCAGAACAACGGTTAAGAGTTGCTTATTTGGAAACAGAAATGCATCCATAGGCCAAAGACTGATCATACTCGTCCTGTACCAGCACCTTTCTGAAGCAGACTGCAGGATGGAAACATGGGACAGGGGGCACACTATGATCCTATAACCTTTTTGTTCATCTAAACATTGAAACACAATTTAATTGGTTTGTAATCCTTTGATTCTACAGAAAAAAACCCTAAAAAAATAAAGTGAATTATCTCACCTGTTACTAAGATTTCAGAACCAGTGCTCATTAACAACTACCAATTACAAATACACTATGTGTGTCTCGGTCACAGTTGGATAATATGGATAGAAACTACTATATACTAAAATAGTACATTTTACATTGCTAAATATAATGCTCCTTATTTAACAGTAATTTTGCTTATTAAGAAAATCAATTATTAAAAATCAATTCTTCTACCTCTGAATAAACAAAATCTCCAAAGACAATATAATAAAGTGCCCAGTCAACAACTGAAGTATCATGCAGCCACTCCCTCCCTCCAATACCCCTCCTGGTGGGGAGGAGAGTGAAAAAAAGGCAAACCTCATGAACTGAGGCAAGTAGAGCAAACAAAATAAAATATGATGGCAGTAATACTACTAGTCATGGAAAGAGACAAAGAAGGAAATAAACCCCAGAAGGACGAGTAGTGCACAGTGCAACTGCTCCCTGAGCTGACCAATGCCCAGCTCATCCTCCAGCAGCCGTGAGCCCCTGTGGCCAGCTCCCCCAGGCCATGCTGAGCACAGCCATGCTCTGCAGTGTCCCTGGGGCCAGCTCAGCTCAGCTCTCCTGGCCACACTCCCCACAGCTCCTCCTGCACCTCCTCGCTGCCACCAGGCACCGAGAGTCCTTGACTTAGGGAAAGCACCGACTGAACACCAGAGTGTTAGCAACAGTGCTCTCACACTGAACCCAAAACACTGCACCAGCTACCAGGAACAAAATACACTACCCCAGCTGAAAACACTGCATAGAGAAAGTAATAAGGTGATTCTTACACGGAAACTCTAATAAGCTGCTATTGCTTGATGGTTAGAATCACAGAATGGTTTGGGCTGGACATGACCTTAAGGATAATCTAGTTCCAACCCTCATGGTCAGGGACACCTCCAATTGCTCAAAGCCCCATTCAGCCTGGCCTTGAATGCTTCCAGGGATGGGGCATCCACAACTTCTCTGGACAACTTCTTCCAGTGCCTCACAACCCTAAGAGCAAAGAATTTCTCCTCAATATCTAATCTAAACCTATCCTCTTTCAGTTTAAAGCCATCCCCCCCTTGTCCAGCACTGCACACTGTATAAAGTCCCTCTTATAGGACCCCCCTTTAGGTACTCAAAGGGTCTCTAAGGTCTCTCCAGAGCCTTCTTTCTCCAGGCTGAACAGTTGTTTTTGTAGGAGAGATGCTCCAGCCCTCTGATCATCTCTGTGGCCTCCTCTGGACTTGCTTTACCAGGTCCACGTTCTTCCCTACACTGGGGCCCCCAGAGCTGGATGCAGCACTGCAGGCTGGGTGTCACCAGAGCAGAGGGGCACAGTCCCCTCCCTGCCCTGCTGCCCACACTGCCTTGGATGCAGCCCAGGGGGCAGTTGGCTTTTTCTTTTTTCACATTGCCAGGTTCACTGACACTCCCACATCTTTCTCCCAAGGGACAGGCCCAATCCATTCTCCACCCAAGCCTGTTCTTGTTCCCGGCATTGCCCCAACGCATGTACAGGACCTTGCACCTCTGACTGAACCTATGAGTTTTGCATGGACCCAGCTCTCAAGCCTGTCCGGGTCTCTCTGGATCTCATCCCTTCCTTAGGGGTTTAATTCTGTCTGCGCTTTAGCTTTCCTCACCTGATCCTTGTCCCTGCTTGGACAATCTCTCTGTACTCCTCCCACGTTACCTGTCCTCGCTTCCACCCTCTGCAGGTTAACATGCAGACCTTACAATACAGGCCTTAAAAGTCTACAACAAACAACCCAAATGTGGCTCCTTCCAGTTTCCAACCGTTAACATGACCAGAACAATTGCTCCTTTAGTTGCATGCCAGCAACAGATGTTTAGATACACTGAATTCACAAACCCTTCCTTTGGATGCTTTACAGATCAAATGACAACTGTGTCCCCTCAGCAGTACTGGAAGCACATCCTTCTATCATCTTTTCCTTTGCCATTCAGTTCCCTTCATTTCATTTAAAGCACACCAGCATAATTAATCAATGCTTGGGAACTGTGAAAATGACATAACGCAGTAATATGAATTCATTTTAATTAAGTCTTTTTTGAAATTACTGTTCAAATACTTACAAGGCCAAGTTTCCCAGCTTCATTTAAAATCTTATTCAAGTATCGCTTAAAAATATAAAAGCTCCGGCTCTCATGTGATTTGGCAATCCTCTTCTCACACTCTGCAATCTGCAATTGTACAAAAGACACTTTTATTCACTTTGCTCAAACCAGCTTCTTCAGAGGAGAGGAAAAACTCCAAATGTACCAACACATGTCTCTAGTTTAGCAGTGATTCCATGGTTAGTATGCCAGATAAAAAGCATATGCAGTTCCTGAAGACGCTACTTTCCATGGGACTGGCCAGTACTGGAGATTTCACACCTGCTACTAATATTCCAATCCTGACCTCAGTAAGGGCAAGAAACAAATGTAAATATCTGGATCTCCTCACATTTTAAGTTTGCATCAGGAAAAAAAGAGGGAACTGCCAAAAATACTAAGTAACTAAAACAACATTAAAATGACACATATCCCATTGGGATCCAAATGGCTGAGGGCAGTGAGGGCATCCCCACATCCTGGGAGGGGTCTGACAGCAGCACCCGAGAGCTGCAGCTCTGCACATTGCCCTGGTCCCTGTGCCCACAACCCACCCCCTAAAGTCACACAGGACAGAACAGCTTGAGAACAGCATGGGGTAACACCAGCACCACACCTGTACACGGCTGACACTGGACAGAAGCACCCAGCTCCTGTCAGTTTTGTTACACTCCAAAATACTTCAGGAACTGTGTAGGCAGAACAACAACTTGAAAAGTAATTCAAACTACTTTCAGTCTCTTCCTAGAGGTTCCCCCTCCATAAAGCACAAATTATGCCAGCAATGCACCTGTTTGATACTATCCAGAAGAGCATCATCAGAAAGCACAAACTATAAAACACTGGAAAATATTCTGAAGAACAAACCTTGTGTTGCAAGGAATCTATTACCCTGGAACAATGTGAGATTTCAGTATTGAGTGTATCCACAGCCTTCTCCTCAGAGTCTTGGTAGTTTGGCTAAAATTACAGAAGAAAACACTATTTTTAGAATCCAAAAATTTGACCAACATGCCCTGTTACACTTCTACAGCCACATCACTCTAGAAGGAGCAAAGGAGCTAAAAGCCAAGCACAGATCTTTGCTACTAATACTCCCCCAATGATGCCTCAGCTGCCCCTCTGCTGTTATTTTAGGCTCCAGATGGACAACTGCGAGTTTATCTAAATGCATGCTGCCTTCAAAAGGTGAGGCCTTGCCTGTCCTTCCCCACTTGCCCTTTCCCCTCCTTCCAGTGCTGGTGATCCAGAGAGTGCATCAGATTAGATAATGGCACTGGCTAAAGACTGACTCAGCAGGCAAAGGGGCAGTTTTCAGCCAGGCAAACTCCCAGTCCAGCTGGCCACGCCACCAGCCAGACTGCAAGTAAACACAACCCCCACTTTGGGCTGCCTGCCTTTCCCTAACCCAGAGCACTCCATGTTTCCTGCTCATTACTCAACTCAGCCTGAGCAGTGCTGCCTCTACACACCACGTGTGCACACTGAGGGAAGGCTCCAAGTGGAAGCACAACAGCACCTGAACCAGGGAACTCATGCTGAAACAAAGTTTGGGTTTGAGGGCTTGAACACACACAGCCTGCCCACCTAAAAACTCTCCGCAGAGCAGAAAAGAACTCCTGAGAAGATGGACTAACACAAAGCAGTCATTTTTTTTGTTTAAGATGTAGCTCTGTTTCTACAGGAGACAATAATAAAGCTATTACTTTTTTATAAAAGCTGAAGCAGTTGGGCTCCAGGCTTAAAGACTTCAAAGCTTGCTGCTGGATCTTAAGGATGGAATGACTATCAGGGGGACTTGGAGAAGTTGGAGGTTGATGAGGAAAGCTGTGGAGAGCAATAGTACACTTTGCATCTTTTAAGCTTCAGAAAATTGTTCTGTAGTGTTTAAACAATATTGTTCAAGACTGTAAAACCAAACTTGAAAGCTGAATAACAGCAAAAATCAAGGGTGCCCTTACAACCCGCCCCAGTTTACAGTGCCATGTGTGCATACATGCACAAGACAACCAACCTGCCTCTCATGGTATTTACAGTCTGCTCCTCTTACAAGACAGAGGATACAATTCATCTTGCTGGAACTGGTTTTTTTCCTACTTCATCTTTTCTTCAGTGTTAATGAATCATTAAAAGTACAGCACTCAATCCCTATTCTGATCTTTCTGAAAACTGAGGCTCAGCATTACAAAACACCACTGACTTTCACAATAGTCCCACAAGAAATGGGAAACTTGTTCCTATTGCTAGGAAACTGGTTAATTAAAATAAAGTACAATAATTAACTCCCCCAACTTTTACCAGTTAGGAACCTGACTTTCAAGATATTTAACACTACACTTGAAAAACTAGCAGGAGTTGCTTAACCCAGTACTCAGAGCAGTGGCCTGTAGTGCCACAATCTGCATAAATCAAGCACCACCTGTGAAAATACAAAAAGCCTCCTTGATATGACTTGATCTGAGTGCAACAGGAGCTCACCAGGGAAAGGTCCTGAGCTAATTACACTGGTTTTTCCCTTGCAATTTTGACCATGGACACAAAGACCTTTCTGTGTATGGATTCAGACACAACATAATAAGCCCTTATAACCACCATACTGCTACCATTATCTACTGTCACCATTTAAAAGCCATCTTCCAACAGCATTTAGCCTTTTTTGGGAGAGATACACCCCCTTTCTTTTTCTACCTTATAAGGTCTTCTCATTGTTCCTGACGCTGCATCATAATTGAGCATATCCGTAGGGTCAATCCATTCATCTTCTTGAACTTTGCAGCTCCCTATCAGCACAACTGCACACAATACCAAAGGAAACAGCATCCTGTATCACTGAACATAACAAGAAATTCAGGTATTTAGGTCAGAGCGTAACATGCTGGATGAAAAAAATGAAACAGTCTTACATGAAAAAAACTGTAAGTGGAGCTTTTTAAAAACTCAGCTCTCCATTAAGCAGTTTTTAGCTCACTTTTATATTTTTTCCCAAGGAAAATTCTGGCAATAATATGCACAATAACCTGTATTATATGAGTAGATCAATACCTGACTTTGTTATCAGCAGGTGCAGCACAGAGTTCAGCATTACTAAATATGATAAAACAGTGCAGAACTCCAGCACCCTTCACCACAAGAGCATTGTGTTAACAGTAAAGCCAATTCTTCTGTCACATTAAGAAGATCTGGCAGAAAAACACCCCTTGCATTTCAGCTGTTCCTCAGTCACCGGCGGGGCTGGGGGTGGCTGTGCTTTGACCCTGAGCGATGGCAAATTCAGCACGAAACAGGGAAGCACAGAGCCAGTGCAGCACTGTGAGCCCAGTCACACTCAGTAAGAGCTACCACAATCACAGATTCACACACTGGGAGTCTGGTCACGTCCAAACAACTCTCCCGGCCAGAGCAGAGTCTGAAAACCTTCAACAACCCTCAGGTGCAAAATGCTGAGTAACAAAAACGCTGGATTGCCAGTGATAAACACAGTCTACAGGAGCACATGAACACACACACACAAAAGCAATAAACCGACAAAAAAACCCCGTTACAATGGAAGACGACTAAAAGCATAATCCCAAACAGAAGCTGGCTGTCTGAATTCCCGGAGGGAGCACCCGGTGTTCGAGCCTTACCCAACAGGCGGGGGAGGAGAGAGCCCCCGACAGGCCCCGGATACAGACATGGAGTTTCCTCTGACCTCCGCCCCTTCCAACCTATACTTGTATTGGCTTTTTTAAGAGAGGGTAAAAGGTTGATGACATTTCATATTAAGGTGCAATTTGAGCGACTTAAGTCATACATGTAAAGCATGGACACGTCTTTCTTCATTAGCACGCACACGCTGGTCTGTGGGAAGCGATACGTACTTTGGAGTTAATGGAGCAACGTTCAGGTGTTGGTCACCTGTTGTGCCACTCCTTTGGCTTAATTCCCCTTGGCCGCATCGTTTGAAAAGCAGCACGGCCACGCCACCTCCTGCGGCTCCACCAGGCTTTGTTCCCTCTCTGAGGGCGACACACCGCGCTGCCGCAGAGATCTTGCTCCCAAGGGTGCAGGCAGCCTGTTCCTGGACAACTACCGCCAGCGCTAACACTCCTCCTTGCTGAACTCTGGTTTTCAGTATTTTTCCACGAAGGCACCAGCACGACCGTCACGCAGAGCTCACCTCGGCCGGCCCTGCCGGGCCATCCCTGCCCAGCCCGGCAGC
The DNA here is from genome assembly GCF_029207755.1 of Chamaea fasciata. Classification (NCBI taxonomy): domain Eukaryota; kingdom Metazoa; phylum Chordata; class Aves; order Passeriformes; family Sylviidae; genus Chamaea; species Chamaea fasciata. Next base: position 11,592,073 of record NW_027094095.1, on the reverse strand, counting down.
GCGGCCTGGTCCTCCCGGCGCGGCTCCGCCAGGCCCCGGGCGCGCCGCGGCGCGGCCCCGGCCGGCACTGCCGCCCGAGCGCCGCAGGAGCCGACAGCGCCACGGAGGAGCGGCTCCGCACGCCGCTCCCCCGCCTCCGCCGCCTCCACGCCGCGCCGACACCCCGCTCCGCCGAGACTCGCGGCCCTCGGCCCCTCCCCGCTGCTCCTCGCCCCGACACCGCGCAGGCCCCGGCCGGCGGCGCCCGCCCCGCCCGCAGCCCCGCTCGCCGCCTGCGGTACCTGAGGCGCCGCGGGCTCCCCGGCGCTCACCCGCCGCGTTCACCCGCCGCGTTCACCGCCGCGTTTACCGCCGCATTCACCGCCGCGTTCACCGCCGCGGGCCGCCCCGGCAGCCGCTCCGCCCGGCCCGGGGGGGCCGCGCCGCCCGGGAAGCGCCGCCCGGCCCGAGGCGCCGGCTGGGGCTGCCGGCCCCGCCCCGAGCCCCGCCCGCCCCGGCCCCCGGCACAGACACACGTACCTTCGCTAAACGCCGGCTCAAACACAACAGGCGGGTGTAAAATGACGGATGGAAAAACAGATCCGCCCTGTAAAGACACGACTTGGAGTAAAATCAGTGTCAGGAAATCGCTATTGTTACAGACATACCAATTTAAAATAGATAGGCAGCTCTGACCACAGAGCGACAACTAGACAAACGCTGTTTATTTCCAAAGTTGCTTTGTATTCGCATCCTTGTATCACACATACATATTATTGTGTATGTATCTAATAATGGAAAAACCCACAAGATTTTCAGCTCTACGCCACTGTATTATTACTCCGTGCACTGCAAACTCCAATACTTGAAAACAGTATCAAAGCTCTGAAGTATTTCATAGTTCTGGCATACTTAAATCACAGGTCAAGCTGTTGTATCATAGTTATAAACCAAGAATTAAAAATAACAGATGAGACGGGTGCAGGTGTTGGAGGTCTTTATTGAGATTATAGCACAGATACACTTCTATAATTACCTTTCCACTTTTATACGATAGTTAAAAATGCTGCTACAGTGCACATAAAATTTAGTAAACCAAGAGAATCCAAAACTTAACTGCAGTTCAAATAAATAAATAACCTAAAGTTTAAGTTTTATATTTTAAAAAGTAAAAGGAACTGTACAATATGAAAATATAACAATACATAAACATTAGAATCTAAAGTTTTGTAGAAATAAAACTGCAATTTCCCATACATAAACAGTGCAAGAAATAAAATTCAGATAAGCTTCTGAACTGGGAATTTAAACAATTCTTAAATTATCATGCAGACATAGCATTTTAAGCCATGCTGGTTTCTATTACAGCATTAATGGTATCCCTTTTACTTGAAAAATTGATAGCCATTAAGCTCACTGTGACAACTGCTGCCAATCCACTCTTTTCTACAGTACATTATACACAGAGGTATTCTGTTGCATTCAAAAAGTAAAATATTACATGTTTCTACTGAAAAAGGTCAATATTTTACTTTTCCCCCTCCAACATGTTAGCTGGTTCAAAACAATGTCATGTAGTAAAAACAGCAACATTTTTCCCAGGTTAGATGAAAATAAAGAAAAACCCCCACTATATAATGGACCATAATCAAGAAGTGGTTACTACCTAGTCAGCCTTGAAAGTTCAGATTTTCTTTTACTAAAAACATTGAAACTGTGGAGATGTTACAAAGTTTGATCTCTTGTTTAAAAGTGATGAATACAATAAACCTGAAAAAACAGTGGAAGTAGTTTTCCTTTCGTGTGTGTGTGTAACTAGTGTCATACAGACTTGATTAAAGTGTTCCTCAACTTAAGTTTCTATACAAAATTCTCATTGAGGCAAGGAACAAGGAATGCAATTAATACCAAACTGTAAACACATCATTCATGTTACTCTGAGTGCACATCAACAACAGAAGAGTTCTCCTCATAGACTTTGGCAACAAGACTACAATAGGTCACAGCAGCATGAGTTCAACATGGAAGACTGGAAGCACTGCAAAAGAATATACTAAAAACACCAAGACCTCCTAGAAACCAGAAAAATCAGTGACAGGTGCCCTTCCTCTTGATAAGACACTCTCCCGCTCCACTGCTGCTCTCTCAAAGCCTCATTATTATTACTTGTTTAGACAGCTCTGTAGTCTCAGGTCTCTGTGCTTTAGCTGCATAGTTGCCTTTGTTTGCACTCTAACCATTGTAGGTCCAAAGGGTTACAGTTCTGTCTGCAGAAGATGACAAGAAGGAAAGATCTTGCGTGTGCCACCTGCACTGAATAACTTTGTCCTTGTGCTCCCCTACCACCATCAGAGGAAGCTGCTTTGTCAGGTCCCCTGTGGAGAGAACAGAAATCATTACTCATTTCATATCCGTGTCCCAGCCCTTGGGTGGCAGGTCTCTGTAACCAGTTTGCTTACTCAAAGCTTATATCTGTATTTCATCTTTCTCTCTCTCACACACACACACTGAGCACAACAAAAGGCCCCAGTGTTTCAGTTTTTAGGCATTACTGGACACAGTACAACTTAAAAATGCATATCTCCACCATTTTTACACAAGGCAATTAAAATTTAATGGTCCAAGAAAATCAAGTCAATTAGATATACCCAGTATCTTCCCTATTCTTAACTCATCCCAATAAAAATGAGAATTACTATATTTTTTAAGAGTTTTTTAAGGGTCAATTTTACGAATGCTGTCTGAAAACAATTACCATCTCACCAGACAAGCATGTTAATTACTGGTTTTACTGTAACGAGTCCCTCACCCTAAAACAAGATTCAGTTCACGGCCTACACTTTAAGCACCACAACCAGCCAATTTCCACCGGACACAATCCCATACATACACATCCAACCTTTAGAGCGAAACCTGATCCTTGAGCCAAGTTCTCAGTTCCAACATTAAAAGCCCAGATAAGCAGTCAGGCCGTGTTACCTTGCAGGTCTGTCACCTTGATCTTCATGTCGTAGGAGCCGGTGAGCAGGTAGTGCGCGCCCGGGGAGAAGCGCACGGAGCGCACGTCGCTGCCGTGCGGGTGGTAGCTCTGCACCATGCGGCCCCCGCGGATGTCGTACAGCATGCAGCTCGAGTCCTCCTGCCCCGTGGCCAGCAGCCTGCCACTGGGATCCACTGCCACCGAGGCCACAGCACTCCCTGCAGGGCCACACAAACCCCAACAACCCCACAGCACAGTTAGGTCTGGTCTTGCAAATAGCCATCTTTTGGTTTTTTCACACAAGAACATTGAAAGCTGGCCTCAAATTTAAGGTGAGCATACCCAGCTTGGAATAAAAAAGTCTTTATGCTTCAGCACTAAAAGCTCTGAAGTCGTAAATAACACTCAAACCATAGCAAAGACACTATTAAAGCTGCATGAGAAAGTATCTGTTCCATCCTAAGAAAGAAAGTCATTCTTAGGAAATAATGTGGAATACTGCAAGGAATTCACCCTGGCCCTAAAGTTTCAAGGACTTCAGTTAGGTTGCTGCCTTTGAATGGACTTAAAGGTGTCTATTTGAAAATCATAAGGCAAAAGCACTACCCATCTTCTGCAAGGAAATATCACCTTAGGAACAAACCAACCAACCAACCCCACAGGTATAGCTATCCTGACAGGTTCTTCCTTTAAGCCAAGCTGCCCTTCTGTGCCACAACCTCCCCTTACATTCACTCTACACGACCTGGACATCTTCACAGACTATTTTCATGCCAGGATGATTAGAAGCATGATAGCAAGTCTTGCCTGTTCCATGAAACGTTGTTCCCACAACACGAACACAGCTTGGCACTCTCAAATCCCAAAATCTTACAGTCTTGTCTTGGGATCCAGATGCAATCATCCAGCCACTCCATGTATAAAGTGCTAAAATATGTCCTGTGAACAAGAAGACTTCTTAATTTGATTAAGCATCATTAACCCAACACTGAAATATTACAGTTGGGATTCTTTTTTGCATTCAGAGACTTAACAATCCTGTGGAAAACCTGCATGTTGTGTGATCCAATGCACAAATCTATGGCAATATCCAGCCTTGTCTCTTCCCCGGAAGGAGGTGTGCACTGTCTCCATTAGACTAACAGCAAACATACTTAACAACATGCACTGCCCATCTCCCCTCAAAATACCTCAGGAACAATTGGGAGAGGGAAAAAAATCTTGCTCAAAAGAAAAACACAATGATTTTAAACTAAACCAACAACTTTATTAGAATATAATAGAGACTTAAAAAGTGTGACAGAAGCCACACTGTACCTACCAGTGTGACCACTTAGGGCATGTAGGCCTTGTCCACGCTGACAATCTGTTGTGTAAATATTACAGTCCCCTGCTCCAGCACTTATTAAAATAGCACCACCACTTTCTGGGCCTTCCATAAAAGCCAGATCTCTGATAGTGCCATCGTGCATGCTGAATTCCAAATCTGGTCCTAAAATATTTTAAAAATTGAGGAACAAAGTAAGGCATACTTTATTTGTTAGTGCTGTGCTCTTTAAAGCAGCTACAGAGATAATACAGAGTATTTTAGGCAAGGGTGAACATGCCACCAAGTGCAAACATGGCTGTGCACTTCAGCACAGAACACAGTATTTCAGTTACTACAGTTCAAATCAAATCTCTAAGAATCTTGGGTCTGAGTGTTGCTTGAGCTTCCTGCTTCCTAAAGCCTTGCAAAATGTACACAGACCATCACCACTGCCAACTGCAGCCAAGGTTTCTTACAGAGTACGTTTATTTACTTTTGTAAACTCTGGTGAACCCAGAAGGTTCTCTTTGCCAGGAGGAAAAGATCATTGAGAGCACTGAACTACAAAGGACAAGGCAGCCTAAGTTCAAAACAGAAAAGAGCTACATTCAACATATTGATTTGGGGGGGTGGGCATGGAAGGCAGTATTTGCTGGGACAGAAACCTTTTTAAGATGGGTGAGAAGAGAGAACAAGCCAAGAGAAAAGGGAACTAGGAGTGCAAACAAATCCTTAGTGACAACCAAGCTCCAGAAGTGGCTAAGAACATCTGGTTGGTTTACTGTATACGGGGAGGAATTTGCCAGGAGGTAGAACAATATCAGTCTTGCAAAAGGAAACCAAAACACAGTCACCCAACCCAAACAAAATCCTAAAGATAATTTTAAACCTCTCAGTGGTTCTTTGCTGGATAGAGACAACAGTGATGTAAAAGGGAAAAGAGACTGAATTAAAATACTGGAATAAAAATAACAAAACATCAATGTAAACTGAATGGTTTTGACAAATACTGGACAGCAACTGAAAATAAATTCTTTGAACTAAGTATACACACAGTACCTGTTGCATTACAAGTTTCTGCATTAAAAGGCAGCACTTTCACATATTTATCATTAGAACCAGTAGCTAACAGCTGTCCACAGGGACTCCAGGCTACACAGTAGATTGATCCTTTATGATGTTTATTCCTTTTGAAGCGAACTACAGGTTGTTTAGGAGTATTATAAGCACTGGTAAAAGAAAAAACAAACAAACAAACATCGTATTTCCTTTTATTTCTAAGGAAAACAAAGTATTCCTAAAACGAAGATACTATTTTTCTGTTATTTTGGGTAACATAAAATTCAGATGACTACTTGCACTGCAACACATATATGTGGATCAAAGACACAAGGATCTTCTCATTTTCTTGATTCTTCCTCATCTTCCCATTCTATCTGTGATTGAACATGCAAAACAAATTTACCCAGTCCCTTCACCTGCAAAGGGCTGATGCAGAAAAAATACAGTGATTACTAGCTATAGGACAACAAAACATTATCCCCAGAGTCCAAAACTGGTGTGAGTTTTCTCTACATCCTTCATATATCAACACCTTACTTCTATGGCCAATTTTGAATATGCACGATTTCAATTAAGCAACAGTAGGCCAAGCCTGTGCAAGAAAAACACATTTACCACTCTACATTAATGAAAGAATCTTGACAGCATCTAAATACACCATGGATTATTATTTGTAAACCATATCAGCTTTACACACTGCTGAAATAAAAGCAGCAGTCCCACTAATTTACATTTCCTTGATTGCAATCAATTACCTTTCTACAATGTCCTTTTCCTGCTCTCACAGCAGGAAGAAATCAGGTACTTAGGATAAAGTATTGCAGTACCCATCTCCATATCACTCCAGTAACATCAACAAAAATTCAACCAATTTAATTGGTATTGAAAGAATTCATAAGACTTATTATAAATACTTGAACAGAAGAGGCAGAGAGGAGAGACAGAAGACAATCATCCAAGCCTGCTGAAAAACTTAGGAGATTAATATCGCTTTTAGATTTTTTAAAGAATACTACAGTAAACCTACATGGCAGCTAATTTTATTTTGTTGCCAGAGAGGAAATCCATTACAGATTAGCCTAAATCAGGATCATTCAATACACTACAGAGCTTCCTAAATGGCCTAATGCCTTATCTCACACTCGAAGTTTGGATTCACCACACCTGAAGAGTTGAGGATCACTGACTCTCTCAAGACATGGGAACACATACCCACATGTTGCCATGCATGGAAGCACTGTGATTATTTGAACAACTTCTGCAGAACAGTAACATGCATCTATCTGTCAGTATTTTGTCTTAAAAGTGTGCAAAACCCCCCCCACTACTATTATATCTTTAGGCAAAAGAAAAAAAACCAACACCAGACCAACCTGGCTTGAATAATTCATCCGTTTCAAGGACAAGTAAAAAAAAAAAATGTTTAACAGGCCCAAGAGAGCTTCAGAATAAAGAAGAGTTATTCTACACAACCGTAGCTCTTCGAAAAGCACGTAATTTTGAATGCATATCTAGACTCATGCTGTTACAAGGATTAGAATATCTTTAAGATAATGTAATCTCTCTGCTGACTTGTAAATCCTACGACGATGTATTTTAGGCAAACGGCAAGCATAGTTAAAATCAACAGTAAGTGGAAGAATTACAAGTTCAGAAATAAGGAAATCTCAGTATTCATGTCCAGATGCACTTTGTCTCTTGTCACATCAGACTGTGTACTGCAAGTACAACTAAGGCTGCAGAGCTGCTCAAACCTTTCCCAGTGAGCAGAGTAAGCAGCTGTGCAGGAGCCAACACAGTTTTGCACTGCTTACCAGTCAAGAGGCTGTTCGGGCTTCAAACCCAGTAAGCTGCCTTGTATTAGGGTATTAGGTAAGAGAAATCAATTCCATTTTTGGCTGTGTCATACATTGCTCATAAATATTTTTGAATTAAACTTCAAAGGCTACCTTACTGATGGTATTTAAGGAGGAAAAGAAAAATCAGATTACTTTTTGAACACTTTGGAAGCCTGAACATCAGTTCAAAAGTGGGAAGATGTCCCAGATAAAATCATTGTGTACACTTGTAGCTCCCTATAAAATTGTGCAGCTTTAGATGCTTGCACTTCTCTCCTCATCCAAGAAAATAATTTAAGTGGAGCAGAATTAAGGAGATTGTTACTGATGTGGCAATATTTATTTTCAGGTATATTTTCCCCATCCTATTAAAAAATGGGTGGAAAGAAAACTGAAAATACATGTGCACAGTAAAGCACAAATGGTGCTTTTTCTTTCAAGGAACCAATATACCTAGAAAACAATGTTTAGAGTAGAACCAGGTCAACAGACACACTCTGGCAAGTTTTGCTGTAGAAATCAAGAAGATAAAACTTTCTCTACTGTTAAGTCTGTCCTCCTGCCAGAAACTGAATCCTGTGAAGCCCAGCTTGTGGAACTGACACAAGCTTTCTCCCACTGTTACAGTTGGAATATCAACACCACTGGCCAACTCAAAGGAGCCCAACTGCTGAGACAAAAATAACACTCTGATAAGGAAAAGTGTGGTCTTGTGGCAATACATCTTGCAAGTAATAAAGAGAGCTAAGAAGTGGCCCACAAATACACAAACACTTCAGCACATCACCTTATTTTTGTTTGGCAGTTCAGGATTACAAGGAGAGCATTACTGTATTTATGACAATAAAGGTATGAAATGTGCAGGTATCAGCTACAGGAGAAAGAAATACTGTAACACAGAAATAGAAATGATTATATTGGTTTTCTTACCTTGGGTCAATTACTTCTGGATAGGCACAAACTCTCAAAGTTTTAGAGTTGGAACCAACAGCATATAAACTCCCACTAGGATGAAAGGCTACAGCTCTGACAGCTTGTGTGTCTTCTAGAGTATTAATGCAAATAAACTGCTTTTTGGATTTGTCATCCTGTGTAGAAGGATAACAGTAAAATTAGGTTTTTCTGTGTAAAACTGGACATTTAAAAGTAGGTATGATTGCTTTGTGGAATAATGTAAAGCTACTGTAGCCAAGTATTAACAAGTAGCAGCACAGCAGGCTGGATCAAAGTACAGTTTTGTAAACAATGTCTACTCCAAGTCCAAGGATGCTCCCGAAGCTCTTTTCTTCAACTGACTTTTGCAGATAACATTAATTAGTATTTCTTATTCTCCCTCCAGACTTCCACCTGCTTTTGTTCTTCTAAACAGCCCACCTCAGATGGGCAATACTACAGTTCATTTCTGTGTAAATGCATTTGCCTTGTTCTTGCAAGGGGAACAAAGCTGCCTTTTTACTGAAAACAGCTCAAGTCAAACAGTTTCTAAATCAAATATAATATTAAACATAGGATCAGATTTTCAACCTGTATTTAACACAAAGTTATCATTAAATTATGCTAAGCTTTATTACATCATCCTCCTTGTGACTTCCTGACCACCTTTCTAAGATTATGATTTTTATTTATGCAGAAACTTTGGAATGCACTTATTGCAGTTATTTCCCTGTTAACTATTCCCCTGGTTTTTCAGACCTTACTGACTGGAGTCCAACACTCAAAGTTTTAACCTGAGAAACACAAAACAATGGCTGTAAAAGACATCCCACTGGAACATCTGCTTTACAAGGACAAGCTGAAAGAGCTGGTACCGATCGGCCTTGAGATCAGAAGGGCTTTTCAGGGTGTGCATGTGTACATCTCAACAGTGCAGATAAATACGTGACTGGGGGAGTCAAGAAGATGGAGCAGGACTCTTCTCAGGGGTACCCAGAGAAAGGACTGGAGGTAGTGAACACCAAATAAAAGAAAGAAAATTACATGTCAACTTTACTGCTGTTTTAAAAACACTGTGAGGGTGGTCAGACATGGGATGAGGTAGCCCACAAAGGCTGGGGAACATCCTCCATCCCTGGAGAGACTCAAAACCCAACTGGAGCCAGCCCCAAGCATCCTGTTCTCCTTGACCTCTTTTGAGCAGTGTGTTTGGATTCAGTCTCCAGATGTCCCCTCCAACCTCAACGGCTCTGTGACTGTAGGCACAGCACCAACCAAACTTCACTCTAAATGGACTGAAGGATTAAGTACCGAATCTTTTGATAACACACACGGTAAAAGACAAGAAAACTCACCTCATCTACTCTTGTCCTAGATAAATTCCCTGAAGAGTCTTCTGACTGTGGCTGAGAGACAGCATGTTCTGATGCACTGTATTGATTTGTTGAAGTGTTTAACATCACAAGACAAAACAACAAGAGCAGGGATAGATTTTTTGGTAAGCATTTTTTGGACTAAAGTTACAGTTTCAGTCATTCTCAGAATTAATTTGTGTAAAGTATTAAACATGTCTGAATCATTACCATTAAACTGTTACTGTTACAAGGGACAGCCCTTTTTGTAGCAGCTCCAAGCACTGAACAAGTAAACTCAAGCCAAAAATATTTTTCATTCCATAACATACCTATGTATAGATTCAATATATATACACAGAGAGGTGGAAGAATTACTGTTTCTTTCAGCTCAGCACTACTTTTAGCTAAGGGCAGAAATTCCGTTCCTATTCTGCCCTGCTTTTCCCTTCAGCTAGTTCGTATTTCATAAAAAAGCTTCTAGAAACTTAGAAGAACACAAAATAAACAAGAACTATATATATAAGATGGAATAAAAAGTCCAAAATGAAAAACAAGCATAAAATGCAAGCCATAACAAATAACCATTATTCCTCATGCATGCAGTCCAAAAAAAAAAAACCAAAAAAAAACGACTTTATAATCCCTACATAAATATTTACAAAACACAGATCATGAGCTAAATACTCCTATTGAATGACAAATGAATTTCATAGCTAACAATAAATATAAACAGCTCTCCCACAGTGCTAGCAGAAGGATATTTCCAGCCCTGAAAGCTCTCCAGTAACCTACCTTAGGTTCCCCTGTACAGGTGACTCTTCAGGAAAGGGTATCTGATTAGCTGATCCACACTTGCGAGGAGTGCTCGTATTAAGATTTGGGCTATCAGTTGTTACCCTCTGGCTACCATCTGAAGGTGCTGATGTGAAGTTACTTGCTGGATTTGTAGATGCAATCCCTTTGCTCCCATTACATTGCTGGCTAAGTGTTTGTACATCATTTCCAAGACTGTCCATACCCATATTTAATTCTCCCAGTTTCTGGATAGATCTAATAACAAACGACAAGTTAAAAACCCCAAACCATCAAACCAGGTCACTATGAGAACTTACAGAGGGACATGGGTGGGAAGAAGAATGAAACTCCCCCAACCTGTTAAGAAACTGTTCAGTAAGGTTCTGTTGCTGGTCAGCTCCATCTTCTTGATTGACTCCTCCTTCTAACAACATCTGCTGATACAACTGCCGCTGCTGCTCCTTCTGCTCCAGGTGCTGCTGGTAACGTAGTCTTTGTCTGTAGTATTCCTGAAACTGCTCCGTGGAATCACGAAGCTGAACAGAAATGAGAATCACAGATGGAATTAAAAGAGTTAATTGTGGTATTTAACACATACATTTACTTTCTGGCTCAGTATTTCAACAGAGGCATCAAAAAGCCAGGAGATTCATCTCTGAGGAGTGATGATTTCATTCTTCCTTAAAACCAGACACAACTTACATGCTAAAAAGAGAAAGCATTGCCGGCCTACACTATTCACTCTTGACGCAGTCCTGACATAATTCTGAAGGAGACTGCTCGTTCGTAGGAAACTTCCAAAGTATTACTTAAGAGCAAAACAAAAAAGTGATTGAAAATATAAACCAGAAAACAGCGTAAGTCATAGTTTCATTACAAATTTAGTATTTTCTGCCATGCTGACACCTCCCTGCCATCAGTCTGCAGACCCAATTTATGTCTCCCAGCAGCAGTGGTCTATTCAAGTGCTACTTTTTACTTTTGAAATTGTTGCCCTGTTTTAACTCTAAGATTTCTTATTTTCTGAACCAAGCAAACACTTGAACTTCCTTTCTCATAGTCTTTTCTCCTTTACAAACTGTCTTTAGCTTCCCACACTGCCAGCTGTCCAGGACTTGCTGCTATCTGCATTCCCAAACCTCACTTTTCTTTCGCTTTTCTGCTAAGAGCTGAGAGCAAGATAAAAACGAACAAACAGAAGACCAAACGCACTTTAGTCCAAGGCCAGACTATTCACACTGAACTGCCCTACATTTCCTGAAGAAAAAACCAAACTGCATATTTACCTAATAGAAAAAAACAGAAAAATACTAATAGGGAAAAAAAATAATAGTTGAAAAAACCTCGTGTGGATTTTATGTTTGTTTTCTGGAGTGAGAGCTTTGTCATCTATGTTTTAAAGTTGTATAAGGAGATTCTCATAACTTCGCATTAGTTCAGGCAATTCACACACATTCAGTCTTCAACAGCCCTTGCATTTCTTCTATTAACAATTATTAACAACACTTGCATTATGACGTTTTTGTTCTCTGACACAGTATTTTTTTAAAATTTATAACGGATTTCCTAGTGCTGTTGCATTTGCAAAATATTTACCACCTCAGGTTTCCCACAGTGAATACGTGCAATTCAGGAACTCCAAAGTTATTGACAGAGGTCAAAAGCATTTATTTTCTGTACTTGAAATTCATGAAGTTTTCCCACCCCCTGGGTTACTATCCTAAACAACAAGTATATTTTTGTCTTTACTTCTTTCCATGACCGATACTTGTTTGTTACAATTTTATTCAATCTTTTGATTTTTTGTATTCTGTGCCACTATTTCCCAACCCACATGCAACCTAAAACATGTTGCCCAGAAGCTCTAGTCTATAAACTCAGGCTTCTAAACCAGCCTCTACAGGAACACATCAAAACCAAAGCTCTGAAAAGAAACTTAAATTAATTTCTTACTCCTACAAGTATATACATATGATGAAATTGCACCTGGCACTACATTCTTTTCTACTTGTGTGTAACAGCCTGGCCAACATCATCACAGCACCTCCTGGCCTCATTCTCTCCTACAAATTCTGCATCTGTTTGATTTTTCCCTCCTCTTGAAGCCTGGCACTGTTCTATACCAAGCTAAGCTCTTCCTTCCTTCCCAACATGCATACAAAACACCACTGCAGCAGAAAAGTGACTCAAAGTCCTTGGGGGCAGTGAAGTCCTCAAATGTGGAGAACTTGCTTAATCTTACAGTAGACCCCACTGCCCCACTCAGGTATCCAGAGCCTACTGGAACACAGCCCTGCCAAAGCTAGGCTGGTTTTCAATCCTACATAGATGTCATAAGCCAAGACTAAGTTTACCTAAGAAAATCAAACCTGAGTCTGCAAACAGAACAGACAGCGCACTCAATGCTCATTTTCACTACCAAATTTAGAGACTGGTATTTAACTGTGGAAAAAGAATAGAATAGGTAACTGTTTTCCTTGTTTCCTTCTGAGCGATTATTTCACTTACCCCATAGTGCTATTAAGGGGAAAAAAAAATTAGAGAAAAAAGATAGTCAAGGCACAGGCCTTCAAAGATGAATCCAAAGAAGGTTATGCTATTGGATTCTGAACAGCAAAGATATATTTACAAGGGAATTGCCCAATTTTAATTTCTCTATGTTCTAGACAAGAACTGATGTAACATGACCTATAAAACCAAGTGTTAACACCAAAAATTACAATCTACATGGCTAGATTTCTCAATAGAACATGAGGAGGATGCTAAAGCACTGTTCAAAATTGTTGGCTCTTTTTTTTCCCTTCCTTTTAAAGATATACACAACAGTTGAACTGGACTGCTGATGTGGCAAGGCACTCTAATCAGCTGCATTACAGACTCAGATGACAGCAGGACTTTATACAATGGGGGGACCAAAAAAGTAGTAGCTTCTTTTACAAGATGCAATATGGCATTTTTACTATAGTAAAAACAAGATTCAAAGCAGCCCATTGTCATGCATGAAATTCTCCACACAAAAGGCAAATCATTATGAAGTGACCAGAGCGCAGCTCAAAGGGCCTCATTATTTTTAAACAAACAAGCACTACCTCATTTTTCTCTTGTTTGGCTGATCCCTGACTCTGCGGTTCATTTCCTGGAGCTGAGCTCTGGCACGAGGTCTCACTGCCAATGGGATGCTGGGGCTCCACAGGAGTATCACTTCTCGCAGCAACATGGAAAAGAAGAGATGCTTAACTGAGAATAATTAAGAGCAGAAAATCAAGTGGAGAAGGATAACATTCTAGAGAAAGGTCTGGTAACATAAACATGCAAACTACTTAAGTCACATCAAACTGAAGATACTGTTTAGGAAAAAAAAAAAGTCACTTGCAGTGTGTTACCCTAAAGCAAATAAACTCCCTGACAAACAAAAAGCACAGCCAGTTTCCAAAAAGCCTTACTACCATAGCACACCCCAATTTCATTTTTTTATCCCTACAGATGAATTCTACATCCTTTAACTAAGTTACTCAAAATCTTCCATTTCAAAGCAATTACATACACAAAATGTATCTGATATACTATGAGACTAAACTCTTCCCAAAGATAGCAGTTTAATTACCACTACCAATCTAAATTGGACCTAATATCCATGGATCTTTAACATCCATCTGCTTGAACCTTCCTGAAAGTGCAAGGTAGAAAAATGTTTATACTGGTTTTGGTTTCCCTGTGTTATGGGTATTTCTGCATGACACTCTTTCCAAAATGGGTTAGCAATCAGTCAGTAATGTGCAGAACACGTTACAAGCCCTGGATGCCCATCATCAGTTTTATCCACTTAAAGTCTTTTACTCAGTGACTTGGAGCAAAGGTTTTTTGGAAGTTACTTTGAACTTTTTGGGTATCTCAGTACAACAACAAAAGTAACTCAGCTGACTAAAAGACAATTGCTTAATGAACTCAACAAAGAAATAGAGTGTTTGTCATGTGCAAGAGGACTCAAGGGCCAGATTTACAGAAAGCTCCTTCCACCCTTGCAAATATTGCCATTTAGGCTGGACACTTGACCTGAAGTTGGAATTTTCTTCTGAAAAATGCAATGCCTTCTTGAAAACGAGGGGTCTGGCCCTATGGTTCCAATCCTTCAATTCTGACCCTCTAATCCTAACTTTCAGGAGATGTATTATTAATGAAAAAATATGTTACAAACTACAAACCTCACATGAAAAGGCCTGCATAAAGAACTGCAGCAATTAATCATCTTCTTTAGCCTGCACAATGATGTTATTTGTGCAGAATTAATCTAGTACTCCATAACTGAAAAGGGAATCAAAAACCTCTCAAGAATTATTTTAAACACTGGACCCTCGTCTACTCAAACAGCTGATCAGGTTTGATACAGATCAGTAAAGTTAGAGGATTCACCATAAACTAGTATCTTCAGGAGGTACGCTTTGTAAAAATGTAACATCAGAGATACTTCCATAAGACTTAAGCTATCCACAAAAACTCCAGTTGTGAAGATCCTGGTAAAACCCCAGATTTTAATCAAACAAAACAACTCCTTTCGAGGTAAGCATTAAAATAAATATTAAAACATACATAACTGTAAGTATTTCCATTATCACCGGTGAACTGACATCAGTTTGGTCGTGTTTGTTTCCTTTTTACTGAGTTTAATTACAGCTGCTCTTTACCATAACACAACATATGGAATATTGCTCCAAGGCAAAACTAATAGAGACACCAGCTGTGGCCTGGATTGATCACCACAGCCCCAAATGTCGTCTGCTGGCCACTGCACCCAAGTGCAGGGCTAGTTCCCCATCTGCTCCTCTAAGAGCCAAAAAAAGCTGGCAGCTGCTTTCTAGGGAAGTCTGACCGTAACCATTAGAAGGGGACAGAACTGCTGATCAAAAGAAAGGCCAGGCAGAAAGATGATGATGATAAACTCTCAACTGATAAGTACCATTTCTCCCAGTTATCAGGACCTTTCTCTCAAAAGCCAATTTTACAGTCTACATTTCATTTAAGAACTTATTAATAGCATAACCCAACTATCTCGAAGTCCAATATAACAACCATAATACTTTCAGCTGCCTTACTCATCTTTGGTTTAAAAGATATGAAGTAAATATTTCAGCTGAGCTACTATTGTAACAATTTAAGTGATACAGGAATGCTACAACAATGGCATATTGTCATTTCCATCGACTTCACTGGGCTATGGCAATTGTTCAAGTCTATTTAAGTAACTAATCTACAGTGTCAGGACCAAAATTATTTATCAACACTTGAGGACAGAATGCAATGGAGAAGGAAGATGGGAGTTACAGCTATTTCACTGTGTCCATTTCTCTATCCGGAATGGGAGAACATACTAATACTGAACACAAACCCTAGCTAGACCATATTACGTACTCAGAGTTCATTTGTGCTCTGTGCTAGAAATCTTTAAGAAGGCCCAAACTGAATCCATAAGGCTCAACCCCAAATATGAGAATCTACTTAGATCATAAAAGCATAAGGAAGAAAACACCCTCTATACAGAGTTTTCATTACAACAGAATTTAAACAACCAAATTATGTTTCAGTGTTACAATTCTGTTCAGAGGTACAATGCAGGTGAGAACACAGAAACAGTGCAACACAAGCTAAGGTAAAAACAGAGCTCTGGCTGCACTTACCGCTCTGGTGACTCTTCAAAAATGCTGTGACATTCAGTATTCTCAAGCATGAGACTCCTGCTGAGATTCTGTACTCCAGGGTAATGGAAATTAGCGAAGGAGTGTGACATGGGAGAAGTTTTGGTCCCGAGGTCTGTGACCCGCTTGTCGTGGTTTGTCAACCCACAGGAGAGCCCGTCCAAGGCCGGGTTTAAGGAGCGGGTCATGTAAGCGTCCGCTGACTGCGGCCGTCGCATCGGGGACGATGGATAAGGAGAAAGTTTGCTGATAAGAGGTGTCAGAAGATCAGCATAGGCAGCTTTTGTAGGCTTGAGGAGTTTATCAACATGAATATTAAGCATCTTTTGTTCAAAAGCACAAGAAAACACCGTAGCTGGCAGATTCTGCAGCCACGATAACAAGCTAAGGTCCAAGTCATCACAGCCGTTACCACACAAGAGATCGATGCCCAGCAATACTTCACTTTCTGTGATTTCTTCTCCAGTAGCTTTACTCTGACAGAACTCCACACAACATTCATAGAGCAATCCCTTCATTACCAGCTGAAACAAGCGATTGTTGCTTGCTTTGAAGCCGGCCTCGCTCAGTTTCCTGTCAGCTGGAATGAACTCGGCCACCATGACACAGGCCTCCTCAAAGCAGTGCACGCGGGCAGTGCTGGGGTTCCAGTCCTTGAACTCGGCGTGGTTGGTGAGGCGAGGCAGGGTCAGCAGCAGGCACAGTTTGCTGTAGTCCTCCTTGGAGGGACAGTACTCCTCCAGGGCGTGCAGGCACTGCACGGCCTCTCGCATGGTGAACTCCAGCTGTGGGAACATTCATGTCAACACACCAACCTGCAGCACACCTGTCTCCAGAACGAAAGACTTGAAGAACAGGCAGCAACAGAATTTGTCTGCTATCATTTATTACTATTACTGCTTACATGTTAATTACAAAAGCATATAGAGTCTGAAATTGCTGATCCAAGTGGAGTTATAACAAATTCCTAGATGCTTTGACTTCCTAGAATCCCCCATCCAGTCCCATTTTTTACAGACTTATGGAACATTTTCATGTCACTCCAGGTTTGGCAGGCTTAAAATTTTAAATCTGTGACTGAGCAGCTCCAATTCTATTGTAGCACAAAAGGTTACTTCCATTCTCAAAGCCTGTTGACTTACCTTCCCCTTTATTTCTATAACCTATGCCAGTAGCTTTTAATAAAAGCCTTGAAGATTGCTCTAGTTTCCAGTGATTAACAGCTTTTATACTGAGATTTTCTGTTCTTCAATCAAAAATATTAAAAAAATTCAAAGAGCTCTCAGAAGACCTCCAAATGAACAGAGGGCTTTATTACAAAGTCAGTTGATAGCTCTGAGCCAAGAACCATGTTAAATATGCAAACCCTGACATTTTTAGTTACACAGATCTTAAAAACAGTAAAAATCCCCACTCACCCACATTACCTAGACACTTCAATACAGCAGCCTTTGACCCACAACATGCCAACACATTTGGTAACATTTACAACAAAATAAGCAACATTAATCTGATTTCTCCCCTCTACTGCTATCCTAATAACAGTATACAGATTGAGGGATCAAAGCACTAGTACTCCTCCCATTTACAACTAAAAATACAGACTTACTTTTAACTCTCTCTACTCTGCCAAGAAAAAAACCCTGAAGTACAATGTAAGTGTAATGGGACAGAGAATTCAAATCCATTCAGTCTGGAAAACAAAATCACTTATCTTAAAACAACTGTCATTCTTCATTTTTAATTTCATAACATTTTTGTCTTAGAAATTTGGTATTACTCTGTTGTCAACAGAAATGAAAAACTGTAACAAATTGCACAATCTGCACACCTTCTTTGCCAGTTTGAATTAATGTCTCTTTCCATATCAAAAACTTAAGTCCACAACTCCTGCTGTTAGCACATTTAACTGAAAGAGTCCTTTGTGAACACATCTGCTCCCTCAGAAAAACAATTCTGACCTTTCTCTCCAAAATCAACAGAAACTAAGCATAAAATTCATTCAAACATTCCTCTGGCCCAAACTATCACAATAAATTTCTGTGATTCTGAGGCCTACTTCAGAACACTTCTGGGGGAAAAAAGTAATAAAAAAAAAAAGAAGAGCCCTGTACTTTAGCACAATGGCCTAAAGTAAATCCGAGGGTAAGGACCATAGACACAGCATATGGTCACTGATCTATCTGCAAAGTTTCAAGCAACCCTTTTCTGTACAACTCTCTTTGAGACCAGGGAGCCACACTCACTTCCCAAGAATACTGATTACTTTATCCAGTGTTTTTGAAACCATTTGGTAATACCTAAAATTTGTGTATTTAATGCTGGGAGCTTCTGCTCTGCCTTTAATCACACTAATCTCAAGAGATTTTCTGACAATAAAATTCCCAAACCAGAGGCAATTCTTACGTGCTGAGGCTCATCTTCTGCTGACATGGCATTGTTCACGCATAAGGCTTCCAAGAACTTCTGCTTCATAATAATGTAACGAAACCTGCAAGTGTGAAGAGAAATAATGTACATCTTGCTCCAGTAAACATTGTTCTAGAGACAAGCAGGCTATTCTACATCAAATTTCTGAGTTAGGCACAGCTATTGTCATGACAAAGAACTCCAATATGAGTTTTAACTAATTGGTAACCACAACTTTTTTTTTTCAACACGAAATATTTTTCCCATGATCACTTTCAGAAATATTCTATTACAAATATCAGAAGGCTAATTAGAAAAAAACCCCAAGTGTAGTAATCATAGTTCTTGAATAGAAGTATGACAGAGCATCTATTAAAAGGCTGTGCAACACACATCACATTCCTAAAGTGTATGGCACATGACAACTCATTACAGATTGTGTGCACGTATTTTAAATACAAGTTTAAAAACACATGCACACACTTTAGGAACAGCATACAGGCCAGAAACAAACACCAACAACTAAAGTGAAAACTCATAACCACTGTTTTTATAGACAATACTTAGAAATCCATGTATTTTCCAGAACTCAAAAAACCTGAACTCTGACATACATTCTATTTTACCTTTTCTTGTCAAATTTTTCCATACATTCAAGAGGCTGAATAAATTGAAGAACCTCATCCCACTGGCCATCAAGAATCAGTTGCCTAGTAAAAGAGAAGATCATTCCTTGAATGTCAACGGAAAAGAACATCCCTTTTCTAAGTAAGTAGCTCATTCAAATACAAAACGATAATTTAAATACACAACAGGTCATCAGTCTACTTTGAAAAGTCAATGTTTTGCACAGGTGCCAAGATGACTGTTTAATCAGACTAACAGTAAGAGCAACATCCAAGTCTGGTCTCAATATTTTGAAAAAAATAACTGGGTACTAGAAGGACAAATTTTAAGGACTTTTAAAGGCACATTAAAAAGGATAAAATGTTAAAATGAACAAGCAAACAACAACAACAAAAAAATCTATGTCAATGCATGCTACTGCCGCCTGGTCAGTGACTCCAAGTGGCTCACAGAAGGATGTCAGTGACTCTAGAGCTGGAACACACTGCAGGGCTGGGCCACAGAATGGGCCCACCACAAAAAAGCAGAATACCACAAGGGCAAAGTTAAGATCTCCTGTTTAGTGGCACAGGGCTGGTGACTGAATCACAGTCCAACTCCTGTGTTCTCATAAATGTGGTATTTAAGCACCAGAAAAAGAAGTCCTACCTTAGGAAGAGCATGTCATCTGAAAACAAGCCATTAATGACCCCACTTTCTTTCTCAAGTGCCAGCATGCTGATGTGAAGTTTCCTTGAGTTCAGAAAATCTAGTATTAGCTTAATTATTTCAGCTTCTTTAACGTTCACTGTTTCTTCAGCCGTCATGATGGCAGCCTAAAAGGAAAGAAAGAATTTTAGCTCTGATTAATATCTCATTTTTCTGCTTGGTTAGCAAATGTTGGCTACCAACAAAAATAAAAATGCAGATTTACAGGACAGAACGTAGCAGCACTGCAAAAATTTAGCAAGATTAAGTAATTGATTTTGAGGTTGACTATGAAGCCATAATTAAGATCCACCAATGCACCTGCAACTTTTCCATTTCTGACCTATGCATAAATAGGGGCTTAGATAAACAAATCTACCAAGAAATCAATCCTCTAGCAGTTTGAAAATACTGTGCTTACTAGGTCTGCAATATGTAAAATTTTCCCCTCTGAAATGCAAACAGTGAAGTTCAAAGAGCATAAGTCACTTACTGTATCATCATCTAGAGTTCTCACATATGAACTTAAAATATTTCTAACACATATAAAAAGCACTAAAAATGCCATCTCTCCTTACCTTAACTTTGAAGTAGCATATGACAGCTAAGCCAGGGGTTTCCATTCTTCCTTCCTAAGAATGACTATTTCTGTCTATTCCCCTTGTGAAGGATGTAAAGCTGGCAGCCCAAGGCGGCCTGAGACAGGGCCTGCTGCCTGCCAGACTCTCCACACTCCCCTGCCTCCAGCTGCATGCTCCTGGCCCTTCCTCAGCCCTCCTCTCTTCTGTCACTGCAGGAGCTTTTCCACCACCTCACATAGTTGGCTCAGTGCTCTAATGAGCTGTCCAGCCATCAGAAGTGGGCAGATGTAGCCGGGGTGGGCAGGCTGCTTGTTTAAAGCTCCCACAGATACAAGGCCCAAGCTCCTTTGCAACACAATTCCTCCAAGGCTATGAGAATTGCAGCATGTCAGGGAATTAATTTAGGTTGCTCTTAGGAAACCTGAACTAAATTCTTTTGGCTAAGTCTTGCCTGATTCCAACAAGTATGACTTCAAGCAGAAGCTGTTGAACTTTCTTTTTCAAATGGTTAAAAGACTTTACAAGTAACTCCTAAGCTGATCTGCTGAAAAGGAACTGGGGATGAGGGGAGAAAAGCACTAACACAGCCAATCTACACAGTATCACCTTATCAGGAGCCCTAAAAAAACCAAACCAAATGCCCCCCCACACCTAGCAGCACTCCTGTAGCTACAAGAATATGATTTAACAGCAGGAAAATTTCAGTTTAATCTCATGTTACTACTGCAAAAAGAGACAGTGCCTGGTGTCACCTCTGCACTCATGCCAGCCCCACAGCTGGGCTGTGTGCTGAGGCAGACCACTCCTCTGAGCCAGGTGCAACTCAAGCATTTACTCGCTCCATGGGCACACGGGCACAATGCTGACACAAGGAACTAACAGAGCTTTGCTCCCTGCCAGTAGTAAAGTCTTCACCTGACTTCAGTGCGCTCTCATTATCAGTTTAAAACCAGAGAAGAAACCAGTAGCAGTGAGGAACCCTCAGCAGGCGGCAACAGCCCCAGGATGAAGGAGGGACTGAAGCACAGTGATCTGAAAAATGAATAAAGATGGGGGGCTGTGACCACACAGAGCAAGACAACCATAGCAATAGGTTATAGTTCCCAGTGTCTCTCCCTTATAATTCAAAAGAGGACATAAGAATTGTTCTTAATTCCCTCATGAAATAATTCACATATGCAGATGCAGCAACTGAAAGACAACCAGCTGTGGGCAACAAGACAACTTGAAAACCCAATGCAGCCTTCATGTACCTCATCCTTGGAAAACTGGTATTAGCAAACTATCTACCTCCTACTAGAAAAAGATGCACAGAATCTGAGTAAATCTGAATAAACCAAATACAATACTCAGACTATTAACAAGAAATTAGCTATTTACCAGAGGGGAAAGGAAGAGACGATTATTCCATGAAACTCCTCACTGATCACCATAAACCAACGCTAGTGAACTTGAAGGGATACAAAGCCTTAGGCCTTGACAACATGCTTTTTGAACTACTGCCTAAGCCCCCAAATTTTCCATCTTCCTCACAACTGCACACCAATATTTTTCCACGTAAAAGTTTTTGCCAGAACATTTGACTAGCAAAGCATTTGATTACAGCAGCACAGCTTATTTTGGAACAACAGAGACCTAGTTGTGCCAGATGAAACGGCCTAACTTCTTAAAATGGGTCTAACTCTCATTTCAGTCACAGAAGACTCCAATCACAAGTATTTTGATGGGTTTCATGAAAGACACGCCCAGAGACCATAAGCAGAGTCTCAGCGAGTAAACTTAGAAGGAAAAATGAAACTCTGGCTTGTAGAAAGCTTTGCTGCAAGCAAGAAAGATACACACACCCACAAATCAAAATCCAGAACTTGTAGAAAGATGCTTTTTCCTTATGTTTTAGCCCTGTTTCAACTTCCCCTTTTGGCAACCGGATATGGATTTTTGGGCCCAGAGAAAAAATTCAATCCTACCCTTACACACTGAAAGGGGAAAAAAAATCAATACAAATTTAACCAGCAGTTTAGTATTAACATCTTAATTCACAACCTCATCTAAAGCATTTGCACTTCTCTTTTATTATGGTTCATGACACTGGTGGTTTTAATGTAAACTAATTACCCTCCTTGTCAAAAGACAAGGTAAGGCTTAGGCAAAGCTATACTGAGATTCCCCATCAGAAAAAAAATCAGACTAAGAATTCCTTTGAAGAAAGGAACATCAAGTCCAGCTTTCTTTACAACAGGCTCCACTGGACACAAGTGTAAACAGGAAGCCATGCCACACGGCTTCAAAGTTTGTCTTAATTATTTATATATTATACAGATGACAAAACAAGCATATAATTCAGTACTTTGATTCAGAGTACATCTACATTATGTAAAATCTGAAAGCTGTCTTCCATTTTCCATTGTAGTTTTTTTAAAATAAGAGGTTTGTCCTGAACATAAAGCCTCTCACAATTTGAACACTTAACTTCATTTACTTAATTTTCACAAATCAGGGTAAAAAATAGTTGCACCCTCCACAGTTGATATGGGACTAGTGACAGCACTTTTGGGGTACAGTAAAGTGTATTACAACACCCAGACTTAGTTTGGATACTGAACTTCTGAAAAAGAGCTGAAGTACACTGATAAGCTCAGCCATTAACAGCATCATGATAATATTCAGTGTGCACTCCCTATCAGTGCAACACTAATAGCTAGAAAAGAACAGTAAACCTACTAGAGAAGATTTTCATGTAATTGATGGTTTTTAGTCTGAGGAGCTCAGACTTCTCTTATAAGCATTATACTGTCAAAGTAATAAGCAGCATTTTAGCATGAAATTATAAATATACACAGGTTTACACATCACCCTCTATGAAATCTCTGAGGTTTTCTGACATTCAGTGGTATGTCAGTACATGCATAAATAAAAATAATAATAATTAAAAACCCAAGAACAGAAGGGAAACTCAAGATTAGAGCTCAAGCTGCATCTTTGGTCCATCACACTGTATTGCTTTCTGCTGGCACATATGGCACATAACGTCACAATCTGATCAGCTCAAGCTCTAATACTCAAGAATGATTGAAGCACAGCATTAGCTTGAGGCAAAAATGAAAGCAAACCAGAATCAGAGCTTAATATTTCAGGTGCCTTGTATTAACCACATTTCTGATACATCCTTTTTATCTGACCCAGTCTTTTCAGAATGGCACTTCTCCACATCTTCCTTCCTTCTCCTGTCCACTCTCTCTTATTTTCTGCTAGTTCTGTATTTAAATTTGTTTTTCTATATCAAGAAAACCAAAAATCTTCTCGCCACAGACCTGACGCATCTTTCCCTTTAACTCTAGTGGACAAGATGTTGTTTAAACAAGCTATTTGGAACGTGATAACCAATGCTACATCTCCCAGTGAGAGGCTTCACCCTTGTTCTGTTCTTACTCATGTTCTAAGAACATGCCAAGAGCAAGAACCCTCTTATGGTGTTAAAAGCATAAAAAAATAACTCTTGAAACATTAAAACATATTTATTGTCACTTATGCATATAAATATACTATTTCAGGAAAACGTTTATAAACTAGAAGCATCTAAAGATAGGTAGCTTAAAGAGAGAGCCTGTTCAGTGCTTTCTTAGAAGAAATTTAAAATGCATATGCATTCACAAGATAAAAATTAAAATTAAAGTTTAATACTGAAAAAAAAAATTGTGAAATTCTACAGCAAGCGTTATTCTTATGCTATTTATCAACTGAAACAAATCACTTGCCAATAGCACAGAATATACATTTGGAAAAACAGGCAAGGAATATAAAGTCTCTAACTACTCTGAAATACAAGAAAAAAATATTATAATTCAAATCTTAAGTGTCATGCCGTGAGAGCAGTGACACATTGAAAGGGACACTCAAAGCCAAATGAGGAGCCTTGGTTCACTGACAGCTGCGATGCAGACCCAACCACCTCAGCGTCCTGGTGAGCTGTCACACAAAACCTCTGCGTGAAACAGTCATACATATTTAAAAAGCTGGCTATTTTGCATGAAGCTACTTCACCTTTTAATCTACCCCACAGTCACTTACATTTGACTCTTGTGCCTTCCCAGAGGCCACTCCAGACTTCTGGCTACACAGAGCCCACAGGGCACTCGGGGCCCACTCAGTCCCTAGTGGCTCCGTTTCTGAAGTGCCCTCAATCATCTTCCAGTTACTCTACATCAAAAGAATTTTCAAATAAAAAAAAGAAAGAAAGAAAGAAAGAACAAAAAAAAAAAAAAAGAAAGAAAGAAAAAGGAAGAAGACTATAGGCCCAATTTTCATCACAACTGGTTCCCCCAGCAGTCAGCAGAGCTTGCTGACACACATTTCACCCTAAGAAATCACACAATTCATTATCTCAAATGAAATGCGCTGAGCATATTAAGATCTTAACAGAAAACCTTCACTAAACTTTGAACTCGGAGACCTTTTCTACTCCAATTCACAGCAAATCAGCGTCCTCTTACGCACCAGCCGTTCCTGCCTCACTCAGATTTTTCCCTGGCTTGCCGTCTAGTAATCCATTTTGTTCCCCTGCTTAGCTCAGCTGTTGCTCCAGAGCCACCCGGTAATCCGTGTCTCACCACGCTCGGGAGGTGACCGCAGAGCCCTCGGCATTCACCAGCCCCTGCTACAGCACGCACACGCCTCGCCCAGCGCGTTCTGCACCGCGAATGACAAAAAGGTGACATTAAATTATGCAATACTTCACATCACAGTAAAAATATACGGCAGGAAAATAAGAAAAGCCAGACAACTTCCAAAGACTAGATACTAACGCATTTTGACCGTAATACCCCGCGTTGTTCCAACATTTTTTTCCTCTCCGCGCGCGATTCCGTAAGAAATCCAGCCCCGCCGGGTTTACAGCAGCCGCCCCGGTAAACTGCGCCGCGCCGAGCCCGCAGCAGCATTTCGGGAACGCGAGCTCAGCACCAGCGGCGGGCAGGGCCGCACGGCCCCGGCACCGAGCGCGGCCCCGGCACCGAGCGCGCCCGGGCTGCCCCGGCCGGGCCACAACAAAGGGGCGGCGGCGCTCGGGCGTCGCCGGCAGCCGGGGCGATGCGCCCCCCGCGGGGAAGGTACGGACGGGCCCCGGGCCCGGCGAGGACACCGGGCAGCGCCCACCCGGTGCCGCAGCGGCCGCAGCCCCCGCCCGCAGCCCCGGCGGCCCCCGCCCTCCGTCCCGCCCGCTCACCTGCGGGGCCCCGCGGCCCGTGCGCGCCGGCACCGGCGGGGCGGGAGGGGAAGATGGCGGCGGGCCCGGCTGTGCGGCGGGCGGGCCCGGCCCGGTACCCGCGGTCCGTCTGGCGCCGCTGTCGCTCCGCTCGCCGCCCGCCCACACCGCTGCCCGCCCGGCGGCGCCCCGGGGCCCTCCCGGCGCCGCTGCCGAAGCGGAAAGCTGAAGGGGCGGGTCGGAGCCGCCCCGCCGCGGGGGCGGGAGGGAGAGAGGGAGGGAGGGACGGATGGCGGCGGCCGCGCGGGGCGGGGCCGCTTTGTTCGCGGCGGGACGAACCCGCCCGCCCGGCGGGCAGGGCCGCGCCCCGCGCTGAGGGAACGCGGGGCGGGAGCCGGGCGGGGCTGCAGCTGCCGCCGGGCTAGTGCGGAATCCCCCGCGTCCCCTGCCCGTCCCCGCGGTGCTCTGCGATGGGAACGCTGCCCCAGAGCCCGGTGTCACCTCACAGAGGGCGGCCAGGCCGTGTTCCCGGGGCTCCCCGAGCCTTCACCTGCCCCCCGAGGCAGCCAGGGCACACGGGCAGGGCAGGAGCGGCACTGCCCGTCTGCCACCACCCGGCTTTCAGCTTGCGCGGCGCGGGCTGCCGGCTTGTGGGCAGCACCTTTAATTACTGCGTGAGGTGCTGCCGCGATTCAGGGCAGCCGGGATTTTTTAGTGTGCTTATGCAGTCATCCGCTTCTTGAGGCTGTTGAGCGAAGCACGCGTTCTTTACAGAAATCTTCTGTATGCGGGACACCCATGTTTTATGAAGACGTATTCATATGTAATTTCACTTTCAGTTACATTTTTGTAATTGTCAAAAGATTATGGCACCTCAGTCATTACGGTGAAGAGTCAGTAAGCTTGCTCTGTTTTTATATGTAGTGGTGAGATGTTAAAATGCAAGTCCAGCACTTGGACAGAGTGCTTGTGAACACACTGCAGTGCCCTGGCAGGCCCTGCCAAAATGGAGATGGTGGCAATTTTCTGACAAGCTGATGCCCGACTTTTTATTTTATTTTATTTTTAATTAGGAATGTGTGCCATGCATCAGAGATCCCGGGAAGGTTGTCAGGGATTTGACTGAAGCTGAACTGGATTCTCTGTCACATTCACAAAATGTCAGTGAGGTCAAGTCTACTTACTGACTGTCTTGCCGAGGATCCGCTGAAGGGCAGAGGGGACCCGTGTTATTTTTTCTCTCTTCTTTCTGGGCAGGAATACAAAGAAATGTCCCAAAGGCTGTCCAGCGAGGAGTGCTCCTGGCTGCACAGCAGTGACTCTGCCAGGCATGTGCAAGGAGTGTGGAACTCCATGGTTCCTTTTGTTCAAGTCCCAGCTTCACTTCCCAGGAATATGGAGTTGCTGGTAAAACAGTGAATTCTTCTATTTACTTCCAAAGCTACTTGTTGCTTAGTTGCCTTTGGAGGCGCTGCTGAAGAGAAAATGTAATTATAGAAATGAAACTGTTTTCCAACACATACAATACGGTAGAGATGATAAATCAGGGGGAGTGTGGAAAAACAAGAAGATTTTAATTGTCTAAACTGAGTGGTATGTATAACATTACTGAGCATAGATATGAAAAGTCCATTTAAAACTTTGTTTAACCTACAAAATTCTAGGTAAACACATGTAGGCTTTTAAATTGAATCCTGATTTTAGAGTGGTTTTACAGTTTACTAATCATTTTTGCATTAGCTGTGTTTTCAGTGGAAGTCCTGAGACCAACTCTGTGAGACTATCTCTGGATGGCAAGAAAGATAAAGCTTCTTCTCACTTATGGACCTGAAAGGAAAATCATGAATTTAAAATTATTCCTTTTTCTGCTCAGAATGTTGGACCTTCCACAGGCAAGCAGCAAATTCCTATACTCTGGAAAGAGATTTCAAGAACTATCAGGGAGAAATATGAAAGAATAGCAGTTGGTGGCCCTGCTTTGGGGGCAATCATACTATTGTTAAGTTTTGGTGAAGGTACATAGAGTAGCATTCCATGGGAAGAGAGCTCATGGGAGATCCAGTTCCCTGGTTGTTTGCAACTCTTTACTTAAGCTTAGAAACATGTTTGGGATGGTCTCAGCTTGCTTTGAACTCCCCACTCATTACTGCAAAGAAGGTAACTCCCACGACCAGCAAAACTGTTGGGTGTGGGTTTTAGAGAGCCTGAAAATCAGGATTAGTGGAGGAGGAGATCTGCATTGCCTAGTGACAAAACAGGGCGCTGCAGTCTGTGCTTGGAGCACTTCAGCAAAGAAAATAGTAATTGTGTGACTGTTTTACAAATGTTGCAGGTGAGAAATGAGATGCTGGAGAGCAGCACTGTGGAAAGGGACTTGGGGGTCCTGCTCAGTGGCACACTGGAGCAGAGCCAGCAGTGCCCTGGCAGCCAGGAGGGACATCCCTGTCCTGGGGGCGCCAGGCACAGCATCACCAGCCAGGCAAGTCAGGGGATTGTCCCCTCTGCTCTGCACCGGGGCGGCCTCACCTCCGGTGCTGGGGGCAGTTTTGGGCAGCACAATATAAAACTGACATTGAGCTGTTAGAGATGTCCAAAGGAGACCACGAGGATGGTGAAGGGACTTGAGGGGAAGCCATAAGGAGCGGCTGAGGTCACTTGGTCTGTTCAGCCTGGAGGAGTCTGAGGGGAGACCTCACTGCAGTGACAGCGTCCCTGTGAGGAGGAGGGACAGACACCGATCTCTTCTCTGGGGTGACAGCGGCAGGACCCCAGGGAATGGCCTGAAGCTGTTTCAGGGGAGGTTTAGGTTATAATCAAGAAATAATTTTTAACCCAGAGGGTGTTTGGGCACTGTCACAGGCTCCCCCGGGCAGTGGGCACAGACCACCCTGACAGAGCTCAGAAAGCGTTTGGACAATGCCCTCAGGCACACAGTGTGATTCTTGGGGTGTCCTCTGCAGGGCCAGGAGTTGGATTCCATGATCCTTGTGATTCCCTCCAATTCAGCTGATTCTGTGTTGGCCCTAAAAATGGGCCAATCCCCATTTTCTGAACTTGTAACTGAGCCATGCTACTCCTTACATTTTATATTTACATGCTCTTGTAAAAACTAAGAAAAACATTCTGTTCAAAACTTTATTCTGAAACAGGTTTTACTCATTTCAAGAAAGGATTTCCAGAACTTTGAGGTGACAATTCAGCAGAATTCTTGCATAATCTATAGAATCCTTTATGTCAGCATCATAGCTCCAGTTTCAGGTAGCTTAAAAAAGAAAAATACTGAGCCAAAGTATAATCTGGCTTCAAGTAATTTAAATAATTGCAGGCTTGTGGGGCCTTGCCAGGTCTTGTACTGCAGACATTTAGATCAGTGATGATGAAGAAATAATAAGACAGCTGCTGTGATGGAAAGCTCCATATTAGCTTTTAGTCTTTCTGCAAAGCTCCATTAACTGTGACATAAAAGTACATATAGATATTACTTAGTATGTCTCCCTGAAGTTCACATACCATTAACTGCAAACTTAAACACATGTGAAAAAAATTTTCAGTATCTTGCTTAAACAAATTTGCCAGCGGATAATGAAATACTCATTTACCCCTAAGCATCTTATACATCAAGTTGTTTGTAATGTTGAATAGGCGTTTGAAGAAAGTTTTAAATAACTTTTTTCAGTGAATGCTTACCTTATTTGTGCTGTTTTCTGCCCCTTCTTGAATCCTGATGGTTATTAGCTCTTCTGATCAGTAGCAGTTCTGTCTAGCATCCATCAGCGTCATCCTTGAATTCAGAAATTTGATTAAAAGAACTCCATCTCCCAAAGGCTTTGTGTTGAAATGTGCAATGTAGATTGCTTCCTTGCCTCTTACAGCAGTGGTTTCAAGTGCAAGACCTGCTTTTCATTCTTGCTAGAAGGAAATAAGCTGGAGTAACTTCCCTACCATGTTTGACTCATTGCTGTAGTTGTCTAAATAAAACATGTATTTTTAATCTGTATGTAAGCAAGTAAGTCTGAAGGTAAATGTGTGTTAGTATGTATGCCTGTACAAACACACGTCAAATATATTTTTACCTAAATGGAACAGATTGCTTTAAAAAAAATTGCTTATAAATGTACAAAGATGTATATGTTGAACACCTGGAATATGAGTGCTTATGGGTTTTTTTTTCCCTTTTGCTGATTCTCATTTTTTTAAGTAGAAAATGTAAAAGCAGCTGTAAAGGCCTGTGACTGTCAAGATACATCCCTATAGCGACAATTCTTCAAACTGCTTTTTCAGCTTATTAAATTAGTAGCAAGGCAGCAAAGAAATGCTAATTTGCTACTTGAAGAGATCTAAATAGTTAAAGTTTAGCCCTGTGTCTTTTTAAATAAGTTGTTGGAAAGAAGATATCTGCCATGGATCTGATCAGTACAGCTGCGTTTGAGAAACAAAGCTATTTTTTGCATCACATTTGTGTGGCCATCGATCCGAAACCTTCTGTTCCAAGCATAACTCTCTCCACTGGATCCCACAGTAGCACAGATTTTGAATCAGAAATTCTGTACAAATTCAGGCACACAGTACAGTCATCTTATGTCAAATGAACCAGGGCATGAGCAGGAGTTTCTCAGAGACGGTGTTATTTGCCAAAAGATAGAAATAACAAAGTCTGTTCTAAAGCAGATCTGTACAAAGGATGTTTTGAGATGAAAATTTTGAGCTGGGCTCACCACTGAAAAAAATAGCTTTACTGGGTGCAATTGTGTGTTTGTATTCCAATATAATTCCTTGCTTGTGTCAGCCTGTTTGTGATGCTGTACAGGGAACTAAGTGAGCTGCCTGAAACATAACCAGTTTTCAGGGGGAAGAAAGCTATTAATTTTCTTCCACAGTAGCTTTCAATTCAGCATTAAAAGCCCTACTGTCAGATTGCTGGTATTCTTGAAGTTACCCTTCAAACAGCTCTGCAGTTCTGACATTCTTTATCTGTGTAAGTCAGCCCAGCAACTCAGTCTGCCTGTTGACAGTGCAGGGATGTCATGGCAACTTTCAGCAAGTCCTTGCTCTTACTCTGAAACCCAGCAGGACAACACAAACTCCTAAAGAGGGAGGATTTGAACTGGAAAAATTACTAACTTACAAATCTGGAGAGGCATTTATATCCAAAATCCTCATTTTTTGGATAGTGTTTCTCTTCAAGATAGCATCACTAGCAAGTACAAACTCTTTCACTGGAAGTCACACACATGCTTTATCCGTAGTACCTTGACGAACAGAAGACTTCAGTTCTCCTTGACAACCTTTCAGTCTGAAGCAAACCTTTTAACCTGACCAGTAAGCTTCTGTGGCTTTGGAAAAATGGAAGCTAACCAGAGCCCAGAACTTTATCAGATGACTTAAAATTGTGAAATTCACTTCTGAAGAGAACAGGGTAACATCTTGTTGTCCTCACGAATGAAATATGAAGCCTATTCAATTATTCAATAGCCATCCTCTGGTAACATCAGAAATCTAGATTATCTAGGGAAGTATGACCAAAGATGGGAAACAGAAGAAGAAATTGTAATGGTGCATATTTCCTACAATTTCCACACTGCTGAAATAAGAGAAGAAACAAGATTTAAACATTAATGTGAACATTTTATAAATTTAGTTTATATTTACAGGTAAGCAAGAAAACAAAAAAATGTCATTTTGGTGCCATGCTTTTATTTAAATGAAAGGAAAAAACTACACTGTACCACATAAGTAGCAATGACAATATTTTACAGCACAGCATTTGAAAAAATATGGAAGCTATGCTCCATAGAAGTGGACAAGTAAGCACACAATACACTGTACATTTTTCAACAGTGCCCAATAAATCATAATTAAATAGCTGAATTTGGCTTTAAACAGCCAAACAATAAAAACTAACAGTCATACTAACATTAAAAAAAAAAAAAAAATCAGTAGCTATTATGACTGTTAGAAGATGAAATTTTGCTCCAAAAACTAAGACGAGAGTTTGGCAATTCAGTTGTAGCAACAATAATAATACCCCTGATGAAAGCACCAGTGTGTTCTGGAAAGGTCAGTGATAAATACTGGCCTTTATGGAAAGCTTTCTTTTTTTTTTTTTTTTTTCTTTTTCTTCTTTTTTTTAAACATGATCCCAACCAAAGATCCACTGTAATTAGAAAATTTGCAGGCTTAAAAAGGAAAAGCATCTCTAGCTTTACTTTTCCTGTATTAAGTAAAACCTTATACTGCGAGCAATGAAATTTTCAACTGCATTATTCACATTCTACTTTTAGACATTGCACAAATCTTGAACCTGTTGACAAATGCAAATTTCATAATACATTCAGATATATTTAAAATTACTCAAAGAACTCCTGCCACGTATTTAAGCTCACTTTGATTAGGTTGATGCGTGTGTCTTTATGGTGTTGCAAACCTTCAGTTAAATCATAGAACAGATTTTAGAAATAAAAAGCCTCCCATGATAAAACTTCTTTTGAAGTTATTCACCTTATGTGTGTCAGTTAATTCCAACCTCCTGGTTTCTTGAATCACTGTATATTATACACAGTTTCATATTGTTATTCAAGATGTTCCTACAATGGTATCTGTAGGAAGTGTCTAACAGGCAGAATGTGCAAACCCTCTTCCCCCCCTTTTTAATATTATTTATATCCTATATACACAATATGTATACACTTGAAATATAAGAGTTACATATCCTGGTGATATACATGCAAACAGTAGGAATCAGCTAACCACAAATAGTTTTGAGCCACATACATATTAAACATGTATTTTAAAGTGTTTTTTCTTTTTTTTTTTTTTTACAGTTTTAACAAATATACATAAATATAAGAACATAAATTACAGTAAACTGACAGCATTTTTGAGAAAATGTTTATAATCCAGATGCACTGATGCCTAAGGCCTTATAATAATTTAAAAAAGTACTGTTCTAAACTACTTAATGACATCTCATTCCTGTGCATCTTTTCTCTAGGTAAATGAGCACATCGTAGTAGTGAGGCAGTTTCTCTCAAAGCAGTTTAATGAGAGAAATATGAACATCATTTTAGTCTCCCATGAAACTGAATGGACTACATACTTATAGCACAATACTGTCTTATGTGAATGGAGTTGTCACAACACTGAAACAGAACAGAATCACAAATCATTCAAGTCTTTTCCTGAGAATGAGATTTCCCTCCCCCCCAACAAATTCTCTGGTGTACGATGTTATCAAAATAGCCACAGATTTAGGGGAGGCTTCAAGTTTGTGTTTTCTTCTTTTTTTCCAGAACAGTGCTATGTTAAAAGCAAATTATAAGAGAAACAAACACTGAAACGGGATAGTGATTTATAAAATAATCAAACAAATAAAATGCAGCCCTTTATAAATAATACTGAAATATGCCTAGAGTTTGGTTTTGCAAATGGTCACGTTATGGATTTACTGAAATGTCAGTTAGGCTTTTTTGCCATAGGTACTTAAAAATTGCTCTGTCCCAAGACATCACCTGTTAGTGTCAAGAAAACAGTTTACGAAGACACACTGAAAATTCTTCTCAGATGTCTGTTCCCTAGAAAACTGATTCAAGTCTGAGCTGGCAGATCTGGAGGCAGGAAGTGGCCTGGATCTTAAAATCAATGGGAATTAGATACATGACTTCTCAAAGATCTGTGACTTAGTGAATTCTGTGATTCTTCTGAATATTTAGTGCTCTGTTAGGCAACATCAGGGATCTAGTTCTGAATGTTTCATGAGTTCCTATTCCTTCCTTGAAGAAGCAGGACCTGACCGCATGCTCTCTCTCCTGCTGGAACAGCACAAAGCAATGAATGCACCCTTGCTTAAACCATTTCAGAGACCTACCAAAACTTTTTACTTGGAGTTTTACTGGTGTTGTGAACATGCACATGGTCAGCCATGACATCTCAGATGGCAATTTACTGAAACAAAAATAATTGCATCACCTTTACCCTGAGTTGTTGAATAATTCATTTGAAGGAAACTTCAAGCAGTTCAAAGGTTTTTCCTTTACTGTTTAGTTTATAAGCAAATCAGTACTATTTAATTGAAAAAGAATTATAAATATACAGGGGAATGAATCTTGATTTTGTTACAGCACACAGTAAGGGTCTTGGAGAACAGACCCATTCAGCTGTTATTCAGTGACATACAATTTATCATTTAGTCTTTACTGTAAGTCAGTATGCAAAGTTCGATGGTATTGAGAATATTAAGAAGTTTTTCTTTAGTGAAAGAAAAATAGTTCAAGACAAGCACAAATACAAACATATAAGGCAACAGATGTAAAAAATGTAGTTTGAGTCACTAAAGAGGAACATTCAGTGCTTCAGTGTATCTAATCAAAATACAGAGCAAATATACTCTATATGTTGCATTAGCACATACAAATTTCCACACATATCAAACATTTCCGTAATCACTCATAATTATTCACCTAAGAGTTAATCTTCTGCACTCCTAAACACTGTGTTTACATTCCAGTTGGACATGATAATAGAACTCGCTGTCCAGTTATAAGTTCTAAGAGTCTTGTTGGCAACTAGAAATCTATTTCCTATAGGCAGTAAAGATGAAGTGCAAGTTTATCATAATTGTCTCAAGCAAATTTTTTCCCATCTACTATGCCTTGGAGGGTAAGAGTTTCTTAGGAGTTACTGGTCTCTTGGTTTGCCACAAATGGCTGTGAATGGTAATGGCATCAACACTGGCAGACAAAGTTTTGGCAGGTATGTGGCTAAATTGCTTCCTGTCAGAGTTGTATTTATACAGTCCCTCTATCATTTTCTTTGTGATAGATTTGGGACCTATTCCTGTTAATTTATTGATTTCTTCAGTATCAGGGCAGTACGTATACAGAGATCTGAACTGGCAGCCTGAATCCCGGAACAAGATTAAGAAATTATTGGCATCAGATTTTTCCATTTCCTTTAAAAGAAAGAAAGAAAGAAAAAGAGAAAGAAAGAAAAACATTCAGAATATGAATTTTGTATTGTAATTAGAAAACATTTCAACTCATTAGATTTCATTTTGAATCAGTTTTCTACCAAAGCTGAAACCTATGTCTAACTTCTTCACTAAAAGACCTTATTTTCAATCATTAGAATTTGCTAAGCTTCACCTATGTGAATTTTGATAGGGTAGATATCCATCTCAACCAAAACCAATTTTATTTAGACCATTTCAGCTATACTTGTTTAGCTGTACCTCAGAGACAGACATCCCAAAAGTCTTCTTGTAGACCAAATAAAAATTCTTTTCATCATCCATTTCATCAAGCTGGTCTAAGAGTTGCAAATTTGGGAACAGGAAATTTGACATGTGTCTCGATAGGTCTGAAAGATTCTCTGGTGCTAAACTGGAATTCCAGTCATCCCTAAATCCACTCAAGCTCGGTCAAACTGTGAAGTCAGTTGAAATGTATTGAACAAAAGTTCTGTATTTCCTGAAACCTTCAGATTCCTATTCTACCTAACAGATCTTCCATGGGACACACACCCTGAACACATTCAGCTTTTATTGTGTGATGTATGCTTCATCCTAGAGTTAAGCATGACATTTTTGCAGCTATTTTTTTTCTGGGATTTCTGAGGGTCATTTTGCTGAGGTTTCCTTTCAATATCTGCATTTATGCTGCAGAGTCTCCATAATGCCTGACTTTGGTTTGATGTAGGTCTTTATGCTTTTAGGGGTAATACACTCTTACCTCCAGGATCTTTTTCTTTTGACCTTCATTTACTTTTCCAGCCAGGCAGCAATGTGCCAGTGCATTCTGAATTATATACTTATTGGATTTAGCACTGGGTTCTTTGAAGAGCTTTGGTCCTATGCAAAAGGAACGACAAATAAGCTAAATTAATCAATAAGCCAACAAAAAGTTACTTTGAATGCTGTGAAGCACTTCTGGTGTGGAACTTTTGCATGCATAGAAACACAAATCCAGGAAAGATACAGAATAAGGTTAGAGACTACAAACTTCACAAACAAGTAAAATGTCATTCAGCTGTCACTGAATTTACTTACAAATGTGTCTTTCATTATTAAATCTTTATTACTGGCAGCCTCAGTAAATATTTTTTCTCTCAGAGGACCTTTTCTATGAACAACAAAACATTTTGCTTTTTCTAACCAAAATTTCAGTTCTCCAGGAGAGAGCAAAGTATTTCTTTTTTTTTTTCTACGCCTGTGACTTCAATGGTGTGAGGTATAACAGTGAAGTATATACAGTGCTCAGAGTAACTGTTGCTTGTCCTCTTTGGGATTCCAGAAATGTTTTACCCAAAACCAGGGATGAAAGATCTGGCCTTACACTTGACAGGTTATTCTGTCTGTAAAATGATTCATCTGGTTGAAGGAGAAATCTCCTGTTTTAATTTCTGAAATGTATGTGTACTTGGGTCAAGACCATTTAAAGAAAAATCAACACGAGTGCCAATTAGAAAATAATGTACAAGCATCAATTAAATTTAAGATTAAATCTCAGTTGTCTAAGCTTTGAGGGAAAAAACCCTAGAAAATACCTAAACTTATGCTACTCTTCTCACAAAGAAAGTGACATTAGGTTGGCAAAAGTGGAGCTTTTATGATCCTGATGATGCAAGGTCTTGGCAGTATCACGTGTGGTATAGTTAGAGAAAAGGGAGGAAAATACCATTATTATTTGATTCATAATATAATGAAGAATTAGTAGTCTGATCATAAAGTTCTTAATAAACAACGAAGGATCTGTCAGGAAACAAATAGTGCAGAGTATTTATTTTGCATTGCTAAGAAGATTTTTTTGCTGTTGCAATTTGGTTTTTGAATTTTGTAACTCTATTCTAAATGGAGTTGAAATATGAAGACTTTGTGCCTTGCTGGAGACGCTGCTGAAGTACAGAATGATGTGTGAGCCCATGTGCTGTTCCGAGCCTGACTGCAGTTTATTGTGGTTATCACAGATTTAGTCCGTACTTTTATTTTGGATTTAAAATGTTAGCCTTGTATTATTACCCTCTACTTTGAAGGGTAAAACTCTATCAAGATTTACAAAGCCAAATCGAGGTAACTGAAAACTTTTCATGCATAGAACCAATAATAGGCAGGTACCTTTCTGACTGTTGTTGTCACTGACCTGTGTACTCTGTAGCAGAGGCCACTGAGGAAGTTGTAGATGCATTTTCCCAATCTTTTTCTCCGTTACGACTACCACAGCGACTTGGAGATAAAAATCCTTCCACAGATTCAGACCTAAACATTAGTTTTAAAATGTATTAAAAAGATTCACAATGTTCAGCTGGAAAGCCTTCTGATATGAAAAGAAGGCAAGGTAGAACACAATGATTTGAATTATAACCTATAAACCCAAATGCACAATATTTAGTACTTATTGAGTGATGCAAGAAGTTGGCCTTTAGGTGAGGTGTATGTTAATTTTGGGGCTACATCTGTGGGATAGAAACCTAATAGATGTTCTTGGTTGTGAAATAGAATTGCTAATTAGAGATTCATGTTACTTTTAACATGTACTGGCAAACCAATATAATCTCGTGTAGGGACCAAACCACTTCTTGATAGAATGATGAATATGAAGTAAAAATTTAGTTCATTTATACTTATGACGGCAACAACTGGCAGTGAGAACTGCTGTATTTAAGACAGCAAAACAATTTCCCTTCTAGTTTCTGTTTTCACAAGCAGTAACTTCTGGTGCTGTAATTCTTCAGGCTGCACTCAAATGTGGATAATTTTGCATTTAAAAGTCTAAACAAGATTGTCAAGTTTTTCTAAATTATTGTACGATATTTAAAATATTATTGATTGTGGCTACTGCGAAAACCAGTCAAATTTGCAGCTTGGAATGAAAGTTTTCTAAGTGAGAAAAAGGCACAGAATAAGGAAAAAAGTGGTATCATATCAAAATTTGTGTGCATGCTCATTTTCAGTAAAATCAGCAATAGATGAAAATTCAATTTATAATGTATCATACACCTTTTGTGATCAGCACCTGCATGAAGAAGGTGACAAATGTACCACTGAGATTCTCTCAGTGGGATCATCAAAAACAATGGTGATGCGAGGACAAGGTGACAATATGGGTTTGGAAAGATACTGAAAATTCTTTCAACTCTGTTGCTTTAATAATATTTTAAAAGTCTCAACCCCCTAAACAAATGCAAAGCCTGAGGAAGATGTACTGTTCATTACAAGCACAGTACAGCACTGTACAACTCCAGCTCCATACACAGGGCTCACCTCCTGCAAAGCCTGTGTAGATGAACAACATCAAGCCTTTTGTAATAGCTAATATAGCTGGAAGAAATCCCCCTCTCAATTAAAAGTGATAATTTTTAAGAGATGACAAGAGATATTAGGCTAATTGGATAATTCATGAACATTTCTTATGTAATAACTGGAAAGTCAGTTCCTGAGACATCAAAGTAATTGAGAAGTCAACTGAAGCCAGCAGCAGGTTTGTCAGAGCTGATGAATAATGTGTAGTGGCCATGAAGGCATGACATGCAATATCATAATATGTAGAAGTCCTTATCAACCCCCTTCCCCTAGTTTGCCTTTCTTCCCTATTTCTTTTTTATACAAAGAAAATAGTATTTTTCTGAATATTATCAAGTAGTTCACAGAAATAGTAATTTTCCTCTGATGGATAATACAGTTTTTGTATTTTTTTTTCTGTTATTTTCAGGGTTTTTTTCTGTTATTTTCAGGTTTTTAAAGCAAAATAAATTCTGGTGTTTGGAAAAGGCTGTAGTCCTTGTAAGCATTCAATAATTCCCTGTACAAGTGCTAAAGAAAAAAAAAACAAACAGAAAAGAAACTTCTATGTTAAAAAAAGAAAAGCAGCTACATAGTTGCACGTAGCATACAGGTTTAGTAAAACATCCACATGTTAAGACTTGGATACAAGCAGGTGAATTAAAGAGGCTGTGTGAACAGCATTTTGTTTTGACCTCATTTATACCTGCCCAACTGGTTCACATGGTAAAATTTGCAAAACAAATGATGATGGCTTGATTCCCAAATGTCTGACAGTGGAAACTCTCCATGCCTCAAATGAGGAAAACATACCTGTTCTAGGAGTACACAATATATACACAACCTCTAAAAAATTCATGCTAGCTTTACATAGCTGATTATGAAATTTTATTAAATGAAATGGTTATTTTAGCTTTACCTTGGTGTTCTCTTGCCTGACTGCACACTCTCATTGTCCCCTGTATTCAGCGATGCCAATGAAAGACTAGATACTGAAAAAACACGATAAAGCTGTGAACCTGGATAAAAACAAAGTTAAAGCTTATAAACCTATGCAAGTGGGAGAGTCTGTTCATCAGACCAACACCAGCATCTGAAAGTCAGAAAGAGCTTTTCTTCATGGGATTAACACCCGTCCATGATATACCTGCATGCATATGTGCTGCACTTCATGTAAACACTTGCTGACACCCAGCCTTCGGCAGCCGCCGGGGATGGGCTCAGGCTAAGCACTAATGGGAAGCACGGACATGGGAATACTGGCACTACGCAAATCAGAGAATGCAATTAAAGTTAGTAAGTCCTCTTGAAAGAGAGCTTAAGAGACTTAATTTAAAGCCTGAGATGGATTCCTGAAAGGTGTTAAGGAAATACTTTAAATTACACTGGAAGATGGAGGGAAGCGGCCAGAAAAAAATGTAGCACAACAACAAGGGTAGAGGAAGCTGGAACAAAAAGGATCACTGAGCAATCTGGTTATTTTTTGTAATTGTAAATTGACAATACTTCTCCCAGACATTACTCCAAGTTCTTTTGTATCTAAAAGAACACTGAGTTGTTCCACATGGTTAGTGTTGCTATATTCCAAACTATACATGCAGTTGGTAAGCAAAATAGAAAACATACCTAATAGAAAAAACGCATGAAATATAAAAATAACTTTCAAATTTTAATTTTGTCCGTATTGTGTGAGTTTAAGTATTTTTACCTAATGGTCAACATTTTATTTATTTATTTATCTCTTCCTTCATTTATTTGTCTATCTCTTATCTCCCAACTTTTATTCATTCTTAGCTCTACAGGTGCAGAAAGAGATTAGTGAAGAAAACATGGGTGTGCGTGAAACTTGCAACACATATTCGTCCCTCCACTGGGTTTTCAGAGCTAACATTTTTATTTGTTGATATATGCATGCATGCATAGCAGGTAAGTGACATTCATCTTTCCATTTCTATGCCAAATTTTGCTTTCCAGTTTGGACACGCGCAGTTTCAATTTAGCACAAGACACTCAGAAACGCCCGTGCTTGTTAGGACCAAAACCCAAGCTGGTGTTTTAGCATGAACAGACTCTTTTTTCCACATGAACATTGTTACCTGGTGGACCTTTGATTGGTGTCTTAGGTGATTCAATATGATCTCTATGAATAGATTTTGGGCGTGGCTTTTTCTGTTTGATTGAGAGGGAACGTGGCTTTATGACAGTATCCATGTCTTCCATAAGCTTTAGTTGTTTCCTTCTCATATATTCCTGCTTAATAAATTCTCGCCGTGCTCGTTCATCCTCCTTCTTCTGACGTTCTTCTTCTGTTTTGCGTCTAAAAAAATTACCAAAAAATTCAGCAGGAGAAACTTTTCAAATAAGGGATTCCAGCTAGCACAGTGAGGACAACACAGGCATCAGATTTTTGGAACTTCTATGTTCTCAAACACCAGTTAGAGGCAATTGCTTTTAGATTTTCTTACAATTTTCAGAGAGTTTACACTTTTTGGGATATGGCTACTAATAAAACCAAATGCAGGTTTATGAGCTTCATTGCTGTAACTGAGTGAACATTGTGCATTTGTGCAGAGAGAACCCTGTGAGACAGAGGCTGTCTCAGAACTGTGCTCAGGCCAGCACAGCTCCCAGCCTGCGAGAGCTACAGAGTGATGCCACCTGCTGTCCTGCAGGGCCAGCTGGGCTACTCTGCACATCTGGCTCTAGCAGTAAATAACTTGGATATTAAGATGCAATTTTTGGACATGTAGATTACACTTTTAACTAAACCAGACATTTTTATGTTCACCATTACTGATCATTTGGAT
This sequence comes from Chamaea fasciata, assembly GCF_029207755.1. Taxonomy (NCBI): domain Eukaryota; kingdom Metazoa; phylum Chordata; class Aves; order Passeriformes; family Sylviidae; genus Chamaea; species Chamaea fasciata. Next base: position 11,551,550 of record NW_027094095.1, on the reverse strand, counting down.
CAGGACATTTAGTTTTACCTTGTCTCTTCCTTCTTATGTTCTAGTTCTGCTTCCAGCTGCTGCTTTCGAAGCAAAGTCTCTCTTTCCCTTCTCAAACGCTTCTCCAACAATGCTGCTCGTTTCATTGCCATATCATTTTCTGCCTTTTGATCGTCCTAGCAACCGTTTTCAAAGGAAAAGCACCAAAAATATTGAGATCTCTAAATTCAGCAACTGATTTTGCCAAGTCAGTAGACACTTAATTCTGTACACTGGGTATCTTAACATACTCTTGCAGTATTTGGAATAAGTTTATTTTTGAAGATTTTTCCTAAGACTCTTAAAAACTTCATAATGGAAATTTTCCTTCGTGAGTCAAACAAAATTCAACACTGATATGAGAAAACTTGCTAAGTGAGATATTTTAGTTTTGAGTCAGATCTCACATAGCATAATCTACTTCTTTCAGCTTTGGAAGAGTCTACATGTATGAACATGAAGGTAATTATCACAAACCCCAATAAGTATGCACAATATAAAAGTAACTTCTGAGCAAGCCAGGTGTGTTAGAACTGAGGAATGTTTCCAGACAAGCTAAGTCCATCTAGATACATGATACAAAATTTTGGGGTATTCTAAGATGGAAATAAATCTCGACCACTGTCTAACAATATGAATTATAGTTAAAATCCTGTCTGAATACAGCTCTTTAATAAAAAGTCTTCAAGGAATGCTCCCAAATACAAACTTCAAAAGGGAGTCTCAGTGGACTATAATTCCTTAGCCAGCTGAGAGAGGGAAAAAGGCTCTGCAAAGTGCAATTCAAAAATGTGAATAATTTTTAAAAATGCAGGCTGTTATGAACTTCAAAAACTTTTAGGTAAATTTGGGAGTGAGGTGGGGAAGTGAGGGTGAGATGTGAGCATGTGTAATCGAGAGTGCCAAAACACATGTTAAAAATAAATCTACATTCAGCATGCATCTTCCTCCCCAAGACCTCCAAACACTCTTCCATAACTATGAATGGAAAGGGATACTCTGACATGCTCAGAACTGCAATATGGTAGAATCTCACCACTCTTATGATGCCAAATTAATCAAGTCCAAAAGATAAGCCTGCACATTTAGAGTTGCAGTACCGTCTGCTTTGACTTCAGTCATCAGCAACATCCACATTTCAATTAAAGATTCAAACAAAGCTTAACAACTGACATACACATCCACTAGTAGTTCTCTTACCTTAAAAAAGAATCCACAACACACTTTCTGGTCATCTTCAAACTGCTCTCTATCACTCTCACCTTCATATTTCTCAACAGATACCTCGCTTTTTTCTGGTGGCTTCAAATCTGATAAAGAAACTTCAATTAAGTTAGCTGTTTTGGGGGCTGGAGGTGGTAAAATTGGCTGGTTTAGCTGATCTTCATTTGGGGTGAGGCAGACGGTTTCTGTGATAGGCTGAGATAATACTTCAGAAACATTAGATTCAATAGGCTTAATTTCCTTTTCCTCCACCTTCTGCTCACCCTGTTTTGGCAATTTTGGTCCTTCTTCTTTTGCTACCTCTTCTGTAGACTTGACTTCTTTCAAAAGATTTCCCTTTAACTGAGGTTCGCTTACACGTTCACCATCATCTCCAAAGCAAACAAATGATCTAGTCTGAATGGGAACCTGGCTGGGAGAAAACCTCCTCAAACGGGGAAGACTGTCCACGGACCGTGGGGCAGTCAGGGTACGGTTTAGAGGCGTTATTTTCAGTTCATTTGGCCTAGGAGTCCTTTGCATTTTAATGTGAAAAGAGGCATTCTTCCTGTTGGAAGACTGTGGAGATTGATGTGTAGAGCGAGGAGATTCCTGTGAGAAAGGTGCAACAGGAGCTGGAGCTCCCCCTTGCCTTGAAGAAGACTTAAAGTCCCGAATCTGCTTCTGAGGAGAAGGTTGAGGAGGAGAAATAACCCAAGCCTGCTGCTCTCTCATCTGCATCAGCATCTCCTGCTGAAGGGATAGACGTTGCATTTCTTGTTGTAGAAAGTGCAAGGAAGAGTTTAGTTTCTCAATAGATTTTGTATATTCTAAGAGATCTCCATCATTAAGATTTTCTTCTGAGGGGCTTGCTAAATTCCACTGCTTTTCAGCATCCCCAGAAGTAGCAGGAGATTTTAACCATTTGCTATGAGAATTTTCTGGGTTTTCTTTTATTAATTCTGCAGTCTTACTAGTTTGGTCATCTGATTTTTGAGTTTCTTTTTCTTTCAACCGATTGCTGTCAGTGAATACCTTCTCATCTTCAGCTCCTGCTGCTTCCTCTCGGAGGGGTGATACACCATCACCTTTCTTTTTCACAACATTGAGAAATGCTGTTCTTCCCATTTTCTGCCGCTGCTTTGTGAACGCAGCTTCAACTTTCTTCTTCTGCGCTTCAATGGCTCTCCTCTTTTCCTCTAGCTTCATCCTCAGCTGGACCATTTCAGAAGCCAGTAACTGTGTAGTGTCTCTTCCTTGAGGAACAGATGTTTCCTCGGGAATGTGAGCCCAAGCAACCATATGAGGGATGTTCAGCTCTGAACCTTCTGGTGTGGTTTTCTGAGAACTGCTCCCACTGCTTTTGCTATCTGTGTGATTCAACTTCCTAAATTTCTGCTCAGCAAAGCTGGTCATTTTAACGCCTGAGCTTGAAGAAGCACTGCTGCCTGCCTGTGATTTAGTACTTACTGAGCTGGGACAGGGACTTAATTGATCCCTGTGATTGCTAGCCCGCATATCATAATCCTGGAGAAATTTAGATGGCTCTTCCATGTCAGAGTCCATGCTTACAGTATAATCTCTCAAAGAAGAATCCTCATCCATTGTCTCTGGGATATCTTCTGATGGGACGTGTATTCCAGTATCTACTTCTGTGTTGTCAGTCACAGGACTCAGAGCACCTTTGGTGTCTGTGATTATATCTGGGGTAGTCTGATTGGGTTTAATGTTTGAATTCAAGATGCTCATTTCCCGATTGTGAAGAAAGAACCCATTTGTAATTTGGTCTGTTTGGAGAAGTCTGGGAGATTTTTCAGTGTCATGAATTATCTGCAAAGCCTCTTCAATGCTCGGCGTCTCAATCTGATTGCCAAAATCATCCAGAACTGCCCTGTTCTGCAGAGCTCCATTTGGAAACCTGTAGTGTCTGCTCTCATTGGCATTTCTTTGATTTGCATTAAAGGACTGATTGACCTTTGTGTCTTTAAGAGGTGGCATGTCCTTTTCCTCTTCAATATCTTGATTCTCCTCTTCTCCATTCACTGGTTTGAAGGAGAGATTTTTTCTAGAATGCTTGGGCATGCGGTTGATGTTTCCTGAAAGGCCTTCATTGCTCACAGATCTAGGAATTCCTCTGTTTGGAGTAGATACTGGAATGCTTTTCTCTTTGTCAAAAGGAATGTCAAACGAAACTCCATGTAATGATGATCTAATAGAGATCAGAATAAAGAAAGCAACTGAGCAACTCATGGTAATCAATAAAAACAACGAAATATTTGTATTTGGTTATAAAATTATTTTAAGCTGGTAGTATTAAAGGCACTGTAAGGTGTACTGTATTTTACCAAGCTTCAAATATAATAAACATGCGTATATTTTTAGATAGATCAATAGCTGTAAGTATAATAATTTTTTAAAAAGGACAATGGAATAGAATGTAACAACATTTTCTTCAGACTCAGCCAATGCTTTTTACTACTTTGGAATAAATTTTGGGCATTTTAGGAGTATAGAAATTACCACCACAGATAGAAGGAAGATGTGAAAAAACACAGTTTACACACCAGTATAACCCATACCATTTTAATTTTGGTTTAAACCCTACAGATGAACAGTGTATGACTGGTCTAACTGAAAACTAAAACATTCAGCCTGATTGTTCTTAGCATCCCCAAAATAATACAAGCTTAAACACCACTGAGATCATTAGCCATGTTACTGTTACCATGTTTAGTTCACTGTGATGAGTAAATATGAACATATTTAACACCAGCAATTCAAATCTCTGAAGTATAGCTCTTTCAGTGTAAAGAATAAATTATTTATTTCTGAAGACTGTTTCCTATTAACCAGTTTTTACTGCATGATACAGTTTTATCTTTCCTTTTCTACCTTTTCAAGTAGCTTACAAGAATTCTTATTACAGGACTCTGAAAATCCAAACTACAATGGAGCATTTACTGCTACTCGTAACCAAACCCCAGTATTTTGCAACCAGCTTGTAAGGCTACTTACCTTTTTTCTTTGGGCCATGTCCCTACTTGCCCATCTACATAAGACATTGATGTGGACCTCCTGATGACTCCTAAGTGGAACAAAAATAGGACCCAGTGTAACTACCGTGAAAAATGATTTTAACATCACCTTCTGTTGCTTTAACAAATTAATCTGCTTCATTACTCAGAACACTGCAATAGCAAAAAAGTGTTTATGTATTGAAAATACAACTAGAGCAACAAAGCCAATTTCAGCCTGAATATATATTTTACCCCTCATCCTTCAAAGAACTTACTGTTGTGTAAAATATTCTAAAAATCCTACTAAAATATACCACAAATACTTTTTGTAAGCCATCTTCCACATAATCAAAACAGAAGTCAAATTAAAAAAAAACCAACACCACACACAATGCATTTGGTACAAACACAAACTTCCCAGTTGTACATTTTATAAATTACAGAAGTCAATTATGTCAATTAATTAATTTTTCATGTAAAGGTCTCCCCCTATTGCTGCATAAATGATGTTTGAATAAATACAAGCAGGGTAGCAATTTACTCAGAGGACGACACCATGTCTCATTGCCTCTCCCAGCCCTTTGTGAATTGTTACCTGGAACAGATGAATAAGGCTGCTGGGGTGTATGCAGTTGGTGAGGTGCTGTGTAAGCTGGACTTTCCAATCTATAAAGCAAGAGACATTAACTTAGAATTAATACATCAAAAGCCACAATACAAAAGGGTAACCAGTCACCCTGTCCTTGGCCAAGACAAAAACAGATTTATTTTTTGTGATGGGAAAGAAAGCGAGGCGTAGTTCTCTTCTGGAAATATTAATTTATTAACTAAAAAGAGAACACTGTAATAACCTTGGACTGGAACTAATGCAGGTGGACCAAAAAGTCAATAAGGTATTTTTCATACACAAACAGCTACAGAGCTGCTGCACAAGTTTTGTTAATGTATTTGTCTCCTGATTTATTTCATGTAAATGTCTCTATTAGAAGGTTCCATTTTTCAGGTTTGGTTTCAGTAAAAAGTCTAAACAAACATGAACAAAATGAGGCAGCTCCTACTGGCCTCAAAACAGAGTGATTGCAGCCAATATCACATACTTCCCATGCATTTCTATTTTCAGTTGCTTAGTTTGAAACTTCTGCTTTGTGTCAGGACTGCAACATGCACTAGAAGTGGATAAAGAAGATTTTGTGATAGACATGACTTTCTAAATAAAAAATATATTCACCACTGAAGAAGTAATTATTGAGATTTGCTCTGTTTCTACTTACACAGATACTTTATTTGGTTTACAGAGAAGGTCTGTAATTGCGTAGCTGTGCTAATCCAGGATCGGATTAACATAATTCAATGTTTTGATCAAGGTGCTTTTTCATGATCAGAACAAAGACACGTACATGAAGACACATGGATTTGTATGTAAAACACTTCTAGAGAAGCCAGACTTCAAACACAAGCTGGATTAAATCCTTTCATGTTTTGAATTTTGTCCACTGAATTGAAGAGCATACTCCCAAACTCACATTTTTCAGTCAGAATATTTTGTTTAGTGCTATTATATTATGAATACTCTATAGTGTAGAAATGTCTCTAAATAACATTTGCAAGAAGGATATTCACATCAATTTTAAAAAATACAATCTACAAAAGCATCTTTCACAACTATATATTAAATTATTCATTATAGGTTGCCATAAATTCCTGATTTTTTGTGTCAATAACACTACACACTAGCTACATGACGTATCTGTTTTAAATGGCATTCGAGATCTCTGTGAAAATTTTAAAATCCTAATGTCTGTAAGTTATCTTAAAAGAAAAGCATCTTTCCAAATTTAACCCAGCAGCCTGTGAAAATTTGCTACCATGAAGAAAATCTATACACTATATTTTCCTCGGGGAAAGACTGATTCTGGCACCAAGCCTGGGTTCCATGGCAACCTCAGACATCGTAACTGCTCACTGCCACAGTCCCACTCCCTGCTCTGTGCTGGCTCTGGGCTCTCCAGCCAATCCTCTGAGTCATTTCAACAAGCTAAGGCAACAGAAGAACATTCACTTTTTCCAACTGGGTTTATTTTTTCTGTCTTTGTGCGCTGAAATGGCAACTCAAACACTCATGGGGGCAGGAATGCACAGTTGGCACAGGGAGGAAGGCCAGGACCACAACTTCCTGCAGTCAGGGAACCTGCAACCTGTGTGTTGGATTCCAACCATCTGAAATTACTTTTTGGGCCCCTCCTTTGTCCTGCAGTGATGTATCATCAGGATGAAATACCCTGGTTCACGAGGAGAGATACAGCAAATGGCCTTGGGAACCCCTGCTTCAAAGGATTTGTTCAAAACTACTGGTTCTTGTTCTCCTGGCTTGTATGATCAGTTCACAGGAAAATAAAATCATTATCTACAAGAAAACACACTTGGGATACATACAGGGAAAGGATTTGGAAGCCCAGCCTCTAATGGCAGTGAGAAATATTACTCCCTTATTAAAGTCAACATAGATTCCAAAACACTAAAAATGTTCTTAGAAACCTTAAACCTCAAACCCAACCAAACCCTAATCCCTCTCTCCAAAAACAACAGAAAAGGCTAAACAGGATTATCTGGGTTGGAAATCAACTGTTTGCTCTCCAGTTAAAATGCTAATTTTATCCTTCTTCCCCATGCCAGTTTAGACACATTCAATAAACCAAAATAAAAGCCCCAAAATTGTAAGTGTATTGTAACGCTGTCTCTCATTCACTATGTCCTGATCAGATCACTGGAAGGCTTTCTTTACCTTGACAAAAGGAAGATTAAAAAGAAGGCCAAATGTACAATTTATGTCTCCTATTATAGAAAGAATAGGTTGGAAAAGGCCTTTAAGATCATGAAGTCCAGCTGCTAACCCTGCCAAGGCCACCACTAAACCATGTCCATAGGCACCACATGTACACATCTTAAAACGTCCAGGCAGCCTGTTCCAATGCTTGACAACTGTTTCTGATGACAAAAGTTTTGCTAATATCCAATCTAAACCTTTCCTAGTGCAAATGAAGGCTGTTTCCTCTTCTGCTCTACCTTTTTCCGTGGAAGAGACCAATCTCCACCTGTCTACAGCCTTCTTTCAGACAGTTGTGGAGAGTGATTAGGTCTCCCTTGAGAAATTCATCAAGTGTATGATCAGATGATCAGCCATAGAACATTAGGGGAACAGGGTATTTCTATATTGCTTCCTAATCTGTACCAGTAATGCTAAAAATAATGTTTCACATTGCATTGTTTTGTCTGGAATAGAGTGTGTTTTGTTCCTGGTAGCTGGTGCAGTGTTTTGGGTTCAGTGTGAGAGCACTGTTGCTAACACACTGGTGTTCAGTCGGTGCTTTCCCTAAGTCAAGGACTCTCGGTGCCTGGTGGCAGCGAGGAGGTGCAGGAGGAGCTGTGGGGAGTGTGGCCAGGAGAGCTGAGCTGAGCTGGCCCCAGGGACACTGCAGAGCATGGCTGTGCTCAGCATGGCCTGGGGGAGCTGGCCACAGGGGCTCACGGCTGCTGGAGGGAGCAACAGTATGTACTGTGCAGCACTTGTTCTCCTGGGGTTCATTCCCCTCTCTTCTTTACATTACAATTATTGTAATTATTATCACCATCATATTTTATTTTGTTTCAAATTCTTAAGCTGTTCTTATCTTGAGAGGTTTACACTTTCTTTCTGATTGTCCTCCCCATCAGAAGGCAGTTGGGGTGGGGAAATTAATCACGGCATAAGTATTTATTTTTACCTATTTGAATTTCATGGCACTATAGTAACATAAACAAATCAAACTAAACTCATCACTCAGGGTTTTTCTTGCTGTTATCTCAGATTACTTTCATTAAACTTTTGGAAAATTTGCTGTGAACTCCAGAAAAGCAGCTCCTTCAGATCAGACCTGGTCAGCAGCTCCTCTTGAAATTGCAGAGGACAAGGCCACGTGACATTTCTGTGCTGAATGCTGAGGGTTGTTTTGGACGCTGAGAACAGCACCCTGTCCAAGTGTACAAACACAAACAAGCAGCCTGCCATGCAGCAGGGAGGGAGGGCTGAACTATGGGATATTGTACAAAATTCCACAGATTGGATCTGGTAACTCAATCACTGAGCTTTGCAAAAGGCAAATAAACTAAATCAAAAAAATCTGTTTGATTTTGAACAAAAGGGAGGAGATTGTGAATCATTACTAGTGATTCTCTGACATTACCTGGCTACAAAGTCAGAACCAGATGGACCATCCACATAATTTCTTCTGTTAGCATTCAAGCTGTGAGCAGAAGCTGCATCTTTTGCAGGTTCAGCTGCCAGGAAGAACAAAATTCAAGTTATTATAGCTTAGTATTCAGTTAAATTACATAGTAGAAAAGCTATCCAAAATAATCTGAAATAAAGATTTTCAAAGATTTAAAGAACTTTCATTGATTCCAGTATTTAGATTAAAACTGTCACTGCCTTTCATCTTTACGTCCTCCAAAGCTCCCAAACTGGCCCTAATTAAAGAAATGGAGACTGACAAAAAGACTAGAAAAAGCAAGGGAAGAACTAATACAGAAAAATAAACTCAAAAAGAGCCACAAAATTTAAGGAAACGAACAGTTTTAGCAAAAATTGTTCTTCTGGAAGAAATGTTTCTGATAAAAGTTCTTCTCCCCAAACCTTAGATGGACTAGAAAATAGGTTTTTTTGTCACACCCAAAACCAGTTAGCATTATTTAAAGATTTATATCAGATTTGTATGTGCTATAAAGCATAGAAATTAAGAAAAGGTATAAGAGCCACCCAATGAAAATCTCTTCCTAGTGCATGGAAAGCCAATCACAGCACTGCTGCGCGAACATTTCAGTTACCTGAAAAGTTAGTTACCTGAAAGTAGTCATTAACAGATCTCAGGATCTATCTGAGAGGTGGATTTTTAAATTTGAGAACTGCTGATGGAAGATGGTGCCTTTGCACCGGCTACAAAATGCAATTTTACAATTAGCTCTCTATTCCCTTTGCCCAGATTTATGATTCTTTCTCTTGGTATCTTCTCAGTAACACAAGTACTTCAGGCTAAATTCTGTTCTTGGTTTCTTATTATGTTTGTAATTCTTCCATGGGCATAAATGGATTCATGCTTGTTTAGGTCAGGAAAATTTGCAAGTGATTATACCACAACAATTTAAATGAGTTTTTGGTAACAGACAACAAAATCTAATTATGATTTATGAGATGAGATGAAGATTTACAATGAAGAGAGAGTACTCCTCGCCTTCTTTGCGGGGGTTGTACATTGCCAAATCCTGTTAACAAAAATATTCACTGCATCTGTGAACACAATGGCAATCTGTACACATACATATCAAAACATGCATATTAAGGCCAATCCAGAACATAATTACCTTGGGGATGCACAACAACACGGGGCTGTACAAATGATGGCTTCACCACTTCAAACCACCAGAACAATTCTGCCATGAACACCATGTAATTGCTCTACATGAAATTAAAAAAGATGGAGGGAAATAGATGTTAGAATACAAGCCTGCAAATAAACAGATTAAGCAGCATCTGGGAGATGCCTCTGTTTTTCTGCCAGTTTCAGGAGTTTACAATCTCCACTTCTTTTACAATATCCACTGGTTTTTTTAGCAATAGAGACCAGCACAACTGATCTGTAGCACCAATGCATAACTTGACCAGATTGCAACCGATTGGGTTGAAACGTTTCGTAACAAGCATATGCTCCAGCCTGATGTCTTTCAGGGAGGGCAGAGAGGAGCAGGATGGGTCCAAAAAAACGCCTGCCAAAGATCAGCCATTTCCATTAAAAAATAGCAGTGAAAAGGCCATTGCACGGCTAGAAAATGCTTTTTTTTTTAGAAATTTTTAACACGAGAAAGGTATGTTAGCTCTTTGTTTTAGTACAGGAGGCTGGAATCTGATTTTGGCTTTTGTGTTTAGTATGTGCTTTTGTCACACTTGTGAAGTTGTACCCAAACTTACAAGTCTTTAATGCAAAACAAGAAACAGCAGCAGAGCTTCTTTACTACAGGTTAGAACAAGGTTTTAGCTCCAAAGGTTTATGCACTGCTGATAGATATGTCCCTACTGTATGTTCCCATTACACAGCTGTGAAAGACAGAGTATGGGAGCCACTAGATTAAACACTCGGGGAAAAACAGATGAAAAGGAAAAAGCAACTGGTGACAAACTGCGTCAACAGCAACAACAAAAATCAATAGAGGAAAGCCAGGCAGGAGCAGCTGCTGCTGCTGCAAGAGCCTAGGAGGAGTGCACAAAGCCCAGAAGGTTGTTGACTGCGGAGGCTGAAGAGCTCAGAGGCCAAAGCTTCTACATCTTCAGTGCCACTTCGTATCTAGAAACATCAACTGAATGAGATCAGCGAATATCCAGGTTTGAGATGGCTCAAGCAGATGCACAGACCTGTGCCACCAGTCTTACAAAGTCTGAAAATGTAAACAATGCTTACACATTAAACTGGGAAACCATAATTAAACAACTTTTTCAAAGAGTTTCTTCCAAAAATTCGAAACAAAAATGTCATTCTAATTCCAAAACAAACCACAGGCATTAAGGATAAGAATGTAATTTTAAAATAAACAAAATATTTACTAAAAAAACTTTGATAATGAATGAGATAATCTTAATTCTGCATCAGTACACTTGAAAATATAATTTTGAGTATCTGTTTGACACTTTTGCTTCAGATTTATTTTTCCTGAAGATTTCTATATATAGATAAGCCTATACTTCAGCAAACGGATACTTGGAGCAAAAGCCTACTCCTACACTGTATTGTATGGTGAAGGGATCAGGCAGATGTTGCATAGTTATTACACAGAAGTTATAAATAGAATAGGAAAAACCCCATCGCTGCTTATTCAGCTTGGCAGAACTGAATGAGGGAAAGTGCACAGCAGAATCTTTTCCATTCGAGTAAATGTCAAGCACAGCATTTCAGTACCACACACTGATTTCATCAGGAAGCCTAGACCAAGAAAAAGTCAGATGTACTTCTCAGACAAAATATGATTTTTAATACTACAAATTCAAAATATTATAAATTCTCTCTGAATATTTTCCCCTTGGCTCTCCTTAAACTTTTATATTTTTAACTTGATTTTTTTAGTAAAAAATTAAATCATAAAATGTTCTAATCATAGCTTTGTCCCCATCCAAAATAATATTGCATTTAGATACTCCAATTTCTCATGTTAACATTGAAATGCTGCATTTCAACAAAAAATAAACACGCAATAGTGTGACTATTTTATGAAAGACAGATATTCCTTCTGAGAGTTATCCTCTATGCAGTCCTGAGCTGCTGCAAGACAGTTTCTTTTTCTAAAGTCACCAAAGCAGTATTTACTGAACTAAAAATGAAAGTGCTGTACAGCCCACAGAGAACAGCGGCTACTTTAGATGTCTGATGGTGAGCCATCATGATGGAAATCACATTTTCTCACAAGTTATTTTTAGTCAGAAAGGGACGTTAAGAATGATCGAAGCGAAAGACTGATGATCAGTAACAATATTTTTTGGAAAAACTAGCAGTGGGTCTGTAGTAATATTGCTGTCCAGGACTCAAAAGAACGTAGATATGATTTCCATAGATTACGGTGACAGAAATTCTAACAGCTTGCCATATGATTATCACATGCACTCACAACCATATCCAGAAGCATTACAGTAGTTTAACAGTAATAAAACCTAAGGAAGCTCTGAGCGGTCCAGGCTGGCTCAACAGCAGATGGCAGACTTGCAGCTTCAGAGATCATTATTAGTTAAACATTCTCATTTAATTTCATTTAATCTCATTTCATTTCAAATATTTCAAATAAATGGTACCCTTCTAATACCTACAGGTTTTAGATCTGCATATTTATAGAATAACCACAATATCATATACACAAACGACACACATAATTTGTCAGGCTTGCATCTACTAAAACTGGGTGTGAGAGCAGTCATAGAGGCTTTTAGAATTTTTTTCTCAAAATAACACAAAATACACTGTAAATTTTTTACCATGATACTCATTAAAATCTCTGTTCAGTGGGCCAGGAAAATCCACAGCTTTTTTGTTATACAAGTGCCAACGTAAATGCTTCAAGACTGCAGGAGACTGGAGTGTCACAAACTGTCTCGAGAAGGCCAGACTACAGCTGTGCATGGTCCAAACACTACCAGTTTGTCCTCTGTCCTGCCACAGGCTAATAAATGCCACAACAATTCAGTTTTAAAATCCACTATGCTTGTTTCAGAGCAGAACTCAGAGGGAAGAGAGGCCCATTAACATCAGTGAAAGCAAACCACGCTGCTTCCCTTTAAATAATGAGTCAGGAACATTTGGTCCCTCTCAGGGAGAAATTGTCTCAAAAAACTGTTCCCTGGTTGAATCTGACTTTTAATTTCTGATCCTGAATCCTTTTAACCCAGCCAGATGGGAATGAAATGGCTGAACTGACTCCCACCATACATCATAAGAGCCTCACCATGCACAGCCAGCTGCTCTCCCAGGTCCTTAAGGGGCTCCAGTTGCCAGTTCAGGCTAAGGTGAGCAGCCTGGCTGGAGTGGGAGGGAAAGCTGTGCAACACGTGTGGACATTGTGCAGCCCCAAATTTCTAGGGTTTATCTATGCAATGTATTTGAACACTGTTTTTCATGTCTCTGGTGCTGATTACAGCCCCTGCTTATGTTGTTTACAAATAAACACCATCAATATTACATCAGAAAGTACAAGTATTCAAAACTGCCCACGTGCAATAAATATTTTTTTAATATGTCAACCCTTCAGATATCATATACTCCTGTTCAGTTCGGCAGTGGAATAAAAATAGAAGTTGTGGATCTGAATCAAAAAAGATTTGACAGTGCAGATGTTTTTTTCATCACTCTGGTTAGCAATCAGGTGCAAAAAGAAGGTTCCTATTCCATGTGCTTAGCTGTGATTCTGCACAGTTTGGAGTCTGGCCCACATCTAGGTCAGAGGAACGCCCTTTCAGTCAAGACACAGCAATCATCTCCCAGATTTACGTCATTTCACATTCTGAAAGCTTTCATTCTGTAATAAATATGCCTTCTGCATGAGCTTGGGTGAGCAGACTGTACGGATCTCAGCACAGAGCAGGCAGAGGAGCAGCATGTGTGCTGAAGGACCTGCAACCCCCCAGGCAGGAACCGAGAGGCTGCAGAGGCCCGTGGCCCTGCTGAATGCCCAGGAGCACACAGGCTCCGAGCAGCAGGACCCCCCCAGGTCCTTACAGCACCAGCGGCACATGTCTGTGTCAACAACAACAGGCTGTCCAACCCTGGCTCTGCCCACAGGGACAGCAGTTATTACATGCAGACAAAGATTATATGTGTATACACACCCCAAGGGACAAATGAACCCCTTGAGAAACTTTCTGCACATGTTCCCCAAAGCCACTGGTGGGCCACGATGAGCCCCAGCTTCTGGGAGACCACAGGGCGGGGCTCCAACCCAGGAAAAATGATTCTGCGTGCATGTGCATGAGCTCTGTGAGCAAAGAAGTGCTCTGCGTGAATAGTTGTCTCTCAGTAATAACTGAGTCATGCTACTGATAATGGCAGCTGAATTAATAAAAAGTGTTCTAATACCGTGATCTGAGTCTCACCATCAATCCTCTGTCAGTGAAGAGAGAATGTACAACATGTGCACATTAAATGGGTAGCACAAATTTAGGATCACTAAGAAAACAAAACACAAACCCACACGTTTGTAAAGGCTCGGGCAAAGGAACACTTAGAAAAGACAACAATTAACTGCCCCTCAGTCGATGCAATGCCAAGTTCCCCTGTAAGCTCTCAAACCATGGCAAACACCAAATGATTCCAGTTGTCAGTCAGTCCCCTTAGACGGTTAACCTCCTAAATTACTTGTTCTTAGATTTGAAACCTTTGGCCCTACTAGAATAAAATGGCAGAGAATGATCAAAAATTATCAAAAATATAATCAATTACAACCAAAGATGTGTTCTTTAGCTCTTTCAGAAATAATTTTCATGTACCTCATGTGACAAATGGAACATGTGAGATGTTTAATTCTTTCTCTTCAGTGACCATACAATATCCTTACAGTAATTATACATTCCATCGGACAACCAGAGGCTACATACCTCCTATTATATCACAGTGCTAATCAACTGCTGGGACATAGCAATAAATAAGTCGTTAGGGTTCGGCAGGGTGGTTCATACTTCTTGTGATGGCACTTTATGCAAGGTTTTCTATTTCTACAAACATGTTCTTTGAAAGGGCAAAACAAGTGCATGTCAAGTCACAATAAAGTTCCTTCATCTCTGTGTACTTTCCCAGATACAGGTGAAGAACAAGATACTTAGAAAATAAATCCTGTCTGAAGATAAAGCTGCTTACAGGAGAAGGGTAATAAAGCAATCTGCACAACTAAGGACAGATTCAAGATTTCTATTATTTTCTCTTGTTAAATATGCAGGGAGGATTCAGAAAACATTGTGATTATTTTTATGTAATCACTCTCTACTTGTGTTTGTCTGTCTCAAAGGAAAACAACCAGGAACCAGTATGGTCCCTCGTTGGTGCCTCAAGCATCCATGGAATGTATTGAAATATTTTTTTCTTTAATATCAGTAGCCCTGCCTTAGTAAACATCTTATGAAGAGCTTTACAAATGTCTTTCTCTTAGAGGGGAAAAAATAGGCAGTAAAGAGCAACAACACTTTCTGCTTCCTTTGATTATGACACATTAAAGCTGTCTAGAAATCCAGACAAAGCTTATTTCTCCTCTGTGCTAAACCAGAACTAAGCCAACAGCTTCATCTGCTGTGAAATCTGAGAGCCTCTATCAAAGACTTAGGATGCTTAAGCGAAGTCACTGTGTTTCTGTGCATTTCGATGGAAAACTGAAAGCAGGCAGTGTCACCTTGGTCAAGTGCTGCACTAAATTTCTGCATCACATCCTATGTCTAATCTGCCTTGATTTAATGTGCCAGGACAGTGTAGGGTGTCCTAAGAAGAATGTAAGGAATGTACTTTGTGCTGGATCACTTAAGGAGAGGTTCTGCTCTCCTCCTTCTCAAGAACTAGCAGCAAGTCAGGTTACCTAGTGTAATTCCTAGGACCACACAAGGCACACAACTGTAATTCCAAAAACTCTGCTGTGTTTTTTTTTTCCTTGGGGCTTTTTCCAGTAAGATATCAGCAGTTGGTAAAAAATACCACTTTTTCTGTCACCACTATGAATGTAAGAGATTTTTAATCCAAAAGGACAGTGGCACCTACTGTGCAGTATGAGCCACTCTGAGAACAGAAAGGAATTTCTGCTGATTAACAAAGTCACCCCTCTATAAATCCTAAGACTTCATACTATGTACATTTTGTAGGCTGAGATAAGAGTAGCTTCCACAAACAAGTGTAACTCAGTGTGCAATATTTAAAATATCCATTTACAATACAAGTTTTTAAAGTGACAATAAAGTTCTTTGGAGATTAAGCACATTTATTAAAACTTACTCTAATCAGATGCACTGGAAAACTAAGGAGGAGCTCCTTTAACAATTAATTTATTTTTAAAGCAAATTAATTCTTAACACTGGAAAAACCGAGTTTACAACACTAGCTGAAGTTTCCATGCCAAGTTTTAGAAGAAAAACTTGGCAGCCTTGCTTTGTAGCATTTACATCTAAATAAGCTCCCATGCCACAGCAACTTGTAAAAACATGATCACAAAAGGGTTTTCTCAGATCTAGAAATACTCTAAGTCTTTGAAAGAACTCTAAATACTATCTAAAAACAGTGTTCAGAAACAGCAAAATCACTGAGTCTGCAGCACTTTGAAAGTGTGAAGTCTGATGCATTGGGATATTGACAAAATATTTACTACAGGGGTTTTTTTGGGTTTTTTTAAATTGAAGCTTCCTAGTGCATACTGGCTTGAGAAATAATTGAAGCCATTACTATAAAACTGGTCTAACTAATTGTCATGAATCAAAACAAGAATAATCAATTGCATTTATTCCAGAGAGAAATGCAATGAAGGAGCCCTACTCCAGGCCCCTGGGTGACCGTAGGACTGTGAGGTGCAGCCAGGGCAGACTGCAATGCAGCAGACTTCACCAGCGTGAAGGTGGATCACTGCAGGTGAAATTTAACAACACCAAAGCTGACTGAAAGCAGCCACTAAGCAACTTTGCATACACAAAATAAACCAGCAACAGCTAAGTAGTCTAGACTTAGGTCCTACTGCCCTTACTCACCCTGGCAGCTCATTACTTATTTGAAAAGGATTGGGTTCAACCCTACAGGAGACAACAAAGCTGTATTCAAGCTCTGGCCTCTGTGACTCTGCTTCTGAGATTGCTAGAAAATCATAAAAGCAGTGAAATGACCCAGATATTTAGAAACCAATTACATCCCATCTGTAATGGATATGCTGACTTCAGAAAAATAATATTTCATTCCCTAAAGGCAAGCCAACAAGAATCTTAAGCAAATGAAGAGTGTGTTATATAGAAGAAAGTCTTGGTGAAACATAATAATGAAAAATTAAAATTACAATTAGGCAAGGAATCATTCAGTTGCTCCTTTTCTTTCTGCACAGTCTTAGAGAATTACAGAATAATGCTTTATTTTCCTCTTTCTAAAAGAGCAAAATCTTAGATTGATTGAAAACACTTAACTGCTTATTCAAACAACTGTATTTGTTAGAATTGTGTTACTGCTTGTACTTGGGGCATCAAGCCATTGGATATTCCAATGAAATGAACTCAGAAATTTACACTTTTAGAAAAGTGAAAGAGCTTTAAGATTAAAACCCTTGAAATTATTGTGCATACAGAAATGAGTAAGATCAGTGAGTAATAATTCCATAAACAAGTCCTCAATATTTCATCCCTTTGTTAAGGCCTTCATACATTTAAACTAATGCAGATCACTATTCAATTTCAACAGGAATACTGCAGATTACAGACTTTAACAATTAATTAATAAGAAAGAAGATAAAATGGGAAATAGTTTTGCACAAAATCAAAGTTTTCACAAATCCATTTACAAGTGCTTTTTTAAAAATACTTTGAAATTACTAGGAAACCATAATGGACAAAAGGAAGTGGCTTTTCATTCTGCTGAAATTTGTGTCTTGCATGCTATGTCACAAGAGAAGCCACAGAGCAGCAGACCAAAAAAAAAAGACTAAACATATCATCGACAAAATAGTTCTGTGGATTTTGCTTGCATTTTTATTTCTTTGTTGTATTTTTACCTTTATTGAAGAAGCTGCATAGAGCATATCCTCAAGACTGAAATGGCAACACTGGTTGAGGTATTCCTGACAAAATTCTTGAATCAACTGTAGATTATACAGGCTGTCAGCCAAAGACATTGTATCTTTCAAACAAATATCTAAAAAGGAAGAAGCAAAGATTAGATACAACTACAGATTTGCAAAAAAGTGCTTTATGGCTTTTACAGATACAGGAGCATTTACTGGATAATTTCAGAAAATTTCTGCGCCACCCCTCCCCACCAGAGACTTTTATTTTTCAATTCAGCAATGAAAGCAATTATTAATCTACATTTTATCTATGGATTTCTAAATATTTAGATATTTTTGTAAAAAATAATTTTGTTTATCACTGTTGACAAGTTAATTTATTTCTGTTTTGCCTTTGGTGAAAATGTAAGTTATTCTCTCATCCCACCTATTTCCATGTAATGAAAAAATACATCAATTTAATCACTAATATAATTTTCTTAATATAATTAGATTCTCTACAAAGCAATGGCAGTAAGAAATATGTACACTTTTACATACATTTCTCTGTACATATTATTTCTTTGTCTTTAAACAAGGACCTAAGAGCACATTTTAGCATCAACAAGCCTGAATCTTCAGAAAAACCCAGCCTGGTCTTAGGTATTCGTGTTTGTGGATTGAGATGTTTGAGATGAGATTTTTCCAAGGAGCTGAAGGCTTTACATGAATTATCACACTCTCTTTGAAAGTGCTATTTAAAGTCAAAGAAGTGCTAGCTGTGAACAGACTTGTATAGTCATACAGCATTCTCTGACTACTATTTAAGCCCAGATAGCCTCTGTTGTCTTTTTATGACTGCTTCTTGAAAAATTAAGTAGTAATAATAAGTCCCATGAAAAAAGACAGTCCTCTTAAAAAAAAGAATGAGATATACTTCCAGAGCATGCATCAGATTTTATTCTGAAAGCAATACTGTATGACAGAACTCCACATAAGTTTTGAATTGTTAAGTATAAAAGGTTTCTTCATAAAAGGAATCTGCTTTGATGCCAGCAGGAAAAGGATTTCCATACTAAAGAAAATCAGACATAGTCCATAATTCCAACCCCACAGATGATGCTCAATAGGAAAAAATGCTTCACTAAACTGACTGAAATGCAATTAAATTTAGAAATGCAAAATGTGAAGTCATACATTTGAATCTAATAAAATTCTAATGTGATTCACTGAGTTAAGGTGATATAGAGTAGGGAGTTATCATGTATTAGCCAGTGTAAACATCTGTGCCTTTGGCATCATGCAGCTATGGAAAAAACAAACATGATGCTAAAACCTGCCAGGAAATTTATTTCCAGCAGTGACAGGGGAGCACTGCACAAGGCAGGAGTGGGATGTCAGTCTGGATTTCTCTGCACAATTACAACCATCCATGGTCAACAACGATAAACCCAAACTGGACAAGTTGCAGAGGAAGACTATTGAGGATAATAATGAGAATAGAAATCTGCTTCAGCAAGGGAGACTGAAAAGGCTTGGTTCAGTAGCCTGGGCTAAAACAAGAGGAAGAAAACATATCAAAAATGTGAACATCAGATTAGAAGCTATTCAGCCAAAGGACAGTACTGCAAGAACAACAAAGGCACATCAGACAGGCTACAGGCACACTTAGGTAAAAACCAAGAATCAAATTTAACATCATGTAAAAAACCTGAAGTATATAACGGGTAAGAGGAGTGCAGATTTTCAAGAACTTGACAGTTTTAAGATAGAACAAGATAAATTCATTAAAGGGAGTATATAATTTTGTACAATAGTCAATTTCTTGACTCAATGGGAGTCCTTTCTAGTTCTGTATTCCTTCAAGGAAACCTAGATTTGAAAGTGAAATGAAGCTGTAATGAGAAGAATCGATCTATTTCAGACTACGGAGAACCCTAGAATACTTTTTTCTTTTTTTGTTAATGCATTTTTAAGCATTCTTGCATATGCATTTTTATTACTTGCCTTCTTCAGTTTCAATACAGAACCAAATCTCAGTAAAGTTCAAGAGGCATCAAAAATTATATTACCTAAGTACAGGGAAGATGAGCAAAATCCTTATTAAAGTGTTTCCAGTTGCTTTGGAGTACCTTTTGAATTTACTTCTGAGACAATGACATGCACATTTGTATCTTTAGGGAAGATGATGTCAGGACACCTAACAAGAATATTAAAACTGAAGTTCCAAAGATGCCATGTGCCCTGCCCTGTTTAAAGCCAGCTGCTGGAGGAAGGTGCTGGTCACCCAAGACCTTTCAGACTGTCTGTGCTCTCAGCCATGCTGGAACAGGGCAGAGGGACCAGGTGTTACCCCAGTCAACACCACCCAAGTTTTAACTCTCCCCTAATCACATACAATAGTATGCATTTGGCTGTGATGTTTATGTAAATTGGAAGTTCTATTTATCAAAATTCTCAAGCTGCAGAAGAAAGGTGAATGAATGCATCTTTGTGCCTTTCATCTTCAATGCCTACTGTGCTGGAAGCTCCCTATAAAGTGGTTGTGTATATGAATTACAGATTTCAGAACTTAGCAAGCTCTAAACCCTTCTTCATATTCCTGGATTTCTCAGGATGTTTCTGTCTAAGTGTTCCCACGACATCAAAGGTATCATGGAAAGAACACAGGCAGAAAATGATGGGTGTTAGCTGCCAAGACATTTTACAGCTCTTAGCTGCCAAGAGGAAGGTATAACTTTACCAGGCTGCTGAGCAGAAGAATGAGCTGAAGCTGCTCATCATCACAGACAATTGCTATTATAGAACAGCACGACACCAATACATCCTACACTCTACATTTTTGGTTACTCTATAAATGATCCAGGTAGGTCTCAGGTGAACTGAAAGCCCAGCATACAGAGAAGGTATTTGCCATGCAGTGCAGCTATGCAGAGCCCAACTCTGAACTCTTCTAAGTTTTCTATCTAGAACTGCTCAGATTCACAAAAAGCACTTACGCAGCTTCAGGAATAAGAGTTTTGCAGGTAGTTTCAAGTATGCTTATTTTAGTGTGACAACATAAAAGCAAGCACACCAGGGAAGGACATCTGGGCTCCTTTTATTTAAATGTAAAAGGAAATAGGCACAAAGTTTATATCAAACCCACCACATTCACATTATGCCTGCTGTATACTGCATTTAAGCACCCTCCTTCCCACAGTTCTCAAACACAGACATTCAAACTTTTATGGCCATGTTTACAAGCTGGGAGACATGCCAGACATACCCTCCAGTTTAATGATATCTGGACAGTAGAAGTGGATCAGGGCTGCTAGAGCACAACCATCTGTACCATCCTTCAGCAGATTCTCCACCAATGGAATGCAGGGCAGCTGTTTAAGCAACGTTTGCTCCTTCCGGTAACGAGCCTACAATGTGAAATGGAGAAATTTAGAGAAACAAAGGCTCTGAAACATATGAAGAAACATATTCATACCATAGGTTTTACACTGTTAGTGAAATGTAGTGTTCAAGAAATAGCTGAATATTCTCAGTATTCTATTTCCTAAAACTATTCATGTTATGCTACATTTTGAACAGGATAAATAATATCTAAGACGAAAGCAACAATGCTAATACTGAGCTTAGCCCTCAAAATTACCAAGTTTTGATGATCTCTCTATAGCACACTAAGCTAAATAACATTCTATTCCTTAATTAAAATTCAACAGTCATTATTATACAATCAAAAATGATCTGTGTGCAAACACAGTGGGACAAGTCCTTAGCTAGTGCAACTTCAGTTTACTGGCAAGTCACGGGACTCTGAAGTTAACACACCTAAGTATCTTGCCCAAAATCTCATTCATATAACTGACTTAATGACAAATACAGAAACAAGGAAATCTGCATTTGATCAACTCCACTACTATGTGTCACTATAAGAAGTCATAAACATAGGAAACATTAATGGTCAACTCTTATGACCATACAGTGACCCATTAATATATGGAAATATTGCAAAAATTAAGTCAGCATATAAAGAGATCATTAGGTTAGAATATCAATATAGCATTTATCTGCAGTGAATAGATTTTCAATGGGTTTCTTTCTTTCTTTTTTTTTTTGGTGATAGGAGAGGAGGGTTTACTGAAAAAATGGACTTAACATAATTCCTATTTTTTTTCCACTTCTTCCTAGGAAAACAAACGGAGGTAGAAGAAAGTGGTATGGATTTTAATTTGTTCATATTATTTACTAAGACATTTTAAAAACACTAGTGAAGGGTTACTGCTGTACTCATACCACAGAACTGTTACGAATAGTAGAGTGTTTCTGAGTTCATTTTAAGCTATTTAAATGCATCTACACACACTGAACTGCAAGTCTCCCTGTAGGGACTCTCAGAAGTCTTTGTGAAAATCACTCTTCTCAGCAAGGTTAAAACTGACTGTTCCAACCTCCTACCCACCTTTTGACTGCGCTGGAGCAGTTGCTGATGGGACTATACCAAAACCATTGGTGCAGCTACAGCAACTCTCTCCTCCTTTGTTTCTGCAGTGAATGAGTGCATGAGCAGGGATGGAGGTTTTATGGGTGGGGTAGGAATTGTTTAAGCCATCTGTGCATGTAAAAAGGTCTGTGGAACCACAGACTAACCCTGAGGGCTGCACTTACTGTCACTGGATTTCTGTCAAGGATCATGTGGGATCATTTTAGTGAATGTCAGTGTCCTCCTAACTGGCCTAAGTAAAAGCCTAGTCTGGCAACAGCAGCCACATCAGTTCTAGAAAAATAAAGGACTTGCGCTTGGCCCAGAGAACTTATATCTCAACCAATGAATAATTTAAAAACCCCCTGAGACTTAGTTGTTACTTCATGCTTTTATTGTAGTCGTATTTGTGTGTCGAATACCCTTTGTAAAAATGAAAATCCCATTCTTGTGTGCTAGAGGAAACATTAACACCAAACAAAAATCATGTTCCTGTTATGCATTATTAATATTCTTTTCTCCATGTTCTTAATACTCCCTAGTATCTCTAATGAAATAGGCCAATTTTAATTGCAGTGAAAGTTTATTCTTTCTCACTCTATGGGCAATCCAGTGACCCACTATGATGAAAATGCTCTAATTTTTGTATTCCATGTTATTATGCCCACGTATGTCCTCCTGAACATGACTGAAACTAAGTCTATGAAATACCACAATTTAATTATGATTAAGCATCAATAATAGTAACTGATACAGGATACAGATGGACTGAACATCATGATCCAACAATCTCTGTTTAATTTATATATTCTTTTGAATAGTCTCTTTTAATGGAGTATTCAAAAATATTTGAAATTGACAATATAGTGGTGTTGCACAGTAAATCCTGTGAAAAAGTACACTTCACTTTGATGATGGCCTTATGAACAGTGCCCACCCATGCTAGAAACTGCGTCACATCTTTGAAGTGGACACAGAGGATTTTAATCATTGTAGAGAATGCCAGGCACATTACCTCAGGAAAGATAAACTCATTTAACCTGATCTGCTAGGTTCATTGGTGCATAGCAGGCATCATGTTTCAATTTGGTTGGAAAGATAAAAGAACTTATACTGAAAAAATGAAAGACACTGGTAATTGCCCTGCATTTTAAACAAACTTTCATTTGAAGAAACTCTTCTCATCAGCTGCAGTGTTTGCTACTAAATACATATGCAATAATGCAAAAAGAACTTCTACATTGTAAAGCCCTAGGGCTAATTGAAACATAAATGCTAATACGGGCATCTTGTTTCTGAGATACTAAACCATCCTGATTTAGCATCTTTGAGCTTATTCCACTTAACCTAGTCTAGGGTATAGTTGAGACACTTGCCTAGAAACGAGGTCAGCTAAAGATGAACCAACAGCACCAGCTACCCTGTCATAAGTGCTTGTGTGTATTCGGAGTTAATCAGTAACAAGGAATGCTCTTACCATTTACCATAAAGTAAATAACATGTTATAAGTGTACTTATCAGAGTTTTAGCTGCCTCTATGCTCAGGAATATCTGACACTATGAAATGTGCTCTGTTCTAAAGGGAAGAAACAGAAGGCTGGCTGAAGTGAGAGAGCAGCCTGAGTATTATCAGTAGCACTTGGAGTTTAACTGCATCCCTACTGAGCTAACAACACAAAGTAACATAAATACCACTAATTCAAGCTGTTTACAGATAGCTGGCAGGCAAACTGGGTTAGCTTCTCAACAGATTGAGGATTTTAGAGTTGAATATCATTTTTATGCAAAGGAAGAGACTCACTAGTAAACCAACACCCTAGACAAAAACAGAAGACAGACATTCTAAAACTGTTTTCAAGTAGCGTTACTTTGACAAAATAAGACAAAAAGATTTGTGATATCATGGTGCATCTTATATTTTTTTCTGCATTATTCCCTCCAATTAGTTACAGTACCTTAATTCCAAAACAAAATTAAAGGGCTGTACTGTGAAGAGTACCTGTGTGTGTCACAAGTGTAATAGGTACCTTTATAGGGCAATTGTCCACAGAGACTGTCAGGAGCCTGAACACTGCTCAGGCTGCTGGAGACAGGACTTTTAAACTGCTTTTCCAGACAGAGTAATTTTTCTTGTTGCCTACATGCAACTGCCTTATTATTTTCAATTTCTTTTGCAATGTAAGAACAGTGTTTCCTTACCTACAGCAAGAAATACCTGAGGGACGGCCAGATCAATTATTTGGTAATCTTTAGAGCAATGATAGATGGGAATTAGTTCTTTGGAATTCAGATAAAGAAGTATGCAATACTGCATATACCTGAACAGCTGCTCCCAGCCAAACCTTGCCAAATAAATAATCTGATGCACATCAAGTGTGAATTCCCACATGATAAAGTAATGATAACCCCAAGGTGACACAGCACAGAGAGAACAAACTTTATATTACTGCAGACATGAAAAGTTATTTTTAAATTACTTTTAGTGAAATTATAGTCTCACTAAAAGTAGGCTGCTTTGGGTAATTTTGTGTGGTGAAATTAACAGCAGTTTAAATCAGCTGAAAATGGGGAATTCTAGATGAATAGTGTAATGATTGCATATGCTTAGAATAAATAAGATTTCAGATTGCATGTAGCATCAACAATCAACAACTACTTGAGCAAGTCTCTTTTTAAAAGGGAACTGGTATCAAATAGCTTGTGTTTCTTGAAAGTTTATGAAAAAGTAGTTTATAAATGTTCATTTGACATGAGTTAATAACAAGGAGCACTGCCCTGTACAAACCCACTGACTGCTTGAAAAGTAATTCCTCATCCAGCATCACATTTCACATTTCTTTTACACAGATTTACCTTGCAAAACAGGCTTCTGCAAGTATGCACTCCTTTGCAGGGCAATCTCTTGTAAAATTATCTCATACAGATAAATGAAATGAATGATTAGACCAGCATGACATGGACAAAGCCATTCCCAAAATAAGCAACTTGATCAAAGTGAAGCAGTTGGGCAAACTTACAGGAACCAGTTTCCAAAACCATTTGGTAGGAGACTTCAGAGGAAGCAGTAGGAAAAAAGGATAAAAGCAAAAAGCAAAGGAAAAAAAAAAAAAAAGGAACATTTTATCAGATTTCATAAATTACTTTTATAAAGCAATTTTCTTTAACATTCTCAGTTTTGTATAACAGTGAGTTGTAATTTAATGGCAAGCATAAGTGCACTGTAACCTCTGCGTATTGAGCTAATTAGCAGCAATAACACTGGAGAAATACGTCTGTACTCTTTGTAGATCAACATGATAATTTTCCCACATGAACAGCTAAGATTGTCAGATCAATGCAGTTTCATGAAATGCTTTCACACATCTAATTGTACTCTACATATGCAATCCGACTGAAGAATTCATTTGAGACTTGAAGTCATAATATCACAAGTATCAAAATGAACTCCAGCAGCACACAGGGGGAAGCAGGGAAGCTAAAGCAATGAAAAAAGGGATAAACACACTGTAGTACAGTACACCCAACTGCAGTGAAGCTTGTGTTAGTTACTTCAAGCCAAACAGTAACATTCAACAATATTTTTAAACGATCATATGACAGTTTTCAGGACAACAAGAGGTACAGGCAGTTATATTTTTACAATGACAAATCACATTAGCATCAGCTGCATGATGTGCAATGACCTGAAATGTAGATGGAGTTTTGACTACTGGCAGAGGAATTATCAGAACTAATACATAAACCTCTAAACTCATACACAATCAAAAAAATACTAATCTGAAGCACACTGATTTTTTCTGCAACTCTGTGCACTAGTCTGGCATAATACTTTTAGTATTAAGAATAAAAATATTATGTACCAGTACTATAAATACACACAGAAAACGTCACCACTCTATTGATTTCATTGTAGAAAAATAAAATCAAACCCATTACCGAAGTGCAGGAAAGAATTTATTTTACTTTTAATGAAGAGAAATATTTTCTGAAAATGGTAAAAATGCAGTTTAAAACTAGCATGGAACAAACTGCTATGGAACCTTAGTATTTTATGATGTTAAAATATTTGGCTTCTGTAAAACCTTGAAAACAACTGCAGTAATGACACAGAGCTTTTATGGAAAAAAGCTATTGTGCACTAATGGGTGTGCAGCAGAAACACAGCTGTTCTCAACATCCTTCTCCTCCATAGCACTGGATGGTAGCAGGGAAGAATCCCAAAGGCACTTAGAAGAAATCAAATACAAGACACATGTCAGTGTGCGGCTCTGGACATTTCTGTCACTAAAGCACTTTACATAGGATTCAGTTTCTCTTCACCTCACAAAAAATAGTCTGTGGAAAACCACGTACATTTGAAAACAAATTACCTTAATTTTTAACTGCAATCAGGAATTCTAAACTGTATCATAAAGCAAGGTTTTGCCTAAATTGGCTGAGTTCAGACCTAGGCTGCCTATTCTTCTACTTAACACTGACAGGAACATTGTTCTTGCATTTATCAAAGTGCAGTTTATTTCAGACCTGGACTCAAAAAGTCCATCAATGTCTATTTAATGCTAGGCTGAAGAAGTACTCTTTGGAAAAAAGCACAAATTCATTTCAATTCCAAAGACCAGTTCTCCCCTAACAGTAACAACTCAAAACTTGTAATCCAATAATATATTTTTATTTATCCACTTGGTTGAAACTGTGATTGAGATGACTATGAATATGCTTCAAAGGGGTGAAAGACTTTTGAAATTTAAATTCAAACATACCATAAGATTCCAGACGATTTATAAGTATACATTTTCTAAGGCCACATAAAGGAAAAGAGATTAAAGAAAAGCTGAAGTCTCTTGGACAACTTGGGAATTCAGTGGCTGTTGAACTGTCACTTTAGATCAGCAAGAATAAACTTTTTGGCCCTGGAACTTCACAAGAATCAGTCAAGCCTATGGTTTTACACATTGGGTTTTTTTTAATCCCCCCTAACAAAAGGTTTTAAACATGGCTATGATAAATTTATTTCCATATAAACTCATTTTATGGTGCCAAAACACGATAGTCATGCCTTTCATTAACTGCTTGTTTTTGCTATCTTCCTTGCACCATCATTTGTGTTCATGCAGCTGTGCACTGATTGGATCAAGAAGCTAATTCTGCTACAAACTTTTCTTCTTGACAGGTTAGCTGTTGGTAGCAGTGTGGATTTATGACACATTAAATTCTAGTGGAAAGTGGAACTACAGTGTTAGTATTTTACCTTCACACAAGAGGTTGCACTGTTTAAACTGATCTTACAAAAAGTTTGACGAATTCAGGTACTTAAGTTATGCTTGTTTCTCTCACAGGATTTGCATTTGACTTAAATCTGTTATGACTGATTCAGTCTAAACCACAGAAGCAGACAGAAGAAGAACATGTTTTTGGGAAAGCTCCAACTACACTGGAAATCAGCAATTTAACCAGTGCAACTGTACATTCACTACATATTATTCAGTGGAAGCCTGAAAAAACAAAGCTATTTACTACAAAACTTGAAATCCTAATTCTGAAAAGAGATGCAGAGACTCTACCAGAAAAAGATGAGGTTACCACAAATCACCAGCTGATCAAGGTCCACAGAGAACTACCTGGAACTAAAAATCATACACACTCCTTCCTCTCTTATCTTCTACAGAGAGCTAGTAGCAGGAGACAGGGAAAGAAAACAAAAGCAACCTCATAATCTGTTAATACTGATTTTATCTACCCAGACAAAAAAAACCCCAGGTATCTCTTATAATTTGTAGTATCTAATAATCTATATTTGATGGTTAAACCTTTTGTAAATGTAGAAATCTACTAGCCATTGCAAAAAGATTCACCAGTTTATAACAACACAGTAACACAGTTTGACAGGCTTGGGGGCTACTTTGAAATTATTTTCCCACAACTGATTAATTTACAGATGCAGAACTGTAGGAAATTAGGAAATTATTTTAAAACTTACATGTTAACTTTATTTCACCTTTTAGGTACCTAATTTTCCTGCTTCTTGGCCAGAAATTAAACCTAAAGAAGAGCTTTCCCTATTGACTAAAATTATCTATTCTACCCATGTTTGCTTGGCCATCTCTAATCAGCAGTAGGGGCATTCAGAATTTAAATTTAGTTCAGGTTCAGGTTCAGGACCTGACTAGACCTTAGAAACTCTGAAACTTAAATAAACAAAGGTTTTGTCTAGAAAAGGGAGATAGCAAAGCTGCTTAAATTTTCATATGGGGTTCACCATTTGAATTGCTAAATGCCTTGGTAATATGGAGAACATAAATTAAAAAGCCCCATGCTGAAAATGATGGTGGAAGACTGAAAAGCTGAACAATGGATAATTCCAGTTCCCCTTCATGCTAAGTTTTAATAAACAAATAGAAGCAGCAGTTATGAATTTAAAAACATCAAAGAAAGAAAATAAAAACAATTCAGATACTGATAATTAAGCTACAACTGTAATATGAGCATGGAAAATGCTAAATAGATGTATATATACAAGCATAGTTTAATTTTTCCAAAAAATGGAAAATCATGTAGTAGGGCTTTAGATAATACAAAGGCAGAATTTCATTCCCCCTGGCTCACCTTTTTTAAACCTAAGAATATCTATTTGTTACTAATAACTAAAGTCAAGCACGACATGAAATTAAAAATTCTAGATGTTTTTCAACAAGGCCCAAACCTGGTACAGGAATTCAGCTACAGTTCTTTCACAGCTTTACTGAGTGCAGAGATAATGCCAAAACCATCAGTGATTCTGTGCTTTTAAAGGAGGAGTACATGGGCTGATGCAATATGGAGACAGAAAACCAGTGTAAAACACCTGGGCATCCGGGAATGAACACTAAGAGATGCTTGCCAGGAGCCACATGATAATTTAATAGAAAATCCAGTTAGAAATGCTGGCCAACTTGATTTGATGTGATGGACTCATCCAATGCATCTGCATTCGTTTTCCTTGTAAGGTCAGCATTCAGTATAATCCTTAGTTAGGAGATACAGGGTTTAGTTGAGTTGTTTCATGTGTTTCTAAACCTCAGATGTTTGCATGCATGCAATGACCATTACCTTTAGGAAGAGTAAGTGGAAACTTGGGAAATACTGTGAGACATATGACTAAAAGAAAAGCTGAGACATCAGAGCAGTGAATTAACCATCAGTTGAACAGTTTCTCAAAGAAAACCTGGAATTAAATAATCCTCATGCACAGAATACCTTACTTGACAATGTAATTTATGCAGCTGAATCCCTAGTGAGGCAAAAAACAACATGAACCTGGGATAAAAGTATCAAAAAATCACTGTACAGAAGAGATGGCCTTAAATATACATTTTTTCCATGACATGGCAACTGTTGCATGATTTTGCTGTTCTGCCAATGTATTTGTACCTTGGCCAACAAAACGGGGCTCTTGTGTTCCGTTACAGCTTCACAATTTGTCTAAAACACCACAATACCATTTTTAGGTAAATGTGTTATTCCCCTGAGTCCATTTATGGGATCAGTTACAGGCTGTATAAACCTTTCAACAATTGATTTTGAAATGTTGACAGTGAAGATAAATTACAGACTAAAAACTTTATCCTTTTACTCCTAATATAAACTGCAAATTCTAAGTGAAAATAAATATTACTGAATTTTTACAAATACAGATAATTTTATGGAATTGCTCTGATAATAGTTTTCACTTGGATAGATATTTGTTTATCATACTAAGACACTCATGCACTTTTGATTTTCAAAATTGTTCTCATCTTTCCAAGTGATCTAAAACCACATAAAACTTCCTACTATTATTTTCAGGGTAAAGAAAAACCACTAGAGGACAGAGGAACACAGGTTATCTCCCCAGCCTCTGTTTACTTTGTTTTATCTAAATTTGAGAAATGAACTTGCTACAGACATCTTATTCTCCAGATTTCTATGCTACTATCACTACTGAACAGAGTTTAAATTTTCCATGGCAGGGTACATGCACCAGGGTCACACTATTATTGTAAGAACCACAATTTTCTTTTGCTGAATCACATGAGCCTTCAATGGCATTCCTTCTATTTAAAAAAAACCCTACAAATGCAAAGATATTCACCATACTCATGTTTTTTTGAAGTTGAGCATCTAATCCAGGCTGGGAACCTGCCAGTCCCTCAGAGTGGCCTGGAAAAGGAGGCAGCAGCTTCTGTGAGAACAGGCCGGGCTGGGAAGGAGGATCACAGCCCCACAGAAGCTTGGAAATCTGGGCTGCATTCACGTGCAGGGATAATACCTAAAGGTGTTCAGACTGACTACCAATTCTTCAATAATAGTTATATCACAATAGGGTACAGGAACTTTCTGAAGCAAGGAATTTTTCATACTCTGGAACTGTCTGCTATCCCTATGTATTTTGATGAGCATATAACACTAAATTAACTGAGCTCTGCAAACAAAAGAAAAAAAATCCTGTTAGGAAAGGGAATCACACATAATCTGTTTTTATTGTATAGATAATAAAACCTGTAATCAGCCAGTATTCTGGATCACAGCCAGAGCAATCCTTCCCATGATAACCCATGCAGAGCTCTTCTGAGATTCATGCAACGTACAAGCAAAAAAAACTATTAAAAACTATGAAAAAGATTCTGGTCTTTTTTCATATCAGATCTGTCTGGGGCTTTAATTCACTCAAAAGTATTCATTATTCTTAAATTCCTTAGCAACTAATGTAACAGATGTTTCCCTGCTATCAAAGATTTATTTGTCAGAAAGGACAACTAGCCATAAAAAGTGCAACTCCCTTAGTTTTATTTCCAAATGTGTATTTTCATGAAAGTGATAAAACTAATAACAAAATGAATACTACAAGTTTGCTTTCTTTATCAAGCAGTTAAAAGCTCAGTGTCTGCAATGTCTGTTTACAGATAAATGCTTATTCTTCAAATATTTTAACTCTTCCACCTACCTTTTGACCTCCTGCAGATTCTGCACCGTGATGCTCTTTTAATTTTTGTTCCTGTTCCATGATGTCTTTCAAATGTTCATTTACCTAGAGACAAAATAGTTTGTTCAGTTGTATGTTCTAAGAAACAAGTCACAGAAATTAGAAGTTCTTCAAAAGGTCTATAAATCATGAACACAGAACTGAAGAGATAAACCGAACATTTCAGACTATAGCCCTGAAGCAAAAGCAGCAAATGTCACTCTCAGATGCAGTCTAAGGTCACTGCTTGTTAGCTTTACATCGTACAAACTAACCTGTCCCTTATTATGCTCAGTCACATTTGATTAACAGGGTATTCTTGTCACTTGATTTGATTATGCAGTGAAGGTAGATCACTTCAAGCAAGATTTGTTCAAACAAACAGAATACCTTTGGGTTTAAATCTTGACAAAATACACAATGAGATGACAACTTATAAAGAACCAAGGAGACCCTTGAGCGGACACTGTGGCATCTCAACATGACAGTGACACCTAAGATGTCATGTGTAGTATATATTACAGTATTATTTTAGACTTCCCATTTATTTGGTTCACACATGTTCAATTTACTCCTGCACTTTTCTTTTTTATATTCCATAAATAGCAGATGAAGGAACAGTGTGTATCAGAACAGTTCTGATATATCTACATCCATAAATACACATCCTAGCCTCTCATCTCTAATCAAATCACACAGAAAACAAAGAAAACCCCAGCTTCCTTTTCCAGCACTCATACCTTGTTTATCCAGTACATGACAGCATCCTCAATGTCATAGGGTACCTCTGTAGCCTGGAAGAAGGTTGAGTACTGCTGAGTGCATGAGATGACTTTCTCAACGCTGACCATCTCCACAGTGTAGGCCATCATGAGGGTGTCGATCATGGCCAAGTGAGCACTCTGCAGTGAGAAGCACCAACACCCGGTCAGTTTGCAAATCAACAGATCTTTCTTATGTATTGCTTCTGAACACAGCCACGTGCATGGAAAGACCAAAACTGTAAATGCTACAAGCTTTCTGTCTGGTTGTCAGTTTTAAATTAAAAACAAATGAAAACAAACATAACAGACTTGAGAACGCAGATGAAATTGCAAATTAAAATAACTTCTGTAAAAGAATTAACACCAAATTTAAAGAAATGAAAGTGAACAGAATAAGCAAGTTTAACGATTCAAACATCACAACACTTTTAACAGGGCTAAAGAGATCTTTTAAATTTGTCACCATAGCAAAACCAACCCCCCGATCAATGTTATTTGTACTGGAAATAAAAGCTGAAACTGCCTGCTAAACAATGTCATCATGAAAATGCTGCATTAATATGTGAAAGTTCATCTGTATTTAAAGTCCTAATCCAGGAAGAAGATATTATACTAATCTTTAGTAAAAACCCAACAAAATGATAGAAAAACATTTGTTTTCCTTCTGGTAAACTAGTTATGTTATACAGATGTAATGTAGGTGCCACAGCTATAGATCTAGGTTTAAAATTATATACCTTCTGTTAAAAGAGGAGGTACATTTCTTCTGGTGTCATATATTGAAAGATGATGGCTATTTCACTGTCTGAAATAGTTCAAAATAAACAATCTCCCCCACAACCCAACACAACAATGAAAAAAAGAAGACGGCAACCAGGATTTACAATAGATTCTTGTGACTGAGTAACAAAACGATGGTGGTGTTCAGAGGCAGTGCCTACAGCTAAACACATTAACTTCTGCTTCATGATAAGAAAAACAGAAACAGCTTTCTAAGTATTAAACAAGATTTCCCATGGATCAGAACAATTTTCAAAGACAGTATTTTTAAAACATTGCCTTTAAACACAGCTCACAATGCAAACAAAGATCCCCAACACTTGTTAACACCATCACTTCGATACTATAAAACCAAAAAATACTCATATAAACATCTCACAAGGTAGCTGTAAGAGCCATGGTAACAGCAATGAACAACATGAGTCACACAGCAATATGCTACCTAATCACCATAGGCAAGGCACTTCATGCACATCACTTATTCCAGAACTCCCAGCAGGAGAAAGATGAACAGATCCAGACTGTGTGCTGCTCTTAGTGTTTGCATCATCAATGAAAGTGATCGTGCTGACCTCAGAAGCGGGCAGCAGCACGTACTGCTTTTTTTCAAGCAGTTCGGTTGCCTTGTTTCACACAAAAAGGCAAACTACACTTAACAGACATTGACACAACTGACCTTCCCGGGACAAACTTAGTGTCCTTGGACCCTGGCCATGGCCTGAGAGCCCTGTGTGCCACCGAGGCCATCTCTGCTCCCAGCAGCAGCAGCACAGCTGGACAAGGAATCAGCAACTCCTCACTGCTGCCCCCACTGATGGACTCGGTCCAAACAAACTCCTTCCACCACTGTTACCATGCCTTAGGAGCTTATTTACAGACCTTTATGGACAAATACTGACACAAGCTCCTAGTGAATGAAGGAAAGTGCTGAATCTTGCCACTCAAAGTATTTAAGAAGGGCAAGGGTATTGCCTGTGTGCAGCCTCAGCAGGAGCCTGCACTCCAGTGTGCAGTGCAGCAACGCTCTAGAGGGATGCACAAACTGCTCCTCTGCTGGCCCAGCAGTGCAGTGCAGAGGGAGGTTCAAACCAAGTATTACACAAACTGTCAGTACAGTCCCCCAGATCTTCGGGAGGGATTGCAGAGCCTGGGACAGCCACACAAATCCAGGCAGTTCTGGTATGAGCTCCCAGCGCAGATTGCAGAACGGTGGTTGGTTTAGTACGTGTAACACACATCAAAACAGGGAAGATTTGGATCACCTCTGATGTCCAGGGTCACTGCTCTAATAATCTTTCCTTGCTACATCTTGCCTAGTCTGAATGGTACCTGGGTTAAAACCTTGTGCTATTTTTCAGACTATCTTCAGAACTTCCCCCAGAAATAAAAAAGACATTAAAACACCAGGAAAATGCTGGATTTGCTTTTTGAGAGGAGGTAGTGTACAAAAATGTATTTTCCAGTCAGACTTAAGAGTGGTCTCATAGAGAATGCTACTGCTAGGAGTCATCCAGGCTGATCCAGAACTGCTCACAGTGCCTGCTGCACAAGGGGATTCTTTCCACCCTTCACTCCCTGCCTGCAGGGAGGACACTGCCTTCCATGTGAGGTCTGACAACCAAGGAAACTCCCAGAGGTGTGGAAGCAGCATCTTCTTGCCCAGGTGTTGATCCATTAGTAGTGCCCTGGCTACTACACCTGTGCTCTGAGACCAGCCTGCAGAAAAACCACCAGTGAACACCCAGAGGGAATTTAGTAGCCTTCACCTCCCATGTCTGGAAAACACCTATGAAGTGGATTGCCAGTGGAGAGAGAAAGCCACTGAAGTGTTGCTAGAACTGCCAATATGCTCAATACATTATAAATACATTAGAAAAAGTAAATTATTTACAATTAGTTAACTGAGTCTCGTTTTCAATGCTTCTAGCAAATCATTAATGAAGTTCAAACTGCTTAAACAAACAGAGGGAAGAACAACCTTAGATAATAATTTGTACTATCAAAACTAAGTGTAATAAACTTTTACTGACACTGGCTAGATCCATGCCACAATCTTTATTTTATACAAGCAATCAAAAACAAGCATCTTCAGTATCCAAAGTGACTCCAAGTTATTTGCTTTATAATCCAGACAGGACACTCAGAAGACTTTTAAAAACCAGTAAACAATAAAAAGAATTACTATTATCCTGAGGAAAAAAACCCCAATGAATTGCCACTTATTTTAGCTAGCAAAAATAAAACTTTTGATTTTGTAAATAGTTTCTTTACTAATGAAAATTTTTAAAACTAGTAATATATATGGATTTATTCCCCTAGAAAATTGCAAGCAACTAAACAAACATATAGGATAACTTATATTTAAAATAGCTGTTTGTTTAGTTTGGTTGGTTTGCTGGGTTTTTTTAAAAGGAATTGCAAAAAGAACAAGAAAACTACTTAATTGCATATACAGCCCTACTGGTTTTCTTCCACTTATTCTGGAAAGAGCAGACAAGCTGCATTCTTTTACATCTCTTCATTTATGTGCTCAATAAGAAAGAGTAAACTAAAAACTGCACTATAAAAATAGCGTCCTACTCTTTCAAACATAGGCTTTGTCAGAATAACTGTTGAAGTTCTCTAAAAAATCCCAAGTTTTAAGAAATCCTGTGGATAGTAATAAAGTTCTGATTTTTTGTGCCTCCCTCACTGAACAGCATATTTTAGGTGCAGCTAAAAATAAATCAAGAGGGAGAGTTCACTTTTACTAGTCAGATCCGCAGGTACGAGTGAATTATATAAGGAAGCAACATTTCATATCTGAGGGAGAAACAGAAACCACTTTGAGCTGGGCAGAAACCAGGATCAGCCACTCAGATGTCTTCTATCTCCAGATGAGCCTGGACACAACGCCTGAAGGAAGTGCCCAGGGGCTGCTGATGACTGGGATGAAGACAGTACATCAAATTTTGGGATTTCCTCTGAGGTGGCACCATTCAGATACTTAGCCTAAAAAACCCAGGCAGGATTTCATGCTGCCACATGCCTCCCACATCCAGAATTGCAGCAAGGCATAAATAAAGATGTACAATTGGAAAAAAAGAAAAATAATTTTAGAGAAATAATAAAACCCCCCCAAAGAGTAACAAAATTATACAAAACCACTAGAGAAATATCTTTTTAAAAAGTCAAGATCAACACAGCAGCAACAAACAACACAGGAAATAATACACTTTTCCCATAAGTGTTATGCAGAGAGTTGGGTTAAGCCAACTCAAAGAGCCTTTTTTTTTCTTTGACCGCTCCACTGCAAAGTAATAAAGTCTTAAATAGAACACAACAATATATTAAAAAAAATACAAAATGCTGGATTCTTAGAGGTATTTTATTTTCTAAGATACAAATGTGGTTTTGTCTTTCCCAGCTACAGCCTGCACAGAACACAAGAGTTTTAACTTACTAAGCTTAACAATCTCATGTAATTCCTGGTTAGTTTCTGCCCTGTAATGTAGGTTCCACAGCTTTTCGTTCTACTTCTGAATAGTTCAGTAAGAAGCTTACTAAGCCGCAGAAGAAAAATTATTCTGAGCATGGCTGCTAATGCTTTCCTGTCTGCCTAACACTTGATTACAGAGCTTTCTTCACCTCCATTGAAGAACTAAAAACAACTTAAACAACTTCATTAAAAAGTGTACGAAGCAAAAGGTGTATGTGATACTGTACACAGAGATACTTATGGATAAATACCACAAATTACAGACAGCTCCCACACTGTTACCTGCTACTAAGGATATTTCTTATGTTCCATTAAGTGATACTCGGGTTGGGAGTTCTCTTTTGAACTCCCCCTTTAGGAAAAACATAGACAAAGCCATCTCCCACCACAGTACTTGAAGAAAGGGGAAGAAAGAAAACAGGGTATAATTGTTACCCACATGCTAAATAGAAATAAATGATTAATTCACTCTTTCCTGGATATTTTTCTTGTAATAAAAATCCCCTAAATTCACTATGCTTTGGTCTTTGTCAGATTGGCTTTTGTAAACAGAAATACATATTGCACAACAAATACGTATATTTCTAGCTAAATTCACTGAGGATTTTGTCTCAACTGGGTCAGACACTTGAGCAAAGAACACAAGAGACCAGCTCCCTGCATTTGGCTGAGAAAATTTTTCTATCTCCCTTGCATCAGTATTTAGCAAGTAACCAACTGCTTCTGCCTTCTAAAGACAGAGGTTTGGATCCAGGTACTTTTCCCACTCCAGTAAAAAAAGAAAAAAACAACAAAAAAAATCAGTAATTCCAAGGGCTTGATGAAAATCACTCTGACTATCAAGAATATAGATAGAATAATCACTGTAGGACACATAGTTTCAGGAAAAAAGGTAAAACAAGAGTTGTTCATATCCACAGTAAAAGAAAGAGTGCAATAGCAGGTGAGTATGGGCCGAAACCTACAGGAAAGGTTATGGTAAGAGCACTGTGAGGATCTCCTTCCATACCACTCTAACCCACATCTGTGCACTCATCTTCCTTGCAGCTTCTGTGAGCAACAGTTTGAGGAGGCTGCTTAGCTTAAGCCTCCAGGCCCCTCTCCCAGAGACCCTCCCCTGGATAACCCAAGTCTCAAAGGAATCTGCTAGCATAAAGAGATACTATCTAAACTTCAAGGCTCAGTTACAAATTGCAGAATTCCAGCCCAGGGAAAGTATAGGCCAATGCTTGAATACTGCAGGAGGTGAAGAAAGAATTAAGGAGCAGAGCCAATAGGTGGTAGCTCTATTACAAATTTCAAAGCTATTGCTTCATTTGACCATCATTTTTACAGCACAATGAAGACAATCTTGATGCTACGAAGGAAATAAGTTCTAAAATATTTCAGTCAACAAAATGGAGCGGCCTAAAGTAGTTCTGCTCTGCTTGGTGATTTTTGGATGCAATTCTTTTCTAGCCTCACATGGTACTTATGCTTAGCACAATCCTAAAATAAGTCCAGCTATCTAGTTAGTCTTGTCCTGCAAGGCAATGATCATGCTGAATTACCTCCTTGCTGCACTGCCATGAATAGGATGCTTACTCAGCAAGAACAGGCATTACTGAGTCACACTAAGCACCCTGAGACAGGTTCTGCAACACAGAGGGAATGGAGTTTGCTTTCAATACTTTTATAGCCTTCTCTATTTGGTTAACTTTTAAAATTTAGTCATCTATTATGTGAATATGTATATTAAGAAATCGTTGTTGGGCTGACTATACACATTTGACACAGGAAATATAATTCACTTCTATAAAAAGGATTTCTCAGGTACACATATTGGCTGTGTTAAGCATTTTGACAGAACCTATAATTTTGACGTGAAGTTTCCTCATTATGCTCATTAGGGAACTTCATCATTAGATCTACTAACTCAATCCTAACTAAATACCTAACAGAGATTCCTAGATTTTCTGGATGACATAATCAAGTGAGACTTTGACCTACTCCAGGACAGAGTGAAACAAAATACCTGCACAACAGACACTAGAATCAAGAACTAGCAAATGGTGCCCATCACACTATTTGAATTTCAACTTGTTTTATAGTTTCACATGACCTGCTTTGAACTTTTTAAATATGCTTACCAATTGCAAGTTGCCTGTTCCTATTTACTGGGAGAATCAAGTGCCGAATGATAAAAACCACAAAGGCCCTTCAGTGTCTTTATGCTAAGTATTCCAAGTTTCAAAGAAAAATACTGGAAGTTAGACAGTTTAAACTAAAGTAAGAAAGTAACACAGGGTAACTGGTAAGACAGTAATACACATCTCAACGAGTAAATAGCAAAAGCCTCAAATTTCCCAGAGGACTTTGTTTTTGCAGATAATTCAGGATTTTCCTAGAACATACTGTCAAATCCTGTCCAGATAAAACAAATCAAAACTCTCTTACAAAAACTACTTATGTGCATCGTCACCTTGCTCTTATGCTAGTTCAAACCAAGAACATGCAGTAATTGTATTAAATATCATCTGAATTTCTTACTTTCACAGCAAGCTCCACTACTCTTTGAAGAACACAGGAGTGGGAAAAAGAAAAACAAGGCTTTGTCTTATCCATATATCAAAAAAAAAGTAGTTCCTTCTTCCTGACTCATTCATACCTGCATAGGAATGACATTCAAAGCACCGGTTTAACTTCTCTGGCAGCTCAGCTAACACCTGCAGAGGCAGTTATCACCAGGAAGCATCAAAGTATATTCATCTCAGAACATCTGCTGAAGGAACCCAGCCTTAGGAGTGCTGGAGAACTACTGCTTCCTCATAGACAAGCAGGAGCAGTGGCAAGACAAACTGGATTTCTACAGAATTGGGGGTGAAGAGTTCAGGGCTGGGTGATCCAATCGAGGTACGTAAGAGGGGAAGTTCGGCAAAGAGAGAAAGGGCTAGAAATCCCAAAATAAAATAGATGTGTAGGGCTGAGGTATTAATCCATGGAGACAAGACTGGAAAAGGAAACAGGGATGTTTCCTCCAGTGCATGAAGCCTGGCACTGCGCCTTGCATGCTGCAAGCCCCGCTGACAAAGCCACGGCTCAGTCTGGGATCAGAGCAGACTACTTCTGAAACTTTACAACACACACTTGTGGTTCATCTGTTTGACAGTTAAATAATGACAGCCAGCTCTGAATGGCAGCTCTTTCAGCCCAGGTAACTGATATCACCTGCTTTCTGACTTATCTGCATTTCAGTTTTGCATTTTTTTACTGGATCAAACTAGGTAGTTATTGGCACCCTTTATCTCACAATCCTTAGAAGGTTTAAAGACTTGAATGAATGTAAAATGTCCATTTGATAAAAGGCATGCAACCAACTTAATATTACAATAATAATTTACTAAAAAATCACCTAAAGTAATGCAGAGCATAATATTTCACATAATTCTCAACATTTAACAAACCTACAGCCTTGGTTTCTGATGAATTGAATTGTAATAATGAGCATTTCTGCATATAGTACTAATGATACTTTAATTACAGTGATGAATAGTACAATATACTGGTTTGTTCAATTAATGTGTTTCAAAAACAGAACTCTCAATATCACTATGTTTGTAGAAAAGGTAAACAAAAAACACTGCTTTTCTACAAGAGAGGAGATGAAGTTATCTGAGGTGCTTTCCCTCATTTCTCAAACCAAAAGAAGATCAAAGCAGGGCCAAGTTATCAATGGAAATTTCCAACTGAATTCCACACAGTTCTGGGACTGGCCATCCAGGGTATGTTTTAAACTCCTACATTCTACTCAGCTTCCTCAGGAAATGTGCCTCCCAGTTGGAACTTGAGTGAGACACTTGTCACAATATAAAACTGGACATACAGACTTAAATTCTCCAGGAAGGCATTTTAGGAACAACTTTTAGCTATAAACAAGATATTGAGGTGTTTTGTTGCAAAAACCATCTTTGTTTTTGAGAGTTACCACCCTTCTCGGTCCAAATTTGTATTTTTATAAGGTATGGAGGAAATGTGTATCATTCAGCACCTTAGATACAGCAAAAAAAGGTAGCATTGAAACTAATGCTTCTGACATGTAAGCATCCAAGACCTAGGGACAGCCTCATACTGTCACACTTCAAATATCGCCTTACTTTTACAAAACTGCTGCTGAAGAGCCTATGAAAAGCTTCTGTGGTTTTTGGTAAATTGCTGATGCACAAAAACCTATTTTTAGGAAAGAAACATGAGAATCTTTCTCAGGCTTAGCTTTCTTTGTTGATCTAGCAAAATATTGGCTTAAGAAATCAAAACATGCATGTTCATTTCAACATGCTATCTTTAAAAAGAGGAAAACTGGTTTCAGTTTTAACATGTGAACGTAATACGAAATCTTCCTGCATTTGCATATGAACATATGAATCCTGATAATTTCCTTGCTGTTTCTTTATTAACCATACAAGGGGAGAGAAATAAGGTCACCACACTCATTACTGCAGTGGCAATTACATTAAGAATAGGAGTTATTTGACTTTTTCTTCACAGGTTTTTAGGAATACCACATTTATAGACCATAACACAGCACAGTAAGACATGAGAGCGAATTTGACCTGGACAAAAATTTTCTGCTAAAATAACAGCCAAGGTCAAAAGAAATTTCCTAGTCTCCTACTTCAAATGAACTCCATCAGCAGTGTTAAATAATTAAAACAGACACACAAAATCATACTGATCACAAGAAATCTGTTTCTCTATAGCTGTTAATGTAGTAAAACCTTGCAAGTGACAAGCTGCTGACTAATAGCATTACTAAATCAGACAGCTGACCAACATTTTTTCATCTACTTCTTAAAGGATTAGGACAGGCCAGCCACAACACTGGCTGCTAAACAAGGATATGGCCCACAGTGATGTTATGGCAGAGTGGGAAAGGTACTTCATGGTCATTTCAATAAACATATTCAAAAGTGTTTCCACTTGTTTGGTTAATCTGGACTAAACACCAAACTTCAGGACAGATCTTGAACCTCTGAAGCAGAACATGGGTTCTTCAGAGAAAGACTCATATATGCACACACAGGCATAAAAGAATTGCTTCACTGTAAACTTTAAGATCTGGTTTTTTCATTGTTCAAAGCAACTGTACTAAGGAATACACTATTCTTAAGAAAGAGCAATCTGCGTGCCCTCGTAGAGATCATGCTGTACCAATAATCCTTTTTAATAGATTACTTGAACCCGAGGATGTCCTTCTACTGCAGCAGATTTTTGCAGGACATCTGGCAGTAGTCTCCATCACCATAAGCTTCTGCTAAGCACAGGGTCATACCCAGGCTCTGTGTGCATCAGGAACTGCTGCAGGACAACAGGAGCAGATTGGTACCCAGAGAAGGGTCATACTGAGGACAGGATACCTACCAGAAGGACTGCAGTTGCCAACTATCATTCTACTTAAAAAAAAAAAAAAAAAATCTGGAAGTACAGCAACATACTAGTAAGGCAGTGGATTGTCTTTCTATCAGCATTTCACAAAAATGGGAGGGTCGATGACATAGTAACTAAAGCTTCTCTTGAAAGTTACTTTGGTAAAGGCATGAGAAGTAGTTATCAATATGATACCATCTTCAGGTACAATTTCATCCCGAAAACTTTCTTTTGAAAAATGGAATGGGAAATTAACTTGTAGCCTATGCACAGAAAGTATTAAAATGTTTTACCCAAAGAATTAAAATAGAACAGGAGACCACTGTGAACTAGAGGCTACTACTTAGTTAACTGGCAAGCAAGGTAAAACAATGCCCATTCTCATCCTACACAAGCATCCGTTAGGGAAGTGGCACTTTTCAGGCCATGGAAATGAATTTGAAACTCTCCTTCCTCCATCTCTCTTTGGTAACGAAATAACTGCAAGTTCATAAGACTTTTAATGATTAAAACAATAAACCACACGATCATGTTCTCATTCCTCATGCACTTTTGGTTTATAATGTTATTATTCCAGGAGATGTTGCATAATTCGTAGCTCTTGAAACAGTGAAGTCAGCCGCAGCAGTAACCTATTCACATTGTAGTAAACAACCATTTTCTTAGGCAAAATATCCCTCCCCCTATTCTCCCCAACTAAGGCAAGCTGAGTAAAAGAGCATGGTGATAAATGAAACAAAACAGAGAAACCAGCTGAAGAGAAAAAATCACAAGGCAGAAATGGGAAAACTGCTAACTCCTATCCTTTAATTTTCCAAATAATTACTTAAGATGGCAATAACTAGATTGTAAGTATTTTCTCTGCTTACAAGAATACTAATAAATACCAACAATATTATTGTGCTACAAGCACAAGATACGTCACTGCATGCTGTCCAGAAATCACACAAGCCCTTCACATGATGAAATCTTTCCTTTGGCAAAAGCAGTGACCCCCATACACGAACCTCGCCTTGTTAATTGGAAAGATGAGGGAAGATGAACAGAGGGAAGGAGCTGCAGAGTATTTTATAGCTGTCCTTAAACAATGGATTCAGAGACCACCAGCTGTGAACATCAAGTCCCATCAGCAGTACCCACAGTGCCACACAAGGATCACTGCAGGCCCTGTGCAAGATTCAGGCAGTTTCAGGGATTCTCAGCATTGTTTCATTGGCCAAAAGCATACAACCACAGAACAAAAATCTCAGCTCGGCAGTTTGGCTGTTGAACATTGAGAAGAACTGAAAACAGGTGGGGTTTTTTTGATGAGGTGGAAAAGAAGCTGGTATAAATACTGAGGAATGACATGAAGCCAGGACAAAATCCCTGGAGAGGTACTGCTGCAAGGACTTAATTGATGGTTTTTCTGAGTGGACTGAGTAAAGCAAAGAAAAGTAGAAATTGTTGTTTTCCATCTTTTTCTTAATTTCTGAATGCCTTGTTTTGCTCTGTGTTTCTTGTCTGTGGTTTGTTTGGGTTTTTTCCAAACCTCCTTCTCATTAAAATTAGAAATTGCCTGACATCTGTTCTTTCTTTTCAAGCATCCAAACTCTGAAATCCCATAATCCGTAAATGGGAAAGGACGATTACTGAGAAACTTGGCTGAACTACATGTGAGACACATTATGGGACGTTTCAGCAATCAATTTGAAATCATTGGCTTCAAGTGCGTTATTTCAGATTTGCAGCCAGTATCTGTAACTTATGTTACCTAAAATACCCAAAGGAAAATTTTATCAAACATAAAAAGCTGGCTGTAGGCTTAGGCAAGTCAATCTGTAGTATTTGAAAAAGAAAATAATCAATACTGTGATAAAACAAGATGGGATGGGCACTATCAGAAAAGCTGGTATGCAGTCCTCACTGAAGAAGAAATATCACAGGACATGTTTTGGTCACAGCTAACAGGTAGAATATATTTCAGCATCTACCTGATCATCCAGACCTATGACAAGCCCAAATCAGTAAGCAATCTCGCCAGCGAGAATTCTTACAGTACACATTCTCGGTATGAAAGATTGTGCAAAACTTTAAATTAAACATGAAAACTTGTCAATATTTTAAAATGTACTTTCAAACATGGTTTAGATGGTTTGGGGTTTGCTTAGAAATGTTAATTATTCAAACTGAGAACAGTGGCTATTTTAAGATGTATTACTTCCAAATTATAATGTTTATTTCAAGTTTTCTGTGGGATACATATGGACACACATCAAGCAAGGCAAGAGGTATTGTAAAGGCCCAAGAGTGAACCCAG
Organism: Chamaea fasciata; assembly: GCF_029207755.1. Classification (NCBI taxonomy): domain Eukaryota; kingdom Metazoa; phylum Chordata; class Aves; order Passeriformes; family Sylviidae; genus Chamaea; species Chamaea fasciata. Next base: position 11,507,868 of record NW_027094095.1, on the reverse strand, counting down.
GCTAGAGGAATATGCCAAGCCTACAGGAGAATGTACACATAGTTTCCCCCTGAACAGAGGGCTCTGTAGTGTTTTAGCTTCCAGCAAATAAAGTGTACTCTGTGTATATAATGCAACTACAGTGGATACATTGATTTAATGCGTTATTTTATTACCCCATGACAGATTAAAGGTGCAGGTAGAGACCCGAGTGAAGAACTAGTTCACAATCTCATAGTTACTAATGGAGAACAATCACACAGGCACCTGTAATCCTCACTTTAAAAAAAGTTTCATTTCAGAAAGACAATTTTATATGTTTATATTACTGAAAAGAAAAAGTACAAATACAAAAACTATTAGGATAAACTGATACAAACTTTCCCATTTGTACCCCTGCTTTCTATTGTGTCTGGAACTCTTCCTAGTCATCCTCTTTGCAGTTGGATGCAAAGGAAATACTAGCCATCAAAGAGTGTATGGTGTAACACTTGCTGCATCGTTTGGGTAGTTCAAAAAGACATTATCAAATCCAAACCAAAGTAAATGACGAATAATACAAGTTGCCCATACTGAAGAATAGTGCAGAATAAAGAAAAGGCATGGTAATAGTGATCCTTCAAACCTTTTACTTGGATACTCTTTAAAATACTTCTAGCACTGACTAACATGACTTTTGCAATGACTTTTGAATTAATCCCTGACTGTACTGGGATTCACTTTACATAAACTACAGATTCTTTTGGCAATGCTTTATCAATGACTGACTATAAAAGTTATTTTGAATGCTGTCTTAAGTCTACATTCTAAATGTCTTATTTCTCTTCCTGAAGATCTGGCTCAGTAACTCTCACGTTTGTTTACATACACACATTTACACACCAATATATCTGTAGGAATAAGATGTCAGAGTGGCTTTGAGTGCAGATAGCAAATGATGTTTGCAAAGGGCCTTAATGAGCATGAATCAGTCATTCAAACAGCATTATCCCTTTGAGATATGAACAAGACAGGCTGTCACATTTAGAGACTAACGTCATGCTTTTACCAGAGTTCCAAGACTGCAAATGAAAATGCCACTTTGGCTTTTCTCCTAGCTTTCCAGTATTTGGCACTGCCAGTAATTTCTTTAAACTTCTTTTCACACACATTAAATATATAAATAATATCCTTAATTTCGTTTCTGCAGATACTAATATCAGTATTAAAATTTTGAGTTTTTAAACAGATCAGTTTTATAGAAAAATCAACCATTACAAACATTAGCCATTTGGTTAACAAGTCCTGTTCAGCTCTTTATATTTTGTGGATATATAATATGACCTTTTCATTCCTCTGTTGTCCTGATCCAAGATTAAAACTTGCTGTTACATCCTGGTATTTCAGCAAGACACTGGATGAAACAATTTAAACTCTCTTCTAATTACTGATAAAGAATGTACTGCCTAGTACTGAATGCATTCATACTTGCAAATATAATGCTATATACTTAAGATAAAACACGCTGCTTGGTGAGATAAAGACAAACATTCTTTGACATAAATAAATAATAGATACATATATACACCTGATTTTATAGTCTTCTGACTCAGCCTCCACCTTTTATCCTGCATCTGATTAATTTAATAAACATTTCGCTGAAATAGAAAGCAGCCCTACTTTAAGCACTATGTACTGCATATTGACATTCATGACAGGAGAAAACAAGTGACCTACCAAGTTTTCCAGTTTCACCTTAAAACCTCATTAAGCTTTCAATACATAATCATGTTCAAACTGCTTATGTAAATGCAATTAATTGCATCCTCTAAAAAGGCATCTGAAATATGTAAAAGGGTGCAAAAACAGATTCTGTAAATAGAAGCCTACTGTAACATGCTTCTTCACAGCAGCAAGAACAGAAGTTAAATAATATAAAAAAGTACAATTAAAAGTTCGATTATTGTACCCATACTTTTCTTCAGTATTTTCCTACTCCAATATCAATCCAGTATTTTGCTCCCAGGAATTATGACAAAAAAGTAGGAGATAATGGCACGTCTAGTTGCCAACAAATTAACAGTGTATTATTTTAATCTGTAAAGCACCATGTATACTGATGCTGCTGCAAGAAGCAGAGGAGGAGTGGTGGGAGTTATTCTGTGGGAGAAAAAAAAAATATCTCCATTCTGGAAGAAGATATTCCCAGCAATAAGGCTTTATCACATCATGCCTACACACAGATCTGGAAGTCTCTGCTTTATCGGGATTGTCACAGATTGATGATGTCCTTTTGATAGAGTAACAGAAGCACTTTGGGGAAACACCTCCAAGTACTTGGCTGTAATTATCTTTTAGTAACAAGAGGGTGCAAAGTGGGAAGAAGTTAAGTTGCTCTGTATAAGCGATGCTTTGTGAATTGATGAACTGTGAGCTCCAGTCTCTGGAGAAACTTTGCTTCTTCTCTCACCCAGCCATCACTCTAAGTCCCCTTGAAGATCCAGTTCCCCTCCTAAACCCTCTAATCTCTCACATTTTTTCTCAGACCTCCATCCTGAAGGCCTCCTTGAACTATTCTCAGTATGTGCTGGCTCAGGAAGAAAGCTCATCAGAGTCCACAGCTATTTGGTCTGCACTTCAGCCTTCCCTTTAGCAAAGCAGTGAATTTGGCTCACTCTCCTCTAGTCCAGCAGCTATCTCCAACATGCTTGCAAGGACTTGCACAAGAAAGAATTTGTAAAATAAATAATCAGCAGAAGAGAGATATAGGCCATCCCTAAGTAGAACAAAAGACAAAACCATTGGACTAGGATTAAACTTGCAAATTCAGATCATATTTTAAATTCCTGTCAAAGAAGATTTGGGAAAGGTACAGAAGCAATGCAAAGACTGAAAAATCAGCAGCGTATGCCATCAGGAAAGCTAAAAGGAAAAATTAGTCAGTGGTTGTACTGGAGGAATGGTAGGTATTTTTCCAGATAAAATAGCTGCCAAGAAAAAACCCAACCCACCATTTAGAAGACTATGATTTGGACAAGACAACAAAAGTGACAATATGGTCAAAATAGAATGTATTTTAGAACAAAATGAAAGCAGTCTTGCATGATTTATCCTTGATTTAGTTATCAAGATGGCAGCTTACATTACCTAAAAGTAAATATGAACAAAGAGCTTCTTCATACAGGGAAACAGTGATCTAAGTGGCAGGAGAGACAGGCAGTTATGCCATTAAACACAGCAGCTTTTTAAACCATCTAAGTGCTGACAGGCTTTTGTGCTGCTGTCCAAGGTTTCAGCCTTTAAAAAGCCAGCTTGTAGCTCTTTTCTTTGATGACTGAGGACATTTGTTGTGTTTAAGAGTGGGAAATACTGGCCTACAGAGAAATATCTCAATTCTGTTAGGAGTTAACATACTGACCTGGAAGCTGACAATGGTCGTGTATTTCCCTTTTTTAAAAGGGAGTTCTAATTCAGTCTTCAAGAAAATATATTAATTTTTGATAGTCTTTGGATTATCTGCAAGTCTGCCAATTTCGCGCTTAACCTAAATCTTCACCTCAGTCTGGAGCAAACAGGGAAAGAAAAAAATACCATGTTTTTAAAAGTACAAAAGGATTAAAGAGGAGTAATCTGTACACATTGAGCTATTCTTCCAATAAGTCTAAGAACACTGGGGACATTCCAAAAGATTAGAAGACATGGAACAACGGATTTTTTTTTGAGAGTCAAGAGACAGTACAAATAATTTTAATGCCCCAAATCCTTCTCCTGATCTCATGCAAAATAATTTCAGAGTCAACAAGCAGCTTGATTTATGTATGATAAATGAACATATGCCAATTTAAACTAACAGAACATAAGCCACTTTCTAAATTCACATGTAAGTGAAAAGTGCAAGACATTATGAGTGTAAAGCATCTAACTTGATACTAATACATTCTGAATAAAGAGACTTCTTAATGCTGGATACATGAAACTAATTTATAGTGCAGCCCTGAGCATAGCATTAGCAATGAATTGGTGAATTTTTCAAGAAACACCACATGAATGACTTATCAGCTCACCACCTCTTACTATTTTTACCAGCAGCCTGGAAGGAAAACTCATGACTGATCAGGTTTAACGAGAAGGCAAAATTTGTGGGAAAATGATGAATTACAGGAGTAATCAGTTCCCCCCCTTAAATTTGATAGGGTAAGGAGAGAAGTAAGTCCCACAGAAACAGGGACTTCTACCTTAGCTGAAAAAAGGCAAGGTACAATAATCAGAAAGGTACCACCTTCTCTAATAAATGAAAGTTTAAAGTTGTTTAAGAAAAGGAACCTAAAATAATTGACACTACAGCCCTAGATATAAGAGCATAATTGTGTTAAGTCATTAGGACATTAGATCTTGTTAGAACAAGCAAGGCTGCATTATCCTTCTCCTTCCCCCATAAGCAGTGCAAGCCAATAATACCAAGGTACATGTAGCCTATTATATAAGTTTTCAGTTTCCCAATGCTTTGGGAAAACCAGATAAATTATCCCTCAGTGCTTAGAGGGATATGAGTATTTTTGCTGCTGTTGTTGAAAGTACACAGTACTTCAGGAGGATTGGGGGCTTTTTCCCCCAAAGCTTTGACCTGGAAAAATAAGAATTTTCATACATATGCATCACACTTTTAGAATTAGGATTTGCTTCTCTCCAGCAGTTCTTTGGTAGCATATATACATATTTATTTATCAACTTCAGTATTACCTTGCTATTTTACTTCCCAACTGCGTAAGTTAAGTATTTGTATTTCTTCTTGTCGCAAAAGAAAAACTAAAAGCAGGAGCTGGAGCAAGTTCATCCTTTGTAGGTACCTACCTTAAAAGATACATCTTACCATAAAGAATTTATCAACACAGAAGTTATGAGACTTCCCTGACAAAGTGAGACACTGAACTACATTAATTTACAATCTTTCTATAGGCAGTCACAACATTATTTTTAAGCTCACATGCACACAGCTGTCTTTTCAGTGAACTTCTAAGTACCATTAGATGGTTTGGTTTTGCTTCTGGGAGCAGGGAAGTTAAGAACAGGGGTAAGGAAAAGAAACAAACAAAAAAGTAACACATTCATAACTGTGAAGTGAATTTTCTTTCCATCCACCTTCTTTCCATTTCATTGTTTCCCAAGTATGTGTTATTAGGATGTAACCTGGCAGAGTGCTGTAATTCACTCTAAACTTTTTTTTTTCCAGTCCATGCTTCAAAGTGAATTGCCTTCTTGGCAAAACAATGCCCCAGAAACATACCAGTGGGATTTTCACAATTCTTTCTGTGTAATAGACCAGGAAGCTTTTACAAATGTTTATTACCTCACAGAGTGCCCTCAAGAAGGGAAATCAAGTGCAGAGTATTTTCCACCAAAGCCTATTTCAGCAACATATGGTATAATCGGTTCCAAATTAATCTTTATATGACAGAGAAGAGAGTCAGAAAAAAGTCTGTATTAACCTTTTGCACCGGAGTAGAGAACGCATCAGTAAATCACTGGTCAGCAGGCACGATCTGAGGTCAGAGATTGTCACCACCTGAACAGGAGCACACAATGAATGTCACTGCAGGAGAGGCAGCTCACACACACAGGGGTCACCTGCAGGCTCTTGCTCACAGAAACACCCCACAAGCCCTGTGCCCTACAAGCCTTGACAAGGTCAGCTGCAATCCTGGCTCCAGTTTCCAGCACGACCTGTCAAGAAAGACAGGCACCAAATGGAGGGTGTTTGGAATGAAGAAAAGCTTTGGGAAACAAAGGGCCTGAGAGATGTTGCCTGACCACATTTAAGAGCTGCTACCAAAAGGAAGGGAATAAACTGCTGATGTTCACACAGGCACAGTAGAAATTAAGGAGTTGATACAATACGACAGACTCTAGAAAGTCTCCTTTTCCTTATATTTCTTTCTGATGGTAGGGTTCTTCTGACAGCTGCTATGGGAAAAAAAAAGACCCCCTTAACCCAGAACCCCAGGAATTAATTCATCATTTGCAGGTCAGCAGGCTATCATCAGTAAAAAGAGGGTGAGGTGGCACAACTTCTGTAACTACACCTTTGAATAAATGCTGTTGACAAACAGGGAGAAAATGCCATCTATCTTTCAACAGCCCTTAATTGGCACCTACTGCAGTGGTTTGTTGCCTCAATACCACTTACTGCAATTTACTTCAATATACGAGCATCCTTTAATAACGTAACAGACACATCAGTTTCATATTTAAGAAACATGTTCCTATATAATGAGATTTCATATTACACACTATATATATTTAATAATTGCATCATGTAAAATTAATCTGATTACCCATTACATGCTTACCCAATATCTACATATTCTCTCTGCTTTTCTTGTAATTTTCTTCTTTTAAAGGCCATATTTTTAACCTGCTACTTCTTCAGGAAACCAAACAGTCAAAAGAATTTCAATACACACTTCACATTGTATATACGTATGTCATAAATACTGACTGCTGCATCTTCTAAATTGTATTCCAAACACCCAACTTGAGTCTTACAAAAGCTCTTGCCATTTCAGCTTTACAGAGATGTCATCAGTCTTGACAGCTGACTGATTTGGATGTCTGGCTACTGCTAGATGATTATATGAATTATGCTAAAGATAACTTTTTCCATTATTCCATTATTTCCATTATAAAATCATAAAGCTGCAGGATTTCTTTCTAACATTCATTTTACTAATTTCTCCACTGGTCTTAGATTCATGGTTTGGGGAGGCAAAGAAATACACTGGGAGACATCCTTCCTCCTGATCTTCTGATACATGAGGGAAAATTGAACATCATCTACACTTATACTAGATAGTCACTTTCCTACAGAGCCCTATTATAGTCAATTTAAAACTTAAAGTATTCAACAAATTCTCAGATAATCTTTAATGTAAATCTTGTTTTATTTACACAGACAAATTCTACTGGATTTTGCTTTGGCTGATTTGGAGATGCATTTCTGCAAGGTAATACAATTTCTTACTAGTTCATTTAAACCTACTAATTCCTATAAACAATGGACGTACATTGCTATTTACAGCATTTCCTTAACTGTCACACAACAAGAACAGATATACTATGGAGACCTTAAGACATTTTGTTCATTCAGCCTCAGGAAAAGAAAATCTCATAATGTTAAATTCCATAGATTTTATAAGAACAAAGATTTTGTTATGATACATGACTGTGATGACACACAGTGTGTTCTGTGCTGATAACGGCAGGCAGATTGCCAGGATTATGTGTGCAGATTAACAAATGCAGATTCAAAACGTTCTTTTGTCTTAGACTGGAGCAGCTGCTGCATTTTGGGGAGTACAAACTGTATTCCTTCAACAGTCAGCGTGGTTTTGTCCCCTTGTTGCTGTGTGTATGTACTACACAGAGCTGGTAGTGAAGCTCTCCTTATGTTTACATGACAGACCCACACCTCCTGCTAAAAGCTGCTCACTGTTTTCCATAATAGGAAGAAAGCAGTGCTCTTCAACTGCCTGCTACAACCATGTAAGATTTTTAGCTTGGTGCTAGCCAGTACAAGGGTATTAAGAAAGATTTCTCTTCCTTTCCATGATTCAAACAAAGTGATGAAGAAATTCCTTCTAGGTAGCCTGTAAAAAAGTTCACAGATACATCTTTTCCTAATAGCTCAGTTAGCGGGCTCCAAAATATACTTAACCCAGTAGAAGTAAGACAATTTCTAAACATGTACTTAATTAAACCTTTTCACATATTTAAAGATAGAAAGTTCACAGCAGCAAACCAACAGCCAAAAGCTGAACCACACTACATAACAGCGCTATTGAAACAGGAAGAAAATGTTCTTAAACTGTGTTTTACAAAGTAGTCCTTCTTTCGAGGTTAATGACAATACTTCCTGACCTTTTTAGAAAGCATTTTATACATGGTATCTGGCATTCTTTATAGGCTTAATTAATGACATATTTCTTTCATAATTTATTCCTCTTTTTAACTGGTTTTCTTTTTGTGCTTCAGGAGTGGATTTTGGTCTGTTCTCAAGTGGTTGTCTTCTTGTTTTTTTTTTTTAATTAAATCACCACCAACACCCCTTTTTCTTCACCTCTCCCTCCTCTGCAGGTTAAATGCACCACAAGATGGAATAATGACAAAGAACACAATCAGAAGCTCTTTGATTCAAAACTTGAGTTTGCTCAAGGCAGAAAAACCCCAACTATTTTGCAAGGAAGTGAACAAGATAGACAACAGACAATAATAATGCATTGCATTATTTTCTCATGAGAGGCATGAGACTTGACTTGGGGAGGTGTTACCTTCACTTGAGGTTCATTTAATTTCCTGTCATTATTCCAAAAGCAGCAGTTTGATTCAGTAGATCATGTATCTAGTTTGGAATACGTACTGCAATATTCTTTCCTCATTTTAGTAAAAGATTAAATGTAGTTACCACAATTTTACATTGGCCTAAGCATGAGAAAATGTGCTGCTATTTCTAAATATTTCCTACTACGTTCAACTGGCAAGGGCCAGTGTAAGGGCAGCTCTGTAAACATCTGCATCCATCAGGGATTTTATGGCAATTCTGAGAAGGCACTTTCAAGGCAATACAAGCAGCACAGTTTATTCAATAGCTCTGCACAGCTGAAATCAACCCTACAAGAACTGTTAAAAAGAACAATCAGATTTAGTTACCTTCTAGGCAAGAATTCCTAGTAATACAAGTTTGAAATGCCAGCTACAGTGCTGGAACCCTAAGATCAAAAAACACTGTATAGATTTTTGTACTGAAATTAAGGATGCTGGATTAAAAACAAACAAACAAACCAACAAACCCAAAAATTAAAGCTAGAGAAATCATAGAAAGCCTTAGGCTTTTTAGCATTAGAGCTTCTGGGAAGGACCAGGAAAGCATCCCTCCTTCGTTATTCTTTATAGATGCAACTTTGGCATCAGTAGCTTTGCTACTTTCCATATAAGTTGCCACACTTGGTGCACAAGCTGAGCAGACAGAATTCCATGAAAACCCAAAGGATGTTGCAGAGGCCCTTGTGGTTGTCTGAGTCTTCCACAAATTTCTGATACGGACATGCAGAAGTACAATGAACCCTACTATAACTGACAGTAACAACCTGCACGTTTTGCACTCACTAAGTTCTAGACAAACATACTGCAGAAAACATCCCAAGACACTGCTTCTATTTACATGACACAGAAAAAAAGCATTTTCTACATACAAGAAAAACGTAATTAAATACAAGCAGCAAGCAAAACAAAATACCCAGGCTATGAGTCAACAAAAGTTGCTTGGAAAAAAGCTAATAGGACATTAAGTTCTAAGTTAAAATGGTAAGTGCAAAAGGAACTCCGTGGAGAAGAGTTCCCGTGGCCCAAGTGTGAACTGGCACCGTGTGTGTGAGGGAGCCTGCTACAACATTACTGTGGCAAACAGCTGTTAGCGCAGGGCTGACTGAAGCGGGATGGTATATTTGACACAGTAAATCCAGAAAAAATACTGGATGGCTATTTTCAATCAAATGAGAACCTTAAGAGGAATGCATGTGAAGAGATGAGACTAGAAATGGAACAAAATCTATGGAACATCTAAAGATTACATTTTCCCAGCCCCATCTCACAACAGACTGGTTCTACATAGTACATCAGACTCACTGAACTCAGGTTCTGTTTCACCACTATATTTGCTTATTATTTTAATCTTCTGTGAAACATACTACTATCAAAGACAATTATATATCACAAGGCAGGCAGAATCTGATGCTTTAACTAACAAATTATAGTATCTATGGGCTCAAGTCAAGTAACTGCAAATTCTTTTTATGTGTCTTCATCTAATAACTAATTTGCAATAGCATGGAATTGAAACTTGTTGCATCATGCCTAAAACCAGAAAAAAAAAAATCTTCAGGGCAGAAACCACATCTTACTTTGTTCTGTGAAGTGTTTGGTACACGTTGTGCTGCTTTCCAGCCCAGAGTAAAAGGAGCTCTACAGCCTGGCAGTGCAGAGACTGCAGCATGTAGCTGCAAGTAACCAGGTGATCTGCTGCAGCCCTTCCTCAAGGAGAAATACACCTCTGATGAAAGGCACTGTCATTTCCAATGAATGCAGTCTGCCAGGGAGACCAAAAGTCTGGATTGCAGGATGAGTTAACCACTTATTGTCTGTTATCTCACCCAGAAGGAGAGCCAGGTTCTGGCTGTGGGTGCATACACACCGAGCATTATCAATCCCCGAGTCCTCCCGCCTTCCACAGGAGTTTCGCTGGCTACAATCAACTCCGCAATCAGTCCTGCACAGCAGAAAAGCAAAACTGGTGCAAAGGTCCCTGGACTCACCTCTGCTCCCTCCTCAGGGGATTCACTTCAGTCAGCTCTGCCCCAGTCCTGGCAAAGGAGTACCCCTTGGCAAGTGGGCTGCCATAGGTGTGACCCTAGAGCCCAGCTTCCAGGCTACAGGCTCAAAACCCTGCATTTGTGCTCCCTGACACACCCCCACACTGCAAACCACGAGAGCAGTAACTGGAACAAATACAGCTGTTTGCCTCAAACATGCACTCCTGATGACTACTAACTAGCTGATGCAGGCACACCTAATTATACCTCAGTGATAGTCCAGATTCACAAACTGCTACAGAGAAATTACTGCCAGACTTCCTCACAATAGATATCGCAAGGAAGAAGGCAAATTGCAGCTAAATTGATATACAACTTGCATAACAGCACACTACTTTTTATATTCAAACCCCATACACACAAATAATGTCTCAGAATTAGGAAAGTTGCAATTTTAATTCCTACCAGCTATTATGGACTTATTGCTGGGGTTTTGCAGGAGCCTCTCATTCCTCTTCCATCTTGGTTGAAAATTGTAGAATTTTATGAAGGATTTAGGTGTTACCTGATTAATGATAGTCATTATACATGGGTGTAAGTTTAAAGTATCTGCTCAGCAGGTTGACTTTCTTGCAACACTATTTTTCTGAATTGAGAGTTCAACTTCTAACAAAAGTTATGCCATTCGATTATATTAGGCTTAGCATGGCTTTTATACTTTCCCACACTGAAAATACAAAAAACATTTGTATGGCATATATTCTTGGATATAGTACTAACACACAGGGTATTCACTAACCTCTTTCTAGTCACTAGATTTTATTTAAGAAGTAAATATCTTCAAATGCCTTGCAAGTTAATAACTATTTTTTTGTAGTCAGCTGAGAATGTTTTATCAATAAAAAATAATAAGTTTAGGCAAATAGATTTTTCTGGTGCAAATTTGGTAAAAGTTTGTAACATTACTATATCTCTACACCCCCCTAACAACACTGGTTTTAAAGTATTCAAGATCTGACATTATTACTCCTCAAGCTAGAAATTCAGATTGTTTTGGCCCTGTCACATAGGGACAGAAGTCCACTGCTGGGGTAGTTATGCAACTTCAGCTTCCCTGCAAAGTAAACTGAGATGCTGATTTTTTATTCCTTTCCCCACATGGCAGAAGTGCATTTCAGGGACTTGAGGGAAGGAAAGCATTTCTTAATTCCTTTCTGAATCTGTTTATTCTTCCCTCCACTTGAAGCAAATTGAAAGAGACCATATGAATACCAAGTGATCAGCCAAATCAAATATCAGAATTCTTGTAAAATGATTTGGCACGGAAAGTAAATTATTCAGTTAATATAAAATTCTTGTCATAATGGAGAAATTTGTATAAAAATCTCCTCTGGCTTATCCTGTAAGAGCAGATATATATGTTTTTAAAACAGAGATCCAGTGCTTATATGAGAAAAAATATGAAAAAATCCAAATTGCCTTCCTCTTGCGTATCTGACATTTGAAGGCTTAAGTCAGTTTGGGTTAGGAGGGAAATATAAAGTTTAAAAAAATAAATCAGCATAGAAAAACAAAGTTAAGCTTGACTTGAACAGTGATCTATACATTTATAGCTGAAAGCATTAGAAAACTATTGCATCATTATCAGAACCATGCTGAATTCTTCTGCGATTTCTGACTTCTATAGCAGGTCAAAATCTCACATTTCCATATGGGGGTGCCTGCTGAAGACAGATTTTTTTTTTTTTTAATGCAATTGGAACTTGCCAACTGACATAAATATCTTTGCTTTTTTTTTTTTTTTTTTTTTTTACAACTTAGCTTCCATAAACTTTTTAAACATCAGATAATTAATTTTCTACAGAAGGATAATTTCCAGGAGAAAAATACTCTGGCTCTTGGTTCAACACTTTCAATTCCAAGCTCTAGACTATTTCTGTAGTGTTTGAAGTCTAGCAGAGCAGGGCCAAGTCCATAAAAATTTCATCCAGAAGAGAAATAACATGCTATTTGGTTCTTTTGCTGCCCAACCAAAATTAAAAACAGGATGATCCTATCAGACACAGAGTTAACAAAAATAAACACAGAATTAAGTTTTAATATCTTGCAATACATAGAGAACAGAGATTGAGATACCACTGAATAACCTAGCTTTTGGTTTCACCCGAAATGAAACAGGAGATCTGAACACACCAAACATGAGAGAAAGAATTAATCAGACCACACAGGGGAGGCTTTAACAGAAGCCTTTGCTGCCATGGGTTAATTTCACCCACGTGCCCATTCCACCAGGGCACACTGATTTGTATACATACACCTGTGTATGTGCACACACAGCGAAACACACAAACACAGCATTTGCAGCCTCTCAAATTAGGTACTAAAGCAGCCGAGTCAGTCATGACTGACAAGCAAAGTGCCATCTACCCTGACCCCAGCACCAAACAGCACATCCAGCTGCTAGACTTTTCAGACTAAAATGTGTACGGTGCTTCAGAGAAAAGTTCCACCAAAGAGAGAGAGAGAAGAGCAAAATGCCTGCTTCACTAAATAGTCATGTGTGAATTAAGTCAGCAATTAATCCCCACAGACGTCACTGTGCAAACATCCAGTCCAAGGAATTCCAAGTCTCTTGGCCACAGCTACACATGTTGTAATACACGTGTAAAATTCAAACACTCCACACTCAAATCTCTTCCCATAGTACCATTTTTTATTATAACTGACCCCTTTTCAGCTAGAGAAGGTATAGTACATCTGAGAAGGTAACAAGAAATATCCACTAACAAACACCAACATCTTTCTCCTATTTCTGAGGAAGACAGGCTAGCAAAGGGAATGACAGCCATACTATGTTCTATTAAATTACTCAAAAACACATTTTATATGGGTTTAGCACAATCTGGTCCACTAGAGGAACATATGTGGTAATTACAAATGAAAACTTTCTGTTCTACATAACTGAAGAGAAAAACGATTCCATGCTCTAAAACAGGATATACATTTAAATTTGTAAGACTTGTAGAAACTGTGACACATGGAATAATAGGAAAGGGTACTGGAAGGCGTCAAGGGAAAAGACTGTCAATACTGCAACAGCCAGATTTGAAGTTCTCTGCCAACTTTACTAATAGTATAATAAGGAAAAGTGTCCAGGCTTTCCAATTAAAATAGAATGCTGCTGCTAGGAGCTTACATAGGCATGAGAGCATGGTTTGACAAACTGAAACTCTTGGGCTCAGGACGTTCATACGGAGACTACAGCTTCACAGCCATTTCCTTGGCAGCAGTTGTTTTGGACAAGGCTGTGTTTCTGCCCAAGCCAGTTGTGCTTCCTGTCCCATCACAGCCCAGCTGCCTGTGAACTGACAACAGCAACAGTGCACCCATCTGTTACTGCTACTGGAGTGGGGGCCAGTGCCCGGGGTACAGCAGGAACCTGGGGACAGCAACCCTTACGTGTTCATGTGTCAATAACCTCCTGGTGACTACACCTAAACAACACTGGGAAAACACACAGACAGCCCCACAAGCATGGGGGAAATACAAAATGACTACTGAAATGCAGTTTAAGCAACAGGAATTACTAAATCAAACATCAGCAAACCAAACTAGGTAATACTGACAACTTTTTTTTCAACTGAGAACTCTGGGAAGACATGAGTCTTACAACTACTATAGAGAGGGATCAAATTAAAATATTCAAATGGGGAAACCAGAGGCTCATAAATACAAGTCAGCAACCTTATTTCCTTCAAAAGCAAGAACAGAATTAAGTTCTGCAAAAACAAAGTCAAAAAGTTTGTTTCTTGAATGCTTTGACTTCTGTGAACATTAGGAACACTCCTAACCACCCACAGGTATTGCAAGTATCTTGAAAATTTTGCCTCACTTAGAAACATAGAATTATTTAGATTGGAAAACAGCTCTAAGATCACCATAGCTATATTAATTTCCACACACCTTCATTTGAAAGGCAGCTACAGGTCACTGACCACAAATACTTTAATTTATTCTCCATATTAAATATTAAATACAAATATAAAAAGGTGAACATTGTAAATATTTCATTTTAAATATATTAGCATCTTATTCTAACATACTGCCATTTGCTAAACAAACATATGTAGACATCCTTTTTACAGTTAATTTTTTATAACTCAGCTCCAAAGAGAGAAGAAAACTCATGACTTAGGAGCTTACTAATAGAATCATCAGCTGAACTAATGTTTTAATTAGCAGTTGCATAAAGCAAAGACATATTATTAAAAGTCTCCATGAAAAAATACCATTGTTGTGTGTTTTACATTGACTGAATGTGCAACAGGTGACTACTCAATGTTATTAGGTTGAATTGCCTGCCATTAAAACTTTTTTTTCCAAGCTTTTAACCAAAGATTTCTGCCCAAGTATAATGTTTTCAAACTTTTCCAACACAGAAATATTCACTTACAGTCAGTGCTGTAAAACTGAAATCAAAGTGATCATATTGTCACAGCTATATTTAAAAATGTAACATCTTAACTAAGTAGGAAGATAGGTGCATTCTAGCATTAATACAGAAGAAATACACCTGCACTGACAGCTGATGACATAAAAGAAACCCCAAACTAAAACAATTACAAACTTCTCAGTAACGAATCCCACTGAACTCCTGAAAAAACACTTCAACATAATGATGCGTTTTAAAAGACAGATCTGTAGGTATTGGGAGCACACAGATGGAGAGAAGAGACGTAACACACAAGCTCAGAACACTCACCATCTGAATTGGTTTTTTGTGAAGATCTCGTTCAGTCACCAACTTTTCTTGGTCAGTGACATAAAGGCCTTTTTGTGCCAGGGCTTGTATAACAGCATCATGACCTAGAAGTGGTTTTGCAGCATCACTCTTGAGAATAAGGCTCCCAGCACGACAGTAGAGCTCGGCAGACAGCAGCAAGTTAACAACAGGTGGTTTAATGTGCTCCTGGTCGTACTGGTCTGTGTAAAATGGTTCTCGCAGTTCTTCTGGAACATTTTCTACAAAACACACAGACACCACAAGTCAGGATCAGAAAGGGCAGTTGGAGTATTAGGGGATTTTTAAAAAACTGTATGTGAACTCAAAATTATGTAGAAGAAAGCTTAACCAAGGGGAGGCCAAAATCTATACCAGCAATTATGTTATAAAATACTGGGGAAAAAATCATACAAAGGCAATATTTGAACTATAAATAGAAACTTGAGAAAAATTCAAAGTGTCTCAAACTGCAAAGGCCACAACAGAAGACCAAGCTGTGGTTTACAGCATCATGACATGAAAATTTCTTGGCTTCTCCAAATACATGCCCAAACATTCCCATTTCCTTTGACATAATATTATATAGGTCAGACACATAAAGGCAGAACAACACCCATTTAAACACAAACCCTGGACTCTGTCACAATAACAAAATGGAACTGAAACATTATGTTTCAGACAGAAAAATTCAAGACAAAAAGCAGCCTTCTGGTTTCCACACATGCAGAATTTTGATTACTATACTGTTTATTTCAAAGGTCATGCATCACAGAATGAAGACAATCCAGCAGTTAAGCATAAATATATGGGCTTTTAACTGAAATGAGAGGAGTGGAGAAAGAAGAAAAAATACTATCACTTGCTTTATGACAAAATACTGAATTCTTAATGGCCTTGTTGTGTTACTGACTTCCCTTAAAACTGCGGTTTTCCTCCTTTTTCAGTGAGCTGGCTTAGCACCCACAGAAAGCTATGCAAGATTTTGTCAAATCTATGCTGAGATTTTAACTCCAAAATTAGCATTCCAAGACAATCCAACAATTTTTTTTTCAAATACTGTACATTACACAATACAGGCAGACTAGATTTATAATTGTCTACCACAAAAGAAATAATTATAAATTAATTAAATATTATACTAGATCAAATGAAATTAAATCATGAGTCAAGTGGAAAATAACTTTCAGACTTTCAGGCACACACACTGCAAGATGCTCCATTTTCCTCCTGGAAGAATTTAATTCTCTATTGTTGTAAAATTAGTTAAGCCAACAACATTTATGGGATAAAGAGCATGTGATTCTTTTCCTGGGTCCAAATGCATGCAAAAAGCCTGTTTAATTGATGGAAGTAAAAATAAGTGCGTAGGAAAGCAGTGATGCAACTCTAAGTTGCTACTGCCTTTGCCTTCAGCTGGATAAATGGCAAAAGAGACAAGGTTTGAATCAGTCTGGAGAAAACAGCCCAGTAAGGGTGGAGCAGGAGAAGGGAGAGAAAAACCAGAACATGCCATCACAAGATAATGACAGATTATCCTCTTCCTCATACATATTCAATTGCAGTTCATGTGCTCCCATTATGGGCTTTGGAAGGTGCCAGCTGCCTTCTAGTTGTGAGTTTCCACTTAAAAGAGTGCAAAAAGTGAAAGAAATATTAACACATGCTTTAAATACCAGAAGGATGGTAGGAAAGGGTAAGATATTGCTGCTTCTTTTGCCAATTCAGAGTATCAAGGGAAAGAGGTATAGTTAGTAATTTGCTTAAACCATGAGCCTAAATTTGGCAAGAAACTGACAGCTCTCCTTTAGAATACAGATCAAAATATACCATCAGCACAACTACTCTGCCCTTTAAAACACAAATCTAATGCCTAACAGCCCTACTTTTTTACAAGATGACAATAAAACTGCAAACAAAAAATATCTACCAGTGTCAGGAGGTTTTTCCATCTTCTCTTCCACTTCCCAATTTCACCTACTGATTATAGGATCCAGAGTCATCCAGTCCAACAAAAAAGCATTTCTAATTAAGGATTTCAGAGCTGCTAGATACCTGCTCCCCCAGGTATTGTTTTCAGCTATCTCAATTGTACCTGATCTTCTTTCTTGTCCCTGTCTGTCCACACATTGTCTATTTAAATATTAAGCTTGTTATTTCTGAAGTCCCTAATGATCCATCTCCCAGTACAAGGAGCTCAATTCTCATCAGGACTTTATCCTCTACAATTGCAAATGCCAACTCTTATTTAAAGTATCTTTATGCTATTTCTTCAAGCTAGAGAGGATTAGAAAACATTTTTTGTAAATATGTCACAATGCACAGGCAGCAGATTTTGCTTTTGAAAGAACAGAAAAAAACCCACAACAAAAACCCAAACCAACCAACCAAATAAAAACCCAAACAAAAATCCACACACCCCTGTTTTGAAGCAGATGAGAATTTCGGTGGGGATGGGGGAAGCAGGGAGGAACAGATAAAGCCATTTGTAATTTCACAGAAGACTTAAAAAAAGCCTCATCCCTATATGAAAAAACCCCAACCTCTTGAGGCAGGAATACTTAGCTACACTCAAACAGAAGTCACATACACTGTGGTTCAGATTCACTGAAGACAATGACAGATTTCAAGTCTGAAAATTTGAGCCAGAAGAGAAATCTCAAGACAGTAAATAACAAACCCAATGCCTGTTAATTCTCATCTTCTGTATTACTGAAGTATATCCTAAAGTGACAAGATGCAATAAATGCACTTATCATGAAAGAATGACATCCGCTGCTGGGACTTAGTAATTAAAAACTCAATACAGTTTAAAAAAAAAAATGAACACGATGACTAGCAAAGGCAAACAGAATTATTTATAAAGCATAGTTCTGCTTCTGAAAATACAGAAAAAGACAAAACTACATGTATGCCATTTCTTTTACTTCATTGGTGTACATCAAAATAAATCTGGAAAAGAAACTTTCTGATCTTCATAAAAATAAAACTAGAAAAATAAGTTTATTTTCTATAGTAAAATAGAATATGGAAACGAAGGGCTAGGAAGAGAAGCTCTGGCTACAGGCATATTCTGAATGTATTAAAAATGTGAAAGCATACAAACAAGGAATCTCTGGTGCAACAAGATCAGAATTCTTTATTAAAATTCCTGTCAGGGTTCCCTTTGCACAGGCAGAAACACTACACTTCCCCCCACTTCATAACATAAATTAAACGGTTTGGTATCAGAATAGCACTTGATAGAAGATTCAAGCTGTGTTCTCACGTTAGAGTTTCAAAAGAAAACTAAAACCCCCATAGCAGATAGTTTTCTCTGTCTATTACCTATCTCAGAGTAGAAGTCCTTCCAGAATCTGCATGTGCTGCCTCTGGAGTCCTGTGGCAGGGAATTACAAGGCTCCATCCAGTTCTCAGCAGATTACCAGAACAATCAGCAGGGTCAAAAGCCTTTATTAACAATTCTGTCAGGACTAGAGATTGTTAAACAGGCTCTGCTAGGCAGAGAAGAGTCTTAACACTAATCCCCGAAATGTGCATTTTACCAGTCCTTCCTTTGCCCGGCTGACAGAGAGGAATCTTTCAAGATTAAACTCGCAGGTGAATGACCCGTTTTAAAAGAAACACCTTGTTGCACATAGTGCCATAAAGTAGCGTGTGACCTTGAAATCCCTGGTAATCATGTCAGAGGGGTGTCCTGGGGACACGGAGTGCTCTGAGCTGAACACATAAATGCAGGTGAGAACAGGATAGTGGCTGCAGAGCTGGAGAGAAGGTGAAGGATCCACCTGCACTCTCCTAGCACCAACAGGTTTTGTTAACATGGACTTGGATTAATGGCAGTGGTCACGGGCTGATGAAAGGAAAATGTTTTTCAAGAGACCACCAGGGCATAGGCACAGACTGCCTTGGGACCCAGCTGTGAAACTGCCATTCACAGGGACTTTCAAAACTATTGACAAGGCACCGAGAAACATCTTCTAACTTTGAGGCTGGCCCTTCCCGGAGAAGGAGGCTGAACCAGACCACCCTATTTTTTCCTAGAATTGTGAGCAGGAACACTGCTTTGGAAATCATTTAGACATTTTGAAATTTGTAAATATTGTATATGATGAAGGGAATAAATTAAGCTAATGGGCAAGTTCAAGACACAGAGAACAGAACAAAAAAAAAAAGAAATAATACCACATTAGCCCAAAACTGTAACTCAAATTTAACCATCAGGCTAACTTCAAAAAAGTGATCAACATATCATTGGGTAATTTTTCATAAATGAACAAGGAATCAAAAGTTCTGCTCTTTTTAGAGAAGAAAAAAAAAATATTTAAGAGCTTATTCAAAGCTTTAAAGCAAACACAGGATCATTATTGCTCCCTCTTTTGGTTTAACCCCAGCCCCAACTAAGCTGCCCAGCTGCTTGCTCTTTACCCCACTGTCCCTGCTGGGATGGGAGGACAGGGAGGGGAGTTGGAAAAAGATAGATCCTGCAGGCTGAGATAAAAACAGTTTAATCATTTAAATAAAGTAAAATTTTATAACAATAATAACAATGAAAGGGGAAAAAAGAGCCCATTCCCAAGCAGCCGTGAGCCCCTGTGGCCAGCTCCCCCAGGCCATGCTGAGCACAGCCATGCTCTGCAGTGTCCCTGGGGCCAGCTCAGCTCAGCTCTCCTGGCCACACTCCCCACAGCTCCTCCTGCACCTCCTCGCTGCCACCAGGCACCGAGAGTCCTTGACTTAGGGAAAGCACCGACTGAACACCAGTGTGTTAGCAACAGTGCTCTCACACTGAACCCAAAACACTGCACCAGCTACCAGGAACAAAACACACTCTATTCCAGACAAAATCAGAACAACTCCCCACTGTGAGACAGAAATGCCACTTAATTTGCCGTTTAAACAGACCATTTTAAAGGAATTGTCTAAAATTAATTTGTGCATAACACTACTGAATTTACCTTTAAAAGTTGCTTTATAAAAAAACCTCTCTGCTCAGATAGTTATGAATTACTCCTTGGAAGACAGGATTAATTCCTCCTTTGAAAAAAAAACCCTGCTTGTGCTAGTGTCAAAGGTCTACATTTTCTTTAAAAACAAATTGCTTTTTTTGTCAAGTTCCCATGTTTCCACACAGATGAATACAATCCTTTACACAACTACTGAGTTTCTCAAGTTGGTATCAGTGAACAATTTCAGATTTATGAATGTTTGCCTTAAGAATGCCCAAAGCTTACAAGTCTTTGTCAACAAGGTCTCCATGTTGTTTGTTTTGGTTTTTAATTCCTGAGGACAACATAAACAAGTTGAAATATTTTGCCATGGGCTTTCCAATTAAATGATGCCATCACTTTTGGGAACCACAAGGCCACATTAAGCCTCAGTCTAGAAAACGTCCTCTCTACAGGTTACTGACATCCATGCACAAAGACATTAAGAAGAAAAAGTTATATGTAGAAGACTGAGATCTAATACAGAATTATTAAATGAAAATTCTAACACCTTTAACCACTTCCTAGTGCAAACCAGTAGATGAATGCATGCCAAGTCTTAATGGACTTGGCAGATTTCTGCAGGTCAGCAAAGGTATGCTTCTGCCATGAAGTGACTGTGTCAAGTTACCTCATTCCCACCTGCCAACAGGGATTGTGGTGCCACATTTACAATCTGGGAACAAGACAGCAGAGCTTGCACAGATGTGAAGAGTGGAAGAATCGAAAATGGGGCAGAGAAGACAGAATTACATTATTTAACTTATGGTGAATTTTTTTAGTGGACTCAATAGAAGAGAGAGACTTTTCAATTTTCTACTTTATATTGGAGACACCATCAAGAAACAAGACTTTTAATCAGGATGTGGAAAACAAAATGAGAGAGTGGAGATTACAAAAGAATTTTTTCTTTTTTGGTTTGTTGGATTAGTCTGCAACTTCCATTGCTCTTGGCCAGCAGGCTGTAGGTGTTACTTCTGTCTAGAGACAAGTATCTGAAAGGCCAACACTCAATTGATGGCACACTCAGCTTCAGTATAACCATTCTTAACTTTGTCCACCTTGCTAGGATGAACTCAAGAGATTCTTGAATTTACCATCACAGAAGTACTATGAATAAACAAATCCTACCCTCCTGCCTCTAGATGTCACAAAAATAGACCACAGCAATTATCCACTGCTTCAACAGCTGTTCTGCACTTAAAAGGGATTCCTCATTCAAAAAAAAAGGAAACAAACAACAAAACAAAACAACAAAAAGAAACAAACCAAAACAAAAACCAAACAAAACACTAAAAACCCCAAACCCCAAAACAAACAAACAAACCCCAAAACATTTAAGGCAAAAAACATGCACAGGCTCTACTTTCATAGCCTAACCAGACTTCAGTTGTTCTTTGAACACTGAAAATCACATAAGAAATGCTGTGTTAATCATCACACTAAGTGTCTATCCAATCCAATATTCTGCCTTCAGCAGCACAACAGGAAGTGCTTCCCATAAAACCTACAGAATGTGTCTTGCTACTGGCATTGCTTATTAAAATGGGAAGATTAGCATCTAATTTAGTAAAACCTGTATATTGATTCAGGTTTTAATAAACAAAAGAATGACTTAGAACTAACCCTGCCAATAAAGGGATCAATTTTCATTAACATAAATGCCTTCAGAACTTATTTTTGGGAGAGAGGCAAGTTATGAAATGTAAAGATAATAGTATAACTATAATCGTATCTCACCCAGCTAGCACCTTGATGACTATTATAGACAAGCTATGATTTAAATATCCTACGGAGTATGGAAAAAGCTGTTTCAGAAAATTAGAGATAAACGTTTCTTGAACTTATTACTAGACTTCATTAAGCCAAAGAAAACTTTTTGCCAGCCATAAGTAGATAGATGTGAATGGACAAATCTTTGTTGTCTGGCTTACAGGTTCTCTTCATGTATGACTGCTTTTAACTGAGTAAAAGAAAACATGTAGGAAATAGCCAGAACTATACAGATCTTATATTTGGCAAATAGATTTCAAACATTACATTTCAACTCTGTAGCAGAAATGTTTATTACCACCTGATACAGTCATAATGTATTGTCCAATTGCACAAAATAAAAAGGAAGGGGGAGGAGGAGGAACTCACTCTACTTTTCTTATGAAGTCTTGAGAGTTTCACTTCTATCCTCATTTTCCAGAATGATCAGCAACAACAATCATTCAGAGCTCTCAGTTTAGCAGAGCAAGTATGAAAAGTTACTAATTTCAGGAGTGGAATAGTATCCAGTTGTGTTAGCTGTAGAATGGAAATTACGTAACATCTTATTGAAAAAGGAACACATTCCTGTTTTCATGTTTGAATGAGAGGCACCCTTAAACATGGAGTCACTAAAGTAACCCAACACATTACCCTAAATCATAGGGAAAAGGAGAAAATTTTAAATTATATCTGCAGTAGTAACTGCAATGGTGGTCAAAAAATAGAAAGAGAAACCAGGAATAGGGAGAAGAAAAATATTTCATGTCATCACCTGAATTCAGTGAGCGTTTGGCTACAGTCTCTTTGTCAGACCTGTTACATTCTGCAGACAAGAGCTGGGAAGGCAAACAGGCTCAAAGGCATGGAGCCATTGAAAGAACAGATTCTATACCTCAAAGGAGGTCCTTTGTCTACTGCCAATCCTGCAACTGTCCCCTTACTGATCACCTTCCTTTACACTTGTACACACGCAGTCTGCAACTTCAGAGGCCTCTGCCAAACCTAACAGATCCAGAAGCTCATCCAATTTCATGCATTTACTTCAAAAAAAGTGATCTACAGTCAAACTACATTATAAATGTGTTATATGAAACTTCTTCTGGTGATACAACCACCTTCCAAGTAAAACATCTCGGTAAATGACTTGCCTGACCCTACTGATTTTACTAGGACTGACTGAAGTACCAATTTGTCAGCAACTATTTTAGAGAGGTGATGGAATCTATATAAAAAAAAATTCTCACTAGAATCTCAAACATTTGTTTTTGAACTCCAAATCCTTCTAAAAAGTTTTGCTCCTGCCAGACTGAATACAAGTGAAGAAATAAGGTCTGCTAGAAAAAGATTAAAATATGTTCTGGCCTGCAACACCCAACACAGCAGATGAGAGTATTTAGCTACAACTTGTTTCTGTCAGATACACAGTGTTCATTTCCTCCCTCCACGGTTCTACTGGCAACACGGACAAAGAGCAGCAAGTAGCCACATACCAATTCTGAAAACATTAATCATCAGGAGAAAGCTATTTTTAAGTTTCTTGGGTAATATTTAGTTGCAGATGATGCAATTTGTAATCTCTTGCTTCAAACACCTATAAAGGATGCATTTAATGGGAAAATTTTATTTTAACTTCAGAAAGCACAAAAATGTTTAGGACAATTGCTCATTTGCAGGAAAAGACTTACGCAGCTTTTATTTAGCTTTTAGTTTATTCCTGTCAAAAAAAAATTCTCACGCTAACCAGTTAAATGTATTACTGTAGCAGAATAATATGTTGTATGGATAGTAAAGTAGCAACAGATTTAACTTGACTTAAAACTGTTCTCATAATTTTCAGAAAATCATACACAGATCTACTCTTAACTTCATAACTAAAAGTTGGATGAAAAGCTGTTTGAAAAACCATTTTCCAAGAGTGCTCAGATGTCCCCTGCCAAATGGGAAGAACATGTACTCCCAGGTTCAAGAACTCCCATTTTTCTTCACACTAGACAAGGTTGTAGAGAAACGATTCCAAGATAAAAAAAGGACTGAAAGCACTTTGGAGGACAAAATTATAATTCAAGATAATTTTGATAAGTGGAAGGAGTGGTTTGAAAATAGGATGGAGTTATGTAAGTATAGCTGCAAAGCAGGAACCTACAACAGCAGAATTACAAGATGGGAACAACTGAGTAGGCAGCAGCTCTGCAGAGAAAGATACGGAGCTCCAGTGAATCACAGACCTGCATGAGTCAACAACTCTGGGCTCATGCAGAAATGGCAAGCGTCATATTTTAGTGAATAAATTAGAATATTATAGGCTGGAAATATGAAGTAATTTTTCAAATGTACCTTGTACTGGTAATGGTTTAGCTGGACCAATAGAGATAGATTTAAGTACAGAGCTCATGTAAACCAACCAAGTAAAAAAAAAAAAAACAACCCCAAACCAACCCCTAATAAACACAAAGAATAAAAAGGTTTGACCTACAAACAAGAAAAAAGTCTATTTTGTCTAAACAATATAACAGATATTGCTCTTATTATATGAAAGGTGTTATAAAATCGTAAGGTGCCCACCATTCTCAAAAGCACCAGGAAGAGGGTAAGTAATGGCTAAACAATGTAGCAAAAGACATCAAGATTCTATTCAAACATCTAAAAATAAATAAGGTCCAAACTGTGGAAAGTCTATAATTAGAGATTTTTGAAAAACAGGCTAAACAAACATCTGTCAGGAATGATGTATATTTAGCTCAGCCTGTCTTTAGGAGCACGGCTGGATAACAAATTTTTCAGGCACATTTTCTATTACTACAGCAGACTAAGAAGGCAAAAACTTCACATTCCAAAATAGTGAAACCCACTTCTGCTGCTTTAGAAATAAAAAGAGCACAGACTACCACAACATTAAGACATTTTTCAACTTATTCCTAGGAAGTAAGTCCCATTATACTTTTAAGTTGAGGGCGATAATGTCTATACCATTCATCCAGTTCTTTGAGAAGAATTTTTTCTATACTGAAATGGTTAACTGCCAGCACTGGGAGACAAGGCTGAAATTAGGTACTTGCAGATTTAATTTCCAAGGTCAAACCTTCCCCATTTTATACTTCACACTTATTAATTTTCCCCCTTTCAGTTATGCGTGTTGTGTCACTTAAGACAATTTGGTTATTACAAAACATTTAATCTGACATGTCCTAACACCAATATGTTGTCTTGCAGCAAAACACCAAGGCACAAAATCCTACACACCCTCAACACTTAAATATGAATTCCTTCTTCAATTAGTATTTCTTAAACAATTCCTCATGCGAGATGCCTTCAACATGACTGTTAATACATTCTTACTCTCCTATGACACCTGACTAATAGGAGGACTTCTTTTGACCTGCTTATGCTGTGGGCCAATCTCTACACTTCCAGTGTTACCAAGGGCAAGAACAATAGACAATTTGTCTCTCAGTTTTTGGGAATAAATATCAATGAAACACCCAAAGTCATTACTAATGTTAATAAACAGTACCTATTTCAAAGTCTTTTTGCAAGACCAAATTCACAACCCATAGCCAAGCTGTATCCACAACTCTGATTGTATTGAAGTATGGTTTTAAGACTGTGAAAGCCATCCACTGAAAGATGTACCCCTTTGATCCATATTTTGATTTCTTTAAGGGATACGTGATTTTCATTAGGAAAGTGAACTATGCTTTTCATTAATGAAAGTGAACTGCAACACTTTGTTTCATAGACAGTAGGGAAAAACCCTTCACCTTCCCCCTCAAGCTTAGGGAACTTCAAAACTTCAAGCATAAAAAAAGAAATAAAATGTGGCACCCATAAACACACTAATCATCCTTTGTATTTCCTCTGTACAAATGTATAGCAATAGTTAGAAGACATGACTGAGGCTGTGATCTATTCCCAAGAACTAAAAAAAAGTAACAAATCCAAGCTTCCTTCCTTCTTGGAGAAGGCGAAGGTCAGTTCTTCTGTTTCACTCCAAGTATAAAGGAAGCATTTGTACTGCAGACATGCAAGTCCTGTAGACTGCCTTTCCCTACTTCAGCCAAACTCCTCTCTGAAGTTCCTAGTTACATTAACCTAGTGGAAGAACTGGGACCAGAAACACTACAGGTGTGTGTGCTTACCTCTCTTCCTACTGTTACATTCCTACAGTGCGAGAAGAACAGATGAAGCAATTATTCCCTCTAATCATGTTTCCTTCCAGCACCTCAGAACAACCCCAGTCACGAAGAGAAAGAATAAAGGAATTTGTTTTGGATCACATTTTCTATAAAAAGTAGCAGAAAAGTACCCTGCATGTGGCTTTACACATCCAATAGAAATTCAACCAGTATAAACCAAAACATTTCAGCCATAGGGTGAGAATCTGTCAAACTCCAGCAGAAAAAAGTTTTCAGGTTAGAAGGCTGGGTTATATAATTGCACAAGCATTGTACACTCAGAATCCCATGAGTAAACCCTATAGAACCAAGCTATCGAAAACTATAATGATCTCTGAAAATGTTGAATTAAGCACTTCCAAGAATTTTCTCTACTATTTTACCTCTCATACCATATATAAAGTCATATATCAAAATATTACTTGTCCAGATATCACAAAGAAAAGCAAGCAGAGTTTATCGACAAATCTTCATATGAAAATAATATTTTTATCTTTTCTTTCTTTTAAAAGTGATGCCCTCACTGAAATTTCACTAGATTCAAGCACTTTAAAAGTGGCTTTTTGGAAGCATCACATCAAATATTATGAGTTACCAGAAGCATGTCCCATAAAGACATGCTAAATACATGCTAACCCTGGCTAAATACATAACAGTAGCCTGGCCCTAAATGTAAAAGGTGCAAAATTCCATAAGGAGGAACCTTTTCCGGTTATTTTACAAAAAACAGGCAAAAGTAATGATCATTGATATCTACTTTGCTTTTCAAAAAAACCCATTATTTTTAATCCACAGAAAATTAAATTATTACAATACTACAGCTATACTAAGGCCAAAAAACACAAAAACAAGCAAAGAGCCCCACCTCCCCCCAAAAAACAAACAAACAAAACCAAACCGAAATCCAAAACTAACAAAACCCAAACAAAACCCCTCCGGCTTGGTAAATTTTCAAAATGCTTCCCTCAGAAGACATCTGCAAGTCTGGTATTCCTCAAGGCCCAACAATATTTCAGGCACCGAATAATAGGTCTGGTATTCCTCAAGGTCCAAGGTTTTACACGACAGAGCACCGATGCCTTTTGGAGGCATTACAAATCGATTCCATTTACACTCACAGACAAGGAGAGCTTTCTGTATTGTGCAGGCCAAAACCTGGCATTAGATGCTCTTTTTCCTGAAACCTTTCTTATTGCTTACCCACTCAAATGGCTACGGGCTACCGTCACACATGTCAAAACTAAGAGCACGCACCCATTCCCATTGCTAGCCCCCAATTCTGCTCCTAAGCAATGTCAGGAAAAAATTCAAGATGACAGACAAACGTGGATTGCTGGGGTTTTTTCGCATTGTAGAAGTGTGACCCGAGCAATAAATAAAACACCATTTTACAGAGATAGATTCACTCAAATAAAATAATATGAGCGTCAATACACAAAATTTTACTTGCTGATGGAAACAGTGGGAGTACTCCAAACAGACTAAGCGTAATTAAGGAAAAACAGAAGAAAAACAACCCCACAAGGGGTAAGAGATCCTAAGGATAAGGGTACAGGCCAAAAGCATTTCCCACTCATCTCCCCCCCTGCTCAGCTCCTCAGGGAATGGCTCGCACGTCCACAGCAGCGAAGCAACCAAGCAGAAACCAGCATCAAAGAAAGGAAAGAAGGAGACGCCACCTACCTGTCCCAAAGGCTTTGGCCACCAGCCAGGCCAGATTACAGGCGATTTTCGCTCGGGAGAAATCATAATGGTCAAAGGGTTTGATGGCAGGAACAATGAAAGTCTTCCTCATCTCCTTGGCGTCTGCGGCATCCCCCATCTTCTCACAGGACCCCCGGCAATTGGGAACTTACATGGTTGTTTCTCCGTCCTCCTCCTCCTCCCACGGCCGGGAGAGCCGGCTGTAAATACGGCGACAGCAGCTGAGAGCAGCGCCGGACCCAGCTGTCCGTAAAGGGCTAACACCGCCTCCCGCCTTTCTCTGCACAGGAATGTAGCCGAGTCCGAGTGTCCTCTTCTTCCTCCTCCTTCTCCTCCTCCTCGCTCTTTGTCTCAATTCACTCACGCCGCCGTCCCTCCGCCTCCGAAAAAATGCCCCCGGCGGCCCCGGCCCCGCGCTCCCTGGGGAGACCCTGCGGCCAGGGCTGGGCGCCCCGGGCGGCCGCCAGTCCCCCGGCCCGGGGCGGGAGCCGCCGGCAGGGCCCCCGCGGCCGCCGCAGGCCGGGACGCGGCCCTTCCCAGCGTCGGGATGTCAAAACGCCGGGCTCCGGCCCCGAAACGCCGCACGGCCCCGCACCGTCCCAGCGGCGGCCTCGGCGGGCCGGGAGCAGAGCCGGCTCCCCCGCCGCTGCCCGGCGGCCCCGGCGCCCCCCGGCCGGCAGCCCGCTCCCCGCGCCGCTCGGCGATGCCGCTGCGGTTCTCCACCCGCGGCTGCCGCACTGGACGGGCGAAGGCGGCTGCGCATGTGCCGCCAGCGCCTCCCCGCCCGGGCGGGGCGGGAGCCCGAGGGGCAGCGCCGGGGCGGGCCCGGGCCGCCCCCTCCCCACGGGGGCTGCGGGCGCCGCGGCAGGCGGGGTCGCTCGAGGTGGGTCCGGCCTCGGGTGGGGCGGCCTCGGGAGCGCGGACAGGCCCGGCCCGGCCCAGCCTTACCCCGGCGGCGGCGGCGGCGGCGGGAGGGGAAGGGGGGGAGTGTTTCCCGCGGTCAGGGGGCGCCGGCGGCGCTGGGAAAGCCTGGGAAAGGGCGGTGTCCCTCGGCCGCGGGTCCGCCCGCCCCGGCGTCGCCGCTCTCCACGGCGTGGCCGGACGGGCCCGTGCGGTGTCGTCGGGGAGGGTCGGGATCAGCCCCGGGGTCTCGTCTCTAAGGGGGCTGAGGAGCCGCCTGGATGCGGGGGGGCCCGGCGGGCCGGGGTCGCGGTGGCCGGAGCACGGGGCGCTGCCGTGGAGGCGGGCCGAGCATCCCCCCCGTGCATTTGTCCCTCGTATTTTAAATCGGGTCTATATATAACTTTGAGAATACTCGGGTAGAAAAACGACAGAGCCTTGAAATGGTTCAGGGCCTGGTCACGTAATCACTGTAATAGCAGCAGGAGTAGCGATTTGCCCTAGACACCATCTCCCGTCTTGCTCGCAAGTACCTGGGCTGTTTTTGGGAGCTTGCAGAATCACTTTAGCAGTGGGCTGCGCGGAGGGAAGCATTAGTCACGGTAGGAAGCAGTAACTGCGTGATTAATGACTCAAGGAGAACTGGATGGGTTGGCTCCCGAGTGCGGGTCTGAGGGTGCGGCCGCGCTGGTGAGGGGAGGCTGGCGGGAGGCGCCGTGTCATCGGGTGACCCGCGGCGCCAGCGGGCAGCAATCTCCACGTTTTGACTGCCAATAGTTATTGTAGGTTATTGTGGATATATTGCTATTGCATGTATATGTATATATGTATATCTGTACCTATCTATAGACAGATATATAAAACATATATGGTTTGGCGTAATGTCTAAGTCTGCCCTTCTTCCCCTAAAGAATAACTAGACAAAGTCTAACAATGACATTGTAAGATCTCAAATAATATTCTGGCCAGACTGTTATTTCTTTGTGTTTCAAGTGGACTGTGTGCTGATCCACACGGAGATTTTTCCATCGCTTTGTGGCTATGTGTGCTTCCAGCACTAAAGAGTACTTCACAGTTTTACTGACATGTATCTGTATTTATTAATAATGAGTAAATGAAGGGGTGGTGGAGGTCAGCATTTGAAGAAATTGTTGCTGAGTATTCCCCATAGACTCCCCGGAATGGGATTCCCAAACTGTCATGCATACCACTCATAACTGGTGCATACCTAGCTACGAAACTAGGAGCTGCTGTGGGCAGTACTCAGCAGAATGAAGGGGAGGAGAAAAGCTGAGAAATCCTTGCTTTAGCAAGCTAAGGACTGACATTCCCAGATCCTCTGCAGCAGAAATAGTAATAATAACACCGAATTAACATACAGATGCACTTGGAAAATGCTCTCTATTAAAAAAGACTATATGTTTAGTTTTCAACAGTTAATATTTGCACATTTTCCTGAATTATTTTATGCGTACTTTGGAAATAAGTTACATTAGACACTTCACTTTACTTTAACTATTTTTTACATTGCCAATAGAAAATTATTTTAACTCTTCCTGCATATTTAATGGCAAACACCTGAAATTCATAAGCTTTAAAACCTCAAAGGATTAGAGCTAAGAAGGAAAAAAAAAGAACTGTGTTCCATATCCCAATTCTTTTGTTTCTTGTATGACTGAGAAAATACCTCAAAATTAGAAAAACATGTTTAGAAAAACTGTAGGGCCATTATTTAGCTATATTGGAGTTTTTTGTGGGTGCAGGATTTGTGCTGATGGAACCTGTTCAGAGTCACCAAACGAAATCTAAAAAAGCTGTCTTGTGCTAACTGCAATCAAAGTGGAGTTTCACTTGCTTAGTGCTCTTAAAAGTGAATGCATGAATATAAAATCTAATATAAGTAAGTGCCAAAGAAGACATCACCACCAGTTGCTGGAGTTCCTGTGCCAGTTCTTCTACTTTTGCAAACATACCAAATGTCATCTTGCTTATTGCATTGTCAAAGATATCAACAACAACATGGAAAATTATGAAAATCTGCTCTAATTGCTCAGAGTAAATAAACAGGAAAACTGAGTGAGAAGTCATCCCTTTCTGCTCTGATCCAGTTTACACGTCTTGAAATATTTTAAAGAGTGGTAATATTTCTGTATGCAATCTTTCTGCTGCACAGTGTCTTATACTTTAGCGTTAATTCCAAGCAGAAAGACAAAGTATTAAAACAAGCATCTCACAATTTATTTTTTTTTTTTTTACCTTCTTTCTGTCTTCCTTTCCTCTCCCTCTACCTCAAATTAGAATCCCATTTGACTAGTTTTATCCTGTGGTTACATCATAAGCCTGATTGTTCACTGTCATGTGTCTGGCCATTTTCACAGTGGTGTACCAAGCCCGTAGCGAGTGTCAGGCACCAGGAACCGATATGAGCATGAAGCTGTGAATTATGGTGTACGTGGCAGTTGTTGCTAATAGTTCTAACCTTGGGAGATAGTGCAGCGAGTTCTGACTAACAATTTCATACATTTTTTTCCACTTGTTTTAAGATTCACTTAGCTTCTGCAGAGGCTATGTGTAGAGTAGGAGCCTGTAGACTAATTTCAGGCTAGCACTAGATCACAGTGTTCAATCTGGAATAACATTTCATGCATAGTTTCTTCCTTCACTATACTTGATGATAAAGGCGAAGTAAAATGTTTTAAATTAGAAATACCATGGCTGTTTTTGCAGTGGTGCTGTCTGTAGCCAGACTGGGTGCTGCTGAGCAGCCAGCTTATCAGGCTACCTCTGGAGGATAGTAAAAACATCCCCACTTCAGATTAGCTGGTCGTATTGGGGCAAATCCACAAACACAGCAGTTCACAGCAACTATTCTGCTGAGTAATGCTTCAGTTTTGAGGTTGGAAAGAGACTTGGAATAACACCATGGGCATATTATCTTTAATTGCTGTTATCAAATTTGCCTAATTAAGATGATCCCATCTGTTTTCCTGAGTTTAGAGGATATCACTCATGACAGAAGCGGTTTGGCTGAGGGGAGGGTGCACCCTGTGGCCTGTAACCTCTGCAGTGAGGCTTCATGCACGACTTGATGTGGTGCTGTCAGACTGTCAATGTACAAACCAAGAACCAGTCATGTCCCAGTGGGACCCCTGAGGAATGTGCTAACAGGTTTTGTGTTACATACGTGAGGTTATTGCAGCCTAAGGATGACTTATGAAATGGAATTATTGATATTCCAGCCTCTTAAACCACGGTGTTTTATTAAATATATTTCTTTATAGGTGGTGGTAAAACTGTAAGAATTAAAAAATTATATTTTTAAATAGCAATCCAGCTGGCTATAAACAATGTAGGAGAGTCCTGGAGTGTATAGAGACATTTTTCTGGTACAGGCATTGCATGAACCAACCAGAAGAGAAGGATTATGGCAGCTGGTGCTTGCCAATGCAGATGAGCTTATCAGAGAGGTTAGGATTGGTGGCAGCCTGGACTGCAGTGACCACTCCCTGGGGGACTTTGTGAGGATTGTGAGACTGGCAAGGAGCTAAATCAGGACCCTGAAATTTGAAAGAACAAATTTCCAGTTGTTTAGGAGTTGGTGAATGAGATTCCCTGGGAAACTGTCCTTAGGGACAAAGAAACTGACCAGAGCTGGCAGCTCTGAAAACCACTTTTCTAAAAACTAGGTGATCTTTAAGGTCCCATCCAACCCAGGCTATTCTATGATAATCAAGGGAATGATTGTCTGAATGATTAAAGTTCTTTGCCATTGTTATTAACCTGCATATATGTAGTTTCTGCAAGCTGGGAGTTTTCTCAGAGCATGATTCTGGAAGGGAATGTGTTCTTCCTGTTTCAGGATGATACAAAAGTACAAGAACAGTTACATAATTACTGTCTTTTAAATTCTTTGATTAATTTGTAATCAGAAAGTGCTGAGGGAAGAGAACAGTTTACCAACTTTATACATTCTAGTAGTTATGAGCCAAGGGGAAAATAGAAGTTTGTATGACATTTTACTTGAATCATCTGTGATTTTTGATACAATTAAAACTAAAAGAAGAACAATTGGAGTAATAGCTACTTTAGCTCATTACTGCTACTGAAATCTGCACAACCAAAAAGGTGCTCAATGAGAATCAAGTGTGCTACCTAACAGTCATTTCTCTTAATACTTGCACGCTACTGATTTCATTTCCTCAGCTTGGCTTTGACCTAATGTAGCTCTGCAAAGGGGGAAAAAAAAAAGTGCATCTTCCCCCCCCCGCCACCCCCACCTCCCCGCCCCAGTTCCACTGGGTCACCAACCAGGCAACAGATCTGTGGCAAAACCTCTAATGTCCCTCAGCATTCAGGCCTGGTTGGTTTGCTTTGTCTTTTTCTCTGGTTACTTTGGTGTCTTCTGAGATTTTAAAACTTGCTTCTAATTTTTAAAATCTGATTTCCACGCTGCCTTCTTTTTTGTTCTTCCCATCTGGTGGAATTGCTCTTGTTCTAGGGGGTTTCAGATGAGCTGTCTTCCCGCATATGCTGTGCAATACTCCCCAATTCCAGGGCTTTCTTCTTCTTGACATTCCACCATTGCCAGGTTGTCTGTGAAGAAAAAAACACCCTGCTATAACTTGTATTTTTACTATAAACCTTAAAACATATAGAAAAGATCCTACCCTCTTTCATTAAGTGAAAGATCTGCACTATACCTTTTTGACCACCCAGTGCCTGAACGTGTTTTCTAAGGAAAATTCTGAGGGTGATTTTTAATGAATATAATCTTTAAATGGCTTAGTTGCACTGTGAAATAGATGTATGATGGGAAATTTGCATTCAGAAAAATACTTTGGACAAAAATAAAGCAACATGTTATTGTTGTTAAGTAATGCTTTATTTGCATCCCAGTTTAGAGGAAAATGGGCATGACTCTAGTGTTCAAAGTGTACATTCAGGTAAAAGAAGTTTAAATCAGTTAGTAAGAGTTTTTCACTAAGTCTGAATGAGAGTGAATACAGAATTGTGCCCTTCTTCGTGCTGTGACTGGCTTTTTTTTCGTGCTGCTTCCACATGTGCAGAAAGATCTGAACATTCATAAAAGCTCATTTGTTTTGAGCATATACATCATTTATTAGAAGAGCATGAATAGACTTCAGTTTCCCATGTTTTGGCCCTGCTTCCAATTTTCACTGAAGCTCATGTGTGTTTGAAGGAGAGCAGTAGTAAAGAGCAGAGAGTGCTAATTGGCTGTTTGAACAGTCAATTTCTGGTATCATTTCATTGCAGTGAAATTCGTTTTTTTTCAGAAGGGTGGTAGTAAAGATGAATGAGGAAGGGGAAGCAAGGGAATAGCATAGAAGACTATCCAATGAAGTTTGTTTTGGTGTTTTTTTTAATGTCTTTGAAACATCATAATTCAAATTTTCACTGATACTTTTAGGAAGTTGCCATTTCCCTTAAACTACTGAGCAATTGCATGTTATTGAGGAATTTTTTAATTACTTTAGGGAGCAGGTGTATATAGCTGGTAACTGTTTAAAAATCAGCTGTGGAAAGTGTATATCAAAAATTTTTATTGTAACCATTTTTGCTTGCATAGTAAGGTCATCACAACCTGAGTGTATAGAACTCTGTTACATTTAATTCCCTTTTGGAATAACTTAATTTCTTTATAATACTATCTGAGTACCTTTACACAGGGTGTTTGCCTTATGATTCATTTGTAAACATATTCAAGATAGAAAAATGTATGGGATGTTTAAGCCATGTACAGAACAATTTGATTTAAATACTCCCTCAATTTTAATATATATTAGAAACCTGGAAAGAACAACAATTATTTTAATACTAGCCTTAAACCAAATGTGTATATATATATTTAGCAATAAAATCTTGGCTCCAACAAGGATTTTTTTTAAGTTTAGGTTAATCCTATGTGTTGCTCCCATTTGAAATCACTGGTGCTACAGACGTGATTAAATGTAAGTGTATATATAATTGGTTTTCTGGATTGAAGGTGTCATGCCATTTATTTGTACTTGAAGAAAGAAAAACCTGGGTGGTTTCTTTCTTGAAAGAAAGTTTCAAAAGAGAAATTAAGTACAAAAGTTGACACATCTCCCCGGTTATTCTATCCTCCTGTGGTATTCTGCTCTGTAATATACACGTCTCTGTTAAAGCCTGGAGTGTTATCTCTGCTATCTCACCTGGGCAGGGAGCAGTCACGGTTCCACTTGTTGGCACAAAGAAGAGAAATATGCATCGTCTTGGTGGGTGTTGAAAACAAATCTCTCTTTGATCACCAGTGTAGTTGGATATGGATGAAGGAAGAAGGCCCTGACCTTGCTGTTCAGTGGCCTCTCAGCTGTGATGGCCACTGGCCTGGAAGCAGTCTGAGACAGACAAAGTTCCCCTGGGACTCCCACTTCAGCACAGAGTGTCCCCCACAGTACAGGGTTTGTTTTGACAGCCACAGTTCAGTTGTTAGGGATGGTAATTTACTAAAGGAGTGGAGAATCAGCGTGGGGGAGAGGATGCTAGCACGCACTGTGTTGAATCAAGGGGGTCATTATATGAAACAAAGAAAGTAACACCTGGAGATTCTATACAAGGAGGGAAACTTGCTGGGGTTTCTACCTATTCCCTTTGATCTGACAAGTCTCTGTGTTTGTGTCAAACTCTTTCCTCCCTTTTTATTTGTTCTTAACAGAAATGAAGCAATTGCCAGATTGGAGAATGTAGGGCAACAGAACAGATTTCACTGCAACGTGCCAGTGTGTGATACAGATCCAGCTTGTTCAGATGAGTGAGTATTTTGCTATGCATTGGGAAACTGTTGAAATGGGTACTTGAAAGTCTGTTACAGCTGGTGGTCTGCACTTTCAGAAGGGAGAAAAGCAGTAAGTTATGGTCACCAAAAGTGCTGGGGAAGCAAAAACAGTCTCAGTAAGAAAGTGTGTTCAAGGTAGAGGGCACGCTGCTGTGCTTTATTCTCTTTTACCAGCAAGGTCTTAAATGGTATTGTGCTGGTATAATTAGGAATACTACTTGACTTTTTTGGCTAAAGAGATGAACCGGAGATGGAATAGTTCAGTAGAAACAGAAAAAAAGCCCAAACCACATGCTGTTTATGTTGTAGCACGTCATAAGACTTCTAGTCAAAGACAAGGTGCAAATGCTGAACAAACTGATGAACCATTTTAGTTCAGAGTGAGAATAATGTAAGTTTTAGATGTTGTAAGACTATGCTAATGGTAACAAAAAAAGGCTTTGATTACTACATTGTTCTGATTTTGTTATTTAAGAGAGCCCAGTCCCACAGAAATATCCTCACTGCTGCTAGAGAACAGGTTCCTTGTGTATCAGCAAGGAGGAGCCTTCTGAATGGAGATGGTGTGTCTGTGCTTCTGCTGGCTCTTTAATCACTGAAGGATGACATGTCATTCTTCATAGGCCAAACACCCTCTTGTAACCACTGACTCCCTTTGTGGCTCCTTGCAGAGCAGACAGTGTCAGTAAGACAGAAGCTTTTGGCAGCCTTGCCTTTTTGCTCAAAGTTCCAGCTCATGCAAACTCTCCAAGAATGGCAATGTCTTTATACACCCAGCATGTCAGCTGAATTGCAAATAGTCTCAGAGGAACTGTGGTTTCATAGACATCTGTAGTTTTGATTTGTCTTTAACTGTAAGGTAGGTAAAGATATTTTGGGGGATAATGCAATCTAGGTGAGAAAACACAAGTTAGTCAGGAAAATAAGCAGAAACTTTTTTAAGATGCTCTGTCCCTTGGTTTTTTTTCTGGCCCTGTTTCTTCTAGTGTTTCCTTTGAAATGACCTCACCATATATATTAAGAAAAGTTTATAATGTATTGATATTTATGATATTTATATGTTTTTATTATCTCCTTTAGTTTTGAATTGCTGAGAGGTTTATTCCTCATAGGTGGAACCCTAAGCCACCACTTTCTTTCCACTACGCAGGCAACTATTGTAGCCTTCTTGTTTCTTGACACCTAGCTATTACTTGATAGAAAGCTTCCTTACCTTGGGCTGAAATCTGTTCTGTGCCTGAAATCTATTTTCTGTAAATCTTGCTAGTTGCCACAGGAAGGAATGTTGCTTTGGCCAGGAACTCTACAAAATGACCTGGTTGTAATGGGTCAAGAGGCAAAAAAGAAATGGGTACACTGAAATTGGACATTTGTGTGGCTCAAAGCTTTGAATAATTTGTTCAAAAAACAACAACCAAAACAACCTGACAAAATCTCACATTGAAATTCTGGGCTAAATGTTAAATAGCCATTTCTTTTCACAACGTGGCATTATACCCAGGTCAGCTGAGTTGTATTAAGAATTAGCACAGATTTATTCAACTGAATTGTTTGGCAGATAGAATAAGGAGTGTTTCATATGTATTTCATACAGTCTTCCTTAAAAAGGAAATACACATCCATGAAATCTTGACCATACAGCACAAAGTTTCCTTTCACACTGCAGTACTCCAGACTTATTTAGTACCCAAGAGTTAGAAAACATAAAATGATCTTCAGTTCAAACTTGATAACCACAAATTTTCTTTCAATAAAGCAACCAAAAAATACATGAAGTGCTAAAGTGTTTACCTTATTTCATGTAAATTTCATTTATTACAAAACTCAAAAATGTATTTTAAAATGTGTAATCTGAATTCTTTTGAACTGGGTATCATGCTGGAATTTTTTGCCGCCAAGTTTCAGATCCCAGAAAAATAAGGTTTGCATGAAAAGTTCTTGGCAGATCTCTCTTGGAACAGCACAAACAACATTGCTTAACAAGGAGGCATTCATTACTTCTGTCTTATTACCCTCTGCTATTGCAGTCACCAGCTGTAAGGTTACTGGCATCTTTGAATCTTCCTAATAAAAAGCATGGGGAGCAGCCATTCAAGGATGATAGTGAGAAATATGTTGCATTTTTCAGGTTTGCTTTTGTTTTTGAATAGCCATTGTGCTTTATCAAGCGGAGCTAATGCATTGTCTGCATGTTCTCACAAGAAACAAAGTTTAGGAAAGTAACAGTTTCAGAAGGACAAACCTGCTGGTCTCACTTTAGCAGTCTGTGATCCTTGACTGTGCAATTTAAAAAAGTGTTTTGCTTTTCAAAACTAAAGCCATCTGGCATTTAACTTTTTGTTAAAAAACGTCATGAATAAATGGCCTTCTTGGTGACCATACATTTATGTTGCATTACAATCCTTTCAGAAGAACTTCTAACCACAGTTGTAATTTTTTTTTTATAAACTAAACCACAGGTCTTGTATCCTCTATTTTGTTTAGCAGTCACACACAATGTCTTTTTTAGCACCTGACAAAGTCCTGTGCTAGTGAAATTAGTGCCAGGTGTGCCACAGGTCTGTAAAATTAATATCTGAGCCCTGCAGTATAAGTTGTTTTAAAAAAAATATCCACAAGGTGTATTTTTTAATTACACTATTAGGACTGTATTTAATACTCTTTACACAAAGAGTGATGATGTTTGAGAACTTCAAAAATCTATAGGCTAGAGCTCAACAGAAAGAGACCCTTGGAGCAGTGGTAAAGGCTGGCATCAAGGAAACTTTTGAGACCTGGATCCTGGAGCTGCACAGCCAGCAAACCCAGTACTGGTAGAAAGACACCCCGAGTTTGGTTTCTACTCTTGCAGCAGCAAGTGGGTTTTTGAAAGTGTAGCTGTAGCCTTTCTGTGCCCTTTAGTGATTTTTTGGTGAGGGTCTCAGTGAGGGCAAATTAATCCTTCATGCAGAGACAGAAGGAGCACCAAATGTAATGCAGGGAAGCATGAAGGCTAAACCCAATGGTTAATACTGGCATCGATTTTAACAAGAGAACTGATAAAAAAGTCTGGTTTGTAGCAGCTCTCTTGCATGTATTCCAGGCCTTTCTTGCAGTGGTTTCTGCTGCCAAAACTAGCAGTGCTGGTTGGAGCTTTGATGAAAAGAAAAATTTATTAGCCATTTACTCAAAAGGTTTATGCCTTAAATCTTTTCTTCAGTTTGTCACAGTATTGGATTTTAACTTTATATTTCCTTCACTCTCTATGAATGCAATGTACCTATTGTATTTGTCACACTTGCTAATTAATTAGAAAGGTCTTCTTCTCAAGTTACATGATTGAAATGGGAGTTTATTGATGGGCAGGTGGTAATACACTTTGGACACAGGTCATCTGGCAAGCTGGAACTTGATGATTCCTGTTGTCTCTTGTGGAATTTCTTTTTTTCTCTCCCATCCTTTTGCATGAGACCCCAAAGGAGGGGGGAAAATGGTTTATGTTCAGTAAGTGCATGTTGTGTGAATGTTTTCTTACTGTTAGGATAGATGCCAAACTCTTGCCTCCAAACAGACTTATTAACTGGAACACAAATATATCCTCTCAGAAACAGAAAGAGATTAACACAAAAGGAGAGAATTTTTAATTCTTAATTCTAATTACATTACATTTGAAGATTTATTTAATCCTGTTAATTTCCACCTGAATTCTCTAACAATCTGGGTTATAGTTTGCTGCCCACTGAAGTCCCTGGAATCTGGTAATTGTGTTTGCAATCTTTTGATCAAATCCTTGTTCTCTAAGTCTCAGAGACCTAACAGAGGTTTGTAAGTTTAAATTAGTTTAAATGATTCTCATACCCTGAAATCATTCCTTCTAATTGTAAGAAGCTAGACTGTCTTGTACACAAAGGTTGGTAATTGTAGCCACTGTTGTGTGTACAGCTGTGCTAACAGTATGATGATACTGAATTAGGGAGTCCATCAGTTTTCAAAGTAAATATTATATGCAGTATTTGAGCGTATAATCACATACATTAATTATGTTCATAATTTTTTCATTAATCGCCCTATAGAGTTATTTCCCTATGGACTAGTGGCATTTAATGCTGAAGCTTCAGGGCAGGATTGCTGTTATTTGTGGTTTTTTTTCTTTAAAAAAAATATTATACCTCTTCAGTAATATGCTTTAAGAATTCAGATTTAATTAGATTATTTTTTAAATTCAAATTTTACTGTGGATTTCTGCAGAGACTTAATATTAGCCAATGTTTCCTTAGAATGTGGCTCTTCAAACAAAGAGACTGTTCAGGCGGCCTAAAAATATTAGTTCAAGTCTTTTTTTACTGGTGATTTACTTTCAAAAACTGTTTTGATTAAACAAAAATGGAAAATCTAGGACTCAGAATAAGTATACTGCATGCAATACCTGTACAAAATCAGTACATTTTGTATGAATATGAATTGTCTAGTTAATGGTTAGCCACCATTATTTGTTTTTAGATTATCTGGATTTTTCCTGTGTGGTTCCTTGAAAGCTGTAATTCAGAAACCAGTGGAGTAATTGACTCACTGGTTCCTTCAATCAAAAAACTGTTCATTAAATACACTTTGGGTTAGAGCTGCGATTGAGTACCAACCTAAAAATCTCCTGAGCGGCTTCAAAATCCCCAAACATTAAAGAAACAGAACAATATTTAGTTTTACGGCATCAGGTGGAGCAGACACAGGCACGATCCCTAGGTAAACATACTGTGGCTTCCATGCCTCCTGAATGGAAAGACATTCTCCCTCCTTTCCACCCCAGGAGTGGATATTTTGTTAACTCCAATTATATGTATTCAAGTGTGGCAGACTTGGAAAAAAAAAACAACCCCAGAGAATAATTTTTTTATTCTCTAATTGACATCTTCATAAACCTAATG
Source organism: Chamaea fasciata (assembly GCF_029207755.1). Taxonomy (NCBI): domain Eukaryota; kingdom Metazoa; phylum Chordata; class Aves; order Passeriformes; family Sylviidae; genus Chamaea; species Chamaea fasciata. The sequence goes on along the minus strand of NW_027094095.1, from coordinate 11,467,532 downwards.
TTCTTCATTCATTATAATGTTATTGAACAGCAACAGCTGTAATTCCCTAGTTTAGAATAATGTAACTTGGGATACATACTGAGATATCAAAAAGAATAATAGCTTCAAGAAAACCCAAAGCTGTTCCTGTCGATGTGATTTTAGACACATTTTAATTGTCAGATCTGTCAGTCCTGGCACTTGCCACTTGAGGGAGTGATGCACGAGGTGCTGGTTGGACTCCAGTTTGAGTCCATTCTCAACAGATTTGCATATGCTTGGAGCTCACTCAAGGTGGAAAATTCAGACACTGTGTGAAGATATTTTGGCTACAAAGGAAACTTGAAATGCTCTGTATTAAAATGTTTTGGACAGTTACCCTTTGGGATGGTTTTATCTGTTCCTCAAACCCCTGTGTGGAACCTGAGGAGACCTTGCCTGCCAGAGGTGAGCAGAGGTTTGGTTCTGGGACGATTTGGTTCAGGTCAGAATTAACAGGGTCACTCTGCGTGATATTGCTGTGGGGAGCTGAGGTGGATGGTACAGTCAGGCAGTTCTCTGCAATGCTTGTGATGCTGTCTCCGAATTAGTACACAGAATGCCTCTTTTTTATGGATTTACTGTGCCTGGGAGTAGAGGGATTTCACTCTCCTGCTTTAATCCAGTCTTGTTTTACTGAATTATTTATTATTTGCAAGTGATGGGAAAGGTTGATTCATGCTCCAAAAGAAAGGCTGTGAGACATTATAGGGCAAATGCCTGTTTTTAAACTGAGGGCAGGAATCCTTTCTGTATATTTTATATATAAACCTTGAGTGAATATGAAAAAATCTTGATATAATTTAAAATAGACCAAAAAGTGGGATACTTACTATTAATAATCTGTTTGTTATGGTTTTCATTATTTCTTTTGACTTTTAATCAATAGTTACTGTCTTTGTGATTCTAACGAATTACTGTCTTTGTATTTCTAACAGAAATTTGCAAAAAGTTGAAATAATCTGTTGCTTTAGTATTTATGTAGTAAATCTGTCAGTATGCATTGGTCCTTTTGTACGTGTGGGGTTGTGTGTGTGTTCTTATGTTTCAGTAGCTCCTAATATTGACTTTAGAAGTTACTCTGAAGAGACACTTTCATTATATAAGGACTATATTTGTGCAGCGGTTTCTAGTAACCACATGTGATACCTTTCTGAGCAGCTACTGTACACGAGTGTAGGCAAGATGGGAATATTGTAAAGTCTTGGTGTTTTACCAACTCAATCAAATAACAATGTAATCGTACAAAATACAAATGCTACCCTACTGCCCTGGAAACCTTAAAATTTTCCTTTATGACACTCCCAGATTAATTGTCCAGAACGAGCAAAAATTACTGTCCATAATTGCTCATGGTTTTCTAGCAGGACTTAAATCCACCTTTATTCAGCCAGTGCTTGAACCGACTAGTTTTTAGGAGGAAAAACATGAAGACAAACCCCTCTGTAGCATATCTGAGAGCATCTTGTCTGCTACATTTCATGCACTCTAAAAGGTACAAAAATTGGAATTCAGAAATCTTATTAAAACGCCATTCACCTCAGATCTGATTAGCAGCATCAAGATTTGAGAGGATGTGAATTAAATTCACCAAGGCTCTTCTTACTCTTACATATTTCATCATTCTGAAAGAAAACTTAGGCAAGTGAATGAACTAGAATGTTTGTGCTTTATTCCAGAAAAAAATATTTATTTAGTGAGCTCACAAAGTACAATATCTGTTTCAGAAGAGGTTTTGTTACATCTATACTAATTAACTTCTTCATGTAAATAAAGAATAATCTACTACATTCAGTGGGAGCTTGCACTACTTTTTCAGAGGTGAGTGCTTCTTATAAAGCATGTTACAATTTTTGTTGGAAGAAATAATGAACTATCAGTAGCTGTCCAGCCTTTATGAGCCACTCAAGGTACAGTAGCTCTATTGTTACCTGTTATTAGTCATCTCTTTTTCAGACTGTTGAGTCTACATAGTTGTTTCTTGCATGGAAGCCCTTTCATGCCTCTGAAAACCTTTTTCAATCTCTACTGTAGTCTTTCTCACTCAAGATGAGAATTTCCGACCAAGTAACTTTGTTTTTTCTTGCTGCTGTTTCACACTGAAAAAAAAAATAGAAAAAGCTGAAACATATAGGATGTTTGCATTTTGGTGCATTGACTGCATAGGGTATGAAACATATCATATTAAATATTGTTGAAATACTGGTCTTTGTTTAGCAAATGATGTTTTGAATTCCAGGAAATGACCTTGGAACTAAGAAAAGGAAATTTGCTTCTGTTAGGGAGGGACAACGAAGGAAAGAAAGTTAGTGCAAACAAAGGGGAATGACAGAGGCTGAATCAGAGAAAGGTGGGGATTTTCACAGGAATGTATGGAGTGTGGGTGGAAAGTGCCTGACATTTTTTCAGTCTAGTGATGCCCACTTTCCAAATGTTCAATAATCTTTTCAATCCTAGCAGTCAATTAAAAATCCCAGAGAGACCAAACTCCCCTATTTGCACTTTGTATTGCTACTCTTGTAGCAAACTGCTGCAGAGGAATGCAGAATACTTTAAGATAGACCATGTTTTATGTGTGACTGGACTTCAATGTTATAGCATGCAGTAGGCAGCTGCTTGAAAGCGCCCAGCTCTATGTCTGTGTTTTTACCCTCCTCTCACTGGCTCCTCTGAACTGCCATTAAATTGTACTTCCAAAGGGGCTGTTAGGATCTATGATTTCCTCTTCAGCAAGAAATAGTGGTGGTGGAAGTCAGCAACAAAAGTGATGAGGCAGAAATGGGATTCCCCATCGATGTGGATGCTTTCGGGTTAATGGGATTAATGTTGGAGTAGCAGGAGGAGGTAAGGGTTAGGGGATCTGCAATGCCTGGGAGTACATCAACCCAGAGCGCTCCCTGCAGGATATCTTTGCCAGGCACCAAATCATTCATGGTCATAAGGTATCCTTTTATTTTGGGAATACTCTGGTCCTCCTGCGTGTGCTCCAACCCAGGATCTGTACAGACACAGTGACACCACCTGTGACAGGCCTTGATGTCGTGAAGAAGCTCTGGTTGGGAAAAAGGTAATAGTGGCAGGGGGAGATCACGACCAGCGACTCCTGGCCCACGAACCCAAAAGAGAAAGGCTGAGCATGCAGACTAATTAGCACGAGAAGTGAGGGGATCGTTAACGACAGTAGAACTCTGATAAATAAGAGAACCATGTAACTTGTAGCCAATGCACACTCATTTCTTTGTCGACTAGAATGTATAAATACTAAAAAGTTTTGATGAACGGCGTGCTTGATTTGTGGAATACCACCACGCACCCAGGCTTGCAAAACTCTTGAGATAAATAATCAGTGTCTCTCTCGAGTGTGTAATTATTGCCTTGTTGCACACTGGGCAACGAATGCGATTTTAGGGGGTAACAAGCGCGCCTGCGGCCGCCCAACGCAGGCGGGCCCAGGGGCAGCAGCCCCGGTAGCCGCGCAGACCCGGCCCGGCCCGGCCCGGCCCGCCGGGGCTGTGGGCGGGAGCGGCCGCCGCCATTTTGTGCGGGAGGCGGCGCGCGGCCCGGCGGCGGCGGTTCGTGAGGCGGGGGCCGGGGCCGGGGCCGGGGCCGGGGCCGGGGCCGGGGCCGGGGCCGGGGCCGGGGCCGGGGCCGGGGCCGGACTCCGCCTGCGGCGGCGGGCGCGGCTGTCGGGCAGAAAAGGCCCCGCGCCGCCTCCTTCTCCCGTGGGGTGGGCGGCTCTTGGCGGAGAGCGGGGCCGGGAGAGGCTTTCATGCTTTCCGGGGTCCCCTCCCGAGCAGCGCGTCCGGCAGCCCTGCGCTCTGTGAGCGCTGCCCTGGCCCGAGGGGCTGCTGAGCTTGCGGAGGCTCGTTGTGGGAGGTTCTCGTTAGGCGCGAACAATTGACCGGTGATATTTGGCTTGTGGTCCGGGAGCGCGGCGGAGCAGCGGCGCCCGCGGTGTGCCCGCGGAGCTGCGCGGGCCCGAGCTGCTGCCTGACCTCGCCGCTGGTTACACAAACGGCTGTCTGTGCGCGCAGACAGAGCTTGGTGTGTTTGTAAAAGACTCGCCTGAGAAGAAGTTCGTAGAGACTGGTAGGCGCTGTACAATTTATTCCGAATAAAATTGCCGTATTTTGTTTACTTTTTTACTGATTGTACTATAGCAAGCGACTGGTGAGCATATCTGATGCTTTCGGAGATAAACACCGAAAGTTTCAGAGTATAAAAGATGGTTATTTTTGAGCACCTACTTTGTCTTGTATTACGGTGTATATTTGTCAAATTGATCGTGTAAGTCTTTGCTTGTTTGTGGACACCGTGAACAAGCAGAGCTGGACTCTAAACAAGTCTCAAAAGTTTTCAGCCTTTTAATTTTAAGTGGACTTTAAAAAGAAAAACAAAAGGAGTGATTTTGGATGGATCCTGTAATGAATTTGACATCCTTTCCAAAACTGATTGTTTTATTTGGTTTAGGTTGGTTGTGTTTTTCCCATTGCTTAAAGGGATGCTTGCATCTGTCGTTTCATCTTAGAAGGAGGGGAATTCTCCAAGGATTTAAATACAACTGACTTGCAAAATGGATAAATTTCCACACAGTGAGAAGTGAAGTTTTTACTTAGCTGCAGAGGCCTAATACTGACAATTAACTGTAGATAGATCTCTATATCGCTCCATGCTTCCACTGCTATTTTAAAATACTTCTTGACATTTGCATTGACGTTGTTATGATCGAGATAATTTTTAAACAAGGCAAATTCTAGATCTTTTCAGAGATTGAGAGTTGGTTTCTCTGTTTACCACTATTTGCTAGACTTTTTTTTTCTTTTTTTTTTTTTTTTTTGTGGTAACAGTAAAGTGTATCTTTTTCAATAGTAGTAGTTTCTAACAACTGTAACCATTTCCTTTCTAGTGTACTGAAGCATGTTTTTACCACGATCTGTTAAAGTCAAGAGGGCTGCTGATGAGGACAAAAGTTGTACAGCTAAGAAAAATAAACTGTCTTCTGGAGGATCTTTGCTAGAGGAGACCACAGAGTTCCAGGACTGTAAGTCAGTTGGAACAGAAACCTCTGTTTCAACAGACAATTCAAGTGAAATTGTGCAAGAACACACAGAACCTGCAGCTGCAGACCTTGGTGTTGCTCATGTACCTTTGGGAAAGGACAGCCAAAATACCGAGGATGATGGCTCTTTGGAAGAACCCATCAAATCCTTCAGCAAATCCCAGCGGTGGGCGGAGCCTGGAGAACCTGTGTGTGTGGTGTGTGGCCGCTATGGGGAGTATATCTGCGACAAAACAGATGAAGATGTTTGTAGTTTGGAATGTAAAGCCAAACACCTTCTACTAACTCAAGCAAAGGAAAAGCAGCTAACATCAGATCAAGCCACAGATTCTCAAGCAGAAGCTCACCTGCTTGATACACCTTATTTCTACAAAGATCATTCCTTTATTTTAGGTTTGCAAGATGAGCAGGTTGAGAACCTTAAACTCCAGCTGGGTATTGCTGTCCAGGGCCAGCAAGTTCCAAGACCTATTGTAGAGTTCGAACACTGTAGTTTTCCTGAAACTTTAAACAAAAATTTAAAGAATTGTGGCTATGAAGTGCCAACTCCCATCCAAATGCAAATGATCCCTGTTGGACTGTTAGGGAGGGATGTTCTGGCTAGTGCTGACACAGGCTCTGGAAAAACAGCAGCTTTCCTGCTTCCTGTTATTATGAGGGTTTTGAAAGAGGTAATGAAACTTCAGATCGTTAAAGACAGCAGTTTGCAGTTTTGTCTGTTGGATTCCCAGTGTAATGGAGAATGTGATTGCAGTGTTTTTCATTAACATTCAGTGATTTATTGGACTTTTGATTGATGAAGTGTTTGGTTCTTGGAGGGGGGAGGTGCTGATTATTTTTAATGAAATTGAGTGTTTTTTCACTTCGGTCAGGACATGAAACAACTCTGTCAATATTACCTATTACACTGTTCCTCCTTGTTGAGAAAGTTAATTAAATTCAGTGGTAAACTTCCTAAATTACTTAAAATAGGAAGTGAAAATAATTCCAGGCCCTCTCTAAGTTCTTCCTGTATCTTCGTATATCAAATGGCTCAAAGAGATTTGTTGGAGTTTGTAGACTTCATAGAGTAATTTCTCTTGGAATATATTTCGTTGACTGTCAAATAATTACATGAATTTGGGTTAAAAAAATTCTGAAATCCTCTAGTTACGTTCACTTTTATAAAGTGGGAAAAAGAATTAAGAAAACTTCTGCTTTGTAAAGCCATGACTGTATGATTAGAAGCAATGGCAAATAGTATTCTGTACCTTGTGAGTGGTTCAGAGATCTTTTTTGCTTTACAGGTTTTATTCAAAAAGAGATACTTAGAAATATATTAGAGAATTCTGGACATGAATCTCGTGATGCTTTGCACTGTTTAGATACCTTTATAGAATGTATGTACACACAAATGTGTGTGATTTTTTTCAAATGAACAATTGAAGTAACTCTTTTATTCTTTAAAGTACTCTAGCAATTCCTACACTCTAGTTTAAGAACGAAAGTATTATGTAGAAGTAGGTAAGAATAGGGGTATGCACTCCTGTAGTTTCTCTGTCTGATTATCATCAAGTCTGCAAGACAGATACATGTTTATAGTAACGTGCGAACTTGGAGTTTCAATGAAAAATGCATCTGTCCACAATCTTTCCCGTTCTTCATCTTCAGTGTACTGTACAAGTTCAGGTATATATCGAGAAGTAATTTCATTTTACTGCTTAAAATAATTCTCATTTTTAATGTAGAAGATTACTGGAGGAAATTTGAAAGCTTTTTTATCTAAATAATAAAGCACTTCCACATTAACCAGATTTTCCCTCTGCTCTCTAGACGGAAACTCCGTGTGCTCTTATTTTGGCACCGACGCGGGAGCTGGCAATCCAGCTGGAGAGGCAGGCCAAGGAGCTGATGGCCGCCTTACCCAACATGAGGACGGTGCTGCTGGTGGGGGGTTTGCCCCTGCCCCCGCAGCTGCACCGCCTCCGCCAGAGCGTCAAGGTGAGACCCCTCACGCGAAAGAGAAATGTGACACCTATGAACACACGATGATGGCTTTCTCCTAAGTCTAAACTACTGGAATATTTGTTACCTCCTGAAAATTTTACAGTTGCACAAGTTTTAAAAAACTTTTTTGCTGCTGGTTAAATATCTAATGGCTTATTATTGGTTTGTTTTTACAGAGTTTCATGTGTGGTATTGCTGGTTTCAAAGACTGAAATATGCCAGTATTTTACAAAAGGAATTGTAATTCAGAGGGAAAAGTAGTTTGTTTTTCATGTAGTTTTTATTGCTTTTAATGTAGACACCTCCATTAGCGTTTTAAAAGGTCCATTTCCTCTGAGGGCATCATAATCTATAAGTTTTCTAGAAGTTTTATGACTCACTTGAATGCAAGTAACTTCACTTATTACTGCCATTGTTATGTATGTGATGGAATTTTATGTTTTTTCTAGGATGGTCCTCTGTCCTTTCATGGAATTTCTTACTCCTGTGGGGTTTTTTCCTCTTTTTTTTTTTCAGGTGATAATAGCAACACCTGGAAGACTTCTTGAGATTTTAAAGCAAAGTTCTGTTCAACTACATAGCATAAAAATTGTAGTGGTGGATGAAGTAAGTTTTTATTTATCAGAGCTCTATTATCTACACAGAGGTCCTGGAAGAGTACTGTGGGTGGCTAGTCTCACTTACTAAACATACAGAGTGTTTGTTATAAAAGTACAATATACTTCTTAGGAGACAGTTTTATTTTTTGACGCCATTTGAAATGTGTTTGAACAACACATGTTCTGTTGCTGTAAAGATTGAGGTACCTGACAAGATAATACTGTTGGACCAGTGTGATCCATTTGTTTTTAATTTTCTCACTTAGCTTTTCTTCTGACTGTAAATACTCCTGCATTTAGGTTGTTACATGTTACATTATGGTTCTTCTGTCAGTTTAAGTTCAGGGTCCTGCTGTTCATGGAAAAAATGTGGTACAAATCTAATATTTTTCATTTAGGTGGATACCATGCTAAAAATGGGTTTCCAGCAGCAAGTGTTGGATATTTTGGAAGACATCTCTCATGATCACCAAACCATACTGGTGTCAGCCACAATTCCACTGGGCATTGAGCACTTGGCAAATCAACTTCTGCACAATTTTGTCAGAATAACAGTTGGAGAGAAGAATCTGCCGTGTTCCAATGTCCGGCAAATTATCTTGTGGGTAGAGGAACCATCTAAAAAGAAAAAACTGTTTGAAATACTAAATGTAAGTGTAATATTTTTCTCATAAGAGCAATTTATAAAATGATTCATGTCTTTCCACAGCTCTGTCAGGTTCTCATCTCATGATCAGGAGAAATTGAATCCATGCTGATGATGAACAGCCAGTGGTTGTAATCCCTTTTTAAACAAACTGTTTAATTTTACAGGATGAGAAGCTCTTCAAGCCTCCAGTGTTGGTATTTGTGGACTGTAAACTAGGAGCAGATCTGTTGAGCGATGCTGTTCATAAGATTACAGGATTGCAGTGCACAGCTATGCATTCTGAAAAGTCTCAGGTGGAAAGAACAGACATATTACAGGTTTGTGCCTGCTCAAGTTGGGGCTGTTTTGGTAGATTTCAAATGGCTTTTTTTTTAAAATGTGGCTTCATTTGAATGACTGAAGTCATAATTGACTGTTTTCTGCAGTAATACCTGAGGCATTGCTGGGGGAGATGTGAGACCAACAGGACTAAGCAAAACTGTAGATAATAATCCTATTTTAAATGTAGATAAATACAGAGACTGTTTCCCAGATTATTTGAAATAGGAATTTAAATAAGCATTTAACTGTAACTGATAATTTTGGAAATAAAATTGTGGGATTTATCTCTTTGGTTATCTCTCTGAATTATATTCCTGTTTAAATCAAGCATACAGGGAGCCATTCTCTCTTCTACAATAGAATAATCCCACTGGGTGTGTTCTTACACCAAATAACTAGCTGTTAACCTATGCTTGGGGAGGTTCAAAATACAAATAAGGAAAAAAGAATTAATCGTGGTTTGTTTCTTCCTTGCCAGGGATTACTTCAAGAGAAGTATGAAGTTATAGTAAGTACTGGAGTCCTTGGACGAGGGCTTGACCTTGTCAATGTCAAACTGGTGGTGAATTTTGATATGCCTTCAAGTATGGATGAATATGTACACCAGGTAAATAAATAAATTGCTTATGCTTTGAGAAGTATATTGAAATATGACATCCACCTATGGAAATTTGAATGTAAACAGAAAGATCATTTTCCTCTTCAGAATATTTTTTAATAGGAAAGGAAAAAATAGTGCTGGATATCTCTTCTGTAAGTATTCTATGTGAATGACTCAAATCTAGAATACTGTTCCTATTATTTCCTAAATAAGTTACTAAAACCTAGAAGAGTGTCTTTAAATCACTTACTTTTGCAGTGTTCTTCCTGTTTTGTACTCTTGTATCATTTTGTGTCTATAGAAAACAAAGTTTACCACTTTTTTATTGTGTGAAGAAAGGCCAAATGCCCCTGTTGCAGGTGCAGCTCATCCACAGTGTGGGATATGTATTAATAGTTAGGAAAGCAGTCATGAGCTTGATTTCTTCCCCTCTTTCTAGTCAAGCATCTCCTCTGATACTTTTTTTTTGCGGATTTCCTGCTTTAAAAAAGACGATCTGTGAGTTGCACATTTGTGTGCACAGTCCTCAGCCTCAGTTTAGCTGGCACATCAAGAGAACTCATTCTTGCCCTCTTTGTGGCATGAGGAAGACACAATGCTACTGTGTGCAGGTCTGAGAACATCAGCTGTGGGAAAAGGCAGCAAACTGGAGGCAGTCCAGGTGAAGTCAGGGGGCTGGCACACGTGACACTTCAGGGCAGGCTGAGGCAACTGGGCTTGTCTGGGCTGCACTAGAGACTTAAATTGCTCTCTTCCATTCGGGTGATTACACAGGAGACAGAGCCAGACTCTCCTTGAAGATGCCCGGGGAGAGGACAAGAGCCAGCAGTTGTAACTTCCTGCACGGGGAATTGTGGCCCCCTAGCAGGGAGAAAGGATTTTCACAGAGAGGGGGAGTCAGGCAGTGGAAGAGGCCAGAGGGGTGATGGGACCTTTGTGCTTCAGACACTTCAAACAAGGACTTGAGGGAACCTTGATCTGACTTTAAAGTAAATCTCATTCCAAACAGCTGAGGAGGACCTCTGGAAGTTATCCACTGTCTTGAACTCCTCAAGTAGCCTGTGTCATTAAATGCAGTATTCCCCTCTGTTTTTAATGATCTTTCTGCTAAAGTTTCAAGCATATATTAAGTAAAGAAAAATGGTCTTTCCTAGCATCCAAACTATACCAATATTAACATGTTAGCTGTTCCCAAATAGAGAGTCTTTGTAGATTCTTTTCTAATTTGTTCAGGCATCTCATATAATATTGGTAAATAATTTAAAGTTACTAGGACATTGAAAGTAAAGGGCATTTTTGTGGCCATGCTGGCACATATTGTACTTGATATGAAGTGTAAGTATTTGGTATCTCTAGAGTATTTTTTCAAACCTTTTGTTTGGATCAGATTTACTGTAAACCTTTGCCCATAGTCTGGACCTCCTTATCTCAGTATCAATATCAGACTTCTGGTGTGTCCTATAAACAGGTCACAATTTTAAATGCATTTCAGCTACAGCTTCAGATCTACATATCCTGAATTCAGGAATTTTGTTGTAAGTACCTTTGTGCTTAGAGGATGAGAGAGATTTGGCCCTGTCACTTAGGTTTACTTGCTGTTTTGTAAGAACAACAAAAAATAAAGTTATAAGAGCGTTTGAAGAACTTCCATTTAATCTTGCTAACTTAAATTGAATTTATGCTTTTTCAGGTTGGAAGAGCAGGGAGATTGGGTCACAGTGGAACTGCAATTACTTTTATCAATAACAACAGCAAGAAGCTCTTTTGGGATATTGTGAAGAGAGTAAAACCCACAGGCACCATTCTTCCCCCACAGCTGCTTAATTCCCCATATCTGCATGACCAGAAGAGAAGGGAACAACAGAGACTTAAACAGTTACAGAATAGCCTTGTAACAGGAGATAATATTATGGACATTATTAAAAAACAGAACAAAAATAATTCTAAGAGGTAATAAAGGCATATTTATAGTTACAATAAATTACAAGAAAAGTATGATTCCAAATAAATACTCAATGTTGCCTTGTATATTGCATTTTTTTAAAAAAAAATGTACAGTTTTTTAAAAAGTCTCCTTTTTATCTCATCTTTATTTTGAAATGCAGACTATTGTGTGCTTGAATTACTGTAGTACCTAGTAAAAGTACTCTAGAACCCTTTTTCAAGGGCAGTAGTCCTTGGTCTTGCTGGCAAGAAAAAAACCTTCAGTGGCAGATGAGCCTCTGAAAATATCTTGCTTAAATAAATAAATAAAATCTTCCACTGGGAATGTTTCTCCATGTCCTCAGTATACTCTCCTGGACTTTCTGAAGAACATCTCTGCAAGTTTTGTTTGTAAACAGTACTGAAAATTTAGTTTCTCCATTAGTACCTGTGGACCAGCTGACATTCCGCTGAGGGACTTTGCAATACTGTGTTCAACAACCATGAAACCAAGCAACAGTTCTATACTAAGTTTGCCCCAGGAACTAAATGCGAGTAGGTTCTGTAAAAGTAAAATTGTATCAGCAACCCGGTTCAGTTATCTTGTAGCCAGCTTTCTCATTGCTTCTGGGTTTAGATGGTTTCCTGTGTTTTATTATCAGTGGGTCTTTCATGTGTGTATATATACACCCATTGCTTCCAGCACCCTGTTTTTATTTCTTCCCCTGGTGCTCCTTGGAGTGCCAACACCGCCTAAGCATCACAGCCATCGTGTGTTACTTTAATCCTTTTCCCACCCATTTTTTCCTCCCCTTTGCACTCGTGCTTTGGCTGTTCAGGGCAGTGCGGTGTAACTGCAGGAGCCAGACTGAGGTTGCCCGTACAGAACGGGTGGCACCGGGTGGGACGGCGGCAGTCCCCGAGCCCCCTGGCTGTACGGAACGGGTGGCACTGGGCGGGATGGCGGCAGTCCCGGAGCCCCCTAGCTGTACGGAACGGGTGGCACCGGGCGGGACGGCGGCACGCCCCGAGCCCCCTGGCTGTACAGAACGGGTGGCACCGGGCGGGACGGCGGCACGCCCCGAGCCCCCTGGCTGTACAGAACGGGTGGCACCGGGTGGGACGGCGGCACGCCCCGAGCCCCCTGGCTGTACGGAACAGGTGGCACCGGGCGGGACGGCGGCAGTCCCGGAGCCCCCTGGCTGTACAGAACGGGTGGCACCGGGCGGGACGGCGGCACGCCCCGAGCCCCGCGGCTGTGCGCGGTCACACTTGCCCGCCGGGGGGCCCCCTGGCGGCGCGGGGCGGGGCCGGGGCTGGGCGGGGCCTGGCGGAGCCAATCGGGCGCGCCCGGCGCGTTCAAACGGGGCGGGGGCGGCGCCGCGGCCCGAGCGGGGCGCAGCGGGGCGGGCGGCGGTTGAGGACGGGCGCGCTCAGGTGAGGGGCGGCCCGGACGGAGCTTCCCGCAGCCCGGGGCGGCGTCTCCTCCGCGGGCCCGGCTCTGGGCAGCCGCGAGGCTCTGGGCCCTGTGGGCCCGCGGGTCTGGAGGTGCTGCTGCCGCCTCCTCGCCTTCTCCCCGAGGGAGGGCCCGTGGCCGTGCGGGGTCGGCCGGGGAGGGAAGGGACCTTTGCTGAAGGGTAACAGAGCTGCCGGTTGCCGCAGCTTTGAGCGCTTGCCTTTCGTATCTAGTTAGTGGCTGTAATTCTTTAAAAACGAGGAATGAGCGTGTTTCTTGTTCTGAGTTCAGTTCTCTCGAACTGAACCTCATTCCGTATTTTAGAGCGAAGGAGCCTTTAATGGGAAGTTTCATTTTTCTCCAGAAGACTTTGTGATTACTCATAAGGCACAGCTGTGGCAAGAGGTGAGGAGAATTTGCAAGAGTTATGTTAAGCTGCATGGAAAGGATGGGCTTTTCAGAAAACACTGGCACCATTCATAGCTTATGTCCGTGTTTCTCTATTTACTGACTACTAGAGGGAACCACAAAGTTTGTATTTTACTAATCACGTAACATAGTTTCCTGTCTCAAACTGGATTGAGCAATAGATACGCTGGTCTGAAATTCTGATGTTTTCCTCACAAGTTGTGAGCTGTGAAAACTCTGCGGTCATGACATGTGTAAGTGGATGTAACTGCATAAAGTCTGAGAGTACTCTGAAAGCTATTACTTAAAAGTGCAGCGTTAAAGGAAACTTCTGTTGGAGCAGTGACTAAATGATTTCTTCTACATCGCTTGCTCTCCTCTTGCATTCCATTTTTCCTCTGACTGTGTACTTACTGCTGTTGTTAATGATATTGCAGCTTTTGAAGGATCAAAGGCAGAGAACTTCTTGTTGACTTGTAACCATGAATTAATCGCAGCTGGCAAGTCTGCAGTGGGTGTTGATATCAAACCTGTTACAATCCGGTAACTATGATGCAGATACGGCAGGGAAAACATGCTTTCCTATACAGATTACATATACAGAGCTTTTGAAATATTTACATGTAGAAAGGACAGGGAGTATATTTTATGGTTTTCTTTTGTCCCCTAGGCTAGGTGTCTTTTGTTTTGCTATGTGTCTATGTACCAGAGTGCACTAAAATGACATCCAAAGGTACCCTTAATAGTCGTCCCTGTTAAATGTCCTGATACTGGGTTATATATTGCATATCAAAATCCTGAGAAAAACTTTCCTTCCATGTTCACAGACTTCTTATTGAAGGTTAACTTTGTTCTCTGTTGGAGTATGTTAGCTGTGCAATACAATGGGTGTCAATAGATGTGAGTGAATGGAGATGTGGTCTGGAATTTCTGTAGTTTGGAAATCATGGTAGATCATTTGGGAGAAATATCCATGGTCATCTTTGTTGCTAAATAGATTGTTCTTTTTACCAACTGGTGCTTCTTTGTGATGCTTGGTTTACTTTCTGAGAATCATAGAACTCAATAAATCAAATCAAATAGCCTGCTGTAGGAAGCAGTCATTCAGATATGAAATTATTTGTTAAAAAATACTAGAAGCAGGATATTAATTGTTCTTAATGTTTGGGAATATGTACTGCAGTATCTGTAAAGTGCTCCCCATGCAGCAAAACATAGCTCACACTGCACATACGCATCATGAGCTTTTTTTTTTTGCTTTGTCTCCCCAGATTCCTCATGAAGCAGCAACTAGAAATAATCCTTTAGGAAAGGTGCTGTACTTGTTAACATTTGGGTTTTAATTAGCTGGAAGACAAGATGCCTATTTACACAGTTCCTGCCAGGAGCCCTGCTGGAACACGATGCACGGCCACTTTCCAGAAGGCGTCCTCACACCATACCCTGGCCAGCAGTAAAGCATCTGGGCACCAGCTGAGGTCACAGGTGTTGGGAGAAAAGGATTGTCTGCCTTCATGTCCTCAGAATAAGAGTGAGGATGTAAATAGGACCTATGTGATTTCAGCTTGTGAAAAAGTGAGTGATGTGTCAACTTCTTTTAAACTGGAAGGGAGATTAACACTCCAGAGGAGAACTGGAACGAGCAAAAAATCAGTGTCTGGTAGTGACGCAACCCAGAGTACAGAAGAGCTACAAACAGAGAAAAGACTTACTCTGCAGAGGCGTGTGAGGACTGGCTCCACAGAGAGAGGTAAAATTAATCAGAATATTGTGCCTAGGAAAGGAAATTATGACTTTGATGCACAAGGAAATGACAAGATTACACCTCCACAGAATATTAAGGGTACCGATGGTGTTAAACCAAACTTGAAGTTAACTGAGAGTCAGTCAAGTACCAAGTTGCAGCATAACCTGAACAGCAAGGATTGCTTTGGTTTAGTTGGTGGTGTCTGTGTAAATACTACCAACACCTGTTTAAAAGATACAACAAGCACTGCTGACACAAAGTTTCAAAATGAAGTTCCTAATTCAGAAGGGTTTGTTACCTCAAAATGTACTAAGAGGCTGCCAGGAGAGCAACTGAGTGAAAAAGGCAATATAAATAAGCTAGCTGGAAAGCAAAGGGTACAGCACTTGATAAAACACAGCAGCTTGGAAAGACCAAGGACACCAGGAAAAGTTTTAACAGAAAGATTTGCACTTACACCAAAGAACAGCACTTCTCAAGATCAACTATCCCTCAAGCTGGCCTCAAATGAGCAAACACCTCATCTGCCAATTTTAGCCAAGAAACTCCCTAGTATCTCCAGCTCCCTTCCTGTGAGTACAAGTTCAGAAACAAAAGTGAACACAGAAACTTTAGCTGAGAGCAGCAGTACTGGGGAAGATGTTTTCAAAGTGAAAAACAGCAAAGTGATTGTAGCTGTGCGGGTGCGGCCCTTCATTAACAGGTTTGTATCCTGGACTAATTTCTGGTGCTAACAGGGTGTGTTGATTTCTACTTTATATTTGTTGAGTGATTTCATCATTGATCCAATAAGGATATACTTGGAAATTAGCAGATACTTTATGCAACACCAAGATAGATTTTATTAAGAAACTGAATTGACTTTATTGGTGTTTGGGTCTGGTTTTTACATATTCATTAACAAAAGTGTTTTGAACCTTAATATTTGTATGTTCCTCAAACAAGTATTTTTAGCAATGATCACTGATTTTTTTTTTTTTATTTCCATTAGGCAATGAAATTACTAACTTAAAGCATGTAGCTTTTTTTTTTTTTTATTTTCCCACCTTTTCCCTTCAGAGAGAAAACTGAAAACTCATTCCCTGTGATCTCCATGAGTGGTTCAGAGACAAATGTACAAAATCCATCCACGAAACAAGTTTACAGCTTCAGTTACGACTTCTCCTTCTGGTCTTTTGACAAGGGACATCCCAATTTTGCAAGCCAAGCCATGATTTATAAAACTTTGGCACTGCCACTCCTCGAAAGAGCTTTTGAGGGCTACAATGCTTGTCTTTTTGCTTATGGGCAGACTGGCTCTGGGAAATCGTACACGTAAGTTGGTAATAATAATTGTTAAAATTCTGCTGGTTGTTAGACAGTGTTAAATCATGAAAGAGATTGAATGGAATAGTTTTCAGAGCGATTGAATTCTATCAAAAGGTTATTGTGTGTTTTAAAAATAATTGGACCAGTATTTATAGCAATTAAGCAAAAGTTAACTTTGGAATATTTTTATGGATGTGCCCCTGACCTCTTTCTGCTTTTAATGGGGAAAATAAAAAGTTTTCAGAGATTTTAGTGAAGGAAAACCTTTATTAATTCAGAGAGCTTGTCAGACTCTTCCAGTCTCCCAGTGCTGTTTTTCACCATTGTTTGTGCATGAAGTGGCATACTAAAGTGTAGCATGTTTTTTGGATAAGACATTTAAGAGATCATTATGATCATGATCCTTATGCTTTAGAACTTTAAGTAAATCCAGATGTTTGTGGCACTGCTTATTTGAAATCAAATCTCTGTACAAAATAATCCCAGATAAGTAACATTTTTAGGGTTTCAAGCCAATTGTGTATACCTTATCTAGATTTTGAAAGAGAATGCCTAGTGAGCTGTTTGGTTTCCAAGCATGCATCTATTAAAATTAGTTTATGGGTTTTATAATTCCTATCAGATGCTATAGACTTTTAGTAAAGGTAGTGGAGGACCAGAAATGTTTCTGTTCAATTTACAATAAATATATATAATAAATATAGAACTTACACAGAAATAAATTCTCTTTTAAGTTGGTCAACTTCCATTCTAAGTAGCTGAACTCAGTTTTTACTTGCACTGTTGTTTTTACTTTGGCCTAAAAGGAAGATAAACTCAGGACTGCAACTGTTATCCTCTTTGTAGGTTTCCTGTGTTTTTGTTTGGATTTTTTCTTTCACTTAAACAGTCACTTACCTTCACCCCTTTGTGTTTTGAACAAGGCTGAAATTAGTATCAGGGTCCTCTGATCAAGTTTACAAAACAAATTTCTGCTGTGCAGCCCTGTGTGTCTCTAGACTGTGGGTGGATTAGTCCAGGTGTGCTGCTGTGGCAGAACTCCACCGGAGAAAACTGCACCAGAGCTGGGGACAGGCTTAGGTTGCACTGAAAGTGTGCTGAGAATATAAAATGCAGGCCTGTTAAAATATGAACGTTTGTAGGTTTAATGTTTATACTACAACTTTCTCTTCAGCTGCTGTGGAGTTTTTGTTTTACTTGGGTTTTTAAACCTATTTAAATTGGATGAAATAGAAAATACCGCTGGATATCACCTTGTCTAACTCCACACTTAGACAAGCATCAATTTAGATCAGGTTAAATTCTGTTGCTTATTGTTGTATAACTTAGAAGCGTGTGGCATGGCAGCTGTAGAGCTATACAGTTAACATTAAAACTCTCTGTGGAGAGTTACAAGACTAAACTAGGATTTTTGTGACCGCAGGATGATGGGATTTGATGAAGACCGAGGAATAATTCCAAGACTTTGTGAAGATCTTTTCAATCAAATAACACAAATGGACAAAGAACAGGTGATATGCTTATGCCATTGACCTTATATTGGAATTGGAAAGTGATACTTGAATAGTGAACCCTTTATTAGTGTTCATATCCTTTTGCTGATTCAAATCTTATTTGTTTTCATAGCTCAGATTCATGGGGTTCTCTAAACAGTCAAAATCAACATTGCTTTGTTTCCTTAATGGCAGTGATGTAAGAAAGAAATATGGGCATGATACTTTTGTTGCACCACTAGACTAGGAGTCTTTCCTCTATATTGCATGTCTTACATTTTAAGGTTTATGTAAGGAAAGGCAAAACAAAATCCCAGTGGGCTCCATACTTTCAGTGGAGGCAGTAAAATAGAGCTCAAAAATATGAATTTATCATTAAACATCACATATCAAAGCAAAATACACTGTAATAGTATTCAAATTCCAGTATTCAGCTCAGTAGTCTAGCTGAAACAAAAAATAACTACCCTCACATTCTTTGTACTTTTTTCCTCTGTGTGGTTGGTTGTGTCTTTTGTGACTGACTTGCGGTTCTGTAGACCTTAACATTCAGTTAATCTTATTCAGGCAAACTTTTCTATTTTTAACTGTTCCAAATTTTCTTATTGCTTTATATTTGAATTCTAGACTTTCAAGCCTAATGCCTATGAACATCTAATATTCTAATCCTTCAGCAGATTTGATAGACACTGAGGAATTTACAAAAGTTATTGCTGAGTTTGGCTATAGAGTATAACTTCTGAAAAATGCAGAGCTTTTTTTTATTCCTTTGCTTTATGCATTGTGATTCTGTTGCAGTGAATTGTCTTGAGTCTTGTCTTTCTTATTCCAGTGCTTCAGGGGCTTTGCTGCAATCTTCCTGTCTCTTACAGAAAATTCCATTCTTCTTGAAAATAGAAAAAAGACCCAAACATCCTCAGAGGAAAAAGATCTGTTTTCATGGAAGTGTTGTTGTGGTGTTTTTGTTTTATTTTTATTGCTGTAGGTAGAATCAAGGTTTACCTTTCCATTAGGTCACTCTGTTCCATGTCAGGATGTTGACAACATCATTCCATGCCTCCCCTGTGACAGACATCGTGCTGTACAGGCACAGTCCCTAAGGGAAAGAGATGACTGCAGGTGCAAACAAAATGATATTTTTGTGTACTAAAAACCCAGTGCTGAAAATTCTGAAGTGGATATACATACATACATACGTATATATATATATATTAGTGCTCTATAGTTTCTATCTGGGAATGTCTCTGGATGGAGCTCCAGCGAATTGTCTTTTTGGTCTTAGCAGAGGTGTTACAGTAGATAACCTTTTAGAGTCCCTTTCAAGCCAAACTGTTTCCTGATAACATTTCTCTTGGAAAGTCCCTACAGCACAAATGTTTCTAATATTGAAAATCAGGATCTGGTGGTCTAAATTAATTTTTGAAACAAAGAATGAATATGTTTTGTGGACTATATTAATAACTATTATTAATTTTATTAGGTTTTGTATCATCTTGAAATGAGCTTCTTTGAAGTTTACAATGAGAAAATTCATGATTTGCTTGTCTTTAAAGCTGAAAATGGACAGAAGAAACAACAAGTAAGTTGCTCACAGAATCAAGTGTCTGCATAACCTAAGTAGTGGCATTTATTCTGAAACAAAAATGCACAAATGACAAGTGATCATTGTTTTTTACCTAAGTACCTCAGTTGTGAACAATGGGATTCAAGTAAAAACCAAATAAAAATATCAAAATATCACATGACTTAAAGCAAAACACTTGTCACTGGAGAAATGTTAAGCAATGCTGAAATAGAAACAAAATGATTCAGTAGGATCTATCAAAATAGTTAAAATCTCCCCTTATCTGCAAAATTAAGACAATCTTATCAGCCTTTATAAAAAGTCTCATAGGATATATCTAAATCTCCAGCTTATAATAAGAATCTTCTGCACAAAATAACTTGAGTTATAGTCTTGTAATTTAGGTGGAGTTTTCTTTTTTTGTTGCCTGGATGTCTCTTAAGGAGCTGGAGAAGTGGGGAAAGGAACAAGATTGGCCTGATTAACTAGTTAAGGCTCACTAGTTAAACCAGTTTAGCTAGTGTTTAGTGGTTGTGTATTAGAATATGTAAAATCATAAATTAAAGAAATTTGTCTTAAGTAGTGTATGTAGGGAAGGAATTTATTATGTCTGATTTATCAAAAGAAAAGTACTTCTTGTGCTTTGACATTGAACACTGGCCACTTGTATGTAAATTGAATGTTAGTTTATGATAGATGAAACAGATGGAATGCAAAAGATGATATCAACATACAACTTGCTGTTGAAATGAGTCCTTTAGCCTAAGCTTGGGACTCAGGTGGACTTGTTATGAAGAAATTAGGACTCTACTGTCTTGTCTAAAGCAGGAGTGCTTTCACTCTGAGTTTTGCCAGTGATTTTGGGGTAAACTACTTACAAACATAATAGATTTACGTTGTAGAATCTTAAAAAAGATATTCCTGAGTACTAGATCTGACTAATGCACTCCTAGTAATTTTTATTTTGAAATTTTTCTCATCAGCTTCGTGTAAGAGAACATCCAGTGTTAGGACCATATGTGGAAGGCCTGACAGTGTAAGTCTTAACTGTACTTATTTTAACAGATGTATGATGTAATCCGGAAAGAGGATATCTTGAGGCTCTGTGAAAGCTTGTGTACTCACCAGCAGAACCCAGTGTTATGTAGTTTTAGAAAAATGCATACCCATGACTAGCTTAATATATTTTCTTTATTGCCTTAGTGAATTCTAAAAGTGTGGAAGTCTCAAGACAACTGCAGCTTTCATTATGTATTTGTATTCTGTTTATAACTGGGAAAATGCTTCAGAAGTCAGGAAGCAGGGAAATCTATAGAAAGACAACTGTCTGAACCCAAACTTTTTTTCTCCCCACTCTAGGAATGTTGTCCGTTCTTACTCTGATATTCTGGTAAGAGTTTTTTGGTTACTAAAAGGGAATACAAATATTTCTGCCTGCTCCTTTTCTGCTTACTGCTGAAAAATAAATCCCATGGATGGGAAGCAAATGATGAACAGACTGTCCAGTAGTGTATGATCTTTCAGCTGGTTTTGTAAAAGTGTGACAAAGACTAGTCCTGTATAATGGAGCTGAATAGATTTGTACAGTCACATGTCACTGTTCACATCGTTATTTCTAAAGTTTAACTTTTAATTCCTTTTTTTATAGTCACAATTTGTGTTAATAACTGTATATGCAGATATTTAAATCTTCAGTTAACCATCCAAAATAGGGTTTGGTTTCATGTCCTGACTTTTGTCTTTTACAGAGTTGGCTTGAACTAGGAAATAAGCAGAGAGCAACAGCTGCTACAGTAATGAATGACAAGAGCTCTAGATCTCATTCTGTCTTCACCCTTGTCATGACACAAACCAAGGTATTGCTGGGGTTTTTTTTGTATCTGTTCAAATCTGGTAGTAAAAAGTTCTTTTGTGTGCTGCCTAGAAAATTGTGAGAATATACTTGAAGATCTTTGAGTAAAGCACAGGGCATTTTAACATGGCTTTCTACACCGCAAAACTTGTTTTATTTTACATGCTTTTAGTAGATTCTGATGTCTTTGTGCTAAGTATATTTATAGCTGCAGTATAAATATGTCTAGGCTGACAGATCTAGGAGTAGTTCCAAGTGTCTCAGTGTGATTTTTGAGATGTAACGGGAATCCTAGCTGAGGCCAGATGGAATTTCACACATTTTAGCTTCTAAGAAAGTTAGGCTGTGCTGAGTTCCTGCAGGCAACAAACTGGGGCAGTGGTAGGAGATGCAATTTCTGCTCAGCTTCAGAACACTTCACTGAATAAATGTTTTCTTGCTTCAGGATGCCTTTTCCCCAAGGGTCTCCAGGACATAGGGACTACAACTCCTCATCTGATTTACAGATGCTTAAAAGACAAAACCTGACTTAGTGACGTGAGCCTGAAGACAGAAATGGAATAGGTAGAGCTCCTCAGGAGTCTAGAGACTGTCAGTTTTCTCCATTGACAAATGACTTGTTGGTTTGGGGGTTTTTGTTCTTGATTGGTTTGATTTTTGATCCCAGTTTCCTGGATTTTCTCCTTTCTTCTTTCCCTTGCCATTTTCACCACTAGAATATTGATTTTTCTCTATCATAGCTGGTCTTGAGCTCTTCCACTGACTCCTTAACTGATCTTCATTGGTCTAAGTCAGTAACAGCTTACTGATTTGCATGTTTATTGGATAACTGCAATTGGATTGACTGCAGTCATCAAACTTCAGACCCAAACCCCTAGTTTGGCAATCTGTTGGGTTTGCAGTTTATGCTTGTGCAGTTATTCAGCCACAACCAACTGATACTGTGGTTATAAGTCTGAGCTTAGTCTCCTTCAAGGGATGTACACAAAAGTATCCTGTCAAAAATTAAATGGCAGCATGAAAATTTTATGTATTGTGGACAGCTTGTCTGATTTCTTCTTATCCTCAGGCTTTTTTTTTTTTGTTGTTTGTTTGTTTGTTTGTTTGAATGCCAGCATCTCCCTTTCTTTCCAGGTAGAATTTGTGAATGAAGAACAGTGTGATCGTAGGCTCACCAGTCACATAAATCTAATTGATCTAGCTGGCAGTGAGTGCTGTACAAAGGCTCAGACCACTGGAGAAAGGCTGAAGGTAAATCAAGAGTGCAAATCTGTGGAAAAGGCTTGACTCCTAAGAACACCCTTAAACTCCAAAGCATGCTCACCTAACAGGACCTTTGGGCTGGAACTGTAGCTGTAAAAGGATGTATACAGCCCTTATGCATATCAGTGTTATGGCACATTTTCCAGTGAGGGTGGGTGGCCTGAATAAGCTGTTTGGAGTGTGCAATGTGGCAGATCTTGCTTAGAACACCTCTCCCCATGTTATGTAGGTCTAATGATCCTGCAGGAAGAGTGAGGGGAAACTCTGTGACTTTGGAGATCATGGATCAAATATCATGAAGGTTATAGCTTGCCCTGTTTTGGGGGCATCTAATTAAATAGATTTTTCTAATAACAGAGTTTTTTTCAAGCTGCCTTCATAAGTTTGAAGATTCTTAACACTACTTATTTTAAAGGTGGGGTCTTTATTCTTTCCAAATGAAGATGCTCTTGCATCTTACTGTTTTTTTCATAACTGGTGACATTTAATGTGGTACAGCTGTAGCATACATTGAACAAACATAATTAATCAACAGCACAGTTGATAACATCACACAAGAAACTGAGACTGTATTATAAATATTTTTATTTTTGCTTTGTGTAGGAAGGTGTGAGTATCAATAAGTCACTGTTGACCCTTGGAAGGGTTATTTCTGCACTGTCTAAACAATCTCAAAATGGAAGGAAAACTTTCATTCCTTACCGGGAATCTGTCCTTACTTGGTATGTACATTATATAGAGAGAGACCTTTCTGACACTGGTTTTTCTCATCTATTCCTGAGGCACTACTTCCCATCCTTTCTCTCACACTCTCTCAAATGACCTTTGGTGGGAAGAAATTAGCCTGTTGTATCAGATAAACACCAAACAGGAGCTTGGTTTGTGTTTTAAGTAGCTGACAGTCCCTCTCAAAAAGCAAGATCCTGGGTAGTTTGTATTTAATCTGTTCCAATTGGGAAGTTTTGAATTTCTCTGTCAGTGTGAGGCCCAGGGATTGACTGGTATTTTGTCCACTGAAGGCTGTTAAAGGAAAGTCTTGGTGGCAATTCCCAGACGACCATGATTGCCACAGTGAGCCCAGCTGCCAGCAGCACGGAGGAGACGCTCAGCACCCTTCGCTATGCCAAACAGGCTTGTTCTATTATCAACATTGCTAAAGTAAATGAAGATGTAAATGTCAAACTAATCAGAGGTGAGATTAACATCTGCAGTCTTTCAGGGTTGTCATTCGCATGTGTGTTTAGCTTATCTCTCAAAAGAGTTGTTACTACTAATATTCCGTTGTGTTGACTGATCTCTTGTCAACTAGACTAATACAGCATAGGATGTCTTCCTTTTAATATTATTGTTCTTTGTGAGCTTTTTTTATCTTTCAAAATGTAAGTGATGTCTTAGGCTACACTTGAGAACTGGAAACAGAGAAAGGTATTTTGTTTTTAAATAAGTAACAGGATTAATTTTATACTATTGTACTGAAGTGTATTTTCCCTTCATTTTTTACATGTACTGTATGTCTGGTTTTTCTAATGTAGAATTAAAAGCTGAAATTGAAAAACTGAGGGCAGCTCAGAAAAGTGCTCTGAACACTGATCGTGAAAAATACAGGCGTTATTTGCAGGAAATAACATCTCTGAAGGTAGAATTGCACCAGCAGGAGAGGAGCATGGCAGAAATGCAAAGGTCAGGCACTCATTAACGTCTTAATTTAAAATGGAAATGGTAAAATTTATGTGCTGTAATTTTTCTCCTAATACCTTACGTATTTTCTTCATATATTAAGGGCCTGGAAAGAAAAACTTGAACAAGCAGAAAAAAGGAAATTGGAAGATATAAAAGAATTGCAGGTACATTTTTTTTTCCTGTAGGACATAGTACAGAAAATATAACCTCAGCAAACCTTGCAGAAGAATGAGAGTAGCTGTAAGATTTGGTTTCCTTAATACTCGTCTTTTAACAGATTGCTGTGACTTCTTAGAAGAATTTAATGTAGATATTTGAATGCATAAAGTAAATTGCTTTTTAATTCAGAGCTCTTTTTTATCTAGAAAGCTGGAATTGCATTCAAAATGGACAATCATTTGCCAAACCTTGTCAATCTCAATGAAGATCCTCAGCTTTCTGAGGTGCTGTTATATATGATCAAAGAAGGAGAAACTACAGTTGGAAGATGTAAACCAAATTCAAAACATGATATCCAGCTTTCAGGAGTGCTGATTGCTGATGACCATTGGTATGTAGTGTTCTTTTTATATTATCAGTTTCTTCTCGCTCTTCCCTTTTTTTTGGAGTCACTCTTCCTTCTGGCAGTAACAAAATATAGTCTTCTAGCCAAGAAAATACTATGTAGGGATATTTTTTGTGCTGCTCAATGATTAAAGCAGCTACCTTCTGTTCCCTCTAGAAATCTGTTAACTGAGGTAGTTTAGTTTCTTTGTTCATTTCATTCACGTAGCAAAGTTTTCTTCTGCAGCATTTCTACATGAATAAGACCTGATCAAATTATGCTGTGTGATAGATAAATGTTACATTAAGTTCAGTGGAAAAGTGAAATGCCTTGGCAGTTTTTTATTTAATAAAAATAGACAGCAGCTTGGATGTACAGCAGGAATATTGCTTAAAGTGATTCCATGCAACTGATGCCCAAAAAAATGCTGTAAGAAATGTAACTAATCAGTTACTAAAAACATGAGTCACATTATCAAAGAAATTCTCAGATGGCAGGATATTGTAGTAATTTTCTAGCAGTGGATTCCCAGATATAAATATAGGTTCTCTACCAAAATATAGGCTGTCATTCATTAATTATGTGTGTTGTACCTAAATAGTATGAAGACAATCCACATCTAGGAAAACAATAACATCTAAAGCCTTAATTTTAGTCTATTAAGAAACATCACTTGAAATTATCATGAACTACTAATACTGCAAATGTTTCTTGTTTTCAGTGTTATTAAAAATACTGTTGGCAAAGTAAGTATTATTCCACTTAGAGAAGCCAAGACATATGTAAATGGGAAATGCATTTTGGACCCAACAATTCTGCACCATGTAAGTAATTGATCTGGTAATAGTAATTTGTGCATGTGTGGGTTTCTTTGCTTTGTTAATATCTCAGCTTCAGACTGCAGGTTTTCTGAGAATGCTGTGTAACCATAAATATTTGTCTCTTCCTCTTCGACTTCTAGCTTCACCTGCATGTTTTAAGCACTGAAAATTCGTTTACAAATCTGAAAGTTTCAATAGATTTTTTTTTCCCCCAATAGGGTGATCGAGTGATCCTTGGGGGAGACCATTATTTCAGGTTTAATCATCCAGCAGAGGTACAGAAAGTTAAAACACCTTCTTGTGGCACTTTGTGTTTGAATGATGGTCCAAAAGATTTTGAATTTGCCAAGAATGAGCTGCTTATTGCACAGCGAACACAGTAAGTATTGATTCTTCTTGTTCTGAAAATAAGCTCAGTAGTTAATTCAACCATGCAATTAGTTTTAGAAATGACTGAAGATTATTAATCATTTTACAATGGGGATAGTTGGAAAACAGCAACTCCATTTATAATGGAAGTCACAGACTTGGCTGAAATGATGTACACCTCTAAGGTTTGATAACCACAAGCTAATCCAGGTACCAACAATGTAGACCACTATTAGAGAAACACTGAGCTCCAGGGGTCCTCAGAGTAGTGTATCTCTTTAATTATGTTTCTCTCCAAGCATATGATGAGTCTGAAAATGACTTTTGATGTTTTAAAGAGATTTAAAGTCTGAAAAGTAAATGCCTTAGGGAAATGAGAAGAACCCAAAGCAACTACCTTAGTCTTCTGTGATGGTGGAGAATTTGAGAGACAGTGAAATGTTATTTGTACTTAATTTTGGGGGGTTTTTAAACCACAAGGCTCATTGATTTAAAATTTAATTTTGCATCTTAAGTGATTTAGTGAGTTTCCATTGCTGTCTTTAAATTTGTGAAACTGATATAATAAATTAAAATGGAAATTCAGTGGACATTGAAATTCTGGAATGTCTTCTGTATTTACATTGGAAGTGTCTCCAGCAGCACTATAAATGTATAACACTTTTAGGCTTGAATCAGAAATTGAAGAGGCACGACTGAAAGCCAAGGAAGAAATGATGCAAAGTGTCCAAATAGCAAAAGAGATGGTTCAGCTGGAGCTGGCCTCACAAAAAGAAGTGTATGAGAGCAAAATAAAATCCCTGGAAGCAGAGGTGGTGAGTTGCCATTGCATCATTACATGAAATATATCAGTAAAGTAAATCAGAAACTGTAGTATGTGGTATCTGTTTGTTTGGTGCTCGGTTGGGCTTGGTTTGTGTGTTTTTGGGTTTGGTTTTCTTTTTCTCTTACATATTATATAAGCATCTTAGAGAATGCAAAGCCTCATTCTAAAAAAAAAAAAAGTCAGCCTCAGTAACAGAAGAATTTGTAAAGTAGTAAAGTAAGTCTTCAGAGTTTTTCCAGGGATTGTAACTTGTAAGCAAAGAAAAATACCTACAGAATCTACCTTATTTCATGAGGCTTTAAAATCATTATACTGGATTGATTAATACAGATTTTTTCTTTCTAAACTTGCATACTATTTTGTAGGGTTTTTTTGTTGTTGTTGTTGGTACAGGTGCAACATGCATAAGTTGGCATAGAATAGTACATCGTGGTAAAACAATAATGATGTATCTCATATCTTACATATTCTACAGAAGACTTCAAGTGCTGCTTGTGAACTGGGATATAACCATTGCTGGTGTTGGGCTGTGTAGATCACAGAGGCTGCAAGTTTTAGATGTATTGAATATGTGCCTGAAGGATGGGTCACAAATGCTGTAGAAGGTGTGTTCCTCCTCTCACTTTTCCTTTTTGATCTTAGAGAGAAGAATCTCGTAAGAAGCAAATCCAAGAACTGAATAACCAAAAAGCCACAACTAAAATACAGGAGCTGGAGAAGGCAAAGAAAAGCCTTGAGCTAGAACTCCACTTCAATAAGAAGCGTTTAGAAATGGAGACCTTAGCTACTAAGCAGGTAATTGAAAAAACCTTTTAAGGCAATAAACTCTGGTTTGGTTAGGGGGCTTTTTTTTGTTCTTTAAAATCAATTATTGTACAGGAAATTATTTAAAGTACTTCTATGTGATTTTATGTAGAAGAACTGATTGCTTTGTTTGCAACCTGAGTATGGTAATGTATTAATGTTGGGGATTAAATAATGCTGACCTTATTTCTTAAATATTGTGGATGGTTTTGCTCCTGTACCAAAATTTAGCAACTGTTGCCTTTGGCAAAAGTTATTACTCCAGACATTAATGTAAGTAATGACTGAGTCTTGGCTGGTGTTCATATATATCTGGCTGCTGCAACAAATACAACTTTTTTAAAAAGCTGTTCCTTTTAAATTCCAGTATTTTTTGAGGATTGCAATATGTAAGCAAACCCAGAGAACTGTCGTGTAGCAGATGTCCAGTATAAAATCAGTTCTGTAAGTCTTTAAAATGGCAGGAACAAATTTTAGCTTCAACAAACAGCATTAAAAGTTTTAGATTTTTTTTTTTACCACTGCCCATTTTGCCCCAGGCTCTAGAAGACCATACTATTCGTCATGCAAAGATAGTGGAAGCTCTGGAAGCTGAGAAGCAGAAGATTGCTGAGGAAATACACACCCTTCAGAGGAATCATGCAAGTGGGAATAAACCAGTGATGAGTATGTATATGCATAATGTTACAAAGGCAATGCTGGCTTCTCTTTCTCAGTGGGCATGGGTGCTGGGTATTGATACAGGAACTTTTTCTGTTCCACTAATACTGCTCTAGTGATCCTGAACAAGAAGAGCCTTCTGTTGTTACAATCCTTTCTATTCATCAGCTGTATGTGTTGGACTGCATTAAAAGCCCTGTTTAATCACACTCAGGGTGGTTAGGTGAACACACCTGTTGTAGTCTGTATTTATTCCAGTAACTTAAAAGTCCTTCCCTGTCCGTCTCCACTGGTCAGGCATTAACTCATTGGGGAAACCAGAGTAACAGAATGAATTTTCTTCCGTTTCCTGTCTTGGATTAATAACAATAATAATATGGTGTCTGGTCTTATGCCTCCGTTTCTGAAATACCCTTTACCCAACCATTTAAAAGGAAGGGTAATGTTTTCCCAATGTGTTGGGAATTCTTAGAACTATTGTTGGCTAAATTACTTTTTTGCTTTTGGGTTGTGGTTTCTTTTCTGCCCTTTATTTTTTTAACCCTGAAGTTGTTGCATCACATCCTTTGGTTCACTAAATCAATATGTTCTATTTTCTTTATTAGCTCCACTGAACTGGAAGTCTCTGAAGCTGTCTGTGATGATTAAAGAGGCTAATGCCATTAGCAATGCATTAGGGAAAGACACTGTTTTCTGCAGGTCAGTATCTAAGTTACTTAATTAAAATGTGTATATGTAATGGATATATAATATTTATGTATGTACTTGAGGGTGGATTTGGGATGTGCTGTGAGCTGTTGGTGTTTCTTTTAACAGTCTTGTCCAATTGAACGTGATAAATTTATTTTCCAAACTATTGTTAGTTAAGTGTGTAGCTGAGCCTTGTTATTTTGAAGTGTGAATTTCTGATTTGAATTTTAGATCAAAACTTTAAAGGTATGCTATAGACAATTAATTTTGAATGTAGTGTGCTTTGGTAGGTGAATCCTCTGATGCCCGTGTCTGTTTTACTTTGGTTCACATATCAAAGTGGTCCTAAAGCACAGTAACTGTGAGGGGCATGATGTCTGAAGAAATTTTTGTGTTTATGTCACATTTTTAGTCTCTGTATAATCCTACCTACAACTACCTTGTTTATTTTTGAAATATTAATGTGTTTTTTGGTCTTGATTTTTGTCTTCTTTTTTTTTAACTTTCTCCAATCCTTAGGCATGACAAAACTGATGACAAAACAGGAACAGTGTCTTCTGTTCAGGTGCAGGTTCGTAACATCAAACTGGGAATAACAACTTTTTGGAGCCTAGAGAAGTTTGAATGTAAATTAGCAGCAATGAAAGAACTCTATGAGGTCAGTAACAATTGAAGAAGACCCACTAGTAATCAGTAATATTTTGTCACAGATAAGGTTTTGATAATGCATACAGGAGGAAAATCTTGGTGGTTTTTTGGGTTGCATATCTTAAAGGGCAAGACCCATGACTACTTTTCACTAAAAACATGGAGATGCATTTGTCCATCAAACAAAAAGAGCACAGTAGAAACAAATGTCTTTATTCAGGTAATTTGGTGTAAAGAGTATGGAGCAGTAAAACAAGGACTGCTTTGTGATTCTTTTGGTTGTTCAATTGTTTTATGTTGTAAAAGAACTTGAATTTCTGAAGTATCACTTGAGTTTTCATTATTATGTTTTATTTATCCATATGTTGACTACTTTATCACTTTTTTCTGTTTAACTCTCCTGTGTTTCCTTTATTTTTTCAGAGTAATGATAGAAATAAAGCAGTTGTTGATGTGTTTTATGATCCTGCTGATGAGTGGGAACCTGACCTTTCAGACAGCTCTATTTCCTTGCTTTCCAGAAGGAGGTAAAAGTAATTTGTAGCTACTCTTCTACCCTTAAAGCAAAGCAAAAAATCGTATAGTTGTCTAAATATGCTTTTGTTCCGCTCTTATACACTGTGTCATCTGTGAGTCTTCTCTTGTATTCACTCATTCTCTTGGATTTCCTCCATGGACAAAAGAAAGGAACAAAACTTGTGTGTAGAGCTTTCCAAAGTATCAGTGCAGAGTAAAATGTGTAGTTTCTAACGTTTTCTTCACACTTCTATACTATCAAAGCATTGTTTTTAGGGAGTAAATGGCAGATGGTCTGGGACCTTGTATTTGAAGTTTTAGCCTTATAACAATATTTATAACTGACTTGCACATTTGTGCAAGCTGTAGCTCATCATGGAAATGCTTGATAAGGAGAAATTCTTTTCTTTTCAAGGCTTTTCATGCTCTTTTATCATCCTTTTTTAGGAGCAGAAGCTTCATGAAGAACAAGAGAATTTCTGGATGTTTGTCTGAGATAAAATTGCAATCTATTCAGAATAAAGAGACTTCCTATCTATCAGGTACTTGCTAAATGGCAGAACACCTTTCATTTCATACTGAGACTTTGAACCTACTATGTGCATAAAATGTAGGTGCTTCTGATAGTTGTTTTAAAAAGTGTGAGTTGGAAAGCAAAATGCAAAAATGTCCTGTTTATGATACCTTCAAATTTATAATGCCAAGCTGTTAACAGTAGGGGTTTCTGTGGTTTTTTGATTATCCTTTCTTAGGGCAAAAACTTCCTGACCAGCTCTTTATGAGCCTAATGTAAGAAATTTATCTAAAAGGTTACTCTGCTGAACTACGTGGGTTAACTGGAGAAAGAGGCTGAATCCTGATACAGTAATATGGGGACTTTATTTGCTTGAGTTTTTGCTATTCCTTTAATTACTGAGGTTTCCCCAAGCTTTTGGGCAAGTTTTACAATGTTTTCTTCCTGAAATATAGGATTCTTTAGTCTCCCAAATATTTGAATGCATTCATTTATTTTAGATTGATTGGGTTTTATTTTTATTTCTCTGTAGATTTGATGGTTGAAACAAATGTATTCATGTTAAAGAATTTCACTATGGAATTTGTCTTTTTACTAACAAAATTTATAAACTATTTAGAACATTTTACACATTTTTTTCTAAATGACTGTCTTGAGTAGGTAAATGTCTATATAAAAGTCATTAAGAAGACACATTGACTGCTCACTCCTATGAAGAGTTTCATGCATGTATGTTTTGCTTTTGTTTTTGCTTTTACCTTGTACAGGTTCACTGAACAAGTCCGGCATATGCTCAAGCACTTCTGAATTCTTTCTTCCTGGAATTTGCAAGGAATCTATAAGTTCAGCTTTAGATTTGCTGGAACAGAATCATGAAGGAGGAAAAAGCATAGCAGATAGTCTCCTAATTAATTTGTTCATAATTTTTTCTGGAGCGTCTGCCATTTCAAAAGCCTATGAACAGCAAGATGAAGAATGTCAGGAAAACTGTAAGTCTCATTTTGGTAGTGGTTTAAACATTTCTAATGACTTGTCTTTGAGAAGCACAAGCATTCATGTGCTTGTCAGTCAGAAGAATTAATGTTCCTATGTTCATTTGCAAAGGAGCTGGATCTGATAGATCTCTTTCTCTTGTAGTTTTCTCTCTTGATCGTGCTGCTCAGTCCTACAGCATCAGAATTGTCTCTGCTTTTGACCAGATTGTGGTAATAAGTAAACTCTGGCTTAATAATGTCCAAAAGTGTCCTGGATCTAGAAAAGTTGATGAAGAAATAAAACAGGAGATAAAGAACTTGGGAGGTTATTTACAGTTGTTGTTGCAGGTAAATCATATTAAAGAATTTGTCTGTGTATAGAGAACTTCTCTGCATTAATGTAGTATTTATTACAGACTTGCTAAAAGCTCTTAAATATCCGATGTGTGCAGTGACAAACCAATGCACCTAAGGAAGATAAATAGCCAAGGCTGCATTTGTTCTGGCTAAGCTGGTAGTTCCATGTGGCAGTGGAGGGTAATGCAGACCTTCCTGTGCCCAGGCCCTGACAGAAGCATTGGTTCTTACTCGTAAAATTAAACACACAATAAGAGCAAATGATAGTTTAGACTTTGAAGTGCTGCTGTTCATAAACCAGTTGCCAGTGAATATTATTTTTGTGAACACTAAAGCCTTATGAATGTTTTTTTTTTCTTTAAAACTATGTGGTATAATGATATTGTTGCTCTGTGGTTGCAAGGCATGATTTTTTTAGCTGTGATAGATAAGCCATTGGAAGTAGGAAGATGTAAAGCTGAAAATGGCTGAGTATTGTGTGCTAGGAGCACTTGCTGTACAGAAAGAGTATTCTTTGACAGAGGTGCTTTCTGGCATCAGTGAAAGATGTGCCTTTGTTTCCCAGGGGTGTTCTTCAGATATATCCTCGATGGTAACAGAAGCATGGAGCAAAGTAAACCAAACAGTAAAACAAACAATGAAATACATAGGACACTTGGCAGTAGTCACAACAGCTGATATTTCATTTCCTGAAGAGAGCAACATTCCTGCCTCTTGTCTACAGGTGAAGAAATGTTTCTTAGAAATACTGATAATGAATAGTAATTCTAGTGTTGAGGTCACACTTACTATCAGTAACTGTATGTTGGAGCAAATCATTCCATATACCAACTGAATTAAGTATATTTAGAGTTTATCTATTACTTCAAATTTAAGGTGAAAATGGATGTATTAATACCTTTGACTTTTTTTTCCTTAAAACCTTAAAATCCTTTAAATCTGTGTAAGTTAAACCTATGAAGGAAAAGAAGTGTATGGTGCTTTTAGGACTGTACCTGCACTGAGATTATACAAGTCTATCTGTTTCACTGAAATTCATTACTTACATTTTAGTAATCTCTGTCTAAGTACCACACTGAATTTACAAAAATCTGAACTGAGCTCCTGTGGTCCAAGGAAGACATGTGTCTGAATAGACCTGCACTGAATAACGTGCTTGAAACAAAATTATTTCTTGTCTATTGTAGAAAATCTGTTTTAATTCTAGACCACATCAGTTTCTTTACCATTGCATTTTGAACCTTTGTTTTGAAAGGAATTTGTACTTGCCATTTATGATGGAGTAGGCTCAGGACTGGAGTGTCTCATTGATGCTGTACAGGAGAAAGCAAGAATGGTACAGAAAGAACTTGTGAAACAATGTCCACAAAATGAGGTGAGGTGAAATGAAGGTTAAAAACTGCTACTATATCTTGGATACCCTTGATCATGTTTTGTTTTTTGTGCTTGTATTTTAAATCATGAAGATTATACTACAGGGAGTTACACAAAATAAAGAATAAGGAATAAGCACCATAGTTAAAGATATTTCTGCAACTGTTTGAAAATTCCAGTAGGGAAGTTAGGGTGGAAACAAACCACTTTTTTAGTGGGTAAGCCCTTTTGACAAAGAGCCTGGTTGAATACCAAGAAAATACT
Organism: Chamaea fasciata; assembly: GCF_029207755.1. Classification (NCBI taxonomy): domain Eukaryota; kingdom Metazoa; phylum Chordata; class Aves; order Passeriformes; family Sylviidae; genus Chamaea; species Chamaea fasciata. Next base: position 11,434,244 of record NW_027094095.1, on the reverse strand, counting down.
TGGGAAAGACTGATATCTTCTGAGTGATATATTGTTCCTCTCAAGGAAAGCAAAAATTTCTTCCTACTCTGGTTTTTGCTGTTGTCATTCTTAATCCTACAGGAAGTAGTGAAACCATCCAAAATATTTTATTTCAGTGTCTTTTGCTTAACTCCCAAATACCTTGTGTTTCTAGCAAAAGGAACTGAGCACTCTGCTTTCCAAATAACAGTGTTCACTTGCAGCAAATTATTAAGTATTTGCAGGATTTCTGTACATGCTTGTCTCTGGTGCAACTAAGGTAAGGTGCTAATAAGAGCTACCCCTGCCACTTAGAATCACAGTGATACAAACTTACAGGATAACCTTTCTTTAGTGAATATTTAAATATGTTAATTTGATCCTCCCATAGTGAGGAGTTCAAAACCTTGCAGATGTAATTAATGTTTTCTTTGAAAAATTGCAGAAAATGTTATTTCTTTTGGGTATTTCTCTCTTTAGTATGTCATTGTTTGTTCTTTTTCTCTTAATGTACTTTGACTTGAATGAAGTGTACAATGTAATTAAAAGTTTCTTTGTAGGTTCAAAATCGAATAAAGGAGAACGTGATTGCATTGGCTAGATTCCTTGAAAATAACATGTCTTACTGCAGAAAGGTAAGAGAAATGTTTCACAAAATGTGTGCTTTGAGTCTGGTATTTAAATTTTAAGGATGCATTTATCTAAAAGGAATGTGTATATATATACTGTGTATTTATGATTGCATGAGAGCACTTCCTGTCACAGCAGCCTTCCTGTGACTGGAATGCTAGCTTTCCTGGCTACAGCATTTCCACTCAAAGCTCTTTTATTTTAGTTTTACTTAAGATCTGGAGGTACTTGTATCTTCCTTTTTGTGCTCATCTTGAACAACCTAAGTGGTTTTTTTTAAGTGGAAAGATCAGCTTGGCTAGTGTTTTATGACTGCTGCCAGAGTTTATGACCATAGTTACTGTTATTTTGAATTAAAACCAGGATAGATGATTTATCTTCTAAGAGCCAAGCATTTCCTGGATTTTCATGTCATTTGCTTTTTTGCTCTTTTCCTAACTTTGTCAACCATGTGCACTTCTTTTCAGTGCTGTCTGATATGACATGGCATTGTTTCGATTTTGTGTTTCAGCATTGGCTTGATCTATGTGACTGAAACCATAAATGGGCATGTTTAGTTGTTAATATACTGTGATGTATTTGATTCTCTTCAAATTGCGCTTTATTAATACAGAAAGAAACAGAATCTCAATTGCCAGAAGAAGACTTTCTGTATCGAGAAATAAGGAAGAGCACTAAGATTGCTGTGAAGTATTTGGAATTGGAGCAGTGTTTGACTGAAATCTGTCAAATTGTCTCTTCCATGCTGAAAGGTATTTGGCTGACTTACTACCTGTAATCTATGGGCTACAGGAGACGTGCAAAGCAAGGGAGAGGGCTCTGGTATCAGCAAAGTGCTGCATTTGATTCTTCTTGTTTCTGTTTCTCATAGGGTTGTACAGAAACACCAGCCCCCTCAGGAGCTTTGCAGAAAATATTTCTGTCCTTGCTGGGTATTTTAACAACTATTTCAGTTTATTTGCCTTGTCTTCTGCAAACAACCCTATCCAGAAAATAGACATGCCTTTTATGAACCTGGATGAACTGGACTCTCTGGTTGATTCCCTTATTATGAATTTTGAACTTGAACAAGGACAGCCATCACTGCAATCTCAAATCATTTGTAATGAAACTACTGAGACTCAAGGAGAACAGGTTGAAACAGGTCAGGCTGAACTTGCTCGGAAATCGAATGGGATTCCAGAATGCAAACAGACTCCAGAGCTTTCACCTGGTAGGATAGAATGGGTATAAAATGTTATTATCAAGAAATTAAAGAGAACTTCTTCCTATTGCAACATATCATAAAAATATAAAATTTATTGCTAATATTATTAGCAAGTGGTGGGAAAGTAAAATGTCATGTTTGAATAAGAACCCTATATTTCACCAAAGGAAAAAATACAATCCTTAAGAGGCTGTCAAACTTCAAAATACAATTCCTGTTGTTTTAATGGAAGTCTATTATTACCTAAGTTTATAAGAAATAATTTAATTTTTTTGAATTTTTGCTTCACCTCAGCTGCAATATGATCTAGTAATGCTACTGCAACTTGAAAGTGTTTTTTATGCCTTTTTTTGAACAGAGCAAAAGCTTTGTATTTATTTATGTAAAAGAAAACAATGAGAGCAAGTAAAAGTACTTTATGACCTTATTTGATGAATGCTTTTGAAAGTGGTTTTAGTTCATTGAAGAATCTGGGCTTAAAGTATCAATGCTGCTATTCAAAGTGATCCAAAGTATGTTTGTGTTGGGTTTGTTGCTATTGAGTTATCTTTTGATTGCTGAAATCATTTTCTCTTCTATTCATATTGGGATAGAAGCATATCTGTACCTAAATAACATACAAATTATCCCAGGTTCTAGAGAGCTTCTCAATCCACTACTTCCTTATGCTTGTTATCACTGCTTAACATCTTCCTTTTGGCCTGCTGGCTGAAGTTAACAGGAAGGATGGAAGTTAATTTGCATAGGTTTTAGGAGGCCTGGACTGAGCACAATTTACTCACAACAGTGCTGAGAATTCATAAGGTAAAACCTAAGGTTTTTGCCTGTACATCAGTGTGTCTGTTGTGGTTTAAGCTCAGCTGGAAACTAAGCACCACACAGCCACTCCCTTGCTCCCCCCCCGTGGGGGAGTACCAGGAGGGTAAAAGTGAGAAAATTACTGGCTTGAAATACAGACAGTGTGATAGGGAAAGCAAAAGCCACGCCCACAAGCAAAGCAAAACCAGGAATTAATTTACTGTTTTCCATGGTCTTCCCCATGGGCTGTAGGGGAATCTCTGGCCCCATGCCTGGAGCATCTCCCCTGCTCCAGCATCGGGTGGTGGGTCCTTCCCACAGACTGTAATTCCTCGTGAACTGGTCCAGTTTGGGTCCCTCATGGAGTTACAAGTCCTGCCAACAAACCTGTTCCAGCATGGTCTCCTTTCTCCATGTGTCTGTCCACAGGTCCCAGGAGCCCACTCCCTCATTGGCTTGGCCTGGCTTTCCCTCCTTCAGGCCCACCTGTGCCAGTGTGGGCTCCTTCATGGGCTGCAGTTGGATCTCTGCTTCCACGTGGACCCATCCCCAGGTCCCAGCCTTTCTGGCTTGTGTTCACACTGGAGTTCCAGTGTGTCCAGTCCAGCAGCACAGAAACAGCAGCGCTGCCCCAGCCATCTGCCAGTCCCTGTGCATCCCCACTGCTGTCCTCAAAAAGTCCCCAAGCACAGCAGAGTGAGGGGACCAGCAGCACAGCAGCAGGGAAAGCAAAAAGCAGCCACAGAGGAGCACTATCCCAGTGTACTGTAAGGCATCGAGCCCAGGGCAAGCACAGGAGTCTGCCCGAAACAGCCAAACAGCAGTAAAGGCTATAAATTCCATCTAACACATTCCAGTCAAAGCTGTTATCTTGAACCTTCTGAGCCCCATGTTGGGCATCAAAAGCAACTGTTGTGATTTAACCCCAGCTGGTAACTCAGCCCCACACAGCTGCATGCTCACTGCCTTCCAGGGGGACTGGGGAGAGAATCAGAAGGGTAAAAGTGAGAAAAATCATGGGTTGAGATGAAGACAGTTTAACAGGGAAAACAAAATATTGTGCATGCACGCCAAACAAAACAAGAAATTATTTCACTACTTCCCATGGCCAGGCAGGCGTTCAGCATCCCCAGGAAAGCAGGGCACCATCACATGTAATGGTCACTTGGGAAGGCAAATGCCATCACTCCAAATGTTCCCCCATTCCTTCTTCCCCTCTGTATACTGATCATGATGTCACATGGTCTGGAATGTCCTAGCTGTGTCCTCCCCACTTCCCAAGCACCTCCAGCCTCTTCCTCAGCATGGGAGTACAAGAAGCAGAAAAGGCCTTGGCTCTTTGTAACTTCTGCTCAGCAATTAAGAGAAAAAAAACCAAACCCTTTTATCATCGTGTTCAGCACAAATCCAAACCATTGTCCTAAACAACCTGTGGGGATTGACTGACACAGACTCTGTTTATGCCAGCAAAGGCAAGCCAATTTATTACACTAGGTTACCAGTATTGATAGGTCATTACATTTGTACAAAATTTCCCAGACAGACCCCCTTATCCTGCTCCCCTTAGAAACACAATCTTCTGATTATTATTCTCATGCTAGTGATGTTCTTTATCTCTTTCACCAACAAAGTCCTTGTTGCATCTCCCTTTGTCAAAGTAGTCAGCATCAGACGGTCAGAGCGACCAGACACGATGTCTTCACTTCTCTTCTTGCCTAGAATTTATCTCTCCCTCAGCTCTCACTGTACCAGGGCCAAAAGGTCTGCAGTGCTACCCAGTTCAGTTTCTGTAGCTTTCTGATCTCTGACAACAAGCTAAAAAATTAACCCCACCTAAGCCCAAACCAGCACAGCTTCCAAGGTGGCTATTCATGGCTGTAGTCTCTCATTCTGAAGGAAGATGTTCACCATGGTGAGAATTTCAGTCTTTGAGGACATGTTAGGCTCTTGGAAATATTTTATGTGAAAAGACTGCAGTAGAATCAATCATTGCTTCCTTTTGAATGTTTTCGTTATAACTGATGCTGTTATTCAGTGATTTTGTGCTTTTCTGATGCAGAGGAAATGGGGAAGGTAATTATGTTGATCCAGTAACCCACATATGTATTTCCTAGAGTCTAGCACGCTGTAATTCTTACCCAAAAAATGTCTAGCAGTGCAGTCCTGCCACCAAAAATACTCAGCACTTTTTCTTGTGGCTAATAATTTCCTTCTCACATAAGGTGTGATGCTTAATTGCTTTCTTAGTGTAAAGGCCTTTGCAAGTTTACTCAAGGGTTAAGAAAGCATATTCAGTTGTTTAGATTCTTATGCCTTTAAAGTGAAGTCTGATACCTTTCTACTTGTGTAAATGTATTATTTTGTATGTGGCTGAAGTTTTAAAAATGTAACTTGTTTTTTTCTATGTTGTGTATCTAAGCATGGGAAATGTAAAGAGTAAAACTATATCATGTACCTGATCACTGATTTTTGCAACTTCAAGTGTAAATTCCTTGTTGATTTTCTTCAGTCGATTTTGAGACCTTCCTTTGACAGTGAGAGTATTGCTTTCTTGCTCAAAGTATTGTAGTGTCAAAATATGAAATATTAGTAAGAAGTGTTTTCTGTAGCTCACAAGAGAAACAAACAAAATTCTTTACCTACCTAAAATTTCTTTCCTCTGCCAAGACACATTAACTTCCCTCAACTAACAGCACACATCTATAGACTGAGTGCTTATGAACTAATCTATGCCTATTATGTCAGAACAGTCAATTCCTTTCAATATCTGCTAGTCAAGATTATGGTGTTATGTCAAGTGTTCATTGCAAAATTACATTTGCTGTTAGTGATGTTCCGCCTGCCCGCATGATTAATCATGTTAGCTTTTGTTCTTGTGCTTAATGAGAAGCATTGCTCAGAAGACATATGGAGATTTGTAGCTCTGAAAACATATTGAGATTTGTAGCTCTGTGTATTCTTACAAGGGTTTTTTTTCCCCTTTCTTTAACTGAAACCCAGGTTTTTCACAAACTTAAAGCTCAAAATGACTTTGAGTTTTTAGCATTTTGGAAACTCAGGAAGTGACCGTGCAAACTAATGGGTTTTTGATGGACTTTTAACCAGGGTGTTGGAAGGGCTATCTTAATAATGCAATTTAGCTCCTGCAGTATGAGTGAAAATGTGCCAATGACTTCCTTCTGCTCAGCTGGGGTTTGTTGTTTTGGGGTTTTTTGCTGGTTTTTTGTTTGCTTTTTCTTCTTCTCTGTGCTAACCAACCGTGTCTAATCAATCCCTCTCCTATTCCCATTGCTAATGCACTATTTTAGAGTAAGATGTTGACAAAACCTACTTCTGCTAGTGTTTTCTTCAGCTTGGTGCCCTTGTTGCAGTTATACATCATTGAAGTGCTTCATTCTCACGATCCATATGGTGCCTATACAGCAGCAGTGAGCCTGAGCTCCCACACCGTGCTGCATTAACACATCAACACACCTAGCTGAGGCCCCAGCCAGCTACGGATGTAATATACCGTAAGGTATATTTATAACTATAGGCTCGTGTAACTAGAAGTTATCAATGCCAAGGAACTGGTATCACAACCAATATTTATGAAAACACCTTTCGTTAACTCTTATTAATGGAATTAAGATGTTTACTTCCAGCAGGTAACTGTTCACACAGTATTTGCACTTACTCCTTCACACTTCACTTGTACCCACACATAAAAATCACTCATGGCTGCAAGGCTGGAGCAACAACTGTGAGCTTCTGACTCTGAAGTGGAGGCTCAGATTGGCTTTGATGACAGTTTGATGTGCCAGGCACCCTCAGCAGTATGGTGCCTCTTTTTGGCTACTGTTTTCTAGCTACTGTTTCTTCATCCACAGCCACGGGTACCCATAGAACCATTCACACACACTTATACAGACAGAACTTTCATGGTTTGGGCCGAAACTTAGTAGCTGAAGGCATGCTTCTGCTAAAAGCACTAAATTTGGTCTCAAAAGGCTTTGGGGTTCTCAAATCTACAGCATTCAGCTCCATGACACTGAAATAAACTGTCAGTGAACAGTCAGGAACATGTGGGAGGGGTGGGAAGTGCTAAGAAGAAATGTTTAGGCACCTGACTGAGATGTATTGTTTTCTGCAGTCGTGATGAATTTACTTTGTTATATGTATTGATGTAAGCTGTGGTTTGTGGGTGGTTGTGTTGGTGTGGGGGTTTTGTTTGGGTTGCTTTTTTGATTTCTTTTTTCTTTCTTTTTGGTTGATTTTCTTCTTCTTTTCCTTCAGGAAATTAATCTTCTGTCAGCTTTCAGGTAAAAAGTAATTGGAACTCTGAGTACTTGACCCATGAGTTTTAATGACTGACATAAAAGGAGGGGGGCTTTGTTTTAATTTAAATGTAGAGTAGGGAGACAGGTCACTCAGAATGCTGTACCCTTGTTTAATTTAAAAACATAAAACTAAGAAAAATCTAACCAATCAAATACATTCTCTTTACAGTAGAAGTCACTTTAAGAAATGAATAAGAAATAGTTATTTCTTCAGTTCCATACTTTATTTTAAAAATAGTATTAATTAATAAAAAGGTGTAATGATTCTGAGAGTACCCAATGTTAGCCTATCTTTATTGAGACACATTGTGTGTAAATGAGCTTTTAGAATAAAGTGCAGTCTAGCTATGCTTTTTAAAGAGTGTGTATTAGTCTTAGAAATAAAAGATAAATAAACTCTTCTAGTACTTGCTTGAAAATTCTAGATGAAGGAAAACAGCAAGGTGCAGTTTAGCTTTAATTTGATCCAGTAATGGCATCTGCAGGCAGAAGAGGAGACTACATCTGATTTACCTCTACAAATACAACCTGTTATTTTTGGACAGGAAATTTTTTCTTATTCTTCATTTACCTGAAAATTCTGGGATTTGATGAGTCCTGTCACTTTTTTATGTTTTGCAGCTTTTATGATTTCAAGGTGGGGTTTTGCTTTGTTTAGTTTTGATTTTTTAATATATTATTATTTTAGGACAGTATTTTAATTCCCTTCCTAGCTTTTGGTTGGATCTGAGAGGGTTTATGCCTTTTCCCAAGAAAGAACTGTACTTTTTATATATAATTATTGATTTTTAAGTTTTCTGTATTTAAAAACCCTACAATTACCAACTTTTCTTTGTTTTATGCTCTTTTTATGACCTGGAATCAGTACATGCAACAAGATTTGGTTGTTCTTGAATTTTTTTTCTGCCCCATTTTTCTTTGTTCTTGTTGTCTTAGTATGCTTATGCTCATGAGTAGCATTGGCTTCTAGGATAGGAGACAGTTTATATAATCTAATCAATATTCATATGATTTGATTATTGCAGTGAAAACGGGACAAAACAGAGATCTTCTGAGCTAATGCTTCATCAACAGCAAGCACCATGAACAACATAAAAAAATATTCCTTCAGGTATCTTTCAATGTGAGCTGGGGTAGCTCACCTCTGTCCTGGTGGGAGCCAGGATGATGATGCCAACGAAACACTCCCATAGCAACTGGTGAAAGTCTCACTGCCAGGGTTGATTGTGTAACTCTCTATCCACAACCCTTTCCCCTTTATTAACACTTCAGTATTCTCGTAGCCATTCTCATTCTGCCCCTCGCCAGCGGGGTAGCGAAAACGTGCCCACTTTTATAGTCGTGGATTTTTTTCCTCTTAGTTTAGAAAACTTCTACTGGCCATACCATGTGTGTTTCCCAAAACACTATTAACTGCGGTGTTTTTCCCTTTCCCGGGGCGGGGAGCTGGAGGAGCTGTGTGGGATGAAGCCGTGTGCCGGGGATGCGGTGCACAGGCTGTGGTGTTCAGGAGCTGTGTGGGATGAAGCCGTGTGCCGGGGATGCGGTGCACAGGCTGTGGTGTTCCCGCAGGGCCGCTGGATGGCGGTGCTGCCCAAGGCGAGGGCGCCGGGGCAGCCTCCTCTGCTGGCCTCGGGTGGAAAACCCGTGCTTTCGAGTGGTCTTGCGGTCCAGAGAGCAACTTTCCTGCTATATAGCCCCTTAATTAACTATATGACAGCTTAAAGCATAGCTGGAATGTATGTACACAATTACCTATTATCTCACACTTCTTTTTTTCACTCTTATTTAGTTTAGAATTTTCATTCATTTTTGTATGTACGTTAGTTGAGAATTTTCATTTTTGTTAAAAGTTGCTCTTAAGGGAAAAAAAAAAGCATCTAATTTTGCTTGTGAAAAATACAGTACAATAATAATTTTAATCAAAATTATGAGTAAATGTCGAAAATAGCATGCCTCACTGTATAAGCAGACTCAAGGAATAGCTTTTCCTGTCGTGTTCACATGAATAGCACAGGAAAAAAAAGCTCAGGGTTAGTACTGGGATATGTAAAGCTAGGAGAGATGACGGGTAGTAAAGCAATTTTTATGCCAGGTTAACTTCATTCCGAAGCCACTTTTAATTACCAAAATACTTATAAATAAACTAATGTTTTGCTGCAGTGGGGCTCGGGTGATTCCTTTATTCCCCCTTGTGTCTTCCACAAGTCACATAATGAGTCGAGAATGAAACTCAAAAGGGAACTCAGAAATTCTGAGTTTGGAAATTCTGATTGGGAATTTCCTGTTGTAACTGGTAGGTAAGAAATATCTTAAGATCTTTTGGGTTTTAACAGGTCAACTTGGCAAATAGAAGTGTTGTAAATGTGTTCAAATTGTGAAACCAAGGTTTCTTAGGGTTTATGTTTGCATTGAGTAAGAAATGTATTATTGGGAAAACCTCTTACAATTCTTAAGAAGTATTTATTTAGTAACTCTTTTTGTCCCCTGTTTAAAATAATGCTGAGTGCTTGTTACCACGTCTTACATCATAATTTCAAACTGTATCCAAAGGTCTAAGAAGATCTGAGATAAACTATACTTGTCTTCCTCCAGCCTTGACTATGCTTCTTGTGAGAGTGAGGTTGTAAATCAGACGGAGAGGAGGATTTTTATTTTTTGTTTGAGAGAGGGTCTTTGTTTAATAAGCAATCCACATTTATGTAGTCTCACCTTTTCAATAAAAACAAAAAAATAGTATGGGGCAATCCAATTTGGCAATTATTGTGCTTACAAAACTTAGACCACTTAGTAACTATTTTATTAACTGTGTCTTGATAGTGTGGGATTCTTCCACAGTTGTTTTGTCTGGCATTGCAGCGGAATAAAGGAGTTAGCCACAAGTACATGTGAAATTAAAGCAATAGTTTTAAAGCTGTCTCATCTCTAAAAAGCCACCCCAACCAACCAACCTAAAACCCAATTTGTTTTTCAAATAATGAGCATTATTATACATTATGTGTTTTGCAGAACAGATCAGTGAGACCAATATTGGCTACATTTTCTGATGTATATATCAAATCTTGCACTTAAGTTGTATGTTGGACTTTTTGTTTTTATTTTTTGTGGGGTTTTGTTTGGCCTTGTTTTTTAGAAAGCCAGAAGTGTACTTTTCTTAATAGATATATTTTAAAGAAAGGATTTCTCTTAGTAGAGTATTAATATACTTGGGTCATAGTAACTACAGCTTGACCTCTCCACTTCTGATGCTACTGAGTCATGCTAAAACTATCTCCTGTTCTGCAGCTGGAACTGCATGAAAATCTAGTGTTCCTCATCTAGTAGATTTCAAAGTGCTTTGAAAAGGTGAGAAACTCTTTGTCATTCAACAGTTGAATGTTGTCATTTGCTCAGTTGCAAAGCAAATGAGTCATCAGCCTATGAACAGATCTTATTGAAATAGATTCTTAACTTTGGGGAGGGATCTGCTTAGCTGAGGTGATATTTTTTCACCTCTAGGGAATAGACTATGTATAAGTTGTTTTAAGAATTTAACTGTAAATATAGTGCACCCTTGGCATAGATACCATACCAGCTCTGTAAAGGAACTTTGTGAACTACAGCCTGGGTAGAGACAGACATCCTGGCAAAAAAAGGTAACTTTTTACTGGTATAAAGTAACAGGAAAAGGAGGCTTTATCCCTTGAACTTAGGAGTGCTGCCTTAGGTCAGCCCTGCAGTTTTGCCTGCCCATGCTTTTTAATCTTGATGTTAGATGAGCACGTGTGGCTGTTCTTACAGTACCTAGAACTCTTGTGGGACCTGCTTTTTAATCTGACATTTGATGGCCCCTTTTCTCTGTGCTTGAGACTAGACTTCCATGCTATTAGTTTACAGCTGTGGTCCAGGAAACATGAGGCTTCACTAAGATATACAATACATAAACCACATTTTTGGCATGTTGCACTGGCAACCCTGTATTGGTAGGCTCTGCTGTCCAGGGAATAAAGATCATTCTCTGCTCTGTGCTTTAAGGCAGCGCTGCTGTCCTGAGAGGGCATTTACAGCATTCTCTGCTCAGAGAAGTGAAGACATCAGCGACATGTTCTGCACAAATGTTGTGTGTTAGCCAACAGCATAGCTGGCTTTTCTCCTCAACTCTCAGATAATTGGGGCTTTCAGAGCAAAATAGGATTCTAAATATGGAAGGAGAAATTCTTGAGACAATTTGTTGTTCACAGTATCGAGAACTGTTTTATAGACAGTATTGGAATTTATCACAGTATTTTGGTAACTGCAAACATTGAATACAAACAGATTAACCTAGAAGTATGTTCTCATGGCTTAAATTGCAAAGTTTGAGGCTAAGGTGTATAATATGACTTAAATATTTCCCTGACTTGTTCTGATGTTAGAATGCGGGAGCCATGTATTTTAGCAGGATGCTGATACCTTTTACAGTTACTCAATGTTAGGGTGATTACTGCTTAGCAGAAATTCCCGTGTTACAAAATGTCTGAATTTCCTATGCCTTTTGTAAGGAAAGAGTCATCTGCCAGGGATTTTCAACAGGAAATTAATAATTCATAGGCAATGCAGTGCACCAGGTCCATTTCCCATCTCTTTCTGGGCTGTACAGTCACAATAGGATGTACTTTTGTCACTATGGAAATGAAAACGTAACTCTGAATGTACAAAGCTGGCTGTTGTGTTGAATACGACAATTTTATTTTGGCAGTCGCTTTTACTGATTGTAACATTTGAGTATTTGTTTGCATAAACTGGGAGTCATGTACCTTTCTTTTGACAGTTTCAGTGCTCTTTTTATGATCAAAAGAAGTCAATAAAAGTCATATTCATGTAGAATAGTGGTTTAGGACCGAGTTGTTTCTTCCTGTTTGGTTTTTCTAAGCATGGCCTGTGATGCATTTCTGTGCTAGGATGTTTTTATAAATAAAGAGTAATCACCTTTTTATGGGTGTGCACATATTTGTTTTCTAATATTTCTGTACTCTTAAATGTCACTATATCCAGAGCACACCAGTATATTCCATCTTCAAGGGATGCTTAAGCTGATGGTGCCTGTACTTTCTTAACCTGTACTTTGCCCACTGGAAGCTGATTTTTAACACTTGACTTTCTTCTTAATTTTTACATGAGAAATGTATCGACTTCTCTATTGTAATGTAAATGAAAAATCAGATTGTAAGAATAGTTTGAAAAGAGTAAAGCTTTTTTTTAGTTCACTAATGCAGAGGCTGCATCAGGAAGTAGCTTAGGTAAAGATGTTTGTTATTATTTAGATTTTATAAATGCTCATTATTTGGTAGGCATTTTCCAGTTTTAGAGGAAATTTATGTCCCAAGGACTTTAGAACTGAAAACATAGGGGAGAAGAGGAGAGATTGAATTTGAAAACTATTTCAGGGCCTGAGAATAAAATTCTTTTATTTTATTCAGATACTATTTTTAAATGATGCTGTTGTTCCTAAAAATGCCATCTAGAAGAAGAATAAGTTGTATCTGCTTTGAAGGGAGAGGAAGGAAATCCTTAAATCTCCAATGCAATGAACATGAGAAAAGATAGGAAGGTAATGCATATTAAAATAAGTAGCAATTTTAGTGGGCTAACCATGTTTTACATAGGGTTAGAAAAACAGTAAAAAGTATCACATAACTTACGTGACTTGATTATGAAAGTCATTAAATTCAGAATTTCCACAGCATGTTTACTGTAATCCATTCTGTAATGCAAATACAGCATAGTCATCTATTTGCAAAAAAAAAAGGAAAAAAAGGCATAAAAATAGATCTTACGTTATTACATGATAGCATGCATCACATGAACAGCATATAGGAACTCTTAAGAACTCTGATGGTAAAAGAGATTTAAAATGGGCATGAAAGACTTTCCTTGACGTTTAGATAGTTGATGCTGTCCTATTAAATAAAGGGTAGAATTCAAAAGTTAAGCAAGTTCCATGCCAGTGGTGATTGTGGACTACTGCTCCCTTCAGTGAGTAGTATAAATGGTGCTGTTTGATGATCTGTTTTGTGGCACAGTAATTATGCTAAGCTCTTTCTTTTGCTTGTGGATCAACTTGAAACCTGTTGGTGCTGTGTTAATAACAGCAACTCCGGGGAAATACACCTTTTGAAGCCCTATAACTCACATGCATTTGCAGTGTAATCCTGGAAATAGCAGTGCCATTCCATGGAAATTAGAAGATTCTACAAATGCCACAACAGGCATCTAGTTCTTGTAAACCCACACCACTATTAAAATACACAGCTCTTTATAAAAGGGCTGAACGCAATTCTTCAATGGTGTGACAGCTGCATAAATACGAAAGCTGCTGAAGTGCTGCATCATAATGGGAGGTATTGCAAAACCTGCCGTGTTCTGTGGGCGCACAAATACCATTAGATACTGAAGGGACTCTGCCTTCTAAATCTGTTTGGCTATTCTGAAAACTTCCTTGCAAGGCTGAAACTGACGCTGCAAAGAGATCTACAAAGCGCACTTAATCCCTCCAAGTGGTAGCCTGAAGTAGGCAGGCTCCCGCTGAAGCGCTCGCTTTGCTGCAGAGTTGAGCTGGACACTGGCGGCCCGTCAGCGGGGGCCGTGTGACACGGCGAGCCGGGGCCGCCCTAGGCGCTGCTGCTGCTCCTTCCACAGCCCTCGCAGCGCCTTCAGAGGGACATTAACAAAATCGATGGAAAGGTGTTCCTTTGTCATCCTCTGACGTGCCGGGGAACTTGCAATTTGCCTTGTTCTGCTTTTAATCGCTGATGTTACGACATCCGAAACTGCAGCTTTTTCGGTGTGAACAGGCCTGAGGCTGACAAAAGCAGGAACTAAACGCGGCAAGGACCAGAAAATGAGTGAACAAGCAAGCAAATTGCAGAACTGTCTGCTCACTTGTTTAGTGAACAAATATTACTGCAACTCCTGTAGTGAAAAAATTAGACTGCTCCCTACTCCTTCAAAACTTGCAGAACTTGCAGAAATCAGGTGAGCTGGAGATATATACAAAGAGTCAGTGGAGTCCCCTCAGCCCTCAGCTTAGAATAAACCTCGAATTCATGGCAGCAATAACATCAGTGGGAAGTAAACTTTATTAAAGCAAACTATAAAAATAATAGGAAATCTACCATGAATCTAAACACAGCTACTTGTATTTCAGTTAGTGAAATTTGGTACATTCTATGTAGTTATAATGAAGTTATAAATGTAGTTCCTGCATTTTTTATGTAATTCTATTTTTTTTTTCCAAAGAGATTATTTTTAAAAGATAGGGTAAAAACTATTTATATTCTCGGTTGTTTTAAGGATACAGTGCCGTAGGTATACTGTTGATCTCAAGTTTACTAAAATTCACATCTATGGTATAACTTAGAGAAAGCAGAAGGGCCATCCTTTTAATTTAAAATTGCACACCAAAGAAGTCAAAGTAAAATTTTGAACAGTTTTGATAAGCAAGGTCTGTGGATATTCGGACTGTTGCTTGATTTTTTTAAAAAATGTAAATATAATCAGTTTTTGAAAACAAACTAATAATACAGTGCCCCTCTGACATTTTTTCAGATGAACAATTTTTCAGGAAGATTACAAGGCTGAGTAGTCAGTTTTTGAGAGGTGGAGTATGGTTTAGTTGGTGGGCCTGCTGTGATTGGAATTGATTAATGGGTGTTGTGATAAGCATAGAAACAGATCAGTGGCAGCTTATCCTGCTTTCAGCTGTCACAGCTGTGCCTCTTCACTCTTCTTCTGGCCCTATCACACTCCCTGGCAGCCTTTAAAGTACCTCCTTCCCAGTGGAATTTCTGCAAATCATCTACTCAAATGCCGAGATACCCTAGAAGCAGCTGTGTCTGAGAAAATTTGTTCAGGCTCACATATTTGTTGTGATGAAGAATATTACGTTAGAGAATCCTTTCCTCCTGCAGGAGGAAGCACGCTGTGCCATACCCTGAAGAGAGAGTTTAAATGATGATTCTGATGGGCAGGTGGGCTCCTTAGTCAAGAACTTTCAATGCTGCCTGGAACAGGAACACAGTTAGCAAACCTGCTGGCTAAGAGATATCACTGCTGCTGCTTGGCAGTCGCAATAAATAACCCCTGAATGTTAATTTTATTGCTAATGGCTTGGGAGAAGCAATGCTGTTACATGTTTAAAATCCTGGTAGCCGCCTTTTTTTTTTGTTGTAATGTTCAAAAGATTTTCAAATGCAGGTTTTAGAAGTTCTGAATGTGTTTTGAAAGTGTTTCCCTGGTTTCCTTAATGGGAAGTGTGATCTCCAAGTGTGATCATTGATGCAGGTAGTTTGATAGGAATCATGCAGTTTTAACAGAAAATTATAGGTCTGTGGGTTTTATCCAAATTGAAGGTGGGACCCTGAGGTCCCTTCTAAGCTGGCTTTGAATGAGCCAAACTTTTTATGTATCTTTGTGGATTTGTGGAGGATATCCTAGGAATTATGTGCTTTTCAAGATATGAGACTTAATGCTCTGTAGGATTTCTCTGATTACTTACAAAAATAGTTTGTTCATTTTATTGGAAAGTGAATAAGCCTAGAGCATGGAAATAACTGTACTACTCTTTCTGGACCTTTTGTACATTATAATACTGAGGTGGTAAATAGTCTTTTTATGAAATCTCTGGGTGCTGTAAATCATTGTTGGCTTCTCTGTGTGCTTTAAATGCCTGAGGCAGCTATCCCTGCATTATCAATAAATATTAAAACACGTTTTTATCAATCTCAGGCTAATTAAATTTGAATTGAAAAGCAAATTATGCATACAGAAGGTCTCTTCTCTGGCTAAATCTGCAGGGTATGTCTAACTGATCCACCAAGGTAATGCACAGTTTATCCACTGTGGCAGTCTGTGAACAAGAATGAGTTTAGAATCTTTAGGAAAATAAAAACTCACGACTAAAAAAGATGATTTGTTAGGTTCCTATTATAAGAGCATGTACAGTTCCTGTGTTGTTTGTATATAGAGTCAACTAAGTCACATTAGTGGGAAACTACTTCTCAATGAGACAAAAAAAAAAAGTCTTATTTCAAATTTTAATTATATTTTACAGAGGAATATATCTAAGACAGTTTTTAAAAAATCATGTTATTTATTTATTCTACGATTATATCATATGTCAGCTGTATCTTGTAATGTCTTCTGGCATATCACAGCAAACAAAGTCATGTTACATTAATGACTTCTCTAAGACTGCTTGTCTATAATTCCAAACTCCTTTGCTATAGAAAAAACATGACCCTAAATCTTAAACAGCTTTTGAATAAAGCCACCCACAATTATGATATGATAAAACAGTCCATAGGTTTTTGACATAGTGCTTTTGGTTTTCTTCATTTGGTGGGTTTTGCTTGTATTTAGATTTTGACGTTCTGCAATCAAAAAAAAAAAATTAATTCAGTACAACTTAAAACTTCCCTGTTTCTATACTATCTTGTGCTGCCAAAATTGAATATTTTAAATGAGAACTGATTAAGAGGAAAGAAAAAAAATGTGATTATATGTTGTTCACGTGTAGTGTAATTTTTAAGTTTTCCACATCTTCATCTGCTACAGGGGGCCTTGTTCTTTGGGAATTCAGCCTGCACTTTTATCCTTCCTGTGATTTCTTATTTCAAGCTTGATAGAGAAAGCATCCACTGTTGTATCATTTCCTTAGTGCTAACAGCTTTTATTCTCTTCAACAAGTGTTTACAGAAAAGTGTTGATGCTTATTAATCTGTTTCTTGTCTTACAAATGTGCTTATGCATGATTTGTGGTAAAATTGGCATTTCTGACAGCTCTCAGTGTAATCTGCATAGCACAACAAGATTGTTACATTGAGCAGATGTGGCTTGGAGTTGTTATTCTTCGTAATTACCATCATTAAGTGAAAGCATGTGTCAATCAACTTTGTACTTTAAACACACCACTCATTTGTGAGACACATGCATCTGCATTTCAGATACAGATCTAAAGTACTTGGGTTTGAAATTTATTTCTGTTGTTTCTATTTAATACAATACTCCATGAAACACATAATGCCCAAAGATGTCAAAACAACAGATCATCAAGTTAAGAAAGGCTTTGCTGCGGGTTCATGTAGATATAATTTTCTTTTTGGAGCGAGAAGAGAGGAGGGTGATAATATTAGATTCATCCTCCTTTTCTGGTGTAAAGGAAAGGCATTTAAGTTTAATTTTATAAATTCCCAAAGTCACTCTCCTATTTTGATGTTTATGACTTTGTTATTTGAGGGAGGGAGGTTCTGTTTAGTTTGATTATTTGGGGGCAAAAATGAATCTGCATCAGTTAACTAACATAATGCCTTTTAAGAATTAATGTTTGGGTGATTAATGTTGCCAGGATACCTTTGAGGGTCACAAATGTTCATGCTGGTAACAAACAGGATTAGATCAGGAAATTATATTTTGAGTACAGTTGAAAACAAAGGGGTCTTAGCTTGATTGCACAACAAATGACAATAGAATCTGACTGAAGCACACAAAAGCAAGGACACTTGGAGATGACATTCATTTTCTCCTTGTTTCCTTCTGTGTGGACTTCAGTTCTTTGTGTCAGGGCCGGTAGAGACGATGGCACCTGTGTACTGGGGCTTTGTGGGGTTTTCACCCTGTCCTGTGACATTTCTTCAGTGCCAAATAAGATGGACTTGTATATAAGCCACAGAGTGACACTCATGTTGAGGTGGAATTGCCTTCAGTTTTTGAGGGTATTTTAGCCTCTGCCTTTACAATGAAAGCATTTGTTCTGTGATGTTTTTTTTAATCCTCCCAAATTAATGAAAGAGAACAAAACAATTACATTTTTATCCTTCCATTTTCTTTAAGGTCTTTGCCTACTGTATTAAAGATGATTCTGGTATCCTGGATGTGGTGTGTGACTTGTATCCACTTTCTGACAAAAAGCCCCATTGATTGTATAACTGTTCTTTGGAATATTCAATGGAAATATATTGTCTAGATCCTGCCAGAGGCATATAAGATTTCATATGAATGCTGATTATTTTTTAGATCCTAATCATCTTATCCTTACTGAATCTTCTAGAAGTACTGAAATAGAAATTTAAAAGAATCTGTTTGAAAATTAGAAGCCAAATTAGCTACAGCCAAAGAATAAATAATAGAGAACTAGGAAATAACTCTTCTTTTCATTGAATTGTGAAGAAAAGAATTTATTTGCAGTCCAGCTGAATATAGAACCAGAAAAACCATGGAACTGACATGGGGAACAGTCTGACAGATAGCGTAATCAAGTGTCTTTTCTAATCTCAGCCCTTTCAGTTAAAGAAGAAACTTTCTGACAATCACTCGCAAGTTACCTGGTAGCTGTGTAAAACCAGTCACTGCGAGGCAGGAACACCAGGGCTGTGCATTCATTAGTGCTTAAGCAGTCCCAGCCAATTTTGCATATTTGGTGATTTTCTTTACCATTAATTTCTCCACGTGTTGATGGGGATGATATGTGGCTACTTGGAGTTTATAACCATGCTGATAAAGCAGTTGGGCAGTGTTGGAAATCCCACAACATTGCAATCTGGGGGCAGAGGAAACCCTCACTGCCTCTGTGACTGGCTAATTGCCCATTGTACTCGCAGACTGCTAGCTGCCCTATGTGGAAGTGACTGGGCTTCTATTGGAGCAAGGTGCTGGGAAGAAGATTCCCTCATGCACTTTAAATTTAATATAATTTTGTTCAAAATAAGGACTCGAACCATTGAATGGGCTGAATGGAATTCAATGTGCCAAAAATTGCCTTATGGAGACCCAACAATAAGCATGAGATGTGAGATGCCAAGGCAGCTTGCAATGGTGCTGTGCTAACCAACCCTATCACTCCTTGTTCATGAGGAAGGTCATAGAAGCTAGAATGTCTTGATTTTATTTACCCCTGCCCTGATCTCCTGGGCTGGTGAAATTCAGGGTAGGTATTGTGATATTTCTTGCATGGCTGCATTGTCTTTCAGCTTTTTCGAGTATAAGATATGGATAAGGAAAACTTCCCATTTTCCTCAGTGCAGAGAATTGTACATGAAGTACCATACAAATGTCAGTCATCTATTATCACTTTTTCACATATCCTGATAAAAGAAAATTTGCTATCAAGGAGTAAGGGTTCATTTCTGATGCTTTTTCCTAATTAGTGGTTTTCTTGCTCTTAGAAGTCCTCATAGCCCATCATTGTTGAAGATAGTGTTACGTCTGCTTTTGTGTCCTGCGGTATAATTTATTTTAAATGTTTTAGAACATCTGTGTAGTATTCAGTAAAGAAATGCAGTACTGGACAGTGCAACACAGAGTACCCAACAGTCATAGTCTGCTTCTGTGGTGAAACCCCAGCATCTCTACATTTCCTGCAGGCACACCTATTTTTTTTCTTGTATATTGTTATTTTAATGGTTGAACTTTCCAGGAAACGTGGCGTTTCTGCTGTCAGGTACCAGCTTTATTTTAGTTATTCTACCATGTTATGCTTTCAGTTACTTAAAATGTAAGGAAATATTACATGGAGGTAATGAAAATAACTAACTTTAAAAAGTGATACAAACTTTTTTTACATATTTGATTTTATTTTAGCAGTTTACTTGGATTTCAAAGGTTAGTATATTTTTTACATTAGTTACTCTGCTTTAGAATATGATGTTTTATTTCTTGATGTTAGGGTCCTTTTATTTATTTACACGTGTAAGACAGACAATTGTTTAAACACAGTCTTTGCTCACTAAGATAACATTTTCATGGCATGATGGCATGAGAAATAAGAGAAGAGAATAATCTGAATTGCACACTACATGCAAGTAGAGCAGATATTTTATTCAGACTAGGCTTTAGCATTTATATTTTTAAAAAATCTGTTGTATTTTAGGGAAGTTATGCTATTGTTCTGCCGGGAGAAGCTTTTGTAGCTTCTTGAAGCGAGTGAAATAAAATATTTAAGTCTATATGAAAAGAGAAGTAGATTCCTGGCCTTCTGACCACTGAGTTCCTCTGAAGTAGAAGCTACATTATGAAGAAACTTCTTGACATGTTCTTAAGATTATTGTTATTTAAAATAAGCTGAAGGCACATTTTTAAAAAGCTTTGCTTTGGGTTCACAAGAAACAATGTGCTATTAAGGCTATACTCAACAAAAAATTCTATATCCTTATGTCAGCCCTTGGTGCTTGTATGGAAAACCAGCAATAATTAACATCCATTTTTTGAGAATTTAGAACTCAGAAGAATTTAAATTTTATGCACTAATCCTTCCTTTCCCCCTTGGCCCCATGATATTATTTAAATGGAGAAAGGCAGCAGAAAACTTCCTTGGTTTTGTTTTCAGTTAAATATCAGAGTAATTTATTTTACTCTAATTAGAAGCAATGGATAGACTCAATCTTAAAGCAATGGATAGACTCAAGAGCAAAGGATTCTATGATTCCATGAAAAAAATCCAGTTTTTGTCAGGGACTTCTTATTTTATTATTATCTTGGAAATAACCAAGGTTATTTTCTTTGGAAATGGCAGCAAAAGAGAACAAAAATTCATATCACTTTAACTTATTTTCAATGCAGAAAATTAAGAGGTTGAAAGAGTAGCTTAAGTTACTCTTATCCCCTGAAGCTATATAAGCTTGGAAGTTCAGAAAGGTATAGAAAAAAAACTTGTTTGTAAAGATATTTCAGTGTTCCATGTGTGCTCAGAGACAGGCTTTTGTAGACATTCAGCGGTATCCATTTCTGTTATGCATGGTTTATTTATTTTACTTTTTCATGTAGAACCATAAACAAATTTAGCAGTAACTATGTAGGGATGTTGTTCGTCCCTAAAATGGGACGTGTTTGAAATCTGGAGCAGGCATATGTTGTGTTGAGAGTAGTAAATTTCTTGTAGAAATCCACCTATTAGGGCATTTTCTCCTCTTGAGGTGCATATATAGTTTTCATGAATGTTAATGAGGTTTATAGAACTGCAAAGGAAAATATGCACCAGAGTGTATGTTGTATGTGTGATATTAACATCCCACAGGGCTTTTGTATTCTCCTTCATGTGCTATGGAAGCCAGAGATGCACAAAAGACCAGCTCAAGTCTGACGTTTTGTTTGTTGTATTTGGCAAAATTGCTTTTGAGTGTAATTAGCTCCTGACAAACCCGTTCCTGTCCCATCTTGGCAGCGGACTGGATATTTATTGATACATGTACATGTGAACAAATTTAGTTGCCTAAATATGAATTGACAGCTGAAAGCAAGCTTCGACTTTCCCAAAGGTTTATGCTGGGTTAAATGGGGATTAGTAATTGTTTTAACTGTGGAAATTTCACTTTTTGTATTCCCATGACTTTAGCCTTGTTTGGCTTGAGTACTAAAATTATCTTCAGAATATTAATCCAGTGCCTTTAATCCTTCATTCAGTAGCCATAACTTAAACAGTTCTGCTTGAATTTAATATCTATTCCAAAATGTGAAGGAAGCCTTTTACCTGTGGATAATGAGATCTGACAGTAGCTGAGCTGCAGAAGGAGATGAAATCACTATCTATAGAAAATAATATTTTTTCTACATATTCAGTTTAAATGTGTGCACATCCTGGTAGCTGAAACATCTGTTTCTAGCTTGTTGTTCCTCATGGCTGCTTCTCAATTGGATTTCCTCAAGCAGGTCCAAAGCTTGTCACCTTAGCCAGGGTCTGTTAACTATCACCACTGGCCCCACATTAAGTAGGAGGTTCAGGGCTAAGCTAATAACTCTCCTGCCTTTCTGACTGATCACAGTGATTCTCCCTGTGGCTACTTATCATGCTGTGCTCCTATGGGAGGGTTATCTTCTTTGTCTCTTCTTCAGCTGGGAATTATTTTTGTTTTCTTCGTTTCTAAGTTTTCAGATGCCAATCCTGAAAGCCTTGTCACTTTCTGAAGCAGCTCTTTGATTTCCACCCATTATTTCTCCCTTACCAGTTTCATGCTCTCTCTCATATCTAAATTTTCTGCTTTCCTTTTCTCTGGCTGTAAATGCAGATGGTAATTTTCAAAGCAGAAGTTGTAACTAGACACGAGGTGAAATGGACGCAACAGAAACATGAACCTGTTTGTGTGAGTCTTGAATCAATTTCTGTGTTGTCACAGATGAAGTGATTTTCATGATTTTTGCTTTAGTGTACAGTGCTGCTTAACATTTTTACGTGTCCTGTGCAGCTTATTAGGCTGTACCTGCCATGAGCTTTGTAAGAGAGCTCAGGAGAGTTGAGTGAGAGAGAAGAATCCGTGAAACTGCTGATTTGTGGTCATTGGCTGCCTCGGGGCCTCAAGGGAAGCTACAAGTCTATGAAATTGGTTTGGTTGGCTTTAATGGGCATTGAGTAAGGCCGAGAATGAATATTAGGGTGTTCAGTGGAGGCTTTTTGCTTGTTGAGAGTTTTAGAAAAGATGGTGGTAGTGCAGGCAAATCCATATGTCTTCCCTGGAAAATCTTCTGTGGAATTATAGAACAAACTTTATTCAGATTTGGAAAGTGTATCAGGCTTGAGATAATGTGCCAACACTTTGAGAACATATACAGTAAAAACTAAGTTTATTTAATTCTCACATTGGAGTCTGATGAGCTGTTTTGGCTTTTAAATTCTCCCTGCCCTGGGTATGATGCTTTATGTCACCTGTATTAACTGTTCACTGGATAAATGGAAAAGACACTGGTGTAAAGTGTTTGACAGAGTTTGTGTTTCAGGGAAAACTCAAATTGTGTGGGGAAACAATATTGTTATCTCTCCTGTATTTAAGGGAAAAAAGCTTCCTGGGTCATGAATAATACTGTGGAGAAGTGAAATGTTGTTTTACTGAGTGAAACTAGTCTGTCATCCTGTTCAGCTTTGGTTTTTGTCTGCAAGTGAAGAGATCAACACAGGGACAGCCCTGTGTCTTGTGAATGGTAGCTTTTCAAATTGAGAACAAGGGTAAACATTGCCTAACTCTCACACACTTGTCTTTCTCACCTTTTATTTTACTGTACTATGGTTAGCTTGGGATTAGTCAGATCAGTCACAAAACTTGGTGTAAGCAGGGACATGAAAATATGGCCCCTCAGTGAACAGCTGGTTTTTCATCCTAGCAGGATTTGCTTGCTTTCACTTTATCATGCCAATAATCGTGAAGCCTGAACTGAGTTATTAGGCACTCCTGAAAATTTTTAATGATTTAAAATAAGATTTCTCCAAATCTATTACGCAGCAACTGTATTTTCAGTCCATGATGTAGTACTGCAAACTCTTAGGTCTCTTTTGAAGGTCATGAAATGAAGGAAAATTGGTGATGGCAGCAGATGAGGAATGGAATCTGAACTGAGATGCAGCCTAAACAGGAGTGATCCCCAAATTGTTCATGAGATAAGTCTTACAGGGTTGCATAGCAAGTGTCAGAAATAGTTGTAAGTGAACACAAGAGAACAGCAATGACAAAGAACATTGGAGACTGAAATGTGAAAAAAATAATGGCAAAATTAATAAGGAGAGTTGACTGGGAGAAGATTACCGGAAGAGGTAGAGATTTCTGGGAAACATGACAAAATAGATAAAAAATCAGAAAGCCATTGAACACCCAAACCTCTGTGTGTTCCAGACAGACATGGCAGACAGCAGGACAAGAGAATAAGGAGTCCCATCATAGAAGTTCTCTTGCCAATTAATAAACTCTTTTAAAATTTCTTCCTTTAATTTCTTGCTCACCTTTGAGTAGTCATTTCATTGTTTCTTACTGTCCTTTAGTCATAATGTCCTTCTGAATCTCATCCTTTCTGACCCATCCTCCTCTTCCCATTCTTAATTTATTGTTCCAGTTTTCCTAAAATATCTGAAGCTCTCTTCTTTAAACATTGTATTTGGTTCACAAGTGGTGTGGAAATGTTGCATTGAAAGGGCTACTAGAAGAAAATTCTTGTCAGATTTTTTTTTTCAATTTTTGTTCATTAATGTTTAAATATTTAGAATGTTATGTAATTATAAAATATTACTATCCAAGCTCTGACTATAACTTACTCTAATTCTCATTCCTAGCTGATTAAATTAGGACAGTGATCGACGTGGTCAGCTCAGCTGAGCAGTGCCAGACAGGAGATTTATTATTTCAATCACTAAAACTTGCTGGGGAGTTTAGTGAAACTCCCACCCAACGTAATGGCCATGTTTTGGTTTAAGTTGCGTGTGCTTTATTCTCTACAGAAAGTCTGAACAAGCCCACTTGAACAAAATTATGAAACTGAGAAGCCTGTATTTCTTGCAGTTTTTTTATCTGCAACGTCAAAATATATTTAATAGGAATAGATAGAGCATTACAAATACTAATGAAAGTAAACAAAAATAGTACTTGTCTTTCTGTGATAGTAGTCTGTATAGTCACTTAAGCACACAGAATACTAAAAAAATATTGCTCAGAATAAAATAAAATACTGCTTTTTTAAAATTGTAATTAATTCTGCAAATATCAAAAATATGACTCTGACCATGTAGAGGAAAGAAGGGAATAAAGAGAGAAAAGACAACAGAGAAGTTATTAATAGATCTGTAAAGATCAGAAGTTTACTCTAGGGTTGAGGTAAAACTTAATGGTTCATAAATAGCAAATTCATTATGTTTTTAATACTCAGGTTATATTAACACTATATAACATCTTTATGGTACCATTAGTACCACTTTATCCTAAACTAAGTTTGGAAATAAACATTTCCAAATCTTTTATTTCATGGAACAATTGGCCAAATAAATTATTTTTACAACAAATACCTGGTTAGCGCATGGCTCTTTCAATCATAAACGGGCTTATAAATGTTTTATGCCAACTCTTGCGCAGAGTTCTTAAATGTTAACAAATTAATTTATTTTAAAGGCCGTATCAAGGTGAAAACACCAGGGCCTTAGGCAGAAGGACAATACATCACAGAGCCATTTCTCATTCAGTTACAGTAATGGCAAAGGATATGTTAAGACATAAAATGTGATATGGTTTGTTAAATATTCATTTATAATTTGCATTCATTATTAAATCATGTGTTAGAGCTAATCTTTAATCTCAAAAATACATAATGTGTCATGAAGTCTATTTGAAAGCATAACAATAAATATTTTATGCTTTTTATGTTGCCTTTTAAAGGTTGACTAGAATACACCAAAACGCTTGTCATTAATGTAATTTAATTATTCTGAGGAGATTTGGTCTACACTGATGTTGATTTCAATAATTTATTTCAACCTTTAGGTCAATATAAAATAAATACCTGTTTAGGAGATGGGCTGTTGTATGATTAATGACAACTGAGCTCCCCCAGCCCACCACACAACACTGTAGTTCATTGTCTGAAACCTTGCGGTGCAATGCGGTAGCCCCAAGAGGTTGATTTTCCCCAGGTCCCCAGCAGTTTGCTTGGCGATTACAGTGCAGCTGCTCCACTGCTTGTGGCTGCTGGAGATCTCCTGTAGATGACACAATAGCTTAAACATTTGTACTGCTGGGAGCTGCACTGCCTGCAGTGTCATATTTGCTGAATATCCACGGAACTGCTATTCCATTCCCAGTTCACATTCCTGAGGAGAAAAGCCTGGATGAGAGGGGCGAGGGTGACGGAGAAGTGATTTGTATTATAGGAGACTAGGAACTACTCAACGAACCATGTAAAAACAGTTCATTAAAATGTTGATGTGCTTGGCTGGTTAATGCAAAGAGAGCTTTATTGCTGTCTTATAAAACCTCAGTAACTTCAGGTTGGAGTCAGATCAATGCATCCGTAGTAATTCAGACAAATACCCAGTTTAGGTTAAGAACCACCAAAACAAATGGCAAGAAACAAATAATCTTCCAAACTAAAAGCCCCTTGAGTATTTATCTTGTACAACTACAGAATATCCATACTTAATAAAAGATTATTGGATAGAGCTACCATGAGTTAAGATCTCCCTGGATCTTTTCCCTGGAAGCCTTACACGTCTGTTAGGTGGGATCTGAGCTGTTTGGACATTTGTTAATTCTGCAGAGCTTGTGCCAAGGCTCTGGGATTACTTGGGATGCTCTTAAGGTACGTACTGTGTCCTGTGTGTGCCCTTTACACCTCACCACATATAAAGCTCTGGAAGAATTCTGGTTATCCAGAATATCTGGTCATATATATTTTTGAGACCACTGCAAAGAAAAAAGAAGTTAAGCCTCTAAATTATACTTCCCATTTAACTGTTGACTTGATGTAGGAGTAGGAGTTTATTTGAAAATAACAACATCAGTGAAATGGCTTTGTTTGTTAGTTTGTCCTGAACAAAGAGTGTGATTACTTTACCCTAATTAGATGCTATGGGATTAATATTAGCAAAAGTAAATCCGCAGTAAAATGAAGTTTCCTGGTACCTGTCAGAGGCAGTGGCAGAAAAAACTACAGCTGTTCACACCAGCCTAGCAGGCAAGTAGCAAAGACACACGGCAGCGAGACTGTGACATCCTGGAGATTGTCCAAGAGCGAAGGAGCTGGCCCGCACAGGGACCCGCAGGAATGTGGGCGGAGCTGCCTAAGAACTCCCAATGGATTGGGTGGTGATTAATAAAGTAATGAAGCAAATTTCTCTCCCTGAAAAGTAATGCCCTCGTTGAACAGTAGGGAATCTTCTCTTATTACTCACACTCTTCTGAAAACTGCTAAGAGAGGGAAGGAATCTCTTTAAAAGATGCATAGTCAGAGCAAACCGCTGACTCCTAATCAGCCACATCCTCTCCCTATCCTTCTGGAGAATATGGACCATCAATTTCCCCCTAAGATGAAGGGGAGGCAAAGCAATAGTTTAGCATCCTATGCATTATCTCTCTTTTTATGATTACAAATAGAACACTTATGTTCACTGACCCATATCTCATACCAGACATCAGTAGCCACGTCCAGATTTAGGTTATTGTTCCAGCATGGGATTAGGCCGTGTGATCAGAATCAAATTTATCTAATATGATCACTTGATTGTGACATTTCTTACTGGGGCTGTACATATGCACAGCTGAAACTCGAAGACATAAAGCAAATGCTCTTGAGGTCCAAAAGAGCAGTTGTAAGTGCTTTCACAATGAGCTTCAGAAAGGTTGAGGAGACACTCTCTATTGGGTTAATTAAGCTGTCCTTTTGCTTGCAAGTTTAAAAGGAAAAAGTGAGTTTGTTCCCCATGTGGCTTTCCCAAACTCTTTCAGCTGTAGCTCTAAGCTTAAATGACCCTCAGCCCTGCAGCTTATCAACTTGATGTATATAATTGATTGCTAAACATTTTTTCCAGCTTGTTAAATGGTAAGGCTAAAAAAAAAAAAAAAGTAATATGTGAATGTTGATTGAAGTGCTTTTGTAGAGAGGGGTCAGAGATATTAGCAAGTTAAAAAGAAAGTGTGAGCTCTGCTGTGCTATGGTACTTCAAACCTGTATATATTTCATTTTGGATAATTGATCCCACATGTTTACTCTAAGGACATTTTTGTCAGGTTTCAAACTGCAGATATTAGGATTTAGAGTAGGGTGTGCTCCAGTAAGGACACTATGCAGAATGCTCAGCAATGTAGATTGCTGGTATTATAATGGCAACCATTATAAAAGAAATAATTACAGTAGCTTGTAATTGTGTGGTGAGGTAAGAGGAAAAAATATCAAGGTGTAAAACCTCAGAGTAACAGTAAATCTGAAATAGATGAAGATAGACATTCAAATTATAATTCTCAGCAATTTTGTTTTCATTATAATTTGTGGGGTTTTTTTAGTAACTGACATAAAACACAATGTTTTTTTTCAGGGGTTTTTTTCAGGGCAAAAAATAGAGTCTGTCACAAAATCTTTGTAGCTTCTTTTATTGAGAAAGGTATAATGCTGTTACACAAACAGACTGAAAAACATTCTGACTGTCCATCCAGGAGGTTTTTACAGTGACTGGGTATCTGCAACAGAACACATGCTTTATAAGTTTGTTAAAAGGCAAAGAATAATTACCCAATCCCTGTCTGGGAAACAATGCCTCAAAAGTTTAAAAAGCACAAGTTTCTAGTACCGATATGATTTTCTATATTGTTTTTCTTTAAATTATTGGCACTGTTAAAGAAAAGATGAGACTTGCTAGAGTTGTCAAGTTATTATCAATGAAATTCACAGGATTAGAAGGGAAGTTTGGTCATTGCTATTTCTCTCTAGCTATGCCAGTTAATGCCAGTCACAAAACCCATTCACTTTGAGTTTTACAAAGACACATTGGACAGTGAATATAAACTCAGAGCTTTGTATATATTGTTGAGTAACCAGTGCAGAAAAGCAAGTTTTAGTTTACACCAATCCAAGCAGGATTTGAAACAGTCATTTTGGGGTGCAAAGTTCAGTGTTTATTGTACAGAACTTCAGAACTGTCCCTTTCCTCTCCATAGCTTGGTTTGTCTGTTTTTTTCCTAAAAAGTCTAAATGTACAATCTTTATTGTATTGAATACTTTAAAAATAGATTGAGACATAATTTATTCTCTGGAATGTGGTAGTTCAACAGTTATTTTTCAAAAGAATGTTCTACATTTGTATCTATGCTATTGGAAAAAGGACAGAGTATTTGTCTGCATGGTAAAGTGGAGCACACGTGTGATATTATTAAGTCATAACATTATTTTAATTGCTAATAGTATCTGCTAATTATATGTACTACTTTTAAAAATGAGACTCAACTGAAGTGATTTATTTTAAAAATTGCTCAAGAAGATATATTTCACTTTTGAGATTTTAGTTTATTTTTCATGTAATTTACAACTATAAATGTTAGTAAGATGACCCTAATATTATTTCATTTCCTCCATTTACCCATAAATAGGAACAATGCTCTCAATGTTGTAAGTTTTATTTTGATACGTTTAAAGATAAGGCAAAATGGGTTTAATTAAAAAAACCCCAGTCATTCTTAGGGTACTACTTCTAAAAGGTTTTGAGTCCGTCACAACTTTTTAGCTGCAAAGGACAGTATGAGTTAGCTAAAATGGACTTTGAATCAAAACCAGACAAAAGCTACACATAATAAATCCTATTGTAGAGGAAAAAAGATTGGGAAAGTGACAAGAGGAAATGAGAAAAGAATATCTCTCTTAACCATGGTCTGGTTGTTTTTATTAATTTTGCAGAAAATTATCAGTAAGACTTTTTTTTAACTGCGCAGTATCTTGATTATACATAATTATCTATGTGCCTGACATTAACTTGAAAGCTTTGTAACTCAGACAGAATATTTCTAGAATAAGTTTCATTTAAGACAGCAGAACAACAGTGAAGTTAGAAACATGTTTGTGTCTTTTTTTTCATGACTAGCCCATGTCTATTCTCTATGAAATTGATGTCAAAAAAGTATTATATATTTTCAGTGGGAAATAGAAGGCTGCCCTCTACTATCCTTGTCAGGACGTCGTATCCCTTTAATCATACTTTTCATTTCAGTACATTGAAATTTCCGTTACCAAGGACAACATCATAAATAAAAGTGTTTGTGAAATTTTTACCTGCAGCTTCCTAACTTTGTGCATTAAGCATGAGACTAGCAGAGAGGTGGTCAAATGTGAAAATTTATAATCATTTATTACGTACGGCTGAAGCGAGAAGGGAATAAAAGCGTGAAGGCATACATCTATAAACTGGAGCAGAAAAGCTTAAATGAAAAGTAAAGTGAATTTCTGTGTCTTGTCATAAAGTAATGAGAAGCTAGAGCTTTATTCATAGCAACCCAAGATGCATTTACTCTCAATCTAGCTTTAGCAGTAAATGCTTCCCTGATGTATTGCTTCGGACTTACAAAGAAATATTTGTGCTCTACATAATAGTATAGTTAGGAGAATTACTGCATGGCTGAGGAGATTCTATAAAGGTTTATAGCTGGTGCTGTTACTGTAATTTAATCACAATGTAGCTAATGTAGTACTTTAATATCGCACGTTACTTTTTTATTTACCATTTATTAGTAGCTGACAGTCAATCATCACCACATCATAAACAAATCACGCAGGATTCTGTAGGAACCCTGAAGTTCCAGAACAGATGACTGTAGCTCTTACATGTGCTCCATAACGAACTAGACATCAAATTATTTTTTAATGGAGTAATCACATAATCAGGGTTCTTGTTTTCATTCAATTCATCAGCCAAAGAAAATATTTTAAGCTGTGGATACAAATAGTGTTGCACATTGTGCATACATGTTTGAGTTAGCACACCAACCTACATGGAATACAGGAGAATGTCTTCAAAAACATGAAGATTCGGGTAAAAGACACCGTGAACATACCGATGGATGCATTTACACAGACCAAGAATTGTGCTCTCTCACTTTCAGCCACCTTTTTGTTAGATTTGCCCTGATTTGTAAATGGAGAAAGTAAATGTAGCTGTGCTCTAGAGGCACTGAAATCACAAAAAATATGTTGAGATAAGAAGGACTTTTAATCTTAAGAATGATAATTTTATTGCCCTTTTTAGATGCACTGCACGATCAATTTGTCTCAGATTTGATTTCATGGTGAGGTTTTAGTACAGAATCACAGTATTTCTCTGCAGTCGCTGGTGTTAGCAAAATTAAATGCTGATTGGCACTCTGAAAGTACTGCCTCTTTGGACTGAAACCTGTGCTTCTCTCAAGACCCTAAAGATCTTTTAATTGCAAACAAAATCTTTGTTTTCCAGTCATCTCCAGCTGTGGGGGAATGACTGGTAACCAACATCAGACTGCCATGCTGATTAATATGTAGCAGTAATAAGCCCCTCAGAGATGTGTATTTGTGGGCTGTTGGTGCATGTCCTGGTATGTTGCAAAGGAACAGCCTGAACACCAAGGGCCTTCAATCACTTGAAAGGCTTGCCAAAAAGTCTAGTAATGCACACCCTGGCATGGCTTATTGCTATTAGAATATGTCTCTCTAATTCAGATTTCATGGAATTTACCCTTTGATGGTGAAGAATTATTCCTAAAAGAAAAATGTAAAATGTTTGGAGGAGGTATATGGGAAATCCCCCTGCTTTGCCATTAAATAAATTAGAATATTAAATCTTCTCTTTCATTCAGCATTGTATTGCTCATGTCCACAGGCTCTCCAGACCAACTGGACATTTCCAAGTATTAAATGTGATGTGAAGGGATTGCTGGTGATTTGGCTTTTCTTAAGTGACTTTTAAAAACCAAAACAAAACAACTCTCCCCACTTTGCTCTTAGGAGAAGCTTGTGAGCACTATTTTCCCTAAAATTACTGGACAAATATTTTAGGTCCTAGTAAACACTTGAGTTTGTTTATGTATTTATTGACCCTTTGATATACTTTTAAAAGGAACCTGAATCACTCTGTATTCCCTTGTAGTTAGCTCCGGAAAATGGAGAGTTGTGTCAAGTACTGCCAAATGAAAATGGCTACTGAATATTTAAACATAGAATTATTGGTAATATGTTAAAAAATGTGAAAGGGAGACACTCGTTAATAACCATCCTCCTGTCTGTCTCTAGCTTTCTTTTTCTTTTGAATGGCTCTCTGTGTGCAGTCGCTTCCAGCACATTCTCCAGTGGTCACCGAAGATCCAATTTAAATCACACTGCACGGAGATCCATTAATTTTTAGACATTATGTGCTATTCTGACTTGTAACTTCTGAGGGCGCTTTCTGGTTAAATTGACAATATATTGAATTTCAGACACTAACCTCTATTTTTGAAAGGAGGATTTAATACCAGATGCATTCAATTAATGCCATTGTATCTGTGTCTATTCAAAACCTGTATCGATCCTTGAAAGCTGTAGAATGATTGTTTCTTTACAGAGTTATTTTTAAACAATTATTCTGCTGCCTGCATTCGGGACAAAATTTCTAGCATTTAGTCCTCCTGTTCTAATCTAATTTTATTGTGCCTGCCTGAGCAGCCTGATGCAGTCTCCTAATTGATACTTTTCCTGTTTGACTTTCTCCTTGCCTCGTGTTGTCCTTACCTTTCCTCACAGACTGGCTGATCATGTTGTCCCTGTGTTGCTTTGTCTTCCTGGAGTGGCTGCTTTCCTTTCCTTGCTAATCACATGTGTGATATTTAGAAGGATGCCACTTTGTGAGGAGTGGGAAGGGTGGCAGGAAAAAGTGCCAGGAGAGTTATGGATGGTCACCGGGATATGAAAGAGGTGCTGCAGTGCAAAGTGAGATGATTCTTTGGAATACAAAACTTACATGTCTGCTTATCATAAAATATGTTGTTAGAGAACTCTGTCTCATTTACAATCTAATGTGGAAATAGACTTTATTTTCTTTCCTTATCACCTTAAATTTGCTTAACTGAATTATGAATTATTTAATGCTGGGCAGAAATTAAAACTTGGTTCAACAGAAATGTTTCATGAACTAGCATTGAATTCTCAGACTGTTTTACTCAGAATGAACCTTGAAAGTGTGGGTTATTTTTACGTGTGAATAATTTGCTTTAATTTGGATTTATCCACCTTTTAAAAATATCCTTCTCTGAGGTCTTTAAAAACTCCCAAATGAAGCCAAATGAAACTTAAAAGTTTTGGGGGTGTCTTTTATTGGGGGTGGGGGGATGGGGAGGGTGGCTTGTTCCCTTAAAACCCTCTCCTCCCCAGTTAAAATGTTTTTATTTATTTTGACATGAGAACAGAGAACATATGCATTTTGGGTCAATCCTGAAGTATCAATTAATTTCAGCACCTATTTTGAGACAGGGATTTAAAAATCAATTATTTATACAGCCATACAGTTCAATGATTTTTTTTTTTTTTGGTAGGGTAAAGTGCTGCAAGTTTTGGTTTTTTTTAAATTAATTATACCTGAGATACTGGTTTGTGTTTAGTGTTTTTCAATCTTTTTCTAAAGGCTAACTCTCATCCTCAAGTGAGCAGTTTAAGGATTCATTGCATACTATATGAAAATTATGAAGAGTCCTTCACAGCACGGGGTACAGTGGGTTTTACTGCCCCATGCACGATTGAAAGCAGAATTTCAAAGGCATGTTTGGAACCCAACACACAATAGAAATCTAAATGGCTGAGATAGCTTGATCGTGCATAAGGAATCAGAACCCATCGTGGCTTTCACAATCTTGTGGCAGGGCTGGCTCATGAAAGGACTCAAATTGTAAACTAAACATATTTGCTGTGCAACAAAATGAAATGCAAGTATGACCCTTGGAAACTATTTTCACATGAACGGTTTTAGAATAAATTTCTAAGTTTCTCCCTCAAAACAATCTACTGTACATTTGACATGTGGATCTTTGGAAGCATCTGACTTCCTCCTTTTTCATCAGAATTACCATCCTTTTGAAAATATAAAAACCTAATATTTGTAACTTTTTTCATATTATCATGAAAACCAGGGCCCATCTTGCAAGCAAACGACTAAAAGACACAAAAATAGGCAGCGATGAAAAACCTCAAACTTGCAAGTCTGTTTCTGGGTAGTTGCTTATTTGAGTAAGTTCCAGATCCACACCAAGATATCAATAATTTAATACATCATTTCAAAAATACCAGTGTATTATTATGGGACCATCAACTATTTCCCAGATCTGCAACAGCAGTTAGATTCTAACTCATTGAGAAATTAATTTTGAAATCAGTACAACTGGGATGTCTGAAGATCTTTGCAAATCTGGACCTAAGTGACTATTCTCTCTCCTAGAAATTCAGATATAGAAATGTGTTGTATCTGTTAAGACATGACATTCAAACTATTTCTAAGGACAGCATTTTTTATGAACATGTTTTTAAGTTTTAAGGCAGTTGTTGCATCAACAACAGGACAACAGTAATGTCTGAGAATCACCAGATCCAGTGATCTCCCTCTACAATAGAAGGTGAGGATTATTTAAGAGAAGTATTCACTATCCTTGCACTGGAGGAGCTACAGGCAGTACATAGGGTTGTCTTTATGCCTTTTTCTAATAATTCAAGAAGGAGTTTGTACCAATAACTGTCCTGTTGTGTGCCAAGAGCCTTCCTGTACTCAGGCACAACTCCTGTTTGAAAGCCCAAGGGGGCTTCTGCTCATAGAAGATGGCAGCTCCAGAAACCTCAACTAGTAGGAAAAGATGTATTTGGAATGAGGTTTCAAATACTGTTTCTTGAACAGTGAGTCTCCATATCTAATCCACCCAAAATTGATCTGCTGTGAAAAATGGGTGAGAGGATGTGCCAAAACTGTTCAGTCACATAGTAAGCAGATTAGGTCTATGGGAAATAGTGTCCATCATGAATTCATCTCCCTGAAGAGAATTTAGATAGAAAGGTTTTATGAGGGTTTTCTAGGCTTATAATGAAGTCTAGGATGAATAACATTCTATCCAGAATGCATGAAAGTGTATGTGGTTTTTTTCATCATAAATGAATATTTTAAGCTATACAGATTCTGTCTAGAATTATAGTTTAAAAAAAATTCCAACACATTCCATTATTAATCTCAAATCATTATTATTGTACAGTTTTTGTTACAGTAAAATAAGAATGTTTAGGATGGAGTCTGAGTAACTGTTCTAAATGCTTCACACGTGTGGAAAAGATTCTGTTCATTTGAATGGGCAGCACTGGAGTGTTATTTTAGCTGTTCCCTATAGGTTTATAGGGCTCTGCCTCTTATTTCTGAGGAAATCAAGAAAATTAGGAAAGCAGATACTGCATTCAGTATAGCTCATTTAAGTTTTTCTGATGTCTGCAGCTTCAGAGAAGCTGTAACCTTAGGCTTCAAATTACTATTAAGCAAAAAAGAGCAATACACAGTAGCTTGCAGTATGTGTAACAGCCTTGGGATCTTTTGCAACACACTTCCCTGTTTGTGTATATGAGATGGAGAAATTCTTGCAGATACAAACCTGTAAATTGCAATAATAATACTGGGATTACATTTTGTGTCCTCGCTTTCCTATAGAGAGATTTTACAGTCATTCTAACAGTATAATCTGCACCACTGTAATTTTAGATATTTCCCTCCCTAAGAGTTTTTTTTTTCTCACCTCTAACAATATTGTAATGCTCTGAGTGATCTTACTCATGAACCACCTTGTGAGATGTCATTAAATGTAAGGAATACAGAACTTAGCTCAATGTGGTATGAATCAACATTTTTTGCACCACACACACACAACGTGTTGCAAATAGGTTTTGTGCTTATTTGTGTGTGTTGATTTATTTTGGGTGGAGCAGACCAAGAGCATGGATTAATTTTTTGGGTGAAATATAATGCTCCTTATGTTCCCTAGTTCAGAAAGATACTTGGAAGAAGTTTTATAAAATGAGAAATTGGGGGTTAGTTACAAGAGGAAAGTAATCTCTGAGTTGATGACAAGTACAAGGGATAGAAGCAGTTGGGAGAAGTTACAAACCTGTAAAAGTAGGCAGAATGAAACTTGCAGTTCTTTCCCTGAAGCCAGTATTCTAAGACATGTTTTGTACAGCAGTGAAATCATGCAAAGGCATAGCAAGACCAAGATCTGTACACTGGCTGTTTTCAGATCACTATGTGTTTATGTGTGTGAATAGAAGAGACTTCTGAACAAAAAGAACTGAAGCGTGAATCTCTTCTCTCTGTGACTGGTGCTGTTTATATTTTTGATGTTTATGGTGATGGTGTGATTATGGTAATTATTTTTCTTAGAAAAAACCCCAGCTGGCTTCATGTCTTGGATTTTTCATGCTCTGAAAGTGTATCTTGATTTGTAAAGTATAACTGGGAACAGAAGAAACAGAAACAGGAAACCTTTTCATAGTCTGATAAATTTCCTTTAAAACCCCTGAATCCTGTAGCCCTGACTGTAGTGCTTGTAGACTTATTGCAAAGGTCAAGAGTTCTTCTTTAAGGACAGGCAGAAACTGGATCCTGGTCACCTCAAGAAGTAGATTAACACTACTTGTTAATCTTGTCTAGGTACTCCAACAGCAATCTTGGTAAGGTTAAAAGGTAAAAAATCTCTTAGATGACACATCTACGTCAGAAATTTGTTATACCTGGCACATGAAAGCTTACCCTGATACTAAAATATCCTATCTTTCCTTTTGCAGAGAGGTGGACAGCTGACATCTCCAAGTCCTTTCCAACTTTTTTTTTAAAAGCATGGATATTTCCCATCATCCTAAACATACTATTGTGCAGAGAGGTTATTGCTGGCTTTATCTAAAATAAACTTTAGAGCAGGGTTATATTTGGCAGCATGGAATGCTAATTTACTAAGGCTGTGGAGAATGAGCTGTTCTTTTGATATCCTAGATTCCAGTTATTCTACTAGCACTTATATGTAATTTCATCTAACATTTTCTGTGGGGCTCCTTAAAAATTGTAAAAACTGGTTTTGTACTTCAGTCCTTGCAGAGGTTCTCAGTGTGGAATCCAGAGTTATACTCAATCTGTCCATTTCCACTTTACCTGATATTAATAGAAATATCTTTTTAATATGGCTCAGAACTAAGGATGAACCATCTGGTTCTTGATGCAACTGAGGCAAAGCACAGTTTATCTCCAAGGCCAAAGCAAAGGCTCTGTTCCAGGGTAAGTTATGGATTTGCTCCAGGACCCGTGCTATGACAGTTTATTACTACCAAATTTCTGAGGATCTGTTAATCAGAATGACAAAATTTCTGGTAGCTGGTTTTTTGGGGGTTTGTTTGTTGCTTTGTTTTTTGTTTTTTTTTTAAGTTCTAGTTTTATAGGCAGAAAATTCAAATCAGTCACATTGTTTGCTCCTGTTTGCAAAGCCTGCAAGTACCAATTGAGTGATAACGAGAGCTGAAATAGTTGCCTGTGTGACAGTGACTTTGAAATTTCACAACAGTGCTACTTCAAATGTCAGACTTCTTAAATTTTACTTCTTCTTGAAGTAAAGATTTCAAACTTCTTCAACTATGGTAGAAAAATCCCATAATTTTGGAATTTGATATTCTTTGCATTAAAACTGATGTTGTGTGATAAAAGTTTCCTGAGGCTTACAGTTTCTAGCACTAGTCTTAGCACTTGATTTAAAACAAAGAGTAAATCTCTAATCTCTCCTTGCTAAGACAATTTTTATTTTTTTAGGATTACAGAAAGACTAATTGTGTGAGTAACGTGAATTCTATTTGCAGGCTGCAGTTTCCATTGCTGCAATAGTGTTCTTTTTTAGTTTATGAAAAAAAGAGCAGTATTAGTCCAGTATAGCTTCGTATGATCTATCTTCCACAAATCTGAACATTTCCTCCATTCCAAACATTTTCAGTGCTGGAAATTTTTAATGCTTTAAAACATTGACTTGTTTTCATTAGGTATTGATTTATTTAGAATATATTTCATTGACTTTTATTCTTCTACAGTTCTTCTATCTAGTGTTTACCCGCATATTTTGCTAATATGGTTTTATGTAATTGACCTTTTGAGGAATTACAGTAAGGATTTTAGTAGCTGTGAGTTCCTAAAAATCCTTTTCAGCTGTCAAACAAATCAGAGACCAAATGCTTGAACAGGAGAAGGATGAAGTAATTCCACATTCTCGAGAAAGTGTATATTGAAAAAATGCTGAAATTGAAAATATTGAAAGTATCAGTGTAACAGTCTCAACACACAAAAAATTGATTGCCATTTATTGTCTAATCCTGAATGAAATGAAATGTTCATAAAAAGGAAATGTCAAATAGTAACAGAAGGAGAGACAAATGTTAAAATCATGTAAAAAAACTTCTGATAAAACCGACTGCCATGCAAATTTCTGTTGCCCCAAAGCAGAACGAACTTGTGATAAGAGTGTCAGCTTTCAGTGGTACCACCCAAACTGGAACAGATCCTGACAAACTTGCTAGAGATTAGAACTGTCCATAGACTGATTTATTCAAGATAGCAAGGACAATTCGGGCAAGACCTGCCAAATTTCAAAGCTGAGCAATCCGTTCACGCCCTGCCCAGAGCGGCAATCAGAGCTGGAATTAAGCAGTGCTTTCCTCGCATTCCAAAAGGCAGGATTCAAGCTCAGCCCACGGTTTTTGACTACTTCTTAGGTTACCATGAACACATCCTACTTTGGCATGAGACCTGAAAAGTGACAGGTGTGCCTGCAGGTTCTCTTTTCTCCAACATGGGCAGATTTTCTGGCTAGAAACCTTTACCTATTCAAGGCATAGATGGCTTATTCTGGATGTTTATGGATTTGTTACTGAGCACAGTGGGCTACAATTCCTCTGGGGGCTGACATGTGCTATCAGAACAAAAAAAAATACAAATGTGCTTTCTGTGCTTCTTCCTGAAGGAA
Source organism: Chamaea fasciata (assembly GCF_029207755.1). Lineage (NCBI taxonomy): Eukaryota > Metazoa > Chordata > Aves > Passeriformes > Sylviidae > Chamaea > Chamaea fasciata. The sequence goes on along the minus strand of NW_027094095.1, from coordinate 11,396,040 downwards.
TTTTATTTTATTCCATTGATCCCAACAGATTTAAGTAACAGTTCTGGATAAAATTACTGGCTTGACCACAACACTGTTTAATTCCCAGAAGTCAAAGAACATCTGACCAGCAGCCTGAGCAACTGAGGCAGCTGCTCACAGAACCACACTGCTCCTGACACCAGGGCTCACTGAAGTAACAGAGGAGCTCTTTTTGCAATTAATGAGCTAAAGAAACTGAACTATCAATTATGTAAGACCATATTATTAACATTTCAAACCACCTGAGGCTCTGCACCTCTTTATTTTCACCACAGATGGACCACACAGTGCTCTGTACAGGTAATTGCTGATGACAGTTGTGTGGAAAATGACCCCTCATTACCAGTTGTGGGTGCCAAGACCTCGTAACTCATTGCAGGCAATAAGTAAAATCCTTGTTGGGCTGATTCTATTAGAATAATTGGATGTTAGAGGACAACCCCACTCTGAGATAAAACAAGACAAAAAGCTCCCCAAAGTCTACAAGAATTAAGAATTAAGATAAGAAAGTCCACAGCACTTCATATTTCTAACAGTTAAATATTCAAAGGAGCTGTTATTGAGCTCAAGAAAAGCAAAAACTTGGCATGCCAATTTAAGATCTGGAATCTTTAATAATTTGTTTCAAATTTTCTGTAAGATTAGTGAGTATCTAAATGTAAGTTGTTAACTAGTTTGTTTTTCTGGGATGATAAGAGATTCACAGATTGCAGAAGAGACTCAGAAGCAATTAAAAACATTTTTGCATACCTGGGTTAAGAAGAGCATTCTAGTTTTGGAAGTCTTGAATGTATATTTTTGAATTTTTTACTCTTTATATCACAGCAACCAGTATTGTTTGGAACTGAGTTTTGGCAAGAATTTTAACTCGTGAAAGTACCTAAATAACAAGCAGCATGTGGTTTTGCTCTCTCTTCTGGCATCAGCCTGAGAAAGATGGTTTTTTTCTTTCATCTTAACAGCTGATTATTCGTTGCCTCTCTCTCTATGGCAGCTACCCATAGCAGCCTCTTGGCTGGGATGGAAATCCCTAAAATCCTGGGAACTTGAAATGTAAGTAGGAGGAAATAAAGGTTTAGACTTTGTACCCCTCCTTTTCCAATGTAGATTTCAGATGACACTGTCAGGAGACTCAGAATGGTCCACTAACTCTATATTTAAAGAGATGACTGGGATTTTATTCCACTTTATTCCAGTGACTTTGCCTGTAAGTCACTTACGTGAGTTGCCAAGACTCAGGATTGTGGCAGTTTTGTTTCCAAACAAGCATCATGATATAATTGTGATATACACTGTAGGAAAGCACACTCAAAAACACAGCTGGCTCTTTTTTGTATCTATTCTTACTGATTGTTAAGTTCATTGATGTAACCTGAAAATAACTGAAAGGAAGTGTTGGGATTTAGCTTCTCTGAAAAATGAAACAACAGCAATTAGCAGTTCTCTCTCGCAAGGGTTTTATGGTGGCATTAGGTAATCCATGGAACTATTACAGATGAACGGTACCTCTTATTCCTCCCTGTTTAATAAGATAGTGATTTTGCTAATGAGCAAATCCAGAATTAATTCAAATGTCTCCAAGTAATTTGCATGTTGGATTTAAAAGTTGCAATTTGTTTGCTATTCAAATGCAGTTTCTTATCAGAAAATATGTTTGGTTTGAAAATCAAGAGTTTTTGCCCTGACATATTCAAGTGGCCAGTTTTAAGTATTAATATTGCAAGGTAGGGTAATTTTACAAATAAGTTTAAAAATAGGTTATAAACCCACAGTGACTCTGAGTTACAGATGCATTTTCATAGCAAACTATATATATTTTGCATTTATTTCCATTTGTTATTCTATTCTTCCCAGTAATGCGATTGTGTTTTTCAGGATTCTGCCCAAAGATTACAAGAATCAGTACTAGCTGCACAATTAATTCAGATCCTAGATACACACCCTTCAATAAGGCAAATATGTTCAAAGAAACTCACTGAAGTATTTTGTTTAGTTTTAGCTTGTTTAGTCTGGTAAGAGGCCAGTGTGAAGCAAGCCCTTGAAAGAACTTTGGTGATTCATGTATACCATGAGCTATTTTTGGGCTATTTTCCTCTGTCCTCATACACTTCTTATTTTCTTCCTATTTAAATTTCTATAATAATTAAGTATAAGCATTTGTCAATATATATGTGGGAATTTATTTTTAGTGTAGAATTTGGTAGTATATGTTTTCTTACCTTTAGTTTTACAAAAAGAAATATCAGAAGTAGAGATTGTTCACTCCTCAGTTTGCCTTAGCATCTTTGTACTTTCACTTCTTAAAATAAATTTATTTTGTTGGTCAAAAGACCATTCAAATATCAAATTAAGTTTTCTAATTATAGATCCTTTGGTGCTAAGTTTTTCATTTTCAAACAGTTGAATATCACAATATAGTTGATGCACTCCCATGTTATCAAATAAATGCTCAAGGTACAGCTTATAATGTTGAAAAATAGAAAAATAAATTGACCTTGATGAAGTGTGTCTTCTTTTGTCTGTTCCCAGGAAAGTTTATTTCAGGTATTTCTACTGCTGAAATGATTAGAGTTAACAGCTTTTTCCCTCCATTTTATTTTACAGGGTCTCTTCATCTTCCTGATATATGGGGTGTACAACACAGAGGTAAGTCTGCTTGGAGTATCTCAAGGCTGACAGAGTGAATGAGAGAAATGACAGGTTTCTTATCTTGATAACTGAGGGACAAAGTTGGCTTTCCATACGAGTGTCCTACTGCCCTTCATGCTTGGACTGGCTTATATGCATCCCAGCTTACCATTAAACACAGACACCCTGAATAAAGGGACAGACTCATTTCTCATAGGCGTTGACTAATATTTTACTGCTGCTTTAAGTTTTTTGAATTCCTGGTCTGGCTTTTAACACTTAGCTAAACCTGACAGTCCGAAACTGTCGTAATCTAATGTACATTTTGAAATTAACTGTTAGTTCGCAGGCTAGAAAATATTTAAGTCATAAAAGGAGTTAGTTTTACTTAATAAAATTTTGAAGTACAGAAATGGCATGAATATGCTTTTGCATCAATCAGATATGTTAAAGATATTAAGATCTGACCCGAGCCTTTGTACCAGTCAGGGTTACGAAAAGTACTTGCTCTATTTATAGGCTCATCACTCATAAAGGAAAATATCTTTGACAGATAAAGCCTAAAAATCTTAAGGAATCTCTCCACCTTGTTCCGTTACTTCCATTACACCAATAATAAAAATTAGTGTTAGTATGCTTAATTCCAGGTTTTTAAGCTAAGGCACCTCTAATGTTTGCATTTTAAAACCTTACAGAAATACAAAAAGCTTTTGAAGTAAATACTTATTAATTAGGCAGAATTCTATTTGTATTTTACTATCCTTCAAGGAGGGTATTATAAAAATAGTGGAAAGGGTCTCCTAATTAACCGAAATAAGGTAGTATTTCAAAACAACGATTTTATCTCATTTCTAGTATAAGGATGAATTATTTCCGCACATGCAGCTCAACCAATGGGCATCATTAGCAGGGGTTTTGCTGTACCAGTGGGCCAAAGAACCCGGCCTGTGGCCCCGGGGAGCCGAGCTGCCGGTGAGCTTTCCCAGCCCGCCGGGGCCACGGCTGCTTCCAGGGCTCCCAGTTCGCAGCTGGAGAAGGCTGGGACAGCGGACCTGCTCCCCAGTGTGAACATGGTAGGGAGCGTGGGAGCAGCGTGTGTCTAACGTGCCCGATTGATGCATCCCAGTGTGATAACATCGGTAGTGTTTCAGGGCCCCTGTGCAGCGGCTTCATTATCTCCGTGGCGTTGCGTGCATCTCCTGGCACTGGTTTGCGATCAAACAGCAACACCCTCGAGCCTTTGTTAAAAACCTCAATTTCAGCCTTTCTGCATCTGCCGCTTCTTCACGCGGGCCACGAGCGCCGCCGAGCCCGCGGGCTGCCCGCGTTCGGAGCTTCGCGCAGCCCGGGGCCGGCCCGGGACTGCAGCGCGTTCCGGAGCAGCACCTGCGCTCCGCTCCCGGGCGAGCGGCGGGGCCCGGTCCCGTTATCCGGGCTGCGCCCGCGGCGCTCCGGCGGGCCCCGGAGCGGTTCCCGGCGCTGCCGCCCGGCCCGGCCCGGCCCGGCCCCGCGGCGGGCAGCGCCCACCCCCCGCCCCCCGCGCCGCGCCTGCGCGCCCGCCGCCCGTGCGGCCGAGGCTCCCAGCGTGCCGCGCGGCGCGCATGTGCGGCGGGGCGGGCGCTGCTAATTCCATTGTGGAGCGGACGCGGCGATATTTGTAACTGGCGGCGGCGGCGGGAGCCGTAAGTGCAGCCGGGCCGGGGCCGCCGCGGGCGCGGGGCGGGAGGCGGCGATGCGCCCGGGCGGCGGCTGCCGGGCCGCCGAGGGAGCCGCCCGCTGAGCCGGCGCGGTCCGGCTGGCGGGCGGGCGGGCGGCGGGTCCCGCAGCCCCTCTGGGCCGCGCCTCCTCTCCGGCCCGCCTTCCCGGGGGATGAAACTCGGCAGCGGCTTCCTCGGCGGCGGCAAGAGGGCGGCGGCCATGGAGCCAACGTTCCCCCCCGGCATGGTGATGTTCAACCACCGCCTGCCCCCGGTCACCAGCTTCGCCCGGGCGGCCGCGCCCCCCGCGGCGGCCCAGCACCCCCCGCAGTGCGTGTTACCTCCGGCCGCCGCCGCCGCTTCCTCCACGGCGGCGGGCGAGCCCCCGGCGCCTCCGCCCCCGCAGGACGTGACTTTCAAGAAGGAGCCGGCGGGGGCTTTCCCCTCCGCGTCCTCCTCGCAGAGGAGCCCCTGGGGCTTTCTGCAGTCCCTGGTGAGCATCAAGCAAGAGAAGCCCAGCGAGCAGGAGGAGGAGCAGCAGCCGCAGCACCATCACCACTACGGGGGGCTTTTCGGGGGAGCGGCGGAGGAGAGGCCCCCCGGCCTGGGCAGCGGCGAAGGAACCGGCCAGAGCGTGATCCAGGACCTCAGCCTTCTTCACCACCTGCACCAGCATCCCCACCGAGACCTGCTGCTGACCGGCAGAGGCGAGGGCGCTCCAGGGAGCGCGGGTGAGCCAAAGCACGACGCCCAGGTCAAGAAGGCAAAGAGGCCAAAGCCAGAAACTCAGGGAATCAAAGCCAAGCGGAAGCCAAGCGCTTCATCCAAACCCCCCCTGGTGGGAGATGGGGAAGATGCCGTCGCGTCCCCCAGCCAGAAACCTCACGTCTGCGAACACTGCAGTGCTGCCTTCAGGAGCTCCTATCACTTGCGCAGGCACGTGCTCATCCACACCGGGGAGAGGCCTTTCCAGTGCAGCCAGTGCAGCATGGGCTTCATCCAGAAGTACTTGCTGCAGAGACACGAGAAGATCCACAGTAGGGAGAAGCCTTTTGGGTGTGACCAGTGTAGTATGAAGTTCATCCAGAAGTACCACATGGAAAGACACAAGAGGACGCATAGTGGAGAAAAGCCATACAAATGTGACACTTGTCAGCAGTATTTTTCAAGGACTGATAGACTGTTAAAGCACAGAAGAACATGTGGTGAAGCCATAGGTAAAGCAGAGCCCGGATCATCAAATAGCATGGGTAGCTTGGCTGCATTGTCTCAGGGAAATACAAGTTCCTCAAGGAGAAAAAGTAAAACAAAAAGTACATCCACTGAAAGCAAAGGAAGCAAGTGTAGCAGCAAAATAGCTGAATCTCAAGTTTCAAGTAATGTGGCCATGCCAAGTTATGCAGTTGATATTCCTATTGTGTCTTCCAGTGGTGGTCTAGTTGGCACAGGCGTAGAAGAACTTCAGAAAAAGGTGCCAAAATTGGTCTTGAAAAAAACGAGCAGAAAACAAGCAGACAAAAATTACCTTAATTTTGTATCACCACTGCCAGATATTTTGGGGCAAAAACCACTGTCTGGGAAACAGAGTGGCTCTCTAGGCCTAGTAGCCAATACCGGTGTAGAAACTATTGGCCTTCTCCAAAGTACAGGTGGTAAACCGGGTCAAATAAGTAGCAATTATGATGATGCCATGCAGTTTTCAAAGAAAAGAAGATACTTACAAACTGCAAGCAGTAACAGTGCCTTTTCACTTAATGTCGGACACATGACTTCCCAGCAATCCGTCATCCAGTCTCCAGGTGTTAGCGTTATGGATAACGAAGCTCCTTTATCTCTTATTGATTCAGCATCTTTAAACAATGACATAAAGTCTTGCCACGACAAGTCTGGTATTCCTGATGAAGTCTTACAGAGCCTTTTGGACCAGTACTCTCACAAATCGGAAGGCCAGAAAGAAGATCCTTTCAGTATCACTGAACAGCGCGTGGACTTGCACACCTCAGGAGAGCATTCAGACATGGTTCAGGAAGAAAACTTGAGCCCTAACTCTCAAACAGTTTCAAATGATAAGGCAAGCATGTTGCAAGAATACTCAAAATACCTCCAACAAGCCTTTGAAAGAACAAGCAACAGCACTGGTTTTGCTTTTGGACCCAGTTTCCAGTTTGTTAGCTTGTCTTCAACTCTCCACAACCACACTCTGTTTCCAGACAAGCAGATATACACTACATCTCCACTCGAGTGTGGCTTCAGCCAATCTGTTACCTCAGTATTGCCAACTGCGTTGCCAAAACCTCCATTTGGGATGTTGCTTGGCTCTCAGCCAGGCTTTTACTTGTCTGCTTTGGAGGCTTCGCATCAACAGTTGACTCCCTCTCAAGAGCTGGATGATCTCATCGATCCGCAGAAAAACTTAGAGACTTCATCGAACTACCAGTCAACATCTCAGAAACTGACTGGCCAGAAGGAACAGAAAAACTTAGAATCCTCAACGAGCTTTCAGATCCCATCTCAGGAGTTAACCAGCCAGATAGATCCTCAGAAGGACATAGAGCCTAGAGCAACCTACCAGATCGAGAACTTTGCACAAGCGTTTGGTTCTCAGTTCAAGTCGGGCAGCAGGGTGCCAATGACTTTTATCGCTAACTCTAATGGAGAAGTGGACCATAGAGTAAGGACTTCAGTGTCAGATTTCTCAGGGTATACAAATATGATGTCTGATGTGAGTGAGCCATGTAGTACACGAGTAAAAACCCCAACCAGCCAGAGTTACAGGTAAGGTCCTGACTGTGACCAGGCTGTGGGGTCTTCTTAATGTAATTTGTTTTACTTTGACAACACTGCCATTGGAATGTTTCTACACGGTCCTATTAAGAATAATGTAACATGCCCTTTCAATGCAACTTTTCATATTTAGTTTATTTTGTTAGTGTGATTTTTTTAGCTCTGTTTATTATGGTTTTTAATCAAAAATCAATAGTTTTTAAAATAGCGTTTTTGTTCAAGTGACAATGTGTAGCAATCAAATTTACATTATGTAGATTGTCAGGGAATAGCCCAAGAGTTTAAAATGCAAAAAAATTAACTTTGTTCCTAGGACTAAAGTTTATTCTAATTGCTTTACTCTCAGGAAAGTGTAATGAAGCATGGGAATTCTATGCACCGCTAGTGTATTGGAACTTCCAATTTACAGATGATGACAAATATATCTCAGCTTTTTTGAGGAAGGGATCTTTGACATTTCAAATTGCTGTCTCTTATGTCAGCTGATCTGAAAGAATTTTGCTACCTAAATCTTGTTGTTTTTAAAGTACTCCTGTTCTTCCAGGGGACGCTCAGTCCAGGCAGGTGGAGCAAATGTTCTCGGGTCTGCACGATGAGCCCAGCACGGCAGCTTTAATCTGAACAGTAATGTCCCCAGAACTTCTGTGTAAGACTGTAATTCCCTAAGAGATTCTGTTGACACAAACCGTGAGAACAAAATGCGTGCAGCTGGTTCATGTCATGAGAACCCCAACTTGAAACTGCAGTCCTAATCCAGATAGGGTTTTGGGATATGTTATTTGTTACACACGGTTCAAAAAAGTCCATCTTCTGCTCTTCCCCTTTTCACATTCTTTTAGTGTAAAGGGTTCCCTCTGTTTTATTGTGTTCCTGGTTCCTCTGGACTTGATCTTGGTTGTCTACCTGTCCGTCCCCCCCGCCCCCCTCCCCTTCCTCATCCCCTTTTCTTTCTTTTCTTAACCTTTTCCCCCTACTCACTCTGTCACCCCAACGTAATAGCTAACATTTAAAAAGATTTACATTCCAGAAGGTGCATATCTTATGATGTGCTTTCTGATGTCTTAAGACATCAGACGATGAACAATGAACACCCACCTGTTTTAGAACTATGTTGAGGTTTCCATGTACAATAAGAAATAATCTACTCCCAATTGTACATAGAAGGCCCCTATCCTGCATCAGGATCAGCTACCACGGACCCCTGTGCCCAGCAGTGTCCCAGTGGTGTCACTGGAGCTCTTTATGGAGAGAGGGGCTTGCAGCAGTTCATCATGGCAGGCTTTTAGGGCCTAAGGCTGCAATTCCATCAAAGGATTCTGCTGATGGCATCAACTACAAAAGTAGAACTTGAGTGGCTTGTTAATATCAACAGAACTTTTCTTTGGAATTATTGCCTTACTTTATGTATATTTTGTGGTACATTATTTATTATATGTGAATCCTGATTAATGCCTGTGGAGCCATGGAAACCTGCTAGAAATACTGGTGGCCACTCAAAGCTGCTGAAACGCAGTGGCACTGCTCTAAACCACTTTTTGCAAATGATTTTTTGATTAGTTTTTTAATGTAATTTTGGTGATGTTTATGATGATGGTTTTTTATGTACTCTTGGTGATGTTTCAGTCTTACGTACTTTTCTGTTGTCAGGAAGGTACCAGTGGTTGTTTGCAGTCTTATTGTGTAATCAGCCTATTACAGGCTTCCATGTATAATAAAGTTATTAACATTGTGCAAGTGTAAAACACTTCTGTTATGAAAGTGGTGTATTATTAAAGAAATTGTTACAAAAATCCTGGGTAATTTCTCCTGTTGTCCCTCACCACTATGAATAGAAACCTGAGCCCATTCGTGATCTCTTTTGCTAGTAAACTTTTTTTTTACCCTCACTAATCTAGAGTTTGTTCTCATAGTATCTGTGTAACTCCATTAACTTTTTATTTATACTTGATTCTGTATTTCACGCTATTTCAGTTTAAATAATCAAACAACAACTGTTCTCTAAACACAGAACCCAGCCTGTTATCAGGGGTGGAATAGTCCGTAACCACTGTGTTGGCTTTTTTTAGTACCTTTTCTTTTGTTTTACAGAGGTTATAATTTACATTCTTTATATTGTGTGTAGTAGAAGTTGCATATGTATTGTTCTGGCTGTTTGCTTTAACTTAATAAAACCCATTATTCACAGAATCATAAAGGCATCACTTCTATTATCCAGTCATGCTTTTGAGAACTTATTAAGGAAATATTAGGAGATTAAATTTTGAGAAGGAATGATACAATTTACTGGAAGGTTTTCAGTTTGTTTTCTTCAGTGTCCTCTTGAGTCAAATAATCGAAATGTGCTATTTTAGAAACCAGGGGTCTAATTCATACCTTTAGCTTAGCAAAACTTAACAGATTTCCTGAATTTAAAATGTTTATACAGCCTCATCTTTTCAAATCTGTGATTTTAGTTTAAATATCTAAATTGCATATTGTTACCTGCAGAGACTTTTCATAATTGCTGGAACTTCAGAAGGTAAGGTTGTAGAAAATCCTCTATCTGCTTTTTGGGGGTCTTATTTGGTTGTCATTTTGTCCTCACCCTCCTGTTAATTCCTGCATTATAATGAAAGTCCTGTAAAAGTAGTACTATAGCAAAATATTTTACAAACATTTTAGGTAATCCAAAGATAGGTTGTGGATTTACCTATTCTGTGTTTTTCTTCAACTTAGCATGTGAATTTGAATCAAGGCGATGACATGGATGAGGAAAAATCCTTTGCATGGTAAAAAACAGACACAAAAACCTACCAAAAAGTAATTATGCAATCTGCTCAATGTCTAAATTCAGAACATTGCTAGGAACCATTTAAAAGTATGGTGGGAAAATACGGGATTTTGTAAGTTCTTTACACAACTTAGTCATTCAAACATGTTTCCAAATAGAGCAGAACTAAACCGTTTTCTACTTTAGTACGGAGTTCAAATTTTATTTTAATGAAGGTAGGGGTAGGTTAAAATTGCATGGAAATCATGCTTTACCTGGTCTATATTTGAAAACTACATAGTAAGTAGCAGTTAAGCCATGTGAACTTTATTTAGGGCTGTGTCAGCGAGAGGGAAAAGGGAAAGCAAAATGGCTCTTGAACTCTTCTCCACTTTATTTGAAGGTGTAGTTTGTTCTTGTTTTTAAAGGAGTTATGGAAGGGGAATGATGACCTGGTTCCTACGTCTAACAGAACTGTAAAGAATTCTTAGATGTAATGATAGAAAATGATGCATAAACTGTTACACTTCCTCTTAGAGTAGTTCACATAACATTATTGCCTTGGAACCTAGTGCATTTTGATACCTTGAACTGTGATTGCATCTCTGTGTCCCAAGCCACTGAAATTGCATGTCTGACTTGCCTGCACATGACTTAGAAGAGCTAAATAAAATTTGTTGTAGTTCCTGAATTACTTCAAATGGACACAAACTTGTGGGACAAATATTAAGAGTAAGAAACCAAAATGAAAGGAAAATTAAAAAAAAAAAAAAGAACAATGGTGTGAAAGGTATGCGTTTACAGGTTTATGGACTCCTGATAAAGAAAAGCTGCTTGATGCCTCATGGAGACCTTGAGAAGCTACTGGAATAATTCAATGTATTCTATTAGTAGTAGTTTGTTGTTTCAATTGTTTGGTCTTCCCCTCACCCCTGGCATTGTGTGCTTGATAACAGCGTATGTGTCTGAATGATGCTTCTGTTTTTTTCCCCACCGGCTAGAAATCAGTCTTGTTCATGTGAGGCTGGTGTGGTGGCTGTGGAAATGTTTGTAACACCCAGGAAGATACATGCGAGAATGTGTAAGTTACCAGCTCCATGCTCTAGTGGTTGAAGAGAATCAGGTCGCTTTAAAATCAAAGATCCTGTTTACAGCCCCTGCTGACTAGCAGCTTTAAACGTTTGAGCTGTAATTTTCCAGTCTGTCTGTATCATGCTCTATGCACTATCTTTCTCTGGGAAACTTCTGCAAAAGATGCCCACGTATTTCCTAAATTAGATTAAGGAAGAAAACGTTCTTGTTCCATTGGTGTTTTCATCCCATGCTTCTTCAAAACCAAACCAGAATCATCCTTCCCCAGCTAGGACTTTAGACGGTGTTGATGGATGTCTCTTGTTGAATCACTGTTTTTGAAACCTTTAAAGTTTTTGAAAAATGTTTTTATGTTCAAAAATTTGAAAGTTTGCTAGCTGTATCTCCAAAGATTATTCCTCCAAGGACAATGCATCAGGCTGTTTCAATCATTTGGTATGTTAGCCCACGTGGCAATCTTTTTTCTAATGTGTCAGATTAGAATCTTTTCTTGCTGCATATATGTGGAGTCTTCACTTCTGATGTTCTTAAGTGGGTTTTGTGCATTTTTTTTTTTTGTACAAACACCTAGGAAAGTATGGTTTACTATTGTGCACATCATTTGGAACACAGGCTGTATACCCTGCTTAGCAAATGAACAACTCTCATACACTTTGTAATCTGTGTTGTTTGCAACACATTTCTGGTGCAGCCTCATCCTGCAGGGTCCTGCTTCATGTTCTCCTGCTCCATGTGGATACAGACAGCAAGGCAGTGTTGCTTGGAAGAAATTCTCTGTCATCGTATCATCAGCCTGTTGTACTTTATGGCTGTGGTGAATTGAGGAATCAACAGAAGATTTAGTTCTGGCACTTTTTTACATAATCTTTACAGTAATGTAAACTTTTGTATATAATGTACTGCTTTATTTTCATATTGATCCTTTTCAATATTTTGATTTTATTAATTGGATAATGGATCTGGTAGTCTTAAACCCAAGGTTCTCATAGGTAATGGGATGATGCCACGCTAGAAAGCTGTCTGTTTATTTGGTGACCTGGCCTGAAATCTGCTAAAATATTGTATAGCCAGACTCAGAATGAAGGAAGAATTAATAACTAATATAAGTATATATATTTTAATTATTTTAATACACTGTCTTACCTGAAATGTATCTTAAATAGTCTCTTAGTGCTACAGTTAGCAAAACATTCTGTGAACTAATGAGGCATGTAGTGGTTATTATGCAGGATCTGGAAAAAGCAGATATCTGCAACACACAGATGTTCTGTAGTAGCTCACGTGCCACATTTCATGCTAAAACCTGCTTTATCTAAAACTATGTTATTACCCTTCAGAATATTCCTGTGTCTTGTCCTATAGGAACCTTTACTTTGTGCTGTTGGCAAAAGATTTAATTTTGATTTTTACCTCAGAGGTCAAAAGGCCGAAAAGGTTTTTTCATCCCAGATTCTCCTTACCATGTTTACTTCTCTGCGTGCACACACTCTGTTCCCCCTGGATAGGCCAGAGTCTTGACTGGGATATGATGTGTGTGGGTGCTGGCATATGGCCAGAAATGATACTGAGGATGGATCAGGCTGCTCAAAGATTCTGAATACTTTTTTTTCTGGAGGGGAGAACAATACCTCATAGGTGGGAATGTTTCCAGATGATACTATATTCTGGGATGAGCGGGAATAAAACTGGGCTGAGACCTGTGTAGAGTAGAATTTACAAAGAAATCCATGTGCAATTTGGTGAGTGACAAGGTTTAGAATCACTTTAATTTGCTTTCCAGGAATGAGGAAATATATAGATGTGTAATAAAACATCTTGCCTGTTTTGCTGAGGTGCTTGAAATTCTAGTGGGTAAAATATGTCGGTGAATCTTCTTACCTCTTAAAGAAAATAATCTCTAGAATGAAAAATACATTCTCTTGGAAGCTGCTTGGTAATACTGGAAAATGAGACTAATAAGGATTAGCTTCTTCAGCTGCAGAGGGCATTCATGTTGTGTTAGCTATCTGCTTGGAATTCGGTCAGGGTGGTGGTAACACATTTCCTTGTGGAAGCTGCTGGCCCCAAGCTGTCTCCAGGGGCACAAGGCACTCACAGGGTCTTGGCAAAGAGGACGTGGCCTGCCCTGTGCAGCTGGGCTTGGGCCAGGGGCTGGGCAGTGGGAGGGACAGCCCAGCCAGCTCTGCTTCTTACAGCACTGAGGGGGTTTTAAAGGCTGCTAGTCCAAGTGTTGATTCACTTTGTGAAGCTGAAATGCAGAGATCTGTGCCAAAAGTCTGCTAGCTCAGGTTTGGCCAGAGGGTTGAATAACCTCAGGGGTTATTCAGCAGTGATCAATGGAGATGTGGCACTAAAACTATTTAACTTGTTTAGCTTAAGAAATCTGTGAAAGGTAGGTCAGATTCTATCATGTTCATGTACTTGGTCTCTCAAGCCTTATAACTATTTACACTTGGTAATCTTAGTGTAGAGTTAAGTCTGTATGAAATGGTGTAGGTGATTTTTAAAAATTTACTTCACAAGCATTCTTAATTAAAACTTTTTTCCAGTCATGTAATATTAGTCTGGGAACATAAGAGTTAAACTGATTTCTCTTTTTGTGTTCTTGGAACTTGGATTTTTGGAGAGGTGGAAAATTTGTGCAGAGATACTAAATTTGATTATTTATTTCGGGGTTGAGAGACACTTTAGAGTAAAAGTATTTTCATATTTTGTTTTATGTGGTTGTGGAAGTCCTACTTCACACGTTATCTTAGGAGTGGATGGCAAAGGGAGTAAGACTGCTGAAATCATTAGCTTTTACAATTTTTAACACCATATTTTGATGCTTACATGTTTTGTTCTTCTCACAATGAAGCTAAATTAAAATCTCTGAGAAAGAGGTCCCTCTAATATAGCATAATGAAGTCTTTAAATGGGTACAGTTGTAGGTCATCGTAAATAGGAATGCAGTGACCTTTGTCTTGACAATGAAGCTGACACAAGCTTCTCAGAGCTGTTCTTTTTTTATTATTTCTCCGCCAGAAAGGACACAAATAAAACAGAGGATCCCCCTTCTCCCATCAGTGAACAAAATCAAAAGACTAGAAAATGTGTTGTAACTTGTCAGTTTGCAAAATCTAGAAATAACACAGACATCTTTCTCATTATAGACACTGCTGCAGGAACAATTTGTGGCAAGGAGTTGGGAAAGGAAGGAAAGTCTACTTGACTGGCCATATGACTGGTAAAGGGCCTTCTGGTTTCTTAAGGGACTTTCTAATAGCCTTTTTTGATTTTGGGATGCACAGCAGCAAGGCATTCAAAATTATTACTTGTACCTACTTACAGTTTTGTATCTAGAAAAGTCACAAATCTTCCTGTCATTCATTTTACACTCACTTTTGCGGTACATTGCAGGCTTGCACTGCACGGTGTTGGAATCTAGCAAGGCTTGAATTTCTTGGTGGCCTGTATAAAAAAGCAAAGCATTTTGCAGAAAGCACATAAATGTGGCTGGGGAGACACCATTGCTCTATCCAACTTCAGCAGAGCCTTGTGAATTGCAGTGCTCAGCAATTCTCTTTCACCACAGAGAATCATCTGTCATTCTTAAATAATGGCACTACCTGCTACTTTAGGACTTTCTCAAGGCTTCAGCAATGTTGATCTGAACTGTGCTGCCTCTTGTAGAGGAGAGGCCTGTGTAGCAAACTCTAACGTGTGCAGTCAAGGTAATGAATGGACATTTGTTCCTTTTGTAATAAGTCATATGTATCTGTGATCAGATAATGATTTTATTTATTTTTAGCCAAGGACTAAAACTACATGGTTTTTTTTTTTTTTAAGAGAATCTTGTTTACTCAATGATGATGAGTGATATTCCCATAAGGCCACAGACTGGGTGAGCACCTGGAACTGGTATTTCTACTGGGAATGTCCCTCTCTGAGAATATGCTTCATCAAAAGGAAAAAAGAAAGAAAATAAAAGTTTAGAGTATGCACATATTGTTTCAAAGCTGTGTAAATTGAAAGAGTACAACAGCAGTTAACATACACTATAAGTTTTTAAAACCTGTTTCAGGAAAACAATACATTGATACTCTATAGAAGGATCTAGTGGACAGTGAGGAGTGACTTCAATAGATGAAAATAGGAAGGTATGTGGGACAGTATGTTAATAATTGGCTAGAAATATTTAACTTGTTGTTTTCTATAAATGAGCAGACTTACTCATAAAGCTTACTTAATAAGCTGGTGACCAGTGTGATACCAGAACAGCAGTGTGCTCTTGTGGCAAAAAAGGAGTCCAGCAGTGCCACAGGGATGAATAAACACCTGGATTGTCTTTGATAGTAGGAGGGGCTGAGGGAGCTGTCAGTGTTCAGTGTGGACAACACCAGGCTCAGCAGGATCTCATCAATGCCCACAAATACCTAAGGGGAAAGATGGAAGATGAGGGAGCCAGACTCTTTGCAGTACTACCCCCTGACAGGACAAGAGGCAATGGACACAAATTAAAACACATGAAATTCCACCAGAAAATTACTGGCAGGGTTGTCAAACACAGGAGTAATTTGCCAGAAAAGTCATGGAATGTCTGCCTGTGGACATATTTGAAGCCCAACTGCACATGATTCAGGACAGACTGAATCTCTACCTGACCTGGCTTGAGCCATTTGGGTAAAATGAACTCTAGAGGAGCTTCCCAACATCAATAATTATGTGATCCTCTACAGTTTTGTTTGATTGGTGGTCTGTGCCAAATAGCAACGACAGGTTCCATGCTGAAGGGACAGTGAGTGTCTCTAGGAACTCTGTAGTACAATGGTGTGTCTGAAAGTGCACTGTTTAATGGAACAAATGGGCTTGGGAATCCAGCGTGTTGCTGGGACTCCTGGTAAGTAGTTCAATGTTTCTGATGTTTGCCATGGACACTTGAGTCTGCATTGACTTGCAGGCCTTTTCCATGACCAGTCTTCCTTAGACTGTTGTTAAAGATTAAGAAGAAAAGATGGTGAAAGCATTGTGAAATAAAATGTTTGCTGTTTCCATTAAATAAAATACAAAAAAAAAATTTATAAAATATACAGTATATATTTTATTCATCTGTTACTTTGTTTTACTAACTTTCCTCTTTTCATTTCTTGTTAACTGCAGAAGTTACAAAAAAGAAACATCTAACTGACACTAATTTACTTGATTTGGGAGATGGTGATTGCTTTTTCTCTCTTCTCCCCAAAGTTAGCTGAAATGGCCTGACTTGAAGCTGCTCTTGTTCAGACCTCATGCAGAGCAAAGCAAGGAGAATGCAGCTTCTGGTTTTGGTTCAGACTTTTGACTTGAAATCTTTCTTCTGGAGAAAGGCCCTTGCAGAGCATTATCTTATCAGTCTGTTGATAAGTGGTAACAGCATTAGGCTCTTTCAGGCATTGCTGTCAGCTGTTGTTCTGGTCACGGGCTCGGTTGTTGCAAAATACTGTCTTGACAGAGTGAGACAGGGGTTTTTTTTGGTTTGGTTGAAGTTTTTAAACAGAAAGCAAAAAATGATTAAAAAGGATGGGGATTAAAATGTGTACAGTGAATGGATGACAGCAGGAATGAAAGTTTTGTATTGCAGATGTTTTTTGAAGCTTAATCAAAGCTGGATATTATGGTGATATTATTTGGGTCGTCCTTGGTGGGTCTGGTCTGGCTGTTCCTCGGCATCAGGGCAGCAATGCTAAATGGTGCTGCAGTGAATCCTGAGCTTCCATGTGTGATAGCTGTCAATTATAATGAGAAGTTTCATAATTTTCATACATCTGTTGTAGATTAAGTTTTACATACCGGCTTTTAACAGGATCAGCATTTTTCTGACACACTTGCAATAGGCCTTTCTTTTCTCTGCTCTACGCTTCTTTTGTTTGTTAGACTTGATTTCATCACAGACCTTGGGTTTTATCAGAGGGTGTTGTTTGGGCTAACTCAGTATTTCCATCTTCAACTTTTCTGGCTTCTATAAATGGTTAAGTCTTTGTTGGTTTATGCTTACAGATACATGTTTTCATGCTTTTAAACCCCTCTTTGTGCATACTCTGTGCATACTTGTGTGTATTTGTTAAATATGCATAATGTAAATGCAGTAAAAATTTCTGTGAAAATCCCTGGTTCTCTGAGATGTTGCAACAGAAAGATGTTATATTTTTTAAAGGATAGGTACTGGATTAGTGTTCATCTAAAGTGTTAGAAGATATTATCCTTTTTGAAATGAAAGCTATATTATTGCTGAATGCTGTGATTATTGATTTTTATGAAACTTCTTGCCCTAATAATGTGGGAGGGCAGCCCTTTATTCATGTATGTCAGTCTGTAATTACTGAACTTAGGAGAATTTTCAGAAAATATTAAACAACTAGCCTCAGGACGGATTTATGGCTTCAGGTAATCTTGATACTCTTCTACAGTTTTTCTGGATAAATTTTTTCCTTTTTGTGTTTTGGTTTGGTTTTGTTTTTTTAAGATAGCAATCTGAGAAAACAGCCCAAGTGCCCCAAGGTGGACTTTCTGTTGGGGATCATCCTTTGGTTCAGTAGTGGGTGTGAAGCCCTTGGATGAGAAGGACCATTGACCTTTGAGCTAGAGAGTGACTGATGACAGCTGGTTTCACCCTCCATGGAACAGGGCCAGGGAAGAACACACCTTTGGAGTTGTTTTCATGGCAGATGCTGATATCTCAGTAATGGTGTACTTGGGGTTATGTTGCTTTTTTGCATGGGCTAGGAAGCAGTAACTCAAGAGGATGGGCTCTTGTTACCTTGGCCTTGACCCTGTTCCTTCTACCTTGTCCCAGTCCTGCTTCTCTTTGTGCACTTGATGCCAGTTGTCTCATTTAGATCTCCCTGTTCTACAAGTCTCTGCCTCTCTCCTAGCTCCTGCTTTGCTATTTCCATCATCCTGTATGTATCCTCCTTCAGGCCCGATCTTGTTATTTATGCTCCTGCATTCCTTGTCTGATCAGTTTCTGCTTCCTGCTACATGTTCTGTACCTCCCTGCTGTTCCAGATTCCTTGTCTCTATATGTTATTTCCCTTTGTCTGTGCATAGATTTTATTTCTTTGCATGAGATGCTGAGGATTGGTATTTACTCACCATGTGGATGTCTTGCTGCTGTTGGGACAAAGAGCTGTTGTAACTGGCCTTTACATGAATAGTTTGGTTTTACTCCTCTTGGCAGGGCAGGAGGCACATATCCTAGCCCACTGGAAAAATAGGGCCAACTACAGCTTTTTGGGGATTTATATCATGTGGATGAATTTAGATGGACTTTCTTGACAATATACAGTAGTGTACGCCTGTGACACAATGGATGCATTCCTATTGAAACTCAGTCATCTTTGGGAGTACCAGAGATTGTCTTAACTATCACCAAAAAAAAAAAAAAAAAAAAAAAAAGAAAAAAGAAAAAAAAAAAGCAATGTATTTTTCATTAGCATTCTTCTTGGAAATAAGCAGGGCTTTCTGCATAACTAAAATATATATTTATTTTCATGCACATGTGTGCACAGAAAGCATCTGACAGTGTCAAATGTGGTTGATGAAAATGTGATCAGCTTTGCAATCAGAAGCTTGACAACAAGATCATGAAAGGTTTTGGGGTAACATTTTAGAAGGCAAACTATACACTGTTAATTAGAGTAGATCAGTTGAAAAAATTATTAAAGGTAATGGAAATGGACAGAACTTTTCACAACTGAAGCATCAGGAATTGCATTGCCTTGGGCAAGTAATGTTACCAGATACAGTAGGTAGTTTATCTGTTGCTGCAGGTTCCATATTCCTATAGAGGAGCTAGTGCTGCAAATTATCCAGTTGTAATGCAATAATCCATCAGGCATCTACTCCTTTTGAAGGCCATTTAATCGAATGAACTGCAATATGAACAACTTGTGTGCTTACATGTATGAAAGACCCAGAAGGATGTGACTTACTCATTCCAAACCAATTTTTTTTAAAATTTCAAATCAGTGGAGAATTTTAGAAGGATATTTCATTGTAGTGAACATTTAACTATTCTAAATATCTCTGTGTAAATTAATACCAAATCTTCTATTCTTTTTAAAAGTAATTGGAGTTTTATGGAGGATATTTAGGAAAGGCACCTTCTTCTTCCAGTAGTACCTGCAACCACAAATTAGCTTTGGTTTACATGTTAAATTGGTAGTGTTGCTTAAATGAACCACTCTCAACCCACAGGGAACATGGAGCAATAGTTTTGGGAAGTGTAATTGGAACTGCCGAGATAATGAATTAAATGCATGAACAGTCTTTTCTCACTGAATAAAGAAGATTACATCAATTGCACTTAAAATGTACTTTTAAAATCATCTTAATAAAACTTTCAGTGATTTTGAGTTGAACCAAATTAACTTAGCTTAAGTTGAGAAGTTATCTGTTTTGAGCTAAACGGGACTCACCTTCACATATTGCAGACTGACCACAGGAAAGGTGGTATGATTTTATTTTAAAAGTTTGTCATAAGCTAAAGCAATGCATCGCATACAATGGAATATACACTTCCCAGTCTGCCATACACCGTCTTGTTAACTAGTTCAGAGTGTAAGAGTATTGTAAGTAAACTTGGTAGCAAATGGTATTTTTTCTTCCACCTTTTTGTGATGAGAGGAGTAACAGTGTGAGGGATTTAGGCTTTTGCACAGTTTATGGTCTTGTGTTCTGGGGCTGCATTTTGAATGCTCGCAGGTGGCACAATTACTGAAAGAAGCCAGCCTGCCTTCTGCAGTCCTTGGCTGTTTGCTCTCTCCAGCAAAAAAACAACAACAAAAAGGCAGCTTATTTTTCATGTAGATAATACATTTCATCCCATTCTTTGCAGCTCACAAAAATACTTAACCCTGCACAGGTGTGCATGCGGGCACCGATAGGACAGAGCTAGCAGTTTTCTGTGAAAAACTTAATTTAAATTGATCCTCAACATGACTTTCCATGAGTTTAATTGCTGATTGTTCCTGCTCTTTGGTTGTACTCTGTCTAGAACTCCAGGTCAGGAGGTCAAGTCTGCTGGCATATTTTCCTGTGCCGTCAGAACGGCGTTGCCTCTGGCCCATGCATTCATCTCCCCGTGTGTCATGCTGTTAGTGCTTCCTCTGCTGTGCTCACTCTAAAAGCACTGTTTATGGGTTGAGATACTCCCTCCAAAACATAAACATGAATAATTTAATTTACATGTGACATCACTGTAAGTGATACAAACATATGTGATTGTGTACAGTATGCTAGGAAAGAATTATTTCAGTTTTAATGCCTGTTATTTCTAACTGATTACAGTGTGTCTTTGCTAAATTCATCTGGAAGAGAAGAAATGGCAGAGAGCTTCTTTTGACCTTTTGAAAGTTGAGTATTGCTGCTTGATGTATGCACAGATTTTTCACTTCTGACAAGAAGAAAGCTTGTGTCATCCTCATTTATAATGTATGGACCTCTCTTTCCATATTTATATTATTTAAATAAAGAATACTGTGAGTTCTCAGAAATGCAGACATTCAAGTGCAGAATGATGGTACCCAGCCTTCTGAGTACAGTTTGGAATATGGTGAGGATCCTCCTGGCTTAATTACTGTGCTGCTGCTTTTCTGATTATTGACTGAAACTTCGAGTTATTAGACAACCAAAGACCCATCTGAATTTCATTGTTTCTGAGGACATGCACAGCTTTGACAGGGCAAGAGAAGGAAAAAATCGGCTGACTTTTTGGTAAAATTCAGTAATTCCTCAATTGCTCCTTTGAATTAATCAGGTCTTCTTGCTCAGAGAATACCCACGAGTGTGAGAAACAGGAACTTCCTAATTCTTCAATCACTGAGTTTTATTTAGACAATACATTGGTAAAAGTTATAGAGTCAAATACATTGTGGAGCTGGATTCTCCCAAATTGGCACTTTTCTGAATTCCAGTAGAAACACTTGTGTCTGTGGTTAGGACAAGTACTTAGCAGTTTAACTGATTTCTTAAGAAGGGGGATTTCTGAAGGTAGTAGGGTCTCTGAAGAATGCATTGATTAAAAATAAATCAATCTCACAGCTGCATAATTTTATGATCTGGTTGGACTTGCACCTCTAGAAGACCACTTGGTTGTTGTGTGGGCTCTGATGCTGGAGTTGTTAGTTGAATGCATAAGCATTATTGGCACTGGCTGTGCACAGCTGCAAAGCCTTCTGTAGTCTTCTACTTTTAAAAGTGCCTGAAGGTTGTTTAGCTCTTCAGGTATAGTGAGTGCATATACAGTATCACAGCATCCCTAATCAAACTTACCTGGCTGTATTCTCGCCTCAAAATGAGGTTTTTCTTTTTTACAAGACTATATAAATAAGCTTTTTGAAGTTTTTGGTTTGATTTTATCATCTTACACTAATATAACACTGCAATATTTAGGATTACAAATACAGCTTTATTTAAAACAAACAGCTTTCACTGAAATTACATTACTTTTCTACTACTAAACACAGATTTATATGTGAAGACTAGAACACTGAAGGTCTCTGAGTCCAATGTTATAAATGTGAATGCTTCCAGTAGCTAATATTTATGCTTTTTCTTATTTTCTGAAAGGTAATATTACTTGTTAGATACTCATAGTGAAGAGTTGAATATCCTTTTCTTTGTATGAAAGTGTAGCAGTCTTCTCTGACTGATTGTGCAGTCATGACATAGCTGAGGTGAAGATCCAACTTCAAACATTGCAAGATAAATCATTTCCACATTCTTGCTTAAGTGGCTATTTTAGTGTAGAGAGGCACATTTTCTGTTGAGTGCTAATGCCACTGTCTCCTTGACCCAAGGTCTTAACTATTCTGAGCAAAGTAGATTTGGTACTTAGCGTAAGAAAGAGTTTGCAAGTAAAACAGTTGTGCCACGTAGAAATGTTGAAATTTCTGTACCTTGTGGGATTGTCCATTGATAAAAGCATTGATTGAATGAAGTATGCTTTATACAAGGTATTAATAGACATATTCTCCTTTCTTATTTATAGAAACTAGAGTGGGTGGCTGGGATCACAGGCTTGTGTGAGGGACCTCTGAGAAGGGTACATGTTTCTCAAGTTATTGTTTTGGCCAGCTGCTCTGCCCTTGTTTTCAGCAATGAGATCTATTAGCATGAGGCATTTTGCTAAAAGGAGAGGAAGTAGGACTATTTAATGTTGCTTAATGGGAACGAGACTGTAGTTTTATCTTAATTTTGCTGTTTGAGGGCAGTCTGGCAATTAATTCACGAGAAACAAAGACACAGAATTATTTTGTAGTCTTGGCAGATAAATCTCTGGAATTTTGTTAACTAGCAATGCTGGTTCAGCTTCAGTAGCTTTATTGCCACTAGGAATATAACAGAATTAACTACAGTCAGCTACATTTAACAGGAGCTCAGGCTATGGCCATTTCTGATTTCGGTGTGCTGGCTTTGAGATGTGTTGCTGTTTTCAGTCTCAATTGCCACCACTCTGTCACGATGTTCCCAAACCCCTTGGGCAGTGGCAGTCCCATTACAGAAGAGCCTCTTCTGCCCCTCGATTGTACTAGCTTGTGGTGTCAAAATTTTCCACAAAGACAGACAGGCCTTGAATATCTGAAAGGCTTTCTAAGTTTCAAAGAGGAAAAGGGAGAATCAGGGCAAAAGCATATGCAAATATTCTGCTATTTTTTTGGCTGCTTATTTTTAGTGACTGCATAAGAAATTCTAAAGTTGAGCATTTATGTGGGAGTAAAAACAAGGATGCTCTTGCCCTGGTGCTACCTGGTAATTCTCCAATTATTTTTCTAACACAGAAATGTCCAGCTTTATCTGCCAGCATAGAAGGAGCCTGGGACAAGGTCTCTGTCTGCTTCATGCTGTTCCTGCCTTTTGCAAGAGTAGTCTTGCATTTCTTGAAGAGATGAGCTATTGTTTGGAAAAGCCTTTTCCTATTTCTATTGTTTCCTCATCTCAAAAAAAAAAAATCAAACAAAAAAACCCCAAAACAAAACTGTAAAAGATAGATGGCATTTCCCTTTAAATTTATTTTACTGGGTTTAATTCAGACAGCAACTTCAGTGACTGTTTATCAAATACCATCACATTGCTTGCTTACTTTTTAAAGGAAATGGAAAAAATGTCTGACACAAAGGCATCTGAAATGAAACACTCAATAATCGCAGTATACCAAGATCTTACCTACTGGAAATACTGTGTATTGGTGTTAAAAATAAAACATAGACTCATTTAGTCCTGAGCATTTACAAGTAAATTATTTGAAACTGAAGAGAATGCATGGAAAATGTGTTTTCCTGGGAAATAAACTTGGCTACTTCAATTTGTCCTTCTTACAATAGGTATTTTAGTAGTGTGCATAATAAATGTAAAGTTGTTATTTAGTAATGTGAACAATAATGTCAGCAGTAATAAGGATGGGTAATGACAGTCCAGCAGCATTTTCTGGCTGAGAATACCAAGGGAAAAACTGTTACTACTCTGCAGTTGGTAAAGTATTGTATATATATTTTCTCATTCTCACTTCCTCCAAGCTACCTGTCAATCAACTGTTATTATGCTCTTTTATGTCGGTGCTTTATAGGGTGGACTAGAAAAGCTACTCATGAAAGATTCAGCTGCATTAAAAGAATTTGTTTAAAAAACAAACTCCTTTTTGGCTTTACAGGACTGCTCAAAGGAGTCAAACATACATGGATATGGCAAGTAGCTGTGTGGCGGAGCATAAGGAGCCATAGAGTGTTAAGTACAGAATACTGAATCCTAAATTGAAGGTGAAAAGTAGAAGCAAGTGTGGTGTATGTTTTGGGTAATACACCTCTTTAAGGATGCAAAGTAGCCATAGAAAAGTCACTCAAGACCTTGCTTCCCTTTCTCCTCCTCTTCAGTTCACATTTGCACCCAAAATTAGATTTTAGTGAGTGAGAAAACTCAACGCTCTTTTTTCCCTTTGGAAACATATTTAATGATACTTGCCTAGCTGCTTCATATTTCTAGTCTTTCTTTTCCCTCCTTGAAATGGAAAGATTTACACAGCGTCTGCAGTAGTATGAAACATGACAAAACGATTAGGTAATTGTTGGGCACAGTATGCTGAACATAGAAAGCTTCATGTGACAGCATAAGGTATTAGCTGCAATTGAAGATAAATGTATATTCACATACTCTGCATACTAATTGGTGAAGCTGTGGTTGAGCTAGCATCTCCCATTTCCTTCCAACCTGAAAAATGTTTTCTTTACGGTGGGATTGCAGTGGTGGTTTGCACTTAAATTTAAGATGGTTTTATATTTTTATTTTTATACTCCTTGATTCTTATAAGAATAGTTGTAGATAAGACACAGAACAGATTTCCATGTTTTTAGCTGGAAGTGCTTTTAGAAGTATCAGATCTTTTTATTGTTCTTTCAATTAAACAGTGAAATACGAGTTATGAATGGGTTGCATTGCAGGATGAGTTCACAGTTCTCAGGTAGCTGCAGGTCAATTGCATGAAAATTATTTTTGATAACTCCTTCAATGCAGGGAAAACATAATAAATGAATAACTGCTATTTCACAAAGTGTTCCTGAATATACAACGTATATTTAGTGTTAATTTGCATATCCAACGTTACAGGCCTTTCATCATAAAGACTTTTCTTTTAAAATTGATATTTCCTTTCACCATTGTTCTGAAAAGGAAGGGGAAAAAGAGGTCTTTGAAGTAAGTACCTATAGCTGGAATTAGCGTGGACTGAGTTCAATGTGACACAGAAGCAACATCATCTCAAACTGAGACACAGAGGAGGAGACTTAGCTCATAAAGTACTTGGTGCAGTCAAAATATTTAGTTTTTCATTTTTCTTGCTATGGCTCTCAAGGCTTTGATCTCCTTGCAGAGAAGATGGAGATTTGCAAGGGGCAAATTAAAGCCTAAATATTTAGTAAAAAACTTACGGTGCTTAGAACAATTTAGAAAATGAAGCATTTTTAACTGGATATTAGCATTAATTATTAGTGTGAATAAAAGCATGATTAATTAGGTTATTATTTGGCACATTTAGCCTCTAGAAGAGCCCCTTAAAAGTTGTTTTCACGTTTGCCTTAAACACTACCCTTTTTTTCCTCTTTCAGATTTATGACAGTAGTACTAAATGTGTAGATTTTCAAATGTAGAATCTGAATTTCCTCAGCCTTTTTCTGAACAGCTTCTTCTCTTCTTGCTTTCTGCTTCCCTCCAGCTACCTTTTTCCTACCCTGCATCATTGTCTGTTAATTGTTCCTTATTTCTCTTCTGGCCCAGCTTTGACTGTGATCTTTAACACACAAAGAAGGAGAATTTCTTCTTTTCTGGTGTTAGAGGTTTATGTACAGGACTGTGATTGTCCTTGCAGAGAAACTACCTCTTCTGTTGTTGGTATCAACCAACTAGAAGCTCTGTATTTAAATTCTTAAGACTTCTGTGCATGTAATTTTTTTTCTCAAAATCATACACCTCCCATGTGAAGAAAATGCTTGCTTGCTATTTCCCTTTGACTGCGTTGTAGGGATTTTATAGCCTTTAACTTTCTCACTGTGGGAGATGACACTGCAGTGCATGGTGGAAGGAAGCACTGGGGAACAGAGTAGCTCTGGCTTTAAAGCCAGGTCAGCTGTGTTGTAGAAACTAAAAGCAAAAATCAGCAGTGTGCTGAAAATAAATTGTTGTCTGGGAGAAGTATTTTATCTGTGCTGTTTCTGTGATATCATTGAACAACTGAAATAAGTATGTGTCATGAAAGCAGCCCAACATCCTCAGTAGAGGAAGTTCAAATTTTTTTTAATAGACAAAAAACCCAAATTACTCCTGCATGGCACTAAACACTAAACATGAGCAAAAGTTTCTCACGTTTAAGTGATTCTTTAAGAAATGTATTCTGGTTAACTTCTTGCCCCTAATTGCATCAGTATTTGAAATTTTCTTTTGCACTGCCGCCTGAAGTTTTGACACATTAATTTATGTAACCTATTATTTTTAGGATCTGTCTCCTTGGAATGGCTAACCTCTACTGTGTTGCAGAAGAACGTACTCCATGGAGATGCTCAGTGGAAGCATCTACTTTTGGTTGCCTCGAAATTATTTTTTTATGTGTGTCCTCCTCCTTTCGTAAAGTTCAAGGTCATTTTTATTAAAAATAATTGCGTGATTCATATCCGCCACTCACCGTTTTGCCCAGCCCATCAGAACAGAAATGGTAAGGCCGCCGCCGGAGGCTGCCTTGGGTTAACGCATCGGCGTGGGAAACGGGGAAAGCTTTAGGATGCAAATACAAACAAGGGTCTTGGAAAATCCTCAGCAGAGGAAAACGGGCTGTTTGTCAGTTTTGTAGTGTTTACATGCTTCTCCTGTTGTGACAACGAGTTTTATTTCTTAGAGCCCGTTTAATCCTCAGTGTCACTGCGTTCAGCCCGCGGGGCTGCGGTAACTCGCTCTCGAGGGGCCTGAGGTGGGGCCCGCCGTGAGGCGCGCCCTCATGGCGGGGAGCAGAGAGCCCTGCCCGGCTCCAACCCTGGGGCCCGGCGTGTGCCCGCCGGGCACGGCCGGCTGCGGACACGGCCGGCTGCGGGCAGGGCAGGGCAGGGCAGGGCTCAGCCCGGCCTGGGCTCCCGCGGCCCCCAGAGCCCCCGGCCCGGGCCCGGCCGCCTCCTCCGCGCTCCCACAGGCGAGCGCTGCGCGGCCAGCGAGGCGGGGAATGGTCTGCTTGTGCCGGCCCTGCCGAGCAGCCGCGTTTCTAGCGGGGCCCTTGTACTGGGAGGGAAGTGCTGAGGGATGAAGACAAGCCGAAGAGTCAAGCATTCGTATTTCTCTTCCTCCTTGCTGACTTTGAGGCTCTGAATACTGTATTTCCATTGCATATTCTTTCCAAGGATTTTTTGGAGCGAGCATAATGCCTGGCTCATTCCTTGAAAGTAATCGAATTCAGCCCTCTGTAGTTTGAACGAACATCTTACGGCGGATTTACAAAATAGTCAACAGATGTGTGGATGTGTGTTCCCTGCCATCAAATGGGAAAGCAGTTATGGTTGGTTGCGCCTTTTTTTTAGTCCAAGACGTCCTGGAGGGAATTGGGAGCTTCCATGAAATTGCCTTACAGTATTTTTTTAAAGGAATACTTTTTATTCCTAAAATTCATGTTAGGCATTTCCTCATATTGCAGTTTTCTGCCAAGAAACATGCGAGCTTGTACTGTCTGTTCTGATTCAAACATTCACTGTAATTGAATCCCGTGTTATCAGTGACTGTACTTGTTCCCAGTCACTAACAAGGTACATAGTTTGCTGACATCTGCATATGAATGGGTTTGAAACTTGTTGTGTCCTGTAATCATTCCTCCTCAAAGAAAAGGCTTGGTGAGGAATGAGCCCTCAGGAGCTCCAGGCTTGATGGCATTCATGGAGGGGTCGTCAAAATTCCTTTAATAGTTCATTATTCAGTGGAGTCCTAGCCTATGGTACCGTCTTAAACTCTTAAATTTTGCAAGTTTTGCTCAATTTTAGAGCATACTGTTATCAAGTCAAGGATTCTTAGAGCATTTTGTTTTGTTTGTTCCATTTTGATCCGATCGCTTCAATTACATCCACCAGCTAGACAGTGCTGGGAGGTATTTGCAGATTAAGATGATCATTGTATCCCAACGACAAGAGAGCTGTTGTCGTGATTTTCCATATCACGATGATTCTGGATGTTATTCTTTCACTCCAGGGCTTACAGTTCAAGGGGAGAATTTTATTACAGAAATTATAACTTTCAGGTATTGCTTTAGAGTTGAGTTTGTGTCATTCAGATATTTTAATATTTAAATAATTCCATTTAATATGTATTTTGTAGAAATTATTACTTAGTTGTAATTTCAACTCTGTTTTTCTCATTCCTCAACTGAAAATGTTAGGGTTTTTTTTTTATTAGTAATTATAGAATGGTTGAAAGGTTGGAAGTGACCTTAAAAATCATTTACTTCCACCCCCCAATTACTTTTTCAGAATGTGCACAGTTTCTGCTCAGGTGTCTGGGGAGAAGCTGAACAGCTCTGGATGTTACAGCTTTCTGCCCTAGGTGAAGGAGAAGGAAATGTGCTCAGTATCTGGAGCAGCTGCAAAATGAACTGCAATGTTTGAAGAAGTGCAACGAACCTGGTAAATTATTGTCTTGATACCACTATATGTAAAGGTGAAGGAAAATCAAGAAAAAGGGGAAGCTCATTTAGCAGGGTGCATCTAAATGTGATTTCCAGCCTGCTGAGTGAAGAACCCCAATAAACCCAAATTGTTCTTAACCTCCCTCTGCTACTGAGGTTAGGAAATTGCAGCGAGGGAGATGTGATGATGGTGCTCATTAATTTTCCAGCAAATGAGCTGTTGCAGATAGGTAGGAAGTAACCCAGGACTTGGTTTTGTGTTTCTTTTTTTATCTTTAATAATGGCATTTGATCTTGTTTCTAGTAGCTATGGATGAAACTCACAAATGGTTCAAAAATTGCTTTTCTTTCTCTGAGCAGTACGATCTTCAAGCAAGGAACTTTTCTCTACTTTTTCTTTAATTTTTGGTTTTCCTTTTCTCTTTTTGACCTGAAGATGTGGGCCAGCTATCTGTTGTTTTGGCCTTCTAAACAATTTACAAAGGTGGTGTAGCTGTGCAATGTAAGTAAGCTGTGTGCCACAAGTTGAGAACAATTTTATTCCTGTATTAATTGGTTTATAATTCCTGCTAACTTCTGTAGAATTTAATTTAAAGTAATTAAAGTAAACGTATTATCATTTCCAAATGCGTCCTGCAGAGATGTGTAATATTGAGTATATATTCCCATGCATGAAAACTCCTGGAATCCTTTCAATCAAAACTGCCATTGGTTACAACATGAAGGTGGGGGGGAGGGCTTGTGGTTTTGTTTTGGTTTTGTTATTTGTTTTGTTTTTCATTTGGTGAAATTTGCAAGTTTCACTCAGCTTAAGAGACTGTTGTGGTGTTAATTTAAAAGGTGTAAATTATAGCCCTGAAAGGACTCATTTGAAAAGACTGTAAGTTAAATCAAATATTTACTATGAAGTTTTATTACTAGATGTTTAATCTTGGACAGATGGAAAAGTGGTGGCTGAGTAACCTGTTTGTCTGGTTTGTTTGATTCCTGAGTTAGGGAGCTGTCTTCCTTTTGCTAATTGTAGTGCTTAACACTTCATAACATTATGTGTTGTACTACTGTTGCAGAAAGCAAAACTGGAAATGGAGGGTAGTGGATCCTTTGCAGCTTCTGAGCAGATGATTCTCTAAATAAACCAGTGGTTAAAATAATTTGAAGCAAGCGCTGCTTCACTTCTACAGCCAAAGGAATGGTGGCTGTTGTCATGAGCATCACTGAAGAAGAGTTGTAATATGCCTGTGTTTGGGAGGTTTTCCAAAGATTCTAGAGCAGAAAATAGAAGTGGCCTAGAAACATTTTGTGTGGAGCCAAGTTTGGGTCCTGAAACACATTCTTTATGCCTGAGAAGTGTTGACATAATTTTCTTTTTTAATATTAAACATTGTTTAGACTAGTATTCAAGAATCATCCTTAATGGTGGTTTCTCTCCCTTTTGGATTATCAGACGTGAGGTAGACAAAATAGCTGCAAACATGTTCTCTGCTGTGCCTTTGCTGTGGATATTTGTGATTCACACACACACAGATCACTGTCTAATGTTTTGGTTTTTTTTTTTTTTCATCCTTTCCTTTTGCTGTAATAGATTTATAATTAGTTAAGAGTAAATGTAGAGATAACCTGTAGTGCCAATGGCAGCCTGTCACAGAGCCATTGCCCCTCACCTTTCCTCCTGGAAAGCTGCCTCCAAAAGCCACTGTCATGCTCTGTGCCTCAGGAAGTGACTCTCCATTCTGAACAAGTTGTATTGGCACTGTATGTGCCCCTGCGTTAAGTTATGCTGGCTCTGAAGTTAGATATTTTGTTAGATTAAGGTTTACTTGTTTCCTTCTTAGTGCCCCTGGCAGTTGTGTTTTATGAGACATGGATAAATCAGCCCCGTTGTGTTCGTGTGCTGTTTCAGGTATGGTTTTGCATCTGTATCAAAGCAGTGGGTAGTGAATCTTTGGATGAGCAAGAG
This sequence comes from Chamaea fasciata, assembly GCF_029207755.1. NCBI lineage: Eukaryota > Metazoa > Chordata > Aves > Passeriformes > Sylviidae > Chamaea > Chamaea fasciata. The sequence continues at coordinate 11,365,957 of NW_027094095.1, read as the reverse complement.
TTTATCTGCTTCAGTAAACTGGAGTACTGGTCTCTTCCTTCGTGTTCTTGTTAAAATACCCATTTGCTTAATGACTGAAGACAAATGCATTAAGGATACTGTGACCTATGTCTGAAATCATTAAATAGGGTTGTGATGATGAAGAAAGAATCAGGAAAATTAGGTACTCTTTCAAGAATTTTTTATCATTATTATTTTTTATGCTGAGACCAGCTTAATTCACTAGTCTAACAGATCTTCTCTGGCTTTTCTTGTCCACAGGTTTTGGAAAAGATGCAAGCTGTTTTTCATTATTAAATATTATCTTTCTCACGTGTATCAGTGTAGTGGTGACCAGAGAAGAACTGACCAAAGCACAGATTATGTTGTTATGCAGTAATTACTTAAGACATGCAGTGATCATCAGCTGTTCCTATGATAGTTCCTATCAGCTGTGTAGCAGGTTCAGTTAACAGATCCACTCCCATGTTTGAAAGTGCCTTGCTTAATACAGGCTTTGGTGGTGCCTGCCCAGCCTGACTCAGAGGAGGCTCGAGGTTCTGGACTGTTTTCCTTGCTGTGAGTCATGCAGGCCAGTGTATTTTTGGTGCTGCAGTGTATTTATGTTCTTAGATTAGCAGCAGCCTCTCCTGGACTGGGCAGTCACACGTGGGCAAAGCTAAACCAGCTGGGAATGCCTGCACAGAAGATGGTGCTGGTGGCTCTTGCTGCTGATATTCTAGAGAGACTCTGAAGGAGTGTTATGTTATCCATCTGATATCTTAATAACCTTCAATGGTTTAGGTGCAAAACATATGAAAAGTTGTGAGTGCAAGGAGCAGTCCCAAAGTACCTTAATCCTTCTATCGATAGCAGCGCTATTGGGTTACACGGTTTTAATCCCAGAGGAGTTGTTGCCTGACATTAAACTGTCCAAATAGTATTTATATCTGCTGCTGCCCTGCAAGATCACTTAACCCTGCACAGCAGTTTAAAAGTAGTTAATGACAGACCCAGCATGACTTGCCCCTTATGAATGATCACATAAGTTCGACCTGTGCTGTCATGGTTTATGGAGGAAGGCAGTTTGTCCATAGCCTGCTTCAGCCACAGCAGGTAATTTGAAATGAAATGAGACAGTTTCTACAAGCAGATTGATTTGGGAATCTTGCCTGTTCTTCCCTTTGACCCTTGACAAGTTGACACTACAAAGATTGTGACTTTAAAAAATGATTGGGTGCAAATACATTTAGGTAGATGATTTACTATGTGTTAAAGCAAGGACAGTGCATTTAGAATGGAGCTGTGAGGGAAGGTAATTGTAAACTTTAACAACTCGTGTTTTATGTTTCTGTATCTTATTAATTATCTGAGTAGGTGAATCTTCTGATAACAGGAGACCAAGTATCTAATAAACTGTGTGTGAGAGTCCGCAGACTCTGCGTGCCAGTATTCGGTATTCTAGTTATGCAGAAATAAGTGTATGGGATTTAGAAATGTAACTGGAATGCTTTCTTTGAGCTGCAAGGGTTAAGTCTGAAAACGAACATCTGGATGTATAGGTTTCCCAATCCAAAGATGTCTTTATTTTGTTGTTTTTTTGTAAATGCAGTCATGCAAATACAAATATTGAAATAGCAAGTTCCAGCATACCATAGATAACTGGCAAATAGTGAAATAATGAAAGGATGCCAGAGAGAGAGAAAATCACAATTATGTGTCTATAAATACTCTGGTTTTGCAAAGCATACACCCTCTTAGTTAAAAAGATTTATGTAGAGTTTATAAGACACTAAATGGAGATTTTATTTGAGTACTTTTTTCTGATTTATGTAATTGGATTTTTCCCAAACTATTACGTGATTAATTATATCGTTTGCAAATAAATAGCTAAAGTGTATTGCTTCTGAAGAGTTACCCTACAATGATGCAGGTCAGTATGTAAAACACAAGTACAAATGTTGTTGAAGTATGTATCCTATGAATTTCATTATAATTTAAAATCGGATGTTTAATTAAATAACAGTCCTAGAAAGCATAAACTAATCTTTGATAAGCCACCTAGCATTAAATGTGCTATGAGTATGTAGTTGTAAAGGAATAATACAAAGTGAGTGTTTGCACAAAATTCATCTCTCTGCAGGTCTTTCTCCTACTGTCTGTTCAAAATGCTTTGTGTGAAGCATTATTTTGAAGATGCTTATAAAAAAATTCTTATTGCTCCAGGTTGAAATTGTTTAATACCTTTTTGACTGTGTCTTTACTGAAGAATATTAGAAGTATTTTGCTGAAATGTTTCTTTATGTTGTCCATTGGGTTTAATAGACGTGCCATTTAATAAGCTCTCTACCTGTAAGGATAGACTATTTGACCTTTGTGACCTGCCAGTGGTAGACATAGTATAAGATTGCTTTGTGAAATAAAGCTGTCGGTAACATCAACAAAATAAAAAATGATCGTATTCCAATACTCTCTGCTCAGTACTATGACAGCACTGAAATATGGAATAAAATTGAAAGTAGATTAGTTTTGGGTCCTAAGTCATGTTTTGACAAGATATAAGAGAGGAGAACATATCTTTGAACTTTTAGTTTTAAAGTTTTTTAATGAAAATATTTATCATTTTGTAAGGTTCCTTCTTTCTTTATCACAACGGGGCTGTATAACCTTAAAACAATCCATTCTCTTATTGTGAGGGATATAAATACTGTACTATCTTTTATATTAAACATCATAAAGGATACATGCACACTATGAGATTGCTTGACACTTGCAAGTAAAGGACTGTCATGTTAATAAAAAGCTTATTGGAGAGGTTGAAAAATCAGTCATTAATAAGCCACATATTTTTAAACTATGTAAAGCATGTAAATACTGCAGACAAGAAGGCAGGCTTTGCCATATTTTCTCCTCTCTTTTTGGAATACTTAAAGGTCTAAAGCAATAGCGTAAATGAAAATTATCCGATTGCCTCTTCTGTGTTTATTGTAAAATTTGTATGATTAGAAGAGAAATTAATACTTTTAGTTGCAGTTATTAATCAAATCAAATGAAGAGTTTGGGGGGAGCAATGATGACATGACTGTGAATGCTAGAATTTAGGCAACTTGCTTTCAGTCTTTTCTGAAGGAGAAAAACACAAACCAAAAGGAGAAACCTTTAAAGAGGGAGTGGGAAAACCCCCTCACCAAAATCCACTTTGTACTATTGCAGTGTGGGAAATGGAAGGGAAGGTATATTAAACAGTGGCCATAATCTGTCTTCATTTCTGTGTATCAAAAATAGAAATAAAATGAATTTTAACTTCTCAGTCCAGGGGTAACATCATTAGCTGTTTCTCCTTGTTTGTTTTTCTAATACTACCTTTTCTGAAAATGCCTTTTAGTTTGGTTGTTCTCATTTGTCTCTTCTATTCCTCTACATGCTCAATTGTTAGTCTTTTTAAAAAATGTTTTTAAGGTAGTGGAGTGGATTGGTTTGTGTGTTTTTTTTTTTTTTCATGGCAAACATATATTTTTGAAGCCAAAGGAATAAAATACCTTTCTTGAAAGAATTCACAGTATTTCTGCAAAGATACTAGTCTCAGCAAATTAGGATATTCTCTGAGGAAGTATGAGCTTTTTTTAAATGGTAACTCATAAACAAAAATATTAACAGAAAATCAGGTAGAAAATTCATATAGAATTTCTCTTACCCAGTGCCTCTAAGAGGACTGCAATGATGTGCTTTTAGCAGAAGTTTATCCTCCTGGAGCATGATGTAACTCCAAAGTTTAGTAGAATAATGTAAACCAGTAACAAAGGAATGTTGCCTATCCTCAAACTGTGCCTCAAGTTGTTTGAAATGCAGAGGAGAAAAGCTTGCAGGAAAATCTACCTGCTCTGCACTGGGCTGTACTGAAGGACAAATGCATCTGACTGTGCTATGCCTTGGTGGTTTTGCCCTTTCAGATGATGTGAAAGCAATGTGATTGGATTATCCTCAGCCCCACAGATGGCTGAGGTGCTGTGTTGCTGAGATCTTTGGTGGAAACTGTTCTCTCTGTCTTTGAATGAGGTTAATCCCCATTACTGTTGGTTTCTGTGACTGTGAGCCAGGAGTTCTGGTCCCAGTGGCATCTTTGCTGTTTGGAGTTCTCAGCACTGCAGGATCATTTCAATGCCAGTGGCCAGCGCTGCCCAGAAAGTGGGGCAGAGCTGGAGAGCATGGACTGTCAGTCCCAGCAAACCCTGAGGAGGAGTCTCCTGCTGCAAGTACCATGTGCCCCTTTTGCAGTGGTGAAAAGCTCCTGGAGAGAGTAAAAGCTTCCCGGCACACTGAGGTGTGGTTTCCACGTGTACTTGGCTGGGGTTGTCAGCAGCAAGAGGACGTGGCTTTTTTGTGGATTCACTTAAGCAAAAGGAAAACGCTTCCCTGCTTCCCCAGATTTTGCATCAGTAGTGTTTCTTGTGTCAGGAGTAGTTATTTTTTTTTCCTTTCAGACTTATGTGCATATTTAAAAATACAGTTTATGATGCTATTTTTCCTGCTTTGTGGTGATTCTGCAGAAGCCTGTTGTGTTGGAGGTGGGCTGTAAGGCAGTGAATGGCACAGTGATGAAGCACATGGTTTTGTCTGTAGCTATTCATTTACTGTTTCACTTCACCATGTGTCTTCTTTATCCTACCCTACCATTCCTTGCCCAAATCACAGTGATAGATAGAATTGCTCAGAAGATGGGTGAGAAAAAGTGGTGTCTAGCTGTCCAGGATTTGCCAGCAGTTCTTTTGGATTTGCACTCTTTGTCTATCTATGCCAGGCAATTTTTAAGTCATTACATTGCTGACTCCCTGAGATGAGCCATGTGGAGTCACAAATGGACTAATCCTAAATGAGTTTTTTATAAATCACTATTTGTCAGTGCTGAGAACTGTTACAAAGATGATCAGAAATTTGTTACTTTAAACTCAGATTTTTGGAAACCTTTACCTCAGTGTATTAAATGGAGACTGAGAACATTGAAACAATCAAGCAGGTTTTCTTCCCTTTCAACAGGAAATTTGGGATCTTATGCCTATTTGACATGGTATGTGTTTCTTAAAGCCTCTGACTTGTTTAAACAGCTGTGTAATCACATATCTTTTAATTTAATTGCTTTGCATCAAAAATCATAAAGATTTAAGCAGAAGCTCCAGATTCTCCATAATTGACCTGAATAATTGGCTTAAAAATGAAGTTGTAGAAAGTAACATCCTAAAACTTGATAGTAAACCAAAGGTAGAGGGGAGGACTGGGAAGGATCAAGAAAGGAGGAAGAGGCTAGCCCAGGAGGTGATGGTGTAACATACTCTGGCGCACAGATCCAGGTCACTCATAATGCTGCATTTTACATGGACAGTTGTGGGTGATTTTGAAATTAGTCTCAGTGTAGTCCGGACAGACTTGTGGAAGGCAGCTGTCTGTCGCTGTTGTGCTTGGTCTTGGAAGAGACTGAATGAAGTATGGGTAGATGGAAATTTTTGAGTATGGACCTATGAACCCTAAACAGGGAAGCTGCCAATTAGCCCATTATATCCTTTCTGAAAAGAAACCTCGCCTTTTAAGAATGCTAAGTTGCCTGTGAATCAACACTTGAAAAAGAAGTTATCCCACGGATCATATGGTGGGCTCTGACCTGGATTCCTTGGCTCAAGCGTGTTATGACTGGCATCGTGCAAAAAGCCTTTCTTGTAAGTTCAAACTCACTGCACACTGGCACTAGAAATTTACCCGAGATTTGCCCTTTTGAACAGACATGCAGGAGAGTGCAGATAGAAATGGTGAGCACGCTATAAAATACGTACAAATACAGAGTGTAAAATATATAAAAATTATTCACCACTAAGTATATTTCTTTGGAAACTCTCCCAGACTTTCTTTAAGCAATTGATCAACGTGTCTTTTCTTTCCCTTCCAACCCCATCTGTGAACATTCTCATTCCTTTTTAAGAAATGCATATTAGTTGCATTAAATAATGAATTTACTACTCATTGCTTGTTTTTGAACTTAGAGCTCAATTCTTTAGAACCTTTATTCAAAAATCCTCAAAAGATTTAAATTGCTCGAATAGGACTAATTCGAGAAGCAGTACAAACAGAGGACTTTTATATTTTTTTATTTCATAATATCCGTAGTCACGGGGGCCCCGGGGCGTTGTGTCGGTGTCGCGCTCGGGGTTTCGGGCGCAGCGGCGCCGATGGTTTTGTCGCGCAGTTCTCCGAGTGGCCGAGAGGTGGCAGCACCAGCCGCGCTGTCCGCTCGCCGTGCGGGGACAGGTGCGGGGGCCTGGTAAAGCGGAGATGCCGTGTGTTAACGCGGGAGGACTTCGTTAGAATGAAAACGTTTATTGTTGGAGCCGTGCTTTGCTGCCTGCTCTGTGCCAGTAGAGGCACCGAAAGTCGTGCTAATGATTCTGAGTGTCACATGCGGGCTCCGTGCTTGAATTTTCAGTGACTGAGCGAATGTCCGACTGTGTAAACCCAAATATTCTCTTCCCCAGGGCAGGGAGTAGCAGTTGATAACACAAGTCTCGGTCAGCTGCCTGAGGCCCTGGCACGCACTGCATCTGTGAGCTGCTGCTCCTGTCAGCCAGGGCTGCAGCAGAATCTGCGTGATCCATAACTGGTCGTCTGCTGTTCGCTGTAGGTTTTGATTAATAACTTCCAAGGGATGAAAACTAAAAGAATTTGCAATGGTGGTTTGTCTTCAGTTATTCTTGTAATTATTTTTATGAGTAGGACGCGCTAAAGAAATGTTCTGGATTTTGACTGGGACGGTTTGTTTTGGAGACCAACCTTTATAGCAGCTATTGCTGCTGCATGTCACTTTTATGATCAGAGTGAAATCATCTGAAATACAGCTTATTTGGGTTGTACTGAGGTTTTCTTCTTTTTGAAGATATATGTTGTTTTTTGTTTGTTTGGGATTTTTTTTTTGCCATATTGAGTTACAGTCAGTGATACTGTTTAAAAGCTGCACATTTTTTCCTTCTTTCTGCCTCTGCCAAATGCTTTTCCACTCACTCTTTCTTGACATTGTCTGCATGGTGCTTTTGGAGGAAGAGGACTTGATGTTATTCCCTTCAAGGGTTTCACCAACTGATTTTCAGTTTCTCTTGGTAATCTGTGATAGGTGAAATGCACCTCATTGTGTGTGTAATTCCATTCTGTCAGGCTCCAGAGTTTGTTTTGAAGTTAAATTTGCAAATAGAAGGCACATGCTGGAGCTTGTGGAGGTCTGTTAGCAGACTGTATTGCTCTTTCATTGTGTTCCTAATATGAACAAATGTTAAAGGGGCTTATAAAATACCTCCTATTTTCTCAGACACCAGAAAATGGTAATAGACTTGGGCACTGAGACACCCAGGAAAGCCCTTAGCAATGGGAGGCATGCTGCTTTCCCCGTGGATGAATGAGCTGTTCTCCACAGCAGTTCCAGTCCCAATTGACTTTGGGGAGAGAGACGGGAGACCATAATGATGAATGAAGCTGGGTGTCCCAGCTGACAGTGTTGTTCACTTATAAAGTACTCTAAGTTATTTAGTGATTTTTTCCCCCCCAAGGTTACACTGCTGTACATAACACAGGTCAGATCTGTATAAGAAATACTACAGTCTAAGGTGTTTCTGGTAGTTCTTTTTCTGCCCTTTCATCTCCTCACACTCTTCCTTCCTCCTCTTCTCCCCACCCCCTTCTGTTGGAGGTAGAGTTTAGATGATGACAAACCCCATCTATCTGACCAGCCCTGGGTCTGCCTGTACAGCTTTGTGTTCCTGCAGTGCACTGTGTAGCAATTGCGTGTCAGCTCTAAAACAAAGTTTATGATGTTTTTGAAGACTCTGTTAGTTTCTGTCAATGTTAACCTGGAAACAGCAACAGCAATTCACTACTCTACGAAGTTATTTTATGGATCTGGTGGTGCTTGCCAAGAGGACTGTAACCCAGAAATGGTGGCATCCTGCAGAGGAGAAATCAAAAAGGAGTGGGATGGATATTCAAGTGATTAAAGAGCTGGGATATTGCATGGCTTTGTCACTGCCACTATGGTCAAGCCTCCTGTGGAACTGCTCTTTCGTGCCACCAGTTAGCCAGGGGAGCTAAGATACAAATGCAGCATGAATAATAGTGGTTTCCTTGCCACATCTGTTTACCTGGGACTCATATCTCCTTAATTCTGAAAGGGGCTTTCATTGGTTGAATTACAAAAAACAGGCCAAAATATCAGTATTATGGAGCCTTATGATGTGTGCCAGCAAGGTTTTTTTCTTGTTTGTATTTTGAATATGACTCTTTTTTTTGGTAATTATGACTCTGTGTGTTACTTCTGCATTATCCCAGCTGCTGAAAAAACCCCCTGAGAAACATGATGTAATCCTCTCCTTGAATGTGTTATTTTTCTTTCTGCCTCATATGGCAACCCCATAATATGTGAGCACTATCAGTCATGCATAGGCTAATCTACAGTCCTTTGTGGAGGCAGGGAATACTATAGAATGACACCTAAAGTACAGGGTCTTTGGGGACTTCTGTGGCATCACATAGGGTGGTTGACCCTGGAGTTTCTGGCTGCAAGACCTATGCCCCATAAATCATCTTACTTCTCTAATATATAATAGAGGTAGAGGACTAAAACTGAAAAAAGAAACCCCAAATGCGTATCTTGAGTGTTGCTAAAGAACTCTGGATATTCACAATTTGAATAAATAACACACAAAAAAGATCATGTGCACAACAGTCTGTGCACGTAACAAAGAGCTGTTTTTACATGGAACTGTAACACCCTTCAAATGCTCCTCTGTGATATTTTAGCATAGTGCTTTCATAAGAAGATAAGACTTGACCAGTGTGCTATTAATTCTCTGTATTCAGAAGAAATGTAGTTAAGTGTTACTAGACTCGTTCCAGCTATTTCTGTGCAGGGAAGCTGGATGCAGCATTCTCCCTTGTCTCTCTCTGTGCCTTGTTGTAAATGCCTTTTTTGTAGTTTCTGCCACAAAATTCTGTGTTATATATATTTTTTTTTCTCTGAAAATTAGCACTGTGTTGTGGTAGCATGAGATCAGCTTCAACTATTTTGTTGCTCAGATTTATTTTGGACTCTCAGGCAAAGTTTCTGTCATGGGCATTGTGCTGCTGCAGGTGGCATCTCCTTGGCTTCTTATGGGGTGTATGATAAAATGTCGATCAGCCATTCATTTGTTCCTGCTTGTAGCTGAGAGGTTTTAGAGGTGAGGTGGGATGAGTGGGAGCTGTTCTGCGCTGACAGCTTTCTGGAGCTGCCATAGGGTACTGGTGACCTTTGGGAATTGGTCTAGGGATGGTGTTTGTTGGATGGTTGTTGCTGGTAGCAGGTCACAGTAAGCAATGACCTCATTCCATCATTGAGAGCACTGCCATGTGCTGTGCTGAGAGAAAGCCCATGTCCACTTCAGTGCCTCAAATGTCATGTGGCTGAATTTCTGCCATTTAGTGATCACTGTGGATCAAATCCTCTTGTCCTCAGGTAAATAAAGCTCCTCTGCAAGCTTTGGTGGATGTTTTGTGTTCCTTAATTTAGCTGGTGTGGGTTTTGAGGGACAAACTATGTCAGTGCACTGTAATTCCTGCTTGTCCTTCCTGTTTCGGGATAGCCCCATTGTGGGGGTATTTGGTGAGCTTAGAGTTGTCGTAGTGATTTGTGCCAAGATTGTGTGGTGCTGGGAATGTTTTATTGCTGTAATCCTTGTGTTGCAAGTTTTCAGGAGACCAGCAAAGGCTTGATCTTTGGTGAAAAGGTATCTCTGAAAAAAGTGTCCTTTCATGTGTGGTAATGAAACTCTTCTTTCCCAGAGGACCATGCCATTTTAGAAGTCCTGAATTACATGGCATTTTGATAGGGAGGTGATGATTTGGTTAAATCACAGACTATCTTAACCCTTTCTGAGGGGCATCATGTCCAGTTGGAGGATTTTTTTGGAAAACAAGTATATGTCTTTGTCAGCTGGCCTGTCCTGCAGGGTTCATACAAGCTGCTGCTGTCCTCATGTCCCCAAAACAAGGCTGAGGTGTTCTCTGCAGAGACACTGACTATCTTTGCTGATGCTCTGGACACACTGACAGTCACCTGCTTTGGAGTAGGGCAGAGCTACAAGCATTTCCTTCTAAACCTCTGTTTCTCTGCTGAGCCAGAATTTATTTTATGCATATAAAATGTTTCTAATAAAATGGAAAATCTATAATAATGTAAATGTAATACCACTGAAACTAAATTTATAAATATACAAGGTCTGTTCCTCATCCTGTACTGAGCAAATGTAATATTGAGATGGCCCTTTGTATTTCTTCCAAAAATACAACAAAAACAATTATGGAGTTGGCTCAGAAAAAAAAAATGTTTTATTTTTAAGCTATAAAGTAATATTCAGCTTCTTTGTCAGGGTTTAGAACCTACATGGTACATTTACGTTTTTTCAAACGTGTACTTTATTTTATTTTTAGATTGGATTTTCCTGTAATCTTGTCTCTCCATGAGCCTGATGTTAAAGTGCAAAATGAAATACTCTGCAGTTTGCAGTAATACTCTGTAGTCTGCTGTAGAAAGCAAGTGCATTATGTGATCCTAAATAAGAATTAGCTGATATTTTTCATGTCTTCTGTCTGAATTGTTTGCAGGCTCACTGTGGGGGTGTCCTTGCTCACACAGAATTAAACCACAACCCTATCTATTCTGTAGAAAATTGAATACAAAATAGCCTTTAATTCATGCTTGCTTTTTTTCTGGCAGAAGGAAAATGTAAGGATTTCAAGTTGGCATAACATTTGACTTAGTAGAAAAAGATTGGGCCAGTGGATCCCTGTACAAATACGTTATTAGAAGTATTTTTTTTGAAGTGAACTTCTGTATTTGGATTTTTTTTCAAATTTCCAAAGACATGGTGTAGGCCTGTAATATTTATTTATTGAATGAATGTGTTGAATGGCTCAAGAAGTACCATGTCTTGTTCTTGAGAATATTCATCTTAAGTTTGTTACCAGTGTGGGAAAGCTGGAAAATACTTAAGGCAATGCTTGAAATTGTAGGTGAAGGATGTAATTATATTCTGTAGGGTTATAAATGCTATGAAAAGACATCACAGAAAAATATGCAACTATTTAATGTCTGTTTAGTGTAGAAAAGGAGAAGCTTTTAAGAGAAAGATTTTAGGGCAGCTGCCTTGCTTTTCTGAGTGAGAAGAGAGGAAGCCCCTGGAGGCAGGAATGGGTATAGATTTTGGGAATTTGGGTTTGGGTTTTGTGTAAACATTGCTGCTGATCATGTAATGTATGTTATATGTTTTGCTAGAGCAAGCTTTGAAGTGTTTGGTGAGGCCAGAACTTCAGTGTAGTGATAGCTTTGAAGTGATGGGGATAAACAGGCCTCTCCTTGAGCACAAATGATGTGACTAGCTTCAGTGGAAGGAAAAAGCCTTATTTTTACAATAAAGCATTAATAGCACACATACATGCCACTAGCTATGGCTTAGGGATGCTGATATTGACAGGGGAGAGGAAAATTGCTTTGACAGTGGCCATGTTTGAGAGGACCTCTCTTTTATCTCCATCTGAAAAGGTTTTGCCAGGATAATGCCCTTTGGTTTTGCTTGAAGTGATGTCAGTATTTTCCATTGTAACAGGAGACCGTGCTCAATATTTAGGTGGCCTCCTTGTTGTTCATCTGTGCTGTGCTCATGCTGGCTGGCCACAGTGCTGTCCCCTCCTTTTGTTCCCTGCATGACTCTTTGAGACAGAGGACAGAGCAGTGTCCCATGCCTCTTTCCAGGAGAGCAGCTTCTCTCTGTCTGGGACATCCTTCCTCCCTTGCCCAGCGTACTGCAGCATGCTGCCTGACAAGCAGAGCGCCATGGGGGCCACACGTCTCCCTCTGAATCAAGGCTCAGACATGGTTAAGAGGTATTGACTAGCCAGCACTAGAAATCCCTTTGGGGTGTGTTTTGGGGAAAAGCAGGCAGCAGGTTGCCAGCATAAGTTCTTTTTTTTTTTTTCATAGTCTAACTAATCTGTCCTTCTGTCAGTGCTGCCGTGAGGGATTGCCTTGACCAGCTGAGTGCTGTGTGTCCCTGTGGCAGTGCGGGGCTGTAAGGAAGCTGGGAGGGTAGGAGTGCCTGTTTGCTTCCATCTGATGGTAGAGCTGTGCATCCTCCTCTGTGCTCCTGGCTACCCTGAAGTCCCGTTGAGGCAGTGCAGACTCCTCCTCTGGTCCACAGCCCCTGTAATGTTGTCCATGAATCCCAAGTGCAAAGGCTTTAATAGCTTTGCAGTAACGGGAGGTACAAATGCAGTGTCTGTTGCATTGCACAATCCTTGACAGCAAGACCCGGGCTGGGAATTGTAATTGAGGTCCTGTAGTGGGAGCAAGTTTCTGGATCGTGTCATGCAGGGGTAATAGGCTGATTCTGCAGCCCAAAGGGAGCAAACTCTGGAGGAAGGGGTTCCAGATGGCTGAACATGGTTCATTTGGCTCACTTTGTTGGAATTGCAGTGAGCAAATGACTCAACTCTACTCTAATAAAGCTTTGTGGATACCAGAACAAAGGAGTTGAGGAGACTATAAGGTATGACAAGACAATTGAGCCAGGCTACTTAGCTGCTTATAGACCCCAAGAGAATTGCTTCTTTTGCTGTGTCTGAAGGTATATCACTTACAAATTTATCGGGTGCTTATGCTTTAAATAAGGAGGTTCAAATATATTATTTTAGATGTTTTGTCTAGGTATATAAAATATACAATTATACATAATATCTATTTATATATAATGATATATATATATATATATGTATATGTATATAATGATACATATATTCTTTTTCTGGTGGGAAGCTGTATTAAAATTTGAAGTTGTAATAATCTCTATATATGTAGTCAGGTTTCAGATAATGACTCCATCCGTCAGGCTGAGAGACTGATCTTCATTTTCTCTTTGAAAATGGAGATCAGCTAGGCAATTTAAAATGTGTTGCTTTCTTGCAGGTCCTGATTCTGCCATCCTTATGTGGAACAGTATTTACCTGAATGAATAGTACCATTGTACTAATTTGCAGGAATAATTGCTCTTTGGTTTAGTAAGGGTGACAAAGTTGAGCTTTAATTTGCAACAGCTAAGACATGTGCTAGTGATTTTCTCTTTGCTGCATATAAACAAAGAGTCAGCACAGAAGTATACAGTTTAAGGTTTTTCCATGTTGGTATTTTCTGTTTGGTTCTGAGGTATTAAAGGAAAAATCTTAAGACAGCATTTTTTCATTGTAAGAGAATGTTTGTCTAGATTTGCTAAAACAGGGATATATTCCTTCCTTCTCTTTTAAAGAAGCAAAACATCGATGTCCAAAAAGTTTTGACACTTAAAACTGCTTCCCCTCTTGGGAAAAAGAAATGGGAATAACCAAGTACAGATTTAAAAGAAAAAATGTTGATAGAAGCTTAGAATGAAATGAATGCTTGTGAAGAAATAGTGAAGTCAAGGCTTTTTGTGGAGATTTTGCAGTAACTATACTTGAGCACACACATGATATAATCCTTTATCACACCTTTATCACACCTCTTGGCTATAGCTGGTCCATTTATTCAGGCCAGTGGAACCCCAGTCACTCCTTCCTCTCCATCTTTCCTGACAGTATCAGGTAATGATGTAAAGACAAAAAACCCTTCAAACAACACCCCTCGACCCCCACCCCCCCCCAAAAAAAAAAAAAATCAAACCCCAAAGCAAACAAAAATGGATTTTCCAAACAGTTTCACTTTCCTCTGGCAGCTTCCATATTTTTTTCTATTTCCTCTAAGAAGAAACTTCTGTCTCTGAAGAAGTAATGAGGTAGAAAAATACAGGGGCTTATTTACCTTGGGTGAAACCAGAAAAAAGTCAAGAAACAGGGTCACTGAGGCTGCAAGAATTCCTATTAACATTTGAATAAATGACAAAGAAAATGAAGTGTCAAGCCTTTTAGTCTCATGATGAGTGATGGAGGCTTTTCTTTTTTAGTAAATCAGAAATCCTTATTCTCACCTCCTGGTTTTGTATTTCTGTGGATGAAAAGAGTAGAGGCTAGTGAGAGAACAGCATGTTGAACTTCGGGGTTCTTGCTGTTGGGTGCTCAGGACTGAGACACCTAATGATACATAACTAAAGATGTTGAGTTCTGCTTGAAACCACCTGATCTTTTTTGGTTTTGCTTGGGATTTTTGTTTGGTTTGGTTGGTTGGTTGCTTGCTTGGTTGGTTTTTTGAGGATGGCGTGGAATTTCTTTCATTTTTCTTCTAGTGAAATGCAGTTCTGGGTAAAAATTCTTTGTTTTGGTGGCACAGTCCCATTCTAGTCTGGCTCAGTGAAAGCCACTCATGAAAGAAAAGACCCGACATTTGGAAATCTTGTGCTATCACAATAAAAAAGTCCTTCTTCCCCCCCCCCCCCCCCCAGATTCTGCATACTTATTTTGAGGAATAAGTCAACTTCAAATAGTTTTCCCATTGTGAAAGAAAAAATGTAAAATACAGAAGTAACTGTGTCCCTTGTTCTATTGTAACATCTGTTAAATATCACCCCTTAGTTTATTTTTTTAAGGAAATGTCTAAAGTAGTGCTACAGCAAGGTATATGTAGGCCTGTTTCTCAAAAAATGCTTTATTTGACATTCTGCTTGCCATATCAGCTGTCCTTTGTCACTGAGTTTCCTCCAGTCTCTTCCTGTAACTTTAGCAAGCTGGACAACAACCTCTTTTGATTAGTATTTGTTTAATTTTATGTAATTTCTTTTTTTTCCCCCCAAGTTAGATACTTTTGCAAGTGTTAGAGCGTTTGGAGAGATTGGAATCCAGTGCCATACTTGTGACATCATTGTAGTCTGGCCACCTATGAGAAGATGCAATGCGCCTGGGAGGGGTTAGGTCCCCTGAGGCCGCAGCAGCTGAGGGAGTGGCAGTGGCACACAGAGTTGATAGCTCGAGTTCACTGTGTGCCTTGCTCTTTGGATACAGACAAATGTGGCAATGCTTCACGTTGGAAGAAAGAGGAATGGAGCAGCTCACAGCATTCCAAACACCCTGCTGGGAACCATTTGGGCTCCTGCTTGCTTGAGAGAAGGAACCTGCTGAACTCATGCTTGAAGGGACCAGGCGATTTTAGGTGTTTTCCTAAACATTTCAGCCACATTATCTAAATATCTCTTTAATTCTGCATGCGCATGTAATGCTCTGACACAATGTATGCATCTCGAAACTTAGACTGGAGAGAGTCTTCACTTGGGTTTTCTTTTCCAATTGCAGAGAAAATTTAATTTTAATTCTTAGTTCAGGCAAGTTAATATTTCATGACCTTTAAACAGAACTTTTTCTGTTTAAAGGTATGTATAAAGTGTATTATCTTAGTGGGCTTTCATGTGGGAGGAACTTAAGCAACAATTTTATAACAGGTAATAAAATTTCAACTTCAGATGGTCCCTTAAGGGACTTTCAGTTGTACTGCACTGACTTGGTCATGGGCAGCCTTTTACTGGTGAGAATTCAGGACAAATGCATGGAGGACACTGAGGGATGGTGAACACTAAGGCTGCAAAAATGAAACCCAATCCTCTAGCTATGAAATTATTAAATAAATCTCTGTGGCATTTCTTGTAAGTGGACTTTCATGTGTATTAAACTGGTTTGTAGGAATAGCGGTTTGTTTTCTGCTCCATGTTTGCTTGCTTCCTTCTGCTGAGACAGTGGTGTACCTGCTCTGATGGGAACATTTATTCATCTGGACTGAAACCATCAATTCATTTTTGCAGAGGTCACCAAAAATCCATCAGGTGGTAATGACACTCAGTCACTACTGATGTGGGCTGGATGCGAGCCAGTGATCTAGAGGGGAAAGGCAGTCTAACCCATTACCAATCCCCTGGAGCCACTGAGTCCCCCACTTTTTGCTCATCTTTCTGCTTCTACAGTTCTCATAGGTTAATCTTTCTTTCTCTATGTCTAATGTGATAATCTTTCTTCTCTTACATATCTGCTTTTGACTTTCATGACAGTATGGCTGACAAACATCCTCAGCATTTTTCCTTCTGATGCAGAAGGTATTAGTCAGTAGTGCAATGGTCAATAGGGGTTATTAAAAAAGGAGAAAAAAATCCAACCAAAAAAAAAAAAAGGGGCCAGAGAGAGAAGGAAAAAAAGCCGGTAGATAAAGGGAAATCTTTATTTCAGACTTTCACAGTAGGAATAACTACTCAATGTTTTAAAAATTGTATCTCCTAATCAGAATATGACTGTGAAGGCTTACCGTCTATATACTGTGCCTGTGGTGGAGTGTCCTGTAATTCAGAGCAAAATAGGGAAGGAGGAATAGCCACCTCAGCTACTAGAGGTGATTACACTGGGAATTTTTACTTTTTGTGCTCTAATATCCTTGGTAGTGACATGGAGATGTCTGGAGTAATGTGAGTGTTGAGAACAGTCCTACTGTGCTAGACAGCAGCAGGGTTTCAGCATCTCAGCCTGCAGGCACTCAGGTACAGGGCTGTGCTTGGGTGGCTGTGCTGCTTCTGATGTCTGGGTTGGTTTGAAAACCTGTGTATCTATGGGCAAAGTGATGAGAATCCAGATTCAAAATAGGACACTGCTGAAGATTTGTCTGGACCATATTTATTTTGAGAGAACAAAACCCGTGAGTTATTCTTGACTTTTTGGAATTGTTCCTCCTTACTGCTATACTGTATAAATGCACCCAAATGACCCAAATGAGTATTTCCAGTAAGAAATTAAAAATGAGCTATAAAATCTTAAGTTGTGTAGTACATATTTATTCTGGAACAGGACTCGCAGACATTCTGAGAATACTGCTGGAGTGTACCTAGTTAGGGAGAAGAAATATCCTGTGACAAATTAATAACTTGCAGGAGTTGCTGTGAATACTTTGGGAGGAGGATATGTGCTGAGGTGATTTTCCCTAGCAAACCAGAGTCTATTTTTATGAACTTTTGTCAACCTAAAAAAAGCTTTGTTACTCAATTAAGTCTTGTTGCATCATCTCAGATTAAAATGGATCTTTTGCCCTTTATTGTGCGATATTCTGATGAACTGGGAGTTATAATAGGAACATCTCCTCTTGTATCCTGTGCTGTTTTCCTCCCCTCCTCCCCTTCCAAATTAAAGAACCCGGGGCCTACTGTTTCCATTTAGCAGAAATTGTTTTAAATTAGCCTGGAGGTGTGGTTACTCCTGTAATCCTGTGCTTGTAAACATATGATCCTGCCAATAGAACTGCACAGGGTATTTTAAGCTGATACAAAGTGGACCTATGCCAAGAAATTTTTTTGTAGGAATAATTAAGTCTATTTTTCAATGTCACGCTTTGCTCTATTCAGCCTCAGTTATAAAATAGTCTTGAAAATAATCTTGAACCTTCTGTGAGGAAATAAGTTGAAAGTGCTGAAAATTACACGGCAGCAAACACAGCAAGCCTCCTTTCCCTGTTACTGGAAATTTCCTTTAATTTACAAATATGAAATCTGAAATTACTGGAAATGAATTGGTGCAAAGCTAATATTGCCGCCCCTTCCCTTTTGCATTTTATTACACCTTGTATCTTTTCAGGAACAGTTTGCACTTATCAGTGGAGCTTTAAATATGGCCCTAGTGAATAAACATTTCATTTTAGTAAACAATCCCCAGAAATAGATTTTTACCGCAAGTAGTTTGTTTTTAATAACACATGCTGCCTCTTGGAGTTAGATTCCTAAAGGAACTGTAAAAAGAATTTCTATCACAGCATCTGACTTCCCTTCTTTGTCAACCTTCTCACAGATGTGTTGGGTTCCCTGTAGTTACAGGTCAGCTTCTGTTTATGAAAAACGAAATCAAAACAAACCAAAAGAAAAAAACCCAAAAAACCAAGTGGGGAGATAGAAAAGGAGTGTATATACACCGAGATAAGTATTTAGATGCAAAATTGAAAACTTTGGGTCCAAAGCAATTTTTTTCAAGTAAAAGAGGCTGACTTCTAGAACACCCATTTCAAATTTTTGAGTGTGATATGAAGGTTGCTGTTAGGAAGTCAGCATTATAATTCTTCATGGTCCCTGTTTTAGTCAGAGAGTTTTCACTGTCGTTTTGAGGTTGCCAGTATTTTTCAAAGTTAATCTAATTTCTGGGGAACTGATTTTGATTCTCTTTAAAAGTAGCATAAACAAAGCAAGATTTGCCTAAGCAGAACCCTTGGAAGCAATGACCACATATTCAAATCAGGTTCTGCAGCAGAAAGCTCCCCTACAACTTGTATTTTACAAATGGTCTTTGGAAAACACCTTGGTCTGTCATGAATTTTCAGGAAAAAAAATTCAGCTGTGGATTTTTGTGGACCAGAGGAAAAAAAAAAATCAATCCCTTGTGAATTCATCGTGCTTGTATATGAGGATTAGGCTAATGCAGATTCACAGGCAAAAATCAATATAGATTTCAGAAATCCCTTCTGCTAACGATGGAACTGATCATGCAGTTCACAGGCTTAATTATGTATCTTCTTTATGAGACAACAGTAATATTTCTTCATGTGGTCATACAAGTTGAATTTAACCTTCACCCTACACTAATATTTTTCTTACTGGAAAAGTGTAAGTAAAGTGCTAAATATTACTTACTTGATCATAGAGTAATAAAAAAGGATAGACCATTGTATAATTTGTTAAAAATAACTGTAAGGAATAGATTAACTTCTCCCATCTGTCCACCGAAACATCAAATATAAAGACTATTTCCAAAGTAATATTGTCTACAGAAGTTGCAGCATTAGGCAGAGGTTTTATGGAAATTAGTGTAGCTATCACACAGATTTTATGCTTTTATGGAGTAATATTACAGAGATCTTGTAACCTGAGGGTAACAATATTCCTCAAGGGGAAAAAAAGGACCCAGTCCTTTTAAAGGGCTTCATGTTTCATGTGAAATCTCCCAGTTTGTTCTGAGAGCTACTGAAGAGGTGAAACAGTGAAATCACTAGTGATTTTTGTGTAGGGATTGCAGAACAGTGCGCCAGGATGGAGTTGTGTGAAGGCAGGGAGGATGCAGGGATGGTTCACACCCCAGTAAAATTGTCGTTCACCGGAAGCGTATTGGTGGTTGTGACAGGAGGGGCAGGTCCTGGCAGGTTCTTGCAGTGCCTGCCATGCTTCATTTTGAGACGTGCCAGCCCTGTTGGGGTTAGGCAGGTGGCTTTCCCCAAAAAGGGTTTGCATTCTTTCTCTCCCTTTCTCAGAGTTATCTATCCTTAGTTTCACTGCATACACTGTTAAATATCAAATAACATATGTAGCCACATTTTCTGCCTTCTGACCCCTTTGATCTGCCTCACTTCTCTCTGCCATCCACCCACCACAGTTACAATTACTTCAGCTGGTTCTGCAGTGCTAAGGGGTTCAGAATTAAGGTGAAACTCTTCCTGTGATCTTGAACAAGGGGGATATATTTAAAACTACTGTCTCTTGTGATGCTTACAGAATAAGCGGAGAGTTTATGTTACCATCCTTTGTGCTGTGATGCATGTGGAAAGAACAAGAACTAGTTTTATTTGGTGCGCTCTAAGGTACAAGTAAGGTTCCCAACAAGCACACATAAAAGAAAAAAAAATATTGCCATCTATTAAAGACATTATGGGGTATTTTTTAGATTAAAAAAAAGTGAAAACAAACACTTGGGTTAATATGATGTGTTGCTGAACTTGAGATGCATCCCTTCTTTGTTGCTTCTAGAATAATGCAGCATATGGTGATTATTGTTGGATTAAAGAAGAGGCCCAATTTTAATTCCAGCGGTAATCATGTGCTTTTTTTGGTGGCTTACAAAGGCTGATGAGAAATGGATTTAGAATATGGGATTTGGATTTTATTACCTTGATATTCTCTTAAAAGGGAGCTTTAAATTATCAGTTCTTTATAAATGTGGGTGTGCTGGAGCTGTAATGTTAATGGCAGCTGGGCATAGCTGGGGTTGGTTAGGATCGTCTACTCAGGGAGACTCCACCATGTGACTGCAGAACAGAGAGCAATGTAATTTGTTAGGTGTTTAGAGTCGTTGAAATTAATCAATTAGGCCTGAGATGTAACTTTGAGATGTAATGTATTTCTAATATTGAATGTATAAAAGATATTTTAGTTCATCATTAAGAACTAAAATGAGGAGGGAAACCCCAGAGGTGGTGATAATTAAGCCCAAATGGAAGAAAACTGTCTAGATGGGAGAAATAGAGACCTCTACAACCTTCCAAAAGTGTACTTTGAGTTTGTCTTGTATCCTGCCATAAAGTGGCTGAAGACTCAGTGTTCAGAGGGAGATTTTGCTGTTTTCTAAGGTTTTGTTAATTTCATTTTGTTATTTTGGGTTTTTTTGTTATGCTAAAGTGATATAGAAGGGGATTTACAAGGAGAATAAAATTCATGGATGGGAATTTCCATGCTCTTTCAAGTATGCTTGGTGTTTTCCAAAAGAATAAAATCTCTTGACCCCATGAATGCTTTCAGATACTTTTCCTATTTCCTTCCTACACCTTTCAAACATAAACAAGCCTCTTCTGTACTTGACTTTGCTTCTCCTCTTGGTTATTTTTGCATGGTGAATAGTCAGATTCTCTCTTCAACACCATCACATTTTTCTTGAATAAAGTCAATAACAGGTTCCTCAAGGCAAAATCTGCTTGGTCTGTTGAGGTTGTGGTTTTGGGGTTTTTTTAAAATGCAAACAGTACTCTCTCTTTTTAAACTTTCATCCTTGGCTTCCAGGTTTCAGTCAATGTTTTTCTATTGTGCTTTGCACATTTTCCTTAATTTTTGGTTACTTGTTCCTGTTCAGTCTTCTCTGCAATAATTGTTCTAAATTCTCAGCCTTTCTTCCTGTGCTTTCTCTGTGACTGCCTTCTGCGTTTGAAGATCTGAATTGTATTTTCATGTTGATGACATCTAAATTTCCTTTCAAATCTTTTCATATTTCTCTTGCCTTTTCTTTCCTTGTTCTGGTTACCGCCAGCTCAGTCCCAGTCAGTGTTAACTTCCCCAGCTAGGTTGCCATTCTCTGGACATGCTGCAGCCCCTCAATGTCTTTCTTGTCATGAGTAGCCCAAAGCAGGATTTGAGGTGAGTACAGAGGGGCAATCAGTGCCCTGGTCCTGCTGGCCATACAGGCCAGGATGTTGTTGGTCTTCATGACCCCTTGGACAATGTCCAGTAGTTCTCATCCCAAGCCATCTACAGTCACTGCCTTGACTCCAATTCCTTTTCTGCTCTAGTAATAACTCACTTGCTCCTACTTCTCATGGAGTACAGGAGAGAGAAAGGAAGTGAAAACAGCAGCACCTTCCCTGTTCAACTACCTTGCTTATGGTGAAATATAGAAGGTAGGAGCTTGTCCTCTAAAAATTGTTAAGGGGAAGCAAATACCTTCTTTCCTTGGCCTTGATGAAAAAAGAAAGGAAAAAGGGGTGGGAAAAAAAGGCAGGGAGACAGCAAACAGGTACTTGAGAAGCTCTGCCCAGAGAATGACAGCTCTCTGCCCAGATGTGTTGAGTGCTGCTGTAGCAGGACTTCCACTCTGCAGTTTTGCCTGGATCACTAATGCTGATGCTGTGAGCAATAGCTGTGTGTATCAAGCACCACCTCTTGCCAAACATAATGTTTTTGGCTGTAGCCTAATGAGAGAAGTGTCTGACCAGAGAACGTAATGCAGATCAGAGCCAAGCCCTCCACTATTGGGCAGCTGTTGAGGCTCAAGATCTGTTCATATTGCTGAGCATGTGAAGTGTAAGAGGAACTAAAGCAGCCATCTATACAGTCATCTTATAGATAGTTTACAATTAAAAGTTCGTTTACTGGTGGAGTAAAATGATGCATGCAAAATGCTGATGTATAGGTTTGTGTTGTGGGATGACAGGCAGCACACAAAGCCAGTCACAACCATCTCATGCTGCCTCTCCCCTGCACATTTTATGTAGCAGTCGTGAATGTGGATTGAAGGGGAGCAGTAAAAAATTAAGCTGTAGTTTGTTAAAACAGTATTGAAGGAACTGCTAAACTTGCTTAAGTCCATCTCACTAACTGTTCTGTATCCTTTGGGCCTCTCTGATCCCACCCAGTTTATACAATATTTCTATTGCAGTCATAAATAATGTCAGATACTACTCTAGCTGTTTCTGAGCTCAGATTCAAAGTGTACGTGGCACACAGTGCCTCCTGAATCCCTGCGTGCTTTGCAGTAGACATTACTCTCTTATATTTACTCAAATAGAAGTGGATATAGGGTTTTCTTCTCAAATTTTTGGTCTGACTCCTGTGACTCTGACTCCAGTAAGTAATGCCAGTAGCATGGGTAGATGGATCTGACAGGGCTGAAAACTAACAGCATGTCAGACGCTTTTCTCCAATGAAGGCTATAGATCAGAGCCAGGAATCTGCTGGAGCTGGAGAGGGTGACAGGGGAATAACATCCCTTTCTCTTCCATCGACAGGGGTAATAACTCCTGGCTCCCTAGGGACAGATTGTAAAAGCCAATAGCCAGAAGCTGTGAAGCAGGGAGGGTAGAAGAATTGAAAATTAAAGAGGGAGTGAAAATTTTGTGTAAGGCTTTAGTGAGATGTTGGAATAAACCATCAAGTGTCGTTCTTTTAATTGCCTCATTGTTGACAGGGTTTTTGCAATGTTGGGTTTTATTAGTTTATAAAGTTAAAATACCAGTAAAATACTAGTTTAAATGATTAAGGTGTACCATTCATGTTTTTATATGTAGCTAGGCATTGTGTATTCTATGCTGTTAATATTGAAAGTATGTGGAAAAAATGTTTGGCAAATACCACTTTAAAATTAAAGAAAACAATTTTGTTAATATCATTACTATACATAAATGTATTTTGAGCATGGTGATGCTGTACACTGTTTTAAAATCTGATCATTAATTTAAATGACTGTGTGATTAATAGGTGTTATCTCCATGTATAAAATTCCATGTTGTTGAATCTTTCATAGTTCACAAGCATTTAAACTTTGGCTTCCTTTGTGTCCAGAAGGAGTGTTCCAGTCCTGATAGATTTTACTAATGTTATACTTGCATTATACAGTGGGTCTTTAATTCATTTCTTTGTGGAACAGTAGCTTTTAACAGGTTAATGACAAACACTTGAAAAAGCAGAACCATAATAAAAAGGTACAGCTCCTGCACTTTTAAGAAATAGAAGCACTTAAAAGTGTTATTTTTATATGAGTTGTTCTTGCTTAGTTTTTAAAGTGTGACTGGTGTTTAGTTAAATCTTTTACAGACTCAGTTCACTGAAGGTGACAGAAGTACTCACTTGAGCTCAATGAAAAGTAGACATGACAGTAAATTTTTCAGTCAGAGACAGGAGATCTTGTTATAGGAGTCAGTATGGGGGTCAGGGCAGAGCCTGTTGATGATTGAGGAAAAGAGAAGTAAATTCATTCTGCTTCATGCACTTTGTCAAGTGCCAGTAGCTTACCATTGAGAACTAGTCACCCGTTCTAGTCTTACGGCCCTAGAGGTCACTCATTTGATATAAATCATAGCACTGCATAGGCTCAGCAACCTATTGCCATTCCAGATGAAATAAAAAGAGAGGAATGCTTCATTCTGAATTAAAATGGCTGTGAATATCCCACCACATGTTGCTGTTCAATGCAATATGTGGTTAGATATTGATCTCCAAAATCAAGTCATTAAAATGTGCAGTTTTTGTTTATTGGAATGAAGCAATTAAATGGTTCAGTTATGCCAGACCTTACCTTTTCTGATGAAAACTATTGATTTCTTGCCACAGCTTTATAAGCGACAATGTTTTTGATTACTCTTGACAAACCTCCTTGGAGTGTTAATTAAAATTGTACCAGATGAGCAGGTGTGGGAGATCATTAGATCGCCCGGATCACACACTGTACTTCATATTCTGCAGCCTTGCATAATGAATAGGGCACAAGAGGGGAAAAACAATATCTTCATCAGCAGAATTAGCATCTTCTCTCTCTTTTCTTTTTTAACTAGGTGACATTACATTTTACGGTACATCCATTTCTCATTTATCGAATAACTTCTTCTGAATCTGATTAAATTAAATTTCTTTTGAAATATTACATTGCTACAAAAATGCAAAAAATTAAATACTCAAGTAGTTTGTGTGTGAATGCTGATAAACTTGCAATACCCACCTCATTCTTTCAAAAACAAAGCAGAAACTTTGACATTTTCTGAGAAGACATTTTAATAATGTCTGCATTTTTCTTTTGCTTAACTACATGATTGTATAAAATAGCATGAGAGCTATTGATTATATTGTTTTCAAAGAGCAAATTATTTCATGATTTATTAATTTACCATAGATTTCTTGTCTGATATAATGATATAACGGTTAAGAATTTTTTAAAACCATAATATTATGCTAAGAAAAGAACAGTGTGTTTTAGTTGTGTTGTACAGTACAAGGATGGCCTATGGCACTGATTATGAATCCTTTGCAGGGCTGTTCTGTTGACTATGCAGTGTAAGGGAAAAAAATAGGAGTAAAAAGACCTAAGAAAAGGATGTAATGTAATTAAGGATGGGATATTTGTTTGGAACAACAGAGGGAAATGGGCAGAATATGTGATCATAAGCTTCTTGGCCTGTAAATAAATAGCTGCCATTAACATCACAGGTGAGTTGAGTTGTCACTAACTGGAAGCTTGTGTGATGTGTTTGTAGCTCAGGCCAGGTCTTATTGAATTGTCAGTTTAGAGGCTTTAAACTGAAAAAAGCAGGGATATGAAAGAACAGAAATACTTGAGATAATACTTGGAAAAAGGCAGTGCACGAGCAGTGTCTGGGATAGGTCTCTGGAAGGGAGCCAGGTAGACATCATATGCCCTTTGACTCAGTTGCTTTCTCTGTTCCTATCTATCTTTCTGGAAATTAGATAAAACTTACTGTTTGCAGTTGCAGTTTGTAGTATTGCAGCACTTATTTAATGTTAATAAAATTATTTGAATCTTAGCATAACTGTACATTCAAATCACAAAGAGATAGGAATTTCTTAATGATTAATTAGCTGTACATTATGCTTTTGAAAATCTGCCCCAAATGGAAATAATACTGAAAACAGGCAATGCTGTGTTAACTGTTCCTATTGCAGAATTGTAAAAGCTGGCACATTGCACCAATGGAAGAGAAGGTTCAGAAGTTCCCTGCACATTGGAAATGTGGGTGTATTGTTGTCTTCTGGCAGAAATCAGCTGGATGAGTGGAGTTGTCCCATTGATTTGGGTGAGCAATATAAATGAGCTGGATATTATTAACTCCATCTGTAGTGACTCCTTTGCAGTAGTGGGGGTCTATATTTGGGTGTTGTAATTTGATCATGTTTTGGGGCTTGAATGCAGAATGTGTTGATCACATATATTTTTGACCTGATTCTGGAAGACGTGGATATTTTTGAAGTTCTGTAAAGCATTCCTTAAATAATGAGTCTGTTACTTGCTGACTTCATTCACAGACATTGCTTCTTTTTTGTTACTTTTGAAAAGGATGACATTAATTCACATGCATATAATTTGCAGGACAATTTTCTGTAGATTTCAAATATAATTTGGAGGGTTTCTCAGTAACCTATAGAAGAAAGTATTCCTATTACTATGATTTCTTTTGGGTTAGACTGAAAGAAAGGGAAGATGATGTTATTTGCGGAGTGACAGAAATTGCCATGCACACAGTGTTTGCTTGGTAGCTTCAAAGAGGTGAAACAAGATTCATCCTTGCAGGATGGTTTAACATGGATACCTCTAACAGCCAGTGTTGCTTGTATCCTTTGGAATAGCCTTCGGGAGGCTGTTAAAGCAGAATGGAAACTAATCTGTGCTCTCAGCCCCTGTCAGAGCTGAGGTATAATGTGGAAACCTTGGAGTGTTGCTGCTTGTGTGCGACCTTTCCGGTGGATAAATAGGATACTGCAGCAGCTTGTAAGAGTCAAACGTGTAACAGCTAAACTTGCTGTTACAAAAAGCCAGTGACAAGAGAGATGACATAATGTTACAGTATAAGTGAAGGAGAAGGAAGAGAAGATCATATCCTATGAGCATTTAGGGTGGGTTTTCCCCCACGATTTTCAATATGTTTGTGCCTGTTGATTTGAGATCTAAAAATCAAATTAGATTTTAACTGGTGTTCTAAATGTCTTATGTGATTTAGTCAATAATAATACTTCCACAGGTGGAAAACCAGTTCTGCACTATATGATCAGCACCTTAAAAAAACGCTGAGTGCAACAATTTCAGTTTTTTACCCAAGATTTGAAAATACTTTTTTTTGGTATGTGAATGCATCCAAAGAAGCTTTCAGGTTCCGGCCTCTTCTGCTTTCCAAAACTATTAGTTGTATGAAACTGAACTGAAGGAGTGCTTATGTAAAGATGCAGAACAGTAGTAATAATAATAATAATAATAATGATAATAAAAAAATAATTTCTACTTTACATAGTTTCTTTAATTTCAGGAGTCAGAGCATTTCACAGCCACAATTTCATCACAGTCAGTGATTAAATGTGAAATGGCCAGGGTACCTGAAGTACAGCTTTGATTGCCAACTATCCAAAATGTAGGCAGCATATAATGCAGTATATTATTGGATAGGCATGGGAAAATTTCCATGCTTCTAACTGTTGATTTCCTATCTTTTCTTTAGAACAATTACATCAGTGCGTTTCTAAGTTATTTTTTTCTTTTGTGGCATTCGCATGGCTGTTAGCCACATTGCATGTAAAATGAGTGAAACCTGGAATCTCTCAGGATTAGTGGTTCTCTTTATTCTTTGCTCCATATTGAAAATCGTTCCTGTCAGCTGGTGCTCTCCAAGCTGCCTGGAAGAACTTTGGCATAGTTTTCCTAACCTTTCAAACAGTAAAAGCAAAACCCTGCTTTGATTAAAAAAAAAAAAGAAAAAAAAAAAGAAAAAAAAAAAAAAAAAAAGAAAAAAAAAGCCAGAGGACTTTGGCCCCGAGCCATTAAGGATGCAGGCGGCTGCGCTGCGGGCTGACAGCGTATTCCACAAACCCTGCAAAGTTCTCCTCGGGGTCCCTGGAGTGGCCGAGGCACTTTGCTTGTACTTAACATATATCAACTGTCACCCGACAGCAGTCGGTGCTGCACTGAACACAATGGAACATCCAGATGGTCTAAACAAAGCCAACAAATGTTCACTGCTATTAAAAGCTGTTTACATCAACTTCCAGTATTTCATGTGCTGAAGTTTATATTGTGTCACTACTGGGGTGCTTAGCTCCATCCTCAGTTCAGAGCAGGGATTTCTAAACTATTGTTGCCTATGTGTTAAAATAACATTCGGAATATGCCTTAAATACATGCCACTGAACTTTTTTTTCCCTTTTAAATAGGAAATTGGTCATTGTATGCTAATCGCAGGCTTTCAAATATTGTAATTGATCGTCCCATCTAATTTCCCCTTGCTTTTCCCCCAGTAGCCTCCTTGCAGCGCCTCCCCCTGCACATGGATGTCCCACCCGTGCTGTGTGGGGCGCACGGCTGTGGCTGCCAGGCTGGGCTGGGTCACTGCCCCAGCACTGGGTGCCCCCATTGCTCCCTGGCCAACTGATGGAGGGGCTGGTGCCTGCTGTGGTTTGCTTTCATCCCTGAAACACTCGAAGGCATCTCCTGCTGTCCTGTTAGTGATTAACATGTGAAGGTGACAAACGGACATTTTACACCTCCTTCCTCTGACCCTTGTTCCTGCTGTCCGCTTTACTGGAAGTCCACATCCCTGCCTTCTGCTTGCTGAAATAAGTTAATTGCTGGGACACAAGCTTACCTCAGTCTATTGTTTTTCATGAGGCTGCAATAAAATTCTTAGGGAGACTGTGAATGAGGAAATCATTCCAAAACAGTGCTATATTCTGCAAGTGTGATTTCTGATTAATCATTAGATTATCTGATTAACCAAGAAGTGCTTAAAGCACTAAAAATATCCTTTAATTTCAGTGATTTAAAGAATTGAGAGATATAATATTCTTTCAAATATATGAGTGAAAGATCACATGCAAGCTGTTATCCATCTGTGGAGTATTTGTTTGCAAAATAAAAAATAACTGTTTTTTCAATAATTTTAAAATGAAACCTGACTAGCTTTCCTTCTACCTCACGACTACCAGATTAAGGCTTTAGAGAAGAACAAATTCAATTCCTAGCCTTTCCAGGTAAGAAATTTTTCTTTGGTTTGCACCCTGTACATCTAAATATTACTGGTCACCATGCTAAAAATAATAAAATAGACAAAAAGGAACCTGAAAAACATTTTTAGACCACAAGAATCTAATACTGGAATTCACTACCTCTTTATAGTATCTGTGGTGTTTATCCCAGCATTCGTCACTCACCTGCGTGCTAGTTGTAGCACTAACTTTTACAAAATGGATAAAAACATGCTTATTTCTTCTGAGAGAGAAATCCCCTCACACTTCATGGGTTTTAAATTAATAGAGCTCTGCAGCACCATAACAGGGTTACTGCAAACGTGTTCTGAAGGTCTATATGGGGTATGTTAGCAATATTCTTTCTAAGATGTTTATAGTTTGGAGAAGATTTTTGAAGATATAAATGTATGAATGAATGATTGAAACTGTCTGAATCTTGCTTGGTGCTTTAAAAATCTTACAAAATAGAGGTACTTCAAATAGAATGTAATGTGTTACAGAACTATTTTCCTTTCTGACAACAGCACGTGACCATAGCGTAACTAAAAAATATTAAATTTTACTATCTGTTTTCACTATTAGTTGCAAAGGGGATATGGCAAATAGTGCATTTTCCTGTTGTGTTCTAGCTGATACAAGACTAATTCCTGTTCTCAGAAGCTTTGAACGTGAGATTCCCTGATTCAAATTTGATTTGCAAAGTTTTTTAAAGTTAGTTCCATTTCATTCTGAGCTTTATTAAATATTTAACTTTCAGCTATTTATTTGAAAATCTTGTTTGTAGGATTTTCCCCTACACTCCTCAAAGCGTTGCAGAGAACCAGAACAAACTCCCCTGCTTTTCATGTTCCTCTCATTATTTTCTTGTTGCGTAGTATTTTTTTGTTACTTGTATGGAAAGTAGAACTTTCCATACTCTGTTGTACTAAGACCAAATCCTTGTCTTGGCTAACATCCTTAGGAATAAAGTTACTGCTGTTGCTGAATTTCCTTTCAGTTCCACAATGCTCAAGTTGTTTTCAGAGATGAAGGGACTCCTTACAGACATCATTATCTGGAATGTAATGGAAGGGGCCCGAACATCTCTCTGTCATAAAAGGTCTGTGATTCACCTTGTTGTCCTGAGTGGTTTTGGTCATTTTCCTGTCCTGGTACATGAACAGCACTCTCTGCACGGAGAGCAGCTCCTGGCATTGCGGTGAGCTTTGTGTGCAGGCCACATGCTCTGAAAACACCAGGGTAAAGGTTTTGCATAATGAGGCTGCATAGTGCTCAGTTTTTATGGGGTCTGTGCATCAGAAATGTGAAATATATATATTTCAGTAGGTTTAAGTCCTGGTGGCACTGAAGGCATAGCATTTGAGGTTTCTTTTCTGGAAAGTCAAGCTAGTTCCTATGTTCTGTTGGAACATGACAATAAAAGAACCGAATATTATTCTGCATTACAAAATGATTAATCTCTGATGTTTCCATCCCAGGGAGTTTATTGCCAAAACTGTAGGAAGTGCATGCATAAGGAAATGTTTTACAATAAAGATGACATCATTAATCTTCGGTATTTCTCTAAGCAAGACCTTTCCTGACCATGCAAAATGATAGAGAAAGCAAAATTTTACTTTATATGAGGGAAACCTGAGAGGTATTAGGACAGAAAACTCTTGCACAGGCATGGTTTTCATGTTTGACAGAGGTCAAGCCTTGTGCCCGGTGTAGATGAGCCTTTTGGAGCCAGATTGTCAATCCAAAGGCAAGCTGCTCCATTTCCTGTTTATGCCTGTGCAGAGTTACACATCCTGACTCGCTTGCCTTCAGCTGCAGGTTTTTCCGCACTCCCTAGGAGATTTCTTCATTAAAATGGTTTGTTATTTATCATTTAAGTAAGCCGCTGGAATTTTGTTAATTCCTGTTTTATTTAACACGTGCAAGACGGTATCATTAGCTAAAGGAAGATAATGTTAAGGTAGTAAGAGTTACTGATGCTGTTAATTAAATGGCCTTTGCAAAACAAAATCTGATCAGCTTATGCCTGAATGTAGAGAACTGATGCCAAGTTTACTGCTTCACAGAGGCCTGGCCTATTGTATATCTGACCTGAGCTTATCAGCAATTGAAACCTGGTCTGGTCATTTAAAAATAAGCTTTTTGTATATTACACATTTCCATTTTTCCATCTGTCATAAGATTAATTAAACATGTTTCAGCATAAAGGGACATTCTTAGAAGAGCAGTTTGCTTGGTATGTTTATGAAGCTCCTCTATGCACAGAGACTGTAAGAATTTTTTATTCAGCAGTATAGCTTGTAAGCAGTCACCTTTTTTACTTTAGTTCCCCCAGCCAATAAAGTGGACTGAAAACCAAAGAGATCTGACAGTTCATGGTGCTTTGTCCTTTCCCTTTAAATTGGAGCACAATGAGAAAAAAATTTGATTATAGCAGTCAGAGTTGTTCTGCATGGCTAAGTCATGCTTTTCTTTAAAGTTTTACTAAATTTAATGAGCTTTCTTAATAGGTACCAAAGAGTTTTTGTTAATGGCCTGTATACCTGGCTTAAAAGCTAAAGAAGGGTAGTTACTGAGGAAGGAGATTGCTAATTAGGCCTTACTTCCAAGCAAATGTGGATGCTATTTGATAAAATGACTGACAATGAACTACATATTCCTCCCTCCACCCCTTTTGTTGCTTTACTGTAGCTAGAAATTAGAGCCTTAACACATGCTACACTGATTGATATAAAAGGACCATGTTGAACTTCGAAGAGATTTTATTACTTTAACAGTGGACTTTGCCATAAAATAATTAATATATGGCATGAGCAGAGTGAGTGTGTAATAAAAAAGTCATAGTATGTTGAACCAGCATAATTGCAAGGAAAAGGAGGGCATTTTGCAGCTTTTCTGGAAATTTGACAGAATTAGGAGGAGCCAAATTTTCACTGTGCTCAGTAGGAGCAGAATTGTACATGATTTTCAGCTGGAGTCAATTGGCGTCATTTCAAAGTTAATGGTCCTTTTGGCCTTTACACTATCAAATAATATAACTTGTGACATACTGATAAAGACTGGCAAAAATAGCAGCTGTAATGAAAATGAAGAATTTCTTCCTTTGATTGCTTTTTCCTAGTTTGTGCCTAAACTCCATTAAACTTGGTATGGCTACCTATGCTTATTAATATGGTTTCTATTGGTATGGTTAATTCCTAGGGCTTATTGGATTTTAATTTAGTGATATCACTATGAGGCACAAAAATCTCATTGTTCCCATTTTAGGAGACTGAAACTAAGCAACATCATGCATTGATTTGTATAACTTAGTGTAAGACTCTTGGAGACATCTTAATTCCTTGATGTTTCCACTCCCCGCTCTGAGGCGGGCTCACTCCTCCTAGAAGCTTAAGTACCAAAGATTCACACCTGAAATCTTCATTCTGAACTTTGTGCCCATTCAAAACTCCCCCTCTCCACAAAAAGGATACCCAAGGCAAACAAAAAACTCCATATAAACCATCCCAATCCACAAGCCAGCTTTGGAAAGGTCTTTACACAAAAAAAATCTTTCATTTGCACATGAAATGTGCAAATGAATTCCTTTTCTCCCAAAGGTTGATTATGTTTAATGATAGAGTAGAGCTGAGGTTAAGAAATTTGGTTTTAATAGATGTTAAACTAATCATTAAATGCAATCAGGTTTGTTTCCTATGTTGTTTGAAGTCAAAAGGGCGGTCAGAGGCTCTTTCCAGACATTCCCTGTTGTCCTGATAAATTTTCTTAAATAATGGCTGATGAGAATATTTATATCTTGCATAATGTGAGTATTGTTTGACTATCTTTTTCTATTTTTATCATCATTTATTGTTTGGTGGTTACGTTGTAAATGTACCTGATGTAAATTGCAGAAAATAGCATTTTAAACGCTTTTCCTTGATTGTCTTCTAAGTACCTGTAAGATCATGAAAACACCCTGCAGTACCCAAGTTAACTTTAGAAGGGTTAAGCAGCAATTCCCTTGGTGACCATGTTCACATTGTGAGATGCACCAACACATGTTTTGTCTATCAGGCCAAAGAATATCCCATTTAGGGCTTTTCCCCACAGTAATCAAGGCTGAAGACAGCAAAACAGTGTTCCCTTCAGAGAATGCAACAACAACGTGAACTCAACCTTTGTTAAAGACTAAGCTCTGCTAACAGTTCCTTTTGCAATATATTGTAGTGTGACTTGGTTCCCTGCAGTAAAGGCAGCCAATGTAAAAAATACAAGACTGAAGAATAATGTAACAAAAATGTGCTGCTCTGCATAAAACTCCTGAGTTTCAGACTTGCTGCTGGTCAAAGCTGGCTTCTTGACCCCTGTCCACTCTAGCTGAGTAAACCTGCAGGTCGTTGATGAGGTACTTTTGCAGCAGGAAAGGTCTTGGGCTCTAATTAAATGCAGAAGTTATGCAAATAGGCTTTCCAGATTTTTTAGTTAGTCGAATTAATATAAATCTGAGCCTAATGCCTTCCTCTATTTTAGAGGTGAAAGTGGCGTTGTGAAATACTTGAATCTTTAAAAATGACATTAAAAATGGCATTTGTTTTTCTCTTTTGTTTTGCACTGTTTTTTTTTCTTTTACTTACAACAAAATTAATTTCTGCCTACAAGAAACGTTTTGGCTGCCTCTTTCTGGAAGAAAAAATTGGCTGACATAAAAGCAAACAGCCTGTGGATTTGGCAAGATGATAAACACGAAGATTTCTCTTCCATTTGCGGTAGAATATTGCATTATGAGAAACATGAATAGTAATCTCACTTTTATGCACCTTGGGATTGCTTGCTGGAGACTACTCAATTTTACTTCAAAAACCAACCAAATAATACCAAGGCAAACAAAACGATGTATGTTCACAGATTGATTTTTGTTTTAAAATGTCATAGGCATATTTTTACTACGGACATAGTTTTGACAGTCTCTTCTTTGCAGAATTCTTATCTGCTCTGATCATTTGATAAAGGCTAATTTTTCCAGGTTGCTTTGCTTTTGTTTAGTTTATTTTTTTTTTCAGAATTCTTAACCTTTTCATACTTTCAGTGTATTTTTAAATTATTGCAAAAATTCCCCTTCCTTCTCCTGTGGCTAAGCAGGAAGCCAGCAGGATACCAATACTGCTTACTCACGGAAATTAAAAACAAAACAATAGGTAAGAAAAATAAAGAAATAGAACAAACAAGAGACACTATCTTTTCTGTTAAAGCTTAATGTGTTGTGCACTCGCTATTCAATATACTGGAGCTTAAAGTATTGAAACTTCTGCAGGAGAGTTTCTGCAGAATTTGGCTCTTTACTTATTTTGGTGCCTGCAACTGAAACATGGAGTTGAGCTACTAGTCTGTCTGTGTGCCCAAACTCCAGGAAGAAAAAGCATTAAGTCAGCAGTGGTAGCCTTGCAGTCCAGAGTCCAAGTTATGGGGTGATCATTTTTGGAGAGGCATTCTATTTATTCATTTATTTTTGTCAGAGCCCTGCAGATGCTGGTGTTTATGGGGCTCCCCAGGAAGGCACAGGTGATGCCAGGCTGTCTGGACATGTGTGATCCTCCTACCCTCAATGTGTGAGATGTCTCACTCTTGTCAAGTCTTTCCTGAGGTGCCTGGACTCCTTTTTCCAAGCAGAACTGCAGTGTGTGCCAGGAGACCACTGTACTTTGACTGAACCAGCCCAGACAAGGGCACAAACATGTCCCCTGCTTGTGCAGTTAAAGATTGCCTTAGGGAGAAAGACAAGGGGAAAGTATGCTTCCACCTTCTTTTCCCTTTATTCCAGTGATGTGACCAAGTTGCCTATTTCCCTTTGAATCAAAATACACCTCGTTAGAGTGGCTATTTGAAATATCTTCTAATGCAGTTATTTAATTTCATTTATGTAACTTGTAACTCGCCTCTCCTTCAAAATCACTGATTCTGAATTCTCAGTCTCCTGTTTTTCTCCAATATTGCCTATCTTTTATTCTTTTAAATTTTCATTTGTAAGTTCATATGAATGGAGACTTGTATCCAATTCAACATCTTCTCTCCAGACTTTGGGATAAATAGACTTCCCCATTTGCCACTGACATGTGTGTGAAGAACAGCTCATAACATGATTGAACTCCATTGATTTTTCATAAAAGTTTAATGAGCTCATACAGGTCAAAAGCATTGCAAAATTTTTTTATAAATTCCTGTGGTGATCTAAACAAGACAGTGGGGAGAGCTGGCACCAGATACACGTTGAGTTACATGGAGGATAAATACATGCATAAATACGTGTTGAATTACATGGAGGATAACAAGGACTTAACATTTTTTGGTTAATTATTTTGAATATTGTGCTTCAGATTATGAGATTTATAACATTGCATGGGTCTCCTTTATGTTTTGTATTTGTTTACAGGTGATTTGCTCATAACTGCTTTAGTAGGAAATGGATCTTGGAAAAATACTTTAACTGCTTCCCAAAAAGAAAACCTCAGATTTACATGTGAGCCCACTGAAACAGTTGACTAACATTGCATGAATCCATTCAAATCAGTGGAGGTTCCAGTTGTGCTACAACTTTTAATCTTTTAACCAAGTCTGGGCAGAATTGTCTGATAAGTTCCCTGAGCTGGTTGCAGTATGAGTTAGGTCATGTTTGAAAATTGCCTGGACAAAACGCAGAGCCGGTGGTACATCAGTTACAGATGCCCTTTGGCCTTACAATACAGAAAACACCCATGCAGAAAACCCAGCAGCTTCTCCAGGAGCTTGGGGATTGCCCCCAGGCCCCATCCTCTTCTCTCTGTTGGTCTGGACCCGTGACTGTGGGGGGAGAAGCCTTGCATGGCCCATGGCCACTGCTGAGCTTGTGGCCACAGGGCAGAGTCACAATCTGACCAGTGGCCACGTCAGTCTGGTGTGTCATCCCTCAGGACATGAATCTTTCATGAGCAGCAAAACCTTTTTATGGCTTAACTTTGTTCCTTGAGCGTGCAGACTGCAGAGGAACAGGATGTTTATTGTGTGTACAGTGACCATTCCCACTGAAGAGGGGCTGCCTATAGGATGGGCACAGCTCCTGTGCAGGAATTGCCTCCTGTATCTTGGCACAGTGATGTAGGTGTGGATCCTGACAACCTCTAATGTGTGCTGTGTGCCTCCCAAATGCACTAGGAATAGGATTTATTACAAGTAAGGCATCATGTTTAACACAGTCCTCAGCTCAGCATTATCAGATGAGGTCTCACAGGGTATGGTAAAATTCTTCGTATCACTAGCTGATGTTTTTGTGTCACATGTACCATATAGATGGCTTCATTAACTGGTGTAGAATATTCTTTAAAATTCAGAATCACAAAATATAGTTTGTTGAGAACATTAGTAAGTTTTGGCCACAGGTTTTGTGGCATAGTGCAAGTATCCTTTTAAGATAACCAAGAATGCCAACTTTCATATGGATCTAACACACTGTAAAATGAGCCTCATGCTCCCTTGCTAGCTGGCCAATATAAGAGGGGAGAATTCAGTGCATGAATCCAAAACCCTCTGGAAAGTATTTTTTATAGCTCCAATAAAGTCCTCTAGCTAGTTCAGTGTTTGCTATTGACACCAAAGACACCTGAATATTCCTTAATATACTGGAATGTCCCAGGTGGTCACTAGTAAGAATTGTGCATGTTCTGGTGTGGCACACAGTTTTTAAAGGTTCCTCTCTATTATCATCTTCATTGCTGTCCTACAGATGAAAAAACAGGCAATTTCCTCTTTGCTTTATGCGCTGCATCAGTGCAACGGCCGTGCTCCAGCGTGATGCACTCAAAGTGTCAAGTATGAACCCGAAACTGGGGGGAGGATTCTGCAGGAGCTATAAATTCCCTCTTTTCCAGAGGTTATTTCTGCACTCACCCTTGATGTGCAGAACTTATTTCTGTGCTTGGGTTAATGTTTAGGTTTTCTTTATAGGTCCTCTTTTATTCTAAAACTAAATAGAAATCCTTCTGTTCATCTATTAGATTTGTGGGTTCTGTGTACTGTACAATATGTTTAAGGGAGGGGGATATTCTTTTTTGAATTATAGTTCTTCAAGTGAATTGGTTATTTTCTCTATAACCTTTCCTGTCAGTGTGTTCAGAAAGGCAGTCCAGCAATCACTTAGCTGTTTATATTTTATGGTTAGTATCTTATAATTAAAATATAATTAAAATAAAAATATAATTAAAATAATTAAAAGTATCTTATAATTAAAATACGTATTTCGTATAATTTTAATTTATCCAGTGTTTATGTCAGATTCAAGATCTTTTCACAGTGTCTGTTGCTCCTAAGGCACAGTAATTTGTTAGCAGCTCAGCATCTGATCTGTTCCTCATTTCTTTCACACAAATGGGTCTTGAGTGTGTTGCCATTAGTATTTATTCTGATAGAAAGCGTTTATAGCAAGATTGGGACCTGCAGACAGTTAGCAGGTTTCAGAAGTCAGTGTAGAAGTGATCTTTTAGCCAAGGTGGCTCACCAAGGAAAAAACATCTTCTGAGTTGGGGATGGACCCAGGAAAGGGGTGTTGAGGACAGGACTTACTTGCGCACGGGTGGGTGGATGGCACAGGTCTCAACTTCAGCCTCCTGCCTTTGCTCCAGCCCTGCTCTCAGGTGTAGCTGGAAGGGTAGGGTCCTATGGGCCACCCAGTCTTGTGATTTATGCTGAATGCTGAACAAGGGAGGATACAGAAGCAGTTTATTTTCAATTTCTGTTCCGCAATGCCCAAATTGCGTTGAAATGTTCCTGAAACTCACTTAAGTTGGGTAAGTTTTGTGTGTCGTGTGTCCCTCTGCCTTAGCTGTAAAGGGGACTCACCTAGGTAAAATATTTTTGGACCTGCTGGGAAAAGAGACTGTATTTATGTGAACCTGGTTTTGTCTTTTATTTTTTTCCTGTTATGTGGCCATTGATTTTAGACATAAGAAAAGTTATTTTATGAATCCTTTCCTGCCCTTTGAACATTAAGCACCTTTTTACTGTTGTCTTGGTTATATTTTCGTATGAATCTCTTACTCTGCTAATGTGTGGTGGTTTTTTTCCTTCTCTGCAAAGACTTTTGTGACTTTTCAAATGCATGTGAGTAGCATTTATCCCCCTCCCTTCCAGTAATGTTTTGACTATTTATGTTTTATGCTTCTGAAGGATTCTGCACTGTGGGAAAACACAGAATAGAAGGATTCAGCACTGTGTAGAAAATAAATCAAAGAATATTAATGGATTGAAATGAAGGGAAACGAAAATTGAATCCAGACTCACATTTGCCTGTAAATTATTAGAATGAACACAAGTATAATTTAATAGAGAATAACTTAACTGTGGCTTAATAATGCTGTACTTTATCCTGCATGTGAACAGTAAGAAATGTGGTGTGCTAGGCAGGGGAAACAGTTTGCATCAGACCACTGGAAAGCAGTAGTGTAGGGAATCTTAGTGATAAATCCAGAAAGAACAAGTTGACATTCATAGAATTGGCTTATTTACCTATAAATGATACCGGAGCTGCAATTAACTCCAAACCCTCAAGAAATTTTAAACATGAATTTCAGTCAGAGGCCTCTGAATTTTCTTCTTGTCTCTTTTTTGTCTTTTCTGCCCTCCCTGCCATGTTCCTCTTGTTTTTCACCTCCCTACTTGGCAGCTCCTGCTCCCCTTGCATTGTCTCAGGTCTGCTCAGCTGCCCAGGATGGTGAGCACTAATGGCAGCACGTGGTGCTGACTTGCACAAGTCTGTCTGAAGGTGGAGGCACTCCAGGAGCTACTAGGTTGGGAACTGCCAACACCGGCAGTGTTGAGCTCTTGCATTCTCACAGTGCCTTTGTGGCCACATGTAACCTGCGCCACCAGAAGCAGGGACGAAGGACACCCAGGGAGGCTGCAAGAGATCCCAGCACATCAGCACACACCACACAGGCTGTGGGAATAACCACAGAGAGCTGTTGAGGAGCAGTGACCTGTGTGTCAAATGCAGCCACCTCTCACAGCAGGAGCTACAGGAGCACTGAGAGTTTATGGAAGGCAGTGGGTGTGTAGGAATAGGCTGTGTCTTCCCCAGTGGGACAAATGTGCTGCCTTGGACATGCCATGGTGTTGAGGAGGCAAGGGGAATCTCTGAGGATGGGCCTTGTCTCAGCCGTGGTGATGGTCATGGGGACTTCGGCCAAGTGCTTTAAAGTGAAATGTATGCTTGTTTCCTGTATGGGAAGAGCTGTGCCCTGAGGAAATGGGCAGTGCTTTGGGTGTAGAGGGCTGGTGTCTAAGCGAACTTTCCTGGTGCCAGAAAAGGAGGAGCGTGGGGCTGAGGAAAGGGAATGTAGCTGAAGGATTTGTGTATCTTACCATTGTTTTCAGCAATAATAGTCTTTGAAGTACTTGCAGCAAAATCAGTAAAAAATGTGTGAATAAATAATAGGAGGAAAGATTTACATTCTGGCCATATAAATATTTTTGGACTAAGCTTTCACCAAAGTGTGTTAGGCTCTGTAGTCCCAAAGAACAACTAAGTAGCTGTTATTAATTTTTATTTCCCTTTTACCGTGTAATTTTCATGGTTTGGCAGGGTTTGGGGCAGTCATCTGTGAAGTGACATGTGCCTCTCCTCATACAACCCCTGTGGCAAATTCCTTTCTGCCACCAGGCTCTGAGCCTGGGTGACAGGTGCTCTTGGTCTGCTCTGCTGCCTCCAGTGACAATCTTGATGTCTTGCAAGGTGTGTCAGGAGAGAGGGAGAAAAACTTTGTCGCTCAAAACAGGGGCAAGCAAATAGCGAAATACTTGAAAGCTTGTAAGGCTTTATGTGAAAGAGGGAGGTTCAGATACACCATTCAGTGTTACTGATGTGTCTGAGAGCCCCTGTCCACGCTCTGATTTCTGCTTTTCTTTGTGCTACAGGAGTGACAACAACAGAAGCACAGGGGCTAAAGTTTTCCTTTGTGGATGTTGCTTTACAGTTTTTCTGAAAGGTTTTTGAGGAAGGCACCTCCTTCTTGTTTTTCTTCAGTTTGTTTGTGAGGATTTTTTTTTCTTTTCTCTCTCTTTTTTTAAAAACTTATTCTGTTTGCTTCTCAGATTATAATTGTTTTCTTCTTTCTGTCTTTATTTTGCTGCAGGTACTTTGTTTTAAATTTTTTGTACTTTCTCTTCTGTTGTGTTCCAATGTGTAGGCTGGTTTTGACCTTTGAACTTTCACAAAATATCCTTCCCAAAGCAAGCATGCCTTCATACCCTGCTTTACTTTGTAGATACGTGGACTCATTGATCAAACTGGTTTTGGTGTGGTTTTGGCATGGTTTTGGTAATCATGCAAGTAAACAGCAAGAGCAGATCTACATGTTCTATGTGAACAGTGGAATGCAACTGCATTTTATCAGAGAAATAAAGAGTGATTTATCTGTACCAGCATTACTTGTTTTGCCAGGTGATTGGTGTTACTGTCTGCACTGACTAAAGCCTCTGAATCTCATGGAAAGGCATGATACAGAAGATCAGTTTAAGGGTTTTTCTAAAGGATTTGAAACAGGGTGGAAGTCCTCTCTTTTTAAGAAGTTCCCCCCCCCCCCCCCATCTTTCTGTAAATAGTCTCTATTAGTAATATAACACATAGGTCACTAGTATGGTCTGTGTTCTGTGTCATGAAATGAGTAACTAAAAAGATTAAATTTTCATTTTGTTAAGTTTCTCCATAGGTTGCCAGGAGAGAAGAGAGATTGGTGGGTAGTGCTGGGTGCATAAGTGATATGATGAGTGCACACCTCACTGTTTTGGTTGACTTTTTGATACATCACTGCAAATGTGAGCACAGAGTTAAATTAGTGAAGTCTTTTTAAATTAATTCCACCCCTTTTCTGGCAATGCTTTTTTGAGTGAGGTTGTCTGAAAGAAACCCTTCATTTCGCAGAGCCATTGCTGGTGGCTTTAAGGAGGAGCTGGTTGTTTGCAGCATTTGGGTGTGACTGCGGAGGGGTGATGCCCAAGCACTGTGAGCGGGGCACAGGGCAGAACACGGGCATGACCAGCACTCCCCTCCTCCCCAGCTATGTGTTCTCTGGCACAGTGATCCACACTGTGGGTTAGGATGTTTCAGGTACTGGACTGTGAAACAGATTCTTAGCTATATCAATATTTATGACCTTCTGTTCCTGGTGAACGCTTATTTCTGAGAAATTAAAAAGAAAGAAGCAAACAACCAACCTCCCCCCAACCAGCGAAAAACTCTATCCAAAGTCAGAGGATGTAACTAAGTTGAAAACCCCACAAAACTTCTATTGAGAGCTTTCTGTCTGTCGCTGTGTTTTGGAGTAATACATTGTCTGAGATACAGCACTGCTATGATGTATTAGACTAATGTATCATAAGAGTGTCATAGCTTTGATGATGTATTAATGGAATACATTGTTAAGGTGCCATGGCTCTTATGATGCATTACTCCAAATATGACCAACTGGGTGGGTTAGCATACAAGCATGTTGTGTGTGTGTCAAGTAGTGTTTCTCTGCCTAAAAGTTCTTGTGCAAGAGAAGTTAGGAAGAGCTAAAAGTCAGGAGCTTCTGAAGAGAGGAGTTGAGCGGTGTGGGACCACAACTGAGGCTGGAGCTGTGTGCTTGCAAAATCTCTGAATGTACAGAAAATGCAGGGAGGGAAGAAGAAATTGCCTTTACTGAAGCAATGATGAATTTTCATTCCCTTTCAAAGAGTACAGTGATATGTGCTGTATTACCTGAACAAGTTCAACATTTTTCAAAAATGTCTTGACAGGTTTTTTTTCAGGGTATTTTTTTTCAATTTGCTGCCATATTTTCTGAGAAAATTAGGTTGAATAGGTTTTATGCAGATATAAACACTTCTGTCGTAGCTGTTATTCATCAATTTTTTGTTGTATATGTCAGCTATTTCTGGTTTCAGAAAAGGTAAATTTTAATGAGTAGTCTTGTGACAAAGTTTGTTTTTACCACCCTTCCAGATATAGCCAGCTTTGGACAAGCTTTGGAGAAGCAAACTGATATCAAACTTGAAGAAAAGGCATTATAAAGCACATGAATTACTGATGATGATACTCACCTCCTTGTTCCCTAACAAAAAGACTTTATGTGTTGTGTGTATTTATCCTTACAGACTTTCTATCCCTTGCCTTTTTAAAATGCCCTGTATTGTCATGTTATGGATGTTATGGACTGTATGTATGTCCTTGAATAGAGTCTATTTTTTGCCTGGTTTTGCTGTAAATCTAGCACACAATTGTTCTGGTCTTGCAATGGCATGTATTTACTAAATTTGAATATTGCTATTTAATCTAATGAATCTCTTGGGGATTTTTATTTCCATTCATAGAACTGGGTGCAAGATTTTCCCATTATTGATCTCTTTTATTCCCTCTGCCGTGCTTAGAAAGAGAAGGATGCAGAGGTAAATGTAAAATACCACTTTTTGCTGAATCTGTAGAGAGGAAGTTGTGGGAACATTTCCAGGTACTGAAAATCAACCTTTCCAGTATAAATTGCTCTTTTGCTCTTTATGATGAGAGGCATGAAGTATCCAGTGAAAAGGTTTCATTTTTCAGGTTTCATGACACCCAATATTTGCATAACTTTGCCCACTTTTTACATCACAGTATCTTGAACACTAGACGGCATTGGCATTGTTAATGTAAGTGGGGAGGAGATGGAAGATACTCAAACCTCCTCCCTTCAATGGCCCCCATTTTTCTTCCTGCCATATGAGAAACGCAATCAGACAAGAAAATCCTCAAGTTCCCAGAGTTAGGACCATACCAAGTGCTGGATTGTCAGGTAACCTTCACTGATTGCTGCATGGTCAGTGCAGAAATGACCCAACCTACATAGCAGATTCCTGCTCCTGGGGGGTTTTGCACTGACTGTGCAGAGCTGAGATTGCACCTGCAGCAACCCCAGACATAACCTGTGGAAGACACTGTGCATGGACTTGCCATCTACTGTGTTAGGATGCATTCAAAGTGATTAGCAGACTGCATTTTGTCTTGGCTGGGCTCTTGAGGTTCTTGTGGGTTTTTTTGTTTGTTTGTTTTTGTTTGCTTGGTTTTGGTTTGTTGGTTTGTTGGTTTGTTGGTTTATTGGTTTGTTGGTTTGTTGGTTTGTTGGTTTGTTGGTTTGTTTTTTTAAATTCTGATAAGCTCTGTAATAGTTACCACAATGGTTAATTTCTTCTGGTCCTGTCACCACTCTTGCCCATAAGCACAGGAAATTATTACGTTAGTAAGTATTCTAGGGGTCTCTCATGAAAAGCAGCAGTTAACTAGGGATGTTAAAAGCAATCTGCATATATAGATTTGTATCTTTTTCAGGCCAGCAGAACAGTGTTTGCAGCATGTAGGCTGATATTAGAAACTGAGTTGCTGTTCTTTAATAGTGCTGGTATGACCTTGGCTTTGTGTTACATTTTGTCATAGGCGTATTTATGAAAGCCTAGATGCAGAGCTTGGAGAAAATCTTGGGAAGCTGATTGTGAGAAGTAATTTCTGTGTTGTTTCTGCTTCAAACTTGGTGTGAACTGTTATCAAGTAACTAAGTCTGGGATTAGATGGCATCCCTGCATGATATGGAAATTTGGCATCTCCTCAGTGATGCCCCAGACCTTCTTTAAAGATCTGTTCTGACCCAAACCATTCTGTGATGGTAGAAGTTTTACTCTGTTGGCCGAACCTGTTTCTTTAGGGATGCCTGTGTAAAAAAGGGCTGTGAAAGCCATTTGTTCTTGGTGATACCACAGGATAAGATCAGTAGTAGACCCACAATTCTCTTCTTTCAGAAATACGTTGTTTAAAACACCGTGGGTGGGTTCCATCCCTTAAATTTGCTTTATTTGTAGAATTCGTATATCATAAGTAGTAAAAGAATTGTTTGAGAAGCAATGCCTTGTTCCTGCAATATAGCAGTGTATTTCATGCAAGTTGCTGTAACCTTTGACTGGGGAGTCATGTATAACCTAGTATTAGAAGCAATTATTTTAATGGCAGTTTAGTGACATGTCATCAGACTCGGAGCAGATGGGTAAATGGATTCCCAGAAAACTGTGCATTTTTTTCTCTTCCGTGATTATTATCTAATTTTTGCTGATTAAAATTAAGGCAGGAGGTGGCAAAATAATAAAAGTAGTGGAGCCTGAAAAACTGAGTCAAGAAAGACTGAACAGTTTCATAAGGGTAATAGCAGAGAGAAGCATGAAAGCAGTGCTGTCTCTTGCCTGCTATTCCTTTATTAAGCAGAAAATCTTTTCAAATGCCTGTTGTGGTAGTAGCTAGCTAGGGACTCAGCCCCACGTCAGGGCTTTGTCATGCTAGTGATTTACATGTACAATGGATGAAATTAGGGTGTTGTTGTCTTTAATTAGGGTTGGGGGTTTTTAATGTTGTCGAAGAGGTAATATCAGTGATATTAGAGAGCAGTACCTTTCAGTTGTAGACATGCTGTATTTCAACTGCTCTGAACACAAAAACACTCACTGCTAAGGCAAAGTGATAGGAAAACTCATTCTTAACATACTTCCTATGTGTTGCATCAGGCAGAGCTGGAGTGTAATCCAGTGTTCTCAGTGTTTGGAATGCATTGTTTGGAAGAGCTGTAATAGCTGTGCTCTGTGGCTTTACCTTTTACAAATCATGTGACACCAGTCACATCGTCCTATGGTCGATCCAGTCCTTATGGGGTGTTTGAAATGCTAAGTGTCCCTCTGGAACAGAAGTTCCTCTCTGAGGAAGCTGTGAACATGAAG
Organism: Chamaea fasciata; assembly: GCF_029207755.1. Lineage (NCBI taxonomy): Eukaryota > Metazoa > Chordata > Aves > Passeriformes > Sylviidae > Chamaea > Chamaea fasciata. The sequence goes on along the minus strand of NW_027094095.1, from coordinate 11,321,957 downwards.
CACTTGGGGACACTTCCCAGGAATTCTGTAGTTTGAACCCTTGGCAGAGTCAAAGAAGGGAGACTTATTCTTACCTGTTGTTGAACTACGAGGTCCAAAGCAGAATTTTCTGATGGATGTGTGTCCAGATTTGTCTCCTTTCTTCAAAGCAAGTTGGAATTTGTGTTCCAGGACCCTGTCTCCTCTTCTACAGATGATTTTAGTTACTACATTGTTGACACATTTGCTTCAATATTGTAAAATAATACAATATTTTTACTCTCTTTTCACAGGCTTAATGCTTCCAAAATGTTTGCTGTGTGGTAACTTCCTCCCATGGGGAAGGACAGCTGGGCACAGTCCTGCTCTGCTTTCTGTCCTCACCAGCTCTGGCAAGGGACAGCCAGGCAGTCTCCTGAGGGGACATTTCACAGCAGAGGAGGTGGGGTAGGGAGAAGACTCTGATGGCCTCTGTGGCTGCTGCCTTGGAGATGGACCTTAGTAATGAAGCAAAAACTCTTAGGAATTTTTAAGGGATATTGTCTTGGTTTTGGAAGTGAAACATTTCAATGCATTTCTCTGGCTGCACTGCAAGGTTGCAGTGGATTTGGAGAGTGAATTCTTAACAATCAGTGGAACTCTCAGAACTCTGATCAATAGTATGATGTGGGATCCCAGCAAGTGTTGTAGCATAATTTATTGTTGTCAGTGCTGGTTGTGCATGCAAATGTGATCTTCCTGAAAATGTGCATTACTAGAAACTGCCATGTGTATCTCTTTGACAAGAGGGGCTGGTTTGGATGATGCCTTGGGAAGGTTGACATGGAACAAAGACTAGACAGAGCTAAGAGAATAAAGTAGGTATTTATTAAAAGACCTTTAAAGATACAACTTGGACAGTGCAAGAGCCTGCCCAGGGCTACACCCAAGATGGACCCCAAATGGTCACAAAACGGACGACCGGTCACGAGGTCTCACTTTTATAAGTTTTGGTCCATTTGCATATTGGGTTTAGTTGTCCAATTACAGCTTCAGATTAGGAAGTCCCATCCTTCTTTTTCCTCATCCTTCTTGTTTTCTCTCTTCAGTCCACCCTTATTTATGCTTTTGGGCCTGAAAACTTGTACCTGTTTTCCTTGTTCTCAAACTGGAAAATGATTTGTTTTGTCTCCCTACTCTGTGAGGAGAGCTTGCTAACACTTAATATGAGGCTCAGAACTACCCTCCTAGGGAGCACAGAATCTGAAAAACATAGAGCTAAAACTTAAGGCGTCATGGGAAATTGAAGTAGATTTTCTATCTGTTAGCTTCACAAGAAGTTTCTTGTAACTGTAACCACTGGCCCAATGAGCCAAGTTCCCCCATTAACTGTTTCACTTAATGATGTCTTTTATTACAGTTCAGCAACCTGGTTGAGTGAGCAGCTGCATGGTGAACTAAGTGCCTCTGAAAGCTCAGCAGTAAAATTTTTGCACATCAAGTGCTGTGAAAATGTTCTCCCATGGCTTGAGTAGGCATTTTTTAGTGTGGTTTAGGAGAAATTACACACTAGGAAAACAAATCAGAAGAATCAGTATCCATCAAGCTACAGGTAATGACCAAAGATCAGTGTGGTTGAGAGAGGTTTTACAGTGTGTTGATATCACCAAAGACATCTCTGTGCTCAGAACTTCAACAGCATATATAGAATGAGACACATTCCTATCCCAGTTTTTAAAAAATTTCCTTTTTTTTTAAACAACCCCATGCATTCCTCCCTCCTGGATCTTCCTTGCAGAAAAGTGCACTCTTGTGTGGATTAGCCTGTGGAGTTTCCAATTTGCAATGTGTCAGGGAACAGAAACCAAATAAATTCTGTTATGTGAATGGGCTGTGGAAATAAACTTCTGTATAAGAGAGTGAATTGACTGCCCTGAGTCATTCTCAACTTCTTTGTTTGCTTTAATTGGTTTGCTTTAATTAATTACATTGTTTGCACTTCTGTTGTGATTTTGCAGGGCTGCTCATTAAGCCTTGCCTTTAATCTTTTCCACTCTTACTGATCTGTGCAACAGGTGTGCTAACTGCCTTTTAGCATCCTGGCTGTAAAATGAGAAAGATTTCCAGCAGCCAAGTCTTGGTGGTTGTACCCATTCTACACGTGCCATGTAAGTGCTGCTTGTAAACAGCCTGGGCTGGGGTATAGAGATCCATTTGTAGTTCCCAAGGTAGATGGTGCCTAGGGAATGAGGCATGGCAAAGGTCTGAAATTCAAGGGTTTAATTTCTGAGGAAATTCACATCCTTAAGATCAGTTTTGTAATGCAAACTCAGTTCCTTGGAAAAGGCCCTGCTTAGTTTTACGTTAATAAAAGATGTGTATTTGGCTTCATGTCAGAAACAGGAATTCAGAGACTTTGAAAAACCTTTGAAGACTGTTACAGCTGTAATTGGTGTGTTTTGTCTTGGGTGGAGAATTTGAAAGGTTTATTTCGAGAATATACACTCTTAAGGGCAGGAACTGTTACTCATCTGTGTTTGGAAAGCAGCACCAACACAGTCTGGATAACAATGATACTACAGAAGGTTAAAAGAACAATTAAAGTGTGGAAATAATGACCTAAGGGAGGAACACTTAACTTAGCATGCCGACAACTGCACATCATGTGTTTGGGGAAATCCGAGGGGAGAGAGAGAGAGAGAGAGTTGTCAGAGAGACTAATACTCTCAGAAGAAATATGTTGAAATCACTGCTTACATTTCGTAGAAATTATATCAAATAACTTGAAGAAAAATCCTTTGAAACGGAAAGAGGGAATTTGTCCTCGTTTGTGTTTTCTCCCAGGAGAGCTTGCCTCGTTTTTTGGTTCTTTCTCTTTCCTTTCTGAGTACCTTGGGAGAGGGGGAGTCTGTCAATAAAACCGCATCTCCAAAGCCCCACTTTACTGTGTGCAGGGAGATGCACACAAAAACTGCTGGGCAAATCCAGCTTCCCAAGGCCACTCTTCCAGAGCAGCCTGGGTGCATACATCAGAGGTGCCACGTCCTGACACCACTAAGCAGCTATTTTTTGTGTTTGTTGCAAGTTTGAAACATTACTGGGACAGTCATGTTTCTGGAACAGCACAGGATGTAGGTCAGCCTTGGCTGTGTCCTACAGGTGGGAGGATCAAGGCAACGCATCCTGGGCATTTTCAGGGATTACAGGCAGGTTTGTGACTGAAGAGAACGATGAACTCCTGGGTTGTGTGCTCTAGATCTCCAGAAAACAACTCCCATACAAGCTGAACTGCAAACCTGCCCTTCAAATACTTCATGATTGAAAGACCTATTGAAACAGAACAGAATTTTATTCATACACAATTATATATATAAAATCATCATCATAATAATAAATATAAAAAAATTTTAAAAGGAGAGAATTTTTACTCTTTTATCCATATTCTGGAACACGTAAATTATATGTCTGTATATACAATTTTTTCTAAAATAGTTCTTTAAACTAGAAACAAATCATCATTTTCTTCCTGGCTACTTTGGTTTGTATTGTATTACTTACAGCTTTCATGAGAAGGCATTAAAACAAAGCAGAACAACTACAAAGTAACTGCCAGGAAGAAAACAGGGTTTTTCTTGTGTTCTTGGCCTCGATTTTATCACCCTGAAGTGATCACTTCCTTTCTGGAGCTTTTTTCTTGTTTTGTGTATATTATTTCTGTGTGTAGTTGGTCACATGAAATCAACCTCCTAACAGAGCCAAAATGTAAATTTAAAAGTTTGGTGAGGAGAGAAGCTAACAGCATCAGTAAAGTGATCCTTTAATAAATCAATTATAGTCTAAATATCTGAAAATACCTGTTATTAAAATTCTGTTATATTTTTCACATCTCCTGCAGGCAAGAAACAAACAGTGATTTTGTGTTATTAATTACTTCCAAGTATATAAATGGAGAAACACAGTTCTAGAGCTGCAGATAATCTCCCTAAATCTCCCTCCTGTCTGTGTTTCCAGGCTGGCAGCTGCTGACACCGATGTGTTGTGCTGTCGCACGGGGAGCAGTTGGGCTGTGCAGTGTTTGCTTCCAGTGAGTGCCCCTGTTGTCTCCTTGGAGTTGCTGCTCCATTCTGAGCAAAACATTCCTGAGACACCATTGATGCTGCTCTGCAGGGTGTTCTCAGGACTCTGGCACACCAGGTGAGGTACCAGCCAGCTTTTCTGACAGCAAGGAAAAGTGTCTTGAGTGTTTCAGTTCGGAAAGTACAGTGGATTTTCTTTTAAATTTTTTTCTCTGTCAGATGCCCAAAAAGTTGTGTCAAAGTTTGATGAATAATAATTTATCCCGCTCCCCCCTCCCCCCAAAAAAAACCCCAAACAAAACAAACAAGCAAACAAAAACCCACAACAAAAAAGCAAAATTTTGTTCCCTTTCCTCTTTTTGCCAATGGCTTTTCCTTGGTTATGTTGAATATTGCTAAGCATGTTGTTAGTGAAAAAAAGGCAGTCTTCAAATAATTTAACCCTTGCACAGATGCCACTGCTCTGTTTAGATTTGTCTATTATTATTTCTGTGCAGTTCTTTAATTAAAATTCTGGGATGTTTCCTCTTTCCTCTCTGAAAGCAATGTTTGGTAAGGACTGTAGATTGTTAGGTCTGTGGAACTGGTCATTGTAAGCCAAGACACAAAGGGCTGATTGGTGACCTTGTCTTGCTTTTGGCTGGAGTTTCTTCAGCTTGGTGTGACCAGGCCCAGCAGTTGCTTTCCTGTTTTGACATTGGTGGTCACTTTGCTGCTTCACACATGTAGACAATATTATGTCCTTGACTTTTTCCACTCCTTGACATATAAAGACTCTCCTGAAAATCTTGATATGTTGGTAAAGTTTACTTATGAGTTTTGGTTTTGATACAAAGAAAAGGAAAATTAAAGTAGAAATGGGGCAGAGGGAACTGGCGTGGTACAAAAGGAGTGGGAACACGACAGAAGGGTCCCGTGAAGAACGAGGGCTCTCACTGGGAGGTGTGGGGAACATCAGCTGGGCTTTCAGTAACACAAGTGAGCAGAGGAGGGACGCTGACACAAAGAAAGAAACAAAAACTGTGAGATGTGTCCCAGCCCCACCTTCTCAGGTTCAGCACCAGTGATCTTCAGTATCTGGGGTTCTCTGTGTGTAATAGCATGCTGGACTTGGGAGGAATTTGCAACTGCAAATCCAGGAATTGTGGGACTCATAGGAAAGTGATCTTAGGAAGAGTAGAATATTGCTGTGGAATACTTCAACTCAATTTGTGAATTGAAAAAACAATTTGACACAGTTTGTTAGGCAGCTGTAGTGTTTGATTCTAAAGAAAAGCATACTCCAATAATAAGCTTCTGTTTTCACAGCATGAGTTGAATGAATTGATTAAATAAATTCAATCAATTATTCCATGTCATGTTTTTTATCTGAAATTTATATACAATGAAAAATAAAACAAAGTTTATTAAATGAAAATTAAAACCAATATGGTTTACTGTGGCAGGTCCTTAAAATACACAGATGATAATTTATTCAGGCCTTGTTAATACTTCAAAGCAATTATAATAATCCAGCATTTTTTTCTCCTTTAGATTAAAAGTGAATCAAGATTAAATTTTTATGAAACGTGAATATCCTCGTGTCTCCTCCATATCTATGTGCTTCCTTTTCTATTTTACTTTTTGAACTATTCCTCCCCCTTTATCTCTTTTGCTCTCTACTATAGATTATGTACTGATCATAATAGACGTTTACAATACTTTATATTTTTTACTGTTGAGTTCAAACACTGGCAGTCCCACAGACCTTCCCTTAATGTACAGTTCTAGTGTGCTGCCTTGATATAGGAAGCGGAGCTCTTTGCAGAATTCCCTTCTTTGATACATGTTGATCAGGATCAAGTTGTAAAGAGCAGGACAGCTGTTGTGATGTAGTGCAAGGTATAAACACAAGGGTATTGATTTGAAATGTCTGCCTCACTTCTCTGCTATTCTGCACCAACACTCTTTTCTGCTTAAATGAGTGGGAGGACACCACTGCGAAACAGGAATGGAGCTGTGCGTATGACTGAAACTCCACGTCCCCCAGGGAGCTGTCCCTCATAAAATATTTGATACAGGAACAGAAGTACTGGATGTTTGAGCATGCTTTAGGAATTCCCAGAGGTGGCATGAGGGGTGTGTGCACACATCTGTAGGCATGCCAGCAGCTACGGAATGGCTGTCAGCATTTTCTGTTGTACAAACAGGAGCTTGTTTGGGGTCCTTCCCACAAACACGCTTTATTCCCTCTGCTGCAGAGTCCCTGTTTTGCTCAGTAATTGCAACTGACAGCCTGGATTGGTGGTATCCAGCAAACGTTCAGCAGCATCAGTGGCAGGGTGATTGACGTGAGCACCGCACAGGGAGGCTCTTGCTCTGTGAATGTTCTGCTCTGCAGCAGCGTGATAAGCAATCAGTGTTACTGGAAGCGTTCTGACATGCTGCACCTCAGCCTGAGAGGCATTTCACCCATTTACACCCTGATCCCGAACACAGGGAGGGCAAGATGTCAATGGATACAATTGTGACTCTAGTGCTGTTTGTTTTGGCCTCTGTTTTATTAGCAACTAATGGTAAACCCTGCAGTCCTTGCTGAGGCAGGGCAGCAGTGGTTGAGGCCTCCATGAATACAGACAGCATCAGGAGCTTGTGCTCTACCACCTTGCTTTACCTCAAGTCTGAATTATACTCTGGGGGCACGCACAGGGTGTTCTCAGCAGTTAATGTAGGACTCAGAGAAGTTACAGTGAAATGGAAATGGATCAGGACCTTCCTGGGGCACTGGTGAAAACTCACCTAGTATTGCAAGTCCAAGCTTGCATGCCAGACTTCAAAACTGTCAGTAAAATCGACAGTGTTTTGTTATGTATTGGAGCAAACCCAAAGGTTTGCAAAGCGTGTTTGATGCAGAGCATCTACATCTTGTCCCACCAGTGTGTGCCAGACCAGACTGTATCTATCAAGTAGCTTCTAGTGCTGCTGCCTTCTGCTGAGATCCACTGGCATCAGAGTAGACATCAGTTCTGTACTGCAGTCAGGTCCCCTTTTATCTTTATCATTTAGAAAAGATTTTTTTGTGGACTAGTTGCCCTTAGAAAATGAATCTTTCTTCTACTCATGTGCAACTGAATTTGCTCAACTGTCACAGAAGTATTTGGGCTCATGCCAGTATCATAGTATAATACAGCTCTAGGATCTGCCCCTAAAAGTTTATCTGCAACTTTCTTGGTTTGCTGTTAGTTTACTGCTGTTTACCATTCCAAATTCTGATAGATGTAGCTACATAGGATTTCCCTGGAAAAAAAACAGCAACTCTGTCAGAGAAGGTAAAAATACTGTTAAAACTCTTGTGATGTATTTAGACTATGGGCTTCAATGTAGGGGTTAATAGAGTGTTATTCAGTATTCCAGGAAATTGTCAAGATCACCAAGTATTGTACTGACTTGACCTGTGTTACATTGAACTCACTCTTTCCATGTTTCCAATAAAAACATACAGCAGATTGTTCCAGAAGCAGTGTCAAACTCAGTTAAAAATAAATCCCCTCATACTTTAAACGTGTAGTGTGTATACTAAATATATTGCACCAAAATACATCTCTTGTAAGGAAAACTATCTAAAATATATCAACCCTGAAATCTCCCCTGGGTCTTCTGCAAAACCATGGGTTTCAGTTATGATTCCTAAAAGTTAAAATAATCCTCATTTGTAAGCCACCAAATCCTCTGTGTCTTACTCTGCTTTTATTGCAACACTAAACCAGCTTTGTTTCATTCAAGTGCAGGATTTGTAAATAACTAATTACAACCCTGCTTTTTTCCCTTGAAGCATTAACATTTGGCACCTGAGAGAACAGCCCCGTTTCAACTACCAGACAGTAGAGGCGAAGCACTGGACTCAGTCTCAAAACAGTAGGGTACAGCTGACAAGCTCTCTTGGACCACTTCACCTCCTGCTCTCAGAACAGCAATCAAATGAGCCAGAGGGCAACTTTAGGAAAATATTTTTCTCTAGTAGCAGTAACATCTGTCTCCTTGGCAGCCTGCACTGGCAGTTGTGTTGGAAGCTGTGGGTTTGCCCCTGGCCCTGCCATGTATTTACATTGCTGAGAGGTTATCCTGAGCTCTGCTGGATCCTGTTACCTGATTTTCTTTTGTTCTGTCATTTTCCCTCCCTGATGCTTTGGCTGCTTAACTCTTTATGGGTACATGTAAAGTGAAAATTACGTGTGCAGTATGAGATCAAAGGTATTAATTTGAAAGTATTAAGTGGTAAATTTCTTTCTGATTAGAGATTCAGCTTTTCTGATCTGTTTTCGCTGTATTTACTTGGCTTCAGCCTAGGCAATGCCACCATTGCTGTCTGAGCTTTTGAAGGTGCGACACTTGTGTCTTCCACTTGTATCAATATGAGCTCTTTGGTCCTCATATTTCTCCTGCATTTCACTCTCCTCTTCTGATTAAATGATTTTTGACTGATGCTTCGTTTCAGTGGAATGATGGCATTATAAAGACAATTATAAAGTAATCAGCACGGGCATATCAATATTTATTGAAATACTGAAAAAAAATAATTCCATTGGTGATGAGAAACTCTTGGCAAGAACTGACATGACAATATGTATTTCACTGATACAGTAAGAGAACTTCAACTTCAACAAGTAACTCACTGCACATTCTAAGAGTTGCATGGATTTAAATCCAAGGCAGCTGCAGAACATCTGTAATACAAATAGTCAGACTTTACAGATTGTCTGTTTACAAACACAGAACAACTATAATAAACCAGCCAAAGCCAAACCATCTGAATTTTAGTCTGCTTTTACTAATATATCCTGTAATCAATAAGGCAGTCAGAAGAAAATGCTTGGTTACAAAGTGGTTAACAATTAACGTACACGGGTTCTTTTTGTGATTTTGTGTTTTCTTTTGTTCGTGTACTTTGGGTAATACCATGGGATTCTTGGAACCCCGGACATGGGCAAATATATGTTCGATTATCTGAAACCATTTCCATTAACCTAAATTGTTCCTTTCTTCTACATTCTTATTTCAATTCTTCTGTCCTGTATAAGGATAATGGTGCTGTGAAGAGTTAGCAATATTTTTTCAGCTTTTTCCTTAATATTCAGTGAGGTTCACTGTAGCATTTCAAGAGGAAAAAAAGGAGAAAATACAGAATGCAAACACTTGAATTAATGCTTTGCTTTTTTTCAAAAAGGGAAGAATGACCACACTTATCTTGTTTGTGTATTTCACAGCCACTGTCAATTGGCACCGCACTTTACGGTTAATTTCCTTTGTTTGAGGGAGAACACTGGTATTTAAATAATGCTTCTGTCTGCCCTGGGGGATGCTGAGGGGCTGTGCTTGGTGGGCTTGGTGTGCTCGAGGTCTGTGCGTGTGTGCTGTGGTACAAGACAGGCATGTAGGAGTTGCAGACACTTGGCTTTGCTGTGTTGGTACCCTATGCATGGACAGAATATTAGAGCTGATTAATACAGGCAATTAAAATAGTGTGCTTCGTACTAATGCAGATGTAATAACTGATGTCTTTGGTATACAATGTATGAATGGTTGGACAAAAGTGAGAGAAATGCACCTTTTCAAGTTCACATGAAACAGAAAAAGTTATAACTCACATAATTTACAATAGATTTAAATAAACTACATTTAGGATTATGAAGATTTACAGACATTTAATCAAGTGAGTGATTTTAATTTGTAAAGACCCTTCTGTGTCCCTGAACTATGTTCCACTAACTTGAAGACATGCTACAGTAAACACATATATTTGGCTTCTTCATTCTGGCTATATCTTATATAAAGATGAAACCAAAGAACAATAAATTAGCATCATAATTGTCTACAGTGAAAACTATCATATACAATATAAATAAACTATTCAAAAGCCAGCAATCTTCATGAAAAAAATTAAAGTATTAGGATTTTATACAGTTTCTACAAGTGATTGTGCAGCCGATAATCTCAAAAATTAAAGTCAAAATGAAATACCCCTATTGATTTTAGTGTCTCACGACATACAGTAATTAAGTACTGGTAAAATAATTACCAATTTAAAAGAAATAATAAGGAAATCACTGCTCTGCAATTTTATCACAGTTTTTTCCCCACAGGACCTAAAGAATGTAAACACTATGTTTTTGTTAATGTTAGAGATTAATACTTTATTTTGAAATGTATGTTGATCTACACCTGCGCAGTTACCTTTAAGGGTAATGAAATAAGGCAAGACTTATAAATGTGGCACTACATGTTAATACTGATATCTTCATTTGGACAGAGAGAGAAGTGTTTGTTCTTTTCTAATATTTGTTCTGCAGCAGACTTTGGCCTACATAGACACAGCAGTATCACTCTTCTTTCATTGCAAAAAGTCGGTGTATTACCTAACTTTAAAAACAGGAAGTTTCGTTAGATAAAGGATGTTTGAGTTGAAATTTAGTTTACAAATTACTGGCGATTTTAAAGATGATTTCCCAATTAGCTCCACGGCATCATCCGGTTGTAAAATTCACTCGTCACTTCTTTTATCACAAAATCATTTTAAAAATTCTTTTAGTTATTTAATATCAGTATCTGGTGTCCTTATGTCTGTTTTCTTGTCAAAGAAAGTGTTGTCTGGGATAGCTAAAGTATTTCCATTTCCTTTATTTGGAAACAGCCATGAATATATAGTGGAGCCATCTTTTAGCTGCTGCCCTGGTTGAGTATGCAGTTGAATTGGCTAATTTACTTTAGAGTATTTCCTTAGCTACTTAACAGCTATCTGATAAGAGTAGTAGAAGAGGGATACTGCCTGATAGAACAACATGAACACGTGACAAAACAAACTTCAGAAGACAGTTAGGAATGCCAAGCTAACTGGATACCAGACTCTTCCTAGGAGTGGTTTGCAGGCCCAGCTCTGAGGGTTTGGTGGCCACAGCACACAGCGCGTGGCCTAGGCCAGCTCTCTCTTACAGCTTGTTCAATGGATGCCACATCATTTAGCACAGAAGAAGTAAGTGTTGGGTCCTTGTAAGGATGACAGAAGATGCTGTAGATGCAGTTTTGCATCTGTTGTAACTGTTTTACGAGTCCTTCTATGCAGTGAAGGAATTTAGTGCACTCAAATTCCCCACTTCTTAGCTCAAGAATACGGATCAGGTTTTTTTTTTTTCACATAGGTTTCTTCATGTTGGCAATCAGTAGAGTTAAATATACAAGGATCATTCTGTCCTTTTTCATGTTGACATTGGTGATGGTATCCACTTGGTAAGTTCACTCCAGTATAAAGTCCTATATAGATTCCTTTGGGGATGTGTAGCATATGATTCACAGTTTGCAATACAAATACCCTGATACATCACTTATTTACTATTAGTATTTGATTATTACACCATTTTGCAAAGTCTTAAAACCATGTTTTAATTGGTGTTGCTTGGAGCAGTTCAGAATAATTTCTTTTCCTTGAAAGCAGAAGCTCTAATGGGTATAATTTATGCTCTCTTTGCATGCAGCATCTCAATGAGAAGGTTATTACATGGCACATCCCCGTTCAGGTGTTTGTAATAGAGGTATTCTTCGGCCTGCATACTGATGGCCCGGATTTCTGGTAGTCGCAGGAGAAGCTGCCCAAATTTGTCTGTTTGCTGTGGGTAATTACACATTGTGTAGTCCAGCAGAGCAGCATTCACTTGTTCCTGAACACCTTCCACAAGCTGGAAGTTCTCGAGATTTTTGACATCTGAATGACAATAAAAAAAAAAAGGTAACAATTCAGTTGCATTTTAATTCCTGTTTAGGAAGTCAGTGTTTCACTTAATGGATGTATTTTTTTGCCTCCTGACAAAAGCATACTTTACAAGCTGCTGAATATTCAGTGAACCCTTCTGCCAACTTTCCTGGGAAAATGATCACAAAAGAGCTTTAGTGGAGTGTCTTGTTGAAATTCTGCATATACCTCAAATCAATTAGACACCAATGGAGTCTGAGCAAGGTCAGCTCTTTTCATAGCTAACAAAAAGAAAGGTTGAGGATTCCTGAAGTAGAAGACCATAATATATTGCTAGCAAATGAGTCCCAAGAGGAAGCCCTATCTTTAACCTACTATGTTACACAATTCATATAATTCTGTATTAATTTTTCTGACCCAAGGTGAAATCTGTGTCCAGGGTATGATGTAGTTAATTCTAATAAAAAGTGACAGCGTTCTTGTTTCTGTTTGACATTTTCTAAATGATTCTGAAAGCCTTTGACTTGTCTAGCCTATGTTAATGAACCATCTGGTACACTCCAGTGACTGCCAAAATAATATTCCCTACTAGAAACTCTCTAAAATATATATTTCACTGACTAATGATCTTTATAAAATGAAATCATTGTCCTTTGGGTGGCATACTAGATAAGAATGGTGCCCTTTAACCTGCATATGGTTTCTGAAATCCAACACTGATTTTTTTTTTGGTATTGGACAACGGGGCATTTACATCAGCACGGCAGGTACAGTTTGTTCACTCTGCCTCTGTTTGATTATCTCCTGTTCCTATACAGCAAGTTCAAGCTCTGGAAATACTGCTCAGAGATAAATGCCAGCATATTATCTCCTCATTGTTTGCTCCCCTGTGTAAAAACCGCTCGGATGGAATTGTCTTTTAACATGTCTGGTGAATGCAGAAGTTATTCTAAAGCTTGCAAATTAGAGTGCTGCTCTAATGCAGGAAGAGGGAACTGATTAAAGTGCACTTGCTGGGAGAGCTTGTTTTGGTTGTGTTTGATCATTTTTACCACCAGTAGAGTACTTTAGCACTTTCTTGTAAGGCTGAAACATGGTGCTACTGGGCACAACTATGCTGCAAATTCACTTTGTATAAAGACAAATCCGTTCATCTGTGGATATTCTTGGAGCCTAGGAGATTGAGAATTTGGTAGAATTTGGTTCACTGTAAATGCCAGCCTTTGATTGTGGGGAAATGAGTGTTTTCCTTTGCAAAATAGGAACACACATGCGTCACCTGATCCATGAGGAGCCTGTGTAAACTGAGTCTCACTGCAGCTTTTCCTAGAAGTGCTTTAAACAGAGACAGTTCTGGTTCCTGTACGTAACTTTGTGCTGGAACATGAGGGAAATGGTTGCAGGAGGCTAACGTGTTTGGAGCAAGAGGATAGGAACGATGCCATGGGTCCCAGTGGCAGCCGGTGGCAGCACACTCAGCCTCCAGAGCCCGAGCTGCAGGCTTTGGGCAGGAGCCCCTCTGGAATGTGCTGGCTGCCAGCTGCACCTTGGGTTCCCTCTTGCATGAGCCGGGGCCAGTGTTTCCTGCTGGGGTTGTTATTGCCTGCCTCTTTCCTGTCCCAGTTTCACTGTGGAAATGAAGCCAGTGACTCCTGGATTTGTGCTGCTTGTTTGGGAACTGAGGACATAACATCCTCCAGAATTTTGCTACTTGACTTAAGGAACTCACCAGTAATATTTAAATTGTGATGGCTGTCCAACAAGAATCATCTGAACTTTACATTATCCCAAGTGAAGAGGAGTGGAAACTTCAAAGCTGCTGTCTGGTCCCTTAGCTATTCAAACTCATTTATCCAGTCTTTTTGCCAGTATCTCTGGAGATCTTTGGATAATCATGTTTTTCTGTATTACACTGGACATTTTCTCACCAAAAAAATATAGCTATTTATTATTTTATGTACCTACAGAAAACTCCCAAGGTATTTTGTAGCTAGTGTAACCTGGTTTAAAAAATTGGGTGTTCTAAGCATATTTTTATAAAGTTAAGAAAGAAACAGTACCAGCTATCACAATTAATTTAAATAGGTTGTTTCAGATGCAGAATATAAGCATGAATGAATTGCTAGAACATAAAAGCTCCTGCAGAAAACAGGGACTAGGCTGGACTTCGAACTGTTCTACAGCAAGCTAAAATGAATGATGATTTCAGAATCAGTATTTAGAACTTTTTTCCTCTGTAAAAATAGCTTTAAAAGACAGGAAGTTTTACAAATCGTTAGCTGATTCAACCGCCTTTAAATTCAAAGGGCATCTTTCTGTTGCTCTCTGTCTGTTTTGAGCCATACAGTGAATGTGATTGTGCTGGCTTCTTGCAAAACCAGGTTCATTCTTATTTTTAGTCCCTGTTTAAATGCTATTGCATGGATTATATATCTATTGAAAAATCACGAGGGAAATTTTTACAGACATTAAGAAGAAACAAAGAGAATTGCAATTTTAAAATATTTTTCTACAAAAGCAGCAAGTTTAATGTGCTTTAGAGACACATATTCTTCTGTTTTTTGCTGTATTGATGCCATACTCCAAGTCAAGAGGAGGCAGGATATATTATGTATTGCCCCCAAGGACAGGATCAGTGGCTTCTGGCAGTGGGTGCACCAGTGCAGTGTGAGGTGCTCACGTACACCCGTCAGCTCAGTGGCCTCAGGGAGTCCCATGGGCACTGCTGAGCTGCAGGGGAAGGTCTGTGCTCTTCTCCTTCCTCATCTCAGTGGACAGTTCCTTCAATACTCACATGTGGCAGCATAAGCACTGCAGCAAAGATGTAAAAACAAGTCCAATTGATACTAACAGCAAACCAAAAGTAGCTCTCGGCTCCTAAGCCACATTCAGCCTGGGGAAATACTTTTAATGTCTTTCCTCTAAACAAATTCTTGCAATTTGTGGTGAGGTTCAGTGCTTGTAAACAAGATGTTCTTAGTTAACCAGTGAAAATATTTAGATTTTCCCTGACTTTCTGTACTCAATCAAAGACACTCCAAGTAATCATAGTTTAGGACATCACTACACAATTCATCTGTGTGTAGATCTCTCCAGGACTGCAATTACAACAGTAGGGAGATAGAGGCAACCTGATTTGGGGTGAGTCTCCACGAAGTGACTGAGATCTCTGCTTATGACTTTTGATATGTGTTCTTATCTCATATACATTAACAGTGAATGTTGCAGTAAAGGAAATGAGACAATCTAAACAGAGAGAAGTCAAAGGATATGTGCTGAGAGCTCTGTGGAAAGCTTCACTGTCATCTCTCAAGCTTTCCTGGGATATTTATATATTGTCAAAAATAGGTTTGCTGAACCCATAATTGCCATAAAAATTATGGGTTTTTTTGAGAGAGAATCATGAACTCTAGCTCTGCTAAAGATGAGTAATTACAAAGGAAAATGTGAATATTAAGTTATTTCCAGTAACTCGAAGTTATGCAGGTAGAACAAGAAATGGTACAGTTTTCACTGGTGGTACTTAGTGTAAGCTGGTAGTGATACAAATGAGATTAAATAATAAATCTGGGGTTTAAAGTAGATGGTTTTTCTATGGCTTGAGTTTGGCTTTGTGCTTGTTCTTTATCATGTAACTCTGGTTAAACAGATTTAGTTTTCCAAGTATTTCCTTTGACTGCCAAGGAGTTAACTTGGTGAGACACCAAGCAGTGCTGGGGTAACTGCTGAAGGCAGTCGAGGAAAATGAGCATGAAATCTGCTGCTGATGTGTACAGCACGACACATGCTTCTGCTTTCACATAATTCCTCATTCCTGGGTTGTTTTTTTTTTTTACTAGGATGTCTCATCAATCTTTACATCAGTTAGTAACAATTTAAAGTACACATGTTTAAGCGTAATGCAAGAAATCATTTTCTGAAGTTTAGATAGTTGTAAATTAAATGAGTAGGAGTAGGTTCCCCCCTCCCACCCACACACCCTTTAAATCCTAGCAGCTAGAAAAAGTGTTTTGTGTTGCTACAGTAAGTATCAGTCTCTTAGCTCTTCTACTTTATTCACTCAGGGACTAATTACCAACTTTTTACATGAAACAGCCTTACTGTGAGCTCACAGTGGGGCGCGCATCTTTTTCTATCCTTATTGAAAAGTAAACCCTTAGGTCTTCTGGAATATATTATATGTTTTACAAGAAATAGCAATTGCTTTTCTGTCAAACAAAGAATTTTTGTTCTCTATAGCTTACTTTTGACGATTAAGACAAAAACAGTATTATAGTGTGTCAGGATCTGCTCTGCAGTCACAGTAAAGATCTGCCGGTATTCCCAGATATCCCCCCATTTTGATTATTTTCTACATCTGCCATAAAACCGTGCGTTAAGCTGAAACTGCATACAACATTCAGCCCAAGGAGAACACTTTTGCATATTTTCCCCCAAAATGGGTCTGGTCTTTAGAGGGGAAAAATATTTAGGTTTCAGAGAGATTTTCTCCCTCTCATATTCCAAACATGAAATACTGAAAATTTGGGGATGTACTAATCTATAGAGAGTTTCCTTTGGTCGGGGAATTTTGAAGAGAAAAATGAAACAGAATGAGAGATTTAACTTTGAAAAACAGTAACTCCTTGGGAGCACTAAATATTTCCCAGAGAAAGCTGGTTACATTTTACTGCTTATGTCTTTTATTCAATGCTGTTTCTACAGGAAGCAGTGAAGAGGTGTGAACACAGCTCAGCTGCCTCTCTACGTTTTGCACCACTGCAAGGACAAAATAAGATTTTGGGGCTCTCCATGGGAAAGAGGATTTCTCCCTTTCACAAGGCTGCTTCCAGTCTCATGGAAACTCCAGGCACTAGGGCTTGTTAGCAGCCCTGGCCCGAGCTTCCTCACCCCGAGGGGGCTGGTGAGCCCCATCATTTAAGGACCTCATTGAAGCCCAACGCCTCTAACTCTTAGCAGCTCTTTGGAACAACTGGTTAGCTCGCAGATAAACTGTTGTATCTTCCAGACTCTGCTGAGGGTGGTTTTGGCCAGGATGGCCTTCAGACTTGCCCTCTGAGAGGTTTGCCTGGTTCTTTCCAGCCATGCTGTAGGGCTTAAGAAGCAGCATCGCCTCTGCCTAGAAACACTCTGTTTTATCAGGGAAAGTGACAACGTGCCTCCTCACATGGCCGAGGTTCTCAGCAGCGGCTTTAGTGTGAGGCCAATTCCCATCTGAGCTTGAAGATGGAACATGTTAGTTCTGATGAAGGTTTTTAGCCCAAAATTGTTCAAAGAAGGGGAATTAACCAGGACTGAGGTGATGTTACCGAACCTCCCTCCATTTGAACAGGTCTGTACTAATTTTTTTCCTACTCTATGCTAGCCCTGCAAAATCTCTGTGTTACAGGACTTAAAACACAGGTAAGATTTTCAACATGTGCTAAAAATTTTTTTGAAGGCAAGGGTAGTAATGGTTGATAAAGTGCCAATCTCTGAAAATTACCCACAATTCTCCTTCATTGAAACTAAGGGCAACAGCAGCAGTTCCATATAGCACATCTGTCACCAGGGCAGATGCATGCCATTCTATAGCTAAGCCTTCTTGACAGACAAAATGCTGTAATGAAGGAAGATTTATGGTAAAGATAAGCTCCTTACTGCAAATTTCTCCTCAATTTTATTACAGCAGGACTGTGCTGAATATTATTCACTTAGAAGTCATGGGAAACAATTCTTGATAGATGTTTGTTAATCAGTGATAAGCTGCATATATTTAGCACTTTCCAAACCTTGAAAAACCTCAACACCGTAAGAACAAAAAGCACTTTTCTTAAGAATCCCAAGTCCAAACTGAATGTGTAGAAAACTTTTCCTGTCTTTAGGATTCTTTTTTTGGCAGTGGCTAAGCTGTCTGTAACAGTGCAACAGTCGATCTCTGACTATTTATTAGGGTCATAAAGTAATTTTCATTTTCAGTTGAACACAACATCTGATAAAGGGCACATTGTTTTGAAAATCTTAATTAAATTCTTCCATAGCAGAATGTTTCATTCATGCCCAAGTATTGGGCAAGATTGTATATATTTTAAAGTGAGAATAAGATACTTATGAGAACAAGCTGTATTTCTTAGTCTGGATCTTATTTCACTCCCTCAGTTTTCAATCTTGATGGACTTTTGGTTTCTTTCAGAACAACTCAGACTCAATTAAAACATTTTCATAGTGCTTTATAGTGGTAGGCTTCTTTCTAACGTTATTTAAAATATTGAAGTCTATTTTCCTGTACTAAAAGGATCGTAAAATGATGGATTCTTACTGAGAAGTTCCTGATGTCTGTTAAAAATCATGCTTATTGATTTTGTGAGTAATTTTATAATTGCTTTTGCCACTGTTAGCTCTGCAGTGGGAAGAGAGTCATGGGGAAATAAGGTGGATTCCTCTCCTTGTGCAACTGTGGAAGTAGGTTACTATATTTCAGTTGTTTCTTTTCTTACAGTCCCAGTAAAGACAAAGGGCAAATCTCAATTTGATTTCTTGAATCTTTATGGCTGGTGTAATTACTGAGTCATCATTCAGGAGAATAAAACAGCTTGACTTTCAGCAGCTCAGGCTGCATTTGCTCTCTTGGAAGTCAAACAAACAAAATCTCCCCTCACTTCTTGTCCTGACACCCCAGGAACCAACATCCTTATTACTTGCACATGAGGCATACGTGATATGGTGGTCATTGAAACACAATAAAACAAGATCCTGCCAGGCCTCTGATGGAAGGGTTGCTCACAGATCCTGTCCCAAAGTCCACAGCCAGCTACACCCTTGAATACAAAGTTCAGTGTTTCTCACTGCAGCTTGGGAGGGAAAAATACATCCAGGTACAGCCACAAAGCCAGGGGTGGTAGATCCACACAGCCAGGGGTGTGGGCAGCCAGTGGGGGTGAAACTATGGCCCAGCCCAGAAGATGTGGGCCACAGACAGACCCCAAGCAGTGGTTCCACTGTCGGCACTTCCTCTTTGCCGGGCTTAAACTCCACTACCACCTCACTTTCTTTCACTTTCTAAAGCTCTCTCCCTGCCTGCAGTTCTGTCCCTCCTGAAGTCCCAGCCTGGCTCTTGCCCTGTGCTCAGCAGTGAAATGTGTTGCTTGTCTCTTGCTCATCTGGGACCGAGGGCAGTCTATCCATGGCCCAGAGGTTTATTCTGTAGGTATTTTAATCCATGCTTAAGCATTCACTGATAGGATTATGTTCCACATAAAAGAGTAGCTGCTGCTTTCTTTGAAGACATGACAGAGGAATGGGAATTTGGAGCGCAGTTGCTCTGTTGTGTCTTCAAGGAAATTCCTCGAACAATTGGAGTCTCTCACCACGGTCAATGGGTGGTCTCTGCTATTGCTTGCTACAGGCTGTTCTCAGTGAAAGTGTGCTCCAGTCTTCAGGATGAAGCTCTGCTGGTGCACTGAAAAAGTAAACCCTATGTGATTAAGCCCAAATTTACTGCCTGCCTTTGTAGGCTGGTGGAAAGGGAACCTGCCTGGGCTGATGTGGCTTTCTGGTTCCTGCTTCTAGGCTTGTTTGTGTATTTGATCTAGTGACCACTTAAGGTAAATGACAGATGAATCCTAGAAAACACGTCTCAATCTATGTCTCTCTTTTCTAGGAAAAAAAAGTGTAACCATTGTCTTGTGGACGCATGGTCATATTTGTATTGCAAGCACATGTTGCTAAACTAGGGCAGAAATGATTTAGTGAAGGTCTCACAGATAAACTGAGAAAGAAATCGAGTCAAAACTCTTTTTTTTCTGAACTCCTCACCTCATCCCAGGGTCATATTGTATGTTTGGGCTATAAATGTTTGTCCTTGAATATTCAGTTGGAATGACCATTGATAACAAAACTACTGTTCTAATTATCATGCTATCACCAAGCATATATATATACATATACATATACATATACACATACATATACATGTATGTATATGCTTACATGCAGGCAAATCTATAGCCAGAGCAGTAGTATCACAGTATCAAATTTCATAAAAGCAGAAATTAGGCTTCTGATAAGTTAAAAAATTAGACTAAATAGGAAATTTCTTGAACCAAGGAGTTTCCCCAGTTAATTTCTGCAACATCATTTTCATCTTCAATAGCACACTGAATTGTTGGTGTTTTAAGAGAATTATCTGTCAATGCCTGCAATTTGTAGGGTGTGAATAGTTTAAGATTTCATAAATATTTATGAAGTTCCTGGGAATGGTGATAGGACATCATACAAAGTCCTTGAAGTTAGGAACTGAGGCAGAAAGGGTGTTATATGCAAATTGCAATAATAGTGTGGTATAGTTTTAAGAGGAGCAAAAAACAATCTATTATTTAGTGAGAAGAAGCTGAATATTTAGAAAATAAGGAATGAAAATTTTCAAGAGATTTGCCATTACCTAGAAAAATTTTGCTCTGCTTTTGCCTAGACATTTGTAACTTTTTTGAATGTTTGCCTTTATTACTCTCATGAGAAGCTTGCACGTTATCTACCCTGTCTCTTTCTATCCCTCTCTTGCTACTCAAGTACTGTTTAAAGTAGGAATAATGGAACAGATTAATCTCAGAGGTATTTCTACTGCTGCCACTGGAGCTTGACCAAGGGGTGATATAATCCAAAAAGAAGAAATACAGATATTTTCTAGAAAAATACAGGATATAAATTTCTACTAAGGTTAAAACACAGAAACGCAGCTGCCAATGAAACCCTTTTGAGTATCAGGCTCTATCCTTTATAAAGCCCATCTGTCTCTGCAGAGTATAAAAAATACATGATCATAAAAAGCAGTACTCCTTAGGGGGAAAAATCTCGCTGTACTAATCTTGTAGTCACTTCACAAAACAGTTTTTAATCCCAAATTTGCATTTGATTTTCAGTCAGGAACTTTTGTGGTTTTTGCAAAGTTTTCTTATTCCATTAGAATAAGATATGAGGTACAGTTTGTTCAGGTGGCAAGTCCAGACTATGAATAAACCAACGTTATCATATGAAAGAGAATTAAACAGGCAGATCCAAGTGGGGATATATTAAGCCAAATTTAAGCTCCAGTAGTTGAATTTAGCCTGTACTAGATGTCTGGTTTGCCTCAGGATATATTCAGCTTTCCAGCTAATCGACTGAGGAAAACTGCCTCAGGTATGATAAAATTTACAAGAGAGCTCAGTCGAATAGCTCTTGTTATAAATACTAGCTTAAAGGCATTCTTCTGGTCTTTGGGATCAGAACTGTATTTGCATTTAATTATTATATTTCAAACTTTTTCAGCTTGGTTAAAAATATTAGACCAGCCAGTTTGGATTATATCATTATAGTGCTTCCCAGATAATGGTTGAAGTTCATACCAGGTTTTTATTACTGGGTGAATACTGTTTGGCTTTATTCTTTTGTTTAGATCCAAATTCTCACAGGACCAAAAATTATTATAATACATTCTCATTGAGAGAAGGAGAATTAAGCAAAGGTGTTTTAGTGATGTGCCAATCTAAGAGGCACAGCACTCTACTATGATTTCCTGTCAACATAATTGACAAATAATTCAGAGTTTTAAGCCTCTTGCACTACTTTCAGACAAGGCTTAGTGTGAGAACTAATTGTCTTTTAGTCATTGATTTCAAAAACCTGTTTTTACCCTTTTCTGAGACTTTTCAAGACATGGTTTTACTAGTTCTATGTGCCAGTATTTGCACTAACAGTTTGGAGGTTTTTTTCACTGAACCAAGCTGCATCAGTGGAAGCAGATTCTAGTTCAGAAAGAACATGAAAAAGACAATCACTTCTGCCTGTGTAACATATGAGAAGTGGAAATCAGTAACAGAACTATTTTCTTATATAGTTGTGCTGAAATAACATAAAGTGAAATGCTTTCATTTATTTGCTCAGTACTGAAAGCACAACAGTAGAAACAAATACATGATGCCTGTTATCCAAACACATTCTTAAGAGGTGGACTCTACTTTGGGCAGTTATAGTTATTTTCTATGTAAATGCAGATGCAGACAGCTCACAAGACATTGATGGTACACTGAAACTGGTGTTTTTTCAATCCCCTATCAAGTTAGCACTGCCAAAAAACCATGCTGGCTTAGATGAAAAGAGCCAACAAGTATGGTAATGTCATATACAGGAGTGTACCAGTCACCAGATCACTACCACACCTGACTGCAGCAGCTCATGAATTTGCTTAAATGTGCAAACGAGTACTGCCAGTATTGCCTTCATGGACAATAAACACAACTAAGGGAGATCATTTTCTGCTGCAGTATTTCAGAACATATTGTTTCTGACATTTGATCTGAGTGGAAGTTGCAAATTTCACTTTTTACTGTCCCAGATGTCTGGGCTTAGTTGTGGAAATGACTTGGCAAATGGGATGACAGAAGCCCAAATAGGGACACCTTTTGGTGCAACTACAAGTGTCAGTGCTGCCTGTAGAACACTGGAGAGACACCCAGTGTATGTCAATAGAGCCTTTGGACTATTTTTCCAAAGACTTGGATGTGTTCTTCATGCTTATTCCTTAAACTTTTAAACACACAGATATGAAAGCTAAAGAAAAGCTCACCTGAAAGTCCCTCTGGCAGCATGGTTACTCATCAATCAAACAGGGTAGGCAAGTGAGGAATAGAGCAAATACTCTTACACCTGGTTTCAAACATGCAGCTCTTAGGAGAGAGTTTTATTTTTCAGCTGCCTCTTGATTTCTTGACAGGAAGTCCTAGTCAGAAAGGACTGGAGACTCTCAGTAAGGTACTGCCTCAGCACATTTTTAACATTTCAATTGCTCAGTATGGAAAGCAGCAGAAAAACTCCAGATTTGTGCTCACTGCTCGGCTCAGACTGAAATGTTTTGGTCAGATATGGACGAGATGTTTCCATACACAACACAGTCACAGGCTTAACAGGAGGAGCATGAATTATGGGGCTCCGGGTCCCCACTAGCCAAGAAATTGTGCTTTCCTGTAGCCTTGGAGCCACAGCAGGCAGTGGGATATGCATTTGGCAGGATACAATTAATGTGCATGCACATGTGCATGCTTTAGTTTCATGGAAATCCACAGGATTTCATATCTAAGGTATTGAGCATCAGTCACAGCATTTGCCGCTGAAAATCACCACAGTCTCAAAATGCCAAAGTTCCCACTAACTCCTGCAGCAGAGCTGCCCACCTGCCCTGCAGGGACTCCTGCCCAATTGCTGGGGAAATGACCTGAAACACGAAATGGCCCGGGCTCCTTCAAGGCAATGCACTCACATACTTACTCTTCTTGCCTTTCTTCATTTACATTCACTAATTGGATGTTAATTTGTTCCCAGACGCAGGCAAATATTTTTAAAATAAAAATTACACTTTTTTTCCCCCAGACTTTGTGTTGAAAAGCAACTCAGTGCTTTTCCTAGTGCACAGTCCTAGGAGCACCTCAGAGTGTGTGGTAACACTGTGCTGCCGCTTTCAGCTCTATCCTGTTTGTGTTTAACACAGGGATTGCTGGTCTGTTCACCAGTCAGCTTGCTTTCAGTAATAAGATAGACTAGTTCAACAAAGACTGACACAATTCTTAGCACTTCTGCCCAACCAAGTTAAGCACAGCCCAGCAACTTATTTGGGTATTAATTTCCTCTGTCAGCCTTATATAAAAAAACCACACAGATAACAGTACAGAAAATACAAATCATGCCTGACAATTCAGGAAAAAAAATCACATACTGGAAAACTTGACATAGATCCAGTGGTGTCAAAAAATCTTAAATATTTGTTGTTTCCAATTCAGACATTCTTCATTTAGACCAAAATACCAGACATCCGTAGTGTACCTTACTGCTGGTGACTATTGAAGAGCTAGGTGCTCTCACAGCATGGTACTCTTTATGTGCACAGTAATGAAAGTTCACTATTGATTTTTCTGTAGCTGCTTGTAACTATTATAGTTGATACATCAATAGAAAAGGAAAGCACAATGTTTCACAGGAGGCAGAAGATCAGAGAATACATGATGCTGTGACAGTAAATCATGGCATAATCTCAAGAATTGATAGATGGTTACTGCTAACTTGAAACCCATGGCTTTCTCTTGTAAGACTAACCTATAATCGTCCAATATGTTCTAACAGACTGACTGCCCATAATAGTGGGAAAGGACACAACACAATGTTTCGTCTCCAGAATAATGGTTTCCACAAACCAGGTCGTTGTGGTGGAATTCGTTTTGTGTGTTACCACAAAGGAGGGAGAAAGAGTGGTGGGAATGCCATTTAGACTAATAGTTACAGGTTGTAGGAAAAAGACTTTTTTTTTTTTTTTTTTTTTTTTTTTTTTTTTTTTTTCCCCAGAAAAGAGCACAGAAGGGTTTTGTTAAAAAAAAAAAGAGGAAGAGAAGTTGTCATTAATTTTTAACTTGCAAAAGTCTGCAGTTAGTTGAAAGAGAAATGCAAAAGAGCTGATTATTCTTGAGATCAAAATATTAGAGGTGTTGTGTCAAGAAAGGCAAATGCAGAGAAAATACATTTACTGTAGCTCTTTCCAGTTCTACAACATCCTGAAAGGGAGCCAAAGGCACGCAAGTAATGAAAGATCTTTTAAGTGTCTGTGTCTCTCTGCTGCATTTTTGAGAGGCACAACGATCTCTGAATTTTACAGTATACCCAGTGAATTTTTAACAGGAAAGTTTTAATTGCTTTGTTCCTTCTGTATTCCCTGGCTCATCTGGTAGCTTCATCTATGGTTTTAATTAATTGTGAGGGTCTTTTTTTCCTGTCTCAAAACAGAAAGGGAGGAAGTACTGCCGGTAAGAGGTGGCCAGCTTGAGCACAGGGTGCAGGCTGGATGACAATGCTCCCACAGTAACCTCTCACAATGTTCCTCTCTGGAAGATATTTCCATTGTGCAGCACTGTTTTCCAGCACTTCTTCAGGGCACATGAGTTTGATACCTGCCCTTTTCAGCTTTGACTGGTGACTCCATTTTCTAAAGACAAATGTGTCCCAAATAGGATGGTCCTAGACAAGAGGAAAGGACTTTCTCAAGCTGCCACCCCTCCAACCTGCCTCAACCAGGCTTGAAGAACATTTGTCCTGCTTAAGCTGTAGGTTTTCCCCTGGTGAAAGTCTGGATAGTGTCGTCTATCTTGCTTCAAGCAGTTTGGGTTTGCTGATCTCTGTTACAATTTTTGGTCTTGGGGAGGAAAGATGCTGTTGTAGTCTCCATCCCCATTCTGATGTTGAAATATTTCTCTGCTATGAGACTTTCCTTCACTTGTGCTACTTCACATAACACCAAGCTGATGTGTTATGTACTATTTTTATATTACACATCAAACCCTCCCAGTACTGAAGATGATAATAAATGTAGGATTTTCCTTATTATATTTCAATAACTTTATAAAGAAGACTCTTAAACTGCCCTTAGGATGATGTGTAAATTAAATTTTTGCAAGCTACATGGACTGTTTTGGGGCTTACTCTTTCAGTTTTTTCCATACTAAATGACTCTGCACAGGACCAGGGCAATACTAGGACCTCCTGCTCTGAAAGGTGCATCCAGTCTTGCTAGCAGCATTGCCAGAACCTAAGGAATTGCAATTTTTATACTCCACCACTTTCCTGCCAGCATAAATCATTTGGGACATACTCCAAGCCACAAACTTGGGAAAGACTGTTTCTGCACAGTCCCCTTCTGTCTCCCAATTCAAGATTCCAGCTGGAATTCCAGCTGGCCCAAGGCTGGGCCATAAAGTTGGTTTCTGAATTTTCCTTCATTGTTTCACTACTATTTGCCTCTGTTTCCTCCCTGTCCACTGCCAGCTTGACTTTGATCACAGTTCCATGGTTTCTCTTTCCTTCCTGGCCTTTTCCCTCTATTTTCTTGTCTCCTATCTCAAGCTCTCCAGTCTCTCTCTGTTCCTCTGAGCCACACCACTGCTGCCCCTTGTTTTCATCAATCACTCCTGGTTCCTGATCTGCCCAGATATGCTCTTCTCTGCCACTCCTCTCTCATCCCTCTTGCAGATCTTTTTTTTCACTCGTGATTTCTTTTCATTGTTCCTTTACAGCATTTCCCGTCTCTATTTTAATTCCTTTGTTCTTTTAGAGTATTTCACCTCTCTATTTTAATTCCCTCAGAGACAGACATTGCTTTTGTTTCTCATTCACTGCTCAATCTTGCACAAGCAGCAAAGGGGTATGAGAAAGAGGGAAATTTGGCATAGTCTACAGTGCATCTCCAGTAAATGGCCAACATCGCCCATGTATAAACTTTCAGGTAAGAGCCTCTGCAATGTGTTTCCTTAACTGGAAATACATGAGGAACTGTTCAGTCTATGTATTCTCATTTTAAAAGTATTTAATAAGTTGTCTGTTACTACTGCAAAGTTAATCTCCTTCAGTGAAACATTTAAGAATATGCTCAAGTTAAGACTATAGGGTAGTGTTACTGGCTCCAAGATTTAGGATATTCATTTACTTATCTCTATTTTAATATATAGCCATTTATTCCCGTGTTATGCTGAGTAGTTGACTAACAAAAGTAGTCACTGATGTTAAAGATTTTTGCCAACAGTAGCTAAAAAGGTTCTATGTAATACTCTATTTCCTTTGTTACCTATATAATTCATTTAAACTTGCAACTTAAACATCTAAACATGGTAAGAAATTGTAAAAGTATTCTAAAAGTAGAGACACCTATAAATGTGGGTTACGTGCAGGTAATTTTTCCCCCTTACAGGAGGTGTTTAAAGCCATCCTTACTAGTATGCTATAAACATAATAGGGGAAAAGTGCAGAGCACACTGATTGGTTTATTCTGAAATCCCCACTGTCTCCACACAAAGGCAACAGTACAGAATACAAATATTGCTTGATACCCATGTTTCTAATTACTTGCAAGATTTGTATCTAACAAATATATGACCTAATTTTCTCTCAAGCATCTAATCCTATTGTTATTTCAAAACCTTGTTAAATATGCATTTTAGGGAAAAAAAAGGACATGAAAAGGAAAAGTACTTGCTGAAGATGGTTAATCTTTTTTCCATGGCTTGCAGCTGTCAGACAAGCAGACAACATAACCAAGTAATGAACAGATTGAATCAAATTCATGCCTCGAATAATGCCATTGTACTCAACAGTTACATGAGGTATGAATTTGCAGCATTCATTGCATTTAATGAAATAAAATCAGGACAAATCAGCAGCAATTATTAACTTTCCTCAGTAATTTAGTGTATTTTATTCAAAAAACTCAATCAGCCATGAAACAGAAGGCTTTCTCTGGGATTCCTGGAAGAATTTTATCATTCACTACTACATGCAGGGCTGAAATGAATGATTAAAATTTTATTTATTAAAAAATATTGGTTTAATTCTGAATTGTTCCTCATAACCCCAGCATTTCTATTTTATTCCTTTTATATTACATGCTTTTTTCCCCCAAATCCATTGATTGTAGATTTCATTAAGGCAGATACCTGGAAGATAGACACTGTCCTACTTTCTTTCATATTGCCTGCACTTGTGTGCAACCTGCATAGGAAGGTGGACTAAAACCTGTCAGCTCACTGAAATAGTATTCTCAGGAGCAAAACATTGTTTATCAAAGTCATCACTCTATATATCATTTAGAGTCTATTAGAAATTTAAGGACCAATTTTTAATTATTTGGCTTTGGTATGGGTTTTGACAGGTAAGTGAAATGAATATGTCTTTGTTTATCCATAAAGAAATAAAACCCAGGGCAAAAAACTCCCACTTTTTCCTGCATGTGCTAAATACACTTCTGAAATAGTCCCTCATGTGATGAATTGTCAAAATTTTTTGCCAAGTTTTAGACCCTGAAAATGCAGCAAGGAACTACTTTCATGCTAAGTGATTTATAAAGGAAAGGATCAAAATTTCTCAAAATTTAATCAAGATATTTTAAGTCAGATTCCTTTTAAAATGGTGTTTGGTATAAAATCTGTAGATTTCAAACAGTGTTGTTCCAATCTGCCTCTACTATTCAAAGTATCCCTAGATTTCACCACTATTTATGAAGATAGATAACTACTGCTTTTGTTTACCAGATGGTATAGTTGAGATATTATTTTAGACTTCAAAGTAATGGAGCGAGAAGCAAAATTAGAGACAAAAGGGTTGATTTCTCTGTTGAGCAATGCTGCATCCATGAAAGGAGAACGTCCCTCATGAGATTATTCTGAAATGAGGTTTTGTCCATATTCATTTGCTTTACTTTCCCAGAGGGTTAAAGCAGAAAAGTGGAATAGCTCTTCTAGTGGCAGAGTGGAGTAGCCTGGCAGCTTTGCCTGAGATCCAGAGAAGGGTTTGATGTTCCAGGAGCAGACTGGCTTTTAACTGTTTTGCTGGCCCTCATAATCTCTAGTAAGAAGTGGATCCCTGGTTTCCAAGGCAGTGTGGAACATACAGCACTGAGGGACTGTGTAAGATTGCTGGTAACTCTTCACATTAAAAGTTACCAAATTTGAATTTTTCGAATGCAGAAATATTTGTAAAACCTGAAATTAGAAGGCATGATAAATTCCAACTTCTTGACAATTTAGGGACAAGAAAGGACCTCTATAATCATAATTTTTACCTCTTTCAGTCTTCTGCTCACTGCAGGCCATAAGTTTCCATCCAGCATTTGGGCATCAAGTCTGTAACTTTTGATTGAGCTCTGTCATATTAATTTAGAGAAGAGCCATCTTGACTTCAGAAGCCGAGCTTTCATTCTATCCAGAGATGCGGTCTTCCAAAAGACAGTGATCCTCACCTTTAAATTGTGTATTTCTAGTGCACTTTATCCCAAATATCTCTGATATTACAGAACTAATTCTGCAAATGCATTGTCACTGACTTCCAAGGGATGTGCACAGGGGACATTGTTTAGTTGATTAAAATTTTAACAGATACCACGTTGCTTCAGCAGATCACATCTCAGTGATCACAGCATTTCACCCCTTGGCAGTGGCAAACAGTGCTGCCAAGGTAGCCTTCCTATCTTGTTGCTTCCTTGTCTTGGCAACTTCTCTTTCCTCACTGCATTTTCTTTCAGGGCCTTGTGGCTGTTCCTGCCTTACCTGTCATCATTCAGTGTCACAAGGTCATCTCCTGCCCCGGAATGCCATCTCCATCTCCCACCCACCACCTTTCCAGACCAAGTCCTTTTCCACTTTCTCCATTCTGCCTCTCATGCTTAATATACCAGATCTATTTATCCACCTTCTGCATTCTCTTCCAAAACTTTTTGTAGTGACATCTGAGGGAAGCCTGGGCTGGGTATGCTGGGACTGTCCCTGTGATCCCTGCATTGTCTGCCAGTCAACACCTGTTCATCAGCACATACGGAGATTGTGTGCTTTAAAGGAGCATTTAAAAATGTCACCTGCCATTAAGGATTCCTCATCACAAAATCAGGAAATGTTCCTATTGATAAGTTTGTCACAGTGAAAGGATCATCCTAGCTAGATGTCTCATTCCTCATTTTTTGGGTTCACTCCCAGGCACTCTGCATATGAGACAGTCATTTCAAAAAGTCTATTTGAAATGCTGCAAAACAACCAATCAAGAATCCAAGGGTGCAATTTTTTTGGTCAGAAATTGGTATGTGGAAAAAGGTACTTAAATAAATCTTGATTTTATCTATTAGTTAGCTGTCAGCTAATAATAAATTATATTTAGTTCCTCCCTTGTTATAAATACATATTGATTAGTTTTAAGCTCTGAACTTCAGAATGAGTTATATCTGGTCATTGCTAAACTGCTCTCTTCACTAAGAAAAATATCCCCAACACCTATTATACTGCACTTAATTAAGACAAGCATCAGCTTTATGTACCTTTATTTGCTTCTGCCAAGTCTCTCTGGTATAAATATTGAGCAGTCACGTCTCTTGAATACTAATCGATCCTTCCTGAATTCCAAATGATTACATAAAGTTTAGGAAGTGTTTCTTTGCCAGTATTAGCCTCCAGTGCATACTCTGGTTGGACATTAGGGTTGAGACAGGCTGAATTGGACCGGTGTACAGTAAGTATTTTTCTAAATTCAGGTATAATGTGGGGAAGCCTGAAAGCTGTGCCAGAGTGATCTCCAGAACCCCTCGACTGCTGGTTTACTGGTGTTTGCCAGGTGCAGTACAGGCATCCTTGGGTAACAGAATGGATGAATCTAAGAAAACTGCCAAGGGTTAAAATAAAACCACCTGTTATGACAGCCCAACTAAACACACGCATTATGAATAACACATAGATAAAAAGACCTATAAAAATAGTCATATATTTACAGACTCCCAAAAGTAACAACAGCCAGAGTGACCACTTTGAAAAAGGCAGTAAACCCTGAGTACTCTTTATCCCCATCAGAAGTGGACATATTTTAATGACAAGTCCATGCCTGGATAAGCACTCCAGTAGTGACTTGCACTGGCTTTCCAAGGAAGACTGTCAAGTAATACTCCTCACTTCAAATTCATAGCACCTACTTCGTCTTTATCTGTAATCAAGATCTACATGCAGAATTTCCTAGGTTATGTCTTTATATCTGTAGTGCACTTAGTTATCTATAATCCTGCATGAATTGATTCTTATCTAATTTTCTAGTCTTCTTTCTTATTTTCCTTTTGGTTTGATAAAACCTCCTGCTTCGCTAATTCCTTCATTTCGTTCTCCATTATATTTGTTTGTGTGCTCTTTACTATCATAATTAGTACAAAAATTTAGTCAACATTCCCTGTTATATTACCTCCAGCTGATCCTTATACTCTTATTTTCCTGTGTGCATATGTATGATATTAAACCCTCAGCAAAAGTTATGGAAGTGAAAGTATTGACAGCCTCATGTTTCATCATAGTTTGCTGCTGCATCTTTAAACTCTTTTGTGTTTTTATACTGCAAGCTCCCTGAGGCAGAGATTCAGCTGGTCTGTAAATCTAATAGAACAATGCCCAGAACAACAGTGTTACATAAAGTACATTAAAAAGTGCAATAGCTGTATTTTCAGTTGCAGATTGTTGTGTAACTGCACTGATGTGAGTTACTGCACCGGGTGAGACAGAGCACAGGCAGGCTTTGTGCTGCTGCTCCCTGAGAACATGTTTGAAGGGAACACCTTCTAGTCTTCTGAGTGCTGGGGTCAGAGTCTGCCTCGAATATGCTTCATTTCAGCCTTTCTCATCTGCATTAGGATCTAAACAAACACATTTATTTTTCATTTGTGCAAATGGTGGGGCCTAGGACTTCAAATACCTCCTCCCATCTCAGCTCTGACACTTTACAGAGGCTAAAAGCAAGGCAAGATTCCTTTTCTAACATTTCCTCTTAACTTGCTAATATTCCTCTCATTTTAACAGAAATGAGAATGGAGTGTTGCTGATCTAGATGAATTTCTGCTGAATTTTCTGCTCAAGTAAGACTGTGCTTTATTTAAAAACAGTTGTTTTTTTGCTGGGGTATATTTCTGTTGCTTAACCAAGAGCCCGTTGTTTGATGTCCACCACAATTAAATGTTTATTATTGTAACTGGACATCCTTGTCTCATGTTAAGTAGGATGTGAGAGCAATAGTGGCCCTGCAATTATTTGTCAATTGCATTGATAAAGCCTTCATTTCTCAGCTGAAGTACATTTGTCTGTGTCCTGACAGTGATAAGGGAGCGGTACCAGTCAGCTGCTGCCTAGTCCAGCATTCAGCTCCACAGCCGGACAAGTGCCTGGACACGGCTCAAATGATGTCTAACTTTCTCCTAGTGGCATTCCACTTTACAAACTGCTCTGGTGGGAGTTTGAAAAATCATCCTTGCTGAGTTCACATAACAAAAAACTAGCAGGACAAATGGGAAGTTTTTGTAAAGAGAAAACAAAGGCTGATTTCAGGTTAAATGACCAGTCCATAAAGCTACTGGATGGTGAAATGAACATGACAGAAAATATCCCCTTTAAAGCACTCATTTGGTTTTTCAAGCATCATTTAAATGTAGTCATTTGTCAAATTTAATTGATGAAAATTTCTTTTGAATTTTGTTTTGTGATAGGAAGCAAATTTTGACTCCAATAAAAAAGAGTGAAATCCTCTTTGCTTGAGTGAGGTCAAAATTGCATCTCCCAGTGGAGCATATGAATCTATTTCAGCCCCAGAATTAGACAATTCAGCAGCATATGTGGGCTGATTTGTTTGCTTTTGTTTATTTTATTTCTAATTCTGATTAGAAATAAATCAGAGAGGAGATTTAATATTGATTCAAGCCAGCAGTTATTAAAGATCAATGATTTGTATTTAATTTTTGGCCTACTTTTTGATAATGTGTACTGTGGGCTGTACTGGTTATATGTTATAGAAAAATTAGGTGTATTTTTACTCTGGGATTAGGATAACGAATTCACAGTATCCTCAATTTAGTCAACTTTTAGAAAGCTAGAGATATTTATTGCATTTGGTGGTAAATCTGATAAACAGTTACAGAGCTGTGTGATCAGCACCTTTCTCAAATGTTTACATTCCATGTGTTGGACATGAGCTCATCGAGTAGTGTTTAAAGTCAGTTTAACGCTCAAGTCAGTCAAAGATTTGTTTATTCTTTCCCCTTTTTGCAATTTGTGCCTGGCCACTAACTTTCCTTCAATGGTGTGACTACAGTTGCTGCATTATCGTATCCATGTTAGTTCTTCTTCATTGGAGGAAACCTGTCAAATGCAACTAAGAAGTTGAGAAATCCATACTTGCATATCTCTTGAGATGCTAGGGTTTTGGTTTTTTTTATCCACCTGTTTTTAGATTGGAAAAAACCTGGCCAACATACCTGACTTAAATTGTGGTTTGACATATTGATTATCTTCACTCCCTAAGGTGGAATTAAGGGGAGAATATCTCTGTATGTGAAATCACAGAAATGATGCCCCAGAAAACAGACATGTTTGGGGGTTTGCAAATAGAATGTAAACATCAATCAAAGAAGGGTTGGCAAGGGGAACTGCGATGAAAGACTTTTATGTACAGAGAGGTAAGAACTATCTATCTCTAAAGACATTTGCTTTTTACAGCTGAGAGAGGGAATTTAAAAAATATGGAGCTCTACATATTTAAATATTCTATAGCACTGAACTAAAGAGAAATCACACTTAGAAGACTATTTACCAAACTATTTTGGCTTATTGAAGTATTGTTGAGTCCACTGTTCCATTATGGAGTTGGCAGTATTGGTCAGAGGGTCCCAGGCAGAGCAGGTGGCCCTGGAGACAGGACTGAGCTCCTGTGCCTGGAGTCCCACTCACCGAGGTGGGGCCACGCAGCCGGACTGCAGGGGCAGTTGTGCACTGCCAGCCACAACAGCTACACTGAATATGCATCTGGCTAAGCCTCAGCAGCATCTTCTTTAATGCTACCAAAAATCAAAAGGATTTTCTTGTATAAACCCTTTGGAACTCCTTACGAGTAGATAACGAACAATTACCTCATTCATTTAAGATCTAGCAAGCAAAACTGATAAAATTTAATTATATTTTGAAAAATTCTTCCAAGTGCTTTGGGTTTTGAACATGGTTTTACTGTTAGTTTACTAAGATAATCACTTCTGAAATGTTAAGGAAAAAGGCAGAGACCAAATTCTTTGCCCTAAAGGAGATTGCTGTCTTGTGGAGAGACAGACAGGATGGTACAGCCATGAATAACAAATAGCTTTACAAGGCAGTCTCATATCTATACAGTTATTAAAAAAAACAAACAACTTCTTCTCAATAAATTAATTCTGTGGATTATTGACTTCATATTGCCTTTGAGAGCCTTTATAATAGACATTCATTTTTCAATCAAACACTGGACTAAAGAACAAGAGTAAAAGGTTTCATTGCCTCGGTTAACACTCATATAAGCATCCTCAGAAATGTAAAAAGGCTATGTCTGAAAGCACTTTTTATTCCATTAAACATTACAGGGCCAGCTTGTCAACAGTTGAGGTTTCTGAAATATTTTTTTTTATTAGATACATTATTGGCATTAGGACCAGTTTTCTGTAGAGATGCCTAAGAGATGTAGGTATGTGCTAAATGCACCTACATACATAGGTACAATAATTGCTCCCAGTTATTTATGTAGAATTTGATGCTTAGCTAGTTCTGACAGCCCTGCTGAATGCCTACCAGCATAGTTAGACACTTCAATGTCTTCTGAACCTGACTTGCTCTTAGGCTGTGAGGTGTCTTATTAATTTCAGCTACATGATTCATTTGCTCTTTTGGGCACAAACTTAAGTGCTTAGCTGGAAAGGGTATCTGTGTTTTTCATTTCAATCTTGTCTTCATTCTCGTTAAATATTTGCCTCTCTCCTGTGGGTCAGGTGGTAACATCTTTACATTTTGCTCTTTGTATTGTAACATCTAGCAGTGACTCTTAGCAAATGGAATTCTGCAGCATGCTAAATACTGAACTAATCGATTTCAAAGGCGTCAGACCTGTCTTAGCTACATCACTTTTCCATGCAAGTGATGTGACTACAAGGTTCCTATTAGCAGCAAAATTTACTTGTTTTATAGTAGCATAAATGAGAGAAAAATTGGGTGACCTGGCTGGGTACAAGTCTGCAGGTTATTCCTGCCCAAGTGCTTCGGAAGTTGAGCACAGTACCTGGCAGAATTAGAAGAGCTAGAGGTGTGAGAATGATTCCTAAATCAGTGCAAAGTACCAGAACACCTGATGAAAATCATTAAATTAAAAGCCACCTAAATGTGAGAATTTTCCAAATGCACTACATTTATTCAGCTAATTTAAAATGTTTCTGAACTGACATGAACTCTCTAAATATTTTATCAGAAGAAAGCTACAGGCTTTATTTGTGTCACTGTATAATGACTGAAAAACCTACTTATTAGGAATTAGGAAATATGAATTCTTGTTATCTATCAGATTAATTCATAAAACATAATTTCTGCAACAGATGGTTTGCTTTTGCTTCTCTGAATCTAAGATATTCAAGCAATGAAGTCCTGAATACAGAATGTTAATAGTTACCAAGGAAATCCATCATCTCTTCCTAGGCTTCAAAACGGACATACTTCAGAATGATCCATTCTGTTAGCTTCATTCTAATTTGTAAAATAATTCTTTTCTATCTTCTGCACGTTCTGTCCCCTGTACCTCTGAAGTATTGGTCTTTTATGTTCCCTGCATTTAAAGGGAGCTTTATCTAAAATTTTTTCAAGCAGGTTCAAATTCTGTAACACCTAGAAGGGCCATATTTAAGATTGTAATTGAGATCTAAAGTGTGATCAAGAGTGTCTCTTTTAGTCTACTTGCAACTGTATTACGATAATTTATTTCTAGAATTTTATTCCTTTACAGATTTTTTTTAAAACTGAAAATGAAAAGAAAGTATTAGTAAATGTCACCACTGCTGATATCTTTCACTGTGTCCTTGGCTTACCTCCTCACTCTCTTTGTAGACAAAAACACCTTTTCAGTAAAACAGGAGGTTTTGCTATGGAGGTATGGCTGGGTCTGACCTTATTTATGTTTTTACGTCTCTCCTTTCAACTGTCTGCCAGGAAAAACCCATTCACTTGGGCAAAGTTCATTTAGACCAGCTTTACAATAAAGTGCAAACCTGAAACAGAGGACAGGCAGAAAAATCTCTTCTCATGAAGTCAATAGGAATCCATCTCCCTAAGATCTTTTTTATTCTTGGCACCAGTGATTTTTCTCAACTGATTTATTGGACGGCACTGGTTTAACTAATTTGTCTTGCATAGGTATCTTTCCCATTCTGTCCTCTTCACTAGTAGAAAACAATCTTCCTTTTAAAGGTCTAGCCAGATCTGTCCTAAAGCTATTATCATTAATTTGCACTTTAATTATCATTATTTGCACTTTGTTCCTTTCACTTTTGAAAAACTGCGAGATACATTCCTGATTTATGGGCTACAGTGTGACAGCCATCATATTCAAAGAAGATTGTTTATACTTACTACAGACGCCTTTGAATAAGAGGGAAATTTCAACCATATCCCCACTCCATGTGCTTTGCAGAACTGTATTCAGTATCATAGAAGAACATGGCAATCTGTATTTTCTACTGTTCTCTAGGATGTCTAATAGAATTTTATATTTGTTCTGGAAAATTCAGTATTCACATACCAAAATACAGAAATTTTATAATACTCCATTCAATTCCGTAGGTTTTAGGAGTTATTTCCTTGGAAACACACTTTTAATCCTTATACATAATTTCCCTGCAACTGATAATTAAAAAATTATCCTCAGATTACTGTGAACCTCATTAAACATATTTCAAAATCATTAGTTTCATGAAAAATTGAAGAAAAACAAAACATTTTCAATGTTTTTTTTTAAAAACCAATAAGTATGAAGATTAGTGTACCTACCTAAACTAAACAGCACCAGGAATTTGAGACAGACAAATTCTCGCAGGTCAAACTGCAGCGAACGAAGCTTTGCTACCAGTTCTTGTGCATGGCTCATAAGATTGTTGAGGGTGGCTCCAGCTTGGGATACTATTACAGAATAATCCACCTGTAAAAGAGAATTGTGTTCCTATTTAGTTGTCACACCCACACTTTAGGATGTTCCGAGCAATAATATACAACCAGGATACGCCTGGATATAGAAATCATTCTTAATTTAATGATGTTATCGAGATGATTTTACATGTAAACCAATTTTAACCCAATGGTATATATTGAAAATAACATTAAACCATATCTCTTAATGGTACGTGACATCACTGTGAGTACTGTTTTGTCTCTGTTAGCTTTTTTAGAAGCTTTAAATACTAGAGCTACTTATGACACTGGTAGCTGTCCACATCTCCATTTGTTTTGTTCATTTAGTGTCTCCTGTTCTCCTTGCAATCGTATGACCGTGTGAAGAATGACTGATGGAGCGAGCTTCGTGCCTACCCTGGCTGTCTTGCACCAGAGGGACACAGCAATATTCATGGGAAACAGTCCTGTGTCCAGAACTTGGCCAGAAACATCTATTCAGGCCCAGAAATGTCGGTGTGTTCCCACAGGAAACAAAGGTATTGTGTGGGTGGTTGCTGTTCTCCTCAGCTACACAAAATCTCCACATTTGTTGGAGTTGGTTGGAACTCACTTGTTGTGACAAGTGCTGCCCTGCAGGGGAAGGAGGGGTGGCAGGTGTGTGACAGCGCAGCTGCCCGCGCATTGTCCCCAGCAGTGACCGCAGTGCACAGAGCTCCTTCCCCTGGGCTGGAGAGACAACTGGTGCTGCTCTGGGGTCTGCTGCCCTGGTCGTGCTGCCCTGCCCTTGTTCTCGGGGCAGGCTGACCTGCCTGGCAGCTCTCCTTGTGTACAGGGATCCAATGGAAAGCTGGAGTTAACACACTTACTAGAAAGGAATATTCACAAGCACAGGACACTAAGGCCTGTAATTGCTGACTCATCCTTGGGTGATCCTTGAACCTTGGGCAGCCTCCCCAGGCCCAGCATGCTGCAGCTGTTCTGGCTGATGCCAGTCCCATTGTGGGGATGTTTCCATGCAGGACACTGCCCCAGCCCTGGGGGTCTGCGGGTGTCACTTTTTCATGGGATGGTACCAGTGGGGAAGGGCACAGCCTGTGGGAATACTTGATGGAAAGGGGAAGGGAGGGGCTGGGGTAGGCTAGTCCAGGACAGGGCAATAGCTTGGTGTGGAGCAGGGTGTTACTGCTGTATCAGAACTGGCGTGGCCTGAGCAGCAGCTTCAGCTTCAATGCCCAGCCCACTTTCCATCAGAGTGCTCCACATGCCCTGCAAGTGCCACTGTGGAAACGGCCTGCTGTGCCGCTTGCTTCACAAAAACCGTCCTGGCCAACTGGCTGAGACCTAAATGGGTCAGTGACACACCTTCCAAGTGCTCTGGTATTACCAACTCCTCTCTCTTGTAGGAGCCTCCAGAACAACAGGGAAATTGCTAATCATACTTCATCTAAGTCAAGTCTGGCTGTAAATTAAGACTAAACACAATGGTCAGTGCTTGCTTTGGGTTAGTCATTTGTTTGATGGTATCAGTGCTCTTAGCCCATCTCTCAGGTTTCCCAGAATAAAGTATTTAATAAAGAATGGAGAGGTATCACCACAGAAAACAAACAAATACTGCAAAATTGTGTTTTTCCAGGCTCTGATCCCTTAAAATCTAGGTTTTTTTTAAAAAATGTTAAGGAACACATATTTTGATTTTTTGGAAAAAAAAAAATTTAAAACTATTGAATTGATTTTGCTCAAGTATAAACAGCAGTGAAACAAGAAAAAACAAACAAACAAACAAAAACAAACAAACAAAAAACCCACCAAAAACCCTTTAAATACTTTTAACCTGACAGAATTTCAGCAAGGAAAGATAGAAGGATGACTAAAAGAAACTAAAATTAACTTTTCCTGGTAATGACCTTAATATAATCAATAAGGTACTGATTTTAATAAAATATTTCATTTATATGTACTCTTATTGCTCCTTATAAACTGACTAGAGGCAACTGCACATGAAAAGTGAAGTTACACTTTTTGAATGGAGGTTAAGAATAACAACTCTTTGCAGGGTCGGAGCAGTTAGAGTTCATGCTTCAATTAAATCAATGGATTATGCTGAAGTATCCTGTGAAGCAGGTTTTATTGCTCTCTTTTACACCTGGGGAAACCTGAAGTAGTGACATTAAATTGCTTACTCAGGGCCAAAGAAATCTGTGCAAAACTATGCTCTGATCTTTGGAAACCCCAGCCTATCCATCTTTCAAAAACTGCTTTCCAGTTCATCTCTTATTTATCATTCTTTCTATAGATGCATTTGCGCATATTTCTTTATGTATATATACTTATATAAATAATAAGAAAGAAAGAAAGTAACATACCTCAAATAATTTTTACTCAAAGATCAGTTTAAGGTAGTGACATGGTTCAACTGCTTTGTATTGAGAAACCAGTCACATACAAATATGAAATTTCATAACTTAATTTCCCTTTTGTAATTGTTAAGAGGGGGGGGAAAAAGCTCAAAATCCCTTCCTGAGCTTCCAATTTGTGGGGAAAATATGCTACTCACTTCGTAATAAGAAGTTAAGATGTCTGAATGTCAAGAATATCAGTGGCCTTAGTGCAGCGATTATGCCATAATGGAAAAACCCAGTAGATGCCTGGATCTCCCAGCATCCCTCTACTGGAGAGCTCTCAGGCAACCTGCTCCTCTTTCAGGTGCATTTAATATTTGCAGCACCAGCAAATTTGTCTGGGAGGCAAGTCCTCATCTGCCACTCACCAGGAACAGGCTGTATTAAATTTTTATATTTATTGACATTTCATTACCATAATTGACTGCAGTTGGTTTTCTAGTAGAAGGCACAGGGCTGCCTCCTAAGCAGGAGAATTGGTCCCTTGAGTAGGATTTGCAATTAAAAACAAGGCAGAATGGATTTTTTTTTTAATTGTGTAAATATGATGAGTTGAATTTTCAGCTTTAACTAGAGAATAGTAGGTGTGCAGAAGGCTTTTTTCAAGAGTGAGCAAAATTATGAGTCAGTGGAAAGACGACCCCCAAAGGTGTCAATCAGTTTATACAAAAGCAACTGTGCATGAAAAAGCCTCAGTTAATGTCTATTCTGAAAAAATGGTCACATTAAAGACTACACTGTTCTGCCTGCTTGGTCCCTTATGCAAAAATTGATACTAAAATGTGTATTCATTCTTTTATCTTTTCCAATTCATTATTAAAACCACTTTTAAGAGACAAAGATTAAACCAGCTTGGATTTTGTGCAAAATGCTTAATTGCACAGTGAAGTCAGCATTTACTTTATGTGGTATATTTTACTTCAAATTGTATATTGATGCAAATATTCTTGCATCCCAATTAATACTACATTTCACATTGATTTTGATGTTGAGGATGTTGTCTGGCATTTTTGAAAACAGCAGCTTTGTCAAGCTTCCACATAACCTGATTTGTAAGTAAAACAATGGGCTGAAGTTATGGCTGCACAAACAGAAGTATGAATTCCTTCTGTACCCCTGGGCTAAATAAATGCCGTGGCTGAAGGCCAAAAATAAAGGGAGCACCTGTGTTTTTCTGTATTGCAAATGGTGTTTAATGGTAATTAAAGATTTTGGAAGGCAAATCCCTGGTTTTACTGGGCTGAGATAGTAATTTTTCTGGTGGAATCAGGTAGTGGCTTCTGGTATCAACTCTTCTCTATGCTCACAAAACAGTCTAACATTTAATGGTGGAATTAAGTTCCCTTTTTCTTCTAAAATTAAGGAATGTTTGATTTCTAGAATATGACTGTGGTATCATAGGGAAATACTGTATGGAACTGCATCATCCCTTTCAATGCTTCAGTAAGCTTGAAATAGTCTCCAGAATATGATTAGAGTGATTTTACTTGTTGATGGCGCTGCCATTCCTTTCAGCCCGACAGGAACTACGCAAGTAAGGAATAAAGCCCCTGCTGTGGCTCTGTTCAGTATAATCTAGCAGACCAAGGCAGTTCGAGTTAATAAAAGATTGATTTCATATTAGATTTAGTAAATCAGGCTACTGTGAGTTTGGGGTCTGAAGGCAGAGGCAGTGGGTGCCCAGGGGCAGCAAAGGGAGTGCCCTGCTCCTTCTGCTCTACGGGGTACAACCCTGGCCAGCACCTCTGGCTGCTGCTCCCCCAGCACCCCCTCCTCAGCTAGAGCCAGCACTGAAAGCCTGGGCTGGCCCACACTGACCTGCCCTGCTCTCTGAGCCCTGACTCTGCTCCAGTAGATGCTCCGTGGGTGGATGAGTCTCATCTCAGAGGCAGGCATTCAGTGTATAGCAAACAAGCTCATTTACTATTGCAACCTTTCTACTGTTTCCTGAAACAGAGATTTCAGTGGAAACTGCAGTGGTTATTGAACTCATTTTGAGCTTTTAATATAATTATTTCATTAAAAATAGCACTTCTGTTACATTTCTAAGCAAATAAATGTGGAAAACACTTTGAAGAGGTGCCTACCTATAAAAATTGAGGATGTTTCAGAATGGACAAAACCCACAGATATGCTTGTATCTGCTGGTTATCAGGTTTGGATCTATTAATTAAAATTGTGTTGACTTATGCAGCATAAGATGCTTGTCATTTTAATGTGAGACACAATAATAGAAGATAATGAATTAAGTTGCCAGTGGCCCTTTCCCACAGGATGATGTTATGGTGCTTGATAATTAACTATAATATGCAAATATTAACACTCCAAAGTACTGCAGAGTACAATAGAATCCATGTCTTTATCAAAGTATTATAATGTACCTTTGTGGGTTTTTTTTTCTATCAGGATGAGATGATACAAAATCACTGCTGAGTTTGATGTTCAGTAAAGTCCATCAGAAGGCAGAGAATCACTGGAAAAATTTTTGTGAATGTCTGGGTAACATCTCAAAAGGCTGTGCTAACTCAAACTGCTTCTTCAGGAGCTTTGAACCGTGTAAATTCGTTCTCCCTTAAGACCCTCTTACGTTACACAAATTTCAGCTCTGCTGTTTTAAGTCCTTTCCCACCAATGAGCAGTCAAGGCCGGATGTGCTCACCTTGAATCCCATCACTATCACTACTCCAAGAGGCAGCTGGGACAGACTCATGTGGTGCTTTCTTCAAATTGAGTTTCTGAACAACTTGTCTTTCATGCTGGGCAAGCTTAAAATCAGCTATGGGATTTTACATGAGTTTAAGTTGACAGATTAGTTCACTAGCACGGGACTGATTTGGAGGACTAACAGGCTTGAAGAAATGCTGCCAGATTCCAGGCAAATAACTTTTGTTTTCTTTATGGGAGCCATGTGTATGAAGTACAAAAGAAATGTGTTTCCCATGAAGACAACAGAGTTAGCATGTGGAAAATGAAAAAGTTCTGGTGTGCAAGGATTCATGTCGGGTGCTCTCTCCATGAACTTTAACTGGAACTGGGATTTTAGACTTAAAAGCCTAGTGCTATGATGGTTTCATGGCACCACAGCAAAACACATGTGAATTGGGATCAGGTTGTTCATAGGCATGTCCATAGCTACTTGCAAGGCTCAAAATAGAGAACAAATATTTGGACAAACCTAAATTCAGGGCCCTCCATGGTTCTAACTGCATTTGGATGCATTTTACCCAATTTAACTGGGCGCAGTTAGTTCATCTCCATGGAGTGGCCAGCATAATATCTTCATATCTTCGTAAGGCATGAGGCCCTTTTAACACAACCTTACTTTCCTTCAGGCAGAAACCACTAGAGTAAGGAACGGTGCAAAAAAGCAAATACTGTAATGAATAGCGAAATCATGATTGCTTGACCTCATTTGTATCCACCT
This sequence comes from Chamaea fasciata, assembly GCF_029207755.1. Taxonomy (NCBI): domain Eukaryota; kingdom Metazoa; phylum Chordata; class Aves; order Passeriformes; family Sylviidae; genus Chamaea; species Chamaea fasciata. The sequence continues at coordinate 11,279,883 of NW_027094095.1, read as the reverse complement.
TGAATCAAATCCTGTGTTTATTTGCTGAGGTAAGGACTTCTAGATTTGGCCCTCAAACGCCTATAACCTCTTTTGTGCCCACTACAACTATGAAACCTCACTGACTACAACACAAATCTAATGGGAAAAAGATACTTACTAATTTCCAAATACCAAAAGTAATAGGTTTCCACTATATATCCATGAGTTTTCTATACCTATGACTTGTGGATGTCCTTTGCAGTCACTCCTCTGACACTCTTGTGTTTTTGTACTTCAGTGATACTTCTGCAAGGGTGATCTTTCTTGACAATGCCCTCAAGATCTCATGCTCTTTCTCTGGTGCTGTGCTTTAGAATACAAATCCAGGTGTAAAGGTGCATTTGTGTGATGACTTCAACTAAATCAATAGTTTCAACAATCCCAAAAAATCTGAGTCTTAGACACATTTATGGATGGTCTTTTTAATGGGAAAGGCTTTGGCCAATCTCAGCAGAGGAAATATTTGGCAACAATGAGTAGAGTGTAGGTATGAACAAAAGGAGCAGATGAGGCTACAACTCACGTGTTGTGCATTGACCATTGCAGGAACAACAATATTCTGTGCAGAGCTTTAGCATCTACCTTATATTGTGCTGGGTCTTGGAAGCTGGCACTGTATTGTTTATGTAGAAGATACAAGAGGAAAGGGCTCAAGTTGGAGGAATTAAAATTCTATAATTAGAAATGGTCTGTTAAAATTACATGCCACATGGCAAGCCAACAAAACTCAGCATGTGGAGAGCATATTGGCAATGATTTACAATTAACCACCACATTGCAAATCACTCCTTAGCTGTTTTCTATTATGAAATTTTGAGAGTTGTAAAATGCATTTGTGCTACTTTATTTCCTTTTGAAATGGTAATTGCTACTGCTGAGGGGCAGTACTTAGTGCAGAAAATGAAGTGTGCAGCACAGGGAGGAACTTGTTTCTGAGGAACTGCTGAGGAATTGTAATGATCTGAAAAAAGTGCTTTCTTGAAACACATGCACACAAAAGAGCTTCGTTTATGAAACCCCAAATAAATAACAAAATAAAATAAATCACAGTCTCTTTTTGTACAAGGGCCAAAGCTTACTAGTTTGTTGCTGACTGCACTTTTTCCCTGTCAAAGTGGGAACAGTGGATTGACACTGAGTAAAACCCATAAGCCAGTGTCTTGAGGGAAATGCAGATATATGGAAATGTGAAAGGAGTGCCCTAAAGTAATGGGGTTTGAGCCAGTGTGTTTGAAAATTATCAAGTGTTCTTCTAACTACTAGCCCATTTTAGATACCTAGTACAGAACTGACAGTGGTACCACCCTGGGGACCTGGATGAAGTTTGGCTTTTGTGTGTGAGGAACAGAGGCTGTGCAGTCTAAGTGGAGAGAGCAGGTATGTTCTAATTAAGAGATGGTAAGTTCCCCCCTTACAGCTTCCACCTTGATGGTGATTGTAAAAAGGACTGTGTTTATGAGTAGCTTTTATGGAGGGATATATTAAGGAAAGTGGGCAGTGAGGCTTCTCAGGTCTTAAATTTGCTAACCTGTGACAATAAGCTTGATCTCTCAGGTAATAAAGTTGGCAATCTAGCTCAGGTCCTCAGTTTAAAGTTATTATCTTTGAAAGCCAGATGATTGACTGTAATTTCACTCACAGTGCTTTGTTGCTAGCAGAAATGAAAACATCTACAGCACTTTTCATCAGAAGTGTCAGAGTGCTTTCCACACCTTCATCAACTAATTTTTATGAAATGGTGGCATGGTTTTCCCCTGTCTCTTCTGTGGGAAAGATCAGGACAGTAATCAGAAAGTATGCAGGAATGGTGCACTAGCAAAAACTCATAATGCCCAGGTCTAGAAGTGTGGCTTCCCAGAATTATTTTACAGATTTAACAGAGGATACAGACACAGTTGTAATTGTCCTTTCATAAATACATTTGAACAGATGTTGTGTCTAAGAGTGCAACAGTCTGAGTCAATGCTTCCAAGATGATCCATCTTGACACTTAGGAGAAGAGACAGTTGAATTAGATCAACTTGTTTAAAAAATAACTCATTACTGAGCAGAGATGTGCAAAAGCAGTGCAGAGCAGCTGAAGCCAGGAATGGCTCAGGATGGGTAATGTAGAAATACCATCCATGTCCATGTCCACTGCCACAGAGTGATAATGTTAAAAAGGGGTTCAGCTGTAGTTGAAACTTGCAAGGGATGTCAAATTGCTAGTCTGGGATAAACCAGGAAAACGTGGGACTGCAGCTGGATTCAGATGGTGATTTTTGTGGCAGCAAGCACAGACCAGGCTGAGGCTCTCAGTGCCACCTTTGCCTCAGTGTTTTCTAAGATCTCCTGGGCTCTGTGCATTGCATCAGGGCTCCAGGAAAAGGAGACTGATGAGCACTGGGCGTAAGTTGGAAAAAAAAAAAAAAAAAGACTTCAGAGGAGAACTAAGGAAAAACTTTCTCCTTGTGGAGATTGCCAGTCAGTGCTACTGGCTGCACATGGATGTTTGGTAGTTTCTATCCTTGGATGTTTTCAAAGCCCAACTGGACAAAGCTCCAAGGAACCTGGTTGGAGCAGGGGGTTGGACTGGTGACTCCTTAAAATTCCTTCCAGCCTGGATTACCCTGTGATTTTAAGATTTGGAGTTCTGGCAATTCTAAATATTTTAAAACTTCTGCTTAACTCACCCAGCCTTGCCCATCTAAATAAAAGAGTTTCTTCAAGGAATGATTTAAAAAGATGCTGGTTTAAAGTAAATGCTTTTGATGCAGAAATTGCATACAAGTCATGCAGTGGCACAGCACTGGCACTGCTGCAACACCTCGACTTCCAGCAGCTTTGTATGAAACCTGTGCCATGCACAGCCCAGCGGGGGCAGGCACCCGCTCCTGGAAGCAATCTGGCTTTTCACCGAGGATCCAGTAGGGCCAGAGCTGAGTGAAACTGGGACAAAATGCAAGGGCATTACGGGGAGAGTTCAGAAACAGCAGCCAGAGACTGTAATTCAGGTCTAGTGTCTCCCTGTTTCTCAAAGAGGATCTGTGATACATCCATGGGAGTATGCTCTGCAGTTGTTAGGGACTCTGAAATGGGAAAAAGGACTGACTGTAGAGTTCTTGTTGCTGTTGTAGTGATATTGCTCCTGCTCTCAGCCTAAGTGCAAAGAGGCAAGTAAACAAGGTGATGGGAGACTCTGGGGGTGCTTGCACCAATTTCAAAATGACAAATTTTGGTGTAGGAAAGGGAAATTGGATTTAAGGAAGGTTGTATTAAAACTAGTTTCCAATCATAGGCAAAAATGATTGCAGTCATTCCAATATAGCCAGGTTTTAACCTAGTTGGAGACTGCCTGGAAATGCTTCCCAGTCCAGCTGCTGATTTGCAAGCAGTACATTTAATAAGCATGCTGCTACCTGTTATCCAACAGTGAAGAAACGTTCCGCTTTGCCTTGAGATCATGTACAGCTGGGGGTTTTATTTTCAAGAAAAGATAAAAGTGACTAATGAGATAAAAATTATTACTGTGGGAAAATGGGGACAATGGCTAGAATTTAAGGGTAGTTAGATGCCTTTAATGATTTCAGTGGGACTTAGGCACTCAGTACCTTTAAAACAGTGCTAATCACATAACAAAGGAGACACTAATTTAGCAGTTCTCTCAGGAACAGAAACCTGTCAATATACTTATAGCTTTATAAACAAGCATCCTGTGTGGTAAATGAAACAACTTCCAGTAAAATTGTCTGTCTTGCAGAGCATGAAATGGAAAGGGAATCAGTCATTTTCTCAATGGCACCAATATAAATCAAGAGTAATGCAACTAAACTAACTTTTGCTAAGGTAATTAGGAAGTACAGTGATATCTGAGATAGGTTAGTGACTTCCCATGAAGTGCAGGAGTCAGTTCAATAGCTAGAACCTGAGTTTTCCCAGTTCCTTTCTTGAACAAGTCAATCATTTCTCCCTTCTATTGTAGACCTCTTAATCATAAATGCAAGCAGAAGAGTCAGAATACTTCCGATTCTTATAAACATTTTTTTCTTAGTGTTAAGAAATGGCTGTAACTTAGGGTTACCCTAATTATAGCTAAAGATGTAAGCAGATTCCACAACATGCAGACACAAATGGTGTAGCACAGGAAAAGGAGCTCTTTCCAATGTGTGTATAAATTGAGGCAGTTCAGTTTGGAGCTACTTAAATACCAAAGAGCCATCATTTGTTTTCACTTCAAGTCAGAAATACAATGTACAGGCACACTTTGCTTTTCTTTGATATTCTCTCCCTTTTTTCTTTTTTTTTTTTTTTTTATTCTCAAGATCGTTGTGCTTTCAAAAGTGTAGTGGAGACAAAACTTTCTATTTCTTTTGTGTTTTCTCACAGTTTTCCTAATATTTACTACATTATAGCTCTTGCATTTTGGGAGATCCATGTATCTGACACATGAAGAAAATTACCCCTGGATAGCTGTGCAGCAACTGCAGGGTGCATACCCTGAGACACTTTCTGAGACAGTACCTGCTTCTGTAGCCTATGGACAGAATAATTTTCCTCTGACAAGATGTCTCAGCTGCTCAGTTTCTCACACATATCTCTAAAAGCAAGGTATTTCTGAGGTAGTAAGCAGCAGGTTCTCTAGAATTCTGGCCCAGCCAGTGCTTCTTTTCAGTAAATCACAGTTCTGAAGGGAAAAAAGCTATACTTGCTTAAACCTAAAGCATTAGGTTTGGGAGTGTTGTCAGAAACCATTTTAGCCCCAAGGAAATACTACTTCATGAGAAACACTTCTCCTCTGCTATTTTTCAATTACTAAAGTATTTGGAAAGCAAAGTGCTTATGATTATATCTGCTTTTTTAGGTTTATCTGTAATCAGCAGACTAGAAACAGAGTGCACAACTGATTTAACCTACAGTACTTGTGGAGGATCTCTGAGAACACAGGAGTGCTTCTGACCTAGTTAAATTTAGTGGTATTTTAAAAATTATTATAAAAACAAGACATGACTATTTCTCTCAGACCACATACTCACTTGTTGCCCAGTAACCAGGAGGATGGAGCCTTCTTTCCCATGTACCACTTGCCGGTAAATGTGATCTAGAATTAAGAGTTCACTCCAGCAGTTCTGAAGCAACTTCATTTGGTCATCAACCTGTAAAGGAAACACAGACATTGGTGACATCACTCTGGGAGTAAGTCTGACATCACACTAGGGAAGCAGTCCTCCTTCACACAGCTGGCTGACATCAGGACAACAGAGATGATGTCCAGAATTATTCATGCCCAAAATTGCTGTTTGCAGTTGAATAAACAGAACACTGCTGTAGCCTTTATCTGTAAAATGTATAGAATATTTACTCCTGATTAGATTCTAGGAAAGCAGAACTATGGCATTGTTATGCAAAGTAGTAATAATTGTATATTTATGGCAATGGGATTTTATTTTTACCCAAAACAAGAAGAGCAGGAAATAATGGTGATGTGAACTATATTTGTTGGCTCAAGAGAGGACAGTAAATCACCGCATTGATACACTTGCGCCGGGTTTAAATTGATTATTTGAAAAGGATATTTGAAATGTACAGATTCTGTTACTCTTGCTTTTTACGTGAAACTATTCTTTGATCATTTTCTCCTCTGAACAAAAAGGGGTTGAAAAATCACAAAAATCAAAGACATCATGTTAACATGATAATGTAATCCAAATTACCATTTCACGCAAAGCTATCACAACTTACATCTGAAGCAAACAATTTTTGAGAGAGTTTAAACCTTCAGCATCCATGTCGTAACACCTAATTCCTGAATAAGAGGTCAAGCTGTACTATAAAAGACTGTACTATAAATATCTGTATAGTTCCAGTGTAAGCCAGCTGTCTCAGCCAAAGGCTTTTGAAAAAAACCCACACTTTACAGGTCTGGCTTTCTGAAGATCCCAACAGCAGCTAGTCCACAATCAAAGCTTACCTCCCAAGCTTTATCCTATCATTACCTAGCCAGTGCTGTGAGAACAGTGTGAGATGGCAAAATCACAAAAAATTGTTTTGTACATAGTCTGTTCCTGCTGTTTTACAAGACTCACAAAACTAGCACAGCGAACATCTGCTAGTTGCACTCCTCTTTATTCGCTGTAATTTAACCAGTGAAAGCCAATAAAATGGATAGCATAACCAGCTCTACACACATCCCAAACACCATGTTGCCTGCAGGAGACTATTAGATCCAGCTGCTTTTGACGTTTTAAGAAAGATGGGGCAGCAGATGCGTCCCAGTTTGCACTAGGAAGAAAGAAAAATGGCTTTAATGAGAATTGTGTATTACTAAAAGGTAGGCCAAATGACCAGTTCCAGCCTACTCTGAAAGACATGTAGATGAGGAAGAGCATTTAGATCACGTTGAACAAAACCAGTAATGCACCACTTTTTATGTCAGAAGGAGCTGGTAAAGTTTATGATGTGTGTAAGTGCAGCCAGAACACAAACACCTTTGTGTTTCCATGGCAAGTCGATAAATGAGTTGCAGAAGCATATTATCTGTCAAAATGAGAAAATCAGCCTTTGACCAAAACAATTATGTGCCTTAAACTGAATGTGCCTGAAACTGATCCTGAAGGCAAAAAGACTCAAGTTTCATTTGAAGAGGAAGGTTCTCCACAGGAAAATCCTCTTGTGGACTTCAGTCGTCTGACTCCAAAGCTGGAGAAGGCTGCTCCCCTGTCTAAGCAGGAGAAAAGGTAAGATTCTGTCATCAAGATACTCAAGTCCAGTCTGGGACTAGACATAATCAACAACATTTTCAATTGTGGTATGCAACAAATTAAAACAAGCTCACAAGTTTTTACTGCTGGATAAATTTTGAGGGTTTTTTTTTCAGTTTGTGGAGACTTTTAAGAGTATTACCAATGTTTTAACATCAACAAGAAAAGAGCTCGTGTTGTCCTAACTACTAGGAATGCTTATAAATAAAAGTTAAGCATCATGTGGCCAACACCTGCCTGCTGCAAGAACATTTCCCAAATCTGCAGCTGCTCCTGCCATAACAGAACACTGGCATGAGGATAATGGAACCTGGGTCTTACCTAAGCAAGTTGTCAAATGAGATGCCCATTTGACAGCTGTCGAGCCTCAAGCAAAAGTGTGAGTGAATACTGTGCCCAGACGGTTAAATTGAGGCCCTCTCTGGCCAGTGGCATTCAGATGAAGACACACCATTGGGGACACCATAACTAGAAATTGTTGCTGAAGAAATGGCTTTTAAAGGAAGTTGTGGAAGAAGGTAATGAAAAGTCTGTGACTCAAAAGAAGTGGGAGATCATTTCCAGCAGGCAGGGTGGCATGAAAGAGGAATAATGTTAGATATGAAATGAGTAAAAACATCACACATGTAAAACTGCTCTTAAGTGACAAGGGAAGCAAAGGGAGTGCTTAGGAGGCTGCTTTACAGGAAGAGAGAAGGTGGTGGGAGAAGACAAAGGGGAGATGAATATTGGGTAAAACCTTGAAGGTGAGGAGGACGAGATGTAGACTTTAAGGGTTTGTGTGACTGCAAGTGATGCTGCTGGGGCAGAAAAGGAGCAAGTACTATTTGTTAGAAAAGCAGAGGATGGTGACTGACAACAGTACAGGTGTGGTATTGTTCATCTGCACAGTGAACTTGATTCTGTCAAGTGTCTGAGTACAGGTTTGAACACAGAATTCTCTGGTGGCATGTCTGAGTTCCTACACTGCCAGCTGCAATTATGACTTTGAAGAATTTTTTTCCTGAGTTTTCCACTAAAAAGGATTGGAAAACAGGCATGCGTGAGTATACATTTAGATGCATCCATTAGTTTGCATAATTTATCTTGCCAATATAAGACAAGCCACAAATAGAGTATTTCCAGGAGTGGACGAAATAGATTCTCAACTTGGAGAGGAAAGGTCTAACCCTGAGCACTGTGGTGACAGAATATCTTTTGGCAGAAGAAAAAGATAGGAATGGGAATGTCACATCTGCCTGCTAAACCCTGGCCTCCCCTCAGCCCTCAGCTGGACCCTGAGCTTTTGATATGGGATTCAGTGGAAGTTTGCAAGTCTCGGTGAGGCCTCTATTGACACTGAAATACACAATCACACCTTATCAATTAAAGTTAAAGGGAGGACTTATCTCAGAAATGCTGGTTACTCATCTGAGGACTTATCTCAGAAATGCTGGTTACTTACTTTTTCATCTGAAAAACTATTTGTGCTGATGTTATAGATGAGGAAGGCTAGTGTGACACAAGAGTAGTATTGTTTTAGAGTGTACGCTTCCCACAGCAGAGAACGTTAATCATTATAAACTTTTGTTTTTTCTGAAGAACAACAATGAAATTGCCAAACAGTAAAATGAAGAATAATGTGTATGCTTTGCTGAAATTCAGCTCAGTCTTATCAAAACCACACTGTGTCTTTCTTTTAGGAAAGTGTTTCACAATATTTCGTACTGTAACCAACAACTGCAGATTTATTGCAATTTTTCTTCTGAAGAGGTTTTTTCAGCCTGACATTTGATGAATTACCTGTTAAAAATTTCAGGGTCATGGGTTTTTTGTGTTTCTCTAAGTTAAATATTTTCCTTATAATTATTGCTGCAGATTCAGTTAAATAATGCGCTCACCTTTTACCCAGTTTATACCTCCTTTTCTCAGAAGCTGGAGAATCCTTTTTCATCTCTGTTCATTTACATCAACTTGCCACTGTAGCTTTGGGCTTTTCTGCTACTAAAAATTTTAAAGGGTATCTAATGATTTTAAAAAACCACAATAATTGAAATTTATGTGATAAAAACTGTGCTGGATTCAGCTGAATTATTTTTACTTATGCTTCTAAGAGGGAATGCAAATATGAAATAAAATGAAGCATTCATCTCATAGTGCCACTTTTAAATTCTACGGCCATTGAATAGCCATTTCCTAGTGAATATGAAGTGATTAAACATCTGTCTGAACTGTTCAGCCTGAAGCACATAGGTTCAAGGAATGGTTGAACTTTCTTTCAGACGCAGTTAGGAGATCACTCACAAGTCATTGCAGACATATCGTTTGAGTTGTTACTCCATTTTCTTATGCTATAGTGGTGCAAATCACCCCAAATCAAAGTTTTATAAGACAAGTGCACTCCAGAGACTATTTTTTACTCCTGAATGCATGCATGGTTTCCAAATCATTATATAAGTAGGGAAGGATTTGGCCTCTCCAGATGGGTTGCTGCTAACAGTGGGAAACCTCCTGTGCAAGGTTGCTGTCAAAACGCAGCACGTAACAGCCAACGCAGTTTTAGAAGTGAATGCACATAACTTTCAGAATCAGTGAATGCCCTAATAAAATGTGATTACTACCTATAACCTCAGTAATAAAATGCTACAAAGTTCAAGAAGAAATGATTTAATATTAACTTTGATTGTTCCAGCTCTTTACTAGAAACCCGTGTGTTATAAAAATTTTTAGGTGAAGGCAGGGAGCGATCTTTACAAGTCTGTGTTTGGTTAAATGACTATCCTGTTTCCATCTAGCTCTAGTGTGAAGGGAGTATAAATCTATCCAAGTTTGGTAGCGTTTTATATTTGTCTTGATTTAAAAATGAAAAGAAATACAGAAATACTTCAGTGTGTGCCTTTCCCTGCTCCTTTACAGCCTCTACAGAAGCTGTTACATACGTGCAGTGTTACTTGGAATATGCCCCTGTGTGTATGTGTAACTCTTCCTTTAGTAACTTCTGAATCCACCAGTCAGAACCAGAATATTTCAACAGGAGGTTTTTCCATCCAAGTTATTAAGTTCCTATATGCTTTGTGTGAATCAGTGTCTACTCAGAGGAAAGTAACTGCTGAATACTGTTCTGAAAGAAAGATTAAAGTGCTCATCCTTTATTCAGCATCAGGGAACTGAGAAAGAGGAATGGAGAAGGACAAAAATGCTTCATTAACTCCCTGCTTATGGAACCATTATTATTTGGAATATCAAACTACTTTGGAATTTTTTTAAAGGACATAGACAAGGAATTTATAGCACAAAGCAACATTTGAAGAGTCCCACACTTTTTTACCCTTCCAAACTGTGGAGGGGTGCATGTGTGGTGCCCATGCTCTGAAAGGAGTGCCGTGTTTCCTGCTTAGGAAATGCAGGCAGGGAGAGTGATGGCTTTGCCACAGCTTCTCCACTCACATGCCCCTGGACAGCACCGTGAGAGAGCACTGGGAAAGATCACTGGCATCAAAGCAGCACTGCCCAGCCATTTCCCAGTTTCAGTGCTGATCTTTCAGAGAGTCAAAATAATTTAACAAAGCAGCCTTGAGCATCAGCTCACACTCCTCCTGTTTTCTTGCAGGAACAGAACACAAGGTGCCTGAGTCTGGGGGCCTCAGATTGCTGAAGGAGTAGGGGCAGGCAGCAGATGGTGATTCTACTAAAGAATAAGATCTCTCTTATGGATCTTTGGACTCCATTTAGAAAGTATTCCCATCTATTAAGGAGAAGCTAAATGACCAATCTCATTTCTGCAAGCATCAGATGAAAGGGCTGTTACGATAAACTTTCTGTGTATATAAATCTATTATGTAGGGCATCAAATGCGACACATAGCACTCCTATTTCTTTTCTTTTTCCTCACATTTATCTCTGTGCAAACTGCATGAAAATGACTTGGTATTTCACAGTCAGCATTATTTCTGATGAATTATAAATGTGTTTTTCTTAGGTTCTTTTTCGGGTGGTTGTGGGTTTGTGTTTTTTATTTTATTTAACTGAAAATAAGAGAAGTATTTCTTTTTAGTCCCAACTGAAAATTTTGCTTACAATGCAGTGTTTCTTGCTTCTCAAAGTGAATACAAAGATAAGGAAAAGGGAAAATTAATTATTCTTGCCATCTATTTTACAGAATGAAGGAGGTACCTTCTTTAGCACTGGACCCATAGAATTTACCTTCAATATCCTACTCCTGTGAGTATTTCAGATACAGATGTTAGTACAGCCTAAGCTTATGCATAGTTGGGTCTAGAATTTTAAAAGAATTAGATAAAGCTATGTAGTTTATGTAGCAATTTTGGTACTAGAGCTGTGTCGATCCCTTGAATTTCTCTGGAAATACACCTGTTTTTTCTGATGCCAACAAACTAACTGCAAACTTGTGTTGGACCATATTCTTAACTCTTGACTTGTGTGAATACCAGTCTTTTGACTTGCAATAAAATCTGAATTAGTCCCAACTGATTAATTGTGAGTCTTGTGGGTCTGATCTGCTTTTTAGGCTGCACTACGACGTCCCTCAGGCAATCACAAGACACGACTGAGTCCAGTAAACTTCATGGTACTGCTTGTGAGTTTATTCTTAATACATTCAATCAGCAGTTTCACTCTATTGTAGGGCAGCTTGTGACTAAAGTCTCCGTGGTCTTCTCCAAGTGACATGTATTTTAGCACTATCTGAAAGGATTTCTAATGTCTATATCATTTTCTATATCTAATTTCTATACAATGCACCGTTCCTGTTTGGCGATTAATTGGAGAAATTATTATTTAATTTTTCTTACAGTTACTGTATTGCTCCAGCTGAAACTTAATCTAAGAGTCTACAGGTAAACTCCAACATTAGCTCTCATTCGTAAAATTTCTTAGATACCAGCAACATCAAATCTCAACAGAGATCAATACAACATATGGGGTAGATTTTTAATATTAAAGATGAAGTTCTAGTATGAAATAAAGTTTTTTTTGACAAAATAAATACTCTATTAAAACTCAAGTAGGCATCATATGGAAAATATTTTTAACTTGTGACAAAAGTGCTAATTTCAGAAAGCAAACTATAATAGGTAACAGGCAAGCAGAGTAATTTCCACACACACTTAGGGTCCCATTCTTTCAAGTGGTGCATGCCCCAGAACACCTTTTTTTGCTAATGAGTTTAAAACAAGAGTTTTTAAAGTAATGAGTTTTTAACACGAGTTAAATCAGCTCTTATTTAAATTACACTCTGTGGTTACTGTTCTGTTTAACAGGGTTAGTGTTTATTTCCAGTACAGCTGTTAAGTGGGTGTGGAGTATGGGAAAAAGGCGAGTCATAACTGAAGAATAATCTTACTCCCTTTTAACAAGTGTACACAGCGTGGGACTGTATTCACGATTACACCAATGGGAGTATGCAAATAATCTTCTGAAGTCATGACTAAAAAGAAGTTACTTTAATGTTAGAGCACTGTAAATGAGAGAAGAGCAGTTCTCCAGGTGAGTATTAGCGACAGTCAGGGTTGGACACTGACAAACCACACAAAGAATCCAATACATTAAATGTTTCATACCATTTGTAGTTATCAGCATATCAGTAGTTTTTTTTATTTTAAATGTTGTTTATCTTTTGATTGCCTGGCACTGCAATGTTTTTCAGGAATTAAAATACATTGGTTTATATTTTACTTTTCATAGTCCTCTTAAAACTTTTGACAGACATCCAATTATGGTAAGGCAAGTGTTTCCTTCTGCCCATACTTGAATCAGGGATATGTAAGGATGTAGAGTTTCCAGACTGAGGGCTGCACACAGAGTCACCTGTAATACACTTTGGCAAGAGAGGCTGGTGTTACTGTGGAACACTGCACTTGCCATACAAATGTATTCTACTGTGTTTTCCTCTGATTTGTAGTAGAACAGCCAGAAAAAGCCACAGCAAAAGCAGTAAGAAATCATGAGAAACAGTATCTTCAGTCAAGATGTGAAAGGAGATGGTATACTGATGAAGAAAAAATACAGAAATGTTGTCTTACATCCCGAGGGCTGCAGCAGTAACAGTAAGTCACTGGGGCAGAGATTAAATGAGAAAGAAGACCCAATGCTAACGGAGAAAATGAAAGAAAAATCAGCCTTATGAATGGGTGTTGTCATGTATTAAATCAGTATCCATCTGACTTGATAGAAAAAATTGCTTAAAAAAACCACCAAAGGAAGCTGAAGTCATGCAAGAAGGTTGTGGAGGTGTAGTGATGCATGATCCAACAAGGTACACAGGAATGATCCAAAACACTTACTACTTCTCTTTTTATCTTAAAAGTATTGCAGGAGGCTCTCAGCATGCAGCTACTATCACCTAACTAAATCCTTTAAACTAGGAACATTGTCTTCAAAAAAATTACCTCCTTTCCCAACACAGCCAAGTGTGAAGGAGCAGACAGAACCATGCTATTAAAAATCACAGGAAGTCCTGATTGAATGAATGTTTAAGGAACAGGCAAGTGTGTATTAAAATGGGTTTTCCCATTCATCCTTTCATTTGGCTTTGTTTAATTTATTCCTACTTCCTGTTTCCTGTAGTCTAATTTGGAAATCTCTGAAGTACCATTAAAATAAGATGGTCACAACTCTGCTCAGGTCCCATATTCTCATTAGCTCTGCAATTAGGATTAATACTAATTTTAAAAAATATCTTTGAAGATACTGGCTTTATTTGGGTTGTTTAGTATGTCGATGAGAGGAATTTTTGCAGTCCAGAACATAGAATGAGTAGGAACCTTATAGACAAAAATGACAGTAGACTGTGACACAAATCAGCCTCTGACTCTCTCTGCTGTCACAGCTGGGCACAGGTACCCAACCTGCGAGTCTCTAAATTGGGTTCCTACATGTCTGCATGCAATAGAAGATTAGCTGTGTGTTTAGGAAAAATGGAGAGAGTGTGTACATCTAATTTATTGGGTTTTTCTTAGCTTGTTTCTGAATGACAGTAGGGATGATGAACAACAAAATCAGGGTGCTCTAATTACTTCCTGTTCACTCATGAGTGGACCACACACCACAACTGCAGGAGCTAAGTTTCAGTCAGGCTGGGAGAGGCTTGGTCAATGGGCAACAGCTTGCAATAAAATGGCAACATTTTCTTTTTAAAAAATCATTTTTTGCACTGCTTATGGGCAAGTATCTGGCATTCTACTATTAATCTAGGTCCAAGAACCAGTTACTTTGGTTTGTAATTAGGTTTAATATGAGTTTTATTACTGAGGGTATGACATGACTTAAAGATTACTCTAACACCCAAACATAAGTTTTGTTATTTAGTCCCAGGTTAATCCCAGTATTACCATAGTAGAGTGCACAACGACTCTGCCTCTAATAAGTTTGTCTGAGTTGTATCAGAACTTTTAAAAATATGGCTACTTAAATCTATGTCAGGACAATTTTCCTGGTACATAGAATTGCGTGAATGATTTAAAAGTATAAATGAATGCAAGATTATGCAAATATTCAGCGTAGTGTCACTGACAGGTAATGGACTGAATTCTCTCTTTGGCTAATCTGCCTGAGGGTGTGTTTCTTTTAGAGCATAAGGTCTTTAGGGAAGGGACTGACTATTACTGTCTTTAGGCGGTATCTGTTTATGTTACCATAAATCAAATAGCAGGAAAGGGTTGCCTGACTGCATGGAGCATACATGGACTCTTCTCTGTAAATAAAATTATCAGTCTTTCAATCTAAACTGCCAGCCTGCAAAACAAACCCAAAATGTCCAGTTAAATAATACAACAAGATATTGCTGGTGAAACTCACTGTCTCCTTACATAAATATAACCATCACCTTAACAACACCACAAGAATATTTTGCTCAAATTTTATACTGTGGCATAATCATATAACTTGACATCCTATAAACCTGACATCCAGTGAAACACCAATAGTTGTACCATTATACAGTATTCTGAGCTTGGATGGTGCACAAGAAATTCTTACATTATGAATGTCTTCAAGATTGATTCTACAATTCATATGCAGACAGAAATACAGAAATACAAAAATGTCTGGGTTCAGCATCAGGCTACAAGGAGCCGGTCCATACTTTTATTGCTTTGTATCTGTAAAGCCTTTGATAATGCACACATTTTTAAAGTACACCCTAAGATAAGCCAACTTCTAAATTCAGCTTCTTGAGACAGCTCCTTTTATATTTCCTCTTGCATGAGTACACACTGCACCAAAATCCAGTATACTGTATCAAATACATGCATTTTGCAAATACATGACTATTTGATAAATGGAGTTGAATGTGGGGGGTTTTTCAGTTACTTTTAGCAAATGAAGAATGTGCATAGTTTAGTTTGTAGCTCACGTGTTGCATTCAAATTACCTCTTTCTACAGTACAATGTACATATGAAGTTCTCTGAAATGCCTGAACTAGATTCACTGTAAGTGCTTATCCAGAGTATGCAATTAAAATGTAATTAATTTCTAGATATCATCAATATTCTGTCAGTGCATAAGGGGAATGGACTAGGTGACCCATGAAGTCTATTCCTACCCTCATATCTATTATGATTACCTTATATTAGTAAAATTGCTTTTTAAGGTCACTTATATGTCATGGTTCCCTTTACACAAATATTTGGTACATTTGGCCATTTATGTGTATTTTTTTCAGTTCTGCTTAGACTGGATTCAGTACAGCTAGAGCACCAAATGAAGGAAAGATGTGATATTTTGTTGTAAATAATTCATAAAACAACGTTATGACCCTTATTCCCCATGAGGCACCCAGATAATGAGCCACCCAAATGAAGCAGCGAAAACATGCACTTCCCCTGCCATGGGTGTGCCCCTGACAGACTCCTCAGGGTCACAAACCCATCAATCTCTTTTCACACATGAGCTAATCAATTCAAAGAGGGAAGTGCCAATGAGCTATTAGATCAATATGGTGAAGTATGGAGATTGATCTTATCCCAGAGTGACTACATTAACAGACTCGTCAGTGTGACCTCTGCCCTGCGGCGCACATTACACACGATTGGCAAGTCTGAGATCTGAATGAAGACCTCAGGTCATTGCTTTTAATAATCTGCTTTGCTGAAAGAATTAAAAGTAAATCTGTAAAGGGATGACTAATGAAAATATGAAGTGCTTTCTGCTCCTCTAGTCTTGGAATGCTTGCAGAAATCACGCCAGGTTTTCACAGCAGCCGACAGCATCGACTGTCTCACACAGGCACCTGCTCAGCTGTGCCGGGCTATCGGCGTGTGAGGGAACAGTTTAATACAGCCACTGAGAGAGAGTGTGCTCTCCTCGCACAGAAATTAATAAATTAAACCAAATACAAAATGATAAGAAGTACTAGCTGTGTCAAAATCACTTAAAGGCTTGGCTGAACTGCCAGACTGAGAGCTGGACTGGAGTCCTGGTGGTCTGAATTATTTAGCTGGTTTAAGTGCGATGGCAGGAGCTGCCACTGCTGTGGAAGTTGCTCAGAGTGCTGCATGCACTGAGTGTTCCTTCACCAAGCAAAATGTTCCCAATACTTGCATTAACTCAAGGTGCAGCCCTGGGAGTCAGTCCGCTTTCACTTAGGCCAGAGGCCAGTGACTTTGGGGAGAATTGATCTGATCGGAGGAGCTTGGTTCACAGAATTTACAAGCAATGTGTGCATACATCCTATAATGCTCTGCTGTGCCTCAGTCAACCTGTGCTGGTAAATGTCACCAACTCTACAAGAAGTCTGTACATGAAGCGACCACGTGGAATAATATAAGTAACCATTTTGGGCATCTCATTTTAAAGACTCATTCTTTTCATATATAATTTCAGAGATGCTGAAAAAAAGTACACTTTTTTTTTTTTGTCTCAGAGCATGATATTAATATTGTTAATATTTTTAAACTCTGAATAATTTCATTGCAATGAAACATTTATGTATATAACACACTTTTAATACTGTATTTTTATTATGCTGAACATTTTTATTGTTCGTTGTATAATTGAATCAATGAATTAGGAAAAGGTTACTAAAAAAGGATTAATGCATTTTTAATGAAACTAAATTACGTAACTTCTGTTAGTCACTGAGAATAATGGCAGATCTATCAGGTTTATACAGATAAGAGCTCTGTGAGTTTATGCGAAAGCCCACATAATGGCCCTCATTTAGCTGTAACCTAGAAAAACAGCCCTAGCAATCCTATTCAGGATTTTAATTCATTGTTTATGTATATGAGCTCTCTTCCGCCTTGTGATCAGATCACCTGTCTAATGATGCAAATATGAATCTCTTTAGCAGACACATCTATTTCCAGTTGTAAAACATTTACTGAAAACAATGCTCTTTCAAAGTCTAAATGGAAGAACCAAGCAATGCAATACCACTGGGAAATGTTTCTGAACTCAGGGTAACAGATAGGGAAACCAGTGAGAACTCTGCCCATTAATAGTGAGAATGTGAACATTTCAATGCTCGCACAGCTCAAATCCTTAATTAGCACACCAGCGTAAATTATAACCACTTTTCAGGTAGAAACTACTGGGCTTGAAGATATCCTAGTAGAAAATTCTTAGATTGGTATAATACTGACTGAAATGTTAACACTGTACAAATGTCATATAGAAAACTGTAACAGCAGTTGCAAACTTGGTTCTGAACCCCACAGAGATATTGTGGTCTTTCCAGCCTAAAAAGCTTTAATTTTTGAAAATTTTGGAATGGATGTAAAAATAGATAACAGAAGGTTATATTAGTACAGGATATATTGGGGACGAGGGACTTTATAATGACACCCTTAGAAACATATTTGCATTTCTTCAATTGGAGATATGTTACCAAACTTCAAGAGAGTGATTCTAGTACTTTTCCTGCCTTCCAATCGAAACTCAGAGTATGCAGAACATGTGTGGTACACAAGATGCTGCAGTATTGCTCAAGAACTTGTCTGAATTCTGTGAGACCGCACAATTCATGGTGGTGAACCACAGTTAAATAAATCTCACCACCAAAATGGGCATACTTTTTCCTGCCACTAAACTGTGGTTTTCACGTCATGTCCTTTCCAAACCAACTAAAAAGCTATTCTATAATAGAAGTGCTTTAGATCTAGAAGGGGTTTAAAATCCCGATATTATATTTGTATCTTTCCACTTACAAAACAAGGAACCTAATACATATCCAACAGTACAGGTCTCAGAAGGACTTGCATTCAGGAGAGTTCTTGTCCTGACCTCATTGATGGGAAGCTGGTACTTATATATTTACACTAAAATGAGGGTGATTCTCCTGAGCAAGGTCAAGGGTAAGTAAAATTACAGCATACACTGAACTAAATCACCTTTTCCAGAAATAATAATAACACTTAAAAAAAAATGCAGTGCCTCACACTCAACAAGTGCTAGAAGTAAATGCTGCCTCCCAATGGAAACATAAAGTTTGTTTCCCAATACAACAAACCACAGAATTTCTAGCGCAATTGTTTTAACGTACATCTAGTAAGAAAAGAACAATTTTCATCCTGGATTTCACAATCAAATGTACTGGTTTATGAATTTCATACCAGTGGGCTCACAATGTACTTCTGGAGTAAGGTGGATATGTTTTCCCTTTAAAAACAACCACTTGAAAACTGGTCAGAAATATGAGAAAGCAAAACTGGAATAGTGGTAGAGTTCAAACAAGGTCATGAAGTTCATGAGAAATACAATTTATCTTACAATTCTGCAATTTACCATACAGCTTCACAACTCATAATTGCAATATCACTGTCACACGTGCTACCAACAGATGCATCTGTCTGGTCACAGAATCTGTGGCTGCATTAGGGATATCTGCTAGTGGCATCTATTTAGATGCTTGTTATGTATCTGAGTGCAAATAAGTCATACACATTATTTTCTAGTCAGTGAGACATGTCACTAACTTCTTTGTAACACAGGAATGGACTAAAAAAAAATCACTCAAATTTCCACTGTAAGCAAGAGCTTATAGGCAGAGAACATTTCTGAGAACTTTCAGAACAAAGAAATAATCTTCTGGGAAAGTTACAATAGATTCAAAATACATGTCTAGAATCTAAATGCTTCCTCAGCCTCAACAGAATAAATAATGCTTTCTAGGTAACTACTGCAGCTCTTTTGATAACATATATGTTAATAAATTAAAAATGTCTGTAGATTGACAAGTGTTTTGTGGGCTTATACTGGAAAGCCAATAACTAATTATGAAAGCCTGACTTGACTAATCAATTATTCAGATGAACATTAGGTGCCTATTATATGTGTAAACATGGGAATTATATTTCCCCTAAGTAACTTTCTAAAATAACAAACCCAAAACATGTAAATTTGAAACAGACAGAAATGGCACTATTATGCCCTTATTGCACATGCAGAACTCCCACTGAATTATTCAGGGAACAGTGAATCGGGAGCCTCGGTCTTCTGACTCTGAGCAGTACAGCAATAGCAGCACATGCCATGTAGTATTTGTTATGCATGTAATATTGATTTAGCTCATTCTTGCTGGTCATGTTTCAAATTCATTTCATATTTAGGAGATAGGGAAAAGGAGTAGTGTCTCTGAATTGATATTTGCAATGTATTTTTATGCCTGTTGAACACAAGATTATCTGATAAATTAATAAGACCGTGTCTTTTGATTGCAGGAAGAACAAGCCTTTGAAAATGAGCACCAGTGAGGTAATGAATTATGTTTTGAAAAGGTTTATACTTGCTACATTCCCCACCTCCTGTACGTAAAGACTGGGAGAACGCTTGTATTACAGAGCGGATTCACTTACGCTTCTTTAAGGCACAAACCACAACAAGGTAACAGAATTGTCCTTTGCATTTAGAAAAGACCACGCTCTCAAACAGCATACAGCAACAGGGAAACCAGAAATAGATGTGACCAGACACCTGCTGACAAACAGTGACAAATCCCACTGACACTGCAGTGACCCCCAGTTAGTCAAGATTTAATTAAGGAGTATAATTAAGTCAGTGGAACAGAACACTAATGAGTGGTGGTTTTTTATATGGGTAATTACACATAAGAATACAAAGTAAGCTACACCCCCACATATATCATTAAAATGAACAGTACAGAATGACAGCCAGGGCTTAAATATTTTTGTTTTTTCTCCTCAATAATGCAGGTTGAAACACCCCATCTTGTCAAGCACGTGTAACATGCTCACAAATGCTCCTGGCCCAGCCATGCATGTGTCTAAGCATGTTGGTAACATGACCTTGGTGGCACAATGCACATCACCACGGCTATGCATGCATGGGTCTGCCAGGCTCTGCCTGTCACCGTGTTCGCCTGTGTTTGTACTGGGCAGGGGTCACTTGGGCTCCCTTCCTAACAAATGACATTCTGTGGCTATTCTCTTACAAGTAACACAGCCTCTGGATTTCATTTATCACAAGTGTTGATTATGAGGAAGACATAGGTTACAAATTGTTCCTATGATTATCTGCACGTTGGGCACAATTTTCCTTTACAATCAAATGACAGAGATTTCTTACAGCAGATCCAGATCCAGTTCTCTGGAATTTATTTTGGGAATCTTCAGGCACTTGAATGAAATAGCTGAAATATCTCTGACTACGTGGTATTTGCTTATATTTCAAACAGAAAAGTATTGAAAGGTAGATTTACTAGACCAACATTTAAAACTAGGGTGGAAAACATCATCATGAATAATGATGACAATGGTAGGGGAAAAACAACTTTCCTATGGTCCTGAAGATTTAAAAGAATGCCTGTGTAGTTTGGGGCTAACCCTCTGCTGGGATTACTCTATCTGCTCCCAGCTGGTAGCCTGCAGTTCATGACAGCCTTTTATCCGTTATCAAAGCAACAAGTGGAAAAGCAGATCCTCCTGCCTGCTAACACTCTGTTCTGTTCTCTCTGTAGAATTTCTGCTTCTAAATCTTGCCTTTTAACAAGTCCTCAGATTTCCTTCCTACGGCTGCAGGAGACACTAAATATCTCTCAAGTTTCCAGCTCACTTGTCTAACTTAAACTCTGTAGAACACTAAAGGAAGAAAGAATAATTGCACTGCACCAGCACATTTTCTACAGGAACTACAGGAAATGCAGAATGAGCCTGATCTTGCTCACACTGGAGCGCTGAGAGTTTAGCAACTGAGTTCAGTGACGGCAAAAGAAGAACCCAATTACTCAAACAACATGGTGCCAATATAATGCTTTTACAATTTATCTAAGTATAAGTTTTACTGTTGCAAAAACAAAGCAAAAAAATATCATTGAAACTTATGTCATTTATCCTGCATTTACTTTGCTTTTTAGGAGAAATAAAAAAGGTAGACCTAGGAGATATTAAAGTATAATTAATGAAAATTCTTCCGAGCAAAATCTATCCACTGAAACTGAACAATTATTTGTTATTAAAACAAATACAAATGAATATATTTTATGTAGCAAAAATACACATCGCACTTTCCTTAAAGTCATGCTGTCACGGAGTAATATGTCCTGGATACACAATCCTGTAACAGTAACTACAATCATTTAAGATACACAATCCTATAACAGTAACTACAATCATCTTAGGTACACAATCCTGTAACAGTAACTACAATCAGGTAAAAATCAAGAGAATTTAACAAGCTGTTATGTGGGCTACATTAAACAAAAATATATATTAAGGTTTTGGGGGTTTTTGTTAAACACTTTGTTTTTAAACAGATTTTCCCACAATTTTTGATAGTCATGCAATGACAGAAGAAGCCATGGGAATGCCATCGTGGCATTGAATCTGGGACTTGCTCCCTCTCTGAACCAAGGCCTTTGCTGCCAGATTCCTTTGTGCATGCCAAGGTGCCCCTCTGAGCTGGCCACAAGAGATGGGGCAGGGCCAGGTCCTGCCAGCGCCTTGCCCTGCCCACAGCACTGTCCTGTCACACTGAGCAGAACCAGCTCTGGGGCCTCTGGTGCTTTGCTGAGACACGAGCAGCAGCATCTCATTTTCATGAGGTGAAGGAGAAGGACACAAAAATTTCAAGATATGAAGTTTCTATTTAGTTTTTTTTTTTTCCCATAAGCTGAAGCACGTGCAAAAACCCTAACAGAACTGTAATGCAATAAACCAAGACAGCTCATAAAACTTACGCAAATTACTTCCCCATTTTCATTTTTCTGCAGGCATGTGCCAGTATAAAATATGGGGTCAGCAGGAGTGACTTCTGCATGGGCTGCAGACACACGAGTGCATAATGGGTCCCTGACATCTTCTTCTGCCCCATGTTCGTCCCCGCGAGGCTGCCCCTGCCCGGCCGTGTATGAATGAACAGAAGTGCCTTTCATCCCCCACTTGCCTGGCGCTTCAAAAGGAACTACCAAAATAGCAGCAACAAAAATCCAGCCGCCTGCCAAAAGGCCCGCACACGTCCCATTCTCACAGGCATGCGAAAGGTTGGAGAGCTCAGCAAAATTTTTATGTACGGGAGCAGGCCCAAGGAAAACTCACACGCCATAACCAATTGTGGACAGAGGATCATCTATCAGCAGACAAATGCAGGAACTCCAGAATGTCTCTCCTCAAATGAAATAATATATCTTTGAAAGCCAATGCCCGTTTTAGGCCTGAGGCCCATATATCAAGCCTGAGAGGCTTGTGGATACGCTCCAGGGCCATTAACCTTCCACCTGTTTCCCCTTGTCCTTCAGGATGAGACCCTGCCCTTGATTTTACTCCCTTCCCCTGTTCATCTTCCGACAGAGTGTAAATGTAAAGCAGAGGGCCTGTGAAATAATTCAAAGGCAATGGACCAGGGACATGGTTACAAATCTCTGCCACTGGCACTGTGACTTATGCAGGCAGTTTGTCACACATGAGCCAGGTGACCTCTGTGACATAACAGAGAAAAATATCGCCCGAGATCAAAAGATGAGATTCAGAGCACACTAAGTAACTCTGGTGTACACAGCCGTGCTATGCGGTGGCCAAGGGTTTCCTCTCCTCCCTCACTAGCTCTGCTCACTAGCGGGCCAGACACACTCCTGCTAATTTCAGTAATCTCTTTTGCTCTCGTCTCTTTGGAAATCTTTCCTGTAACCGAACATCAGCATTTGTCTCCTTCTGAAGCCTCTCTTTTTCAAAAAAGATAATTAAACTGACGAGAAGAGACAGCAAAGTGTCATTCAGCAGATAAAAATTAATGCATAAAAAGCAGCGTAATTGAAAAAGGTGGATTAGTCACTTTTGCAAACAGGTCTATTTAAATCAAGTAATTTTTGAAATTATAAGTATTACTAAAACTTTTTACGAGCAATGATGTCTCTAGTAGTGCAATAAAAAGTGTTCAAAGTCTAAAACATTTATTGGGGTTCAACTCTCATTATGGTAAAATTGAGAGTAGAGTTAGTATTAAAAATGATGTAATAGACCCAGATAATAGACTTCTGTACCTAGTCATATTTTACAAAGAGATATACTACAGAATCAGAATAACAGCCACTTGAAATAAACCCAATCAGATTGATTTTTCAAAAAAATCTTGAATTCATTTTTCAAGCTGTGTGCTACATAGGAAGTTTCCCAGCTGTTTTGTACATTCAGGACTCTCTGCTGGGTGCAGACAAAAGAGTAAGGCCTAATGCAGTGTTTCTCTTTCACTCCCTGTAACCTAATGGTATGTCTGGTATGGACATTTAATTTTGTCTATTTCATAAATTAAAGAAAACCCACAACTGTCACAGTATCCCTGGCATGATGATGAAATGAGAAATACAACTGTAGCTAGATCAGCTTAAATCCCATTCTAATCCTAAATCACTTTGGCACTTGCCAACATCTAGTTGATGAAAAACTCAGTTTGACCCATGAATGTATATGAAAATACACTTATACAGACATACACACACAGAAATTCAAACACAAGTGTGCTATGTGTTACCTTATCAGCTATTTCATCCTGCTTCATCTCATGCCGACTTGGAAAATTTTGCAATGTTCAACTCTTTCTCAAAATCACCTTGTGTTCCACTATGGAAATATATATAAATTCACTAAATCTAAAAGCATGAAAAAGGTTGGACAATGGATAGGTCTTGAGGCTAAATCATGCAGCAGTTACAAAGAAACACACAGCTGAAAATCATTTCATGTTTCCCGTTGACTAAAACCTGACCTACAGCAGTAAACCACTCTGTTGCAGAATGCTGCAACAGTAAACACAGTAAATGCAAGATTAGTATTATAAAAAGATTACTGTGAAGAGTTACCACATGCATTTGTAAAAATAAGACAGCTGTTTGATTTTATAGTGCTAAAATCTTTTGCTTTTGTTTGGGCTGTATGATTAAACACACATTTTCCTCTTTTTAATATCTCTAAAGAAAGTCTGTCAGAGACACAACAGTCAACAATTACAGGTCAGTTTTGTCACCAGTTTCACTGAACTCCAAGTCAAATCCCAGATGTCTTAATTTTTGAAAATACCTAGTGTTACTTTTTTTTGTGTAAAATATAGGTATTAAAACCAAGTTTTCTGGCAGTCAGGTCTTTAGTTCTTTTACACTCCTACTGAACATATTAATTTGTATTTAGTTTGGGTTTCACTTAGGCTTTCTGCATTTTTTAAATATATTTGATGTATCCCTGAAAAAATTAATATTTAATTTAAAAAGCACCTAACCCAATCCATTGCCTTTTACAGTAAGTATGATCTAGTGCATCTGCTTTTGTAATATTCATGAAATCTGGAAATCAAGGCTAGGCATCATATGCTACCATCATATGCTAATAGAGGGTTTTGCTCATTTGAGTGTTTGATCAGTTTTGAATGCCCAAATGGCCTATTAGAATTTCCAAGCCAGAAACTACTGTAAATGTTATTATATGTATAAAAATACTATTATATGGATATAATAAATTTTACTTTTCCTAGATACACACTCAGATTCACATGAAATAATTTGTCTCATTTACCTCCTTTCATGTGCTTTTTATACAAATAGGTACTGAGCAAATATTTTATAAAACTGAAGGTTAAATTACCCTGATTCTAAAGAAGAGAATATGACTTTCGGTTATAATATAACACAATATCTTGTCTTGAGGAAAAAAGCCTTAAATTAATTGGCTTACATAGTATACCATGCTACAAGCCCAGTTAATTGCATTTTTGAGTCGATGTGCCTCTCTGATTCAGGCATTTGAAACAAAATAAAGCAAGGAGTATTTAACATTAACAGTAATTTAACAAATAATAATAATTTAGGGCATGAATCATTCCTTACATTCCTTTCCAACTACAGACAATTTCTGTTGGGAAAAGTGCCATATAGTATCGACAGTGACAACAAATTGTATTGTCCGGTGAACATCTGTTTCCGACTCCCACACTGATACTGCAGATTGGCTACTTCTGATTTAGTCTTCACAGGCTGCCCAACCACAGAGGAACTGGAAATTACTGGTACATTCAACTTTTATTATTGGAACACAGGAAAACTTTATCATCATGCTGGGAAGTTCTGTGTCTTTTGAAATATTGGAAGGAGGATTATGTGAGCACAGAAACCACATGCGGCAGTTCTTACGAAGAAGGAGAGAAGTGGCTTCTGGTTTTTGTGTCTGTCCATACACATGGGTATGAAAGCCTGAGATTAAAATCTCAAAATGGAACAGTATTTTTGTTTTCAATA
This sequence comes from Chamaea fasciata, assembly GCF_029207755.1. NCBI lineage: Eukaryota > Metazoa > Chordata > Aves > Passeriformes > Sylviidae > Chamaea > Chamaea fasciata. The sequence goes on along the minus strand of NW_027094095.1, from coordinate 11,254,454 downwards.
TGTGATATTGGATGATGAGGGTTTGGTGGGGGGTGTTTATTCTTAATAAAACCAGCAGCATTGCAAAAAAGGACTGGATTCTCCCAGTCTTGCTCAATATGTAGCATAGTGTCCCTATACAAAATATCTCTGAAATTCAAAGCAGTTTCTGTAGGGCAGAGCAGACTGAGGTTTAGCTTGAATTGCAGGCTCTAGCCCCAGAGAAATGAGCTGTGCTAACTCGTATGTACTGCACCAAGTTACTGTGACAGCAATTGAAACAGTAAGGCTGGGTCAACTAGCTGAAATTACTACTGTTAAAAAAAAAATCAAAGCCAATGCTAAGCAAATTTTTCAAAACTAAAGGGGAGCTTGTTAGCATGATCAATGTCATTATTCTCATAGTTACACCACCATTGTTAGAAAAAGGTTAAGTTCCACTTTGGCTGGGAAAAAGAAGAAAAGAAGATACAGTCTTGATAGGCACCACGTACCAGTTTGATGAAGCTCCAACTCCTGATCTGTAAACTATTTTACAGAGAAAGGCGAGCAAGAAACTCCACTGAACTCCTGTTAACACTAATTAGAGTTGCCAGCATGCAGTGGAATCAAAGGCAAAACATGTGGAGCTCCCACTGAAGTCAAGAGGAGAAGGGTGTGACTTAAAGGAGAGGCATGCAAATTAAAAATAAATGCGGTTCAACGTTACCAAATGAGCTGCTCATGTAAATACTCCCTTTGAGATCTAACCCTTCCTACTGGGAACACTCTCCCTGAAAGTTCATTCCTAGTCAGGAGACAGCATTGTCCTTGACCACACTTGCCAAATGAGAACCTATCTTGTGAACGATGGGTCCAAACCATGGACCATGTAAAGCAATTCCCATGTGTTTCTTTCTACTTAAAGTTGTTACTATTGTTGCTGTTGTTAAGATTCTTGTTGTTTATTCACTGTACTATAAGCAAGGACCGTTATTTTCCAAGTCGTGCATCAGAAAGGCAATGCTAGTCCTTACAGCAATTTTGGATTTCTCAAAGACTTGAAAGTCTAAGTAGAATCTTACCAATATGGCCAATATTCCAAATAGGACAATCCATGTCTTGGCCTCAGATGCAGAAAATTGCCTGTCCTTGGTTTTCATGAGTATGACATGTACTAACCCAAACAATACTCAGTAGTGTTTGTTTGTGAGCAGATGGCTTGTGAGCTATGTCCTGCTCTTCTCTCCTTGTGTAGATAAAAGGTACAACTGTGGAGTTGTCAAAAAAGAAACTGAAACTATTTTATGCTATAGCGACCTGGGTACAAGCTACACATTAGTTTTGGCTTCCAGTTGCACAATGGATTATTTGCATCACCACCTAATTTAGTCTCATGTCTCCTAGCAGCCAGTCTACTACATCCCTGCCATCTCCCATAATTCAAAGGACAGGGTTGTGATTGCCCTAAAACCACTGCACAGACAAACAGAAGCAGAAACAGAAACTTTGGGCAATTGTCACTATAACTGTCACTATTCTTTCTACATGTTTTTGCTGTTATCTGAAGGAAAGTTAATACTCAAGATTAAATAACTTTGTGGTTTTATTGTGATTTTTACCCAACTCCAGAAATATCAATATGGTGACTGCTGACCTACATGACCCACACACCATGCAGCTTTTTCTCAAATATTTCTACCTTTTCCACAAAGGGTGCACAAAGATTTTGAGAGCTTGTCACTGAAACCACTGACTGATGGAAGGAAAAGGTTAGTGGAGCCCAAAGCCTCAAATAATTGCAGTTACTGCTGCTGTGGCACTGCCACAATTCCCAAGAAAGAGAAAGGAAAAGAAGATAAAGCAGATAACAAATAAGGCATTTAGAAGTAACATGTAGCAAATGAAACTTAAATGCTTGACACAGGCAGCTTTACAGAAGAAAACAGAAAACTGGCAAATGCTATGAGTGAAAATGGAAATACAGTATTCAAGATCTTGCATTTCTTATTTGGACAAAATTCTCATTGGTTACAGGAAAGCTTTTTCTGACATGCAGTACAAGACTGGGTCCATAAGCACAGCCTGACTTACACTGAAAAATACTACATACAAGGCTGATTTTTTCAGCTCTTTATTTAGGAAAGCAAGCAGTTATGGATACCTATTTATTTCCTTGCACAGTGAATTCTGGCCGTAGTGTGGAGACAAGGAAGGCTCCCATCACTGCCCATACCTTGGTCTTTTCTGCCCATACCTTGAAGAGGGATGAAGCAGATCAGCATGTGACTAGACAGCCCTGTCTCTGCCTCCCCTGAAGTGCTGGATCATCCCTCAGACTAATCAGTTGCCTAAGAGATGCAGAAAGCTGCTTCTTGACTGGTGAGGGATTATGACTCAGCACCACCAGTGTGCTCATTACTCAGGACAAACTGGGAGACTGCAGTAAGTATTCCCCAATAAATACCAAAAGGTATCCAGATGAAACAAAGAGACGGTGTTGACTGTAACACCAGAATAAAGATACAATTCTTCCTCACATTCAGTGTCACTTAGTCAGGGTGATGTTTCCTGTACTCAGCAAACACGCCAGTAAAAGAATTTCCTTGGCATAGAGACAACATGGAAATGTCCTTTTAAAATCAGTTAATACCAACAGAACTCATGAGCTAGCTGGAACCATTTCCTATGCTATGGAAAGAACACTCAAATAAGGTTAACTAAGACATTTCACCCTCCCAGCCTCCCCCCTCCCCATCTATTTCTGGATGTCTTCTTTTGTTCACCCTTTGCTAATTATAGTGGCCCTGCTTAGGTGATATTTATAGTCTTAAAAGAGTTGCCTGACTTTTAGAACACTTTATTCATGTATATTTCCTGTGTTTATTGTTGCCTTAACTAATTTTTTAAAATTAATTTTACTTGATCCAAGATTTTATTTAGCAACAAATATCAAAGTAACTTTTCTTTCAACAAATGTGAGACCTGTATTTAGATGTAAAAAGCATTTTTCTATTTCTGACTTTCCAAAAACAGATTTTCGTTTCTTTCCCTGTCCAAGCGATGAGTATGACAGAAAACTCCAGAATCAGACAAAATGAAATTTCTTTTTTCACTGCAGTATGGTTACTTGGTATTTTATTTTACTAATTTATCCTTTTTTGTCAGTAATGGTTACTCTAATGAGTGGGGTGTTTCCAAGACACAGTGTTAAATATTTTTTTCCCAGACTACCCTGATGTTTTCCTAACCACCTATACCTGAACTTTCACAGGTTACAGAAGTGGAAAAAAGACACTGAGAATATCTACATAAAATTACATCTTCACTTTCCCACCTGCACCGCTTTTCATCACTTTTTAAGTTTTTCTTCATTCCCTCTTAAACCTGCCCTTTTGTTTCTTCTGCGATTGCACTAAAAATGTGCCTGTAGTGATGCCAGTAGTGAAAACTTTCAGTCCCTATTTCAAAACAGCAAATAGAGAACATTTTAGGGAAAAATTTGATGCATGCCTTTCAACTTTATCGAAAGCAGATGGATTTGGGGAAATGTTAGCGCAAAACTAACCGGTGGTTCACCTTTCGGCAGAAAGGCTTTCTCCATCCCTTGATGCTGCCGCGCAGTCAGGCGCGGACACAAGAAATTACGAGGTCTGCGGGAGCGCCTGGCACCCGCGGCTCCCGGCCCGTGTCCCTGTCCCCGTGTCACACAGGAGGAGCCCCCGGCTGGGCTGGCGAAGGACACGCAGCCACTCGAGGGGGGACGCAGGGAAGCGAGCGGCCCCGTCGCTGGGAGGGCCGCTGGCGCCCCTCAGCCCCCGGGGCTGGAGCCCGGGGCCGGGCACGGACCCGCCGCTCGCCCGGGGCTGGAGCCCGGGGCCGGGCACGGACCCGCCGCTCGCCCGGGGCTGGAGCCCGGGGCCGGGCACGGACCCGCCACACGCCCGGGGCTGGAGCCCGGGGCCGGGCACGGACCCGCCACTCGCCCGGGGCTGGAGCCCGGGGCCGGGCACGGACCCGCCGCTCGCCCGGGGCTGGGCACGGACCCGCCGCTCGCCCGGGGCTGGGCACGGACCCGCCGCTCGCCCGGGGCTGGGCACGGACCCGCCGCTCGCCCGGGGCTGGGCACGGACCCGCCGCTCGCCCGGGGCTGGAGCCCGGGGCCGGGCACGGACCCGCCGCACGCCCGGGGCTGGGCACGTACCCGCCGCTCGCCCGGGGCTGGGCACGGACCCGCCGCTCGCCCGGGGCTGGAGCCCGGGGCCGGGCACGGACCCGCCACTCGCCCGGGGCTGGAGCCCGGGGCCGGGCACGGACCCGCCGCTCGCCCGGGGCTGCCCGGCGCTGGAGCCCGGAGCTGCGGGCGGCACCTCGGGCTGCCAGCCCCGAGCCCTTCACTCGGCCCGGAGACAGCCTCCGAGGAGCAGAGCCCTGGCTCGAGTTAGCCGCCTTTTCCGGCCTTTCTCCCACGTTATTTGCTGATGCCTGCGCTGGGCACAGCCCCTCGCCTCACCTGCCAGCCCCAACACCCCTCATGGCCCCACCTGGGCCTCACCCAGGGCGCCATTCAAGCTCCAGCCGAGGCCCTGGGCTCCCTCACTGCCGGTACGTGTCCTTATCTCGTCCTTTGCAATCCTGCCGTGTCCTTGGGGCTCCCAAGGCTCTCAGTGAGGGAGGTGGAGTGGGATAGTCTTGTGGGGGTTGGCAGCCTCTGCCCCTCAGCGAGGCGGAGGCGATGGTGCTGCCGTGCCCAGCGGTTTCTGTGGCACACGGAGAGCAAATGTTTCAAATCCATTTTGTAAGGGGCTAAGATGGGATGTTGTGATTTAGCCAACATTAGCTCTGAATAAAACTGTGCTGGAATGGAAAACATTCAAGTCCTTTAGTATGTTCCTGTGCCTATACAGCTGTATAAGGTGTCCAACCTGTTCTGAGTGGTCCGACAATTTGCAGCACCGTTTGAAAGCTCCCAACTTTAGGCCTTGTGTCCAATGAGTCTGATGACTGAGTGTTGTGGAAAACTTATTTGCGGTGCTACTAGAGGCAGCACCAAGAACATTTGTGGTGAAGAACTACACATTTTCTCACTCTCCTAGGTACATTTTGTTCAGATGTTGTACTACAAGGCTTTCATATGGCTGCATAGAAGAACATCCATTTATATGATGCTGCTTCAGCAGGGCTTAATAGGAAGTCTGTAAGCGATTTCAGTGTGGCTGGGATTTCATCCTTACTGCAGGTGATCCTAAAGGCTATAGGTTAACAGAAGAGCATCCTTAAATCTGACCAGCCTTGATAAATTTATAGAGGCAAACTTCCACTGTAATTGGGAGCCCTCCCATAGAACAGAAATATGATACAGGTATTGTAGACAAGTGCTGGTTCTGAATGATACAGGTACCATACAAAAACTCTGGATCGGAATGATACAAGTTCTCTTCCTGCAGTAAGATCTACAGCCTGGTTTTGTACAAAATGTCATCATTTGCAGATGGAAAAACAGCTCTTTTTGGGAATTTTTTTTTTTTTTTTGGGCAAAACTTGCAAAAACCAGAGATCTTTGCAAGTGAAGGTCTGTCATTCTGGCAGTAAAAATTGGCTTTACTAAGTGTAATCAGGCAATATATCTGATTTTTCCAAGAGACTGGAATTGTTTAATTTTCAATGTGTAAAGCTCTCCATCATTTGGCAAAATGATCAGGCCTTCACAGCAGAAAATAACAGCTAAAAATTGTCTGACAATTGTCTGAAAATACAACAGACTGTCAACATGGCTGAGCATTCCCTGTTCAGTTTCTTAGTACAGCAGTTATTGTTGGAGTTAATTTAACATCCCTTTGGACTACTCACAGCACGCAGGATCTAAAGAGCACTGTTTTTATATCTCATCCTACAGCAACGTGATATACATTTGCTAACACACCTAGCTAATCTTTCTATGTCACTGCTGGCAATTGTCAAACTTAAATTGGAAGCTTACATTTTGAAGGAAAGCAATTAAACTGTAATATTAAACTTCTGTTTTGTGTAACCAATACCTCAAACTCAGATTAACTCAGTGTTTGCTTCAGGACTTGTAGCAGGAGCGACTGTAGCTATGTAATTCCTTGTGTCCATATGTCAGGCTGTTATAGCTCTGCTTAGGGGCTGGCAGCTTTTTGGATTGTTACCTGCTCAAATTTTCTCTCCAAGTAACAGAACTTTGTTACTGCACCACGGCTGTTCACAACAACCTGGGTAACTTTGCTGGTGAACTGCTGGGGGCAGGTGCACTCAGGTGCAAAAACACCTTCATGGAACATGGTTCTGAGTCACAGCATGATGCTTAACTGGGTGTTAGATAGAAAATTACTAAATCCAGGGAGACTACTCAGTCTCCTGCTATCAGGGGTGATAACATCCTACACCACAGTGTATCACATATAACATGCACAGCCTGCATGCTGAAATAGTGTTTACTCACAGCCTTTGTCCAAAGAAGAGCCAGAAGATCATCATGAAGTTTATTCTAACAATGTGTTCCTCTACATTTTTAAATGTTTGAGGAATATTTTTCTTAGATCCAGATACACTGAAGCCAGCAGTTACACATGACTAATCTGATTACTGATATCAAGTGTAGTCCTGCACCTCAGTTTCTGGCAGCTTTCCTGACTGAAAGAACACTGCAGAAATTTTATTTCATCAGCAATGTGAGTTGCATTTCCTGTCCTGATAAACACACACTACAAAGTCCAAAAGCACTTCAAATTGTCAAATTACACTTGATTACTTAAGTCTTAATAATAAGTCACCCTTTCATCATCCTGAAAATTTTTAAGGTATTTCACTGTTGATTTTTTTCCTCGAAAAAAAACACCCCCCCAAAACCCCCCAAAACCAAACCAAACCAAACCCCAAAAAACAACAACAAAAGAAACCAACCAAAAAAAAAAAAAAAAACCAAACCAAAACCCAGCAAAACCCAAACCTATTTTTTGCTATTCTGTGCTAGTTCCATTTAATAATTGTATTTCTGTACTGTAATTCCTTATATTCTGTGCATTTCTTCATACTCAACTACATATGGACTGAAATTTAAAATTAAAGCTGGTATATAGAGTATTACATTATTACATCTATCTAAACTGATTTCACAGAAGAAATGAAGAGCCTTCAGGAGTTCTGTTAATCCTGTTCACATGAAGTTTGCACTTACAGAAGTAAGTTGAAACTCTGATAATATAGTTGCACTTCTGGGGAATATGTAACACAAAGCTAGGCCTTAGTTTATGAACAGCTGAAATATCTGTGATGCCATGTACAGTGCAAGTTCTATAGACAGGGTCCTTTGGAGATATGTGATTAAACCACTGTTTCTTTGAAGGCCACAGCTAATGTAAGCCTGAGCAAATTTATACTTTGAGCAAGAAATCTGGCTTGGGACTGATAAAGTCTGACATCAATGAATGGTCTAAATTTGCAAGCTCAGTGAATAATTATAGGATGAGCTTCTTTACCATGAAGTGCACTGGTTCTTCCTGCAATCATTCACTACAAGGTTTGTGCTCACATGGTACTTTGACCTGTGACATCCTCACTAAAATAGCCAAATAAGGCAAGGTAGGTTTTTTTGTGAGTCACCATTCTTTTAGTGCCTTTTTTTGTAACTATTAACATTTAGTTGATTTTTTTCTGATCCTCAGCCAGAAGAAAATATCCTGAGGCCTGTTTTACAATGCAGGTCCTGTGTTTCTCCTGCTCCAAGGCAGAGACTGCTTTCTTTTATGGGTTCAGGAATAGTTAGCTCTGGAAGCAGTCTTTGAATTTTCCCTGGTGTGGGCTGATGAGGAAAGACCAGTCCAGAGAAGCTGTCTGCATCCTTCCTTGGGGCCAGGCAGCCTTTGGACTCTAGAAACTCTTGCAATATTTTCTTTTTAGCTTTGTACGAAGACCTTTCACCTGACCAAGACAGCTGGCGACAAATCTAGCATCCCCAGGGCACTCCTGAGTTTTCTTAGCTGAGGATAAGATGGATATATCTTACTTTTATATTTACTGAGCTTTCAACAACTCCAGAATAGCAAACAAAGGCCTTCTTTACTATTACTATTACTATTACTATTACTATTACTATTACTATTACTATTACTAATTACTAATTACTATTACTATTACCCTGAGTCACTTGGGATGTTATCTCTGTATTATTTAATCTGTGTATAAAGAACCAAACAGAAATATATCTCATTATGAATAAAAAAGTAATATGTAACATCAAGCCCCAGAATTTTTGACTTAATAATCCCTTACAAAGTATTCTGACTTCACAAGACGTGTAGGGATGATTGAGATTTTAGCAGGTGTTAAATTCAAATGTACTGGATTGCAGTTGGCTGCTTTGGATCTTACTCTGACATTATTATTAATCCTGACTCATTGGCATCTTTAATTTTTTCATTAGTTTCTGATATCCTACATGAAGATGAGAGGACCTGCTCCTCAGTAAGTGTGAACATTACCCTTAAATTACATCCTCAAATCCATACACAGGTCATATTCAAATGCAGTGCATGCTGTGGGTAGTTCTACGAGGTCAATATTTTTCCCTTTTACATCCTTAAATGTCTAACATATTTCAAAAGAGGCAATGAAAATTTGTAGGTCAACAAGTGAGAAGATTGTGATAAGCTTAAACAGGTAAAAGATTCAGAAAATAAAGTTTTAAAACAGATATTTTTTCATTTGAGATTTCTTAAAAGAAAATCAAATCTGCAATCAAAGGAAAGAAATAAGGAAAACTTAAAACCTGTAGCTCAGTGGTGGGTTTTTGTTATTTATCTCTAGGGTAAATGTGGCCTGAAACACTGATGGACTGGGACAACACTTTTTATTGTATCCTCCCCCTGAATTCTGCCAACTACAAATCTCTACATTTAGCAGAAAGAAAAATGATTGCTCCTTTATATTAATTGAAGGGACAAGAGTGTAAGACAAAATTTAGGATGAAGTGAAAAGATACAGTAAGTAATTGCAAACATGCTGCCTAGTAAGTCACAGCCAGTTGTGCGAGGCATCACTCATCATGACCAAGCCAAGATGAATTGCATACAAACCACATTTATAATTTTGTACTGTTTAATTATTTGAGTAATGTAGAATTTTAGTCCCAGAGATCTGCTAATGCACCTGTCTTATCTGAAAGACATCTCAATATTCAGTTGTTTAGACAGGTAGGAATAAGAGTAGAATATCTTTTTGAGCAAATACATACTTCTCAGCTTTGAACAGATAGGGAACAAAGTTAGCTGTTCTGAAAATCTAATTGCATCTTTATCACAATTGCCTCCCCTTTCTTCTGCATTTAATATATGTCATATCCTTTGGTGGCTTTTTTTAAAACCTCTCCCACAGGCATTCATGTCCTGCGGAGCAATCTGAAATAGCTGCTTTTGCTACCTTGATCAGAGGAACATGAAGTCATGGATAGATGGAACTGAGCTGCATTCAGAAAAGGTTTGGAAATCTTTTGTTTAATATTGTTCTTGTCCTCTCAACTGAAAAGAGAGATGTTGTTAACCAGTGCTGTTAAAAAAGTAATGTCTGATCTAAACATTCTTTTGAAATTGAAAAGGTTAAAGTTCTCAGCATGGTGTATGATCCGGTCCCTAAATTTTGGATGTGGATGGATTTCTGAATGAATTGTTATTGTTCTGCAATGCTGTGCAATTTTGTTGATCTTGTCCAGCTAAAAAAATAATCTGGATATCCCATAAAGTATGAAACTGTCTAACCTCGAAGCTTCCAAGATACAAAGGTCATAAACACTAAGGTAAAAGCAATGCCTTCTACAAGTGTGTGAAAATCAGTTCATGAGCCAAAGGCTCTATGTAGCAAATTTTTAGAATATGTGTATTTCCAGAAGTCTGTGTGTACATGGAAATGTATAATACATCCAGAACCAGGAGAAGTTGGTCAGCATTTTCATAAACAAATTTCTGCATCTTTTGTGTCTGTCCTACTAAACATAGGTTGGTTGGAGAGTATAATCCAGGCTGAGGTTGGAGGTGAAGGCCATCTTTAAAACTGTTCCCAGTATAGCATGCTCAATGTTTATAAAATTTGTCACTTTAATCATAAATGGAATTTTAGGGCAGATCGTGACTTAAAAATTTGTACACTGAAAGGTATATGCAAGACAGTAATTTTTAACTCTAGAGTACTTTACTCCAGTCTAACGTACTTTCCAGTGTATGGATAGAAAGATCTGGTCTCAGATATTTACCACATAGTCTATTCAAAATAAAACATGTCCTCAATTTTTAAATTATTTAAAATGAGTAGCATGGCTTATAGATGGATACAAAATTGTGTGCAACTGAAACAGCAAACATGTGACAGTCTTTCCCTCTTTTCAATGCATTTTGGTTTTCCTCTCTGAGTAAACTTCCTCTCTTCTTTCTCTTTAAATAGACTGAGTTTTCAATGATTCCTGCAATCATTCTCACAAAAAAATGGAGAGAAGCTGGAATTGCATATGCAGCATATACAGCTTGCTTTTCTTGTAATCTGGCTTTATGTCATGTGTCCATGTCCTTATGGTCATGACAGACATGCTGTTGTGGCAAGCTCTCTGAGTGAAGCTTTTCAATGGATCTCCCTTTTGTGCTCTTAACTCATGTAGATTCAGTTCTCAGTGAAACCCTACAGTAATTGTTATATTTGGAAGATGAGTTATTTTCTCTTATCTTGAAAGTAGTCAGAAATTATGGGTGGTCACAAAACTTTACAGATTTCAGTAGCAAGTACTTCAGTGGCAAATACTTCTTACAGACACAGTAACTAGCAATGTAACAGTGAAATTCAGATGTGAGTTGAGTTCACCATCTTGAGGGGTTTTTTGAGACTGAAGATTATTCTTTTCAGAGCTAGTTTCTGTATCAAGACAGTGATTAAAAACTGTAGTTCATATCTGTTGTCTGATCTCAAATTTCTGACTGAAAATTTCAGACTTGAAATTTCAGACATGCTCATAACAGACCCCAAAGCTGCTTTAACAATAAGCCTGAAAAATGTAAATGGGGGAATTTCTGTCCACCAGAAAGCTGTGCATGAGGATTTCCTGGGTGCTCCAGCACAAATAAGAGCCTCAAGGTCATTGTAGCAGCCTAGACTGAAGGAATCCCCCATGTGTCAGTGATAAGAACCAAAAGGAGTCCTGGAGGTATCTACTTCCTCCTTGCTTTCTGTTCCATATATATCCTGCTTAGGTTTCAGCCTGCACGGTTAATGAGACACATGAGAATGCATAAATTAATATCCCGTTGAAAAAACTGAATATTCCAAATATGGACTTACATAAAGTGTGAATGGAGATGGACAGAAATGGCATTCCCTGATATGTTAAATAAGGTAATGAAATAATTACATAAATGAATGTGGGTGGTGTAACAGTGTGCTTACAGCCCTGAGTACAAGCCAGACAGGGAGCGATGCCGACAGAGAAGGAGTAGAATTAAGTGAGGCCTTATGGATCTTAACAATAATTGTGATAAATACTGAAGTACAGAAAAGCTGAACTGAATATCGAATCTCTTTGCTGCAGCTAGTTACAGGCTCAGGTGGAAGTCAGCAGCAAGTTTCTCCTTTTAATAGTCTGCCTACTTCAAGCCAAATAAATAAAGAATGAGATGCTTGAGGGGAGAGAAAACAAAACCCAGGCTTTCCTGCTTGAAGTACAAGATTGTAAGAAATAGTATTTTTTTTCTTGATTGAATGACAATACAATGTAAAATTGTTACTTACCTTAAGTTCTCTAAAGAAGATGCTACTCCTAGCCCACTCAACAATGGAGAAGAGGGTTTGGTCAGCCATTTTACACATAAGCCCGAATGTGTTGAGCTTCTCATGTTTGCTTCTGTTGGCTTGCTCTTGCTGCAGATATGCCATGATTTTAGCTTGGACTTGTGGCTCATCAGGCTCACATTTCAGGAGTTCCAATATCAGATGTGGGATACTTGCTGGTGAGCTTGTTTGATAACTATCCATGTATGAGTAGCCCATTATTGACTCTGGTGAGCTAGTGTAAGGGTCAGGGTACTCGGACTTGATAGCACGGCTTGGAAAATGGCCATAGGTTTGGTAGCCTTGCAAACTGCCATGGGGCGGCATTGTCATGCTGATGGGAGAGGTCACAAAGGGACTCCTGTCATAGTCTGTGGGAGGCAAGGCAGTATGGTTCAGAGGTAGGCCTTTAGAAGCTGAATGGATGTTCTGGATTGCAGAGGATATTGTCAGGTCAGTTGGCATTGCTTGGATCACCTGAGTCATGGCTTCCAGTTTCAGTCCATTTGCTCGGATGAGAGCTTTCTTCTGCTGCTTCAATGCCCTGTCTCTCTTGTACATTGGTCCAAACTTGTTTCGACCGCCACGCATTCGGTCAGCTCGCACAGCTGTCAGGGCAAAGGAGGAAGTAAATCATTGTTAACACTTGGAATCGACATCTTTCATCAGACATATATTAGGAAAGAGCAGAAATGTAAAAATGTAACTATTTTTTTTCCCCAAATTCAGAGTTGCACTTTTATTCCTAAGGAAAAAGGATTTCTTTTGACTTAACAAATGCCACTTTTTTTCTAGTGATTTACATGTCACGTGCATATATTACTAACAAAGAAGGACTTCTCTGTACATTGATTAGGACATGGGGACAAACACAATGGATGGCCACAGGAATTTCACACCTGCTATGGGATCATGTGGAAATCTCAATGTACATTTGGGTTTCTATCATGCTACTATGTCATTAAGAAACAAGGGCTGAAGTCCAGAATTTGTCTGAGACGTATCCAGCAGACCACATTGTCTCATTATAATAATTCCATTACTGCCTTCCACCGCAGCAAAACATCTGAAATGTAAATTGTGAAATGTTCAGTAGTCACAAAGAGGAATACATTTCTTTTGGCAAAAAGGAAGCATTTCATTTTGATGATTCTGTCCAGGTTGGTGTAAAACTTTGAGATTTCTAGTTAGCTGAGCTCTATGGAAATGTTTAGCTGCAGTTGGAATGTGCAGAGAGAAAGCTGTCAGCTTGCTGCCTTCTACGTGAAAGATAGAAGTGAAACAGAAACTATTGACACTGTTCTGGCTTATAATGTCTCTGGAATTAGAAATAATTAAAACAAATCCTACTCAGCAGCTGCCTTGGGAGTCATACTGGTGGTCTCTGTCACCGCAGTGTCTGTCACCATGGGATATATGTAATGGACTAGTGAGGAGCTTTCACCAAGCCCACCTTACCCAACGGCAATTAGATTGAAAGAGGAACCTTTGACAGCCTGGTGACACGTTGAGACTGCTGAGATTGCTGGAGGTTAAGTTCTTGAGCTTTTTATCTTAGGGATTAGTAGGACATTAAAAATTTATTATGAATGCTAGATACGCATAAGACTGTACCTTATCGTAAGGACTTTAACGTTTAATGATTTTTTTGGTCTGTGGTAATTTATGAACTAGACTTTTAAGGCTATATATATATATCACTATCAGGGAAATACACATATAAATGTCACAAGTATTTACAATTAAGAGAACACATGTTCTTCCAATTTTCTAAACAAAGGAAAAGAAGTTGTGTGGATGTGTAGGTAAGGAAGCTGAAGTACATTTTCTGCAGTACCTTTAAAACTACAGGTATTTTGCTTGAATTTGTAGGAAAAATGAGCTGCCAATATTACTGCCAAATGTTGACTTTAAACAAAATGCATGCATTAATTATATCACTTGTAAATGTAATGGATTTTAAATCTGTATACACAGTATCCTCACAGGTAGTCTGCAATTAAAAACTGTGAGCCAAATTGGATTAGCAAGTACTTTTGTGTAAATCCTACTTAAAATTTAAGGTGAACTTTGTGTAATGACGGAAGACAAAATTTGGTCTTGTATCATTGTCAGCAAGTGAGAGGAGTTAAAAGTAGGAGTAGGCAAATGTATTTTATACTTCTTCTTAATGCCAACAATGAGAAAAGGATTCCACATGTCCTGTAATTGTACTATTTGAATTTGGAAGCACATGCAATGATTCAGAATGTTTAGTGCAGTGTGTCAGTGCTAGCTCAGTCTTGTGGGCAAATACAACACTATTGAATCAATCAAACTGCAGGAGGCTGATTTTTCTGTTTATCTGCAGTTATATCAACAGCTTCCCTTTGCCAGAGCCTGGTGACTGACTGGCTCTTATCCTTTCTGGTTCCTTTCATGGCTTATGGTTTTCCTCCTTGGCCTGATTTTTTTCTGGGTAAGTGTGTAGGGTGAATGTCATTTCACACAATTGTAACAGTAAGGAGTTTATGAGCTTGTCCTTGGTCAAGGAAAAATGTCATCTGCTGTGAAATCCGAATTTTAATATTTTATAAATCAAAGTTAGAATGAACCATGTATGATTCACAAATTCAAGTTGATGATATTTTTGCATTTGGTTATCTCAAAGGGTATTGTACACTTTTCATTGTTCTCTGCAGATGAGAAAGTGAGATGAAGTCAAAAAGTGTACTTCAAAATGCCTTATCCTCTTTCAATCGCACTAGCCTTGCAGGTATAGCATCACAAAAATATAGGACGCAACTTTAGAGATTATTTGGTTCCTTAATCTCAAAGGCGAGTCAGTGTGAGAAAAACCCTCATTTTATCTGTTTCTTTCTGTTCTGTCTTGTTGTCAGAAGAACATATGTAAAAAATCAAAACAACCCAAACCTAGATAAAATACAAATAAAATCAGATCACTCTCGATAGCAATTGAATAATATTTTTTTCTAATCTGGACACTTGTTACAAATTTTATGTTGAATCTAAATTAAACCTTTTCTAAAACCTGCAAAACTATTCAATCTGCATCCATGAATTCACAAACTTTAAAAGCCTGAAATATCAAAGTATATACTTATATGACAAAATGGATTATGGTTTTGACTGGTTATTAAATGGTAGTGATCACCATTTACTTACTAGATTTTTTTTTTATAAAGCAACAATCTCACTGACCATACAAAGTAACCTTTTATTATAATTTCAAAGCCATAACTATATAACTTTTCAATATAAAATACAATGCATTAACATCTTATCCTATAATTTTATAGTACAGTTGAAGATACCAGCGAGACTATAGCTCTTACCTTCCAATTTCATTCCAACACTTAGACATTTTTGAAATCGACAGTAAGGACATCGTTTTCGCTGTGTTTTGTCAATCTGGCAATTCTGATTTTCTATACATGTGTACCTTTTGTTATTCTGGACTGTTCGCTTAAAGAATCCCTGTATGATAGACACAAAAATTAGCCTGTTTTGCTTGAACGTGTGTTTCAGCATTTTATGGAAATCATTGTAACAGAATTTTCAGATGCCATTCAAGCACTTACAAAGTTACATAGTTTATTTTAAATTAGTCAGCTGAACCCAGGAGAAAGCCACCAGATTCCAGAGGAAGTTTTCTTGTGTTAGTGCTATGTTTTATAGACTTCATGTCAAAGCTTGGTGAGTCTTTAAGGAGGCTGTAGCCTTCTGTGCCTCTAACACCGGTGGCAGAAATAGTGACACTAGCCGCTTCCTTTTGTATTCTTTAATCATTGCACAATAATTAAAGTCTTCCTTTTAAAGTAGTTTTACGTGAAATAAGTAGGAACACTGTTGCAAAGATAAGAGAAGTACAGAGTACCTCTGGCTATTTTACATCCCAGTGGAGCATGCTGGAGGCATAGTAAGTGCTTGTCATTCACTTCTCATTGATTATTTTTTTAGTAAAAATATAGTGGGCTAAGTTAATTTTTCCATGCAACTAAGTGTTTTAAATTGCATTCTTCTGGCAAAGGAGCTTCACTTACAGTGCACTGCTTAAATAACTGTAAAAAGACCTAAAAAAATTTTTACATGAAAAATCTGACCTATCATAAATTCGCAATTATTTAAACCTTATAGCACAATAGACCAACACAGTATATTAATCTTTCTATATGTTAACTGGTTACTTGACTTTGTGTGTCAAGGGAACTCTGACAGTTACAGTTTGCCTGAAAAAAGTGCATGGTCATTACAATAGCAGAAATCTACATTGCAATAGTGAAGGATGAAAATAAAAATCTAAAGAAAACTTCATTAGATTTTTACAAAGCTGATCTGCATTAAGGATAATCTTCCTACTTTGTCCTCCAGACAAAGAAAAATATAAATCAACCAAACCAAATATTTAGCACAGTTAGCAATGAAAGTTGTTCTAGAACTACATCACAACAGCAAAATGCTAAAACAATTACAAAACTACAATGCAAAACAGTCCAAGTTGTTTGCATTGGTGCAGATGTCTCTCAAAGAGACTTCTACATCCTGAAGCTTTTTGGTGGCTAATTATTTTATGTGACTGTATTAAGAAACGTATCAAAAATAACCCAAATTATTATACATCTGGTTTATTTAAGTATCCTTTTTTTTTTTCCTGCCTATATTAGAAACATTTTTGCTGTACTTGTGGTTTTATGGAGTAATTAGTACAGAACCTTGCAGCTTTCACAGGTGAGAAGTCCATAATGGTACCCAGACACTTTGTCTCCACAGACTGGACACAGCTCTTCAAGGTCTTCATCATAAGAGTAATTCACCATTTTAAACTGAGACACTGGGGGAAAGGAGAAATAGCATATTCAATTAGAATTTACATTACTAACTCAAATAATCTGAAACTTTCTTATCTAGAGAGAAAGCTTACTTAAATAAGCACACCACTGAAAATAGGGAGAAAAAAGTTTAATTTAAAAAAAGAATTGCATGGAGACATGCAACTTCCCATCAGCTAATCTGCGTGGTACTTAGCAAGTGTAACAAAAAGCATCAGCTTCTAAGTTATGTTCTAAATATTTATACTTATAGAGTGCCTTTAGCCTAGTCCTTATTTTATGTAATCATAAACTGAAAGAATTCATTTAAATCCGAAAATGATCAGGGGCAAACTTCAAAAAAGCAGAACGAAAAGATTGCCACTTGTACATTGAAAGTAATCATTTTCCCTTAAAGTTTTCTTTCAGTATCATCCCGCAAATTTTCACCTAGACTAAATCTGTATCTCACAGACCCAGCACTTTTGCACCGTGTGAAATCCAAGTCAGTTACTGCCAAACCCAGCTTAAAACGCCGTCCTCCGCGCCTCCCCAGCCCGCCGCCTCGGGGTGCCGTCACCTGCGGGCCGGGGCGAGCGCTGCGTGCCGGCACCCCCGGCTGTCGCCGCCAGCAGCTCCGCGGCCACGGGGCAGACGCCTTTTAGTGTCCACGTGTCGGCAGAGGGACACGAACCGGGACCGCCGCGCTCGGGGATGCGCTCAGGGTCTGCCCGGCCGGCAGAGCCGGCGTCCCCCGCTACCGGAGCCTGGCGTGAAACCTGCGAGCCGGGGCCGCCTGAAGTTTCTGCCGCTCGGGGAAAAGGCGGGGAGGAGCCGCCGGTCAGGAGGGAACGGGGGGCTAAAATAAGCGGGATGAAAGCACGGAGCGTGCCCACTCGAGCCGGGCTCCCCCCACAAGGACCCCAATCAGCCGCTCCGGTTACTCCTGAGAAGAAACCTTGCTGCTCACTCAGTGCAGGGCCGGGTTCCTTCCCCTTCCCTGCCGCTAAACCTCCGACCTGTTAGGCAAGCAGTGTGGCAGCGGAGGACTCCTGAACACGGCGAGAGGCGCTGGGCATCGCCGCTGGACTGCTTAGGATGTCGCCTCTTTGTCTTTAACTCTGCGGCTGCCACGGTCCGGGGGTACCGGGGCGGTCAGACTCCGCCCGAAGCCCCCGACCCGGCTTGCCAAGGCAAGGGGCTGCACCCCGGCGCTCGCAGGAGCTCCCGGGGAGCGCGGGGGCATGATCCCGCCGTCTCACTGCCGACAAACCCTTTCCTGAGCCACCTCGGCACGGCCGGGGATCGCCGCCTGTCAGCGACGTGGGGCGGACGCGGGGCGGCCGCAGGCGGAGGAGGAGGAGGGCCCGGCCCTCCCCTCTGCTCCCGCGGTCGTGGCTCCAGGGTCCGGCGCTGGGACGAAGTTGCCCTCCTCGTAGGAGAACGTGGGAAAGCAGGGGTTTTCCGAGCGCCGCGCCCTTGCACGGAGCCTCCACCACGCGAGAGCAAAGGGGCGGTCGGTTCGCCCCCAGCACCTCCGAAGCCCGCGGCCCACCCTGCCCCTACTTCCCAGCAGGCTCCCGAGAGGAGAGGGGATAGTTTCTGAAGAGCAGCCGGGACGGGAGTTTCTGCCCGGGAGAGTGGCGCGGGGTGGGCATAGCGGGCTGCCAGCTCCAAGGCGGGGAGCCGACCCTCGGCGGGGTCTGCGCCGCCTCCCTCCGCGCATGGCTCCGGCCCCGAGTAGGGCACCGGGAACACCCCGGTCCCGCCACCCCACACAGACATTTCCAGCTCCATCCCAGCTCGGGCATCCCTCTGCCTTCCTGGGTACCCCGCAAATCCGCCACGGAGTCGGAGCTCTCTCCAGCGAAGTTTCGCGACACCGCCTCTGCCACCTGCACGGTACCTGTGGGCGCCGCACCCGCGGGACAGAGCCCTCGGGACCCGTTTCGGGACGGTGTGTGCACACGGGGTGCTCGCCAGAACTTCCACGCGTAACTCCACCTGCCATAAACTTCGAGGCAGTTTTGCGCGAACCGGGGACTAGACCGAGATCCCTTGGATCTGCAGCGGGGCCGGGCAGGGTCCGACGGGACGCCTGCACCCGCGGGGAGGCTCGCGCCGGCCGGATCCTTGGCGGCCCCTCGGCCCCGTTTGCACCTCCTGAGCAGGGCCTTGTCGTCGCCTCGGCCCCGGCACCCCGGCCCCCGGTACCCGCTCGAGCCACCCTGAAAGCTGTCCCGCGAAGGCAGGGGCTCGGCGGGGCGTGGAGCGGGCGGTGACGGGGCAGCTCGCAGGCAACTGCCGCAAACTTTTTTGGCAGGACGAAGGGGCGCTTTGCCGAGGGAAACCCGAGCGTGCGCGGAGGGGGAGCGCCCTGCGTCTCCCCCCTTACCTTGCATGTTTTCCGGCATCTGCCCCTGTTCCCCATTCGACCGGGCGAGTCCCAGGGCCTCCGTTTCCACTTTGGGTAGCATGACAAGGCGGCTGCGGGCCGGGCTGGGGGTTCCGTGTCCGTCCGCGACACCAGCACCTGGACACGGCAGCACAGATTTAGCCGGAGAAAGGGGCGCTCGGCGGCTGCTGCCTCTTCCCCCTCTTCCTGTTTTTCCCTCCCTCTGCTCCACGCCAGCCCTTGCCCAGCTGCAGCGGGAGCGCCGAGCGGCCCCGGCCGCCGGGAGGAGCCGCCGGGTGCCCGCGGCTAGGCGAGCCGCGGAGCGGTAGTCGGGCTGCAGGCGGCGTGGGGCGGAGGAGAGAGAAGGAGGAGGAGGAAGACCGGGGGTGCTGGGGAGGAAGGAGGAACCCCGGGAGCCCGCAGCAGCTCCGCCCGGGGCTCAGCACGGCGGCAGCCCGGCGCCCCGATCCATGCGGAGCGGCGCAGTGCACAGGAGCACTCTGCCGCCGCTGGTGCTGCTGGACAGGGTTCCCACCCCCGTCCCCCTCCTCCTCCTCCTCCTTCCCCTCCCCCTCCTCCTCCCCCTTTTCCCCCCGGTACAAGTGCGGAGGTGCCGAGTCGGGACCTCTAGCCCCGGGCCCGCGGGGAGGCGCTCCCGGAGCCCGGGGGCTGCAAGGGAGCGAGGTCTCCGGCGAAGGGGGGGCCCGACACCGCCGCTGCAGCCAATAAGGCAGAAGCGGGATGAGCAACACCCCCAGCGCACGCACAGAGCACACAGAGTGGCCCAGTGCAGTCACCCCCTACCCGGGTCTTAAACGGGGCTGCGGTGTGAGGGTCTGGGCTGTTGCCTCCCCTCCCCGCCCCAGCAGAGCCCCAAAGGCCGCCAGCCTCGCCAAGCCGGGCTACGCCTGCACTGTCTTCAGCGGCCGTGCCTCTTTGCCAGTGGGCAGCCACGCTCAATCTCTCTTGGGGCCGGTGGGGCAATGCCCTCCGGCCCGGCTAGCGGCGGCTGCGGAGCCACAAGCCCTCGCCTTCCCTCTGGGTGGGTGGGGGTGGACAGTGGAAACCCCTGCCCTTGTGGCCACGTTGCTGCAGCGCAGCCCTGGAGTCTGAAACAAGCAAACGGGAACCGCGTTGGAGCTCGCTGTACCTATTCAGGCTTTTTGTGTCTCCCTCCCCTAAGCTTCTGGCGAAATCGGTCAGTGCCAGTCGAATCATTTGCACAAAAGCCAAAGCCCTGGCAGAGGCCCCCTTCCCCGGCTCACAGTGCAGCAAGCGGCACTATTTTCCAAGTTGTCCCAAAGAACTCGTTTCTCGCAAGTGTGTGCCTCAGCGGCGAGGGTCCCGGGGCGCGGCGTTGCGGGGGCTCCGGGGGCGACTGGGTGCCGACCGCTAGGCGAGCCGGGCCGGAGGTCTGCCTGCCCTCGTTGGCCTTTCCGCCCCTCTCTCCGGGAGGGTCCGGGGGATTCCGCGCCGTTCCTACCGCGCCGCATAGGTTTGATGGTGTGGGATGAGCGATATTTGCACCTTGGAAAGCATCCGAGCCTCCCGTCCGAGCGTTCAGTTGCCCGTACTCCTCCGACTGTTTAAACTGTATAAAGTATTGTATATACTAAGAGCTGAAAATGTTTGGCGGTGAGAACTGCTTCCGATGGCAAGTGGGGCGCGGAAGTGTCTCCATCGCGGAGTATGGCATTTCCCACCGGCTGGAGAGCGATAGGGAAAACTGGCGGTGGTTGTAACTTACTCCGTAGTGCTGATGATCGTAGGGTGAACCCGCGCTGGGACAAGCGCTCCACATGCAGAGAGCGACTCGGCTGTGCACTTAACTTTTTGCATCCAACAGCTGGGAGACCTTTGCTAACTCGACGCAGATTCCTAGCCAACCCAACACCAGCACCACCGGAGTAGGAAAAGTCTTTTTTCCCTTCTCTCTGCAGCGTTCGATATTTGGGGGATGGATCCAACGCTCAAAGAGGCCCGGACCTCTCTGTCTCCTTCCATTCTCACCTTTCGCCATTCCCCTTCGGGCGCGAAGGCGAGCGGGCCAACAATACCAACATGTTATTTCTCAAGTTGTAATTTCACAATTAAATAGGTCGTCTGCGAGTAAGTTTTAGGACAGTAATATGGCGAGATGCGGGAGCGAGCAGCTCGATGGCTAAGACGGGTTGGCTGGAAACCATCTAGAGAGAATGACTCCGTTTCTAGGCAGAAGTAGCTCGGGTTGAGACCTCGTCTCGGCCCTTGGGAAGTTATTCCCAGGTGCATTAGTTACAAGCAATCCCTCTGTCAGGCGCCACCGTGTAGCATCCCCTTCCGCTGAGCCCGGGCGGCTCAGCCCTGGAGGCGACAACAGCACAGCGCCGATTCCGCTCCCTCCCCCGAGCGCCCGCCGTGGGGGCTGTGGGTCGGGGGTCTCCGCGGCGGGGCCGGGGCCCTCCGGTCTCCCGAGCCTGTGGCCGTGCCGCCTGGCCCCGACGGGCGGCCGGAGCGCTCCGGGGGCGGCTCGCAGAGGAGCGGCGCCTCCCCGCAGCCCTTCCCCGCAGGAGAAGAGTCGTCAGAGCACAGCTCCAAGCGCGTTTACAACAGACCATCAGGACACCTGCGGACCTGGGTCCTGCAGCCCGCTGGGCTCCATCGGGGACAACCTGTCCCCTCCCTCCCGCTCGCCGCCGGGTGGGTCACGCCGCTTAGCTACGCCCCGACGGGGCGCTCCGTGCTGCCGCTCTCGTTACTGCTGCTCCGGGAAGGCAGTCGCGTTTTTGGGAAAAATCGGGAAAGGAAAAGCCGCATCCGGACAAGGCAGGCGAAAGCAGCCCGAGTGCTGCGGGGTCAGGCGGGCTGCGGGCCCCGCGGGCGCCGCGGCCAAGTGCCCCAGCAGGCGCGGGGCCCGCGCAGGGCCGGCTCTCCCCGGACAGCGCTCTCCCGCAGGCACGACCCTAGCACCGGTCCCCTTCCCTCCTGCTCGGGGCTTAATGTCATTCTGCCAGGGAATTATTTGGAGCGAGTTCCAACTGTACATGGCAAAGTCACTCTGCGAGTTATCGCTATGGGTGAAAATACTTTGGAGTGGTTATTACACAGCCACATTTCTTCGAAGTAACAGTTTAGGGCAGTACATATTATAAATGATACCTGGTCCCTCGTGGCTACATTTAATTTAACATGGAGTTCTAGCTCTCACGATTGCCTTGAGCAACCTTAATTACCCTTTCTTCTAATCTCTTCTCCATTCCTTACCAAGTTCTCCAAACTTTTTTTTTTTTTTTTTAAATGCGATTTCTCTCCTGAGTTTGCCTGCCTAGTTCTGACTTTGCCTGAAGGTCTTGATTGACGCGTGTAATTATAATTATAAAAGATGATGGCTCAGGGAGCTTCCAGCAGCCTTGATTAGTACAAGGAGCAAGACCTGGAATACTTTATACTTCCCTATTTAAATGTATGCACATTTACATTAAAAAAACCCCCCCACTCTGTAATGTTAAATAATCTGAAGCTTTTCACCTCTTTGTTTCCAAGGTAGAGGCTTCTGTGTGATGATATTTCAAGGCAAGTTCCAATTGCTTACAGCTTCCGAAAGGCCACAGAACCTGAGCTAATTTCAAAGCCTTTTTCCATAAGCAGAGTCATTTCCAACTTGGAGTGGTCTGCTCGATGAGAAACAAATAGCCTGCTCTCTTCGAGCTTTGTGTCCCGGAGAGGGTTTGATTTACCTTCCCAGCAAAGTAGCGAAAGTGAACGTTTGTGGGGTGAGATGGGGTGGGGGGAGGTAGATGTTCAAGAAAAACTTCCCAGAAGCAAATGAAATAAATAAATCATCGGAGGACTGAAACTCTTCCGCTGTATAGTCTAAGTTCAAAACCGATCAAAAAGACTTAAAGGGAAGTATTTAAGGAGAGAATTTCGCATCCTGTCTCCCTTTCTCTCCCGCTGAACATTCCCGTTTGCCGCCAGGGCAGAGCCGCTCTGAGCCATCACTCGGTGAAAACTGACTTCAGCCAGGCTCGGGGCGGGGGGGGGGGGGGGGGAGTCAGCATCACGCATCCTTGTCCTCGGCACAGCGATGGAGCCTCTGGCTGCCACTGCCACGGACACGCAGCGGCACTGCCCCGGGAAGTGCCCCGGAGAAGGCGGCGAGGGGCAGCGCGGCAGGCACGGGATCCCTGTACAGCTGGGAAAGTTCAGAACGCGATTTTGCTGCTTGACCTCACACACCTGTCACGCCAAACTTTACGAGACTGTTTACACCAGGAAAAGCATGGGCAATATAGCTCCTCTCTCCTCTCCTCTCCTCTCCTCTCCTCTCCTCTCCTCTCCTCTCCTCTCCTCTCCTCTCCTCTCCTCTCCTCTCCTCTCCTCTCCTCTCCTCTCCTCTCCTCTCCTCTCCTCTCCTCTCCTCTCCTCTCCTCTCCTCTCCTCTCCTCTCCTCTCCTCTCCTCTCCTCTCCTCTCCTCTCCTCTCCTCTCCTTTCCTCTCCTCTCCTCTCCGCAGAGTACCTCGAAACCTTCCAAACCCCGTAGCCAACGGTCTCCTCTTATCATTTTGCTGAGGGGATATGACGTTAAATTCAAAGGGATTCATTAAATGGAGATGGCTAGTGCCTCCAACTCAGGCTTTGTGAAAGAAACTGTCCCCTCTAGAAAAAAACCAACAAAAATCCCTAATTTACAAAATTAATCCACCTCAAACACAAAAATACACTTCCCTCCATTTCTTCTTCTTTTTGTTTGTTTGGTTTGGTTTGTTTTTGATCCACTGTCAGCAAAACAGAGTGGATGCCTCAGACTGAAATACCTGTGTAGTAAAACGCACGCCACAGAGGATCACGTCTGTGCCTGTTGCCTTTCTTTTATGCAACTAATCATTCATTTTTGCTTTACGGAGACGTCGTTCCTCTCTGGTCCGGCATAGAGAGCAATTTCCAAACCGTCAATTATTGACCGAGAAGCTATTTTTCAAGCTCGGCCAAGCTCCTGCTGCCCGCCGGAATGCACTGCTCTCTTACAAGCAACCTGGCAGCAGCGTGATGCGGAATGACAGGAGACTCCGCAGAGAGGAGTGAGCAGGGCCAAGTGGGTGGTAAAGCATCGCTCTGATTGCCTTTCTTTTATTGGTGAGTCATCAGTGAGTGTCGAAACACTTCACCGCGTCCCGCCGCCGTCTGCTCCGGCCCGCCCGGGCCGGGGCGCGGGGCTCCGCCGTGCCCCCTGAGCATCGCCCGCTCGGGCCGCGCTCCCGCCGCGGGGCCGCCCGCACGCCTGTGGGCAGGGTCGGCCGGATACTCCCTGCGCCGAGGCGGCTTTCCCACCGCCACTCTGCTAAACTAACTGGAAGGCGAGGAAGGGCTAAGGCATGCCCGGGAGCCCTTGGGGACGGGCTGAGCCGTGCCCAGACCTGGCGGCAGGGCTTCACTGGATCGATCCCATCAGCAGCAAACCGTAGTCTGTTTCACTCGACATTTAAAGATCCAGTTTTGCAAGCATGGGCTCTGTTAGAAATTCCCCCCTCCCCTTCCCGTCCCGAAATTACACGAATTCTATATGGAAAACGCCTTCTAGTTCAGCACTGCCTGGACCTGTTGCCGCTAATGGTGCGACGGAGAAACGCGCTCGCTCTGATCGCTGCCGTCTGCCGCGGGAGCGGCGGCTTCTCCCGCGGCCGGAGGCGGGAGGCGAAGCCATCGGCGGGGCTCCTTCCCGGGAGCGGAGCCGCTGCCCCGCGGCGGCCGAGGGACTGCCCGGACCATCCCCTCCGCCGCCATCCCATCGCCCCTTCCCAGCACTGATAATTACTTTTCTGTTGAGGCTATTTTGTTTCTGTCTGTGCTGCCCTTTAGGAGCCGAGTGTGGAACCTCTAGTTAAAAAGCTAGAGCTTAGTCTGGAAATAGAACTCCAAATATATTTGTATATACCGCAAGGCTCCTGTCAGGGCTGAGCGCCGGTCTCTGTATCGTAAGAGATAATTGATTTCTATCCTGCACAGACAGGCTTAAAAATGAAATTTCTTTTGCTGAGGCAACTGACCTTGATCTGCTTGTGGATAAAAGAGATGGTTTAGGTCTGCTTCTTCCCTCCTCCACCCCTCATGTTTCAAAGCTTGGAAAACTTTATTTAAAAATAATTTTTATATCTGATCTTTATAATGAAAAAAAGTTTAATCTCATACATATCTATCTGTCCCAAGATTTATCCACATATAATGTAAAATCATAAACTATGAGAAGATAAACTAGGCATAGTTTACACTGAGAAATCTTGATAAGGATTGTGTACATATGCGTGTCTGTTCATTGCACATAAGAATGCATTAATATATATTAATATATAAGGCTGCATATCTATGTAATATATATATGTATGCATGTAATACGTGAGTAAACTCTAGATACTCATAATGATCTGTCATGAGGAGTTTTAATGGGTTTCCCCACAAGACACACACAACTCCTCCTGCAGACAATTCTTCATTTTCACCCTGTATATATAAGACAAGTTTGAGAGCTGACCTTTAAATTACCCACACAGACAAGTACCTTGAGGCGTTTTGTCAGTAGTAGAGATCTTCCTCAGAAGACCACAGGCATCATCTTTTCTTTGCTTCATGTATTTTGTTATTAAAAATCAGACTA
This sequence comes from Chamaea fasciata, assembly GCF_029207755.1. Classification (NCBI taxonomy): domain Eukaryota; kingdom Metazoa; phylum Chordata; class Aves; order Passeriformes; family Sylviidae; genus Chamaea; species Chamaea fasciata. The sequence continues at coordinate 11,228,838 of NW_027094095.1, read as the reverse complement.
ACAGAAAAAACTGGATGTAAATGTAAATACTGCCCCTTTTGTAGATAGCTCACTTGTAGTATAAGCAAATGAGGACAGAAAAAGTGGGAAGAAAATTAATAAAAGTAAAGAGTAATAGCAGAAGGCCAGTGATAAAAGGAAATAACCTATGGCATGTCTTACAGTCCTCACACAGCTCAAACTGTTCACTTCTGTGAAAGCTTTGCCTGCATAAATGCTGCCCAAAATCCTGATCCAAACTTTTAAAGGTATGCCGCCTTTGTTAATCATATGAAAATGCTACTATTCCTATTACTACCAAACATAAAAACTAACTTTGCCGAATTCATGAGCCCTAATTTTAATACTGTTAATTGCCTAAGGGCATACATTAAAATTAAGATGCTGTAAGTATTCTACAAGCTGAAAAATGTCACAGTTGGAAACGACAAGTAGATTATTTTTCCTCTTATATAACCAACATTTTTTGTTAATGAAACAGTTATTTCTGTTAAATAATCATAGCTAATCCTTATAAAAATTGCATAGCGTCCCTGATGACACTAAGACAAGAGGCTGATTAGAGGAAAAATAAAACTCGTCAAGTATCTTTGTATTGCTTCAGGATCTGGTAGAAGAAAAAAGTCACGGCACTTCCATAAAAATATTTCTAAGTTCATATGGTGTTTGTCATCTGGAAGATAGGATGCGCTATTAAGATTTTGTGACTTCTAGTTGCCTCTTTGATCCTATGACTGTAAACCTAAAAGCAGGTGTCAACAACCGGTAGTGCCCACTCGCACTCCAGCTCCAGGCTGATTGTGTTTGCTCTCCAAGGGGGAGATCCACTGCTATTTATATCAGTGGAGTCTGATTTGCACTCATGGGAGCTGGAAGATGCCCTCCTTGCTGGGAGGAAGCTGTGACATGTCAGTGGTTTATAACAAACACTAACTTATTGCCAGATGGGGGAATGCACAGAGTGCATCCAGCAAAGCAGGTGCTCCCTGACAAGGACAACTCAGCCTCTGTGGTGGGAAGCAGCAAGTGTCCCTGGGTTTGTGTGACAGCCTCTCAAAAACCCATGCACTCTGCCTTGGTTAGAAAGGAAAAAAAGTGAAGGAGATGCCAGGAGGGGCTGGACAAAAGCAAAAGTCTAGGGATAGGATTTACTCTTATGAGCACGACTCTGCTTCTGATTGTACTTATGCCCTGGGAGGACAGTTTTTTCTCCTAAAGGATTAATCTCCAGTGCCAGTAAGAACAGAATCTGGCTCCTTCCTATTTGGTTCCCCCAGCTCCAAGCAGAGGGCTTCAGGTTGGTGCGGGTTCCATTTATCCCTTATAGGTACGTGGTGATCAGTTCACAAGGCTGAGTTAGGTGAGCTTTTTAGGGATGCTACCATGAGTTCTGACTGAGCAGTGTCATGGAAGGACAGAATCCGTCCCCTGACTCAGAGTGCACAAGATTTTGGAAAGTTTCACAAGATTTAGGGCTGCTTATTTCTGGGCCGTGCTTTGTGAATCTGTCCTGGTATATTTGTGATACAGCACAAGTATAAGTGATGTGGTGACAAGAGTCTTGGCTACTCCCTGTAACAATCTGTTTTCTCATATCCGCATGATTTTGGGAACAGAGACCTGCTAGTCTTCTGAAAACCATGAAAATGGCATTTAATTGGTTTAAATATCACAGATGAGTGTCTTATGTCCCCTTCTCCTAGGGTTTTATCCTTTCACCTTAAGAAACCTTATCTGAGTGACCACTCTTCAGATACATGAGATGTGTAATTATTTTACTATCCCTCAGGGGACAGAACCAGAGGGTTCCTCGGTGGCAAACAGAAAGAGCAACAGTTAGAGAAAGGTCTGGAGGGGAAGCTGGTCTACACCTTTTCCACGTATTTCTGGGGGCAGAGCTGTGCAGAGAAGTACCCCCACCTGTAGGGAAGCACAGGGACTCTGAAGGGACATCTGGCTGAAACACATTTGGGTCCAAGGTGGGAGCCCTTCCCTGGGAGAAGCAGCAGCTCCACCCAGAAGATAAAGATCAGCTATGTTTGAGGCTATTTCCTGCAGCTGTTGCTGCACCCTCCATCTCCATGGTCCCAAAGCTTCCCTTGATGGCAAAGTGCCCACATCACACCCAGCATCAGGGTGAACTGTGATGACGCACTTGGGGGCAAGAGGAGGAAAGCGTGCCCTGATTCCGCTTGTGGGCCAAAGATCCCTTCTTTCATCCCTGCCAGGAACTGCTGTGCTGAGGCACAACCTTGCACAACCCTGGGCTGTGGAACCTGCAGCGCTGCTGTGCTGGCTGGTGAAGAGCCTTCTGCTCCATGAAGGAGAGGTTTCCCTTGGTAAGCCTTCTGCAGCCTTGCCAGTTTCAGCCTGGGCACAGCCTGGTGGGACAGGGGATGTTCGCCCTGGCAAAGGAAAGACACCTCACTCCAGCGGTGTGGTGAAACACAGAATGGCCTGAGATAGGAAATGTGTGGAGAAGGGCATGGAGGTGGTGGGGATGTGCACCCACTGGGGCTCAGCCACAGCCTGGGACAGCCTGGGACAGCTGGCTGTGCAGTACCTCTTGTGCCTGCAAGGCAGAGCAACCTGTGCCTGATGGCTTTCTGACAGGGAGCGGGTGCTGTTTCCATATGCTACTGAAAGTATTCGCTTCTTTGCTGCTCTGAAGTCTTAACTGACTTCTGTTATCCAGCCCACTCCCACTGAATGACATATCTTAATTTTTAGCTGTAAGAAAGAATCTGCATTTGACAGAAACTACAGTATTACTGAAAAGACACAAAACCATCCCTGAGGTTTTCTTCAATATGAATTATCAGGCCAGAAGCAATTTAAATCTAATTTTTGCAAACATTTCTATATGCACACACACAATTTCACAGTTATTATCAATTGTAATAGAAAAAGATACTGTTAATTATCCAATGATATATATTTGATAATTGCATTATCTCTTGAGAAAATTTTTACTCTCTGGCTCATCCTCTGTTTTCTTGTATTTTTACATGGTATTGTAAAATTCTCGCTAGCCTAAATATATGTGCAAATTAATCATGGGCTCACCCAATTGTAGTGATTTTTTTCAGTTTGGATGCCCACAAATCTAATATATTTATTCAGAATCTTCAAAACAGTGAGAAAACTGCTACTTACCTGCTGATGTAAGTCCATGTTTTATAGATTCCTGTATGATGGCTGCGTGGGAACCAGAAGACATTATTAGGTGTAAATATACCGTACCCTTGGGTACAAGGGGTACAGCATTGAGTACAGGAGAGGTGCAGCCTGTAAACTTTTCTGGCCTTGAGACCCAGGCTATAATAGCCTTCAGTGAAAGTCGGCGTGATGAACAACAACAACAAAAAAATTATCCAAGAATCCAGAAAGTAACAAGCATGTCTTTGAGTGGACTCTGTACTTTTTCCAGCATTAGTGACCTGCTGTAAACCATGTATCCCATTTCATGATAGTCTCTAATCAGAAGAATTGCAACTTGTGATAGGTTTGGCACCATCACGTGATTTAGTACAGCTTGATAAGAGACCCTGTTATAAAGTGACAGCAAAAGAGATAAGAACTGTTGGCAGATAATGGCAGAGAAATTATTAACCTAGAGTGGAGAGGTGCTATGAAGCCCAGAGAGGGGAAGGTTGTAAAGTTGTGGGGTCATAAGATCATACTGAGTGGATGAAAAGCCATACTAACATGAGTGTAATGTCTATAAACTGAGACTTGTGACCCGTCTTCTTGATGTCATCACTTCTTTGCACAGTGGACAGCAAGCATGGTTGTTTTGGCTTCTGTAAACACTCTTTGGATGGCAAAACAATCAAGCATTAATTCCTCAAGGGAGGCTTCTGAATGTGTTGGGGAGTCTACTCTCTGACTAACAGCACCAGCAAATCTCTGCTGATAGTTTGTCAGACAAAACCATTTTATTGCCCCAGTCCTCAGGCTGGAGAGTAGCTCCAGGTTGTAGGCATTTAGTTGAAAGCATATACTACTTTCTCACTAAAGAGCTTTACAACATGGTTAAACATTGATATCCCAGGATTATGATACGTAGAGTATTGCACTCACCTCTAAGGCTGTGAGGCACAGACCCTACCCACAGCATGTCAAATGGCTGTCAAGAGTTTGGCTTTAGACAATTTTTACGAAAGCTGGCAGCTGTGCAGATGACTGGGTGATGTTTCAGCTCAGCTGTGAGTGGGTCAGGTTCTGCTTTCAGCCTGTCCAGAGGAAGGGCAGGGGCACAGCAGCTCCCAGCCTGAGCAGTGTGCCTTGCTCTGCAGTGCCACCGACAGCCTCAGCAGCTCCAGCCCAACAAAGCCTGCATGCACTTTGTGAGGTCAGACTCAAGCCTGAATAATCAGATGGTATTTTATATTTCATGTTTCTTGAAAAAGAGAGTGAAGCTGTTCCACGGTGGGCTAGATCTGAAGCCTCTTTAAGTCAGTGAGAGTTGTTTTTTTTTCTCTTTAAACTTGCAGAGGGCTGTAAAGCAGCACATGCCTTTTGTCATGATGGTTAGATTTTGGTGATACAGTGGCAAATAGATTAGTTCATGCACAAACTGAACTGCTTCTGTTGGCTAGCATGAGAGCTGGAGAGCTGGTCTGAAAATGGGGCTGGTGTGGCAAACCAAGCAGTGACTGGGCCTTACAGCCAGGAACTCTCCATTATCTGTGTAGTACTGTCGGTCTGTGCAGTACTGCCCTCCTCTAGAGGCCCTGTTAGTAAGGAGGACAGGCTGTAGATGGAAGGTCTGATTTCCCAATTTATTATCTTTATATTTGTCACTGGAAAAAATTAATTTACAAATCTGGTTAAACAGGCACTGTGATTATTTTTCAAGGGTCAATGATAGTTTTTTTATCTGTTTAGACTGAGTGAAAGCTGGAAGCCAGCTTTTAAAACAGATATAATATAAACCTAAATAATTGGACCCTGTCTCTTTTAATTCATTTGGTTATCAAATAGATTTTCAATTCTATTCATAAAAAGTGGAAAGAAACATTTATTCCATCAGAAAAAACATGTCTTTGGGGACTAGGGATAAAATAAATGAGAAATGCTGCAAATGAAACTGTGCTTAGAAACTTTCCATTGTATCATCAGAGACATTGCTGGAGCACGGTTGGCCCATCTTCAAGAGCTTCTATAAAGGAACCTGCCGTATGTGGGGGAGGGAGATATTAAATCATAGGCAATATAAAGAAACTTCATGCTTTTGGCTTCAAACACTGTAATTCCTTTCCTTTTTTGCATCAGTATCAAATGTCAGGGTCACTGAAAAATGTTCTATTTTTCCCTTTCTGATACTTTGTCTCCATGGACAGAGGAATGTATGCCAGGTGCATAACCAGACAGACTTTGCCTTTCTTTGTACCTAGTCCAGTAGGGGAAAAGAAACTCCCAGAGAAACTCCAGGACAACCTATATCAGCCTGTGATCCAGCAGCTCAATGTGTTTAGCAGGGATCCATTTGGAGTCCAAGTGAAACAAATCAATAATGAGGTGTACGAGTTGTGCCACTGAAGTACCTGAGTTCACCGCTGATTGCTTTGCTTGATCAGGAATTTGGAACTGTAACTTTTCACGAGTAAGTCCCTGGTAAGGCAGCCACTGACCTTGCTCAGAACAGCTTTTTCTAACTGTGGGTGGAGCACCATAAACTCATCTTGTATTTCTCTATTCTTTAGTACTCCCCCCTGCCTTTCTTTCCTTCCCCTGTTTTCATCCTGAGAAGGTGAGACGAGTTAATTTTGTTATTTCAAACATGCTTCTTTGTCTCAGTTCTTTCAGGAAGATAATTAATTGATAAACTTTTAGTTTCTTTTTTTGTTTAGCCAATTCTTGTGTGATGAAATTGTCCCTTGTTTGTCCCTCCGACAAATGTCCCTCAAAGAAACTGTTCCTGATTTCAAAAGCTTGGCAACAGTCCCTCCTTTGACTCTTGCACATCAAATTATTTTGCAACCATTTACCACAAAAATGGAGTCAAAAGGAGTTTCTCCTCTCTTGGGCATTTCCATAGGTTGCATTTCTTTTATGCACGTAAGAATATCAAGAAATAAGCCTTGAAAATGGACTGACTGAAATTAAAAATGACCTTTTCATGGAGCTTTAATCCCTGACTTGTATATCTTGGTGTAAATTTAGTGAGCTCACTCATGATTTTGTAATTTTCCTGTAACATTTTTGTTATCTGAATTCAGCATTTTCCTTGTCATTTTCCTATGCCATCTCAATGTATTGTTTTTATTATCCAGACAACTCAGAAAAGCTATGTTGCTCAGCACAGCATACATCAAACGAGGGACACGATCCTCATTCTACTGAAAGTTCAGGGCAAACGTGGCATTGATCCCTGGCATGGCTCCCTCCAGGCATGAGCTCTCTGGTCCTGAGAGTGATGGGGTTGGTTTCAGCTGGAGCTTTCAATAGGTGGAAAGAGATTTGCAAACTCTGTTCTTTGATCTAGAAATCACTCTTTAAAAACTTTTCTCTACTTCAGTCATTCACATGTTTCTCCTGATCTATCACAGACATTTAAAATTCTTTTGGATGCTTCAGTGTATTTTCACCACCGTAATGAATTTTATTTCACATATGCAAAATCAAGTAATTTAAATATAGTTTTATGCCTTTTCCCCAGTACTTCTGTAAGAGAAATTGGGAGAATTTGATATATCTGATGATCTTTACCTTTTGGATTTTCCGGGGATTACAGTCCTGAAATTGAAGATTTAATGAATTAAGCAATTTCCATCAATTGATCCTTAATTCCTGTTTGGTCTTACGGTATGACTGTACAATTATATTTTTTGTTAGTTTTGTTTTTTTTACTTGTATGTATTTAACACATTATGTTTATCATCTGAGTAGAGTGCAACGGCATTGGAATACATTTCAGTGTCTGCTGCTCCTTTACTCAGGATTTTCAGCATATTGGAAAGGAACTCTGGAGAGCTGAAGCTTCTACATGGTACCTTCTTTATGGGTGTCAAAATATGAACTGTTTTCCTTCATTTACATGATTGCATTTATCAGAATATATTAGTCTCTCCTGTTTCTGTTCTCTTTTTAGATGAATACAATTTAATATAAACCATATTTGGAATTAAATAACTAACTGTAGGAATTTAAAAATGGATTCCTGTGCCTTTTCCTTAATAATTACAAAAAATATTTCAGTGAATATTTCTGCTGATAAATTAATGTCTACAGGAGGAGGTAAGTACAGACATTTGTAAATGTTTTGGTGGGTTTTTTTGGGTTTTTTTTCAGGTTAAATGAGCAATCAGGTAAAACTGAGTTCTATGCAGATGGAAGCACACAGTTGTGGGCCACAAAAGTTCTCTTTTAGCCTTAATTAAAGGAATAGCGTGAGCTTTGTTGGGACCCACATTTAGTGCTAGCTCTCTGCACTGAAAGATAAAACTTTTTCATGGCAGGAGGAGTTTCATCTGCTGGTATGCCTATCTGTGTAAGTAGCTTCAATTTAAATTTCTTGTACACTTTTCCCCCCCCACTAATCTATGTTATTGGTGTACAAAGAAAAAGTTATTAAATAGTTATGGACCTTTCCAAAGCTTATCTAGGAGATATTTACTGGTAACAGGAGCAGAGTGTTTGACTTTGTGAGAAAAGAACAGATTTCAGTGAAACAGGCCGGGGGAAATTACTTGCACGTATGTAGCTGTAACAGGTGGTGTGAACTCATCCATCATCTCACACAGCACTCAAGAACAGACAACAGTCTCTTCAGAGAACACTCTTAATAAAATATCAGGAATTCATTACTTTGAAAGGAGGAGAGGAAAAAGAAGTGAGAGGAAGCTTAAAGTGAATCTTAAGCGGAACTTAAAACCTTCTGAACTTGGTGTCTAGATTATCTTCTTTGATTTTTTAAGATACATACATAGGATGTTGGGATGACTGTTTCCACCCCTCTTCCCCCACCACAAAAACCTTCCAAAATCTTAGTTGGAGGCAGGATGAAATACTGAGTTTCACCTCAGGAAGCTAATTCATGAAAGACCCTGAGTGCTCTGATGAGTTTCTGATTAATTTCTACTCCCGAAGGAAGCTGCATGTGTGCTTCACCACACGGACTGGCTTTGCTTGAGACCATGGTGTAAGTGCAAGCTGGATGCTAATGAAAGGTGAAAGACCGGCGGAAGAGAGCAGTTCAGAGTGGCACTTCATGTCTAAGCAGAGGGGGTCTCCTTACTGAAAACCATTTATTGCACCAGGAGCAGAAGGATGTAAGGAGGCTGATGAACTGCAGAACCACACGTAACACACTTGACAGGCCAGATTCCATTTGGAGGGAGGAGAAATTGAGGCTCAGGGCTCAAGTGGCTGGTCAGATCTGGTGTAGAGGAGCGCTCCCACTTCTTTCCGTCTTCACAGTGAGCACGTGCAGAATTTGTTCCAATTTCCAAGCTTTCATCAGGAAGGACACTGGGCAGGAGAGAAAAGTGGGGTAAAGGTCATGCAGAAATAAGGATTTCTGATCATTTTATTAATAACTGTGAGAAATGTAGCACCTGGCAGGAGAGATAAGTGGATTTTCCTAAGCTCTGTTATGGACAGGTAAATATTGTTCTGGTTTATGGCACTAATAATTAAACAGAACACTAGTCTTTCTCTTGGCAATTTCAAACTTAAGGTGGTCGGTTTCTGGAGGCATGTGCTGAAATCTGAACAAGAACTACTTTACATGTCAACTTCATAATAAAAGGCTGTGTATATTCTGTCCAGTGGATATATTTCAGGAGCATATATAGCACTGAAATAACACATTTTTTTTCGTTGTCTTCCAAGTCATCTAGGCACCACTCTTGGTAAATACTGCTGCTCTTGAAAAACAGACTAAGTAGACTTAAGATCTGAGAAACACTAATTCCTTCAAGAACATCGTCTCCCTAGTGCAGTTTTATGAATAATAGATTAGTATAACATTAATTAATATTTTTGTATCTTTTACACAATGTGCCCACAGTTTGTTAGACAGTATACTTATTTAATGTGCTTAGATCACAGTAAAAAAAAAAAAGAAAAAAAAAAAAAAAGCAGCAGATGGCCCTGGAATTGAAGTACCTATAATTCTGGGGAAAGCAGTAGCACCTGGGACTTCTGAGAGCTCCTGACTTTCAGAAACCGGCTTTAAATTAGACTGCTAATGCATTTGCAATGGCATGCAAATCTTCCTTGTATAGTGCCTAAACCAAGTTCTGTGTCTCAGACTAGGGCTTCTGGGTCCTTCTACCTCAGAAGGAAATATGAAGAGATGTTCAGGTATCCTCATGAACTGCAAATGCACGTTATTCTCACCCTAAAACTGTTACTCTTTCCTCTGGTCACCCAACAATCCAATTAGACAGAAATGCTTTTCAGTGGCCCGGACAGCGGTGTGTACAGCTAAGATGGAAAACTGCTCACGACCTCTGGAAAATAATGTTTTACAAAGATGTGTATGCACTTGAGAGATCTTTACTAAAGCCACAGTGGGGTGATAAAAAAAGAGCAGCTTTTGTCAGGGCCCCAGGTCGCTAATGGGCCTTGATGGCCCTGACCACTTCCACCTGGGTCCCCTCACAGCTCCCGACTGGACCATCTGCGCATTTAAGCTCTAGCTGGGAAGGCAGCTAGAGTCCCTGAGCTGTGCTGGCTGGGGATGTAGTCTCAAATTTATTCTGTGGGTTTTCTGGGGCGATTTCAGGCCTTGGCTATTTTTATTGCTTCTCCACAATGACCACGGGAGCATCAACAGGACTTGGTGCTGCTCTGCTTGGCTGGCTCTTCTGCTGCGGGACTGTGCTCCCTTGGTGAGTTCCCCACCCAAGTCTGTGTTCTTGCAGCCTTTAGCTCCCAGTTTGCCTCCTCTTGGGGTGCAGCTGCCTCTTGCTTTCCCCCGAAGCTTTTCGTAGGAGCACTCCTTGTCTCCTCCTACGAACTAGCACTAACTACTCACTCCTATAAGGAAGCACAGGGACTTGTTGGGGGCTCGAAGTGCTTTTCAGTTAGAATGTGGAGGCTTTTCAGGGCAGTCTGATTATCTTAGGCTTCTTCCTATAGATATATAATTGTGTGGGGTTTTTTTTCTCTTTAGCTTCTAGTTTTTCTTTTCTAAGGGTGGGGAGGGGGGGAGGATTTTTCTCCTATAGCTCACAATGAGAGGCAGTTAAGACCGTGCTCTTTCCCTCTGGTGAGGCGTGGACAGGACACTTAGGGACCCTCACAAGATCTTGCCGATAAAAAGCCTGCAGTAGCTCCCAGCCGGGTGGTTGCTGTGCGGACGCATAGCCCATCCTAGCTGCTCACTAGTGTCCCAAGAGGGCACAGATAGGTGAGAAGCTAAGGCCAGGACGTTTGTAATGTGCAGCTCAATCATGCTTCTGAAAACCACCTCTGTGCCTTGTTTTACCATTAACCCACTGCCATGTCTGACACTCGGCCATCAGTTGGTGGGAGATAGTGGCTGAACAATAGCTATTGATTTTTCATTTCATATTACAGGCATGGCAAGCTCGGAGTCTGGTAGTGAGGGTAGGGTGCTAGTGTAGACATTCCTGTTTGGCTGTGAAAGGAGTCTCCTTGCCTTGTAGAGGATTCTCTCATTAAGGCATCAGACAATACTACACATGTATGTTTTGGATGGTTTTTTTTTTTTTTTTTTTGTCTTGGAGCAAGTATCAGTTAAGCTTTAAATAAATAGATGTTTATCAATTATTTAACCAAAGCACACTGAGGGAAATGGCAAATGATGAATAACAGAAGAGGGGTGGAATAGAATGGGTGTTTTTTCTGACTGGAGATGAGTGTTTAGGCAAGTACAGTGAGACACTGGCTTCATTTGATGGGGAGTTCAACAAGCTCTGTCGTTTTCTTTACAAGAAGAAATATTGATCCAGAATCCTTTTCTAACTTATCCTGGTAAGATCTGTTTTAGTCAAGTCACTGGCACCATACTTGCATAAAATGTTGATAAGAAGTATTGTTTTGAAATTTCAAAAGTTTGCAAAACTTTTGTAATTTTGCAACAGATCCTAGGATTTTGGCAGCAAGTTATGTGGAATGCTTATATCACTTCTTCTGTAGTATCAGCAGACTTAAGAAACCAGCAGAATTCAAGTGAAATAGTTTTAGCTAACAATGTTTCCACAGCATGAATAAAAGCACAGGTTGTTACTTCAAGCACAAATGTTTTAATCTTTTGCTTTTTTTTATTCTGTGGCTGTTTGATTTTATTCTCACTCCCTTTTGGCTGTAGATGTTATTTTTCTCTCCCTGCCGGGCCTGTCATCATCTCTGCTTGTGAACAGCTTTGCTCTGCCTGCTGCTTCCCATATATGTCTGAAATCTTGGTCCCTGCACAGAGAACCTTCTGCCATACAGATGTTGAGGATGTTTCTAGATGTTAGACTTTTTTTGCTGCTTGTGGTAATAGCACTGCTGTTGTTATTAAAAATTATTATTTAAAAAAGTGTACAGTAAATATTCTATATATGCAATACTAGCAGTATAAGTCTGAGCTCTTGCACTGTGGTCTGGAAAAGTAAGGTTTGCTTTTAGCCTTTGAATTTATAGTACATTCCTTTACCTAGTGTTTGAATTAATTGCAGCATGGCATTTGGTTCTGCTGGAAAGTTGAAATCCACAATATTTCTGTTTCCAAGTCCCTCCAGCTACTCTGGGTGCTGGGGGTATTGGGAGACCATTCTTGGTCTGGGCTATTTGAGCAGAACCATTTGTGAAGCTACAGCCTGAGTAGTTTGCAGTGTAGAAAGGGCCTATCCTGCTTTAATAAAACCTCCAGAATAAGAACCAACAACGTTTTTGGTTGGTAAAAATCTCAAACTCCACAGCAATGCTAGAAAGCTTTAGCCCTGGGGCTTTATAATAGATTGTTATGGGATTTGAAACTAATCCTGATCCTTTAGCAAAAGGTTGTTGATAAAGTCTTCAGCTCAGACAACCATGTCAATACCTCTAATGGCCTCATACATGGGAGGTAACTCTGCTGAGAACTTCAAACTGAGTATACACGTCCCATGTCTGAAAGTGGTTTGTTGGCCTGAGACCTTTAAAAACAACTATGATCACACTTCAGTGTATTGCAGTTTGAGCAACCTGTGCAAAATCTAGGCATCCCAGAAATACCACAGCTGTTTCTTGATTCTGCTTAATCATCTTTGAGATGAGCTAATTAGAAAATACAAGTTACACATGTGAAAATGAAACCTCCAGGAAAACGGAGTCTTCCGTGCAATACCTCAGCCTATACAGGGAAACTCTGAGACCTGGTGGAGTTTCACAGGTTGGACCTGAAAGCCTGCAGCCTTCTGCTTGTGGAAGGTAAAAAGAGCTATCCTTAAAGCAGACAGACCCAGGTGGCTGGCTAGTGGAGCAGGTGATCCTCACTTTATCTTGATTTCATTGCTCACAATGTTGAAAGCTGTCTGCACTGTGTGGTACTTTGCGCTTCTCCTTAAGCCTCAAATGGTTTTATGCCATTGTTCTTCGAAGCCATTTAATTGTTCTGAGAAGCCATTTAGAGAATTTTGAACCAGTGTGATGATATGAATCAGTCCTAGAGTCACTCTGAAGCACAAAGGCCCTATTGTCCTACCATGTTACTGAAGTGTTGTAAAGGAGAGCTTGCTACGCATAGTTTTGGAATGATTTCTCATGTTTCAAGCATGCCAGCCAAGAGGAGAATTTTTGCTAAACTATATAACTTGGAGATGGAACCTCCTTGGGACCCTCCCCACACAGTGTGCACGTGCCTTTGGGTAAGGGACCCCCAATACACGGCTGCATTTTTTCACAGCCAAGTGTCTCATTTCCAGGCTGTCCACCTGCTTCATAAGTAGTGTATCATGTATTCACTAACAAGGAACTAGGTTTTGTTAAAAGGTTTTGATGGGGTTTAATGGCCTTCAGAATTTAACACCAGTTTCACAAAAGTGGGATGTTAAATTAGGGCTGTAATGAATTGTTGTCCTCCCAGCTAACTTAATTGGAAGCATTACTGTGGAACTGTACTGATTTATGAACATTTATCAAATGCTTTAGTAACATCATCAGCTTTAGTTGTATCCATTCTAAAATTGCATTTAAACAGGACAGTTATTATAACGGAAGGGGAAATTCACTGAAATATAACACAGATCTTCATAATTAGGAAAAAAAGTTTTAGAGGCTAATAGACTTGGTCTAGCTAACTTAGTTTCTGCTGGATTTATAAGTGTCTTATTTCCCCATTTTAAATGGAATAAAATGTTGGCTGAAATTCAGCAGCTATCTACTTAGGGTGAAGCTGTGGTGATGTGTGGGAGAAGATAAAGCCCCTTCCCTCTTCCCTTAGAAATCTGAACAGCAGCAGGGCACAACAGCTTCGTGCTTCCTGGCTGAGTGGGCAGAGATCCCTTGAGTACCTAAGGAAGCAGTGGTATTCCTACTGTGTTTTTACAAGCAATTGCATCACATTCTCTGGACTCTTGCATTTCTTATTCTTAACTTTCTGTGGACTTTTTTTTTACCTAGCATTACTTTATTTCTCCTTTTAATAATTACCAAATGAATTCAATCAAGTCTTTATTGATGTTTAGGAAAGACAATAGTGTGAGGCAGTGGTGTTTTCATTAGTATAAACAATTTCTATACAAAAAGGATTCAGCTCTGTTAATAGGAAATATTCTCTAGAAGGTTTCCTGTACATCTGTGCTAAAGTGGAGCACGTCTCATCCCACTGAGGGAAGTGCAACATATGAAGCTATTAGAGAGGACCTATAACATGGAATAGAAAAGATGGCCAGATGAATGCATTAAAATCCCTTTATCGTGCTGTAATTTGTGTTGAAGCAAACCATTTTATAACCTGGGTTGCCCTACCAGCATGAACACAGTGAGAAGGCAGAGCAGTTTGTTGGTCTGTCTTTATTATATAGTGTGTATGTATGAAATGCAGTGAGTGGAGTTAATTTGCAAAGGGGCAAAAGTGAATTTTTAGCTCTGTGACATGATTTGATTTAATGGAAAATACCCCAGATGAGAAATACATAATAGTGTATAAAATCCACAAAGTTGGTAAATACTTCTGGTGAACTTTAATCAGTTTTAAAGTTCTAAAAGTTTTAAGTTTAAAAATTGCAATTCAACATGATGTTTTTATCTTGTAAAGTATTCGTAACCTCATGCCTGAGATCTGCTGCTTAAATGTCATGTTATTGTGACATGTCCCTTCTCTGTCTATAGGATGGTGCAACATCAGTTAATCACTCTACAGGTAGCATGATTTAAAACAGTTTTACTAAAGTCACTATTGAGCTATGGTGATTCACACTTGCTGAAGATCTAGTCCAAGGTTCATAAAGCATATTGAAGTAAGGGGTAGCAGGTATCACAAAAATGCAAGGTATTCTAGCAGTGAGATAAATGTAGAGAAAATTGTCCTCAGTTTTTAACAGTGGAAAACACAGAAGTCTGAAAGAAAACGCTATGAACATCATCAATATGCAATGACTTCTGTTTGTCTGGTATCAGTTCTGTAATTTGTTATACACAGTAAATTATCCTGCTTAAATTTAATCTGGTTCCTCCATCCCACATTAACAATAGACAAATTTGCCTTAAAATTACAGTTGCTAGATTTTGGGCATGAATTGGGTTTTTGAAAATCCTTTTGCTTTGGTCTAATCATTAGAAGTATTTCAGTTGAAAAGTGAGAAACTGTTTGAAATGCTATTTGTACTTTCCAAATGCTTGGTCAGAAAAGCTGTTTTTCTCACGCTTGCTTTTTCTGGGGGAAATGAACCTCATGTTGTAAGTTGGATTGATCCCTCTACATGCTCTCATGACACTAATCATTGAGAAGAGGTAGGTGTCTCAGTTCCACAAATGGTGAATTCTGTCTGTCTTGAAACTTGGATATTCTGTTTGCTTTTGCTCCAGCGAGGTACCTGGGAATTTAATTTGGGAACCTCGGCCAGGGGTCTTGGGACCCAAATCAGGAATGATGTCTATTTAAACTGGCAGAGAGTGAACAACTGATATTGAGCATAAGTAATCCGTGTTGTGAAACTTTAAGTGCCATTAGTTTTGAAACAGTACTTACTGTCAGTATTGCTGAAATACTAACTTTTTGAGACATAGAGGTCTGTCCTTTTGAATATTCTTGAATAAAGCATAAGGTAATCCTTCTTGTAGGCAATATGCATGTGCATCCCATGGTGAAAAATGTGTGTCCTTGGGTCTGGTGGGACAAATTCTTCCTTTGATTACATGAGAGAAAATGCAGAGTAAAGCCATAGCTATTGCTGGTTTCTCCAGTACTTGTTGATGCAAATGAGGGCTGAATTCATTCCACTGCCTATATCTGTTGTTTTGCATAGAGGCACTCACTGTGCTGAAAGATACTCACATTTGCAAGAATGTGTCTGTGTTATTTACATTTCCAATTTTAATTTTTGAACCATGTGTAAGAGACTCCAGGGAACAGTGTGTACTGTCAGCAGAAGTTATCTTTTGATGAATCAGGCACATTGTTTGTAACCGTGCATTTGATAGACATGTTGTAATAAGGTCCTGAACTGCTTACTGTGTCTTTATGTACCTTCCCCCTCAGCAGTTGTAACTATTGTGCTGCTTGACCTATATTAATGGTACTACAAACAACAAGTTTAACCATTAACTTGTGGGCCCTGTTTAAATGGATTTTACCAAGAGATGAGAACTGAAGATTTAAGGAGGTAAAAATTTAAGAAAGGGCTACCCAATGTGATGTTTTTTAGTGCTTACTGATCTGATGTACAGGGTGGGAAGGAGTTCAAAGGCCAGGAATAAATGCTAACATCATATTATCATCATCTGAATGACTAATACCATTAAAGGTATGGACAAGCCTTCCTTAAATGTTTTGTTTATTAAATAACTTGTGAATTTATCTGTGTGGTTATTCCAATGAAGTTTGCTTGCTGTATTTTCTATGTCTACATGCATTGGAGCAAGAAAAGGCTGAGATGGTTACATTGACAATGGGTAAATATTGCCTGCTTGTGCTGCCTGGGAAAAGGAAACCTGGCTCCCAAGTAATGTATGAGGAGACAGTGAAAGCTAGAAATAGTCCAAGTGAAAGGAGCCAGTGTCAGAATAATGCTTTAGGTATGGAAAGAGCTGAGCAATTTTGCTTGATTTACATGGGGTGCCTCTCACGAGCTTAAGTTCATTGTGCAGAACTTGTATTTTAGACCATTAAATGAAAGCAAAAACTGATTTCTGATATATATGACTCCATAACCTCAGGAAAAAGCTAACTGTAGCAGCTGATCTATGGTAAGTGCCTCATGTGTGCACAAAGCCAACAGCAAACCTGTGGTGGTTCAATATCTGATGTGATTTGATTCTTCATGGAAAAGTGATTCTGTGTTTCTAAGTTTACTGACATCAGTGATCTTTGAGGTCCTTAAACGGTAGGCATGCAGAAGTTAAGCTGGGGGAATGAGGAGGTGGGAAGCACTGTGCTCTGGGATGTCCTGCCAAAAGCTCAGCTTTCCCTGATAAAGCTGCCTCATCCTATGCAGGCAGGCATTTAAATGTGCTACTGTTTCCATTGGGTGGTTATCTCTCTGTCTGCTGGGATTTCACCATTCTGGTTCCACTGGGCATGTGCCGGTGTCTTGTGCAATCCAAGTGTGTGTCCTGTCCTGCTGGGTCCTGGTGATTGACAGTGGCAGAAATGTGTGCTCTAGCTGAAAGTAGCAGCTGATATTCATAGGTGCAAATGTCTGTGGCTCATTGTCTGCACCTGAGCTGTTGTTAGGTGTCGTTACAGCTGTGGAACAAGCCTTAGGTAACCATGTGCATAGAGTCAGAGCAGAACCTGAGTGAAAATCCCTCGGGTTGATTCGAGGCTGTTGCAGAAATGCAGAATCGCTCATTTTACCCAAGGGAAAAACCTGCAGTTACAAACCTGCTCTGGAAATGTATGGTATTTATGTATATGATCCTTATTTCAATGTAGTCCAAGCAAGGTGAGTGGAAATGTACCTGTCTTGTCACTGATGTAGTTTTTTTGAAACAGGCAAGCTGAGACAAATCCTTGTCAATTCTGACCATTAAGAGTTGTTAACTGACATCTTTGGGCCTTGATTTGAAGATTGCAAAGAGCTTGGTAAACACCTAATTGAATCACTAAAAACTTCATAATAGGACGGGAAGCAGTGAACAAGTCTGTCAAACATTCAGTGATGTATAAGACAAGTGAGGGAAGGAAGGCCAATGATTTTTAACTGCCAGACTTCTCTAACCAGGGACTTCCTTGTCTTTTTTGGATTCCTGAAGACAAAGGGGCACAAAGTCAGCCTTACAAGGAAGTGATCTCAATTAGAGTCAAAGGGAAAAAACCAGAAATACTGGGGAAAACTTACTGTGAGCAAACAAAAATGCAAGTGTGCTAACTGAATTTTTCTCGCCCCTAAGTTTTTGTAGTTGTACTTTTCGCTCGTGCCAGTATTTGCAAGGTTTCTGTGTGAGTGAGTTAAACTGGTAAAAAACTTGTGTATATGCAGTTTCTGAGGATTATTTTGGCTTGCAATAGTTATTCCTAAAATTCTAAAGGAATAAGTTTAGCTGAGGAAAATATGTTTTCAAGTTTGTCCGTATGTTTAATGGCATTAATTTCTTTAATTTGGATTAGCAGGCACAGTTTGGCTTCCCAGAGCAAAGGTAGGAGCAGGGCAGGTGCCCATGGCTACTCTTGACTTTTTCTATCTATCCCTTCAATTCAAAAAGAGCCATGTTCAGGATGAGGTGTCAGCATGGTGATTTTGTTCTGAACATTAACTTTTGTTCTAGCAGCTGTGCTGGCTGGCACCCATGCAAGGAAATTTAGCATTTTCCACTGTATTGGTACAACAGTATGATTTTTATTTTGCTCTGAGTCTAATGGGCATGTTCCGGCTCATAATCATGAGAGGGCCTGGCAGATGAGCTTTTGAGATGCTTGTGAACAACTCTGGTGAGAAGTTCCCCCCCCCCCAGTTTTGTGTGTTTAAACTAGCTTGCAAGTCTTTAGATTTTTCTCCTAATGACTCCAGGTGGGAAGGGTTGTTTACCTACTGGTTTAAAGCATCTTGTATAGGTTCACATGCTACCCTGATTGGAAGGAAGAGAAAAATCTAGTTTAATAAACTGGGTTTTTTTGCCAGTTTTTGGGTATGAGGGGAAACAAAGAACAATTTAGGCACAGAATGTGACCGGTGCAAATATGGGCAAGACAGGTTAAATGAAAGCAGCAGTTTAGCTTTGTGTCTTGTTATAGCTTGCAAAACAATTGTCTGCCAAGAAGAGTATTCTGTGACCCAGTGACAGTAAACTGACGCAATGGTGTCGCACAATTCAGTTACTTTTTGCTCATTTAGTCAATCTCTCTACTTTGTAGTAAGTCAGTTCCCCTGTCCTTCAGCAGCTGTCATGGTAAGACTGCATCTTTTAATGTCTTGATATTTCTGTGCTAAAAGTTTAGTGTGAGCTGCTTGAGAGAATTTTGTCTTGTATCAGAGCTATAAACCTTATCTCAGTAAATAGAATAAAGCTGGCTAATGATCACCAGCTCTTTCAGGGGATACGCTTGAAAGGTAGTAATTTCTTTTGACAATGCAGAAAGCTTCATAGAGAAAATAGTCTTCATTACATATCAGTAAAGATAAGCAGCCTTTTCCAGGCTATATTTTCCCGTAAGGAGAACAGGTATGGTGTGTGTAGCTCACTTGGTGGCTATGTCTGTTCCTGAGAATCTGTATTTCTGTAGAAGCCATACTCTTACACAGAACTTAGGCTGAAAATCAGTGGAGGTTTTCCACATCCTAGTTCTGTGTGATTTTATTTATTGTTATATATATGTTTTGGGTTTTTAATTGAAGACATCTCGGGGATTAACTCATTAGAACCATCAGGGGAAATGGAAATAACTTGTTTGATTATGTGGCTCTTTTGAAATGGAGGGTTGCCAGCTGGAGGCAGCCATATATATGTACAAGATTGCAGCTGTGAGTGCAATCAAAATTCCTTAAAAAGAAACTAGATGGTGCTTGCATTTACTGCAAATTGTGTAAGAGAAAGCTTAGGAGCAGGGAAATATGTTGTGGAATGGCAAAAAAGAATCATGTTTGCAAACATCTTCATTAAAAGTAAGTAGAAGGACAAAGTGAGCATAATATTGAGGTGTCATGAGACACCTTGGGATCCCCATGTGCATGTTAAGCACAGTAAGAGAAAAAAGCCATACAGGACCACAGTGTCTCAAGTTGTGCCCAGAAGACTGAGGCATAGTGTTAGTTATCCAGCAAAAATTGGGGCTTTCTCTAGCTCTGTATATTTGGACTTCTAATGGTATTTGAATTGACACACAGAAGCAGGTATTTTAGCCTAAGAAGCTTTTCTTTCTTAGTCTCACTTAGTTGCTTTAGCTCTGGACTTCTCAGTGCACGCTTTCCTCCTTTTATCACTTACTGTCATAGTATCTTTTTATGTAAGTTTCAGCTATGCTGTTCATTCCAGTGACCCTCTTTGTAGTTATTCCGAAGGATTAACTGGTTTCTAAAAGAAATAATTCTGCTTCTTTTCTTTACTCGTGCTCATATTTGTTACCTTATGAACTCTACAGTGCTCCACGCAGGTTATCAAAAGTTGTTCTATTAAATTATGCATTAACCAACACTATATGTTTACACTGTGCATGTTTAATGGCATATTACTACAAATGCTGCACAGTATAAGGACAGCAGCTTAGTAAAAAGTATATTGTTATGAGGTGAAAACCAGAACTATCAGGGTTTGAAACTCTGTGTGAAATGGGAAGTTTGGATAGACCAGCTCTGGGACTTTACAGGCTGTAAGATGTATGCAGTGCAGGCTGTTCCCCCATCTCTGGGGAAACACCTTGAGCTCAGCAGGAGCTTTACCATTGTGAGGATTGTAGGGCTGGAGCTCAGTTGCAGCACTACACAATTTTACTGTGCCAAATTATGTATTTTGGAATGATTTGAACATTTTTACAACTGTTGATATTTGAAGAATATTTTGGTGCTTTTTAGAGTGAGCACACCGATCTACCAGCATCACAATAAAGGGGTGCTGAAAGCTGATGATGACTCTTACGTGACTGAATATTACAACCCTCTGAAAAATACAATTAAACTGTTCTTGATAGCAGATTCGTAAGAGAATGATGCATTGATTTGCAAGCTGCATTAGGAAGTAGAGATGTATGTCTGCCTCTGGTGTCCTCCTTGTAAGTTTTGGTTGCACAGAACTGGTATCCAGGCATGCAAGCCAATCTGTCCCTGTTCTGATAACTATTAGTATGTAAGGTGAATGAATATTAGTATTTTCTCTGAGGTTTTTGTGATCCTAGGACACAGGTAAAAGCAAGGGCTATATTACTATAGATTTTGGATAGGTCTAGGTACAAAGTGATTAAATAATTTACCAAGATCATCTGAGATGGGAAGCTGACAGTTCTTTTGATTATGGTCCTATGTTTTCATCTTCATAACACAGGGCACACTGCTTTGTAGCTGAGATTTTTTTTTTTTTAATAAGATTCTTGCTAGACAGTATATTTTTTGTCACAAGCATTGGTTTTTGTCACAGCTGGTCTACCTGGTATATATGACCCAACCCCCCTAATTTTGGCCAAACATTGGCTTTCTTCCTGGCCATTCCCGTAAAATAAATACCCCATAATATTCACATTGCAAGACTCAATACTTAGAGAGTGAAGATAAGAAGTTAAATGCTGTCAGTGTGTTAGCTACACTGTACGCAGAGGACATTGGTAGATTCTGCATTAGAGTAGTGTGGATCCTGAATGTCTCTCACATATTGGAAAATATGAATTTGTTGATAGGCTCTGGTCAGGATCTCTGGTCCAGGGCTGCTTGTGTCTCTGTCCTTGAGCTGCCAGCTGTGGTGTCTTCCAGTGTGGAGTTCCTCAGCATGTAGTGTGGGAAGCACCAAATCTTGTGCAGCTCTGCTTTAGTGCTCTTTTCTTTCCATATTCTGGTCACATTGAGTTTGCCATTCAGGTAACTGCAGCTGGGCCAAGGTTTGGGGCACTGAGGATTTGGGTTTTTCTCATGTCCAAAAGAGGTTTTAGTTTCTTTGACATTGCGTGGGACTGGCATCCCGAGACCCTTGTGTTATCCAAACCCACTGGAGAAAAGTCTTCCTGGAGGCACAGGAGAACTAGAAAGACAAATTTTGCTGGATAATAATCCTGAGCTCCTCCTGTGGTCCAGAGTTTTGGGGTGTGATAGAAAAGCCCTTTAAGCTCATTTGTTTTTTGGCAGATATTGCTTCACTACTTCCACCCAAAAGTCTTTAATTCATAGTCAGGCCAGCTACTCTTTCATGATCCTCTCTTTAAAAAAAAGTGACATCTCTTATTATGAAAGACTTAATGGTGCTTTTAATAATGTTTTTAATATTTTGTTCTTTGGCGAGTGGCCTGGACATGTTGCATATAATGAAATGAGCCAAATGGCTCTTCACAATAGCTGTGGTAAATGTACAAGTGATTTTGCTGCTTTGAAAACAGGAAAAAAACCTTGTATTGCATCATTCTGGCTGGGAAGTACTCAAAGTTATTGTGACAGGACTGTATTTTGAGCAATTGTTGGTGATTTGTTTTTTAGCACACAAAGAAAGTAATAAATCTGTCACCCTGAAAAATCAGGTTGTGACCTAAAGGAAGGAGAAAATTGTGGCTTTAGGTAAAAAAGAGTGACCTGTCTATGAGGGTCATTTATCATTATAACAAAATTGCTGGTGCTCTCCTAGCTGACCAGGAAAGAAAGGCTGTGGTAAGCAGAATTGAGGGATGCAAGCATCCGAATATTTTTAACTGATCAATATTTTCAGGATTTACAAGCAGCCAAAAACCTGTCAGCGTGCAGAGTAAGTTCACTGTGCATCTGTTCTAAGAAAGAAAACAAGGGAGAAATAGTTTATTTTGGCCATTAAAAATTAAATGAGTTTTAGATTTGGCATTGATAGTTCAATTCCGAACTGTATCTTAGTTCAGATGCCTTTAGCAGCCTGCATGTCTTGTAGTGATACAGAAAATATGTATGAAACTTAACTCCCAAGGAAGTTGAAAGCAATAAATAACATAAATTCAGAGTCGGGTTAGCAGCACTGTCTCAGATCTCACTTGGGATATGTGGTTTCATTGTTTGAAAGTAACAGGACCAAAGTGGTTTTGGTTAAAAAAAAAAAAAATCTTCAAACTTTCGTTCTTAGCTCACCCTCACTTATTCTGCATAATCCTATATGTAAATACATTTGCATAATAGATCTTATTAATAAAAAAGGCAAGTTGAGTGCCACAACTGAAGTTGTTAGAGTTTGGATCCATTGGAAAGGGTGTGTTCAATGAGTTCAAGTGTGACTTGCATGGAATAACAGCTGACCATATTCTGAAATACAAAAGTGGCAAGAGGAATTCTTTTTATGTCCTTATTCTTAGGTATCAAACCTATCTCAAAATTTAAAACGCTTCTGGTTAATTCTGAAAAAAATTTTCTTGCTGTTCCTTTGGTCCTAGTTGTGAATTTTCACTTTAATCTGTTTTTATAGAGTTCACAAAGGCATAATGAGAGGGCAGGGAGAAAAACCTGTGCAATTTCTTGTACAGTAATTTTCATGCCAATTGCTAATTTCCACTGATTGCCTTAGAGTAGGAGTGTCTTATCAGACCAGAACATCCAATACTAAAAACCAATTCTAACATGTTTAGAAAAGCTTTTATGATCCAGTCTATCACTTATCGTTTGGCATTACCAGCATTATACTGTATTAGGAATGCTTAACAAACCTATTTTAATACAGTTTATGAGGGCATGTTAGGGTATCAAAGCTGGTAAAGTACTCTACACTTTACAGGCATTATGAAGGCATTAAGATAAAAATAACCTAGAAGATAAAATAGGAATTTAAAAGATGAACTTTTTTTTAGCGCATGTTGATAATACCAGTTTTACTGTTGCTTTACTAATTAGCATAATTATTTTTAAAATATAAATTCCCTTGATTGATTCACTACACTTCATGTTGACTACATGGCAGTGCCAAACTCTGGTGTAGTTCTGTTCCAAAGTGTCCTGTCAGATCTTACCACTGTAGAGGATGAGACTGGACTAGAGGCACTTAGCTGAAGTCTCACCACTTCGTAACTGAAGTTTTCGTGCTCTAAAAAGGTTAGGCTCTTTTTTGAACAGTTCTGCTTTGAGGAGTCAACAAAACTACCCTGGAAAGAAGGTTCCCTAAACTTGCCATGAGATAGCGACGTTTTCATCTCACTCTTTCCTGAGAATGTTAAAGTGATTTTTATGCTGGTAGTATGATCCCTCCCACCATACTTCTAATTTTAAAAGAATGAGCAAGTTCTTTTACCAGTATATATGCATATACTGTTACCAGTATATACATATATCTACACACATATATGTTAACAGTATATATATATATATATACACACACACATATATGCATACATACATACATATCTCAATCTATATATATATCTCTATATATATCTATGTATATATCTGTATGTTATTGACTGAGGTCAGACTTCCAGAAAAGCCTTTGCCTATTATTTTCCTTTACTATGTTATATATACTGGTTTGGGTGTTTTGCTTCCATTAAGCCTATATTTATGAGGTCATATAGTGATAGGACAAGAGCAAATGAGAGTATGTGTAACTTTGATGTACAGTCCAGGTTCAGAACTACTGGGACCCTAAACTATTATTAAATGTGTGGATAATCCTTCCTTTCCAATACATAGACGTTGATACTGTTAACTATCTGTGAAACTTCCAGTCAGAGACTTTTACTTCAGCAGTTAAAATGAGGCTGTGTTAAGCATTCTGATTTTTTTAATGTCCTGTTAGTACAGAGACCACTGAACGATGTCTGTAACACCCCTGTTGTTTTGCTCCTATTTATTAATCAAATTTGAAATAGCAATGCATTTTCTGTGCATCTTTTTTATTGTTCCTGATAGGAGTCATAGCTGTTGCTAGTGAGTTTTTTATCCTATTAAAACTTCCTGATTCAGATGTGAAGTGTTATTAGGACAAAGGTGGCAGGTTTTATCTGGGCAAAATTTCTTGCTATTTTTAGTAACAAATCTGATTGTATTGGGTAGCATAGATTGGCACTTAGATGAGGCTGGGGCAAGCTGCTAATCAATCATATCTGGATAATAGACATCAGTGATATTGCTTTGCAAGGTTTACCCTCTTTGATTTATACTAGGGGATTGTTTTTTATGGGACTTTTGGAATATTTGTCACTGAATTATGTTTTCATGACCAAGCCACAAACACAAAGCCAATATTTCTTTTAAAGCTGTCGATCAAGAGTTTGATTAAATTTGTACATATTTTGAGAACATTCAGACTGGATGTCATCAGGTGCCATGAACAGAAGATGCTTCTAAAGCAATAGTGATGCTCGGCCTGAATTGCTATTGACCATCACCTTGTAGAGTCATTTACAAGAGGAGGATGTGAAAACACAACTAAATCAAAATGCCAGAACTCAACAGGCAGCCTGTACTCCCCTTGTGTTGCTCTAAAGAAACATAAGCACAATGGAGTCTTGAGCCATTGTCCAGTAAACATCAAGAAATATTCAGCTAAAAGACTTTGACCTGTTTCATTGATCCCGAAAGGTTTAAAATGTTTTACTATATATATATATGTTTATTAATGGTTATTAGTTAAATGTTTACTAAATGTTTGCTATAACTCAATGCAAAGAAACAGCAGCTGTGACTATGTTTATGAGCACCTCATTATTTCATCTAGTTTTGGGTCCCGCCCAGTACAGGAAAGAAGGAATTGAACTAGGGTGAGTTCAGTGGAGGCCACGAAGCTTCCTGGGTGCTGGAGTAGTGTCCCTGTGAAGAAAGGCTGAATACCCAGGACTTGCTCAGCCTGGAGAGAAGGCAGGATGGAAGCAGGGAGAAACCCAACAGCACAAGATGGACTCAGGCTCTCACTGAAGTAAATGGCAAGAAAACAAAAGACTGGTCAGAAATTGAATCTGGATGTTTGGTGTGGGGAAAAAGAAGTCACTATGAGTGTAATGAGCAGTGGAACAAGTGCAATCAGTCCTGGAGGTTTTCTGGAATTGGAAAAGCCCTGAGAAACCCGCTCTGGGTTCAGGGCTGAAGCTGCTTTGAGTGAGAGGCTGGACAGACATGTTCTGAGATTCCTCCCTGTTGGAATGATTTACTGTTTTTATTTTTTTCCTCACAGGATTAGGTGTGGGGACTTCTGGAGTGGTCCAGGGGATCTGGATCCTTCAGAGGACTTGTCAGATGCATGCAAAAGGGTTTGGAGTGTAACTGGGCTGTCTTTCCAGAGGTGAATGTATATAGAGGGCTGCACCCTTGGGAATCTGTTCTTGCCTCCACCTTCATTTATCTGAAAGGTTTTAGTGATTCTTGTGAAGTCACTGAAATGTACACAGAGCAAGTACTCTGCCATGTGATGGCAGTGTAGAACATTAAGTCACCAGTGAGGCAATTGCAGGGAAAGCTGTCAAAATCTGCTGGGTAGCTGATTAGGGAAAAATGTATTTGGACACTAGGGAGATGTGATCAAGTTCTCTTTAAATCACTGTCTGAGACTCAGCTACACTGATAAGGTAAAACTAAGACATTACAAATGAAGCAGTGGAGACTTAGGCTGTAGCTTACAGTCAAAATTAAATGCTGTTTTAACTGTATCCTTGAGGGAAATTACAATGTAAAATGATGAGAACTACACGTTCCTCAATGCAATGCAGAGGAGGCATCAGAATGAACAAATCTAATCTCCCTGTTTGTAAACTAGTGTTTTGTCTTTAATCTACCAGCGGACAAAACTATTCTGATGCCCTTCTGTTGTTCACTATGGTCACTCTGATCCTCATGTGCTCAGCTTGATACAGTTCCAAAGCATCCTTCCTAACTGAGACATTTTTATTAGAAGACAACATATTTCTGATATTTTGTTAAGAAAGACTGATAATATTCAGCAAAACAGATTGCAGTTTTACAGTGCTTGGCTCTGATCAAATACACTTGCAGCAGAGTAGGGCTGGTCAGGGTAGCAGAGCGGAACAGCATCCTCATTCCCCAAAGACGAGTCTATCAGAAATGCCACATGCTTCCTCTTCAAAACATTTGCATTTTAACACATGAGCTAGTATTTCCTCCTGCTGTCTCAGACTCTGTGTCCCTGGGCTTTGGACTCCACAGTGCAAGAGCTGTATTGGGATAGAGCTGTCTATATAAGGTGGCCCTGTGTTGTAGAAATGCTTGTTCTAAGTTTCCATCTTCCCCTCATTTGTTTGTTATGCTACGTGAATGGAAGGTTAGGCAGAAAGTAACTAGAGGAGTCTAATTTTGGGGCTATGTAAATAAATGCAATAGTTACTCCAAAATAAAGGAAGGAACAATGCTGGCAATACTACCTGTTATCTGAATTTCAGGAGGTCTGCACTTGGATATGACAACGATCTACAGAAGGGTGTAGAGCTACAATGATCACCAGAAGGGTGTAGAGAGATTTGCTGTATGGGCCACTGGTATTATGAGATGTGCTTACTCAGGATGGCAGCAAAGCTTTAACCAGAACAGAATGAAAAACCTCAAGTATCTAGCTTAGGGATCAGTTTTTCAAGAACAGATGTTTCCAACCTTTTCCTAGCACATGGCATTCTTGCTGAAGGCTTGGCTTTCACCATTCAAATCACAGTTCCATCTTGCATCTCTTTAGCTGTGGATGCTGCTACTTTATGGGGTTGACTTTCCTTCAGTGGAAGTCTGTAGTTTACGGATTACTTTTGCTATCACACTTTGTAGCATCTCTGGTTTGAGAGGACATAAGCAAAAGTGGCTTGGTGATAATCTGGTGTTTTTCAGCTGCACGTTGATTTTGGACCTTGTTGCAGAGCATATACAGGTGACTGGTGGACTGGGGCAAACCAAATGAACAGAAAATGTATCTCAACATAAGCACCCACTGAACCCAAGCAGGGCTCACAAGTTTCAAAAACAGTATGAACAGGAATCTCTTGTGACAATACATTTTTGAAAGTACACTTTTTGTGTCGTTATTACTGTGAACTCTGAGTCAGGGGTTTTTTTTTCACCCTGCCTTTATGACTTGGTTAGTATAATAGTGAGCCATATAATGTCAAAGGACCTGGCAAAATTATTCGTAAAATCCACTTTATGTGGTCCACTATTAAGTGTGTGATTTTTGTGTTTAAATAATTTCCCTCTTTATTGAGGTGTGTATGCTAATAGCATCCCTATAATATTTTTGGGGATTTTGCTTTACCAGAAAGATTTTTTGAACAGTCAGGTATCAACTCAGACAGCAGTAGCTATTCACAGGTTCTTGGTTGACAGATGTGCAATATAATGTATATTTGAATACAGTAATTGAAGCTGTATTTGTGTTCTTAAGCCATCCTAGAGCTTTATGAACAAAAAGAAAAGTCTCCACTGCAGATAGTTTGCTGTACTGCTATTCTACGTTGCAAGAAAACACTTTTCAGTAGATCAGAACCAACCATGGCTGACTCATCTTAATGAACTATTAACTAAATTACATACCTAAGATAATTTCCAGCTTAACACCATTCCGTATACTAAGGAACAACTATTCAGGGGAAAGGATATCAAACCTTACTTCCAAACTTGCGATGTCATTGGTGGTGCCATGACATTGAGTTTATCTCAACCCTTTGAAGTGGAGTACAAATGCTGCTGAATGTTCTGTTGTTCTTTTTTTTGGTGGCATTTTAGTGCTAAATATCTCGTTGTTGGAGTGACATGATATTGGGCATATTTAGGAGTCATAGCTTTTTGCACAAAATGCTCGACTCTTAGTACTGTTTACTGGGCTTTTATGTGGTGAGTTACAACCAAAATAAATGTAAAAAGCAGAAGCCTGGATTTGTATAATAAAAAAACAAGAATTAACTCTAAACAGACATGTAAAAGTGAACTAGGCATTTCTTCTTTTTTTGAGAACTCTCTGCCCTAGAGGAAAGCAATGATACAGATAATAACTCATGAAAATATGTTAATTTAAAGCATTTACTACAATGTCTTTTTAAGGAAATCTGTTCAACTCTTCTGGCATCTGTGAAGACCACATTACAGTTGAATGCTTGCTTGCTACTCTGAGTGTGCCTATCAAAGCTAAAATAAACATTATCAATAAAAACCTGCCCCCTGCAACTTGCAGCCTGAGGAAATTAAAACTTTCACGTCAAATCGCATAAATATGTAAGGCAAGGTTTAAGGTAGATTAAGTCTCATTAGTGAATAGCTGAAGATTTTAACTTTTAAACCTACACTGTTAGGAATTACCATCTATTCAAAATGAGGAGGAAATATTTGTTATGGCTGAATTAAGTTAGAAAAATAACTTTGTTTAATTGTTGTTTATGCTAAGCCAAGTATAACAGGAACAGTTCTCCTACAGAGCCCCCATGTTACTGTCATGTCACAAACTCTAGTGCAACAGGGTGTGAAGCACTCCAGTGACTTGTTTAGGATGGTAAAGTGACCTTGTGATACAGCCGAAAACCCCCTCAAGTACTGGTTCTTGGTCCTGTGACCTATTCCCACAAACTTTTCTGCTGTAGTCTCAATGAGGAAATTAAATGCCTTCAATTAACATGGAAGATGTGCAGACCTGTGACAACATACATAAAGACAAAGTGTCATTGCTGGGCAGTGTCTCTCTTGTTTCCCTTTTTAGCCTCAGTTCCAAGTTAATTTTGGCCCAAGTCTGTTAGCCTATACTGATGGCAGTTAGCTCACTCTGGATATCTGTGGAAAAGTCTTCAGAGAGGGACAGTCCTCTGTATCCAGAGCAATCTACTGAGAGGGGGAATGCTGACTGACACAAGAGCGTGCTGATCCCCCAGCACACAGCCTGTGGTGCAAAGTTCTGGACCAAACTGAATAGAATGGGATGGGATGGGATTGACTAACCCCAGTGTGGTGCCTGAGCTCTGTCACAGATCTGGAACCGGCCTTCAAGACAGCCTTTAAGAAAGATCTCCAGCACTTGAGATAACAGACCATATCGAGGCAATGAAGCCTGTAGTGTTGGCTTACAAAGATAACTGTGGGTAACAAACTATCAAGGAAGAAGTGTGAAATTTAATTCATCTGTGTAAATATATTTATTCATATATATTTGCCTGTATTAGTGCACAGAATATTTGGAACCCTTTTGTGGTGTTTGTGGTTTTTTTGGCAACGTGAGAATTTGAACATTTTGAGAGGGAAGCGAAAAGACACTCTAGAGGAACTACTAGGGAAAAGAATAAGTCAGAGTATCTTAGACAGTCAGCTTGTCATGGAGCACTGTCCTGTTTGGCTTTTCCAGGCATATTCCTTCCATGTTGAATACCAGCTTGAAAAAGACAGAT
This sequence comes from Chamaea fasciata, assembly GCF_029207755.1. Classification (NCBI taxonomy): domain Eukaryota; kingdom Metazoa; phylum Chordata; class Aves; order Passeriformes; family Sylviidae; genus Chamaea; species Chamaea fasciata. Next base: position 11,199,302 of record NW_027094095.1, on the reverse strand, counting down.
CTGAGAGTACACACATGTGTGAGGTTAGATGCCAGCTGCATACCAGACACTTAAGACATAAAAGAAAACTCCTGACTCAGACAATGCTTTTAAAGCTGTTGAGATAAGAAACTGAAATTCCTAAAATGCAGGATGTCCTGCGGCAGGAGGGGCCATTGAGAAGGAAGTGGAAGGAAGCTGGACAATCCCAAAGAGAACCATAAACACAAACTTATTTTCAAGACCAAATCTAAACCAGCCCTGCGAGTAAACTTCTATAAGAGAAGTGATTGCAGCAACCAAACTCACTGCCACCTGTTGTCTTAAAGAGATATGGCCAGTGTTGGCAGTTTTAATGAAGGAGCTGGACTTGTTCTTAGTTGTTTGATAAGTTTTAATAAAATGACGGTATGTGATTTATCTCCCCAAACTGAGACAAACATATCTCTTCCCATATATTTTAATAAGGTTTACTGTAGTGGGTAAATATGCAATAACTTAAGCTATACAAAGCAGTCTATGAAGAAGCTTAGGACCTGTTCCTATTCCCTCTAACTTATTCAGTAAGCCTTTGAACTGTGCTTTGGGTCAAGTCATAACATTCAGGAATTTGTTTTTACTTATTAAGCTGTCTACTTCTTTCCCTTTTGCTAATTGTCTTATAGCCATGGAACTTTGCAAAGAGAATTTTATTAACAAAATTTTGTGCTAAGTACAGACACTAAATCAAAATGCTGACTAGTAATTCCTCTGTATGTGTTTATATAGATATGAAAATGCATTTAATAAAGCTCAGTATTGATATATGTAAACATGTGTATGGATATGAACATATATGTACAAAAATGTAAAAATGCTATAGCTCCTTGTTCTTATTTTTTGAGAGAAAAGAGCTTTGGAAACAATTTAAGGATCTGTCCAATAAAATTTAATTACTTCATTTATTTAGGTGGAGATTTTTGCAAGAAATATGAGAACACATACCTGACAACAGAAAACAGTCAGAAAATTGCAGTTTGACATGGAACACTGAACCTATTTGTTTAAATTCATTAAGATACATAGGAAAATGTGAAAGAACATTTTTTGGGGTTTTTTGCATTTTGATTAATATTCATACATTTTGAGTGTTCTCTCCTGTTACATTTTTAATTATGTGGGAGAAATGTGCAATGTAGATTTTTTCTTCTCAGATGAAGTGTAATATTGTGGAAATATATTAAACTAAAGAAAAAAAATAATCCTGGAACCTTCCCACTGGCATCCACCAATGTGATTCTCAAATTTCAAATGGATGTACATGACAATTAGCTCAGGCTTTGCCTTAGAGAAGCACGGAACAGGATGCCAAAGCTCCTATCCTGTGATGCAATAAATTCTTTTTTATTAGCAGGGCTTTGGTTTTCAGTTTAAAACAACCTAAACTTGCACTAAATACTTTATCCTCTGTGATGTGACTCGGTGCTCCTTCATGGAGTAACTGACCCAACTCTTCCCAGCACTTCCTTACAAGAAAACTGTTAGCAAAAACTGAGTGGAAATTCAAATACTTTGAGTGCAGTTAAGATTGATTTATACTTGCAAGAAAATATTTCAAACTATCATATTGCTGGTTACATTTTTTCCTATGTATTCTACACACACGGAAAAGTAATATCATCTGTGGAACATCAATCATTCAATAGACCCTGTTTCTTCTGTGAATGCTACCTCTCTTAGATTTTTTCCATGCAACTGCACTTTAGGCAGATAATCGTGTTTAATGCACTTGCTCATTAAGCCAAAAGTAGCAATAATTTTGCAGCTGTATTCCCTCCCATGTTTTGAAAAGTGTAATGCACATCTGTGTCATACAAAGGCATGTTCTTTAGGTAGATAAATGTTTTAGAGGCTTAGGATACTTCCTCTAAAGAGGTTAAATGTCAAATCATTGCCCATTAGGGGCAAAATGAACTATGGACACTCTTACAAAATTAAACTGTCTCCATCAGTCTCAGAAGTCATTAGTGTTTAACTAGACCTGACACAGGAGAGACAAGAGCTGAGAGCATAACTTGGATTCTGCTAAGGTTCTGTTTTGCTGGTACTGTAAAAGAGTTTGCTAATGATCACAAAATTTCCAAGTCATTCCCATTTTGGAAACATACATATTTAGTGTGTTTGTACTACAAAAGCAATTACACATAGTTTGCCTGATTTGCCTTGAGATTACTGAAGATGAGAATTCAGCCTTTAACTCTGACAACCCTTCAAAATGTCTTGCATACTGTCTACATCAGCATGCCGTGTCTCATTTTAATGCGGTTCTTGGAGAATTTTTTTTTTTTCAGTTCAACTTCACTAAAACCCTTGGCTTTTCATCCCTGAAACACCATTTCTTCTATTTAGAAATGTCTCCTATTTGGACTGTCCTGTCACTAGTCTGGGGTAATACTTACCTAGCAGAGAAGTCTAGCTTTAGGGTCATACTTCTTCCTGTGGCTACTATAGTCATCCTGTGGCTACTATAGTCATGTGACATGGTTTCTAATAGGAAATGTTACCTTCATCCGTGTCTCTGTAGTGACTGATGTAGCAAAATACCTAAGTTTGTGCTGAACCTTAAAAGTCATAAGAAGTCCTAAGTGCAGGGAGCCCATGTTTTAAATTCAAAACAATTAAAATCAATCAAAACATTGTGCCAGTGTGATGTTTTGGCAGGACTTCAGCTTCAGCATGTTTACTTGCCCTATGGTCTTTATTTGGGTAAAGATTAATTCTGTCTGACAGCTCATAGAGCAGGGTTTTCCAGTCAGTCCTCCATGAAAGAGCCGAATACCTCCACTGGTGAATAAAAATACACAAGTGTTGGTATTATGGGGACTACCTGACAGTGGTGCATGCTGAAGAAGCTTGTCCACATATTCTGTGTATCCCATGTGAGCTCTGAAGGAACAAAACCATTTTCCTCACAAGACAGACTTTCTTTTTCCTGTAGGGCCAGTAAGTTGCCAAAGGACTGATGGCTTTCTTCTGTTTCAGATCAGCTTCCTTACCACCTTTCATTAGGGTGTCAGGGGAGACTGCACATCCCAGACTGATGTGTCATTGCTTGGTCAGGTCTCTGCTCTATCTCCCACATTTTTCAAATGCTAAGCACACCAGCTTGCTTTCCTTCAGTGCTGCTGGTGGGTTGTGATTTCCCCCTCTCCATGAGAATGAGCAGCTGGTATAGGAGCTGTTGGATCAATCTTCAGTCTGGACCAGTGCCTCTCCCAGGCTGTGGTCAATACCTGCTGCTCCCCAAAGGAATGCAGGAAACTCTGCCTTGGCTAGTTACTGGTTTCTGCTCCTTAAGGTCAAGATTTTTTCTGAGGCCCACTGGAGATTTGCACATACTGGCCAAGAGTATGACTCCTACCATCAGTCATATTAGAATAATCTGCACTCTGGTGTGCTAGAGATGAAAAACATATACTGAAATTACAGAATTAGTGTACAGCAGGAGAAGCTAGGAATTATTTTACTGCCCGAGGGCAGCTGAGCATTGCAAAGAGTCATTACTGAGCTGCACCAATATTTTCTCAACTGAATAAGAACCCTGGGAGCATCATCAGGATTATAATGATTTTCTAAAGTTCTACAATGCTTTTTGGTGGGGGAGGGGAGAGGGGAAAGCACAGGGTGAAACAGTGCTCAGGCTTGCTGGGTGTAGGTGTTTCCTGCAGACCTGCCAGCTGATTTCTGCAAGTGCTCTCGTGTAACACTTCTGGACAAAACCACTTGTAGGTGGACAAGTCCCAGTTACTTTAAACCTTAAAGTATTGCCAGCTCTTTTCTGCATGTCTTTGGACAAGCTCATAAAGTCATCTATTACTCTGGTTTATTCAGTGCAAGAATTTTTGTATAACTTTGTTCTTTGCTAGCTCAGCTTAACACCCATGGGCCTGTACAGACCAGTGTGCAGGCATGTTATAAAATGACGAATAATGCAAAAGCAATAATAAAAAATGAGTGAAAGAATGAGCTTGGGAGAGTTTTTTCTTGGAAACACGAGCTCAAATGTGAGATTAGTATAGAAACATGTCACAGTTTTTAGACTTTCCTCTGCTGGCAGCTACATGTTCAGCTTGCACACGTGCAGGCTGTACAGCTGTGGGGAGCCTTAGTGCAGCCTTGGTTGAGTTTACTTGGGAGGCACATGGCATTTCAGAGGATGGAAGGAGATGAAAAGTTGTCATGCCTTTGTAAGCACCATATGACTTCTGCTGTTTTATCTGTATGGTGAAGCCCTTTGTGAGGTAAAAACTCAAGTTACGGACTTGAAGGGAAATCCAATAAACTATTGAAGGCTTGTATGTCCTTCCTTTCAAGCAGCTATAGGACACTGACCTTTTTTTTTTTTTTCCCCCTGAAATAAACCCCTAAACCCATTTTACACCATTTGGTGTATTCTGAGGCATATGTATTGAAAAGAGAATTTTAAAAGGAAAATCTATGTGAGTTTTGGTGTTAAATTTAATGAGTACTTGCTTTCATTCCAACCTCTTATAATTGCCATTACTTGATAATTTTCTTTTTTTACTTATATGTGCTGATGTGTTCAAAAGTGGATGCTTATGCTGCCACCTGCATACAATAATCAGCTTGTGCAACCTCAGGGATGAACTCTGCTGGTGGCATAAGCAGAAAGGCTTCAACCGGGACATGTGCTGATACATAATCTCCTATGCCTTGATAAAAGTAGATCTGAGGCATCACTGGCACTGAAAAACATACAAAGCATGGCCAAAACTTGATGGGAAATCACCCCTGCTTGGGAGGACTCATGAATTACAAAGTTAGGCCAAGAGTAAGGTGGGAAATAGAGTCAAATGCTTTGAATTTCTAATTCAGGAGAGAAGCAGCACAGGCTGCCTGACACCAGTCTAGTGCCACTTACGTCTTCTGCTGCCTCCTTGTGCTGGGCTGGGTGCACTTTACAGTCACCTGGCAGCACAAAGGGGAGGTGTTCCTTTAGGACAGAGAAATCTACCTCAGCTGCAGAATAAGAAGCTTCCAGCAGGTCAGAGAACATTTTAAAGTTTCAGGGTTGGTGTGTATGAGAAGCAGAAGAGACCCTATGTTTAATGAAAGGACCACTCCCGTGTGAATGATTGCTAGATAAGGAAAAACACAGTCCAGGGAACACCATAATGTTACAAGAAGCTATTCAGTGCAGCACAGTACATGCCCATAAATTTCATATGAAGGTTATAACAGTTTTCTCCTCAAAAATTACACACTGAATGACTCTGAAAATGATAGTGGGCTCATCTGACATGTCCTTATAATAAAATATTTTAAAAAGGGGGAAGATTGGAATGAGAAAAATAAGGAGAATATTTGTATTTTGCCTTCTCCTGGAGTATCAGAGAGCTATATGCAAGGGTGCTCTATGAAGTCGTATGGAGGACAATGATGGGGTGAAGTGAGGATTGTGTTTCTCATGGCCACACACACACAAAGGCAGAGAGTGGCACTTCTGTCTGAGGTCTGTGGCAAGAGAAGCAGAACACAGCACCAAAATCTGTAGACTAATCCTCTCCATTACCTGGATATTCTAGAATGCCTTTCTTCCTGCACAGTCTGTGCTGGGCCGTTTCAACAGCTGGCATGTTCCTGCTATGGAGTCTCACTTTTCTGTTCTGCTTCCCTACCCTCAAGGGCCTCCTTCAGCATTCAAAGGTTCTGGGTACCAGCTGCTCCAGGATCAGAACCATCTCTCCTAGGTAAAGCCAGTAGATTCAGCAGCACCTGGCAGGACTCAAGTTCCTGTTCTTTTCCTTGTTGTCTCCTAATCTCACTTATTAATGGAAATCTCTACTTCAGAATGCATTTCTCTTTCTTCTTTCCTATTCTTAGTAAATTGTTTTATCTGCATTTTTCATCGATTCAATGCATCAGACAAAATCCTGAATCAATTTTGACCCAGGAATCTTGTGAAATCAGTTAAGAATGTTTTAAATTTGAATATAGAAATATTTTATTTATAGATCACATTTAATAACATGAAAAAACCCGTATTTGTGGTGTGTCAAGAGCTGGAGTTGTTATGCTGAATAATAGTCTCATGCAACCTGATGACTGAGTGGTGTTCTGGGGATTCTACAACACTGTGGAAAATACTGATGTTTAAAGTTTTACTGTAAACATTGTTGAGAAAATAAAAGAAGCTGCAATCTGCCTTTGGTGGAAGTGAATTAACTGGCATCATCTTCATTGGCAGTTTGTCAGTTTTACACCAAAGCCCAATCTGGTTCTATAAGAACAATCTCAACACAAAGATACTGTAGTAGGAAGCTGCAAACAATGACTTCTCAAGTTCTCCTATCCCTTAAACTTTTACCAGGGGTGATTTGGCCAGGTTTCATGTAGTGTAGTTAAACTTCCTTCTTTGGTATTGCACTTTTTTTCTTTTTTTTTCCCTTTTCCCTTTTAAACACGTGTTTTTTCTCTCCCTCTCATACTAGCAGATGGTTTCCAGTTATATGCAGGAGCTTCTGTTCCCTGGGTTGCTATGCAACAAAATGCATCCTATCTGCATCCTTTCTGCACTGTATCCCATTTCCGTTCAACAACTCAAAATAACCAGCTTAGTGCTTCAACATGCTGCTTCCTCTTTTCTACAGAGTTGAATATCTATCAAGTATCTTCCTGGGCTTCCTATCTCTTCCTGTTACAGCCTTGAAAAAAATGTGTTTGCCCTGAATTGATTTTCCTCATCACTTCCTATTTACATCAGTCCACTTAGTGCTAAGGCAGGCAAAACATACATAAATGAGTCACGCAGCTGCTAGTCCATAAAAAAAATAGTGTCAGCCAATTGTGTGATGTTTGAAAGCAAGATTCTTCATTGTTGTCAGGTGTGGGGTTCCTGTTTGTCCTTTTTATCGTGGCTTTGTTTCCCTACTGATACCAGAAAGTTGAAAACAAACTTTTTCTTCTTTTTTTTTTTTTTTTTTTCTTTTCTTTTCTTTTTTTTTTTTTTTTTTCCCTGCTGGACTGGTGAAAAGGAAAATATTACTGTCCAGCACAGCAAGGGAGAAGATGTGATAGAAACAGTAGTATGGTTTTCCCTGGCTGATAATGAGGCAAACTTTTTGATGGCGTTAATTTTGTGTTACTGGATATTGACCACTGTGGTTGCAATTGCAAGTGTTATGAAGTACTAGTTTAGTATTCACTCCTAATGCTAAGTTTTGCATGTTATAAAGCATCTACACTGCTTTTTAATGCTCATCAGGCCAAGTGCAATTACTTTTCCCTTCTAATACTTTACAGATGAATTTAATTCCCATTTTGATCATATGTTGGCTTTCTCCATAGCAGGGAATGTGAGCTCTGGAAAACCTTTTGTTGCTTGCTCTACAGATAATTTAGTAGGTTAAAGGACACAGAGGTTTCTGTTGTGTAACTTGAGCAGTCTAAAGTCAGGCATGTGGTGTGTCCTCAGCACCTACACTCCCTCTCTAGTCAATGGAGAAAGAGGCACCTTCAGTAAATGAATTACAGTAATTCAGTCATTCACTAAGATAGGTGGGATGAATCATTGAGACACAGGATTTCTGTCTCTTTAGCAACAGTCAAAAGATTTTGGCTGATAGCTTGGGTGAAATGTCTGATTCTCAAATTGCTTAAGAGAATCTGGATGTAAGCAGTCTGTCTAATTACAGATTTTTTTCTGTTTCGCAAAAATATTTTCCATTTGTTGGTATCCCGTGCCGTCTTTTCCTGGTACAAATAATTCGATCCATGTTAAAACTACAAATAGGAGTGACGACTCAGCCAGTTTGTCTTTTTATAATTGTTCTTCAGGGGTAATGTATATAATGAAATATCTGGGGGTTTTTGTAGCCTGAGCTCAGCTTGGGTTACACAAAATCCAGTCCTACATTTCTGGAGCAGAAGTGTGCTTAAAAACCCTCTTGTTGCCAATAGCAGTGCCCATACTCAGATAAGGACTAAGTTAAGACCAGCTGAGTTTTAGTGCCTGAATCTGTCTTGCTTGCAGTTGAAATAAAGCTTTTGATGAGAGATTATTCAAGGCAGAGTTAGATGATGCTTATCCAGGGCGCTGTTTTAAACTATGTAGAACAATTTTCTACGTTGCCTGAAAGCAGAATTTCAACCGCCATTACCTTTCTGAAGGAATCTGAAAAGTTCTTTTATTAGATATCATTAGTTCTTTACAGATCAAGTGGACTTTGAAAGTCTATGCTTCCTGCATGGTTATTGACATTTTAATTTTCCTAGAGCTATCCCTCAGTCATTGTGGTTTTGACTCCCTGGCATGACCCTCCTCCAGGAGCTGGAGGTGCAGGACAGGGCTTGTGCTTCTGGTGCTGCTGGGCTCCTGCTGTCCTCACTGCCAGTGCCTCTCTCAGCCCTCTGGCCATGGTTCTTGGCTTTCACCTTCCCTCCCACAGCCCAGGATAGGCTTTGGCAGGGACAGGCAGATTTCTGTAGCTTTTGAGGGCTGCCTGTGCACTGCCTCTCTCCTTGGAACCTTCTTGGCTGGCACCAGGAGCATGAAGCAGAGCAACTCAATTAAAAGCATTTCAGGTGGAGATAGAGCCCTTTGGGTTAGAGCATTTACTGGGGCTCAGGGTCCTCTGCTTGCTCTCTTTCTTGCCCTACAGAATGCAACGAAACCTGGGCACTTGGGAGCAGCTTTTCCTTCAGGAAGCTCAACCCCCACTGCTACTTCCTTACTCTGTGGTGGCAGCCTGGGCACGGGTTTATCCCTGTCAGAGCCTGCTCTCAGGGCTTCTCCTTTTCCTCCACTTCCCCAATGTGCTGTAAAGTTGAGGATTCCCACTTCTGCTGCTCCCTCTCTACTCTGCACCAAGGTCTTGGTTTAGAGGCTCCCACTTCTGCCTTCAGGAGCAACACAACTAATTCTGGCCACCAGGTTATAGCTGTCCTCATTCTGAGACAAAACCGGATGGATTTCAACTTGCTACAGAAATAGCGATAGATAATAAAGAATATGTTTATTTAGAAAGTGCCAGTTTCAAACTAACACTAATAATACAATAGAATTAATGCACAGAGGAATTTTTCCCTGTTGGATCTTCAGAAAATGTTTACATTAATGCAGGAAGAGAATGAGTGCTGTAGTTCAGCAAGGTGTGGGAGTTGTTGGATGTTATCTGAAGGGCTCTGTGTATGGGAAGGCTGCCTTGGGTGTTCGTGCTTTGCTCTATGTTCATGCTTTAATGTTTTGGAAGTTGTGCATTCAAAGGATAAGCCATGAAGGAGGATGGCTATAGAGAGGCTGCCAGGGATCATCCTTTTAAGTAGTGTGAGCCATCCACCATAAACCATGAGAAAGGAGAGGAGTTCAGTTCAGGAGGGCTGAGGGAGTCCTGTCCAGTAGAAACCATCTCAGCAAAGGGTTTTACTCTGAGAAATGATGGAAGGATTTCTCTAGACAGGTGGTGTTTCTTAATGAGACAGGATGCAAACTGGAATTTAGATTATAGCCCACAAAATTTAAGAAGAAAAAAAAGGGCAAGGCTAACCTATACTTTATTCCTTCATTCTGATGAGTACCCCCACAGTCAAACATCTCTGATGTCCCAGGATCTGTGCACACGGGGACATTTGAAAGCTTAGGCCCCACATTCAATGTGTCAAACACAGAGCAGTGGCAGATGTGCTATAATTGGTGTTGCTTATTTTATCCAGGTGCACTGAAACGTGTACCACTGTTTTAAGTCCATATTAAGATTTCTGGACTCAAGGCTTACTTCTGCTAGCATGGGGTATGTATAAATTGAAGCAAAATTGGTTCTTTTTGTAGATCTTGCTGTGTTGAAGGTGGATTTCCTTTCAATAAAGCAAATGACACCATAACCACAGAATGATAGGAAATGCTAGCTGTGGCCAAGTTATTTCACAATCAAGTTTTTATTGTGAAAATGATACTTCCTCTTAAATGAGCTCAATGCTTATTGCTTCTCAATATAGAATTTAAAGTAATGTGTAAGAAAAATATATTCTCAAGACATTATTGCTAATTAGGAGATACAGAGAATACATATCTTGGATTATGACTTGGAAATCTTATCTTTAAAAGGGAGCTCTGTTCCCTGTTGATGTCTGTCTTAGAAACGTGCAACCTAGAAAGACACAGAAAAGCCAGCATAGACTAACACATCTTCAGTTCTTTTAAAGCAACTCAAGTTTCATAGAGTTAAAAAGTTTGCTTGCAATCTTCCCTAGGAACCTGATGCAATTTGTTCCTATTTGAACTTCTAATTTAGCAGGCACTTTTTCTGAGTGTTGGCATAGTTTTTTAAATTATAGTAAGAGATATGTTTAGTCCCTTTTAAAATAAATTCTGTAACTCATAGGATGATAAGGTCTTTTCTAGCACTGCTTAATAGCAATGATGGAGTCAGAGGAACAGATGAATTCATATTTTGTATGAAAAAAATCTGAAGAAGAATGTTAGGAAAAATCTCCACTGGGCCAAATCTTTGTACTGTCTTTGTTTCATCATCCGGTAACAAACAGGTACTCCTGGAAAAATTGTCTTCACTATGATTTTTGTTTATTTGTTTTAAAAAGTCAGCAGAGCTAATCCCTGGGAATTAGAGGCCAGTCAGCAGGAGGTCAGAGTGAAAAGCAGGAGTGCAAAGCTGCAACTCATCTAACAAGAGATGAAATTATGTCCATGTGTTCCTCTAATAAGCAATTTGCATTAATCACTTTCTGGTAGCCTCACCAGTGTGTGTCCATGGAGGGATGTTCTTTCCCAAGCATTGATTGCCATTGTACATTTGAGTTACTTTCAACTTTCTGATCATGATCAGTATACATATAGAAGGGTTTGCAAGAGGAATATTGTAAACCAGATTTTAATAAAAATGACAATTACAGCAAAATGTTTCAACAACAGCTCTTTGTTATTGACACAGTAACAGAAGAGAGGCAAGCACAGTAATTAACAAACCAATCAATTCCGGCATTATGCAGATTTTCTGCAAAGAAAAAGAGACTTCTGTTCACACGTCATGGATTCTTTGCTTGAAAAATAAGCTTTTTGCTGCCTTATTTCATCGTGTAGCCTAGGACCCATTTAAGAAAGTCTGAGAATTCATACTGAGTTTACAATATGACTATATGAAATCAATAATATATTAATAAACAATATTTGTTGTATGTAAGCAAGGTATGACCAATATATCTATAGGGATAGGCCAAGTTCTAGCTTTCTCTACAGGAATCTGTATCTGAAATTCATGATGAGAATGAGCCCCATTAAAAAAAAAAAACAAAACAAAGAAATGGTATTCTCACGCCTCTCCAGAGAGGGGGGAGCATTGTGCTGCAAGTTTAGGTTTCATATGTAAGTAATGTGCTATGGCAGGTGCCCTTACAGGCTACAGCTCCCAACCTGCTCCTGGCAGTGGTGGAGCTGCATCCTCCATCCCATGCAGGTTACTGTCACTTCAGGGCTGGGAATTCAGCTGGCAGTAGCTGTGTGGGCAGCTGGAGTCAAGCTCATCAGCTCAGTGCCAGGGTCCAGGCAAGGCCACTGTGGCCTCTGAAAGCTGTAAGGGAGCTTCAGACTCTGGGCGGGGGTAGTGTACACAGTATATCCCATGGCATGATACCTTTACAGCACCATGTATGTCCTTGAATAGAATTATTTAATAAAATATAATTTTTTGATTGTCTGGCTTTGATTAAAAGTGATTTGTCCCACTGCTGGAGTTAGTCCTTTTTTAAAGCAGACTCAGTAACTAAACTAAATGAATTGAGAAACAGTTTGGTTATATAAGTATATTACCTCTGAGCCCAAAGTGGTCCTTCTCAGTATGTTAAGTTTAAAAATATTTCTAATCCTAACTCTGTAGAAGGTACTCACAAGGGACAAATAGCTTAATATTGACATAGCCTTAAATATATTGAAAATACATAAATCAGAATAATGAGATTCATAAATGTGTTAATATTAATAGAGAAACCTTTTGGGAAATGTAGTGTAAAATCAAAGAAAAAGATGAACTTGAGATGTAAGCAATGATTCTAGTTAAATGAATAAAAAATTGGATATTTTGTTCCTCAAGTCAGAAAAAGACATTACATCCTTTTGAAATTGTGCTTATGTCTTTAATACTGTCATAAACAGACCACAAAAAACATTAGGGGAAAAACCTAAAGGTATCTGTAAAAGCCTGATAATAAATTAAACCACTGGAATGATTTGTTTTTCGCATCATGGGAGGAGGAAAGCACCATGAAGCCTTTCTTTCAAAAATTCTCTCTAGAATCGATCGACTAATTCTACACTGAATTTCAAGGCTATAAAACTTTATTAGCAAGAAGAATATGTATATTGTTATTCATTTGTTCACACTGCAATGGTTAAGGTCCTGTCAGCATTTCCATTAAAAACCCCTGTAATTTAACAGGAAACTCCAACACACATAAAAATACATTCAGGCTGCATTTGACAAAAGGACTGCTCTAACCAGATTCTCAAAATTAATTCCATTTAGATGTTTTATACCTTGAAAAGGAGTGAGTCACGTTCTTAGAGGCACATACAATCTCCTACCTTCTGCAAAGTATCCCCAATGTCAGCAGCTGCCAAACCAGTGCTCTTTACCTCCCCTTTCCTGGCTGACCCACACTGTCCATCCACAAGGAAGTCCACACCTCCTGTCCTGCTTCCACTTACATGTTTGACTTCTCTGCATTATTAACGTTTGTTGGGCTGTGTGATTTTTTTGTCTTGAAAATTCTTCCATGGAACTGTGGCACTGTCCAGGCCATGGGACAGATTCTATATGTGAAGATGCTGTGTTGTCTGGACTGAGCTTCTGATGAAGCTGATGAAGGCTTCTAGGGCAGCTGCACTGGCTAGTTCTGCCCCAGCTCAGGGAGCTGAGGGTGATGCACAGTGATGCTCAGACCACTGAGCTTGAATCCCAAAGGGGTGCTGGGCTGGCCCAGCCTGGTGTCCCCCATGGTCCCCATTGCAGGGATCCAGGGGCTGAATCCCATCTCAGACCCTACCCTAAACTCAGCAACTGCACTGTTGTGGAGGGGCATCTTCTCAATGCCTTCCTCAAGCAGTCTGAAAGTCAATAATCACATCCTCTGCAAAAAGCTGAATTTTATGTCATAAGACCAATTTATTTTTGGTATAGCAAGAAATGTTTTACTGTTCATGATTTAAACAGGTGCTTGTGTGTGTGTCTGAGGCAAAATACAGCTCAGGAGTGTTCAGACAGAGTTTGTTAGCAAAGTAAACTTTGGCTGTTGAAACTACCACACCTTCATGCTTTAAGCAGAGTCAGTGTAGGGGCATCACATCTCCTGGATATCAGACAGACCCAGGTTCTGCATTGATCACTGTTAAACTGGGCTTGTCAGGGTGGGAAACAAGATAGTTCAGATGTTTTTACGTTTTCTAATATATCATTAAATCTTCAGTGAATGTCTCAAAAATCTGGTTGATTAAGATTGTAGAAAATCATGGGGCTTTTTGAGCAATAATTAAGTTGAAGTAGTTTGTAAAAATTTTCAGGTTCTCTACTGCTTAGTTGAGCTGTCTGCTGTGTAACGGCGGAAGCCAGACTGTAAAATACTGTCTGCTCCATTTCTTTAAAGTTCCATCAAAGATCGCTCTCATTCATGTGTAGCTGACTACTGTACATCAGCAATGTTTTCAAATCTCAAATCAATATCCTGGATGTTTCCAGAGAAATTAATTAGTCTCACTGAGGAGTTGCTTTCCTAGTTTGGAAAAAGCCCCCTTTGCTCCTATTGGTATTGACTACACAGTCAACTGGATAGACACAATGTTTACCCTCCTAAGAGGTCAATTTAACTGCTCCAGGCACTACAGTAAATGTAAGAACACACTTTTCTGCTGTTTGGTTTATAAGCATTGACCACACACAGACTCTTGGTTGAGTAAAATTCAGGCTATTGTTTCACTACCCATTTTTATGAATACCTATCCTTGATTCTAATATGATTCTTAATTTAGTAATTTTCTGTTTAGTGATGGTCACTTCCCTAACAACAGTATATATATATATTAAAAAAAAAATCTTGATTTATTTCAAGGGAAGCAGACAGATTTTATCAAAAGGAAGCTTTATGATTAAATAAGACATTTAAATACTGAAATTATGAAATCCTATAATGTGCATTAGAAAATAAATTTTGACTACAAAACAAAAGCTTATTAATAGAATTTGCATACATCTCCACAACAGTACTTACATATTCATAGTATTTTGCAGTGTAGGAGTGATGCAATATTTGTCCCAGAGTCAGAGCTGCCATTCACATTTTTATGTAAGGTATTTCTGCAGGAATGTGCTGCCTTCACCATGTAATGTAGAGATGTGCATTTTTAAAATGACATGAAAAGTATATTTAAGATGTTAATGTTTACATGGTGCAGATTTTTATGAGAAATTGATGAGTTCATCGTAGACTGAGTGCTGACAGTGCTTCCAGAGCTGCAGACCTCCCATCCCTTGTTCTCAAGTAAAAAGTTTGGAAACTGGGAAATTTCATTTTGGTATTTCCTAATGAAAGGGGTTTATTTTATTTATTTCATTTTCTATTTTCCATTACTGAACATTTTCTTAGAAAATATCCAGCAAACCCCACAAACCAAAATCCAGCAAGCTTAAGTGGCCTGAAAATGAAAGGATGTTTGTTGGGGTGCCTTGCACTGACTTTTAACCATTGGTCTTAAGGTCTCCAGTTTATAATGTTAGCAGGTCATCAGGAAATTAAACCAGTAGTGGAATTCTCTCCTTATCTAAAACGTCCTAGCTCAGTTGGAGTTTACTTCCCAAGAGATAATGTGAACTGTAGGACCACTGAACCCTTTGTTTCAGCAAATAGATCAGTGGTTTTTGTGTCTCAGGAGCAAGTGAGACTGTCCTTTAGCTTTCTGGTTTGGACATGTTCTGAGCAGACAGGAGACATGGATTAAGGGCCCTTGAGCAGAAGAGGAATTCAAACACTGTTTTCTGTGGGGAAGTGCTCTCACCTCTGAGGTTCTGCTGTCCAGGGAGGGACTGCTTACACTTTTTAATTTTTTTAAATTTTATTTTAGTCCTTGGTTATTTTCAAGTGAAACGGTAACTTTGGTAATAATTGAATAGGTTTTTGCCAAAACCCACATTTGATGAATGCTTTATTTGCTAAACAATCCCTCAACTGTGTGAATAATTTTGGATTTAAGTGAATTCTCTCTAGAGAGTTTATCAGATCATTTTAGAGTGCACAGAGTAAAGTTAGAAACCCAGAAAGTGTTCTGCAGTCAGCTTCCTGCATGTCTGTTAAAAGTGGGAAGCCCTGTTGGGTTTTCCTTCCTATGACAGCTCACCCATAACTCTTTAATCAGTTTTCCATAGCTGAAAAGTGTTGTTGGCTTTGTTTATTACGGAGAACTGCGAGTCTGTGTTTTCTTCTTGGTATGGCCAACATGAATCATGGTTTATAAACATCCTGTTGGTATTGATGGAATAACTGGGGACTTAATAAGACTTTGATCTTTGCAAGTAACTCACATATAAGGCACAATGTCGGTACTCTTCAAAGTGTCAGCATAAAAAAAAACCCCAAAAAACCCTTACACAGGAAAAAAATCCTCCATGAGTGTAGGATGTACGCCGAAATGTTATTTCATGTGCAGTGTTTCTAAGAATATGTCTTAAACCCCCTAACATATTTGGATCCAAGGAGTAAAAAAAACCAAAAAAACAACAAACTGATTTGATTTCTTTCTACTATTTTATAAGAATATATTCAGGAATTTGTTGCAAGAGCTAGGAGAAGGATGGGCCATTCTGAAATCCAGACTTTTAAAATTATTTTTATTTGTTTTCTTCTTCTTTTTCATAAAAATCTCCCATGTAAACAATGGCTGACATCAGTTATAGAGATGGTTATATATATTTATGGCTATATACACAGTAATATAATTATCCTTTAGCAAAGCCTGATTTCTTCTTGTGTCTAAGACTGGCAAACAGTGCTGCATGTAAAAATAGAATTTTAAAATGACATAATTGATGATGCAAGCATTCTGAAAATAGAGCATTTTTTAAACCAGACAACAGTTATGAAAGTTTTTAGAAACATCATTTACAAGGTGGGGTTTTCTGTTATTTTGGTGGGGTTTTTTTTGCAAACTTGACAGTCCTTTAAAGATGACCCTGTGGAGTACAATAGATGGGACAAACAGTGAGAGACAAGTTTCAGATTGCTTTTGAATAACATCTAAAGCTTCGTGGTGGCCCCTTTGATGTGAGTCCAAGGGGACTGACCACCTGTGTTGCTTTGTGCAGTGATGATTTCTTAATCAGGAAAACAAGAAATACAATATGACCTCAAGTAAACATTTAAGGAATCAGAGAGTAAATTTAGGGGTTTTTTTTTCATGATCTTTGTCAGTCTTTATACAAAAGAAATAATTTCATCAACACTATTAAATGCTTAATTCAGTGATTTTGCATCCAGACTTCCAAGATCATAGAGTTTCATTTAAAAAATTATTTTCCACTTATCTCCTAGAATAAACTGAATAAAACAGGCTTTTAAAAAGTCAATGTATATGACAAGTTCCTTTTTACAGCTTTACAGATGTGAAGTTTACTCAGGGGGTTTTCACTTCACAAGTCATTGCAGATTATTGAATATCCTTCTGAAGTAGCCACTACTATAGCAAAATCTCCCTGGCCTGATTTGTTCCCTAAGAATAAATAAAAGAACTAACCATTATTATTTTATAGACATTTAGAAAGATGAAATAACCTGATATTACAGGATAATTAATGCTGATGTCCACACTCTTTCTTGTTTCCATGGATTTCAATACTTATCAATGAGGCAATGATAGATATTTTTCAATTTTTATACTGGCTGTAAATCAACCATTCTGCAATCATCTGAAGTGGTAGTAAATACCACCTCTTTATAATTTCCTGAACATAAAAATTATATCTATTACTTCAACTAGGAAGTTAATGTCAAGAGGATATATTGAAGCTTGAATTTCAGTAATAGTGCTGGACTGGTGAGCATCATAGTGTTTAAGATACTTGCCAGTCATTTTTTTCCTTTTCAGAGAGGAATTGCAAAGAGAAAGGAGAGGGTTTGTTACAGATAAGCCTATAGAATTCTGTCTTCTAGAATGTGTAGTGTTCTTTCTCTACATAGATTTCCAAACAATCAGTAATGTAGGGTTTTCTTCAACAATGACATTTTAGCTTGTCATATTTCTTTCTAGACCACATATCTGAAGGAAAACTCACCATACATGTTTAGGTGTATTATAATGAGAGAGAAAGTTGCTAGGGAGTACTTAAACTACAGATCTTCTTGGTTGAAGGGCTGAGTGATTGAGAAATGCCACTTTAGTTCAGACAAGGACACAGAGTTTGGTTCATGTCTGTAACGCTGGTATAAAGGAGGTTTGAGGCCACAAAATCATACTGATTTGAGTGTTGGGGGAAAGCATTAGAGTCCTCCAGAATTGTTTTACAGATTGCTAAGCCCCTCTGGTGAATTAAAGTTTCAAATGGCTTACAGGCCTTACCCCTTATTAAGGATTTGAACTCAAAGCTATTTTTTAGGATGTAGGCTATTAAGGGATGAGACCAAGAGGTTCTGTTCTGTGGTGTGCTGAACGTCTGCCGGAAGAGAACGTCCTAAAACTTCCTCCAACTTTTGAGTCCCCACCATAGGGGCTGGGAGAAGCTGAGAAGTTTGGGACTGTAGCTGTCCTAGGCTGCTTTAGGCCCCCCATTTCTCAGTTCAGAGCACTTTTACCCCTCACCTGGGAGCACAGATTGTGGCTCTTTTCAGTCCAGACCCTGGAGCATTGAGAAACACAGGCTTGGGCAAAGGTGGGGCCCATGCCAATCAAACCTGTGCCTTTGGGTAAAGGAGTTGGCTTGTTACAGTGGCAACCTGCTTAAGAGGTGGGGTAGAAGAAAATGACAAGAGCGCAAAAGGACAATGATAAAATTGCAAAGTTCTCTTATTACTTTGTGCTGCAAGTTTTATTTGTGAGGTTCGTTCTTTTCTCAAAGCATGCCTTTGTGATCCAGAGAAATATGTTTCTACCTAAATGCTACTGCAAGCTCACAGATTCCACTTAGGATTTCTTTAGTTCTGTTTAGTAAATCTTTTCAAGTGAAGTGTTGCTGTTTTTGCCTTGCTTACGTTAAATCCACCTTTGGGATTAGTTTGGTTATTTACTGTTAATAATGGAAATAAGTCAAAGGGGAAATGCTTTTCACACGGAGCAGTCACCATATTCTTCTGGAATGAGCATTCTTTTCCTTTGTTTTTGAAACAATCTTTTGATTTCTTTGGTTTTCCTTTCATGACGTTTAGGAGAAAAGGAAACTGCTGTTGAATAGGAATGCCTGGGATTTCTGTTTTACATTAGACTTTTTAAAATATTTGAACTCTGCTTTGTGACGGAACAAATTAGAGCTGGAACCGCAGGGTGGGTAAAGAGTTTCAAGGTTTCCTTATTTGATTTTCAGGGGTCTATATTTACCCTACTCTGTTTTATACTGTGAAGTACCCTTTCTGCTCATTCTAAACAGTCTTTTTATTGGTAGCAGGCTTCTAAACTTATATTTACCTGCAGAACAGCTTCCAATCTTCTCTACTACTATGTTTAAAGAAAACCAACCAAACAACAAAACCCTGACAAAAATAGCAGATTTTTTCTGCTACGTGCTTTGACAGACAGATGAAAACTTCCCTTATGCCCTGTTTAATTTTTGTTTATTCTCTCTGCCTGTCTCAAAGCACAGTTTTTTGTAGATTGATTTCAGCCTTAAGAAAAGTAAAACCTTAAAGCAGTGTGTTTCCCCTTCCTTAGTAAGCAGGCAGTGAATCAGAGATCTGAATGTTGCAGTTTTGTTCAGTGGGATATGTGCAGTGCTGGCACTGCAAACTGGTGCCTTCCCAGAGTCCCAGCAAGGCTCCATCTAGAAACCAGTACTCAGTTCAGGCGCTTGTGACAAGGGGCTGTGTAATCTCCTTGCTCCCCTATTGGGTGTATTTGCTGTGTGATAGAAACTTGAGAGAGATTCACTTGTTCAATAAAAAGGCAAGTGAGATGAAACTCATTTCCTAACGTATTTTATCTATGCCAGCAGTTTGGTAGTTCTTATATACAGTAAGCAATAAAACTAGTTAAAAGATCATTAAATAACTCCCATGAAGTTATAACAATGCAATAAAAAATCTAACCAACAGAGCACCTTGCATCATGGAGCCCTTTAATCAGTCTTTTCCTGGGCTGTGTTCAGACCAGTGACCATAAATCTTTCAGCTATCCAATCTCCAGCACTGCATTTCCTCTTTCGCTCTGAGATCCTGGGCCACCACGGAAGGAGAGCTGAAATCTTGCTGTAGTCACTGTGATGTGCCAAGCAGCTGTTCAAAGCTAGAAAAATTGCTTTGAACAAGGCAGAGAGAAGTTCTGATTTTAAACTTCTCTATTAAAGTGGTAATGAAATGTATTTTTGTACATAGCTTTGAAAATCCCCGCTGTGGAATCATGCGCTATCAAGGGTCATTTTAATAACATTGATTGTTAAAAGACACAGCTCCCAGTGTAAAACCAGAACTCATTAGAATTCAGGATAGAGCTGATTACAGAGGAATGCGTAAAACTGAATATTAAGAAGATTAAGAAGAGCTGGATATCAGTGCTCTATTCCAAAGGGAAATCCACCATGTGCTTACTGTCCCAATCAGTGGTACCCAAAGGCAATGTGTACCTCTGTGAGTGTACCCTAATGGAGAGGGAACTCTCGGAGTTTGGCCAAGGGTAACTATAAATATTAAAACCTGTATTATCAATGTTTGATAGAAGCATAAAAAATTTATGGTTGTATACAAATTTATTCTTTAGCAGAGGAGACACATGAGATTTTAGACTGCCACTGTTAAGTCACGGTTTTTTCTTTCAGGCAAAATCTAATTATTTCCACCCAAATTTCTTTCTTCCTTTAACAGAGGTGGCATCATCCAAAAGAAGTAAAATAGAATGAATAGCTGAAGCCCTGCATATAGTTAAATAGCAGATTCTGTATCAAGGTCATTCAGATAGGCTGTTCTGCTATGTTTTGTTTCTTTTTCTTTTTTATTTCCTTTTTTAATTTCCAATCCCCTAGCCTTCTGCCTCCTTTTGCTATTCAGTATGTGTTTGTCACACTCTCTCTTGTTTAGAAACAAATGCATTCAGACATCTTTGGTACTTAGAAAAGCAGCCTCAAATTATAGTAATCATTAACATAACAGGAACACATAGGAGTTATCCAGCATATGGAAAAAGCCTGGGAAGACTTCAGTGCATTCTGTAACGGTATGAGATGGAAATCAGAGGTATCTACCCAAATGTGAATTTCCATGCCCCTGTAACATGCAAATGGAATTACTTTCCACATTGCGGAGAAAATTCGTTACCTAGATGTAGAATCTGAAGAGGGAACCTTCTTGTCTTGTAGTGGGAAGATGTAGGAGATGTAGCAACACCTAAGTGTTTAAAATATGATTATCAGAATTGAAATGCAGAATTAACCAACCTTACACTATTTATGCTAATAGAATGATAAATGTAAAGTTCCTGAAAAATACAACGCGCAGAGAAACTAATTTAGAAACTAACAGTCAATAGTGGCACTAGTATCATTCTGGGAATGTATTTCATAGTTCTCTTGTGAAGTATGCAAAAAATCAGGACATACTGGGTTTCTACATTTTACTGCAGTTTTCTGCCTTCTCATCTGGTGTCTTTTGAGGGGCCAGACAGATCTCACTGGGACCCTTTCCCTCTCCCAGCATCACCTCCAGTAAGGCCCCAGCTCGGCTGCACCTCAGTGTAAAACTCTGCAACAAATAGCCAGTAATCATCTCTTTAGTTTGTCTTGGGCCCTCTGCAAGTCCAGCAACATTATTGTTGCAGAAGCATTTGAGAAATACATAGAGGGTATAAAAAACCCCCAAACAAACAGAAACGAGATATTTAAAATATTCTCCTAGGCTACCTATCCTCCCATGTATTGTTACTATCGTGGTGCCATGGCCTCACTGCTGTTATTTTCCCTGTGGAAAATTACATTAATCCTCTTGGCTTTCCTGCAAACTATACTGTGTGGCCAATAGAGTGGGAATTTTCATGTACTTTGAGCAAAAATGCACACTTAGATGTGGCAATACGTTTGTGGTGACACTGCTATTGCACTACTAAGTTGCAAGATTCATTTCACTTACATCGCTGTAAGTTTATTTAATTTAGATTAACAAAAGCCATCATAGCATAATCAAAACTGTATAAATAACTGAAGCTTCTTTTGAATAAATCGATTTTTGAATAAACAAAGAGTAGAATACACTTTCCTGAAATATAGGACAAAATGCTGTGTATAAAAGTTTCAGTAACTGTCCATGGACAGTCTTTGCTGTAAATGAATGTTTTTGAATAACACCAGTAATCTGAAGGTAATGAAAGCAGTTTATGCAAGGTGCAATAATCAGCTATTGTTGTGTCTACAGAACATTACTTTATGCTACTGTGTAGATGATGTCTTTTTAGTCTTCCATCTGTTTTGAAAAAAAATAAAATTCAGAGGCCACTAGTCTGAAAGAAACAAGGACAAGATAATAACTAGAGACACAATTAATCCCTGTGCTTTGGAATAGGACAGCTTGTTACAACAATCACAGAGAAAGCTGTACAGAGGTTGCAGGAAGGCAAGTTAATGCAATGCTTTAAAAAAAAGGGAACAAAGAGTGTTAGAAAGAGCTAAATTACTAAAGCAAAGAAATGAAAATACAGCTTAATAAGAAACAAATGTTGCATGCTGTGTATTAACAGTGGAATGCTTGCAGAAAATATGGAAAAGTCTTTGTTTACTCAACCCTGACTCATGGGCAAAGGTTTACATAAACTGAGCTTCTCTCCTGATCACAGGTATGTGGGAAGTCCTGTGGGGATGGGTAGTCAGTAGGGCTTCTCACTCACTCGAAATCAGACAAATGTTTGGATTCAGTCACTCAGGGTACAAACTTGGTTGCATAATTGTCAGCAAAAAGCTCCCATTTTATCACTGGGGCCAAACTCCCACGAATGCAGCAGGCTCCAGCTCGGTTGCCAGCCCTGGCTTCTAAAGGAGCAGCAGCAGCGTGCCGGCAGCCAGGATCCACGGCTGGCTCTCAGCCCTGCTCCCGTGCGGCAGCACACGGTGCTCTGCGCCTTCCCGAGCTGCTTCTGGGGCTCTCCTTCCCTCACTGACAGGAATGAGCTTTTGTCTTATGTGCAAAGGAGGAAATGTTAGCAATAAAAGCCCTCATTAATGAATATACAGAGCAGATCCTGCTTTCAGTCTTGCCCTTCCAACCTCACTGGAGTTGAGGCCGTCTTGATTCTTGTTAGGACTTTTTCAAGCCTGCATCACCTCCAGAAATCCAGAGAGCCTTTGGGATGTTAAGGGCCAGGACCAAGAAAGCAGAGGTTTATATAGTGGGACATCAGAGTGGGAAAGAGAAAATGCACCTAGAAAGAACCACAGTGGGTGATGTAAACCCTTCTTACAGTCTAGAGCAATTTAATGAAAGTAAGTCAGAATAAATAAATACCTGAGGTGGAACCAAGAGGCAGCTGACCCAGCCTGAATGGGAACTAAATTACAGTTGACCCTATTACCCTCCTCAAGGGGAAGGAATAAAAGTTCCATTTTTTTTTCTGCTTTAAAAGAAGTTTTACTAATCTAAAGAAATGTCTACTGTTGGTAAATGTGCATGGTAAGTATTTCATGGATTGAATCAATTCCCCACTTTTTGTTCTGACACCCTTCTCACTGCATAGGGATATTCTACAGATGTACAGAAATGCTGCACAGGATAGGATGTTTCTTTATGGCATTTCCACGTGCTTTAAATCTCTGAAGAGTTTTCTGTGTGCGTGCTTTATATTGAGTCGTTAAGTACAAAAACAAACTTATTCACAAACTAGCTTTGATCTAGGCTTCCTGTGATTTATCTGGGCTGCCTATAGCATGCACTGAACTCCTGCCTGATTGTTATTAGCTCCCCAAATATTTATATCACTCCAGATAATCAATGCTTATCACAGCCAATACAGATGTTATGGGTTCCTCAAAGAAAGGCACAGTCAGCATAATAGCACTTTAATTATTGCAGCATATGTTTTCAAATAAGTATTTTCTCTCCAGTATCAATTGAACAGAATAACTATACACATCTTATTAATGGATGATGTTAAAAAATATTATGCATGTAAATTACAGCTTTTCCCACTAAGTGTAAGAAGCAATAATGCAATGTCTTGGAGGTATTAATGTTCACTTAATTTAAATCATGTTGCTGGTGCTGTGTTCTGTTCTCATTCCCTTGCGTTCGCACTCTCTACAGGATGTTTTTCATTCAACTGCTGTGTAAAACAAATTTGCTTGTGGGGGTTTGGTGATATAAAGTATCTGACTGGCACCAGTGCATTAGTTATTCCACATGTAACTGAAAACATAAATTCAATATTTGGAGAAGTAGAGATAGCAGAATCTACTGCTTTAGAAGATGCAGATGACATGGTTTCGGTTATCAAGTGTGCTGCAAGTTCATGGGGAAGTTCAGTGGAGAACACGCTGAATCCTTCTGCCCCTCAGCTTCCCAACTTTTTGTAGCCTCTTACTCCCTGCACCATTTTGAAGTTCTCCAAAGGGAAGTGCAATGCTTCTTTCTTTTTTTAAATGATATTTCAAAGAAAATAGTATCATTTACTCTGTAGTATCATTTATTCTGTAAGGAAGACTAAAAAGTCATCTGTCTCCCAACAGAATCTAGGCTAGGAACTCCACGAAAATACTTCTGTAGGCAGCACAGTCATGCTTTGAAAAGGGCAATTACTCTTTATCTCTTTATAAAAATACTTGCTGCTCATGCAAGATATTAGGGACTCAGTTCTGAATAAAAATTCTGATTCTGTCTTCTGGATACATACAAATCAGAAGATAGATATACAAATTGGTGTGAGGATTTTTCATACCTTAACTACCTAAAACTTTGACTCTCACCTAAAACCAATAAAACACTAAAATAAAGTTAAAAATATTTTTGAAGTGGTTGAACATTTTATTACTGTTCTCATGCCATGAATCGGCAGACTTTTGTCTCTGATATACGCAGAATATACACACACATACATACATGCACCCACACGCAGACATACAAAAGTCTGCTGAAATTCTGGGTCCTTCCAACTTACAATGAGTCCAATAATCAAAGTTTTTTCCTGAAAATCTCTATTCCTGAGGTCACTGGATTAGTTCAGGATTTCAGCTTCTGTTTGAAATGCAGGCTTTCTGATACCTCAGAACCACCTGGTAAACTGGACCTTTCATGACTGACTAAAAAATATAAAATGTAACAGTAGTAAGCTATCTGTATATTTAGAAGGAGAGAATAATTTGGATAAACAGTTACTTGAAAGTTTATAATGCATCCAAATGAGACTTCTATTTTCTTTTGCAGGCTTACAGACTTGCCATTTTATAAATCATGCAATGTAATCATAGCAGGTCCCCACAGCCTATATTTCTAGTCATGTTACCCTTCTGCAGGAAAATGATATCTTATATGTTATCTGTATTGTTACTTAACTAGAATCATAGAATTATTTATGTTAGAAAAACCTTTTAGATTGAGTTCAACCATAAATGAATAATTTGGATGAGTGTGGTGGGTTTTTTTTAAGGAACACTTTGTTTTTCTGATTTTTTTCTTCTTTTTTATTTTCTACTTTAAAGTGATGGCTTGAGCTCACTTATATGGTGTTGTAAGATCATTGATCACCATCACAAGACTGCAAACTAAAAAGCAGGCTAAAGTTAAGTTGATTTAACTCAGAATTGAATGTAAACTCTTGTTCCTAAAAAACAATTGCACATATGTGGGTAATTTTCAGTGCAGTGGATAAACATTATACCCTTTCATAATTAATTTGATTGTTTCTGTACAACAACTCTGCTGGAGAACTCGGACAAATACTCATGCTGTGTGCATGTCTCATTCATGTGCAAACTGTACCCATTCAGGGTAACAACCAGTAGGAATAAAGCACTGCCTGCTGACCTGCAAACATAAAGGGAAAAGGAAACTGGAAAAAAAAAAAGGACCATGTTGGTATTGCACGTTCCATTTTAGGATTAAGGAAATAGTCACTGGACATAGTTGTGATTGAGCAGACCCCTCCCCTGTTGATTTCTATGAGAAGTGTATGAGTTGTTTCCTTTACACCATTGAAATGTAGAGAAAGGGTTTTAATGCAGACAGTTAAATTCATGGTAACAACCGTTCTGTTAATGTGCAGGGGTGTACCTGGGAGCTGTATCCTCATGGCCTGGTCTGTTGCATAGATCTCAGGGCAAAAATATCAGGAGATTCAGTGCCACTGAACTTGCACGCACTAGAAGGGCAGTGGATTAAAAGTTGATCCACTGTTTTCCTTCAGCATAGATTGAGTCTCTTCAAGTAAAGTTTCAGGTCACTTCTGGGGCATCACTACAGGTAAATGAGGAGTGTGTTTATTAGTCTCTCTGGTAGATAAGAAGGTTTCAGTTTTAATGATTTCAAGATCAAATATTTGACAAAAAGTGAAAAAGCAAAGACCGGAGGTATATATTCTAAAGTGAAAGAGGGAGGAGAATAATGAGTTTGAAAAGAATAAAACACAGGCTGGTTAGTGGAAAAGAATGCTACAAAGGTCTCTGTGTGAATCTTTGGTTCCTGGAGTTTCTGCCAATTCCTTTTATTACTCTTTCAAGTAACCAGGTACATATGGCATGTTTGTAAGTAAAGCAGTCAATGAAGTTAGTTACACCTCTGCATTTATTACCCTACCCCTGAGTATTATTAACTTTTACATTCCCCATAAAATATAATTTATCACTTAAATAATTTGCTTTGTGTCAGGGTTCAGTGTGCTCCAGTGCTTTCCTGCTCATTAAATGAGATATTTTTACTTAATGAGCCCAGAATGTCCTTTGCATTTAACATTAGAATTGATTTCAAACACTCCATTTTTCTAACATATTTGTATGTAATTTCAGAATGTGGACTTCATTCCACAGTCTTACTCTGAAGAAAAAAGAGCTACAAAGAATAATGACCCATGAACTCTGGAGAGGAACACAGTAAGTATGGGTGAATATTTTTAAAAAACACCTATTATCTGCCTGCACTTTGCATTCTTCCATCTAGTTTGAAAGTCTGAGTTACTATTTGAGCCTGATGCTGCAGTTATTACATACATAATACTCCATTAGGAAAGTGTTTTTAGAAGGGACTGCAAGGTATGGATTTCCATGAAATTAACAGCATTTAAAAATAACCCCATACTTAGATGTATGTGTGTGATCCCCTGATTCCCCTGATTCATACAGCAGACAGCTAGTTTTTCAAATGTACACAGTTCACATGTGAATATATATATCCATAGGATAAATAAACATCATAGAACTCTCGCAATGTGCACCTAATGGGGATCTGGCTCATCTCTTTGCAATGGCAAATAATCACTTTGCAATCATTTAATAAAATCCAAGTAGAGAAACCCTCTGTTGTGCAGTAAATCATTTGCTCATACTAATCACTGGAACTAAAAACCAGCCCAAACCTCTGAGCTATCTCAGCAATTCCAGGATAAACACTGTGCCGCCACACTTTAAATGGAATTTTGCCACCAGCTAGATCTCAAGGAGTCAGTGAGTAGTATATGATGGATTCACAAGTGGGTGTTCATTTGAGTCCATTATAACAAATGTGACCATCTGTGCATCAGCTGTACACCACTGACATGCAGGGTGCAAGTCTGATCAGTCAGGTGCTCAGGATCCATGGCAATGTGCATGGCATGAAACACTCAAAGGACAGGAAAGCTGAAATTCAACCCCATAAAAATGGTAATATTGTAATGCAGATTTTTTTTTCTTCTGAGTGAAAATTATTAATTCCTGAAATGAGCAAAAATATATTTGTATTTAACTGAACTTACAACTTTTTTTTTCAGAATATATTTGGCCATCATTAAATGTCGTATGCACATTTTCCCATGGTTGCTTTGTCTCATCTGAGTAAGAGCTTGGGTGTCTCTGTTTGCTCCTCTGGACCAGGTTCCTTGGCTGATCTCCATTTCCTACAAGGCATGTGCAGCCATGGAACTGTGGGGCAGCTGGATGTGCTGCAAGGGTTTATTGTGGGGTGTGCTGTGGCTACCATGGCACATGCTGGGCAAAGGAGCACAAGCAGGAGGTAGCAGTGGGTAAGCAGTCTGTGACTTGGTGTAACAGCCTTCCTCAACACACTGTCGTGTTTGCCAAGCAAAATCTCAAAATTCTCATCACACTGACAGAACAAGCTTATTTGAAAAAAAAGGTTTTAAAATATTGCAATACTGTTTCACGAGCCTGGGTCATGCCTTGTAGGTCAAGGAGAAAAAGAACACTTCCCCGATTGTGGCAATAGCAGTTAACAGTAGTGGGATTATCCATACAAGCGTATGAAATGTGAGATCTTCATCTTTGCCATGCAGGGAGAGAAAAACAAATGAAAAATTGGAATCAACTGTTGATTATAATTTAGTGAGGGGTGAAAACACCCAGGTGTATTTATTAATGCCATCTCATCATTGAAAAGGCTAGTAAATAACATGATAGCTCTGATACAGATTGGGGAAACAATCTCATTGAAGAGGTAAAGTATGAGAGAATCTGTACTCTTCTCTTGCTGTTACCCATCAGAGGGTGCATCACATACCCCTAGGAAATCAGTTTATTTTACTTTTCCTTACAGTGCTTCATCATTTTGTCCATTTGAGCTGCAGACAGTTAAGGTTGGTACACTCAAGCTGACTGTGCTTTTTTTTTTTCATATTTTTCCCTGTAAAATGAAGAGTGTTGGAGTTTTGTTTTGCTTGGTGCTTTGTTTTATTTTGGTTAGGTTCCCTCTCCTTCCTCCCCCAATAAAAAATAATGATATCATTTACTCCAAGAAAATAGTGAAATATCACTTTAGAGACTGAAGTCTGTAATATTGTAGTATATTTATGTGGTCTGATGAGTTCTCAAATGATAACAGACTTTTTTCCCTTTCTGATTCTATAACAGCAATAGATGTGCCCTTCATTTCATTTTTTAAGGATAGACATGAGACATTTTAAATTTCATTTGAATTACTTTTCTAGATGATAATTATCATTGATTGTTATGTTTCAAATTCGAATGTCAAAGAATTTATTTTTTAAATGAAAAAGAAGTGATTTCAGTAAAAATTCAGTAACATATCTAGCCAAACCAATTATTTTAAAAATAATTGTTTATCTTCTGCGCTGTGAATGTTTAGTTGCTCTGGTTGAATAATAGTTTGCTTTTTATATCATATAAATCCTGGGGATGTCTCAATGTGTGCAGAAAGTAAAGTGTGATGCACTTACATGAGAAATTTCAGTGATGGATCAGCAAGTTTTTTGGGAGAGGGTGTTGCTGTGTTGCTTAGAGTTGACACTGGACCTACTGGAGCTGCAAAACTGGAGCTTTCTCCCCTTTAATATGAACCATTCCTGGAAACACATTATGTTGTAAGAAAATTCAGGTAGATTATGGAGGAGTCACGCCTATAATATTTCCTTGATTCCTGTAATTGACAATTTGCATTTTATTAGTATGTGTACAGCTGATCTTGGCACGGGTATTACGAAATAATTCTTTTCATCAGGGAACTGCCAAGACTGCTTTTTGGTTGCTGTTTTTTCAGTTGATGGTGTGATCCTAAGCCTGGGGGAGAGCACAGTTTGTTGTGGAAAGT
This sequence comes from Chamaea fasciata, assembly GCF_029207755.1. NCBI lineage: Eukaryota > Metazoa > Chordata > Aves > Passeriformes > Sylviidae > Chamaea > Chamaea fasciata. The sequence goes on along the minus strand of NW_027094095.1, from coordinate 11,170,406 downwards.
CTCTGGCCAGCAGAGACTTTGCAGAGGTATTTGAGGTATTGCAGAGCTGGTCACTGGCACCAATACAAAGGCACCAACAGGTGTCTGCAGCCCAGCTGAACGGTGTTCATATGGGGCACCTAAAGAAAGTGAGGAGCACAGCAACCTAAGGTCATACCCCAATTTTTCTCTGAGGTTTGAGACCCTCGTCTGTGACTAGAAATGGCTGAAGAGGGAATAAACATCAGATGGATACAAGTGTCATTTAAGGAATAAGTACATTGCTCCACTGGGCTTGTATCAAAGGATCCAGTATATGCATCTGCAGGCAATACATTTTACTTGTTTGTTTGGTTTTTTTCCAAATCAACTATTTTTATTTGAGAAATAATCCATGCAGTTTCAAGAGAGGGTGAGATAATGGTGTTTATCAGATTCCTTTTGGGAATGGCAGTAAGTATTTTATAGCTAGTTTCAGTTAACATAAACTTTCCATAAATCAGATACATAACGTTTTACACATGTAGACTAAGGCCAAAGGTTCTCTTCACTTCTTGAGTGCATTGACATTAGGTTTTTTATTAGTGCCCATGATGAATAATGCACTTGACTTTAGTTTTGACAGTATTATTAAGAGAAACTACTGCATGTTTCTTGCAGAAGTACCTAAATGGCCAACTTTAATGCTGAAGAAAAGTTTATCTTTCTTCTGAATGAATTACTTTTTTGCTCAGCTTGCTACCTCCTGACAGCTGCAGCCTTTCTTGTATCGGTGGTCTCTGTGTTGCTGCCATCATACTGTTTGTGTGTTCAGGGCTGGCCTTCGAGCTATCATTTCTTTGTGTCTTGGGGCTGTGTGGTTTGGTTTTACAGAGGACCTGTAAAACCTGGACCTAATATTGCCACTGCCATCCACTTTGCCACTACTGTGTATACTTGCAGCTGTCCAGAAACTCTTGCAGAGAAATGTAAATTGCTGTTCTTAAACCTAAACACATATTTTCATAGTCCATACTACTGCCACTGTGCCCAGGTTAATCTGGAATTATTTGGGCACTCTTCTGCTTTTATAGCTCAGATTCTTCACACTTTTCTATTTGAGTCCTGTGATGCTTTGACTTCTCTGCTATGTTTGGGATGCTCCCATATTGTTTTCAATTTGGCTGGAGTAGCTTTGCTTGCTTGCAAAATCCCAGGCTTTATTTTAGATGTTCGATACACTCTTTCCAAGTGTTTTGATACACTGAGTGTTTTATACCAAATCCAAAGCACCATCCTGCTTTCTACCAGGAAACTAACCCTTCCTTCCATATTGTGAGGATTATTGTTGTTCAGATCAGTTAAAGGCTTCTGTGTTTTCTCTCTTCTCTTCTATTGCTGGGTTAAAATTGAGTTTCTTAGGGGTTTTTTGCACAGGAGTATTTTACATGTAGCCTGTTTCATATCTCCTTCTAACCACTGCAAATCTTAAATGAATCTTAAATAATTGCTGAAACTTTTGAGTGACACAGGGCAGATTTTCTCAGCATCCTGTGTTCCTGGGAAGTTAAACTGCAGTAAGAAATGCTAAGCAGTACAGAACTTTCACCAGAACTTCTGAATTTTCTGAACTGTCATCTGAAAATTGTAACTTAAAGAAAATAAAACCCCTGTAAATGAAACTGGTTTTGATGTTCATGAATCTAACTTTGGTATTCTGCAAGTCTCGTTCTTCTACATGTTAAGCACAAAATGATCTATGAGGAAAATGAGCTTGAATCTCATTAGACATCATCCTGTATTAATGGAACTGGTTCACTCATATTTTATTCATTAAATAATATTTGTCAATGTGTTTTTCTATTTTAAACTTTTACTGTAAAAGAGAGCATTATCACCTCAAAGTATTTGTTTCCTAGAGTGAACGCCAATATTATCCAGTCACGCCATATTCTCCTAATTATGCTGAGGGTTTCTTTCCTAACAGCATTTATTTTCGGGTGTCAACAATACTTCAGTTAAATGTAGTGTAAAGTGCACTTATTTAGCAAACTTGTCCTTCAGAAAAGGGTTTTTTTTGCCTTTAAAACACCACTAGATTGTTTCTTTCTGTCAGTGCATGATACAATAGAAATCTTAAATCAATAACACTTCTTATTCCTATGCAATTGATGCATAACATCCTTCTTCACACAGAGGTTTAATGTGTTGTAAATTAATTATCTGGAATGCGTAGAGGGTCAATGGACCTTGGTATGACCAGGATGTAATGTTAAAGTGTTCCATTTCCTTCCAGCTTTGCTCAGCTCTCTTGCTGATTCCTCTCTCTGTGTCAGCTATGCCATCTTCTGCACTTTGGTCCCTTAAGTGTTGTTAATGCCCCTCGAGGGCTTGATCGATAGGAAAAATTTGCTTTACCATAAATTTGTCCAACAATTTTCTTTCTTCTGAAGTACTTTTCTTAACTGGACTTGTACAATGCTCCATAGTAAACTATTCTTACTCTTCAGAGAAATTTAAAATAATAGCTTTATTTTAAATTATAATGAAATTGCAGACATTCTGCATAAACAAATGCAGACGTAATTTTTGGCTTTTAGGTGCCTTAAAATGAATCAGCTATGGTTCAACTGTCTGTCAGGAGGAGTTTTGCTTTACTGTATCTACACATTGAACCACATAGATGAATAAAACTATTATTAACTGTGAAGAAATACTGACGGAGAGATTCTCAGCTGTGAAGACCACAATTAAAACACGCATTCACTGGGTTTAAAGTAGCCAATTTCCTTTAAAAATCAGAGAGACCACCTCTATTACGTTTTTTGAAGCCAGCTTGGCTATTAGTTGCTAGGGTAACAAGATCCAAGACAGTGAGTAAGTCCTGTCCAGGCAGCACAGTGTTATGAGTGTCTAAGATGAACACGAAGAAAGGCTGGTAGGAACATTAAATTATGGCTTAGTTTAATTTTTATTTCTTCATTTTTTTTTTTTTTTTTTTACTACAAGGATGGCCAAAATATGTATATATTTGTAATTAAAAAGGTGCTGGTGTATTTTAAATGGCTGAGTAACAGATGACACTAAAGTATTAAAGCAGAAAATACTTCAAATCTCAATAAAAAAAAAAAGAAAGAGGTGCTACTTAAGACTCCCAGTATGTTGGTGGGATCAATTTAATGTCCTGTGCTGTGTCAATGTCACTTTCATAAACTTTTGCTGAAGTGCTTTTCCTACTGTATGTTGAATGATGTTGTCAGGACCGTGAGTCGGGGGGTACGGTGGATTTGAGTCTACTTTACTTCCCTTGATGAAAAGGTCACTGCCACTTGTAAATCTGTTTTACTCCCTGCACAGTTGTTAGTGTCAAAGTCTGTCAGCTCTGTGGGATGTTAAAATTATACAACTATAGTAGGAACAAGGATCACAAATTCCCAAGTGGTACATCCCAAGAAAAAGTCTCTGATCTTTGTGTAAAAGTTCTGTGGAAAGTTTTTCATTCAGGATTTTCAGCTCACTTTGGCTTGATTGCAGAAATAAACAAAATTTCTGTTCTATTCCTCCCATCTGGTGGGCCTTCCTCACTGATAGCTCATCACAGGGCCACTAATGTCTGTAGCTCATGGTTGCAAGTGAAAAAAATCTCTGCTTTATTTTTTTAAGGCTGTAAAGGCTCCAGTTAAAGCACAATTAAAACCTGGCCTGTGTTGTGTTATGTGATTGTGTTTTGACAAATCATCACTTTAGATCAGCTTCACAATTATTCATAAGTTATTTGCAATATACAAGGAATAAACACAAAGTAAAACAACTGGCCGGTTTAGGGGAGGACACCTGACCTCCAAACCAAGTTTCCAAGCACTGTAAGAAATGCAAATGTAAAAAACTCCAAAACCCTAAATTCTCTTTTCCCTTACTCATAGCATCATAGAAACTCTTCTGTGCAAATGCAAAGACAGTTTTTACTCAGCACTTTTCCTATGGAATTGTCATACTTTGCCAGCGTGCAGCAAATGCAGTGGGAGCACAACCAGCTGGAGTGCCAAGAGCGGCTGTGTCCTCTGAGCTTGATTGATTACGATGCAGAGTTTTGGAAATTTTATGCCCTGGCTGTGCAGGAGATGGACACAAAGTTCTTTGCATGTGACGTATGGCCAAAGCTTTTAGGTGGTCAATTGCCTGCTTAATCCAAAGGCCTCTGCTAAGACAGAGTCAAGCTTTTCATACCGTGAGCTATTTCCATATGACCTTGCAACTAAATTGATTTTTGAACAGAGTGGAGTAGTTTGCTGCTGAGGAGACAGAATGGGACCCGAAAGGGGCAAACACTGAATCTTTTTGGCTTGACTTTCAGTCAAGGTAACTCACTGGGGTCCTGAAGGTGATGCAAGTAAACATCTGCCAAGTGAATCTTCGTGTCAAGGCAGCCATTGTGGGCAAACTGGGATAGGCAGCCGTGGATAAACATATATCAGTGTGCCAAGTAACCATCAGCATGACGGGGAAGAGGACACACTATGATCCTGATTTTCTTTTGCTTTAATTTTGACTGGAAAATTCTCTTTATGTGCTGAATGTGATCTAGGAGCTGTCTCGGGCACTCCTTTCAGTGAAATGAAAGCAGAATCTTTAATGTCTTTCAATCTTTCTTATTGTCTGTTAAAGATTTGAATGTAAGGTAAACAAATGAGAGAAAAAAGAAAAAAACCTGAAGCTTTAATTAGTCTGAGAAAAAATTCACTGCTATCTCTATCAATCACTACCTTGGTTTTAGAGATATCTTTCAAAATGTCATCCAATTTGCCTTTAAGATCACAAACACTTCTGCTTAATTCTCCTTCCCTGTCTCCTGAGAGAACTGCAGCATAAAAATTCACCTTTTCCCTTTCTTATCAGATTCATTTCTACTGTTTGAAATTGCCAAAATCCAAATGGCAGATATTTGTACTTACATAATTAGAAAGCCGCATAGATGCCTGTCGTATCAGTGCTCATGTTTGCTGAAGACTCACAATGTTAGACAGAGGGCATGTCTCAGGAATGTAAACAAACATCCACTTTATCAGGACTTTTACCACTGAAAAATGGAAAATAACTTTTTTTTTTCTACCCTCTGCCCTCCCTTATCCCTCCAATTCTCTAGACTTTGCTCAATCTTTTGCAGTTTCTAATTTTCAGCTTCTCTAGGCACAGGCAAATGAAGTACAATTACAAACTCTTGGAATGATTCTTTTAAACAGGAAGAATGGTTCCACACTCTCAGGTTCCACACACTCATATAATGGATATCTGCTATTCAGCTACATTTTCACTCAGAAATAAAATAAAGGAATGTGCATATGCTACTGTATCTGCATACATCTTGGGAATATTTTTATTCTTTATATAAATATTTTTAAACATATTATTTCTATTTCAATATAAAAATCAGATATCTATTTATGATATAAATAATCAGATTTATTATTTAATTATTTTATTCTGGACCAGTTCTCTTCACACATTTATAGGCAAAAGGAAATAGAGCTTAAAACAAAGACTCTGCCAGGATTTTGAGATTTTTGGAAAAGTTACTTACAGAACAAGCCTACTGACTGAATATCTGAGATGATTTGCAAAGAAAAAAAAAATGTTTAAGGCCTTACGTAACACTTCCAGCCTTTCCAGGGAAAAGGGTTGCCTAATTGTACAAATATTCTGTAAAAATTATTTAACCTTTCCCCTAGAAAATTAATTTGAAATACTGAATATTTACGTGGTTATAAAGCATTTGGTCCTTGTGATAAAAGAGAAAATACTTAGGTGCTCCTTATTCTTTGAGTCTCATTTAGCCATTGTGAGCTTCAGACAGGTGCCCTGAAATGGGCTTGTCAAACACCTGCCCACGAGGATCTCCCAGGTATTACTGGGCTTTTTGCTTAGGCTTAACCCTTGCTTTTCTTCAAATTTTCAGTCACATTCTTACTGCTTCCTTTCATGGCAGACAAAATGACACCCCTTCCTAAATATATCGATGTCAGCCTGCAGAGATTTCCTGTTTTCTCAGTCTCATGTTATTATTACGCATCCCCTCTCTTTTATTGTATTTTAAATAAATTTTTTTTTTTTTAATGCACTGAAACACCTTTTCACTTTCATCATAGTTTTCCAGATCTCCTATCTGCTTGCACATCCTGTGCTGTCCAAATCAAAGCCTCTTCTCTTGGTATTCCAAGAAGGTACTTTCTCCTTGTAGTTTGTGTTCTTAAATCTCGCCTGGAAACTTTACTTTCCCTCTTGGCTTACCAGGCAATATTTTGGGATATTCTGTCAGATAGACCAGAAAACACCACCACTTTATTTAGTAGATCTAGTGACATGCTGGCAGAACACAGAGCAGTGCTATGAAGCAGTTCTGTAGGTCTCAGCTATATGTGGATGAAGGATGTTTCCTGCTTCAAACTCTCTTCTGATCCTGGGGAAAGACTTCCCTATTTGCTCGTTTACTTTGGTCTAGTCTCCAGACTGAATGTTGCCTTAGCAGAGTTGAACCATTCTCAACTTCTCTTCAGCTAATTGTTATTTTTATTCTGAGAGGGAGGTCTTTTGATAAACACGAGGTGAACCAGGCCAGGTATGAAGTGCTTTGCCCCAGCACGAGTTCATCTGAAGACTCCTTGTGTGGATTCTTACAGCAGCAGCTCAAAGAAGCCCTTACTTGTATGTCTGAGACTAAAGGGCTAGATGGAGACATGTAAATGTGCAGAAAGTTTTGCAATGTCTGATATGAAGCATCAATATATTGGTGTTAGGCTAGAGGGCTGCAGGTTTTTTTGAGAGAAACAGATGTGTGAGATGTGCATCATGTTACCAGTGGTAACATGGACAGCATTTTATGAAAAAACTTCAAAAATGTGTCTCAAGCAGAGATTGAAACTGAAGCCTCTGCTCAGCTGAGATGGGAAATTGTATTTGGGAAGAAGTAAATAAATACCCATGACAAATCTTCAGCTGCTCTAATTCATAATGGAAGTTCATTCCCATAATGGAAGATCATTCATAAATTATTGTTACACCAGAGGGTCTCAGTGGCAATAGTAATTTAGGCCGGGAGCAAGAACAATTATCTTGACCAAACTATAGTAAAGGAGGAACTTTATTAAGATTATCAATTTGTGACAAACTTTCTGCTCTGAAGAAAAAGTTTATACTGATACTTAAATTTGCAGAAGCATAAAGTCTTTAAAGAACCCCAAAGAATCACTAAAACCTCTAACACTTTACCCAGCCTCATTAAATTTCTCTTCTGCAGAAATTTTGAAGGAAAAACAATTAAGAAGAGCTGGTGTATCCGTAAGTGCTAAGTATGTGGAACATTCCCAGCCACTGCCACATGACAGCAATCCTGTCCCTGGGGTCAGGCTGTTCACTGGTAATTTCAGTGTAAGGAATCTCTGGGATGGTGAACCTGCTGAACGGGGGAAAACTGGTGACCTGCCACTCCTAAAACAAGATATACTATGCTCCTACACTTGTTCATTCAAAAATCTGTGCAACAAATCTAGCTAAACTGTCTTTACTGCTCAGATATAGAGCTGAATAATTTTACGAATTAATTATTTTGGAACCATCTTTCTAATTGCTTCAACATTTTCATTGTTTCATCTGGAAGCGTTGTATGTACCTCACAGGTGTGGTGGTATTCTGCATTATTTATACCTAATATTTGATGAAACATTTTTAATGCAAAAAAATTAGTGCTACATAAGTCCCTTATATAGACCAAAAAAAGAAAGAAAACACACTCCATCATTTCCATACACTCACCCTCCATGTACAGCTATGATCTGGTTTGCCCCTATTGTTGGTTAATGTGTGAATAACAGCCTGCATTTCCCACCTGCGATCAGGTTTTACTGCAGGAATAAAGCAAGGTCAAAATAATATCTAATGTTTAGACAGCATGCTGGTAGTGTCCCCGTCAGCAGACTATTCTTAAATAATAGCAACAAATTAGCATTAAAAGCTCTCCACAACAAGATGTGCTAAAATCATACTGGATGCTCAGTGACCCATGCAAAGAAAATGTAATATGCTGCTTTCTAGTGCTCTCAGCCTCAGCTGCTGTAGGTCAATTATGTCACTACAGCTTTTCAGAGGAGGAACCAACGTGACTCAAGAAAACAACAAAAACAAGAAAAAGAAAAGAAAAAGAATAAACTAGAAAAAATTCTGGATGCAAGAAGAGCGAGGGCTGCAAGCAGAGAATGTTTTGCTCCAGTGCTGAGTTTGAAGGGGCTGCCCTCTTTAGCACAATGGGAGCCCGCTTCCCTGCTGTGTTCTCTGAAGTGGCTCATTGCAGCACAGTAATATTATATCTTAATAAGCATAACACTCTGAACTGAGGCATATTTTTAAGTCAGACACATGGGAGGGAAACAAATCAGAGCAGAGCTGTGTTATTTTTAATGGAGCATGTGTTTGTCTTGTAAGTGTGTCAGAAGAAAAGGAACAGGTCTCAGGTTTCTTCTCACCATGTCTAACGTAGGATGGGCACTCCAACTGCTTCTCTAAGTGACATCAGTGGTCTTTGATATTGCAAATGACACTGGATGGTCTGCACTACACTTGTACCTCACATTCAGTGACATTGAATACATATTGTGTGTTTCGGTGTTCATTGAAGCTCTCCTTCAGATGAAGCTCTTTGAAAACCACGAAGACCAAGATAACTTTCATGTGATAAGATTGTCAGAAGAGACTGTCCTCTTCCCAGCTTTGCATGGGTGGGTGGTACAGATGATGGGGCACATGCTCTGCAGGAAAACATTTCTGTTTACATTCTACTGGAAAGTAGATCTTGCAGCGTGGAATTGATAGCTGCCATGTGTACCATACTGCAGCCCATGCCACTCACCTCTCATTCTTGACATCAAAACCAATATTACAGTAAAAATGCTTGAAATGAAATTCCTAAGGAAATTTTAAATTTCAATTAATATTGAAAATGGGTTTTTTAATAAGTCTTAGGTCAAGATGTATCATAAATCTATTTTCCACAGAGCACAGAAAATATATACTTATTCTGTCTTTGTGGTATGACCGGATCTAGTCTTACATCCAGCAGCCAGCTGAGGCTGCTTGTCTATTATAGTCTCTTCCACCATTCCTGACAAATGAACAAATAACTAGATGCCCTGTGAAACATTTTAAATAGAACTGTCTCCTGAAAAAGCCGTTACTGACAGAGACAGGTTCGATCCAGATCAAGGCAACCTGCTGTGGAGTTGAGAAGATCAATACCGGTCACTGCCTTTTTTATTTCAGATTTTTATTTTTTTTAAACTAAGCATAGGTAAAGATTATGATGAATAAAGTAAAGCAGAAAACAAGCAATCTATGAACTGAAGTGCATCCTTCTTATTAAACCTTATTGTGCTCTTAAAGCAGTAGCAGAAGCTGTTGCTATGAACTCTATCATGCAAGAGGCTTTCAAAACAGCATTTAAAACTACATATTAGCTAGAAACCACTTTGCCCACAATTTCTGAAAGAGGTGAAAGTAGCTTTTGAAAAGGAACCAATGTATTTCATGGCACAGTAAATTAGCTGCTATTTTTTACTTTTGAAGTATTTGATCAAAATCCAGTACTGAATTTAGTGTCTTAAATGAATTCTATTTAGAGTGCTTCTCTGCTGGTTACAACCTGGACCCTGTAGCATCAACTGCCCCCCTTTCCTGTTGTGTTCTTTGGTGTATGACCGAGGATTCTGTGTTTTCAATGCCAGCTGGAGGTGCTAAGGTCATGTTCTAATCTTTGGAAACAAGGCATGGATTTGTGGACAGATCAAAATCATGGTTGTTCTTATTTATTCTATTCAAATAGTTTACTCTGACTTTGCTTAGCAATGAAAATATCAATTAAGAGAAAAGTCACCATGACCAAATCAGCCCAGCAATGGACAACTATAAAACAAAATTTGATGGGTTTTAGGAAGCAAGGCTGGCATTATAGCCACAATATTCTCAATAGCCTTTGGCTGAGTCCAGAAATTCGGTTTGCAATATAATCAATCCTCTACGACCCACAAGTATTAAATTCATCATTTGAATGTTGTTTTCTCCTTCCCAAACCCTCCATGTAACAAGCAGCTCAGTAAGAGGAAAGGCATTTGTTACTGAGAACAAGCCTTAAGGAAAGCAAAAAGAGCAAATCTGGAAAACAGATTCATATTTTTCTGGAAATGGGTAGTATTCATAAAACATTTAGCAAGTTCAAGGTCAACTTGTTCTCCTTCTGTATACTATTCATAACAGGCATTTGACAACTCAGTGACAGTCAATCTAGCAGCTGAACTGAATATATTGGGTCATCCGGTTTAAATAAAAACTAAATCTTCATTGTGAAATGAGCACATCAAACCCAAGAAGAGCGAAAGGCTTTTCTGTTTCTGAAATTCCAAGTAAGATCGACAAAAACAGTTACAAATGAGAGGAAATAGACCTAATTTTGATAAATAAGCAGACGTATTCGTAAATGGCAGGAGATTATGATCCTTCACACTACGGTGGTGTTGTCTTCTCACTCAAGTGAAACTTAATAATCCTTAGCATTCCACAGATTTTTTTTTTCAGTATATCATAAACATAATGTATACCTATCTTTTATAACAAATTCTTCCAACTAAAAAATTAATCTTAATATGGTGTATATTGAAGACCGATGGTCCTAAACCACCAGCTCATACCGTCCCTCCACCACTTCCAAATGGCACAGATATTTCTAACAGTGAAAGTGCATCATATCACCAATTGCCTTTTCTCTTTCAGCAAGACATAGAATGAAAATCAACTAGCAATTGTTTTGTGGGTGGGTTCACAGATTAAAGATCAACTATAAATTGAGAGGAGTATCGAGTTCACAATATACTTGGTTCCCTTTTGGAAACCACTACCTGGTTTTGTTTTTAAAGCTGCCATGGGTTTTCAACAGGATTCTTACTCTAAGCACTCAGTATCTTTCATCAGCCAGCACCCACTGAATGACTACCAGGGATGGCAGTGTCAAATTCCTCTGCAGACGTCCAGCTGGACTCTCTACAGGGATTTATCTAAAAGGGCTTGCTGCAGGAATGATGTTACTAACAGTTCTACCTTCCCTGCTCTGCATCTTTCAAATATCAGCCATAAATATTTTGAATATGCTCATTATTTAAAATTTTAGACCTCCTCCCCAATTTTGTCAGGTATTTTAGAAGGCTTTCTGCCTACAATTATAATGTATGTCTGCAGTCCAGGAAGACAGCTGAAAGCACAATGGCTCTGCCTCTATATTTGGAAACATCTGCTGTTTCATTTCCATGATGCACAGTGACGTGCAGTTCTGAGAGGAGGAACAAGTCTGGCACAGGAGACATTAGTTTATGGTTAAATATTTTGATACTGAAATTGGGATTCCCTCTTATCTAACCTTCCATTAGTACTCCTGCTTTGAGTAAAGGATGCTGAAATAGTGGCTCAGTGGTCCTCTGACTGTTTGTTATGGAAATAAATCCAACCCCTAGTGAGGCAGCCCTTTCAGGTAGCAGCAATCAGCTTCCTCCACAATGACAATCATTTTGCCATTCTTGAGAGAAGCATAGAGGCAAAAAAGTGTAATATGGAGTGTAAACAACTAAATTGACTTGGGAGGAGCTTTGTTTTGAGGAGTCTCTAGATTCAAGGTGAGATGTTGAGGATCTGGGAGAAGATTTGCTTTACTACAAGTTCTGTGAAGCAATTGTGCCAAAACTCCATCATATAAACGCCTAGCTACACATTCAGGAGGAGTGCCCTTTGATGAGTTGAGAAAATCTGGCAAAAATTCTGTTCTTTTTAGTGGTTTATTTTTTTTTAATAGTCTGTCAAATAATTTGAGGAGAACATTGTGTGAATAATCTTAGCAATACTTTATGGGGGGCTAAGGGAAATTGCAACACTGGGTGGTAGGGATAGTTTTGACTCCTATCCTCAGCTGACCTGAAAAAGGGACCTTCCATAGGTATTTCCATGGTGTTCAACTGTTAATCACTGTTGGATCCAGGCCATGGCTCTGTGGTCTGACCCAGCACCATTACACCTATGGACATTTGCTCCAGATAAAAGGCCAGAGTTAAACCTTGCATGGCTGCAGAATCAGGCCATGGGTTTTTTTCTTCTCAATAGTGATTATCAGTGGAAAACTTAAATGAGAGTCAGGAGAGAGCATGGAGCCTTAGGAGACCTGGGATAAATAACACATCTGGGAAATGCTGTTTGATGTTCTTTGAGTGTCTTCTGAGTGTGCCTGTCTACAATAAGGCTGTAAAGTGTACTGACAGAAATTTTGGAGAATGTTGAAAAATTTTATTTTTGAGAAGCCTCCATACAAATTGTATTTAAAATTCCCTTGTGCATTCATTATGTAGAAACTTTGTTATATGTTTTCTTTTAGAGCAATATGATTCTATTGGCCATGAATTCTCAGCTTTAAAAGACTGGGGCAGGAAGAGCTGCATTATTTCTACAGAGAGAACAGACTCCTTTTTTCATCTTAAATTTAGAACTTGGTGGAGTCTTAGGCAAAACTAAGAAGGTGCACATTTTGATCTGACAGATTCAATTTGATTTGTCAAATTTTCTGAATCTCTGTGATCAAAGCTACAGAGATCAAACTATTTCATCACTTGACCTGAAAGTAATACAATACAGTTTAATTTAGCAACAACATTTTGCCGTAAATGTTATGTTAAGGCTGTCTATCAATAATTCAGCTCTTATATAAAATATTCTTGCAAATAAGATATTGTACCTCAAGAACAAATGATCTGTGCAGATGTATTTTCAAAGAATATCAGACTCTCTGTTTATGCCAGTGAAGAGTGAAAGAAACCCAAGGATGAGAAATAGGACAAGACAAGGTTTAGTGAAATATGTGGGCTTGGAAGGAAAAACTATGAAAATTTTAAGCAGTTGGACCTATAGCATGGAATGGGTCTTAATTGCTCCATTGCTTTTTTTTCCCTAATGTTTTAAACCAACTTTCAATGGATAAAAAGTGACAAAATAAACTTAATGGCAAAATATCCTTAAGAACGCAAGAAATGTAAAATAAGCACAGCATGTAATGATAAAATGGGCTGTTCTAAAGCAAGGCTCTTAACCTGGGAGCTAAAAGTTAAAAAAAAAATTACTTAAATCTCATTTAGGATATACAAAAGAATCAATACCTTAAAAAAAAAAAATCTATGAATTTGCCCTGAGGTGAAATGCTAAGGTGATGGGAAAAGCTTCCATTGTAAGATGACGATATTATACCCCTGCATTTTGTAAAAGAATATTCCATGATATTTTCTCTTTACAGGTTCTTTCACGTTTACTTACATTATTCAGAAACATTTTGCATCTTCATCTTCTAAATTCACTGAAGAGGCATTGTCCAGCCATCTGTAAAGGCAGGAGTGACTGCTTATACCACTGATGTGTAAGAGATATATTTGGTTTTGGAGTGGTAAAAGTTATGTCCCAAAAATTGCAGCATTGCCATCCCACACTTCAACAAAATATGTTTTAAGTATCTAGAAATCATGAGATTGACTTCAAAGCCATGATTTTGCAGTTTAGTAAGTACATTTGTTACGTCTGGCCTTCCTGGCTTTGTTGGTTTAGAAGTCACTTCCTAAATTTTTTCCCACAGTCGTGAATAGAGTATTTTTAAAAAATGAGCACTGGATGATTTTACAGCTATGTGACTCTAGGAACTGATGTTTAAGTACGCCACAAGAAATTCAGATATTACAATAACTAGGGCTAAGCGCACTGCTTGCTCACATGATTTTTAAATGCCACCCTGAAGGAGAAGGTTAAAAACACCTAAATTCTTCCTGCCAAGGCTTTTTTTGTTTCTTAGAGAGATCAGCTGTGTCAGAATGAAATTTTCCCTCAGGCCATTTTTTTTTTTAACAGCCAGATCACTTTAACCACCAACTCTGTAAGTAAAATTATTCATATCTGTATAAAGAACAGTGAAGTTAAAACCTTCTGGAGAAGAAGCTACCAAAGTAGTGCTCTTGTCCTGCAGGGTTATTTCAGTGGGGTTCTGCCCCAGGTATTTCTTCAGGTGGGGAAATGGAAATTTATCCTGGTTCCTGAAAGCCAGTACTGATAATATGTCTTTCTATCCAGACTCATTTGTCTCTCTAGAGATCACCAGCACTATTACTGATAACACAACTTTATATTGCTCTAGGCAACTTGCCAGCTTTACTGATCCTAACAATTATGAATGAAGATTTTCATGTGGGCAGGAGACAAAAGGGAATATCACATGAAAGTTTCTGAAAAGGGAGAATTATGGGACTTGCCCCAGAAGTGAGAGATAATATGTGGTCTCCAAGGGCCCCATCAAACTTTCCTGAGGAACAACTGCAGAGCAAATAATCTCAGCGCCACATCTTTTCTCCAAAGGGAAATAATCAGCGTGCCAATGAAAATGTGTAGGCCAAATGTACCCTTGAGTACAGATGAGCCCCCTTCTTATTCCAAATCATAATGGTATGTTTTCAGATTTATGGTGTTGCTCCTTTCCTTCTCTGCTCCATCACTTCACTCTTTCCCTCTCCTACCCTGATGGCAGATAATACATAATCCATAAGATGTATTGGTGTGGATATGATGCTGAGATGGGATTTTTGTTTCTTCATTCTTTTAGTAAGGGAAGCTGAACAGACACACAGAGATGGATGGGTGAAGTGAAGTAGAATATTACTGAATAATCTTCAACCTTGAATGAGGAAAATGAGATACAGGATGCCTAATGTTTCATTGACATCCACGAAACGAGACATGAAAGCATCCAAACCTCTCTCGTGGAAGAAAGTTAAGGGACCACATGCAAAACCACAGCTCCAATGAGCGTGGTGACCCTGTCAGGACAACAGGGATCCCATCCCTGTACTTCTCCTTATGTGGCCACAAGGAGAGGCTGTGCCTGGTTCATCAAGAAGAAAATCATGTTCAGTGAGTTCTCACTGCAGTGCTTTCCTCCTATTTCTGTGCAGGAGGTGATACAGAACTCCATGTTTCTTAATTTCTGTAGTAATTTCATGATTATGTTTCCAAAAGAAAGGACGCCTTCTTATTTTCATAATTAACAGGAAATACATGTTATACATTAAATGTGACACAAGAGAGATGAATTATGCAGTAAATTCTGTGTGTGCTGATCAGCACAAAGCCCAAGGCACATTCAGCAGAGTTGCTGTGAAGATCTGTAATGAGTTTCAAGTACATCATTTCCTGATGGAGGGTAAGAAAACATCCATCAATGCTAATTTTCCCACAGTTTTTAGCTTTTTATGAATACTTTACAGCTTACAAAAAAGATGAATTTCTAAAGTGCAACTTGAGGAAACTCTCTTAGTAATTAGAGAGTATTCCTAGCCAAAGCTAATGAGATCTGAACCTTAAACATGGGGATGGTTCGAAGTTGACAGCCCCAGCCTCCAATTTCTTCAAAAAGGTTAAATTAATTCCTCAAATCTGAACATGTATATTTTGTTTTCTTGTTGAGCTCCAAACCAGGTTTATAACTGTGCCTTCAAAAGTGCAGAATTTGGGTGTCATTCCTGATTCTTTAGTAGTTTTTTACAGGATTAAGTGGTCTGAAAAAGCAAACTCCAATGAAACGGGACATCTTTACACCAAGCTCAAAGATTTTGTGAAGTGATGCTGACTTTGTAGTGGAGCACATCACCATGCACACAGCTCTGTTCCCTTCAGCTTCTGTCAAGATGTTGCAACAAAGCTGTCCTGATATTTTAGGAGTGAGAAAATGGATTTTAGATAATGGCAAGGAGGGAGGGAAAACTTTTCTGATTAGGCAGTTGTCCATTTCATATTGAGAACTATTTATTTGGTTGCAGGCTTTAAAGAACACAAATATAATACCCGGGAATGTTTTTCCAGCTGGTGTATGTTTTTTATTTAGTGAGAAAACATTAAATATATTCCATGGTTAATTAATAATAAGTATTTATAGGTTGTATAAATAACACACATATATTAGATATAAAGAAATTATACCTGCTATACCAAGGTGCTTAACACGTTAAAACTCTGGTAGTTTTAGAGAATTTAGAGGCTATCAAGTCAAGAGTTGTGAAGAGCTTTGATATATGAGGAGGGTAAAACTTTTTAATAAAACTCACCCTCAGTGGGAGCATCAGGTTGTTATTTTACTGCATGTGTCTCCTGCTTATGTCCTTCGGTTATGTTAAGTGAAAACTCTCAGAGGAGATCACTACTCTTATTCAATCAGAAGTTAAGGGTTTTTTCTGAGATAAAAACCAGTGTTCATGTTTCTTAACAGAGACTACTTTCCAGCAGCTGTCACTTGAATGAGAAGGCTTTTCTATATCCAGAGTGGATTTTATTTGATCAAGCCCAGAATCAAAAGCCATAACCTGAACAGCCTGAGGGCTTGAGTCTGAACAGCAACAAACAAAATAATTTCAAATATATGTGAATAAATTGAAGCTGTGCTTACAGAACTTAGAGGCACTTGAATTCTGCAAGACAATTCTCACTCTTCAGTGTTACATCAGTTCCAAAGCAGAACTTGCTTCAGTCATGTTTTTGCTAGCATTTACACTCATGGGAACAGGTTTTTGTCCACACGTGTGTGTTTCAAGGAAGAACTGTACCTTCATGAGGTGCAGCTTTTCATGACCAACAATACTGCAGACACACATTCATCCCCTCTGAAACATTTCAGCTATTTGGACAAGACAGAAACAATTCCCTGGCACTGTACGACTAAGTTATGAAAAGTAAACAATCACTCCGGATTAATCTGGTTTCTACAAAGAAATTAAGTCATGAAGTTTTTTCACCCTAATTAACCAGTGATCACTGTGAATACTCAGACAAAGCAGGATAGATTCTTTCATGTGTTGTTTTTAGCAAGAAAGGCTAATTTATTATTGCTTAAGATAGGCAAAAATAAGCTGTTGAGCTCTGGTACTGATACAAAACTATTTTGCGATCCAATAAGGGACTGGAATGTAACACTGAATATCATTCACTTATCTTTGAAGCAAACAAAACTTTTGTAGTCTAATACGACATTCATTTCCCTGCTCAGTAGTTAGCATGTCAAGTGTTCACACTGGACCTTAAAATGAGTTAGAAAGCTCAGGAGTATATCAACATTTGCAGCATAAAACTGTCTTGTCTTTGATCATTCAAGCTTTCCATCACTCTAGGTGGTCCTAACTAATAAGGAACTGTGATCCTCTTCACTACTTGATTCCAGTAGCCACACAACAGACCACATGCAGTTAATGCTTGCCATTAGTGTTTCAGTCAAATACCAACACTTATCTACAGATTTATGATCCTTTTAATTACATATTTATAAATCATGTCACTATATGTATGGGAAAAAAACATCTCTTTTAAGGATCTGGAGATTCTGCATCATTTTGGTTTGGGATATTTTCCCCCCTCAAGGCAAAAACCTGTGCAAGTTTTTTAATGTATCTGATACGTGTTGTTGAGCAGGGGCACTACTCTAAGTTCCACACAAACATAAACTATGAAAAATAGAACTCCTTGATTTTCTCCAGATATTTACATGAAGTTCTTTGTATAAGAATCTGGTTTACAAATCGGACATACCTGTGCAATGCCCAAACTGTCAGCATCCAGTCCCATATCTGTGCTTCAGCAGCCCTTGTCTGCCTGGCTATGGATGCTGAGCACTAACAGCTCTACTTCCTTTTTGTGCCGACAACTCTGAAAAACATACCTGCAAAGAAGGAAGCAGAAGCTCAGAATTAAATACACGCTTTTTTCCCAGGCAGCAATTCCATAATGAGTTGAATATGATTCTGAATCTCTGAACAATGATGATTGCGCACAGAACACCAGTTAACATGTCCTGTCCCAGTAAAGGAGAAGCTGTGGCCATAGGATAACAGTCCCATGGAGCAGATACCAAGGTGTGGAGCAGAGATCTATGTTTGTCTTGTTTAGGTATTAGGACTTAATGACAAATTAGAAGGGCTGATAATAAAATTCTTGTGATCAAAATTCCTTCTGAAAGGAGTTAAAAAAAGCAGCTTTAACCAGGAAAATCCTCCTCAATTGTCTATCCTGTATATATATATAGAAAAAAATCTGCTAAATTTGAGATTTTTGAGAACGAAGATGTTGCTGAACAAAGATGTTCTATAGCTGATCTCTATGAAACCTTAGGCTCTGTCTTGTTTTGATTATATGTCGTTTGGCTGACGTCATAATCTTAGAAAATTCATGTTTGTGATTGGGTCATGGTCAGGTATGTAAGTTAAAGCAGGCCCTTTTGATGCATAAATAATTCCTGTTTTAGAGGTTTATGATAGTAACCCCCTCTTCCCAAATCTTGTGCAGGCAGGAATTCATACCATGATCTCCCTCGGATGTAAGTGATTTGCAGCTTAGAGGTAAAGGATAGTAATTGGTTCCTGTTGTAGTGTCTACAGCACCTACTCCCAGCCCAGTTATTCCTTTGGGATACCTGGTTAGGCTGGATTATCTGACTGTGGGTTTTTCTGGGGCTCGGAATGTCTCATGGAGAGTGCCAGCAATCTGAAGCACTGAGCACTAATTTTAAGCACTGGTCAGCTGAAAAAAAAAAAAATTAAAACTTGACCTTTTTAGTTTCATTGCCATACACAGTCCCATAACTCCACACGCTCCATAGAGTTTGGGTTAAACCCCCCTGGTAGTTTTATGCTAGTGAAACACGCAGATTTGAGACCGTCATTTTCTTCCATTTTAATATAGAAGTGTAAATTTTAAATAATTGTGAAAGATATGAACTTAAAAGATGGAAGATGTCTGCTCTAAGAGAGGGATGACACAATGGATTTGCTCTGAGTTGCCTGGGATCATTTAAAACCAATGAATTAAAAATCAGATAGTTGGTGAGAGCTATAATTTACACTACAGAGGTGATAAAGCCTTTTGTGTTCCTATTTGCAAAGAAAGCATTAAAGTACAGTGATTTTTAATTTTTTTTCTTCCCACCAGGGAGAAATGTGAAACTCAATTTTACCCCCGATTGCTAAGGTGCTAATTTGTCTGACAAGTTGTTGGAATCTCAGCATGTTTGAGGTATCCTTGATGTATCAACACCTTCATGCTGAATGAAGGATGCCTTTAATGTGTAAATGTTTAGTACATATCCTATATCTCATTAGCCAAGAACAATACAAACCACACACAGGCAAGAAGGGTCAGAAGCAAGCTCCAGTCAAAGAGAAAAATCTTTTATGTTCTAATTAAATGCGCAAACATTTGGAATACATCTCTTTTGCAAATAGTTTATCAAAAAATACACTTGAAATTGGCAGTCTCGCTCGAGTTCTAAAGCCCTGATGAGTCTAATATCAAATGATATTAGAGTTGAATCCAAGTACCATACCTGATGTCTCCAAGTTCTTCTTACTGCATTCAATATCCCAAATGATTAAGATTAGTAGAAGAAAAGCAGCTGTTAATAAACCCACGAAGGTGTACTTCTCCAAACTATGTCTGCTAGTCTAAACCTTCATAAATTATACATAAATTTTGAAATTTAGGTTCATTGACCCTTTTGTGGAAATGAAAAGTTTTCTAGGGAGAGTTGAGGGGTGCTGGTGAGGTGAAGTGAGTTCTTTGCTGGATGTCTTCTAACAGGACTTACCTGATTGTGAGGTGAGAAAAGGGATGGCTCTGCCTGAGGACGTGGAGGATGTGTTCACACACTCTCACATGGTTCTCCACCCTGGCTCTGCTTCAGGGCCTGCCTCTCTTACTCTCTGCACCAAAGCTTAAGGTGGACATGGGTCCACAGGGAGAAAAAGAACTTCTGCTCCATCAGAGCCCTTGGAGGTGGACATCTGTCCTGCTTAGCCTTTGCTGTGGTCCTTGCCAGTACTCTCTTCCCTGCAGGCCACATGGGCACAAGCAAACTTCTGGCTGCACACAAGAGATCGGAGACATTCTTTTCCCTACTATATATCCACATCACATCAGTCTCATGTTTGTCAGTTCAGCTGCAATTGAGCCCTGGTCCTGTGTATGGGTTCATTCCTTCTTTCTGCTTTTCTTTTCCAGAAGTTGATCCCTTTGAACTGCAGAAAGCTGATGAGTTCCAATCAATAGTCTGTGAAACAATAAGGTCGATAGTGCGAAGATTCAGATTTTCTGCCTCTAAACACAGACTGATGTGCTTGGGCCACTGAGGTGAGTATGACCTAAACTCATTTCCTGATAGAAGAATGGAGTAGGAGGAAAGGGATTCAAAGTACCTGGAGACATGTAGAGCTGTTAATACAGTGTCTGTCCTCTTCACATACACAGCTGGGGGAAATACACTGTGTATTGAAATACGTGTGACTGACAAATGTCAGTTTCTCGTTAAATGTTAAGCACTAATGGACCCCAAGACTGGAATTCTAAGCCCCATATGCTGCCATACAGCCCTGCAAAAAGATCAAGAACATTTACAAGCCCAGTCATAAGATCAACATAAGATCAGCTTTTCCAATGAAGGTAAAGTAGGAGTTTGGGGGCGGGGGGGGGGGGGGGGGGGTGGTGGTGTGTGGGTTTGGGTTTTTTTGTGGTTTTTTTTTGTGGTTGGTTGGTTGGTTGGTTGGTTGGTTTGGTTTGGTTTGGTTTGGTTTGGATTTTTTCTTTTTTTTAAATTTAGTTTTGTTAGGGTTTTTTTTTTTTTTTTGTATTTGTGTAGTTTCACAAGTACAAAAATGTTATTTTTATCTGGGGAAATAGAAATTTGCAAGACTTGCATGAATGACAGAAGTGTTATAGGGTGACATGCTTTGATATGAAATGCAAGTTTGGATTCAGTTCCTGATAGACACTACAATGAGGCTTCTCAGCTGGATCTCAAAATACAGCTGGTGGAGCAGCTTTAAATAATTTGGGAGACTTCTGTGCAGATGAACACATTATATGGGCCCTACAGAAACTGGCATTGCACTTACCCTGCAGTCTAACCTGTCCCAAGTGGATCGATGCCAGCTAATAGATCCATTTATTTGGTTTCCATGAGTAAAGGAGGACCTCACAGAGGCTTAATTGCACTCAAGTTTATGTTGCACTCCCAAAAGAAACCAAATACAAGGATGAGGCATTTAATTGGTGAAATGATGCAGAGGGAGAGATTTCCCCCAGATTTTGACAAACTGGCCTATGTATGATCCCAAAGAGCACCGAGATATTCAGATATCACACAGCTATATTCACATAAACATGTCTGCTGTTCTCTAACTAAATAACAAAGAATATATCTGTGAATATATTCACACACACACACAAATGAGAGGGATTTGTCCAAAATACTGCTAGAGTGATTACAGGAGTGTGGTAAGGATTCCAAGTTCACAAGACAGACCCTGCACGGAGCAGCCACAGCAGCTGGGTGTTTGTGTGGCTGGCTGGTGAAAGCTCTCTGGATTAGTTAGCTTGTGTAAATACTCATGATCATGAAGTTGCTGTAGGTTTTACATAACTTTCACTGTGTTGGTCTCAAATTCATATATCTACTACTAAAACAATTTTCTAACTACTGTTAAATATTTTCCTTGTAATTGGGTCTGGAACTCAAATCAGACAAGCTGCAAGAATTAGCCAACCCTGACAATGTTCAATTTCTGCCTGAAATTACATTAGTTGGCATCAAAGAAAAAAAACAAACAAACAACAACAACAACAACAAAAAAACCCCAAAAAACAAA
This sequence comes from Chamaea fasciata, assembly GCF_029207755.1. Classification (NCBI taxonomy): domain Eukaryota; kingdom Metazoa; phylum Chordata; class Aves; order Passeriformes; family Sylviidae; genus Chamaea; species Chamaea fasciata. Next base: position 11,148,666 of record NW_027094095.1, on the reverse strand, counting down.
AAACCAAACTACTGTAAATGAGCTTTTTTATTTGAGTAACCAAAACAGGTCACAGGAAGAAACATGACAAATAAGTAAAGATAGAAAGAAAAGGCTAGGCGGACAGATATTGCTAGCATATTTTGCGTGGACAGTTTGACTTTCTTGCCGTATTCATTTACTTTATATGACGCAGTTTCATGTCACTAGAATATACTTGCAGGTCTTGTGCTTGTTCTGTTCAAACAAAATTTTTCAGCTCTACAGATAAAGCTCTGGTCTTGTTAGGGTAATGATCACAGAGCACTCATCTACTCCTAATTGACAGAAGTAAATATTAATTTCAGAATCTAACCCTCAGATGCCTACATATTTCTTGGTGCAGATATTGAAAAAATTTGCAGGAGTGCATGTGCAGAATTGGGAAATCAGGTCTGGGTCCTTGGAATTGCTCCTGGGCCATAAGCATATGCAAAGCAGAGCACTGCTGGTTTCCTCTGGTTCATTTCTAGTTTCGGGATTCCAGTAGTTGATGCTAAATTCAAACCCCTCAGCACTGACCCCTCCTACATTTCCATTTGCAGCTGCACAGTCTGAATGCTGTGAAAGCAGATCTCAGAACACGGTGTGATCTGCAAACATATACACGATACACAAGCCACAGTAACTGTTCAGGTGTGGAATGGGAATCACAGGCAGCTCACAAAAAACCTGTATTTTGAAATGAAAATGTGAAGATGTAGGAAAAGATAAATGAGTGCCTTGGCTTCTGTGAAGCATTTTGCCCCCAATACCAAAATGCCACTGCTTGCGCAAAGGCACAGAATTTATTGTCCCTGTCTCTCATTAAGGGTGTTTGCCTGCATAACGTTGGGATCAGCTGTAGCTAAGACAAAAATCACACTTATCCCTGATCCGTACTCTACCCCAGTGCTGTCAGGGAGGTCTGGCAAAGTCTCTCCTTGTTTCTGGACATTTTCCACTGAAGCATCAACGGTGCAAGTTCAGGTAACAATTGTTTGCCATGCTGAAAATGCTGCCAATGGGAGCTGGATGAGCTTTCTAGCTGTTCCAGCTGTTTTCTCCATCAGGCTCCTGGCAGCCTCATGGGGTGCACTGGGATGTTCATGTGGCACTGGGTGCATGGTAGGGCTGGGACTCTAAGCAACACTGCAGAATCCATGGTTCTGCCCCTGGATATGTCTCCTCAGCTCCTTCCTCTTCCCAGATAGCAGACACTGGATTACAAATCTCCTCTTCCTTCTCTTTTCCTTTCCTATCCTACAGGCACATGCATATATTTAACATCAACTTGCACTAACTATAAACCTTAGTGCTATTATGTTTTCCTACCTTAAGGAAACTTATTCATAGTTAACTAAACCTTCAGCTGATTTAGAGCACTGCAATTCATTGACTCAGCAGCATAGTTAAGACTGTACCCCCTGGGTGGTTATTTTTTTTTCCCCACAAAATTTCCCCGGTTGCCATTTTCAAGGCCTGTGTCTATCTAAGGCATTTGAAGGTCAAGCCCAAGTGGTCTGTGGAACTGCTTCGAATCCTAAAATCAAATTCTTCCAAAACGGGTATCTCCTGGTTAGGAAACAATCTGCTGGATGTGGATATAACAGATATCTGAATGAGTGGCCTATTTCTCTAGGGTTTGTCCTTGGGAGCAAGCAGGGTGACTTTTATACTCCTGGACACTGGGTCTAGGACACAATCTTTTTACTAGAGAAACCAATAAAAGATATCCCAAAATTCCCCCTGACATAAAATAAGGCTTCCTGGCAACTGAGGCAGAGCCTTGCTAGTGTTGAACAGATCCACCGGTGATTTTAATTCACTTTGAACTAAAACTTCACATGTGTGAACAGTACTCCAAGTACAGGATTTTGTTTCCATTTTTCTGAGGGGAAACCTGAACAGAACTTAGGAGATAAACCAGAACCTGACCACTTGGCACTGATGCCAGATTTACACAAGATGATAGTTTTTCCTTTGAAATGAGGGACAGCTAAAAGCTTCCACCACCCAGAGCTCCTCATGACACTTGTGGATAAGCCTCTTTCAAATCTCTAAAATTTCAGAACATTTAAAAAAAGTTGCCAATGCCCTATAAAGACCAAAAGGGAGATGGCTGAGCCTGTGAGCAGCATACAGACCCTCCCTTCTCACTCCCCTCATTCTGTTCTGGTCCCTCCTGGCACAAAAGAGCTGCTCTGGTTTCTCAGGGACAGCATTTGGTTGTTAAATTTATTTCTCACAGGGGCCTTTCCCTCTTTTCCAGGCTACTTCAAAATGACAGGCAGAACCAAAATCCCATTCAATTAAAAGCAAGTAAAAAAGGGAGATGAACTCCTAGCAAACAAACAAAAACAGTTTGAAATTTGGACTTAAAAAGCACGGCAGTATTTTACCAGCAAGGACTGAATTCATTACCGCTACCTTATTTGTGCTACCATTAAGAGTTTTTCACTGTTACTGTTCAAAAGCATTTTTAGAACCTGCTGTTTTACTGCTTTGAAATACTTCTACCCAGGAGTGAATCTTTGCATTTATTTTCAAAACAATCAATTCTTCCATGTGTAAGACTTCATGCAAGTCCAGTCTTCAAAGACAAAAACCATGAGGCTTCCTTATTCTAAATCACTTTCCTCTTCTATTCCTCATCTCTTCCCACATTTCCTTTTCTTATTTGTTGTCCAGCAGCAGTTCCTATGGTCATGTGTTGGGGTAACATGCACATGCATGCTCTTGTACACACACACACGAGTAGGCTCAAAAAACACAAATCAGTACCTTTTAACTCTCCTATAAATTCTCATCTATTTTTGTTTCTCCATATTTTCTCCTGTTCTTTTTTCTATCCCCTTTCCGTTTTATCTGCCCACCTTCTCTGCTAGTATTTTATAATGCTGTTCAATGCCTTGATATTCTGAATCCAGGGTTCATTGCAGTCCTGAGCTGCTCTCATTGCCAGTGCATTTTGACACTGAGCACTGTCACTGCTTTTTGTGGGGCCAGAGCCACAGGCAGAAGCTTGCGACCTCCACAATGTTATCCCTAAACAATTTTGGCCCCAATAGGTAAAGATTTAGACTGTTACTTTAGCATGGCAACTGAGACCTGATCTAAAAGATCATTAGGAACAGTTGGGTGTTGGACCTGGACTAAAAAAAGCATGCTTTTGTTCTGAAAAGTGAGAGTCCCACCACAGCAAGCTGCTGTGGAAACAAAAATTGAGACGGGCTCAACCACCTCAGCATCTCTGACAGGCATTTAAGCCGCTTTTTGTGACTTTGGCACACATGTATTACACAGCTATGTGGGTTAATAATGTGAACAGACAGGAAACAAGAAACATTATTAATGCTGTGTCAACAGCGTAGTTCCCACCACTTCCTTGGCGAAGCCCTGCGCTCACATCCAGCTCGGGAAGGTTCTTGTCCGAAATGCTTCTGCACCTTTCAAACATGGTGGTTTACAGCTGCAGTCTCTACGCTGAAGCAAGCTGCAAAAACATTGAAGAAATGGTTTAGCGGGATTAAAATAAAGAACAGAGGTAAAATAAATGTGAAAAACTTAAATGTGGTGACGATGTCATCACAGCCCAAGGCAGAGGGTGTCACAGCCTCCCCCTTCTGAGTAAGGCACATGGGAGACTTTGGAAAGCGGCCGCACACGTGGGTGGCAAAGGTTCGAGTCAAAGGGTTGGGGGCTTTTCAGGGTGGTTGTGTGATAGCAGGTAATGATTTCAAGAGAAGATAACGAACTCGTGGTAGATTCTGAGGTCATGGTTTTCCTCTGCCTGTAGAGCAGAGGATGCAAGGAGCAGTAGGACCGATCGCGGCCTCCGGGACCGCGCAGCCGGAGGACATCGCGGAGCGGGAAGAGGGAGCGGACTGTTTTCCAGGGAGCGCTCCCGGCGGCCGCCGACCGCGGGGCCCGCGGGCAGCGCGCGATGGCACCGCCTCGGCCGCCACCTCGCGGCCAGCGCCGGAACTGCGGCCGGCGGCGGCAACGATCGGCCGCGATGACAGAACCGCGGCCCCGAGTCACGGAAAACACCCCAAACTGTGGCTCATCTTCATCTCGACTGTGAGTTAAATCCCATTTTAATTTCATGTTAACAATTCAGGCACGTTGCTCATGCTGTTAACACCTCAAGATACTTTGATGCCACGTAGCAAGATAAAGTAAAAGCGTCATTTCTTAATCTCTTTTATCACTCGTTCGTCTTGTACCAACCTGAGAAAGGTACTGAAGGTGAGAAGCAGGGACCCTGTGTGCATTTCTAAGGACAGGCTTTATTGCTTCGAAACGTTAATAGAAAAACAAGAAAAAACCTATATCTGCAGCATCTCAGTTGTTAAACTGCTGCTGTCGGTCAGTGTAATTCCCAACAGCTAACAATAAAAATGTTTTGACATCCAATCTCATACACACTTCAATAATAGTTATCTAACAGGAATTTTCTGCTATGGAAATATTTCTTTCTCCACGCTCTTAGAATCATGAAAATGTTGATGTTCTACAAAGTCCCGTTTTAAAGGGCACCCTGTCAGGGACAGCGATCACCATAGCAGCTCTGTAAATTGTGCTGTACAGCGCAGTCATGTACAGTACAACTGTTATATTTCATCTAAAAACCAGCTTATCACCATGGACAGGTGGCTTTAGTTCCTTACAAAAAAACCCATCAGACCAGACAGTGCTTGTAATTGGAAATTTAGTGTCTCCTAGTTCTTTGACTAGTTAAGCTTCATTCAGGCTGTACCCTGAGCAAACAAGGAGAAGGTTTTCTTTGGGCAATTGCAGAGCTAATGGGTGCCCAGTTTATGCTTAGCTCCACAGCCATTACCAGCATCCAGCACAAACAGAGTCTGACAACTCCTCCATTCCCAGCTCCAGAAGGCAACTGAAACCACAGCAGCCTTGAGTCACTTGAGCTGCATTTGCAAAGCAGCTGGACTGTGCAGAGGAGCTCTGCTGATCCAGGCTCTCCACCACACTTCTGCTTGCAAAAATCAGGCAGGGATGTGGTTTTGTCTCTGCATGGAAGGGATCTGTAAATGATTTGAAGGTTCAGAGTTCAGGGGTGGTTTGGAAAAACACCCGTCGTGCTGCAATGCCCGCAGGGGAGCCGTCTGCTTTGGTAGGGTGTCTCTCGGTATTTCTGGCATTTCACCTCCTGACTGAAGTCAGGAAAACTCAAAGAAAGAAAGAATATGGAAAAATACGTCCAGACGCTTCTGAACTTGGAAATCAGTTTCCTAATGTTTAGTCAAAGGTAGAAGTCAGTTCTTGTTTCACCCAGCCTCTTTGAATTAGAAAACATTCAGTGCAGTTTCCTTTCAAATATTAGATAAGCTGCACGAATAGCTGCCCAAGATTCAGAACCATGACTAATTCTTGTTCATTAGATGTGCAACATAAATTACTACTTGTTTCACTACTGATTAATTACTGTGACATGCCTCCAGCTCTGTCACATGTACAGATCTGCTTCCACACTGCCTCCTCCAAGTAAATCCGTGTCAACATTCTGCAGACTTTTGCCACTGAGAGGAAACAGGAAAGGCTGGGTGCCAAGGGCATCTGGTTTTGCAGCTCTGGTTCCTGAGGATTTAAGAAGAGAAGGGGGTGATCTAAGAAGAGCTCCAGGGGGTGAGATACAGCCAGTAATTCTGTTACTGGCATAATACCCCCTGTCCAAGGTACAATTCCTATGGGGCTTTCCTAGGCCATCATGTTGCAAATGTTTCTGGGGAGCTCTGTATTTGCCTCAGCAGCGTACACAAACATTCCTTAATGCACGACTTTCATGCTGTCTGCCTGCTTCCAGGATTTTCACTGGGTCACTGCATTGGTGCTGATGCATTCCCTGGGGCTGCACACACGCAGCCAAAGGCAGGGAAACCTTGCTATTTCAGGTCGAGTTGATTACAGGTTTTTGAGTGAAACATGCTTTTTCTTTTTTTTAAAGAAAACACTGAGTCACAAAAACTTGAAACTTGAACTTACCTTTTAAACGGATTGATTTTGAGGGGAAAGCTTCCCTGATGGGGTGGTCTTTCTGTATACAGCAAAAAAGGAATTCTTCCACGACTGGGGCATTTGCGTGTGGGTGCCCTGTAGCCAAACAATACACAGTGAGTTGTGAAATAGCAGTCACTGAGCCTGAGAAGGAATCAAGCAGGGCAAGGGTTTGGACCTACTTTGCAGAGCAGTTTCTATGTCTTGGGTTGTGGTCTCAGTATACTCTGCCAATCCATTTTGTAGAGCTAATTATAAGTGCAATGGGTAAGGGAGAAAACATCCTAGGCCAGCATTTAGAGCAGCTGGGTGAGATAGGACCAGTCACAGGAATGACCTGTGCACGGGTATCTCCCATGCAATGAGCCAAGGGGTGATGCCTCTCTCTGTTCAGCATGACATGGAGGCAAACTCAAAGGCTTCAACTCTTTTTTTGATGCAGCCTTCCTTGTTTCTTTCTACCCCAATGTAACACAGATGAATAGACTTAAAAATAGGGATATCTTTTTATAATCTCATTTTTCCCCACCTCCATCTCACCTGCTTTTAAATTATCCTGTGCATTTCACAATTGCCTTGAAAGGACTAATTTTGCTTAATTTCAAAACTGAAGCTGGTGGGAACCAAGGATGCCCTGAAAGTAATTGTATTAACAGAAAGTGGTGCTGTGAGGACAGGGGAAATCGTAGGACCTGAGTGCTCAAAATACCATCAGCTACGTCATGAAAACAGATGTGCTCTGTAGCTCCTTGCTGTGTGTGGGGAATAAGCTCATGATCAGAATCTACTCTGAACAGCTCGGCAAAGCTTTTTGTCCTGTTCTTCCACTTTCTACCTTTCCTTTCAGAAGAAAACCTAGTTGATTTGTTTTTTCTTTTCCCCCCTCCCCACTTGGTTTTCTGATCACTGTAGAAAACTCTCTGAAGTTAGTGTACAGAAATTCTGACTGGTTTAAAAAAAACCCTAAACACTAAAAAGCCCAAACTGTCCTCATTTCCTCTATTTAAAACATATGTTGAATTATAACCATTTAAGTAGGAGGAAAACAAAAACATATTTCACTGGGTTTTAGGAAAGCTCTGAATGGATGGCATTTTTATCAGGGTTTTATGTGCCCTATCCAAACACCCAAAAAATTGTGCTGTACATCAGATTTAAAGTGAGCTGTTTTATTACATGTCCAGAGGTGACTGCATCAATGGCAGTGTGCACAGCATGTAGTCCCTGCCTCAGGATTCAAGGCTGATGCTCTGAGTTTTTGGGTGGTGGAGAACGGTTGGTAAGGTTTCAAGATTCCAAAGAATTATGGGCTGTTCCTAGTGCCTTTTTAAGCTGCACAGGATGAGCTCTTGAGATTCAGGCAGCAGCAATACAAAATGCTCCTACGTTTTCTCATACACTCAAAATTAATATGAGTTTGCACGCTAGTCTTCCTCTTGGGTTTGGGGCTGTCATTGTCCCCAAAAGGACCACTTGCAGCTGTACCTGTCTTTTGTTAATAAGGTCGGGGTTCAAGTTTGTACTTCATTTTGATTCAAATCTAACCTCATGTACTGCAATTTCGACTTTTCCTAATAAAAAAATTACAGATAATGTAACACAGAACCAGGAAGAAAAGGTCTAGTTTGCAGAAAAAGAAGTTTCCTGATGCCAGAGAAGTGAGGGAATCTGACAGCCTAACTTGTGCTGTTCATTCTTGCTCAGCTACAGTGAAGATAGATCAGGGATAAATTACTCAGTGAACAAATGTCTTGTTTTCTCTGTGACTCCACCTCTTTCGGGCATCCTGCCCTGTCCCCACCCCTTACACTTGTCTGCATGTCTTAATGGCAGTATTCATGCAGCTGGTAATTTATGTGTCTGAGAGAGAAGATTTACACAGGGCCTTCCCTTCAGTTATGCAGAAAATTTGAGATTCAAGTATGTACGTGATTTGTCAGGTCCCAAGCTTCAGCTTAAAAATCATAAACATCTCAAGGGCTGGACTTGAATGAGAGAAATTTCAAAAGGAATAATTTCAACTAGAAGTTAGTTCTTAGGTCCTCACTTTACACCTAGATACAAAAGTTTGTCTTTAAAATAAATACAATGCCTATTGTAACATAAGCACAGAGTCATTTGGCTATGCCTGGGGCAGTTTGATGTTCTGCTCTGGAAGACAGAGCTGATCCTGTTACTGAGATCTCCTTGACTCTCTTGGTGTCTGGTGTCATAAACACAAATTGTTAATTTCATATTACTCATAACAGGCACACTGGGAATGTTTGCAGAGTTTATAGGGGATCAGTTACAAATGTGATTATACCAGCCATTCCTCAGGACTGACACCAGTTTCAAATTAGAAGCTGACAGGCCTCACCTGCTCCTGAGTTCACTGACAGGTCACCTTCTTGTCATTTTGGCTATCCCCCCATCAAAATAACATCTGTGTTCATAAAGGGACAGCAAGGGACTCGAAGTTGTTAGAATTGTTGCAGAATAAGAATAAAGTGTCATCTACTCCAATAACACAGTGCTCAACTTTGGCCTTTCACACAGCTTGATGCTTGCAGCCCGTGACAATGTTTCCAGCTACAAGAATAGCTGGATCCAAGGGTCAGCAGTTGTTCCCTCTTCTCCCCATGGATGTGAGGCATTCAGCTCAGCCCAGGCCACAGGGCACAGACAGCCCCAGAGAGAAGCAAAGAGCTTGCAAAGTGCCTTTGCTTTCCTTCATGCAGGATAATACATGTAGATAAACAAACATTCCTAACAGAGGCTGGTGTTACACATCCATATTTTTATATTAAAAATGTGCGAAAACCAAAAGGTAAATATTGTTAAACAACTGGATAAAAAATTAAACTTTTTTAATTTGTTGAAATCTATTTCTTTATAATAGAATATTTTTCACATTCACTCAATTTAGTGGAATGGAGCTGTCTAAGTCAGTCTTGTACCCTTAAATTTCTCAAAACTAGGAAAATAGATTGCATCTTCAAATACAGACTTTAGGACTACCTCATATTTCTGTCATTAAAAAACCAGAAATATCAGATCATAACGGTGTCAGACTTCGCTGCTTAAAGATTGGAACTCTCTTGGATTTCAAGTGTAGTAAATAATTACCGAATGTATGTGTGCCAGCCATGGAACAGTCGTACAGCTGTCTTCTTAAGGCTTGGCTTTTGCAGGAAGTGAAGGAAATGTAGGTGTATATAATCCCGCTGAAGCTGCCTGGCACATTGTGTGCAGAGAGGAAGGGCTCTGAGTGGTGGGATGCTACAGGCTCTCGTAAGGCTGCTGGGAAAAGAGCATAAAAGTACTTGTTAAGAGAGAGGGTAGGCAGGGATAAACAAGATGTTGAATTACGCTTTGCCAAATAAAGGGCTCAGGGCAGCCAAGGCAAACCTTTTTGATTTCCTCTCCCTAAGCTAGACCTTTATTTTTGGCCTTTTATTTGTGGCTAGCAGAGCTGTAAGATATTCAGTTATCATAGTTGTCATCATTCTCTGAAATCAGTCCTTGGCTTTCTTTGCTGTTCCAAGAAATACAATAATGTTGGCATTTTATCTGTATTAACTAAACATAAGACCAGATTCCTCATGGTGTAAACAAGCATGACTTCAGGAAAGCAGTGCTGATGTAGGCCACCTGAGGGTCTGATTCTTAATATAACAGGGACCATGCTACAGGAGAGTGAACAGATGCAAACATTTGTTATAGAAACTCATGTCACCAACATAGACTCCTCCCCCAGCATTGAGCAGGGAAAAAAAATATCGCTAAGGTAGATTTACAGAAGCCACCACTTTTCTTTTAATGATTTGGATATTGATCATTTTTAATCTTCTTCTCAGAACAACCAGGAGATCTATTACAGCTTGAGCCAGCCATGAAAAGCGGGTCCGTTCTTTAACCAGCCCCAATTCACTTGGACATATTTTATATCTCCAGGGATTCAGCCACGAAGTCCATTAGAGCATCAGATGCAGTGAGGTCAAATCAATTGTCCATACTGCAGACAAGGTAACCATCATTTACTGTAATTCTCCCCCGTCATGGTAGAGGAGAGGAAAGGTTAAAAGCTGTATTACCATGAGGCTGTCTCATCTATCTTTCAGTATATTGGTAATACCTAAACATTGCTTAAAGAACTGAATGTACAATCTTAAATCTGGGCTAAACTGGACTTTATGGTTAGATTGCCAAATCAACAAATTTGCTAATGATTTTTTTCAGGTAGGAGCAGAAAAAAAGAGCACTTTTAAAACAAAGTGCAAAACCCTTTAAATATATTGTCACATCTGACGCAACACATCCAAGGCTGTAATGGAGTGTTCATCTCAGGATGCGCTGCATGACTGATATTTATCCTTCCCCATATGTAGATATATTTACCTATGAAGTAATTTGCTGTCATCCCTTTAAGCTGGAGATGCTGCTGCAGACCAAAAACAAAAGAGGAAGTAAATTCAGGATGTATATTTTGCACTGTAAATCAAGTCCTTATGTGTTTGCACTCCAGGATGGGCAATAATAATTGACTGAAGCAATCACTGCTGTGGGAAAACAAACGGACTGGCCATGTCGCATCTGAAGGTCAGGCCTGATGACACAGTGAGCACCTGAACTCTCACTGACTCCTGGGGAGCGGCGGGTGCCGAGCACCTCCCGGAGCTCTCCTGACAGGGACAGATTTACGCGGCTGCTGGGGCCGGGATGAGGACGCTTCCCGCTCCCACCTCCCGCCGCTGGCTCTGCACGGTCGTTTGTTTCCATTACGGTGCCGTGGCATCCCTGACTGCAGCGTGCCGTGCGCTAACCGCACCAAAGCGGAGAGAAAAACACGGTTCTGTGCCAGGCTGCACCTTCCATGGGCCTGACTAATGTCACAGGGGCTGCTGTGCACGCTGGGCACCCATGCCCACCCCTGTCCTACCTGTGAGAGCTCGAGCACTGTGAACAGGCCCTTGCAGGAATCCTCTGTTGAAGTGGGGAGTGACAATGAGGGTCAGATTTATTTACTTGCCTCTTTGCCTTTTCTAGGTTAATCTCTTCTCTTTCCCTGGATTTCTTTAATCCTGAGTTGGTTTTTTTAAAGTAAGTGATTGAATGAAGGAGCTATTGAAATTTTCCATATTTCAGAAATCTTTTCACAGCTGTAGAAAAAGTAAATTTCTGTGTTTCAGAAGCTGACTTGCTGAGCAAACATACCCATGTATATGAAATAGGGCCAAAGCAGTAAGAAGGTAATTAAGCACTGTTACTCTGGTATAAGTACATCAAATGTATTTCTGTGGCTGACACACATTCATGATATTCTTCACGGGAGAAAGTGTGATGAATGTAGTAGGAGTGTAAGAGTTGGTGTAGGTTGAAAATTATTAAATATTTTTATTATGAAGCCTATTTTTAAGATCATAGCAAGGTTTTAAAGCTCTGCACAGTAAATTCGAACTTCAGATAATGTGAGTATTCAGTAACTGGAAAAAAACTAGCAAAAGTTTTGTGTATCCTGAAGGAAAGGTAGATAAGGTGTTATTTACCATTCACTTAACTACTCTTCTGCTCCTACTTTTTATGGTTTACCTTAGCACAGAGTCTGTGTGGATCCTTTTTCTCAGTTCATGTTACACTATCATCTCTGAATGCCTCTTCCCAGATCCTCTGCAAATGCTCACAAAAGTGCAGATTGGAGTTGTCATTCAATAGAAGTAATGCCACTCTTTAAAAAACTAAGCACTAAATCAGGTAATGTTTTGTTCATTTTAATTTAGAAACCCAGAAATAAATCATAGGAATTTAAATCTAAGAAGAAATAAATTGATCCAAGTCTGGAAAGAAATGAAAGGTCAGGAAGTTGCTTTACTTTGTAATAGCTCAAAATTAGGGCTGCATGCAGCTTGCATGGTCTGATGGGTTCCTTGTTCTGGAACACTCTCAGATAACTCTCAGCTGAGTAGTTCCCTCTCTGCTGGCACATATTCTGCAATGCTAATTCAGAGAAGGGTCCACTGGGTTATTTAACTGAAACCAGAGTCTCGAAAAGATCAGACAAGCTTTGCTGTTCTTTGGCTTCAATGGATATCACAGCCCTGACTGAAAAGAGCACTGAACTTAATAGAAAGGTTTTGTATCTGGAAAAATGCTTACTGAAATCAATGAGAGAAAGAGCTTTAACTCCAGCAGTTAACAATTCATCCTGGCCCTTTTTTCAGTAGACATAAACATTGGCTCTGCAATGCCCAGTCATGTTTCTCAGATCAATATGACAAACTAAGGGATGTGTATTTACTATCTGCTCTGTTATCATCACACATCAGATCAGACTTTTGAAAAATAACTCTTTTGATGTTACAATAATTCTAACCTGTGCAGCAAACAAAATGTGTATTTTAAAGGAAATTTGTTTAATTAGGAAAACCACTACAGAATTCCTCAAGAGTTATACATAGCTCTGAGTTGACAGACTTCCTTAAAGAACTCCTTTCTCTATGTCTACAGGAATTAAATTAAAAGTTGTCTTTTGAGTATTTGATGTTGGCATGTTGCATCTAGTTTTATTTCCTCCAAATGCTAAAGGAGTTGTGACAGTTATGGGGAAGTAGTTAGGTCTTGTGAACATGAGAGAGGATCAGAGTCTGTGGATTTGCCATAAGGTAATACAGTCAAGAGACCTTTGTGGTTCTCCTGGTCACCCTGTGGGGGTGTAGGAATTGCCTGCTTATTGCATCAGTAGTCGCTGCCCTGAAGTGGGGCTTCATGTTGTACAGAGAATATCACTGTGGGGCTTTGGGGATGACATTCTCCTTTAGGTAACCAAAAAAGATGGCTCTGATTATAAAAAAACTGGTGACGTTAGGCAGAACTGCTCTGGAAGCAAGCAGGAAATGAGCAGAAGAGGGGTGTGTTTGTGAGCCAGTGTCACCCTGGGCACAGCCTGGATGTGGCACAGCACGGCTGTTTCATGTCCGAGATGGAACAGAAAAGCTCTAGCAGGAGGTCACCAATACAATATTCTCTGATGGGAAGTAACTCCTTCTGTTCAAATCGAAATAGTCATTCATGAATAGCATCTTACATCTGTAGAAAAATGTTTCCTACCGTGTAATAGGCTGCCAGAGAAAACTCTATGGCCCTTTTTCCTTTCCTTCTCTTTTTTTTAATAGGGTGAAAATTAGTAAGTGTAGGTTACCTGGCCTGGTGTTTCTTGGCATGTACAGATAAAGCAAAACTAACTTGAAAAGCTTTGGATTTTCTCTTTACATAAGCATGTATTTTTCTGCTGTGTGCTGAATCCCCTCCTACTCTTTCCAGTTTACACTATATGATTCTCCAATATGTCACTGTGAAGTCTCCTTTATAACAGCTTATCCAGTAGTATTTTCTATTTGAATCTCTCGAATTTGGTGCTCTCTGATGTCCAAACTGGGTGAATCACAGAAGAAAGCTGGGGCCTTCATGCTTTCATGAGGCTATTTAAACCTTCTGGGCCTGAAATTACAGATGAAAAATATGAAAAATTCAAATTGGATATACAGTTGTAATTTCTGCAGATTTCCTGATATTTACAACTTGAAAAAGGCTCCGGTGTTTGTGACCAGATGGGAAAAGACAGCTTTAAACAGAACACACACACACAAAGCAAACCAAAGGGATTAATTAAGCCTTTTGGTATTTGCTTTGGAATTGGAATTTAGGCTGAAATTTGTTGTAGAAGTTTTTCTAAAGCTGAGGGAAAGGTACAGCAACGAGCGAGTGAAGTTCTTGCTTTATGCAGACCCATCTGCCTTGCCTACAGATCTGTTATTAACTGCCTTAAATGATGATTATTTGTCCAAACCAGAAAACTATGTGAAAATGTATTGAAATGAAACATTGCCCTGAAAGAGCTCCTGTTTTTCTACAAGATCATTTGAACCAATTTGCCAGATCAATTCAAGGAAAAAAATTTACCAAGATTTTGAGAAACAGAAAATCACTAGAAATATTTCCATCAATTAGAAGAAAAAACCTATACAATATTGTCCTCAATGTCCTGATTTCCAGCCCCGAGTTTAGTGTTACTGGTAGCTGAGTGGAAAATCTGAATGAGAAGTTGGCTTTTAGAAAAAGTGAATTTACTAATTTGTTTTCATTACTGAAGCTGAGGAAAATGCAAGCTATATGACAAGGAAAAAAGTTATGTTATTGGAACAGGAAACATTTATGTAAAAAAAAAGGTAAAACATAGGAAACCCCAAAGAAATTAGACGGTTTTTAAATATATTTTTTTTTATCATTCAAGATATCCCTTTCAGCACAGCATGGGCTACAGTATTCATCTTATTTCTCTGCTATTTAAAAAACTGTTTCTTCATAGTCAGGACTTTGCTACATTACCTCATTTTTACCCACAGAAGCCAAACTGCTGATTTTTTAGGGACTGTAAGCCATAAATTCTTTTCTATGATAATTAGTTCATTGCTAATCTTGACCACGTGTCCCATGAACTAATGAAGAACTTTAATTGAAAAGCACCTCATAAATCATTTACAATAAGCCAGAAGAAATATCGATCATTTGTAAATATGACTTCCCTTTCTTAGTTTTTCTTCCTGAATGCTTGCTACGATTATCTTTAAATCTCCATGAAAAAAAAAACAAAGAAATGGGAAATCATGTTTGTAGTAATATTAGTCATCTTACTAATGGATATCCTATAGCTGGCCTTTTTTTCCACTTCCTCTTACCTGGTCCTTTCATAGCTCAGCCAGACAGCCTCTTAAATACCCTTTGATTGGAGCCAATGAGTCTTACAAATGTAATTTATGCAGGAGCTGATGATTTAAATGGAAAAACCTCAAAGTCTTGTGCTTTTAAAAAATGTAAATCTGTCTGGATCTCATTAAGGAAGGTTCTTGACTACAGGAGAAACTCTCCTCCTTTTTTTTTTTTTAGAAAGCCATAAATTTATTCATGAGATTCAGATCTTTAAAAAACCAAAACCAAAAAACAACCAGACTTTGGAATCATGGTTTTATCTGTTGGGTTTTGTCCAGCAGCCTCAGCCAAAACCTTGCCAGAGGTGCCATGAAGGATGCTGTCAGCAGGGAGATGCCATGATGACCTCTCCGTCAAGAGAGAGCAACAGTGCAAACAGTGCATAACACAGGAATTCCAGGGACCAGTTCACTTATCTTAACCCTGGCTCTGATAAACTTCCACAAATCTTTAAAACCTCCAAGCACCAATGGTTAAAAAGGGGATTAATTATGTATTAATCCTTGTTACTTTTCTGGTCCTGTATGGAAATTAAAACATGACAACTTTGCCTCAGCCATAATATCTAAGAAACCCTAGAAGAATGAGGGGTGAAAGCAGCCTACCTCCATTTGTGAGCAGCTGAGGCTGGCTGATGGCAAACAGCCCATGTGTTAATTCATGGCTAAAGCCCTCCTGATGCAGGTTGACAAGTTGTTTATTAGTGGGGTTGTAACTTGAGGATAAGATTTCTCTGAACTACTCCCATCAAAAATTTCTGCAGTAATTCTATGAAGGTCCTAAATGTGAACTTGTATTGGTGGCTATGTTTCATTTTTCCAAAAGGGAGTGCCGGTGTCTCTGTGAAAGATTCTATATGAGGGACAGGCTTATTTAATTTTTTATAATTTTGTGAACTCCACCAGTCTCTACTCCTTTTTTTTTCAAATTTGCGATATCAGATAATCTGGTTTTCTTTTCGCTTTATCCTACTCTCTGGCAAAGATTATGCTGGTGTGCTTGAGGTTCTTCTATTGATATTTCAGATCTCGAGACGGAGACTGCACCAGATAGCGGTGAACATTCCTCACACCTCCTCTGGAAGGAGACAAACTTTCTTCTGAGGAATTTTTAATTGAGAGAAGTACTGGGAAACTTCTTTAATCTGAAGGTTCTAAAAAGATTCAAGCCAGATTCTACTTGCGTCCCCTTCCTGCTGTGTTCAGTGTATTATAACTGCATGAGAAACGTTCAAAAAGAATGCCTAGTTCACTATAATAACTTAAAACTTAGCCCACCACTTCTGATTCACATACCCACTAGCTTGGAAATAAAAAATGAGCAATGTCTTATTTTTAAGCCAAGTATGGAAATTAGATATGGTTTCTGCCTTGTTTCTGCTTCTAGTATTCTTGAGTGTGTGTGGGAGAGGATGAGAACAAGACAAAGACATCTACAAAGAGAAGTGGAATATTTCCTTGAGAACAAAACAGAAATCATTTATTCCTAGTGTGTATTTTTAAGTGGCTTAGCTGATGCTATATTTACTGCACACAAATCTGGAGGCACCCCAGTGGTTGACTGTGATCAGATGTTTTATGAAGAAAGCAGGACTTTGTTTTCCCCCCAGAGGTTCCCTGCTGATATCCCTGCTGTGCCCAGCACTTGGCCTTGCAGGGCTGTGCTCGTATCCTGCTGGAATCCTTCTCTGGGGGTCACTGGGAGATAGTGAGAGAGCGGGGAACCTGGATGAGCCTTGAAATTAAGCTGTGCCTCCTCTCCTTTCCTTTTTTACTCACTTGATCACACCAGTTTCTGGTTTTAAAATGGCGACATATTTTAGGGCAGTATTTAAAAACTCTACAGTAAATTTTCTTTATATTTCTATTCAGTACTATGTTTAAGAGATACAAAACCATATGAACATCATATTGACAGAAGACTTCCTCTATCTC
This sequence comes from Chamaea fasciata, assembly GCF_029207755.1. Classification (NCBI taxonomy): domain Eukaryota; kingdom Metazoa; phylum Chordata; class Aves; order Passeriformes; family Sylviidae; genus Chamaea; species Chamaea fasciata. Next base: position 11,131,969 of record NW_027094095.1, on the reverse strand, counting down.
CATCTCTTATTTGCTCATTTTCACCTTAAGCACCTGAACTACTGGAGGACAATACATTAATCAGACATCTCACAAGCCAGAATTCTATGTAACTTGATCACTTTTGGGGTAAAATTTAGCTAGACTGCCTAAAAATGCTTATTGGTCTCTATAGATTTGTGCTGAATTTATTTAATACAAAGTGCAATAAAAAAAGCCCTTTCTGCAGTTAATTAGCCTCCAGGTTATTGCAGGCCCGAAGGCATTGCATTTGAGTTGTCATTGCTACTTGCAAAGATCAGCAGTATTTAATTCTTGTGTTACACAAAGTAGATTCCCTGTGCTTATCTGGCTAGTGTTAATTCATTGTTTCCAGAGTCTATTTTTCATTTGCTTCTTGGCCATTAAAGATGGTGCTAGGGATGAAGAACTTTGCTGAAAGCAGATGTGTTACACTGAGACAGTACCAGTTTAAATTATGGCAGAACTAAACTCGAAGGTTCCTCCAGAACTATGCTAGTGTAACTGGGGGCAAGATTTGTTCCTCTTATATGATAAAAACAAAACAAACAGGGTTCATTCAGACTCCTTTGGGATATGGTACAGCTAATCTTCTACATTATTCCTGTTTTCTAAGGAGAAAACACCAGTTTTCTTCCACTTTATAATTCTGTTTTCTCAGAAAACATTTACACATGTTCCAATACCCAGCTAGCCCTGGCAGGAACTCCTTAGTGGTTAGAGAAGTGGCAGAAGGTGAAATCATCTGACTTGGATGTTATGTTGATTGTTTACCCTTAGTGTACAGTAATATCTTAAAAAAACAAAGCCAAGTGGGTGTATTCATTACTGGCCAAACACGGCTGACAAGTTAAGGAATATGTGACACCCCTCAGCTGAGACCAAAGTGCTTCATTTATAATGGAGATTACGGTAAGAACCAAATGAAGTTGTCTGAGGGAAAATGATGTCTCCTGAGCCTTTCTTCTGGTTTGGCCACAAGTTAATAACACAACCAGCACTTAACAACAAAATGCAGGACTGTATTATCTTTTAGCAAATGCCAGTCATGGGCAATCCAAACAGGTCAATTACTAGCAAATCTCCAAAGATCTCCTGAAGCCTCAGAAGAGTTAGAGATGCCAAGAAAATGTCTAGATGCACAGAGACACAGGAACAGAAATAGGGCACAAACCAATTTGCAGAAATGGAACTTAACCCTTAGAGGGAAGAGCCCAGCCTGCTACATATTCATTTCCACGTCATTAAATATTTATGGAGAGATATGCATGTAATGTGATTCAACAGTATGGAAAAAGCACAAACGGAATCTGCGCTGCTTCAGTCCGTTAACCTATTTTTTTTCAATCTTTCTGTATCTTGCAGGTATAATGGGCAAATGTGGGGTTTTCTGCCACTGACATGTCAGACATTTGGAAATGAATGTGTTCTCTTGAATAATCCTAAATCAGCAGACACAAAACAGCGTGTAGAGGCCAGTGACAGCCGATTCTTCAGCTCAATAGCATGTCTACAACTTATTAATATTAATGAAACCTGCACACAAGCATGTGGGGATAATTGACCCCATTAAATTCCATTTACTCATGAGCTACTTTGTAAGGTTTGCCCCTTAGTTATTGTAGTTTCTATCAAGGATAAAAGTTGGAATAGCGTGTATGCCAACAAAAGACTATTTCAGAAGTAGCTTTGTGAAAAAAACCCTGAAAAACAACGAAACAGAAAAAAAAAAAAAAGGAAAAAAAGCCCCAAGAAAAATGAAGTACCACAATGTTTTCATCCAAACTTTCAACAGCTAATGAAAACAACCTTATCTTTGCTTTAAACAGGACATCAAAATCCTTTAGGAGATGAAGGCATCAGCCTGTGTCTATATTTTTTGGGATGTCAATTTATTTTTTTTTTCATTTGCAGGACTTTGCGTTGAGCTGGGTGAACATGGGAAGGGTGAGTAGTATTTCAAACACATACCTGGAGATCTGGATCCATTCAAGGACAGGATGGACAGGACTCTGAGCAGCCTGATATAACTGAAGATGCCCCTTTTAGGTACTTTCCAACCCAGACCATTCTGTGATTGTTTAATTGATGTGATTGATTCAATGATGGTTTAATCTTTTTTTTCTTAAATTCTGGAAATTTTGCCTTAACTGAGTTTTCTTTCATGCTTTTCTATTATTTTTTTTCTGAGAAAGGGAGTAAAACAAGACATCAAACAAATCTCAAACAAACCTCTTTGAACAAATCTCATAATGAGATCAAATCTTGCACAACAGGAGCACTCAGACAACATGAGTTGTTATATACCTTGTACTTTGTGTCCAAAATTAGCATTTTGACAGTCTTAGCACACCTTCAAAATCCCTTTGTTCAGGGCTGCAGGGCACTTGAAAAAAGGTCCAGAATCCCATTTGCTGTCCCCAGACCTGAGCTGGGTGTAGGCAAGACCCAGCGTCTCCACCAGCTCCAGGCTGACACGCTGCTCATTGCACCAGAGCAGAATGAATAATCTCCAGACATGAGTTACTGGCACAGCTAAGGCAAGAGCACAGCTGACTGACACAGTGAACAAAAGACCTTTGGCAAAGCTTCCAGTGCAAAAGCATGGAGAGGAAATTCACTCTTGGCTCTGAGTGCTCACAAGTACAAGCAGGACAAACTGCTGATTAACAAGCTTAGCCTCTCAGACCAAATTCCAAAGGATGAACAATGGCAATAACATTCTGTTATGTCTCTCTACAGCATGCAAGCAATTTTTCATTAAGTTAGAATCCATAGGTAACTCCAGCAGTACATTTTCACAGTCTAATCGATACATAGGAGGTTTGGCTTGCAGCTTTCAGAAGAAGTCAGAAGTACAGTGAATTCGGTACCATCCAACAAGAAAAGCAAAGTTCTGTAATATTAGTTATAAGTGCAGCAGATTTTGATGGCTCTAACACTGCTGGGTCACTCAATAAGGCAGCCAGGACAGAGTTGTGCCTTGGAAGGTGCACACTGAACTGGGCTGCTGGGGTTTCCTCACAAAAATAAACAGGCTGATCCCTCCATGGGACTCCAGCAGGTGTGGGGGGGGATGAATTCTTCTACAACAGTCAGGTCAACCCCTCTCTGAGGGACATATTTTTCCCCACATTAATTTGATTCTTTTTTATAGCTTCTACCAGTTTGTTTGCTCCAGCACTTCTGGTTTACTGGTCCCTAGGTCCCAGGGTCACCTCTGAGCCTTTCTCACATATTTTCATCTTCTTTTTCCTTGTCTATGGAAGTGAGGTCAGTGCAAATAATTGATTACACTGAGCTGTTACCGGGCATTTCATATTTAAGGGAATCCCCTCTCTTCCAAGTGTAATATTTTTTTGACACTTTGATCTGATGCAGTCCTGGAAACGCTTTTGGTCTCATATAGGAACCTTGCTGTCCTCCCTTACTGATTATTGATGCAAATAACACATTCAGGTTTCCTACAATGGCTTTCTCTTCCAGAACTGCTCCTTTTGCACCTCTGCTGTGTCAGCACCATCAGTTCACCAATTACCTTCTAGGCTGAGGTAAGTGAATGCAGTTATTAGGTTTGTATGTTTAGCAAGTCACTCTTCAAAATGCCGTGGGCCTATTTATGGTGGTCTCAGACAACTTCTCCAAGTCAAGTCTCTTATCTACTTTTCTCCACAGAAAAGGACTTACTCTTTGAGAGATGGCTTTTTTCTCCTGATAGGTGTGTTCTCTGCCCTTTAGACATGGTAACTACTTTTGTTATTTGAAGAGACTAATTAATGGTATACATTTAAACTGGATCCTTATTGTGCCTTTAAGCAGACTCCACATGGATTGTGCTAGCTGTGCTTTTTTTTTTTTTTCTACTTAACTTTGCCATTTTAAGGTAAATTGCTGCCAAGCCTGATATTTTTTTACTTTATCCACCTGTGAGGATTTGAATTTGAGAATGACAATGTCAGGACATAATTCTTTTCCTTACACTTAGAAAGTTGGCAGCTTCGCTCTGCTGAATGTACGTGAGCAGTAAGAGGTAGTGGCATTCAGGTATGTCAGTCAGTGTCTTACTCAACTCTCACTCCTCAGGGCAGCTCTTGGAGCATCTCTGCAGAGCTACATGGTTGGTACACACTGTAGTAAATGGCACACAATGCTATCCTATCCTATCCTCTCCTCTCCCCTGGCGGCTGTGAGAGAACCCTCCAAGGGACAGCAATGGCCAGGGAAGGGCTGTGCACAAATGCAGACAAAAATACTAGAGTTCCCAACTTTTCAAGTCCTGGGAGAAACAGCAATTTAGTCCTCTGGTGAACCACAATCTGTCAGGAGAGGTTTTCTAAACTCCATGTCTTTATATCACACTTGACCTGCTAGTTGAGTAACAGAGAGTGGCACCATCTGATTTCTCCAGTGCTCACAGCAAAATGACTTCATAATAAAAGCATTCACATTCTCCTCTACAACTTCAGATTTTGCCAGAGTGTTATGTTTCTAATCATGAAAAACATGGCTTATTTCAGATGATAAAGTAGCCATAAATAAAGAGCTCACAGGAGCAGGCTGACAAATAAACTTTTTATACGTTGGGTATGTATGGGGATGTAGTTTGTGGTGACAGCACATTGCTCAGAAGAGCAGGTCATATGCTGCTTCCTATTATACCAGTGTCAACCCAGAGCATTTCCATTGTCTATATTTCAACCAGTTCAACTAAGATAAAGATCTCTGCACAGGATTTCATAGCCTTTTTGCCACTGTATAGTATTATTAAAAAAAGAAAGTACTGTAGGGGTCAAATTACTTTCAATATTGTTTGTGATAATAAATGCATTACAAATGGTTTTGTTTCATCCATTAATCATAATAAAAGCATAAAAAAGGCTGAAATAGATTTCAGTAAGGTATCAAGCCCTTCTCTTGCGATGTTTTGAAATTTTGGCATGTGGTACAAGGCAATGCCTGTCACTGTGACTGTCATTGGAAACCAGACAATTCAGGGTAGGCATTGCCATTTTAGGTTGCCTAATGCTAAAGATCAAGTCCTCTGTCCTGAGACTACTTGCAGTAGAAAGAAACAAAGATGAAATAATTGAAAGGACAATAGAGAGGGTGGTTCAGAAGGACAAGTGAAGAAGTACTTAAAAAGCATCCTGCCCTATGCAGGTATCCAAGAACAAGAAGAAGAAAAGGGGAAGCTCTGTGCAGGCTGGGCTGGCAGAATGCACACAGACAGGTGTGCCCAGAGTGGTTCCCAGCCTGTTCCCCAGCTGATTTCTGGACCTGAGCAACAGGGGCAGGTGTGCTGGGAGCCCTCTCAGTGCCAGCAATGGGGCACTGCTGGCCTGGGCTGGCTGCACGCAGAAGCCCTTGCCAGGGTTGGGATCCCAGAAGTTGTGCTGACCTGGAGGGAAAAGGAAGTGTTAAATGTGCCACAGGTTGGAGAGCCACAGCAGCTTCAGCCTGGGAGTGATGCTGCAGCCGGCCTGAGCCCTGTGAGGTTCATCTACCTGGAAGTCCAGAGCAGGGGACTGAACTGAAGGCTCAAAGAGACAGTGACAAAAGTAGGGCAGCATCCATGGACAAAGCCTGAGCAGCTTAACTCATGCTAATGGAAAAAGGGATTTGAGTGGCTAAAATCTGCTACATAGAACTGAGATGAAAATATAATTCAAAGTCTTTATTTCTGGGCTGCAAGACTGCTGGGAGAGAGGAGAAATAATGCCCACTATACTCTTGTTCTGGAGGATTTGTTTTTTACCCTCCTATTTTTTAATAACACAGAGAGATGCTATTTTTAGTCCAAATATTTACATATTTTTGTATGCAAACTCAAGAAAAAATTGAAATCTGGTTGCAGGTTCAAACACTATTCACACACACACACACACACACATACTAAGCCCCATCTCCCACATTTCTCCAAGTATCTGTGTTTCATTATGTGCTTTCACAGAAAACAACAGCAAACAACTACACAGATAAAACCTTTTTTGTTCTTTTCAAAAAAATTTAACATAATGTAGGCTCTTTCTAAGAGATCCATATAAAACAGATATTGCATCACAATTAATCAAATGCAGTATGTGAAAGGGCAAAAGGTAGATCCTATTCAAATTTATAACAACATAAAACCAGAAAAGTTTGCTTTGCTGTTTATCTGTTCCTAAGTACCACAGAAGAATCTGCCATTTTTCTGTAATGGAACAGCACGGAGTAATATGAATAATTTCAATTTCAGCAGCTTGTTTCTATCTGAGCAGTCTCATTTCACAACCAAGTTAGATGAGCTCTACCATCCTCACTGGAATGGGAGTCATGTAGGTTCATTCTCATTATATGGATGAAATTATTGAAAAAAAGCCATGGTGACTTGCCTGGTGCAATGCAGAATACTGTCTAAAGAAGAATTGGCCTCCAGGTCTGTGGCCATCTTGTTGTGCATTAACCTTTAGGCTTTCCAGCACATAAGAAAATTAATTTCCTGACTATTCAATTTTTTTTCTTTTCTCAGTTCCAGGATAACAGTAATACTTCTGAAGATATTAGCATTATTTATATTAGATGGGAGGTGGTTTTTAAGCCAATTCATGGTTAATTTCCTCTGGGGCAAATTCTACCTGTGCTTTCCAATACTCAGTTTATGCTGCCATCAGTAGCACTTCTGTGGGTAGACCAGTCTGGACTGGCAGGAGAATGAGGGGCAGGGAATGGGAAAACCTACAGGTTTAGCTGCTCACTTCAGGAAATGAAGGTACACCCAATCCCTTGCCCCTTATTCTGGTTTCCCTTGAAAGCTCATCTGAGTACAAGCACCACACACTAAAAGACATTTATTCCTTCTGCTTCAGTTGAGCTGTGGCAAAGCTGGTGGAAACTGTCATATTATACTTGGTGAAAATTAAGGATCTCATGGGAAATGCAGAATTTTACTATTTTAGTCTACCTTTCTCAACCCCTGCTTAAAGAAAAAAATAGTAGTGGTTTGTTTTTTCTAATACATTGACTAAAAAGTTGTGCAGAAATGCTGATAAGACTTTTCTCTGAGCAGTCAGTGACCTCGAGATACATGCAGTCCATGGCAAAGAGGCACCTAAGAACACATTTCATTCTCTTTCCCTTCTCACTGTGGCTCAGCATGGAATTCAATGATACAAGTGCTAGAGCAGAAGTGCAGTGGTTGTGACAGCTGTGGGGAAGGGTGGTTGGCACTGTGGCTGAACTCCTCACCCCTTCCCATGGGGAGAGGGTGCCTGGCAAGCACACAGAGGGCTCCTACAGAAGGCCACAAGAAGTGTTCATGCATACCCTACTCATTTCTGCACAGTACTCATTGATTAAAAATGCTTCTGAGCCTCTCTTCCCCTCTTCCTAATAGAATTTTTATCATGTTTTTAAATCTTTGCCATTTTCAATGTGGCTGATTCAATTTCACACAAAAGAAGTGTGGGAGCAGCAGTCTTGGTTCCCCTGGATAAACACTGCAGTACATGCTACTTGTGTTTGACCACGTCAGCTGTGAGCCCTCAAAGTATCAAGTCCTTCCAGGCAAGACATAAATCTTTTGTCAATGAAAGGGGCACATTATCTGCTTCTCAGCTGTTTCTTTTCTAAAAAGCTACCTGATCTAGAAGATAAATATTCAAGACAGTTATTTAAAAGACAAAAAAGTAAAGCCAGAACACTTTTTCTTATGTACTGAACATCTATGAGAAATCATAGAGACTGGGCATCTGTCTTCATGGCATGTTTCAGGTCAGTATAGAAATGCAGTAGTGCAGGAAAAGGATTTTTAAAGGGGTAAAGAATTTAATAATACTTTGGCTGTAATATAATTTGTACCTTCTGAGCCAGTTCCTTGCAATGAAGCTACAGATAAAACCCTGCGACGACTGGGTGCAGCTTTCCTGGGCTGACCAAGCTGAAACAGGGTCAGTCCAAGTGTGGGACTGTGAAGAGGGTTATGTTGAACAGGAATCTTTATTCTCAGTAAATATCTTCTTGTTCCCAAGTATCTTCATACTGAAAAGTGTGAAGAAATTAAACTGATGACTAGCCAAAAGCAACAGCTAAAAGATTCATGGATTTATTATCCCTCTATGAATCCAGTTACTCTCTTTTCCATTTTCAACTTCTGTAGATGTTGAATTTGAATTTTGTGACTGTTGATACCATTTCAAGGTGTTCTCAGCCTTGTATGGGTTGTAAGCTGATGTGGTTACCCAGTACTGTTGGCCTTGCACTATCCCAAATCCCAAAACAAACCTAGGACAGAACCCCACCTTTCTCTGTAATTCAGCTGTTTCTCATATAACTCTTCCTTAACCACCTGGGAATTTCTCACAGCACCATGTGTACATTTGTCAGCTTCTTACCCTGTGATCTGTCACATCCAGCAGTTTCTGATGCCATATTCAGGAGTTTCTCAGGCTGTGCTCTGTGAGGTGTGACCCATCCCCTGAGCACAGCCCTGGCACTCAGCACCTCAGCCGCAGCCTGGGAGAGAAACGTGTGCATTCTGCCAGGACAAAACCAGAGTCACCATGGTATGCAAAAAGGTGAAAGTAACAATGTTTCTGGATTGATGTGATACCCCTTGTCCGTGCTGCTTAGTTCCTTATCACTTAGGAATGACTTACTGAAAGAAGAGGATGCACCACCTGGTCCCAGACAAAGGCAGCACCTTGAGTTAAATAAGAGCTTGAAAGGGGCATAAAGATCATGAAGATGTTTGTGACAGCCTAAGGAACTGGAGGCCACTGCAGGAAGCTGCTCCAGTGAATCACAGGTTCCAAGCTGACAAAACAAAACTTTGGGTTGAGAAATGTATAGTTTAGGAGAAATGTGTTTAAATTAGGAGGAATGGAAAACTAAATAAAACCATGATGATCATCAGAACTGTACATAAGATTACTTAGATTTGGATAGGTCCTCAGAGGAAAATAAAAACATCTTGGTGCAAAAAGATCAGCCACAATAGTAAAATGGATAGTCCTGGAAATGCATGGGCCATTTTCTGTGAAATTTTGGAAAACCAAGCTATGCATATATGATTTGTTACATTTTTGTTATAGAAGGCTTTATCCCATTTTTATGATTTTAGGATTAATAAACATTATCCAAGTCAAGCATAAAATGAGCAGCACCTCATTCAGTACATTCACTGGAATTTCCAGTGTATTTATCATTTTCTTCTGGGAGCATGGATATAGCAATGATTAGAAAACGATATGGCAGGAAACTCTTGATGTTAAACATTTGAGTTATGTATTACAGATTGTCTCAAATTCTCTGACTTGTCAGATTTACATCTTTTCAAAGTTTTTCTGAAGCTTTTGGCACATTTTCTCCTAAATATGTACAAGAAAGACAGAAGATTCATGGAGGACTCCAGCCTTCTGTTATTGTTTAAACACTGATGCTCAAGGTTTAAATTTACAGAGAACAAATCATTCTACATCAAAACTAAGGTGTTGCATGTTTATTTACAGACCAAGCTCCAGTAGTAATGTATATTTGTCATGGAAACTGATTTGAGTTTAATTCTAGTCTCTCTTTTGCACCAGGAAAATGTGAGTTTCATTTTACTTGTCTCTGTTTTCAATTATAATTTGACAAAAGAAATAACCACATTACCTATTTGATTTGCCAGAACTTTATCCCAGCACCACCTGTTCAGCCCTCGGCACTTGAATTCTGACATATAGCAGAGAACAAAATTATGCAGTTGGCATTCTAACAAGCAAGGATGCCAACAAAAGCATAATATAGCCTTTGTACTCAACGCACAACAAAATATATATTAAGCTACCAACTGCAAAGGTTTAAGCAAGCCACAGTTAATTATACATGAACATATCATTCCAACAAATAACTCAGTAGAAAACATGCTATAGAAGTTAGAAAGAACCCTTTTGGTTTGCTTTGGTAAATATTGCGAGCTTAAAATAAATAAAGTTTCACAATACCATAGAGATTTACATCAGAGACGGCAAGCGGACAGCCAGCTGGTTTATTCAAATAGATGAGTTCAACACTATCAGCTTCCCAACTTAAACCAAATGCCCCATGTTCACTTCTGGCAGGAGATGTGACCTGCTGCAGCCCTGACTTTCAGGAAGGTGGAAGAAGAGGCTCCCAGCACTTGTCTGGATCCAGACGTCCCTCTGCAAGTAACTGGGACCAAACAGAAGGGATCAACTGTGGCTTTGATGCATGTTTCTGAAAGCAGCACTTTGCCACAAGGATACTCACTAGTGCTTCCTTGGCTCTCCTGGCCTGAGCTCGGCACAGAAGAGGGATGGAAGCTGAAGGAGGTAGAACAGGTCAAGAAGAATGAGGCAAGAGCTCTGCTCCCCAGTTCTGCACAGGGGCTGTGAACTCACAGGGGATTTGCACACTGGGAAAGGCTACCAGTGGTTCTAGCAGGGATGTTAGAGCTTCCAGAATTTGTTAAAAGATATTAGTCAAATCATTGCACTCTTTATAAGGAACCATTTTAAAATACTGGTAATAGTGACAATTCTCAGATTTTTATCACCTCCCCAGTATGCCCACAAGAGATTTAACTGGTATGAAAACCAGCTAATTTTTTAAACAAGGGAACAAACCAGCTGTAAATCACAAAGTAATGGAAAGATTTTACTTACTATGCTAACTTTTGAATCCTGCTCCGCTGATGAAATCCCTTCCACAGTGGGGTCCTGAATGCCTAAATGGAGGAGGCACCTCTGGACACCTGTCAGTTCCCCCACATACAAAGTTCTGTTATCTGATTCTTGAAAGGAATTATATACAACCCAGAAAGTTTAGTGAGGACGTCCTCTGATAGAAGTAGAACATATCCTATTGTGTTCAGAAAAGTGGAGAAAGTTTGGCATGAGGACTGCTTTCTTACCAATGCATTGCAGCAATCAGCACTCAGCAGAACTTGCGGAATCTGTCTTTGGATGGAGGGTTCAGCTGGACTGGACACAGTGTGAGCCACCTGAAGTAATGAGACCTGCATTGAGAAGGGGATAGGATTACCGACAGAAGTTTCTTTCAGCCTAAATTATCTATGATTAGAAAACTGACCTAAAGAAATCAGAAAAGTTTCCCTTACTGTTATTAAATTTTAATGAAATGCAACTTCTGTCTTATTTTTTTAAAGATTGGAATCACATATTTACTATTTATAATAGCTTCTAAAACATATATTTTGTAATTGTGTATGTAAATGTACTTTGATTATTTATTCGTTTTTACTTCAGGGATTGATTAAACAGAAACACATTCGTAAATGGTCCTGTAAGTATACTGGGTGCCTGTGGTGTCATTCCAATCAGCTGATGGAAGTGCTTGCCTAAAACTCTAAAATGGTGGCTTGGAACTTACCCCAATATCCTCAATTTTTCTGTGCTGAAAATGTAACTTGACAATTGTTAATGAGAAAACCTTTCCTTTAAATTTGTAATAGAAACTGTAAAACACTTTCTAAGAGACAGGCCACATTTAGGAAAGCCAAATCTAGTTGATCTCTCCTTCCCAACTGCAAATATCCTTTGTGGTAACCACATTTCATTCAGGAGAGTAAGGCTACAGGAAGTACACATATGACAGATAGTTTGGCATCCTCCACTTCTGGATTTCTCAGATGTCTAACAGCCAAGAAAATGTTCCATCCTTTTAATTTCTTTCAAACAGTTGATCCTTTGTAGTATTTACTCTAAATGAAAGCTTCAGATGGAGTATCTGGATAGTGTCTGAAAAGGGCATCAAAGAACTCTCCTGTAATAGAATCCAGGATCTCCTAATTCCTCTATTGTTCAGAATTGCTACAAATGCTTAAATTGCAATGGGGCTGGAGCTCCAAGTTTTAAAATCATAAACTATTTAGAAAACTCACTCCAGAAACACATTGTGTGGTTTACTGCCTTCCACAATCTCTCTAACATTCCTGGCACTTTGCTGCCTCACAAAGCCACTGGAAACACTGGAACACTTCCTTGCCCAGCAGATACACAGGAGAGCTGCAGGTGGATTGACGGGCAGGCTGAGTTGGACAAGTGGCTTTCTCACCCTTGACTGCTGTTGTGAATTTAATGAACCTGCCCTGAATATTAGAGGGAAGCATTTCAGCTTGACATGGAAGTTCTTGCATGTAAAACAGATACGAAAATTAGGAAGCTCTACAGGTAGATTATAATGAGCAGTCTAAAAGGCAGCACCTTTTCAGACAATTGTTAAAGTCTGCTATGAGTAACCCAAATGCCTCAAATACTGCTTAGCTCCTTTTTCACTCAACAGGTAATTTCTATTAGTGCCTTGTATCCTCACATAAAGTGAGATTCACCATTGAATTTAATTCCACTTAATTCTGGACCATTTGGGAAGCATTAATGGTTCCAGAATGAAATGTCAATGGTTCTTTCATTAGTGTAGTGTTTTGTGTCCGCAGCACTGCTGCAAGGGAATGCCCTCACTTTGCATCATGCTTCTCTTATTTGAGTATTCTGATAGTGCACACACACACACAGCCTTCAGAAACCACTGACCCTAGGGATCCTTTCACTTTAAGTTGAGTTTACTTGTCACTGAAGGTGACTGAGGTCATCTGGCTTAAAATGACTGATCTATAACCCACACATCCTGAAGAGATAATTTAAATCCAAAGAGTCTCATAAATTCCCAGGGAGATCTTAGTATCATAAAAATAGACTTGACACCACTCTAGTTTAGCCTCTGCCTTGACAACGAGGAATCTAAGTCAACTCTGGTGCAGATCCTTCACAGGAGATACTCCTCAAAGTTCTCCTCAGCAGTCTGTGTCTTCCTTATCTTTGGGCAACTTGTCACTGGTCCTTCTGCCAGCTTTCACTGATAGTGAGATACTGCAGTTGATGAAGGTGGGAGAGGAAAAGAACTTCTGCTTCTCTGTATCTCCTCCTTGGCATCGTTATTTGTGCAGATACTTCTGCAGAACTGTGCTCAGGATGATTGATGCAGGGCACAGACAAGTATTTGTATAGGAAAATCCTACCACATTGAATAGAATTCTATAGAAACACTCCTAGGAGTTTATTGTATTTGTAGAATGAATCTTGGTATATTTTTTTTGAATGACCTATTAAAGATCTACACCAAGAGCAACATTTGCTATTACATTCTGTGGAGTTCTTGCTGGAACTTGTCCTGTTCTGCTTCCTGCCTGTCATCATCACATCATTCCTGCTGCAACCTGAGCCCCTGACTACTCTGGAAACTGGTTGAGATTTACCCAGTACTGCTTCCCAACACAAAGTGATTTCCTGTCTCTAATGACTAAATTGTTCCATTGAGCAGAGAAGGTCTCTAATTTCACTGTCACCCTCTGAGCTGGCAAGATGATGCATCCATTTATGTGCCGAAGGCTGCCTGTGAGGAGCAGGCTTTGGGAAGGGGCATGAAAGCAGGTGATGATTTCATTTGGCAGCACCTAATAGTGCCTGCTCTCACTGGCACCTCCCCATGTAGGCAGCTATGCAGACCAGGCAGCTTAACAAACACTCATGAGATTACCATAAATTGTCTTCAAAGAATTGCCTTGATTCCTGATTGTCTTAAGACATACAAACATGTTTTACCACAGTGACATTGCCCATTACAAAGGGATGGCCAATGCACAAGAGACTTCTTCCATTATGACGGTAAGAACAAAACCACTATGGCTCTTGCCAAACTTGTTCAAAGTTTACATGGATTTGGCTTGATGAATGTGGTGGAAAAGTATATCCAATGTTTTGGGTACTGGCCCATACACCTCAGCAATGCTTATTTCAGCTTTTAAAACAGATTTCTAAAATCAGTTTCGCTTTGTTTGGATTATAACGTTTAAAAAATAGACCACTTGAAATAGACCATTTTAGGTATGTAAAATGTGGCTCTTCCTGATGCCTTTTTTTTTTTTTTTTTTTTTTTTTTTTTTTTTTTTTTTTCCTTTCTTTCTTTCTTTCTAATTGGAAACAATAGTTAGTGATTTGTGCTCTGCTTTTCTGGGATGCTGCTGTTCTAGGGTAATCTGTTGCCTCTAAGGGCAGTTTCTCCTCATACACTATTGAAATAAATCATCTTGTGATGGAGCTGGAGATGAAATTATGCTGTACTGAAGGTAACTGGTACAATGGCAAAAACCATGGGGCTTGTCCTGTCTCAGTACCAACTTTGTTAAATTTCTGTGGGCTGGATAGTTGAGTGAAATCAACTAGATATTCTGATGGACTTTTTAATGGACTATGAATGTTATTGACAACTATTACAAACTATTTTGTAATGGAGAGGCTCTCCCTTCCCCTCAAGTTTCAGCATTATACAGGAGGAGAAGGTAACATAACCTGTTTTAAAACCCTAAACCATTTTCTTGGAATGTTTTATTATTTTGAATGGCTGTAAACTAATAAAACCAGCTTTCTTACATGTCATTGGAAACAATCGAACAAGAAATATTTTGCCAGAAGGTAAGTCTGCAGACAGCAAGCTAAAATATTTGCTTGGTTGTCTTTGGCACTCCTAGTACTTAAATGTGGGGTGTTCCATGACTGTCAATATGTACAGGACTCTTAAAAGGAGTTATAAGCAGAGATCAATAGTTCTTCCTACAGCAGGTCATCGGGCACATAACTTACTGAAATTGAAGGCTCAGTGCTTTTTACCTCCCTCCTACCTCAACAAATAAATCTGGGGTAGGGCAAGCATATCATTGGGCTTAGGCTTGGGGTCTTCTGGAAATCCCTCCATTAAGCAGAGCCCCTAGAGGAAAGAATTAATTTGTTTAACCGGGTTGGGCACTGTGTTTGCATATGAAGCATGAGGATGCCTCTGAGAATAGGTGGTTGCATTCGCAGAGGATCCGGGCTCTGCTCTGCTCCCAGGGGTAGATGTCTGCTACCCTTGTGGGCAAAATCAAATTGGGAAAGCTAAGCAGGTGTCTTAATACATGGTCTAAAATTCAAGAGAGCTAACCTCTGATGGGGAAATTTCTCCCCCTGAAGCGCCCCTTCCTTCTGATGATCTTTTGGAGGGCCAGCACACCCCGCTGCTCAGCAGCACACTGACAGAGTAACCACAGGTGCTGCAGCTTAACTCCGGGAGTTCAGGCGTCTCCGCTGGGACGCCACGGCTCCGGCCAAAGCCGCGCTTCCCCGGCTCTGCGCAGGTACGGGCAGCGCCCGCCGGCCCGCCCGGGCCCAGGGCACCCGCCTTCTGCTTCGCTTCGGACACAAACCCGCCGCTACCGGCGGCGCAGCGCGGCTCCCGCCGTGCCCGTCCCGTCTGTCCCCGCCGTGTCCATCCATTCCCGTCCCGTCTGTCCCCGCCGTGTCCATCCATTCCCGTCCCGTCTGTCCCCGCCGTGTCCATCCATTCCCGTCCCGTCTGTCCCCGCCGTGTCCATCCATTCCCGTCCCGTCTGTCCCCGCCGTGTCCATCCATTCCCGTCCCGTCTGTCCCCGCCGTGTCCATCCATTCCCGTCCCGTGCCGCGGTGGGAGCGGTGCGGTGGGCACGGCCGGCAGGGGGCGCCGCCGGCCCGCGCGGCCCCCTCAGGAAGCGCCCGGGAACAGCGGGAACGGGAATGGCTGCATCCGCTGCTCGCATCCAGCGTGGGCGTGAGGACACGAGCACCGGGACCTTCATTCCCGATGAAAAAAAAAAAGGTATTGAAGCGGTAAAGTTTAGAAGGATCCTGAGCTACGGTTTCTATAAGATATTTTAAAAGCCCTGCCCTGGGAAGATTTTCATTACTGATTTTTGCGCAAAATAAACTGCCATTCTTGGATTTTCTACAGTTCATGATTGGCCATAGGTTGTCCAAAAAAGACACTAAATTCAAACATATATTTTTTTCCACTCATATTTTCTTTTCTCCTGCAGCTCAGAACTTCTATTTTTGTTCACTTTCAGGGACATGCTTGCTGAACTTCCCATTCTCCCCTTTTCTATTTCCCCACATGACTTGTTTCCTACTGTGCTTTTGTCGGTGTTGGGGGGAAAGGGGGGCTGAAGAGGCAGGGACTCTTTTTTCCGAGCCGGACACACGGGGTTCTTTGCCAGCTCGGCTTTTAAGAGTTGTGAACAATCCCTCCAGCCCTCGGCATCTCCCAGTGCCCTGATTTAGCCGCCTGGGGGGTCCCGGGAGTTTCCTGTCGCCTCCCGGCCAGCCGTTGCAGCATCCCCACCCTCACCGAGCTCCCGGGACAAGGGGCACCCTCTGCCTGTGTGTCGCCACAGGTCTGGGACACGAGTGGCACAGGATACACGTCTCCTTTCCACTTTTTGGATTGTGTACGACGCTTGAAACCTAGCACAGGTATTTCTGAAACCTCCTCCGTAAATTTCTCAAGTGAAGAGAGGGAAATAAATTTGGCCCTGACCTGGTGCTTTTTCATCTATGGATGTGTTTTTGACCGTGCTTTCCCAGTGTTGCTCTGAGCTTTGTTTCATAAAAAACAAAATTTCATAAATATCTACATCAACACCCCCCCCCCCCCCCCGCCCCCCCGATACCTCTGGGTACATTTATAATATTCCTCTATTCTTTGATTCCTTAATATGAAATAAAATGAATCAACCATTTAGGTCTACTTCTCTGTGCTTAAAAATAATGAAATACGACAGCTTATGGCTTTTCTCCTCTGGATGGCAGTAACTGCTGCTTAAACATTCGTGGCCCATAACTGCAATATCCTGCAGCATGGGATTTCCTTTTGTTTGTCAGTGTGCTATCCAAAAGAAACATTTAATTTCATTCCTTCTATGTTTTTTCAAATCTAAATTTGAAAGCTAAGTAAGCTTTCAAAGAGGGAACCTGTTTAATATAAAAATCTAATTGCACAGGTCCTGTGTATAAAAGCAGAACAGGAATCAGAAGAAAGGAATTGGTGCTGCACATTCGTATTTACTTGTATCCAACTACCTGTTTCATAAAAATTACCCGATGATATTGAGAAAACGAAGTTCCTTGACATTAAACAATGAAACAATACCCAAGAGACAGAAATGTCCTGACCTGAGAGCGTGCCAGCCCCTTTAAAACGCTCTCACTGTAACAGCACATCTGGATTTCTTGACTGTTCGTTACAACATGAGATTTTAGGACAGAAAATACATCTAGTGAAGGTGACTAGACCCACTGTGCATTTATGCAAGTTAAACAAGAGGTTTAACTGAGTGGAAATTGAGCCCTTGTCCCTTCACATCTGAGCAAGTAACACTTTTTCAGTAACAAAGCTGGACTGACATGTAGGACTTGTGTCTCCTCACCAGCCACAACTACCTGTGTTGCCTTGTTTTACTCCTGGGGCAAATGAGGCAGTTCAGAGCAGCAGTTTTCAAGGATCAGTGCCTGTATTTATGCAAGTGAATCTGGACCTCCTGCTGATTCTGGCCAGCTGAGGTCTGACCTTCAGAGCCAGAGCAACCAGCCCTGTTTCTGGGGTGCTGTAAGGGCAGTGCTCCCCAGCTCCTGGCTCAGCAGCAGCAGCAGCAGATGGAACTTCTCTTTCCTTATACATAAATATATATATATATATATATATATATATATATATATATATATATAAAATTCTCTCAGACAGCACAGTACTGATTTTAGTTGTGCATTCAGTTCCTGGTCTATGGACTGAGATGGCCAATGGGCCTGTGGTTTTTAGTAAGTGGGTGTTTTTCTACCAAGAGATGAGTGCTACCAATTCCTTTGAAAACCTTATCTGTTTTCATATGGAGAAAAATCTCTTGGCTCCTAGAATTAAGAAAAACGTTTCTGCCCACATATTTTTCAGTGGAAAAAAACAAATTTGGCAAGTTACATTAATATCTCCAGAATCAAGACGTTGTTTATATTTTCCCTCCAAATTGCCAATGCTCAGGAAAACTAATTTACAGCCCTTTTTTGTTCAACTCTTGTCCTGATCTTCACCAGCCCAGTAAGGTGCTGCCCATTTGCTTGTCCTGCCTGCATGTGAATGAGGGGAGCAAAATCATTCTGTGGTACATGAGCCAATCCCATAAAAGGTCCTACCAGGCACTGGGAACCCTCTGTGGTGACAGAAACACCAGTCCAGCACTGGAAATGAAGTGCCTTGGGAAGACATCGTTTCTCCTGAGTTTCTTCAACAGACAGGGGAGCAAACTTTGTTACCGTCCTTCTGGAAAAAGAGTGGCACCTACCTGGTGTCAGGAATCCAGCTCCACCGTGCAGAGTGAAATGGGATCACAGACATACTGTGTTTGGACAGCTTTTTTCAGGTCATTTTCTTGAGGGGTGTAGCAGAGATGTTCAAGAAGCTTTCAGGCTTGAAGATATCTGGGAGATAAACTTCAAATTACTCCAGGCTAGTGTCCTGGGCTCTTTTTCTGGAATGTAAGGAAACCTGAAAAATAATAAAGTGGGTGCACCTAGAAAGGTGATTTTACAGTTTGCTGCAAAGCTGAATTTTCAGCCCTTCAAATGACAAGTGAAAGTAGATAAATTGTATTGCTCTGGTTTTACTGCAGGTCCACACCTTTGAGATCCCCAGGTTTGCTGAAAAATTTTCTCTGAAGACTTCATTAAGTTCTGGCCCTGACACCAATTTGTCAGCAAAAGATAAAGCATGTTGAGAAACCGACCCTAGAGGTTCCTCCTTAGGACATTTGGGAAGGCCTGTTGCTGCTCATACTCACTTCTGAACTCAGGGGTAAAAGAAGTAGAAAAAAGAGGGACAGGCCCCAACCATGAAACTAGTGGGAGAAAATACGTGACTGGTGATGTGTTTTGTGTCCTGTTAAACACTGCTGTCTCTCACTGCAGTGCCTCAGTTTGCCTCTGTTCACCATGGGAGTAGGTAAAGGAAGGACAGGCATTGTAAAAAAAAAATAAGATGGATTAAATTGTCAGCTGCAGGTTCATTTTCACTGTACAATTTTCCAAGTAGAAGCTTTGTCCAGGATGTGGGAGGAGTGTTTCCGCCATGCTACAGTGGCCTACCAAATCTCTCTCTCAGCCCTGAGAGCAATGTGAGCAGCATTCTGTATGGTCACTTTTTGAAAAATAGGTCATTCATAAACTTCCCCCTTTCCCTTACATCGAAAAAATGTCTGTAGCAGTTTCCTGGGTGGTGATGTGTACACATCGTGTAGTAGGAATATGGATAAGACACTTGCAACACTGTGTATGTTTCAAAAACTGTATTCTTCATCTTCCTGATAGATCAAAATAAAGTGTGATGGAAACCCAGGATGCTTTCCTGTGTGGTGCTGGGGGCCACTGTGACAGCTGAGGTCAGGAGAGGAGAAGGCATGCATGAACATTTCTGGCCGAGTTCCAGAGTACAGAGATTTCAAGTTTCTTGTGAGGACAGAAGAGCACTGTGCATTTGTATTTCTAGCTGTTGGCACTCCAACTATACCCAGCTAGTCAGAAGGATCGGTTATAGCTAGAGCTCATTTGAAAGGAGATTTCAAACAGATTAAAATTTCCTATTCATTACAAGCTCCTAAATTAAGTGAAACTCACTGAAAGATTGGTTTCTTTCTGAATCCTGAAGAATTCTTTACATTGTGAACAGGTTATGAGTCTGAATTAGGTTATTTTGGACTCGTAATTTAGAAACACATGTATGGGATTTATGCTAGCACTCCTAATGTCCACAATTACAGATCTGTCAACAGTTTGTCAAGAAAAACACTCACTCTGGACTTCTTGAAAACCAATTTAAAAATCTGTTTGGGACAGCATCCCTGTCTCTCAGACTTGAGACGTCTTGCAACCATAGGAGCACTAATGTAAATGCAAGATGACCTGCACTGTGTGCAAGGAATGTGAAGTTTTTCTGCAATGCCTCCTCCTATTTCCCCAAACTAATTAGCACGTGCAGCCTTTCAACCAGGCTCTCTTGCTTTCTCATGCAAATGCAGTAGCAGGAGTGCGCCGTACAGCAGAGCCCTGGAAATGAGGGCAGGGCTGCCCTTTCTAGAACTTGCTTTCTGTACATGCTGCATGAAGCTCCAGCAGTGTTACACGACTGGACCGCTCAAACTCCAGCGTAGTTACCACTACTTTCAGGTCTGATTTACCTGAGCAAGGTCTCCTTGGCTCGTCTTTCCACGTAGCATCAACTGCTGCTTCGACCTGCATGAAACCTAAGGGAGAAAGTTTTCTGTGTGGGATATACACTTGTTTTCAAAAGAACTGTTGTATAAAACCCTCTATGCTTTCTGTGTTGCTGGAGTTGCCTGAGGCAGCTCTGTCATTGTTGATAATACATTAAGCACAATACATCAGCATGCCAGAGAAAAAGATTTCCCAGGATCAGCTATGCCCTTTGTAGAGCAGTAAGCAAGAGTGACTAAGGTATAAAAGGGCATACTGTGGTGAAGCTTTTATGTGAGTGGGGACTGCAGGGCCACAGAAGACATTAATGCCTTCTGCAAGCCACAAGGAAATTAGCAAGAAGTATAAACGGGAAATCAAAGACAAGTAGAACAGACACATATCCAAAAAATTACCCGGACAACAGAGCTGGCTGAGTGATCCAGAAGCAAGAATCCTGTTTTCATGTGATGGCCCAAACAGGCTGCAGAGATGGGGTTAGTTTGGCATCCTTGGGCTTCCTCCTGCTGCCACTGCTGTATCAGAAGAGTTTACTGCAGAACGATCTGAGCAATATCTTGAATCTTGAATCCCAGTTTTGCATAATTAAAGCACAGTGGTTCAATGGTCAGGACTGTAAGTGAAAAGAAAGGATAGAGTCAGTTTGCAGGAAGCAGATGTCCTGAGACAGATGACCAAGTTATCTTAAAGCTGATGCATAAACTGGTTTCTTTGCAAATCAGCAGAAAGCAATGCCCAGCTGCTATAGCCTCCCCAAGTGTCCTGTGTGCATCTGCACTTTCTACTTGATTTCCTCTGCCCTCTGCCCTGCTGTGCTCTGTGAACCTTCCTAAGGTTACAAAGGATCTTCCAAGTTACAAAATTGTCCCTGATAAAATCGATACCGTAGTGGTACTTTTTGATGAAGCTGTTAGTAAACCCAAATATTCCACAATTCTTGCTTGTTCCAGCCAACTCTTCATGACGGAGACAGATGTATTTTCTAAAACAAAAACCAAACAACCCTCCTCTCCCTTCCCTGCCCCACCCCCCCAACCAAAAAAAAAAAAAAAAAAAAAAAAAAAAAAAAAAAAAAAAGGCCTACAATTATTCTATTAGCAGCAGACTGGTGATTCAGTGAACGAAAGACATAAGGATACAAAACTTTGCATGGAAAAATATGCCCAGAGCCTTTGAAGTTATAAACTTTACACTGGCAGTTGTTAAAATCTATTTTACAGTCGATTTTGGAAGGCTGACCAGAATGCCTGTGTAGAACTTCTTGCATACAGGAAAGCTTCACTTGTTTGAGGGTAATCAGCACATCACCTTCTCCTTTTCACATTGTTTACATCCTTACAAAGTGACTTATCTCAGCATCATTCCAATCAAATTTAAATCATGTAATTGCTCCTGTGTGCAGTACAGCAATACCCCCTCAGTGGTCCCTCCACCTCAGAGGGCTGCGCCCTGTAACAGGGTGTTTTGAGTTGCACCCCAGTGGCCAAGGCATTGCAAAACCATTGGAAAGGCCAGAAAGTGCCAAGGTATACAGAGCGTGCCAGGGTGTTGGCCAAGGGGGTGCCACCCCTTTGCTTCAGTAACCGCTCAATTTAAGGGTGTAGGGGCTGCTAGGGCAACCCAGGGCCATCCATCAAATCCTTCCTGAAAGGTATCTGAGAGCTAATCTGCATTTTACACAGCAGCTGCAAAAGGAGCAGTGATGCTAAATCACGGATCAGCAAGCCACTATTGTATCTAGCAAACACTTTTCTTAGATTTTTCTCCAAGATTAAAGGCTTTCCTTTGGTCATCTTTCTTGGCAATAGAGAGAAAAGAATGTCATTTTTGTTAAAGAATGTCTTGTTAAAGAAAAACTGCCTTTTGACTCATGGAAGCTGTTTGCTGCATTAGGAATTGAAAGAAATGACATGATTTGCTTAATAATAATTAACATGGGAGTCTTTATAAAAAATAAGGGATTGCATTTAATTTCATGTTCTTAAGTAGCATTGATCAAAAGCATCTGTTGGCTAAATAAAATCATCCTCCTCCTCCCTGAATGTGGTCCCCTATTGAAAGCTTGGGAGGAGAAAATTGCAGTTGAACATTAGGCCAGAGACTTGTCCCCAGTTCAGTTCTGCTGGCCTTTTCCCCTCTGTTTGTGCCTGAGTGAGGTGGCTGACTGCAGGGAGCACCTGAGAGGCCTCCAGAGGAGGGCAGGGCTGGAGGGGAGCTGCTCAGAGCACTCTGCCTCGCACACGACACCCCCACAGCTCCAGAGGGAAAACGCTGCTGACACGGCGTTTCCTGCGCTGCGCCCTCGGCCACTCGGTGATGGGCACGCGTAGCAGGAGGTGACACTGATGATTTCAGGCTTTAATGCCCAGCTCTGTGGGGCCAGCTTCCAACAGGTGAGTGAAATGAAGAAAGAATGGGATTTTTTTCATATTGATAAATCCAGCTGAATCGGGAGCATTCCTGAAAGTGTGCAAGGCTCTGATAAGAGCTTTATCAAGCGTGTATTACATCATCTGGCTGCCACGCTGGCCCCCTGATCAGCTGCTTTTCCTAGCAACAGTACCCAGACAATAAGCTCACATCTATTGAGGGAGCACTTCACTGTCAGGGGAGGTGCTGTTACAGTAATTCATGAGAGCACGTGTGAAGAAGGACAACCAGACCCCAGGTTTATATACACAAACGTGCTGGGAGAACTGAGGATCTTTTAAAGATCCTCTTCAGCTCAAACTTCAGTTCTGCCCATCTGAGAGTCCCTCCATCTTCATAAGCAGCTCACTGGGGAGTCAAGAGAAATAACTGTTAATAATTAAACACCAACTTGTGAGAAATGCAATTTCCAGATGTGTTTTTAATACAACATGTAATTAAGTTTTAGCAAGGTTTATTCAGCTCTATAAGGACTTTGCAGAAAAGCTTTAGTGGGAATGCAGAGGACAGAACTCTTGAGCTAGAAAAGAAAAAAGGCCCATGAATTACAATGAGACTGAGTTTGCAATTTCTTGGATTAAACTGGGACAGACTTGGAGAGTCTGTCTCTCAAAGATCTAAGAATTCTGAGAGACTTCAAGCATTCAGATTTTCATCACTGGCAATATTAAAATCCTGGCTAAGAATACTCTTTGTCTTGTACTCTTGTGAATAAGGACTAATTCCACTTAGGAAATAAAATATCTTGATTTAAAAGGAATTAATTTTGACCATCAAAAGTGGTAGGAGAGTATGTCTCATATTGAAAATAGAAGCCAGTCTGCCCATGGAACGGTAACATGTGCTGCTGTCTGTATCTGTGCACCTCCTCTGAAAGAGGTATGATGGTTTTTCCTGAAGCTATCCTGGGATAATTGTATCTTTGTCCTTTATAAATTCACATCTATTTTTATAAGCAAAGCAAGGGTCCCAATGGTGCCATTAGAAATAATCCTTTAAGAGATTTTCAAAGATATGTCTTGTTTAACTTCAGCAGAGAGTTAACTGAACACTACAGAAATTTTACTTTTCCTCATAACCAACAATAGATCCCTGTAAGTGTAAAGTCAGTCATACACAATCAAATGTGCTGGCATAAAAGTAGTCATGCTCTCACTCCTGTAAAAAGTAAATAAATGGTGCCAATAAAGACATGCCAACATGTGAGAATAAACCTTTTGTTTTAAGGCACATGTAACCAAAGAACATAGTGTAAGCTTTTCAATTCATTTAGACTCAGGTCTTGGCTGTTTGGGAGTCCTTCTCAGTGACTGGATCACCAGAAGATTATTTGGGGTGATTTTTCATGCACAGATGCTACAAAATATCGAAAAAGCTTAGTTTACTTGTGTGTTCTTACTGAGTTGTCACAGAAAGAGAATAGAAGTGTATTTGTCCTGGTCATTTCCTTGCAACACTACCCACTGCAGCTAGCACTAGGGGAGACTTGTTTTTCCAAGTCCAAATGCACAGTAGCAGGATCTAACTGAATTATGCTTGCCAGGAATGGACTTAGACTTCCCACATAATAAAAATTACTTGCATCAAAGTATCAGAAAAAGGCTGCACACCATATAATGGATGGATTTGCCAAATCATCTGAAGGAGGATTATTAATAGAAAAAAGGTGAGTGTACTGCTTTTAGTAGAGACTTCATTACCTCACAAACTAAGCAACAGTTTTTTCAGAAAATCAAACAAACCCAATGGCTGATTCCTCCAATTTTTTGCCATCTGCATCACTTTAAAATAGTCACATAAAAATGACATATTTGAAAAGTTGTGGTATTTTTTTAACAGAAAAATTTAATTCTCATTCAGTGTTCTGTGAACAAAAACTTCAACACTTCTAAGAAATTAAAAAAGAAAGTGGTGAGCACATAAGGTTCTTGCTACATCTGTTAGGAAGCAGAAAAAATCACAGAACCCCAGAAATGTGAGGAGTGGAACAAGAAAATTGGATAAAAGAGCTGTATCCCAAGGACAGGTATATGATGACTATGAGTCACAAGAACTTACTCCCAAAAAACCTCAGAGAGCCTTATAATGACACAATAAGTAAAGGATGGGCTGTACCTTTCTAGTAAAGTATTTCAGAAAGCTCCACTGAACTTTTTCCTCCTGAAATACTTTTTCTCAGGTTCCCTAGGCGAAGAGAATGATCTAAGCTAATATATTTCACTGCCACTAAGACGGTGTGAGGCATGTTGTTCAGCCTGCAGTGCATTAAGAGCATGTGGTATCCAACTGATGTAAAGCAACTCTTATTTCTCAGAGGACAGAACCCCATGGCTCAATTGTGAGAGTCCAGATTAAAAGATTTACAGTACATAAAATCATTATAATGCTATCTTACCTGGAGTGTGTGTCTTCCTCCATGGCTTCAGTGATAGGATTTCTGTCTCTGGTATTAATTTCTACTGGTTGGAGCTGGGAACATTTCTTGTTGCGCTGTTTGGCAAAGACAGATCGTAGATATTTTAGAAAACAGTAATATATGGTTGCTTCATAAGGGATATGCTGATTTATTCATCTAAGTTTTGAAGGATGTCTGTGTCTAATAGTCTCTTATTTTAACATGTGGAGCAGCTATAAAAAGATTTACTGGGGTTCTAGGGCCTTTATTTTCTACCCGGGTATTCTTTGCAGTGCTCAGATCTGACCGTCAAAAGTGTTGTTATGTGTTTATCCACCCTGTGAACGTCTCCAAAATAATCTAAACCAGTTGGTTTTGATCTTTTTCAATTTGCAAACCTCTAAATGTTTTCTAGTAAGATTATGAACCCTCTCTGCAGGCTGAATTTGAGATAATGGGTAATAGCATCGCTTTCTGTTGTTACCTCGGAGGGATTGCCTGGAAATGGTCCCTTTGCAGTGCTTACAGGCCAGAGGTTCAAACCCATGTGTAATTTTATGGCCGAAGTCACAACTAGAGTAACTTGGCATAATTCTGCTGATTTCAAAGGAAAAATCTTTGATAGCAGCAGTTGAAATAATGGCTAGTTTATTGTACATTAGCTGAGGAATTTCCCCTGCCTTTAGTCCTCCTCTTAGATTTCATTGGGGCTAAGATTGAGCTTCACTTCAATGTAATTGTATCTCCTTTGTAGTCCTTAGTTGCTACTCAGACTAGAACACATCGAGGTGCCCAAGAGGAATCTTAAAAAAAAAATGATGTAGGAAATCTCATCAGAAAATTCCTAAAATTTTATTTTATACTTAGTCTCAGATGTATCCTAGATTTCTAATTTTTTAAGATGGCTCTTCAGTCAGGTATTACCTTTCATCTCAGTGGCACGGTCTAACACATGCACAACTCTGATGGAAATTATAGTTAGTAACATAAATTTTCCCTGACTTCTCTGATCAAGTAGTTCTACTGATAAAGTATTGAGTGAGGTATTTTTGAATAGAGTTCGGCTGATTTACAGCATTTGATCACATGCCCAATTTTCCCAATATGCACGAGGCTCTTCAGGAGTGAGTGCAAAGGAAATAATGTTTCTGTTTCTTATGAAAAAGAAAAGCACAAATAGTTTGGTCGATATCAAGAAAAGTAACAATTAGGTCTGAAATGTTAATAATGAGATATCTTTTCTGAAGATAGTTAGAAGTATTTACATTTAAAAGACAAGAAAATCTCTGAAAAATTAGAGAAAAATAGAAAATTGTCTTTTATGCTGTTGCTGTGTAGCTCACTTTGCAGCTCCATCACATGACAATGAATAAGTAAAGAAAACTATTATTATGCAAACTGCTCCAGGACAAAAGGGTATTACATATCTCATACAAAAGGGGATTTCTTTAAAAAGCACAGCACATTCAGTGTTTAGGGTTTGCAGTTGAAATTCATGGCCTCGCTTGCCAATATTATAATGCAGCTGGGTATTATGCTATTGATTTACTCCAAGGGGAGAAAAAAATCACAATAAACATTTTCAAATGGGTTCCTATTAAACAGTTGTGTTCTCTTATGTGGCAATATCAGTTTTAATGATTTTTAGCATTTCTTCTCTAGTGCAAAGGTCACCATAAAGACTACCACAGAGAATTTGACTGCAAACAGAAATTCCAAAAGGTGCTTCTTTAGACTTAAAAAATTTATCACAGGAAAAGAGTATTAGGCATTATTTTGGTGTTGAGAACTGATGGGATTATTAATAATTTTTTTTCTTATTTAACAGCTATGAGACAGAAGTCCATCGTTCTGTAGAGAAGGCTGCTGACAGAATCTCTTGTATTTGTTCTATAAAACAGGAGTTAATTTTTAAAATTTTAATTCAAATTCATTTAGTATCTTTCCAGAAAGTCATTCCTGTTTAAGTAAAAACAAATCAGCTGACCCAAAACATTCCTGATGAATAAAAGGCTTGAATGTAGTCTCAGAAATCTTCATCTCTTCGTGACATGCAGAGTCAAGCACTAATTTGGATGAGTAAATCACATCTGTCTTTACAGGGTTGGGTGTTTCCTGCACCTTTTATATGCAACTTTACTCATATGATTATTGTGAACTAGCTTATTAAGCATCAATATTTTTTCCTAAAACTCTTTTAAAGGAATGTTTTGCAGAAAATAATAGCAAGTCACAAAGTCCAAGTCAAACAGTTGCAGCAGAACAGCTTAAACCGTTTTTCATTTGCATATGTCACATTTCTTCTCTGGCTCTCAGACACATCCATCTCTGGCTATGTCCAGCTATGTTTTCAAGTCCTTATTTCTGATTTTGTTTTCTGTTTGTCGCCGAGTTGCCTGAGCATTGCCATCATAGGCTGCCGAAAGATATGTACTCTCAGTGATGTTATGTACTAAAATACAAAGGAATGGCACAAAATGAAAAGTTTAGTGGCACAGAAGAAACCCCAAAAAGCTATGAAATTGTTGCTTGGCAGGAATTAGTACAGAAGCCAGTCTGAGACACTGAGCATACTGTGGCATCCAAACACTAAATTCATACTAGCCCTGGGTGTACAACAGAGTTAGCAAAACAAGAGGTCTTTGACAAGCTCTATAGCAGTCAACATACAATTTGAACATACCTTCATTTCCTTTACATTAATCAAAAGTACACCAGGTGCCACAAAATACTGCCCCGATCTCACTTGCTTATAAATAACTGCTCTTTGTGGTACTTACATCTTATTCCAAATGTTTAATTATTTTGTCTTGTTAGGTATCAGGTATATTAGGAAAAGTAGTGGTGACAGAAATCTAATCCCAAATTAACACCAAATGGTGGACTTAGATGTGTACAAGGATCAGCATTGAGATAGATGTTATTTGCACACCATTTTAGTCCTGATCTCTGTATAAAGAACCACTTATTGCAATTTACTACTCATGATTAAGCATTTTGATATTCTTTCTTCTATTTTTTTCTACTACTAGTTACTAAAAATACAGTTCCAAACTCTGTCTGTCCAAACTTGTGTGTCAAACACACATCAAGAATAGATACGTGCATTTTGTTGTCATCAGTGTGCATGGTTCTTGCACTCTCCACATCACTGCAAACTGCTTAACTGGGCTTCCAGCTTGCAGAAACTAAAAGGGGATCAGCAGTACAGATCTGCACTTCTCAGAATACTCTGTGCAGCACCAGAGCCCAGTGCCACAGTCCTTTTAAAAGAGTCCCACAGATAATCCCTGTTTTATCAAAGGGAAGCTTGGGACACAGATGCTTGAAGAAGTTCAAGGTGTGAGGCAGATCTCTGCAGTGCCATAGCTGCGGTATCACCACGTGGAAAGTCTGCACTGCTGCAATGATTTTGATGACTGAAAATTTTTCTTTGCTTGTAAGACTGCTAGAAGATAAGCCATCCTGACAGTTTTGTTTATTGGCTTTCGTGGAATGTAAAAACTATATATGTGTCCATAATGGCTCAGACTCCTCTTGGGGAAATACTGGTTTGCCAAGATTCATGTCACTCCACTTTCACTGTGCCATTCTTAGGATTAGGAGAGGAGGAATTTTGTCCAAGAGGGGAACTGGTTTGGAAGCTATGTTTTCATTCAGAGGGGAGTTCTGCTGACACACTGAAATCACTCTTCTTTCTCTGAAGAAAAAGTCTGAAACTTCAAAATTTAAAATAAAAAAGTGTACCCTAAACATTTGAGTTAGAGTAACCAAAAAGAGTAATTTGATTGTTCAAATGATATAATCTTTTGTGAACAGTGAAGCTGCATAATTTGTGGTATCCTGATACAATTTGTAGCTGTAACAGTCTCACAAAATTATCTTTCCTTTTGGATTTACATAAATATTTCTTTACTTTAATGCTGTTCTTTTTAAAAAAGCAGTAACATGGGAAGGTCAGGCTTGACTTTGTACTGGCAGCACTCAGACAAGTGGTACCACTGACCACTTTAAACAAGTGGCACTTTTAGCAGCTCAGAGAAAATGTCTGCAGGAGCAGAATCACCTGTCTTCTCTTCATGGGTTACTGAGACATGTCCAAAATATTTACCAATCACTTTCAGGATTAAAATCTTGGAGATGATAGAACCTCATGCTCAGTAGTCAGAGTTCACTTTACTTGGTTATTGTCCCATCCACATTTCATGAAGGAGAGAAGGAACAGATCTGCTGTGCTTCCTCTGCCCTGTGCACCACTTTGTGTGGGACAAGCTTTGGAACACGTGGCATTGGGAATGCTGTGTAGAGCGTCCCATGAGACTGGCTGGATTGTGGCCCTACACAACCTTGCATAAATACTGATTTGTTCATGCTTCCATTTAAGTAGGATTTGTTGTTTTCAACATAGAAACAATTTGTATTTCCTTTTTATTTCTAGATTTTTCTGGAATAATCAGAACAACAATAAGAAAATGTAATTAAGAAAATGCATTAAATGAGACATACTAATTGCTGGCTGTGATTAATTAGTGATTGAAAGCCCACCCACACACATAGCTTCATTTGCTAGTAATTTACTTGCATGAATTCAATAGAAGCAGGCAAATTTCAAAATACCTCAATCACTATTACTTTAATTGACAGATAAATTTGTCTGTTGTAACTGCTCCAAAAAACTTAACATTTGTTAAATTGATAAGAGACAAAATAGGGTCCTGTTACCTAGATTGATAGGGAACCTGAAGCCTACCCAAAAACCTTTAGTCAACACAAAAGTCTTCCTTGCTAAGTTTTGCTTTCAGCCTCCCAAAAGAGTTTCTCTCGTTTACTTGTCTGTAGCAAAGGAGAGGATTTATTGCTTTGTTTTCAAGCATTCTTTAGTTCCAGTGACAGGAAGCCATTCAAGCCCCGTGTCAGTCTTGACCACTTGGGGAACTACAATGCGATGACCTCCTAGGGAATTGAATCACATGGGCTTAACAGCATGTGGGGTTCTGGCTAACCCTGGTAGTAACTCAGGAGTGAGCTTCTCACGCTACACTGGAAGACTTCTGCCTAACGCAGCCTCATGCTCTTGCTGTTCCCCTCAGAATAGATCTGCCTGGCATATTTTTGTTTCAAAATACAATTTAAAAAAATTCTTCAAATCTTCTAGGCTTCTTGTGTATTGTCTGTAAAGTGTCCTAATTTTGCTGAAAGGTGAGGGTCAATTCTTACAAAACTGTTTGCAATTACAGTATCACAACTTAACATTGACCACAAGTATTAAACCGGAGCACATGAGTGAACGCAGTTTATCCTTTGCTTAAACCATCAGCATGACTTTTGAACGTGGTTTGAAAATAGTATTATCTAAAAAACCCCAATGTTATTAATCACTTCTTACAAGACCCTTAGAGGTTCTCCCTTTTCCTGTTCATAAATCCTTAGTCTTTGCATTAAATTTTTTCTCAGACAGGAAACAGTAACAACTGATTTACATGGACAAAATCAGCTTTTCTTAGTTTTCAGTCCAGTTTCCTCTGAGATCTCATTGACCTCTAAAGTTCAACTTCTTCCAAGAAAGTTTTCTTTGGGATTAATAGCCTTCAGCATCAAACCATTGAGTGCCATAGACATTAGCAGTGTAAAGTAAAGCTTCAGCCTTTCCACATAAACTCTTATTTTCAGAGGTTTATAGTTTGGCTACAAAAATACAGTTTTATGCTGAAACTTAGTTTAAAAAGCTCAGTCTGGAAGTGATTTCAGTTTCTGAGAATTCTGCACAACTCTGTGGATGTTTTCAGACTGACATTCTGACCAAGACTATGACTTGCTATCTGCATCCCGTTGGTGCCTGACTTTCTAAAAGTGCAGATCCACTCCTGAAAAATTATGGAAAGGCAATCTAAAAGGGGGTTTTTAAAATGGTTATCCCATATGTTAAAGATTTTCAAATTGGATTTAGTCCCTGCTTCTCTGAAAGACAGTCTAATCACTTGACCATCACAGTATTTTTCAGAGGATTTTAGCCAGGCTGAGATGTGAGCCCAACTGCTCTGCAGGGATGGAGGGCTCTCCAGGTTTCTCTGAGTGTCTGCGTGCAGAGTAGTGGAGGAGCCTGCTGGTCCTGCAGCAGTTGGAAATGCTGATGGATTGGGGAATGAAAACCTTGTAGAAAGAAGGATCAAGAAAACCCGAATTGGCCATTCCGGGGAAACTGTTACCTCCTGCTTCTTCAGGAGCCATGGGGATGCTCCAGTGGCTGAGTGCCAGGAGGGACAGGTGAGGGAGAGGAGGAGGCAGACACCTTTCCAGCATCCTGAAACAAAATCTCCATGATAATTAGAGATGCTTAGATCAAAACCAACAGAACTTACTCACATGCTGGTTTGCACAATCACCTTCAGAAGGGATTTGGAGGCACCATCTGGAGGGAAGGATGACAGAGAGTTGCTGTGGAGTTTCCATTTTCCTCAGCAGGTAATTCCTGTGAAGGGATGATTTGGTCCTGAATCGCGGCTGCTGGAGATGGGAATACAAACACAACACACCACGCAGAGGTGTTCAAGGCCACAGGCTGCAAATGTAATTGCTTGAAAGCAAAATCTTCTCATCTGAGATGGTGGCCCAGTGCAATACGCTGCTTCCTGTGGCCACTCATTCTTTCTGCAACAGGAATTTGACCAAGCCAGAGGCAATATTCTGCCCCCAACTTCACCAAAACTAAGAATGTCCCATCAGTCTTTCCACGTAAGGACAGCACAATTTGCTATGCCTGTGTTCAGCAGCAGGAAGTCTTCATTTAATCAATATAATATCTTAAACACTTGTTGTTTGAAGGAAAAGGCCAAGGCACCCTCTAGATTGTTTCAGATGTGTCGCTCCTACAATCCAGACAGATCACCCTTATATTCATCCTGTGCATTCAAATGGAAATATATTTCTGCCCAACAACAGCAAGGCAACATCCTCTGAAAAATGAGGCACCAGTAACCATGCAGAATTGACAGTGCAGCATCTGAGTAGGAAATACCAACCTTCAGATCTTTGGGAGTGCTCCATTTGAAGTTGATCCAGAAATCTTTTTTTTTTTTTTTTTTTTTTTTTTTTTTTTTTTTTTTTTTTGGCAACAGCCCATTATAACTAGGCAAATTCAGTCCAAACTCTGAAACTTCTTTTGAAGGCATAATGGCAGGGGAAACCTCACAGACAGGATTAGAAGGAAGATATGGAGGTAGCTTTACAGATGTCTGAAGGAGCACTTTCCAAATGTAAGGAATGGCATGGGATAAAGCTTCAAACTGAGTGACTGAAAATCTAAGAAGTCAATGAAGGAGGCTGGCATCATGGGCTAATCAGTGAAAGAAGTGATTTCTTGATCCTGCATGAGAGATGATAGGTAGGATGAGGTGCAGGCTTTGAAGGTGAAGACAAGCTGCTTATATCTGATAGAAAAAGAGTGTTACATATGACAGCCAAAGTGATGGGCTAGGCAAATGATCTCTGCAGTGCTATGATGTATAGAAGCATGCTGCAAAATTGCATTTTTCAAAAGCAGAGGAATGGCTTTTGAAATCATCAAGAGAGCTTGGTGATTACATAGATATATATTAATTCTTGCATAGTAATAATCACTAAGTTCTATAATTCACTTCCATAAGTCTTATTCCAATAAGAATTATTTTTAACGATTTTTTTAAGCTTATACTAAGCACGTTGCATGGGAAGGTAGAAATTTTATTGGATATTTCTAATAACATTGTTTTGTGTCAGCATTTTCATTGCAGCATTCCTTTAAAATTTCTATTTTATAAGAGAAAAAATGAGATAGTAACGAATCCTTTTTACATGCAACTCTTTTTGGTTTTGACTAAATCTTTTCATTTAAACACAGCACCTGAGGTCATTTGATGCTCATATCCATGGCAATTACACAACATCTTAGCTGGTGGTCTGGGTTCATTCCTCTCTGGGCTCTGGTAGCTGAGGAGAGGTTGTCCATTACAACTTGGAGATGACTCTGGAAACTCAGCATGCTGGATAAAACAGACATCAAGTTGCTAAATGCACCACACCTCGGAGACATAAAGATTTAATAGCACTTCTCCACTTTGTTTGGCAGTATTACATTAGAGTGGTTCTTTCCATAATACATATTAAATTAATTTTATTCCCTGTTGCAGCATATCCTTCATCTCCCCCATGCAGAGACTGGTGCATACACATTTTTCCAGGGCAAGGCTTTTCCTATTAATAGACAATTTGGCTCCGCACACTGAGATGAACGAACAAGGTTTGGAGTGCCTAATTTAAGGGACCATATGTCATAAGCTATAGTATCCTGTTAGATGGGAATAAAATATAGAAAGATTGAGAGGAAAAATAGCTTCCTACCATTAGCTGACCTCAGACTAAAATTTTCAAAGATGTTTATTTAAGTGGGCTCAAAACTATTTACTTATTCTGTGCATCATGTGAAGTTATGCATACTTCTGATGTATTCTTGATGGGGGTGCTCCCTCAGAAAAGAAACTTCTGAGTGTTACCACAAGACAAAAATAACACAGTGATCCTGATTTTTTTTTTCCTGGAACTGCCTTCAAAGTGTGGCCAGCTTCACATTTTTCTGCTTTGACTTTCCAGCTTGTAAAAACTGGAATACAGTTGTTTACTGTTTATTTAGTGCCCTGTGATTGTAGGATATTGCAAATTTTCCTTTGCTAATGTAAAATACACTGGTGGATGAATGTCCTTTTTTTTAGCAAATTATATTAATTACTATTATTGTTTAACCAGCCCATCTCAGCTGCACAGTTCAAAGAAATGTGCTCTTTCAGACTCTTAGGGTGGTTATATAATCAGCATGCCTCACAAATATTTGAATGATTAGAGCTAGCAATCATATTTTCCTGGCAAGTTGTCCACTTTTGGGTGCAAACAGAGTCAGAACTAGAAAATGTAAAAATCAGCATTTCCATTTACTTTCTCTTGCTCATCCCATACATTTCTACTGTTTTTTTTTCCTTCTCTGCTTTGTCTTTCTCTAAATATCTCTTGAAAAATATCATTCAGGTAAGGGAACGGGTAAGACCATGACCAGCTGACAGGCATACCTGTTGCATTTCTATTTTTAGGATGTGCTATTCCATACTTCCAGTTGAGTTCCAACTTCCCTTCCCCTTATGGTCCAAATTGGCAGTCACAGCTTTGTGTTGGTATGAAAAACAGAAAAGGAAGACATTTCATAGCTAACATAACTCACAGTTTCATTGTTTTCTTCTTACACTCCTTGTGACCAAGAGAAGCAGAATGAAAGAATTACTCTATCAAATGAAAAGGAAAAAAGTTTGGAGATAAAAAAATTATTTGGACTGAAGAGGAACTTTGTGCACATATTTTAACCAGTAATTATTTGGCTGCCTTATGAATCTGTAATACTGAATATTGCCTGCATCCAGACACTCAAAAAGCAGATATTAATAAAATGTAATAAATAAAACCACACACAGAGAGAAAAATATTGTTACAATAACATATTCACATTTGCAAACACTACAGACACTCCTCACCTTTCTTTTTGTCTTAATTTAATTACAACGTGGAGTCAAAAGTGATGCCCAGAGTTAAGAGCCCAACAGCTCTGGGAATAGGGAATAAGGCTGATTTTAATCAACAGCAAAAGCTATGCAATACAATGGGCTGTGATGCAGCACACTGCCCAAGAGAAAACATTCCACTGCCCCAATCCTAAAAACCCTTTGGTGCCGTGTGCCTGTGGGAGGTGTCCTTGAGGACCAAACCCATGTCTGTGGGAACCCATCTCTAAGGGCAAGAACAAAATTCAGAACATGGCCTCTGATTGCAATTTAGATGTCTCAGTCCTGCTGTATTTCAGTGGAATACGTCACCCCATCACCTGGGAATTTCTGGCCGTTTGGCTGTGTGGCAGCCCACCGAAAGGTAGATCCACTCTGTATTCCAAAGCAGAGCTCAGGGCTGAGGCCTGACACTTCCCAGGCATATATGAATAGGTTCACCTGCATCTGTGCCATGCTTCCTGTACATTTGGGCCACGCTGTCCTTGGGTTTTGCAAAAGGGAAGGTAAATATTTTGGTATTTGTATTTAAAAATGTCAGGGAAAAGACTTTTTTGTTTAATGTTTTCTATTTTACTTAGACTTATGGAGATGTAATTTAGGGAACCCTATTGGCAAGTGTCATTGGAGTCTAGCAAACAAGGCTCTGGAGTTGCACTGCTGAATCTGCTCAATGCAAAAGAAAAACTGAAAAGTCAGGCTTTGGCTGACTGTGTTCCCTTTGAAGAAAGAATTGTGATTGTTGGCAGAGGAAGGAAGGAACTAGGACAAAACAAGGAAAGGAAGAAGCTGGTTTTTTCTTTCCTTCAGTCAGCTCCTTAATTTTTGCTGCCAATATTTTAAGTCTAATTTACAAGTTAAACATAAATCTATTTATATATTATTTAAAATTAAATTGCAGAAAATTACATTGATTGTGTGTTGAAATCTTTGAGTACTGAGAGAAGGGAAAATGAGGCAAATGAACATGAAGCAAAGGTCATTTTGCTGTCAACAGAAAATAGCCCCACTCAGAAAGAAAAAAAAATCCATTTACATTTAATATATTTTTAACTCAGTACATATTTCGTTCTTTTGTAATGTCATTTCTTATTGCAGAGATATAGGCAGAGATCTAAAGTATCTAAAATTAGTCTACAACTTAGGTGTTTCAACCTCTAGGTAATTAAATGTACCAAAAAATATATCCTTGAAAAAGAAGAGTGAAGAAGACCTTCCTGTAGTCCTTCTTCAACAATGGATTTTGGATATAACTTGGACCATAAGATGTCAAAATAAAAGTATTCTCCTGAGAAATGTGTTAATTGCCCCAGTTATCTAATATACCTTTTCTTAAGACTCTTCATAATAGGAAAAGGATTGATATTATGAGCCAAGTTGTTTAGGAACTTTTCTGCAGCAACTCTTACTGTCCTAATAATTATGAGCAAATTTTGAATACATCAAAATAATTTTCTAATGTCCAGCTGAAAGATATGCATACTTGTTTAATTTATAAATGAGAAATTACACAGGAATACCCCATTACAAAATGTAACCAACACATTGTAACTTGTTTCAAAAAGGACTTGGGCAAGTTTCTGAGAGGAAATAAGGGGAAAAAATGTTTCCAAACATTAAAAAAGACTGCATTGTTTTTATGTTGTCACATTAAAGGTACAGTTCTCACCTCAAAGAAAAGCAAGAATTCAGACTTTTGTATAAAGAGTTTCTAAACTAACGCAGGCCTCTATGAGATTTCCAAGAATCACTTTTAAACTGAAAATGAAAAAAAAACCACTTCTGCAAAATCTGTCCTTCCTGCAGTAAAACTGCTAAAGCAGAACCTCTACAAAGAGGACACAGTGCAGGAACACAGCTAAGACACCTGCAGCAAATTTAGGTAGAGGTAGAAGATAACAGTAAGGATTCAACGTGACCCCATTTCCACTGATGTGTCTTTCATTTATTGGAAGAATAATACCTTCTATGCATTACGTAGAAATTCAACCTTCCTTCTTTTTACTACGTACTTGTGGTACTTATTCTAAAACATATCTTTTCTCTGCCTCTAGAGGAGCACAGGTGGAGTAGCTGCCCCATGCCTAGAAATATAATATGAATCTCTGAAAATAAAAAAAATAGTGAACCACAGAAAATTAAGTAACATTTCAAAGAAAATGTAAATTAGGCAGCCAGACTTTGCCTTTAAAATTTTGGAGTTTTGTTAGTTTATATTCCAAGAAAATCATGTGATCCACCAGATTTTGGAGCAAGCTGTAGTTTTAATATTTAGGCTAAAAAAATCTATGTGACTATAAACGTAGTTCAAAATCTCACTTAAAATAGTATCACCATAAACATTAAGGTGGCCCATTCTCATAACCAAAGTGCAATAGGGAAGGAATCACATCAGTCACTGGAATCTTCAGTTCAGTTGCAAAATACCCTCAGCTACAACTTCTTTGAAAGGGCACTGAAGGTACTGAGCCCTGCACAGAAATTAGTCCTTAACCAGGACTAAAAAACAGTGCTCCAAACATCCAAACATCCAAACAGGCTTTTCTGCAGTTTGACTCAATTTCCTAATGACAGTCAGCTGTATTCTAAAACTCTGGAAATGACTGTGATCATCAACAAAAAGACACTGGGATTTTACTTGGTGCGAATTTCTGCAGGCTGAAAAGCCTTGCAGGATCTTCCAATGGAAGATTAAAGTCAGTGGATATTTATTGCAATGTTTTTCCTCAATATGATAACTGCATTTACTTGGTTGGAGAAGCTGTGATGCTTTTTCAGTAAGTGGTGCTAAGTGTGATCCTGAAGCAAGAGCAAGTACTTATACTTCTGTGGTGTTTCTTTTTTGATCCAAACAGAGGACAGTAATCTCACAAAGCAGAAAAAAGGGAGTAAGTCAGTATTTGATTTATGGTCTCTGTGGAAAAAGGTCATCTTATTGTGGGATCTGAGATTGAACCATGGAGTATTTAATTTTTGGTGGGAAAGAAACAGCCTTCCACTTCCCCAATACATAAAGAAGCTAGCTGAACAATCCAGTTCCTTGAAATACTCAAGAGTGTCAAATCTGTAATGAAAATATTAAATGTTTTCTCTGATCCTTTTTGGGCAAGTATCCTCTGTGAAGACAGTGTCTGGCATGGCTTAAAAACTGTACAGCTCAAGAGCCAACGAAACTAGGAAAGGCAGCAATATCCAAGAAACTTCCTATTCCTTTTCACATGGTGGCACTTAGAATCCCACAGGATCAGGTAGTCTGTGAGGAAAGCGCTGTGTGGTGGAGAAAACAGGTTTATGTTTTTGACATTTTCTTAGAAGAAAAAAAGGTTACAATTTTTTATTATTACTTGGGCCCATTATATTTGAAATAATTCATTTTTAGAAAACAGTGTTTCCCAGCTGATGTGTATCCATCAGGATATCCATCAGGAAAATCAGCGCCATCCTTGATTGGCACTGTCAAATGGAAAACTTTTGCCCCAGTGCAGTCTGGGGACTGAGTATCTGATAGGGAAAGATTTTGGAGACAACATCCCAAAGTTGGTATTTGAATAAATACGTAAAATATAAGTCCCTGCTTGGAAGAAAAAGTCTTTTTCAGGAATCAGAACTTGTAATGCTTGTTGTATGTTTTTCTCTTTCCATCCCAGACCCAAGATTTGCATTTTACCCTAAATCTGACCAGTGTCTGGAAGTGTCTGAGTGCTCTTCTCTCTTGTTCCTGAAAATATATTTCTTGAAGGGTGATTTAAACCCTTCCTTTTTAGTTACATGAAGTTTCATGAGAAAACTTCTGCTGCTAGAGACAGACCTATTAGGGACAGTGAAAATAGAGCAAATGCTCATGATGTGTAAGTCGTTGACAGCACATTCCTTTTTTTAACCTTTTAATATGAGGAAAACTTAAGACATGAGTCACAGGACATTACATTTTAATTTTTCAAAGTATTTGTCATTTAATGAATATGTATTTAGGTCCAGTCAGGGACAGAGTCCAGCTGAAGTTTCAGTGGAACTCTCTTGCTAGCAGCTGAGAACAAAGCCACGGGTGGGCTGGTAAATCCCTGTCCAGGGCACTGACTGTGACCAAGAAAAAGGGAATTACAAGGAGCATATGGAATCACAGTAGTGTATCCAGCAGGACCTGTGCTTCCCCACACTGTCCTTATTCTAGAAGTAGTACAGTAGCACCATATTAGGGACATTTCCTGAAATGAATATCCACACCTTCATCAATAGGGTCTTCAAATACTTTGAAAAAATAACTATTACTCTATCTTTGCTTTATTTCTGAAAGCTATGGACAAGCTCTGTTGTGATGTTGCCTCTGGATTCTCTTATCGCTGACAATAACCGAGGCATTGAACCCCACTGCTGTGCGTTCTGCAGGGGGTAGTCTGAGCAAAGCTTTTTATTTTATTTTCTAGTATGAAAAGATGGGAAAAACTGTTTTGCCAAACCAACATGTAGAACATTAATGATCAATGTCCAAGATGTTTTCAGTGCTGGTTAGCTAGAATTATTTTAGAATTCATCTAGCGGAGTATTTGGAATGAGTCATGTAGAAATGAGTATTTATGTTCCCTCTGACCTCAAACATTCGTGGCCTTGCACAAGGTCACATAAGGAGACTGTGGAAAGCTTCCACATAACTTACTTCTGGATAATTTCTCTCCTTAGTTCAGCAAGCTGTGTGCGTGATATAGAACACATGGTTTTTGGTGCATTCAGAAGCACTATAAGTTCTCATAAAATTCAGTTTATAGCTATTTAATTGTGAATGATTGTAACTGAAAATATAGAAGGAATGTTGGTGCAGAGAGACAAATTGCAAAGGACAGCATTTTGCTGTTGCTGCTGTGGTTATTTTTAAATCTGGCAACGATTCTGTCACCATTACACACACTGTTTTGCCCAAAAAGATATTCCGAAAACAGCATTAAATTCCCAATCCAAAGACTAAGAATTTCAGAAAAATAAAATGCAAAGGCAGCTGTCTAGGTTCTTGAAAATTTTCTTGGATCTCCTAAAATTATTTTTTCCAGAGCTACTGTCTTCTGTGTTTTCCAGACATATTTAGACTTGTAAAAATATTTCTGAGTGTGGTGGTTTAACCCCAGAAGGGAGCTAAGCACCACACAGCCGCTCATCCTCTAGGAGGAAAATTAACTCTATCCCAGCCGAACCCGGCACACAGATACAAAAGCACATACTAAAGAGCATGATTCAGATCAGAAGGACTGATGAGTCAACCACATATGCAGCAACATAATGAAACAAATGACAGGAAAAACTGAAATGGCTGTATAAGGATTTCCTTAAAGCCTGATTAGAAGAAGCATGGATTCCACTGAATATTGTGTTTCATACGGGGAGTTATTTTGCCACTTGGAAATGTGGACTAGCAGGCAGAACCTAGAATGATGAAATTCCAGTACCTAAGAACCACAGACATCTCTGGAATTGTATGCAGTTCTTAGCAGCAAAATGAAAAAGTTCAGAAATCACAACTTTCTAGCACTACATTTTCAAATGTCAGACCGAAAAAACCTGTCCTGCTACAGGACAAATCTTCAAAGACATGAGTGTCTAGAGTGAGAATAATACAAATACCACTTGAAAGAACATTTTTAGATAAATGAAACATTATGAAAAATATCATAAAAATTATATTGTTTGGAAAAAAAATGGGGAGGGGATTGAAAAGGGTGGAAAGCATTAATTCATCTATGTTAGCTTGGAGGACAAACATGAAATTCTTTGTTTATTAAGTTCCATTATGAATTTTGGGTTGCTCTGTTAACCTGAGGCCAAGCCAATAAAGAAGTTTTTTCCTTTCAATTTTTGAATCAATTTTTAAAGGCCTTTAAAAATCCATCCATCAAGTAGGAGCTACTCCTAACAGGGCTGCAACCATTTATACCAGCACAGAATTTGGCCCACTGCTGGAATAATCAATTCATTATTATTCATTCATTAATCAATAATTCATTAGCCAGAAAAAAAAGATGTAAATGATGTTGGAAAAACCTAAGGGTACATCTTTTACTTACTCAGGGGTGGGAGTTTGGTTTTTTTTTTTTTTGGGGGGGGGGTTTCTGGGTTTTTTGTTTGGTTGTTTGTTTGGATTTTTATGTTTGTTTGTTTGTTTTAAAACATAAAAAAACAGGGATTTGATTGGGACACTCATTAGCAGTGAGTTTGGGTGGTCTTCACTCAGCAGCCACAAGAAAGAACTCCACTCAGGAGTCAGATGGGACCGAGGGCAATTTCCTGACTGCTCTCCTGAGAGTGACAGCCACTGATCTGGTGTAATTGTGTCCCTTTCATGTCTTCCCCTCCCGACTGATGCAGACACAACATCAGCAGCAGCTCAGGGTTCTGCAGGGCCATGGATGGGCATGAAGCCTTCCCTCCTCCTTCCTAAGACATGCATGGGATCTTTTACTCCCTGTGGAAGCACCTTACATACTGGATTCAAGATTTGGACCACCAGCTAGCCCTGCCAGAGTTTGTCATATTGAATAGAAACCTGATTTATTGATAAAAGTCCCATTACAAATGTGGAAAGGATCCCATAATGGGAGGAAAGGAATAAAGGAGGAGCCAAATCCTCTCGGTACACAAGACTGAAACTGAGCCTCCACTTGGTTAGGTACAAAAGAGGGAATTCCAAACTACTTGTT
The DNA here is from genome assembly GCF_029207755.1 of Chamaea fasciata. Classification (NCBI taxonomy): domain Eukaryota; kingdom Metazoa; phylum Chordata; class Aves; order Passeriformes; family Sylviidae; genus Chamaea; species Chamaea fasciata. The sequence continues at coordinate 11,090,783 of NW_027094095.1, read as the reverse complement.
TTAGGGAAAGCATCTTAAGCCTGAAGCTACAAGCATTTAAAACTATATAAGATACCTCATAGCTCTTAAAAAGACTTCTGTTTTCTTCCACATTCATAACGCCTATGGCTATCCACTCTTCAGCTGTATTGTGACTCTCATTTATATTCTTGTTATAACCTGTGTCCTTGTTATGCCTAACTATTAATCTGTATCAGCATAAGAATTGCAAAGTATTGTGTAATTAATTTGTTCAAGTGAGCTAGTTCTCCCAGCTCGTAAAAACCATTACTTATAATGGCCATATTAATTACTTACAAGAGTAAGACCAACTTGAGGCTTTGTTAGGCATCCCCTTTTCTAAGAAGAATGTTGTCAAGTGCTGAACTCCCAGGATTCTTTTTCTCACTGTGATTTCCTACTGCTATCAGCATCAGCTAATCTTACGTGCCTTCACAGACCCAGAACACAAAATGACAGTGCTCCTATAGGATGCCCCTCTGTACCACACTTCCCTGAGACTGCCAGGTAGGTATTACAGTTTCCCTTTTTAGAATTCCTTTCAGAGAACTCCTACAGATCTGTAGATGTGAGATTTTTATAAAGGCCTACTGAATTTAGTAAAATACACTGATCTTCTAAAATTGGGTCATTTCACTGAAATATGCTTGTTATAGAGTTATCAAATCCATCTTCCAGGAAAATTGTCAGATCTCAATAACAGCACTTAGTCACTCTTTCCCAGCATGACTCCCACCCTTAATCATCATCAGTAAAGCTGGGACTTGTCTGTTTGATCCTGCTAGAGAAGTTATTAAACCATGTTACTTCAGCTGAGGAACATCCTAATGGGGAAATACCACAAAATAAAGGTTTTCCAAACGAAACGTTTTAATGTAATGCAAGAACGCTTCTAAATCAAAAAGAATGGCCCAAAATTCAAACTAGAAAGTACAGTCATTCTTGTTTATTCCTGTGTATCATCAACATGGAAGAAGTAATAAATGGCATGAAAGACTGAAGACCTGAAAACAGAAAGGGTAAACATCGAGATAGTCAGAAGCTAAGGAACGCGACTTCACCAATTAATGCTCTTATCGTCCATAGCCTAATTGGGCACTTGCATGAACAGTTAATGGCTGAGAATGGAGCAGGGAAAGGCAAGTGACGATCTGTCGCCCTGGATCTCTCGCTGTCAGCCCGGCCGGGCCAGGCGGCTCCCCGAGCAAAGCAGCTGCTCCTGCGGGGAGCGTGCTGCGCCCCGGGGCGGCGTTCTGCCCGGCCCAGGAAACGGGTGGGGGGCTCAAGCTTTCTGCGAGCCATTCTCATATTGTTGGTTCTAATGAGGCAGTACCCCTGTGTGTCTTCACACAGCCCTGCCCTTTCTGCCCTCCTGGAGCGCAGCATTTCAGGCTCTCGACCCTGCCTCTACCTATCCCTCATCCTGAGCAGATCCATGACTCCAGCACGGTTCTCACAGAAGCATATGGCCTACCAAAGAACCAGTGTGAAATGCTAATGTCTTGTTTCTTGAAGAAACACAAAAGAAAGGAAGTTTTTTTTTTAAAAAAAAAAAAAAAAGGCCAACCCCAAAACCCAAAGACAATGACTGGCTGAACACTAACACTGAAAAGAAGCAGCATCTGATTCTGATCCAAGTATTTCTAGAGTAGGAAAGAAAGGTAAAACTGGCTGAAGCATGTGCAAAGCAGTTCATAAAGGCACTCACTGTAAAGCAACGAAATAGTTTGCAATCTGAATATTGTCATATCAATGTCATGGTGATGCAGCAACAAAATAAACCCACTGCATCAAAAGAAAATAAGAACCAAATAATCATACTATGTAGTGTTAACCCCTAGTTTTAATCTAGTGATATTTGTGGTAGAAGGCACAGATATTCTCTGAAAGAGAGACCAGTATACAACATTTCTCTCCTCTCTTTCCTCTGTGTAGGTGAGTGCTTTGAACAGTAAACCCTAGAGTCAGGTTCCTTCTTGCTTCCTTCTATCTGTCTTAGTTTCCTTTCTGCAAACCCCATTCAGTATTTAGAGAAATAAAAAAGTCATAAGCACCAACACTGAGGACAGGACTTCACAGCTTGAAAAGATGAAAAGTCCTTTCTTACATCTTTAACTGAAACCACAATTGTAAATTTATGTTCCAAAATCTTAAAGGGAAAATGTGGTGCTGTTTTTTTTTTTCTTTCACAGGTTTTCCTACATCTGAAGACATTTTTTCCTCTCACTACATGTGCAAAAGTAGAAAGACAAGAGAAAAAAAGCCCAACAACTATTTTTTTAACTAGCATTTGCATCCATTGACAATATTTGCATTGGGCATGTTTAGACATGCCCTTTTTAGAGTTTCCTCAGTTTTCAGAGCAACCACATTCAGATGTTGCATCACTTCAAGACTAGGTGAAAAAGATAACTAAATTATGAAAAGACCCTTTTCCTCACTTGATTAGATACTTTTAATTGGGGTAGCTGATCTAATTGATACAAAAGTATTTAACGCTTTTCCACCTAGTTTCCCACATGCTGCTAAAGAAATTTGTAGGGCCAGTAGGTGAAAATGATTCAGTTTTGAATGCATGAATGTAACATTAATAATACAGTAACAATAATTTTTAAGAATACCTGTTGTTAATTTAAAGCTTAATACTTTATAGTTTTAATATGTTTAATAAAAATAGTTCAAATAATTACAAAGATTCTAATGGATTAATATTTGCTTCCATATATGCTTCTGGAATTGAATATTACAACAGAATTAATATTAAATTGGATTTTATATATTATTCAAGACAAGCCTTTGTCTCTATCCCTTCTGACTAGATAGCAAGCAAGCTGTGGCTGAATGCTGTTTCCTCTTACAGGGTTACAGCATAAACAAGGATCTGGTCACGGTGATTAAAAGGATTGTAAAAGTTACAAGAAACTTTGCAATCAGGCATGAAATTAATTGGTAGATCAGCTACACACTGACTCCATAGGAGAGCAGAAGTCAACCTCCAGCAGCAAAACAAAAACCCACTGCCTCTGGGAACGAAATCCTGGTGATTCCAACACCAGTTCTTTCTGGAGCAAAAGCAATTGCTGCCAAGAGCAGCCAAAGAAGACCAGGACCCACAAGCTTGGCCTGCTGTTCGTATCGACACACTGAGACAGGGATGGCACTGAGCAGGGTCAGGGGAAACAGACATCATTCCTCCCATTCACAGACAGACAATGCACAGCCAGTGGGGGAAATTGTCCACTTCTGATCCTAGTGAGAGCAGCAGAAGCAGCTGCTTTTAGTAGCCAAACTAAATGTAGACTGGCACTGTGCCACAGACATCTCCTAAATGACTTTCTTAGGCAGGGACAGAGAAGAAATCCAGTCAGGTGGTCTCCAAAGCCACTGCCTTAACCACAGCTCCCTTTCCATTGCCCAGCTCTGCCACCTCCTGCTGCCTCTCTCCCTCCGTGGCCGTGCTGTCAGAGGCAATTCACAGAAGAGCAAGGCAAAATGTACTTTGTTAAAAGACCATGCTGTGCAGCTCCCTGTTTTCCTTACTTTTGGATCACTGGAGTGTTCAAAATTCTACCTTCATCAGATTCAATCATCCTCTGTTAAACTCAGCAAAATTCCTCTAAACTACAGAATGACACTTCCTATCAGTTTCTTTATGTTTCACTAAAATAATACAGATATTGTATGTAACCTGCAATTGGAGATTATTGAGGCACATCCTCAGAAGCCAGTTAGAACAAATACCACACTTGGCAATCTCTTTTTGTATAGAAAGAGGGACTGGTTATGCCATATTGCTTTAGTGGGGCTAAATATACATCAGTATACATACAGAAGATACTCAATGGCTGTAACAATAACAGATCTGAGTGATAAGCACTGCAATTCAGCAATATAGCACCACTGTCATTTTTTTGAACTATGGATGAAAAGTATCAAAGAGCATATTTGCACTCTATTATGAAGTAATGAACACATAGAATTCATTTCACATCTCACAGCTAGAATAGTGCTTGTCAGAAGATGCACTTGGATTTTTACGTGCAAAACCCACATTTTTCCTTGTGTGCCTTTTAGGCATACCAAGCCATAGCAGAGTCCACTGGGAGCTATGTTGTTCTAAGAGAATCACGCAAAAAGAAAATATTTGTGTCTTGGAGGCTGTGGGGGTAGGAATGGGGTTTGGATTTCTTTCTTAGCATTCCAGGTCTGATCACTTCAAGTAAAATGGACCAGAACTACATCCTTGTGTTCTTCTTGCCCACTCTAGATAGGGTGTATTTGCTTGAAACAGGGATGGAAATGCCAGTGTTTCGGATTTTTCTGCTGCTCACAGAGACCCTGAAGTGGCTAACAGCTGGCATTTGAGGTTCTTTTTTACCTGACTAAATGACAGCAAAGAGAAATCAATAGCTGTGGGGCCAGACTAGACACTTGCTCTGACTCTCTGCTCTGTTCAGAAGATCCCTGTAGGCTGGCTAGGTCCATATAGTCACTGCAGTGTAAAGGGTACCAGTCTATTTCATGAGCCTTAACTCCTCTTGGCACCACTGCCACAGCATCCTCTTGGAGACTTTTGGCTAGCAGAGAATGTGAGGAGCTGATCTGGACAGGGATACTGAAACAGCTTTCCTTGCACCTTCTGTCCTCCTCAGTACTTGAAGCACAGGAAAGTCCCTTGTATTCAGACAAAGCTTTATGTTAATTAAAATCTAAACAGCAAGACAAATGCAATATTTCCATTCCACATTTAAAAAGAAAAACGTGAATGTCACGAACAGACAATCAGTAACTAAATACTTCACTTCCTAGGGGAAAATTAACTTGAATTCATTGTATTCAACCAGCATTTCTGTTTCTCTGCACTTTAATGTTGGTCATAAAATCTCTTCAAGAGAGGATACAGGTGCTATAGATGATTGCCTGTATAGACAGGAATAGGCAGGAGCCTGCACATTATATTTATTGGCTTGGCTGTTTATCCTTTAGGCTAAGGTCATATGTATTAACCTAGCCACTTCCTAGGTTTATTTTAAAAGGAAAAATAAAACACACGCCTAGAAATGCTAAAGTTTAAATGATTCCAGGTGTGGTGTTCAGTGATCGGTCAGTTGAGCCCTTGTTAAATCTTTTGTATGAGATTTAATTTACTCTGTTTCTGTGAGGCATTGGTGCCTGAGCTATCTGTAGGAGTGCAGCTCTGAAATGGATGAGACCTGCACAACTGGCAGCTGAGAAAGTGACTTCTCACGGCACTGGTACAACACAGGTTCAGCCTGCTGCATCTCTTTTGACATGCTGTTATCAGGAGCAGCTCTGGCTCTGCAAGGGAGGACAAACCAGGGGACTGGAGCTGGGACTGGAGTCAGCAAAGGCACCAGCAAGGGACACAGGCCTAGGTTCTGGTGAAGGCAGAGCCTTGGAGGACAGGGGCATGCGTATGAAGAGAGCAAAAAAGGGGATGTTAGAGAAGAGCTAAAGGGAACATTAGGCAAATCAGGGCAAGCCACACCTCTTTCCTTTCCCTGAGCCTCCTAGCTAGTGCTCAGCTGTGTCACAATGATGGCTCAGCAACAGCAACCACTTGGTATAGGGCTGGGGTGTAAAAGTAGAGCAAGGAACTAGAGGAACCTGTTCGTACTAGGGGAGTAGAATCGGTAAAAACCTGGCCTTGATTTGGGCTCGAGTTATTTGCAGTAGAAAGGTAGATGCTTTCCAGATGAACACATGGAGAGAAAACAGGAATTAAGGGAGAAAAAATGGGATCAACATATTTGAAAGGAGTGGGAATTGCAGTACATATTGATAGATCTTTTAATGGATATTTCATTAATTTGTTTTATGCAGCTTGGACTAGACATTTAGAGGTTCTTTTGCACCACTAAATTATACTGTATACAACTAACCTCATACTGTGTTTGTGGGGAGTAGGTTGGTAAATGGTCATAGTTCCAGTCTTCTGCCTGTGTTGTTTGCTCAGAGACAGCTTCTAATTGGTTGTGTTAAGCATCAATTGTATAACCATTATCACGTAAGAAAAACTGCACCTGAATGTTGGAGAAAGAGAGAGAGTGGGACTCAGAAAAGATCACAGGGAAAAAGATCACAGGAAAGAGCAAGCATTTTAGAGAAGGCAAAATCATGGTGTCCACAAGAGCATGAATGATAGTGACATTTTATTTTCTTTGTATAAATGACTTTTCGACTACGGCACTTGTATCAGGTTCCCCAGAGCTGTATTAATTTTCCAGTTCTGCCACCAGCTTCCAATGTACTTTTACAGACCACTTACTCTTCAAGAACATATAAAATATATGTTACTGGTTTCTAGAAATAAAAATGTGATCACCAGTCCTCTCCTCCCAAATCCAAACTCCATGACCTCCCGGAAGTAAAGCTCTTTTTGAGATTTCAGTCTTCTGAAGATTGCTGAGCACAACCTAAAATCCACCCCGTCTTTTCCTCTGGTGCCTGGGGCCATCTCTTTCCACACCACTCACACAACATAAGGACAGTGCTTAGACACTAGTTTGCTACTTTCGCTGTGGTGGACAGAGCCTCCTCACATATATCCTCTAAAACAAAAAGGCTGAAAACAAGTTGAATTTCCTTAGGTATGGCTAAGCCATATAGCATAAACAGACCTCATTTTTGTCTGCTTTTCGTTTATCCCAAAGAAAAATACTGCCAGGTTATATTTAGCATTCTGAACCAGTCACGAGAAGAAGCACTGGGCAGGGCTTGTGGTTTCTTCAAGCAATCTGCCGATCATGCCATCTTGGACAATTCATTAATTCTCTGTGTAGTGAATTCTTTGGGTTTGCTTCTCTTTAGAGGTCAGTAGAACTCCTTTTCTCTGTTCCCCAAGAGAAAAAAACCTTACCTAGCATGACACCCAGACTCAGCCAGGACAAAGTGTGCCTGGCAGGTCTTTTGTTCCCATCTCCCAGGCCAGAGCTCCTGCACAGCCAGTTTACAGACAAAGAAGATCAGAAAGATCAGAAGTTTGGCACAAGCTCTCTTCCCTTTTAACTTCTTTCCAGCACACCCAGACAACCATATAGGAAACAGATACGTGGTCTGTTCCCACACAGTAAATTGGGACTGTTGCCCGTGGGTAGGGGAGCTGCAGGAGAAGCACAATGACACCAGGTGACCATTCCAGGGTGAGGTGGCTGAAAGGGCAACACTTAGAAGTCAAATTTATTCAGGAACCCTTAATGCCATTATTTAAATGTGGAGCTAATGCCAGAAAAAGGCTTGGGGTTACATCCCATACACTGAGGTTCCTTCGGCTCTCAACCCTCTAACAGGGGAGTCCTCACTGTTTTTATCAGCATATTTCTCCCAGCAGATGGGCCATCATTGCTATAGTTTAAGGGATTCACCTGTAAAACCAAAACAAAGCCTGTTAAGGGATTAGAGAACTTCAAGAATAGAGAAAAGAGCAGCTGTTTCCCTTTGCAGGCCAAGATGGGAAATTTTTGCTTTCAGGAAATGAGTTTAATTTCTAAATACCAAAGAACAGTATGAATCTTTTTCTGATCAAAAGCAGGCTAAATATCTTTCTGATGTGGTAGACATGCCAATTGTTACAGGTAGTTTCAGTAATCAGTATAGAGCCATCCTAATTTTTTTCTTGGAGCAAAAGAAACTTAATTATCTGTAGTTGAGATGGAATTTCTTGAAATGGAGAGCAATAACTGCTAAACAAACAGGCCAAAAAAGAATGAATCTAGTGGAATGGGTTGAAATAGTGAGATATATCATGAAATGTGATTAATGACACCAAGGGAAATATAAAATAACATGTTTCCCTGGAAATGGACTGTAAGTGCACAATGTCTGCACAATATTGTGCATCTGCAGTTCTCTGTCCTGCCACCTAATATCCAAATTGTCTGCCAGTATAAACACAGCTGCTAAATGTCTTCTACAACTGCAAAAATAATGAATCTCCACTTTTTTTCCCAGCTATTGAAGTATATTTTTACAGAGACAAATGCAATGTTTACCCTTGTTCAACAGGAGAAAATGCCAATGCCCAACACGTATGTCTTATTAACCCACGCTGAGAGTCAAATACCATAGATCAAAGAGATGGGATGGCTGTTTTCTAGTATCTTTAGATGGGCTGAGATTTCATGGGTTTGGCTTGAACAGTTTCTCATCTGGTTTCCACACAGACATGTGCCTACCCATCGGTATAAAAGCATCATTTCAGTTGGTTTTGACCATCACTACGACAGAGTCTGGCAGGATTGTGCAGGAAGGATGAGAAATCTTCTTTTTGTAAACTCTGCTTTCCACATTGTGGATTGGCCTGCAGACTCTGCTGGGGAAGAACTGTGCTCAGCTTCTCCCCTGTCTGGAGACATAGGTCTGCAACAGCCGGGGGCGTGGGAGACTCCAAGTAACAATTTTCATGTTATAATACTAGCCTGGACTGTAAGAAGTAATTTAAGATAATTTACTAGGTTGCATTTACTGAAACAACTTCTTTTCAGAAAATATAACTAAGGAAAACCCAAGAAAAATGGAAAATAATAGTCAGGATTTTCAAACACTGTACTCTGCTCAGACTTTGCATAGACAAAGAGAGCATAAATGGGAAAAAAAGAATGAGAGAATAAAGAGATAAATAAGGCTCCCGAAACCTAGGAAGGCTACCAATCCATTTATATGCTTCCTGGAATGCTTAGAACATTTAGTCTTACTGGCCACAAGGAACCACTTTTGTTGTGCAAAAGGTTTCACACATGAACTGAAGCCAAAAGTTTTTTTCATGACACTGTGGGAAGAAAAAAACATTACTGTACAGTTTGGTGAACTACAGACAGAAATTGGTCTGTAGGCCTGCCTGGTAAAACTTTCTGAATTTATGAAAACACTGTCACTCCCCTCAGCCTTCTTCAAATTATAGGCTTGAAATTTACCTCTTCTGTTACAAGAACAGAAAACTGGCACCTAATCATGATTAGGCAAGTATGCAAAGTACTACTGCCACTCTTGATTGGCTAAAAACTATCAACACACTTGTTTTTTGGCAGTTGGTCTCTCCCAACCTATTCTCCAGTTTTATCTTACTCATCCCTTAACAATCATCATCTGGCATGCTGTGGGACAAGGAATATGCTTTTCTCTAGGTATGTACATGAACTAGCTTCAGTCCACCTTTCCCCTGGCTGCAACAGAAATGCCAGGGACATTAACCATAAATGTGAAGGTTAAAATTTATCCTTAAACAAGAAAGCAAGATAGAACATAAATTTTGATAAAATTATAGAAAAAATTACACAAGTAATCATTAAAGACAAATTAGGAAGAATCGGTTGGTCAAACCATCATGAGAAGGAGTAGGATACAACTTTAGTCCTCTGTTGGAAGTTACAGTTGTCTTTCTCTATTTAAATTATTTCTTCCAGATATTCAATTGGAGCTGTTCCAAATCTATTGCTCTGCCAGGCAGAACACAGTTTTTGGGTATCACTTTGCCAACGATCCCCTGTGATCTGGAGTTGTGCTTGACAGAGTTCGAAGCTGTGATGTGGATCAGACTGTTATGCTGGGGAGAGGGGAGGTCCGAGACCTCTATAAAGAATCTTTACAGCAGGTAAGTATTTCTGCACCCTTGCATCTGGATCTTGGAGTACTCTCTTTGGCCATTAGAAGAAAACAAACTGCGGTGGAAATCCAGACTTTCTTGCTGCCAGGCAGCAACACACATTTGGGTGTGTGAACCCAGCTCTCCAAGCTAGTTAGGTATGAGTTTGAACTCCAAGTCTTTGTATTTCTGTTTAATAACATCAGATTTTAAGTAAAGGCTAGAGCTGAAACAAACAGTTGCTCCAGCTGAGAGGCTGTGTTTGCATGCTGTTCCCATCCTCTGGGCTGGCCCCGAGGCGCAGAGCTCGGAAAGCACACAGCTCTGCTCTTCCCAAGCAGCATGGCTTGGGATGCTGCCTCACAGGGGTGGGATAAGGTCGCAGTGCTAGGTACAGCTGTCGGTTGTGCTGCGGTAAAAGCAGGCTAATGCCTTTAAAGTCTGTGGATTTATTCTATCCCACAGTTATTCTGGCATAAATCACAGCAGGAATTTGACTACAGCAGCAATATGGGAAGAGGCGGGCACAAATACAATGAGAACAGACATGCTGAAGACAGTGTCTGATGTTGTGCCCCAAAAGGAGGCAGGAGAGCACAGGGGATAAACAGTGCAGAGCTGAGAGTCCTCCTTGGACATTCTGCCTGGAAAAGCAACAGTTGAGTTGGTCAAGTACCAAGAAAGAAATATAATTGTGCTCTCACGGTTTTTACACAACAGGCATCCATATCACATCATAAAAGAAGTGGGAAAGACTGTCAGTCTCATTTATGATATATTTCCCTCAGTCACTCTGCTTTTAAAAACCCCACAAGTTTCCCATGCTTACAAATCTGCTAAAACACATGGCATTTCACAAAAATAGACAAATATGACTGCAGAGTCTCAAGGTAACAAAGAATGCTTGGATAAGGATGCCGGTCACTGGGAAGGCACCACTTGCTATGAAAAGCCCTTTGAAGATGCCGAGGAAAAGCTTGCCAAATGCAATGGAAAAAATTAAGTGGCCTGATCATTACAAGAGATCAGTGTGTGCAATTCCCAGCCACTCTAATGTGAGTTGCTCTTGGGTACTGTCCTCTGATGGCTGGGCCTGAGGGATTCTAAGGAACCGTGAACAGAAAACCAACCCTGGATCTAACTCTATATCCCCTGCAAGGCTGCAGGAGAAAAACATAACAAAATAAAATAGGAGAAGGAATTTTCAACAAAACTGTCCTCTTCCTGCCTTAACAGCGTCATTCATGTTGCCAACAAAACAAATCCCAGTGATCACCACAAACATACACCTCTCAGGAAGTCTGCCCTCGCTGCTGGCTTCAAACATTTACTGGGTTTTTACAGTGCTGAAATTATTCCTGCATCAAATCCTGGAATTACAGCGAGGCACCACCCTGTCTGTGGTTACAGGCTGCACAGACAAAGCCTTGGAGCGAATGCTGGGTGCTTCCTCTGGTGAAGCGAGGGTGGAAGGGGGCTCCAGCTGTCCTGTGCCTCCCCACCCCTTGCCAGGGATTTGCCCTCCTGCCTGGGAGTGCCCTCCAAACCCCAGGGCTGCCAGCCTGGGCAGCCAGTATGTGCCAGGGATGTGCGTGCAGCTCCTTCCTCTCCAGTCACCCTCACTGCAACCTGTCATCTTTTCCGTGTAGCCACACAACATTTGAAAGAACAAAACTGCGGGTAGGATACCTTTCATAATAATAAATAGGAATAGCAGTGCTTTTGTGAATTTAGGTCAATGCATCACCCTTAGAGCGCATTACAAATTCATCAGAATCACAGCCTGAAGAAAATTTTATTCCCTGGCACCAGCTGCTTTTAGCTATGCCACAGATCTTTAGCAGAATTTAAACTCCAGATTAAGTATTGATTGAGTTTAAATAAATTATAATATGTTATAACGAGAAAGCTGGACTCTGACTGGTATAGATGATTTCCCTTTTTACTTCCTTTCTCACCTCAAATATTAGCAAATTTATTCGCTGCATTTTAACTGCACTGAACAACCAATTGAGAAATGTATAATATTGAAGTACTAATTTAAGCAGCACCTTCACGTACTTGACACAGGAATGAATGGAAATTGTAAACTAGGTACAGAATAAACATATCAACTTAAAGGATTATGTGAATAGGAATAAATTCCTAAAGAATTAGCTACAGGGGGAAAGTAAATGCAATACTGCAGCTTATATTAACATTTGATTATATTTCAGATGCCTTTTTAAAGGTTTGAATATATCTCTGTAGTGACGGCTACCAACAAGCTGCAACAAAATGATCCACTCTTTTGTTGTGTTCAGTAGCATCAGCTGCCTGCACATTTTTTCTGGACGACAAACAGATGAACCTATCATTTTAAACTATATTTAATAGGGAATGAAAACTTGCATGAGCAGGTATTCAAGATGTAACTGTGATACTGTAGCCAACTAAGAAACACAACAAGCCCAAATTTCACAGAAAAAAATCCAACAACTATCTTCTGTACTGCTAAAAGAGGACAAGAGGACACATAAGGACATATAGTTTTGTGTTTGACCTATTTTGGTTGATTTAATTTTCAGATTTTGTAAGCCAAGCTCCAGTGAGTTCCTGAGGAAAAAATTCTAACTGGCATTTTACTGTGAGTCAACCCTCACACAAAAAGTGCTTTGTGAATCAAGATAACATTAGAAGCTGTCTAGCTGCACGTACCAAAGTACCAGTTTGGACTAAAGAAACCCAGAGAGAGCTGTAATGGACTTCTAATGGCAATAATACTTTGCACTTCTGAACTACGTTTCAATTTGAGATCACTAACTGTTTTGCAGTGCGTTGACAATTGAGTCTATCACTTGGAAAATTCAGGAGAAAACAACTGCCATAATTTTACTGATGAAGAAACTGAGGTGTAGAGAGGTTGAATGACCTTCATAAGATCTTACGGCAAACGCGATGCCAGTGCATCATCAGAAATGCCAGGCAGCATTTTGGAACTCCAGCAAGGGCACTAACTCCCATTTCCAGACAGCCTATCTGCTATATATTTGACTAATGTTTCACCAGCTTTGTGACCAATAGAATTCATCTCTTCATTTAGAGGTAGCTTATTTCCTGGTGCTGTTCTTACCAAGCTGATGACAGGAACAGTAATTCTTTTAACAAAAGTGCAGTTTGGGGTATGACAGCAATACAGTTAAAATCCACTTTGAGATGGAATGAGTGCCTGAAATTGCACATAGCACCACATTGCATAGAGACGTAGAGCGATAAAATTGAGCCTAGTTAACACAGTGAACAATCGTCCCTTCTAAGAGACAAGCCTAGAACTTTACCAGCAATATTGCCCTCAGAATTTGCACATAGCAGGGTCATAATGTTTTGTCTCCTAAGTTCTTCACTGTGAATAGAGACAGCAAGCTTTGAGCCTGACTGTTCTTTTCTAGTTACCACTGAACAGCTGTGTTATTTATTGCTTTCTTTCCATTCTCTGCTAAGAATGATGTAATTGCTTTCTTTTCCTGAAATATATGAGTGAGGGAGGATTTCTACAAATGTCTCTTTTTTTAGTTAGACCTTACACTGCAGTTAGAAAAACCCAGCCTTCTTTGAGGCACTAATAAAAGCAAGAGGAAATGGAATTGGATTTTGCAGTGCTGTACATTTTCACCTGCCTACACCTAGTTAGCTACCACTGAAATCTTCTTGGTATTTAACCCCGGACATCTAAGCTTCTGTCTGGCCAAGCAGGGTTAGCAGTGGCACTAGTCTGTGTAAGTGCATTGCTGCAAGGGTATATCCAAAGGCCTTCAGGGATTAGCACAGAAATGCCATGAAGCTGAGCACTTTGCCTAAGCCCCATCTGTGACCGGGGCTGTATATCCACTCTCCGGATGTGGCAGCCCGGAGTGAAATTGAGGAGTGGTGACAGGGAGGTGAGAGCTGAGTTCAAGGATCAGGCAGTGAGAGCACAGATGACACAGCTGTACCTGTGACACCGTGAGACGAGGGAGGATGTTGCTGTATCAGTGGGCTTTCTTTAACATTAATCCCCAATCACTGCTGTAGCATGGTTATCTGGTAGTATGTGGGGGACTTCCTCATGGCCTGGATGGAACCAGTTATTTGGGGGGAATGAAAGAGGCTCAAATTTGGGAATCCCCACTAAAAAACACCCTATGCATCTTATGCTACTGTATGGTAGATACAGTCTGTACAGTCAGAGAATGAGGTTCAGGGATTACCTGTATGCATTTCCCATATATCCATCAGTTTGTACATGGAAAAACTCAGGAAATAACAGCAAAAGGTGTGGCTAATAGCAGTTGTAGTGCTAACCCACTTGGGTCATGGTTGGGTAGGGTAAAGACGGCTAAGACTATCACAGCTACAGAGCAGAAAAATATTTCCGTGAGTTTTAGAATTTATGTGCTACTTAAGAAAACTCTAGTTTTTAAAAGAAAATTTAGCAGTGTAACATCTCACTTTCTTCCTTGTTCTATTCTATAGAAGTACAACTCCTTTCCAAGTCTTTGGACAGATAATTGAAGTCAGTCCATGCAGTGGTCACTGTATCATACAGATCTGATACACTCCAGGTTATCTTTTTCCATGCATTTATGATTCTGATTGGATAGCTTTATAATCGCATGCTGTTGTTTTGTCTTCGCTTGAAAAACAATTGAATTTTAGATTAATAAAATAACAGAGACTATGCAAAGATCTATGTGATGATGGCTAGCTACATCTGAAAATTCTTTAGCCTGAAAGCCTGGCAAGATTCTGAAGGGAAGTGTTAAAGCAAGCTGACAGAAATCCCCTGCAGTGCTTAAGAAAAAAACTCAGCTCTCCCTCCTCCCAGCTAAACCCTGAAACAAGGTCAATGCACTAAAAGGCTCTGGAAGTAATTTTTTTATAAATAAATATCCTGGGGAATTAGTGCAGCAAGTGCCACAGTCATGTCTCTAAAATAAAGGTAGCTCTACGTATGTAAGCATTTCCTTTACGTGCTAGGGATGGCACACATCAGTCAAGGTGAGATTAAATGCATCTCTGACTACACGCTACAGAAGAAGAAATATTTTTTTGTCAGTTAGAAAACTTTGATCACAACCTTGAATCAGCAAGTTGTTTAAGCCCATGCCTAGTGTTATGTCTGTGAACAATCTTTCATATGCTGGAGTCACAGACCCCTGAAAGGACACTTGTGGCCCTAAAAAGCAAAATGCAGAAGTAAACGCAGAAGTCTCCCAAATATGAACTAGTGCCAAGTTTCCAAAGCTTTGGTCAGCTACTGTGCTGACCAGATTCTGACACCCTGACAGTCACCTCTGATTAAGTCCTGCTTATCATGGCATGTGCCTTTTTTACCCATCTGATCTGTTTAGATACTGCATTACAGCACAGCAGTAATTAGTTTTTCTTTAAAAGGGATCAAAAGTTCCAATCTCCTATGACTGAAATCAATGGCAACCATTTCCCTCATCAACAGGGCATGAATTATACAAATATTCACTGTAAATCTAAGTAAGGCAACTGAAGAAGGTGAAAAAATTACCTTCTTTGGCAAGGATGTAATAATTTGGGAATTTACATATTATTTGGTGACATCGATGGGGCGCTTCGCCCTAGCTTGGATCAGTTTTTTGAAAATTGTTTCAGCTCTTCCTCCTTCCACTTTAATTTTATCCAGAAAGCTTCTCTTTCATTTTCCGAAAGGAGAAGAATATGGAAGAAAGGAGATGATTCAATCACAAATCCACTTATCTTCACTGCATCTGTGATGTTGTTCCCTAAGCAGTTGTAATCTCCTACATTCAGGGAACCTGTGCAGGTTTCTCACAGGAAAAGCACAACATCTGAGCCAGTGTGAACACAGCAGTCAAGGACGGGAGAAATAAAAGAAATTAAAACCCAACCTAAACAAAAGTCCAAACCAAAACCTTTTAATTTCTTCTTCATCAGGATATCAAGTAGCAGCCATTTAAATGAAGAAGATATTTATGCCTTCCTCTTTTGGAGGAAATTTCCTAAGGTTTAAAGTGCAGATAAAAAGGCTTACAATTCTATATTAGCACAGCCTGATTTTCAGTAGAGCTTATCACTGCCTGCCATGCAGCTGGCTTTCTTTCTTTCTTTGAAAGTTTGAGGTTCTTTACACAGAAAATTATGTTTTCAAAATACAGTTGAGAATCCTGATGTTATAATCATTTTCAGAGCCACTGTGCACATTACGAATGGTGTACATGGGTCCCTTGACTGACTCCACTACACATGCTGAGATTACCAGCTACCAAAACATCATTAGAAATTATAAGGTAAGGAGAATGAGGCCAGCTTTATATTTCTGACTTGGTGAAGGTGTTGATAGCTTGTAGTGAGTGGAAATTCTTGTAAAAAATGAGGTTGGAAAAAGTTCTTTTTCCTGAACTGTTCAAATGATAAATACTAAATAAACAGCTGCAAGTGAAATGGTTCCCTGCTGTCCAACAACTACTTTACTAAGCACCTAAGAAAGTATTCATTAATATAGCCAAGTTTAGGTCTGATATCCAAAGTAAATAAGGTACATACAAAGTACTGGTCACTTCATAGTTTTTTTCTAATGTATTCTTCTAAATTGCAAGCAGGAAGACCTCTAACAGCCCACAGCTCCCAATTCAGAAAAGATTTGCCTGGATGTGTTAACTGGGCATTACTGAAACCCTGAAAACTACTATAAATAGGACAAAATCAGCAAAACACTTAGCCAAGAAGGAAATGTATATGAATAAGGAGATATGCTCCATTTTTATATCTCACAGAGAAGAATTAACTCCCATCTTATGTTGTCTTCCCATAGTTCATATGTTGGGAGCTGAGTTA
Organism: Chamaea fasciata; assembly: GCF_029207755.1. Classification (NCBI taxonomy): domain Eukaryota; kingdom Metazoa; phylum Chordata; class Aves; order Passeriformes; family Sylviidae; genus Chamaea; species Chamaea fasciata. The sequence goes on along the minus strand of NW_027094095.1, from coordinate 11,074,336 downwards.
TAAACTAATACAGATTTTAAATACTGTGAAGAGTGGTTGAGGAAAAATGAAACATAGACACATTTGGCCTATTTAAAACGTACAAGCTAGGACTGGAAGTCATTTAAATATATACAACCCCTCTCTTATCTTGAACGTGATCATAACTGTCGCCAGTGAGTAGACAAGAAACTGCTTGGCACTCTGTTTCTGTTAACTCCTTCGAAGAGCAAACAGAGTTCACATTACAAAACTTGTGGGATTCTTTCCTTTATAGAATAATGTAAACAAACATTTTCTTATTTAATCTGTTTAATTAAGTGTTATTTACTACCAGTTTCTGAAGCACTTCAGATAATAAAACCTAAATCCTTGATCCTAGTGGGAATTTTAAGTGTCAGGTTTTTTTAAAAAATAATGCTGCTACCCACTAAATGTTTTAACTATGGCTTTAAGAATTTTAAGAAAGTCTCATAATTTTTAATGTCTTGATCTCTATGTCTTAAAAGGTAAGTAATTTTTTGACCTACTTTAACTTTTTCAGACTCTTTTAATGGAATATGCAATCAATACATTAATAACATCCCATGCATTAGCACTGACTACACCAGGTTAAAAGAAGCACAGGTTTTCCATGAAGCCTTTGTAATTTTTCCTTTTCAGGATTTTCCTGAATCTGGGAGTCCATAGATCCAGTCCTAGATCTACTACTCCAGTCTGGAGAATGATGCCATGAACGCATTTGTAACCCCTTAAACATCACATGGTATATTCCTTTTCAATTCCCGTACATTGCCCTCAATCCCATATCAGAAATTCATGCCATGTATGACAAGGGTCTCAGTCTGCAGGAGAGAGGCTGCAGATGGGGCATGAGAGTCTGGAAAGGCATCAGGAATGTTTTGCAGAACTGGAAAGGGACTAAATTCTGTTTTAATCCATTTTTGAAACATTTTTTTAAAAAATAATGTATAGGATTTCCATAAATGTTACCTCATCCTTCTCTGGGCAGTTTAATTTTGAAGCCTATTTTCTTTTTTTTTTTAAGTGAAATAACATTACCGATTTTAAATTCAGATGGAACAGGAGGGGAAAATAAAACTTTATTTCTTGTTCCTACTAAGATTTTTTTATCCATTTCTAATTTTAGTTCTTTTCACGTTTTGTTTGTTAGGCATAACTGGGTCAACACTTTCATTCTTTCAGGTTGAAAATCCTGTCTGAAGAAAAGAAGTTACTTGTCACGAAGCAAAGCAAATGACTGTGAATAATTTATAAGAAAGTAAAAATATTCTGCTTTTGAGATTTTAACAGGAGAACAACCCCAAGTTATAAATTATTATAATTACACTGGAATATGCTCTCCATCCTCTTATTCTTTTGCTCTGCTCACTGCCATAATACTTCTTGCTTGAATGGGTAACAGTCTCTTGAGCAGCAGTCATGGGTCCCCCCAGGTTTGGGGACAGGGCCCTTCAGACCATGAATTTATCAGTGCTCACAACCCCTCTCCACAACTTCTCAAGATATTTATTAGAACTCCTGCAGGTTTCTCTCTTTATAGAGGATAAAATGCAAATACAGATCAAAGTCCAGTGGGATGTGAGGTGAAGACTGTCTCAGAGCTGGGGCCTCCAGAAGCAAAACTGGTGCTCACAGGAGATTCTGGGAGCATTATTAAGCCATATCACAGATCTGCACCCCTACTGCTCAGGTGCAAAGCAACAATGAGAGATAGGTAGGCAGTTAAACTCTTGGGGTTTGTTTACTTCTAGCTCCTAAAGGCCACAGTCTTCTGTTGTCATAACGTAATTGTTATATTACAATGTATTTCTCTGTATAAAGATGGTCAAGTGAAGAAATACAGTATACCTAATGGAAAAGTAGAGATTACAGCAACTTGGTTTGCTGAGAAACCAGTTTCACTAATGCTCTTATTAAAATGTCTGAAATGAATGTGTCAATTCTCTGTGGCTCCAAGGGAAGAAGATGAATTGCTTAATATCAAAGTCTGTCACTTCTTTGAATGTTTTTATACACTTTCTGCAATACAACATCTCTAGTGTACTAATACTGGCATAAACTACCGTGATTTCCAGCATCTTGTTCTCAATAATACACATCTTATTTTTCAGACTAACGTTTAGAAGCACAAGTGGAAGAACTAAAACGTAGCAATGGATATGTACATAACAGCTTCCGTAAAGAAGTTCATGGAGCTGACTTCATTTGCCACTGAACTCAGTAAGTTCCTGTGCCCTCTTGTGCCAAGCAATCTTTAGAGATCCTCACCCACTTCTTGCATGGAGGCCAGACTGGCAGGAGAGGGAAAGGACAGTCAGCTCACAGGTTCTTATGCATGTGCAAGATTTCAGCCATGCATTCCACGATTTCACAGGAGGCATGGTCACGTACACAAAGTCTGCTGCTACCAATGTGTTCCCACAGGAGAGACTCAGTTATCAAGGCCTGCAGGAGGAGTTTGAAGTGCGTAATTCCTACTGCTCATCTTGCTTGCCATGTTGTGGGTCAGACACTCTTGGTGACAGTCTGAGCCTTGGGGGAAACTGAACATGTCTTTTCTTCAACCGTACCCTTGTCTTATGGCAGGTATTAATGTGAAACCTCTGCCCAATATCCTCCTAAACCTCTCCATGAAAAACTAAATTCCTGACTGACACATGTTTGCCCTCTCATTTATCACTCAGGGAGGATGTAAAAATTCTTTGATAAAAATTTGGTGGGGAAGTTGACATTCATTTTAAACTGGAAAACATATCTAAGGAATTAGTGTAAGGGGACGCAGGCTTGCTGGAAACAGCCCTGTAGATTTGCCTTTCTGGGACACTTATAATTTTAAATTTAAAGTCCACAAATTTTAGACTTCAGAAAAGTCAAACATCCAAGAACAGATTCTGAGCATCCCAACTGATTGGTCCCAAACACATGGAGTTCCAAGTGTGCATGATATCTTTTATTTTTTTTACACACTTTTTGTATTTGACATTATCTGACCTTCTATTCCAGGCCGCTAATTAGGTTCCTCTGAGCTTTGCAGTCATTAACAATCTCAGTGGAATTGCACCTCTCCATGTCGGAATTACGTTTCCCACTTTACTTCTTCTCTTTGCTACCTACAAGCTTGAACCAAAATATCCACACATCTCATATGTCATTCTTATCCAACCACTTGTTATACATTCAGGAAAAAGCATTAGTGCAATTGAGCAACTCAGATCTGCACATTCTGGCTGTGTAGAAAAGAAGATGTGCTTTGATTCTTCCCTTCAGAAAAATGTATTAAGCATTAGAAATTAAAGTTTATTAGTCACAGTTGTACTAAGAATTAAAAATAAACTGTCCCAAGCAGGCCACTACTGAGCAGTATCCAATATATGACTGGTGTGCAGGATTTTCAGGAGAGTAATTTGCTGACTATCCTCTAAGAAATTCTTGCCTAAGTTAAAAGCAGCCTTGGGGAAGTGCTGATCACCCTTCTTGTGATTTTCAAAACTCCCTCTGTGATTTTAATACCCAATTCCATTAACTTCAGCACTAGGCCTGCTAATCCTGTAGGTAGGCTAGAAAATCTTTAGCTGTATGCAGGTGCTTCAGAGATTATAATGCTAATCACTCACATTTAGCTGCTACTATCAATATGAGAAGGAAAACAAAGAAGAAGAGAGACAAGCTTGAATTAACAGACATTTCTATCCCATATGCTTTTTCTGAGCAAGAATAACTCAGTCTTCTCTCTGTCATCCTTATCCTAAAGTTTTGGAGTCCAAAGCACCACATAGCTTTGAGCAAAGGGTAATCTGAAGATCAAAAAACATTTTTGGGGAAGGGGGTTCTTTGGTTCCCTTCAGTGGGATATTATAATATCAAAAAAATTACCTGTTTTATTCTGGGGATTTTTTCTACAACCAGAATGTACTTCTGCAGGAAACGTGTGAGATGTACTCGTGTCACGTCATCTCTGGATGTGATTCTAGTGATCCTGCACTAGACAAATGTTCACCTGAACACTGATAGCTGTTGAACTCTTCTCACTATGCAATGGAAAAACGATAAATAAGCGCTTGTTTTTTCAACAGACTTTACTCCAAAGAGATCAGCTGTTGTGCCCAGTTAACCTGTATTCTCCTCCTGAGGCATAAAGGGGGGAGAGAAATGGGGGATATTCTGTGATTGTAACTGTATTTTCACTTTTTTTAGTCTTGGTTTATGGATTTTTCAGTGTTATTCTTTAAGCAATTATATCCACGTTTTTGTGCTTGGAAATGTTTTCACATGAGAAGGTGGCTGTTCCAGTGAATAGCTGAATTATATTCCAGTGAATAGCTGAGACCACTGAGAGCTGCCAAATTACAGCCAGGGCTCACTGACAGGCTAAGGGATATCAGCACATTTTATATGTCAGACTGAGAATATTTCTGCACAGTCAAAAGAGAGTCATGAAAAGTTTGATTTTTTTAGGCTTTGGAGTGAAGGGAAATGACAAAGGCAAATTTCCTTGATTTCATGAAGACTTTTCAATACTACTTATTTCAAAGAGATATTTAGGAGAATGTAAGACTTCTACATGTTAGTGCTCTCCCGTGGAAAGGAGACATCCCTGTTAAGTGAAAAGTAAGTCCAGGAAGCTTATGTTTAATGGAATATTTATTGGTACTGTAGCCAAAGATTTCCCACAACCTCTTGTCTTAGTCAGAAAAGGTTCAAGAAATAGCTTGACGCTGTCTCTCTTCCTCCACACCTGCTCTTCCGGGGCTGAGTTGCTACTTGCTTTTATACTGTTCAGTTTGGGATGTTGCTGCACTGGAATGACATCTACTTTCTTTTTTTTTTTTTTTTTTTTAATATAATTTTATTTACTGAATTGAAATAATGCATTGACTCATACTGTTTGCATTCTATTTTGTGTGAACCTAAAATGAGATTCTGTCTGACTCTGTAGCCTTGGAGCTGATATCATGAAGACTGGTGAGAAAAGTGGGTGGGCCACTGTGAGTTTGTGGACGTCTCCAGTTAAAGTTCCTTTGTAAAAGTACAAAGGACTGCAAGTGGTGTAAGGCAGCCAAGAACTGAAATATTTACCATGATAAATTACTTGCTTTATTATAGCCGTATACTAGAGTAACTACTGATATAGCAATAATATAAAATAATTCATGGATCTTAGATTAATCGAACTGCTAACAATTTTCTTTTACTTCGTCCTAAAAAAACTTATTATGGCACTTTTCTTCTACAGGCAAAAGAAAGAGAAAAGCTCTCTGTATATTATGGATTGAAATAAGGGAAAGTCAAGAGAAGTTAAGTTTCCTTAGAATGAGTTTTTTTCAAACTGTGTGTGGAAAAACCACACGAGAAAATATATGAGTATGCACTTGCAGAAAAACCACTCTGGCCTTCTGTAATGCCAATTAGAGAGCATAGACTTACTTGTTTTACTAAGACAGTGTGTGTCTTCATAGCCAGAGTATGAGAGAAGACGAGTGCTGGAGATGGCCCTGAGCAGAAACCTAAATTTATTGCTGTCAATGTTGAAAAAATTATTTGAACCCTGTTTCCCCAGTGAAGAAAAAAGAACCTGATAAGAAATGGCTCCAGACCTCCTAGGATGAAAAGCAGTTACTGGAAAGACCTTGGAAGGGAGAAGAACTAAAACAGAAATAACAAGAACTGCAAGAATTAAAAAACCAAACAACCCTCCAACAAACATTAATCAGCAGGAAAAGATACTTCTTAAAGGCTAGAAAATATAGGAGTAAACAGGGAATTGACAAAAGTGAACTTTAGCTAAAGAAGTTATGGAGATTGCCAAAGAATTTTCAACTGCACGCACAAATAGAACAAGGAAAATGAAGGTGGTATTACAAGTATTTGAGAAAAAGAAAGAAGCATGGATCAGACTCATGTAAATGCATGGAAGTATAAATACAGATGGAAGTAGGAAGTGGGATAAAAAGCTGTATTGCTTTTGCACAGAAGTATCATGGCAGATCAGTACTACCTGGCAGAACTGATTTACTTGACTGATTTACTTTACTTTACTGATTACACACTTGTGATCAAGGCATTTGAAGGTGGTGCCACATAAGAAATTAGTTCATCTGAGGAGGAGAGTACAAATGAGGTACGGAGGGACACCACCATGCTATGCAGAAAACAGAACTTCTGGACTGGATACTCCCTAGAAGCAACTTTTCTCCAAGGACCAGTGTAGGAACAGATGCTTTTTCACATTTTCAGTAACGAATGTCATAGAAAAGAGAGAAGTATGTTAATAAAATTTAGTGATGGCACTGAAGAGGGAGGAATTGTATATAGAGGGGATATTCCAAATATCATGGAGGAAATTCTAGTTGACAATGGAAAAAAGTGGTAGTAACAGTGAGAAATTCAGTAGTAGAAAATTCAGAGGGAATGATAATTTTAACAAAGAACATTTCAGCCCAGGGTGGTGGAGTGGAAAAGGACAGGGTATCAGAGGATCACAGGCTAGTTATAAATCCCTTGTAATTAATTTGTGAAAAAAGCAAATGCAGTCCTAATGTCCTAGGTGCAGGATTTCCAGTGATGAGTAAATACACTGTTGACAAATTGTGTAGCATGTACAATGATAGTTCACTCAGAAAAGCTATGTTAAAATACGTGACAGATGAGAATTACTGAAAGTATGCTTATTTTGCCAAGGAAAAGAGAAAACGCACTATTTTCAAATAGAACTTCAATAACAAGCAAAACTGGAGAAGCATCCATCCCGGTTTCCATTGTTCTACAGAGCTGACCTTATTGCACCCTCTAAGACACCTGCTGCCCTTTGCTCAGGTCTTGGACGGTGTCTGGCTGCAGCCTCTCCCTTTGGGTGTTGTTGCATCCCTGTTGCAGAAGCCACAGTGGGCATTCCTCAGGAATGCAGAGCACAGGAGAGTCCAGCATGTCTCTGCCTGGTGACTTTGCTGCTCTTTCTCAAGTGGGGCCCTTGGGTAGACTCTGCTCTCCCAGCTCACCCCGCCAGGGGATGGATCTTCTGGCTGGATGGACCTGCACGTCCTGACTGTGACAAGGAAGTGAAAAGGGAGAACTCGTTCCCCATCTGTGACACCAAGACATGTGTTAATCACTCCACCCTGTAAGTGGCCCCTCATCAGTTCAGAGCTACAGTTCCCACAACAGCCAGATCCTTAATTTGGCTACCTGTTTCCACTGGCCAGCCCAACAAACTGCTCAGTACAGCAACAGTCAGTGAAGTGTTGAGTTTTCCTGTGCAAAACCATCACCTGCTGACCATGTGGCTGCTCCTGGGCACCCACTGCTCACCAGTCAGTGAGCACCTCTGTTGGCCACAGGGACAGATCTGCAGCTGCAGTGGTTTCACAGGGTGCAGAGTCAGGCTGGTGACCTCCTTACCTGAGATCTGGTGTTGCTTGGGACTACTGGGATACAGATAATCCTTTGACTTAATTTAGAGCTGCTCAACAGGCAAGAATCTGTTTCAGCTCCATGAAAGAGAGAGTTTTTTCATAAAGATGGTACAACAATAAGAAGCGTGATATTTTTTGACTGCTATTCTGGTTATGCTCACATGCTTGTCCAGCACGCCCACGGGTCATATAGCTCATGACTAAGTTCCTTTTCTTTCCTACATGATGAATCTGTAACCAGTGAATCTGCATGTGGGCAATCCTACATGAGACAGAGCCAGCAGGAGAGAAAATGAGGCAAAGAGGATTGCATCTGACAGAGCTGTTTAAATAAATTGTTAATTTTCTTAGAATACCAGGGGACCTGTCTGTAGCACCAAATCTCCATAGGTTATAATCTTATGAGCCATCTGTCTCCATGTGTACTGGAGAAGGCTATGGACTTGGGAGGATGATGAAATATTGGGATGTAAATATTGAGGTGGTGGGAGATTATTCCAATATCTAATCTTGCATCTCAAAAGATGACGGGTTCCCCCAGCCTCCTGCTGTGCCAAGGGAATACAGGGCACTCAAAATTTTCAAGGTCTGAGCTCTGAAATGCACACGCATTTAGCGAATTTGGTAAATTTTACTGTTAGTTGGGTGAATATGCCTGAGTTTTGTTTTTCTTTTGAACAGATAATCTATCCACTAAAAAGAACAATGTTATATTAGCATTATATGTTGTAAATAATAATCCAGAACATATTAAAAAGAGTCCGTTCAATTTGTTTACCTTGAAGACCTACTACAAACCCAAGTTTTCGTTCAGCTATGCAGAGGATAAAGACTAGGTTAAAACTAACGAGTACTTGTTCATCTTTTTATAGGAGAGATGTGCCTTGGAGGAAAGGCGCTCATAACTTCTTAATGGTTTAGGGCATATATTACATTTACTTTGTAAAATTAATAAACTCGGTATGTAATGATGTCCTGGTTTAGGGCAAATTTGGGAGGAAACCTCCAGTGGGGTCCCTCCAGAGAGCAGACTCAAGCGGCCCCTCCCCTATCGGGAGACACTTCATCTCCTTCAAGAGAAGTGGAAAAAACTGTCTAACAACAAAATCACAAACATGGAAAAATAAGTAATATTAAACAATGGAACCTCTCGCTGTTCTGAAGAGATGGCAAATTCAGACAGTCCTTGTCCTGGGGTGTAGCTCTGCTCACCCAGTCTCTTATCAGTCCCTCCTGCCCTGGAAAATGCCACATCCTGGGCCTGGCAGGCCACAGGTGTGAGCTCCCAGAGTTTATCTGGGTTTTCAGTCCAGAACAGGCTGATCAGTTCCAAGAAAAAGAAAAGCCACAGCCTGGGGATTTTCTCTGCTTCAGCAGAAAACTACCTGAAAGCCAAGGCGAGCTCTCCCCGCTGTCCGTGCTGCAGACAGCACCGTCCGTGAGGAGGAATGGGGGGAGCAAGAGCAGTGTCTGCAAACGAACCCCGCGCTGCTTCTCCCCTCTTTGCTCTCAGAACCAGGCTTAAAGGTGCAGAACTTAATATACAGAATAAACACAACAGGCAGTTGGGGATATAAGCATTGTAGGGTCACCCCAGGACAAATAGGAAGTCGTCTTTTTAGTCTAAATTAAATATTCAAAATGAGGTCTGGTCTGTGACCATGAAATGAATTTATTTATATATCCCTCTCCTGAATAATGATGTGACTTCTTTGAAAGACGAATACATATCAACTCACAAACCCTTCAGTGTAATAATTCATGTCCTCTGTGGCTTTATATCTCAAGGGAGACAATATATTCTGATGGTAGAAGAGAAGAGCTTTAGGAGACCTGTGTTTAAATTCTAGCTCAAGAACTAGAGGTTTGAAAGAGTAGGAACCAAACTATCTTTAGAAGTATCCTTCATTCACCTTTCTTTGAATTTCTCCCCTGTAGCAGTATTTATATGCCCATGTAAAGCAATTTAAAAATCTTTGCCTGAACTGTATGCATATTTTTAATTGAAATCTATTATGTATTAATTATAATTTACAAAGAAACTATCACATGCTTCAAGTTCTTAGAGTTATTTTTAGATTCGTGCTGTGAAAAGCAACTCCTGCATTTTAATAAATATTTAACTGAATGCCTTCTCTCTAACTGTGAAGATTATCGACTGTAAAACTCAACACAAAATTGCTTTGTTCATTCTCCTTTAGCCACCTAATTTAACAAAGCACCAAGCCTTCTCATAGAAAGCAAAAATAAGAAAGAATACCTTCTACCTTAGCCCAAATCACCATCCATGAGCCCTTTTTTACTTCCTTTGCATTTAACTGCCAATCCATTTTTTTGGTATACAAGAGATTAATACAACTTCTATAAACCAATCATCAACAAGTCTATAGGTGAAAGAAACGTCATATATCAACTTCAGTGTATAACATAAAAAGTCTTATAAACCAGATGAGAAATATCAATTTTCCCCTTCTGATTATCTCCAGTGAAAACGCATTGCGCAGATGGACTGCCATCATTATAATCTTCATATAAATATGTACATATATATATACTGGTACTTTCAGCATTTTCCAAACTTTTCAAGAGTTCTGTCTCCTGTATGGAATGTTTTTCTTTCTGGAATTTCTAATCATATCTTTAAAATAAAATCCCCAAAACAAACCACTTCCACCGAAGGAAGATGCCAGAACAGTCGGTTTCTCAGCTGAACAGCCTTAATGAATGTTGACAAAGATGAGTGTTTTGGTGTGATCCAAGAATATGCATAAACAAGTTTAAACAAAAATTAGAGGTAGAATAATCTTTCTAAAGGCCAAATGGAGTAATGCAGAAATTTGCAATGTAATAAATTGGCCAATAGTTAAAATAATTCTGAAGTTTTGATAATTTAGAAAGTAGTTCTCTAAGGGACATTAGCAATGGATTTCAGACATTTGTAGAGAATAAATCATGCTCTAATTGCTCTAATGGTTCCAATGAACTAGAAAGCACATGGCAATGCAGAATAAATGATGTTACCAACCTTGTCAGAGACTCCAAAACTGCTGTATCTGCATGGCAAATAACAGCACTCGCATTTAACCCTTCATTCGCATACTCTTTTTGGAAATAAAAAGAACTTGCCTTTCTCTGAGATGTATCTGTTGCAGTAGAGATGGACAAGACACCTTCTCTTCATGCAACAAATAGCAACCTTTATTGTTTACAGCTCACATTTATATGTTCACAGCTCATATTTATATGGTTTTTAAAAGCATTGTGTTTAATTCTAATTGGTTAGTAACTTTTTGCTACCCAGTTCATTGGTTAGTAGTTGCTCGTGTATGTGCTTGCTAAAGGCTTTCTTCCTTAAAGATGTTTCCATTCTTTTCTCATGGGTACAAGCTGATTCTCACAGGTCAGATTTCTTTTCTCACAGGTGCAAGCTGGTTTTTACCAGGTACAGGATGATCAAGTCAAAGACAAAGTCACTTGTGTCTGTGACAGCTGTTAGACATCACAGTATCCATTTTTTGAGCCATTAGACTATCTTTTTAAAAACAATGAGCGTGCAACTGAGAATACAGATTCCTTTTTTTTTACAAATGCTGGAACATTGTATAATCTCTTTCTTCTAATTGAAACCAGCAACAAATTCAACCCAAATACCCAGTACACAAAATAGATGTCCAATTAAAAAAAAAAAATCTGAATTTGAAAATAATATATCAAGAAGTGGCTTTTGAATGATCAATACTTCAGTCTTGCTACTTGAGAACTATAGACACCTCTTGGAAACAAATCTTAACTTCATCCTTATTGGGGAGAGTAAATTGATCTTTAAATGAACCTCGAGATACAGACAAAAAGAAGAGGTGGGAGGAACATATTTCTATTCACCTCATCAAGAGGTATTCAGGCTAAATAAAACATAGTGCATCATTATCTTGTTTGGTTGGTTTGTTTTTGGCATTTTCAGTAGTTGTTTCAGTAGGAGGTTGGTGGGACTTGAGACTAAAACTCTGGCGTATAACCTTAAAATATTCCTCCTAAAATTAGGTCAACTCATGACACAGAGATGCAAATATCTTTTAATGACTTTGGGTCTCTTCTAATGGGAAAACATAAAATACATAATATATTATGAGTTGATACATAAATATCGTAGAGGCATTTTTCTTAACAAGGCATAAAATGGTGGATATGTGTTATACCATATATAGAAGATAATGCCCTTTTGACATTGGGATTTTTATGCAGAATAACCCAAATATCAGAAGATTTATCAGCTTACTTTTCTCTTTACTGTCCTTTGTTTTAGGCAGGTCAGTTACTCAAATTATTGACCTTATTTTAACATTGTGATTGACACAACTGTGGCTTTTCAATTCTCCTTATCTTTTTCTTGCCTTGTATTTCAGAGTGGACATGCTGTAATGGCTACACATTAGCAAATGCTTCCAGGTCAAGCTTTCAGTAAATTAACCTTTTGAGAGCTGGAGACAAATGTACTCGCAGCCTGGGATTATCACTCACCCAGGCCCTGCCCAGGGCTGGCAGATGAGAGCAGAACTGCTGGCCAATGCATGCTCAGCCGCCGTGGCAGCTGGGGTCAGCCCAGGGCACCCCACACTCAGCTACCTAAAGTGCCATTCTTGTGTTCTTAGGAACAACTTGCATAAAAGCTCCTGGACCAAGACATCAGTGATTTAAATGGTGGCATAAGAGGGCAAGCAGAATAATCGACATTTGTCTGCCAAGTTCCAAGTGCAGAGAATTCTGTTGGGACAAGAGTGGAACGAGTGAAAAAAGATATGATGCTTTACCCTTGTATTTGTGCTTTGTTCATGAAATGAATGCAGCATAATTTTGCAAGTGATGAGCCTGTTTCATGGAACCAAACAATGATGAGGAAAAGCGTTCTCAGATTATTTTTTTTTCCCAGCAAATATGAATATTTTAGTACACAACGTGCTTCAGACAGGATTTCAGTTAGGACATTGGCACTGATGCTCTGCGTTTTCTTATGCAGAGGATTTGGTAAAGATAAGGTAAAGATACCTTACCTCCAACCTACAGCAGGGCTTTGGTTGTTTCCTGAACCACCTTTGTGTCTGTTCCCTCAGAAACGCTGTCTGGAAAGCCTTTGCGAATTTTTATTTCTTGGGGAATGAATAAGCACTTTGCCACGTGGATTCCAAATGTATTTATTTCTAAATTCCACAGAAGCCTCCTTGTTCAGCATGTGCTCAGCTCAGAAAGAACCTATGTTATCCACACTCAGGATTTTGCACTCATTAGTTAGAGCTGATTGTTGCATATCAGTGCACCCTGCCAGTGAAGGAGGGTGGCCACACAGGACCTGTATTAACAAGAGTGAAGTCAGAAGGGGAAGGAAAGTGATTATTCCCCTCTCCCTGGAACTTGGGAAACAATATCTGGTGAATGGCATCCAGAGGTGGTTTGCCCGGTAAAGGAGAGATTCACATGCCAGTGAGAGTCCAGTGAGAGATGATGAGGGGTTGAAAATGTGATGAAGCTGAAAATTGGTTTGTTCAGCTCAAAAAAGAGAAGACTCAGAGGATTGTACCACTGTCTGCAGCTCCCCAGGGGAGGTAGCAGAAAAGATGGAACCAGACTCTCCTCATAGGTGCTGGATGATAGAACAACCAGCAATGGACACAACTGACAGCACATGAATCCTCATCAGGTACTAGGAAAATAAAATCTTTACCATGACAGATGTCAAATGGTGGAAGGACTGCCTGAAGAATCTCCAATTTTGGGGACCAGCAGAACTGGCAGGCACGTAGCACTGAGAACGTGGCCTGGGACGGGTCTGCTCTGAGCTAGACACAAACTCAAAAACTATATTCAATTATATTCTGAAGGGGGAAGTAAGACAGGTTTTTCTTATTAGTCTCAATAAGGCAAAGTCATATGAAAAACAGAGGACAAGGTGCTGGGTAGAAAAAAAAATCTGTAAGAATCCCTCAAATTCATATTATTCAGAGGTTTCCTTGTGTTTTGCTGTCTTTTATTAACTTCAACTGGTTCATTTGAAAATATTTAGGATTGTTTTGTGCTCATAAGTGACAGCAGCATGTAGATTACATATACCATATGTATCAAAGACTTCTTATAAAATGTGAGCACTGCAGCATAGAATTCAGCACATGAAGAATAAAATGGTGGGCCCACAAATCCTGGTTTAAAGTCTAAGCACTGCGGATCCATCCAACAATGCAAAAGCAATAAATTGCACACATAGGTCTGGCAGCTGTCATGGGGAGTGACAATTCTGAGAGCTGCACCCTGCACTTCAGGAATAATACCTATATCTATTTTAAGTTTTGTAGATACTTTGACTTGCACTGGGGAAAACATACCAAGAGTGTCTCAAAAAATTGTTGTGACAGATATGATGTTTTTGTAATCATCAACAAAATGATAAAAGAAACAGACTCCCAATATCTCTTACTACAGAAAGCACTATAAAAATCCTATTTTTTTTTTGTTTGTTTATAGAAGACTGAAATAAATGCGAACCTCCTGTCTGATCTTTTAAAAAGTAAATTATCTCTGCATTGCTCCAAGCTGCCATGTCTGTACCTCTGTCAGGAGACAGTCCACCTCAAACAACAGATTGTCAATATCCTGACAGCGATATTGGTCCCACTAAAACCCAGAACGTGTGGCTGTAATATTTTCATAACACCACTGAAAAGTACTGGTTTACAGCAATTGAAAGAATTTGTCTCTTGGTTTTGGTGCAAAGAGGTTGTCTCTGAATTGTATTTCTTATTTTTTGGTGAAGATTTATGTAAAAGACAGAAAACAGAACCAAAACCTCCCCAGCTACACCACTTGCCACCACAACAAACAGCCTGATCCCATTGTCTTTGTAGCCCCTCTTCAGGCAGGGTTTGGCTACTCTGAGCTTGGCCTGAGCCTTTTCTTCAGCTGAGTACACTGGCCTTTCCCACCACAGACCCAAGAGCAGGGTAAGTGAAACACAGTAACACTTTAATATTTAATGGCTGAATCATCCTGTTCAGTGTTCTTTTAATTTATAGTCCTGAACAACAATCAATGTAACCCTCGGCCCAGAGCCTACTTGTAACAGTACTTTTGCTACTGGATGATTTTAAACAAAATGTTCCTGTTTCTAGTAAGAGCACAAGAATTTCAGTTTAACTTACTATGCTGTCAATACCTAACAGAGCTTCTTGCCATAGGCAGTGATGCTGTTCTGTTGTAATTCTATCCATAAAAATGCTACATCTCTGAAATACCATCATCAGTAGTTGACAATCTGCCATCTTTCTCTTGGAAGCATTATTTCTCTGACATAGTATAGGATGACATGATAGCAAATGCATGGTTCTAAGAATCCATGAGTACATTAAAATAAATCGTACATCAATGTGAATACAAAGCTCTTTTAGTGTGTCTTGTTATTTTTTCTGTGCTGCTTTTGGATATTACAAACTAAACTGGATCAGGCTGGATTAGCAGTTTCAGAGATTACCGGCGACTACATTCTTCATGCACTGGTACAAAAGATAACAAGCTATTTGAGCACTTATTCCTATATGAATATCCCAGAATCACCCCAAGAGAGGGTGTGATATAACATGCTGCTATAACAAACTGCCATCTTTAGGAAGAACGTAAAACAAATGCCCAGCTAAGATCTGATTGCAAGTACCATGACGTTGGCAGCTTTCCAACTGGGAGACTGGTATTTTTAACACAAAAAATAAACAAAATAAAATGTGAAGGCACAGTATGGCTCTGTTGTGAAGGATAGTTTCTCACAGCTTTTGTTCTCAGGGTCCAGCACTGCAGGAGTTAATAACAAGAGGCTTTCCTATCTGTTGATACCTGCTGAACTGGCTGTGGAAGGGCAGGGCCTTTTCTGCAAGACAAGACCCCCTGCAAAAAGGGTCATCCATTTTTGTGCCCTTTTTTACTTTCACACTTTCTATCCTATCTGAATTCTAAGAAAACCCCTGCAGGTATAAAAAAAAAAAAAACAACCTGAGGCACTGTTATAGATATTGAAACTAACTGATTGTTACAAACTGCTTAAAAACATCTTCTACATTTAAATTGAAAGCTTATTTTAGTAGAGAGACCTTCCAAACTGTGCCTGTGTGTCCACAAGGGCTTCAAGCCAGGCCTGAGTAACTGTGGGTAATTCCAAATATTCTCTAACAGCAGCTGCCTTAAGATTCCCCTCATGCTTGGCCAAGGCTTTAGAGAGGCTTTCAGGTCAAAGCAGGCAGGAGGACACGAAACCCTCGGCCAGCAAGGCTGGGCAGGGCAGGACTGGCTGCCCTCTCTGCGCAGGGTGTTGCTGCAGGGCAGGGTGGCTGGCACAGGGCGCTCCTCCCTGCCGTTCACCTCCTCTCCACTCTCCTCAGCACTGGGCTGTCACAACACACTCCTCATTACAAAGGGCCTGTGAACAAGGATAGAACTGAAAAAGCAGAGAGCCATCAACCTGTACAGTGCCAAAGTGCTGCTTTTTATTAATGTAACAAAATCAATCACAGTGAAAAAAATTGAGAAACTTTTATATGCAATGCTCAATAAACCCAAAAATTTTGGCAGGCCCTTGGCAAATAAAAATGTTAATGCTATGCAGTTGCTCTAATGATGTAACAGATGGATTTTTCTGTTTAGTTTTCATCACATTACAGACATATTGTTTGTATATTGCTTCTTTGGCATATGTTTACAAGAGAAAGAAGGTGCTGCCTTTACAGGAGAGGCATCTTTTTATGACTCTCTCTGTGCCCATGGGCAATCACTGCTCACCCTGGGTCATCTTTGCTCATGATCTTTTATGACAGTCATAGGACTTCTTTCTAAAAAAAAAGCTATAAAATCAGAAAAATTTAATCATCGCTCAAATTCAAAAGCAGCTAACTGAAACCCCACAGTAGAAATCAGATGCAGAGGACAAGCCAGATTAGAGCATGGTAGTGAGTACTGTAAAAGGTTTTCTTTGTAAATCAGACAGAACACATGTTTATTAACAAAAAAATAAAAAATCTCCATAGTATTAATTTGCTATACTAATTCAAACTGAGCAGCGATTTATTTGCTCTGCTGCCTCACTGAGAAGTACTCTAGCCCCCAGGCCAATACTTGGTCTTTAGTCTGTCTTTTGGGATTGAAATATACTATAGCAAAAGATATTTTCCATATTCTTGGCTTCAAGTTGTTTTTTTCCTATTGATATGATAACTCTTTAGTCTTCCTTTTGCTTCTTTTGAAGGGTTTTTTGCCAGTACTAATTTATTTCTGAGTTTCAAAATTGATGTTAGTAGAGTTTTTAAGAAGTAATCACTGGCAATTCAAATATCATCTATGTTAATCCTAACAAACTGCATTCAGATAATATTAATGGGCCGATTTACAAGTAATAAAGGAAGGATGGCACTATTCTTAATTTATCCTGCTGTGTTCAGATATTACCACACATATGGCAGAGAAGATTACCAGCAGTTCTGAGACCCCCGTGATTCTTCAGGCATAACAAAGCAGATTAATGACAGAGTAATAAGGTCAGCTCAGGTATAACACAACCTTTTCTCCTCAATTAGTCAGTTCAAAGCTAAATTTGGCCTAACTTAGCACAAAATTTCCTGTCACTTGTTGATTTGGATAAAGATTTGAGAGCAGAATAGTAGTGAATTCTGTGTCTGAAACAGATGAAGGATGCACAAGCCAGGGGATTAAATCCCTCATTCAGTCTCTCACTAGTTAAAGTTCTAGACAACAAAAACTAGCACTTGCCTTCACACAACTGGTGAGAAAAGAACTTGCTCTCCAGATTTAAAAGCAGCACTTGTGAAGCATAATGAAACAATTCGGAGAGATAGCACAGACCGTATTTCTGGTAAAGTTTGGGCCATTTGGGAAGAATTAAACCAATCACATGTGCAGCTGAAAATAATTAGTCAAGCTGCTTAAACAGACAAACTGCTTACTGTCATTGTGAGAAAGAAATGAAGACAGTAAACAGTAGGTGAAAAGAAGTTAATGGTGTATCTGACAACACAACTCTGTCCCAAAAGAATTCACTGTTAAAGAAGACAGTTATGACCTATAAAATTTAAGGCTATAAATAAAATGGAAATAGTCCTTGAGAAAAGCTAATATCTCACCGAGATTTCATGTACAATTTCAGGTTGTTTTCTGACAGATTAATTACCTCATAACAAAACCATAAAAAACATTTAATTAAATGTAAAGTGAAAAGTCATGTACTCCCATGTAATGGAAACATCAGCAATGATAAATGCGGTGCAGCTGTAGTGAATATTTTGTTATACCTGTGTTTATTGGAAGGCAAAGAGAAACAGGTGTGGTCCATGGGATAAGCAAGGGATTTAAGGTGAGGGATCAGGTTTCTAGGTCAGGGATAATTCCCAACATTTAATTTCTTTGTTTACGGTTGGACTGGTTTATAAGCCTACATAACAAAAATAAGACTCCCTTCATGGCATTGTGCGACACTGAATTCCCCATACTTCTGAGTTAGAAAGTGCTCTGAAAATGAACCTTGTTAGTTTACATAAAGTCCTTTTTTATCTGGCTTGCAAACTGAGTTCTGTGCCCAGTTCTCTACAGGATCAGGTAAAAGACAAAAAATGAGCTCTGAATGGCAGATCTTTCATTTTCCTGATTGCACCCACTTCAGCCTTTACTCCCTCTTTTCTCTTTCTCTGTCTCCCTCAAGACAGACACGCACAGAGTTTTCTGACCACAGGATAGAGACAGCTGGCTTGGGGCAGGGCACCTGCCTTTGCAGCGAGTGATCCATGTGAAAACCCAGACAAGGATGCCCTGAGAGCACCATGGCCTCTAGTGCTTGTTAATCACAGGTGAAGTGCTGTTGCCTTCTGCATGCTCTGGCCAAGCCCTTTGTGATCAGGCACGACAGCAAACAGAGGCTCTGACAGGGTGTGCACAGTTGCTCCCACATGTGCCCATTTCATTAGTGTTTGCTCTCACTAGGAAAGAAATTACCCGTTACCCGTGCAGGAATTGAGGCACCCTAATGTTAAAGCCAAGTACAGTTGAGATGGATAATGGCATAGGGAGTGGAAAGCCATGGTAAAGCATCAGGGAGCTCATGTGGGCATCATCTGGGGAATGCAGACTGCCTCACTCTATTGCCTTTGGTCAGGAACCTGCAGGAGCAGAGAGGCTTCCTGCAGAACTCTGAATGAAGGACAGATCCTTGTCATAAACAGAAACTTCTTAAACCAGTTGATGAACACTGGTTTAAGAGAAATCAAAATAAATCGTAAGAGCCACAGATATTGGAAACTTTTTACCACTTGGTTGTCACACACATATGAAGGATTCAGAAGGCTGCCAAGAGATTTAAAAAGGGCATCACATTGGAGTGACTTCTGCTCCTGCTACTCCAGCTGGAACATCTAAGAATACCTTTCAGTCACCATAACTTCTGCAGCCTCAAGAAAACCTTCAAGAAGCATTAATGTCTCTAATCAAAGCCTTGAAAATATGTCATAATATTTTTAACACAAAAAACCTTGTAGGAAAATTGTTGCTTAGGTTATTTAGGACATTATTCGTGATCTTTACCACAGTTTTATCTTTTACAATTCATTCAGGCTTGAACAAAATTATTAGATAAACGAATTATTCATTTTAAAAAGCAGAAGATTTAAACAGTGCAAAGAAAACAACATATCATCTGCAGATTTCTTAGACCAATTTCCTGTACCTTGTGTCTTGAATCTCCCAGGCCACTTGAACTTCTACCACAATTAACTTGTTGGCCAAAAATGGTACCTTTGAAGGAAGGGACCTTTGGTACTGAGATGACAGAGAGTGAATGCCTTTATTGCAAGAGAGGTGACAGGACTTCCTGAAGTAGTGTCTATGGAGAGAGCCTAAATGCTCACAGCATGTGTAAACACGCGTGCGGAATGGTTCCTGATGGGCTTGGATTTGCTCAAGGCAGACAGCAGGATGGGAGATGCTTGGAGTTCTGGGCAACATTCTGTTAATCAAACACATCTCAACTCAATAACCAAACAAACTGCTATGGATCAGATTTTGTTTAAACCCAAGACAATGACACTTCTGAGATCTTAAAGGATTGATTATCACTAGCTCAATGCTTACTTATGACCCTAATGTGCCATTATATTTGTTTCTTTGGCATAACAGAATAAATAGCGTTGCTTTTAAATAGGGTGGGGGAGGAGTGAAAGGGGGAAAAGAAATAAGCGTATAGAGGACGCTATGTCACCTGTAAATATTAGTCTTAATACACAGCAGAATAAAATTAAAAGATGGTTTGTCTAAAAATTCAGCAGAGGCTCCACCAGTTGATAATTCTCAGATTGCCTGATGAAGCCTTCCTTACTTGACTCTTTTCATCCTCGTGCTCCAAACATACCAGTTCTTAAAGCCAATTGTCCAGACACAACACACATGCTCTTTGCCAAAGCTGACTCCTACACCACACAAAAAATGATGATGTGTATCTACAGTTTTCTGAGGGATGGAACACAGAGCAAACCTGAATTAGCACCATATTACAAGGTTCTGCAATCTGTCCCAATTCTGCACTGAAGCCCTTCACTGGCATTAAGAAATGTCTTACTGTTAAGGTTATTTCTGTGGACATGGAGCAGTGTAGCACATTTTATTATTTCTCTTATTGGATTAAATATTTTGCAATGTATTTAAAAGCACTGGAGGGCTTTCTTATGAAAGAAAGCTATAAAAGTGTACTTGAAGTTTTTCCTCTATGACAAACAGTTGTATTAAAATGGAAAAACTACAGGGTATGAGACAGAATTTATTAAGCTTTATTATGTTGAATAATGTTTAGATTAGTAAAAATTAGGTAGAATAAAAGCATGATGTGAATGTGACTAAAAAGAAATACTTAAAGCCACGTGTTAGTTATTAATAAGTCAACATAATTTTTGATAGCTATCCAAATATCTTAAGAACCTTTTCGAAGTCATGGTCCCTCTAGATGCAAAATCTGTATTTATTCAAATATTGCATATCAAAAGGAAGATAAATATGCAAAATCTAAGCACCAAAGTATGTGTATATTCTAATGAAAACAAGTTACCCAATGTGAAAGTCAGTGGAAAGTTTTTTTATGGTACTTTTGAGACATTTTTAAAGATTCTTGTGTGCCTAAAGATACAGATGGATTTGTACAGGAATTTTTTAATGTTCTGAAAGACCTACAGGATTTGCGTACTTACAAAAAATAATTTCTGAGAGAAGTCCTTGTCCGTGATCTATTAGGCAGCTACTTATTGCATACTTTCTAGTTTAATTGAAGTCTTAAGCTCTAGTCCAGCACTCCATTGATTTAGGCAGGGCCCAGTATTGCCTCACAAGCTGTTTACAGGCCTAGGGCTATGGCACTAACCTACAAACTGAATAATAAAACTCACCTGCCTGCATTATACATGGATATTTAAAAACAGACAACCCAAATGTCACAGGTATTTATGAGAAGGTTTGATGAAAGGCAGCAGAGCCCTCAGGATGGACACAAGCTACCAGAGGCCTCGACAGAGGAGGGTGTTTTTAAGGGAGCGAATTTAGCCACTAATTTAAAATAAATAACCCAAATGTTAAGCATGGCATCTGTCCTTTTACAAAATGTTAAATATTATTTTTTCATCTGTTATATATCTCAGCGTGACCAAGTGAAATGTTGCTCTTTTTTCCATGTCAAAAGTCTGTTTACTGATTACACAACAAACTTGCACTTGTGCTATATCACCTTAGTGACAAAAATCTACTTTTTAAGTCACATGGGAGAAAAGTAAGTCAGAGAAAAACCAAGAAAGAAATTCAATCTTTGAATGTACTAGATTCAAATGCAGAGTAAAACTAATTTCTACCTCTACCTTTCTACTGATTTTGTGTAACTTGCTTCAGTATTGCTTATATGAATTTACAAAACTCTGTTTGAAATAAATTGCAAGAAACCAGCTTCAGAATATATGTAAACACACGCTTTATGCACAAGTTCAAATTCCATGAAGTTCCAAGTATTGATATCTCTCGATGCCTCTTCTAATGGAGTGTATTTGTTTCACTTTTCTGCACACACAGAGTCCCTTTTTCTCCCAAGGCTACTGATCTTACTGACAATTGCTGCAAACCATGAACACTTCATGCTGCTACCATTATTTTAATCTGATTCAGTGTCTGAGGCACTGGTGGCTGCTATCCTTGTCCCCCAAAATAGTGCAGTAAAAGGCTACTTCACTCAGGAAAAGAATGGAGCATTGACATGAGAAAGCAATTATGTGGGAAACATTGAATCAAGCATTCCCAGGTGGTATGTTTATATTGAGAATAAACTGTAAGGCAGCCAAGTTGGAAGTCTGTGAAACTTCCACCATTGTTAAAGGGCCACTGTCCCTTAGACTGGGGCCCCCAAACTGCAAGGGGTTTGCAATTTTACGAAATTTAAGATGAAATCCAAAATGTAAATTTAAGCTCATATGAGTAATTTTATTTCTTTTAATATAAACTTCCACCTCAAGTACTAAGAAGACCAACAGTACTGTTATGCAGGGGTACATAAAAGAAAATTAAAGTGGAAGTGGGAAGAAGTCAGGCTCAGTGCCTTCCAGTGTCACAGTCTGGGCTTTGTGAAATACAGAAAACAAACAGGAAATGGATAGATCCAAAAGGAAATATTTAAAATTTGTTTCTTTTGTAATAATCTTCATAGACAGGTCGGCATTTTTTATTTTTTATATAAAGTATCAGCTTGATTGACAGCAACCCCTTAAAGAAAACCGTTTGCTACATTAAACGTCAATGGAAAGGAATGAGTAACTGCTCAGTTATAGCAACCCCAGCAGCAAGAGCAACCAAAGCAGAAAACAGCTTGGGTAGGAGCTGCAGACACTCTCAGAACTATTTATAGCACCAGACTTGAGTTTTATGTAAATAAAAGCCCATTCTAATAAGAACAGAGTTTCTACCGTCATCCTATTTAGCTTTTGGTACAATGAGATGCAAAAATGAAAAATAATAAGTGTAGATATTTTGTACCCACCGCCAGCAGTCATGTTGCATGTGCTTTTTCTTTCAGCAAAATTTTTGAAGGCCAGGAATGGATTACATTTGTGACATTTTGGTCTTTATTTCAGTTATCCACACTTCTAAGTGTTTCTCTCAGGTCTTTGGTCCACTTTCACTCCTCACAGAAATGAGAGGTCTCCAAATATTTATTTGAATAAATTTGCATATTTATATATGCATCACAATTTTAGAATTTAGGCTAAATATGCAAATTTTCTTGTGCGTGTTGTCACAAATTTGAGCAAGAATCAGTGAACATGAAAACTGGAGAAAAAAAATCTTCTCTAGACACCTTTAAACCTAAATATCTGGGTGAAGCTTCAAGTCAGTTAATTCAGCTGAAGTCATTTATGCATATTGAGACAAACCTACTGAAAATCCAAATGGAATGAGTTAGAAATCAAGAATAAATGTGATGAACACAAACTGGAACAATGTTAAGATAACAGGGAGCCACAGTGGATGTGTAAATACTGGAAATAGCATTTTCACCCTTAAAACCAGAAGCAGATTAACAAAAGAGAATGAAATTTGAATAGAAACAAAACCAGAGTGACATTATCCTAATTTTGGGACTTCATATATTCTTTTTCAAAGCCCCATTGAGTTATAGTACACATGCAGAATTATCTGTTTCTTAGCAAAAACCATGGCTGGGCACGACTTGACACTGCAAGAACTCTGTAGGCACTGAAGTCACTTCACACCCATGGCAGCAAAGCCTGCCTGCTGCCTGACATTATCTGCCTTCTTCACACACCCCGTGGCCAAATGAAATGCATCGTAAAGCCAGGCACCTATTCCACCTGACAAAAAACTGTGTGAGTCACAAGATGTGAAATGGTCATTAGAGAAAAGAAAGATGATTCCGGTGAATAGCCAGAGCCTGGGACAAGTTGAGTTTTGGACACCAAGGACATTACTCATGTAAAAGCTTGGGCTTGGCTTCCCTCAGGAATGGGCAAAGTTCCCAGTTCCTTCAAACATCTGTTTGATATTACCAGACTCACTGGGGAAGGATTCAAGGAGTGCAGAGCTGGCTCAGAATGCCTCAGCCATGGAGGCTCAGTCCAATTTTCTGGCAAAGGGAGTTTAGAAGTTTAGGGGGCCAGAGGGGAAGAGGACTTGAAGAGGTCATCTGGATTCAAGAAGAAATGAGGAACACAGCAGTTCTAGGGCAGGAAGGATCTCCAAGGTTAGCCAAACAGCAGGATGGAGAGAGGAGAGTGAAGTCTCAGGAGGATCTAGAGGCAAGCAGGAAGACGTCACGGTCTGCGTGGAAATGGGCCAAAAGAGAGCCATGGAGCACAGTGGATGCAGCCACTGCTCCCTCTCTCCTTCTTTGCTACCTGTACTTCTTCTCAGTCTCTACTTCCAACTTACATGTGAGCAGGTGTGGCCCCTCCATCCCTCCCATGTGCCTGCTGCTCATTCTTAATCCTTCCCAAGCTCCTGAAGAAGGGAGAGGGGACTGGTGTGAGGGGGGCCAGTCTGGAGTGGGTGCCTGCAGTGGGGGGAGGAATGTGGAAGGGCTGAGGAGGCAAGGGCAGGTGTTGGAAGAGCTGTACAGCCATGTGCAGGAGAATTGGAGTCCCCAGGGTAGGAGCCCAGCCTTTCCCTGTGGGGCAGGTGGTGGGGACACCGCTCGGGGTGAAGAGACCAGTGCTCATTGCCTCAGCTGCAGAGGGTGTGGGCAGACACGGCTCCTTCAGAGGCAGCCTAAGAGCTGGTGGGGACTGGAGGAGTTGCAGTGTTGGGCCAGGAGGAAACCTGATAAATAAAATGATCCTAGTAAAAAAAAAATAAAAAAAATTACAGGGAATTGTGAGAACTAAGGGAGAAAATGTATCAAGGTGATTATACAAATTCTTGGAGTAGAATGAGGAAATGTGACTTTGTCCATGAATAGGGGGATGCTTTCTGAGCCATACAGTGTGAAGAAATAATTTCAGGATCCAAAAGATCATAAGCTCATATAATATCCTGAGCCAGAAGGGACCCACAAGGATCATCTACGTCTATCTCCAGGCCCTTCACAGGACCACCTCGAGGTGAGGCCGCCCCAGTGCAGAGCAGAGGGGACAATCCCTCCCTTGGCTGGCTGGTGATACTGGGCCTGCTGCCCCCAGGACAGGGATATCCCTCCTGGCTGCCAGGAAACTGCTGGCTCATGTCCAATTTGAGCCAGGGGCAGGTCCATGGAGCAGGACCCCCAGGGCCCTTTCCACAGTGCTGCTCTCCAGTGTCTCATTCCTCCATCTGTAACCGCACCCAGGGCCCCTCGTTCCCACAGGCAGAGTGATTCTATGAACAGCCATTTCTTCAGAGGTTCCAAACCTTGGTGATACCCAGACAAAACACTGTACCAGGGAATACCCAGTCATTTGAACTGCAGGGGCATGGCAGTGTACCTGAAATTGCTTTCATCTACAGAAATAGCTATTTTGGAGAAGTTTCCTAAATGTTTTTCAGTTCAGCATCCCAGCTTTTGAGACACAAATATTGCAGTAGTTAGATGATTTAGACACTCTTGCTGATCACAGTATATCAGAATTAATAATTGGCTGATTTGTCTAAGCTGGCAACAACAACAAAACTTGTGGTCCAGGGACAGCATCCAAAGCATTAACATGAACTGATTGCCCACAGCCAGGCCTGTTTGGGTTTCATCAGCATCAGCACTGCCACAGCCCAAAAAGACAAATAAACCACTAACACCTGAACGAGGGGGGAACTGAAATAAGCTCAACAATGCTTTCTTTCTCCTCCTGCAGGGTGAGCTCACAAGTTCCCTTAAATCCCGCACACAGCATGTGGTGTGCCTGGCACACAGAGGCTGCCCAGAGCCGGCCCTTTGGAGCATCAGGAGGTGGGTGCTGGCCAGACAGGCACTGCCCACGGCCCTGCAGAGCCGGGCTCAGGCCACAGCACGGGCAGCAGGGCACGGCTGCTCTCAGCAGCTGGCACCAGGCAGGGAGGCAGCGGCACAACCATTCCCACGGCTTGCCAGGACTCCATTGCACTCAATGGCTGTTTGTATGGGGAAAGCCTGGGTGGCCTTTGCAATGCAACCCAGTAATAATATTGCAGGGACTGAAGAGGAGGAGAATTGTGGTAGCACACAGCAAATAAAATATGCAAAATATCTGCATCTGGTTGAAAGAAAATGCAGCAGCAGAGTCTGTTATCTCTATAATTTTCCCAAACAAGCTATAGAGCTGCACTCAGATTTCAGACCTGAGATCTGGGTCTTCTTTAACTGAAACAAATGGGTGTTTGCCATCTACTTCAACGGAAGGGTTTAAAAATGAGACTGTTAAACAGCTAAGGGAGCTGATGTAATCATATTTTAACCCAATTATCCTTTCCAATATGTATTTGTCAGCATTTAATCCCATCTGCCATTGTGCTGCCCAAGTGCCTGAATTGTATTGGTCCCTCAAGAGTTCTCTAGTCTTGGCTAACCTAACAATTTCTGTGCCATATGCAAATTCTAATTTGCAAATATTCTCCCTCATTTCCAGACACTATTAAACAACTGGTCTTATTATGGGCGCTCCTCAGTTAATTCTTTGCCATTTTGGAACTTTACCAATTTTTCTGGTTTATTTTCTACCAATTTACCAATCTCTAATCTATGCCAATGATTTACCTCTAAACCCTTGAATACATAGATACTCTACTGCTCCTTCTGAGAGACTTTGAAAAAAACACTAAAAAAGTAAAAATTACCTAAACCAAACAGTTCCTTTGGTCACTTTTCTGGTGACAATACAAACAGATGCTAGTAAATTTAAGAGTGTTTTTTCTTTTCAAAAAATATTCCTTTAAATTGCTCTTATATGTTGTTTTTATTTCTGCAGATAATTCATTATTGTCTCTAGTTACTATTTTAGTCCATTTACCTGGAACTTCAATGAAGTCCCTTGGTTCCAAATTCTAAGGATATTTTTAATTCTTTTTCAATAAATAGGTCCAATATCTGCTATCCAAGCTAAAAAAAAAAAAAAAATTCAGGTAAGGGTATATCTTCTGATAGGAAATAATCTGTGCCGGAACCAAAGTGATTTAATTCACATGTAAATAAAACCACATTTGGACAAAAAGTCAGCGGGAAGTAGTTACAACAGCGTAAAAACTTACGAAGTGTAATACTAAATGGTGTTTCTGTTTTTATGATTTAAGATTAAAGGTCCATGATCTATTTTTTTCTGTAACTCTGATTCAACAAGGCATTTTTATAGGGAAAGATTCTAATTTTCATTACAGACTTTTTAATAACACTTTTGCAGAAGAAAAGAATCTTAGTGTACACAAAAATAGCTCCTACTGGATTATGCATATGCTTGAGTCTTATGTTGAGTTGAAGCTTGAGAGGAAAAACTGTATAAATTTCCTTTGCATGAAAAGTCTACTGATATAATCCAAGGTAGAAAACAGTTTTCATTTGCATCAAGCAAGTTTCTTGCAGAATAGTAACTGAAATGGTTATTTCAGTTGATGGATATAGGCAGCCAAATTTGTTTAAACATTTAGACCCTGTGTTTCAGAGACAGACTCATGCTAAGAGCAGAATTTAACATTTGGAGCCACAGGAATGGCTCATTACTATAAATGTCTGCAATACTAATCAAGAGAGATAATGTTCTAGCCAGGATAATAATTAACATTTAACTGACTTGCAAATGTAAAAACCAGGACTCTCAAAATCCAGACATCAACGAATTGAAAGAAACAGGCATTACTTTTTTTATCCACTTGAATTCCTCCCCCTAGAGGACTACTGCAGTGCTCAAGGGGGAAGATTGCAGTGCAGTCAACACCAGCACATCTACTGAATGGACACTGTACTTTCTGCTGGGCCTGATACATCTTTTGTACCGAGATCCAGCCAAGTTTACTGTATCCACATGTGAAAAAAAGGTAGAAGATTCCATCAAGAAGCTCAAATGTGAGTTAAAAGCAACAAAGTGACTGTGGTGTGATCTTTAGTGCTTATATATGCCAGAATAATATCAACAATCTTTTTCCAGTACAACCGCCAGAGAGCAAGGAATAGTGCTAGACTAAACACAGAATGTAAAAGAGCATATAGAATTGGGGTCTGTGCTAAAAGAAACGTGAAACCCCAATGAATGGAGCAGAATGAATTGCAGACCATTCAGAGCAGCATTATAGGTTTCCCACGTGGGCACTAACAGCAGACTTCCACAAGATTTTGGCAACAGTACAATTTGCAACAACAACAAAAAGAGTTTGCTGAATTATTTAAGCATGAAATCAACATACCTCAGACAAAAATAGCCAATGTGTGTAAAGTGAAATAACTTAAAAATAAAGCACTGGATCTGAGAGGGAATGCAGTGACTTTAGTTCAATCCACTTGGTACACTCCGATTTCTCGGGAAATGCAAGCTGACTGTGGGGCAGGCTACCCAAGGCAGAGTGCTGCTGGAGAGCTTTCCAGGCAGTGTGCTCACTGGGGTGGGCTGGGAGAGGGAGGAGTTGTATGAGCATGTACACCTCCTTCTCCTCCTCTCCTTTTGCTCTGTTTACCTTCCATGAATTCACAGCCATGTGATCCCTGCCATCCCCGGTCTCATTGGCTTGTTTCATGCTGTTGTTCACAGAACACAGGTGCCTGTAGTTCTTTGGGTAAAAGAACAGAGCTTTGCAAGAAACACATCTTTTCCCTTTCTTCCTCCACTTATTTTCTTCAAAGGTGAAGAGATCACCTTTGGCTGGGAACTCAAACTTCGTTTTGTTTTAGGCTCCCCCCACTTTTCCTGCGCAGTAATCTCATGGCATAACACGTGCATTTTTTTAGAACTTCTGTTTCATATGGCATGGCTCTGCATACAGCTCCCACAGGGAAGTCCTGGGAGAAATGGGGGATGAGAACAGAGGCTGTCATGTATTCCTAGGCCTTTCAGGATCAAGCATCACACACTTTCAACAAGGCAGAAGCACTGCTCAGACCTTCAAACAACAGACAGGCAGAACAACCAAACTATCAAACATGCACAGCCATAGGGGGGGAAAACATGCAGCAGTCTTGGATCTTTTTAAAAAGTAAACTAAATTCCAATTTTAGAGGAATTCTCTTAGATGAACATTCTTGGAAGGGGCAAAATCAGCCAGGAACCTTTCACACCTCTCTCCTTTTGATAGGAGGAAAGGTTCCTGGCTAATTTTGGTTCCTTTTGGCAAGAGGTTTTTCTCACAGGGAGCATTTACCACATCTCAAAGGCAACATAAGCTGCAAGCAGGAGTGTGGCTTTGTCTTTGCCACAGCTGGGGCAGTGCTGCCTCTCCAATCCTGCAGCTGGGAGGGGAGGAGCCGTGAGGCTGCCCGGGGCTCCCCTTCCTACTCCTCCCTCCTCAGAAAAGAAGCTGAACAGCAAAGTGTTGGTGGTGATCCATGAGGGGCTTGGCCAGAGGAGAAATTCTGCTTGTCCCAGTGCCCTAGATACAACCATCTTTTGGAGGTGCAACCTTCTCTCCAGAGATGGATGGTGTTTCCTGCCAAACCTTGCTGAAAAGGAATTCTGCTGTGGTGGACAGTGAATCAGTTGTCAGACATTGTGAAAGCTCACAGCTCATGCTTCATTAGAAGTTGGCATTAATTGCTTTCTGTAGAGCGCACAGAAATTAAGCTCTCTTATCAACATAGTGACTAGGAAATAATAACAGCAAAGTCTGAATCAGAGAACAAGATGCAGTAAAACTATCCACTAAAGGCTTCTAGAGGCAGGAGATTATCATAAAAGATCAAACCATCATTAAATTACTTTAGTAATGAAATGAATGAATTTAGAAATGAATGAATACAGCAATTTCTTACCCAGAAGGGTTGCTGCTATAGAAACAAATATTGCATTCAAATGTGAAAATAAATTCCTTTATTGCTCATTCCAAAAGTATTTGGAAATACTTTTGAAAGGAATCTAAGTGTGAGAATGAGGAATCAAATAAAATCCCAAACCCAACCACATTAAAAAAATAGCCAGTTATAGGACTGACTTCTTAGCTAATTAAGGAGGAGTCTGAGATCAGAAGATCACATTCCAGTGATACGACAGAAAAAAAAAGACTTTTTTTTTTGGACATTGAGAAAGTCAGCTCTTTCTACTGCAGCAGATCAAACATCTCAGCTTTAAAGAATGACAGAGAAAATTAAACTAAAAGAACAGCCAAAAAGCAATTTGATTCTATGAAAATAAGCAGCAGCAAAACTGCAATGATACCTCCATTTTGAGACTGGCAAGATCCGTCCCTTCTTAGTTATCTAATTCGCCAGAAGTACTCATCAGAATTTTTCTTCATTAGCACTGCTTATACCAATATACACACAAAACACACGTGTTCAGTTAGAGTTTCAGAAATTCTTGGATACTAAACCCTCCACTCCCACAAGCTTCCTTCTCTAATTCTCCAGGGGGCTATATATTGAAGGAGTATTTATTTTTCTACAGTGGCACAAAACAAAGCCAGTGAAAACAAAATTGGGCCTCGATGCCTCTCTGAGATTTGCCATCCTGCTTTGCAGCTGTGCAAGGCAGTAGGAGTGGGAAACTGCAGAGCAAGAGGTCACCAGTGCCACTAGTGCTCCTCCGAGTATTGAGAGGGGTTTGCATTCAGACCACTGTAGTCTGAGCTATTGTTTCCACTGTTGTTCCCCTCGTGCCCCGTGAAGGCTATTTAATGTGGTGTGGGAGGAGGGCTCTGTAAGAAGGGGAAGCTGAGGACATGAGAAAAATTATGCAAGTGCTTCGGTGAGGGTTTTCAGTGTGGCTGTTTTCTTTGTCATTGCAAACCAAAAGAACCTTGTACCTGGATTTTACATATTACACAACCCCGAGACTTTCCATTTGTTGTGCCTATGCTATTTTTAAGACTAGCTTATACTGCACCTTAGCAGTCCATTTGAGATGCAAGATACACTACATGTGCACTCACAGGAGCTACAGTGGGGCCAGTGCTGCACTGGATAAGAAGGCCCCAATGTTGCTGTAACTCCACTGGAAGGTAAGGATGTGCATTTTAAGAGTCCGCATTTTCTCCCGAGATGCCTGCAGTGGTGTGGATTCTAGCTGGACTAATAGTGTTGCCACCCTCATGTGCGTATCCAGCTGCTGGAAAAGTTATAATCTGAATCACATATTCTTTTTCAGTGATTGTATGATTCGTATAAAATGATTTATACTAAATTTCATTGCAGGGAAAAGTAAATTACATGAAATTTTACTAGTGCCGAGAAGGGATTTTACTTTGTTTTAACTTAAAAGCTGTTCTTCCAAAATCACATTGTCACAGTTAGTTGAGAATCTGTTTTTTTCCTCCATTGCAAGAATTATTTTCTGTCTGATTTCAAAAAGGTATGATGTAAGTTAAGTGTTTTTAGTAATTTTCATCATTGTTTTCCTGGGCCACTTTTGCATTAAGGATTGATCTGTTTCAGACCTTTTTTCTTTTCTTTGCTTTTTTTTTTCCCCCTCCTGATATTTATGGAATTCAGACCACAACAGCAGCAACTCACTCCCTTATATAACAGAACTTCTCCCAGTTTGTCCTTTACAGTTATTCATCACCAGTGATCCAGGTCAGAGGCCCTTTTGGAAGTGCCATCTAGTACAATTCTATAATACCTTGTAAAACATTTTAATCTTTTTTTAGAACTATTTTCCTTTTCTAGGCTCAGTGCCACTTTCCAGTGGATTTAAAAGTAACATTTAAACTTATAATCTAGTTTAGCAGAATCACGTACCCTAAGACAGTTGTTTAACCATTTCCTCCTAGGAAAACAAGCAGGCATTTTGAACACTACTTACCAGTATAAGCCTCAGTATTATATCAACATCAGAAGAGCAAAGAAAAGGTGACACGAAGTCATCATGATTTTTGAATCAGGAGAGTTCCAGCTGCATGCCAAATTGTACACCTTACACTCATTACGGGCCAGGGAACACTCAGATACAGATTCACACATGCTAAACTTCAGGTCTTATCTGTGGAAAGCATTTCTTCTGCCACAGGAGACTGCCCAAGTCCCATCCTACATGTAAAGCCATCTGACAGGATCAAGAGCTCTAAGTCACCTCTGCACTGCAAACCAGGGGCATGACTTCCCCCATAAGTACACAAAGGTGGAACTATATAACAAAGTGTGCAATATGTGTGCTAGACTACTTCTGGTATACAGACAAACCTGAAAATCCATCTCTTAAATTACTTTATGATTGTTACTTAAATAAGTGGAACCAAAAGAACACATTTAACGTTTTCAGACTCTCGAATATAAAAGACAAAATGGTCTGTGCACATAAAATCAGACATGATTTAGGTGAAAAATACTGACATTTGATTGCCTTTATCTTGACGTATCAAACAATGAAATAAAGATTCTAAGGGCTTACATGTTAAAAAATGGGTTGCTACTTTTCTCTGAATTTATTTGATATAAGCTTGATAGACTTAGTGCTACATTTAAGGAAAAGGATGAGATGCTCTACTGTGTCACTCACTCACTTGGGATACTCAATGCAGAGAGAACCAGAGCTGTGCTGCACACAGAAAATACAAACAGATACCCCTCTACAGTAATAGGTAAAATCAGATTATTCTTGCTTCTAGCCACACCTCATATTTTCGTCTTTTTGTATTGTCTTGTGTGTTTGCATTTGGATTTTCATTGCTCAAAATAATTTCCTCCCAGCTAACAGGTACTCAAATTCCAGCCCCCTGATTTTCACTACTTTTGTTCTATTTGAAAAACCCAGCTTTCCCGTTTGGCCTGAGATCCCTTGTTTATGTCAGGCCTTTGTTAGTTTGCAAGGGCTCTGCAAAACACACTCTCAATGGCGTGAG
The DNA here is from genome assembly GCF_029207755.1 of Chamaea fasciata. Classification (NCBI taxonomy): domain Eukaryota; kingdom Metazoa; phylum Chordata; class Aves; order Passeriformes; family Sylviidae; genus Chamaea; species Chamaea fasciata. Next base: position 11,041,943 of record NW_027094095.1, on the reverse strand, counting down.
GTGGGGAGGCACTTTGAGAAGGTGGCAGCACAGCTTTCAGTTCACCTTGCTAATGCAGAATGGAGGCTCGTACCCTCATCCTTGCTGCTGGAAACAAATGCAAGAAGGGTAAGAGAAAGGCAATAGGTTGATGCATCTGAAGGTGGTTTGTTTTGGTCTAGTCCAAAGCAGAACAATTTTGCTGAACCATGAGTGTGCTTAAAGGTCAGCCTAATTTTTTAAATTTATTTTTAGGAGAGATGTTTGCCAAGATGTACAGTGTGATCTAAAGTACTTTTCTATTTCATTGAGCCAGTCTGAAACTCCCGTGCAGCATACGCAGGAAGTAGATTAGACAAGGTCTCACTTTGAAGAAGAAATAATATCGTGGGCTTCCCTCTGTACTTGTGTGGAAATGGACGGCACGCAAAGCAGTGTCAGCTTGACTGACACGAGAACACGTGGTGCACAGTCACCAGGTTTGCTGTGCCTTTTGGGTTAGCCTATAGAGAGCATTCACTGCTGGAGTCCTGATCACACCATCCATAAATGAGAAAGGCTCCATTATCTGGCTCACAGGGATGCTGGGAGATTACGTAATGTTTGCACAGCTATTTTAAAGTATGAAGTACTGTGAATTATGCAGCATAATTGCTGAGAGCAAAGACTTATCCTCTCTAAAGAAAATGAGAATGACAAATTCTAAAGAAAATTATTTTGGAGAGCGTCTTTAACTACATTAATCTACACTATTTATCTATTTGCTAATTAAAATTATTTTAGTCTGTTAGAAATGATCGGAACAATTTACATGAAAAAAGACACCTGACTGTAGTTGTCACTGAAGTGTACTCAATCCGTTGAGAAAATCATTAAAAAGTTAGCACTGTACTTTCAAAAGTTCCCCCTTATTCTACGCCACATCTTCATAAGCTACTTAATAATTTAATTTTTTCTGTGTCTGTGTTTCAAGTTGGGTAAATCTGGGCTGCTAAGTGGTGCTTTCCTTTCAAGGGATTCATTTACTGAGGAATCCTCTTCACTCTGATTTAGTCTTTCATCTTGCATGGATGCTGCTTTACTCATCACTAATTCACAGCACACATCACAGGCTACATCAACATCTGCATCTTCTGGATGGAAAGTTTGCATTTCTTCCCCTTTAAGAATATCTGTCATTCTGCAGTCCCAGTCATCAGCTCCTAACAACCTTCCCAGCTGTACAAAAATGCATTCTGAATAAACATTGGAAGGAAGGAAGCATAAATATTTGACAGCATTCACAGTCAAAGCAGGTTATTAAGCACTCTGCGTTTCAGAAGAATGCTCAAGACTGTCTTCCAATGAAGTATTACAAGTGATACTCCAAGTATTTTTTAATCTAAGTAAGCTTTTACTTGAGAAGAAGCTATTAGTGCCTGGATATGAGAAGAGAAGATTGTGGGCACAAAGAGTATTTTACAATTTCATTTTCATTTTGTCTGGTTTTGTGATTATCAAATTCTGCATACCTGGATCTTTGTTACTTGGAATTTTGAGCATGCCCAGAACAGACACGGTAACAGAAGTTAAAATCAGAAATTAATGACTTCCTCCCTGTGGAGTTATTTGATGCTTATCCCATAGGCCAAACTTTAAGTGCTTTGGTCATCTGAAAGACAGCTTGGTTCTCTCATTCTGCATCTGGGAGGTGTTTAATGCTATAGTGTTGTAATATAAAAGCTAAAGAGGAAAGCATTTAGAGGGAGAGTGAGTTGCTTTTATTCTCTCTCAACACTTTCACTAGAAATCCAACAATTTTTCCCATAATGTCTATGTAACTGCCCATTAGAATATCAATGAGGTAGAACTGAACCCTAATATGAACAAATTATTGGAAAGCCAAACTAAGGTGGATTTTCCCCAAAATATTATTTCTAGCTATGAGATGCAACAGCTTCTTGACAGAATTAATAACTTATTTCAACCTGGATTCTAAAGTTTCTAGTTTTTCTTAGCAGGCTGACTTCAGAATGACTTCAATCACCTAATCTAAATTAGGCCCAAGTACATTCTTTTATTAAAGGATTTGCACAAATACGTGTAATTCTTCCTACATTTATATCAATGCCATTTACCTGTTACAAACTTCCTCGTCCACACCTATATCATAAAGTAATCATTGCAATCATTGTTCTAATCTGTTCTCCTAATCTGGGGCCTACTTAATTTCTGAAAATTTTATGGTCTGGGCTGCTGGAAGCCGGGAAATCCTTGGTCCAGCCTCATACCTGTGCAGAGCTCTGCTGCATCTGCACAATTAGTCCAGCTGGGTCTTCTGGCACAAGTGGCTGTGCTGGCAAAGCCAGTTCTTCAGATTATAAAACATGTAGATTAGCAAGATTTTTCCAGTGATGTCACTTTTGGTGTTGAAGCTTGGCTGGATAACATTCCACATTAAAACATTGATTTTTGACTAGACATTGGTCTAAATTTAATCTTTTTTCCAAACAGTCCCAAACGCTGCAGAATACTGAAAAAAGTTACTTACACATTGGATTTTTTTTTTTTTTTTTTGCAGAGATCAAACATTACCAAATACATTTTCCCATCTGCATTCCTATTGCATGCTTCCTTTCTTTTTAGGTTAATGTGAGGTGTGCCATACAGTAGGGAGCACAACTCCAGCAAATGCAGAATCTGCAGATGGTATCTGCAGGAAATTTTCCATTTACAGGAAAATACTGGATACATAACCAGCAAATCCATTCTGTATATTGTTTTCTTCCAAATGAGGCTTTATCTTAGCTTATTCTTTTGAATGTGTGTGAACCACACAAACCTGAAGTACATACTGATACCACACTGACAGTAAGATACAGCATGAGGTAGTACAGTCAACCTGACTGTACAATTAGGAACCTTTGTAGAGTAAGAATTATCTTGCACATGCAAAATTGTCACATGCTATCCAAAAAGCAGACACATTCAGCACTGAGCACTCAGTATTTAAGTACTTAATTCCTGTCATCAAATAGAGCAGCTCTAACTACAGGGCACTGCAAGAGCAGACATCAGAATAACCGAGCATGTCAGTTCACACAATGATAAGCTCCTGACAGAAAAGGACAAAATTCAGATAACTCGTTCTTCTGAATTTCCTTGAGGTATAACAACTGTTCAGGCTGCATGGCAAAATGTACAGTAAAGTTTCAGCTTTAAAGCTTTTTTATAATGGAAATCCATATCATATCTTAAACTCGATTATTAGTGAGAGCAGTTTAGAGTATATAATGTCTTTGGGCATTAGCATTTATGTGCAAATGCTTGAGGTTATTTTACACATCACACTGTAGCACATAACTGACCTCTGAGAAGACAAAAACTAGCAGGAAAAACCATACTTGCTGCCTTTAAGAAAAACAGAACAACACGAGCACAAGTCATAAATGACTTGTCGTACATCAGTATTAAAGTGATGAATCTGGCTTATAGCAAGCCAAATTTGGACTGCACAATCCTACAAAATCCTGCAGTCTGTAATAGCTTTATGAGCAGTACTAGACAGCACAAAATTTGCCCAGGAACATAAATACTAAAAAGAATATAGTCAAATCTGGAAGTTGTTTCAAACTTTATAGAAAAAATTAATTGTGGATGAAATGTAGTTAGATAAATGGGATTTATTTGTTAGATAGACTCATATGCCCTGAATGTACATACATTTGAAAATCTTGTTTAACCTGATTTTTTAAAATATCTTGTTCCATTTCAACGTAATCTTTTCAATGTGTTACAGCAACAAGAACTCATATGTCACATATATTCAGCATCTTCAATTTGATAAGCTAACTAGTGCAGGGGCATAAATTGCATTTTTCTGCTTTGAGACTCAGTACATTATTTTCGTCTAATCCTCTATTTTACACCAAATCCTTCTTGAAGAGTTTTAAAAATTCAGAGCGAAGAACAACATAAGTTTACAATTTCAAACAGGGACATGTAAGTGGGTTCCACCATTACCTGCAACTACCTGAGAAAGGCACACAACCTGCAGACATACCTAGAGTAATTACCTAGGGTAATTAAAGAGCCTTGATGTGTCTCCAGCCTTAGTGGCACGTGTTACAGGCCAGACAAAATGGCTAATAAGGACTTAGGTATCTTGTGTCCAAAAAAATTAAAAGTATGCAAGAGATGAAACCCTGGTCCAGTTAAATGCAAGGAACATTTTCTGGGTGACTTCAAGTAGGTTCAGGCTGCACGTTCACTGCAGTGTTAGGCCATGCTAGAAGGCAATGCCTTTGTCACTGTGCCCTCACAAGCACTTGGCTGGCGGCTACAGAAGTGTAGCACAAGCTGTACTGCAGCCTCAGTGATACTCAGAGCTGCATGCACAGTCTAGCACCATAACCCTGAGTGTTACTGTGAGATCGAGGCTTCAACCACACAGGTTCAACTTCCAGAGTGTCAGAAAGGAGGCAGTTGGAGCTTCAGTGTAAGCTGTGTTTACCTATTCTGGTTGCTAAGCCAGAGACACCAATCTCCAGTCACTAATTTCATATTTGTTCCTCCAAAGAAAAAAAATAGAGGTCACTCTAGGCTGAAAAAACCCCTTGCTCCAAAGCACAATTCTTAAGCTGAACTAGAGAGTGAGGCCGGGAAAACCTGAACAGGAACAGTTGGGTGGCCTCTAGACACTTGTTTCATTGGCAATTGTTCCACAGATTCTTTGCTCATAAGCATTACTGTGAATCCAGGGTTTGTTGCAAGTGCGTTTTATATAGGACATGTCAAAATGTTATCATTATGCATGGATGGACAGAAAGTATAAATTAAATATTTCAAAAAAGGATCAGAGAGTTCAGTTCAGAAACTGAAGTCAGCTGGAAAATGAGTCCTGCTGTCCTTGGAATTTCTAAACTATTAGGTGAGACAAGCATTTTGAGGCAAATCGGTGCTAAGAAAGCATCCTGTTTATATTTGAAAAACTCCATCTTGACGAGATTTTACAAACAAAAATTTACAGAAAAAATTATGTCAGTTATCTATAAGAGAATCATGGTTCCTTCTCCAAGTGAAAGCCAATGCCTCAAGAGTGGTTTGGTTGTGTTGTGCTCCTCAAATACAAAGAGGAAAACTCTTACTTCAGTCAGAATGCATTTTTTAGAGATCTAAGACTAAATCTCTAAAAAAGAGATCTTTTTTGTGTGTGTGTAACAAGACATAATGTGTCTTTTACTGCACATTTCTCCATCTTGAATTAATTTCTACACTTTCCATAGCCAATAAACAAACTTCTAACAAAAACTGCAGTATATGAAGCACAGAACGATACTATTGTATCTATGTTTTCATAACTAGGGAAACTGTAACAATACTATAAACTAAACCCAATCTAAAATAGCACATCCCAGATGGAACAGAAGGGACAAAAATATCTGTGAAGCTTTCCAAGGCTTACTATGCATGAAGCCATTTTTATTTTTATGTGGTGTTTTTTTATAGCACAGTGCATTCAAGTTCAAATTTTCTCTCAAAGAGCTTTTAGATGTCATAGCTAACACTGAAAGATGTTATAGAATCCATGGTCTACGAAACTGCACTCCATCATTTAGGGGCAAGAAGGCAAGAAAGTAGTTCAACTCATACTTACATAATTTTATCTCTATGATCTAAACACCCTGAGAAGTGTTTCAGCCTTTTATAAATCAGTCCAGGAAAATGCAAGAAGTACCCTCCACAGGGTGCGCGATCATCTGCACCATGCTTGCCATGGAAAGTAAGGGTTTATTTGTTTTACACAACATCTCTCTTAGAAATTATCCAGTTTAAGCAGGATTTAAAGACTGTTCTGCCTTGATCACTGAAATGAAAAATCACGTGTCAGCTTCTGAGCAGCATAATCATATTTTTCTTTTTTTAAAAATATTGCAGCAGGGCCTACAAAGTTGTTCTAAGGACTGCCAAGTAAAACTGACGGTGGTGATATTTGCAAGACCTTTACAGAGGTCAGAATTAGCTTCTTTACAGGTGCAGGCTGTGAGAGGTAAGCGAGATGACTGAGGTACGTGCTGGCCAGTTGGTGGTGGGTGTACCAGCACTGGTTAATGTACTTTGAAAAATCCTCTAAGTGCTCAACGAAACCTCCCTCCAGAGGGCACATAAAGAGACTCATCATTGATGAGAATCCTAATTAATTTCCATCTGACACTGAATAACTTGTCCTTTCGAGCCTTTCAAATTTAGCAATGTCCTAATCTTCTTTTGGATGCAGAATGTATTGATATATTTTTAACCATGATACCTCGTATGGATTTGGAGGAAATAGGAAATAGGACTCTGAAGTTCAGATGTTCAGTGGCTCACGCTGGAGAAAAACATTGTGACAAGCCCCTGGTTAGACTTCTGTTTTGTCACCTATTCAATATGTGCCACGGCAACTTGATTTCTCAAAGTTTTGCACCATTTTAAGTTGAAAGCTTTATAAAGCACTATTAACACTATTTTTAATACAGTCGTGCAAATAAACTGATCTGACAAAAACTTATTTCTCTCATCCTCTGTTAAGCAATGTTATTTACAGTACCATTGTTTCAACCTGTATTAGAGTTTTAAAGGCCATTCCGTCATTTTTGCCATGCCTGAAGTCAGGTGAACAACACTTATAACTACTTGACTTACCCCATTTAACATTTTAAACAATGGGATGTGAGATTTTTCTTCCCCCAGGCTTCTGAAAATATCTCAGTTTTCCAAGATTTGTTGAAAATAGATACTACCAATCAAAAACACTCTATGAGACACATCTAAAATACTTGGGGGGAAATTTCTGTTGACTTATGACTCAGGTGATGTTTAAAAATTCTCCTGACTACCTTAAAAAATGGAAAATATTTCATCTATTCCATTAATATATTATCTACTGCTTTCCTAGTTATAGAATTGAAATATTTATTGAAAACACCTACTCCTGCCATTACCTGTTCATTTAATAATTGTATATAATTGATTTGTTCTTTTAATTTTAATTATCACCATTCTCTAACGACAATAGACTTTTCTTAGTTTTTTCCCCTCTCTTATAAACCTTCTATTAGTCCTACTTTTTTTCAGTTTCATTTGCTGAATTATCCTTCTTATGAATTTAAATGCTTCCCTCCTACCCCATATGTTTCCTTTTAAATCAGTATAAGGTTTTCTTTCCTAGATTTGAGGTTTTGGGTTTAGGGATAGAAAAGCAAAATCTTGCCAACTACTGCCCAAGTATAATCAATATCTATATTTTTACCTTATGGCTGAACTCATAATCAATTACAGATTTATGAGTATTAGGCGGGATTTTATTATACTCATATATATCTCAACTAATCATTTCATAATCAGGACAACCACCAATATTTAGTTCCAAGATCAGTTCCTCCATAAGCATTAAGATGAGGATTACTATGATTTCCCAAGGAAGATGTAATGCTTATCAACTCAGGAAATTGATACTTATAATTTACAAGTTTTGAAAGAAATTCCAGCATTCTCTGGCACAGAGGTTTGAGTGTCTGAAGGTCCATGATCATCCAGTCATAAACATTTGACCCTATGCTCACAGGCAGGTTTTTCTAGGCACGCTCTTTGTTGATGTTGGTGTTTGCCACGGTCCCCAAACCTTCTGCATGCTGCCAGCAAGAGCACTTGGGCAACTGATCCATGCTCAGGAATGTATTTTCCAGCTAGTGAGGAATTTGGACCCCTCTGCCAAGTAGCAAGCTCTGATCACAGATTTAAGTCCTAGAAAACAAAGCTGAAACACGCTCACAAACGACAGATTCCAAATTGTGTTATTACACAAACCCATAACAAAGAATCGCTTCTCACATCGTGATGCCTTTAACAGTTTTGCTCCCAGTACTTTGAACATAATAAAATAAAATAAAGCAAAACCAAACCTCTCACAGCCCTAGACAGACTCTCTCCAAAAAGTCTTCTGTTTTATATAACAGACCTGCTTTCCTCAATCCCACAGAACAGGTAAATTACTGAAAATTTGTTAGGAAAACTATTAGAATGAGAATTAAAATTATTTCACCAGCAGTGAAATAATACAGCTGCCCCAAACATTGAAAAATTTGGTCGTTAGTTTTGCTGGATTTTGGTTAACCCATCCATGTAAAATCTTTTTCCTGTCTTTGTAAAATTTGGTTTTTTTCTGTGAATCCAAAGTGATGGGTAAGCAAAAGCGATCATTACAGTAATTTCCTGTTCAACTTGGTTGCAGACTTCAGATTAAGTGGATCATTCTTTTCCATCCAGACCAGATTTTTTTTTAAAGAAAATTACTGCTGGTTTTAGAAAAAGAAATTTTTTATAAGGGCTCTACTTTACAAAGACTTGTCCAAATTAAAGATCTCAACACTCTGAACATTTCTCAGTTGTAACTAAAGCCTGAAAAAGGGGGATGATTTTTAATGACAGACTATGTTGTGTTACTCTTGCTGCTGAATTATATTCATTTTATTGCCATAATGTGTGTACTTTCCAGTGACCCATATGACATCTAGGTCTGCTGCAAGACATACAGCAATTCCAGATCTTATCAAATACGTAAATCTTCGTTTTAACTCTGGAAACTGAGGTTCACATTTGAATGTTTCACAGAAATATGCACTTTCAACCATGGCTGCAGGCTAGTGTTCCCTTGTGTAAGTCATCCATTTTTAGAACTAACTGTACAATTAGGCAGTTCAAGTCATGCAGAAGATCCATGGAATTTGTACATATTGCTCATATGAGGGTTTTTTTTAATGTTTTTTGCTGTTGTTAAAGCATTTATTTGTTCATAAATAGATCTGAAATGCAGATAAATAGCTGTGTTGAAATGATCAAGGATTGCAAGGGAGGCCATGTCAAAGGACATTTTCCTTGGGTGACTGAAAGTCAGCATGGTAGATAAAGCTAAATTACAGAAGGCTTTAATTAATCAGTAAATTGCAATATTTATTTTGTTACCACAGCATTTGGCAAACATTTCTCACATTAGGCAATTAAAAAGGCAACAGGACTGTTGTCGGGCAACTTTGGAAGCACTTAAGTTCAAAATTTCGAATTAAAACAAAGACTTAAAACGATTATCTTTTGTTGCTTTTGACTTCTGGTCCTACAATCAGAAATCAGGGATGCAGTGCACCAAGGCTGCCTGGGGGTCACTAAGCTAAGTGATTTCAATTAACAGTTGCATACGAGCAGCTTCTACATCCAAATGAAAAAGGATGCCAGAGCATTTGTTTATAAGATTGAAGGATTTAAACTGTTTAATAAATATTACAGTCCCAACAAGTCCTCTTTAATGATATTTGAAGGAACAAAGCTGTAGCCCTGTGTAGAACCCTGAAAATATTCATACCAAATCAAATTTTCAAATGCAATGTGAACTATTCTGAATATCAGTAAGAGGAGTAATCCTGTGTTAATCCTGTGTTAACCTTTGTAAATTATTGATACCAAGTATATTCTAAATATAAATAGAGAAATGAGTGCAGAAAAATAGCTCTCTTTTTTTTACACAACCGCTACCCTGAACAGCTTTTGAAGTTCTGGCATGTCCTGCCTTCCTAAAAGGACCTTTGAAAGTCCTTGGCTTTGACAACTTCGTTTACAGAGCCCCTCATCCAGTAAGAAATTAATTCCATTTGGATGATACCTGAGAGTTTCTGAAATGTGTTCAAATTCCTGTAAATTATGGCAGTGTAATTTCAGATAACTTGGAAAATTGTTTAGGATAATTGCCCTCAAGAAGCCAGACATTTAACTGAGTCTCCAGAACAGGCTTTCTTTGTTGATTTTATATGGCAACCTAATGCTAGAATAAAATTTGATTATTCGGATAGTTTAATTTTAAAAACTACTGATCACTCTGAGAGTGCCTGGTGCTTACTTGTTTTGAAAGCAAGAACAGTAATTAAAATGCAAAAATTTAGCTGCCAACATCTTGCACTTAAGCCTAAAATTTATGTCACATCTCTCCCAAGAACGAGCTTTCTTGCATTTTTACTAGTCTTCTCTTTCCTTCTGGCCTAAAAAACCAAGAATAGTCCCCACTCTTTGTAACTGGTACTTTTATCTATTTATTGGAAACTGAAAAATAATTTTAAAAAACGAACCCAAACAAGAAAAAGCATTGAAAATGTTCTTTTTATCCTTCCTCTTACCTTGTTCCTGCTAGCAAAACCACTCTAGATCAAAGCTTGGGTCAAGAGCCCTGTTTCATCCAACCCAGGTTATCTTTCTTACAAGCCAACTCAACAAAGTGACATTCTTTGTGGTCCAGGCCACCAGAAATTCCCAGAACACTCTATAATTTATGAAACAGTTGGAGAGAGCCTGATGGAGGAGTCAACCATGTCCCTGAGTCCTGTCTGCTGAACAGTTTATTGACTGAGGTTGTCACATCAAAAAGCTCTCCCCTTGCCTGGTTCAGGGAACACAAGAGGATGGACAGGTTTGGCAGCAAGTGGGCATAGCTCAAGCAATGCATGTTACTTATTCCACTTTTCTTCACAGCCCCTGTAGCCCTTCTGCATCATCAGCAGCTCTTTAGAGTCTCCTGAAGGATCCTCTTGAAGGATTTCAGTTTTCACTATCATATTTTCCCTGTCCTGCAATCCACAATGCTTTATTTGCTTCCTATTCACACTGAGTACGCAAATTCTCTTACTCAGTTTTTAACTTTTTCCAGCAGGAGACTCCTGTGAATGTCTTTTCCCTGCCTAGTTACCTTCTTCTTTTTTATTGGTTACCTGAAAGTCTGTACCTCAAGGTGAGGGGTTTTTTTCTCTTCCATTTGCTTTTAGCCTGTGTAATCCCAACACAAGTCTAATAGGGAAACGTAAAACCGGATCTGAGTTGTTTTTAATACAGTGTTGAGAGGTGGAGTTGGCTGAAGTTCAATTTTGTGCTGAACAGCTCACTGTAGCTCAATAAAGACTTGTGTCTGTGTTTCTGTTTATATGGCTGGAGCAGAGCACAGAGTATGCTTTTTCATTTCATACAGACACAAGACAAACACCTCTTAGCTTGCAGAAAGACAGGTCATAAAATGAACTCCCAGGAGACTGGAAACCTACATTATCAGTCCTTTTTCTACTGGAAGCAACCCAATCCAATGGAAGTGCTGTTCATGGAAGTTGAGTTTGATGTCTTAGCAGAATCTAGGTGACCTGGGGCATACTCAGCATCATGTTTACTCAATGCAACTATTTTACACAGGAATCAGCCGTGTAACATGAAGAAAAAAACCCCACCAAAAAACAGACAAACCATAAATCAGGGGCTCTACCTTACTCCACAGCAGTGTTTTCTACACATATGCGTGGGGAGGAAGGATGATTGGGACTTATAACTTCAGGACAGCATCTATTTGGAAACCAGATTGTCATGCTTAATGCATAAGGCCCTGCATATTACTGTATTCAACAAACACAAAAGAACTTTCAAAGCACATTCCATGCCTGGTTTCAACACATAACACAGAGGAGTAAGAGTCATAGGTAATTATACTGTAGCCTCGTTTGTTATGGCCCAGTGCGACCTCGTGCTACCCTGCCCCATCAGAGCACCTGCCCTACTCCCACTCTGACCTGTGCCAGTCAGAGTCACTTGGAGTCACCCCAGCTCCCGCAGCCAGACTGGGACCCTCGGCAGATGTTACACCTGGAGCTGGAGTGACCGTAACAGCACGGACAAACACACACATTTGAGTGTGTGGATGCATACATACACATATGTATCCCGTATATTACTTATTAACATGTATTTAAAGCATTGTAAGATATGGATTAAAACTCTTTTTTTTTTTTTTTTTTTTTTTTTTTAAATAAACAGGCATTTGCTTCAAATCCTGCTTAAATTTCGGGCAGAAACACTGAGAAATGGCGCAACACAGCAAAATGATTCTGCTGATTATACTTTAGGACAACCTCCCAAAGACATGCTGGTCTGGCAGGAAAAACAGTGCCACGCCTACAGAGGATTACCCAGGTCATGCCAGGGAACAAGCCCACTCAACACTTCTCAATTTGTCTTTGGAGCAGGTTGTGCAGCGCAGCCCTCTCTGCTCTCATCCATGTTAAACACAGACTCTGCTAAAAATTCCTGACACATGCATATCTGTCCTGAAACTACCCACAACTAAAGATTAAAGAGATGTACAATTTAACCTCAATTCATAATCCTGCTTAAATCAGGAGCAAAATAAATCACTAAGAGCAATGACAGCACTGTTCTCAGTGCTCTGCATGTGACCAGGCAGATCCCTTTGGAAGTACAGGAAAGGCCTCTGCATCCACTAAAGGAGCAGGTTGAGTGTCCACAGAGTCCTGTGTGCTTTCCATGGATCCAGGATGCAAACCATGGTATGGACAGCTATCACAGATATATTGAGTTGACTTTCTCAAAGAAATAAATAACTTACAAGACCAAGCTGACTGTATCCCAGATATATTCCATATGCCACACAGAGCAGGTTTCTCTGGAGATACCCTCAATGGCATCAGCAACTGTTGCTTACCCCTCTTTCTGCTTTTTCATTACCAGTGTTAGCAGTTGTTTATTAGCAACTGATCCCCTGACTCTGGGTGCCAGCTGTGTCAGGATGCTCTACAATCAGGATGCTCCATTTACTGGGAAAATTCACAGATAGAGTGTGGCAGTAATTTTACAGCTGAGATCACTGAAAAGCTGAACTAAAGGAATTCCATCCTTCTGGGAACATCTTAACACTCGCAGTTTTTACTGGGCACTCGTGGTCAGTTCATGTCCTTATTCAGGTCAGAGCTGACAAAGCACAGGATTTTTTTTTTTAACAGTGAATTCCTTCTCCTCTTTTAGTGAGGAGATGGGATTTCTGTAGCATTCATGCCGGCCAATACTAAGCCACAAAGTTATTTCAGTAACAGTGTTTGTGTCTAAACAAAATGAGGACCATTGTGTTGTGCAAGGCAGACACTGTGCACCACTTCCCACCATGCTGAAATGAGTTCACACTTGGACCCAGTCTTTATAGGTGCCCCCTCTTTGCTTTTATATTAAAGTGCATCATCTCTTTGGGAGAGATAACTGGAATACTCTTCCCTGCCAGAAATATATGGCTCTGAAAAAAAAAAAAAAGATTTTATGGAAAAGCCTAATCCCATTACAAGGTCTGATGCAGCTGCCGGAGAGATAAACTGGACAGCCATTTAAAAAATTTAGGTTGGTTATAATAGCCCAAGCTAATCTATTTCTTACTCACTGTATTTTCTAATTCCTTTCCTAACACATTGCCTACAGAATTTCATGGCAAATTATTATTTTTAAAGCAACATTATATGTTAGCAATAACCAGGATGCTCAGATCTGCACTTTCAGAACATTTGAAGGCATGTTCAGAGATGAGGTTTTGCACCGAGTGTGTCAGATGGGGGATGGGTACAAAGTTTGTACAGATCAGATTTATTCATAAAAATAATTTTTCCGAAATTTGAAACATAAGCTGATTTTTATAAATTTTAGGAATTATTATTAAAAAACCCGAACTCACAAAATCTCTCTCATCCCCTCTCATCCACACTCAGCAGGTCTAGCCAGTCGGCTGATGCAGCCGTGCTCTATTTTTACACTGGGGGACAGTAAATGGAAAGGAGCATTTGCATCACGTCATGCTGGCTGCGATCACGCAGCTGCCGCTGCTTTGGCTGGCACAGGGGCACAGCGAGCCCCTCCTGTGCCACAGCGAGTGCAGAGAGGCTTTTCCAGGAGAGCCCAGGAGTGGGCTGAGGCAGCTCTGAGGACGGCGTTGGGCAGTGCCCCTCGGGCTCAGCACGGCTCTGTGCCCTGGGGGAGGTCTGCGTGCTTCTGCTGCGGGGGAGGCACAGCTCTGCCTCTGCCAGGGAAAAGGCCACGGAACGAGAAGTCACTTTTTCAATGTCTTCTGTAAAAGCAGGGAAAGACCTTTTTTCCTTCTTGAATTCCACAATACCTCGTTTTGGATTTACAAAACATTTGTAGGAAAAGTTCTCCAGAACATGCAACTCTTTCTCCTGCCCAAAAAATGGGAATGTTTTTAAATTTTTTTTTTCTCTGGAAATTTTTGGTTAATTTTGATCTAGCCTTTTAATATTTAATTTCCAAGCAGCAACAGAGCAAAAGACACAATTAAAAGAAAATTCCCATCTAAAAAACCCCTTAATTACTACTTTTACCAGACAAAACTGGTTTTGATTTAAACTCCAACTTTTGCTGGCACAAGCTTTTCAGGCAAGATATTCCAGACAGCTTGAAATTTGAAGATAATTTGAGAACTATAAACATGACCACCTACCACATCTGTAAAAGCTACTTATTTAAAACTTTTAAAATGTGAATATCCTTTCATGCAAGTAAACGCCCATGAGGCAGACTTCTTTTTATATCTGACATAACGTTGACAACAGCTTCTTAACCAAGAAATCTTGGGCTCTCAATAGTCCCACAGGGAATGCAGAGGGAGCACTTTGTGTAGGGAAGCTGGGGTCAGCCTTGCCATGCAAAGGTTTCAGAAGCTCCACTGAGCAGCATGGATATCCCACGAACAGCCTGGAATAACAGAGACCCACTGCTCCTTGGCTCTAGGGCTTTCCTCATTTCCATGCTCAGCTTTTCCTTTTAAGCAGTCTACATATTAAGAGTTAGCAGACCAATCTTCTGTAAATATCACTCCTACCATGCAACTTTCAGTGTTATATTTTAAATCAAATACATATTTTCATCCAGATGTAGAACATCATTTAATGAAAACCTAGAGTCTTCCATTTTAGAAGACGCATTTTAGTCTCCAAAAATCATAGAAAATAATTGCCAATGTCCACCTCAGTGCAGATATATTTCACTGTAATCCACCCCAATGCATTTAATTTCTTTCCCGTCTTTGTTCTGCCCTAGTGCCATTTAACTGTCTCCCTCTTTACACATATCCACACTGCTTTTATATATCCTTCATCTTATAAAGTGTGCTTCACCAACAGGCTAAGTAAACATTTACAGTGATATATAACACTTACTGACAACGTCAAGCCAAATAGACTGTGATCCAAGAACAGGCTTGATTTCCCTCAGTCTCCTCTCCTCAGGCAAAAGCTTGAGTGAATAGATGAACCCTGTTCTGCACCTTGAAGGTCAAAAGAATAGCTCTGACAAACCAACAGGGAAACAAATTCTGGGGCTGACAGATTTCCTCCAAGAACCGTCCGCCTCCAGCATCCCAATAACCGAACTTAAAGATTGCTAAGAAAATAATCCATTTATTAGGTGCTATCACAGCACAGAATAAGAAAAAAATCACCGACCCCCAGACACTCGGCATGCAAACTGCAGCCCCCTGGCTTCTAACCAGCATTTCAAATTAGGCTACTTGAAGTCTTGGCATTTGAGAGCAGCTTCTTGTTGGTGTAACTGAGTTTTCATGCAATTGCACAGGCTTGGCTGCTCTGTCCATTACGATTTTTTAACCCCTTCAACAATTCCAAGATATTTAAATACCAATTTGAATTAGCAAGTTGCAATAAACAATCCCCCATGTACTATCAAGCTGCTTCCCATTTTACTTTGCCTTAATAATCACTTTTAACTCCCCTTAGAGTCTTCCTTCTCTCAAAAGAGCACCACATTCTCTCTCAACCTGACTCTTTCTGATTGATTGTTACTATGATAAACTAACCATTTTTCTGTGCTGGACTCCACAAGCTGCACTGGGAGTCTCTGCAGAGGAAGGTGCCACTCCTGTGCAATGTGTCACACATCCGCTGGCAGCAGGGGTGGCTGGGTCACACATGGAGCCCCGGTGTCACCGCTGTGGCCACCCTCCTCCCAGACACTGCAAGTTCAGGCTGCCTTCTGCCAGCAGAGGTATTGGAGTGAGAGTGTGAGGATGAAAACCTGATGTACTGCCTTCCAGGAAAGTGATGAAAGGAAGAGGAAATAAATGTTTGCCTTTTTGTCCTCTTTTTGTCTCAGAGTCACTCATTTATATTATTAATATCATTTTTTAAAACTGTTTAAGAGACAGTGCATCCTGCACTCACTTCATGGGTTTCAGAAGTAAGGGATTTGTTGTTTTTTTTAAAAAAAAACTAACTAAGAAACATTTAAAAATCTTTCAGAAAAATAATCCCCCGTTTCCAGTCCCCATCTCTCTCTTCATTTGCACGCCACAGTCTTAGCATCTTAAGTCATAGAGGCTTGTTTTTTTGGGTTTGTGTTTGTTTGTTCTTTCACTAATGAGGTAAAATAATATAGTCCTCTACACAGAATTCATTATTTCAAGTTTTGTCATATTTTCACTTACTGCTTAAAACAATGAGAACTAAATCTGTGTCTTTTCTGCAGTATAAACAAACCTGTATATCTCTTATGCCACTCATACCCAGTCTTTTATTTACTTTAGTTTCTTTCTAAGCCTTCCATTTTCATGATTTTCCCTAAGGTAGTAGTAGATGAGCAATAATTTTATTGCAAAAGATGCTACCTATACTTCTATAAATTATTTCCACATTGCTAGCAAGCCAGCATGGAATGAGAGTAGAGATGTCTGCTGTAAATTTAATGTAGCTGATTATTTTCAAGCAGATGGACAGAACAACAAAAGCTGTAGCAAACATCCATCTAACCTGTCTGTTCTGAGTATTGCATTTCTGCAGCTCAATTTTATTTAAATGTTAGGAAATTCTGCTGTTCTCAGTATGCGCCAGAATGCAAAGCACTGATCATTCCAGAACAACCATTAATCCAATCTGTGGTCAAGGAAAGAACATTGACTTTCAGCTAATAATCATTCTGGCATTACAGATAACATGTTTATAAAATGAGAGGGAACCATGTCCTTGTGTCTTGGTCAATGAATCCTGCAGTTTTATATTTATTATGGCCTTAAAAATCTATATTCAGACTCTTTTGTGAATCACCCTCCTAATTTCTCTTCTTTCTGTGCAATAAAAAAAAAGCTTTATCTCCTTCACTGACTTCTGCATTCCTTTTCCAGAAAGTCTATGAGAAAAAAATACCTCTTCAATGCACTTGGGACATCACACAAGTTATGCTATCCCAATAACTGACCCACTTCCTAATGACTTTTCTTTTAATGATGTCAACTTTTTTTTTTCTTTAAAAGAAGAAAGCAAAACAAAACAAAAAATCCACAAAAACCCCAAAAAACCCTCCCCCCAAAACCCCAACCCAGCTGTAGTTAGGAAAACTTTCAAAGGGTTTTCCAGATAGTATCTGAAACTTTCTGGGTTACTTTGAAAGTCCAACTGCAATTTCTTTTCAAGTTTTGGATTTTCTGATTGTCGTAACAGAGAGGCACTTTTTGCACAGTCCCCACACATTGCAGGGTTAAGAGCAACTCAGTTTGCACCATGAAAACAATTCTGAGTTGATTACATGTAGGTTTGAACAGCATTTCCTTCAACTTCACCCCTGTAAGGCGGATTTACTCCCTTCCAAACCCTGCTGGCAAGAGCAATACAAACTTGCCAGAACAAACTGGGATGGCACATGCAAGAAAACTACAGTAACACTTTGCTCAAGCCTGCACCCTAGAATTCTTAGGGAAGTTACAGAGCATGGGCTTTTTCACAGTATTTACTGCATTCTTTAAAATAATATTAATAACAAATGTTTTCAGGTCTCTCCATAGCAGAGATAAAAACAAGACCTAAGTTCAGCCAAACTTGGGATTTTTAAAGTTACTTTTAAGGTGCCATGCCTAGAGCATAGCTAGTGCTCTGTCCTCATTTTTATTTAAAAGTCGTATATAATGCAATCTGCTGGTATTATAAAGCTGACAGTCAAAAACTACCTCCAATAGTCTGAAAATTTCTATGACATCTATTCCCAAGTTTTAAAAATAAAATAAATAAATGGAAAAAAATGAAGATTGGGGGGGGGGGGGGGAATTTTACTTATTGTTCTGTTTCCTTGTTGAAGACAAGAAAGGCCTTCTAGAGTTAAAGAGAACTAATGTGGTGTTGTGTTCACTGCAGCAACCCAACTCCTGAAGCCCGTGCATGCTCCTAACTCACGCAGCAAACAGCTGTGAGCTGTGCAAAGATGACCTGTTCTACTGGGGACTGGTGTATACATGCAAAACCTGCTGTTATACTGGGGATTGTTGGTTAGAGGCAGCAACACGCTAGAGCACCGTCAGTCCTCAGCTTCAGCCAAGCCACTGCACTTCTCTTCTGCGCTGGCCTGGGAAGTGGGGGGCTCCTGCAGCGTTACTGCACAGATCTCCTGGCTACTGCAGCCACCTCAGTCACACACGTGCAGAGAACTGCAAGAAAATGCTGACCCTGACTGCTGGCTGGGCTGACACAGAGCTGGAGGAAACCCAGCAGCAACACGGCTGCCCCTCAAAGCGCTTCATGTAACTGTTGGAATATTGGTGCTTGAAACCTAACTGGGGGGAAAACACAACCCTCAGTGTTTCTTTTCTTCTCCACGGCTGTTTTCAGACAGCTCCACACATAACCCGAGGTGCGGGGGTCAGCCCTTCCCACTCGGAGCGGCCCGGCCAGCCCATCAGGAAGGATTAGCATCACCGCCCGCGCCCCGCGCTGCAGCATCTCGGAGCGCGCGTGTGCCGCTGCCCGCCCTCCTGCCCGGCCCGGGGACAGCTTCCTCCCTCCTGCCCGCCCTCCTGCCCGGCCCGGGGACAGCTTCCTCCCTCCTGCCGGCCTCTCCTGCCCGGCCCAGGGACAGCTTCCTCCCTCCTGCCGGCCTCACCCGCCCTTCCCTCCCTGTCCCTTCCAGGGACAGCTTCCTCCCTGCTGCCCTGACTGCAGCCCTGATGGTGCAAACAACACCTGACAAATTCAGAGATGGGCCCGGAGCTTACTTTGGGTTTTGGCGAGAGTTTTCTGGTGCTGCTGCTTGAACACTATTGTGACAGCCATGTGACCCTCTACTTCTGCAAATTTATGGTGGAGAACAGATCCAGCACCTTCTGTTTTGGCCAAAAATATCCTATAAATATGTACGAAGTTATTCATGGCGTCAAGCGTTAGGACTTGGGAGAAAACAATACCATAGGCACTGAGATTAAAAAAATGTCAGAAGTGTATCACAGCATTCATAATTTTTTGGTCTCCAAAGCCGTGTGTCCCCCACTTGCTGGAAATACTCTCTAGCTAATTTATTTAATTTTCTTAGCCCTATCCACATACCACCTAGATTTCATTTCTAACCCAACCAAATTACTGATAAAACACAATACAGGGACTGAACTTTTTTCAGTCATCTTTTTGAGCTGAACGCTTTAAGCATTTAAAAATGAAGTACATAAGGAAAAGGCTTTAGTTTTACATTATCATAACCCTGACACAGGTTAGGAGGCTTTGCAGGCCAGTTTCCCAAGGTAAGATAAAAACATATTCAGCTTATTTTCATACATGTTTTCCTTTTCCTTTTATTTTAGACCATACAAAAAAGGAGACCCCCATCGTGTATGAGGTAAAAATTGAGCTCTTTGTACATGTTCAAAACAATCATCACTCAAAATTTAAGTTTAGGGGAAATTCTACTGCATAAGCATGTCTGAAAAAACGAAAAAAGATAACATTATTTTAAAAGTCAAAACAAGATGTCAAAATTTGAACTGTGTGGTATGAACACAAGCCATTTGTGCTGAGGATTTGAGAGAGGTACAATTGTGATTAATTTTTATGAAATCTGCAGTGCAATAATGTCATTAACATGGAACATGGGAACTTCTTATGTTAGTTCCTATATTTAGAGTAGCTGTAGCCTACCAGGGGGTTGCCACAAGTATGTTCAAAAATATCATTGTAGTTTGCCCTGTTATCACTTTTTAACTACAGAACTTCTGTCATTTTAAAACTGCTCTGAGTAACTGAACACATATTAAAATTGTCCTCAGTTTATTACAAAGTAAATAAAGACAGGTGAAGGTCATAGTTTCCTAATGCTGTATATAATTTTAAATTGTTCAGTAAAGTAAGAATCTGCAAGAACTTCTACCCATCTCCTTGAGTCATTTGTCCTTTTACATTTCTTCTTCTGTTGTATAAAAAATGCATAAAGTTTCTTTCTACTAAGAGTAGCAGTAATTTTAGTGGTCCTTGGGGATCCCTGAGGCCAGTGGAAGGTGTAAAGTCCTTTTCCCCTTCCCACAGGCTCTGGGGCACAGCCTGTATGGGTTCACGTGCAGGTGAAAGCTGTATTGGCAATATTACACTTGAATTTGCACCTCAGGCTCAGGCTGGGTGCAGCCCCTGGTGCTTGGGGCCAAGAGGAGGGATAGAGCCTCTCCTGTTCCTGTGCCTCCCACACACGAGTTCCCCATCCCGGGGAACTGGGGGTTCCTGTAGCCCCCAGCCAGCCCTGCTGTTCACATCCCAGCAGCAGGGAAACAGCTGCCCTCCACCTCAGCTCCTCTTCCTTCGAAAGCTCATGCAACACCCAAAGAAATTCTACTCCAGGTTTTAGCAATAGGGCAAATATGAGTCCAAACAAAAGGATGGTTCAGGAAAAAAAGATTAGTTACTTTAAATGGCCACTGAAATAAAGAAGAAAGAGGCTAAGAAAAATATGTCAAAGTAATAATAATTTACAGCTCCTGAGTGTTTAAAACTGCAATAAATCAGAGACAGATATTTTGCCAGAAGAAACCAGAACTACTGTAACATGGGTAAAATTTCTCCATCCATAGGACTATTAACTTGTATTCACTCCTTTTGTTGAATATTACTCATTCCACACAAGTTCACAATTTAAACTTATGTCATGCCACCAAACAAACCAACAAAATCCACAATCAAATAAAAAAAAAAAAAAACCCAACCTAAACCCAAACCCAACCAACCAAATCAGACAATCCCCACTGAGAAGAGCTTCACTTTTTTTGACCTGGTGAAGTAGAAGCAGAGAGAGTGAACCGAGCTTGGAAAGCAAGAGAATTTACTTTATTTCTAATCTGTAGCTTTTCCAGGGCCAAGAAGGGCATAGGCAAAATACCCGGGGTAACAGATGACAAGTGACTGTGAAAAGGAATCTTTGGCATCTGAAATGATGGAAATAGCTAAGGAAAAACGGAAGCTGAGATTGGGGAAGGACTTTGAGTGAGACCATGCCTTTCCTTCAACGCTAAAGTAAATGTTCTTCTGGAAAATGAGAAACAATCATGTTCATTTCTCCTCTCAATGGCAGAAAATGTCATTTTATTTAATACATTGATCTCTGATAGATCCTTATCTGAATTCCATGAGGAGGGCTCTGAATGCTTCACAGAAGATGATCTATTTACCTCCAGAATTTTTTACTGAAATAGGGCAGATAGCAAAGACAGAGAAATGAAATTACTGACAGATGTGACACAAATCAACCCTGGTAAAACACAAACTGAAGCCCACAGCCTAGATTATTTTACTGCAAAGCCATCTTTTCAAAGCCAGTTATGCCACCAATTAAATATACCATAATGAGAATTAGATCAGCAGCTTTGGAGGTGACTTGCCTCTCTCTTTTTTTTTTTACTACACCAAACATCTCCTTAGCATGCAGGACAGTTTGGGGAAGGCATTGTGACTGGCAGGAAAAGGTACGAACTCTGGTGAACAGCTGAGGTTACAGTGCACATCTTCATACCAGGACAAGGATGTACAGCTTCGGTAACACTAGCTCAGGAATAAAACACCAAGTGGGAAGTAAATTCTTTCCAGCAGACATAAGCGGGCTGTATTCTTTTTCATGAAATTGGGAGTTAAGATGGTTGCCTAAAATACTTCACAACACGATCTGATCAACAGGTTTAGCCCAACGCTGACAACAAACTGAATGGTCTCTCTCATCTTTCTGTAAGGCCCAAGGGCAGCCAGGAAGCTAATTGAAGAATACTTCTGTCCTACCAGTCCTTAATAATTAAAGGGAAAATTTTTATAACCTATCCTATTTTCCTAAACCCTTAAGTTAAAAAAAAAAAAAAAAAAAAAAAAAAAAAAAGTCCAGGCAGAAGGAATGCACTAAATCTATCTGAAAATACAGATTAAAAAAAAAAAAATCACTGTCACAAAGGAAGTTTATAATCTAGTTAACATATAAATATACAAAGCAAGTCAAAAAGCTTGAACAGACAACTGTGCATACTGCCAACAGAAAATCTCAGCATACCATACATACATCTTCAGGACTCATATGACAAAGTCACTGTAGCCAAATGAAAAAGAACAAATGTATAATTCATGAGGAGTAGCTTTTTAACACACCAGAGCTTTTGGCTGTCTAAAAATAGTTTTTTTAGACAGCCAAAAGCTCTGGTGTGCTAACGTGTGTTAAAGTGTTATAGTGAAACACAAAAAGCAGTATTATTGTCTCTAAGACTACAATTGTATTTTATTTTCCTAATATTGTCCTCAGTAAAACCTATGGTTCGGAGCTCATTCCCATCTTCTGTAGACCTTTTTCTCCTGTTGATTTATCTATCTTTACTGGAAGGCTTTAGAAAGGAGTATGTTTACTAGTAACATTCCTTTGAGCTACAATTTTTTTTTATTATTATAGCACATATTTGACACACAAATTTTGTGTCACAAAATGATCACAGATGCAGGAAAATATATGCCCCACAGTCAAATATTTCTCCTATGATACACCCTGTATGTAAGATAAGGCAATAGTTGAAAATTACTGCAACATAAAGACTGTCCAGCCTGACCTTCAGCTGTCCTTTGGATACATTTTCAGACTTCCATCACCTTTTATTTGTTTCTTCATTCAATGTAAACAGCTGGTATACAAATGAATTGCAATGTTGCTACAAGAAATAATCCATTTTTAAAGTTTGTGCCAGAATTACAGGATTTAAGTGCTAAATGACTGGACAAATCAGGACAACAGGAGCAAATACCAGAAAGGAAATACATATGCACACCCTGGTAAAATAAAAATGCAGTACTTGCAAGATCAATTATAGATGATCTCACTTTTTTTTTTTAACATAGCTGGCAGGTAGCTTTGAAAATGAAAATAGATGTCATCTAGCTGACAAGAAAGCACCTCTTATAGAAGATTAGACACAAATACCCCGTTAAAGTTAAATACTAGAGACTTACATCTTCACGTTAATACACATACTCCAAACCTGCTGCAGCCCAATGGACACACAGTAGCTCAACCCCAGAACTGTCAGGCTATATTATTTTCAATACAGTAATTATTTCAGTGACCTACTTTTTCTGTGACCAGCTTCCTTCTCTAGGCAAGAATCAAAGCACAAAGCAGGAAAGTTTCATTAACATTATCAAAGACTCCGTCTCTGGTTTAGACTCTACATTTGAGTAAACAGGAAAGAAACTTGATGTGGACATTTTTGGTGAAATCCTATTTCCCACCAAAACACAGAGGTTACATAGGCAGTGGCTTGCCCTGTAAGAAATGTGTTTTTGTGTTGGTTTTTTTGTTTTGTTTTGGTTTTTGGTGGGTTTTTTTTGGTTTTTTGGTTTTTTTTTCCAGGATGTGGAGCAGCGGACAAACTTTTGCCAGTTGAGGACCCACAACATGAGAAAAATTGTGACTTAATGCAGCTCATTACTTTCATTTTAAAATGTACCTTCAGTTGCAGAAGAAGGGAAAATAAAAGTGGTCTCAGCATTCAAATGTCCTGCACTTATTAACATAGGCTTACTATTACTATTTCACTATTACCCTAGTTTCTTCTTCACTTTAGAGAAATAAATTCCATTATTGGTGCCATGTAAGAGGTAGCTTGTCTCCTAATCTCACAGGACCTTTTGAAATAGAAATATACTTTGGCGAAAGAAGGGATATGGTTGGGAAAGGCTCTATCCTTTTGTATCATAAAAGGGGTGAGATTCTGTCCTAGCGAATCGGTTTCCTACCAGCAGCTGGTGAGCACCATAGGAGCAGCTGGAGTATTCAAACCTTCATCACTGTCAGGTTGTGAAAACTAAGGACCAAACTTGTCCCTAAATAAATCTTTTGCATGTATCACCAATAGAAGTATTAGTTCATTATTTATCTTCCTATGTGGGAAGAAGCCGCCATCCCAGCTGCCCGGAACCATTTCACCATCAAAACTGTCACTACTTTTAAACTTGCCAAGGGCTACTTCTCTGAGCTCTATTGTCACTGACTCATCAAATCTGAAATGATGTCTCTGACCTTTGAATCAGTTGTCTTATTTCTCTTTTGACACCAATGACAACTAGAGGAAAAATGTAGATGAAACACTCAGATAATAACAGCGAAAGCAAGCTGACAACGCCAAATCCATCCAGGAAAGCATCAGTTCTAAAGATGCTGAATGCTCTGTGTGAAATAAAGATGCTCTCAGCAGTTGCTGCTTCTTGGGGATTCAGTTGTTCAGCTCTAAATATTTTGACTAAAAAATTAAAAAGCAGAGGGATACCTGCAGCCTTCTCCAGTGACTTTCAGTGCACACAGAAATGTCAAAGACCTTGCGTAAGAGCCAGTTTTACATAAGGCTCAAATCTCTTGTACACAGTGAGGCCAAGGAAGGAAATCTTATGGAATACTGGGGAACAGCCAGTCCTTCTCATCTGTCTCCCACCACCACTGTATTCACTGCACCTAGCTAATTCTATCTCTCAAAAATCAAACTGTGAGGATGCTTCCCAGGCAAAATAATTTGATCTGTCCCCGTCCAATGTATTTCCCCTTCTGGGTCAGTTAAAATGCAACAAAAAATATTCAAGTTGTATAACATAGTGCAATGTATAACTAACTTTGCACAAAGCCCAAAGATTTGAACTTGAATATGGATAAATGCTAAGCTGGTAAATGCCTATTTGGGGTCATCAGGCCTGAAATGCTGTGCTGAACTTTAAACAATCAAAATTCACCCAAGATATTGATTTGTGTGGTGGATCTTTAGGAATTATGGTCACCTCTATGAATCCCTTTGAGTTCCCCCAGGCAAATGGAAGACTTGATTTTCACACTAACCACGAAGGAAGGCATCTTTTACATTTGCTCACAAATCACTTCTGAATAACTCTTTCTCCAGTGTCTGTCTTTCTGATCTTTGTCTCCTTGCAGTGTTTCTAAGATGAGGACATCAACCCTCCTTTTTTTTTTTCCTGTTTTCACTGGCAGAGATTATCAGAACGCGGTAGCAAACATTTCAATAGAAAATAAAATACAAAACTCAAGGGACAGTGCTACCCTGAACTGTCAATTACAATAAAACATGAGTATGTAACAAATCTCAGCAAGACAAAACCATTCTAACATACTGGTAAAAATTGAGTGCTGGAAAAAAATGCACTTTGGTAATATGAAATGCATGAAAGGAAAAAGGGAGAAATGCCAAAGGAGGAAAGAATTTCTCCTACTTCTGTGACTTCTTGAATAAATGACCTATTTCTGAATTCTCCCAAAGAACTACCATCGTTACAACATTTTTTACAACAAAGCTCAAACTGCAGATTAATCTGATATTACTGGCTATATTGGAGAGAGAAATTTCCCTTAAAATAAGCAGACACAGACATTGAGACATTGATGATTACTAATTGTCAAAAATTAATGCCATGTTATAAAACAACATATTAAAAAGACTGTAGCTGCATGATGCTGCCTCAGAATATGTAATTCATGTACAGAAACAGAAAGAATTTAGTACTGAATGAAAGATTTGTGCTCCAAGCTAAATTGGGTACCAGTGCATTCATACAATGTGGGGTGAAATCCTAAAAGATAATTACTTGCTCCAAAGAGAAATTTTTCTCACTCCCTTTCTAAGCAGTCTCAAATTTGTCTTTTGAAGTTTTCTGTCCGTGCTTGATTTGGAAATTATTTTAATTTCTGTTCTTTGAGTAAGGATGGTTTAAGGTTCTCACTCACCTGCTTATAGGCATTAAATTATATTTTACTTTTCTTGTGCTGCCCTTTTAGTGAATTAAATCTGTCTAGTTGTTCCTAACAGGAGCTTTAGGATAGGTTTTGATGGAAACAACAGTCTAATTATAACTCGCATTTTCAATGTAACAAAGTATATAACAATAATATTTTCACCTCATATAGAATAAGAAAAGAATGAGAGTAAGCATAGTCTCCCATTCAGTCTAAAGCAGTCCATAGTTAAAAAAAAAAATAAAATCACAAACCAAACTTGAATATTTATTTGACTTAATTCTTCTCCATTTAAAAGTTCTCTATACTCAAACCAATCATCCTGCATATGTATTTTCTCTAAATTTAGTACTAGTGACTTCAGGAAATGTCCATCAGGCTAACAACCACCGTGGAACTGTAACATCTCATGTTACTGAACCAAAAAAAAAAAAGCAGCCAGCACATATTCTGTACTCTGAGGGGATGGTACAGATATTTGTGATGCATTACTGAATGGAGTTTACTCTTGCATGACTTTAGATTTTTAAAATATATTTTTCAAAATGTTATAGCATATAATATGAGGTTTCCATAAGCACCATGGATTCTTCCTTTGCCCCTTTTCTGATTTACCTGACTGTTAGGCTTTAAGTAATGAGATCTCAGTTTGTCTGTCTAGTCACAAGAAACCCACGTCCAAAGAAACAACCACAGATAACCATCTCAATAAAGAGAAAAGGTAAAGGTTTGGAGATTACATTATACTCACTTAATAATGTGTTTCATCCAAGGAGAAACTGTGTTATCACATAGGCAGGCTGAGATTTTCAAATCTGTTTTAGGGACGTGTACACCACAACAAGGCATCCAAAGCTCTTGAACATTTAAAATGTTATTGTCTCGAGGAACAATTGGGACAAACATTGGTTGCCAGAGATAGTTAGCATTGCATTCCAGTTCTTAAGGTCAGTGGCATTTTGCTTTCCAGGTGTGAAAAGAAAAATTCCTATAGGAACACTGTGTTTGTTTAAAACATCCAGATAATTCAAATTTTTAAAATTCCGTTTAAAGTTACTGAATTATGCAAAAGAAATAGCATCTACTTACCATGTCAGTTTGTTGGGATAGGAATCACACATTTCAGATTCAAATATTTTTGGTAAAACAGGTTTCCAAATATGTAAATTCATTCAGAGATTCTGTGGAGACAATAGAGAGGCAACATCAGTGTTTGTGCAGGGTCTGTTGCTTAGGAGTGCTACAGAATACAGTTACAGTATTCCAGTGTTATTATATATTAGCCCTATAACAATTTTGAAAACCTCTTTTTATAAAAAAAATCGGGAATTTTGGTATAAGTCTTTTTATTTCATATAGAGTCAATCTGTCTCTTTTAGGAACACCATTTCCTGGAAAAATGCCCCTTTTTTGGGTGGGTTTTTTTTTTTTTTTTTTAAACAAGAGAACAAGAATTTTCTATTCAGCTACAATAATCACTTTCCAACTAGCACATTCATCAAAGAATGAGCAATTCACTAGGGTAACATATGCAGGAGCTTGCTTGTATATATTCATATTGTCTTCTGCCTGAAAAGAGTTAAATAGAGCATATAAATGATGAATACAGAGTGTCTTGGGATACAAAACAACTAAAATGGGTTAATTAGTGAAAAACATGCATCAGACTATAAGGCTCAACTGTAAATGTTACGGTTTTTAAAACCTATTTTATCTGCTGATAGTATTTGGGATTATGGATAATATATATAAAAAGATGTTAATTTCCAAAAGGAGTTGAGTGGAACATATTAAATAGTAAGGAATATTCACTGTTTGAATAATAGTTCGGATGCATTCACATTAAACATACATTAGCGAATACATTTCTTTGACATGCTCATATATAAGCACAATACGTAAGTGACCTAGAAAATACAGACATTGTATAATCAATGACAAAAATATTGAGACAGATAAGCCCTGAGATCTTTGATCAAATATATTCTTTGGCAAACAAACAAAACATGTTATCCTGACAGATAATATTCTCGGGAGCAGGGGCGGCGTGCCTCCCGCCAGCACCGCCCTCCGAGGCGCTCTGCGGCAGCCGGGCTGCCAGCGCCGGGAGGGGAGCCGGAGCCGGAGGACGCATCCCTCCACTCCAGAGCCCCTGTGCAGGGCAGGACTCGAGCTGCTGGCTGCTGCTGCTGCTGCCCGCTTTCTGAGTGAAGGCTGTCTCTCCCTCTGTGCTTTGTCATGGTACAGAGAGCTGACCCAGCTGCTGTCATTTTGACAAACAAGCAATGCACTCTCAGGTTGGTAAAAAGAGGAGACTTACACAGAGAGGAAATGATGTGATCTCTACTCAAGTGCCAGCAAGGTGTTTCAGGATTTTAAGGACTTTTTCTCTACCTAAAAGAGTCCTGCACAGTGCTGTGGTTGCAAATTTTGTTTATACTCTTCTTGCTGGCAAATCAGTGAGATTTGCAAGCTGGCTGAAGTGAATACTAACACGCCATTGGTATTTAACTGAAAATGCTCCGAGTTTTCTCCTGTGGCTCCCTGCTTGGTTTGCTGTGTTTGTGTCTGTGGGCTCCTGAAGAAAGAGACACCAGAACAGAAGGGATAAATCTCCTCCAGGGTCTGTAGTTGAAGTGACTCCTGAGAGCCTGAAATACGCTAATTCAAGATAATAATAGTCCTTTGGTTAAAACAATCTTCTGGAACTGAGAAAATTTGGAGTCATAATACTGTTTCATAGTCTTTGAAAACCATCTTGACATAGATGTGTGGCTCCCTGTGACCTGTGATCACCCATTTAAATTTTTCTGTACAATGTGCTCATACACAGCCCTAAACAGGAGAGTGCAATGCTGATAGTAAAAACATGAACTTGTGACACAGCAGTCAAGTTTGCTCCAATTAAAATAAAATAATAAGTGAAGCATTTAAGAAATACCTATGGCTTCTAATATCAACATTAATGTGAAACTGGAAAATCTTTTTAAGTTACCCATTTTTGAAGTGAAAATGACATAATTCCAAACATGTAGACAAGGTCTTTTCATATATGGATGTTCTCAATTTGGGTTAGGCAATTGACATTTTAAATATGGGTTGGAAGAGGATATACATCAGAGTATGCAGATAGAAATGCTAAAATACATATTTTATTTTGACAAGTAAAAGCTCCATCAGAAGGTCTTTGATTCACAAAGCTGGAATACATTCATAGTTTTGAAATATGATTCTTTATCGTATTCACTTCTTAGACAAGTTAATGTCTTCAATAAAAACAAATGCACATCAGAAAGAATCTGAGTTTGATTTGCTTGAGGGACTGTAAGAATAATAACAAAACCCACTAATATTAAGTAGATTTAGCATGAAAGGGAATGATTTTTTTCAGTCATTTCTTATTTGTCTGAAAAATAAATTCTACCCTTATAGTGTGTAATTTATGAAGTATCTATTAATCACATTCAAATTAACAAGTTTTTCATTCTAAGGTGTTGTCTAAATATTTCCTATTGTCCAAATATAACTGAACAGTGGTATTCCAAACAAATAAATTTCAGTAGAATACAAAAAAAAAAAAAGTCTGACAAAGAAAATAATAATATTATTAATAATATTATAATATTTCCATTGGAGAAACCAGATTGCAGCTGACGCCCAATAAGAGGCTTAATAAAGATAACCACTAAAACTCTGCATCTTCTGGAAATGACACCTTTTCAGCACCAACAGTATTTCAAGCCCTTTATGAATGCTGCAGTTGCAGACTAATTATTTTTTTTTTTAATCCTCATTTTCAGCCATCTCTGATATCATCCTGATAGATCCAATATAGCATTTAGGTTGGAAATTAGGAAGAAGTTTTTCATGGAAAGGGTGATCGGGCATTTGAAAAGGCTACCAGGGAGGTGGTGGAGTCACTGTCCCTGGAGGTATTTAAGGAAAGACTTAGGATGTGGCACTCGGTGCCATGGTCTGGTTGACAAGGTGGTGTGGGGTCACAGGTCTCCATGATCTCAGAAGTCTTTCCCAACCTAGCTGATTCTGCAATTCTATGCTCTATAAGTATGTTTAAAATCCATAGAAATCAGGAGCGTAGCAGAAGTCTGACCTTTTTTCTACTTCTCCATAAGGAAATTAATTTCAAATTATTGAGCATCTGCTACCCCCAAACATGGCCTGCAGTTCTTTATTACGCCCCAGGATACTTCTTTATGTTGAGTGCCAATGGTGTGAGCTTTGTACCATCGACACTAGCTAGGAGCTTTTCAGGGCCCTTACATTTGAATTGTTGTATTCATTCTTAGTGCCTTTGGCTGTATTAAAGGGCAACAAAACCACATAAAAGGTACTTAAAAGTTTCTTGCAAAACTGGGCTGATATATTTATAACAGGGTCTCAAAGCTACAAATTTGATGAACAGCACACTGAAACCGGAGGTGAAGCTGCAAAGTTCCTCTGACTGATGTCTGAACAAGATGCAGCAGTACAGTATTTTGTGATGACAGCGTGCAATAAAAATGGATACAACAGAGCAGAAATCTATCCATGGAATTTGCATTCCCCAAGCATAGACAAAGTTACCAGATACCACAGTACTTGTGGTACTGTCAACATCATCTTGCTAAATACCAACGTTCTCCCATACCCATGACAATCTTTAAACCAAACACAGATAAATAATAGCCAGAGAATTCACCCATGTAAAATTTCCAATACAGTTTTCTGTATGAAACTTCAAAAAATAGAACCATCTGTCAAAAATCTGTATTGTTTCCAACCTTTAACATGACCTGTCTTGAGGCAAGATATGTTTTATTACAGGATAAGCCAACATGCACCCAAAACTGCCAACAGATAAACTTCTGAAAACTATCCCTCCTTCTGTTCTATGTCCATGTGTAGTCAGTTGTGGACTGAAATAATATACCAAGACTCCCCAAAAACAGAACAATGAAAAGGCTTTCTCACCTCTCATTTTGCAGGAGAAGGTAAGTTTGATCCCTCCTTAAGTGAAAATTAAAGCCTTTTAAGAGCAAATCTATTTTGAAATCACAAACAGAATAGAAAGGTTATGCATAGCACTAACAGCAATATCTCCTTTTTCTCTGATTTCTACTGCTGTATTGTATACGGAATGGAGCTTCCATGAAGCTTATATAAAGACTTCATTAATCTGATAAAAATATCAGCAGGTGTAGGAATGAAATCAGACAAAACATGAGGTGGTGTGCGGAGAGGTTCGTGAGGGTTTGTCTCCAGTGGCAGGGAGACAGAAGGCGTGTGGGCTCAGGTTGGCTCAAGCCCTCGTTGCCATGCCAGAGTGACTGGGGCCAGTTGCCAGAGGACACATTTTAGGGAGGGCTGATATCCTCAGGGTGGCTGTTTGACGGGAAACATCAGTTATCACCTTGGTACCACTGCCTTAGAGAAGTCAAAATAGGCAGGCAGAGCAGGAGGAGGATCTGAAGTGTGAACATACAGAAGCTTCCCTGCTGGTAGATGGGACGGTGACAGTACGTTATTTCTGCAGCCAATGGAGGAAGGAAAATTCCTGTGTGCTTTCAGGAGGATTTTTGGATGTAGAGCCCTATTAAGACCTTGAAGATAAATCCTGTGCCTGCACACTCGCAGTGGTTCTTCAGTGTTACTTCTCAGGCAATTCCCATACCAAATACAGTGTAAATTGAAAATTTTCCAGAGTTATCAATGGTCAATGAGCAGTTGTGTATGCTGTGCCATTGCACAGGAGTCAAGATGTGCCCTGGCTGTACATTAGAGCTCCTCCCTGTACTGCAGCACATCCAAACACAGACAGGAAGTACTGGCAATGCATCTCTCAGTAGATGCTCAGGTAAACTCTCAGAAGGAGCCCCGGTTTTTTGAATCAGTGTTTTGGCTGTCTTGCTGTCTAACACTCCACATAGTCATCATCTCTGTCTCTTATGGTGTGCTTCCTCACATTTTTGGTCCAGTAGAACTAGTTTAAGTTATTAACCTGCTCCTCATCTAACAGTTCTCCTGTTCAAACTGGAACAGCTCCCTGCCTTCCTCCTTTGGTGACTGATCCTATGAAGTGGCCACTGAGAATGCCAAGGAACAGGACAGCCCTCTGCCACAGCTCTTGGTCTTCATAGAGGCATGACAAGAAATTTTTCATATTTTCTTGCATCTTAGAGAGGCCCCAGATATCACCAGAAAACAGACCCAGTCACAGAGACAAATGCTTCTTTAGGAGACAACTAATTCTTTCTGGAATAGTTTAAAACTTTATTGCAGAATAAAAGACCTAAATGGCAATAGCTTTTTCTTATTCATGGCTAGAGACTTCCATCAAGTATCTGTTCTTACATTTACCATTGTAAATGGAAGAACAAAACATAGCAGCCTACATAAATTGTCTACTAGAGACCCTGCAATTAAAAATATGACCAGGAATAACCCTGCATTAGAAGAGTAACTGTGAAGTTTGCCTTATTGAAATCAAATGTCTTAGCCACAACCACAAAGAGTCTGCATTTTCATAGCAAAATTTCTGTTCCATTAAGAAAATAGTTTCCATATTAAAAAAAAATTGACTTGCTGCAAACAAGTTTCATTAAGTTTCTTACTAAAAGAAAATGCAAGAATCAATTCAATGCTAAAAAAAAAGAGAAACAAATAGGAAACCAAGATGAAATGTTAGCAGCTACTCACTCTAGAGTTTAGACTGTTCTTGTAGATAATCAATATGGTCACATTATTTAAGTGAAACATCATGCACCCTGCCACATGTCATTCCTTAACCAGTCAACACATATGAACTATGCTTACAGGATAGAAAAACAATTGAGAATCATGGATTTTGTAGTGAGATGAAAATGACAGATGCCTTTTTAAGTGAGGAACAGAATATAGGATTGAGGAATTTGCAATGGTCACTTCAGGAAAAAGGATGACCATATGAGGTATTATTAAATAACTAATAATTTATAATAAAATTTATTATTATTAAATTATTAAACACCATATGAAGTATTATTAAACATACTTAGATAAATTCCCATGTTCTCACTTTTTTATGCTTTTTCAGATTGCATATAAACTGTAATTCAAATAAAAGACGTAAAAACTTGCAACCACTATGTCAAATAGCCTTATAAGTAGCTGAGTAATTCCATCATCTCTCAAATTTAACTTTCACATCAGTGGTCATGCAACCTGATGACTTCGGGGGGCAAGGCAGGTAAAACAATTCATCTTAGACTAAATAGAGTGTTAATCAGGGTTAAAAAATATAATCAAATCCCGGGATTAATTCCAGTAATTATCATGTCTGAAGAAAAAAACCAAACATGTTGTTTCTTTATTTCATAACACTTGCTACTAATTACAGTAGGCTTTCAATTATTTATATATCAAAAATATGGACCCTTGTCTACGTACACAGTTACCCCAAGAGAAACACGCTGCCAACATATACCCAGTCTCACAGAATCACAGAATGGGGAAGGCTGGAAGGGAGCACAGCGAATCATCCAGACCCACCTGCTGCTCAAGCAGGGTCACCCCAGAGCACACAGCACAAGATTGCAGCCAGGCAGTTCTGGAATTCTCCAGTGAAGGAGACTCCACAGCCTCTCTGAGCAATCTGTTCCTTTACATGGTCACCTGCACAGTAAAGAAGTTCTTCCTTGTGTTCAGCTGGAACCTTCTGTGCATCAGTTCCTGCCCTTTGCCTCCAGTCCCACAGCCCGGCACCACTGAGCAGAGCCTGGCCCGTGCTCTGAGCCCTCCCTGCAGTCACTGACAGACCCTGACGGGGTCCCCTCTCAGTTATTTCATCTCAAGGCTGAACACTCCCAGCTCCCTCAGCCTTTCCTTGTAACAGAGATGCTCCAGTCCCCTCATCACCCTTGTCACCCTCTGTTGGACCCCCTTCAAGAACTATGTGTCTTGTGCTAAGGAGCCCAGAACTGGGCATAGCACTCCAGATGTGCCTCACCAGGGCTGAGGAGAGGGGTAGGATCACCCCTTGTGGGATGTCAATGCTCTTCCTAATGCACCCCAGGATCCCATTGGCCTCCTTGGCCACAAGCACACACTGCTGGCTCATGGACAGCTTGTTGTCCACCAGGACTCCCAGGTCCTTCTCTGCAGAGCTGATTTCCAGCAGGTTGATGCAGTAGTGGGACTTGAACCTGCATGTTCAGCAAGAGGACTAAATAGGCATCGTCTCTACTCCTGCTCAAATGCCTTGGGCATGTAACTCCATTTCACAGTGGTGGGACCTGTGCATACACTTCCAAATGGGATGTGTATCTGCCTTTGATATTCCAGACAATACAGCCTGTTTACTGAATGCTTTGGTTAATGATAAAGCATCTTTCGGAAACCTCTACTATGTTCACCCTGTGAAGACAGTTTTGAATAAATGCAAGTACAATAAATGCAATGATCACATTTTAACTTGACAAGAGAAGGACTTGGTGTTTGCTACTAAATTTACTACAGAAAACCAGTGGTCTATTTTTTTCCTCTCTTTAGAAAATTTGATTGTCTAGACATGCTAAGAATTTCTCTGTCCTGCTTCACTAAATACCACCTTCTGTAACTGTGAACAAACTATTCCCATAAGAAATAACCTCTGTAAATATGTTTAACATTTCATCGGTCACCCAGATCACCTGATCAGCCAGAAAACTCTGTTTTGACCTGAAACAGTTCAGTAAAGAAGATGTGAGAGTCAGAGAGAGGACACAAAGAAGAAAAACAGAATTTAGCAGAAAGGAGCATGCTAAAAGCAACAAACCAGAGAATGAAATGCTGTTCACCTGAAGTTTTATCATGCTTGGGGAGCACCACTTTTGTCACGTAGGTCAAGGGAGGACCTAGATTTGCTTGTAACAAACACTACTGTACAGGAATCAGGGGCAGTTAAACACACTTGGCAAATTTTAAAGGATATGAGTATGTCCTGAGGGTTTCCAATTTGGCCTAGTAATTTTATAATAAACTGTAGAGAACCTTTTATCTGTGCTTTGTTTCCAGTGAAGTCACATCAGAGGAAAGAATGGATCATTTACATCCACTTGGAAGTTACTCACCATATGCCTGGGAAAAAGGTACTACAGCATTTCTTTAACACACTCTACTCAAGCCCTGTCACTAAGATGAAATTTGTACATGTATAAAATCAAGCTCCAGAAAATTCACAGGCTGCCCATGCTCCCCTTTTTTTGTTAATCTCTGTTCAAAGTCTGCAGCCTCTAGAAGCCCTTACACCAGTCTCCGTGGTTTTTGCTCCCAAGCATCTGCCCAGGCACTTCAACACTGGGCTGTGGCAGGGTTTTTACATGAAAGCAATGAAATGCAATTGTGAGACTGATACCTTTGATGACTGATAACCTTTGTGGTGTATCTGGACTCCCCAAGAGGTCACTAATTTTATAAGGACCTTCTTGAGTCTGCATGCAACTCTGTAGGTGAGAAGAATGAATGTTTTGGCAGAAATCTCTCTTAGGAAGAAGTTTAAATTAAGCTAGTTCTAGAAAAGCTTTGGTTAAACCAGAACTGAATCTTCAGATAAAGACCTGAAGCTTCTAATTCCCTTAGTTGTGAAGGTTACATTCAAAGTTTCAAACGTAGTGTTTTAAGAGACAGATTGTGGAAGTCACAGCTCTTAGTCATTCATTTTCTCCATTCACCAGAGGGAAGAATTAGCTTCAAATCCATTTGATCAATAGTGATAGCAAAACTAAAGAAACTTGGAGATTATGGGATCACAAGATCTGCATGAATTTTTATTGTTTATTGTTAGTTTTCTGATGTATTGACAAAGTTTGGAGATATTCCAACTTAATTTTCATTTTTCAAGCCAATTCTGGAATAAAATAGAAGAAATAAGCTCAGCACTTGAGGACGAATATCAAACAGATCACTCTGGGGACAACAACTACAGTAACAGAGCAAAGATGATGTTTGAAATGATTAAATGCTGGCTGGTGCGAAGGTAACTACAGCACGCTCTCTCTTCAGAGACATGCACAGGATGTCGGCATTGAGAGCCACAATGCTCTTTTCTAGGACTAAGTGGGAAGGGAAAGCAAACACTCCTGGTGCATCTTTCAACATCAGCTCATTGCAGACTGCCGAATCACTGACACCAGTACAAAGCGGAGGCATAATTCCAGGGAATGTGAACATAAATCTATACTCAGAATCCAAAACAAATCTCATTAAAAAAACCAACCAGCCAAAATCACCGCCACCAACAACAAAAAAAAAAAACCCCCAAAACAAACAAACAAAAAACCCAAAACAAAACAAAAAACAAAACCAAAAACCCAATCCAAAATAAACTAAACTAAAAGTGTTATCCTTACTACAAGCTTATCATTCTCTGCCTGCAACCCCCTCTCTACCTACAGAGTTTAGGAGTCCATCTTTCTATCCAGGTTCCTCAGTGGTTTTCATCCGCAAATTATTAATAAACCTTGGTCTTTGTCAGCCTATGTCTGATAGATTAGATGTAATTAAAGTTTAACAGTCTATTTCATATCTCTTCAAGTTACACTTCTTTACAGCCCATAATATTTTTTATAGGTAATAGTCTTTAATGAGCTACAGCAAGATCTTTCAGAAGGGTTGGACACTTCCAGGGACAGAGAATATTTCATACATCTGGAAGTAAAATCACCCAAGGCTTCATAATAAAAGTGAGGTAGGGTCAATTTCTGATGTAGGAACATGTATCAGTATGAAAATAGGAATCTAAAGAATCAAAAGCTACAATTTCTATTTAGATATAAAATAACCATCGGTGTAACTTTAAAAGAGTAAATAGGTATTATGCTAAAGCTGATTAAAATAAAATAAACCAAAATAAATCTTGATAACTATCGCTATAATCAACTGCAACTTCCCTGAGATCCTTTCTTTGAATACAAAAATGTAAATTAAAGGTTTTGAGAATTAAGAATAAACTATGGCCAGAAGTGGTTTTTAAATATTTCAAGACTTTTCAGAAAATGGTACAACATTTCCCCTAAATGCCAAATAAAACCAAGTATGACTATGTATATCCATAAAATAAGGCACGTAGTCTTAAAATCCAACACCTATAATTAAAAGATGAGCTTCTCTAAAATAGCAACAATTTAAACCGCAAACTTATTTGTCACTAAACACATGAGAAAAAATAAATCTCCAGCCATGCCAGCAGGGTTAAATTTTCACAATTTGGAAATGCAGTCATCAGCTTTGCTGAAAAACAGCCACCGAATCAGGCTGTACAGAATGGCACATTTGTTGCACTTGGGATGCATTGACAAAAGATTAATTCTTTGCATTGTTAGAAGGACTGACTGCTTCAGAACAGACCACAACTATTCAAACTTGTCCAAACAAGCTTGAAGAAAACTAGATAAGAGTACCTGAGGGATCTGTACACAAAGACAGTTGAACTGGAAGTGAAGTTACACGAATTAACTACTGTGTGGTGCAGCTTTGATTACCTCAAACAATTCCTCGGTCTTTTTTGTAGCAATGATATTCCAATTTTCAAAGTTCTTGTTTCGTGTATGTTTCAAGGCATGCAGGTTGCATGCTTTTGGTCTTCAACAAAAACTATGCTGCTATCACGTGGTGACAGGTACTTCTCATGGAAGTATTCTTTTCCAAGCTTATTCAAGTTAAGTTTCATTTTAAATACAGTCATTTATGATTTTAAATAACTGTGCCACACAATAATCCTGTGCAACATGTGACATTCAAGAATGGTTACAGATGGAGCTTTTCCATACAAAAAAAAATGATGATTATGAACTGCACCTGTTTCTACCAGCCAGACTATCTTGCACTGTAACTCTTACATTGCACTAATAATTATCAGATTAGCATTTAACTGTTTTAACCTAACAGTTGGTATAAACTGGGGCACACACATCCCCTGAGATTTGAGCCTGCAGCAATTAGGCACATGTTTCACCACATGCATATTCTCAGTCCCACTGGGTTGTCAAACAAGCTCTGAGCGTAAGAGAGCAAGTAAATTCATATGATGAGGAGCCACCTTTGTACCTCTGAAGTTCTGGTTGGAAAGGTTTCTTCTCAAAGAATAGGCTGAGGGTGGAGACAGTTATTCAAGTGGCATGGAGAGAAGAAAAACAGGGGAACTGCATTCCTGTCAATGCTCTGAATCTAGATTAGAAATTAAGATTTAGAAATAAAGCATAATGACATTCGCACAGCCAAAAGTACTATGCCAGAGAAGCCCAAGTGAAAATGAACATACAAGATGCGATGAATAGAAAGGGTCTTTCAGGGGACCATTTTTGCAAAAAGAGAGCTAAAAAAAATTCCAAAATCATAGCTACTATTGTGGCTTCTTATGGTATTTTCTGAAGTTTACTTACTTCAATTAAAAAAATGACTGTCTAATCCTGTACAACTTTTTTTTGGGTCAAATCATTAAAAGTTTTTACTCTTCACCAAGTACTACCTAATTAGTTATAATGCCACACATATATATTTAACTCTCTGAGTAATACATACATTTTTCTACTATCTGAGTATTAAAACATACAATTGGATCAAATAATAGCTTTCAAAATACTTCAGTGCTACAGCACTTCCATAAAATTGGCACATCATGGTTATTTTCACACTTGGAAAAAGACTAGAAATGTCACTTGTCTGTCTGAAATGTTACATCAGTAAACTCCTGTAAATAAAGAAGAGTCCTGCCCACAGAAGGGTGACATAAATAAATCTGCTACAAAGTATTCTGTGTTGGATGCTCCCATCCCAGCCTTAGGAGACAACATCGGACACTTTCAGAAAGGATTGTTGGGTTTAAGTTCTTGAGGAACCCTGATCTTCGCTATGAAAGGGTAACTTCCTTACATGGTGCTTTTTAGTATTTGTCTTACATGCAGATTGCTGACAAATACAGGCACAACAGCATGACTAGGTGACTGCACTGTTTTCACCATTACAGCTATTTTAACAGCCCTGTAAGTGAATTGTTGTATTTTTAATGGTAAATGATACTATTCAACTGTTCAAAATTCTAGATTCATCGGTTAGGCATGCTTTCCAAAGATCCAATTGCCATAATACAAGTTGAGGCACTAACTTTTCAAGGTGAATCTGTGTCCAAGTTTAATACTAATGGGATTAATTTTTTGTTCCACTCTTATATTTCATAGCAATTTCCTCTTGTGATTGTAATTTGTTTTTATTTTGGGATTATAGTAACTGACAGCTTATTCATGAATTAGGTCCTACATACTGTTTGCGACAGCTGTAGACTTGAATCATCCCCTGTGCGAGCAAAACACAAATTTCATAGACGTGCATCAAACTGTGTTCAACCAAAATGTGAGATGACTGTTAAAATCACAGCCCCCAAGCCTTCAGCTAATGTAAAGCCTGTCATGTGAAATTCAATGTGGATCTTAATGTGTGGTGTTCTATTGAGCTACTGTACTTGATTCAGAACTAAATTTAGGTGTTAGAGAATAAAATTATCAACACAAGACCTTAAGGGGGAAAGAAGGAAAACAGGAATAAAGCAATATTAACACAGTGGTAGTGAAGAACCTTTCCATATAAAGTTAATATCTTTTTTGTTATTGTAAAAGTCTATGACTAAATTTATTTCTGATATTATTTAACTGCTCTTGTCTTTGCTGCTCCTACAGCCTTCACTGACATTGCTAGCATCTATAGCCTTTGGAAAATACGACATCTTGGCTCAAACATGAAATGAATTGGCTTAGACAGGAAAGGAAAAAAATAACTTACATGATTTTGGTCATGGTGGACAAAAAATATCAGCAATCAAAAAGTTTACTGTAAAGCAGATTGGAAAACTGCTCATGCACAAGAACCCAGGTCAATTTTCTGAAAAACCTTGAGGGCTTCCAAAATATCACTCGAACCTGAGATACAGTATACAAACTTAGGATATGGTATAAACTTCCATTCCTTTATGGCTATATTAAAGCTCACAAAAGCTTTGTTAAAGTTTATTGAGGCTGAAAAAGTATCAGCACTTTTATATCAAAGCTTCCTTATGCCTTCCAATAAAGGAGGAGAAGTTAAGTGCTTTAATACCACCCCCAGCAAACAGATAGACATTTCCTCTAAATCAGCCTTTGCTGTTAGGTGCCACAGAGAACTATTTGCTGCTTCGTTTTCCAGTATTCTCAGCTTTCACAACTCTGATTCATTTACTCAGAGCTGCTGTAATTTAAGATCTGGATGCACTGCAACCACCTCAAAGATTGTGGGGAAGAGGCAATTGAAAACCTGACAAAAATTTTAGTACATTTCAGTTTTTTTGGTATGCGCATTAAATTTTTAGAGGTGAAAACCTATACTCTCATTTACATTACACTCGGAGTTACCAAATATACTGATAATTCTGCAGAATTATTTTCAGCCCAGCAAGGTGAAGAGTTGTGGGGATACCTGGCTGCATAGCAAAGGGACTAGGGACTGAGAAGCAGGGAAAGTGAAAGAAACAAAAGATAAGGGCAGAAGGAGTTTAATGATGCAGGATGTAAATCCATTGGATTTACAGGGTCCAT
Source organism: Chamaea fasciata (assembly GCF_029207755.1). Lineage (NCBI taxonomy): Eukaryota > Metazoa > Chordata > Aves > Passeriformes > Sylviidae > Chamaea > Chamaea fasciata. The sequence continues at coordinate 11,001,495 of NW_027094095.1, read as the reverse complement.
AAAGTTGCACTCTGGTATTCATAGAAAAGCTTATTTGGGTAAGCCACATACTGGATGGCACAGCTTCTGATAAGGCAATCCTTTAAAATGCAGAGCCACACTGATTGATGCTAGTTATAGCTGTGCTCCAGAGTTATTTCCATCAAAGCTCAAGAATCACTATCTTTAGAACTGGAAAGCAGTTACAGACTATTACACATCACCCAGCTCCAGTTGTACAAGCCCAATCCCTCTCAAATCTTAGCATTTGGCCTTTATTTCTAGAGTGGGTGGAGCTGAAACCCAAGGAGAGAGCTTCTCATATGGGGAAAAGTCTGGATTCAGGGCTGACCTTCTGGGGTCCTGGCCTTACATAATTTGTGAGCTAGTGTGGAGAGGACATAGCATTACTGAAGGCAAGGATCACAGTACTACTGTCCTTTTTCAGCACCACTGAAAGGGTAATTCTTTCAGATAGTGATAAAAACATTCCTGTCTGAATGTAAACCCACTGAGTTATACAGCAATTCATATGGGCAGCGAGAGGATTAAGGCCTGGGAGCTGCCACTGAAAGGCAGGCCGGAATGGACTGGAGTAACAGAGCAGTTGCTTTATCCACCGGCTCCATCACCCTCACTCAGACAGTGCACAAGGAATGTTTTCTCTGCACCCACAGGATGCTGTACCCACATCAGGCCCTAGGAACAATACTGCTAAGTCTGATTCAAAGTTTTCAGGCTGCCAAGTGGCATTCACTCCCTGAGTATGCACGCAGAAACTCCTGCCTCTGTCTCTGCTTAGAAATACACCAGTGTGGGGTTTATATAAGGTTGGGATTAAGAGAGTTGGATAAAACAGCAACACATCCATCAGAAACTGAAATTAAGCCTCTTTGAACGTCTTAACCAGAAAGGAAGTGGGTCACTCAATTATCTGTGCTTAAAATTAGGCATTTAACTTATTTCAGCTTATATCAAATTCTTTAAATCATTCATGGGAATTGACCGATCATTCAGGTTAAATATCTGAATTAATGAGAACCAGGCATCTAGAGACAGACACGTATCAAACTCACACTGCTTAATAAACAGGTTTTGATTTAACAATCAAAGAGGCATCAAACTTTTTAAGGGTAAATTCAAATTACCAGTGTTTTGATGAGAAAGGCATAAAACCTAGTAGGTTGCTGTTTTCTCAGGCCCGTGCAGACAGCCTGGCTGTGTTGCTCTGTCACAGGCTCGTTACCACATGTTAAGGTAATAACAGAGAAACAGCAATGCAAAGTGTCAGGTATAAAAAGGTGCTCGACTTCAGTGTTAATGCTACGAAGGTGTTGTTAAATAAAGGCCTAGTATATGACTTTATCATCTGTTTTCTTAAGTTCAGAACAGCTTAGAAAGATCAAAGCCAGGCTAATAAGTACTAGTTTCAATGAAGTAAAGTATCAATTAAAACAAGCCAATATTAACATATGCATGATTAAGAGTCACCTTAAAAAAACTGATTTGGTCAAGCATTATTTATTCCAAAACAGGCCTCTCTCAAAAATATTCACAAAGCAAAATACCTAATACTTAAGTATCTCAAATTTACAGTTAACATTTATTTTCAGCTTTTTATTACACGAGTATTTTGGGTAGTGTTTAATGAGGAGAGTGTCCTAATGATACAAGTGTTCTTGAATTCTGTTTTTTGTTTCATTCAACCATAACAGAAGCCAGCTGCTGATGTTAGATGTGGATTGGCTTTGATGTTCAGCAAAACATAGAAAATCCCCTTTCTGCATCTCTTTCTGTTCCCACACTTTATGGCCACAGTGACCAAAATCCAGAGAGCCTCATACGTCTGACCTAAGTGCTTGGTGGGGAGGGGTATGGAGCAAGAGGCACCCCTCTGCAGACAGAAAGCATTTTTCTAAAACCACACAGTTTGTTAGTATATCCTGTGAGGGCGGTGACAAAATGGTTCAATAGGATCTTTGTATTAAGCTTGTGTTCCCCCTTGCTTCAGCACTCTCCCTGATTGCTGCAGGACCTAGCAGCTTTTCTTTCCATCACCTATTCTCCCCCGGCACTTTCCCCAAGGTGACACATTAGCTAACTCCTGGGGCACTTTTCTGAAGAAATGTAGCTGCGAAATGTAGGAACAGAACCCTTTGGCTGATATAAAAATCCTTGAAGTTTGTGTGATGCTTGGCTCGAGCACTTTCAGACTGCGAGATTGAAGCCAGGAAGGCATTTCCCCACAGGGCTGCCTGGCAGAAGTGGGTCTGTGGGACTGCCCTGCTCGCACAGACCCAGCCTTGCATCTGAGGATCACCTGGAAATTTGACTCAGCACGTCCCTGCCACTGCCATGTCCAGCAATAAAGCTGCTGAGTCTCCTGCCTTCTTCCTGTGGCACACTGTAATTGTGACCACAGATCTTTTATCATGGGTTTAAACTTGTTACCGGGAATTAGAAGTGCAGTGCAGTCTCTGAGAGGAGGAGTAGATAATGCCCCCAGGGCCCACCTGGATTAAGTGCTTGTTACACAGTTGTCAGTCTGACAGCCCAGTTGGTCCTTCCCTTGCTTAAGTTTCTAACTTGTAAATTGTGAACCCACCCCCTTTACAAGAAAAATGTATGTTCTCAAATTTTTGAGGATTTCTTTCTTGTTCCTGGTTTTTTGTTTTCTCTTGGCAGTACCTTCTATAGATCCACTTTTTTCTCCTGCACACCGGTTCTCTTCAGAGATAAAGCAGAAGCAAAATCAAGCTTAAAAAACCCAACCCTCAAACGACTCATTCTATTTAAACAGATGGCTTAAAAAACAATTGTTAAAATGCCTTATTATCCAGTGTGAAACAACCTTTTTAAAAGGAAGAGCCACATTTCCTAACATCAGACATATAATTTGCAGAAGCACAGAATTTCAACATGAAATCCCATCGCATAAATTATTCATTCATTGCCAAGGCAGTTTCCTGCAACATAAGTTTGGAAAAGTTGAAAAGTTAAAAAGGTTTTGAAGTTTGAAAAGGTTAGAAGTTAGAAAGGTTTTAAAACTTGTAAATGGATGTAGAGAATCAAGCTTCCCCTAGTGTCCCAGCAAGATAAACCATATGGATATTAAAGCATGTTTATGTTTCTGTCTGGAACTGTTTTCTTTAGCTAAAATACTGTCTTAACTCAGAATAACTAAGACTAATTTTTGTTGCTTTTCTCATAACAATATAAATGAAATATTTGTATGGGATAGATTTATGCTGACTTCTAAAATGTTGGCCTAGTTTGGACATAGAACCTGAATACAGGTGATGGAAAAAATACTGACTGGAATCCAGACTTTCCTACTTGTGATAAGAAGACACATCATCAAAGGACCTGACATGCAGTTTCCTGTTTGGTTCATTTCAGAGAACAAAGAGATTGAAAAACATATTTGTATATATATAAAACACAAGCTTAGCCATCCACCATTAAATGTTTTCAAGTCAAATGACAATACAATGGCAAAAAAAATAAGCTTATACATTTTAATCATCAGTCAGAAGAAGTTATACTGATCTTTCCTTGCTAAACACTTCCTTTGTACAGAAATCCATGAATTTCGGTCCATCTTTAGGACATGTATTTCTGCACTGGAAAACCCACTTGCTAAATAAAATTCAAACATTCGTCCAGTGAAGAATAAAAATTTATGTTCATACTTTATGCAACACAGTGGCCAAAAAAATTCAAATTGTGTAGCTCTACTACAAAAGATCCATTGTGAATTTCTGTATTTGAAGAATGTTTCTATAAGGTTTCTGAATGCAGAATTAGAGACTGTGCTGCAAGGAACACATTCTTCTGGTTAAGCAGTAACAGTCTAAGGCAAAAAAGCAAATCACTTTTATTTGGCAAATGCCCATTAGGGATATCACCTCAGACCAACCAAATTAATCACTGTATACTACTGGTAAACAATGTACACCTTATGTACTAGTCTTTCAGCCAAGGCCACGCTGCACTGCAGGGCAGGCTGCATAAGGATTTTCATTTTAGATGCAGAAAAGCTTCAGAAAATTGTGTTCTTGAGGCCAGTCCAGGCTAGACTTTTCTAGCTTGATCTACACAAGTAAGACTCAACCCCCTGAAAGGACACCCTGTAAAACCCAGAGAATAAAGAACGAGAAGGGCTGGCACTGCTGTGCATTTCTCCCATTAAACATTTCACATTCTGATGAAGGTGTGAGCAAGGCTACCCCTCTGTCTGTTTGGTCAATACCCAGCAGCAAGGCTCAGCCCCTCAGGCAGCACAGCAGGTGACCACCAAAGTGTCTGCCTAAAATCAGGTATTGAAACTTCTCCTCCACTCAATTTGTGCAGGATGACACCAGGGGCTTCTTCATTTTCTTTTACAACTCTTTTCATTTAGAGTATCAGCACAGAGACTCTATGTTCAATATCAAATATACAGCAGAATCTAATGGTCTTCCCAGATTTGTCATCCCTGTTATAATAAAAGAGAATTTTATGTTTGCAGTCTTGTGAAGACTAAAGAAAGCTGTAGGTTAGATCAAATAGGAGGTTTCGTTTCGATAACCTCTGTAATTACTTCCTAACACCAGTGAGCATGCTCAAATACATCCAATAAATTCCCTAGAATTCTCAGGAGGGTAAAGAGGAGTTTCCATGCAAATGTAACAGTTCAAACACATGAAAGATGTTTGATTCCTTTCAGAAAAAATAGCAAGTCTCTTTTTCTGGATTTTCTTTCACAGACTATTTATAGTTCAAATGTACTTTCCATATTCACTTATTTAAAAGCAGAGGGTCTAGATAAAGGAAACAACACATTGGGGAGACGCACTGTGCTACATAATGAGTTTTCAGCTGAGACTTCATTTACCATACTGAACTAGTTTCACACAGTAAAACAACCTTATGACCAAAGCAGACAAAAGAAAATCCCTTGTGGGTATGTAGCACTGATCAAGAGAGCTTCTTTTGCCAGAAAAGACAGTTTCAGCGTGGCAGTTAGGGGGCTTCTGACTAGAAGGAAAATTGTGTTGGACAAACAATTCTGCTAGAATTGCATATACCACATTGTTATGACAGGGAATTAATTTATTTTGTACTATACTCTAGTGCAACCCTACATAACAAAAGAATATATTATGGGATAGATTTATATTTTAGTACTGAAAGAAAATGACATCTTTACATGAAATGCTTTTCAAGTTTTATATATATATATATATATATATATATATATATATATATATATATATATATATATATATATATATTCCACTTTGATAAACTAATGCTATAAATCATTCTTTTATTCAAATAATATTTTTTAGTCCTTTGTCTTAAAATGCTAGATTTAAATAGAACCAGACACAAAGGCCCACAAAAGCCTGAGTGATCCCAAGCTTTGTGACAGAACCCTCCTTTACAGCATTCCCATGGTAGAAGACAGACACATGTTCAGGGTTTATCATTTCAGGCTGCTTCAACCTTTGCTGCAAATTTTAGAAAATGTTCAGTTACTAAAGCTTTTTTTGGGGACGGGACATACATACCCACACTTAGCATGACCAACAGTGGAAACTTCTCTTTCTAGTCTTAATAAAAACACCATCTGTACCACAAAATAAACCCGTAAAAGAGAACATACGCATTTCCTTGTAGGCCCCATATTGTTTCTGTAGCTATATCACAACAATCCTCTCTGCATTTCTCTCATCACAACATACTATCATGCTGATCCTAGCTCTTGGAAAAAGGGAAATGCAGAACACATATGTGAAATAAAAGAAAACACATATGTTTTAGATTAAGCCAATCTCAAGATGTTAAATCCCAGACCTGCTCCACAGAAGAGTGAAATGCGTATTAGCGCCATATGATAACTATTCTGTTCAGGACTAGACTGTGAATTGTAACGTGTTTTTCCTAATAAAGTGTCCTCACTTGGTTCCATCTCACTTCTGAGGCACTGTCTCATCAACGTTTGTTCAGAGCTACAGTCACAGCACCAGTAAGAATTGCAGCTATTTTTCTGGCAGCCTGCTGCTCCCTCATTTTATCCAATGCCGAGTGAGATCATGGCTCTCATTTGTTGCGAGCCAAGCAGTGAGCTACTTAGTCTCTTGACCTCAAAAATTTATTGGGCTGCAGAAGAAGTTGTTTCTATAGACACCTTTGGTTTGGGCATTCAATTAGGATGTGGAAGATTTAAACATTTGACTCTTCCCTAGAAAAAGATTCCATTATAAATTTACTTTGCAGTAGCTATCTGCCCCTTCTCTACTTTGCTACAGCTGAAGAATAAAACATATGAGATTTTCATACCTATTCTTACCCTATGTCTATCTACCCACAGAAAATAAAAATATTTATGCTTTTTATTGAAATTCTCCCGACAGTTTTTTATATTTTTGGTACAGACTTTAAACTGCCTAGATCCCCATATATTCCTCATAAGCACTTTGTACACCACCCCCTCAGCTCAGTTTTGAGTGGAATATAAGTAATAACGTTCAGAAAATATTTGTGAAACCATACATACACATGTATCTCTTGAGAACATATGCTGAAGTAATTAATAGACATTCCTATTTAGAATGACATAATTTGAAAGAAATACCATGAAGCAATTCTCTGGTATAATCAGGAGAGAAAAGGAAATAATAGCACTATATTAAGTCCAAGGTCTGGTTGAGTATGGTTAGCATGAAGCCAGGAATTGCCAGCAAACCAGGTTTCCAGCATTTTTTTGATGCTCCATAATTTGTTGTTGCTACACATCAAAAACAAATGGACCTTTCACAATCATTCAAAAATAAGGGAAGATTAAGAGAAGCAGGTCACTCATTTTCTGGATCAAAGTTCAGACCTTCACTTGTGTTACCGCATGTCAGGTAATTAACCAAATTACCTGGGCTCCTCTATCTCCTCTCTCCTTAATTCCAGCATAACTCAGCAAAGCAAAGAGCTTTCCCACCAGAAGTTCAGTGTTCAAGTAACCAAGACTATTGGTCAGGGTAACGTTTAGTTAAAATACATCTCATATAGAACGGTTTAATTTGGAAAGTAGTTCTGAAGAACATCTGGTCCAACTTCCTGCTCAAAACTGCATTTTGCTATGCTTGGTTGATACATAGATACCAACACCACTTTTCCCATCCTGTGCTTGATAATTGTGTTCACCTCCTCACCACTATAATGATGAGAAATCACAGTTACAGAAGGGGTCAGGTTGAAAGGGACCACTGGGGTTTCTCTAGTCCAAAGTCTCAGCTTAAGCAGGAATGCTCTGGTGACTAACAGTAAATAATCTCAAGCCAGCACCTTTGTAATTCTGATTTTTTATCAAATAGAGGATTCACTTTATTCCCTAAAGCATGTCAGCTAAAAGGGAACCATCCACAGGTTTAAGACACACAAAATCACACCCATTAACTAACGCTTTACTAAGATCATGTGATTTCCACAAAAACTCAAACTCTTTTTGTGCCAACCAAAAAAATCAGTAGAAACTGTAAAGATATTATTTTTCCAGTAACACTTTATCACAAGTTTCCTCACCAAGTTTATTAGAATTATTAGTGTAAGCCAGCACTTCTCAGTCACTCAACAACTCTCCAACTGCTCCATCGGGGGTACTGTGAGGAACAGCTTGTACTGTGTTCAGAGGGGTCTGTGTAAAGAGGGAACATTGGTGAAATTGGCTTCAGCCCTGTGTTCTTATCTTCTAGCTCAGATCTGGCCCAGTGCTTGGTCAGTGCTCTTTCTACAACTTTATTACTCCGCAATATTTATATAGCATTAGAATGGATTAAATTCTTCCAAATTTCACCATTTGTACTGGAAAAATTCAGAAATTTAGCTATGTATTTTCAAATAGACCAAAGTGTCAACAGGGAACAACCACAAAACAAATTTAACTGCAGAGAGTTTATGAGCAGTTTGCAAACAATACAAGAAAACTATCCTACCCATTCAGTGAAACTAAGGAATAATAAATACATGTGCAAAACCAAGAGTACTTTCCAAAGAAGGACCATCAAAGTGTTTATGTTTAATATTGGAGGGTTTTCTGGTTTGTTTTGATTTTGTTTAATGAGTAATTAACCAGTCCTTTATAGCGTCTATGAGATTTTAACTAATGTGTGTCAGCAGTTCAAAATGAAGAGTCTGTCTGACAGCCCAGCTACCCAGACTTTGAGATTTACATATGACTTGCATAGAATTAAAAAAAAAAAAATTAAAAAAACCCTTCAACTATAAAAGTGTTGTCATTGTTGTTTTAAATGACAATTTAGTGGGATGGAATTCAAGACACTTAATTATCACATCACTTAGCCAGATGGTTTATTTGAAATCCCAGCAGACAAGTATCTGAATTTTGCTTTAAGTTGGGCTCAACAAATTAGCAAAGGACAGCAAGAGTATGCAACTCTCTTTTGCTTGCTTTAACTACTAAAATTTTGTCTGCTTACCCCCTTGAGCAATGTTTCAAAGGGAATTTTTTCTTATAGAAAAAAGTGACAGCCAAAGGAATATGAGTATTCCCCAGCCCTTCAGGTATCTGTGGTCACTTAATCTTGTTACTCCCTCGACATTACATTTCCAGCAGTTTTTTGAAGAAAGGGATTTGAAAGCAAACTTTCATAAAAACTGAGACTTTTCTCTAAACCAGAAAAAAAGTGGTTTAAATAGTATGCACCATCTTTTTTTTCTCTCCCCTAAGTGTTCTGGCAACTAATAAGATTCCTCGTTGGATGACTTTATGGGTGGTGGGGAGGAGTCATGCACCAACAACCCCAGAGTAAGAGCTGGTGGTATGACTTGGCTGAGCTGGGCTGTTTCAGCAGTCAGCTCTCGAGCGGCCCCTTCAAATGGTCTCAGCACTTTCACAGGAGTTTCCATTAGTGTCTGCTCCAGACGTGAGAAGAATCCATCAATTTCATTTTCAAAATGTCATAGCATGTAATAACTGCCTTTGCTCAAACAGCTTCTCTTAATACAGAATGTTGAATTCTGTCTGGTAACTGCATCCTGAATAAGTTTGTCTTGGGGAACAAGTCATTATTCTTGGAAGATTTTCAGAAGTTTTTGGCTTTCACAGGCTGCCTGAGCTATGGACAGATACCATCTGCTCATATAAGAATACCCATCTCGTGTGTCATTGTGCTCTTGTTACGAAGTACACAGACACAGAAGAGCATCACCTCCCATCCCACCCCCACTGTGGATGGGACAAAAGTCTTAGAACTCCTTTTCTTTTGGGGGTTGAATTAGAAGAGTTAAAATGATAATGACACAGAATTTCATTGTCTTTAAAGTATTTCCCAGATGACCCTTTGAGAACAGAATTAGCACCTGATGTACCCACCAAGGTGCAGAACTCAGCAGGACTCTCTTATCCAAAGTTACAATACTTGTTCAGAATGCAGGAACAGATTGGAAAACAATGCAACCAAAGATATTTGACATACAAGCATAAATCCAGTGGCCTCTGGAAGGTGGTGTTTCTAAGCAGAGAACTACCACAATTTTTCTTTCCTTACTGGAGATGCGGGGAACAGAAATGTTAAATAGCTTGTTCAGAATGATATTGGTATCTCTGGCAGAGAGGAGTCATGTCTTGCTTCCCATATTTCAGACCACATACCTTTTGGGTATCTGCCCAAAGAAGTTAAATCCCTTGTTTTATGTATTGCTCTGATGTAGCAATTGGTGAAACTTGAAAAAAACATCACAACCAACCTCAAAAATTCAAATCCCAATGATTTTCAACGAGACTAAAATTTTTCAGCAATGAAACACAAATACTTTGAGGTGCTGCCCAAGAGGATCAGCACATGGAAATATTAACACAAGCAAAACATTAACCAGGATTTCCAGTAAAGACAGCATAGTTGATTTGGTTCTTGGTATCAAATAGCAACATCTGCACTATGGTAGGTATATACTAGCCCCATTACTTTTCTCCTTTACATAAAAAACAGATTGTCAGTATGAGAGAGAGTGTTTCGGGGTCACGACATGAAAGTCAAGCTAATGCATACCAAATGCATCAACATCTATGTATTTTTATAGTTCTGAGGTTGTCTGCACTGTAGAAAAGTTGCTTTTTCTAAGATTATTCTTGCTGAGGCTAAATATCATAAAGAACTGCAGACTACTCAGAGTTCCACCTTATCCTGGGTCTTTCTTTTCAGCTGACATTCATGTGCTAGCCATGACAAAGCTTTAAGGATCACTATTGCCATTCAGGAGCCTTTTTCTAAACAATTGTACCATGGTCTCCCCCTTCCAAAGAATGACGCCAAAACAATATAATCTAAAACCCACATGTGCCTCATTCCCTGGGACTGTAAATAGGAACGACCAAAGTAATCTACAGTAGAAATACAGATTATTTTTCAAACAAAATTACCTATAAGTTCCTGTCTATTACTGCCTTGAAATCCTGAATGCCAAAGATGATAAAAATAATCCTGTCTGGCACCATTAGGTTTCCCTTTCTCAGTTAGGCCCCCTAACTTCTCACTGTAGCAGAGTTTGCCAGTTTGTGCCTCTCAATATGTGCAAACTCTCACATCTCTACCTTCTTCTTCATCCTTTAGCATATGAAATTTTGCAGATTGCTCCTAGATAAAATGCATACCTCTTAAATTAGAAATGCTTATCAGTGCAGGATGTCACAAGCAGCTCAAACCCAACTATTATAAATTAAGTTATGGAAATACATAGCACACAGAGAAACATGAGGCTTGCACTACAGAGAGAGCCTGAATAAAATGCTTGAATATTTGAGACTGCTATAGGCTTAGAGGACAGTTAGTTTTTGGAGACTATTTTTGGGACATGCTTTTTGCTTCAGAATGTGTCTAAAAACACGCCAGCCCAAGTGCAGCTCAGTTTTTCTGTCACTGAGGAGGAGAAGCTTGAGAGACCCAGGCTTGGGTGTCTCTGAGAACAATGGGACATGGCTTCTACGTGGGGTTTGGGTGGGGACATGCTGCTTTCTGCAGACAAATGTCACTCTAAGGTGTTGCAAAAAACCCCCCTAAATTCTGCAAAATTATGATGAAGGATATGACTGCAAGACTTGACATCACTTGACATCATCAACTGAAATGAACACACATTCACTACCCAAGAAAAAATATACAAAATGTTGCTTCAAAATATACAGAGTAATAGTAATAATAATAATAAAATAGTGACCACCCTTGCTTTGGGGAGGATAAAAGCAGAGATGAAATATCTTGCCCATGGTGATGTAACAGGTCAGTAACAGAAGTGGGACTATAAAATGTGCCATCAGTTAAGTGAATCATGTACTACTCTTATAAACTATAATATTGCTTCCCTTAAATCTCACTTGAAAGAAAAATATTGGCTTAAAGCACATGCTGGTCTGCTTTGTCTCCAAATACATACTTCAAAGAAAAGTTGCAAATATTTATTCCAAGGGTGTTAGTGGGCAATCCTTTAGGGGCGGAATAGCTACCAACAATATGTCATGGGAAGTAAGCGATGAAGTTACTTGATGGCAGAACACTGGACATTTATATGGGAAAAATAGTCTGTCTAGTTTTTGAGACAGTCTAAGGAAAGTGGGGGAAGAAAGAGGAAGTCCAAGCTGTCAGCTCACAGCTCCTGCAGATAACTGAATGACTCCAAGTCACAGGGAAATTTTGCCCAGCCCTTAACACAAAATAGCTGAAAGAATAAAGAAATTGTATGACTGGGGGGGTGGGTGAGGGAGTTAATTGCACTCAGAAATGGTGTTAAACGTAATTTTTCAGAAGTTTCACTAGCTGCTATTTATTGGCAAGCAGGTTTGTTATAAATTTTGGAGCCACACTGTTTCAAAAATCAAAGATTCACTATTTTCTTTCATAGTTTGTGTTTTTTAGTGCAAGGTTTGAAGGCCATCCTATATAAATTTGATTACACATTTGCAATTTATTGTTTCCCCACTGTTAAACCCATCTTTTCTGTGAAACTGCTGAGCCTTTGAGAGGGAGCTGTTAAAAGACTGCAGCTAATCAGTCCTTTTTCTGGAAGGACTCTCTCAGCTAGAAATGAGGTACAAGATCTGTGGCTTTCAAGTTCTACTGTCTAAATTGTTCTTCCGCAACAGCTGGAGAAAATGCTTTCAAGAGTTTTGTGCTTCTTCCTGTGTGGTGATGCAGCTTTCCTCTAACGACTATTTCCCATCAATACCCACAGACACCTACCTTCTTAACCACTGCTTTAACGGTCTCTCACCACTTCCACCTTTCCGGAAAAATAAAAATAAAAAACATAAAAAAAAAAAAAAAAAAGAAAAAAAAGAAAAAAAAGAGAGGAAAAAAACCTCATCTGGGAGAAGGTTTACAAATATCTGCACACCAGGCTGCTGAAGGAGATAATATCTCAAAGAACATAAAATTAGGTGTACAATTCTCGTCTAAAGAAAAGAAAAAAAAAAAAAAAAAAAAAAAAAAAAACCAAAAACCAAAACCTCCCCCCCAATATAAAAAAAACCACAACGGTCCAGGCAGCAGATGTGACCTAAAAGTTCAGTATATACCTTTCCCATGCTAAGATTACAGTGATCTTTATTGAAAACTTCACAGAAAGGAAAAAATAAGTTCTCTTTTTCCATGCAGTAGAAGATGAATAGTTAATACAGTCCATTTTTCTGAATAATCCCATGTTCTTTGAATTACAAGAAAGCTTAAAAAGAATTTCTCAAAACCTGCAAAACACATGAAAGTTCCGTTTTTACCAAGAGCCACTATCTGCTGACTTTTCTGGGAAATTTTATGTTTGTTTCATTTTCCAGAGGACTCTGGCGAGCCACTGAATTGACAACTTAAACTCACGCTGTATTAACAACAACATATTTTGACCTTATTAGGCTAATTATTCACCTACACGGTTATTCAGAATGGAAGTAAAATATTTAAATAACTGGTGTCCCTTTAGATAGTAACTGAGAGTATCAGAACCGCCCAGAAAATCCGTGTGTGTTAATAGTAACGTATACCCTAGATTATTGTAAACATTGTACACTCTCTCATCTGGTTCAGTTATTTGTTAAAGAAAAGAACAAGGACAGCTGCAGCAGAAGAACCTGTACACAACCCAGTCTGGTAACTTGTCATACAGACCATTATTTTGTGGAATATTCCCAAATTTCATTCGGGGTAAAAGATGATAGCATGATTCAAAAATTCTAAACTGCCACCTGTTTTTAGATCTGTCTCTAATGAAAATACAAACCAGTTTCCACACAGAATGCTAAAGGTTGCCACCCCCACCCCTGAAAAAAGAGAAGTGCTTTTATTTAAATCAAATCATGAAGACACTGATGACAAAATGTCACAGAAATGCATTTATAAAATCAGTTAATCAATAGCTAATTCTAGAAAAGAATATCATATAAAGTCATTGCTGATATCCTCTGACCTCATGAAGCACAGGTTAACATCACTGAGAGAATGTTAAGTAGATAGCCTGCAAGGACTGAAGTTGAAAAGTGCTACAGAAGTATTTACTGAGTGTAAGGACACTGTCTGCAATCAAAGGCAAAACAAACATTAAAAGACCTATTTTAAAACTTTTTTTGTTTTTTATCCCTGCTGAAAATAGAAGGCTGTTCACAACCACAGGATTCCACTCATTCAAATTAATCATAGAGTGGAGTGGATTAAATTTAGATTAAAAAGAAAATCATTTTTACCAGAAAGATTAGCTCTGAGGTATTCATGAACAAAACAGCAAAACGAATGTGGAAATTTTACAGAGAACCATCCAGGAACCTCCATCCAAACAGCCCAGTGCTCTGGCACTAAACCCATGCCCAGCCAAGGGCCTCAGCTATGATTTGTGTGGCAGCCAGGAGCGATCTCAAGGTTGGTCTCTGTGGCTCTGACAGACTCAGATGGGCAACAGGGGACTCTGATCAGTTTGTGTTTATTAGCAGTCCTTGATTATGGAATGCTTATGCCACTGCACAAACACAACAGTCAGCATTTCCTCTCCCTCCAACAAAAACCACTATAAATACATTAATAAGAAGATTGATAACACTGTTATTATGTTGCTAATGTTACTACGTGTGCTAATTCACAGGCAGGCTTTTGTGTAAAATATATCCAAACTTTTGAAGCAATGTCTTAACACCTGAGAATGAGATGCTGCAAAATCAGTTTGTGTGGCTAGAACATGGATTCAAATACATTAATTCTGATTTTGTTTTTTCCTGTACTTCCCTATTACAGGAGTACAGGAAAAATAAAAACGGGATTTGTAAAGAAATAGGACAATATCAAAAGTTAGGTGAATAACAGTTAAGTGGAAATTTGCAGTTAATTCCAATATCAGAAAGCCTTTTTGTGGAGTTAGAATAAGAACCATTTGGGCTTACTTGACTGCTACAGCAGTTCAGAAAGGTGTTTTGGATGCTGATTTGGGAGAGATCGTAAGAGACAAAAGACTGAAGAACTCAGTGTAGGAGGGAAAAAGGAACAGTATCCAGAACCATTCACAAAAAGACGCAACAAAGAAAATACGTAAGTAGGTGACTATTTTAATTTCCTCTACTTATTTAGAAAAGTATCTGAAAGGAAAATTCTGAAATTCCAGGTTTCTATTTTTTCACTACATTTTTTTATCAGGCAAAAATCAGAAGAGGATTATCAGCTATGTTTTTATAGAGCTTAATGGAAATAGCTTTACTTCTACTTCCAATGCATAATTATATGTTTTTTAGTTTGATATCAAGGCTGTTCAGCTACTTAATGTTTGTGTTTAAACATCAGACAAGTTCATCCTATAGTTTATGTTTTCTTTTCACTTTTCTAATTCATAAAACATCTCTTTTTTATATGCAAGAAATTCAAATGAGATAAACATTGAAATGTAGAACATGTACAATTTTTTTTAATTGCAAAAAGCTGATTGTCTGCATTTTCTATTCTCAAAAAAGCAGTTACTTAATTTTTTCCAGTTTTATACTTTTACATCAACTAAAGCTATGGATATGACCTAAATTCAATTCAAAATTTTAATTGAGACATTAAGAACCTATTTAAATGTTTTGGTTTAAATTAACATTTTTCATTTAATGAGTACATTCACCAATTATAAAAGATTTCAAAGACTATTTTTCTTGTAAAAAATCTTAAAATTACCACATCTTAATTAAACTCTCCATGCAAATAGCCTTGTAAAGAAACAGCCATCCTTTACATTTTAGTATCATTTTAAAAAAAAATGACCACCCAAACCATTAAAATTACAAATAGCTCATTGTTGGTAACAAAGCAAGAATCAGATTCCAACATGCTTGTTCCAAACCAGAAGTAAATATATGCCCTTATCAGAATGTAAGCATTTGATTGTTTATTTTTATGCATTTCTAAGATCTTGTTTGGAAACTTCACATCCACAGATACAAGTATTTGTCAGTGTGAACCTCAAACTCCAGCTTGTCAGCTATCACACTTTGCTTCTCGCCCTTCACAAGAAAATGTGCCCTGAAATGAACGCCCCTGCCCCGTCCCCAGCTCAGCAGTGACACGCCACAACACGCTGTGTGTCACAGCTTTCATCCTGCACTTCCAGATTTTGTGCAAACCCATTTTGCAACATTAAGACAGAGTTTAGGTTTTGTAACCAATACTAGTATAAAAACATTAAGATTATAAACCAAACTTTCCTCATTTCCATGCCAGCAAGTACAGTCTGATGAGGAGCTTCCACTGACGCTCCTTTCCGGCCTCACTGGCTGCTCCCGTGCACTGTGGTATTCACAATTTATCCCTGCTTTCATGGGTAACAACAGCATCAGCTGATAATATGCCAAACCAATGGAGTCTTATTTCATCCATGTTGGGGTAGCCTAAAGTTTTAACTTGGGTTTTTTGGTCTTGGGCTGGGAAAGCAGGGTGAAGACTGGATTTTACTATTCACACACTTTAGCTTGTAGAGGTGACAGAGCATTAGCAGAGACAGAGACACATATGTTTTTTGAATGTAAAAAATTAACATACATAATCCAAGGGGACAACACAGTAACTTGAATAGAATCCATTCACACACAGCTGAGTAAAAAAAATCTGTCCATATTGCAGCTATTCTATGCCACCATCTGTATCTGATCTTTATATAGATGGATGATACATTGACTCCTGCAGCACTGCTCCAAAATCTCATGGCAGAGAGAAAACTTTAGCTTGTCTTTCAGCTGGCCTTCAGCCAGTTCCACACCTCCAACACCACTAGAAGATGTCTGACAACATCACTGTAGTTTTTGGGTGATTTATCTGAATGGTACCGAAAGAAACATCCATAAACAAGGTGTGCAACAGCCCAAGGTACAGGTGCTACTGCATCTCACAAGTCTAGGATATAAATGGGAAAAAAATCCAAAATAACTTGCTGTTAAGCTTCCTTTGAATGCATAATTTGCAGTGGATGAATTCATCTCGGTCATTCACATGGGCAGCTGCCACTTTCAGCCCTCACTGAATCAAGTGAATCAAGTCAGGGCTGCAGTGTCTTGTGTTTCTGCCTGCCACCACAAGAACTGAAATCCAGAGGCATGAAATTCCTAGCAAGGAGGGTCACAAGAGTTTCTACTATTCTACTGTATATTTAACGTTAAATTTTCTACCTCACTTTATTTATTCATCTTTGATGAGAAAAGGGGTCACTGGTAAC
This sequence comes from Chamaea fasciata, assembly GCF_029207755.1. Taxonomy (NCBI): domain Eukaryota; kingdom Metazoa; phylum Chordata; class Aves; order Passeriformes; family Sylviidae; genus Chamaea; species Chamaea fasciata. Next base: position 10,984,809 of record NW_027094095.1, on the reverse strand, counting down.
ATTTCACTAATTCGCACTCCTTGCCAGGTTGGCACACACAGCTGAAAAAATACAGAGTTGCCTTTTTACCTTCATTTTTTTCTTTCCTTTCCACCCCTTTTAAACATAAACTAAAAAATATTACCTTTGTAAGACACAAGCAATCCCTTTCCTGCACAGCCTAGAGTTGTAGGCCTCCCATCAGTCTTTTTCACCACACTTTTAAAGCCACTTCAGCATTAAGGAGCTCCATAACTGCACAGAAACTGGCTGGCTGCCAACCAGCTGCAAAACAAACGCCCCTTGTATTGACATTAGAGATTCCTTGATCATATTCAATAAAGAACCTTTGATGTTAGCACTATTGGCTAATATCATCTTACAGGGTCTTGAGGGAGAGTTTATCAAATCTGTACGACAGATTATGAAGCAAAAAAAGCACCCCTCTGGTATAGTATATAGTATATACCCCTATATATAGTATATATGAGTTAGTGTTCTGTGAAGTAAAAAAAAATAGTATTTATAGGTGGGAAAATGTCAAAATACACACATCACCTATGATTCACCGATTTTGTGTGTAAAATTTGGTGAACCACAGGTTTCGCCTTGTCGGAAAAGCCCAAGTTGTGCTCTCCTGCTATCCAGCCTCAGCAGAGAAGTCCTCCATGGGACACTAAACAAACCAGGCGTGCATGGGTACCTTTCTGTCACTCCATATCCTCCCGACTGCCATCCCATATCCTCCTGACCTTCCTTTGCTATAGCCAGGCAGCTGCCTCCTTCTTCGCCTTCCTGGCAGACTTTCTGCTCTCAGAAGCGTCTGTCACCCTGCCCACAATGTGGCACTTCAACACTTGGCAGGTTCAAAGGAAAACTTCTAGTGCTCTAGTACTATGGGCTGTTTGGTTTAGTACAACCTCTTTAAGTACATGAAGCTGTAAAAGCAGAGACTGACAGGCTGCCCAAAAGGTTCCAAAACAAAAGGGACACTGGCCCAGGGGGAAGAAAAAAAAAAAAAAAAAAAAAGAGGTGGTGCAATACACAATGCCTTGTTGCAGAGTGCTCCAAGGAAGTGACCTCTGGAAGGGTAGAAATCTTTCCACATCCTTTACCAAAAATGGAAGGTATACTAGGTTTTGGTGGTGGTGGTGGTTTGGGCTTTTTTCCCTCTGTTGCTTCATCTTTTTCTTTCATCTTTAGTTTTCTGTTCCACTGTGGGAAATACCATGGAAGACCCAGCTTCTTGTCCTCTTTTTCAGCTATTGCAAAATATCACCTTTCCCAGCCCTCTAGACACAGAACAACATCTGGCTAAATGTTCTGACCTGGAAGATTCCTTCCAACACTAAGCTGGAGAAAACAACTTCCCTAACCAGCCATCTCCTTTTTAGTCTGGGTGGGACAGGTCTGTTTATAAGCAGGTGAAGTGACCCTGCTGGAGGGCTGGGGTCAGTGTGTTGTGGTCTCAGGCTTGCCTCCAGCACCAGTTATCAGAAAATGCTAGTGAAGTGTGTTAGTACCAAGCAGTCACACTTTTCTATTATACTCTTCTAGCTTGCAACAACCAGAGGTTTATTAGCTCACAGGTCTCTAAAAATTTCTCTCCCCTGATGTTTTAATAATAGAGAGAAAAGGCAGGAAAAGGCTATCTCACTTACATGAGAAAATAAGATGTTCTGTTTCATTTCTGTGAAAACACACAGGCACAGATGGAGATGATCATCATCATCATCATCTTCGGAATGCTGGAATATGCTCTCATATTGGCCTGGTTTACTCAGCAAGGCACAGTCATTCTAAGTCCTTAGACATAGCTCATAAGAAATAGTTGACATTATTCTATTTCTTGGGTGAGCTTCTCCATCTTTCTCCTGTTTTGTCTGCTGCCTCTTCACTCCCACCACCAGTCCATGTTCAGAGACATTTTCACTTCAGGCTCAGCACCTCGTGCACTCTCAGCTCTGGGAACACAGACTAGGCAACACTCTCTGCTTGTCAACACCAGTGGGAAAACCTCTCAGCCCTGCAGGCCCTGAAAAATTACTCACTCTATCCTGTGTCAAGGACGGAAGCACTAGAAATGGTCTTTCAAGAATAAAAATATTTTCTTATTCATCTGCATGCTGGCTGGAACACCTGGATGGTTATTTACCAGTTTGCTGTGTGAGATGTTCAGCCTAATTGATTTCATGCCCTGAGGCAGATATTTTAAACTAATTAACAGATGTATGAACTTCCTTCAGACATGAACTGTTCAAGTTACCACATTGCAATGAACCAATATGCAGACACCAGCTCACAATATAATCTTAGCAGGGAGGAACTTCCCAGTGCCACAGCCCCAAAAGCAGTGACATTTCTCCTCCCTGCATTTTTGTATCATTGTTCTTTTCCAGCTACTTTCTTCAGTTGAACATGTTTTTGCAAGCTGTTTTACATTCACTCAAATATGCTTTTCTGAAAATGTTATTGTTTCTTTGAAATAAAAACCTGAATAGTAGAACAAGCTATGACCATACTTTGGAAAAAAAACCCATAAATAAGTAAAATTTCTAATTTGTGAATTAACTGATAAGTTACTCACCTCCCCAAAGTTAAAAGTGTAAGATCACCCAAATGTTTTATACCATGTCTATGACCCAGTCGCCTTTTAACAATGCCTATTCGTTAAATCCTTAAAAAATACCAGTTCTTATTTAAATTAATTTGTGTGTCTATAGATTTAAAAACAAAAAAGGGCCTGAGACATAAAAACAAGTTTCTTGAGGAAAGGCGACATTAAGTGTAGCCAGAAAATTACATAGATGAAAAGAATTCAGACAGACAAGATGTTGCTGACCGACAGCTCTAATTCTCTCCAGATAAACATTATATATTGGTAAGCAATTTTCTGAGAATTAGAAAACACTTTCAGGATGGAGAATAACTTATAGAAGAAAGGAGAGAGGGTGGAAGTTAAGATGTAGTAGAAAAAAAGATCTGTGACATAAATCCCTGAAAGTGTCCTTTCCAAGGTATTTAAGAAGGGCTGTAGAGGCAGAAAAAGGGAAAAATTTGATACAACAGTATCAAATTGCCTGGAACTGCTATAATCATTAATGATTTTAACTGTAAAAAAAAATTCACATGTACAGAAGTATGTCTCAAACAGTTGGTCCCTGTTCTAAATGAAATCAAGGGTGATTGTATTGTGTAGCTTAAAGAATATGAATTACTAATTCTAATTGTCAAAGGTGATTTGAGATCCAAAGAGCTGATATGTCTAAGGAAGCTAAAGAACAGTCCTTGCAAAGATAGACAGTTTCCACACCAGTCAGTGAGAGGAGAATGCTTTTTACAGAGCTGAAGTCCTGAGACTTCTGAACAATTTAGTAGATTTGGGCTGTGATAAAATAGGGCAAGCAGTGTTTTTCCAACACCAGATGAATAAAATTAGATCTTCTAAAACACTTTAAAGGTTCCCTGCATTTTTGCCCATTTCCAAATCTGATTTTTAATGTATACTAATATTTTCATAATTCTCTCTTTACATAGCTGAACTCCACTGCTGCTAAGATAGAAAGAAAGAAGAAAAAAAAAAAAGATCCTCCTCATGTTAGATATTACTTGGATAAAGCATTAGGAATAGAAAATTCAAAGAAAGGTTAACAAAATGTGATAACCACATTGTAAGCATGACTATTTCAGGCAATCCAGAGGTGTCTCTAACTTTCTTGAGACTTGCCTTCATTACAGGTATTTCATATTGAGAATAAGATGCCTACTTTCATTTTTCTCTTCAAATCTGCACATCTTTTTTCTTTCATTTTCTTTAGTAACGCTGAAAGGTCACTAGTGATTTGCACATTTCTCATATCTGACAAACGTTAATATTAAAAAATTGCAGCATTTTTTAGAAAACTGGATGCATAAGAAAAAGTTTAAAAACTGGAAATGTTTGCAGTATGGACATTTAGTTCTCCACATCCTTGTGAACCTTTGAGTTTCCTTTCTATAGCTGCAAGTTAATATGACAGTCAAATTTACATCCACAAACTATGCTTAAGTATTAAACACTAGATAATGTGATTAATGAAATTTTAGAAGATAGCACAGTTCTGTTCATTAACACGACAACATTTAAGGCGAGTATTTTTGCTTCTTCAGTGTGAGATGACGTTTTGATTTCACATAATAAAAAACTGAAGCCAAACAACCTGGGTTTTCTTTTCCAACCTACCCTATGTTTTTCTAAAATAACAAATTTAACCTTCAAAGATGTGTATGGCATAAAAGAGGCAGTCAACTGGTAGTTTACTTTGCTTTTTATAGCCACATTACTCTCTATTTTCACTGAAAAAGGCCACACATGCTATTTTAAAGCCTGATGATTCCAGCCTTTTTAGTGTAAAGCCTCAGCCCCTCCCCACCTCCTCCTCAAATCCTCAGACTGTCCGGTGACTTGAAAAAGTATTGCTTTTTCTGTGTAGGCATCTCCCTCCTAAATCAATATACCAGGGTGAAGGCAGCTTGTCATTTCCTGTCACAGGATACCCTTCTAAATTACCCTTTTCTTTGTAAGAGTTCAGCAAATCATGTTTCAAGAAATGACCATTTTTATTTCCTTTCTGATTTAACATGTTAAAAATAAACACCAGCCATACTGCTCATGAAGTCCAGAGCCAGATGAGAGAATTGTAGATCTAAAATAAACATCAAATTATTTCTTCTCCCATCTAAAGCAAGTTCTATTTGAAGTTTAAAAAGAAAGCAATCTTTAGGTGTGATATTTGTAAAGATATTTACAAAAGCAGAAAGGAGATCTGAAGAAATTACAGCAAATTCTTTCCCCTATTTTTAAGATTTTATATTGGAGCATGCATTCTTGATTGATAGAAAACAAATGTCCACAAAAATGCTTAATATACCTCAGATTTAAGCTGTAATAATCTGAAAGGTGTTGAAATTAAAACCAGTTAAAGTTACAAGCTTTCACACCATGCTTTACCTTGGAGTTCATGTTTTGGATGAGGAATTACCACACATGCTGTACTGTTAGCACAGTTCTCAGAGCAAGAGTTACAGCCACAAATTCCATGCAATGATATTAAGAATAAAACTCTGAAAAATGGGAGTCTTACTTGAGTGGCCTAACCAAAACCTTTACATAAATAATAAGCTTAGATCAAATGATAATAGAATATTTTATTTGATTTGCAAACTAACTTTTATTAAAACTTCATTTTGATTATGAATAGTCTTAAGCTATAAACGTCTGGTTTTAAGCCTGGGATAGGGGCTGGCCCACACTATGGGGTTGGTGTGGAAACACTGATTGAGGACACAGAGAATACTTTGGGTTGGAAGGGACCTTAAATACCATCTAATTTCAACCCCCCTGCCATGGGCAGGGACACCTTCCACTAGCCCTGATTGCAGACAGAAAAGACATTTCATACAATCCTAAAAACATTGGCACGGCAAATTGAGGGCTCCAGTGCAACTTCCATATCTCTGTAACTCCACTCATGCCAACATGTTTGGCTGCTTATATGTGAGCAATTTTGTTTCACTCATTTCCATACACCGTTAATTTTATGTCTGTTGAGATAATTTTAGAAATATCTAAGGTTTAAATCAAAGAAAGTCATTAGTAATCAGCCACCCAAAATTACAGCTTTCAAATGTTTGTTCTGAGGTTAAAATAAAAACACAGGGTATTCAAAGTTCTCCCATTTCTTAAATCTAACCAGTGCTGAAAAAAGAAAATTAAAAAGTCCTTTATTCGTCTACTAGAATTCCTTAATTTCTTAACTTCATTATTTCACATCTGTTTTATAGCAATGTTTCACTACACTTGAGACTCAAATGTGGTGGAACTAAACCAATAGTCATTCCTCTACTTTAAATCATATGGCAAAGTATTGGCTCTTCATATCTTCTGTACTTTCTATTCTCATTTTGGGAAAGATGGACAATGGAGGTTAAAAACCCCCTACAATCTACTTCAGTACAACAGCATCAATGTGAAAAGCAAAATGACATGCCAAAAAAATCCCAGCATACATTTAAACCAGGGATGTTCTGCACAGTCCCTAATGTGTCTCATTAGCCCAATCAACTTTGACTGTTAAGTTGCTTTAGTATTTTTGTCGGTTTCTTAGGTCTCTGACCAGATCTCCCATCACAAGAACGGGGGGGGGTTTTCTTACATATGTTGAAGACTGTTGAACATTAATCTGAGTGTAGAAGGTTCCCAGTTTTAAAGAAGCAGACAGTTTTTGAAAAGTAAGCAAAAGCCTGGCTTTGCCACATGTTGATTAAGGTCAAGGAAACCTGCAAATGTCCTAAAATTAGACCATGACTACCAGTGTATTTTCCACCTGTACGGGGTTTGTCTAGGTCTCACACGTGACAGATCTTCATTACGTTGGCTATTCCTTCATTATTAATGAACACTCTGATTTTATCCCCTTTCTTGTATAAAGAGGCTCAGGAAGTTGCAGAGTCTGCTTTTCTTCTCTGAGGTACTCAAGGTCATTATTAGCACACTGGAGGGAGTAATGCAGTGCCCTGTGTGCTTACTGCTGTTGCTCATGTTTGGTAGTAAAAGTAAAAGCATTACTGCTGCAATAGTGAGCTCAGCACAGGGAAACTTGATCGTTGGTGCTTCTTTTTCTTACAAAATAAAAGAAAAGCTTTAGGATAAAATACAGCTTTTCCATTAAGCTCCTTTCTCAGCTTTCCAAAATGCTATAAAAGCAACGCTGCTTTTACTTATTTGGTGCTTGTTAATTTACAATCAGATCAAAAGGTATGATTAGGTGTTTGAACTTTCTCTTTCCCTACTGCTGTATTTAAACTAATTCCACCACAAAAGTCAACCTTACCTTCTTTAAATAAAACCAATAACTTGCTAAGAAAAAAAAAAGAAAAAAAAAAGAAAATAGTTATAAAGGTTTGTATTTGCATCCAAAGTACAGTGAGGTCAGTAAAAATGCTCTCATTAAGTTTAAACAGGCTCTGACTCAGATATTTTTATGGTAATAATGGGACAACCAAAAAATATGGATGTCTCACAAGGCTTGGAGCATTTTACATCAGATTTTGCCATTTATCATGTTAACATATGGATTTCAATGACTTGGAATACAAACAAGAGGCATTACAGTATTTCACTGAAGGGACTAATAGATATTGAAGTTTTTAATTGATTTGATGAGGGGCCTGCACTTCAAAAAGTCAGGAAACCTAAACAGATGAAAATCCCATTATAATGTACATGGATGAGTATGGACCTTAACTCAGAATAATCACAAGCAGAAACATTCAGAGACACTTCGTATTTCACCTCTGTCTTTACCGGCAGAAAACTCAAAAGCTTTCCTCATTGTTTCTGCCCTTCCCTGTCCTTTCCCCTTCCATGTTCTTAGCTTTTCCCCTACACCAGTCAAACATTAATTCCTACAGGGGTTAATAAATGAAAAGTCCTAACCTTGGGGTTTTTTGAAAATTAATATCAAAGAAACTCAATTTGGATTACAGTCACTTTTTAAATATCAGAAGATTTTAATTTGATTCTGAACCTGTATTACCTTTAATTTTGCATTTCTTCAAGCAAGAATTTTGTAAGAATGTTTTTTAGCCAAGTAAAAAACTTCACATGGCCCTTAATTTTATATACTGAAAAAGGCCTTTGACTTTAATGAGATCCCACATGCAATTAAGACAATTAATGTGCATTTCACATCCTGGACAGTTCATGACAAAGCTTCATCCTAGTACTCTCTCTACAGTAAGCCACTTCCCCACACTGGCATGTCAGGTTACTGTTGCTTATTTTTCTTTGCTCAGGCATGCAAGTACTTAATCAGCATTTTTGAATCAGCACAATCCTTTGCCATAAACACGTAACATTTGCCAAACTTATTTTAAAGCCAAAGAAGCTGTCAACACAACATTAGTGGATTCCTTCTGGTGTGGCTATAATAATTTCTGAAATTACAGCTTGTGCATCAATGGGTATCTCTGGCATAAGAAACCTTCCGGTGGAGTGAGCAGGGGATTGCAAGAGCCAGCTGCATTTGCCATAGGTGGATTCACCTGCTGCCGGACACACACCAACAAAAATCACTAACACAGCAGCCAGACTTCCAAATCCATAGTGCTCCTGTGTAATTCCCTCTTGCAGTGTCAGCAGCATGCAAAATAAATAAATAAAAAGTTTACCCTGCTTAATGCTAGTCAGATGAAAAATTTATGCAAAGGCTTGGTAGGCCAGAATCAAAGGGGTTTAGACCCTGGGATGTTAGCTACAATTTACAAAGTGAACTTTTAATTTCAATTGTGGTTTCAAGTTATTGTTGAGGAAAAAACAATTTGCCAGTGCGTTCCTCCTTGAAGAGGTCCCATATACCACATAAACACTTGCTCAAAACCTTACTCACTGTTGTCCACATTTCCCTCTCCTGTCATGTTCATTTTGCAGCTCTCCTCCATTTGTCAGACCTCCCACTTTTCCTCTTTTTTGGCTATAAACACTCAAAGTCCTGACGTTTTCTTCCTAGTCATGGCCCTTTTCTACTGAAAGGTTTCTCATTACCTCTGAGGCTCACTGTGCAGAGACAGCTTCCACGCTGGCCTCCCCACACCAGTGCCAGTCAACTGTGCTAAATCCAGACATTCCAGATGCCACAGATACTTGTCCATTACATTATCTCCCTTCAGCCCATCTGCTAAAATCAAATTTGCTGGATCGGGGACTAAACAAATGCTTCCCCTTCCCTGGCCTCTGGTAGCACTAAGCCAGCTTAGGGTCAGTAAAAACAAGGAAACTTTAAACTCAGGACTTTTGGTTTTGCAGGAAGATACCAAACTCAACAAATTAAATTTAAATGAACAATTGAGCATCCCTGTCATACTAAACACTGTTACAGTATTGAAAAATATTTAGAGAAAGTAATCTTTGCACTATTTTAGGACCCGAAAGACCTAATGTTCAAGCCCTAGAATGGAATCAGAACTTGTTAACAAATAAATACCAGTATTTATCAATGCAGTTATCTTTGTAGTCCTCAATAACCACACTGCTATTTTGTATACACATGTAGTGCATACCATCTGCTGATGTTTATTTTAATTCACCAGGAAAGGCCTGTGTTTAAGTTGGAATTTAAATGACAGAATCAGAACAAAAGAAAAAGGGCAGCAGAATAAACTGAATAAATTCCAAGTCTGACTTGTAAAGGCAGACAATATAAAAGCTATAATCTTAGTTTAATCCCCACACTTTTTAAACATAGTAATTACTAGACATCTGCTGGTAACACAGCCTTGCTATTGGATAACCTTAATTACCCTGTAATATTTCCTGACACTCCCCAAAATATGCCCTATGGATAATAATTCATTCACGGTTCAGCCCCATTATTAGCTACTAATTCAAACAATCAAGACAAAGACAACGAACAGATGACCTTGAACAATTACCCACTCACTGAACAGAATTTATTTCATGCTTTTCAAAGACTTTACTGCTTTCCTGGCTTCATGAGCAGCACTCAAAAATTAACAAAACTCAAGCAAGAAAAGAGCTGCAGAATAAAAGGAGATTTGCTGGGGTACCCCAGCTCCCTTAAACATCATTTGCTTGCATTAACAACATAATGGCTTCTGCAATACAGTTCATTTTCTAAGATTAAATAGGGGCCCAGACAGACTGGGTGCAAAGCCCTATACAACTGTTTTAATAGACTGTTCAGTTATCTCCAATAAATGTACTGGGAGACCTGGAATGAAACAAAATAAATGCATATAGGTATAAAGAATGTAATCCATGCAACTGTTGCAGAAGCAGAGGAAGTATCAGTGACTTCAGTGCTGAAGCAGATTGCTGCGAATGTCTGAGGCTTTTCTTTAGGCTGCCCAGGAAATGTTTCAAGTCACAAATCACAGTTTGTCCTCGTCTGTGCTGCCATAACCTGGCACCCTCAGTTCCGATTGTACAGGTAAAATCAAGTACAAAAGATGGACCTTTATTGCCAAATAAACCTAATCTGTACTCCTTTGGGTGATTATTTATGCTGTTCATTTAGAAAAAGTATTGTTGCATTGAACATGAAAGGCTATGGCTTTTAAAATTATTATTATTATCATAATTTGATTATGATTATTATCATAATCAAATTTTAGACATTTTTGTCTTCTGATTAAGGTAAGGAGAAGCTACAACAAGGAGTGTAAAAAGCTACTGCCCTTTTCTCTGTAACTCAGGTCATTCCCTCTTGAAAGTCAAAGCATTCCAGTTGAGCTGGAAATGGGACTAGAATTACTGAACTGCTAGGAAAATAAGCTTGAAGGAAAAGATAAGAAAAAAATAATGTCAATGAAAATTCAAGTCAAAATTAAATCTGTCTTTTCCAAAATGGTTCTGAGAAAGACATTATCATTGTAGGAATACAGTTAAATTCCTTAAATACCTGTGGAAGTGAATGGCACAAATAGTATATTGTGAATAAAATCAAAACAGAGATGCTACAAAATTTCCCCCTGCCAAAATCAGAACTATGATAAAAAATAACTTCTAAATACAATATATGCCCTAATCACAATGCCTTTAAAGATAAGATTTTTTTAAATGTAACGTGCATAAGAATGAACAACCTTGTAAAGTTTAGAGCAGGATGTTTAGCCCTAAGTCCAGATAAATAATCAGAAAGCCAGAGATAAAAGGGCAGCTTTAGTTTTCCTTGACCTTAAAAGGTATGCAGTCTGCAGATATAAAGCGCTTCATGAAAGGTGGAGAGGGAAAAGGAGATTTTTCTTCCAATGGAAAGCATGAGATTGCAATATCTTAAAAAAAAAAAAATTGTGTCAACACAACTTTGCAGACTACTTGGAGTTTCTTCTTGAAGCTATGTCATCTGAATGTGCTTTGCTTATCAATAATAACTAATAAAGTCTGAGATTTTAAAGTCCACATTCCAGAAATGAGGTACACATGAGGAAATTTCTTGTTATGAGCAGATTTCTTCTACTCTTGCACTACCCATCAGAATTTCCTCTTTAAGGATGACGTTGAAGTGCACATTTATACACGAGTCCCTATAATATTGCACTTTTTCAGTGTAGTCACTGTAAGAGGGAGCTCACTGGAGAATCCTCACTTTGAGACATTTTTCATAGTTTTGGAAGCAGTTTCAAAAGGAATATACTGGACTAACTTTGATATGGTCTCTTCTGGTTTCAAAAACCTATCAATTACATCAACATTCCTCCTTTTCTTGGTTTTTTTGATTGTTACATAACCCACAACCCAACATTTGGGATTTTTATTAGGAAGTATACTATTACTGTCTAGAACTTTTGTAGAAATGAACATTGGACATTTCATTACCAAACAGCCTCCCAGGTTCATAATCAAACCTCTATGAAACAAATTTGTGATCAAGGCTTTGTAAGAACTGTATGCTTTGTTTCTGTTTAAAAAATCACTCATGAAATGGATTGCCGACATAAAATATTTTCTTGGGAATAAACCAACAAAACTATCCCTTGGCCAAGGGTCAGGAATGGCCTTTTCTTATGCATAAATATTCAAATTATTATTTTTGAGGGAAAGTTTGGAAGTACACTTGTAATTTCTATACATACCAAATTAATGCAATTTGCCTGAAGCTCATGTCCCTGTTCATTCAAGAACTGAAATGTCATCTACAGTAAGATAGTTTTTTCTTCTAATTAATGTGGTCATGAAACAAATGAAACACAATATGCAAATAAGAGCTATGATGACTAAATAAAATGCTGTCCCTCCAGGAACAAAACACTCAAAATAAACTAGTTTCATATAGTTGGTTTTGAAAGGCCCATCTGTTAAAACTGAAAGTATTTTGCTTCAATTAGATCTGGTTACTAATAGGTGCTGTGTTTCACTTATTTCAGGGAAACTTAAAAGACAGAAGTTTTTGCTACAGTTCAGGTCCAGAATGAACTATGTAACTAGGTTATGTATTAATCTTAGATGCTGGACCAAGCTCAAAATTAAATTCACATTTCTGTTAACATCTGAAAAACCTCCAATGGGAATCTATGACTGCTATACAGCCAAAAGACATATTAAAGATTGCAGATTTAACCTCTTAATCCTATGATTGCTACAAAATGCCTTAAAGCCAACATAAAGAAGCCAATCTTATTTACAGAGTAAAGGTGTCTTACTTGGATAAATGTCTCAAAGTGAGGATTCCCTGATCAACTGAAAAAGTGCACTATTACAGGGACACATGCACTTCAATACCGTCCTCAAAGAAGAAATTCTGATGGGTAGTGCAAAAGTAGAAAAAAATATGATTCTAAGACAAACTACTGCTTTAATTCAGTGGTTCCATTTTCATGTAGCATGTTTAACCTAATCTCCTGGAACACACAACAGTATCTGGCATGATTACATTAGAAAATACACATTTATTAAATAAACGTTAGAAGAAAAGTGAGAGGATTCACTAAGAGGAACTCTGTTTCAAGCATTTTCTTGACCAACTCATTTCAACAGGGGATGGTGTCCCTTTCAGACTGGAGAAGATGACCTGGCTAGTAACACCATCACAGCAGAAATTAAACCATCCTTCCAAAACTCCAATGGGAGTGTTGAAAATGGATCTACAACCAGTTTCATCTCCTGGGTCCTTCTGGGGCCTAGAGTCTGTGACAGCCTAGATTCATTTCCTCTTCACAGAGTGTGCCCTTTTTAACCTGTGACATTGGAAGTTTTTATGGTTTTGTTTTTAAAATATTGTGTTCCAGCTATCCTGGACAAGGAGAAAACAAGATAAGGAAAAAGTGACCATTTCCTCCAGAAAATCCAGAGACCAGTCCACTAGTCGGACATGAAGGAAATCAATATTTCCTGGAATAAATCAGGTTCAAGACCTTGCATGCAACTTTCTCCATCATAAGCAATTATTCTGACCACCAAATTGTGTTCTTAATTAGTTTTGTCCATCTGGACACAAATATTTTCCAATAAAATCTCTATCAAAGCTCTTAGACTCCTGTGAGAAGTCTTAATGTCAAGCTCTCACTATTTTTTAGTTAGACAAAATCTGCTTAATTTGATTTTTCAAATGAGAACTTAAATCCCCTAGTGAAGTTACAGGTACAGAAGGCAGTGGTACTGAAGCGATAAAGAAATCACCATCTGTATAGGCAAAGATGACATTCTGACAGAGTAGACATTATAGCTACAAGAGAGCTGGCTAGAACCAGAAAGAACTTAAGAGAAGCAGATTTTTTTGTTGTTGTTTTTTTTGTTTGTTTGTTTGTTTGTTTTCTTGGTAACACTGTTCAGGAATCAAGGCTTCAGAGCTTCTAAAGCCTGATCCACACAGTCAATGGAAGAGCTGAACTTCAGTTATTACCACCTGCTTTTAATTTCTTGGGGTTTTTTTTTTCCTCTGTCCTCTACACATGAAAACTTATTTTTCTTTCTTAGACTGAAAGCTTTTTCCTGCTTATGTTTTCCCTCTCCTTTCTGAAGTCATGACTGTTTTTATCTTCAATGTAGTCAATTCCAAGTCTAAACCGAAGACATTGTGTACAACGTACTTTTTAAAATTGATATAAACAAACCTACCTGCTTTTTTCACTTCTCCCTGTTTCTGATACCTTCTTGATGCTGCCTAATTCCTACTTTCTTTTCTTAGCTTAACTTCTATTTTTATACTCTGAAAAATGCATTTGCTATACCATGCATACCATTATTCCTTACTCTTTCTCTTCCTACCTTTATTTCCATGCACTGTCTCCAAAATCCAAATTCATTTTCAACTGCAGAGATTTAAGGATTTTTTCCCCCTAAAAAAATACTTTCATTCCTTAGCTTTAGTATGAAGCAAAATATGTTTGGTTGTTTGAAATAGCAAGGATCATCCCACCTCCTACATGGTGAATACCAACTTGAGTCATAGGATCTTCTCTCTCTGAAGCTGAGTGCTAAATCCCTGAAGCATTTTTAGAACTCCCATCTTTAGTTTTGCCACAGATGTGTTACATCAGTCTGTTTTGTAGTTTCCTACTTGATGGGAAATCTGCATAGTGTACATTTGTGATTTTAGTTTACTGCAGTCTGACTTGAAACAGTTCTTCTGGATGATTTCTACATCTGCTCACTGCAGCATGACCTGTATCTCTGCAAGGGACAAAAATCATCATTTCCACATTTTTACTTCAGAGATTTTCTACGTGAAGTAGAAAGGATCCTATGTAAGATGCCGTTGTTGGTATAAGGAGGCAGTTTGAGCAAAGCCGGTGGTTTTGCCATTGCTATGTTGCCCATGGAAGCTCAAACATTTTCTGGCAACTATCCTCAAGGGCAATTGTCTGGCCAGCGTAGCACTGGGCCCCCAGCCATCCTAACAGATGGGCACCAAGTGTAAGTAGCCATAAGACCATATAAGTGCATTTAGTGTGAAACTTGGGGCATAATTCCCAGCCTTGATCACCATATGGCTTTTCCATACAGGGTTTGTGATAAATGGGATGTGCAGTGCTAATGTAACTTTGAACATGAGCAGCATTAAGGAAAATAATAACCAGAATACTTCCCACCATGTGATAAAGCAGCAGGTAAGTTTGGAATTAGCAGGAGCAGTAGAAGAGTAGGATTATTATGCATCAACATCTTCCCCACACTTTGTTTCTGTTGATCCATTAAGCTTTCCATGACTCAACTTCTGAAAAACAAGGAAATGGGCTCCTTCACTCCCCTCCCACTCCTCTACAGGGAAAGAGTGCAAAACTGTGAAAGCCTTCAGTAAAAAATCTTGGACTGATTCATAGTCTCATAACTGAACTGAGCCTACATTTCACAGTCCCTTCAATACTGAACTCTGCAGGACTGTTTTAGAAGAGAGGCTCGGGATTTCATAGACTCATTAACCATGCACATATTAACGCTTTTATTCTGTATTCTTATTGGACATGGAAAGCATTTCACCTCCCCTCAGCACACAGTGTTTCAGACATATCTGATCTAGTGCTCAAGGGAAAAGGGAAGCCAGTAGAACATGTGAGTATATTTGTGGCCACCATCTTTATAGTAAGCAATTCTAAGTAGTGCATGCCTCGCTGCCCATGGATTTTAGTTATTGTAGCAAACTGCATTTGTGTATGTTAACAGAAGAGATTGTAAACAAACAGTAAGTACTGAAATACAGGCTTAGTTCCAAAAACGTGGATCTTAAAAATTCATAGATTGGTTTAGAGTATTTTCAGATAGCACTTGCGGGTTTTAGTCATTGTCAGCAAAAGATGCTGCTTGGCACCCTTGAAGAGTGAGAAGTCCTGAAAGTCTGAGAACTCTGAAGAAATATTTCATCTAATTTTAAGATCTCAAATGGTAAGAAATCATATGAAAGAGAATTTACGTGGTTATGTTTTTTCCTTTTCTATCATACCCTAAGGTGGAGTTCATGGTTGATTTACACCAATCTAAAATGGTACCAGCAAAAGAAAAAGTCCCACCTCTCCCATCCACAGTTACATATTTCTACTGGAAAGGGCAGTGCTGCCTTTCAGTGAAGCAGGGATTGAGTAGTTCGAGGTATTTACAGAACCATTGTCTTAGATAAAAAAGAGGGAATTTTAATGCTGTATAAACCAATACAGATTTTGCTGGAAACAGTTCCAGCTGTGCAGCCAAAAGTCCAACACAATATAGCTCTGTTCTCTTGGCTCCTAAATCTGAGAGAGGAACACCATTCATGAACAGATATTTGAATTTGCTTGCTTTCCAACTGTATTCAAATAATCAACTCTGCTGGCATGAGGACTTGCAGAAAGCAAATGTCAAAGTTGCTTATGCGAACTTTTCTGGAAACACAATTTAAGTCTGGCCCTCCAAGAATTTCAGTTGAAATATTTATCTAATTAGGAAGAGAGAGAACTGACAGGCAGTATATAATCAGAATCCTAAAGTAAGCATAATGGAGAATCAAACAGAGTCAAGCTTTTGATTGAGATATATGATTCCTTTCTGAATTAACTTCCTACTTACCTGGAATAAGAAGAGTTAAATTAGTGCCTATTTATACATTCATTATTTAGGTTACCAATAGCTTGTCTTATATACAGTTAGATATGATTAGAGACCATTATGCTAATTTGCTCTTAAGAAGATTGGATCTTTTAATTTTTTTAACTACTAACATAGAAAGTTTGAGGCTGAATCGGTTTCAAAAATCAGGGAATTAACTGGTCAATACGGTTTATTTTGGCAGACCTATGTACTCACAGGAGGTTCCAGTTTACTCACTAGTTGAACAGGTGAGTGACACAAACCAAACATAAAAAGAGAACATGTTCTAGTCAGCATCAGAGTATAATTAAGAATGAAAAATCCCCTTGGAGATACAGATCTACCACAAGTATTAGGAGATCAAATTCACAATAGAGAGAAGGCCTTTGGGCTTCAATTGTGCCTCTGTTAAGTAACGTGTCTAAAAGTTACACAGCTTCCTGTTTATGAACTTTGAGAAACTTCCAGGTCTGATTCACTCAATCTATCTGAAAAGTGTTTTTCTCAGTTGCCAGCCCTGTGAGACTGACCTTAAGTACAAGTCAAAGCATGGGCTCCTTGTGATGCCCCAAGTTTTAGCTTTTATATTTTTCAGATCAGTACCG
The DNA here is from genome assembly GCF_029207755.1 of Chamaea fasciata. NCBI lineage: Eukaryota > Metazoa > Chordata > Aves > Passeriformes > Sylviidae > Chamaea > Chamaea fasciata. The sequence continues at coordinate 10,968,168 of NW_027094095.1, read as the reverse complement.
CTTTAATGCATAACTCTAAAACTCCATAGCCTGTCAGCTACTGTTCTCCCATTTTATTCAGACAAAACAATTTCTCTCTAGGCCTGAAACTCAAGGACACCTTACTGTCTCAGGCCCTGAAAAATATAAACAGAAAGCGAACTGGGGGGGAGCAAACGGGGGAAATGTGATTGCATTACCTGAAGCTATAGCTGGACAATTAACCTCTGATATGTAAATATCCCAAACTTATATCTGTCTGAAAAACTTGTGACTGTTGTCCATCTTGGGTGTAGTCTCTGTGAGACCCCTGCACTGCCCAATGTGTACCCTTTGAAGGCCTTTCAATAAATACCTGTCTTTAACCTTTAACTCTGCCTAGCCTCTGCTCTAGGTAAACTCTCCAGGCATCACTTCTGATGAGTGCAACTATAACACACCGCTGGAAATGGCAGGTGCAATCACCATCACTCCCTCTCGTGATACAAGCCACTCCATAACCTCTCCATCGTGAAGTCTTAAATATGTCAAATCCATAATGTGGAAAGAACAAAAGAAAAGGGACTTGAACAAGACGAAACTAGACGTGGGTGAGGTAAACACAACAAGCAAAAGTTGTCTAATAGGTATTTATCATCCTATAAAAGCAGAAACACTTGTTTTGATAAAAGAAGTTCCAAAAGTACTGCCTTCAGGTTACAAAGAAAGAGATACATTTTCACAAAAAAACTAACCTGCAGAACTCACTACGCGCAAGTGGTTAGACAAACCAAGAGTTTAATTTGTTTAGTGACCCAGATATATGTCTGGAAATTGAAATTAGAGAGGGTCTTTATGACAAGAGGAAAGTGCTTATCCAGCCCACTGCTTCCTGCTGTAAATCACAAGCTTGTGTGAGGGCAGGGCTGTGCATAAATTTTCCCAATGCAGAAGTTTCTGATGCTGGCAATTCTAAGAGGAGTGAGAGCCAAACGATTCTTGGCTAAATTTGCAGGGTTTCAGCTCCCTCGCGCTCTCCACTTGATTGAGGTGTGCACTTCACTGTGCACAGGCTGTGATGCAGAACGAGCCAGCAGGGACACAGCCCTCCCTCCACACCCCGTTGGTCACCTGCAAACCGGCACAGTGCATGGGTGACACCCCAGTGCCCTCAAGGCCTCAGGGGCTCCACTCAGAACAGAAGTTAAAAACCTGTCACAGAAATAAATGATGAAGTACTGGTGTGTCTTCAAAGGAACTCAGTTCTATTTTGCAGCAGGTGCATTCACAATATTAGGCATATTTTCAGAATTAAGAAGCAACCAACTTTTAGAGAAAAGCTTTCTCTTTTAGAACAAGTTCTGGCTTTGTTCACTTGTTCTACACTACTCATCCTAGGTTGTGGCTTTATGCGGACTACTGAATAACCTGGTGTCCATAGTAATTTATAATAGAAATTAAACTTTCTAAAGCCCTTGTGGAAAACTAATTTAAAAAATAAAATTCCTTTTTGTCTACCTTATAATAAACTGGCAGTATTTTAAAATGTGTTAGGATTTTTCTCTAATAATTTTTGCTTTAAATCCTTAAGGACACAAAATTGCAAAATGAATGCAATGGAAATAATTTTTCTGTATAAAAATTCTGTATAAAAATCTGCTTTAAGTCTTCTTCTTCCCGAACTATTTTACTTTCTAAGGTATCAATAATATGTTCAAAATTGCAGACTGGACAGTGTAGTGACCCTTTCAGATTCCACTTTCATAATCCACAGAATCTTTGCGTTTAATCTTTTGTGAGAAGACCCTGAAGTTCTTTGATGCATGCGCATTATTTTCTAGTGATTGCCACCACATGAAAAGGGTGTTAATCCTCTGCTAATTAACAACTTGTTGAGGTCAAAGGGGGTCAGTCCTTACATTTTTGGACTTGGTGAATTTTTTTTTTGTTCATTGGAACTTCTTGTTCTCATCAGTTCAGGTATTCTGTAATTTTGTTCCATGTCAGTTATAGCATCCTCTGGCCCTCTTAGCCCAGTAAAGAGCATACTAAAAGGAGGTTTGACATCAGGTTCAGTTTGCATGTATTTTTCTACTCTGCAAGTCCTTTTATTACACACACTGTTGCTTCATGCAGTTTAGGCAGTTTATCTAGACAAGACATGGAGTTCCACTGCTTCTGATAGTCATACTTCATATTAATTAAAAAAAAATACAATATTTCTAAAAATAGTTAGATGATTATAAAAGGTAATAAATCCAATCCTTATTGATGGGGGGAAAGATTAAAGATGATCTTGCCACTTCTATTTATTCCGTATTTTTATATATACATATACACATACTTATTTATATAAGTAGTTCTTCATTGCCTTATTAATTTGAAATTAATTGAGCTTCATTAACTCCAGAAAAATTTTACTTTTCTCACTGAAATATAGCTATGCTGCCTGATCTATGTATGTTCTTAAAAAGGTTCTGCAACTTGAAGAAAAGCAGCAGCAAGGCAGCAGATGTTTTGCTTTGCATTTAGTTCCTGCAAACTGGAAAAGGTGCATAAGAAAAGGCATCGTAGAAACAGATAAACAAAACTTGACGAGATTGGCAGAGACTATGAAGAAAAAAATGCAAAGACACTGAACCAGTCAATAATCATACAGTAATTAAGACAGGTGTAACCTTAGTAATACTGACAGTGAGTGCCACAATTTTATGACACATTGTATGAAAAGGCACTTCCTCTCATAACTAATGAATCTGCTCTATCTTTTTCTAATCTCTCCAGATCAAGCTGAATCATCCCTTGGGAGAGGTAAGAAATGCAGACGTTCCCAAACTCTCTTCTACAAGCTTCAGTACTTATAATTTCTTAAAAAAATATCTATCATAATCTTTGCAGTTTCCTTCACCCAAACAAATTCTCTGCATTTACTTGACAGTTTTCATCGCCATTTGAACAACCAATATTTTTAAAATACCCTAAAAAAGATGAGTAAATTCTCTTTGATAACGCTGTTTCTTCGTCTAATTTAAAATTAAAGGAAACTGCTTCAAAAGAAAAAGAGAACTACCACCACAGTATAATTTTAATTATAATTTCACCAAAAATTCTTTTAAAAAGTACAAAAACATCTAAACTGAAGTGCAGACTTAGCCATGCCTGTGTAGACCCTGTCACTTTTTGCCCTTTATATAAACAGTATCTCACAGACAGCCCTGTATAGATGAGAGACCATCAGCACAGTTTACAAAGGAAAGCGAGTGATCTTATCCTTTTGAATCTTGAATAAGGGGAAAAAAAAATTACTGCATGGGTTGCTTGACCTAAAATGATTTAGTTCTCTGGAGCAGAGCAGAACCTCAACACAAGCGAGATGATTCATGATCCAGGATGTGCCTATCTTTTTTTTGACAAACGAAATCCCTGCAGGGTGCTGAAGCTGTGCAGCTCTTCCTCAGCCATGTGAGGGCTGGGGATGTCCCTGAGGTGCCCTCACCGAGTGCGCACCTTCCGCTCCTCTTACAACAAGGCACCGCCACAATCATTTTTCAATGGTTCTGACTGTTGAATGAAGCATCTTCTGACATTTCATTTATGCATATATCATGTTAAAGTGAAAATAGCTGAAGAAAGAACACTTGTCTTTCTTTTCATGAGTCTCTTTTCAGAGCCTAATTAAAGAATTTTCCCTTTTTATTAAATTATTAAGACCACTTTTTATTCATTCTGGTATTAAATTTGTAGTAATAGATTTCCATGCAGATAAACTAGTAATTCACTTGAAATTCTATTCTTTCCTTAATATATTAACCAAGTAAGGAATGGGAGTGTAAATATTGGCATTGAAACAGTGCTAGTTTCAGCATTTGAAGCAGTTTCATTACTTGAGGAACTGGAGTATTTAGATGAAGTTAAATTAGGCCACAAGAAAATATATTTTTTAAAAAGATGATGACCTAAATGGTGAATTGTGACAGCAGCCAAGTAAATAACTTAACAAGAAAAAGCTTTGCAGAATATTGATTTAATGCATCACTTAAGCAACAGAATATCTCAAACCCGCATTATCCATGCTCTATTTCCCTGTACCTTGGACAGTTTATCTATTCACCTCTCTCAAAGGAACAAGCACATATTTTTACATGGATTGTTTGCCTATGATGTACAGTTTTTAACACTACGATAAAATTAATCTTTAGAATAATTCTATGTTTGTGAAAGATACTAGTTGGTAGAAATTTCCTGGAATTAAAGTTACAGAAATTTAACCAAGATACATTAATTAGCATCTTTACTCTGGAAAAATCCATCACTGCAAAAAAAGATTTTCACTGTTTTAAAGGACTGCAAATGGCATTTCAACTTCATTGGAGAGTTTCTAAAAGAGCATTAAAAACACCAAAAATCTGATACAAAATTACACTGATTTTAAACTATGGCTTGAGATGGTACATTTAGGACAAAGACTGTAAAGGCAGTGCTTTCTCCGAGAAGGAGAGAGAAAAGGCAAAAAAAAAAAAAAAAAAGTAATGGGGTTTTGGGTTTTGTTTTGATTTTTTTCCTTCTTTTTGAAGAAATGAGTGAAAGAATCTAATTCTTTAAATCACATTCTGTTTTATTACGCAAAGTAAAATCTGGTGTTGTAAAGACTATTTCAGCTAAAATTAGACTTTATCAGTGTTATGCCATTTAATATGCATGAATGACATCTTGATGGATAGAGAGGAATTGGATCTGAATTCTCTGATTTCCTCTCTGAGGCTGCAGAGCTGGAGCTGCTGCCTGACTCCATGTGCCCCAGCTGCCACGGCAGGTTCTGCACGTAGACTGCCCTGTTCCTGCAGCACACGCTCAAACAGCTCTACCAGGCTCCTACAAGAATTATGAATATTATGAATGAGGCTCTTCCCTACATGCCTGTCCTCGGGAAACACTCAAACCATTTTTTCTCCAATACTTTTGATTTGTCCTTATTAAGAAATCAATTTTATGGGAAATGGGCTAAGAGTACCTGTGCCACTCACCAGGGTAACAGAAGCCCAAACAAAATTATGAATTTAGTGGCATTTTTCAAGAATATGGACAGTCAGAATACTGTCCCCAGCACTGGGTTTCGACCACTTTTTATTCATATCTTCAGTATTTTCCATTGCTGTTACTCAGTCTCAGAGATATCTCACCACAGCCCAGCACAAGATACAGAGGTAAATTCAATACTGGGGAAATGAATCAGAGCTAAACTCCTTTTTAACAACACCTACTCCACCAGTCAAAAAGAACTGGTTTCCATTTTCAGGTCTCTTCTCAGTCTTGGAGGGGCTGGCCACACGCTCTCACTGGTTTCCCTGCCTCCCTCCATGCTGTGGTAAAAAGGTCCCAAGCTATTTGCAGTTTACACTCTGTAGTGTCTGCAAAGCAGATTTAAGGAATTACAGAAGTTACCTCCTGGCCAGTTTTATTTATCTTTTACAGCTGAAGGAGGTTATAAGAGCATTGTTGGAGCCTATTTGACCACCCTTTGTAATCTCTCCAGCTGAGCAAGGCAGGGAATAAGGCTCATCTGTTCACCTCATGTTGATTTGTCATTTGACATCTGTGTCAGAGCAACACCCTGTAAGAGCAGACACTTTGATGCCACTGCAGCTTTATCTCTGTCAGGACTAGAGCAGGGTGCACTCTTTACTGGGAATAGTTTATTCAGCAGATTTTACCCTTTCTTCAGTTTAAGGGTTCCCTATACATGTTCTAATTAGAAGAGATAATTGGCTTAATACTCAAGCACTTCATTCTTACTTGTTCCCTTTGTCCAGAGGTGTCCTGAATAAAGGCAGGGTGAAATCCTGGTGCCACTTAAGACACTGAAACCCACTCTTCTCCTTGATTTCACTAATGTCAGGATCTCAGTCAAGGTCCCTCAAGCAAGAAACCTCCAGTTTAGATTGTGATAATACCATAAATGAGGTCCAAAATTAAACAATGGGAATGAACAAATGATACAGAGCGAGGCATGGAGTAATAGGACATTTAGATATCATCATGATGGCTCTAATTAAAAAAAAAATAAACAAGGGTAAAAAACACAATAGAGTTTATTTTAAGTAGATGACATGCAGGAGGGCTCAGGGTAGGATTTCATTCCCCTACAAGGATCAGACAAATATGCAAACATACTTTTGCAACTGGAAATATTTGAACAAGTGCAGTTTGCATTGACTCGCTCCCTCTGCCTCACCACTTCGGTCCCCTCTGTCTACACCTTGTTCATTTACCAAGATCAAAACCCTCCTGGTAAATGAATTCTTCGCTCTGTAGTGTGCAAGAAATTCATTAATCAATACCAAATGTATAATTAAAGATAAAATGTCATTCCTGGAGTAGCAGTTCTGTTCAACTATACAATAATCTATTTCTGAAAGTATCTGTACCCTGCATGCACCTAGCAAGGATCAGTGCCTGAAGGCAGTATTGAACTATATTCTCTGAAATGCCTCGTGTTTTGCTAGCAATTTCAAACTCCTCTGTTCTTCTACATTCAGTCACTAAACTGTGCTGCTTAAATTATTAAATCCTTTTAATTTAAATTTTCATAAGCTACCAGAGGAAAAATGCTGTTCCTTATAGTAACAGGTCTGGCTTCTTGTAAGGAAAACTATGGTTGTTGCTTTTATGCAGTATTAACATCCTTTAAAGAAACAACAAAATAAATTATTTCATTAAGGAGTAAAATGTGGAAGGCAGATGGTTTAAAAAAAAACAAATCCGTTTGAAACTGTCCTGGCTTAGGACCACCCAAAACTAAAACAGAAATGGGGCAAACTATCTACTATCTTAATCCCTAAAAGACTGAGATATCGGACAAGAACTACAAACTAAAAATGGGAAATCTCATTACATCAAAATTATTGACAAAGAAGAAAAATTATCTCCGAGATTTATTACACTGGTCCACAAACAATCTGTTACTTTGAAAAGCTGGGAATGTATATTTTACTTTAATATATTTTTACTGAAAAAGATGTTGCAACTACTATAGGCTTGTGTCCTAGTGATGCTTTAATCTCACCTAGAATACTGCAGTTCTGGGCAGCCAGTGCTGTAGGGGTGGCACAGTGCAGGGAATACATTATTTAATTTAGTGAGTTCATATGGTTTGAAATGCTTAAACATTCATCTGTTTTCTCTGTGAAGAAAGAGATGATTTATCCCAGGGAATAACAGATTCAATAAAAAATATTCAAAATTAGACCATGTAGGATTTTTTTTCAATGAAAAAGACTTCGACATTTGAAACATGAACTGCTAAATACTGTCATTCTTCACTAAGTACTGGATTGCATATAGCTTGATAATTTCTAGATTTTGAAACTAATCTTACTTTACAAGGAAACTAAAATACAAAGCGTCAGTTTGCAGACATCTATAAGGAAATGACAGTTTGATAAATAGTTTATAAAATATATATGCTCATATATTACTATGGGTTAATTGGGGATGAAAGAACTTGCATCTGAAACCAGAAAAAGCTGCATAACCTTGTAAGAGTAGTCTGAGGGAAAAATTCCTGTTATGGTCACCAAGTCAGACTGTCCCTATAAAGCCTTCAATTTTTAGGATGAAAACTGAGCCAGCTGAGTATCAGGCAAGCATCTCTAAGTGAAAATATTTTTTTTTATTCTGAAAGGACTTAAGAGAACAAATAATTAAAGGGACAAAAATGGAAGAAGTTTTTAAAACTAAGGCAATTACCCAGTAAAGAAAAAAAAAAAAAAAAGGCAAAAAAAAAAAAAGGCAAAAAAAAAAAAAGGCAAAAAAAAAAAAGCGCATTATTCATTGCTTTTCAAATGACCAGAATTTCTGGAATACACAGGTGTGATACAGAAACTGCTTACCTAACTTTCATTTTTAGGTTTATCTGATCAAAAGCATGGTTGGTGTTAGCTTTATTTATCTAGTCTTTCTAGATAGCCTAATTCTATGGTGACGTCATTTGTAGCCAAGCTTTAAAAGACTCATGTCACTCAAACTGATCTGAGGTGCACTGCAGTTACCAACCCAGTGTTTAAAAATTATTTCATTTTATCTAGAATTTTTCTTTTACAAATACAATTCTAAAGACATTCTTTTAATTTTCACTTGAATAAATTAGTAAAAATTTTAGGATTCGTTAGCTAATAATCCTGGATTTTTTCCTATTGTATTAAGTTCAACTGAATGAGAGCTGAATTCCTCACTACCAGTCCTGTAACCAAAATCAGGTTTATAAATAGACAACAACAAGCTCAACATACGTATGAATTCCAGTATGTAGATCAAGGTATCAAGATCACTTTTTTTTACAGTGGTTAAATTGCAGCCATATTATCTAAGCTACCCACCAAAAGCTGTCCCTAAGCAGACAGAAGACATGCAGAGGAAAGAATAGGAAGTCATTCTGACTTTCACTAGTGAAGGGATACCAGCTTCCCCTCTGACTGTTGAAAATCTTCCCAGTATTTCATGTGGTTTCATTCACTTCTTCTACAGAAATAGAGGCGACCAAGGAATAAGATTCAGTTGGAAAAAAACAAAAGCAAAACATACACACCGCCCCCCCCAAAAGCCTCACAAAATCCATTATGATATTAACAGCTAAACTCATGATTTTTCTTTGTGGCAATGGCAGATATTGCAGCCTGCCCAACTGGGTCATATGCAGCAGAGAGGATTTGCTCAGACAACATTTCAGCTATTTTCACCCCTCCTGGTGCAGGAGATGAGAACAAGCCTTCACTCGGAACCCTCTTGTGCCAGACACATTTGAGAAACTCCTGTTAGCTTTGGGGTGTTCTTAACCAGGGTACAGAACCATTTCCAGAATGTATGCACACACTGCACGTGCATTTTTCCAGGCTCTGGAAATTCCTCTCCATGAAATGGCTTTTGGGTGCCCTTCATCCACTTGCACTCTCTCAATGATTTTCAATGACTTTGCTTCTTCTCTGCCTTTTTCTGGCTTCTCCAGTATCTCCTGGGATACTTTTTCTGTCTGACTTCTTCTTTGCTTATGCACTACCAGCCTCAAGGGATTTTACTAGTAGTGACTAATATAAGCTTGCAACTTTAGCAAATACCACCTACTGCTGAATTATAAAAAGCAAAGGTGTATAGAACAGCAAAAAATTCTCTGGAAAAATTGTAAGCAAATACACAGTCTGTGAAGTTCAATTACTCTCCACTGAAAGAAAAATGGAAAGGCTTAAAAATGCTGGGCAACATGAAATCTGCATCATTCACATGGATAGGACTGCATTTGATTGTCTAAAGGAATGGTTAAAATACTTATTTTCAGAAGTATCCATGAAATACATCAAGATGCAAGCTGCATTAGTTCCTTTATTCTGTTTCTGAAAGAAATTTATCTCAATTTTTGATTTTTGTCTTTCTAAATGTTGTATGCCTTACTGTAAAGAAGCCAAGGGGCAAACCTGCTCCTCCTCCCAAGTAGCCATTGAGCTTGTATTTCCACATGAAAAAAATCAATAGCTGTTTCTAAAAGTTATTTGTGAATGCACCCTGTACAAGATGTTCAAGGCCATCCTACTTTTCCTCACCCTCACACCAACCATCTGCTCTCTAATGCTTCCACATATTGGAAATGCTCCTTTAGTAACTATAATTTCTAACTTCAGTCATGTCTTTTCTAGTGTTCCTGGCCAGAGAAGCTTAAAAATTCTTAGGAACAAGACCTCTATTAGACAGGAGTTAAGTGTCTCTACCAGTCTTTGCTAGATAGGGGGAAAAAGCCACAACACCAAAAAAGCGTAACCAAACCCAGGAATGGAGATCTGTGGTGTTAAAGGATGGAGTCACAGAGAACCACAGAGAGTGGGATCTCCAGACTCTGACAGCTCAGTTCATCCAGCATCTTATCTCATGTTAAACTTCATCACAATGACAGAATTTGCAAAGTAATGTTATTTTCCACCCTGTGATAATTTCATGATGCTCTTATTTTTTGACTCTTACAATTATAAATTCGTCTTTACTACCAACAGTGGCAAAAGAAGCAGTTTATTATTCAGGGAGAGTGAATATGATGTAGCCTAAATCTTCATTTTGTTTTCTTTTCAATGGATATGACAGGGAGAACAAAATGTCCATTTGGATGCACAAATACATATAAAGATGCACTTCTCTCTCTGGAGGGAACAGCGATGCAAAGTATTAATTTGGTCTGCAAAATCCTATGAGTCACAAAAATGTCTGCTTGTATCATCTAGGTCTTTGATTCATGGCTCAAAAAATGCACGTGAATAATCATTGGTCCAGAGTCCCTAGATTTTCCTGAAATCTACTCTTGAGTTGTTTGAGGAAAGAGCTAAAGAATAATAAATGAACTCAGATGTTTATTCCCTCTCTGGAAAGTGCTTTTCAGCATTTTAAAATCAGAAACTGACATTCATGAAAAATACATATTTAAGACAAGACCATGTATTGGTCTTAAAACCAAAAGGTTTACTGCTCTCTAGAGTAAGGTTTCTTTTATTATTATTTCTTCCCTCTTTAATTGAATTAAACAACAACAAGAAAAAGCAACCAAAATTATGAAGACCACCAGCGCAGCGAAGAAAAGAAAATGTCTCCCAGGGTTTTCAGTTCTCTTCCCTCAGTGTTCTGGAGTCCAGATGTGGAAAGCCTAGTGGAGCTGAAAACATTTTTGGTGGGTGGAGAGAAAGTTTTGATGCTACTGCTGTAGCCTTATTTTATCCAAACCAGACAATTATCTTTCTTCATGAAGATTAAAAAGCCAGACAACAACACCCACTGAACCACACCTTTTATATATTGTTACTAAACAGTATTTATAAGTGAGCCTGCTGAAAAAAACCACCACTCTGCATCTTCTTAGCACTGAAAAGCAAAGAAGGTCTTTACAAGGCCTTCTTAACTCAGACTAGAATATTTACTGTCTGCATCTTCTTTAAAATCCTGTTTGTCAGGTGTGCAAGTTTATTTTTAAGAGATGCATTTTTCCTGCTCACATATCAAGCAAACACATATTGATTTGCTGCAGCCATACCAGGTCACAGGATATGGAGGAATGTTCCCATATCTTACGCAGCTAAACCTGGAATATGGTGTTCAGCTAAGTGATGATAAGGGTGGTCAGTGAGGTGATGACAAAAGTCTATAAATAGCTTAAGATGGTGAACCCTGAGGAGGGAGAAGCATTGGTTTAAGGTGGACTGAACAAGCTTGACTGGGAGAAACAAAAGATGCCCTGACAGCCAGGGCCAGGCATAAGCTGCTAAATAGGATCTCGTACACACTACGATTGCCACCAGAGCAGTCTGGACTTGGCCTTGCGTACACCACAGACATATAATGAATTTACTATTCCAGATTAATTATTCTGGGAAATTTCCAAGCATATTTAAGCACTCCAACTGCTAAATTGGGCCCCAAGTTCAACAGTCCACCAACGGGACTCACATGCTGGGTGTATTTAGAACTACACACGACATAGCACTGGAAACACATAAGAGGAAATAAATCTGCCCAGAGAGGAAGATGGACACAAACCCTGCAAATCTGCCATACCTCTGTTTTCTGTAGTTCTAGGAAAACATGCATGTGGGATTTGGGAAAGGTCTTTTTAATAAGGGTTAATTGGAGAAGTATGTCACACATGACTGACTACCGTTTCAAATTACTGCTCACGCTGGCATAACTAAATCAGACAAATGACAGAATACCAAAATAGGGAATAGTCAATCTTCTTCCCTCCTACTTAATCTAAATATCTTCATTATTCTCAAAGATCAGCAATTACAGATTTTCTGGAATTTGTTGCTTCTTTCAAAATATTACTAAGACCATATCATAATATTTCCCAGACGTCCAATAGTTCTGTAAAATCTTTCTTCTGTTGTCAAACTATTAGTCTAGGCTTTCAAACGGCTAGATTCATTTATCTGGCTTATGTGATGCAAGAGTTCAGGAAAAATGATCCTGATACAGCCCTTTCTGAGCTTATAAAACAATATGAAAAGGGAAAAAATAAACAGTTTAGTAAACCGGATTAGTTATTCCCATGAAAATAGTAGTATTGTCTGTAATACTGTGTTACTCTAAAAGTCAAGTCCCTAACCCCGAACCCGAAAAAGTCACTTCAGTTTCTCTCTGCTGCCCAAGTTAACTGCAAGCATTTCCTGACGCTGAGAAGGCAGGCAGAAAAAGGAAAAACGTCGACTCGAGAAAAGCACAGCTTCCAATCCCCACCCACCAGCTTCAGTCAAAGGGATGACTTCAGTCCCTTTCTTAACTAATCCTGTCACTGTAAAATCCTACAGTCATTCTTCCAACATAAAGGGAAAACGGACTCACTAGGAGGACCCAGACTCTTTCAGCTTGAACTGTTAACCAATGGTGGAAATGCAAGAATGCTGAAGTTGTGCCTTCAGAGCCAATAGAGTGGATTTGTGTGTCCCACATGACTGTGTTTCCCCTGTCTTTCACATGGGCAGTATTTAGTTCAATTCAGAACTGCAGATAGTATAGCGTGCAGAGCAGCAATGGGATGTCTGAGCACAAGTGGCTGACTTCCAGGCGACTTGAGGAAGCACATTTATACATTTCTCCTGAATTAAACTGGGATTCTGCACCCTTGACATTCTCCAACCCTCCCTGTCGCTGGAGAAGGAGACAGCGACCTGCACAGCACAGCGAAACTGTGAGTACGGGTTCTATTTATTTTTATTTTCACCCAGAAAAGCATATCTCTTAAAAATGTCAAAGTGCTACGTGCCCTAAATCAATGACTTTTCTTATAAGATGAACAGGTATCTAAAGTGTTATTCAAATTCAGAAATAATTCTTGCATGCTTCGATAAAAGAAAGAGGCGGGGGGGGGGGGGGGGGGGAAGCAAACGCGAGTTATCCTCCAGGGCAGTGCCTGCATGCACGCTGCATGACACACTGCTTCCTGACAGAGCCAGCGTGCTGCTTTGTTCATAAAGAAAAACAAAGACAAAAAGCCCTACACACGTATGTTGTTCACTTTTATTTGTACTCTGTGTCTAATCAGGCCTGATCTGTCCCCAAGGGGAAAACATAAAGGCAAACTTTAACTCCGCCAGCAAGGGCAGCCCAGACTTTGCAGACATCTGACAGTTATTCTAATTAGCTATGAAAGACAGCGAAGACACTTTGGGGCAAATAGCTCTTACATTCGGAACAATGAAGTCGAGCAAGGTTCCCATCCCACCCCTTCCACGGGGGGAGGGGGAGAGGCAAGGCAACGGGGGCAGTGTTAGGAAAGGGTTATGGCTGGACTGAAAACACGCAACTACTATAATATCTGGACTCGCTCAACATGAGGAGAGGCTTTTTGATAAGCAACTTTACCTCTAGATTGCAGCTTGCGTTCACTCACATTCCTGCTGGAGTGGGAAAGGGTGTGGGGCTCTTCACGGTATAACGTCAGAAGGTCGGGGTGGAGGGGGCAGCAGGGACGAAGGGGGCAGAAAGAAGGGAATATTCATAGCAGCAGGCATTGAAATTGTTTCCCAGAGCTTTACTGGCCAGATCTCCTTAAGCCCAAGTTGCTTGCTGGGCAAGATTTATGGGAGTTCTCAAACAGAAGCAACAGACAAAGCAGCGCTTTTTTCCCTCTTCTTCTTCCTCGGAAAAAATGAACCCAAACAAATAACCGTATAATAAACAGCACTGATTTGTAGTTTTGCTCTTTTTTTCCATCCCCACGTGCTCGTAAGACCTTTAGTAAGGTCTTTCCCCCCTGCCTGCATGATCCTTCCCACCCCCCCCCTTCCCTACCAAAAGTTAGATTCTGAAAACTACGATCGGAAGGGAAAAAGCAAAGACAATAGAAATCTGATTCGGTCCTGGCTGGGCTGGAGCTCTAATAATGCATGAAGTGAAAACAGTTTCTAAGTGAAAGATGAGCAGACTTCTTAAAAAAAAAAAAAAAAGAAAAAATTAAGTGCAATAAGGAGAAATTGTTGAAAGACTCCAGACGCTACTAATTATGGCTTAAATAAATCTTCCTGGACAGATGTTTGCTTGCTCCCACTGCAGGGAAAGGAACGTTAAAAGAAGCATTTTTTAAAAAAGGATTTGACATGAAACTCCTACATATGATTTTTTTTTTTTTTGGTAAATACACTGTTTTATTCTTTGTCTGCCCTCCTGTTATCTCCCCCTCCCCCAGCCGCCGCCCACTGTGAGCTGAGACACCTGAAGGCTAGACACAATGATCAACAGAGCACTGCGCTCGCCTGTCTGGATTCCAGCCAGATTTTTTTTTTTCCCTTCCACAATCAAGGAGCCTGCACGCAATGCACGGCAAGCCCCTTGCTCTGCTATGTGCAGATCAGACAGAAGTCTGAACCGTGCTGCAGAAAAGATTAAAGACAAACACAAGCCTTTCCTCCTTATGTCGGCCAGGCTCAGTTTCAACTTTGTTATGATTTGCAAAAAAAAAATAAACAAAATAAGAAACTTTGTAAACATATATACACATTGTTGTACAAAACATATGCACACGCACACACACTTTCCGACACAGTGTAGCTAGGGACATCCAGTGTTTTACTGTGATTTCTACTCTAGGTTTACAGTCATTGCAGTATTTTATGTTAAGTTCATGCATCACTTACATAATTGCTGTGTAGCTCTCAGATATATGTAAAGGTTTTGTATGCGCATATGATATATTACATAAAGGCAAGACACTACTGTACAGATACCCATTCCTGAATGCCCATCAAGCTGAAATCTTACAAAATATTTGTGCTTAGAGAGATTAGCAAGAGCTCCTAGACAGTTTTATGATAGTTTTAAGCGAGGCAGTAGCGAAATGCTTTGTGAGTAGGTTGACTTCAAGCCGAAGAAGGGGAGCATGGCAGGGGACTGAGCTGGCCCTGCAAGCCCTGGCCTTCCTGTTGCCACAGCCCAGAGAAATGCCGAGTGGCCCAGTGTCATCGTGCCACAAAGTTGGGCTTGGGAATGCAGTACTCCCCAAAATAGTTGCTCTCCGTTTGGTGTGGCTATGGGTGGGGTCACCAGAGACATACAGGGGAAAGGCAGATTCAAAGCCTGTATTCTATTTAATTTTTAAACGTATGCTGTGCAGAACGACCTATTTTCTAAATTCTTTGGAATTTCATTGTCTTGCGGTACAAATCATGTTGTGATAAACATGATTAATAATACTTGTTTTTCAATATGAACTTTTTATGATAAAGACCTAAAAGAAAATACATTTAAAAACACAGAACCACATGCACACATGTACAGTGCTTTTAATTTACTCCCTGGGAAGGCTTAAACTATATTTTAATCGCTCTAACAGGTAACCTAATGGAAACATAAGAATTTTTTTTAGGTTTTTTTCTCTGATATTGCTTATAAACACTATGAAGGAACCCAGCATAAGTATCCCATAAATTTAATCTTAAACAAAACTTCCTTTCCAAATAGCAGCAGAGACGTGCAAACAAAAGATTGCATGTAGTGGCAGCAATACCCACAGCAGAGTAAAAATTCCTGAAAAGAGATTTCAGAAAAATTAAGTGAATCAACAACTCTGGTCAAATTCGTATTCCTGGTGCTTGTTGGTTTTTTGTTTTTTTTTGTTTTTTTTTTTTTTTTTTTTTTTTTGTGTTTTTTTTTTTTTTTGTAAATAAGGGAATTAATGCTTTTCTAAAGGAACAATTTACACTCCTTATATGAAATGCATGAGCAAACTCTACACAATGGTTATACATGAGGAGCATATATTTGTGAATTATATGTAGGTACACATGTTCAGCAGTATTAAGGTGATAATTTGCTTTCTACTTTCCCTGGCATATTAGGTTTTAAAACAAAATTTGTCACTTTTTTCAAAAAAAGTGTTTTGAAATAATGCCTGCAGCTAAATTATGAAGTGCTCACTTTGATTTTCTTAAGGTAATGACAAGGCAATCATATTTTTATCCTTTCCTAAAGGCTGAAATCCTATGCAAATCAATTTACACGCTACCTTGTCTTAGAAGGGCATTTCAACTGGCAATTTATGCAATGTTTGTCTGTGTAAAAACAATGTCTAATCACATAAGAGATAAGCATTAATCCAGAGAACATTAATACAGGGTCCTTGCCTCCATGTTTAGTTCAACACTCTTCCCTTCTCCCAGTAAGGTCTCTTGGGTTTTGTGAGCGCTGGCTACAACAGCTCTGACCTAGGGTAGGGAGGAGATACCTGACCGATGTTGCTTTAGAAATGGCATTATCATCTCCTGCTGCTGTTGTCCATGCACCTGAGATTTGGAGCTGCGCGTTTAAGTTTTTTACAAGGAGAATTTATTTACCTTGTGTGAAAATTGCTGACCTCTGTTTTTTTACTGGCTTCTTTAAACTTTTTAATAGTTGATAATGAAATAATGCAATCATGGACGCTCATGCATATTTATGACTCCATTCCTTAAAAATTTGCTATCTATTGCAGCTTGTCTCTTAGCCTTTGGCCTACATTTGGTTGTGCAAATTCCATAGTGCTGCTCACACAAACTTCAAGTTCTAATTTCCTGTTTTAAACTCGCCTCTTCCCTCTTCCCCCCCCATGCTTCCTGTTGCATTGGCTTGTTTGAGCTTTTCCTAGTTCAAGTAGAAATGTGACTTTTAGTCCAAGGAATAAAGCGCTCAGAATTACCTCCAAAACTTTCAAAAGATTGGTAGTTTCACTTATACCTCTGTAGGGCTGAAGTAACTTGAGAACCTACCAGAAACATAGACAGTCTCAATAAGGTAACGGGGTCAAATGAGCTCATGCATTACAGATAGGAAGAGAACTAACTGCACATTGCATTTTTACAGATAAAAAGCACGGAGTGTTTTAATGTAAACATATTTCTGTTTGATATTTTAGCAAACTGTTGCAAAGCTCAAACTAGAGCAGAGTCAAAACTACTTTCAGCACGGTACAGTTAGACCAGATGGCCACGTGTTCTTTTCTTATTTAGATGAGACTTTTCCTTTCAATAACATCTTTCTTCCTGACCTGCTTAAAAATTCCAGCGAATGAAATCAGCACAGGATTTTCAATTCTAATTGACCATGTGCAGAGGAAAGGCCAGTAGAGAAATCAGTAGGACCATTGTAAGGCACACTGCATCAATCTCTCCTTTGTCCTGAATCTTTTCTAGTATGAGCTAAAATAATTAAGAATATTTAATTTATATTATTTGTACAGCAGCAAATCTAGTAGCATTCAGGCAAAACTCATAGAGAGTTCCTCTTTTAGAAATGCACGTAACAAGGAAGATGCATGTCTGACACCAGACAAGCAGGTACTTGACATCATTTAATGGCCAGATATTAAAAAAAAAAACCCAAACAAACCAAAACAAAAATCCATAAAGCTGGAAACAAACCTCCCAAAACAAGCTCAAGGAAAGAAGGACCAAAAAGACTGAAAGGTGTGGCTGAATTAAAGCATGAACTGCTTTACCTTTTCTATTCAAGGCAGTAGATTTGCGGGATATAAAGAAATTTTATTTGCATTTAGTGAGGTGTGTGTGAAGCAATATAACAATATTTGGGATTTAACAAGTAGACTGTGCAAAGGATGCGCAAAGTCCTACCCAGGCGTTTACGTAGCCCATGGATAAGGTAAGTGGGTAAAAGGAATTCTTCAGAAGAAAAAGGGATGGAGGAAAAGCCTAATTGAGAGCAATATAGAGCAAGTCTGGTTGGTTAAAAAAAGTAGCAACAGGCGTATGGCTGTACTATTTTGTACCAATTCACTCTAGTCCTCACAGTTTAGTTTAACATTTTGCTTGAATGGTTGGTGGTTTCGTATTATCACTATAAGCTTAAATCAATAAACAACACCTGTAGAATATAAATTCTGAAAATAGTTATGAAACTGGTTTCATTAAGATAACCTGAAGAAAAGAAGGGTTTCATTAAAATCCCAATAATGTTTAAATTTAAGGTGAAAAACAATCCAGGAGAAAATTCAGTGGGCAGCATGGCCTTTGCTGTATGTCAAGCATGCAGTCCAAATAACATTTGCATGAAGAAACATGCCTGGGAACATAAAACAAAGCACAGTCCTTGGGTCTGACCAGGCAGACATGGTAAAAGGTCTGATTTCAGCTCTCCAGCAAGATGTTTCGTAGCCTTGGGCAAGTCATTTAACTGCCCGGCTTCTCATCTACGTCACATTAGCAGAGTTTAGGTTTTGAATGTGTGATCATAATTACGAGGTCAGCAATGAGATGCCACAGAAGAGGATTCAGGAGAGACCTCAGATGCTTGAAAACAACATAAAATACTAGACAGAACAATGGCCTTTTGTTTCTGTTATTGAGTGAGATCGTTCTTGGTGTGGTATTTCTACAAAAAGAAAGATACAAAACGACAAGATACAAAGCCTCTTTTTCAAGAGATCAATGTCATTCAGTTCTAGCTTAATTTTCTAAAGTTCTTCATGTACTTGAACATTCATTTCTTATTTTTTACTGACTTGCAACAAAATATCAGAATACGGGATAAATGGAAGATACCGCTCCATCTGTGAAGACGCTCTACATTCAACACTCGTGCAAGGCCTACCGCTAAAACGCTGACTCCAGTAATGGCTTATTTAACAGACTGTCCCAGGGCACCAATGCGACAGAGCAGGTTAGGTGCTGCACTGCGTGACCAGAGGTCAATCCTGGGCCCTGGACACGCACTGCCTCTGGTGTTCTTCACCACGGAGCTGAGCTTGGAATGGCGTTGAGCGTATTCTCACTTGTGAAGCCTGAAGGCCACCTAGAAAACCACTTCCACCCTCGAAGTTCAGCACACGCTCAAAGAATCTTGCTGAAACAGGTCTTTAATTTCTACAGAGGACATTGCCCTAAAGAGTAAATACCTCTGCTGGGTCCTGCCCCCATTCAATTATGCTCCCACATTCACCTTTCTGTTTCTGTCGATGTTTCTTTTTTTCCCTCCACTGAACAGACCAAGTTGGAAACCCCTCAACAGCAACACTAAAAATCACTGCGCAGAAACAGAAATCAGTGAGCCTGCACTGGCCAAGAGACTTGACAGGAGTCTTTCTGAGGCCACCATTTTGTGACTGAGTAATGACCGTGTCACGCACATGGAGCCAGAAACTTTGTTTTCTCTCCCTGAGGAAATATGAGGGATCTCTGGGCAAAACAAAAACAACCTGAAACATTTTATTAATGCTGTTACTAATCAATATTCATACACAGTATGAAAGAAAAACTCAGACTTTCAGCTATCTTGCGTCTGTTGCTCACAAGATGCAAAAATTAATGAAAAAGGCAACGTGACAGAGCTGCTGAACATCTCAGCAGGTTTTCAGAAAGGGTAGGGTAGTGAAAAGTGGGTGAGAGGAAAATATCCTACGTGGAAGTACAGCCTCGTGCAGTGCTCAGAACAAGGAGAGGAAGTGAGCAAAATGTGCATAGTTACATGCAACTGATGGGCTGTATTTCACCAGCCTATTTTTACTGTCAAGGCTCCAGATTATATTAGAAGTCTATCCAGTCTCTTAAGCCATGGGATGTGGTAATGGGGGCAGAAAAAATGGTTAAAATCAGTTTGGTCTCATGCTTTCATCTAAGTGTAATGGATGCAAAACTGAAAGACTGAATTGTATAATAAAAGTACAAACACTTCTTTGTATTACCTCTGCATTTTTCCAGTTTGGAGAAATTGATGAGGTTTTTCTCTGTTTGTTTGATTGAAAAAAACAACAATGACAAACAAGATGATTCTTTTCTTGCAGCGTCCCAGCTGAAACTAGTTTCATCTATCCAAACAAATAAGCTCAGAAGTAGTTGCAGAAAAAAAAATTTACACCACATCCCATGAGATATTTTACATAGAGTGTCTGGTTAATAAGCTTCAGAAACAAAGACTGCTTTTAAGTGGATAACAGAGTTTAATAACTGCCTTTTTATAGAAGTAAAAATCTAATAATTTCCCAGAATATCTTATCCATATCCTGAGTTTGTATTACTGTTTTCAAACATCATTTTTTTACCTTATTTGAAATAATTTTTAAGAGAAAAATTTTCAAAGAAAACGATTTAAAAAGATAAGTCTAGAAGATGACAGCAGTGAAGAAAAGCAGTTCCCAAGGTTGATTGAAAGACTTGGAAAGGGTTAAAAATTCAGATCTTTATGTAAGAATTATAAATGAAAGGAGAGTTAAAAAGGGGGAGAAGCGGGGGAAGAGCTAAGCTGCTGGTAACTAGAGTGTATTTATGGATTACTATGTCCTGAAAAGAAGAAAACCAGAGTTGTAAGATGACACTGCAGGGGTTGTCTGGACTTTTCACCGAGTGTAAAGTCTGTTTAGTCAGTGTCTTAATGCCTAATGCTGACCTTTGCCCTCTTCACTCCTCCCTGCTCCAGGTGCAACATTTTTGCAAGTGCCTTAACATTACTGGAAAGTTTTTGCAGGTTTCACACGCTGCAAAGTGCACAGAGCACTTCACACATCCATTACGCCCACCCAATATCAAGGGTTAGCACATTTTTTTATCCCAAGTACACACAATGATTTGTTTTACACGTTTTCCCTTATTAGTGTTACTGCATTAAATTAATAAAAACAAAAACTTCTTTGTAAGGGGATTTAATTTACATAATTCTATACAACAAGATACAAGATTAAGTATAAACTTGTCTCATGCTCCCCAGTGCTGTGAATTACACCAGGAGTATGCAATAGATGCCGGCAATGCTATTGATCTCTCTTAAATTAATTCTCTTTGCTATGGAAATGGAAGACAAAAACAAAAACCATTGCTACAGAATAGTCAAGGCAATACACATTTTCCTCGGGAAAAAAAAATCAATTTCTGGTACAGTTATTAATGAGATTTGGACTGATATACATTTTAAAGAAAAACAGCTGTTTTAGAAATTAATAACAAAAAAGAACTAAACTACGTAAGATCTGTACAATTTTAATTCTGATTTACGAAAATAAAGAGTGCATTAAAATAATCTATAAATTCTACAGTTTTCAATAATGAAGATAATATAAAAGTACACACATAATTACTTCTCTGTGCTTTATGTTTAGTAGGTGGTCGCTAAGATTTTTGAGGTCTACAATTTAACTTTTCTGAGGAGAAGTTATAATCTGTGTACCATCATCTTCAAGACCACTAGAGATGCTGTGTTGTTTCTGGAAAGGGTACTGTGGGCGTTTCTTGCCACTGTGGGCAAGGAACCCATTTTCCCCATGCATCCAATGCTGCCGGACATCAGGCTCCTTTGGGTTTCACCTGGCATCAAAGATGATTTTCACGGTGTAATGCCAGGTATTAAAACTCACCCTTCTCCAGTGACAGAAAGCTTACTGCAAATTCAAGACTGTCCAGTCATGGTTCCTGCACTTTGTTGTCTGCACTAGCTAACTATGTTCCCCCTTGAAAAACTGAAAATTATGATTAGGAAATTTAAAACTTTCAAATAACTGACTTCCCCACATTTCTTCCTCACTGAGCTGTGCTGAGAAGTGCTCATTACATTGAAGGAAAGGAAAGGAGGAAAAGGATTGGTTTAAAAGAGGTGAATAGCAGCAGGTAGGCTTTATAGAAAACCCAACTAGTCTAGGCAGCATAACCCAGGATAACACATCTTCTATGCACAGCATTATTTCAAGGTGAGACACATATAAAAAGAGTTCAGGTGAGGGTTTCTATTTAGGGAATTGCTGTGACAGAGATGTGTTTGCATCTGGACTACAACATTTATTTTACTGGATTACCTTTCAGATATGCTGAGCAGCTGTACTGCTTACAGAACACTGTGCCTCTCTTTAAAAGAATATTTTGGTGTTTTCATATGACTTTGCGAAATAAAAACTAGCTTAGGCCATCTTTATTGCCTGGACAGTTTTAAGGGGTCTGATTTTGGGGTAGATTTTTCTTTAAAACAAAATATAGATCCTAATATAGTAGTTTATTCCAGGAGCAGGCACAGGTCAAGGGGTCAAAATATTCTGGGAAGTGTGGCCTGAAACAGTTTTCTTATATTTTTCAACTTAATTTGTGACACTGCAACTACCGGAGAATAATGGGGAAAAAAGGTTGTTTATTGTATGACAGACTATTTCTAGAGCTGGGCAGCTTTATCTCAGCACAAAGAGTGCTCCTGTTCACAGTGCAGCTGCGAACAACTCATCAACACTCCTTGTTTGAGAGTAGGGTACAATTAGAAGTCAAAACTTTAAAAACCTGGAAAGTTATTACTGCAGTAAGACATGCAACTGGATTTGATTTCTAGCCAGACTGTATCCCTTTGCTCCCATTACTGTTTACAAGACATATTTAGTGCAGGTGGTACTCTCCTTAATTTCACTGAAGGTCAAGTGTACTTGTCATAATTGTATTTTTTGCACAGCTGAGAATTCAACTACTTGTGCAGACTGAAAACAGACATTGTTTCTGTAAAGGAAGCCCAGAGCACTGAAGAGTTGGACTTGAAATAAACAGAACGAAGTAAATCTCACAGTTTTCACCTACTACCTCATCAAGATCATCACTTTTGAGTCTGCTATGTATCAGTGAAAGCAGCCATTTGGGTCCTTCACTCCCAGAACTTCATAATCCTCTGTCTGGAAAGCTGATTTCATTTATCTTGCTTTAGGTGGCTATTTTAAATTTTTTTCAGGACTAAAACCTACGATGAAAAGTTTGCAGTATTTGCAAATGACTGACGTTACAATGATTTACAAGTACAAAAATGAATGAAACTGAAATTAATCAAGATTCTGATTTAAGTAAAGAAAAACTAGATTACCAAAAATATAAATTCATTTTCTGCTGTTTTGGAACAAGAAAATCATGGCTTTTGGAAGAGACTCTGTCTTATTCTCTGTAAATTCTAAACTGATTTGTTACAATTGTCAGCAAACTAAATCTGCTGAAAAAAAAAAAAGCATGGCAGAAATAGGATACTGTTCTTGTGCTTTGATTCATTTACTCATATGAATTATCAGTCTCTCCTACGTGCAATACGTGCATCTAAAATACAAAAAGTTGTCCAGTGAACCTTCTTTTTCCTGTGAATACGTTTCCCTCATCCTCTAATCATTTCCTAATGCCTCACTATGCATTTTACCTGAAGAAAGAAAATTAAAGCAAAACATCTCTGAATTGTGCTTCATTATAATTTTTTTTCATGTCAGTTGGAAATAACCATAACAAAAAACCCCTAAAACAACCAGGTGTCTCCTTCTGTAATTCTTATGTAATAGTTCAGTCTTGCATAACACTTCAAAAATCCTTTCGTTTTCTTCAAGCAAAATTTCTTAATATATCAGAGAAGGAAGAGAAATCATCCTTCTTTCCAAATCCTCTTCATGTCAGGACCAGAGCTCAGGTTTGCTTCAGAGCATCAGTTGACAAAATTCTAAAACTAGAGACAGATTCCTCTTGCGAAATCCATTTGCTGATTAGCAGCTTCTTACCCATCTCTTCTACCCCCATCCAATCTGCTTCTCTAAACAACTCTGCCCTGAATTGCTGTATTCCTCTGCAAACAGCAAAATGTAAAGATGTAAAAATCGGACCTAGTTACATAAATACACAACGCTACTCTACATATGAAGAGAGTTTTAAAAATTTTACTTAAAAGCATAAATGCAAGTAAAACGGTGCCTTTTTATGGAGCACTTCGAAGATACAAAAATACTTTCGTTAAACTGACACAGGAAAGATCAAGACTTCAAATCTACATTTGCATTATAGTCGAAACCTCAAAAAATGACCAGGTTGCAATCTGATTAGTTTCTGTTATTTCCTCAAAACACAAAATAATACAGTAAAGCATGCAGGAGAGTCTCATGGAATTTCAGTAAGTCAGCTTATAGGACATTGGTATTTCAGTCTGTGGGATTCATCTGACATTTTGTTTGTAAATCCACGCTTCCTCTTTCCTCACCTCATTGGCAAACTTATTTTTTAGTCATATTTATTTGTAATTATAAAGTTTCACTTCTTTGTTTTTAAGGTCAAATCTGCAAAACACATTCATTTTTTGGCTTTTCGATTGTTTGTTTGTTTGTTTAAGAGGAGAAAACACCCCTCTAACCACTATCCTATACCAGTTCTGTATTTTTGTTCAGGGAATAAATTTTACACAACTTCATTGAGAGTATCAGTAATCAGGACTATTCTTTCCATATCAGTATTCTAGCTGAATTTCTCAGACTCAGTTTGAGTTTAGGGATAACTTAAATTTGGGATAACTTAAGACCTCTTCCATGGAAAAAAAATAAAATCTGTTGTCCTGCTAATGAAGGAAGTGAAACCTTAGTTACTTAAAAAGCTCATGAAGTTCCTCTCCTTTTTGAGGAGGAATCAAGATGGTTTTTGCTGAAATACTGGTTTAAATATATACGACAAAAAAAAAAAAAAAAAAAAAATCCTGAACTTTAAGAAATAGTTCAAGGGGAACAGGGGCTAACACTGTGTATGTCAAGCTCATGAATCTACTTCTTAGATGCACAACTACATTGTGTCTCTGAGGAGGTGGCAACACACTTGCACCTTTTTAGCAGCCAGCACAGGGAATCACATTTAGCCTCATCCCAGCAGGCTCCAGTGGGGCAGGCCTCCATCGTGCTTCCAGCACACTCCTGGAGAAAGGAGAATGCTGCCTTGCATGCACAGGTTGTGAGAACATCAAGGCCTTTGAAAGGACCAGTGGGACTTGGCTGAATTCCCAACTTTTTATTGTATTAAGAAAAGGTCTCTACTCTGTCCTCCTGCAATGCTTCTCTGATGAGTAACTCACTATGTAGTGCCTCTATCCTGTCCTTTTCTTTCCTTCGTTGGGATTTACACAGAACAGACAGCAATGATTTCCTGCTGGATGCCCTCAGGATTCACTGTGTGTTTTGGATGTTGCAAAGGAAGAGGAGACAGTCAAGAAAATTTGAGACTTTTATGGGAGAGGGGTTTGTGGCCTTTGGCTACGAGATCTTAATGAGCTTCCTGCTCCTTTTTTTCCTTAGCTCTCTACAACAGGAGGCGGCAAGCATAACGAAGACTAGAATTGTGCACCCCTCCTTGCCAAAGATTTGTCCTCCAGTAGCTTTAAATTTAGAAACTTAAATTGGGTGTCATTTCTTTGACTGCACAAATGTAAAATAAGTGATGTTAAGATAGAATTAAAGAGAAATGTGGGGGAGACTGCTTCTCAATTGTTCTGTTTGAAAACTCGTACTTTATTTCCTGACAAGCAGAGAGATTCTTGGAAAAGGCATTCTGCACTGAAAGATATTGGGCATACTTCATTATAAGAGAACATTTCCAAATGAAGACCTTCTGTATTGTTTTCCATTTTCTTAAAGAAGGCCTCAGACTGTAGCACCTGTCTAAACATATTTACAGTCTCTCCACACAGCTACAAACCCACTGCAGCGGAATTTTTCTAAGGGTCAAAGGTAGCACAACTGAAGAGGTTTTGTTTTGGTTTGTTTTTTAAGACACAGGGAGATATCCATGAATTTTGGGCAAATCTACCTGCAGATATAAGCAGCTCGTAATAGAAATATTTGTTAATCTAATCTAGAGATACAAATTCTCTGGCTGCTAACCATTCAATAAACTTTTAAAAATTTTAGTACTACATTCTGCAGTTTGCTCTCGACTTACCTACTTGGTTCTCTACTTTTTCCACTTTTTTTGTTTTTAAGATGTTAGTTGAGCCACAAAAGCAAGCCCTGTATCTCTCAGCATACTTGCCAAGTTAATTTTACTTTTATTTCCTTGTTTAAGAGGAAAAGGCAGGCTAGGAGCAAATAAATATTTTGGATCAGGTGATAGATACATCCATATATGAACACAGGAGGAAAGATGAGAGACAAAACTTGCCTAAAAAAAGATAAGCAATTACTGAATCACAAATATAATGTATTTATCACTTGGATAAATCGCTCAAAATTTGACAGTTGACATCTTTTCTGAAATTTCTATTTGGAGAATCCCTCCCCCATTCTCCAGGAAAGACATCTGGCTACCACTGAATGCAGTGTTTGAACATCCATCTGGTTTCATCATGTTAACACATGATTCCAAGTCATTCAAGAAGTATGAACAATGGATATTGTATTCCATATAGTGCCATGTGGATTTAATCTTTAAAAGATGGTGGCACTGTAGAACTCAATCTTTTAGTTAAAAGTCCAAACATCTTGCGTACTGAAAACTCATTTCCCACAGCCTCAGAAGCCTCACATTTTATCCTGCTCTAAGAACAGCAAGAAGACAATGTCTCCCTCATATAGTGCCATTCCTATTGTTACCTACTGGAATACCTATCTTGATAAATCAAGAACACATTTCCTAAACATAAGAGTTAAAAGCAGCATTAAACCAGATTTTTCATGAGAATACTCATTATTTTCATATTCAAATTACTTCCAGATTGATTAAAAACAAAAGCAGAAGTTTGCTGAGGCAAATGGAGGTTGGGCACTTTTGCCTTCCAGAGCTGGTAACTACCTTTCACTGGCATTAGCAAAACCTAAAAAAGTCCTTCCAAAACAAACTGTGCTTTCCTCAACAGACCAGCACTACTTTATCTCAGTGATGCTGAAAGGATATTGCATTTCTCTATATACTCTTGAATTAAAATTCAACTTTCAGTTAATAGCATTTCTTATTCAAACAGTTCTTTCACATTTAATTCTTCATAAGGATAATTGATTTGTGGTCCCGTAACACTGATCCTAATATATTTTTTGCATTTCTTAAAGGATGCCTAGTAGGAACAAATGTCCAGTAAGGCTTATGAAAGCTGAATAAAAACCTATTTCAGACTAAAAGAGAACCATATAAAACTTCAAGTGTAAGCAGGTATTGAAGTATTTTCTGGCTGTCCTTTAAGCCACCTAAAAAAATGATATTGCTTCATGTGAGCACTTTGGAAGGTGACTGGTTTTACCTGCAAGGGTAAGAAGATGAAGAAAAAATACAGATATTTTGGAGGGGACCACCTTTTTAGTGGAATGAAGCAGAGCAAACATGCTTTACATCTCTAGAACTGGATCATGAGGGGTGACTAGTTTATCCTCAAAACTGTGAGGCCAGAGTCAGAGCTGTGTAACAAGATATTAGAGATGTGCTGATGACAGAAAACAATTCTGTGAAGATTGATAAAGGCAATTACACCACTCAGCTTTTTCCGAACTCTGTTGAAATGTATGTTTTATTTAGAATCACCATTTTACCAGCCAGCTCAAAGGTCGAATTTGGTTAGGTGTGGATCACATGACATGAGTATTTTCACAGAAGCAACTAAATCAAAAGTGTTTAAGAGGTGGCTGTTGGTGCTTAAACGATCACTTAGCGTTGTTTGGAAAATTTCTTTACCTGTTCTGTTTCAGTTGACAAAAACTGTAGAGGATAGGGGCTACTATATTTAATAAACAGAAAGAGTAAAGAAAGATGTGCTCAGATTTATGGAAGTGAATGAGTCCCTGTGTGGCAAACTGGATAAGCTCCCAGCAAACCTGGTTTGAAGGCTGGCTCCATCATTTGGAAATTCTTTTAAAATCTGTGGAGATCATATAGACTGTTAAGACAGTGGATTATATGCATTGAACAGAGTCACTTCTAGCTGATTACATCAGGGAAGCCACTGAAATCCCTAAATTCAGAATGAGAACTATAAAATGCAAGATTGAAATAGAGATGGCAACCTTCACTGATTTTAACTGGTGTTCCACTGTTCCTATCACCTTTAATAACTAAATCGTTAATACAGTAGTGACTATGTTCATTGATGACCACCTTAGTTTTACAGAACTAAGAGAATTGTTTGTTTCATTTGGCAGTACTTCTGTTGACTCTTTTCAAGTAATTCTGGTTGAATATTCATTCAGCACAGATTTATGCAAGCTATAGCAGACAGCCTGTGTCAGAAAGTCTTCAGAGTCTGTTTTTCTAACTCAAGTACTCTGTCTAGAAAAGCATTGCTTTTCAGTACTCAAAACCTATTCATTCAGTTCCTTACGCTGGCAGGCACAAAACACACAATACTTCTCAAGTTTGTAATCCGTCTGCAACACCTGAATTACTACAAGCACTTGTCATACACTGGGGAGAAAAAGGGACGCTGACAAAAGGAATTT
Organism: Chamaea fasciata; assembly: GCF_029207755.1. NCBI lineage: Eukaryota > Metazoa > Chordata > Aves > Passeriformes > Sylviidae > Chamaea > Chamaea fasciata. Next base: position 10,940,048 of record NW_027094095.1, on the reverse strand, counting down.
AAGGAAACTGAAGTCCTAAACTGAGTCTCCCTGAAAGCGTTTTAAAATATTATTTTGTTTCTGTGCCCCTAAGCCATGAATGTCTTAAAACACACAAGATCCAAGCTTAAAAAGAACTAAAATCCTGTCTTCTTGAATTTAGGTAGTTAGTTAGAACTTGTTGGTTCTATATAAGCATTTTGTACTAGTGGAAAGTTTGACTTCTCAGACAGGATCCAGAATTACAGTTGGTTCTACTCACGATCAATTTCACTTAAGATGTAGCAAGAGAAATTTGAAGACATAGCAAGACTTTCCCAGGGAGATAAAATTGATTTTATTGCTTTACTTCAAGATAGACTGTGCTGGCCTAGCTAGACCATATGAAATTGGTGCCAAGTGATCCTCAATCAGATTAGCAATACATCCATTTAAAAGGGCAGGGATACAGTGCCTGACAGAGCTCTTGCTGTTACATCAGTTCTCTAATTTACAAAAATGTGTGGGATAATTTTTGTAGTTGTTCTATGGAGTGAGGAGCATTTATTTTCTAGAACATGGTATTCAGTCACCTTGATGTTTAACTTCCCTAAACTAAAGTAGAATGCCTTTGCAATCCCATCCTTCATTAGGGGAGAAGAGCACCTTAGGAATTTGACACAAGTTTCAGTATTAAGAGAAAACTTGAGTGGGTTTATTGAATCTATCCACTCTTTATGGATATCTACATAGATTCCACATTAAATGAAAGTAACGGGTGTTAAAGTGAAATCTGACAGTGGCAGTCTGAGCTCTAACTTGGACTTTGGTTATTTGTAATTCGTGTTTATCCTTACAGAAGATCTAAGTGCATTATGATCCAAATAAGTAAATTCAAACTTAAATCTCTTCTCCTTTCAGTAATCTCACTCAGATATTTGTGCACTGCAGACATTTGATATCTCATTCTCTCCCGCTTGCTAACACAATCTTGTTTTCCACATATAATGGCAAGCTGCCAATTAGGGAAGTACACATGCTGCAATGCAAAGGAAAATAAGTAGATATGTCTGTATGTATTAACTACAAGTCAGAGTATTGTCTAGTGCAGCTGGAGTGAAAAACACTCCAAAAAAACTAATTACAACTTCAGTCTTTATTATTATAAGCAAAAGCTTTTGTGAGCTAGGGTTACAGTCCTCACTGCAGTATATTTCTTGTTTTTACATCTTTATTATGCTTTTTCCACTGATTCAAACTCTTGAAAATAAAATTGTCTCAAAGCTATTGAAACAACCACAAAAACCTTAAAACAAGGCAACTTATCAAACTGTAGTGCAAAGAATAAAATTCTCTTCTTCTTTCATTCTATTACCTCTATGGCCTTATAGTTGCTTTTTTTTCCAAATGTAGTACACAATTCCAAGATAAATGCCAGAATAACAATTAAACAAAACCTATTTGTGTACATTGAAACATTTTTATAAGTTTCCTTAAGGAAAAACCAGGCTACTGGTGAAGCCAGCAGGACACTCAGGTTCATCTGGGCTCGTGTTCCATATTCAAAATGATGCAATATGAGAAACTCCTCTTTGTCTATTCCCTGATTCTCAAGCTGTGAGAAGCTGTGTTAGGATTATTCCTTTTATTCACCCTACTGTAAACCAAAGCAGACAATCTTTTGGACGCTGCTCTAGAGTAACAGAGAAATCCGGGTAGATCTGTGTGGTATATGATACACAGAGTTGTATATCACCCTCAAACCCTGGCAGCAGTAATTTAGATCAGGATACTGAAGTTGACAAACTCAAAAACACCCACATTATCTCTTTCATCTCTGTACTTACTGTACAAGTTCTGTAAGTATATTGATCATCTATAAACCTGTTAAAAAACATAACTAATTATGTTTTATTCATTCCCCTCTCTATTTAAGAAAAAGAGACTTAGCATGACTAAATTTTGTGGGCTCTGTAATCTCCACATGACTGGGCTGCATTCTCTCATGAAATGCCAGGCATCTTCTTGTGCCACACTACTCAGCATAAGCTGCTTTCCTGTAATTCACAGGCCACTTCTGTACAGGGCTGTTGCCATTTTTCATTTCCAAAAGCAAGTATATGAAGTGATAGAACTCTCAGAAATGGAAAAAACGTGTCCTACTTTTAACTTAACAGAAAATGGCATTTCATCTTATAGCCCTGCCAGTGCACTTGCTCGTAATGTGATGTGTCATGTAGGTTGAAGTGAATTTCTTTGCCTTGAGGATCAAGTGCCACTTCTCACCAAAAACGTAAGAAGATTTCACTTCATGTTTGACTCCTAATTCACAAGTACTGCAGTCTTTGAATATCAGCTTTTCTCTCAAGCTGGAAGATGGTGATTCATAAAGTTAAACTTCATGTGGAGTGGTACCATTTCTAAGGAAAACTCCTTCAGAAAACATTTCCAGGGATTAAAAGGGAATTTATAGTCAAAAAACAGACACACTGACTCCAAAATAGCTGTTTCATATTTAGCAGTAAATCGGCTATTTCAGAAAGATCTCTTCATTCTTCCTAAATTTTACTGAAATTCAAAGTAGAACAGGACTAGTTTTGAACTCGAAGTTTTGTGGGCTGGAAAAAGTGAGTTTTCTGCTTACCTGTGGTCGTGAAATATTTATCAGTTTGCCAGTTAAAAAAAATAGCCATGAATGGTATACAGTGATTCATTTCTTTATGTGAAGGACTTCGTATACCTTAGCAATCTAGCATTCAGTGGTCACATGTATTCAACATACTGAGTAATGCTACTTTCTCTCACCCTCATACAAGCACAACAACGTGGCCTCCCACTACATTATTTAGTGCTTAATGTCATGGGCCAGAAATACCTCAAAGTTCTTTGGCATAATTAGCAACTCAAGATAGAACTAAATACAAAATTTGTGAGGAAATCCGCAAGCAATCCTATGTGCAACAGTACCAACCTAAATCATTTCTAATAAAATGTTTTTAGTCCATTTTGGACAAGTGCAACTTCTTATCCCAACTTTTCCAATAAAAATTCAGTAAAACCATTTAATAAAACCTAAAAGTGCCCTAAGACCAGTCCTCCAAATAAAGTATATTTATCAAAATTGCATACTCAAGTCTACTTTTCAGGTGTTTTAATAGAGAATTGCAATTGCACTGAGTTATGCAAATTTTTTCGGGGGAGGAGAAGGATGACTTTTGGACTTCGATTAGTGCAGTTTGTGGGTGAAGAGGGAAATAAATAAGATCCAACTGTTTTAAAAATAATTTTGCTGCCAGAAGATTCCACCATCACAAAATAGGTGACACCTGTAATAAGCCAGATAAATATCTTCTCAGCCTCTCCTTATGACCAAAGCTAAGCAAATGTGCAGCTGTGACAAAGGTACCTGAGACTCACTTGCTGGCCTTTAAAACCTCCGTCATGGTATTGTAGATAAGAATGTTAAAGAGATGCTTCTCTTCTTGAGAAACATCCTCAGCCTTCAGCGAAGTTATTGCAGGCTGCCATTTTCCAAGCCATACCAGTGTGGTATTTGGTACTGATGGCAGGGGACTTCTCATGGAGAAAACTCCATGTTTCACAGGAATTCAGCAGAAGAGCCTTTTACCACAGCCTTCATCTTCCATTTTAAAGCTACGAGGAGGGCAACATACACACTTAAAAAAAAAATTAAAAAGGAGGGAGGAAAGTTTCAGAGGGTCTTCAAAGATTTGTCTGAGTTGTGGAATTGATAAATAATACAAGTTCAAAACCTTTAAGTATTTTGAGCTACAATCACATTTAGGGCAAATTCCTTAAGAGAAATTTCTCACTGTGAATCATGTGCTGGACTTGCTTTTGTTGGTTTTTAACACCAGGAAGTTGCCTCCCAAGTTAAAATGCTGGTTTGTTTATTGCAGTATCATTAAAAAAAATACTATCCTACAAAAGATGTAGTTATTTCTTTACAAAGACACAATACCATTCAATTACAAAGGTTTATATGATTAAAAGAGAGACACACAAATATTTAACAAATATGTGTCTTCCTTTATCAAGTGGAAGATAAGTACATGGCAGCATGCTTGGGATGAGAAGGTGGAGGGTGACTAAAATTTCTTCTTTTAATGGAGTCTCATTAAGGTTAGAAATCTTCAGATTAAAAACATCAACAACAACCCCCACAGAAGCCTCTCCAGAAAACAAAGCCAAACATCGGTAAAATCTTAATGCACACTACTTTATATACTTCAAATCATTCTGGTACTTTAGGCCATTGAATTTTTTTCTTTACATGAATTTTTACAGAAGGTTCTCTACACATTTTAAGGTAGAAGGATGAGTGTAACACTTTTTCAGAAATGAATATGCAATTCTGCATCACTTAGTGATTAAGAGGAAAAATCGTTTTAACAGTCAATCAAAAAGAGTAACAAAAGGAACACAAAGGAGGTCTCAGTTCACTAAGTACTGCTTGTCTTTCCAGAGAGAAATTTTGTCTAGAAGCATTCAAAATGCAGAGTCAAAGCACTCTTCTGCAATGTCAGAACTCAGCGTCAGCAGGCAAAATGGTTTTGCAGCATAGAGAGTGATTTAAAACTTTTCCTCCTAGTTGAAAAAAATTAAAATGAACTGTTGGAACCTTTTCAATGAACCAACAGCACTGGCCAGGTTCTAGTATCTACACAGCAGCAACACGTCCCAGGCCGTGCACTGCTCTGCTGCCTTTATTGGTACAGCTCGTGGTGGAGGAACAAACAAAAGGCCAAATAGTTTCAGCCAGGCAGAACCACCCCCAGAGTGTCCCAGCTATGGCCTTACTGCAGGTGAGAAACACATCGAAACTCTGAAAGTGAAACAAGATGGAGAAGAAACTTTGACAAGTATGACCTGCCCTAACTTGAAGGCAAGAAGCATTTAAATGTTAATGTCTATATATGCTAATTTAATTAGTAAAATGAGGCATTGTATGCTATACTACTTATAAAAAACCAAGACTCACTGCATACACCGAAATATTATTTGACGTGTTATATGCTTATGAAACAATTTTGCCATACTGTCCCACTTCCTATAATGACTTCAGGGAGAAAGTACTGTACAGAGCCTGGCAAAAAAGGGTAGAAGTTGTTTAACAAAACTCCCTTCTTGTACCATAGTTGAAGGCTTCTACTACACCTATGTCAATAATATAGTCTAGCAAAAGAAGAGAACTTTAAGAAAGTAAAAAAGGAAAAGCACTGGATACTTACAAAAGAGAATAGGACTTGTTCTTTATGAGAATAGGAAATGATCTCCTTTTAGGTGAAAACCAGTGGAAGAGGAAAATATCGCTGTCTTTTGTTCTACATCCCTATAGGCTTTATTATAAAAAACCCCAAAATCCATTTATTTAACTGGTCACATTATACTTAGATCACCTGGGAGAAATAATGCTTCTGGAAAGGTACAGTCCAAGGTGGCTATAAAATCCTTTATGAGAACATTTAAGTAAACAAATAAAAATCCTGTTTCATCTCCTGGCATTTCAAAAAATACAGGTAGGTGTGTTTAAAAGAGTGAGAACATGAGGCCCATTGATTTAGTGAGTCTGAGCTTAAACTAGGACATCAAGAAAAGCTGCAGGTATTCCCTTACTCCTCTGCTGCCAAAAAAAGATGCAATTCTACTATTTCTTCCTCCGATTACAGTGGTGCATTTGAGTTTCTAATGGTTGAAGAGGGCATTACAGGAAATTCTACTCTTTTTTTTTTTTTTTTTTTTTTTTTTTTTTTTAAATTACTGCTCTGTGTAAAGCAGACGTTTTAACTTCCAGAATCTGCATGTGAAGTGTTGGAATTTCTCTCCATTTTCGATTCCCAACACTGACTGTCACAATAGTGGAGAGAGCACAGTGAGGACTCTCAGGACATTGCCCCTCCTTCTGAACCCCTTGTAGGATGCATGACAGAAAGACTTGGGAGAGGTAGGAGGCCTCTCCACTCTACAGCATCACTGAAATAAATGCAGCAGTAAGTGCCTGTCCCTTTCAAAGATCTTTTCTAATATTAGCAGGTATCTTCTGTTCCCTGTTTTACAAAGAAGAAACCGAAAGTCTAAGCCTCTTTTTTAATTGAATCTCTAAAGTGAACACCTTTGAAAATTAAATGCCTGAACTCACATGTCCTATTGGCTATCCTTGGATTTTATTACCTGATGGCAGTTCAGAACAGTTTTTCTATTTCACTTCTGCTCTGCTCCCTGACAGCCTGGAGAGCTTTTGCACACAGTAGGCCAAACTTTCTGAGAGGCAGCCAATAGCAGTCATGCTAAAAGGAACTTTTGGACAAATTCTTTAAGTCTTAATCCATCTGCTTGCTTCTACTTTAACACCTTCACAGAAATTTACAGTATTTTCACCCATAAAATCATTATTTAATTTTAAAGGAGGATGAATAGGAATATCTTCGTTAAATTGTATGCCAAAGTAAGTTTATTGCTTAAGAGAAATAAGCAGACCTTCCCAGCTTCTGTGAATTAAAGGGATTTTCAAGGATTTCCTATAGTAAATGTGAAGCACCATAAAAATAGATTCTTAACATATTTAAATAGTCTGGAATGTAATTAGAAAGTTTAATATTTGAAGTTGAATGAAAATTCATTTTCCTGTATGCTTTTCTAGTTAGGTTTCTTATAAGGAGCCTTCTGTAGAATCAGAAATAAATCTTTACCTTTAAAGTAGACAATATTTAAAAGTAATGGAGAAGGGATGAACCAGGTCTAATCACAAGCACACACACAAAGAAAAGTATGCTAAAAGTAATTAAAAATCCTAGAGGACCAAAAAAAAAAAAAATGGTATTAAAAGGTGAGGTATAATCAGGGTGCCTACAGTTAGTTTGAACCTTGCGACTTTACCAGAGTAGGGTTTAGATAATACCCTATTAAAAAGAGTCTTTCTTTTGGAAAAAGGCACAAGATGATCCTTACAATACCATATAAAATAAACAGGAAATCTAGATAATATCCTGGAAACTGCTAGTTATCAGGAGTTCCACTTGGAAACTATGTACTATAAGATTAAAGATAGAAAAAATGTTGCCACCAATACCTAGTCCTGTTAGAACTGCAGCCTTTCATATCAGCACCTTTTAGATTAAACGGAGGTTATATCAGGAATTTTACTCAACATTAGTCTAGGATTTACTATAGTCATTAATCTCTCTGAAATACGCTTTTAAACAATCTACATGCACGCCAGTGCACACAGCACCGGTAATATATAATCTGACAATTCAAAGAATTCAAACTGTTCACTGATGGATCACCTTTCTTTCTAAAAGAAGCACCCTAAACATGGAAATTTCCACCTTTTTTATGCAAAACTGTATCAAAAACTGAATACAAAGATCATGCTCAATTTAAGAATAATTTCTGGGACAAGACATTGCAGATACTCAAGTTTGGTATTAAGGAGACTTGTATACTGTTTTCTTTTTAATTAGAAAAAATTCTAACCCTATATGCTGCACAAAATAGGTCTAGACACATGGTTTTCAAAGGTACAAAATAAATGAAAAAGTAATGCAATTTTATTTACAGCTTTTCTGTGTAGGGTAACTTCTTTGTGGTAAAGAAAATGCCCTGGTTCCACAATAAACTTCATTGGGAACTCATGAGTTATTACAGGTCAGAGCTAGGGAAAAAAACTTGACAAAATACCTCATAGGCACCCTGAAAGTGCACCTTTAGCAGTTGTCTGACTTTTCCCTGTTACAATAGGCATTTGAAGTGACATCTGAGCTATTTATTTTCAGTAAGAAGCCAAGCACTTGTGTCAAGTAGCACCACATTCCACAAGTTGTCTCATTTAAAAGCTGTAAGTCTAGCTCCATATTGGCATGCGTGGTTCAAGGGGACAGAACTCAGTACTTAGCCAAGGAGGGAAAGGCATTTAGAAGATAACAGAAGTCCACAGTTATGAACTGTGAAAATATAGAAACTCTTTGAGGAAAATGGGAGAAGCCTATGATAAGGTTAGATGCATGCACCCAAATATCTCACTTAATCAGTTAACAATAAAAGAAGAACTGCCAGGAAACATTTTAACCTGACAAGGTATTGTAAACAGCATGGTCCTCTTTTGGGATACAGTCTCTTGCTTTTATAGTATAAGCTACAGTCGGTGGAAAAAGTTATGGAGTACAGTGTTGGGGTGTCTTTGAATTTACTGAATTCCTTCCAAAATGCCTTATGGTGGACTATTTAGTATTCATCACCACGCTTCTGTGGAGCAACGGCTGTTAATCTTCTAAAATACACAGAAAAGGAAAAAACATCAGCTCTACAAACAAGCTTATTTTGTCCTATCTTGTCATTTTTAGCAAAAAGCCCAACAGCTCACCTATGGGGGAGAAAGAATTTAGTAGTTAACTGTAAATTAAACAGCTAAAGCAGGAATCTACAGTCCAGTGTACCTAAGAATCAGTGAAACAAATTCACTTCTCTTTTCAAGGTCAGCACCAAGATGACAAACAGTCTGTATTACACAGTTGTATCATACAGTCAGCATGCCAGATGATGAACCCATAATTCAACCAGCCCAGACTGAAGGTCCAGCACAAACGCAGAGTTAAATGTGCTTCCCAGTACTTCTGAATATTGCATTCAGTCATTGCTGCTCCCTAGGAAAACAACCAATCCCCCAGCCACACAGACAGAAACCTCCTCCTTTTCCTGCGCCTCCAACCTCCCACTCCTGTCTAACCCAAAAACCCAACGAAATCAGGAGTATGGCAGGCAAAGGCAAGGCTGAATTTTGGTCTGTGCAAATGTAGAGTCACTGAAATGAACTTAACAGCTCAGTGAGATAAATAGCACTGCTCTGGTTTTACACTGGTACTGAAGAACTCCCCTTTTGTTGTTTAACTGATTTTAACGAGAGGAATTGGGAGGGGGAGAGAAGGGTTTCCAAGTACTTTCTGAAAAGGTGTCTTTGAAGGGAAAATGCAATCTTCAAAAAGGAAGAAAATTGAAAGCTTTTCCTCAAGTTTCCTTTCATTTCTTATCTTCCTAAAATACATATATACAGTTTGTTCCAGGAAATGTCTGAAATGCCTTCTGGTAGCTTTTAAATAAACATGAACATCTCCTTTTGAGTTCAAAGAATTTCAAATAATGACAGGGGAAGAGTTCTTGGACTGTAACACAGATGTAAACAAAGGTCACGAATCACTCTCAATAATTAAAATGCATTATCATTACTTTTTGGCTTTTAGTCTGATATCACATAACTGAGTTAGACATGAGCAAATCTCTAATGTGCCTCCACAGTGATCTTTTCCTGTACACTAAAACCAACAGACCTCAGCTACATTTCTCAGCCAGGAGCTAATGTTTCTGGGTACATGTAACTGTTGCTGTTTCATTTGTCAGTAAAGCCTTATTTACTTGCTTCCTGTTATTAATTATGGGAAACGGGATCTCTTCAAACTGTAGGAGAGGCTCTTTTAACTCCTGTCTAGACTTCCCAAGACAAAATATTGATGAGCCCTTTAATGTTTGTGCAGTGACACAATCTGAGCAAAAAAACCCCCATCGTTACCTCAAACAGCTTAAGGCTCCTTATCACACGTTCACAAAAAAAAAAAAAAAATCCTTTAAATCACTTGGGCTCACATCCTTATTGTTAGTCACTGAAGTAAGGTTTCCTTTCATAGTTGGATACTTTCTTCATCTGTCACACTGATTAATTAACAGCTCACAGTATGAGCCCTGAGCTTAAATAGCCTACTGAAACGAGGAGGAGAGATCAACGTTAATATTCCATAAAAAGCTGAAGAGGAGAAATGCTTCCCTTAGTATGAAGAGATCTGTCTTCTAATAATAAAAAAATTAACTCATTTCTGTTTGGTTACATTACATGAGAAGATGAAAGCACCCAGCATGCAAAAGGGAGATTGCGCAAAAGGATTAGGACAAAAGTTAGAGAAGACTTAAGCATTTTAAATTAAACTGTTGGTTGGAAACAACCAAGTGTTGAACACCAGTGAAATTATTTTCACCATCATTAAGAAAAGCCAGTTTATCAACACATAATGAGCAAATCCATAAAAACACAGTACCGTCGCCTGTAAAGATCTATGGGGAAAAGGCATGCAATTACATGAAATGGAGAGTTGCTAAAACCTCAAAGCTAAAGCTGGTTTTAGCCAAAGCATTTGTTGTTTCTCTCACACACACCTCTTTCCCAAACTGTTACAGTCTGGTAATTATTTCAAGAGTTTGACTTTCAGCAACTGTAAATTCTCCCCCTTTTTTAAACCCCTCCAGTACTGCTAAGTGGGCAAAAATTACAGATGCAAGAAAAGCTGACAAATGAGTGCAAGGCCCCTCCTCTCCAGTGCCTCGACAGTCAGAGCCCCTGCCAAAACATGCCTGAAAGCTAGTGAGGAGACAAAGACACAAAGATTCCATTTTTTCAGGGAAAATAGATTTCATGTAGAAACTACTAGGGAGAAGAATAGCACACTGGCACGTGTGTAATCTCAAAAGCAGAGCAGGAATGAATGTTTCAAGAAAAAGTGAAATTATATGTGCTTATTGAGTAAGCTCAACAAATGCTATTTAAGACACGACTCTTTTTAAAATGCAAAGTGCTACAGGGGCTTGGAGAGGGAAAGCTCCCATAAACTCAGAAGAACATTTTCAGTCATGGAAAGCCTTCAGTTTAACACGATCCAAGCTAAGAGTTCACGGCTATTGCTCTAAATCATCTCCCAATAATGCCGCAGTATGCAACCAAAACAAAATAAATCCAGCTTTTTAGCTCAAATCTGTTCGACTACATTTACGACTAAAAGATGCTTCCCCCAGGGTGTCATTAATAAAGTTGCAATGAGTTTAAAAGCCTGGCACCTAGGCACATCCAAGTTTTCAGGCTTTTCATAAGAAGTTTACTACTTTGACAACAGGCACTCCTCACTGAGCTGGAACAGGTCTGCCTCTGAGCAGGGAGAGCAACGGCGAGGTGAATTCAGGCAAGCAGAGCAGGAGAAAGAGGAACAACAGGATTTCTCTTTGAAAATAGTCAAAGCTGAGGGCAAATCCAATTTATGGTGGGAAGATTTGGGACAACTCGAGATTCTCACTAATTTAAAAATAAAAAGGATATTCACAACAGCATCTAAGATCAGAATTTAGGAAGTAGAGGTGTAAAATGGAGTTTCAGTCATCAGAAAAGTTTTCCAAGTGCTCCCAGCTCTGAAAATTAGTGCTCAGCAACATGTAGCATTCTTTCAAACTCTCTGCTTATAATACACCTTTTCTTTGTCTTGTGAGAGGCTGCTTCTACAGAGGCACTCGTATTCAGCCAAAGTCTTCCAGTCTTTCGTCAGAACACAGAAAATATTATATAATAAACATTCTAAAAAATATGATTAATGCCCTGAATCAACAGGTTTGTGATTGAGGATAAACAGCTGCTGAGAGCACTCTAAGAAGATCCCCAAGGGCCTTCTACCTTGCAGGAAGAACTATGGGCAGAGAGCTCAGCTCTGCTGGGCTCACCCTCTCCTCACCCTCATGTTCCTCTTCCTTCAGCCCATGAGGAAGTGGCACATTTCTGACTCTGAACCCAGGTGCTGCCTCTCTTCCCCATCTGTCTGCTCCTGAAGACTGCTCTGCCAAAAGACTTAAGAAAGAAAGGACTGGTAATCTTTTGACTAACTAATAAATCCCCTTCAGGATATAAACACTGATTGTTACACCGAGATGGGAGATAGTCCAGAACTATTTATTTAAAAAAAAAAAAATCAAAACCCAACCCTATTCTCCACATTACACCTGAGGTGAAGCACCAGGAACATCAGAAAACTTGAACACTGCCCATTTAGTTAAACATCCACATTTATTTTTCATGAAATTTCCTCACATTCCTTTGGCTGATCCCACTGTCCTTCCCACTTGCTAAGCCTAGGCATAGTCTAACACTTCATAGCAAGTCAGTATCTAAATTGTTTTGGGGTTTATTATGTGGGCTGCAGTTAAACACTTAGGTAAGAGAAACAGCACAGAATGAAATAAGAATTATGAACAGTTACAAACATGCTCTATCTTATACAGCTGGTAAACTCATTCTTCAGAGTATCATTACAAAGTAATCTTTACAGAGAAGACTCAAGTTAGATTATAGAAAGAGTGCAGCAGTGAAAAATATTATCACTTGATTTCACATACGTTCCATCACTCACCTAACACTATTCCTATCTAAATACTTTTAAAGATTACTTGAAAAATCAAATGTTAGCATTATTTCAACCTAGAGAAGCTGTTCAAAGTCAACATGAAATCTTGCATCTGCCTCTAATGTCTGTCGTTGCAACTGAGCTCATTTTAATGGCTGCATGTCCAGGCAGCGTGTGGCACAGGGCTTGACAAGGAAAGGGACTGATGCTTTACTTGGCACTGGTACAGCATAGGTCTTTAGCATGAAATTTATTGGCATTAATGGGCATTGTGTAATTAAAGCACCGTGCTTTAATGCCCTGAGGCGTGATGGGGCTTTTTTCAGGTCCTATAAAATAGACAAATAAAAAATGTGAGATTTTTCAAAGCTATTCAAAGAATTCAGACATGCATGTTCCTCTATTAATTATAATAGAGAAGGTGGAGCTGACAAGATGGATCTGAAATTCTCAAAATGTCTGCCATGAAACCACAGGTTGGTTAATACTACACACCAGGTTTTTTGAGAACATGCTATGTAATTACAGTATTTTGCAAGGCCACAAGTTCTTCAAAAAGTAACCATTAGACCACTGAGAAGTATAGATTTGAAAAAAATATTTTTAGATCTAATATACCATACTTACTTGGTACTAAACTTGTTTGAAGGAGTCCAATTTAATGAAGTGGCTTTGAGAAGCACCTCAAATATTTGTTACTTGAGCCCGAGCATTTTCTTTCCTGAATGCCAAGAATTTAGAAGGCTTTGAAAATCCCATCACCTAACCCACTGCACTTCAGGGACAGTGGGATTTATGTAGCTCCTCGTGTGCTTTTGAATATCACAGGCTGAGATTGGAATAATATTCAGAGCTACTACAAAAGTGCAGGAGTGGTGCAGGTGTCATCAGGATTGGTGCATGTCAGCAGTAAAGATCAGACTATTACCTAGACTTGCATTTCAGTAGTTAAGCAGGATTAATTTTCTGTAAGAGAAAATTAATTCAGAATTACATTATGGAAAAAAAACCAACACACACAGGTCTAGTATTTGATTTTTCAGAAACTGATCTTGCCAACACTTATCTGTAGCACTGCAAAATAATCCTGAAGCTCATTTTCTGGCTATTTTTTATTGTTTTATATGTCTAAGTGATCCTACATGAACAGTAAGTCAGAACAATGTGGAGAAAATACCACTGATGTAACTATTTATGATGTTTAAGCTATTGAACATATAAGGCTTATTGACAGTATTGTGTCACATTTTAATATTCTGAATAATCCAGTTTCACTTAGAGTGAAATTGAAGCAAAACTTATTTTATCTAAAGAAAAAGTTAGTATGGACTGTTCAAAACCACCAAGACCTTTACAGAGACAGTAGCATTTTTTCCTTGGGGAATGTCAAGATCAATTATTGGCTATCTATTGGTCATATCCTAAAGTATCAAACAAAATTCTTTATTTCTTTGTCTTCTAGACAAATGATCACAGAGCTGCAAGCCAGCAAAGAAGGGAGCTGAGGGCAATTTGACCAACATCATCTGTATCGGTTCCCCAGAAGTCGATGAAACACGTAATCAGGTCTCCAAGGTACATCCCAGAGATTAGTTGCTGTGCCATTCAATTAGTAAATGATTAAAACAAGATGTTTTCTTCGATTACATTAAGATACTGGCAGCAGGGAGGGCTATTACCTCCCATTGAAGAGTCTACCTTCCCAAATTACGTTGTTTATTAACACATCATTAACAATGTGCCACCTCAGCCAAATGATCAGTGGTCTCGGGTACAAAGTAAAGATCATTACAGAAATCCACCACCTGCCTCATTCGAGTAAATCAGGTTAGTAGATCTGAATCACCGACTGCACAAAAATATTCAAATGCCAGTTTTCATGAACTTCAGCTTTGTGCCTTTTTTGCCAAGCCCATAAGCCACCTTCTGAGAAATCAACAAAACCATGTAGAGATAGAGTTAAACAGAGAAGTTCTTGAAACTAAAACGTTTTTCTTCTCAAAAGAACAGGACCCCAGGTAAATGATGCCTTTTAATACAGCACATGAAAATTTCAATTATGGAAATCATTATTCTAGGCGCTGTGTGCCATTTTATATTCCCAGCAGGATGTTTCTCATCTCATCAAGAGTTTCCAAGGCTGTTTAGTGCTCCTGTATATGCAAAACACATTTAAGGGCCCCCAAGAAGATCTGTTAATTAAAAAGCCTAGTCAAGTGGTCAGACAGACTGGAACTTGAGGATTATAGGTAAGAGGGATGAAATGAAGGCTTGGAAATTATAATTTCTCTTTCTGTGGTAGCAGCCAAAGCAGCTGTTATAAACTGGGCAAGCTAAAGATGTGGCTGACTAAGCCAGCAGTCTGGAAACAAGACATAGCAAAAACATAACGGCAAGTCATCTGCACCCCACTTTTAAAAAGCCAAAAGTGCTGACCATTTCTTTTTTACTCTCTCTCTTCCTGTTATTCTGATCTGTCACAAATATCCTCCAGCTGGTACCCTTCCAGCCCTTGTTCACCAGTTCTGGTTTCCCACCCCCGTCTTAGGGAGTTAGTAGTAATTCCCAGGACTGTGGACAACTGCTCTATGGTGGGAGTAGTCAGAAAACAATAAAGGACATGTTTAAAAGAGCAGGTGAAATAACAGAGTTGAAGTTCTATTCTTTTTTTGTTTGTTTGTTTCCATATGAGAGTTGTTCATGTAAAAACAGTCTTCTCATACTGCACAATGTTTATCATTCCTTGAGAGCTGTTTCATCTGCCCAGTACAGTCAGCATCTAGGTACAGAAAGGTCTCCAGTTATAAAACCCAGATTGCCACCTCACTTTCCAGATACATTTATTAGGTATACTATATAAAAGTCTTGTAATTGACTATTTTCAGGGGAAAAAAAGCCCAAACAATCCAACCCTTTTTCTTTCTACATTTTCTAGTCTGTTTTCACAAATATTTTTAAAAGGGCTAAAAAATAGTTTTGCCATGAGCTGATGAGGCCATACATATTTTTTTCGTTTCAGAAAGGGATGAAGGATCTGTGAATTACTACATAAATAAGTTACTTAAAGACCCCCAAAACCATCCCAGAACAACCCTTTTCTTTTCTCAACAGCAGATACAGACTTCCTTTTAGAACCAGAATAAACATCAGTTGCTTTGTTTAGGTCAGCGTTGCCAAGCTAGAATTTGTCTCAATTTATATTAACATAAACCTGTGGCCTATTTTTGATCTCATTTTAGACATCAGCATGAATGAATACCTCCCAATATATTTCCTCTCTGTTTATTTGTATTCAAGACAAACTCATCATTTCAGATTTTTGGTCGATGAATTTTTAAGTGTTGCCATTTCAATACTACACTAACGATGCTGTTAATAATACTGCTGCATCGAAACATTGCATCTGATTTGAGGCACACTCAAGCCCTTTGCAAACAATTATTCATTAAATGCATTTGAAGACTGTTTATAAGATTCATACCATAAATCTTTAACAGACACAAAATTGATACAGGCAAGCTGAGTACTCCATTTTTTATCAGAAATTAGTTTTAGGTGGCATGGGGCCTTTTTCTGATGCCTTTACCTGAAACAAATCAATTGCCATTTTGCATTTTCATACAAGTCTAAGAGCATGAGAGAACAGAAAAAGAATTCTAAAGGTTAAACCCCATATTCAGTACAGTCTCTCCCCCGCCCCTCTGTTATAGTGGATATTTGAGGAGGTTCTTTACATCTCCTCCCACACAATTTCTCTGCTTCATAAGCAGAAAGCAGCTGCTGGTTCTTTCAAGTCTAGCGGTTAGTTGACATTTACCAATAGTTTATGGTTTTCATTCTACCTTAGCAAGGAAAAGAGCTAGAATATCAGCTTTAAAGAGTGAATACTAAATCTTTATATTTCTAATTCCCTCTCACCCCAAACTGGAGGGGAATGCAGCCAAGGGTTTTGGTGGGACTTAAGGAAGGGTCAAAAACAATGCTGATAAACCAGCAGATAGAATAGGGGCCAATGGGTCCTGGCTTTACTGTTAAAATTCTTTCCCCTGGAAAACACCTCAGCGCAACTCTTGACCAGGAGTGCTGATTTAATTATTTCCCTTTCACTCCCACTTTGTAAAAAGCTGCTGTGTACAATGTTGGTTACATATCTGACTTTACAAACTTGGCAGCATTATTTAGAAACTGCCATAAAAAGAAAGAAAAAAATCCTGCTTATATACCTATCATACGATGCTTTGATGATAGAGATGGGGGGAATGAGAGACGTCTAGGATACAGCACGGAAAACGCTGCTTTCCAGAGCAGGGAGAAAAAACCCAGCTGAAACACACGAAGAAAAATGTGTCTTGCAAATACTGCCTAGCACACCCACGTGAAAGGTTACCCCCTAAAGTTTAACTCCCCCATCCAGGCACAAGCAGACACAGGCTATGATACAGCCCTGACTTTGCTCTCAGATAAATGCACTGATATGACTCTGTTCAAAGTTTGTCTTCCTGAAATTTATCTTGAAAATAATGAAAATTATGATTTTTTTAAATACATGAAATTATTATATCAAAATACAGATGAAAAAGAGTACTGTCCTGGCCACTATTTCAACAGTGGAATAGTGTTGCCAAAATTAATTTCAGATTTGAAGGTATTCTGAAACTGTAATAAATAAAACGTAGTCAGAGATGGTTCTTTTTTAGGGCAGGTTTTTACACAAGGGAATCAGGAGAACAGAGGTGATCTGATTAGCAAAATTCCCCCCAAAGCAGGAGGTAAATAATTCCATACTTGTATTTGTTAACAGCCTGCTAAAACCCCCAGTAAATCTAAATTCAGATGTCAGTTAGCTGGTAATACTGTGTTTATTTCATAAACTTTTTCAGAGCAGAAATCTAGAGTACAAAAGCCTTTTATCTGATGATACTTACTAACAAAGAGTTTTAAAAAGGTAACATTAACAGGATTGCTGTAGATGCAAAAAGGAACTTGGAACATGCAATTACTGGATGGCTCCAAACTTTACCTAATGTGTTTAAAGCCACAAAAGTAAACCATCCCAGACAGCTCAGCACAAGAGAGTGCAAGAAAATCCCATTCTGTTTTTTCCAGGTGTAGGTCAGGATATTTGAAGACATCTGTGACTGAACATCATTTCTTCTTCCTAAATCAAGGCTTCCATGGCTGAACATCACAGAGGCAGTTGTAAGAGTCATACTGGCTCACAACATCTGCAGGAGCTCAGTAGTGCAGCAGTTTGCTGCACACATGTTAAGCAGGCAGCACTAAACTCTATGAAAACAGGTCAAAGCAAAATGAAAAAGTATTTGATATGAAGAATTTCACATCCATAACAGGAAGAAAACATGGAAACAACCTTTTCTGCAGGTCAGCAAGCTAAAAGCAGTAAGAGAAAAAGCAGTTCACAGCAATCCACACACAATAGATCTTGAGCATTACTTCCTTTTATCATGTATTGCACTTGCGGGGCACGAGATTTTTCTAAACAGCAACCAAAGCAATACTTTCAAGTCCATCCAACAAACATCTGAATGACACAGCAGACTGAAATATTTCAGAGAGATCAAACATACACCAATGGATACCTCTTGTTCCCTTGAATTAAAAGTGAAGAGCAGCTTATCTGGAAAGAAGAATCTAATGACAAATGATCTCTTCTAAAGAATAAAGGAGAAAAGCACCAGTCTCTAAGGTGGAAACTCAGCTGGAGATGGACTGCAGTGTCTGTTTCTTTTTGGAAAGTAATGATTCAGAAGCACATTAAAAACCACATTTAAGTGGTAAACATTAAAACATGAAGTACTAAAAATGAGGATTGTGGGAGTATGATCCAAGGACCACCCTTCTTCCCCCAGATAGAAGCTTTGGGGAAATTCAGATGTACCTGTATTCAAGTACATAAAAAAACCATCTGTAGTATCTTACCACACATGCTTTTAGACAGACATTTGATTGATTTCAATTAGCATTTGTACTTCAAAAGAGATGATGTAATAGAGCAGCTAAGACTTTTTTCATGTTTCTGTATGAATGGAAAAGAGATCCAGACATATCAGACTGATTATTTTATATTCTTCCATAGAGTCACTGTGGTTTTATGAAGAGGATTTTTTTTCCCCTCAAACTTGTTTACTTCTGTTTGGTTTTGAATTTTTTAAAGAAGGTCTCACATTTTCAACATTAGCTCTAGTTTTTCACTATGCATAAACTAAAATAAGTACAGGTACAAGTGCACAGACAGCAAGGTGTTTCTTTGTAATACTCAGTGGAATAAACACAAGAATTTTCCATGGCTCCAGAGCTCTTCAGCCACAGCATCCTCCTTACATACACATACAGTTGTTTCAATATCATTACTAGGAGCAAACCTAGTATAAACTACAAAAATATATCATCATTATACTTTTTTCTTTACTAGACAACATGAACAATGGATCTATGCACTACAGTTAAGACTGATCAGAAAATAATATTCCTTTCTCAGAAAGATGAAAAGATCTTTGAAAGTTTATTATTAGGCTAAAGAGAGGTATGTCTAAGTTATTTTCATTTTCTTTTGGGAAAAGGAGCTTGTCATAAGAGAGGAGAAAAAGTAGGCAGCACAATCACTTTCCAGATAGATAGTCTGATCCTTAGGACTTTCATACACAAAGTATCAGAAACCCAGGTTTCCAGGCCCTTCTCCAAGGACAACAGAGCTCTGACATTCCGGAGGCACACCAAAACACCAGGCCATCAAGCCTTCTAAGGCAGCAAGGGTTTCTTTTTCTTTTCCTTTCCTCACACAAAAGGCCTTCCCAGAAGAACTTCCATTAAAATATGTATTTCTTCAAAACCTCCTGCATTTTCCCCGCAGAGGAAAAAGAAGATTAAGTTTTCAACCAGATGTAGTTACAGTTTTGCATAGAGCTGCAATTGCAAGGAAAAACTAACAGAATGAGAAAAAAACCCCTTTCTATAAAGTTCTAGTAATGCCTTTAATCATATTACAAGCTTAATGCATTACATTAATTTTTAAATTAACACAGTTGGACTTTTAGATCAAACAGAGAAGAGAAAAAAGATTGTGATCCAACAAAAGTGTGTTATAAAAACACTGCTGTTCAAAAGAGCTCAAGTATTTTCTTGTACTTGAAGACTAACAAAGGGGTTTCTCCTTAAGGCAGTCATTAGGTGTTTTGTCTTTATTTTTGTTACTTTTTTTTAATGGTAAGATATAATTTCTACCCCTCTATTAAATACACTCTAATCTGTGTTCCTGTGGATAGCAATTTTGTTAAGACGCTTTTTTTGCTATTAGTTGTGATAGGAATGCTTTCTCTCATGTTTGCATTTCGCAGACCACAAGCCTCAGAAGATACTTTGGAAGAAACACACCGGGTCAACCCACCCTGTTGATATGACACAAAGCACAGCCCAGTTTGGTATTCTTTCCACTCTGAAGGAGTCTCACATCAGGTAGAAGTTAACTTATTTCTTTGCTGTTGAATGACTACCTGTTTACCTGTTTTTTCCCCAGCATTCCCCTCTTAGGTAAAATTTACATTTTAATATTCTGGAGAACCTTTAAATTGCTGCTGTCCAAGGGCCACAAATAAGATGTGGCCATTCCACCCAGTCTGGGGGAAGAAGGGGGCTGATTTTGGAGACCCCCACACCTTCCATTCCTCAAAGAGCCAAGGGAAGTCCATTAGAGCTGGCAGGGCATGCAGAATGCAGGAGAGGGCTAATTGAGTTTAAAAGCTGTGTAGCTGCAGCCTCATTTAGGAAATGCCTCCAGGCTTGCTCAAGAGTTTAGTACTAAACCTAGACCACAAAGCAAACTGAATGTTCAACTCTACATGCCCAGAAGGGAACGAAGATCCTTTTCTCCATACTCCTAAGCACACGTCGTTAACCCCTCCAATCTTTCTCTCACAAAGTAGGATTTCAGGAATCATCTCCATTTTTTTTCATCCTGTAGGCAGGACTACATACTGCTAACAGTTTCTATAATGTTGATTACAAATTTCTATTACAGTAAAACATCAGGATCATCATGTGAAAGCAAGAATCCATCATGCTAAATCTTGTTAAAAATATCATTTTCAGCCTAAGCCAATTAAGAAAATAGAAATGGCCACAGAGAGTTTCAGAACAGAAAGAAATTCACATTTGATTTTTTTCTGCCACAAATGGCAACTATAGTTGCTATGTGAGAACCTTTCTTCCTTAACCAACCGATCATTAAGGCATTTAAATTATCTATAAAGATGATTTAAAATGGGATATCCCACAACCAGAATATCCACAGTATTTAATGGAGCTAATAAATGTGGAAGGAAGCTGGGATCAGCCCCCAACCCAGTGAGGAACACGTTTAAGAAATTTGAACAGATGCACCTTTTACCATAGTAGGACATATTCTGAAATAATACCAAAACCATGGGAACAGCCACAACTGAAGTTGTTCTCACATGCTTTGTTTTAACTGACTCCAAGCTTTATTAAGCTTTTAGCGTCCTATAAAAACAGCTCCATGAAACAGCAGGAGAAACACTGAGGCTGAACATCTAGGAACTCTTGCATAGATAAGTTTATAGACAAACTGCAGTCATGACTAAGGCAAGAAGTTGCATGATTGAAATGGAGGGTCTAGTGCCCAAGTCCACCCAGGAGCAACGGAGGGAACTGGGGTTACGAAGGCTGGAGGCTCAGGGGAGAATTTATCACTCTCTATAACTACCTCACAGGAGGCTGCAGCAGACCATGTCTGAGTGTCAAGTGTACTTTTTTTCCCAAATAAAAAGTGATAGAACAAGAAAAAATGGCCTTGAGTGGCACCAAGGGCCATTTAGATTTGATATTAGGAAAAAAGTCTCCACCAAAAAGCCTGTCAAGCATTGGAAAAGGGTTCCCAGAAAAGTTACGAAGTCACCATCCCTGGAACTACTTAAAAGATATGTACACATGCTGCTCTGGGACAAGATTTAAGTGGTGTGCCTGGCAGTGTTAGATTTGCTGTTGGACACAATGATCTCACATGCCTTTTCCAACCTGAATTATTAAATAAACGACAGGTTCAAATCACTGGCTCTGTTACCACATATGCTGCTTTAGATAATGGCTAATTCCTTCCTTACATGCACTTAAAATGTCATCATTATGTTCTCAAATCCAAGTGGCTCTTGCAATCACCTGGACCATATGAATGCATTGTAAGACTGAAATCCATAATGTAGTTTCCTTCCTAATGTATATGCACATTCCTACAGCCACAGTGAAAGTATTTCTACAGATAAAGCATTATCAGAGAGCCAAACTGTATTCTTGCTGTCCAACAGTTACAGCACTGCTCCATACAGCAAAACAGGAACATCTGGAATTCTGCTCTTGTGAGGGCAGCTGGGACTGCACTGCTACATCAGGAAATGAAGTGTGCTCAGGTTATAAAATATACTTGGGCTGTTCACAGAAAACTAACAACCACCCCGGTATTGAAGAAATTACTCGTGTACAAGGCACCTACCAGGAAAAATTTGTCAAAGTGCATAGTATGTTTTTCTGACATGGAAAAATTGTGCAGATTCTCTCTATATTTTAATCCCATTGAGCGTGAAAGTCCCCTTTCATTTCAGGAATTATTTCCTAAGTAGAAAAATAGTGTGATAACTAAGACAGATTTCACCAAACCTGCCACTAAAGAGAGTTTTTTCACTAACTCATATTCTGATCTAACTAAACCCAAGTTTGGGTAAATGTTAGCTTTTACCTCTCTCCAGTTCTGCTTTGGTTTCATGTTACTCCTGAGAGTTTGTGGCAACAAGTGCAAGACAAATTATTAACTTCTCTTCAGACAAAACTGAAAAGTACTGATTGCAGTATCCAGGAATAGTGACCTACATAAAATCTTTCTTTACTAATATTCTTGAGTGTGGTGGTTTGAAAGCGGCTTGGGTTTTGGGTTAAGGGAAAAAACCAAGTGAGCTGGGCCAGCGCTCAACTCACTACATTAAGAAAGAAATCAACAAAGACAACTGCTTTCAGCTGGCCAATCATACCATTTTTGTATTTTATCCACTGCTCTGATCAAGATTCCTTCCAAAATCAAAACATTTATAAGATTCCTTTTTTTGCACGCATTGGCATCAATATTTTGGAAGAAGCTGAATTGTTCTATGAATGCACAGGTTTAGTAGAAAGCCCTTTTGATGATCATAGACTTGTAAGACCCTGTTTATATACGCTTGAGACACACTAGGTAAAGAAAATGCTCAATAAATTCTTCTGCTAAGATCCAAAGTTTCTAAGTTAATACAAAATTAATAAGAATAAATTAACTGGTCTTCTCCAATTCTGTTTACCTTCAGAATTAAGTAGATCCATGTCTATTTCATACGCTTCGAATTTTAGGTATGATTTGTTTTTAAGTGAGAACAGAAAGACAGAACTAAATACCCACATTTACCACTCTCCAAATTTGAGACTTGTGCTATAAAGAGAAACAACTTTCCTGAAACTCTGTACCTACCCCTTTAGCAACTTCTAATATTTCATTATAGTTCACGGAGTATAAGTTGGCTTTAAGATTTGTTAACAGTGCATGAATATTTTGACAAGAGTCCATCCACTTAGCCAAAATTGGAAACAGCTAAGTATTTACATGGTATAGCACCAGACCTACACACAGTGAACCAGTTTAAAGGCAGCAAAAAAGCCTAAGTGAAATTTACAAAGGCACTTGTAAAGAAATAATGCAACGATTGTAACATCTCCTGCTGGAAGTGGTGGAGCACTTTAAACAAGTTTCACTTACACAGCATTTTTTCTCCTCCTTTGAAATATATTCTAAAAAAAGCTTCACAATTAACATATTGTATACATTTTGCAAGGTTTTCAAAGATCAGAAACTGTTTCTAGAAAGACTCACTCCATTTTGGCAAATAATTAGAGCATACATTACACCAAGGTGCATTAAATGTTTGACATATGTGAACGTACAGAAAAAAGTACTTACACACAGGTTCAGTAAGCAAAATGAAATCAGATATAATTTTAAATGGGGGCAAGAAAAAAAAGGAATAAAGAGAGCGAGGGTAAGGAGAAGAACTCTACGTGGCAGAAAACATTACAACAGCCAAGTGGAAACAAATGAGATATTATAGCTGGGGTGCAGTCACAGGACTATGTGTAACTGTGTTACAGCTAAACACCAAGGGCTTCTAGTGAGACTAGTTCTGTGTGTGACTTTAGGAAAAGTATAAAGAAGCATATTCAAAGGACAACGAGCACAAAGAAAACACAGTCATGACTATTGACAATAGCGAATTCTGTACCAAATGTGTGAACGGGACATGAGTGAGGCAAAATAGAATCAGCCCCCCTTTGCCAGGGATTTTTGTAGTGACACAAGCCGAGCAATCTAAACAGAAAATGTCTGTCTGTGCTAGGAGAGGAAGACATAAAACACCACAAAAACAAACTGCTTTCCTCATGGAAGAATGGTAACTTTGGACAACATTTGGCACGAGAAGTTCAAAGGGCTATTTCATCTGCATTGTAAGTACAGACCCAGAGATTTTACAGTATTCCTGTCTCCATGCTATTGTTTTCTGTGCCATTAATGGCATTTAAATTATAGACCTGCTGCAGCCATGTAGTCAAAACACCACATCACCCAATGACACGCTCTATTATAATGTCAGTGTGTCTGTGTTTTAGCTGTGCTTTCATATATTCTACTTCTCTTCAATCACCCTTTTTATCTGCCAAAGGATAGATACAAGAGACAAGTCTATCTTTAGCTCCACAAAAATTTCTTACTCAGGCAGCTGCAACACTTCATTCATCACATATCCAAGTCTCCTGTTTACAGCAATGAAATTTTTAGATGTACAAATAATACAGAGGCGGATAAAAAAATCATGGAGAATTCAAAATGAAAATACAGGATGTTGCTAGGGAGTCAGAAATATGCTTCAAAGAAAACTTATTTCTAAACTACAACAGGCGGGATTTCTTGTTTTGGGGGTTATTTTGAGTATTTGGTATTTTTTGTATTTACTTTCAGTAAAGTATTCCATATTTACTGAAATACTGTTTCCCAGAAGCATAATACTGTAGGTATTGACCTTTACATACAGTTATTCACAATGATAAATATTGATTAAATAACAACTTGTTATTTGATAGCATCTTAAAAGAAAATATATTGGTATTTCTTAACATTTGCGTGACCAATCTGGAACATTTCTTTTTCTAAATTATACTACTAAAAAGCTAAACTGGTCATAGCAAGTCACTAAAGAGCAAGGTACCAAATTCAGAATTTTGGCCAGCATTTAAACCTTTTTCAATCTCAAAAGCCTCAAGCAAGCTATTTTAAGGTCACAAAACTCCGGGGGGGGGTGTGTGGGGGGACATCTGCTCCTATAAGCTGGTCGGCTGCTTGTAGCCTTCAAATGGACAACTCCACTTAGGATGAAAGATTTATATACGGAACAGTCTTCAAGATTCCATGACTTCCTGCTTTCTGCATATGCAATCCATAATTTCAAGCACTCAGACTCTCAAAGTATTCACATTAAGAAAAAAAATTCACAATATTAAGTTAGTTGGGTAATATTATTCCGTATTGGCTTATTTTTAATGCCATATGCAAAACATCAGTGATTTTTGCTTGTTAAAGGCATAATCTCAATTCAGAAAAGGCAGATATCAGGAATTCATGAAAACTTTTGTGCATGTTCTAAACTTGCCAAGACCATCTAGGGCAGCAACTGAATATATTTAGCAGTTCAACTAAACTTTTATAATTGTTTCCACTGAGCAGGAGAAGACAAAAGCCTAGAATTTTCTTTTGAAATCTTGGAATTATTTTACTTTTTTCTAAATGAAAACAGCTTTTAATATCTTAGTGATGTAGCTTTTTTATTTCTTTGTTTTCCCCTCTAATGCCATGTGATTTATCTCTTCCCACACTTCATTTTCAACATCATCCCAAGTCACAATGATTTGGCATTGGACAGAGGACTATGGAAGCATAACAAAACTCCACCCTGCTTTTCACCCATCCTTTTTCACAGTCAAACCACAGCAAAAGGCCACCGCACTACAGGCATTGGAGAAAGCCGTGCATATATAGGAAGATACCAAATATTTGGGGTTTTTACAAGTGTTAATAGTCAAAAAGATATATTTATTATTCCTGACCTTTAGAACAGAAAGCTCAGTATCATTCAGATACAGAAGTTCTTTTCAAATAGCTGACAAACATTTAGAAGTCAATCTACTTTAAAGTCTTCTGCTGTCTGAACTATCAACAGAAGGGCCTCTGATGCAGTTCAGTCAAAACTTATCAACCCATATCAGAGACACTGAAATAAGTGAGGACACTCTGGAAATAAGTGAGGTTGGAAGGGACCTCCGTCCTTCACCTAGTCCAGTGTTCTACTCAAATCAGAGAAAAACCTGGCATTACCCTGTGCTGGGAAACCTGTCCAAATTTCAAGTATCAGTAAAATGGAAGATGCCAGCCTCCCCTCACATGTCAGCAATAATACAAGGCAAAATTTTATATATTTATTTGATAAAAAAATGTACATAGGAGCTTGTATTAGCCAGTGACTGAATTGGAAGAAATGTACATTTTAGCTGTAACATTTAACCATTCTTTGTGACGTGTATTCTCCTTTGTGAAAAGAAACAGCTGTGGTATGTCAGATACTACCCATGGTAACCACTGCTAAATGCACTCAATTTAGACCAGACCACTAGATAATGGTGTATTAAGTGACTTGGTATGATCACCAAATCTTGATATGGGCGATCCTTTGCAAATACTTTTAGTTTTTGAATCATTTTAATCTGACTGTATTTATCAATGCCTCACTAATATTTAATTTCTTATCAATTAATGTCATTCACTACAACTGCCTCAAAGGCTCTTAAGGAGTTAGTGGAGTCAGCCTGGACTAGATTTATTCCAAGTACTGATGGTTTGTTCTGACAATTCAAACAGAAAATCCTCCTTGCACAGAAGTAATCATCCTTTCCTAAACTCAGCTTTAAAAGTCAGCACAAGAATTTCCATTTAACTTCACTAAAAGGAAAGTAAAGTAACATCAGACCCGTTTCAAAACCTCCTTTGAAGGCTGTTTAGCCCAGAGCTAGCCCTGGAACAACTCACTGTTTATAAGTGAGTGTAACAATCTCCCCAAAAGAATCTATTAAAAGATTCTCAGTTTGAATTCTCAAAAACTGGAGATCTCCTGCATAAAGTCTGTCTCTTTTAGTTGATTCGGTATACTTGATCCCTGACCTTTAAATAAGGGTTAAAATATCAGATATTCTCTTCAGATGTCTTCTTGAAAAGATGTGGTATTTCCTGACTACCATTTTATTCATACTCGAAAACAGCTGGCTGTAACCCATGTTTCACGAATAGAATGAAAGAGCTCACTTGGGAAAAGGTAGAATACCTTTTGCTCTACCCCGTGCTGCAAGCTGGGATAGCAGGTCCATTTTTACACTTACTGATATGTCCTATTGATGAGGCAACAGGAAATTCACTGACAGAATAGGAAGGGGACTACATCTTCCAATTTCAACTTGCATACAACGATAGCACGACTGTCCAGAATACTTAATTTCTAAGACAAAAATCCAGCTGCACATATTTAATCAATTCCTTGCACAGTCAAGTGGCAAACACCTATGTTCAGGGACATGTGATGGGACTGAAGGGCGCACAAGGAGGTAGAAACATTTCCTCCTGTGCACACTTTTCACTGGTAACCCTCACTCAAATGCGTAGGGTTGTAGAGAAACTTGCAGCAGGCCTACCATATCTATAACTTTTAAATGCAGTTATAGATTTAATGATATGAAAATTAAATAAATTTGAGTAAAATTTAAGCTACCACACTAGAAAGAGTTTGCATATCAGTTCAATAATTAATTACTTTTTTAATGAGATGATTAGATACCCTCTGGAATGAACATAAATTCGCATAATCTGGGAACTCTTTTGCTGAGCTCATCCAGACATCTCTTTTTAAGCTGCATGTCTGGACAAACATTTTTAATCATATACCTAGCAGATGAAACATTATCAGTTTTCATTATTAAATGCCTATGTGTGAGTTGAAGAAATATGGAGAGAATACTTGAAGAGCAAAGAAACCAAAACCAACTCCAAAAGAAGAGAGACTTTCCAAACCCACAGAAAACATCTATGCCTGCATTCTGGTCCTCAAAAATACCTCTGTC
The DNA here is from genome assembly GCF_029207755.1 of Chamaea fasciata. NCBI lineage: Eukaryota > Metazoa > Chordata > Aves > Passeriformes > Sylviidae > Chamaea > Chamaea fasciata. The sequence continues at coordinate 10,912,602 of NW_027094095.1, read as the reverse complement.
ACCTAATATAGCGAAAGCTTTCTGATCATAATTTTCCCAAACATAAGAAAAGCAGGAAACTCTGTAAATACAGTACAATGAAAATGCCAAACCTAAACAGAATCACAAGTGAACATCCATGAAAATTTTAAGACATTATATAAATAGTGCACTGAATTATCTTCAGTTTATAATTACCAACTTAGTCATAAGCCACAGACACATAACCCCTTGCAATGCAATTGCCCAGCTGCCACAGTTCACAACAGAGAGCGAGCTCCCAAGGCTATTATTTCCCTTTTTTCCAGTGCATTTTTGCAACATATTTTTGAGTTTTATCTTTAGAGTCCAGCTGGAAGCACGCTTCTGTTGCCAGCTAGTTTTCCCCTATAAACTCCCTCCCTCATGAAGGGAAAATGCAGAACAGCCGTGCAGTGGTGGGAGAAGCAGGAAAGTGAAGGGGAAAAATACAATCAGAAGCAGTCGAAGCAGTAGTTCTACCAGACCTGTGTATTAGGCATCATCTTTTTAGTCATAATAACTCTCCAAATGCACCTCATCGTAAGCTATTACACACCACACCTCTCACAAGAACAGGCATGTTTGCCATGTTCCTGTGCTCTCATTTTACATAAGCAACCTTTGTTCTCCTTGTCTCAAAGTAACAAATGAAAATCAAATGAAAGTAAGATCCATACTACAGCACATTTGTACAAGTAGTTTTCCCAAGTACGCCCAAAAGGCATCTAGACAAGAGTAACTAAATTAATTTCAATTGCCTGATCTTTTGAACAATAAACAAAAATTGGCATAAAGTTTCAGTAATAAAGCAGTCAAACGTGAGTAAGGAAGCTCAAAACCCAGTTCACTTCTTCCAAAGTCAATGTAAAAGAAAAATACCTTGGGAAATCCCCACCTGAAAAAGAAAGTACTCCTTTATGAGGACAACTCAAGTTGGCATACATAGAGTAGAAGAAAACTGCATAGCACTTTCAAAGGTTCAGCTTTGCAGATAGGAAAGGCTAAAACTCTTACACTGAAGGTAAACCATAGCATCCAAAATAAAGGTTATCAAAGGAGAAAAATTGCCTTAAAGGTTATAGGGTGCTCCCACTAGCAATTCTCCATATTAAAAATCTTTTAAAAAGAAATTTCTTTCAGAGCCATTTTCCAACATTTATCTTCAGAAAAGAGCTTGTAAGAAATAACAAGCCTTCTGTTTTTATCTGTCTTGTTGACAGAGTAGTAACCCTACAGTTTTCTACATATAAATATTATTTTCTTTTATATTCTCAGGTTTAACTTGCAGTGTAAGATTTAGCAAAAAGTTAATTTGCATTCTAAAAATCTTTTTCAGACTCTCAAATTCATATGCTAACGTTTTCAGCTATCAAATTCATATGCATTAATACTGGGTTCATACATCCAGAATTAGCAGTTGAAGCTAAGCTTTTTGATAATGGAAACAGACTTTGAGGCTCTGGTTTACCTGCTAAACCTCTTCCTGGAAAACTGTGGAGCTGGAGAAAACACATCCTGCATGCAGATTTCTTGGCTGTGCGGTATCACACATCACCCAGGAGCTGTCACTTCAGCAGAAGGAGCAGTATCAACTTAGACCTATGAGGAAAGCAGAACGCCCAGCAAAGAATACATTAGCTTCTGAGTTAAGGACAAGAGGAGTCAACCATAACCCACAATCATTGCAGCCATTTCCTGGTTAAAAGGCAAAGAGGGAGAGTCCTGAAAATATGTTAGAGCAACCAAAGGTCTGAACTTACAGTTCAGCTAAGCACTGCAGTTATCTTCCAAGCATCGATACCCAAAATATCCGTAGAGATTTATGTCTAGGCAATAGATAGAGCTGCCTAAACAACTGCACACATAAAAAGATTCTCAGAGGTCTGCAGGTTGAAGATAGTCCTCCTAAACTATATGGAGGAATAATGAGAGCCACAGGCCTGGAACTGCAATCTTAAACCTTTTGCTGGCCTTACAGCAATATGGCCAGAAACCCTCTCCTGGAATTTGGCCTTGAAGACACTTCTCTGGCAACTGACAAAGGAGCAGGCACTTGTACTGCCTCTCTGAAGTAACTGGGCACAGACCTTGGATTTCAAACCTAAACCCTCCCCCAGCTACAAGAAGATAATTGTGATTGAGGGATGCTCCCAAATGTTTCCTCAAGAAGCAAAGAGCAATTTAGACATTGATTTGGCAATAGAGAATGCACCTGGTAATCGAGACACCATCTTCCCTCATGTTCAGGATTTCTTCTGATGCCTGCTCAGAGGAGCAGAAAGCAGAGGGCAGGGGACCTGCACACAGTGTCAGCCTGCTGTGCAAGACACGCTGAAGTGAGGCCAGTGGGGCACTTTGCAGAGGGGCACTCCGCTCCAGCCTGGCCCAAGCAACAGAGAAGTTTTCTGGCAGATATTTTGTGGCCAGTGGCTTTGGGCTCCTCCACGGTGAGACAACTGAATGGGCTGTTTTGAGAATTCAGATTTTGTATGTGCTAGTTAAGCACCTTAACCCAGCTTTGGAACACATTTAACAGAAATGCAGCAGCTTGATCAGTCTTACACTAGGCTAATTTTTTAATGATTGCTTTAAATGCCTACTAAAAACTATCTGCATATTTTAAGTGCGATTGAAAAAATTATTCTATTTCTTCTTATACAAACAAATGGCTCTTAGCATTTTCAGAAAGGTCCCTGGATTCTATAAAAACTGGAAATGCCATGAAGATACATTCATAATTACGAACAAATTTGTTTGCATGTTTACCATCAGCATTACTTTTTCTGAGTTTCATTTTAATATTACACCATTTTAATTCTCAGCATGGCAACTGTGCACAAACATCATCTGCGTGGTGAATGCTGGGGGTAGCTGAACTGCTTTATAGAAACTCTGCTGTGTGGTGGTCTGTGCACGTGCAAGGCAGTGTGATATCAGAGCTTAGACTCAACTGCAAGCAAACCAGTTCTTTAAAACAGAGGAATTTCTAAATTCACAGAGCAAAAGGTCTGGCAAGTGAAGAACTAAATGACAAATACCATATCAGCTGAGCGTAAAAGCATTCCATGTAATACAAGATACCCACACTTTCAGACCGGAGACCAGTTTAACTCCTTAACCATGCAGCATGGCAAAACATTTGTTACATAACAGCTACTTCACATGGCATTTTTACATCCTGCCATCTTTTCACTGAAGAACAGAAGATTAGACTTCTACCGACTCTGAGAGACGGGGAGTGGAGCCAGCAGCAATATTTAGCACAGAGTGACTGATTTCTGGCACCATCTAGCTTCTCTGCAACAGGAATCTGGCAGCCTGGTAGGTGCTTTTCAAAGACACTGATTGAATAGTTGATACTAGTGCTATACAAAGCCTCAAGACAGCATAAGAAAGAATAAGAAAAAAAGAAGTTTTGGGGCTTAAGACCTACTCTTTTTTTTAATCCAAATAAAGATCGTGAGGTAAAAATCCTGGGCAGCATACCAAAGCCAAGAGAATGCAGACTCTATTCATCATTCAGCTTCTGACTACGCAACTCTGCCAAATATCTATAATATATATGAAAGTATTAGATGCAAAGAAGCCATCGTGCAAGCAAGACTATTAATTGTACATTTTCACGAGACACGGTATCATCTGAAAAGAACAGATTTGTTTTGACCAGTGGAACTATTCCTAACTCCACTCAGGAACGGCAAGATTCCAATGATTATTTGTAACTATAAAGATAGTGGATTTATACTCATTCACTGCACTGAAGGGGTTTTGAATGCTAGAAACTTCAATCCCCCACCACCAACTCGGTATGGAGAACTGCTGACCATTTGAGAAAAGCAGCCATGTTTTACACTGAACGTCAGAATTCATTAACTGATGAGATATACAGCCTTTGGATGCTTGTGCTCGGTAAAATTTTGCAGAAACATATTTACTTGTCAGCATGTGGATATGCTTACAGACTCCCACGCTGGTAAACCAGAAAGGAAGACAAATCAGTTGGTTTATATCCTCAGTAAAGGAGGAAATGGCAGAGAAAAAGGAGGAAAAAAGAAAAAAAAAAATCCTTCTGGACTATACCAGACAAGCAAGCAGTCTTTCCAATTCAGAATTTTTTTCCAGTTCCTAGAGTGAGACTTTCTTTCCATTTGCCTGAAATCACCTGTAATGTGCTTTAGGAGCTAATCCCTACACATTTGGTTTACTCGGCACAGGCCCAATAAAAGCAAGGATTCTCAAAAGCATGACAAGCCCAACCCACTTTCTCACTTCGTCTTTTCAACTGCATGTGACCACAGCTACTGAAAATAGAAAATTAGCTACATTTACACACAAGTAATGCATAGGAGTCTCCTAGAAGGAAAAAATGGAACATAGTTACATGCTTTTTCCGATAATCCACTTAAAGTAATATTTCTCTCCCTCAGGGTCATAGCATGTTCAGTCAAGGCCCTTTCTCAGTGAAGAGGTCCAGGGTTATTCTGCTCTTGATTCATTCATGACCAGCTCTGGTTTTGTGATATCATCCAATAAACTAAAGTATAAATGCAAGAGAGGCATAACTATGTGTTTTAATGTATTTCAAAGGGTTTTTTATTTAAAGAAGAGTGTTATGTTCTCCCTAGATATGCAGGTTTTTTAGACTCCACATTTTCCAGTACTTTGGTTTTACGAAACTAAGAAGGACCATATATTTTCTATGACATAGGGACATGTGATGACTGGAGATTAGTAAAAGTCAGAATTTGGTGTGGCATGAATAAGAATATCCAAGTGGGAAGGAATTTCAAGATTTAGATCTAAGAACTCAAATGCACCCAATCCAAGCCACAGGCAGAAGTCTAAACCAAAATTTGAAACTACCCTCAAAGTCAGCACCTGTTATTTGAAGACACTTTATACTCACTGAACAGTTACAGATCAAAATGAAAGAGCAAGCAAAGCAAAATGAGGTAATGAGAGCAAGGCAGAGAACATGTTCATAGAGGGGAAAGGGAAATTGAGCCGTCTATCATTAACATCTGACTTGGATGTCTCTTAATGAGTTTATATTCAGTTCTATGTTATTCAGCTGTAATTACTACAGAGAATGAGGTTTTACTTCTCAGAATATTCTGGGTTGGAAGGGACCCACAAGGATCATCAAATCCCACTTGAGTGAACAACCCATGGGGATTGAACCCGCAGGCTTGGTGTTAGCACCACACTCTCACTATGTCTAGAACTAAAGTGTCTTGGGTTATTGCAAGGTGTTCACCTGAGAGACAAACTGCAAGGAATTTAATTTCTTTGATATTCTTACACTCAGATTTCAGTCTTCAGTGATGCACAAAATAAGAGCACTGGGATTTTCAGCAGCAATTCCCCTGAGTGTCAAGGAAAGAGAATTTCTTAAATCCCTTGGTTCTTTTGAAATTCTCTGCATGCAATTTCAGGGTAATGTATTGTTTTAAAAAGCCTGGTAGGGAATTGTCTAGAAAGCAAAAAGTTAGATTTCCTGATATGCCCATATGCAGACCTCTGTCTCCTGCATTCTCATGTACCAAAATGTTGCAAATTTAGAAAAAAAAAAAAAGTCAAACCCATAGCCACAAGAATGTACTTCATGCATTTATGTAAATATTTTCAAAAGACACATTATGCAGGTAATCCAATATAATCATAAAGAGCTGAATGAGATTCTGATCCTGACATTCAGCTACCCAAAACAGGTGCTTAAGGACTGGAAAGACAGCAAAGAGGAGACAGTAAAAGTGCTAAAAACATTACAGGAACCTTTATATTTTATATTCAGGTGGAGTTTGTCATGAGCAGCCCAGTCTCTTTTTGCACTGAATAATTCCCATATCATATCTCAGATACACATCTCAAAGACAACCTTCTAATTTTGCAAGCATGCTTAGAGAGAAGGAAGGGGAGAGCAAAAAATACCAATAAAATCCCCCCTCCCTCCGTGTCCTCACCTTACTGGCCAATACTTCTCATTTTTTGTCAAATACCTGAGGAATTCTCCTCCTAGACGGAGGAGAAGACTGAAAGGAGATAACTGATTTGTATGTGCATCCCACTGTGCTTTTATTTTATAATTTAAAATCAATTTTATATATGTATTTCTCCAATAACCGGCAAAATTGCAGTTTTAGACAAGGATGTGTCTAGGATCTGCTGCTTTTATTGGCTTAATAAATGAATTTTATATTAGAGAAGAATCTAGATCTCAGAAATCATTTGTCTTCAAATTCCTCCCAGTTTTTACCTCAGAAGTATGGTGAATCACAAAATATTTGAGCTGTTTGTTCTTCCTCACCTCACTGTGTTTGACATTAGATTAGCAGTGCTGTGAACACCATGTGACAATAGTACTGAGCTCAAGTACCAGGAAAAAAAAAATCTAAATTTCACAACAAGAAAATTAAGTTTCAGAAACATGAGACTGGTTATATCCTTTCTTTGGCTATATTCTGTTCTTCCTTCTATCCTGTTCACTAATTTATTTCTTCCTCAGTCTTGTACTCCATCTCCCAAGCCTTCAGTGACAGCTTTTAGAACCTTAAACCAAGCTCAATCAGTAGGTTGAGGTCAGCTGTCAGATCCATGGGATCAGAAAGATCAGAACACATTTATCCAAATTCCAAGTGCAGTGCCCTATTCAGACAGCTACACTGCCTGCTAGTTATCGGGTGGAATTGAAAACAAAAGTTATATTAAAAGACAGCAGGATCATTATTTCTCCTTTCTGCCCCACCTCCTCAAGTGCCTGAGGTCATTTTCCACAACAAAAATGAAAGCCCTTCTTGAAAGTGTTTTTGTGCTAAACAGCAGTGGTTAATTTCTTGCAACTAATTAGTTATTCAAGTGAAAGTATAATGATCCTCCAACATGATTGAAAGTACTTCAGCTGAGTTTCCTGCTAACAGCATACTTCTAGAAAAGATGCAATAAATCAGCAGGGTTATGGAAATCTTTAAACAAAAGCAAGTCTATGACAGGAACCCATTAAAGATATAGCCACGTAATATTTATGCACCTAACTGACTTGTGCTTTTAACCCAGCACTTTCAGCTAGAGGTTTTAGCACCTGGGTCATATTCAGGAAGAATGAAATTCACCCTATCTGTTAAGAGCCAGCACAATGTCTCTGCTTTAGTGTTCAGAGGATAGAGTTACCGTAGGGTTTAAGGGATGGAACTTCCCTCCAACTGGAATTTCATCCAGATATTTCTAAATAAAAATATAAATAGAACGCCTTTGAACAGCACGGAAAATTCAATCCATGAGCCTCAAGCTCCCTGATTACCTTCAGCAAGAAAAGAGCCAGGTAGTGACACAAGAATGGTCTATCAATCCAGGGAGGTATTGATGCAGAAACAAAACTCCTCAGAATAGCCAATATCAGCTATGATTGTTCAGATTATGATTTGTCATTAGGAGTGGTTACCACGATAGTAAGAGGGGATTTCTCGAGACTTTTACGGAAAGTCCTGATGGTGTGAAATGCCATCCACTTACTCCTAAACCTAATAATTCATTACAGGGTTTGTATTTAAATGGATTGGGGACTGCAGAAAAGCAAGACTCTGTGGTAGAAAAATGCATTTTGATAATATCAATATTATATTGATAATATAATATTTGAGGCTTTTGGGTGCCACAGATATGCTGATCTGTTAAAATCTCCAAAAAAAAATAGATATTTCCCTTTTTTCACATTAAACTTTTTTCACATTGCATGCATGTTTAAGCAACACATAAGCAAGTGCACATGAAGCAGACAATGATTTAATTTATTAACTTATTGGGCTGTACATGTTTTCCCTCATCCCATTCACTCATTGACTTCATTGACAATCTCCCAGTCAGTCTTCCCACAGTTTTAAAAGACAGAATTTGAATTCACAAACCAATTTGAGTTGAGGACTCGAAACACAGTTTTCTGGCCTAACTTTCCTTGCTGCAGCAAACGGCTGCAAAAAAGGGAAACCTTGCTGCTGTGAGGTTGGGAAAGGGAGACTTCAGGGGAAGATGTAGGAACTGCAGTTTACTTGGGACTCTGGGAGGTGGAGATTGAAGGACAGAGAAAAGGAAACCAGACATCACTCCCCCTTCCCACTAAAATCAACTTTGTCTCCACTGAGGTTCTTGGGCCAATGACCACTTTCAACTCACACCTTCTGTTGGAAAAATAAATTAGGAGTCCAGCTTTATTTTGTCAATAGAAAGTTTAAAGTGGTCACTGGAGCACAAAGCTTTTCAAAGGGTAGCTGAGCTCAACAAGGACGGGGAGGAGGATGTTGAGAAAGCCACAAAAACACGGGCAGATTACAAACCATTAAAGGACATGCCGTTTTTCAATAATAAAGATAAGACCTTTAGAAAAGTTCTGGTAATTTCTATCTATGTACTGTGGGCTATTTTTCTTTAGAAGAATATGTGTGACTTAAAAAAAACCCTCTGCCAGAGCAGGAAAAGGTATTTTGTGTTTGTGTGTGTTGGTCTTGATAAAAAAGAGCCACCAGAAAACAGTAAACTAACTAGGCATTTGCTCCCTGAATACATGGGATTATGTTTCACATTTGTGCTGTAAATCATTGGATCCTGTACAATTGTACTGCAATGGGTTTTGCTATGCTAAATATTTAAACTGTGTGCCCAGTCCTTCAAAGTCTGAGCTTATTCTGTGTTCAGAGCTTTTTAGAGTTGAGTCAATAGCATATTTGTTTTGAATGGCTGTTCCTAGATAACAGTTACAAAAATCCAAAACTTGTTTACATCATTTAACATGCCTAAGAGCTTAACTTGAGACATTAAAAATGCCACACAACAAGCAAGCAGAAAAATGCATTCCTTTAGAATAGTCTCTACTGGTGAAAAGAAGTTACACCATCAAAAAGCAAAAAGAACGTTTTGCCAACTCCGGACCAAGAACTGCTTTGTTTTTAAACTGGAGCAATGACAGGCATAAAAAGACTTCAAGGAATTTCCTCTTCTCCCTGAAGATAGTCATGAGCCTTTCTACTGCCCCAGACCTCATGTCGTGGTGATTGCAAGGATGGGCACGTCCTGTGGGTCCTAAGCAGAAGCCCTTGTTCACCAGAGTGTGCAAAATGTGGAAAAAAGTCCAAGCAAATCAGGCAATTCCATCAGTCCTAAGAAAACTGTTCCCATCTGAGCAGTACCTTCAGCTCTTACAGGCAGTTACATCAGCTGTGTAGCAAATGCCCCTGGCCTATTTTCTTACCTTTTATTGCTACCTTAAGAATAAGACTTCACCAACGGACACTTTACACACAGACACTCGTAAGGTGTCCTAGACATTCTCAAATTGCATTTGGGGTCTAAATACTGTAAAGTATGGTGATATTTTTGGGAACAAAGATGAAGCATAATTTCTCATCTGTTTCAAATTACACATGGAAAATACCAAGGATGTTAGTAACAAACAGATTTGCATACAGAAATTTCACAAAGGAAAAAATTGCAGAAATGCCAAAATACAATTACAGCAAAGGAAAAAATGCAACCAGGCAATGATTAACCATCCTCACATTTTCAGAATTACAGTTCAAATTGTTAAAATCCAGTGCAGTGCAATAGAGACAGTATTTGAAAAAACAAATCTTTCATATCTCTGTGCTACCTTGAGAGCTCCTGATACCTAATCTGGAAGCAGACAAAACTCAGAAAGGTGCCTCTTTTCCAGCGAAGACGTGACTTCCCCTCCAAGGGCCTGGGGCACTCTGCCTCAAATGCTAATAGCTTGAGTTGTGTGCAATAGCCCTATATTGTTTATATAGCACTTCACATGTTCAAAGCACTATGAGATATCAGCCATTGCTACACTTTTATGAGGCTGTAAGTATTACCCACTAAACATCAGGGTTCAAATGACTTGCTCTTGATCAAAAGAAACTTTGTGCAGCAGGACCATAATTATTTGAATTTGGTAATTCTCACAGACCATTCCTATGGCAACACAGAATGAAGAGGGGGAAGGGATATTAAAGCAGATTGCTATTGCACTCTGCTCTGGCAGTGAGATGGACACATGGAGGATCTCTTAAGCAAAACTACACTCACAGCACCTTTTATAGAAAATTCTAGAAAGGTATTTAAAAAATCAGGAGCAAAAATTAAAGAAAAGATTCTGAAAGCCCACAACCATGTTTTTCTAAATGTATCTATTTCACATATTCACTGTGAAGAACATAAAAGACAACATGCAAATGGTACTGAAGTACTCCATAAACCCTGAAAGGGAGTGCTGAATTCATTCCAAAACAGTTTGGAAGTTTTTATACCAAGAATATTAGTAGGCAACTTAAAAGCAAGTCCATTTTCTGCAGAAAAAGAACTAGTGTCTCATGTCTTATGGCTGACTACATAGGACTCAACTTTTAAAAATATAGAATGTTTTTGCTCTTCATTTTTATACAGACGTTCTTCCTATGAAAATTCAACTATGCTGACATTTATATCTCTAGTCTCAAAGTATCAGGGTTCTGTTCCTGAAAAAGAATACAAACACAAAGATGTTGAAAACAACCAATGTATCCACAGTACATATGAAAACCAAATAAGGGTTTGACATAAATGCTAAACAGGATAGATGCTGAAAATTCTTCTTTACAACTGAAATCACCTTATCCAAAAATCCTAACACTGAGACTGAAGGCTGGATAAATCCGAAAACTCTTATCTTCTGCCTTTCCATCCTGTGCCCATCCTATCCTACAATATTGTCTTTCCCACCTCTTATGTTTTGCCTCATACACAGCCCTGGTTTCCACACACATTATGTGTTTTCAGAGCGCACCTTCACAGTTATTGGCCTTAGAACCCTGCCTGCAGAAGCACGTGGGAAATAGATCACACTGCTAAAAGAAAAATGTAGACCACCACACAAAGTACAGTTTCATCAAATAAGAAAGGATGCCTGTTTAAAGCAGGAAGGGGGAGGGAAAGAAAGGCAGAAATGAGCGCAGAGAGATTAACTAGCAGAACTTTTTGTTTTAGCCAGGTTGATCCTGTTGCTATGAATATCTACCCTCTATCTTATGACTTTCAGGTGGCATTTCTCAGGTACAGGCCACACAGAATTAATTCTATGCCAGATTATACTTACAGTTTCTACTGTTTTGACTAATATTGCCTGAAAAGTTAAATTACTGAAATGTTTGCTAAAACATTAAACTTTAAGTATAACATCAGTAGGTGAGCATTACTTCATGGATATTAATGTAAGAACCAGTTACCATACTCCATCTACTGACCTAAAGAACAGATGTTTGCCTATGATTTATGGACACTGAAATATGTGCATATCTTCCATAAATAGTAATGTGTTCCAGTAACGAAGAGTGGAGAATTGTGATCCAAAAAACTGGGAAATTGCAGGCAGCATTAGAATTTATTTACCAATTTCTTGGCTTTAAATAAAAAGCAAATCTCATAGAGCCAGGGCCTGAATCCCGTATGCTGGAAAAGTGCTTGCAGTTTCAAACAGGACTAACAACATGAAGTAATAAACTGCAGTCAGACTCAAAAGGGCAGACATAAAAGTCTATTTAAAACATGAGTACAACTATGATTTGTTAAATAAGAGTAACAATTTATATTGATTGAGACACAATAAGTCTAAGCAGTAAGCAAAAAGCAATATTACTGTGTATACTTTGACATTAAATTCGGGCTTAGAAGTTTCTTTAGTATCAAGATTTAACAAAATACTAATCAGGTAAAATTCTAATGGGCAAAGCATAGTTTTGAGCTCTGCAATTAAATTATTTCTGGAAGCGCAATCAAATATTTGATTGAACTAATATCACTGCTGCTCCTCACATTTGTTCTGTTCCTAAATTAGCTTTGCTAATCAGTATCCCACCTCATAGCCTGTGTTGTAAACATGTAATATTAGCTGACGGGTTTCATTTCAAGAGCACAGTCAATTTCTGGACAGTAGACTTACAGAAAAACTTAGTCAAAGCCTACAAACACGTGAAGCAGCATGTTTGGAGATGTCACAGTTTCTGGGCCATCAGAACCCTGATAAGACTTACTGAGCTTCAGCTCACTCTGTGATGGCTATGCATGTAAAACAAGTTTTGATTTAATTTAATAACCAGTTTTTTGGACAATATTTCACTTCAAAGTGTTTTCTGTTTTTCCACCCTCTTATTCTATGAGTACGAACCAGGAATGTACAAAAAAGCATCTTTGCAGAATGCAGACTTTAAACAAGGCAATCACAATTTCTTGCTCCTGTCTCAGGCTGGCATGCACTAGTGCCTCAGGACATTATGCAGCTGCTACTTTTTCCCAGAGATGGCTGTACTTCAGTAAATGGTGAAATACTCCCTCAAATGTCTTTTTTTTTTTTCCCTAGCAGAGGCTAACAGAGATGTTTCCATAGGTCTAAGGCAACATAAAAACATGCTGATTATGTGGTTGGATTTCTTGAAAAACATTAGCCTTAGATTTACTGCATCAGTAATTAGGAGCTGATGCTACACTCCAGCACCCTACAAAACTGCAGTTAGTGTGTGTAGAATACAGCGAGAGTCTTAGATTACAGTGACGGTTATTTGATTCTGTTCTTGCAGTTTTTAAGATCACAGAAGAAACAAATACTTTTCATTTTGTCCTCCTGATAGCTGCACAGACTTTTTACTTTCAGCATATAACTCAAAGTCATGTAAGAACAAATTGAATTTCTAATAACTACAGTCAACTGGATTTAATTCCTTTCAGTGGAAGCACAGCAGAGTCAATACTTACTGAGATTTAGTATTACTGCTGATTTATTGAAAGTAAAATGTCAATACAACATGAAAATTTATCATTTTAGAAAGGTTTAATAAAAAAGATGAACATAACACAAAAAATTGAAAATACAAGAACCAATAACTGATCATTCTAATTCACTTTTTTCCAGATGAGCATCCAGGTGTCAGCTGGTGTAAATGCAGATGCCACTGACGTCAATGGAGCTGTGTCAGTTTACTCTAGCTGAGAATCTGATCCCAAGTATGCTACTGCCATTTTTAGATGCTGCCACTGGAATTCACTTTTGCAAGACAATTAAAAAAACACATCCACACATTGCATTTCTTCCTGTCCCCAAGTGTAAACTGGAAGTCTGTCGACAGACTGTGGGAGAGGACAAGTGGGAGGTGGAAGTAGCCAACAACTGCATCCATGAGATAACTTTGCAGTATCAGTATGAACACTGTTCTGTTGTCTTCCTTTTATACAAATGAATATTTGGCTTCAAAAAGTTTTAACTCCACCTTCCACTAACAAACAACTCCATGTCAGCAAAAGAAAAATGATGGTGTAAACCACGTGGAGTATCTACCTTATAAATCTGCTAACATGGTATTTTAACCAGTATACAATCTGGATAGACTGTTTTAATGCACCATTCGAAAAAGCATCTAAAGCTACAAGGCTGAGTTCTGTATTTGTTCCTGAGCAATCTCCCTGCTGTACCAGCAATAAGACTGGGAACAGTTCTAAGGCAGCTGTTTGAAGTGGCCAGCAAGCCAGATCTATATCTGGCTGACATCTTTCATATCTCGTCCAGCATTTGTGCAGGCAAGAGAGGAGGAAGAAAGGAAAAGGTGGGGCAATAAGCAGGGCAGAGTAGTACTTGACAGCTCCACCATTCCTAAGCAAGGAGAGGGAGCTTTTGTCTCTGTTTCACATAAGGCTGTTGTTAACATGAGTGCATTGTGTAACAGCTGCCGAGTATTAACCAGTACAATGAAGTTGGAATGCTGGTCTTTTGGTTCAACATAGCAAGGTCAAAATGGAAAAGGTAATTAATTAAAGCTGAAGATGCAGTTTACATAGTATTGAAGTAATTGTCTATTTGTGCAGCACAACAGCCATATCTTCAATTTAGGTCAGGCCATCAAGAGGAGGAAAAGGATTGAAGACTGAAGATGAGATGCTCTACTTCACACAGTTGCCCTCTGGAAGGACTTGCAAAGGCAGTCACTTAAATTCAGTACAGGTCATCAGACAAGATATCTAATCTATTCCTAAGACAGGCAGCTCTAGCAGTCCAAATCCCTATGGCCTTTGCAGCAACACTATGAACTACTTCCTCATGTACCTCTGTCAATTCACATTAGGTTCCAGTTTTTTTAAAGCTATATTTCATGTACATCATGACCCTATTGCTCAAAGCAGGGAAAGTGCTTTGGTTTATTTATGACCTACTAACCTTAAATTAAAAAAGAAAAAATACATCCAATCTGAATGTTCGCATAAGCATGCGGATCTGAAATAAAATTTAGAATAAAGCTGGCATCTGTAACAGCTAGCTAAGCCCGGTAAGGGATTTTAAAAAAAAAAAAAAAGAAAACCAGATGAAAGAAGATGAAAGCATATTTACCCTGCATAACCTGCACACATCAGGATTTGGGGCTGGAACCCAGAAATACCTTTTGTACTTAGAAGTTTCAGCCCATTTCAGAGGCTGTGTGACCAAGGAAATACTGAGGTTTTCCATGATGGAGGGGGGGAGGCATTTATAACAACCTGCGAAAGCAATTCCTTCTAAGATATAATCCATTCAGCCACAAGCTCTGCACAGCTCCTCTCCTTCCCCTGCACGCCATCCCAGTTGCCAGATATGAGGCAGGCAAGCCCCCATACTGAAATATGAAGTGACAGATGGAAGCAGGGAATAAGGGCATAGGAATGAGTACTGAAAGAAATGACGTACAGAAAACAAGCTTGTAGTAGGGCAGATCTTAAACGTGAGCAACCCTAAACCATACAGTTAATTCATTTGACTGGAACGATGTTGACACATACACATAAGTCTGAGCTGGAGAGCTTTATTCTCTCATCACTCATGCTAGTGTGCAGAGGCCTTCTCCTAACATCCATGGAATTAAACCTTTGAAATTTCAGCACAGATAAATGGAGAAGTAAAAATAACCAAAGCTAAAGTATTGGCAGCAAATATGCTGTGCTGCTGTATTGGGAAAGAAAGGTGGGCCACCACATTTAATTAAAATGTATTTGATTCAGCTATATTCATTATCACAGTGGCCTTCATAAACAAAATGCATCTAATCTACCATAAAGAAGAAAATTAGTTGATTCTATTCTTGTCTAGTTCTCCAGCCAGCTATATTAATGACTTTTTCTTTTAGTTATATTAGATAGAAAATACAGTTGAGTTAAATGACGTAATAAATACCTCTACACGCAGCGCAACTAGCTGAAAGAAACAATTAAGACAAAGTCTTTGTCATAGTGTTTGTTCACAAAATAGGCAAGGGCAGCACACTGATGAACTTCATTCCTTTAGTGTGACTGCCATTAATGCAAATACAGACAGAGCCCCAAACATTATAAAGTCTTATAAATAACAATGGATGGATGAGAGAGAGAGTAAAGGGCATCTTTAACCAAAGGATAAGGTAAACAAAGAAACAGCAATTCATATACATCAATGAATCTGCCACAGAATTTCAGCACAGTTAAGAGTGGACGGACCTAGGAAAAAAGAATTCTGACAAGTTGAGCTTCAAGAACACCTTCTGCATAAGAACACTGCTCACAAATAAAAATAAGGTAAAATTTCTGGATTACCATGTTTTGCCTTCTTATCCAGCCTCTAAAACCCTTCTACAAAACAACAACTAAATCCATAACTTTTAAATAATTGCTATTTATTTTTCTTAATAATTAGGAGAATTAAGTTGGAAAGCTCAGATTAGGAAAAAGTGCTGTGTTACTGTGGAAATTTTTAAGAATGAGGACTTTACTGTGTGATGATCAGCTGGATGTGCACAGCATGCTGACATATTAAAAAACTAAAATAAATATAGGTCAAGCCTTGTTATACACTTCCCTTTTTTCCTCCTGAAAACTATCGCAATAAAAAAATTTTAAGGAAAAAAGGCCTTCTGTGTCTGAGGTTTTGGGTTTTTTTAATATTAAGCCTTCTTTAAAGAAAAATTTTTACCAATCCTAAAGTTTTAATCCAATTGAGCCATGTCAGTAGAAGAAAATTTGCTCAGTTGAGCAATCTCTAATTGGCAACACTAATTTCTAAAACTCTTAGCCAGCTCAGTTCATTTATGGGATCTCATGTTTTGTTTTACTGGGAAGTTCAGTCTTGTGAAATAACAGACAACATTAATGCACTCATGCCTGGATCTCTATTTATTTTCAAAGCCTGAATAACTGGAACATATTTTCTTTTCATAGAAAGAAGTCTTGGAAACTGCTAGCTCCTTGCAGAAAGAATGAAACACGATGGGCAGAGGAAGGGTGTTGGTGTCGGTAAGAGAGAAATGATTGAAGTTGTATCATGATTAAAATCACTGTGTGAATTTTGATCCCCCGCCTCCCCACTTTCAGACATTTGAGGATGCAGTCAAGTCAATGGAGTTCTGTTGTAGTGGTTGCTTCAGTGAACATTCAACGCTGTCGGTGAGTTTGGAATTAAAGTGAAAACCATCGACCGTTGATTGTACCCTCCAGCTAACCATCCTCCTCCTTACTTCATGCTTTCAGGCCTTAACACCGAAGATAGCAACCTAACCATCATATGATGTTTCTCCCTCACCCTGCCAAGCTTTACAAAAAGGTCACAATCAACATTCATTGCTGTCGGTGGGTTTAACTGTGGACAAGCTCACTGAACAATGAATGCAACTGTGGCCCCACATTGTACAGTTGTCGTTGAGAGGAGCAGCAGCTCTGAAGGCAAAAGTGAGAAGCAAACACTTCTTATAAGCTACAGTTTTCTGGTCAGAAAAATAGTTGGGGGTATCCACTTTTTGCTTGCTTGGTTTTGAGTGTGTTTAACTTAGCTGACTGGAAAAGAACACCCGCTGCCTTTTTCTTTGGTATTGTCCTCACAGGGTTCAGTACCATTGAAAATGTGAAAATTCTTATTTAGTATGTACGCAGAAAAAATAATAGGACAGGACGCTCTGTATATCCACTCCTAAGGACTCTGACATAAGAGGAAAGAATATTTTATTGTCATTTAACTAGGCATTGTTGAAGAGTTCAAAAGTTTATTCTATACTTGTCATGACAAACACAACTGGGAACAAATGGGATTTAAGAGTTACGGATAAAAATGTTGTATCAAAAAATACTGGTTAATTTTACATGAAATTGATTTTAAGAGCATAAATACTATTGCATTTGCTATTTTTAGGGATCTGAAAGATGACAGAGAAATATATATTCAGAAATAATAATGGAAGAGCAGTTAAATTGTAAAGTTACTGTAAACTGTGTACCTGTGTCATGCTCTGAGTTTTGCAATAACAAAATAAAATGTAAATAAGCTCAAAATTGTGTCTGTATTTCTTTATAACCCTTTATTAACCTGGTCACACCGAAGGACCACTCTACATTTCTCACTTCACACAACCATTCCAGGTAAGTTCAGCCTTTAGACTCAGTGAAACTTGAAAACTCTGCAGCAGGAATTGCTTACAAAATCAGGAAAACTCACAGCATATCATCATATCATCCTTTTCATTATGGGAGTGTTTATAAGCAGTACTTTAGTCTGATTATTTTCAAAGTTTCCTCAGCACATCAGTCACACAAGTTACCTTGTGTACTGAGCTTGCTTGGTTTATCCATGTTTCTCTTTGTAGGAATAGAACAGCATAGAAGTGTCAAGGCTGTCATGGGACAATGCATCTATAGTCACTTCTTGAACTGTTACCAGTCTAATTAAATGGTAGAAATGTATTTCAACCATGAAAGAGATCAGTCCTCTGCCACATGTGAAACTAGTATTTATAGGCCTCTCCCCACTGCCCCAGTTCCCCAAGAAACATAACCAACTCTAGCAAAATAAATCCTTAAATTATTTGGATATTATTTAAAATTGGTGTTTGGGAAGATTATCTTTTTTCATTCCAATATTTACTGGAGAAGAACCCACATGGTCTGTTGCTCACTGAATACTATCATGGTCAGAGACAGAAGAGTAAAGTATTACAGAGTTGCTAGGGATAAATGATTTCTCAGCAACACTGTTCAGAGATAAGCCTGTATCCTTAGGTTTATCCATTCCTACAAAAATGGGAATTTGAATTACTACAGACTTACATATTGCAGGGAGATAAAGATCATGTTAAAAGCAAGACTCAGAGGTAAACGTTTTGTCTAAAAGAAAATTTCAAATTAAGCTGTAGCTAGTATGCTTTTGCTACAAAACTAACTTCTTTGCTGAAACTTAAAAATCAGATCTTTATTTTTCAAAATGCTTGTTAATGCTAGCTGTAGATGTGTTACGTGTTTCTAACAGAGGAAATACTTATCAAAACAGAAGAATCTGGAATTTCTCAACACTAGAAAGAACTAACGTCCTGGAACATGACTGGTTTTGGTATATATGTTTTTTCTGCTGATAATGCGTGAATGATTAGCACTGAGGACAGACAGACTCCACTGCAAGAAAAAGATAGAGTTACATCCTTTTTTAAGGCAGCACTTTTCCTCAAAACACACATCTGTCCTGATTTTGATTATCATTTTGTTCCATATACCTGCTATTCATACCCTGCTAGGTCAGGGTGCAAAAACCTCAGCCAGCATTGACTTAGGCACAGATAGTTCACTCTCATTACAAATGGAAAACAAATATTTCCACCTGGACTGAGCAAGTTTTGACTGGTATCTGAAGAGGAGAATCTGCAGCAGTTGTCTTTTTAATGGTGCCTAGCGTGGGAATTTATCCGTGATTTCAGTTAGACCATGTTTTCGTTTAGAAATAGAAAAGTCTCCTTAGTGCACAGATATATAGTACTTCATACAACTTGAACTCAACCTCTACACACTAATTATTTAATAATATTCATAAGAAAACAACACCATTATTCCAAACCCCGCAAGAAACGTTGGCTTGCACAAGTGTTTCCTGATGCTGTAAAGCCACAGAACAATCTCAGTTTGGTGACGGTAAATGTGATACACTGTGGAAAGGTTTCATGGTAATGTTCATGGTTTTTGTTAATATCATACATATGTACTCAGTACAATGCCCATAGGCCATAGAAACATTCTAGAAAATTGCTCTTCAGTGTCATTGTAAATAATTCACTCACAGCAATATTTTTAGGTCAAGCATATCAAAGTTGCAGTAAACGCAATGGACCCTGACATAATAGGAGCACTGCTTTTACAGCAGTGGAGGAAGAGGGGAGGGAATGCACTTCCCTTCCATGAGAGATCAGCTGCTGTTCCCCAGTGTGCACATCACTGTGCTTGAGGACAGCAGTGGTGGTACTAAGGGCTTGTTATGAGGTTTGGAGTTGTTGGGTTCTTTAATTACCTCTAAGCTCTTTTATTCTCCTTGACTTCTGGCATAAGATCATTTAAAATATCCAACCCAACAGCTTCTGTATCAATTCCATAACTTCTGCTTCACAAGTACAGAAAGACACTTGGTTTTACCTCTAAAACTACAAGTCAAAGAATTCCTATGATAGAAATAGTCTGTGATATTCAGGACCATGGCAGGATGAATATGATAGACTTGCTTTTTGGCACAGCTGACACCACCGCACTAACATCTCTTGCTTTACAGATGGTGAAGTGACACAGTAAGTTCAAGAGTTAAATATAGAAGTCATTTACAGTTGAAATGGAAGCAGTATCTAGACAATTTTAGACTCCAACCATGTCCTTCTGGGAGAAAAAAAAAAAAAAAAAAAAAGGGAGGCTCCTGCAATCCTTTTACCTCATATAAATAGCTGTTTTTCTTGCCAAACACCTTTTGTTTCTTACTAATGTATATCTTTGTTACTTGCCAGAGTCACAATGGTAACCAGTTATTTTTCTAAGCAGTTACATGGTGACATTCACTAGAGAATAATTTGTACATTTTGCCTTCTCTTTTATTTAGGAGTGTATAATTTTGTTTGAACTTTACTTTTTGTTTTCTTCCCATACATCCTCCATAAGCACAAGTGCCAGAAACTTAGACCACATTTCAAAGAGCCCAGCCAAGGCCAGCTGAAAAAATTTGATGTCTCTTTATTTTACAAGTAATCACTGATCCTTTTCAGCCAAAAAAAGCATTTGTAATGGTACCACACAGTTAACACATTTAAATTTATCTGACATTACTCCATAGATACAGTGTCCACAAGTTCTTTCCTAGTTTAAAATAGGTTATTTCATCCCCTTGAAATGCAACACTTGCAATTTTTTGAAGATTTTTTTTGTTCAAAATATAGCTCTTCTTTCCCTGTGCCCCCATCACTAATGTTTTGCAAATTATTGTCAGAAATTACTTGGTAACGCATAGTAGTAGGATGAACTTTAAATACAAGCAGAAGCTATCATGATATAATTTTGAAAAAAATAAACTTTACATTGTACTGCATTTCCCCCACATTATTTTAGGAGTACAAACTGCAAAAGAGGCAGCAGAAGCATGATTAACTTTTCCTGCTGTCTGCACCTAAAGGGTATTTACAAGCTTGGCATTTCCATAGCTGTGGTAGAGCCTTCACTTCATAACAGCCAGTAATCACACACTGAATACAAATATATCTGGCAAACACATGTAAGGGAAGGTTTGTGTTTGAGTTTAGCAGTTACTGACCTGAGGAGGAAACAGGGCAAGTCTTCAAATTGCACAGCTTTGAAATATAAATCTTATGAGAACTGACAGAAATGCCCAGCCTCTAGATCTTCTTATGAGACTGCCTTTGCATTGCCACTAGAAATGAAAATACCCTCCTACCCCTAGGTTTGGATATGAAGTAACACCAGAAATTTAGGGAAAGCTTCAGATACAGAACCTAATCCACACCAGCCATATTAGAACAGAAACTGTCGGTATTTCACAGTAAATCAGAAATAAGCCTCTAAGTTCTGCAGACAGAATACAGGTCCATGGTACATCTTCCGATCTTTCTTGATTTGACTTCAGGAAATAACAGCTGCTTCCAAGATAGCCCTAAAACTTCTGATGTTTTAACAAATCTGCTTTAATCTAACAAACTCACAAAGATTATAATGAGACCTGATGATATAAATTTCTTGTGTTTTGTTTGGTGGGATTTTTTGTGGATGTTTTTGAAATAATCATTATTTTCTCCACTAGGAATGTCACACTACGTCTTTATGATGAAAAACAAGTTAAAAATGGACCAGATACCACAAATCGATGATACCAGTGTTCAGGTCAGGTAAAGATGAGAGAGAGCTGGAAAGCAACATGTGCCTGGTTTTCAAGATAGTGGGAGATTCACCTCACACTCAAGAGAAATTACAATATGCAAACTGTGTACCTCAGCTACAATGTCATCTCTGGGTACTAGCAACTTGTCCCAATAATCATACTATTCAGCTAATTGATTGCACAGATCTATTATTTGGTAATTAAACCATTAAAGAATTTTACCACAGGCATTTTGAAACACTGAAGCTAAAAGAAATACAAAAATATTTGTTTTAGCTAGTGAGAGTTGAGTCCAGGTGGTTGCCCTCAAAAGTCAACATCACCATCTGATGCGTAAAACATTCCTAATTATCACAGAGTACACCCCGTGCTAATTATTGTGCTTGCCTCAAAGTAATGAGCCATGATAAGCCTAGAGTTCATAACAATAGATTTACATTTAAATGCCATCCAGTTCACCAGGTATCAATATGCTGCTGGTTACCACACTGATGGACATGATGAAATTAGGCTCTCCCACAGACAGGGACAGTGAACACACTTCAGGGAAGCCACAAATGCTAGAGGGATAACAAAACTAAAGGAACTTGGAGAGACATTCAGGATATAACTATGGGAGACAACAGAGAGGAAAAAAAAGAAAAAAAAAGATTACTTTAAAGAGAGCGGTCAGCTGTGGTTAGCAGCAAATCTTAAAAGAGATCTTTGTAGACACTCCAGCAATATCTCTGTTCATCCCCAAAACAATTGCAGTAGATTGCTCCAAAAGTTCACGTGGATCAGGGTCTGCTACCTAATGAATTCAGATTCTCATCTGGTTTTGGAGTCAACATACTTCTATCAGTTTCAGTGGAATTATGCCAGTTTGTACAAGCTGAGGATTTGGTAAGCCAACACACAGGAGAACTGTAAAAGAAGTAAGGTCCCACACATCCTACACAAAGGAAAAAATGCAGAGGTGGATGTCACTCTTGGGGGAGTGGGAAGAGGAGAAACAAAAGAACATGTACTTGAAAAAACACGTTTCCACCTACAGAGAGAGCATCTCTGCCCACAGACAAACTGTGGGTGCCCCTCACAAACAGCACTCGTACACTTCACCACTCCATTGGTGCAGATGAATGCTTTGCAGGTACAAATAAGGAGCTTCAGAACACAACAGGCAGGAGAGTATTTTTGGGCAGAAACATCTCACCCACATTATGATAATCTGGCCTTTGCCACCACATGACGGTCTCCTTTGCTTCATGAAGCTTGAGCTATGTGGGTGGGAAAGAGCTCACAGCTTATTTTTGGCTGACGATGGCTCCCACAGCACAAGTGTATATATTTGAAGCAATGGCAGCTTGTTTCCTCTCTCTCCCTTCACATTGTGCACTTTCCATCATTTCCCATTATTTTGACACAGAGCTAGCAAAGTAAGCCACTCATTGGCTACATTTGGGAAAAAAAAAATCCAAGCAAAACATTATCACATCTTTTAAAATACCTCCTGTCACAATACCCAGGGGCTTCTTTAGTTTGGGTGCTTATTGGCATCCCTCTCTAGCCTAGAGCTACATATGGACTTCAGATGTGTATCAGCCTTTACAAGACATGATTTATGTTCTGCACAATTTAGGCAATGCAGGTACGTGTACAAATGCTGGTAATGCTGACTGGAAGTGCCTTCTGGAACCAGCTGACATGTATCAAGAGTGAGATAAGCAAACCACAGGTCTGCTCAAAGTGAATACCACAAACTGACTGTTGAGAGTGAATTCTAAAAACAAAACCAACCAAACAAGAAAACCTCCCCTTCTTCATCTCTCCATTGCTACATCACCCATCCCATCAATGCCTTTTGTGGATGCAGACAAGCACTTAAGACACTTCATCCTTGCAGGAGAAAAATAAACCAAACCAAAACCAAACCAAACATTACGTTTCCTTCCTCCTTATAGAGATTCCTATCTGTATAGGAACAGGATTTCTGCTTTAAACCTCGTATTGAGATTCTAAGGCATTACAGTGTCTATTGCTAATTAGTCAGGAGCATTGCTGAGGAGTAACCCAAGTCGGAGGCATGCATGCCTTTCCACAAGAGTTTGTTGCCTGAACTTAGGCATGTGCCTTTCCAGGTTTAGTATCTAGCACTTGTGGCTCCTCTCTACTTAGGTGAGTACCAGAGTTATATTTTCCCAAAACAGAAGTCTTTCTACTTTTCTCTTTTTTTTTTTTTTTTTTGAGGACACCATCAGATTAGCTCAGGATACTCATGACAGAATTATTTGCCAGGAGGATATACCAGCCTCTGATGAACTGAAACTCAAAATCAATTTAATCAAAATGCCTACAAATAATAGGCCATGTTTTAATGGCTATTTGTAGTTACCAAAACAGATTATTTTGCCTTTTTTTTCTACTACAAATTAAAGTGTTATCTACAACAAGTGTTATATATATATATATATATATATATATATATATATATCAAGCCTACAAAGAAATTTTGACTTGGATCCCAAGTCATTAGCAGCTCACAGGTTCGGGAGCCTCCTCTAAGAGGAGGACCCACAGTTGAACAGGCAGACCCTGCAAACTAGCTGAGAAAAGAACTTGGTATCTCTGCATGGCACCCAGAGATTCATGGGAGAAAAGAACTTGGTATCTCTGCATGGCACCCAGAGATTCATGGGTTCCTGAGCTGACTACAGTCGATGTACCTTCATCATCATCAGAAGCTGTAAGAGCCTGCACAGAAGACTGCAATATGAGCTCAGGCTCTGTGCTCACTTTAAGACTGTTGGCTGCTACATTTTATCAGCTCTTTCGGAATAAGGCTGCTCAGTAACTGCTTTCCAAGCTTCCGCATATCTACAATTCCCATCAGCTACAAGTATAAATTTGCAAGCAATGGGAACAACACGCACACAGTCTGATGGAATCTGTAGAGAAGGTAAAGCTGTGACCAGATGGCACTTTTAAGTTTCTTACAGCCAGATATTCAGAAGCATCTGAATTTTGAATGCTTCATTTTATTTTTCTTTTCATTTTCTTAAAAGCTCCCAAAACACAGCATTTGCTCCTAGAAATAATCTTGTGATATTCTGTGGCTAAACCTCCAATAGCTCATTTTTCATGACTGCAGACCTAGACTATTAGAGCCCTGAATTAGTACTTGGGTACAGACTGCTCAAAAATTCAGTCTATAATGTCAGTAAATAAACTCTTTATGAATATAATTTTGAGTCAGCCCTAACAGAAAAAATAAGTAGGTTGCCTGTTCCTTTCCTACAGGGAAACGTTGCCAAAAATACATAACTGTCAGTTTTCATCTTTAGAATAATGTTAGCTACTGAAAAAAAAGATTCACAATGAGCAATTATGTCTTCAGCTTTCATGTCATTTTACATCATTCCACTATCAGCCATGCTCAAAAGCTTAGAGGCAACATTTAGGTCAGTGACTTTTGCAGGCAGTGTATTCACTGTTTGGTAATTAAATTAGATACACTTTAAATAACCAGATTCTGAAACAGACAGCCACTTACAAACATGTGACCAAATGTATCACTGCCACTGATGACACTGGATGAGGAAAATTATGCATGTTAGCAATCATTAACTATCACTGAGGATTATAAATTTAGGGATTATGATATTAAGAATAACTGGATCAGCAAATCACTGCAGAGAAAAATCTTTAAGATGTAGCTAAAAGCCATACTGAAGGACTGACCTACTTTTCTTTACCAAGTTTTATTTATACACGTATAGAATTTTTTCTTATGGTTAACAAAACATCTCCCACCAAGAAAGCCCTCAACTATTAATAAAACTCAATAGAGAATGAAATACTGCAGTAGATGCTCAGCCTTTAATAAGGTTTTAGCCTGCATCTCAGGCAATAGCCACTAGTACTATTTCAGATAAATCTTTAAACAGCAAAATAGGGACACTAATTTTCACTTTATGTGGATTTTTTTCTGGATAAATTATTAACTCTTGACATAAAGTTGGAATGTTAAAAAACTATTTCATGTCAAACACAGCTCAGAGGAATCTATTTTGTTAAAAAAAATAACATAGCTTTGCCACTTTTTCAAACCTTGCATTTGGAAATTAACAAATCCCATAATTCTTCAAGGGACAAACAGATGTTTATTTTAAAAAACCCAAAACCCAACAAACTAAAACAACCAAACTCACACAGTAATTTAGAGAGGTCCTATGAGAAGATAAGCAGTAATGTTAATGGATCAAGGAATGCCAGTGATAAGAACACAAAGAACACAAGTACAAGCCAGTCTGGAAATTCGTGTGTTTTCACTTATTTCTCGACAATAGCAGAGGCTGTTGGCATTCCATGTTTTGAGCAGACGTTCTGCATACACAAGGTGCAATTCGCTTTTTGTTACCTTAGTTCCCTTGCCCCCAATAAGTATTCATATGAGAGTCTTGATTCGTGACAACTGTGCCAAAAGGTCCAATTTTAAAATCCCATTTTAGTTTTTCTTCTGGAGACTGGACCATTGGCTTTTTATTTCAAGACAGACAAGCTACAAAACACAGTCCACAGCCACAGATTATTAAAATACCCTGTCCACCTATGCCTGCGGACCACTACAAACACTGAAGGGAGCCCCACAAGCTAAAGATATCACAATCCAATTGTAGCATTGCCATAGTTACTGCTAAAGTCCTGAACTGGAAAATTATTCTTTCTGTTTGCAGGTCTTGCGTTGGCTGAAACACATGGAAAAACTGGCTTCAAGGAGGAAAATGCAACCCACCACATGTATATTTCTGACTATTATAAAACACGAGGCTGAACAAGGGGTTTCTGTGTCCCTTCCTGTGCCATAGGTAGAGGCTTGCAGGGGTGTCACACTCAGCTGCCAGCAGGTGTTGCACCGGGCAGCCGTGTAAAACGCCTATTCACTGAACTCTGTCACTGCAGTTATGTGCTCTTTATGGCAGGGAAAACAGAGAAAACAAAGAGCCCGTTATGCTTTAACTTCAAAGCCTCATACCCCAAACTTCAGCTGTATACCTCAGGCAATGCAGCCCAGAAGAGAGGCAGCATAGTCTCAGGTAAAGTTATTTTTCTGCTCTAATACCCTAATATCTGTAGCACTTATAAGAAATGGGGGGAGGGTGTTCATCTTAAATATAAGCATAGTGATAGCAGAAGGCCATCTGACATTTGTCATTTGACTGACAAGTAAATTTTACTCTGAAGCTTTCCAAGTTCACTGGAAGGTTTTGTCTGAAAGGCTGTAGAGGAACCTTAAGTTTACCCGTAAGTGCTGCAAGAATCTTGCCACACAAGAAGTTAGGAGATAGTGATCTTCCCAGTTTACAGTTATCATTCTCCTGTTGCACCAATTTCCTCTCCATCAGGGGTAGAGCTTTTATGAGATCCCTAAAGCCTGTGTGCAATATTTATTCTGTTAGTCTAATTAAAGGTACATATTACTATGTACATATTACTGAAGCTGTCCCCAGTGGTGCTTCACATCATAAATAACAGATGTGAAATGTTCTCCTAGTGGGACAAGCACCAGTATCAATTCTTATGCTATCTCTTTAACCATTACATCATCTCACTATTTCTTAGGATTTTTCTTAAAAGGAAAGAAAAAAGTATCATGAAAGTAATACTAGTTTGGGACAATTAAATTACTAGATCTTCACAAGCCCATATAAAGACATAAGCATTTTGATTATGTAAAATGAAATGGTTTTACAACAAAAGTGTGAAGTACCAAATTTCTGACATTTAATTGAGTAGGACTGTCCCAAAGATTAGTCCATCAAAGATGGGAGAACGGGCATTTGCTTCCCCAACATACTTGCATCTTCCTTTTCCCAGTTTTACCCTAAATTATAAAGCTAGCCAAGATGCTCAAATTCAACACCAGGTTCTCAATGAACTTGTTGAATAGTCTTGACTTGGGACAGAAGCTTGGACACCCCCACTCAATAGCTTTTTACCTGGAGGGCAAATAACTGACAACTGCCTTGATCCTTACCAGTACAGGGCTACATTATTGCTTCTCTGTTTTTTACAAGACCTAATATCCCATTGTACTGGAACTTTTACAGTTTGTTCTTTACAAATCGTCAATACAACTCATTCTCCTCACATCCCAGGAGATTTTTAAATTTGGACCATTTTTTCCAATATTAATCCAAGGAATTTTAACTTTAGCCAACAGACAATGGTGTGACTCCCCTTACCCTTCTCCTGCTTCTTAAAGATGCAAAAGATTGTTCCTCTTTCCAGGAATCATCAGTCCTCCACTAAGCTTTTCAATCTTTCCTTGGAAGCACATCTTTCAGGCATTTTTTCAGGAAAAAGTTGCAAGAGAAATTAGAGAGTTTCACATATGATTGACACTGTCAGCACTGGACACTTGGCAGTAGAAAAGAAAAACTACTTGAGCAGAAGCATACCAGAACTGAAGAAAGACTCGTAGACAAAAATACAAGTCCCACTTTCTCAGTGCAGACCAATAGTGGAATGGAACAAGTGACAAGTCCCATGGCGAAGCCTGCAGGTATCATTGCTGGTCCCTAGGCAGCCATGCTTTGGGACAGCAAGGATGTGTTTGAGTGACCCAGGCACAGGTGGATGATGGTGTGGATTAGGTCAGGTAGGAATGGGAGGAAGAGGAGGAGGAGGGATGGTCAAGATAAAGGAATTGTAGTACTGATAGACAAGAAAAGAGCACTTCATAGACAGATGCCGGTAAGAAAAAGTTTAGAAGGGTTGTGTGAAATGAAAACTTGCAAAAAAAGCTATAAGAGAGAATAAAGAAGCATCAGACGGTGTCTCAGCATAGATTAAAAAACATAATTCAACAAAAGGAGGTGAGACATTTGGCAGGAATGGTGAAACAGGCCAACAAATGTCTCAGAAAAAGGATCTTGGAGGGACACCAATAACTGGCATGCAGCTGTTTTCCCCCTTTCACTACTCACTTCCATATTTGATAACAGCCCTTTGCAATCATTAATCCCCTTGGTTTAGACAAAGATGGCATAACAACTGCCAGCTGGGCTTACCTCTGCAGCAAAAGCCCTATGAACCCAAGTGCCCATCTTTTCCAGACCGGCATTTTTTAAGTTAACAATCTGGCCCTGTTGTCTTGCTGTGACTCTACAGGTCAGGCTCTGAACTGGAGTCCACTCAGAGGTAGGCTTACACTGGACCAGAGACTGGCCTTATTCCCTTACACACAACTAAAAGCACCTGTCCTGCTTCCTCTGATCCCTGGATATTTGTGATGCAGCACAGGGACCCTTTGCCAGCTCAGTCTCAAAAAAAGCTCTCCTACTTCCAGCATTGGAACCGGAACTGAGTTAGAAGGATCAAAAATGTAAATACATTTTGCTCATTTAACTACCAGGTTTTCTTCCCCTCTTTGTGGGTATTTTTTAAATTTAAAGGAGTTGGCTGTTTTGAAGGAAAATAATGTCTGAGAAATCCATTATGAATTTTGGCAAATCAGTATTAGTCATTTGTAGCCAGACCAGGATAAAAGAGCCCTAAACTTTTTACTGCTCTATTTATTTATTGAAATGTTTTGTCTCTGGGTGGAGTTTTTGAGGATGAACATCCCATTCCTTCCAACATGCTCAGACAGCCATGCCCATGCACAGCTGCTGATCCCCTGTCCCACCATGCACTTGCCTGCACTCCCATATCAAAACAAACTATCAAATTTTTGGTCTCCACTTCGGTTAACCATGATTTTTCATTTCTTTTGTTTTACGAAATGTTCACAATTTATACTTATGCTGTAGCAGCTCTTCACTGTGTGATATCTTTATATGCACGAGAGGATGTGCCTCATCCAGGAGGCTTTAGACAACAAGTTGTAGCAGTACCTGGCTAAATTCTTTCATCTTCCTGAATTATTATTTTGAAGTTGCTTTGTCCTAAGACAGTCATAGTCAGACTGCTATTGCTTTCTGCCTCAAAACTTAGCAAAAACAAAGAAAGACATGAACAACAAAGGCATTTGTGATTTTCTTACAAGCGGCAAAAAACTGTTTTCCAGGAGTTAATTTTTTTCATCTCAGTTCTCTTTTCTTTGAGCCAACTTCATTTTTTTTTTCCCAGACTGTTAAGAGTTCATAAAAAAAAATCTTCTGGCTTCTAGCAAACTTATGTTCTACTTTCATCTAGAAAGGCATAAATGTGTTGAGCCAAAACCACAGTATTCACCACTATTTGAAACAATCTGTGTAGGCTTTTTGCATTCCTGTTTGCAGCGTCCGGTACAAAACTCAGTACACAACCACAGCAGTAACCTTTCCAACTGTCCACACACACCGTGCTCTGGGTAAACACTCATATATAGCAGCAGCCTCTGCATGGGGTTTTTATGACTGGGATCAAAATAGCTCCTTCAACTTGTATGTGTGAATATTGCCTTTATCATATAACCAAGACTCCAAAATTAGAATTACAGTGGGTATTTCTGCTGATCTGAAAGATTTAACATCTCTTTTCTCATAAAAAATTCTATTTGAAATAAAAAATTAATGCTCCCAAATCTAGTACTACTGTGCAGAGTGTAGGAAAGAGACAGTAATTCGGTATCTCAATAAATTTTTCAAAAGAATATTGAGCCAAAAAACTCAATACCCACCAAAGAGACATTGGAGAAATTTTTTAAAAGGCTCTATGACAAGTTCATTCTTTTTATTGTTTTGTATGGACAGACCAGACATTCAGGGCCACTTGGGTTTAGAAATCATTCTTCCCTCAGATCCTCTATATTGAGGAACCTATGACAGCATTTCAACATACAATGAAGTCCAAACATTTTGTGTAACTGGGCTTGCCTGTCCTGTTCCCCCTCAATAATATTTTATTGATTAATCATAAAATAGTTAGTAGGACAAGTCTTGTGATTTCCAGCTAAACTGCATCATCAATGGGTCAAAACTGGCAGGAGAAAAAATTGGAACCTCAGATTAATTTCATTCAGTATTTTCAAGGAAATACATTGAACATGTTAATCTAAAAAGCTCTCTTTTAATACAGCTTAAACAAATATAAAATAATTCTTAAATTAATACATTAACTTCAGACCATGTATTTGAGTTCGCCCAAAAGAAACGGATAGGAAAGCTAAGCCCCACCTTCTTCCATCTGGTTTGGTTTGTCCTGAAACCATTTCCCCTCTCCTCCTTTCAAATGCATTACTTCAATCACTGAACTGTAAAGGTCTGGCTTTATTTAACATCTGTGCTTTGATGCACGTATATAACTGGAGGATTGTAAGGCTTTTTGCTGCACAGTGTTTATATTGCAAAGAACATCTTTAATTTTGTTAGGATCTTATTAGCTGTTATCAGAGGTCACACACCAAACTGATAGGCTGGGGACAGAATCCACACTCATCTTCTGTGGACACCACTGAAGAGAAAGTTTGACAGGGAAAAATCATCACTTCAGGGACCTGTTCCAAAATTCAGATAGACCTGAGTCACTTTCTTGCTTCCTCTACACACCTTGCACTCCAGTAAGCTTGACTGCTGCTTTCCCCATCCAGAAAAACTAAATATTATATTCTACAAGCTGTTTTATTGGCTCCAAGGACTACAATTGAGGAATGGGAAATAGATGTCTGTTTGATTTATAAACATTACATACAAGCACAGGAACATGAGCAAAAAGAGAATGTGTCCACACAGAAAGCATTTCCTGCACTGCTTCTACTTCCCTTCAGACTGAGGCATTACCAGAATCTGTGGGGTTTTGTTCTACACACAAAAATAATATTTAATCATAATAGAGTCCAAGAAAATGTGCATGAAAGATAAAGATTTCACTATAAATGATGGCACTCAATCACACACCTCATTAATTACAACTCCTGAAAATTTCCAGGCATTTTGAGAAGCAAGTCTCTCCCTTCCTGAGGAAATCTACATAAAAATATAGCATCTTTTAACTATGTTGTATATCGTTAAGTGGAAGCTGTATGGCACTGAGTGATATAGAGAAACATTTTTATTCACTTGCACCTTGCTCAAAATTAATTTGTTTTCTAAATTTGCTAATTTTGAAAAGTTGGTCTTTATGAGAGTGAGTTATGCTTTTATCTTTCACAAGAAGCAGTATAGAAACATGCCTCACAAAGATATCAGCAGGAAACCAGGGCTCAGCTGTGTTAGATACAGAATGAAATAAAATGCTGTGGCAAATTAAAAAATATTTTGGAGTGTAACTTCAACTGTCTGTGAAACACAGAAAACTCGCTGTTAGTTTGTTCAGTTATTGCCTGGGCTTGGATTTCCAGTGTTTTAGGAGTGAAAACTGAATACGTGACAGTCACCTTTGAATATTCCAGGTAATAATAAAGCAATCAAAGAAAACTAGATGAATGAAATCCATTATTTTAGCTCCAAGGATCTGGTATTTGCTTTCTTCCAGGTAACTGCTCAGCTATAGGAAACCTGGTGACATGAGATGCTTGCTCTCCACTACAAAGGAAAAAAAGACCAGCATATTCAGTTGCATTCCAAACCTGTTACCTTTCACTCTAAATTTGGAAACTGAAATGAGATCAGTAGTACTTTTCATCACTGTTTCTAGAAAAGGATTTTTTTTCTTATGTGTAATATCCAATTCAATATTCTATCTGAATATACTTGGTATGAAATTGCCAAATGATAGGTGCATACTAACAAAGAACAACTAAATGCGCACAGCAGAAGACAGAAGGGCATGGATTAACATCAGAAACCCAGACTGGAATTTACATCTTGGTCACTATAACTTGCAGTTCATTTTTTGGGGTGTGAAGTTGGATGGGAGGAAGAGGGTAAGAAGCTGGGTTTGTTTTTAGGGGTTTGGGAGTTTTAAGATTAAGGAATGAATGAATATGACTGTAGGTACAGATTCTTCAGCAAATGAAAACACACAATGGTTCACAAGAAGAAAGTAAGAAATCTTAGTTTCTTGACACACCCTTACAAATAAGATGTAAATAACCTGGAGACATGAACCCAGGTGGCAATGAAGAGTTTATAATGCAAAATTGTTGCAGAATAGGTCATTAAATTAGCTGTAAGGTTCTCCAAACTGACACGGGATAACACCTTTAAAACACTGATTCTATCAATGGCTGAGACTCTAAGAGTGGCCCCGGGAGTGAGTGAGAGTGCCTGCACTGGTTTCACTGAGGCAGCTGCATTATTTGAGAGCTCACCCTGACTGAGCAAGTCAGCACCCAAACACCCTGGGCATCCAGGGAAGTTAAGGATGGAAGTTGGCAGTTCAGGTCACCTTAATGAATTTGCAAAGGAAAAGAAAAAAGCATCATTCTGGGACCACAGCAAGCAGTGACCTTATGAAAGAGAGCCTGAAAGAACCTGATGCAGGATGTTGCTAGCAGGCCTCCTTTAGCTTTGTCACAGCTCCCACACACAACAGGAAAGGCTTGTGCAGAGCCACTGTTTCAGTCTATCAGCAGTGCCTCAACACCTTGGGGGTTTGCTCACCTTCCAGTCAGCTCTCAAACCACCAGAGGTGAGGGTGAGAAAGCTGCCAGCTTGCGCTGCAGACCAGAGAGTCTCCAAAGCTTTTTAATCAGAAGTCACACAATTGCGTAACACAAATTATATTACTGTGGACTTCAAATAAGTCATAGGCCTATTGAAAAAAAAGAGAAAATTGCAAATTCTGAATGCTAATTCTGGAAACAGTATCTGTGACATACACTATTTTTAAGCCTATACTTTGACATGTTATTGGAGGAGAAAGATGCGCCCCCCCAAAGTCTTTCTCTACAGAGGCGGTCAAAAAATACACATGGTAAGCAAAGTTGAAAAGAGAAAATAAAGTTGGGGTTTTTTAGAATAATCAGCTATAGCAATTTTAACGCTATGCACGATTTAGGGAAAAAAAAAAGTTCAATTTTTAAGTTGAATTAGTCATATTAGGTTCAATAGGGTATGGAAATTGAAGTCTGAAGTCTCAAATCATACTTAATGATACACAAGGCTTCCTCTTAAAAGATAAATTACTGCTCTTTGCTAAGTCTAAGAACTTCCCAAGCAAGAAAATGACCCTGTTAAAACACAGATATAATACTGATCACCCAGCTTTCAAGTATTATCTAAATACATGGTGGGTTGAACTGGTCAAGTGGGAAGCCAGCTCTTTATCAAATTGCCCATCAGGATTCAAATGAGCATTATTTAAAGTAAATCAAAAAATAATTAGGTTAAGTCAAAGGACTGCTGATTATTAGCAGCCCCAGATATTAGGTTATGCAATATACTGATAACCCTTCATTTAAGGGCTCATTGGCTCCTCATCAGGCATTCTGAGTAAGGTGCTAATCAAAAAAGTCCTCACTTACACAACAAGAAGTGTTACAACTTCAAAAAAAGGTCTTAAAAAGAGATAATTCTCACTTGGTATCTTAAGGCAGCTGGTAAAAACAGCCTCCCATTTCTAAATCTGTGTTTGCAAGGGCTCTCAGAAACAGCCACTGGTACTTTGTATCCTATACTAGAAAACTTCAGCCCTTAAAGCAATCTTTCACACATTGCTTCTGTGCTTATCTATAAATATAATGAGCAATCAGCCTCCACAGTGGTGCCTTGCTGTCTGTCTAGAACTACTCCTCTATTGTAAAATTTTCAGACAGTGCTTTTGCCCGTTAATAAACAGAGCAGCCAAGCTTGCCTCAGAGTTTAATCTCACAATATCTAAACTGCACACATACCCATATATCTTTATGAGCAGATATCTGGAACAGAAACAAGCCTTAGCAGAGATCTGCATTTCAAGCTACAAATCAGAAATGCACTTTTTGATGACCTTTCTTTATATACATAGAACAAAGTACACTATCAATAAACAAACATATGCCCTAAATTCCCAGGGTCAGCTTTATAGCAAAGCTGTTCTTATGAACACAATGTTAGGTCTCCCTCAAAAGACACATTTGCCTAATAAAGAAAACTGTGTGGCAGAGAACATCTGCACCCATACTACCAGAGCATACATGTATAAATTGGAGACTATAAATGCATAGTCACAAGCCTTGTGATAACCATGCTTCATTTCAGTTTAGCCATCTACCCCATAGGGACACAGCTGTGAATCTCTTGTTTCTCTTTTTCCATCCATGCTCTAAATCCAACACCTGCTTTAAATCATGTTGTATTTAGTCCACTAGAGGTTACAAAAGCTCTTAGGAAGACCCTAAGAGCTCTCATAGGTGGCATACTAAAGAGTCACAACACCAGACAGAGACACAGTCCTGAGTCAGAAGCTGGGACCGCTACAGGAAGATGCTACTGGGCAGTCAAAGTGCCTGGATTCAGGAGGGCAGACATGCATGGAGCTTCCCACTCCCTGCAGATGCATTTAGGAGAAGCACCACCTGTGTGCCCAGATGTTTACATTCTCCTTTCACAGATAAATCATCAACCAGCCAACCAATCCTGATTGTGTTACGAGAATTTTACAATTAGTGGACACTCCACATAGAAAACAGCACCAAACTTATTATATTTCATCTAGCCACAGTAACCCCATTAAGCTGTAAAAATTACAGTTGCATCCATGCTTCAAGAGAATAATCCCAATGAAGCACAGAAGAATCCAAAATGAAGTAGCTGAATTTTTTTCAGGGATGTTATGCTCCCTATAAGTTATTTTACAGCTTGACCTCTTTTTTTTTCTAAAGGGGTTTCTCAACCCCAAGACAGGATTTACAGCTCTGTTGGCTTTACAGGGACTACAATCACACAATTCCTGTTGCACAGGCCAAACTCTTCATTGTCCAGGTTACATAGCTGCCCATTTTTTTAGTCCCTGGTATTAAAGGCAAAATAAGCAAGATCTAATGGAGTAATAACCTCACCTTAAATTACTACTGGAATCAGAAATACCTAAAGAAAATACAACATAGATCAGCTAAACAAACCTTAGGCTTACTACGCATAGTTCAATTAAAGTTCCACTTAGGCCGAAGTTTTAGAATACTTTGTAGTTTAGGAATCTGTACAAATATTCGCAACTTATATAATGAAATAGGCAACTTAAAAACAGATATAACAAGAGCTAATTAATATATGGGTACTTGTAATTCATACACATTTGCTAGCTTTTAACTGAGATAATCTGAAATGA
This sequence comes from Chamaea fasciata, assembly GCF_029207755.1. Classification (NCBI taxonomy): domain Eukaryota; kingdom Metazoa; phylum Chordata; class Aves; order Passeriformes; family Sylviidae; genus Chamaea; species Chamaea fasciata. The sequence continues at coordinate 10,877,258 of NW_027094095.1, read as the reverse complement.
ACGAAATCTATTGCTTTCCTTTACAGCAAGCAACAATACGTGATGTTTAACTGGTATTTGGTTTAGGTTATTTCTGTATGTGTTAGATTGGTTGAACTTCCTGGTTAAAGCTTTTTGATCCTCAGTTACTAGAGGGGGCTTGCATGCTAACACAAACTAAATGCATCTCATTTCCTCTGCACTTATTTTGTATGTTTGTGCTTGTAATCAGTTTCAAGTTGAAGGGAAACTAACAAGTTATGGAGGAAACAGCCTTTTCTGTCCCAAAAACATGCTTTCACAAATACAGAAATGCTCCATTTGCCTATTTGGGTGTTTTTATCCCTGTCCCCTATATTTTCAGAACCCTTTTCTGTCCTTTTTCACAAGCTGGGTTCTGCTAAGTGGAAAACAATTTATTTGGATCTACATTTGGGTTTTTAAAAGTCTTTTTCAAGCCATAATTGCCAAAGTGAGTTCAACACTAAATAACAGTAGATTCCCAAGAACATATATTTTCTTTAAGTTTTACATTAAAGACCCACAGATTTAACACACATAAGTCATTTATCGTGCATGTTACACAGCGCAAGACCTTTTTAAAATGTCTATTTCATAAGCTGGTTTTTATTTGTTCCCATGGCATACACACACTGATGGCCAAGAGCATAAATTCTTGCAGTTTTCTCAGAGTTCCCTGCCTATGCCAGTAACTACCATATTACTTTTGCTTCAACAACTCATTCTGTAGCCAAGTTCCTCTATCAAAAGAAAGTGATCTTCCTGGAAAAATCATGAGATGTGGATAAACACTACCTATTCAAGCTTTTGATTATTTCAAGACAAAGGTTCTTAAACTTAACTTCATTTCGACCTTAGTCTTAGTGTATAAAAATTCCACAGATAGACTTTAACTTCAAAAATCAGAATAAACTTGCTTCCCCTTCCCCACCACCCTCAATCCAAGGAACTGCCACTAAGTGGTTTCAGGTGCAGCTCTGATGTAAGGTAATTGCACATTCACGTTCTCTTTCTTTGTCCATGCTGCAGAGGGAAGTGATAAAACTTTTTGAATTCAAGTAGAACTGGAAAAAAAAAAAAAAAAGAAGGAAAAAAAAAAGAAAGAAGAGAAAATCTTACTAGTACCAAGAAAAATTGCATGTATAATTGGATTGCCAACAGTACACACCTTCCAGAAGGAAAGGCAACCACGGAAGATTTTTTCCTCCTTAAAAAGCATTAAACACTCTCACCTACTTTTCTGAGCCCAGTTTAGCATAAGAATAGCTAAGCTCAGGATCTGTGACAGCACCAGAAAAACAAATCCTTGTGAGACAACCAGGGGTACCAAGAGCGCATAGAGGAGATAAGGGCACAAATTCCCCTTAGGAACACTTGTTAGGAATCACCTCAGCCTGCAATTTGCTTCGACAAAACCTTTCCTTAATTTCCCTGTCCACACCCTTCAAAAGGCCAAGCCTCCTCTTTGTGTTAAACACGTCCGTGTAGCCACTGTCCCCAAAATGCAAGGGCAGTTAAATGAAGAGAAGAGCCTTGGGGCAGGAGAGCGGAGACTGCGCTTACCTAGGGAGGTTCTCCCGAACGCACACAGCGGCTGCCTTATTTGAGCGTGGAGGCAGAGCCTTTAAAACCTCAGACTACAACTCTCTTCAAGAAGAAAGGAAACCTTCCCGTCGCCTGCTCCCACCACCCATCGCAGATAGCCCGGCAGCAGGGCATGGCTCTGAGGCAATTTAACAGGAACAGCCTACCTTAGTGCAGCAGCTCTTCGCAGGACACCCTCCACAGGGAGCTGCTGCTGGCTGGAGACTGGTGTGGTACAGCTCCTGCGGGGCTCTGAGGGCGGGCTGAGCCCCGGTACAGCCCCACGAGTCCCAGGTGCAGCCACTCTGGCCCTGATGGAGCCCTCCGGTCCCAGGTGCGGCCACTCTGGCCCTGATGGAGCCCTCCGGTCCCAGGTGCAGCCACTCTGGCCCTGATGGAGCCCTCCGGTCCCAGGTGCAGCCTCTCAGTTCCCCATGCCGCCCCTCAGGTCCCGTGCAGACCCCCAGCCCTGCAGCCTCACCCGGGCCGTGCCGCGTTGCAAACCTCTGCTGCAGCTTCTTCAGGCTCTTTGCACGGGCACGAGGTCCCAGGGGTTCCTCCATGAGCCCCAGCAGGTGTTCCCGCTGGGCGCTGGTGCCCGGCGTCGCTCAGTGCCAGGCTGGTGGCAGGGCTGTGGATGAGGATCTGTGCTCTGAGCTGCCTCCCCAGGCTGGAGCTGTCAGGCAGCAGGCCCTTGATTGACCACAAAGATGTTTTTTAATATCTTGAAGACTGTTACAAAATCTAATGTCTCCCATCCTGCAAACTCTTTAGCTGCCCATCCCTACTTGTGCTGCACCTGGTCTTGCCAGAACAGCTGTTCTCATAGTCGCCAGCTAATGAAAGCTAACAAGAAAGCTTTTTCACAAGGGGAATTCACTTTTGATATTAAACGTGAAAAAGAATTACATTGTGCAGTAATCTATGGGCATAGTGAGTAGTTAAAAATTTTCAGAGTACTTTCTGATTCATGAAAATAATTTTATAATTTTGCCTCCTGAAACCATGTCTGTGAGGGTGGCTTTTGTGAGTGGTGTGATCAATCTTTTGAGTTACGCCAATTCTTAATTATGTCTGTAAAGAATCTGCATTGTCTAGCAGCTCTGTCCTACTGTGACTTTAAAAAATATCAATTCCAAATTTCTTGAGCACTGCAAAAATGTTTCGGCATCTAATACTCAGCATCTGTCTAGAAAACATATCAATCATATGATCACAAACAGCTGTTGCATTAGACTTTTAATCAGCTATGATTTTCAAAGGAGACAAAGAATGTTGGATGCGGTGATGGAAAGTTATTGCAGAGAATGCCCTTCTTGAGAACTAAAAATCCAGTCTCGGGGACTCAGAACTTTACTAAGCATTGTAAAAACTCTTCATGTATACAGACAGTAGAGTTATCTGATAGAAATTGGAATAAAATACTATGACACAATGCATGTATCAGCTAAAGTGTAAAAGGTGCTCCAGGCAGGTATTTTGTTATTAAATGTAAAAGGTATGTACTACTAGCTTGCACAGATTGCAAAGAATAAAGTTGTTGCTCAGCAGTCTGTTTCCTCTTCAAGTTTCATAAATCTATTTAATGAGGGGTTATGAAGCCCCTTATTGGAGATACAACATATCTCTGCTTAGAAATCATTGATGTCCAAAAATGGCCAATTTCTCCTCTCAGTAATGTTAGTGTAAATCTGCATTAGCTCTGTTGGATTCAGGAGGTATTACAGGGTACCTCCTGACTCATTTTCAATAGAACATGCCAATTTGAAATAGTAATATGGCTAACTCTGTGTCATTCATCTGACACAAAACCACAAGACTGAAGAAAAAAGAAAAGCTACTTCTAGAATTGCTTGGGGGGGGGGGGTGTTTGGATTTTATTTTTTTAAATCCCAAACTCTTGGCATTCAACTTTTATAAAAAGCTTCATAAAGTATTAGAAAGGATATATAATGCAATCCTTTTAAAATACTTTTAAGTTCAGAGCCGTAAGGCATTCTAAAACTCATCCACACTGGGAACATCAGGCATGGTGTTTGCTCCACAGTCAACCTGCATAAGCTTTCCTAGTCTGTGGCTTGATCCTACCTCACCTCCTGACTCCTGCCTGCCTAAGATGTTTCCTGCTGACCCCTCTTTTAGCCCACAAACAGGACAGAACACCCACCCCTCTCCTGGACTGCCTGCGCCTGCAGCAGAGGTGAATGTTGCAAAAGCTGGTGCAGCTGCTTGGGAGCTGTTCTCTCTGTGTTAGGGAGAAATCCTGGAGCTAAGGTCCATGGACAAACAGTCAGCAGACATAATGTCAACCAGCAAGTGATGCAAAGTTCCTGACAACAGTCAAGAGCTTTTACTTCCGTCAAAGACCACGTACTTTTGCCTTCCTTCCTCATAGGCCGATGAGGGCTTTCCTTCATTTTGGGCAGCCCAGGCTGCTTGAGGGAGCTCACAGCAGACATTTCTCTGCCTGCCTTTTGTCTCCTTCTCCAGCTGCTTCTTCTTGCTGTGCCCAAGGCAGTTCAAGGTCAAAACACCCTGAATACCAAAGGCTTTTTTTTTTGAAGGAAGCTTCTGTGAGATGGGCAGGGCAGACCCAGCATAAAATTGTATCCTGCAGCAAAAAATAAGTTTATTCTGTCACACCATGATTTGTGGCTCCATCTAAAAGAATAGCCATGGGATCATGAGGTTCTGCAAGCCTGACATTGAAACCAGAAACAGCCACCCTTGACAAATGTTATCTAGAAAGTATACTAGAGGAAAGAGTGGGACTCAGAAGTCCTCTACTCTCCATCTAGCTGAGACAACATTAGCAAGTTCTTTTTAAGTGGTCAGTGACATACATGCAGTGGGTTGACTCTGTCTGAGCATCAGAGCCACTCAGTCACTCTCCTCCTCAGCTGGGCAAGGCACAGAAAATGGAATGAAAGTCTCTTGGGTCGAGATAGAGATCACTCAGCAGTGAACACTGTGACAGGCAGAACAGACTTGACTTGGGGAAATTAAATGGTTAGTGATCAAACTGGAGTAGGATAAGAAGAAATCTTAAAACGCCTTTCCCCCAACCTTACCTTTTTCCCTTCACTCTTGATTTCTCTACCTCCTCCCAGCCAGCGGTGCAGGGGGACAGGGAACAGGGGCTGCATTCAGTTCATCACACGCTGTCCTGGCTACTACATCCTCCTCAGGGGGAGGACTCCTCACACTCTTCCCCTGTGCCAGCGTGGGTCCCTTCCATGGGGTGCAGTCCTCAGGAACAGGCTGCTCCAGCGTGGGTCCCCAGGGGCTTCAAAGCTACTGTCAGCAAACCTGCTTCAGTGTGGGCTCCTCTCCCCATGGGGCCATGGGTCCTGCCAGGAGCCTGCTCCAGTGCGAGTTTCTATGAGGGCACAGTGTCTTTGGGGCATCCACCTGCTCTGGCATGGGGTCCTCTATGGGCTGTGGGTGGATCTCTGCCCCCATGGACCTCCCTGGGCTGCAGGGGCACAGCTGCCTCACCGTGGGCTGCACCAGGGGCTGCACAGGAATCTCTGCTTGGGTGCCTGGGGCACCTCCCGCCCCTCCTTCCTCACTGACCTCGGTGTCTGCAGAGTTGCTTCTCCCACATATTCTCACTCCTTTCTCCTCTCTCCCTATGCAGTTGCACAGTGTTTCCCCCCATTTCAAATATATTATCCCAGAGGCACTACCACTGTTGCTTATGGGCTTGGCCTTGGCCAGCAGCAGATCCATCTTGGAGGCGGCTGGCATTGGTTCCAGAGAAACTTCCAGCACCTTCTCAGGGAAGATACCCCAAAACACCACCCCACGCTTCCCCTACCAAAACTTTTCCATGCAAATCCAGTGCAACACAGTGGATTGTAATTTAATTTCTGATGCTGTCTCTTTCCCAGAAAAAAACCACAGATATAGGTGCTGTAGGTTCCTTCATATTGTAAACAATCATGTGAAAGAGACGGAAAACTCATGGGAATGAATGTTCCTGTGTCCTTCAGAGATTTTTCACACAGTTCTTAAATAAGGTGCATTTCCATACAGTTCCCAGACACAATGTTAATTAACACTATAAATCAGATACATAAAATCAATAAAACCATAAATTAATAAAACCCATAGAATTACTTAAGTCTGGAGTACAGAATGATTGTTTTAAAAAAGCAATAACAAAAGAGCCTACCAGAATTTGTTCAAGGCTGATTACCATGGAGCTGACATTACCTGATCTGGCTGGCTGGCAGAGTTCTGCTACCAGCATCAGTGACGGACAGAGTGCTTTCTAGAAAAAGCAATTCATGCATTTTAGATGCAATCTGGGGACCTTTCATTTTTGATGTCTGAGTTGCACCATTTTCACCTGCTTTGTGAATGGGTCGGCACTTTATCATGAAAACACTTCTTTAAGGCACAAGAAAATGTTTTTCACAATTCGGTATCATGAATCAGTCTCACATCTTTAGATGCCGTACATACAGCTAGGAGTGGGACTGCTTGTTGGAAAGAAAGTAGCCAAACTTAGTGTCATTTTAAGCTTTTCATGAGAAATATTGCCAATAATAGCCTAATAGGTAAAATAAACATCCTTGAACCCTGTCTCAATGTTTAGCATCAAAAGTTTTACGTTTTCTCTTCCACCCTTACTTGCAAGGTGAAAAGACTGAATGCTTTGCTAGCAAGATACGTAAAAGTTATTAAAATACACAAAGAGCTCTTCTCCTTTATGTCATGTTCTTAAATTTTCTACCACTGCAGATCATTGGCCACTAACTGTAGGAAGAGATTAGTGAAGCTGAAGATGAAAATTCTTGAAAGTCATGCTTAATTCCTATTTCTGCTCCTCAAAGCAGCCCTACTGAAATACAAAAGTAGTTTTCTCAGGCATCAGTCACATTCAGGAAATAAAATCCATTGGTTCCATTGTGGTAAAAAAAAAAAAAAAAAACTGGTCCATAAATTAAAAGAAATGTAGCACTCAGAAAAGAAAAGTGGCAAGAGAGCATGTGTATTTTTTTCCCAGGGCAATTATTCTAAAAATTATTCTAAAACATCTCCAAAGAAAAGCAAATAAAGGAAGATAGGAATTACTATAACAAATCAGATCCAAAATCTGGTGTCAAAGACAAATGCTTGACACAGAAATCAAGAAGTTCTGCGCTACGAAAGTGTGAGGTTGTCTTTCCACTCTCAGCATTCCTGGTTCTTTTTCTTAAATCAAATCACTTGATTTGGACTTCATCGTGTCATTTATGAGTTCCCTGCTAATGGCCATTACTCTGCATGTGTCTCCTGAATGTTCTTCACTCCTGCTTGCAGTTCCCACTTCCACTTAAGCCTCCATACTCAGCAAGAAATTAGAAGTGCTTTTTTAGCTGTTAGTACTCACTAATAGTCATCTTGGAAATTTGTTACACCTGGGTTGCCAACACTGTGAAACACATGTCTCTGACAGCCTCTTAATTTAGGCGTGTTCTCAAGAAAAGCATGTTCCAACAGATCTTTCCCTCTCCACAGTTACCGCCTGCACACATTAATGATATGAATCAGCACTCCTGTTAACATGTCTCCCCATTAGTGCTGCTTCTCATAAAAATGTTTGGGTTGTTCTTTTTCTGGGTTGTTCTTTTTTCTTTTTTTCCTCCCCTTTAGGTAACATAGAATTTTTACAGCCCATTTTTGCACAGAAAACTGCAGACAGTATCTGCTCCTTTCTGAGCTACCTAAATCTTACCTTGTATTTCTCCAGGGATTCCTAGTTGAGATCTTCAGTCTTGGATTTTTATTCCATTAAGTGAATTGAAACAGTCATGTAAATTTAATGGATAGCTCTGAAAGTCCTAATTCCTATTCTGTACCCACTCTGCCAAACTACAGCAGCATCTGGTCCTGAGCACTTTGTAATGCAGCAGCAGCAGCAGCAGCGTGTCATATATAGCTGTACAGAAATCTCAACTGTGAATGCAGACTTTGTTGTAGGATCAAGCAATAACTGTAGAGTGGGAAGGATGCAGTCAGGGATTAGCCTACAGGAGCAGTGCCTCCTCTACAGATCCCAACAGTTGTAGGTATTTATGTGTATATAAAACACTTTCTTGTACACATATTTTTGTCCTGCTTCCTCTTTGATTCTCACAAAAACAAACCACGTATCAGTGTGGGGATTTTTTTTCTAAAATGTTTGTTTGTTCCCCAGTTACTGAAGATAACTTCACAGTCTTTCAATCTTACCACTTACCCCTAGTTCAAAGTACTATATTCCTTACTTTCCAAATAGCCTTTGTGTCTTATTTCTCAGTGACTTGCCCAGAATCACAGCAAAGACAAGGGCAGAGGAAGCAGCTGAGTCCTCCACCAGTGTTCCCTGGGGGGCAGATAACTCTCCAGGTCGCTCCTTGCTCTTAGCTGGGGTTACTGTGCCTGGCAATAACAGCCAGATACACAAGAACCACATTAGATGAAAGGTTCATGTTACCTGAAATGGTCTTAATATCAGATTAGGTTTCCAAATTCCTTTCTCCTGGAAGCTAATGAATGTGAGTTTATATGCTTAACTATTACTTAGCTGTGTAGACTTCAGGAATAAAATATAGACATACTGTTTGCCAAACATTCATTTAAAGGGTTCTACTAAGTAAAATTGAATTATTATAGATTAGTGAGTGTATGGATTAATCTTGGAGATCTCTGATACTTTATTGACTATCTGTGTATTCCTACTTCTTCCATTCTTAATTGATGTACTTGCATATGAGATGGGAAAAGGAACTTTACTACAACTTAACCTTTTTGCTGAATTCATAGAGAATGGTTTTTCAAGCAGGAAACTCGGACTCTTCCTTCTCTTGAATCTGTACCAGAAAGGAAATCATAGGAGCAAACCTGTTTTAGATACAGCCTTCTGCATGTGTCATTGAGACAACCAATCTAATAAATAGTGTGTTGTGGCACCATTTAAGTCAGTACAATTTTCTCAGCACTGACAGCACTTCTGTATTGCTGCAAATAAACTGGCTCAGGTACCAGACTCTATTGCTGCTCTGTCTGTGCAGTCTGCCCAGGCAAAATCTGTCCTGCCTCTCAGCCAGGCTAATTAATTCTGATGAGACTGCTGGAATAACATTGCTGCGCTGCATCCGATTCCTGAGCTCCAAGTGCACTGGCTTGGCACCAGCTGGGGAGCTCCTGTGCTGTACTGCAGGACAGTCAGATACTGCATCTCACATTTCACATACAAGGTTCTCAGACGCTTAAGAACATTCAAGATTTTGGCAGTTTTGCTCGAGATAGATGGGAAATAAAAAGAAACTGCGAATCACTGGGTGACTCACTGCTTCCCCTTTCCTCTGCAAGAGTTAACATCAGGTACATCCAGGAGGCCATGGAGGGTTTGGCACCAACGCCGTGTTCTCCTCATCCATGGCAACAGAGATTAAATAAATATTTATTTATGTTAAAAAATTGCTTTAGTAATACATTCTTGATATTTTTTTTTAAATTTGGGGGTAAATGTTAGTGAAGTTTAGTGCTCATAAAATTGAGAGATTAATCCTGGCCAGAACAAGGCTTGGTGCAAGTGGACTCTGTGTAAACTCCCACACATGTCTCTGTCAATGTGCCTCAGTCTGGAGCAGCAGTGAAACGTGGCTGCTGTCCCAGTGCTCAGCCTCTCCCGAGGGGAGAAAGCCAAATCGGCTGAAAAGCTCAACGGTTTGCTTGATTGCAAATGGGTTTCAAGCCCACCAGAACAGCACGTTGAATTACATTTGCCTGGTTTTGACACTGTAACAGGTACTTGTGCGTCCTCCAACTATGCTCATGTAATTAGCTCTATCCAAAAATAAACCATGAGGCGCCAGAAGTTGTATCTGTGATGGTGGGGATTGGGATTTTTTTAATTACATGTGAATTTTTAGCCTGCTGGACTCAATCCTGATGTAACAGAAGCCACTTCTTAGAGCAATTCTGGTTGCCTCTTGCTTTGATTTTTTACAGCACAAAAAATAATCTCAAGGAACAACTAATGCAGAGGAAGAGAGCACTGAAAAAGAAACACGTGTATGACCCTAAAAACCAGTATAAGCAGGTCAATAGGAATTTCCCACTGGCTGTTCAAACTGCATGCCTGTTTGCCAGGTAACCAGGGCTAACCACACAGAAATTTCCCCACTGTGTACTGCTGGCAAGCAATCTTATCACTGAACCAAATTAGTAGGAAAGCATATTCTTAGGTTGCCATTGGCCAAGGACTAATTTAACAGTGGACTCCAGGTGAAACTTGAAACAGATTAATAGTTTTTACCTTTCTGTTTTTCCTTAAAGAAGCAGAACATGAATGTTAACAGAGTCCACCACAAGTGTATTCGGATCTGTTCTCCACTTACAGGGCAGCAGAATCCAGGAACTGAATTGTTTCAAGGCAATTAGTGCACCAAATGCACATTTTTATGTGCATGACCTGTTTTCCCCTTAGTTTTGGGGAGAAGAAAGAGCTTATTAAAGAAGGGAAACTTTTTGCATAGAGGCAGTATTTGTGAGTATCAGTTCCTCTGGTACAGAGGAGAAAAATATGTTGAATATAATCTATTCATACTTGCTTCTCTTATTCAAATCCCAACTTACTGCACAGCAAAATCGTTGGAAATGATCCCACTAATTTCAGTTGATATAGGACAGAGTCCTGGCTCAGAAGAATGCTGTGATCACATTGACATCACTGGACACTCCTAAGCAATATTACAAAAGCAGTTTGTCCATGGAACTGCTTTCCCCATGCTCACAATGTGCTTTATGGAGCAAAAACCCACACTGGGAAAATGCAGAGAAGGCTGTAACTCAGGGAATTGCTTACACATTATCCTGTTGGGTCAAAAATTTTGTTTTTCAAGAGAATGTGAAATGCATTGGGTTTAAAAAGCTCTCACTTATATAACAGTTGCCAAAGGGCAGCCTATTCATTAGCCAAGACATAAAAGTAAAAAGGCTGCTCCAAGGCCTTGAGGCAGCACAGTTTCTTGAGCTGTGCTTCATAACAGCTGCCCTCCAAAGTCTGGTTAACGTCATCTAAAATGCTCTTTAACAGAGGACTAGGATGACACACTTACTGTCACAGCATCCCCTCTTTGGACAGAAAGAAATGGCTTGTTTCCAGAGCTCTCCTTTCCAGTGCTGAACTCTGACATACTGGGTTTGAACTTTACCTCAAAGTATTCACAGCAGGAAAATTTGCTCTTTTCTTCTTTAATATAACCTTCTGCTCTCCTTAGTCCTTGATAAACAATGGATGCTCAGATATTTATTGTAGCATGTACTGCTGGCCCTGCACAGTTCAGTCCTCTATGAAGAGGTTGCTTTGATCTTTTGAGGATCAGGGGCAGCCTTACAGCGTATTTATGCTTCCGTTTTACAGGGCATCAAGTACGGAACCAGTCCGAGGGAGCAAAGGGTGAGAATGTGTTCCTTCCTATCAGATGATTTTAATAATTTGCCATAGAAATAATTAGTGCACGCTGCCGTTTTTCCCTTAAATGCTGCTATAAAATCATATAATTGGCTAAAAAAAAGAGAAGTCTTCCTCTCTAAATCTGGTGTGTCTTTTTCCAGTCTAGAAGTCCAGCAGAAAGCTGGATGCCTGCATTTATTTCTCACATACAGCCTGCTACCCTGCCACGGAGGCATATCCTGTCCTTGTTCCAGGGCTGGGTTACCCAGGCTACCTCCTAACTGTCCTTTACATGTGATCTCAGCCTGTGAACCACTTCAGAGGAGCCATCAGCACACAGTTGTAGCTGTTCAGAGCAGTTACCATCACATGGTCAGTCGGTTGTGTTTGTGATGTCTCTCAGCCAAGAGTGTCAGGTTGCAGGGGAAAGTACTGGCTGGGATGTCTACTGTAGATCAAGATCTTGCCAAGGAAATCTGAATAAACCTTATAAAAATATTCACTCCTTCCTATTTATCTTAGATTTCTGAAGTTATAACTACTTAATTTATCAAACTTGATTTATTTAAGTATTTACCTTGGATGCTGTTACACTTGATGGTTTTGAGCAAAGAAATAACTGATTCATAATGACAGTTGCATGCAAAACCTCGCAGCACCAGGAATTAAGCTAAACAAACTTCTGATTTATTTATATTTTTAGCTACTAGCAAAAGCTTAAATAGAGTGCTAGATGCATTTTTTTTAAAAAAAAATGCAGTACAGAAAAGAACTAAAACAAAACAAAAAAAAAATCCACAAACATACAGAAGACCATACCCACCTGCTCTGTCCAAACACTCTGGAGGAGAAAAGGGAGAAGAGATTGAACTGGCTGCTAATGGCATTCAGCTGATGCCTCCTGAGCATTTCTTTGGGTGTGAGGCCACCTCAGTTCAAGCTGCCTTTCTCCTTCTCCCACAGTGCCTCCTGCCAGGAGCGTCCTGCCATGCAGCTGGCACCACCGCTGGCCTCAGGACGGCTCTGCTTCGGCTTAAGGAAGCTGCTCACTAGGAGGAGGTGCCTGCAGGAAGGCTGTGGAATGTACGCACCAAAGATGACATTTACAAGTACAAACAACCTTGTAAAAGGGGCCTGATGTCCTCAAAACCAATCCACATTCATGGTGCAGCAGTTTGATTTTCAGGGCTATTGCCATGACAGCAGAACAGACTTTTCTGGTATGAACAGGGCTGAGACCAGGATTTCACACACGTTGTCAGTTCATAGTTGTGCCTCTCAACTCTGTATTAGACTAGAACAGCGGCCTAGGCTTCAAGACCTTTAACATTCAAAACAGATTAGGACCAAAATTTACTGTGGCCCAAACGTAACCACCTGCTTGTAGTGTGGCCTGTCATGACTTGTGATGTTGTCTGGGTACGTGCATTTGCTGGAACAAGGAACCTTTTCCTCCCTGTGAGGAAATGAGGAAAAAAGGAGATCCCAGCTCTCCCATTTGTTAAAGCTAAATAAGAGGGAAACAGCTGTCTCCAAAAATAGCAGCATTTATAAAGCACATTATATAGCTTTGTGCTTCAACAAAAGACCAGAAAATGAGATGAGGTGCTTTTTAATGCATTTCTGTGCAGCAGTGTACAGTTCATTACTTTAGAAATACTGAATTAGGGATTCAAAATTAGCAAGCCTGAAGCTGTAGTTCTCACAAAGCCCCATCAGAAAGCTGTTCCTGCATCATGGAAATGTAGAGAACAAGATATCTACTTTGTGGCTATTTCTTTCCTATCTTGTCTAAGACGGACTTTCAGAATAAAACCTCAGCTGACCAAATGATAGGGGCAGAAGATGGAGACGTAGCTCTGAGTGGAAATGGGCCTTGAATGAAAATATCCACAGGCATCTTGTCTGTAGGCCAATAAATTCAGCTGACTTGCTTCTTTCTCACCTCTACCTGCACAGTTAATCCCAAACTAATACTTTTTCTCACTAAAATTTGGAGTTTTAGTCCAAATATTCAGTTGGTACCTGTGGCATTGATTTTACAGGAATCAGTAGTTTTTCTATCATCTACACATACAAGACCTAAAATATCAGCACTCTTCAGACGCAGTAAAGCAGGGCCCGTGGAATCATGGCACTGGTGCTGTGACACAACTGAGGGTGGTCACTGTCACAGCCCTGCTCTGCTCACCCTGCTCGTGCACAGTGAGGCTGTGTCCATGCAGTGCCGTCCCTCCCCTGCTTTGCCCTCCAGCTGGGCTCTGCTTCCCTGGCGGGGCAGACAGCTCTTGCTGCTTCCTGGTACCCAGGAGGCAGGAAAGGGACAGGGAGCTTGGGGACAGGGCTGGGCTGGGGGATGGAAACAGAAGGCTGCTGTGGAAAACAGCTAGCTCTTCAAGGAAGTGAAATCCTGGAGCTTCCAAATCAGAAGAAAACCTAAGAAGCTGATAAAATTATTCAGACAGGAAGAGATAACAATTCAGTAACTGAGCAAAAGCTAGAGAAGGAAGAATCAGAGACTTCGACAAATTGAACTGTGAAGAGGAGAGCAGGGCTGTCTGTGAGGGGGCTGTGAGCCTTGTCTGCCCTGCATTGCCACAGAAAGAGTCTTTCCACTGTGAGTGGAGGAGAGCAAGGTGTTATAGTGGAAATGCCTTGCTCTCTTTGAAAGAAGACATAACTCTTTATGGAATAATTTACTAATGCCATTTAAGAAATTGAATTCCTGTTCTGTGAGAATTTTATTTATGTTAAATCAATATATGAAGTCAGAATTTCATTTTATTGCTGAATAGAAATTATATTAAGAAAGCAGCCTAGAAAAAGGAAACACTTAACAATACTGAACTGTTTTAGTCTTGAAGTGGTTTCAGTGACATAATGATATATTAAAAATAATATATTTAAGTATTTCAGAAAATAGGAGTAAAAGGAACTACAGTGCTAAACATAGAACCAAAAAAATTTACATATTAACATTTCTAAAATAGGATTAAAATGATTAATTATTCTTTTCTTCAAGAAAAAAAAATTCAAAATTGATATTTCTTACCAAATGTCTGCATTTGGCGAGAACACCATCTTCCAGTGGTAACCTTCTACTATCATTTTTTTACCATTTTTCTCTGCAGTTGAAAAACAAGCGCACTGACTTCTATTGCAACATCAGGAGAGCTGACAAACATGTATTTTGTAGCCTCTGACACCGGTGCTGATTTAGTCTGTGACAACAGGAGTGCTCTGTCGCCATGCAGTCTCCTGCGCCTCACCTGTAATTTACTTTTTGCAAATTCATCTCTGAAAACCACTATATAAAGACCATCAGCTGCACTGCCCCATAAAAAAAGTTAGTACAGGATCACCATATCATCCCTGTTTCGCCAATTTTCATTCCTTTAAGCCAAGCAGCTGCCAAATCAGCAGCTCATGGATTTCGGGCTGGGAATGGAATCTTACACTTGAGGCAATGAGCGATGCACGCACACACACACGCACACGCTCTGCGTCTGAACTGGAGCTTGGTCCCGGGGAGACACAACCTCTGCAGTGCTGCATAAACAAATGCCATCTTCATTACCTCAAATGGCTCGATAGTACTGAAATGGAGCAAGCTGGATGCACTGCAGGAGGCTCGGAAGTGAGCAAAAGGCGTCTGAAGAGTTTCAGCACAGCCTGCTGGGAAGCTCTGAAAATACACAAGGGCCTCCCCAAGGACTGTGGAGCGCTGACATGTGCAAGCTCTGACTCCCAGCTGACTGCCAGGCAAGGTCAGCCTATCGGGAGGGTTCATCTCCAAAAGCAAAAATTTGAATCTGAGTGCTGGAACTGATCCAAAATAAACTTCCCTTTATTTTTCCCTCTATATGTCAGTCACACTTGTGGCTATATTAGCAATGCCTGCCATGGCACTACACAAATGGGGGATTGAAGAGACACCTAGCTGTAAACAGATCTATGCCTATTCCTCTGAAAAAGATTTATTACCTTAATTTTAGAAAGTTTAGTAACATTATGCATTGCTGATACTGGCAATCCTGAGTCTGAGGACGTACCGATTTAAAGCTAAAACTATTTAAAGCTATATTTTACTATAACTTGTATTAAGTATCCTTTCTAAATAATTTTTTTATTACTTAGAAAGAAGATCTTTGAGCATCAACTTGAACAGTACTTTCATAGTCGTGCTCCTTTCTTTTGCATTAAAAAGACAGATTGACTTAGGCTTTTGTATAAAACTATTATCTGTTGCTGTACCTTTCAAATAATTGAATTATATTTACCAGAAGACTTGAGGTTTTTCTGAAGCAGAGCTGATGTACATAGAAATGTTCTGTATTCTGTGACTGAAACTTCCTTTTCTTCTGTTGTAGTTCTCCCTAGTCCAAAACCAGCAGGTTGGTCCTTGGCAAAGAGTTATTTTACCTACAGAAAAAGTAGCTGTGGTACATCTGAGTAGAGCCCTCAGGGAATTTCTGATTTTCTTTTAGAGGCAATCTGTAGAATGTACCATGTCAAAAAAACCCCTGGGCCTTTACAAAAGCAAGATGCCTTGTCAAAGAGATAAGCATTGGTGCTGGAGAGTTTTTCTGAGGAATGTTAAATAAAAGATACAACTTCTTGCTGAATGAAACACCTCTCTGGAGCCACCACTTGCGTTACTTTCTTTGCCATCTCACACAGACAAACAGCTCACAATGGTAATATTATTCTCCCCTTTTTAACTCTTAGCTTCAGCACTTTCTGTGGCTCAGACCTGCTACCACGCACAGTTTGTGCCTCTCATACCAGATTTCACCCAGATTTCCTGGCTTGCAGCAAAGCCCAGAACTCCCTGCCCTCCTCACTCCCCCAGCAGTCCTCCTGCACAGGTGTAACAGGGAGCAGAGGACAGGGACAGGGGTGGCCTCCAGGCCTGTCCAGACCCTCAGCTCCTTTGTGTGGCCACCAGCTCTCCCCAGCCCATCAGGTGAGAGCAAGGGGCAGAATGGCCTCCCTTTCCCAGTGGGGGTGAGCTCAGTGCCACTGGAGCATGTGCTCTGGCAGCACCAGCCAGCTCAGAAGTGGAGAGGCTGAGTTCTGTGTGCACCTGTGTGGGGGAAAGGAGCAGGCACAAACATTCCTTGCAGGAGCATAAATCCAGCTCTGGGAGCTGGGGTGTGGGAGAGCAGCAGGGTTTCTGCCTTCTCCCAGAACCCTGACCCCCAGGGCTCTGTGTGCTGGCCGTTTTGTGTTGCATCATAATGTACAGCCTCTGAAAAGGTTTCAATATAACCTTGTTCATTATAGAGCAGAAGAAACAGGAAAAAAAAAAAACCACAAAAAACCCCCCAAAACAAACAACAACAAACAAAACAAAACAAAACAAAACAAAACAAACAACAACAACAAAAACCTAAACAGAAGCAAACACTCACAGTCCACTTCTTACTGCAGTCACCTGACTGAGCAGAATCTGGTGTAGACTCTGGGGTTCTTCCTCTCCCCCATCTTCCCACACTGGATTCTGCTAACACAGCACTGTAATTTTTACATACTCACCTTTATGTGAGCATCTACCCAGAAAATTGTGGGAGAAATCCAGTCTCTCTGGTCACATAAGCACTTGATTACTTCATTTGTTGCTCCAAGTCCTCTCTCAGTTCATCTGTTTCTTAGTTGTTTTTATCCTGGATTTCAGATTCTAAACCACTCTCCAAGAGTGGTTTGCTGAGCTGGAGGCAGCGGTTAGCACATTTTCTGTGGTTTAGCTGTACTTGATGAGAGAAACATTTTTCATCTTACTTTGAGACTGTTTCTCTGCTTTCAGGCTATGCAAGGCCAGTGTGCCGCACTATTGTTCTTTCCCTGACAGAGTCAAAGCAGTTCCTAGCAAAGCTTTCTAGCTTGGGCTTCATGTCTCACCTGTGAAATGTTTCACTGTGTTCCTGGGGAACCTGAGATTAATCCTACAAGTGAATAAACCAGATGACTATGAGCATCTAGCATAAGGACCACCTTCTACAAGCTCTGTGTCACCACCTCATGGATGTCTGAAAAACAAAGGACAGTAGAAAAGGCAAAAAAAGGCGTCCCTGGCACACACATGGAGAGTTCCTGGAAGCGGTCAGAACTTCTAAACTGTGTTAAGACAGGCTCCTTCAGATACTGTACTGGGAATTAATGAGGTTTAATTCTACAATATGTTCTTTAATTTGAAAATAATTAAAAGCCAAATGCTCAGTTTTCCTCCTTGTGACTATAAGAAACTTTACTGCAGAAGTGGTTCACAGTAGGCACATGAGGGCAGTTTCAGTGTAAAGCTCCATTTCTCTAATAATGAAGACATGCATGAAGGAAAATTTAACGGAGTTAAGGACTTCTCTTTCAAAGTAGATGCAAAAATCAAGAATTAAGTTGGCATTCTTCTCGTTTAAAAAATACCAGCAAAAGAACATTGAAATCATTCTAGAAAATAATTAAACAAATTGAAATCACACAGGGTTTTTACAGTCTAGGCGCTGCCGGAGCATAAAAACCATAGGAACCTTTTTCACAGAATTGAAGTATATGATTGCCCTCAGATTTAAAACAAGAAAAGTTTGGTGCAATTTTTGATTTGGGAAACACTTTCAGTTATTTCTAAAAGTATGACTAGTCTCTGTCTCCACAGCCTTACATTGGACAGCAGCACGCACCTCTTTGTTTTGCTACCTGAAAGAGAGGCTTTACAGTTGGCAAATCTTAAACGAAGGAAAATAAATTCATTGTTCTGTGACATGCAATGAACACCAGTGAGCTAATCTGCATCCAAGGGTCTTTATACTTTTGATCTTCAAGGTATGCTAAATTTGCAATTTTGTTTTTAGTTCGTCTAAAACTAGCCAACAGATTTTGGGCCTACAATTTCTTTTTGATTTTCTTCCTACTTAGTCCCTAGAGCGTTCCCTCCACACAGGACCCCATCAGCTTTGTTAGTTTATCACCTAACACAACTCCTTGCTGAAAAGTTCAGCTAACAGCCAAGGGAAATCCCCCTGCTCTGTGTCTGCTTGCTGCCACTTTCTGAAGCAAGACTGCCAGCAAGCACTTGTGTGAGCTGATAATTGTGAATGATATATTTGATCTAGGCTAACAGCACAATTAAATTAGGGTTTTAACCAAGTGTGACTGTACATGTTGTTTAGACAGCTCTGTAAGTGTTTTCAATTATGTTTTGTAATGAGAAATTAGGAATAAGCAGTGATAAACTTGGAGCACTGAATTTGTTGAATGAAGCCTCTTTCCTCTGTTCTGAGAGAGTCATGACACTAACCTGGGTACACACACTGTTTTAGAAGAATTAAATGATGTACTTTCCTACAGACATTTGTAAATTTAATCCATGTATGGGACAGCACAAGATTTTATACATTCAGAAGTAAATGATCAGTTTTCATAGTACTAGAGAATAAAATAATTTTCATCTTGTCAACTATTAATTACCTTTTTTATTTATGTTATTTATGTTTTATTTATGTTCTGAAAACAGTAGGCTAAAATCCAGCAAGAAATAGTAAAAATATCAAAATTGTAACATACATCATTAACAAAACATCATTATGAAAAAAAAAATCCTGTACCAATTAAAATCTACAAGTTTTGAGGAAAATTATCAAAGTATTTTCCAATTCTGAAAAGAGGCTGGAGGCATTCATGGAAGTAGTCCTTTAAATAAAAGTAAGCATAAGAAAGAGATGTGCAAGTACTCAGTATTTTAAGCTCTAAGAGTAAACAGGAGGTGTTTTCCAGAACTGTTATAATTATTCAAACACCGATCTCCAAACTCCTATAGGAGTATCAGATTATTATAAGTAGAGCAATAAGGACACCTTGAGGACAGTAAGAAAAATGCAAAAATTTCTATCCTGCATTGATGTGGGAGGAATTACATACCCCTTGTAAGTCTGAATTCCTTGGAATTGCCACATGATGTAATTTATAAGCTTTTAAAACTGTTTGGCAAAGTCCCACAAGTTCCAAGAGTATTATTAATGCTCTTATTAGTCCTAAAATACCAGTATATATGCTTACCAATAGGTTTCAAAACTGCTTGCTAGCAGTTTTGAGGACAGACCTGTTCTTGCAACTCAATAATCTTGTTCTGAGTTGCTTTTTTCCTTGTTACAGAAATAAAAAAATTGCTTTGCACTGCTCAGCATAGTATTACACTGTACATGTTTTTAAAAGAAAAAGTATAAAAATAGTGAAGGTTTCTGAAGAAGCATTAAATGCAAATCTACACAAAAAATAAAATTCCACAGTTCTTTGTCACTCTCTACAAGTTTCAAGTATTCCTTTAAATTTGTACCTTTCAAAAACTGAAATAATTAAACATTAAAAAAAAGTGGGAAGAGGAAGAAATCTTATACCTCTCATTTTGCTTAAGATTTTTGCATGTGAAAAAGTACTTTTTTTAGTCTAGCTTTAAGTTAGAACTCCAGATGTGAGGCCATTTGTAGAGCTTTCTGTTCCCTTAGTGCTATCTGCAGCCTTAGAATCATCACATATTTCAGGTGGCTCAATTTCCTCCGGCCGTGGTGGGCCAAGATCAGCTGTGGTCAAATCAGTCTCCTGATCTGATTTTCCTACTTCACTGCAAAATTCAACTTTATCTTCCTGCTGGCTGTTCTTCTTTATTTGTCCATTCTGTGCAGGGTACGTACTGGCAATGGTGTCATACAGAAATTGGTATTGTTCCTTAAAAATAAAAAGAAGTTAGTGTTAATGGTATGCTCAGAGTCCAAGAATTAATCCATTCTTTCTTTGTTCTCTTACACTTTAGAAATCTAGCATGTAGTTGGACAAGCAAGACTGCATATGAAGCAGCTTCCACAGTTTTTGGCATAGATTGTTGCTCCTATGGTTTATTCTGATTTCATGTGTACATTACATCTCTGAAACTGTCTGCATCAGATATTCCAAGTACTGTTTTTAGAGTACCTACATTCTTAACAACAGATATTGTATTAAGTCTGGAAAGTCATGAAATAACCTGAGAAATAGATGACACCAGGTCTGGTGTGTTGGTACCTGCACAGTGTGTGCCACAGTTCCTCTGCAGTGACTGAAACAAAGTAGTCAGTGGCTGCCAGCCAGCAAATGGAGTTCATCCCCCAGCTGCAGAAGGACACTGCATGTACATCATGAACCAAATGCAGGAACAGTAAGTTATGCAATTTGTAATTTTATACTGTACACCCTTGGCCATAGACAATACAGAATCGCAGCTCTGGACATCTAAGACTCCTTCATTCCTATCAGCAAGGGCCAATGCCCAAATATGAATGCTCTGATTAGAATCAGTGCTCCCTATACAGAAATTATGCCCAAGGTTATGGGGATATTAGTGACCATAAGTGATCTCATTTTTTTTTCTGTTAATTCATAAGATTTACTTACGAAGGTGGAGACCATTCCCAGCCTGGTGCGACGAAGAGATTTTACCACTTGGAAAACATCTATTACTTCTTCTATTTCTGCACTTTCCAAAAGGGTCATTAAAGCACAAAATACACCAGTCTGCTGTGATCCATCACTAGAAGATGCAAAATGCACATGTAAATTTACAAAGTAAAATCAGAAGTCTTCTGACTAAATGTTTCTGACTAATATTTTAAAGTCTTTATACCAAATTATATTTCCAAAGCATTTTTTACTGGACTGAAATTGTCACAATTAAGTATATGTGTAGGATTCACACAGGACATAGTTTATCTAGAGACTCCCTGGACCTGAAGTACCACTTAAAGGGAAAAGGGAAATTCAAAATTTCAGACTTACAGTCTCAACTATTGTTAGCAGGATTATCTTCTGGTTTAGATGGCATGCAAGGCTATTCCTGGAAATGGTCCTAGAAAAGTGCACTTGTATCCTGGAGCTAGAGATGATCCTAAAAACTCTAGTGAATGTTCACTAGTCCATCCTGCAAGTGCACTCTGACCTAGCATTTCTCAGTTAAATAGGTGCACCAGCCAAGAACAGCTGCTCATAGCACCTGCTCTGTGCCCACACTTGCCCAAGAGAAGTGTGCCTGCTTTTCAATACTAGAATCCAAAAGGCCAAGCTTGAGCAATTCAAGGAATCTTCTAGGGAGAGCTGAGTCTCCAGACACATGGAAAGGCTTGTGAGAAAAGGTAGGCATCCCAAAATGATGGTTGCTATCTATACCCAGAACTTAGAGGGTGAGTGTGTGTGCTGAATTCAGACCTACCAGCAGTGGACAAGGAGTGGGACACTGCGGGTTCTCCTGTTGTCCTCAGTGACTGGTCTGGCTGGAAGCTTTTGTTTAATGTTGAGAATCATGGTGACTAAATCTTTGGGAGTTTCTGGAACATCACAGCCACTCCACTTATGGTACTGGTACTGATACACCTTCTGAGTGTCTTTTGTCTGGAAAACAGCAGAGGAGATGTGGTTAATGTTCAGGATAAAATACGTATTCACACAGTAACGCTACTGCTGCTGATTTATAAAGGAAGAATTAAAGTCCTGAGTAACTGCAGGGTGACAGCTCTACCTCGTGAATATGAGGTAGGTAGATATCCAAGCTTTGTTCTAAGTACAAAAGACAGCTGATCTCCTGAGACTTCCCTACTACCATCTCAGCAACTCACTAAATAAAAAACTTGAGATAATTTATAGCATTTCTCATGATTGACTGCTCGTCTGGAAGAGAAAAATATTTCCATTTCTTAGAGAAGGAGGTAACTGCAGTGGGAACTGTTTCTTCTCTTTCTTGAGGCTAAGTTTATAAATTTGTTTTTAAATTTAAAAACTTCTTGAAAACTACCTTATGGAATTTGCAAAGAAACTTTTACCTTCAGATGTGTGACATCAAATGCCCGTATGGTATAGCTAGGACCAGAGTTGACATCTGCCATTTGAACTTCTATGCCATCATACGTTTGCTTTCCTTCTCCCCAGTACTGTGCACAGAGTTCCTAAAATGGATAAAAGTCCAAGTCAGTGATTACTACTCAAATCTTCTTTAATTTTTCCTTCCACATGCACTTAAGAGACTGTACTGACTTTAAAGTAGGAGGAGTTCCATTGTATTTTAAAATACAGCATCATACCCTTTTCCCTCAGAACTTCATTAGAAAGTAAATTAAGTAGGTAAATGTTAGAGCAAAATATATTGGAAATGCAAATTCCTCATCCTATGGAAAACAGTTAAGTGTAGCAAGGGAATGGTAGAGTGCAGTGCGGTGTTTTGTTTGCATGTAGAGGATATTCAATGTTTCAGTGTGCAGACAATGCCCCCACCTGATCTCCTTCCTTCAGCTCTGTCAGCATAACAATGACTTTGACTCTTCTTTGGAACACCATTTGCCAGAAGTCAGAGATAGTTTCCTGCAGTGGTCCCTGTGTTGCAATCATGGCTTTTGGACCCCAGTAACCCTATAAAAGAAGTTTGGTTTTATTTCAATTCATTTGAAATGTGATTGTCAAACAATAGAACTCATCATTTAAGAAATACCTGTGAAATAAATTAATGAGCCCATTAATTTCCTTAATGAATTAAGGAAAACATGCCTATCACAGTAGGCATTGGTCTTACAGGAATTCTGCTACCCAAATGACACTAACCTCAATCCTCCTAAGAAGAATATCCCTTCAGACTGACAACAAGATATATTGATGCTGCAGTGGGTGAGACCTCATCCTGCCATTTTTTTTGAAGAGCGTATTTTTAAGGGGTAAAACATTCAGTTTTACACAGCCATTTAATTTTACCACTAAGAAATTGAGTTTGTACCACACAAAGTTGATGCATCAGTCAGTTCTAAGCTTCCTGAAAATAAGGATAGATTTATCCTGAATAGGTATCCTAACTGTGCAGCATTTCAAAGGCTTCAGATAAATGGAAGTTAACCAGTAATTCCATATAAATCAGTTACTTTATTCACGACCAATAACTGTTCTTCTTCTTTGGATATGTAACGATACCAAAAAATTGTTGGCTCCAATTTTCACTGGTGGGGTTTGGTCCATGTGAATAACTATAGTCACATTTCACTAACAGGGACAGTATTAGTCTGGTTCAACCTGTAGACACATGCCCACTAATGGAAATCTAAATTATCATGAGGCCAGTCTGAAGGCTAAAGGTTTTAAACATAGAAGGATTTGCCAATCAACCATCAGATTCTTCTTCCTTATTCAACTCAATTATTTTGTATAGTGATGCCAACAAGAGAATAAGAGTTTTAGCTGAAAGCTTATGAAATGCCTATAGTGGATCCTCTGAATACATACAGTAATGAAGGAAGCATTGATGTATTTGTTGGATTCCTCACAGTCGCTGTCCTCATCCGAGGACTCATCAGAGTCATGCTCACCATCCTTACTGCAATCTTCTTCATGCCTGATGGGCACTCGGTTAAAGTCATCTGTGTGAGAAAAAGTGTCACCGTCACAGCACACGGCCCCTGGGTATGGCATTTGTAGGGGGAGGGAATAGAAAAGGCCAGTCCTTTCACAGTAGACTGCAGAACCAAGGCCACCTTGTTTGAAATAAACACTCCCAGTAATTCACATTGGTTAAAAAACTCACCTCTTCTTTTTTAATCACTATAAGAAATTTAGAATTTTACAGTTTTGAGAACACTAATCAAATACTACTCTGTAAGGTAATTTGCTAATTTTTTCAAAATTTTTCTAATAGAAGAAAACAGATAAAATAAGACAAAGTGGGATAAAATAAAGCAATGGAAAATACTTACAAGGAATTATGTTGGCATTCCTATTTTTGCTTTTATTTTCCTCCCGAGTCGCAGTGTTCTGTGTCCGCCACCCCTTATAGGAAGGCAATCGCTGAAGAAAGAGGATGTTCGATATAATGCTTGATTAAAATAGTTCTTGAGCTCATTGTCTCCTTAGGACTCTCACACCCAGTCTTCATCTTGCGGTGTCTCACTCCTTACTTTAGTTCTTTAAACTACCATTTAAAAACATCTGCTACACCATGTGCAATGGCACAGGAAATCATGTATACAGACACAAGTAATCATTCTGTGAGCTCCATCTTTCTTAAAAATATTAACACCAAAGCGGAAATTAAACTTCATTAGTATACTGCTTTTTTTCCATGAAGGTAAAGAAACTTTCTGTGCCAGAGAAATAAAATAGCACCTAAACGATCTATTACCTGTGGTATCTCTAGCTCATGACTATTGTGCAAGGCATTTTTTAACATAAGTGGGAAGTAAGGGCAAGTGGAATGCAAAGCTTATTTACCTGGAACTCTGCCTCCAGCAGAGAAGGCTCACTTGGGTGGTCTTTTCTTTCCAGATTGTTAAGGGAGGAATGCAGTTCTGAGAGACTGACCTCCGTTTCTCCATACTGATTGTATTCCACCAGAGCTTGATGAATAAGGATGTACTGGGACTGGTGTTTCCCATTTGAAGAGTTAAAAATAAAGTTAGTAAAGAGTAAATAAAAAGAAAAATCATATCATTTTTAGAAATAATTTTAAAAGCTATTACTCCTGTGATAATATCATTAGTGTTAATAATATTAAGCATTAACATTAAACAGATATTAAATACAAACGTTAAAACTGTAAAATGCTGAAATAAGTTAAAAACATGCAATGCATCAGTCCATAATTTTTGTTGTACTCAACTCATATGAAAATTGCACTTAGGCAGATTCATTTTAGAATTTTTAAAATCAAGTTTGACTCTGCAAGCTCAATTCTGCATTTATGAATTACATGCCAAAAAGCTGTTCTCCTTGGCCTCCTTTCTAAAGGCTGAACTTAAAAAGTTGAAGTCTCTAAAATTGAAAAAAAATTAAAGTTTTTTTCCCTCTTAATGTCTTTCAGAGCTATTTTTCGATGAACAGCTTCAACTGGACTGAGCAAGGCACTTGTGAGAAATACTGGAGATACCCTAGTCCAGTGTTAGAGTGTTACAGGAGAGTTGTGACAGGAGTTTCAGGGACATACCTCTACTTGGACCATGAGGCATCGCTGCCGGCGCAGTTTCACAATGTATCCATAGACATCCACTCTGCCCTCGGCGTCCAGCCCCTCCAGCATGGCATCGATCCCTATGTACGTCCCGGTGCGCCCAACGCCGGCACTGCCGAGCACACAGGGATCTGGTTATCCACACACAAGGGCACCTCCCACTCCCTCCCTGAGGAGAGCAGGCCTTGACAGAGTGAAACGGATGAAGTGCAACAACAGCATTCAAAGCAACTGAGAACACTTGCTGTGAATTAGTTAACAACACAAACAATGACGAGTTTGCATTTTTAGTATCTTTTAGTGAAAGCAGGGCCAACATGGCCAAATATGGTGCTTATAGCCAGAGCAGCCCAACATTATTCTGGCTGTTTTTCAAAAGTCTGTGTATCCTCAGGTTTTATCAACCTGAATTTCCTTCATATCCTTCAGAAAACAGGCTTTGTGTATCTTTTGCTGCCTTAATTTCAAACACTCAAGTCACAAAATCTGGGATCAGACAAACACTTTTGTCCACTCCCTTTTCTGAATAGCTTCACTTCAGTCATTCAACATGACCAAATTTTTAAAACAATATATATTTACCTGCAGTGAACCACAATTGGACCACTAAAAAAATTGCTGAGAGCGTTAACTCTGCGTCGGAGTTTGAGAAGGAGATGTGGATCCTCAGGGATTCCATGGTCTGGCCAGCTTGTGAACTGGATATGAGTGACATCTCTTCCAGCTGTCCTTTCTCTTCCCTAGAAAAAGTGAAGTTTTAATATATATTATATTATTATTTAATCTATATTAATCTATATATACACTGGTATGTGTACACAGATGTATACATAGGTCTGAGTGACTAGATTAAAGCCCAAAGTACATGGAGTCTTGAGTGGACTTTTGTACGTTGCTGCTAGACTAAAAGAGAGGACATAAATTTTGATTACCATGATTATGAAACCAAATGAGAAAAACTCCTCAATGACATTCTTTTACTGGCCAAGATTTGTATGGCTGTACAGGCATTTTTCCACTAATTAACCTCAAAATTCTTACTCATAGTTCAATTATCCAGTTGTGGCAGAGCTATTCATGCAGTTATTTGCCATTGTTTTAGTAATTATACATCACTATTCTACCTGAACTGCAGAAGTCTCCACTTTCTTGCCACAGACCACTCTTCAATTCCACAACCAATATCCATATTATCTTTATCGATATGTCAGCTGAACAAAGAGCAGACAGTTCTAAAAAGATCAACTCTCAACCTGCTGCACTCATTTCTAATGTAAGATTCCTCAAGTGACAGAACAATGTCTTTGTAAATAGTTCATTCTTAACTTCCTGATCTGCTCACTGACCACACGAAGTTACAGATTCCTTTTAATCAGACCACTTCCAGAGTATATTTTAATGCAATATGAGACAGCAGAATAGGAATTTCCAGCTGTAATCACAAATCAAGATGGGCAGATTATGTTGCTTTGCTGAAGATCTGACAGCAAATTTACTCTTTGAGTCTGAATGCTTTTAGCTATGATTTAGGCTCCGTTTATCATCATTGAAATATTTTTTGCAAAGGGCTTGAGCTGAGCATTTAGCCTTTGACGGCAAATTGTGTTCTCAATTGCACATAGGGCAACTAATGTAAACTTCAGATGTGTGAAATAGAGCGATTAACCAGCCCTAATGACTTGAACCATGTCTAAATGGTGATTTAAAAACACTTATATTTATAAACACACTTGTGATTACCAGAATTTGTAATTGTCTCACTGTACAATTATCAGAAGGCTAAGTGATGGTTATCTATGAGTCACACTGATTTTAGTTGCAGGGGGTTATGCTGAGATACACACAAAGCAGCAAATTTTTTGTGTTAAAGAGCAAACTAAATATATAAGGAAATCACAGTGTATATATTAATTTTTTACCACTTAGCAGCATATTAATAGTTTAATCTTAAATGTAAGTTCAAGAGGATTAAGGAAAAATACCTTGTGAAGCTGGCAAATATCTATCTAACTCATATTTCTTGCAAGAAATTTTACCTACATCTAAGTTTTTCCTTAAGCTGTATGATGCTTAGGAAAGACAGCAGAGCATCTTCCATTGAGAAATTACTCTTCTCTCTTTAAATGCAGACTCCAAATAGACACTCCAGTTCCAGTCAGTCTCACACTTTTGAATCAACTTACGTTTGTGATGTGCAGTTTCTGAATGACGTAGTCTGGACACGTTTTACTTTCATATATCTTCACAATGATGTCCCCATACGTTGCAGTTCCATTCTCCATTGATGGCCAGTACTGGGCACATTTGTTCTATGAAGGGATGAAGTTAAGTAAGCAGCCCAAGTGAAGTGGCAGAGAACTGAGAGCTAGAAAAAAGCCTAATTTAAAGTAGATGGCAACTCAGAATAGCTTTTCCAGCTTTTCAATTCCAAATATCCAACAACTCAGGTCTCTGACCTGAAATTTATGGCCATGGAATTTAACTTCAGATGCATAAGGGGGAAAAAAATCCTGTACACTAGTTGAAACAATGAAGAGTGACTGCGGCTGTTGCCTGATGGCTGGGGAAATGTTTGCAGCTATTTCCATGCCTTCTTTATCAGTCTTCAATGAGAGCTGCTGCTCCTGCCTGCCTATAACATCAGTTTGGGTGTGCTGTAAATCTGCAGGCTGTCAACATCTTTAACTGCAGCTAAAACAGCAGTTCCCCTTCTTCCCCTGCTGTACCTGGAATAAGGAACAAAAGCAGGCCAGAAGCACCCAACCTTCCACTTAAATAAAGGCAACAGAGGAAAAAAAATTCTTTCTAGGATCTACTGAGGACACTGCCAGGATATCAGAATAGACAGGAGAAAAAGAGAAACCATACCTTTTCTGACAGGTCTATGAAGAACTACAGTTCTACCTTGAGCCCTTTTCTGGATTAATTAGGTGTAATTTGGAAGCTCACTCTCTGCTACTTACTGCTGTGACTAAAGCGGTATTTTCTGACAAGACTGGTAATTCATAAGGCAACACTGTTTTGGCATGCTTTCAAACACAGATTCTGCCACAATGAGAGAACAGCAAAGAATGAAAAAAGAAGTACTTAAGAGGAAGATGTAACTGAGCACAGCACAGCAATCCACTCAGTTTTCAGAAAAAAAGAAGGATGGAAAGATAGAAGCAGGGAAGGATGGGTATTTCTCACCCTCTTTCCTTCCTCACAGCGAGTCACCATGACAATAATCGTTGCCTTCTGTTCCCAGATCATTCTCCAGAAATCATCTGTGGTTTCATCCTTGGGGCCTAGAAGGAGATAAATTATGGGACTTTTTCAGAGTGCAACCACATGAAAAAACACCTGCCTGCTTGATATGCTTAGCCACACAATCTGGAGAGCTAACCAGAGATCATGCAAGTAATGGCCACATACTTGATTTCATTCTGGCTGCTGCCATCAGGCTACAGCATTTTAAAACTCCCACCTGTATCTTTAGTGCATAGCTATGAAATCTGAAAACTTTTGGTGTAAAATTATACAGCATGAGAAATCTGCCTAATTTATTAATCGCCACAAAATTCCCTAAGCAAAAACTCATTGACAACTTTTGTCATATTAAATTTCAAAATGTCCGATTTTCATTTTTCCTTTAGGCTTACTAATAGGATTTTACTCCTCTAACAAAAATGGGTGATTAAAAAGAAAGCACATTCTTTTAAGATTATAAATTACCTTGTGCAGCAATGTATTTTCTGGGTTCTTTGAAGCCCTGTAAAAAGGACATTGTTATCAACTTTTAGAAAGAAAGCATGAAAAATCTAAAAGATTTGCAATTTTAAAAATAAATTCAATATGAAACAAGTCAATAATACCAAATACATTACAAAGGTGAAAGCAACCCCAATGGAAATGCTCCAAGGTGTTGATGCTTTAAATGCCCAGACTACAGGATTCCTTCCATAGTGTCTAAGGCTTTTTTTAAGTAAAAGTGACTTACATCAATGTAACTTGCATTGATATAGTCTGATCCTGGATCTCCTGGCATCTCTGAGAGCTCAACACGGTTATGGTCATCTGTTAAAACAATTTAAACCAAAATAATTATATTATCTCAAGGCAATGAGAAATCAAAAATTTATAAAATATGTCAAAATTATTACAAATACTCACATGGAAGAATATCAATGTAACGGTTTTTGTTCTGATTATGGCTCTTTTTGGCCTCCTTTATGGAAAATTTACTGAAAACTCTAGGAATACTCTGTAAAATGCAAAATTTATTTTATTAGTTAAGCCTAGATTTAAAATAGCTTTTACTTACTTGGAAATATTTTGGCATTACTGAATCTGGAAGGTAATATTATACTTCATAAGGTATAACTTCATATATTTCTTTTATCTAAACTAAAAAAATTCTTCTCCTCAATATAATTAGTATATCTCTCCACAATTACATATTATTTATATCCCCGTGGCTATGTGGTAAGACAAAGTTTAAAAATATGTATTAAAAGGTACTTTAGGATGAGAGGTGTTTAGACTGCATACTTTATACTTTCACTGAAGAACATTTTTAGGAAAAAAAAAAAGTATTTTCATCTTACAATTGGGAGAGATTGGTAGCAAAATTAACTGAGGACTATTTGACCTTAGATGAGAATTCACTCGATTTTCTGGATTATTTATTTCTTTCTAACTAATACATATACTTCAAACATGCTCCTGGATGGAATTCTTCCAACCACCTAGATTAAAACCTGTGGTATATTTTGAGTGAAGGGAAAACCTGAAATTCTTCCAAGAAGAGCCTTCCTTCATCTGCAATCTTCCTCTTGTAGGTGTCCAGCAATAGCTCTGAGGGTATTGGCTCTATGTTGAGAAGTTGCTTGTCATCATCTTTAACTGTGTAAATAAGTCAAATGTTTATTGCTACTGGTGTTGAAAATGTACATTACACTTCAGTAAATGTGATTCTAAAACTGCCAGATAAATTAACAGAAGAACGAAACCCTTTTTTTAACCTGGTGTATTTATTTTTATAAAACTGGTGTTGCCTGAGCCAGCTGTGACAAACAGGCTATGGGAATGACAGAACTTTTCCAGCTCTGCTGCCTGACTGGAGACACCTCTGCAGGAGGCCACCACGTTAATACTTTTGTACAACATGGTGACTGTCATATTCAGGGCACAGAAACTGCCTCAATAACCACAGCCTTGCCTTCTGCTTCAGCTCTGGTCAGTTATTGTCAGTGACTAAAATATAAAATATAGTTAGTATCACCTAACTTTCCATATTTTCTTCAATTTAGGTTCTGAGTTGCAATAATCTGCAATATCATCTTGAATGACAAAATAACAACTGAACAAGTTTTAACATCTCTTACTAGGCATATATTATTTTTTCATTTACATTGAAGAGTTGTACTTTTTAATAAATGTGTATCTAAGCAAATGAATTTGAATTTAAACACAGTCTTACTTCCCATTTAATGTAGTTAGTTTCTGTGAATTTTAGTGCTCTAAACTATTTTCTTCTTGAAGCTTTCTGGTATTGACTGATCCTGTCTTTCTTCATGGGCTTTGAAATCTTATGCAAAAAAGATACACAAAATTTTCAGTCTTTGGGATTTGAAAGCCTTCAAAATTTTTCAGTTAAAAAAAAAAAAAACTGGCTAATGTTCAGTCTCTCATTTTGGAAAAAGGTGCACAGAAAAGGGAAATTTCGTTTTAAGCTGGATTTTATTCTGGATTTATTCTCAGTGTTAAACATATCACAAACATTGCCTGGGATAACTATAACTGGGTTTTTAATTGAATAATAAATAAGAGTTTTTAAACACTAATGAGCTTTCAGTTCTCTTAACTATAAATACTTCTTCGATGTATTTACAGAAGTATTTTTGCCCTTCATATAAGGTGTCATCATGTTGATACAAGTAATCTGTGTGTGCAACCTAGAATGCCAATAACCCAAAGGTGGTAGCAAGACCTGAGATTATTTTTATCTCCATTTGCTAAATGGAAATAAATATAAATTTCCAAATATATAAAGATACTCACCTGCAACAAGGTTCACGCCTTCAGAAGAATTGCTGTAAGAAGTAAGAAGCAGAACCTGTAAATGCTTTGACTAATAAGATATATACGACAGTAAGTTAAATAAAATCAGTTTTTTATGAGTACACCAGGGCTGGTTTTAGCCAGCAGCCTGCATTACAAGCTGTCTGTGAAACAAGAGTGCTACACCTGGGATTATGCAGAGGTGGTTGGGATCCTTGTCCTCCTGCCCTTCTGCCTCAAGGCACAGAAACAAGGTGGCCACATCAAAACCTTTAGTGCCTGCATGATTTTGCCCATCTCACCTACAACAAACGTGTATTTAATTTCTTCACTGGAGTGACTGTTCACACCATCTCCTCTTCTCTTGCTACTGACAGAAAACTGATACATACATAAAATATGGTAAGTCTAAATCCTAAGTAGCTAAGAACAAGTCGGGCTCTCTGGAACTGTACAAGCCAAAATTAGTTTGGCTTCCCTAAACATAAAAGTTTGCATCTGAGCAAGAGCAGCTCCCTCTCCCCCTAAAGGGAAGCATAGGAAAGGGAAAGGGGCTGGAAGAGTCACCAAGTTCTGTTGTTGCCAGAGGGCTGAGAGGTTTCAGAGGAAATTGCCCCAGCTCATGTGTCTCCCTGCAATCAGTGCCCCCTGAGGAGAGCAGTCAGCAGAGCTGTGGCGCAGGCAGCAGGGAGGGCAGTGGCCATCCTTCTATTTCCATCCTCTGTCCTACACAACTGCTGAGCCATCGAGACATTACTGTAATGAGCAACACCTCCCTGAGATATTGTTTAGGGTGAACAAGCATTTAAAAGGGTTCCAAGAAAGTGGATTATTTTCATTACTTTTGATTTAAATCATGAAGGAAATGTTTTCCAGGCATTTCTGAAATCTTTTTCACAAAACTAGGGACAAGTCATTTTGTGCCTTGAACAAGGGTAGAGCTGAGAGATTTTAAATCTATTTCATTATATTTGTTTTGTTAGGCAAACACCAAAAAATTACTTTCTTTTAAAAGGATTTAAAGGTAAAAAGATATATTTTCCCACTATTAATGAAACATCAAACTTGCAACATTTTGCCACTACCCACTGTGAAATCTTGTGGAAAAACCAAAAGCCACCCCCATCCCCCCCCTTCCATTTATGTAAGAGAGGGACACAAACATGAAGTTTACCTGAGCTTTTTTTTGTGAAGATCATAGATTTTGTAAAGAACCAGTAGTAAAGCAATTACAGTCACAATGATCAAGAATGCCAAGAATATAATCAAGGCTCTAGAATTATCTACCAACAGAAAAAGAATACATTTAATATTTGAAAATTATTTAAAACAAAACAAAACTGTATACTCCCTGGGAACCAGGGCTCATCAATTTTTGGTTTGGGATCTTTTTGGAGGAAAAAACCAAACAGCTTTGAGTTTGCTATGCCAAAGTAGAGGAGGGAATTTTATGTTTTCATTAAGAAAACTTTCTCTTAAATTCTCCATATCCATCTGTCAAAATGCTACAACTCACTGGCTCAGCGTTACTGTGCCTGTCTCCTGCTCTCTGTGACCTGCACAGTGCAGCTCTCAGTTGCTCCTGATCTGGGAATCGGGAGCCTCTGCCAAGTCACAGATGTTCAGCTCCTGAAATGCAGGATCTGAACACAGGAAAATAATTCTAAAGTGAATAATGTCAGTTA
Organism: Chamaea fasciata; assembly: GCF_029207755.1. Taxonomy (NCBI): domain Eukaryota; kingdom Metazoa; phylum Chordata; class Aves; order Passeriformes; family Sylviidae; genus Chamaea; species Chamaea fasciata. The sequence continues at coordinate 10,844,521 of NW_027094095.1, read as the reverse complement.
GGGAAATTAATTTCTAGTTGCATTTGAATGTTTCCTGAAGAAAGCACAGCTGTGTAATAATTCTGAGTTATGATTAATGACTTGTCAATATGATCTGTAACAGTATTACTGAATGGGGATATTTTTCAAATGCAGATCAAATATTAACTATAAAACAGGAAGTTTGGATTTTTAATTAGAAGCAATTTAACTGAATTCACAATTTACATTATTTATATTATGCTAAAATCTAAAGGTAAAGATGCTGTACATATTTACTTACATCTGGTTTTTATACTGTCCACTACTACTGGCCCATCATGTTTTCCATTAAACACGTAGATCTGTATGAGTGGGGGTGACAATAATAGAAATATTCAGATATGACAAGTAAAATTTTCTGCATACAATTCTTAAAAAACAAAGCACAATGGATTTTTGAAATTCATCCATCTATTGACAACACCATCGACAGCAGTGTCTGCTGTCAATCTCTGTATTGACCTTTATAGTTCAGCTCAGGTTTCTACCCTAGTTACAGCAAGATCTGCATTCAAAAATTTGGAGATGACAGGAAAAAGAATTTAGAAAAATAGGAAACACACTTTACAAAACAAAAATCAGATGCGTCTCAAAGTAAAATCAATTTTATCCTTTATTAAACCTCTCAATTCTGAAAAATAACCATGCAATATATAAAACCCGCATTTGCTGCAACAGTAAATACTAGTACACTCAGTTTGATGTTTTTAGCACAAATTTGTGTCTGGGTAAGCAATTCAGAGTTTAATTAAATAAGGTGTTTTCTTGCATCATTAACTTTTGGGTACTTCAGATGGTGTTAAAACACTAACTTTGTTTTGCTATGTTTATGTTTTATCATATATTTAATATTTATTCAATCTTTTAAATTTCCTTAATAGAAATTCCTATCAGATCTAAAAGACAGCTTGCAGTCAAATATTTCACACTAGGTTTTTTTTTTCCCTTTGGAGTCTTCTATAACTCTATAACCAGAGTCCTTTCATTGCCAGCTAAGCCCATAAGGCTTTCTCTGGTTTTTGTGTAAGAATTAATCAAAATAAGTGCAAAGCAGCAGCCAGGATTTAGAGGTGCAGAAGCAAAATTCTTCTGTAAGGAAAACTGCTCACTAAAAGTGGTGGACAAAAACCTTAAATGGCACAGAGGTCCTGTGCTACTGGGACGATGCAAGGATCTTTTGCCCCTACAGGACCCCATCTTTATTTTCCAAATATAAAGCTCTCTGAGCAGAATCTGTTGGAAAAATACTGACAAAATATTCAAATGAAACTGAGACTACTCAAGTTCTCTGATACTGCATTTCTGCAGTTAAAAACAGAGAAGGAAGAAAAGACTGTGGGGAATAAAAACATAACTACTTTCTAAAATTAGTAGAATTCCATCACTCTTACTGGTTACTTTCTTGCCTAAACTTTACTGGGAGGACCTATCAGGATATAAGAAATATTCCTGCTGGGCATATTTACGGAATCACACAAGACCATTGCTTTTGCAGGCAACCCCAAAAGGGTGAAATGTTTGACAGAAGAGAAAATTGCAGGAAGCCTTCAGGAAAGTGCAGTGTGTAAACAGAGGATGATGTATTTTGTATAGACACAAGGACTGGCTTGTGAGAGGCTGATGTTAGGACATGCAAAAGGATCTGAACTGCTTTACACTAATTAATCCCTGAAGAACCAAAAATCTTTATTCATTAAATGGAATATGTTTTAAAAACTAAAATATCAATCATACTCAAGAAACTATTTTAATCTTAGAGAAACCCCAAACTTCTCTCTGAACCAAGTACAAAGCAGTCTATTCTGCTTGTATTTTTATTGCTGTTAGAACCTATGTGGAATAGCACACCAGGGATTGCTTGATAGGTAAGGCACATATACATTTTAGTTCCAAAATAATCATTACTTTTTTACACCTGAAGCCTAGAGATTATATATTTACTCCTCTGCCATCATATTTGCCCTTTTTCCCTAAAATCAAGCATAATATGTTTAAACAATGAAAACACAGCAATATTTTATATCTTTTAATACAATAATCTAACTTACCTTAAATGTATAGTTTGTCAAGTAGTAGAGATTTTCTCTTTTAAATTCACATTGGCCTTTGCTTTCAGTTTTTTTATCATTCTCCCAAATCAATTTAAATTCTGCACGTGGTCCAAACTCTTTTTGTTTTCTGCACGTAATCTGGACAGCATTATCAGCTGTCAAGGTTTTCTTAACCTCAGTCACTTTTTCTGGTACTGTAGACAAGAAAAAGGGTTACTTGCTCTATTCTCATCATTTCAAACCCAACATTTCAAGCTGTATGTGCTCACGTCTGTTTCCTGTCTTCTCTCAATAACTTCATATATTTCCTTCCTTAAAAATTTCAGTTCCAATTTAACAAGATAAGTAAAATCAATTTTGACTTAATCATAGGCTTATCTAAGCCGGAAAAGATGTGAAGTGGAACTGAAAAGGCTCTACTGACAGTCAGACTGCAAAAATAGTATGAGCAAATCTCTCTTACATCTGACATCATTTTCTCATTTGAGGAACATGGAGCAACAGACAAGACAAGAGAAAAAAGAGTTCTCCATGTCAATATTCATTTCAAAACGACATTAAATTTTCTCCCAGGAGTCACTAGTATATTCTAATATTTGGAACAGTGTCCTTACTCTTAAGTCTGGCCTAAAGCCACAAAAACATTTTAATGATACAGAATCTGTTAAATCTAATCTGTGGGTTCAAACTCGAGTTTTGTATGTTGCAGGTTTCAGACTGCACAGCTAAGAGACCTTTCACTGAGAGCTAATAAAACCTTTCAGAAAGTAGATGGGGCAGCCTGTGTAAAGCAGCCTCATTTCAGTAACCACATTTCAGTAGACACATCTCAGTAGAACACCACCATGGAAATTTTCTACAAAATCATGTCAAATTGCAAAACAGCATACTGGAAAAAACAAAAACAAAAACATAAACAAACAAACAAAAAACCCCCACAAAGAACAACCCAGCAGCTTCTTATTTCTTCCAATGAAGAGCTAAGACCTGTAAGGCTTTATAGGGAGATCAAATCTCCCATGTGAGGAGTGGTGGGATATTTGACTTGGCTGAGTGTGAGGTTACATCATAGCTGATCATTTTTATTCACAGGGCAGATCTGTTAGATTCCTATTCCACATGCTGCTGAAAGAGCTGTGACAAAGAGAAAGTGAACAGTTCCGGAGGCAATGTGTTTGTTGAAGATGAAAACATCTTTTATAAAATGTAGGGGTTTTCCTCCTTCCAAGGACTTGTGTTCTACTGATACATTCTTCGGTTAAAGAAGCCATAAAAGTCTTCCACTTCCTGCTTGACTTATTATCAACTGTTGTGACAGTTGGAGAAGGTCTAATTAATGCCATAAATTCATGACACTACTTATTATTTTCTCAAAAAATAAGGGAAATGAGGTTGTTTGCATATCCATAAACTTATATTGTAGACTTCAATGAGTGGAACTCAGAAAGTGAGGGCTTAGAAAATAATACACTCAAACTAGATTTTCATAGAGAAAAAACCATGATCATGCTCATATTAGGGCTTCCTAAAAATTAAAGCCATATTTAAATTTGTATAACAGTTCAGTCTTAGATCAATCTGTTTATATTTATCAGTAAATTAATTTATCAGCTCTTTTTTATTTGTCGGGCTTCAGGTGACAATTCTGATCTCTGTATACTTCAAACTATACTTTTGAAAGGATAGTTCCAAAAAGATGCACAGACCTTTCTGAACATTTTTTCAGCTTTAACCTAATGTTGGAATCTGTGTACAGGTACATCCAAACTGACATCCATTACAGATGGACAGTGTTGGTGTAGCCTGGATCTGCTTCAAGCAAACAGGAAACTACACAACAGAAGGTCCGGGCTGCACATCTTTGTAGCTTTCACGCCACAAAGAAAAAAAACTTTTTTTATTCTCTTTTTGTTTAATTCAAATTTTTTCTTTATCTTGGGACATAATGCTTCTTAAAAACATCACAAAAATTTCAAATTAATTAAATCTTCTTTCTCAAATTTTATATATATACAAGAAAAATACTAATACACTAATACAAAGTGCATAATTAAAAAATAGATCAACATTAATTCTAAATGGGACACTAATGATATGAATGTCAGTACAATTATTTTAATATTTATCACCTTCTTGACTAATATTTCTTGACATTATATTTTATACTATGTATAAAACATAATGAACTACACTAGGAAAGTACAAATGCTTTGTGTTGGTATCAGCCTAGGTCATAAGAGTTAGCAAACAGATTTACCTCCCGCTTCTGTTGTAAATTCATAGCTCTTACTGCTATTTTCAAGTATCTGATTGTGGTTGTTGATTGTAAATGCAGTCACAACTACAGAAGCTTTGGTATAAGGTTCAAATCCATTGAAGGTATATTCAGTTGTGTGGGTTTTTGTGTAATGAACGCCTGAAAAATGAAATTAATGAAATTGATGAAATCTATGTTAGAAGCACAGGAACTCTTACACTTTATCAGAGCTACCTGAAACCACTGTCATAAGTATTTCTATTTTAATTACCTTAATCTGGTGGCTTTTCTTTGCTTACTAAGGCTAAGTGAAGGCTCAGGAAGAGGAGGAAATACATAAATACACAGAGAGTATTTGCATACAAAGAGTACATTCAGCCTGGGAACTGGTAAGTAAGAAGGTGTCACTGCACACTGAGCAAATCTGTCCTGGTGTGATGCCAGAGATGCTGTGGGAGTCGTGCTTTCAGGAGTGGCAAACAGCAGAAGAAAGGAATTGCATGAGAAGGAACATGAGCAAAGCTGCTGCCCACACTGCAGCTGGGCTTTGGTGGCCTGGGGAGCTGGGGAGCCATGGCCTTTCCATGCTTCCTCCTGCCTGCTTGCCATGTGACCTCCCTGCACCCACACCTTCCTGCCTCCACCTCCTACACTGGCCAAGCCAAAACAGCCACAGAGACTGGCTCATGAGGCCAGTTCATTCTGAATTGTGGTCAAATTTGGGACATAGAGAATGGGAGAGATTATTTGTATCAGAGGAGCACAGGAGCATGACAGCCTTTGGTTCCTTTGGCAACCCAGGTTTACATAACCTGCAGAATGTGAACAGAAAGGCTGAATTCAGCCTAGAGGATTAATCAATCCAGGACTAGCTTAAACCTGATACATATTTATTATTATCAGGCTCTTCGTATTAAAAACCTCATTTTCCAGTCCTTGTTTTGAAGAAAAGCTTGCATCAGGAGAACATGATCCCAGTACAATGGATACAGATTTATTCATTGAAATGTAAGGTAGCTTAGATCAGCATATCTGAAAGGAGATGCCACATAGCAGGAGGCAATCCCCTGGCTATACCTATCTAAACATGTTTATGCCTAACTACCATATGTTTATGCCAACTGAAGGGTGACAGGATCATGTCCTGACATGGTAAACTGAATAATCTCAACTGAAAGTTCAACTGGAACAACCTTAAAGGAAGGAATTTTTAACATTTGTCTAAAAAAAAGAAAAATTGCAGTATTAAGAGATTCCAGTAGGATTTGAGAGTGCATTATGCTTGGTGCTCTGTAATTACACCCTTGCAATGAATTACTTAACAGTGAATATACTTACTTTCGTTGTTCACATAGAATTTCACAGAGTAGCCCTTTATGGGACCCCTCAAAGTATTATCAGGTTTTGTCCATGTAACTTTTACACTTGTGGTATTTTTATGTGTTACTTGTAGGTTTTTTGGTGCTTCTGGAACTGTTGTAAAAGAAAAACAACAATAATTAGCAATAAATGAAAATAAAAAGTGTTCCTCTTTTCACCTACTTTGATTAATTAAATTAAATCTGACAGTAAAGAAAGATACCAACAACATGTAATATTTTTTGTACTCTATTTCAAGAAAGTATACATAAGTATAAACTGTGTACATGTAAAAGCATCATATTACTGTAATTTCATCCATTTCAGGACAAGGTGAAAAGAGCAACATCACATTTTACTAAAACTGTCCAGGGTCTTCAAATCAGGAATTTAAGACTTGTTTCAGACTAGGTCTGCACTTCTTTTTTGTGTGCATCTTCATTCAAAATTCCATATAGTTGACCATGTTCTCACTCTCCAAAACAGCAACAAAAAATAATCACAGTCTCTGACTGAAGGAAAGAAAGCTCAGACTGGAAGACTGAGAGGGTGACTGCAATCAAAGAACAACCACGAGGGCAGGAGACCAGGAAGGAGGAGCTGAAGGAGAAGCTGAGTTTGGCTGAGAAAGCTGCTCAAAGTGTATCTTTAACCCCAGAAAACCCAGATAATGGGTTTCATAGTAGGGGTTCCCAGAAATATGTGGAATCTAAAGCAAAAGTAAGCATTACACTTACCGGCACAGTCTGTATTTATGGGGAAGCTTTGGTTGGAAACATTCTTTTCATTAAAATGCATGGATCCATTGCAGTGGTACTGACTGAATGGTGATAAATCTCCCAGCACTACACAAATTGAATTTCCTCTCAAGTGTGCAGACTGTGAATCTGTAGTCACAAGAAGAGCTTTATCAATATTTTTCACAACTCCGAAAGTATGTGGCACCATTTTAACTGAGATTTTCTCTACCATATTTGTTCGATATAATTTGTAATAAACTATCATACTATTTCAATCAGAAATATGTACAACCTGATCCAATGCCTAGATTTTAGGTTCTTACATACCAACTTAGTCTGCATAGATCTTTACTTTTCATCAGTAAAGGTCATGATTTGACTTTCCAAGGAAACAGCTTTTCTACAGAAATCAGAACATGTCATGGGGAGTCTGGCAGATCCCTGGAATGGCTTCCTAGCTCCTCAGCTCCCTGAAGCAGGAAATCTCCAGCCCCAGACATCCGTCACCCATTTTTCTGAGACACATAGGCCATTCAGCATCCATATCTGCCCTATCACACAGGGTGGCATGTCCTCAGGCCAGCTGGCTCTGCGAGCAGAAAGCCTGGCCTTGCACCATCCAGGAGCCAGTGGCCAAGGCAGCCTGCGAGGGGTCAGCTCACAGCACATCCACTGTGTGTGGTGTGACTGCAGCATATCCACACTGCTCAGCTCCCCTTCAGAAAAACAAACAGGACCTCAAAATATCCACAATTTGTGTGACTTGTGAAGCTGGTAAAGTCAGCAAAAGAGGTCTCTGGGTTTGAACTTTCCCAGATCTGCACTGTGTGGGGATGGTAGTCCTCCAACTGGCAATCCCAGGAATCCTGAGCTACCCTTCCCTCAGACTGGCACTTAACGTAAATCTGCCAGTCTCTCACCCAAGGACGACATCAACAATGCTTTTAAAGATAAAGAAATAAATACTCACAACTAGAATAGGTTTGAGGTGATGACCCGTTGCAGGCAACAGTCACATTAGCACAGGCAAGTGAGCTACTCCAACATAACGTGGCAGATGTGTCGGTTGTGTCGTTGACTTTAAGAGGATCATTGTTGACTGGAAAGGAAGAATTTTACACATCATTGTGACACTGGCTATCCTCAGTCTTTAAATAACAGTTCATTTATATTTTTTTACTTTTTCTGCAATATGAAGATACAATCATATAGAATAATATACAAAGAATTTAATAAGAAATGGAAAGTAAAAATTGAAAAAGCTTTTATGAGATAAAGACACACAGGTATTCAAATAATGAATTAAAGTTTTAGTCCAGATATTCAGCATTACCACCAGTTTTGAAGTGGTGGTTAGTCTTGCTATTGTTTACCACACGGCATATATGTTCCCCTTTTTCTTTAGAATGAAAAAACTATGGTTTCTTTACATTATTCTTTAAGAAAATACTGATAAGTTTTAATGTGCAACTTCAAAATATCTTGCAAAACATGGATAAAATATGAAAACTTTCTGTCTGATTCTCTGAAAAGCAACAAAAAAATAGACAAAGAAACCTAGGGAAGTAAAAAGAAAAGAAACTACTAAAACCCTTTTACACCTACCTTTTGGAACAGGAAAAGAAGAAGCAGTACTGTTTGAACACTTGCGATTTTTAACTTCAACAGTGTATATCTGGCATTTTGGAAGCTCTACTGAATGGTTGCTGGAACTCACAGTTATCTTCCTGCCACCACCCGTAATAAAATATTCTGTGTCTTTTGTGGGAATTTCCAGTATAACTTCAGCCATTTCGGAGTCACTCTCAAAATCTTTTATTTTTCCAAAAATATCTAAAAAAAAAGACACTGTAAATGGAGGTGAAAAGACCAGAATTCTTAAATAACTTTAATCTTACTTCTTCTAGAACTGGAAGACATTCTATAAAATAACCCAAGATGTTAATTGATCAGTTTTATTTTTTACTGCTTTATCAGCTGCACCAATTTTCTGTATTTGAGTTTACTGTTTGGTCACATTCCAAGACTGAAGGACAATACAGGGTTTGGTTCTTACCACAAGGTACTGCAGGCATCTCTGTGGTAGTTTCTGTAAGAAAAGAAAACAATATGAAGGCCTTTCTTAACAGACTGGGTATTTTTACTACAGAGCATTGCAGAAGGGTGACCAGTACAGCCCCTAACTCTTGGTTTAATACATTCAATACAAGTACATGTATTTAGCACTCCTCTCGCATTTGAAAGAGGGAAGAAAACATCAGCTACACATAACCCCATTCTTTAACTAGTTATTTTAGGGATCATGTGTCTTTCACAATTTTCCAATGACATCAACAAACTAGAAATCAAACTGGTTATTAGTAACATTTCTGAGTACAAAGTTACACAAGAACATTCCAAAACCACACATTCTCATAGCAGTATGATAAACTACAGCAGTTTTCCAGGATATGTATGCTATGGAGTTGGTAACTGAGCAGTATAAAATGTCACCAAAGAAACAACATTTTCCTGCTTTTTGCACTGCCGTTCTTGCCTTTGGAATAAGATTTATGCAACAGCACAGATCATTCAATGACTACTTTTACACTGGGACACCCAAGAGAAATTTTTGCTGGTATTTTCTGTACAGAAGCTTGAGCAAAGAAGTTATCCTGAAAACAGTTACTTAATATATCCCAAGGTAAAAGTATCACATGCTGGTATCTATTTTTTTTTCATAGAAGGTAGCCCCAGATTTGCCTGCCTCCAGGCTGGGAGTCACCTGGCTGGATAGTGGTCTTAAGGAGAGGGCAAACTGAGAGGGACCACTGGAGAGTCACCAAGATTGTTAGGGGCAGAACACCCACAAGTAAAGGCTAAGCTCAGTTTGTCAAAGAGCAGACAGCAGCCTACAGCTACTCGAAGGTCAGTTCAAAAAGATGGGAAGTGTCCAGCTCCTGGACGTACTTTGCACAAGCACATACATATATTTTACGAACCTGAGTAATTCCTTAAGCCCAATGGCAACTAAAATCACTGTAAGTACTTGAACTACTAGATCCCAAGAAAGTAATACTGCTGTGTGAAACCAAAGGGAAGACACCGGAAGACAGAGAGGCACAAAGATCTTGGATGTATTCAGACTTTTTTGCTGCTTGGGCACATTTCTGTGAATAACAAGGGGAGTACTGACACAATAATTGACACATTTAACCTCCTACTATGTGCCACTGTGGAAATAATTTCTATTTAGCACTTGCTTGACAAGTAACAAATCTGGTATCTTTAATATTATTCATAAACAGTAAGGTTCCTAAGAACACACTGAAGTTTAATGCAGTTGTATGCCTAATTTGTATGCTTGGGTTTGATACATTTGAAATGAATTGCGTGATTCAAACCCATTTTCTGTGCCTGATGTATCAGAACTGTGATAACTGTGTGCAAGTTTGTCACCTATTGTGTGAGTGGAGCTGGGAGTGGGGCTGGTCCCAGTGCTTGCTGGCATGCTGTCTGATGAGGTGGTGTTGTGCAAGGATGTTGAATTGGAATCATCTGTAAGAAAATAAACAAATATCAGCATTAAAAAGTGAAATTCATTTTTTCATATGGCTTTGTTGTCAGAAATGTCTTACACTATAGCATTCTCTGTTTTTGTTTTTTTTTTTTTTCTTAGGGGATTTTTGTAATTTAGAGAAGACTGCTGAAAGAAAATTCATGTTAATGTAGTAAATAAACAACAAAAAAAGAGCATTTAAATAGAAAGTAAATTTTTAGGAGTATACCACTTACAAATGAATTTTGCAATATACAATGACAATTTTTTTGTCATTATTTAGTCATAATTCCAGATGAAGTCAACATAAAAATAATGTTACCATTTGTGAACTGGGAAAAACTAGAACATTTTGCTATATTCTAACAGTAAAGCAGAATTATGAATAGTGCTTGTGCTGTTTCACAAACAACAACTCTAGGTAGTGCTCCTTTGCCAGATCACATATCTTCCTCACTATATTTCTTATAATATCTCGTTGTTTATCTCCCTGCTTATAAACCACTGACAGGTTCCTATATTCTCTTTTAGGTTCATTCCTATTCCTCTTTGCTTTGGGGACAGCCTTGTTGGCTGCAGCTGGCATTTAGATACTGCTGTGGTGACTGCAAGACCTGGCCCTCCGATAGCAGATCCTGCACGTAACCCTGGCAGTGCCGCTGTGCCAAAGCGCAGACACCTCCTCAATTTGACGACCATGAGCTGAAAAAGGCCACCCTGGTGCTGAATGACTTTGTTTTCCCCTAGAGATCTGAGGGCAGAGCGTGGCTTCTAAAGGAAGACAGCAAACCTGCTGCAGCATTCCCGGAGGCAGAGGGAGTGAGTGCAGTGAGGGCAGCAGAGGTGCTGGTGCGTGCTGGGCTGCTCGGAGCCGTGCCGGGGCTGGGCTCGGCGTGCGTGGAGAAGTGCGTGGTGTCTGCAGGGATGGTACCTGTGGTGAGAGGGACAGCAGGGTCGTTAATGCTTCATCACTGTGTGCCCGGCCGAGGAGGGACAGCAATACCAGGGTGCAGTGCTGGAGCACTCCACTGGAGACCCTGGGAGTTTTTAACGAAGTAAAGGCATGGCAAACATTTCAAGTGCAAGAGATTCAACAGGTGTTAGATGAGCAACCAGTGAGTATATTCTTTTTTGGTTATGATTGTGCCTTTCATACTAAATGCTGTGTTTTAAAATATACCTAAATACATTACTCAAAACCAGACTTGTCTGATATTCCTGCCTATTAAGATAGCATATTTCATTTTGTTGGGTGAATGAAAAAGCATTATACACTCTGTGAGATACCTGTATGTGAGAAAAATAAAGAAGAAATTGACAGGAAGAATAAAAAAAATCAATGCAGTTCTGCCATGTAAATTGTTTCTTACCAGGTGTGGTCGTCATTGTCTCCTCCCCTGAAAAAGAGAAAGAGAGAAAAAGTGTAACTTAAACTTTCAAGGAATTTGCCAAAAATATAAAAAGACACATTCCTTCCTCCCAAATACCAGCTAAGCTTTCTCCAGGAAATTACACATTCTTAAGTTATATTTAGTGGATGTATCAACAACCAGACCCCCAAACATCAAGTATACAGTCAAAAATCACAGAATCACGGAATCACAGAATGGTCTGGGTTAGAGAGGATCCCATGCCATGGGCAGGGATGCCACCCAGCAGATCAGGCTGCTCAGGGCCCCATCTGACAAAATTCCATCCACCTGCTTGGCTCTTCCTTCCTCCTTTTGCTCTTTTTCTACCAGACCCTTCCCACTATGTTTGTTTCTTGGAATTTATTTATCTCTTTTTTGTGGCACATGTTTTTCAGGTAGTGCTTTCCTGTTTATAATTTCTCTATTACTTCAGCTTCCCTACATGGCACTTCACAGCTGCTATAGCTTTACTCTTTTGAAAATAAACTCCTTCAACCTTTAAAGCAAAAAGCCAGGTTTATGTGAGAAACTGCAATACTTGTGGGGGATACATAAGTGTCCTGTTCATGTGTCAGCATCAAAGCCATGTCCCTCATCTCTGACACAGAAGATCAACACAAGCAGATATCCTGGGACTCCAGAGATTTTATCAACCTGACGAGCAGCAGCACAGGTGTTGGCTGCTCAGTGGCCACCATGGATTCTGCACCCCGTATGGACAGTTCAGAAGGCTGACAACAGCCATTAAAAACATACAACCAGCGATGGCAATGTCACCTGCAGGGAGTGAGAATTTCTTGGTGCTTGGAACTGTCATGAAGCGTGTCTAAGCCATGATATGAATATGAAATGTACACAAAATATAAAGTCTTGCAAATACTTTTCTAGTGAGCAACTGAATTTGTTGTGGACTGTACACCATGCAAGATCTCTTACTACAAATTACAATTTGGAAAAAAGCCAGTAGCCTGATACCTTAAAGAAAAAGTATCAACAGCAGTCTGTTTAGATTGGCTAAAAACAGTAATGCGGCATTTATTTCTTACAGAAGTGGGGAAGGGTGTTGCCTAAAATTTGGTCCATGAGATGAGGATATGGGTCTATGAGGTTTGCCTGAAATCATATGAAACTGTCAAAATAACATTGCTCTTAATTGTAAGAATATAATCTCTAAAATGTAGCAGACTGACAACTGATTGAATAACATGGGTGTAGAAACCACTATACTAACAGGCCTAGCATGTTAATTCATTTATATCTATATATCTTCATTAAAACACAGACCATGCATTCTTTTCAAAGCTATGGAATCTTAGCACATGAAGCTTCCTAACCTAAGAGAAGTTACAGATAAGAAAGAAAAATATACGTGATCTTTTGAACTATCAATGTACCTTCAGCATCTGAAACCTTCTGTCTGCAATATTTCTTTACAACAATTGTATGATCTATAACTATATGTAAAAGCTAACATTCATATCCATTTATATTTTCCATAAGCAATAAATTTTCAGTGTGTTTTCATGGTTTTCAATTCAGTGTTTGAAAGCTGAAAGTTAGTCATTCTAAATTCCATAATGTGATTTTTCTTTTTTCAAATGGCTTATTTGCTGAAGAATCAATTATTCCCCCTCCTTTCCCAAATCTTTGGTTTAGCACATCAAATATACCTCAAGCCAAATATTAACTGACCACTGGCAGAGATGCACTTTCACTTAGAAAATTTTCCAAGAACAAAATAAAAGAAGTTGCAGGAAAAGTCCTAAATTAAACTCTGCTCAGATTACAGAAATACTTTTCAAGCTATTTACTGATCTCTGATGCAAGCATAATAGAGACAAAAATATATACATCACGATTGCCTCTTCCAGGTAAAGTCAGATAATAAGAGATAAGGGGGATCATAAGCTTGTTGGTGTTGTGTTTCTGGTTGCCTCATTCACTTCCTTAACATTCCTGTGAAAATAATTTTCCCCGTCCCTCCCCTTTGTAAAGTTAGGAATAATGCTAATAGCTTAAATAGAGTTTATTGCTCACTCCCAGTGAGAGATGCTAAACATTACACATAATCATAGAACTCCAGGCTAGAAGAGACCTCAAGAGATCGCCTGTTCCCACTGCCTTGCTCAGAGCAGTGTCTTAAAACATTATGGCAAATAATAGTCTGAGATTGTCCTATTTTCTCCCCTATAACTAACTAGGCACTGTCATTTTAACAGAATTTCATGGTAGTTTTATGCCCTTCCAGGGTCTCCTGCTCTCCTGTGATTCTATTCCCTGATTTGCTTTATTATAGCAATGGAATAGGATGCAGTTGAAAAGAATTCAATAGGTGGCACCAGAACACTAAAAAATCCTCTCAAAAAGAAAAGCAAATGCATTTCCCCATGAAACCTATTTGAAAGATACTGAGTAAAATGAAGGAAAATCAAGAAGGATCCCAACACATCAGATTCTGTTGCTCTGAGATTAATAGGTATATTGCTACTATTAATTTATTTTCCAAAACTTTCCCAGCACTAACAAATGTCTAAGCTAACCTCAGGCTAACCAAGCTAACCTCAAAGACAAAACTGTCTACTCATGTTTATATTTTAAAACATAACTCTAGAAATTTGATAGCTGAAATCCAAAAATACCTTTAAAATGTAAGGAGGATGTCCAATCCCCCAAACACATGCTCTGCAGTAGGAAAGCTTGATGATTACCAAACTAAGCAAGTCAGTCTGTGTTGAAATGGGAACTACCCCAAAACTTTTCTCAAAGCTTAAACTGCATCCAACCATAAGACATTCTTAAGATGATATGTGTAGGATAACAAGGATAAGATGACATCACCCAAGTGGAAGAATTATAGCACAGAAAAAGTTCCTACTTCTGCAGTAAGTTTTTTAAGCGTCTCTCTCCCTTCTCTTGATTTGGCCACCAGTTGGTTCCCGCTGACTTACCTAAAGATTTCAAACCCATTCAGTAATGTTTGGGCAGATGTGGCCTCAGTCACATGGCCTGGAAAAAGATATAACCAGCAGCTCATCCCATGGGCAGATGGGAGCCTGGCTAATTGCTTTCATTCTCCTTCCTACCAGCTGGCAGACAGAATGCAGCTGCTGCTTCAAAGAAGGGTTTGAGATGGAATGATAGGCTGCCAACAAAATACACCTAAAACAAATGAGTTGATCACTCTTCCTCCTGAAAGCCCAAAGGTGTGCCGGCCCTGTGAGTGAAACACGGGAGTACTGCCTCATGAAGTACTTTCAGTGTTCAACAAGATGAGCAAATGGAAAAATTGTGAAAGAATACAGGCCACCAAAAAAAAAAAAAAAAAAAAAAAAAAAGCCAACCTCTCAAACCCCTTGGACAGAAGTGTCTGTCTGGGTCACATCTGGAGGTACAGGAGCTGCAGTACTGACTCTGCACTCACTGTGCAGAGCGGTTGCACCTGTGTAAGAAGTGCAGTTGTATATGGAGACAGCTTTTTGCTGCCTCAGGAAAATGTTTTCACTTGGCAGGACCAAACAACTCAACAAAAGACAACTGGGACCACCTAATGTATGTTAAAAGTTAAAATGTGTTTCAAGGAAGTCCAGGGTGTGATCTTGAGCAGCAGGAAGTGCCAGCACACATTTCCTGTGTGCATGCGCTATTAATAACAGAAACTACAGCTGATAAGATGGAGATCCTGTTGAATCAGCATTAAGAGCCTAAAAATGTTATCACATTTATAGGGGCAGAAACTCATTAGCTGATGACAAGGAACATGCCTTTTAACTCCATTCTGCTGCTTAATTTGCACAGTGAGTAAAATGGACCTGGTGTTGTATTTCCTGCTGGACTGGCCAGGAGAATATGCCTGCATGGCAGCAGCTCAGGCTGTCTGCTCTGAGCACAGGATTGCTGCAGGACCGCATTCCTCCATACACACAGCACAGAGCAATGTGGAAAGGAGGATGCCTCTTCTGCTAATAGTGCATTTGGTGTTTTATCTAGCGTGGTACCATACCAGCTGGCTCTTCACATCCAGCTGCATTCCTCGTGTCTTTGCCAGAGCTGGGAGGGGGCAGAGGAAGTAATCCTTCCTCTCAGCCTCGTGTCTGTAAAACAGTTGGCGGCTGGGTTTTGCTGCCAGGAAAAATGCTCAGTGATTCTGCAGAGCTGCTGCCCTTTTCCCAGGATCTCTCCAGCCTTTAGTATATTGGACAGACCCCAGCAACCCCCACCAGGCAGCATTTTACACCAAGCAACTAATGTCGGTCCAGATTCTGCCTTCCCTCTTTTCACAGCTGAACGGCACTGCTTCAACAGGGTCAGGGCTCTTCACATCTGCACAGAAAGCAACAGGATGTGGTCTACTTGTTCAGATGGAGTAAAGCTCTTTGAGGGGGTCTCCTAGCAAACAGCACAGACATTGCAGCTCCCCTGCAAGCCAACACTAAATTGCAAAAAAAGAACAGTTCCTGGTGGGAGGTGAAGGGTGAGTAAGGCAAGGAGCCTTACAAAATGCTGCCAGCCGCCCTTTGATTTATTTTTAAACTTCAAGTGGGATAGGATGTAATTCACACCTACTTTAAGGCTCCCTTGTGCTGCCAGATCCAGCAAAAGAGACCTTAAAGTAAATGAGCATCAGGGCCAGAGATGTTACTGTTATTTTTGCTGAATACAAAAAACGAAGGGATCCATTGCTACTTTATAAACAAATCTGGGCAGACCTAAGAATAGACTAGCAAACACTTAAACATCTGAGTAATTCTATACCACAGAGGACCCCTCAAATTTTATGGGTGGGACCACATGTGCTGAAATGCTTTCATAATCAGAGACTTCAGAATTACACTTTATCACTAACTCTGGGGAAGAAAAAACTTAAGCATGTTTCCAGTTTCTGGACAAACTGCTGCTTTTTGAAAAATGAGTAAAAGAATGCCATATAGAGTTCATATTAAAAATATGTGAAATTTTTCATGCTCTGAGTCAAAAAATAAACTACTCATTTGAGTTTACAGTACAGAATTTTCTCAGATGACAGAGACATTTCTGAGAGTCCTAAAATAAAAACCTACTCTTGTGGTCATTGAAGATGAAGCCATCAAATCATTCTAAGTTATTCATTATCTAATTGATAAAAGTTTTCATAGCCATATAGCAATCATAGGAATTTGAACTAAATAAATGTTACAATTTCTTTTCCACAGGCAATATTTACAATATTTATTTTCATGAGAAATTAGGGATAAAATGTAGAAACTGTAAATTTTAATTTAACAAAAATTCTAAAATGTTCTGATTGAGAAATGCCAATTGTTTGCTTTTGACATCTGGATGTAATGTCCATTCTGACTTTTCAGAATGATAATTAAAATAGTTTCCACCTGATTTCTCAAAATATTTCTTTTTGTACAAGTTCATTAATAATTGCCTCCCACAGCAAATCTTTCACACAGTGCATTGCTGCCCAAGAGTTTGATCCTGGCGCTCTTTCCTGCACCTTTAACCTTTGGTTAAAGCATTATCTGAGAGTCAAAGGCCTTTTTGTTCCCAAGCACCTGCCAGTGCCGAGACCTGAGCTGCAGTGGGGAAGGCGTGGCCTTCCTGCGGAGCACAGCTCAGGAATGAGTGCTGCTCTAACTCCGGCTAACGTGACAGGATGTGGTGTTCACTCTTAGTGAAAATTGACCTCTAAAATGAATGCTTGCTCTAGATCCCTCTCCTTGCTGTCTGCCTTCCAAGGCCGGAGTTATCCCTATCCTCCTCAAGTTCAGCGTCAACTATGTGCATTAATCAGCTATGGAGAAGGTGAAAAATTCAAATTAGCCAGCAATCAAGCACAAGGGGAGCCACCAGAAGAAAGGGATGGAATTAAGAATTTATAACTGATAGATACGAGGAGGACCACAACGTCCATTCAATATGTTGAATATTTCTGACCGTTTAAAAAAAGTATTTTTCTGGTTCAGATTATGCAAAATAAACACAGGAGTTTAATTTTTTCCAGAAGAAAATAAAAACACAGAGCAAAAGAGACATTTCCCTGAAGGAACGTTGATTTAATGGAAGTATTACTTGTTACCAATGATATGTAGAATTTCTCAAAACCATAATCCTGAAGTAGAACAAAGCAGCAAGTCAAATTCTTTTTGCCAACACAGTTCCTGCAAAGCTAAAATAAATACCCAGAAATACTGTGTGTTAGCAGTCAGGAGGGGTTTTCTACCACTTGTACCATACTTTAAATGACATTTTCAATCTTCACAGGATAGCTTTGCACTAACCTGCTTGTACAGCTAACGATGCCTTTGCTGCTCTGTGGTTTCTCTCATGCTGTTTACTTCTGCCTTTCTTCTACAGAGCCCTGCTCAAAAGGAAGAGGGTGCAGCATACTGTGGTTTTGAGCTGAAGTGCTTCCAAATGCAAACGGAGTTACCATAGCACCCACATGCCCAAGCAATCAGACTTATCTTAGTGCTAAACCACTTCTCTAGTACACTGTGAAAAGTCCCTATTAAACTCCTTTTCATCACATTTGCATTTGTAATTATTTTCAGTTCTACAGGTTCATTAATATGATACAGTGAGGGGTGGCAATCTTTGGGATGAAGTCCAGACTGCTTTGCAGGGAGTCCTTGTCACCATGTGAATTGTCTGCAAGAGAGGTAAATATCAAACCCTGATGTAACAGTTCCTTCAGCTGTGAAATGCTGGGTACTCTCCACAGTCATTAAGAAACACCTATCCATGAGGAATGAAAGATTGCCTGTGATATTTGTTTGGCAATTTTGTGCTACATGCAAAAAAAATCTGTATTAATATTTGCTTTGTCCTTTATATATTTTCAGTATTTGTGCACAGGAAGTCTTGAGCCAGATTCATGTTGTTCCCATGCTAAACTCTGCTTCCCAGGGCCAGTCCCTCTAACTTCGGTCATGACTTCTCCAGCCCTGCTGTACCTTCCTTGATCTTCCTTTCCCACATCTACCTTGAACAGATACACTTGCTCCATATTGCTCTGCTTGTTGGCACTGACAGGATGGTTCAGGATTTGCTCAATGGATATTGTTTATGGCAAGCAGAAGGAGGAGAGAACTTACAACTATTATATTGCCCTTTCAATTCCTACTCCCATGGTTTTTGCAATTGCTGGCTCTACTGGTCACAGGGAGCTGTGGAGAACAGCAGAAGGCAGCTGTTTTGATCAGAAAAAGAGACTACATCTGAGAACTGACAGGCTTTTAGTGAGAGTGTGAGGCAGGGGCAAACTTCTTCATTTCAGGCCCTTCATTGGACCATGGCTTATTTAAATACCTGACTCGCTTCTCTGCTTCTCAGAGACAGATACCTTTGAGTTCCTTCAAGATTAAACCATTATCAGATTTTGTAGATCTTCCCGATTGCTTATAACTTTTTATGTAATTTTGTCAGCAATATAAAATGGGTCCTTTGCTCTAAAAATCAAAATCAGCTTGGAAATACTCCTCTAAACTGTCTTTAATTAGCTCAAACTTCAAACCATATACAGTTTAGTACCATATGAAGAGTAGGGGAGACTGCAAGTAAATGAGGTTTAAGGTATAGTCCAACCCAAGTCTTTCTGTAAGTCTGTGATTCTAAGATTAGCATTTTAGCCAATGATAACATAAAGCCTGTTGAAATCAGAGATACCTTCTGTTTCCCAGAGTTCTATTAGCATGAAATCCTTGGATCAACAGCTCTGTACTTACTGAGAGCATTATGTCAGTGAGGACTCTAATCAGTGATTTTCAAAATGATTCAGCCAGTGATTTTTAAAAAGAACATTTCTTTCAAGAACTCACATCTGCCTGTGAGTTATTCCTTTTCATAATAATATTTTTCTCTAGGCTATGTGAAACACCCTACCAACCCATTTATTTGATTGCTATGCACTGCAGATTTTTTACTGATACAAGATACATAAATGTACCACAGGAGTGCCATGGCTTCATCTTGGCCAAGGGCTGAGGGCAGGGCAATAAGGGCTGCGTGGTGGCACACAGAATCGAGCCAGCAGGACCAGAGTGTGACAAATGACAGAGCAACAGCCCACCAGAGAGCAACACTGAATAACTGCTGCAAAGGTGGAGCAGCACTGACAGCACCTGAGTGGTGTGCCCCTCAGCAGCAGCAGCAGCTGGGGACAGAAAGAATCTAGAGCCCTGAAAGCTGCAGTCACAGAGTACCTCTGGCCTAGTGACACAGATGAACGTACAGATGTAGCTACACCATTCCCAGAGTTTTTCCCTTCACCAAGGTAATTCAGTACTGCTGCAAAAATCACACTTTTCAGACAGTGCCGTGAAAACCACATTTCTGATACTTCAGAAATGCCTGTGGTTCAAATGGGCACATTGGAGTCAGAGTGAAGATCTGAGTGAGGATCTGCCTTTATCTACTCACAAAATTAAACATTAAATTTTAATTAAATTATTTGATGATTGTGCAGTTCAGGCTTAAAGAAAACTAGCTGCTTTATTCCACAGCAGAAAATGCACAAGCCATTGCTCAGTACCTCCAGACAGTGCTGGGTTTTATTGTGCCCAGTTACTCTGCCTGCACAGTCTCAGCCTTTGAAAGATTCACAAATCAGAATAAAGATGTGGCACAAAAATTTCCTTTTCCAGTGATCTGTCATTTGTATTTCTGCGACTTCTTGCTCCAAGCTTAACAGGACCCTTAGCAGTCCCTGTGCTCCATGAGCTGAAGTCCCAGCCTCACATCTCTAAGCAGCAATGCTCTAAACTATCCTGCTAGTCTCAGTCATCTCCTATGACCCAGATTTCTTCCAGCATGAAGAGAAGATCCTAACCAGCAGTGGCTGACAGACAACTAGTTTCTCTTTCCTGAAAGGACGGAGAGTACAGAGGGAAAAAAAAATCATGCAGCTCAGTGGAGAACCGTTCCCATACCAACTCTGCCTGCTGGGGAGCTTCCTCACCCTCCTGGGGCTGCCAGCTGCAGCCAGCAAACTCTCTTTTTTCCAGGGACAGTGATTTTACTTGGCTACTATCTTCATTTTTTTCTTTTTCCGCCAGACATTCAGGCCAAAATTTATCAGAATTGAATATCCTTCATCAAGTATACTACTGAATAAAATTTTTACTGTTCATAAAATACTGTGATGGCCAGTGTTCACTGACCAACAGCTAAATCACCTGCAAACTTGCTAGGGTGCAATTTAAAACACAGTAATCTATTCACACAAAATGTTGAGAGGAAGCATCACGTAAGGGTCAGATTCTACCAGCATTATTCATGCAAAAATCATTTGAAAAGTAAATCATTCAGTGATGCATATCATTATCTTCCAGACAACTGCCTCTTAAAATTCTTCATTCATTTTCATTATTTCCCTGGAGGTGTTTAAGAAAAAGCTGGGTATGGTACTTGATTCCATAGTCCAGTTGACCGGGTGGTGTTACATCATAGGTTGGACTTCATGATCTCAAAGGTCTTGTCCAACCTAATTGATTCTGGGATTCTGTGAAAAGCAGAAATTACACTATTCAAATGAATCAA
This sequence comes from Chamaea fasciata, assembly GCF_029207755.1. NCBI lineage: Eukaryota > Metazoa > Chordata > Aves > Passeriformes > Sylviidae > Chamaea > Chamaea fasciata. The sequence continues at coordinate 10,823,618 of NW_027094095.1, read as the reverse complement.
AATGTCCCATATTTGATGTGTGACCTGAAATCCATGTTTTCTTCAGCTAGAAGGAGGAAAATTGGGACTGTGACCAAGTCCTATCCTGGAATTGCACTTTTTAATCATTTAACTGCATGAGTGGTTGGAAGTATCCTCCATGTCTGGGCCTCTCTTAACATACCATGCAAAGTGCAGATAGTGGCATATTGCAATTAGAAATTAATGGAAAATTATGAAGTTCACAGACAAGGGATCTGAAAGTGCCATAAGAAATACCCTCACATCCGTCTGATGGCATAAACAGGAACAGGCTGCAAAGAGAGAAACTCCTTGAACTCAAGCTCCCCAGAATGCCATGCACACACTTACAAAAGCCTTTCACTATCTCAAAATCTGGATTGCAAAACCCGGGCTCTGTCCCTTCAGGGAAGCTGAGCAGCTGAGCAGGTCAAGAAAGGGGCCTTACTTCATGTCACGTCAGAAGCAATGACAAACGGATTTCAGAAAAGAACAGAGTCCACACAACTCTTCTGGAATTCAATGAAGTGAAAGTTAAGTGAAAGTGATTTACTTGATCCCCTCTCCTTCTTTATTTTTCCTTTGGAATCAGATCAGTAATTTTAGCATCCAGGGCTGGGCCTTTCACTGCTTTTTAAATGTGTTCTTTTTTTTTTCCTCTTTCTCCATTTGCTATTTTCATTATAACAAACTGGAGATGTGAGATCCAACTTTAACAAACCGCCTGATAATCACAAGCAAAGAGAGGTGAAAACAATTAATCAATTTTTTCTTTAAATCCTGTGTTGATCAACCTTTTCTAAAAGACTGTATGCTGAACGTTTCAGGAAATTAAAAAAAAAGGGCTCAGAATGGAAGGAATCCGCTCTGCTCACAGGGATCATGGTGCCCCATATTCCAGCAAAAATCTACAGCTCATGTTCCTCAGGATTTGAACAAGACTGATTTCAGTATCTCTTTAAATAATTCAAGGCAAGAAGAACATAAATAGTCTGTGCTTCCATCTTTTGCCTGTGGCAAGCAATTTTCAATAACATTTCAAGTTTCATTTTTTTACTACAATTTTTTATTTTAAAAGTATTAAATGAGTGGTCTGGGAAAGAAAAGAAAAATCAAAGATACTAGATAAGGATGCCAGGACAGGAATTTGTTTAGGAAAAGAATTGTATGGACCTTTCAATGTATAGAGACCCACAGAAAGCCCTCAGGCCAAAGTTAAGAGAACATCCAATTTCATGCTCCAAATAATTTTACACTCTTTATATAGGCACAGCTATGCACAAGCCAGGAAATTCCACAGACCTGTTAACATTTCTTATGTCTAATAATAAGAAATGTGTATATAGTATCATTACACATCTTACGACAATAACAAGAACAACTCCCACTTGGAGGTGGGAGGTCAGAAACCCAATTTGCTTTGTAACACAAGTATCAGTTTGTATACACACATCCCCATAGATGAAGCAGTTTGGAAGTAGTGTGTGTACTGTCTGCTGTCATGACAGATGGAAAAGCTGCAGCAGAAAGACACAAGTATGTGCAAACGTCTAAGTACTTTTACAGTATTTGGTTGAAATACTGGTGAATGTATGGCCACACGAACTGGTAAAATTGACTGCTCTTTCATTTTTAATACAGAAATATATAAGGTTTTTTCAGTTGTGTAGATGTAGGCACTTGAAGATATTATTCAGCACCTATTATTTTGCATTTCATATGTATGACCCACAAAATTGATAGTACAAACAAACTAAAAAAGACAAAACCTTCTGGTAGGTGTTCAAGGAAGCACAGAAATTTGTTGTCATTTACTTCAGTAGGAACTAAGTATATCTTGAAAAAAAGATCATAATTTGAAGAAAGATCATGTGAATCAAGACTTCTAAAGAGTCTGGCATGTAACAGATCTCTCAATAACCCCCCCAGCAACACACAAGCAGGAAGTGGGCACTGACAGTGCTTAATTCAGCACTCAGCTTTGCTGGCTCAGGAAGGCATGTGAGCCTTCTCTGTACCTCCATTTGGTGCACAGCGACCAACACAAGTGTGGGATCATCTGGATTTCCATGGGATGCTCGGCACCAGCGTGTAAACTGTTAGTGCTTGGATAAACTGAACTATGATCAAAGCCCTGTAAAATCTACTGCCCTCACACCCAAACTCTTTGTCAATTTTTTCAGTTTTCATAATACTTGATGCTGAAACTGAATATTTTAAGAAAGCTTAATTCATATTAAAATTATGAAAGACCATTTTTTATGGTGCCCAACATTAGCAAGGCAACTGAGAAAGACAAAGAAACTGCAACATTTCAATCAGGATTATCAACAGTATGTTCATGAACTTGGAAAAAAAAAAAAAAAAGTAAAAATCTAGCTTCTGGATTTCCATTTTTCCACATAAGACACTTTTGTAGGAAATTCCATGGTCAAGGATGCATGATAGATGCTCTGCTCATCTGCTGCAAACCCAAAAAATCCTGCACTGTTAACACAATGTGATCTTTCTTTCCTTTTGGATATAAAATATGTTCTTTAGATACATTTACATAACCAAGAGCCAAAGAAATTAAGGACAGACCAACATCATCTGCAGCGACAACAGCATAAAGCAGTCTGAAATAGTGCAATGAAAGATATGTCACACTGTTTTTAAGGTTGCCTGGGTCAAAAGAAAGCTTTACAAAGACTATTAAACTTTCAGAAAAATAAGGAACACAATGATCAGGGAATGGAACCCTGTACCAAGGATATAGTGTGTTTCTGTTAGGGTATGAATAGCCAATCCTCCAGTGCCACAGCAGATGGTGTAAAAGAGAATCGAAATAAAGGCTGTCAATTCAGTTTTGGCACATGTATAGGGCAGACAGCCACCCCAAAGGGACAGGATTCTCTGATGAATGGAAATGGAACTTGTTAAAAGAATTGTCCAATGAAAGCAAGAAATGGCACTGAGATCCACAACATCTCCAACAAGGAGCTGAGATTCCCTCTGCTCAATCCCACATCATGAGTGATTGGGGAACTGGCAGTAGCAGAGGAGCTGGCTCTGCAGAGATGACTGGCTGATGGCTCAGTGGGATCCCATGGCACTTGGTATCACAAGGAACTTCTAATTAGAACCATCGCAATCTATTTGACCATGGCTTTGGCCTACATTACATGAGGAATATGGGCCTCTTGCCAGAACATTGGCCCTCCAGCCAGGAGTGCAAGTGCTTTTACTTGTGCAAAGGTGCACAGGGCTAAAATGGCTTGACTGCCAAGCTTGTTTTGTCTTTCAGTTTTAAGTTACTGGCAGCTGCTAATGAAAGTCATCTTTGACCTCATCAAAGTTAATGAGCTTTGGCACTACACTCCTGAATGCGGTTGTAAAAGTCCTGCTTCCGCCAGTAGTTGTGTTACTGCTTGTTCAGGGGCCTCTCTGCCTGACTTGGCTGCACCGGGGAGTCATGTCCTTTTTGGCTATGAGTCATCACAGTCAGCCAGCCACATGGTCCAAGTCTCTTTTCAGTTCAAATCACCTTCAGGTTAGATTTGAGTGGTTTAACCATGGGAGGGTTCTTATTGTCTTGTTTCTACCTTCAGACCTTAGGGGACAAAGCTGACATTCAATGTTGGTGTTTATCCATTAGTCAGCTCAAAGTTTTGCTTTGGCAGAGATACAGAGACATCACATATAGCAGATAAAACTCACTGCAATCCACCACCTCAGCAGGAAGGGGCAGAGGGATTATTTCAACACTTAAAAGTAGATAAAACCCTTGGTACATGTGTTTGGTCTGTAGTAGTAGGTTTGACAAAAGGTCTGCTTCTGTTCCTCCCCAGGCTCTGCGTTAATGCTGACACTGACAACAGCTTCTCAAGCATGGCTGACACACGAATGGGCTCAGAGAGGGGGTTGGGGCAGGTGCTGCAGGGCTCCACTATCCTCTGCATATCCACCCAACAACGCTACTCTCTGTTGTGCAGCTTGAAATTGCAAAAGCCATATGTGGTTGGCTACTTTTTGCTCTTTTTTTGCCTCCTGCCCTCCCTACCAGCCAATGTTTGGGAGCTCCTGATTTGATGCTCCATCACAGCTGACCTCTAAACTGCAGTGGTCCCATGTCCCTACCTGCCTGGCACCTCATTATCTTCTTATTGTGCATCTGTTTATGACACACTCCAGGACACTGGCCCACAACTCTGATGATGTCTCCACAGCACAAATATCCCCATCTGAAAGAAGTGCTCAGTCTCACTCAGTAGTTACACTGACATGTTCTTGCACCAGAGTTTCACTAGGCACTTACAGCCACCTCAGACTTGCCACCTACATTGCCATTTAGGAAGCCTTGACAGTTTACTATCTTTCTGCCAACTTGATCAGAAATTCTGAAATTCAGAGGTGATAGGATCACAGGGATTCGTTCTGTCTTCTACCAAGACAGTAGTTCAGATCTGCTTGCCCAGCAAGCCTGTGATGCATAACCATGTCACTATGTTTACCTTCCTGTTCTTGTCCAGTTCTCACTGGGATAATACGGTTTGACTTCAGGTAAACTAAGAAGCTTAATTAAAATTTGTATTTCTTTTCAAATAACATACTGATTTCAGAAGAATTTCCAAAATAGACCCAGTCAGCCCCATTTAATAATTTATTGCTAATTCAAGTTGCTAACATTATAGAGTAACAAAAGGAGAATGTCTACTTCCCTAGTCAACAACAATCTGAAACATATATGTATTTCAAGAATAAAACACAGTTGAATTTTTCAGTAATTTTAAGCTGCATATTCAACATCTTTGGTACAAGGGTAAGAACAGACACAGGAACTGGCAGCAAATAATGATTACAGATGTACAAGCAGAGTTGCATTAGCTACCAGTTCTATGAATTTACTCCTGTTCACCTGCAAACCTAATATGGCAGAGGAATAGCCAGAGCTGGTTTTGCTCCTCCTCTGCCACCACCAGGAAGAGTTGCACGAGCAGAGGGTTAAGCTCACAAGGCACACTTTCAACTGTGCACAGTATAAGGCAAATAAAACATATTTTTTTTAAAGTCTTTGTTGTTTTTTAATAGTGTTTGGAGCTAATGGACTTATTTCAATTTCCTGGTAAATGGCTGACTGTAAGAACTAAATGGTGTGACAGGATGTGGGTGCCTGAATTTTATCTCCATTTAGCAGAGCACTGGTCTGTACTTAGCAAAGCAGCTCTCAGCTTGCATCACCAGCAAGCACCTTCTCATTCCCAGGCAAGGCTGCCTGTCAACCCACAAATGAGTAAAGTTCCTCACTGAGGTCAGGGGAATGGTGGCCATGTACAGAAGCATTAACACTTCTGACTACATTGTTTGAAGACACAGAATTTTGCAAAACTAAAGAACGAGAAAGTATAGTTTCCCTAATGACTTTTTTTTTTTCATTTTTAGCTTTTTTTTTTTTTAGCTACAAAGCACTACACAGGCAACCACCACAATGACACAAATCTCATGGTACACTGTGAGACACCAAATATCTAAGCAAAAAGATTGTAATTTACCTTCTGTGAGCATTGCACAGAATATCCAGAGACTGTCCTGGGCTAGGATGATCTGAATTGCCCAGTACAAACATCCAAAGCACTTTTTTTCTTTTATCCTTTTGCTACTACTATTTCACATATTTTTTAACTACCGAAGCTTCATTTACCTAAAGTCCAAAGAGAAACCATTAAAATGATGATCCCCTGGCTACCTCTACCGCAGCAGCTGATGCTCAGGTAGCTGTCTTCTTGTTGTTTGTTTTTGGTTTTTTTAATTGGAATTTCATATTCATAAGTCCTTCAAGAAATGTTGGGTGAATTCCACAACATTCAGCTCAGAAACTTACTTCCTAAAGACAAGATCCACAAGCCTTTTTTTCATAAGTTTATTCGTAAGCTTTTCTTTCCTAAAAGAAAATCTAGCATTAATTTAAAAAAAGAAAAATACAATGGCAACAGGTTCCATTTCTGTTCTTCCCCAGTACTCCCAGAAGCAAACACCTTGTGCTGTTAAACTGTTGGGCCCCCTCCGCACACCACAAACAGCCTGTAGCCAACCCTGCTTTCTACTGTTGCTTTACACTTTCCAGCACTGACCAAGAATCTCTCTGGGGCTGACTGCATGAAAACTTTGTAAAAAGGCACTTTAGTCTTCTGTTTTATTGCTTCTGGTACTTTTAAACAATCTAGCAGACCCATCAAGTTATTCACAGCTCTTCTCATACTTTGGAATAATTTGTTAATTAATTATGGTCTATGTGATTTCATTAATTAATTTCTTAATTTTGGTAATAAATACTTTGAATTTTATCTACAGTAGTAGATATTATCTTTAGTTAGTATCACTTTAGATTTTCATCTTCAGAAAACCACTAGTACCTACACAAACACTCATAATCCAGCTTCTATTTTTTTCTCTGGCTTTACTGCTCCCTCTTCCATTTAGACTGAGGCACACACTTGCACAGTGTGTTGTCATAATTTCCTTACAGGTTCTAGGATTTCAGTTTATATTTGTATACTTTCTTTCCCATGCATTCTAAAATGCTTTCTCCTAGAGCTAACTTTAAATCTCTTGTCCCAGAGAAGACTACAGCTCATATTCTGCAGAAACAGCACTGGGGATTTCAAAGGAGATGTAACTTTTACTGTTTAAATTACACCCAGAAGATAGCATATATACTTTCAATACATTGCATTTATGTAACATAATTACATCTCTCACTTTCTAATACTAAGTGTGCATTTATTTTTACAAGACTAACTCCAAATACAGAATACTCACAATATAGAAGCTCTTCATGGTATATCTCTGCCACTGCCTTAAACTGTGCAAGGAGTCCTTTGGTTATGTGTGCTGGGAGCTTGAGACAATGGAGTGAATGTGTTTCTTTGTCTGCCCAATTTCCAGTCTAACTTAATGGTATTTGCAGTGAGAATCTACAAATGTGTGCCTTGTCCTCACAAAGAAGAATGCAAACTCAATTAGTGTGCACTCCCAAGCACTGGCAATGGAGGATTTTTCGATCATTAAAACAAATCACTGCATCTGCATATTGTTAGCTGTGTTTTTTTAAAGTAGAATATATTCTCTGTGAAAAAGCATCCATTAAAACACGACATTAAACCAAGTCATGGAGTTTTTTAGGTAAAAAGTGGTGACTTACTACAGCAAGGGCAAATCAATCACTGGAAAAATTACACACTGCCTAACAGTATGATGGGAGACATACGAATGACCTCCAGTTCCATCCTTCATGCATCAGTAGAAATGGATGAATATTACTATGCCAACAAACCTGAAAATGCTTCCAAGATTGCAAGTCCAGATCAAGCACCTGGCACCAAAGGAGAAGCACCTCCATCTGCCACCCTGTGGCTCTACTTGAAGGAAGCCTAAATCTGCAGGGGAGACGGAAGCAGCAAGGTGCATCAGGGTGACTTCCTGGACAGCCAGAGGGCTGAGAGCCAGGCAAGGATGTTCACATCTGGGCGTGTCACACCTGATTTCTCTTCTACCTTACAATTTTTATGCATTTTTTAATTTCATAGTTTGCATTATTAAACTTTTGAAAAAGATCCCTATTGATACAGTTTCTCTAATTTAAATTTAAAAAACCCCAAACAACAAATAATTCTGTCTGTGTAATGAAACTAAAAATATTAGAAAACAGCAAAAATCAGTTGATTTCAATAAAGTTGCCCTGACGGACAGATCATAAATTCCAGTGGAAAGAAATACAGAAAATTCATTCTGTTTAATTATTAATCTGCTGACAGCACAAAAGTAGAGCAATTGGGTGTGTCCTTGAAATGCCTCTGGCCTTTGTAAGCAGGAAGGTGGTCAGAATTTGTTTTGCAGAAGATGAACAACCCCTACATCTCCAGAGAATCCTCTGAATCTCCCAGATCTGGAAAATCTGCCCTCTGGGATGTTTAAACCTCCTTTTTGTTTCTGTAGCATGCAGACAACTCCTATCCAAATTGAGAAACTAAGGAATCTTTTTAACTTCCTCTCTTTTCCTCATAGAAAGACTTCATCTATGAAGAAAGCATAAGCTGAGACGGTGCTTGTCAACTTGATCATTACATTAATAAATCCATCAAAAACAATATTAAAAAGACTCACCAGTAAGATTGCAAGTACTTGACACTGGACATTGAAACAAGATTTGGTCTAATTATTTTTAGCAAAGGATAATCAAAGAGCTGAAGTTCAGAAAGAATTTTGGATTTAAAAACAACAGCAGGAATATGAAAAGCGAGTGTACCATAAAGATAATGAGTAGAGAGACCAAGCTAGGATGTATTTGCAATCAAACTGGTTTCTCCTCCAGCAATTGCATTGTGAAGCATCTAGATGGAATCTGTGGTCAAGAAACATCTAACATTTCAAAAACTCAGCATCACACACTGTCAGCTGTTCTCAGGATTATTTTGAGTGAAATCTCCTGTCTCTGTATGACAAGAAGTCATATGGATTTGGGTTTGAGCTTGTTTTTGAGCTAAAAGCTTTGAAGCACCTTTTTGTTCTGAAATGTGGCATCACAATGAATTTTGTTACAGATCATTTCCCTAATGATCACATTTCCTGTAGTGAGACTTTTCATCTTCCTCTATGACTGCACCAACACTGCAACCACTCACACTCTGCAACACCTTCCACCTCCGGTGAAAAGGCTCTAATAGTCCCATAGATGGAAAGAGGACTCAAAGAAATGTGTCACTCTTACTTCAGTCCTGGGTCAGAACTCTGCATCACCAGCACAGCTGATCTGTTTTGATTTGGGGGTTGGATTTATTTTACAAGAAACATAGATGGTAACTTCTATAACAATCTGCCTCCCTAAAACCTATCATCATCCCGATCATGTTAATTCTCATTTGCATTCACCTCCTGCAATGCCACAATAATTCCAGATCAGAAAATAAATGGAGCTGCTAAACATACTGAGCCCTGCTATAAAATTACTGGGACATTACTGTTATTTCTCTGCTCTTGATTTACTCTTCTTCATGTTCATTAAAAAATGCCACCCTCTGATCTGACTCAACTGTCCAAGCAACCATTTTATTGGTGCTCAATTTGATGCCTATGACTGGAATTAGGCAGAAATTTTCTGTTGGACATGACAGCAATCCTCTTCCAGGAAGAAAGATTAATGCCCTCAAGTCCTCCTGGAGTAGTTTTGCTGAATATCAGATTAAGTTCTAGTGTCCACCCTCACGTGGATGACAAGTAATTTATGCAGAAGGTTAACCCAGGATTTCTACAACTGGCTGAGGTGATGTACAGGCCTCCTACCATGCTGCTGATTGACCAAGAGGGTTCATTAAATTAATGGTTTGTTTCATGTGTTAATCAGTGTCATACTCTCAGTTTGGGTTGTTCAACAGGGCTTTTTGCTTCAGTTTGCTGCAGAGTATGTGACTTCCTTTATGAAATTACAGTCACAAACAATCAACTTCAACGTTTGGATTAAAAAATGTTCCTTCTTTTGTCTGCATTTCTGATTTTTTTTTTTTTTTTGGCTTCCTACTCAGCAAAAGGTCCAGAGTATTTCTTTTTGTTCAGCACCTTTTCAAGCGACCTTTTGGAAGTCAGCTCTCTGAATGTTTCCACTTAACAGAAATAATAACTTTTACTTGCTAAATGTTCTGAGCTCTGCGGAACAGTAAGATGTTTAGGAATGTGCACTGAAGTCCATTTATGAAGAAGAAAAATTTTATATCAGCTCTATGAAGTGACAATTTGCTATGATGAACAGGTATCCCAAGGCTCTTTTTTTTTTTTGCATTTCCTTTAATAAATAATTTTACCAGCACTTACTGAAATAAATACGTGATCTGATTTCTGCAAATACATACTTTTCCCTCTAATGACACAAATATTTTGCAAGGTGACATTGTCATAAAAAATGGTTTCTGGGTCTTTTAAGGAAATCACATTTCTTTGTCTCACTTAAAGATGAAAATGATCATCATTAACATTATGTTTCACTCAAAACCACTAAGATGTGTGTGAAATAATCAAGATTCAGGTACATTCTTGAAAGCAGGACTCTATTCTAAACCCTTTAGAAGAATCATTGTGTTTCTACTTGCATACAGAAATCCACACACTGTAAAAACTGGCAGTCTGTTCATGGTTTTTGAATCCTGAGTGGTGTCTGCGGGGTGGCCAAGAGAACAAGCCTTGTGTGTCTGGCCTGATAAACGATGTAGTTTAAATTCTTTATAAGGAATCCCAAGGAATTTGATCAAATTTAAACTAGTGAATAACTCTGCTTTCTTAATGGCACAGGTTTAAATAAGTGAAATACTGAAACCCTAGTAACACTGATTTTAAGACAAGCTATGTTGTCTCAGGCAAAACTCCCACAAACATAGTTTGAAAGCTTCTCCAGGTAAGAATCTTCTGCAGAGACACTACAGTCCTTCCTCTGGGCAGAATTCCTCCCCTCATACCTATAAGAATTGCCTATACTCTTTCTTAGACTGGAAGAATGACAGTGTTCTGCCTACACTTCCTGGAAACTGTGCCTAGGTCTGTGTGTCTGCTTTTATCAAAATATGCATCAAAGGTCAGGTAATTTTCCATACTCATCTAGAGATAAAGATGCCACCTATCTTGATGAATCAGTTCAAGAGTGTTAGTGCATTTCCCTCAAAAGGGATCAGATATAATCACTAAGAAAATGAAGTGCATTGTTTCCATGACTGTTTCCAAGTGTGCTTAGAATTACAATCATAGCAGATTCCACAGCTTCTCCCACTGTGGCCATCCAACCAGCTCTTCCCTGCCTTTGGAGCTGGTGGCAGGGGACAAGAGGCTGAGCAGGAAATCAGCCAGGAAGAGCTAATCAGACTTCTGCACTAGTTCTGGCAACTATAAGAAAGTATGAGCACAGGACACTGAGCACTAGTTTTAAAAAAGACAAAAAGACAAAAAAAGATAAAAGAGCAGAAAAAATGCTATCACTGAAGAAATGCTGGAGATAAGCCAGTAGGTTTTCATCCACTTTAGACTAACGGCAAAAGGTGATTCTGCCTGCAGTACTAATTTACACCTTTCATGAGAAAGAAACTCCCTGATTTACTAGGAAAGAAAACCACGCCATTTGTTTTAGCATCAGGGCTGCAGCTGCTACTACAAGTTACCAGTAAGTCAGCACATTCATTGTAAGCCAGTACAAAGGTCACAATTTCCAAAACAGATGAGGGATTCAGGAGCCTAAGTGACCCTCAAAATAGTCCCCCTCAAGAAAAAAAAAAAAAAAAAGTCTGTCGTCTTCCCCAGCAAAGAATACAAAGATACTTGCTTGAAATCAGTTTGTGCTGCAGAGATCCTAACATGACCCAAAGAAACCAAAGTATTTTCTTTTACTAGTAAACTCTTATCTTGGTATTACAGCAGTAACACAAAATTGACTTGACATCTTAGGGAGACCTGAAATAGTCAACAAATCAGGGATTTTTTTCTTCTTTCGTCACACTTTTTTTATACCTGGGCAAAAATATTAATATTTCTATACAATATTTTGCACTTATGTTTCCTACGGACATCCACTGTCCAAGTCTTGGAGCTGATTACTGATATAAAAAATATCTGTCTCACAGCTCAAGACAGATACAGTGCAGTGGTTTTTCAAAGGGATCTTTCTCCTACTTCCATTTCAGTTCTGTGCTCCATTAAATGGGAATTACTGCTCTTTGTCCAAACTGAAACCTAACACATTCTGAAAACTGCAGTTCCACATTTCCTGAAGAAACACAGATCTAGTGAAGATTGTTAAAAATATTCTCTACATTCATGTCATTTATTTTTAATGTGGGAACTACTTTTAGATGTTTCACTCCTTTCTACAAGAATCAGGAGTGTTTGATAAAGGAACATTTAAAGTCTTTTGTGCAAGGGCTTTGCAAATAAACAACATCAACAAATGCAATGCTCATTTTGACAGTAATAATTGAAAACAATACAAAAATAAGGATAACACCAACATGATACAAGGCATTTTCATGGTCATAAAGACAACAGGAACAATTGTCATCCTCAGAAATAAGTAGGAAAGACAGCTACCAATGGGATGTCCTTGGTCAAGTGGTACAGGGATGTGGTAGCTTTGGCACTAAGCTTCTGCAAAGAGATGAATATTTAACGAGACATTACTATGCATTTTAATACAAACTAAACAAACAAATAAATCCACATCAACACACAAAAAGCCCCAGAATTCCATTATTAGTTTTCAATTCTATTCTAAACATTGAAAGAGTAGCTCTAAAATAACTTTATGTACTTCATTTAAAATATTGACAGAACTTCAGCACAGAACTTCAGCCTGGAAAGTCACAGATACACGTGACTTTTACAGTATACACAATGTACAATGACTTCTTATAATAAAATCATACACACACAAGCTGCTCCAAAAGTCATTGTCCAGGGAGCAAAGACAATTACTCAAGAGCTGGCAAATACCCATTTGCATTGCCAGTGCAAAGCCCTAGTCCTTTCCCTTTCCTAACACTGCTGAACATCCACAGAGATGTTTCATTCTGTGATCACAGACTGCTCTTTTGGTCCAGCTTAGAACATGGCTCCAGAGCACGTGGTGAAGATACCTTTCACCTGCAGAGCTGATTCTGTACTTAAGCCATGGCAAAGAACCACAAGAACACAGAGATCTCACAACTAAGTAGTAAAATGGTGGTTTTGGTAACAGGATTAATATTCCAGATCTCATCACAGAATTCTTGTATGATGTTACAAAATGTACTCACACTAAATTTTACATGCAGCAATCATTAATAATTGGTCTGCATTTAACAGGTTCTTAATTATACCAGTCTGATTGATAAAAGTGGTGACCTTTCAAAACTGCAAATTAATCTGAGGTGCTTACCTCACGCCTTAAAGCACCCCTAACTTCAGGTAATTTTTCTGATTATTAGACTGATCTTTTCTTTGGCCCATTTTATCATCACAAGTATGAAAATCTATATTTTAGCTAGAGAAGATGAGCTGCAGCTTCAAAAAAAGTTAAAAAGAAGCAAGTATGTCTAGTTGTAGGAAGTTTTCAGTAGTAATTCTGTGAATATGGCCTGAACTGTACATTGAGCAACACAGATGTAAAACACTGAAAAGATTTTCATTCTCTTCACAGAAAAGAGAATCCAGTAGAGGAAAACCCTCTTTCTGAAGTTCTGAAGAACTTCTTGCAGTGAAGATGCTGATTGCATCCACCACCAGTACAAAGATCTGGTATCAGCCATAAGTCAGCTTTATCACTCTATCATTGCAGTGTTCTTCAAAGACTACCTTAGAGATCTAAAGCAGTTTTTATAAAGTGTGTAGGGTTACTGTACTTGCTTCCTTCCCCCTACAGTTACTCATTATTTTGAGGAAAGGCTGTCATTACAGACAGAGCCCTGATTTTACAGCAAGATGATATTAATAAGCTGTTATTACACACAAATTACAAAATACAACTCTATTGAAGGCTCTGCTTACAGCTGTATCTTATGATCAACTAGTGCATTCGCAAACAGAGCTATTCCAAATGTTTAACATCTCAGAACAAAAACTTTTCACTCAAACTTGCAATCATCTAGAACCAAAAAGCCCTTGTGACCCTGAAATCCAACACTGCAAATCAAAACCAATCAACTCCACAAAAATCAACCAAACAAAATCAAACCAAAACTGCCCAACCTTCTGTAGTGTTCAGTAGATATTTTTAAAAATATTCTATACTGTATTACAGATCCAGGTCACATTTGAATTAATTGCAGGCAATCGATCTCCAGAGCTTGAATCTACAGAATTCACCAGGAAACATGATTTTTTCTTTTCAGTCTAAATAAATCAGGTCAATTACACATCAAAAATAATTTATTATTGTTATTACTATTTATGAGCACTGAGATATGAAAGTGCTGACTGCAACCTAAAATGAACTTTTGAACAGAAGAGAACAGAATATGGAATCTCTCTTCCACATCCAGATGCTGTTCATGTTAGCTCATCTCCTGCAGCTAGAGGAACAGCTACAAGAATTGAGAATCAGGAGGGTGGGATTACATGCTCTCCCATACAAGAGTGAATGTGTGTGTGTGTGTTTGTAACACAACATCTACACATTCTGTCGTTTGTTTACTGCATTTCACTCACTGGTGGGAGAATGCAATATGTTAATGAAAGGATTAAACAGCTGGAGAAAATAATAATTCCAAATAAATATAGTGCCTTTGTATGTGACCTGATTTTTTACTGTTTCCACATAGCAAGAGAGAAGCTTTGGAACATCTTAAATTTTTACCCACAGTAGTTTTATCATTAAGTGCTATCTTCCAGGAATACTTGCACCAGTTGTTGGCATGTATAAAAGTTCTAAGAGCACAATGTGATGACATGTGCTATACATGGACCTGTGTACTGCAGTTTATACTGAATCCTGGGAATAATTTATTGCATGCTGCTTTGAATGAGGTGTTGTATGCCCCTTTTTCAGAAAAGAAAATAAATATCACAGGGGATTAAGCAAGTTCTCTGGCTGGCCATGTTCGCTGCTATCACTTTTTCCATTACCAGTCTTTCCTTTCACCTCTAAAGTATTCCCTTTTAAGAACTATCCATGCTGTCCAGAATCAGATCAAAAATCCTTTGAGGAAAAGACCATACTTCCATCCTACATTTGTCTAGCACCTGGCCCAGCAAGAATGCTTGACTACAACCATGGAAAATAGCTCTCCTATAAACACAGAAGTAAGACAGTCACAACCACACAGAGGAGCAGCTTGTTCCTGACTTCCCAAGTAGCTCTTTCTTTCCTTTCAAAGTACTCAGTATTCACAACTTCAGAAAAATTTTCAGAAAATATTAACTTGCAGCTGCACACTACAGTTTTTCACACTGTTTCAGTGACCAACACATGAAGGTCCTCTGAAAATCTGATTATTTTCTTTTACGTAACAACAGTTCCCAAGTGTTTAGGAGATTACAGTCAAAGCCAGGGATATTTCTTCCAAGCAGCTTTCTCAGGGCAGCTAACAGAAAATCAGATCTTGGAGTTTGAAAACTACCAGTAGGTTTAAAGAAAAAAAAAAAAAAAAAGGAAAAAGAAATCAGAAAGATAAAATAAATTCTGTGAGACACTTGAAAGCCTTTTCAGACTTTCCACTGACGTCACCACTGAGGTGAGACTCAGGTGAGCAGCAATTCTATTGTGAAGAGAAACAGCATCAGCTGCAGTGAGAGCAGCTGAAAATGGCATTTCTGACATGCATTTTGTTATGAAAATGTCTTCCTTGCTTGGTGAAAGTGTGGTTTTTAGAAGCCATGGTCTGCAAGCAGCCCTTCCCTTGCCATTTAAGGCACCCTCCTGCAATGACAACACACTTAATGACATCCACATTTGTAAATGGTTTTCTTTCCAATATTAACACAAAAACTTCAACCAGCTACTGCACCAAACATTTATTCTAGTCTAGTCTATTTATTTAGGGCAGTGCAAAACTGCATCTTAGCAGGCCATTGAGCCCAGTATTAATTACAGCAGGAAGACAAATGCAGCTAATGCTTTTTTATCAACTTTTGGAATAACTGATCCATATCTTGGCATTTTTCTCCTGAACTTTTCTGTGATTTCTAATTAATTTAATGCATCCTGTGTTGATTCAAATGGCATTTTAGGTGATTTCCATAACTGTATTCCTCTATAAATAATATCTTACCACATATTAAAACTTAACTATTTTATCACTTCAAAATCCTCATGGCCAAACCCACTAGTCTGTGGAAAAGTAAAAAATGGTGAATTTGACAGGCCAAAACTACAGAATTTTATGAAATTTTCATGTCTGAGTACTATAAAGCCTTGATCTGTTACTGTCAAGGTTAAATAACTCTTTATAGATTTCACATTCATTTCCTTTAGCTGCCTCCCTTGTATTCAGCACCATTCCACTGTAAACCTTCTAAACTGCAAAGGGAGCTGACACTGGGTTAAGTTGCTATTATTCATACTTTTTTTCTGAGAGCAAGAGTATTGGATGTCTCTCAAAAACATTTATTTCTAAGTCATTCCAGTAGCAGACAAAGATAGCGAAATCAGAAATGCTACTTATGCCTACCAACGCATATTTCTTTCCCTCAAACCTCAACCACATTTCTTACCTCAGACTAACACACCAGACTGCAGGTGTGTAGAGGATGTAGAAAGATCTTTCACTTCTGTTGAGGCAGCACAGTTGAGCACAGAAGCATTAATGAAGCTGCAAATCAAGTCAAGCTTTTTTCTCTACTTGTTAGGCAGTCTCAGGTACCCCAAATATTACCCTTCCACTCACACACATTGCACAGTCATGCACATTCCCAGACTGTATTTTGGGAGAAGCATACAAGAGACCTAGGGAAAGAATCTCTTACTGCCATCAGGGACCAAGTAAAATAAATCCCACATAATTTTAAAAATATATATTTCATCATTTAAAGTCTTGCAAAAAGGTGTGACATGAATAAAGAAATCCTCCAGCTACTCTATCCAAAACTCATTAAAACTGGAAGATTTCTCTAAGGTGTATACACATGTGATTTTGCATTCATTTCAAACATCAAAGGTCTATCTTAAGAGGTTAATCAAACTGCTGCAGTAGCAGCACTGGTCATCTTTTCTTTGATTATGTGAGTGTACGATTTTACAGCATATGCTGACAAAGTCAGCTTGGCATGCACTTCTCTAGAACAGTTGTTTAGGTTTATAACTGCTACCACTGAGACTCCTAAAACACCTAATTTACTAGACAGGTTTCCTATTGTATTTACGCTTAAGTGTGGAAGATTCTTTAGAACATGAAACCTTTTGCAGCTGTGATCTGTTTAGCACACCTCAGCTCTTCCACAGACACAGGAAGTAAAAGGCTGGTGGTCCTGTTCTGGTGTTTCAAGAATTCATTGACCAGATTCAGATATTTCACCCATATTTCACCCAATAATGGGTAAAATAGAGACCACAGCTGATGTGATCATGCTTTACAGAATTTCAGATTTGCTTAAGTTAAGCACAGTATGGGTTGTTCTTACTCAGCACAAAAGTATCAGCTCCCCATTGACAATACCTGTGCTTTAGGACTGAGAAAAAGGTAGAAATTCATGCACAAGTCATTTGCTC
Source organism: Chamaea fasciata (assembly GCF_029207755.1). Taxonomy (NCBI): domain Eukaryota; kingdom Metazoa; phylum Chordata; class Aves; order Passeriformes; family Sylviidae; genus Chamaea; species Chamaea fasciata. Next base: position 10,806,430 of record NW_027094095.1, on the reverse strand, counting down.
CCTACTTTTGCTTTCTTTGCTCAGATACACTACCCAAAATGCTCTAATGCACAGCCAATTTCATCACATCAATTGGTGGTAGTTTACATGTTGCAAGACACAGGCATACCTGTAAATATTTAAGGAATTAGGACTCTACATTTTTCCACAAAGTAAGTGTTACTATCTTCAACTTGACAGATGATGAAACTGAGGTCTGGAGAAATGAAAGCACCACTTCACACCAGGAGTTTCTGAGACAGCCTAGACTGCAACTGACTTCTGTCTTGTAGATCTTATTCTAGAAGCCTGACTCTGCTTTGCTATGTATCTTACCCTATTTTCCCCCCACATAAATCTTAACCTACAAGCCTCCAGAAACAGTTCAGGGCTTAATACCATCTTAAATATTTAATTCACAGCTTTGCAGTGTATATGATTATCTGGAAAGGCAACACCGGCCCTATACTTTTGTAACATCTCAGTTGAGGTTCTGTATTATATATATCTCTGAGTGTAAAAATCTTTCAACTCATATAGGACATATGCTTCAGTTAATGAACTACTATTTCCTTCTATATTTTACAAAGAACTTCATTGTATGGCTTCATTTTTCTATTAGACAGCTATTTTGATTATTTCTCTTACTGTCAAGATAAGAGTCTATTTCAAAAGGCAATTAAAAATATTCCTCCATGGAGTCCATATTTTTGAAACAACAAAAAAGTCATTCATGCCCTACAAAAGGTACCTCTAGAGCTCTTTGCAAGGCAGTGGGATTATGAATGAAGAACAGACAGATTGTGAGAGAAGTCTTTGAAACTAAAGAATAGAAACCTAAGCAAGCAGGCCAGCCGAGAAGGCACTGACACAGAGGGAATAACTGCAAGAACAGTACTGCAAAGTAGTGGTATAAAAGAAAAGAAGTGGATCCTGTTAGCTATACAACACTATGGATAATATAAGCTAGCACTGAAGTGCTCACAGCTAGTTTCTAAAATCCTGGCATTGAAGGCCCCAAACTGCTTTACTTCAAAGGGAAAAAAGCCTGGAAATAGATAAAATGTTGAAACAGTTACTGAAACACCAGTGAAAAAACCTGTTTGCAAGTGCATGGATAGCCTGGAAATACATCAGGAAATGCAGGCTAAAAGAACAGTCAAGTTGCAGGGAAATAAACAACTTTCGTAACTGTATCTGTTATTTTAATCTTGATATTTACAGGAGGAAGTCAGTTTTGCCACTCTTTAAAACTTCTCACCTCTTTTCTTTTTTTTTTTTTTTTTTTTTTTCTTTCACAGAAGTGCTTTAGGGCCTAAACTGAGCTTTGAAGAGAGTCAGCTACTTCCTCCAAAATATACTGGATGCACTTCTTAAGTCTGTCTGAAAGAAAAAACTGGTTGATTTCTGGTTATGTACGATTTAAGATAAATCAGTGTGAGCGATGGCTATCTCAGGGTGATGCAGGAAGCAGCAGAGCTCGGGGGCACTGCTGTCTCCCCGGCAGAGCTGGCAGTTGCAGTGCCAGCAGCCAGCTCGGTGAGCCCATCTGCACTGAGCAGGCACTAACACCTGGCCCAGCCCTGCCTAAGCCACGGCACTCCTGTAACACACACGCTCTGCCGGGGCTCAGAGGAACTCACAGCCACAGAGCTGAACTCCTGCTAGCAAGCCTTGCCCAGCACTTCACACCTTCCTGTAGCACTTCTCATTCCTCTGCTGTCTCGGGGTCCATCTCGGCAGCCACGCCCGTGCTGTGCTCTCGCCTCTTTGGTTCTCATCCTGGGACTGGCACCAGAGGAGGAATAGCCTCCCAAAGCAGGGGGAATGACTCAGGGTAAGGAGTTAACCACACCAGGTAGCTCACTGAGTACAAAAAGTCAAGCCATGACAGCAGACTTCAGTGTGGGCGAAACTCTTCTGCCTTCCTGGTGGACCAGATTTACGCTTATGAATATTAACTTTTAAAGTAGATTGAGAATGCAAACAGAGAACAGACATTTCCACGGCTTGCTGCTCTTTCCCAGTTCCCAGCAGGATACAGTAAATACCCCAATGCAGCTGCACAGCAAAGGAAAACAATATATCCAATGTATTCCCATCTTCAGCAGGGAGACTGCTGCTTTGTTCAATGCATACACATGCTACCGGACTAGCAGGCAGTTCTGAAGATAGGTCATGGGAGCCAGAAAAACAGAGCCTGATTCCTGACACCCACATTTTGAAAAGTCACTTCATCCTGTTTCCTCTCCCCATTTCTTCTGCCTTATTTCATTATATATATGTATATATATGTATATATATACACACACACACACACACACACATATATATATATATATGTATATATATATATATGTATATATGTATATATGTATATATGTATAGTGCTCCTCTGTGGCTGCTTTTTGCTTTCCCTGCTGCTGTGCTGCTGGTCCCCTCACTCTGCTGTGCTTGGGGACATTTTGAGGACAGCAGTGGGGATGCACAGGGACTGGCAGATGGCTGGGGCAGCGCTGCTGTTTCTGTGCTGCTGGACTGGACACGCTGGAACTCCAGTGTGAGCTTGAGTCAAAGGGACTGTGACTGGTGCAGGTGCACCCCTGAAGGTGTTGGGACCCAAGGACAGCCCTGTGCTGCAGCAGGGATACCTGGAGGCACCAGTGGGTGTTCATGAGGCCGTGCTGGAGCCCCTGAAATCGTGTGGCCATGGATAAACCCACAGCAGAGCAGTAACACCCCGCAGGGCCTGCAGCCAGGGGCAAGGCCGTGTGGGGCAGGTTGGCTTTCTGAGGGCACAGGGGCTGTGGGTGAGGCCGTGCTGGAGCAGGTCTGTTCCTGAGGGCACGGAGGCCCATGGACAGGGCTGTGCTGGAACAGCTGCCCCTCTGAGCCACTGTGGCTGTGGATCAATCAATCCATGCAGCAGCAGGTGTGTCCCTGAAGAGACTGGCTCATGGACAAGGCTCCACTTGGAGCAGGTACAACCCTAAGGGACTGCAGTCCATGGGTAAATCCAAGCTGGAATAAGGGCAAGGGGAGGAGTTCATTGCAATGTAAAACCTGACAGAGAGTGGGTAAGAGATTGCAATAGAAATACCTTTAAATTGTTGTAACCCATTATTTGAGTTGCATATTATAGGAATTACTATGGCAAGAACCACCCAAACCTACAGAGGAGAAGCCTTTCAAGAAACAGGACAAGTGCAACAGGAACCCCAGCTGAGCTGACTTTGGTGCCCAACAACCACAAAACAAACCACCTCTTTCTGTCCTGAGTGCCACCATGACAGGGAGCCAAAGTCATGCACTAAATGGACTCAATGGACATGTCCTGGACATCTTATGAGCACTCTGCAGTGATGATAGACTAAGGGAATAATATATATGTATTACACCAAAGGATGTAATATTGTATTGGACAGTGTAGGATATAAACGGTATGGGATAAAGAAATCCCTCTATTATAAACACTGCTTCCAGCACAAACCCAAAACATCGTCCCATACTAGCTACTACGTCCAAAATTGACACTATCCTAGACAAAACCAGTGCCTGGTGAAGCTTGATACTTTTAACTTGTAAAAAAAAAAAGTCACACCCAAAACTATCAAACAATTATTTCATTTCTTGATATAAAGGAAGTGGCTCAGAAGTGGGTGAAAGCTTTTGAAAGCTGTCAAATTGCTAACACTTTTGTGGAGGAGGGGGAGAACTTGAAATAATGATCTAATGGAAATAGTGCTTGTTCTGCAAGCATTTCTTTTTCCTAAAGGGAAGCAAAGGTGCTTTTCTGACTTTTTTAGAGTGGGTTAGGGGTTTTGGGGGGAGGGCTTTGCGGCGGTTTTTTTGAGGTGTCTGATTACCACTACACATCTCTTTCTTATCAGAAAAATTAGTTGGATACATGCTTTTATCTGAGGGATCTACACAGTGAAAAGGCCTTTGTGTAGGCTCTAACTCCTATTTTGTTTGGTTTCATGGAGTTTGATGGTCTTAAAAGTGGCTTGGTGATAACAGGAAATAAGTAATGTTCTATAGAATGTCTGAGCTTGTGGAGGAAGTAAGACAACCTTAAAATTTCTCCTAAGTTTTCAAAATCACTAGGCACAATAGGCTGTTGAAGAATAAATTTAGTAATAACAGAAGAATTTCCAATGCCCACCTAACACTTACAATTGAGTGCCTGAAAAGTGATTGCCATAAAACCAAAGCCTACACCACCCTTTCGAAACGCTGTTCCTCCATTAACAAACCCCTCCCTAGGAGGCTGCCCAATGTCCCTTGGCCACAAGGCAGAGCAGTCTGCACAGCACACATGAAGTGTAATGGTTGTGTCACCCTGAGAGGAGAAGCCATCTCTGTGCCAAACTACATCATAAAAACAAGGTCCATGATGTTGTGTACCTGATACTACAGCATGAGATTTAATTAAGTGTAGTAGAGAGGAGTTAAAATATTTCCTTGAGGCTCTTCAGTTTAGTAAATGTAGAGAGAACTGGCTCAAGTCAGACTACTGTGTATGAACAGAGAAAAATAACTATTACTTGAAATAAAATGCTACTACTCATTTATCTGTCTTCCAGCCCTCTCTGTCAGCTAACATGTTGACTTTCTGTGGAGGTGGCTGAGAGAGCAGACAGTAACCTGCCTTTTCTGGAGAAAAGGTAGCAGTGGGAAGTCTCAGAAGGACTTATAAAGTGGAAAGTAGGACAGCAGATTAAAAAGAAAGGACAGGAAAAGCAAGAGATTTTGTTCTTTTCCGCTACAGTGCAGCATTCACTTGTTTTCTTAAAATCTCCAGCAGCTATCAGCCAGATTTATGCAGTGCTGTCTCTGTTCAGAGATTTTCAGGGACAAGAGAGCCAATGCTCAGGCTTCAAATGCTCTTCTTAGCTGGTTATCAACTAAAGGCAGATCATTTTGTTGCTTACATCAGTATGAACCTGGAGTTACTATAGTGACATAAGGGCAGAAGCATGAATAAATTCCGTATAAATGAAAAGAGATTTCAGCCCTGCATTTAATTCGCTGCCATTTCAGAAAAAATATTTCAAGCCATTTTGTGTCTGCCATCAACTATCTCAAATGACATTACCAGCTAAACTGATGGAAGATACATATACATAAAATGTTGCCTTTTCTTCTGAAGAAAATATTTAACATGGATACTTTTTTGACATAATATTAAGTATTACCTCAAGATTAACTGCTTTTCTCGCTACTCTCTTTATCTGTAACATCTAACATGTTCTCTTGGGGTCTATCTTTCTCTCAAAAAATCAAGCAACAAATTCACCTGCAAAGTACCTGTGGGGTAATCAGATTTTCCAAAACCTATTTATGGAGCAGGTTTTACAAAATAAATAAACAACGTCTATTTTACAAAATAAGTAATTTACCAATAGTAGAGATTAATTTACAATTTTCAGAATTTGTTACTAACCCACCTGCAGTAAAAAAATCAAAACTTGAGGAACTTGAGAATGTAAGCAGATTCTGTGATCAGGGAGTGGCTAACATTGATGGGAAGATGTTTTTCTTGAAGTATTTAAACACAGAAAGCCGGTATTATAACATGTGATAAAGCTGAAAAACTACATGGAACGGGTTCACATAAGAGACCTAAATGTATTCTTTTACAAATTCAGCTACAAATGTGGTTGGTTTTTTTATAGAGTTTGTATAACTCTCACATGGGACCACGCGGGAGACATTTTACCCTAGTACATGATGCATCAATCTTCCTGACCTAGGTTCTTACACCATTGCATGCAGTTGTATTCTAATTTCTGAACCAAGAAGGCATTTCACCCCTTTGCAAAGCTTTTCATTGGTTTTACATCTACAGAGGATATTGAGGGATCAAAATGAGAGAAAGAAATATCAGTTGCAACCTACCTTTGAGAAAAGCATCCTGTCCCAGAAAAGCAACACCAAATGCTAAGAGTTTAAGCCACAAAAACATGGTTATTTCTGGAAATCAGATGTATCCTTATGAAACAGCATGTGTCTCTCTCTGGAAAGCAAAATAAATGTTATCTGTCTGCAAAAGAATTTCTTCAGAGAATTTGAACCCAGAAGGAGACTAACTAGGCACATACATTGCACTGCCTGCTTATCTGTGAAGGAGCCGCTTCCTCTGTTACCCTAACTAACCACTCGCAAACTCGCAATGCACTGTAGTGATGTCAGAGACAATTACTTCTTCAAAAAAACTTCTTTCAGTTTCCAGGAAGTCAAAGGGGTTTTTCTTAGGTTCCTGCAGTAATACTTAGCTTCCTTAATTCAACTAAAGTCGATTATTTTCAGCTATTTCTTCCTTAGTACTTAGGAGCTACACGAGACTTCACTTTTCATAGGACTGGATTTAGCAAAGTCATTTTTTTCCCTTCATGTGAACTCTTCTGCACATATTCACTGATTCTCATAAATGTTATGTATGTTTCTTGAGATTTCTGTTGAGAGAAAGAGAAACCCTCACCATGAGTCACCAAAACACTTGTTCTGACAACAAGGCCTTCATAAAAATGCTTCCTCAGGTGAAGTAACTGATTAAATGAAAACCGTTTAAACATGGGGTTAAGCTAGATGATCTCTAGAGGTCCCTTCTAACCCTAACTATTTCATGACTCTGTGGGATATATTTCTGAATCTTTCTACAAGGATGTTTTTCTGGATATGGAAGTAATACACAACAAACGGATAGAGGCAGTCTAATTCTGTTTTCTGTAATGTTTAGAACTGGAGAACTCAATACAATTCTTTGCCATGATAGTGCAGGAGGATTGTTGTCACTTCCATGGACTTGATACAAGATACAGCAAAGACATTTTCCCTCACTGCATGCACTGAGACAGTTCTCAACAACTTGGTAACAAATGTCTCTTATATAGTAGACTACAAGGGGAAGAAATGTTCAATTGCTTCCCTTTTTGAAGATCTCCAAGGTTCTAAAAGAACCAGCAGATTCTAAAGGTTCTAAAAGAAGAGAAGAAAATACTTTTGTGCTGTCTATTTATAAGTCCTTCAGAGACTCCCTAAGCATCACACAGGAAAAAGTTGCACAAATTCACACAATAATTCACAAATTACATGACTGAATCAAACTCCTCGTAAGATTAAACAAACACATCTTCTACAATTTTGATTCAAGTCTTACAACACAGGCCAAAATCTTAGCTCTCATTAAGCAGTACGTCTCCATACAAAATGGCTGTAAATAATAATTATATTGATGCAATGATATTGCTCTAAGACTCCAGAGACTCCAATTTTGATATACAATAACTTCATCATCCTGGAGTAGTCACAAATTAAATTTGGACTATAGCCATACATTGCCTGCAGTACTGATATCTTAGTCCCTTTTATCCTAGACAAAAGCAGGATACCAGCATGGCTGAAATGTGCCATCTGATGAGTAGACTGCATGTCATCCTGTGAAGAATTTCTCATAAAGGTTCTCAAAAAGAACCAGGCTCCATTCCCACCTGACCTTCCCCATTAGTTTTACACAATCTCCACTCAACCCCTCAAGCTGTGACACCAAGACAAATTCCCGCAGAGCAGATCTTTTCTGGCTGTGTGATATTTACAGAGCTTCCACAGCACTGAAATATTGCAACATACCCTCTCTATTATTTAGTGAGAACATCACACACTCCAGTGATCCCACCATTCTAAGTATCCTGCGAACCATAAACCATCAGTTGTTAAAATGAATGACCAAAGTTATAAATTTACATAAGAAGGACATGGAACTGTTGGAGCAAGTCCAGAGAAGGGTCACGAGGTTGATGAGAGGATTGGAGCACCTTCCCTATGAAAACAGGCTGGGAAAGTTGGGGCTGTTCAGCCTGGAGAAAGTTGTGTGGAGCCCTCATCTGAAGGGGCCTAGATGGAAGCCAAAGGATTCTTCATAAAGAACTGTAGTGACAGGACAAGCAGTAACAGGTACAAGTTGAAAGAAGGGAAATTTAGGTCAGAGGTTGCGGATGTCCAAACACTGGCAGTGTTCAAGGCCAGGTTGGATAAGGCCCTGGGGAACCAGGTCTAGTGGGAGATGTCCCTGCCCATTGAAGGGGGGTTGGGACTGGATGATCTTCAAGGGCCTTCCAACCCCTAACATTCTATGATTCTGTTAGAAGCTGCAAAGTCTTTTTCCAAAAATAAACTGCAGTCTCCTTTCTCAAGGTTAAACCCAAAACTTTCCTTTTGAGGAAATGGGAGAATTAATTTATTCTACTTGCACATGAAACAACTGACTTTTAAAATAAATCCTTTCTCAGGACAGAGCCTGAAATTTTAATTGGCCAACATGATTATGTCAGTATGTAACTAGGGCAGTATACTTCCCCTGTGCTGGAAAGGATCAAAGCCAGAACCATCCATTTGTGCTAATAAGGATTTCTAAAATGACATTAAAAATGTGCAGCTGCTTAAGTTACCCATCTCTTTGGAAGTCTTTCTCTTCTGTAAGCTCTTAAAAGAGCCACCAAATACCTCCAAAAAAACCACCCAAACAGTGTAAGATGCAAATCTTTCCTTGTCTGATTCACCTATCTTGAAATACATCAGATTTGTTAAATTATCATAAATATCTCCTATTCTGTGCTATTAAAAACCAGCTCAAAGGGCAATTGTATCACAACTGCAATAAAAGTTTAAAAATGTAAGTGCCATATAATAATCAATTTTTCTTTCAATTTGCACCTGAAGGCTTTGGGAAAGATCACTAATCCGTTGTCTCCTTCCTCATACCAAAAATTTAAAGAAAAGAGCCCTTGAAATATAGAGAAAAGAAAGGGAATTCAAAGAAGAAAGTATTAAAGCAGTATGTCCTTGCTCCAGATGAGTTTCAAATATTGTTATAAAGCAATTTACATAATTTTATATTGAAATCATGATAAAATAGATTGATTGTGTACCAAAGTGGTTTATGACATGTTTGTCATACAATATTAGTTCTGCCATTTGAAAATGGCAGAAATTTCTGTGCTGAAGCTACCATATAATTACAAGTAAATTAACCACTCCAGTCTAATCTAAAAAAAAAAAAAAAAATGAAAGCAAACAACAAATGAAAAATAAAATTAGTTGCATTTCAGAACTAGATAATATTTCACAGGCATACATGTAGACTATATTCAGCTTCAACACCTAAAACAGACCACAACTGGCTGTGACTGACAGTCACAAAAAAAAAAAAAAGGCTTTTCCTGAGACACTGAAATGAATACTTTATATTTTTATAAATATTTTATATTTATATATATTAGACTTTATATATTCAGATACTTTATTCTTACAATAGATTTCTGAAACAGATGATCTAAGGAGAGACACAAATCAAGATGCAGTGAAAGTTCCCGCTGGTTTTGATTTGCATTGATTTACACCTGATTCAGATGTCCCACATGGGAGTAATAATTGATGACTAAGGAAATGATGACAAAGGTATTATCAATGCTCATTCCAAATTCTCTTTCTCTTCCAGTTCTCAGTCAATCCTAGGAATATTCACTCATCCCCCTGAGTAACCTGGGAGGAGGAGTCTGGTTCTCTCACTGCTAATAAGACCTTGGAGCCAGAAGCTGTGATCCTCAAAACACTCCACACACCCATCTCCGTGCACAGCCTCTCATAAGACATCAGACAAAACTGCTGTAGGTGCTCAGTGATTGATGTTAGACAGTGCAAAAGCTCTGCCCAGATCCCAAACAGTCTTAGAGCTTGCTGAGAGACATCAAGGTCTCTCACAGCCTCCACAGTCCCTGCTAACTTGCTTTCTACCAGGAGGTGTTTCTGTAACTGTTTTTTAAGTTGTGTGGCTCAGAGGCATCAGATTACAGGGTATGACAGTGAGAGGGAGGGAGCAAGCACACATGTATGATGCTTCTGCCCCAGAAGAACCCCAGCATAAGCTAATGCAGCTAAAAAATACCTTACTATCCTTTGGGGAGAAGCCAAGGAGCTGCTTCCTATGCCAGTGAAGGCCAGAGCAAAGGAGAAAACAGCTAAAAAACTCACCACTATTTACCCTAAAGGAAGGGAGAGCGTGAACTCTTCAACCATGTGATATTATTTTGAGATTCCCCTTTTCTACTCCAAGAGCATTCCCCAAACCATTCTCTATCTCTGCCTGGTACTACTGAGCCAGGAGGAAATAGACTGGAAAGATAAAAGGAAGGCAACAGTAGCAGTAATCAGGGTAAAAACAGCATCTTCATACAGCCACAAGCCAAATAAATCTGTCTCAGATTGGATTGTCACAGGTTGCCCCCAAAGATTGGCCCACACTGTATATGCCATCAGATAAAAACAGCCACACTTCCCCAGCACTCTGACACCTACAGGGCCTGTGCCACCCAAAAATGATCATTCCTGGTGCCGTGTTTAATGCCATAGGAACTGGGACTGAAAGATGCCAGTGAAACCTCACTGTTTGCTCTCTCTTCATGTGATTTCATGCTGCTCACTTTCACCCCGTGTTCATTTCCCTAAGAGTTTAGACAGATAACACTGCAGCATTCATCTTCCTCACACAACACAACTTCCAAGTCCAGATTATCAAAGTCAATATGGTTTCACTTTGGCATTCATCACCAAGAATTTTAACTGGGATGCATTTGTTTTTTGGAGGGTTTAATGACGTGGAGGGTGAGGGTTAATTCAGGCAACGGTGTTCTTCCCTGGTACCTAAACTTAATGCGATTTTGTGTTAGTGTGTTTAAAAAATGTACTATGAATTAGTTTTCTCAAGAAATGTATTCTCAAGAACTCACATGTGTTTTCTTTTTGTTCAGAGGCCTTGAAAGAATAAATTACAAACTAAACTAACTAAATAACTAATGAATTCTCTACATCCTCCATAGATCATTTGGATTAAAGTAATGCGGACTTCATTTTGCATAATTTCCCTTCTACTGAAGGAAACATCTCATATGACTCAGTTACAGTGATACTCAGCACACTGCATATCAGAATTAAGCAGTTCCACAGAAACTAAAGTCTCACGCTTTTGCAAACACTAAGGGACAGAGGATAAATTTATCCCAAGGGCAGCTCTGTTTAAATCAAGGGGGTTTACCTACATTATGCATTTTATCCAGTAAAAATAATTTGACAGTCTTACTGTGAAAACATTGTTCATGCTAGAGAATATATCTTAACAGCCTTAATATTTCACTGAACATTTGCTAAGGAATCTATTTTTTACATACTTTTTCAGGCTTGTTTTCAATTGCCAAGAACTATTTCCTGAAGAAAGAAAACATTTCTACTTAATGTGTCATATTGGATCAAATTATTTTAAGGTCAAGAGTAAACAATAGAGCTCTTTGTGCAAGCATACTGCTCTGCTGCTATCAACCCTCAGGCAATGATGATTTGACATCTTCACTTCATATGTTGCCTGCATGGTCTGTGCTGTACCTGCTCAGGACAGAGAACGTATTTTGGTATCCCTGAGGCACTCTTCACAATCTGGCCCAAAATGAGCAACAAGCCTATGAGAAGCTCTTGGAAGTGCCAGGCACCTACTTCTTGCTTACACAGAAAATCAATCCAGAATAACAGTGGGCTCAGTTATTGTGAAATGAACGTTCTTGAATAGCTCCTTTTAACATGCCCACTTAGAATTTGCTACCCTGAAACAGCGCCAGCATACCCATAAGCCCTGGGATTTGTTAGATTTGTGCTGAACATCTGCTCCACTTCCTGGTTTTGAATGAGTGCTGGATGCTGGGAACAGCTCAGGATTTAGCTTTGTATAAGGTGTTCAAAAATTGTACAGTGAATGAGATCATTTTACATTATAAAACATCAAATAAAAGTTTTTACACATAGTGTCTTGTCTTTGCATCCTACTATCGTTCACATTGAAAGGGAAAATGAAAAGGAGGGATGAAAATTAATGATATTTTCTCCCCCTGGACCACTCATTCAGAAGAGCTCTTCAACGGTGGCAGATTTTTCCTGCTCTTAGTCCGATTCTCCTTCTTTCCCCCCCAGTTTCATTTACTAGTACCAACTTCTTGGGTTCTATAAGCACTCATATGACTGTCTGAACAAATGAAGAACCACAATTTTAAAGGCCAGTGAGCTGAATGCCAGGCAGGGCACTGTTCTCTGAACAATCAGGCTGAAACTGAGGAATACCACCCCAGCTGGAGGTACCAAACAGGCTCCCTCTGTGCAGGGTCTACCCTACCACCTTCACCAAATCCACCCTGCCTTCAGCTAAACTGCTTATTTACTTGCTGATGGCTTGGTACTAGCTCATCTATACCTGCTGGTAAATTTTCCCAGACTACATGCAGAATTATACTCTATTACATAACGCTGCAGTAAATGCTGTCTTACCTGCATCATGAAGTCACAATTGGGCCATGCTTGCAGAAGGCCTGACAGAACATGAGTCAATGCAATAGTTGTACCTGGCAACACAAAAGAGCCCATGCAGAAAGAGAAGAAAATGCTTACAAACAGTCTTTTCCAAAGTCTTTGCATTCTGGTTTCATTGCAGATCACTGGGCATTTCCTTATCTCTTGAACGTTGCTTCTTGTGTGCTCTGTACCAAATACAAAGACCTGTCTGTTTATTCTGAAGCTTATACCCAGGATGGGCTTTTTAATGCTCAACTTTAGCTGAAGCAGGGTCAGGGTAGGCTACTGAACCCATGTTTCAGGCTATCTTCCTACAATATTCTACTTCTGAGCTAACTGCTCTCTAGTCTCTGTTGTAAATGAACAGACCACCTTGCTTTCTGTGAGTTCTCTGTCCCCTTTTCTGTTTTACCCAAGCAGGTATCTTCTGTGATATTAACTTCTGTATTCTTTGCTTCTACCACTGTACCCTGCTTCCACCCAGACTGCTTCTCATCTGAGGTGCCATATTTATTGTCATACCCTATTAGCTGTGGTCTACAAGTTGTTCTGGTGTTTTACTGTCTGTCAGATGACAGTCCCTATAAGGCAAGAGTATTTGTGTGCATTTTTCCAAATAGGATTACTCTATAAGCAAATGTTTCCCTAACATCCCAGCTATGTTTATGTTTTGGTTGGACATGCAGTACAACAGCTGATTGTATTCATTATTGTACAGAAGCCCAAAATGCCTTTGAGCAAGGTATTTATATGCATAAACCACAAATCTTTACCTAGAAGGATGGTCTGCTTACAGTGATGCTGTTGGTCATCTTCTGATAGCCCATCTCCTGCCCTTATTCACATTGTGACATGATTTTTCTCTCTGGGGCTGTCCAAAAGGGTTAGAGAGATGTCTCCAAAGATAAGCTTGTGGCAGGCATTACATCTTTCTCAGTGGCTTGTCAAGAAACTACTGCTATAAATCTAAAAGAGTGGGGAAGGTTTCTATAATCTAAACTTGCAATAGTCATCTTTGAATTTGAAACAGTAAGGAAACCAAAGTGATCCCACTGATTTATTTATCTTGTACATCAGGGTCTGTATCTCCCTCCCCCAGTTTCCATGCCTCTAAGCTGTTCAGTTTATTTGTTTCACACACACTAGAAGCAATCTTAAAATGTGACAAGTTCATAGTGCTGATACTCTGAAAAAAAAAAAAAAAGTCTGTCTAAAGATGCACTGGATGTCTTGGTTTATTCTCACAATAAAAAAAACAACGGAATATTTACCAAAGGCAGTAAATTCTAAACTTTAAAGAAAAAGAGTTATGCAAAAGTCATTCATGTAATTGCGAATATTTTTTTATCACTCCTTGTTAATGGGCATAATTAGAGTCAACTAACAGAGGTGCAAAATATTGGATATATACTTTGAAAGTAACAATCATGTAAATAGTAGACCTGTGCAAGACAAATTTTGGCAGAATCAAGCAAATATTTGAGTGATTTATGACAGGTAAGAGAAAAGACAGAACTGGGAAGTCAAACACTGAAATAAATAGATTTGTTTTGTTATTTGGGTTTTATAGCTAATGTCTATTCCACTATAGGACATTTCGTAATAAACACTCAAAGACATTTAGCACAAATTGGCTATTTTAACTGGGTCAAAAAGCTCAAGAAACATACTGCTGAGGCCTTATAAACACATAGAATCTGTGCATACAGTGCAGTGGAAGAGCCAAAAGTAACTAAAAAAGGATGGTGGAAGGGGAGGAGTGAAAGCTGGTAATCCCATGCTGTGATATTCCCCAAAAACCTGGAACCCTCAGAGTATGTAAACCACTGAATCACAAGAGAAGCAAAACAGTATCAGATTCATTCATTAAAAAAAAAAAAATCCCTTCCACATTTCTCATAAAACAGAACCCTAAGAAACACCACAATTTCACAACTATTTTATAATATGTGGTAATGCGTACACTGCCAAAAATCTAGTCTCTGTGAAAAAGAAAGGCAAAAGTGTAGTATCACTATTGTTTCTTAAGTTTTATTCTGAAAAGTGATAAAATGTTAGCAATATAAATTATTAGCAAGAATAGCTCATTCTTCCCATGCTCAGGCTCAGGCTGATATACTAATTTGGTAATGTGCTCTCACTCCCCAGATCAGCATAAAATATTTGCACATCCTCTTTCTGCCTTACACCAAGCGTTACTTCCTACACTTAGTACGTTAGGAAATATCACAGAAGATGAAACTTCATGCAACAATTATTTAGCAAGAGTCTCTGTCTGTTTTTGTCTTCTCATAAGAAGATCCTCTTTAGAGTTTATGATATACTTTGTTAAAATATAGAGGCCTTATTTAAAATTGATTTTGATGCAAACCAAAAATAAAGTGCCGGTTCCTCACACAAAGTCAGTCTGTCAAGCCTGTTATCTGGTAAACAAAAATTAAGGCTTTTCCTTCAGACAAAGCTATGCTGAACAATCTGAACCTCATTTTAGTTTGACATCCCAGATTAATTTTCAGTTTACTGAGGTTCAGAAAGTTTCTCCACACTGATCAATGGAGACACATTCTGGAGAAGTGAATTTTCGGAGAGACTTTAGCCCCTTCATCAACACACTGTCATTTTAGCTGGAGGAGACCAACCACCATGGAAAAATACAGATTCACAAAGAAGTCTGTCTAAGAAAAGCAAATAACCTGTTCATTTTCCTTTCCTTTCCTTCTTCTACTATAAACAGGAAAAATTTAAAGAGAGATGACAGCAAACAAAACAAGACGTGCCTGCCCTCCACTGTCCCTGATCAAAGAATCCTTGGTGCTATTCCTTGCTCTCAGAACCTTCCTTTCTACAAATTTCCCACATCAGCCTGAAAAAAATCCTGGACTGTCCCACCACTCTTCACAGACAGTACATCTTCTTGACTCATGAATCTGTAAGCTTAGACTTACATACACTCCATTCTAGCTGGAAATACCTTTCACATACTACTACATGTTTTGGGCACCAAAATACCAGTCCTGAGGAAAACAAGCTCTGTGCATATTTTTGCATGAGGAACACAAGCAGGGTGAGAAAAGAGAAGTTCAAAAACAAGGTGGGAAGGACTTTTCTCTTCAGCTTCCACAATGGCCTCTGCTCTACTCCAAGAGGTGACAGGAAGTAGAAAAAGTAGTTTTGAGAAAGCCTGGGTTTTATACATGTCCTAGTTCATATTAGCAAGTTGAGCAGGCTGAAAATGTATGTGTTCTTTGTACAACCATTTAACGTGGGATCTCTCTGAAGATCATGCACCTACACTTATTTACCTATTTTAAATAGTTTTATGCTTTCATTAGCATTCTAAGGGGCAAAACAGTTTGGTTTTCATGATCTACAATAGTTAAATGATGTGAAAACAGTTTTATAAATTAACTACCAATCATCCAAATCTCCTACAACTGTTTATTGAACAAGTAAGAGCTCAAAAGGAAAAGCAAAACCCAAAAGTCCTGTCAAATAGATTATTTATCTTGAATCCCAGCAAATACCCACTTGAACTACTGATACTACTTTTTACGCTGTATTTGTAAAAAAAGTATGTAGTGGAAGCAAGTTTTGTTTAACTGCAACATTAGATAGATTTAATACCTTTACTGTTGGGAAATATCATCAGCAGTGCTTCTCAGGACATTCAGCTTAAGACTGTTAGACCAAATAAAGCTATAAAAAAGCAAGAAAAAACAAAAGAAGTTTCTGACTGCTGCTTCTTGCTCTTGCCTCAGCTTGCCCCATAAATCGATGCTGCTCTCAGCTTTCCAAAATGGTTTCACTTTTTGGTTCCTGTATGATAATTACTAAGGCCCAGAAATGGTGCAGAGCTGCAAAGTTCCTAACTGAGGACCTGAATACAACCTTCTGTTCCAGCTAAGTGAAACTCCAGCTACAGCAGTGAAGCCACAATTTCATTTATATGTCTAGGGTAGCTCTCTTTGCAGATGGGTTTTCTGGAGATCAGCTAAGGCATTTTAATGCAGCACACTGAGGGTCCCTGAAGTAAGGAATATTCTGGGATCTGAAAACAGCAGTGTTGATATCCTGGCCCTCAATCTCCAACTTCAGTTTAACATACTGCAACACTTGAGGTCAGTCCATGTCTTCTTACCTTTGGATTGTTTGGATGAAAGGATTGATCCTTTGCAGACAACCCACCTGGTATCTCAACTTCCATTCTGTACCTCAGAGGTACAAAGCTCCTTTTCACCAATCTGGCTGCCACAGGTGCCAGCATTTTCTTACTGAAAGGAGGAAACTACAGAGACAGATAAATACTATCCATATTGTCATCTAAGGACTACATTAAAGATTTGACAAAACCTTTTGAGTCAGATGCCGCAGGTTTTTCTCAATTGATAAGCTGATTTCTTAGCTCTTGCCACGATACATTGGATGATTTGAAGCTTGCACTGAACTAAAGCACACATGACACTGACTCCCAGGTGCTGCAGGACCTACAAACCCTGCTCTGGGGCAGGGGAGAGGTTGCAGAAGTGTGCAGACATTTGAAGTTCTGTCCAATCCAAGTGCTGAGAGCAGATCTCTCGCTCTCCCTGCCCCCTGGCTGCTCTTTCAGCTCGTCAATACCTCCCTTTTGACATGACAGGACTTGAACACATCGTATGGAGCAAAATGATCTACTTCACAGCCCTCCCTATAACACTTTTGGGCAGTAGCTTTGATGGGATGCATTTTATGTCAGTGTGTCTTGGCTTGTACTTTAACCCTATATTTTAATCTACCTATGGTATACACAGCTACCAGTATCTCTTCCTCCCCTTACCTGCTGAAGTGTGAGGTTGAGTTTTTTCCGTGTTTAAAAAGATATAGCTTTATGGCCATTTCTGCAGGATTTTTCAGAACAATTTGAACACTTTCATCATTGGATGAAATACACTGCTAGTGCAGAGGTTTGTGTAGTCCTTCTTCTAAACTTGAGACAAGCATTGACAGAGGCTTTTTTTTCCCCCAGTTGTCCCTTGACATCCCAGTGCTCAGGGGAAGGCAGCCTTTGACAGCCAGCTCTGTGCAGCACACTCACATTCTGCTCGAGCAATACAATTGTGAGTGGGAGGGAAGGAGAGGGAAGAGGAGAGCAGAGGAGAAAAGCAGATCATGGAGAAAGAAGTGCTCACTGACAGCTCTGCATATGCAAGTAGGAAGCTGGTAAAAATCTCAGCAGAGAAAGCACAGACCTCAGTGCAATGCAATGTGCTTTTACTACATGCAGCTCCACCTAGATGTCAGGCTGCTGTGCCCTACTCTCGGCTCTACAGGCATTTGAGAAGTCCCAAGGAGAGTTCCAAAGGGCAGTGATCCACAGTATTCTCAGTGTATCTATAGGTACATATAGGAACATGTACATGAGTATGTAAGATGGATCAAGTTGCAAAATAGTTGTAATTTTTCGATGGAAGGGTTATCAGGCTAAGAGGATCCTCCAAATGTTTTGTGTTCCATGTTGCACAAAAACCTCTGAGCATATACTTGTTTTAAGTAGCTCATACTGCCCAGCTCAGCAATGGTAATGTTCAAATTTGCTGCTAAAATTAATGTCAATAGCATTTAAAGGGTCACTTCCTGGAAGCTTTTAGCTCTAAGAACCAGAGCAAATACATATCTAGCATGAGACATGGTAACTTAGATTTACAACTTAACTTTAAATTATGGGAAAGTATTTTATAACATTCCAGATTTATGATTTTATTTCCTGGAGACCCTGACTGTAAAAATGAGGCTAGACTTGAAGAAGAAAGTTCACTTCTGGTTTTCTTAACAAGGTGTCCTTGAACTGTGTAATCTCATAACATAAACCAGACAATCTTTCAAGAAATCTATGTTCTTCTTTAATTGTCTCATAGTTAAAGGCTTTAAAACCAAGATGAGATATGTACTTCCTAACATCCACAGATGCGGAGACACTGAGCAAAATTCTAGCATTTATTATGCAGATTTCTTGAGAGTATGATATCCTTGTTCTCCATATCCAAATTTTACAAATACCTTTTCTCTTTCTTGATTTGTAGCCTACACAACCTTCGCAATATAAATTTTCAGAATTTTCAAATTTATATCAAGAAAAATACCCATTCTTAGCTACAATAAAAATTCAGAGGTAACTGCTTTAAAGTCTTATGGCCTCACTTCTTTAGTGATGTGTAAACAGACCACTTGTCCCGCAATCATTAAAATTTTCTAGAACAGGATTTCACTACAGAAAACTCAAATATAACTGTTATTCACTTGACAGCTTAAACTGATAATAACAAAAAAGCTTATGCTTAATTATTTCTTCTGTTTAGGAGTCAAAACCAAAACTTAATTAAGTTTAAAAAGTTATTGCATTATTTTCTGTTACAGTTTTTCACCTCCCATTCATCTTACAAAAATATAGGGAATGGGAGCACAAAATGAAGAAGCTTCAAAAACTGGAAGTTTACTTTAGAGTTACTTTCCCTTTCTTGGTTTTCAGGAGTAACTGTAAAAAAAGCTCAGATTTTATTTTATTCTTTTCTTCAAAGGTTTGCTGGCAATAGAATTCAAATTATCAGAGGTTCCCTTTCTTATTTAAGGCCACTGACTGACCCTAAGAAAAAATGTATTGAGGCATTAAATGTATTTGTTTGAAATACTTGATACTGAAATTCAAACAGTTCTTCAAGTAGAATTTCTAACAAGAAGGATTTGTGACAGGGAGTCTACAAGATTTACTTTGAAGAAAGAAAATGTGTGTTTAAGAGACCCTCAAACCTTCAAAGGAACACCTCCTTCAAAAGGCCCCACCTCACAGCTATAAGGGATTTTCAAAAGTTAATGTATTTACATGAAGTGGAAAGACTTGCAAAGTGTACAAGGCAATTACTGGAAACAGTGGTGTAGTATTGAACAAAATGGTCCTGATTTTCCTTGGGTTGTTTTTTCAAAGAAATCCATTATTTCTTTCATCTACACTAAAACTATAGGCCAAATCCAGTGGTTCTTACACAAAAAAAGCAAGTTTGCAGACCTCCTGCTGGTCTTAGGTGCAAAGAAATTGAATACTCCAGTGAGGTGAAGGACAGAAAGAAAAGAAACTTAAAAATGCAGTCCATATGAAAGAGAAATTGTATTTAAAATGCACCAAATAAACACTAAAGGCCTATTATCATGTATCTGAGCAGCTTTTCCTGACATTTATATGACTATACCTATGTCTAATGAGATACATATATGTATGTTTGTATATTCATGCACCATTCCACACAGAGCTATCCAGATTAAAAGCCTGTCCCATCCTTCTTCCTTTTAGTTAGAATACATTGAAACCAACACACTCTTTGCTATCATCAGCCAAGACTTCCCTGAGGCAGGACTCCATGGTGTCCTGCTGTTGCATGTTTCAAATGGGCTTTTTGAACTTATTAAAATTATATTTCAGGAAGAGTGGTAGAAGAAGACACACATAAGAAGCAGGTCTAGCTGGGTTGTTCAAAGTAATGGACGCATTTATTTTGTTGGTTTTTTTTGGTTTTTTTTTTTTTTTTAATTTTAAAAATGTTTTCCCCTCCTAGTTTATGAACAACTTTTGCCTTCTGAATCCCACCTTTATGTTTCTCCTTATCTCTGGAATTATCCTGAAGATCTCTCAGAGAGAGGGATAGAGACCTGAAAATTATTTTTGCAACAGAGTAGGACTGGTAGAGCTTTTCATCAACATTGCTGTGGACATGATGCATGAGCACATGCACACACAAACCACCACAATTCCACTGAAGATTCTTCCCTGATCTGTAACTGCCAGTATCAACGGGAAAAAAAAATTCACACTGAAAAACATGGTAGAATGAGTGTCTGGTATTTTGTATGGGAGTTCTCTAGACTTCATCAAAGAAATCTCTTCCCACTAAACACTGCAGCATCATTCAGCCTACACACAACAACATATTTTAATCTGGCAATGCTTGCCCATGTGGTAAGAACACTCAACAAGTAAGGTAAGACTATACAATATCTGAATTCATTTCCATTCACTTCCTTTAAAAACAGGGAATCCATATTTAAATTTAAAAATTTATTCATTTTTGAAACTATCCTAAATAATTCAAATGTATTACTGACCATCAATCAGTTCCAAATAAATCAATCACTCTGGCTGAATACTTGAGACTGTTTAAAATCATGTTGTATATCTGAAGAGGAAAAAATATAAAAATCATTTTTTCTACCTGTTCACCCCTCCAGAATGTGCCTCCATTTATCAGTGTGGAGCAACTTTCTGAACCTCAGTAAACTGAAAATTAAGCTGGGATATCAAACAAAAATGAGTCTGATTGCTCAGTACATCTTTGTCTGAAGGAAAAGCCTTAATTTTTGTATGCCCAGCATACAAAAGCTATGAAAGAATTAAGGTTCTGTAGCTGCAAAAGCTACTCAGCTGACCAGGAAGATTACAGACACAAGCATCTCCCCTAATGATTCTCAGCATAACTAACAAGATAGCTCTGAAATTCTAGGACTCCAAAGTGACATTGCTTCTTGTAGACACTTGGATGGTGAATTCTGAGATGTTAAAACTGAGGCAAAGGCTTCCATTTATGCCACTCTGGAGTGATCCTGTTTCCCATTGGTATGGAAATTTGAAACACTTCTGCTGTGAAATACTCTTTTTAATATGAGGGTTTCCTCCAAACACAGAGCCTACTGCTACCTCACCTACTACTAAAACTCGGAACTTTCAGAGCCCGTGTAATCACTGCAGTAAATGCAATGAAATCTTCAAGCCATTTCCCAGTATTTAGACCTTCCTCTGTTGGACTTTTAAAGCCTGCTGCTGTATGGTTGCTGTGCAGAGGCTGTGATTCAGTAACATGACTGAAAACCATGAGCCTGAAAACATTTAACTGAGCTCTTGGTGATTGCAGGGGAAGAAATGCAGCCCCGAAGGCCTCTCCATTTTCCCCCATGGATATTAGTGGCAGCGAGAGCACGCTAACTCTAGCTGTTACAGCCTAGATGTATGCAGCAGTTTTTCCTCATTATATGCCTTGAACAAACCTTAGAAATGAAACTTCACGACTTTTTACCCACTGCTACCTGCAGCTGTTAGACAACCTGAGAGACACCATGGGGTGAGGAAAGGACCCATCTCTGTACCCTCTCTAGGCCAGGACACAGACAGGCTGTCCACAGATTGCAGGAGAGGCCCTGCCATGCCATAGGACTCAGGGCTCTTGACCCTGTGGGCTGACGACGCCTCTTTGCTGCCGCTGCTTCAGGGGTCAAGCAAACTGCTGGTAGATGTGGAAGGAAAACATTTTCATCCTCAAGTAGGAGTCAATGTGCTCAAATCATGTTCCTGCAGAGAACTCTGGGGCTTTCCCTTGCAAAATTATTTTTTAGGTCACTTTTCTAAAACAAACAGATTCTTTGACAAGGTAGACTGCAAAGCTGCTATGAAGATTTGTAAGCCAAATAAACAGGATAACACACACCTAACCACAGGCATAAGCATATTTTCACACAAACCTTTGATTTGTTGGTAACAACCTTATCAGATACTGTCTGAGGAAGGGGAAAGTTCCCATAGGCAAGTCATCCCTTTATATATTTAACCTGCAAGCTTCAAAACAGCAAAATTTTAAATAAAGGAAGTCAAAGTTACTGTAAAGATTCAGGTTTCTGAACTTCTTACCGTCAGCTCTCCTCCCACCCTTTAATTCACACAGCTATTGACACAGGTTTCTATGCTGCAGAGACTTGTTATTTCTTCAGTATCATCAATACTTATAATAACAGGTGCTTCACATACTGCAGAACTGCAAAAACAGAAACGTGAGAGAGTCAAAAGAAAACACTGGTATCAAAGACATTACAATGAGAGGAGTTATTTTATACTTGGAAATTTCAAGGAAATGCTAGTGCTTTACCTGTAATGCTTCAGAGCAGCCCCCAGGGTAACAGCACACATTCCTCTTGGGTTTTTTTCCTGGAGTACATGGGACATAATATGCACATTATGAAAAATATATCAACCTGTTGCTATTACAGTCAGTTGGCACAACATTTATTTGACATATGCAGGTGAGTGCCTGCCCCCGCACCTCACTGAAGCTCACAAGGAGAAAGCCTTGCCTTTTCATCACCATGTCTATCCCTCTTTTTCCCATGTGGGATTCTTTAAAAACAAGGCTGTAGGAGCCAGCAGAAGGACTGGCAGTACTACACCTGCAGCTGGGGGCAGAAGCCTGCCTGGAGCTCAGACTCAGCATGAGGCCCTGGGCAGCAGCACTGAGGGAGCTGCTGGTATGGGCAAAACGCAGGAACGGCGGCTTGTACTATCACAGCTTATTCCATAAAAGGAGAGCTGGTTTTGTTCTGAAGGCAAAGAGGAGTCAAGTGGCCAGAAAGAGGCAGAAAAAGAGTAATTTCTGAGACTCTCAGTACTTTGCATACAGTGTTCACCCCTGCCTCAAAAAGGGGGAGAAGGGTAATGGACATATGAACTGCAGTAATGTTGTGGATCCAGGGACACATATCTACAATCATCCCTGCTATCAAGAGGAGGATCTCAGGTGGCTTGGAAGGGAAAGATCCAGTAGGGCACACTGGCAGAATAAAAGCTATTTCTTCTTAGCCCTTTACTAAAGAATTTCAATGGATTTAATTTCATTTCAAGAGTGTTTTGAGAGCCAAGACTGTGTAGCCTTTTATCAAGGGTTACCATACTCATAAGCATAAAGCTTCTTTTTTTAATGTATCTTTTGAGGTTTTTCAAAGCAATGATTTCTTCTTTTGAGAGACTTCTCTTACAGCCTATGCCATGCTCTGTGAGAAAGGTTTAATCCATGCTGCTTCTACTATTACCCATAGTGTCAAAAAAGAGCAACGCAAATATTCACAATATCCTCAGACAGAAATAGGGAGAATACTTTCATGCTTTCATTGTAGCCTATTCCAATTTTTTCTCAAAATAAAAAAAAGAAAAAGAAAAAAAAAAAAAAAAAAAAAGGAAAAAAATCTTTCCAGGGATTTATTGCAAAGATAAAATAGGCTCAGAATTGCCAGATTGATAATAATTTGCCTTTTTTTTGATTAAGACCTATCAGACCATATATTTACTAAAGCAAACTTTTCATATTAACTGCTTGTAAATGAACTTCCATTTCATATTAAAAAATACATATTCTTAAAATCATTCACCTCGTTCTTGTTATGACTTCAGAATAGCATAGATAGCAGTGAGGCTCTCCTTTAAATGCTGTGTGATAGCAAAAAACCCGTGGCTATCTGCAGGGCCAGAAAATATTCACTGGGACAGACAAGCGTCTTCCAAAATGCTCTTCTGTAAAATCTTTTGTTCCTCTTTGTTCTCCCAGACAAAGTCTGACTCCTAGAACCTTTGTGCCATAACCACAGAAACACAGAGCCACCACCCCACACAGGAGCTGTAAGGGAGGCTCTCCCATGGTGGCTCACGCTCCACGGTTCACCGTTACGAGCATAATAATTGTCAAAACCGCAACTTTTTAGTCTATTACACTCCCAGGACAGTGACACCAACCACCTCTGACCTACGGTATTTCCCATCCCACGCCAAGGAGAATTTCAAACAAGCCCGGGGCTAAAGCCCAGTTTGGAGGCGGGTTTCGCCCTTCCTCCGGGGAGGCGTTCTGAGGGCCCGGCCTCCCTGCGGCGCCTCCCGCCCGCTCCGCCTCCCAGCGCAGCCGCCGCCGCCTGTGCCCGCCCGCCCGCCCGCCCTCCTCCGCAGCGGGCGGCCCCGCGCGACGGCTCTGCGGGGTGGGCCGGGGGCGGTGCCCTGGGCAGGGGAGGGCGGGGCGGGGGGCGCAGCCATGCGGGGCAGCGGCCGTGAGGGGCAGCCGCCATGAGGGGCAGCGGCCGGCCATGAGGGGCAGCAGCCGGCCATGAGGGGCAGCAGCCGTGAGGGGCAGCAGCCATGAGGGGCAGCAGTCGTGAGGGCAGCAGCCATGAGGGGCAGCAGTCGTGAGGGCAGCAGTCGTGAGGGCAGCAGCCAGCCATGAGGGGCAGCAGTCGTGAGGGCAGCAGCCATGAGGGCAGCGGCCGGCCATGAGGGGCAGCAGCCGTGAGGGCAGCAGCCATGAGGGCAGCAGCCAGCCATGAGGGGCAGCAGCCATGAGGGGCAGCAGCCGGCCATGAGGGGCAGCAGCCATGAGGGGCAGCGGCCGGCCATGAGGGGCAGCAGCCATGAGGGGCAGCGGCCGGCCATGAGGGGCAGCAGCCATGAGGGGCAGCAGCCCGGCTTCCCACGGGGCCTGTGCCGCTATTCGGAACACATTTACCACACGGTCATGGTGCTCAGCTTCACGTCACTGGCAAGTGAAGTGTTTGAAGGAAAAGCCAAACTAATTGTGAATTATGGCCTTCTTTTCAAGCCTGTAAGAGGGACAAATGCTCTACATTAAAATGTACAGAGATCCTCACCAGCAGAATTACCGTCTGCAGAGGAAAACCCAAAGTCCTTACAAGCCACCAAGAGAATGGCAAAAGAAAAAAAAAAAAAAGGGAAAAAAGTGTTTGCACTGCACAAACACTGGACAATAAAAATCCTTCCCCCTCTAAAATGAGGAACTGCCCGAGACACAAGACTCACTACTCTCACAGCCACATGACCAGCAAGAGAAAAGAGAAATACCAGAGACATGATGTAAAGTGGTGGATAGGCTAAAATTAGTTGATGTTCTGATTTCTTTTATGAAGGGAGGCTAAGTTCTATTTTTATTTTTTTTAATTACACCAAAAATCCTAGATGTCACTGGAAAGTGGTACAGTAGAGATTTTTAAATCTCAATACACACATATGCTAACATAAATATATGTACCTGTTAGTGTTTAGGAACACTAATTAAAAGTTGATTTTACAAAGTAAGGAGAAAAACACCCCATTCACCTTCAGAATTATATCAGAATAACATCAGGAAAAATGTACAGACTACCTTAGCTAAAGCAACTTCTACTCTAGTCTTAAGAAAAAGGTTGCCAATATTTCTAATTTTTTCCACCCCATCTTTTCTCTCTTACCTTTCCAAGTAAAGCTTTCCTTCTTCCTATTGAAGTATTAATATTTTCACTACAAGAAAGGAAATTCTTATTCCCTTTTCTCACTTTCAGTTTAAGCCAGTGTTGCTCAGAGCTGGAATGAAATACAATGAAATGACTGAGTAGAAAATTAATTTTTTAAAAAAAAATTTAAATTTTGTTTAAAGTCAGAAAATCGATTGAACAACCCTAAGCTCTATACAAAGCAGCAGCACTTAAGTACCATGCAGAGAGCCACAGGTTCAGCTCCTCTAGGCTGCAAAGTTGAACTGTTTTCTTTGTGGTAGCTTTTGATCTTAAGTCTAATTTGAGACAGAGCTGAAATTTTCTGGTATAGTACACTCAGTTTTCTTTAAGTGAATGTTGAGCTGTGACACAGATGTGACTTGCTGGTTAGCCTGCACAGTTCAAAATATACTTACACGGCTCCCCACTTCCCCTCCCTGCCTGCCTGGGTGCGCAATAATACACTGAAGAAGTTACAAACTTCTTTTGGGAAAGGCAGCAATGTGAAGAATCAGAGAGAGGGTGTAAGAAGGGAGGAGGCACTATCATGGTGCAGAATAATGGGAAAGAAGACAGCAAATAGCTGCACTGGGGAAAGAAAGAAAAAAGAGAATTGTTTGAAATGAAGCTTCTTGCTGGGGCTGGCTGTGATGGAGTTAATTGCGTCATCGCAACCTGCACCTTGCAACTAAAATTGTGCTGACAGCACACCAGTGTTCGAGCTGTTGCTGAACAGGGCTTGCAGGGTGTCGGGGCTTAATCTGCTCCTCAGCTCTGTCCCCCACGGGGCTGGCAGGAGGCTGGGAGTGGGCACAGCCAGAACAGCCCCACAGGATGATCCAAGAGGTGCTGCGTGTCACATAGAGCCAGGCTCAGTCACAGAACTGGGGGTTTGGCCTTTCCACAGTACCCCCCCTTTGGAGGCTGGCTAGGCACTGGTCTGCTTGTGGGCAGTGAGAAGTGATTTCTTTCCCTTTGTGTCCCCCTACCCTTTCCCTTCATTTTTAAAACTGCTTTTATACCTTGACCCACAAGTTTTCTCACTGCTGCTCTTCTGATTCTCTCCCCCATGCCACTGTGGGGGAGTTTGTGATCTCCTGGCTAAGGTGATCATACCATACACTGAAAAAAGGAAATAACCACAACCATAATGACAGTCAAATTATAAATTAACCTGGAAGTTAGAGACACAGAAAATAGGGCTTTTTTTCAGCTGCTTTTTCTTTTGCACTTTTTAACAATTAATATTTACCTTAATCTCCTGGGTAATGAGATTTAAAAAAAAAAAACAAAAAAAAAAAAAAACCAAAAAACCCCCCAAAAAACCCCAAACAAACAAAAAAAACCCCACGTTTTTTAATTCTTATCTTTTCTCCTGGATGTTAAAGAGATCTTTAGGAAAAAGTAATTAAATATACAGTATACAGTGGCTGTCTCTGAATGTGAAACCCCTTACAGTTGCAAACAAAATTGCTTCCATTAAAACACAGGCCAAACCTAGGGAAAAATATGAGCTGGTTTAAAGTAGGTGTTCAATGTAGGGTCATCAGAGGGCTATGCCAGCTGTGTTGCAGACTTGGCCAGCAGTCAATAAGCTCACCCAGACAGTGTGGCAGCAAGCTGCCTCTAGCAATATTTTAATATTTTTTCATCTTTGCATACCTTTTTGTTCCCATATTTTTCAGGCTGATGGGTGAAATTCAGACTGCTGAGGTCAACTGTGGTGATGTCAACAGAGTGAAACTGTCAACGTCAGAAAATGCTGCAGCAAGAATCTTAGCTTGCAGACATAATTGCAACTTCAGTACAAAGTTCATAACTTTCTCTTCTAATGTAAGCAAACAGGGTTTTTGAATTCAGAGAGAAAAGGCCAGGATTTTCAGATATGTGTGATGGTTTTCACTGTATACTTATCAATTTATGGACAAAGACCTTTTGCTATTGTTGCTAACAGGAGCCCATCACTTTCTCAGCATGACAGATTCTACTGCATTTGAAGGTGCTCCATTTTCATGAGGAACTGTCCCCACCATGCTGCAGGAAGCCATGCAGGTGTGCACCCTGCTTTTCCTCGCTTAGGCCTTTCTAGAGCCACAAACCTAAAGGCACATAGACCCATAAAAGCACCCAAGGCAGCTGCCTTGCCTGACACGCTGCTGATCTTAAAGCTTTATCAGTGAATCAATGTTGCAGCTTTGAAGCTGTAGCCTGAACAGTATGCTATTTAGCAGTCATAGTGGCTCATTTGGAAAGAATTCTGTTCGTAATTATTAAAAAAGAGATTTAAAGAGTGTGTGCCTTGGGAAATATAGCCACAGAGACAATACATGAGAGACCTTCAAGTTAAACACATTTCAGTGGAAACTCTGCCTGCTGCCCTCCTACATACAGGAGAGTCTGTGCACACTTAAACCACAATAAAAGGATTTCACAGCATTACCTTTACTGCTCAGTAGTAGGTGGATTGAGAAGGTGGTAAACTTGTGCTAGATAAGGCTCAATCTGAGTTACAACAAGCAGATTTTTTCCAAATAAAATAATCTGAATTTCCTGGGGTGAATTCAGCCAATGGCCCTGGCCTTCCCACTGTGGAGATAAAACAGAAGCTGCACAGCCTGCACCTAAACTCAAAATGCCTGATTTAGAGTGTTTCTGCTATTCAAGCTAGTGGGTGAGCAGGGCGAGCTCAGCAGGGTCTCTCAGCCCTTGTAACACTCCTCAAGAGCTCTTGTTCAACAGCTGTGCTTTAAAGGAGTAAGAACTCCAGAACTGAGCCCATTTTCCCTTTCTGTTAGTGGGGATAACCAGAAAAGGCTCAGGAAGTTCTGGAGGCCAAGATAGATAGACAAAATGCTGAGAAGAAAAGGGATACTTTAAAAAAAAAAAAAAAAAAAAAAAAACCTTTTCTCTGCCCTCTTTCACTTTTGTAACACCTCTCCTGCCCCCATGACCCATCACCACATCAGCTTCTCTTTTCTAATTAAATGAGTCTGGAGCTTACTTGGAAAACAAGCCAGCAACTACGACACGGAGAAGTTTCATACTGGTTTGTGTGATGAAGTAGGAGCCTGTTTGGCCAGTCAGTGGTTTAACTTACCTTATTTTTATGAATTATCCATGAGGTGGGATACATAGAGGTGCATGTCAGCGTAGTCTGAGGTCATCACCAACATCATCAGACAAGCTGTGAAATTACTTTTAAGTGGCGGCACTTCGTGTGGAGTCTAACAAAATGTGCATAAGCACCAGCCAAAATAAATTATCTTCTTCTCCCCTGCAGATGTGCGCTAGTACCTGCTTCATGCCATGAGGGCAAACATGGCATGCCACCCCACTGTGTGGAAACCAGCCACAAAGAAAATTATAAACTGAGACCTTTTTTTTAAATTCAGAAAAATATTAAAAGTGTGAATTGTGACATGTGCAGCTCAAATGATCTGCATAAGGAATATATTGATTTTTTCACAATGGAAGAGTTTCATCATCTCTTGAAGATTGGATCTTTTTCCCATAAAAATTCATCATATAGAAGCATTTTCTGTGAAATATTAACACACTGTAAATATCAAAATTCAGATAATTAGTGAGGCCCAAATAACACAATTA
This sequence comes from Chamaea fasciata, assembly GCF_029207755.1. NCBI lineage: Eukaryota > Metazoa > Chordata > Aves > Passeriformes > Sylviidae > Chamaea > Chamaea fasciata. The sequence goes on along the minus strand of NW_027094095.1, from coordinate 10,777,366 downwards.
TAGTATTGAGAACTGCTCAGAAAGTTCAAAGTCTCACCCATAATGCTTTTAGCCAAGTCCAGAAGCTGAAACAGTTTAATTTGCCAGCAGTTTTGTAACATTTCTGGCAGCAGCGAGATATGCTTGATGAGACCCTTTGCCTGGAATAAACTTTTGATGTCTGAGACGAGCCTGACATTTCCACTTCCTATTTAATTTTTAAGTAACTTCTGCTTTAAAGTTCTGAGCCCAAGTTTCCTGCCCCAAGTAAACCAGATCTCTTCATTTTTTACTTTCATTTTCCACTTCTGCTTTTCTTTGCCAGTAATATCACTAGAAGCTGAATCCCAGTGGCAAATGGCTTCCTAACCCTACCATTTCCATGTTTTCTGCAGAATTGATCATCACTTCTGCATCTGATTAAAACAAACTCCAAGGCTATGCATTAAAATCTTCTAAAAACAGTGCCATCTCTGCTGTCCTGCAGTTAGAGGGAACCTCTGGTTTCAGTGCTGGAGATGAGCAAGCGCCTCGCATGGCTTCTAGATGAAGAAATAAACTCAGTGACTGATGCACTGTTAGAATGGCGGAGCTTGAGTGAAATTTGACTTTGCAGCATCACAGAATAGAAAACAGAACGAATTCCTTTTCCAGGTCTCAAGTGCTACTGTCGTTCAGAGCACTGCCAAAGACAGTAACAGGGCAAGAGGCTTTGCCTTCCATTTTCTTTCAAATCTGGAACTATTTGGCAGGGAAAAAAAAGACTTCATAGCAGTAGAACACATTTCCTCGTCAGGATCAAGTGACAGCATAGCACAGCAAGGAAGTGGCATGACACAGCTGCCCTGGGAAGCCCTAGAAAACAAAGGGCCCCAGAAGAAGAACCATTAACAGAGAGTACCAAATAATGTTTATATAAATGTATTTTATTTATAATGTATGCAGAAATCATATCACATGTATAAACATACCTATGTATATAAAATTGCAGCACAAAAAACCCATTTATATCAGGTGATCTCCACTCCTGGCAGAGCTCTATCAAGAACCTGTAATAAATATACTTTACTTATGTTGTGAGGTATTGGTTTTAAAAAATTAATCTATTTTAATTATGCAATGTGACAAGTCCCTCTCCTATGCAATGGCTGAAGTACCTGTAACAAATAGGGTTTTTTGGGTTTTTTAATGAGGATTCAGAATATGAACATGCTGCTTATTCATGCAGTAGCTCACAAACCACTCTCCTTCTGTAGGGAGTGGGATGTCCATTTACAGCCGTGCTCAGGCGTTCATTTGACTGTTGTGTGCATTATGAATTGAAAGTAAAACCTAGCCCACCATTCATACCTTCTAAGAGTCTGGAACTTAGAGTTAATCCCACAGTTTCTCACTCCATCTCATCTCCACTCACCTCCATCACTCCATCCGCCATGATTACAGAGCAGCATACCTCAATCACTACATGCTTTTTTTAAACTTTAGTCCCCAATGAATTAATTCCTATTGAAAATTTTACAAAGTGAAAATCCCAGTAAGGAGTGTTAAGAAGTAACATTAAACAGAAGCCTACAAGCAGTGCTTAGTGTTCAACCAAAATTAATTGTTGACTGAGGCTGACTCTTCACTTTGAGGGGAAATTTTATTAAAAGCAAATTCCAAGAAAATATTTTTCCCCTCAGTTCCTAGACAAGATTAACTGTTTTCTGCTTCAGAAATAAGAGCCTAAAAAAAGAAAAAAAATCCCCATCAAAATACAATCCATCTGAAGTGTTCTTTTTCCCCACAATCTGTTAATCAGACACTTCAAGTTCTCTGTGACCCTGAGGAGAGGAGGACATTCCTTTCAGCCTCTCCGCTGTGTTTTTCTGACTGCACTCCCAGGCCTGTGCACCCAGCAGCAATCCAGGTACAGCCAGCTGGGTTGGTACAATCTGGAAGCTTGTTGCAATAACACACAGAACAAAGAACACAAGGAAGAGCCTGGCAGCTGTATAAAACTCCCTCTGAGCACCAGTCTCCACAGAAGTTCACCAGCCTCAGCAACCAGCATGACCAGCCAGTCTCAGGGAATCCAGCAGCTTCTGCAGGCAGAAAAACGTGCCAAGGACAAACTGGAGGAGGCCAAAAAAAGTAAGTAGCTGGCCTGGTTTTACTGTACTTCTCAAGTGCAAACCCTTCAAAATTATAGTAGCTCACAGAAAAAGATTATTTCATCTGTGTACATGCACCAGTGCTGTGCCTTGTCCGCAGCCAGGCATTTACTCAAACCTGAACATTCAGAGTTTGCTTAAAATCCTGTGTGCTTGTGTTTATGTGTACATGTACCTTACTACATTAAATAAGATTTTCTTTGTAATATTCATCCTGTCAGCTGCATTTGTTCTTCTTTATCTCAATGCTGATAATGTCATTACTGCCTTGCTATTTAAATTAAAATCCTACATGCCTTTGGCTGCCAGCTCTGGAGGACCAGGCTCCAAACTCTTTATTTTTCTTTATAGGTCTTGCTCAAATTTTTCAGTGTTCCTCTTTATTTGCAAAATTCAGTAACTTGTCTCCTAACTGAAGCTGGGCTTCAAAAAATTATGTTAAAACTAAGGGGAGACTTAAGTACCCTGATAGTAATCAAAGTCACAGTAAAACCATGAGCACTCTCAGTACTGCAGTACATCATTCACAGAAGTTTTATTACATGGAACAAGTAATTATTCTCCTGAGTGCAAGTACAACCACATGAGTCATTGATCTGCACTAGCACTGAAAAATTAATACTGTTTTCCAAAGTGATCTTGCTTTAGAAACCAGAAGCAGAATGCAAAGAAAATGCATGACAATGATGTCATGTGGAGCAAGAGCATGATTAAAGGAATATACTTTGTTTTCCAGGGAGGAATGGAAGCTAAACAGAATAATTTGTGTAGTTTCCATATCCCTTCTGCACGTGAATCAGCACTGTTGTGTGTTCATTAATTTTTAGTGTGATGTGTCAATTTTAACAGCAGCACACGAAAATAAGTAGAAAGGCAACTCGCCTCCCTAAGCATCCAGCCACTGCCTGTACCTTGCAGACACAACAGAGGTTAAAACAAATCCTCCCACCTTCATAAAACAGAACTCTCTCAGGCAGAAACCTGAAAGAAAGGGACAGTTAAGTCGTGTTTTGATCTCTTACACAGCCAAACTAGGAGCTCTGGAAGGGATGTTTTTTCCTTTCTCATGTAGGGCAGAGGAAACAACTGCTCCCTCAAAGCAAGCGAGCACACAACCTGGAATGGCACAGTCTCAGTGGAGGGAGAAGGAGTTTGGCCTGAGCACAGACTGCAGAGTCAGGCCTTTAACTGTCACAGCTTGAAGTGAATGACACTTTTGGGGTTGGGGGTTTTTTGTTGTTGCTTTAATTTCATTTGTGTTTGTTTCTAAAACCAGAAGAGTCTGTTTAGCTTTTTCCTTAACAGTCAGTTGAAAAGGAAGCTTCATAAATTAAGGAACTCAAAAAATTAAAAGTGATGACCAAAGATGAATGTCTTGCAGAATCCAGACATGGTTATGGATGCGTTTACTCCACTCTGCAAAAGACACACTCCTTTGTCATCACCTCAGCCTTACTTGGAGTGCTTGTGAAAAGAACAGGATTTCTTATAGATAAAGTATCTTCAGACCCCTCTGAGTCAGAAACTTGAATTAAACCACTACCAGTGTTTACCTCAACCCTAACACACCTAGTAGGAGTTGTTAAGCAGGTACAGAAAAATAGGGATAACTTCAGCAGTCTCTTCCCCATGTTGATTCTGCAGTTAGATCAAAACAAAGGATTGCAGTTTGTCTCTGAGCATAAAAGCTGAAGTAAAAGGAAATACATGAAATGCAACAGATCTGTGCAGTGCAACTGGCTGACCTGTGCACACACAGCTGGGTGGAAAAAGGAAGGACGTGCTGCTTCGCCCCAGAAAGGCCAGCTCAGATCCACCCGGCACCAGCTGGAATCGGCAGCTGCTGCTCACTGCAGGTCCGGGCTGCCAGGGAAGGCACGGAACCCTTCCAGCCGTGCCACGGCTGCCGCAGCCCTGTGACCTGCTTTGTCACCCCAAGCAGGCATTGCACAACACCGCTTCACCGATGGGCCAGGCTCTTGTGCTGACACCGGGACATCAGCTGGCAGCTTGTTCATTGGACACACCGGGAAAAGGCATTTGCAAGGAAATGTGACTAGCAAAACTACCCTGAGGCAAAGCCTTCAGTGTTTACAGTTGATACCCGCATAACCAATCAAAATGTAGTGTGAACACACATAATATTGTATATAAACAGTTAATGGGCCTAGGTTTTGATGACATATGTGCAGTTGTTGGTAAAGCAAAAGCTACTTGAAATAACTGGGAAAAAAGCAAATAAAATTATATTGATATACAAAAAACAAAGTAAAAATATAGTGCTAAAGCTCCTCTTTATGTGCTTTTTCTTACTTCTTGCTCAATACCCTTTTTCCTGGCTTGATATCATTAGCTGATATAATTTATACCTGAAAAATTATTAATATTTTAAATAACTAATTAAATGAACATGCACAAGGCTGAAATTATTAAATTCATTAAACACAATCCAAACCAGTCTGCAATCCTTTGGCCTTTTGAATATGGTGCCGCTATATCTATCATTTTTACTTTAAGCACAGTTTGGATCCCAGAAATAACTGAACATAATCAGTGCCAAGACATCAATTCCTGAAAATCCTTTCGGGTAAAACAAGGAAAGCAAATGTGTTGCAAACACTGGGCTTAGCAAAACTTGTTCTCTTATAGATTTTTATATCTTCCCTTGAATTTCTCATGCCTAATAAAAAGAAAACTCAGATGAAAGATTATAGAAAATCAGATTTAAACCAAATGTTAATCAAAATAAGATATTGTAAACAGAATTGTATCCATGGCACTCTCTTGGAAAATATCCAAGACATATTTTATCTACTGAGAAAGCTATACATCATGCTCAGCTGCCTCTATTCTATTTTATTAAAAGTACAAAATAGTTTTCTCAGAATGCTCATCCCCACATCCCATTTTCCAATCATGTTATCAAGAACAACTGAAATGGTTCTATTTTAAGAAAATATGATTAATTTTTGGCAACTTCTTCAAATGACTTGATTTCTCTACAGAAATTCGGGAAGAAGCCTAGATGATGTGTTTGAAAACAAAACTCCAATTTTAGCACTGCAGTTTTTGGAAAGTAAGAGAACTTAGTGTTTGAACAAATTAAAATGCAACATTTTTGCCTCCTGCTGTCTTTCTTGCAAGATCTAAAAAGCTACAACAACCTAAAGGACACCAGTTCTTATGGATCTAACCAGAGCAAGGTGTTTGATTAACATCACAGAAATACCTAGAAAGAAGAATACAGCCTTTCTCCATGCTAATAACACTTTCCCACGTTAGGCAAGAAAATCCCTACAGGGCTGACTGGTCACAACAAGTTTTTAAAAATTTGACCAATTTAACACGATGTCTGAAAATTTCTAAGCTGTGGGGCAAGGAAACCAGGCATAGCACATCTGCTTTGCTGTTCCCCATCTTCAAGGATGGAAGGAGGAACAAAAAACCAGCAGCAATCCTGGCCACCACAGCTTGACCTTTGTGGCAAAAATCTCTTAAACTTGGGGCTTTCTGTACCTCACCTCCATGAACCTGCGGAAATGTCATAGGGCCAGGCTGGTTTGCCTATCCTCTTGCACTTCTTGCCCTCTTTTTGCATGATACTGGGCTGAATTTCAGTGCTCTGCCACCCTTCAGTGTGTAAGGGTTGATTTCAGCTTGGCTGTGCTCTGCAGAGAACCCAACCCTGGAGATCAGTAAGGCTTTGAAAAGGCAGTCCTGTATTGCACAACTAGGGTAGCAGACAAGTGGTTAACAACAGACCAGTTAATTAATTTTGGTTTCTCTCTAGTGGAACAGCAGGTTAAGCTCTACTTTCTGCTTAACTTAATCAGGTGCAGCATATGCACCATCACATATGTTGGCAGTTGCCGATTCTGTCCACAACGTTGTTGAACTAGCAGTAATTTACTCACAGCTTTTCCACTTAATTAAATAGGAAGCAGCAGGTTCCTGCTGTGCCAATCCTAAAGGCATCATGGAAAAATGAAGTGGCTGCCACCCTCCAGTGACACCCTATGTATTGTGCTTACTCCAGAGCACTGCCAAGACCTGACACACACACGTGTATATATATACTCTTTGGTTCACTGTCTACATTGTCAGAGGGAACGGAACTGTTGTTTCATAGTTAATCTCTTTCCATTTTGTGCATTTTAAATGGATATATTTATCTATCTGGTGGCCAAGTATGCAACATATTTACTACAGATGGCCCCCCAGATGGAATTTGAAATTAAAATCCCACTGATTCTGAAATAATTTAATTTGCTATAAGAGATCCAGTTTCTCAGCTGGTGAAATTGGCAAAGCTTCATCGTAGTCACTCCCCCCGACTGCCAGCTCCAGAGAATCACCCCCCGGCTCCACTCCTACAGAGTGGAAACCCTACAAAAGGCTGATCAGCTCCAAATTTGGAGAGGAGAATAAGGGAAACTTCAAAATACAGAACTAAACCTGGTTCCAAATGTTGTTGTCCAGACTTATGTCAGGCTCCTACACAGATCTGTCAGTTCACTCGTCCTGGTCCCAACACTTCATACAGTGAGTGGCAGAAGCTGGGGGAAATCAGTCTTTCTCAAACAAATACAAACTCTGGAAAAATGCCCATGAGGTTTTAAACAGCCTCTCTCCCCTTTATACACACAGTGGCTCAATGGGAGAAGGACTCTGAGAAATATCATTTCCCTCATAAGAGAGCCCTGCACTGATGAACTGGGAGTCAATAAAGTGCCTCAGTAGGCTGCTCTCTCCTGTAAAAAGCCTGTGTACATGACACCCCCAAGGTCCCACAAAAGCCAACAGTTCAGGAATCAAGACTTAAAAGGTAATTCCCACTTCATGCATCTCTCTGCTTCTACTCACCCATCTGCAGGTAATTATTTTGGAAGGAGCCATCAACTGGAGAAGTAATTTCCTGCTGAATCAGGTATTTTACCCAGGCTTTTGCTGAATCCTAGATGGATTAGAACAAACAGTCTTCCTCCCAAGCTTCAGCTTCCTCATTATGCCATGCTCAGTGGAAGCAAGTTGCTACGTGACACATCTGATAAAGCTTCAGAAGCCCAGCTCAGGTGTAACCAAACCAGTGTAACAGCTTGGAGAAATGTCAGAAATATTTATGCTCGTCTTCCTAGCCTAGGCAGAGAATGTTTCCTAGGATTTCAGGAAAGCAGAAAAGGTATCTTTTGTCTTCTGTGCTTGAATTAAAAGCCTAAAAAATAAAAATAGTAAAAGAATTTAAAAGCACTTATTGTTCAGTGGTGTTAAATAGGTTGTTACAGTAAGTAAATAAATCAATATGCCACATGAGATCAAGATGGCTCTCTCAGTTGCCCAGGCTGCCACTCTCTCATTCTTGTGATATCCTAATTTAATCAGCTTTTCAGCCACTGAAGATATTTTTCCTGTTAAGAAAAGGGAGCAAGCTTATTCCCTCTCCTCCTGTAATTCTATGTGTACAGCAGAAGGAGACCCCAAAAATCAGCATCAGCCCAGGTGTCTCAAGTATAACATATCAACATTCCATGCAAGAGGTTTACAGTTAGAAAATTACTTCTTCCTCACAAGGTAGTATGGCAGAATCCTGAGGAGATCCAGCAACTTTATCAACTTTAAAAGTGACAGAAAAGCCCACTGGAGTTTTATGACATGCTCGTCAGCTCCTTCATGTAAAAATGTAAACATCACATTTCCATCAAGCCATTTACTCTTTACATGACGACCCTTCTAGACCCAGGAAGTACCTTATGCCCAGTCCTGCAATGACTTATGTGCTCTTGATTTGACAAGCCCATCCTGTTTTACCTAAAACAAAGTAACTACTCACAGCAAACAACATTAGATATGTAAGCAAGACTGGTGAGGAGGAAGGCTCTAGTTTCCACTACATCCTAGAATGTCTCCTTACAGGTCACCTTCTCGTTTAAAGTGAAAAGAAAAAAAAAAAAAAATCCCTGTCATGATTTCTGTGCACTGGTAAAGAATACCTTTGACCTTCTTCTCCTAATCACTCACCTCTGCATTTAACAAAGGTTAGTAGGAAAGGGTGGGGGACAAAAGGACAAAGCCTGAAAGTTGCAACTCAGTTTGGTAGTGAAGACATCTTGCATTATTTTGGATATCTGCCAGCTCTAAGCAGAATCCAGTTGGTGTGGGATGAAGGCATTCTGGCAACCAATCAATACAGGAAATCTTACAGAATAACGTCTTTTCCCATCCGTGACAACTAAAATCTGTTATCTGGCTGCTACCATTGCTGATGAAGAAATGATAGATATTTATTTAATCACCAAGCTGTGATTCGAAAAAAATGCATTTGTGTTGAGGGAAGGCATGTACTTGCAAAAAGACTTCTGTTGTCAACAAACCAAGAAGCTCTTCCCTTCATGTTTGCTTCTGCACAGGAAGCTGGTCTCAGAAGAGGGGTACTTGCATGACTGGCTAGCAGTCAAAAAGTATTTTAAGTAAATCACTTTGTCTCTTCTGACCATTCTTGTGCAAATAAATCTGATGGACAAGACTTTCAGCAAAGTCAGTGTTCTACTATGCCAAGTAAAATATCTCTGATTCGGAGAGATTGATCGTTGGGGATACAGGGGCAGTATGTAATAAATGCTTCTTTCTTCTCCCTCCAGGAAAGGGTAAAAGGCTGAAACAGGCCAAGGAAGAAGCCACAGCCGAGATAGACCACTACAGACTACAGAGGGAGAAGGAATTTAGAAACAAGGAAACAAATGTAAGTAAGAAACTGTGTGTGTGCTTTTGTCATACCAAATTGCACAATGGTAAACCAAATTGCTTCCAAGAATATTTCATGGACACCCCTGCAAACCAGTGTGGTCATACTGATTAAACACAGGGGTGTTAGCTACAGTGTCTATATGCTTCATTTGGACTTTTTCACAGGCTTTGAATGCATTTGTAGAAGAAATTGTGGACATTCACCACTAAAATGGTCCAGATTCCATAGTTGGTTCATTCTTATGCTTTGAAGTCATATGTCCCTTAAGAAAATATACTTTTGGGTCCTTTTTCTATAACCCCAGGCAGTTCCTGTCCTGAAACTGGAGGATTCGGTAAGGTGTATATGTCAGTAAAAGCAAAAGTTTAAAATGTTTCTTTCCATTTCTGTTCCACTTCAGCTGTCTCTTTTCATTACATATAAGACCACATCCTTTATCAACTGAAATCACCAAAACTTGGGATTTTTTCACTGTTTCTGTACGAAAAGTGGTCTGATGTGATATTTTCATATCTGAATAAAGCTGTTTTATACATTTATGGCATCTTGCTTTTTCTCTAGTATTTCCATGAAATTCACAAACCATTCCCTTTTTACCAGGTGACCTTCCTCCTACATTTTCTTTTTGTTTTCCCCCCAGCTTGTATTGTGCAAAGGCAAAGAAAGTATTGTGCAAAAAGACATCAAAAAAAGAAAAGAAAAAAAAAAAGCCAAAGAGGTCAAACAAAATCTGTTTTATAAACCTGTGATTTCACTCCCACTTCACATAAAACCCTTTCCAGCAGGGATCACAAGCCTTAGGAACATCTAGACACAGAAAGTCTCTATCTTACCCTGCCAACCTCCAGACACACTGTCACACAGGCAGGCCAGGTAGAAATGTCTCAAATGTACAATTTCAGTTGTTTACTGACACCAAAACAAAGTAAAAACACCTCAAAAATTTGTTCACCTTTTCAGTCAAGCCAGACTTCTTGTTCTAGGTCTTGATAGCAGAAGAGTAAAGATGTTGCTTTGTTGTGATCTCAATTTTTTCATCACAACCAAATTTAAGCTGCAGGGAAAGGCCACTGTTTGTCGACCGAACGTTTCACAGGAGCAGGACAGAGCACATATTGCTCCTCGAGTGACAGCATGTTGTACAAGATCATTGCAGTCCTCCTCCACGTTCCCTGACCCCATTATGTCGAACATGCATCTACCCAGACAAATGCCATCGTTATTAACCTGTGTCTGGGAGGCAGTCAGAGCCAGTGCAGAGGGAGCTCTGATGCCGGGTTCAGTTTACTTTCTCGGGTGTTTGAACACAAGCATTTCTAATTCTCTGTCACAGTCCCCTTTAATTCTTCCTTTTACTTTGTGTCACTTGTATCCAAACAGGAGCAAATTTTCTCATACTATGAGATGCTTCATATCCATATAGAATTAATACCAGCAACAGAAAAATAATGAATGAGGTTAGAATGACAACATGCAATATCTTTTCAAAACATGGAAAATTTTTTGCCTGGAGCTCAAACTAATTTTTCTAGAGTTCATAGGGTTTTTCACTTTATGTCTCAGGTCACTTAACTCTGGAGATGTGCAGCCTGGTTCTGAATTTTGGGGCTTCTGAGCCAATGTAATATTTTAGCTGCTTTGAAATGACACTAGCATAAAACCTGTGTGGGAAAAATAAGGGAGAGACCTTCAAGGTCAGTAGAAATCATAAACTAAGCAAAGATTGCTTGCAATCTGCAAGAAAAAGGTCCTCAAATTCAAAAGCAGAAAAAGAGAGGGAAAAACACATAGAAGAGTAAGAATTTACTCTCTCAAATTACAATATTAGCATGAGCTGAGAAAGCAGGTCTGCAGAGGCTCTTCTTAAAATTATAATACTTTTCTTGAGGCTTTTCAAAAGTATTTAGTAGCTGGATAACATGCAACCATCTGGGATCTCTGGAAACTTACTTTCCCCAGTGGAAAAATTCAGTTCCATAAATCTGGTCTAAGCAGTACAACCTTTTCTACACACAACCCTTGCAACTTGTCTAAAAGTTAAAATAAAATGTCAGCTAAAAATAGTTATTATAGAAAACTCTAATCTTTTCCCAATACTTATTATTATGTCTACAACCTACATTTCTTCCAAACTGAAAAATGGTTTACATCTGGATTATGGACAAATGTCTTCCTACGTTGCCAGGTACTGATAAATGGAACGCGGAAGGTGGCTTATGCAAAAGATGCTTTTCCTTCTTTTAAGGACTAACTTGGGCTGAAACCACACAGAAAGTAAATGACCCCTCCCTTGTTTCTGGTCATGCTCTAGGCACCCCCCTAATATATCACAGGTTAGCTGCACCTGCTAGTCCACCCCAGAGAACCGTGGCAGGAACAAGAACAATATGTTACTTATTCCTTTCTTATTCTGCCAGCATCCAGAAATATCTTCTTCTCTCCACATGGAATTCTTTAGCTGGAAACCAATTTTTCTGCTGATATCTGAAGGACTTTTCCATAAGGGAAGAATTCAAGGGATGTTAGGGAAGTGGGGGAGGAGGGAGCAAAGTCACAGATTTGGAACACATGCATCTGTTTATAACATAACCTTGCTAAAATGTTCAGTGAGTCTAGAGTCAATTAAATTCTAAGCGAATGTCCTGATATTAACTGTGCCAGAAGATGTCTGGTATTTCGCCAGATAAGAAAATGTAACATTAAAAGACCTTGTCTGAGGCCTGTTGAGGGTTATACATCACTAACTGCCGAAGACATTTCAAGTACTCTGAAACTGTAATTATGCATTTTCAGGAAGGCTTTTCCATGTTTGGTCCTTAGCTGCACTCACAGGCATTCTCAGTGAGGCCAAACGAAGTCACACGGTGAGAGAACTTAGCTGACTAGTCATTAAAATAGAAAACAAATTAAAATGAGCCATATAAAAGACAAAACATACACAATGTTTTTCCCATAGCGAGCTGGGAGATTTTCACTACATAGGGAGATTCCCATTGCTAATGAGCATATGAGAGTTGCCTTTAATCCTGCTTTTGTGCACACAGTTGAACCCAGATCAAACCCTCACTGTTCGGAAGCACTGTGATGTGTTTGTATTGTGCTTGTGCTACAGGATGAAGTACAATAAACATGGTCATATATAACCTCTCATTTTGCTCAGAAGTCTTCTGCTTTTCAGGTAATGGGCTCCCAAGGTAACCTCTCTGCCAAAATAGAAGAGCAAACAACAGAAGCCATCCGAAACCTTACGAGCAGCTACCACAGGAACATGGAGAACATGATGAAAAAGCTCTTGAGCACAATTTATGACATCAGCCCTGAAATTCACCCAAACTTCAGAGCTGAAGTTTAGGATTCATTGATGTGCTGTGTTTGTAAAATGTAGCCTTCTTTCTTGATAAGCATAAATGCTTCCTCATATATTGTTTCTGTATGTGTGAGAAAAAAAGAGCACTGAAGCCAAAAGCACACAATTCCATACAGGCTTTTGATGTGACAGGAATTACACAGGGTTTCACAAACATTTGTTGGAATATTGTTTCTTGTAGCTAAGCCCCTGTCATTTAGACAGGGGCAAGTCAACAACAGCAGAATAAATGATTATTTGACACCAGCAGGTTTTCAGTGGGAGTCTTTGTTCCTTTTGTCTTATAAAATGTTCTGTACTTGGATGTTATGTTGCATAAAGTCTGTTTATCCCAATCTTTACTGTACATCAAGTCACATGAAATAGAATATCACAAAAAAATGAAAAAGGAACATTTTTGTTTTCCTTGTGACACATAGAGTGGTCAGGTTATGGACCATACAGGAACATTTTATATTGGTCAAAAAGAATAGGTCAAAGCATTTTCAATTTTTATATGGTAGTTAAAAGCAAAATACAGTTAACTTGTAGAAAATTATGCTTAAAAGCCACACTTAAATCTTTTCCGAATATTTAACTACACCACAAACTTTATATAGCTTTGTTAAGTCTAAAAAATGAGCATGGGTATAATCATTATTTATAAAATTACTATGGTGCAAGGGGCAGGCTAGCACATTTATTATTTTCTATACAGTTACTCTGGAAGCACAGGAACTCAAGGGATCAAACTCTACACCAGTTATGCTAAATGGTACCTGAATCCACAGGTTGTTCACCAGAAATTGCATCAGCTGTCAGCTACAGCTCATTTCTGTCACCCTAAGTGACCTTGGGTAATACTTCCCTCTGCAATAGCACAGATTTCCCTTGGAATAAATTCTACTGAAGTTAGGAAAATACAATATGATCTGTGCTCTCAAGGTGAAGCCCATTCAGGCTGATGGGAGGCTCATGGCAGGCACTGATGGTGTGAGGATCTGACACACACCTGCACTGTGAGCTCCTTTAATGCCTTGTCTCCACTACAAAATTACACCAGATTAGAAAAGAAGCTTGAGAAATTGCAGAGACTAACAAACAATAGCCATGATTTTCAGTACACGTAGACACAGACAAATCATTTCAATTTCACAGCAGCTAGTCACAGGCAATCTCCTCTTCCAGCAAGGTTTACACAGTTGACGTGCTGTCATGTGTAAAATGACCGTAAAGCTGTAGTCAACCTAATGTCAGCAAACAGGACTCCTCAAGGCTGTGCCTGGATACTACATAATCCCCAAGCCCTGACAGTTACAGTCTCCTGTGTTTGATTATATTCTCTGGGGACCCAAAGATGCTGAGGAATGGGAAAGAACTAGAAATCCTATTGACACCAGCTGAAAGGCTCATTTATTTAGGAGCGTTTTGAATCAATGTGTGGTAGGTTTTGATTTACTGAGGGGATGAAGGCACTCCAGTCCCAGCCTATGTGCAGAACCCAATGTGGGCACCTTCTTGCACAGCTTGGGGCAGTCAGGGCTGCCTCACAGCCCAGGGGCACAAATTCCAGCTTGGGTCATGGCTGCAGCCCCAGTGCCGTGCTCAGCTGTGAATCACAGATCTTCTGTGAGCCTAAATAGTCACCAGGGTAGCCACTAACACCTCACAGGGTCTCACTGCAGTGCTCAGGACTAATCTGCTTTCCGTCTGGGCTACCTCAGCACCCTTGCCTCCAGCTGTCATTTCTAATAGTACAGAAATGTTGCAGGTTCAGCTGCAGAACTAAAGCAATGGGGCTTCCATTGCCAGCTGCATGGGATAAAACACCCCCACCTTCCCCCCATCCTAAGAGCAGAATTGCCATAGCCTGGTGGGCAGCAAAATTGAGCAGTAGCTGCTCAGGAGGCAGCAACCCAAGTTACATGAAATAAAGGTTTGTCTTCCTTGTTACCCTGCTTCTTTTTAGGACAATCCCTCTCTCCCTCATTCTTGCCAAAATCTGTCTTCTCTCACCAACTGCTTCTCTTGCAAAGCGTTCAAGGCTGGCTGTACCCTTCTGGCCCTAATGGCCACACACACATCTCTTATTTAAATATCCTTTGCCCTGCAGTCACAGCCATGACCTGCCTGTGTCCTTCTTACCACCTGCATACCTGAGGTACACACCGAGTATTAGGTTATGAAAATTTTTTGAACGTGATTATGTTCTTGAACTTTGGCTAGTCTGTGCCTACTGCTCATGAAAAAAAGAATGAATTTGATAGGATTAGGTGTTTGATCGCGAGATATAAATCTGAGAGCTTTTAGCACCCTGAGCATTTACTCTCTTGTACATTCAGTTCTACTTCTGGACATAAAAAATTGGTCCTACCATCACTTCTAGATTTACAGAAATACGGGTCAAATTAGGCTTCATATAATTTGGCAAGATTATATTAAATGAAGAGCGTAAATTACCAACTGTAGCAATGGAATACTGGGGTGCCAAGAAAGCACATGCTGAGTTTTTAAGTGCACAAAATACCTTGTATGTGACAGTTACATACTCATGATAATAGCAAATAATTGTTCCATGCAAAAGAAAAAAAGAAGGATGGTTAATTTTAATTTTTTTAAAATCCATTAAGAAAAGGTTGAAATGGTTACTCTGAATTAGCAGTCACCTACCAGGGATGATTACAAATGCCCTTTCATCTCCTGAGGCTATTCCCAGACCTACAGGAGCCCTCAGTCCTCACAGTGCCCTGACACTTCATTACCTAATATGCACCAATGCAGTTGCCAAATAAAATGGCAACATCTCACATGTCACAACACAAACAGATTTTAAGAAATAGAAAGCCACATATAGATAGCGCTCATATTAATCTTTCTCTTTTGTTTCATAATTACCATTGAAATCAACTGAAAAATCCCATAGTGGGACATATTAGGACTGAAACAACAAACTTGAGTTTCCTAGCTTGGCCCAATTCTTCACTGGCTTACAAGACACGGGTTAATAGTGCTCTTTCTGTCTGGAAATGAACACCTGTATTAATCGATAAATTCTAAATCTGCTGATTAAAGTATCTCAAATAACTAGTGGAAAAGGTCATACCAGTGGAAAGCACAAGAACTGTTTTATGCAACTCATGACATGGATTAGGCTGAATTTCTCTGGCTGTTCTCCCTCAAAATTCTCCTTTGAGTTATAATATATGAGGATGTAGTTATGTGGTTCCCATTCATGGGTGATGAGGGAAGATCTCTAAACTCATGCCAGTCAGACAGAATATCTTTCAAGTCTAAGTAAAGTAAAATGAAACAGACGTGAAGAATTAATGCTATGCTCTGTGTTGAAGCTGTCTAGTGACTTTCCCATTAATTTCTGAAGAGTTTGGAAGCTGAGGTTTGGGAAATCAGAACCAGATGTTAATCCGTTACATGGATTATGATATTAACTGAAATTTTTCCACATTAAAATATACTTGGAAGTTCATACAATCTGTAAAACATAAGTTGTTCTTGTAAATCATCATATGTAGGGTGTGTGTGTATGAAGTTTTAACAGAACAAAATATTTCAGTCCCTGACTTAAAAGATTTTGTAGCTCCAGGGCTGTGAGGAATGTTTCCCTGTAAACTGGGACAGGATGCTCTGCTGTTGCAGAGCTCAGGAGCCACCACAAGGCAGGTAACAACAGACTGCCATGACGTACAGTCACAGGAGATGGGAACCTGCAGATCCGTACTTTCCCACGCGGCCTTGCCCGGAAGCATCCTTAACTGCAGACGAAGTGGGAGAGACGTCTATGTGTAAGGATGTATTGAGCATCCCTGCAGCAGGGGACAGTGTCAAATTTTGGGTGCAAATTTGGGCAGGGTCAGACATCAGACTGAGTCTGGGGCTGAAATATAAAGACATTGTTAGGCTGTTAAAGCTGCACCTTCCATCATTTGCAGTGGCACTGGCTGCTAGCAATACTGACAGGCAGGTAATGCTGCCATCACCTAAAGACGTGTACAGGAACAGTTCTTACAAAAGAAAAAATGAACCTTGCTCCTGTGGTCCATAAATGGAATTACATTATGTTCAACTGGAATTTCTGTTAACTGGATGCATCTTTCAACTATGGATTTGAGTTTTTCTCAAAATAACAGCATGCAGACTAATTAAATGTTGTCAAGACACAATTCTTCTTCAGCCCCAGCCACAAGTCAGGCTCACATTCTAGGATGTCTTCACCAAAAGACTAACTCATGGGAATGGTACCCATGAGTGGTATCCAGTGGTACTCATCATGGTACCATGATGCCATGTGGCATCTCATCATCACCTTCTCCATCCTCTGGGGCAAAGAACATGGCCCTGACTGTCCAACAACTCAATGTAGAGACAGGTGCTATTGAAAATAAACATAAGGGGAGGATAGGATACCAAGAAAATATTTGGGGGTGACAGCAGCAATTCCAAGTCTTTTCTGATCCAGAAGCCCCTCACGGCCATGTGCTGAGTAAGTAGGAAACTTGAGCGTTATGTAAAATTATGTTCTGCTTCATTTATACAATGCATATTCTTCAAAATCATTTCCTCCAGCTTCTCATTGCAATAGAGGGAATGCCTGTTCCACAACACATGAGCATCATATATTCCTGTCAGCTTCACTGTGGCCTGTTCTTCACGGATTTGATTATTCCACATTTTATGGTAGTATAAGGCACTTCATACTCTGAGTCTTCCCTGAGGAACATTAAGGCTTGTTAGAAGTACATGACCCAACCAGTATTACTGCAAAACACTTGGAAAATGTTACATTGGAGTACTATTAATACACTCTATTGCATTTGCACGACATGACTGCATGTGGAAAATCTGATGACTTGCAAGCTTATTAACTTACTGAGATTCCTCATGGTTTTATGAAAGATATGCCACAACTGAACTACCTGACCTTGGGTGATTCCTGGAAGTTCCTCTGGCCCCAGATCTGATTCATTTCCAGGGTCATCAGACTCCAATATGCTACCGAATTTCCATTACATTTTTGGAAATACAGGATTTTTAAGTAGAGCTGTGCTCCAAAAACAAGCTTTCCACAAAATACGCTAGAAAAATTACCTCAAAACTTGCTATTAAATAGACCTTGCCTTAAGAAACACAGTATTTATAATTCACCTGTAACAAACCAAAGAGCAAAAATGTTAATATAAAACAGATCATCAATGTCAATATAACCTAATTTATATAACCTTCTCTATATAGTTCATGTAAATATTTAACAATCCTGTGGCACTGATTTATTGTAGAAAAGAGACGGAGAGATAAAAACAGATATATAAGATAAATGGAATCTAACCATGTACGTGTCTGTGGCAAATAAATCTAGCATTTTGTGTCAGGCTCGTTTCCATGCAGACTCACTCACGGGAAATGAGCAATCCCATTGCTGGCAGCAGGGTGATTCATACCTGTGTTTTAAATGGAATAAAGTGGAGGCAGCTCTGAGTGCGGAAGTGAGATGCAGCAGCAAGGACAGACTGCCAAGGGCACGTGGGTGCTCAGAATTGCTCCTGCCATGAGTTCTGATCCATGTCTCTTCTCCAAGGGTGCCTGCCCTGCACCTCACACCAACACTGCTGTTCTCCCAGTCTATGAACACACAGCCTTGACTTTCCAAAAACCTGGCTCCACAAGCGTCAGGAGGATGTTTTACCTCTTACTCATGGTTTCCCAGCTGTTAGCAGCAGCAAAGATTTTAATAAGTGAAATAATTGTTTCATATAACAGATTAACACTTCTTAACAACATATCTACTAAGATGAGTTTCAAGGAAAAAAATCCAAATATTGTTTTCTATTAACACTTAACTGCTCTGTCTGTATGTGCTATGGGTAATGTTCTTTATGGCACAGGCTGCCAAATCCATTCAGAATATTTTCCCTAATGCCTTTTCCATTCAGCTCTGGAGTAAGCAAATTAGCATTCAGCACTTTTCTCTTGCTTTTAAACCATTTTTCTTCCACATCCTTTGGAGTCACCTACAAAAGTGACATTGAGACAATAACTTACTCCAGGGTGAAGAGTCTGGAGAATCCTCATCCATCCCCATAAGTACACCCATTTTCAATTCCTACTAACTTCTAAAATTTCAACTGATACATTTACATATATGAGCAAATATATATGTCCCACACGTATCCTTCATATTCAGGAAGTAATTTTCATTATTCATTCAGTTTCTCTTTCTGAACATAATTATTTACCTACCTTGGAAAAATAAACAAAAACTGCTTTTCTACTTTTCTGTGTCAATTCAAGCCTGAGTGATTCACCAGTTTCCACTTAATCACTGCCTAAAAGAGCCAAGATTCACCATAAAGGATTTTAGACCTGGAAATATTCCTTCCAAACTTGTCTTTACGTAGAACTATTGTGAGAAAACCACCGAAAGACTTGACTGTCAGCTGCTGGGAATCACTGGAAGTCAGGTGATACTAACAGGGTTGCAATCAACACAGTTTTGTGAAAATCTGTGAGCTCTGCATCTGTCTCTGGCACTTTCTGTGCTGTGCTGTTCCACAGTGTCCCAGCACGTCTGCTGTTCTGCTGATGCTATTGCTCCTATATGAAAGCAGATTCAGTAAGAAAAACACCTTGTGATGGAGAGGGTTGCCAGCCTAACAAGGCACAAGAACGATGAGTGCATGGTCACAGTTTGTGCCAGGTCTGTGTGCAGGCACTCCGCTGCCCAAAATAGCCCACTATTAATGACACAGGCTGCAGGTTACACTGGGGAACTAAAGAGAATTTCAAAGTGGGAGTGCCTCTCAGGAAAATTGGTACTTTCTGAGAGAATTTTCCATGAAGTTTTTCAATCAGTTCAAGCTTAAAATTGTGCTGCTCTATTATTTTCAATGAGAACAGCTTTAATAAAGAGAACTGATTCTGAAACACACTGTAATACCCTCTGGACCAAGTCTTGCTTGAACAGAACAAATGGATACAGCCATGTTCAGTGAAACATGAGAATTTGTCACAGCTTTGATCTGCACAGAAATTCAGTAATTCCACAGTAAAGCATGGTGTTTAGAAATGATTCACTTGTTTGAGATGTGACTTGTTCGAGCACTAAGACCAATATTTATACTCTTTGGTGGTTAAGAAAGATGTCATATTCAGAAGAAAATATGTTCTACACAGAAGCATGTGGACTTGTCAGCAAACACTGAATGTCGTCATATATACTAATACGTTATTAATTACTTTGTGGATAGTAAAATCAAGTCCCTGATGTACTTCAGAGTGAAAATATCTTTCCTCTCCTTGAAATGTAGAGCAAACTTGTATCCTACACACTAACATGGATGACAGCATTCCTCAAAACATTGTGGAGCTTTTAAATTAAACTTGAGATTCATTCTCTACTACCACGTGGAAAAGGTAAGATTAAATGTGTACTCGTTAAGACAGCATGCAATTAAAATTCAAAGCATTAACAAAAATGGCACTATGCAGTTTACAGTTGACTTGCAGACATAAAGTTTAATGAGCCTCTTTGTTTTCTCACCCCTCTGCAACTGGTTCCAATTCTTTTAACTATTCCTTTGCCTTGTAAATTCAGGTCCACGTGAGGTGAAGATCAGTGTGAAGGTGTGTGTAACCTAACAAGTGTGTCTGAGTTTGTGTTTCAGTGCCCTGCTTCCCCTGAGCTGCTCAGGTGAGACTGGAGCATACAGAGCACCAACAGCAGCTGAGGGCAGGAGTCAGCCCAGAAACTGGCACTGCAGTGCTTACAAATGTTTGTGGTGAAAAGAGCATCAGTGGTACATAACACAGGCATTTCCTGACCTTACAGGCTACTCCTGGTGTTCAGACTTCAGCGTGTCCATGGAAGAGCTGGGAATTGAAAGAGCAGTCTTGACATGAACCTATAAACGAGAGGAAGCAGATTCCAGCAGCATGGGTTTATAGGAGGTGCAGTTCTTGACTTAAAGCCTCAGGCTACTGCCCTAAGGAAATTGCTAGATGTGCAATATCCAGCTCCTATGCACAGCGGGGGCTGCCACCAACCATAGGGGTACCCCGTGTTTTTTATGTATTTGTTCTAACACAAATGGGGCAGAGAAGGCTTATTTACAAAAATCTCACTGCTGACACGACTGAAAAACTTGAAGTCGTCTCTCCATAATTCTGTATACGGATTTCATCTGCCTTTCACAGGACCTCTGCTCAAATTAAGCACATCTTCCTCACCAAGGTAGGCCCCACATAAGGCCCCACAAAACTTTCCTGGCTTCTCACTGTCATCAGGCCAACATTTTCTCTCACACAAAATGCAACCTGCTTTTCTTTATGTCTATTGTGTACCCTAATTTATCCCCACCATAACCTCCTTAATTTCCACTTAACTTATACATCCAGCATAAGTTAGAATTATCTTATAATTACTTTTTCAAATAATTATCTTCACGCTTTCTCTTTCCCTAACAGGAATTCATCATAGATACACACCACATTGCTTCATTTTCCTGCTCTATACTCCTAGTAATCCTACCAAAAGAGCATGGCAACCCTAAAACAAATTGTTTTACAAGGCTACTACCCAAGAGCATCTCAGTTTCTTTGTTTTCTGACTTCCCTATTCATCTGTGCTACAAACTCCTGAAGACAGGAACCATCCGCCCTTCCAACCTCAGTTTCAAGTCCCACCCACACTTCAGTCCTGGTCCGTGACTGTGGTACCCAGGAGATATCAAACACAAATTATGGCTGTTAAACAACAGAGTTTGTGTAGGCTTTGACACAACAGAATGACTGAGGAACATTTTAAACTGAGAAGCCACAGGTAATTCTAATTCGTCCCTCTTACACTGGGTAGAAAGCAAAAAATATTCCTTGTGTTTATCCCTGGGGTGGGATTAAAAAGGCACATTATAAAAAAATCCCATTTGCATTGTTTTTACTGAAAGACTTTAATTTAACAGGTCTGACCTGGATTAAAAATAATGACCTTCCAAATTCCAAACATTCTTCATGTAAATAATGGCTGTCCATTTATAGCATAATTCAAGCCAGCTCTTAACTTGTAGCTGGCTCACCACCACCTGCCATTAACAGCTTGTTCAAAGTTGAACCTAATTGTACAAGGAAAGGAGGAAACCATCAAAGTTATTTCTTAACCAATCCATCATCTTTTATGCCCATCTCTAAGCGTGCCACTGCGCTGCTGGTCGGCAGACTAATCTCTCAGGTATATAAAGGGAAGGGACTCCTACTTTACCATTACTGCTGGCTAATCCTATTAAAATAACAATATGTATACAATAATTAGATGTCAGAAATGATGGCTGCTGCTCTAGTTCTACCCTCTCCTTTTTTTATTTGACTCTATTTCAAGAGAAAGTGATCCAGTGGCCTCAAGTTCTGACCTTTGTCAAGTATTCCCAAGATCTGCAGCTCAGCTTTTCTAATCTTACCTTGACTTCTCTTCAGTGACCCCCTATTCCCCGTTACAGACTTCCCCAATTACGTCAATATTCACAGTATTCCCTAAAGCACCGCTACATGGAGCACTATTATCTCTTACCTATTTTATCTATTAACCTGAGGAACACCAGCAAGCTATTATGGGTGATCGCTGTGCCTACAGAAAAAGGACAGAAAAGGAGCTGTGCTTTAAAAGCGTATGTGGAAAATGTTTGCCATTCTGAATACATTTTGTGTTTCCTTCTAAAGGAAAAATAACCAGATATTTCAGAAACAAAGCCGAAAGTATCTCAGTTAAGGCTCTCAGTCCTTCTGCATTCAGTGAAGTACTTATATTTTTTAAAGATGATTCCCCTTGATTCCCACACATTTTCTCTTGCGCACTCTTCTTAGAGAGCCGGTCCAAAGACAACAGTCACCTGGGGATGGAGGTGTCCTGGATCTCTAACTCTAACTCTTTACCCTGTTTTCCAGGTTGACTGCCAGGTTCTTAGGTTGGTGATGCTGCGCATCTGCCTGGGGATGGGAAACAAACTCTTGAAGAGCAGGCTGCTTCAGGAGAAATGGATAGTTTGGGAGAGAAGGAGCAGTCAGCTCAGAAAAGACAATAATAGCATGAGACAGCTGGAGGAGAGATCTACAGAAGCAAAGCTCATCCCTGTTCATGTACCACCAGTAGAACCAGCAAATTATTTATTTGTTTCCCAGTCAAGATGTTTGGAGCTTTTGGAAATCTGAAATTTAGAAATTATATATATAAAGACAGCTGAGATCGATTTGCCCCACCCACTGGTGGTTTGTTTTTTTGGGAGTTTTTAAGTTGCAGATTTGCCCACACGATCGTATTGTGTAATATTGTTGATTCCAGATAAAAGGGGAAAGAATTTTCCTGCTTCACCAAAAAAATAATCAAAGCATACATTTTGATCTGCTGTGTTTTGATACTGCTGGTTTTTTTTTAAAAAAAAGAGGAAAAACTCCATAATCTTCTCTTTTTCCAAAAAGGTCAAAATGTTTTTTAAAGCTAATTTTCAATCTGAGGGGGAGAGCAGGGGCAGAAGTATACAAATGCTCCAAACACAGGGGCAAGAGAAATCTTTCGGCCTCCACTGTACTTTTGGAATAATATTTCAGAGGTACTGATCTTATTCCAGCTCCTGCAGAGACAGGAATATATGCCAAAGTATTCAAGGCAATGTAGAGGTGAGGAAAAAAAATCCACTTATATTGTGAATTCCATGTTTAAAAATGTTTTTTAATCACAGTTCAATTCTATTTTGAAATGCAGTGCAGAATTGTCCCCGATCAGGACTCAGTGCTAATTCCTTCTCTAATCAGCAGATGGCACCATGAACTCGTCAAACAGGATGGAGACCAGAAAGAAGTTTAAATCTATTCTCTAAAAAACGGGAAAAAGAATGAAAGGAAAAAAATATACACCAAACTTGACATACATAAATCAGGAAATAAATTCAGAGGGTGTAACTTTCCCCTCACGCCACCCCTCCAAAAATAAAACGGGCTGTGGAACGCACTGTGTGACACCCTGATGCACAAAGAGCAGCTACACCTACAGTGTCCCCAGCCTTGCCCTGTCACTGACCTACATTGTCTCATGGCTGACTGTGAGACTGGAAAAAAAACCCCAAACCCAAATCTGAAACGATTTAAATAAACAAACAAATAAATAAATAAAATCTCAACTTTCTCTCTGACCTCCCCTTGCTCTGAACATCACTTCTGGAGGAGACGACCTCCCCTGGGCTGGAAGGGGGACCCAGGAGACACCCAGCAGGGGGCTGAGAGGTGAAGCTCAGGCAGAGCTGCAGATGCAGAGGTTGAGCAGCTGCAGCACGGGTACAGAATCACATGGGTCCAGAGCCCACCCAGCGAACCACAGGCTGGGAGCAGGAAGCGCACAAGAGTTTGAAGACTTTTTTTCTTCCACTCAAACAGCAAAACTTCTACTTGGAATTCAAAGGCTGGTAGAGGCAGCCTCCCCATGTCCCTCACCAGCGCCCTACATCCCTGAAGGAGCATAGCATGAGCCCAGAGCTCCAGCAGAGGCAAGAAGCAAGCTCTGCTCAAAGAAGCAGTTCGGTGTGTCTGGGTGTCTGTCCTTCCCCTGGCCCAGCCATGCTCATCCCAAGCCCTGCTGGCAGGATAACTCCCCTGGCAGGCCTGGAGCTGGCACCCACCTGGCACCTCTTCACGCCCACAGGGCTTTGCTGTGGGCACAGCGTGCCATGGGAAGGTGGTTCCTTGGCTCAGGCGCCAAGGGATGTGCAAGATGTGCTCACCCCCAGCAAAAATCTGCTGCCTTAAATATGGGCTTCTCCTTGCTCTTACATATGAACAGTGAGTGTGAAAATCCTGCCTGTCCATCTGTTCCTTAAAGGTTTCTTTCTTTTGCTGTGTGTTAGAATTTCTCCCCAAATCTTCTTCAGCGGCACAAATCACATCAGTGACATTTATAGGTTAGGTAAATGGTATGCTGCTGACATCATCTAAGCACAGTAACAGGCACGGTTAGGTTGTCTGTTCATAGCTTTAATGCTGTGGACTTCAAGCTCCATTTATCCTGTTCTCAATGAGCAATAATTAAAATGTGCAGTAACAGAAATATTGCTTTGAGAAGCAATAGCCCTACCATGCGAAACCCAGAAATTTTCCCAACAGAAGAGAACATTCAATCAACAGTTTCAACCATGGCACAGAAGTGAAAACTCTGATGTTTAAAATTTAGAGAGGAAAGCAGCACAACCGTAAAAAAGATGAGCTTACCTTGCATTGCTTGGAGTCATCTTGTCTAAGGCCCAAGGAGCGGATGCTGTAAATTTTTGCCACTTCAGACTCTGCACGTCTGGTTGTTGCAAAGTGATTTTTCTTCCTGGCCATTCCTTACTACTTTCCCAGCCTGCCTAGCAGGCACAACTCAGGAATTGCCAATACCTCGGCAGTGACACAATTGATTAAGTATGAGCAATACCAGCTTGGGTTTTGCATTCAGTCAGAGCTCTGTAATGGCAGCACAAGGGGCCTCGCTTGTTGAGCAAGAAGGGCTTTATGTCATTTGTCCCTAGAGCAAGGCACAAGTGATCTTGACGGAGAAGGCAGCGAACATACTGTCAGAAGCCATATTCACAGGGAAAAGGCAGAACAATGGAGATTAAATGACAGGGCAGAAGCAAGGAATTAAATCATCCCCGAGGCTCAGATATTCCAGGCTTCCCCATGACACCTGCAAGAGGCACAGGGGAAGACCTGGAGCAAATCCCTGTGGAAGTCTTGCCGTCTGTGCCAACACTCTGATGGAAAACCTGCAAAATCGCTTGTGACTCTTCTAACAATCATGGGCCATACAACCGTGTGTCCAGCTGCACATTCATTTTTCAGCCAGTTTCCAGTCTGAAAACTGGACTGGAAAACAACAGTAGAATTGCCTTGAATCCAACTCTTTTTAACTCTTTCTTTCTGTAAAAAGCATAATTCCTTGTCGTGGTTTAACATAATTTGGTTTTTAGTTGGGGAGGGAGTCCACGAGCTGCGGAAGTGGTTCCCTGTAAGGACCTTGGCAGCTTCCTTTGGACCTGAAAAAGCCAATCAGCCAGCTAGTTTGAATATTGACGACCTCTTAAACCACTTAAAAGAGCCGAAAACACCTCCGTGGAAAACACATTTAGACATGAACACAGCCCGGGAAAAGCTCTCATGTTTCTGTCCTTTGAACAGGTAACTGGCGCTGGCTGGGCGGCCCGGTGCGACCCACACAGCTTGGCAGGGCCAGGCCAAGCTCTGCTGCAGCACTGGCCCCTTCCCGGGAAGCCCACTGGGCCCCTTCCCAGTGGGGCCGAAACCCTTCCGGGGGGCCCACAGGTTCTTTTTTTTTAATGGCAGCACCGCCAGGGACCATCCCAATTCTGGGAGCAACCATGTGGCTGGGACCTGTGCCGGGAGTGGCCCAGTGGCCAGCACTGGAGGCGGCCCCTTTGTGACTGCTTGGCCAAAACCAGTGTGGCTGGGGCAGCCTGGCCGTGGCTATCTTGGCATGGCTCACAGTGAACTGTCTTTGCTTAGCCACGTTTTAGCCAGCCATGCTGCAGACAGGACAAAAGCAGCAGCAGCAGCAGCTTTTCTTTCTCTTTTAGGCTCCCCTCATGAAGAGAAGGCGTGGGTGGCACAGCAGCCAGCGCGACTCGCATGGTGCCAGTGGGGCCACGTGACCAACAGAGGCCCGGCGAGCGATCTCCCCGATGGAGAGCCTGGGTGAGATCAACCTTTCAGCACTGCAGAACTCTATAAAAACTGTTTCGATTGATCAAGCTTGAGAGCAAATGAACCTACGAACACCAATTCTTTCCTGAATCAGGAAAAAGGAAAGGGTGAAGACACCTAAAGAAAACAGCGTGGGACACTGAGGTCAGCAAAGGAGGAGTCAAATTCTAGATGGGAGGAGATTGAGGAGATGCCTTAGTTTGTGCCTGAAATTCTCTTGTAAGGCTATGGTGAAGATACCACTGATATATCAGACTTTGGTTTTTTTCCCTGTAACTCTTGAAATACACTGGGGGAATGTAGCATTCTAACCACAGCCATGAACAGAGGCACCAGTGCTGAAGCAAGCAGACACTGAAGTCACTGTAACCTTATAATAAGTTTGAACAGAGAGAAATGAGAGATGAGAACCGTTGCCCCAGGAATAGAAGAAAACAACTTCTGTTTCCCAGAGATCGATGAAGAGAACTTTTGCATTTATGCTAGAACAGCTCATCCTTAAAATGGTACCCCATAAGTTGATATGGCCCATGAAAGCAGCTGTGGGAAAGCTGCAGGGCATGAGAGGACTTTCACACTGCAAACAGATTTTCCTTTCCTAGGTGGCAGATTCGCTGTGACATTGAAGCCACGAGACAACTGTTTCTTGTGGAGAGGTCTCCATGGCATGGCAAGAGAGACTCCTCTCCCTAAGAGAACTGAAGAAAGACTATTCTAGAAGTGGTAAACAGACTGAAAGTCCCAGGTTTTGTCTATATTGGCAGTGGGAAAGAAAAGAGTAGGTGGGGGGAGGAGAAGTATTCTGAAGGTTTATTCTGATTCCTTGGTTTTTTTTCTTTTAATTCTTTAAAGTTTGATCCTGCTTTGCTCTTCTCCTAATCCTTATCTCACAACAGAAAATGAGTAAATAATTCTAGTGGGTGCGCTGGCATTTGGCCAGCACTAAACCCACTACACTCCTGCTTGCCCTGTTGTTGTACTAGTGCAGTTCACTTCCAAGTGGTGAAAAGAAAGGAAATAATTGCTTGCTATAAATCAAAGGAGATTGTGTAGACTACTTACACACTTCTAATTTGGTAATAACTCCATTCTTCCAAAGGACAGGAGGCACCCTGAACCCATACCTGCCCTTTCAACAGTGTCTCCAAACCACCACGGCAGAGCCTTCTGCACACGAGTACCTTTTTCTCCAGATGCTTCTGTGCTTACATGGACCCATGAAAGGTATTTTGGCTGGGAAGACAGTAAAGAGAGATTATGGATTGCTACCTAAGAGACACAACCACAGTTCCAGGCCTAGTGCCAGGGAAAAGCTAAGTTTTCCACAGACAGGGAAAGAGCTGTGGGGGAAAAGGGAAAACTAGAAGTCTGCTCTCTCTGTAGCAGCCTAATAGCTACCATATCCTCCCAGACCAGAGGAAAGATACCTTTGCTTCAGACATGAAGACAAGCCCCTGGTCTAAGTAAGATGGAAAACTTAACCCCTGATATTGGCCTTTCCCAGATTTATGCTGGGGATGGCACAATGACTGTGCAAGAGTGAACAGCAGCATTTCAAAGTCTTAGTAAATAAGTTCAAAATCCAATTACAGCAACTTACTGCTTCCTTATATTGAATAGAAACATTTACCTTTGTGGAGCAATGGTTCAGGCTGGCTATAGGTTTGTGAAGCCCCTTTCTCCTTTTGATTCAGTAACACATGGGGATGATGGGCACTGCTCACTTTACAGCTCTGTGTGCCTCTTCTGCTGGTGTGCTGCTACCTTGCTGCCTCTTCAGATCATCCCTCAGGTTGGTACAAAACTCAGGGATCTAGTGATCTGCTGAAACACTGTAATGGTAATCTTGAATTTTTACATACCTTTTCCATCTCTTGCCTGTAAAATGGAAGTGACGATAGTAATTACTTAATACCAGAAAACTAACTGCATTTGTAGGCAGCCTGTCTGTGCCCCGTTTTCCAAAAAACTTCAGGTGTGAATCCATCCAGGTATGAATCCATTCTCCTGTTCCTCATTATTTCCTTATTTTCAAGACATCAGGGCAGGAAAGGCCACAGACAACTGGCATAGTCCTATTGCCAATGTCCCATTGCCACATTTCTGAACTTACAAGGAGATTCCTCTGATGTTTTCCATGGTTACAAGGCTGTGCCCATGTAGAAGGAAGACATTTATGTTTGCAGGATATCAACGATTGTGGGGTCTTAGTTGAAACATGAGGATTCTAAACCCCACCAGTACAAAAAATTATCTTCAACTGGTGCCAAAGAGTCTGTGGGCCGTGCTCAACATTTTCACTAAAACAGTATCCTGTGCCTGCTTGAAACAGAAGAGAAAGTTATCAAACAGGAGCCACCAGCTGCTTGGGAGTCAGCCTGAAATACACCAGCTGCAATTGCTGCTCTGCTCAAACAAACAACAGGGTGCTGATGTTACACAATTCAGTTGCGAGGGGAAAGTGACCAGCAGCAATATTAAATAATTTATTTCATTCATTCACATTTACTTCATTCATTATCAATATGGGACTGTTTCCCTTATGCTTTTTCTCCTCACCAAAACAGGTTTCTATGCAGTTTGCTCCCAGCTTCCAGTTGGATAAAATCCTTTTAAAACCAGCTGCTTAAAAGGAGAAAAACTAAACTCTTTGGCATGGCTTGGAAAATTAACATCATTTGTGTCACTAGTCGGATATCACTGGGGATTTTGTTTAGCCAGAAAGGCTGTGTTTAGGCTAGTGACTGAAACACATCTTTGAGCCCCCCGGAGCGCGTGTCCCTCTGCACAGCTGCTGCTTCCCGTGGGGGAGTCGTGAGGCTGGCACCCTCCTGCTGCCACCACCACACCTCAGCAGAGAGGGACGTGCCTTTAGCACCACTCCATGGCTTTCTTAACTGCTGATACTGCCAGCTTTCCTGTACCTGCAGCTGCTTGTTGTTTAGATAGCTTCTATAATATTAGAGAGCCGCAATGACTGGTCTCAAGCCTGGAGCAGTATTTTCACTGTAAGCACTGGCGCTCAGCCCTTAGAAGTGGAGCTAAGTAATTCTGGGAGAATTTTATCTGACAAATGTAAACATGGTGTGCGTGAATTTTCATTAATATTTCACATGATGAAAACAAGGCAGAATCACTCAGATTGTATTGCAATTTAGCCACTATCTCTGGTGATAAGCAACCACACCAAACCCACAACTCTCTTCAGTTCCCTCAGTTTAAAATTATTGAGGATATTTCTTTGTGAACAGCTTTTTGCTTGCTGGACCTTCTCTCAAGAGTTTACTTACATATTTTGATTTATAACTAAAGTCTGAAAATGTTTGCTTTTTAAAATTCTCTGTCTGCATTCCGTGCTCCAAAACACACAGTCCCCTCCAGGGCCCTTCTTAACCTGCACTCCCTTCACCTCTGCAGCTGCCCTTGCTTTACTGTACCTCCTCTTGCGGGGCTGCACAAGGCACAGGAGGAAAGTCACCTGGCAGCAGAGACATCCACAGAAGGTGGTGGAAACAAATCCCACCAGCCTCAGAAGGCTTCATATCTACCTGCTAGTTATACAACATTCCTCCAAAGGTGCCCAGGCAGTGGAACAGCCAGAGCATTGAAATATATTCACAAAATCATATGAGCTCTCCCTCAGATTAGTACCAGAGTCCAGTGAATTCAACCTGAGAGGCATGGACACCTTCAGACTGCAACCACAGAGCTGTGGACAACCTGCCAAAATTCTGCATTTCATTGCAAAGAAGCATCTAACTCCTTGAATGGAGCAGTGAGCTAATGTCAGCATTAACCCAAAACATGTAGCTGTATAACAGCAATTTGAACTGATTTCAGAAGCAAGCTGAGAGTATCATACTAACAAAATGCACTTTATGACCTAGTCCACACCTAGTTTTAGACACCTCAGAGATCCTTCATGGTTTGGGGCTTTTTTCTTTGTGGGGGTTGTTTTCTGGATTTGGTAATATTTCATTTACAGGAAGGTTGAAGACTTTATGCCAATATATGCACTTGCACCATATTTCTTTAAATATGTTCCAGGAAATGCCATACTGATGAACTGCTCTGTAATGTAATCCTTCAGACTGGAGCAGTTCATAAGATCCCAAGAACAAAATAGCTTTTTCAGCAGGTATAGTTAATCAGGAAGTGAGTACATGCCATATTAGTATCCCCTCAGGGTTTCCAGTCCTTAAGCAGAGCATGGCCAGTTTGTTGTTTTGCTGAGAAAGCTGTCACAGGACAGACGGACTCATTAGAGTTCCATTTCCACGTTCTCTGGAGTTCAGAGCAGAAGCTTTGCCATGTCTGCTCCGAGATCCTCATTGGTTGTAAACCAGGACAGACTTGAAGGAAAAATCTCAGCCCTACGGTCCAGAAAGTTCGCAGTGTAAGAAACAATTCACACCAAGGATAAACTGTGAAATGCATTCCTTAAAGTGTTTTATTATCATTTTTTCTTGAAGCCTGGTGGTGGAGGTAGATATCTCTTTGACATAAAGCCCTTTGTCCCATAACCAGTGTAAGAGCTCCAGGGACAAAACTGCAAATCGGTTTCCAAGTCTATTTTAGGAATGGCTTAACAATCAGAAGAGGAAATGTGATATTCAAATCAAATGACTAAATTTTTCAGTAATATAGGTGATGGGGTGAGATCTGCTCTTAACAGCACAGAACAACAAAATGCAAATACTCTAGCACTGAGCGGCTTTGCATGGGCCAGCATCTGCTGAAATCACACATTTCTACCAGCTGGCTTTGGTAGGGAACAGGGGTGTAGGGGAGCTCCTAGAGGACAGAAGCTCGGGGGCTGGGGCTGGTGTCCCTCCCCCAGCACAGCACAGCACAGCAGTCAAAGCAGCACTCTGGCTTGCAGCTGCATTCCCCAGCACATCACCATAAACTCCAGCTGCCCATCAGCTTCCAGCAATCATCCACCAGGGAACACTTATTCCAACACATGAACACCCCAAAAAGCAAGAGTTTGAAGGACACAGCAGCTCTAAATATTGCACTTTCCTTCTCCCTGCTGGAGCAGACTCCATTTGAAGAGGATAACAAATTCCACCAGGCTGGCACATCGGGCAATAACCACCCCAGCACTGAGGCACACGGCTCTCTGGAGCCTGGCAGGATGTGACACAGGCACCTGGGCTGCACATGGCAGCTGAGGGTGCCTGCACAGACATTCAGTCCAGCTCATCTCAAACACCACTGTTTCCAAACCTTCCACTGATAAGAGAATAGAGATATACTTTAACTAAACTCAGGTTTGTTCTCAATTTGCAGAGAAAGGTTTCTTAGTGCTCATATTAAGCTATTTTTGGACTGGTACAGTTACTTAGTGTTCACTTGCAAAAGCAGAAGACTTTTATAGATTTTTGCCAGAGAAGTGAACCAAATGTTATCAGGTGACAGCATAATACAAAGGCACCAAACAGAATGGAGCAATGCCTATTTACAGGAGCAAAGGATCCAGCCTCCAGCATCCTCTGTGCATTCAGATTAAATGGACACACTGCAACCTTTCATCTGGTGTAAAAAGTACTGGAAAATCACTGTTGGTGCAAAACCAGCTGAGCCTTTGTACTGGCTTGTCCTGTGGAGCACATTGTGTGCATTTGTTTGGCCCAATTCACTAAACAAGGCACCCAACCATACACCACGTCACGGGTGTGAAATCCAGCCATGTGCTGCATAAACCACTGCTCAACAATCTAACTGTCAGTGTCATTGGCACTGGGGGCAAGCCAGTGCTCTGAGATGTGGCCACTTATGGGAAATGGGTATTACTCTGCTTGTCTAAGGGTCTGTCAACATAGGGGAGATTTACCAAGGCAATTATCCTGCCTGTAACAGGGCACTAACCTGCTACAGTCACACTGATGCAACTCTTAGTGCTGAAGTACTTATCTGCAGTTCAGATTAAATTGCCTTGAATGCAACATAATTATTACACTGACAGAATCATAACAGGAAATATCTCTTTGCAGACAAGTTCTAAGGAGCAAAAGGCTTTTCTGCCCTGGAAAAGATTAGGCAGATACAAATAATGAATAATCAGATTTTTTTCTTGCTCCTATTATCTGTCTCTGCTAACAGCCTAGGTGTCAGGAAGCTTGAGCTAATGGACTGGGCATGGGTTTAGGACAACGAATGTCTCATCTCTGGTTTTCACATGCTGAGTGACAGCAGGTAAGTCACCTGTTCTTTTTGCCTTTGGGTTTGTTAGCAGCACCAATATTTTTCTGGCAAGTCAGTAGAGGCAAAATGCCAATTTAATAGTCACTGTCCAATTTTCCTATTTCAAATGTTTTTCTTCTTAACACTGATTAAAATAAAGAAGATATCTATTGCTCCAGCATCCCACGTTACCACATTACCCACAGAAATATGGCTCCTCTGCTCAGTGGACCTGATGTTGACAGTTGCAAATGGTTTGCAAATTTAGAAACTATCTGAGCTCAAAACTCAAGTCCTTTGTGGGAGCCTAACCAGTGTAATTCTCTGGAGACAGACAAGGAAGAGCAAAAGCACATTTGATACCATACTGTTGCCTTCAAGCCACACAGGAAGAAGTTCTTTGTTTCAACATAGCATTTTACCTGCAGTGCTGCAGAGATGCATGTGGTAACCTGCAGAGATGCATGGGCCATCACAGATCTCCAAAAATAGGTCTTTCTACATTAACTCACCCTGCTAGATGACTGGGTGACGCAGTAGATCACAATCTGATTGAAATGACCTAAAAGTCTATTTGCTGATAGGTCAGTGTTGGTCTAGTCTCAAAAACCACACCTCAGCACAACCCAAGAGCTGTGCTGTGCCACTGTTCCAGACCATGATGGGCTGCAGAGGCAGCAGCACTGGCTCACAGAAGCCCATGTGCCTCTGAGGACCATGATACAGCATCTCTCATTCCTTTGTCGGCCATGGCCCCCTATTCCCATATGGTCTTCATAGGCACCAACCTATGCCCTAACTAGGAGGCTTTCAAAATTAGGGGGTAGATAATGTCAGGTATTTGAGGGCTGGAGATCTGGACCACCAAATTTACCTCAGTCTTTCTTTGGGGTAGCTAAGTCTGAGCATTCTTTTTTGAGACTGCTTTTCTTTGCATGCTTAACTAACAGGTGGGAGCTAGGGGCAATCTTCCTTCTGATTTTCAGGTGCCTGCCAGCACACAGGGATGTGGGCATGGCTGCCAGAGGCTCCAGCAGGTGCCAAATCACTATGAGAAGCAGCAAAGCTCCGCAGCCCCCTGAGGAAGTCCCGGCGTCACCACTGGGGGAACCATGCCAGGCTGCAAAATGACCAGTCAAGAGCTCGGCTGCTCTGTGCCCTTCATTTTGGGTCTGGACCCTGTACCGAACACACACTGCACCCTGCCCATGTTTCACAGGGATCCTGCCATGGAAGGAGTGTTTCAGGGGCAGAGAGTCATGAGAAACTTCTAAGCAGATAATAGCTTGACATAAATGAGAGGAAGACAGTACCCCTTCAGACGCAGGCGCAAATAAGTGAAAAAAGACCATGCTCCCAAGGCAACGGCCTGAGATGATTCAGATTAGAAGCCAGTGATGTGCCATTATACTCCTGAGAACACCTTGGGATGTGAATTTTTCCCCTGGTATTTTTGAATAGCGAAGTGTAAACCATGTGAATAGGTATGTGTGTCCTTCTCCACCCGGCTGGCACAGGCCACAGTTAGCAGCTAAAAGAGATGATGTGTCCTGTGAAATGCCTGTGAGAAAAAAAACGTGGTGAATGTGCCAGCACATGAACATGAAAATACCAACCTTTTTGTTCCCGCATAACATGGCAAATGTACGTCCATACTGTTTTCCACATAGCAACTAAAATGAGAAACACTAGGAACATCTCACACAGGAACAGTTTCTGATAAATAAAAGCAACGGTGGGGATACATAAAGGTAGCATTTGCATGCTACCCATTGAACAGTTTCACACACTGAAATGTCTCAGTGAAGTCCTGGACTCACTGAGATTTGAAGTCAATTTCATCAATTGAGAATAGATGAGATCTTCCACTCAAGAGAAAAGGGATTTCAAATTCAAGACATCAGTGGTGATAATACCTGGAAATTTTCCACATTATCATATCTTTGCTTTTTTACTCAAAAGTATCATGAAATACTGATGTTTGGATCTCTCTCAAACATTCACAGCTTAATAAAGTATAACTGTCATATGCTGCAAATACTTACTTCACATGATCAAATGACCAGTTCATGATCTTGCAGGTACTAAAATGTGCACACCCTTACCTGACAAACAGAAAAAAATCGATTTCATCCATGTGGACTACATTTTCAGGCATGTGATGTGATTCTTGGGGTTGCCTTCTGCAGGACCAGGAGCTGGACTTTAATAATCCATGTAGATCCCTTCCATCTCAGGTTATTCTGTGATTCTGTTAGCAGAATGACACATTTTAAAATCAGAATTCCCAAGGCATCTAAATGTATGACTCGTGTAAGTGTTGCACTGTACAGCTTCACACTTTTGAATGAGGTTGTTCGTATTTGCTAAAACTAAAGAAACATACAAGTCTTTGAAGGCATGGGGAAAAGTTTGAGATATTAAGCTCTACAACAGAAAAAGAAACAGAGATCACACAAGCAAAGAGGATTACAAAGATCAGTGTGACATGGCTACCTCACTTTGGGGGTGCTTTTAAGACAAGTATTAGATATTCAGAGAAAAATCAAGCCCATCTGAAGGTGCCAGACAATCAGCCTGCCCTTGAGTTTCACTTCAACTCTGCCGGGAGACATTCTGCCTCACCTCAGCAAGCCTCTAAAAACCCTGTAAAGACTATGATGGAAGGTGCCTTACTCCAGGACACGTGGATATCACAGCACTGGGAGTCAGATAAATATCTGGAAAAGTCATCAACCACAATGGAAACACTAATTTCCTTCAGGGTTTTTCTGCGGCTTGTTTTCAATTTGGTGCTTCCTTAATTTTTAATCTCTGACCTGGAACCCCAGCACTGAGTAGGGAGCAGTGTGGGTCATCTCAGGCAGCATCTCGAGCTCCAGTGCCCCAAGCAGCTGCTCCAGGCACGAAGAGAAGCTGCAGATGAAGGGCATTGTGCAGTTTTTAGGCATAGGTTGTCAGCGAAGTTGCTACGCCTGACACTTTTTTGGTGCGGGCACTCGTTTCTAGGAAACACTTTGGTAAACAACTTTGAAGTCAAAATGAAAAATTACAGCCTGAGTGCTTTTTTCGCTTTTATCCACCGTACCTTCATGACTGTACTTGTCCATTTAAATGGCAAAGCAGTGCTGAATGCAAACAGCCTCCTTCTGCAGGCTGTCTCCACAGTTCAATTACCAGTGCTTTAACACTGCTAATTAGCATTCCTCAGAGCTAGATCTCTTTGAGTGACAGGTAACCATGGAGAGTCACAATCCTGTAGGTGATCAGCAAGAGTCTGACTTTTCTTTTTAATTAAAAATTAGAAATGCCTTAAACAAAAATAATAATTCACTGATTTATGCTATTATCCCAGGGTTGCCAAGCTGGTGAGAATAACATTAGTGTAGTAAAAAAATGAAACAATTTTAAAATGAATAGACTAGGGCGATAGAAAGGAGAGCAGGTTTATTATCTGTAACAAGAGAATGTACTCATAATGATGGTACAAATAGTAGACACTTCTCCAGAGAGTTGGCATGGAGACCAAAAATAGGACACTTTCCTGAATGTGGGATGGGATTGCCCCAATTTATTTTAGATTTTAACAAGATAGATAGATAAAGACTAAGTCTGTTGCACAAATAGAAATTTCATAGGGATATCGTTTCAGTAAAATTTAACCATGAGTTATATTGAGAGATAATATTGCATCTGGTCCAAGCGGGAGCCAGGACTGGAAATTGAATCATCCAGATAATCAATTAGTGAAAATTGTTTTCAATGTAACTATGCCATTTCCTATCAGCTAATGATCCAGGTCTCCCTCCAGAAATGGAGTCCAGCAGCAAAAAATTCATGGTCATATTTTTGAAAATGGCAGAGGGTCTAAGTCAGCAGTGTTGACCTAACCAAATCTGAGTATTATTCATCCACAAATAATAAGGAATATTTTTAAGCTGAACATGCCAAAGATAGGAGGACGGATATATGAATATTTGTAATTATGAAATATTTCCCAAGACCAAGTAATGCCAACTCAGCAAACTCATTAATTGTAGATTCTAATGAAAATAACTGCATATAGGACAATAACAGGAAACAGATGACTGAGCAAAAATTATTCTAATAACCAAGAATCATGATGCAGAATTCTAGCCATTGTTCATTGGCAAAATCATGGCTGTTAATTGTGAAGCATCTATTCAACCAGGGATTTTTAGACCTTCCCCATATAATTTCTTTCCTATATGCAAAAAAATCCAAAAACCCCCAAACCCCAAAATCAATATGGTTTGTTTTCATATGGAGGTATTTACATCTTTAATCTAAATGAGAGTAAGATTTGACCTTATACAGGAAGGAAAGAACTGAAGGTAATTACATCCGTATCAAAATTTCTGTCAGATTTCCTAGTACTACTTCAATTTAAAATTGAAAGTTAACTAAAGAGTTAATTTTTGCAACTCCTGAGAGGAACACTTTCCTAAAAACACAAGTTAAAAAACCCAGATAGCTTTCCAATTTACCAAGTATAAATGTATAATAGGGAGTAGTAAAATAAATACCCCATTTTCAGCTCATTTATTTAGTGTTTTAAGCTTGCAAATGAATAACAAAGTATCTATCTATAGCTGTCAAGATGTGCAAACAGCCAGGGTTAATCGTGGTTTTACTGAAGTTTATAATACAGTTGAAGGAAAAAAGAAAAAAAAAAAGTATGATGAGACATCTCTGAGGCTAATATTCTCTTTCATTTCTTTCTGTATTTACAAAAATATCAGTCACTGACAGATTTTTTACCTCCGCTGAATGCTCTTAACTTTTTTCTATTTGAAGGAGAAATTTTACAAGCAAACAAAAAAACATTAAACAAATCAGAGGTCTGGCTTTGTGCTGTGAAGGGACTCGAGCACTTCCCAGCCTGCGAGCTCTTACCCAGAGAGATCTCAGCACAGCCGTGGCACCAGGCTGGCTCAGCCCCAGCCAACCCTGGTGACTCCCAGGAAATTCAGTTTGACTCCTTACTGGTTATCCACACACTCAGGCACAAGTCTCCAAATTTTTAGGTCTTGTAATCTTCTTGCTCTCATATTTCAAGGAAATAATAAACCCAGTTTTATGATAAAGCTATTTTGCTCTAAATTCAATGTGCTTGTGTATCTGCGTAGAAGGGTTCATTCAAATACTGCAAACTTTAGTCAACAGCATGGACAAAACACTCTTAATAATAGACAATTAATTAGTAGAAAATAAGTCTCAGACTAAAGGCAGCCTGCTTTGGAGACCAGGTTTATCAGCTTGCTTTGAAGGCTGTTCTGCTTCTCTTAATCTCTACTGCAGTGCAAGGGAAGCAGCAAGGGGAAAGAGATGGTTTATGCAGGAATGGGGTAGGAAAATAAACCCACCACTCTCTCTTGCCACAACTGTTCCTGTCCTTGCCCTTGGAAAGAAACTCTTTGTTTGCTAAACTATCACCTACTTAAAGAGAAAGTGAATTTAAGCAACCACAAAAATCACAAAGATTCTGGTCAGTAAGTTCCAGATTTAAAGAGGTAACAAAAATAACCATCATCTGAAATGCTGAAGAATTCTTTAAAAAATAAATGTGTTTGGTTCAGAGTTTATTAAAATCATTGAAAATGAAACTTTCTATGATATTACTGTGCTATTGAACAATTTATATCCTTCTTGCTTTACTTGCCTAAATAATCACAAATAATCCTGGCAAATTTGGGGCTTCAAATATTAATTATCCTATCCAAGGAGGATTTATTTCTTTCCCTTCACGTTGGTAAAGCTGTCAACATGCTTATAACGTACTAAGAGGATATAATCCACTCTCTGCAGCATCAGAAATTCTGAAATACAAAACAAGCTCTCTGCTAGCTCTCAGCTGAGGGATGAAGTTCACTGACAAAGGGAGCTGATAAATTCCCCCCAAAATGGCTCTCAGATTTTCTCAGCAACATCTCTCATTATTACAGCCTCCATGCCTTGCCCTGTGACTGCCAAGCTGGAAGGACTGCCAGCTGGAATATCTTGGTTTCTTGTCCGGTATCTTTGGCAATATCTCCATCGCTCTCATCTCTCCCCAAAAAAATCAATGCAAGCAGCCCAATTACCTTCACCAAGACTTTAATGTGCTCCTGTTACCAATTCTGTGATTGATTCTGATGAATATTTTGGTACTAGTAAATATTTATAAAACTTCAGAATTTTATATAAGCTATTATTTCTCTTCTTTCTTGACAGAAACCCTCTGGCTATGAAAACTGGCTGGCATTTTTCTGAAACCACACTCTGCTTCTCTTCTTTCAACTTTTGCTTCACACATCTTAGAAACAAAAATAACCTCAACCCAGTCCAGTCTTCCCGTTAATCTATGTGTAGGTAGACACCATAGGGCAATATCAACAATATTTTCAACTTTGTTTCTTTAAAGGGTCTGTAATTCTTCACCAGCCTTTGACTGTGGAGATAGCTCCCAAAAGCAGGAGTCTTCACAGGTGGTGTTTTAACACACTGCCTCTGTCCCTGCTGTGATAACCCCATCTTGCTTTCATGATTTCTTTATGCTTTGAAATGTTTACAATTTGATACAACCTATTTTCCGAATAACATTGTTGAGCGTACTAAAAATCTGCTGTTTAGGAGTCCCTCTGGATGAGAGAGCAATTATACAGCTGAAAATACTTCCTTCAAGATAAGAAGCAAAACCTACTGAAAACATTAAATTATTAAAGTGAAAAGATTGCTGTCCTGAAGAGCAGAACATAATTCTAACACACAACATAAGCTGTGCTTCTCGCTGCGGAGCCCGGGCTGGGTGGGGCTCTGGCCCCTCTCCGGGGCTCAGGCTTGCCCTGGGGGTGCCCAGGCTGGACCCTGCCGGCAGCCCTCAGCCATCCCTGCAGGCTGAGCCACAAAGCAGGGCTGTCACCTTCTCCTAATTGCACCCTGCGCTGTATTTCCATCAACCTCAGGAGAGCCCTCAGGTGTGTTCTGCTGCCTGCACTCAGAAGCAGGCACCCTGCCCGTGCTCAACAAGAAATCCACTCTGCTCCTTACTCCAGCACAACCTAAGAGGTCAGAAGTTGAGCGTGGCACTCCCTGTTATTTATTTTCCTGTTAGACTTTGTGTTAGGTCATTTTTGAGTCATTTGATATAGGTGGCAAACTGAGACTAGGCTATGGATCTGCTCTCGGGCTTCCCTGCAAAAGCTCACGTATGAGTGGTGGTGTTTGCATGTGGCTAAATTTTGGTTAAATATGCATGGCACAAGAAAAAAGAAGGTGTAAGCCAGACATTCAAGAAAATAACTTTTGCATCTCTGTTTCTAAAGAGGCTGCTGGAAAAGCTGCTGGCAGCTGCAGAATTCCTGCCTAGTTTGGCTACTCCTTTCAGACTTGGTATCAAAATGGAAAATTTCAGTGCTGTCCAATGGAGATACCGCATTTTGACTTTCCCAGGAACAGGGTATAAAGTGGAAACTAATGAAAGCCTATTGCAATTTTTCCTTTGGCAGCAAAGAGTTTGAAACACATCTGAAAGCCTAGAAAGAAAAAAAATAGGATCCATCTTCTGATTCCAAACAAGAGGAATTATTTGCAAAGAAAGAAAACATCATCACAAGACTGCATATTGAGTTTAAAATGTACATATTCAGGTAGCTATGCACATGTTAGAAAAATTCCAAATGCATAGGGGATAAATTTAAGTTTCAGCAGTGTTAAAAATCTGTTCGCTACTTACTTATTTCGGCAGGCCTTAAGTGATTTTTATATTCAGCTGAATAAGACAGAATGTATTTCCTTTAGGTACAGCAAACTAGGTATCTTGCAATGAAAGGCTGCATTGTTTTGTTCAAACTAAAGAGAAATAGCTGATGAGTGAATAAGAGCATGATCTAAAGCCTATTGAAATCAATGGAAAGATTCTCATTGACTTCTCCAGGCTTTGGATCAAGCCTCAAAAGAGCAGCTATTTCTCTCTGATACAGCAAGGAATCAATTCCCTCTCCCAGCGGTACTCTAAATAATTCAATATTTTGTCTCAGATCATTTCCTAAGAAAAATGATGAGGATGTTGTTTAAGTGGGCGATACCCTGAAGTGACAGAGTTTACAATGCATTCAGCCATGTAAAACCTGCTCTGTGCCGTGCGGCTGCACAAAGGCAGGGCACTCGGAGCAGGGCTCCCTCCCCGCCCGCCGGCCAGGGGACAGCACGGTCCTGCTTCTCCTCCCGCTGGCCAGGACAGACGGAGGAATTTTGCTAAATCGCAAGGAGTGCCCACACCGTGACAATTCCTTAAAGAAGCAGCATTATTTTGCCTTTGCAGTAAAATCCTGATCTCTTTGCACGATTTCTTGCGGTGTGCACAGAAGGGCAAAAATTGCAATGCTGATCATGTTGTTATTTACCGAGAAAATAGATGCTCTCACCATTCTCCAATGCTTTTGCTTTATAGAGCAAAACACTATATGGAAATGATATCTTCCTTCTCAGCTCTTTTGTTCCACATGAAAAATTAATCAGTACAAAGCAAACCAGCATTAGATTGAGGAACTCTGCCCCAAACCTCAGCAAAACCTCACTAATTTTTACTCTCCTGCCATCATCTGGGGGCCTTCTGCACACAAATGCTTTTCTCCTGTAAACTGGAGAAGCCTGCTACAAGTTGCTTACAGGGAGTTTGGAGGTGAGGCACAGGATCCATGCTGTCTCCTGGACACAGAGACTGACAGGAGCACAGCCCAGCTTCCCAGCTACGCTTCCTTTGAGCCAGCAGCAGAGCAGAGCTGGGATGGATTCTCCCCATTCGCACAGAAGGACAGCAATTTGCAATACACAGTTTTAAGGCAGGGAGGGATAATCCCACTTCTCCACTCTCACCTGGCAGCTACCTAGAAACAGCTGACAAATGGGCAGGATGAAATCGGTCCTGAGCTGTAACCGGGGCGATGATCCCCCTTCCGTAGGAGTTACACCTGCAGGGAGGAACTCGCCAGCAGCACCTGTGATGACTGCAGACATGGCAGCTCTGGCACATCCCTCTCTTCATGCCCCAGACAAAGCACAGCCACCCTCTCATCATCATTTGTGGAGAAATACTAATCAGCACCTGTCCAAGCATACTTCTGTTTCCCTCCCAGCCTCCTTGCTGCCTGCACACAGCTGTACTCACAACTCCTGCTCACTGTGCATTTCAGGTGTTACAGCACTGGTGACTCAGGTGCACTGTGGTGGCAGTCCCAAAAGCTTGTCCTGACTCCTGTGCAAAGCCTGGAAATCCTTGCAACACAGAGAGAAATTTGCTGCCAAGGGCAGCTTCCCCTGCCAGCTCTTCCGTAAGAGCAGGAGAAGGGACAGGCTCTTCCCCTCATCGGGGCTGCTCAGTTTCAGATGGTTTTGAGATCAGCTGGGTATTTGTGCCAAAGCCCACCCCACTGCTCAGCCGGGCTAGTTGGCTGCTGCTCACCACTGGCACAGCTGGGACAGCCATGGGGCATGGCTGACTGCCCAAAACACTTGAGAAATTGTCCTCACAGCTGGTACAAAACACACCTGCTCTCCTCTCACACACCAGGAAGTGCCTGGTCTCGGCAAGACCAGAGGAGTGGATCCTAGGCATCCTTCCTCCACCATTCGCCTAACACTGCCACATACAACCTAGCTAGTCACCCACACCCAAAGTACTTCTGCTCCAGTTTCAAAAGATTTTATTTGCTAAATTGAGCGGCTACCCAAAAAAAGATACTCATAATATTTCTGATGCATCCTTCAATTTCATCAGAAAGTGCCCTTTTGATTTCTCAGTCATTGGGACATTTAAAAATTATGAATTCCGAAGATATGACAATAATCAGATAGTGAAAAACAAACAGCATCCAGACTTCTAATCAGAGAAAAAAAAGTTCTGTAGATAGATGAACGTATTCCAGCAAATTTGATTGTTGCTTTTACATTATTGTCATCAAATCTCATCCTTTTCTGGGAGTCTTTAAAACAATGCAGGAATGAGCCCTTAGTTCTATATCTTTTCATTTAAACAGTATTCCCAAACCTTTCAACTCAGATTCCTCTTCCCAAATCGATTTTTTCATTAAACAATTTGTTACAATACCAAGGGGGATTTGGCAAAATAACGTATTTAGGAGTCACTGTACAAAAAATATGAACCATCTATTTGATTTGCTGTGTAAACCTACAAAGATGAGTTAATATCAACATCACCCAGCCATTTGAATTGCAGTAACAAGGC
Organism: Chamaea fasciata; assembly: GCF_029207755.1. Classification (NCBI taxonomy): domain Eukaryota; kingdom Metazoa; phylum Chordata; class Aves; order Passeriformes; family Sylviidae; genus Chamaea; species Chamaea fasciata. The sequence continues at coordinate 10,734,965 of NW_027094095.1, read as the reverse complement.
TTCATGAGCAAACTCTAAGACTAAAAACAACAATTTGAATTCCTTGGTTTAATTCACATTTTAAATTGGGTTTTAAAGAGAGCATAAGCAGCTTTTTGCAGTTTTGTTATGAGCAACAGACAAGAATAAATATTACAGTTAGAAGCTTTGTTTTAGTACAAAGAATGTAAACTAATTTATAAATGAAGCATTTCACCTTCTTGCATGGAAATTTAGGCACTGCACACAGAAGACATGTGTTTCTTGCCCCCTTACCACATATGAGCACCAAACTGAGTCTTTACCCCCTTTCATTGTGCCTTAGACTCCACAGCTTGGCTGTCACACTGAAAAGACCACAGTACACATCTGTGTGCACCACAACAGCCTCATCAATAAGGCACAGAGGAATGCCTCCGTGTACCTCCACCCTGCACCTCCAACCATTTCATTTAAAGAACAGGATGAGACTCTGTCCCGTGAGTAAAGGAGAAAGGCAGCATGAGAATTTAGAAGTTATACATATTTAACCACAACAAGAAATTAGCTGCTAAAACACCACTTCCTTTTCTAATGAGCAAATTTATACAGCCATGAATAAGATAAATTTGAGAGCTGCTATTTATTACGAGCAAATTAAAAATGCTCGGAGCAGAGAGAAAGTGAATTTATAAGGGAAGACACTGCATCCAGTTTTCAAATGTATTAACCCCTGGCTGAGACAGGGGAGAAATGTTCAGCTTTTTCTTTAACCAACCTTGGTCCATGTTATTAAACACTCCCCCCGCTGTTGATAAAAACCAGTGGCACAGGAGACCCCACACTGGTTGTCTTGCCTCTTTTCTACCCCAAGCATGGCTCTGCCTTTGGGAGGCTCGCAGCCGGATCCCACACTGCCAGGAGCATGTGTATGCCCGCTCTGCTGCCAGACACACAAAACCTCATTGCAGCCCCTTTGATTCTGTACTTTCTGTCCCTGCCTAGATAACTTTTCAGAAGCTGACAGAGCCTTTACAATTTAATTGGTGTTGACACCTTTTGAAGCAATGCCTTGAGGCGCCGAGGGTCATTGTCTACTTTATCCTGCTTTTCTGCGGCTGCCTCCATTTGGCTACCTTGCAGCCTGTGGTGCTGTGGTGGCCCCTGCACTCTTCATTCATGTTTGTACTTGTACTGAGTCCCGTTACAAGGACCCTTGTTAAACGCCCAGCAGGCAGCACTGAATAGAGATTTTGACTATCTGGGATTTGAAGGCCTCTAGCAATAAGGGAGAAAGGCCTGTAAACACAAAAGTATCCCAGTAGCAGTGGGGCGTTAACGTAATCATGCATTTATGCCACAGGACCTCAGGACCAAGCTCCTTACTGTCGATTCACTGGCTATTAAGCCTTGGTAATTAGGTGGTTTTCCGTGACTTTTCTTTCATGGGATTCACCAAATATCATTTTCCATATGTCCCTTTTTCCCAGAGCAGCTATACACCCTCACACATTCAATAAGCCAGGCAGATGGTACCACGTACCAGGCTCTGAGCAGCCAAAGCCAATTCAGAACAAGAAAAAGGATTTGGCGTGGCATTCCTAAAGCTGCTCAGGAAACCTGGATCCAAAAAAATCACGGAGGTCACACAGCCTTGTAATGGCAAACACATCTCTCCAGGTTCAGCCCTGTAGTGCCTGTAACCAGTGAGAGATTTCTGGGCAGTCACATCCCCAAAGCAGCACTAGCACAGAAGGTGAACAGGACAGAGCACTTTGAGAACCATCTTTCACTTCATAAACAACATTTAATGTGCATTTCTCTGAAGTTTTCCTGGTTTAAATAATTAAGTCTCTCAAATTTCCCACTGAAAATGCAAAGGACTCACTCACCTCATTGGGACCTAAGTGCCAGTTATCCTGGGCCACATCTCAGTAAAACTCAGCCTTGAACACTGCATTAAGACAGTGAATGAATAATATCATAACCAAATAAAATGGAAAATAATGTTTCAGTTAAGTAAATATTTCAGTTAAGCAAGATACTAAAGCATGGCCAGAATGACCTCAGTGGCAATTTCCTACTTGAAAAACTCCCCGCCCTCCCAAAAAAACAGTCTTGCTCATCAAACCTGATGGCTGAGCTTTGCATTTTCCAGCATTCCCTCTGCCACATTTCAGACTCTGCTTTTTCCACAGTCACTCTGAACTCCAGCACTTCACCTAGAGAGCTCTGACAAATGAGACCTGTAATTCCACTAAGGTGCTGCCAAATCCTCCCACATTCAATATCATTTGGTCCTTTGCCATCGGGGGGATGCTTGTCCCTGTATCCACGATCCCATCAACCCCTTCCTTCTATTGTGGAAAAAAGCAATCAGAAGCAGGCCCCTGTGCACACCTGCATTCCATGGAAACTGGGATCTGACTCCAGATCTTTACTCCTTGTTACCTCTCTTGTTACCCTGCAGTCACGCCTCCCAGCCTCTCATTCACAGCCATTCTCCTTCCCTCTTTCCAAGCCTGCTTGAAATAAAGCTGCAGCTCTGGGCTCTGTATCTGAACCAGTGCCATTATGACACATTTCCATTTGCCCAGCTAACCTGCAACCACAAGCACAAGTTACCAAGATTCAGAACAAAAACTTTTCCACAAAGACAAAGCTGCATTCAGCTGCGATAAAGGACTTACCTTTCTTGTGCTTTATGAAATCCCTTTGTATCTTTCCGTGTTCTTCTCTGGAATGGGACTTTATGGAAGTACATCAAAGTCCAAGAAACAGGGCAGAAACACCCTGTGTAGGCACAGTGGAGAAAGGAGCAGTCCTGGAGAGGCCAGGCTGGCCTGGCTATGAACACACAATAGAGATGCACACAAATCACCTCCACTGACAGGTGCCCTCGTTCAATGAGCTGAATGTAAATAATGCCAAGAACAGTTTCCAGCTCAACACACTTCAGGCAGCTCTGCCAGGAGAGGTTTCCCTTGGCTGACAGAGGCAGATGCCTGGTGCAAACATGAGTGTCCCACCAACAGCATGAGCAGTGACACTTTACTCCCAGGCAGCAGAGAAAGTCACTGGATGAGAGCTGGTTACATCCACCTGTGCATCTGCTTCCTTGAAGGGAAAGTCAATCCAAAAGGCATCACAGCTGAGAGCACAGTTGGGGCAGAACTTTGCCTTTCTGATATTTTCATCAGCTCATATAAAGTCTGCAGGTAGGGATTTTGGCTAGGAAATAGAAAGTAAAGAAGCTGCTCTAGACTGGCCACTCTAGCTGAAGTTGTCACTTGCAATGACTAAACCAAAGCCGTAACTCTTTCCTCGTGGAGGCAAGGACTTTACAGACTCCATTGCAAGGTACAGGATATTAGCCATGTACAGAAACAGTCACATGTCTGGTCAGGTGAGAGGCTAACCTCCCTTTTTCTGTAAGTTAACTGTGTGCCTTTCTACTTAAAAAACCTTAGTGAAGCTTGCCTTCCATTATTGTGCTCAGACTCTTTCCAAGTCCCACCACTAGATACCCACCCATTCCAGAATCACGATGCTCATTTAGAGTATTTGGTATTTCCCTAATGATTCAATCAAAATAGCACAATGTACAGGAACTGTTCGCTCAGATAGAGGAGCTTTCTGTTGTATGCTTGTCTTGTTAACAAAGGGCTACAGAGAAAACATTAATTGTATTTCTGAAACATTCAATATCCTTCTTGTGTTGAAAGAGGGGTATTTTTTTCTTTGTTTGGTTTTGGTGATATTTTTCTAAATCTCCTGTATTCTCTCCGAGATGGGAAGAGCATATTCTGTTCAAGGACTTTGACACACAGAAGCTGGTGAGCCAAAGGAATCCCCATGTCTGCCCTTCCTCCAACACATTTGATGTGGTTGCTCTCTCCCATACCTTCCATGCCTTGAACACAGTCAGGCAGGAAGGGCTATCCCTGCTCTTTTGAGAGCTAGCAAGGAGAGGTTATATTGAGGTACAGCCCATATCCAGCAAGGCACAAAGGCTCCCCCAACATCTGCTACTCAGACTTGTATCCTTGGGGCTAAATAGTCATGCTGATTACAATGAGCTCCAAAATCTGCTCATTTTAGGGAGAAAAGAATTTAAAAAGCCTAACTAAATTTACAAGGGGACTTTGCTGTCCTTTGGGTTAGATTTATATCTGTCCTGGTTGTGGTCCAGGAGTTTACCTCTGATCTCCAGCATGCTGAGGATGAAACTGTCCATCTGAATCTAGTTACCAAAAAAAGCAATACTGATCCTACCAGGCGTCAGAGGGGAGAATACAAATGAGAGAAGGAGCCACCCCAGCTGATTGGATACACTTCTAAATCCTTTCCTTTCCACATCCCACATTTGCTCTTTATTAAAGCAAAAAATAATAATGCACTGTTTACTTAGTGCACAGGGTAGCTGTAAAATTTAATTAATCACTGTAGCTTAGCTTGCTGAGATTTTTCAATGAAAACCACTATAAAATGTAATGTTTGCTGTAAAGAAAACCCCTCAAAATTGCCTGACTTCCTGCTTTGGTATTGTACCTTATGGGACAGGACACTGCTGACAGTCCTGATTCAGCAAATCACTTGGAAGAAAGCATATACCTAAGCCAGTGGACACCAAAGTGTGCATTGATATGGTTGACTTGGGATGACTAAATTGGTGCCCTGTAGACTGGCTGCTTCTGCATTTCCTGCCCCCCTCCAAGGGAGTCTGAATTACGTTTCTGAATCTTTCCTTTCCCACTTACCAATTTCCAAACACAGAGTCAAAGCATAAGCCTCTGTTTAATAGTACCTTACCTCATTAATATCTCATAGGTCTGGATGAGTAGGTACTGCACAGTGTGCTATTGTGAGCAACAACTACATTTAGGATTACCAACCTGGAAAAGCAAGATTTCCCACCCCAGCCCCATCCCTCCCCAGAACTTGCCTGGGATTTGCCCCAAGGTGTAACACAATAATGCACGAGGTGCTACAAAAGGTCAATGGTCTGTCTCAAGTGCTTATTTTGTCTTCTGGGTAATTCAGTTTTATCACACAAATATGTATTCTTACAAGCTGATAATCCCCCCAAATCTCCCTTCTTCTAAATCACATATGCTAGAAGACAGCAAATACTCATTTTTCCCCCCCTAATTTACAGCCTTAAATAAAGATTAGCATGTAGGGATGGGCTGAGCACACAAGGCTTCCTCCCCCTGCAGGCATTATTTTCCCTGTTCCAATCTGAACAAAAACACCTCACGGGTTAATTTTTTCAGTTGCAAAGAAAGGCAGAAAGAAGAGGGCCCTTAGTGAGGTACAATAACATGTTCAGGTTTTCTTGGATCAATTGCCAGCATTGACACTGTATCCTTCAGCTAGCAGTCTGTGATGAATGGTACCCTGTAGCATTGGAGAGAGCAACAGCAGCCAGGCAGCCTGGGTGACTGCATGCCCTCCTCTAACTGGCTGATGAATCAGGAAACTCAAGAGAGACTCCGAGTGTGGGAGCTGGAGTGGTAAATGTTTTCATCTTTCTCTTTTATGATCTCCCCTTCTGCGTTTATATAGGACATTTTAGAGATTGAGCTTTGTTACAAACTATTAGCCCAAGGCAGTGGGTTGGGGACGTGAGATCTCATGGAAAGACAGAGCACAAGAAAGTGTGAACAACTGGAACTACATGTGATATTAGTGGTTTGTTGTTGGAGGAATTTCTGTTTGGATTGTAGTTCAGACAGTTGCCTTGATGTACTGGAATGAAAATCAGCACCCAATGTGCCTAGAGACAAACCACAGAACTGTCAAAAAATACTTGCCTTTTTTATCTCCCAGAATCTTGAATTCAAAATGAAAAGTCCCCATTCACCCACAGCACAAAAAATACAGCTCGGCACTCACAACACTGTACAGTACTAAAGGAAACAAGAAAAAACAACTCCCCTCAAGAGCACCAACATGAGATACTGGTGTATCTGACTGCCTGCATTGCTCTGGCACACTCTGACACTGAAGAGCCCAATTTCAAGCAATTCCACCTCTGGTAATGGCCAAGAGCCAGGGAAGCATCCTCTCAGATTGACCAGATTTCAAGTTGGAATTCTGTTTTTGTTCTGCATTTTCTTCCACACAGTGAGAAGAATGTGGTATTTGGTAAGTATATCGTGACCCATATGTGAGCAAGCCTTTAACCTGAGCATGACCAGTTTGTTCATCTGTGTTGCAGATTCAGCTCAGCCTGGCGTAAACTCTCTGTTCCCTGGGAGCCACGGATCCATACAGGCCAAGGGTATGGGCTGGTGATTGCACACCTGCTGAGCTGGAAGCAACACCGTGTTTGTCAGGTACTTAAAACACCCAGCTCCAGCAGAGCTTCTGCATGGAGGTTGTGCAATGGCTTCCCAGAAAACAAAATAAACCCCACACAGGTGCTCATTTAAATAGCTGTAGGCCCTCTATGAGTGCCAGAAATTTCTCTGGCCTCTTAACTAACTACAGCTCTTAACTACCGAGATGAGAGAGTGGCACAATGAAAACAATACCTTTCCTGGCAATGTATGCTTGGGATGGCCACACAGAGGCTCCTAGAGAACACAGACACAAAAATCTACATGGAGAGTCCACAGAGAGAGATGAATACCTGGGGACACCCCAGGAACATTTGAATTCTCTGATGGTATGGCAACCTCATTCAAACGTTACAATTTAAGTGAAAATTAGAAGCGATACAATGCTATGAGGTAAAGTATTTCCTTGGGTTTGCTACCATACATCAAGGTGGGAATCACTGTGGGACTGAGCTCATTCCATGGGCACATTACAGAACTGTGTTAGATGACTGGTAAGTCTTACAGAAGCTCTAGAACTGACCAAAATTTAAAAGATTGTCTATAGATTGTTCCTTTTTTTTCCCTCCAATTGTGAGAAGATTAGTTGTGAGATTTCCTTCCTGCCAAATAAATAGTTTTCCTCTTGAGGCAAAGCAAACTGCCTACTGGGAGAGCCCTGCAATGGAAATGGCTGAGAAACGGAATTCCCAGTTGTGAGGAACCAAGGGCTTTAGCCAAAGGGAGTTGTTGTTTCCTTATTATGTTAATCAGTTTACAAAATATGAGACCATAAAAGAAAAGGAGAGTTCCCCTTGTTAAATATTTACCATTAAATTTCTGCAGGACTCCTACCATAATTCAGAGAACAAGAGAAATCAAGTCATTTCCTGCTCCATGGTGTACATGATGCCTGCAGGATGGGACCAGAATTTTCACCCTGAAGGAAGCGCAAAGGATGGAGCTGTCTTCTCCCTCTGAGTACATCTTTGATGGGTGTAGTTTCCACTCCTCTTTTGCTCTCCTTCATTATTGAATTGCTTCATAGGAAAACTTGAGATCTGTGGACTTTTAATGATGGGAAATTGAATGAAGCAAGGCCAGGTTGGATGGGGCTTTGAGCAGTCTGGTCTAGTGGAAGGTGGAAGGTGTCCCTGCCCATGGCAGAGGAACTGGAACCAGATGATCTTTAAGATGCCTTTCAATACAAATCATTCCATGATTCTGTGAATGTTCACATTTAGAGTTTGATTTTCAAAAGCATAGGCTACAATTAATGAATTTACTAATGCAGTTTTATTTTCTCATAAACTTATTTTTGCAATGTTTTTAGCTTGTGTTTTTGAATATTTTTAGACCATACTTTGTCTGCCCTTGCTTATGGGAGTGGGAAATTTTGAGTAAACTAAATAAAAGTAACTTCCAGGTCCTTCAAGCAGATAAATTGAACATGCATGTTCTACTGGGAAAAAAAAAAAAAAAAACACAACAACCTAACTAAGCCATGAAACCACAAGGAAAACCACCATTTTCACACTTAGGTAGAAAAGCATTTGAAAAATTGTAATAGTAAACCCCCAGGCAATGGAACAATCCTCAGGGTTGTCAGCAACTTAGGAGACATTCAGTGATGAACTCTTGAGTGAGACAGTCCCACATTAGAGAATATTTGACTGCACAGTCAAAAAAATCATACAGGCAACTCTTCGAGTCCATGAGGATTATTGACATACCTTTATATTCTACCTCAACAAGAAAAAATAACAAGGAAAAGTCTTCCTTGGCCAACCACACCCATCAGAACATTTTCCCACCACCTTCCTAACACTCAGACAAAGAACCCATCAGCCAACTGTGTTCATCCAGCGGAGCAGCAACAAGGAGAAGGAATGAAGACGTCGGTGAAGGCAACAGAGAACAACTGCAATATCCAGTGGCTTGGCCTGACAAATTGCAGATCAGGCTGCCGTCAACAAGTCAGTGTTCTGTCTGGTGTGGGTCACTCTAAGTAAAGGTCATGTTTTGTTTATTTTTTACTGGAAGAAGTGTCTGCCGAGGCCAACAGAAGAACCCAGCAAGAGTGAAAAATGTTTTGGTTACAGCTGCAAGTTGCTCTGGCAACCCTGGGATATTCCAGGAATGTTTGCACATATCAAAGCCTAAACTTGTTTGGAATATATTGAAGTTTCTTATAGCTCAGGCACACCTCATATGTAAATAGTCTGTGTCATTTTTAATAGAAATACCAGAAAAACTTGTTCTCCAAACAAGGTGAAATAAGGCTGCCGGAAGTACTTGAGACATGAAAATGAAGCTTTCCTATAATTCCAGTAGATGGTAAAATTCGGTGGCCTTTGGCCCTCAAAATCCGGTCCCTAAAGCAAGTCACAGTGCTGCAGCACTAGGGTGATGAAAGTAGCTGTCAATGGTTGAGTCCTGAAGTGTCCCAACAGCAAACAGAAGTTCTGAGTTCACAACATTGCATGAGCTTAGGAATCAGTGCCAGACGTGACCCATCTCCTCTAACCTGACTTTTGTCTGGTGGTATCCCACCTACTGGTTCAGTCTGGCAGCCGGGTGAAGGCCATGTCTCCATTAACTAACGAGAAGGTGCCACAAGGAGGGAAGAGGTGAAAACATCCTCATTGACCTTGTGGATCTCTGTTACTGTGATACAAATCCTGGAGAGATTAGGGTCAAAACACACCAGTGAAAAAATATAAATTTCCAGCCTTGAACTTTAGCCATGCAAAGACCACCTTTTCACCTCCAGCTCTCTACAATTTCAGGCCAGAGGAGCCTGGTTTTGCCACTTGAATGGAGTGGACGGAAAATCATATTGAGCAAAGCTCTTAGGCAGAACAACCAATTGTCCTCCTGGCCTGGAGACCCAACACTGTGCATGTAGAAAATGCAATAATGGCACCATTAAACAGCCTCAAAGGTTCATTATTCCAAAGCAAAGATGAGGCACAGTGAAAAATGAGTACTCACTATACTTACTTTAACAAGCAAAAGATATCAGACTTGGCCAGGTCAGTCCTAAATCTTTTCGAAGCACTTGGAGCTTAATTTTTTCTGCTATGTGTCAATAAGATCAAACTTCCAGAGTTAACCTCTCCATTTGCATGGCAACGAAACACAGGAGAAGTCATACATTTATCAATATAGCTTAGAAAAAATGATATAATAGAGATACATTCAGCATTGAAAGTAAAACAGAAGGACTAAATAAAAGGACTCCACCTGCTTTTAATTTGAACCCGCAACACAAGGGAGAAGTTAAAACTCAAATAGGTACATACGTTCCTTTGAAAAGCTAGATCTGTGCCTGAACAAAAGAAAGAGGCTTTTCACTTACCTCCTGTGGTATCAAAGAGCCCATTAAAAACCAATAAAATATTATGAAGCTTTTTCCCTTTGTGAAAAAGTTCAATTAATATCCTTCAGCAGATGATTATTGATTTTTATAAAGCAATTTACAGGCTTCTAAAGTCATGATTATTCAACCCTCTGGGGGCCAGAAAGGAAGAGTTTTCAGAAGTAGGAATCAGATTCTCATTTCCACATCAGCACAGCCAGAATTTACAGACTTCTGGTTTTTGGTTTGTTTTTTTTTGCCCCCAGGATATTTTTGTTGTTGTTGATGTTGCAGTGCTCCAGCACGGGATTAATCCTTTTATTCTCTCCTACCTGAGACAGATTTCTTTCGTGATCTGTTCTTGAAGTATATTGCCTGTCAGATATTTATCCGCTGCTCACGGCTGGTGGGTTGGATGCTCAGCAGAGTAGACTTTGTGTCAGAAAATCAGCAGCTGCTCATATATCACAGTGGTCATTAGCAGAGGATCATTCTGGACCTTTGCCCACAGCACCTTGCTATGGCAAGAGAAAGGCTATAAAACCCTAGGCCCTGTCAGCTGTTGTCATTTAGGTGAGAATTTATCAGGTCTCAGAGTGCCCTCTGACTGGATTATTATGAATAATGAATGAAGCTTTATGCCACACTGAGGCATTAATAAGACTGGGATGACTGGGAGAAATTCAGTACAACATCATAGCAGTAACTTTCTGCGAGCGAGTACACAGCTGGTGGGCTCGCTGGATTCAGCCTGTGTTAGACACTGCCCCTGAAATGAGGAGCTCATTTAATTATTGAGCAAGGAGCACAATGCTTTTGGTTTAGCCTATGGGTGGTATTACTGACCTGCTCACAGAAAGCATGCAACAAAAGGCTTTCTACCCTCTAACCAAACTCATTTTCTGCTCTGAAGAAGCTGGGTCGCCGAGCCCTCCCCAGAATAAAAACAGTGAATGTCAGTCTTCATATTTACTGTTAACCCAACTTAAAAACAAAACAAAACAAAAGGATATGTAAGAGCAACCAACAATAATTCCCTAAAATCTCCTCACACAGAAGTAATCTAACCTGTTGGTGATAACTCTGGGGATATTAGCAAGGATTACCGATTTTCTTCCATGCTTTTCCTCAGTTCATTCAATATGTATCCCTACGGTGCACAAATGAGAAACAGGGAAGGAAGGAGACAAAAAGGCAACCACTGACCTAACTTGGAGGGGAAAAAAAGCAACAACAACAAAACCAGCAGATTCACAGCAGACTATTGGCAATAATCTACCTCCTGGTGTGGCAGTTCCAGCTGCACTCCAGAGGAATGAGCCCACAGAGCTGACAAGCACTTGAGGCTGTCATTTATCTTGGTACCAGCTCCACTAGGAAAATTATTTTATAGGGCTGGACACACTTTTACAGACTTTTTAATACCCTAGGCGCATAATATTGTTAAAACCTTAGGCTCCCAGTATCTCATATTACTGTGCTCTCAGCAAAAAACAAAACCTGCATGGCCTCTTTTAGATAAACATGTTCTCCAAACTAAGTGGGTTTTTTTCCCCATTTAATTTGGCATGCAGTCTCCAGGACGGCCCTAAATAAGGAGGCAGGGAAGGAAGAGCCAGCCTGAAGGCCACCAACTGGTCAGACAGAAACATGTAATTCAGGAGGAATATTTCAACTCATTCCTCACACATGGGGAGCGCTAGGACTTGGCCTAACTCTCACATCAGCCTCTCCATTAACTGTTTTTACAGCAGAGCCACTGATGCACAGCCAGATTTAAACAGAGAGAAACTTTATCTTTTTCAAAGGGAAAATGCCTTTTTGGCAGGGGCTGGACTTAGGAAACACCCACTGGAAAAGGTTCAGTTTCCATCTTGGCCACACAGTGACAACTGGAGAGCAGATGAACCACAAGGAATGGCAGACTGGGGAGTGACACCGACCATGGGCAGCTCTGAGAGCCAGCCCCTGCCAGCAGGGACAGCTTTGGGCACACAGCCCAACCAGGACTTTAAAGCAAACATGTCAGACAAGTTTAAGAAGCTTTTCTCCAAAATATTATCGACTTGGGTACAATATTAACACTACAAGTTTTAAAATATACTGTAGCAACTCTCAAAGCAAATATTAGGTACATTAAAAGGCTTTCACTTGTCCCAGCTCAGTTTCTGCTCTTTCATCCTAACTGCTTTGACCTCACTGACTCTCAGGTAGGACCCATGTTTGAGTATAATGTTCAAGATTTTGTTATTTAAGAAAAATGTGACCAGGAAAAAGAGGGAAATACCCACACACACATTTTTTTTTGAATGATACGTAAGTTCTTATGACAGCAAATTTCATTGTAATAAAGGAAGCCCAGTTCAGTCTCTGTTTTGTAGTGGCAATATGGCCCCTTTGTCACATTTTTACTACTTTTTTTGAGAAAAGTAAATTGTAAAAAGATGACAATCCTTTAGTTCCTTTACATAGAAATAATGGAAAATGTTTCATTTCATCATTTCAGTGCTAGACACCACAAATTAAAGGAAAAATTGGTGTAATCTGGAACACTGAAACCCCACTGCGGAACTACTGAAATAGCAAGATTCCTATAGATTTTTCATTTTTCTGGGTTTGAAATATTTATTGTTACTGTCATTCAATGTATATTTTTTTATAATATCTTCATATTTTTTTGGCTTTGATCTAGAATGCCTCATATTTGCATCCTGCCACTTTTGTTATGTATAGGGAATTTAAAGATGACAGTGCAGTCATGTATGGTTTTTTAACTTGTGGATCTTTTCATTTATTAGTCTTTCCTCACACTGAGTCAAGAATGTAAATAGTCTATGCTTGATCCACATTGGTGAAAAAGCTTTGAAAAGCTGTTTAGAAAGCTAGGAAACAGAAAATTGAGGGTTTTTTTTTAAATTTAATAATCTTTATGTCTCGTGGTGGTTTCCATCTTAGTAAGAGATTTTGTATGTTCATAGCATTTCTTCTGTGAGGACCTCCTGTTTTGCTAAATGCAGACACAGTCCTATTTTGGAGGGGGTATCAGCATCAATGGGAGTAAAAAGCAGACTCCCACAATTAATTGAAGCATCGTGGCAACCGGCTTGGGTTTTTGGTTGTTTTGTAGGGGTTCTTTTTGTCTTTTTGGGGCTTTGTGTGCTTTAGAGATTCTTTTCTTTGTTTGGTTTTAAGGAACCTATGGGGATCTGGGTAACAACAGGAACTGTGTGTTCAGCTCACCTGGATTTCCTGAGAGTGTCACAGGCTAAGCCTCATTTGTGATGTTCCTGGTAAATAACTTTTTATTTCAATCTGCTGAGGGTTTTCCCCCTCTTCCCCATTCCTGCCTTCTCTGATGGAGCTTCCCTGTGTGGCGTTTAGGGACAGCAGGTGCTGCTTAGCCCATTTCAGGGACAACATCCAGGCCCCCAGCCCTTAAGAGAAATGCCTGACCAGTCCCAAGGGGTGGATCACAGTATCTGCCTCGTGGTGCTCCCGCTGTGCAGAGAACGTGGAGCTAACACAGCATCCCTGATACCCTCCTCCCACTGCACCTCCTTCTGCCTCCCTTGGCTCACAACCCATCCCAGTTTCCTAACACTTCATTTGTACTCTATTTCCAGTAAAATGTTTAGAGGGCAGGGCTGCAAGGCCCTGGGCACCTGCAGTGCCTGCCCAGCACAAGGACTGCTTTGCAGGGAGGGCGTGGAAGCCTCTTTGCTGAGGGGACAGGCAATGGCTGGGGCACCAACAGCACCTCCTGCTTTTCTGAGATTCTTAGAAGACAAACAGAAAAGTGTTTGCTTTAGCATATTTATAAATGGGGTTACATGCCTTTAAAAGACATCATCTTTTCAACAGCAGAATAGAGCCAGAAACCTGCCCAGTCTTGGCAGCCTGAATCCTCCCCAAGTAAAAATAAAAATCACCGGTGGCAAACATGTTTGTAGAACTTGCAAGAAGTTAATTTTAGTTTCTTTTGTGATTTTTAAATAGCCATTTGGTATTACAGTTGTCTTGCTGCACAGTAACATTGCCAGTGATACCTAAAATGTGGGAAACTAATGAAACGTATCTTTTTTTTTTTTAACTTCTTTTAAAGTCCCTGCACCATGGTAGCAGTGCAGTTACCTGTGCATTTACTCCTAAGCAGCTGTAATGTTTCAAGCTGTTCTCATGTTTAACGAATGATTACCACAATTCACTGGAAAGTGATGTTCAGAGGCAAACCATCCCCCCCTCCTCCCTGGGGGTCCCAATGCCCAGGACTTACACTAGGCAAAAGAGTGATTCTTGAGGAAAGAAGGGGGAAAAATATCTTTTATTTGAAAATAATGGCCAAAAATGCAGCCTTAGGAACAGTAAAACAATTTGTGAATTCACCTGCATTTTGACAACTGAAAACAACACATACATAAATACATAAACAACTGAACACATAAATTTAAAGTTGCCTCCTCTGAGCAATGTTGAATTTCCCCATGGCAACTAACTCTCCCACTTTTTTCTAGTGTGCCATTATAATGGAAAAAATATCTTGGGAAAAAAAACCCCACCCTTTGAGCAGAAAACTCCCAGCTCATGGTAAAGTATCCCATCAAAGTCAACCCTTTTTATTCCTTCGAGCTACCCAAGATTTTTGAGTGTGTCTGTGAGCACCAGAAACAGCCTGTATGTCCACACATGCACCTTTGGAAGGAAAGATCCACTTGTGAAATTGTGAGATCCAGGAAACAAACCTTCCTCTCAGTCCCCATCCCTGCACACAAAACGTCTGGTACCTTATGGCAGAGGTGCTGCAGCTCCTGGCCCTCCCCAGGCTGGCTTTTGGTGTCAGTGGCATTCTGCATCATTCCATGGGAGCTCTATGGGTCTCCTTCCCTAATTCAGGCCAAAAAAAGTAATACGGATGAGTCCAGCTGAGTTTCACAGAATTACAGAGGCCCAGAATGGGCCCTGTTGGAAGGGGAGCACAGTGTGTCACCTGCTGTCACCTCCTGTCCAAGCAGGGTCATCCCAGAGCACATTGCACAGTTTTGCAGCCTGACAGTTCTGGATTCTCTCTCTGTTGTTGGACACACAGCCCAGCTTTTGCTTTGGATGAAATCTACAGGCAGCCACAGTTATTTTAAAATGGGACTCTGCATGCCGGGAAACAGCACTTTGTGTTTGAATTTTTTGGGTGCATGATCTAGGAGCATTGTTATTCCCACCTTTTGATTGCAGTCGAATTCATGGACACATGTAAGAACACAAATACTGCCTAACCAGTTTTATTTTATTATCAGCAATAATGAGTAGCAATCCATTAATTTTAAAAGTTGAGGTATACACTGTAAAGTTAATGAGAACCCTGAGTCAATTAAAATAACAGCAATCAGGCATTTTATTGATTTTTCAGCTATCTTTTTTCTGTAGCAATTTTGTGGCACATACCACAGATCATCTGTATGGTATATTTCAATGCAGATGATCATTTCCATTTAAAAATTGTTTTAGTTTATTATGACTGAACAAGACATGCTGCCTGAAAAACTTTGATTTACTATTACATATCTAAATGATGCCATTTATACGATTTTGTAAAGTTTAAACCTCTTTTCAAGCTTAAAATTTCTTAAAAATTGGATTAGGAGACTCTGGGATAGGTGGAAGAAGAGAATAGTCTTTCTCACCCCATATTTTGTATGTGTTAATTCAAGGTTCTCTTCTAGAGAAGAACTTTTTTCCCCTAAATTTATTTCCAACTACTTTTGTTTTCCTTGAGGGACCTTTGAAACACTATATTGCTACTTTTCATGTTTTTTATTTGCCCTCTGGAACAATAAAGGCTCAAAGGTTCATAAATATGCATTCTGTAAATGTATTATGCTGACAAAATGTTTCTCAGATAGCTGCTTTTGCCTTTAGGGAATGAATAAGTTTACAGCATGCTTAAAAAACAGTGTAAGAGGAAAGAGAGAGAGAGGGAGAGCTGTGTCAGCGTGTGGGCTGAAAATGGAACAAAAGAGTTACCCTGAATGCACCAAAAAAGAGAAAATAAAGTTAGGTAAGACACCACAGCTAGCACCTTGCAAGTAGCAGGGGTGGGGAGTTGAGGGCGCTGCTCATCAGTGATGTGCTTGAGAGGGCATCATACCTTGTTTTCCAGGAAGGCTGCATGGCCAAGAGTTCATAAATCAAACTTTCTTTGCTAATTTTGGCACAGGAATCGGGGTAACTCCTTTGTTCTTCCCAAAACATTCAGTTCCGGGCAGAGTCCTTGTCCTGGTTCATTCTTACCCGATCAGACACAGACCTGCCTCAGTCATCTCTGCCTCACTGGAAGCGCAGGGCTGGTGCTTGTCAACACGGACACTTTTGGCAAGAAGGAAACATGTAGCAGTTGGAAATACCATTTAAACACATACCTCCAAACTGGCTTATTGATGCTGACGTGACAGTAGGCTTTGACAGATAAGACTCCAGACCTGGAAGCTGGGTTTGCACAGCAGAGTTTTGGTAGCGAGGTGCGACAGGTGGCTCCTGCGAGAAGCTGCTGGAAGCCTCCCCCAGGTCTGACGGAGCCAATGCCAGTCAGCTCCAGGCTGCTGGCCAAGGCTGAGCCCACCAGCAGTGGTGGTGCCATTTTTGGGATAACGTATTTAGGGGAGAGGCAGGAACTGCACAACAGAAACTTCAGCCAGAGAGAGAAAAGAAGAGAAAGCGGCAGCTCTGCAGACACTGAGGTCAGTGAGGAGGGAGGGGCAGGAGCTGCTCCACGAGCTGCTCCAGGTGCTGGAGCAGAGATTCCCCTGCAGCCCGAGGTGCAGCCCATGGTGAGGCAGCTGTGCCCCTGCAGCCCATGGAGGTCCATGGGGAGCAGAGATCCACCAATAAACCTGCAGACAGGAGCGTTGCACAGTGCTGCTTCTTGTCTTCTGAGGATGCAACGCAGAGCCAGGCGAGTCCAAGCTGTTTCCATTCCCACCTGGAATCACATGCACACAGACATACTCTGCCTCCACTCTTCACAGGATGGTGACTTCTCCAAAAGCCATTATCTGCACTTACGGCTAAACAAACATGCCAGTACTGCAAGGCTACTGGTGACCTCTTAGACCTACAAATTTTAAGCCCCTGACAACTCATATGGATAAAATCCAAAGGGATAACATAGCCAACCAGTTTTGCTATCCCCAATTTTTTAATAATCTTTGAGCTACTGGCTCAATGTCTCTTAAGCAGATATATTTTTCTACTTCATTATCTCGGTTTGTGTCTGGTTCTTTTCTTAGTGAGTGTCATGGGATCACCTATTTTATATACCAGTACTGGCTACTAAAGTTATTCTATGTGACCTGAGATTGTCTTAAGCTAACGTGGTCATTTAAAAGCCAGTCTTTCCTGTTCTCCTTCACTTCATTCCTTTATTTTATGTTACATTTCTCTTAGGCCAGCATTAAATATTTAAAGGCTCTTGATATTTTTTTCATAAGATTTTTTTCTATTCTTGCTTTGTTTCTTCTTCTGAAGTGTAGGAAAAAGCAATTTCCATCTGAACAGTCAAAGGACTCTTCTTTAGCCATGTAAACAATTAAAAATGGTTGCAAAAGTAAAATACTGACAGACGACAAAACCCCCATCAAATAATGTCTGGCATGTTGTATTACACTACTCTGAAAACCACCCAAAACCTCTTACTTGAAACCAAGTTAAAAATCTTGTGTGACATAAAGAAAAGCCAAGTTTACAGTCTAAAGTTGTTCTCTTCAGAGAAGGCAGTTCTTAGCAAAAATAATCATCAAGCTGTGCCTCATCAAACCCATCTCCAAGTGCTGCAAAGAGAGCATTCCAGGATGTGTTTCCTGGTCCAGCTCTCAGGATCCATCAGTCTGCTTTGCTGTCTGGTGCTCAGCAAAACCCCAGACACTGCTTAGGGCACACCCATAGTTTGAGAACACAGAGCCTTCATTTAGCCTCTGATCATCCCTGGAGCTCACCCTCCGGGGAGAGCCTGGATTCAGTCTGTGCCACAGTTCCCAAACAACCGTGAAGGAGTCACATCCACCTGGAGTCTGGGAAGGTGCCTGTGCTGGATAAAAGGGCTCGAAGGGTGCAGCAAAGGCTTTCTGGGAGCTCTGCCCCTGAATGGGGATGAAGAGGCAGTCAAATAATCACGTCTTCTCCTGTGAAGATGTGAACTGATGTTCTGGCTTTGCCCCTCTTGCACAAAGCGTCCACGAGAAGCAGCAGGGGTCTAACAGCCTACAAAGCCTCAGCTTTAGCCTGAAACTCTCCCTGACAGGAGAGTAAAGTTTGAAACAGAAAATGTAATTATTTCACTAGTCCTCTCTGTTCTTATAACTCTACTGCAGCCTAGCACAGCTCTGGCCACAGGCAGACAAATCCCCAAAACCTATGGTTTTTTTCCAGATCTGCATCACAGGTCACTATATTGTTCCACTGCCACTTTTACAGTCCTGAATTTGCTTTGCTGAAAAGTACTTCCTCTGCTTGAGTATATATTTATTTCCATAAAGCTCATTTTTTTTTCTGAGGTAAAATGATTTAAATGGCCATCTTTGATGTACACTATGTTCCTACATCTAAAATTGGAACATTCGCCCAGTCATTTCTCAGCCCAGTTGTGGCAGTGACTCTGGATTCAATGCAAAATAAACTCACAAGAAAAAACCTACTTGCAGAGCACAGAATAAAAAAAAAAGAATTTCATTGCTTGAGACTGGTCCAATCTCCCTCTTTCCCAGCAATGCAGGATCAGTAAGTTTCTAAAAAGTTTTTCTTAAAATAATTATGAGATTAACTTGCAAAAAAGGAGCAGAGCATTGCAGCAATAAATCCGGGGCAAAAGCATTAAAAAACTCCTGGTAAATGTATTATTATTAAGGATAAGAGAGTATTAATCTGTGTTTTCAGAGCAAGTCTCGATACCCATTCAAGGGACAAATTAACTTAGTGCCTCCTAAACTCGTGCCAAACATGACTTTGACCTAAAAGTGGCTGCTCTGTGGACAGGATGTCACACAGATGTGCCCCAGCAACACCCCCATGAGCCCTGAACTGTGCCAGACACTTTCCCAGAGCCCTGGCTGCAGACAAAGCCACCACGGGCTGGGCACCTCGGCATGAGCGTGTGCCATTTATTTCCCTGAAATGGCACTGATGCAAACAAGTGAACAAGGTCAGATTGTTGGCTACCAGTTCAATCATACCCCTTGACAGTAAAAACAAATTTTCCTAGTATGGACCAGGCTAGGTTTTAAACTGAAATTGTAAGCAATAAATGTCTGGCAATCAATTAAGGATGAGGGAAGGGGGGATATAATAATTCAGTTTTCAGCCAGGCTGTTCAGTCTCCAAGCATTCATTGGCAGAAGAAAGGTGAAAGTCATAAAATGAAGAGGGGGGAAAAAAAAATAGGCTCCTGGGCTATTCAAGACAGACAGACACACTGTGAGGGTTTCCAACAAAAAGATAACAGACCAAGACAGGGGATACAGATGCACACATGTTCTGCATCTCTCCTATAGATCTAGTTTAATAAAGCACAAATGATGATCATTTTTTTCTTTTTTTTTAATCTATTATTAGGTTTTTCAAGTGTGTAAGTGTGTCTTAATCAAAAGAACAGTTCCATACAGCTCTTGACATCAAAGAAGAGCATTTCCAAAGCTATTACAGTATCAAAGTAATATTCTGTGCAGAATCTAAGGTGAACCATTGGAATAATCCTTCTGGGATAGAGATGAAAAAATGCTGCATTCAGTGTTGCCCAGAAGCATCCAAAGCAATCTATCAAAAAAAGACATAAAAATATTGGGCCACACTTACTTGATGCATGTACTCACCACTATTATTTTCCTCCATTTTCTCTTTGTCTGCTTAGCTACTAATCTTACCTTTGTCTGAAAGTTCCTGCTGTACATATGAAAGTACCGGAGCTGATTAGTGAGTCACAGGAGGAAATGACCTCTGATGTGCTTCAAATCCACGCACCTTTTATGTATTTGAATCACATTATGGAAAAAAAAAAAAGGTGTTAAGGCAAAAATAGCATCATTGTAGCAGCACTAAGGTGAGAGTGCCGGACAGGAGCAATCTTTTTCATGTGCCCTTGATACGTTTTCGCTGTGCTATTAGAGACTTCTCTTCTGCTTATTGAATCTACATTTAAAGGCAAACTATATTTAACTACAGCAGTTTAGTTGGATAGCCCATTTCAGTAAAAGACTCTGCTAATCCGAGCAACCATCAATTTAATCATATGCCCTGTACAATAAAGAGATTTCTCCCTTCAGCTGTGTGAGTGAAGCACCAGTTCCCTTGCAGAAGAGATGGGCAGTCTGGTTGCTGCTGTGGTCAAGAGAACAGAGGGGGTGAGGGCAGAGAGGGAGAGAAGATAAGGAGAAGTTACCAAACACAAATATGCTGTTCCATCTGACAACAGTAGTTAACTTGCTCCTTGAACATAACATCTGGTAGCATTTCATCTTCTGAACACTTGTAAAACCTTATGGTACTTTAGACAGTGGGAATTCCTTTCCAAAAGAAATTTTAACAGTACAAAGAGACCACAAAACCCATTTCTTACTGGGCCAGGGGGGTTCTGAATCTCATCTCACAGCTTACTTCAAGATTACTCTAGAATTTCTTCCTTTGCGTGGTTTTTTGAGAGCAGTTTTAGCATTCATTTTCAGCAGGGATCATATGCATATATAGAAAGGTTGCCTCTATATTCCTCATCATTAAGGAATAAATGTGGGTAGATACAGATATTTTTTCTCCTTAGCTGCCTAATAAGGCCAGTGTGGGAACCAGAGAAAACCTCATTGCTATCAAAACACATCTAAAATTAATATCCACAGAGGAAGAGACAGTATTTTGTGGAACTATGGTTCCCACCTTTGAATATCCAGTTGGCAGTGCCAAGGACCCGTAGGGGGTAAGGAACAGGGGGCACAGTGGCATGGATGCTGCTACAGGAGAGGGGGGCAGCGATGGTGTGGGATGCTCTGCCCCCAGGGCAGGCAAACAGGGCCAAGGAAATGAAACCAGTTAAAGGCTACCACATCCTAATTCCTTCTTTCCTCACAGTTCTGCTAAAGCTATGCTGGAAACGGAATTTGGGTTAAATGAAGACAGCAAAGATGGATAGTTTGATATTAAATGAGCTTTAAAGGAACCCCACCACTGCCAATATGCAAGCAGCACCAAGACTCACCCAGCCACAAAGACCAACACATCCATTGTGGGTTGTAGGAACTGTTTGCAACCAAGCTTCATTCAAAACACAAATGTAACAAAGCCCTTTAAAAGCGTTTCTTTCTGACACATTTGTATATTGTTGTGTGATGGCTGTCCTCAATACATGGAATTAGCACCTGCTCCTTCAGGGAAAGATTATTTTTAAAAAGCAAAAGATGTGATTAGGTGAGGATGCTTTGCTGACTACTAAGTCGCTGGAGCAGCAGTGCACCCTGCATTTGCCTCTCTCTCCAAATCAGCACCACCCTAAAGCATGAAACAAGCCTGTGATCATAAGAAGAATGCAATCCAAACCTGCTGTGACCCAAAATGCAATGTTTTTGCCTCTGTCTATGAGACGGCATGTAATAAAGAGCAAACCTGGAATGAATACTAAGCTTTGCATAAATACTACTGCAATTAAAGTTGGGTTGAAGTAATTAAAATAGGGTTGAAGTACTTGTAAATACTACAGATTCATTAAGAACCATCAAAATTGGAGAAAACTGTGAGGAACTGCAAAATTCGTTTATCAAAAGGAAAAAAAAGAGCAACATATACCAGAAGAAAGAAATATTTTTCACTATGGTCAAACACAAGATAATGCATTATGGAAAAACAAATATAGAAAGCAGAATTCTTTTCCTTCCAAATTAGGTTTGTTCCAAAATTTATTTTAAAGCAACTGTGGAAGTAGACACACCTGAAGACAGATCTTTAAAAATATTGTGCTCCTAGATCAGATGAAGAAAGTTCCAAAATAAAGGACCCACACTGCAGCTTTAGCAATGCAGATGCAGTCTGGAAGACATAGACCACGAACAACCTCAAGTACCAAAAGAAGTGTGCTGAATCCAAAAGTAGGGCGGCCGGGAGGAAAAGTTACCACACCAACTTTTGGAGGAACCTTTGCAAAAAACTCACAGTCAAAACCATCACTGGGAATTTTCTACCTTTTAATTCACAAAGGAAATTCTGCTTCTCATCCGGGCCCCTCCTTTCCCTCAACATCCTAACAGTATTTTCCCTCATCTGAAGTTAAGGAAGCCTGGCGGTGTGATCGCTGCCGACACTCCCTGGCGGCCGCACTCCCGGGGCCAGCGAGCGGAGCCCCCTCAGGGCGGGCTGGGGCCCGTGTGGGTCCCGCACACCCCACCCACAGCCGCTCCAGGAGCCAGTCACTCACGGCACAGTAACACCGAAACAGCCCGAGCAGGGGAGGGACCCCCCAGAAAGGAGCCCCCGGGCTTTTTTATCCGCTCACAGTCCAAACGCGTCTCCCCAGCCCGGCTGCGCCACCTCTCCGTGCCCCGTGTTACGCACAGGCTCGGCGGCCTCGCACCTGCGCTCCCACCCAGAGCTCAGGCTGCAGCCCGAGCTGCAGCCCAAGACGGAGTTACCTGCACCAGGTGAGTCCCACAGCACCCGGGAGAGGTGAGCAGCTCCTGCAGCGGGATGGATCTCCGCTGCACACCTCGGGAGCATCCAGGAGAGGGGCCGAGCGCCGCAGGAGGAGAAGGCACGGCTCTGGCCGGCGGGAGCTGCCCCGGGAGCGGCACGGCACCGGGCTCTTGCCCTGCAGGATTTACCACCCTTGCATTTGCCCCCGTACTCGTGCCCCTGCACGCACACACGGGAAGGACACGCTGGACAAACGCAGGCTGCTCTTCCATCTCATCCTATTCGCACCAATGCCTTGTGATGGATTTTTGCAAAGCTGTTGTGGAGCTCAAACTTCAGGAGGAAACGGACAATTTGAGGTGGAAATTTGCGAAGATTTGTCACCATGCTGCCCTAGATGGATCAAAAATGAAGAAACAATGCTCTCAGACAGTTCCCCCTTAAATCCATGCATAAGCCTTTGTACTTTTGAACAACTGGACAAATGATTGAGGGAGGTTCTGCCTGAGACAAAAATAATCCCAGTTGGTCAAAAGCCAAGCAATCACTATGAAAATGCAGTGAACACAGCAATTCTTCAGAGCAGGCTATATGCTTACATACTGCATTTAGTGTGGGCTGGAACATTAAAATATCACTTTTTACATTTTTATTACCTTTAAGGGTCTCTTATTTGCACTACAGAAAGCAAAAAAGAATCTAAAGGAAAGTGAAATTATTCATGGAGCTATTATTACAGGTAAAATGTTTTCTTTACTCATTTACAACACCTCAAATATGGTGTAGATAGAGTACCACAAGAAACTGTACCACTTCGGGGAAAAGATGGAAGGAAGCAGTTCTAGAAAAAAAATTTCTGTCCTATGGAAGACATCCCCTTTTTTGCCTGCATATTTGAGAGACTCATGTATTCTCTTATTTCCTCTGCCTCACTTGTCTACAAGTTGACAAGTGATGCCCAACTACTTTGGCATATCATATTGCATTGTGTCATTCCACCACCTGCCAATGCCAGTGGCCCATCAAGCCTGAAAAATCAAAAGCAGCAATTTGTTAGAAACTGGGAAAAGAAAAAAAAACCACCAACCCACCACATTTTAAGCCAACAATAGAAATACTTATTTTGTATTAGTAGATAAACTGTGAAATATTGAGCCCCAAAAGTAAGTGAGCATGAGTAATGTATCAATCTCTTAAGCAGATTCAAGGATTTAGAAGCATTCCAGTATTTGTGTATCAGTAGCTGTATGGAAGACAACGTCTATCTCAGATCAAATATGATTCTGCAAAATACTGCTGCTCTTTATACTTTCCTTTAGGGGCAGCAGATCTTGTGATGAAAGAAAAGCTGAAGAAACTACATGTTCCAATAAAAATATTATTATGGAACAATAACCAAGCATGCAGTTATCTTTGCTGGCAACAGTAAAAGGCAGTGCTATTAAAAAAAAAAGTCTGCTGGATCCTCATTTGTTCTTAAAGATTAGTGCTGAATCAAAGAGAAGTATATTTGTTATCGAAGCACAGAAAAATCCTTCTTTTTTATATAGTCCACATTTATCAACAAAATCATCTCTCCGAGGAAAAAAGAAATCACTGTTTGCTTTGCTCTGCAGTGAGTCTTAATGGAGACAATATAGACAGAGAAAACAGCAAGTTTGCCAGTACTAGCCAAATTATAGCAATTATTTTGAAAGGTGCTATCCTCTGGGTAATTGTTTTGTTCCTTGTAATGCTGCAGAAATACTCTTCACAAGAGTGTTTGCTTAAGATCTAATCCCACTCTGTCCTGTAGCACAACTTGAGATCTTCACTCAGGCAAATTTCCCTTTCAAAGTCCTCCATACTGTAGCCTCTCAATTTTCTCAACTGCTGCCATGTGCAAATTGTTTGGTGATCATCCTTTGTGCTCAGCTGAGCTAATAAGGACACTCAGAGGCTCCGAGCCCAGCTTCTACAGGACCAGGACTCTGGGAAAAGCAGTTTGCAATGTTACCAGATTCCCAGAATGGAAATTCATTTTTGTGTCCCACCAGGGAGACGGGGAAGGCATCACCAAAGCCATCTCCCCCTCAAATCACAGCAGAGATGGGTGAGAAAGCAAGCACAAAATTACATGAGAGTAAGAGAAGTACAAGGTTACCAAGCCCGACGCTGTGAAAAGGGCGTAACATTGAAAGAGAAGATTCTCAAAGCACAGGGTGGAGCAAAGCTAAGGGCAAAATGCAGAACTACCAGCTAAGCACGGTGGGAAATGCAGGATCCCACAGAATTTTGGAATGCTAAGAAAAGGCCAGAAGCACTGTAGGAACTGGCTCCACTCCAGAAAGAGCAGGCACCAGGACTCCTGCTCACTCAGACAATTTGCTGTGAAGCATTCTGCCTGGGAATGTGTAGAACACGATGGAAGCCTAGACTGTGTGAGTTGCACACAAAAATGAAATGGAAAGTGAGACATAATTAGGGTCAAACTGTACAACACAGGGTCATTAGGGTAAAAGTGTGCCATGTTTTTCCATACTGAGCAGTAGATCAGGCTTTCCGATGCCAGCCAAATGATTTTCTCAGATACCCAGTTTAAAAGCGTCTGCAACACCCACATCCACATAATAAATGTTCAGTACACGAGAATACTCAAGTCCCTTTATGGTGGTCAAAGATGGGCATCCATGGAGTTGAATGGAACAGGTATTCCCAGGCCACACACCTTAAATCACCCAGCCTGCACTTCCCTGCTTGTAACACACCCCATGGCCAGGCAAGAGCTTGGGCAGAGGCTGCACAAGCTCAGCTGCCAAAGAAACCTCATCCCAGAGCCTCCCCCAGAACCAGCCTCCCTCTCATTCATGCGTCAGTGTCTTGGAGGAAACTGTCGCACTGACAGTGTAGATGGACACATCTACTGGAGCTTAATAAGATCCAGTAGATCTGTCCATCTGGGCAGACTGAGCTCAGAAGTACCACTTTTTTTTTCATTTACAGAATGCCACACAAGCCAGAACAGCCAAAGGTACAGTATTAATTAATGCAATCGTGATCTGTTAAGAATTCGATACTTTGTTTTCAACAAAAGTAGTCCCAAGTGTCATCACTCGCCATGTGATGACATGGTTTTCATATGACAGTTACGTAACTGTTTTCAAATGAGGCATGTGTATGTTTCCTATTTATGTTTCTGGAGCAGAGCAAAAAGTATTCTGAAATACCTCCAGCAGTCTGTGTTCATTGTAGGGGACACGTAAATTATTTTAAGGGAATAATACATCTCCAAGGACATTTTAATGGATTAAATGTCAGGAATGAAATACTGCGTTTCAACTTAGCTAGGACCTTAAAGAATGAATATAAGACAATTATTGAGAGGTCTGAAGAACAGGATTGATTTCTTGCAATTTAAACTCTGACACACTTCATGCACTCAAACAGAATTTCTATTTCAAGTTTTCATTATATAAAATTATGAAGTACGTAAAGATATAATGCTGACAATATTTTTAAGTTTATGAGAGAACTGCAGAGTGTCTGATTTAAAAGGAAATTGTGTTTTAGGACTGCATTTTAAGCACAGAATTTTATGCTCAATTACTGTGAAATAAATTACAATTATGATCTACTGTTCTTTTAGCAGTAGCTTGATGGTCCTATACAAAGCCAGAAATTAAACATGAGGAAATAAAAGGGCCAAATTCCAACAAGAGCCACATAAAGCAAGAAGTTATACATTTGGAAGATGCTTCGCTGCAGGCAAATGGCTGCCAGCATTCCAAATCAAGCTCTGAGGCAACACTGCAGATGTACCTGTGCTCAATACAGAAAATATTCTCACACAGACACACCACTTAGTTACAACAGGATTCTGATCGTTATAATGGCACTTGGATACTGCCCTTAGTAAAAAAAAAAAAAAAAAAAAAGAAAAAAATCACATAGTGTCTACTTTAAATTAAAAGAAATAGAAATCAGTAATTGCATAACGTTTGTTGAAAACATGCACAAAACTCTCATACCAGTGTTAGAATACACAGTGTATGTGTAAGTTGCCTTTATAAAACCTGTGACAGTTTTTAGAGCTACCAGTGCTGTTTAAAGAAAACATCTAAGACTGAAGGCAACAAAAAATGGGAAAAATATGGTACCTATGAGAAGTAATAAGCTCCATTTAATGGATATTACCCGAATATCCCTCTGTTTCTATCCATTTGGGACCATTCTCATCAACATGTTCACTCTGAGAAAACAAAAAAATAAACCAATTCTCCAACAAAATATTGTTTTATAAATAGATTGGTTACCATTATAAACACTTACCAAACAGGCAGAACTTTTTTTAAAAAGCATTTTAGCTCAATACCATCACCCCCCTTTTGTATCATTACCACGGTAAAGATGACAGCTTTCCAGTTGTTGCACCGGTGGAGTTTCACAAGGTCTTCTTGGGATTTGTGACATTGTGAGGGATGGCCCAGTGTTACAGCAACAGAACACCAGTAACAGATAAGGGTCCTCTGCCCTTTTGCTTGAGCTGACAATTCACAGTGAACTGCCCACTGCTTCTCCAAACTCAGGCAGGCAGGTCGTTCCTTGCAATTGGTTATCCCCAGGGAGAAGCAGGAGCTGGGGGAGGAAACTCAGCAGCCCAGAGGCCCCGTGCTGGCTGCTGGATCAATGGCCAGTGTCAGCAGGCTCCCAGTTAATGATGCTGGAGCCAGTGGCAGCCTTGCTCCGGGCCATGCTTACCACAGGAACCCACACACAGGACACAGGACTCTGGAAAAGCCAAGGAATTGCCTCATTTTGCCTATAAGGAATTTTTTGTTAAAGGCGTACACCTTGCATTTTATGTTCCTAGGATCAGTGCTTAGGTTTAAACAAAGAAAAGATTTTCACATTTGCAATGGTGCCATGTGACAGCCAAGGGCAACCAAGAGCATCTGTGTGACTACAGATCCACTTGCAAAAGTTTGCTGTAAAGAATGCAGTGTTTTGTAAGCCTTGCTTATGTGTGTGTGAATATACATAAATTTCATATTTATGGAACAATTTTTATTAACGTTTTAAGGTGAGAAGTGTTTGGCCAACACAAAAAAAACACCAAAAAAATAACAACCAACAACGAAATAACACACCACAGGAAAATACCACAAAACAGGGGAACCCTTGTCCTGTTTCTGTGGTAAAAGGATGGAGCAGTTGAAGTCATCTCTGTATCCATGTGAGCTCTGTAGTGGAACAACTGAATTATGGAAATGTGATAACTGTACAAGGTTCTTCACATTACTGACTTACTATTATTGGATGTTCCATGCAGACTACCTACAAAACCTCTCCTCCTGGAGGCAAGGGTGTTCAGCCAGGCCCTGTTTCAGCCCCAAACATGCAGTCCAGACCTCTCAGCTAAAGGAGAAAGGACAAAGATCCTTTCCTTTGAATTCAGCCTACTGCATCCTGCAGCTGAAGGCCCAAACATTTCCAAAGGCTCAGAGGTCACAACACCAAAAACTCTCTCCACAGTAACAACATTTCAGGATATCTTTCATTCCTGCCAACTCAATAATTAAGTTTTTAAGGTAGTCCTCAGAAGTTGTCTTACATCTGTCTAGCAGTGCTTCTGCCTTCCAGCCATAGGCAGCAGCATTTTAACTGATCACCCCAGACTCAAGCAAGACATCCTTCTCTGGAGGTTGAAATCAGTGCAACTACACTACCTACACTTCTGGAAAACTCTTTCCCAGTAAGGAAAAGTACAGCAGGAAGAAATTTACTCAGAACACATCACATTATGCAGAAATCACAATCTAAAATAATGACTTGTTTCAGAATGAGGAACAAAAATTATTATTGATAAAAATGCGTATTTAATTTAAAAGTGGTTAGAAAGTTAAAGGTACATACCAAATTTGATAATTACCTTCTCAAATATTCTCCCACAAGAGAAAAAGCTCAGAATCATCTGCCACCCCTTTTATTTATTTTTTTAACCTTTGAACACTTTCAAAAGCTCTGGGACAAGAATGACACACAGCCACCACCACCACCCTCCTGCCAGACTAGTAACTGTTAAATTATACTTTATAACATCAAGAAATTGTTCTTGGTTTACAGAAATTGTTTCCTCAAAGAATTTGACAGATTTGAAACTGAATCTATTTGCCATATTTTTTATTTGCTCCTAAGAAGTTTGTTGTCAGAAGTTCCAAGTTCTCACATAATACAGGGCAAAAATTACCAAAAAATACTGCTCTGAAAGTTGCCCCTGCTCCAGTAAATTTCCTCCTTCAATTTCAATTCTAATAAATCTCACCAAGCAAGTTTCCACCAAAACTTGAGTTTAAAGTAGCATTCCCATAACCAGCAGTGATCTGACACCTGCTGGCTTCGTTCTCTTCCCATCCCATCCCCAGTGGCAAGCTCCTTTCCCCAGAGCAGGCTCCAGAAAACAGAAGCAGAGTTATGTTCAGGATCCCAACTTCCCTGCTTCACCATGGTGGGCACAACAGTGATCTGCAAGGAAACATTTAGCAGATTTGAAAGGTAACAACGGAGAAAATCCAGCCATAAACACCACAGAACATTTGTACTGAGTTTTACTGCCAAAAGTTTTATTTTACACTCAAGTTGCAGATGAATATGGTGTACACATCATACAGGTTGCAGAAGTACTACGTGAACATATTTGCTAGCAATAACAAATTTTCAGAAAATAAAACATCCTAAGTTCTCTTTTTGTTCCAATACTTGACTTACCTTTTTGCAATATAAAGAACATTTGAGGAGTGGCAGAAGAACAAAGAATGGCCATAACTTATAACTGAGGAGTTTCTGGCTGCACACAAGGCAAACAAGGTTTACAGCAAGGCACTGGAGCAGGCTGCCCACAGAAGCTGCACAATCACCCTCCTCCCTTGAGGGTTTCTAGATCTTGCTGAAGCCTTAAGCCCTGCTCTGAATTCAGCACTGACTCAGCTCTCAGCAGGAAGCTGGACTAGAGGCTTCTCTCAAGGTCCATTCCAATCTGAATTACTGTAAAATTTGATTCAAGCACAATCAGCAGCCAAATTCAAACAAATCAGTACATGCCTCCCGTTTTCCCCACTCCCAAACAAAAAAGCAACACTCATCTTTAATGAATCATCTTTACAACAGTTCCAGCATGACTGAAATCAAAGAAACAAGCAGCAAATTAAATGTACTGAAGAAAACCAAGACCACATTAAAAGGCCTTTGCATGATTTAAAATTGGTTTTGTAACAGCAAACACAGATTTTTTTAATTGCTCTTTACACATTTGCAATTATCAGCTGTATAACAATACCAAATATATTCCTAGTCATTTTAAACTGGGAGATTTCCTGTCCACACTGAGAAAGTTTCTATCGGCCCTCAATACACTGGCAGTGCCGTATTCCCTCCAAGTGCCCCAGGGAAGCCAGAGAAACAGGGGCTGGAAAGGAAGGTGGTAGAAAGGAAGTAAGGAATCCCAGAACATCTGTTTTATCCTGGGGACCATTTCTCTTCCTGTTTGAGACCTCTTTCTATTGCTAGGGTTTAAAGCAAAGCAAGTGGAACTATCAGGAAGGAGTCAGTAATTTCCTATTTTTAATTCCATATGACAGAATATTGCAATTAGACCAAAGATGTAAGGCCGACACTCGTCACTAAGGCAGCTGTAGCAGAACTAACTGCATCATGTGATACAAGCAGGCAACAGGGAATAAATATAAAAACCTATACACCCCAGTTCCAAAACACCGAACTTTTCAGTTTTAAGAGAATTTTGTTTCTTAATCTCAATGTATCTCAGGATGATTATGAGCAGTCAAAAGCCAGACAATTTGACCAAGAGTGAATCTCCACAAACACACAATCTTCCACCTCTGAAAGCCTGCTGAAAGTGTGAAGTCAGACCCTGCACCCACACAGAAAATCATGCACCCACCACAGAGGCAGCTTTGGTTTGGCTTTATGTTTTAGGGAAGAGTGAGTAGAGAAGCAGTAGAGCACCGAGCTCAGTCATGCACCTGGAGGGTCTGGGTGGCACAGGAACAGAGAGGAGCATTGTGCCTGGGTCCAGCCAGGGAACCTCTTAGGCATGTTCCTGTTTCAAGCAATAGTTAAAAGCACTGCAATCAGGTTTCTATAGCAAGAAAACAACTGCTAGCTGTATGTGCAGGAACAAGTCCAGACAAAGTTACACACAGTAAATACAAAACAATTAAAGGGAAAAAATCTATTTATCTGAAATGACAGAAAACTAAAGGCCCAAATTCATGGACTTTTGACATCCTTGGAGAAATAATCTATTCCAACTCTACAGTACTGAAGTAAGATCAGATTTGTAGGATTTGGGTCTCTTTAAAACACAAAACAAGTGGTAATTTGGTGGAGTTCCTTCTTCAGCACACAAAACAGTGAAAGCCCAATGACAGTTTAGTCCTGTCAATTTTGATACTTTGAAGGGAGAAAAGAAGCCAAAATGACACAGAGGTTAAATGAGTGAAGATAAAAGATAAGAAAGAACAGATAAAGAGGGCTGGATTCTGATACATCTAACTCTGAGACATTTGATACCCAGGCATGGGAGAAGTGTCAGAGATAGAAAGGTTGTGGCCTTGGAAAACAGGCAAGTAAAATTGTCAGGGATGTTAGAAAACAGTCTAGAGGGAGCCAGAAATAAAAATCAGATCTTTGAATCTGAACAGGTCTGAGGCTGGCTGGATACTAAAGGAATAATCTGGAGATAGAACCATGGGAGAACAAGACTAGGGGGCAGAAGCACTGGTTTTCTGGGGCATTCAAATAAAGTATAACATAAAAAAAATCCAAAAACAAATTGGAGAAAGGGTGTTTAGGTACATGAAATTAGATGACACGGAGAAAAAAGGACAAATTATTAAAACCAGAAACATTTATAATGATGGGTGCCACCCCCTTCAAGACAGATGAAAGAGAAACTTGGTTGCTACTGAGGGAAGAAGTAATTCAATGAAAGGAATGAGAGGCATAAAAGATACAGAAATAAAAGGGGCAAACTTGCACAGTTAGGAGGCAGAGAAGCTCAGTTCAGTAACAGATCCTGAGAATAAAAACAACTTTGGAAAGGATCTTATCATGCAACAAAATCAGGATTGAAAATTTTGTATCAAGAATGAATGGAGAACGAAAATGAAAAGCAGATCTGTAAACGAGCTCAACAAGAAAAACAAAGGTGAGATAGAAGTGGTTAAAAAGTCCATTTGGGAAGAGCACTGAAGCAGGTAAGGCAAAGCTGAGTCCAAAGCTGTGTTGTGCTGACACACTCTTCAGATATTCAGAAAGGCTGGAATGGAAATTAAGAAATTACAAGAGAATATGTCTGGAGGGAGGAATGGAGACAGGGCAGTGTGAGAAGCAGCCAAAGAAATCATGTACAGAGAAGCAGATAGAGATAAAAATAAAGACCAGTGAGTCAAAAGAAGTGAGGCCAACGAAGGAAGGAGGCAGCAGTGAAGATGAAGGAGTCAAAAAGGTTAATAGACTGGAGATCCCAAAAGGAGTGAGTGACAGGGTAGAGGAGAGAGAAAGACAGATAAGCTGAAAGAGAGCAGGTAGTGATCAGAGAAAGGGAATTTAAAAATCAGAGATAATAAAGTGAACAGTATTTAGTAAAGACAAGGTCATGGGAATGATTGAGGCAGCGAGAAAACGTATCTAAAACTAGAAATCACAGTCATCGGGCTGGAAAAACAGAATGAAGAACAAAGGATTAAAGTTCTGATCAGGGGAAAAGAACTGGGCTTGCCCATGGGGAGGGATGAGATTTGAAAAGAGAGAAATGGGTTGAGTTTAGCAAAGTCACAGAGATAGATGCAAACTAATGACCACTAGGAAAACAAGACACAGAGGACTTCAAAGCAGGAAGAGGGTAGGGCTGACAACAAGACTGACAAAGCAGAAGCAGAAGCCAGGCGTCATGGAACTTTAGTGGTGAATATGAATGGAAAATGCTTTTTAAAAAGCATCAGAGAAGGGAATAAAGGCTCAGAGAAGGGAATAAAGTTTAAAAAAACAACTCTAAACATCTATATTTGAATCATGTTCAGAAACATACGTAGCACCCCACCTGGCAGGGTCAGCACCTCTTTCCCTCCTTGCCAGAAAGATTTACTCATCCAGATCAAACCCGAGATCAGAAATTCAAAAGACCAACACTGCCACTGGCTAGATAAGGTGGGGATATGGCTGGGTTGGGAAAGTTTTGACTGTTGAAGTAGATGAAGACTAATAAAGACTATTAAAAATTATGGAAAAACAGTGATTTGACCTCTGCCATCCAGCACCTTTCACAAAACAAGCCCTGAAGGTCTTCGTTGACTCTCCCTCACATCACCTCCTGTTCCTACCAGCTCACAAGCCAATGCAGCATTCACCAGCACTCCAATTCAGCTGCTAAAGATTCTCACCACACTGTGTAACAGCAAAGATAAGAGAATAAGCAGACAGATTGCTGCAAACAAACATCACTGCGATTTTGGGTCCCATTCAGAGGTATCTGAGAACCAACAGCATAAAAGTTCTTCTCCATTTCCAAGCCTCTGTCAAGAATTTCACTCTACAGCTTTCTTAATCATGAGCATGAATAAAACACCAGCCTTCTCAGACACTTCTAATACTGTATTTCATCTCCTGCTATACTGGCATGTTTTTAAAGTTTCTGCTCATTACAAAAAGACAACACACTTCTATTGCCTGCTCATACAATTGGGAGCTGGATCATTAGGAGTGCAACAGAAGAGGGGAAAAAACCCAAATTATTCTCTGCTACCAAACCAGTGACACGCAGAGTGTATAAAAAGTGAGCTGAGCACATCATTTCTATCTACCCTACTGTTTATTTCTGTGTGTAGATATGGTTCACTCAAAATTACTGAAAATTACATAAAAACCAGCTGAAATATAAACATGAGCTCACAAGACTGGGGCCATAATGGGAGCTCTTTGTCATTTTTATGCTTTATCACGTATTTTAATATGGCTTGAAAGTAATTTTAAATTAATTTTAGATTTTAGTTTAAAACACACAATATATTGGATGTAGTATTTTTAGATAATCTTTTAAAAAATAATACATAAAATGATTTTTTTTTAGTGTACTGTCTTTTGTTACAGTCAAGAAGTTTCACCTAGAATCAACTGCTGGAAGCAGTAAGTTGTCCACAAGATAAGCAGCATCGACTGTAACATATACATATATCTAAAATAGAAAAGTTTGAAAAAAATCATAGAAGCACTATATTCTTTACATTACATTTAATACCTGTATGTTTTATTTCTATTGGACTACTGCACCGCTGGGGAGCTTTCGACACAAAGGAAATTTATGCAATGTCATTCAAAGCACAAAGTTCACTCCTGACACAAGTTAATACTGGAGCATTACTGAAATAAAAAGGAGCTGGTCAGACATTTTGGGTAGAAATGTAACATGTTTTCTTTAAAGAAAATAAACACATAATGCCATAGCTTAAAATAAATAGTGCCAAATGTTAAAATCAACATAGGAAAAATAGGATGGTGGTTTAGAAAAGAAAATATTTTATAAGCAGATAGCATACACTGGAGTGATATAACAAGACTTATAATTTTCATGTGTTACCAGGTACTTTACTTTAGGGAAAGACTCTACAGTCCCCACTTATGTAAGCAGTTCTATTAACCCACATTGGCTTTTTAATTACAGAGTTTGGTACCAGAGTCAGGTGCACCTTTTATTTCACAGATTTTAAGTCAGGAACAACTATTTCTTTTCCTCAGCACAGTATTTGATCATAACTACTAAAAAATCCCCACATTGCTAAAAAAATTTAAATGCTTAAGAATGCACATTTGCTAACTCATGCTTGTTTTACTCAACAAACCCTTCCAAGGGAGGGGTATGTATCAGCAGTTTCTGGCAGGAAAAGTTCAATACTTTATGCATGATATTAGATACAATTAGCCTGCACTGCACTTGGGCTTTTCAGTGATTTTTAAATGTTCTAGCCCGTTTCAGAAAAAAAGAAATTGACTACTTGTGCATATTAAGAACTAATTCTGGCAGTCAAGCAAGTATTGTGCTGCCTTTTTCAATACAAAGCATCTCATACTATGGCATGTGGAACATTGTTACAGAATATAACCATCATGTTTTAAATTATATAACCATTTCATAAATGAAAACAAATCTAGAGGTTGCTAAACACAGACCAAAGTTTCTCAAATACTTCTTTCCAACAAACTGTTCCACTGAAGTTCTGTAAGGATAAGTGCACACAGAAGTAAGAAATAAAACTACGGTTTCATACAATTTGTCCTACAAAACCTGGAAGCAAAAACTAAAAAAGTATGTATTAAGAAAAGCTGATGATCTGGCACATACCATCTAAAAACTCCCTTTTTTCCCCAAACACAATTTTCATAGTATTTATAGTTTTAAAAAATACAAAACCGCAAACAACTCTGACCCTCCCGTGAACACAAACTCCACAAATGTTTTTGTTTTTTCTTTGACCATTATATCAAAATGAAAATTACAGCTGCAAAGAGAAACAAACAAGCAAAAAAAAAAAAATCTGAGCATGCAGGGATGTGACTGCATCTAGAACCTATATGTGTATGTACATACTGCTGCTTTTATTGGAACTAACTTTTTACCCACATAAAGAACACTTAACTGACAGTAACAGCTCCTTAGCTGCTATCACTGATAATAATTACCTTTTGACAGTTCCGTAAAAAAAGTTCAGTCTTGAAACTCAAGCAATTTCATTTCACTCTCAATTTTTACCACATTTAAAACCAAGACACATTCCTTCCTTAACACTGAAAATATTATATACGCATACCCCAAAAGGCACTAAGGTCTAGCAAAAATATTCAGCATTTCCTTTGAAACTAATAAAGTATCTGTAAGACAGTTTGCATATATAATTATTTCCCAAAATAAGGCGTGGCAACTTTCTCTTAAACATAAAAGCTATAATTTACTTCTCCTAAATATAAAACTAAGTCTCAGGATACAGTATACAATAATCAAATATTTATGTAAATACATTCTGTGTTATACTAGACTATTATATCTTTGCCAAAAGATTTCAGTATTTAGAAAAAGAAGATTAAAATTTAAATATACTGTAAGGTCACTCAAATTATTTTAAACACAAAAATCTACAAACAGTGACATATACACAAACAGTTGGGAAGTTGTAACTTAAAGATCACATCTTTTAATCAGACCTGCTCAAAGGACTGCCACAAAAGAACCCTATTGGCTACAAGAAGCATCTGCATGTTTTTAAGACTGAACCATGCAGGCCCCCACTGCCCCAGGGCAGTGCTGCACAAGTCCAGTGAAAACGACCAGATTGCTGAATCAACACCTTAAATTTTCCCAGAAAACCTTCAACAAATGTTGTGTGTATTACAAGAGACTAACAAAACAAAACGGGACAAATTTCAGCATGACCATTTTTTCCTGAAGTTATTTTTCCATTGCATTTGGCAAGCAGAGAACTAATTCTATTCCTTGTCTACTCTTACAGCAAGAACTGCAAAGTACAATTCAATATAAAATACTGTAAGATCCTGTAATAATTATGTTCCTCTTGGAACAAAGATTAAAATAAAGTTAACTGTGCTGATTCATACTTTCCATAAATTACTAGAAAGGCGAGGGATTCAGACATTTTGCTTCTTGATAATAAGCCTAATATCTGTATCATGTGCAAAAGTGCAACTGTGTTTTAGAACTGAGGCCCAACTGAATACAATTTTGTTATTACAGAACATATACTTGAACCCACTAACATGGAAACAGCGGTTCACGGCGTCTTAAAATTATGCTTTACATATTTCAACCTGTTGTACGACTGCAAGTTAGTAAAAAACACAAACCCCAGAAATAAACAGAAAATTACAGAGCTCGTATATAAACCGGTTTACAATTCAAAGCACAACAGTAAGCTTCAAATAATTACATTTGTGTAACACACACGGAGAGGTGGGATGATTTATTTCAAGCACTCGGTTGTTGCTGCTCCTTTCCCGGGGCTGTGCTGGCTGCTCAGCTGCTGGCGGTGTGTGCGTGCATACGTTTCGCTACATCGTACACGTAGGTGATGTCTGGGCGCTTCTCTGGATCCGGGTTGATGCACATATTAACTAATTGTCGCAGCTACCAGAGGGAGAGAACATGACAGGAGCGTTGGCCTTCTTACAAGCAGGATTTGTGCCTTATCAAATTCAAATTAATACGACTGGCAAAAATGAGGCAAACAGCGATTCTGCACGAGCACGCAGGCAGCCCTCCCCTCTCTGCTCACACACTGCATGCAGCCCAACGCAAACACGTAGGCAACACACTCCCCTGATTTCTACGTTTTGCACTGCCGTCCAAAAAAACTGACGAGCAAATTCAAGTTTTAATCCTTTCAACATACAACTTTAGACATGCATTTAGTCCAATCCCACATAATTTATAGAAAATTCTCCGTGTTTCTGGAGGGCTGTGCCGGCAAAGCCCAGAAGACTGAAAGCAGCACAGAGCAAAGGTAAACGAGGGCTGCTTTGCTCATTCAGTCCTGATCAGGAGTTAGCCAGCAATAAATGGCATTTCTGCCTGACAGGGCCCAGCAAACAAAAGGCAGTGGTGCTCCATCTAACATACAGTTAACTCCCAGAACCTCCTGCTGCCAGGAGCTACCAACTCACACACATTCATTCAGCCACTGAACAAATTAAACCCACTGAGGGCTACCCCGTTATTAGGGCTCCACCCCTGAGGAAATATGTGAACTTAAAACTGGAAGCTGGGAAAATATTTTGGGCAAGTACCACATCATGCCGGCCCTCTTAGTCCACTTGTCCATTGCTGAAGACATGATACCAGAATACATAAGCTTTGCCCTACATCCCAATATGTATTCCTTAGGATTAGAGTGTTTATAGTGTTCTTTATGTAAAGAAGCACATAATTAACAAATATTCACGAAAGCCTCTATATGGGAATAAACCAATCACTATGACCAGAAAACCCCATGTTTCCAGAAACACCATAACCTATTGGGTGTTTTTTATGGAGATATTCAGCATAACCAACCCAAAAGAGCTTCCACATCACCTTTTCATTGTACTTTTCATTGCCTTTACAAACTGTCAGGACATTTGCAGGCTCTTCTCCCTCCACTGACATGCCTAAGAATTTATGACATTAGAGCTTGATATATTGTATGGATAACCTTCTGATAGGGCATCTATCTGAAATTGTGTGCATGTCCTATGCATTTTTCAACATAGAATATACCTCTTTCATACTGACTTACTGAAATGTTCACAATGCTTTGCAAAAACTACTTAACCAACTCTGAAGATCTTCCTTTATGCTTTTAAGTAGCTTTGCCAAATCCTCCTGGACCTCCTTATACCACTGGGGACAGGTGGAGAGGGAGGGAGAGATCACTCCAACAAACACATTGTGATTCAGACTTCTATGGCAATATATCAAATTTGGTTTGGTCTCCCAGCCAGTACTACTAGGCAGGATTATTGAAAAAAAAAAATCTGTAGTTATTGCAACTAACACAGGGCGACCCCATCACCCTCATTATTCAAAAGTAACACAGGCTGCCTCTTTAAACCTGCCATCGGAGAGTTTCCTTCCCGCTTTCTAGAAAAAGAACAAGAAGGATTTACATTATAATTATACTCCTTTCACTTTTCTGAAGATTAATTCAAATGCATGGGTATAGGAATTTCTGAAGTTAAGGAAGAAGCACTGTAAACCACTATGTAAAGCTTTGTCCATTAGCCCTTGCAGATAAACTGTACCTAATGTACAGATTTTTTTGTACTCAACAGTATAAAAACTATGCCATTATACATCAAGAAGAGCTCAATATTTGAAAGTGAGATAATTCTGAAGATAGTGGTCAGATTACTGGATTGGAAAGAAAAGCATTGAATCAAAATAACCTGTAACAGACTTGCTATTTGAATTTAAAATACATGAAGTATATTCTGACTAAGGGAGTTATAAAAGCCATCATATTGCTTCTGGCAGTCAATAAAAAAAGACAGTGCCAGTGGCAATAAAAACTATTAGCCTGCAATAACTCCCAAACATTTGAAGAACACAATGCTGGCAATCATTAGCTACTGCAAGAAATAATAATTGCCAGCATGTAATACAAGCATGCAAGCCAAACAGTCTCCTGCAGAAGAAGCAGGTGGGACACAGGGTAAGCAGGAGGCACAGTATAGGCAGAGATGAGCAGCTTGCCATGCAACACCTCAGACAGCCTGCACAGAAAACAGGAGAGACTGAAGAACATTCAACACCATCAAGCCTGAAATTAGAGTCAAATAAGCAAACATTTTGTGAAGAGAATACAGGTGCAATTTATCTGCAAAATACATCTAATCTTGAATGTATACATTTCTCTTTCCCTGTGAAGACTTCCATCTGATCAACAGAACTGCCTACAGTGAATAGTCCTCATAAAGGACCTTGAAGGGTTGAAACCCACAAAGCCAGCATCAGAGGGGAAGCAGAGTGTTTTTTCTCCTGTTCTTACTAGCTGTTTATCAATGCTTCACTGTTTGCAGAACAGCAGAAATAGATCTTCATGAAATTTACCTGTAAGCACTTGAGAAGCCTTGTCACAGACCTCTTTAAGTGGCAGTCACTGCAATTACTGCACTATCTCTGTGCCCCTCTTCCCTTGGCAGTCCAGAATCTCAGTGGTAAGGCAGGAATGCTGAGCTGACTGTGTCTGGGACACTGCACAACAATAGTGCAGATTCTTGAGTAATTTCAACATCCTTGAGCTCTTTTGAGCCTTGTAACTAAAAAGCAAGCCCTTAGAAGAAGGTGAATTAATTCTGCTGCACAGGATGAAAAGTTACATGGGAACACTGTCTTTCAGGACTGAAACTGGGACCACACTGGATGCTAATACTCGGTTATAGCACTGATCCTTTACTCCTACAGGAGT
Organism: Chamaea fasciata; assembly: GCF_029207755.1. NCBI lineage: Eukaryota > Metazoa > Chordata > Aves > Passeriformes > Sylviidae > Chamaea > Chamaea fasciata. The sequence continues at coordinate 10,695,669 of NW_027094095.1, read as the reverse complement.
ATCCATTTCAATAAACTTGAAATCTATCTTGAAATCCATCAGCCCCACCCCCTAGTACTAATAAAATTTCCAGTATATCAGAAAAGCTCACCAGTGTCATGGGAAGAGGCACTGAGAGTCTAAAATCAGACTATCATTAGAGACAGAAGTCATTTTTTACTACCTGGCCCAGACTGGCCAAGAGGCAGAGCAGACTGAGCCAGAGGGACCTCCTGTTGCACCCCAAGCTGCAAACTTCTTTGTCTGCTTATTGTTCTTAACCTCCTCTGTGCACTTAGCACAGTGACTGTCTTTAGCCTGGAGCTTAGCCTGACACTGGAGCAGTGGGACACACTTTTCTTTAACTTTAGCAGGTTTTTCAGCTATGAAATAAATAATTATCACTCAAGTCAGGAGGAGAGGGGAAAGACAAAAATATGACAGGCAAGTATTTTGCATTGTTAGACAGCTGAAATAGAGAAATTTCCATACAGGGAAGTTTGGATTAAAAAACTGCACACAACACCATTCTTACTCTGAATAAAACCTTCTTGGAGCCATTTCTGAGTGCTTTTCTCAAGACCTGCTGGCAACTAACACTACCATTGTGGACCTGCTGGCTCCTTCTGCTTTTACATCTGGGTAGGAGGTTGGCAATGGACTTTAGAAGAAATGCACCTCAATCAAAGGGAAGATTTAAAAACTTCATCATGAAAGCAATGTGATACTAATATTAGCTGACAATGTTTTAAAAGTATTGATTGGAGGTGGCAAGGGAGCCCCAGCTTTGAATTCCCTAAAGCAGAACAGCTTTCAGTAAATGTTGAGTACTGACTCTGAATACCAGATGTTTTTAAGGGATATTAAAAATTGAGATATCCAAAGTTATCAACCATTTGAAAATCTTGGCTTGTGTCTACCACTGAAGAAATAGTTTGTGAAAACACGTCCCAGACTATTAGGATTTCTAATCAAAGGTTTTTAAAAACATTACCCATCTGTCCATCTAAAGGTGCATCTTTCTGTCACACTGTTCTCTGATGACACAGATGTGACACAATTACTAACACGTTACTCTTACACAGGTTCCAAAACTTAGAAAAAATGTCACACCTTAAAACTCACTAAAATTTACCTACAAAAAGTTTCTTGAAAAAGCACTTTTCTTATGTTTCATAATGGAAGTATTTACACTCCTATATTAGAGGATGCAGAGATCAACACGCAGTGAAGTTTTTATTTCAGAAAATCCTTTCTCCTAAAAAGTAGAGTGGGTTTTACTATTCAGTGATCCCTGATCTTTACTGCTCACCAAGTGTCCTTCCGACCTGGTATCTACATTTCCAGTACAGGTGAAACATTTAGGACAGTATTCTAATATGACAGATAACACTTGTTTGTTTCTCTTTTTTTACAGTTCATGCCAGGACGGTATTTTTTGTACTAAAAATGGTTTATTTTGGTGCGATAGGTAATCAATGTATGTTTTCCATGTACCTTAGTGAAGACACAAGTCTTCATAGCAGAACATAAAAAATATTGCCATTACAGTTTCCATAACTGATGGCTTCTTGTAAGAAACTGTTTTTCTTACCTATCTTAATACCTATACTAGCTCTGATTCTCTCATTATCTTTAAGAACAACTTACATGTATTTTGCAGATAACTGGCTTATCAGAGGTGCAGAAGTACATGTCTCCTTTGAAGTAATAGAAAGTAACATGTTGTGCTTTGCATGTGTTTGCAAAACAAAAATCCTACACAGATGTAAGGAAAAGCTGGAATCTCTCTCCCCACCCAAACTCTAAGACCTTCTATCTGGGTCAGACTTTGATATTTGCCCTTTGGCTGGGAATCCACATCTCCAACTTCACACTTAGCTGCAGCGAAGTAGCCTTGCAGGCAGGCCAACTTCAACGAACCACTAGTGGTATCATCATTAAAATCCTGCTGAAGGTCACCATGGAAACCGCCTGCTGAGGCTTCGCTGCTGCACTCGGCATCTCCTAATCAGCTACCATGTGAAATGCAAATTCAGACAGTCTGAAAATTAGTCAAGAAGAATAGACGATGAGGATGCAGATATGTGAAATATTCATGTGCTTCATGGAAAAAGGAAGACAGCATGAATGACACAACAAAGAACGGCCCCTGACATTCTTGCTATCATTTTGCATTATTGTTCACACCCTACTGTATTTCTAGGCCTCCAGTTCTGAAGCTCGTTATATGAACTGCCATATTTAGAGTCTGCAATAAATAATAATTAAAAATGGCCAAGGTAAAATGACTAACCGGCAAACCCACAAAGAGCTAGAGTGTATAAATTACACAATAGATCATTATTTCATCCTTTGTAACGTCACCAAATTATCTTTTAAAGTCCAGTTTGTTTCATAAAAGGGGGAAAATTGTCACTATAAATACAAAACAAAACACTGAGCAGTAATCTTTTATTAATAGTCCAATCACTGTCTGTGAATGCAAGAAAATTTAAGGTTCAGAATTACAACCCCTAGTCTATAAATGAAATTGTATAATGCTTTATGTTTATTAAAAGTATTTCAGTGCTTGTGTTTATTTGTGTTTTCAAAGTAATCTTTAATTCATGTAGTCTGAATTCAATTAGAATTGGTTACCAATACTTGTTCTTTGGTTTACAGCTTCTATCAGTTTGCCCTGTTCTTTTCAAAGTGGGAAAGTATTTCAAAACTCGCATCTCAGAACATTAACAAGCAAGCATTTATATTTTTTCATTCTGTTACACTAAGGAAAATATTTATTTTGTTTCATTTCTTTTCATTTTAGAGCTTATAAAAGCAAGTACTCCCCCTTAAATGCACTAATGACAGTAAGAACTGTTAGCTCTCAGCTTAAAACAAACACTGCTGAGATTTGCAGGAGTATATTGTTCAAATTCAATTGTATTATGTCTGCCTGTATTTCTCTGAAATTTACTCTAAGTCTTGTCAAGAGCCACTCCTTGCAAAAGAACTGCTGTTCAATTGTACTGAACGGCACATCCCAGTTTTATAATGCAGATAAATGGGACCTGAACAATTCATTTTTACTACTGAGTTACATTATATCTATTTTAATGCAGGCCCCTAGAGGAACAGGGCCAGTGCACTAATTTACTGTGCAACATAAACGTGTGTAGTTGTGCTTTTAGAAAAACACCCTATAGATGTAAGCCTCTATCCCACCCTGGCATGTGGAACATATCATTGTGCATTCTGGGAAAGCCTTTTGTCACACTTGCAAGGAAGCCCAATGAAATTAAGAATCTAACAGTGTGATGTTTCCATCATTAATACCCTCAATAATAAATCATGAGAGACTTGTTATGATAGGAACATTTGAGTGAGTCCAACAAGCAAACACTTATAGGCATGACCTGCAAATAACGTAAAATCACACAAGTTCATTTACTTCCCTGGAAGAGTGCCAGCTTACATAAACTGGGGATCCAGCCCATGAAAAGGAAAATTACTTACTTCCTCTGAATAGTGATCTGAAGGGAGAGGTGGGTAGTCACACTGTTCTATCTTCTTGCACAGAGAGTACAAGTTCATTTTGTCACCATAAAAGGGACTCTGCAGTGCAGCCATCTGTTTAAAGAAAATGTACAGTTTTCTTTTGCGTTTTTAAGTAAAGCTATTTTGTCATAAAACCTGTAATAGTAACAAATAAAAAGTGATCCTTAATTGACTCTCAATGCTCTGCTTAGAGGGAGCCTTGCAGTGATAATAACAGAAGTTCCAAAACTATTCTTGTAACCACTGTATGTACTTATTCTACGTCATACAATCATAGCTGTCACAATCCTTACAGGGCAATATCTGAATTGCACACTGTTAGGGTTTTATTAATAGACTGTGAGGGGAAATTCAGTAGTTTATGATATTGCTGAGAGTGGAGGGTCCTTGCACCACAAGGGACACCAAAAAAATCCAAACTCATACTTTTCCCCAGAAGACCTTTTGTAAGAAAACACGGAACTTACAGGAAAACATTATCTAACCTAAAGCCATGCATTGTGTAGATAACACTTGATAATGGTAGCAGATTTTGTAACCTTCCACAGCCATGACATTAGACTTCAATATAACTGGGGGTTTTGAAAGCTGGAAAAAAACCTATCATCTATACTTCCAAAATCTCAGACCCAAAAACTTTGTAATTCAGGATGTTATTTAGAAATACTTAAAAAATAAATCACCAAACTTCCATCAGAAGCACAGAATTGACACCTATGGCAATAGTATACAATTACAATATAAAACCAAGAAAAGCTGTTGCAGAGTACTTACATTATTGATCAGCCTAAAGCCAGCATTAATAAACCTAGCCTTTATTTTCAGGAAATGTTACAACTTGACATTTGAGATGGAAACAAATACTATGGCTAGCTGAATCAGAAATTCAAAAATTCATTTAAAATCTCTCCATTCTGTTCAAAGCCTAAGAAATCTTTTAACTGCAGCAGCACGAATGCTACTCTGAGTGCAGAGCTGCCCCAAAGTCAGTCACCCTTTTCTACATGTGCTAATAAGTTTGATTTTGGAAGGACAATGTGTACATTCCCCAGACAGGCAGAGTGTGTGTGAAACACGCTAGTCCATGCTGTGCTACTCAGTGAGCTTCAGCAGGGACAGGACAAGCTGAAAATGGCTCTCATCTGTCTTGTGGTCTTCCAGATAGCAGTTTAACTCTTTCATGTCTAAGCATCAATATCACTGGGGGAAATGTATGAAAAGAATGATCAAAATTCCCTTCCACTTATTTTATAGCTCATTAATTTGCTCTCAAATAGTTCAGTACTTTTTCATATTAGCTCCAAGTACGAATAAAAAATTTTAAAGCTCCCAAAACAAGTATCACGCTACAGTTCCATCCTACACTCCTCCCAATCTGTATTACTAAGATGTTAGTTTTTGTATTTACATGACATTGTCTCTTACCTTAAAAAGAATGTTAAAAATGCAAGCTGAAGACCAAAAAAGAAAAGAAGAAAAAAAAAAAAAAAGAAAAAAAATCAACTGCAGGGTCTGTACACATGCAGAAATTCTAAATAAATGCACAGATACTCATTTTTGTACTCTAGGTGTTCATTAAAAAGTACTTTTCTTTGAATGCTGCCGAGTGTTAAAAAAATTCTGAATGTCCCCTAAGGAGTTAAAACAGGAATGCTATATTTTCATGCATCTCCTGCTTTGACAGATGAAAAATGTCAACTGTCCTGTTTTTATTTTCAAGCTTTTGCACTATTCATCTGGTTCATTAGTGCATCTCGCTGCTGCCCCTGACAGCTGCTCGCCCTCTCCTCCCAGCAGCTGAATTTTTCAGGCTAATTTGATCCTCCACACTGAGACGATCGCTAGAATGATTGACTTGCTCCCTGACCTCCAGGGTCTGACTTTGCTGATTAGTATTCTGGGGGTGTCTGAGGGACGAAAGCCCACTGTCTGTCTTCAGGGCTGGTGGCAGCTCGCTCTCTCTTTTTTTTCCCCTTTTTTTTCTCTTTTTTTTTCTTTTTTTTTTTTTTTTAACTGTAAGCCACCAACCTACAACCCTGTAAGGATGCAATTGCTACGATGAACAATAAAAGGAAATGTGTAAGACCTACTTTTCCATGTAAAGGTCCATGTAGCAAAAGCACAGCATCTTGATTTTAATTAGTAAAGTCTACTTTGTTGCATATCAATTAAAACTCCACTGGTAGTGTTTTTGAGGTTTCAGAAATACCTGGGGCTCTAAAAAATTCAGACTTTAAAACATACTTCTGCAAAATCTTATTGGCCACACAGTTAGCATTGAATAACAGATTGTTATATACAGTAGAAATAATATTTTTTTTTAGAAAAACAAGTTAGTTTAAACCTAAATTAAAACATAACTGAAGAGTTAAGCAGCAATTAAGCATTTACTGAGATGTGATAAATTTGCCACAGCTTTTCTCCAATTAAGCTGGAGACAATCCACAGCACATATGAACACACATCACCATGAAATCAACATAATAAAACATGCTAAAATGCAGGCAATAGACAAATCACAGAAAGGCAATCAGCACAAAACTGCACAGATTAAAAAACACCATTCATTAGTCCACACAAGTCTTGAAGAACCTTAAGTAACCACTTTCCAATAATTAAGAAAAAATACTAAATGAGAAAAATGCTGAGCACACATTTTGAATTTGCTATATCTGAAATTTCAAAATTACAGATAAATGCTCAAGATAAACTTCCAAAGAAAACCCACCGCAAGTATCTGGTATGTGACAGAATCAACTAAATGCACTTCTAAAAGAAATTAAAAGCTCCAGTTGAAGACAATGCCCAATACTGTAGTTATACATCAACAATAGGTCTTAATAATTATTTTATTCTTGCAATAAGGAAAACAAACATTACCCTAGATCAGTTTAAATAGCATCCTGGTAAAATCTCTAAAATAAATTAAAGGAGAATGGTATTTCAAGATGCTGAGTTAATCAATGGAACAGAGTTAGGTATTCTGGGATTATCTACCACATCAAAGAAAAATGTAATATTCACAGAGGTGTTAAATATACTCTACCGGCATTAAGGCAGTACGCTTAAAAAATCTTTAGAAAAGTGCAACTGATTTATATCCAGCCATTTAATTTCACATAACATAAAAGAAAAAATTAACCTTAAACTGTGGGGATTTTATGTAATCGTAATTCAAAGGTTTTGTTTGTTTCCAGATTTAAAAAATCCTCAAGTAAACCAATGAGGGCCAAAGAAACAGTAGTACTGAAAAATACTCATCTACCTTTATGCAACTTTAGGGCTTGCAGCATAAATGTGTAAAGCAGAGCACTGAAATTCAAGGCAGATGCCATGGTCAGTATTGAGGAATCCTAATACAGGATTAAGTTTTCGGTCAGGATTCAAACTTCTAAATACTTGCTATCAGCTGGACCTCCTTCCTCAAATGATCCCCAAGATTTAAAGCAACAGCTGTACACACATCTATAAACTGCAGACTTGCAATACAGCTATTTGTCCTTTTAATACTTAAAGCAACACCAGTGATAGAAAGTAAACAACTATTACTGGAGATGATACACCTAGCAGTAACATCCAACCTCAACAGGCTGCCAATGGCTTCTACAAAATCCTAAAATAAACAAGGAGGTGCTGATGCTGCTGAGTAAGTTAAAATGAGTTCTGCTGACCCATTGAGGCAGGTGGCTTGTAGGTTAAAAAAAAAAAAAAGTGACTTCAGCATATTAGTTTCTACCTGGAACATGACTTGGGGAGGCTTCACTGCCATTGTTGATGGAACCATTTTTATTCCCAGCATCGTTCAGCACACGTGTTTATTCTTCTAATCAAGAAATGATCCTCAAAGAACTTGGAAGATACATTTGTTTTAGAAGCCTATCTGTTCTTCACACCTTCATTTGCCTCCATATTTCAATGTGCCCTGTACCTTTATTTTCTCAAAATATAGTATTATTTAAAATCATGTGTCACCTACCAATCTCAACTGTATCAATACAGAAAACAAAACAATTGCAGTTTAGCCATCAGAGGAGAAGAACAGAAAAATGACATATGTGTGCAGCGGAAATTATTAAATTGAGAATTCATCCAAGCTAGTAGCAGGAAGTACCATAAACCTTTTTCATCATTTTACTTAGGTTTAAAATATTTATAAAAAGTAAGAAATTTGTATTAAAATAACTACATTGCAGTTTTTGAAAACATTACCTACATATTCAAATCAGTCCTACGAATTCTTAATGCATTTATTAACAAAAATCATACAACTAACATATGCCATAAAAACACTTGGAACAATTTTACATGTGCTTGCTATTATTCATTGATTAATCCTTCAGTCATGCCCAATCTTCAAGAAATTGCTGTAAAATCTTTGTAGCAAGCCCAGTTAAAGGCAAGTTCAAGTAAAACACAAATAAAAGTACTTCACATGCTTAAGTTATGTAAGGGGAGGGGGAAGTACAAGAGTGTTATTAACTTCACTGTATATATCACTATTACCTCATACAGCAAACAGCCTAGAGACCAGATGTCAGACTTGAAGTTGTAACCATTTTCATGTATTCTCTCTGGAGACATATAATAAGGTGTACCAACTGCAAAGAAAGACCAAAAGTATTTTTGAATGAAAATTTCTGTCGTTATGCAGTAGTAAAATTACAGTCTTTCTGGTAGAAGAATAGTTTTCATCCTTCTCATTTTGCTACACTTAAAACTTCAACTCGTACTTAGGACACTTCATATTGACATAAATACATGAATTAGGTATCTATTTCATCCAATGCAGCTCTATTTTCACTGCTCATACCTCATTACCAGAGTTATGAAGTTGTAGAACACTTCTAAATTTTGCTTTCACAGAATCTCATAATTTGTTTCTCCTGAAGAGAACCAGGGGAAGGTACTACACACACACATCCCTGCTACTCTTCCAAACTGTTATCACTGTGGCTAGAAACAACAGCTAGAAATTCTCTTCCATGGGCTGAATTTTATTTTCTGTTCTTCCTTTGAGAATATATAAACCTGAAAAAGCCGGTTTTGAAACTAAAAAACACCGCTACTTTGAATAGCTGTAATTAAAACTGAGCGTGAGATTTGGGACCTTCAGAGATGAGGGCAGGAAAACCAGCAGAGGCTGAGGTTCCTATGGGCAACTCAGCCATCAGCTGTAGGACTAAATTCCACACGGGCTGTTCAGCTCCCAAACCTGTGCCTGTCCCAGCTTAATCCTGCTCCAGAGTTGTGGGCTCTGCAAATGCTCTCGAAAAGCAGAATTTATTAGGACTGCTCCAGAGTGAATTTATATTGGATACTCCGGAACATCTCTCCTCTTGATTTTAATCAAACCCTACCGATCTGCATCACAAGTTACTTGGAAGAATGAAATACTGAGAGATGTTTCAGCTCTATAAAAGATGTCATTACAAAGAAGTAGCTGAGTGATGGTTACATGCATGACAGAGCAATAAGAAAAAGAAGTTATGGAAAATAATGGTAGTGGCAATTCTAGTGCACTGTTTCTGAACTTTCTCTCTGTATCCCTCAAAACGACTGCCTAACAGCAAAAAAGGTCACAGATCTATACAGATTTTTATTTCAATTCTGTTTAAATATTTTCTAAAGCACTGAATCCTCATGATGAAAATCCACAGCTTTCTGTCAATTCAAGTTTATTTTATTGTGAAACCAAACATCTTGCAACACCACCAACAACTAAAATCAGCAATTTCTCATTTTGTACTTTGTAGTATGAACCTCACATATTGTAACAGAAGGATCTGGTTTCACTTCTGCTCTTTGAATCGATGAGGCCAATTCAGAATTGATCTCTCTATGAATACTGGAAACAGAGATACAGTGAATATGTAAGTAATTCCACATATGGATGATCTGGTTAAATAGCTTTAAGTAATAAGACATAATAATTTTACTCTAATAAATTCCGAAAGTTAAGGGTTTTGTTTTGACAATGTGCCCTACGTTTAAGAAATGCTGCATGTCAAACTATGTCATACATTCTTAGGCTGTAAGGAGGAGAGAGAATAACTTTCCTACTTCAAGGGCCCAGCTCAGATAGGGAAACCCAGAACCACTTATCTCAGGTTAGGCCACTGCTGCTGGTAACCCATAATTTCACCTGATCTGCTCCTTGGCAAACAATGTTGAGAACTCACATAAACTGCTCCTGTACCAGACAGGCCAAGACAGAGATCCCCATGTGGTACCCTCCAATGGATCTGGCCCCCTAAACACTGTCAGGGAGATTTCCAGCGCTGGGAAGGCAGAGGGTGCCACGGCCCTGTGCCCAGCACTGGGCTGAGCACTCAGTGCAGCTCTCAACTGGGGCTGCAAATGGCAACAGCTTGAAAGGGGAAAGGCTTGGGACAGGCAGCTCAGGAGAGAACTGCAGGAGACTTTTACTCTCATAGGATGTTTGCATTCACCCACAACAGAGAAGAGTCTTTCCCCTGTGAAACAATAGGCAAGCAGACAGGTAGACCACAATGCCAAAATAACTACCAAAAGATCCAGAAGCAACTCTGTTCTCTAATGTATCAACATCAGTACTTTGGTGGGCACTTAAAGACAGGTATCTTAGGATTAGAACTGCAACTAAACATTTGGAATTGGTTTCATATTTTTATTATCTTACTGTTTTATTTCCCTGTTGAATTTTTTTTAACATACCAAGGACTTGTGAGCTTGGACGCCTCTGAAAAATTTCAGCTGCATTTTGTATCCATTAATTAAAGCACTGGTTTAGTGTATTCTGTTGCTTTGTTGGCAGAATTCATCTAACAACAGAAATAGTTTAATAGGTATGTGGTTGTTCACAGGCTACAGCAGCAGTGCCTCTGCTGCTCTGAGGTATCACACGAGTGGCTGGCAGTGAGTAATGTGCCAGAAAGAGGCTTCACAGAATCCACAGGGGGCAGCTGAAAACACTGAGGTTTGAAGGTTCATAGTCTACCAAAAGCAAAGGTAATTTTAACCAGTAGCTCTGGGAAGCCTGTTGATACATTAGGGGTCTGATATGAGTGTGAAAGATTGATGATAGTGAAAAGCAAGAACAAATGTTACCATTTTACAGCATTTAGCCTAGTGTAACACATTCACTACAATACAATCTGAAGCCCCCAATGACCAGCTAGTGAAAGGAATTGAAATTAGTTAAGTTACTTACAGAATCACACAAACAACCTGAAGATTCAGACATCATTACTACTTGTAAACGGTTTTTAACAGAACACGACACAAAAGATTCATTATTCTGACATTCAGGAACTACTGAAAGCATTGCAATGATCCTCTTAACACAGTGAGCACTCTCAGGATATAGCTGTGCTGCTGGTAAGCAAGTACCAGTATGATTATATGCTACATTTCCTTCCTGGACCTCTTTTTTTCTGTTAAGTGAAATACAGCATCCCAGTAGTATAGAGATATGCCACTTCCTGACTTCCTTTATTTATCTGAAGACACAGAAGTGGGATAATACAAGAAAAGGAGCTAAATCATTGAGGTGCCTACATTTTTAAGAAAAAAAATCACTAACTTCAGCATTCTGCTCACTGTATATGTAAACCTGTGATAACCTGAACATAAACTTCCTTGAAAATGGTCTGGGTCAAATACAGTGTCTCCTCAGAATCTGCTTCTGCTCTGGAGCTCTCTCCCTTTTGAAGATGCTGTAGACTGAGAAAGTTTTGGTTCTTTATTCAAGCTTCCTGTTACTGCTAGAGGGACTGGACATAATGGAAATGGTGGTTAATACAGAGCAAGGAGCTGATTTGAAGGATCAGAGACAAAGAATCTATTACAAAAAAAAAAAAAAAGGAGTTATGATATCAGCAGTCCATCTTACTACCTGGATAAACATACAACTCACAAAGCATCTGAGTAAAGTTAAGTGCATCAAGGAGTGGAATGAAATCTAATAAGGTGCTCTAACAGAGTTACGAGTTCTACAGTAGTTACTAGCTCTAAAAGCTATCAAGCACTTTTAGGCTGGGAGAAAAACAGGCTTAGTAAAATCTTAAACTGAGTCCTACAAAACAATGCAGTGGTTCATTCAGGACAGGTGTAGAAGACTGTAGTTTTAAAAATGGCCACATAATCATTATTGACATTTCATGCACTGGTATACATAACTGTAAGATTCAGGAAGGGGGCTAAAGAGGCCAAATTTCAGTAACCAAAAGACATAGTTTATGTATGTCTCAGTGTCCATGAGATCACAGCTATTTTGTAATATAGAGTTCAATACAGCAGGCTTAACAAGATGAGTGTGGATGCTGAAGACAGACAAACCACATCACAAACAAGCAGCCTGGAGGTCCTTTCCAACCCTACTGATTCTATAATGTTTGGGGGGTTGTATTTATTTAATATAGCTATAGTAGATGTCTAAGTCAAGGGCTCATCTTCAAGGACAGGACCCGAAATACTGTACTTATCCAAAGTAACCTATGCCACAATGTGCAAACAGTCCTTCTACAGAAGTCAATCTATAAATATCTTAAGTTATTTCATAATAACACAACAATTTCTCTTCAGCTTTCAAACTACTGTAAGAGATCTCACGATTCTGTACATAAAATACAAGAGCTATTTTAATACAGCTTCCTTAATGACTGCAATGACTCAGCTGCAGATCTCCCTGCCAGCCTGACTGCACACTGAGGGTGCAGGTTCTGAGTGTGGTTGGTTATCTAAGTGGAATTTATTCTGTTCACAGAATGGTGCTGCAGACCACCACCTCAGCACACCCTCTACTGCATTAGAGACCCATATGTGAGAGGAGAGGAGAATATTTGCACACATTTTCACAAGGTATTTTATTCTCCACAACCTGTGTGAGTTTACAGTCAAACCCCTCACATAACATAGTCTGTGCTGGGGACAGCAATATCACAGAAATGACAGATACTGTCAAAACACAGAAGACCAGAATACCATGCAGATGATTCTCTGCATTCAAGCATTTTAAGAAGATTGCAGATCTGCTCCTTTGCCCTGCAAGAAAGGATCCCCATGCTGGTGGCACTGCCTGCCTGGACAGCACACTGTGCAGCCTTACAGCACAGCCACAGCAGAGAAATCAAGTGATTCTTTTTGTAGCTGAAATATGAAAAGACTTATCTTTACACCCACTGAATGGCTAAGAAAGAAAAAACGCATATATCCAGGAGCGGGATATCCTTCCAATTGCCATTTCACCATAGAGCGTAAGGCCTGGCATTCAGCCATTAAAACAACAGCCGCAAGAAAACCCTAACAGCTCTAGGGAAAGGAGTAAGAAGTTTTTGTTGGATCATATTCCCCTTTCTAATATAAAGTCTTCTGAAAACACGAAATTTTGTCAAGTTTGTATCAAATCAACAGTACCAAATGCCTCCATTTCCACTGCCCTTTTGTAAGAAAGGTCTTCCATTTCCAAAAGATATAGGCATGACAATAGGAAATTCTTGACAAGGCTGTACAGAAAGCATTAAGAACATGAAAAAAAACCTCCCTGTCCAGTGCAGTTGTTTCATTTGTTTCAAATGGACCATCAGTAAAGATTCTAATTAAATCAGTATTATTCATAATTAGCAGTTAGAAGCTGTAGCTAATTAAAATTTTAGTACATTTCTTTATCTCTGAAAGCCTGAACCTAGTTTGCTACTGAAATTTTTATAAAGCCTGTAAACAAGTATAAATTGCTACACATATGTTTGCAATTTACTAGATTACGTGCACCAAAGGTTTATGGAATCATAAAAAAGATACAACTTTGAAAGAAATTTCAAGAAAACCAGCACCAGAAACTGCAGAAGAAATCAATTTAAAAAGTGGTCTCTGCTAGTGACATGACAAATCAGAAAGTCACTATCTCCTCTGTAGCCTAAGTTAACAGCTGACACAAACCTTTTTTCTAGGTTGAATTCTGACATTAGGTCATAATTAAGAGGGAAATGAAAAAGAGTAGATGGGGGAAAAAGAAAAAACTCCTCTACCAAGACACAGCAACCAACACAAGAAACAAAGCTGCCATCCTCCCCTCCTTCCTCCACTCTCTGGACGACTCTTGGATCTGTAAGAGATGAGTTTTAAAGGGCTAAGGGGGGTTTTACACTGTTTTTAACTCTGGTGCAGTCTTCAGCTTCTTTGAATTTCCAGCTCAGCCCTCACAACCACTCCCCTGCCAGGAGCCAAAATAATCCAGGGTTGGGGCAATCTGCTCCTCTTTCACCTCCTGACTCGTGCCTCAAAATGCAAGTCCACTATCCCACCCTCACTGCTGACCTCTGCCTTATTCATGAGCTCCTCCTCCTCAGGTTAGGATTTACAGCTCCCTCTTCACATCCTCCTTGCATCTGCAGGCAGGAGCAGAGCCCACCCACAGGAACCCAAACCAAGCTCTGCACAGTACTGCCAGAGATGGCCACTGCCCTACAAGGGCAGCATGAACAGCAGCACTCTGGGAGACACACTGAGCCCTGTGACAGCAGCACATCTTCAGTGCCACATGTGCCTTCAGACCCTCAGCCTGGCACCCGAGCACATCCCCAGCCTGGGCACTCCACTGCTCCTCAGCCTCCTGCTAATACAGGACTGCACTCTGTGTCTGGGGCTCCCCTTAACACCTCAGCAGCTACTCATGGGTTTGACTTCACCAGTCTGCACCAAACATGGTCAAAACTGCAAGGCACAAAAGAGTGACCAAAGGCTTTGTGGAGGACAGGGAAATAAGGATAGTGTCAAAAATTCCCTGTCCAAAATATTGCATTTTTGGCCATTAACACATGTATCACTCCCACGTCAAATGTGGTACAAACATGAGAAACATGCAATCAATGAACAGGCTTGAGTTCAGCAGCCAGCAAACACAGACATTTCAGTGAGGGAAAAGAATGTTTTCTTATTTAAAAAGCCCAACTTAACAGTATTTTGAACACTAATTCCTACATTTGTTTCCTACAAGTTACTCTATCTATAAGGTTTTTCTCTTCTACAGAGATACTCTTAGATTGTGTCATTCATCCATTACCTACTTTTAAACTTAAAATATAGGCCAAATATTTAATTTTTCTTCTTTAACGGCTTCTTAATCATCCTAGTATTCACATGCTACTCAAAAGATACAAAATTACATGAAACTTTTTTTAATAGAGATAATACATTGCTAGTTTTGTGTGCTAGCAAAGAATAAACTGAGCATTTCAGAAAACTTATAAAAACAAGAATAGAAAAAAGCTGTCTGGGGACTGATTTTGATAATTCTGATCTCCCCTCAACTACCTAAGCTTATATTGAGAAATGTCACCTTAAAAAATGGAAGCTCCTCTGAGAGCCCTTTGAAACCACATGACCAAGAGATCATTAGTGCTACTCATGCAGGCACACAGAATTACCAGATTCCTTCCAACACTGAATACAGTTCAAGTCAATTTTTAAAAAATGCCTCCATGGTTTTTTCCTTCTTTTTTTCCTAGCATTTCTAGGTAACACTGTTGTCTTAAAGACTTGTTCAGAGGCAGAAAAGCACGTTAAATCATGCAAACAAAGGAGGGAAAATACCCAAAGCATGCTGAAAGTAATGCCTGAGTGTTACAGTGTTTCTGTTTTTGTCCATGGTGCTGACCACTTTTTTTATTAAGAACAGCTTTAGGACCATATTTTTATTATTACTTAAGGACAGTTTCAGCTGGTTCTAACCCTTTTCTTCCTCCTCCTGAGTGGGCACAGTATTTCCACCATGTAAAAGACTCTACTCAACATCTGTGCCTCAGAGAAGGCTTACCTAAAGAATGTGCAGCTGTGGTTTTGGAGCTGAAAAACCGACCAAGTCCAAGGTCTCCCAGCTTTACTACTCCTGTAGCTGTAATGAACACATTTGCTGGCTTTATATCTGAAAGAAAAAGAAATTTAAAAATTGAGAAGTCACAGTGCGGTTGCAAGAAAAGCTACTACTCGTCTAGTAATAACAGACCCGAAGAAGATTTTATTTACAGCTAATATTGGTAAAATTTGTCAGTGCTATTCAGAAAGAATGGGTCCAGAATGTAGAACTTCAAATCCACTATTTTAATAGTACAACCATCACTCAAGCAAAGAAAACCAAGAGCCATAGAAAGTATTTTTTTACAAAACAAGAAAACAAACAGACTCATACACCCCAAGTCCAGAAGCACATACAGGGGAGTTCATTACTACTTTATATAAGCTACATAGAAGAACTTACATTAGAACTAGAGAACCTCTTTTGTTATGCTTTGAGTAACAGTGTAAAAATGTTCTCAAGAACTGTAAAGTATTTTTCATCACTTTTGCTGATCAAATTACCCACAGTGGCATCACGTTATTTATTTGAAATAGGTAACTGATTCTCTGCAAGAGCTGGCATTAAAAAAAAGAAACAAGTTTACTCAGGAGAATGGTTATGTGAACTCGTCAATGGAACTGGGCTAATCAAGTAGAAACAAAGAAAAATAACGAGGTATACCCCAGACAGTTATTTTTCACAAGTAATATCCAGTTTAAGTTTTAATCCAATCCCTTAAAGACAAGAGCAGAGACGTTCATTCCATGATTTTTAACAAGGTACCCACCTTGTTGGCCTTCTAAACAAACTGACCTGTTATTTGTTTGGCAAGGGAGTTTAGCTTTTACTCTGCTGAAGAGCAATCCACCCTGGCCCTAAACTTACAGAGATCAGTTCACTTTGGTAAGAGGGGATTACAGGTTGCAGAAGATACAGGCACAGTAAAAGAAATGGTTAATAACCCTTCAAACACCAGCATTTTCAGGTTTCCAGTAAAAAAGTTAAAAAAACCTTACAAGCTTTAGAGGAAGACAGAAGCAATTATGTTCTCCTGCTATCTGACCCAGTTTTCAGGAGTTTGGATAACCCTTTGTGTAATAATCCAACACAGATACAGCTCAATTTTAAAACAGCTTTAATTGTCACTGCTTTTGGTTGTAACTATGGAATCATTAGATATGCCATAGGTTACCCAGAAGCTTTGAACTTATTTCAGCTTAAAGAACTTAAATCCTTTTGTTTTGAGCTAAAATACACAGAAATTAACTAATTTGATTGTAAAAAATATTAAAGGAAGATACTCATACCCTATGGAAAGAATTTGTTTGTACAGGCATCTGTACAAACGCACAAAGGGAAAAATAAAAAAGGAGAATCACAAGGCAAAGGCATTTGCAGGGGCAGGGGTATCTAAGCTCATCTGCTAAGGGTGCAAAATTCCCAGCTGCAAATGACAAAGTTCAGCAGACATCGAGGGACTGTTTCTATCAGGCAGTGAGATGCATTTTAGCACAGGGAGTCACCAACCTAAGACAGGTAATGTCACCTGAACCCAAAAAGTGACAGCACACACGCACCTCACAATTCCATAACCAGAGAGATTTCAAAAAGGTAAAAAAAAAATAGCAGATTGAGAAGGAGCTATACTATGATCTGTTTTCTTTGACTCAAGAGTTTTGAGGTGAAATGAAGCCTACATCCAGAGGAGACAGCAGCACCGAGGTTTAAAATGGGCCAAAGAAATTTAGGACTTGACAGGGATAGCTGGCAACTACAAGGGCTGTTGGGACACAGAGATTGGAAATAGTGGAAAGGAGCAGAGAATTGGAGGAAATGCTCACACCTGCACAAAATCCAATAGAGAAGGGACTAGGAGAAGGGCCTGTACATCACGAGCAAGCAGGGTACGAGCAGACACTCTAAGACAACTAGGTGAAAGAAGTGTAAAGAATGGACTGACAGATCTGTGCAAGGCAGATAACAACACTTAGGCAAGACAACTGGCAAACACGGAAGAATAAGTACAGGACAGAAGACAAGAGTCAGAAAAATGAAGTAGCTATGGCAGAGTATCCATCACTTACAGAACTATCACTTACTTTGAAAAACTTGCTATCAAACAAATGCCTACCGCAACAAATGTATAACCACAAACTTCTCTCAGTTTTCTACTACTTATAAAACCTTACAGAAACATACATTGTTTCAGCTGTCAAAATTGATTCCAGCCAGCTTAATTCTCACATAGTCAAAGGTTTAGTAAGGACAAATCATCTTTGATCCTGCATTACCTCTGTGCATAACACGACGAGAATGCATATGTTCCAAGGCACTGCAAAGCTGAACAAAGTACTTCCAAACTGTTCTTTCAGGAATCAACCTCTTCTGTTTCTTAAAATGCTTAAAAAAAACATGGATAGTGAATATTAAAAATTAAAACTTGTATTAAATGACTGAAAAAAGACAAGATAGAAAATCCTTAATTAAAAAATACAAGAGGTTCACAACCTAATGAGAAAGGTTTAACAAAATTTCTTGACACAGAAAATTTTCCCCTTAAATATTAATCTATGTATCATCACTGCACGTGTATAAGTGTCTACACACAGAGTCACAAATAACACTGATGAAATAAAACTCCTACCTCAAAAAAGGATTTATACAGTATTTAGCACTCCTCAGTGTTGGATTAATGTGGTCAGAGTAATCTAGTATAAAGTAGCCACAGAACAAATAAAGGTTATGTGCCACAGAACATCCCAAACTAAATAGAATTCCTTACACCAAAATTAATTTCCATACCCTCATTTTCTAAAACGAAGAAAAAAATAAATAGCAGCATCACAGTCACAAAGATCATGTAAGAAGAATTGGGCACATTAGTTGTAGAAACTTCTGCAAAATATGAAGGAGAATCAAAGGAACTGAAATTTCTGAAAATTCCACAGTGATGTAACTCCTGTTCAAGTATTTTCTGTCCTGTATAAAAACCCATTCCTGATCACTGGTAACTGTTCACTGGCCAGTTAAAGCTTACACAAAACAATTACACTCAGCTATACACATCATCTTCAAATGTTTTATTCAGGAACTGAGTAACAATCCTCCAAAGATACCTACTGAAAACCTGGAATTCAGCCAATGTTAAAATGTAGAAGTTCAATCATTATAAATTCTGCAGCTAAAAGGAAAAAGATTGAGAAATCGTTGCTTGTTTAGCCTCTGTTTCCAAAGAAATCATATTGTGTCAGGTTTTGAAGTTACACACAAGGAGAAAATACATAAACAACATTAAGACTAGCAAAATTTTAGATGGAAAGCAAAGTACTTGATGTATTTTAATTGTGTGTACAGACAGACTTCACACTCATGAACACCTTAAGAAAGTTCACATAACAAACATTTATTAGTTTTCAAAAATAAAAGTATTTTCATCCTATGTTACAACATGCCACTGAGGAGTTGACAGCTGCATCTGCACATTAGAGACACACAGGAGTACGAGAGAGATGCTTTTAAACTACCTATGGCAAAATGCATCAGTCGTACAAAGGATCTTAAGATTCCACCAAATGTTTTTAGTTATAGGGATTATTTCAAAATGCATTTTCATTTAAATGAGGCAAAGCACATAAATTACATCTTTAAATATAATTTTCTTTCAGTCTTGGACTGAATCCAAACCAACGCTGTGTATCTGTTCTCCCTATAGCTGGATTTGCATATCAGAGGATTGTTTGATGTCAACAGGAAGATGGAGACCAGGTTTCTTTTCATTTAAAAACAAATACACAATACATCTAAGTATGGGTACATGAAAGCACAGTTCCTTGATTTAAAATGCATTCTGAAATTATCATAATTATAACTAGGTACTTTATTTAAGCATTCTGAATTGCTATTTTTTTAACTCAAATGCAAGTACAAGCGGCGATGAAACACCATTCACAAAATACCTGAAATGGGAAGATTTTTGATTACACATTTCCATCCCAATTTACCTAAAGCACGTCAGTGTACTTTCAAAGTATTTATGTACAAGTTTTCTTTTAACACTTTATTCACTTGCCATCCCTAGCACTGTAGTTGATGCACACTAAAAAACTGGCTTCAGTTTTACAGAGCAAGGATGCAACTTGAAGAGCGTCAGACGTGGTCTCATTCTGCTGAAGGCACTAATAATTTTGCAGAACAATAATAACCTCCTCCTGAAAGCATCAATGATATTACTTAACCCCAGAGAATTTATCCATCTAAAGAGAATGGAAAAGAAAGCTGCTAGATACGCTAACAATGTTTAAAACTAAACAAAGAAACAGCGTTTTCATTTGTATGGGTTTAAAAATAATATAATTATCTTTAAAATAAACTCAGTGAACATTATGTTGTTCAGTAATTAATGACTCTATCTTCTTCCCTCAAAATACACATTCTCAATTTTTTTCTCACGCTGTTGTCCAATAGGCAAAACAGTAACAAAAAAGACACCACCAAAAAGATGAATTTTGCAAAACTAGCTATCGAAACAAGTTGTACACTTCTAGGAGACAATCCAGCAGGCACAGTTAATTCTGAGAAAAGTCAATAAAGGAAAATTCCATTTCTGTTTAGAACCTTACCTTTTAACAAGAAATGTAAGTAGATGGAAAACACAGGCAAACCTATTTTTATGCCAAACAGCATAATTAAATTCATATAGCACACATGAACTGTATTCAAAGCAGGATCCCCTCCTTTCTCCCTAATTTTACAACAGTCCACAATGCAAAATGCAGTTCTAATGATTGTGGAGTTTGCTCCCTCCCTATAGGGAAGCCAAAATGCAGAAGATATGATGCTGCAACAATAATTTTAACCTCTGTTGTAGCACGGCATAGCAGCACCACAGTCAATGCTGAAACTAATCCACTGCTTAGTGCCTGAAGCATTCTAAGGTCCACACCACCAAGGTAGCTTCATACAGCTCCCTCCCATTGTACCCAGGTTGGCATTACCTGCCCAGATTCACCCCCAGAGGAATACAGCCTGACATACAGCTCTCTGAAGTGCTCTTATCTTCAACGCTTTATTATTCTCCTTTTTCCACCTGTCTTAGGCTCAAAGGACAGTCCTGATGTCCCTCAGACCACTGACCTTCTAGGGTGTGACATTAAAAAAACATGATCCTGTTTGAGGTGAAAGATCAATCCCAAACTAGTTGAAACTGGGCAAAAAGGGAGCTGCTTGTACATGTGCATTAAAAATTTGGGCAGTGCTGCAAGCCAGTGCTTTATCAGGTAAACAGAACACCAGGCATGCTTTGGCAGCAGGCTGCTCCCAGCAAGAATTATTTGTTTCAAAAGCCATATCCCATGAAATTTCCATCTCCATCTGAGAATGGAATCACAAACTACTTTGAAGAGTCACCACAACGTCAATACATTGTGGATAAAACTGCAATTCGGTCATATAACAGAACTGGACTTTGGTGGTCATAAATTTGCTAATCAAATGCCTTAAAGACCTTTAAAAGACAGGCAGGCTGTATCACCAGCTCATCTTTTCATCCCTTTTACAGAATGACTGAGCAGTTTCATTGTAGGAAAACAGAACTCTGCTGGTTCTCTAATGGATTGCTAAAAGAAAAATTAAATATTCTCCAAATGCTTTCATCCTAATGAAATTAAATATAGCTTCCCTGCACCTAAATAATAAATGCCATTCAGTTTCTTGACAAACAAAATGTAAAGGATCGATGGAGAAAAAAGTCTGAAATCAACATGAAATTATAGTATACTGAGTTTCTAAAGATGATGCTTTAAAGGTCGAACTCCAAAAGTAAAAGTGACAGCAGTCAGCAGTTGGTCCTACCTAGGCTTAAAAGGCACAATTCAGACAATCCTTAAAGGAAACACACAGGACTATGTTTGGATTTTATAAGAAAACTAAGATTTCCTGCAGATGAGTAGAGAGAGTGAACACAGATTATTTCCACACAACTGGAAACTCAGACATGACTGCCAACATCTCAATAACCACCCTTGGAAGAAATTTATCTTTCAGTTCCGATGTTGGTGTACCGAAGGATTTCAAGGTTCAATTTAGTCTAGTTTGGGTCTCACTGAACAGAGGAAAAAATAGGAAAAAGTAAGAAAAAAACCCAACACAGTAAGTGTTTAAGAAGCTAACTGAACTAAAGAAAGCAAGACATTTATGAAGTTCTCCTGCAGAGAGCTGATAAATTGATCATCCAAACAATTTTGCAGAGTCATTACTCAAAAAAAGAAAAGAACTGTGGAACTGTCAAACAAGCCCACAAGAACATATCTGAATTTTTCCCTGCACATGCTATAGCCTAGAGCTGTTTTTTGAAACACAGTATTTGGAAGAAAAGTAAAATAGAATCATGATTTCAGTACTTTTAACAGATTCCTTCCTTCCTTTCATGATTTAATAAGAATATCGCTCACATCTTTTTGTTCTCATGACTGCATTTACAGCTTACAAAAACATAAAGCATGGAAGATTTTTACATTTTACTGTATAGACTTATAACACAGTGATTCAAGAACCAGATACTAGTGGGAAGAAATCTGAACTGCATCAAGAGGAAAGAGATGCAAAAATGATTACACAGAACTTACAAGTAACACAATAAAGCTCTTGACCACTTCAGACAGTGCTTCTTTGGGAGCTGTTTTTAATATGGACGAGCAGGAAGAACAAAGAGGAAAGAGGAGGTCAAGCAGCCATAATAGGAAATTATGGAAGCACAAGCAAGAGTTCTCACTCTGTAAATACAACAGAAACAAACCACAACAGGCAAGGGCATGCAGGGCCAGAAAGACAGATCAGAGAAGATGGGCTGCAACATCCTAATATTTTGGAGACTCATGAATATAGAAAGGAAGTCTGGACCCAAGTCTTGTTTTCTGTTTTAAAAGCTATCTAATTCTAGCAGCAATGCAGCATCCCAGGAGTTTCGTCTGGTTCTGTTCTTTGATTAATTCAGCTAATTTAGACCATGGCAAGTTTTCTGCCATTTTTCTTTGCTTTCTATGCAGCACAAAAATAGAACTTCCCACCACATCCTGATTCATTCACTCCGTTTGATATGCAGTGTCATCAAATTTGCCTACATTTCAAGAGTAGCAGCTGTCTCTTACTTGTAAAAAGAGAACAAATACCAAAAAAGCCCACCCAAACTATTTGTCATCTATCAGCCAAACATGGCAAAAGCAGCAAGTATTCAGCCAATAGAGTGAGGAAAATAAAAATATTTACCAGGTTTGTTTTCCAACTTTTAATAAGTTTTCCAACTTACTGAGGATGCCATACATTTATTTTTTACCCTTTCAGAATTCACAAAAAAGAATTACAAAAAATTCAATCTTCCTCTATTAATCATCTTAGTATACAACAAACTTTATTTCATCAAGAGCAACATAAGACTAAGATACAGTACAAAAACTAACACAAAATAATGGTGCTAACAGAAGTACTTGCTAGCATCAGAAGGACAAGTCAGTAGAATTAAACTGTGGTCTTTCCTTTAAAACAATAGAACAAAAAAAAAAAAAAAAACACAGAAGAATGCTGCAGAGACACCACAGAATTGAGATAGAAGCATCTCCTCAAACAGAATCTTATTTCACACAAAATCAAAATAAGGACATTCACTTACAAGAAATAATAAGCCTCATAAAAAATTCATGGAAAATTTTTCATGTTTTCCATTTTAGTATATTTCTTTCATGCTAATAATCAGACTTAGTAAGACTCCTGGTTAAACTCATATTCCTTAGAAAGCTCAGCACAAAGTCACTTTACATAAATGTATTTTTAGCCAACTTTCTTTGCAAGGATTCATTTCAATTTTCCTTATTGAGCTGCCCACCTACAGTCCCTCTGTTCCACCTAACATTTTTGCTGATGCAAAAGACAAGGACAGAGTGTTCAGAAATAGAGATCACCTACTGAAAACCGATATACTTGCAGAACCACTGCAAGTATAAAACTTCCAATACTGCATCATTTTCCTTGTCCCTGTTGTTACTGCAGAGCGGGGCTTCTTAAAACACACAGCCACATGTTTAAATTCAACAGTATTTGTTTACATGCATCTCTCTCCAAAAAAATCCCCTTGGGAAAACTGATACAGCATGAAGAGGTGAAACTCATGCTTGAATCATTAATTCTGCTTCCTAATAAAAAGCAGTAGCATGACACAGTAAATATCAGAGTGTATTATCTTAACTTTGTTTTTTCTTTTCTCTACAAACAAGGCAAACAGATTTGAAATGTCTATTCTGAGCAAGTTATCCACATAGTGCAAACACTGACAGTGCAGATTTTTCAAATGCAACTCAGTGAAAAATTAAAATTAGTCCCCAAGTACTGTTTGCAGCGCATTTCAAACAAGAAAAGTACCCAGAATTATTATTCAATAAAATGTCCCAACTCTCCTTGCTCTTTAAAGGCTCACAGACAATTTTAGAACCACTGGGCAAAGGTGGAGATGAAATTTCCAAAGCCTATTGGTACAGCCTGTGTAAGTTAAATGAAGTTTACTGTCAAGTTAACTTTTCATAGCTGACTGACACCATTATTTTCCTTGTGTGTACAGCCAGTACTTCCACAGCAGCTTCAGGTGTGATGCCTGTGAAGGCAACTGGCCACAAGACAAAACACTCTTCATTGTCTAATCATTTTAGCAGAAAATCTGCCTGCTTATTCTTACTGTTCCAGTGGCAGACACACACAATGGCTGACTCACAGCAAAACTAACAAGGCTGCCTGGCAATTACCCAGCCCAATTATCCCACTGATTATAAACTGGGGGAGCAGCCAGCTCTCATTCTGCCAGCACATGTATGTAACGCACACAGGGAAAAACTGGTGCTGCTGCTCTCACTGTGCTCACCTGTGGCTGACAGCAAAGGTGACAGTGGAGCACCTGTCAGACATCCCAGTAACACACCTGGATGGAGGAAAAGCTTACCAGAAGCAGCTCTACCACCCTGCCAGGGATCTGTGCCTTCACTTTTTCTTTTAACACTTCACAGCTCCATCCACAGAGCCGCCGCTTCCCCTGGGAACACCCCACCCCACATTTTTACCTGCTACACAGCTAGCACAGATACACAAAGTTGAACAGGAGGCACTGTTTTTTAATTACAGGAGGTAAAAAATTTAAAAAAAATAAAGTTTGTTAGCAGCTTTAAAAATGGTTAGTGGCAAAAATTAGCCTGACTGGTTCAAAGCCCCAGGTTCCTCCTTTAGGAAAAGGCACACAAAAATAGTTTAGCTTTGATCTGTAATTAGCACACACTGTGTTACACTATCCTATTATATTAAAGGCTTCTTCAAGCTACACTCCATCTTTTGAAGCTTTTTTCAAAAATGAGTAAGGGAAAAAGCTAAGGTAAAGGTGAGACAGAAAGCAAAAAAAAAACCACTGAGGAAAAAAATGTTTTGAAGCTTTTAACATATATCAATGATGTAGCTTCAGCAAAGTGCCAAACTGTTCTATATTATAAAATATAACCATATGCTCAATAAAAATACTTTGTGTGAGGAGGTTTGGTGTGGGGGTGGTGATACTGGGGTTTTTGTTCTTTAAATTAAATGTAGCAGTCATGGAAAGAAGAAAAAGCACGAGAGACAGCTGAAAGCCGAAAGAACCACATTCCACGTTTTAAAATCTGCAATTATAGATCATGATAAATCAGTATCCTGAAAAGAAACAAATTACACAAACATGTACAAAAGACTACTTTAAAAATACTTTCCCCAAAACCATTATGTCAATTATCTGGACATAAATATATGTATTAGAAAAATCTCAGAATTAGAGCCTTCATAATTTCTCCCCCTTGAAAGTGCGTGCACTCAATTTTCAGTTGTTTTCTTTATCTTAGAAGACCCTTTACTCATTCATTCATGACACTCAGCTAATAAGCAGTTTGAAAATGTCTCTAGGCTTTGTTTATTGTGCACTACTCATAACCTATTATTAAATAGAAGTTTCAGGACGGGACACAGTTTCCTAGAATTCACTGTTGGAATACCAAATTAATAAAATAACTTCACAAATGGCCTCAGAAATGATCAGGTAGTAACATCCCCATTTTACCAATTAGAATGTGGGCCAAGAATAGAGATCAAAAACGTTAATTAATTCTGGCACCAATTTAAGCACCTCCTTCTCAACTTACATAGCTTTATGAAACATGTTCAAAGCACAATTTCCACTCAGAATGAAGCTGTGAAATACTTCTCAATACTTCTACAAATCAAGATCCAGAGTTTTGCCTCGAATGTCAGAAATACAGAATAAGTAATTAGAATTCTCCCCAAAAAGCAGTGGTTGAAGTGGTTTATTCAGTATCCTTTAGGAAAAGAACAAGTAAGGATGGTCCTTGGAAAAACCTTCTACTAATCACAAAACCTTTGTCTTTCCAATGCCCTGCCTAGCAAACAACCACTGCAGCAAAGAAGGCAGCACAGCTGCAACCATTCCTACACAGAGTAGCTGCACCCTTAACAGAGACACATCCCATCCTGTTCCCAGCCAGCCTGACTCAGCCCATTCAGGCTCTCTCCCTGCTGACAGCCAGAGGGTCTGTCTCAAGGATTCCCTGCCCCATCTGTCCCATTCTCTGACAACATCTCAGCTCTTCTTCAACCTCCCTGTCCCCATGACCAGTATTGGAAGTCCCATTTCACAACTTCCCAACACACTACTCTTATCCTCTAACACTCCCAGTGGCACAAATTCCCTGCCCTGCCTTCTCTCAAACACTGCCAGCCAGCACAGGTGTGCTTGTCTTCCTTCTTCCCAGTCAGATCCTCTCCCTGTGCTTAAGGATCCCTCAGCTATTTGTCCCAGCCCACTCCCAGTCTGCCTGGTCTTCTGTCTTCTCCACATTCATCTCAGACTACTCCCTTTCGAGTAATTGTTAGAAAGAATAAACACCCTCGAGACACAGGAAAGCTTCAGTCCAGCCAAAGCATCTGGAAAAAGCTATTTCTGGCAATGCAATTTCAGTCACCCATACTACTCCAGGTTGAAGCACTGACTGCCACTCAGGTCGTATCAGCACTGAGACACAGGGGGTTCACACAGCTCTACACATACAGAAATTTTCTCCCTTTGGAATTATGCTCCAGTAATTTCTCTTAAGCACATATGTTAGAAGAATTGAAGTTTAGGTAAATTTTCACAGCCATTACTGTAAGAAAAATCCTGAGTTTCACATCTGCTTCAAGGCACAAAGGGGCTTAGAGTATTTCAGATTCAATGGTTGCAAGATATTATTGTGAAATGTTGGCATGCAACATTTTAGTAGGAAATGGCTGTATTTTGACAAACTGAAAACATTCTCACACAACTAAATATTTGGCAATCCTAGCAGCAAACAGTTGCTGGACATGTGTGTGCATGGCAGAAAACAGCTTCTGCAACACTGCCATTCAAAAAAAACAAGAAACATCATTTTTCCCACCAGCTTTCCAAACAGGAACACCAACTATCTCCCACAACTGCTAAAGTTTTAGATCAATATTTTGGATAATAAAGAGAGATAGATAACCAAACAATAGCCCTCAGTTAACAGCTGAGGGTTTCCCAAAATCCTGGGAAGGGCAAGCAAAATTTAACACCTGGCCTGCTAAATTCTGACACTGCACCTCCTTCCTACACAGATGCTTCCCTAACTTCATACTCTCTAAAATCTTGTAATTCAACAATAGCTACCAATCAAACTATAATTACTATGTACTCTCAATACTTCTCAGAAAATCCTACTTTCTGCAAAAGCATCTCTATATTTCTAGCACATTCCCAGGGCAGCAATCCACCAGAAAACAGTGGAGGGGAAAAAAAAAAAACAAACAAGTGACACTTCTCCATTCCCAGCAACACAACCAGCTTCACTGCAGAGAGAAGGGGTTATTATGGGCTCTGAGGCAGGCAGCACCCAGGGCAGCTGGTGGAATGAGCTGCTGCAGCAGAACCTGCCCCCTCAGGACACTGCCAAGCTACAAGAACAAAAGGGTGAGATGTACTGCTAAGCTCCCAAAAGCGACTCATGCTCAAGTGTGACCTGCACCTGTTGTCCAGCCCAGATCAGAATGAAGTGACCAGCCCTCCACTCAGCCCTGTGGCAGGCACTGAACACTTCAGGTGAGGCAGCTGCCAGTGAATGAAGCTAAAATTGCTTCCAAGCTCATGAAAGGGCAGGCTACCCCTCACACAGGTAAGCTAGCCAACCTCAGAGTGCTGCGAAGAAGTCTCCAACTCCAGAGTTAATGTACTTTGGCATGGGAAGGAGGGGATGCATTCCAGACCATGTGGAGAAGAGAAATTGCCTGATGCAGTTTCATACAGTGAAGCCCAAAATATCCACCACTAGAGAAACATTAAAATTAGAATTGATGAGATTTCAAACAAGTCTGAACAGAGCTCCAGCTCCTGCAAGGAACAATTTAGATCTGCATCAGCTGCTTGGAAAGAAGTAACTATTCCTGTACTTGGACTATCCGATAAAAAACAAGTTCAAGGACAAATAATTCACTGATCCTAGCTATAAAAAGTTGAGATATCAATAGGAATTTCATACTGATGAAATGTTTTAAAATATTTGTTATTTTACCTATCTAATTATAGTATGTTAATCTTTTCCTTAAAGTTGAAAAAATACCCACAAAAAGTGCTGTCTGAGGTGTGGCTGAAGTGCCTAGGTGACATTTTTTAGAATTCAAGTTATTTTCCATCTATCTTGAGAAAGCTGCACATATTTTCAACTTTTCAGATGAAAGCTTTCAAGCTTGTTTCCAAAACATGATTAACTTCCTTAAGATCTGTATGACATATTCAGTTTAAAGTTTGCATTTTTTTAGTGCACCAAGATTATTTGCCAGAAGAACCTAAAAACTAAAAATAACTGCAGAAATTAAATAGACTTTGAAGTTTATTGCTGAGTTAAACAAACCCCATGATTTTAGTGCCTTGATAACATCCCTTTTTGCAAGCCCAGTAATTTTATATTTAACCTTAAATAATATGCTAATTATTCTGCAAGATAATTCAAATTCTCTTGTTCCAACATTCTCAGGACAGACTTTACTAACCAGCTCTTTTTACTGAATTATTATAATGCATTTCCTTAAATTACTTAGTAGATTCTGCTTTATTTGTGGCATTATCTTAATCCAATATATCAACCACCGCTTGAAAACAAGAAAACAAACTAAAAAACCCACAGAAAATTTTCACTTTGTCACTGTTTGTGGCAGAGAACCATAAGAAAAGGGACCAAGCCTCAAACGTGCCATACAACATATTATTGTATTGCAGACAGAGGTGGTATTATGAGGTAACACCAGTTCTCATGAACTACCCTGAACCTTGGCAGCCACGTACTATCACATGTTCTGCAGCAGAGACTACAGACAAACAACAGACCACAAGCACCTGGGACTTAGCACGAGAGTTAATGATCATTTACTTGTAATATCTTTGAGGTAATGGTATCCAGCAACCTAATTCACTGACAGAAAAATCAAGAGTTTTTCTTTCTTTCACCCTGCCCACAGAAGGGTTGCACAGTGCTGAGGTACTGCAGTGCAAAACCAACTGTGAGTCAAACACAAACATTTCCCCCTCCCTGATGTTTCCCTCTCAGTTTTACTGATATGCCAATACGCCACATTCAAGAATTCTAACATGCTGTTGTATTAAAAGCTGTACAGTAAGAAATCCTCGATTTTGAACTCTCTTGCTTTTGAGAATGGATGCTATATTGAAACATCTCCCTGTGACAGAGATAATTAAAGAAATAATTAAGGTAAAGTGGATTAAATCTGTGTATGTACATACACAAACAGAGCAGCAGAGAGAACACATAAGATACCTCTGCTCTCATTATGTGATATGTAAATGCCAATGCACAGCTGCTTTTTTTTGGACATACAGCAGATCCTATGAATTCTATTAGAATACATCTGAATGCACCAAGTGATTTTCCTCAGTTGTCTACTCAATGGGGACAAAGACAGTATTATTCGCAGGTGACAAGAGGGACGGCGGAAAAACTGGGCAGTAAGGATGTCGTTCATTAAGGGAAGAACTAAAGAATTCATTAAGGTGCACACTGAGGCACAGCAGCCTTGTAAGTATTCTCTGATGTGCCAATAATGTCATAACAAATACCTAAGTAAACTAGTTAAGTAGCTTTCCCTCACCTTATTATTGGTTTCAGTGTCATTCAAGCTGTGGTCATTTACAATTTGAGAAACATCCCTGATCCCTTCTAAAAATCACACAAGGCTGGTACCCAAACACTGTTCTGAGGGTGTCTTGACATTCTCCAACAACTTAGAGCAACATTCTAGAAAGAACACTGGAAACCAAAGCAGTTCATCTGGCTTAATAACACAACATAGTTATTTACCTTACTAGTGTGACAGGCAGTCACTCTTCTAGGAAGATTCCACACTATTACATACCACTTATTTTTCAGGCAATTTTTAAAACATATTTTTAAGACCGGTGAGCCCCACATTTAAACTCATATTGTCAAAGTAATCTACCGAACCATTTCCTCCACCAGCAGCATGAAGACACAGTGCATTCTGACACCTCATACATATTTAATAATAGCCTGATAGGCTGTCATTAACATCAAACAGCAATCTAAGTTTGCTACATTAAACATGATCCCTGTGTTAAGAGGACAATCACAAAGTGCCTCCAAGATCGAGCCTGTAAGAAATACCCACCGACTTGAACAAGGTGTAATGAGGCCAACTGCACTGAAAAAGCCACACATTGGATTTAAAATTAAATAATAAAAAAAAAGCAAGGGAAAAAAGAAAAAGCTTCAGTGGGTCATAAGACCAGACATGCCATAAGGCAATCTGTCACAGAGTACTCGTATTAGTAACTGTTGTGTCAAAACTGAACATTCAAAAGAAAAGACAAACCTTCCTTTATGTTTTATGAAATGTAAGCCCACAGAATTAATAATTCATGAGATGAAGAAAAATATCACATTTGGCTATAAATATTAACAGACGCTGTCAACCTGCTTAGAACTAAATTTTGACTGTCCTACCTTACAATTATCAATTTAGAAAGGAATATTTTTCAAAAGCTCAAAAAAAATCAGCATGAAAGTCATTAATGAAGAAATTAACATTCTCTATTCATGTAGGTCCCAAGCAAAACAGCCTGTGTTCTGTGCCCGGTGCTGCTGAGTGAACACTAATTGACTGGCATTGTTTGTGCCCACAGTGGTGGTTTGCAGTGTTGACAGCAATAATGCTGGTGGTGGACACAAGGAAAAATGCTAAAAGGACATACTAAACCCAAGACACAGTGGAAAAAGGGAAGGGAACAAGAGGAAGTAGCTGTCAAATGACAAAGAAAGATTAAAAAAGGCATTTAAAACTTCATACCGGTTTTAGAAATACAGAATTTTATTCAATGGATCTTGGATAAATTTTTCTGATTATCCAAACAGGCATTTAAATATTACCCAAAAAAAAGCAATTAACTCATAATGCACAACCACATATCAGTAAACTCACTTCATGTGATCTCAAAGATATATGAAATATATTTTTAGCAGTTCAAATTCAAGATCTAGAAAACACTTCTGCTGTATGGCTGCAGTTCTCTGCTTTCACTGCTATTACTGAGAATAGAATATTGGAACACAAATGACAATCATGCCAAAAAATCCAGAATGCCATTAAAATGGATTGTTCTAAATGGTGGTGACAGTGCTTTTCTTTACAGCTTTTTTTTTCTCCCCGGTGCTAATATAACTTCAATCTACTTATGGCCCCATCTGCACTTACATTCTGAGCAAAGTGTTAAAAATACTTACATAAGCATCAATATTGGCATACGCTTAAAAAAAAAAAATCAGACTAAACACCTTACTTTTCTCTACAGATCCTGACATTTTCACTGCATTTCACCCAGTGATGATCACACAGAATGAACAGCCAAAGTTGAACATCACAAGCTCTTATTTTTTTTAAAGAAATTTAATCCCTACCTTTATCATTCTAGAGAGATCTCCAGCATCTGCTAATTCCAACACTATGTTCAGTTCATTGTCTTCAATGAATGAGGCATAATATTTGATTACATTTGGATGATTCAGTTGCTAAGAAAGCAAAATAGTAATTCACAGTTTAGTGTAGGGCACGCCACATGTTTAAAGACTGACACAAGAAACATTCTAATTTAGGCAAACAAAACAACCCCTAAAATCTATTTCACTATGATACTAACTACAGAAAGTATATGCTGACAGAAGCATTTACAAATACTTTGCAAGAACAGGATGGCATTTTAGGATCTACACGGTGACTGACATTGCAATTTTAGAGAAATTTCACTTCAATGTCTATATCCAATAGTATGCTAAACTTATCTGGAACACTGAAGTCGATTTTTGAAGTAAATAGTAAAATCAATTTTTGAAGTCAGGATTTTACTGTATAAAGGACACAGTCATTCACAATATTGCAATTTTGGCAGAAACTTTCACTTGAAGTCTTACTCACTAGTCCATCAGATTTACTTTTCAATTTTAACTTTTAAAGTAATAAAGATCACAAAATTCTTCAAAGTGAGGCTTTTCAAAACTCACACAAAAAAACAGTGGACACCTCAATTATGTCTATGAAATACATAACACATGTTTTTATTACAGTTGCACCTTTTCTAAACAAATCTTTTACCTTAAGAAGATCTATTTCTTTGATGCAGTCAGCACGGGCTTTGGCATCCATTAAATCAAATATCTATGCACAAAAGATAAAACATTTTTATTAAGTGACAAAAACATAGTAAATTGAATAGTCATTATCATTATTTCATAGCACCCATAAAGTAACCTGAATTGCACATTTCACGGCAAGATATAATATTACAGTAAGAAATATTTCTAATGCTCTGATGCCCTGATTTAGTGCTGTGGCCATTCTGTTAGCCCCCTCATAGGAAACAAGTCCATTTTAAGTACAAGCTTTCCAAAGACTTAATTGCCACCTCTGCATATCTGTTCCAATACACAGCACGAATTTAGCACACCTTATAAATGGCTCAAATCTCAGGCTCCTATCTCATTCTGCCACACTATTTTCACAAATTGATTCCTTAGTACCTTTTTCCCCTTAGTCTTGCAACAGTCCTCCATTTCAATTCTAAATAATGCATATTATTTTACTCTCGGGATCAAAACTTCATTGTCGCCTCCAACTCCTTCTCTCCCATTTCCTTCCCTTCAGGCAAGCAAAGAAGTGACTTGGGTTACACTACTTGTTTATTAGAGCCCTTTTCTCTAAGCCCTCATTTGTGAAAAATCTAGAATCAAGGTACAGGAAAGAAAGATAAAATTTTGTTTGTGTATTCTGGATAGCACTCCCAGTACTTCTAATTTGTTATTAAACAGCACGGAATAGACTAGCCCAAGCAGCTGCTCTCCCCAAAGGACGGACTTAAGTTTTATAAACATGACTCCCTCTACTTGTGCTGCACTTCACAAGCATCTTTGCAAATTTGTCACAGCTTCAGCTAAACTGAGTATTTCAAAAATTACCTAAATTAAATATAGCAAGGCAGTAAAATAAGTCTTATCTGATCCGTACAGCCGCAAATACAGACAATCTTAAGATTGACTGTTTAGCATTCTTGTGGTTCTCAGATTTTGATCCAGATCTAACCTCAAAAGACTATAAATAGCATTTCCCAGAAATCCAGAATTTCAGTTTCACAGACATTAACTTCCTCCAATAACAAGATTTGTAAAAAAAACCCCGACAAAAAAAAGCAAAAATATCATTCAATCCATGGCCTCTGAAGAGCCTCTGAATCACACCAGATGCAAAACGCTTTCAGAGATTTTCTCTCTGAATAGATGATCTTTTAATTTGCCAAACCGCTGCAGTTCAGACCAGTGTATTAAGCCATGTCAGCTCACACAAGGAGGTTACTGTAAACACAAGGAAAAAACCTCCTTGCTTCCTCACCAGCAGATGACTCAACACTGAAGAACATCTTACCCTGAAAAATGGAAGTTGCAATGAAAGACTTTAAGAATATCCTTTCAAGTGCATGTCAGAACTCCACACAGCACCTGGCAGCACTCTGAAGGTTTGTTTAGCAGGAGAGGCTGCCCTTTGCCCACAGTTCGCTGCAGACTGGCCATTAGTGGAGGGATGTCAGTACCTCCATCACGACTGGAACAGTTTATAGCTTTGCAGGCAGATTAATTCCACCTTCAGCTCCTATGACTCAGCAAGCCCAGCTGAAAGGTCAGGCTATGCTCCAGCATGAGCGTTGCACACAGATCTCTCTTACATGCACACAACTTTCAGCCCTGTACAGACAGCACCCCCGTTGCCATCAGCAGGCCACAGGTCTCATCCACTCCAGACACACACTGCCTAAGGACTTCCAAGCTTTGTCCAGCCTTCCCTGGGATTGCACTCATTTTCTGAGCAGGCTTTCAGCTGTAGCACCCCATGCCCTGCAGCTGAGTGACCTAACTGTAACTAAGTCACTGCAGTTAAATGACTTGTGTCTAACCTGGTTTTAGATCCAGCCTGACTCTGTGCAACTGCACAGCCTGAAGGGACTTACAGCAGATACAACAAAAGTCTAAAATAACTTTGGATTTTTGGATAGGCTTGAACAATAAGCTTTTGGATCAACACAAACTGACCACTTGAAATCACCCAGCAAAGTCTCACACAGAGACACTAACAGCATCCCCCTCCCAGCAGAGTTCAGGTCACTGATGATGCTCCATACATCGATTATTGGAAACTAGCACTAATTAGACAACAAGTGTTATCATCACTGTAACTGGCTAACAATAAAAACTGCTGTATTTAGATTAGACTGCTAGGGTATTCATCAGACTAACAATAATTCAAATTCTTGACTTCACTTATGAGTTCAGGATCATGGGGTAATTCAGTTTGGAGGCATGCTTCTCTAGTCAGCACCAATTCCACACAGCACAAACTGCACAGTAATATATTTTTAGTTAAACTTTTAATTATTTTCCCCAATTTATATTTTCAAGGACTACAATAAGATCAACATTTCTAAAAATTAATTATGATTGTATTAAAAGAAACCTAATAAGCAGCAAACAACAGGGTAAATATTTTTATGATGTGACAGTTTTCATAAAGAGCGTAATCAAAGAGTCTGATTGTGGTAAGCTTTTTATCTTAGTTAGCAATTACAGTGAAACTCCTTAAAACAATTAGGCAAATACAGCTGAAGAGATTTAAAGGAGCATTTTAAAAGCCCTTAGCAGTTCTTTTCCCACTTAGCAAACACACTGAGTGAAATAAACCTTTTTAGCTCTCAGTTTTTCATCTCATCCTGCAATCAGCTGTGTACAAAGGGAGAGCAGAAGGGCATTACTAGTTATCACACATCTGGGTGCTATGCAGCTAAGGGATCTCTGGCAACTTGGCACTCAAGCTCTTCCCTAGTACCTTCACATGAGCATAGATTACAGTCTTTTTCTTTCAGCATTCCAGAAATGTCAGTTGTAAGTACTGTCAAGAGATACTGATATTTTTAGAAGAGTTTCTAAGCTGTTAAAAGCTACAGAGTGGGAACTGTTCCTATGCAGATGTGCAAACTAAACAAAGGAGTTGCAATACGTGAATTCAACTTCCTGAGTGAACTTCTTATATACATGTCCCCAGAAAGCTACAGGCATAGCAAAAAGGTTTAGAAACATGGAACCACCTGATGGAGAACATCAAGCCCTAGCTTCAAAGTCCAGACTGCTTCTGATCAACTACCAGCTACCAACCGAATCCATCATCTGATGTGAAGTGCCAAGCTGGGAATCTATCGGATTCCTCTTGCCCTAGACCATCACTTTCCCAGATTTTCCTCTTCAGCATTGAAAAGGATAAATTTAAAAGATAAACCTACGTCTGTCCTGTTCAAAATTCTTTATACAAGAAAAATACCAAAATGCATTTCCAAACAAAATCACAAGCACGACTGCTGTAACATAAACCTTCAGAGAAGTAAGCAAAATAAAGACCTGAATGCACATAAATATTAAGAGATAAAATACTGAACAGCAACAAGCATTAGAGTATTTTGCCACCACAGCACTGCTGTGCTGAGACAATAGTGCTTCATAAAGTGTGAAATTACAAGTGCTTTTCTAAGATTAATTAACTGTAATTCAGGCCTGAAGTAGCAATCCATTGACAATGTACAATGAATAATGAATGTACGTCCTAGATAAAAGGATTCATTGTCTGAATCTCTAACATGGGGCCTCCAATTTTGGAATGAAAGGAAAAGAAAGATGGAACAATGTAAGGCAGAAATGCAATTAATCTGAAATTTTGTTGAAATATGCAACTTTACATATTTGAAATTTTGAGTAGCTAAGGTTTCCTTAAAAAATAGCTCCTAAAGCAAACTCATTACAGCCTTACAGTAACTGACTTAGATATTTACCACTCTTTTGCCATTTAAAGATGATTTGTGATCAGTAATTCCTCACTTTGCCCTTAGAGGGGACTCCTGGAGTGGTCCTTGCTCAGAACACTGCACTGTACCCCAGATGTTCTGCTGCAGGGGTTACCCAGAGCTGCAGTAGCAGAGAGGCACTGCTGCTTCCTCAGGCATCATCTGCAGCACAGCTCAGATCTGAGGCTTAGCACATGTTAAGAAACTTACCTAGGAGCTCCTCAATTTGTACTGCTATGGTCACAGTTTACTTGGGACTGATCTTTCCTGATGTTTCTTTACCTCAAAATATAGTTTAGACATTTGTAAAAGTTCAGTAGTGAAGATATGATTTTATTTCTGGTTTTATTTAGGTAATATTTTAACAGCACCTCAGAAACAGAGTTCCATGCTGGAAAAAAGAGAGAATCTAATTACAAAAATTACTTTCTGATTACTTGCCTAATGACCAAAAAAAAAAAAAAATCAAATACGGGAGGATGAAGTACAAAGGGTACAACAGAAACAAAAGACCCAACATACCATTTTGTGAATCCTGCTGGTTAAATTACTATTAAAAAAACCTGCAAGTTAAACAGCCCTCACTGTGCTACATACCCTAATAAAAACCAAACCAAGAATACTACTTCTGTCATCTGGACTCAGAGCAACTACAAATTCAGGAAGAGTGGTTTCTGTCACCATCTGCTTGTCCTTTCTCCTACAGCATCTTACTGCTACTTGCTTCTGCTCACATTTTATTCCACAAACATACATTTTGTACACATTAATTTAACATTTATCAATATTGTACATATTTCAGCCAAATAAAATTTTATTAGCGAAAAATAAACATTCTTGTTGGAAAGCTTCATAAGAACTCAAAACTGGCAATTTTTTTTTGGAACAAAATGCCTGAGATCCTGCAGCTCCAAAAGAGGATAACTGAAGGATTCTAAGCCCTATAAGCCCTCGACAGTAAAGACACACATGGGGTACCATTACCAAATACACATAAAAGAAACAGGTACACACCTAACCCAGGCAGGAAAATGAAATGGGGAGGGAATGGAATAGACATGACTTGCAAGACTGGAGAGGAAGGAGGGCATGTGAGATGTGAGAAGATGTGAGATGAGAATGGGCAGATAATGGAAAAGTAGAAGGTCAGATCTCAGTTATGTTACTTAACGCATTGTAGAGCATTTAGAGACACCGTCTTAATGTGGAGAGTGAAATCCATGCAGAGGTGTAAAACAGAGAATGAAGCCTCTCTCTCATAACTGAAAGAGGCATTTCTCCTGTTTTGTCCATGCTGAGCTTCCTTTAAAAAGGCATCATAAAAAAAGGAATATTTTAATTTGAATAAAATCAAACATGATTGAAATCAAAAGGAAGAAGCACCATCACAGAGTAGACCCATTTTTCAGCTCCTCTGAAAAGCAATTACTTCTCAACAAAAGGCATCCATGAAAATAAATTTGATAGTGAAATTAAGTATTGTGACTATATTTGCCAAAAATATTTCTAAGCAATCTTAGCAAAGGTCACGGAAGCACAGTAACAATTAAGATGGTCTTCTGTCCAAAAGGAACAGCTTTAGATGTCAACTATACAAGCTGGAAAGGCTGTGCCAAACACCCTGTGCTGCCACGAGCTTTCTGAGCTGTCATTACATGCTTAGTAATTTTTTCCCCTTCCAGGTTAAGCAAGTCTCATTTTCCATTCAGTCAGTAGTCTCCTACACACATCCAGCCTCCACAAGGAAAGCGACTTTACACAGAACACAGCCCCTCCTCATGTGCACTAGGTAATAACTTTCAATGGAAAACAACCAACCTATCTTGGACACTTGAAGACAATCGGAACCCTGTCACAATAAAGGCAGTTGGGAAAGGCACAACTTTTTAACACTATTTCCTACCAACAACCAGGTATATTGCTAGAAAATTATTAAAGTATTAAATAAAAATTAAATAAGAAAGCTTTTCTGCTGTAGAAACCATCACCTGCATATGGACAGCAGGATGTCATCTTCAGACACTGAACAAATATCCTTTCAAATTGGGAAGTCTGCTGTGAGAATACAGCTACACATACACACTGCCTTTTGAAATGCTGTTAGCAGTACACATGCTAAAATGCCTCTGTATTCTTAATGCAAGCACTGTTATAAAAATTTCATGGCTGGACTTTTATGACTTTCTTCAAGTACCCAGGCATTCCACATCCACCTTAATTGACATGCATTTCAAGTCACATTTGACCTTTTGGGTTTCTCACACGCTAAAAATGAAGAAGGAATTAGCCTAATGTTTTAAGACTGTTGATCAAAGTTCTTAGACTATATTTCAGCTTTTGAAGTAGTATATATCTGGCAGTTTTCCCAGAAGGGGGAACCAAGTCCCCTTTTTTTATGACTGCCAGGACTAGCCCTGCCTCCTGGTGCTGCAGCACACA